>NW_026623162.1:0-5177747 GCF_028827245.1 Penicillium angulare
TTATATATCTAGAGATAGTAGAAGAGTTTAAAATACTTAAGTTATCTAGGATTCCTATATATAGAGATCTAAAGATTTATACTACTCTAATAGAATATAAAAATATCTTTAGGGTAATATTACTATAAGAGTTACTACTAGAATAGGCTATCTTATATAATATATATACTAGAGATACTATACCTATTAATATTAACTTATATATATTATCTAAATAAAAGCTATAAGAATAGGTAAAATAAGTATCTAAACTATTAGAAAAGGATCTAATTCAATTATCTATAAGTACTTAGGGATTTCCTATAATATTTATTATAAAACTAAATAATAACTAGAGGATATATATAGATTATTATATATTAAATAGACTAATATTAAAAAATAGTTATCTATTATTATAAATTTAAGATCTACTTAATTATATAGGTACTACTAAGATTATATCTAAGATAGATTTAATATTTAAGTACTAATAGGTTTAAATAAGAGTATAATTAATCGAAAAGACTACTTTTAATACAATATAGGGAAAATATAAGTAGATTATAATACTATTTAGATTATATAATATATCTACTACTTTCTAGTTTATTATAAATAATATATTAAGACCTTTTCTTAACTAATTTATTATAGTTTACTTAGATAATATCTTTATTTTCTTAAAAACTATAGAAGAATATTATAAGTATCTTAAAAAAGTATTGGTTATACTAAGAGAATATTAGCTATATACTATACTAAGAAAATATAAGATCGCTACTAAATATATTAAGTTCTATAGGTTTTATATTAGAGGAGGATAAGTCTTAGTAGTATTAGTAAAGATTAATATAATTATATTATAGCTAAGGTCTATAAATATATACAAAGTCTAGTAATTCTTAGGACTTATAATATATTACTAATAGTTTATTAAGGATTTTACTAGAATCTATATACCTCTATATAAATTATTAAAAAAGCCTAATAAGTAGCTCTAAAAAGATAAGCTTTGTCTAATTTTATGGTTAGTAGTATATAAAAGGGCTTTTAGATAACTAAAGTATCTTATTATTACTACTTCTATATTAATCTAATCTAATCTAATAAAACTATTTATAATTAAAACTAATATATCTAAATAGATTATTAGGATAGTCCTAAACTAAATAGATAAGAATAGAAAACTCTATTTTATAACCTTTAATAATTATAAGCTTTCTAGTATAGAATTAAATTATCCTATATATAAAAAGGAGTTATTAGCTATTAAAAAGATCTTATATTTATAGGATCATTATCTAGAAAACAGTATAAAAATAACTATTATAACTAATTACTAGGGTTTATAGTATTTATAAATATTACTAACCTATAGTAAATAACTTACTTACTAGGTTATAGAGTATTAAGAGTATAATCTAAAGATTTAGTATTAAAAAGATAAAGAGGCGATTATTCTTAATACTATTAGTAGAAGACTAGATTTTATTAATAAAGGCCCTATAAATATATTATTCCCTTCGATTTAGAATATTATTTTTATTATAATCTTAATTATAGTAGAACAAATAATTATAAAAGTCTTAGAAAAAGATTAGCTAACAGCTATAGAAAAATATTTAGATTTAGGAATACTCCTTATCGATAAGAAGCTTACAAAAGCTATAAAAAAGTTTACTCTAAACTTATTATACTATAATATAAAGTTACTAATAAAATCTATAAGTATAGCTTATTATTAGTTAATCTTTATTTATAAAAATAAGGTTTATATACTTTATTTAGAACCTCTCTTTTATAGAGAATTATTACTATACCTCTATAAGAAGTTTAGTTATTTAGGATATCTAGGTCTAAATAGAGTTATTTATCTATAAGTATAGTAATCTAATATAAAAAGAGATATAGAAGATATTATAAGATCATACCTTAAATATTAAGTTAGCTAAAATCCTTAAAAAGGATTAGAATAAGAGATAGCTTAATATATAGTAGAGAATAGTATCTATCTATTTAAATAGTAGGGTATTAACCTAATTAGATATCTTCCTTATATATCTAATAATAATTACTAGATTATTATTATAATTAATTATATTACTAGCTAGGTTATTATATAGACTATTCTAGAAGCTATAGAAGAAGCTTTAGGTTAATTTATATATAATCAGATCTTTATAAATTATAGTATATTAAGAGAAATAGTTACCGATAACAACTAGAATCTATTAGCTAAGATAGTAAGATACTATATCTAGCTTCTTAATACTTAATATTAAATAACTACTCTATACTACCTATATATAAATAGGAAGATAGAAAACTTTAATAGATTATTAGGCTAAATATTAATAAAATATTTAATAAATAAACTAATAAAGTTATAGGATCTTTATCTAATATAGACTATTTTTATTATATATATATATAAATATAGTATAATAGGGTTTAGTTTATTTTATTTAGTATATAGTAAATAACTATAAATACCTAGTAACAATAATAATACAATAGTAGTATAACCTTTTACAGAAAGGTTAGATATACTATAGAACTTAAATAATATATAAATAAAGATAAATAAATTATTACTAAACTATATAATTAAGAAGGGTTATATCTATAATAGTAAAGTTATAAAAACTAGCTTCTAGAAGAATAACTAGGTATTAATATATAATAAAAGTAAGAAAAAATTTAAAAGTAAGTAATTTAGACTATATTATATCCTAGTAGTCTATATTCTTAGAATATATACTTTAATAGAGTTATTTAATTATATACTCTAAAATCTTATAAATAGATTAAGACTTCTAGAAATAAGAGTAGATAATCTAAAGTTATTATAGATATTATAAGCTACTTAAATTATAATATAATAAGTTAGTATAAAATTAAAGAGATCTAAAGAGATCTAGAAGATCTTAAGAGAATAATACTCTACTATTAACTTACTCTAATCTATTAACTTTTATTTATAAAAAGTAAGAAGAGTTCTACTATAATAGTATATAATAAAGTTTAGTAGGGGAAAATATAATTATAGAATATATTATTAAGAAAGTATATAGATATATAGTAAAATACTAATATATATAAGAAGATCTAAAATAGAAGGATCCTAAAGAGTTATAAGAAGAGTTAATTTTAGATTTAAATAATAATAATAAAGCTAAGTATACCTCTAAAAATAAAGATATAGATATAAAAGGAGATATTCTTTTAGGAAGAAGTATTTTATATATTATAATAGTATATAAAAGGATACTAATAAAAGATAATCCCTTTACTATTATAATCCTAAAGACTAAGTTATAAAGTCTATAAAAAGAGAAAGAGATAAAGTAGAGATTTATATTAGATATATAAGACTTATTAAGTACTAGCTAAGAATATAAAAGAAAGTATAATTAAATTAAATATAGAAAAATACTAAGTATTATTCTTAGAAAAAGATTATAAATATTATAAAGTAGTATAAAATAGTATAAAATAGTATAGATTATATTAAGATATTCTTATAGGGCCGGCTATAATAAATAGATTATTTATTAATAGCCTTCTTTAAAAGAGTTACTAGAGATCTAGATAATATACTAAATAAAAGTTTATTATTAGAGGTATTATAGATAGAAAGTTTAGGCTTATTATAAATAATATCTCTAAACTCTTTAAGTTTTTTCTTAAGAATAGACTTCTTTTTATAATAATTATCCTTTTTTATAAATAGGATAACTACTTAAGATATAGCCTTAACTATATTAAGTATAAAAGGATTCTCCTCTAACTTAGTCTTACTCTTATTAGAATTAAGAATATAGTATTCTATTAGAACTATTATTATCTATATATAATTATAGGTTAGTTAAAACTCTATAAGAGAAAGCTAATTGTATACTACTAGTATTAGCTTAAACTTATTAGTTTTAATATAGTAATAGATATTATAGTTATTTAGTAGAGAAAAGTACTAGTCTATTAGATAGATTAGTCTATTAGAACGCTTAATATTAGTAGTATAAGTAGGTCTTTTTAGACTAGGAGAGGAAGAAGAAGCTATAAGAAAAGGAGATTAGATCTTTTAAGTCCTTCTTATAGAAGATAGGACTAACTTAGTATAAATAAAAGTCTCTAGAGTAGAAGAAGTAGGAATAGTTATATATAGCTTCTTAGAAGTAGAAGATATAGTCTCCCTAGAAGAAGATATAGAAGTAGTAGAATAATACTTCTATAGTATAATAATAGGAGGAGATACTTTCTTATCCCTTGTATTATTATCTTCTATAGTAAGATCCTTGACTAGATATTATAAGATATAATAATAGAAGGTTGGATAGGTAGCTTATATAAAGTAAATAAGGTTCTTAGGAGGATATTATTAAAAAGAGTATCTACTTATAGTATTCTTATATATATATAAAGTATAAGAGCTACTAAATATAATATCTCTATTATTAAGAACTATAACTATATATAAAAGAAAAGGCCTATAATCTATTAAATAGTATATATATAATAGAGAGGTAGCTATCTTGATTTATTAGGTAATATATATATATCTTTATTCTTTCGAATTAACTTTAATATTATTAATATTATATTAATCTATATTATATATAACTAGTGTGGTAATAAGTATAAGATCAGAAGTAGATTAGAAATTAAGAAGAAAGGTATTACTAAATATACAGTGGTGTTCCATAAGTATTTGACCCCGAGTACTTCGGCCTAGGACCTACTTTTTAATACTGCTAGGCAGAAACCTCCAAATTCTATTCAATTTCAATAGCTAGTATGCCATCCTTTATATTTAATTATATCTGCTACTTTGTGGGGTATAGTCTCTAATAGATGCTTAAAAACCTTAATATCTAGGCCTTCCCACGCTTCTTGCGTAGTGTCTACTAATATATCTAGTGTTGTCGCGTTATTTGGTAGGTGTATAAGCTTGGGGTGACCCTTTAAGATCTCTGCTTTTAGTAATGCCTATAGGTTCTTAATTGGATTTAAATCAGGCGAATAAGGAGGCTATTCTATAATATTGTAATCTAGCTCCTTAAGTGTATTCCGTATAATATAGGTAGTGTGTACTGGCGCGTTATCTTGCTGAAAGATAGTATTATGATTGAGGCTATTAAGTAGTGTAGGTAATATACGCCGATAGAGCTTATCGATTGTACGAGAAGAGATATCGCTATGTTGTGATGTAGGGTCCCCAAAAAGAGGAATAAGGCCAGATTGATGTGGTTGGCCACAAAATGCAGCCCAAAACATCTGCTTAATTTGCTTCCTACGCGCTAGAATTATTTGGACCTGAGACCCCTCTTTTGAATGCTGGAAAAGCTGGTCTTTTGGACGTATAAAGGTCCACTCTTGACGCTGGCCAATTCTACGTTTAACTGTATACTCATCGGACCAGTAGACACGGGCCTAATCCTCAGGAGTAAAATGCTGATATCTTTGAGCCCAAGCAAGGTGTTTTTCGGTATATAGAGGTGTTAAAGTAGGCTGTTGTATCTTCCGCTATTTTCGAAGGCCTATTTTATAGGTTAGACGCTAAATTGAGGTCCGTTTAACCTTATTATCGACCTTAAGAAGTAGGTCTTTAATTAAAATTGATGGATTTTGTTGTATAGTCTCGTATATATGGTCTCGATCATTCTCTGTAAGCTTTCTTGGTGCCCCTGATTGTGATAATGACTCCTGTTTTTGACGTTTTGATTCCTGGGTAAGTGTATATTGTATAGTTGAGCGTGGAATGTCAGGAAATCGCTTTTTTTTGATGGTAGTTGCCCCCTAGCCATTTGTAGTGTGTAGCTCACAGATCTTGGCCCTTGTAAGATAATTAAGCTCTGGGCCTCGCTTCCCACGTATAGGAGGTATAATATTTGAGATAATATAGGAAGAAAAAGTAGGAAACCGCGTCTATATTACTGTATAATACTGTATATGCTAGTGTGTTTGGTTGCGCGTGAGATCTGAATATACTAATATAGTAGGCGGTCTGGAGGAGCGGTGTGTGCCCCAAAGTACCCAAGGTCAAATACTTATGAAACACCACTGTATTAATACCTTTACTATATATAATAGCTTTTGTAAATTAAGGTCTAATATTAAAGTTCTAGGGTATGATTATATCTATATTAAGGGGTAGAATATCTAATATTTCTATAAGAAACAAGATATTAGCTTATATTTAACTTAAGTAATATTATAAGAATCTAGAATTATATCTATTAGAAAAGAAGAGATACAATAAGATATTTAGAAAGAGAAGTATAGGAGAAAAAGTATATAAAGGAAGAGAGAATATAATATAATAACATATAAGAAGGATAGTAAATAATATAAAGATAGTGTTAATAAGCTTTAGTAAATAAGTAGAATCATACTATTAGAGAGAAAGATAATATAATAATAATAGTAATATTAATTATTAAGCTATAATAGGAGGTTAAAGAGAAAGAGGGCTCACAGCTAGAGGAGGGGTTAATACTTTATATAGACTTCTTATAAATAGGAAGCTTTATAAAGCTAAGTAAGAGACCTTAGGCTAATATAGGTATTTATATAGCTAGAAGGAGTAATCATAATACTATTCAGTAAATACTATATAACCTATAATCATAGTCTCTCCCTTTATACTATTTACTACATTATTATTAAAACTATCTGGAAAACAACCGGCAGGCTACTATTGAACCTAAGGCTATCGATTTATATACTAGAAAAGTAATTTAAGAGGTTCTACTATCTTAATACCCCTAGGATACTACTATTGTATAACGATCCTTAATATTACTAGTATTCCCTTGTACAACATATACTATATAATAAGACTATCTACTATATAGCCGGATATATTATTATATACTATTGTATAAGATGCTTTATAAGTAGCTAAAAAAGTAAGTAATATAGTGCTCTCGAAAAGGCGAATCGTGAACATTCGTGATTCTTTATATATATAATTATACTACAGGTGTTTTATATACTATTACCTTATACAAATACTTAAGATCAAGACAATCTTAGTTAAGTAAGGGAGGATAAGATAAATTTACCTAATTCTCCCTGTATATTTTATATATTACGATCTGTTACATTCGTTTATATATAGTAATATCTATGTCTATATCTGTTGCTATCTATCTATAGTTATCTGATCGTATATGATTAGATATATCTGTTTACTATATTTGTTTACTAGTGTATGTATATTAACTGTTGTTTCCCCTAACTTAGTAATACATGCCTGTTCGTACCCAAAGATCTCACTAGAGTTACTCTTTTCCTAAATCTTTACTTAAGGAAAGTTTATTCTTAGAAACTAATATACTTAACTTATAGTTAGTTATATATTTAGCTTTCTTATCTTTAATCTTATAGAAATATCTCTCTTTTAGTTCTTAGTATTATATAGCTAGTAAAGAATACTTTATAATAAAATAGTCTTATTTACTATAATAAAGATATCTTTCTTTATCCTATTATCTCTCTATCTCTTTATAATTAATCTATTTTATTTATCTATTTATTTTAGATCTTAATCAATAGTATTTTATATAGAATTTAGCTTAATTAATTATAATAGTTAGGGTCTAATCTATTAAGTCCTAGTACTACTAGATATATATATAGTATAATAAGATCTTTGGGTGCGAACGGGCATGTATTACTAAGTTAGGGGAAACGACAGTTAATATACATACACCAGTAAACAAACATAGTAAATAGATATATCTGATCACGTGCGATCAGATAACTGTAGATAGATGGCAACAGATATGGATATGGATATTACCATACATAAACGAACGTAACAGATCGTAATATATGAAATATACAGGGAGAATTAGATAAATTTATCTTATCCTCCCCTACTTAACCAAGATTGTCTCGATCTTGAGTATTCACGTAGGGCAACAGTATATAAAACACCTGTAGTATAATTATATATATAGAGAATTATAAATATTTACGATTCACCTTTTCGAGAGCGCTATGTTGTTTGCTTTTTTAGCTACTTATGAAGCATCTTACACAATAGTATATAATAATATATCCAGCTATATAGCGGATAGTCTTATTGTATGGTATATATTATATAAGGGAATACTAGCAATATCGAGGATTGTTGTACAATAGTAGTATCCCAGGGGTGTTAAGGTAGTAGAACCTCTTAAATTACTCTTCTAGCATATAAATCGACGGTCTTAGGCTTAATATTAGCCTATCGGTCGTTTTCTAAATAGTTTTAGCGATAATGTGGTGAATAGTATAGAGGGAGAGGCTGTGATCATAGGTTATACAGTATTTACCGAATAGTATTATGATTACCCTTTCCGGCTATGTAAACGTCTATATTGGCCTAAGGCCTCTCGCTTAGCTTCGTAGAGCTTCCTATTTATAGGGGGCCTATATAAAGTATCAACCCCTCCTCTAGCTGTGAGCCCTCTTTCTCTTCAATCTCCTATTATAGCTTAGTAATTAGTATTACTATTATTATTACGTTGTCTTTCTCTCCGGTAGTGTGATTCTGCTTGTTTGCTAAAGCTTACTAACACTACCTTTGTGTTGTTTACTATTCTTCTTGTGTATCGTTATATTACACTCTCTCTTCCTTTATATACTTTTTCTCCTGCACTTCTCTTTCTGAATATCTTATCGCATCTCTTCTCGTCCAGTAGGTATAATTCCAGATTCTTATAATATTGACTAAATTGAACATGAGCTAACGTGTTGTTTCTTGTAGAAATGTCGGATGTTCCTCCCCCTGATATAGGTACTGTTGTGTTGAAGAACTTTGGTGTTAGATCTTAATTTGTGAAAGCTGTTGTATATAGTAAAGGTATTAATACATTTAGTAATGTCTTTCTTCTTGACTTCTAATCTATTTCCGATCTTGTACTTATTACCGCGCCAGTCGCGTGTAATATAGATTAGTGTAATATCAATAACGTTAAAGTTAATTCGAAAGGATAAAGACATATATGTATCACCTAATAAATCGGGATGGCTACTTCTCTGTTATGTATATATTATTTAGTAGGTTATGGGCCTTTTCTTTCGTGTGTGGTTATGGTTTTTAATAGTGGAGATATTATATTTAGCAGCTCTTACGCTTTGTGTGTGTACGGGAATATTACAAGTAGATGTTTTTTCCGTTAGAATCCTTCTAAGAACCTTATTCGCTTTATATAGGATACTTATCTAACCTCCTATTATTGTATCTCTTGCTATCTAGTTGAAGATCTAGCTATAGAAGAGAACAATTATAATATAGAGGAAGCTTCTTCTCTTATGATTATGCTGTGAAAGTATTATATCACTACCTTTGTATCTTTTTCTAAGGAGACTATATCTCCTATCTCTAAGAAGTTATATATAACTATTCCTACTTCAGTAACTCCGGAGACTTTAGTTTGTACTAAGTTAGTTCTTTCTTCTATATAAAAGACCTAGAAGATCTAATCTCTTTTTCTTATAGCTTCTTCTTCCTCTCCTAGTCTAAAAGGATCTACTTATACTACTAATATTAAGTATCCTAGTAGACCAGTCTATCTAATAGACTGGTACTTTTCTTTGTTAGATAATTATAATATTTATTACTATATTAAAACTAGTAAGTTTAAGCTAATACTAGTAGTGTATAATCAGCTTTCTCTTATAGAGTCTTGACTAGCCTACGATCATATATAGATAGTAGTGGTTTTGATAGAATACTATATCCTTAATCTTGATAAAAGTAAGATTGAGTTGGAGGGGAATCCTTTTGTACTTAATGTGGTTGAGGCTATATCTTAAGTAGTTATCTTATTTATAAAAAGGGATAATCGTTATAAGAAGAAGTCTATTCTTAAGGAAGAACTTAAAGAGTTTAGAGATATTATTTATAATAAGCTTAAACTTTCCGCCTATGATATCTTTAATAATAAACTTTCGTTTAGTGTATTGTCTAGATCTCTAGTAATTTCTTTGAAGAAGACTATTAGTAAATAATCTGTTTGCTATAGCTAGCCCTATAAGGATATCTTAGTATAATCTATACTATTTTATACTATTTTATACTACTTTATGATATTTATGACCTTTTTCTGGAGATGATTCTTAGTATTTTTCTGTATTTGATTTAATTGTATTTTCTTTTATATTCTAAGCTAGTGCTTGATAAGCTTTGTATATCTAATATAAATCTTTACTTTATTCCTTTTCCTTTTTATAGACTTTATAACTTAGTCTTTAGGATTATAATAGTAAAGGGATTGTCTTTTATTAGTATTCTTTTATATATTATTGTAGTATATAGAATACTTCTTTCTAGAAGAATGTCTCCTTCTATATCTATATCTTTATTTTTAGAGGTATACCTAGCTTTATTGTTGTTGCTTAAGTCTAAACTTAACTCTTCCTATAACTCTTTAGGATCCTTCCATTTCGGATCTCCTTATATATATTAGTGTTTCGCTATATATCTATATACTTTCTTAATAATATATTCTACGATTGTGTCCTCCCTTACTAAACTTTGTTATATATTATTACAATAGAACTCTTCCTACTCTTTATAAGTAAAAGTTAATAGATTAGAGTAAGTTAGTAGTAAAGTATTATTCTTTAGGATCTTCTAGATCTCTTTAGGCTTCTTTAATTTTATATTAGCTTGTTATATTATAGTTTAAGTAGCTTATAATATCTATAATAACTTCAGGTTGTCTACTTTTACTTCTAGGAGTCTTAATCTATTTATAAGATTTTGGAGTATATAGTTAGATAGCTCTACTAAAGTATATATTCTAAGGATATAGATTACTAGGATACAATATAGTCTAAACTACTTACTTTTAAATTTCTTCCTACTTTTATTATATATTAATACCTAGTTATTCTTCTAGAAGCTAGTTTTTATAATTTTACTATTATAGATATAACCCTTCTTAATTATATGGTTTAGTAATAGTTTATTTATCTTTATTTGTATATTATTCAAGTTCTGTAGTATATCTAATCTTTCCACAAAAGGTTATATTACTATTGTATTATTGTTGTTACTAGGTATTCGCGGTTACTCACTATATACTAAATAAAATAGGCTAAACCCTATTGTGCTATATTTATATATATATATAGTAAAAACAGTTTGTGTTAGGTAAAGATCCTATAACTTCATTAGTTTGCTTATTAAATACTTTATTAGTATTTGGTCTAATAATCTATTAAAGTTTTCTATCTTCCTATTCATATGTAGATAGTATAGAGTGGTTATTTGATGTTAGGTACTAAGAAGCTGGATATAGTATCTTACTACCTTAGCTAATAGATTCCAGCTATTATTAGTAACTATTTCTCTTAGTATACTATAATTTATAAAGATTTGTTTATATATAAACTGACCTAAAGCTTCTTCTATAGCTTCCGGAATAGTTTGTGTAATAACCTAGCTAGTAATATAATCGATTATAGTAATAATCTAGTGATTACTATTAGATATATAAAGAAGGTGTTTAATTAGGTTAATACCCTACTATTTAAATAGACGGATATTATTCTCTATTATATATTAAGCTATCTCTTATTCTAAACCTTTTTAAAGGTTCTGGCTAACTTAGTATTTAGGGTACGATTTTATAATATCTTCTATATCTCTTTTTATATTAGATTACTATACTTATAGATAAATAACTCTATTTAGATCTAGGTATTCTAAATAATTAAACTTCTTATAGAGATATAGTAATTATTCTCTACGAAAGAGAGGTTCTAGATAAGGTATATAAACCTTATCTTTATAGGTAAAGACTAACTAACAATAAGTTGTACTTATAGATTTTATTAGTAACTTTATATTATAGTATAATAAGTTCAGAGTAAACTTTTCTATAGCTTTTGTAAGCTTCTTATTAGTAGAGAGTATTCTTAAATCTAAATACTCTTCTGTAGCTGCTAGCTAATCTTTTTCTGGGATTTTTATAATCATCTATTCTGCTACAGTCGAGATTACGGTAAGAGTAGTATCCTAAATTAGAGGGAATAATATATTTATAGGGTCTTTACTAATAAAATCTAGCCTTCTACTAATAGTATTAGGAATAATCGCCTCTTTATCTTTCTAATACTGAATCTTTAGATTATACTCTTAATACTCTATAACCTAGTAAGTAAGCTGCTTATTGTAGGTTGGTGATATTTATAAATACTATAAACCCTAGTAATTAGTTATAACGGTTGTTTTCGTACTATTTTCTAGATAACGATCCTATAGATATAAGGCTTCTTTGATAGCCAATAACTCCTTTTTATATATAGGATAATTTAATTATATATTAGAAAGCTTATGATTGTTAAAGGTTATAGGATAGAGTTTTCTATTCTTATCTATTTGGTTTAGGACTATCCTGATAGCCTATTCGGATATATTGGTCTTAATTACAAACGGTTTCGTCAGGTTAGGTTGGATTAATATAGAAGTAGTAGTAATAAGGTACTTTAGTTGTCTAAAAGCCCTTTTATATACTACTAACCATAAAATTAGACGAAGCTTATCTTTTCGGAGCCGCTCGTCAGGCTTCTTTAACAATTTATATAGAGGTATATAGATTCTAGTAAAATCCTTAATAAACTATCGGTAATATATTATAAGTCCTAAGAATTGCTAGACTTTATGTATATTTATAGGTCTCAGCTACAATACAATTATATTAATCTTCGCCGGTACTACTAAGACTTGTCCTCCTTTAATATAGAACCTATAGAACTTAATATATTCAGTAGTAATCTTATATTTTCCTAGTGTAGCGTATAGTTAATGTTCTCTTAATACAGCTAATACTTTTTTAAGGTACTTATAGTATTCTTCTATAGTTTTTGAGAAAATAGGGATATTATCTAAGTAAACTACAATAAATCAGCTGAGAAAAGGTCTTAATATATTATTTATAATAGACTAAAAAGTAGTAGATACATTATATAGTCTAAATAGTATTGCAATCTACTTATATTTTCCCTATAATATATTAAAAGTAGTCTTTTCGATCAACTATACTCTTATTTAAACCTACTAGTACCTAGATATCAAATCTATCTTAGATATAATCTTAGTAGTACCTATATGATTAAGTAGATCTTAAATTCACAATAGTGGATAACCATTTTTCGATATTAGTCCATTTAATATATAATAATCTATATACATCCTCTAGCTACTATTTAGTTTTATAATAAATATTATAGGGAATCCCTAAGCGCTTATAGATAGTCAAATCAGATCCTTTTCCAATAGTTCAGACACTTGTTTTACCTGTTCTTATAGCTTTTACTTAGATAATATATACAAGTTAATATTAATAGGTACAACATCTTTAGTATATATATTATATAAGATAACCTATTCTAGCGGTAACTCTTATAGTAATATTACTCTAAAGATATCCTTATATCCTATTAGAATAGTACAAATCTTTAGGTCCCTATATATAGGAATCCTAGATAACCTAAATGCTTTAAACTCTCTTACTACCTCTAGATATATAATATATAATACTCCTTATATAGACTTATACTTTAGTTCTTTTTACACTTATCTAGCTAATATCAAATTCAGCTATAGGTTATTATTATTCAAGATATATCTATATCGATCATTAATCTGTACGATGTATATCCAGCTACGATCACAAATCTTTATAATAGATATTCTCTAATAGATCTTAGGGTTCTAGTACTTTAGGAAATCTTATTTAAGAATAAGTTTATATTCTAGTAAATCAAGTACCTATACTAAAATAGTTGTATACTAACTTCTAAGAGCTATTAGGAGTTAAACCTTTAATCTTATAATAAGTCTTTTTTTACTAGATATTCAAACATATATATCTAAGCTTATTTTATAGTAGTTAGGATATAAATAATTTTTCTTAAGGAAATTAATAGAAATAAAGATATAGGAAGTACTATAATTAAGTAAGACACAAATAACTATATTTCTATCTTAGCTATATACTAAAACTTTATAGTATAATAAGGAATCTCCTATAGTATAAAGATCTATCTTAATATTAGTAAGTTCAGCTTTCTTCTTATACTTTTCTATACTCTCTAGCTTCTATAAAATAACTAGAGTAGTAAGAACTACTAATACTAGGTCTAATAGATCTAGATCTATATATACTAGCGATTTCAAAGCCTTTTTTATATAGCTAATAAAAACTTTAGTTATCTTAGCTATTCTTAGTTTTTTGACTTTTTAGTATATCTAGAATCCCTATTCTAACTCTTCTTAAGTAATTAGTAATTCTACTTAATATACCCTTTCTTATTATAATTAAAATATATCTAAGTTTCTTTCTATTAGTTATCCTTCGATTTATTTATAGACTTAAGAACATCTAAGTCTATTATATTAGGGTTATACTAGTTACTATATAGATTATTACTTCTATCCTTCTTTTCTAGATAACTAGTGATTATAGCTTCTTATTTAAACTATATAAAACACTTAATCACCTCTATAAGTCTTATTAGATAATTTTAGTCCTCCACCTAATACTTCTATAACTATATTTTTACACCCTTCTATAGGAATTAAATTAGAATAGTCTCTAATATCTTAATTCTGTATTTAGCTATAGCCTCTTAGAGATCTATTATATACTTAATAAAGGTACAATCTCCTTAACAATACTTTTAGAAACAGTCCTATTGTTTTTCTCTACCAAGATGTTCTAAGAACTTATATTTAATCTATACCCTATATACTATAAACGTATAAACTTCCTAGTTAGGATCTATAACTACAATATATTACTTATAATATTTCTAAAACTAAGCTACTCTTCCCTTAAGAGTTTTATTAGCTTAAATCATCTTATTGTATTCTTCTAGTTATACTCTAGTAAACTATATAATCTTATGAAAATAGTATTTATAGTCATAGAGATACTTTCGTATAGTATCGTCCTGAATTCGGCCGTTATATTCGTTAATTGCACAGATACTCTTTATTAACGCCTATTTAGCGACTAATATACTTAACTAGGTACGAATAGTATTAGATATTATATTATATTAAGTAGCCTGTGGTGCTCCTTACCCTATATATTTATACTTAAATATAGTAGCAATCTGAATAATAATTTTGGATATAGCTACTAGGTTACTATCAGCATTTTATATATTTATATAAATCTCTATAAGTACTAATAGAAGGATAGAAAGTATATACACAGTTTGCTTATCTATAGATAAAGCTTACTAATAATCTTCTAATCTATTGTTAGTAACTTTATATAGATAATAATTATTTATTATAGTTGATACATTCTAGCCTTTTCTTTAGTGAAATTAAATATATTAACTCTTCTTTTCTTTATAGTAAAGTTCTTCTAAAGATATTAAGTCCTTATTATATTTACCTTTTTACTTCCCTTAGAGATAGCTATATTATAGTTCTTAACCACTAGTCTCTAGTTTCATTTAGAAGGATATCCTGAAACAGTATGGTTGATGTGATACAATATGATAGCTTAAAAATGAAGCGCTAACATATATAGATCTATAGGATTTACTATATCTTACCTGTGCTTAGAGCCTTAACTATCTGATTACAGTAGTTTATGCTTATCCTACAAACTTTGGCTTTTGAATTCCCTTAGATAAAAGCTGTATATATAGTATTAAGCTTTTGTATACTATCACCACATTAAGACCCCTTCGGCGGACCTCATTACCTTTCGAATCATTTTTTCTAGGGTTGTATGGACGTTTATATTACACCCCTAGCAGCCCCTAATAGGCTATAAAAGGTATTATCTTCAAAGTAATACTACTATATAAGATCTTTAGGTACGAACAGGTATATATTGCTAAGTTAGGGGAAACAATAGTTAATATATATACACCGGTAAATAAACATAGTAAACAGATATATCTGATCACGTACGATCAGATAACTGTAGATAGATGGCAACAGATATAGATATGGATGTTGCTATATATAAACGAACGTAACAGATCGTAACATATGAAATATATAGGGAGAATTGGGTAAATTTATCTCAATAATCTTTCTAGGGTATTAATACTAAGGATATCTATATTAGTACTAATTTTATAGAATTAAGTAATAAGATCTAAAAATATAATAGGAATACTATAATTTATTAATAAATTTGTTATACTTTTGTTTAAGGATCCTAATAAGATCTATCTTTTTGTTTTATTATACTATTTAAGGATATTTATATCTATAAACTCCTTCTCTAACTTAAGAAGGAATTTTATAAAAGATATATTATTTGATTAGTATATCTGGTGGAGATATCTTATAGTATATACTTTAATATTTAGGTTCTTATAAATATCTTTAAGATAGTCTAGAATTATCTATAGATTCCTATTATTTTATTATAGTTTTATAAAGATTCTAATATTCTTCTAAATAAGCTTCTTAAGCTTAGAGAATATATATATAAACTAATCTTAGGATAAGCTAATTACTATACTATTAATATATAGTTTATTCTCTATTATTATATACTATATTAGCTAATTAGTTGCTTTTCCTCTAAATAAGATTAGGTCTAGTAGTTATATCTTTAGGTGATATATAGGTTCTAATTATAGGGATTCTAGGGTTAATTTAATTATGGTTTATACTAGAGTTGGTTCCCCTATTGTTATTATTGATTATAAGACTAATTACTCTATTATAGTCTCTAGGCGATAGATTTATTTATCTTAGATAATATACTCTTAGTTGTATTGTTGTATTAATTCCTCTTATACTATATATTCTATATTAATTTATTTATTCTGTTTGCTCTATATGGCTTACGACTATATTATTTATTATAATAGTGTCTATATCTATGATAGTAGGCTTATAGACTTCTATATCTTTTACTTAGGGGTTATATTGCTGAATTACTCTTGATTCAAGAATAATTTATATATGGTTTTAGATTTTTATAATATCCAATTAGAAGCTTTTTATTTATGAAGGGCTAAAGTAGAATTTATATTTAATTAAGCTAGGCTATGTATTGTGTATAAAAAGCTTAAAGAGAGAATTACTAAGTAGGTATTCTACGTGTTAGGTTGTTATAGTTATGTGTACTATATGACTCATTCTATTTAATCCCTATTATCTAATATCTTTACTTAATTATAGATCTCTAACCTAATAATTTAGTAACTATTATAATTCTAATTCTTCTCTTTTAACTACCTAAGGATTAATAATAGTACTTTTTATATACTAAAACCCTATATCCTCTTATAATAATACTTAATCTAAACCTACTATATCTTCTCTCTTTATTATTAAATAATCTAAGATTAAATTAGTCCTAAATTAATATATAAACCTAGCTGAATCTAGTCTAGACTAGATTAGAGAAATTACTAGTAACCTTATAACTAAAAGTATTAATAGATCTAGAAGTATTACTATAAATATCTTAGAAGAAAAAAAATATAAACTAGAATATCTAGAAGAGTTCCTTATAATTTATATTTATTTTAAAGAGCTCTCTATTTAAGTCTTTAGAATTAATACTAAGACTTTTTTAAATAATCTATCTATAGCTTATAAAAGAACTAAGATTAAAATATATAAGAAAGTAAAGGGTTTTAAGGTTAATAAGTCTAAGAAATTATTTAGTCTTTAAGAATAAATAAATTAACTCTTATAGTTTAAATATATTTTTTAAGATAATCCTAGGATCTATAAGAATAAAGAGATAAAGATCTTTATAGAAGTTAAATATCTTAACTCTAACTATAAAAATAATTAGACTATAAAGAAGAAATATCTTAAAGATAATAATAATAATTATTTTAGTAACTAGAAATACTTTAAGAAATAGACTCTTATCTTAATATATAATAAAAATATCTTTACTAGAGAAGTTAGTAATAAGATAGAGTATTATTATTAATAAACTAATAAAGAACTAAAGGTCTTTTACTACTATCTTATAGATCTAAAATATTATTTTCCTTAGATCTTCTAGAATAAGTAAATATACTACTATATATTAAAACTATAGCTATAGTTAATACTATATATTTATTTATATATAAAGGTTTCTTTTAAGACTTAAATATAATAAGTAGAAGAAGTATAGAATATCTAAGAATTTATAAAAGTAAAGATATATAAATATAATCTATTTATTAATAATTTAAATTTAAGCTTAAAATATCTATAATCTAATAACTTATTCCTAAATTAATCTAATAGTATAAAATAAGACTAAAAGAATCCTAGAAATCTATACTTAAAGAGTCTTTATAGTCTTAGATCTAATCTAAATTATAATAACTCTAAGTTATATCTAAATTCCTCTTAATTTAGAGATAAACCCTAATTATTTTCTCTTTAGAATAAGAATAATCTAAATAATATATCTATTAAAGGGACTAATCTATCTAATCTATCTAATTTATTTACTAAAACTCCTTTAAATAGTTATTTTAATTATAGTAAACTAGATTACTAGATAAATTAATATTATCTATTATTATAAGTCCTAAGAATAAAGATCTAAGAAATTTATTTAAGACCCTAATATTACTATAATAATACTTAATTAAAAGACTTAGGAAAAATATTAAGATTAAATTAACTCCTATAAATTCTAACTCTTAGTCTTAAATAAGAATAGTTATTTATCTCTATATCCTGATTTATATCTAAAATAATATTAAAATATATATAGTGTCACGGGATTCCTGAATCCCTTTAGGTACGATTCGGGTACGATTTATAGCCGCTCCGCGGGCGAATCTATTACAATACACCTGCTAATATATAACTGCCCTAAGTCCTAGTAAGCTCTAGCAATATTAAAACGTACGAATAATAGCTATGATTCTTGTCCTGCAAGAATTAGTTCTGTATATCAACTGTTCTATTTGATCTCTACTATCTAATATCTTTACTTAGTTATAGGTCTCTAGCCTAATAACTTAGTAACCATAATAATTCTGATTCTTCTCTCTTAACTACCTAAGGATTAACGATAGTATCCTCTATATACTAAAACCCTATATCCTCTTACAATAGTATTTAATCTGAGCCCGTTATACCTCTCCCCCTTATTATTAGATAATCTAAGGTCGAATTAGTCCTAGATTAGTATATAAACCTAGCTAAATCTAGTCTAGACTAGATTAGGGAAATTACTAGTGATCTTATAACTAAAAGTATTAATAGACCTAGAAGTATTACTATGGATACCCTAGAAGAGAAGAGACATAAACTAGAATACCTAGAAGAGTTCCTTATAATTTATACTTACCTTAAAGAGCTCTCTGCTTAAGTCTTTAGAATTAACGCTAGGGCTTTCTTAGATAATCTATCTATAGCTTGTAGAGGAACTAAGATTAAAATATATAAGAAAGTAGAGGGTTTTAAGATTAATAAGTTTAAGAAATCGTTTAGTCTTTAAGAATAAGTAAATTAGCTTTTATAGCTTAGATATATTTTTTAAAATAACCCTAGGGTCTATAAGGATAAAGAGATAAAGATCCTTATAGAAGTTAAATATCTTAACTCTAACTATAAAAATAACTAGACTATAGAGGAGAGATATCTTAAAGATAATAATAATGATTACTTTAATAGCTAGGAATACTTTAAGGAATAGATTCTTATTTTAATATATAATAAAAATACCTTTATTGGAGAAGTTAGTGATAAGATAGAGTGTTATTGCTAATAAACTGATAAGAAACTAAAGGCCTTTTACTACTATTTTATAGATCTAGAATATTATCTTCCCTAGGTCTCCTAGGATAAGTAAATATACTACTATATATTGAAACTATAGCTATAGTTAATACTATATATTTGTTAATATATAAAGATTTCTCCTAAGACTTAAGTATAATAGATAGAAGAAGTATAGAGTACCTAGGAATTTATAAAAGTAAAGATATATAAATATAATCTATTTATTAACGATTTAAATTTAAGCTTAAAACACCTACGACCCAATAACTTATTCCCGAACCAATCTAATAGTATAAAATAAGACTAAAAGGGTCCTAGGAATCTATACTTAAAGGATCTTTATAGTTCTAGATCTAACCTAAATTATAATAACTCTAAGTTATACTTGAATCCCTCTCAATTTAGAGATAAACCCCAATTATTTCTCTTTTAGAATAAGAATAATCTAAATAATATACTTATTAGAGGGATTAACCTATCTAACCTATCTAATCTATCTATTAGAATCCTTTTAAATAGTTATTTTAATTATAGTAAACTAGGTTATTAGATAAATAAATATTGTCTACTACTATAAGTCTTAAGGGTAAAGATCTAGGAAGCTTATTTAAAACCCTAGTATTACTATAATAATACTTAATTAAGAGACTTAGGAAAAGTACTAGGATTAAATTAACTCCTATAAATTCTAACTCTTAGTCTTAAGTAGGAATAGTTGCCTATCTCTATATCCTAATTTATATCTAAAATAATATTAAGATATATATAAATATTAATACCTATATAGAGATAGATCTTATTAGTTATAAATTTATTTAGAAATACTACTTTAATTAAGCTAAGTATAATATCCCTATCCTAGAAGTAGTAGGCTAATAAAATACCCCTACCTATAATATATAGACTATTCTAATTACTATATATAACTCTTGAGGAACTAAGTAAAAGTTTTTATATCCTTATATTATAATTAATAGAGATCCCTATCTATTAGGATTATTAGTACTACTATTGAATATAACTATCTAAGAAATATAAATTATATTAGCCCCATAGTAGAAATAATAGTAGTTTAAATATAATAGAAAAACAATAGAATAGTTAAAGCCTTACTAGTTTATAAAAGTATATAGGAACTAAGTCTATATCTTTATAATTATTAAAACCCTAGAAGAAGTCTAGCTTCTACTAGAAGAAGAAGAAGATAAATTAATAGTAAGTTAAGACTGAATCCCTCCTGAATTACTAGTATTCTAGGATATATTTAAGGTATAGAACTCTAAAATTATACTACTACAAAAAAAGACTAACTACTTAATTAAACTTAAAGAAAATATATTATCTTTATATAGTCTAATCTACTTCCTCTTATAGATAAAACTTATAGAGTTATAGAAGTATCTTAATAAAAACTTAATAAATAGTTAAATCAGACTATTAAAGAGCCTAGTTAGTATACCTATCCTATTTATATCTAAAAAAGATAAAGGACTATAACTCTATATTAATTATTAAGGTCTAAATAAGATTTTGGTTAAAAATCGGTATTCTCTATCCCTTATTTTAGAGATTCTTAACTGTTTTTCTAGGGCTTAATTCCTTAGTAAAATCAATATATAAGATATATATTATTGAATTTATATTTAAGAAGAAGAAGAATAGAAGATAGCTTTTTGTATAAGATATGGCCATTTTAAATATATAGTTATATTATTTAGCCTTATTAATATACCTACAATATTTTAAAGCTATATCTATACTATACTTTATAGCCTTCTTAATATTATTTGTATCATATATTTAGACAATATTCTTATCTTCTCTAGGACCTATGAAGAATATATAGAATACCTTTATCTTATACTTAAAAGATTAAGAGAAGTATAGCTATTTATAAAAGCCTTTAAATATTAATTCTATAAGAAATAAGTTAAATTCCTTAGCTTTATTATTAGTTGAAATAATATCTCTATAGACCTAGAATAGGTTTAAGCTATCTAGGAATAGAAGTAACCTATATCCTATAGAGAGATTTAAGTCTTCCTAGGATTCTATAACTTCTATTAAAGGTTTATTAAAAATTACTCTTTAATCATATTACTACTTATAGAGCTCCTTAAGAGAAGTAAAGATAGGAAAAAACTAAGGAATATTAAACTAAACGACCATAAATCAAAAGCGTTTTAGGATCTTATCAATACCTTTTTAATTGTATCTCTCCTATAATACTTTAATCTAGAGAGACCTATCTAGCTTAAAACTGACGCTTTAGGTTTTAGAATAAGCAGAATTCTTTCATAATTAGATAATTAAAGGATATAGTATTTAATTACTTTCTAGTTAAAGAAATTCTTATCTATAGAACAGAACTATACAATACTAGATTAAGAGCTATTTATAATTATTTATTTATTTAAACACTAGTGTTAATATCTTGAAGAAAACTGATATTAGATTAAGATTCTAATAGATTACTATAACCTAAAACTATTTATAGATTAATCTAAGATTGATAGAAGATAAGTATATTAGTACCTTTTTCTTACTCTATTTAACTTTATAATATATTATTACTTAAGAAAGACTAATCCTATAAATAGATTATCCTATATCCTAAAAGAAGAGAAGCCTCTGCCTATAGAAGAGATATTAGGACTGATTTGTAAGAGAATCATAACCGAATCATTTATAAAAGTATAGTAGTTCATTGCTAATATAATACTATCTGGAGAGGAAAATAAAGAGGAGTAGGGATCGATAATTATAACTATATTAGCCTATAGAAGTCTATTATTATCCCCTTCCTTAACTATAAGTAACTTAGCTAATAACCTAGAGTTAGAGCTAAACTAGATTTAAAATAATACTACTGTCCCTATAGATTAAAAGGATCTAGAGGAGGCTATAAATAAGTCTAATAAAGCTAATTATTTAGATCTAAAGGATAATAAAGAAGTTTTCTTAAGTTAAAACTATAATATAACTAAGTTTTTCCTAAGTTAGGACTATAATATAATATATTATAAGATTTTAAATCGCTCTCAATTTATACTTCTTTAAATAGTAACTACTATAACTATAAATAAAGATCTACTTATAGATAAATCCCTAAGAGAACTAAAATTATTAATTAAAAAACTCTAAAATAAGGATAAGATAGTCTAAAAAAGAATTAATATAACTCAGGAAAATGTTCTATAAGAAAAGTATTAAAATATTAACTCTAAGAAACTTTTATATTATAAAGGATATCTCTATATCCCTATTACTAGAAACCTAAAATAAAAACTAATTAAACTCTATTATAATAAGTAACTTATAGGATATTTTAGAAGAATATATATAGAAAAACTTCTAAAAAGGAAATTCTATTGGGAATACCTACTAAAGAATATATAAGAATATATTAAAATATATCTAATATATTAAGAAGTTAAAGTATTTAGATATTATTCTTATAGAGAACTTTAACCTCTTTTTATATCTTATAGACTATTTATAAAACTAAATATAGACTTTATTATAGGACTTCTAATTATAATCTTTAAAGGAAGGAAATATAACATAATCTTAGTAATTATCTACTAACTTATGAAATTCTTTTAATTCCTCTTTATATTAATAATAATATCTATAAAAGATCTTACTAAACTCTTCTTTAATTAAATTAAACTTAAATATAGAAACCTAAAGAGGATTATCTCTAATTAAGGACCTATCTTTATAAATAGATTCTAGTTATAACTCTATTACTATTCTAAGATTAAACTATAGTTCTCTATTATATTTTATCTCTAAACTAATAGATAAATAGAAAGACTTAACCAGGTTTTAAAAGATTATCTTAGGTATTTTATTAATAGAAAATAATTAAACTAAGCTTAACTTCTTAAGATAGTATAATTTATATATAATAATACTATTAATATATTAACTAACAAGACCCCTTTTCGTATACTATTTAAGTATAACCCCAATTTCTAAATCTAAACTCCTAATAAAATACTTAAGAAAAAGACCCCTAATATTGAAGAACAAGTAAATTACCTCCGGAATATTTATAAAGAGACTATAAATAAGCTTCAAATTATATAGGAAATATAATAGAGATCCTATAACAAAAATCATAAGCTAAAGGACTTTAAAGTAGAAACCCTTATATCCCTTTTAATAAAGAATCTCTACTTTAAAACTAAAGAAAAGAAACTATCCCCCCGTCGAATCAGACCCTTCCGTATCCTCACAAAAATCAGTACCTAGGCCTATTATATTATATTACCAAAAAAATACTTAAGATTATATAATATCTTCTCTATCTCTCTTCTTAAACCATAGAATAACTAAAATAATAATAACTTATAAATACTAATACTAAAACTTAAAAACAAAGAAGAATAGGAAGTTAAAGAGATTTAAGATAAAAGAGTCTTTGATAGAATACTATATTACTATATAAAATAAATAAGATAGCCCTTAGAATATAACCAATAGGAACTAATAGAATACTTAGAAAACGTAAGAGATATAATAGCTTTATTTAAGAAAAACTAAGCTTACAAAATAGTATCCTAATAATACTGAAAACCTCCTGAAACCCCCTCGAATTACCTTTAAATCAATACTAGATAAAGAAAAGCTACACTAGATAAGGCCGCTTAGTTAAAAAAAGGAAGGATAAGTAAGATAAAAATAATAAATTACTATAGAATTCTATACTAAGCTATAAGTATCTCAATATTAATAACCATTACTATTACAACTAGAGTTAAAACAACCCTAATTGGAGTTATATTATATTAATATCCTACTATAATCTCTACGAAGAAGGATTAAATACTACTCTACTAGAGAGCGAAACTAGTATTGCTAATCTATAGATATAAAAGATTATTAAGATAGTAAGAAGACTAAGTAAAAGATAAACTAACCTCGATATTTAACTCCTTCTATTACTTAACAATAAATATAGTATATACCCCTATAACTTAGTCTATATTCTATAAATTAAAACAAAGCTTATAACCAGAAAGATAAATAGAGATCATCTTTTAGAAAGACACTAAGAGATAAGTAGATCCCTCTATAACTATAACTTTACTTTCCTTATCTTAGATAGATATAGCACTATTAATAATTGTTATAGTAGTATTATTACTTTAAACTTCACACACCTAGTTAAAGATTAACTAAAGCTAATACAAATTACTATAAATTCTATAAGGCATCTAAGATAAATTAGTACTAAATTAAATATAACTTAGAGAAGAACCTTACTTAAAAGTAATTTTTACTATACTCTTTATATAAAGTATAAGTAATTAAGTTTATATAATCCTAGTTATAACAAATCTTAGGAATAGTATCCTCAGGAGGGCAAAGAGCTATTTTAACGATATATCCAACATAGAATATAAAGGAAGGGTAAGCAATTTAATCATAAAGAGAACACAAACTAGTAAAAGTACTAGCAATACTCCTATCACCCCTATTAATCCTATTATCTCTATTACTATTATTATTATCTCTATCTCTAGCCTAACCTTTATCTCTAGTTATATAATAACTACTACAGTAAGAAGAATTACTAAAAATACTAGAAGCAGCAGCCTTAGATATATTAAAACAAAATAAGATAAAAGCAGAGAGTAAGAAGATAGAGAATTAAGAATTAAAAGCTAAGAAAAGGGAAAAGATAAGAGTTAAAAGAATAAGAAAGAAGCTCTTATCTTAAAGATATTAAAGAACTTATATTACTTTATTTACAGCTATATATAAAGACATCTAAAGTAATATTAGTCCCAGAATCTTTGTTTAATATAATACTACTAGATATAAATTACCCAATTAAATACAAATTATACAGATAGTCAAGTCGACCATCATTAAAAGGAGAGGATGAATTATTACAGGATTCCTGAATCCCTTTAGATACAATTCGGGTATAATTTATAGCTGCTCTATAGACAAATCTACTATAATACATCTGCTAATATATAACTACCCTAAGCCTTAGTAAGCTCTAGCAATATTAAAACGCACAAACAATAGCTACGATTCTTGTCCTGCAAGAATCAGTTCTGTATATCAATTGTTCTATTTGATCTCTACCATCCGATATCCTTGCCTAGTCACAGGTCTCTAGCCTGACAACTTAGTAACCATAACATATAGATATTAATATCTATATAGAGATAGACCTTATTAGTTATAAATTTATTTAGAAATACTATTTTAATTAAACTAAGTATAATATCCTTATTCTAGAAGTAGTAGACTAATAAAATATCCCTATCTATAGTATATAGATTATTCTAATTACTATATATAACTCTTAAAGAACTAAATAAAAGTTTTTATATCTCTATATTATAATTAATAGAGATCCCTATCTATTAGGATTATTAGTATTACTATTAAATATAATTATCTAAGAAATATAAATTATATTAGCCCTATAATAGAAATAATAGTAGTTTAAATATAATAGAAAAATAATAGAATAGTTAAAGTTTTACTAGTTTATAAAAGTATATAAGAACTAAGTCTATATCTTTATAATTATTAAAATCCTAGAAGAAGTCTAGCTTCTCTTAAAAGAAGAAGAAGATAAATTAATAGTAAGTTAAGACTAAATCCCTTCTGAATTATTAGTATTCTAAGATATATTTAAGATATAGAACTCTAAAATTATATTACTATAAAAAGAGACTAATTACTTAATTAAACTTAAAGAAGATATATTATCTCTATATAATCTAATCTATCCCCTTTTATAAATAAAACTTATAGAAATATAGAAATATCTTAACAAAAACTTAATAAATAGTTAAATTAGACTATTAAAAAGCCTAGCTAGTATATCTATCCTATTTATATCTAAAAAGGATAAAAGACTATAACTCTATATTAATTATTAAGGTCTAAATAAGATTTTAGTTAAAAATTAGTACTTTTTATTCTTTATTTTAAAGATTCTTAACTATCTTTCTAAGGTTTAATTCCTTAGTAAAATTAATATATAAGATATATACTATTAAATTTATATTTAAGAAAGAGAAGAATAGAAGATAACTTTTTATATAAGATATAGCTATTTTAAATATATAGTTATACTATTTAATCTTATTAATATATCTATAATATTTTAAAGCTATATCTATACTATACTTTATAGTCTTCTTAATATTATTTATATTATATATTTAGATAATATTCTTATCTTCTCTAGGATCTATAAAGAATATATAGAATATCTTTATCTTATACTTAAAAGATTAAGAGAAATATAGCTATTTATAAAAGTCTCTAAATATTAATTCTATAAGAAATAAGTTAAATTCCTTAGTTTTATTATTAGTTAAAATAATATTTCTATAGATCTAGAATAAGTTTAAACTATCTAAGAATAGAAGTAGTCTATATCCTATAAAAAGATTTAAGTCTTCTTAGGATTCTATAACTTCTATTAAAGATTTATTAAAAATTACTTTTTAATTATATTACTATTTATAAAACTTCTTAAAAGAAGTAAAAATAAAAAAAAACTAAGGAATATTAAGCTAAATAACTATAAATTAAAAGTATTTTAGGATTTTATTAATACCTTTTTAACTATATCTCTTCTATAATACTTTAATCTAAAGAGACCTATATAACTTAAAACTAATACTTTAGGTTTTAGAATAGACAAAATCCTTTTATAACTAGATAATTAAAAGATATAGTATTCTATTACTTTCTAGTATTAGTTGACACGGTGAGCGGGCCGCCAGAAACGGCCCTTATTGAACCGTCATTTTGCCACCCCCGACTGCCTGGCGATCTCTGTCCTCCCTCGCCCGGGCCCCCGTTTGGGTTAAGCCCCATCCCTGGCCGCTTTTACCGCCTTCTTGACCTTACTACACCTCCTCAGCAAGACCCTCGACCCTTCACACTTGACGTTTCACCATGAGGACCTCAAAAACACCCGACTCGTTTCAAGCGCACCAGGCCAGGAAGCGCCTTGATCAATTTTCCACCGACTTGGAAACGGCCATAAACCATGCGACAAAATTCAAACCTTATCGAAAGACAGCTGTAATCGCCTTTCACTGGGAGAATGATGATATAGGTGTCCAGCCCCTCGAGAGAGAACTCCTGGACATCTTCAAATCTGTTTATGGATTTGAGGCCGAGAGTTTCACGATTCCGCTTATCGAGTCCCAGTTCAAACTTCTAGAACGTCTTGTTTCCTGGTCACGACGAAGTTCTGGAGAAGATACGCTCCGAATTTTTGTTTACTCAGGACATGCGGGGTTTGCCGGAACAGTGGACAGTCGCTGGGACTTGGCGTGAGTTATACCCCATCTTTAATTCTACCAATGTATCCCAGCTAACAAAGAATAGCGGCAAATGCGATCAGAATACCGGTAACCTGCAAGGTCCCAAACTCAACTGGTGGGATGTTCGTGGCTACCTCGAACAATATACGGGCGAAGTTTGTTATCTTTTTGATTGTTGCTCCGCAGGATCAGGGGCCTTGGGCGCGTACGACGGCGCAGAGTTTATGGCAGCCTCTACCTGGGATCAGACAGCAGTGTCGAATGTCCATTTCTCCTTCACCCGAATTCTCATCGATGAGCTCCGTCAGTTGAACGGCCAGGCCGAGACGCTGGCTGGTATCTATGCCCGAATTTTCCGCTACGCGCAGCAGAATCAGATTGGGGCTGCACCAATCCATATCCCTAAAATGAATTCGCCAAGCGTGACTATCGGTCGTAGTCGCTCAAGGCCGGTCACAAGAAGCGTCGACCGAGAGTCTTACAGGGTGCTACTTAGCATCAAAGTCCAGGAAGAGATTCCCCTAGATTTCACCCAATGGAAAGAATGGCTTGCTCGCAATATTCCCGCTAACGTTTTGTCCACCAAGGTCACCGTCGAAGGAGCATTTCGAGGCTCTAGTCTCCTTCTTTTCACTGTTCCTATAGAGATCTGGACCATGATGCCGGCTGATGACCCATCCTACACATTTATTGGACACGTTACGTCTCATAATCTCCTGTCCCAACAACCGACTCAAACAAGCACACTAACAAGCACACTACCAATACACTCTGGCGCTCCATCTGGAAGAGAAAATCAGCCACCGCGAAGCCCCGACAGAAAGCCGTTCGGTAGTCCTGGGCGTTGACCATCTCGTTAAACAGGCTTAGATTGTGATTTGCCATTACCCCCCTTTGCTTTGCTTTGTCTTGCTTTTCCTTATTTTCGAACCTGAATAATGAGTTCTACTCTACTCAAAATGGAATTTTTCTTTCTTATAATTCTTCTTGAAAAGGATCCTCTTATAAATATATGCTGTGACGATTCGACGAGTTGATATGATATCGAAGTGGAAGATCTATGAGCTTACTCAGCCAATATTTTTTATTATGTAACTATTCCTATAAAAATTGCCAGAAATAGGGGAAGTTAGCAACACAGGGTTTTTGATGATCCCATTGGATAGCGTACCCACCGAATTCCGACAAATTGACAGCACCACGTGACACTATGTATATTCCCCAACATATAGATACTGTAGCTTTCTCTCTTTCTTCTTTTTTTCTCCAGACTGGAACTCTTCGTGTTCTTGATGGTTCTCTCTGCTTCAACTCCTTCATATGATAGTAGATGACCCCGTCAAACTCCTCCAGGAGGTGAGTCAGGGTGAGCGAGAACGGGCCCTCGTGGCGGCTACATCTAGGCACCACACACACGGGTGGAAGTAGGGACGGTCAGCCGTGGGCATTATCACAAGTGACGCCAAGGCCCATTCCGGTGAGCGAGACGCTCAAAAAGGCCTCAACCTAATAATACTAAAAATCCTTTGAAACCCCTCTAAATTACCTTTAAATTAATACTAGATAAAGAAAAACTATACTAAATAAGGCGACTTAGTTAAAAAAAAGAAGAATAAGTAAGATAAAAATAATAAATTATTATAGAATTCTATATTAAGCTATAAGTATTTTAATATTAGTAACTATTACTATTATAGCTAAAGTTAAAACAATCCTAATTAAAATTATATTATACTAATATCCTACTATAACCTTTATAAAGAAGGATTAAATACTATTCTACTAAAGAGCAAAACTAGTATTACTAATCTATAGATATAAAAGATTATTAGGATAGTAAGAAGACTAAGTAAAAGATAAACTAGTCTTAATATTTAACTCCTTCTATTATTTAGTAATAAATATAGTATATACTCCTATAACTTAGTCTATATTCTATAAATCGAAATAGAGCTTATAACTAGAAAAATAAATAGAGATTATCTTTTAAAAAGATACTAGGAGATAAGTAGATCCCCCTATAACTATAGCTTTACTTTCCTTATCTTAAATAAATATAATACTATTAATAACTATTATAGTAATACTACTATTTTAAACTTTATATATCTAATTAAGAATTAACTAAAGCTAATATAAATTACTATAAATTCTATAAGATATCTAAAATAAATTAGTACTAAATTAAATATAACTTAAAGAAGAACCTTACTTAAAAGCAATTTTTACTATACTCTTTATATAAAGTATAAATAATTAAGTTTATATAATCCTAGTTATAATAGATCTTAAGAATAGTATTCTTAGAAAGATAAAGAGCTATTTTAGTAATATATCTAATATAGAATATAAAAGAAGGGTAAGTAATTTAATTATAAAGAGAATATAAGCTAATAGAAGTATTAGTAATACTTCTATTACTTCTATTAATCCTATTATCTCTATTACTATTACTATTATCTCTATCTTTAGCCTAATCTTTATCTCTAGTTATATAATAACTATTATAATAAGAAGAATTACTAAAAATACTAGAAGTAGTAGCCTTAGATATATTAAAATAAAATAAGATAAAAGTAGGGAATAAGAAGATAGAGAGTTAAGAATTAAAAACTAAGAAAAAGGAAAAGATAAGAGTTAAAAAAATAGAAGAGAAGCTTTTATCTTAAAGATATTAAAGAATCTATATTACTTTATTTATATTTATATATAAAGATATCTAAAATAGTATTAATCCTAGAATCTTTATTTAATATAATACTACTAGATATAAATTATCTAGTTAAATATAAGTTATATAGATAGTTAAGTTAACTATTATTAAAAGAGAAGGATAAATTATTATAGGATTCCTAAATCCCTTTAAGTATGATTTAGGTATAATTTATAATTACTTTATAGATAAATCTATTATAATATATCTATTAATATATAACTATCCTAAGCCCTAGTAAGCTCTAGTAATATTAAAACATATAAATAATAACTACAATTCTTATCCTATAAGAATTAGTTCTATATATTAACTATTCTATTTAATCCCTACTATCCGATATTCTTACCTAGTTATAGGTCTCTAGCCTAATAACTTAGTAACTATTATAGTAGACTACTAGAATATAATATAGTCTGAACCACTTACTTCTAAATTTCTTCTTATTTTTGTTATATATTAATACCTAGTTATTCTTCTAGGAGTTAGTTTTTATAACTTTATTATTATAGATATAACCTTTCTTAATTATATAATTTAGTAATAATTTATTTATCTTTGTTTATATATTATTTAAGTTCTATAATATATCTAATCTTTCCACAAAAGGTTATATTACTATTATATTATTATTGTTACTAGGTATTTATAATTACTTATTATATACTAAATAAAATAGACTAAACCCTATTGTATTATATTTATATATATATATAGTAAAAATAGTCTATATTAAGTAAAGATCCTATAACTTTATTAGTTTATTTATTAAATACTTTATTAGTATTTAATCTAATAATCTATTAAAGTTTTCTATCTTCCTATTTATATATAGATAGTATAGAGTAGTTATTTAATATTAGGTACTAAGAAGCTAGATATAGTATCTTACTACCCTAACTAATAGATTCTAGCTATTATTAATAACTATTTCTTTTAATATACTATAATTTATAAAGATTTGCTTATATATAAACTAACCTAAAGCTTCTTCTATAGCTTCTAGAATAGTCTATATAATAATCTAGCTAATAGTATAATTAATTATAATAATAATCTAGTAATTACTATTAGGTATATAAGGAAGATATCTAATTAGATTAATATCCTATTATTTAAATAGATAGATACTATTCTCTACTATATATTAAGCTATCTCTTATTCTAAACCTTTTTGAGGATTCTAACTAACTTAGTATTTAAGGTATAATTTTATAATATCTTCTATATTCTTTTTTATATTTAACTACTACACTTATAGATAAATAACTTTATTTATATCTAGGTATCCTAAATAACTAAACTTCTTATAGAGATATAGTAACTATTCTTTATAAAAGAGAGATTCTAGATAAGATATATAAACCTTATCTTTATAGGTAAAAACTAATTAATAATAAGCTATACTTATAGACTTTATTAGTAACTTTATATTATAGTATAATAAGTTTAGAGTAAACTTTTCTATAGCTTTTATAAGCTTTTTATTAATAAAGAGTATTCCTAAATCTAAATACTCTTCTATAACTATTAGCTATTTTTTTTCTAGGACTTTTATAACTATCTATTCTATTATAATTAAGATTATAATAAGAGTAATATCCTAAATCAGAGGGAATAATATATTTATAGGGCCTTTACTAATAAAATCCGGCCTTCTACTAATAGTATTAAGAATAATTATCTCTTTATCTTTCTAATACTAAATCTTTAGATTATACTCTTAATACTCTATAATCTAATAAGTAAGCTATTTACTATAGATTAGTAATATTTATAAATACTATAAACCCTAATAATTAGTTATAATAGTTATTTTTATACTATTTTCTAAATAATAATCCTATAGATATAAAATCTTTTTAATAACTAATAACTTCTTTTTATATATAGGGTAATTTAATTCTATACCAAAAAGCTTATAACTATTAAAGGTTATAAAATAAAGTTTTCTATTTTTATCTACTTAGTTTAGGACTATTCTAATAGCTTATTTAGATATATTAGTCTTAATTATAAATAGTTTTATTAGATTAAGTTAGATTAATATAAAAGTAATAATAATAAGGTATTTTAATTATCTAAAAGCCTTTTTATATACTATTAACCATAAAATTAGATAAAGCTTATCTTTTTGGAGCCACTTATTAGGCTCTTTTAATAATTTATATAGAAATATATAGATTCTAGTAAAATCCTTAATAAACTATTAGTAATATATTATAAGTCCTAAGAATTACTAGACTTTATATATATTTATAGGTCTTAGCTATAATATAATTATATTAATCTTTATTAGTATTATTAAGACTTATTCTCCTTTAATATAGAACCTATAGAACTTAATATATTTAGTAGTAATCTTATATTTTCTTAGTATAGTATATAACTAATATTCTTTTAGTATAACTAATACTTTTTTAAGATATTTATAGTATTCTTCTATAGTTTTTAAAAAGATAAGAATATTATTTAAATAAACTATAATAAATTAGCTAAGAAATAATCTTAAAGTATTATTTATAATAGATTAGAAAATAGTAGATATATTATATAGTTTAAATAGTATTATAATCTACTTATATTTTCCCTATATTATATTAAAAGTAGTCTTTTTAATTAACTATATTTCTATTTAAACCTATTAGTACTTAGATATTAAATCTATCTTAAATATAATCTTAATAATATCTATATAATTAAGTAGATCTTAAATTTATAATAATAGATAATTATTTTTCGATATTAGTCTATTTAATATATAATAATCTATATATATCCTTTAGTTATTATTTAGTTTTATAATAAATATTATAGGAAATCCCTAAGTACTTATAGATAGTTAAATTAGATCCTTTTCTAATAGTTTAGATACTTATTTCTCCTATTTTTATAGCTTTTATTTAGATAATATATATAAATTAATATTAATAGATATAGTATCTCTAGTATATATATTATATAAGATAGTTTATTCTAGTAGTAACTCTTATAGTAATATTAATTTAAAGATATCTTTATATTCTTTTAGAATAGTATAAATCTTTAGATCCCTATATATAGGAATCCTAGATAACTTAGATATTTTAAACTTTCTTACTATCTCTAGATATATAATATATAATACTCCTTATATAGACTTATACTTTAGTTCTTTTTATATTTATCTAGTTAATATTAAATTTAGCTATAGATTATTATTATTTAAGATATATCTATATTAATTATTAGTCTATATAATATATATCTAGCTATAATTATAAATCTTTATAGTAGATATTTTCTAATAGATCTTAAGATTCTAATACTTTAGGAAATCTTATCTAAGAATAAGTTTATATCCTAGTAAATTAAATATCTATACTAAAATTATTATATACTAGCTTCTAAAAGCTATTAGGAGATAAACTTTTAATCTTATAATAAGCCTTTTTCTATTAGGTATTTAAATATATATATCTAAGCTTACTTTATAGTAATTAGGATATAAATAATTTTTCTTAAGGAAGTTAATAGAAATAAAGATATAGGAAATACTATAATTAAATAAGATATAAATAACTATATTTCTATCTTAGCTATATACTAAAACTTTATAATATAATAAAGAATCTCCTATAGTATAAAGATCTATCTTAATATTAGTAAGTTTAGCTTTCTTCTTATACTTTTCTATATTTTCTAGTTTCTATAAAATAACTAGAATAGTAAGAACTACTAATACTAGGTCTAATAGATCTAGATCTATATATATTAGTAATTTTAAAATCTTTTTTATATAGCTAATAAAAGCTTTAGTTATCTTAGCTATCTTTAGTTTTTTAATTTCTTAGTATATCTAGAATCCCTATTCTAACTCTTCTTAAATAATTAGTAATTCTACTTAATATATCCTTTCTTATTATAATTAAAATATATCTAAGTTTCTTTCTATTAGTTATTCTTTAATTTATTTATAAACTTAAGAATATCTAAATCTATTATATTAGGATTATACTAATTACTATATAGATTATTACTTCTATTCTTCTTTTTTAAATAACTAGTAATTATAGCTTCTTATTTAAACTATATAAAATACTTAATTATCTTTATAAATCTTATTAAGTAATTTTAGTTCTCTATCTAATATTTTTATAATTATATTTTTATACCTTTCTATAGGAATTAAATTAGAATAGCCTCTAATATCTTAATTTTATATTTAGCTATAGTCTCTTAGAGATCTATTATATACTTAATAAAGATATAATCTTCTTAATAATACTTTTAGAAATAGTCCTATTATTTTTCTTTACTAAGATATTCTAAGAACTTATATTTAATCTATATCCTATATATTATAAATATATAAACTTCCTAATTAGGATTTATAATTATAATATATTACTTATAATATTTCTAAAACTAAGCTACTCTTTCTTTAAGAGCTCTATTAGCTTAAATTATCTTATTGTATTCTTCTAATTATACTTTAGTAAACTATATAATCTTATAAAAGTAGTATTTATAGTTATAGAGATATTTTTATATAATATTATCCTAAATTTAGCTATTATATTTATTAATTATATAGATACTCTTTATTAATATTTATTTAGTAATTAATATACTTAATTAGATATAAATAGTATTAGATATTATATTATATTAAATAGCCTATAGTACTTCTTATTTTATATATTTATATTTAAATATAGTAATAATCTAGATAATAATCTTAGATATAGCTACTAGATTATTATTAATACTCTATATATTTATATAAGTCTCTATAAGTACTAATAGAAAGATAGAAAGTATATATATAGTTTATTTATCTATAGGTAAAGCTTACTAGTAATCTTCTAATCTATTATTAATAACTTTATATAGATAATAAGTATCTATTATAGTTAATATATTCTAACCTTTTCTTTAATAAAATTAAATATACTAACTCTTCTTTTCTTTATAATAAAGTTCTTCTAAAAATATTAAGTCCTTATTATATTCCTCTTTTTACTTCTCTTAGAGATAGTTATATTATAGTTTTTGACTACTAGTCTTTAGTTTTGTTTAGAAGAATATCCTAAAATAGTATAATTGATATAATATAATATAATAGCTTAAAAATAAAGTATTAATATATATAGATCTATAGGATTTACTATATTTTATCTATACTTAGAGCCTTAACTATCTGATTATAATAGTTTATACTTATCCTATAAACTTTGGCTTCTGAATTCCCTTAGATAAAAGCTATATATATAGTATTAAGCTTCTATATACTATTATTATATTAAGACTCCTTCAGCAGATCTTGTTGCCTTTTGAATTGTTTTTTCTAGGGTTGTATAGATATTTATATTATATCCCTAGTAGCTCCTAATAGACTATAAAAGGTACTATTTTTAAAATAATACTACTATATAAGATCTTAGGATATAAATAGATATATATTACTAAGTTAGAGGAAATAATAGTTAATATATATATACTGGTTAAACAAATATAGTAAATAAATAGGGCTTGATTATATATGATTAGCTAACTATAATAGATAGTAATAGATATAGATATAGATATTACTATATATAAACAAACATAATAGATCGTAACATATGAAATATACAAGGAGAATTAGATAAATTTATCTCAATAGTAGTATAATCTTTAAGTTCTATATCTTAAATATATCCTAGAATACTAATAACTTAAAAAGGATTTAGTCTTAACTTACTATTAATTCCTTTTTCTTCTCTAGGAAAAGCTAGACTTCTTTAAATATTTTAATAATTATAAAGATATAGGTTTAGTTCTTATATACTTTTATAAACTAGTAAGACTTTAACTATTCTATTATTTCTCTTTTATATTTAAACTACTATTATTTCTACTATAGGGTTAATATAATTTATATTTCTTAGATAATTATATTTAATAGTAGTACTAATAATCTTAATAGATAGGGATCTTTATTAATTATAATATAAAGATATAAAAACTTTTATTTAGTTCTTTAAGAGTTATATATAATAATTAGAATAGTCTATATACTATAAATAAGAATATTTTATTAATTTACTACTTCTAGGATAAAGATATTATATTTAGCTTAGTTAAAATAATATTTTTAAATAAATTTATAATTAATAAGATCTATCTCTATATAGATATTAATATCTATATATATCTTAATATTATTTTAGATATAAATTAGGATATAAAGATAAATAACTATTTTTATTTAAGACTAAGAGTTAGAATTTATAGGAATTAATTTAATCCTAGTGTTTTTTCTAAGTCTTTTAATTAAATATTATAATAATAATACTAGGATCTTAAATAAGCTTCCTAGATCTTTACTCTTAGAACTTATAATAATAGATAATATTTATTTATTTAGTAATCTAATTTACTATAATTAAAATAACTATTTAAAAAGATTCTAGTAGATAGATTAGATAGATTAAATAGATTAGTCCCTTTAATAGATATATTATTAAGATTATTCTTATTCTAAGAAGGAAATAATTAAGATTTATCTCTAAAATAAAAAAAATTTAGATATAACTTAGAGTTATTATAATTTAGATTAAATCTAGGACTATAAGAATTCTTTAAGTATAGATTTCTAGGATTCTTTTAGTCTTATTCTATATTATTAGACTAATTTAGAAATAAGTTATTAGATTATAAATATTTTAAACTTAAATTTAAATTATTAATAAATAGATTATATTTATATATCTTTATTTTTATAAATTCCTAGGTATTTTATACTTTTTTTATTTATTATACTTAAGTTTTAGAAAAAACCTTTATATATTAGTAAATATATAATATTAACTATAGCTATAGTTTTAATATATAATAATATATTTATTTATTCTAGGAGATCTAAGAAAAATAATATTCTAGATCTATAAAATAATAATAAAAAACCTTTAGTTCTTTATTAGTTTATTAATAATAATACTTTATTTTATTATTAACTTCTCTAATAAAGATATTTTTATTATATATTAAGATAAAAGTCTATTTCTTAAAGTATTCCTAGTTATTAAAATAATAATTATTATTATTTTTAAGATATCTTTTCTTTATAGTCTAGTTATTTTTATAATTAAAGTTAAGATATTTAACTTCTATAAGAATCTTTATTTTTTTATTCTTATAGATCCTAGGATTATTTTAAAAGATATATCTAAACTATAAAAGTTAATTTACTTATTCTTAAAGATTAAATAATTTCTTAAACTTATTAATCTTAAAATCCTCTACTTTCTTATATATTTTAATCTTAGTTTACTATAAGTTATAAATAGATTACCTAAGAAAGTCTTAGTATTAATTCTAAAGATTTAAATAAAGAGCTTTTTAAGATAAATATAAATTATAAAGAACTTTTCTAGATATTCTAGTTTATATCTCTTTTTTTCTAGAATATTTATAATAATATTTCTAGATCTACTAATACTTTTAATTATAAGGTTATTAATAATTTCTTTAATTTAGTTTAAACTAGATTTAGTTAGGTTTATATATTAATTTAGAACTAATTTAATCTTAGATTATCTAATAATAAAAAAAAAAAGTATAGTAGATTTAGATTAAATATTATTATAAAAGAATATAGGGTTTTAATATATAGAGAATACTATTATTAATCCTTAAGTAATTAAGAGAGAAGAATTAGAATTATAATAGTTATTAAGTTATTAGACTAGAGACCTATAATTAAATAAGAATATTAGATAGTAGAGATTAAATAGAATAGTTAATATATAGACTAATTCTTATTAAATAAGAATTATAACTATTATTTATATATTTTTATATTACTAAGGCTTAGGGTTATTATATATAAGTAGATATATTAAGATAGATTTATCTATAAAATATCACAGGCCAATACCCGGTATAAGGTCACGTAGCACATATAACCATAATAACCTAACATATAGAACACCTACTTAGTAATTCTCTCTTTAAGCTTTTTATATATAGTACGTGGCCTAGCTCAATTAAATATAAATTCTACTTTAGCCCTTCACAAATAAAAAGCTTCTAATTAGATATTATAAAAATCTAAAACCATATACAAATTGTCCCTGAATCAAGAGTAATTCAGCGATACAACCTTTAAATAAAAGATATAGGAATCTACAAGCCCACTATTATAGGTATAGATACTACTACAACAAATAGTACAGTCGTAAACTATATAGAGCAAATAGAATAAGCGAATTAATATAGAACACACAATATAGGAGGAATTAATATAACGATATGACTAAGAGTGTGTTACTTAAGATGAATAAATCCGTTGCCTAGAGACTATAATAGAGTAATTAATCTTATAGTTAATAACAATAATAGGGGAACCAACTCCGGTACGAACTATAATTAAATTAACCCCAGAACCCCTACGATTAGAACCTATATATTACCTAAAGGTATAATTACTAGACCTAATCCTATTTAGGGGAAAAGTAGCCGATTGGCCAATATAGTATATAACAATAAAGAATAAACTATATATCAATAGCATAGCAATTAGCTTGCCCCAAGATTAGTTTATATATATATTCTCTAAGCTTAAGAAGCTCATTTGGAAAAATACTAGAATCTTTATGAAATTATAATAAAACAATAGGGATCTATAAACGATTCTAGACTATCTTAAGGGTATTTATAGGGACCTAAATATCAAAGTATATACTACAAGACATCTCCACTAGATATACTAGTTAAATAGTATACCTTTTATAAAATTCCTTCCTAGGTTAGAGAAGGAGTTTATAGATATAGGTACTCTTAAATAGCATAACAAAACAAAGAGATAGATCTTATTAGGATCCTTAAACAAAAGTATAACGAATTTGTTAATAAATTATAGTATTCCCACTATATTTTTGGACCTTATTATTTAGCTCTATAAAATCAATACTAATATAGATACCCTTAGTATCAATATCCTAGAAAGATTATACTATATATATACCTAGCAGCACCAGGACTTAATAGATTAGACCCTAACTACTATAGTTAATTAAGCTGAATTCTATACGAAACACTACTAATCAGGGCCTAAAATAAGTAGATAAATGAAGTAGATTGATTATAAAGAGATAGAGAGATAACAGGACAAAGGAAGATACCTTCATTATAGTAAATAAGACTACTTTATTATAAAATATTCCTTACTAGCTATATAATACTAAGGACTAAGAAAGAGATACCCCTGTAGGGTTAAAGATAAGAAAGCTAGATATATAACCAATTATAAGTTAAATATATCAGCTTCTAAGAATAAACTCTTCTTAAGTAAGGATTTAGGAAAAGAGTAACTCTAGTTCTAAGTCGCAAATAGGAGCGAAAAGGAGTCAAAAAGCTATTAAAACAAGAAATACTATTATTTCTAGTTAATACTAGAGTAAATAAAATCCAATTTATATAAGCCCTAGTCGACAATAGATACTGTTATTATATAACTATAAACAAAGCGTTAGTTTAGTTGTTTAACCTCCTATATATCAGGATATTTATATAGATCCTAGATAGGATAGTCCCAAATCAGGACTAAATTACCTAGGTTATATACTTTAACCTAGATATTCATAGCTATTAATAAGAATAAGTATTTATATATATTATTCCTTAATAAGAGGATAGTATAATATTAGAAGACCCTTAGCTACAAGATATTAACGGTTGATACTTAGTAAGGAAAGAGTATATTGATATATTTATAAGAAATAAAGAGTAGATAAGGTGCTAGAACCATATAGACTATATAATCAGACCAACTAATATAAGAAGAATACAGATTAAGAAGTTAACAACCTAATCACTATATAACTTTATCTATAGAGAGAAGTAACTAAATTAACTATAAATCAGCAAAGTTATAATAGACAATATTAAGAAAGTACTACGTCTAAAGAAATAGAATAACCCTAAGAATAAGCTACTAAGACACTATTGGCAATAGTTAGATATTTTCAGCTAGTAGTTAACTAATAAGTTACCCCCAAATCGACCAAGAATTAACTATAAAATCACCCTAAAACGAGACTATAACAGTATTAAGGAACCACCCCTATATGGTCTCCTCTACAGTATAAATAAAGAAGAGCTCCTATACCTATAGAAGATATTAATAGATCTTCTTAGAAAGAGTTTTATCCGAGTAAGCAAATTACTTACTATAGCCCCAGTCCTACTAATAAGAAAGCTAGGCGGAGGAATATAATTCTATATCAATTACTATAGGTTAAATAAGTTAATAGTAAAGGATTATTATCCACTACTATTAATTAGAGAGATACTAAGGAATATAGGGTAGGCTAAATGGTTTTCTAAGCTAGATATTATTACTACTTTCTATAAGATTCATATCTAACCAGGAGAAGAATAGAAAACAATATTTTAAATATAGTATAGCCTATATAAATAGAATATCACTCTATTCAGGTTAACTAGTATACCAACAACTTTCTAAAGATATATTAATAGGACCCTATAAGAGTATCTTAACAATTTTATATCCGTATATATGGACAATATCATTATATATAATAATAGATTGCTAGGGGATTATTGATAGAAAGTAGAATAAGTACTATAGAAACTATAGGAAATAAGCCTATAGTATAATATTAGAAAATCAGAGTTTAAGTAAGATTCTATAAAATATCTAGGGTTTATTATATAAGTAGATAAGGGAATCCATATTAATCTAAAGAAGGTTATAACTATCTAAGAATAGGAAGTACCAAAATTAGTATAAGATATACAAAGCTTCCTTAGATTCACCAACTTTTACTACTTATTTATATCCTAATTCACTAATCTCTCAATACTCCTAACAAAATTAATAAGAAAAGATACCCAATTCATATAGAATAATGACTACTAATAAGCATTTAAAGAATTAAAGAGCCTCTTTATCAATACCCTAATTCTAGTATATTTTAAAGAGGATAAGGAAACTATTATTAAGATAGACATATCAGGATAGGCTATAAGAGCTATCTTATTATAATATAGACTAGACGAGTAGCTATATTTATACACTTACCTCTCCTAGAAACTATTACTAGTAGAGTTAAATTATAAGATTTATAATAAAAAGCTACTAGTAATTATATATATCCTCTAAAAGTAGAGACTAGAGTTAAAGATAATATCTTGATTCACTATTATAATAGACTATAAAAACCTATAATACTTTAGTAAAGTATAATATCTAAATAAATAATAAATAAGATAAATAGATATCCTTATAAAGTTTAACTATAAACTAAAGTATTATCCTAGGAAGCTTACTACAAGACCTAACACACTTTTATAGTAAAGCTAAGATACCCTATAGTATATTATAGACGAAAGGCTATCGAATTGGTTCTGAACCCTATTAAAAAAGGTATAGATTAAGATAGGATAACCCAATCTACTAGTAATAGAAGGAATTAACTTTAAGAAGGAAATACCCCTATTTAAGGAGCCTACACTATAATAAGAATAGAAGAATATAAGATCTATTGATCTAGAGTATTAAAAGATATATAAAGCCTTAGAAAAGAGAGATTAGCAAATCGCTACCGAAGTGAATATAAAAATAAGCCTATTAGAGTACTATCTAGATGAATAAGGACTACTCTACTTTAGGTAGTGGATATAGATCCTAAATAATAAGATACTATATATAAGGATTATATAGAAGATCTATAACTCTTATATTATAATATACCCTGGTCGAGATATTACCTATATAATACTATTATAGAGATTCTTCTAGCTAGAAGTAGTAAGAGATATACAATACTTCTTACAAAACTATATAGTTTATAACTATAGTATTATATAGCACAATATAAAGTATAAACTACTAAAACCGCTACTAATTCCATAGTAAATATGGGTAGAATTATCTATAGATTTTATTATAGAACTACTCCTAATAGTATATATAGATACAATAAATTTAATAGTAATCACAAACTAGCTTATAAAGAGTATAATTCTTATAAATATAGTAGAAATAACTACTAAGAGAGTAATAGATATATTCTTTACCTACTTTTATATATACTATAAGCTACTATAAGTAGTTATAAGTAACTATAGGTCCTAATTTATAGGTATATTCTAGTAAATAGTATATAAGAAGCTGTCGATTTAATATTGACTATTAACTATTTTCTATCTATAATCTAATAGTACTACAGAGTATATAAATCAAGAAGTTAAACAAATCTTATATATATTCATAACCTATATATAAAATAATTGGGGTACACTACTTCCTATTGTCGCTATAGTGATTAATAATCACAACATTAGTACAATAGGATTATCCCCCTTCTTCTTTATATATAGTTACTATATTAATCTTATTAAGATAGAAGAGATAGAGGAACCTTATAAAACCTATATATGACTAGGAATCGCAGATAAAATATTTATAAATCAATTACAAGAAGCTACTAATTAGGCCTAAGCTATAATCACTTCTATATAAGCTCTATAGGAAGAGCAATCGAATAAGCGATAACAGGCCATACTAGTCTATAAGAAAGATAACTAGGTATGGCTAAATTTACAAAATATATATATATAACAATAATCAAAAAAGCTAGACTAGCTATATATTTAATATTAAGTTTTAGATATCTCTATACCTTATATAGTACAATTAGAGGTGTCTACTAGTATCTACCTAATATTCCATATAGAGCTAGTTAGACCTATTGCTTTAGATCCATTTCTATTATAGATTATAAATAATTCATATCTCCCACTAATACTAGTTAATAAGGAACTTAAATATAAAATAGAAGAGATAATAGATATAAGATATAAGAAAGTTAGTCGAGGATATTATAATAAAGCCCTAGTAAAATAGATAGATTGGGTAGAATAGACCTAGTAGAGCCTCAGTAATATTCGAGATTGCTCTGTATTGGATATCTTTAAAAGATAATTCGGCCCTGTTTCGACTCTATTATAGGCCTGAAGATGACTGAATATAACTACAACATATATAAGGAGGACTACCCTAAAGAAAAGATACTATCATAGGCTAATACCTGGTATAAGGTCACGTAGCACACGTGACCATAATAACCTAACACATAGAACACCTACTTGGTAATTCTTTCTTTAAGCTTTTTATACACAGTACATGGCCTAGCTCAATTAAACATAAATTCTACTTTAGCCCTTCACATAAAGTAGCTATAAATTATATCTAAGTTATATCTAAGGGGATTTAGGAATCCTATAATATTCTTTATATTACTTTAAGATTATTCTAAATCTATATAAATAGCTTATTAATTATCTCTATAGTCTAGCTTACTATACCTAGTCTAATAAAGATTAATATTTATAATATTTTAATATTAGGTTTAGTTTAAATTAACTAATAGTATTAATATATTAGTATAATGGTTACTAAGTTATCAGGCTAGAGACCTATGACTAGGCAAGGATATCGGATGGTAGAGATCAAATAGAACAGTTGATATACAGAACTGATTCTTACAGGATAAGAATCGTAGCTATTGTTCATATATTTTAATATTACTAGAGCTTACTAGGGCTTAGGGTAGTCATACATTAGCAGGTGTATTATAGTAGATTCGCCTATAGAGCAGCTATGAATCATACCTGAATCGTACCCAAAGGGATTTAGGAATCCCATAATAATTCATCCTCCCCTTTCAATAATAGTCGACTTAACCATCTATATAACTTATATTTAATTAGATAATTTATATCTAGTAGTATTATATTAAACAAAGATTCTAGGACTAATACTACCTTAGGTATCTTTATATATAGATATAAACAAAGTAATATAGGTTCTTTAATATCTTTAAGATAAAAGCTTCTTTCCCATCTTTTTAACTCTTATCTTTTCTCTTTTCTCAGCTCTTAATTCTTAACTCTCTATCTTCTTACTCTCTACTTTTATCTTATTTCGTTTTAATATATCTAAGGCTACTACTTCTAGTATTTTTAATAATCTTCCTTATTATAGTAGTTATTATATAACTAGAGATAAAGGTCAAGCTAGAGATAGAGGTAATAGTGATAGTAATAGAGGTAATAGGATTAATAGGGGTGATAGAAATATTACTAATACTTCTACTAGCTTATATCTTCTTTATAATTAAATTGCTTACCCTTCCTTTACATTCTATATTAGATATATTACTAAAACAGCTCTTTACCCTTCTAAGGATACTATTCTTAAGATCTATTATAACTAGGATTATATAAACTTAATTACTTATACTTTATATAAAGAGTATAGTAAAAATTATTTTTAGATAAGGTTCTTCTTTAAGTTATATTTAATTTAGTACTAATTTATCTTAGATATCTTATAGAATTTACAATAATTCATATCAGCTTTAGTTAATCCTTAATTAGATATATAAAGTTCAAAATAGTAGTACTATTATAGTAGTTATTAGTAGTATTATATTTATTTAGAGTAAAGAAAGTAAAGCTATAGCTATAGGGGGATCTACTTATCTCCTAGTGTTTTTCTAAAAGATAATCTCTGTTTATCTTTCTAGTTATAAGCTCTATTTTGATTTATAGAATATAGACTAAGCTATAGGGGTATATACTATATTTATTATTAAACAATAGAAGGAGTTAAATATTAAAGCTAGTTCACCTCTTACTTAGTCTCCTTACTATCCTAATAATCTTTTATGTCTATAGATTAGTAACACTAGTTTTACTCTCTAGTAGAGTAGTATTTAATCCTTCTTTGTGGAGGTTATAGTAGGATATTAGTATAATATAACTCCGATTAGGGTTGCTTTAACTCTAGCTATAATAGTAATAGTTATTAATATTAAGATACTTATAGCTTAGTATAGAATTCTATAGTAATTTATTATTTTTACTTTACTTATCCTCCCCTTTTTTGACTAAATAGCCTTATCTAGTGTGGCTTTTCTTTATCTAGTATTGATTTAAAGATAATTTAGGGGGGTTTTAAGGGGTTTTTAGTATTATTAAGATATCGTTTTGTGAGCTCAGTTTTTCTCAAATAAAGCTATTATATCTCTTATATTTTCTAAGTATTCTACTAGTTCCTATTAGTTATATTCTAAAGACTATTCTATCTATTTCATATAGTAATATAGTACTCTATCAAAAACTCTTTTATCTTAAATCTCTTTAACTTCCTATTCTTCTTTATCTTTAAGTTCTAGTATTAGTATTCACAAGTTATTATTATTTTAGCTATTCTATGGTTTGAGAAGAGAGACAGAGAAAATATTATATAATCTTAAGTATTTTTCTAGTAATGCAATATAATAGGCCTAGATACCGATTTTTGTAAGGATATAAAAGGATCTAATTCAATAAGAAGATAGCTTCTTTTCTTTAGCTTTAAAGTAGAGATTCTTTATTAAAAAGGATATAAGGGTTCTTATTTTGAAGTCCTTCAGCTTATAATTTTTATTATAGGATCTCTATTATATTTCCTATATGATTTAAAGCTTATTTATAGCCTTTTTATAAATATTCTAGAGGTAATTTACTTATTCTTTGGTATTAGAGATCTCTTTCTTAAGTATTTTATTAGGAGTTTAGATTTAGAAATTAAGATTATACCTAAGTAGTATATAAAAAAGAATCTTATTAGTTAATATATTAATAGTATTATTATATATAAATTATACTATCTTAAGGAGTTAAGCCTAGTTTAACTATTTTTTATTAATAAAATACCTAAGATAATCTTTTAAAACCTAGTTAAATCTTTCTATTTATCTATTAGTTTAGGAATAGAATATAGTAGAGAACTATAGTTTAATCTTAGAATAGTAATAGAGTTATAACTAGAACCTATTTATAAAGATAGGCTTTCGATTAGAGATAATCTTTTCTAGGTTTCTATATTTAAGTTTAATTCAATTAAAAAAGAGTTTAATAAGGTCTTCTATAGATATTATTATTGATATAAGAAAGAATTAAAAGAATTTCATAAGTTAGTAAATAATTACTAGGATTATATTATACTTCCTTCCTTTAAAGATTATAATTAGAAGTCTTATAATAAAGTCTATACTTAGCTTTATAAATAATCTATAAGATATAGAAAAAGATTAGAGTTCTTTATAGAGACAATACCTAGATACTTTAATTTTTTAATATATTAGATATATTTTAATATATTCTTATATATCCTTTAGTAAATATTCCTAATAGAATTTCCTTTTTAGAAGTTCTTTTATATATATTCTTCTAAAATATCCTATAAGTTACTTATTATAATAGAGCTTAATCAATTTTCGTCTTAGGTTCTTAGTAATAGGAATATAGAGATATCCTTTATAATATAAAAGTTTCTTAGAGTTAATACTTTAATACTTTCTTTATAAAATATCTTTCTAAGTTATATTAATTCTCTTCTAGACTATCTTATCTTTATCTTAGAGTTTTTTAATTAATAATTTTAGTTCTCTTAAGGATTTATCTATAAGTAGATCTTTATTTATAGTTATAGCGGCTACTATTTAAAGAAATATAAATTAAGAGTGACTTAAAACCTTATGATATATTATATTATAGCTTTAACTTAAGAAAAACTTAGTTATATTATAGTCTTAACTTAGGAAAACTTCTTTATTATTCCTTAGATCTAAATAATTAGCTTCACTAGACTTATTTATAGCTTTCCCTAGATCCTTCTAATCTATAGGGGTAGTAATATTATTTTAAATCTAGTTTAGCTCTAACTCTAGGTTACTAGCTAAGCTACTTACAGTTAGGGAGAGGGATAGTAATAGACTTCCACAAACTAATATAGTTATGATTATTAATCCCTACTCCCCTCTACTTTTCTCTCTAGATAGTATTATACTAGTAGTGAACTACTATACTTTTATAAACGATTTAGCTGTGATTCTCTTACGAATCGGCCCTAATATCTCCTTTATAGATAGAGACTTCTCTTCTCCCGGGATATAGGACAACCTATCTATAGGATTAGTTTTTCTTAAGTAGTAATATATTATAAAGTTAAATAAAGTAAGGGAAAGGTATTAATATATTTATCTTCTATTAATCTTAGATTAATCTATAAATAGCTTTAGGTTATAGTAATCTATTAGAACCTTAACCTAATATCAGCTTTCTTTAAGATATTAATATTAATGTTTAAATAAGTAAACAATTATAAATAGCTCTTAATCTAGTGTTATATAATTCTGTTCTATAAGTAAGAATTTCTTTAACCAGAAAGTAATTAGATACCATATCCTTTGATTATCTAGTTGTGAAAGGATTCTGCTTATTCTAAAACCTAAAGTATTAGTTTTAAGCTAAATAGGTCTCTCTAGGTTAAAGTATTATAGGAGAGATATAGTTGAAAAGATATTGATAAGATCCTGAAACGCTTTTGATTCGTAGTCGTTTAGCTTAATATTCCCTGGTTTTTTCTTATCTTTACTTCCCTTAAGAAGCTCTATAAGTAGTAGTATAATTAAAGAGTAATTTTTGATAAATCTTTAATAGAAGTTATAGAATCCTAGGAAGACTTAAATCTTCCTATAGGATATAGATTATTTCTATTCTTAGATAGCTTAAACCTATTCTAGGTCTATAGAGATATCGTTTCGACTAATAATAAAGCTAAGGAATTTAACTTATTTCTTGTAGAATTAATATTTAGAGGCTTTTATAAATAGCTATACTTCTCTTAATCTTTTGAGTATAAGATAAAGGTATTCTATATATTCTTTATAGGTCTTAGAGAAGATAAGAATATTGTCTAAATATATAATATAAATAATATTAAGAAGACTATAAAGTGTAATATAGATATAGCTTTAAAATGTTATAGGTATATTAGTAAGACCAAATAGTATAACTATATATTTAAAATGACTATATCTTATATAAAAAGCTATCTTCTATTCTTCTTCTTCTTAAATATAAATTCAATAGTATATATCTTATATATTGATTTTACTAAGGAATTAAGCCCTAGAAAGGTGGTTAAGAATCTTTGAAATAAGGGGTAAGAAGTATTGATTTTTAACTAAAATCTTATTTAGATCTTAATAATTAATATAGAGCTATAGCCCTCTATTCTTTTTAGATATAAATAGGATAGGTATACTAGTTAGGCTCTTTAATAGTCTAATTTAACTATTTATTAAGTTTTTGTTAAGATACTTCTGTAACTCTATAAGTTCTATTTATAAGAGGGGGTAGATTAGATTGTATAAAGATAATATATCTTCTTTAAGTTTGATTAAGTAGTTAGTCTTTTTTTGTAGTAGTATAATTTTAGAGTTCTATATCTTAAATATATCCTAGAACGCTAATAATTCAGGAGGGATTTAGTCTTAACTTACTATTGATTTATCTTCTTCTTCTTCTAGTAGAAGCCAGACTTCTTCTAGGATTTTAATAATTGTAAAGATATAGACTTAGTTCTTATATATTTTTATAAACTAGTAAAGCTTTAACTATTCTATTGTTTTTCTATTATGTTTGAATTACTATTATTTCCACCATAGGACTAATATAATTTATATTTCTTAGATAGTTATATTTAATAGTAGTACTAGTAATCCTGATAGATAAGGATCTCTATTAATTATAATATAGGGATATAAAAACTTTTACTTAGTTCTTTAAGAGTTATATATAGTAATTAGAATAGTCTATATACTATAGATAGGGGTGTTTTGTTAGCCTACTATTTCTAGAATAGGAGTATTATACTTAGCTTAATTAAAATAGTATTTCTAAATAAATTTATAACTAATAAGATCTATCTCTATATAGATATTAATATCTATATATATCATAATATTGTTTTAAACATAAATCAGGATATAGAGATAAGTAACTATTCCTACTTAAGACTAGGAATTAGAATTTATAGGAATTAATTCGATCCTAGCGCTTTTCCTAAGTCTCTTAACTAAGTATTATTATAGTAATACTAGGGTCTTAAATAAGCTTTCTAGATCTTTATCTTTAAGGCTTATAGTAGTAGATAATATTTATTTATCTAGTAATCTAGTTTATTATAATTGAAATAACTATTTAAAGGGATTCTAATAGATAGATTAGATAGATTAGATAGATTAGTCCCTCTAATAAGTATATTATTTAGATTATTCTTATTCTAAGGGGGAAATAGTTAGGGTTTACCTCTAAATTAAGGGAGATTTAGATATAACTTAGAATTATTATAATTTAAGTTAAATCTAGGACTATAAAGACCCTTTAAGTATAGATTCCTAGGACCCTTTTAGTCTTATTCTATACTATTAGACCAGTTTAGGAATAAATTATTAGATTATAGGCGTTTTAAGCTCAAATTTAAATTATTAATAAATAGATTGTGTTTATATATCTTTACTTTCGTAAATTCCTAGGTACTCTATACTTCTTCTACTTATTATACTTAAGTCTTAAGAGAAACCTTTATATATTAATAAATATATAGTATTAACTATAGTTGTAGTTTCGATATATAATAGTATATTTACTTATCCTAGGAGACCTAGGGAAGATAATATTCTAGATCTATAAAATAATAATAAAAGACCTTTAGTTCTTTATTAGTTTATTAGTAATAATACTTTATCTTATTATTAACTTCTCTAGTAAAGATATTTTTATTATATATTAAGATAAGAGTCTATTCCTTAAAGTATTCCTAGTTATTAAAATAATTATTATTATTATCTTTAAGATATCTCTCCTCTATAGTCTAGTTATTTTTATAATTAAAGTTAAGATATTTAACTTCTATAAGAATCTTTATCTCTTTATTCTTATAGATCCTAGGGTTATCTTAAAAAATATATTTAAGCTATAAGAGCTAATTTACTTATTCTTAAAGACTAAATAATTTCTTAAACTTATTAATCTTAAAACCCTCTACTTTCTTATATATTTTAATCTTAATTCCTCTATAAGCTATAAATAGATTATCTAAAAAAGCCCTAATATTAATTCTAAAGACTTAAATAAAGAGCTCTTTAAGGTAAGTATAAATTACAAAGAACTCTTCTAGATATTCTAGTTTATATCTCTTCTCTTCCAAGACATCTATAGTAATACTTCTAGGTCTACTAATACTTTTAGTTATAAGGTTACTAGCAATTTCCCTAATCTAGTCTAGACTAGATTCAACTAGGTTTATATACTAATCCGGGACTAATTCAACCTCAGGTTGTCCAATAATAAGAGAGAAAGGTATAGCAAGCTTAGATTAAACACTATTATAAGAGGACATAGGATTTCGGTATATAGAGGGCACTATTATCAATCCTTAGGTAGTTAAAAAAGAAAAATTAGAATTATAATAATTACTAAGTTATTAGGCTAGAGACCTATAACTAGGCAAGGATATCAGATAGTAGAGATCAAATAGAATAGTTAATATACAAAACTGATTCTTGCAGGATAAGAATCGTAGCTATTGTTTATACGTTTTAATATTACTAGAGCTTACTAGGGCTTAGGGCAGTTATGCATTAGCGGGTGTATTGTGGTAGATTCGCCCGCGGAGCGGCTATGAATCGTACCCGAATCGTGCCCGAAGGGATTCAGGAATCCCGTGACAATTAGTTAGTTATTAATCTATAACTAGTAGTATTAGTATATTAATTATTATTAATATCTTTTTAATATCCTATCTCTTATTAGTAATATAAAGATAATTAGTTTATTATATTTATTAGTAATATTATATTAGTTTAAAATAAAAGATAATAGATAATAGTTATATAAGTAAGTACTATAGTCTATCTATTATCTAAAAAGATAGGATAAAAAAGAAAAGTAATATTATTATTATATAATAAAGTACCTATAATCTACTAGAATATAGAAAAGTACAAAGAATAATAAATAATAACATTAAGGAAAGAGAAAGAAGAGAGAGAGCTATACTATATATATATAGGCAGATACCTACTCTCTAGACCAATTATCTAATTGGTCTATATCCGAGAGTAGGTCAAACTATATAAATATACAAATAGTATAAACATACCCGTCCTAAGTCTTCCTCCATATAGTTATACTACATCTCTCAGAGCCCGAGTACACAAGCTAGGCTGCTTTATGTACTTTCGACCTAGTTGCCGCCACTTTGGCCCCAGAATTGCGAACTCCGAACCCCGAAACTAATTTCTTGTTATTAGCAACTTGCCGTCGGGTTTTCAAGCCGCTGCAGGAGACCGCGTCGAACAAGCATTTCTATCAAATTTCAAAACCGTCTGGTCCTTTTGCAAGCTACCTGGTCGGCGCCTTAACAACAAGTTCGAAGGCAGCTCGGAGGTTTTCCGCCACAAACATCTTCTATCACGTTTTCTCTCCTTTTCTTCTTTATCTTTGCTTTTGCTGACATCTATCACATCGGAAGTTTGCGGAAAGCATGGAGTTTTTGTCAGCAGTGTGCGTTGGAAGCCAGGCAGCAATGAAATGGACTGCTTCGTCAAGGTTGTTCTTGATGTATCGGGTGGACTTAGATTGAGGCGTGTCAGGAAGTCGGCGTCGACATCATAATGGTTGGAAAACACTCAACAAACTCCAGATAATTATCGCTGTGAGCATCATATATGAGCCTTGTACTAATGAGGATCTTTGATCACGAATTATATTGCCTGCATGGTCTAGTAGGGTATGATTACTTAGGTTTGCGGATGCTGTAGTTGAGAACCAGATATATACCGACCTCGGGAACAGCAAACATATGCTTACATCGTTGATACTAACACGCGTCTATTGACAGGGATCTTTAGGCCTGACTAGCCTTTAGACAAAAAATCTGGCTTGTTTTTCAAATTGCATTTTCTCCCCGCAGTGGTCTTTGTCAATTTTTAGTCCGGCTTAGGATTGATAAGTCGCACGAAAAGGGAAACAAAGTTCATGGTCTACATTTCTTATTCGAAGATTTAAAATTAACACTCTCAGGCTGTTCTATTTTATTATCACGAGACTAATTGCGGCAGGTCAAAGGGAGAACATTCATAATCCTTGTTCAAGTTCTCAACCTTGGACTCGAACTGCTAGTACTACATAGGGCATCATGCCAGTGAGGTGTTCAAGGTCCATGGATAGTATATATCCTAGTTCCATCTTAGATACATGAGATGTAAAGATTAGTTGATCATGACTAGTCCTTTTGAATTTACTAGTTAAATTATCTGACAATAAAGTCAGTGTCAAGTGGATCTATACCACTTGCAGTAGTTCCATGAATTGAAAGTCCCGTTCCTGCTGAATTGACCTACACGCAAACATCTATGCATATCAGGATAAGAGCTCCCAGCGACCATACAGATACTTCATATCCTAAGACTAAAGCCATCGTAGCGATATAATATACCTAGTTATTAGATACTTAATTTTACCTGCTCGGAAAAGAATAATGTAAGTTAGAACAGGCATTGTGGTCAAATCTCGAGACACCGTAACCTCCACAGATCCAAATACGTAGGACCGAATTACTACTTAGTAGGCATCCACTACCTCAACTATGTTGAGAGCATCTGAACAACCAACCTCAGAAGGCTAGACCCTCGACATAAATTTCAAGAAGAATGATATTAATCATTACTTTAAGCTAGTTCCGCAAAACTCATACTTGGGTCAGTCATTCAGCACCTACTAGTTTACTCCCTTTCCTCCATGAATACAACTATGCTGCTTACCTACATACTACTAAGCATCCGCGAGGGCTCCCCATCTTCATCAGGCTAGTACCACAATCACCCAAGTCCTACAACAATCACGAACCTAACAATAATTCCCTCGAAACATCAAGTGACTCGCCTCGTCATCCAAAAATGCCAAGCAGAAACATCTTATCACCGCAAGCCCATTTCTCAAATCAAACCCCAAAATTAAAACATACATGACTCAAATCCGGATTCAAATGCAATGATTCGCGTTGAAGGATCGCGATGCCAGTTTCACTAACGCCCAAAAATGCCTCAACACCACCCCCTCACCCCACGTAAAATATATCGAATACGACCCATACTCTCTGAGCCTGGGTAAGGTCCCTGAATATGAAACTACGCCTGTAGCGCGATGTAAGTAGACTAAAGAGGCACCGCGTGCCCCAATACGGAGCAAGGGTCTAATAACATGATGTCACTTTGATCTCCCTAGAGTGTTGGCTCGGTCTAGCCGCGTCGCTACCCAAGACATCCATCTTGCGTGACTATCTTGTCTTGTCTTAGGATGCCCAGTACATTATTTACTGGTATGGATATTAGTATGGGGGATGGGTGGGCTGGACTTGGGTTCCTATTTTTTTTGCCTCAATCAGAGGAAAGCCCTGTTTACGTCTGCCTGGTCTGGAGAATGTCTGGCATATTTATGTACACTGACAGTATGTGGGATGATGCACGGTCGATCAGGGTTGCGATCAGACTACATAGAGCACCGAGCGTGATCGAGCCCTGGTGTTGCCCCGGCTTTCCAGTTCTGCCTAGTCTTTTTAAAGTTGGTAACTATTTAGTGTGCTTTGGTTGACTCTATTGGGCTGTCTGCATACTGTTTCTGCTAGTGAGTTCTCTGGAATGCGCATGGGCTACACGCTTTGACGGTCTTGCGTGAACGGTGCTCGGATGACTTGGATGTTGGCATAGTAGACTTTACGTGTACATAATTCGGTACCGTACTCATTTTTGGCTCAGGTGTGAAGAGGTAGGTGGCTTTTTCTTCAGGGTTAGAGGCGTTCCATTTATTCATGGATTTGAATAGGGGCATACAGCAGGTACAGCAACAGACACACGAGGGATTTGAATTCAAATACATACTGTAACTGTTAACAATTGAACCCCACAAACACATATTCAAGAGAACTCCCATGCCAATTACTGTAGGGCTTTCCGAAAGTTAAACATTTATGTGGAAAATCTATCCAGTAAACCGGGACAGGGACGCAAGGTAATGCGACGTGCTGCAATGCAAGTCAGCATGAATTTTGGCGCGGAAAAACGCCATTGACGAGTAGGCTTCGAGAGATAATAGACAATTAAGAAATTTTTCATAATTGCATTGTTTCCAAATGGTTCGTTAGTTCATTTGGGCTAGTCTTGCTAAGCCGTTGGTGAAAAAGAAAAGAAACCCGATATGCAAGGGGGTGGAGTAAAGAAGGGGGAACCAGACGGGAGACCCTATGCTCAGGAACAAGCCATGGGTACAGTATTCTGTGTACAATTTACTGGAAGGTTAAGTACTGTGGTAAATCGCCAATAATATGATCGCGATCGATCGATGGGTTTGAAGAAATATGCGGACTTTCTATAGGCTGGGACTTTCTACCGTTAATTATGATATGCTGGTGCTGAGATGTCACTATGGCTAAGCCTAAAACTGTACATGGGTACGAAGTACGACAAATCTAATCTACTATTGCTGCAGGGTACCTGGCCCCGAAACTTCCCCTGAATCATGCTGTGATGGAACCAAAGAACTTTCTATCTGGATGCTGTGCTACTGGACTCGAACTTCCCCGCGAAAATCAACACTCTGATCAGCATAGTTTGGGGTTGGATCTGAGCCACCCATCCCACTTAGACCCTCATTAAACCTGAAAAACAAACAAAAAACACAGATCGTATCATGCAAGTATGTAATGTATGTTGTTCATCTGTTGGGAGATACGATAGAGGGTACGTTTGAGGATGCATAGGAATGTTACTCGAAATCGATGACGACGTGGGTTACAGATTGTACTACCGGGCCAACGGAGGTTCTGCGGCAGAGTCCCATATACTTGGTTTGCAGAGACGGGTCCTGCGTGTTGGCACCCGGGGAATGTGAAGTAGCCGGGTAGATGCAATAGTCGTGTTCCGCCTGGTATGTGCAGCTATGATCAGCTCTGAAAGACGTGCATTACGTGAAGACTAGCTAGTGGGAATATCTTTACTCTTCTTGTTTTCTCGATTATTGCTAGTTTTATTTTGACTCTCTCGGTATGGTATGGTACGGAGTAGTTCGGCATTTGGGAAGACATGGATTAGAGAAAGATCGAAAATCAATAGTACGCTTCTAGACAATCCCGTGGACCTGGGCTTACATAGTCAATAGAAATCGTGCTAATGCAGGTATCACTAATGGATCGATAAGGTTGATAATGATTTACAGGGGTAGATCAGCAATCAGAGATCAGAAGTTAGAAATTTCTGTTCCCTGTTTCGAGTCAGTTCGGGCTTTGCCGCCATCGAATCGCAGTGGTTCGTACCTGAGCGTTGAATATGAGATATCGGTTTGACAGCGGGCTAGAGGCCACTTGTCAAAATTGTTTCGAGTAAGTTTTGGACTTGTAATTTTAGTAGATTCTTAAGTATACGACCCCTGAACCACTTCTGAAGGCTCTTCTGTTAGTATACAGCTACCCCGTAGTACTTTAGACAAAAACGAGTTATGGAGAAAATCACGCAGCATGCAATCGTGGGTGGCAAGACCAAGCAACGTGAAGACTTCCCTCCACAGAACTGGCTATTCCCAAGCACGCGCAGCTGGTATGTAGGCAATTTTAGATACCTCTACTAGTAGTCTCTTCAGATATGCCACAGGTGGATCGCCACCAAGCCTCCCCATACGGTGGCGGATTATCAACCTCGGGTTTGAGCGTAAGGCTACTTTTGGCATGACTCAGTGCAACACCAGAGATCAGATTGTTAAACGCCACTATTCAAACCTTCCGTGAAGACCTCTGCCATAATTTGATCTGTGCTTACCGGCAATGATTCAGATAGTGCAGGGACCATCTGAATCTCGATCTCGGTCCTGACATACTACTGTACTAGTAATAAGTACATTTTCAGCTCAGACAATGATTGTGGCGTGCTTGGGGCTCTTAAATTCTTTTTATTGCTTTTTCTTTGGTTCAAATCTTGTTTTTGGGTTTGAGTAAGACTGATAAAGCTTATGGTTCTCTTAATTTGAAGCAAGTCATCCCTTGGGATGCAGGGGTTCCTAAGATACTATGGGGAAAGACATTGGCATCTATCTGGCCCTTGCGGCGTGACTGGTCTGTGCTTGAGTTAGATTGGGGTATTATGGTTATTTTACTTGAAATGAGCACTGGAACAGTTTCAGAGATAAGAATTAACGTTAATTGAATGCTGGTTGAGACAGAATGATGGTTTATGGCAGGGCTGGACCGCTAAAAAGGCTATACATTACAGTCAATAGGGTCCAGGACAGGAAGAGGGTTTATCTAAAATATGGCGATAGTGGAGATGAAGACGTACTTTAGCTTAGGTCTTGGCAAGATGATCTCGAAAAATTGGGAATGAAGAAAGTACAATCGACGTGAGAATATTGCCGTGCTGTCGGTAATGGGGAAGCGACTATTGACGATTATTCACATTCATGGTGAGAAAAAACCTGTTTGAAACAAGCGCTAAGTATGCATGAAACATAGCCCTAGAAGATCGTTCTCCATCTCCCAGATCGATTATTAAAGATTGGACAGATGGAACAGGGTATGTACCTACATATGGGAGGCTAGTACAGTATTAGAGGCTAGTGAGATGGGCATGGGCCTCAGATCTGACAGACGAGGTGATCGACGGGGAAAGACATGGATCGACACCCGACAGCGCCAGAATAGGGATGGTAGAGACCCGAGTCTTTTGGGCTCTAGGGCCTTCCGGGGAATCTTTTGAGAAGCTCAGATCGTCAATGATCAATAACGCTATTATTTTTGCGGGCTTGGATGGGTCCCGTTTAACTGGGGGGTATCCCGACCATTGGGGACGCTAATAGGTCGGTGCATAAGGAGATCACTATTTTAGGATCCGTAATAGAGTTTGCCCCAACCATCTGGTTCTGCAAATCAGAGCACACGATTAAGCTAGTGAGAGCTGTCAGAATTTATTCGGTACGCTTAGAAGCGTTGGTTCAAGCGCTCGGTTATTGGGCTAGTGGATTTTTGTGTTTGTTTGGCGTCTGTGTTTTTGGTCGACGAGATAGATAGAGCAGCTTCCAAGGAAAACTTTGAAAAACGACTGTTCTTGTTCTCTGGTTCTATGTCTATGTCTGACCCACTGGAGTCAAGTTACATGTCTGACTTGTAACTTGAATGTGATAACTGTAACACGCTGTCATGAGGCGAAAAAACGAGACTGTGCATGGACACGTACAGTAGACCTGCGGAGGCAAATTCTGGGGCTCTGGAATCTTCAGGCGTCTATCATCGGGGAGGTCGGAATTTGTGCCGCATAACAGAGGATTAGTGGGAGGTAATGGTTCATCGCCACCGACTCTGTGGCTTATGCTGGGTGGGGATGGAGTTTTCCCTACGGCCTCGAGCTTGCAAGAATGTGTGAATGCATGAAAAGTTCTTGGGCGTGTTGGGGATAAGCCACGCAGTTGACCAGCGGACTGGGAATGGATTTGGATCCAACTGGACTTGAACTGGACTGGTCTTTTGCGCCATTCGAAGCGGGTTCCTCAGGTTCGGGTCTTGACTGACGCGTGATAGATCAAACAGGCCCCCCCCCCCCCTGAACCTAGATGCAGGTCCAGCTAGCCCCGGCTGGTTAGTGTTTTAATTTAATTTTGGGGTTTATCTGGGATTTTCTTCTTCTTCTTCTTCTTATTGTTATTATCTTCTATACTCTAGGCTCTTTCAGCGGGAAGTGTACCCGTATCATATGGGCTATTACATAGTGGGCCGTTGAGGCGCAACTTTACTACTGGTGTATCGGAATGCATAATCGGAGGTGTTTTTTCTTTTCTTTTCCCTGGTTCTCCCCGATGTGCAGAGAAATCAATTTGCTAATGGTATTTTAGATTTTAGATTTTTAGGAAAGTATTTGTTTTGTTTTTCTGCTGAACATTCCAATCATGCCTGATGACGATAGGGCTCCGGTAATTTGTCATGGAGTCAGGAGCGTACTTTAGGATGGAATTGAGCGGGGCCCAGAAGCCGAGGGCGATCTTTACCGGGAAAAAGAAAGAGAAAATAAATACCAAAAAAAAAAGAAAAAGAAAAGAGATCCGGAGAATAGTAGAGAATGGAGAACTGGAATTTATGAATGTTACCCGCCCCGTAGACCGGGATAGGCCCGGGATATGGTCTGTGTCTGTAATCGAAGATCCGCACGGACGGGCGTTCGTAACGTCTGACCTGTCGCGCTCACAAAAGATCGATCAAGCCCTTCCCCACTATCCGGTGCAGTAGGCAGAGATTTAATGTTTGTTAGTCATATTGACATTGCTCTGTATTATTATGTCTTGGGGTGTGGCCACCCCCCGATCATCCTCATTTCATTTTGTCTCATGTACCCAGATCTATAGAGATAAAAACGAATGAAACCAAGACAAATCAAATCCAATTTTCATCCCTCTTCCCCAGCTGTGTGGGGCGATCAGGGACGATCCCGTGGGTGGAAACCAACCAGCCAAAGTACATGTGTAGCTCAAGCGAAAAAGAAAAAGATCGACAAGACACAAAAGTCTGGGGGGCGATCATTGGGAGAATCCTGTAGGAAATCTGGTTGAGCAACGAAGTGGAGACCAAGTGGAGAGGCTGCATGTCAAGTTGTGTAGAGAGACCCAAGCCCATTTTAGCTCTACTCACATAGCGCGGAACGCATCAGGTACAGCCGGACATTCCTGGTGATGCAGTCCATCGATTGGTGTTAGAAGATGATATCCGATATTGACTTGGGTGTAGTATGTATGTGGGAGATCCCAGCGTTGGGTTCCACAATGATAAGAAGAAATTAAATAAATAATAAAGAATTAATTATAATTAAAGATAATAATAATAAAATAAAATAAAATGAAAATGAAAAAAGAACTGTTAGGGATGAGGCAATCAACCTGACGATCTTCTCCCACTGACTGTCACTCACTCATTCGCTACATTCAACTGAGAGGTTCAAGCTTCAAGACGCTTATTTCAAGGCTCAGATCGGTTTGATTTATTTAATTTGATTTAATCTCTCCCAATTATACTCTACTACCACTCTTAAACCAAGACATTGTGCAGTAACTGTCCCAGACTCCCTTACCTGTCTTGTCCTTCTTATAACCCTTCCCCTGCCCTCCTCTCTCCCACCCCCTCCAACCACCACCATCAACAACCAACCAACCAACCCACGAAAACCCCCTTAGGTCTCTAATCTCCTCTCAATTAATCTGAGACCACAACCTGCCCCTCTTCCCAACCCTCCCCAGATTCTATCCAAGGTCGTGACAAAGGGTTTCCCTACCAACACGGTCCTGTCTCTGCCAGCCACGATCCTTGTCGCCATTTTCGGGTTCCCGGTCTCTGAGTTATTGCAGCAATCGCGCGTTTTCTACGGGCCCCAGAAAGCAGCAGAGCCGATCTCAGTCCTATTCTGGTCTTCGGCAAGCCCTCTGCCACGGTAACTGAGGCTATAGCATTCCTGGCCTTGCTTAGGGTTTCTTTCCTAGCACGCGACGCGGTTTGGATCTGATCCAAGTCATGGCGTATAGCTGTAAGTGCGATTCCCCACCCGAGATTCTATGCTCGACCGATTTGTTTATTTCTGCTCGTTTGTCCCCTGTCCATTCCCTTCTTTTCTTCTCCTACACACACACATTCTTTCTGTGGACTTGTCTTGTGTCGTCCTGTGCCCTCGTTCCTTTCCTTGTTGCCTCACTCTCTCTTACTCTCGCTTCCCTCACTTGCTTGGTTTTGTTTTGTTTGTCTGCCTCGCTCTCTCCCTTGTCTTTCTCTCTTGCATTTTTCCTAGTTTGCCATTGTGCTTGTTCATTCATTCCTAGTCTTTCAACATCTTGTTATAGATATTCGAGACTAAAACTTTGTTCTTTTCCCCCTCGTTCTAGGTGATACTATTACCATCGACACTGTCACCGCTCCTCATTTGAAATACGAGGATATCGACGATATGAGACGTCAGGGTCAACAGATTTCAGACCGATTAACTGTTGAAGTTGACTGCCACTCCTTGGGTCCCAGTGATTGCCCCTCAATGACTTCGAGCTTCTCTCCTTTGGAATCCCCGACTCCCACCCCAACCAGTCTGTACAGCCAACACTCAATGGCTTCTCCGAGCTGGCACGAAGCCGGCAACTATCATAGTATGCCTATGGAACGCCGTTCTTCAGCAACTCCTCTCCGAAGTGCATTCAGAATGGCCGATTTAACATCTGGTGATGCCATGGGCATGCCCTGTGGAATGGAACGTCCGGATCAGCTTCCCATTGCTGATTACTTCCCTGGCTACGATGAGAACGTGGACCAGTTCCTTCTACCTGACAACATGCCTAAGACTTTCGAACAACCCACTTTCCCTTACCAAGCCCCAATGACTCAGTACAACACCATGGGCCGAAACTATACATACCGACCTCAGCAGCAGCAGACCTATCTGCCAGATTCTGCCTCAAACCCATGCCTATCCCGTCCCATCTTCAACCAGCCTGAGCGGATGTCCAATTCCGTCTCCATGTCCAATATGCTCCATTGGATGCCCTCCCATGAGTCTCTAGGTGCCACACAAACCATCGCACCTCAGCAGGCTTTCCCTAATCCCCACGGCCCTGTTACTCCACCCTCATCATCTTACTCTGAATTCCCCACCAACCTTCAAGGGTTCAAAACACAGAGTCCTTCTACTCCTGTTCGCTCCGTCTCTCTCGGAACTCCTTCTGGGAGTGATACACCTGTCAGCCGACTATCTGGGCACAATGAATATCATGAAGAATTCTCTGTTTCCCCTATCTACAGAGACAGCAATGGCATCATGAGGAGCCACACTCACCGCGGGCCTTCTCGGAAATCATCCAAGAAGAACCTGACTCGCTCCAACCTCAGCCTCGAGCATCTTCCCGCTGTGATCAAGCAAGTTCAGTTCAAGTGCAAAGAGCCTGGTTGCAAGGGTCGATTCAAGCGTCAAGAGCACTTGAAACGCCACATGAAGAGTCATTCTAAGGAGAAGCCCCACGTTTGTTGGGTTCCTGGATGCCACCGGGCGTTCTCCCGCAGTGACAACCTTAACGCCCACTACACGAAGACCCACAGCAAGCGTGGTGGACGTAACCGTTACGTTGCAACCCTAGATGACACTAGCCCAGACTTTGATCCTGAATTCCGGGGCCAACTTACCCCTGATGGACGACCTATTTATGGATCGAAGCTTGAAGATCCTATGATGGACTGCGATCTTAGCGTTGACGGCTGGGACGATTAGGCGTTCCTTTTTCAGCCCCATCCTCCCATCATCAAAATTCAATTCAATTCGAAAACAAAACTTAAAATCAATACACGCGAGATACATTTCAAAAACAGAACAAAACATAACACCACAACGCAGACAACCCAGGTCTCGATATTGATACCCCCTTGGAGGATTTGAATGCCATTGGATATGGAACAGGCATTGGCCGACTAGATCGACTGGTCGCTGCAGCGTTGTACATGTCCCTCGGGCAAGACCCGAAGAGACAGTCTTTGTGATTATTCTTTTCCTTTTCCTTTTTCCATTTCCTTGTTCTCCTATTTTTTTTTTCTTGCATAATTTGCCTGGTGTGAGAGGGCTTGGCTTGGAGTGGATTTCTCTTTTTAGGCGCTTGCATATTATGCTCTTAGCTATGGTCGCCGGTGTGCGCTAATCATTATGGTGGGATTTGGGTTGCGATCCTGTACAATCAGCTACAATGCGTTGATCTTCCTCTTCCCCTTCATTATTTTCTTTTTTTTTTCTTGTCTCTCTCTTCTGTATCACCAACCAAATACCTATCTTATGGCATAATACAAAACAAAAAACTGAGACGTCATTCCATTCTCCAACTCCACCCTCCCGCTGTTAGTTTTTCCTTAGTCTCTTCCACTTCCTCTCCACAGACTCCACACCCGCACAAACCTACCACTTCCACCACTCACACCCACTTCCACCACTTTCAACCGTTGTATTTTCGCCTTTCCATTTCCTTAAAGTTCCGCACTGGATCGAAGCTCCAAACTTCCGATCATCTGAGTTACAGCCTTACCTTGGCGATTTATATACGAAGCCATTAAATCTTGATCAACCCGTTCCACGGTTCCTGAATGCCGGTGCATGAAATGTTACACATCACAACTGCCGCGCCACTTCACTCGATCTGTTCGAGATTCCCTGGTAAACTTTTCTTGCCTACCTGGATCTCTCAACCCGATCTATCTGGTTCTTTCTGTTCCACCGTGGAGAATATTTGTTCTAGTCTTACTATCCTTGTACCAGTCATAGACCAAACCCAATGAATTGGATATCCCGCATTGCTTTTGTCATGCCATGCCACGCTACGCTATGCCATCAATCTCTTTCCAGCTCTCTCACACTCTCTCCACATTTCGGTCCCAACGGGCTGGGTTCTTCTTCGTAATCTCCGTTTCAGCCACGTCCATGCTTACCACTGGCGTCTTTCCGCTTCCCGTCAGTTGCAGGGTTCTTCTTCTTTGCCCTCGTTGTTCTTGCTCCTGCTCTTACTCTCCGTGCTCATGCGTGAATACGCAGCCCCGTAAACATTACTAATATGTCTAATCCTTTCCTTTCCTTTCAAATGTTGCTAGTCATCTCGAACTTAAATTTACTGTTTCATCTTCGAAACGACCGGAAGGATCTATGATCTTCATCCATCCCATCTACCTGTTGTTTGTTCCAGTGGCTCAGCTCAGAGCCAAAGTACCTCTGTGGGTCATGGATCACTATTTTCCAAAACAACCGTCTATCCGTTCTTGTGTTACCGGAAATGGATACTTGCGTCTTTCGCCAAGTCCAGTATTAACTCTCGGACATCGCTCGGACGGCGTTCAGAGCCGCGCATCCTGACCCGCTGTCTGGCTTTTGGCTGTGCTTGTTCTTGTGTTTGTGCTCGCCACCGTATCGGGCTTCTTGCATGATTTATTCCCAATCTATCGGGTTGACTATTTTGGTTAGAAGAAATCTCGGATTTGAAAAAATAAATGGATTGAATTAAATGAATTAAATCAAAATATAACAATCCAATTCAAACCCAACTCACAAATATATTCAGCTACTGCATGAATGGGTTTATGCCATTTAAAGTGATTGATTTATAAAAGAATTCCCCAAACATGTGCATAGCTAACTAACCCCTGATGAACAAGGTTAACATAGTACCATAGTTCAAGTTCAAAGGTACTAGACTACGTACTTTGGGGGAATTCCTTTCTCCCCGACTCCTTTGATCGAACTTTTCTCTTTCTTTGCTTTTCCGCCATGATCTTCATGCATGTGAGCCGCAGATAGTTAGACTGAAGGCTGAACCCTGAATATTCTAGGTTTGTGGCATGATTCTCCAACTGGATTATGGTTCATGTCAGCGGTTCATGAACTGTACGAGGATGTCGGGATGGTTTCATTCACCCATGCGACTTGGTTTCGGTTTCGGATTCCACGCAGTGAGATTCCAAATCATTGCTCTACCTACATAATTACAAAGATAATGATAATAAATAAAAATAAAAACAATTTGGTCGGGATCCCCTGTTACACTGCGCCAAGTACAGACACTTGCACTTTATTTCATTTGATTGGGGTATACCCGGACCCAGACTTCGAAGTGAGATCGAACTCGAATGTAATTGCTTTTGCTGTGAGGTCACAGTGTGTAGGTATTAGTATTTTCTTTCTTCTATTTCATTTCTATTTCTATTTTGGTGGATCTCTATTGCTCCGTACATCTGATCAGAGTTTCCGGATGGTTGATCCGTGGCACTATTGGGATGTTTTCTTTTTCTTGTTCGCGTGAGTCTGGGCCTTCTCATTTGTCATTATAACCGCTAGGTTTGATTAGATCTACTAGGATTTGGATTGGATACTAGATAAACGGACATCAGATTATTTTTTACAAGTTATAATGTAAGTCTTCATCTATTGAAATGATATACTTACCAAATCTGACGAATTCTTGGATTCGGCTTATCCCCGACAATATACTTTACTACGTATACGTATACCTATTACATATAGTTTAGTATAGTATGTACATCATGATAATCGGTGTACATACTGAATGATAAATTCGCTTCATCTTGACATTCCTGAGAGAGACATGCGTTATACAGTCCAAATTATCCTTGTCGCGCGGGTTGGCTTTGCATTGGTATGTCTGTGCGTTTGCTTTGCCAACGTGTCATGCGGAGTTTACATCCGTGAACTTGGAAGACGAGGATCTTGAAATTCTTCTGAATTTTCCTCAAGATTAAATTAAATTAAATAAATCAAATTCAACATCTAGTATCCCTCAAATCTTGAACCTTCTAGTACAGGGTGGTTGGTTCCCCTATCATGATCTTCTACTGCAACCCTACAGTGGAATTGTTAATTCTCTCGCATAGCCTTCGCCTGTGCGTTGGGCAACATGCATTGGAATGTGATATTCAGGTTTTCCGTGATTATTCTCGCGGTCTGGACCTGGAGTTCAACCGAAGTATGGAATGATACTGATCGAGATACTAAATATGCAAAACGTCCTTTTGGGAAAGATAATTAGGCTTCAGTCAATTCTTTTTGATTCTGCCCTGTTTTGGTAATCTCTGTGGTTCTGGAGATATCCCGTTGCCACCTACAGTATGCTCGATCTCAACTTCAATGTTCCGTGAGTACCTATCCCTCGCTTGGATTATGGGTGTCCGCATCCATACTAAGGTAGGTACTAGGTAGGTAGTACTCCAGGGGTATCTAAAGTTTTATTTTATTATATGAATATAAACATTAAACAGGAACGCTATTCAATTTCAAATCAATCTCCACCCCCACTGAGATATAATTTTATGCAATTCAAATTGCCCCGCATCATCAAGAATGTGTCGGTGAGAACCCGACGTCGAGGACTTCTGGCGGTGAAAAAGATGAACATTGCGATTGTTCTTTTTGAAAGATTTTTTGCGCCCTAATGCATGTACCACGATTGATATTCGTGTGGCTTATACAGTACCCCGTCCCATCACCCCGGATCGAGGATCGATCGGGTTGGGGATTTTGTGGGTAGGTCCGAGTTGGCAATCTGTTAGTCATTACATCCTTGACTATGTACATGGATATGGGTTATCTTTATGTATGGATTGATATAGAAGATTTGTGCATGGGCCGTTGGGCTGATTAGTTCTTTGACCCCTTTGCTGAGTGCTGAGTCTGAGTGCCCGGTTGTCAGCTGGGGGTTGACGATCAAGAGGTAGATGTTGATCTGTGGTCTTCTGCATATTCTCTTGATAACAACAAACCAGGGCTTAAACGTACCATGATAGACGATATTCCCTTTTAATTACAGGGACCAATAATTGCTACAAGGGGATTGTCTCTATAAAGTATTGTAGATAGGCTGGAAGTGCCTTGACCTAGAGTACGAGTACAACAAAAGCAATTCAATCAAATAGCTTGCATTTAGGACGAATTTTCATTATTTCCAGTCCCATCCAAAACCAACCAGCCCCATGAAAACATGAAAGAAACTCCTGTACAAAATGGTATCGAATCTGAATCTGAATCCGTTGGCCCGCCGAAAAGAAACCGTGCGCACATAGTACAAATTACAAGAATGGCAAGCAAGATCGACACCAGAGAAATCAAGGCGGTGGAATCATGAAAAAGAAAAAGAAAAAGAAAAAGAAAAAGAAAAAGAAAAAGAAAAAGAAGAAAGAAAGGTAGAAAAAAGCTCGACGGGAGAAACCCAAGGCGAAAGTACTGCTGAACGCCAACCTTTTAATACCTGCGATGCCTGGACCCTGTACAATTCCCACGAAATATGACAAGAGAGAAGAAAAATAAAGAAAAGAAGGGGGGATTGGAAAGAAAGCGCGATAGAAAGATCGAGACCAATGGCCAATCTGGTGAATACGGACGAATAAGATGAAGGCCATCGTGATTAATAAGATGTTTTTTCTCGATTATCAATGAAACAGAATGTGTCTTTATTGGGACCTTCATCGAGCATATGCTGGTGTAGATGTAGTGGATATTTGTTGATGTTTTTTGAAATGACTTTCTAGAGTCGAAGATCTGTGACCAAGGATTGATTTTGGCGCAGTTCTGCCAGATGGAGTGGTCCCCAATGTTCCGGTCTTAGTTGCCCATACCGTTATGCATCATGTTTTGTTGTAACTGCTGTTGTTGCTGAGCTTGCATAGCAGCTTGTTGTGTAGCTCGCTGTTGTTGAGCAGCTTCACGCTCTCGTCGCATGAGATCCTGGACCCATGCCTTAGCATTCTTCTCCAGCCCAGCACCGTATTGCTGCGCAATCTGGGGCGGGTACTGGTTCGGCGGTCCATATTGTTGCATGTAGCGTTGGGACATCTCATGTCGCAAATGAAGGAGCCTTTGATGATAAAGGCGGTTGTATCGTGCAGCCATATTATTTTGCATGTTTGGCACTTGCCCGCCATTGGCTTGAGCCATCATCAATTGCTGCTGTTGCTGAGGTGTCAGGCCCTGTTGTGCTTGTTGAGGATTCATTCCCTGTTGCGGCATTCCCTGCTGCTGCTGCTGCTGCTGCTGTTGCGGGCTGCCATGGCCTGCTTGGCCCTGGGGAACGCCGCCCTGCTGCTTGACCATCTGCATCTGCGCGAATTGAGCACGCATGAGCTGAGCCTGGTAGGCCTGGTGGCTCTGCCGAGGCATGTTTTGCATATTCGGATGGGTTTGCTGCTGTTGTGCCTGCTGGGCCTGTTGTGCTTGTTGCGTCTTCTGAGCTTGTAACAGCTGTTGTTGATGAGCATGTGATTGGATGTTTTGTTGGGCATGTGCGCTAGCTTGCATTTGGGCAAGCTGCTGTGGAGTGAACTGGTTCCCTCCCATCTGGCCTTGCTGCTGCTGCTGCTGCTGAGCCAAAAGGGCTTGCTGGCGCTGCTGGAGCATTATCTGTTGTTGTTGAGTCAGAGCAATTCCGTTGCCCATTTGTTGAGTGTTAGGAATGGCGTGGTTCATCACTGGAGTCTGACCCATCGTTGAGTGGTTTGGACTGCCATGGCCCATACGTTGGGTTGGTGTCACATTACGCATAATGGGAGTGGCATGAGACATGGCCGGCGTGCCCTGGGTCATCTGAGGGGTTCCATGTCGACTCGGCCCTTGTTGACTTCTCGACGGGGCCATTGGATGGCCCATCATATTAGGGTGTCCGTGTTGCAGGGAAGATGGTGGTCTCGGTGGACTTCCTGACTGTTGCGATGCACTGATGCTCATGGGAACAGCCTGTGTTGTCATAATGTTACCAACCAGTGGTGAAGAGGTGCTATGAGGAGTTTGATTGCGTACAATGGGGGAAGATTGTTGTCCTTGGCTAACGCCATTAGCTTGCGCAATGCGGTTTTGTTGGGCGGCAAGTTGCGCTTGCGCTTGCTGTGCCGCAAGCTGTTGCCTTCGTGTTTCCTCCTTCGCATGTTCCTCAGCCTGTCGCTGCTCAATTGCCCGGCGTCGCTCTTTCTCCTGCTCTTGCTGCTGTCTCTTGGCCAAATCCTGTTTCATCTTCACATCATATTCACGTTTAGCCTTCTCTTCAAGTTGCATGCGAATAGTCTCTAGGGTCTTGAAACGCGAGAAACGCGGCTCGAAAGCTGCTGTTCCAGCTGCATCATCGACCGCAGCAGCCTTCGCACCTCCAGCCCCGCTAGATGATGCAGGCTCAAGACGTTCGTCCATAATAAGCATAAACCTCTCCTCTTCGGCTGCAAGGGCTTCATCGGCCGCAAGCTCTGCGACTGTTCTCTTACGCCGCTTGGGTGACGGGGGAGGGTTGCTGTGTAATGGACTCTCCATGAATTTGAGCAACTTTTGAGCAGCACCAAAGTCCTCCACGGGATCTAGATACAGTGGAGGAGCTAAAGCTCGCACAATCAGTGATTCACACTCTGGAAGATCTCGCGGCTCAATGAGAGTCTTCTGTCTCTTTGCGGGATTGCCTCGATCAGGCTGGGAACCAGGAGCCACTGGAGATTGGGGAACTAGTGATCCAGACTGTGTGCGAGACAATTGACCGGCATTTGATGCCTTTGCTGCTTTCGGATCGGGCGTAGTCGCAAGTAGGGTTAATTCTGCCTGTAATACTCGGCTAGTAGGGTGGAGAACAGTAGTGAACACTCGAGGTTTGGTAGGCGCGATTTTATCCATGGTATCCTTTGCTTGGGGCTGAGCATCAGATGCCTCGGCATTGGCTCCTTTTTCATCATTATGATCAGTAGATGCCTCAGCCGGTTTTGAGTTTTGTGCATCGGTGAGGTGATTCTGCTTTGGATAGGGAACATAGGGAGAGGGCGTAATATGTTCGTTGTAGTTATGCAATGAGAAAGGAGTGTTGTTTTCGTTGGTTTTTGTTGGTGAGGTCTTTCTAGCTTGTGCCGAGACAGACTTGTGATCGATCACTCGTACGATGAGACAACCTAGAGAATGGCAATGAGCAATTATGATCACAATTAATTATCGACAAATTGAATAATACCTTCGTAGAACCGCACGTTGCCACGAAGGAGCTCCTCGATCAAGTCATGTGGAATGGTCCCCGCGCGGATGTGTTCAATTATGATCTTCATCTCTGAATTGTAAGGGAAGCTTCCGTCTTGCTGCTCGAATCGAAAATGCGTGGGGTGAAGATGTACGATAAGGGATGGCGGGGATTTAGCGTATTTCTTGAGGATGTAGGAAGTTGTTTTCACTGTGGCGAGATAACGGAAGCTCATAGTCAGCCACGGTGTATCATGAAAAGCAATTGCACGACGATATCCAAGCAGCGACTCACCGTATGGTTCCGACCGGCTTTTAGATACCCGGTTGTCACCTCCGCCTGTAGCTGTCCTTGTCACCGGTCGACCGATGCGCGACTGCTCACCGGGCTTTTGCGACGGGTGGTTTCTGGTCCGATTCAGGGTACCTTTCGAGGAATTCGCCATATTGGCTACCCCATTGGTCAGATTAGGACTCGCATTAGCGGATGTGTTGCCAGGTATACGGTTGTTGGTGGTGGGTGGAGAAGAGGAGGGCGGTTGAGGCTTGACCCCAGTAACCCCAGGTTGTGAGAAAGGCGGGGGCGGACGCTTCATTTTCGGGGTATGCGATGTTGGTTTGGAGATAGCGGTAGCCATGCTGCCGGCGCTGCTGGGCGCGAGCCTAAGAATTTGGCGTAACTAATGCGACTGATCAGAGAACCAATTTGGCGATGGTGACTGAAAGCCGATGACCGAGAAAGAATGGGATGGCCGATGCGCGAGACATGTGGGGATCGATCGGTCGCGGCCCTGCTCACCAACGCGGCGAAATTGGGGTAAAAATAGAGGCAGGGTTCCGTGACTGTCAGGGGAAGAGAGCGGAGGCGTCCATCTAACGATGTCGCTGAGGGGTGAAGGGTCCGAGGAGGCTCAAGAGGGCGGAAGTCGTGCAGAGGAGGTGATGATGCCAAGCCGCGGGCGAGACGTGACGCTGTCACATGACTGGGGTACGGATTAGGACTAGATTTGACTGATTTGAAGCCTTAGGCAGAAACATATTGACTCCATCCTCGATCTCAGTGGGGCCCTACTGACCTGTAGTCACATTCTCGATCTATGTGATCAATTGAACCGCTCACATTGTTTGTCATTATTTGTGTAAAGTACCTAGAAAGAGCTGCATTGAATTGAGATGCATTGTGACCCGTCATTGAACCTTCAATCTCACCCTGACGTATATCAAAGCGAAACAAGGAACAAGTCCTAGCCTGCCCCCCTTTTGATGGCTGGTGACAAAGGTTTACCGGGCGACGCACTGGAATAGAATGGTAAAAAACATGAATCAAGTAACCTTGTACTGAATATGAGAGTTCTTGATACATGTTAGAAAGTTGGTATATATCACACCACAGAAGAAAATACTACATTTCTTTTATGCTCGGGATAATGTGAATGCATTATAAGCTATCAAGATGGCGCGCTTAGCACCGTGTGAACCTTGTTAAATAGTAGAAGAAGGTTTCTACCCAAGGCTGCATTATGACAAATCCACCAGGAAAGTGGAAAGGAAGGTAAAAAATCGGAGGGGAATCGAAAGCACAATCATAAACGGGGCAAAGGAGTACAGTAGAACAAGTATGGACAGGCAGAAACGAACAAATATCAACATCAACATCGTTGGACGCGGAAAAGGCACTGGATTTCATTTAATCCAGGCCACGCACTCGGCGCCGCCAATCATCACCAACGCGGAGCGAATCAACTATATCGATTCGCTTTCCAATGCCGGTGGTACCCTCTTTCTGCCACCATTTCTCTCCCTTGTCGGCGAGAGCGGACTCATCGTCACTGTCAATGAGACCGCCACGACCACCCTCGTCGCCAACTACGACAATGACCTGTCGAACCCAACCGGAAATGTGCTGAACGGGGTCACCTTTATCTCCTGTCAACGATTCTTGAACATAGACAAGGTCTGGTGACAGATGGCGAACGAGGTGGACGTATCCACTGTTTGTGTTGAAAGGCATGATCATATTCTCCTTTTCAACAAGAGCCTGGGCCTGTGTATAGAGAGTGCGGAAGGAAGGTGATTGGCCCTCAAGTTCATCATCCTGTCGAGGCTCGACCTTGGCAAGATCACCGCCAACCAACTCGCCAGAAGAGTTTGCCTCTTCGGCCGCAATGTTAGAGTAGGATGAGGTGATTGACTGGGTTGCGCGCGAAGCGCTTCCTTGACCAATGGCATGCTTCAAGTTCGGGGCATAGATCAAGACAAATATGCGAGATGTATCCAAGTCCACATGTTCAGGAAGGTGAGAGAGAATAGACTGCACGTAAATAAGTCAGCAAAATTCAATTCCAAATACCAATAGAGGGCAGGGTCGTTACTCACGGCGTGTTCCGAAACAAAATCATCCGAGTCAACGGGAGTAAGAGAGGATACTACAATAACAACAGTCTTTTTCTTCTTCTCGAACGCATGTTGTCCAGGTGCGCGGCCCTGTAGTGCACCACTCATGGTTGTCTCGATTGGCTGTTGGCTTCTCTCAGTCGCCCGAGTTTGAGCCTCTTCAGACCATCTCGTATGGTCTTCAAAGTCGCCTCGGTCTCGGTTTTCCTCCTTGATAGATGTGAGTGCGCCTCCAACAAATTGACCCGCAGCAGCAACTCCAGCGACTACTTTGCGGCTTGCGCCATCAAAGATCTGTTGGGGGCTCGGGGTTCGGCGCAACGCGCCCTGCATGCGACCCATGAAGCTCGGGTCATATGAAGCGTCACCAGGAGCCATATCTCGCGTATACTCCCCTGGGGGGCCTGCGGGATAGCCCGGTGGAGGGTAAGCGCCTCCAGCAGCGCCGGGGGGGGGCGGGTAATGACCTTGTCCGTCGTCATGATGCACTTCGTCCTCCTCGTCGTCGTCTTCGTGTCGTTCACTCCAAATCCATGCAGCAATGCTCACAGCAGCTACACCCACAGTTAAAGCCAAGGGAATGTAGTACCCCATGGCAGTTCTTCCACCTGTAGAGCTGAAACCGGTGCCGGCTCCACCGCGACGACGCCGGGGGTCCTGAGGGAAAGACATTGCGATCGCGGGGGATGTCGTTTAGAAAAGGCGCATCTAGGAAATCAATCGATATCGCAAGGCCCGCAATTCACATTTCACACCTCCTGCGGGGGAGGCCAAAAGTGGATGGTTGACTTAGGATGAGAGAAAGAGAAGAAAGATGGGGGAGGGACCTCGACCCTCGGAGCACGGAAACATGTGGCTGGTGAATCTACCTAGTAACCGCGGTGTTTACACTCTGTTTGCACTGTTTGCCCCGATTTAAATCTGGAGGCGGGTCAAAGCTGACTCATCCGCTCCTATCGGCACGTGAGCGCATCTGAATCGAAAAAAAGTAGTCAAAGCAGGCGAGTCATAGAGCACCCTACAAAGCCCCAGAGCTTCAACAGAACCCAGTAAAAAGCTGCTATTGCTCACAGCACGGCATATCAAAAGTACGCGCCCTATAATTGAGCTATCCCGAGCTCCTCAAGAAAGCGTTCAGCCTATTTGTTTCGCATTCTTCCTCCGACGAGTCATACCTCCTGCCCCGCGGGGCTCATACCAAAATGGCACCCTCTATTCCTGTTCCCCAAAGCGGGTTCCAGGCCATCATCCTATGTGGTCCTGGTGTTTCTCTCAACACATTTACTGCCAACCCCGAGGAGTATCCAAAATGTCTCATCCCAGTTGGAAACAGAGTCATGCTCTACTACCCAATGACATATGCATTGCGGGCAGGAATTACCGGTATGTCCTATCGCAGCGCAGATTCTAGACCATATCCAAGAACGTCTAGAAGAGAAGGTTATTTGGGAGATTGTTTCTCACTGTACGTTTAGATATCACATTGATCACCCCTCCTACCTCCCTCGCTCCTATCCAGGCCGCTTTGCAACAAAACCCACACCTTACGGCCCTTCCATCGCCCCGTGTAATCGCCCCAAAAGGACTCGAGATGACAATGGGTACCGCTGAGCTTCTTCGTCTTCCAGAAATTCAAGCCTGTATCAAGACAGATTTTCTTCTCCTCCCTTGCGACCTCATTTCCGAAATCCCAGGAGAATCCTTAATTGAGGCTTGGATGGTGTCACAGGGTGCACTTGGAGGGAGCACATTATCGGAGGGCAAGAATGCCCATGGGCCTGTCTCTTCAGCCCCCGGTGGTGAACAAGGTGGCCGACGAGGTGGTCTTAGTGTATTCTATCAGACACAGGGTCGCGAGGAGAGTGTCAAGGGTGAATCGACAGATTTTGTCGCAGTTGCGCCGCTTGAGCAAGATAAGGATGAGGCGCCCGCGGTATCTCACTTGGTTGATGGGCCCCAATCAGTGCGATCTAATTTGTCGAAATTGGTTCTTTCTATGCCGATGGATACCCTGAAGGAGAAAATGGAGAAGGATAAGGGCTTCCTTCTTCGTCATTCTTTGATTGAACAGCATCCCAACGTGAAGATGCTGACCAGCTATCGGGATGCTCATCTTTATGTTTTCCCTTACTGGGTTAAAGAACTCGCTCGTCAGGAGAAGCTTGAGTCTGTCAGCGAGGATATTCTTGGCTATTGGGCTAAGGCTGGCTGGCAAAAGGGGCTTGCGGATAAGCTTGGCATGAAGGAGATCTTCCAAAAAGAAAGCCATGGACAACATGAGACTGGTAGCCAGGATGGCGAATCATTAGAAGATGAGATTGATCTTCGAGGCATGAGTACCACTAAGATTGGCTCTAACGTCGAGAAGCCTCAATCGCCGCCTGTTTATGCGTCCCGCGTAAAGGCATCCAACGAGTCTTCCAAGACAATTGAAGTACCGCCAATTCTCGCCTATGTGCAACGAGGATCAGCACCATTTGTCCGCCGTGTCGACAGCACCGCTATTCTACTCTCTACATCTCTCCGTCTAGCTAAGCTGGAATCTACCGAAGAAGCTGGGCGTCAAGCATCGCCTTTCGCTCACAATCAAAAGATCGCGCACCCTGACGGCGTGGCTCAACGATCTACAGTCACAAAGACTGATTGTCTTCTTGCGGAGAATGTCACTGTGGAGGAGAAGTGTGTCATCAAGGAATCAGTAATTGGAGCCAACTGCCATATTTCGACTGGTGCACGATTGACCCGCTGTCTTCTTATGGATGGCGCAACTGTTGGTCCTCGCGCTGTTCTTTCCGGATGTGTTATTGGCAAGCGAGCAAAGATTGGTCGTGAAGCACAACTCAAGGACTGCGAAGTCCAAGATGGTAACGTTGTTGAGGACGAGGCGGATGCCAAGAACGAAAAGTTCATGGTTTTTGAGGGCATTGATGATGGTGAAGCTGGGGGGGATTTTGATGACGAGTTTTAATGTATTGAGACAGAGTCTACCTTGATGCTCTTCTGTTTTTTATACCGTTATGTCTTGACGAGATAGAAATTACGATCTTAAAAAGGTTTATACCTACATAGAAATGCAATTCTATAGAAACAGCATGAAGAAACAGGAACCCACCACACTCCCATGGTTCATCTCAACCCATTCTAGTGCCCTAAATCAGAAGGCATACATACTCAAACTCTGGCACACATGTGCATATATTAGCATTCAACAGCCCAAAACTGGCCACCTGATAGGTAGCATGTATCGAACATTCTCCCCCTCAATTCGTATCCCCAGCCTTGTCGCCCCATAGTCAAAACTAAAATCATCCCCAATAACCAGGATACATCAGACAAGAATTGAGATTGAAATCGAAATTGAAACCCAAGATCATGCAGCTGAGTTGAGTTGACCGAGATTCCCAATAAGCCCAGATCCGCTCTTCGCCGAACATGCACCACTTGTATCTGTACATAAAAGCATGTCCAGTGTCACCTCTTCTGCACCGTGATCAATCTGTCGTGATACTGATGCCAATGGTTGACAACTTGTGCATCGCCATGTGACCTCTGGTTCTGGGCTGAAGTCGAGGATTTTGTCGGTTTTCAGGTCTGGCCAGCTCTGCTTATATCAAATGCCTTCTTCTTTGGTCTTTTAAATCGGCGAAGCTTACTAGTATTTTTTTCTACTGGGAAAGTCCAATTTGGATGCTTGTCTATCTGGTTATGTGAGCACTGGCATGCACGGGCTAGTGCGAAGCGTTTATCGGACTTGAGTTTAATTCTTTTTTATGCTTATACATAATACATAACATTTTGAGTAATGCTACGTCATCTTGCTTGTAACTTGAACCCGTATTTGGGAGTTCGGCGGTCCCGGGATAGACTTGGGTCTTCATTCGTCAATGGCGGGGGTATCATAGCGCGAGATACTTAGAAGAGGTATGAGCAGTAATTTGTACAGTAAATATTTAAAGTCCTTCTTTATTTACTTTCGCTGTGTATTTGAAATAGTTGTGAAGAGTGCTTCGGGTTTATTCTTATCTATACCTCTTGATGCTAGGTAGTAGGTGGTAGTTAGTGATTTAGAGTTGGCTGTACAGATATCTCTTGAAGACTCGCTATTCCTACCTACCTTCTTGGCCTTCTTTAACCCCTGTGGCTGACTTTGATTCCAAGTTCATACTGCGACTAGATATGGATATCCCAGCTCTAAAGCACTTAAATCTGTCAGCTGATTCTATTCATCGTTGTCTTTGTTGACGTGATATCTCGTTCCTGTCGTGCTACAATGTAGGTATTTGGATTTTGTCACTATCATGATGTATCTGTTCATGAGCACGATACCCAGTGTCCACATCTTCCGCGCTGATTCTTATGATGGTCCGTTCGCCTATGTAGATTACGTTGATGTCAGGATATGACAAGGCTTAGATCTCCGGACCACCTTATTGGTAGCGACGTACCCATGCCTCTTTTCTCTTTCTCACTACGGAGCACCGGATTAGATTAGGTTGCATCTATCCTCTGTTTGGTTATCGTATAGATCACTCTTTATTCTAGGAGATTTAAAATTTCACACTCTCTGTCTATGTACTGCAATACTTGTTTTCAGGTGGAGTACTTTCCCGTCAATAATGGAGTCGGTGGGGACTGGTATCCTCTACAAATCGTATGATATTCGGCTTCACTGGCTGGAACCGGTTGGAATTCGGACAAACGTTACAGTAGTTGGTTTTTTGAAGGGATTCGATGTACGTGCAGGGATATATGGAAGGAGAATCGTTTGAGTTTTGTTTATCTTGCTACAGATCTGATTCTATACTTGTGTCAGATCTATTATTGCAGGGATGGGAATACTACGCCAAGTATGTACCAGGGTATAGTCGCTTTAATCTCCTTCATCGAATTGTCAAACGGTTCTTGTGGCGGGACCTTGCGATCGAGATTTACATCTTCCTACAAGTAGATGTACCTCCGAGTCGTTGTTGGAACAGTGTCCCCGCCCTCGAGTATCGGGTTGAAGGTTCCAGTAAGTACAGCACAGCACTCTGACCTCGGTGATTGAATGCCGAGATGCAGATGTAATGATGTACGTACTTTATGTATGTACATTTGGAGCACTGAGCACGCACGGTCTCTTTGGTCTGCGCGACCGGAACTTACGGTGCGAGGCGCACAACGGTATGATCACCGCTGGCCTCCACATCTGTGCTTCCCCGGACGCAAGTCGGCTAATGTTATTTGTGGTAAGAGAGCTGATTGGATTTCGTATTTGGGTCGGTGTTTTTGTTATTTCCGACTTTTGGATTGTGGTTTTCTAACTTTCTTTGGTTGGAGGTTGGTTGGGATACTAGTACTTCGTATCTCGGGTTTGGAGTGATTTTTTCAAGATCAAGTTCGTATCTACAGTTGGTTTAAATCCAGAGACTCCACTTGCGACTTTGTTGGCTTGCGTTTTTTATCTTATTTTGCTTGAGTCTTTTTTTATTCTACCAATCCTGTTGCGTGGAACATGATGTGGTTCATGCACGGAGGAGACGCTATTTGGGGTAGGTAATTCGAGACGGAATGCTGACGGTCTCTGGGAGGGATTCCGAGTCATGCTCGTATATTCATGGGCGATCGCTCTTTTGTTTTTTTAGAAGTGAGTAGTGATTATGGTGGCCTCGCATTTTGTATCCCCGAAGACGCCATCGGGACTTCCATCTTAGCTCCAACCGCCCCTCTTTCTTTCTTTTCCTAGGCTCCCACCTGGAGACTGGAGACCAGGAAGAGTCAATAATGATGCCAGACCGGATGGAGTAGGCGCTAATGCAGGTAAATTAGACCGGGGGAGGAGGATTTTAAGGATAAACCAGTCAGGATTGCGGATCTTTATCCCGCTCGCCCCTCAAGTGGTGGGAATTTCATGGCGTGGCAGAGCCTTTCCGTTTTTTCTTTCTCGCTCACTTTTTCTCGCTCATACTCCGGACTGAACTAAAGTACACGCTGAGGCCAGTACAGGGTTGGTGCATGGGAATTTGGGGCAATGTCGATCACGCGGGAAGAGGAGTGGTCTCTTGTGTGGAATGTGGATCATGTACATACGAAGCTACCGTCGGCCACATGTGGTTTGCGGTTATTGTGGAGACCTAGAAAAATCATTTGTGCCGCGAGACAGAAAAGAGGGGCAGGGAGATAAGAATTTGAATTTGAATTTGAATTTGAGGATGAGGTTGAGGTTGGATGTATAGTGCTCTGTTTTCCGTATCTGGGGAAGAAACTCAGGTTCCAAGGATGTGGAAACACCGGTTCGATTTGAGATACGGATCATTATTTTATTTCATTTTTTGCTTGTTCATTTCATAGGAATTTGGCCTGCTTGTCTGTATCTATCCGGGCGCTCTCTACGCCAATAACGTCATGGTCGCTGGATTTTGCTTGGTGGGCGTATCAGCGTATAGGCTAGGCGATGCACTATCATGTAGGTACTCCGACTTGCATTATCTACCAAGACATGACATGTACGGATACATTAGATAGTCATTCATAGCAAACAATTTGAAAGCTTAGATTAGGGGAATGAACCACCCCGCTTGGTTCCAAGTTCCTAGTTCCTAGTTCCCAGATTCCCACGAACCAAACACAATTAGCTCTGTGTTCCTATCATTAACCGGTCCTTTTGTCTCTTTGTCTCTTCCTTTCCCGTTCAGCCTCATCCGCAATACAGTACAAGGTTACCGGTCTCCCCGACCAGATCAGGCTGATCAGACATGCGGAATTGGCCCTGGCTGAAACTCTTCCCAGATTTCGTCCTTCCTGGACCCAGATAGTTTCACCGGGTACCTGGGGGGAAAGTTGCAGACTGCGACAACCCACCGGGAAGAGGATCCATGGAACCACCTGGGCAGCTCGCTGGAAAATTCCCGAGTTTGCATTTTGGAGCTGGGGTGGATAATCATGAATCATGACAGTATGGTTATGGTTATAGTTCGGGAGCGTAGTTTAGATTCCTCCCCAGTTGAAATATTATATTAAAACATCACGCTGAAAATAATCAGCTAGAATCAAATCTCATCTTACTGATTCTCATGATTCTCTGTCCCGCACGTGCGGTGGTGCACGGAACGCCATGTCTCGCCGAGCGAGAGTGGATTCGCTGTGGCCGGGGAACCACAAAGCCCGTCGAGGAATAGCGTTGCACTTAGAGCATCGGGTGGATATATTTCGCCAATTTTACGGAGAGAGGGGGGGGGGTTTGGGATGTGGATTTATTTATGCAGCTGAAGCTATCTTAAGAAAATTGCGAATTGTATCCAGTATCCAGTATCCAGTACTATCTTCAAGTTGTAGTATCCAGTATGGTGTACATCATGATATAGTAGTAGTAGTAATGAATTATATTGCACAACATGATGTCTCTTTTGTACTGATACCATGTCTTGTTCTTTTTCTTTCTCTGTAAATTAAATTAAATTATCTCCTGAAATTTTGCTTTGACATTGCAGATCATGTAAAATCCCCTGATGGAGTTAAGAGTAGGGGGTCCATGCTCAGGTTCATTGGTGTCCGGGTTCCCCCTTAAAAGGAGTCGTGATAGTGAGAGAGAAGACTATGAAGAGTGTCAAGACTACAATAAGATCAAGAGAAAGAATATTAGCTGTTTATATTATTCTATTAATCATTTGGTAAATAAATGAAATTCAACTATACTAATTTCTATTCTGGTTGATTTATTTTATTTTATTTTTATTTTTGCCATCCCCCATAGTGTATCCCCCATACTACTGTATGTCCAAACTGCCACTCTCACCCCTCTCCCCTTCCCTTCTCTCTCCCTAATCTCTCTCTCTCTCTCTCTCTCTCTCTCTCTTCCTCCTCTTCTTCTCCATCCCCTCCCCTTCTCACCACTTCCCATCAGTCCGGCACATCCTTTGTATTAAGTGCCTTTTCAGCGGACTTCGGGGTTTTCTTCTTTTCTTCTCAATTTCTTCTTTTCGTGGGGTTCTTTTTTTTTCCATCGTGTTTTACCTTTCCCTTGTACATGGCCTAGATCGTCTCATCCACAACCCTCTGACCACCTTTCTTTTCCGACAACTCGCCTGGTTTCGAGTTCCCTGCATTCTATTGGCATCCAGCGTTTTCTTCCCTTCCATTTTGTCCCTTAATCGTTGTATCACTATACTGTTATGTCCCCCGGCTATCTAGAACAGGTATGGTTCCCCCTGGCTGACGCGTTGTTGCTCATCCATCCAACCCCCCCAACATCACACGCCACAAAAAAGAGAAAAAAAGGAGAAATTCAATTTTCATCAAAAATATCAAATCTTTCACTTGAATCCATATCCACGTTCCATTCCCTTCGAATCTCCTCCCTCTTAATGCCTATTTGCCGATTTACCGATCACGATCTCTCTCTATCCGAAGAGAACTTCAACATACTCCTGAATTCGCGACTGACACCTCATTCCTGATAGCCCTGCGTTTGACCCATCTGCCTTGACACGACATCAAGATCATCCTTTCCCTCCGCCGATTTTCGATCTGCGAGTTTCCTTGTCGAGAGATTCTCGACCGACCCGGACTCTCCTGATCCTTGATCTTCAACATTCTGGCGGAAAGAAACAATATGGCTGCGTTGGTTCAAACCATCCCGCAACAGACCGGCACCGTTCCCGTGCTCCAGACACGCCCTTCTTCCTCCTCAGGCACTTTTGCCTCTCCATCCCAGAACTCAGCCCGGTTCCAGAATATGTCGTGGACCACATTCAATGCTGGCAATTCGGGTACCTATCGAGCAGGTCAACCAGTTGTGGCTCCTTATGCGTTTACTCCAAACCAGAGTCACACATCCACTGCTCAGCAACATCGACAATCGTGGTCCCCCCATCTGCGGCCAGAACATCGTGCTTTCTCTGCCCCCACCATCCAGGGGCCGCCCCAGATGGCTCAGTCCGGGTCCAATCTCCGAGTCTCTAACCTTGCAGCTGGTTCTGTATCAACTTCTTCTTCAACCTCATCGCGTTCCCATGTCTCTCAGGATGATAGCGCCATCCCATCGCGCCAACCCAGAACGGACCAGCCGCTCCGTCCCCTATCCACTGCCAATCTCCCTACTCCCTCTGTCATGACCATATCCTCTCCTGCTGGCTCCGTCAAACCCTCTCCGAACCGCTACCGCCGTTCAAACCAACGCTCCCAATCTCCGGCTCCTCCAGCACCCCATCCTGTATCTACTTCTCCCGCCACCTCTACCACCACCACCTCTCCCACGCCCGCATCCGATGAACAGACAACTGAAACGCACACACCTCGCGCTGGTATTCCCCGGTCGAACGGTCACAATCGCTATTCTAGCGTAGATGATGCATCTCACGTAGATCGATCTCAACCAGAAGTTGCCAAGCGATATCGGAGGAGGAGCATGGGAGGCATGGATCCTGCTTCATATCCTAATCTACAACTTCCGTTGCCTTCCCCGTCTGAGCAACAACCGGCCTCTGGTCCTTATGACTTCATCGCTTTCGATACGAATCAGCGTCCTCAGTCATCCCACTCGCACCGAGGAAGCTCAGGGAGCGTTCACTCGACACATTCTTCGGCTTCTTCGGTAGGTCAATCCTTGAACATTCAATTGCATAATAAAGGGTAGCAAGCTAACGGTTTTCTGTTTTCTAGGCACGTGAACAGACCCCCGACGCCAACGCCTCTGGCAAGGCCGAAGAAAAGCGAGCGAGCAAACCGTCCCCTCTATCGCAACCGGCCTCGACCTCCACAGAAACAGAAACCCCGCCAGCCGAGCCCAAAGCCAAGGCTGAAACAAAGGCATCGTCGCCACCTGCACCTGACTCCCCTGCAGCCAGGCGCCTGGCCGAGTTGAAGAATGATTCCAAGCGCCCCGGAAAGTCACGTCTGAGGCGTGCTTTCTCCTTCGGCAGCGCATCGGAGCTTCTGAAGGCGACATCTCAAACCAAGCGCGAAGCAATTGCAGCAGAGAAGGCGCGTCGTGAAGCTTTGCGAGAGGAGCTGGGCGACGAGCAGGCCGCTATTGCCGAGCTGCAAGAAGCCAGTGGATTGGGTGAAAGTATCTATAGCCACCAAGGAGGATTCTTCTCTGGATCGACAGATGCTCTCTCTATTTCCTCCACGGCTTCATCGGCCTCCATGATGCTCCGTAAAATGGGTAAGGGTATGAAGAAATCCACTCGATCATTGGTTGGTTTGTTCCGTCCCAAGTCTGTCGCCAGCATCAATTCCGTGGAAGGCGCAAACACGGAGCCAATGGCCCTGCCTCAAATCTCAGTGGTTAATGTGGAAGCGGACCGTGAGAGCGTGGCCGTTAATTCCGATCCGACGGACATGCCCCGTGGTGGAACTGTCTTCCCCAAAGTAGAGGGCCCTGGATCTGAAGTTCGTCGCTCCACATCCATTCGTGAGAGAGAACAAAAAATTGTCTCGGACCCCAATGGAACGCGTAAAAGCATTGTTGGAGGTGACCGTGAACGAGCAGAAGTCTTGGCGGCTGTCCGGAAAGGAATCCTCAAGAAAACCCATTCCGACTACGGAGTTTCAGCACCAGCAAATGCACTGAACGGCAGCGACTCCCCACATTCCAGTGCCCCAGCCACTCCTAACGAGACGCCTCAACCCAGCCCTCGCCCAACTGAACAGGTAACCATTGCCGGAGAGGACTACTTCCTTTCTGGTGGAGGTCGATACACAAGCAGCGACGCGAAAAGCGCTCCCATTACTCCTCAGGCAGGTGGCGGCCGCAACATCGTTTTCAGTCCGCGTATTCAATTCCACGAAACATGGCCTCCTGGAGAGTACGACCGCCGTGGAGAGATCGCTACATGTAATCGTTTAACTCCTCTTCTTGCTCAGCAAATCCGAGAGGAGATCAATAACTTCAAGATGGTATGTCGAACCCCTCCCCTTAATTCCGCGGACTCTAAATAATCTAATCATTTAACAGGAGATGGAGGTCCACGAAAACTCCAAGATCTATACACACTTTATTTAAAATTGGTCAGGAATGCCTTGCAATGGCTTATCTCTCAACTTCGAATCGGCCAAGCCCTGCATCCTTGTCCATAGATCCTGCATAAAATCCGGCGACTTGGGGTTATTCTCTTATTTTATTTTCGTTCATTCACCCGCTACCGAACCGACTAGCATTTTGATCGGCTCACTTCCCATGAAACCTTGTGCCTTAATGCTTTTGTGATGCGGCGCTTACATTCAATCCCGGCTCTCGTTCCAACTTCTTTCTTTCTCCCGTCTGTGCCTCTATTGGTCTTGGAGGCCACTTGTTTATCAAAACGGTGGGGCTCGTTCCAATTCAAGCCTTGATGCTTATCTCGTTCCAACACTTGGGGTTATTTACCTCAGGCGTTGACCTAATGATTGTCTACTCCCTTTCTTCCTTGCCACCAATAGGCGCGACGGTCCTCGTTCTCGATCAATTTCTTTCTCATCTTCTGTCATTTCCGCGTGCATTCGAATCATTGTCATCGAATATCAGGAGCGTGGGCACTACTGGGCTGCTTTCTATTTTGTTTTCTAGCAAATCATTTGTCTGTGGTCATTTCTAGGCCCTCTTCTTTTCACCATTTCCATTATCATCCAGCTCGTTACAATAAAATCGAGCTCCTCTGCATTATGCCCACTTGGGATCTCATTGTTTCTCCACTTTCTTGGTTTAGTTTATTTCTTTGTCAGTAGTTTTGTATCTGTGGGGGAGGGGGGGGTGGGGGGTGTTATGTATCTGCGCAAAAACATGTACTTGTCTTGAATGGAGTTATCCATGGATTCGGTCAGGCTGAGTACAACGTAACGAGCATTATTCTTGTAGGTTGGAATGATATAGAAACCGTACGCTTGCGCGTTGCTCAACTGCCATTGTTTAACTGGAGGCCGAGGCTCAGCTCTTGAGGTGCATCCATGTACTATGTATCGTGTTATATCCAAGGTCATCACTGGCACTACCATGAAGGAGCTATCCAGTAGTCCCTCCAGGCCCCTCGATCAGCATCTCGAAACAGATCAATACCCCCCTCCACCCCATCTACACCAACCGTCCACACACCACTTTCAACCATCTCCTCCCACTGATTCATAAGTCTTTCTAATCGCTGAGATCTATGTTCCCCTCCAAACGCATAGTAACCACCATTCTGGAAGAGCTCAGTAAACGATCCAGCACTGACATGCGACCCATCGCTCTTCCTTGCGCCATTATCTCTATAATCAGGTCTCAACGCAAACGGCAAAACGAGACGAAATCCCGCTTCTTCATTATCATGCGCCCCTCGCTCTGTAGGCTCACTGTATAACCCCGCATAAATTGGGTCATTCTCATTAAAGGTTGTTTTTTCCCAGATCCTGGTTCTGCAAAACAAATGTCTGAGTTCTTCGTTGAACGGGACCGTGCGACTGCTATCCGCAGATGCAAATATTAAAACTGGCGCAACGGTTTCCCCCTCGAATGAACTGACTGGAGGTGATTTGGTGAATTGCTGTCGATTTATAAATGCTTGCTTATCGTGCGAAACGGCAAGACCTGGGGCAATCATGTTGAATCGTGGTGTTTTGATCCTCGTCAAGACAGAACGAATAAAACATTCTTTCGGAACCAGTGCAGCATCCAGATCTGCGTTTGTGAGAAATTGCGCATCTCGTGATAAATCCAATAAGGAGTCCTCTGGCATTCGAGATTCAATAGCAGCTGTGTATCTATCAATAGCAGCAACTGTATCATCAACCTGCTTTTCACAATATGTAAACCACGACCATGGACCGATCTGTGATCTAGTCTTTCGCACTTCCTCGGGAGTACCCTCATCTTCATGCGCGATTACCTTCCCCATTTTAATAAGATCAATCCAGTGACTTAATATAGTCTCTAAAGGAAACCACATATTATCATGCTCCGAAATGGGAAAAACATTATCGAAACTCCAAAGCGACAGAGTGAGCGTTGCACGATGAAGCTCCTGATCATATATCATGCCCATACAGTGTCCGCCTAGATCGGCAACAGTCCCGTATATAATCACGAATCGCTCCAAACCCCTCTCTTCAAGATTGTATTCGTCGTATAGCTCTAGTATCCATTCGTCGGCAAGTTGCGCATCTAACCCGTGCACGAAGTAGAAAAATTGATTCTCGGACTCGTAGGTTAAGTCTATGAGCTTGTTGACGGATGGGTGGAGCCGAGAGCGGAGTGCTGAGATATCGTGGTCAGGCTCGTAGCCTAGGGTTCTTGGACGCGCTGCTAGCTCGCTTGTGCTGGGGGTTTCCCAGTTGTGTTGCGCGGACCAGAGATATCCGACGATGTAGTTGTGGAGTCTTGAACAGCGGGTGTAGTCTAGGGTGTAGTCGTTTCGAGCTGGGTTTGATGGTGTGACTAGTGCATCTTCGATATCCAAGATGTCATGATGCTGTGAAGACATGTTTGATGGGGGTTTATTGATGTCTAGCGCTACGGCCCAGAGATATAGTATTAGGCGTTGGAAGAGTGTGAATCGACTTAAAAGAGGGGAACGCATGTCATGCGCTCAGCCTTCTATAGGGTCAGGACGACTAGGGTGAGATGGTCATTGGCGATAGACCAGGGGTTCAGGTGTTGAACGGTCTAGGCAGATAAAGCTAGCGGCTAGTCCGGCCGATATCCTCGGGGTTACGGGCGGATATAGCCACGCTCATTCGTGGTAAAGGAACATGAAAATTGTTAATGTTCTAGCTGCATAGCAATGAACTGATACATAATACTATTGAACCTTGGATGTGTATGTAGTGGGTATTGCAAATAATGATCGCCGGGAGAGGAATCACAGCCTTGGGGAATGCTTGATAATTGGCCCCCACACTACTGTCAACATTACGAATGTATGGATCCTTATGTGCATCTTGGTACATGGAAGATCAAATCATCGTTTATCAACTCCACTCTTTTCTCGCACTTCTCCTCTTCCATTTGTACGGGGTGCTCTCAATTCCTCTATTTATATTTCGATCAAGTCCGTAGTGCCCGTTCTCGAGATTCAAACTCTTTCATCCTATTTGAAACTTGAACCCAATTTTATCCCCCCTCCACAATCATGGTACCCACTATCCCTACAGTGAAATTTAACGATGGAGCCTCAATCCCAACTGTAATTTCCCCCATTCTCCTTCTTATGTCTTCGCAGCCTTCTGAGAGGGAAACCTGGAAAAATCACTGACTGCCTTTTTCTAGATGGGATTCGGGACAGGAACTGCATGGCTGAAGCGTGATCCTAGTGCCCCGTTGGACCGAGATCTGGTAAATATGATCAAATCTGCCATCCAGCAGGGATATCGACACCTCGATTGCGCTGAAGGTTACAATACCGAGGAAGAGCTCGGTGTCGCCATTAAACAATCTGGCATTCCGCGAGAGGAGCTGTTCGTAACTACCAAGGTTATCCAGAGCATTGACAATGTATCTCGAGCTATTGATACAAGCTTAAAGAAGCTTCAGCTTGGATATGTTGACCTGTAAGTGTTTTCTAAATTGATCTCTATATATAGCATCATGACCATGGTTCCGAGAACTGATACTAGTATTTCACAGATTCCTCATCCACAGCCCCTATTTCGCAAAATCCGACACTGAACTACAGACCACCTGGAAAGGAATGGAAGATATTAAACAATCAGGCAAAGCCAAATCAATCGGTGTCTCAAACTTCACCCGTCCCCACCTCGAAGCTATCCTCAAAACAGCAACTATAAAACCCGCTGCGAACCAAATGGAGTATCACGCCTACTTCCAACGAGCGAACAACTTTGTTTCATGGATGCAAGAGCAGGATATTACAGTCATGGCTTACTTTGGTCTTATGCCTCTTAAGCATGCTAAGAGTGGACCACTTACCGAGCCATTGGATACTATATCGAAGAACCATGGTGTGGATTCGAGTGCTGTCTTGATGCGGTGGCTTTTGAATCGTGGTATCGTTTCTATCTCTACTTCGAAGAAGACCGAGCGTGTTCAGCAGTATTTTCAGGCTTTGGGGTTGGAACTTAATTCTGAGGAGATGGGGGTTATTACGGAGGTTGGAAAGTCGTATCATTTTCGGGTGAGGTTGCCGAAGCCTTATGCGCCGGATTGGGCGGAGTATCCGGATGAGGATAAGTGGTGTGAGGAGATGTACTATTGAGTGTAGATGTTTACAATTTGATAGTTGAAGATAGGTTGATACTATTGGATATGGGAGCCGGGGGAGATTCGTGGGGTCCGGTTTATACTATAGAAGTAAGTGGTATCCATGGTATGTTGCTTGGGAGATTAAATGTATTGAATAGGAAATTGGTTCTTTTACCATTTATTATTGAACGTTTAAGATCGGCACTGCCATGCTTTCCGGTGTAGATTATTTAAGTGTGGCCATATGACATGCCAGCATTCTGAGTTTGAAGTGTAAAAAATTAACAAAGTTTGCTGAATATCGAGTTGAAAGAGACTGGTTGAACGAATCCTTCCTCCCCACGGGTGGATTCATTGCGGCGCTAAAAAGCAGATTTTTTTACCGGGATAATGTAGGTTATCCTAACAACTTCCAGTCCTGTATTGGAATAGCCTGGATTTTTTTTTTGGAATTATCCGGACTGTCTATGTTCATATGTCCATGCCATTTAAAGGCTGTTCTCCGGAGTGTATCCATGTGATAATAGGGTGAGTCCTGCTGATTTAGTCGATGTATCAGTTTTAGCACCGGCAATGTCACTCTGAAGAGCTGTTTAGCCATGTTCAGTATAATACTGTAGGTATATGGTGAGCAAGGAGGCCAGGCTGGGAAGTAGAATCAAATATATCAGTTTTAGTAAGTAGAGAGAAGAGAAGATTCATCAAAGATCACCAAAAGCCACCACATGCATCCACCCCGGAACCACCGCACTCCAAAAAAAAAAAACCACACTACGCACCAACGCTTCTAGAGATCTAGCGACCTAGATTAAGTCTCTGGTGATGTCTCTCCTCTCCCACCGTAGGTCTGGTGAGGGTATTCGGTTTCCATGCAAACTCCATAATCCATGCCAATCGCAATAAAAGAAATTGTAGTGATAAGTGTTCAAGTGTTATCCAACTGGGTTCTTAGACACTGACACCAGGGAAACAGTCGGCCATGCCCTTGGAATGCTTGTTGGTGGCGTGCTCAAGGAGACTAAAGAATCAAATGAGATCGGGTTAGTAGTGGTCGAACCCGAGTAGATGCGATAAGGAATTGGTATACGCACGCAGGACCCTTAGTGGTCTGGAGGAAGGTTTGTTTGCAAGTTTGACATTGAATACTCATGGCTTGCTCGTTCTATTCGTGGATTCCGATGTTAGTGGCACAGACTTTGTGGATAGAGGGTCAAATTGGGCAGGACACCACAGGTGCCATAGGTATAGACTTACAGTCTTTTTTTGCGACTTAGGACCAGCCTTAGCGTCCTTTGCGTTGCGCTCACGCTTCATGTTGGCCTTGGCACCCTGCAGAACATTGTTAGATTATGGCGCGCATAGTGAGGGGAGGTGGAGCGCAAGGAGACGCTCCGCCAAATTGGTTTTTTTTTTTTGGCGGGGAGGGGATGGAGGGGTAAGAATTTGAGGGGAAGAATGCGTACGTTACCCATTTTGGCGAGAGTGATGAAGTAAAGATTGACTTTAAAACGAGAGGAATACAACGAGCGAGAGAGAAAAAAACGAAGGCGTTGGGATGTGGAGAAGGAGGAGAAAGGAAGAAGGTGGAGGGAAGAAAGAAAAATAAAAATCCAGTCTTAGCCAGTCCCGATCCACACTCACAATCAATTTCCCAATCAGTTTTCTTATCGGGCACAACACTAACCCACTCCACGCTTTATCGGGCAATCCGTGTCGATCCTCGACCCAATCATGTGCACCGTGGATTGCTTTTCCTACCTCCTGCAGCGCCCACTTGAAGAACTTCTTTATTCCCCCTCCGATCCCTTTTTGGACTTCTCCTTCCACACTGCACCTGGTCTGTTTAAGAACTGAAGGGCCTCCGATGCTATTTCCAAGTCAAACCCATTCGTGGGAATCATCTAAATTGCGGTACTATGGCTCATCCAACATCCAGAGGAGCATATCCGCTTCCGGGTGCCTTTGGGACATCTAGGGAACGCGAGTCTTTTAGGTACGTGACATGTCTTGAAATTCGACCTCTGGACCTCTTGGCCTTGAGTGAATAGAACAGAGTTGAAGGAAATGGAAGGGAAAGACTGGAATGGGTGATCGCCAGTCGACAAAGCTGACCCCGTGACTCGTACATTTAGGTACCTGCCTCCGTACCATCTGCAAGCGCAACCCCTTCCCCATATCGATCAAGACACCCAACCCACGCCGTCTGTTGCCCGCTCCTCGCTGGATCCGGCTTTGACCTCATTCGCTCAGCTGGGCACTTTCCGGTTAAACGCCAAACGGACACTGATTTCGCTATTTGGCCGAAGTGCACAGTTCGTACTCACCGAGGCCACATCTAATCTGGGACTGAGCGGTGACCCCAGTGACAATGAGCGCCAGGGGTTATGGATTGGATGTTGCACGGTCAACTATCAGCGTAGTCTGTGCAAATCTTTGGTAAAGCATTCGCAGACTACGGGGGACATTTATCAGCCGTTAGTTGTAACGGATTTGAGTCAAGACGACGAGCTGAAAGATCATACAGATGTCGTGAACCAGCCCCATATGCGCTTTATGGCGTGTAGTCCCATCGTGAGCCCAAAGGGGATATTGATTGGATCTTATACGGTGTTGGACGACAAGCCTCACGACCCATTGGATCATGGCTCGATGAAATTCTTGACTGACATCGCTTGTACGGTTATGGACCATCTAGATGCAACTCGATCTCGACATGACTATCTTCGAAGTGAACGAATGATAGTGGGACTCGGAAGCTTTTTGGAAGGAAAAGGCTCGCTGCGCAACGCGTGGATTCATGAGCATGAGAGTGCTTTTACGCCAATATCCCCGGGCGAGGACCTTGACAGAGAAGGGCATATCAATCAAGCGCAGCAGCAGAAGCAAGTTCTTGAGCATGACTTATTGGCTACAGCAGCCCACAACAATCAAATTGAATTGCCGTTCCGCCCACAAAATTTCGACACCACCCGAAGCCAGAAGCCAATAAGCCTCGGCACGCAATCAAACCTTTTGGCCACCTCAACTATCGAGTCGCGGGATTATTTTTATCCTCGACATAGACGTGGATCCCATACGGCCATCGCGCCATCATTCAAGGGGTCTCAAAAGCAACCGCCGAAAGCTAAACATGCTACCAAAATAAAAGAGACATTCTCTCGCGCTGCCAACATCGTTCGTGAGAGCATGGAGGTGGAGGCCGTTGTTTTCTTCGATGCCAATTTCCGTTCCCCACATGCCTTGGTGAAACCTCCCAAGAATGACGCTGACAGTGGTAGTAACTTGGAAAGTTGCTCCTCTAGTGAGGAGGAAGCAAAGGGCCGTGGAATTCCTCCACTCCAAGAACTTTCAAGTGGTCCAGAGCCTAAAAATTGCGGCAAAGACTCTGTGGACCCTTGTGAGATACTTGGATTCGCGACATCGGAGGTCTCTAGCGTGAACAAGGAGCGCCTGACCAACAACACTGTAGCAATATCTGAAACTTTCCTTGCGCAGCTTCTACGCCGGTATCCACGAGGCCGGGTTTTTAATTTTGGCGCCGATGGGTCTATCTCATCAGATGATACGAGTGATGGCAATCTCCCACGGAATGGAGCCAAGAAGTTTAAAAGAACTCGAAAGTCGTATCTACGCCAAGATGGGGCGACTCTCCGACAACTCGCCCCTAACGCTCGTAGTATCGTATTCTCTCCACTCTGGGACTCGCACAAAGAGAGATGGTACTCGGGTTGCTTGACATGGACAAAGGCCCCTTACCGTGCCCCCACTACAAACGATGACTTGGCTTTCTTGTTCGCATTTGGGCACAGTTTGATGGCGGAAATCCATCGACTGGGTGCTCTATTGACCGAGCGAGCGAAATCGGACTTGCTGGCGGGAATTTCTCACGAGCTTCGATCGCCTCTCCATGGAATTTTTGGCACAGTGGACATTTTAAACGATACTGCCATGGACGTCCTGCAACGCGGATTTATGCATACCATTTCATCTTGTGCTTTTACGCTTCTTGGGTCAATAGACCAACTTTTGGAATATGCCAGTATCAATGATGTTCAGCCCAAACCGAAAAATGCAGAACCCCGAATTCCAAGGAATCTTGCAACGGCAAGCGATGGAGAATCTCATGGAGAATCTCAACTGAAGAAAACAGACCAATATTCCATTGTTCAGTTGGATGCTGTCGTGGAAGATGCCATTGAAACGGTTTTTGCAGGATATTCATTCCTCAAAGCCACGGACACACGAAACCCAGTACCATCCAACGGCAGCGCCTTTAATCCTTTCGATTTTGAGGATAATGTCAAGGTCGTTCTTGACATTGATCGTTCCAAGAAATTGAAGTTTGCCGCTCGTCCCGGGGCTTGGCATGTTATTCTTACAAATTTCTTCGGCAATGCCTTGAAGTTTACGGAAGAAGGATTTATATATGTTTCTCTCAAAGCCGATCCGGTCAAGTTTGATGCCGACGGTGAAGCTCTGCAGTCAAAAATCACGTTGTGTATCAAGGATACTGGATGCGGAATGGAAGAAGAATTCCTCAAGAACGAATTATTCACTGCTTTCTCGAAAGAAGATAAACTTACCATTGGGAATGGCCTTGGAATCAACATCGTCAACCGTATAGTATCATCACTTGGTGGTGAAATTCAAATCACATCGCAAAAAGGCGTCGGAACAGAGGTTGTGACGACTGTGACACTGGACCATGTTTCTCAGGATAGTCTTCCACTTGGTAGTTCCAATAATGAACCATTCTCCCCAGCCACGAGGGCTTTTGTGAATGAGAAAACTATCGGCATAATACTTCATACGACATCTGATGGGGATGCGGCGCTACTTTCAGCTACTCATAGAGTGTGCGAAAACTGGTTCCAGATGAAGGTCGAATTGGTCGATCCATCTGACATACACCTTGGCCATTGTGACTTTTACATTGCCCTTCATGAATCTCTGGCTTTAGGAAATCATGGTATCCTGCCCATTCGCAATCGTTATCGTGGTCGAGCAAGCCCGCCAGTCATTATCATCTGTTCCTCTCAAAGGATTGCGCATGAATTGGCGTCCCAAGACCGAAAGAACTCAGGAGTCTTCGAATTTATCAGCCAGCCTTGCGGGCCTTACAAATTAGCAAAATCCTTGGAGATATGTGTCCAACGCCAGTTGCTTCGCGACGACTCTTCGCATCGATCTCCATTCGCCCCGAGTCCTAATTCCATGGCGTCAGATATTCAGTCCTATGGCAAAATGATTCAAGATTCAACTTCACACAATATGTCGCTTTTGAATACTCCGTCGGGGCCGTTAAAAACCCTCCCGAAAGAAGCGATCACCAATTCTCTAACCCCACCCGCGTTCCTCGTCACCCCGGGATGGGACCAAAATGCGGCCGCTGAGGATTATCTTTCTGTTCAACCTTGCCATAGGATCATCCCTGGGACAATCCTCTTGGTGGATGATAACGAGATCAACATCAAGATTCTGGTGGCTTACATGAAGAAATTGGGCTACTGCTATGCTGCAGCACGTAATGGACAAGAGGCCCTTGATTTCTTCAAGGCGAACGCACGTGTTGTTGAGGTTATTTTGATGGGTACGTTTCGAATTTATACCCTTTTGATTTCTTTTTTACTCATGCTGATCTAACTTGTTAACAGATATTTCAATGCCTGTTATGGATGGGATCGAATCCACTCGTCGAATCCGCGAATTTGAAAAGACTGTTCAGGATAAAGAACGGACTTTGATTATCGCATTGACGGGCGTGGCGCAAGTGGAAACCGAACGCGCCGCTGTTGCGTCTGGGATGGATACATTCTTGACCAAGCCCGCCCGATTGGATAGCCTTTTGCCGCTTATAGAACCACGACTGCCGCGACCAGAGACGGGGAATGCCGGGAGGTGACATTTGCATTTTTTGAGTACACGAGCCTGGCGCGTATATATGAAGTCCACTTTTTTGATACCATTTTAAACGACTATTTATACATACTATTGAATTTCATTTCACTTTTGGATCGGTTGGAAATTACAAGATTGCATAAATATCTCACTTTGGCATGTTAGAACTAGATGGGAAGATGAATATAGCCGGGGGAAATTTATCTTGAGCTCGCTAAATGTGCAATAAGGTCATGTTGCACATTCTCCAAGCCTTAGCGTAGTCTTGGCGATGTCATACGATTTGCCTCATACTAGTATCTGCGCACCGATATCGAACCATTAGAGTGGGAGACAAAGTATACCCCCACGCTAGCAAGGACACCGAGACTTGCACGGAGTATCTCCGCGGCTCCCAGTCGAACTCGAACCCCCAACACAAACAGGCGATCTTTGCCTCTTTTCTCCTCTTATCACAACGGGCCGGGGAATGGCCACAGGCATCTCGCCCGTGTTAACCTTGGCAGTACACCTGGTCCCCGCGATAGCCTGTCGTGGCCGACACCGACACGAGAGTTTTCCCATCCAAGACTACCTTTCGGTATCTAGGTCGGCCTTTTTGTCTCCCGATCTCAACTCTCTCCTACCCCCACGTCTGCCAATGTTCTTGGACCCTGACTTTCCCAGTATCAAACATAAATGAAGACTTTCTGCAGTCCTCGGTGGGTCGCGACGGACTCGGACTTTGTGGGGTTACATTACACTCGGGACCCGCTTCCCCATGTTCTCCGGGTTTTCTCCAACCTTTTACCCCGAGATTTCATCTTTTATCGTAGGATTGTAGTGCTCCTGGTAATTTCCATTATTGCTGGTCGACCCCCACTCGATCTCGTGAAGCTGAGCTAGTGACTGGACCCTGAAATAATATTTTTTGGAAAAAAAGAGCGCTAGCCAGCTCGTGCGTCTTGCTTTTATCCGTGCTGAAAACAGTCTGGGCTTTGGTAACTTGCGTCCTTCCTCATCTGATCTTCCTTCTTTTCACATTCCTAACTCTTCACCTTTTTTCATGCTTTAATATCCTGCAACCTCCTCCCGGCTCTATTCCTGAGACCAAGTCTTTGTTCTTCTTTAGTTCTCGCGTCCTTGCCTTGACAAGGGTGATCCTGCTTCCCATCCGCTCCACTTCCCCCCGTTACACGAAGAACCAACACAGGATGTCCCCTGAAGAACCAGATAATATTGAGACGGGGATTAGCAAGGCACACGTGGACAATGTGGAGATTGTTGCTAATGCCGCCAAACCCAACCCGCGCAAAGAAGCACCGCCTTATGTCGCTGGTTTAGATCCTGAAGAACGAATCCGAGCTGAGAAGGCTTTGGTTCGCAAGATTGACCTTCGCCTTCTGCCTATGATTATTATCATGTATATCCTGAACTATCTGGATCGGAACAATATTGTGGGTTCTATTTGTATCTGTCAATAATTTGTGGACTGGATCAGTGGTACTGACTTTGATAAGGCGTCTGCTCGTTTAGCTGGTTTGGAGTCGGATCTAGGTCTTCATGGAAACCAGTATGCGGTTAGTTATGCGCGATGACATCTGACTACTTTGATTTATACTTATACTGTGGTTTTACTGTGGTTATAGACCTGCGTTAGTATCTTGTTCGTGGGTTACCTCTTGATGCAGAGTAAGTTTGAAACCACGAGAAAGCTCGACAGTTTTCTTCGAAACTAACAATCGTTACATGTAGTTCCATCAAACTTGATGTTAAACAAGTTTGGAAAACCTGCCATCTACCTACCCGTGGCTATGGTCACCTGGGGTATCATTTCGGCAGCTACAGCTGCTGCCCAAAACTTCGCTGGTCTTGTCGTAATCCGATTCTTTCTGGGTTTTATTGAGGCTGCCTACTTTGTGAGTGACGGTAATGCATTTTGACACGATTTTCGTTGCTAATTATTCTTACTAGCCCGGATGTCTCTACTTCTTGAGTGCTTGGTATACCCGTAAAGAACTTGGATTTCGCACCGCAGCCCTTTACTCCGGTTCTTTGCTCTCTGGTGCCTTTTCTGGACTTATTGCTGCCGGTATTATCAACGGCATGGAAGGTGCTATGGGTCTCCGAGCTTGGTAAGATAGTCTAATGTTTTGTTATGAACTACATTCATCTAACATACAGTATAGGCGATGGCTGTTCATAATCGAGGGCGCTGTTACTATCGTAGTCGCCTTCGTTGCCCTTTGGGTTTTACCTAATTTCCCCCGAACCACACCTTGGCTTTCAGAGGAGGAAAAGCAGTTGGCTGTCTGGCGCTTAGAGGAAGACATTGGTGAAGATGATTGGGTCGACAGTGAACAACAGTCGTTACTGCAAGGCGCAAAGCTAGCATTTGTCGACCCCAAGACTTGGATTTTGGTATGTCATGCAGCTCACAGACTCAATGCTATGATATTGAAAAGAACAACTTTGCTAATGAATTATTCTTACTAGACCCTCCTGATTTTGGGTATCGTTTCCTCTGCTTCCGTCACCAACTTCTTTCCCACCGTTGTCAAAACCCTTAACTATGGCAACATCGAAACGCTGCTCCTTACCGCACCACCATACTGCTTAGCCGTCATCTGCGCTTTCGCTAACGCATGGCATGCCGATCGTACCGGGGAACGATACTTCCATATTACACTTCCTCTCTATATTTCCGTTGCAGCTTTTATTATCGCTGCCTCTACCACTGGCACTGGCCCTCGCTATTTGTCTATGATGCTGATGGTCCCATCTTTCTATTCTGGATACGTCGTGGCTCTGGGATGGATCTCAAATACCCTGCCCCGTCCTGCAGCTAAGCGTGCTGCTGCTATTGCCTTGATTAATGCCATCAGCAATTCTAGTAGTATCTATGCTAGTTATATGTACCCTGACAGCGATGCTCCACGTTTTGGTAAGTTTTCATGTTCCCAGCCTTTCTTGCTCTCGTCTTTATATACTGATCGTCTGTGTTAGTTCCCGCCATGGCTGTAAATTGCGGTACCGCATTCATGGCCATCGTAGCGGCTACGATTCTTCGGTTCATCCTCGTCCGCCTCAACAAGAAGCTCGATCATGGTGAGGAGGTTGAGGGTGCCGTTCTTGGCCGCGCTGGAAGTCGTGGCTTCCGCTATCTGGTCTAATCCACGTCTGAATATTGACTACTGCTATGGTTTACGAAATGATGTGGGGGATTTCGCGATTGATGAAAACGAAAGTATCTTGATATTTTCAAAAACTAGGGCATATAGTATGCTATTTTAGCTCAATTGAATATTTCACGCAAACTCGAGTCGTTTTTCTGTCCATACTGGTCGAAGACTTGCATCGTTGATCTGGCGAGTATTCAATGAGCTCCCAGCAGCATAATTAACCTTCCAATCAACAGAAATGCTACCTCCTTCTTCAGACTGTGTCCAAACGGCAACAGCAATCGTATTCTCACCACTATAATCCAAAACACCCGGCGGAACAGGGAACTCAACCTGATTTCCAATATAAGGATTAAATCGTCCATACTGGTACCCGTTAACAAACAGCTGTGCGCGATAGGTAAGTGCCGAGCTAGACGGTGTTCCAAGAACAAATGATATCGAAATATCATGATCAGAGGGCAGATCAAGCGAGACAGTCGTGCGGAAAAATCCTACAGTCGCCCCGCTAACACTTAGTGATGAACCCTTCACGCTTGTCCATGATGATTCTTTGTATCCTGGTAAATGCCATCCGACACGTTCGCCGTATAGACCGTCTTCATTGTAGACGCCGCGCACGGGGTCAAGGTTACTTTCTCCACCTGCTGTTCCGGCTAGGCGCCAGTGTGTGAAGCCGGTTGAGTCGGTGAGTTTTGCGTCTAAGATTCCGCGGGGATTTAGAGCACCTGTTGTTTCGTCGTGGCCTGTGTCGTCGTGGACGACTAGGAGAATGTTTGGCTTGGTGGTGTGTAGGGTGACGTTTGTGAAGGGGAGGGTGAGACTGGCTTGTTCTGCTGAGTCGTTGCCGTAGAAGGAGCCTAGGTGTTCTCCGTTTAACCAGGCGGTCCAGCCGCTGGGAAAATATTAGTCATTGTAGTGTCTAGGGGGGTTGAAGGGTTGGGTAGTCGATCACTCACAAAGCTGTTCCTCCTTGGACGTTTAGGCTCACACCTGAGGCGCTACCGTTGAAGTATCCGCGCCAGAGACGGATTCCGTTGTGGAAACCTAACGAGGTCAGTGTTAGATGAATTCAAGGAACTATATGTGTTGGGACTTGGAGACTTACCGTATTCATCTGCGTATAGGACTGGGAGAGTTGTAGGAGTCCTGGGATTGAGTGTCGTCATATGATCAGCATCTAGATAGAGAATAGTTAGATAAGATCAATGGGTTTCTTCAAGGCATCTAATCCAGGTATTCACTAACCAACCCAAGCAGCACCAGAGTCATCATAATCAGCGAATCGCTCTGGTAAGCTGTCTTTTGACTTCCAGGAAGTCAATTTCGGTAACGTGACAGACTTCGATGCGGAGAGTGAGCCTTTCAAACTGCCATATGCCGTTCGGCGAGTAGAGATCTTTTCGCCGTTCCAGGTCACAGATGTAACAGCCTTTGGAGCGAAGATCTCCAGCGTGGTGGAATTGACGATGTCACCTGTTACGGCAAGCTTGGATCCGGATCGACTGGCTCCACGGACGAGATAAGGGCCTTGGACGAGAACTAACTCATTGTTAGCGTGAGTGCTCGGCAGAAAATTTTGGATTGGGAAACATACCATTTTCTGTCTCCGGTACAAATGGACTGGTAGTGAGAGCAGGAGCCCAGAATTCATAAGCGTATGTCCGATCCAGAAGGAGAACGCGGATCCCGTCAATCTCCAAAACACTCATACCGTAAGACTGAGTGAAGGTTGCTGTGAGACCCCCGTGCTCTTTGATAAACTTAACCTTTGAGCACCCTTGGCATGAACTGATCGATCCCTTCTTTGCGCCTTTGATATTGAACTCCCCAGACTCTCCCGTGGGAACCCAAAGAGCTAAAGTCGGGACACCATCCAAGATGGAATATGTCAAGACCTCCGCAGTCGAGTACAGCAGCTTCGCAGATCCAAATGTGAAATCCGTGACGACAATCTTAGACTGATGTCCATTGAGACGAACAACGCCTCCATGGCTGGGAACAGTCAATGCCCCAACAGAGGTATCCACCTTGATATGGAAAGCCTCATTCGTACCGTTCGAAGTAGTCACATGGAAAGCCGCATAGAATCCAGCATTCGTGCTCGGGTTCCGCAACTCATACGCTCGTACAGCTGAGTTATCAGTATACTGAGTCCCATTACCAATCAGATCAGTCATAGTCAGATCCTTAGCGCTACGTGTGAACAGGGCCAAAAGCTTGGTCTCGTAATACTTCGATCCAATCGATCGGTCTTCTGAAATAGGCGAGGAATAGTCGTAACTGCTTGCTGTTACTGGGGCTGCGATACCGCCCCAATTCGTTCCACCGAAGATCATGTATAGACTCATAGCTGTGACGCGCTGCCCGATGTTCCAGCGGTAGAACAGGTTGGCGAATTCGGCGCCTGTATCGTCGGGACAGCCGCCTTCTGGGCCTCCCCAGGGATTGTAGGAGCCTCCCTGGAATTCTGGCATGAATTCAGGAAGTGTGGGCTGGTAGTCTTGGAAATAGTCGTAGTAGTCTACTACTTGGTATGCTACGTAAGCACCATTGGTTGAATCACAGACGCTGAGGTCGCAAGTCCAGCACTAAGATTTTGATTAGTATCGTTTTTTGTGCTAAGCAAGAATTCATGTATAATGGTGCGAAGAACTTACAGATGGGTATGAATCCACGCCGGCGATATCGACATTACCTCCCTCGTTGGAGAAGTCACTTCCCCATGAGTGTGAGTTCATGTTAGGATCATTCGATGTCAACGGAATCTTGATTCCATTTTGACGGGCATTTTCTTCAAGGAGCTCCATGTATGAAATGGCAGTCTCGTTAGGAGTCTTTTCTGTGGTGGAAATCCACTGATCACCGTACTCGTTCTCAATCTGATAGCAAATCGCATTTTCTCCTTCAGTAACTTGGTACCGACTGGTAATCTTCGACATCTCCGTAAAATAAGGCGTCCACGCTTTTGTATAGCGGGTATCGTTATTGCGAAGACTGCCATAGTCTCCCGTCGTCAACCAGAGGGGAAACCCACCAGCTGTGGTCTCAGCATTGATGTAGGGACCCGGGCGCACGATGATGTATAGCCCAATCTCCTTGGCGAGCTCAAAGAGTGGAGTGATGTCGTGAGCGCCCGTAGAGAAATCCAAGGTCTCGTTGTTTGGTGCATGGTAAGCCCAGTTGGAATAGAATGAGAAAGCAGTGAAGCCTGCAGCTTTAACCTTCTCTAAAATATCTCTCCATAGCTCTGGAACGGGAATTCGCCAGTAATGGAACTCTCCGGAGAAGATAAAGATCCGCTGTGTGTCGATTTGGAAGCTGTAATGGTCCCATTCTACGACTTTGTTGTATCCGTCGTTGTGTAATGGCCATTGAGTCACTGAGTCCTCGGCAGTAGATGATAAACAGAGGAAGAAGAGGGAAATCCACAAACTGTGGAGTATCCTTCGTAGTCCTGCCATTTTGTACCAAGCTCAAACGTGGGTCCGTCTTTAATTTGTTTCCAGGCCCGAGCCGACTCTCAATGTCGAAAGTTAGGAACAATCAACCCGACATGCTGGAAGATAATGATCTAATTTATATCAATACTTATCTCGGATATATGGCCGGTAATTTTGAAGCCTTCGTGCCCGCACAAGCCTCATTTCAATTGGTAGTATCTCCGATTTGTAGAAATCTAAGCGAAGCTCCACGCTCCATCTCCCCCGCATGAAGTGGGACCTGCGCAACGACATTTTTCCTCCATTCAGCTTGCTAGTAAGGGTCCGAGTACGAGTTTAGTCCATATTATGGGAGTTAATTGAGCCATCGCGGGAAAACATTCATTAATCATTAATATTATCTAACTAATTTCCGCGCCCATTTAACTCAATGTAAAACGTTAGCTCGTCAAATCCACCGCTTTATCACCAGATTGGGAACATAGACGCCTTTTCCGAGAACTGTCGGGGCAACTAACCGAAATAAATAGAATAGAATAAACTATAATAAAAATGAAACAAAACATGCGAACTCCCCTCCATGCTATGTATTAAATGTTGTATTTGAAGTCCTTTAGTACTCCTCTTCCGAGACAGCAAACTTACTCATAGAGCGAAGCTTAGCTCCATAGAAGTAAAGCAACCAGATACCAATGATTCCAATGACACTAAGTCCACCAAGAAGACTAGTGCCCTTTGCAACGCCCAAATTACCGAATAGCGGGTGTGCAAAAAGTACACTTCCGCAGGCTAGCGCACTTCGGAAGAAATCATTGGCAGCGAACAGACTAGCAGCGTACTTCGGGTAAGACAATGGAATGTAGACGAAAATACACTGCATAATGACGAAGACTGTAGCGCCGTAGATCGTGATGCCGATTGTTGGTACGATCCAGTGGATCGATTCACGCGCTGTCCAAGCAAATAGGAAGAGACCGATTGTGGGGCCGAAGGATATAGGTAGAGCTGGGAGGAGACGGGATTCTTGGACTGGCCATCCGAGGCGCGCAATGCGAGGGTTCATCCAGAAGTAGAGGTAGGCCCAGTATCCACCGATGCCAATAATGCAAGATACCATGATACAGAGGAAGACTAGACCGATTTGGCCGAGATTCATGCCGTAGTCGACTGGGTAGACCAGAGGGAACACTTCGAAGAAGGAATAGTAGATTCCGTAGATGATTGCGGTGTAGATCTGGACGAAGAGCACGGCTGGGTCCTTGATTGTGATTTCCATTGGCTTGATCAGAGCGTCCACGACAATGTCTGAGACTTTCATGTGTTGTTGGTCGATTTCGGATTGAGACATGAAGCGCTTCTCGTTGTAGATCTTGCGGAGACGCTGGGCGCGACGGAGCAGGATGGTTGGGGTGCTGGTCTCTGGGAGGAAGAGAAGCATGATGATGAAGACTGGGGCGGAGGCCCAGATTGATTCGAAGAGGGACCAGCGCCAACCTTCAACGGGGACAGCGAAGCCGCTGAGGAGTGGGCCTAGAGCAGCTGTAGAGCATAGAGATATGATGTTAGTCTCAGTCTCTGCAGGGAAAATCAATAATCAGGTTCAACTTACGTCCACAGTATGCAGCAGCAACCCATGCCATCATAGCATACGGTAAAGCGTTGAAACTGTACATATCGCCAATGGAGGCACCACCAGATGCAAGGCATGGCGAGCCGAAAAATCCCTGAAGGAATCGGAGGACCATAAGACCAGGGAAGTTTTTCACGAATGCCGTTGGAATGGAGATGATCACGAAAAGGAACATGGTGATGATGTATACTGGGTTTCGTCCAATAATAGGGATTTCACTCAGAGGAGAAAAGATCAAAGGCCCAGTACCATACCCAAGAACGTAAAGTGACAGTCCCAGAGTAACGACTACCTCTCCAACTCCAAATTCTGCCATGATGCCTTGCTCCGAAGCAGTGTAAATAGCTGATGTTGTATAGACGACAAATGTATAGAGACAGATAATCGTTGCCATGAGAGCGCGCTTCAGATTAGACCAATTATGAGGATTCTCCGCATCATCCGTATAGTACCAATCAACAAGTATAGCTCCATTTTTTGTCTTCTTGGGGGTGATTGGGATGGACTTGATTTTCTCGAGGTCCTGATTGTTTGCTTCGGTATCTTCGTTCAATGTCGAAGTATGACTGATAGCGTCGCTTCCTTGACTGCTGCTTGGCTCTTCGGATTTTTCCTCTTCATTTTCGGCCCCAGAAACATTAGGTTTGCGGGGAGCATCACGCTCCTGCATAATTTTGATCCATGTTTCGGGAAGCTCGAAACCGGGCTTTTCTTCGGGATATTGGAAGTACTTATTTTTCGTGAGATACCGGACGATCTGACCCAACGGGGCTTCTCGAATGACAGCTTCCATTGTAAGCAATAATTCGAATAATCTTGATCGATTGCTTATTGTGTTGTGAAGGATCAATTAAGATTAAGCTGTTAGAGTTGTCGGATCTTGCTGCCGATCGATGACGAAGCTTGATAGTGGCAAGAATGGTTCAAAACCACCGAAACTGCTTCAAAATGACCCTTTAGAAGATGGATGAATGCAATTTGATTTTCCTATTGGGGCAGAGAAACGGGGATTTATATAATGTTAGTCTGAATAATACCCTGCTTAACAATATACGGTGATTATGGATTTAAGGCCGACTCCGACATGTGGATGCGACTGGGCAATTTCTAATAACATTCCGGCTTTGACCAATCATATCTATCCACCGTAGCCTCAGGTTATAAATCAAAATTCATTTGCAATCCTTGGCGATATAATCCAACAACATCGCGCTTCGAGCACGTCAGTTCCACTTTGAAAGCTCGAATTGCCCCGAGCCCGAGAAGCTGTGACCAATGGGAGACTTTGGATTCTCATATCAGTGCAGGAGCAGTGCAGGATAAGTCCAGGATCGTGTAACTATGTATGGACGCCTTACTGCATTCAGGCGGATACGAGCTATTACTCAGCCTGTAAGGCCGTAAGGGTTAGCATGCAAAAAAAATATTATTCAAGGCCATGGATTTGTCGACCACGTTCCATGGGTTAAATGTGATTCATAACCGTCTTTCGATCGTTATCTCCGGATCGGGAGTAAGATCTTAGCCCCGGAATCTTCCAGATCATTGTAGATGACGGTGAGAGACTCAACGACCAGTGGAGATTGGGTAGTTCGAGCTTATTACCAGCGGTTAGAACCGATTGTCACTAGTTATGGTGATCTGATGCGAGACATTTGAGACTTGGAAAGTACATGTATCGTGGTTGGTGGTGTCGAGATGTGGTGACGGTGGTGGTTGACGTGATTAATAATCTGTAATTGTGGTCTAGCCCGCTTCGGTGTTTGCTTCAAGCACCGAAGGTATCTTAAGGTTATTTTGTCTATGAAAAGAAAAATGAAGAGATGAAGAGAAACGAGGAAAAAACTCTAAGATTACGATAGAGGTTGTAAAATAATGATTACTTTGCAGGGATTTGGTGTTACCTTCGAATGCAAGGGACGGTCAGAGCTAAAAATCAGGCTATACTTCATGTATCAAATTCTTATGCTCATCGACCTTTATTTACTATATTGTAGTAGTACGCATCTTATTTTCGGTCTGATAACAGGGCTCTCATCAGTTATTTACTATTGGAGGGAATAATCTCATATATAGGCATTGATCTGACGTATCATATTTCGTTTATAATATACAATCCAACCGCTTTGGAAAGCAGTGTAGCTATGTCCATGCAAGCGATTCCGAAATAACAATAACACAAAAATCGCTTCCATAATATTCCACTCCAACTAGATATATCATGGATAAGTAGTAAATGGCCAGAGATTCGAATCGATTCAACAAGCTGCCAAAAAGCCCAAATGGCGAAATAAAGCACAAGGAAATGTAGTAACGTAACCAAACCAAGTCACTCACTCACTCAGATCATATACCGAAAGGGAACAAAAAACTTCTTTTTATAACTTCGAACTCCAAGACTCCAATAATTAATGCGGAAAACCCAAGATTAATCTTTCAATCAATCAAGCGTTATTGCCCAAAACTCCGAACGGGTTCTGTCCGTTTGTCTCGGAGGCAGGTGATGGACTCTCTTGTGTTCCCTTGCTTTGCTTCTTAGCGCCCTTCTTCGAAGGCACGGTGGAGAACCCGTCATCTGAGCTTGACTGGTTGGCATTAGCATTAGCTGCAGCGGCGGCAACAGCCTTGGCCTTGTTGGCAGCAGATGAACGTGTTCGGACGGGAGAATCCTGAGTAGCATTCTGTTCCACGATCTTCTGCACGTGGGCCTTAATGACCTCGTCATCGGTGGCCTCGCTGTTCTCACCCTCGATAGCGTATTTTTGAATCTCACGGCTCAATCCCTTGAGAGCATCCATACCAGCCTTCTCAGCAGCTTCGTAGTGGGTGGACTGCTTGATTCCAGGGTCCTTGCGCTTCAAGTATGAGCGCACAAAGAAGCGCGCAAAGAGGTAGGTCAGAGGCAGTAGGTATGAGACATTCAGCCAAATGGCGAACGCTTGGCCGGTGGTGTCCATGCAGGTGACCATCTCCTGGGTGTATCCGGAGGAAGTAATGGGGGCAGCAGCGGTGTTGCCAACATTCTCGGCGAGACCCTCAGCACCAGCGGCGCGGAAGGCAAGCTTCTTCAACCAGGGGACGACGCCGGCCGCAGCGGTGGCGCTGGCGACGGCGGGAGCAACCTTAGATAAGTGGCGCAGGGCGGTGCTGCCCACGGGGTATGGGATGGTATATTGGACGAAGAGGTAAGCGGCGGCCATGTTTGTTCCGAGGATGAATTGGGTGATTTGCATCGTTGTCAAGCTGCGCTTGATCGCAGTGGGAACGCGGATGCGCAGAGCAGTAAGGGTGTAGTAGGTATACTAAAATGTCATTGAGTTAGTCACCGGATACTTCGTTTATCTTTAGCACGATTGGATTTGGGGTTTGCTTACCATCATCGCATGAATAGCCGAGTTGACAAGAGCGAAGATCCAAATAGGAGCTGCCATATAACGAATACCAGCCCACATGCACATCATGGCACCGGCGTGGTGGTATGTCTGGAGGGTAGAGCTCTTCTTGCCCTTAGCCAAAATGATGGCCGTATCAACGACCTCGTAGAACTTGGACAGGTAGAAGATCCAGCCGAAGTAAGCCAGGCCCTGGTTCCAGAGACGGCCGACGTCGGTCGAATCAGGCAGACCGTTGGTCAGAGTGTAGGCAGGGTTGGGAATGGACCATTCATCGGTAATGGTGCTGTAGGTAGCGGCATTTCCGTAGCCGCGGGGACCATTGATCTTGCAAAGAGAATCGACAACGCCAGCCCAGCCATTGGGCTCGCGACGAGGTAGCCACGAGTTGCCAAAGGCCTGGAACATGCCCACGAAGGTCCAGGCGGAGTAGACAGCGAGGAAAACATTGTGCAGGATGACGAACAGCTTGAATAGAGGCGAATGGCTGAATGCGTATGGCTTGTATCCGCGGCTCTTGTTGATGCGATTGATCAGGACAACAGTCAGGGCGTAGACGCTGGCGATGGTGATCGGCACGCGCACATCCAAAACCTGATTATACAGATCGTTGGGAATGTTGAAGGGCTGCTTCCATGAGAACTCCGAGACATGGGGCGCAGGAATCGTTACAGGGAGCTCGGCTGGGGGAAACTTGAGGAGGGAGGAAGGAGGAAAGCTGAGACGAATAGTCGCTGGCCCAAATTGGGTGGGCACGTTGAAGTCATACATGATGCGGTCTTCTTTTCTGCCGTTGTTCTATGCGCAGTATATTTTGTTCTTCTACCCACGACCACACGGGAAGAGACCCAAGCTAGGGGAAGAATATAGTAAATGAAGCCGACAGCTATTCACAATAAAGAGGAAAGAAAAAAAAGGTCGACATCAAGTCAAGTAGGGCTCCACCGGCGATAAAAGAAAAAAAAGACGTAAAAAAGATGTTATCGCAAAGAGTGGAGCCTGCGTTTGTTGGGAATTGGGGAACCGAGGTCGCGCAGTGATTGGGGGAAAAGGGAAAATTGGGGGGAAAACTTGAAAGCTGAATATTGGATTTTCTGTATGGGGAATTGGATCATTTCATCATAGACAGTCATTGAGTGTAGATGATTAAAGCTAATTTTTTTGATCATATTAATCTGTATTCCTTTGTAGCCCTAAATTGAATCTAGAAAATCACCGAAGTGTCTGGTGTTGAAAAAACAAACAGTCAACAAAAGTTGGAGTATCCATAGTCCACATAGTCCACATAGTCCTAGTCCTCACACTAACATAAAGATTAATTTATACTTAATTATACTCCACTTTGTTGATGACTTAGACATGTTCGAGGTATGATTGCATCCTTGTGCTTCTCCAGGTTTTCCATTCCCTTATTATCACTCTAATATATATTTCCTTTTTTTCTTTAAGTTTTTTTCTATTTTTTCCTTGATTTTGCTCTCTAAACCTGATTTCTCAGGCCCCGATTTGACCCTTGCTGACTAATTCTTCGCCCCCCCCACCACTATCAGCTGTTAAGATGGTACGAAATCATCCTCGTGCTCTGTGTGTCCTGAACGTAATACCACATGTTCGGCCCTGGGGAATAATTCCAATCGAAGGAATGGCCTATATTGTTGGGAACGGTAGTTCGCATATCCAGGGGGCGAATATGCACTACCTGTTCCCAACGTCTCGGCGTATGCACTTAGATATAAGACGATCGGCCAACCGGACCTTCACATGCGGCCGAGGCCAGCACCCATGATAGGGAATGCGAATCATACCAGGAAGATCGATAAGGCTACTTACTACTACACACATCATGGTGGTTGAACATTTTGTTGAACATTGAGCTGTACATTCGGCTGTACATTCAGCTGTGCAACATAATACACGAATAATATGACCGCCCTTTATTCGGTGTCAGAAAAAAACAAGTACCAGGCTAAATTTTCGCCAAACTCCACTATATCTATGTAATTGGCACCGGGCCGTGCGAAGATAAATGGTCGTACAAGTACATGCATTCCCCAATTAGCGGGGCTTGGTGCTTAATGGTACAGGTGGTGGCGCGGGGGATGACGACTCTGGCGAAGCATCACCGCTGTTTGCAATGGGTGCAGCTCTTATCTCTGCCCGCTTGGGTGGGGGAGGTGGTGGTTTCATACGCGCCTGTGCCTCCAAAGATGTGGATGTAGAACTCCTGGAAGGTGTCGGCGGGTTCGTCGCCGGCGAGTTTGGACCTGGTGGCCGGGGCATTCGTTTGTTCGCGTTGGCTGAAAACTTGCGATCGTCCACAAAGGTATTGATCCGCGATGTCACACCACCCAATGTCTTCTTGCCAAAATCAATTTTATCGGCATGACGGTCGCGAAATCCTTGGGCAGGTGGGAGATGGTCGTCTGAATTCATTGGGCGTGGAGCTGGTACATATGGTTGGGACGCCTTGGATGAAGTATTCGAATCAGTGCGCAATTGCGAAAACCGAGACTGTAATTCATTGACAGGCTTCTCGCTTGCAGCTGGCGAAGCTTGAGATGTACCAGTCGCTCCTCCAATTCCAAATGCAGGAACTGAAACACCGGCATTGGCGAGGCGCGAGGCCGCACCCTGGTTTATATACCCCTGGGAAGGAGATGGTGGAACAGACGAATAGGCCGGCGGGGGAGGAGAGGGGTCCTGCGCAGGCGATCCATTGCGTGGAGGAAGTCGAGGAGGTAGCTGAGGTTTTGGCTTTGCGCCGCTTGGCTTTGCAGGGATTGGTGGGTTTTGTCTCCCGGTTGAGGCCGTTGATGAACTTGGCGAGTCCATGCGTCGCACTGGGGGAGGAGGGAGGTTGTCTGTAGTCAATCCCGTCGTGTTCACGCGATATGGTACCGGTGGCCCCTTAGGCTTCTGAGCAGCCTCCTCTTCTTCAGCTGCTTGTTGCTGTTGTATATATTGTTGCTGCTCCACCTGCTCGTGAGATAGAGGAGCTCCTAGGCCTCGTCGATCTGGTGTCGTCTCATTGGGCAAGGCCGCTGCGCCATGGTAATTGATATGTTTCGGGGGTGGTGCAAAGGCCGATGGGTCCTTGAGTGATGAGAGGGGTTGTGCGACATGTTCACTTTGGTCGGAGCTGGGATCTTTGCCTTTGCCCATCCATCCTGCCTATATTCGGAGAAGACGGTGCATTAGCGGCTGGAGCCAAGCCAAGCATACTCCATAGTCAGGATTCACTTACCACTTGATTGATTCCTTTAAAGTCCCCACGCCAGCTCTCTTTACTCTTCCCATCTTTTGCTTTAGGGTGCCAGCCCTCTTTCATCATATTGCTAAGTCCACTCATGATGGGCAAGGTAGATGGTCATTCTAGGTTCTAGAATGTAGTCGTGGCAACTCCAATGAACAACCCCGCTTTACTCCACAGTCACGTGTATGACGTACAACCAATCCTAGGAACCACAACTTACTATGACAATCTTGGAAGTATGTTGCCTTTTTTTTAATACTGATTAAAGGGTAATTGTCTTATTTTATGTATATTTGACTGGTACTCAATATAGAAAGCATAGATCGTACATGGAAAGTATGATCTGTCCATCACTTTCTCGGGGTGCTGAGACTTAAAAAGCTGAGAGGAAAGGTAGGTGTATCTAATGTCAGTACACATTTGTTTGCCCTGGCTAGAGTGTTTACAACTATGTGCTCGAGCGTAAGGGCCTGGTTTGCGATCACGGCGACCGTACTGAAGCGCAAACACTAGGAGATCAGAAGACATGACTATTCCGTGTGGGGGAATGAAACTCCCTTAAGTCTCCAAAGTCGCCAGATATATTGAAAATAGGAGCAATTTTGTTCAGCTATATACTACCCAGTATCATCCTAGTTAGTATCAAATCCAAAATTTTCTGGCACTTGATAATCAACCTCCTTCAAGTTTAACGCAGGGTATATTTTGGACCCACTACATCAAATCAAGTGGACCAATCATGATATTTTCAAAGATGCATAATCAGACTTTTGATCTTAGTAGCTCAAAAATACAGGCTTGATTAGATTGGATGGAATTCTCGTGTTTAAAGTACCCATGGCTGAAATCTCCAATATAATGCGCTGCGAAAAACCACCGCCATCCACAGATAATCCACCAGCCGTTGATGTTCGCACCGGGGTGCCTTTTTCAGCCAAACAGCATCCAATCATAGATCCCTGCAAAGTGGGAGCCTCACACTGCATTCAACTAAATCCCACTAAACGCAAAACAGTTTAACCCAGCCGCCGATCGTACGTGGACCGCCCCCAGTAGCCCCAAACATTCGTGCCCGTCAGCCGCCCAGTGAATTAATTATAGAACATTCTTTTTCATGAACTGCCAGGCGGTTACGAATGGAGATTCTTTGGTCTTTCTTCGAATGGACTCGTCATTATCTGCTTTTTTCATATCCACAAGTCTACTGAACCGCCCGGGCAGCGCCGACACTGGATCTTTTGCTGAAAGGTGATCTCCACGCAGCTTAGGAGGAGGAAAAGCAAATGACAGCCTCGTGAAGTAGTGGGCAGTGCCCACTCGTATCCCCACTCTCGGGCCCTCCATAATACTCCTGGATGTGGCCCTGAGGATTCCTGTTGGTTTGACAATTTTTTTTCTTTTCCTTGTGGAAAAAGTTTACATTGTTACCCTTTTCTCTCTTTTGTTCCTCCTTTGTTTCGAGGACTCGAAAAGGAAATCTGGGGCAAAAAGTATCGATTTATCACGAGCTCGTTCATTCATGCCGTATTGAGTAGTGTCTATTTCTGGCCCCCAGTTCGTCATACGGCCCTTGTTGCGCTCTTTTTTTCACGCGCTCGTTTTGTCTTTTTGGACGCCTTTTTTGGGGACATTTGATGCTATACGAAGAACTTGATACTATCTAAATCACCACCATGGAGGTATTTGAGGTCTTTATTAGAGACATGTCAGGCCCAGTAGTTGGAGTGTCTGATTCGGAAGATCATGATGAGAACCATAAGACTATAGCTACAGGCGATGCAGCACAACCAGACGCCACGAATTATGGGGATCCTCAGAACACAAATCCTTCGTTTTCTTATACGAACACCGAAAGCCTGGTTTCATCGACAACATCATCTACAGACTCAGGAATCACCCCTGCTGTTATCCCCTCTTCTATTACAGCGGACGCCGCTTCAGCATCATCCGCCTCATCATCGACATCAGATATCCCAACAATCACAGCTTCCGCCACAAATGGAACCTCCATCAATTCCTCCGGGTCCTCCTCCTCTTCCGGTGGAGGAACCTCAACAAAAACAAAACTAGCAATTGCTATCCCCGTCGCAGTCGTCGGTGCCATAATTATCATGGCGATTGTATTCTTCTTCCTACGACGACGCCGCCGTCGCCGCCAAGCTCCCATGACACCTACATACGAAGTCGCCAAGAATCAAGATACCCTCCTCTCAACCTCTCAGCTTATGGCCGCTACTCTCGCTAAGCAACAAAAACCCGAACAAGCATCAGGATCAATGCCCCGTTTTCCCATGTTGGATGTACCAGATAGTCGAGATGGAGATATTAGTCCTGGCAGCTCGGGACAGATGTCGCAGAATGAATCATCGCATGGAGAAATGGGCTTTGGAATGGCTGTTGCGAAGGATCAGAGGCCTGATGCTACGGAGCAGGAGTTAAGGCATATAAGTCGTTCTGCCTCGCCGGCTAATGCGGTTGGTACACAGATACATTTACCTCTTGGTGGGGATGAGAATGAACATACGCGGATTAGGGACGATGATGATGTTTCTGTTGTGTCGGATTATCATGGACAGAGGGGTCAGCATGAGCATGATTATGATGATTTGTCTTCTGTTTCGTCTTTTGAAGGTGATACCCCACGGGCGGATGATCATCAGCACCCTTTCCGATGAGAGTTGGGTCGTGTTTTATCTGAAAAAATTTTAACGTATATATTGTTTGTATTTAAGCCATGGCGTTGGTTGTGCTGTCTTGTATAAATTATTAACACATCGTACTATTGCATCTCATGTTTTACATACTTTGCCCCCGAGGGAGGTAGTACATTCCGATACCCGCGGGCTTGACCTTTGCTGGCGTAGACTCGTCCTCAATGTAGTATGTGTGGGTATGTAGGACTTAAGAAAACTTTGAATCTTCAGAGGGCTCCGTAGTGATGACTGTTAAATGGCTTTTGATTCAGATGGACATAATGTACATACGACTAAGATATGAGCCTCCACTCTTGAGCCCTGCTCTTTGAGAGTTCTCGAAGCACCATGGTAGCAGTATTAAAAGATGTCGGAGATCGTATACTTCTCAACAATCATCCAAGTATCTTCTTCTTCCAATCCTGCCTCCAAAGTTTCCAAGTACCACCAAATCGGTGATTTATGCAAGCATGGGAGCTCCTGAATGATTCCGAATTGCTATGTCGTTGTCCATTTGCCCAAACATTAATAGGTAATACACAAAGCCCACCAAACCGTTTCCCAGGTTTAGCCTCGGATGCATTGACGCACAATGTGTCCTGGAGAAGATGAAAAGGAGCCCATGATACACGACTCTGCGCATGGCTTGAGCCTGGGGCAATCAAATCTCCAATTTCTGTATCTGCCTTGACTGATTGTTCCACAAGCGGATGTGAGGCCGGTAGAGAGTCAGATAGTACATCTAGAATGGCATCGGTAAAGACGCCCGGTCCGGTGATTTCAAGCGTTGTCAACTCGTTATACTGTGGACCTAGAAAAATGCTGCTTTCGTCTATGTGTCGTTTTGTATGAGAGAGGACTCGAACGATCACTTCGCGGAGAAGAGGGCTGAATCGTCGAGGTGCATAGATTGAATATTGAAGGAATCCGTAGCGACGGACCCAGTGCCAATAGTGCATTTCTTCGGCTGAGGCAAAGGGCTCATCGATTTCGATACCTAAAACGAGAGACACGTCTGGATCGTCACTTCCAAATAGCGAATCTTGCATTTTTGGACATTTTTTGATGGATTGTACTGGGCGGGCATCGATGTCCGCATAGTAGCCGCCGTAATACCATAGAATGAGATATCGAAGAAGGTCTGATCGGTGGACATAATGGGGGTAAGAGTGGTATAGTTTGGCGAGACCTGGTATCGTGGAAAGGGTAATCGTGACAAATTCTTCGGCCCATTGGCCATTGACAAGCTGTGTGATGACGAAAGGATCAGTGGGAGTGTTCGAGGAGCGTAATGAAAAGTCCAAGGTTATGCAGTCTTCATACCTTGTAAGCCCATTCTGAATTTTGTTGCTCCATCTGCAATGAATCATCGCCACGGATTTGTGAGGTTGTTTTGTGCATGGTCGGCATGTCTTTCAGTAGCATTTGCCAGATGATATCTGGAGGATTCTCACTGCCATGTAAATGCAGTTCTTTCTGTTCAATATCGTGCATTGCTCGGGACAGTTCCTCTTCATATTTTGTGTCGGGATCATCGCGATATTTTGAAAAATGCCGGTAATGTGGAAAGTCATCGTAGGGGTTTTCTGGACGAGTATTTCGTGCGCTCTGTAATAATGAAAGACCGCGGATGAAAACGAGGACTGAAAGAACAGCGAGGGTACTGAGGGTCCTCAGTCGCCCTCGGGGTCCAAACAATCGTAACCCAGCCATGACGAATGGATACAATGGGCCATTGTGACGCCGGGAGAAAAGAAGAATTGCATGGGAGTCTTCACAAAGATATAATTGCTTCAATGTTGTACCCTCGGCTTGTTTCACAGCGTCCAGGCTGAAGGGTTTCCATGTATGTTAGTCTTGGCAAAAATAAGCAGTGTGTTGCAACTACCGAATTTAGTGGTTCGGATTCACATCGTTGATGGTTAATCAGACCCTGATTCATGTTAAGGTCTGTGGGGCTGCCCAGGATGGGTCTAGTGCTTATCTGCCTAAGTTACGCAGTTGCCTGACCGGAGATCGTCCGTTTGAATCTGTCAAACAAGTCTCAAATTTGATCCATTGTTATATCTATGAGTTTATGAAATTGGACAGCGATTCTGGTCACTACACGTTTTCTTTCTATGTATGCTACATGTGTAACAAAATGTTTCATCATAGTCACCATTTGACTCTATCTGGTGTCATATCAAATATCTCCATGCTATTGATCCTGTAAACGCCTATCATGCAATCCCAAGACGCCTAAGAACACACCTTAACGACATAATTCAACATTCAGCAAAGTACACTCAACGTAAAGTCAAGTCCACGAAGTTCCCATCCGTACTTCCCTCCCAAGTCTTCTTGATCGCTTTGACAATTGGCCATACCTTCTCACGCGCATCGGACCGGTCAACCCCATCATCAAGTAATGACTCGTACGGCGTATGCATGTGTCGAATATGAGCCTCAACAGCAAGTGAGGCCTTTCGTTTATCTGTCGTCATTGAGGTGCGCCCTACTCGGCCGGAGCCCTTGAGGAACGCATGGTCTAGAATCACTTTGAGTGAATCACGGGGCATTAACGGAAACTCCTCGAGGAGGAGATCTCGTGCACGACTGATGGTCTTGCTGTCGCGGGCATCAACTGCATCGGACCGCCTCTGAGATGTTAAGGCTTCTTGCTCTGAAACATTCTCATGGATCTCCCTTGGGACTCGTATGCCCAGGGTTCGCTTGGCTGCTTTGTCCTGCTCTTTGTCAATACAAGGGGGTGGACATTGCTGATGGCAGTTGACTCACGTAGATAACAAAGACAACTTTTTTCGATTCCTTTGTGTTGCTGCGGCAGTGTCTGGTGATGTACACACTCCCCTTCGGAACGAACACATATCCTTGTGGCATGGGTTCACGCTCAAAGATGTTCTATATCGGCGTTAGATATTGGACTTCTGCCTGAGTCGATGGGAGTAATGCATGATAAAAGCATACCTCTTCTAATGGATCATCCGAGGGAGGGAGGATTCCGGACTTGGTGGAGGATTTGGAGCCCTTTGCCGAGGAGCCTGACTGTGACTTTTGAACGCGATCACGGCGTGGAGCATGTCGCCTCTTCCGTCGATGGACCTTTCGTTTTGTGGGAGTCGACATGGTCAAGGGCTGTAGTCTGAGAATATGGGACGCGGCTGAAGCAAGGTGGAAGAATTTGAGACCACTGCGGACAGGAGCAATGTTTTATCCACTATTTCGGGGCTTGGGTCTGTCAAAGACGGCAGTTTTTTATGCATATTTACACTACTTATTGAATTGACATTTGAGCCATTAATTGGTGGGCGAGGCACATGGATCAATGTCCTTCAGTTCACTGTTTGGGAATTGGTGGAATGCGGCTTCTGATGTGGCGGTGGGGTGAGAATTGCTAATACCACCCCTCAAATGGCTAAACCCACCCCTTCTAAGCCGCTTTGGGAAATTCTGCCGTATTTGTAATATGAGCCGTTAACAAGGCGGTGTAATTTAAAATGGGCGGTCAATGGAGGCGGTGGACGCCCCGACACACCAAACCACACCAAACCACATCAAAAAAGGCGTCTATTGCGGAGCGCCCGGATATCTCTATTCTTTGATAACAATCAATTATATTTTAGCACGTGATTATTAAATAACGTATATTTATTAATCCAGAAGGGTTTTAAAAAATGGTTTAAAATGGTATTGCTGTAGTAAATCAAAGTAGGGGTTAAAATATGTAAAGTTACTATGTAAAGGTAAATAATAGGGAAATGGCAAAGTATGGCGAGGTGTAGTGAGCATGTGACCTGCCGTTTACGGAAATATTAAGAGAAGCTGATTGGCTGCCGAGGCCCCACAGTACCCTCAGGAATGTGCATTTTTATTACTCCCGTTACCATATCAATATTTTAAGCAATAACAATATTTTAAACATATATTTGAATACCTCCCCTTCGCTAAAATGATTTCTTCTTTTAGAGTATTGTTATTTTCTATCTTCTCTACTACCCCTGAAAATTTGAAGCTATTTGGTTATTATTATGTCACTGGAAACTACTGAATCTCTTATGTCTAGTCCTAGGCTGTCAACTACCCCTCCTCCTACGTTCCGCGATGATTTTCTCAACACTATCGACACAATTTATGACGAAGAGACTCAATATCCCGAAGAGCCATTGGCTGATATATACTCAGATATTGAGCCAAGTTTCCCTCTATTTAAGCTGAATCCGCCCTGGAAACTCGAGTATTCTTCGCCGGATGAAGCTCAAACCGAGATGAATCAATTTGCAGCTACCCAAGGCTATGCAGTTGTTTCAAAACGCTCAAAATCCTCTAACGGGGTAAAACTCAAGGTTATTTACCAATGCTGGCGAGGTGGTGAATATTGTGACCGCCGGACTATAGGACTTGATGCAGAAAAACGCAGAAGAGGCCGTACAAAAAAGTGTAACTGTCCATTTGAGGTTATTCTTCGTCGACATGGAGATATATGGTTATTGGAAATTGGAAATGGTAGCCATAACCATACACCATCACCCGCCGTCAATATTCCTTATCTTCGCCAAATGGCTATGAAAAAAAGAGGTTTGGAGATTGAACAGGCTATCCAGCAGGGGCTTTGGCCTCGCCAGATTACGGATCAGCTCAGGAATGAAGGCGAACATGTTATCGCGAAGAACATCTATAATATTAAGATGGATCTTAACAAAAGACGACTTGGCGGCCGCTCATCTATTCAAACACTTCTCCAAGACCTCCCAAATTCAGGGGATTGGTGTATCCGCTGTAGATCGGATAACAACGATATTTTACTTGCTTTATTCGCCATCCACCGGACTTCCATTGGATTTTTACGTCTTTTTCCCTATATTCTTTGGATGGATACAACATTTAAAACCAACAAGTTCAAAATGCCATTGCTTGATATTACTGGAATGACATCAACAAACCAGACATTCTCCGCTGGCTTCTGTTTTTTATCAGACTCTACTACTGATTCATTTTGCTGGGCATTACAGCAATTACAGTCAGTATTAGCGGTAGAATCAATCCCTGAGCCATTGACTGTATTTACAGACAAAGAGCTTGCAATTCTCAGTGCTATACCAATGGTTTTTACACTTAACCATATGCTTTGTTTGTGGCATATCAATAAGTGCATCCTTGCCCATGCGCGTACTCCTATTCGTCAGTATCTTGAATGGGAGATTAAAGAAGCTGCAAAAAAACAAGAGATATTCTCTTTGAAGAATGGGTGTATACGGCAGGAGAAGCTTCATCGGTGGTGGAGAATGAAACAGTTCTGGCATGAAATTGTTACTGCTTTAACGCCTCAAGATTTCGAACAAAAATGGCAGGAATTTCAGCAAACTTACTGTCATGAGATCTTCTCTAAGCTAATTCGTTATATCCAGAAGGAATGGCTTAACCCAATATATGCGAAGATGTTTTTACACCATTATACTCGGCATTATTTTCACTTTGGTGAGGTAGCAACATCTCGAAATGAGTCGGCACATTGGGCATTTAAACGTGATCAACAGGTAATTCTCCTATTATTATTGAGGGATTTTCTATTAAAATTTAGCCAGGGAACCTCAACTTCTCTCCTTGGAGCCTTTGATATCTTTGAACAGACAATTAAACGTCAATATTCAAATATTCAATATCAGTTACATGACCAGACACTTGGACGATTCACAGATCATCAATCCTATACATTTTTACTACCAAATCTCATACAGAGAATTTCCCTTGAAGCCATTCGCCGTCTGGAGAAAGAAATCAACACATATCTACCTATCCATATCGAAAAACCTCAAATTCCTATCTTCTGTGTATGCGGCAAAGGCAGGGGCATTCCATGCATCCATCAAATTATTCCATATTATAATGAGAAAAAGCCACTTCCTCTTGATCTCTTCCACTTACAGTGGCATCTTCAGGAGGCTGATTCACCACAGTTTCATCCAGATCTTCTTCGTATACAGGAGCCAAGAATTCGGGATGATCGGAGGGTATGGATATCGCGAGGATCGTATACAGCATCACAGGCCTCGGTGGCCACATCACAGGCCTCGGGGGCCCGGCAAGACCCCCGAGGCCCAGAGGGATCACAGGGGCGGATCCCAAGCTTATGGGAGCAGCTAGATGCTGTTGAAGATGCTGTAGATCGTGAGTTTTATGAGCAATGGTCCCAACAAGGCTCTCAGCAGCCACCAACTGTGCAATCTCGGAGGAGACCCAATACATGTGGAAATTGCGGCGTGGAGGGGCATAAAAGGCCTGGGTGTCCGTTGATCAACAGATTTGCCAGTTAATTCGACTGAAAATGCATTTGCCGGTGTTTTTAAAATCAGCCTCTGTTTCCTCTTTAGGTTTAGCTTGGAATGAGATAACTTGCTTGCATATTAAATGTCGTTAAATGTGTGGTAAAATGGAAGCTTTTTACGTGGAGATGAGATTTAATTCTGGACCGTATTCATGCTGCCGGCAGAAAATTGATGCCTTTGTGCCTTGTGGTATTACAAATACGGCGGTGAGCTTAGAAGGGGTGGGTTTAGCCATTTGAGGGGTGGTATTAGCAATTCTCGGTGGGGTGTGTTATGCCTGATATTCCAGGCCACTTACATCCTTCGAGAAACAACATTTGAACAAGGCTTGGCCATTTCGTTACCTAATATTCGACTAATTTTATGAGTAAATTTAATTTACAATCATACGTTTTTCTAACTAAATAGTTAAATTATACTTACATCGACTTATTATCTTAAAGCCTATTGGTTTCGTTGATCAGTAAATCTCTAAAGGTGACAGAAATTCAGAAATTTTAATTTTAAATATGGGACATATTAAAAACTGTAAAACCTGTGCTAAAAAATGATACATACCTCTTTTTCAATTCTTTTTCATTCCAATGTCTTTTTCTTTAAAAAAAATTTCAAAAACATAATCTGAAAGGACAAGTGATCTGCTATTTAAATGTTGATATGTCAATTCAATGTTTATTTTTGGAAAGCACAATACATACAAAATTTTAGAAATACTAGTAAAACAATTTCGAATTTTCATCTTCAAATTTTATTTTGATCGATTATACAGCAATATACATGTATTATGATTTTCCTCTTGTAAAACAATTTGAATGTAAAGATTGCATCAAATGAAATCTCCTGTATTATTTTAAAGCATTTGAAATTCCATTACTATCATATAGACAGCAGCCATAGTATGTACTAGAGGTAGTTACTTCAGAACTACTAATGCTATATCCTCAAATCGGAGTCATCCACATCAAGCCGCAGGAAAGAAACATTCCCATTCTTATGTCCTAGAGCAAGCTTTCTTTTCCTTGACAAGGAACAGTTGGATCTATACTTTGGAGGGAGCCACAGAATCCTTTTGCCTTTCACAACTATCCATGTTCCATCATGGAGCATCATATCAAAATGCCGGTCGGCGGGATTTGGTGACTGGCACGAAAAGTGTTGCTGCTAATTTGCCTTTCAAAAAGAATTTTGCTTGTGGTGAGGTAATCGATACCTAGACAAGAATGGTAAGGGTATTCTTCTTGCAAGGCCCCCATGGCGACATTCCAAACCCGAACGATCCTATCCTGCGACACTGAAGTCAAGGAATGACCGTCGGGCGAGAAAGCTACCACTACCTGGCCTCTATACTTGTTTGTGGCTGCTCCCCTTTCTCTCGCCAGACTCGGACCACCAACAGTTTGCCGTAGCTTACCAGAGGCAGTATCATATATTTTTATACCGCGACACCGATCCCCGCGCAATTCACCAACAATGGATTGCAAGTTATGATAAGTGGCAACTGCAAGCAGTTTTCCGTCATAAGAAAATGCCATTGAGCATATCCTGTTCTCGCAGCATAGAGTAATTTTAACTACTTCCGTGGTGCTATCCCAGATTCGAACTCGAGAAAAATCTGCTGATGCCAAGAAGTGACCATCGGGAGAGAGGGCTATCGTATCAACCCAGTGCGTACCAGCACGGTACGTCTTTTTTAAAGTACCAACAGTAGTATCCCAGAGCTTCATTGTTCCATGTTTAGAACCAGATGCTAAGAACCGACTGTCGGTGTAAAAAGCCATCGATGCCACACTGTCCGAACCAATCGAGTGCGCCCGCGGTGATGCATCCACGGTGGCCCCCCAAAGTCGCACAGTACCGTCCGATGCGCACAATGCTAGCATTTGGGAATCTGGAGAAAATGCAATTGCTGTCAAAGGCATATGTCCAGCTAAAGTCTGTCGAAGAGCGCCGGTATTAGCATCCCAGAGCCTTACGTTTCCATCATCAAAGGCAGACGCTATCAGTTGGCCATCAGCGGAGAATGTCATTCTTCCGACCTCTCTTGAAGGGTCATGAAACTTTTTGTACAGTGCTCTTGCGTTACTCTGGATCTTTTTGTGCAGTACTCCTGTTGCAGTGTTCCAGAGACATATAGTGTAGTCAGGAGACGCAGGAGCAAGTAGCTGGCTATTGGGGGCAAAGACCGCTAGTCTAATCGATTTCGCATGTTCCTCGTGGGTGTACTTTAAGGTTGCTGTCAATATCTCATAGATATAAATTGCTCTTCCTGCGAGAAACACCAGTTGCTGTCCGTCAGGGGAGAAGACAGAACTTCCCACGACTTTAAAAGTCTGGAGTATTATACCAGTCGTGGCGTCGGAAAGACAATTGAAGTTTGGAAAGCTTGTGATTATAAATCGACCATCGGGTGACAACTTATGATACCCGACGCTGTTATTGAAGGAGTGGTCGATCTCCTTCATGCTGCCTGTTTTCATATTCAAAATTATTAAGGTAGGTCCTAACTTAGAAATCGCCATAAGCTGGCCACCTGAGGAGAAGGAGAATGACTTCATCGAATCTGACTTGGCCTTTGGGTGGATTGCTTTCTGTGATATACCAGTAGCAGCATCCAAAAGCTGAATACTTCCATCTTTGACTGTGACCAGATTTCGCCCGTCAGGCGAGAAAGCTACCTGGCTGTCCAGGCCAAAGTGACCATAAACAGTATATTGTGGCATGCCTGTAAAAACATTCCAGACTCGTAAGGTGTCATCTAAGGAAGTTGTGGCAAGCAACTTGCTATCGGGGGAGAAAACGACAGACTGGACAGTGCCTGATAGGCCGTCAAGTATCTGTAACTCCGAGCCCCACTCCTTTTCAACCGGTGACATCCAGTGAATGGGATAGAGGAGCTCTGTATTTAATTCCCTATGTATTAGGGAGTCTTGAGGCGCAGAGAGAAGACCCGCGCAATAAATCTGAAGAGGTACCAAGTCGGCTATCTGATGGTTCCTGAAAAAGAATCGCTTCGCATCGTGTAAGAACTTGTAAGTCTCTTCATCATTCCCAATCTACTTTTGTCAGAAAAAAACTCTTATACAGATCTAAAGTATCAAAAAGGTCTTACCGTTGGAATCGCCCGTAGAACAGCAAGCATCTCTGCCATGTCCGACAAATGACCTATTAGGCTCATTGCTTCCATCCAATGTAAGAAATGTTTTCGTAAAAAGAGTTGAACGTGGCTTTGAAAAGCAACCGAGGTCTTGCTATGCCAAAGGTGATGTATCCAGAAGCGACCAGAGTATGCCAATTCGGTCGGTATTTGCCGGCGGAATGATTTAGGGTCGATGTCTTCTCCTGCCGTTCCAGGGCTATCTAAATCACAGATATTTTGCCTGAGGTGACATCCCATCGTTTCAAGACATAGTTGACAAATGTCGGTGTGTTTATTGGGTCCGTCCATATGGAATTCACTAGCACTTTGTAGAAGAAAATCTCGGAAGGATAAATGCATAATGCGAATAGGAGAGTCGAGATCATGGGGTATTCGCATAACAGAATGGAACGCGTCCAGTCTATCACTAACATACTCGACTAGGTCTTCGATGCTTGCCATTTTCGAGGCTCTGATAGAGGGTTCGAGGAGTCGCGAGAGAGTATTGATAGAAAGTGAGATAGCAAGGATAATCATCGTCCCTACAATCGTGTTAAATTCATGAAGAACCTGTTGTCGCTCTGATTCTGCTTCCGATTTGGAGACATCTTCATCTTGGTCTGTATAGATGAATTGTTTGAGAATAGGCATGTAAGTCTTCTCCATCCGTGTGCCATAATTGACTTGGTCTTTCAGAATCTCCGAGAGGCGTCTGATGGGGCTCAATTTTGGCCCTTCAATATATCGGCACACAGTGGCCTCCGAAATGAATAAAGGTTTTGACAGCTCAACAAGACAGTCATGTCCTTGTAGTTAGGCCAAGTCTGATTTAAATTACGCTTCCGCCTGATCTTCATGAATCGATCATTCAAAAATAGCTCTATGTCGTGTTTTGTCACCTCTTCGGGAATTTCATGGAGTAGGACGTGTTGATAGTCGAAGGGAATGTCTGAAAACCCAAGCCGAACAGATTGTTCGAGTCTGCTGGTCAAAAATAAATATTCGAAGACGGACTGCTTTCACCCTATGTAGCTCTGAAAATAACCAGATAACAGTCTGAATATCTTGCTCATGGTCACATTCGTCCAAAGCATCGATCACAATGACAACTATACAGCTTTGGTGTTGCTGATTGGCCTCGTCAAGGCGAAGTAGTGGCTGCAATACAAGCTGATCAAACTGCTGGCTCAGCGATTTAGAAGCGATCTTTGGATCTCGACGGAGAGCATCTATGACGCTTGCCTGTACCTCGGGGCTCCAGTTCATCATCTGATGTATTAGAGTTGGGAACAAGCTCTTTGCGTTTCCCCTGTGCTCCTCTCCCCTCTTTAAAAAGAAGCTTGCCGATAGATATTCGGGACTCTTAAATGTCATTGCGATCGTTCGAGAGATGGTTGACTTCCCTGTACCGGCCATTCCATTTAACAAGAATATGTATGGTCCACCGGTTGAAGAAATCCAGTCATTGACTTGGTCAAGTAGAGCGGTCCTCGTGTCTGGGGGGCATTCATCTTCATTTCGGTCTCGGTATGAACCATAAATATCGTCCTCCACAATAGGCAATGGGTGATCGAAAGCTATGTCCCAGTCAATAAGGAGCTCCACAAAAGACAAAAGTCTCGAAACGTACTGCCGATGCTTCCATAATTAATTCCCACTTGTAATCCGCCAAATTTGATCCTTCAAAATCGTACTCATGATCGGAGCAGAGTGCGTTTAGAGCTCTGTTAGAATATGGTAACCAACGAAAAGCATCAGTGAGCATTTTAGAGTCATGCTCAGGCGGGGTGGCTGCCCAAATGGGTGAGATAAGCTTTTGCGGGCAAAATGAGACAATATTCCAAGATATGTTGCAGATAATTGATATTGCTATACTTCCAAGCATCTAGGTCACTTCGCTTGGCCCTAGACACCCGAATAGTCGACGTTGATCTGAGCATTGAGAGAAGAGGGGTTCATGCGTGTTTTTAGTGTCCCACGAGATATTGGGCGCCAACGACCACTCTATTCACAGCAAGATGAAATCTTAGCTCTGGTACAAGAACAAAAATACAACTCCGTTAATAAATGATACATTGTTGTTCAATGCTATTTATTGGGTCTACAGCATTTTTTTAGAATTCGACAGTCAGAAAAGTGGATCCCTTGCTAGCCAGGTACGGAATAGGGCCACCACGCTCACATGGCATGTTAGTTTCGTCCCGTATTCAGGACGATAAAGGATGAGATACGGGATACTCCATATATCTGACCGAATTGATGCTTTCCTGTGCGCAAAAAGAAAAGGAAACAGCTTGCGTGAGCCTGAACAATTGACGAACCATCCGGGGCTACCGCAATGTGGTGGAGTCGCCAGGTGTTCTGATGGCACAGTAGTGTGGGTTGCGGGTTCAAACATCTTGAAATCAAGATCCCGGAACAGGATCCGCCTCAGATCCGCTTGTGCCCAACCTGCATATTGGCTGTTCACACGGGCCATTTAGAGTAGTCGGGCACGACCGACTCCACCAGTCGCCAGGAGAACCCGTTGAGATCGGGATGGTCCTGCTCAATTCCTACAGCATTCTTCCAAAGATTCCTAGTAAAGGACCCCGGATGGTAATGAAAAGTGGGATCCACGATCAACGTTCTCCGTACTATGGAATAAGAGATCTCGATGGGAATGAAATCGCGGGAAGGAAGCTAAGGTGGGTTTCCGAGGAATACTGTAAGCTGCGGGCGAAAGTCGGAGGCCGAGACTCCTTTGTTTGGCGAGATAGGTGCTTACTCCATGGATTAGGGAGGTGTAAGCTATCTAATATACTTCGGTCTACTCCGTCCTGCGACACTATGCAGAGATAGCTATCTGTTCCACGACAGGGAAGAAAAGGACATATGGACTGTGTATGGATCACTAAGTGTGATCCAGATGTCCGACCGCGAGTACGGAGTAAGGGCGAAGCGACAACGCTAGCGCAGGACCAAGTTCCAGGTCACCCGCCAAGCGAGTTTAAGCTGGCTCGTATGTCAGGGGCCGCGAATGTAGCTGCATGTGGGCGATCCTCGAATAAAGGATCCAGTCAGAAAAGCGAGAGGGAGCGGAAATTAACAAATTGGCCCAAAGAGAACTAGACAAATTGGTCTCAAGAAAAGGAAGAGAAAAAACCTGTTGAAAATTAGTGAAAGTTCCATAGTAACCGTCTAGGCACCTTTCTCCGGACGGAATAGGTACCAACTAGTTCCCCCTTTATCCGGGGATCAACCTTGGAACCGCCTAAGCTGGATAGCCACCGAGCTGCGAGATCTGAATCAGCCATGATTGAGCTGGTTGTTGATGGCTGTATAGGTCTATATTTCTGGGGGTTTTTTGTCAACCATTTACTACGGGGTATAGTATAAGTATACCCCAACTTCTCAATCTACCACTATTTTCTCCTCTCCAGCTACTCTTCAGTCTCTGGATACCACACTCTCCACTTTCATCTCGCCAGGGATGGACACATGTCGTCATCAGTCAGATTGGCCCGCCCTGGGGCCTCACTAGGCCTCACTAACGGACAAAGCGCCGATGCAGAACGAGCTACAACTGGCTCGTCTGCTCTCTCGTAGCTTGGAACGCTGGCGCCCCCGAACAAGGCTCGATCTTATTGCTGGCCCCAAATACGGCTCTAGATCGGCGTTTTCCCCAGGAAGGTACCGGTGCCTTTCTTTGACGAATCTCGATCCTTTTTGGTTCGGGTCTGATGTGATTTTCATTTGTACCCATTTTACCTTTCTTTTCAGCTGGGCTGTGCTTACTTCCGGACCGAGGATTTAACACTGGTACTGTGAACATGGGGAGAGTGTGGCGGGCTGAAAAGTCCAACTTAGTAGTATAGTGTAGGCGGGGGGAATACCACCCCTCTTGACGGAGCATTATAACCGTCTAGAGTTTATTATAGTAGCAGTTGTATCTTATAGGGAAATATTATATACATTAAATATTAAATATTGCCAGACATGACAGGGACAAAAGTACTCAAACATCCCATGTATAATGGGTAAATGCAGAGATCCGATGCATTCTGATTGTCCGGAAGCTTCATAGTGGAGATAATCGGTGGAGGCTCATCAAATAGTCTCCACGTAAAAAGAAAAAAAAAAGGAAAAAAAAAGGAAAAAAAAATTAAAAAAAATTGTAATAAAATCGAACTTGGACAAACAGAGGAAAAGAAAAACACTTTCCCCTCCGTCTTGATTTTTGAGTCTCGTTTTCTGCTCTGCAAACTTTGTCTACATTCCTCGACTAGGCGTCTCTTAACATCATAACTACACGACTGAAGAAAAAAAAAACAGAAAAAAAAGAAACCTCCAGATCAATTGGGTTTATATACCAATTCGGATCGACAACATCTCCTTTTCGATCTCTTCTTATCTATCTAATTTTTTCACTTTATTCGATTACCATTAAAGTGATGATCTAGATTCGATGATCGTGGCTTCTATTACTCGTCAACCTTAAAGTCCCTTTCCCTCGTTATCATCCTCTCTCTCCCTGTCGAGCATTCCTCCCTCAACCCCCCACCAACACCTACCACCCTCTCCCTCTCTTCCTCCTAATTAAGGTTGCCTGGCAGCTTGACCTTCAATGGTTGCTGGGTCCCCGAGTTGCTGACATGAGTTGGGATCACCCTGTCCACAGGTATGCGTTTCCCCCCTTCCCCTTCCCTCCCTTTACTCGTGCGGGGTGCTTGTTTTCCCCTTTCAAGGAAGGAAAAAAAAGCGGATAGAGATAGAGTCCATATCTTCTATCAAGAGTTCTCCCCCGGAATTCCTTGGACCTTCTATCTGCTATCGTCTCCTGGTCATGACCCCATTTTCATCATGCTAATCCACCCGGCAATGCTCAGCTTCAGCTATCCCAACGGCGAACCGCAAACTCCGACTCGGACCCCTACAACGGGTGCAATCGACTCCTTTACTACACCTAAGCTTGAATCCAGTTTCTTCGATCCGCGGGTCACTTGGGATACCGCCGACCCTTATGCTTCTAGTCCGGAATTTCTTCGTTCACCTCAAAAATTCGCCCTGGGCACACCATCAAACCCTTTTAAGACGAAAACACTAGACCCACGGATAGGAGACTTTAAGGATGGAAGGGCATCGGAGCAGACAGACACAGCAAGGCGGATTCGGCCGGTAAAGCCTTTATCGAGCATGAGTGGGGATGGTCCTGGAACGGTGAATTCAGCAAAGTCAGCAGCATCGATGCAAACACCACCACCTACCAGTGCATCCAGGCGGAAGATTCCTGACTTTGACCCATTGAACAGCGTTGGAAGAGGCACGACGCCGAGAATTGGTAATCACCTAGAGACACCAAGTCGACTGTTGGGAACATCACCGCGGATGTTCGGTAATCTACAATCGTCACCGGATCTCTTTCAATTGGCCTCGTTAGATCAAACAGGATCTCCCTTCTTCCCACAGCAACGTCTATTCTGGGATCATGATCAGGAGCAACCAACTCATGGTATTCCCCTTCCCAATGTCCACAGCGATGCAGAACATCCACCGAAACAGGTTCCGGGAACCTCCTTGAATGGCCATATTCCACAATTACCGACTATTGAGGGCTCTATGGATCTGCCAGAATTCACAGGCGGGTTTGGGATCTCTTCTGCCCCGCCTACCGATGCGGCATTGTTCCCTGCTCCTTTCTCCGCATCCCCTCGTATGCCCGTAGCCAAGGCAGAAGATCCAGCCATGTTCTTGAGTTCTCCAGCTCGCCGTTTTGGCGGAACCCAGCTGACTCCGGAACGAAATCCTTCCCGTGCTATAAGGCAACCCTACCATCACCAAATTGAGGAGTCTAAACGGGAGGAGTTTCGTCGTGCGAGTGGATATGAGCCACATGGCCCTGGATCATTTTCGAGTTTATCAGAAGAGGATGATGACTATACGCCTAGAGGTTTGCGTCCTGGGCTGACAAGAAGTGTCACGCACAACGCTCTGACAAGTTCATGCCAGCGACCACTCAGTCAGGCTAGCGGAAGTATGAGATCTAGCAGTGGAGTTCGTAAAAGCCCGTCTAAAGGCCGAGCATCTCCAGTTAAAGGGATGCGACCCGCCCCTCTGGCGCGATCAGCATCTGTCGCTTCTAACTTCCCTACTCGTTCATCATCTGTGATCCTTAAAATTGGTCGCGATGGTCGTGCGAAGGCTGAAATGCAGCCCCTTGATGAGGGACCCACTGGTCTGACTGACCCCTTGACTGGTATGGACTTGGATGGATCTGCTACTGAAAGTGAGGCCGACCCGGCCGAATACTCTGAATACCCCGTTTTGCCTCGCTCTCAGTCTTCCTTCTCGCTGTTTGATGGCAACCGGCCGACCTTGGCTCGAAGCGACTCTGGTTCTCGCCCACCTTCCAAGGGATCATATGCCTCAGTTGGCTCATCTCAGTCAGGGCGTATGTCTCCCTGGGCTGGATCCGGATCCGTTCGAGGTGCTTCCGGTCGATCGACATACCGTGGATCCCCTGAAGCCATCAAACGAACACCTAAACGGCATTCCTCTTTACTTCACTCTGATGCTTCATATACTCGCGGCAGTGTTGCTTCACAGTCTCTACCGGGTGAGGATGATGAGAGCGGTGATGCCCAGGCTGCCCTCCGACAGGTTCTTAAGGAACGTGGCCGTAGTACTAGGCCATCCACTGCAAACTATAGCTCTCGCACTCTTCCACGATCATCACATACATTTTCACACCTGCGATCATCTCCTCCACGAATCAATAGTGACTTTGATATACAATCGCGCCATTCCAATGCCTCCCCAACTACCGTGACCGACCCAGACTTGGCGACTCCGCATACCGAAAGGCACAGCAACCACAGCAACCCCAGTAATGCTACCCGTTGCATTTGTCGTTCAATGGATAATGGTGGGCATCTCATGATTCAATGGTACGTTCTCATCTCCATAATTCGCTTCCTTAACCGCAAAACTAACCCTCTTCTAGCGAATCATGCACCCACTGGTTACACACCAAATGTGTGGGATTGGAGCGAGCCAATCTTCCTTCATTTTACGTCTGCATGTTCTGCGATCATACCCCATCCCGACAACGCGTCCAGTCCGAATACGGAGCTGGTGGCGGTCCCCCTTCACCTTTGGCGCATAAATCATTTCGGTTTCGGTAGAGCTATAATGCTTCTGTGACCTGTGTTATGTTCATGCTACTTGACGACCCTTTTTTCCTTTGTTCCCCTTTGCATTAGCCGGGCTGTCTCCCGTCTGTTTTCTTTTTATTCCCTAATCCTTTGTTGTTCTCTTCCTCGATGATACCTATGTAGCTATACGTAACATATTTCCTCTGCCAGGTGGAGATTTCCTATTCAAGATGCCGCCGCTTTGATGAGGGTGCTCAGAGTCAGACTTACTGAGTAAATTTCAGTCCGGGCTCAGACTTACTGACGAGCTCGAGGACTATTATGTGATACACCAGCAAGGACTGGTTTAGATCCTCGAGTATTTAGTGATGTCGATTGGGTGCTTAGGGATTACCCAGTAATTACTTAGACTAATTAGAGGGCTCTATTATATACCCAATTCTACACTCAGCCTATACCGAAAATAGTACTTAGCCCCACAATACTGTCTAATTATGAATTACTTTTGATGGCTTAATCAGTTTCAATTTCTTAAGGATTCTATAGCACCCTAGCCTTAACAGCCAAAACAGGTGACGCCAAAAATGGAAGAAATGGCTATCATATATTATATAGTAACGCAAGAAGGGTTTTCCTTTACTTATTTTATCTACGACTTACTTAGTAAAGATCTATAGGTATAAATTAAGCTATAATTCCCTCTTCTACTGGTATATTCTTATTTTTTATTCAGTTCTTCTTTATTTTATATATATTTCTACCTTAGCCTACTTCTAGCTATTTTATCATTATAACTATAGGGCGAAACTACTTCTTTACTCAATAAGATAGACGTATTAAAGAGATATATCAGAAGCAATCAGAAAGCAACAGCTATATTTTTGGTGCTTATGTAGATAAGGATTCAATCTATAATAAAGACAAAAGGATACCTAAGATAAAAGATATATACTATAACACTATCAAGCTCTAGATAAAGTAGGTTTTCTTAGGCTATATATTCCAGGCGCCATCCGGAGATTAATACATTCCTAGATTCGTTATAATATAGGGATCTAGGGGTACAAAATAGGACTAGGTTATACAACCCTAGATTATACACTAATCAAAGAGTTCCTTCGCTAGTACAGTCATACTATAAGAGGTAAAAAAAAGTAAAAATAGATAGCTAGTAATAATATTGGTTTTAAACTACATAGAAAAGCTAGTTAGTAGCTTCGAAGAAAAATTAAAGATTATAATTCCAAGGGAGGACTAGAGTAAGGTATTTAATATAAGATACTATAAGATCTTTAATTCTTTTAAGATATAACTTAAAATTATTATAATATAGTAGATAAGGAGAATATTATTAGAAGCTAAAGGAACAGTTAAAAATATTAAGGATCCAGATTACTGTTGTTACGGGTTAGTGCCCAGTATAAGGTCATATAGTATACGTAACTATAATAACCTAATATATAGAACACCTACTTAGTAATTCTCTCTTTAAGCTTTTTATATATAGTTTATAGTCTAGCTTAATTAAATATAAATTCTACTTTAGCCCTTTATAGATAAAAAGCTTCTAATTAGATATTATAAAAATCTAAAACTATATATAAATTATCCCTAAATTAAGAGTAATCTAGTAATATAACCCCTAAGTAAAAGATATATAAGTCTATTGTTAAATTTTTGCCTTCCTATACTATATTATTTCCTATGTTGTCCTACTATATCGGTAACCCCGTTATGTCTGCTGCTATAATGTCTATATTGCCTGATCTAACCTGATTGAGCCTGTTTGTTTTATTTATCTTTATGCCTGGTATATATTATATAGTTATTTCCCTTACTATAGTTAGATATGTCTGTATAATATACTAATTTTGTCACAAAGATCTCATCTAGTAGTATTACCTTCCAATAGTATCTTCTATAAGGCTATTCAGATATGATCACTATATTGGCTAAGAATATATATATTTGTTTATAGAAGATCTAATAGTATAGAGATCTACTAAGAGATAGAGGATTTAGAATAATATTAGTAATAGAATAATACTAAAAGTATTATATTGTGAAGATTTCTACTTAAAAATCACTATATAGAAGTAATTATTATGATTATATACTATACAAAAATATCTATATAATTATAAATATTATTTTTATAAAATTACTTAGTTTATTAGATCTAAACTAGAAGAGTATAATAAGATTATCTATTCTAATAGAGCTTTTAAGAATTATATAGCTTATATTTAGAAATACTATAATAAATATATTAATATATCTAACCTAATCTATATTATATATCTTTATTATATACTATAAATAGATTAAATATAAGTTTTCTAAATATCTTAGTAAAGAGAAAAGATAGGATTGTTTCTAAAAGTACTATTAGAAAGACTATAGTTTTATTAAATATATAATAGACTTATAAGAAACTATAGTAGAATATAGAATTAATATATCTAAGCTAATACTTATTTAATTCCTATAAAAGAATATAAATATATCTCTCTAGAGATAATAAACTAAAAATTATAACTATCTAAGTATTATACTTAATATTATTAAAAGATTTATATAGTATAAATAAGAAGCTTTAATTATAGATTATATTAAGAAGAAGAATAATAACTAAAGGATATAACTATAATCCTAATACTATAGATCTAGATACTATATTATTAAATAATACTAATTAGAACTATAATTAAAGATAATCTAATTATAGAAATAGCTTATTTAGATACTATAATTATAATAAACTAGGTTATGTTATCTATAATTATAGTTATAATAAAAAAAGAATTAAGACTTAAAAAAATAGATATAACTAATAGGTATAAAAATTTTCTTAATTACCTAAGAAAGACTTTAAAATTATTAGTTAATAATAGTTCTAATTAGCTTAATCTAACTATAGAAGTTATTACTATTCTAAAGACTTTATAAGAGTTAAAAAAGAAGGAAAAGAATAATATTATATACAGTCAAAGCCTACTAACGGTACACCCTCCCATCCTAAGTAAACTATGTACCGTAAATAGATTATACTGTTTATGAATGATAATATAATATTAAAACTATATAGCCCTAAGCCCTATTGCCTATTTAGGCTTCTATCCTATATCTTCTAAGGTCACCTAATGCTTTTCTATATCTTGAATTCGGCTGAAAACACTAATTAAGCTCTTAATCTGATGTATATTATCTGATATAATTATTTCTTTACTTCCAGCCTATAGTAATATACTCTATATATAAGCCATAACCTCAAAATTAGATAATATCTCTAGTAGTAGCCTGTTTTCTTTAAGATCTTATACTTCTAAGCTCTCTATATTAATATATATATCTTAGTTATTGATCTTATCTTAGCTATTAGTCTTATTTTTAATAATATCTTCCTCTATTAGATTTAAGAATTAATTAAATAATATAATATTATTATAACTAAGCCTCTTAATTAATTTATTATATAAAGCTTTGATCTTATTACTAAGCCCTAGCTCTAAAAATAGCTAAGAATTAACTTCAGTCCTATCTCTACTTTTAGTCTTATCCTTCTACTTTAGACGAATTAAAGAACTCTTAATAAAATAATTCTTAATTATTTTACCTAATACTAAGCTCTTCTAAATCTAAGTGATCTAAAATAGCATATAGAAGATATTTATCTAAACTTTTAGGTCAAGACCTTAATCAATAATAGTAATTATCTATCTTATCTATTTCTTCTAATAATAATACTTAATATTTTAGATAATTCCTTAGTCTAAAGACTAGTAAATTAAGGTTATATTTAATAGGAAAAATAGGACCTTTAATAGAATAGTGGCGGGGCTTTCTTAAGACTAGTAATATATAGAGAAGTATTATTAAGAAGCAATAATACTTTCTTATATATAGGAATATATATATAAAAAGTATATAACCACTCCTTTATAATATCTTAATATATCTAAGTCTTCTGATTCTAGTGCTATATATAGCCTAAACCCTAGAAATTATATCCCTAGAGCGTATAAAGGGTTTTTACTATTCTAATCATCTATAAAGGTATTCAGTCTGAACCATCTGTATTTATTATTACAATAAGAGAGATTCAAGTCTTATCTTTCTTTTTTCCAGCAATTTTTCTATTAGAGAAACCCCTATTTAGTATTTATCGCCAAAATAGGCTAGTTTTATCTATATTATATATCTTAGATAGTTTATATTGGTTATATATTATATAAATCTCTTTTATCTGATTATATATAGAAGATATAATATTAAATATTATACCGCTTTTTGAGGCAAGCAAGCTATCTATCTAAAAAAGCAGGTTTTTATTAATTTTAATATTCTAGGATATAAGACTAAAGCTTATTTACCTTAGTCTAGATCAAAGAGTCTATAATTAGAAGCCTATTATTAATATGCCTACTAACCTAATTAGATAGCCTTTTATCTAGAATAGGCTAGAATGATAAAGAATTTTATATACTAGCCTTATTAGACTATATATCAAGATAATCATATCGGGATGAAACAATTCTTAAGACCGATATATAACTAATCTTATAATTGAATTAGGACTTGAACTAAGCTGTACAAGCAGATTGCGTCAGTTTTGGATAAGTATTGGACTAAAAGGTATATAATACCTGCTTCTAGGTATCTAATATACCTAATTAGATATATTTTAGTGATAGTAGTATAGAAGATACCTTAGTAGCTAATCTAATATATAATAGAGATAGAAGATCAAAGGTTTTAGATATTCTAATTAGTTGATTTTGCTGACTAAGCGAATAACTCAGCAAAGATAGGATAAAAAGGGGTGTACCAAGATGAATTTACTATAAGTAAATGTTTTATATACAAAAATCAAGAAAAGTGGGTCCATCCAAGCGAATTATATACCCTAAACGCGATTATACCGTAGGCCGCCGTACCGTTAGTAGGCTTTGACTATATATTAATATATATCTTAATATAATAGGTGATTTACTATTATACTATATAGTTCTAGTATATAGCTAGAATTAAGATATAACTATTTATACTTTATCAGATTATAATACTTTATATATCTTTGTTTCTATAACTTTCTTATATTAAAATAGATTAGACTATTTTTATAAGTAAACCTATAAGAATATATATATTTATTTACTAAATAGTAATAATCTAATAATATAGTTTTATATATAACTATTAGTTATAATTAGAAGTTAGTATATTAGTATTACTTATAAAGGACTAAAATAGAATTTATATCTAATTAAGCTAGGCTATATACTATATATAAAAAGCTTAAAGAGAGAATTACTAAATAGGTATTCTATATATTAGGTTATTATAATTATATATATTATATAACCTTATACTAGGTACTAGCCTATAATAATATCCCTCCTTTAGGGTAGTCCTTCTTATATATATTATAGTTATATTTAGTTATCTTTAGGCCTATAATAGAGTTAAAACGGGGCTGAATTGTCTTTTAAAAATAATTATGTGTGCTACGTGACTTTATACCGGGCACTGGCCCGTGACATTTATAGCCTAGCTTAATTAAATATAAATTCTACTTTGGTCCTTTATAATTCTCCTCTATTAGTACGGTAGAAAATCATCATAGCCAAGTACGTAGAGCGTTTCCGAACACTAATATCAATACTTATACTGTTTCTAGTCGAATCAATCTTATAAAACATCATATATTTTCTAATGAAATTCCACTGTTCAGCGTCGCCGATGACGTGATAGTATTCTGATGTTAAGCTTGGGTTGCGAGTCTGTAGGTCGCCCAGTGGGCTGACGACAACCTTTTAGCTATCAGCAGGCTCGAAAACACTCCCGCATTGCAGTATTGTTGTATTCAGAGCAAGCTAGATCAGGTAAATGAATTCATCATCATCATCATCATCATCATCATCATCATCATCATCATCATCATCAACAAACAACTAATTACCAAATTACTCCGATGCCAATATTTTTACCTTAATTTATTGAGCACTAGAAAATCCTGGATGACTTGCAGAAAAAAATACAGCTTCAAAGATGTTACTACATATAAGATTCCGAGATGCACGTGGGGCCTGGAGCCTTTCCATGGTGAAAAATAAGTAACCGTCACATATGCATCATCATTTTTCGTGTATAGGGCTTATCCTCCGATATCTCTCTCGCTCTTCTTTTCACATTAACCCAATATTCTTTGTTCGAAATTAAGTTTACAATATCAGTTTAACGAAGAATAACTTCCGCGTTACCCCAGCAATACATTCAGATCGAAATTCATGGTGATTATAGATATAACATTCATATCGAAAATACGAACATCAAAAGGTATTTTCTTTTCCCCATACATTTGGCATCCTTTTGTTCTAAGGTATACGCAGTAGTCAATTTTACAAAAAGGATGATCGAAACGATATTTTAACGTCTAACGATATGGACGACATAGTTATCCATCATAATAGTAGTATACAGACTGTGTACTCTATATATAAATCCCAGGGATACATCGATCTCGTTAACGATATAAGGGATATAAAGATATACAGTCTAGCTTGGGGATCCTCCATAGAGCCCAGAGAACCGAACAAATTTAAGAAGCTCAACCACAATTCAAGCTACATTATTAAAATCAGTAAATGGAATAGAGCTAGTACTATAGGAGCAGTACCTATCACAATTAAGGAGCAATCTTGATATTAATCGAAGCTAGTATCTTATTAATAAACTCTATGTTCATCAGAAACCCACTCTAATATTGAGCAGCAGAATAAGGGAAACAACCAGGCCCCTGAATTTTGCTTTTATAAATAAAAACTTATATACACACAATCCTCTTAGAAAAATCATCTTTTGCCATCCATAATATACATTATAGAACCTTTTGGTATTAAATCAGCAAGTACCAACTAACAGCCGTTATTAAATTAGACATATTACCACCGTGACAAGTCTGATACATAGTCCACTTCTAGGATATCACATCCACCCCTCAAACTCATAAGCATTATTGTGGCCATTACATTATCTTTATCGATTCGGATTCTCTCCGGAAAAGGGCTCTACTACTCGTTACGTTCCTAGCACACCCAGAAACTCCTCGGGCTCTGTCCACACATATCATCTGTCTTCTCACCGATATATGTAGTGACCATATCCGAAAGTTATATGTATAAAATATCTTCGTGGACATTAATAGGCGTCATAAAGGTTCCAATTTCGAGCATAATTGGTATACTATTGGCCATTGCAGTGTGTTAAGATATGCGTGCTGGGAAGCTTTAGGATTTGGTAAGTTGTAAATTAATACTGGCCAACTGTAAACATGGACAGGTTAGGACTAGCAAAAGATACAAATAGTGGTTTAATTATATATGTAACAATCCTCGTGGAAATGGAAAGAGCAACGCGGGAGGGAACATGTAAATATCATCCAGACATCAGGAATGATAGAATAGTCACTTTCCATAGCATGGCCATGTATGGTTGATTCAGTATCGTAGCCCGTGGCAAGAGTACTGAAATCCATGTGAGGAACTAAAAGAGAGTGGTTTGATGATTCAAGTTTGTGCTGTGGTTCGGTTGATGTTAAACGTTCTTTAGAGCCATTCGAGAATACTTGTTACCGAAACATCAGCCAACGCATTGGAGGGCCAACTCTCTTCACTTTTGTGTGCGTCTTCGAATGTATTAATTCGTGATAGTCTTTGGGTGGTGGATGGTTCATCACTTTCGGTACCTCTGAATCCAGCTGAAGCCGATGGATGATCAGATACAAGACTGGAGACTGGATGGCTCTGACTGATTGGCGATTTTACGGCGCTTTTCTGCAAGGACTTGGACTTTTGAGTAGGACGAAAAGATGCGGAGGTTGGAGACCTTCAATGATACCCTTTGCCACGGGGAAGCTGGCGACGAAGCCATAGTCTAGATTCTCTCTTCTGCAAACCGTTCGATACTAGGAAAGGAAATTCTGTTGCAAAGTTTGATCGGACCAAGATATATACCTGCACATTTGATGATTTAATTTGCTCATCTAAGTAGCGCGGAAATCGTGGCAATGTAAACTGTGTTCTCTTTAACTGGACGTCAATGTAGGATCTCTGTTTGAGAGGAATGGAGAAGGGGTGCCCTACGCCCACATGGGCTATGAAGTTAGCGATATGCGTGTCAAGCCGGGTAAAAGAGTGTACAAGATATGGCTCGTTCAAGTGTATACGCAAGGTTTCGAAACGTTCGTATCTTTTCTTGCGGTGATCACCGCCGGAAAGTGACCCTGCCTACATAAGAAATATGGGCGCCCCGAGCTCATTTATCATCTGAATGGACAAAGCTCTACTATTAATTCACGTTGGGCTTTTGACTTACTTCAATCGCTTTATAGATATCTACCAAATGAGCAGTTTCAAATGTCTCCCTCTGAATTTTCCTCGGACCTCCCGCCATATACTAGACACGGTTTGTTTCCCTCTGTTACTGAATGACTACTTACTGATGCAAAGTAGATTGGAGAAGCGCAATCGAGTTTCATACGGCTTTCAGACACTGGTCTATGTCAAGGCGATGGAGAGAAGACTGGCGCTTTTCCAAGGCAGTCCTGAAGACTGCTGACTGGAATGCACTCAATCGTGCTATCCATGCCCGTCAAGGGCTCTCCAGAGGGTTTCAACAAATCAATGCTCTACAAGGCCAGATAAAAAAAGGAATATTGCAAAATAAGGAGATTTATCGGATGGTGTGGACTGCTTTTGGTAGATTTGCCGACTCGATGAATGAATTAGAGCTTTCGACAGGTGAGGATCTTTCTGAATCTTGCTGTGAAATATTGCTCATTCAATCCAGACTACCGATTTGAGGTGAAGGGGCTTACATGTTCTACGGGCGGGAAATGCTTAGCCTACTCATCAACCAGTGGAACAAAATGATTGCCTTAATTTTTGAAGTACATGTAAATCTCTGAATTTCTTGCACTTTGGAGCACCTCCGATCCAGATACAATTTCGACCAAATTCGTGCAGATTGTAGATGAACAAATCGCGTATTTAGATGAGATAATTCCAAAATGCGGAGTTGAGACAGACTATGGTGCTTCTTGATTACTTTACCCAGTGTTTCAGTAGAAGCAGCGCCATCTTGAATGTCTTGGACTGAACCTTCACTTTCAAATCCTGCTTCAAATCCTCCGGAATACAACTGACGTTGCCCGGAACTGCCTTGATAAGGAAATTGTATTTTGGGAACCTTTGGGTTCCCGCAAGAGAATTTCTTGCTTAAAGTTCGGTTTTCTTGTGGTAGGAAGTACTCGTACTTCTTGGAGACTGGTTGATGCTCCAAACAAGGGCGTACGGCTGGGGACACGTCTTGTTGAAGATGTGGTACGCACGTACAATGATTTTGACTTTGCCATTGGGGATATTCATCCACTCAACTTGTTCCACATTATTCCATCGATCAAAGTCTGCCTTGTCGCCCATATTGCCATGTTTTTCAGTTTGATCCGAACTGATTACAATAAGGTCCAGGTCGTTCTGAAGCATCTTTCCTGGGCAATCTGTCCAGACTAAGGTCACTTTCAGTACTGGTCCACTTGGAGCGGTAGTGCTGGTTGACTTTTCCTGGGCCTTGATGAAATCTCTTTGGCTTAGGATATGGATCAGAAGCTCCTCGCTTGCACCTTGCGCGAGTGCTCCACCCTCGCGATATCCACAACCAACTTGGTCTGGTAAGATCACTGAGTTGGACAGATTGACTCGACCAAAGCCGCTGTTACTATTGGGAGATGGGCCAGTTTCGCTTGGAACATACTGCCCGGGTATTGCAACCGCTCCATTGATAAGCATTGCTTTGAGAAGAGCAGCACTAGGGTTTTGTAATCCACTTTTAACCAAAGTCTCTCTTAAGACCGCAACGCACCCTGCCACCAGAGGAGTGGCCATGCTAGTGCCAGCTAGGAACCACCATTCGGAATCTTGACTTGCACCAAAGTGAGCATCAGCATTGACCACATTTCGTGACCTTGTTGATAGGACCGCCGTTCCAGGGGCAACAACGTCAGGTTTTATGCGAGATTCTAGGGTAGGTCCGCGACTGCTGAAGGCTGCTAGGCCTTCGGGTTTGTCCGCCATCAGATCCTTGCCTATTGGACCGCTTGGCCATCGCTGACCATAAGTGATAGGGATCTCTGGGCGATTATTCTCACTTGCCCCAACAGTAATGCAGTTTTTCGCAGCAGCCTCGGAACCGATCTGCCTTGGGTCAATGACACCATTCCTGTCTGCATCTATGCCGTCATTCCCAGCAGCGAAGAGGATCACCATATCCTGATGGTCCCAGACAAATTTGTCAATTTCCGCGCTAGATTCCGTATACGGAAGCTGTCTTCTTTCAGGGTCGGAAGATCCCCACGAGTTGGTGTGGATTCGAGCACCGCTCTTTTCATAGGGAGGAGAGAAAAGGTCTGCAAAGTCGGGAGGGATCCCACCCAAACCATTGCGTCGGTCTAGGAGAGACTGCAGTACCAAAGTAGCCTTTGGGGCTGTGCCTCGAATATTTCCTCCCATAGGCGCAGAGAACCCGTCCCCAAGAACAGATCCACAGACATGTGTTCCATGGCCATCTGGATCATCTGCTTTCCCAGAACGTCCTAGGGCATAGAGCTCCTTTACTCGGTTCGAGAAAGCAGGATGGGTATCGATAATAGATCCTTTATCAAACCCTGTGTCTGCTACAGCTACCACCTGTCCTTCGCCCTCGTACTTGGTACCATTGACTTGGACAGGGGCCCCAAGAACTTGTGCTGCCCGATTGTTGAACAGTCTTGCCGGATAAACTGGCTGAATGACCTTGACCGCGTCAAGATGGGCCAAATCGTCCAAATACTGATTTTGAACTTTAAATCGAACCTTAGAGGATCCAACATCCAAGGTTTCAGGGTCAGCATGCGCAGCTGCAGCAATTTCCGAGAGAACATGAGAGGAACTAGTGTCAACATCCTTATGAAGAACAACGTCAACTGTTTTAGAGATACGGTCTTTCGGCACGGCAGGAGATGATGCTAACTCCCTTGTTCTACCCTGGGTTTTCAAGCTATCCTGAATTACAAACATGTCCAGATAGACGTTGGCCCAGGAGACAAATGGGAGCTGGCGTATGGATTCGAGGTCTGTGCCCTTAAACCCACAGAGGTAGGTATTATGGGAAACATATTCCTGGATATCAACTCCTATCGATTCAAGTTCGTCTTCCTGTTCATTGGAGAGCGGCTCGACTGATTGAACCAGGATATAGTCAGACTGACTCGCATCCGCTGACTCGAGGCCCAAGGCTTGAAGTACTGGGCGCTGTCCCTCGGGATCGACACTGTTCCCATTGATTGATACAGTGGGTGTCCTGCTATGATTGTGGTTTGAATTTTGGCTTTCCATTATGAAGGCGGGGGAGAAATGTAATATTGAGAGTGATCGAGAGATTCAAGTTCTCGCCCGGAAATTCCAGTCCAAGCTTTGGAGTTTAGGAAGGGAGTGAAAAGCTACACAAAGATTCACGACGAGGCCTCTGATGTCAAATCAGGTATCAAGTCTCTAGTAAAACGCTAGAGGTACTATTATATCTTGCATGTGTACACTGAGGCCCAACTTGATCGTTTTCAAAATTTGGAATAGGATGTACATGAGAAGATCTATACCTGCTATTTATATGCTCATTCCCGGAGCGCATGAGGCTATGCCAGGGAAAGAGGTTCGAGCAGACTTGAACTGGTGACTGTCTTTGACAATGCAAAGACCGGTTGGTATGCTCGTGTACAAGTAGAAAAGAGTGGTTGACCTACTTGCCATCATCTAGGCCATATTGACTAGCCGCATTTGGATCTTGCGGTCTAGACCACCTAAAAAACCATCTGCTAAAATTCACCATTGGCTTGAGTTTATTGGTCAATCATTTACTGGTTCTCCTATTGTTTGGTTCCTTTCCCGTCTGTTCAGGTGATTTATGAATTAATCATTACCGGCGAGCCTTGGACATCTCTAGGAATCCCAATTCAAGTTTGAGCCTCCCAACGACTTATTGAGCATAAAGATTAAGCCTGTCAGGTGGCCGATCAAATTGAACATTAGCAATTGGGTTCTCCATATCCGGTTGCGGAAAAAGGCGTAGATAGAGAGCCATGGTTGAGTTAGTACATCGAGGCGGTAAAGAGGCGATCGGCGAGGCCTAGAAATATCGTATGAGTGAAAGTTTAGACTATGTAAAAAGAAGAGAAAAACTTCATCTCGATAATATTAAACCTTTTGTTCCGTGGGTCTAACATGAAGGATCGTACCCAGGCCCGATAAAGACCCGAGTGGGATATATTGGAATACTACCTGGACCATGTACGAGTTGAGGGTACGCAACGCCCGACTGTTTTGACTTTTGAGTATAAGGACATACAATTTAATTCATATGCAGGGAAACGCATAGCTACGGTGCATACGCTGAAAGTAAAATGGACCAGAATGATCCTCTGATGAGCAGTCTCGATGTCAAGCCGCTCTTCGGTCACCTTTTTTTTGCACTCGGCCTAATTCGACTTCAGCACCCGAATGAGGTCCATAGCTTAGCATGCATTCTTTACATGAACTAGTTCTGAGGTAGTAGGCGCTCCCAATATGAAAAAGGATTATTCATTTTGAGTCTAATTAATCCAACATCAACATCCATCTTCTGCATAATCATCAACATGTAGGGGAAATCCAGCGGATGTCTGAAGGTGCTAATAATATACTATTCATGTCGGGCAAACTAATTATGTACTGGTAAAGTTTTCTGATGCTAACTCTGGCATTTTTGAAGGTTTCTGTCGTTTAACCTGAACTAACAGTGCCCAATTCCTCATCATTTGGCGTGCTTTTCCACTCTTCTTACCGGCCTTTACTGGTTGACTCGAAGGACCATTCATAATATCTTCATAAGCAACGGAGTTTTGGGGTGTTCTTTCATCGGCGTATGTGTCCGTTTGGTTCCCCTCAATAATCCGCTGAGCGACATTGTATTCTTGAAAGACGTCTAGTAAAAGGGTCGCAATTGTGTCGTGAGAAATATGACTGTTACCGTATCCTAATAAGGTTGCACTCTCTTGAAAAAGCAAAGAAGAGCACTTCTTTCGATTAGCGATGCTGAATTTAGACCTTACACCATTCTGTTTGAATTCAAGTTAGCCAACCCGAGAATTTACACTATTCTAGGAGAGGCCTACCTCTGATTAGCCAATCCTACGACTTGAAAATTCGCACCAAAGATGCACTGGTAGTAGCCCGTCATTCTATAAATGTGGCTTGGTGGACTGTTAGATCAGTTTTCTACCGAACGGTTAACTTAAACCATGCTCGTCCGCTTGGTCGATGCCGCCGATATTCTTCGTATGTAGAGTTGCGTCAGATACTAAGTTTCTTTGAACATGAATTTTCATCTTCCTTGCTGAGAGAATGTGGAATCTATCACGTCCCGTGGTCTGGAACTGCAATGGATGCATCATCGCAGTGATCAAGAGACATCGCACGAGTGTAATAATCGGATTTTGCGGTGCTATAGAAAGTATAAAAGTATCTTGATATCCAGTCAGTGTAGAAACTCCATAAGCAATACTACACAAACTCTTCTGATCACGATTCGATAAGATGAATGCCACCAGTAGCCTGCATATCGAAAGGTGGGGAGACGATACCTACCTTGTGGGGTATTGCATAGATAATCACCAACATTGGAACCCAAGTAAGCTGCGATTGGACAGCTTCCTTGGAGATAATCGCGGTATGTGATGTATTAGTATTAGGGTTAGCTTAACTTAGGCTAACATTGAAGAAGGACGATTTAAAGGGGGTGGTCATCAGTTCACTGAGCGTGCCAGAAACATCAGCTTCGTTCCAGAAGAAGGTGCTAGTCGAGCCCCCATTCTGCGAGCTGAACTGGAAGATGATACAGGCAGATTCTTGCCAGGAGATGTGAATCTGGCTGAGAGAATCAACAATCGTGATGGATACCTGCAGTTTAAGTGGTAGGCTCCTGATCCAATGGAGAGATTCACTGCAATGCTGAAATGTGCGATTCTAGATCCCGGTCCTTCATGAGCTATTTGCAACGGCTAATATGGAAAATCAAAAGGCTACCTGAGTTCGGTTGCTTGGTCTTTTACAGGTGTGAGCACACTATATAATGGAAAAAATAATGGGTCGATCCGTCGGTTTTGTCTTATATATCCGACTAGTCTTCGATTTGACTGTACAAAAAAATAGCACAGCTAATCAAAAGTCTGACATACCTATGGTACAATAGCGATAAGAGATACTCCTAGAAAATTGTGTCTGTATCAGAGGTAGAATGAGTAAACAACTCTCTCATAGAGCTTCAACGCTTTTCTGTCTTCTTCACACAGACTTGTAATTTGTCCAAAAAATTATATTATACCGGGAAAATGAATGCAAAATCCTGAACGCGAGCTATCAGCGATCAACTTTCCGGTAAGTGAGATTTCCTCTCGATTTCTCGTGTAGATAAAATTTTGTACTGTTATACCTCATTGATCATTTGATAGATCGAACCATGTATGACGTTACTTGGGCTTTTAATTCATAGGGGAAAACATACAGCACTAGTATAATGAGAACCTATGTATTCAATTATGCTTGAAGAAAGAGAATAGTGAATATATATATATATAAAGAGAGAGAGAGAGAGAGAGAGAGAGAGGAAATAGTATTTACAACCCGCAAACAATAATGCTGCTTTATCATTCATTACCATAAGCATGTTTTCTTCGCCACTCAAACCATATGATTCACATTGTAACTTCACCACTTTATTTAGAGCCATATTACAGAGACAACAGGCTTCAAGCTTTCTAGTGCTGAGTGTTGCCGTTTGAAAAGAAAAAAGGGTTGGGGGTGTAGCATGACCTTGTACGAGCAGTGTATCATGGTACTAATACAGGAAGAACACCAATCTGTTGAGACTTCTTTGATAATATCAGGATTTCTAACGGCGAAATATTGGTAGCGGAAAAGGTCTAGACATTGTGGATAGATAGAGAATGGCTAATGCTGGTACTCTCTCTCAAGTTGAATCGCAAGCGCCAGGTAGTCAGCTTCACTTGTTGATGTCAAAATAGTTGCTTCATTCACCGTGAAAGCCATCCTCTAGCCATCAAGATCCCAGGTCCTGGCTACCTTGGCAATTCATAGAGCAGAGTCCCAAGAGCATTCAGCTGCGCAAGCTTGCTTTTATTGCTTCTCCAAGAAAACAACTCTGCTTTCTGAGGTATACCATCCATCTGTGGGGAGGGAAGGAAAACATAATCCGATGCCACTGTATCATATATCTAGCCTCGCGACTGACTATTAACGTAATCGGTAAGCGAGCGGCGCATGTAAGCGAGTGGCGCACCTCCTATTCAACGCGTCCATGAATTAGAACCTAACTAATTCAACCATCCAAATAACTATATTCTATTGTCATAGCTGCAGCTTAATATTGAGACAGGGTTTCTTCATATTGGAGTGGGCTTGGGATGATAACTGGTAGTGTTGGGAAGGTCAAACACAGTACAGAATAATTACATTACGGTCATCTAGCTGGCTTGTCACCCTTTACGCCAGAAATCAGATGGCGCTCCACATGTTGTCATGTAATAAGAGTTGCCGCGCCAGGAATTTTACTTAGCTTATTATTTGGGCGAAACCAGAGTGCAACCAAAGTGTGGTTGTTCGCATTCGAAAGATTAGGCATTTGTACGTCTTCCTCGGTAAATAGTGTGGCCTATAGAGGCGATTCATCATTCAAACAAGCGGGGGTAGCACATAATTAAGCTGATTGTCGCGGTCGGACAATGTTGCTCAATATTTAAACTTAATTAGGGGGCAATGGTTGCACAAGAATCTCATTTATTCCATAGCCGTATTCCACCATTGGTCGGAAATATCAGCACAAAACCCTACCAGAGATTAATCAACTCAGGTTCAACTTAAAAAGCCCTCCTGGTAATATGAACCAAGTTCGGACGACAACTTGGCGATAAATGAGTGCTGTCCCGGTTGTTAGTCAAATCCAAGCGTAACTTTCGGAACGGCCCCATGTCTCGACCATGGAATCTCCAAGTACATATGTTGGCTATCTTTGCTTAGACTCTATTTTCGTAGATTCAATCTAGATCAGAAGCAACCATGGCACTCGGTCATCATGGGGGTACAAAGAAAAGCGGAAAGCTCACCCGCCAATCTAGAACAGACTCGCTATAATTAACGCCTCACATATGAGCGCAAGACTGCTGTCAATTGCGAAGATGAGGCCATGTAACTGATTTGTAACAGCAATAAGTCGGTGATGGGGGGTGTTACGTAGTTGTCCTTTGGCTTGGAAACTATGGATGTAGCAGTAATGATGCACTTTCAATACATTGCATATTGTAGAAACAGCTGTTTGGTCTGGGAAATGGCCAATGAAGTTCACTAGTATATCCCGGGGCTCCGCATTTGGGGTCGGATCGCGGTTCTAACCCGCGAACGTAGTTGAACCTCTAAGTGGCGGTCATGAGACGTAGTTGTTTGATAGCAATAATCAGGATCTAATGTAGAGAACCATACGTAGTGCTTGATGTCAGACTTAGGCAAGGATAGGTCTGGACTCTGGTGATGTCAATTGTAAATGTAGCTTGGGGGGATTTGCCCTTGGATAGATGGCAGGTAGTGGCTATAAAAGACACTTCTTCCTCATACATGACTAGATTTTGGACGCTTAGCCCTCCAGCAAAAAAGCTTTCTGAGACTTTAAACTGAAAGCAGTCTGTCACAATGAAACCCACTCTACTTGTTCTAAGCTTGATCACCACCACTGCTCTTGCGGGTAGCACCTGGTGCAACCTTGGCCAGTATTATTGTGGCTGGCTTCTCAACCAATCTGCAAACCCCCCTAGTACGGTAACGATTCTGGCTGGAAAAATATCCACAAACAGTTGTTGGAGAACTAGATATATCAGCTGCTAACCTATTATAGCCTATCAAGCCAATGTAATCTATTTATGCGACAACCCCGGTGGCGATCAAAGTTTCGTTCGGGGTTGCCCAAATGGATGTTTTGGCCACCCAGCTCATTGCCAGTGTTGATCTATTCTCCCGCAAGGACATTGGCCAACTGCACTACTTATGAGCTTTTGTTGGAATCAACTAGGATGTGCTGTAATATAGGGTTTACTACTTCCCAGGCTGATCTATCGAAGAAAAGTTAGTTTAATACTTCTGACTTCTGGCAATCTGAACTTGGCCTGGTCGCTGTCTGCTTCGTTAGCTGCGTGGGAGGGATCAGATTTAATAATGTCTGTTGCTTTTGCCATATTATAAGTTTTCACTAACCTGAAGATGTCCCTATACTGTCATGCAAACGCAAAGGCTGCTGCAAATTATAGCAACATCATATTCGAAGCAAGTCAATTCTTTAACAAAAGTGCCGTGGTGCGAACCATGTACGGACTCGAAGCTAGAGTCATCCAGCTATCGTATTCCTAAGCCTATAGTAAAGACGCGCCAAGGCGTAAACAGGGTACATTCATGTAGTATAGAGGCAACTGTAGCACTCTACAAGGATGTCAATCCGCGAGAGGGTCCTTATAGCTAGGGTGAAAGAACAATGATTTCGCGAGGCAATGATAGGTGTGCCCCTAGCAAAACAAGCAATGCAAAGAAACTTCGCCTGGTTTCATATCTCTATGAAGATACCAACGGAAGAGACCTACTCTGTACATCTCGCCTTTTGGACTGATACAATAATCTGGAACAACTTCCTGAGACGACCGATGCGATGCCCTTATTACCTGGACAATTACTATGCAACTTTCCGCCAAGTACCATCGAGACTTTCTTGATGCTTGTTCTGAACACGGGCCACAACGCAGAGGAGAGTCAGAAACTCACAGGACTGCGCTCCATCTATGAACAGCGCGTGAGGATCTTGTCTTATTTGCAACGGGTTGAGTCGCTGAGAGGCCAGTCAGCCAGTGTATCATTTTAACAATGCTTTTTATACTATACGAATTTCTGAATATACAGGCCGTATTCCCTCGTTTCGGCGGATTTGTTCTGCGGCCTGATGAGAACGCATCCCGTTCTCATTACGTTTTCAATCGCTGCCGACCTTTGCTAGTATTTACTTCGGGGCCTACCATTGAGCAAGTTATTTTCTTGTTATTGTTTAGTTGAGTCAGTAACTGTGACGGAACGTTTGAAAGGTGCCGCTTTTAGCTAGCATAGAGTAGACACAGCTAATTTGGTGTCGCTTTCCAGACCCGTAGGTGCTCCTACCGCTGGCGAAATTATATACTTATTAAAGGATTCTTATCCTTAAAGGCTCTAAGTTAGGGACCTATAGATAACTATAAAACTATAGTAGTCAACACTTATCTAGCTTATATTCTATTAAGCTTACTTTTATATCTATACTAGCTAGTAAATAATAATATTCTTTAAATATTATAGTAGAGAAGGCTTAGTAAGTGTGAAGGGCTAAAGCAGAACTTAAATTTAATTCTAACTATGCCACGATCTATGTACAAAAAGCTTAGAGAAGAAAAGGAGTAAAAAAGGAGTAAAGTTAGCTAGGTAGCTATAGATAGGGTTAATAGGGTAGTAACGATAGATAATAACAATAGGTGTAATGGTTACTAAGTTGTTAGGCTAGAGACCTGTGACTAGGTAAGGATATCAGATAGTAGAGATTAAATAGAATAGTTAATATATAGAACTGATTCTTATAGGATAAGAATTATAGTTATTATTTATATATTTTAATATTATTAGAGCTTACTAGGGCTTAGGGTAGTTATATATTAGTAGGTGTATTAAGATAGATTCACCTGTAGAGTAACTATGAATTATATCTGAATTATATCTAAAGGGATTCAGGAATCCTGTGATAAAGTATAATTCTATATTAATTATTATAGGTTAAATAAATTAATAATAAAGGATTATTATCTACTACTATTAATTAGAGAGATACTAAGGAATATAGGATAGGCTAGATAGTTTTTATCACGGGATTCCTGAATCCCTTCGGGCACGATTCGGGTACGATTTATAGCCGCTCCGCAGGCAAATCTACTATAATACACCTACTAATATATAACTACCCTAAGCCCTAGTAAGCTCTAGTAATATTAAAATATATGAATAATAGCTATGATTCTTATCCTATAAGAATCAGTTCTATATATTAATTGTTCTATTTGATCTTTATTATCTAATATTCTTATCTAGTTATAGGTCTCTAGCCTAATAACTTAGTAATTATTATAATTCTGATTCTTCTCTCTTAACTACCTAAGGATTAACAATAGTATCCTCTATATACTAAAACCCTATATCCTCTTATAATAGTACTTAATCTAAGCCTATTATATCTTCCCCCCTTATTATTGGATAACCTAAGATCGAATTAGTCCCGGATTAGTATATAAACCTAGCTAAATCTAGTCTAGACTAGATTAGAGAAATTACTAGTAATCTTATAACTAAAAGTATTAGTAGATCTAGAAGTATTATTATAGATACCCTAGAAAAGAAGAGATATAAACTAGAATATCTAGAAGAGTTCTTTATAATTTATACTTACCTTAAAGAGCTTTCTATTTAAGTCTTTAGAATTAATATTAGGGCTTTCCTAGATAATCTATTTATAGCTTATAGAGGAACTAAGATTAAAATATATAAGAAAGTAGAGGGTTTCAAGGTTAATAAGTTTAAGAAATTATTTAGTCTTTAAGAATAAGTAAATTAGCTTTTATAGCTTAGATATATCTTTTAAGATAACCCTAGGGTCTATAAAAATAAAGAGATAAAGATCCTTATAGGAGTTAAATATCTTAACTCTAACTATAAAAATAACTAGATTATAGAGAAGAGATATCTTAAAGATAATAATAATTATTATTTTAGTAACTAGGAATACTTTAAGGAATAGACTTTTATTTTGATATATAATAAAAATACCTTTACCGGAGAAGTTAATAACAAGATAGAGTATTATTATTAATAAACTAATAAGGAACTAAAGGCTTTTTATTACTATCTTATAGATCTAGAATATTATTTTCTCTAGGTCTCTTAGGATAAGTAAGTATACTATTATATATTAAAACTATAGCTATAGTTAATATTATATATTTACTAATATATAAAGATTTCTTCTAAGACTTAAGTATAATAGGTAGAAGAAGTATAGAGTACCTAAGAATTTATAAAAGTAAAGATATATAAATATAATCTATTTATTAACGATTTAAATTTGAGCTTAAAACATCTATAACCTAATAACTTATTCCTGAACTAGTCTAATAGTATAGAATAAGATTAAAAGGATCCTAGGAATCTATATTTAAAGGGTTTTTATAGTCCTAGATCTAATCTAAATTATAATAACTTTAAGTTATATCTAAATCCCCTTTAATTTAGAGATAAACCCTAACTATTTTTCTCTTAGAATAAGAATAATCTAAATAATATATTTATTAGAGGAACTAATCTATCTAATCTATCTACTAGAACCTTTTTAAATAGTTATTTTAATTATAGTAAACTAGGTTACTAGATAAATAAATATTATCTATTACTATAAGCCTTAGGGGTAAAGATCTAGGAAGTTTACTTAAGATCTTAGTATTACTATAATAATATTTAATTAAGAGACTTAAGAAAAGTATTAGGATTAAATTAACTCCTATAAATTCTAACTTCTAGTCTTAAGTAGGAATAGTTATCTATCTTTATATCCTGATTTGTATCTAAAATAATATTAAGATATATATAGATATTAATACTTATATAGAGATAGATCTTATTAGTTATAAATTTATTTAGAAATACTATTTTAATTAAGCTAAGTATAATATCCCTATCCTAGAAATAGTAGGCTAATAAGATATCTCTATCTATAGTATATAGACTATTCTAATTACTATATATAACTCTTAAGGAACTAAGTAAAAGTTTTTATATTCTTATATTATAATTAATAGAGATCCCTATCTATTAGGATTATTAGTATTGCTATTAAATATAACTATCTAAGAAATATGAATTATATTAGTCCTATAGTAGAAATAATAGTAGTTCGAATATAATAGAAAAATAATAGAATAGTTAAAGCTTTACTAGTTTACAAAAGTATATAGGAACTAAGTCTATATCTTTATAGTTATTAAAACTTTAGAAGAAATCTAGCTTCTACTGGAAGAAGAAGAAGATAAATTAATAGTAAGTTAAGATTGAATCCCTTTTGAATTACTAGTATTCTAGGATATATTTAAGATATAGAACTCTAAAATTATACTACTATAAAAAGAGACTAATTACTTAATTGAACTTAAAGAAGATATATTATCTTTATATAGTCTAATCTATCTCCTCTTATAGATAGAACTTATAGAGTTATAGAAGTATCTTAATAAAAACTTAATAAATAGTTAAATCAGATTATTAAAGAGTCTAGCTGGTGTACTTATCTTATTTATATCTAAAAAGGATAGAGGGCTATGGCTCTATATTAATTATTAAGGTCTGAATAAGATTTTGGTTAAAAATTAGTACTCTTTACCCTTTATTTTAGAGATTCTTAACTATCTTTCTAGGGCTTAATTCCTTAGTAAAATCGATATATAAGATATATACTATTAAATTTATATTTGAGAAGAAGAAGAATAGAAGATAGCTTTTCGTATAAGATATGGCTATTTTAAATATATAGTTATACTATTTAGTCTTATTAATATATCTATAATATTTTAAAGCTATATCTATACTACACTTTATAGCCTTCTTAATATTATTTATATTATATATTTAGATAATATTCTTATCTTCTCTAGGACTTACAAAGAATATATAGAATATCTTTATCTTATACTTAAAAGGTTAAAGGAAGTATAGTTATTTATAAAAGTCTCTAAATATTAATTCTATAAGAAATAAGTTAAATTCCTTAGCTTTATTATTAATTAAAATAGTATCTCTATAGACCTAGAATAGGTTTAAGCTATCTAGGAATAGAAGTAGTCTATATCCTATAAAGAGATTTAAGTCTTCCTAAGATTCTATAACTTCTATTAAAGGTTTATTAAAAATTACTCTTTAATTATACTACTACTTATAGAGCTCCTTAAGGGAAGTAAAGATAGGAAAAAACTAGGGAATATTAAGCTAAATAACTATAAATCGAAAGCATTTTAGGATCTTATTAATACCTTTTTAACTATATCTCTCCTATAATACTTTAATCTAGAGAGATCTATCTAGTTTAAAACTAATATTTTAGGTTTTAGAATAGATAGAATCCTTTTACAACTAGATAATCAAAGGATATAGTATCTAATTACTTTCTGATTAAAGAAATTCTTACCTATAGAATAGAACTATACAATACCGGATCAAGAGCTATTTATAATTATTTACTTATTTAAATATTAGTATTAATATCTTAAAGAAAGCTGATATTAGGTTAAGATTCTAATAAATTACTATAACCTAAAGTTATTTATAGATTAACCTAAGATTAATAGAAGATAAGTATATTAGTACTTTTTTCTTATTTTATTTGACTTTATAATATATTATTACTTAGAAAAGACTAATCCTATAGATAGGTTATCCTATATCTGTCACAGGCCAATGCCCGGTATAAGGTCATATGGCACACATGACCATAATAACCTAACACATAGAACACCTACTTAGTAATTCTCTCTTTAAGCTTTTTATACATAGTACGTGGCCTAGCTCAATTAAATATAAATTCTACTTTAGCCCTTCACAAATAAAAAGCTTCTAATTAGATATTGTAAAAATCTAAAACCATATACAAATCGTCCCTAAATCAAGAGTAATTCAACAATATAACCCCTAAGTAAAAGATACAGGAATCTACAAGCCCACTATTATAGGCGCAGACACTACTATAACAAATAGCATAGTCACAAGCTATATAGAGCGAACAGAACGAGCGAATCAATATAGAACACACAATATAGGAGGAATTAATACAATAATACGACCAAAAGCATATTACCCAAGACAAATAAATCTGTTACTTAGAGACTATAATAGAGTAATTAGCCTTATAGTCAACAATAATAATAAAAGAACCAACTCCAGTACAAACTATAGTTAAATTGACCCTAGAACCCCTACAATTAGAACCTATATATTACCTAAAAGCATAACTACTAGACCTAATCCTATTTAAGGGAAAAGTAGTTAACTAGCTAATATAGTATATAATAATAGAGAATAAACTATATATTAATAGTATAGTAATTAGCTTACCCCAAGATCAGTTTATATATATATTCTCTAAGCTTAAGAAGCTTACTTAGAAAAACACTGGAATCTTTATAAAATTACAATAAAACAATAGGGATCTGTAAACGATTCTGGACTATCTCAAGAGTATTTATAAGGATCTAAATATTAAAATATATACCGCGAGACGTCTCTACCAGATACACTAGTCGAATAATATATCTTTTATAAAATTCCTTCCTAAGTTAGAGAAGGAGTTTATAAATATAAATACCTTTAAATAATATAACAAAATAAAGAGATAAATCTTATTAAGATCCTTAAACAAAAGTATAATAAATTTATTAATAAATTGTAGTATTCCTGCTATATTTTCGGACCTTATTACTTAACTCTATAAAATCAATACTAATATAGATACCCTTAGTATTAATACCCTAGAAAGATTATACTATATATATACCTAGCAGCACTAGGACTCAATAGATTAAACCCTAACTACTATAGTTAATCAAGCTAAATTCCGTATAAAACACTACCAATCAAGGCCTAAAATAAATAAATAAGTAAAGTAGATTAATTATAAAGAGATAAAAAGACAATAAGATAAAGAAAGATATCTTTATTATAGTAAATAAGACTACTTTATTATAAAGTGTTCCTTACTAACCATATAGCACTAAGAACTAAAAAAAAGATATTCCTATAGGGTTAAAGATAAGAAAACTAGATATATAACTAATTATAAGTTAAGTATATTAGCTTCTAAAGATAAACTCTCCTTAAGTAAGGATTTAGAAAAAGAGTAACTCTAGTTCTAAGTCATAAATAGAAGCAAAAAGGAGTCAAAAAACTATTAAAACAAGAAATACTACTATTTCTAGTCGACACTAGAATAAATAAAATCTAATTTATATAAGCCCTAGTTAATAGTAGATACTATTATTATATAACTATAAATAAAGTATTAGTTTAGTTACTTAACCTCCTATATATTAAGATACCTATACAGATCCTAAATAAGGTAGTCCCAAATCAAGACTAAATTACCTAGATTATATACTTCAACCTAGATATTCACAACCACTAGTAAGAATAAGTATTCATATATATTATTCCCTAGTAAGAAAATAATATAATATTAGGAGACCCTTAGCTATAAGACGTTAATAACTAATATTTAGTAAGGAAAGGATATATTAATATATTTATAAGAAATAGAGAGTGGATAAGATACTAGAACCGTATAGACCGTATAATCGGACTAACTAATATAAGGAGAATATAGATTAAGAAGTTAATAGCCTAATTACTATATAACTTTATCTATAAAGAGAAACAACCAAATCAACTATAAATCAGGAAAGTCATGATAGACAATATTAAAAAAGTACTACATCCAAAGAAATAGAATAATCCTAAGAACAAGCTACTAAGATACTATTAGTAATAGTTAGACATCTTTAACTAGTAGTTAGCTAATAAGTTACCCCCGAATCGACCAAGAATTAACCATAAAATCACCCTAAAACAAGACCATAACAATATTAAGAAACTACCCCTATATAATCCCCTCTATAATATAAATAGAGAAGAGCTCCTATATCTACAAAAAATATTAATAGACCTTCTTAGAAAGAGCTTTATCTAAGTAAGTAAATCACTTACCGCAACCCTAGTCCTACTAGTAAAGAAGCTAGGCAGAGAAATACAATTCTATATTAATTACTATAGATTAAACAAGTTAATAGTAAAGGATCATTATCTACTACTACTAATTAGAGAGACACTAAGGAATATAGGGTAGACTAAATAGTTTTCTAAGCTAGATATTATCATTACTTTCCATAAGATTTATATCTAACCAAGAGAAGAATAGAAAACAGTATTTCAAACACAATATAACCTATACAAGTAGAACATCACTTTATTCAGGCTAACTAATATATCAATAACTTTCCAAAGATATATTAACAAGACCCTATAAGAGTATCTCAACAATTTTATATCTATATATATAGATAATATTATTATATATAGTAACAGATCACTAGGGGATCACTAACAAAAAGTAGAACAAGTACTATAAAAACTATAGGAAGCAAGCCTACAATATAATATTAGAAAATTAGAGTTTAAACAAGATTCTATAAAATATCTAGGGTTCATTATATAAGTAGACAAAAGAATCCATATTAATCTAAAGAAGATCATAACTATCTAAGAATAAGAAGCACCAAAATCAGTACAAGATATATAAAGCTTCCTTAGATTCACTAACTTTTACCGCCTATTTATACCCTAATTCACTAACCTCTCAACACCCCTAATAAAATTAATAATAAAAGATACCTAATTCACATAAGATAACAACTATTAACAAGTATTTAAAGAATTAAAGAGTCTCTTTATTAATACCCTGATTCTAATATATTTCGAAGAGGATAAGGAAACTATTATCAAGATAGATACATTAGGATAGGCTATAGGAGCCATCTTATTACAATATAGGCTAGACAAGTAGCTATATCTATATACCTACCTCTCCTAGAAACTATTACTAGTAAAGTCAAATTACAAGATTCATAACAAAAAGCTACTAATAATTATATATATCCTCTAAGAGTAGAGACTAAAGTTAAAGATAGTACCCTAATTCACTATTATAATAGACTATAAAAACCTATAATACTTTAGTAAAGTATAATATCTAAACAAACAATAAATAAGATAGATAGATATCCTTATAAAGTTTAACTATAAACTAAAATATCACCCTAGGAAACTTACTATAAGACCTAATATACTTTTATAGTAAAGCTAAGACATCCTACAGTATATTATAGACAAAAGGCTATCGAATCGGTTCTAAACCCTACTAAAAAAGGTATAGATTAAGATAGGACAACCCAATCTACTAGTAATAAAGGGAATTAACTTTAAGAAGGAAATACTCCTATTTAAGGAGCCTATACTATAATAAGAATAGAAGAATATAAGATCTACTAATCTAGAGTATTAGAAGATATATAAAGTCTTAGAAAAGGGAGATTAGTAAATCGCTGCTAAAGCAAATATAAAAATAAGCCTATTAGAGTACTACCTAGATAAATAAGGGCTACTTTACTTTAGGCAACAGATATAGATCCTAGATAATAAGATATTATATATAGGGATTATATAAAAGATCCATAACTCTTATATTATAGTATACCCTAGTTAAGATACTACCTATATAATACTATTATAGAGATTCTTCTAGCTAGGAGTAACAAGAGATGTACAATACTTCTTATAAAACTATATAGTTTATAGCTATAGTACTATATAGTACAATATAAAGTATAGGCTACTAAAACTACTACCGATTCCACAATGAATATAGGTAGAATTATCTATAGATTTTATTATAGAACTACCCCTAATAATATATATAGATATAACAAATTTAATAGTAATCATAGACTAGCTTATAAAGAGTATAATTCTTATAAATATAATAGAGATAACTACTAAAAGAGTAGTAGATATATTCTTTATCTACTTTTATATATACTATAGGCTACTACAAGTAGTCACAAGTGACTATAGATCCTAATTTATAGGTATATTCTAGCAAATAATATATAAGAAGCTATCAATTCAATATCAACTATCGACCGCTTTCCATCCACAATCCGATAGCACTATAAAGTATATAAACCAAGAAGTTAAATAAATCTTATATATATTTATAACCTATATATAGAGTAATTAGGATATACTACTCCCTATTGTCGCTATAGTAATTAATAACCACAATACTAGCACAACAAGACTATCCCCCTTCTTCTTTATATATAGTTACTATATTAACCCTATTAAGATAGAAGAGATAGAGGAACCCTATAAAACCTATATACAACTAAGAATCGTAGACAAAACATTCATAAATCGACTACAAGAAGCCACTAATTAGGCCCAAGCTACAATCACTTCTACATAAGCTCTATAAAAAGAATAATTAAATAAGCGACAACAGGCCACACTAGTCTATAAGAAAGATAACTAGGTATAGCTAAATTTATAGAATATATATATACAACAATAATTAAAGAAGCTAGACTAGCTATATACCTAATATCAAGTTTTAGACATCCCCACACCTCATATAGTACAATTAGAGATACCCACTAATATCCACCCAGTATTCTACGTAGAGCTAGTTAAACCTATTACTTTAGATCTATTTCCATCACAGATCATAGATAATTCATATCCCCTACCGATACTAGTTAATAGAGAACTTAAGTATAAAGTAGAAGAGATAATAGATATAAGACATAAGAAAGTCAATCGAGAATACTATAATAAAGCCCTAGTAAAATAAATAGGTTGGGCGGAATAGACCTAACAAAGCCTCAGCAACGTTCGAGATTGCTCCGCATTAGATACCTTTAAAAGACAATTCGGCCCCGTTTCGACTCTATTACAAGCCCGAAAACGACCGAATACAACTACAACACACATAAAGAGAACCACCCTAAAGAGAGGATACTATCACAGGCTAATGCCCGGTATAAGGTCACATAGCACACATAACTATAATAACCTAACACGTAGAATACCTACTTAGTAATTCTCTCTTTAAGCTTTTTATACACAGTACGTGGCCTAGCTCAATTAAATATAAATTCTACTTTAGCCCTTCACAATATCCTAGGAGAAGAGAAGTCTTTATCTATAGAGAAGATATTAGGACCGATTTATAAGAGAATTATAGCTAAATTATTTATAAAAGTATAGTAGTTTACTATTAGTACAATACTATCTAGAGAGGAAAGTAAAAGGGAGTAGGGATCAATAATTATAACTATATTAGCCTATAGAAGTCTATTATTATCCTCTTTCTTAATTATAAATAACTTAGTTAATAACCTAGAGTTAGAGCTAAACTAGGTTTAAAATAATATTACTACCCCTATAGATCAGAAGGATCTAAAGAAGGCTATAGATAAGTCTAGTAAAGCTAATTATTTAGATCTAAGGGATAATAAAGAAGTTTTCCTAAGTTAAGACTATAATATAACCAAGTTTTTCCTAAGTTAGGGCTATAATATAATATATTATAAGGTTTTAAGTTACTCTTAATTTATATCTCTTTAAATAGTAGCTACTATAATTATAAATAAAGATCTACTTACAGATAAATCTCTAAGAGAACTAAAATTATTAATTAAAGAACTCTAAAATAAGAATAAAATAGTCTAGAAGAGAATTAATATAACTTAAGAAAATATTCTATAAGGAAAGTATTAGAGTATTAACTCTAAGAAACTTTTATATTATAAAGAATATCTCTATATCCCTATTATTAGGAATCTAAGGTAAAAACTAATTAAGCTCTATTATAATAAGTAACTTATAGGATATTTTAGAAGAATATATATAGAAGAATTTCTAAAAAGGAAATTCTATTAGGAATACCTATTAAAGAATATATAAAAATATATTAAAATATACTTAATATATTAAAGAGTTAAAATATCTAGGTATTATTCCTATAGAGAATTCTAATCCTTTTCTATACCTTATAGACTATTTATAGAGCTAAGTATAGACTTTATTATAGGACTTCTAATTATAATCTTTAAAGGAAGGAAGTATAATATAATCCTAGTAATTATCTATTAACTTATAAAATTTTCTTAATTTCTTCCTATATTAATAATAATATCTATAGAAGACCTTATTAAACTTTTCTTTAATTAAATTAAACTTAAATATAGAAACCTAAAGAGGATTATCTCTAATTAAGAGTCTATTTTTATAAGTAAGTTCTAGTTATAACTTTATTACTATTCTAAGATTAAACTATAGTTCTCTATTATATTCTATTCCTAAACTAATAAATAAATAAAAAGACTTAACTAGGTTTTAGAAGATTATCATAGATATTTTATTAATAGAGAATAGTTAAACTAGGCTTAATTTCTTAAGATAGTATAATTTATATATAATAATACTATTAATATATTAATTAATAAGATCTCTTTTTATATATTACTTAGATATAACCCTAATTTCTAAATCTAAACTCTTAATAAAATATTTAAGAAAGAGGCTCCTAATATTAAAGAATAAATAAATTATCTCTAGAATATCTATAAAAAGACTATAAATAAGCTTTGAATTATATAAGAAATATAATAAAGATCCTATAATAAAAATCATAAGCTAAAGGATTTTAAAGTAGGAACCCTTATATCCCTTTTAATAAAGAATCTCTATTTTAAAGCTAAAGAAAAGAAGCTATCCCCCTGTTGAATCAGATCTTTCTATATTCTTATAAAAATTAGTACTTAGACCTATTATATTATATTACTAGAAAAATACTTAAGATTATATAATATCTTTTTTATCTCTCTTCTTAAACTATAGAATAGCTAAAATAATAATAACTTATAAATACTAATACTAGAACTTAAAGACAAAGAAGAATAGGAAGTTAAAGAGATTTAAGATAAAAGAGTCTTTAATAGAGTACTATATTACTATATAAAATAAATAGGATAGCCCTTAGAATATAACTAATAGAAACTAGTAGAATACTTAGAAAATATAAGAGATATAATAGCTTTATTTAAGAAAAACTAAGCTTATAAAATAGTATCTTAACAATACTAAAAACCCCTTGAAATCCCCCTGAATTACTTTTAAATTAATACTAGATAAAGAAAAGCTACACTAGATAAGACTATTTAGTTAAAAAAGGGAAAGATAAGTAAGATAAAAATAATAAATTACTATAGAATTCTATACTAAACTATAAGTATCTTAATATTAGTAACTATTACTATTATAGCTAAAGTTAAAGTAATCCTAATTAGAGTTATATTATACTAATATCCTACTATAATCTCTATAAAAAAGGATTAAATACTATTTTACTAGAGAGTAAAACTAGTATCATTAATCTATAGATATAAAAGATTATTAAGATAGTAAGAAGACTAAGTAGAAGATAAACTAGTCTTAATATTTAACTCCTTCTATTACTTAGTAATAAATATAGTATATACTCCTATAGCTTAGTCTATATTCTATAAATCAAAATAGAGCTTATAACCAGAAAGATAAATAGAGATTATCTTTTAGAAAGATACTAGGAGATAAGTAGACCCTCCTATAGCTATAGTTTTATTTTCTTTACCTTAAATAAATATAGTACTACTAATAACTACTATAGTAGTACTACTACTTTAAACTTTATATATCTAGTTAAGAATTAACTAAAGCTAATATAAATTACTATAAATTCTATAAGATATCTAAGATAAATTAGTACTAAATTAAATATAACTTAAAGAAGAACCTTACCTAAAAGTAATTTTTACTATACTCTTTATATAAAATATAAGTAATCAAGTTCATATAATCCTAGTTATAACAGATCTTAAGAATAATATTCTTAGAAAGACAAAGAGCTATTTCAACGATATATCTAATATAGAATATAAAAGAAGAGTAAGTAATTTAATTATAAAGAGGGTATAAGCTAGTAGAAGTACTAGTAATACTCCTATTACCCCTATTAATCCTATTATCTCTATTACTATTACCATTACTTCTACCTCTAGCTTAATCTTTATCTTTAGTTATATAACGACCACTACAATAAGAAGGATTACTAAAAACACCAGAAGTAGTAGCCTTAGATATATTAAAATAAAATAAAATAAAAGTAGAGAGTAAGAAGATAGAGAATTAAGAATTAAGAGCTAAGAAAAGAGAAAAGATAAGAGTTAAAAAGATAGGAAAGAAGCTCTTATCTTAAAGATATTAAAAAACCTATATTACTTTATTTATATCTATATATAAAGATATCTAAGGTAGTATTAGTCCTAGAATCTTTATTTAATATAATACTACTAGATATAAATTACCCAATTAAATATAAGTTATACAAATAGTCAAGTTAACCATTATTGAAAGAGAAGGATAAATTATCACGGGATTCCTAAATCCCTTCAGACACAATTCAGATACAATTCATAGCCACTCCGCAAGCGAATCTACTACAATACACCTACTAATATATAACTACCCTAAGCCCTAGTAAGCTCTAGTAATATTAAAACATACGAACAATAGCTATAATTCTTGTCCTACAAGAATCAGTTCTATATATCAACTGTTCTATTTGATCTCTACCATCCGATATCCTTACCTAGTCACAGGTCTCTAGCCTAACAACTTAGTAACCATTACAGTTTTCTAAGCTAGATATTATTACTATTTTCTATAAGATTTATATCTAACTAAAAGAAGAATAGAAAATAGTATTTTAGATATAGTATAGCCTATATAAATAGAATATTACTCTATTTAGACTAACTAGTATACTAATAACTTTCTAGAGATATATTAATAAGACCCTATAAGAGTATCTTAATAATTTTATATCTATATATATAAATAATATTATTATATATAGTAATAGATTATTAGAAGATTACTAATAGAAAGTAAAATAAATACTATAAAAACTATAAGAAGTAGGCCTATAGTATAATATTAGAAAATCAGAGTTTAAATAAGATTCTATAAAATATCTAGGGTTTATTATATAAATAGATAAAGAAATCTATATTAATCTAAAGAAGATTATAGTTATTTAAGAATAGGAAGTACTAAAATTAATATAATATATATAGAGCTTCCTTAGATTTACTAACTTTTATTACTTATTTATACCTTAATTTACTAATCTCTTAGTATCTTTCACAAAATTAATAAGAAAAGATATCTAATTTATATAGAATAATAACTACTAATAAATATTTAAAGAATTAAAGGATCTCTTTATTAATACCCTAATTCTAATATATTTTAAAGAGGATAAGGAAACTATTATTAAGATAGATATATTAGGATAGGCTATAGAAATTATCTTTTTATAATATAGACTAGATAAGTAGCTATATCTATATATCTACCTCTTCTAGAAACTATTATTAGTAAAGTTAAATTATAAGATTTATAATAAAGAGCTACTAATAATTATATATACTCTCTAAGAGTAGAGACTAAAGTTAAAGATAATACTTTAATTTACTATTATAACGGACTATAAAAACTTATAATACTTTAATAAAGTATAATATTTAAATAAATAATAAATAAGATAGATAGATATTCTTATAGAGTTTAACTATAAACTAAAGTATTATCTTAGGAAGCTTACTATAAGATCTAATATACTTTTATAGTAAAGCTAAGATATCCTATAGTATATTATAGATAAAAGGTTATTAAATTAGTTCTAAACCCTACTAAAAAAGATATAGATTAAGATAAGATAACCTAATCTACTAGTAATAAAGAGAATTAGCTTTAAGAAGAAAATATTCCTATTTAAGGAGCCTATACTATAATAAGAATAGAAGAATATAAGATCTATTAATCTAAAGTATTAGAAGATATATAAAGTCTTAGTAAAGGGAGATTAGTGAATTACTACTAAAGTAAATATAAAAATAAACCTATTAGAGTACTATCTAGATAAATAAGAACTACTCTATTTTAGATAATAGATATAGATCTTAGATAATAAGATATTATATATAGGGATTATATAGAAGATTTATAACTCTTATATTATAGTATACTCTAGTTAAGATATTACCTATATAATACTATTATAGAGATTCTTTTAGCTAGAAGTAATAAGAGATATATAATACTTCTTATAAAATTATATAGTTTATAGCTATAGTATTATATAATATATAATGGTTACTAAGTTGTCAGGCTAGAGACCTATGACTAGGCAAGGATATCGGATAGTAGAGATCAAATAGAACAGTTGATATACAGAACTGATTCTTGCAGGACAAGAATCGTAGCTATTGTTCGTGCGTTTTAATATTGCTAGAGCTTGCTAGGGCTTAGGGCAGTCATGCATTAGCGGGTGTATCGTGGTAGATTCGCCCGCGGAGCGGCCATGAATCGTACCCGAATCGTACCCGAAGGGATTCAGGAATCCCGTGACATAATATAATATAAAGTATAAGCTATTAAAACCACTACTAATTCTATAGCAAATATAGATAGAATTATCTATAGATTTTATTATAGAGCTACTTCTAATAATATATATAGATATAATAAATTTAATAGTAATCATAGACTAGCTTATAAAAAATATAATTCTTATAAATATAGTAGAGATAACTACTAAAAGGGTAATAGATATATTCTTTATCTACTTTTATATATACTATAGACTACTATAAGTAGTTATAAGTAACTATAGGTCCTATTTTATAGATATATTCTAGTAAATAGTATATAAGAAGCTATTAATTTAATATTAACTATTAACTACTTTCTATCTATAATTTGATAGTATTATAGAGTATATAAACCAAGAAGTTAAATAGATCTTATATATATTTATAACCTATATATAGAATAATTAAGGTATATTACTTCTTATTATTACTATAGTAATTAATAACTATAATACTAGTATAATAGGATTATTCCTCTTCTTTATATATAGTTACTATATTAATCCTATTAAGATAGAAGAGATAGAGAAATCCTATAAAACCTATATATAACTAGGAATCGTAGATAAAATATTTATAAATTAATTATAAGAAGCTACTAATTAGGCCTAAGTTATAATTACTTCTATATAAGCTCTATAAGAAGAGCAATCAAATAAATAATAATAGACTATACTAGTCTATAAGAAAGATAACTAGATATAATTAAATTTATAGAATATATATATATATAATAATAATTAAAGAAGCTAGACTAGCTATATACTTAATATTAAGTTTTAGATATTCTTATATCTTATATAATATAATTAAAGATATTTACTAGTATCTATCTAGTATTCTATATAGAGCTAGTTAGACTAGTTACTTTAGATCTATTTCTATTATAGATTATAGATAATTTATATCCTCTACTAATACTAGTTAATAGAAAACTTAAGTATAAAGTAGAAGAGATAATAGATATAAGATATAAGAAAATTAGTTAAGAATACTATAATAAAACCCTAGTAAAATAGATAGGTTAGATAGAATAGACCTAATAGAGTCTCGATAATATTTAAGATTATTTTGTATTAGATATCTTTAAAAGACGATTCGGCCCCGTTTCGACTCTATTATAGGCCTAAAGACGACTAAATATAACTATAACACGTATAAGGAGGACTACCCTAAAGGGGGAATACTGTTATAGGCTAGTGCCTAGTATAAGGTTATATATACTATATGACTATAACAGCCTAATACGTAGAACACCTACTTGGTAATTCTCTCTTTAAGCTTTTTATATATAGTATGTAGCCTAGCTCAATTGAACATAAATTCTGCTTTAGCCCTTCACACTAGTGGCTTTGTAAGCTATAGTTATATTAGGTATCTCAGCTTAAGGTAGATTCAATATATTGAGGAAGAGATATAAGTAATTTAGTAGAGGTTTACAGAATTTTCTATTGAGCTATTAATTTCTATCGAGCTGTCGTACACCCGAAGACTACTGTCTTCGGGTGTGCAGCGGCACGGCTATATCTTTTTAAAAGAAAATAGTTCCCCATATAGGGGATTAGAATCAGATAGAAATCCACCATTCAATATATATACATATCTCACTCCTCCGTCCAATTTGTATTTGAGAGCATTCAATCCTATATCAATGGGTAGTTTCACTACATATATATAATGTAACCTTGAGTTAGAACTGGCCCGCGAGCTGTTGCGGTTATCAATCAGCGATCGAAAAAATAACCGTGCATGAAGGACTGGGGAGCATACTAGTAGTATGTACATGCCCAAGTGTTGTACCCAGACAAAATGAAATACACCATACTCAGTGAAACTAAACTTTGATCAATTCATTATTTCAATTCACAAGAATTGCTTCCATCGACTTATACTACCTACTAGTAGTAATATCACAGAGTACATAACGAACCACTGGGCACCGAGCCTCCCGCTCGGATCGTCACATCGACGACAACAGCTCCACTCGAACCACCTGAAACCCCAACCTCCAAAACCCATGCAAAGCGAACCTGAACATCAAGAAAACCACCAGAAACACATCCAATAACCATCATGGCCCCCTTCAACGTCGAAGAACTCACAGTCTCATCATTCCACACAGCCCTCCGACAGGGCGACACAACCTGCGCCGACGTCCTAACCACATACCTAACCCGTATAACAACCCACGACCCCACACTAAAAGCACTCATAATCACCAATCCATCCGCAAAAGCAACAGCTACAGAAAAAGACCAAGAAACAAAACAATTACTGAAAAATGGCATCCCCTTCCCACCTCTCCATGGAGTCCCCATCCTCCTAAAAGATAACTACACAACATCCGACCTACCCACATCAGCAGGATGTAAGGCCCTACAATCCCTCACCACAAAGTTTGACAGCGAAGTCGTCTCACGACTTCGTAATGCAGGCGCAATTATTATTGGAAAGACCAATTTGCACGAATTCGCTCTTCATGGAACTACTACCTCTTCATTGGGTGGTCAGACTGTGAATCCGTACGATAAATCACGTACACCGGGTGGTTCATCTGGCGGAACAGCAGCTGGTATAGCGGCAAACTTTGCCCTATTAGGTTGTGGAACTGATACTATGAATTCGTGTCGGAGCCCTGCTTCTGCGTGTGGGGTTGTGGGCTTTCGACCTTCAAAGGGTATCGTGCCTGTTAGTGGTATTGTGCCCGTTTCCAGTACGCAGGATGTTGCGGGACCCATCGGGAGATCTGTTGAAGATGTAATGGTTCTTTATGATGTTATGAGGGGGTTGGATGTTTTTGCATCTAGGGATTGTGGGAGTGGACTTTCGGGATGTCTTACGGGGCAGGGGGTTAGGATTGGGGTGTTAGAGTGGTATTTTGGGTTCGAGGATGCGGGTTCTGCTACCTTAGAGGGAGATGGAGATCGGATTCGTGATGAGAATCGTATTGTCAAGGGAATTATTCGTGATGCATTGGTTTCTGTTCAGGATGAGTTAGATGCGACACTTGTTCCGGTTCAATGTCCTAGAGACTGGGAATTGGGGGGGATCTATTGAAGAATGCGGATACGCAACCGTTTGAGTTTCGGACGTGTCTTGATACTTTCTTGAGTTCTCAGGATGTTGACTCGAAGTATCGGTCTTTGAAATCTATTGTTGATGCTGGGGAATATCATCGTGAGGCCGTTACTGATGTTTTTACGGCTGGTCTTGAGAATCCGAAGGTCTTTTGTACTGGGAGTGAGGAGTATGCTGCTCGTTTGCTGGTTATTGAGGCACTGAAGGAATCTGTTAAGGAGATTTTTGAGAATTATCATCTTGATGCGTTGGTTTATCCTCATCAGCGACAGTTACCTGTTAAGGTTGGGGTGACGCGGCAGCCGAATCGGAATGGGATTTTGGCTGCTGTCACTGGGAGTCCGGCTATTTGTATTCCAGGTATGGTTTGTCTGATCTGAGATTATTTTTGTTTTTGCTTTCTTCGGTTTATACTGATTTTTGTTTTTTGCAGCGGGTTTTACTGAACCTACTTCTGAGGCTCCGTTGGGTGTTCCTGTTGGGCTTGAGTTGATGGGGGAGAATGAGGAGGATGATGATTTGTTATATCTTGCGAGAGGGATTGAAAAGGTTCTTTCAGCTAGGAAGGCGCCGATTTTGAGTTAGAATTTGGTCAGTTTAGATAGAAGTGACGTATTACTCGGAAGTGAATGGATTATAAGCCTAATCACAATCATTGATGAAGACGTACGATGTAGCTTGGGAATTGTGAGCTTGTTAACCTGACTATCGTGTTGTTACTGGTGACTCAAGGATTAATTGTAAGGTCTATATTATGGTGATTTTGATGTCTAATAGTCCAGATCGGACGCTCAATTGTTGAAGGTAACCAATATGTTTCACTTATGTGGACGAGATATCACCAATGATAAATTTCCACGTTGATAAACACAGATTCAAGAATCAGTAAAAATTGTTTACTCCGTAGATAGGACCGCCAATGCCTATATACACTGCTCACAGCGCAACCCAGTACGGACGCCAAAAGAAAAACACTCAAACATGGTATAATAGTCGCAGCTTAAGAATTTCCAAAACCCCACCGTAGGTATTTGAAGAATCAAAATCAAAATATGATGAGAAAGGAGAAGAGAAGAATGAGAAGAAAAGAACAAGGCAGATGCAAAATTCGCAGAAGCCTGTTGCATATGACCAGCGCCGGTAATAATGGCAGAAGAGTAAGTAAAACATAGGCATGAGATATCACGATGCTCCATCATCGTGTAAAATGCTAAACCGAGGGAGGGTAAACGGGTAACGAGAAGAAGATAATAAAAGTTTCAACCGGTATACAGGGGAGATGAAGTTGTCCCCGATGACACGATGATACAGAGTTCTGGATATACCCGTTGGAACAGGACTGTGCATGTTCACCGCAACCATATAATCCATAAAGACGCCGCTTGGAAAGTTGTAAAAAAAAGAGGAGAATAATAAAAAGTAGAACACATCGTAATCATCATTTCCCAAATGAGAAAACACCGTCCATCCCATCCGTAATAAAATTACCCAAAATATATGAACCATCTACCCATAATGGAACCTTAAGAGACGCCGGCGGGTTCCCCTGCAATACGCTATTGCGAAACCCTGATGAGGTGAAAGAGTCACAAAGCAGACATATAAACTAGCGAGCTTGACGATGCAATCCTGCGCCAATCCTGTATGCTTCGGTGCCATCATCGATAAGGCTCTCTTTGAACCAGGGGTGTTTCAGGGCTTCCTTGGCGGTAATACGTTGCTTGGGGTCGTAGATAAAGATCTTGCGTAATAAATCCAGGAATTGACGATTGAAGGGAGTGTTGGTAGGCATGAATTCCTATATCAAAGTTAGTGAAGAGTTTCGACTTATTGGGGGAATCGAAAAAGAAACATACGCCCAGTGCCTTCATTGCACGCACATACTTCCGGGATGCCCGGGTCGTCTCAGTATTAGGATAATCCAGTTTTGTGCGGTTAAAGTATCTAAAATCCGGATTAGTATTGGATCCTGTATGCGTCCGTATAATGAATGATGACTTACTTCGCGGCGGAGTTCTGGTTGCCGGCACGACCTTGCATGACCTGGCGGACTAATTTCGCATCAATTTTGGATCCGATAACAGCCTCCATCATGGCCAAGTGCTCAAGGTTGTCATGGGTCTGAAACAAGGCATCACCAGTGAAGAATTCCACTAGGATGCATCCAATACTCCAAATATCACAGGGGAAACTCCATCCGAGATTGAGTATAATTTCAGGTGCCCGATAATGCCTAGTTGAGACAACAGAAGAATGGTATTCGTCATCAAAAGTAGCAGAGCCAAAATCGATGAGTCGGATCTCGCTATCGAGAAGGACACGTCGCTGTCGAGCATTTCGGGGGTTAAGGTGGGAGGATGAGGGGATGGTGCGGTTATAAGTGAAGGTTTGGTAAGCGCTGCTGACAAGGAGGATGTTTTCGGGTTTGAGGTCGGTATGAATGAGGTTGAGGTCGTGAAGAACTTCATAAGGTTAGGAGGGGGCCAGATCACCATAGCAGGGAAAAAGAGAAAAGCTTACAGGCGACGCTTGTAAATAGTTGACGTGCAAAATGCTGGATCTGACTGCTGGGGAAAGGAACGAAGCCGTTGCCTTTGAGGAAATCGAAAACACTTTGACCTAATAGATCGGTGACAATGCAAATGTGATTCCGGAAATCGAAACAATCCCGCAGGTGAATACATTTATTTCGGTTGCTTTTGTCGTTCGAGGAAAGAGTTGATAAGACCCGTAATTCGATGCGAGAGGCATCTCGGTACTTCTGAATGGAGCGAATAATCTTGACAGCACATCGGGATTTTCGCTGCTTGTCATAAGCCTCCACTACCTTACCGAAAGTACCTTGTCCAAGAAGCTTGATGATGGAGTCTAGTAAAGTGTTAGCATGGACTTTTCGCCGATCGTAACAATAGAGATAAACGGGTGAAACGAACATCGATCCGTCAAGGGCGTGTCAGGAGTCACCAGATAATGGCCATCGTCATCGTCGAACTTTTCGTGGCGTGCACCCGCGTACTAGAGATTTCATATTAGCTCAAAACTCTTTCAAAAGACAAAACATACGCAGTGCGTAGAAGAGAATAGCTTATTAAGGGCCGTCGCAAATTACTCACATCACGAACGACAGGTACTGGCACATCCTTGGCCTTGATAATCGGATGCGGGGGTGGTACATAGCTGAGGAACGCGTCGCCAACATTCTCCAGTTCCCGTCGCTTTTGCTCGTCGCGGGTTGATTTCCGGGTGGTCCGCTTGCGCTTTTGGCCCACCGCCGCATCCTCATAGTAAACACCGTTGCTAGCACCTGTGCTGCCTTGAGAGCCCAGTGATGTAGGGGCTGTGGTGTGTAGAGAGGTCGTTCGGTCGGTAGACAAAGACTGTGACGAGTCTTCACCATACTGTTGGGGATTGATTGAGAATGACGGTCGGTCGTAGTAGCCCAAATCATAGGCCGTTTCGATTCCTGTGCGTCGCCGTTTGCCAGCCGGCTGGGGCACTGCAGGCTGACCGGGAGGCACAGCGTGGCTTGGGGGAGCGGGAGCAGCAGCAGCAGCAGCCGGGCCAGATTTTGAGCCTTCAGGTCCCGGGCTGTCATCAATCACGATGACCTCCTTGGGAATGCCATTCTTGTAAAACTCGCCCCAGTCAGGCTTTTTCTTTCGCCCGCCTAGAGACGGGGCGGCACTGGAGCCACTTTGGTGAGATGCCATACCGGATGGCGTGGTAGTCGAAGCCGCCGGAGCGACTCGACTCGACTGAGTGTAGGGAAGGGCTGTGGTGTTGGCGGGAGCGGTTGTTGGGGAGGGGACGGAGTAAGTGTAGGGATTTGCCAGGCGAGCCCCTGCAGTGGTGGTCGGAGGAGGGTAGGCAGCTGTCGCCTGGTATGAAGAATGAGGGTATCCGTATCGCTGGTGAGAAAGATGGGTTGCAGTGGCCGTTGATGGAGTGGACATTGTGTACGGAGGAGTCCCGTCCGTCGCACGAACGGTCCTTAGGGACGTGTGGAGAGAGTGCGTTCAGTGACCGATTGTCGGCGGTGGCAGCGGAGAAGCTCTTCGCAGCAATGAAAGGGCACCCAGGCGAGGGGACTCAGCGGAGAAAATGGTATCGATCGAGCAGAAAGTAATAGGAAGGGTCGGAAGGGATTGGCTCGAGACGTGACAATGACGAGGCGGTCGGAGAATGGGATGGGATCAAGCCCGATGCATGTCTAGTGGAGTTTGCGGGAGAAGGGCAAATTTGGGGCTCGAGTCTAGATGGAAATAGATCACGAAGAAGCCGGGTCGAAATTGCGAATCATTGACAGAAAATATAACGACATCTGTGGGGGGAACAGGCAGTAAGGAAGAGGGGGGAGACGAAGTGAAGTTGATGATGGAAGGCGAGCCAGAGTTGGGGACGTAAGAGCGTTGCCGATCATTCGCGCGCTTTTTCTTACACTGTTAGGAGACTCGGCACTCTGCACGGTTCAAGCCAAAGTGGAAGAAAATTAAAACAGAAAAATGGACACATTCCGTCCCTTTTTCATGATTTTATTCTTTGATTTGTGTCTGATCTAATTCGAAGAGAAGAGAGTAGGTATCCCCTTTCATAGTCATCGATCTTCGCCCAAGACTATGTTCTTCCACCACCAACACTACCTAGTAGTAAATGAGTACTCGTCATTCTCGATTCTATACAGTACACCTGGACAGTCTCGGTGGCTTATGAACTTTTTTAAATTATTATTAGGGGTCCATGCGGGTCAAACACGACTCATAGAGTCTCCGAGAGGTGCCCATTTAAATACAGGAAATACAGGCGTATCTCTTCTAGCCCTCTAAGCCTTCGAGGTATATCAGCAAATCGGACTCTTTCACTATCTATGATTGTCCTGCGTGGGTGGTCTTTGGCCCACCAGACGCCACCCAGAGTAGCCCTGGCTTAACCGATCCGCCAACCCACACGCTACGACGCCCTAAAAAATCCATATAAGTGGATATATGGAAGGAAATTGAATGAAAAATGATCTCGATTAGATTTATCTATTCCTTTGATGAAGAATATATTAATCTATGTAAATGTATCAAATGCCAAGTCGAATTCCATCGTTAATACCTCATTTGCCCCCATGCGGACCTGCGCGGCCGGTCACCTGAGATGCGCCGGATGAATAGAAAGACCGCGATTCTTGCATGAACTCACATTGCCCTTGGCTGAATAACCGTGGAATGAAAGAAAAATCAGTGGCTGTGGGTTAAATAGTGAGAAAAGATGTTTCTAACTCTGTAACTCATACTCCTGGGCTAAATAGATATCCAGTACGGGTCTTGACTCAGGTCACAGATAGTATACAGTCAACACTTACTAGGCAATATACTACTAAGCACAGGCTGACACTGTCATGATACTGCAGCCTGAGACTGCTGATAGTATGTTTGCAGGTATTGCATCCATATATCTCCGGCCCTGGACTCGGACTCGGAGCCTGAGCCCGAAGGATACATATACTACTACCCCCCGAGGTCATGAGCATGGCAGTTTTAGAGATCGTAGTATGCAATGATACTTATTTAACTAATTCCTTGGAACTTTTGGTTCATATATCTAAAGATTTGACATCCATCGCGTAAAGGTGCTATACATAGTACCTAACGGGTACTCTACTTCCGTCCTTTCTATAATCCTGGAGGTACTTACAATTTCAAGTTACCCATATACTAAGTACATAGTACACTAGCAAGCCCATTGTTTCTTCAACTTGAAAACTAAACCCTCCGACCTCGGGACTGAGTGAAATATACTACCTGCATGGCAGTCCGGAGAACATCCAAATCATACATTCCGGCTATCAGGCGCAGGAATCCTGGGGGCCAAAATCCAAACTTAGAATTCCAACTTGAACTCATTGGCCTGATAATTACGGTAACTTTTGGCCCTGGGGCCGGACATAGGTACCACCCCAATATCTTTAACTATAATCATGAAGATTGGCTAGGATCTTTGGCATCGGGATATGCATAAATTGTGAGCATCCCGACAACACAGCCCCGTCGTCATAATTCATCTTACTGCATTAATGGTAAAAATAGTTTGAACATACTTGGGTAGTATTTGCTCAAATAGTCACCCTCCTTGGTACAATGCACTGATAAGCATAAAATCCTCTCCTGCAACGATGTCATAGCGATCGTCGACATGCATCCTTCTCGGGATCTAAAGGGAACTGTGCGGGGGGAGCGGGGAAGTCCTGAGGGAGCACTTGAGAACTCAAGATTATTCTTAGTCATTTAGCAAGATTGAAAGTGAAAGCGAATTTAAATGGAAAGTAATTATAGATGGATTTATTAATTTGAACTATATATTTGATTACCTACTTTCGGGATCTTGGTGGCGGGCAAGGGGGTATCGTGGTTAGGGTCAATCCACGAAAGTCTGCTAGGGACTCTTCGGAAGACTCGGAGGTGGCAAGCAATGGGTATTTGCTGAATTTAAAAGATGGAAATACTCTATAAGATCCAATATAAGAAGATTATCTACCTCCTTCAAGGTTATATCAAGGGAGTCCTTACTCTATTTTCTATAGATTCTTGATCTTCCTATGCTTAATGGAGGTTATAGTAACTGAAGTTAGTACTATAAAGAATATATTGAATAAAATTTACATAAATGAGTCTTTGATATGCTTGCCTATCTACTTAAGTATCTTTTCAAGAATAGTGTAGAGCACAATATAAACTTGAATTGTAGGGTATAGTTCAACAAGTTACCCATACCCATAGTTTTTATACACAAGTATACTTCAAGGCCTATTGGTGACCTAATACACCAATAATAGATACGAATGATAATCCTTAACTCATCTCTCTTACAACCTCATGAGCTCGGCTCATCTCATCCTCCGAAGGCATATTGACAATAGCCAAATAAAGAACTTTCTGTTGAGAAATTAGCATATATTCTGCCTGTAATTGAACCAAGTAGACTCTACCTTTTTCATTAGCTTAGAGACTGGCGAAAGTGGTCCGTTCCGTTCTCTTTGACCACCAGAGGACCCTCTCATCCGAAGACTAGGACGTTCATAATACATATCGTCTTGAGATAAAGATTCCGGTGGACTTTGTGGGTTTCGCATATCTCGTACTTGGTTGATAGCGTCTCTTAAGCCAAAACCTCGTCCATATGGAGCATGTGGCGCCGGGGCATTTGAATTGGAGTATGATCGCATGTAACCATCATCTTCTGATTGAGACGAGAAGCTTCGGCGATCACGTAGTAGACCACACCGATTTCCTTTCATTCCTTGTAGTTTATCCATTGTGAGCTTCCCGCCTGTGACTAATGCGAGTGGATCACCACTGCTGGCGGGGTGGTTGGGATCCGCATATCGGGAGGTGAAGGTAGGTTTTAATCCTTGATTTAAATGGCTGTCGGGATTTTTGGCGATCTAACAGGCAGGGGGTTCTTAGGTTAGATATGATCGTGCATATGTCAAGGCTGAACTAAAACTTACAAATTTTGCCTGTGCCCTCTTGTCCATGTAGCCGCTGACGAATTGGCCCTTTTTCTTCATTTTGGATAACCTTTTCTCTGCGTTAGGATCGGATGCTAGCTGGTCGATCTCTGGGAAGACTAGAGGGGCCACTTCAGGGAACATGTTTCCGTATGTTTTCCCATCTGAAGACTTCAGTTTGCGCTGGAGGCGTTTGAACGTGCCGGTATCACCTGTACCTGAAGCCTCGGAAATCAAAGAGTTAAGATTTATAGCGGTTGAGGGCATGTCTTCTAGCTCAGGATTCCATGTCATGATAAGGCAATAAAGCCCGCGAGGCTGGAAGAATTCCTTGTTGATCTGAGTGAAAAAGGAGTTTGTTCTGTAAAATAGGGTTAGTATACTACTGTAGTTAGCACGAGAAAGGAATGGCAGTCTTACCTTCGGCGCCCATCAGCGACAATAGCAATATCAGTGGTAATCTGTATAGCGATTGAGACTGCAATACCGGTGACAGAGGGCATCCACATTGTTCCGATCGAAGCCAAGTTGATTGTGTGGAGCCAAGGAGTGGCCTGGCATGATTTCTCTGCGGTATTGAGAAAGTCCAAGAACATGGTTTGGTCAATACCGCACTCTTCAAGTACCGGGGAATATGCACGGATGAAGCCACGATCTCGAGTCTTGGGTCTGCGCTGTGGTAAGACCACAGGTATAGATAGTTTCGGTCGGGGAGCATTCTCGAGAGAATCATACGCCGGAGGTGCGGGATGTGAAGATGCAAATTGATGTGCGAGATTGGGTTGATCGGCATTTTCGTCAATTTCGGTGTATACTGGAGGGGTATTGGTTGAGGGCTCGGAGGTATGGAGGAGCTCTTCTTGAGCCTCGTCAAGAGCCCATTGCTCCTCTAACGCTGTGGCTGGCAGTTCAAATATTTCATTTTCATGCGCCGGGAGCTCGTGGGGGAGATCCTCATCCGCCCCTGGACTGATTGACTGCGTTGGTATATCTTCAGAGGGGGATGCGGGTGTCTGATTATCCTTTTTGGCCTTGTGAGCAGTTATGCTCTCTGAAATAAGACCGATACCCGCCGCGATACCTTGAAAAGCCTTTTGGGGGAGAGAGGAACGACTTGTCATGACTGCGGAGAGAAGCGACTCAATAGATTGAATAACTGACAACCTTGGACGTCTGAAGAAATTATTATTTAGAAATGAGAAAGAAGGGCATACTGCATTTATAGCCTCGAGGTCGTGTCTTCTGGCACCGTGGATACCTAATTCTTGCAATATTCTAAATTGCTTTTAGGCATTCTTGAAGGCTACTAACTGTGGCGGTGCAATTATCCCCTAACTATAGGGTGTTCTACATGCTTATTGGCTGTATTGGGAATAAGCACAAGCCGAGACTTCCTTAAAGTCGATTAGACTTGGGACCTCATAGTTAGTTAATTTCTGCAAATGACTCTGTGGTGACTGGATCTATGGTTCCCGCCATCCCAATCCGGTAACGATTGCGAAGATGTGGCTAAGCCGCGCGCTACAGCATTAAGCTTACCTTTCTCAGGTATGTCATCGCGAGTGATTATTGGTGCCTAAATTCTAGTTATACCTTGTTCCCTGATGATGCTTCGACCCGCATCTCCATAGCCTCACAATCCGAAACTAACAATTCCTGATGGATCTTCCCTGGGGCCGAGGGAAATTGTTAGTACAAGCTGACTAGTCTCCAAATTTACTATCTAGTACTAGTATATAGTATATCTGATAATAAACATCCGCAGTTCGAATTCTCATCATTATTTCTTTTATTGGCATGCTAACATAGTCCTACATGTACAGCTACACAACAGACAGTGCAAGCGAATGACATGCATTGAGATCGATTTTCGTTTTCAGTTGCTGAGTTGTATTTAAGATCGTGTCTAGAACGATTGCTCAAAAGCCCAGAGCAATAGATAGATCGAGCTATAGTGCAATTACACACTTGCCCATCGCCCACACAGAATGCATGTCCCATCGATAGGGACTGTGAAGGTAGTAAAATCCCCGAATCCCACAACAAGGAAAAAGAACCTGGGAAAGAAGAAGAAAACCCAAACGCCACGAACCAGACTCACGAAGATGCAAGAAATTCCAGGGCCTAAGGGAAATGAGTATAGCAATCCCCAACAGATTGTGCCCCAGAACAAATTAAACACAAATAAGAAAAAAATAAAATAAGATTACAAGGGTCTGATTCGCTTATACTGCACGGTCTTCCTTTGGATCCTTTGAATAACCTCTCTGCACATGCTTGATGCCTCGTCCATCTGCCTCGAGCATAAACAAGAGATCTCGGACCTGGATACCAGCCCCCTTCTCTTGATCTTCGCGCCACGCCCCAATTCGTCGCTTGGGTGGGCCGGCTGGTGTTTCTCCAGAACGACTAGGCTTGTCGGACCCAGGAGTTGGTGTGGGAGGGTTGGGCCGTGAGGGTGACGAGAACCCGCTGGAAGATCCGCCAGGTTTTAACCATGAATATGACTTTTTAGTTCCAAACATCCGTCCAGAGAGCATGCTATTGGTGGCCATTCGTGCCGTCTCGACGGACTGCTGATGTTGCTGCGCTTCAGTAGCCTTAGAATCCTGCATTTTCTTTGCCTCTTTCTTGGTCATTGATTTTTTATCGAAGCTGGGGGCCTTCTCTGCGATTGGCGTGGAAGGAGCAGAATTAAGATCAACGGATTCAGCTCGGTTGCCTGTGATTTCTCCCACAGTGGCGTTTGCACTGCGCTTAGCTCGCTTTGCAGCACGCCTGTGCTCCTGTGATGACTCTCGGCTAACAAGACTCCGGTATTTGTCCGCGATAGGTTTAGAAGGGGGTGTTTCGATTTCTGATTGAGGTCCTGTAAATTCCGGATTAGTAGGATGAATTGTGAAAAATTTTAACTTGTTCTCAGATAATGCAACACATACGCTTGGAAGGCGTTGCCATATCCCCAAGACCCTGTTTTGAAGATTGTGCAACATCTTGCCATTCGTCAGGGACGACTCCATGTGAGTGTGCTCGACGGCTGCGAGAAAGGGCAGAAGAGTAATCAACGATGCCCCTCAGACGTTCTTCGCAAGAAAGAGACATCAAGTTCAAGATATCCACAAGAGGAGCACCCTCTTGATTCAAAATTGTTTGACCAGTACGAATTACGGATGATCCATCAGGGCCTGTAACTTCGATAGGCTGGGGTCGCCCAGGAACGGGATGAAATAGTCCTTCAGAGGGGATGCGAACACCAAGGTCAAAGCCTCGCTTCTGAATCTTCTGCTCCAGCAGCTTAGCTAGCAGAAACGGTTCTTGAAGATGGTATTGCGACCGCCGTGCGGCCTCCGTATCCTCACGGGTCGGCTCATTCGGATCTTTGAATGGAACGGGGGGTTGAGAGGCTGGTTCGGAAAACGAATGCTGCTGCTGGACAACCGGTTTTATGTGGGGCAACTCGCCAAAGCTGCTCGACGCTGAAAGAGTTCCCGTTGTGGAGGCTTGGGAGTTGAAAGATGTGTTGATAGGAGGTGGCTGTTGAGGTGTTTGCGCTCGAGGAGCCGCCTGCGCCTGCGCATTGGGCCCTGAAAAGCTGCGCGTGAGGAATGCCTCTTCTTCTCTCACATCAATACCAGACGATGCCAGAACATCCGTCAACTCCGCCGCATCTGTTGTCTTATCAACTGGGCGTGATGGCGGACCCATGGTACCTGCAGGGGCAGGCGCTTGAGGAGCAGGTGTTGATGGCATGCTGTTCGGAGCTGTCCCGTTCATGGGGGGTTGGTTTGGTGGAAGCTGCATCGCGCCAAAGCTCGGGGACGCGTAGGGCGATTGTGTCTGGGATGGCGGTAGAGGAGAAAGACGGGGACGTTTCGATGGAGGAGGTGCTACGCCTCCATTCACAGGCGAAGCAGCGTGAGGAGATGGGGAGGAGACAGGAGGAGAGAAAGGTTGGGTGGAGAATTGCGGCGGAGGCTGCTGCTGCTGCTGTTGCTGAGGGTGTCGAGTTTGCGCCATGATGAAAGATTACTGATAATCAAATGAGAGGCGGATAGTAATGGAAATGCGGTTTATGCCGCTCGTTCTTGCGAGATACAAAGGCTGCACGCGTGGCCGTTAAAGTGAGCGGTTTGCTCACACCACCAGATGCCACTGAACGTGACCATCTCAGAAGACCCGTGAAACCATGAGATCGACGCGCAAAGATGATTAGGGATATCAAAGACGTAAACGGCGTAAGTGGAAGACACGTAGGCGATGGCGATGCGGGACGAGGGGGACAAGGAGCTTAATGTCTCTTGAGGTTTTGCTCCGCGGATCGCGTTGGATCACGTGTAGCTTAGTTAATGCAACGGGTCCCGTAAAAGCAAGGCGGTGAACTATAACCTTGGTTGATCCCGCGCGATTCATTTCCTGTCGCCAACTTCTTGCTTGACCCATTACACGTCTCTTTCATTCGTTAATATTATTTTTGCAATAAGGTACTGCTTCGGTCATGGGAATGGTTTAAAATCATTCCTCCGTATACCTCATCACTTGGATTCGTGTGACGGGGCCTGCAGTGCCTGGATATTCAACGATTCTGCCGATAAGGAACTGCGACAGCCACAATACCCAAGCTTTCTCCTTGACCTTACAGAGGCTCGAGGATCTCTGCCATAATGGCCACCAAGCGGAAGGTTTCGGTCATGGGCGCCACTGGAGACGATGGACCGGTCGACCCTTCAGATGAGCTAGCGTTCTATTGTCTCGGCGGAGGAAATGAAGTCGGACGATCATGTCATATCATTCAATACAAGGGCAAGACGGTCATGGTGAGCTTTATGTTCGAATTCGAGGCGTTTATACTCAATTGGCTAATGTGTCTGACTCCTCAATAGCTCGATGCGGGCATGCACCCAGCTAAAGAAGGGTTCTCAGCATTACCGTTCTTCGATGAGTTCGATTTGAGCACTGTGGATATTCTCTTGATCAGCCAGTACGTGAAATCCATATCTTGCTTTGTCTTCGATATAGCGCCTGGAAATATAATTGGGCTTCGGGGTGTCTTAACGAGGCCCCGATTATACAATGAGCTTTGTACATGGCCCAGAGTTTCAATATATTGGACTCATTTTCGATATTCGCATTGTAAAACTCGCGTGATTCATTTATGATTTACTGACACTTAATTGTTGGAAATAGTTTTCACGTTGACCATTCATCGGCCCTTCCCTATGTGCTCAGCAAGACGAACTTCAAAGGTCGTGTCTTCATGACACATGCCACCAAGGCCATTTATAAATGGCTCATTCAAGATAATGTCCGTGTTAGCAATACATCTTCTTCCTCAGACCAACGCACAACTCTATATACGGAGCGCGATCACCTTTCCACACTTCCTTTAATCGAAACCATCGATTTCAACACAACCCACACTATCAATAGCATTCGCATCACCCCATTCCCTGCTGGACACGTTCTCGGCGCAGCTATGTTTTTGGTCTCAATCGCCGGCTTGAACATTTTGTTTACCGGAGACTATTCTCGCGAGGAAGATCGACACTTGATTCCAGCTGAAGTACCGAAGGGAATTAAGATCGATGTGCTGATTACAGAGTCTACATTTGGTATTTCGTCCAATCCACCCAGACTGGAACGAGAAGCTGCTCTCATGAAGTCAATCACAGGCGTCCTAAACCGTGGAGGTCGTGTTCTCATGCCCGTTTTTGCTCTTGGTCGTGCGCAAGAGTTACTTTTGATTCTCGAGGAATACTGGGAACGACACCCAGAACTACAGAAAGTTCCGATTTACTATATTGGTAATATGGCGCGTCGTTGCATGGTTGTATACCAGACATATATTGGCGCCATGAACGACAACATTAAACGACTTTTCCGGCAACGCATGGCCGAGGCTGAGGCGAGTGGAGATAAGAGTATAACGGCAGGACCATGGGACTTCCGCTTTGTTAGGAGTCTCCGAAGTCTAGAGCGATTTGACGATGTCGGCGGCTGCGTTATGATTGCATCGCCGGGTATGCTTCAAACGGGAACCAGCCGAGAATTGTTAGAAAGATGGGCGCCCAGTGAACGTAATGGTGTAGTTATGACAGGTTACAGTGTCGAAGGGACAATGGCTAAGCAACTGCTTAATGAGCCTGATCTAATCCCTGCTGTTATGTCTAAGGGCAATGCTGTCCAAGGTCGCGGACGAGTACCAGGGGGCAATGATGAAGATCAAAAAGTCATGATTCCCCGTCGTTGTACTATCGACGAAATTAGTTTTGCAGCCCATGTTGATGGTGTAGAGAACCGAAATTTCATTGAAGAGGTTGCCGCACCGGTTGTGGTATGTTGGTTCTACGAGGTTCACCTTTTGCTAGCTGCTAACCCGATGATAGATTCTGGTACACGGCGAAAAACACCAAATGATGCGACTGAAGTCCAAGCTACTCAGTCTCAACGCAGACAAGACCGTCAAAGTTAAGGTTTATACGCCTGCTAATTGCGATGAAGTTCGCATCCCCTTCAAGAAAGATAAGATTGCCAAGGTTGTTGGCAAACTAGCACAAGTTGCCCCCCCTCGGAACAAGATGATGGACAGTTAATGGCTGGAGTTCTGGTTCAAAATGGATTCGATCTATCACTGATGGCCCCTGATGATCTCCGAGAATATGCTGGTTTAACGACAACCACCATTACATGCAAACAGCACCTGACACTCAGCTCTGCTAGCATGGACCTGATCAAATGGGCTCTAGAGGGAACCTTTGGGGCCATTGAAAAGATTGGCAGTACCAAGGAAGGAAACAAGCCAGTCAATGGCGACGCAGGAGAGAAAGCCGATGAGGAAATCCCCATGGGAGAGACACAAGCATATCTGGTCATGGGCTGTGTGATCTTACGTCACCACCCGCGAACCCATGAAGTCGAACTGGAATGGGAGGGTAACATGATGAATGACGGTGTTGCCGATGCTGTCATGGCTGTGCTACTCACAGTTGAGAGCAGCCCGGCCTCAGTGAAGCGTAAGTGAAAGAACAAAGCCTACTTGATTTTCGCTGTTTGGAACTAACAGTATCTTCTTTACTTAGAATCGGCAAAACATAATCATCACCATCACCACCATCATGATGACGAGGACATCGATATGCAGCTGCCCAATCCCCACTCATATGTTGATGCCGACGACCGACTTTCTCGTCTCCTTATGATGCTCGAAATGCAATTCGGCTCCGAGATTTCTCCCATCGAGCGACCACGTATCCCAGCTGACCTTGCGACTGGCCCCACAGACGGCGAGCAGCCAACTGAACTTGACGAGGAGCGTGTTGCGGACATCGAGTCGGCGGAATTGGAGCGCCTTCATGCCTTGGGCATCCCCGTCCCTGGTATTGAAATCAAGGTGGATAAGCACGTTGCCCGTGTCTGGCTAGAGAACCTGGAAGTCGAATGCGCCAGTGCTATTCTACGTGACCGAGTTCGTATTGTTGTCGAACGGGCGGTTGAAACCATTGCGGGTCTCTGGGCAGCCAGTTCAATGCCTAAGGAGGCCGTCGTTCCAAATGGCTCCATGAAAACGCAAGAAGAAATCGAGGCTGCTGCTATTGAGAAGGCCGCTGCCATCGAGACGCAAGGTTAATTTTATGTACGATAATAGGATATCCTCAATGAACAGACTTGGGCATCGGAAGCCCTAAATAGCGTTTGGTCTTTTAACTTCTTTTCGTCTCTAGATAATGACCTAGACAGATTGCACGTATCCCGAGTCCACGGGTTCATTGATATTCAATGTTATACCAGTATCATGTCACGATATGGTGTATCAAATATGTATGTGAATTGCCCGTCTGACCGTAGATAAAATTGGTTGAATCCACACCTCACGTAAATTATGGCCAGTAACCACGGTTGGTGATAGAAGGCCCATCTTGGCAAGCGTCCCGAGCGCATAGTAAACGTAGATAACAGCTAAATCGGAGATTAGTCCGCTGCCGTGAGCCGATATAGTGCGGTATCAAACCCGGACAACTAGCCAATAGAGAACTCGGGATCTCCAAATCGGCATGCCGAGTCCACTTTACCCCGCTGGCCTTTGCCTCGGGTTAAAGGTTAAACGAAGTATAAGAGGAACTTAATCTCCGATCTTGTGGAACGAATCATCTCTACCTCTCATCATATTTTACATTTCAATTTCAACCAATCTTGAAATGACTGATCCCAGTATGTTTAGCCTTCATTGTATTTAATGTTTAGTCTTGCTCACATTGATGACAGAACAGACATCTACTGCATCGCGCAGTGCGGTTCTACACCGAGATAGCCATTTCATTCCCAAGAGAGCTATCGGTGGTAAAGGATGCTATATTAATTTGGAAGATGGCACGAAGTTCCTTGATTCAACTGGTGGCGCTGCTGTCTCATGTCTAGGACATGGTAATGAAAAGGTTCAGCAAGCCATCAAAGATCAGTTGGATCAAATTTCCTACTGCCACACAGCATTTTTCGGAACAAATGTTACAGAAGAACTGGCTCGCGCTCTAGTTGATTCCACTGGAGGAAAAATGTCCAAGGTATTCGTCATGAGTTCAGGTGAGAGCAAGCTCTTTGGCTTGCGTTAGATAACTGTCGCTAAAGTTGTTATGTCATTTAGGCTCTGAAGCTGTTGAGGCTGCGATGAAACTGGCCCGTCAGTACTTTCTTGAGTTATCTGACCCCCAAACTGAAAGGACACGGTTCATTGCACGTCTGCCCTCTTATCATGGTACTACTCTTGGTGCACTGAGTATCGGTGGGCATGTTCATCGAAGAGAGCCATTCTTGCCTCTACTCTCGAAAAATATCTCTCATGTCTCCCCGTGCTATGCCTATCGTGGTAAGAAAGACGGCGAGTCTGATGCGGATTACGTTAGTCGATTGGCGGCAGAGTTAGATGCGGAGTTCAAGCGAGTGGGGCCGGAGACTGTTTGTGCATTTATTGCAGAACCTGTGGTTGGAGCGGTAAGATAATTCGAGTCATTCTTGGAAAAGTATTGAGTATCTGACAAGATCGGAAAATTAGGCATTAGGTTGTGTTCCAGCGGTACCGGGATATCTCCCCGCTATGAAAGCTGTGTGCGAAAAGTATGGTGCTCTATTTATTCTGGATGAAATCATGAGTGGAATGGGTAGATGCGGAACTCTACACGCTTGGGAACAGGAGGATGTCGTTCCTGATATTCAGACCATCGGCAAGGGTCTGGGTGGTGGCTATGCTCCTGTCTCTGGAATGTTGATAAATGATTCCATCGTACAGGTTTTGGATAAGGGAACTGGTTCGTTCCGACACGGGCAGACATACCAGGGCCATCCGATCTCTTGTGCGGCTGCCTTGGCTGTACAAAAGGTGATTCAAGAGCAGTCGCTTTTGGAGAATGTGCGGAGTATGGGCACCTACTTGGAGCAACAGCTACGCCACCGTTTTCGAAACCACCCACATGTCGGCGATATTCGTGGAAAGGGATTGTTCTGGGGGGTGAGAATTAATTCAATAATTGAGTCCTGCAATTTGATATGCTGACGAAAAGCTCTATTGATAGATGGAATTTGTCAAAGACAAGACTACTAAAGAGCCATTCGATAAGGAGACACGGCTATCGGCTTTGATTCAAGAAAAGGGGCTGTGTCCGGAGTTTGCTATTTCGTTGTATGGATGCTCCGGCACAGTTGATGGTATCAGTGGTGATCATGTTATCTTGGCACCGCCTTATATCGTGTCGAAAGAGGAGATTGACATTATTGTTGATGTTACTGCAAAGGTTCTGGAGGCGGTTTTCAATGAGATAAAATAGTGATAGTATGATCTCGGGACGCGGATGCTCAGGGTTACGCTGGGGTAATAGCCTTCAAGTTTACATCATGATATGGGTACTTTCATCCGCAGGGCTGGGCGCCAGAGAATTTGCTCATAGATACAATCATGAAACCTGATCATCCAATTCCTCCACCTTGTTTCCAAGATAATACAGTCAGTCTGAAGCACGCCAACAGGTAAATGGGGCAAATTGTGGTAAATGAACTTGTATGGTACCCAATCTGGAGGCTCCTGTAAGCGCAAATCAACCTCTCTTCCGTGATCTTCTAAAATTTGGTGGAGCCTAGCAACTTGGGCATCAATAATTGTATGTTCAACCACCCTCACTCCGGTAATTTTGTTTAGAGGTAGCTCCTGTTGAGCTGAGGCCCACAGCCTTTTGCGTCTATCACTCAATGACCGGACAAAGAGAGACTCATATCTTTGCCAGGATCTCAGGCAAGGTACAAAACTTTCAATGCAAACGGACTCATATACCCCATCCGAATCGAGCAGCTCGACTGAATCTGGGGGACCGTGAAGCATTAATGCCCATCAAATAAACTCCGGATCTGCACCATAATCTAAGAGAACCCGTACACCTTGCGGCCAACCAATCGCAAAATCAAGGAGTGTTAATCCATCAACTATATCGTGAGGCTGGACAATCCCCGAACAAAGAGCGTGGGTTAAATCCCTAAGTGATTCTCGGATAATAACCTTGATGATATCTGGGTATGATACGGCTTGTCATAGTATTAGTTTCCGTCTGCACCGAAAGCATGAAATCTGAATACATACCATCCTCATCTTTTGAAAGCATCAATGGCATATTTACTTTTCCTCTCAGGGACCGAGGTGTCACTGAAAGAGGCCCCCCAATTTGCACAAGGTAAGTCGCAAGGAAGTGGTGGTCATATGTCCAGACAACTTCATTGCACAGCCTGGTCAAAATTTCCCGTCCTGAATGATTATCTGGAACAGAACCAAGGCTTCCCAGGAATTTGGCCCATTTGAACAGGGCTAGTATTTGACTTTCCAAATTCCACATACTATTCATGCTGATTGCCTAACGCCTCAAATTAGCATCTTGTTACCAGGGGGAAGCTACTATAAATGGTATACTTACATCTATGAACGAAACCATGCCATATAACTTCCAGCACATGTCATCAGGTTTGGCCTTTCCGTCTGAGAATGCGAGCTGGAGTTCATATATCAGATCATCTATTAGTGTCATTGTCTTAGGAATAGGGGTGAACGTTCTAGAGTGAAGGCAACGCATGGTTTGGTACTACCAGCTATCCCATCCACAGACAACCTGAAACTGAGCGTTGGTAAAAATGAAAGTTTTCTGGCTCCAGCAAGAACAAAAAGTGAAAATGATACGGTGACGCTAAAACGTTCGCTGTAATAACTGTAGGGCTTCACGTTGGACCCTATACGATCCTTAGAGCGATAGCGGCACTCTAGATCCAGTGTGGATTGAGCCTCACGGCATGAGCAAGATGACCCCAGAGCTGGCGCTCTCGTAGTTGAAGCCTGGCTGATGGAAAAATGCTACCGAAAAAATCAAGCTCTGCCAAATCAACTTATCTTGGGTAATTACAATTATTCCGCTGTCAGCATTGCCCCTGGAACCAACGATGGAGGTCGATATACCATCAAATTCTGCAATGTCACGGTTAAATACACACACCCCGGCTGGAACGATACAATCAACACCCAAATTTGGCTCCCCTTGGATGATTGGAATGGCAGATTCCAAGCTTTAGGATGTGGAGGCTACGCCACAGGACTTGGGTCTATCTACCTCACTCACGCAGTTGCGCAAGGGTACTCATCTGCCTCCACTGATGGTGGTTTTGCAACAGGCGCAACCACCATTCCAACAGATTTTTCTTGGGTCCTCAGCAGCAAGGGAAATGTCAATTGGTTTTTTTTTTGAGAACTACGCATTCAAAGCAACAAACGACATGGCTATCATTGGGAAGCAGATCACCATATCCTACTACGGGAGAGCGGCAAACTATTCGTATTTTACTGGGTGTTCTGGTGGTGGACGACAAGGTCTGATGATGGCGCAAACTTTTCCAGATGCTTTCGATGGGATTTTGGCCATTTCACCAGCAAGTCATCTAGAGACATTTATTCCTGCTGCCTACTGGCCTGAGCAAGTCATGAACCAGAATGAATATTACCCATCACCTTGTGAAGTCGAAGGCTTCACCAAGGCTGCAGTTAAGGCGTGTGATCGGATGGACGGAGTGGAAGAGGGTATCATTAGCGATCCTAGCATATGCAATCTCACTGCGTACAGCTTCGTCGGACAAAACTTCATATGCAATGGGACTCGGTATTCCCTGGCTGCGTCTGGCGCACAGGTTGTTGAAGCTGCTTGGTCTGGTTCCGGAAAGGAAGCTTGGTTCGGACTGAACAAGGGCGCTGCTATAGGCAGCTACTATGTCCCAACTGCATGTTCTGGTAACGGCACATGCTATTCCTCCGGTGCTCCTCTATTCGGCAAGTGGATTTCGAATCTCGTCGTTAAGGATCCGGATCTTGCGATCAACAACATGACCAATGCGGCATTTTCCAAAGCCCTACACGCATCATTTGTCGGTAACGTGGAGTCTTATCTGTCAAGCTTCGATGCCAATGGTGGTAAGATGATCACCTGGCATGGAATTGCGGATGAAGCCATCCCCCCAAATGGAACGATCAAGTACTACGACGAAGTACTTGATAATGACCCTGAAGTTCAGGACTTCTATCGTTTCTTTGAGGCGCCGGGGGTTGCACACTGCTATGTTGGACTGGGACCTATTCCGAATGAAGCAATCTCTATATTGGTGGCCTGGGTGGAGAAGGATGATGTGCCTGTCATTTTGCATGCTACGAATGGAAAATAACAACCACCGCGCGAGACTTGTGTCCGTATCCTCTTTAGCAGAAGTATATCGGGGGAGACCCAAGAAAACCAGCATCTTTTGTCTGTGCCAGAAGGGCATAATCACTGGAGTGATGCTCCCTGACATTATTTCTACTTCAGGTTCCAACTTGAACCTTGGTTGAGAGGAGACCTCGGGAGATTTTACTACTCAAGTGCTTCAATGCTCTCTCATTTACAATTCACAGTATTCATCTTTGACACATTTCATTCTACCTAGGTATATTTTTATATTGATCATGATGGTTCTTCAATATTGTTAGTATTGTATGACCAACATGCTCCTCACTAGCATGTCCATATATAAATATTAGACTTAAATAGCTTATGAAAACCGATTGCGCTTCATAAGACTCGAGAAAGCATGGTCGAAAATAACAAAAGTTCCAATTTTTTGAGTAGTATACTGTGTACTATACTATAAAGAAAGCTTAATATTAGTAATGGTAGTTTGAGTTGTACTAGATTGTAACAAGATGAGAAATTTTACTCTAATAATAGTCGCAGCTCTAGGAAGCTATACCCGTGAACAGATAAAAATCACAGCATCTGTAAGTCTTCAGTATCTAGTAGACTCACCTGGGCTACCTGGGCTACCAGGGCTTCATGCATGATGCAAGCGGGTCTGAATCGGGTTAGGCCGAGATAATTAATCTGGTGACAGAAAACCCGAGCTTGATATAGCCATGGATCCATGACTTTAGGGAGTAGCTAAGCTGCAGATTATCCTAGCATAGCTGGGTGAAAATTTGGAATATAAAGATGCTGGCTCTTTCGCTGATTTGAAGCACACAGATAAATAGAACGAACGGGGTGCGGCCATGATGCAAGCAAGGGTGGAGCGGGGGAAACCCGCTTCTTTAGGTTGAAATGGGTTTTCCCAGGTTGTGTTGGCACCAATGAAAGCTATAATGATAACTTCAAACGCGACAATATTGATTGTGGCCAGCCCTACAAGGATAATGAGTTTCATATCTGCCTAGTAATGACAGTAAGCCCGGTGACCAAGAAGTGATTCATGTGTTGTGAGTCAGTCAGGCGGGGCCCCTATCTAGGCGGCTGGCCAACTAGTGTGCTTAGTGTGCCTAGTTTGTTATAGTATGTCAGTCCATACGTGCATCCAGTACCAGTATCACGAACAAACAGATAAATCCACTGAATCACAACCACTCTGGATCTTTCAATAACAAAAAGCAAATATGCGTAATCAGACCAAAAAGACAAATGAGACCAAACCCTGGGACAGTAAAGGAAGACCGCCGAAAGAGGACCCGATCACATAGCATGTACATGTAATCATCCCATCCGATCGCAGCCCCTTCCCCACTCCCGCCTCCTCCGACACTCCTCGCGCCTTTCCTAGTGACGTTGTGGCTCCAAAAAAAAACCTCCAACCTTTTCTTTATAAACCCCCCCCCCCTCTTTCCCCACCCATCTCTCGCCGGCAATCAGCCGCTTCACTTCACCACGCCTCCCTCCACGCGGAAGAGAAAGGCGGCCGAGGCGGCGATTGCGGACGACACCCTGCCTCTCCTCAAATCCGCCACCAAGGCTGCCCATACCCGAAACGCCACTTCCACCTCTTTGTCAGACCCGCCCAGCGACAAGGACGAGCAAGAGGATACAGAACAACCAAAGAAAAACGACAAAGGCCCTGTCCCGGACTCGGAACAACTGACTGGCTTTGTTAGCTCATCGAGTAGTTCGGTCGGCCAGAGTCAGTGCCTAAAGAAGAGGGGGATTGCGACACCCGCGACTACGACCGCAAGCATGGACTCGGATGATGATTTCATGAGCGATATGTCGAGTGATGATTTTCTTGGAACACAGGGAAGTGACGATGAGAGTATTGGAGAAGGTGAGTGGATCGTGAAATCATGAAGTGTGAATCAAGAAGTAATCTTGGTTTCACATCCCCCTCCCTAGTTAACTCAGGTGAATCTTATCTAACTGCTCAATTATGAACTAGACTTTGGTGATCTCGACACAGGATTTTCAGATGACAAGGAACTCATTTCGCATCAACGACAACCATTCGAGGTCGAGTTCAAGGTTCTAGACCCCGCGGAGATTGAACGTGAACAGCTCGGTCAGATCAACAACGTCGCAGCTATTCTAGGCTTACCGCCAGAGTCGGCAGCTATCCTTTTACGCTTTCGAAGATGGGTACAACAGGAGAAGTTGATTGAGGAGTATATATCTCGAGAGGATGAGATACTCGAGGAGGCTGGCCTGGGTACTAAATGCCAGGGGACGGCGAAGACGGAGGTGGTGAGCGATTTCATGTGTGAGATCTGTTGTGAAGATGGGCCGGATCTCGAGACGTATGCTATGCGCTGTGGACATCGGTTCTGCGTGGACTGTTATCGGCATTACCTGGCTGGGAAAATCAAGGAAGAGGGCGAGGCCGCTCGTATCGAGTGTCCGGGCGATAATTGTCATCGGATTGTTGACTCCAGGTCGCTGGATCTCCTCGTAACTGATGATCTTAAGGACAGGTACGCTCTATGTCTTTATCCCTTTCCTCCCTTTTGTTGAATATATTCACTGACTATAATAAGGTACCGTGAACTCCTTACACGTACTTATGTTGATGACAAGGAAAACCTTCGCTGGTGCCCAGCCCCCGAATGCCAGTATGCGATTGACTGCTCTGTCAAACAACGAGATCTATTCCGCATCGTCCCCACAGTCGCCTGTGCATGCAAACATGACTTCTGCTTTGGATGTGCTCTCAAGGACCACCAACCCACTCCATGTGCCCTGGTAAAGAGATGGCTGCAGAAGTGTGAAGATGATTCAGAAACGGCCAACTGGATCTCTGCCAATACGAAAGAATGCCCACGATGCCAATCAACCATCGAGAAGAATGGTGGTTGCAATCACATGACATGTCGGAAATGCAAACACGAGTTCTGTTGGATGTGCATGGGCCTTTGGTCCGAGCACGGTACTGCTTGGTATAACTGCAGTCGATATGAAGAGAAATCAGGGTCAGACGCTCGGACCGCCCAACAAAAGTCACGCGCATCATTGGACCGATACTTACATTACTATAACCGATATGCGAATCACGAGCAATCGGCTAAGCTGGATAAGGACTTATACCTGAAGACTGAAAAGAAGATGACCAGTCTACAATCACAATCAGGTCTGTCCTGGATCGAGGTGCAGTTCCTTGATACTGCATCGCAGGTATTGCAGCAATGTCGCCAGACTCTTAAGTGGACATATGCTTTCGCCTTCTACCTGGAGAGGAACAACCTTACCGATATTTTTGAAGATAACCAAAAGGACCTCGAGATGGCAGTTGAGAGTCTCAGTGAGATGTTCGAGAAGCCCGTTCCGGAGCTAGCCGAGCTCAAAGTAGACATCCTGGACAAGACCGCCTATTGCAACAAGCGTCGGGTCATCTTGCTAAGTGACACTGCTGAGAATTTGAGTAAAAGTAAGTTATTCAGACCACATTTTGTATATGTGACTCTACACATATACACAATCACGTCCAGATAACTTAAATATGGATACTAACATAATGAACAGAAGTATGGAAATGGAATATCGAAAATTGGCACTAACCCAATCCGCCTACCGATCTCCCCGAGACATTGACGACGTGAATGAATATCTTTTGCTCTTTTCTCTCCTATTTCCAGTCTACACCTTTCCTCCCGGTCATGTTCCCTAACATTCCCTAATCCGACGAGATGACCTCCGCATACCTGACGTAAACCCGGATCCATCTCTGAAGTTTTCGATACTCTCATCATTTCCAAGGCGCGGCGCACAAGGTGTTGAGATCTTATTGTGTTGGGATACGGAGACAGATGGAAATCCTTTATATTTCATACTATATTTCATAGCCAGATAGCGATTTTCTTATTTATTGCATTTCTTCTATTCTTGATAGTATTTAGGTAGTAAACCAGACAAAATCAAACGCGAGGTGGTTTACGTTTCAATATGATGTCCTATAAATACAACTACTACTAGAGTATCATTAATCAAACCTGTCGAATTGTGACATTTACCACAAGCCCATACACTCAGGCTGTACTCAGCCAGTCTCCTAGGTACTACACAACGGCCACTTACGTAGCCCTCTTAGAAGTTGGACCAGAACCATACATAGATCCCAAAGGAACACCCGCAAAATTCAATGGAAATAGCCGACAGTCGGTAGCGATACAAACTCCGACATTCCCAAATTCTCCATTCCTCCTCCATACTCCGCGGAGTCCTCCGTGGTAAATCCCTATCTCCATCCCCATTCAAGTAGTTTCAGCCGAACCCTACAAAAAAGCACTAGTACATGCATGATTGATACACACACTTCAACCCCCATCACAAGAGGTGTTGAACGCTCCAAAACGAACATCTCTTTAGGCAAGCCATCCCGAATTCCCTAAGAATAATTGAATAAACAGGGGAAATTGAAATTAAGTGGAACCGATCAGTTACGTACAGAGCCGACCGTGAAGAGTTAGTCTTAGCGGCTGAACCGGACCTCGGCAGGCCGGACGGCGTAGTCGCGTGGTCAGTCTTAGTAGTGAGTGGACTTATCCCCTACATCCTTCTAACTAGTGAATCAGTATCCATGTAATTGCCCCTGTCTCTTTCTGTCTGTGCTGGAAAAAAACTTTGAAAGAGTTCGAATAACCCCGGGCCTTACTACTGAATGCAATACAGTAGATATGTAATTCTATATACATAGTAGCATAGCATTTTCAGTCCCATGTAGAGTATGAAATAAAATTTTCTTGGTTTTCAACGGTGATCATCTTCTTCCAACCTTCTCGAATGGTTTATCTGGTCCACTTGGCCTCTTTATATGCTCTAGTCACACTAGTTCCCGATCGAAGGGAGTTTGTTGAAATTGGAACCTTCAGCGGCTTATCAGATTGATGATTTTTACGGGGAACGATACAGGGGCGGTACGGGATTTAGGTTCCCCATGTGCTGGATTAGGAGTGTGAAGGGGTGATACGGTATTATTGGCTGTTTTGTGAATACCGTACCGGTTTGGGAACCTCCGTCATCGGATGGTCTGGACTGGCTCCTGAGTAATCGCAGGAACAAAGAACAATTTGCGTTTTCTCAGTGGTGTTGAAGAAGATATTGGAGAAGGAACAGCAAAAAGAAACCTATTATAATATAGAGCGAATTGTATATAGATGGAAATAAATTAAAAAGTGACAAAAAAAAGTAACCAAGTAGCCCCCGAGGTATGGCTCGGAGATCTTAACAAGGAATGGCTCGGACCCCCGGACAAGAATTGAGCGATACTCGGTGCTAGACAATAATTTCTTTAGCGTCGCGAATTCTGAATTCTGAATTCTTTCCCTATCGTATATCCTCTTCTCTCGATTCCAGATACATTCTTAATTATATTTATATTGGAGATTGTTTTCATTCACAAAACCTATACTCACGACTTTGAGTGCAAACTACCGGCCCCCTGGTTTCTGTTTGGTTGGGTGCCCGGAGAACCCCATTGATCGCTCTCTCACTACCTTTGGCATCTCCCGTTTTTCTGCTCAACACCTCACCACCACCACAACGCAACCACGCTCTCCTCTCCTCCCTCCTCTCCCCTCTCTTTCTACGACTTGCGCCGGCTCTGCCTGAGCTAGCCGAGCTTCATGGCGGCACCTGAAGATAGTGAATTTGAGTAAGTGCGGAACCTCCGCGGGCTGGCTGGGCTTGATTCTCCAGGCACGGGTTTTGTTGGTAAAGGCCGCGGAGCACTTTGGCAGCCTGGAATGGATGACCTGTCATCTTGCAAGAAAGAACTCATGCTTACCGGTGGTACTGCTTGCTTTTTTCTTTGCCGCTCCGCCGGAATTGCCAATGATGCTTGCTTTGTGCTCCGGGTATTGAGACTATGCTATGCGCTTTGGACTTTTGAGCCTGGACCTGACTGGAATTCCTCAATACAATGATGTAGCAAAGGCTAACGAGTTACTTTCTTACGTTAATTAGTTATGAAGCCCTCCCTTCAAACTATGGCTTAGGCCAAAACATGCTTGCGGGTGCCTTTGCGGGAATCGCGGTATGTTCGGCACTAAGATAATTCGTCGGTGCGGATTGTGGCTGATTAAATTATTAGGAGCACTCTGTGATGTACCCCGTTGACTTGCTCAAGGTAAGTTTTACTCTACAGAAAGATATCTTTGGAATTCTGTTGGGTCGCTGACTGGATTTCTCTTCGTTAAGACCCGCATGCAAGTTCTGCACCCATCCACCGGCGGTCTCTACACAGGGTTGACCAACGCGGTTTCCACCATTTACCGGATTGAGGGATGGCGCACTCTATGGAAGGGTGTTTCCAGTGTCATTGTTGGTGCTGGTGGGTTTTTCATTCCAAAAAAGAAAATATTGAGTTGCGAAAATCGACGGGACTGACATTTTGGCGGTTTAGGACCGGCACACGCGGTGTACTTCGGTACATATGAGCTGGTGAAGGATATGGCTGGTGGTAATGTGGACGGAGGGCATCATCCTCTTGCTGCTGGTAAGAAATCATTACTGGAAATTGGAAACAATGCATAGCGTGAACGTGGCATAACTGACGAGAAACTTAGCTTTGAGTGGAGCTTCGGCGACCATTGCCAGCGATGCATTGATGAACCCATTTGACGGTAAGTGGTTTATGAAGCGATGTCGTCAAGAAGACTCAAAAACTAAATCTTAATTGGAATAGTCATCAAGCAGCGTATGCAGGTCCACGGTTCGGTACACAAGAGCTTGATGCAGTGCGCTAAGACACTCTATCGCACTGAGGGTCTCCAAGCCTTCTACGTCTCCTATCCTACAACCCTTTGCATGACTGTCCCCTTCACAGCCACCCAATTCGTCGCCTACGAGTCCATTTCGAAGGTGATGAACCCTAAGAACGAATACGACCCCTTCACGCATTGTATGGCTGGTGGTCTTGCTGGTGCATTCGCTGCGGCTATCACAACACCGCTGGATGTCGTAAAGACCCTTCTTCAGACCCGTGGTCTTGCCCAGAACGAGGAAATCCGTAGCGCCAAGGGCCTGGTTAATGCGGCTACAATCATCAAGCGCCAGTTCGGCTGGGGTGGATTCCTGCGCGGCATGCGCCCCCGTATTATCTCCACGATGCCCAGTACTGCGATCTGCTGGTAAGTACTGCTTTGCTTTCTTCCGATTTTGATATCCTATATCTAATACTGATTTCATTTAGGACATCTTATGAGATGGCCAAGGCCTACTTCAAGAACCTCGATTAAAAAGGTCTCTCCTAATCTCCTACCCTCATCGGATCCTTCCATAATTCTCCTTCCACTCCTTCGATATCCGATATTCTGCAGATTCGTCGCAATGCCTTAACGATCTATTTCTCCGATCTCACTTGGTGATGAGCGCTTACTCCTGTTCTGAGGTTCAAGGTAACGGGCAGAGCCCGACCTTCCCCAGACAGGAGCGCAATCACCAAAACAACAAAACCAAAAACAAACCTCGAAAAAAGCCGGAGAATAAACAGAACTGAATCGGGCCCGCTGTCGATCCTCGTGCACCATTGGAATATTGGAGCTCCCTTGCAAACAAACTACACCTTCTAAAAGCGATGCTAGCGATGTACAGACAGGTATGGTAAAAGGGTGTTTATTTGGATGACACCTTCTGTTCACTACTTTTTGACAAGCCGGTCTGAAGATCGGAGTGAACCTATTCTTTTTTATATTCTAAATGTTCTTTTCTTGACGTGTTTTCCTGGCGTTGGGAAACATGGGAAACCTCGTTGATTATGATTTGGGGGTTATCTCTTGCATCCATAACTGTTTTAGTTTATTTGATTCTGCATGTACCGATAGAACGTGTCACCACGAGGAAATCTAGACATGATATCCGATACTGAATATTTTGAGACGACGTAGAGAGTATAATGGACTTCGGGGGCTGTGCATAGTGATGTTGTAGATGGTCGCCTGATGCGGTGTGCATGTGTATGTCCACCTATATGGTATCTCTTTGTTCCATAGCTCAAATAGACATCACTCAACCCAAGACCAACTAATATCTGTAATTCATAAATTTCCGCCCCTATCTGTGTCCACAATTCGTATACAAATAACCTCGTTGGAGCCTTTTTGCGCAGAGTCCGCATGCAGTAACTGCCGAACCCGAACGACGTCACGCGAAAAATCCTCCCCTCACAAACGGCGGGAGATCATCGCCTTCCCCTTCTCCCCACCACAACCAACGTGAAATGGGTGCGGGCCTGTGTTTTTCCAATGATGCGCCCACGGCCTGCGTCTTCCATGCAGAAGACGTATGATGAGTGCTATCTACTGTGCTCCACAGCCGTCTATTTCGAGGGCCAGGTAAGCAAGCAGTTCCTCCAGGAAGACCCGGTCGGGAAGGATCCAATTTACTCATGACATCAGAACAACGAAGAGGAAGCATTGAGATCCTGGAGATCCGCCCTCGAAACCATCTATCACCACAATGCCCGCCGAGTATCCTCAACCTACACCCCGAAATCCGAAACAGAGAAAGCATTGCAAGATTCCATTCGGGCTTTAGAGACCCAATGCCGCGAGCGAGTCGATCTGCTGTCAGCACTGCGTGAAAGTCGGAAAGAGACAGCCGAAGCGAAGGCGAATGGTGAAAAGACCACTGGACATCTGTCAAAGGGTAAAAGCGCTTCGAATACACATCAACCGCCTACTGGCATTACACATACGCCAGGTTGGATTGGCGGTGGGACTATTCCGGCGGTGGGATATACGGATCTTTCTAAACCGGCTGCTATTCCTGGACGTCCTCTTGCACCGCTGAGGTATCATTCTGAGACTCTATCTGTGAACGACGATTCCAATCACCACACCGGTCTTTCCCCAGCCGATTCACCCGCCGTACGAATGAATTCCAATTCATCGGAAAAGACGAAGTCGCGTGGCTCCAGTCCTGAACGACGGAAGCCGATGCTGACAACCCTGCGCAACACGGATGGTAAGAAGAATGGCAAGAAGGCCAAGGTAACTACCAAGAAGAAAGAGTCACGACCAGCTGCCTCTAAAGCAGCTGGAATGGCATGGGGCAGTACTTTGCGGTCCGGATCAGGCGAGAAGGCCGTCGCCGATGCAGCTGCCATCGCTTCATCACGAAGTGCAGCCAATGCCGAGCCAAGAACTAGCTCTGGAGATGAACCATTAGCAGCGAGGCATCATGTCTTGCGGAAGAACTCCGCTGCAGACCGTATCCCGGCTGCGCATTGGCGGGAGCCTCAGCAGTCATCACCGGTTCGGTCATCACCACGCCCTGTGCGGCAACCCGTGGCTCCTGAAAGGCGACGGCCTGATCCGTCTAGAGTCGCGGTTATGCCGGATCCGAATGATTACACCTCATCTTCTCCTAAGCCATCTGTTAAACCTAAACCCGAAGGTTTGAGATCTACACTTCAGCCCCCACCCCGGATGACGCCAGTCACCAGATCCGAGGGTAACTCTCGTCCCGCAACACCTCGACAAGATCGAGATACAAATATGTCTAGGAGTACACCGCGAACAAACTCGGCACCACGGATTATAAAACCTGGGGTGTCAGCTTATGTGTCACCGTCGTCAGGGAGTGATGATGTACAACGTGGTATGGGCCGAATGAACATTTCACCGGCAAATGGTAGCAGTGCCACACGCCGGAAGCCACCGCCTGTTAAACGACGACAGACTCCACCATCTAGTGACCAAGAGTCAATAGGAAGACATTCGACAGATGATGAAGCAGAAGACGAACATGAAGAGGAAGATAACACTGATATCTTGAAGATCTTGAACAAGTTGCCTAAGGGCGTGGATCTACAGTCAGCGCGCCAGATCCTAAATGATATCGTCGTACGCGGCGATGAGGTACATTGGGATGATATCGCTGGATTAGAGGGCGCAAAGAAAGCCCTCAAAGAAGCAGTAGTCTATCCATTCCTCCGACCTGACCTTTTCTCTGGACTGCGCGAGCCCGCACGTGGCATGTTACTCTTCGGACCACCAGGAACAGGCAAAACAATGCTTGCACGAGCAGTCGCAACAGAATCAAAGTCGACATTCTTCTCTGTATCATCATCAACCCTCACCTCAAAATGGCACGGTGAGAGCGAAAAGCTCGTACGTGCCTTATTCGGCTTGGCAAAGGTTCTCGCTCCATCAATCATCTTTGTTGACGAGATTGACTCCCTGCTCTCAGCACGATCATCGGGCTCTGAGCATGAAGCATCCCGTCGATCTAAAACAGAGTTCTTGATCCAGTGGTCTGATCTGCAACGTGCAGCTGCAGGCCGTGAACCATCTGCCCGAGACAAGAAAGAGGGAGACGCCACTCGTGTCCTCGTCTTAGCTGCAACGAATATGCCATGGGATATCGACGAGGCTGCCCGTCGTCGCTTTGTCCGTCGACAGTATATCCCTTTACCAGAACACCATGTTCGTGAACAACAGCTACGCAGGCTTCTCAGTCATCAGCACCACGAGATGAGTGATTCAGATACGCAGGTCCTAGTTCAAGTAACAGATGGTAATATTTTTATCTACCTTTACTTTCCCTTTGGAATAATCCAACTAACATCATTGATTAGGTTTCTCCGGCTCAGACATAACAGCTCTCGCTAAAGATGCAGCCATGGGTCCCCTCCGCAACCTCGGTGAAGCTCTCCTCCACACACCCATGGATCAAATCCGACCTATAAAGTTCCAAGATTTCGAATCAAGTCTTTACTCAATTAGACCGAGTGTTTCCTCAGACGGACTTCGCAAATACGAAGAGTGGGCTAAAGAATTCGGCGAAAGAGGTGGCTAAGACTACTACGATTTCTGTCATCTGTTCCCTTTCCTCTTTTTCTCTTTTGATCTCACAACGCGAGGCATACACGATACTCGGCCGGTCCGACTTAGGTCTTAAGAGGGTCTCTTGGTTCTGTTTTGTTCTGCTCTGTGCTTTACTTTGTTTTCCTCCGCTATTCTATACGGCGTCGGATTCTTTCTGTTTCTGACTCTGAGTCTGTTCGAACCTTGAATTGGGGCTGGAGCACGTGGCATGGTGTAAGGTGGTGTGGCTTTGTTAGATTTTCGATTTCTTTTTTTTTTTCTCTTTTCTCTTTTGGTGGTTTGGTGCTGAGTTGGGCTTCCAGGTTGGAGTTGATGTTTACGATCGATACTCTGTTCTTGGTACATACGATATGATGTATATTTCTTTCCTCTTTTCTCTTTTCTCTTTTCTCTTTTCTCTTTTCTCTTTTCTCTTTTCTCTTTTCTCTTTTCTCTTTTTGTTTTTAAAGCCTTATGCACTTTGCATTCCGAATGAAATCAATTGAACCCTGTGCATTCTTGCCAGTCCAAATCCAGCTTCCTGAGACTATGTTGCTTTGATAGGATTCTTCTGCCATATTAATAATGTTGTAATAGGCTGAGCCCGCGCTAGTCCAGCTAGAACCTGCATCTGGAGATTGTAACTGGCAGCATAGTAAGTCTCACGGACAGTATCTGACCCATCCTCTCCGGAGCGACGCTTGCGAGTCATGCTGGGGACTGGACGGATAGAGGGTAGGGTGAATGATACGGATGGACGAGTAGCTCTGAATGAATTGAGCTCTGAAGAGGGGTTTTAGGGAGATGGAAAGGAAAAAGAAAAAAAAAATGAGGAGGGTGAGGTTAAATAGTTAGGACGGAGCACGTAGAAGCCGGGACAAGTGAGGTGAGAGATTCCACTGTATTATAACACTGTGGATGGCCTTGCTCTGTAACCGATGGCTGAGTTTAGGCACGGACAGGATACAGGATAATACAGACAGGATAATACAGACAGGATAATACGGGATACAAGGTGATATAGAACATGAAGGGAAAGCGACGCGAAGGGAAACCTGGCTATTGGGGCGGGGCGGTGCGTAGCAGCTCGCGGTCGTGGTACTCTTGGACAAGCTGTTCGCAACCGATGAGGTCGTAGTCACGAACCCCCTCATCATCCAGGACAGTTCTGCAGACAATAATTTGGACCACACATTCAACGATCAGGAGATACATTAGAAAGGATCATAAGAAGAGATAGGAACTTGACTTACTTCAGAAGAAATATCCATCTCTAGGTCGAGTTTCGAGTGATAGCGCCGCCAAAGATCAGCAGTCCCAAGAGAAAATACAAAGACACTTGCTATACCCCAAGTGTTTCACGCACTCCTCAGGAGGGACCATCTCGATCACAATAATTGTACAAACTGCGGAAACCCCGGCTCCCCCGTGGCTTAAGGTCTATACCTTTTGTATCCTTTAGGATAGAAGATACAGCTCCAACCAACTTCTTCATTTCAACGAACAAGGGACAAGTCAATATCGCCAAACACCTGGGCAGCTATGATTAGCATCAACACTATCCAAAACCCTGAGCAAACGATTTCGGATCTCGACGGCGGAAAATTTTTGACACGCTTCGGTGGAGGGCCAAAGGCCCTGTTGCTTCAGAACGAACAATAAATACCTTGTTCGTACTCCCAGGTCGCAGTCTGCATTCTTGTATTTGTTATCACAGGTATGATACCTTCGTGCATCTTCTATGAGAACCTGTTCACATGAGGTGCAGAGCACCTTTTTTAAAGCCCACGATTTCCATCTCGAGGCGTCGCTTGCGATCCGACTGATAAAGGTTTGCATTTCGATGTCTATCAGTCATACTTGTTGTGTTGGCTAATTGCAACTCTTTTTTTGGCGAATTGCCGAAATGTCATCCGGTAGCCAATGGCATTGCCCAAATCCAACCTAGTCGTCATAGAATCTGCATCGATGGAGTGAATAGCTTCACCCAATGGATCGGTTTCATGGAGCGTAGCATTTTCTTCTTTCGTGGGATACAGCGGTTTAAGTCGAAGCCGCCCATTTACAAGGCGCAGTAAGTCATCTGTGAAATGTTAAATTACTTCCTATGCTTGGGGTGAAGAAATACACACTTCTAAATGAGATCGGGCATTGATGCCAAACTCTCAAAATTGGCCTCTTCGTCGTAAAAGGTAGGCGCCAGTCGGATCTGAGCTTTGGCTGAATAGATGGAGAAGATATCCGCCAAGCGAAGGTAGTGTATGGCAAGGAGAATCAGCCCGTGCTCCTCAGCTGTAGTAAGACTTGATTAACTCAGCCATGTCGTCATCCAGGGTTCGATAGCTCTGGAGCAATCGTACTTGTCGCCCTGGATGGCGATTGTGACCAGCTGCCTGGTAGTTAATCTAGCCTCTTCCGGGGCGCGGTGGTGTAAGATGTCCTAGGAGTATTGCGTCCATTGCTGTGTTGTCATCACCAAACAGACTTATTACCGCCTCGCCATTGCTTTCAAGTTCATTGCTCTCACGAAAGCCCGGCAAGAAAAGCTTTTTGAACACTGGCGACGCAAGACTCATTGCCTTGGAAGACACTTGAAATCTGCCTTTTACGGTACTGTCTTCATCCTTGAGAACAAGGATCACATCTCCCTCTTCATTAATCCGCTTCAATCCCGACTCAACGGAACCAGTTATTCTGTTGAGTCGTCGATGTATTATTTGAGGGGTGAACCCGTCAAGGTGACTTCATGTGCTTTGAGACATGAACCTATTGAGGTGACGATTTGTAACTTGAGGCGTGGTTTCAGCCATAGGTGAAGGCGCTGGTAAAAAGGCGGGTAGAAACGTGGAAAGAGAAGTGGAGGAGATGCGGAAGAGGGGAATATGTGGAAGCCAAAGAGAGATGGAAAGGACTTGAAATCTTTTCGAACTTTTATAGGTGAAAGAAGTCACTTTAATGCAGTAAGCCTGATTTACTAGAGATGCCTAGTATATTCCAAGTTTATAGATTGCCACCTGAGCAGACAGTATCCGCTATCGTAAGGCACACTCGTTTCCAGAGCTGCGCGTATAAGGCGCTTGTTCTGCACTAGCTTATCCCGGCCCTCCGAGAGATATCTTCCGTACCAAGTTGGTTGTTAAGTAGAGTTGATACCAGTAAGGGAAAGCCGATGAAGATCGAGTAGTAGAAGGTCGAGGGGTAAAGAGAAGATGAAGAGCGCCCTGAAGACCAATACTAGTTATAGGTGAGACAATAAACTTCAAGTTGGAGGCCCTGGTGTGACCACTAACACTATTACCTTCTCGTCTATTCCATGTTAAGTAGTCTTTAGTAGTAGTAGTAGTAGTAGTAGGTAGTGATATCCACTCCCTTTCAGTACTTTGCTCCATCCAGACTCGTAATATGAATGAAACATAAGAAGTAAACAAGAAGGCACTTTTTGGCTTTGTTCGTACCTATTTCAATGTTCATGTCAAGGTTCATGGGTGCCAGAGGCGAACAGATGAAAGAAATACTAGAAGAGATGTGAATATAGAAGCAGCCCTGGAGCTTCCAAGGTTTGAGGGTAGAAAAACCTGGAGTATATGTATGGTTTATAGAACTTGAATAACATGATATAGTATAATATGAATACGGACACTCGGATCACACGATGGCATTTTCTGCCTCGCGCCTCTCGACATGGTTGTAAACCTTGTCACTATGTAGCAGGGCACATATATCATTTTCATTTTCCTGTAAATGACAAGAGCATCCTATTTTCGTAGTTCCCCACTCCACTCATGTACATTTCGATGCATGTTCTATATTTGAAACTCCGCTACAACCCCTAGTCCACTAGTTTTCATTGCAGGATATTAGTTTCCAATATGAAAACCCAGACAGAGTTTAAGGGACCTTAAGATTTCTTAGCCACGGCTAATATCCACTGGTATCATTCAGATTGTATTAAGAGAACTGATAATCTACTTAATATTTTCAGGTCCGTTCGAATACACCAGGCTGGATCCAGGTGGGATATAGGCACGGACTGCCGATAGAAAAAAGATCAGCGAAAATAGCCCTGGAGGATCCGAGCTGTTGTAGGTGATCTTCAATCCCCCATCCGATACCTGTTCCCAGATCGATCTTTGTCTCTTGTTTTTCTGACCCTCGTTGATCAGCGCGGGCCACCTGAGCGACAATAATATTCACATCCATGGATTGGGGGGGTGCCCGACGCGATTTGACGTGACTGACAGGGGTATGAAAGAGAATGATATAATTTGGACAATCTTGAAAACCTTTTGATTCGACGACATGAAGATCAAAAGATTCGTCGGAGAGGGCTTAGCTTGGATAGGACACGCCGAACCCTGCACGATCTATGTAGATTGCAGCTCGCACCTTGGCATGATTGGTGAAGTAGAAAGAAGGCTAGGACCTGTTGGGCAGCTGCTGAGTGATTCTTACCAATAAGTGAAAAGCCCTTGGTCCCACCTGCAGATCACCTCCAGAGTTGACTGTAGGGCCGACCCGCCTTGGCCTCAAGCCACCTCATCCACTTCCCCCCGCAGGACACTAGCGATTAGCGAATGGGGCCAATAATGTATGTAACAAAGAAAAGTCCCTCAAGTGTCTTTCAGCTTGTTTTGAGAGCCGCTCGAACTCCGTTCCATTTTTATTTGTTTCCCTTCGGTCTTCATGTTCTTTACTTTAGGTGAAAAGAAGAGTTATTATTGACTTCAAAGTCCCGCGTCATGAAATCAACCCCATTTCTCTATACGGACCCGGTATTTCTAAGCCACTATTTTGCCATATCGCGTACTTTGTTAGAGAACCTTGATATGCAAATATCACGACCAGAGGTCACTGGGAGAGGAATATATGCGAGGTCTCGCTTAATCGTCAAATAAAGGCAGTGGATCTTTCCCATGCAAATTATGCATTTCTGCAAGTTTCTCGGCAAGTCTTTGGTCCTGTGGCTCATACCTGAAATCCTTCGGTCTTCTAGATAACCGGAGCATGTAATGGGGATCTTTGTCAGACACTTATCCGCCGATTGGTAGTCATAACTGACATTGTTGAGGTCAAGCACAAAAAAGGAGTGACGTCCCGGAAATTTTGTTGTCGCAATCCAACGAGATTCTATGTCTGGGCGACAGCTGACAATGGCACTTTTGACCTCTTCAATAATCATATTAATTGATTTCATAAAGTCAGTACGATCAAGAATGCTATTCGGTGTATCACTAAGGATTCTAATGGGCGGTATCGGTGTTGAACCTTTGTATGCGTTCAAAAAGGTACTCATGACAGTAGGGATTTGCCAGATGATCAAGGGGTGGTCCGCCACTTCCGAGTTTGCACTCTCCGGGCTGACTTTGGCCATATTTAGGTGATGGTGAATCGAATGGGCAGGTATTAGCTGATTCAAGATGCTAGCAAGATGATTGCACGGCACAAACTCCAAGTTTCGATTGAATCTAGGGATGAACATAAGACAAAGGCAGATGCAGAGAGGTACTGGGTTTTCTACGGAGTGCCTTTCAACATGACCGTTTGGCTTGGAGCTGAAGCATACCTCGCTAGGATGGATTCTGAAAGTCAACCAGCTAGTGTTTGGATGTTATCAAATGCGAAGTTGTTTTGGGACTCTAAAGTGGAGGACGGATATGGCTCGGTCCGAGCTTACCAATTCCCCCTACGATTCTTTTTTACTTAGGAGTAAGACAGCATATCTTTATTGTACCAGGGAATAACTCGAAATGTGAAAAAAAAATTTTACAAATGAATCGATTACATTAGCCGCCAAGGTTCTCGCCCGTGGCATTTTTTTTTCTCTTGTCACAGGGGCTATACTCAATAAGAAAGATCACTCATCCGTACATAGAGGAATACAGCGCCCTTGGAGGAATGATCAATATTAATATGGTGGACTACCGTCAGTGGGAGATTGCCGGCGCCTCTGTTCGACCTCCACGGCTTCTTGTTAGGACATTCTTTAATTAAAAATTCTCGGGAGAAGATATGAAAGAGCCAAAACAGATTCAATTAACAGCTAATTGAAAGTCTATTCAACGGTACAGTTGTTGATGTTAGCCTGCCAAGCAGTCTCTGCATACTTGGGGATAAAACTATTCGTCGTAAAGTTCTTTGGCATATAAAGACTGGTGTCCTCCTTCGAATAATTTTTAGCCGGGTTTTGAGAGTTCAGCGCCGAAATAACTGCCTTATCAAGGAAGTCCGAGAAAATGATATCGACCGTCTCTGGCGTTCCGTCTGAAGGGAAAGCAGCTTCGCCCTGAATATAATAGGGTTGCGCATGTTCTGGAATAGCAGTGTGAGGGGTGTCATCACCATCGTCGCCAAGGTCATCACACGTGGTATATCCAGGAGTCGGGGTGGAAGATTCAAGAACACGACCAAAGAGAGACTTGGGCTTGAGAAGGTCACTAGAATTGAATGGCGAGATATTGTCGCACTCATCATAACCCATCATCTGACTGGAGGTAGTGTCGATAGTCATAGATCGCTTGGGTGTGGTGTTGGACTTTGCTTTCGTCATAATATCGAGGACCTTTGAAGCAATCGAGTATGGGACATCGCCGATATACTTGAATGGGCTCGTATAAGGACAGACGATGTAGGAATCATCCAGGGTGAAAGGACCCTTGACAAGGTCGTAACGAATAGCACCATTATTAACAATTATCATTCTCGGGTTCATAGCGCGAGAAGAGTTGACCACTGTTGCCGCCGCGGCAGTTTGGACCAAAGTGTAGATATTGCCTTCATCACCAGGAGGCTTGCATGAGATACAGTAAGACCGAGGCGCACATCCGTATACGTGATTCAAACTGAGGTCCTTGCGAGCATCTTCGATCTTCTTGGATACGCTAGTACCAGAAGCCGTGTTGAAGGTGTCCTGTGAGCCGGTTGCGTGGTAAGCGAAAGTCAGTCGATTCCAGTCCAGCCATCGGCGGGATAATTTCATGCTGAAAGACTTGGTCTTCGTACATGATGAATTGGCCAAATTCACATTGGTTGCCTGGTTGACAAGTGGCACTGGCTCTATAGCCTCGGTATTGTGGGATCTTGCAGGTGCTGCTTTGGGCTTGATATCATCCAGGGTAACCCAGCCCACGGTATCACAGTATTTGCCCGATTCAATGGCTGAAGACATGGGGTCATAGATATGGAAATCACGACGATGGGTATGACCGCCGAATCCCTGAACAGGAATACTAGGACGAGCTTTCCGGATGGTGTCCATGAGAAGGGGGAAACTGCTCTCGGATTTGGGGATTCCGGGCTTGACGGGATTGTGGCCGATGAGGACGAATAAATCAATATCATCACGCTTAAGTGCATCCTTGAACCAGGATTCTTCGATCATTTCCTGCGCTGGCTGGATCCGAGTCATGTCCTTGTTGTTGTTCGTTCCGTCAAGGATGACTCCAAACGACATGATTCGAATGCCTTGTTTTGTTTTAAAATAACGGTATCTCTTACCCATAGATTCCCACGTTTTGTTATCCGGTTGGCCGTCTTGGCAGTTAGAACAAATGTCAATGTTGCTCGTCAGGTACTTGTCTCCGTAGACTTTGGCAAATTTGGTGAAAGTCTCGAACGCAACATCAGCTGCGATCAGCTCATGATTTCCAGGTGTGAGAATATCGTAATCAATGTTCTCGAAGATAGGGTTCGTGACCTCTCCATTGGGCGATGTTGCATCACTAAGACCATTCCCATCATGCAGGTCACCTGTCAAATAATCAGTATACTGGTCTCTATTTTAATTTTTCAAGATTCGAAAAGGATGCAACATACCAGTATCAATAAGTATCAGGTCCAGTTTTTTCTGATCGGCTTTATCGCGCATGTGTTTTGTAAAAGAAACGAAATCGCCCCAGTCTGCACCATAATTCCGCTGCTTGATATGCCCTTCAAGCCATCCATGTGAATCGCTGGTATGAATAAAATTCAATTGTCCCCAGTGAAGAGGTCCCCTTGGTTGATCTGTAGTATTCACAGATTCAGGTTGCATGCGACGCATAACCCGGGGGTAAGTCGATGGCTCTTCTTCGCCCTCGCAGGATGAACATGCTGAGACGGTTGATATGGCGATGGCCAGTTTGAGGACCAGTGATAAGACCGCCATCACGTCGCAAAGTCGAGATCCGAGGACAAAATGAGTGTTTGGCGGGAATATAGAAGGACTGAAAGCATCGATATTTAATTAATGTACTGTAAGTAAGGATTGCACTGTGTGAGAGATTGTGGTTTTTGTTCATCATGATTGGTTTTGCTTGGCATTCTGGCTAGGGATAGTATGCTCGGATTTTATGAGTTTCAATTACTTTAAATGAATATTGATCTTCATTCTACCGTGAAAGGTGTTGTTTTTTTCTCTAATCCGCTGAGTTGCTAAATACAAAACATGTCGAACCCAGCAGAACGCATGAATGAAACATTTCGATATCGTATAGGTAAGATCTTCGTAATACTTTCTCACAGCTTAAATTGATACTAATGACAGGTTAAAAACAAACATAATTCTTCTAGATTGGATTTTTGCTACAACTCTTCTCTTGTGTTATTCGCTGCATACTTTGACTTCCATCTCATCGTCAATTGGACAATTCACCAGTTCGGGCTATGCAGATCAATAAGGACATGCATAATGTTACATGGTACACATTCTCGGCTCTCTAGTTCAACAATGAGTCTACGGAATGTGGCCAGTTAAACTACGGCATACCAAATAGAGTCTACAGTCACGGCCCGAACCTTGCTGTGAATACAACTATAGGAATTCCTAAGGTTGCATTTGGCATTGAATTGGGTTATTTCCCACGGAGGGACTATATTTGAGTAAAGGTACTTTATACATGGTATGGTTTCCCATCCCAGACTTTGCCACATGTGTGGTAGTTATTGTCCCCGTGAGCACTATGGGTAGAGAATACCATGTAATATGCCAGCTAGAGAGGATATGGGGCCAGTGAGAGTTCACGACAAATTATACTAGTTGCTAGTATTACAAATTTGTATTGGAAATGATTCAAATGCTTATGATAGTACTCTTTCTCTCCACCTTGTTTTTTATTGTGGTTTTGTGGGTTTCACCATCCATAGATCAATGTTAAGACAAAGCCCCACTTAAGCTATTAAACTTTATCGATCGATTGCCCCAGATTCCATATCATCGGCTGGTTGAACGAGCCACAAGAAAGCAACCTTGGAAGCTGATATAGAATCGATTGTGTTTTCTAGAATTCTCTAGTCCTGGAAAATTGCCTCCTTTTTCGTAATAATGACGAAATTTCCAAATATTTAGTACATTGGAATTGTTCCAGATCCATGGGGATTTTAGTATGTATAAATATAGACGGTCGGCTGCGCAGAACATGGATTTTCTCATATTCAAGACTGGGAAGAGAACGCAATTTAGTAATTCCATCTTTATTCACTTGTTCTAATAAAGACCATCTTAAAATGTCACGATCTGGAAGACAAGTTGTTCCTGAACCTATCGTCGTTGAAGATGAGGAGGTTGATAGCTTCATCGACCAGGGTGACAATGATAACTCTAACAATTCGGATAGACAGCTAAGTAAGTTCATGTTCACAAAGTTGTCTCAAATAGGTACCCTATTGTTACAAAGTTCCTGAAAGCTTACGGATGAATTTAGCCATTGACGAAGACGAAGCAATTGACGAAACGAACATCATGGACGATCGGACTCGTCGCGCACAGCCTCAATCTTCGACTCGATACAACGAACCAGACGAGAATGATCTTCCTACCGAGACTGATTGAATCCGTTGTGAGATATTCTATGGTGTGGAACCGACTCTCTATTAGTAGTGTTAGCGCTTTTAAGATGGAGGGTTTCAAAAGGACATGTCAGTTTTCTCCTCTCCGGCACTATAACAATCGTGGCGTTTCAACGTGTTAAAATTATAATGATAATGATAATCAAGACTTGTTTTATATCGTATCGAGAATAATAGTCCCAAGGCCATCCGGATGTACTTTGAAAACTATCGTGGCATTTGCCAGGCAAACCACGGCCCTTCTGCACAGTGAGTCAGGTCCTCAAGGGCCTTCAAAACCCAACACGCTAGGGATTATGCTTTGCCTACTTGGGCATATTAATTGTCTGTCGTTTCAGGCTCGGTGCATGCTACAATGCTAGGTTTTTATTGGCTATGACTCTGTTATTTATTTATCGCAAATTTACACCATGTTCTGGAGCTTCCCTTGCCATGACGAAGATTCCAAGATTCCGAATTAGCTTTGACAGCTAAAGCCTACACTACAGATCTCAGCAGACCTACAATTCCACCTTGAACCTTGTCAACCAGCCCATCCCGAGGAACAATCGTAGACCCACTTCGCTCATCCTTTGGCACGAAAACTGGCTTCGGCTCACCATCTTCAAAAAGTAGAAATATCGGCACAATTGAGATCTGATAGAGCTTAGCAGCATCTTTGCAATGGTCAAGATTGATTTTGACACAGCGAGCTGACCTTCAAAGCGTGTTCATCGGCGAGTTTCGAGAAGACCGGAGCAATAACACGGCAGGGAGGGCACCAGTCGGCATAAAAGTCGACGACGGTGTATTTGTTCGATGAGAGGAAACTATGAAGCGTAGCGAGATCGCTGAAATTTTGGACCTTATCGGAGCAGATAATACTACGGGCCCGAACTTAAAAACACACCTCCAGGCTTGCTCGGGTGGGCGTATGCTCGTATATTAAAACATTTGAATGTTTTGTAAACCTCAAGTTCATACGATGTACCCGTACTGTGGACGGATCTATGATCACCTGCCCAGCTGGTGGGGCTTATTCCAAAAGGAGCGTCAAAACGTATGTCTCTATACACTTGTATCTATGATCGATATGTAACAATAATTTGCCATTGTCGATGCTTATAGTCCAATATTCTACAATATCCAACACTAGCTGAGCAAGACACGGATCTCGCCAGTCGTGCGGGGGAACAGAGACCGTAGGCTCCACTTATCATCATCTTCCTCATTTTCATCATCAGCATCCCCGGCATTGGTCTTGCGGGTTGATCTGCCACTCCGTCCACTGAAAACACTGCCGCCTGTGTCCAAAGTCACTTGAGTCATTCCTCGCGCCTCATCAGCGGCGATGATCATACCCTCAACAAACTCGAAATCGCGACAAAAGGCCTCGACGGCATCTTCAGTAACACTTTGGATGAGAGAAGCACTTTGCAAACGTTTCAGGTTATCGGCTGCATCCATAAGAGCCGATGGAAGGAAGTCGTCTAGCTGTTGGCTGGAGGTGACCAGTGCTTCGGGTTGGAAGGCGGGAAGGGTAGCTAGGTCTGCAAGATGGTGTTTCTGCTGATCTGGCTTGTCTTCGTTGTTCTCCTTATCTTGTTCTGTGTCTTTGCCAGATTTGGCAAATGGCTCTAGAGCGTCCAACAGGGTTTGCAAGCCGGATGTATCCAGAAGAAATTCATGTTGGATGTCGAGGAGATCTGTGCGTAGCGTTGATATAGCTGTAGATAGAGGAGCGTTGTGCATGGCAGTAGCGAAGCTGAATGGTGAAATTGTTGCGCTCGCTGCTAGAAGAATGTTTAAACGGTAGATTGTCTGTGCTGTATCATCTTCGAGTTCCTCAGACGAGGATCGAGCTAGTGTCAGGAAAGGGTCGAAAGCGGCGCGAAGAACGGGAGTGAAACTATTCCCGCCGTTCGATTCAGATTGCTCAACGGGTCGGACTGAAGCATCGTGGTTCTTCATAAGCGAGACCAAGCCCTCAAGGGCATCTAATAGGAACTCTGGGGGAGACAAGTCGGGCGGAGGTGTAAGGGCCATTTGGTCGGTTGACAAGGCAGTGACTTGCTCCTTCATCAGATTCTCGAAATGGCCGAGAATAAATTTCTCCAGGATCTGCATCAGCTCTACAAGGTGAGACTGGGGTCCAACCAATTTTGAAAATGTGGTACGATAGAAAGACAGCAGATTGACAACTTTGAAGCAAGTGACAGGGTCATCGTGGCCTTGGATCACTAGCTCAACTCTTTGACGTAAAGATCGAGAGACACCTGTAAGGTCACGATTTACCAGGTCGCTAAGAGCCTTGCGTCCATCGAAAGCGACCTCTTTCTCCTCGTCTATACGTGACCAAGGCTCACTATTCAAGCCAGCTTGAATACCACGAGCAAGTTCCTCTCCATCAGCAACGAATAAAGCCTCTAGCGCTTCTCGCTCAGAAACCGTTGTTGAATGTACCCATGCGAGCATATCACCGATATACCGGAGCGGATCATGAGCAGAAAATTCGATGGGCTTGACGGAGTGATCCCCGCCTGCACCAGCCCCATTAGAACCAGACACGGCATCTGTCAGCGCGTAATGGAATGCATCTGAAAGAACGTAATCCCGCGCCTCGGCGAAGAAATCAAGACAGCTGTGGAATAGAGTAGGTCGTTCCGCCAGGACCCTCAAAGCACGACGGATCGAGCTACTGATGCGAGGATCCTCAAGATTCAAGGATTGAAATTCTTTTTGAATCCATTTATAGAGCTTCTGGTAGGCAGTGTTGAGGTGTCGGGTGCTCAATTCCATTATTTCCAAACCCAATCGCTGATTTTCCCCACCAAGCAGAAGTTCACAGTCGTGGTGAACCTGCTTGACACGGGCCAGAATATCAAAGAACCGATTATCTACCGGCTCCTCAGCAGAGTTCAAAACCACAAGCTCTTCCTCCGGAACCAAGAAGTGTTTCGAGAATGCATCAAGTAGTTCTTGCTTTGTTTCCGTGTCCTTCTTCTGCGTCATCAAGGCAGTAGCCTCTTCCAGCACTGGCGTACTATCCTGCTTGGCCAATCCGATGTGCTTGCGCATTTCGTCACATGTTTGATTCAAGGTCGTTATCACACTTCCAATTCGTTGAAGTTGCTATAATCACCAAAGAGAGAGCCATTAGCTTCCATGTTCTACTCGCCAACAATCCAGCAGGGGTCTTACCTCCGCCACCTGCCCGAAGTCCCGAACAATCTCCGCATTGCAATCAACCACTTCCTTCTGAACGTCAAGACGAAGCTGGCGCCGTGTCTCCGCGGTATTGTGTATTCCTCTGACACTCAGAGTTTCAAGCGCGTCACGAATATCGGAGTCGACGTATGATGCCGACAGAACGGAGGTTAACCGATTGGAAAGGGCACTCGAGCGCTGGGTCGGAGGAGAAAGCGGGGAGGACGATGGCGAGGGGCCATTGCTAGGCCCAGAAAAATAACTGGTCATTGTTTGGCAGACTTGGACCTTGAATCGAACTCCTGGTCAAGACAAGTTGTTGAGTGGGGGAAAGGACAGTCTCGCCTTCTGTAGACCGCCTTCCCCCGGTATCTCTCTCTTATCGCGCATCAACATACAAACTTTCTCCAATTGTCAACACTACACAATTGCGATTCTAAACCCGGGCAAAAAAGAATGGACTCGTTTGACAGTACAATTGCCTCTCCCACAAAAGCGCGTCAGGCTGCGATCCAAGCCAAAGACTGGGCATATGTTAATTCCTGGCTCACCCGTCAATACGCACCAAAGCCGATACCCCAATTCGAGCGCAACGAGGATACACTTCGAGTTCTCCTGACATTAGCCGCTGCCAATGATGCCGCAGACGAAGAATCAGCCATAAAGCACCGAGCACGAGAGGATGCTATTAAAGCTTTCAAGGCGCAGGAAGAAGCCGAGCGCAAAGACCCGCATGAGCGACAAAAGAACGAGCTTCTAGACGAAGTAGAGATGTGCCTAGATGACAAAGGACGGCGTGATCTCGATGATTTGGCCGAGTCGGCACTTGAACTGGGCAACACACTAAATCCCGAGCCGGAAGACTTGAGTCAATCGATCGTGGAGCTGACGGTGGAGGAGTTCGATATGCAAACCCAAATGCATAAAGTGGAGACGCTGCATCAGTATCTGCAGAAGGAGCTTTCGCGACTGCGGGAAGATCTGGAGAATTTGAAGTCGGATAAAGCATTTGACGTACCGCCTAATACACAATCTTTGACCTCGGAATGGATACGAGGCACGAAGACGCTGTCTACAAAAGTCGGAGAGTATCAGGATCGCATTACTTCGTTAGAGAGGAGTCAGCCGCAAGGTCCTACAATTGAGCAGCTGATTACGGAGGAAGAAGGGATAATTCGGTTCCGGGAGATTGTCAAGTCACTTGAAGGTCGGGTGAAGGCGTTCCACGATTTGCCTACTGATGTTGTAGGAGCCCGGGCGAAGTATAAGGAATTAGAGCGAGAACTGGGGCAACTCACCCGGCAGAGAGATGCAATGTTGGCAACCTGACGGGCAAATAGTATTTAGATCAACTGCCATAATTATAAGTAAAAATTGAATATTCTTCACTTGTGCACTTCGTAGTATAGAAAGTATAGGTTACTGTTAGTACGAGTCCAACTGTCGGACGCTGCCTATATTAGACACATCTACTAAATCAATTCAAGTTCGAGCAGTGCCTAATCATGTGGATTCAAGTCTAGGAATCTACGTATTTTGAGACGGAAAAATTCAGGATAGCAGTGATATTGCGTAGCAATTTGCATTGATTGGTATGAAACTAGAAAAGCAAATGGTATCGTCGACTCATCACTGAATCATGATAGCGGCGTGACTCTCATGACTCCGGAAAGGGTTGGTGAAAGATGGAACTCTATTTGTCCATGCCAAGGGCATTCTTGACCTTGTCACCGCTAGAGAGCAAGCAAGTCAATATATATGTGGAGATGGGGGCTACTAATATATAGAGTAGACATACATGGAGCTGGCGGCACCACCGTTGTTGTTGTCATGGGCACGCTGGGTCTTGTCGAAGGCCTCCTGGGTACCACCCTTGTCACTATCGGGCTGCACACCACGGGCGACACGGTCACCGGCATCGGTGACGGTTTCCTTAACCTTGTCCTGGGTGGACTTGGTGGAGTTAGGAGTGACCTTCTCCTGGGCCTCTGCACGAAGGTGGGGTTAGCATTGTTCTCATTGGTTGATAAGTCTGCAGGATCACATACTATCGCTGAAATCCTTGCGCATAGAGTCAGACATGATTGTAGATGTTTTAAGAATGAATTTCTTTTTGAAGGTTTGTAGATGTGTGGTTGAAGTCTGGGGAAAAGTGGACCAGAGTGAGAGAAAGAGAGGGTTTATATAGAGATCTGGTAGGGAACTATGCTGCCTACATGACGGTGAACAAACAAAATGACGTCGTCTACAAACGTTTGCCTTGAATGCTGTGGCCAAGTTTTGATGACTGATGAATGCTTGTGCCCCGGCTTAGAGTCCAGACTAAAATCAAGCTTGAATTCGTGGCTTATAGCCCGCCAATAGTCGTGGCGCATGGCTATCATTTACTCTGTCTTGCAGATGACGATGCCAGGATTTTGGTTGTTTCAACTTGTTTGGCATGTGGCGTCCACACCTACTTGGTTCTAAGGTTCAAACTTGTTGTTTGTAACGAAAGAAACAAACAAATGATGGAGATGATGAACATGACGTGGTTGACAGCTGACATAGATCAATGTTTGTCATGTTTGATTCCTGATCCGGACTAGTAAATGATGAGATAAGCGGGTCCAAAAGAGAGTATAGTCATGTGACGTTGAAGGTGAGCCAACCCCCTGGGATTCAAGGGGGGTCCTGCTAACTTGTGTTCTGCTCTAACTTACAACGTATAATTATTTCGAATCCACCCAATAATGTCCGAGGACGTCATAGTCAACGAGGAGAAGATTCGCGAAGCAGTGGAATACATCAAAAATCTCCAAGAGAAACCTGACATTTACCAAATTGCCCGAGATTACGATGTCCCAGCACACATTCTCAGAGCCCGATACCTCGGCCGCAAGACTCAACGCCGGCCACATCCAAACTCATGTGCCTTATCACAATCTCAAGAAAAGGCTTTGACGGATTGGTACCTGATGGCTATTAAATCAAACCATCGTCCTACTCCAATGATGATTACGCGATCCGCAAATAAACTACTCGAAAAGAGCACACCCGCGGGCACGGAGCCTCGAAAGGTGGGGAAAAACTGGGCCTGGAAATTCTCAAAACGTGTTGCCGACGAACACGGTCTAAACTTGGCAGATATAGCGCCTACTACTAAAGAACCTCCTGTTGGTATTGACGAGGAAGAATCACGGCCGGATCCTCACGAGGCTTTCCGAGAGAAGCTAGACCAAATGGCAGATCTTATTCAAGACCACTTTGCTCAACAAACGGAGCTTCTATCTGAGATTATGGCTGACTATGAGGTCCTTCTACAAGCTAAGAAGAAGGAGGACTCCACAGCTAGAGAATAACTTCAAGGATCGGCTTCTATGTGATCAATCGTAGATATCAGCCTGAAATCTGGCCAGCAGGAACAATGCAAATTTAAGAAGCGTCGCAGGAATCAGAGGGAGTAAACAGCCACCTCTTTGTCGTGTAAGATATTACATCTGGTCAGATGGAAAGACATGGATTGAAACGAAAGATCTTTGCCAAACCCAAAAAAATTTCTTGAAGCAAAGCTAAAAATGCACAACCTCATAGAAGAATAGGCAAACAAAGCCTTGAAGTTACTATGTACTGCATAGCTGCCCACCCTCTGAGGTCCTCATCAGAAAGCTCCAATTCAGCGATCACATTCAATTAAGTACTTTGATAATGAGTGCGTCCATAAAGGAACTCGAACGTGCTTTAAAAAGCCCAGTTGGGGCTCATCCAGAATGCCGTTCTATGCCGGATACATACTACGTACATATACCATTAAATAAACTTAAATGATCCAAAAGAAAAAAAATCCGAGCAATGGATAAGAAACCACACAGTCGAGAGACTAGCAAATTTCTTTTTTTAAGGTGATATTAACAATTTGAATAAATACCATACCATCATGGTTGAAATGCATGGCCCAATAGTCCATAGTCTGCTCCCGAGGTCTCAATTGATTTCTTCCTAGCCTTCCACCTCCAGTGCCGACTGTGGACCAACTCGTCTCCCCACAACATCCCCCGCGACGGCACACCTAACGAGCGCATCAACGATGCGTTTCTTCGATGTAAGCAAATTTTCTCCAAATCATTTCTTTCATTCCATATTAACTTATCATCAATAGGTTGCAGTGACTTTCACCGCGGATCAGTTCCGCGGTATCTACCGGGGCAAGAAATACCATGAGCCAGATTTTGCAGAGGTTCTGAATCGAGCCAAAGATTACGGATGCGAAAAGATCATGCTCACCACCATGTCTCTAACTGGAGTTGAACAAAACCTCCAGTTAGTCAGGGAGTTTCCTGAGTTATGCAAAATGACAATTGGGGTGCATCCGTATCATGCTTGCGAGATCTACGCGGATCATGATGAAGGATCTAAAGACGGCCATAATACACATCTCGAACAAATACAACAGCTAGCGAAAAGTCTCCTGGCAGAAATCTCTTCTCCATTGGCGGCCTTTGGAGAAATCGGACTTGATTATGTCTACCTGGATTGTGCAGACAAGGACACACAAAAACGCGCATTCCGAGATCAACTGGAACTGGCTACACAGCTACAACTGCCTCTATTTCTGCATGTTCGTGAGTCAACTGCGGACTTTATTTCTATACTCAAGCCCTATTTACCGAGATTACCGCGCGGCGGACTGGTACATTCCTTTGCAGGCACAAAGGATGAAATGCTTCAGTTGGTGGAACTGGGGCTTGACATCAGCGTCAACGGTATATCATTTCGAACAGATGAACAAATTGAGATGGTAAAATATATTCCATTGGATAGATTGCAACTCGAAACAGATGCTCCGTGGTGTGAGCTTTCGAGCAATGATACAAAAATAAACCAGTTCCTGGAAGCCGCGAGGCCTTTGCCCCCGAGTCGAAAACATAATAAGTTTATCTTGGGTCAGATGGTCAAAACGAGAAATGAAAGCTGTACTATTGAACGAGTTGCATTTGTTGTGGCGGGACTGAAAGGAGTGACTATGGAGGAGGTGGCTGAGGCAGCGTGGAGGAATAGTTGCCGGATGTTTTGGCAAACGTAACTGCCCAGGTGAGAATGCTATTCAACAGGGAGCACCGATTTTCGGCCGCGTCATGGCTTGGGGAAAGGGGAGCGCATGAAGATACTCAGGAGAGCTCCGAGGTTATTAATTACAAGTTCATAGAAGGATATAGAAATACCAAGAGAAGGAGAAGGGGATGGGTAATAGAGTCCCAGTCTGGAATAGATGAAATTTTATGAAATTTTCTCGTGGCATCCAGTCCAGTCCGTGTGTTGCATTAATGTAACCTCAGAATCAACAATGGAGATTCATTGTTCTTAGTTCATCCTGCTGGTTAGTAGCAGGTACAACCCTTAATGGATTTGCATTGCAGCGAATGTGCGTTGATGAGAAAGCAAGAATAAAGCAAAAAGCCAAATGTACCAAAATCATAAGTCATCATTTACTCAATGAGTTCTTCCACATAATGATCCAACTCGATCATTTGGAAACGAGGACCCCACCTGTCCCGGAATTCTTTCTTTTTGTACGCATAGCTCGTAAGTTGTGAGAAGCTAACCAGCTCGACGTTCCAGCCACGCTGCAATGCTCGCTCTACCATGCGCAAGAATCCCCCAGAATATTCGGCTTCTGCCGCATCTCCAGTCGCCAAGACGATGGTCGCAGGTTCATCAGTGTCCACCAAGCTTTCGAGCATCTTCAAGTGTAGAATTTCGTCTACACCCTGCTCAACCCAGCGTTCTTCAGAGGCTTCGGCCATTTCAGGCTTACCAAAACGATGTCCCTTACTGTGGAATTTGGAAGGACGTGGTGTATGCTTCGACTTGTGAACACGGTCCAGAATGTTTGCCTCGTAGCCCAATTTTTCAGCTTCGTCGATGGAGGGAACTCGATCCGATCCAACCAAGACTTTCTTGGTGGCCTGGCGACGTCGTTCCATGATTAAAGAAAAGTTTGCAAAAGACATGTTGAGTCGGCGAATGCGTGTAGTCGTGGGAATATTTCGAGATAGTTTAACGGCATTGTGTAATCCAACAAGGATATTAGAAATGTCCACGAAGACGTGGATGGGACGAGGCTCCACAGAAAGTTTGTAGACTTGGGGGTTTCCCAAGTGTGAACTTAGCTCGGCGTATTCGGGGAAAGTTTGTAGAAGCTTGATCGCCAAGAAGACGCGCCGCTCTACGGCGGTTTTGTGTTTAGACGGAGAAACACGTGGTGGCCCTGAAGAGTAAATAAGATCCTTAACCTTATCTGAATTTAACGATGAATCGGCATCGTCGTAGGAAGAAGGCGGCGTATCAGTGTAGTCATGACGCACATCAACTGTGCCCACTTGCGCCGGGACGAAAGTTAGGGCGCCAGGATTTCTGGGAGTGGGACGGTCAAAAACAATGTTACTTGAATCTGACTCGGCCTCCGCACTGCTTTCCGAGGACAGCATGGGTTCATTTTTCTTGGCCTGCTTAGCTTTTTTGGCGATCTGAATGGGTTTGGAGTTTGTAGGATTGAGTTTCACAACTTGTTTCTGAGTCTGAGATGAAAGGGAGGACACTATGCTGCCATCCACTTGCTTGCCGGGTCGTTTCAGGATTCTAACCGCAGATGGGGACGCACGAGTAGAAGAGCGTGTGGTGGAAGCTTTTGAGTTTTGAGGAGTGGATGGGCACGCGGTGGGGTTAAGTTTGAATGTGACTGATTTTAGGTGTTCACGAGAGGATGGGAATATTGAATTATCGCACGGACGCTTTTCAGCAACTGTCTGCTTTGAGGCGTGCGCGCATTCCGATGACTGTAATGTCTTGTCCGAAGAGTGAGCCCGAGTATCGTCTAGCTGAGTATTGTCTGAACAAGATTTCGACCACCCAAGAACATCGGAGTGTAAGATATTCCAAACGTTGTCGAATTTCCAAGCGTCAGAGCTGTCATGACTCAGGTGAGAGTTGACCGCGGTGATAGGGTCAGCTCCAGCCTGCCCCGTCGCCGCGGGGACTAACTGTTTGGACTCATCTAAATTTCTCTTCTTCGCCTGACGAGTTGGAATGTGTAACGCTTCCAGCGCCTGGACAAAGTCCCAATTCAATTCTGGGTCCAGTACTTCAGATCCCATTGACGATTAAAGGATAGTTAAATCAAGTTTGATTGGATGAAAGTCGGGTGTTTGTAGCGTGAAGCTAGAATTTGAAGGTTCGTAGGAGTTCGGAAAAATAAACGGAAGAAAAACCATGTCGTGAAACTTGGTGTTCGATCACATTGAGGAAGGTTTGAAGTGAGGTGAAGGTTGTAGGGCAGCTGTTATCTATCAGGCACGGTGGCGAGACAAGGCATCAATCGGGAGTTAAAGTGGTGCGGAGAAATGAAAATCCGAGATAAGAAACCGGGGAATCTGGAATTCTGTCCATCTTACCACACCGCTCTCAAGAGGCTCTGCTAAGGTATCTGTAAAACATGTTTCTTTATTTATCTTTCCACTTGTTTTTCCACCTATGTAGAGCTTACGGTACAGATAGCGGTGTACTAGGCGGTAAACGTTAATATAGGGTCAAGGGTTTTTTCCGATGATCGCTATCGGCAGCCATAGCCATTCTGGTGGTAGTTTGTATGGAAACTACTGAACATTGAATCTAACAAGCTATCTACTCAATTGGATGATAAGCTAATCCTAATTGTATTATTTATCAATTATTTGTACAACTATGCCTTGCGTTCTCACAAGTACCCATACAAAGCTAAGAATATCACTTAAAAAAGAGTTGCAGGTCACGAAGCCATTGGATATCATTTCAAGTATGCCATCGCTTGAGATTGTAGTGTACAAAGATAAAAGAAAATTTCCCGGAAACGCCTAGCTCCAGCCCTTGCCATGTAAACCTTTCTCTTTGTGTATCGCAGGATGAATTGAGAAGGTGGGGAAAAGAATCATATCCGCATGGGCGCCAAACCTGGGACACCAGTAAAGCGCTCCTCTCGTTCAGTCTTGAACATGATCTGCACCCAGAATTCCTTGCTATCCTCGTCAAACCAAGTCCAATAACGGCCCTCGCGACGGTCAACTTCCTTTGCCTGGAGCTTGAATCCGCAAGTCTGGTACGGTTCCGCAGCAATAACAAGGTATTGGAAGTTCTTATCGGGATCCTCAACCTTCTGTTCGAAAGCAGACATAAAGCGTACCCTTGGGGAAACACCGGGTGTAATCTCCTGATACTGCAACTGGAACAGTAAACCCGTTTGGCGAGTCAAAGGGTCACGGACTTTTGTGATCTTATAACCGGGTCGTCCAATCTTGATAGTCTGTTTCTTCACCTGCACTCCCATAGCACCAGGAAGAGATGATGGATCCTGGTTCTTGCCCTCACGCTGTTCGCGCGCAGCACGTCGGGCGAGGTTGGTCTGATGCTTTTTGCCCTGGGTGTGGGCAAGATATGAGCCGTCATTTTGGTGGACTGTCAAACAAAGTCGGCACTCAAAGCTTCCGACGTGGTTTTTGAAGAAATAAGGGTCCTTTTCCAGGTCGATCGATTCGAGGGCGAGTTTGCGCAGACGCTCACGACGATCCGCGTTGGTTGCGGAGCGGTCGGCGACACCACCGCCACCGAATTTGGAACCAGCTCGATTCTAAAAGCCGTTAGTATAAGATTCGAGGATGTGACATATAGCTGGAGCTGAAGTGCATGAACTTGCATACCTGGTAATCCATTGTGATGTAGTTGTTGAGGGACGTTGAAGAGACGAATCTGCGCGCTTTGAGATAGCGGGAACGGTGGGCAGAACCGCCTTTATTTGAATTATGTAATCACGTATATCTCCCCAAGACACAAGGTCGCTTGGGAACGTTTACTTGATGGGTTTTCTTCTTCTTTAATTGAAGCAGAGATCAACCATCTTCCGTGATGAGTGCCGCCGAGGTTGGTCAGCGGCGGTCTTTTGACGGCCAGCTATGCACGGTACGGTATGTGGGCGGCGTTGAAGGCACCACGGGCGACTGGCTTGGTGTTGAATGGGACGACCCATTTCGAGGCAAGCATGCAGGCGAACATAAGGGAGTGCGATATTTTACATGTGAGATTGGCGTATCTTGTGAAAAAATCATAGAAAGTGCTGCCATTGACACCCTACAGGCAAGAATAAGCATCCTACAGCGGGGTCTTTTGTTCGCCCCTCCAGGCCATCAGAACCACCAAGAAGTTTCCTAGAAGCTCTGCATGAGAAGTATGCCTCGGAAGTCCAGCAGCAAAACACCCAAGCTACTTCCACTTCAACTGCCAGTCCGAAGGCTATTGAAATCAGTGGTAAAGTTGTTGAGGAAGTTGGCTTCGACAAGATTCGCAAACAGCTTGCAGAGCTAGAAGAGCTACGAATTGTGCTGCTAGATGGGCTACGTATTTCCGGCGTCTTGCCCTCTTACGAACAGCCCGAGACATCTGTTAAGGAGGCAGCCCCGAAGATCGCAGCAACCTGTCCCAAGATTATCGAACTAGACCTCAGCCGCAGTCTCTTGAGTTCTTGGCGCGATGTACGGGATATTTGCGATCAGCTGAAGCAGTTGAAAAGGTTGCGTGTGAAGTGAGTCCTTGCTCTAAAATACTATTAACTCCAGTTCTTGATAAACTGCGCCGCTTTGTTCAGATGTACTGACTTCGATAATAGTGGAAATCGATTCCAGCCGCTAGAAGACGGCTTGGTGTTCAATGAAATCAATGAATTGCAACTAGAAGCGACTCTTCTCACCTGGGAGGAAGTATGTGTCTCCAATTTGAATTATGCAAATCAATAGAAGCTAACGTCCTTCCCCAGATTGCCGAAGTGGTGTCTAGATTCCCAGCACTCACAAACCTCACAGCGTCCGCCAACCAACTGACAACCACACCATGTTCACTCCCGAACTCCATAAGCTTTCTAAATCTCGAAAACAACGAGATAACATCAATATCAGCAATTCGCAAAATAGCCAGCCTACCCAATCTAAACCACTTATCATTGCGAGGAAATAACCTCAGCACTATAATCGATGGCTCCAGCGATACAATCCACGACTTCCAATTTCCCCGAACCCTCCATTCTCTCGATCTTTCTCGCAACAACATCACATCCTGGACAGTCTTGAATCACATAGCAGCACTCTTCCCAGGTCTAACAACCCTCCGCATATCAGGAAATTCACTTTATGATCAACCCCCTCTCGCCCCATCAATCGCAGCAGCAACAGCCAGCATGAGCGCCTCTAAACCAATGACAGTCGACGAGTCGTTCATGCTCACTTTAGCTCGATTCCCTTCTACCCTCTGCACGCTGAATTACAGCACCATATCGCTACAGGACCGCTCTAACGCAGAAATGTACTATCTGTCCTTGATTGGCAAGGAGCTGTCTGCCACCTCTGAAGAAGAAGAAAGCTCTATCCTCGCTACTCACCCACGATATGCAGACCTATGTGCTCTGTACGGCGAACCAAGAATAACGAGAGCAGTTGAGTCCGACGGCTCAGGTCACAGAGCTATTCATCCACGCTCTGTCGCCGCACGACTAGTAAAGTTGGCTTTCCATTTAAGTCAAGCCCAATCTTCATCGACGAGTAATGCTGGTTTAGAACCTGAGATCTCGGTGAAAGAGGTCCCAACATCATTCAACACATATCAAGTTAAAGCACTTGTCTCACGGCTCTTTGCACTCCCTGCATACGGATTTAAACTAGTTTGGGAGACTGATGAATGGGATCCAGTTGCTAGAGCAGCTGTTGAAGAGGAAGATTGGGCAGAAGATAGCGAGGATGAGATGGCTCAGCAGCACGTTGTTGAATCTTCTACAGAAGACAATTCGAGTCGTTTTGTGCGGCGGGAAATCGAACTTGTGGATTCGACGAGGGATATAGGATACTTGTTTCAGGGAGAAACGGGTGAGATGAAGATTAGGGTGAATGTTTTTGGACCAGAGAGCTCATCGGCAAATATTTCGTTGCCCAGTGCTGCTCCAGTGTCGGTGGTATCTTAAGCTAGAGGCTTTCACATACCTACTTTCGAGGACCACTATCTCTGCCCACGAATATCATGGTAGTTCCCAGGCATTCTACGACTAAATATTTGACGCTTAAAGAAGTATGAACAGATATCACTGGTAATCCTTTAGCACCTCCCACACTTACTACGCCTCTTCTAATTCAAGATGGCGATTGAAAACCAGGATATATAAACGTAAGCAACGATAAAAGAGTAATAGGGTCTATTTGTATTGAAAATGTTAACTATTGACTGATAGGCGTAAATCATCCAACTGAAGGTTGGTAGACACAGGGTATGGAAACGCCCGCATAATTCAAGAAGCGAGATGTGCACAGGAAACATAAAACTTCGTCCGGGGAGTAAAGAAGGCCACAAACAAACGCCATGTTGCTTCACTCGCTCGCTGCCCGTCTCCCAAACCCAAACAGAAGCAAAGAAAAAAATAAAATGGAAGTAAGAAGACGAAAAATCAGATCAAATCAAACACCCATGAAAATCGTTGCAAACGCCTGAGCCATGATGCTTTTTTAAAAATATTGAGTACAGATAACGGTGATTGCGAATATCCAAAGCGCACAATTTCCCATCCACGTAGCAATGGATGGTATTTGTAGGCTTAATATCGAAGTCCATTGGGACTAAAACAGGTCGCTTACTCGCGGGCGACCCACCAAGAGCGAACTGCCATACAACAGATACGCTTGTAGATCTGAGTAGTACCTTTTCCCTCGGCTTCTTCTTCGATGAATTTTTGTGCGACGAAAAGCTTAGTGCTGGACTCCTTCTCGTTGGTAGTGCCAACTTTGGGCAAGCTATTAGGGAAATCGCTCCAACGCGCTCCCAGATGCCTTGCAATTGCGATAGAATAAATAATATCGCGGTTTTCGTGTGTATCAAGTAATTGTCGACAACGAGTAAGCGTATCATCAATTTGCTTGGCGGAACTGGCTTCGTTATCGTGGAGTGTGAGAAATTCACCAAGTTCGCCCCAGAAATCCAATTGCCGTTCCACGAATTGATCAGGCTGATTAGGTGGAGTAGCGGCTTCCATCCTGAGTTTTCGGGACAAGGAATTTTGGTCCAGGTGGTTCCAGCTCAGAAGAGCTTCCATCGCGGTCAAACGAGCGCTGGCAGCAAGCAAGTTCCAGTCTTGTCCATACTGACCATTCTCTGAATTTGGTACCTGACGGCACAGCAGCATACTTCTCCAAATAATTGAGGCCTCGAAGCTCTCCAAGCGGGCGAGGGTGTTTCCATCAGAAAGATTCCAATCGTTGAACGCATTGATCAATGCAGAATAATCGGCCATCAGCTGGTTGTCTGCCATAAGAACTTGTAACGCCTTCTCTGAGTACCACCGAACTTCCAAGAGTTTGTCGATGGCGGGTGCATAAGTAGCGAGGAATACAGCTTGGATTTCTTCGAGGCGGCCTGGAGGGAGGTTTCCGGCAGGATGTGGTGGAGGTGGGGCAATACCTCGTAAAGCGAGCAAGTCATTGACATGGAGATTTTTCGCAGCTGCAAGTAACGTTTGTTAGCGCTCGTGGAACTCGGCGGATTGAAGGTGGAAATATTGACGTGGGTGGCATACCTCTGTAAGTAGGCTCAGAGATCTGAGGCCCTGTCTCGTGGGCGACTTGCATTGTGTTTGGTGTTTGAGTATTACTCAAGGCAGTTGACGCGTCAAACGAAGCTCTGTGATCGGTTTGGTGGTCTGTCGAGGTGCTGGGCGACTCAGACTGAAGAGATGGCGCAAAGGGTTGGGAGGAAGCGGGCATATACCCAGGAGGAGCGGAAGGATACGAAGGTGTAGATGAGGCAGGAGGGCCTTGAGGGTTCACAACCAGAGACGGGGGTGGGTTTGGAGCAGGTTGGATGGCCGATGGGGCTGATGCGGTAGGCCGAAAAACGGGATCGTACCCTAAACACTCGCGCTTGCTTTTCACACAATTTCGACACACCGGATGTCCTTCGTCGCACTGTGAAAAAATGTTAGGTCATTGGTTAAAAAAAAAAGACGTGCCAAAAATAAGCAATGATATCGTGGGTGAAAGCGGATGAAGCGAGATAAACGATGGCGGGGTCTCTGCGGGCACAAGCGAGGTCCGCGCCCCGCGGAAGTATCAAATCTTGAATCTCAACATAACAACATGAGAACAACAATAATGACATACCTTGATTCTGCGCTTTCGACAAGTTAGACAGCCTGTTTTTGTACGGCGCTTCACTTCTTTCTTATGTCGTGCACTGGAGAGCATTTTATTTGGATCTCCCTGAAGTCCGTATCGCATTTGCCCATTGGCATTCATACCACCTTGGGAAGAATTGGAGGAGTAACCACCCATATACTGGCCCATTGAGGACATCGGAGGCATAGGCGATCCGATAGGTGCCTGTGGCATTTGGCCCGGCTGTCCTTGGCCATTATTGTTCGAATTCGCATTCACTGTCGAGAAACCGGAATTGTGGTACATATCGGGGCTCTGCTGCTGGTAGTTCTGCTGAGGCTGCGCTTGGAACTGGTGCTGGGATGAAGCCTGTGAAGGTGGATTATGTCCTTCGGACTGATGCGACGGAGCAGAATTATGTGCATATTGGTAAGTGCCGTTGGACGTCGTATCGTAAGGTGTCGACCCGTTCATAGATCCAGGCCCACTGTGTCCAGGCTCTACAGATCCCGAGTGAGAGTCGTGCGTGCCGAAATGACTGTCGTCGAACGGATGATCATCGTACATTGTAGGAATGTCAGTGCCAATCGCCGGCAAAGCCGAGTCAAACGTAGGTAAAGTTGTATCAATTGCTGGAAGCGAGTAATCTTCAGCCGATGTAGAGCCCACCGAGGGTAGTGCTGAATCGAACGACGTGAGACCGGCATCCATTAATGACTGCGATGTGTCCATCGGGGGCAGAGAGTGCTCGGGTGGGAACGTGGAATCAATCGAAGGAGTCGTGGTATTCGGAATTGGCGCAGCTTCAGTGTTTTCCGCTTGCGAGAATGGTATGCTCGACAGTTCATGTTGCTCCGTAGTCTCATGTATTGTTTGGGTCTGAGGCTCGGGCTGGGGATGGGACTGGGGATGGGACTGGAAGTCAGGTTGGGGTTCGGGCTGCGGCGCGCTGACTGAGGAGGATGTAGGATCTGATTCTTGCAATTGTGGCGGGGGTTGTTCTGTTTGTTGCGGCGGTTGTTCAGTCGAAGCCGGCGGCTGAGCCACTGGTGATTTTAGCCCAGCGGGCAGATTGGCCGTATCGTCCGGCCTGGGGTCTATCGGCTCCGCCATTTTTGCTATGGCTTTCCGACCAATGCTATACTTTCAATCACTGTGGCGTATGTTCAATATCGGGTAAATAAATAGTTGCGTTATCGGCAGGCGAAACCGATTTTAAGGTCAAAGGTTGTGGAGCTTGTCGAGCAAAGGCAACACACCAGATCGATTGGGGTCGGGATAATAAATCATTTATTCCCTTGCTCTGGAACGATCGTGAAAAGTTAGCCAAAATAGCCTTTTCACCTCTGTTTGACCCATAAGAAGAGGGGCAATTGACGAGACAACCGCAGCCAAGGTTTGAGAACGCAGCAGCATATAGACATATAAAAAACGCAGAGACACAAGCCGCAAGACGTGCGAGTTGAAACAGTCCAGCAAGTAGAGGTCCAAGATGCGAGCAAATCCAATCAAATAAGGGAATAGGATATATCCCACGCGCAATATGAGGCCACAAAGTCTGTATGTTCCCCCATAACTTAGCAGACTTCAAGATCTTGCCGCCGAGAATTTTGCCAGCCGATCGGGGTTCATTTGTCGCATTGGCCTTTGCAGGCCTTGAATCCAAAACTTCTCCCCGCCCACGAAGTAGATAATGGTTGGAGTCCGTGATCACGGATCAAGTATTGAGACAGTCGACAGTTTTTGCAATGGGACTCGTCACGATTTGAGCATGCTGGGGAGAAGGTGGTCCGAAGACCTGCGCAGGTTGGAGCAGGATGCGACGCGGGAGGACAAGGCCGTCTGGTGTTGGGGAAGTCGCGATTGATCTAGATCGACTAAACTCACCAGATAAAATTATTAAAACTCAGTGTGAGGTTATTATATGCACAGGTGGGGGAGACCGTGCGAGTCTGCGGGTTGCGGTGGCCGTGAGGAAGAGATGCGCGAAGTTGGAGAGATCCAAAGGAGCTTTCTTTTCCGGCGATCCAAGTCTCCGCTCCAGAAAAAAAAATCATAAAAAGTGGCAACTGTATACAACACCACTATTCTACGAAGAGGAGATCGGAATGTTTTTATCTCAATAAGTATACTGGAGACAAGTTGTCTCAGATTTTCATATTTGCTTTTATTGGCTCCAGAGAATTCATACCTGGTCACTGTGTATACCTCTAGGCACTAAAATTTAGCATCTATTAACTGCGGCTGTATAGTCTTGACGGGGTTTTGCCTAAGATCTATGAACAACGATTACATTGTGTTCATTATAAACCAGCTAGTTGAATGTGTAATACCCCACCAAGGAAGCAACCAGGTTTCGGGGGATTTCTCAGTCTTGCCTTGCATGACCAGTCGATTCGGGTCGTTTCAAAGTGCGGTGCTTAGAGTGCATGTACCGAATGTCCTTGCTAGGTGCAAAATGCCCATACGCTTTTGAAGTTTCTGATAAGAAGATGACCATCTTGACATCAGTGCGATGCAAGGCAACATGTAACTGCACCGGCGGTGCTTCCTTCAACACACAGTATGGATTTTTCTGCACCAGTAGCCGATCGATGCTGTTTCAGGCAGGGAGTAGGGAATGCGGGCGCAGAATAAGGTCATAAGATTCATGCTCGTCATAGAATTGTGTCGTCGCGTTAATGATCACTTCCTAATGACCTTGGGCTTGCGCTTCTTGAAAACAACACCAGGGGCTTCTTCGCTTTCGGGATCATCGTTGGCGAGCGGAATACTAGAGAGATCCAGTTCCTCCGTCTTGGCCGTAGTCGATTGATCCCCCTCCGAAGCCGTGGCTACAGTAGGTTTGGTATTGGCATCACCAGTTGTATCCTCCTGTTTGGGGGGCAGTTCAAACTCCGATTTCACCTCCCCAGAGTCCACTGTCGGTGTATCCATTTTCACCTTCTTCAAATCCTTCGTAGACGCAAGTAAAGCATCCAGATCTTCATCGACATCATCCTGTGCACCAGGGTATATCTTCATCCTTGATCCCCACCCTTTGCTAACATATTGCTCTGGAATCGCCTCGCCCTCTTCATCCTCGTCGCCATCAAGCTTGCGCTTGCGCACACCAACCGATTTGGCAGCCGCTGCTGCCTCCGGATCCAGGCTGGACTCAGAAAGCGTCTGCCATTGTCCTGCTAATGACAGATCTCCACGGTATTCGTCGGGAATGGCGATTCCCATTTCAGCAAGCTGCGCCATCTGTTTCTTCCTCTCCTCCACACCGACGGGTCTTTCTGCCGGGGCAGCGGTACGTTTCGCGGCTGGCGCAGATGAGGCAGCTTTGGTGTCCTTCGAATCGGAGGCCCCGCCCGAAACGGCCTGTCGCAAACGCTCTACCTCGCTTTTGGCGCGTTGTGAGTCTCGTTGTTGAATTTCATTGTTTTTGTGGATGTCACGCAGAAAGCGCTTCAGGCTGCCTTGGTGTTTGGGGCTTGCTTCATGTTGAGTCTTTTCGAAGGGTGTGTCGCGAATGAAGATCTTGCATTGTTTGCACCAGTAACGTGGCTATGGAGAGAACTGTTAATCTGAGAACATTGTTTTCATATGAAAAGATGATTTACTTACTGTTGATTTCCAATGTTCGGCCATGATGGTGTGTTGTTGAAGTTGAAGTTGTTGGCGCAGAATCTCGATCCCGCAATCGGCCTAGTCCCAATGCAGCAATCCCATGCTTCACTATATCAAAGTCCACGAGGGTCTTCGAGTTGTATATGCAACTAGTTTGTTGTGCCACTTTTGTAGATACTGTATACGAATTGCACCTAGAAGTACTTCAAAGCTTATGTTTATTTATTTCATTCAGATAATGAGAATCCAGCCTCGTTCCACCCTCTATACAGAGTCTATGTACAGTATACAAAGCTACTAGTAGTAGGTTATATGTCCAAATCTACAGGTCAACCTGCTCTGCGACCGGGCTCTTAAGCTTACCCTTCTCAATGCCAGAGCGGATATTCTCAATAGCCCATTCTTCCATCGCAGTCAAAGTCTAACAAGAAATTAGCAATCTGATTTCCACATCTACTAACCGACCGCAAACTAACCTCAATAGTCCAAGTACCCATGTGAGGCACTAAGATGACATTCTGATTGCTGACAAGACCAGGATGAATCTTGGGCTCTTCTTCAAAAACGTCCAGACCAGAAGAGAACACTTTACCGCTGTCAAGAGCCTCAACAAGTGCAGCTTCGTCCATAACAGCTCCACGAGCAGTATTGACTACAACCACACCATCTTTCATTTTGGCAAACTCAGCTTTGCTGATAATGTGTCGAGTGTTTTTCTGAGTGAAGAATCAGTATAAAAAAATCATCTTAGTATCACCACAGAGCATATTTGAGACTCACATTCAACGGCAAATTCAAGCTGATCACATCACTAGTCGAGAGCAACTCGTCAAAAGTCACATATTGTGCTCCTCCGGAAAGCTCTTCGCTCAATTGACGGCGATTATGGTAAATTACCTTCATGCCAAAAGCCTCGGCCTTCTTCTTCAAGTTCCGTCCAATGCCGCCCATTCCCAGAATTCCCAGAACCTTGCCTTGAGGATCATGACCAAGAGGAGGGGATGGTGAGCCGCGCCATTTGCCTTCACGCAGAGCAGTCATTCCAGTGTTGAAATTGCGCAATGCACCAATGATTAGGAACATGTTCACATCAGCGGTAGCATCATCCACAGCGGTGGGAACATTAGAAACGCGGATAATAGGGTTGCGTGCACTGCATGCATGGACATCAATTTGGTCGTACCCAGCTCCTATGTCATGGAATATTAGCAATTCTTCGATATCCCGTCTCTAATAATAATAATCTTCAGGCCATACCACAATGCGCAAGATACTTCAAAGAGCTAGGAAGCGCGTTCACAAGCTCCTCGTCAAATAGTCCAGTAATCTCTGCTGAAGGGAAAGTACGGTAGATAGCAGTGATACCATCATATTTTCCATCACGACATTGCTGGAGGAATTCAGCTCGGTGAGTTGCTGTGCAGTGAACCAGCTCTCCAAGCTCACTCAGTGCCTCCCAACTCTTGTGTGCACTGGGAAGTGGTAGTTAGTATAGACCCTTGTCTAGTTATAAAACACGGACTTACTGATAAATCTTCCCCAGAAGTAGAATCTTGGTACCAGCGTCGACAGAGGCCATGATGGTTATGTAGTGATTTAGACTATGAATGACTCAATTAGTTTGCTATTCAACAAAATCGATATCCCCTAATGCATTCGTAGAGTGAAACTCGTCAAGCCTCAATATAATTGGCCCGAGATGATAGGCAACCAATCACCAATTGCATGATTTGAGGCTCATAAACGAGGACATTCCAGTACATTAAGAAGCCACTTTAATAATTGATTCAATGCGGAACTTGCCTAGGATAAAAAAGAGGGGCTGAGCGACAATTTCGAGCTGTGTTGGAAAGAAAGGCAGAAGTTTCAAGCCAACTATAAAAAAGAAAGAATAAAGCGATAGGCGATGTCAAGAGAAGGCGCAATGGAAGATATAACTCTGAATAGAGTTATTAGAAATACGAACGTTTACCGAGACCCGTTGCAGGAAACAAAACGACCCCACGCAGATCTTTATCTCGGGCAGTTCGCCGAATGAGTGGGGAGCACGCCACTTAGTGTTAGTATTATCTTCCGGCCGATAGATCTATGGATTTATTAATCATAAAAACCACAAGGCGAGATTTAAGGTTATCACTCGTAATGGAGTTCAGGTATTTCAAGATTTATAGCATCGGGAAGGTTATTTCTAAGGGCAAAGTCTCAATGCCCGGGAGAGTCTACTTTGCTTCCGGGAAATACCCGGGTTTCGAAGATTCTAAGATTGTAGAGAAGAATTCAGTATGGCATGGCTCCCTTATTAATGCCCTATAGATTGCTGATCGGATGCTCTGCCGGTATTTATAGGGCTCAGCCTCTTGTGGTGCCTAATTTACATCAAGTATAACCTCCTCCAATCAATTGATACTTCTTCTACCCTTCAACCAAGATACGAGTCCAATCAAACTTCCTCCAGCGCTTTCTGAATGGCTCCACTCGTCGATCAGTTCCCCTTTGCCATCGGCCTTGTCGTTTGATGACGTCGGGTGCAGCATCAAGCATGCCGCCAATGACTTCACGGGCAAACAAATCACCACGGGGCCAACGGTTCTCGTCCTCGACGATATGACCAAGACCACCATCCAGCTCAAACCAGACATGGAAGTATGGCATTTCTTTGACGAGTGTTCGCCGGAATGCAGATCTCCCCATGCCCTGTTTTGCTTTTGCGAGGGTATCAATGAGCTTGCGATGCTGCGACCACTCAGATTCAGCGCTAAGGATAGCTTCCTTGAAGAACGCAGGTGACGTTTCGCCCAGGCTATATGGTAGAGGAATGACCTCCATAGAAGCGTGACGCTTGCGCTGTGGTTGAGCTGCATTCTCGTAGAAAATCACATCTCGGCCTTGGTCATGATACATTCTTGTGAGACTCTTCATAAAGTTACGAATCTCTTCCCACTCGTCATCGTCACATTCAATGAGGTTTGTTCGATGCTGAATGGGCGCAATAGTTGCGCTGCCCTCGCTGATCTCAGGCTCGGTGGGAAGAGTAAGGAATACTCGAGTGGCAAGGGAAACAACGGGTGCGATAGGAGGTGTGTTCGTGTCTTCGTGGTGGCAAAGCGGGCAGTTGTCCAAGATCTTGTTCATCTTACGGAAGTCGTTGACTGTTGAATTCTTGATGTCAATCTCAGAACGGTGTACTCTTTTTGCCAGCTTGGAGGCATTGTCGTCCATATATTCAAGTTGGTTCTATACTTCAATTAGGCGATGCGAAAATGAAATGTGAGATCTCTGTAGACTTACCTCGAACTTGCCGTCACGCGCAATACGTTCTGCCAATTTTTTACCCTCCCCACCCATTTGACCTCGAGTTTTGCGTTCCTCTATAAGCATATCTTCGATGCTCATATCTTCATTATCCTGCACCAGACCCCTTTCACGGCCACGTTTATTGTCAATGGGCTTGACTTCGTTCCGTGAACCAGCCAGCATACGGTTCTGTTGAACACCCAATACCACAACATCTGATTCCTTTCGATTGGCCAGGCTGGCAGCCGCAGCGTTATATTGCTCTTCGAGCTCAGCAGCATCGGGCGCTTTCTTAAGTTTAGCTTTCATCATCTGCGCCTTGAGGCGATTCAAAGCTGTGATGTCCAGATGCTGAGTGGTATTTGCTGGAGGCTCGACCTCCATTTTCTGACCTTGTCCCTCAGCTTTCAGTTCCTCTGCTGGATCACATATGTGTTCTTGTGGTCCTCTGCGTGCCTCATTCTTCAGCTTCCTTTCTTGGAACAGCTCTCCACTTGGTTTGTCTTTACCCACGTAGGATGCACCATACATCTTACGGCGGTCAACCTCGGTTTCCTCTTCACGCGCTTCGTCAAATGAGCGAAGGTCACCAAAGCGTTCAAGGGCAACATCATCCACATCCTTGCCGGTGTCCTCTGCCTCTCGATACACGCCTCGGAGCTTTGTCATTCTCCACTGAGACCCAGCATCACCAAATGTATAGTCTACCTCCTGTTGTGATGGTTCTTCTTGAAATTCTTCAAGCGCTTTCCCTTCCTTGAGGTCGCGAAGGTGGCTATTGAGCTCCTTATTGTGGATCTTAAGCTCAAAATCAGCTTGAAGCATTGTAGCCTTGGATGGTTCGTCCACTCGGTTGTCTTTTCGATGAACATAGTCGACATCAAGGGCAGAGGGTGCTTCCATCCATGAGTCACGCTTCAATTGACTAGGTTCTTCCTGGACGATAGTTTTTGGGGCAGAAGACTCTTCTTCATCGCGACTAGAGCGGTGTCGACGCTTCTGGGTATGGTCGGCATCGTCCCCGTGTTCGGTGGAATGGCGCGAGCGCTTGTGTCTATGGCCATCATCGTCTCTTCGATGAGAATCACGATCTCTTTCGCTATGCCGTTCGCGGGATCGGGACGAATGGCGTCTGTGATGGTGACTGGAGCGGTGATGGTGTCGCGACGATCGCTCTTTACTGCGGTCGCGATCGCGATCTCGGTGATGTCGACTTCTATCACTTCTATCACTCTTCTCTTTCCGCGGCTCCTGGTCCTGGGCCAACGATTTTTCGAAGTCTTCCAGCGTCATTGTGGTGCTGGATAACTGTGAAAGTGCTAAGAGCTAAAGCATGAGGCGGAATGACGTTAATGCCGGGCGGTCCAGGCGCGGGCAGATCTTCCCCGCGACAGAATTTCGGAAGAAAAAAAAAGAGCTTCACCTCTTCATAGACTTATTCTTACCACCAACAACGTCTACTGAATAAACCAGCGCTCTAGACTTGCAAATCTCGCTAGATTCTTTGCTGATCGTTTCTATTCGTGTCACCACTCACCACACCTTCCATTATGGCGTCTCCCGCAGTATCCGTTGTCTGCGTGGGCATGGCGGGTATGATCAACTTCCCCAAGGCTCTCTGAAGATACCTAGTCGATGGTGCTCATTACTGATCACTTGTTCATACAGGATCCGGAAAGACAACATTCATGCAACGAATCAACTCTCATCTCCACTCCAAAGAAAAAGTACCCTATGTACTCAATCTTGACCCCGCCGTGCACTCTGTGCCTTTCGACAGCAACATCGATATCCGGGATTCGATCAACTACAAAGAAGTCATGAAGCAATACAACCTTGGACCTAACGGCGGAATTCTCACATCCCTCAACCTCTTCGCCACTAAAGTCGATCAAATCATTGCCCTCCTGGAAAAGCGCACTGCTCCCAACCCCGAGAACCCCGCCGCAAAGCAAATTGAACATATCCTAGTCGACACACCCGGTCAGATCGAAGTGTTTGTCTGGAGCGCTTCTGGAAGCATTCTTTTGGAAACACTTGCATCCTCTTTCCCCACTGTTATCGCATACATCATCGATACCCCTCGTGCCAGCTCGACTAGCACCTTCATGAGTAACATGCTCTACGCCTGCAGTATCCTCTACAAGACTAAGCTTCCAATGATCTTGGTATTCAACAAGACTGATGTTAAGGACGCTGAATTCGCAAAGGAATGGATGACTGATTTCGATAAGTTCCAAGAAGCCTTACGGGCTGAGGAAGAAAATGGCGCCTTCGGATCAGAGGGTGGCGTCGGCGGCTTCGGTGGTGGAAGTGGATACATGGGATCATTGCTGAACAGTATGAGCTTGATGCTAGAAGAGTTCTACCGCCACCTTAGCGTGGTCGGCGTGAGTTCTATGACGGGCGATGGTGTCGACGAGTTCTTTGAAGCCGTTGAGACTAAGCGACAAGAGTTCGAGCGCGACTACAAGCCTGAGCTTGAGCGTAAAAGGAAGGAGAACGAGGAAAGCAAGGACTCGCGGCGGGAGATGGAGCTTGGAAAGCTGATGAAGGACATGAATGTCTCCGGGTCAAGCCGCACACGAAACGGTGGTCACGATGAGCCAGAGACTGTCAGTGAGGCGGAGGATGAAGAGGATGATATTATCAAGCGAGGATTAGCAGATGGTGAGGATGACAGCGAAGAGGAATACGCTGGCCCCCATGCTGGTGACGATGATGATGGCCTCTCCAATCGTTACCAGCAAGCTCTGTCTGGGTCCCAGTCTGCCCCCACGGACCAGGATAACAGTTTCACGAGGTACTTGCGCGCAAGCCAAATTAATCAATGAAAAAATTGATGCCTTCGTGGTGATGATCATGGGTTTGGAGTTGGTGGTATCATAGGCGCTCTTTTGAACAATAATCTTCGTACAGAATGCATTCACATTCATCATATACTTTTGGCCTGATATTTATGTATTCAGACTGCATATTTGCTTCTACCCGTGTAGCATGAGACGCATAGTAGTAAAGGCAGCATAATACTAGTCTCTATTTCTACAAATGCGTGACGGCCCTTCTTGTCGGATAAAGACTGCATTTAGATAAAAGGGTCAAAACTTTGAAAAACCTCTGTGCTTGTATCATTCTCTCAGCCGACCATTGGCAAGTGATGAATACTATTCTAGGTATGGCAGACATGAAACTTCCCAAGATACAGTGTTTGATTTGTCTAGAAGCTGGACTGAAACTTGAAGAGACCAGCTCACATCTTATTATCTGTTTTTGAGGCACGGTATGCTTCGTGTAACTAGTGTTTGTTTTTGGTCTGGTGGGCACGCTAGCCCTTGAACGCCGCTCTACAGCTATCAAGGTCAAGTATCCACTGCAAAAGTGAACCTTCTCCATAATGTAGTTATTTTTTTTGACTTGTTCATTGGTCTGTCGAGGCAACGTGGGATTATTTCAAGCGCCCTCTCTAGGGATCAGATAGGAATTAAGATAGAATTATAGGTCTTAGTATAGAAGAGACTAGTTCTTAAAGATCTTAAGAATCCTAATTAGTACTTATAGGACTCTAATACTATCAGGGCTAGGGCTAGGGCACAATATATAAGCTATTCAGATGGTGATATATTGTAGAGGTACATAGTCCGGTGCAAACGAGACAAATCAAATGACGTCACTTGATACAACCTCTAGGATTAAATGAACCTGGAATTTCTCCCCAACTACTTGCCAGTACATTGATCGCATCCTACTTAACGAGCTTCCGCAACTATTGTCTATTCAGACTTGAAAGCTACTGCTTAACAAAGCGTCACGGAAAACCTGCGGATATTCACATCAACAACATGGATGTAAGCTATTCCATTCCTTCAAAACACCCGGACGCGCCTGAATACAGCTACCGACGGCGTACATATCGATCGATATCACCATCTCGGAATTTGAGCTAACATTTATAAAAGGTTTTTCACACATACACCTACGCGACAGCCGGATGGCTCTCACTGCAAAGTCTGCCCTTAATAGCCGGTCCAGGGATGATCGTAGCTCTGCTTTTGGATGAGACGCGACCAGCAAGCTGTGCGTAATACTCTTTTGATTGCCACTGTTTTCATTTTCATCTATCGAATACAGAACGCAAATGATTGTCCGAACGACCTGCTTACTTATCCCCTGCTCTCTAGCAATCGAAGTCTACTTCGCGCGGTGTCTCGGATTCGGTCTTCTGACCATCGCAATCTTAACCGTTATGCTCACGGGCTCGATTCCATTGACAGCCACAGTCGCAGAGCCCGTCACTACAGAAGACTCGGACCCCAAAGCCCCCTATGCTCTACCAACTCTAATGGTGACATCCTTATACCATTCCATATCCGGATTTTATGCCTACACGTGGTATGCTACTGGCGGACAGGGTGTATTTGCTGTTGCAGTGGCTGGGAATTCTCTTCTTGCCTTTATTGGGCTTTGGTGCGTGCTTTTTGCGAGCAGCGAGGGCAGGATCAGTCGCAGGACGGGTGCTGATAAAAGGACGACCGGATTCCCCTTCTCCAACACGGAAGCTGATAAGAAGCACATTGGGAAGAAACGCATTTAAGTACCTGGAGGGTGTCTGAGAAAGTTTGAATTGATATGAGATATTAGATATGATGATGGAACGTTGGAGGATTTAAGCTCAGTTAGTGCGCAGATCAATTTCTGGCAATACAATAAAGACTCAATTTATGGAACAATATAACATGACAGATATTCTCTCCGTCCTATATTCCAAAAATATTGTCAAATTTATAATATAACAAGCGTGACAAGCGAGAACCTTTCATTTATGAATAGAACTAAATTTCCCAGATCCCTACATCTTCAATGTTGATGTCGTACCATCTGAGCAGTAGGTGTCAGATAAGGCCAACCTTATCGACTCCGCACACCACGCCGCTTCAACTGCACCCCCCCTTCTTCTCCGCAAATGCCAAAAGCAGCACGCCAGTCAATACGAAATGAATCCCCCATCGCCTCGCCCGTTGACATCGATGCCGATCGTCGATTCCACGGGCCTGGCCCCACCTCTCGGCCCGTTCCCAGACTCACAAGCCTTTGCAGCTTTTCGCGCCATCGAGCAACAGCCTCTTCAAAATGTCACCCAAGCTCAGCATGCAATGGCCTTGCAGAACAATGGCCATATCCCTCCGCATCCGCATCAGGGCATTATGATGCTTCAATCGGAGCAGGCTCTGCAACAGGGTAATTATGGAGCTTTGGAACCTGAAGAAGCAGAACCGACGAATTTCGCGGGTCACCTCACGGGGATGAGGCTGGTTCCTAATCCCCCTGACTTGGAATTCTGGAGGGATCGGTTATTTAATGTGGATGATGTGATTACTTTAACTGAAGAACAGTATGTGGATCTGAATCTAGCGTGATCATTGAAAATTACTTCAATCAGGAAAGTTCGATAATACGCGTCGATGTATGGCTAATTTGTCCGGTCTCTAGGTTCCAGGTCTACTTTCCACATGTTGATAATGTCTACTCACATCGCTCTAGCCAGAGATATAAGCGTCGGCCAATGGTCTCCCACTACTGGGACTGTCGATTAAAAGGTCGACCGCCAGGAACGCCGAAGTCCGACGACCCGACTAAAAAGAAGCGCAAGCGCACTGCCAGAGAGCGCGATCTCTGCGACGTCAAGATCAAAATCACGGAGTACCTACCTGGCAACGGCGAGGTTGATGCAAGTGGCGGGTTTGAATCTCTACCAGCTGAGCTGCTGCCCGGGGTGCATACGCTGTTTCCAATTCAAAATGGACAGAACTTTGCGCTCGCGACAACTCCTGCTCTGCCTGAAGGTCATCCTGGTACAAATGGCCAGAGATACTTTACTATCCAGAGGGTGAATGGGAACGGCGCCAATGGGAAGAATGATGGAGTAAGTGGTGGACATCGACATACGCTCGAAGAGAGTGATCGCGTCAAAAAGAATAGTGTTCACCGACACTTTTTTAAGGATAATAAAGATAGGAAAAAGGGGGTATGTATAAATCTTTCTATTTTGATTTTCGATGTATGGAAGATATCGAGGGCTTGGCATCTCCCCGCAGAAAGTTTGACTACGTCACTCTTCCAACCCAACTCGTACTCTCCATATGGCGAGTTGCTTTTTTCTCCTTCCATCTCATTTGAAGGGGCAAACAGCTGTTGAATTCCTCGTTGCCCACTTTCTTATTATCAATAAGTCGCCGAACCAAACTGACATCATTCACACAGAATCGCGGCATGTCTAACGGCAATAAAGCTTACCATACAAAAGCAACCGGCCTAGCTGCCACAACAGCTGCAAGGCACTCGGCGGAGACCAATCTTCAGTTGTATGGTAGCTGTTTCTGGTGAGTTTGGCTGTTCTCCGAACCCTGGGAGTGGAAACACCGATCATCCGAAATTTCCAATGCTCAATGAATGCCTAGTCCTTTCGTCCAACGAGTTTGGATTGCGCTGGAGCTCAAAGGCATTCCATACCAGTATATAGAAGTGGATCCATATGAGAAGCCTCAATCCTTGTTGGAAGTCAATCCTCGCGGTCTGGTTCCAGCATTACGCCATGATGATTGGGGATGCTATGAGAGCACAGTTCTCATGGAATATGTATGAGGTTCCCAAGAGTGTCCCTCATTTCTTCTTATCCCGCACTGACAATGTCACTATAGCTCGAGGACCTCAACGTCGGAATGCCCCTTCTTTCAAACGATGCAAAGCTGCGTGCTCATTGTCGATTGTGGGCAGATCATGTCAGACTTCATTCTGGCCCTATCGTCCATATATCCTAGCTGACAGGTTTCAGATCAACCGAAAAATAGTTCCAACATTTTACCGGGTGCTGCAAGAACAGGACCAGCAAAAGCAGATCGAAAATGCTCAAGAATTGCGAGACGCTCTTGATCAGTTGATCACGGCGGCGCATCCCCATGGGCCATTTTTCATGGGCGCGCAAATATCCTTTGTAGATATTCAGGCTGCGCCTTGGATCATCCGCCTTAGCAGGGTCCTAAAGCCCTATCGAGGCTGGCCAGATGCCGAGGACGGCAGTAGATGGGGATCTTGGGTAAATGCCATTGAGACTAATGAGCATGTTCGAGCAACGACCAGCACAAACGAGCTTTACCTCGAAAGTTATGCACGATATGCCGGTGAGTGCCTTAACCCCGCTGGGTAATTCTCTGTTGTTTTGCTGATTAACGGTATATTTCTCTGACTTGCAGAGAACCGCCCAAACACATCCCAGGTTGCAAATGCAATCAATTCAGGACGCTCCCTTCCCTGAATGACTCAAGGTTGTTTTGATTCATTGTCCAATTCGAGGCGCTGCTCGTTGCACAAGCCTTTGGGAGGGGTTGTAAGGGCGAAGTGCTTGAGAAGCATCCAATATAGTATATTTCAGCTCGCATGTGCACCCCTGTTAAATCTGAAACCACCTCTTCCACTAGCATCAGGGCCTCGGGGGCTACGAATCGGCTGTTGTGGAGCAGGGGAGCTTTGCCTATCGGCATCACCCCCATCCGCAGGTCGATCTCGTCTTTGTAAAGGCGCTCCGCCTGATTTGACCGCAGTAGACGGATCGTAGAGATGTCTCGACATGCTCGACATGCTCGAAGCTGACGAAGAATCTCTCTTCTGATATTCTCTGCCACCACCGCGGCCTTTGCCTTTCCCTCTACCCTCTCCTGGTTGGTTCTGACGAGGCGGGGTTGTAGTTCCGGGCGATGTGTTACCGGACGTATTTGCAGACGGGCTACCGAATAGGCGTTCGCGGACTTCTTCGTACTTGCGCTGCTTTTCCTCTCGGTTCTTCCGCGCTATAGCCTGTCGCTCCTCTAGTGTTGGTTCAGGGGCCCTGCTGGCATCCTCGTCGGAATCATCTTCATATCCGTTGATGCCCAGTTGGCTAACTCCGGCTGAGGCAGCATCCACACCGTTCGAAGATGACTGCCGGTTTGAATTCTGCGGCCTCCGGCTAAGAAGTGTGACAGCTGGCTTGAAGTCCTGTTTGAGGGGTACTTCGGAACGAGCTTCGACGTAGTGGAAGGTTTGCGGGGTTTCACTGTGACAAGGAAATATCAAAATTTAGAGATGATTCGCCCATTGTATACAACGAGTATATCACATACGCTTCAGCCCATAGTTGCCGGTTAAATTCAGCCTGCTGGGCTCTTCGCTGGGCTTTGCTGACTTTAGACGAGACTTTCTTTTCGGTCGGCGGGGTAGGACCATTTCCTAGTGTCTGCTCCGAATACACAACAGATCAGTACATGGTTTATTAATTCAAAATGACGAGCTTCAATCAATGTATCCACGCTACCCTTAACGTATTCACTCAGAGCGGATAGCTATAGATTCCGGTTCTAACTTACGTCTGCTTGGGACTCCCACTCGGCATCCCATGCGTCGGGAACTTCAGGTTTTGCGCTCATTGCACACAGGGGCTTCGCGTTGATTTATTGCAAAAGAATAAGATAAATGAGCGACTGATGCACTAATCATGAAGAAGAAGGGGTTTTGGGCTATGCGCAGGTCGTATACAGTGGTCAGAAGAGAAAAGAAATTTCGGGCTGCAATGAAAGCGGCCACCGCCCCGTCTGGCCTGCTGAGTCGTCACTGATCTACCCGTGGGCCGCGGACTCCCCCACAACACATATTGTGCAAAGAGAACCTAATACTAGTAGAATTGGTTTAACATTATAGCACGACCGTCTTCTAACAAGTGGCATTTTTGGCAAACAGTAATCCAATCAAATCATGGGCCCCAGCGCGTGATTTCGCGCGGTGGTAGCTTGAGGCCCCCCGGGTTAGTAGATCGTATACATGGAGCATCCCTGCCGGATGCGAGTCAGCAGGAGCAGTAATGTATCAAAGGGTTTGAGAAAGATCTTTGACTCCTTACCCCAACTTGAACTTATTGATGGTGTTTCTAATATCGTTATTCTGATGACACGATCGCCCAAAGAAAGCTTTTGCGATACGATATCGTCTGATTGTATACTACTATCGTCCGATCGTCTATAGAACTCTCTCCGCTTTGAGAATTTCGGAAATTTCAAGCCACGAGGATATGTTCAAAGAGCCAGAAACCCAGGAATCATTTTGTCTCTTTTCCCTCTCTCGTCTCTCTTCAGAACACCCGGTTTAGTTCGCAGTATATTTGTGGCCGCTTGCCCATGTTGATAAGGTTTCTGATTTGGTAGTCCAACCTTCGAGTCCGACAGGTAGACCATCCGATGTGTACGTTTCGTATACACTTCGTCCTCTCGATCAAGAACCTCACAGAAGCTATACATCAGCCATCTTGCTTCATCTTCTGTTTCATCGGACTGTTGCTCCGTTGAGCTTGGGAACATCACGCGGCGAAGCGGGCCGTTGGCATGTGCAGGAAATTCGACTTTTCGAGCAAGTATATCCACATCTTGGATTTGAACTGGTGGAATTGGTAGCGCCATGCTTGCGAGTTCGAAAGATCAAAACCTAGTCTTGACTATAGCATATGTGAAGGGTAAGTGCAGAGGAAAGTTACAATCTTAGGGAACACATGCCTCACCTTGCTGAGCATCTACAGTTTATACATGTAAGAAAGGCATTGTCATGACAATAATTTTTTGCCCAAGAATATAAACTGTAAATGAATCAAAATATTCCCATAAAAATTTCTTCATTGGAGAAATGAAATTATGTACGTGAAATATAAAAGGGAAGACGTCTGTCTATACTATGGACGGATTAAAGTCAATCCGAGGATGTTGAACCGCCTGTTTAACTGATAGCTAACTCGTCATTACTCCACTCCGCAACTCAATAGACACTTCAAGACGCAAAGTCGTCGCATATATCCAAATGGCCATAGGTAAGCTTCAGAACCTATCTTTATCTCTCACCACATAAAGCCATACTCTTATCCGATTCAAAATTCCCCTCCAACCCCACATCGATCACCTGTCATGCAACTCATCCTCTCAACACCCAATTGCAACCACTTTGCCCACAACTAATCACCAGTTGACATCTACATCTGCAGACTCCAGAGATCCAGACGGTGACTCCGAAATGGCCTCCTCAGCCGACTCGGTCTCCGATTATCCCGGAAATGGTGCGCGCACTCCAACTCGCAACCCTCAGACATCCACTGCCCTCGCCTCAGAGCTCTCCCCACCCGGCTCGCAACCCCAGCACACCACCGATATCCCAAATATGACCGAGTCGACCAGTACCAACCCCGCTACGGGGCAAGCTTCAGCGAAAGCAGCAGATCCACCCATCGCTTCATGGAAGAGCAAACGATCTCAAGAGGAATACAATCGAGCAATGGAGAATGTGATCGATAAAGACTTCAATTTGAGTATGAAAACTTGGGCTCTGAAGTAAGGATATAATGAACTGACTGCTCGTGTGTAGACGAATTTGGCGATCCATTTGATGAGAGAGATATGAAGGAGCCTTTGCTTTGATTCAATACCGGGCATGAATGGAGTCTCCGCGGAGCATTTGCATTTACGTGGTTTGTGGTGGCGATACACGATACGATTGATGAGATACGACGGTGCTTTCTTAACTGGTAGCTTTTTCTATTCTGGTATGTATCCGAGTACTGAGAAACATGATGGATTTTGCTGATGCAACTTAGAGTTGAACATGTCTTGGCTTCTGTCGTGTCTACAGGACTTGTACCTGACGGCTTGCACAAATATATGAAGTTAATATGACTATCCTTAGATCCATAGACCTAACGAGCTAGCTTAGGGTACTTCAAAGATGCTCTAAATGGATACCCCAATAAAAATATATTTACGATGAACATAGCTCCCAGAGGTTGAAGCTGCGGTCGCCAACCATGGGTGACGATTACTATGTAGCTTATACGTCTGCGTTTCCTACATACCTAAGTTCCTTTATAGTAGTGAGTACGTGTGTAGCATTGATAATTTTCTTGTTTAGATATACTAGTAAACCGGGAAGCTTGGAAAGAGCCATAGGTGGTGGATGCTAGTAGTATGCGCTACTGGTCCATACTGCTTCATATGATACAAAAGCGACGTTTAGTATTCAAGGCAGCATATATTAATCATTCTATGAATGCACATAAGAGAAAGAAATTGGCTATTTCAATATCTAGTACATGTATCCCTGAATTGATGTATATCGACGTATCATATTCCCACATTTTCCCCACACACGTGCATTTCTACCTACTTCTCCTCCGGGATTTAGTCTACTCTTTTGTGTCAGCAAACGGCCCGATACTAATAAAGTGACACAAATTTGAGGGATTCCCACGTCATCTCAACGTTTCAATGCCAATACCGGGTTATAGAGACGGACGGCACATACAGTGTCGGGCGACCCCAACTCGGTTTAGCAGCGGGTATCATGAGAGTGTTGGCCCAGCAACCACGGACCCGCCAGGCACAACGGGATTAGAAGCCCAAGCAAATCCACACAGCTTCATCTTCAACTTCGTTTCCCCCCAACATCCTTATTGCCGGGCAATTCGCGGTACAAAAGAAGTTGCTTTCTTATCTCACCAGTATCCGTCACATCGCTCACATTTTACACCAAACACCGATAGTCCATCAATATTCTGTGGATTTCTATACCCAAATTCCAACGGCACCGTTTGACACATTCCTCGCGTCGATACCAACAATGGGTACCCAGCCCGCCTCGCCGCAGGCTCAAGCATGGTGGGTTCTTCCTCGCTTCTAGTCTATCCCTTTTACTTCTGGCAATTTGGAGTTCCAATTTCCTGTCCTGTTTCTCTTGCAACCCCCTATCTCTCTCACTCAAGCTGCCACTTCCTAAAGTTGTTGTCTGGCACAAACATCCACGGAGAGAGGGTCGCAAACATTGAAAATCTCCTCAAAGCACATCACTAATACGAGGCGCCTTTGCGCATTTCTGCTTTGTAGTGATCTCTCCCATCCAGCTGCCGATACCAATTTCAGCTTTACCCCCATTAAAGCATTACGTGCACTGCCTCGTTTATGGGAGCGAAAACCAGCAACTCCGTTCCAAGCCGGACCAAAGTCACGAAAATTGTGGAAGCGAGTCGCTACTTCTTTTACAACCATGAAGTCAATCGATTCAACCAGCACTATGCAACATGATCCGTTCCAGGCCGCTATCAATTCGTCGAGAGATGCGAGCTATGTTCGAGGCGTTAAGCGTCGCTGTGTTGGATCAGCCGAGCCTGAGAATCGCCCGATGTTTCAGATGCAGGACAGTGGACGCTCATTCCTCGAGACTAAGTGGGAAGCAGACACAAGTCGCCATCGCAGTGAGTGCTCATAATATACCTATCCCCTATATATTGCGTTCAAGCTAACCTCGGGTTACAGGGAAAATGGCGGAGCCCCAGATCAATATTTTTGATGAGAGTAAAGAAAATGGTCAGAGTGACTTGGCCATGACTGGGTCACCTCAGCCTTTGAGTTCTCTACGAAGCCCATTGAAGACAACTGTTTTCAATGATGAGATCCCTGTTGAGAATATGAACACCGTCTCTGACGTCAAATCCATCGACAGCCCACGGCCTGGATCTGTGGCCCGGCAGCCGTGCATGATGATCGGCAATGCAGGAAACAATCAAGATGAACAAATGGCACCAACACCGACCAAGGTTGTGCGGGATTCCAACCAGCAGCAAAAGGGCTCACTTGTGCGCACAGCTTTGCGAAGCTCACTCGATGGATCGGATACAGAACTACTCAATGACTTTCTGTCCAAAGCAGCAGCAAAGCGTGCCGCGAAAGCGGCCCAGGACACCCAAGAGAACGATTCAAATGAAAATTCTTCAAGCTCAGAAGAGTCGCCAGAAATTGAATGCGCCACACCACCCTCCCGTCGCGCCCTTGGAGCTTTGGATACAAATTCGCCTTCGCCGATCAAGCTCGTCGTACCCTCGCCCATCAAACAAGACGAGAACCCAGACGAAGAGTTGCAGGAAAATCAAGTGATCAAGAAGGATATCCTGGACGAAGATCTATCCCCTGCGAGCCCAACCTGCAGAAGAAGCTCGCGCGTCAAAGCCACTCCTGCCCCTGCTACTGCGCGTAACACAATCTCCTTGCGTCGGGCTCAAGGCAATGAATTTGTCTTTCTGCAGCGCACCGAAGTTCAAGAAATAGCATTGGCTACAAAGAAAAATACCCGACAGAATAGAGGCGATGCTGTGCTTCCTAAGTTCCGCCTCGAGGCCTTGGCTAAAGAGCATACTGATGGCCCATCTGAGACAGAAGTTTCTACGAAGCGCCGTTCACCTGCACGGAAGAGCTTGAAATGGAATGAAGACCACCTCATCGAGTTCGAAGATGAGAGACAGACTTCTGAAGATCCCGTTGATTCAGAGGGACACAACAGCAAGAATGACGTCGGAGGAACTACTCGATCAAGATCTACAGCACAGCGCCCAGAGAAGAAAGCATCTAGCCAACGAAAGAGCCGTAGCCAGGTCCAAGATGTGTCCAATAACGACGAAACCGACAGTACCCCGAGCGCTCCCGCTCCCGCTGCACAGACTGATGCACCCACGCGATCGCGACGAGTGCACAGTCTGGGGAAATCAACTTTGACCTCGGGTACGCCCGTAAAAACAGGAAGCGGCCGTATCAGCAAGCCACCCGCTCCTTCAGCCCCCACAGCGACAGCTACAGGGCCCTCAACTCCCACTAAGCCCCGCCGCAAGCTAGTTCCCAAGTCACCTAGTTCATCGCTGTTGACTGCTCCACCTGCTAAGAACGGTGTCACCACTAGCGACCCGTCCTTTGTGAGTGGTATTCCCACACGCAGCGCAAGCTTACATGCTGGCAGCTCTGAGGGGACAAAGCGGAAGAGTATGCTTCAAGCCAGTGCGGGGTGCACACCCATGCCTCGCCGTGTTCGAGCAAGGAGCTAAATTGACAGAACATCTGCATGTTTATTGGCCTTACCGGTCTTAGTTTGATACGTTAGTTGATTGTTGAGCATTCGAGATCATGAGGGTTTATTTCAAACCCTCCACTTGTTTACTCTGTTTTATATTCTGGCGTTTGTTGTTCAAGATACCAGGTTGCTTTGTTTTGTTTTTGATTCTTTTTTTACTCTGTTCTCCTTCTAATTCGTGTACTTAATTCGTTTGATCCACTCACCACGGATGGATGGATCTTTGCTAAGAATTATTTCAAAGTATCGACTCCCCCCACCGTATTGACGCCTTCCCACCTTGTCGGCTGACCCAAGCCTGCCTCGTGAAAGGAAACGAAAGCATTCTTAGCATGCACAAAGTGACGTCGATTTGCGCAACAGCACCTCGTATTAACAGTGGGCATCGCACTGCATCAGACTCCAGGTCAGAGGTCAGAGGCATGGCTAGACCCATAGACAGCCCATGCAAGGCGCAAGCCGTGAAGCTAAGGCTCGCTACTAGTCTCATCCTTCACTGCGGGGGCTCAGATCCCCCGCGCTAGAGTTGCCTTTTGCGGGGTTACCATCAGCCCCCAACGAATTGGGAAACTGACATGAACTTTCAAAGCAGGTATTCGCTTCACTTTCCGTTGCGTACTGGTGATTTATTGCCAAGGACACGTATACCGTTGTTGAAGTCAGCCACCCCGACCTTAGGAGACTGGGGTCTTAGATCAATATCATATCACCCAAGTCTGGTGGTAGTTCAAGTTGTAAGCATCGGTGGAAACTACATCACAATGTATTCTGCGGATCAGAATAGTGTGTATTGAATATGCAGCCTTTCAATCCAATCAGATATTATATTTTGAAACTCACATGTGCAGCGTTATGTAGATTGAATGAAAACAGGTTTGATCCCGCAGGTTACTGAGTATCAGCACTCCATAGGGATAGAATAGACCCACCGAGTAGGTAAGTATAAGTGCGCCAAGATACCAAAGGCATCAGCTTCAAATGTTATAATACAATTTGACTTTGAGTGTAAAGAGATTTGAAAATTTCATTTGAATCGCTTTGAGTTCTATTCAAGGTCCCCCGACTTGAACTGAGGTCCCGAGGTTATACTTCGTCCGCAACACTGTAAGCATACCCAAATGCCCTGTCAGACGGGCAACCCAATCCCGGACTAACTTTCAAACTGTAACAAAAATATAAAATAATCCTTACCAATAATTTATGGCACGATACCATAATATCATTAAACCCAAAACAGCCACACCCGAGTCTATCCAGTCCATCCCATTCCACTTGGTACGATATCCCCGAAATACATACAAACGGAGAACACTCCGGCATAGCCCTAGTAAACAAATCAAATCAAATACCACCAACCAAATCGCATTTCTCATTTCTCATTCTCATTTCTAACCGTATCCAACCGCACCTACATTTACATACACCAATGCATTAACTCCAACTCCAAATTCTTCTAAAACAAGGCCCACAAAATCCCCATTCGGCCGCCGGTGTTCTCGCGCACGACCATTTCCCGAATCCACCCTGCACATACATAAGGTTCTTCCGACTTCACCCGTCCCACCTTGAACTACGAGTACAGTACAGGCAACACTAGTGGCGCCAGGGCTTTGAGCCACACGCGGGATGTCATCAGCGGATATAGGTGCATACGGAGCACTCTGCTCCTGCGTGCTCGAGGACTTTCACGTTCATATGTATTCACATTTAGATTTAGACTAGTAGTATGTTTACTATTCAGTGTAGGTACATGTACATAGACAATACGTATACATGCTGCCTAGTAGCACTAAGTATGATACTAAGTACAAGGATTTTGTCTAGCGTATAGTGGATGTAACTCTAGGTCGGGGGTCGAAATTGCATTGAAATTAAAATTGAAGTAATTGGGTTTTTATAATTGGGCTGTATTTTATTGCGGGTCGTGGTGGTGGGGATAATATGGTGGTGGGGTGCTATGCTCCTCGAATTAATGAGCATTTGTTTACATGTAGGTTTTTTGATTAAGCCCTGGAATTATAACTTGAAGTGCAAATTGCAGTCAGCAGGGATTCAGTTGGAGGATTTGCAGTTTCGAGGCATTGCGTACTGTAAACTTTCGTCGCGATGATCAAGATGAACATGAATAACGCATGTACTCATGGTTGAAGGTTTCACAGCTCCGCAGAAGAGGGGGTTACGGGTTTACTTCGCTGGAATCATTCACTCGGTCAACCAAAACGGAGATATCATTACATAGCAGATTCAACCCATTAACCTGTAAGACTAAAGAGCTAGCATACAGTACAGTAGATCAATTATTCGTTCACAATATTAGGTAAGTAGGTAGGTAGTTGTTGAGGTTGGAATTGTATAATTCATCTATCATATCTGTTCATTACAATTTCAATTTCCAATAAACCCCTCTTAGCCCCACCACATCGGGTATCACATCTTTATCCGTGAGACTTGTACTTTTTTCGCGTGAGATTCAAACAGACAGGTTCTTAGCAGACTCCTCGGGCCAAACATCGTAACCAAAGGTATCCTTCATATTAACGAAACGGAAGTGACGGCCCTCAGCGACCTTGTTCACAGCCGCGAAGTCTTCATCAGAAAGCTCAATGCTTTTGAAGTTAGACACAATACGCGTGGGGTTAGAGCTCTTGGGCAGAACGACGTATCCACGGCGCAGACCCCAGGCAATCAGGACCTGGGCAAGGGAGTTTCCACCCTTGTTAGCGATCTCGTTCAGGGTCTTGTTCTCGGAGACCTTCTCGCCGGTGGTGGGGACTTGGTTCTGTGAGCCGAGGGGAGAGTAGGCTTGGGGCATAATGCCCTTGGAGAAGCAGTAGTCGACGAGCTCGTTGTTGGGGAGGAAGGGGTGGATTTCAATCTGGTTAACGTGGGGTTGGACCTTGGCGTATTTCTCCATGTCTTGGAGCTGGGGGATGGTCCAGTTGGAGACACCGATGGCCTTGGCGAGGCCGTCATTGTACAGCTTCTCCATGGCGCGCCATGTTGGCTCGTGGTTCTCGGTAAGATCCTTCAGGATAACGTACTAGATTGTAGTTAGTTGAGTGATTCCGGTGGGGAAAGGAGCTTAAGGTCAAGCTCGCGTGCTCCCTTTTTCACAGGTGGCGGAATAAAGCTTACCTTGCCATCGGCACCAAGAAGAGGGTGGGGCTCCTCAGCAGTGTCCTTCTCAGAGGCAATGGGCCAGTGGACCAGGTAAAGGTCAACGTACTCCAGCTTGAGACGCTTCAGGGAGTCGTTGATGGCCCATCGGACATCCTCAGGGCGGTGCAGGTGGTTCCACACCTTGGTGGTGATGTAGATATCGGAACGCTTGACGGAGGGGTTCTTCGCCAGGAAGTCATGCACGGCATCACCGACCTCGCCCTCGTTAAGGTAGTACCAGGCGCAGTCCAGGTGACGGTATCCAGTCTCCAGAGCAACAGTGACGGCTCTGTAGGTCTCGCCGACAGAACCCTCGCTGGCGAAGGTTCCGAAACCAACCGCGGGGATGGTCTGGCCGTTGCTCAATGTGTAGGTCTTTCCGTTGGACATATTGAATCAATTGGATGTGTTTTGATTTGAGGAGAGAAGAAAGAAAGAGAGAGAGAGGAGGAGGGAAGAGACGGATAATTAAAGTGGAGGGGTTAAACTCAACAGGCGAGACGATGACGATATGTTCACTGCAGAAGTGGGGATGGAGGGGTAACGATTGGGAGCAGCATTTCCGCCTTCGGCCCGGTTTACTTACTTCCCTGGAATTGACGACTCGTGCTTTGAGCTAGTAGACTAGATGGATATTCTATTTCCACAGTTTAAATGTTAAATGTTGTTGTTCTTATTACTGAGTTTGTTTCTATAGGAATTGAGTTGGATGGTCGTTCTTAATTTTGGTAATTTGCAGCTTTTCGTGTTGACGTGGTTGTTAGAGCTTGTTCAAGTTCCGCAGTACACAGTAGCTTTGTACCAGCACCTGGGCAGATATACTACAGGTCAGGATTAACGACAATATGTCTTATAATAGGTCTCTGTAAATAGTTCTCGATCTATATTCTGCATCCCGGTCAACAATAATAATCTCAAACACTGTATAACTTGTAAATTCCGCGTGTAATTTTCAAAACGTCGAACCATGAATGACATCACCTCGCAAACGGCGCTGAGCCCGCTCCGATCGTCATCGGGTCCACCGAATCTCATGCCGTTTCCACGGGCGAACTGTGCTCCTACCCAATCATCTCCCGTGAGAACCCGAGTAGAGCCCATTTCCTATCCACTCGGCGTCCTACGCTGTGCCCAAGCCGGAGGAGGGCCCTCCTAGACTGTCCTGGATTTGTGTGAGAATTACTCCGTTTCTGAAGGATTACAGTAGACTGCACAGGGTGTATTAGAATGGAAAAACCGACTCGGATTAATCGGATTCGGTCTAGAAGTAGTAGATTTATTTATTTATTTATTATTCTATTGCTACAGTAACTTTTATTTCTGAAATGAAGGTGTCAGCAATGTACCTCCTCCAATGCTGTGTATACGAAAGTACTCGGTACCCGGAAAAATATTAGTGCAGCCACAATGACGCAGGTACCTTGTACCCCTCTCGACTCTTCCCGCATAGACTCGCATAGACTGGAGGCTATACCATAAGTCTGTCCTGTTCTGTCCTGTTCTGCAACGACAGTTACCTGTTCTGGCCAGACAATGACGATAATTCATGGTATCCGACGGGTGGATCCCCACCCCTCCTCTTAGAAAGCCTGGTAAGAACGCAATGGCCGCATGGAAACCAATCCAACACTACCTTGCTGTGCCTTGTCAACCGTGCCAACCTTGCCAATGGTCCTGCCCAGCTGTGTTTCCCGTTCCTGGTGTGGCTGTCTATATATACGCGCATTGGTCGCTCTCTATCTTTATCTATTTATTAATAATTATCCTCGCCCTTCAGCTCCGAGTCTTTCTCTCTCTTCAAATCCCTCTTCTATAGACCTCATCCCCCTTATCAGCCGCTAGTACATCCTTTTTCCTCCCTGGAGCCAGTGACAGCAGTAGCTGATAAGATCGACTCCTCTTTGTCTCCTCTTTTTTTTTCTTTTCAGATATCCACTTTCACAAACAGACCCCACCGATCATCATCATGGCATCTCGTCCGAATTACTCTCGTACAAACTCCAATATTCTCCCCATCCCTAGTAGCGATGGTGTCAATACTGTTGAGATCCCATCTAGCCGCAGCGCTATCAGCGATGCCGCTGCTCTTATGCACAATCTCAGCCTATCGCCCTCCATGAAGGAGCGCAGGAGTTCCCGCAATTCATTCGGTACTTCTCTTCCTATTCCTCGTTCGCCTCGTCATTCCCATCTTGCACCTTCAAAGACAGGCCGTCCCTATGTCTCACGGGATATCCTGACCAGCCAGGTTCAGGATATGTCCTCGGAGAAGGTAGAGGCTGCGAAGAACATGGCGTTTGCATTCGATATTGATGGTGTGCTTGCGCACGGTCCCGAGCCTATCGAAGAAGCAAAGGAAGTTATGAAGATCTTGAACGGCGACAACGAGCTCGGAATCAAGATTCCTTATATCCTCGTTACCAATGGTGGCGGTAAAACTGAAGTTGCTCGCTGCGCGCAGCTCTCGGAGATGCTTGGGGCTCCTATCTCTACCGATCAGTTCATTCAGTCCCACACACCCATGCAGGCTTTGTCCGAGTACTACGAGACTGTACTTGTCTGCGGTGGTGAAGGGTACAAAGTCCGAGAAGTCGCAGAGACCTACGGTTTCCAAAACGTAGTCCACCCGAAAGACATCCTAGCCTGGGACCCAACCATTTCACCATGGCGCTCATTCTCCGAGGCCGATCGAGTAAACGCCAAGCCTAGAGATTTCTCCAAGATGAAATTCGATGCTATCCTCGTCTTCGCCGACTCCTATGACTACGCTACAGACTTCCAAATTATTATGGATCTCTTACTCTCCGAAGACGGAAAACTCCTTACAAAGGCCGAAGACCCTCTTGCAAGCCGTATCCCTATCTATTTCTCACAGGGTGACTTGGTCTTCCCAACAAACCACAAGGGCCTTCCTCGTCTAACCCAGGGTGCATTCCGTATCGCTATCGAAGCTCAATACAAAGCCCTAACAGGCTGTGAGCTCGAGCGTGTGGTATACGGTAAGCCCGAGCGGGCTACATACACCTACGCCGACGAAGTCCTCAAGCACTGGATGGAGGAGATCCACAATGAGAACCGTCTACCCAAGAACGTCTACATGGTCGGTGATAACCCACAGTCCGATATCATCGGTGGAAACATGTATGGCTGGAATACTTGTCTTGTTCGCACTGGTGTGTTCAAGGGTAAAGAGGGTGAGAACGATACAAACAACCCTGCCAACTTTGGTGTTTTCAATCACGTCCTCGATGCTGTTAAGGCTGCTATTCGCAAGGAACTTGGTCAGGATTTCAAGCTCAAGTGGAACCCTAAGGTTAATCCTGTTCTGCATGGTGATGAGAACAGCGCTGCTGTTGAGTAAATGTTCTGAGACGATGATCGTCGCCGTCTCGATATATACAATTTAAAACGAACATTACGATCTATGAGCGCTGGGTAGGCTGGACGGCCAAGCAACCCAGTATGATTTTAAGCCTGGGAGTTTCTTTTGGAGTTTATTTTTTTATTGTCTATTCTCTTCTATTCTACCATGTCGATGCTAGACTTTGTGCACTGCTTGTCCTAACTTCTGGTTGAACCATGAAGTCCGAGACTGATATCCACTTTTGCTCTTCGAGAAGCTTGGTCTTCCAATCTTCTCCGAGTCTTTTCCTATTCTTGTTCTTTTCTTTTTCCTTTTCTTTCTCATATATACTTTTCCCTTTCTTTTCTATCATCCTAGATTGGAATTATTTCTTTTTTTGGTTCTTCACAAGATATTTACCATTTCCTATCATATTGGGCTTTGCATTTTGGAATTTCTATCATGATTGATATAGGTTCTAGTACAATATAATGCAAACCTCCAGGGCTTTTAGAAAATAATAACTCCGAATCCGAATAGACAAACCACCGATTTATTTCCCATCTTCCATATACTTGTATGTATGCAGCTATCTAAGACCGTATTCTGGACAAGTATGCAGTGTACACTGTGTGAACGAACCACTTTGCCATAATAATCAAGTATGATAACTTAAAATAAAACAACCGAACCAGAATTATTCTTATCATGGGGACAAAGTCATTGACCTCACGACATCATTATAATCACCGGATCTATCCTATCGGATACGAACTTTGATCTATGGGTCTGGAACGGGAGGACCCACGGATCCAGGTCAAGTACAAGTAAACAACTTGAAGAGGATCATAATATAGCATAAGAACGATGCCCACGAACTTGAATCTCAGGCTCGCATCACCCCTTAGACTAACATATTCTACTCGTAAAAACTTGAGTTCTGATTTCCATTCATCATGATGTTTTTGTATACTACAATCTTAGTCAAATTGAGCAGCTACTACACTTTAGATAGCGTAAAAAAAGTAGATCACTTGATCTGAAATAATATGTATGAGCTGAGATACGTACGCCGATATACATTAACTCCGAAAGCAATGAGGCAAACAGAAACAGAAAGCAACGCTGAGATCCAATGCTATGCAACTCGAAAAAGACGCGGACCGAGAGCACGAACCCGAAGCCAGGAGCCAGAATGCGGAAATTCGTAGACCATGTTACGCGCCACCATGCATAGACCGGATATCATCAATCATAATCGTAGCAAGTAAAGGAAAAAGAAAAAGAAAAAGCCACCCAGATAGAAGAGAAAGGAGAAGAAAATGCATCAAATCAACGGAATCGAAAGGGGTATTCACCAGCAGGACGAAAAGATAAGATAGCAATGCTTTTCCAGGAACACCAACGCGCGGCGAAGAGGTTGTGATTTAGGAGGTGGAGGAGGGATGATTGGAGGAGAGGGACAGAGAATAGGAAGGATAGGAGGAGGGGAATCATTTCTTGAACATGTAGTGTCCGTAGATACCACCGACATCTCCAACTGCCATGGGAATCTTGCGCATGCCCCACCAGCGTGCGCCCATTTTCCAGGAACGAGAACCATCGTCGATAGGACAGTTTGGCATAGAGGTAGGGTCCCGAACGTACCAGCCGCGGCGACCGAGTTCACGAACGGTCCAGCCAACAGAGACGCGCTGGGTCTTGCTGCGCTCGCGCAAGGGAGTAATGATCTTTTCACTGAACTCAACAACCTGGAGAGGGTAGCTTTGGTCTGAGAGCAGAAGACAGGTGCTCATATTGAAGATGGACCCGATGGTCATTTGATTCACCTTGGCCAGATCCAAGTAGCAGAGAGTGCTTGGTTCGACATTTTCCTTAGTTCTAGCAAAGAATGTGTTGATGTCTTGCACTGTCAGATCGGCAGAGCTGAGACCCAGTTCCTCTAGGTGCTTGGTCAATGGGAGCAAAAGTGGCACGTGAGCAGAGGTGATTCGTGCACCGCCTAGGTTCAGAGAGCGGAGAGTCTTTGGAAGTTTGGGCAGGAGGGCTGTCACGTCGTCTTCTTCCAGGAGACGGAATCGAGTGGCATCTGTGAGGAGGTTCAGGAATACCAGGGATTCACAAACGGCCGGGTGAGTGGTCAGGAACTGGATCAGAGCAGGTGGGTGAATGCGCGTGCAACGCGACAAGCTCAGATGAGTGATACGTGCGGTTTCGGGGATAGCGAAGAGAGCTGAATCGTTGATTTGAGTGTGTGTGAGATCCAGATGGGTCAGGTTGATCAGACGCGGGAGCAGGAGATCGAACATTGGCGCTGAGATAGTGCTGCATTCGTGGAGCGAGAGTCGCTTCAGGTTAGACATGCTCATGGGCAGAGCTGGACCTCCAGTCAAAGCCTCTTGGAAGACTGCAGAGAAGGAGTTGGTGGAGCAGCCGCAAAGATCCACTGCCTGAAGGATTGGCAGACCCATGAACAACTTGCGAATAATATCCACGCTCAAATCTCCCTCTAAATGCTCCTGCAACAGACACTCTCTCAGGTTAGGCAAAAGGTCCAGGCACTGTAGCAAGGTTCGCGAAGTCAAGTTCTGGATTTCGGCGTTCATCTGCTTCGTACGGCCCAGACCAACGGAGGTAAAGTGAGAGAAATCCAAACGGCGCACGAGCGTTCCCAATGCCGGGTAGGACGAAATGTGATTCAGAGCCTTAGAGAAGATAATCGAGTGCGGGAATGTCATGTTTCTGTACAGGACGGCCAAAGTTGCCGCATGCAATGTACGAGAAGTCAGAAGGCAGTGAACAAGGTCGACGTTTCGCGGAGTGTATCCATTTGGAGGGATATCAAGCGCCAAGTGAGAGATGACCTGATCCAGCACTTCCGCGGGCAATTTCTCCATGGCCGATGTGCCTGGGGGAATACCAGCAGGAGTCTGCGGTTCCTCAATGACAGGCACTTGCTCTTTGGGAGGGACTAGCTCTCTTCCAGTTTCGGTTGTGTCCCAGGCCCAGCCTTTAGCTTGCAAATTTCCCAACCCACGAAGATCGCCATAACTGCGGCTCAAGCTCTTGCCGCTCAACCGAATTTGCTTCCACCCGAGGAAACCACCACAAGGACAACAAAAGTCCGGGCTCTGTTGCATTTCCTGACGTTCCTGCTTTGGAGTTTCAGGCTCTTTTTGCTCCTTTGGTGAGGGCACGTGGTGCGTGTCTACAAAAGACTGCGCAATGCCTGAATATTATGATGTCAGTTAAACTCTGTTGCGCATAAGGCTGAATATATTTTAGATAAGAAAAAGAAAAGTAAATAAAAAAGCAAACAAATATAGGAAAAAGAAAAAAAATATGAACCTTTTCCCCTCTTCCCCTCATGTGCAGTACATACCGTCAGTATCTTCTTTAATCGAACCAAAAGATGGGCGACGTCGACTGCTAGATCTGGATCCGTCGGGTGTATCGGCAGTATCGCAAGACGAAGGAGACGAGTCGCGCGAAGGCACGGAGTGTACGTGATCACCGCAAGGGATGGTGAATCGCGGAACGATCGGCTTCGAGCGAGTAGGTGGTGTAGTAATAGAGGCCATGGTGAGAGTGTGAGAGAGCGGGCCCTCTATAAAGGGCCCCGAACTAATAGGAAAGGTACCTTGGAGTTTAGGGGACACAAAGAATGGAAGAGAAAAAAATATTAAACGAGTAGCTTCCCCGGATTTCTTTCAGGTAAAAGAAAGTCTCGGTCAATCAAAAGGAGGTAAGGCCGAGAGAATTCTAGGGCTAAGGGTTAAGAAAAAAGTGGTGAAGTTGAAGGAAAGTAAGGAAATAGTATTGAGGGGCGGGGAAAAAGTAAAGGAAAGAGAGAGAAAAAGTATGTGAAGCTGTTAGTCACGGAAAAGGGCGACCCGGGTGTTGAGTGGAAACGGTCAAAATTAAAAAAAAAATTAAAAATTAAAAATTGAATGGAACTCCATAAAAAAAAATTATGGATTAGAAAAATATCTACAGTGGATTTGGAGTCAAACGGGTCCGAGTTGGATCCGCAGAAGCTAAACCAGAGCCACTTTGTCTTAGAAAAAAGACTTGGTGGTTTCTACTATGTAAGTAGATGAATGACTCTTCAGAGGCAAAGATGGCAAACGGTGGCGGATACTTTGGAACTGGCCGCCCAGATTAGTTAGTCCCAAATAGCTACCCCTGCAGCCTCCGATTTGCTTTTGTGATTTTTGACTATTTTTCTTTTTTGGAATAATCAATTTTTTTTTGAGATTTGGTGCTTTCTCGTCGCTGATTTGCTGCGGCTCGGCGCTTTCTATACAAAATATGCAAGCGGAAAACGCATGGCGTCATCGGGTGCAACCATTCACAGGAACAAACCTTTGTATAGAGCATGTCTCGTGGTGTGGTATATCTGGAGAAACACAACCCCAGAAAATCGAGAATCAAAAAGAGAAACAGGTCCAAATTCAATTCGCAGACTATGTATACAAACTATACTAATTCGGTATTTTCATTCGCTCCGTGGAACCCTATTGATCAACCCTGTCATCAATCTTGCAGATGAAGAGGAATTCTATGACATAATTCAAATCACCCTTCCCCTCTCTCCTCGCTAGCATGATTGACATTTCTAAGATTACCTACAAAGATGCCAATAGGACCATGCGCAGGTCAGCGGGATCATGGGATCATCTTTGGCGCTGACCACCTGTACCCCAGACCACGTTGGAGGTTCTTGTTAGGTAACCGCTACTACAATCCTGTCCTCTTTAGGACTGTGATTGGCCGATCCAGCCGATCATGCGGGGCTAGCGTGCTCATTACCTAATTTGATATCACCTGATCCCGTACCATCTCCAATTTCCCGTTTGTTCCTTTACTGTTGCTGTGTTTACTCTCAAGTGCTCCCTAGCCCAAATTTCAAAAAAGAAAAAAAAAGCCAAGTCATCAATTGACCATACGTTTTCTCGGCAAATGTCCCCGGTTTTCTTAACCAAATCTTATCCTGCATAGCCGTGTCTATCCTTTTCCTCGGATTACGGATAACCTGATTCCCAATCCTCCGTCCTCCGTACAATATTAGCTTTTACAAATGCCTATTCCGATTCCAACTATGCTGTGCAAGTCACCATTCTATTCCCAACTAACCCAACAGGGTTGGCAAAGGCTTGATTCAAGAAACAGACACAACTAGAAACACGGCTGAGAAACATCCGGGATCAAGATACCACATGACGTTAGCGTTGTTCCAATTCGTACTGAAGTAGACTACGGGTAGCTCACCCGAGCCCCAACCCATCCGACCTTCGGAGTATTCCTGTAAACAGGCCACCTCACCACGCCGAGGGTAGGAGCGGGCCCCAATCCTCTCTACTAGTTGGCTGGGTGTCCGCTTTTTCTTTCTATTCTTATTTGTACTCTAAGAAGGGAGCGGTGTGTATCTTGTTGATCGGTGTAGATCCTCCTTCTTGGAGGGTGAACTGTTTGTACAGTTCACCTGATCTTCGGGCTTTGTTTGGACCAGCATCTCTAGTTACATAGCGGAGTACATACAGGACTAAATTACTAATATTAGGTCGGATTATGCGAACTACTATTTGTCGAGCCTTGGCTGCTGCACCTTCTTACTAGTTGAGTAGATCAAGACGTTTACTGGTTTGTTGACTAGGGACTGTGGGTTGATTGGTTGTTTTATGGGGGCTGGATGATGATCTTATTTTATTCGAGGAATAAAGAATTAAGAATTACAGCAGTGAATTGGTAAAGCGTTGAAAATCATAGATGTACTTATACTCCGTGTTCGGGAATTATTAGGCTCTAAGGTTTCTTTGTGGGTCCACTTTTTATCAATCTCCCAATATTGAGATGCGGGTGTATACGTTGACTATTGATATTGACAGATCTTGTCTAGCTCGCCCTCTATTTTCTGTGTACGCTATAATTATTTGGATCAGAATTCGATAGTCTGTTCGATAGTATCTCATTTCAGCCTCTTACGTTTGCCTCAGGCCTCAGGCCACACAACCTTCAGACCGCCGGCGCATCTCTGCATTTGACCATTCCTTGGAACTTCAACCTTACAGCAATGGCATTTCTCAGTGTCCTAGACTTCCCAATACCTCCCTCTTCAAGCTTATCACCACAGCAGCGTGGGCTGGCAAAAGACCTTGTGAACCGACTTATACAACATTATGGCTACGAAAGGACTGTTCAGGAAGGCTATAAGCCCACGGCTCTGCTTGATGCAACTCTCCAATACGTTGCTTCTCCAGATACATACTTGAATTTCTTTCTTCTTTACATCTATCAATCTATATGTTTTGAAGACCTGAATGGGCTTGATTTCAATATTGACCACACAATATCTTACTTGAATAGATCTGCTTCATTGGTATCTAAACGAATGAACGACTTCGATAAAGCATTATAGCATTTCAGTGAATATATCATTGACAATTTTCTCCTTCCTCGTAAATATGTTCGTTCAAATATTCATCAAAGGCGTTATATCTAATAAAATCCAGTCAGAGCTTCGTCTATTCAGACATCACAGTCCACTACGACTAGTACAAGGGGATTTGAACGTGTATCCGCCCTACAGCAGAGCTGTCTCATCCGTGATCATCATCATGATAGCTGTATAGGTTTCAGGAAATTCGATAGAGAGGCAGCTAGAACACGTTTTGACGACGATGGGGAATCATGTGCAGACGATGATGGTAATCAACTAGAAGATGGGCCTAGTGGCCAGTTTCAATATTTGGAGGCTGCTTAGATTCTACCTCACTCTCTAGCAACAATATCTTCCAATGAAGTTGAATTGGTATGTTCAATCGTGATACCTAATTTTCTAGGTCCATGATATACATGTCAAATTACTAACGCGCTACTCTGAGTGATTCCAAGAAAGTCGTTCTTCGAATACTAGACATGCTCGACCCCGGCATCAGCCATCTAATCAATAGTCCACAAATTGATAGTCCCATCAAAGCTCTCACTCTAACTTGGGAGTATCAACGGCTGTTCAACAATGTTCAGATATTCTTTGAACACGCTGACACGCCACACCAGTATATTATTGACTCAACAGAGCGGCGTCATTTTCTGCGTGACCCTTTGCTTCCAGTTACTCGGTCGTTGGCTCTTAGACCCTCACAATTTAACCACCTTCTTCTCGGCTTCTTGGTGTTCATCGGGCTATTGCGCTTATTATGGGACTTAGTGGTGCGAGAGCATATATTGAAAGAATTCTTCGGGACTTGGAGTTGGATACTAGTGAAGATGGGCCAACACATTTAGGACGACAAGACTTGGTGGGTGGTTATAAGGTTACTAGCAAGTCTATCTGGTTTTCCGATGTGAGTGATGTATGGAGTAGGCGTGTAGAACGGGTAGCAGAATGGCTGGCAAAATCGGGCTCTAACATTATTTTTATCATGTCAAAAATATGAAAAAAAATTCAATTCAGCATCGAGTTGATTCGATCGTATGCAAATTAAATTGACTGAGGCTGCACTGGAAATTTTGTTAGTTGTGACTGTGAAGCTGACAATCGTTTAGTTCAATAATTTCTCGAGTCGGCAGTACTTTGATAATAGCACACATTATGATATATAACCTTGCAATTTTTTTACAATTAAGGAAATTAACAGTTACCTAGGGTTTACTAAAAGAAGGCTCTTGTTCATAAATTCAATCTAAAGCAGAAATACATTGCCCAATCACGATGCCAGTTTTAGTTGTAGCTATTCTCCATCTGTTACCGTATCTTCACCGATAAATCACGTGACAAATCGATAGATCAGCAGCGGCTCTTCTGTGTTTCTTTAACCTCATCCATTGCCTTCACAACGCCCAGAAGGCATCGACCTTCTCATCCACAGCCTCAACCCCGGGGTTTCTGCTCAGCCCGATGGGTTGTTTCATTGCCGCACTCCAGGACAGTGGAAGCTGCCTAGATACGCGACGATGGCACCTCCGAGCGGAGCGGCCTCCTACAAGAAGAAAGATGGGAGTCTGACTCTAACTGACGACGAGGGGACACTAGTCTGGTCCCCAGTTGACGCCAATGCCCCATCCCTCAAGATCTCAGTGATCAGTATCACCAGTATGCAGCCGTTCAACCCGCTGCTCGGTCTTCCCGCCATTGCTAATCTCAGCGATCACTAGATCTACAGCAAACGCCAGTTTCGAATCCAAAAGTCATGTTGAAAGTCTTTGCTCTTCCACCGAATGCGCCCCCGAACAGCGACTCGATTGCATATACCTTTTTGTTTACTGCTGCTACTGGTGCACGTGCCCAGGCCGATGCTTTTAAGGATGTTCTTGGTGCGAAGGTCAATGCGGCAAAGACGGGGACACCTTCTCAGACATCAACGCCTGTACCTGCTGCTGGAGGGGGAGGGGGAGCGGTATCGGCGATGGCGATTGCGAACGCTATTTCAACTGCTGGGTCGTCGAAAAATCCCTGGGATGACGATAATCGGCTCAAGGGAGATGTGGAGCTTCAACAGTCGCTATTGAAGGCCGATTCTACATTACAAAAAATGTTTATGGAGTCATTACATACCAAACCAGACACTTTAAGCTCCGGCCAGTTTGTGTCGCAGTTCTGGTCTACTCGACTGCATCTTCTGCGAGCTCATGCTATTGAGCGCGCCCAGACACGTGGTTCTTACAACGTTCTTTCCTCGCTAAAGCCACGCGTGGAAGATAACGTGACACGATTGAACATCAGCAAAGAACAAATTCAACTCATCTTTTCGCAGCACCCGCTCGTCAAAAATGTATATGATGAAAATGTGCCTAAGCTGACCGAAGCGCAATTCTGGTCCCGGTTTTTCCAGAGTAGATTGTTCAAAAAGCTGCGTGGAGAACGTATCTCCGAAGCGGATGCCACAGACGGCGTGCTGGACAAGTATCTGCGGGAAGAGCCCACCCATGTGGATCGCGATGCCAATATCCCCCATTTCCTGGATCTCGCTGGTAATGAAGAACATCACAGTCAACGCCGTGGAAACCGGCCAGATCTTGATATGCGTCCTTCTGGTGTCGATAAAGTGCCTATCATCCGTACCTTGAATAACCTCAGTGAGAAGATCATGGCCAATGTGGCCCCAGCAGACGGCGACATCAGTGCTCCCATTGGAATGAACGAAGAGGCCTGGGCAAAGTTACAACTGCAGGATCTCCGGGGAGACGAGGAGCAGGCTCACATTACCCTCAACATCCGCGACCAAAACCGATTCTTTTCCGCAGCCAAGGATGAAAATGAGAATGATACCTTCGCAAAACAAAATCCCGACCAAGTTCTACAACTTCTTCGCAATGAAGTCGCACAGAATCTGCTCCTTGGTGGCGCCACGCCCCTCCAAAAATTAGTTGACCCTGCCGATGACGAAGACGAGGAAATGGAAGATGCACCCGCCAGTCGACGGCCAGTCGGCTCATCAGCTGCTCTACATGATGCATTTAGACAAATTCTCAGTGCTATTCGTGAACAACGCGATCGAATGAACGAGGGCTCAACGTCAGAAACCTACGGACTCTCACCGGCTCTCTACGATCGTCTCACGCTAACTCACGCGACTTCGACGGAGTTCTTACACCAATTCTGGCAGGCATTTCTATCCGGTGACCCCGATCGTGCAGGTGAAGCCAAATCTCTATCGGAATCATTGCTTCGCGCCATGGATAGAATCAAGGCCGTCTCAGATTCAGCGGAAGCAGAGCGCCAGGTTGAGGTTGATCGGGTGAAGCAACATGCACGAGATATGTATGAGCGTACCGGACGCAAGTTACGACCGAATCTAGAAAGCATTGAAGGTGGCTCAAAAGTTGTTAATCAATTGCTTGGTCCTACAATGCATGCGTTGGAACTGGCATCGAAACGATTCCAGACTGCATGGGCAGAGGAAACGCAGGAGGCAGCCGCTTTGGCTGTTTAATTCAGCGACTTCAACGGAGATTCAACTAAGGCGTTTGATAAGGGCATGAGGGACTTGCACAATAAACATAATAGCATATATCACTTATGCAACTACATGAATACTTCCTTGCCTCTCTTCCGAAATAACAGTTATCCCCCTCGTAACCAATAACCTCCCATCACCCAACTCCCGCTCCCACCGTCGCGGGTCAAAGCCCTCACCACTCAAAGCATACCTAGAACCATTCATATCCTCGGTCCCAGACCCAGGTCCTGACCCCTGTGTCCGCCGATCACGCAGCTGCATCCTTCCCCCACTCCGCGAACGATCATGTCCAACAGCACTCTTAATATCCTGCGAAAACCTCACAAACAACATCCGCAACGTAGGTATAGACCCGAAAATAATGATGAACCACATTTCCGTCACGACCCATATAGCCAATTTGGTAATGACAGAGGTCTTATCTTCTATCTCTGTGATATAGGCGATTGAAATACCTTTGATAATAGTAGCTATACCTGTTCTGAGAAGTGCTATCATCCCAATCATATTAAATTATAACAAAGGCAAGAAGAACATACATAAGTCCATGAGTCAAATAGTCTATAACGTACCACTCTGGATATACCCAACTTGCGAACACCTAATAATGCCATCACATGTGCCCGGAATACTAATATCCCTAAGCCTCGCAGTAGGAGAGCATTGCTCAAAGATCAAAACAACAGTAATAACATTAATAACCACCTGAACAATACCAATAATATAACGAATATACTGACTCGAGTGCTCCATTCTATTTTTTAACGAAAGCAAAAAAGCAATAACAGCTATTCTTGCGGCGGCCAAATCAAGAATAGAAATGACTTGAGCGATCCAGTTCCAAAGACTAAGTTTCACGAGGTCGGGAGGTGAAATGAGATACTGGTGATTGCCTAGACCGTAGTAAACACTTATCGTGAGACTTATTTGGGCTATGAGGGTGAGAATCTAATAGACGTGATTAACTAGAATTTTACTTTGTAGGATGGATTGAGTCAATCATACAAATGCAAGAATTACCCATATGAAATCCCATCGGAGTCTGTATACACCTAATCTATCGATGAGGCTTTCTCGGGGACGGATGGAGGCTGTTTGTGCACGGGCAATTATAAGGATGAAAGCTAGTCCTGTCTCTGACCATGTTATGCCTAGGACTAGAGGGCCTCGCCCACCATATGGAATAGGCGATGCTGGGGGCATATCGTGGATTATAATAAAGATATGACTTGAATGGAAGACCTAGTCAATATCATAATTCAATGCTTGATAAATTGTCTAGCCAAGATATGTAGGGTTGAACTTTACGAGTTGTCATTTTCAAATAATCCGCTCATTTCTAAGCTTATGTCATTTTTGAAGATTCTGGGGTCAACGGAGGATTTGATTCACTGGTTTTCTTGAAGCTGACAGTATAATCTGGTTTATTCTGGAATCTGGGGTCTAATCACGAGATGGTACTGGGATCATGCTCGTTTGAAGATCTATTGCTAATGCTATGCATTGTTGGGGTTAAGTTACGATTGAGGTGACACGCGGGCGATTTGATTGGAATAAAAGGGCTTCTAGATTATGGAATGAGATGTCAGTTATTTCAAATCAAGTTAAAATTCACCATATCTATTTTAGCTCGAGTCATATTTATTCAATTTTACCCTTGCCAAGATAAAAGGGTCACACAACAGTAGCAAGGTTAGAAGTATGGATCCAATCATACTCGATAAATGTACATGCCTGCTCGTCTTTCGATGTTTTAACCTTAGGCCCCCAAGCTTCAGAAATCCCGAGGTCTTGAAAGGTTGATATTTTGTTTCACCAATTTAGTGTACTCTCTTCATTTTGACAAGGTCAAATTGTCAATGGTATTATGGTTGGTTCAATTTGAGAAATATAAAATATGATTGTAACTACTAGGACTAATAGCCATGAAATATGTCAGTAAATTTATCTACTAGTACCTCCTGGCAGTGGCGGATGATTTGAACTTGAGAGGCCCCACTGGTGCATGTGCCCTTATCTATCAACGGAACATTCTAGGTAAATTTCAAATCATTTGTTCCCCTTGAATTTCTGATGTTATAATAGTATCATATAGATACACATCAATGGTAGTAACAAAGAAAGACATCACACAGTACATAGTAACTGTACCAAAGACTCCAATCATTTAAGTGCTCTAATTGACATCCACGAGATCGCAAGATTAGGAAATTTACGCCTACTATACAGCAAGTACATATAAGCTAGTATGTCAAAAGCAAATTACTAGAATTGAGTTAAATTCAATATGTGTCATTGTCTTTGAGCCGATAAGAACATCGGTTGGCGATCAACGTTGAATTTCAAGATATTTCTGCGGTTGAAATTTTTGAAAGACGAGAGAGAAACACATTGTCTCGTCTATTACATCGTCATAGCATTATCTGCTCGCCTATTCATGCAATAAGTGACATTATGTCCGGTCTCCAAGCATCTCGAGCATCGAATAGGGTGGCGGTACTTTTCGGCAGAGGGATCTGGACAGGTTCGCACATCATGCCCTTCTTGATGACAGATGCTACAGCCGTGTGTCCGATTATTCTTGCCCTTGGTCTCCTTGTCTTGCTTCTTCCCTTTACACAGATGGTAGAAACGGTCCATCCAATGCTTTTTCTGAAACTCATCCTGTCCTGGGGCATTGCATCCATCGATCGAGTGATTGGGCGACCTGCAATATGCGCGATGGCGAGGATCTCTTGGTCTCCTTCCATATATTTCCCTCTTCCTTTCCCTCTCCCTTCCTTTCCATCGAAAGATTGCCGTGTTCGAAAATTCAGGTCCTCCTTGCATTTTTAGACGTTTGACTTTGTATTCACGTCTCTGTGCGGTAGTCACCATCTTCCGGCGATCCATTTGCTTTTATCTCAGAATAGTCAGTTTTTTCTCACTCGAAAGAAGGCTTTTTCTACCGGGTAAAGGTCCAGTTAGAGGTGAGAACTGACAGCATCCAGACCAAGGCAGTCTGTTGACTTTCCATGGGCAGATTGGTAGAATTGAGTATTGCTTATTTTGATCTTTTTTCCAAATCAGGTAGAGCCAGTGTGTGAATATGGCCTCGGCAAGTACGATCTTTTTCCGTTGGAATATGTATTCAGGGGTACGTAGAGGACACCAGAACTTTGATTCGCATGCCACCACAAACTGGGCCACACGAGGTTGGCTTTCTTGATTCAACAGCCGATGGTGGAAGGATCCCTTTTTCCTGCCATACCCTTAGTATAAATTGAATCGAGCCTCGACTAGTGAGACTTACGCTTGTCTCCTACTGTAGCTCAAATTACATTGCTGCTTGATCCTATGCTTCAACCCTCGTTCACTTGTCGCAGAGCCTTCATAAAGGTATGATCGTCCCTGTCTATCCGTTTGGTAAATGGGTGACAGGTATACCGCTACCAGTTCTGTAGGGTGGTATCCAAGATTCTCGATTTCCTGAAGAATACGTGGCACCGGTCGGGCAAGTAGTATTTGGAAATCCTCTTTCGTGATCTCCGCGATGTCTTTTGTCCATTGTGCCGTCGATCTTTCCCTGAGAGTTTCGTTCCAGTCCTCTCTCATACCCGATCGATATTCTTTGGCAATTATAATTGCTCGCGCCAACATATGTCTAAATCTTGTGCAGTTATCCAGGTTTTGAGCATTGAAATCTGTAAAAATATTAGAGAAACAATCGGAGGAACATTCGGAGTCAAGTTCTGTATGATCAGTAGTAAGAGTGATATCAGTCTGTTGAATGATTTCCATACCATCCTATGGGAAAAATTTGTCAACTTCAATGATATCATTCAACGCAGATCCACATGCCATCGAGTCTATTTCTAGCTCTTCCTCTGGGGTAAGGGGGATATCAATGCATGACGAGACCATAGCGAAGTCCTGTGCAGATTGTTGCCCGTAGACTTGGTCAGTCATAAGCCTCAAAGTTCCGAGTAAGTAGTTTGGAAAGAAACTCCTTTTTGAGAGGTTTATCGAAAATGCGAAGGTTCGATCGAGGTGACAGTAACAGCTTGCTAGCCACGAATCTTCATACAAAAAGGGGATTCTCCGGTAGAGGGAAGGGTTGAATGGTGGACTTGGGTGGTGAGCATTGGGTGAGTGGATTTGTGGACCCTCCATTCTGGAAGTGAATTCACCGTGCAGCCGATAGGTGCCTTCAAGTTGATGTTGATATATCTCTCTTATTCTTACTACGTAGGCACCTAACACTGACCGTTTTCAATGTTGATATTCTTCGTTTTTCGTACGTAACTGCTTCACAGTATGTAGCTTGATACTAGGCAACTGTGGCAGAAATGAGCCGAATCCAAGGTTTCTCTTCAACATTTTGAACATGCTCAAGCCTCAGATGACTGAGTATCACTCAATATAAACAGAAGGGAAAGATGGCTAAATCCGTGCTATTCATTTAACCCGACTTGAGTACTGTTCCCTCCAATTTTAGACCCTTCACGGTTCTTGTGAGACTGGCCAGGAAATTTAGACGCTTTAAAATACTAGGTTCAAAGGGTAAGGTCTTGGTTTTGTCGGTTTTTGCAAACGTGTTAGTACGACATTATTGATAGAACATTATTTAGTGCTGCTCTGTATCATTGTAGTATGTGTGATTAACATCGTCATGAGTAGCATCGATGGTCTAATGGTTATGATCTCCGCCTTCCAGTAGTAGATTACTAATATATCTCTGCCGATAGCGGGGGATTCGGGTTCGATTCCCGATCGATGCACTAATCTTTTTTTCGTTTTTTTGTAAACTTCTTATACCCCCACCCTCCCTATCTATCTCTTATCCTGTTTGACTGAGCCCAGGAGTCCTGTAGAGCTTGTAGCTTATGTAGATACTAGTGGGTCTACGTTCAGCGACTTTTTGACTTCACATAGTAAATCATTCCGACGACCCCATGGTGGCCCTGCGCTCATCAGCTTATCACGGCGTAAATTTTGGATTCCAAGATTGGATGAACACAGATACATATGTGATATGTTCACGGCGCCAGTAATGATAATATTTGGTAAAAGTTGCGGATAGGGCGAGTGGTAAAGAGATTGATGGACACCTGGAAGCAAAATGCAGTGGCGCGGGAGACCAACCTGTCTACCATACAGAGCTTGGGTACACGGCGAGATGTGGTTATATGGAGACCTTGGGATATCATGATCCTTATCCCAAGTGATGATTTATATGGGATCTGGCTTTAAAGCGGATATAGAACCCGCATATAAAAAATTGAAAAAAAAAGACTCAGGAGGGGATAACAGATATCAGTAGGTGATCAACAATCATCTAGTCATTCTATTCAATTGAGGTCATTTTCTTCAGGATCACGTACACAGTGTCCTTCCAAGATTTGATTCCACGTATCCAGTCCCACATTTGTATGTTTTTATCCCTATGGGGGATAATCCAGTACCTACATACATACATGATACATTGTTAGTCTCTCTAAGTCTTTCTTACCATCTTTCTAATGATCCTTTAAGATATTCTGTCCAATCTGATGTTCAAGTATGTGAGAACCAAGGTTATCGGAGCTATTATTTGCTGTATTGAAGCTTGAAGCCTCCTCCTCAAAATGAAACTGTCTGCTTGGCCAGATTAACCCGTCGCATTGCCCTCGCTGGTGCCGGCATCGCCAATGATTGAATACTATAGCCCTGGAGATAGGCAGCCAGCGATGCCGGGAGCAGGTACTATACAACCTACACTTAGACTTCACATATACTAGTATACCGAAGACCGGCAACAACTTCAAATGCTACTTACAACAGTACATTGGGAGTAAGTGGTTTATAGCTGCCTCTCATACTTTCAAGATTGCTTGACAAACGAGCTTGGCTAATTACTGAAGGTGTTAAGATGCTCGTCTACATATGCCGAAGCAATACTAAGAGTGCGAGAGGAGATGAGCGGGCCACCATATGCTACCACTGGTCCATCTCAAGCACATGGGAGACAAGATCTGTTCCACACATATCGGCTTCCTCCTTACGGTCCCTAGATCTATGAAATTGCCCCAGAATGCCCGCGGCGAAGGCATATTCACCCACGCGTTAAGATGATTGCTCCTCACACAGCAACGTGTCCAAATTCGGCTGATTTCCCCTTCACGCATAACTTGAGGACCATCTCACTTCTGGCGTCGACCAACAGCTTACACTCTTTAAGTCGTGGCGGGCGATTCAATTACCAAGGGCACTAGCATTCCGAGGCGTTATGCGAGCACTGATTCTGCATTGGTAAGAAGTCATCCGTGCACAGCCCGTACATAATTGTATCATCACTGATGTTGCCAGCCTTTTCTTCTTGTGCCGGTAATCCAGCGTCTATTTGCTCGCTAGCTCAAACCTCCGCGTTGCCTTAGCCGTCCGCATGTTCCCCCACTCCTTCTCCCACGCTTCTAAGCAAGGTACCGACAAGGGACCGGACGAGAATCCCAGCCTAACTTCACCTACCAATTGTTCATTTCACTGAATTTACATACTGCTGCAGTATCGGCGCTGGAATTCAGAAAGGCCTGAACGCGACGGCCTTAGCAGGCCTGTTGGAGAAAGATTGTGTTGACCCGGAGCTGGAAAAGCAGTTTCAGGTGGGCAGAAGGGAGGTTTGATTGTTGAAGAAGGAAGGTTTCGAGAGAAAGAGGAGCGTTTGCAGCTGCCCAAGATAACGCGATAAGATGGCGATAGCTGTTCTTGATTGTGTACACAATTCGCTATGTGGTACATAGAGGAGATTGTCGCGCTCTGGAAGAAACTGGGGCAGCAACGAGTGAGCTCGGAACGTTCACGGCTCCCACTCTTACCATCCCATGTGCTATGGATGAACCTGTGGCAACATACCTTTTTGATGAAGCGAAGCCAAAGTTTCAGTATATCTTTGAATGTCTATGCAATGACCATGGTGCTGAATTTGAAGTAGTTCGTGATGAAAGCAAAGACAAATACGCCCGCGAGAAGAGCAAGTGTTTTGGTTTCCTCGCATATGATCCGTCGCTCTTGAAAGACTAGTGCAGAAGCTGTTTCTGGATTCCAAAAATGAAATCCCCCAAAAGATTCGTTATTTTTTTTTTTAAAGTTCGATTGAGAGCTCTATCGTCTCCGAGAACGGATCGCTTCGCAGCATTATCGGGTTGAGTTGTGCGTTATTCACAGCGAATTGTGGCAGCGAGAAATAACCATCCTGGCTTACACAGGACTGGGATGTAGACGATTACGAATGGAATGAGTGTAGCAGGCCATCACCTTCAGCCATGGATGAGCATACATATAGGGTCTTTCCAGTCTAGGATTTAGTATGCCCAGGAATGCTATTGATAGTAATATTTCTGGTAGATCCAGCCCTTTGCTGTTACATAGTATTTTACCAATTTCAGTTGATATTTTGCTAGCAAAAAGTCCTCAGGATAGTGTTGACCCGTTCTAAACCAAAAGAGAAAAAAATGCATCGATCGGGAATCGAACCCGAATCCCCCGCTGTCGGCAGAGACATATTATATTAGTAATATCTACTACTGGAAGGCGGAGATCATAACCATTAGACCATCGATGCTACTCATATGACGTAAATGCAATATTTCTGTAATATAATAATAAAGGCTAATGAAATATTGGCCAAGAAATACACACTTCTTCCAATCAACATCCAACTTCCAACTTCCAACTTCCCAGCGGTATTTTAGAAATTCTTCTTTTAGTCTCGCTGGCGGGGAATTTCCCCTAATTTTCATATATAAAAATAAAGATTGTATAATGCCAAGGATTCTTGAGACAAAGACAAAAATAAAAAAGATAGGCCCGAGCCCGGGATTGAACCGGGGACCTCGCGCAGTTTTGCATAGAGTTGACCCTAAGCGCGAATCATACCACTAGACCACCCGGGCGGATTGGATGACGTAAGCTAATCCTTTGATAACATGATGCAGGAAAATGAAAAAAAAAAAAAATCAGGACTGAGCCCAGCAGGATCGACTGCCGCCCGATAATACCATAACCCTTTGTATTACGAACCTAGTTTTAGTTAACTCCTGGCTATAACGAACACACAATTGGTAGAAAACGAAGCTCTTATTTAAAATAAATACCCCTCCACTATGAATTCGTCAGCTTTTTACTGCAGATCCGTTTTAACGAGGTGATCATTTTCTCTAAACCGGAACTTTGGCCAAATGCCTCCCAAACCGCGCTCCGCTATCTCTGTAGAAAATTTCCCTACATGTGTGAAAGAAAGCGGATCGTACGATAAGCAGTATTTCAACCAGATTATGGACTCAACCGTGCTTTCCCCCATTCCAAGATCTTTTCAAAGAGGAACGTCTTCCTCAGTGAACAGGGTGAGCGGCAGCTAGATCAGCAACGTAACGGACTTGAGCACTGGACCAAGCTTGGGAACACTTCAATCCGGTGGATAAAGTGCGCAGAAAGACACATCACTAGCAGTGTTACAATCCTCGCATGAGAAAACAGTGGGAGAATTTGTCGAATTATCAACGCCAAGAGATTTATAACTTTAGTAACGACTGGCTACAAGGTTTTAACGACGCCACGGTTTTAAAAGCTTTAAGAGATATTGCAGATTTTCTAATGTGGCCAATCACGAAGATTAAATGGAATCTATTTGGTAGAGTCTAGCAGGCTTTCAGCCAAAAGGCATCTTTAATCGTGATGAAACTGGACTATCCTGGAAGCTTACGCCCGATTGAAGTCTTTCTACACATTTTTTACTCGATCGCCCCAAATAAAAAGCATGCATCATTTTTAAATTCCGCATTGATGCGGATTGATCAGATGAAATACCTTTGTAGGTTATTGGACGAGGTGCTCACATGTGCAGCCATGAGCCTTAAAAGCTGCTCAGATTAATATTTAAGCTCTTGAAAGCTATTCGCGATGGGAGACGGCAAAGGTTATAGAAGAATGGTTGTCTTAATCTGATCAACGTAAGAATAGGCGGAAACCCGTTCTTTTAATGAATACTAGTAGTTTCCTTCCATGGTAGAGCTGTGGTGAATCGCCTAAAGTGCTGTTAACCCTTTACAGAATACTTTGATAATTTGACTTCCACCAAATGTAACTAACAAACTTATACAATCGGCCTTAATTTCAAAGAAATACGTATATATATCAATACCTGGAGGACATATTGGCGCAAAGCATAGACCCGCCATAGTAAGAAGGTGGAAGAGATCCTTTAGCCACGCTATTAAAACATGTCCAGAGCGTCAAAAGTCCAGTCTCAGGCTGATGGAGTAGACACGATTCATATGTCTTCTCAGCAAGCGCAGTAACATCTCGAACTTGAGGAATACCAGCTACTACGCCCTCATCAGCATTCATCACGCTTCTTGAAACTGTCATTCAAGGGTCACGATGACACCGATACTGGAAGATCGAAGGTGATGTGGTGATTCATGCGGTAATATTCGCACATTCGTTGTCCAACCCTTCTCAGGCATTGACCAACATGGATCTGGATTTCTCACCACGCGGTCCAAAGATACAGCTAGCGGAAGGTAAATCCAAGGAGACCTTTAAAATTCGTTCACCATTTCTACCTAGCTTTGGGGGGCAATGTAGCCCAGCTTGGTGCATGCTTTGGCAAAGATTGAAGCCGCAAAGGGTTTTGATGGGGGACTTTCTAGCTGAAATCCTGTTACAATCGTCTAGACGTTCAGGCATTTTCAACAATTGCTTGACATTATCTAGTTCGAGAAAGAATCTACATGACACTGTAACTAGAGCAGACAGATACTTCCTATGGTAAATTGTTTTGTACTTTTTAATATCACTGCTATCGTGACTATAGAAAGTTTCTTATTATGATCACATCCAATTCATGAAGATCTGAGTAAATTTTGGATATTCTATAGAATGAGATTAGTCCATTTCAAACTTGATATACTAGTCTAAGAACATGTAATTTAGCCAACAAAAGATAAACCCCAAGTACCGACATAGGCAGCCACGAAACAAAGTAAAGCCTCCACCGCCTACGTATAAATCCCGCCGCCAAAGTGCATATCAAACGTAGAAAAGTGGCTGGGCGTCTTGGCAAGTTAATCAACGTATACCGGATCCACGCGATCATACCGAAAGTACTTCATAACTCCCGGCATTACGAACAACGACACATTGCAGCTGATATTAGCGGCTTGGCATGGCATGCTAGTATAATCTTGTTCTCTCTAACTGGCAAAGTAAGCTAGCATGTACTCCGTACTCCGTATAGGGAGAATAAGAAGGGGGTAAATGGTAAGGGGTAAAGACGCGCGTTGATATAATTCCAAGTTCTTTGTTTGTAGAGCTGATGTACGTGATTGATATGGGTTTCTTGGAAGGATTTTGTTCGGGTTTGCCGAGTCTTCCCAATGGAGAGGTGAATGTTGGATAGCTATACACCGACTCTTTTCGTGGGTCAGTCGTTCGTAAGTGTTTCAAAGACCTGTTTGTTTTATGAAAATATGAATAAGGCAGAAGCCTCACTGGCCTCTTTTACAATATTTGTTAAAGCTTGAATTAGGTCATGCAAGAGACCAGAATAAAAACTAAATCAAACCTAAGAAGCAAACACTGGGAACATCTTGATATCCCCTGCTCCATCTATAACTAAGAAACCGGTAAATAAATTCCATAAACTCCTACTTCTCCCGGGCGTAGCATCTCCTGGTCTCGCCATCCCATGAAAACGTGATTTAAGCATGCTGAAAGCCCACACCAAAAAGGGGCCAAACAGTCCGCAAAAGTCCATGCACGGTCAGATCTACCAAACTCAATTCTGTCTAGAGCAAGTGCCGACATCATCTCATCTCTACTCCGTACATAGGCTCTAGCCACAGAAATGAGTTGTGTTAAGTGGAGACCGAAAAAACCACCAACCACCAAAGAAAAGTGGAGAAATTCATATCTCGTACCGCGGGTCATCTCCAAGAACCAACAAAATCTATGAAGAACCAAATAAACAATGTAAAAAAATGCTCCATTCATTTAATCGCCCACACTCCCGGGTGGATTTTTACTACTTATTCCAAGTTTACCTGTTAAATCGACACTACATATGTAAGTGGGGACGCTGAAATGTTTACTCCGTAAATCGCGGGCATACGTATGCGCTGATGCGGCCGCACTAGCCCCATCACACTAATGGCGCCTCGCCCGGATCCGAACTTCCAACCTTAGCTAGCCTTAGTAGCCTAGTCTTAGTCTTACTAGCCAGGGGCCTAGAGATGAAAAAAGGTACGGAATAAAAATGATCGATCGCTTTTGTGTATGCGCGTGTGGTATTGGGAGAGAAATGAAGAAAACGAAAGATGATCCTCTAATAAAGTAACAAGAAGTAAAGAAGAGAACATACCGCGGTAACAGACTTCGGGTCCGCTACCAGGTATAGCAACACCACAAAACCCATGCAAGCAACACGCTAAATCTTTGAAAATCGTGATTGCAGGACCAGGGGGCGTTAGAAAAAATATAACCAAAAATAACCCGAACCAAAAACAAAAACCATAAATAAAAAAACCATCATAAAACCACACGGCGCGTAGAAGCGGGCGCTTAGCTTGACTTAGGTAGCAAGCTTCAAGTTTACTCGGAGTAATCCAAAGTAACGGCCAAACGCACGGCACCAGCAGAAAGGTTTCCACCAATACCACCCTCATCGGCCTCAGCAGAGGTATAAGCATTTGAAACAGTGCCCGCACCAGAGGTAATGGAGGAGCAAGTATCACCAAGTGCATCACAGATCTTCATACCCTGGACAGTCATATCGGAGTCCTGCGCAACAATAGCACTGACATCGAATCCAGACCAGCCACTGTTAACAGTGGATCCAAGATCGAATTCACCCCATGTACTGGCGTATTCACCGAGGTCGTTAACAGGGACGGAGCCCTTGCCAGCGGCCCAACCACCCTGGGAATCGGTATCGAAAGCATAGTAGATAGTTTCGCCGGCAGCGATCTTAAAGGTGTGACAGGCACGTTCGAACCAGCCGTCCATGCTTCCGTCTTCGCCGTACTTGTTCCAAATGACGACTTCCCATTCATCGGTGCTGGAGCCGGTAAATTGAACTACGTACTTGTACTCCGAGGCCACGGAGGCGTCGACAGTGATGATGTTTGAGCCGTAGGGGCTGCCGACATTACCCTTGTAAGTATCAGATGAGCCGGATGACTTGGTGGATGCTCCAAAGCCGGAGGTGGAGTATGTGCCGTCTGATGGGACAGAGGTCCAGTCAGCGCTTGCTGCGGAGCTGGCGGTTGAGGCTGCAATGGTTGAAGTTGAAGTTGAAGTCGAAGTTGAAGTTGAAGTCGAAGTTGAAGTTGAAGTTGAAGTTGAGATGGAGGTTGAAGTAGAGAATGAGGTTGAGATTGTGGTAGTCTCAGGCTCTGGAGTCGGGGTTGGAGTAGGAGTGCTAGTAGAAGTACTAGTTGGCTCGGGAGTAGGAGTATACTCCGGTGTTGGGGTGGTAGTCACTGGCGCGACGGAAGTAGTCCATGCAGGAGTTGAAGTAGAAGAAGCGCAACTCGACTGAGGGCAGGCCGTGATAGTCACCAATTCAGTGACTGTGGTGGTGCTTAGGACATGACGACGAGCATGACCTTCTAACCGGGCGAGGACACCAGTAGAGAGAGCTGCCAGCAGCATCAAAGAGTTGTTGAGACGCATATTTGCAGAAAGATTGAAATTCAACAAACACTAGAATGAATGAATAGTGTTTTGTTGTATAAAGGAAGGACGGGAGTATGAAAACTACCCTGAAATCCGAGAACGAAATCGATATAGAGAGTGTGTGCAGGTGTCAAATAAGGAAAGCGAACGGGGGGAGCGAGGGAAAAGGTAGCCTTTAATATAAAATGGCTAAAATGGCTTGCAAGAGCCTAGAATGGCATCGTTTCTTTTTTTTCGCACCCAATTTTTAATTAATCCTTTTTTTTTGCTCATATTTTTATTTTATTTTATTAATTTATTATTTAATCTCTTATTTGCCCCGAGGCTAATACACGTATGCACTAGGGCTTAAATTAGGAGGAGGGGGCGCAAAGCGACCTCCTATACAGAATCTAGACGGGCGAAAAGTGCCCAAAAGTGCCGGGGGTTGACGTGTGTGATGGAGCCATGTGGGTACCCACGCTAACAAACGGTGACGATTGGAGTAGACGAAAGAAAAGAATACAGATCCACCGGTTTGTGGGATCTCGCTGTTGAAACAGAACTCGTTCCACAATGAGTCAGTATTCGAGATTAAGAGGAAAAAACCCCAGATTGAGAGGAACTATTCATATATCTTTGATACGATCGTGAATTGTGGAGGGGAATAAGGCTGCGAACAGGAATAGTCCATATTAAATTGATTAATCTCCCCTTAACCCAATCACCGACCGGATAAACAAAGACTTACTCGCGTACAGCAGTTAGTACAAAGGGCTGAAAGACTGTAAAGAGAAGAAAGAAGTGGGGGGTCAGGCAACATGAAAGAATGAGTCAAGACTGTGTAGGAACATAGATGTCATGAACGATGTACATTTTCTTCTCGATTAGACTTTGCGTACCTACTTGGCACCCGATCCAAGGCTGATCCGGCGAGACGCCGTGTTTCAGGATCTCCGAGGCTTCGGAAAGCCGCAAATGAGGCGAGTCGGGCCTAATATTAGGAATATCGCATGAAATATTAATAAATACCAAGCAATGAAAGTAATGAAAGCATTTATTGTAAATTGTTTTCTTTCTTATTGCATTTAAACCTCTTCAAGGTCTGTTCCACGGTTCTAATCTATCAGAGCCAAATGATCCCATGGATGCCCGATCGGCAATGCTTGGCTCCGGAGATCAGCCGGATTATGTAAGGCGACCAACAAATCAGAAACCCAATCTGGCAGGTCTATAGTACAGCCCTATATAGAGTTGCAGCACTTGAGGTGGACAGGTGGTTGAGATTGAAACCCAGTTCGTACAATTGCGTATGGAATATTAACAACATGAAATGAATAAACCGTGGAAAAGAAAAGAAATAAAAAAGAAATCAAACATCGCTCCATCTATGACATGACACAAATCACTAATTTTTTAGAATCCACACTATCGGTTTACCGACGTATATGGATATAAGTTTAGTTGTCCACCTTGAACTTCATGCGGATACCCATAGCCGCCAACTCGACATCCAGGAATCGAAGAACACCAGGCACAGCAACAACAGTGACATCGTCACCACCAACATAGCGGAGACCATCACCATCCTCCCAAGCCTCAGCGCGCGAGTCATTGAAAGTAGCCTGGCGAGCACAACGGCGACAGCGCACAATACCATTCACTCCACCCAAAGCACCGCCAACAGAAGAGGCACCACCCGGAGCCTGCTGGTTAGGAGCAGCCTTGGCCGCAGCAGCAGCAGCACCGGGGTTAACAGCAGCGCGACGGGAAGAGCCAGAGCCGGAAACAGCAACTTGTGTAGAGAGGAAAGAACCACAGCAGCGACAGAGCCAGGCAAGCTGGGAATCGGAACAGTTCATCAGACGATCTTGGAGGAGGAAGGCGGCTCCGTGAGCAATTAGGGAATCACGCTCCATCTCTCCGACACGGATACCACCACCCTTGGCACGACCCTTGACGGGTTGGCCGGTTAAGGCGTTGACGGGACCGGTTGTACGCACTTGGAATTTGTCGTTTACCATGTGACGGAGACGTTGGTAGTATACCACACCCATGTAGATGTCTGCGGCGAATTCACGACCAGTGATACCACTGTAGAGAGGCTCGTTACCGTAGTAGTTGTAGCCGGCCTTCTTGAGCTGGTGACCGAAGTAGTCGGTAGCCGTGTTCTCTTCGGAGAACTGGAATGGTGTGCAGTCTTGGGAGTGGCCGTGCAGAGCACCGGCTTTACCAGCCATGGATTCAATCATCTGAGCAATAGTCATACCTAAATGAAATGTGAGTATAGGTTCGATAGTGGAGTAGAAACGGGCGTTGTGAGGGTATAAAACTTACGAGATGGGAAAGCGTGAGGGTTGATGATCAGATCAGGCTGCATTCCACTCTCGGAGAATGGCATATCGATGGAAGGCCAGAGCTGGGAGCAAACACCCTTCTGCCCGTGACGAGAAGAGAACTTATCACCAATGATGGGCTTACGAGGAATGCGGTACTTGACACTGATCGATTGCATGGGTTCAGTGCCATGCTCAGATCCCATGATGCGAATACTCTCAATGTAACCGGCCTCGGCATCCTTGTACTTCAGGTAATGTGTGACACCATCAACGTTAACGTAAGAGTTGGTCGTAGCATCGAAGCGCACGTTGTGATACGCAGCAATCTTATCACCCTCCTGCACACGAATACCAACATGAGGCAAACCATCATCGTCAATGAATTTGCGCAGCTCAGCCTTGACCTCATCGCCAGGACAGAAACCGAACAGCTTGCCGACCTCGCGGCGCGATCGGCGGTCTTTCTCCGCTAAGCTGTGCACCTTGGTCTTGTAGATAGTTCCGTGACCAAAGCCACGCTCGTGAGAAGATTTGTTGATAATCATGGCGTCGTCCATGTCGTAACCGGTGTAGGAGATAATGGCAACAATAGCGTTCATACCGTTAGGGAAGTTGTCCAGACCGTAGGCGTTGTATAGTGGTGGGCGAACAACAGGAGTTTGACCAGTTTGTAAGCGGTAAAGCTTGTTATCCGTACGGTAAGCAATGGAAGTACCGGGCGTACCCATAGTTTGCTTGCTCATCTGACATTGATACATGTTACGAGGAGATTGGTTGTAGTCGGAGAATGGAGTCATGTTGGCCACGATGGAGAGGATGTTGGTTGGTGTGAACTCGATGTGTGTAGAGAGACCGGCGATCAGATCTGATTCCACGCAAGCAATTTCCATGAACGGCTGCTCGAAAGGACCCACGTAGTCCAGCTTATCAAGAGCCAGATACTTGACAGGTCGATAGAATCTTGCTGCTTGGGAGAACATGTAAATACCGGGGTATTGTCCGCCAGTGGAGTTGGGAATATATCCAATCTCCAAGCCGACGGGGACGTTGTTCTTGCCGGAGACCTTCCAGTATCGCAGAGTGTCGTGGATCTTGTGAGCTTGCTCGGGTGAACAGAAACCAATGATTCTGCCGTCAAGCTGAACTGGAACACTTTCATCCATGGCCACGGAAGATTGAGCCTTGACACCAAGCTGCACAAGAAGTCGAGGCAGATGTGAGACATCAAGGTTGTCCGTGGTAATGAAACACTTGTGTGCCAAATGGTTCAACAAACCACAAGGAGAACCATCAGGAGTGTGAACAGGACACAAGAAACCCCAACTCTCAGGCAGAAGTTTACGCACGGTGGTGGTCTTCAGTTGTGCAAAGAAACTACCACGATGAATCATGCGGAAATGACTGATGAATCGGTAGAAGTTGATCTTCTCAGCCATGACCGTGTAACCGGATGTCTGTTGCAAATCAAGACCAGTCGGACTGACAAGGTTACCCGTTGACAAGAAGTACTCAAGGGCTCCTCCAATGTTCTCGTTGGATCGCTTGACAATCTTGGATAAGAAGTCACGCTCAAAAGCAGGATCCACGAACCCGCCAGGGTTACGAATATTCCAATCCCGGGCAAGAGGGCTAAGCGCTCGAAGCCACTCGTCGATACGTTCCTTTAGGATCATGCCGTATAAGAAACCACCAAGCAGAACCTCCTGGTTAGAGACCGCATCGGGGTTATCAGGAGCACAGTCACCAGCAACCAAAGCGTACAGCTTGCGGATCATGAAGATGATCATCTTGAACTTGTCGTAGTTTTGTGTTTCGGTAACATCGTAGCATCCCAAGTGAGGAAGAACAACCTTACGCAAGAACTCATCACCAACCTCCTCATCAGAAACATCTGCCGACAGACCCAACACAGGGCGGAAACACTTGCCCAGGTGAGCACGGCAGTCGGTCTGGCTGTGCTTGCCGTAGGCCTGGTAAGTTCTCAACAAGAGCTCGACACGGTCTGTGACGAAAGTGTTCTTCATTCCCTTGGAGTTGGCAGCACCGACGATGCCTTCGAAGATCTCGCGATCGTTGGTCTCAACCAGAGCCTTGAGGATCATCATAACAGGAACCAGGTACTCGTTCTTGCGCCATGAGAATCGGAAGGTGACATTACCATCCGAAAGGTAGTGAAGGACATTAGTTTGAGAAGTTTGATCAGGACGAACAGATCGAATCTGTACACCGAACTTGGTATAGGTGTGACCACGCTTAACGAATGAACCACGAATAATAGACATAGGGTAGTTCCGCTTGCCGACAATCAGCATACGAATAAGCTTCTCGTTACCATTGACAATGTAGTAACCACCCAATTCTTCAGATTCTTCCTTGTGGCGCACCAGCTCTTCCGGGGTAGCATTTTCAAGGTGACAGCGGTTAGTGCGCACCATAATGGGGACCTGACCGAGCTCTCGCACTGACTGCATCCAGTCACCATTGTTAACCCGCCACTCAAGACGAGCACGAAGCTTGCCACGGTAACTTGCATGTCTCTCACGGCACTCGGAAGGATAAATTTCACGGTTCTTAGTGCTGAACTTGTTGGTGGCCGGTAAAGTAGGTTTTTCGAGGAAGAGTTCCTTCACGCGCACACTCAGACGGTTCCGCTTCGGGGCACGAAGTCCCTGTTCCATACGAGCTTCCTTCTGCGCAGGGGTTTCAGGGCTTCCATCGAGAATGACCTTGGTACCGATTTCCTTCAGTCCTTCGTTCAGGATGTTGATGTCGTCGAAGAGAGCATTGAATGAGTCGATATGCGGCTTAATGGATTCAGCTAGCGACGGATAGGCTGTGTGATCTTTAGGAGGGTTTTGGAAGAGGTTCTCTCGACGCAGGGTGTCATATTTGACCGACCATTCGGTGTCGGTAGGAGCAGGCGCCATGATGGAAGCTCACGGGTGGTCGTATTCGATATAGAAGAAAAAAACAGGATAGACGGACCAATGGGTATCGAGGGGGATAAAATAGAGGGTACAAATAAATATGTATAAACACAATGGTGACCAGCAGACGGGCCCCAGTCAGCCTCCCAGGTATAACCAGCAAAAGCGAGTCAAGCCGACGATTGGCAGGCTTTGAAGAATTGGAGATTCATCTTTGCTTGGGGAAATTTTTCGAAGTGGAGCCGGTTATCATCACGTGTAGATAAGGCAGCAGCTTATGCTGCCTGAGGCATACATGCATGGTTAAGGCAGTAAGGTGAACCCGGGTCAGTGGACCCCCACTGAGCTCTCAGTAGGGGTCACATGACTTTATGACATCACATGAGTCTACGGCTTCTTTGATACCATACCAAATACCCCAACCACCTCGCTTTCACTATTACCACCCCTTTCATCTAGTCTTCTTTGTCTAGCTAATAGGCCTATATTACCCTTACTATATGCCGTTTGTAAAAGATAAGGTAGAGCTAGAGCTTCCTAATATTACTATTAAAGTAAGTTTATTAATACAGGGATTCCTTCTAAAAGGAGTCGGTTGCTGTTAATATATATATATCTAGTACCTCTATATAGTATTACTCCTATAAGCGACACTTTTCGACAGCTTATATAGCTCTCTATCCTTCTCAGACCGAAATTGCTGATCAAGCTCTACTAGTGCATCGTCGATAAAAGATTATCTCGTTTGCGATCTGTGCTTCTACTATATCGATTCGTAATGGTGTTGATTGAATATATTAAGTAGGTTGGTTTACTAGTAAAACAGCTAAATATACTAGTAAAATCAAGCTGTATTTATATATAAATTCTAGCGCATTCCAAAGGGTCTACCCTACATAACTTTACTATAGGGAGTGGAATGTGGTAGTATTATACAGAACATCCTCCATACAAAATTTACAGAGGGTCCTACTGAGCTTTTTTAGTCACGTGGGTCCTACTGAGAGCTCAGTGGGGTCCCACTGACCTGTTTTCTGCCATCGGGGTTCAACCTATATTCAACACACAACGTAACTACTAGTAGCTCTTCCCATTTTTCTTCATAGTAATTTTATAAATTCTCCTTTTATTGATTCTATATAAACCCACTCCTCCAATGCTACCTCTCCATACTAGGTAGTCTCATTTCCTACTGTCAGGCTGCAAGAAAGCCTAAGCGCCCCGGGGCCTTCTCCAAACAGATTCATAGTCATGTGTGCACGTAGATCTTTGGCGCTCAGTAATCTCTTCTTGGTTATACTTACAACCGCCGAGAGAAGCGCTTTGGTTTTCTCCCCTTTCTCTTCTTGCTTTTTTGGAGGATTCTTGTATTTTATTTTATTCTATTATTTTTATTCTTCGGCTCTTGAATCCGCTTGTCTCGCTTCCCCCATTCAAAACCTGGTGGGAAGTTTTCCAAGTTTCCCTCTGGCACACCGCGCAACTCTTTCTTCTCTTTCGCTCTTATTCTTTTTTGTGTTCTTCTCTTCCTTGAACTGTCTCCTCCGTCTTCCATCTCTATCTCCATCTCTATCTTTCCTTTTTACCACCCCCACCTACCCCAAATACCAACCATACCCGCCCAACATGGCTGGGATATTTCGCTCCATCTATGACTGGCTCTTAAGGATGTTCTGGTAAGTGGGACCGTTGAGGCGTTTCTTGGTTCTCGGGTGCACCATCCACCATCATCCCGGCGTCCCCGCAGATGAAAAAGGCACCTCTAATATCTTCTCCCTTGCAGGGCGACCGAGATGGATGTTAGTAGAATCTAATAATATATAACTTCTATCTAATAATATATAGCTTTTAACTGACTACTATAGGTTACCCTGATCGGATTACAAAACGCAGGAAAATCCTCTCTGCTTCGGGTCTTAGCTGTATGTCCACCTTGTTCTTGTCCTTGTTCTCTTCATCATTTGATTTTCTCTCTTTGTTTCCCTGCTGATCATGTGGTAGGGCGGGGAATTCACAATCGAGTAAGCCGTGCAAAGCAGAACTTGAAAAAAAGTCATGTCAGACGTGATCGAGTAACCGGATTCTAGCTCCATCCCGACGATCGGCTTTAACACCAAGCGAGTTCAAAAGGGCCATGTAACCTTGAAATGGTAAGTCCCATATCCAAGCTGTTTGCATATTTGATCCCGTATAAGGTTGCTAACGACGATAAAGCTGGGATTTGGGAGGCCAGCCACGGTTTCGCCCGATGTGGGAACGATACTGTCGAGGTGTCAACGCGATCGTGTAAGCTGAACTAAAAACCAAACCGAAAGAGTAAAAGTTCAGGATGGAGGGCTAATTCCTAGCTGTAGATATATCGTCGATGCGGCTGATAAAGCTGCCCTGCCTGTGGCAAAAGAGGAGCTGCATGATCTGATGACAAAACCCACGTTAGCTGGAATTCCGCTCCTCGTGCTGGGCAACAAGTCCGATCTGCCGGTTAAGTTGTCGGTAGATGAACTGATTGCAGCGATGGATTTGAAAACCATCACTCATCGCGAAGTTAGTTGTTATGGAATCAGTGCTAAAGAGGAGACTAACCTCGACGCTGTATTGCATTGGCTGATTGCGCGAGCAAGTCGATAAGCACACAAATAATCCCCCAGTCTGAGAAGGGAAAACGCAAAATAAATTGAATGCGAATCATGGGGGTCCAGCACATAATAAGGTGAAGCGCACACGGACCAACTGATGCGTTGGCCATGCAGCCAACGCTCCCGCCAAGGTACACATGTTACAGCTTGTCCCGGGTGATTAAAGGACACGTCTGAGGGGGACTACAGCACATTTCTTTTGTTTCATTTTATTTCATTTTCACGATCGTCTGCGACCGGTGGGAAGAATTAACTTGAAGTTCTTACTACATACAGTAGACCCAGAGTGGGGCTGCCGGGAGCCACGATAATCCATGGAGTTGTTTTCCACGGATACTTTGTATGCGGGGAGACCATATGGATGGGATGTAATATATGGGATTTGCTGAACTTAGATTCTTGGAACCTTGATTATTTGTTTCAAGTTTGGTATTCGTCGGAATCGTGCTAGCCTTAGTATATGTACGTAAGGTTGGATCTTCTCTTGCATCACTGTAAGTGACATCATGCCCGACCTGCATCCTCGACCTCCAACCCCCGCGAATAGTACAGATTTTTATTATCAGATTTCGTAGTACACACTCAAATTTTTCTAAATCACGAGTTTATCTAATAATCATTAAGTTTTAGCCTTGTATTACTTTTTTGCTTGTTTCCCACACACTGGCATGATTCAAGTTCACAGTCCTAATCGGTACTATATATTTAAAGTTCTTGATATTCAAATATTTTTTAAAGAAAAAGAAAACTCAAGAAAATGCCTAGATAACAGGTATGCATGGAAAAACCCGAAGACAATATGTTGAAGGAGCTCAGAAGTCGATTTTCACTTTTAAAAGAGCGGTTACAATCATGTCTTCCTTGAAACCTTCCATTAGCTGCATGATGTGCCTGCTATCTCGACAACCCAAGGCTTTCAATAATGTCGCCCACAGCTCACTGGATCATTTCCAAGGCTTCTAAACTTGAAATGACTACACTTCCAGCTAGATCTGGATTTCAAAACTAGAAAAAGGTAACTGCTAAAGCTACTAGTGATGCCAGTCATACAGCTGTCTATGACAGAATCTTGGACCTCACACCAAAGCAAACATCATTGGATCGGAGAGTTCCAAAGGTGTTACTATTCATAGCAGCCCAGTCCTCTCGCTGGGATAAGCAAGCTCCTCAAAGTAAAAACTATGTGGCACGTCATACGATGTCTATGCTGTGGATTAATAATGCTTGCTGACAGTGCTTCCAATGCTGTCATACTAGAACATGACCTCTTAAAGGTTATATCCTCAGCTATGATTTGATTCTGCAAAGCAAAATAAAAAGCATGAACAGAAAGCTCTCACCAATTTCAGAGTTTGGTTCTTCTTCTGTGAGCATAGAAAGTCAACCTCCATTTTGTCCTAACCCATCTACCACTCACATAAATCTGGGATCCCATGCATTTAATCATCCCTCGAGGTCCAAGAGCTAAATAAGTAGCTATGGCATTAATCAAAATTGCCATCGCAGGAGTACATCCCTCTACATCATGATCCGCCACCACAAAAAACGCTAACTGAACATTTGAACAGGGCAGCGGACCTCTCGGCCGCGCCGTAGTAAAGCTCTCCTCGACGCAAAATTCGACGTGACAATTCTCAGCCGCTCATCCTCTTCGGACTAGTCAACACCTTAGGCTTCGGCACTATCACCGAAGAAGTGCATATCCGACTAATTGAAGCAGCCTACAAAGCTGGTTTAAACCAGTTCATCCCCTCCGAATTTGGCAGCGACACGACAAATGAATTTATAGCCAAACACCCCATTCTCGGGGGGAAACGCACTATCACAAAGCGACTACAAGAGATCTGTGCACAACAGGATAACTCGAATCTTACCTGGACAATAGTGATAAATGGACCCTTCCTCGACTGGGGACTGGAAGGTAAATTCCTTATGAATTTGAAAGAACCCTCAATACTGATCTATAATGGCGGTGATGGACTGTTTAATACTATAACACTTGCGGGAGTTGGACGTGGAGTTGTCACAGAATTTACTTCTTGAGTTATCTGGGATGAAGGATCAGATTACGTTGGAGAAGATGGAGACGAAAGATTTGGAGGCGGCGGCTTATGAGGCTATTGAGCGGAATCCACCGGATCATCAGATGTTTGCATATAATCTTATCAAGCAGGCGGTTTTTAGTGAAGAGTGTGGGCATCAGTTCGAGAAGATGATAATGAGTTGTTGGGGGTTAGGATGCTTTCGGAGGCGGACCTTGTTGAACTTGTCAAGCGGTATACTATTTGAGGATTGAGGTTAAATTGTGTATGCTAGCTAGTTTTGATAGTTGACAACTGACGATTCCAGGATTTTCAATATTTAGCTACGTATTCTGATGGATTTAGTTGTGAATACCTGCATTTCGTGATCTAAATACTCTATACTGTATCTAGCAGCCTTGAAGACGAGTAGTCACATAGAAGAGTCTAAAAGACCTGCCGAATTTACGCAATGTACACTCAACTGGTGGCTTAGCACATGTCAGCATAAGAAATTCGTTAGTGATCGTGAGACGAAAGTGGAGAATACGCTCGTACTGCCCTACGCATAAGGCATAGGGCGAATCCACTTCAAAATTTTGTACGCGCATAGCCACGGCCATGATGTATGTGGTGAACCCCCGCACCAAAGAGCATTTGAAATCAATCGAAGGCGAAAACGAGGGACTTGACAGTCTTGGAATTTTTACAATGCCGAGTTATCCATCATAGACGATGTGGTATGATTGGCCACAGTAACAGGTATACCCGAGCTGCGCCGCAATAGCCAAGATACGTAGGCGCCTACGTACTGTAGTCTGCGACGAATTTATTGGGATCTAACACGCTAAAAGGTGAGCGGCAAATGGCTAGAGAAGATCCCAAATCCCAAAATAAGTTAAACACAGAGGTACATGTACTCAATTATAGGATAAATGTCCGTAGTCCGTGTCCAGGTTAAAGGGTTTTCTTAGTCATCCCTCATGAATCATAAACTTGCAGCCTAAAAAAGTCACTAAGACAGTGACCCACATCTCCCCAGCCCCATGATTGACACTTTTAGCCACGGCTACAGATCCTATTTCTTTTCCGGCGCCTGCTCTTTTTCTTCCTTCACTGACACACCCTGAGCCATGCCTTCCTTGATACCCCGCTGGGGCAGCTACGGTTGGTAAGTTACAGTTACCCGGATCTACCTGCATCTACCTGATCTACAGGGTGAACCCTTCCACTAACTCCGAACTACTCTGTAGCGATTACTATGACGACAACAATGGCAATAGGAACTGCAGCTCTAACTGGGACCGCTGGGGTCGCTGGGTCGCCTTTGCGATTATTGTCGTGATAGCCTTCCTTATTTTCTTCTCATTTGCGTACGTCTCATGATCCCCATAGTGACTCCTTTGGAGAGCTATCTTGCGACCGACAAAATCACTAACATCAATCGATTACAGTTGCTTCAACGCTCGTCGTCGTCGCGCTCGTGGCCGACAACCGCTCACTGGCACAGCCTGGATGGCACCACCCCCCGGACCACCACCACCTAATCAGCCTTACTACCAGAACGAGGCATACTACCCACCTCAACCACCACCACAGTACTCCGCCAATCCCCAGCAATACGGATACTTCGGCGCGCAACAAGCACCCCCTCCACAGCAGAACGGCATCGAGCTTCAACAACCACAAAACTCCTATCATGCATCGGGCGCTAGAGATTACTCTCCCCCACCGGGACCACCTCCGGCCAAGTCATAAGTCATGAAAAGGCATCGATGATGAATCAGCCAGACTCTACCATAAACCCAACCCCATGACGTATATCTACCGGTCAATAAAGAAGACTTCTACCCGTTGTGAATGGAATCTGGAATGATCTTGTTGATCAGCAATAAATGGAAAACTTCGGCGTTTTGATTATCCCTGGATTGGATGTTCTTCTTTTTGCACGTTCAAGAGATCTGTCATGACCGGACTCAGAATCGTATGAACCTCTTTTTATCTATCTCTAATGTCTTCTCTCTCATCCATTTCAACCGAATTGTATGGAGCATGATTTATTCCTTTGCATTTTGGTGATTTATTTCAATTTATCACCGGGCTATCTGCCTCTATCGTATATTTGTTTCTAAATATTAATCTCATGCCCAAATTCAACATATCATCCATATAGACAAAATCCCAGATTCCTCTCTTCTCTACGATACCCAAACCATCAATATCACCTACATAAAACGCTATAAAATAGAAAAACAAAGCCACCAAAAATGGCCCCCGATCGTCCTACTTTAATTCCACCACAAATCAAAATCAAAAACACCGAACCCACAAGGCTAATGCGCGGATGCCCCAGGCAGATGGTCTCCACTTCATCGATCAGGACCAGGATCACTGTCTCCGCCCGCGTTTTTCGCGTCACCAAACCAAAACCAAAACCACCAAACACAAAACACAAAACCCAAAATGGATATTGACGACATTCTCGCCTCCGTCGACCATGGCCCCGGCGCAAGCCGTGAGTCCGCAGCAATAGATCACCAGCTCCTAACCCGATTCTGGGCTGCTGAGCGCGCCGTCTCGGAAGTCCTCCCATGGCCCGCACCACTAATGGAGCGAATGATGGATAGAGTCCGGATCCAAGTAAGTAGTCCTACTCACAAGAGCATACACAGACTGTCCCACTCAATAAAACACCTATTGATAGCTTCAAGTACACGAAAGCAAACAAGACTAACCAATACCTAGATCGAAACAATCGAAGACCTCGCCGCCTCCTCCGCAGACATGGACCCCTCCACAAAACACACCACACACAATCCCAATCTAAACCTCCGCCTCTCAATCCTTCAAACAGACCTAGCAAGAACCCAATATCTCCTCCGCAGTCTCCTCCGCCAACGTCTATCAAAACTCTCAAAACACAGCATGCACTACCTAGTCAAACTAGCCTCGCGCTCTAAAAACCCTCTCATCTCCGACTCTCAATCCCAATCTCAATCCCAGTCACAGTCCCAACAACCAAATTCCCAATTAACACCTGGAGACTCAGTCCCAGATATCTCATCCATATCAGACATCTCACCATTAAGCTCACAAGAAGCGACCTTTGTGCACGCGCACCAAACAATGTTAGCAGGACACTTTGGGGGATCGTTCATGGGCGCCTTTCCGCCTCAATTGAGACGATTGGATGATAATGCGGGTGGAACGAGTATGGTTCAAGGACCAGAGATGAAAGAGGTTGTTTTTGTGAGGTGTTTGGTTGTTGAGGTTCCTGTTGTTGTACCTGGTGATGAGGGAGAAGAGGATCATGGGGTTCTAATGCGGATGGGAGATGTTTGGGTTGTGCAGTGGGAGGGTGTTAGGGAGGCTTGGATGAAGGGATTGGTGGAGTTGCTTTGATTAAGCTGGAGTATTTCATATTTCATAAGACTTGGCTGTTAGGGCATTTTTGGCGTTTTATGTCTTTTTTTGTTTATTCCTGTTATACCCGGATCGGAGCATAGTAGGTATATACTAGCATCTATATCTACGTTACCATATCATGATAGCAGTCATGTCAAGTCTATTCAAGAGATAGAAATGTCTACGATGGATATCAGTATATTTTACCATATTTTGTGTAGAAGCGGCACGTTATCACTGTCAATTCCAGTGAGCATAAATAACCCACGTCGTCTTGTCTTGTCTTATAACTCCTCGAATTCATAATCATCATTGAAGCATATCCCATCCATTCCCCAGCCTACCTAGGTATCACCCACTTCTTCATAATCTAACTATTAACATGAAGCCCATAACGCCGATCGCTAATTGATAATCCCCCAAAATAAAGCCGCGGGGGAGAAAGAAAGAAAGAAAAAGGCAGTATGCCGGAAAAAACCAAAAGAAAATGCAGCGTAGAAGTCCCAGATGCAAGTGGAAATAAGAGGGAAAGGGAGTTAGATAGCAAAGCTAGTCTAGGCTATGTAGCCTAAGCCACGTATCCATATGTTGCTGGGTCCTCGGATAGACGTTCCAAGTACTCGCGATCGATCAAACTCTCGATACGCTTCTTGATCATCCCAACGTCTGGAACGAAACGTGCAGAGAGTTGCGACAAGACCTCGGAGATGAGTTGGGTATGGCTTAGTGATTTGCGTTGTCTTAAAGAAAAGGTTAGTAAATGGGATATCCTGAATATAGGCTGAGGCTTAACATACTTCATGATACGCACGAGTGCAGACTCGATTGTACCAACACGCTCTTCGGACATCTTCTTTTCTGTCTCTTTTCGCTGATCAGGGTTCTCGGCCTTGTTAGCGCTGCCGCTAACAACGCCAATGCGAACCTTGACGAATTGGCTGTGGAACTCATTGTTGAAAAAGAATTCATCTGTTGGCTTCACGTCCTTGCTCATTGGCTCTTTGCGGAGGACACGGGTCTTAGGTGCCACGGCGAGGGATTGCAAGTTACGAATCAAATCGTGAGGTGGGATCAGTGTCCGAGATTGTATATCTTCAAACGTTAAAGACTCGCCATCTGGAAGATCATTGAAGAGCATCAATACAAAGAGTCCGTATGTGGAAACGTTCAGTTCATAACGCTGAATTTTGCCACTGCTGCGGTGGAAGGTCGCTCGAATATCAGCGGTACCCATAGAGGGCTGCCAAGATAGCTTGCGACCACTGTGTTTGTCGAGGTAGAACTTTTCGAAGCTTTGACGCACACTTTCAACTTCGCGGGGCAGAATGCAAGTCTTTTGTGCCGAGCCATCCTTATTTGCCAATATCTCCATGGGCCACATTGTACTGGTGAGAACGTGCATGTCTAGATCCATGCGTTTCTCGTCTGGATCTCCAGTGCCAGAGACATATTCTTTGTAGCTTGCTGTTAGATCCTCAGAAATAGCCATGTCCTTGAACATGGCTTCAATTCGTTGAGTAAATTGGTTGCCGACTTCCAACTTCATCTTGGATATCATTTGTCGCTCAGCATCCATACTGGCCGATCGTTTCATTAGGAGTCGACGAGCAAGATGCTTCTTGTAGTATGTCTCGAAAAGATCCTTATCCTTGATGTAGCGGAGGAGTGTGATGCCGTTATCCAATAGGGCGTCAACTTCATTTTCTGTCTTCCCTTTGATGCCTTTCTTGAGATTTTCGTCGAAGAACAAGGAAAGATATTCCGAGCTTCGAGAGTTCATGTTGATGAAATCCATAAAGCTGGCCATGATTGAGCGATGGAGGCCCTGATCTGACGCGAACGCATTTTCCCAGACATTGTCAAATTGTCTCTTGAGAGCAAGGATGTCATCAACCCATTGGATAGCCAGCACAGTTTGCTGATTTGTAGGCTTCTCTTTCTCTTTGCCTTTCTTCTTTTCGGCGCCTTTCTCTTCCGTGCCCTTCTTAGGCTGTGAAGTCACAGCATTGGGCGCAATAGATGTCGCGTTGATCTCTCTTCCAAGCTCCACAATTCGTTGATTGATAGCCTTGGTAAGCGCTTCTTTCTTCTTGTCCACCCGTGAATTCAATGTGTATACATCCTTCAAACCCTCCAACTGGTTGTGATCAAGCATATGCCTAACGCCGGTTCCTTCTAAACTGACCACTTCGTCGAGATTTTTGAAAATAAGCTCCCGGTCAAGAGTCTCCAGGACCTTACCTTCTGATAGCGTAGACAATGTGGTGCGAGCTCTTTCTTGCTCTTCGGCGATCCGTTGAGTAGCAGTTCGGCAGAAAGTAGACGCATCGCCGATTTCCAGCAATCGGCGACCCTCACCCTGGTAGAAGAGCGTACTCGTTTCTAAGAAAGCAGGCTCAAATACTGTCAGATATAGTTTGGTGCCTTCCTCCTCTGTAACGGTTTCGTAGAGTCCCTCTAGCATCTGGATGCAGTGTCGGACCAGCGGTCGTTCAATCATGTGTCCCGCTCTCTCTAGTCGAATCATAAAAAGGATCGTCCATTTGAGTATATCAAGGACAGATACCGTGCTATCTGGGCGAACCGTGGCGCGAAGGACATTATCTCGGAATAAAGCCATGGAGACGACGTAGATGGATGGCTTCGAGCGGTCGACGGCGATAATACGATCCTGCGAGATATTACAATTATGAATAACTCCTTCATCGAACCCTGAAACCTGAGCGTATCTCACCATATACATCAATACATCCGTAATCATGCCCATGCAAAGCTGATGATCTTCCCATGCTTCCTTCAACGCAGCCAGAAACTTCTCCCCCGCAGCCCGTCGCTCATTCGATTGCTCTTGCAACTCAGAGTTTTCAGCCTGCGCGCGGACCAAGGTCGCTGAGATAGAATCTGTAATTCGCTGCTTGACTGTACCGTGTAGCCAGTGTTCTTCGAGATTCTTGACCTGCTGATACAGGTCCTCACCCCGCTGCTGAAGAACAATCTTGTATGAGCTACGGTAGAGCTCTTCGAAGGAAATGGTTGAGGCATTTTTCGTATGGATTTCTGTTAGAGATGAAGAGAGGACAGGCCAGATAGTGTCGAAATCTTCTGGTTTTGCAGACGCGAGGCCCTGTTGCGGAGTCAGTTGCAGTTCTTGTATATCAGGATCATGTTTCAGTGAGGGGTCCACCACGTACCCTACGAGGGGCCCGAATCTTGTGACGAGCCCGCATCGTCGCCATTTTTGAAGATAGTATCACGACAAAAAGGGATTGACGAAATTCATAGGAATATAGAGGCTTTAAAGAGTTGACAAACACGTCACTTCAGCGCTTTACGCTCCGCGGAGGAGAGCGCCGGAAGGGTATTTATCCGTTCCGGACCCATCGTTCAATATGAACTTGAAGATAGATTGACGTTCAAACGAAGGTCAATACAACACTTACTCATTACCATTTATACCAACGAGACCAATCATTATCAAGCTACAGGCCCGAAACAAACAAAATGCGCCCATTTAGCTCCCATGCCCTCCGCGCTTTGCGCCCTCTCTCCGCAAAACCCACTTCATCCCTCACATCAACGCGCCTTCTCTCTACAAAGCTCACTGGCCCGCGATCTCTTACTCGAATTACAATTCCTTCTATTCAACCACGCTTCGTGCTTCTCCCCGCAACTCGCCAGCACTCTACATCACCCCTTACCTCCGATCCTAAGCAACCCGAAACCGAGGAGGAGCGCGAACAACAAAATGAAGAGCGTCGCAAGAACGAAGAGGCATACAAAATTTCTTTCACCTGCAAGCCGTGTGGCGAGCGATCAACACATCGCATGTCGAAACAAGGTTATCATCGCGGCACAGTTCTAATCCAGTGTCCATCTTGCCAGAACCGACACGTGATTAGTGATCACCTTGGAATCTTCTTCGATAAGGGTACTACGCTCGAGGATCTACTGAAGGAGAAGGGACAGGCAGTTACACATGGCGTCACAGATGGGGATATGGAGTTTTGGGATGATGGAACTGTCAAAACTTTTCCACACAAGCCGAAGACAGAGTCTTCTTGATTTGGTTCACTTCGAAATGATTCAGAAGAACCCGTATAGGCTCTTATGTGTTGCGAAGACTTATTGATTGGGCTACTGTCCATTGTTGTTATATGTTTCAATATGGTGTTGTCACAAAATGTACATTATGCTACTCTCCACTTTTGGCATGGCGGGTTCCAGGCATGAGGAAGGTTGGGTTTATGGGGTTTGTAAAGTATAGATCGTTTGTTTGCATGATAGAGCAACCTGCCTTGGATGCCCTTGGATATCAATATATTAATAATCATCTGTCAAATTGTGTATAATTTGTCCATGTTATCAAGGAACCCGAGAGCGAAATACAGTTATCAGCTGTACGCCTCGACCCAGTCAAACCATCACACCCATTTTAGGCTCTCTGGGATGTCAATTCAGGATCGGAAACCCAGCTTGAACTACTAGTATGAAGTCAACAATGGAAATATAGTATGTGTTTCTTCTTTGGAAAGCTATCCACTGCTTTCAGTTCCGTATGGCCACGGCAAGGGAATGCTTCTTTGTATCTCCTCGTAGATATTCAAGATCACTCTGTGAATCACCCGAAGTGCTATTTGAGCATACCCCTTACTGGCTATGTACAAGCTCAGCAGGCTACGTACACGCTTCTCTCCATTGGCAAGTTGCTTTTGCTTGGCAAAGGCAAAGGCATTGTGTTGACTATTCGGTTTGCATATAGCTTTGTTCCATTCGCCATCTAAGGTAGACTCCATAACCTTGACCGTGCCGAGGACCACACGTTCCTCGTCTTCTTCTATTTCGTACTCAGCCTGGCGTGGAGCTTCCCGCGGATTTCGCGCGACAAGGGCAGCTGTGGCAACGTAACTGCCAGTAGAATGGGAGAGATCATGCGAAAGGAGGGATTCCGTATAAACGCTGGCAAGAAGTACCTTATTGAAACTGCGATACGCCTTTCTGAAGAGTTGTCAAAGGCTGAGAGCATATATTTATACTACTAATGCTTTCTAACACTAAGTTGACGATATTACTACGGACCCGTGGACACCTCTGCCATCTATTACGTTTGACTTCCCCAGCATTTTGAATTGTCAATTGTGCTGTTCCGGTTTTTCAACTTATTCCTTGACTCTTACGGCAATGGAATGAGTTGCTAGTGCCATATTCCTAGTGACCGAAAATGTTGATAACGGGAGGATACTACTACTAGTAGTAGCATGAAACCACCAAGCTAAGATGCAAATATTCAATGAAAATTCTTAGAAATACGCAAGGCAGAAATAATTTTAGAATGTTGATAATGACAGATGAATTTTTAGCCTGTACAAAATGAAATTCCAGGTATATACATGAAAACAGAAAGGATAAATCTCCAAACGCCAGCTTTTTTTATGCACATGAAAAGAAAAATCATCAAAACAAAACACTACAGGCGGGTATCTACCAACCCCGTCTTTTGCTGCGGTGCTCGAGTCCCTTTTCTTTGCGCTTCTCCTTCTTGCGGTCATTCCTCCTCCTCTTGTCCTTCTCATAGCGCTCGGGCTCCATAACAGCCTCAATGCGGCGCTTAGAACGTCTCCCTTCACGGCGTCGTTTGATATCCTCTTGCACCTTGGCCATCTCAGCAATGAATTCGGATGTACCAAGCTTCTTCTGGAGAGTATCCAAGACCTCGTGGCAATTACCAACGAATGTCTTATAGTTGTTTTGGAAGATCTCATCACGAGATCGTGGCGCGGGAATGGAGGTATCCGTGAGATGTTGCAGTGGCAAGAGAATGACGCGAATAGAAGGTAGAATGTGTTCAGCTTCGGCATGACGGGTGAGTGTAGCGAGCAGAGCAATAGTAGCAGTCTTGGGGATCAAAGCCTCTGGCCGGGTTGAAATGACCTCGCGGCGCAGGAGAGAGGAGATTTGTTTGAAAATGTAACCAATAGCAGTTCGAACAGGTGCGAAGGCAGTTGTTTCGGCTTCTTTTTCGTCTTCATCGGCTTCACTGCCTGCGTCCTCATCTTCGGCTTCAGACTCGTCCTCTTCGGCGACACTCTTCTGAACCTCGAGTCCGTTTTGGGCCGCACAGCGACCAAGGAAGACAAGGTTGCGGACACTTTGCATTGCTAGCTCTTCGGAGACACCAGGGGTGCGAAGACTACTCAGACTGGCGCGAATAAGACGAAGCATGGACTCTCTGTCGACAGCAAGACCACAGCTTCCTGCGATAGGAAGGGCATTGTAGCCCTCGGCAGCATGAGTCTTGGCCAAATCAGCCATCCACACACCAACAAGGTTGGCAGCGCAGGTCTTGACCCAGGCATGAGGGAAGAAGAGGGACTCCTGAATAGCAGCCCAAATAGATGCACATTGAGGGCTCAATGCGAGCGAGGGAACGGTCTTGCAGAGCTTAGTGAAGAGTTGCAGGGCGAAGTAAAGGGCCTCCCAGTTTCCATTCTCGTGGTCTCCAAGGATCGGGACCATCAAATCGGGGAGGATGCTGACGACAAATTTGGCCTCCTTCTCTTTCTCCGTCTCTTCAGCCTCGAAGAAGATTCGCATAGCTTGTAGTCCAATGCTACCCAATGCCATGTTGTCAGTTTGCTCCAGCCATGAATGCAGAGGGCTCAAGACGGTCTTCATTTGCTCCCGATCCGCACGACTGTAGAATTGCGCCAACAGGGCACCGGCCATTTCACGGCATTCTGGCGAATCGTCATTGGCCATGGCGAGTACAACAGGCAGGAAGAACGTGCTGACAATATCCTGGGCCAGTTCCTGGCCAGTCTTCGAGAGAAGTAAGTGAATCGCCTCCAAGACCGACTGGCGTCCTTCTTGATGCTTGTAGTCCAAATTCTTCGCAAGGAAGCCAAGCTGCTTAGACCATCGGTTCTTAGCTTGCGGGTATTCGATCAGGAAGTGAACATAGGTGCCACGAGCGAGATCTCGAGCAGAGCGTGTTTGGTTCGTCACCATCATGCTTGCAATCCGGTCCACGAGTTCATACATTTCTGGCACAATAAACTGACGCGACATGACAGCACGGATAAAATTGAATGTGATACCTTGTCGATCGGGCTCCTCAATATCAGCACTCAAGCGCTGAAGCAAGTATGTAAGGTGACCATCACGGAGTTTCGTGGTATGTCTTTCGCGAATCATAGCAGAGATGAGCTTCAGCGATGCTTGAGATCCCTCGGAGTTTGTGCTTTGAGACTCTTTGATAAGCTTCACGGCCTCCGTAATATACACATTCGAATTCTGGTCGAGCTCAGGAATAGGAAGCTTGATGATCGTGGACAGCAAACGCATTGCAGAGACTTTAACCTCTTCATGGGCCTGTACAAGCGCATCACCGACAATTGGCATGAACCCAGACAGGTTTGCGGCAGTTGACAGGGAATTGAACTTATTGAGAATAGCACGAAGAACATCCAGGGCGAAACGGGTCAACTTGTACTTGTGAGAGGATGTCGTGCCTCTTTTCTCACCTCGCTTGGCTCCTTGAAGTCTGACCAAGAACCGCTCTTCAGCCTCTGATTTAGGAGCAGCTGCTTTGCTAGTGTCAGTATTTTCCTTGTAGGACTCTTTGACGACTTCATAACAGAACATGAGCAAATCGCGGCTTTCAGCAGCAGGGTTTCTCAGAAGACCAATGCCGATACGTCGCATGAGCTCGTCGAGCTTTTTGACGATGTTGGAATTAAGTTTCTCACGCAAAAGTGCTTGGAGAGGGCGAACAAGGCTTGAGAGATGATGAATAGTGGCGTTCTTGGCGAGAAGCTCCATGGAGTCGTAACTCTTGCTACTCTTCACTTCCTTCATTTTGCTGATATATTCCGCAGCCTCCTTCTCCTGGCCGACGGTACCGAATGTGTCATCCATAATAACGGCAACAAGTTGATCCAAACAATAGTCTAGATCACCCTGATTGAAATGATCTGTAGTATACACAAGCATGGAGTGAACGGTATAGGACAGAACGTGGAGCTGGTAACCTCTGAGGAGAGTGTTTCGCAATTCCTTCAGAATGTAGGCAAAGTAGGACGGGCCTAACAGGAGTGCAATATCGTTCAATGTCTTACGAGCTGTGTCTCGAGTTTCCTGTACTTTGCTCTTCAGGATACCGCAGACATCCAAAAGAACAGGTGGAAGACGGATAGCCATATCTTGCTCGGGGAGAATCAAGAGAAGTTTGATTACCGTGACAGCAGCGGGAAGACGTAAACTCATCTCCGCATCTTGTTTCTGATGGATGAACTGAGTCAAGAAAGGAATGAAATTTGTGATAAGCTCTTTCGAGACTTGGGCGAGAGATGGAACTGTTTTGGCAAGTGTACACTTGGTTGGCTCTGGTTCTGAGTCTTTCATCACATCAGGGTCATCATCCACTTGCTCGGTTGGGCCCTTCTTTTGTTTCATTGCCGTAGAAAGCGCATCAGACATGCGACCCAGAAGCCTGAGAATGTTTTTCTCCATATCGGGCTTACTTTGCATGTAGCTGCGGTATCTGCGGAAATTGGCACGGAACTGCGCCCAATCTAGGTATTCGGCCACCGAGCCAATTGTTGCAACTGCTTCAGCAATCAAGTTATGCCCACTCTCGTCAGATGCTTCATCGAACGCAAAATGCTCAATAAGAGGTAAGAATATCTTGCCCAGGTTTTCTGGTTGAATTTGTCCCTTGCCAGCTTCGCCAGCCAGTCGACGGAGAGCACGCAGACGTCTATGCTGTTGAATGTGAAGAATGTTGGTGAAAAAGGAAGCCTCCTCGTCATCGCCCATCAGAAGACCATGCATGTCTTGTACAGATGGCCGGGTGGGGTTCAACTTGACGAAGTAGCCCAAGGAAGAGACAATCTCAGAACGAATCAACTCAGACTTGTGTCGAAGACCATATTGGAGCGATGGGAATAGAACCCCAGTAACAAGAGCTTCGAATTCCTCCACTCCACTCTCAGTGGCAGCCTTATCCATGAAACGCTTGATGCCAAACGATGCGCTGGATCGAATAGCGAGCTCCTCTTCATCCTTCACATAAAAGAGCATGTTGTACAAAAGAGGCCTCCATTGCTTGGCGCTGAGAGTTTGAGAAAGAGTGTCATTAACCTTTCTGAAAGCTTGAAGACGGCGCTCATAGTCTGGCTCGAGTCTCTTCATTGAGCGAGAGTTCAGATCCGCGCACAGGCTAGCTACCTCAACAATGTTTTCGTCGTGAGCAGCAAGAGCCACAAAAACTCTGGCCAAAACTTCTCTGTTAATATCATCCTTGAAATAGTCGAACAGACCGGAGACAGCCTCAAAGACCTGCTCAGAGAGCGCAGGGTCTTCCTTGGGGTTGTAAAGGGGAAGGAAATGCTCCAAAATCTTGAGAAGACCAGACTTGGTCTTGGGGTTGACACGGTCTGGAGGTTGACGCAGCAGGTAGGTCGCAAGACTAATGAGGCTAGATGTCTCGCCAGAGGACTCAACACAAGGCGCAGTGAGGGACAGCGCAGTCACACCTGAAAATAGCACAGGCTTTGACGGGCCTCTTCTCAGGAGATGACCAAGAGTAGAAAGTGCATGCTCTAGGTAGGGCGAAAGCACTTCCGAGCGAATCTCCTCAGCAGGAATATCTGACATCTCTTCATCCTCCTCTAATTTCTTTCCGCTTGCCAAACGAACCAATGGGGTGAGGATCTCATCCAAAACAAAAATCTTGACTTCATCACGCGCTGATTCGACACTCAAACAATCAATGACCTTATTTAGCACCTCCTTGTTGTGCTGTACGAGGTACCAGGTAGATCTGGGGGCAGAGGCCCATGTATGGAACAGACGAAGCAGGCCGGAGATACCTTGGGCAGTCTCAATAGGGAATTGGTCAAGTCTGGCGTTAATCATTTCATCGAAGATGATTTGAACATACGGTGTCCAATTGCGATCGGTTGATGTAGAAAATACCAGGGTGAGACAGCGAATGGCAGACTGGCGAATGCTATGGGAGACAGCCGAGAGGCGCTCATCTTCACGACTGAGGGAGTCTGGACTGCGTTCATCATTAAGGACCCTGCTCGCTCGGACCAAACAATAAAGAATAACGTTCATTGTTTGTGTCGTATAGGGAGCCATTCTGCCTTTAAGAGTATCAAAGACTGTATCAATCATCTTGAGTAGACCAAGCTGTCGTTTGGGACTGATGATCTCTTCCGAGAAGGCTGCACTGTTTGTCTTGCTATCCTCAACAACGTGCACATCCGCAAGAGGGCCGTATGACAACTGCATGAAGAGTGCGAATTCATCTTCAGAGAGGTGTGAAAGAGCACGTAGAATGGCCTTGCGTCTGCCACCTTGTCCGGTTTGATTTGAGCTTGCACCAGCCTTGGAGATCATTCGGCCATACAGCAAGCGAAGGAGCACAGGCAACAGGGCCGGGCGATGTTCCTGTTCAATCATGCTGTCCTCGCCACCAACACGCACAAAGAGTGCTAGCTCATCCTTAAATCGCGTCTCATCCAGAATATTGAGGAGATTCTCCTTATAAGGGGTGACGTGCGAGTTCTTCCAGGTGAAAATAACTTTGAGAGAAGCTTTTTGGATCTCAGAGTTACCGTGGCACAGAAGCCCCAGAACAGCATCATGAACTTCGGGTGCCTTGAACAGCACTCTGGGATTCAGGAATTGACCGAAGAGGGCGAGGAAAGAAAGTCGATCTTTGAAACCCCATTTAATTGGGACGTTTACAGACTCGGGTTCGTCTTCATTGGCTGCGGCGTTATCATCCTGGTCATCATTCAGTGCCCAGTTCAAGAAAAGAGGCACAATCTGCCGTGAATGCTTTTCGGCAATATTTGGAACCGCATTCAGGACGAGTAATGCATGACTGCGGGGGGAAGCAGGAACAAGGTTGGCTTTCTCGTGGTCCTTGTTAAACTGTTTTGACAGGATTGCACTCGGATTCTGCAGGGTCTTCAAGTTGGCTGAAATGACGCCCTCAACTTTCCCAACATTGAAACAGACAAAATGTCCAGCAGCAGCATAGTTTTCTGCGTCATCATCTGGCGCATCTTCGTCGGTGGCGCTAGAGTCCCGCTCCTGCAGCCACTGAATAGATAAAGCTGAAACAATCTTTTCTCCCTCAGGGTGTTCACTAATGGATTTCAAAGCCGCAGCAGAATCTTCCCAGAGAGGTGTCATTTTCTTCGAGAAAAGACCGAAACAGAAGTAAGGGATCATGGTAGCCATCCACTTTCGAGGGGCGACTTGGGGATAAAACATCGCTAACTTGCGGACGTGCATCGCAAGAGTTCTAGCACTTTGAAGAGTCAAAGGGCTTTCTTCTACCTCAATGGCTAGATCAATCGGCGCTGAATCATCCTTATTGATGCGAACAACTAGCGCCTGCAATATTTGAAGCGATGCAAGCCTGAGTCTGTGTGAAGGACTGGCTAAGTTGAGAACCAGATTATTGGCAAATTCATCAACTCCGGGAGACTCCAAATCAGCCGATGTGGGAGTAGAGGCAATGAATGCATTGACAGCCTCAAGGAAAAGAGGCAAACGGCAGAAAATCGACGACGCTGTCAGGATGCCACTCCAAAGGCTCAGATCAAGCTCTTGAGACTGTGAAGCCAGCTCAACATAAGTCTTGAAACCTTGCCCGAGATAAAATGAGGCACCATTTGTCTCGGTGATAGCCCCAGAGGCATCACTCAAGGCAGACACAATATTTGCATGGAGTTTCTTCACGACATCAGATCGTGAATCTGAGTCAGCAAACAGCGAAATAGCCGCGGGGAGTTTGACAAAGACATTCAATCCGAATTGATCATTAGTAGGGTATTCTAAGGAGGCGGAGATGCGCGATTTCAAACCATCTGGGCACGTAACATAGCCAGGTTTGGAGGTTTCGGGAGTGATGCAGCCAGTCTGACTGAGTTTAAGTAGTGTCAAACACGTCTCCCACTCCCGTTCACGCCATGAAGAATTAATGAACGTCCGGAAGTGAGTAAGTAGCAAACTGTGGAATCGCTCCGATCCCCACTCTGAAAACGTGGCGCAGAAGAACAAGAAGTATTTCTGGAGGGCACCTGTAGACACCAGGTCCATGATAGGGCGGATAAATCGAAGCATCTCATCCATTGGTGACACCTGGAGAGCGTATGCAACTGCTGTGAGAAGTTGGAGGGTCGCCTCAGTGAATTTTTCGGAGTTCTTCGACACTTGCTGTAAGAGAGATACCAGAGTTATATGCACAGACTTCCAATCTCGGATACGGACACCTTTTCGGGTGGCAATACAGATGAGCATTAATCGACAGCATTCTGGGATGTTGGAGTTTTCGGCGGTCTTAGAGCGATTGTCGATAAACTCCCGGACTGTGTCAAGGATAGGACCAAATGTCTCGGGTGTGGTATGGTGAATGAGGTTGGTGACCACACCGTATATAACTTCAGATGGAATGCTGCGAGTCTCGTTGGCAGGAGGCAGGCGATCCAAAATGCACCGAAGGACATCCATGCCGTTCGAGTGAAGTCCATTATTGACACCCTTGATAGCATCAGAAAACATGACCATCAATCCTTCCTTATAACTCCCGATGTCGTTTCCATCTTCGGCTGTCTTAGAGATATCATCGTAAAGGTAATTGATGGCGTTCTCGAGGGAGGCGGGGGTTTTGTAGTAGACGAGTCCTGCTTTGCGAATCAAGAATGACATCGATTCAGCGGCGAACCTAGCCACAAATGGCTTCTGGCGCTCCTTTCCAAGATACGGAGTCATTATGCCCAGCAGCTGTCGCAAGTCTGGAACTAACAGACGAGACAAGAATTTGAAGATCCATGCCAGACAGGTAAAACTCCACTCCACGACTTCAAAGCTGGGATGGCCTGCAGCAACGGAAGCCACCAGGGTCACGGAGGCGGCAAAGTGTTTCTCAAATCTAACACCAAGGTCTCTTGCAAATTGAGCTAATAAGCTGAGCAACGGTTCCATGGAGTGTTCATCCTTCTTCTCGATAAATTCCACCAACAGGCCCATAATCTTATCTTCATGGTGCAGGATTTGGGCGAGGCTCTCAGAGAGGTTATTGATTCGGCGGTAGAATTCGGAGAAATTATCGGACAGGTTCATGTCCACCCAATGATCGAGGGCAGACCGAAAATAGGACGTTGTTTCGCCTTCATCTTCGCCAAAGCTGGCGCGGCGGACTCGGTGGATCGGGTCGATTTTGAGCTTTGCGATACGCTGAGAAAATGGCTCCCATCGATGGTGTTTCGTTGTTTTTGTGCCATTTTGTGTGCGCTTGATGTGCTTATCCCGTGAGCCTTGTGTCACCATCTTGACGGAATCGACAAGCAACAAGGTCAACGAGAATGATATTCGGGGAACTTTTTCTCTGCCCGCATGCTCAATACAAAAAAAGTTGGCCGGCGCCGGGGCTAGTTTATTCCGACACAAAGTGGGTCTAGTCCATATACAGACTAGCGTTGTCACGAGGTGGCCCAAGCTCCTTGAGAAATGCGCCGCGCATCCTGGCGAGAATTACTATTTGATCGCATTAATCTTGCGCCAGGTCGTCCTCACAACTAATTGCAAGCCAAAAGCATTTGTGAAGTTGGCGCGTGGTGGATTGTATCTTTCAGAAAGAAATCCTTCTCCTAAACGCCCCTCTGGTCCACTAAGGACCAGGTTACGTCTTTCAATATGGCTTCAAAAATGTAAGTACGCTCTGATACATGGGTGTAGCGAATGCTAAAAGTGGACATAGCGTCGTTCTGGGCTCTGTCAACTGTCAATTACAGGCAGCGTTCACAAAGCTGGCCAAGTTGCAAGCAAAACAAAATTTTGCGTTCGCAATTATTGTGGGAAATCTGTTTGGAGACTGCTCAACGGAGGCTCAGCTGGACGAAATTTCAGCTCTACTCAACGGTAACATTGGTGTGCCCCTGCCAACATATTTCTCAGTTGGCGATCTACCCCTTCCAACTCGGATAGTGGAGAAGATCGAAGCAGACGACGAGGTCTGCCCAAATCTGTATTTCCTGGGCAAACGAGGGACTCTGAAGACTTCAGAAGGCATTCGCATCGCTGCTCTCGGTGGCACACTAGCGACTGCGGACTCAAAAACACCGCAAAGCTTTGCCACTGGAAGATTTCAAACGACATTTACCGAGCCTGATGCTCGTTCGCTCTTCGGTACACACAGCGCAGATATCTTAATCACCAATCAATGGCCCAAGGGAATCCAAACAGGCTCCAAGGTGGGGACTCCAAAGGATGAGAGCGTCCGCCCTGCCGAAATTCAGTGTTTGGCCGATGTATGTGGCACTTTGAGACCAAAATACCATTTTGCAGCATCAGACGCATTCTTCTATGAACGCGAACCCTTTTTCCACATGCCGACAGAAGACAGCCCTGATGTCAAACCATTGACTCGTTTCATATCACTGGCCACTTTCGGATCGAGGCAAAAATCAATGTATGCCTTTTCACTGGATCCAAAGGCTGAGCCACCTCTTACGATCCCAGCTGGAGTAACTGCATCGCCCCTTTCCAGAACCGCGGCTAAGCGGAAGGGTCTCCCGAGCCAACAGGAATCATTTCGACGATTTGCTCCTACAGATGAGAACCAAGGTCGCCCGCGCAAGCGCCAGCGTGAAAAGGCTCCTCCCCCAGGTCCTGATCAATGTTTTTTCTGTCTATCTAATCCCAACATTGCTACTCAATTGATCACATCCATCGGTGAGGAGAGCTATCTCACAACCGCGAAGGGCCCGCTCCCACCGACCGACTTTTTCTCTTCTCTCGGCTTCCCAGGCCACATGCTCATCATCCCTTTCACCCACTCTCCAACCTTGAACTCCATTCCAGAACCTGGGTCTCGTGAAACTACCTACAAGGAGATGCAGCGCTATCGCTCTGCGCTCCATAAATTGGTAATGGACCGCTCAGGTGGTAAACTTGGCGCTGTAACCTGGGAAGTGAGTCGTTCAGGCGGTATTCACACTCATTGGCAATTTCTTCCTGTCCCAATCGATATGATCCGCAGCGGACTTGTTGATGCTGCGTTCAAGGTGGAAGCTGAAAACCTCAAATACCCACGATTCACGACCATTCCGGCATCAGAGTCAAGGGGTTCTGAGGAAGCCGGTGACTTCTTTAGGTTGTGGGTTTGGAATCCTTCTGAGAAAGCAGACGAATCTCCCGAAGGCGACGAGGTATCTGGGGAAGAGAAGTTGCTCATGCTAGAACTGTCACAAGATTTCCGTTTTGATCTCCAGTTTGGTCGCCGTGTGATGGCAAAGCTACTGGAGCTGGATAAGCGGATGGATTGGAAGGATGCAACACAGACCGCTGAAGAGGAAGAGTCTGATGCGGCAGCATTCAAGAAGGCGTTCGAAAAGTATGATTTTGCATGATTTTGCACTGGAGTGATACCCGACAAACAGGAATTTTGGAGGCATAATAAGCCCAGCTTACCGCGGACAACAAATTTGATGTATTATACGGAGTGATCAAAATATGAACAAGAATTGTTATTTTTTTCGAAATCTAAACTCTAATCTACGAGGGAGATTGTAGTTAACAGCCATTCGTTCTAACAGTCATACTTCCCCCACGCAAAATTCAACAATTCAATGACAATGGATCACTTCAGACCGTTTCCGAGTTCGTATTCTTTCCATTATATCTGGAACATGGCCCATATAAACTCGCCTGAAACCTCATACATCCCGACTCCATGGTAAGTACAACAAGACGTGGCGGGAAAAAGCGTAAATCCGAGACCGAGTTCAGCCGCAACGACCCATCACATCTTCACAAACCCCACGTAAAAAAGCTCTCCATCAAAAAACCATAATGAGAATTCCGCGATGAAGTTCGTCTTCATCAACGTCAAAGAACCCAAAGACGCGCTTCAACTAGCCAAAGATTCCGAAGTGCGATCCCACATAACCCGTTATCAATGGCAGCAATACACAGATCGAAACAAATCCAAGCCCAAGCCCAAGCGCCCGCCACACACAGCCGAACAAATTAGTCCACTTACTTCTCAAAATGTGAATCTCACAGACTCTCCGGATACCTCCGAGTCCGATTCTTCACTCGTGTCTCTAAACCAAATCTCTTTATCACCCCAAATAGGCGGACTCCGAGTTGATCCTTTCCAATCATATCCTGTGTCTACCCAAACTTGGACCCCGTTACTTGTCGATCACTGTAAGTCTATTTCTCAGTATAATCTATCTATCCAGTAATCTAATATCTGCCATTTAGATTTAATACATATGGCCGTTGACATCCCTGAACTAGACCAGCCAGGAAACAGGGGTCTTCTCAGAACAAGCTGGTTCCCATTAGTAATGACCGAACCAGCCTTATTCTCAGTAATAATGCTTCTCGCAGCATCGCACTACGCCTCTTTACAAGAAAAGCCGAGTACCATGAAAATGAACCTTCTCGGCCTCCGCTCCGAAGCCATAATATCCATAAACAACTGTCTAGAGCACCACCATGGACCAGACTTCATACACGATGCTCTCATAGGCGCCATTGCCAAAATGGCAAGCTACGAAGCCATGTTCGGTAGTTTGGAGAATTATAATATTCACATGCAGGGACTTGAGAGGATTATCGGAATGAGAGGAGGGTTGAATGCACTTGGTTTAAACGGTTTACTTCACCGCATAGTGGTGTGGATTGATCGGAATGCAGCCTTTTTGCATGGATCGGCCATGTACTTTCCTCATGCTACTTTTGTTTCGGCTCCGAATCCGGGTCATTTTCTGGGTAGTTCGTGATGGTTCTTTTTTTGCGAGTACATATTGCATAAGTGACAAGCCTGAATGATTTCATAGGGAATATAACTTGTCAATATCTCATAATTGAGTTGTTAAGTGTGGGGCATGCCTAAAACAGATATCACATTCAAGATCCACAATAGCCAATGAGATACCGAAATCGCGACTAAATCCCCACTTCTTTCCTATTGCAGATAACGCATACTAAACGCAATTCAGCTCTGCATTTACTCTTACATCACCACATCTCCCCGAGCTCCAGATGGATAGAACTATAAGTATTTAGCTACCTGATCTACTTAATGAAATTCAATATTCATCTCTCCTCTCAAACTACATCTTCTATACCCAGTATTCTATACCCAAAATGTCCCTAACAGACAAAGTCTCCCTCATCACCGGCGGCGTGAAGAATCTCGGCGCACAGACTGCCCTCCAACTAGCAAGTGAAGGCTCTCACCTAGCTCTACACTACCACACCAGCACAGAAGAGCAGATAACCGAGCTCTCAAACAGTCTCAAGACGAGAAATCCCTCTGTGAAGGTCTCATTTTACAAGGGAGACCTCACAGGTGCTGCAGCAGTAACAAAGCTCTTCAATGATGTCCTCAAGGACTTTGGAAAGATCGATATCGTAATCAATACCGTTGGAAAGGTGTTGAAGAAACCAATTACTGAAATCAGTGAGGAGGAATATGACTCTATGTTCGCGTGAGTACTCCTTGAATCAGTATTATGCGGTACAATGCTAAAACGGAGATGGGAACTAGTGTGAATTCCAAGACTGCGTTCTTCGTCCTCAAGGAAGCAGCTACGCATATTTCGGATGGTGGAAAGATCATCACGATTGTTACGGCACTTCTTGGTGCTTTTACAGGATATTATACCTCCTACGCTGGTAGTAAAGCTCCTGTCGAGCATTTCACTCGGTATGTGTCTCGTCTCTTATTCGGTTACTCTTTATTATGTACTAATTTCTCTTCTTCCTTTTTCTTAGCGGCGTTTGCAAGGAACTTCAAGCTCGAAGAGTCAGCGTTAACAATGTTGCGCCGGGGCCAATGGATACACGTAAGATTGCTCTATTACTGCAAGTTGAACTATCCTGAAGTCGATCTAATACTTTGTAGCATTCTTTTATCCGCAGGAATCGCCCGAGGCGGTGGAATACCACAAAGCGAATGGAATGGGTAACCGGTTGACGATGGTTGAGGACATTGCACCTATTATTCGCTTCCTTGTTACTGAGGGCGGATGGATTACTGGACAGACTATCTTTGCTAATGGTGGATATACTACTCGTTAAGATATGGTTCTGAAGATGGGCGTATTTTAGTTGTGGCGTCTACATAGCTGGTGATGAATTGGCAATGTCGACGATGTGTCCTTGAGTTTACCTAGGATGAATCATGATTTGAGAAGCTAGGATATGGAATATGAATATGACTTGTTTAAAATTTTTTGATTCTTTTGAGGACTTGATACCTATATCCTATCCAAGTTGAAAGAGAGAGAAAGCCTCAGCATAAGCAGAGGCGTGAATCATATACATGACAGGAAAGGATTCCTGCATCAGACCAAACCCAATGGGATTACATGGACACGAAAGAGATCGGTAGGTGAAGGGGACATGGTAAAGGGGACATGAACGTGAGATAGAAAGGAAATGAGAAAAACGAGACAAAACGAAACGACCATGGTATCAAAATGAATGCTCTCCCTCTTAAACCTGCCTGCATCAAGCAGAAGGGGAAAGATGAACCGATGAAGACAAGACAATACAAACGAGCACGAGAGCAATGAACAATGAACAAGAAGAGACTGTCGGATGAACAGTGAACTAATGAACAAGGCAAGATGGAAAAAAGTGAAAAATCATACAACTATACCCGGACCAGCCTAAAAGTTCATTGCGGGACCTCGCCCACTCTGTAATAGAGTTGGGGGACGGTTCCGACTTGGCTCGGGCGAACCAACCGCTTGGCCGATGGGAGAAGACATCGCCTGGCCAACTGGTGCATCATGTGCACTGTACTCATGGTTCATAAAGTCATGGGGCGAAGGAGCCGGGAAAGAAGGTGGTGGTGACGCGGGATGAGCGGGCGAGACACCACGGTAAGGTGGCTGGGAAGTGTATGAGGGCGGGTAGGTTGATCCGACGGATGGTTGACGAGTGAAGCCAACGTTTTGGTGCCCGGTCTCTGTTGGAGAGAAAGAGGTGTAGTTTGACTGCTGAGGCTTGTAGCCCACAGGAGAGGGAGATGTGAGGGCGTGAGATGAGTAACCGGCGGCTGTGTTTACCATTGGGTTTGCACCGCCTGGGCTGTAGTCCTCGTAGGGTGAGGCGTGGTCATAGGCCTGGTGTTGATGTTGGTCGTAGCCCTGGTGCTGGTCATATGGCTGGTGGTCGTATGGGCTTACAGCGGTACTCATGGCAGCACCCATGGGCGAAGCAAGTCCAGGGGAACGAGGGCCGTAAGGATCTTGGGGAGCAGAGTAACCAGCATTGGGACCAGGGGAGCGACGTCCATATGGGTCTTGGGCTGCACCGTATGCTGCTGCGGGGCCGGGGGAGCGACGACCGTATGGATCCAGTGCAGCGGCGGGGGCTGGGGAGCGACGAGCGTAAGGATCCACAGCTGCTGCAGGGGCAACAGGGGAAGGAAGACCTGGCGAGCGACGACCATACGGATCTTGTGTCGCAGCGAGAGTAGCGGCAGGGGCGGGCGATCGGCGAGAGTAGGGATCGGTGGGAGTAAATCCTCTGTATCCACCAGGTGTGGCTGTGCCGGTTCGATCAGGTGGGAAATCAGCGAAGGCATTACCGTGCATTGGCGTACCAGCGCCATGCTTCCGGTCAGGGTTCAATGGCTCCATTTCAACCTCCTCGTGTGCGTTGGGATCCTCGACATGCTTGTCCACAGCGCTAGCCCATGTTGGCATCTCAGGGAGCGCATCTTCGTTAACCTTTGATGAAGGCGACTTGCTCGAATCGAAGGTAGCCGTAGTCACAGCTCCGCGGTACAAAGGCGGTGCTGGTGCTGGTGGTTGCTGATTGTATGATGGGGCCGGAGCGGGCTGGTTGTAAAAAGGAGGTTCGTCGTAGTGCTTGGGTCCCTTGTTTTTGCGACGGCCGGAGGGACAACAGCAGCTGCAACAACAGCTACAGATACGGTAACCACAGCAGATACAGTTGATGACACAAGCGAGAACAGCGATGACAATAACAGAGACAACGATAATCGCGACGATGACGGGCCATCTAAATAAGACGAAACCAATTAGTACTTTCTTTCTTTCGAACAGTAAATCCCTGAGTTGGCGCTCATCCGATCTCATTCCCCAGATAAACTTACTTGCAGTAAGACTTGGCCATACACTTATCCCAACTTGTAAATGTAGATTCAGTCGAGGAGAGATCTCGCGCCAGTATCGGCAAATGGGACAAGCCCATTCTTAACGAAGGCATAATGTACACAGGCTAATAGTGTAAACACATTCGGGGAATCAGATTGAGTGTGCGAAAAACAATTGGAATCCCCATGCGACAGGAATTGACCAAATTAAAACCACAACTGCTGACAAGCAGGGATAACGGTCTAATTCGAGATGTACTCTGCACAGCCCAGTTGAACTGTACAGATCCTGAATCGAGTACCAAGATAAAAGAATGCGGGGCGCGTGTATACAGCACCAGTCAGGGAATGCGTAATTCACAAGATGTGTCAGGCGATAAAAAGAACGAATGGAACAAGGCAGCAGGGTCCAAAGATGACGACGACTTCGAAGATTGAGCGAGGTTCGCGGGCTAAAACGAGTGAGCCAGACAAGGCAACAGGGAAACGAAGTTCCAATTATAGATCAGGTCGCCTAGTCAAGAAGTCTATTTCAATGTCGGATTTCAGACCAGCAACCCCAGGACCCCAAATGAGCGATAGTCCCAGAACGGAGAAAGTTGAAGATGAAGTTGAAGGGAGAAAAAGTGCGCTTTGTTGAAACACGGAGAGAGAGCCCTGGAGGGGAATGGAGTAAGGGTGGACGGACTCCGCAGAGTCTCTACCTATCAGAGACTCCGCATACTTGAAACCGCCAATCCTCATCAGCCAGACAGCCCGCCTCCTCCACCGTTTGCCGATCCACGCAAATTTGACACGAACAGCCTCTGAATAATATGTGGGCACGGGACTAAGTATACGAGGAATTACTGAATGGGAAAATAGGGTGTTGATAATGACTTCATATTGGAATTTACAAGGGAAAAATATCATCATATAGTGATTTCATTGAGTTCTCACAAAGGGGACAACATGTTATCGACAGCCTCCTAAAGGCTTTCCAGCCACAATTAACCCATTATATCCCTACAGGATCTCCATCCTTGATTTTGATGTTCAAGGATCCTGTAATTCTGTCAGGCTTTATTTCATATGTACAGCTGGCCCATAGCCACTCGTGAATGCAGATGTCATCCCCACAAATTCCACCCCAGACATAGCCCGACACAGATCGAATCGAATCATTGTGATCATCAACGTGTGAAAAGCAAAGGGGGAGGAAACAATATTAGCAGAAGGGGAAAAGATGAAGATGCAATCAAAATTACATGCCGCTTGCAATGCATGCAGAAATCGCTCAAAATGGGATAATAAACATCGCCATGAGTATGCAAGTCAAGGGAAAGCACGGAGAGGTGTTTGTGCCAGAGGAATGATTTGTGAAAAAAGTATGTCTGTACATGAGAAGGTGAAAAGTCGATTAAAGGACAGTATTGGTCAAAAGGGAATTAGATGGGTGAAGGGAAAGGAAATGCCAAAATATAGGCAAAAGGTTGTGTGTCCGGTGGACTTGAAGATGAGAAGGAAAATTGTCCGACGTAAGGAAGAAAGGGCCGTTTGGTATCGTAGGCATGGTCGGGTCAGGTCGGTTCAGTTTGTCATCGAGATTACATAGGAAAATTGGAGTTGTCTCAGGAATTATTCATCGTCTGAGTTTGGGTCATGATAGTTGTTTGTTGCCCGTGCCGTTGGGATTCTCATAGGAAAATGTGGCAGGAAAAAGTCGAATGTCCCAGAATTGGTATCGAGAAGAAGAAAGGGTGAAGTCGAAGAAAAGAAAAGAGAAAAAGGTAAAGAAATCGCTAAATCGTAGCAGACTCTTCATCAGGAAGAGTGCAGAAGGAGAAAGGACATCATCAACGGATATCACCAGGGGTCAGAGGGTGAATTGAGAGAATAAACTGTCGAAGATATAGGCGAGGTCGGTGAGTTGAGCGCGCTATGCGCGACTTCGCCAATCGGTGTCGCAAACCAAGGCTGCCAGAGTCGATAATTGCGCCATCCCGAAGGCTGGGAGGGAGAAAAAGTGGTGGTTCAAGAAACTTTTTTGGAAGCCACCGGGAATCAAAGAAGAGAAGAAAAAAGTGAGCATGCCACACGAAAGAAAACACCTCGCTCCAGAAACAGATAAAAAGCAATGGTATTCGTAGAGCGCCGGGGAAGCAAAAGGCAGAAGTTGGTTTAATATGAGAGCATACGACGACCGGGAGTGCGATTGGGCACAGGACTGTCGGCGAATGGAGAGCTCATCAAAAGACTAGCCCGATCATCATCAAATCGGCAGCGCCCTGTGGGGCTGTCTTCCATTCCAGGCGACGAGTGCTGACCAAAAGCGAATGTCTGGGCGCGGTTCAGCTTGGAGCGCTGCTTGACCTTACCAAGACCACGCTCACAGGCAAACTCGTGTTCCTTCGCACTCATCTCAACGTAGTTCTGCGGGTAGCAGAGAGATCGGTGCTCAGCGTAGAAGGCGCTGTATCCACCATCCAAGATGTACATGTCTGGATATGTCAAGTGTGGGTAACTATCAACATTGACAGCACGATCATGGTGGCGAATGTACTTGGCCATGATAGGGGCGCGGTGGGCTGAGTATTCGCAGTGCAGAATCAACGCTGTGCGGGAGTTGGGAGCGTTGAAAAGCTGACCAGCGAGCTTATCCTTGTCATTATAGTTGACGGCACCATTGATGTGGCCGCCTTCATACTCGTATTCGAAACGACAATCAACAATCATGATGTTGTCAAAACGATCACTGAACTTTCCATCGAGGAGATCCAGGAGGGTGTTTTTGACGATGCGAGGTAGACCGTCCGCTCTATCCTCAGGTGTGAAGTGAGGCAGCTGGGGCTGGGGCGGTTTTTCGATGTCACTGATGGACTGTAGGGGTGCATTTGAAGATACCTTGGCCTCTTTTTCGGCAATAACATCCGCCGGGTTCTCAAACATGCTCAATGATCGTCGACATTGTTTGCGAGGACGCATCAAGGGATGAGAAGGCTTGCGAATAGAGTTGGGAGCGGGCGAGCCACTGCTACGGGCGTGGTGGAATGGCGGCCGCAGACGCGGAGGAGCCAAGTTGCTCGAGGAGCTGTTACGTGAAATAGATCTCTCTTGTGGTGGAGAGTCGCCAAACATATCCTCCAGGGATGTAGATGTACTTAAGGAAGTCTTAGCAACTTGGCTGCTGAAACGGAATGGCTGAGGCTTGTTCTCGTTGCCGGAGCCTTTCATTCCAAGCTGGAAGGAAGCAGCCTTGCTTCTGGCCAAGCTGGGTCGGAGAAGGGGAGGACGACGTCTCCTATTCCATTCATTAGCCTGCTTCTCGCGTGGAGCAAGGATATATCCCACATACTCTGATGGAGCACACGTAGGCGCTTCCATTGGAGAGGCCTGGAGCGGACTAGGGGCAGCAGAGAAAACAGGAGAATCCAAAGGAGTGTTCAGGGGTGATGGTGAGTGCACTTCAATCTCTGTAGTTACTAGGAAAGCGGGCTTGTGTGGGAGAGGGCTCATTTCCATGATATCCATACCAGGACCGGCAGGAGAAGAAGGGAGTGGCGGGGTAGTCATCACATCATCTGTTATATCCTCTTAGCAACGGTTCTCTTTCAATGGGTATAAACTTCAATGGAGGGGTCATACCGCGTCCCGCCTGAGCAAGGCAGTTCGATGAGAACAAAGACCGTCGCGGAGTTACCAACTGCGGGCTAAATATAGAGTAAGCTTTCTTTCACACTCTTTCTTCACATGCAACTCATCCCCGCCACATTCAACGAACCTTTGATCAATGTGGAAGTTCTGTGAAAGGTCAGCGGCCAAGCTAGCGGCCGGCGACGAGCCACCCAACGGGCCCATGTTGAAGTAATCGGGCCCGGACTTCTTCATTGACAAATCCTTAAAGTTGAAGCCATTACCACCAAATCCAGACAACGGATACGAGGTAGGAGGTTCCGGTCTGAAGCAACGTCCGAAGAGAACAGGAGTAGGCTGCATAGCAGCCAGCGGGGACGAGTGTTCCATTTTCACCGAAGCTGAACTGTAACTGGACCAAATTCCGATTTGAGGATACACAGGATCTCAAATAATATCCACGTAGACGATACTGAGACACAGAAGCGAAGAAAACAACCCGGTCATCCAGATCAGAAATTCCCAGTTCCCTGTGAACCTTTTGTTTTCTACCGGGTGTATGCTGCCTGCGTTGCTGAGACCGTCCTTCAATCAATGCAGACTCAATCGGCGATTTTCCCGATTTTCCGAACCACAAACGGACACCCAGGTCGAATACCAAGATTATCCAGCACACAAATTTCCCAAAATCCCAAGCCCAATACCACCGTCGGCGAGGATCCTATCGTAAGCTAGTTGTGCAGGAATTAAAGAGGCATGGCCAAAAAGTGGAGTAGGTCGGGGATGTCGGAAGCTGCAATTGGAGAGGGGCCGAAGAGCTCGTGGGCTGAGAGGGGGCGATGCAGTGTGAGAGGTGCTAAGTAGTTCCGGGGTGGCAGAGTAGCAAGTATGAAGTTCCACCCACAGGCAGGTCGGCGGACGATGGGCTAGGAATGGGAATTGGGCGAAGAAGGGCCTTTTTGTCGAGTATGGGAATGTCGTGAAGAAGAAAAGAAGAGAGAGAAAAGGTGGAACAAGCGGTTTGAAGAAAGAAACCTCGTGAAGCTGAAGGGATGGGTCTGTTGCAATGGCAACGCAAGTGGGGAGGATCTCCAGATAGTGTACAGTATACGGGAAGGATACTGTAATCTCGTGAATGATGTACAGTAATACTTTACACTCCGTCCCATACGTAATTTCCAAGGTTCTTTGCTCTGCTCGGGACAAAGTGGAGTACAGATTGCTACGTGCTGCTTGAAATTGTCTATTTTATTCTTTATTTTCGATGGTATGCAATCAACTCATGCTTCCCTCATGTACGTCCACTAAAGGAGTATAGATGTGCGGATTTTTCCTCTTCTCCTACATTTGCTGCAAAGGGGGAGGAGGAGAAGTTAACCGAGTGTTCAGTCTTTGGCCCCAGTCTGGTTGCCCGGACTCCCTTGCCGCCCATCGTCCAGACTACCGGCTGCTCAGCAACCCCAGCGCCTATCAGCGATCTGACTCTCTTCTCCATCCTCTCATTCCTTTCTGAGCTGACCTGTGCACGGTTACCAGGGGTAAGCAAAAAAAAGAAAATTGAAATAAAAAAGGTGAACAGAAGAGAAAAAAGGTCTTACTGAAAGTCCTTGGCACCATGTGTCTCGGGCTTTTACTGAGAAAGCTACACAGTCATTGGCGATGACTCTCCAACACCCTACAGTACATGTAATGCACTATGTATCGACGGCAATCTACTGCCCGTGTCCCTTCCCTCTCTCATGAACCCCCTAGCCCAAATATGGGGAAATGCTTGGATCTCATAAAACATAAATCCTATACTAAGGCGAGGGGATAGTATACCCTTCGGTTCCATGAAACCATAAAACCATAAAACTCATAGGTAAAAACCGTTTTAGGGTTAATACTTCAACGTGTCCCACCTGTATAGAAAAATTTTCAGGTACGGGCGGAGCATATACTATCCTGAGCTTGTGAATGGAGCTTGCTACTAACTCTCCCATGGGTCAAGCGAATGGTCTCCACTTTAGAACTGTACTAGTAAGAATGAAAAGTTCTCTTGCCTCGTCTCCAAAATTTCCCGTGTGTGCCGTCGCAGACTTCAGCTGAAAAAATGGAGCGAGATCGAGCCTAAGGAGCTAAGGCTCCACTCGGTGTTTCCACTTGTTCGGAAAAATTAGAACCTCAAGCAGAGCCCAAATGAGGGCTTGGATGCAAGTGATACGAGGATCGCCCATGCAAGGACACAGCATGACCTTGAGCTTCCAATTGAATGGATTCAAATGCAAATAAAGATCTAAAAAAGAAAAGATCTAACGGTTCTGTCCCTGTCCTGCTTCTGCCTTCGACGTCACTCGGCATTGGCTATGAGAATCATTGAAGTTATTCATGCGAAGAATACCAGCTCGGACTCATTCGGCTTCACCCAAAGGAGTAAACCATCGGATTATTGAGCCCTCATGAATGGTGCGTTGTAACTAAGAACCTGACGATCTTTCCCATAGAGAGTGCACTAGGAGGAGATTTCGGGGCCGATAAGAAATTGCGATGGAGAACAGAAAGCGCCAAAGAAAAAAGAAAATAAGAAAATAAATTCGAAAGGGGAACGAAGCTAAGTGCTTGTGATCACCGATTCCCCGGAGATGACAGCCGAGGTGTTGATTGGAGAGATTCAATGATTGTGCATCATCGCGATGCAAAAGAGTTCGTCCCTGCATGATCTTTACCTAGTTGGGCGGAAGAACGCGATCGGAGCTCGTTTTACCCCACTCCAGGATATCCCAGACTAGGAACAAAGGCTTCAGAACAATTGAACAAAGAAAGAAATAAGGTAGCATTGAGTAAGGAATGGAAGGTTATCGACATTTCCATGAATGGCAGTTACAACTCAATGAAAGATCCTTTGATAACCATCATAGTCCATACTCGAGAGACTGCCCTTACTTGCATTCCAGGTTGATCAAGGGTCCGCGAGGGGATCTTTCAATGTCGCGCATCCCTTGAGCCCCCTTCATAGGGTGTTTCTGGTATTAATTATTGCTACCCCAGAATTGTAGTTTTGTCCCTGGGGTTTCCATCGTCACCATTCGAGTGACACCCACGGTCGCCGGGCCAAACCTCGAAAATGGGGATGGTTCGTGAACTGTTCACAATTGATGTGCTCCGCGTATTCTATCCGAGATGTCGGCTCCGGCCGTACGGAATACGGCACAGTATAGATTATGGATGATGAATTCAGCCAGCTCAGCTAGCCATAACACTTCTCCTCACAAGGCTTGGTGTCGCCAAAACAATGGGGGCGGAGAAAGTTGTTGTGGTCGCGATCACGTCACAAGCGCCTGTTGCTAATCAATATGCCTCGTGGATCCTTGTTCAGCGTCAAAAGTTAGCGAACGCATTGACTGTTATGATCGATCCTTGATGTCAATGCCCGAGGCATCATGAATCGCTTGCTGGGCTAGGAGGGCTAGGTCGGTTGAATCCCGGCTGTACTCCAGGTCACTCCACCCGAGAAACATTGCTGATGGAGCCGATGAGGGATATCAGACGCGACGATACGGACAGGACCAATCAAAATCCCGTGTATGAGTATAACAGTGCAGATTAATTTGCCACCGTGATATGAAGCGGCTCTTTAATGGGCCTGAAACTGCTAGTCAATGGAGCTGGGAGCATTGGTCCAGTCACAGTGGAACAAAGAGGTAAAGCCAAATCCTGTGCCCCACGACTTTCTATTTTGGGAAGCTCGAAACTTCCCCTCTCGTGAAACGCCGATGTCCTCGACTCGGTTTGGTGCCATCCATTGGACAAAAGCCGCATCACCTTGCATGATTGTCCGTCTCAAGCTGCAACCGCTTTGTTGCATGTTGCATACACATAACCTCGTGGCAGATATGATTTTGCGGTGTAGACCCTCACGATATCCTCGGTTTCTCGGGTTAGCGTCGGAATAGGAGGTCTCGACTGTTCATCAATCGATTGCTCGCGGTGACCCCATATTGGTCCGTGGGGCTACGTCACTCTATCATCATCGCGGCATCTCAATTCAATTTAGTTCCATCCGCGATCACAAAGACAACTTGTTTTTGGCACAATACAGTCAATCACCAATGATGACGTTCGAAATCGATTGTTTACATTTTACCGTTTTGAATATTGACCTTTTTTTCCACGCGACGTGACTTGCATCAAGTTGCAACAATAGCCTTCTCGTCTATCGTGTTCCCGCATGAGAGTTCTCCAATCACACATTTCAAGCGCCTGCGTCCTGTAAGCTGACTTTCTTGGACATCCCGCGTTCCTTGGGTTTCCTCGGATCAGCACTATCTATTCGGCCAGTCCGGGCTGTATCTTGCAGGGCTGCGCCACGACATTCAGCACCCCAAGCCAAAGTGGGGTTCTTGACTACCCACGATGATGTGATCCGTCATCTGCGTCACAGCGCCATGTGCAAACCAGCCAGTCGTATCGACTCTCCAGCCGATGTGCCCTGTTGCAACTGCGGGGTTTATCACATCGTCTGCATCCCACGGCGCCTGGACCCCGGTCGCTTTTCCCCTCCTTCCAACTGGTGATGTCAAGACTCAAATCAAGATCGATGTGTTTTCATTTTCCATCTTGCTTTGACTTTTCGCGTCAATCGTAAACAAAACCAAAACTTTGCACGCGAACCATATGCGCAATCCCGTGACCATCAACCAACCACTGACATCAGAACAACAAATCTCAGATCAATATCAAGATTTTATCAATATTTTGATCCAGATGTCGCTAATCTTTGCATCCTTGTATTCTATCCTGTTCTGATCTGTATTCCCATTACTTTGAAATTACCCATACGACGATTCTTGCCCAGGTGCTCTCTATTCTATTTTCCAGCTCTGCTCTCGCTCGATCCAAGCTACTGGTTACTATCACCACCACTTTTTTACCCCTCGGGACCCATCCGTCCCGGCGATTTGTCAATAAATTCTCCAGTCCGGCGTCCCCGATCTGCGGCGCTATTGAATAAAAATTCCCCCGGCTGCCATCACCCATGCGACCATGCCCACCTGGTCTTCGTGCCTGTCACTATCCCACACTAGTCAGTCTGGCCTGCCCCTGACCGTGGTACTATTGTCTGGACCGGCGACTAATACCCTACTCCGTCCGGAGTACAAATCTCACTTACCGCGACCGCACAACCCCAGTTGCGGCGTGAGCGACACTCACATCAACTCCGCGCAACGGTCCAGCACTAACTCAGTTCCCCGTACTCTACCTAACAAAGACACAACACGATACGATACGTAGGAACCATATTCTCTGACCATGCAGTAAATATTAAAATATACCCAGATACAGATAGATCAAACCATACCCATCCAAATCCACTATCTATCAAATAAACCCACGAAAGCGTCACCCTAATCAAATACTAAATTGACATGTTGCAATTGATTGATCCATCCACGTATCCGTCCCCGTCTCATTTTTAGTCTCAACTATTGATAGTTACCCGTAACACAATCCTTCTTCCGGATATAGCAAAAAAGCCAAAAGTACAACACTTACCCCTGATTCCTCTTCACCGTGGGGCCAGCCGCAGCAAAAACCCATCATTCAATCCACGCGGCGTCAGAAATACCCGTAGACGTGTAAACTAGACCTATCGTCCCCGGTACCTGTCATCCGCGCGGAAACGGAAACGCATACGCATGGCCACGATGGCCGCCAGGCCGCGCCGTCACGATATCGACGTATCCGGTACCACAGCATGTAGGACAAGGTTATTTATTCAATGGTTTGCAACTCTGTATTGTTTTTGCTTATTTTGTGTGCAACCTTGTCGCCTTGTAGTAATCCTGACTCCACTTCAATGTAAAATTTGGTTTTTTGTCCCGCTCGTTGCTGGGGTTTCGTCGGGCGTCGGAGTGGGCACGATATATATCAAACTTGACAGTGCATATGTCCATGGTACAACGGTACCACATGTTTAGTGTATACATCCAGATAACCTGATTGTGGATAGAAATTAATTGCGACCCATCTATGTACTGAATTGGGACTTTTAAAGTAACACTAATTACTCTTTCAGGTTTTTAATGTTCCTGCACGTGTACATGGTGATGCATAGCTGCCTTCGGGACAAACGGAACAAGACATATACTACACGTATCATTTTCAACCCACAGCCTCGCCACATCAATGATTTCAGCCCCATAAAAATTCGGATTCACAATATTTTGAATCACCTAACGATTTACCTATCTTAATATCGAAGCTATAAATTCTAAAAGTAATCTTAAATTCCACGTCTGGCCCATTCTTTCCAACGCCAAAGCAATAGCTGCAGCAGGTACCCTGACAACCGTGACGCTATATAGGCTCCAGCATCGGGCAGTTGCAGATGATCATGATAATTTTTGGGTATCAACCATTTCAACAGTGGTACATATCCAGATCAATGTTCTGGTAAAACGACTATTGTATCGAGAATTCAACTTTGGTCTTGGTCTTGAATTGAGATGTATGGAATTCTTGTTCTTGCGCGATGTGAAACGATGGTATTTGGGATCGACATCGTGACTTGATTTCTGTTGGATGGAATGTGAGTTCCAGGGGCAAACCTGGTTTTGTGCTGATGTCATAATTTGAGGTGCGTATTGAGTTACTTTGTGCAATTTGAGATTTGATGTGTTTGTCTTTTGAAGTTCTAGCACTGCCAAGGTTGTAGTTTGTGGCATGGGAAGAATTGTGTTCGGCGAGCTACCTGGGCAACTGGCGCTGTTATCCACTTCAACTTGAGGTTTAAGTTATGGCCCCATGATGTTTTAACCCTGTCCATTAGGAATGTAGGGTCTCGAGAGCTCTGATAGTATTTCCGAACCCCGGCCTGCTTAAGCCGGCTCCCCTTATTCAAATCCGTTCGCTATATCTAGTGACATCCTAGGGAATGTATTTTCGTTACTATATTGAACAGCGCGATCCCATGCACCCAACCACTTGTAAGGACTCCTCAGCCAAGCCTTCAGTTCATGTAAAAAGAGCTGAGCGTATCGACGACCCAGGAAGTCCCGAATCAGTTCTTCAGCTTGACCGGAGCTGTCTTGAATGTCTATTGTCTGAAGAATGGCGATAATGTATGCATGTAAGAACTCCACTTTGCTGGGTTTGAGTTGTCGAGAACCATCATTATGTTCTTGTGGCAGGTCGTTACTTGTATATAGAAACGAAAACACACGGAGCTCACGAGAGAGCCATGTTCAGGCTTGGGACTAAAGTTCGGGGTCTTTCCTGAAAAGTCGCGGAGACAGAGTCCCCTGTATCTTGAACTCAGAGGCTGTTGTTCGCTCAAGCCTATATGGAGAGAGTAGAGATTGTGGCGATAAATGAACCGTCGCTTTTGAAGGGCCTCATCTTCATCTTGAAGTAGTACCTGTTCGGATTGTCCAAAATCGTTGCTTCGACTTCCAGGTAATAATGAGAATTCAGTTGCACTCTCCGAGGCACGGGGCTGCTTGTCAGGCCGCTTTGGAACTTTGAAAGTTTTTCCATGCTTTCCATCCCCATTCAAATCGTATCGGATTTCATGAATGTCACTCTTACATAGTGGGCAGGTCGGATGCTCTTGTACCCAAGTGGCAAGGCATATATAACCAAAATTATTATGTTGACAAGGTTGCGCTTCGCACTGTTCGGTTAAGTCACCAAGGCAGATGATGCAGCATCCATTGGCTTTCTCTGAAGCGGAAGAGGATATTTGTTGAAGAGTGTTTTGCAAGACTTGAGCGCGTAAGTCTTCGTCATGAGTAGTCATTTCCACAGTGGGCCAGAGATTCATCTATTTACTCGAGACACGAGGGCCAAATTATTCGAAAATGCTCTTGAATGACAGTATCCTGAGGTAAATAGAAAGTTCCCAAGTCAATAAATTTAATGGGCATGAATTATATGTACCCAAGTGTGTGGGGTGGATAAGAAAGGGGCAAAGTGATTATCTTTCTCACCAAGTCTAAGAGGCATACCGACGATTCCCCGGAAGATATTGAGCCTGTGCTTTCGAAGCTCGTGAATCTGGAGTCGTTGGTTATGAGATCAAGCTGGTTCCAGAGGGAAAATTACCATAAAATGCAACTACTTTGCAACCCACAAGAAAACCTACCTGCCCTGCGATCCTGTGAGTCACGCCCGATCTTTTCATTGATGAACGTTTCGAAGATTGAATTAATGAGTATAGGTGCCCTCACCTTTGACTGCTGTGGCTACGAGTGGTCTTTTGACGTCGCATCATATTGATTCTTGCTTCATCACCCTGGTTTAGAGAGACTAACTATCGCCGGAGCTAAATTCCAAATGGGTGAGCTTGACGGGCGCGCAGTACCTTTCCGATCAACCCGCCTTCATGAGCTCACATTGTTGAACTGTGGCCTTAGGTCTTTCCACATCGAACGAATGCTTCATTACCCTCACAACTCAGACATTTCACTATTAAGGGTCAAAAAGAAGAACGCCTTGACCATCCCTTCTTTCCGGATAGGAATCGACAGTTGTATATCGATGCTCTCGCATCCCAATATTCATCTTTGGAGACTCTTGATATTGACATTAAATATCATGATTGGGAAGAGCCAATTGATCTCAGCAAATTCTCAGCCCTCCAATCTCTAACAATTTCACCAAGAATGGTGATTGGGGATAATCAATGTGAGTGGCTTAAGCCGTCCTCAGCTTTGGACTGGGCGAAGCGTCTCCCATCGAACCTACAGAGCCTCAAATTTCGCAATGAATGTGGAGCGTTTCCCATATTACAGATCTATGAGACTGTACGCGAGGGTTACATCCACCTTAACTTCTTGACTTGCCAAATAGCTTCAAATGTGCTAGAATATGGCTCCCTTTACTGGGATGCTGGGGATCTTGATTTGGTTGATCCAGAAGGCATCCGAGTCTTTCGTTCTCCAGATGAGCTTATGTCTGATATTCCTCCAGACGGAGTTCCATATTTGCTGGGATTTCGGGGACTTGGCGTTGGGTTCTCTGTCGTCGAAGTTCCTCGTACAGAGAGGCTACCAGGGTACGATTCATGTCCGTGTCCCTGCTGGACATACAGACATCGCCTTCATCCTGAAAGAAGAGGCAGCGCTTGGTAACTTTCTCTGAAATTCAATCACTGGCGCAGGCGCACACGTGGTCTTATATGTACATATTTACCCGGCTTGTATAGATAAAACCAAGCTCTGGAGTCTCTCTCTACTGCTGGCCTATAGAGAAAGAACTTCAGTCTCCAAGTAATAGAGGAGCGTCGAGTGTGAAAACAGATAGATACCTAGAAACATAGGAAAGCCGTTGGTTGTTTTCACCTCACAAGGGGGCGCGTCAAGATGGACATTCCACACCAATGTCCCTGTGTGGATAGCAAACAATCGCAAGGATATCTGAAATGCTCTTCTATACAATAGCGAGATATACAGGGAGGAAGTGACCTCATTGAAAGTCCATTAAAATTTGATTAAATAACGTATAGTTTTCAGTAGCATTTTCTTTGGCTGAGCAAATAAGTGATACCTAAAAAGATATCACTGAAGGGCCTGCCATATTAACATAGCCACGCCTATGGCCAATGGATGAGTGACCGAGAGGCCAACAGGCGCTGAATTCTTGCTGGTACTAGGCGAGGCTGTAGCAGCGCTACTCGTGGTAGCCGAGCCCGTAGTATTGCCTGCAGTTCCACTGCCACTAGAAAGTTCCGTAGCAGATGATGAAAGGGACGAAGATGAATGTGTTGGCTTGGGGCACAAGTTATCATACACAAACTGCGTAGGACTGCCACTACAAGTGGTCGCAGAATTGGCGTTGAATGTGCCATTTGTATACATCCAGCAAGTACCTGATGCATATGGCGAGTAGCTGTCATTCCCCGCATTAAAGACGACATAGCTGCAGGAATCGGCATTTGCACATTCACTCAGGCAGTCCGATGCACCTGAACTAGCGACGCAATCATCAAAGCAGTTATCAGGCGGCGTCGGGTACCCGCAGACTGAGGCAATAGCAGAGGGGCTCGCGGTGGCAGTGCAGGCGCCAGACGTAGTGGTTGTGCTTCCACCGGCACACACGGGCTTGTCGTAGACGGACAGGCTGGGATTGGCACAATCCGAGCTACCCTTGCTCGAATTGAAAGTTTCACCTGGGTAGAGCCAGCAAGTGCCGGAGCCTGTGGTAGGGTTGCCGGCAGAGAATATGAGAAAGTTGCATGGAGGATGGGCGTTACAGTAGTCCCAGCAGAAGGCCTTGCCGCTGCTGGCGACGGCAAATTCTGATCCGGGTTCCGGATAGTCGCAGAGACTGGTGACGAGGGAAGCTGTACAGCTTGCTGCAGTGGCAGTGGAGGTAGTGGATGTAGCAGTCGTCGCTACGGTTTCAGTAGAGACTGCTAGAGCCCGTGGAACTGATAGGGCGATAGAGGCCCAGTAAAGAGCGATCTTCATGGTAGCGAGCGTGGGTAATGAGCGTGTTTAAGATTGAGAAAAGTCTTAAGTAAGACCCAAAGAGTAGCACTCGCTAGTGCGAGCATCTGGGCAGTCTTGCCTATTTATACCTAGTGTCAAAGCACTTGAGGGGTAACACCGAGTCTGTAGTAAATCACTAGTAAGAGAAATTCTTAATCTCACAATGCAACGTCGCTTATATATTGTTGCAGCCTTTCACTATCAACCATTGGTCAGAACACTAGTCTAGAAAAACAAAGAGCCACTAGATGATTGAACGCTCCGTTCTTTCCCCTAGTAGTAAGCCCTACCAATTTGTTATATCACATGGCTGATAGTGGAGCCGAATTAATATTACACCTATCCTGGTGAACTAGGGGGTTTTAGCGTGTTTTCCGGGTTAACATCCAACCAAATTCAAGTCGCGCCGAACCCTTAGGTAGTAATCCCAACCTTGGAAGACTTTTGTTACAGCCCTGGAGCCAGGAGGCCAGAGCCCCGGAGCTAGCCGTGGAAAATGGAGTGTTTTCGTTGGACACACTGTGGGGCTCGTCCTTTTTATTGGGCATAGAAAGGAACGCGCCCCATTCAGTGGAGCATGTCCACTAACCTACACAAGCTGTTCGGGTCTATACAAATTGGAACCTTCTTGGAAAATGTTCATATTCCTTTAAGCGCATTGCGTCTATCAACCACCTGGGAACTTTGATATCTGTCAAAAATCTAAATATGTCTTTTTTGACAGGATATTGTCCTTGTCAGGGGCTTGTTAGGGAGCCTGACAGCCAATGAAATTTGTTTAACCAGATGGCGCTAACCGTATTCAAGTTCGCTATGCAGCGTTCTCCGTTCCAATATTTCTTTTGTATACCCTTTCTAGAATATGGGCAGTCCGTTCTCCTAGGTGCGTAGTAGCGAAGCTTCTTAAGCACAATAATTGAATTCGGTGCGCTTTCATTCTTCTCAGATCTGAGAGCTTAAGGGTTTCAAAAACACCTTCTGGCCACTATGAGAAATTAGGTGACTTCGAAAGAGAGCTTTGTAACATAATTCTGTTCCGATTTCCATGTGTCCACGATCCACGGAGCCCAAACATGCTTGTACACCAAAAGATGCGGAAGACTCATGGCTTGCTCAACGCCTCTCCAGTTCCGTCCTTACTGCCAAATTCAGTGAACAACCCAGGAAGAATCTTGGCCAAATGCGTAGATTCAATTTAGTCATGCATCATTTGGTCGTAAGCCATGGAAGTCACCATGGAGTAGAGCTTCCCACCGTTGCCAGACTGTATGCCCGGAGAGCGATGCATATTGGGGATCCATTCTGCAACTTTTGGCATATGGAAATAGTATCAACTTGTCAACTCTAGGCCATCATCTGTTGACGCCATACGTGGATCATAGTGCAAGTATGTTTGTTGGAGATACCCTGCATTCGTACGTGGCCACAGGCAGACGCGACGTAGCCATTTCGATCGCCAATATACTCTGTAATTGCATGTGTATTTCCGACATATCTTTGATGGTACTTCAAATGAGGCTGGGGAAGAACTTCTCGATTCTGCGCGATTGTCTCCACATGAGCGCTGGGGAACCAAAGTGTATATCGCTCTTTTTCAACGAAGTGCCACTAGGACCACCATTCAATAATTTCAGATGTGCAGGCCGGAAATCTGGTCAACTAAGCAGCGTAGCCTGAGTGAAATCCCGTCTCCACCGGCAGATAGCCGGGTTCAAGCAGACGATTGATGTTAGACAATGGGAGCAAATGAGCCTCGGGAATCGGCTGAATAAACGCGGGCAGCGAGCTCTTGTGAATCATCCATTCGTCAAATATAAATGGCGCGTATGGTTTGGATGAGATATTTTTCAGATTGGTTTCATATGTAGTTCGGGCCCATTCAGGGCGCCAGTCAAGCACGACATGAGAGTCGTCTGCCTTGCCGCTAACGGCGGTAGCGATATAGACCTCCAAGTGGTATGCGCCTGCACTTTGTATTATGCCGCTGCAAGGTTCTCGCACAAGCATGTTCAATGACACAAAAATTTAGTTTTCCTTGATCCTGATCCTAGAACATATGGGCAAGGCGAGAAAGGTGGGAAAAGTGGAGAAGGCGGGGAATCGGAGGTGGGAAAGCGGAGGGGTGATGATATTGATATTCGGACAGAATCTGTCTCAAGGTCTGTCTGTAGCTCTCTGGGCATAGTAACTTTCTGACAATGGCGACACGAGTGGGCCTTGAAAGGGCTGTCTTGTTGCTTCCTTTTCATAATGAAGGCCATTCCACACCTCGCCCACTCGCTTGAGAAATTTCAAGTGGCCGGTAAAATGGCCTCCGACCTAAGATATCTGTCGCCGTAATGATATACAGATGAACTTTTTCTGGCGGGAAACCCGATGATCCCATCGATGCTTTGCTAATAACACGAGATTTCGAGCGGCCTCAAATCCATTTTCTGCCATATGCCGGAATACATGTTGGCACCAATCGAATTTATCCCGATGTTCAAATTCAAGGAAAATTGTTGAAATTGAGCTTGTCACGAATAACACGACTTGAATGCAAGAGGACTTCATACTTTTCTGTAAGCAATACGGAATTGAACGAGCTATTTCGTTCGCGTACATTTCCGATAACAAATAATCGTAATCATTACTTGGGTCGGTAGGAGGGTTGTCATTGGTATGTGCATCGACAATGGAGCGAGCACGGTGGATCAATGGTTGGAGCATGACAAGATTGACCCAGAACATCATATGTAGCATCGCATCATCATGAGGTAGAAAATAATAGGCCAAGCCAAATAGAGGCTCAGTTGCAGGAATGCTCATTTTTTGGGATTTCAGAAACCGAGCTGATTTGCCTTCAGATGGTGGTTGACCTAAGCTCCCATTGCTTTGCAGGTTCATCAGGCTTTCTTTAGCCCCGTAGCATTGTTCCAGAAGTTCTTGACAAGCCATAGGGTCTGAAAGATCGAGTAAATTGATTTCTGACTGTAATTTCCCAATTGAAACTGATATCTGGAGAATTTCGAGTAACGGATTGCCGCTGGTGGGCTCCATGACAAGTTCGTATTCTCCCTGTGAGAGATCCATTCCTCTCGATACTAATATCTAGATCAAAGTGTCAGATAGTCCATTGAAATGTGGTTGATTTCCATACTGTGTTCAATTTCTGTTGGTGCTTGTAGATCGTATCGATCAAAGGATTTTTCGGTGCCCTATTGCGAAAGTGTGTTAATACCGCCATCATCCCCGACACTTGAATACCCCATGATTTCAGGCCAGACGGCGCATAGAATCCCTAATATTTCAAAGAGTATGAGCAGGCCGCTTTTGTACTCAAGGGGTCATATGAACCAGAGGGGATCCGGGAGAATTCATACAGTAAGCTCCTGAAAGATAAATGCAGCATATAGTATGTCATCTGTGTAAGTATTCCGGTGAATCAACCTAGACATGATACCAATAGCATCGTTGTATAATTGGATTCCATGAACGTAGACTCGCGTATCTTTATTTATCCTCCCCAGAGAAAGGCACGACATGGCAGCGAGAGCTTTATCCAATATCTTACCCTTCTGGGGGAGATGGTAGATGCCTGAATGGAGAGACTGTTGTAAATTTACAATGGACGAGGGCTTATCAACAGAGAAATGAAGTTGGATGAAAGATGAAAGCACCTGCGCCCGCATATTCTGACTCGAGTAAATAGGAGCTGGCAAGATAGGAGAGCAGAGGTGACTGGTAGCATGAGCCGCAGGCAGTTGACTAATAGGTTTCACCACTATCTTTCTGCTGGGAACATGGACCCAGTTTCGGTATTCATCATATCCAGGACATTTGAGTCCGCTTTTTATACATCGTGCACATTCGGGATTGTTCTCATCGGCGTCGCACTACCGTAGTTGTTAACAGAACCAACCTGAGATTATTGGAGAGACACGAACCTTCTTCTTTCGCTTTCGACAAGTTAAGCAGCCCTTAGAAGACCACGGCTTGCCACCCATATCTATATTTCGACCAGTCCAATGTTCAGCAGGTTCAAGTTTAGGGCGGAGTTTGATTCAATAAAGCCACGGCCGAACGGTGAAGGATTTCAGTGCCGTTAGAGTGGCCCCCATGTACACTGGCCACCGGGCACTTTTACCAATGAGGTTTTAGCAGTATAAGGGCGGTGGAAGACAGTGAATGTTATTGGCTATGGCTGTGGATTTTGTGTGGGGGTGTACGCAACGGGAGTGGTGAACGAACATTGAAGTAAACCCCTTTATCAAAGCTTGGCGGGAAACCTACTTTAAGTACTTTTTAGTTAGCCGCAGCATTGGAGAGTTCCAAGGTTGAATAGCGCAAGAAAACTATCTTGAGGCCCAATTTGGTAATGCTAAGACTAGTTAAGATCGCCAAATGTATGTCTGAGACAGATTGAAGTATACCAGTTTATAAATAAAATAAATATCCAACCCGAGGCAACATCGGGAAAATTGCCACACCGTGAAAGCATTTGGAGTCTTATAACAATCTCAGACTGTGATATCACTTATTAGGTAGACAACATGACAGACGTGAAGTGAATTATTTTGGACCGGCATGAATGTAGCTGGCGCATTGGGTAGGTAGAGGGGTCCAAAACTCGCTGCAGGCTTATGATAGTCAATCTTAGTGCTAAGGGTAGCTTTCCCTTCTTCAAGTTTAGTTTTGGTGAGGGGTATCTCCAAGTTATGGTAGGTATTTTTTACATCTAACTGAGCGGAGATGTTTGTCTTTGATGACTGGCCTGGGCTTTCTCCAAATGTTAGCATCAGGGGATTCGGGTACTATATAGACTCATTGGGCATATGCGTATTCAAGGGAAGCTAGTCAATAGAGACCAATTAGCTGGCAACTTGAAGAATATATCCAGGTAAAATATATTCAAGTTCCTATCACGACTTGAGTTCGGCAAGGGCATTAGGGGAAGGGAGTATAGTTCATGCGGCGGTTACCACGATAACTCCGACCGACGGTACAAAAACCTTATCAGCTTATCGCAACGCGCTAGTCCAGAAATGGCCAGCCTCTCCCCAAATTTTCTGCGCCGCAGCGAGCAATGTTCCCCAGGAATCAACCTCGCGACCAGCTCAATTGCCAGAGCTGCGATCTCGATTACCACATACCAACATTCCCGGCATCGGAATAACCAACTCAAAATGCCACCCCACTTCTACGCCCCGAGAAAGCGACGTCGCGAGCCTTACAATGTCGACGTGAAGCTCGTAGAGATCTACGAGGACCTGGCCAGCGAGAAAGACGAGATCCGTCTCAAAGCCGCACAAGGCCTCGTCTCACAATTCACACCCGATAAGGACCCCACCGATGATCAAATTAAGAAGACGCTGCAGAGACTATTTCGCGGTCTCTGCAGTAGCCGTAAAGCAGCTCGAATTGGCTTTTCAATCGCTCTGACGGAGATGCTCACTCAAATCTTTACTGTCAAGCGCGAGGATTCGGAGGTCGTGCTTGCAGATGCGCTTCGTATCTGGGAGGCTCAGTCGAACAACTCTGGCGAGACCAGACAGGTAAGCTAGGCTGAAGATTCTACGAAATTCATGATAACTTGGTACTGATCGGAATTCTTTGATTACAGGAACAACGCGACTACCATTTCGGTCGGCTATTCGGTGCCGAAGCCATCCTCAAATCTGGCGTCCTCTTCGAAGCCAGCGTTCCATTTGACTATTGGACCAAGGTCCTCGGCCTGATTTTCGAGCTTGCGCAGAAAAAGCCATGGCTCCGCGAGGAGTGTGGATGGATCATTTACCGTTGCATCTATGACCTCTCTGCTCGCAAGATGGATGTTAAATTCCTGGAGAATACCCTGGAGACCGTATGCTCCCATGACCTGGCGAAGACCCCGGAAGGTGTCGCGGTCTGGCTGGCGGCGAAGGACATGTTCCCCGATGCCAAGTTTCCCTCCAAGGTCTGGAAGCACGATGACCCATTGGACACAAAGGAGCGCAGCAATCTGTCTAAAATTATGAAGGAATCTTCTGCTGAGGAAGATCAGGGCGAGAAGAAACTCAAGGCTTCTGGTACCTGGAACTCCAAGCTTCATTTCGCGTGGGATGCGGTTATTTCGCGGACTACTGAGAGCACTAAGTCGAAGGGACGTCTGTCTTTCAGTGATTTCTGGACAGAGGTCGTGGACAGTAAGTGGAACGTTAAACAAATTATCTCCAATGCGCCAAACTAACTAGTTTTCTTTTCTTTAGATAGTCTATTCGCCTCCGCTTCATCCGACGAACGCAAGTATTGGGGTTTCCTCCTATTCAACAAAGTCCTCAACGAAGGTACCTCTAGCCAGGCATCCCATGTGTTCACCAAAAATCTTGTTCGATGCTTGACAAACCAGCTTGCTGTCGAAGATCGTTACTTGCACCGCATGGCTGTCAAGGCCTCTAAGGCAATCCAAACCCGCGTCTCCACCGAGCCCGGCTTCGCAGCCGCAGCAGTCGGCGGCCTGATGGGTACCGCTGGAGCCGTGAACTTTGACCAAGCCACAAAGACGAAGACCATTGAGAAGATCGTAGCTGACGCCAACCGTGAGGCTTTGGAAGATATTGTTCCAATGTTTGGAAAGCTTCTCACTCACCCTGGTGCAAGCGATGACAAGGTTGCTGCATCAAACCGACAGTTCATTGCCGGTAGTCTTCTCTCAATTGTGCGGGCGAAGGCCTCCACCGGTAATGACGATTCGGAAGAGGATTTCCAGTCTGTTCTGGAGCAGATTCTGTCTATCCTCGTGCGATTCGCATACTTCCCCAATACCGATGATGCTTCCACGGCCCCACAACCTGCTCTCTCTCAGGCAACACAGGAGATGCTGCGCAACCGCATCAACTCCTCGTTAAACAGTCTCCTCACATCACCAAAGTATGCTGCAGCTATTCCTTATGCGGTTGTCAAGCAGATCCGTGATGCTATTAAGTCCGAAGAATATGGAAAGTTCATCATCAATATGGATGACAAGTTGCAAGATTCCGTGAAGACTGCTTTCAAGTCTCTCAAGAAGCTTTCTAGCAAGGTACGAGAAATCAGCTGCTTGCATTGGTGTTAAAATACGTTTACTAACTTTCTATATAGGAGAAGAAGGGCGAGACATCTAGTATCTCCGCTTTCAAGCTCTTGTACTCCATGACCGTTCTGCAGGTGTATAACGGCGACCCCGATGCTGTGTCAATGCTCGACGAGTTAGAGTTCTGCTACTCCAAGTTCATGGACGAAAAAGAATCAAAGAAAGAAGATACCTCCGATGCATCGGACGCCCTCGTTGAAATTCTTCTCAGCTTTGCCTCAAAACAGTCACAGCTTTTCCGTCGCATGAGTGAGCAAGTTTTCGGTGCCTTCGCCGACCAGGTTACTGAGAATGGACTGGAGTCTTTAATTTCGGTATGTACATCAACCTCTCCTTCTTGAAGCACCCTCTAATTTGAATTACTTCTAGATCCTGGAAGCCAAGGAAAGTCTTGCCGGGCAACAAGAGATGTTCGAAGAACAAGATGACGATGAAGACGTCGAGGAAGTCTCCGAGAACGACGATGTCTCGAATGACGATGACGAAGACATGCCAGACGCCGACGACGACGAAATGGACAGCGACGTGGAAGTTGTCGAAGCAGAGGACGCCTCCGACTCCGATTCTGACGAGGAAGAAGAGGAAGAGGACGAAGAAGATGCTGCCGAAGTCGCTGACTTCGAAGCCAAGCTCGCAGCCGCCCTAGGTACCCACCGTGGTGATAAAGATATCGACGCTGAAGAATCCGACTCAGACGAGGACATGAACGACGACGAAATGGAAGCTGTAGACGAAAAGCTCGCTAATGTCTTCCGAGCCCGTCGCCAAGTGACATCCCAACAAAAAGACAAGAAAAATGCTCGCGAGAACATGGTCAACTTCAAAAACCGAGTTCTCGATCTTCTCGAGATCTTTGTCAAGAAGTGCCACTCCCGCCTGTTAACACTAGATCTAGTCCTTCCTCTTCTACGACTCTCTCGCCGCTCCTCTGTGAAGCAGATCGCGTCCAAGGCGAATAATGTGCTCCGCGAATATACCAAGCTGTGCAAGGGATCTGCTGTTCCGGAAATCGATGATATCAAGCCTGTCTGGGAACTTCTGCGCTCTATCCACAAGGAGGCGGCGCATAGTGGGCCTCCCGCTCACGCGACAGCTACTAGCCAGGCTAGTTTGCTTGTTGTCAAGGTTCTTGTTGCGCATGATAAGGCTGAGATTGCGGGTGTTGTTGATGTTTATGCTGAGACGAGGAAGAACCAGCTTTGCAGTACGAAGTGTCATATTCAGCCTTCTTTCTTTACTGACTGGAACAACTGGTGTGTTTCAGCTAGTAAGCAGCTCAAGAACTGAGGATCCTCTTAGGACTTCTTTGAGCTTGCGAGATTATCTGTATAGAGTTATGTGAACGTCAAGTATCATTATTGAAAAGCATCAATATCGAATCCTAAATTTATTCAGCGTTATGAACTACATCATGACTTCAATTCCAAGGCTGTTTTGTATGTGATTTTTTGCACCTGGTAGTAAATGTCATGGTATCAAAACTAAACATATGCATTTTGAGAATGTAACAAATAACCCCACTAAACCAGTAATATACCTAAATTATAGCCTAGAATAAAATGTTTGAAGCTTCCAATCTGCAACTTCTAAGCAGATACCTCCCCGAGACCGGATAGATCCATACCCGGCTCCCGAGATCGGAAAAGCAGTTCAACAGTGGGATCAGCAATGATCTCACTTCCAATCTCGAAGTTCTTCGGTCGCTCATCTCGATCCTTCAGTTTCCAGTCATACTTAAGCAGTAAGTGAATAAGTAAGATCTTAGATTCATTTGCCGCAAAGAAGCGACCCGGACAAGCGTGTAGACCATGGCCAAAGTTGAAGCTTTCAGTGGTGGTAGTCACAAATTGGTGTCTATGCTCATGGCCTGCTTCCTGGCGTTTCTTGAGGAACCGGTAGCCATCATACTTGTCGGCATTGTGATAAATACTCTCGTCAGTGTTGACGTGTGCTGAGACGGCGATCAGTGCTCCCTTCGGGATGACAGTGCCGTCTGATAGAGGGATTTCCTTGAGAGCGAGGCGGTTCAAAGAGGCTTATTCATGTTAGTATGAATTTTTTCGCACTCATATGTTTTACATGTAAACAAAAGCGACTTACTTAAGCTAACAGGGTTCGTGCGCTGGGATTCTTTCATAACACTATCCATGAGTTTGAGCTTCAACAGACTCGTTTTCTTGAGAGTACCATCCTCAGCAATAACCGCGGCAATCTCATCACGGAGAGCTTGGATATACTCTGGGTACGCAGCAAGGTCGTACATGATATTCGTAAGAAGGTTAGAAGTGGTATGAATAGCTGCGAGAGATAACCCGACTTGTCCACCCGTCATATCATAATTCGCCCCAAGGCCCTCAGATACTTCTTTGAACCAGTCGAGAGCATCCGAATGAGTACGAGGAGGATCTTCAGGAGGCATTGTACCATCGCGGATCATTTGCCGCCTGTCAATTTCTTTTTGCACGATGGATCGAGCAACAGCAAGATGTTGGCGAAGTTTCTTCATCTTAGACATAAAATGGTGCACGAAGGGACGCAGGAAAGACGGCCAAAGACGCAGTTCGCGAGAGGCAAAGAAGGCATCAATAGTATAGTTTACGGCAACATTGATCCAATCTTCGTTACGGCAGGCCTTCTCACCTAGGAAGACTAGGGTGGAGACCCGAGCAACGATGTAGGGGCATTTCTGCGAGAAGTTGTATGACGTCCATTCTGGGTTGGACGGCGTGGTTAGTTAGAATTGACCGGGGATGGGTAACGATCTCAGAGATTTTTCTTCTGCAGGTTTTATGCCATACCGTTTGATGGAGGTAAAATGTCTTTTAGTGTGAAAGCCGTTTCCTTAGATAGAGGAATTGTCAGACTACCTGTACAGTTGGTTAGAATTGATCCTTTGAATATTCGAGGCTTCCATACCAAGCGCCTGAGTCAACTTGATTCGAACTGTATCCGAGCCCACTTGGGATGAGCCATTGCCATGGAATGGTTCAAAGCCGGGGATACGCGCAGAGAAGAAGTTCTGAAATATGGTCAGTACTCATTTCGAAAGCTCTATGGGACGAATCTGTTGTTTTACCTGTCGTGTAGCGCCTTCAAAGGACAGATAGGGATGGCTTTTGATTTCATCGATATACTTTGGGTGCAGAATGATCAATGGGCGAATACCCCCCATAAGCTGGAAGACACCTTTGCCCTATTTTCGATCAGCAATTTGGTAAAACAAGATATTGATAGTAGAATCTTTCCCACCTTTGCAAACCCCTCTGCAATCAACTCGCGGGCGGACTGAGTAAAACGCGACTTGGCCTTTTTATTGGAAAGATTCCACCATTCTTTGCCAACTAAAGGAACTCGGAAATAAGGAATTTCATCGGCCAGATCTCCCCAGAAGGTGGATATGAATATAGCCACCAGTGCCACACAAATACCCTGAACCAGATAAGGAGAGTTGATCAACTCAACAAGAACCGCCATGACCACGATGGGTTAAGTAAAAATAACCACAAAAAGTCCAAAGCCTAACAATTAGTAGTCCAATTTTCGAGGGCTCGGGACATTTATAAAATAATAATGAGACTAGTCTCCACCAATGAGACCCAGTTCTTCATACAATAGATTATTGGGTTTCGGTTTCGCCCAAACATCCTATCCAGATTGGACACTTTTCATAGCCAGTCTCGCACTCTGTCTGACCCACATTAGATCGGATGTGGCTTAACTCCCGATATTGAGAAAATAAAGGGGGAACGGGAGCTGAGTGTTCCGAAAAACAGTTCGGCTGATAGGCTAGTTTGACTTCGCTAGCTTGGACCTGACGAAGTACGGAGTCTTCGCGTACGTGAAGGCCGAGAACGAAAACGAGCATCGATCATTTCCCGAAAGGGCATTTGAAGAAGTTTTGGGGGATCCACCATACAAATGACTTGATCAAGACCAATCATGATGGAATCGACCGAGAATTGGTAACACATCAGAGGTGAAACGTGACAAATGCAGAAGTGAGAAGGATAGGGATTCGAGATAAGAAATTAAGAAACATAGAGTGACAGAAAAGCAAAATAAAGATATTGAAGCTGAGATGATGAAGCTGAGTAGAGATGAGTAAAGAGAAGGAAAGATGAAGCCAATCAGCGACAATGCAAACCACCCAAAGCCAAGACTTTGGTTTCCCCGCAATTGACACTCGCTTCTACTCCAACTACTCTCTCGCGTGCAAAGTACTTATATGGTTTCAAGTTACGTCGAATATACATCGGTTACAGGATCTTCGGTTTCAGATTTGGATTTTGCTGGGGTTCTGTCTGGTATCTCCATCAATAAGACGGTTTCTTGTTTGCCTTACAAACCCACTCCTTCAATATGGGCGACTATGGCCCCGCCGTCTCTCCCACTCAATCCACCCATGTGGACCAGCACTCTGAACCAGCTTCCAACGAGATCTCCGTCCTGATCACAGGGTTTGGCGTAAGTGATGAGTGATCTGCGCCCGGATCGAAAGCGTATCCGTATCCGAATCCGAACTAATGTTCTCACGGTGTAACTTAGCCCTTCAAAACCAATCTTGTCAATGCCTCTGGCTTGATCGCCAGATCCCTGCCGTCCTCATTGACCATCCCTTCCTCCAAAGCTAAAGGATGCCCCGCTGCCGACCGACAAGTCACCCTTCATGTCCACCCCTCCCCCATCCCAGTGGCCTATTCGTCCGTGCGTGAGACTGTCCCCGCAATAATAGACGATTACGCAGCAGCCAATCAGGGTCGCCGCCCGGACTTGATCATTCACATAGGCATCGCGACTCCGAGACCCTATTACTCCGTGGAATCCCTCGCCCACCGCGATGATTACAATATCACGGATATCGAAGGTCGCTCTGGTTACGAGGAGGGCGAGAAACGGTGGAAACAGCAAGGATTGCCGGCTTTATTAAGCCCCGGTAGGGCCATCCCAATCATAGAAAGATCGGATGATAAACACAATCTCACAGAACACCGAGGTGGCCCGTATCCGCCAAATGACCATTTTCTGCAAACGTGGAAAGCAAATGCGTCGGCGGGCTTGGATATTCGCATCTCTCATGACGCGGGCCATTATCTCTGTGACTTCATCTTCTACACTAGCTTAGCCTTGGCGATGCAGCAGGGCCAAGATCGCAATGTCTTGTTTTTGCATGTTCCCGGGGCGGCGGAGGATGTCGATATCAAGCGTGGACGAGAAATTACCTTGGCCTTGATTAAGACCATGGTGACCTGTTGGATCGATGAAGTTCATCCTGCATGATCTAAGCGAACTGCATATTAGTGGCTTTTCGACTTTGATTTGCGTCTGACTTCTGCATTGGTGTTTTTTTTCCCCGGGAATATTATCATATAACTACCAGCATTACTGAAGTGAATACATAAGTTAACGCTTGATTGCTTTATAAGCATGAATTCTTATCTATGCTAAAAAGACCTATTTTGATATGTTGGATGCAAAGTGACTAAGATTGAAGTTTGCACATTCAGCCATCCAGCTGGGTATTTACCCCCCTCCCGGTTCTGCGTTCATGCGCAAAGTCGTATCTTGAGTAATTTGTGTCACCCAATTTGAAGCCTGATCTAGGCGATTGGAATTCCCGTCATCAGCGACGCCATGGCCGCTGGGCACAGGGCATTTTCAAGAGTGAACCAAGAATAATGCGTATCAGGGCCACTCTCATCTTGTTCGATCACATCTTGGATTTGAGCTTTATTCTTGCAAAAGATCTTTGGCTCTTTGCATGCGACATCTCCATTCTTCTGCAGATAATCCTGCATGATCTCAGCACAGCTCATGACGATTCGACTTATGGCCTGCGTCCCCGGCTGTGCAATTCCAAGAGCTTGTGTATTTTGCGCAGAGCCTCGAGCAACATGATGAACAAGAATAACCAGGCTAGAGATTAAAGATTCATCAGGCATGTACGCTGGTGTGAAATATTGAGCGAACTTATGGTCCTCCTTGGCTTTGATAAGCCTGAGCAGTTCAACGCAGCGTTTATGCATCCCAAAATAATTGCATAAGATAGCGGGCTGTTCTTCGAATAATTTGTTCTTTATAAGGGCAAGAACTTGTAACGCGTCGATGCTACGGGCGTTTGCCCATTTACGCTGGAATATCGCCTGTGAATTGTTGGAGGGTACAACCTCCTTGCCCTTGCCCTTGGCCTTGGTTTTTTCTTTGACAGCTGGCTTCTCCGAAAGTTGATCCAGAACCGTGTCAATGCTCGCGATGCCATGATGATTATCCGGGTTAGGCATGTACGGGATATATTGCTCCCGGTACAGATTCGCTACTGTGGTCGTTAACGTGAGGAGTCGAGCATTCTTTCCATCGGGACGATGGAAATCCCGTCTATTGCGTGAATCGCGGGCAAACTTTGTAGCAGACGAAATTCCTGTAGCCAATTCAAGTCTGTTCAGGGATTCACTCGCGTTTTGAGGTCGAGAACCAACAAAAAATGAGATTCGCCGTGGATCTTGATGAAAGCTTCCATATCAGGCCAGCTCAAATTCTTGTGCATTGGACTCAATGTGACAAGATTGTGCAAGAATGCTAATTGCTGGACATCATACCATTGGGTGATGAGTTGTTGGCCAACGGACTGCATTCGTAGATTGAGGTGGAACAAAATTAACCCACTGAGGAGGCCATGTTGATTTAGCAGGAGATGCTTTTCAGGGACTGGAAGACTCCTCAATTCTCGATTTCTAGATCGAACAAACGAAAGCATGTCGTCAATGACCCACGCTTGTACAGTCGTGTGTATACCTTTGATCTCCTCGTCGCCTTCCTTTGGCCAGAACTGAGGCTTCGGGTGTGTTTTGGAAAGCTTGAAATAGTCGTCGATAATTCTCTGAATACGCAGTCCCGACATGCGAAGGTCTGCATATGCACTCATAGAACTGTGCCGCATGATATGATGGATATCAAGCAGAATTTGACAAGCAAATGCGAGGAACGGAGTAACTCTTTTATTCTTGACATATTCGAGAATAGCTTCAGTGATTGTATCCGGAGCGGGTGTCCGAATGTTGTATGCATCCAGCATACAGAACTGGGGCAGTAACTCGAGAAGAATGATCTTATCCTCCTTGAATTTCTGGCCAGCAGACATCGCCTCCCTGTTTGCTTTAGGATTGTAGATACCGAAGTATCCCTTCTTGAATACAGGCAAGGTATCACCATCATCCATCACGTCCGCAAATGACTTCAGTAGGATCGTGGTTGTCATCAAGGTCCAGTCAGCTATATCAGCCGCATTCTCGTTGTATGGAAGACCGACTTCCATTGATGGGCCCCTATCACCACCACGACTTAGGCTTGCCAATTTTAACACTAGTTCCTGAAGAAGTTGACCAGATTGGCGAAGGGAACTCCCCCAGTCATTCACCACATCCCGAATAAGGTCCCGTGCAAGCTGCAAAGCGCTATCTGTCACCACAGCGGCGTTCATGAGGTCGATTTTCTTGTCGCAGTACTCCGTCCAAGTATGGGATATGAATACCCGCGTATTGTGCAGATCTTGAAACATGCAGTATGTCTTGAATAAGATGATGCCGACTTGTGACCCTTCAGCTTCATCCTCGTCCTCATCAAGAACTTGGACGTCAACAATTTTCTGGGATTCAGGGAGAGCCTCCGGCGTTGATTCGGATTCCTGCGGTTCCTCAACGGTGAGAACTGCAAATTTGTTGTGGAACAGGTCGATTTCTGCATCATCGACCGCAGCCTCAGAGGTGGCAGGTGGCTGCTTGGCATTGGGATCGGAGGACTTGTTCACCTTCCATTCCAAGATGTCACAGATTATCTCCAGAGCAGAAACAAAATGAGCATGTCGCTCATTGTTTTTGGTGTCTCCCTGTCCCAGGAACCAAGAAATAACGTGCTTTCTGAGCTTAATTGCTCTTCTGGCGAGGGCCAGAATTGGCCTCGGCACGGTTAGAGACGACTTAGCTATTAGCTCGGCGATCACTTGAAGCTCTTTAATGCTCGTGAAATATTGAACTGAACCTGAGATAGAGGGGTCAACTGTCTTCTTTTTGTTTTTGTTTTTATCTTTGCTTTTACCACCTTGGGTGGCTGTGCCTTGGTTTTCAAGCCCGTCTGGTTTGTATCCGCACTTAACAGCTGCTTCAAGCAGCGAAACCATTGGTGTCGTCCTTGTAGCGTTTGTAGCTACTTTGTAGGAATTTGGGCGGCATAGTGATGGTTAACTGAATGTGTGGATGTGTGGATGAGAAATTCAGAGAGTATTGTGTGTTGATGTTGAGCACTTGAGCAGTGGCTAGTATAAATCGAACCTACTGGGCGAAGAGGACGGGAAATTAATGTTCCGGGCTCTTGGAATTCTATAACGAGATGAGCGACTAGTACATTGCAATAACTCATTAGTGTAAATTGGTAGAAACAGAGGAGTTTAAGATATCACATGTGCAGAAGCTAGCCAATATATATGTAGTTCTCAACCATGGATGCAATTCCTATAACCTTTTGTGTAACATGAAGCGATTGACGTAAGAAGCGGCTCAAGCCGGCAAAACGGAGCCGCTGGTCAAGCCACCAGCACTAGTTCTGACCCTGAGGTATGATGACTCTTCTCCCCCACAAAAAAATATTCAAACCTCTTGCAAACACAATCAATTGATGGAAATGATTGAGGGGACATCCAAAGCCTCACTCCTGCTGTTAGGACTGGTCATCCTCCTTCCAGTCCTCCTCATCCCACAACTGAAGGGATGGATCCGCAAATCATCCACGCCGGCGAATCGGCTGCTGGACCTACGCTTCTGGCGCTGGCACCCCAAACAGTCAACCGAAATTATATCACTGCGAATGTACCCAATTAAATCATGCCGAGGCTTCGAAGTGCAACGAGCCACTGTCAAAGAGCATGGTCTCGAGCTTGACCGGCGCTGGATGCTGATTGATGCTTCGAAAAACGAGTTTGTGACTATTCGCCAAACGCCCAAAATGACCCTGATTGGAACGGCGCTCAGTCCAGATGGAAATGACCTCATGATTTCGATTCCACGCCTGGGCCTAGAACGCGAAGAATCAGCGGGTGCATCCTCTGATCCCAAATATGACGCGACAACAAACACAATTCGCATCCCTGCATATCCCACTCAAGAGTGGCTTCAAGCTCACACGTCTGTTGCAGACGTAAAGATCTGGGGTCATGATACAGACGGATATATATACTGCGATGATATAAATGCTTCTTTCTCGTCTTTCTTGGGCTACCCCGTCGCATTAGTCTACAAGGGCCCCAAGCCACGCGTTGTGCAAGGGAACGGCTCACTAGAGCGAGTCGGCCGCGTGCAGTCAATAAATTTCCCCGATGAATTCCCTGTTCTCGTCGCCTCGGATGCATCGCTGAACGAACTTAACACGCGTTTGCGCGATAGGGGCGCGGATCCTATTACTATCGAGCGCTTCAGGCCTAATATCATCGTGCGTGGTGAAAAGCCATGGAGCGAGGACTTGTGGAAGCTAGTACGAATTAAGACAATTTCCTCAAAAGATAGCGGCGATGCTGGTATGCAAGAAGACCAAGCACCGCTTCTTATGGATATCGTGACGCGATGTGGCAGGTGTCAGGTTCCGAATGTTGATCCGGACTCGGCGGTTAAGAATAAGAAGCAGCCGTGGGATACTCTTATGTCGTTTCGGAGAGTTGATGCAGGGCTCAAATATAAGCCTTGCTTTGGGATGATGGGCATGCCGCGAAAGGAAGGGGTTGTTGAAGTTGGAATGCGCTTTGAGGTTTTAGAGGAGACTACCGAGCATCGCTACATCATGTAGTAGCTCTGCGCTGGCTGAATTGAAAGCGTCTTCCAGACATTATGGACTTAGAATTAAAGATTCAAGGTAAAATTTTCATCAAAAAGTATCATTCAAATCATATCAAACAGATCATGAAACGCATATTAACAGTACTAATTCGCTCTTTCAAAAAAAAAACAAATGCAAGTGCCTATGCAAAGCTCGACCTCATGCTGGAATCAAGAAATGGGCTCAAGGTGACTGCAAGACGCATAGTAGCTTTGGTACTCCCCATCACCCCCACCGCAAGTACCCACTGGAATATCAAGGCGATCCTGCTGGCAGGCATCGTCGCTATAAACGCTGACTAGTTAAATTTGTTAGTTATTGCGACCGCGGAGATTCACATATAACAGCGACCACTATAACAATAAAAATAAACGATGATAATAATGAACTCACCCGTGCAGTTATTGATGGCGTACTCAAAGCTCACAGACTCGATCGTGCTATCGCTCAAAGTTTGGCATGCGTTGACAGCATCTCCATAAACACCGAGCTCGCCCATGTTCTCCGCAAAACATCCGGGCGCACCAAAAAGACGGAGCTGTACATAACGAGTATTTGCGGGGGAAGCGGGGGAGGGTGCAGCGGAGCCGCTCGCCGCAAGAGCAAGAATGGAGGCAGCAATAGTAGCGAAATGCATTATGATGAAGTGACGAGAAATAATCTAAAGCTCGGGTTTAGTTAGAGAAGTTGAATTAGAACTAATATTGTGATAGATGATGTGTGACAGTTCAAGGATTCCAGATGGTTTAAATAATTCCTCGTCGAGGCGGAGTGAGACATCGATCGTCGCCACTCCATGACCTCAGGTATCTTGCATAGCATGATGAGTGTTATCCGCCCCTTTACTGTCTCAGATGACAACCTTTGAACTCCATTGATAAACCTTCTCTCCTTCCAGACTCGATACCTGATGCAGGAAAATAACAGCTTATTAGGCCTCCCGTTGCCTTTTCGCATGCGTGACCGAGACAATCTGCGTGGACATAACTAAAAAAAGAATCAGAATGAATCTGCTGACGAGATGGTTAGTATATTCACATACGTTGTTTGTACATAAGCTATGTGTTACATTCTTCTGGGCGGGTTATAAATTTCCCAGCAAGTGTTAACGAGTTCTTCACCTACTTTTTCCTGTGTACTCCTACTTCATACAATGAAATGAAGAAATTGAGAGAATTATGAGCTATACTACCACCTGATTTCATACGATGGCGTGGAAGATTAAGATGAACAACCGATTTAGGTGGGAGGATACGGCAAAGAGCGTGGTCTTAAATCCAAATGCTTATTGGTCTTCAATCCCGAGGGAGAAATTGGAAAACAGTACCTCATGAGCGAGCCCTGCTAGTATATGGCTGAAAGGTTAGGTTGGATGGTACTTCTATGGTTATGACGGTGGATGACTGTAGATATACGAATGTAAGAGTATGGGTTAAATCTCTTGATATTGACTAGACTACGGGGGAGGAATCATTACTTGTGTGGTGAAGACTTAGTACTCTTGAGGTAAAGAACTAAGGGTTACTATTATGATATCTTCAACGATATAAAGGACAACCATCTGTCTGAAAATGTGGAAGGTAGCGGCGGCCTCGGGAGAAATATAGGAAGTTATCTTTTAGGCAGAGCATGCTTAATGAATGGGGTCTCTAACTTGATGCTGGAGAATACTGGTATGTATCTGGACCATAGTCAGTCTGATGGGCTGTCTATGTCTTGATGCGTTGTCTTTTAATATCATTGTCATTTGGGGCTGTATTGCTGATAAGTTCTTTATGCAGATAAATAGTACTAGTTGAGAACGTAGCACTGGCATTTAAAGTATTCAATTGTGTAGTATGTGGAGGGAGGTGGTGTTTACAGTGCTACTAGGATGATGTCCCTGAAAGTATTTGCGAAGAATTAGTTGTGGAAGGGCAGCGGAGACTGGAACGTTCATGTCCACGGGTTCAGAAAGCCAAAAAAAATTGCTCCCCCTTGAAGATGATACCTCTGTCAACATTTGCGACATCGGTATTGCCTTCCCAACGGTACTGCATGTGGTGAGGAGTACTGCTAGAACTCGATAGATTGTTGAACGCGGCTGTGAAGGAATCTAGTGCCTGACAAGAAACGAACTTGAGTGACGAAGCTTTGAAAGCGCAAATTCAGATGACTTGTGATGTTGCGCTGGCCAATGTTATGGATCTCGACGGATTTATGAGGATCACAATGCGGGGTTCTTTGTTGAAAAAGGAGTTGCAGCAGGTGTTGCGTGCCGATTTGTAGGTGACATCTTTACATGGGCAGAAGAAGTAAGGGCTCAGTAAGCGGATTTGCAGTTAGATACTGTATAGGGGATTAATTTACATAATTTGAGATTTACTTTCGCATTTTACAATAAGCTCTCAGTATTTGTTACAGTCGATAGCAAACGGCTTCAACCCTTCTGATCGCTTTTTTGGCCCCACTACCATGCCCCTAGCGCGGATCCTTTTGCTCCGGCCCGACCCGGATACGATTGTCGTCGTGGGGCCAAATACTGAGCCATTACCCCCTACAATCATATTAGCAAAGTATAACCAAACTAAATAAACGCACTCACAAAACCATGGGCGAATGTCACCCATACATTAGCAATATTTGATACTTGAATGAAGAGATATAGAGGCATCAAAGTATTTTGCGAGTCGCTTCTCACTATAAATGAATAGTATCGAGCACAGAGCTCCAAAGACAATCAAGCAAATAACTTGTGCTGGATTCCAGGGAAATGTTACACCACCAAGATTCAACCCTAGCACAATAATAAGAGTCATGCCAAGAAAAAAGATACTGCCGAACCAGTCAATTACTCGAATGCCATCCATAATCTTCGTCTTGGGATTGTGCACGTCCAAGGAAAAGAATATCAGAAAGGATGCAATGCTGGACACTGGTAGATTGATGTGGAATACCCATCTTCAAGTGACGTGTTGAGAGAAGACTCCACCGAGCAATGGCCCGATTCCGGCAGCACATGAGCTCCATCAGGCCGAGATATGAAGGGTACTTGCGAGAAAATATACGCATCGTTTTCGAGAGTCATTGGATTGGCTGATGGAGTTTGATGTAAAAGTGCCACTAGCCACAGCACTAAGAAGGATAAAAGAAAAAAACATGTAGCCTTGAAACTTGATTAGCGCAAGTTCCATAAGCTGAAGGCCCTGCAAGGTCCATCATGCAAATGTCGGTAAAATGAACGGCTAGCGGTGTAGCTGACGTACCACAGAATTATAGCGATCCTGGGCGTGTTTGAAAAATTAATGGGCGTGGAATAGTCCCGACTGGCGAGATAAGAGGCGAGTCTTTATAATAGATGATTAGTGATGACACGCCTCAAGCTGACAGGTGTGCAGAGGAGGTATTCAAATTCCGCATCTCCACTGATCTCAATAGAATTTCCCATCATTTCCCATCATTGGCCGTCAATGATTACATTTCGGATACCTGCCCGGCCAAATGACGACGTGAAACTGTTATTTTTTTTGGTTTCCCATGGGTGTATGCATGGCTTTGCAGGCAATGGAGCCGATAGGTAACGACGCGTTGGCCGAGATCGAGGAGATGCCAGCCGAAAGAGGGGTAGCCAACGCGCTCGCGGCTATTGTCCAGGCCCCATCAGATAACGTTACGCCCTAAATTTGACATACCATTAGTGGAAGTCTACACAAATTGCTTAAATCACACATTTTTTGTATGAATTCTAGCAGAATGAGAACAATAATTTGTATTTCTCGGCTAAATTACCTGACTAGATACATGCAGATAAAAATAATTCATAATAGACGAGGAAGCGGCCAATGGCCGTGTCTGCTATTTGTTATCTACTACCAGTACGAATACTATTCTATGTCCAAATACCTATGTCAAGTTGATATATCGAAAGGCCAGCAGCAATAATGCACACTATAGGTGATCTGTGATCGTTTCTGCATACGCCACTTTAATAGCTAAGTTTCATCGCGCCTTAGTGCTTACCAGCATTACACGAGACGGCTAGACTTCCTAACCAATAGATATCATAGAAATAGAATAACTGCGCCCTCAAATCCCCAGTCGAGTCTATTTAAACTCACTTGCAAGTCTCCTGTGAAATGCCAAGTCAGAAATATTTCTCACTGACTTATAACAATGGGAATAACGCAGAAGCTCCCACGCACCGGACTAGCCGCCCTCCTCGCTAGTCTGGACATACCCTCTGAAATCGAACTACCAAACGGAGCTGTTATTAAAGTTGGAGCCGGAGACCCCAGATATCGAGTGATTTTTCGATCCGAAAATGCTTTACGCACACCCATGACAGAATTGGGTGTCGGAAAAGCCTATGTTTCCGGTGAAATCGAAGTTGAAGGCGATCTTAATGCTCTATTTGACGCAAGAGAGAAACTTCAAGATAAAATTCCCCTGCGACAGAAGTTTCAATTTCTATACGACTATCTCCGAACAGCAACGGATATGAATGCCAAAGCGATCGGGGACCACTATACTCGTGGCGATGATTTTTATCTTACATTCATCGACAAGCGATATCGATTCTACTCGCAAGGCTTATTTAAAAGTCCAGATGAGACAATCGAGGAAGCATCAGAGCATAAGCTTGAAAGCATGTTCAACGCCTTAGACCTCAAGCCCGGACAACGACTTCTCGATATCGGCGGTGGTTGGGGAGGAGTAACGCAGTACTGCGGTGCACGCGGTGTGCATGTCACGACACTAACATTGACATCAGACTCAGCCCGCTTCATTCAGCGGCTAATCACCGAAAGGAGCCTCCCAGGGCAAGTCTTCCTGCAGGATTTCCTGACCCACAAACCGGAGGAACAATACGACCATATCGTTATCTACGGAGTTATCGAGCATCTTCCTGATTATCGCCGATTTGCAAGTAGAGTCTGGGATGTTCTCAAGCCTGGCGGAAGAATTTATCTCGATGGTTCAGCGGCTGTTACCAAGTATGCTGTTAGTTCATGGACAAGAGATTATATTTGGCGGGGAACGCACACATTCATGACTGTTCAGGATGTCATGGCTGAATTTCTGTATCATGGTTTCGAAGTTATAGAAGTATCTCGTGAAACTAAGGATTATGAACTTACTATGCTGGAATGGGCGAAGAGGTTGGATTCAGCGAAGGATGATGTTATCGCGGGCTGGGGAGAAGAGACGTATCGAGTATTTCGTCTTTTTCTCTGGGGCGGAACTCATGCATTCAAAACGAATGCATTACAGGCCTACCATATTGTTGCTGAGAAAACCAGTTCTGGTTCAAGTGGCCCACGCCCATCGACTTATCGTCGCATTGTTCAGTTCTTGGGTTCCCTCCGTTAAAATCAAAATTTACCTTAGGTAGCCTTGAATAACCAAGAAATAAGACCCTAGCTAAACCTAATCTGCACAAGTGCAGCTTATGCCAAGCGAATCCCCGCCAGGGTCCGGTTAGAGCGGCGATTTCTGTGCTAAATCTCGAATACTGATTGGCTGAGACAACAACTCCGTAGTCTAAATTTGGCTAAGCGTATGCACTAATAATTTCTAAGTCTAGCCCCTTAGTACCTAAGGGACGCTACTGGACTGTTGTCGCCCCTGATTTATTCACAGATAAATACTGTATGGGGCTCTCCCGGTTTGATGATCTTTTCTCTTTTCTCTTCGTCCCCACGCTCTTTTCAACGGTTCGGCCATACCATACCCCCATACTTGATCTAATCCCCGGCTGTTTCATTTTATACTTCAACTACAATGCATTTCAATTACATCGCCTTGGTCGCTGGCGCTGCTATCGCAGCTGCCGATAGCACCGTCACCATTTTCCTCCCCGGATTCGACGCGCAGTCAATCGATGCGAAAATTTTGGGTTCGGTACGATGATCATGATCTGTACTCTAACATTTGAATGAAGTAAACAGTTTACTAACATCCACTCAGAGCAAGTCAATGACCACCTATCTGCTTAACTGTCCGTCCAGTGAAGATTCCAATGACTGCGGTCTCCCCGACACAGGACTGCCAGTTACCGCAGACGCTTCCACCGTCATCTTCACCATGATCGCGGAGGACGAGTAAGAAATGCCAAAACAATTATCTACAAATATCAAATTACTAACTCATCTACCCGTAGGACAATTGCCGAGACTTGCACAGTGGAAGGAACAACGTCCGCCGGCTGCTGGGCCACGGAGATCACCGAAGGCTCAGCTGTGAGTACTATCAGCACCAAAGTTGCCATCGTGTCTCTCCCTTACGGCGGGTTCATGCCTGTCCACGTTACCGCTACTGAAACCGGTGGTGCCTCTGCTACAACTGGTGCCTCTGTTTCCACTACCACTGCTGCTTCGACTGCTTCTGGATCTTCTGGGGTTGCTTCTGAGTCTACCGGAACTGCTTCCGAGTCCACTGGTACTGCTTCGCATGCTGCTTCCTCTACTCCGGAGGGTACATCTACCTCTTCTAATGCGGGTATGCCCATGATGACTGCTAACCCACTCTGGGTTGCTGGTGGTGCTGCCGCTTTGGCTTTGGCTGCTATCTAAGTATCTGGGCTGGGACCATTATGATCATGGTTGACTGTACATTTCCTGGAGATGTCCTTCATTGGTGTATTTGAAAATAATTCATTCCCATATATAATAAGTAGATAATTGAGCTTCACTGTCGTGGCTTTACTTAATACCTATATATACCTATATCTACATATGTACCATTGCGTTTTCATTTTCATTGTAAAAGGCACCTGGGTGCCACTAGGATCATACTGAGGTTATTACATTATCTATACTACATTACGGAGTTCATGAGAGAAAATATATGAGAAAAGAATGAGTAATGATTCATTGATTGGTCCCAATGATAGACCAATCTAAATAAGTAAAGCCAAAAATAACACCCTCTTCAAGCGCTGCATACTCGCAGGAGTTAAAAAAAATGCAGAAACAAGAAACAAGAAACGCCAGCTCTGGAGCTTTCAAATCTGTAGTAAATCTTGAGATGGGCAAAAGGCATTGATTGAATAATAAAGAAAAAGAGACAATCACAAGACATGTGATTCTCAATTGCGGTCTTCTTCCCGCTGTTCTTCTCGGCAGTATCAAAATAAGACAAGCCCAGAATCACAAGTAATATCTCAGTCGGTGGATGAAAGAGGATTAAGGTCAGATGAAATGCAGAGTTGTAGAACAGAGCAGAGCCTAGCAGATGATATTAAGAAGGAAAATTCAATTCGATTGAAATGAAATGAAGACAGATGGAGAATCGAAATGTGAAAATCATGTGTAGAAAGCAAAAGATTGAAATTGAAATTGCAAAAGCACTGGCAAAGGCAGATAAGAGAACCAAACACCTCGCTTGCGTCTCGGCATGTCATTGGCCAACAGCATTTCATGTGCGTCGTTTCATTTCGGTTCGTCTATGTGTGTTGCATATGTATCGTCGTGCACATTCTTCTTTTTTGGAGTAGGGGAGTGAGGCGTGACATCGGTTCAGCGGAAAAAAAAGATTTTTTGTGGGCCTAATGGTAGGCGGGGGAGACCGAAGAGAAAATAGAGAGAACTTTCAAGTCGTGCTGTAAATTTTGGGTCGGACATGTCAAAAGGGCATCATTTAAAGCAAATGTTCAACCGCAAGAACAAGCAACGACTGGCGATGGTTGACAAATAGGAAAAGGTGGGGACAGGTATGTAGAGAATGGAGTGCACGATGGCATTATGTTCAATATGGGTATTGATTGGAGAGTTTGGTTTGGGTTTTCCGGGATTTTTGTTCGTTTTTTTGCAGTTTTTTTCTGGTTGTTGATGTCGAGGCCACGTCAAGTGTCTCGAACTGTCGGAGAGACGAAAAAGGAAATGGATCAGGCGCAGCTGATAGGGAGTGAACTTGCACTGGAAAGCAATGCTAACATCTGTGTGATACAAGATGTATGAAGATAAGGGAATGAATGTATGTCCTGATTGGTGTTTGATGACACTCTGGGAGGCACGGAAGCCAAAAGCTTTACAAAGAATTGTTCAGGTTTCCCACAGAGCTGGCTGCTCAGCAGTAAATAGTAAAATCCAAAGCTTGTTTTTTTTTGGAACAGGATGCATATTAACGCGCCCCACAGAGAAGAAATCATCATCGGATCAGGAGAAAAGAACCCATCGCAATTTTCTCTTCGGGTCAGAAGAATAGGTCGGAAGTTTTCGGGAATTTGCTCAAACGAGCCAGGGATGAAGCGAACCTGGAGCTTGAGCCGTCTTCATATCGTTACAATCATCAAAAAGGCCGTTGCTGTCGTAATGGGAAAAAAATGTTGCAAAAAAGGGGGCGGCACAATAAACCCCCTCTTTGCCTCGTTCAGGTCATCATGCAAAATGTGGAAAGACTATCGCAAACGAATTGACGCCATAATGGGAACGTAATGGGAACGGTAATTGCAAATGGGGACAGCGAAATGCGCATCTAACTGCGCATGTAAGGCATGCTAAGGATTTGCCGGCGAATCCGCTCGGCATCCGAAAGCCCCTCCTCGAAGGGGTTCTGGAGGGAGGTGGGTGGTCCTTGCGGCTTGACCTGCTCTTGGGAGGGAGAGGGACCCATGGAGCCTGGGTAGGCTGGGAGACCGTTGTTGGAGAAAGGATCAGACAGGGATGGGCCATGTCGAATAAATCGCCCAGGTGTGGTACGACGCTTGTATACGCCTTCAACCTTGAATGGCGAGCCCAGTCGCTTGATGTTTTCACCGCCAAGACTCAACAACGGGTTGACAGGAGGCTTGGTCACAGGGGTAGTCTCTTCAGGCTCGATTTGGGAGGAGTTGAGAGACGAGGGAGGAGAGAAGAGCTGACTGACATCCCGGGAGCTGCCACCCACAGCACCAGTTGTAGCACCGCGGTTGCGAATACGGACGCGACCGTGACCAATATCTTGGAATTTGTTGTCACGGAGGTAGTTGTTCAGGCGACTGTGGACTTCCTCCTCGGAGGGGTCGTTGTCGACGTACGTCTTGGGGGAGAAGACATCATCTTGATCACGGGGAGTCATATCAAAGTGAGTGTTGCGTCGTACACGGTTTGGAACATGGACAGTCTTTGGTTGAGCCGATGAAGGAAGACCTTGAACCGGACGATTTGTGCCGCCGGGGCCCCAGGTACTGTACACGAATGGCGATCCCAGACGTGGGATGCCGGTAGGGTCAACGTTGAGATGTTGATTTGAGGGTTGGGCAATAGGTGTTTCAATATGGCTCTGTACAGGGTTGTTGAACCAGTCGGTTTCCGGAGCGGGCTCCTCGGCAAGGCGGGTCAGGGGAGTCGGGTTGCACGGTGTGATCAGAGATGCACCGAGGTCGCGTGTACCATAAGCAGTAGTATTAACAGCATCAAACTCATTCTCAGCGGGCTCTGGACTGCAAGACTGCATCATACGCTGATAATGAGGCATGATGGAGAACTTGCTTCGGCAAAGCTTCTTGAGGCGCTGGCGGGTCTTCGCGTCAGACTTAGGCCATGCTACCTTGGAAAGACCCTCAAGTGCTTTCGGTGTGGAGCTCCCACTGCGATCTGAAGGCTTGGTTGGCAGTGTCCTAGCCAAGTACTGCTTCTTTTTCTCCCAAGTTTTCTTAGCCCGGCGTGCCACGCGTGAGGTGACTCCCAGAGGTGGGATGCTTCCAGGGGTCATCTTGAAGGGGGTCATGGTCGGATCCTGCAAATAAATCTGGTAGGTGTTCCAGAGGTGGTTGTCCATCTCCCGAGTCCATGGCTTGCTGGTCACCTTTGATCGTTGAACCTTCTCCTTTTTAGGTAGGGTGGGAGACGACATCTCAGTTTCCTTGGGAAGTTCAAGGTGGAAGTATGGCTCGAAAATATCGCTTTCCACACTAGAGCAGCTCCCTCCGATCGAGGGACGCGATGCAAAAGTCTCGATTGACTCCACCGATGAATCGGAGATGTTAGAGCAAGCGGAGCCCGGGCGCTCAATATCCTGAGGCAGTGGTGTCTGATCCCACGAGGGCCATGATTGACTTTCCTCGCCTGATTCGAATTCTGTACCGCGGATCTGCGCAGGAGGTGTCTTGAAAATCATACGTTGACGTGGCGGAGCAAGGTAGCGTTCATCGTTGGTATGTTGCTGTTGTGGTGATGAGTCCACGGGCGCGTTGGATTGACCCACTTCGATCGATGGTAAGGGTACGTCAGAGGAGGCCCCGAACCCCCCGAATAGAAAGATGTCGGAGTCGATAAGCGCGGCGACATCAGTACCACGACGCGGGCGCTGGCGAGTATTCGGGAGTGAATTTCGGATATGACGTGGGGGCGATGGGATATTGATCTGAGTGGAGGGACGTTCGGGGGTCCTGGGCTCATCGAACGAAGGGAACGTGAAGTTCTTCGGGAGCGTTCGCGAAAGCTGACGCTGAGCCATGGTGATCAATGACTCGTGGTACAGCTCGCGAGGCACGTGGGGTCAAGTCCAGGAATGTGAGGAAGTCTTTGAAGTGATGTTGGGGGAAAGGGTAGATTGATGCGTGGCTTCGAATCGGTGAAGCGCAGGAGAGTCGTAGACGGGGAAGTGAGATCGTGAGTCGTGAATAAGAATGGGGGGAGAGGATAATAATAAATCAGGAGGCAAAAAGGAAAAGTAAAATGTCAAGCGAAAGCAAAGATTCGAGGCGATTGAACGAAATAGTTGAAGTATGTGATGTTGCGGAATGCGACTACTGGGGAATATCGGGGATCACCAGATCACAACTGCGGCTCCATCCCGACCACGAGTTTATGGAAAGGAGGAATTCGTCATCACCTGAACGCGAAAGAAACAAAAGAAAACGAGCTGCGATAAAGATCGCAGAGGGGGGGTGGGGGGAACGAAACAGGGCGAGGAAAGGAAAATTGGTGAATGGTGGAAAAGGAAGGGAAGTGAGAGAAGGGGAGGAGGAGGAGATTGGGCGCTGGAGTGAGGCGTGTCGGGAAGGAGCGAGTACCGGGTACTTCCAAGTTAGGCGGGAGAGGGAACACCAACAGTGAGCAGCCACTGAATGGTCCAGGTACTCTGTACTTACAAAACTACTACACTAACTGGCAGGCCCACTCAAGTGCTAGCAAATCCTACTACCAAAAAGCGCTACTCGCGACTAAAAAAAATCGTGTAATTCTGTTTTTCTTTTTTTTTCTTGCTTCATAAGTTTCTCTACCTGAATTCTCTCCTGAAATGTGTTGAGAGGATTCTCTTTGTTTAGATTTTCCTCGAGTCCTTCCCATCTCGAGGCTGCAGGTTGGACCTTACTTGATGCACGCTGCACTCGAGTCGAGGAGGTATACAAAACACCCACTACTTCCCTATCTATACTAGGAGACCTCCACGACTTGGTAAAAAGAGGGGGGCTGGGAACCTTTGAACCTTGGAAAGATCAATGCTCCATCCACTTCCAATGCTCCTCATTGGGAGCTTGAAGCCCTGGAGTCCACCAAGGTACAGTATAATGCAGTAAATGTACGGTCGATCGTGGGCTTAACCGAGAATCCACCCGTTGAGAAGAACGAGCAACCTAGAATCAACCATAAATCCCATCTGCAAGGGCGTCACAGCCAGAGATCTCCCCGAGAACGGGCAGCGTAGCGCAGTGATGTCCAGTGCAGATATTTCCTATTGCTTATCGTATTTATTTCCCCTCTCAGTCTTTCCTCCTCCTGATCTACAACACAGCATGTAAGACATGCTACATGACTGAACTTATTCCTACATCATCATATAGATCCAGACCAGCTAAAGATCTGGACTCTGATGCCCAGATGGCTCCATAAATGCTATCATGTATAAATATAAATATAGCCTTGGGACCAGGAACGAAACCCACAAACTCGCTCCATTTCATTTTTTTTTTCGATCTCATTGTGCGGTGTAGCTAGCGCCCCGTGGACTCGTGGGGCCAGAATTATCCAATATAACTTCATTGGGGAAGACAAAGGTGCACGAGGTCAAATCTCCACCGACGCGTTCGCGTCGCGTATATATATTACGGTTTGGTTACGGCAATGTGACGGTAAACACGCGCGATTATTACACGCTAGTCCTATTTGGGAAGCTCGGGCGCTTCTCAGTGCGAACCTCCCTTGGTAGAATATTTGATTGCCCCTAGGGCCGTGCTTTAGTTTGAACGGGCTATACTCTAGGGCTCTTAGATACTACAACAAGGAAAATATCTGGAACATACCTGTCACCCGTGCACAAATTGTCTCCAGCAAGCATTGATTTAATTTCATCACAGCTTCAGCTCGGACCGCTTCTATTCTATACTCAGCATCTCGCATGAATTCTTGCTGGCATGTCTCATAACGGAAAGTTCAGGTAATAATCCTTTGGGTTAATCCTGTTGATCGAAAACAAAAAAGATGCATCACAACAGCCAATATTCTCTTTTTTTTTTCAAGAGACTAACTAACCTTATAATCGTCCATTTCTTGTCACCACCTTCAAATTGGTATTAGCCTGGAGCACTTCAATAAATTTACATAAATACTAGTAAAAGCAATAAGAAACTTGAAGGAGCCAGTTTTTTGAGACCTTGGGAAATACCTGTGTAAATATGTATCTATTATGCCGAACTTTAATTAATATACTCAATCAATATAATTTTGAAACTTCCAAAGTTCCTCGGGGCCCAAATGATGATTTGATCTTATACCACCGGAACCTGTTCACATGGTACAAGAGTAGCATCATCAAGAATTTGTCCTATCTCATACTGTGTCTAGAATATGTCAGATTTGCTCACATCGAGTATTGTTTCAGCACGCACACACATATCTTGGTTTTTCAATATAAGGAGGAGGAGTACAGTCCTCGCTAACAATCTGAATTGGCATCGTAAGAGGCAAAGTCATCTTATACCTCCCCGACGTCAAGCTAACACGCACAGCATACGTTCGAGACGCGAGACACGAATAGAAAGTAGGAAGGAACAACTTCTTAAGCGTCCCAGGCACCCTAATTGGCAGAAACAGACTGGCCTTGTATGTAACGTGCCCAGCTTCGCTGACATCACCCGTAGACGTGCACCTTTTCATTGCAGAGTGAGTGATCGCTGAAGACTCTTGAATATATTCCGCCTCTTCAACTTCCGTCGAAGTTTTTTCCCAGACTAGCTTTTCTGATTGCCCAATGTCTAGCCTATTTGAGGTTCGGTAAGACACTATCAAATCGGAACCCATTAGGTCCTGCTTCTGTTCGTCTGGGAAGTATCCCATATGGCCCAGTGAATGAGTGGTAGTCGCTTCTAACGAGGCGTATTGAGCATATACATCAGGAAGAGGCACATTGGCTGATATCGTTGTAAATTGAAGGTCGACTTTTATCATTGAACCAGAGGTAGACAAGCTGTCGGAGAGGAAAATAGGCGGTGGCTGAGTAACTGAAGCTGTTATGGAAGCCACGTTTCGCGAGAGGATATTCTTTTTGACGAATTTCTCGTGTGACATGCGGTATATCGTGCTTTTTGAATCAATGCAAAGTGGAGGTCGCTCAGGAAGATATGGCATCACTCGAATAGGATGACTGTTCTGAATATGACTCGGCGATTTGGATTTCTTTCCCGGTAAGATCAGTCGTGCCTCGATGAGATATTCAATTCGTACACAGCGTCCCATTGAATCGTCTGATACCCATGATCCCACTGTCGGAGGTAGCTGAAGGTGTCGCTCGCGAATTAAGTCATCTTTGTGTTGGCAGGCAGCATCGGGTAACCGGGTAGGAATATTGAAGGCAAATGGGATGATGTAAGAATTGCCAGCCTCAAGTATGCGATTGTTGGGAGGAGAGTCTATGGAAATTGGCAAGCTGCGTTGTAAGAATACTTGCATTGATGGTAGGACGGCATGTTGACATAAAGCAACTTGTGATGTGCTAACTCCTTTGAAGACAAGGCCTAGATTTTGAAAAGCGAGATCGGCTTGGGAGGTAATTTCCAGCCATCCAGAGACAAATGAGCCCGATGTGTAAATTTTTGAATCGAGGTGTTGATCAACCTTGATCTTCAGGATGGGTTGATGTTTTGTGCGATCTGGAACCAATTTGGTTTGAGGGCTGAGCCTTCTACAAATGGACATGATGACGGAAGTCGGGTTTGAGTCAATGAGAGAAAATTCAGCTAAACTGACAAATTTCCCACAATTGATTCTTCGAGAGCACTAGCCTTTCTTTTATATGGAGCTACTAAATAATATTTCGTTCGCTTGAAAATAATCCAACTCGGTTTCTAAGTCCCGATTCTTGCTGCTGATACGTTCTTTCGGGCGCTCATTGGCTATAGTTTTCCGAACAATAGACCCCCACGGGCCATGGGCCTCGCCCGAAATGTGGGCCCTTCTCCCACTGCGACTATGTACTACCAGCCCTGGAGTGCCGGACTCGGCTCATTGGTCATAAGATCCGAACACGCAAAGAAGACAACTAACAAACAGGACTTGATCACCCATGTGCAGCTCGCGTGGTATGCCAATCCTATCTAAGCTACCCTATCGATAAAACTCTCGCAGTTGGACATCCCTGTAAGGCAATACGTATACTAATTACGCCATTGAAGTTGTAGTATGAATATTAACTCTGAATTATGCAAAAGTAGTCATAGTCTGAATTATAATAATAAAGCGAGCATAGTAGCAAATAATTTTGTATGAAGATCTATTCAATAGGGTAATGGTTAACCCTACATCGCGCATGTGGAGTTGGCCCCTCGCAAATGTTTTGAGACTGCATAGGTTCCTTTCTCAAATGGGATGGAGCAGTGATTCTTTCAAAGGTCAAACCCGTCGCCTAGGCCAGCCAATAGGAAGTCCAACGCAGATGGGAAAGGCATCATATCTAAGCCCTCCGTTGGTATATCTAGATTGCTAATATCGGCTCCGATATCGTATGACTGTCCTTGTAAGTGGTCTCTCGATCTCGATTCGGAAGCAAAACCCGCGTTCATTCCAGAGTGGTTTTGATCATCATACATCGATCTCTGTGCCGTGGATGATGGGGTGAACATCAAGTTGTTCGGACTTTCGGCAGTATTAGAGTTGATGACAGTCGACACGGCCATGGGAGCGTAACCCAATGAATGTTCGAGGCTCTCCCCATGCGAAACATTTGTTTGATCGTTTTCGAGATCAATTGTAGAAGGATATTCCGGCTTGCGATGATCATGTCCTCGGCGACTGTCCCACTGGAATAGCCGGAGGAGACTCCTCGCGTATATCCAGAAGTAAGAGAATTCTCGCAGTGAGAGCAGTAGTGAATGAAGCATACGCCTTGACTTGGCCTCAACTAACGGGTTAGCTGACGTGAGTTCAGAACTGACGTGAACCAAGGCAGTGAAAAGTGGATACAACGATTGAATCGGTAATTCGCTTGTAGCAGACCTTGCTCTGACGAACTCATATATAGACGTGATGACCACAACGGCATCTCCACATATATTCAAATCGCTCAGGGCGTGAGGAGTATGTAGGCTACGGCCAGGCTTGGCGAATGATCGGTGAAGAAGAATAAGGAAGTTGTTATAGTTGAGGTGGAGAAATGATTGCCAATTATCGGCCTCCGGTTGGGGCAAACGAAGACACTCAGGCAACTGAGTGATGAATTGAGCCAAAGATTGGTCGGCTTGTCTTCTAGCTTCTGCTTTTTCCGCGGGAGTAGATCGTAATGCTATAATCCGACGCATTGCATTTGAAAACATGACGCACAATCGAGTATGTTCCATTACAAAAGCAATGTTCGCACCGGGAATCCCTTCAAAATGACACTCTTGAAGTGTGGGAGTATCAGACTCGTCAAGTCGCCTTATCAATGATCAGAATTAATTCTCGTGAGACTTCGAAAATACTTACAAGGCTTGAGGGCGGCCATAAGCTGTAGATACCAAAACGTCCAATTGGAAAAGCACCCACCACAATCGAACCCATTCTCGTTTGTGGATGGCCGACATTGAGGATTTGGAAGCATCCCGGTGCATGCCTAGTCCCAATGCCGTCCGCGTTGCGAACCCAATCCAATACCATGAGTTGGAAACAATGTCTTCTAGATTGTCACAGTGGCAAGTTAGGAGTAGTGGAACCTGAACATATACCTTTCTGTCCTCTTCAAATCGAGAATCGATGAGCAACTTTGCTTGCCGAAAGCAGTGAGACTTTAGAGATCTATAGTCATTATGTGGGGAAGCTAACACATGGGCGCCGACGAGAAGGACAGCGTGAAGGAGAGCAAGTGGAACGGACTTTGTAGGGTCCGTGGACTTATATCTGTTCATAAAGTCCACTTCATCGATAATTGGCCAACCCGGATTGACACGGGTGAAGTAAGCTTGGATCAATTCTTCGATCACAGGCTTTTCAGGGAGCTCGAGTGCTTCGGCAGGTATATGATGTGACTCGCGGGCGTGGTGATAGCTCCCGAAATGAAGTTGATTGAGGTCAATATGTTGTGAACGTTGTCGAATCAGGTAATTGATGTTAGAGAATTCGGTGCCAATGAAATATAAGCGATGATCCGGACCGATCTCAGTAGGTTTACTGGTTTTTTCATCAATGAGATCCACTAGATTTCGTGTCTCTTGTTCATCGAGGCATTCGTAATCCCCAAAGGCAGTTGGTTCTGATTCTGAGTGTCGGCCACGTCGCTGATAAGCGTGTCCTTGCTCTCTGATTTCGTATTGTAAAGAAGATCTTTGATCAGCATGAGAGTCCTGGGTACGGGGAGAATCTGTCCATCGGGTATTGATTGCTCTCAGAGTTCTTGGTGACGTGGCGACTCGTTGCTGGTGGCCCCGAGGCTGGATTGGAACTACTACCCGGCGGCTTTGATGGGCCTGAGTAGTCTTCGACTTCTTCTTTTCATAAATGCGGCAGCTTGGTTTTCCCTGAGCTTCACAATTGGAGCATGGTGAGCCCTTTGTGAGAATATCACAACGCACTTTGCGCTGGTGGCATGTAAGGCAGGCTCTGCCGTCTGTGATGATAGGAATATGTTAGCATTGTGTGTTTTAACCTGAGACTCAAAAAATAAAAGAGCGCAACACTGGAAAAGACCAGCCAATGATCTAGCTATTTCACTTTTGTTGTCGGGAGATGCGGGGGATGTCATACTGGACCTTCGTTTATTAACCGATGACAAACGGGTACCTTGCTGAAGAGGGACAGATGAGTGACGCCCTTCCGTTGTCATGGCGCATGAATATAAAAAAGTGCAAATTCCGTGGTAACCATCAAAAACCGAATTGTGAATACCGAATCAATGCTCAATGATTGAGTCAACAGAGCCAATGAAGCTTTAGCAGTGTTCCCCCCAGCTCGGACACGGATACGATCACGGCAGAGTGGAGTCGACACACGCCAATGCAAGAAGGCTCTACACCGGCTGGATCTACCAGGCCGATCTATTGAATATCCCAAATGATTGATCACAAAATCAACGAAAAACTTCTGGTTTCGGGCGGTGCGCAACGATGCAAATTTTCGGGAACTGGTGGGCCGCAACTTTCGTTACATACAGCCGTCGCAAGCTTTGTACAGAGGCCGAGGAGTAGGGGGGATTGAATCGGGAATCCGGAAAAGACGGACCAATAAAGGCCCTTCCATAATCCCACTTTCGGAAATTTGGACCAACTGTGGCTCGTCTCCACTTCCGACTGCTGACATTTGGAGGCGAACGGAAACATGGAGCTACGCCGAGGGCTACAAACAGGTAATAGATTGTAGAAATGTGTAGAAATGTGTAAAAAGAGGGTAAGTTTCTCATATGGACTAGCTACATATTTATATACGATATACCCCTATCAAGCAACCATCAAGAATAATATTACGCGTCACTAGAGATAATGCTCCACTAACCAGAGTCTAAGTACTTTCAGAACCCCAATTTGAATAACGTGCGGACTCTCAGGGCTGTCACTAACATTTTAATATTAAATCTTAATCAGCCTTGGACTATTTATTTTATTTTCAGCAATGGGTTAGTGGCTAGGTACTTCTACCTATTTGTAACCCCCGCGAAGTCATTGACATGATCGAGTGTGAACTTAAGCGATGAAATTGAAATTGAAATGGATGTATAACTTATAATTTCAACCCAATCATCAGGTTCCCTCATGCCTATCCAGTGCTGTTGTCGTAAGTGTATCCTCCATACTCATACAAACAGATGCCAGCAGACTTGCACGGTACAGCGTCATCACATCAACATACAAGTCTTTACTGGTGCAGCTTTTCCAGCTGCGCCGTCAAAAAGTTCTCCCCATCAAAGATCCCTCCCTCAAAATAAACATCCCCTACTTCATTCATCCGAATGAAGTAAACATTATACACTTGAATATCCAACATGCTTAAGTGAAGCCAGGCAATAGCGCTCTTCTCCGCTACAGCCTTCACCTCTATTTCGTGAAGAACAAGTGGTACTGATGAAATTGAAGCAGCTTTGTCCAAAGTACTTTTGATAAGAGGGGCGAATTGGCTTTGATCTGTCATATGTCCAACTTTTCCGCCCGCTAGGAAGGCGAGAGGGGCCTTGTAGTAAGTGGCCATCTTGGCAGAAACCTCAGTTTTATCTTCAGAGGAATTTCCGGAGATGACGACGGCAGAATATTCCTCCATGAATTTCCGGGCGGCCGTGACGATAGCCGACGTATCTTCTTTGATTGACATGGTGGTTATTTTGTTGGATCTTGACTGGGGGGCTCAAGTTGTTATAGGCTGGACGATAGCAAATGGTTGAATACTGTGGGATGAATGGATAGAACAATACTGATAATGATGCTAGGAGAACCTGTATTTATAGGCTGTGATGGATACACTGCTACTGCTACTATACATCAACTCTTGCCCTATACTGTTCCGCTGTCGCCCGTGAACCTCCGCGGAATATTCGGCCGAACATATTCTGCTTTATGCCCCTTCTGCTTTGCGTTTCCTTTGAAGGGGCTATTTTAATGGGAATACAACAGACGTCAAGGCTTTAGTGAGTCAATTATTATTCGTTTAAATTGAATCCCTGGAAATTTAGCCAAGGCTCAAACTTTTTGTTTATGTTGCGCTTCACTAGAATTGAGAAGAATTAAAAAAATTGTTGCCACGCGACCTTGAATTTACTTGAGATTATCATCTAGAGACCGTAAATTTTCTATCTAGGGCCGATGGTTCATCTCTTTACATACTACCGGCTCAAGATTCTGAAAATGACTATCCGAAAATTGCAGAACAGCATCGTTCAATCCCGTTCAAATGAATTCCATACTTGCGTTTCCTAGCCATGAGAATCAGTAGAATTTTGGGGGTGGTCTGGCACTCATTTATATATCTTCATTTATTCTATCTACCTTCAGAATAGAATTTACCACGATTTCTTACCCTGGCGGTTACTACTAACGCTACTACTACTACTCTCAAGTGCTCCGGCCTCCTGGTATTTCTTGCATATTTTACACATCCTTTCACCTTCTGCCAGTGTCTTTCCTCTGAACTTTCAAGCATCATTGCTCCAATTCCGAACTTGCTGAATTGATCAAATCACTGTGGTTTATCTCAAGGTATCAAAATTCTAGCCGCCAGAGGCAGTGACTCCTAAGTTGGGAACCAGATCAATGTAGTCAAATGAGTATGTCTTTGGTAATTAGATCAAATTGATCACAGGAGAGTCAACGACTCTCATGGAGATTTAAAGGGTAAAGGAAGGAAAGGAAAGAGACCAGCTTCGTTCGGGACGCTCCACTACTATGGAGAGGAACATAAGTGGTAGATAAGAAGTCGAAGGTGCAACTTTTTATTCCGATGTTCACATGCTCACAAAACGGTGAAGCCGGTTGAGTTGGGTCACATTGGACGTTTTCACCCAGTCCAAAGCTTAAACCATAGTACCCACCCTGGCTAATAGTAAGGCATTGAGGCACCGGGGAAATTTGGAGAAAGGTCTTTGTTTTAAGAATCTCTGTCAGTCTCGGTCTCAAACTTCTAGTACTCCGTGTACTGACACAGCCGCACAAACCTACCTTTACGTATAGGGTAACTAACCCCAACGTAGCGCCAATATATCTCTGACATATAATTGACAAATACGTTCTTTGAATACAGCGTGGATAATTCTTACCGCTTGTTCATTTAGCACAGATGCCCGGGTCGCGGGTTTGCCGGCGGCGAGTTGAGGGGCTTTCGGTCCAATTCGGCCGAACAAGACCGCCTTTAAGTTCGCACCGAAAACATAGGGGAATGGGGCCTTTCTCCGAGAGGGGATTTTCGGCGCAATGACCCCCATTCGCGGTATCTACTTTTCTTTCTTTCTTTTTTTCGAGTGAAGGAAACTTGAAGAAATCCCATGATAATGATGACCAACATGACACCGGACGGACACCGGCGGAAAAGGGTTCGGAAAGGAACGAAGAGCTGCTCGGAGTGTAAGCACTTGTCCCCGCGATGAAGCGCACTTCTGACAATATGTAGGTAAAAGAAGAAAGATCAGATGTCTTCCTTCTCCAGATCCTTCTATATGCATCAATTGCGAAGACAGGAATACGCCGTGTCTCAGCCAAGAATATGTTGATGATTATCACTCCCGATCTACCGAGGATCTGGGGATGGCCCACCGAATGGCGAGAGTAGAGTCACTATTAGAGACACTAATACACAAAGCTTCTCATAATGAAATCGATTCTTTGGCATCTTCCTCAATTCCGGCAGCGACGGCCCAGGTGCGGTCACAGCCTGTCTTTGCCTCTCTAACTAACGATATTCTAGTGCAGGCCGACATCAGCCCTGCGATAAAATCCGAGAGCTTACGCCGACAGTTGACTGCGATGTTGCTTTGTCAAGAAGATGTGGATTATCTCTTCGCATCCAGCCATGGATGGTGGCTTATTCAACAGCATATGATGCCGTATCTACAAAACTCGGATGAGAATGATTCTCGTGGGTTGTTTACTGTCAGCACTGTCTCAAAAGAAAGTCCTATAGTAATTACGAGACTCCTCCTCTGTATTTCAATCTGCATCCAGCAGCTTTCATCTAAGGTTGATATACAAAAGCTTCAGACAGCTGCACCACTTCGAAGAGCGATGAGCAGTATCGTGAGCTTTATTGCCCATAACGTGACTTCTGATGATGAAATTACCGGAAGCCTCGAGGGAGTTGAATGTCTCGCACTTCAGGGGATATATGAGGTTAATACCGGCAATCTTCGACGGTCGTGGCTTTCGTTCCGAAAGGCTATCACGGTTGCCCAGCTTCTGGGTTTACATAGAGCGGCGCCAAAGGCATCTCAGAAGGCATCCGAGGAGAATTCGGATCTTCAACACGCAAGAAGAAGTCATATATGGTATCAGATTTCCAGAGCAGTAAGTTGTAAATTTTCACAAGGGTGTACAGAACCATGCTTACCGCGCTAGGAACGCTACCTGTCCGTCATGCTTGGTGTACCGTCAAGTACAGGCTCCGCAGCATTCAACCTGCGCGATGGCGCCCATTTTTTATCTACAGAAGATCTGTATCACAAGAATTTATACCAAATATCAGGGCTCATACTTTCTCGTAACCAAGATGATTTTACTCATTGTTTTTCTACGACCCAGAGAATCGGCGAACAGCTCGATTCGTTCGCGAAGCAGATGTCGCCAGGCTGGTGGGATATCCCTATGAGCTTGCCTTCCACCCGCACAAAAGAAGCGTCAGTCGAGTTCGAGCGCGTGATGTGTCAAATATGGCATTTTGAGTTAGAAATACTTTTGCATCTGCCCTTTATGCTTCGCGCAGCGAATGATCAAAGATACGAGTTTTCGCATATCTCTTGCTTAAATGCCAGCCGAAATCTTATTAAAAGATGGATTGCTATTCGCGAGAGCCATGAGACCCTTCTCTTCTCTAATCTCCTCAATTTCCAGGGTTTCACAGCAGCGACCACTCTCCTGCTTGGGCTGCTAAGTTTCACAACGATATCTGGCCATGTCATCTCCCAGGAGGAACAGGAGGATTCTCGGCTTATAGAGATGGTTGTTCGAAGTTTCGAAGGACTCGAACGCGATGAGACTGGTAAATCCGTTAGTTCTCAGAGCGTCTCGATCATTCGCACCCTTCAAAATTTCCTTCGTGACAGAAGCATATCACACAGTCTGTGTCTTGAGATACCATTTTTCGGAACTATCAAGCTTGCACGTAGCTGTGCCTTGCAGCCCTTAGAAGGTGAGCGGCTTCTCGGTGCAAACGGGGGCAGAAGACCCTCTTCATCTCGATTCGATCAATCGGCCCTATCTCCAGCAGAGATGAGAAGAAATTGCATTTCGACTTCGACTTCTCATGCTCCCGCTAAAGAGCAAGGGCAGGCGGAGAGTGAGAACAGTGGTCATTTTGTAGATGATATCGATACGTTTCTACAGCTGTCTGGAGGTCAATTTCAACATTTTGAGGATTCTTACATTCAAAATGATATTCTTACAAGTGGATGGCCAACTCAGGAAATGGAGACAATACTCTTTGATAGTCTAGTGGATGCGGATTTAGTAGGTACATGGAATTCTTTGTGAGATGGATCCTGATTTTCCGTTTTCTAGCTTGATAAGGAAAAATCTATGTTTTTAATAGGATTCTTTATAGGATGGACTGTGGCTATCCCTAATTCTATTTTAATGCAGCCAGATTCTGATAGAGCTATAGGATAGGCTATCGTTCCTATGGATTGTTAATGGCTACTAACAGGATATGCCTCTTACTAGTATGAGAGGCCACGAGGGGCCTGAAGTCACCCTTCAAAGTTTCAAGTTCCCGATACATATAACACTCCGAGTCGTGCACGTCAAATATCATGATAGTTTTAACATATAGCTCACTGAATACTAAATCGATGCATCAGATCTGTATTCAAACTAAACAAAGCTTTATGTACCTTAAGTGGTAATGCGTCCTTTTGGTAGTCGGGATTTTCCGCTAGGGCCTTTTGTAATTCTTTCAATAATTCAATGATTTTCCCCCATACCATTGGGAGGCTAATTGATAGAAAGATAAGACAGGAAACGGCTCTTTGCCAAAATTCCGCTCTGTCATATCCCAGCCCGCCTCCCCCCCTATCTCTAAGCATATATAGAGAATGATCGGTCAACTTATGTAGAGCCGAATGAAAGTGGACAGGACTATCTCTGAGGGCTACGAGCTCCTCAACCACAAGCTCATACCTTAGCTCAACCGCTTCTATCATTTCAGTAATATCATCAAGTACTGCGGGTAAACGATAATATGGGTGATCGTAAATATCCTTTCGGATGCTTCCAGGGGGTACTGGAGCTGGTGAGTGCTCGGGTGATTCAGGCAGATCCTCGAGCGGGTTGCACTTCATCTCATTTTTTAAAAGCTGGTTACAGCAACGCACTGAAAATTCGTATAGACGAGCTTGTATCTTCATAACCAAGAGACCAGCAGGAGCATTTATACCAGAAGCAGCTCCTCTAGCCTTTATAAACTCCTCTAAATTAGCTGTGCGGCCACAGCTCTCTGCTTTATTGAATTCCTTTCCAGCAAATAAAAACGAGAATTTGTCAGGTGATAATATCCAAGATAAATACATACCCCCGTTCTTGCCAGAAAACAAGAGTGAGAGGAAGTCCATGGCCCAAAATGAACCAGGGAGGCTATTAGCTCGAGAGTGAAGCATTATAAGAAAGGATCCAGTCTTCTTATCGGTCAAGTCCGTTGTTGATATAAAATGCCATTGGTTATGACTACCTCTCGCTTCGTGAGACTTGAATCCCAGCAGCATAGCAATATCTGGTCTTGAACTTGTATTGATCTTTTCCGTGCCTCTCAATTCTGGTTCATCTTGATATGTTGCTTCCCAGTTCGATGAAAGGATATTTTCTCTCTTTGCATAGCCATAGTGATGCCATCGGTCTGAAATCCTTTGTTCATAGTGGTTTAGTATTTTTCGCAGATCGTTATAGTAACGAAAAATCTTCTTCGCCAATTGATCACGAAGATCCTCAGCTTCCTTGAGAGTCAGGAAACAAACTGGCATTACTTCTTCCTCTTAATGGAAGATACTAGTATTAAGCGATTCCGCAAAACGAAGGAGCTTCACTGTCCAGAAATCACGTGCTTCTTCAGTAGAGTTCGCAGCGTCTAGCCGTTGACAATTTGTCCCATTAACTTCCATGATCCATGGGAGCAATTTTATCAACTTTTCAAGCTTGTCTTCTTCTTTCAGGTTGTTAACCCCATGTTCAAACAAAAAGCGCAGTAATATGGCCTCGTCCGGCCTGTAGTGTCGAAGCAAAGCGGTTACATCTGATGCCCATTTCTTTCTCTGGTTTTTATTATGGAAGATGTGGCCCGTAGTTACATCAATATGCATTAGCAATTCCTTTCTCAGCGCCTCGTATCCGTCATCGTCCAATCGATAACCCAAGTTTCTCTTGTTTGGCTCATTGTCGCTCATACTGCAGAACTATACAGCCGCTGGATTTTCCCGTCTCTTGTGGAGTGATTTATGTTGAGCATAGAATTAACGTTGTTTATAGTATCGGTTAAAAACATAAATCCTGAAGATATTCGATAAAATTTGCAACAGCGCGAAAGTTCCAAGGTTGTTTTGGTTCTGAGACCTATAGATGATTTGAACCAAAGGGGGACTTGCTATTTGCAAGAGAAATAAGCGACTATTTATTTTGTTTTTGGGGACTTGTGATATAGCATCGAAAGAAACAGAATAGATGAGACATTCTGTGCCGAGTGGCTCAAATGTTTCCAATGAAAGGTTGTCGGGGTGGAGACTATACAAGGTTTGTCCTTCAGTCGCAGGAAATATTGTGAAAGAGTTCAGATACTAAATGCTTTCAGATCTTCGCATGGGTCTTTGTATAAGGGTTATATTAAGTAGTGACACCTAAAGTTTGCTTTTACTCTTCAAAGAATCCACACTTGTCAGCAAAGGTCAACATCCCTGATACTCGAATTATGAACCCACGAGGGCCAATTTTTACGTTCTTATCATGGCTCTGTTTTGAAGGTAATACCTTTAATAGGAACTTGGATGTTAATCACAAGAACTGCAGACTCGGACCTAGTCCAAGTGCACTCGAGGTTGACAACTATGGGCATGGCTGTGCGAACACGAGTATGTAAAACCTTGAAGGGAGAGAACATAGGATACATGAGATTATTCTGCATAAAGAGGTTACTGGCCTTGATGAAAACGCCCGGGCGCGACTACTATGAAACAAAGAACTATGCAAACACTCGGATGGAGGCTAATCGTCTATGATTTGGATATTTGGCATCGTTTGTTATCCAAAGTGAATCCTTGGAAGATTCGAAAAAAATATTCGAGAATGATACACATTCTACATCTGTACATCCCGATAAGTTCGTGGCATCATGATGGGAAGAGGAGTAGCTGCACATGTGGCTATTTATGCCACCGTCTTCAACTGAATGGTGAGTTGTATGTGCAGCACACCACTCTAAACGCCGACCTTAACTTCAAACATTGGCAGTGATATTCATTCGATTTAAAACTTTCCAAAGCAACCTCAAGACTGTTTCACCAAACTACCCCCAACGACTATATTCTGCGAGCCGTGGGCTATGGCGCACAGAGCATGATTGAGTGTGCTCAATGATACGGCGGTACATTAGTCTAGGGTGGTCCTAATGTACCGCCGTATAATGAGCAAAAGAAATACGATGATAAATGAAACAAAGCGATCAAAGTCCCGGCAACAAAGAAAGCAAAAATAACGAGGCATTTCCAAGTTTGGACCACTTACAGGTTCATAGAATGGAAAACAAAGAAAAAAGGATATACTAGCGATAGAATGAATTGGATGTCTGTGTCTTGTGACTTTAGCATAAAGAAAGTAATATCTACTAGACGAACATAATATGAACAGTTGCCAATGGTCAATGATGGAATGAAATGACATAGACAAATGATAAAAAATGACAAGAACGCGGAAAACAACTGTATGGGTATAATGTTTCATGATAAAACAGATGGGAATTATAAAAAAGCAAAGAAAGAGGGAGGGGAAGAAATAAAAGAAAGGATACAGCAAAGAAAAGGATGGCTATACAAGGCCGATCAGGGTCTTTCAAGCTTCTTTTTCCGATCCGCGAGAAGTGTCTCAATCTTCCGAAGCTGCAAGGCAAGACCTTTCTTCTCGGCGTTTACAACAAGCCAGTCTTCCATCTTATGACGCACATGGCGCATAGAGTGGATGACGGGAAGAACGGGGGGCGTAGTACCGCTAGGACGGCCATCTTGTTCCATCTGAGTCCACCGCTCAGAGCCAGGATTCAACAGAAGATCGAATACTTCGGCCCAGAGCTCTCGATCCCAATAGCGTTTCAAAGATTCGCGAATACGGTACGTATGAGCTGTGCCGGATGAACCTCCAGTGCTGCTCCTAGCAGGCATAGACTCGATGTGCTTGCCAAAAAGTAGAACGTGGATCGTACCAGCAATACCGTAAAGGTCAATCTGGTGTGTCCAAGGTCGTGCCTCTCGGATTTCATTGCACTCGTGCGTTGCTACCTCCCAGTCTGCTATGAATTGCACAGAAGGCTGAAAGGCATGCATGTCAATGCTGCGGCCGAAATCAATGAGGTCAAGACCCTTGCTGCGCCAGCCGTGATAGCCGTTGGGAGAGTAGTGTGCATTATCACGAGTGTCATCAGGCTGTTCGTTAAGATCCAAAAGAGACATTGCCGCGGCGGGGTCATTTTCCGAGCTAGCTTCATCAAGGCGAACAAGACAATTGTCAGCTTTGATATCGCCATGCAGTATGCCGTTGGCGTGAAGGGCTTCGACTGTACGCAACAGTTCAACAGAGAAAAACATGGCCAATGACTCTTCTAGACCGCCTTCGCTATGATGACTAGAGGTAATAGGGGCATTGCGAAGGACGTTGACGAGGTCGAGTAGAGTACCCTGGCCTCGATAGTCCTCCACAAGAAAACTTTCGCGCTGATGCACGTGTAGTTCATGCGCTCGTACGACGCTGTCTGTAGCACGGGTATGATCGGCAGAGTGTCGGAGTCGATCATGCGCGGTGCGAATCATGTAAAATTCCCAGGCACTGGAAGGCCCATTCTCGACCTTAATAGCCTCAAATGAATATCGTGCAGCTTTGTAAGGGCTAACCGTTTTTGAACATGAGTCCATGCTTCCAAATGTCTCTTCTTCGTCATCTGATTGAAAATGGCCGGTTTCAGAGCTGCCAATACTTTCTGCGAGATAGACTGGAGCGTATGCACCAGCACCAAGCTCGCGTCGAATAATGTAGCTGCGCTCCGCACCGGGGAATTTAAGAACAGGTGTATCGAACCCGTCATTGGCGCCCTTGGATTTTCGGATGTGGGTTCTGATGAACTTCTGAATCATGGAGGCATAGTTACTGTCCTTGGAATGGCTATGATACCCCGAGTAATTTTCCAAGGGCGGCTCCAGAGAGTTCAGAATCGTGTTACGGATACCTTTATCCGTTGGATTGCATTGCGCGTCCTTAATGATGGCTTCTCCCCTCCGGCGAGATTTAGGAACAAGTGTTTTGAAAGCAGTAGGGCTGAATGGTACGTCCGCTGTGGAGGAAATAGTGTGGTCGCCATTATACGGTGTTGCTCCTCCTACCGGGCTCTCAAGGAGATTGCCCATTTGAGGCTTCGAGGGAGTCTTTGTGTTGTACAAGTGGTTTCGTGCTGCCGTCTGAGAGGGTATTGAAGATTCGGTTCGCTCCACAATGGGAGTCATAAATGGCAGACGGTTTTGTGCCATTATCGCTGGATCTCTGTAGGTTCCACATAGCGGTGCATAATCTTCAGGCATCTCTGGGACGAAACGTTCTCTTTCGGGTGTTCCATGGGATGATTCATCGACGGAACCATCATTAAGAACTGACTGGCAGGTAGTATCGATACCTTCATGCCCAGGAATATCTTTGCTGACACTAAACTCGGTCCAATCTCCATCGACGACGCTTTCAGCCTGCGTATTGTCTGCATATTCAGTATCGTCGTAGGACTTGTGGAAAGTGTGCGTTTCTTCATCAGCGAAATCACTTGAAGCAGCCGACATGTGACCGAAAACCGTGCTATCAGCATTACTAGCAAGATCATCGTCTTCATAGTCGCTACCATATAAGCTGTCGGCTGCATCCTCGGTCTCAGCTTTCAAGGGTTGGTTGAAAAGGTCGTAGATCTCATCTGTAGCAGCTCGAGTATGCATGGTCATAGTTGGCTCCCGAGTACTCTTTCGCCGAACCTTTGAGTTGGTGGGCGAGTCGAACTTCATCTTGACTATTGATTCAAATAAGAAATTGATCATCCATTAACCTGATGAAGAGGTAACACTTACCAGTTTGTGTCGTCTGTGTCTCCCCGTGTACTTTCGATCGCCGTGCTTTGTTCGATTTGCTCTCTTGTGATCCGTCCTGTTCCTGAAAGTGAGATTTCCCATGTTGTTCCTCGAGAGCCAGCTTTTGATCTGATATTTCTGTTGCATCCTCAATGGGACTGGGCGCTCTTGGCTTTTCAATGGGGGGCTCGGCACCACCAGCGTTACCGGAAATCTGCTGGAGAGGTTCTTTTTGTTTCCGCCAGTTTTTACCGGTCCACCCACGTCTCATAGCCCGGAGCTCCTCAAAGCTAATTTCGTGTGCAGGGTTGTTTCGGTCAGGATATACTGCTTCCAGGTCGACGAAAACACGTTCTCGACGACCGGTTCGTGGGTTTACCGCTTCCCTTACATGGTGCTCGGGGATCTCCTCTGGTGCACTGGACTCTTGACTTTCTTGATGATGATTATTTGGATTTGACTGTATATAAACGATTGAAACAAACAGGTTAGGCCAGCAATTAGTCCTATGATCGTAAATATACGGAAGCCTGGAATAGGGGGAAGTAATTTGAGATTGCGCACTCACCTCATCCCGGAAAATAGCCATTTTTTGCGATGGCCCTGATTTCTTTCCTGCCTTCAAAGTCTCTCCAACCCATGGCTTTGCCTCCACCCGGTTCTCCTTTTTGCGCTCTTCCGTTGTCCCAATACTCTCCCAACCTTTCGTAGACCCACCGCTTGTAGCTGGCTGACTGGCAGCACTCTCATCTGCATCCGAGAAAATAGCCATTTTTGGTTTTCCAGATTTGGTTTTCGGGGGAGCTGTCGTTGAGGCCGAATCGCGAGCTGCCGCTTGAGGATCCGCAGACCCATCCGCAGAGACAAATGGATCCATCTTTGCGGCCAGCGCAGGCCGAACCTTCGGTAAGGCAGGTGAAGAAGGCCCCGCATCTTGAGGCTGCTGCTCATACCGGTGCTGAAACTCACTGTATTTTCGCAACAATCGCTCCGCTGGCCGAGCCTCATGGTCGACACCAAGTCTGTAAACTTCCTCCGCTTGAGTCCAACGCCCCGCACTTTCTAACCATGCTGCAAATTCCTCGTAAAACAGTGCCAGTCCCTCGCCGATATGGTGTCGTGACAAGAATGCAAATGTCTCTCGTGGTGCATCGGAGAAAAACCGGATATAATGCAACCATATGCGTAAGTACCGCGGATCGTTTTTGTAGTGGGTTGATGAAAGAAATGATTTCGTGGCGCGCTCAAGTAATGGTAGGAGACGAGACTCGGGAGTCGCTTGGGCTGATGGGTACGCGTTCAAGGTCCATTTAACATAACGGTCGTAAACATCGAGGGGATCGTCTGATTCTCCAATTGTCTCCAGCTCGCTTTCGTATTCTTCACGAATCGCATCGTTCAAGGTCCTTGTGTCATTAGGTGTTGGTGAAGCATATTTGTCGTTACTGCCACCTGAAAAAATACGGGCGAGTTCTCGTGCTGATCTACCTCCTGGGAGTGATTGCACGTTTTCTTTTTGAGCTTCGATAATGTCGAAGTCGATAAGATCCCCAGAGCCGGCCATCTTGCTGAGGTTTCAAAATGCCCCTTTTGCAAGCGCTGGCGATTCGATCTGTGTTTGTTGGCGAGAATAAGAGGGGGACTTTGGAAACTTTGTTGCTAAAGGTGGATTTGGTTATCGATAAACATCACATGACCGTTGCCGCGGTGATCAATCCCCAGTGCTTCTCGACAACGAACCTTGCTCATCGATTGCTTTGCGTTTTACATAAAATTGTTTAAGAAGCAATTTACTTGAGTGCCGTAGCCTAAAATCAAATTTAAGAAGAGAAGGAAGACCCCCTCAGCAATTCCTCGGCTTAACTACGCAAAGGCTCATTCTTACTGTTGCTTGGCGCCGGCCCAGTCACTTTTGGAATAGCGTATCCAATCGGATCAAGGACCCATCCAATTCTGGAACACTGGGTCCATCCCGAGACCTTCCTCAAAATATATCACCTCCAACCACTCTAAAACCGGAGCGCCATGTGTTGCGAACACGAGGAAGAAGAGACTCACAAGAGTGTCGATCCAAAGGGCCACAAGAGAAACCTAAGCAATGGCTCAGCCAATGATTCTCCAGTGAGACGATCAAAAAGGCAAAGATCAAGCACCAATCTCAAAGAGCTTTCCTCAGACGACTCCGAGGCAGACGAGGAGACCAAGCCGCCTGCAAAGTCTAAGCAGACGAAAGAAACACGGGCTAAAACTTCAACCAAGAAGGCAGTTTCTGACGTCAAGACTGTTTGTCGCGAGCCTGAGTCCGCTGACATCAAAGCGGAAGAGCCTGATATCTCAGCTCCTACCCAGAAGGCTAAACCAACTGCTAAAAGGGGAAAGAAGAGCAAAGAGGAAAAAGAGGCGGAAGTTATGCCTTTAGCACCGCGTACAAAGGGCTTAAAGATGCTTGTTGGTGCTCATGTTAGTGCTGCCAAGGGTGTCTTCAATGCGATTCATAACAGCGAGCATATCGGGTAAGCACTATCTTTTCCCATCAGACCCCCCCCCATCCGGAATCTAGACTAATGTGTACCAGAGGGAATGCATTCGCATTATTTCTGAAGTCTCAGAGAAAGTGGGACAACCCAGCTCTGTTAGATGAACACCGCGATAAGTTCCGCAAACTATGTGCCGAAAAGGGCTACGACGCAGGCGCGTAAGTAATCTAAAATCCGGAGCGAAAAGCAGTGACAGACGTACTAACATGACTAGACACATCCTTCCACACGGCTCATACCTTGTCAACCTTGCCCAGAATGACAAAGCAAAATCCAAACAGGCCTACGACTCTTTCCTCGACGACCTCCGTCGTTGCGAGGCTCTCGGCATAAAGCTCTACAACTTCCAGTAAGCAGCATTACATCGGTTAGCCGTCCACCCAAATAGCTCATTTACTAATACATCTACCAGCCCCGGAAGCGCAAACCAGACCCCACTCCCAGAAGCTCTATCCCGTCTAGCAAGCACACTAACCCAAGCCATAAAGGAGACGTCAACCGTCATCCCAGTCCTTGAAACAATGTGTGGCCACGGAAACACAATCGGCGGCGCACTCTCCGAATTCAAGGATCTTCTCGCCCTAATCCCGGAAAAGCACCACTCCCGTATTGGTATCTGTATCGACACATGCCACAGTTTCGCGGCAGGATACGACCTCGCTTCGCCGGAGGGGTTCAAGGCCTTCCTCGATGAATTCGAGGAATTAATCGGAATCCGATTCCTCAAGGCACTGCATCTCAATGACTCCAAGGCTCCATTTGGTAGTAAGCGAGACTTGCACGCTAATATCGGTACTGGGTTCTTGGGTCTTCGCGCCTTTCATAATGTCATGAATGAACCACGGTTTGAAGGATTGCCTATGGTTCTGGAAACACCTATTGATCGGGTAGAAGGGGAGGGAGAAGATGAAAGTGATGGTGAAGGCGGAGCTAAGAAGAAGGGGAAGAAGGGAGCCAAACGGCCTGTTGGGGCGTCGGCACCTACTGTTCCTGATCCGGGTGTTTGGGCGAGAGAGATCAAGTTGCTAGAGTCGTTGATTGGGATGGATGTTGAGGGGGAGGAGTTCAAGATGCTCGAAGCGAAGCTTTCGGAGGAGGGGCGGGAGACGCGGGTGAAGCAGCAGGAGCAGTATGATAAGAAGGTTGAGACGGAGAAGAAAAAGGAGGCTAAGGAGAAAGCTAAGGGGCAGAAGAGTCTTGTGGATATGATGAAGGGTAAGAAATAATTGCTGTACAAATGTGAGAATGCAAGTGAGCTCTGTGTAAATTAGATATCTATCTTGAATTCAATAATGTACTAAGTAATGCATTTTAGTGAGAACTAAACTGACTACTACACTCACCCATAAACGCTCCTACCCTTTGCTAGAAACAGTAGGTTTTGAAAAGGTGTTTAAAATAGTATTATATTATGTCTCTCTAATAGTTTTTTTAAATATTGATTTGATTCTCTCTTACAATACCTTTAATAAGGTAATTTTAGACGCTTAGTTGGGAAAACGAAGCTTTATAGCGGATGAAGATGATATGGTATTGAGGTTGGGTGTGAAACACGTGCCGCATTTTTACTATTATAAATCAATGAATTCTGCCAGTATTTTTTAATGGCGGTGGGATTTTCTGAGTGCATAGACGTAACCGTGCCTGAGACAGTAATGGGAGGTGTCTCCAGGTCCTCCAGCACGGCTAGTAGAGACTTGTTTTCATCTTCAGAAAAGGAGGTAAAATAAAGAAGAAAAAGACAAAGATTACAAGAAATTGTAAAAAAAAGGCAATACGAAAAAAATTAGCATTGCCTGGTTTCGATCCAGGGATCTCCGGGTTATGAGCCCGGCGCGTTTCCCCTACGCCACAATGCTGATTGGATGAAAAGAGCTCCATTTTTGACTAGATAACCAAAAGAGTACAATGTAAACAAGGTGTAGTGGCATTTCCTCCCTCGTTTATAGATACTTGTTTTTATGTCTAACAAAATAGGTAACGTAAAAGAAGAAAAAGACAAAGATTACAAAAAATTGTAAAAAAAAAGGCAATACGAAAAAAATTAGCATTGCCTGGTTTCGATCCAGGGATCTCCGGGTTATGAGCCCGGCGCGTTTCCCCTACGCCACAATGCTGATTGGTGAAGAGGAACTCTAATTTTGATTAGATGAGGGGAAAGCTCAGAATAGTGATAGGACCTTGGGAGTCAGGACTAATTGTGCCCTCCTGGATTATGAAACTCCAATACTCTCAATAAAAAAGAATAGCAGATTTAAACCCATCGAAACCACGCGAAGCCCGGATCTTGAGCCAGGGAGCCCGAGGGCTTATCTCCGAGCTTCATAATCAGATAGCCGTCTGCTCTGCCTCGAAGCTATGGACTCCGTTCAATAATATAGTCTTGAATTGTTTTGTATAATTGAAGCTAACTATACTTTTTATATTAGCTATACCTGTAATAATTTTAAGCTATTTTTATTATTCTTGTAGTAAGTTTAATAGGTATTAATCTATTTTAGTCTTTACTTAATAGTTTAAGACGGGGGAAATATTGATTGGTTGTGTTTTACTTATATTCAATATATTATAAATATGGAATATTTGTGTAACTTAGTTTTATTGTTTGAGGATTTTTATTGTCTTAATAGTAAGCTAGGGCGCTTGATTATGTATGTTTATAACTTTGACTTTAAAAACAATGTTGATTCCAAGGAGATGAAGCTATTTTATACTGTGTGCGATAAATATAACCTGAAGCTGAAGCCAAGTGAGATTCAGAAACGGGGAGGCAAGGATGACTGTAATTATGAACCTAAAGACCGCCATGCAAAGATAAAAAAGCATTCATCTTTCGGCTAAACCCAAACACTCGTTTCTCCATAAGACAAAAAGCAGTTACATGAAGTATCGGTGAACAAGAGACCCAGACATGAATTCAAATCATTACAAGGGGCCGGGTATAAGCCCTAGCAGGGTCTGAAGGCAGGCAGCATGGGCCAATCACCATACAAAGAGGGGCCCAGGAGATGAGCAGAAATGCATTATTCCAAAAAAGTCATATAGGTAGATCGGGGTAGGAAATGTGGTTATCAAGAATGAATGTTGTGAACTAGTTGTTGGCAGGGGTTGGTTGCCGTACTGGTGAGTTGGATTGAGTAGAGTAGAGATCTGGAGATGCGTGTCGCGCAGGCGCTTGTAATGTGTGGAAAGTCTGGGACATCGAGGTGATTGTCGGAGGGGCAGATTTAATGGGAGAGCTTGGACCATCATCCTCTGGGATGGTGGAGGTGGAAATGGACAGCCCTTGCATAGCGCCGCCCGCACGGACACGGAATGAACGCCGCTGGTCACCTGAGCCCGACGCATGCAAGTCGTCGTCGAGGTGGTCACTAGGTACAGAGCTGAGAAGACCCGTCCGGGGATTATCGGCACGGTTGTGATCGCTGGTCTCACCGCCGCTTGGGTCGGTATCCTCTGTATCGGACTCTGGGCTACCTTCACGGCTCCAGCTGTCCTGTGCCTCCTGGCGCATGGAAGAAATCTTCATATAGTTGTAGCAGGCGATACTGCCAATGGTCACCACGAGACCAGTGATATTGACAGCAGTCAACTTGTCGTGGAAGATAATACCTGCAGCGCTGATCGTGACGACTTCCTTGAAGATACCGCAGATACTCAAGGTAACCACGGAGGAGCGCTTCAGCAGTGCGAACTCAGATGAGATCATACAGAAGGCTAAAATTCCGGGGAATATAAGTAGACAGGTCCCCTGGAGGGTTCCATAAAGATCGGCAAGTTTAAGAAAGCCGTGATGAATCGCATTCGGGCCTTCCACGGCCAGAGAGATAACTATGAGAGTAACAAACATGACGGGCGTTAGGAGGAAGAGAGTTGAGAAGGGATTGGACGTTGCTGGATGGCGAAGCAGAAGGATTTGCGTTAAACCCCATCGGAAACCGGAAAAGAAGGCAGAAGCGATGACAAGCGTGAATCCAAGCGCATTGAATGCAGTCTCGCCAGCGACCATCATCACCACACCAATCGTCATTGTGGCGATAACCAAGATCAATTTCACCGAGGGCGACTCGAGGCGAAACAGGAAAGCAAAAAGGAGGACGAAGGCGAGTGCGGAAGATTTACACATTGTGAGGAAGGTGAGGGAAATGAATTTTAATGACATGTTGCCGAGGCCAACGTCGAGGGATGTGGCTGCACCGCAAGGGACGAGGCGGGTAAGATAGAAGAATTTTGTGAGGATTGGCTCGGACTCATCGCGATCGATCGGCGAGTTCATGGCAGAACTCGGTGGATGCTGCGGGCGCAAAGATGGGAAGATATATAGTAAAAGAGCAGAGAATGTGAATTGGACGGCCATGTGCAGGCTAGTGGTGAATAAAGGGAAAGGGAAGATCTTTTCTTCATCGGAGAACATCCACTTGTTATACTGCAGTCGAAAGAGGACATTAGCAATCCATTCATGGATAAAGGAGATAGAGATATCAATAGGGATTCAACTCACAATGGAGATGGACAACGAGAAGAAATACCACATTAGGATCAAGCCTCCATTGACCATGAGCTTCTTGGCCACATTGCGATCTGCCAGACCAAGCTGCATGATGCCATTTGATGATTTGGTGTCTGCGATACGAGCATCCAGTTTGCGGCGTTGCCTGCGCCGTCGACGTCGCTGACGTTTCTGATGTGCTGTAAGGCCTGTTTCCTCATCATATTGATCATCATCCGAGCTCATATCCAACTCGTGAGACTCTATCGGTACGCCTGAATTATCAGACGCATCGGTCTCATCAGCTGTTAAAGGCTCTTGTTCGTCCCATTTGGATCTATCTTCTCCTGGTCGGAGACTTTCTTCCCTCTGTTCCGAGGACCCCGGCGGTCCCGGTCGGTTTGCCCCTGTAAGCACCGAGCTGCGCCGCCTGTGGTGGTTGTTGGCGGCTGACAGCCCCATCTTGGAAATGTGATGGGGGCGTTAGACGCGGATCGGAAGGGATGGGGTGGAAGAGGCGAGAAGTGTGTACCCCATGTGCGGCCGAGGGGGGGAGGAGTTCACGCGACAGTAGGCACACCCTATTATTGCCGGGAGAAACCTCGACTCTTCAGGGTTGAGGGAATCAGAAGAGACGAGGGAGGGTAATAAATGCCAAGGAAAGTGAGTGAAAGGGTATCTTTTTTATTGAAGAAATACGAAAAGAGAGTAAAAGGAATGAAGGTCGTAAAAAGCGGTCACGAGGGAACAAAAAAGAAAGTTGCTGAAGAACACAAACTCAATAAGGGCCCTGGGCGGTGATGACCCTTTTCTCGGGGCGGTTTTTTGTTTTCTCCTCTCCCTCTTCAGTCCCCTGCTAGTTGATTACTGGACGCCACTACTCCACTTTGCTTCTCGCTCCACTGTCCGGTCGATCCGGGGTCCAAAGGGGAAATAAACCAAGAAACCGCCATGGAAACACTCCCATCTATTATGGGATGATGATTGGTAGGGCTTGATTTCCGCTGCTATGGGAAATGGCAATCTATGGGCGAGCTGGAGGATGTAAATTAGCTGGGAGGAGCTGGCTGCATGAGTCTTCACAGCTTAAAATTTGCCCCGAATGAGGGGCCAGTCAGCACACGGACAATTTCCATGAAGACCGGCACTTTGGGGCTGATCTTTTGGATTCAAAGTTCATGATCAGCGCAACATGCATCGATGTTCAATCCCGCTTACAAGACCCTCAAGAAAGCGACCATTCCATAATGATGATGTGTGCGCGAACTCATCGGTTTGGCGGAGAGGGCGACAATCATTGGCAGAGCCATTCAATATCAACATGACCTCAGCTAAGATTTATTGAAATTATCATCATTATGTCGTTATTTCCCAGGGCTTCCGGACAGGATATGGAATTCATATATTTCCCACCGCATGGCCTCGTGGAAAAATTTCCGCTGCTTTTTCCCACTTCTGTCCGAACCTCTGTCTCTATTTACAGAGTCGTGTTTGTGTGACTAAATCATTACATTAATCCTCTCGACAATATGTCAGATAATCAATATAACGCAATCGAAGATTACGGGTTGATTGGTGATATGCACACGTGTGCTCTGGTGAGCAAGGGGGGCAGTTTGGATTACATGTGCTGGCCGGTGTTCGATTCGCCTTCGGTATTTTGCCGTCTGTTGGATGACAAAAAGGGAGGCTTCTGGTCAATTGACCCATACAAAACCGTGGTCGACCCCCATAGCAAACAGCGATACTTGCCGTACTCGAACCTGTTGGAGACGCGATGGACAAACGAAGATGGTGTCGTGACCATGCTGGATTATTTCCCGGTGACGCCCAAGAAAAGTGCTATGTCAGGCCGACTGCTGTCTGGATATTGTCCATGCAACGATCCCGGTACCAACCGTTTCAAGTCTGGACTACAGCATTCTGGCGTTCTGAGAAAGCTGGAATGCAGTCGTGGATCGATGGAACTACAAGTTGAAATGTTTCCTGCTTTCAACTATGCACGAGATTCGCACAACACTCGGGCCAAGTTAGAAAATGATATGCAAAAACATCGACTGCAGACGGTCCACTTCGAGAGTCCGACTGAGCGTCTAGAGCTTGAGATATTTGCCGACTCGAGAGAGCCAGACAAGCTGGGGTATCCAAAGGCCAATTTTACATTGGAGGAACGACAAGGCTTGCAAGGCCGAGGAATAGTCGCTTGGATCAAGATCTCTGAAGGACAGACCATGCACTTCATCTTGCACAGCCCCGAAAAGGCCATGCCTAGTTCCGCAACCATTGCTGCTTATTTGGGCAAAATGGAGGAAGAGACTTCTGACTATTGGACGGATTGGACTCGAAAATGCGCATTCCGAGGCCACTATCGCGAGACCGTGGAGCGCAGTCTTTTAATTCTAAAGTTGCTCACTTATAAGCCAACAGGTGCGATCGTGGCTGCGCCGACCTTCTCACTCCCAGAAAATGTTGGCGGTTCCCGAAACTGGGATTATCGCTATTCATGGGTGCGAGACACAGCTTTCACGCTTTACGTCTTTCTGAAGATGGGATACAGTCGGGAGGCAGAAGCTTATGTTAATTTTATCTTCGACCGGATCTTCCCACATGCAGCCAAGGATGTTGATCCCGAGAGCAAACGGCCCTTCCTTCCACTTATGTTCACCATCCGAGGGGAGTATGACATACCCGAGGTGGAACTGGAACATCTCGACGGTTATAAGGGAAGCAAGCCGGTCCGTGTCGGCAACGCCGCCGTCTTCCACACTCAGTTGGACATCTATGGCGAGCTGCTTGATAGCATCTATCTCTACAACAAGCATGGAAATCCTATCACTTACGATCAGTGGTCTTCAATTCGACGAATGGTGAACTATGTGATTGGTGTTCGAAACCAAAAGGACATGTCTATTTGGGAGTCTCGTGGCCAGATCCAGAATTTCATTTATTCCAAGGTCATGCTTTGGGTGGCACTTGATCGCGGGATTCGGCTTGCTGAGAAACGATCCAGTCTGCCGTGTCCCGATCGCTTCAAATGGGTCCAAGTGCGCGATGAGTTGTATGATGAGATCATGACCAGGGGCTTCAATAACGAACGCCAGCATTTCTGTCAAAGCTATGAAAGTCCAGAGGTTCTCGATGCCTCCATCTTAATTGCTCCTCTCGTCTTCTTTGTCGCACCAAATGACCCGCGGTTTATCAGCACCCTCAAGAAGATTCTGCAAAGCCCCGAAAAAGAGGGGTTGTCAAGCGCTAAAATGGTCTTTCGATATGACCATCAAAAAGCTAATGATGGTACGTGCCATTTATACAGATTTTTAATATCTTTCACTTTCATATCTATTGGTTTCTCTCTTTGTGAGCTTTTACTAACTTACGTTTCACAGGTGTTGGTGGTGGCGAGGGTGCCTTTATCATGGTTACCTTCTGGCTTGTCGAGGCCATGGCTCGTGTATGTGAACTTTTCCTCTCCTGTTTTCTTCGTGCGACATGCAGAAATTAAATTCGCGCTAATTCCTTCTCCGTAAACAGGCCGCCAAGTTTGATGTCCCGATTCCGAATATGTGGAAGCTCGCTCTATCCCATTTCGACAATATCCTGTCCTATTCAAACCACCTGGGAATGTTCTCTGAAGAAGTGGCCATTTCAGGCGAGCAGATGGGCAACACACCCCAAGCCTTCAGTCATCTGGCGTGTATTAGTGCTGCCATCAACCTAGAAAAACTGGGGCGAGGCTGAGTCTTAATGAATCATGGGGATCTTAGACTGCTATGTGTTTTGTTGCGTCAAAAATGATTTTATGTAGTTCACTACAAGTCCAATAGTAATAATTCAATCATGCGTGAGTATCTAGTACATGGATACCTCAGGCTACTATTCATAATGTTTCTTTTAAATGGTTGGGCAAGTTCCAATTTTGGGCTTGTTCTTCAGGCACATAAGGTAGCGAAAGTATCGTCAAATTACTACTTAATCTACAACCGTGTTGTAAAAACTGTTGGATATATACATAGTCCTATTCTTAATTCCTCAACTAGATCCCAGGCTTCCAAACAGATTTCAGCGTCTTTTGCTGGCTATCAAAGTTGGTACCTCAAACTGTAGCTATAGTTTGGGCCAGATGGTGGCGCTTACCTAAACCATATCCGGTGATCAGCAACGGACCTCGGGAGCGACCCAGCTCACTCCACTAGTTTATCGCTCCCCCAGACCCCTTCGTTCTCCATCCACCCTGCACAACATTTCTCAACTGATGCGACGTCCGATACCCCGAGCCGGGAGTTCTTACTTCATTTAGGGCTGGGAGGGCTTAAAGTACCCGTACTAACCTTAGCTAGCACCTGTCCTATCACCCGGCCACGATAGGAAGATCCACCCCGTCCCCTGATGGCGGAGACCAGCTCCGATTGGGCTCGGCCGGCCTCCGATGTCTCCATGTCCTCTGATGAAGATGACTTTGTTTCAAGCCAAAGCACTCCTTCGATAGAGCCTGAAGCTTTGGCTAAACAGCGACTATTATCTTCCCCTTTCAGGAAATTGAACCTCGAGGCCAATTCAAGTGAGAGCTCCGACCAAGGCGTTGCTCGGACTCGGACGTCCATACTCGGCACTACGGAATCGATGTTATCCAACTGCAATGTATCACCTTCTGAAATGACTGACGAAGAGGTCGTTGAATCACCCAAGAAACCACTTCAACTTTTAGAATTACCTATTGATGTATTGAAGGACATTATCAAAGAAGTAGGATCCATCTTTGTTTGACAGTATATGAATTTGGGACACAGCGTTAATATTTGCATCTTACTAGGTTACACACACCAATGACCTTACCTCTCTCGCCTTAACATGCTCTGTAATGCATTCCTTGACGATTCCTCACATGTACTCTCGATTCGATATTGTCTGGCCGGAGTCCTTACATCCGGCAAACGAGGACTATTCTGGCGTAGACGCGCTGTCATATGGATTATCAACCTTAGTGATGGGTGAGGATGTTTTCCGACGTGGGGAACGTTCAAGGAGTCCCAGCTGGCCTCTGCAACGTCATGGAAACCACTATGCGCAGTTTACCCGCACTTTCTCGATCGGAAACGGTCCACTGAGCTGGGTGCAGGAATATTCAGTGAACAGAGAGGTTGGCAAGATGCTGGGGACACTGGTGGCGCTAGCTGTAGCGAGAATGATCAATCTTGAAGCTTTCATATGGGACATGCCAACAGGCGTGGTTCGCGAAATATGGCTTGCGCTTGCTTCTCTGGCCGACCAACCCGATAATAATTGCCGCCTGGATCGAGTGTGGGTTCGCTGGCATGATAACTCAGATAATATTTTGCGCGTTCCGGCTGGGTCGGCAGCAGCGTCAACACTGGAGGGCCGACTACTACAGAAATACAAACACGTGGAACATCCCTCTCTATCTGTCCTACCGCCGCTTAGGAGTATCGCTGTTCTCGATATTGACGAGCCGGCCTATGTGGAAGAGCTTGCTGTTTTGATTGAGCGTTCTCGCCATCGTCTGGTTGAGTTACGCATTGGGATTACATCAAAGGCACACAGGGCTGACTGGGTGCGCTGTGCTGAACAGACCGGTAATCCTGAGGATTCCACCTCAAGCTGGCCAAAAATTGGTGGTCTTCTTAGCATTCTCAGCAAGCGCGGATTGCAACCAGAGGTGGACGACTCTGTAACGCCATCCTTGACTACCACTGGCTCTTTGACCTCAGAGGGATCTACAGTGAAAGACGCGAAGAGCGATAACCCAATTAACCACCATAACTCAAGTGCTGTACCCGATTCTGCCCCGCAGAACATAAAGGTAGTGGAAGTGACTAACAGCAAATCCCTACCTCTGAATGCGTCCCATCCAGCTAGATCTAATGCAAGTGTTCCATTAAATCTTGAGGTTCTGGAATTAGAACGAGTTCCTTTATCTATTCCGCATCTCCTGCCAACAATCGATTGGACTCGCCTTACCACTCTCACGTTAATGGGCTGCGAGGAACACGAAAACCTCTGGCGGACGCTTCGTCGAAAATACGCACCACCTCAACTACCCCCAAAGCGAGCACAGGCAGGTGAAAGGCGCCGATCAAGTCTTAGCGCACAAGACTTTCCCCTGAACATCCAACATCTTCGAACAGATACTGTAACTCCATACTTGATGCTTTTCATCAAAGATACTCTGGCTCCAAATACTTTGGAGAGTGTTTACCTGCACCAGACTCCCGATGCTGAATCGAACGTTAACATTGAAGCAATTTATCGACACATTATTCGAAAGCACCGCCTAAGTCTCCGGAAGATTCTTGTGGATGCATCTGATCGGCTTGTCGATACCCAGCTCAACAACCCGCGATGGCAGAGATGGATGTTCAACCATGATATGGTATCATTTGTTACTAGTGGGCGAATGCCACAGTTGAGAGAATTGGGAATGGCCTTGCATTATCGAGATTGGGTAAGAAATCACATCTTTTAAAAAGATAATCTCCCCAACACAACCGATCTAACCAAACGTCCTCTTAGCATTTCTTTCTCCAAAGACTACCGAAAATGACGCAATTACGGGCGCTTTATCTACCATACATCGGAAAGTTTGTTCACCGGGACTTGAAAGAGCTCGCCATGCAAGTCCTTGATATTGTTAGCATTCGCCCAGAGCTCAAGATTACATACATCGGTCTGCTCACTAAATGCTATCAAATCCTTGAGCGAACGGGAGCGGGTAACGATCTTGAAATGGACGGACCTCCATCAGTAAATTCTTCCACTCATCCTGGCGATGACGGATTATCTGCTTTTGAAGATGATGAGCCAGTGGACATCAGCGATGACGAACATGATCTACCACGAGTCTCTCATAGCCAAACTTCCTTGCTTGGTTACTCTGATGATTCTGAAGACCTCGAAAGCGAGCCTGATGAACCTGGTGCCTCTAATGTCCACTTTCGATTACAGGAAATCCTCTTTTATGACGACAAGATATCAATTTTCAAGGTACGGCATGGTGTGATTTGATGGGCGTTTGATTTGATACATCTTTTTTTCTTCATTGCTAGCTACTTGCTTCTTTTGTGTTTCTTCATTTGCTCCCCTAGCTATTTTGAGCATCGAGCCGGAAGGGCAACCTGGCGTTGGCGATCAGATACCTTTTTCCATTTAGTTTAGTTCCAATTGCTTTCAAGATACCATATGACGATAGGCTAGCGTGAAGATCATTCAAATGCCATCCACACATTCCAATCAGCTTCCTTATCCGTCCATTCCAACGATATCGTTCTCCTCGTACTCCACAGGGAACAAGTCGTTTATAAAACTTCATTGAATCCCATGCAAATCGGATTTGAATGTTACTCGCTGGACCTAAATGCATGCTCAAGCCCCAGTTATGAGAAATTAATCTCGCACTAATGCCGACGCCCCAGTAAATTCGGGTGGGGGCCAAAGACCCTTGGAGACCTCAGACAATTAAAAGACCCTTCCACTCCAACACCTTAGAACTCCTTCCTTTGCTTCTCACCGGCTCGTCTTGCTCATTTTTCAGCTCAATATGCACAAAATCATATTTGCCGCCGCAGCGCTTGCTGCCACCGGATTCGCATCAGCTGGCAGTCTCCCAGCAGAGCTATCAATCATCGGCGTACCATCCCATGTTCTAAATGTGTCATTCAGTACCTCCAACCAAACAGTAGAGGTCCACCCAGGCAAAACGCTCAGCAAAGGCCGTAATTATCCCAAAAACTATTCATAAAACAGCCTAGAAAGAATATCTACTAACACAAGAACAGAAACCGCAGACCAACCCCATCCAAACCTGAACGAGTCAGGATCCGGCATCAAGCAAAATCAAAAATACGTCTTCATGATGATAGACCCAGACACCAACGCCACTGACCCTCTCTCCGTCGCATTGCACACGATAATATCCAACGTCAGCACCTCAGACTCGAAAGGGGACGTCGTAGCCGAATATGTCGCCCCCATGCCGCAGGGTACATCACCGCACAACTACACACTATTACTCTTCAGCCAGCCAGATAACTTTAATATCCCCTCTACCTACGACTCATATTTGCCTTTGAATCTGTCAAATGTCTTGAATCGGGTCAATCTCCCTTTACGGCCATTCATGAATGATACCGGACTGTATAATCTTGTGGCTGCGAATTGGTTCCGCGAGGGCGCAAATTCATCGGCTACTGCTACGACTTCGGGCTCCGCAACGCCTACCGGGAGTGCGGCACAGACTGCTACGAGCAGTTCGGTTGCAAGCCTGGAAGCTATTAGTGAAAAAACTGTCTTGGCGCTAGTTTCTTTGTTGGGGGCCGTTTGGATGGGAATGTAACGGTCTTGGTACTGTTGCCAGGTCTTGTATACCTAAGTATGAACTATACATATGAAGTTGCATTATGATGGATGATTCATTAAGCACTTTCATGTTCATTTATATACTTCCATGCACCCACTATGATGTATGTGGATGAACTACTACTGGTATGTATCACCAGTAGGCACTCCTGGTATAGTATTCCGGGGTCAACTTGCCGTGTGGAGAAAGTGGACTTGGCCCCCACGTTGTATCAGTAAAGGGCGCGCAACATTGAGTAAGACGGTGCTTGGATATTATGCCGATTGCCAAGATTTAGCTATTTTCTACTAGGTATGATGTTGACTGGAGATGATACATCCTAATTTCTAGGTTCTAAATAATAGATTCTCCAATAGCACAGAAAACCCCCGCTTCAATGTCGGTTCGATTATACGAGCATGAACAACGATTTATTCACAATCAAGGCACCAAAATGTGCAAATAGACCACATATAGACACTTATACTTTGAAACCATCTTCACGCTTGATCGATATTCCCACCTCTTTCTGATTTGAATCCCAGTCAGGATCTTCCGGCACTGTCCACCCAAACCAACGAGTCAGACCTTCTGCAATGAGAGGATAACAAGCCCCAATGCGAAGTACACGCTCATTATCCAAATCCAAAATGGTACCAGCCCGTCCAGAGAAATGATACTTCTGTCGTCCATAATCAACAACAAGATCAGCAGCTTCAAGAACCTCAGGCTCAATATCCTCAACACGGAACTTCTGCCCCTGGCCGGTTAAATTGGCACTACTACCAATCATAATCTGGTCGTTAAGATCATTCAGTCTTCCCAACTCCCGATGAAACGGACTCTCGGAGAAAGCCATAGCCAATGTACCCTTCTTCGTTACTTTATCCAACGTAGGCAATAAATGACTGGGCAGCAACTCGTCAATGTTCTCTCTCATTTTCCCAACAACACCAATAGTGACTCCCATCTCTTCGAAAATTGTGCCAGCAACCAGGTACTTCTCTTCTGGGAGATCGTGTAGCCGCTTGTGTAGATTGTATGTTCCAATTATTCCGAGCGAATGGCCTGCTTTTCGCTTTTTGGCAGCGAAGAATCGCTCAATTGCTTCGACGCTAGCGGCCATCATGCCGTATCCGACGTCTGTAGGGACTATTATGACACCGCCAGCTTTGAGGGCCTCGAATGCCCTTGCGGCATCGCGCTTAGCGTCGGGAAGCTCTCCTGGGGCGGGTATGACCTTCCGCTGGCGAGGTTGAGTTGACGTGTTTTCTTCTGTCATTTTGTGTTGCAAATATGTTGAGAGGGGATGTTGAAATGAACTGAAGAGTTATGTTAAGATGACGTATAAGTAGGGGGATGGAGGGGCTTGAAGGTTATATGGTGGGGATAAGCCAAATGGGATTTAGTGCGTGCTTAGCAGTTTGGGGGCCACTTTTTTTTGGATCAATTAGGAGTAGATGTTCGGCACGGAATAAAACCGGGCAGTATGTACTGTTGCTGTTATGCATTCTCTTCACGAAGTCCAAATTCTTCTCACTCCAATTTCAAGTACGCTTGCATTAAATCTGGTAAGACTGGTATGGCCGGTCGATCATCCTAAATCTTCAATGGGAATAGCGAGTGCCTGGCATATGCTGAGCATATGCATAAAAATTAAGACGATAAATCATATTCAATCACAGATTCTCATCCTGTTTGAATCATCGTCATAAGTGGTATAGTATAGATTTTGAACTCCTAGGTTATCAGTTGCTTCGCTGGAAACCGCTCTGCGTGCCCTGCAGTTGATCGACTTGCCGAGATACTTCGGGCCTGACGATCATTCCCCGGGGGAGCTTGGATGGGAGATTTCGGGGTGATAAAAAATTACAATGGAGAAATTAGAAGACAGCGATTTCTTTCTTTTTTGCTTACGACTGGGCCTTCGCCAGCGGTAGACAGCCCATTTTCGGGGTCAGAAGCAAAGAAAAGGAATTTCAATGCAAAGTCAAAAAAATGCAAATTCAAGGAAAGGAAAGCTGCATTGCAATGCGAAAAACAAGACGGAAGTGGCTTCTTCATGAGACGCAGAGCTGAGTTAACAACACTGGGGTGCTATATAGTACATAGAGGCAATATTCCAACCGTGTACCACGCTAGCGTCTTATAAAAAAGGTTTTGGGTGATATAGTCAATACTTCCACGCCTTCCAACAAGAGCGGCCGAATGGTGTAGTTGGTTTATCGTGTATCGTTCAGTAACCGCGGAGCACAAATTTCCTTTTTAGGATAAGCGCATCTACGTGTAGCTTGAAATTTGGTGGCGGTCATTGATGTAAAAGTCCAGCTTTCAACCATCAAATGGCCGAATGGTGTAGTTGGTTATCACGTATCGTTAACAGTCACATGACTTCCTTACCGATAAGGTCCTCGGATCGAGCCCGGGTTTGGTCACTTTTTTTTACTCTTTTCGTTTTCTCTTTTGCTTCTTGTTTTCTGTTATGAGCGCCGAGAGAGCGGGTGGAATACAGTGGCAGTACTAACCGGTACGGTGGGAGGTGGCAGAACGGCCACCGAGTCCCACATTACATCTGAATGGTTGCTGTAGCTTCCTTTCCCTCTCTTCGTAGCAATATTAACATATTGAGCGCACTGCTATCTCAGTGTTTTGGCCAGTCCAACATTCACTCATCGCCTGAAAGATGGTATCTCGAAAACACCTTATTTGCAGATCTATAGACTAATATGTATAAGAAGACCTTTAACGCAGTTGATATGTCTGCTCCACGCCTTAAAAAACTTTCCTGTGGTGCCCTCAGGGGGCCTCCGGCGTTTTGACGAGCTAGGACGGCTCAGATCTGCATGTTGTTGATGCCCGTTTAAATTTTTACATGTTTTGTTTTGATTGTCCTATATTCTGATTGTGTACGGTAGGACCGGGGCCTGCGGCCGCATTCTTTCTTCTTCTTTTTTCTGCCAACGTTGATTTTCTTGTTCCTTGAGACTGTTATGTGCGTTCTCGTAGCATTGATATCGCCATTATAGAGTTCTTTTTGAAATAACATTGGAGGCTCCGGCTACCCTTTTAATACTTCGAGTAACATTGCGTCATCTTCGGTACCCCTTTATCCTCCACCACTCTCACACAAACGGATGTATTGTTGGGATGCTATCCGGAGAGGAAATTGAACCACACAGCGCTCGCTATCCTTACTTTGTAGCTCAGTTTCTAACAGCTTTGCCGCTCCTGACCCTGGGATATACCTGATCTAGATCCAAAAAGCGACATTAGTATGTTATCTTATAAACGTGCCCCATGATTCTCCCAGTCTGCTGCAATTCTTAAGACGTCTGATCTCCCGGTTACCATGATATTTTGCCTTAAGATCAACAAGAGAAATTTATCTTATGTTGCGAAGGTATATCTTTACTAAGCGTCTTAATATCCCTTGGTGGGACCCTTTTTAATGGGGATGTAACGCCAACCAGCATGCTGCTGGAGCATGAAGCACGCAACTTTTGAATTATTGTTAGAAGTGGCTGTCTCTGCCAATTTACAGCTGAGAAGCTTTGATGTGGGAGGTTAGTATAGGGTCCTGCGTAGTTGATCCCGTAGTATGGGTCTAAACCCTAAGCAGTTCGTGGGATAGTGGCATTCTAACTATTCCACATTCTTGTAATTTTCTAGGTTTCTTTAATTTTAAAATGGCAGACTCAATATTATTAGTCAATTCGGAGGCCAGGATTTTTGGAGGGCCAAATAATTCAAAAGCTCCTAGATCTGAATGAAGATGATCATCCTGGGGGCTCAAACATACAAAAAAGTTCATCGGAAATATTCCGTTCTCTTGTTCTTTTCATTCCTCACTTACTGCACTTCCAATGGCTCCTTTCCTTAATCAATTGATACTCACTGTTATTAAGAGTTTCAAGAAGTGTGCAAGCAGCTGTGGTTAGGATTACAGGGCGGCAATGTACTACTGGGGAACTCTATTAGTGTCACACTCGGCAAGATATTAAATACCTTAAACTACTAGGACTGGCTTCAAGCCTCTAAGTATATCAAAGAGTAGGTGATAGAAACTTTTGCCCCATTGAAGTCCGTTTCCATGATTATCAATGTTACAGCTTGTATGAGTATAGATCAAAATCAGCTGGATCCTTCTGCACCGATAACCACTTATTGACCTGAGCTCGGAGTCAATACAAAGCAAGTGATCTGGTCAAGCATATTCAAATAACTGGTACTTTGATTTCAGGCTTTCTATACAGGCATCAAAGCAGCATCTCTCGGTTTCATGGCCTAGTAACTACTTGTCTATGAAGATCCGGGGACATGTGGGATGGAAGATCATCCAACAGATTTTAGGGAAGTCCTAAGCAGATTTCAATTGTACTAAACTGGTCAGTCAAGTTTAGGCTGGTTGCCAATGCAATATTGGCCAATTGGTAATATTCGAGACTCGATTGAAAAAAGAAAAGAGAAGAGAAAAAAGCTGGCCTTCCAGGAATATACCGACCGACTGCTCGGATAGTAAGTTGACAGGATTGACCCGGGCTTAGGAGTACACCTTTGATAGGGGCTAGATGTTAGCTTTCAAAACCCAGAAACAGCCTCTGGCTGTTACGGATCAAGCCTTGCTATATAAGCGCGATCGGATACTAGGTCTCCAACCTGGTATTCTAGGTCTTTTGCCCTAGTCACAGCAGCTACTACTTGGAATGATCCCCATTTTAGTACGTCCGTGACACTAGCCACATTCAGAGAGAAAAGGTCGCATTTAAAGACGTTGCTCATGTAGCCCCATAAATACAGAACTCGATTGAAACATCTCCAATTACCGTCTGATAAGTAACATGAGAAAAAGACTTTGGATGATATGGCATAGCATGGATGGGCGAAGTTTATGCGCGGCACCTTGGATACTAGTAGTGAAATAGGAAAATTTGGCGTGAAGGGGCGCTCGGTTTCAACATGGATACTTCTAGGGCTGTCACCCCAGGAAATAATTGACAATATCTATCCCTTGTTACATCCTCTCTGGTCGCAGCGCTGGAAGGAAGGGGATACGTCAATTTATATTTGTAACAATTTCTTTCTACAAGCGATGACTTGAAGATTAGCAAGCGGTATCCTATCGGCATCCCAATATGCAGTCTCAAAAAGTAAATCCGCGAGCCAAAGCACCGAGACATTAAGAGGGATTCGGGGTGTAGGATTATTTCTGGTACAGAGCCCCCGTCATTACACCGGTAGTTCCGAAAAAAAGATGGAGACAAGGGAACAGGGGAACGATGTATGAGCTGGTTATAAAAAGAAAAAAGAAAGTGACCAAACCCGGGCTCGATCCGAGGACCTTATCGGTAAGGAAGTCATGTGACTGTTAACGATACGTGATAACCAACTACACCATTCGGCCATTTGATGGTTGAAAGCTGGACTTTTACATCAATGACCGCCACCAAATTTCAAGCTACACGTAGATGCGCTTATCCTAAAAAGGAAATTTGTGCTCCGCGGTTACTGAACGATACACGATAAACCAACTACACCATTCGGCCATTGGATTGCTGGAATCCCGGACTTTTACACAAATTAGCACCCCCAAATCTCGATAGATCCGAAGTCTGTCCGACATAGGCACACCAATACTCTTCCTCTCGAGAATCTGTAATGTAGTCCATATAGCCTCCTTCGGTATGGGGCCAGGGGTCTTGCTCTCGCTCTTGGGATAGCTTGATGGTATGTAGTCTATTATCATATGTCAAGATCTTATCCACCGTTGGCTGGAAATGAAGCTTGACTTAATTCTCCACGGTTATGGTTTGACCCTGCAGTGCAAGTACCCGCGAGTCCACGGCATTCAGTGCAATATTTGAAAATCTAGCAACACCGCCCACAGCTTCAATAGCTGCGCGGCGAGGAACATGATTGATCAGATTGCTTTTGATGGTTCCGTTGTGCAGACTGTATACGAAGGAGTTGATTATAGTTGGAAGATGCTTCATGGCAAGCTATTTTGCGATCATCTCGATGATCTCCGGTGTGATATAAAGAGTAGATTCCATAGCACTAGCCCTGGAGATTGGCAATTCCTTCGAGTGCAGCCTGAGGACTTCAAATATTGTATATATGTCGATGGGTAGGCTATCAGTCAATGACCGTGTAGACGAGGCTTGAGGAACGGTTATATGAAGGTTTTCCAGGGATTCGGGGGCATCGTCAAATGACTCCTACTATATATCATGTTTAGAACAGTCATGCGTCAATATTACATACTAGTATATCAATTGATTAACGAAAAAAAGAAGCTGAGGAGGAGCACTCGGCACAGAAGAAAAGAGATGTATGGAAAGCAAACACGGTTATGCTAGGCAAAACTTGAACCACCGGCAGGCAATCATGTCATCTGCGTTAAGCTCGGGCCATAAACTTGAAGGTTCAAGTTCTTGTATCTCATACCTACCACCTAACCAATTTGAATCACCACCTTGCCATAGTTCTTCTTGTTCCATAGGTACTGGAACGCCTCTCGTGCTTGGTCGAATCCAAAGACTGTATCGTCGATCACCGGTTTAATACCAAATTTGTCGATAAATGCATTACACAATTCGAACTGCTCTGTTGGGCCCACTGTGATCCCTCTAACAATCGCCAAAGTCCTCAAACAATCCACGAAGCCACACTTCCGTTCAGATTCAGCACCTCCAAGGAACCCAACAACCGATATAACTCCCTCCATCCGAATAGCCTTAAGTGATTCTGGCATCGTCGTCTCGCCTCCAACTTCAATGACGTGATGAACACCTTCCCCACCAGGTGATAGCATCTTCGCACATTCACCCCAATTAGACTCTTCGGTATAGTCTATAACATGTTGCACTCCCATATCTTTCAACTTGGCTATTTTATCCTTCGAAGATGTAGTTGCGACAACGGTGGCACCTGCTGCGAGAGCAATCTGAATAGCAAAGAGACTAACCCCTCCAGTGCCCTGAGTGAGGACCCATTCTCCGGGAGTCAGAGCGCGACCCTTCAAACCAAAAAGGCAATTCCAAGCTGTGACAGCAGCACAGGATAGTGTTGATGCCTCGATACTAGTCAAGGTATGGGGAGCTCTCACTAACGCGGTTTCATGGAACACAGCATACTTTCGCAGAACACCGTCGGCTACGTTCCCAAGGCTGTAATTGCGCTTCTTGGGTGAGGTTAAGCCGGATTGATGTGCTGGATTGAATGCTGTGCAGACGCGATCACCGACTTGGAACCGAGATGTTGATTTTCCAACAGCAGTTATTATTCCGGCGGCATCGGAACAGGGAACAATGCCGGCATGAGAGGTCATCGGATAAGCACCCATTGGAATGGCAACATCACGGTAATTCAATGACACAGCTTGGATCTCTATTAAGCAATCTCGGGGTCCAATTTCACTGACAGATGCTTCATTGTTGCAGTGCAGGCCTTCCCAGCCTCCATTTGGGGCAACTGTCCATTGTGCAGTTCTGTGATCCATTTTTTATTGAGTTCGACGACTACTGCCTGATTGAAGCAACGGTTGATTTGAAAGTGATGTATTTTTTCCGGACTGATTAAAGACACTGTGCTCACATCTTTATACGTCTTCTTCAGAGGTCTTCAGAGGTATTGCGATCGATTACAAATACACTCGGAAGTCGGCACGGCACGCATCCTTCATACATGATAGGGACGGGATAGCAATGATAAGGCACGAACCAAGTCGGAATTGTGCTTCGAGAAAATCATTATAAGCTGAATCTGGGGAGTTTATTACGATTGTTGTGCACGTTCCTTCCCGTGGATAGTCATCCCGGTTTAGCTTATACATGTTGAAATGCGCAGCTGGTCACCTCTGAGCCCGAAAGCTTCCAGAAACCCTGTTTTTATAAGCCTGTAGAGTTTGAATGTTCATATCGGAACTTATTATCAACATGTATGCAATGCTGAATCACAAATTTGGGGGTATGTATAAACAAACATAGATAACTCAAATCCACATGCACTTCGATATCCAATCTGATTTCCAACAAAAGAAAGACCCTTAATCCAATTCCGAATCTCTTCCGAGACACCGGTTGAAAACAAAATAAATATGCCGACAAGTTCTTTGAACCGAACCGATAATAACTTCTTGACCGCTTGTTTTGATACCTTGAATTCCAAATTCTTTCATCTGACCAGTGCCAGCATCTCATCTCTGTTGGGTAGAAAATTCACCTGTATCCTCCGGTAAAAACTCAAGCCTTGCGCCATCAAGACCAAGTTCAGGAAGACGAGGTGGCGATGAGCTTCGTGGTCCAGCATGAGCGTCCTGTCCATCCACCTTATCTTCCTTTCTTTTGGATCGGAAAGACCGAAACCATTCCCCCACTAGATTAAATTTTGTCCCACCCCGCGAATCTGCATTTTCCCAAGATTCGTCGCCCTGAGTCCGGCTCGGCGCTTTTTGAAAGGAGAATCTCATGCGTGAGCTGCGTTTGTTGATCGACCGTGTGCTGGATGCGGAAGTAGAGTTGTTTTGATTGTCCGGAGCATGATTTGCGTCATCGATTGAGGAGGATGTGGTTGTCGGCGACCGTGGCATTTTGTCTCCCATTGCTTTGGTAGCTTTGGGGTTTTGAAATTTAAAAACCGAGGTATCAGACGTATAGACGTTCAAAAATGCACGTGTACTTCGGGTCATTCATTTGGTTCGATCAAGTGCATGTTGTGAAGAACAAAACAAGTCTCCTATTTTGCAGTGACGCAAACTATGGAATTCATGGGCCGTGGGAGGGGCGGGTCGTGGCAAGTTATGGGGCCAGACGAAGTGATCTTCATGACGATGACTGGCCAAGAAGTTGATCTATCATGTAAGGAGGCCGCACAGGAGCCTGGGGTTCACCCTTCCCGTCTCCGCTTTTTCACTAGTGAACTTTCCACGGGCACTTAGCAGACTTTTGTGTTATGGCGGGGCTAGATTTGCCAATAGTTGAAGTACCTATTGAGATTCGGTAATAAAGGCTCTCCTAGCTTTTATTTAGAGGTAAGGCGAGGCTTGAGGTTTATTTACCCCCTTATAAGCTCATGAACTACTCCGTCCTCCAGAGCTCTATACACAATTATCAGTGACAGCATATTGCCCAATACAGTTTAGCGTTCCATTTTTAGGCTTAGCTCACTTTGGCATACACATACTAGCGCCTGATCTCTTAATTTAGCTGCTCCATTCTGCACCAGCCATTTTCTGTTATTCCATGTACCTCACGGTTTGAAAGAGAGAGAAAATCACTTGCTCATTTAATACTACCTACAAGAAAAAAAGACCGAGTGCTATAGCTTCCCTCCGCCGCCTGAGCTGGAGTTGAAGGAGTACTCGGTGGACTCTACTATCTGAAGCACCTTCTTATTTGAATATTCGCTAAAATAACGACTGATTCCAAACTTTATGATCGTGCATTTTTCAATTCAGCCGTATACCAGTTCTGCATTGCACGGATGTCATAACTGAGAGCTACAGTATCAAAGGTCTTCAAATGCTCCTTGCTCAATGTACCATCATTCGATAACCGAGCGACCCATTTGCCATGCTTTCTGGCCGCTGCCACAATCTTTTCAATCGCATTTACAAACTCTGGCTCATCGCCCTTTGCTGGGACATATCCAAGAACTGATAGAGCGAGATCATTTGGTCCGATAAAAAGCATGTCTATAAGAAATCAGATCAGCACAGTCATCATCCTCCACGAGCTATGGGTCAACACTAACCGACACCAGGAACGGCGCAAATCTCATCAACATTCTCAACTCCCTGTTTTGACTCAATTTGAAGACAGGTAATGAGAGTTTCATTGGCTGTTTGTATGTATGTCGGGATATCAATGCCGTGGGTAATTGCTGGAAACGCCGAGCCTTGTCCACGAAGTCCATGTGGTGGAAATTTAGAATAAGAGACTATGGTTCTTGCTTCCTCGGCTGTATTGATTTGAGGCACAACAATTCCACTGGGAATTTCGTTAGAAAACTGGTCAATAACATAATGAAAACTTTGTATTTGACTTACTGAGCACCTGCGTCTAGAGCTCTCTTAATCAAATCGCAGTGGGTCATCCTGAGACGCACCAGCGGTGACACGCCCAGCGCCGCGATAGCGGCAGTAGAACTGTGCATTGAATCATCACTGATATAACCATGCTCACAATCTATGATGATGCCCTTTGTGATTGTCAGCGAAAATCTCTCATTTCAAATTTTGGCACAATAAGTCACTGACATCGACCCCAGTTTGGGCTACGATCTGTGCGGTACGAAACGACGGTAGTCCCAAAAAGGTCATTATAGGTTTCGCATTATTTTTGAGGGCATTGAGTAGCCTCAGCTGCGGATTATGGGTTAAGATTGCCATCTTTGAATTGCTTGAGGCCGTGTACTGTAGTTGTTGGTAACAATGCTTGGGACAGGCACTAATTTATACCGACCGTGAGTTCCCAGAAATTGTCTTTGGGAATTTTGATGAATGAATTTAGTATTATAATATCCAAATAAATAGAGCCAACGAAATAGTTATATAAGACCGTGGCTTGTTTAGCCCTCCCAAAACCTCTGGATTTACATGGTCTCGGGGAAATGAATTCAAGCCGAGCAGAACCAAACGCCGACGTGCCTCAAACACCCATGGGGCCAAATTCTTCAAATCATGCAATTCCAACTATCCTCCCGGGTACCATCCGGCGAGCTTCAGCCTAGCCGATATGACTTGACAGGGGTATCATCGGAATATTTTCCGTGTTCATTGAACCGATATTCGTGTTGAATGGCTTGATCATTCACCATTGTCTAGATAGGGAGCGAATTATTCTCCAAACTACATTATGATCTTTCAAAAATTTAAAAAAATCATTAGAGACTTAAAAATGACCCTTTCACTCTTGCAAATTATGTGCAATAAATGGATGAATCCATAGAGAGCCATCTCATTCGAATTGAGTTGGAAATAACTTTCTCTAAGTTACCTATACTCCAAAATTTATTCAAATTCTTGCTTCGTGGAAAATCGGTTCATAATAATCACAATTTAGATAAATTCAATACTAAGAACTGTCTATGATGTAGTAGAGAATCTTGCAAATTTATCCGGTTTCCCTCACAATAATCTCCTATCAAGTCCTATTGCTTGCGTTGAAGTGTATGGTATCCGAGCTTCTCTCGCGCCTCAGCAATCGTAGCTCCACTAGCAATTAGATCTCTAATGCCGATTTCACTTTGCTCGATTTTCTGCGCAACCTGAGCCACCTCACGCGCCCGAGCTCGTGGAACAATCACAACGCCATTCGCATCGGCAACAACAATGTCTCGCGACTCAACTCGCACTTTGCCAATACCAACGGCCTCATTCACAGCAGCCACTTGAACACGATCCTTGCCGGTGCGCATCCAGCGACCAGCCGTGAAGAGTGGGTATTCATCTTCAATTGCACGGTTCACATCACGACACACACCATCGATCACAGTTCCAGAAATGCCTCGAATACCAGCATACTGAGTCATTATGTCACCCCAAACGGTACAGTCAGTGCGACCGCTGTTATCGATGACTACAACATCGCCAATGGCCACATCGTCGATGAAGTCCCCGACACTCCCGGGTGGATCGCTGGCAGGTACGTAACGAATCGTAAAAGCTGGACCGACGGTTACTTGTTTGTAGTCCGTCAGAGGCATGATTCCAAAGGCCTGTCCGGGAATTCCGAGTTTATCGAGCGCATCAGAGACAGCAGGTGTATCTGACTCGGCAAAGAGAGCTACGAGCTCTTGGTCTTCAACAGTGGCCTCTTTGGGATTCCTTGCAGAGGCCGATTTGGTAGCATCTGATGGGGGGCGAATAGCCTCAAATTGCTTATCGTGCATAACCTCGGTGACGGGTTGACCCCCTCGAACTGCCTGAACCATTCCATTCTGCCGACGATCGATCTTCTCACCCAGCTCCAAAACCTCCTCGATACGGTTTGCTGGAATGAATACCGTTCCACATCGGTCGGCAACCACATAGTCATCTTCGTTAACTGTGACACCACGTATCTGTACCGGATTGCCCGCATCAATTTGTACGAGGCGATTTCGGGCGCTAACCATCGTTACCCCACGGCCGTAAACTGGGTATTCAATGTCGCTGCTGCCGTCTATATCGCGACTCATCCCATCAATGATAGTTCCGCGAATTCCTTTCTTCTTTGAGGCGTTGGCGATAATGTCGCCCCAACAAGAGAGTCCATCTTTGCCCCCCGCGATCACCAGAATACGGTCGTCTGTTGTGACCGCATCGATCACGGGAGTTAATAAATGGGTTGTGGGTGCTGTGCTGGTCTTTGGTCCAACTTTAACTGTGCTGGTGCGCCCGACGATTTTTGGACAGTTCCAGAGTGGCTTGAGGTCGTATGCGGTGCCTTTTAGATTGAGAAAGTCCAAAGCGTCGGACACTGTATTGGTGTCGAGTGCTGATAAACGTTCAAGAATGCTGGGTTGCGTCATTTTGTTTATCGGAGATAGGTCAACTTCAAGGTCATGGGAGGCCGTTCAAATATTGTTATTTTATTATGCGGGGTTTCCTTAATACTTATATGCATCCATTGATGTAGCTTTAAGTTCGGCCAAATAATATGCTTTCCAGTTAGCAGCTGTCATGGTGACTGATCCAATCCCCGACTGCTGTCGGTAAAGAGGCGTCTTCCCGAACGCCGCGAATCCACGGAATAGTTCTTGCCCGCTGATGAACAGTAATTTGCTAGGAACTTGCATGCAGCATGCGGAAAATAAAAATAAAATTCTGAGGTTAAAATAGGTTAAATTATGATAATTAACAATGATGCAATCTTCATAGTTCGGTCTATTCTATACTATTCTGTTCTATCCATTTTCCCTATTCACAAGTTTTCTTTACTTAGTTCACAAAACTTGAGTAATCCGTCCCAGAAATCCCGCCATCCGACGATACATCTCAAGAGGATTCGAGTACATAGGGAAATGTCCACTGTTCGGAATCTCTGCTAATTCAACGCCTTCCTTCTCTAATCGTGAGAGATACGAGAGCCCTCGGTTTTCCTCGCCAAACATAAACATCTTCGGAAATGGCAGCGCTAGGAACATGCCTAGTAGATCCTCCTCGTCGGACAAATGTACCATCGACTCAAAAATGGGCCGTACAGACTCGGCACGCACCCTAGCGCGCAGAGTACTAGAATACAGCGGACTCGAGAATGACTTTGCAGCGCGAGTGCGATTGATGAACTCATTCAGGAATACCTCCGGATCATCCGAGTGAAACGTGAAGATTTGACGGCTCAAGAAACAATCCTCGGGGGCTAGATTTCCTTTAATATCCAGGAAACTCAAGACTCGATCCGGATATCGATGCGCAAGAAACAAGGCAGCTAAGCCGCCCATTGAGTGACCCACAAGATGGAATTGGGTGATGTTGAAATGGGCTAGAAGGGCTTCTGCCGTTGCAACGAGGAAAGGGATGTCTGTTGCGGATAACTTATCGCTCGTCGTGTGGCCGCAGCCTGGTGCGTCGAAGGCGAAATATCCATATTCTTGTAGGTCTTTGTGGATGAGTATGTCGGCGAGGTCTTCTTTGCAAGAGCCGAAGCCATGAAGGAAGAGAATTGGTGGTCGGGAGTTGAGATTGGAGACTGTAGATACGTTGAGGCTTACGCCCTGGACTTGGAGCGGGATGGTGGAATAGGTGAGCGACATCTTCAGGGATCAAGACCAACTTTGGAGTTAGACTGGTCTCTCAATTTGGGTAATTATGTTTATATTAGGACTTTTGAGTCAAGACATAGTTAAATTGATGTGCATGACAAGCTTGTTGAGTGGCGGCTCGGGTAAATCTCATTTCGCCGACAGAGCATTCCGAGGCTTTACTAGTGTAGTGAGAATACTAGTAACCACCGAGTATCCACATATCCATGGGGTATTTCAACCTACCCTGGATCGCATGTTTATTCTCTTCAATCAATCAATCTTTTCAGCCCGAATTGGTTCCGCTTGATCTTATTCGCTCTGAATGCATACTAGTCCATACGCTTTTAGATTGTTCTGATAGAATAGTATCCGCAAGCCGCCATAATCCGAGATTTAGCCCAAATGTGTTGATTCATTGAACAATTCTTATCAGAACTCTAGAAGTACATATATACCCTATCTAATTAGATAGCAGACCCAGTCTCCAAATATCACTGCCTTGTCGAGTTAAAAATGCGATCTGTTATACCCCCATATCTCCAGTTAAAATGGTAATGTAACCCAACCTATAGGTACTCGATCTTTATTATGGAATCATGCGCTCTATTGGTTTTATGGAACCGGGAGGGTCCATGTGTCAATCGAAATAGCATAGATATGTTAGGAAGTCTAGTATAACTAACAGCAGCAGGCAGACTTGATGGGGGTGAGATTGGGCCGGATGCTAAATTATGCCTGCTTCCTTATTCCGCAGAAACATTGATATATTTGATATCAGCAAGATAATACCCTTTCTTACCTCTGTAATCCCCCCAGTTTGCCTGGATGGCCTTTTTGAACTTCTCTGCTTCGATAGCGGAAGTTTCAACTCTTGTTCAAAATAATCAGCCTCGGTCTGAAGGTGATATAGAAGAACATACGTAGCCGTCATAGTACCTGCAGACCTGTCAAGAGCCTCGATCTGGCCTTTGGTGAAAGAACCACCCATTTCTTGCACCATGTCTTTCAAAACAGTCATCAAGAGGCCGTTACTACTGGCGCATTAGCATAGTCGATATGGGTGCAATGTTGATAGGACATACACATCACCGCCAATTATCGCACATATATCCACCAGTTTGAACCAATAGAAAGCGTGCCTACTACGTCACCAAGCATGAATATCCAAATCATGGGATTCATTTTGTCTTTATACAAATATACGGTGAGATGTGGCAATCGCCGGAAGAATACTTATACACTCACGTGCACCTATCGTGCTTGGAGGAAAGGGTGGCTGGCAGAAGATCTTCGGTTCGCACATTTCACTACGTATTAGATGTACCACAGGAGCTCCTTCCTGGGCACACAACGCTTTCTGGGATCTTATGGCCTCTCTATGGCACCTCAAGCCTTGGACCGGAAGGTCCTGTGATATCTCTCTTAGACCTTTATCATACTTGTGTAGGGTGTATCTTTGAACCGCAGTTGCAGTAGCGTCTATAAGCTCCCCCACGATATGATCCAGGGCCCCGGGCGTGTGTGCGCCTGGCCATGGTCCTATCTTTTGCTGTATTTCCACTTCGATTTTATTCCAGTCCGCCCGATCGTATGCTTTCCTCGCTTTCCGACTTGGATTGTGCCGGGCTCTTAGATTCCATTCGGAAAAGGTTGCACGATGGTCCGAGCCGTATTTTTCGTGGTATAGATGGCATTTTATCAGGTTGGGTCTGTTTGTTACTGTTTGGTCGATCGTAGAAGACCTCCCCGGATGATTCAGAGACCAGGAGGTCGCATTTCCTCGGGGAGGCAGCCGTGGAGGCCTTGGGCCTGGAAGAAGTTAATCAACTCGCTTGCATCTTCAGAGAAGCGAGGCAAGATGTGATTACCATCCCATGTTGGAGTATTGTGTTACGATTAGTTTTAGAATATATATACTTCTTATGCTCCTTTTGCTCGTATTCTGTATTTCCTTGATTTCCTGTGTTGATCAGGGAAAGATATTGATGTTTTGCTGTGGGTTTTTCTGACTAGTATTCTAATATAGGCCTATTTCCTCTCTTTACTAGGTAAGATATAGAACCCCAATTTGTTAGAGTTAAGAATTACTAATATCCTCGGGGAATTCGTTCTAGAGATGGGGTGTGGCGTAGAAATTCAATATAGGTGTCTAAAAGTTGATAATGGGTATCGGTCACTTTCAGTGCTTATGTAGCTCAGTTGGGATAAAGGGCTATTATTCACTTTAGCATTATCGTTGGAAACTATTTTATTAATTTTTACCCGTCTTATCTACATTCTTGTTAGGTAGATAGATCTATTAAAAATAGAAAAAGAAAATCCAGAAAATAAAACGACAGCTGCAGGGTTCGAACCTGCGCCCACGAATGGAATTGATTTCAAGTCAATCGCCTTGGACCACTCGGCCAAACTGCCATTAATGCGGAATATTCCAAAATACGACATCATGAGCGGCCTTAACATGTATACTCATCGTAGACCTTGTCAGTATATATTCGGGCGTTTGGTTTTTGGTCTCGGAAAACTGTTTTTTCAAGGCTTCATCACAAGCTTCATGATGTCAAAACGAGACCTTCTTATATTCCAGGGCAGTCTGGCTGAGTGGTCTAAGGCGATTGTTTATAAGGAAAAGAGAAGGAAAAGGAAAAAGAGATGGAGAGATATAGAAAATGTGAGACCCTGCACAGTGGCTTCCTCCACTACATCAATCCTGGCTGCGGCGCATGAAGGCATCCTTCCCGCAAGCCACGGCCCGGATGCAACAGCATGCAACAGGATCAGAAATGGCCCCTGGTCGTTCGTACATGAGGCCGTAGGTGTTACACAGCCAACAGCGCGGAGCATGGAGGATTCTAGCTAGTAGTTAGTTTCATGTATTATAATCTCCTTGGGAGCTGGCCTTTGGAAGGGCAGCGATTTAGTTCTTATATCACCTGAATACTAAGTCCATCTTGCAGAGCATCTTGCATCTTCTTCTATCTTTACATGCCCTCTCTTACTATCAGCGACGTATTCAATCTGGTCTCCGTTTGTGCCCTTGCATTAGCGCTGGTATGACCTTCCGGTATATAAAAAAATTAATACTTAATAATAGAGAGAGAAAAATAAAACAATCTATATGTTTCAAGTTAACATCATAACCCCAAGATTACAATTGAGGTAACTAACTAAAGCTAACAATACAACTAGCCTATTCTTAGAATAGTAAGCTATCGATACTTAAGTAATACTAATCAGAAAGTGGAGGAAGCTAGTCTTAACTACTAGCTGACAAGATATAGACAGGTCGGAATCAAGAATACGAAACCCCATCCGCAGCGGCGGAGCTCGCTTACTATTCTTCATATCGAATAAACGAATGCCTTTCTTTATATCGGTAGGAAGTCTTCATATTAGAACTTAAGATTTTACAATATCGAGCCTCTTGTGCCATACTGGTATGCACGAGTCGGTATACTGCTGATCTTGATGCTTTTCCGTCTTATGCGTACTAGTACTAGCATTTGTCGATGTCATACTTCAGATACAAGATATACTATACAATGAATTGTTTTATTCTCAACGACATTTTCGTTCATTCGATGTCCAATCTTGTATATACTACTAGATAGGTTGGTCATGAGACAATTTATATATTAGTTATGCACATATCAAATCGCCTTGGACCACTCGGTCAAACTGCCCGTATCTGAAGTTGGGATCGAGATTTCGACCCGGGAATTGGGTCAATTTCTACTTAACCAATTTTTCAAGCCTATTGTGATCAACTTATCCCTCGAAAACCTTCATATAAGCGTTCCTCAAGCCTCATCTACACGGTCATTGACTGATAGCCTACCCGTCGACATATACAATATTTGAAGTCCCCGGGCTGCACTCGAAGGAGTTGCCAATCTCCAGGGCTAGTGCTATGGAATCTCCTCTTTACATCCCATCGGAGATCATCGAGATGATCGCAAAAGAGCTTGCCATGAAGCATCTTCCAAGTCTCCTTAATCTCGCAAGATTAAATCGAACTTGCTATGCCTGTTGCCGTCCATTACTCAACTCGATGCCGTTTCATGATATCATGCTAGAGATCCCGCAGAAAGCATCACAAAGGGACTCAGAGATGCAGACACCTTTCGCCATGTGAGACAGAATGAATAATTCATGGAGTCTCGCAGCTGAAGACGGCATGTGCACAGCTTTCTTCTTGCCCCAGAGATGGTTCATCGGGGGCTCAATGTAATATTAGATGGAAATAATGGAAACGCTTAAGCTCTCAAAGAGTAATATCATTTCAACGTTCAATAGTTGTAGACACAGGTCAGAGAAAGCTCCTACCGACGAAGCTCAATCACTACGGCCTCAGTAGAGAACAAATTTAAATGTACATATCCACCACGAGGATGAACAACCTCAGTCTCATGCTCGCCGAACTGTCCAAGTCTGCCATTAGACGTGTAATTCCAGCTATGCCCACCCCAAGTAATATCGTTGATAGAACTGGCTCCAGGCCCAGTCAAACGCTTCACCTCAGCAGTACTAACATGCTTCGGGACATCCAGAGCAAGCTTTTGAGTAGGACGCGCATACGAAGTTGTTGTGTTCCACTCGTCCAAGTTGATAACGACGTATCTCACCAGAACACCAGACTCATAAATAGCATACGCGGACAAGTCCCATCTATTTAGATTCAATGCTTGTACCTGGACATTAGGGTGTCGTCCAATCACATCTGCTGCAACAAGTTGACCATATAGCGGTGGTCGAACACCAGGTTTCTGTCCGTTATACTCAATCGGGACCCAACAGGTATAACCGAAATTAGTACCCTGAATCAAGTTGAAGCGGCTGATACTCTATACAAAGTGTTAATTCAATTAATATTGCAAGATGGGGTGTTTGATAGCTTACCATGCTCATTCCATAGAGAAGGTAATCAACCAGCCAGAGTGAGCTTCCAAAAACGCCCTCAACTTGAGCCATATTTAAATTAACGTAGTCGCTGTTTGTTTCACCCAAGAGAAATGTAATGTTGGGATCGGCAGCATGGACTACTTCCATGTCTGTGGTGTATTGAGTGAGGTTTCCGACAACAGCATTGTGGTTCATGAATGAATCTGGGGGAAATAAGAGGTTTATTCACAAATCACGGTCACATAGGAATACTTGCTTTGTAGACGAACCCACGCCTGATTTCCTGATGCATATCTGGAACTAAAGTCAGAGCAGAACAGGTATCCGGTGCATAAAAAGACTTACTGATGTAAAGAGACAGTTTTAACATGACCAGTCTTACTAATTCCATCATGGAATGCCTTGGCTCTGTACCAAATCAGTACAACGAAAAAAATTTGCTTAAGTATGCCTCACTCACGTCGAGAACGAATCACCCTTAGACACAAAAGTCAAAGCCTGAAAAATCTTCCAATAGTCCAGTCCATAACGATTACCCCTCAAAACGCGATTAGAGATAGCATCGGCGAAACCCGTCCACTCGCGAACATAATCTGCCGTTGAATAATTCAATGGTCGGACATCACCAGGATAGAGATCAGGTTCATTGCCAACTTCGAAAGCAACCAGGTTACCCTTGATATGATTCAAAGCGACTCGTGCCTCGGCAAGTGCATTGTCTAACGCACCGCTCTTGTTGTTGGCGAGGTTGACTTGGAATGTCCAGGGAACGCCGGGGAAGCTTTCAAATCCCTCGAAGAAGGTCGGGCCGACGTAGACTTCAAGAGGAATGCCATTGGAATATTCGGTGGATAGAATGATTGATTCGGTCTGAGACGCGTTATAGATTGCTCGATCCCTATTTTATGTTTTGTGTTAGATTAAAGATCAATTGAGCAGTGGGCTTGATTAAACACTTACGCAGATGTACCGCCAACGCGGATGTGAGGATAAGCACCAGTCTTGTGGTGGAGGAGTTCGACTATATCCCGAGAGAATGTGTTCGGGGTGCTCTTATTTCCTATCAAGTATTAGCATCTAGCAAAAGGACATGTTATTCTTTGTGAACTTACCCGCATAATCAGCGAAGAAATGAATCGGCAAGGAAAGCGAAACAAAGTCATGTTGAACAGGTTGTGAAACTCCCGATGATGCTTTCGAGGATGCCTGTATCTTGATAGCTTTATCTATAGTATGAGCGGATACTAAAGAAGTATACAAGGCCCCGAGGGCCAATGGCATAAGACGCATGGCGAATAATAGTAATAACGAAAAGTCCGAAAGAATCCGTTCAGTTCAACGTCAAAGGTCCAACAAAAATGGAATCACAGCACATTTTAAATATCTCTTCTATTTACCTTCCCCAGACTACCCCATCATTACATTGGCACTAGTATGGTGTCATTAGATTTAGGCTCTCGCATCGCATTTCGGCTTTCGCGTGGGACTCGGGTCGGATCTCGCCTGTTGTCACAGCACATATGTAAAGAACATCTCGTCACCCCGTTAGAATCGCGAAATATAAGCGATATTCAAAATCTAGAAAGTTAATAATATGCAAACGCCAATTTTACATTCGTGTGTGTAGACTACTATATTGTCAACCACAGACACGAACCCGCCGATTGATGGTTGCGACGTACTGTCCGATTCTATGGGCTCCTACGGATAGTACTGCGAAGGGCACGAAACATGATTTCAAATATTCATATTCCTCATATACCATGTCATCAAAGGCTAATAAAAGAAATTACATACTGAGACAAATTCCTTCGCTATGCTCGCACTGTGCGCCAAATATCAAAATTTATACATTTCCCCGGTTGGGGTTAAGAAGATCCCGCTCCAGCAACTCCGCCTCAATAGCAGCACGACGACCCTTCTCATACTCGCTAGAGTTATCCTTGAAGACGTGGTCCATCTGTTCAAGAGTGCGACCCTTCGTCTCAGGTACAAAGAAGTAAGTCCAGACCCCAGAGAGGAGACAGAAGACGGCGAAGAAAACGTAAGCTCCGTAGCCAGTATCCTCAACAAGGGGAGGGGTGATGAGACCGATGATGAAGTTGTTCAGCCAGTTGGAGCAAGTGGCCAGAGCTACACCCTTTGCACGGAGAGAGGAGGGGAAGATTTCGGAGGGAATGGCCCAGGGGATTGGTCCCCAGGTAGCTCCGAATGCAACCATGTAGAATAGGAGGAATGCTGCACTTGTCCAGCCTTCTGCTTGGTGTGATGACCAGTCGGAGCTGTAGAGACCGACTAAGACAGCAATTACAATCATAGCAATCGCCATAAGAACGGATCCAATCATGAGGAGCTTTCGACGGCCGACTGTGTCCATGGTGAAGACACTAGTTGTGACACCGACTAATTGTAGAACGTTGAGAACACCCGACATAACAAGCTGCATACTGGAATTGAGGCCCATGGTACCGAAAAGAGTGGGGGAGTAGTAGATCAGAGCGTTGATTCCGACGAACTAATGACTGTTAGCAACTTTGAAATGTAGTTTGTTAATATGCTTTGACTTACCTGCTGGAAAAAGCAGATCATAATACCGACGTGAGTACGTCTCCAGCAACCCTTCTTGAAGCAATCGGCCCAAGACGCCAATTCCAGAAGAAGGGAATCCTTCTTCGACCCGCTCTGTAAATTGGGGTGCTTCTCAGCGTTCATCTCTTGGTGGAACTTCACTTCAGCTTGAATATCCAAGAACTCCTGACGAATGCGTCGGTCTGTGGGAGGCAAGTTGCGCAGTTTGCACAGACTTTGCAGGGCTTCTTCGTTGCGGTTCTTAGAAGCTAGCCAACGTGGCGAGAAGGGTAGCATGATCACACCAGCGGCCAGAATGAAGCCTGGAACCATCTGGAGCAGAAAAGGGAGACGCCATGCCCATTCTCCGGCCATGTAGCGTGTGCCATATGTGATCCAGTAAGCGATCACGATACCAAGAACGATGCACCATTCCTCAAGGACAAGTAGTGTTCCACGGCATTCCGGCGGACCTTTAGTAAAGATAAAAGTTAGTCTGGGTCATGTCACGCGAGATACTCATAGATATATGGAAAAAAGAGATTGAAATGACATACTGATTTCAGATATATACAATGGTGCAACCATGGACAGCATGCCGATACCGACACCACCGATCAATCGAGCTACCGTCAACATGGAATACTCAACGGCAGCAGTTTGCAAGATTGAACCAATAGTGAAGATCACAACAGCAACTAGGATTGAGTATCGACGAGAGATTTTGTCCGCAATCCAACCTTGATTCAAGGCACCAAGCAAAGCACCCAATTCAATCATTGCAGTCAATAGACCTTTCCAGAAACCCGCGCCCGAGCCAGCGATGCGGGGGAATTCATCCAGGAACTGGTCCATGACCAAAATAACCGACACGACACCTTGGTCGTAACCGAAAATCAAACCACCAAGCGTAGAGCAAGCAGCACACATGAGGACGAATGGATTGCTCACCAGCCCACGAAGACCAGGTGGACCATATGGTTCACGGTCTGCCGTGATGTCCTCGGCATGGTGTGTGAAGCCTTCGATTGTTCCATCATCTGGTGAGAAGGTCTTCGATATTTCTGGTTGATTCGCCATGACTTACGAATCTATGTGTAGTAAGTTGAGAATAAGATTTAAGCTTGACAACCTCGTATCTGGGGAACAGCTCCAGAGACAGGCTGGGTCAAGTTGTATTTATATGAATTTGGTTGGCCGGGTAGTATCCCCATATCCCCCATGTTTGATCCACCCCCTCCTTTTTGACTGATAGGAATCAGTACGGTTCACTTTGGCTAAACAACCTTTGTGATTGGCCAAGAAGCCGGATGCCGATGAAGTTTGCGGGGGCCCGAGTCGGGGTTGGGCGAAGTACTATGACGGCAATGCGCGGTTTTCATGGTTGGATCGGAAGGATTGGACCGGATGGGGAAAGGATAGTGGTGGATCACCCACGTAAAGGTTAAAACGTGGAGTGGAAGGCGGGGACGAGGTCGTAATAGCGTGAGGCCAATTGGCGTTCTCGGGCGGCTATTGGAAAAGAAGACTCGCAGGGCGAGGGTAAACTGATTTCCGAGCTTCTAAGGCCTTTTAGAATTCGCCATTTGGAGGATATTAGGGTGCTGATTGAAACAAGACAACGAGAAGGAACCAGGATCACCTTGTTTGCTGCATGGACCATTGCTCAGGTGGTTACTGGCGATTTGCCAGTGCCTCCGAGGTTCTGCTAGACTAGATACGAATAAAATAGATATAGGTTCGAATAAATGAATGAAGCTTGTAATCAATTTGTAGAAACAAGGTTCCTCTATACCACAAGAATGTCCAGATGAGGCCTAACTAGCAGTTTATTTCGTCAGCCTCTTTCCCATCTCTCTGCTCCAACTCTCGGGCTTACCCCGAAACTCTCTTGGCCGCCCAATCCTGGTTAGGCATAACCGTGCTTGAGCCTTGGAAGGGGTCCATCGTATGCAAGGTCAGAAGGATATTCGAATATCCGGTCACGTTGGGCGCGGAATAGATGCATGATGGTATCCCGCGACAAAGCGGATGATATCTGCATCTGATCGTCCTGACACGCATTACCGAATGATGCAAGTATGTATAAAATGAAGCCTCATCACGATTAGTAGGTTAGTCTCAAAATCCCCATGGGGTAATGTTGTTGGTAGACCCAATTTTCTTTTCCTCTTTGTAAGTCGTGGCTGATCGCCCCCGCTCTTTCGTCGTGCTCTTTCCGCCTTTCGAGGGGTTTTTTAGAGCGAAGTGGGACCATTTCCCTTCCTGCTTATTATTCTGAATCTCGGAATACTGCCTCCGGCCTCGGGTCTCCAGTCTTTGTCTTTTACGGATTCCTATTTCCGATTTTCCATCGACGTCACTTTGCAACTTCACATCCAAGGCAAAAACCACCACATCATGGCGTCCTTTATGGAGGAGCTATGGTCGAGCATTTTCACGCCAGGCCCCACCCCAACGCTGTTGATCGCGACCAACGTTACCTTTGCTGCGCTCCAGCTCCTCTTCCTTGTCCTCCTCCTAGCAACGTATAGCATCCACTTCGTCGTCCTCTCGTTCCTCAGCGGCGGGTTATGGTTCTCGATCAACTGGTTTGCGCGAGAAGTGCAGGCCGTGCAGCGAGCGCAGGAAGCCGACAAGAAAGCACAGGCCGAGACAGCGAGTATCGGGTCCGATAAAAACAGGAAGAAGGATTCCGTGCTGGACAGTGCCGATAGCGAGACTGAGACCGAGAACTTGGTCGGCCAGAAGAAAACCTCCGCTTCCGCTTTGACAACTGGCAGTGCTGCATCGGCCAGCCAAGATGCCAAGAAGCGCATCAGCAACGGTGGAGATAGTTCTGGATACGGAAGCACTGATAGCGAGTGGGAGAAGGTGGATCAGAACTAGGAAGAATATCTACTACAGTATTTGGCATGGTTCATATCTGGTTGGGCCTAATTTTTGACGCCTTGTTTATGAACCGCGGTCACTATGTTCGAGGTGACACGATACCCCCCTTGTCATATGTCATTAAGCGTTGAACCTGATTTGAGCTGTTGCACACATTCCCCATACACCTGTCGATTTCATGCGCAATCTTTGTTATCACCTTGCATCGGCCTTGGTGCTTCAGATATGCCAGTCTTGACAAACTATTTGGCATCACGCGAGATTTGAAGAAATATAGCTCCATTGTACTTAGAAACTATGTGATAGCAGTTTATTATATCGCGGAAAGCCATACCTAGGGTTTGTATTTAGCTAGCTATAGGATCTGACACTTCAGCCACCTTCATTGTTATCGCTTTCCATGTTGGCTATAAAATGGACATCACGTGACCATGCGACCCATCATGAACGGTCAACAACTCAGAGGAACAACACGACCTCAACAATCGCGAAGTCGGTTTAATATGACCACCAGATCCTACAGCTACACAATGCTGGCGAGTTCTTAATAATCATGTTGTCTACAACTCCTCTAGCCGCGGGACGTCGACGCGTCTTCGGCTCTGTTTTCTCCCCCGCGTCACTCGAAGCTCGGCCACCATTCGCATCTAGTTACGATAACGACCAGAACTTAGCGGCCTCATTTCAATCCTCCTCTACCGTCCAAAACGATTCCTTCGCGCCGCCTTATCAGAACACGGACAACACATCGGCCCGCCAGGCATGTAAAGAAGCTTGGTCCGCTGCCACGGCGTATCTATGTATACCGGACCAGGGCTTTGCGCACATTTATGAATCAAGAGGGACCGATGGAAGCGAGGCATTGAAAGACTCGAACCGACTTAGCCCACCCTCGAAGGAGACTGGGGAGGCGGTCGCTTACTTGACTGCTTCGGCTCAGCATGGGCAGACTTCGGGTCAAAGGGATTTATTTGAATGGTACGGTGATGAGATGCGGAGACATTTTCTCACGAACCTCCGTGGGGGTCTTCATGAAGTAAGAGCTTAATGTTATACTAGTTACTACGCCTGTACAAGTACTAACGAAACACAATTGAATAGCTTCTCAAGTCTCCCGAGGAAGAAGGTTTGCTGCGGACAATTGTCGACTGTCTACAGTTAGCTCGTCGAATCTACCTAGCGCCAATTGTACATTATGTGATGCCGCTCATACCCGTCGCTGAACAAGGGCGACTTTTAACTCAACTTCAACGCGTCTTTCATACAGTTGTCTCATATTCATTACCCTGGGAACAAATCGCAACCCTTTTGGCCGGTGAGCTGGCACGCAATGCGTTGGTTATCTTGGGGATCGATACTTTGCTTGACAACTCGGAATCGGAGAACAATAGCCACGATGGCATGGATATTGACCGACAATATTCCGTATTGTACGAGGATTGGGTAGATGCGAGTCCAGAAACTCGCGCATTGATCATGGTCGAGGGAGAGCTACCGAACATTACTGTAACCCGGGATCAGCTGCTAGCCTTCCTGAATGGTCTTCAGCTTGTCGGACTTGGTGGGGATAAGGCGCAGAAAGTGTTTGCCAGTGTAATGAACATCATGATGAGTGAGTTTGTACGTGCGGCATACAATAAGCGTTGGAAACGACCGACCGCAGTGGCTCAGCATTTGAGGTACTGGGTAGAGAATGTCTTCTCACGTCTTGTAGTTCAAGTGCTTGCTATCATCCATACACCTCCTGTCGGGAACCCGTTACCGGGCGCTTTGGACGTGAGTTTCGGGGATGTCGAACAGTGGCAAGAAATTGCAATTGCACGTCTCGGTGCACTTCGTACAAGCGAACTGTTCGATGTCATTGTTGAGTGGCCTCTGAGTTCTGGTGCAATTGAGGATTTGCGACAATTTACAACACATCCGGCAGCTCGAGCACATGTCACTCAGACCTTTATTGCGCTTCTGACCCAGCGTCTTTTACACCCTGGCGCGTCTACTGTGCAGATATTGCAATTATACATATCGATTATTCGGGCTTTTCATCTCCTAGATCCGAAAGGTGTCCTCTTGGATCGAATTGCACGTCCTATTAGGCGTTATTTAAGGGAACGTGAGGACACCGTTAGAGTGATAGTCGGTGGATTGTTGGCAGACCCATGTGCCACTGCAGCTACTGAGCCATCGATGTCTTCGTCTGGGGAAACCTTGATTGAGCTAGCGACGGAGTTAACCAGGGCACATCAGTTATCGCTTAATCAAAATAAGAGTGAGATGGATTGGAATGATTTGAACTGGATGCCGGACCCCGTTGATGCTGCGCCGGACTATCGGAAGTCAAAGAGTTCAGATGTTATTGACAGTCTGATTAGCTTATTCGACTCGAAAGAGACATTTGTCAAAGAATTGCAAACGCTGTTGGGTGATCGTCTCTTACAGAAGCGTGACGATTACGATCAGGAGATATCTGTCCTAGAACTACTGAAAGTACGCTTTGGTGACTCAGCTCTACAAGCATGCGAGGTTATGCTTCGCGATATTTCAGACTCTCGACGTGTCGATGCCGTCGTTAGGAACGACCAAGGCTTCAATAAACCTCCTTCCCGCATGACTTCAAGACGCATACCAAGACCAGACATCCCTGAACTTCATACGAAGATTCTGTCGCGCTTCTTCTGGCCCGAGATCCAGGATCAAGAATTCAAGATTCCCGATGAGATCCGATCGATGCAAGAGAAATATTCCGCCGGATTTGAATCTCTGAAACAATCGCGCAAGCTTACGTGGCGGAATGGACTTGGTCAGGTCGCCGTCGAATTGGAACTGGGTGATCGCACCTTCGCAGACGAGGTAACAACATGGCAAGCCACGGTAGTCTATGCTTTCCAAGGCGACTCCGAAGAGCCCATCGCAAAAACTGTCACTGAGCTCGCAAGCGCATTGGAGATGACCGCCCCCCTCGTCCGCAGCGCGTGTCTGTTCTGGGTAAGTAAACGAATATTAGCTGAGACCCACCGGGACAGCTTCCGAGTACTTGAAACACTGTCCACGGAGAACGAACAAGGTCCAGGCGGCGACACCGGCTCCATGGCAGAAGATGAGGCACCGGTCGGTGACGCAGCAGCAGCAGCAGAAGCTGCGGCCGCGGCTGCCGCTAAGGAAACTGCAGAGGCTGCCGCCATGGAGAAGATGAATCTATACTGGCAATTCATTGTGGGAATGCTCACCAATCAAGGTGCTATGCCTCTCCAGCGCATTGTCATGATGTTGAAGATTGTGGTACCTGGTGGGTTCCCATTTAGCAATGAAGAACTGCGTGAGTTTCTGGCTGGAATGGTGTCTCGTGGGAAGCTGGAGATTGCTAGTGGTGGTAATTACAAGCTTGTGCATTAATATGGGAGCGTGGTATAGCATTTTTTCTTTTGCCTGGCGTTAGAGATGGTTTATGTATACCCCATAGAAGAAGAGCTTAACTCTTAATGTGAAATGAACAATTCAAAAGTCCTCAGTACCCTTATCGCTCCCTCTTTCACTTCACTGTAGTGTCGAGGGCTGCCTAATACCCTCGCTCCCCTTCCACCTTCTCTCGCCTTCTTTCTCTCACCCCCAACGAGCTTCGTCCTTCCATCTGATGGTTTTAAATTCATCCCACTCCTCTTCATCTGATTCATCCCACCGTCCTCCAACCATGCTACTGTCTCAGCCCCAAGCTCAGATTTCCCCTGCGCTTCAACCCCGTTGTGCGGAAGCACTCATCTCAACTCAGCAACGCGCTTTTACCTGGCCTTATCCAAGGCCTTATCCAATGGAGACTCGCCTTCCCGAGATCCGCCTTCCTGAGAAACGTCCCAAGACCAAGTGTGACCTAAGTCTGACTCCAGCAGTCAAAAACGAGATGGAAGGAGTCCTCCTCTAGCCGATTGCAACAACCGACATAACGCCAAAACCAGCAAGCTCGGATGAATCTCGGGGCCGCGAACAATGATATCCCTTGGCCTTAAACCCACATCGAATCAGCAGGCGCGGCAGATGATATCACCGCCAAACTGGGCGTGCTCATCCAAGACCCATTGATGGCAAAATTCAACGAGGAGCTTCTCCTCTGTGGAAAGATCAAAGCTCTCCGACGCGCAGTCGACACCAGCGAATCTGCTAAGCGCCTCATTTCACGTCGACTCACTCTCGCCGAGTGGATGGAGCTCGGAACAACGCTCACTTGCTCTCCTTCTATGGAAAAGACTATTGAGATTTTGATTGGGGATAAGATCTCTGTTGTCCACGATACCATCAATTGCATGAAGTGTTTCTGGCCGCTAAGGGATCTAGTCGATTATATGCCTAGCGGATATGCGAAGTGGGCGCTTCAGGACTTGATGGATAGCTTTTTTGATGCAATCTATTGATTCATGATCATTTGACTGTTTCTTGAGTCCAGGTTTTACCTGGTTGATTCTTGATTCGGATGTCTCATGCTTGATTTTCGAAGTGCAATTTTCAAAAATAGTCACAATTCGTTCGCTCATGTATCTATCATCTACATCTTTGACTCTGCTGCATTCTATGCACACCATGAGATGGAGATGGCCGACTGGCGTTGCTGTTATAACAAAATCAGTAACAAGATCTATACCAGGACTCATTTACGCCATAATGGTCCTAGCGAGCCTAAGAATGGGTGGGCGGACAGGTATTGCCTTTATAGTATTTACTATAATACAATTTACTCGACCAATCACAGGAGTTCAGGTCGAGCTGTGCGGCAGCTGTGAGTTTAACCTTGGGAACTAATCTAAGAATATTCAATCATAAACCTGCACTGGCATGATTGATAACAGAGCATACTCTGATATGTACCACCTCGTTGATAAATATGCTCCATTCGCTAATAATGAAGACCCATTAAGATTGAAGGGGTCTGAAATGGCATCTCTATGTTCTGAGAGAGATCATACAACTGCATAATTGATACGTGTAAGCTCTTGCAACTTGAAGACAAGCCTTCACTTTGCATTGGCTCTTGGGGATATAACAACGGTTTTTTTAAGTATAATTGAATGATCATTGCTACTATTGAACCGGTTTTGAAAATTTAAAGCATCCAAATATCTGCATGTTATAAAGAACCTCACATAAAAATCATTATACATCAGTCTCAGTAAGCTCGAAAGAAAGCACTGAGATTCAAATCCAGCTTTAATAAGCCGTCAATCTACTCCGCATCAAGTGGCGCAACAGGCGCCTGATCATCAACCTGAATCCCACCTCTCTTCTTCTCATTACTATCCCAGAAAGGCAACTTCCACCCACCCTCATTCTCAGGTGTAGCAAGCCAAAGACGCATCAAGTGTCGTCGTGGCGCAGGGGGGGCATGGTCTGTGTAAGCAGTTCTCGCATGCAGAATGTGCGCATTAGAAAGGAACTGGATATCTCCGATATCAAGAACCATATGAAGAGAGAGTTTGTTGCAGGTATCTTCTAGGACCTGAATAGCTTCTGTTTGTGCGGCGCTGAGAGGGGGGATGATTCCTGCGTCTGAGAAGCGGGTGAGAGAGCGGACATAGTATGGGTCCCATCTAAAATTATTTTGTTAGTATGAACATGTCTTTTGAGTGGGCGGGTGGGAAGCTTACTTTGTGTAGACGCGGCCGTTGTCGCGCTCAAGGTAGATTACGCTTGTGCGGATGTATTCATCTTCACCCTTGCTTGTTTCGCCTTTGCGGTCGAAGTACCAGATTGGTTCTGTGAGGGTCTTGAGGACGTCTGGGCGCTCAACTGCGAGGTTGTTGTAGACGTTGTGTGAGGAGACGAGGTCGGATTCGCCGCCTTCCAGTGCCTTGGCGATACATAGTAGTCCGACGATGTCGGAGTCATCGGCATGGAAGAATTGACTGGGAGATTGTTAGCTTTTCTATTTTCTATTTTACCTGTTCTGCATGCAGTGAGATTGGTGACATACCGAGCGTTTGTGCGGTAAATGCGGACCTTATCGATTTGGGTGGCATCTTCGCCGAGATCCTTGACGTGACCCAATACATGGCCGCGACTGTTCTGGCTAACGAAGTAGCCTAGGTAAGTGCCCAGACCCATGTATGCAACGGCCGACTTGTGGTTTCCCCATTTTTGTACAGGAAAGCCCTTGAAGAGGATAAATCCTTTGCCGTTGATGAGGTCGAGACGGAGTGTCTCGAGGTATGGTGCGAGAACAGGGACGCGGAAGTTATTCTTATGAAATGGTCAGTATCATTTTCTTTTGGTTTTTTGTGTAGGTTCTGGGTAGCACGGACTTTGCTGATACCGGTAAGCGGGGTCTTAGATTGAAGGAAAGCGTCGGCTGCGGAGCTCAGTTCCTCAACTTGGTCCGGAGTGAATTGATGTGTCCATTTCTCGGGCTTTGATCTGTACTCCTCCGGATTCCAAACTGTAGGACCGGTAATTTGCTTAGGGAATTTATCAAAGGGGGCGATGTGGTCGTAAAGTGGTGCGTGCTGGCCTGTAGTCCTCAAACCATCGGGGAAGATGTGAAGCGGGGCATCCTTGACGAGATCATGCGGCGCAATAGGTGCCGAGGCAGTGGCAGCGGGGGCCATTGTGAACTTGAAGTATGATGCTTTTGAGTGGTGACGATTTAGGAGATGAGAGGTCACGGGTGAGCAGAACGCGCTTATTCGAATGATGCAACAAAAGGTCCGAAATGGGCGATCAAGTACTCTTTATACTTTTCTTTGTTTAACTGGTCTCAGGCTACCGGCCGAGATTTACGTGGTTGGAAATGTCGTTATTATACTTCTCGTCTGGCTGAGGAATCGAGTGGACAGTATGGCGTGCGAGGGTCGAGATCGACATTCCTATAGGATCAAGGACAAATAGCAAATGACATTACTTTTCCACTCTTTTTTCAGTGCCATGGGATCCAATAGGAATGTTTGGCACGAAATGTTTTCAATGTGGAGGAATTCCGCTTTGTGAAGTTCGTTCGTTGTAAGCTGATTGGGGGGATCCGCATCATGATGGCGCAATCTATGGGGGTTGATGTTGTGATGGGGTCGATCACGAAATGCTTCGGCTCATCGAGATTGATAACCGTGAACTCCCTACCTCAATCATAAGCATGCATGTATGATTGCTTTTTTCATGATATCTGCTTTATTTATAGCTTATAAAAGACATCGAGAATTAAAGTAGACGGTGTGTAGCCTGTGCGTAGGAAGTGATGTTAGATTAAAGACCCCTGCCGATGTATACTTGCCCATGGGGTTATTTTGATCGCCCATTGACACTTTAAAATTGGCCAATGCTCACAATACTTTATTTTTATGCAGGGTCACTCGGCCGACAGATACATGTAACAGTATTCCCCATATATCCGCACGATTATCTCTAGCATTTGAAAGTCAAACATTTGGTCGCAGCCGACGAGCCGATATTTCGGAGTGACTCGTCATCATCGCTCAGCCTTCAGGGGTTGAAAACACCTAATTATGAGGGACTTGTCGCACGAGAAATCTCATGCGGGATATTCGTGACTATAAAATCAGCGATTGCAGTCAAAACTAGAAACTTGCACTGTGCGGTCTTTGTCAGAATGTATTGTTCAGGAGTTGAGGCTCAACTCGCATCTACCGAACTGACTGCTACTGAAGAATGATCTATTTTTTTTCTCTTTGTATGAAAAATGTTGATTCAATTCTCTTTCTTGAAAAGACTTGTTAGAAATCTTCATTCAATTTCGATGATTCGAAGTATACTACTCCCTGACATACGGGGTTCCTACGTGTCTAGCACTAAGCGTGAAGAAAGCAACACTACTACTCCGTACACATTTAAAATGTGTGCCCGGATCAATCGCCGATATTACTAATGGCAGTCCCTCAGCCAATCTCATTCACCAGAGACAAGCATTCGATTCCCTCTTCTGGCCTCGATTCTCCACGCAATGACTAAAAAGAATCCTTATCGGGTATGCGGATCCGACCCCGCGCCCTATCAGTAGCATTCAACATACATTTTCCATAGGCCTCGGGGGATCCATCCGAACTTGAAATTCTTTAAAACCAATATACCATAGACACAATAGATTTCCCTGTAACATAAATCGTCTAATCTTCCATAACGTCCAAAACCGACCTAGAGCCTACACATAAATGGCTCCTCACCGCGTTCATGTCGCCGTTCTAGACACCGATGTCCCCTGCTTACCAGTGTATTCCAAACGAGGCCTCTACAGCTCGCAATTCAGGGTCCTCCTCCAAGCAGCCGCAGAACGAATCAACAAAAATGCAAACGTGAATCTACGAAATGGTCCGCTGAGTGTACACGTCACAGCCTTCGACGCTGTAGGCGGTTCCCTCCCACCACTAGAATGTCTACGCACCTCACCCTTCAATGCCTCCGAGATACAAAACCATGGCCCATTCGGTCCTTTCGACGCTATCCTAATCACTGGCTCGATCAACTCAACCTATGACTCTGACCCATGGATCAAAGTACTAGAATCGTATATCCAAACAGTTCACTCCGCATTCCCGAACGTCAAGCTCTTCGGTTCCTGCTTCGGTCACCAACTCATCGCGCAAGCCCTTCTCTCACAACCAAACAGTGAACGGACGCAAAACTTAACCCACCACGTCGAGAAATCGGCCAAGGGCTTTGAAATGGGTATTCACCCAATCACCCTCTCTGAATCATTTACATCGCACTTTCCCGTCTTCGACGAAAGCACCAAACCGTTCCGTGTCCAGTTAATCCACGGCGACATTGTGGTTCCTACACCTATTGCGAAGTCTCTTGCAGCTGCGTCGGGTGTTAATGAGGTTCCCCTCCCATCGCCGTGGATGAGTATTGGGAAGAGCGCTGCATGCGATATTCAAGGCCTTTATTGTCCTGGTCGTGTCCTTTCGTATCAAGGACACTTTGAATTTGATTCATTCTCGAACCGGGAGCTGTGTATCGAATTCGCACGTCGGGCGAACTGGCCTGCTGATCTACTTTCTTCATATGTGGAGCAGATTGAGCGATCGAGGATTCCTGGGGCAGAGGATGATGATGATGATTCTAGGGTTGCTGCTGAGGCAGTTTTATTATTCTTTGCTGGGGAGGATGGGGATCAAGCGGGTCCGATGGATCAGTCTCAGGTGCCAGCAATGAATAAATTGAAGTCTATTTCTGCTCCTGGATTTGATGTATTGCCTGATGGATATGTTGCATCTAATGGCATGCTTACGCCTCCAATTGATTGAGTATTCAATTCATGCGAATGAATGGGGACCTGGATTTGGATGCGGAAGTTGATACATGATTAAGGGTTCGCTGGAGACCGATATTTATACACATACAGTGACGCACTGTACTGTTTGGGGTTTATGGCGGATGAAACAGAATGTTTCATGCTTCATTTTGTGGAATTGAGTTGATGACTTGCATGACAAACTGATGAGATCGGTGGAGTGGGTCGTTCTCACCAGGCAACCGAGTACGCCACTGCAAGGGCCGGCTTGCTGAGCCAGTATTCTGAGACGCCTGGTGAACCGAACATACATTAAGGTACATTCAGTATCTGGCATTATAACCTGTACAGTTGCTACCCCTTTGTGGTGGCAAGAAGGAAAACCTGGAAGATACAAGGCAAAGGAGTTGCCTGATGGCGATCTGAGACGCAGCTGGTATGTTGGATGGTGGAGCAAGCTGGAGTCATTCAAGTTTTAATGCGTTCACGTTATACATACATAGATGGTTTCCTATTTAGAAGTTAATATTTGGAACCAATGTTTGAATATTATATAGATTGTTTCAAATAGCAAGAGGAGACAATTTTGATTGAATTCGATGGACTTATTAGCTAAGGAATCAACGTGCATTTCAGTTGCTCTACTATCGCCTTTTTGGTTTTTATATGAAGCTCATCTTGTTTTATAGAAGGTAGTATAAACTCCGGTTACGAAATAGATCCTAGTAAGTTGTAAACGAATACTGTAGATAAAATAAAACAATCCGCCGTATCTGGTCCAGTCCGGGGATCAGTTGGGTTGGGTATGAAGGCATAAAATCCGGAGTGCAGAGCTGTTTATGAGAAATCCACAAAAACCCGACATCTCCGATAAGCTGAACAAATGGTCGTAATACTAGTAATCCGTACCTCGTACATTCCATTTCAAGTTCTTCCCGAGCTCAACACACGACACAGCTCCACCTGACCCGCTCAGCCGCCTCGGCCCAGTCCACACAAGGCAGAACAGCTAGGTATAGCTAAGCTAGGCTAAGCTAAGCTAGGTGGGCAAGTAACAGTACATACAGCATACTCCGTACATTACAGCTGAAGACAGCTCCATGAACGCCGAGTGGGAAAGGAAGAAAAAGAAGGATTTAATTTTGAATTTTGTGATTTTTTTCCTGGTGAAGCTGATCCCCCCTCCTGCACGGCCATCCACATCCGGGATGGCGCCCTTGCCGCTGAGCCCGATCACCAATGAAGAGGCAGGTAATTGGAACTGGGAACTCCACCGTGCACCCGTAATAGGCCAATCAGGATGCTTTGGGGTTACTCTTTTCATCGGCATGTGCCCCGGCGGAGCAACTGTTATACGTCTGCGTTATACAGTGTACGGCGCTGATGGTAATACAGTCTTCGTCTTACTGTACGTGACCACTATTTAGAGTTGGAGCTGGCGGGAAAGGTCGGAGATACCTACCTAAAGGTCAGTAGTATTTGATAGCTAGGGTTCTTCCTTATGGGGAATTTGGGGGTTCTAGAAAAGAGCAGGATTAGATTGGATTGGATTGGGAATTGGGCTGGTAGCTCATCGTGGTCACATTCACGGTGTTGGAAGGTCAAGCTGAGCTGAAAGATATGTAGCCCTGTCAACCTAGTTGAGCCTCGGTATGCAGGTTTCAAGTTCTTTGTGGTTTCAGGTCTTTGTGCAGGGTATGGAATGCTTTGTTTCTTCGGGGTTTTCTTTGTTAAGATCGAGAGAGTTAGATCTAAGATGTTAATTATGTATTGATCTCCTTAATTTTTTGATAATTTTTTGTTGAATTTAATACAATTTAATTTTTCTAAAGTTGATTTCACATTTTCGCGTAATCATACGGTAAGGTGGCACGGTCGCCACCGGAGCTTCCCTCCTTTTTTTTTTTCCATAGCTTCTGGAATCAAATTTCAAGCTTGGAGCTGGGGAGAGCTGTTCCACTGATAACGCTATCGCAACGTTTGAGCTCTCCCCGCTTCATGAAGAACGAATGAAACAAGACAGGAGATTTAAGATGAGAAAGACATGCGAACCTGTAGATAAAAAAAAGAGGAAGAAGAAAAAAGAAAAAAAAAAGAAGAAGAAGAAGGACTCAACTAAAGCTAAGGGCTAAGGAAGGAAAATTCTGCTACGGCGTGGCACCGAGCTTTCCGGCGTAATTCCAGAACCGTATGCTTATCGGTTCGACTGGCATAGCTTAGAATTTGGGAACATCCATTTGAAGCCATGTCATGCATACAACCCCCTCTTTCATATGGACATGACTTCTTCTTTGAGTCTGATGTATCTGCACAAGAGACTGGTGGAGGTACAGTGTTCTAATAATTACTTATAACAATCTCCTTTCTAGCTTGACTGGCAGGTGGGTACCTAGGGAGGAGGTACCTCAGTTCCTGCGGGGATGAAATAGAATACGTTAATTACAGTAAAATACCCCCGGCTAACAGCAAGCACCATACTACAGACGATGGCGGATCGAGTTCCTCAATTGTACTTGTACTCGTACTTTACTTAATCGCTTTTTTCCCTTTTCTTCTCTTCTCTCTTTCCCCGTAGAGTCAGAGAGCATTATCCTGGTGATTCTTCAGCCCTTTTGTGAACTGCTTCCTTGCTCTTGGTCATTTACTCCTTCTCTCTTTTCCTTTCCTTTCCCTTTACACCCACACCCCCTCTTTCTCACCTCCCCCCAGCCCAGCCGAAAAAGAGGGACCCCTCGCCCCCCCCCCCCCCCAATATATGCAGCATGCCTCCCCGAAGCTCGTTGACCAGCTCTTTCTCGGTCACCGATGCCAACAATGAAGTGGTTTGTCCTCTGAAAAATAATGATGGGTCCAATTGTCGCAAGCGATGTCTGGGAGTGAGTTGCTTCCCTTTAAACTTATCCCCCCTCCTTTACTCAACCCCACCCTGCTATATCGCCATCCGCTTTGGCGGCAACTTTCGCAACACCAAAACAAGAAAAAAGCCCGATATATAATAAACTATGCCTACACGCAATTATTCAAGCTGCGGAAAAATCGCTATAACTATTTCCACCTTGTCTAATTACATTTATTCAATCAGGAAAAACGTTATCGCTCCATGCAGGAGCATATCCGACGAGCGCATCCGACTCACTACATCCCGAAACTCCCGGCCACCGAGGAGAGCTTCTTGTTAATGGTCAACACCCCGCCTGACCAACGTGCACATCTATCTCCCCCAGATCCTACTCCGCCTAGGCGCCGACATGGTCAGTGTACGACTATTTGCTGCGGGTCCCGCCCAGATGACTGACGGATACCTACAGATGTGGCGGATAGAGACATCTATGTCGCTGACGCTAGTTCCCCGGCTACACCTCGAGCTCTTGATGAACCCCACCCTGCTGCGGCCACTGCAGCTGTCGCTCTGGCACAATTGCACCATCATCGTCTAGCATCAGACTGGGATACGGATATGGTATGTGCTCTTTTTTCTTCCTTTCCCTTTTTCCCTCAAAAATTTTTACCTTGTGTCTTCCCCTCCTCCCCCTCCATAAAAAAATCCCCCCCCACGCGATCCCTGTAGCTGATCGATTCTCCCCCACACTTTTCAGGACGCCCACTCCGACACCGATATCACTCAGGATCGTATGCGCTCCTCTATTGAACTGCCGTCGCTGCGCGACCACTTCAAACAAGAATCTTTGACACCATTCTCGGCGCGACCGAGAGGTCTTTTGCCGTCTATCCTTAATCATTCGCCACCCGGTCGCTCGTCCACGTTGCCCCCAATTCAGCGCAAAGACAAAGTGTCACGTCCCCGGAAGTCGTCCATCACACAATCGGCCCGCAAACCAAAGCATGAGCGTACAAGATCAAAGGAGTATGCTCGACGACCCAGTCTTGGCGACCGTAAGGCTTTATCCGCGGAGCCGCAGACAGCAGCCTGGGCTCAAGGTAAACGATGGGAAGATCTTATTGAAGCAGCAACATCAGCTACAGAAGCTGATGATGAGCATTATTCAGAAGTATGTTTGAACCGGAATCTGGCTATTCATACCTTTTTTTAAATTCCACTTACTTACCTTCTTTTCATTCAGGCTGGTAGATCTCCAACTATTGCACCGTTACTCGCCAACGTCACTTCAGCACCATCTGGACCTGGACCTAAGAACCGATCATCGTTACCTCCAGCTTTCCAATCTGGAGGACTTCCACCTCTTGGATCACACCGGGCTTTCCCACCTCATTCATATGCTGCATCGCCTCTGCACAAATCACTTACCCCGCCACCATTCGAAGGACCCCGCAGCCATCGCGATAGCGATCTAGAACCATTCCCATCGATTGAATCATCGTTAGACTCCATGTCCACGGCATCAGGAAAGAATTTCCCCTCGTCAGCATCCGGAATGGCCCATTCCGTCAACTCAGACTCAAGTCCAGTCTTGAACCTCATTCCGCCCGTGAATTCACGACAGCATCACCGGTTCTCCAATCCAACCCCGGCTTCATTCCGCAACAAAGAAATCCAAATCTACTGCGCCCAATGTAAACTGCCGCGTGTTCTAAATGAATGCTTCGCTTGCACAGAATGTATTTGCGGTGTCTGCCGTGAATGCGTACACATGTTCATCTCAAGTCCACCAACCTCCTTCCGCAGTCCAGGAAATGGAATGAACAACTTCACAAGTCAAGGACCAACAAGTTACCCCACTTCAGCTCGGGGGTGTCCTCGATGCCGGACGGTCGGTGGTAAATGGAAAGCTTTCCAGCTGGACTTTAAGTGATTCCCAAAGCTTTATCAATGAACTTACTTGATGGCTTTACGCATGTTATGAATGATGCCTCTTATACATGGTCGCTCTTTGTTTTTTTGACCACTTTATATTTCTTGATTCCATCTTTACGCGACAACGTGACAACGTGACAAGGACCAGCAAGATCAACAGACTTGGCGTCGTGTCACTTCATCTATATTACTTTTTCTCCTTCCCTCTCTATCTTTCGGTGCTGATTTTTGATATTCACTCTGCGAAAAGCTGGCCTTTTCTTCAATGCAGATCAATGCAGATGGTCTTTTCTTTCATTTTTGGTTTGGTTTATTATCGTTATTTTATTTTTTTATTTCTCTGGGTGGCATATCTGGGGTTTGGTATATGTGGTTCATACCTGTGTGGCCTTTTCATGTCGTTACTTCTTTTTCTTCCTGTTTCACTCCCTTCACCATGAAATATGCGCTGGTTCCGTTCTGGTTTTGATTTTGGGTAATTGACTTGACGCCTCATCGATGCCTTGTACTGCAAATTCATGTTTTCTTTCCCGCTATAGAAAGAGATGAAGCAGATATACATCTACCTAACCTATCTTCAATTGGAAGGTTAGAACATAGTATATAAAACTTGAACTCTGATCACATCGAATTTACACTATCTCACAGTATCCAAAACATCATAACCTTCCTCGTCAGGTCATCCATGACTTCAAGTTGAACTTCAACCTTCGACAACATTCAAATCCATCACCTGGGCACTGAATCATCTACTCAGCCCAAATAACACTACTCAACCCAGTCGCAGTCCCAGGCTCCCCAGAATCCCCAACATCCAAAACGGCAACCTTCTCACCCAGATCCCCCGTCTCCCGATCCCGTCTAACAATAGCAACATTCGAAGAAGCCTGATTCCCAATCGCCACAAGATCACCCCGACGATTAATAACCATAGTTCTAGGAACAACACCCCACGCATCAGTCTTCCCCAAAACACTAACCTTCTCATTCTTACCCCTCTTCAACTCAACAATCGAATCATTCCCATCAAAGCCCCCATCACTCCTCACCGAAACATAAAACTTATCCCCAATCATCCTGATCTCAGCCGGCGTCGCACCCTCAGGCATATCCCCGGTATAAGGAACAAGCGTCTGCTTCACCTGAAGATCTAAACATCCCGATCGCGCATAAGAAACATCGAAAGAGTTCATCGTCCCCCCAATCTCATTAACAAGGTACATCACTGTCTTGCCCACGGCAGCAACTTGGCGCTCGTGGCTTGGTGCACCAGCGCCGTTTGTGCTGTTATTGTTGTCTGTGCCGTCTGTCCAGAAGAGACCGTGGCGGGGACCAGAGCCAAATGTTACGTTTAGGGGTGGACATGTCTTGAGATGGCCTGTGTGTGGGTTTATGTTGTAGATTCGGAGTAGGTCTGCGCCTAGATCGGGGGAAATGAGGAAGGAGCCTGTTGGGTCTAGGAAGACTTCATGGGGATGAGGTGCGTCTTGTTGGGATGTTGCACCTTTGTGGGACATAGTGAAGTGGAGTTTCTGTTTGGCGTGGCTGTTGGATTTGAGAGGGAGGGCGTAGGTTGATACGGCTGATCCTTCGCTGGAAGATGTTAATTTAATGTTTTCGTTTCTTCGCAGATTGCGATGGGATGAGCTTCATGAACTTACTAATGCGCAATAGCAATATACTTATCATCTCCTTCACCCTCGTAAATAACACTGTTCACACCTCCACCGATGGTGTTGGTCTTTGCGATCTCCTTCAACTTTGCGCCGGCACCAACAGAATACGCGCTCAGTGTACCGTGCGTACTCGCGTCCGCTGTCCCATTCTCATCAGAGCAGTAAACAATTTTACTCTGCGAGTCATAGGTTAACCAGCTTGGCATACCACCGCATGTCTTCTGTGTATCGGATATGGATAGCTTATCCCCATCGAACGACAGTGTATAGACATTTCCATTGTAATGCGTTACCCAGAGATGTGACGATTCGGCATTGGCATTTTCTAAATGCTTAGCTTCAGGCTGAATGTTGAGATTTGTTCGCGCTGATAATGTGCTTGTTGAGAAGAGCAGGGTTGATAAGAAGGTGGTGCTTGTTTGGAGACGCATTTTGAATACGTTCTTGTCTTGAAATAATTGATTGTTTTAAATCAATTTGAGGTTCAAGTTCCAGTTGATGCGTAGCCAATAAGTAAATCTTTATTCAAGCAGGAAATCACAAAAGGAAGAAAAGAATAATGTATGTCCAAGTAGTATCCAGAGGATCCGAGAGGTTGGCATGGCATGCAATAACAACGCGCACGCGAGCCGGGTCCTCGAATTCCGCTCAAACCCCCGTGCAGAAGTGTAGTGGTACTGGATTCATGACGAGTGCCGAGGCGGCTTATTGAGGGAGGGATGGGGGTAATTGGAATGGATCGACAGTGACTTTGGGGGTTGTGGATGCATTGTAGTGGAGTTTTGGTGGGGATTGTGAGGGGTTGGGAGTCAAGGGGCTTGGCTGCAGAATTGCCAGTGAGGTTGGGTTGGAGATGCGAAGAAGTTCGTTTGTTCATTTCGGGGTTAAATTAATTGGCAATTGTTTGTATTTTGGCAATATTCTTGTTTGCTTGGGTTAGGGGATAGTGGGATACTTCGTGTTGACTGGTAGTATACACTCCTGAGCTACATGACCTATGCGGGTATATTTCGGGTAAACAGCATGCTGATCGGCTTCACTCGAATTTCCTCAGATTATGATGATCGAAGCTTGTAGCTTATTGAGCCCGGAGAAATTGTTTGCTTGTTTTTTTTGCTTTTTCCTTGGCCCCCGTACAAAGTGGCTGAGAGCTGCAGCTTCAAGTGGGGCAAGGCTTGTTACCCTGATGAGGGGCTGATACAACCACGATGTCTATCACTTCATGGTCAGATTATCAGACCGACCTCCCTTTTCTGATAGAAGGGGTCCCAGCCATCCACTTTTCTAGGTTTGGTTGATACATAGTGTTGCATCAAGACCGTAACCACTATGGACTCGGCCGTGTCGCTCAAATGGCCCAGAAATGTGGGGGTACAGATGGGCGCTAATTATGGCAATACTCACATCCGCATTAATAACGGTTAGCCTCTTATTCTCGAGAATTATCCTATTGGTTGACTCGCTGATAAACCCTTTTGGTTGACTTCTAGGAAATCCCGAGGCGACACAGAATTAGTATCACCCCAAGATATACCGTCAATCAATAAAAAAATACCACCCCCACACCAATATCACCCATAATTTTCTCCAGCAATAGACACAGCCGCGAGATATAGTGAGCCTGCAGCTCCTGAATAGCGACCGGATCTAGGAAAGATAAATCAATCATGTTGCCATAGGCCTCCATTAGCTGTATGATGAAGCTGCGCAAAATTCCTCCAGCGCCATAATACTCGCCCTCGGGAGAAGAGTGCAGACCACAGTATAATACAAATAATTTCCCGATTCTTTCTTTGCCTTGGGTGAGAGATTTTGTAAGTTCATGGCACTTGTAGCTCATTGGTGATAGAGCGTTTTCGTTAAGAGAATTCATTTCCATGTCGTTTATGATAATTGTTTGAGATTTAGCAGTCACATATCAATCTCGGGGTTCTGGCTTGTTCGCGACGTCATAAAAATGTTCTTTAGGCTTTGGCATCAGTGTTCTACCAAAGGAACCCAGCAAGGATGAGTCTCGAAGATGAATTGGAGGGACAGGATTGTCGTGCTTCGACTGTGAAATTATCGAATCGCTGTTGAGAATATCAAGAAGGTGCTGCATTGCGATAATTGTCCGTCCTTTCATACATTTCCCAGATAGAAAGATCATATTGGTCATCACATTCAAGTTTTGATTCGGGATTTGTTGAGATATTGCCAACTTGCCTCCAAGTCTATGGGTCAAGTTGTTGAAGTTCCCTAGTCACGCCATCACCTTAGTTAATAAAGAGCAAAAGCAAACTATAATAACGGAAGAGGTAAAGGAAGTGAATGCATGGCTGTGGTAACGAACAGTCAAGATCTAATTTCAAGCCTCGGAGCATCTCCTCTAGGCTATCCATCGTAGTGCCTTTCTCTCTGAGATCTGAAATGACCTCGGTAATATCATGTTTGAGACTAATGACATTTTGGTCGATATTTTGAACTTTGATATGGAGTAGGACCTGGACACGTTCTTCAAATTTTGACGCTTTGTCTTCTATATTCGTTGTCATCTTAGCTTCTAGTTTTTTTTTCCCCGTAATCGTTCTGCTGGAAAGAAGGCTCTGAAAGATTGTGCTAGAAAAGATCAGCATAGAGCGCTCCGAAGTATTTCACCCCTGTATGCTGGAATTACCAAGAGGATTCGCCGTCAACCATATAGTAACGCCCCTGACAGCCTCCAAGATCGCAATATACAGATCTACGGACCTTTGCCGCAGAATGCAATCTCCACTGTAAACTCGAATGTAATGATAGGTGCTGTCGATGGTCTCAGAAAGACTGCTGAATAATTTAATAACGGATTCCCGAATTGCGTGCATTCTTTTCGCTGCCTATCATTCGCAACTCAATAAGCGACGGTAGGAATGTTTAGATGAAGAGAGATAAGAGACATACGTTAAAAACCAGTCTCAGCCCACCACATAACAGGGATCCATAATCGCCGTTTGGGAGTAGCTCAAGCAGAAACTCTAGCCGACTCCAGACACTCGAGAATGCCCTCCCCGCAGTCTGAAAAGGGTGTCGCCATGTTTTACCGTCATTTTGATACTTGACGAGGGCTTCAGTAGCTTCGCGCTGAATATTGTCCCAAGTCAGACGACCAGACAAAACTTCTCTAGTATCAACATCGGTGGTTCGTGCAAGGAAGGTCTGCATGTGGGTACGAAATTCATTTGTGCACTCGACTAATCTGAGTAAAGATTTTCAAAGGTTAGAAATTTTCTAAGCTGTAAGTGGTAAGAGAAAAATGGGAGTTGAATTTTAGATAATGAACTATTAGTACCTGGCTGATTAATCTGGCCGCGTGAAGTCCTCCATGTTGCTGAGACTCTTGTCGTTGATGAAGGCGTTGTTCTCAAGCAGAAATTAATTAGTTAAGTTACTACTAGTATGCCTTTGCCGGTAAGGTATCTAAATAAGTTTCGGCGGGGCTTCGGGCGAGTATATCAACAGTATGGGAATAAATTGATGTATAGAGAGTAAACGTAACAAAAAAAGTATGTATGCATCCTCTGCAAATTAAATCATGCCAATCGAATGGAATTCTTTATAGAAATGGATCGGACCCAGGAAGATATCAATTCATTGAACCCACAGGGCCTTGGAGTGAGCCAATCATAGGTCATATGCCAGAGGCTAGCCAATAAAGTTGTGTCAAAAAAGCCACAAGCCCGAAACAACAAAAGTCCCGAGCTCTCTGGAGACGCGCAATATCTGCCATTTACAACGTCGTGAACCTGCAAGAGACAAGTGGAGTTCTCGGAATAACAACATTATAACAACAATTTAGAAATAACCGCCTGAAAATGGGCGATTGACGAAGAAAGTCCAATGTGGTGATATTGAGGAGTTTGTGGCGATTAGTAGAATCTATTTGACGCGACCTACTCGGGTCACTATGGATGCACTTCACGAGCTACAAAATTCCAAGCAGAGCTTTATGCGCGTCAACCGACAGCGTGGAATCTCCGTTCAACGAAAAAGCCGGTCTACCGTGTCTTGTTTCCCATGTCGACAACGCAAGGTGAAATGCGACCGTCTGGCCCCTTGTGGCCAATGCACCCGCCGCAGCTCAGCTTCTGCGTGTGATTATTTGCCGAATTCCAGCAATGCAGAGACGTTGGCATCAGTCTCACCTACAATCACTAGTATTTCAACCCAGGGAACTATAGGCGACATTCAGCCAGACCCAGTCGCTCCAACAGATGAAAACTTGGTGCCTCCAACGCCCAATATTGATCATACAAAAAGTCCTGCTATACTATGCAACCATCCTCCCCCAAGCACACCAGTCCCAGTAATGGGGAGCATTGAATCTCTCACACCATCTTGCTTTCATGGCTCAGGGACAAGAACTAGGTATTTTGGGCGAAGTCACTGGGCGTTGACGCTAGACATGGTATGGCAAGCTTCTGGATACTGATCCCAACGCCGGTCTAACAACAATACCATAGTTTCCAGATCTCAAAGCCCATCTTCAAAAATACCATGGGGTTAAAAAAGGACAACCTGGTTCTGATCTACATGAACATCAAGGTGTCAGATGCGCGAAACAAAAAAGACTTCAAACGACATATCAAACGCACACGCAGCCGAGTTCACAGACACCAAGATTCGAAACTCTATTGCCACCTCGCAATATAACAGACAAGCTTGTGGAAATCTACTTCTTGACCTTCGAAACAACTTTCCGTGTCCTCCATGCTCCCCAGTTCCTAGCCGAGTATGAGGCATTTTGGACTCCGAGAGACAACACATCCTCCAACAGTTGGCCGAGAGATGTATTTGTTGCCAAATTACTTGGTGCAATAGCATGTGCGACCTCCCTCACTGACTCCGGTCTCCTCAGCACAGAAGAGCAATCTCACACGCCAAACCAGACAGCCAAACAGTGGATACAGGCAGTAGGATCGTGGGCCAAAACAGTCACTACATATGCAAAGCTTGATCTGGACTTTATTCAAGTCATGTGCCTAATGCTAATTGCACGACAGGCAATTGCTTATGAAGGTGATCTATCATGGCTTGGAGCAGGATCTCTAGTTCGAGAGGCGATGATGATAGGCCTTCATCGAGATCCTAGCAATTTCAAAGGCATATCACCGTTCCTTGCAGAAACACGCCGGAGACTTTGGTATACAGTCATGGAATTGGATCTTCAAGCTGCTTTGGATACTGGTGTCCCGGCAACAATATCCGAAGATGAATTCGATTGTGCTCCGCCGTCAGATTTGAATGACGAAGATTTGTCTCCTGATTCGATTGTGGTCCCTCCACCGAAACATGCTACTGTGTTGACTAGGACTTCCTTCCAGGTGTCACTAGCACAAAGCCTGAGCTCTAGAATCAAGGTTGTCAAAATTGTCAACCGGGTTCGCTTGAAATCAACGTATCAAGATGTTCTAGATCTTAGTGAGATTATCACAACAAATCTTTCTCAGTCCCCATTTCTTGTCCCCGATCATGATTCTGTTGCGGATGAAGGATCATTCTACCATTTTCGAAAGTCCCTATATCTTTTTCTTGTGTATCGATACATTCTCGCTCTCCATAGACCCTTCGTTCTGAGCCTTGCAGAGGTTCGAACGGAGATGTATACGTTTTCTCGGCGGATATGCATACAAGCATGTCTATCGCTATTATCACCTCTCAAACTGACTGAAGATACATCACTCGGGACACAACAGACATATCCCCACATTCTGCGCCTTCGAGGCGGCATGTTTCGAAGCGAGCTGTTTCACGCAGCTGTAACCCTCTGTTTTGAGCTTCGACTACAAGTAAAGGACAACTTGTTACCGGCGCTTCCTGGCGCTACCACAGATTACGCAACTCAGAACAATAATCAGCGCGATATCTTGTTGGATACTGTGAAAAGCGCCATCAAGTACTTTGAATTCAAAGTCCGAACCGAGAAGCAGGCCTGTAAAGCCTTCATGCTTCTCAACATGGTCTATGTATCCGCTCAGAGTGAACTTTTATCGGGAACGGGAAAGCATAGTAACTGCGGTACAACCACCAATGATCTTACTTTGGAGAATGCATGTCCACTTGCAGCTCGGCGATGTCGGGAACTTCTACTTGAAGGCGATGGTCAAGCAGACTGCCAGCATTCGGAGGAGAATTGGCTAGGGTATCCAGGAAACCCATTCATGGTAAGTAAGCAAATATTAATGTTGATACTAATGGAGGCTGACTTGATATACGATTCAGAACAAAGAAGTTACCGAATGCCAGGTCGAACATGGAAATGCACAACCAAATACATCCGTACCGATGAAGCCAAGTGATTCAGATTTAGTCTCTACAATGCCCATTGGGAGTTCTGATCCCGATTTATTTGTGAGTAGCATATCCAATCATTAACAACTGGTGAGTCCTTACTAAAAGCCCATATCTCAGGATCTATCATTTGACTGGGGCATGTATCTTGATCCGACATACTTGGACGAGAGCGAGAATCTATGGCCCTTGATGGACCCTTTGATATAGACTTTCGCTGCTTCTATAGCAAGTCTCCGACATGAATTGTCAATGAGATACCCCCGCTAATTCGGCTTCATTGCCCATTTAGGAAGGCAATATCTCCGAAGTGGGGCCCGTGTCCTTCAGCCACCGGCTCATTGGGAAAGTTGTATCACTAAATCAAGGAATTTCAAACAGAGAAGCTCAAGCAATCAGAGATATCGAATATATTAATAATTTAAAAAATTTCTATAGTGGTCATCATTATAATAGTGAAACTCGCCATGGCTTGCAAGTTGCATCTACATGATCCAGTACCCACATCATTGACAACAAGTTTGTTCCAAACACAAACTTCCACAGCCAGCTTTACACTGGTTTAACGAGTCATCCAAACTAGTTTGCCTTGTAGCACCATTTCCTGATTCATCGCTCACATTCGCACCAGTACCCTCAACTGAGTCGGAATTCGAGCTCTGTCGTTGAATGTACGCCTCCGGTTGCAGGGTAATAGAATGAATACCATACTCATGTAGACATTCCCTGATTGTTTTGGCGATATTCTCGAAATCAGGTAAAACATCACTATCCAACACAATGTGTGCTGATGCAAGAGACTTTTCTTGGTTAAGGCGCCAAATGTGGAGTTCGTGTATTGCGAGGATGCCGGGTATCTAAGGATTTGAACAAAGTCAGAAGATCATGATATTCTAAAACGAAGATTAAGGCGTTACCTTTTCCAGATCATCTTTCACATCATCATAGTCTACACCTTGAGGTGCGCTTTGAAGGAGAATAAGACCAGATTGTTTGACTGATTTGTTCGTAAGCATTTGTCGCACACAGATCAAGATCAACATTGTACTCACTGAGAGGGATAGAAGATATGAAAATCATAATCGCAATACCCATACTAACAGCAGGGTCTGCATAAAATCTCCCACCATATTTCGCGAACCAGATAACTGCCGCTGCAATTATAACACCAATATTGTTCGCACAGTCACCGATGACATGGATCAGGACACCCATCATAGCTAAGTCGCGGTTCTTGCCTTGGGATGGAGCATTTGTAATTTTGATATGGTGATTATGATGAATGTGCTAATTCAATAAGTACCAAGAAATGAGATAGTTAACGCAGTTTACATACCTTCTCGTTTACTAAACTGGCTGATGCTGAATCTTCCGGCGTGTGAGAACTTTCATCGTGACTATGGTCGTGGCCATGTCCGTGGTCATGATCTATGAAAAGAAAAGAAAAACACTTAGTGTTAACCTGTATATGCGATGAATAGCTGAAGAAGAACTCACCATGTAAAAACAAAACGCTGATAATATTCAATCCAAATCCCACACAGCCCATAAGAAGGACTAACTTCGGTTGTTCAACCCCTTCACGAAATGAGTATTTACAATCAATCAAATATCCCGCAGACAACTCAGACTCACGTTGTAAAGAAACAAATCTCTCAAGAGATTGTAAAAACACACTTATTCCCAATCCGAAAAGCAGGACACCATTGAAAAAGGCACCTAGTAGTTGAATCCGCTGCCAACCAAATGTAAGAGCCTTGGGTGGTGTGCCTTTCTCGGCAATCTGGATTGATCAGTTCAGTACATCTCCATGAACCGAGATTGAAACAAAGATGTTTTGCTTACTATTGTTGCAGCAAGAGCAATTGCAAATCCGACGAGATCATTAAGCTATTAGCAATCACGGTTAGCGTTAATCAATACTTGCAGTTCGGAACTTGAAGTATAACATACATAGTGGAAAGCATCTGCAATCAAGGCTAGTGAGTGGGTATAGAAGCCGACTAGAGGAAATTTGTTAGCACAACACCACAAGTAAAGCCTGGTAAGGAAGATGATAAGTCCGCGATCACATACCAGATATCTCAGCAATAAAGAAGCAAGACGATATGCAAAGAACAGCGCTTAGTCGCTGAATGCGAGTGATCTTGAAACCCATGACGAAGTGTATGCCAGTTTATGCTTAAATACAATGCTGTGAGAATTTTCTTCGGAGGAATTATCGATACGAGCTCATTCTTTTATATGCAGATGGCAAGAGCTAAAATAACATTATGTCACGGAGTTCGGTGATAAATATTTCCTATTTAGGAAGGCGTCATATCCGAGGCCACGGCCATTCCGGCACGTGACCTTTACCAGGTATACCTGATACTTTAATTCACTAGAACTCTTATCTCTAGAAAATTCGCTGGAATTAAAGCTTAAGATCAGCTGTGCAGTACAGCCTTATGCATGTCAGATACTTGATATCTCCACTTGCGGGCCCATTTGCGTTGCGTTAGATCTTTTGAAGTGATGTGTACAAAGTACATACCTTGGTATCATGAACTACACATCACCACCCTAAATAGGAGATGCATTCCAATTGTTAGAGGATGCAGCAAGGTAAGCTGAAGTATACCAACCATACTATTCATAAATTTAAGTTTTTGGAATCCAAATTGGAAAATAAATCAGAAGCTCAATGGAATAAATCATTGTATCAAGATATCAAGTAAGCATAGGCTAGAAATGAAATAGACTTAGTCCAGCCTAGAGCATAAATACTCAATAAACCCGCAACATAACGCCAGGCTCATCATAATAATCCCAAGCAAAACCAAAAAAAGACCTGATCAAGAAAATCAAAGGGCGGATAACCATCCAGCCCGCCTAACCACCACGCTCGCTGAAACAGACAAAGATAATTGACAATCGACGAAGCCAATAAAAATAGAAACGTGAGTAAGTTAAAGGCGAAAGGCAAAGGGCCAAATAGAATGATAGCAACGAAGGAAAGATAGAAGAACAAGTATCCTTGTTCTGAGATCGAGAGATCTCTGCGCCGGTTAGACCGAAGTGGTCAATAACCAAATTCCAATTCACAAAAATAAGCCTTAAGTAAATCCTGGCCTCCCGCCGATTTTTGTGTTTGGTCGCCTGCGATCGTAGATATAGATAGTCGTACAGTACGTAAGACGTAATGGGCGAAATAGAAGAGTCGTGAAATGAATAATAGTACAAGAAGTCGTTCGACACTTGAATCGGTGTCCGTTTTCGATTTCAAAAAGGTATCATTGCACAGCATGGCACTTATTTACCGGCTGAGAGTTGACCAGACGGCGCTGAGCCATCCGGTGGGAACGCCGAGCTCGGAAGGTTGGACAAGTGAGAATTGTGCCCAGTCGCCTCCATCTAGGAATGCCATGACATCGTCACCGCCGAGGCTTGTGGATAGAACGCTCGGCGACAAGAAGCTTGTATCGGGGGCTTCGGTTGAGGTCAAGGGAGGTGATGGGGCCAGTTGGGTGACTGGGCCTGGTGGAGGAAGGACGGGCACGTGTGGGGCAGCGTTGATTGGAGGTAGAGACTGTGAGTATGGAGGGGGTGGTGCGGATGGACGGGATGGAAGCCAGGAGTTAATTGGCTGCAGTCGGTTGCTTGTCGCAGTCATATACTGTGATGGGGATTGGGTGGTGGCCGCCAGGGATGGAAGATTGGGAGGTGATGAGGAGGAGTTGTACATAGGGCCATCTGGGTGGTGCTGCTGCAGAGACGGCAATGAATAAGGTGACTGCGATGGCATTGGACGATTGGTGTTGGGCAAGGGAAGGCTTGGGCGACGGTCTCCTTCGTGACCAGGGAGAGGCATGCCGGGGCTGTTGACAGGAACCCATGACTCGCGACGCCCGCCAGCACCATCCATGGGATGATCACCATCACCGATGTCACTCTTCATAGCATTGCTTCCAGCATCACTGAGATTAGTCAGACGATCTGGCATTAGTTCGCCACCAATGGCAATTGCTGTTCCGTCGTCCTCGATCGACTCCTGCAGCTGGTCTTCTAAAGACCCAAAGTCCAGGAAGAGCTTCTCAAGGAGCTTGAATTCCTCCAAGCCTCCTCCGAAGGCGCCCTCTCGGATTGGCCGCACGCCATTCGAAGCGGCATGGTCAGATGCATCAGACATACTATCCAAGCGGTTACGAGAATAACGACGGAAATCGCGCTTAGCTCGGGAGAAGTAACTGTGGAGACGGTTCAAGGTCCGGAACCATCCTATAGACATCTTGAGACGCGGTCGCATTTCCCGCAGAATGTCGAGAGCCTTTCGAGCTTGCACAGCCCCAGGCAAGTGGCTATCATGGCTGGCAGGTGGAGACCTAGCTGCCAGGAGACCATCAGGGTCCATGTGCGAGAAATGGAAACCGTATACACCAACGAAGGCAGCATTGTAAATGGCGAATCCGACCAGTGGATTCTCGATGAGAGCACCACGACCTTGACAGGTCGCAACGAGGTCAACCATCTGTCGGGCTGCTTTGAAAAGCTCACGGGCACTGTCGCGCCAAAAGGTCTCAGATGGACCGTTGACCTTGTCCGATGGTAGCAAAGGCTCATCCAAAGGACCGACGGGCTCATTGCAGCGGAGTGGCAGGAATGGAATATAGGCACGGTGTAATACAATGACAGACAAGAAATAGACAACGTGCATCATTGTATAAGACGCAAGCGTAGTCTTGTACATGATATGGGTGTCTGTATTTCGGACCGAGTACTGCAAGTTTCGGGATAGGCTATCCTGGAACTCATTCAATTGCATGCGAAGAGTTGCAAAGCGAGATTCTGGGTGCCATGGGGGATACTGCTCGGTTCGTCGACCACCAGCACAAGACCACTTCGTAATGCTTCCCCAAATGCGGATGATTCGAATAACTCGACTCAATACTGATTCTTCGGCGCCGACTTCCCAGCGATCAACATCGTCCTCACTAGAGTCCTTTCGGCGTGAGATCGGGGACCATGCCTTACCATCAGGAGTTCCATTCGTCTGGGGAATCTTTTCATCGCCGAAGCCCAAACTTTGCCGAATGCTCGGGATCTGAACGCCCTGGGAACCGAAGCTTTGCGGTCGGCGTACCGTCGGCTCATTAAGTCGGGCCGTCCTCACACGCTCTCCGAAAGCAAAAGCATTGTCACTCGGAAGTTGGATTCCGAGATCCTTGACGTCGATCATGCGCGGTCGATATTTCCCACTGCTCAAACACCGATCCAGAATGAAACAAGCCCAAAATGTCCGGCGTTTCGTCTCTTGCGCGATAATATCATCGGAAGTTTGCTCCTTGGGTTCCATGCGACGGGAAAGACCGAAATGGTCGACTTCCATCTTAAAACCGGGTGATGATCGAGAGAAATCACGGGGAGGGAACTCGTTCTCTAGTTCGAAAGGCAAGCCCATAGTCTGCGCAAGTCGGATAGCCATACCTACGTAGACCCAAGCACTCTTACCGCGGCACATACCCCATTCATGAAGCGCAAGCATCAATAGAGCCTGTATGCGAGCCAATTCCGGAACAGCCAAACTTGCACCATCCATGCCGGCCAGCCGGCTGCGTAGCGCTGTCGCATAGAATTCGGAAGCCGCAAGAGGATTTGACGGATGACTGGGAGATGCAGGGGAGTGAAAAGCGACAAGTGGTGGGTGGAAACGAGCGGTCAAGGCAAGCACGCCGAGTGGGATCAACGTAGCTGATGGATCCGCTTTGGAGACGGAACTTCGCACCTGTTCATGACCATCCACTTGGACTGGGGTTGGCGGCGCGGGTGTTGAAAGCTGACGAATCTGGTTGAGGAAAGTAGCAGGGTGTAAGAAAGGTAGATGTGTAGCGAAGTGCGACTGGAATAGATCGAACACTGATTCCCAGACCTTTGCGGTCAATATTGAGGCATCGAGGGCATCCAGACCGGTCTTGGATCCCGGCGCGGTACCGGTGATACCGGGGATTTTGCGCTGGCGTGGTCGCTTTGGTCCATCTCCCCAGTCTCCATTCCGATCGTCCCCCTCTGCTAGCGATGCCAAATCTCGTTTACTTCCACTAATGACGGCTGGGGTTGGGTAGACACAATCTCGGCCGGAGGATTCGCAGGCCCGGCAGGTGGTATCGATGCCGGCATTGACACACTTAATCTTACTGCGCCGGCATCGAGCGCAAGCGATGCTGGATCGCATGGTTGGTAGGTGTTTGGCAGACCCCACGTGTGCGGAAAAGGGTATCGGGACGTATGCGCTCAATCTGGTTTATGAGTTCCCATTTATCTCTGCTTGAAGGTGAAGATAGGTGGGAAAAAGGCGATTCGTGGTACGGGGTTGGAAGCCGGGGGAGTTTTCTCTCTCTTTTTTCTTCTCGCTTCCTTCGGCGTGTTGACTCTGTACGTGGTTCGGCCTCGGTCTCTGTGGCTACAGTGTGTTGACTCTTGGTCTTTTTTTGATGACGTTGTTGGTTGATGCCTAGAGCATGTCAGGATAATGAACAATAAACATCGGCGACTTGCACCACGCACCTACCTAATATGGGGGCTCTTGATAAACCTCTGAAGGGCGAATATGTCAAGGAAAGGAAGAGTGTGGGGGAAAAGAAAGTGCAGGTCGGGGCACCGGGACCGGGAATGCAGTTTTGGGGTCGGGAGGGAACGGGGGACAATGGAAAATACAAGAGGATAAATGATTATTATTATTATTATTATTATTATTTTATTTTATTATTGAATTTTATTTTATTCTGTGGGGAAGGTCATTTTTAATTACCCAGAGGAAAAAAGAAAAAGAGAGGGAAAAAAAAATGGAGCCGAGAGCCGCTGGGGAACTGGGCATTTGAAATTGCGGAGGCCCAAGGTATGCAAGGACGCGCGCTGACTTGATTCGTGGAGAGTGGAGCCCCCAGGTTTCCGGGTGCCGAGCAGTGTTGGGGCCGAGTTTACAAAGAGTGTGGGAACAATTGAAAAAAAAACAGTTGTGGGAACGGTTATAGGCGGTGGGATTATTGTATTGAAAATATAGATATTATATCGAGTGCATTACATTATTATAAACAGATCTAGATTATGGAAATTTCCCATCTGCCATCTTCCTCCATACTAAAACCGACCCCGTACATCGATCCCGTACACTTACCGTATTACCCCATGCCCTTCCCCCCCAATTAGCCCCATGTCCGGGTACCGAGGATGATTGATATTGACTTCCCCCGACACCGACGGGTTAGGCAGTTGAAGACGAGCAGTTCACAAATAAAATAAAAAATAATACCCCAGATCCCTCGGATAACATACATCCTAGTCCTGGCAATCATGGAAAATCACAGGAAAATCCCTTGAAGAATTCTATGTCTGGTTTTCTCTTCCATGTTTGTCTTGGGCCCGAGCTGGCCATGATCTCATGATCGTCACTCTGCTCAACCCGATAACTCCTCCCGACATCTCAACTCTGTACCGAAATCACCATAGGTAAAACCCGTGGAACATTTCCAACACTGCCATGTCGTACCGTGCTGGTCCAAGTCCAGATGAGAACACTGCCCGGCTGGAATATGAATTCCTACCGTCGCTTTCCGTGCCAGCCAGCTAATTACCCGGGAGGAAAGGAAGCGATTCTTCCCTCTCTCCCCTCCGTACGGAACACAGTGATTACTAGTACTCGGGTAGACCACGGACCCCACGGTGGATACGGGGAAGGAGAGGACCCAAGAAATGGCCAGGGCATGAGAGATCTTCGGAACACGACAACACATCTCGCCATAGACGGGGAGAGGGGGGAAGGACAGGAGGGATGTCGGTGGATTTTACGGTTCCTCTAGGATCATCCCGTCCTTACCTATTGCCCACGGACCTTGCTGGGCTCTTCTGGGCCTCTGGAACCTCGCGCGGCTGATGCCCGATCGGCAAATGCTCAGCCAGCTACCAGTTAGACAGATCGAAAAACATACGGAGTGAAAAACACAAAACGCAAAACGCAAAAAGCAAAAAGAATAATTAAAATAAAATAAAATAAAAACGGACCCAAAGATGACACCGGTTAATCCAATCCAATTTGCCCGCCCGGACTCGGGAACTCCTGATCAGGTAAACGGGACGAGGTTCCTCCACTTTCAAAGAGAAATGGAATAATCAAAAAGGTGTCGGAGAGTACAGCGACATTTGCAACGGTGGCTTGGGGTTAGACCCAAATGCACTCCACATCTAGGATGGTTAAGTCCTAGGGCTATAGGTTTCTTCCTTCTCCCACATGGCAATCCATCAATATAATTGGAGACCCAGAGAGAGGATCCACGAAAAAAGAAAAAAGGTACTCCGTAAAAGAAAAGACAAATGGCGAAGATCTCTTCTACGGAAAACGAGGGGAGAAACCAAACAGAAACAGAAATGAGGGGAGACCCAAGTTCGGGATGGTCCCATCTGTGATCCCTCGGGTATACAACAAATACCTGGGGGAAAGACGGGGACAATATCCTCAAATGGGCATCAGTGGACACCACTGACACCAGTAAGGATAGAAAGCACAGTTCACATTCTCGTAAATGCGTCGCCCCCGGACTTCTTTTTCTTTTTCTACAATTTCTTTGACTCACGCCAATCAACCCACAATCCACTCTACTTTCCCTTCCCCCCTCAATCCATCCAATAGATCGTCTTGAGCTGGTTAACCCCGGGGATCCCCGCGGGGAGCCAGCGAGATCCGCGATTGATCCTCGTTCCTCCAGTCCGGAAGTTACATCAATTACATCAGTTACATCTGGGGCTTTTCTACATCCATCCCTCGCTAACACGGTGGCGGCCAGGGATCGGCCTACTCTTCTGTGCTTGTCCGTTGATTTCTGACGGCGGCCTCCGTACCGTGTACCGTGTCACGCCAAAAGAGAGTCCGTGCTAAAAAAGAAAACTGCACCCTCTTTGTCCCCGGTAATCCCGCGTTTTATGTTATTTTGGTTGTGTATTTACTTTTCTTTTTATCCGTGCAGGGTGCCAGTGGTTCGATGTGTTTTTGTTTCTGGGGTTGTCGCTCGAACCGAGCGGGATGAAGTCCAACTAGTTTGTGCTTCGTTTCGTTCGGAATATCTAGTAGCGAACTTTCACATCCATGATCTCACCGTAAAATGATCGTATCACCCGGTACTTCAGCTGATCCTGATCCTGGTGCTTTCATCCAGGCTGCAGCAAACGAGAACCCGATGCCGAGCTGCATCGGCGATCCGATTAGTTCGTGATAATAACCTGTTTTTTTCCTCTAACAAAAAATAAGACTGGAGTATTATTTTACTCCAGGTTCGGGATGCATATAAAGAAGATAAAAATAAACTCTCAAGGGAGGAAGCAAACAAAAAAGGGAGGGAAAGCAGTAAGTAAGTCGGGGGAATCGGCGAATGTTTCCTATTTCTTACTATTTCTCTCCTCCGCACTCAACCTGGATACTTCCTCCGTGTAAGTCCTTTCCCCCCCCCCAAAGTTACCCAAAAACCCCCTTGCTCCTCTGAAATGGGGTGACACACGGGAAAGTCCTACACCGAGAAATTCCCTTCTTTTTTACCCCACGGCAGTCCGCGTTTCGGCCCCGTCCGACTGGCGGTGGCAGTGATTGGCCCCCAGCCTCCGAGGTGTCAGCGAACCGACCCCCGGGCAACCCCGCATTTCCTCAGTTTATATTAGGTAAGTCGGCTTAGACCCGATTTATAGTAGAAGTGGGAGGGGGAGAGGAAGTACATAGAAGGAAGGAACAGCCTATACCGAGTCTATCAATCCAATTCCGATATCTAACAAACCACCCCCGTAGACAATTATTCAGGGTTAATCTGCTTCCCCAACATCATAGATCATGTGCAAACCCGAATCGGGGACGGGGATATTCCTTTTGCCTCGTGTCAACAGGGCTTAGTGGGTCCTCATTTAACTTTTCCCCCGGTGGATATTATTCTCGAGTACGGATCCTCCGTCCTCCGCCAGAGTATCCCTCGGAGCAATCGAAAAGTCTTGGATGCGGAGAAATTAGCAATTAGAAATTAGATTAGCGCTTAAAAGGGAATATTTAGCAGAGCCTAAACCTAGAACCCAGAACAGCGGCCCGTATCCATTCCTCTCCGTACTTTTCTCTGCAACCATACCAACTATGTCGTATATCTCGTCTACGGTGCATTAACTTGAACACTGTACACTGCCATGTGTATAACTACTACTAGTACTACTTCAAATGTCAGATACCGACTTTACTCCGCACATCCCACTCTATTCTATTCTATCAAGCCACATCCATTACAATGAAATGAACACCCCCACATCTCACTCCGAGATCTCTTCCTGGCACATACATTCGCATAGGTAAAGGGTCAATTTCGGGAATCTGTCTCCCACACCCCGGAGGACAGTTCCCGCCTACCGCCCACCCGCCTCTATGTACAGTATTCTCGCAACTAAGTCTTGGCTTCTAGCACTCAAATAACAGTGGAGCCGACATAACGGCGAAGTACCTACTGGTCCCTTCCTATCCATACAGAGACATCCCACCCTTAATGTACCCTTACCCGAACACCAGGACAACAGATCCAAAATCCTAAAGGAACAACTATGGAGCAAAAGACGAAACTAATTATTAATGATCCAGACTCCCCAAACAAACTACACTTATTGGTTCAAATAATAATAAAAAAGCAAAATAAAATCACAAAACCGGCTAATACCAACCAGCTGACCAGCAGAAAAAGAAAAAAAGAAAAGTGGTTCCCGCTTTTACGGAGCAACAACCGCTGCTAAACAACCCCCATTCTCTTTCCCGTTCCCCAATCCCACTCATTACCCGAACTTCGAAGTTGTCGGCCTTGGCCCGAGCCCTGGGATCCAGAACAGGGGATCAGCACTGAATCCCTTGCGCGTCGGATTACCGAATCGGTCTGCGTAGCCTCTCGGGGGACTTTGGGGAAAGCCCTGACTAACTACGGGGAAAGATGCCCGAACATCTGAGATGCTTTGTTCTCTGTACAGTATCCATTGAGTTGAACCGCCGCTCCTCTCACTCGTGGCTATAGGTAATATCCTCCAATCCGGAAAATTTTCCGATCGGGATTTGCGGGATCCTATCCTGACGCGGAGCCGACCCCGACCGCAGATACAATCTATCTACTGTTCTGTTCTAGCTTAGTTCTAGTGAGTAGCCACGCAGAAGCTTAGCTTGGTTTGCATTGAATACCTGGAGTATACTAATTTCTCACTGTATACCTAACCTAGAAGATCAGGCTAAAATACTCCGGATTCAGTAACTTTCACGCGAGGAATGCTGCCAGTGCAAAGTTACTATGATCTAATTTAACCCCCACATCGGTTCGGGTAAAAAAAATCCACTTCTGGGATCCCGATTCCGAGTGCCCCGATGGCTATGTCATTGCCGGTACTTACTGGTTGTCGTGTGCTTGATTCTTTACCCAGGCTTGGCTGGACTTGTTTCCGGTTTCTATTTTGATGTACTTGTGTTGGTGATGAGGGATGAGGTAATGGGTTGTTGCCAACTGGTTTGGCAGTACTACGTATTTTCGTGGATGTTTGAGATATACACCAAAAGTTCTGAAATCAGCTCGTCAATTTGTCTGATTTTGCTCTGGCTATGTAAAATATTCAATCTAAATCACATCCCAATCAATCATCCCGGTCAAATAATGCTAATATCTCCTTCTTCTCGTGTATAGAAGCAATATCCAAGGCTGTAAGCCCCTGCTTATTCTCTGTCCAAGGGCTAAGGCCCAAATCAACAAAGATCTGAAAAAGATTCGCTTCATAATCATCAGGCTCAACGCCCCCATCCCGATATGCAATCGTATGCAAAAGTGTATTTCCATCATTATCAATTTCCCGCAGACCATGCCAATCAGCCATTTTCGCACAGTCCTCTGGATTCACGTAACGATCTTCCACTGGATCGAACCCTCATCCATGATAACTCTTCGCTGCGTTTAGAAAAGTAAAGAGTGCCGTCTCTCCCTTCTTAGTACGTGCCGCCGGATCGCAGCCAGCATTCAGAAATCGGTTATAAAGGTTCCAGGCATCGGTGAAATGATCTGCGCCTTGTTCTGTTTCAAACTGGAACTCTTGGTCAATGTTGCTGTAGTCCATCAACAGCATCGCAACATAGTGGAGCGCTGTTTTGCCATTTGAGAATACCTCTAGTGGGTTAGCGCCTGTATCGAGGAGAGTGGCCACTATCGTGTAGTATAAAGCAGTCGAGTTATCTATGTACTCCAGAGTCGCAACCAGCATCGAATACGTAGCTTTGATTCCTATATTTGCTAAGTCCGCATCTCAGTGGTGTATGGCCCTCGTTGTTGCAGGGCGTGGTCTCGGCACCGTGTTCTAGAAGGGCCTGGATGGCTTGGAGGTAGCCGCTGCAGATGGCGTAATGAAGTGCTGTTGATCCGGAATCATCCATGGCTTTCACATCGGCACCGAGATTTACGAGTGCTAACACGGCTCTGCCTTGATCCTCTTTAGGGCAACCCATGCGCACTTTCATCAGTGGGGTACAGCCTTGTCCGAATCGAGCATTGAGATCCAGCCCTGTTGAAACAAGACGTTGAATACGATGGTTTGCACGGCAAATTTCATGAAATGCGGTCGATGTATTGTCGTGGAGTGGGTGGAGTGGATTGGCGCCATATTGAAGAAGGATGGACACGGCTGCATCGCTCGACTTTGGGTCCATTGCCCTGACCAGAGGATTGTCTTTATTGGTGCCATTTGGATCTGCGCCAGCTTTCAACAGGATCTCTAGAGCATCATCACGCTTGCTGGAGATTGCAGAAAGAAGCGGCGGTTCATGGTCTTTATAGCCAACTGACAGAAAGCCCCCTCTTTTAATCAGGAGACCTATGATCTCAGTTGACCGGTTAACCTCAATAGCAATATTTAACGGGTACCCATGCCGAGATGAAGTAGGGTTAGGATCTGCACCAAACTTGAGAAGAATTCTGGCCGTAAGGTCGCGCCAATGGCAGGTATGTCTGGAAGGTAGCGCAGTGTGGAGAGGTCCCACATTCAAATTGGTGTATTTACTATCTTGTGGTTCATTTGGCGTCGGTCCGGCGCGAAGAAGAATAGAGAGACCATGGGGGTGCCACCAACGCGATCCACCGGGTAATTTGTTTAAGGAATTTGTGAAGGCCTCTTTATCTGGGACCTCCGGAATGAAAGTGGCTAGGTACTCAACCATGGGTATATTGCTTAGGTCTCGATCAGTGGCCTGGTCCAGGAGGGAAGGAAGTAAACTGGGCACATCTTTGACATGCGGAAGCACCTGGGCCATAACAGAATTCCAACCCCAGCGAGCAGCTAAATGAAGGGCCGACTTCCCTTCATCTTCGACAAGCTTCACTTTTTGGAAGCGAGTATCTTCTCGATTAAACGCTCGTTGCCAGTTGAGAATATCCTCTCGAAAAACCGTACACGATCGTCGGGGAGTAAAATGTCGTCTATTGCTGTCACGGGGGCTGATTGACCGAGAGCCAGCAGGAGCTCTGCAGAGGCATCAAATAGATTGTGATTTGGGGTTGAGGTGGAATTTGACAGTTCATCGACAATATCAGCACAGCCTAACATCGTTGCCACGTCAATGGGCCAATGGCCGTTTTCATCAAGACTGGTTGGATCTGCACCGGCGGCCAGAAGTAGCTGTACAACCCGACGACTAGACTTGTTAGAGCCGTCATTTGCAATCACGTTATTAGCTCTCGCTAGTTTCTCTCGCTGTATTTCCCTCGGGTATCGACGTCGGTAATCATATTCCAGTTCCACTTGCGAGGGGGTGGCGTCGTATGTGCTTTCGGCTTTTCTAGCCTCTCGTTCACAGTATGATTTTGTTGCTGCATGCAAGGGTGATCGATTTCGTTCATCTACGATATTCGTATTTGCCCCTGCATGAAGTAATAGCCGCACACACCCGGGCTCGCCAGATCGACAGGCATAGTGTAAAGCAGATCGTCCTTTCAGGGTCAAGCAATCGATTTTGATCGATTTCTCAGAGTAAATCTCAATTAAAGAACCCAGAGCATTACTTTGGCCCGCATCAGCTGCAAAGTGTAGCGGGGTTCTTACCTGGTAGTCCCTGGCCCGTATGTCGGCCCCAGCTTTGACCAAGGCGAACGTATTAACATCAGATATAGCTGCCGCTAAATGAAGTGGAGTGATTCCTGCCCGATCCTTGGTATTCACTTCGCACCCAATTGAAGGCTGAAGAAGAAATTCCACTCGTGTTAGGATGTCTGTAATTTAACCCATACCTTTCCCCCTTCCAGCCGCAGTCTTCGATTGCGACTGCAAAGTGCAACACTGTTCGACCCTGGTAGTTGAGAGTATGCATTGGGCACCCCAATGCTAAAACATCGACTTGATCTTCTAGTTTCTCCCACTCGGTACCATTCTGTATGAGTTGATGAAAGATTGAATTGCCATCTTTGCCAAGAGCATTTGGGTTGGCTCCGGGCTCGACGAATGTACCCGCAAACTTTTTAAGCCAAATTCCCCACGATCTTTGACCAGCCAATGCAAAGCTTGGAGTTCTCAGTTAGCGCCCAGTTCAAAAAGTCTTATATGAAGAGTCTCGTATGGACTGAACTTATTGGAATTCCCTTCATGGTCCGTTTCTTGGGCATTAAAACCAAAGCGCAGCAACATTTTGAACATTCTCTGACAGATACCCCCACGAAGGTCCCATTTCGAGAGCGCTATCAGTAGCGCATTATTCCCTGTGAAATCTCGGTTATCAATAGACATGCCGTGTTGGACCATTGTCTCGAGAACTGAGAGCAGACCCTTATATGCGTCGTATTCATAAACAAGCTGGAGGAACGGGGTTCTACCAAGATTATTTTGGATGTTTATCCGATTAGTCAAACCGGGGCCATAGTCCCATGAGCCTCATGAGGAGGGGGCCAAGCAAAGTGTGAGCCAGACAGAGCGCGACACGGTCTTGCTGATCACCGCGCGTTGTGGGGCTATTGGCCCAACATCAAAGAGTAGGAAGAATTGTCCAGGCGTACACTCAATGAAAGAGTATTCAAGAAAGCTGTTCAATCATCGTAGAAAACGCTTGTGGATCTGATTGTTTCCGTGTTTTCATTTCATATAGTTTGAATGAAGTAAAATCCATGTCGCTGATAATTCGGTGCAGTGGATTAAGTACCAGCCCCCAAAAACGCCTCCTTCGATTGAGCATCTGCAATCTTCCGTCATAGTACCTAATGTTGGCGATTATGCACAGTACAGATGTTAATTTTTGCAGCATGGGAGAGTTAACGATATTGGGATTTCGATGTTGAAGTTATGACTTCGGAAACAAGGAGGGAGGTGAGATCGGTCACGAGGTTCTTTCCCAACCAATCTGGAATTCCCGGAGAAGATGTTGATTCCACTGTGTTGCCTCGGCATTGGTGAGAGAAGGAGCGGCCGTATGTGTATCCTCCGACATGATGAGAGATGGCAGACGCGCCAAAGAGGAACAATGGGAGATGTGTTGACGGAGTTGGCTCCTCCTATGTTGACTCCTTTCGGATGTGGGCATGCGGAGTGTACTGCGTCAACTTTCTCCATTTCACGCTATTCCTTAAATAAATCAGTGTTGCTCTATAAGATTAGCTTCTCGTGGTCATTTGATACGAAGACAAAATAAAATTAAACGTCAAGACCTAGCCTACTATTCATAATCTCAACTCAAAGCAAATTACTTCTAGATTTAATGCACCCAGAATTACACCTGAGATGAAGCTCCACTTAATGGTAAAGACCCAATAATATGCATTAAAAACTGCATTATATTTTCGTAGTAGAGAAAGGAAGGAGTATCAAGATCTATAATTAAGAAATAATACATAAAGAATGGAAGAAATCAAACCCAAAAACCACCCCGCACATCATGCCCGTCATACTGCTGGCTCGCAGAGCCGATCAGAAGAACCAGGCAGCAAGGGCGATAATAAGATACATCATCATAAGCAGGACACCCTCCAACCAGTGGGATTTTCCATCACCGATGAGATAGTTCACCTGCAAGAAAAGGATATTAGAAAAGTTTGTTATAGTTGTCAGTTTCGAGTAAACACATACCAGAAGGACAGACACGAAGAGCAAGATGACTTGGAATCCATCGAAGTTAAGAGTCATGTTCTCAAGACCCATGATCCATCCAATAACAATGATAAGGGGCAGGACGAGCAGCGCAATTTGCATGCTAGATCCAACAGCCACACCGATGGCAAGATCCATTTTATCCTTGCATGCAACAGTAACAGCAGTAGCGTGTTCCGCGGCGTTACCAACAATAGGCAGGAGAATCAGACCAACGAAGGTTTCGCTGATATTACCAGTAGCAGTGAGGGCACTAATGGAGTCGACCTATTGAAGCAAAATAAGTTAGCTTATATTCATCCATAGTGGTCGAACTGACCGTTTAGTTTTTGGAATGGTACTCACCATGAATTCCGCACACACGGCAACGAGAGTAGTGGCGATAGCAAGCGTAAGGAAAGCGACCCAGAGCATGAGCTGAGGCTCTTCGGGCTCGTCATCTGGATTTTGCATTTCAATTTGCTCTGTCTGTCCACCACCCATTGTACCAGCTGACATTCTGCCGATTTGAGCGATGTTGCGGGTCGTGTCTCCCTGTGTAATATGCTGGCGCCGTTTTTCAACTTTAGGACTGGGGCGGTTGTACATCTCGGCGTGGGACTTGAGTTGGAAGAAGAGGTAGCAAGCGTAGACGATCAGGAGGAGAATACTGGTGCCTATGATTTGTTAGTATATTTTTGATAAACAAAAGAGAGAGAGATTTGACATACCTCTTGAGATAGGCGCAGTCTTGTCCTTGTTTCCGTCAGACCAGTTGTGGAAGGCAGTAGGAATGATCAGACTGCTAACAGCCAGGGCCAGCAGACTGGCCGCTGTCTGTGCAACGGTGACGTTGAAATGTTGTTCCACACGGTTGATACCACCGAAGAAGAAACACATTCCCATAACAAGAAGCAGGTTGGACAGCATACTTCCAATGAGAGAAGTCTGGACAATAACAATCTCCTTCTTGACCAGGGCAATGATACCAACAATCAATTCCACCGCATTACCAAACGAAGCGTTCAAAAGACCACCAATTGTTTCTCCAGTTCGCAGAGCTATCTCCTCGGTTGCAAAACTTAGCATAGCAGCCAAGGGAATAATAGCAATGAAGTTAACCACGAAGATAGCAATTGGATTAGCATCGACAGCATGCAACGCAATTCCAGCCGGCGCAGCAAGTATGAGTACGTTAATCCAAGAATTCAAGATAGTAGCTCTCAACTGCGACGCGACTGTGAAGTTCGGCCCATCGGAATCCTTCACGTCCTCCTCGAGGCCTTCTCCATTTTGCGCAGAGTCATGGCGCCCAAATTTGCCCAAAATACCCTTTCGCTGTCTGGTTTTGCCAGTTTCCAGATCAGGCTCAAAGTCCAGACCCCGATCTGTGGATACATTAATCGGGTGTTGGCTGGCGTCTGATGGCTCTAAGCCATTAGCATCGCCACTCGCCGCTGTGTATTGATCACTGTTGCCTGTTCCAGGAGGGAACGTGCTAGCATGACTAATGCCATTTTCTCCCCGGGTTTCCAGTGGGTAAGACTGGGCGCGCTGAGGGCGTCTCCGGAACTTCTTGAATGGATTCTTGGAGGGCTGCTCGCCATCCTCGTCGTACCATGCCAAGTTGCGGGCCTGGCGTCGATAGATATCTAGGGGGTACTATATTAGCACTTTGTTTTCTTGCAGGATGGCTCAACACTGTTGTGTTTATGGCTGGGCTCCAGCCTAAATTTATATGAGCCAGAATGCATTCCATGACTTACGCATTATTAAAGTGCAATATATGAGTTGTGTTGAAATATGAGGTTCTGCCGGCGATGTGTCAATAATAAGTATGCCTTGTCTCGCTCTCTTTTGTGTTGACGCCAGAAATAGACACTGCCAGCCAGTACTTGGGTGCTGAAGGGTGAGATTCAGGGCTTAAGAAGGGGCAATATCAAAAAAGACGACTGCCTAACAGTTGGGCTGTGCTCGCTTCACCGACGGTATTTTCTGGCGCAAGCGCGCGCAATCTCAGTCGACTTACGTGTGAAGAGAGGTTTCAAAGAGGGAAAACGATACGGTCGTGAATGGATGTGGAGTTGTAGTTTTTGCTAATACGATGACAACGTGGCTGAGCCTCAAACTTAGCAGCCACAGGATGATATTAAGGCGAAAACTAAGCTGATCGCAGCAATCTGTTTCTCAAAAGTCGGGTTCCCCGAGAGAAAAGAAGAAGAAAAGAATAATAAGAAAGGGCGAGGCTAGCGGCCAGCAAGGGAGGGAGAATGGATTTTCAAACAAAGAACGACATTCACACAATTCGACGAAAAGTGCAAGGATAAAGGAGAAAGAAAAAATAAAAAATCGATAATTCCAGGGGCCGCCCGCAAGAGAGATGTCGGAAATTGGAACTAAACTTTTGACCAGCGTGCATTGGTGTCTGGGATTTTCAGTGTTGTGTGGCTGTGCCCAGGGGGCGATCGTGACGGAGTGGAGATGAAGCTTGGCGCTGTCTTCGCTTCAAATTACTGACGCGGATCGATTTGTTTCAAGAATCAACAGATTCACATGTTAGAAATTGGAATTGACCCCCAGTCTGACAATATCATCTCGTCATTATAACAAGCCCCAAAAATTAAATGGTCCAATGCATCCTAGATTGGGCCGCCAACGGTGTCGGAGTGAGTTGGCAAGTCCGCGGGGGGCCACGACAACCCCCGAAGCCTAAAACCAAGGAATTGAGAAAGGCTTCACGAGAACGAAGCTTTTTCTCGGGATCTTGGCACCTCACTCGTCACAGACAGTTCCCTCTCAAACCGGCCGATCGCTTCTGTCCAGATGCTATTCATACTGAGGTCACACTGCATGATTGACCTCCAGGATTCTCATTGACACCTGTGGCACACCGGAACTGGGCCACGCCACATCCCGATCGCTGATTGGATCAATCGTGGCGTGCAGGAGGGCTATTCATTTGTGGGGTCCGCTTTGTGATGGGTCCGAGCGGACAACTGAGCAATCAACACGCGTCATTCCGCATAGATTATGTATGGAGTAAAGTAATCGCTAGAGCAGCAGCGCAAACGCCACGACCCCTTACTGCATAACCGTGGAATCAAGAAGAGAAACGAAACAAGCCACACGCGTCTGCAATGTGTCACGTGAAAGAAACCAGTGATAGCTGAAGTTCCAGACTTGTTTGCCCAAGTGTTTCCATTGGAATGCGCAGCCCTGGAAGGGCAAGGGGTGTTGGTGGCTCTTATATTTTGTGCCAATATTACCCGGGTTTCTTGGTGTCAAAATGTCAGATCGGGCCAATATTGAGGCTGCGAATGGGGAACGAATATTGTACGTCGGTGGCTTGTGTACACGGGGAATCATCCGAAGGCTGCACGGGCGGGTAATGCCGGACGGACAGTCCTAGCTCACAATCAGCTCTTCATTGTTAGCCACAAGCCCTGGAGTAACCACCGGGGTCCAGAATCTGAAAGGCGCCAAAGTTCACTCGGGCAGTGACTTGGGCCTTTTTCATAGACATTTCATGGGCCATTTGTCGTCAGACACCCAGCAAGTGCCCGGGTGGCTTGTGTTGGGCAGCGCCCATCACGAGTTAGTAAAATAGATTTGGTAGGCAGGTGGTAAAATGTTTCCAGATTGCTCAATTCCTCGAATTTGGACGCAAAACGTAAAATGGCAGTGTTTTTCAAGGCTGGGGGGAAGATGAAATAGTTCAGCCCTACGATGTGGGTGGGAGAAAAGGAGACGGTCGCAAGATGGGGCTATTTATTTTGGGCGAATCCTGGCAACTCCAGCACTCTGATTTGCCTGTTTTGCGAGTTTCGCGCCATTTAATTTTGCTGCCTGCGCTTACTTTATGCCATGTGGAGCGCTTTCCCAGCGACAGACGCACTGCTTGCGCGTTTCTTGTAGGATTGACTTCATTATTGCATTTTCTAGATAAATACTACTGATCGGTCTCTAGATGTTCATCTGAGTTACTAAACTTCAAATGCTCTATAAGCCGGTAACATATTGGACTTTATCTTTTCAATTTCACTAGCAGTCAAAGTAGTATTGAAATGGTTGAGTAGTTCGAGCTCCCAGCAGAGATTTCTAGCTTTAAGTTCAAGCCGTACATTCTCTTTTTTTCGACTATGCTCATACTAATACATTGAAAGGCAGTGGACTTTTTATTATTATACCAAATTCAGCCTTGTACATCAAACGCATCATAGACTCTACAATATACTGATCGCAAGCTTCTAATGCTGCTCTAATACTATGTAGTAGTAAAACCTGGGCTTATTAAAATATATTTTTCGATATACCAATTGTAACCTTTTGATTGAACTCATCACCAGTTCTTCAACATGTAGCCGCGGGTTTGTGATTCTAACGCATCATGGATTACTTCAAATGCCGATCGTAGACTTTCAAGATTGTACTACTAACACATGAGATAGTTCTTCGATATACCAATTATAATCGTTTATCCATAAACCGTCGTGAACTCTTCCATATACGGTCGCAATACTGTACTACCGACATATCCTGTGATTATTACCCCTTGCGTTTCAATCTCTTAATCTGGAAATGCTGTGACATGTTATTGCTAGTTACAGTCATTGTGCAGGATAATTCCTCCAGTACCCGCCAATAGGTATAGTCTTGGCTTCCCATTACGATATACAAATTCCGGTTTCGTTATCACCTGCAGGAGAACAGAGCGGAGCACTAGTCTTTATGCATGAGTCTTGAAGAATCTCAAAATTTGGTAGAATCGGGATACTGCCTTCGCAAAATGCTCAGTGAAAGAGAGTAGGATGTTCTTTTTTGTTCTACTTAAAATGATAAGTTTCCATTCTCAAATTGCGCAATTTGTCAAATAATCTCTCCAATAAAGTTCTTCATCATGCATTCAGTTATAGAATTTCTGTCTCTATACTTTGATACACTGATTTCAACTATCAGATCATGGATAGAATATGTGAGCCCTCGGACTCCGTACTTGAGCCTCATCAAAAACCTCAATACCCAACACGCGAGTGTTCATAAACTACAATATATGATCCACGAAGATGGAGCAGGATCATGGCCGCCACAGGCATCGTATCGAGATTCTTGGCCACCGGAACTTCAACCGTACCATGATACCTTCGTTAAGCTAGCTCCTTTAGTCCCGGTTTTGGATCCTTCAATGGAGCCAGATATCAATGCGGCAAGAAGAGATGAGTATCGCCAAAGAGTACAAAAGCTCCTGGAACAAAGCATAGATGTTGCGGAAGTGACATCTTTACTTTCGGCGGCCGTGGGCAAGGAATCCTCTGTCATGACGAACGAAGCATTCAATGGCTTCTATGCATGCATAAGTGCCTTGAGACATGCTTACAGGTATCTGGGCCTATGGCTTTTGATCATTCCATGTGCAGCTCTAACAGTCTTAGATGGGGCACTGTGCCAGTTGTTAAAATAGTGCAGGAGGAAAAGATCGTCAAATTCCCTACCGAGATTGATGTTCCTTGGGATTTTATCTGTCAGAGATATGGAATAGAATCAGGAGGAGGCAACACGATGTCTAATTTTCACTGCAACTTTGACAAGAAGAATGGAAGAGTTATCTATGCGATTAATGGTAGCTTGCCTGAGCCTATACCCTCTGCCGAGTACAATTTGATATACGCATTCACCGAGCCAGAGAGAAAGGTAAGAAATGACACTTCGCTCCTATACGTGACAACTCTAACATTAAATAGGCACTTCCCACGTACTATCACATAGTTCAGTCGATAATTTGTTACGAAGAAAATCGCATTAATGAATGCATCCAGCATATGGATAAGATCATACCCCATCTTAAATCCGCCTTCAAGATTTACTATGAGTATATCGTTGATTCAAAGATCCCCTACAGCGTCTTCACAGCCTACATACAAGGGTTTCACGGCTGGGCAGCAGGAGAGATAATCAACGGGGAGTATGTTGAGTATGACGGTACTTCCGGTGCTAATTTGGTCATGTTCGTCATGCTTGACTACTACCTTGAACTTAAGCCATTTCTGAAAGAAGACGACTTTCCTAAATACTTTTCATCTGCTCAGAGGTCATTCCTTGCCTCTATCAAAGCGAACTCTTTCAGAACAACGTCGACAAAAGCTGGACATCTCGATGTTATGAAGCAATTCGAGACCTTAGCAAAGCAATTGCGGGTATGTTTTTCGATTCACATTGAGATATCTTTTCTGACTTTCCTCACTTGCAGACTTTCCGCAGTGCACATAGAAAGCGTACTAGGAAATATATCAGTGTCGAGCGACCTGAAAGAGTAATAATGACTGCTGGCTCTTCGGTGATGGAATCTTCACAGAAAATGACGACTCATGATCTTGTCGAGGAAGTGGACGCTGGTTTGGCTGAGAAGATGATCAATACTGGCTAGATGATCTGAGCCATCTGGAACCAGTAACATATTAGAGAAATTGCTAGTTCTGATATAGACTAGAAATTCATATCTCGGATGTTGGCATAAATCATGATCTTCAACATGTCTTAACCATGGAAGGTTGGCGAGGGGCACCATCCAAAGTTTTGACCTACATACCCATAATGATTCGCGCTTATTGGTAGAATCCTAAATACTCACGCTAACCCAATATCTACCGATGCTGCGCATGAACCAAATACCGAACTTCGAAGGCTGTACTAGTCTAGTTCAACGTCTCCCTATATAATTATGAGTTGCAAGCTAGAAAAGCGTTTCAACCAAAAGGAGTGGGTTGAGCTGAAAAGAGGCGGCTTTAATGCTTTGAACAAGAGTTACTCGTTCGTGTGGAATGGGAATATGTATGTCATTACGCGGATGAAGGGATCAGAAGTTGTTGGGGGATCGAGACTTTTGAGGCATTATAAGGTTGTTGAGAAGGATGGGGGCGAGGTTGTTGCTACTTATGTTTCTGGGAAGGCTGGTGGAGCGAGGAAGGGGACTATTACGGTGCAGAGGGGGTTGGATGCGAATTTGAGACTTGTTGTTGTTACTGCGCTTGCGGAGTGGAGGGAGATGGCTAGGAGACAGCAGCGGATTGCTGGTGGTGTTGTTGTTGCTTAGTGGGGATACTTGGAGTAGAAGGACCTTTGTGTTCGGACTTTTGGAGTTATGTGATTTTCTGTTGATAAGGCCTAGGGTCTTGAGGTCCTTATATTCAAAATTTGGTGGCTTTTTGTGACACATAACAGACGTGTTTGCGGGTGTATGCATAAATATGGATTCTTGTTTAGACTGGGAGGGCGAGATGAGATGAAAAGACGTATCACATCATTTGAAGGGTTGAAATAGAATAATTCCTAGATATGACAGGTCTGGTCCACGAAAAGAAAATAATCTTGAACTTCTCATCTTATTTAGTTGCCTGGTTAGATTTGAAAGGAATATTGAGGACTGTAGTTGATCGAGCGCGTCGCTGGCAGAGCTGCTGATGGCCCAAACAAAGCCCAGTGCTATGTACTGTGTGGCAATCCAAGCGCCAGAAGGACAAATGGCGCACGGAACACTTCGTATCAAAGGAAAGTCACGCCCTGGAGAGTCGATACGGGGTACGAGGCACCCCATAAGATATTGAAGTTTGTTCCTGAAGCTCCACGGTCTCGTAGATCGCGAGCTCGCAATAACGGAGATAAATAGACAAAAGGTTGCAAGATTGCAGATCCGAGAAGATCTTTATTTTCGCTTCGATACTAAAGAAACGACGTCTATTCCATAGGCTGCGAAAATTCAAGTATAATCAGTGCGACCAATCGTCCAAGGACCCCTCTGCATATGACCGACCCTTGGAGTTAATCGAAACGAATCATCCAGCCCTATGCCCACTGTGGCAACGTGCAAGGTCGAGCAGTCTCAAATCAGAGCTTGACAGGGGACGACGCGTGGATCAAATCTCACATTTTTGTGTTTTCACAGGAACGCGAGGGGATCATCACTATGATGTAGTTGATATGCGCGCGACCCACAGTGATAGTCAGGGGTAGGGGATAAGAGACGGAAAAGGCTTTTCAAAGGCTTCCTACGGGGTAATATATTTACAGGCAAAGACTTCGAGCCATATCTTTTCTAAGTGACGCCATCGGCGATTTAATCATTGGAAAGTCTCCTGTGTTTTCTCCCGTCCGAGTCTGACAGGCCGTGCCTTTGATATGGGACGGGCGAGGGTAGCCCCACCCAAACCGACCGCACATTTTTATTCCGTGGATTGTAACTGGCTGAGAATTGTTTGAGGATTTCAATTTTGATTGCAGGACAAAAGTAAGCGAGAATTAAGATAGCATTTGCTGTATGTGTACTTCGTGTTGATGAAATCGAGCCAAAATACAGATACATACACTGTGCAGATGATGGATTGACATGCGATAAACGTTTCTGCCTGGTACTTCTGGTGATTTGGTGTGAAGGTTCAAGTTCTGGAATGCTGTACGCTAACACGCGGGAGAAGGTTGAAATCCCCGTAGTCTCCATAGTCTCCATAATTATGCAACCCAAGAGTTAGTCGAGAGAGGGCTGTGAGTCTGGGCATGATCTGGGCATGGAAAGTAGATGGCAGGCATATATGGATGTATCCTGGATAGATACATCGACCAGCACATTCTTTTTAAAGAGCCAACAACCGGTTTTCAACGGTCGGAGGTGCAAGGTTTAAAGTTGCGGAATCTCCAAGGTGGTTGACAGTTGGATCAAAGACACGTTCCCAAGCCATAAACAATGCTCCGACAACAGTTCCATGGCAGGTAGCATTCCATTGAACATCATCACCACGCCGATCGCCCTAGCGAAGGACAAGCTTTTTTGTGTTGCAAGTAGCACGTCCAAAGGGGATGGATAGGGGGAGGTCTAGATGCAAAAGCTGTATATGAACCGTGTGCATGCGCCTTTTCTGCTGGAACCAAGTGTAAGATACCAATGGTACATTGTCAGCACTATTATTCGAGGTAGCTATATCCGAGACAGTGCGTTAATTTCGTTTTTCCCATTTTTTCTATGTATATTTATTTACCAGAGCCAAGAGTTGTCCGTTGTAATCAAGAGTGGGGCCTAGACCCTTCAGCCACTCAGGGTCCATGAATCCACCTGAGACCGCGGGCCCCCAAGAAAATGGACCCTCTAGGACCCTGAGACGGTCCAGTCAGGGTCCTAAATCAGGGACGGGTGGGGCTATGGGTAGCCTAGCGACTTACTAGCGAATACAAAGTGGAGGAAGTGTTGTCTCAGGGGCGCTAGAATGACGCAGGGTCATTGGCGCAGGGACCGGTGGCGGGATCTCAGGGTCCACTGGGGACCGAAACAATCATGAAATCGACTTCGGTGGAGGGGGGAAATGGCACCCTCGGGGCCAATGATGGGTGTTGTTGTGATAGATACAAGGTCTTCCGTTCTCGATACGGAGGAAATCAGTCTCAAAATCATCCTTTGCGAGGCTGGAGCCATGCCAATCACCTTCTTATGACAGTCAATTGAGCTCCATTGATGTGCGGATGGGACCAGACACAGCCCACTTGATGATGCGTCGTCACAGTCTCTGCTTTCCCACATGTGTTTAGGTATCAGAAGGGGTAGAAGTGACTTGGTCTTATTATGGGGTTAAGTAGGGGAACAACATGTACCCATGGACCCTGAGGGTACTCACCCCAGGAAGCTAGAATCCCACCCTGAAATCCCCTTTTTCCCTCTTTTATGATATTTTTAATTATTTAATTATTATTATTTAATTTGAAATTTAATTTTGATTATTTGTATCGTACATTATGGAGTAAACTGTGTTCCACTTTCCCTTAGGCCCAATCATCTCAACCCCCCTGTCTATCCTTAGTCTTCCGGTTGCTTCTTCTTTTCAACTTCTCCCTTTCCTCTCTTTCTCTCCTTCAATCACTTTTCTCTTTTTTGTTCTATCCTCAAACCAACCCCATCATACCACAACCCTCCAGAACGGCTTAATTGCCCTTCCTGTCCTTCGTTTATTGGGTTTCTATTATATTCTCTCACAATTCGCTCACGATGAAGTTCTCCATCGCTGCTGGCCTGTCTCTCTTGGGAGCGGCCATTGCTGCTGATCTGCCCTCCATTGAGATCAAGGGCAAGCACTTCTTCTACCCCAACGGTACTGAGTTCTTCATCCGTGGTGTTGCTTACCAGGCCGACTACAACGCTCGCAACGGCGGTAGCGTCAAGAACGCCTACACCGACCCTCTGTCCAACCCCGACACTTGCAAGCGTGATATCCCCTACCTGCAGAAGCTGCGCACCAACGTCGTTCGTACTTACGCCGTCAACCCCAATGAGTCCCACGCCGAGTGTATGAACGCGCTTGCCGATGCTGGTATCTACGTCATCAGCGATCTTTCCTCTCCCGCGGAGTCCATTGTCCAGGCCGACCCCACGTGGAACGCTGATATCTTCGAGCGTTACGCCGGAGTCATTGATGCTTTCCAGAGCTACTCCAACGTTATCGGTTTCTTCGCCGGTAACGAGGTTGTCAACAACGCTAGCAACACTAATGCCATGCCCTTCGTGAAGGCCGCTGTCCGTGATATGAAGGCCTACATCAAGGCCCAGGGCTACCGTGATTCCATTGCCATTGGTTACGCCACTGATGACGATGCCAGTGTCCGTGAGAACATCGCTAACTACCTGATCTGTGACGACGCTTCCGAGGCTATTGACTTCTTCGGTTACAACATCTACGAGTGGTGCGGTGACTCCAGCTTCGCTGACTCTGGATACAAGGACCGCACTGAGGAGTTCGCTGACTACCCCGTCCCTGCTTTCTTCTCTGAGTACGGCTGTGTCCAGGGCACTAAGCCCCGTCCCTTCACCGATGTTCCCGTTCTTTTCGGACCCCAGATGGAGGACGTCTGGAGCGGTGGTATTGTCTACATGTACTTCGAGACCGACAACCACTACGGTCTGGTTTCCGTCGACGGTGACTCCACCTCTGTCTCCACCAAGCAGGACTTCGACAACCTCTCCTCCCAGATGAAGAAGGCCACCCCCACTGGTGTCTCCATGAAGGACTACACTGTCTCCACTACCGTTGGCCGTAGCTGCCCTGCCACCACCTCCGACTGGCACGCCGCCACTGCTCTCCCCCCTGCCATCAACAACGACCTTTGCTCGTGCATGTACGACTCCCTGTCCTGTGTGCCTGTCAGCGACATCAGCGAGAAGCAATCCCAGAACGCCTACGACTACATTGGTGGAAAGGACAAGAGCGCCTTCGACGGTGTCAGCGGTAACGGTAAGACCGGTGTCTATGGTGCTTACAGCGGCTGTAGCGCCAACCAGCGTCTTGCCTGGGCCATGGACCAGTTCTACTCCAAGAGCGGCGCTAGTGCCTCCGCCTGTGACTTCAGCGGTGCCGGTACCACAAAGAAGGCCTCCACCGCCAGCTCCTGCAAGTCCCAGCTCACTGCCGCTGGTACTGCTGGTACTGGTACTGTCGATGCCACTCTCCAGGCTTCCGGTACTGGTGCCTCTGGCTCCGGCGGCTCCGGCTCCACCTCCAGCGCTGCTGGTGTTGCCCTCTCCGCTCCCCAGGCTGTCAACGTTGGTCTCCTGCAGACCAGCCTCTACGGTCTGGTTGCTCTGGCCACCGGTGTTTTCATGATTGCGCTGTAAATCAGCTATTAAGAATTTTTTTTAGAAATTCCTTCTTTGTATTTGCGATTTTCATTTGAATGTTTGGTGCCCATGTATTACACCGCTATGTGATGCAAATAGCACAAAATGGCGCCTTTTCTTGTAACCGTCAGTTGTTCGGTAAACTGTCCATATCTAATCTCTTTTATTCTGGCCCTATATCAAGCTGGTGTTTGTCATCTTAGCCTAAATGTCTTGTCTCTTGATACTTTCTTCCAACTTGTAGTTATTCATGAAACCTAAAGTATTAGATCAACGTATGTATGTCTTGACCTTGCAAGGTTATGATAATGTCGATTTAGTACTGGATGGCCAGTCTCTAAGCTGGCCGTCAATTTAAGATCCATTGACAGGATCTCGCCTTAAGCTTTAGTTAGCTCACTTCCAAATTTCAAGGCCGTGAGAGCATCTCCATAAAATGATACAAAGTACAGTCGATTTCGAAAACATTTCCCCTGTGGGAGCACACGCTTTGTCTCTCAGCCCATACCCGAGTATGCGCTAATCTGTATTTCGTTTACACTAGGACGACCGCTACTTTGGCAGCATCACGTCTTGAGCCATATTGGATTTCAAGTCTACTATAAAATACCGTGAATCTGTACAGAATGTTCTAGGTAGGGCTTCCAAGAGGGGAGGGGTTGTTGCCCTGGCGATCTGGCTTGGTCCATTCTGGCCTTACTTCTTCTCTTTCATACATAGCCTTTGTCTTTATAACATCTTCCATAACACAAAAACTAAACTACTGCTGTAGAGGACTAATCAAGGTAGGCTGTGCCGGCATACAAGCATGTTGATATTCCAAAGGAATGATCAAAGAACAACGCATGTTGATATTCGAACGGACAAATGAATTACCGAGGGTTCCAGCCCCGGACCCCTCACGTGAAGCGCATGAACAATGGTTGATATAAAATGTAATGAATGCTTGGAAGTAGTAGTCTTCCAAGGATTAGTCTGTATAACTTCACGAAAGAACTCTATCTAATATCACCACTCTTTATCTGCCTGACCCTTTGACGTCAACCTTAACAGTATCCTAGAGATATATAAAGACATTCTTAATAAAATCCAAGAAGAGCTATATATAGAGAAGTTGTAAAAGCTAGAGAAAGAGAAGCGTAAAGAGTATAATATTACTAGGCCTAGAATACTATATCTACCTATTAATATTAATATTCTCCTATCTTACCCTCCTAGGGTTAACACAACAGCTCCAAAGCCGACTATTGGCTTAGCTCAGTCGAAGGATATAGGCCCGTGAAAAATTTCCAGGTTCAGAGATGTTGTTGTTAAAGAATATAGTAAGTGGCTTATATTAAATATTTCTAATAAAACCCTCAAAGCTGTTTTTTAACAAGTATCCGACGTAATGCTATTAAATGGCTTCAATCTTGAGCACATCTACAGTATAAGGATCAAAATCCAGAGTTCTTCGTTAGCAAGAGGATCAAACCCGGAATTACCCGAAGTTCTATATAAAACATCCGTGACTGGATAGAAAACGTAAAGAAGGCGATACCCGTTCTTGAAGTGGTATAGAAAATGTGTTGGCGTTGAGTGCAGTTTTTTGGTGTTGTTTTAGTTTGACTTGGATATATTTATTAAAATAGAGAATAGAGCAGGACATTGCTCCTATGATAATTTCAGTGTACACTATTCTTTGGTATTCGAATTGGCGTTCGGATATCGTAATATTTGGCATATCTGCGGAGAAGAGAGGAAATTACCAGGCTAGCAAGGCATAGAGGACGTTGGACAAATGATAGGAGTGAGTGCTTAGCAGCTTTCAAGTCACCTGATGGTGGAGCTGAGATTACTTGGGGGAAGTTCAGTACCCATTTTGACCAAGAACCCAAACACAGTGCACGGCGGGTTAACGATGACCTCTCCATCTTTTGAAAATGCAAATTCGGAATTCCAGGTGGGGATAAATCAAGGGTCGATATACCTTTCCCAAGGTAAGTTTCCAAGGGCATGCAAAACAGGTTCCGGCGAATCTTAAAGTTGACTAACAGTGGCTTCGCCTTCCTAGAGCGATCGGAACCCCGCTTCGAGCCTCTGTCAACTGTACCATTCCAGCGCGACCCAGACTTCGTTTGTCGTGATGGACCCCTCAACCAAATTCACCAAAGAGCCTCTCTCCCGGGGGCCAGAATAGTCCTCGTCGGTCTTGGTGGCGTTGGGTTCGGGGCACACACGGTCTCAAGGATGCCTTATTAATGCTGACAATGGAGTAGGAAAACACAGCTTGCCATCGAATACTGCCACTGGGTGCGACAAAGATCTCCGGAGACGTGGGTTTTCTGGATTCATGCGAGTAACGCGGCCCGCTGCGAGAAAAGCCTCCGGGACCTTGCCGATCGAGTTGAGATTCCTGAGCGAGATGACCGCAACGCGAATATATTCCAACTAGTCGGGAAATGGCTACAAGACAAGAGGATTGGAAAATGGATTCTCGTCCTAGATAATGTCGATGATGACGAGCTCATTCGCAAACCTTTAGCAACCGGTACGGAGAGCCAATCAAGCAGCCCGATCAATGCATCGACGCAGCCGCCGCTATGGTACCTCCTCGAAAGCTCAAATGGCTCCATTATTATCATTAGTCGGAGTAAAGGAGTAGCGTTGAACATCGCTAGTCCTAAGAATCTCATCGAAGTACAACCAATGGAAAAGTCTGAAGCGATGGACCTGTTACAGAAAAAAGCAGATATACCTGCAGAGAGTGAAGACATAGCGCCCCTGGTGGAGGCCCTTGAATTCATGCCACTTGCGATCGTACAGGCTGCCGCCTATATCACGCACCGTTCACCTCGATGTTCAGTATCTCAATACCTTGAGAAAATCCAGAAGAGTGATAGGGAAGCAGCACAGCTGCTTAATTACGCGGCAGGCGTTCTTCACCGAGACTGGGAAGCCAAGAACTCTATTCTGGTCACTTGGCAAATCTCCTTTGACTATATCCATGGTCTAAGACCGTCTGCGACAGGCCTTCTTTCTCTTATGAGCTTTTTTGATCGTCAAGGAATTCCTGAGAGCATTCTCCGAGTCCGGCAAAGCCAGGAAACTCACAGAGATATATCCCCTGGAGAAAATGAAGATAGTTCCGGTGAAGAGGGCGAAGGCAGCTTGTCTGGCTCTGACACTGATCAGTGTTTTGAAGACGATATTAGCACACTTACCGACTTTGCATTAATTTCAATCGGCGAGCAAAGCACGGTATTCATAATGCATCGACTAGTGCAATTGACCGTGCGCACTTGGATGAAAACTAATGGCCAGCTTGAACAGTGGAAGAAAATATTCATCAGTAATCTATATTGGATGTTTCCAACCGGGCAATACGAAAACTGGGAAAGGTGCCGATCGCTCTTTCCACATGTTTGATCGGCTCTTTCCAACCGTCCCGAATCACGAGATTCTCTGGAACAATGGGCAACGCTCCTTTATAGGGGCGTTTGGTATGCGCAAGAAATTGGGAATATAACGGACGCGACAGAAATGGCACTGAAGTCAAGAAAGCAGAGATTGAAATTTTTTGGCGCAGAAAATGAAAAAACCCTTCAGAGTACTGCAATATTAGCGGCAGCATACAGTGACGAGGGCCTGTGGAAGGACGCTGAGCAGCTCGAAATGCTGGTGATGGAAACTCGCAAGACCAAGCTCGGCGAGGACCATCCCGACACACTAACGAGTATAGCCAACCTGGCGTTAACGTATAGCGCTCAGGGCCGGTGGGAGGAGGCCGAGCAGCTCCAGGTGCAGGATATGGAGACGAGCAAGACCAAGCTCGGCGCAGACCATCCCGACACGCTGACGAGCATGGCCAACCTGGCGTTAACGTATATGGAACAGGGCCGGGTAGAGGACGCTGAGCAGCTCCATATGCAAGTGATAGAGACTCGCAAGACAAAGATTGGAGAGGACCATCCCGACACACTATGCAGTATGGCCAGTCTTGCTTTCACCTGCAAATCTACAGGTCGAAAAGCCGATGCTATGAATTTGCTGAGGATCTGCGTAGCTAAGCAGCAACTATTCATAGGTCCTGCTCATCCTGACACTGTGCTCAATTCCAACACTTTGCTGGAATGGGAAACTGAGGAGCTTGGTACCGATTCGCATTTCATGAAAAGTACCTCGGTTTATTGATGTCATAGCCAATGGCTTTTGCAGTGGGCGCGTTGTGTACAGTCAACATGCAAGTCAAGTTTGAACATAATTCTAACATATAAACGGACTATACGTTACATTATCAATCATCTACAACCTCAACACCCAGACCTACATGCCTAAAATGGCCCTAAGCACTTTCTTCTCTTACCCCAACCTAATTAATACACCATTCAAAAAAAAGGCCGTATCCTTAAGCGGGATCTTCTACGTAGTAGCTCCAATTACGTCTTATAAAGCTTTTTAGCTCCGCAAAAAACTCTTCAATTAGATTCAAATCCGGTAAGTACAAAAGCAAATAAACCAATTTACTCCTACGTCGGCACACATCTACGAAAGCCGCTCCAAATAGTAGAAAGATATATTATCTATAACTGAAATAGACTTCAGCTCCGGCCGTCTACCACAATATTAAAAAAAAATTCATCGATAAAGTCTTTAAGTATAGAGGCATCCGTTAAGCTACGAAAAGTACAAAAAAAAATTACTATACTGTCTTAAGTATATACAGATAGAATTTGATACCACTCATTACAATAGAACTATGTATAACACTTATTTAAGTACTACATCTAGTAGTAACCAGCCTTTCCGTCAAAACCCAACCCGCTTATCACATCTAGATTCATTAACATAAATAAGGTAGTACGACTCAAAGTCAGAGAGATTATAAAATATAACTCTCGCAAGTCAGTATTCTACTCTTTAGCCTTCTATTAAATAGTCTTTCTGGACCAGCCTTTAGACACAGGGGCCCTCCTAATACTGGAGGCTATTGCAAACATCTGGAATTTATCCTATAGAAAGAGAGCCATCTCGTCGATGTACAAGCCTAGCTTTTCGAGCAGATGATCGCACAGCGCTTCTAGCATCGTAGATGTTAAGCTTCGTCTCCGACTGTATATATTAATATTGAAAACTCGTTACTCCAAAGCTCATATATGAGTCAAATCCAATCTCTAAGTCAAAGTCGGCAAGTGCACTATCCGCTGTCGGCTCCGACCCGACAGCGGCCCCACAAAGCATTAGCGATGTCAACGCTTAATATTGCTTTCTGAGTCTAGTACCTAAGACCCCATTGTCTCCATTCTGTATTCCAGATTCCAGATTCTAGATTCCACATAAGTGCAAGCAACCTCTGACTCACATCTTTGAAGGATTGAATCCAGAAAGAATATTTAAGACAACATGTATCTCATCTTACATCTTCATTCGATCACAGCCCACGAGTATTCCAATTGCTCGACTTCACCTTTACCAGACCTAGAAGCCTGGGCTAGCAACTTGAAACACATTTCAAAATGGAGGCAATCAAACAAGTCTTCGCGACCTGCAAAGCAGACAATCGCGCCGCGCTGGTTACATACTTAACAGCCGGATACCCCGATATCAATGAGACAGTTGAGATAATGCTCTCAATGCAATCTGGAGGCGCAGGTATGTTAACAAAGAATACCGAGACCTTTCAATGGACTCAAATAAGTTAACTTTATACAGATGTTATCGAGCTCGGTATCCCATTCACAGATCCTCTGACGGATGGAACAACAATTCAGAACTCAAACGCCGTGGCACTTCAAAATGGTGTCCGGATCCCAAATATGCTCTCCATGGTCCGCCAAGCAAGACAGAAGGGACTATCCGCTCCGGTACTACTAATGGGATACTACAATCCTGTACTTGCGTATGGAGAGGAGAAAATAATTCGGGATTGTCGCGATGCAGGCGTGAATGGATTTATCATCGTTGATTTACCGCCAGAGGAGGCAGTGCGGTTCAGAGATTTGTGTAAACGGGATGGGTGAGTTGACTACTATTACTTTAACTTTCTATCCAAAAATGGCTAAGTAATGGCTAACAATATAAAAAGGCTTTCCTACGTTCCTCTCGTCGCACCCGCAACTCCAGACTCAAGGATGAAAATGCTCTGTGGAATTGCGGACTCATTCATATACGTCGCCTCTCGGATGGGAGTAACCGGTGCCACCGAAGCGCTGGATGAAGGGCTAGAAACACTTCTTAAGCGCGTCCACCTCTACACAGGGGATGGTGTTCCAGCCGCAGTTGGTTTCGGGATCAACACAAGGGAGCACTTTGTGAAAGTCGCACGTATCGCGGAGGGGGTGGTAATTGGCAGCAAAATCATCACTGTGCTACGAGATGCACAGCCTGAAAAAAGAGCCGAGGCGGTCCAAGAATACTGCATGCATGTTAGTGGACGAACAGAGCCCAGAGTTATCTCAAATGAACCTGCAAAATCGCCATCGCCATCACCATCCAAGGACCAAAATGAGCAAAGCGCACCAATTCAAATCACCCAATCAATTTTGAGCAACGCAGACAAACATATGCGCTTCGGCCAATTCGGCGGCCAATACGTTCCGGAAGCTTTGATGGAATGTCTTACAGAGCTAGAGGAAGGGTTTCAAAAAGCAAAAGTCGACCCAGCCTTTTGGGCTGAGATTCGCTCTTTCGACGCATACACGAATAGACCCTCGAATCTCCATCTCGCTCCGCGTTTAACAGCCCATGCAGCTGGTGCGCGTATCTGGTTAAAGCGCGAAGATTTGAACCATACAGGAAGTCACAAGATCAATAATGCACTGGGACAAATTGTCCTAGCGCGTCGACTGGGAAAGACGGCTATCATTGCTGAAACAGGTGCGGGACAACATGGCGTAGCGACAGCAACGTTGTGTGCGCATTTCGGACTCAAATGTACGATTTTCATGGGTTCTGAAGATGTCCAGCGACAGGCGCTGAATGTGTTTAGGATTAAATTGCTTGGCGCAACTGTCATTCCTGTTCCTGGGGCGAAGGGAGAAAAAGGCACCCTTCGGGATGCGGTCAATGCTGCGTTTAGAACGTGGGTAACTGAGCTTAAAACGACGCATTTTGTTATCGGCTCTGCATTTGGACCATACCCATACCCTGGGATTGTGCGAACACTTCAATCTGTCATTGGAACTGAGACCCGTGAACAGTTTCAAGCTGAGAAAGGGAAACTGCCTGATGCCGTTGTTGCATGTGTGGGTGGAGGATCTAATGCTTCGGGAATGTTTCATCCGTTCTTGGAGGATGAGAGTGTTGCATTAGTTGGAGTTGAGGCGGGAGGTAATGGGGAAGAGATTGGACAGCATTCTGCGACATTGGGACGTGGAAGTGTTGGTGTTTTGCATGGGGTGAGGACTTACGTGCTTCAGGATGAGGATGGTCAGATTTCTGATACGCATTCTATTTCTGCGGGATTGGATTATCCCGGTGTTGGGCCGGAGTTGTCTGCTTGGAAGGAGTCTGGACGGGCTAGTTTCATTGCTGCTACGGATGAGGATGCGTTGGATGCTTTCCGGTTGTTGAGTCAGACTGAGGGTATTATTCCGGCGTTGGAGAGTGCGCATGCTGTTGCTGGGGCTGTTAGGGTTGCGAGGGAGCTTGGTCCGGATAAAGACGTTGTTATTTGTCTTTCTGGGAGGGGAGATAAAGATGTCCAGACTGTGGCTGCTTTGATGGGAGAGACTTTGGTCTGAGAGAGCTCTAGGGGTGACCTATTTGATGGTTTCAAAATTCGATATGTATACTCAAGTGCTGTTCTTAGCCTATTTAGATTTGATATTTCAAATTCAACTCAAATGTTCATATTCAGCCTTGGAACAATCCAGAACCTTGAAAGGTGTATCTTGATATAAGAAGAAATTATGTAAAATTAATTATCCAACCTGGTGTTCAGGGCCAGGTACAATGTGTACTAGTAGTTATCTATATGTGCCCATTTATCATGATGTAGGGACCCCACCATCCATGAAGGTAAAAGCGTCTCGGAGTCTAGCCCGGACTTCTAGCCCATTAATTTTTTGCCCTCTTCGCTAGACGCAAGATGGAAGAATTGAATCTTCCGAATAGCATGTCCCTTCCACATGAGGAGCATGACAAAAAAGAACGAAAAGACAGCAAAGAAAGCCATCATTCCATATACCCATCCAACATCCACAGCTGCAACCCACGGGTTGATATAGAAAGTGATAGTCAACCCATAGACAATGCGATAGGCGCCAATCACAATGCCCGCCTCAGCAGGATAATTCGTAAAGGACTCAACGACATAGTTAACGGTAACAGGCACACTGGCCAATGAGCCGATAGTTACAATAAACACTGCAAGAGCTAGGACCATGTAATGGAGATGATACTGGAGTGCTGCACCAAAGATTCCAAGACCAATTGGGTTCAAAATCAGACTCGGTATCCACAGGACATGAAGTCTGTATTCGGGCTTCCAGACTCCATTGTTGTAGCGACGGGCCAGCGCAAGAGGGAGTCGGTCATTGAGCCAGTGTCCGTAGAATTGGACGACAATGATACCAATCCAATGGCAAAAAGTGAAAGCGGCGTTTTGTTTCAATGAGAAACCGTAACCACCGGCTGAAACGGGCTTTTGAAGCCAGACGGGCGTGAGAGCGTTGACACCGACATAGAAGCCAAAGGAGATAAGCGTGAATACTCCCATGATGATTGTTACCGGGCAAATTCCAATCAGAAAGGGAGTGACGGCAATTTTAGCCTATGAAATATTAGTTTAGCTCCCTTGATTAATTTATTTCAAAGATGACAGGGATATGTACCGTTTCTTTCCATGTCGTTGGGAGTACAACGTGATGTCCAAAGAAGAAAGTAGCGAAGCGATTAGCAACAAGACTTTGCGGAATATCGGGATTGCGATCGAAATTTTCGCGGTCAAATCCTGTTTCTTCAAGGAAGCAAAAGCAGCAAATGAGTGTGAATCCAAGTAAACCGACGGTCCACCAGAACTCCACCGGGAAAAACACGTCGGCGGAGATAAAACCGGAGAAGGTCGGACCAGCAATGGTACCAAATAGGAATGCCATGTGCAGAAAGGTAAATGCCCGACCACGCTGGTGTAGGTAGAATAGATCGGTGACGATGCGCGGGCCAAGAACCGTAGGTACTGCGCCGAAAAATCCGGAGAAAAGGCGAGACATGATAAATGGGATGTAGTCGTTGGAGTGGGTCATGACGGCTCCCCAGACCTGACAGATGAGTGTACATAGTATACACCAGAAGATAACGGAGCTCCGGCCAAGGAGGTGAGATATAGGTGCGAAGAAGAACGGGCCCGCTGCCATGCCCGCCAGGGCAGCGGAATTCTGTAGCAAGTTAGACGTATTCGTATAGTCGTATAGAGGTAGAGGTATAGATGCAACTGTAAAACAAGTGAAGAGATCAAGTTCGTACCGCATATGCTTCTTGTATCTTATTCTTGCCATACAGCTTCTCCTGATCCGCAAGGTTCAGTTGTCCCGACAGAGGCGCAACCGCGCCAGAGAAAGACGCGAGACATAGTACAGCTGCGATGAGATACTTCCGCCTCAGAGACCAGTTCTGTTTTAAGGTTACGGTTAGTGCCTAATACCCCCGGCAAATTCGACAGGATGATGCATTATCACGACATACCAGGGGGTCGCGGGGGTGGGTACTAGGCTGAGGAATAAGAACGAGGTGCTCTTCGTGGCTTGGCCCATCGACCGCAGAGTCAGCTTTAGGCTTGCTCTCGATATCCTGTGGACTTTTGACGTCCATTTTGCACACTTCCTTGGCCTTATTGAGCTCTAAGCAGAAGCACACGTGCAGGAGGAGCTTTGGAGCTTGAGAGTTCCCTTGAATTTTTTTTAAACGAGATCTGCTATGTCCAACAAGGAGCTGAAATTGTCTTGGCGGGGGCCCCAGGGCAATTTTCTATTTGCTTGCCGACCGGGGTAGACGCGTCACTTAGTGGGTTCGGGGTTAAACTAAATACAGAAAAGGCTTGTATGTTTTTCAGGGATTAAGATTAGGGATTATTTAGCACAATAGGCTGATATAGCGACCCAGGCAGGTATCGAAGAAGGAACGGGATGTAGCAGATCTTGGCCAGGAAGCTTGGCTGTTCAATAAGTGGTAAGAACCTCGAAGATCGGCCTTCTCCATTATGATCACGTCTAGTATTCGTCTAGTATTCGGCTGCGACCGAGATTGAAGTCCGATCAGGGTCTCAAGGGTATCGACTTTGTCATATCGAGCTGTGGAGTCTAAAGAGCCAGTTTACCTTCCCTGCAGGAGAGTAAAGGAAGATCTGGGGCCATTCACAATCGTTCATAACAAATCGCGACCCAATGTCGAAAAAAGGCTCCACTTCGGAGAAAAAAAGAGAAAAGAGAAAAGACAAAAGAGAAAAGCTCAAAGCTCGAGACCCACGACTTCGGCAACAGAATCAACCGCCGAGCAGCCCAACATTGAAAAGATGGCCCCAATCACGAAAAATTCATGATCGACATTCACTTCCCATTTCACATAGAAAGAAAATATAGACATGCGACATTGCATGGAACCGATCAATCTCTACTAATTTTCCATTTATACATCCCTACCCCTTCAATATGGGACCTAATCAAGACGTGGAAGCGCAAAAGCCATTGCCGCAACTCAATTCCCCGCATGACTCAGATACAGAGACAGAAGAACCCAAACCTGACAAGCTACAACCACCAACTGGCTATGCTATCCCATTTTGGCGAAAATGCTTAATTCTCTTCGTCGTCAGTTGGATGACTCTTGCAGTCACTTTCTCAAGTACATCTTTATTACCCGCCACACCAGAAATCGCAGAGGAATTTTCAACGACCTCGGAAATTCTCGATGTGATTAATGCGGGGGTGCTCATTGCCATGGGCTTTTCGTCATTTATCTGGGGCCCCATTACAAATGTATTTGGGCGGAAGACTGCTTATAATGTCGCTATTATTATTCTTTGTGGCTGCTCGGCTGGCACGGCTGCCTCTATCAATTTGCATATGTTTATTGCCATGCGCTTGCTCAGTGGATTCACGGGGACCTTTTTTATGGTCGCTGGACAGACTATTATTGCCGATATCTTTGAGCCGGTTGTTCGTGGGACAGCTGTGGGTTTCATGATGGTTGGGTCGGTTAGTGGACCTGCTATTGGTATGTTTTAATATAGATTCTTCTTTGTCTAAATAAGCGAGAAACCCCGTGGAGACTAACAAAGATCATAGGTCCCTGTATTGGAGGTCTGATCGTCACCTTCTCCCACTGGCGCATCATCTACTGGCTCCAGTTCGGTATGACCGGGCTTGGCTTAATACTATCTATGCTTTTCGTACCAAGCCTCGAAGAAAAGAAACAAGGAGAGAAGAAACAAGTTCGGAACTTATCCTTTGTCCTGAGCATGTTTAATCCGCTCCGCATATTTGGACCCTTCATTTACCCAAATATCTTTCTCTGCGTATGTATCAACCCCCATTACCCAGATACCCCTGCTAACAAATAAAAGCATCTCACTTGCGGTCTCCTAGCAACATTTCAATATGCACTACTGACATCCGCTCGGACAATCTTCGATCCCCGTTTCAACCTAACATCCCCATTAATCAGCGGTCTTTTCTATCTTTCACCAGGAGTGGGATTCCTGATTGGCAGTGTTATGGGCGGCAAATTGTCCGACCGCGCTGTTAGAAAATGGATCGTGAAGCGCAATGGTGTGCGTCTCCCTCAAGATCGCTTGAATAGTGGCTTGATCACTCTGTTCTTAGTGTTACCCATTGGAACTCTGATCTATGCCTGGACACTGGAAGAAGGTGTGGGTGGCATGCCTGTCCCAATCATCGCTGCCTTCTTTGCTGCCATCGGACTTTTGGGCTCGTTCAATGGATTGAACACATACTCGGCTGGTAAGTGGTATCAACATGAATTTATCATGATTTACCTCTAACAAATTTATCTACAGAGGTCATGCCACACATCAGATCTGAGGTGATCAGTGGTAAATATGTTGTGCAGTATTTGTTCGCTGCTGGGGCCACTGCGGCTGTTGATCCTTTGATCAAGGCGATTGGGGTTGGTTGGACATTTACCATTTGTGAGTTTAACGATGATACACAACCTTGGAATATAATTCTAACATGTCCGAATAGGTGTGTTCTTTGCCCTTATCGGGGGTGTGAATGTCTGGATTATTACAGTGTGGGGGATTGACATGCAGCGATGGGTAGAAGGGAAACTCGGCGTTGAAGCAAAGCCTACATGATTCAAGTTTTTATGACGAGACGCATCTAATAACGCGACGATAACGATATAGAAGATAGATAGGCATAGATTCAAGGTAATTATACATCATACATCATACAACTTATACATTTGCATCAAAATCAGTTCTCATAATACACCCAATATCGTTATCGCATTGTTAAGACTGAAATATTCACGATATGGTAAACGATATCGTGAACATCTCTAGACAGTGTGTGGTGTCGATGGTCGATGGAACATTACAATCAACACAGCTTATGGCGTCATTAAAGCCTATAGACCCCCAAATCCTGTGAAGAAACGGTCTTCTGTCCGAACGTCAAAAGAGACCGTTGTCGAGTCCCCACTACGGAGAAGCGATATCACAATATGATTGGCTTCGGCGCCATTCCCTCTTGAGCCTTCGGTCGAAAACTCCGACGCCTCGGCAGGAACCGGAAATCGCCGAGAGAATCTAACTGAGTAACTTGAGCACCTCCGAATCTCCTCACTGACCAATCCCGAGGCCTGTAATGGGCTTTACAAAATGACGCGAAGTATAGGGCTGAAAAAACGACCACTATCCGCCGAAGATGAAGATGGTCAACGACAGAGGAGGAAGTTTGTCGCGTGCGTAAATCCGAACCGTGCGCAGAAGAAAAAGAAATACCGCTGATCATAGGCCGAACAGATGTCAGCGATGTCACGCACATAAAATTAAATGCTCCGGAGAACAGCCATGCAGCAAATGCTGTGCTGTAGGCGTCGCAGAGGAATGCGCATATGCGTCTCGCGATCGCCAGGTCAAAGTTAGCGAGAAGTATGTTTGACCTGCCTTACCATATTGTATTTGTTTTTGGTTGTCGGATCACACGAATGATCATCGGGGAATGGTCTGTGCTAAGGTTGACGGCTCACTTTCCAGGTACCTTGACCAGCTCATGGCTGAAAACCAGCGCTTAAAAGAACAGTCGGTAACTTCGGCCGATGCGACCGAAGCACAAGATCCTCCTCATACGGAAAGGTATGTCATATCCCAATCATACATAGGCGCAGTATGCTCATTAGTATACCCAGGACAGTCTCACGTCCAGCAGAGGCTCCAGACGCCACGAGTATACAAAACCCTCTCATAGGCGACCGTGCCTGGTTTCATCGCTATGACCCGTCATCGCCGCCGATATACGTCGGCGAAGCGGCATGTTCGGCTTTTGCTACGCGCTTTCGCCGTTTCTTGACCGGCAACAATGCAACTGCGCATATCACTAGAACGCAATGGACACGCGAAGAAACAATCGTTGCTGCTGCGAACGAAGCCGATGCTGAATGGCCTAGTTTGCATCATGCTCGCTTACTGGTTAGGATCGCAATCCACCAGATCGGATACTTGTACCATCTTATGATGCGCAAGGCCACGTTGGATAAATTAGAGGAGATCTATCAAACGGGTAACTTCTACTGTGTAACGAACAAGTGCAAGTTTTTTGCCCTGTTTGCGTTTGGGCAAGCTTATTCCATTCGCTCGGAGTCGACCTCTGGATCTAGAGTCCCGGGAATAGCATACTTTGCAAAGGCCATGAGCTTAGTTCAAATTCTCCCAGAGCGAACAAGCATCACTCATCTGGAGACTTTGTTGCTGCTTGTAAGTTGCATCTATCCCTGAATTCACAACAATGATACACTAACGCTCATAATCATAGTCACTTTTCTCATATTATCTCAATCGTCGTCACTCTGCATATGTATTGATTGGAACTGCCATGCGTCTGGGCTTAACCATAGGCTTAAATCACAATATTCCCGAGTCTCAGCTTATCGACCCTGTGGAACGACAACATCGCATTGAAATCTGGTGGACGATCTATATTTTTGATCGTATGTGGGGCTCCAAGATGGGTCTACCCATGCAGATCCTTGATGAGGATGTTCACGTCGATATGCCAACAAATATTTCTCCGCGCTGGAAGCATGACGAAGAATTGTCTGATACTGAATATATGACAGCTAACATAAAGCTGGCACGTATAGTGGGGGAAACGATCACAAAACTCTACAGCCGCCGCAAATATCAAGAAACATTTCTTCAACGCGTGCAAAAGCTTTTAAAGGCCCTGAAAAACTGGGTTGATGATTTACCCGAGAGTCTGCGATTGAACATGGAAGACCTGGAGTCGAGCAAGAAACCTCTTGTTTCATTGCATATGGCATTCAACCAGTGCATTATTCTTACCACACGCCCAACACTCCTCCATCTACTTATTACACTTCGCAAAGCCGAGTCCACGGGCGCAGGCCAAGAAGCAGTCTCACAGCCCGTCCTCACACTCAGCGAAGCTTGTATTCATGCAGCCCGTCATTCACATTCTATGATCCTTACGCGCTGGATTAACGGCACGATGCCAACATTCGGCTACTTCCACGCACACTACCTCTTCTCATCCGCACTTACTCTAGCAATGTCGAGTTTTGTTCCGATTGGAAACGCGTCCGATCTAAGTGGATTTGACTCTGCACTAGACCTATTACGTTCCATGACGGAGAACGGAAACCTAGCTGCTGCTGAGTTCTACACCAATCTCGAGCAAGTAAAGGTTTGCCTAGATGCATACAGAGAAAATACGTGTACCCGATCGCGACATAATGAGGGACGACTAGATAATAACCTGCAGCATGTTACAGGCCTCGTTCCCCAGTCTACAAATAATATTCCGAGTACGGTTCCTGCGCTCGGCCCCGCTCCAAACGCAGTGCCTGTCCCACCAACATCGCAGATGACTTCATCTTCTATAACTCTCTCAAACCCAATTTCTGGCACCCCTGCAGCTTTGGTGTTACCTAATGAATCTGAAGTTCTTTCTGGGCAGCCACCGAGTGGCGCTGACACGTATGCAGTACCTACCCGTGATAACATCAGTGGATACACTACGGAGATGGCATTTTTGGAACCAACGATGCAAGATTTCCTAGCACAGTCTGATATTGATCTCGGGTTATTGCATCCCGTTGATACGTTTCTGAGCGAAGCAGAGAACTTGTATACCTGTCATGAGCTATAAACATAAGCAAGACTGGAGAAAATGCGGTTCAGACATTGCGAAACCCGAAGGAAAGCAAAAGAATTGACGGAAACTGGGACTCTTCCCATAAATTGTAAATAACGACAGGTATATGAATATTATGAATCCTTCTCAATCAAACGCCATAAAAATCACATGCATTATTCATTAGAGTAAGTAGTCATCAAAGTTTCGGGTTGATTTTTATTTCCTAGTAGGAACCTCTTCCATCGCAGGTAACTCAACGGGAAATTCTTTACCAGATCGCCTAAAAGGCAATTTATAACCAGTGGACGTATCTGGTAACTCAGTGGCAAAGCTTTTAGCTGGAAGTTCCTGACTATATTGATTATACCCCGGTGGTGAAGCATGATAGCTGGTAGGCATTTCCGACCGAGAAGAAGACAATGATCCCCACCGCGATATACCAGTCGGTGACTGTGGAAAGGACATAGTAGGCGACATTGATTCTGTATTCATCCGGCTTCGAAGTCGTGAAGAATCAGACTTATCGGCAGGATTGAAAGTCTTCAACTTGCCATCTTCAAACATAGCCTGCAAGGCGCCTGAATCAAGAAGCTCTGCCTTCTTAATCAATCGATCCACAAGAACCTTCGAAGCAGCTTTTAATTGACTCTTCACAAAAGACATCAATGCGATACTGCATTTGATCTCGACTTCCTCGAGAAGATATAGCCCACTTGCTGGTGCATCGGGTACGCGTTGCGGATCAAGTGGTTCATCAGGATGATTTCCTCCAATTCGAAAATTACTCTTGAGATCGATTCCCATCGGAGGATAGGTATGTGTTTTGAGTCCCCAGGCAGCATTTTCAAATGAGCCTTTAAAGCTTATCTTTCCGGCCCCCAATTTGCCGAAGCCGGGAACATATTGAACCCGTTGTGCGATCTCGTACCAGGTTGAATAATATTCGTCTGCGTGAGCAGTGCGAGGGGCGGGGACCGGGTGGTGATCAAGTACAAGTGGATTGAGCGTGATTATTTCGCTGTGGCTGTGTAGGATGTCCAGAGCTAGTTGTCGTGGGACATTTGATGGGAGGGGCGTAATGTTCGTGTATAGTTCTTTCCTTTGCATCATATTGAGAGATGTTATTCTGCGACTGGGGACGATCGTGTTGAGAGTGAGACGGACAGGGAGAGGAAAAAATTCGAATGAGTCCGGTTGAGTTGGAGCCTCGTATTCTCTGCGCTTATGGGATGAGCTGACTGTTCCAAAAAAAAAAAAAATAAACATTTAGTCTGATGGATCCTGTCAGCTTCTTCCCACGGTCTATACGACACACTCCGTTCTCCGTGCTCCGTGCGTGGAACCCCTCCACACCTGGACACGCTTATGACTTTCAGAACGCGTGGTGATTGGTCAAATCATCGCCGAATGGCCTATTGAGGATTGACTTCATAAATGCCGACCGTTGTCTTTGATATTCCAGCCTTGTAGGAATTAATTTTTAAAAGAATTCCTTTGCAACAGGCTTTCAATGTCGTTTATCGAATAATGGGAGACTTCCTCAAGGATACCTGAATATATTGCTATTTAACAGCTTATATTGGCAAATTTTCTCATTAATGCGATGAAACCGCTCAACGGTTTCCTTTTTCTTCTTTCTTTTCTTTTTTGTGTATTGATTCCCTGCGCGATGCAAGCATTTAAATGTTTTAGCAACCCACAATAAAGCGCACAATACCCGGCCCCGCACTGTGATGTATCTGCACATATTTTGTGTTTAAGGCAAGCAGTCAGTCAATTATTGCTGTTCAAAATCCGAGGTTCCAAGAATCCGCCGCTATTCCTCGTCCGCCAAGAGGTTTGATACACTAGAAAAGCAAGCTATTTTTGGATGGCATGGCTGATAGGATAGAAGACGAGACCCTTTAGCGACTACTTTTCGGAAATAGTGACATCAAACCCGAGTGGAATACTATCATGATGTCTCCCGGTGAAATTCTCACTCTATAAGTACATGCTTAAGTATATAAAGAACTTGAAAGCCGATCTCATCAAAGCTTGTGACTGCTAATCAAGGTTGATGGGGCCGAAGCCCTAGACTAAATTCATTCAATTCCCCGCAAAATAAAAAGGAGAAAAAAAATAACACGTTCCCGCGGCTTCAATGTGTTTACAGCTTGAGTATGGGGGGTATAGTGCTCAAATCGGTGGTGTCTCGGGCATCTGGCACTCTTGCTGAACTCACATGGGCAGCTCTCTGGCCCGTGGTCTATTTGACATCAGACCACTAAATTTCGTGAAATTAAACTGACCACAATAGTCCCGGATCAGCATGGGCCGATCACCAAGCTTGGCAAGCTGAACATTGTAAACGCTCTGATGCATGCCCCGGGAGATTCAATCTCGGGCTCGTCTAGCCTATTCGAGGTTATGATCGCCAACTGTTCCGCCGGTTAAGGGAAAGATTGCAAAATCATCGTATTCCTATCGTATACAAGCCGAGGATATCCAGGGATTTCTTCTCCTCCTTTTTGAATGAAAGGAATATTCATCCATGTGAAGAGGCCGCCGATGGAATTTTAAGAGGAATGCTGGCATATTTAAAATCATCAAAACCACCCCCTTTATTTCTGTAAACAGAGACACTGTAAAAGTGCCTCGCTCATCAGAATGCTGTCTTTGGCCATATCATTACTAGCTGGTGTTGTCTTACCTGTCGCAGCAACATCGGCAGGTCCATCCGCATGCTCAAACATAACGTCGCAACTGGGCTCATCGAAAATTACGACCAATGAATTGAGCTTGAATTATGTTGGTAGCACCGAATACTGGAACACACTCCAGGGTGACTATAAACCATCCTGTGTCGTTTATCCGGAGTCTGCTCAAGATGTTTCCGTCGCTATCCAGGCAGTTCGTGCTGCGGGAAGTCGCTTTGCAATCAAGGCAGGCGGCCATAACCCGAATACATTCTACTCCTCCGTCGATAAAGGGGTTCTTTTGGACTTAAGCAGCATGACAGCTAAATCGTACGACGAAGATACCACGCTAGCTACGTACGAGCCGGGCGGCGTATTCGGCGATGTATACGAATACTTTGCAAAGTGGAATCGCACCGTTGTTGGTGCCCGCCTTGCGGGCGTAGGAACTGGTCTTGCCTTAGGTGGTGGGATGAGTTACTTATCGCCCCAGTACGGCATGGCTTGCGATTCCTTCCGAGAGCTGGAGATTGTCTTACCCGATGGACAGATAGTGACTGCGTCGAACGAAACCAATCCCGACTTGTTTTTCGCATCTCGTGGTGGCGGCGGCAACGCGTACGGGGTTGTAACAAAGTACACTGTTCAAAGTCGACCGATCGGTGAATTCTGGGCAGGAAACCTCATCTATTTATTTGCGCAGAAGGACAATGTCGTCGAGGCAATTGGAAACTTCGTTAAATACAATACCGACCCTAAGGCCGCCATCATCGGCACTTACGAGAAGCTGCCTACTCCGGATCTTAATCTTAATCTGGATGAAGCTATCATCATGTTCTTGGTCTATGATGGTCCTGATCCAGGCAATGCATTCAAAAACTTCACCGATATCACCGCTTTGCTCGATACAACCGGGATCAAAACCTATAATGAAGTCGTCAATATGCCTATACCGATGTCAACAGAGCTCTCTGCTGGAAACAACATGTTCCGAGTCGGAGTCCACCGAGCAGGAAACAATTCCTATGAAAACGCGCTCGACGAATGGCGCAATTGGGCCGAGTCGAATAAGGGGAAATACATATTACTCTCGTTGGATTTTCAGCCTGTCCCTAAGAGTTTGACAGATGCTAGCTGGGCGCAAGGTGGCAATGCTATGGAAATGCCGGATGGGCCGTGGTTCTGGCTGAATTACTTGATTAGTACGCCGCCTGATATGAGTCAAGCTGATTATGATGCTGTGCAGACGAGTTATCGGGATATGGTTAGAGCGACTGGTAATGCGGAAGGACTGCCTCTGTTTATTAATGATGCGAACCATGACCAGAATCCTTTGCAAACTTTCTCGGCGTTCGGAAAGTTGCAGGAGATCAAGAAGAAGTACGATCCGGATAGTTTCTTTGCGGATTATACTGGGGGCTGGTCTTTTGCATGAGTCTGACGTGTGTTGTATACGATTTAGTACATAGGAAATATTAAGATACCAAGCCTATATTGGTTGAAGCTATTGATTTTCTGATCTTCTTAAAAATATTGCCATTAAATGGATTTGCCTTTCTGCAGTGTATTAATATTCAAATTATAATGGTCTTGGTGTAAGCGAATAGTCTTGAACATGCATAAGCGCCGTTCCCGCAGAACTTTTAGTCTTCGTTCTAGGATGCCATGCCCATTGAACCCCATTCAATGAGATTCCTGGTATGCCATATGGGTTACAGGAGCAAACTTTAGTATTTTCTGTTCATTAGTAATCCCGAGACGCAAAACATTCTGTATTGAACGATATAACGCTTGGTTCATATCAATTAGCGCTTATTGGAAGAAAGAAACCTGAAGGGCATAGCCATTTGAAAGCTGGACCCAGACAATAGTTTAGTTTTTCAGGTGCCGAAACCCGGCATATTAGCCATTAGGTAGAGTTTAGGTGCCATATTTTGATCAGCGAACATTAGATTCGCACATGGGCATGAAAAAGCAGATAGGTTACTGAGCCCCCGTAAAGAGGTAAGGGGATTATTAGTTGGTATCATGGGAATGAGCTCAAAGAAAAGCATACATTTGAGTTCAAAGTCCTCTTTCCTTGGCGAATTAGCAGCTTAGAATGCAGATTTTTAAAGCACGATAAATGGTCAGCTATGCAATGAATAAAAGCAAGAACAAAAACCGAGGGACATGACAAGAAGAATAAGTTTCGGTTGGGTGCTTCAGGCCGACGATGTGTCCAAAGGGCGAGGTTCAAGGTCAACCTAACAAAGTAGGCAGTGCTGAGAGGTTTATAACCTAGAGCATGTTGTCAATCGACATACAAGGCAAACTTGAGCCCATGCTGCGAGAGAAGTTCCATACAGACAGACCAGGCTCTCAGGGAGGAAGTATCTCTGGTAGCCATTTCGCGTAGCCAACGAATTGCTTTTTTAATATCCCCGATGAGCCCGGCAGCTTCCATTGTACCCGGACTCGTACGGGTGAAAAGCTCAACTAATATAATAGTGGTTGACTGCATCATATGATGCAGAACGCCCCACCAGGGCGAGACCTGGTATAACAAGCAAATGTCCGTCTCATCCGGAAGAAGTGAAAACATATCACGGGCCACCTGTACGCATATCGATGCCATTGTATGACAGAGGGGCCCTGGTGTCGTTTCACCAGAGGGTTGATAAGCGAGGCGGCGCAGACAGGGTTGTGTGATGACGAGTTTAGTCGTATAAAAGTGGAAAGCCAAGCCGGTGCGCTGGGCCGCGAACGATGGATCTGCACCAAGTTGTGCGAAGCGATACTCTAATGGCAGCCGAAAGAGCCATACGTCAGCACTATTATTGAAGGTAGCCATTGCATTTTCCATCTCCAGCCATGAGCGTCGCGTTGCTCCAGGCGCGTATAGGGTTTCAATAGCTTTCCGCATAAGAAACGCCAAGTCCACTCCGTATAAGAAATAGAGAGATGTATTGGGGGCGAGATTGTCGATTTTTGACTGAGCAGATGCCAGTGTGCTTTGCTTTCCTTTCCCAGGCCCAAAGCTTGACGGCGGTGAGGGATCTGAACTATAATCACTGAGCTCAGACCAAAAGTCAACCTGCGACAGAAGCGACTTAAGTAAATCCTGTCGGGCGTTGTAATCCATTATAATTTGTTTGACACCTTCATCCCCGAAGTCTTCCTCGATGAAGGGTAGAGGTAGGGGTGTTGTGCAGAACTGAGTACCCGTGCTAGGAGGACGACCAATCATCACACATAGTAGGGTATCCAACATGAATAATGCCCACCAAACACGGTATCTGGTTTCCCTCGATATATGGGAAATATCACCACTCTCACTGCGAAGATTCAGACCCATGGCTACGGCCGACCGAATCCCGATTCCAATCATTCGCCAAGACCTGCAAAGATAATAAGAAACCCAACAAGTTAGCAGGTCCATGGGCAATAAATAAATGAATGGCAATGGTTGAGACATACCTATTGACTTGACCCGTAGCCAGAAGATAAAACGATGCCAGGCCCTCAAATTGCACTTGTTGAAGATTAGGATGATCCAACAGCGCGACGTTGCCTAGGCAGAGTCGCCACGCTCGCGAAAAATATGTGGAAGGATTACCAAGATCATCATCCACCGGTTGTTCGTTGACAAGAAGCGAGTGTTTGGCCGCGAGAGCAAATACCAAGTTCAAGATTGCCATCCATCGTTTCCCTGGGCGAAGGGTTGGATTTGAGTAGAATGATCGATACTGACTCAGGAATATTTCTTTCCCAATGATAGGAAATGCAGGATGTATCACTTCCAAAAATATGTCGACAAGTTTGTCGGCGCTGGACTGGGAGGGTCTTTCCAAAACGTCAACGACCTCGAGATTGGACATTCGTATATCCTCGTGAAAGTAATTCAGGGATGATATCGAAGGTCGCTCGGGAGTTTCGCCAATAGGTGTCGGGTTATCTTTGCCCAGGTCGCGCTTCAGTCTGTACAGCCAGGTCATTTCCGAGTGTTCACCAACGAACCCAAGCGCTTGCTTTTCATCGCGGTTAAAATCTTCCTCGGTGTGGTCGATTGCCGCCAAGGGATGATAGATACCAGCTCCATCGAATTGTTGGTCGGAATATTGTTGTTCGGATTGTTGGTCGGATTGGAGCGCTGGGGAGCCTAATGGCTACTCATTGGTTAATATGTTAGACTTGTGGGATGGGGTCAGGGGGAGGAGTAGATTAAGTAGATGAACGGTGGGTGTGTGGGCTTACTCTGACTAATTGACCACTAAGAGCCTGATCAACATACTGTGCCGAGGGAGAGTCAAGCCTTGGATAGAGTTCACGTAGAATAGCCTCATAGCTTTGGACCTGAGCTTTCAAATTGTTCACCTGCCTAACATAATTATGTTCATTAGAGAATATTCGTCAATTGCGCCAGGGAATGCCAACACACTTGATCATTTTCTCCCGTTTTCGATCACCATATGAGCAACGGATACCGGCATCCTTGCACCTGTTGCAAGTGGGATGATGACCACTGCATTTAGCCTTTTGTTCGCGACAATTCTCGCAGGCTCTGCTGGTCCGACCTGTGCTAGTCCATGATACACTTTGCGCGGAGCGGGGAATTGCGACTTTCGCATTTGTAGAGCGTTCTCCCGCGCTAGGCCCAGGGAGATCTTCAGAGCCTTGGACAAGCCCAGTAGAGAAAGGAAGCCCACTAGGAAATGGTCCCGGAACAGACCAGTCGTAGTTGAACGGTGCATACTCATTTTCTGCTACATTGGAAGGGGGTAGTTCGGTATTAGGCGGCCGCGAAGGATCCCGATCACTCATTGTGTGAGTGTCTTGGTTCCGAGGGAGACGACGAGGTGGGTAAACAAGAGGTGCAAGACGCCTTCAGTCTAACAGTTTCGAGAAATGGTAAAAGCCCTAAAGAGGGGCTAGGGGAAAACCATGTGTATTCCGGTGCCCTTGCGCTTAATTTTTTACCTTAAAACCCCCGATTCAGCATGGGAAAGAATAATACACACAAAAGTTGTGGCCAAAATCCCGAAGTGGGTTGGGCCCCCGAAATGCGATGCTCTGGTATGCTGGATCAGAAAGCCGCGGCGATTTGCCACTAATCCTTATCCGTTACCAACCCCAATAAAACAGCCACGTCGAGGCGCTGGGGCAGGCCAGGCCGTGCAAGCCCGGTAAGCGATATCAGAGAACTCTGAAGATTTCAGTTTATTCTTCTTCCTTAAAAATGGAGTTTTTTGGCCGATAGAGCTGGGATAATTGTTGGCGTATGGATGGTTTGATTGGCTTCCCGGGTGAACCATGTGTTTTGCATATAACGTGACGCGAGGAGGATTGCATCGCTGTATTTCGGAGAGGTGCGAGAACTGGAATATCGGATTGTACGTAAGCAAGCTAAATTCAGAAATAATTCAAAGGGGTGTTGTTGATAGAGCCTTTCGTACACGAAGGAGAAACAGCCTGACGTTGCACGCTTCAAGGTTGTTCAGGCATTATTCGCGTCAGATCACACCTGCCAGAAACCGCGTATATTTGTACTGAGCCTCCTCCATCTTTGTATAGTATCATCAGTCGTCAAGATTTGATACTTTCCCAATTGTTGCAGGCCCTAGAGTAGAATGGCAGAAAATCCGTTTCCTAGGTACTGAGCACATCCAAAGCATCCAGAGAGACGAAACAAGGGCAACATGTCCATCGCGGTCTGTCAAATGCCAATGCTCATAAGACAATCCTTTCGGATATGCTTATAGAATAAGCCCGCTGCACAACCCCCTTTGAGTAGCCGAACCGAGTCATTCCAAGCCCAACCGGACTTTGCTCTTGCAACCAAGCACCCAGCGAAGCTTGGCTAAAAACCAGCTCTTTCCACCTGCCGTACGTTCATTGCAACTCCTTTATATCTCCTCTCCTTTCTAGAGCGCTCGAAGATCCCTGCTTACTGTTCATTTACTTTGATCCCAGTACATATCGATCCACAAGCCCCAGCGAATAACTGGCAATTCCCGACCACGACCTTCTGGTGGACAAACATCGAGAAACAACTCCAATCATGACGACGAAATATGTTGCGCGAGACGTATTATAGAGTGGCGAACCCACTCAAGTAGTGGCTGGTATTGCGTCGGTTTCCGGGCCTACAAGGTTGGGTTCTCGGTCATGACTTTCTGGCATACATACTCCTCGACACAAATTAGACCGATGCGGAGGCCAGGTATAGAAGACATTTCATGGGATACTTGATTTCTCAAACTCTCCTTTCTCCCTTCAGGGTACATGTTCTTGAGGCAGATTCAGATTTGCTGTCGACAAAAGTAGCAAAGGTAGACCCTTCAAAGGGGGGTTCGGGTTCAGGTTTGCGCTTCCCTATCCTGCATTTGTGTGTTGGCATAACCATGCTGTTGAAACCCATCGGATTAAACAAGTACTCCTAGACTTGGAATAATAGGTCTTGAGAATCCACGCCGTTCTTGAAGTCGATCCAAACGATCTTTCGAAGAATAACGAAAAGAAACCACCGAAGTTTTGACTACTCCGACGGCAAGCCGACCGAACCTCCAGACATGCGAAGTTTCAGTCTCTCACAGACCCAACCCCTTTCGTTCAAAACGAGCAAAAGCTAGAATCATTTGAAATGTGGTTTTCTGGGATTTCTGCGGCTGCTGGCATAACTTCAGGAATCTCAAGTCGCCATTCAAATATGCTGAGAGGGAAACACAGCCTGTGCTTCACCTTATCCGCGTTGTGCCGCCAGCGTGTCGATATAAAATGACTTAGCTATAACCAAATACAATCCGATGACACATACAAGTTTAGAAATATTCTCGGGTCGATTGTTGGCGCGTCACAGGGTCTTGTGATGGGTTGTGAAAGCCAAGCTTTCTCGATCCATGGATCTTCCCACCACTTGTTGCTCGCTGGGAATACCGACACTCTGGCTCCCCCGCAGAACACAACAAACGTGAAAGTTCGTTTGTATGCTCACACCATTTGGGTGATACCAAAGGTTCAGTCTCTTTTGATTTGCATGAGGTTCAAAACAGGTCAACTCATTTTGACTTCATCGTGGAAACCAGAAAAAACCATCAGTGAAGCTAGAATCAACACCAATTCTACCACATTATATCTTCGCCTTCAAGGTGCACTGTCAAGGTCGAGTAGAACATCTAAAGCCCAATAGTCAAAGACCACTTATCGTCAGGCTGAAGCGGCTGAAGATCATGAAGGGTACCTGCGTTTATAGGCAACGTGATCAGTGAGAATCAATCTAAAAGTCCATAGCTAATATCCTCACCAGGAATCGTTGTCAAATGGCCCAAGCTAGCTCCAAATTATGCACTGAGTAATTCTCTTGCTTGTCTTCAATGCTGCCTGGTCACAATTAACGGTTGCTGCGGACCGGAAGCTGATATTCGCGACTTGTTTCTCCTAGGTGATGCGAGGAGAGCATTTTGAAAGGGCATTTATGCGAAATTCGTGTCAATAGCCTCATATGTGTTGTCATCTTGAACTCCATAATCATATCCTAATCTGAGTGGGGGTTTTTGAAAGGGGGCAAAAACACAGTGAGCGTTGGAAGACAATGAATGCTCTCCTTCGGCGACCAGGTGCATCTGTGGGTCGATATTACTGCAACAAGACATCAGAAATCACCTTCACGCTACCATTCAACTGATCGATGCAGTCAGAGCAGTTGAATTAAAATCTCAATGCCCCAGCACTGTGTCCGGGAACCAGAGAAATTCAATTGTACGGGGGGCCAGTTGTGGGTAGTGTGACTTGCGGAAAAGGCTTCCGGCAGGCGTTAAAGAAGTGCCGGTGATAACATGCCTCCTACATGCCGAGAACCTTAGATACGCCTCTGAGAATCTATTCATCCAGTCTCCTTCGTGACGAGGTCCCCACCCTTCCTTTCTTCCCTTTTTCAATACATGGCGATTTGGATCATGTAGGTAGGATCGAATGCGAATGGCCAGTACTTTGTTGTGGGTCGGGGCAGCTGCGACCGATCACCACGGATCACCACCCGCAAATTGTATTTCTTATCCCGCCTTGTGGAACCACCACAGAGTTGACTGTGGCCAATAAGCCAAAGAGAATGAAAGTTCAGCCTGAAGTGGAAGGTTTTTGAAGATGGGGAGTCTAGGTGGGAATAACAGGACAGGCTGAGAGAATGGAGGAGGCTGAAATGATTCTTCTCTCAGGTTCATATCCAAACACCAGGGGTGAAAGCAACGAATTTGAGCACTTGCTTCCCATGAAATGAACTTATGGTACTGGATCAGTCTAACCCTTTGGCGCTAGGCTCCTCGTGCCGGAATACAGTGGATAATCCTCCCTAGTGGTGCATACCTCGATCAAAGGAAAGGAAGATGCAGCGTCTTCATCGGTTCATCTACTGATTGAGACGCGTTTGGATGGTTCCCCCTGTTCCTGCTCCACCAAGGCTATTGTGGGCGCTTAGCACGCCTCAAAATTCCTAAATAAACCCCTTTGGTGCCATTTTCGGTCATTCCACTGCGATGTTCCAACTTACAAGGTCAGGATTGTATATACAATATTTCCCATTAACCAGCAGTTAACCTCAGAAGGTTGAAAATGTTCAATGCGCTTCAATGTTATACTAAGTGAAAGGGTGTCGTCCAGGGGCTCTCGCATGTCTGTTCCCTTATCTATATGTAAAGACATCTAAATTCGTACTGTTGGAAACCCGGATCACCCTTCAAAACGGCCATTATACTCATTGCTTCAGAGATAGCTGCAATCCCATTGACATATACGATATAACAAGTAATTATATTCTGCTTTCATGTCATTATAGATATAGTTAAACAGTAAATTTTGTGCCAATAAAAACATCATTGATACTACGTACCTAGCCTTGGCGATGTATAAGTTAGTTAACTAATTTAGTTAGGTTTTGTGCCTGAGGCATTAATAATCCGAGGAGCCCCACGTGAGCTGCCCGTGACTTCTTATCGCGCAAGCTGGATCCGCAGATTTCCCCAAACCAATTCCAGTTGAGTTCAAGCTCCTGGAAGCCAACCATCATACCCCAGGGCTGCGATGCAAGGGAACTAAAATTCTCTGAAGTATGTCTTTGCGCGGGCCAATGCGACGGTCACACCTGAGGCAGGTGAGCGCTGCCAGCTTGGAGACCCTTTCGACCACCAATACCGAGGCATCGCACCGCGACCATGACCCCACGCCTGATGAACGCACCGTCCGACTATCCACCAGCCTAGCTCGACACCAATGCACGCTATGGGTCCATGATGAGATGTTTGCGCGGGAAGAGATCTTATTGAATCCAGCGGCATTTGGAGAAAATGGGGTAAACATCGGCGACGTTGTTGAAATCCTGCCTGTTCGTGCCGTTGGCGATACAGTTCACTCTTCTGGAAAGCCTGATGGGCCCCGTGAGAGCCATGCGGATTTGAATACCACCTCTCAGTCAGATAGTACATCTAAATTCAAGACACCCCTGCAGAGCCGATGTCTGTTTGTGGTAAAACCTCTGCCACAAGATGTCAAGATGCGCCATCCGAAATTGGAGATCTCGGTGACTAGCAGCGTGGCCAATATCTTTGGGTTCAAGAATAGAACTCAGGTTCTCTTAGCGAGTGTAGATCGTGAACAGTGTGCCGCATCTCATGTGGATATCTCTTTCCGTGATCAGTACATGGTCAGGTCTGACATGTGGCGATTGGTCATGTCCGAGCTTGTCGATAAGATTGTTTACAAGGGACAAAAGATCATGTTCATGGGAAGCCTTAAGGCAACCGTAAAAAATATCTTCATTCGAGAAAAGAAGGTCCTGTCAGGATATTTCTCGCCTCGTACCATCCCCGTTTTCCGCAGCGAATCGGCCAAGTATGTGCTATTCATTCAAATGTCTAGAGAGATGTGGAACTTTGACTCGGAAGGCTCGGGTGATATTCTCTTCAGTCGAGTGATCAATGGTTTCTTACCAGAGCTTTTCAAACGATGGGCTAATTCCGATGCAAAACACTTGGTCACAATAGTACTCTTCACAAGGGTCGAATATGATGTGCTTGCTCACCCCAGTTTAGCTAAACTCAACATCGGCAATTCCAAAGGAGCCACGGGTCCAAATGACGTTCCCACTCGTGACTTTTACCGTGTTGTGGTAAATGACATGGCAAGCGGCCATTGGACCACCATATTGGACGAACTAAAGAAAAACTTCAGATCATTTTTGAGAGATGTGTCAATCTTGAAGACTAATGACTTTGATGCGGCCGCGGGGAGTGGTCTCAAGGTTCCTTCTTCGAAGCCACATACTGTCACAATTGCCGGGCGTCCTAGTACAGCTCTACGTGGCAATATCCTCGAAGCTATTCACCTAGCCTCAGCTAACTTGGCCTATAACCACATTGATCGTGATATGGTTAGAACGGGTACTTCTATAATTGTAATTACCCCTGGAAGTGGTGTATTTGAGGTGTCATACGAGTCTTTGGCTACTACAACAGAAGCCTTGACAAATCGTGGCATTGCCATTGATCTGGTCTGCCTGAGCCCAATGCCCCTGCACTCTGTACCTCTGTTCAAATATCGAGAGCCGGTAGACCGACCGTCTGGTTCCATCATAAGCGCCACCGCGACGCCAAAGTTGTCCCCGGAGGCTCACCACTTGACTTCTAGTTTCGTCAGTCGATCCTCGCATCTCTCATCGGGGTCCTATCTTTCTGCGAGCCGCATGCGTGAGCGAAGCTACCCTCGACTTAATGACTGGAGTTATGGCATTCCACACTGGCTTGACATCTCATATTGGAATCCCGAAACCTATCGACAAGCTCGACGAATTTTGAAAAATGATCTCAATGCCCCGATCCCATTTACTGTCACTCGCCCGTCGAAAGCTTTCACGCCGCGCGTTCGCATGTACGAAATTCAAATGATGGGTGTCATGGAGAGTGAACAGTCTAATATCTCTATTCCATATCTTCTCGAAGGTCGCGGCATGGCCCGATTTCGCAACTCATGGCCAGGCCAAAATCAAATTGCCCGTGGCCCTTCAAGAACGCGATCAGCCAATTCTTCGTCTTTGAAAGCACAATTCAGTGATAGTCTACGCCCTGGGCCTTTCCTCGAAAACGTCATTGATGAGAGTGAAATCCAAACTAAAGGACCAAAAAAATCTCGGAAGTCCGTCATGGCTTGGATGGACCAGTATGATGACAATGTCTTCGCTGCGACACCTAAAAGAAATCAGGTTCCGAGACCTAAAAATAAACGCTTGAGTGAGCCGGAGGTTCAAGGCACTGGAGCTCATGATAGAATATCCGCCCGCTCCGTCTTACATTTACGAGAACATGAGAATGGCGTGCGGGCCCGTCCACGAAAGATTGATGGACCTATACCTGTCCGTAAAGCTTCGATATCCTCAAAGAGCACATCGCCCAAAAAGCCAGCACTGAAATCAAAAGCAGCAACACCAGCCTCGCGCATTTCTCGAACAATCAGTTTTGCTCTTCGGGGGTTGAGTGCTACTCCTCCAAGAGCACAGGCAAGTACTGGTGTGCATGTAGAGCATGCGAGTGCACTTCCAATGTCTAATCAGCGATCATCCGGTGGGACTTTTTCCGATACCAAGAGTGTCACTTCCTTAAGCCCCTCGGAAACTGCCTCAGTTGCGACGATCATAGAAAGCCCATCCCGGCCATCGACTCCTCCAAAGCTGTCCCAAAATACTAGACTCACCCCATCCAAACCGATTTCTATCAAAACTCCCTTGAAAAGGCCCTCAGAGAGCCCGGAGCGTTCTGAACATGGGAGACCTCAGGGATCACTATCTACATCTGCAACAGATGTTCCTAGAATCAATCGCGAGGAAGATTATGGTCGGCCAAATGATCATAAAGTTGAAATCACAGTTCATCACAGTTCGCGCGATGCTCCATCGAAATATTCCTCGAGTAAGGCCTTAGCACCCTGGGTACGACCGGTTAACCCTTGTAATACACCAAAAGATGTTTTGCGCAACACAAGCTGGTTTGGTCGTTGGCAACATGCATACCCACGTCCTCCTCACGTTGCCGTTGTCAAATGGAAGAGTCTGAAGTCTCCTGCGGTACTACCATTGACCACAGAAGAGTTTCCGACGGCTAGTGAACTTGCCTCGGACTACTTGCAAACACCTTATCGTGTCTTTGCGAATGACGATACAGATGGCGTTGAGGCGCCAAAGTCCCGTGGGGTTCTTCTTCGTGAGATGATCTCACTTCGGCTATCCCATGGGTTTCAAATAATCGTTGGTAAAAATGTTGCCGAGTTCTCTGCGCAGCCATCTCTTGAATCAATCAACGTCTTTGATACCCGAGGACTCGAGAAAAATGGAGTCACTGTTTATCTTTCCAAAGGAAACTCCATCCATCGTCTCATCACTATAGATGGGGGCGAAATCGAGGTGACACGCTTCACACACCAGTCATCGGCGTCTCTTGTATCGCCCAAGCGAAACAATTCTATACTGTATCAACCAGCCATGAGGACCATTCTCAATCCAGAGTACGAAGTGAAAGATATCAAGCTCGACCCTACTGCTGAAGAGTACAATTGGAACCTTGCTGATAACTACGTCGCTGGACATCGTGATTATTTTCACAATCCGGCGCAGCAACTTCATTTCTGGCGAATTCGCTATGTATTGATCCCAATGCAACTTCATCCCAATATCCGACGACACCTGCAATCCATTAATGAGGATAACGAGGAAGAAATTCATTTGCTTGGAATTAGTCAATTAACTCACATGTGGCAACGAAATAAATATGTGTCGCCTGAAGAAAAGCGATTTGAATCGGGGAACAAGAAGAGAGACCAGAACCCGCTCAATATTATGTACCAAACACGAAACCCATCCGAGGCTGTTGCAGCGGAGCTTGATCGAATTCTCCTTACTGATCCTGGCCTTGACAACCCGCCTGCTCAACTATTACCCGAGGAGGAGCTGCTTGAGAGATCCAGTGTTAATATGTCGTCGCTGGCCCAAATGATTCAAGGTGACAAAGGTGTACGCATGATGGATCGACGGTGGCACTGGAGATTGCATTACAATTGTTTCATTGGATTTGAATTTACCACTTGGCTACTGCAAAACTTCCGTGATCTCGATACCCGTGACGAAGCTGTGACCTTTGGTAAAGAATTGATGAAGCACGGTCTGTTCCAACACGTCGAGAAAAGACACGACTTCCGAGATGGAAACTATTTTTATCAGATCTGCGCCGAGTATCGTATCACGCGTCCAGAATCCCGAGGTAGCTGGTTTCCCCAACTCCGATCAGATAAGTCGATGCCTTCAACACCGGCAATTGGGAAAGACTCTCCTTCTAGTCTTCGAGCTCGCTCCGATAGCATTGATGACCGTGTACCACAAACACCAACTACTCCCTCCAAGACGAAGAATAAGGTCGCTATCATGTTGTCCAAGTCTTTGAAGTATGATGTGGATACCCGCAAGCGATCAAATCGACCTGAGGTAATCGATCTCCATTATGACCGGCTTCATAACCCTGAGAATTGCTTCCACATTGAACTGAGCTGGATGAATACCACACCCAAAATGATCGAAGACGCGGCGCACTCATGGGCCTCTACAGCAGAGAAGTTCGGTTTGAAGCTTGTTCAAGTGCCCCTCGCCGAGGCATGTGCAATCGACAAAACTCAGCCGTTCCGCAAGCCTTATCAGATCAAGCTGAAAGTTCCGCCCCCTAAGGGACCCGTTCATACGGTGTTCAATAATGCATCTTTTGCACAGCCAGGGCCACCGGATCAGCTCTATTATCAGAAGTGCATTCTCCGCAAATTCGACTTTGTATTGGACTTTGAAGCCTGCAGTGCATTCCCCGCCGACGTTGAGGTCTCCTATTCTTGGGGGAAGCCTGACTACAAGTATCCGCAGTTTATCCATCGTACAGGCAGCCTCCTCGCCCAAATCACAGATGAAGGAGACTTCCTCCTTCTTGCGAATCGTCTAGTCAGCACCCGCGGCGCCGCAACAAGAGATCATCGGGGTCGAGCAGCGAATCATGACCCTCTTGACCGCTCTCCTCGTTTGTCTCCATTGGTTCGCCCTTTACATGATATCGGAAGCCCGATCCCAGGTCCAGGTCCGCCAAGCATTGACTCAGCGCATCTCTATCGCGCGCCGGAGCATATCCTACACAACCTGCTTGAGTTCTGCAATGACGCGGCAGCGCTCGAGCAATTCTACAGCCAGTCCCATGTGCGTCCAGTCTCGACAAAGGTTGAACCGGCCACTGCTCATAACATCATGGATACATCTATCCCATCTCTTGAGCTACCTGCTAGCGTGGTTAGCCATCATATTTCACCTCCGCCCGGTTTGCCATCCAGGGTAACAGAAGAGCCACCTCGCGAATCACGGGATTTGTTAAAATCGCCCGACATGACCAGAACGAGGGCTCGAGGCGAAAGTCTGAGCTACATGAGCAGTCCACGAAGTGGTGGCCTGCGACCTCAGATGTAACATGGATATACGATTCTCATGACTGCTTTGTACCACTCTCTTCGATTGATAAATACCCTGAGCCTATCAGCATAGGCATGCAATTTAATACGATATAATTAATGAAGAAACATTTCAAGCATGTACGTCTTTGGTCCTGCCTCTAATAATCACCACCTAAAACCTCTCATTGTTCGCGATCTAACGTTGTACCTATCTGGCTTCGGTTGAGTCAAGTGACAAGAGCTATCCCAGTTTCCTGCCCATGTGCCCGGTGCCACGCCACTATAAAATCGAATTTAGCCAAATTACATCCTATTCAGCCGGAATCTGGCTTCTAATCCTTGGCCAGTGGCTGCGCTAGATCAAGCCCCACCCATACTAGACTTAGTACCTGTTATCGCGCTGTAAGCTTTATCATAGGTCCCCAATTTTCCCCGTGGGATGCTGCCCCGCTTGAACTGTCTGGTCGAACGAATTTCATGACTCTGTCGCCCCATTAAGGCGGGGACTGCATTTGCATTTGCATTGTAGCTGTGGATCTGGACTGTGTCGCTGTCGGACGGTGCTCCGTGTCAAATATGGATTCCTGGCTTTTCTTCATAGCTACTTGAGAGCTGACTTGCCGGCACGTCTTTCTATTCTTTTTCATCTTCGTGGTTTTCTTTTTTGGTTTCGCTGAGGAAACCCCACTTATAATCGACCCGACCTGTTCTACCACTACTATTGTGATACGATGAAGTTCACCGCCGGAATGTGGTGCCTGCAAGTATGTCAATTTCTCTCCATACTTGGCATTTAGCAAGACTTTAATTTTTAATCTCATTGTTGCTATAGGAGGGCGTCCGCATTGAGTGGATGAGCAATGTGGAACGGCTGCAGATCGAGGAAGAGAAAGAGACTGTCAACCTCCTGCTCAATAAACTCCAACGACATCGTGGCGATACCTTGAATTCGAGTACGTTCTACTGTTCTAAAGATCACGCAATCAATACCCATTGAATCATGAAAAGCTAATGGATCGCGACAATAGCTACCATCTCGGCCCAAGTTACGTCTCCGCAGGAGGGAATTATCGGCGTTAAGCTAACGCACTGGTACGTTAACATTTCTCCACCAATGAGATCCACCCGATATAGTTGGAACGCCTAGACGTCGGGGCCATTATTTTCATCGCTGCATTTTGTTAACTCTTCCTAGGGCAGGTCAAGTGGATAATGGTCCACATTACGATATCGAAAAGACATCTGGACATGCTAGTATTCACCATGACAAAAACGAGAATACCTTCAATTACGACAGTGGGTCGCTGAAGCTAGATGTCAACACGGCCCCGAATGAGATGGGCTTTGTCTTTCGCTCCCCAAACAACAAGAAGCTGACTGGTCACTCATTCCGCTCCATTGGCTACGTTGGTGACCAGCGCAGCGAAAAGTACCGGTTTGAAGATGGGTTGTACGCCGAAAGACAGGGATATATGCTCCTTGGACTGGATCTGGGTGTGGGCGAGAAGGTCTACGGACTAGGCGAACGATTTGGTCCACTGGTCAAGAACGGTCAGACGGTTGACATCTGGAATGAGGATGGTGGGACTTCATCAGAGCTTGCGTACAAAAACATTCCATTTTACATGTCCTCGAAGGGATATGGAGTGTTTATCAATCACCCAGGAAAGGTCAGTTTAGAAGTTCAATCCGAGCGAACGACACGTGTCAATATCTCTGTGCTTGGTGAGGAGATTGAGTACTTTGTTGTCTACGGCGAGACACCTAAGGATGTTTTGAGGCGGTATACGGCTATGACGGGTCGACCTGGGCTTGTTCCGTCGTGGAGTTATAATCTTTGGTTGACGACCAGCTTTACAACGAATTATGATGAGCAGACCGTCACTGGATTCTTGGATGGATTCAAAGAGCGTGATATCCCGCTCGGTGTGTTCCATTTTGATTGTTTCTGGATGAAGTCATACCAGTGGTGCGACTTCGATTTCGACGATGAGATGTTCCCTGATGCAGGAGGTTATTTGAAGCGATTGAAAGAGCGTGGACTGCGTATTAGTGTTTGGATAAATCCTTACGTCGGTCAAGCCTCACCGTTGTTTGAGGAGGGAAAGAAGAATGGGTACTTCATCAAGGTATGATTTCATCTCTTTAACACCCATGTCCACTCTTAAATTGCATTTTGCTAACCTGAACAGCGTACGGAAGGCTCCGTCTGGCAATGGGACTTCTGGCAAGCCGGTATGGCTGTTGTGGATTTCACCAACCCAGCCGCTTGTAGCTGGTACAACAAACACCTGGAACGGCTAGTAGAGATGGGAGTGGACAGCTTCAAAACTGATTTCGCGGAACGAATCCCAACCAAGGGAATCAAATACCATGATAACTCGGACCCTGAACGAATGCACAACTACTACGCCCTCCTATACAATCGTGTCGTCTACGAAACACTCAATACGCGCGTAGGCCACAATCAAGGTCTTCTTTTCGCCCGTAGCACCGCACCGGGCGGTCAGAAATACCCTGTGCACTGGGGTGGAGATTGTGAGAGCACATTCGAGGCCATGGCCGAGTCTCTTCGTGGTGGACTGAGCCTCATGCTGTGCGGATACATCTTCTGGGCATCAGATATTGGTGGATTCGAAGGAACGCCGCCGCCAGCACTGTACAAGCGATGGGTGCAATTTGGGCTTTTGTCGACTCATTCCCGACTCCACGGCTCATCTTCATTCCGAGTGCCTTGGATCTATGGAGAGGATTGTTCTGCTGTACTCCGGGACTGTGTGAAGCGGAAGATTTTGCTTACGCCATACATTTTGCAAGAAGCCTTGAAAGGACACCGGGATGGGACACCTCTGATGAGGCCACTTTTCTTGGAGTTTCCAAATGATCTTAACACCTATGCTGTGGATACACAGTACATGTTTGGCTCGAACCTTTTGGTTGCGCCTGTCTTCTCGGAAGAAGGTGAGGTGACATTCTATGTGCCGGAGGTCGAAGGTGCCGGGGACGACAAGTGGATTTCGTGGTTCAATCACTCCAAGACTTATGAGGCTGGGCGTTGGTACACTGAGACTCATGACTTTGATACATTGCCAATCCTTGTTCGTCCAGGATCAGTAACCCTGGTTAATCCAACGCTCAAAGCACCTGAAGATGATGCTTTGCATGGAATACAGGCCTTGGTGAATGGCAAGCTGTCTGCGGAAAGCACATTTGAAATCGTCAATCCAAACCAGACAGACGAGGTCCTGAAAACAATTCAGCTCTCACCTGCCGATGATGGAAGGACCATTCAATGCCAGGGATATTCCATGGAGATTGTGAATTTGAATTTGGGTTAAAAGAAACGACTATCATGGCCCTGGGACATGGTTTTCGACAAATATGGTTCTATTGTTTGACAAGAAAGTAGTTGGAAAATTATTCTAATAGATTTGAATGAGCAATGAGCAATAAACCCAAGGTTTCGTAGGTTGACAAAGTGGGTATCATAGTCAAAACAGGAGCAGACACGCAGTAAAACAAAACAAAACAAGACAAAAAAGGTGCACGAACTCTGGCCGACAATCCATCCACTAGATGTGGAAATAGCGAGTCAGGCGGTAGAGTAATGGAGATATGTAGAGAGAAGAAAGGGAAGAGAACACAAAAAGGGTAAAGAGAAAAATGAAAGGGCAAGAGATCAGGCACATTTGACGCTAAGAGAGATGGGAGCATGTGTGATTTAGCAGCAAGCAAATCGGCTAGAAGGATTCCTCCACATCGAGAAGCCATTTTCGAATGCCTTCACGAAGCGTATTGTCAGCTCCTGCCAGAGCTCGTCTCCGCTCCCGGTCAGCTAATCCCAGCTCGCTATCTTCACGGTTATGCTCGTCGGTGACAATGCGGACAACCTCTTCAAGGGCACCCAGGACCATCTTTCGACACTCGGTACGAGGAACTTCAACTGGAGGCGCGTCTTCTCCACGGGGAGTGGTTTGGCCCTTATCCTCCCCTCGGCGAGCACGTGTCGGAGATGGAGCTCTAGAATGAGCAAGAGACGAATAGCCACTTTGACCAAGGACTCGTTCGACAGCATCCACCAAGATTCCGTCCAGGTCCATAACAGGTTCCTCAATGAATCGCTCTTCGACGTATTGTGGATCTTGACCCTCGATAACGGGGCCTTCTGGAGACTTGCCGTGTGTGGAGAAGAAGCCAGGAAATTGTGAGTTTGAAGCTGCGGAATAGCGGGTAGAACCTATTGCCGGAGAGGGAGGAGTATGTGTTTGTCCACCGTGATGGCCCACGATTATCTTCCGTCTCAATCTAAGACGCTTGATGGAAGAAGATCGGGTATCTGCAACCAAAGTCGTCGCAACATCTACCCATCTTTCTGACCCCTCGGCATCAGGAGTGGAGGGGATGTAGGGGGAGGGCTCGGCTTGCATTGCTCGTTTAATGTCTGCCTCTAAAGAGGCATATGGCCTTACTGCTTGCAAGGAAAAATCTTCATGGAACAGTTTCAACCAGCCAGCAACATGCGTACTGGGTCCATCGTTGTCCTTTGCAGAACTGTGAAATCCAGAGCCACTACTGTGAGTTGAAGGAAGAGCATCAAAGCTTGTGATCGATGTCCTTGTCTTCTTCGGTGAAGCAATGGTTGAATCGCCCGAGGAAGATAGAGACAAGAAACCTGGAAGTGGAACGTCAACATCCACAACGCCCTCTTCTGCTCGTACTGACAACTTCAGAGGCGATTCACGGGCTTGGCTAGTAAGGGATGATGGTTCAACGGTTTCTTCCTCGGCCCTGTTGGTAGCAGCAGCTGGAATTGATATGTTCCCACTGATGGGTGTGATTTCTGAACGATCATTTGCTTCGTCATCTGTCACTTCCTTGACCATCTGGTTCAATGAGGGCGGGGCACGCATAGGGGTACCAGCAATGGTGGAAACCGACCTCTTGCGTAAATTGGCGGGCGAATAAATGTCACTACCCTCAGTTGAGGACTCCTGGCGCGAGTTCCATAGGCCGGAGAACAGGCCACCCCAACGACCCCCGGCGGATGGAACACTGCCATTGGAAGGCAGCGTAGAGCTATCACTTCTTTGCAAGTTTTTAAGCAAAGTTTCCGATGCCAGACTTTCGTTGGTATCCACCGCGCTGCGATCCGATGCGGCTTGGCTGGCACGAAGCTGCTGCGATGAGAAATGCGGAACTGGGACTGTACTGCTCTGTGTTGTCATGGACGTTGTTGCTCCACTCGTGGCCTTAGATCTTGAGTCCTTTGTCTGGATAGTAGCGCTTATCGTTTTGATTGAACGCGCATCCGACCCTCTGCGTGCAGATGCAGAAGTGACTTCAGCCGGGGCCGGCTGATCGGCCCCATCAAATGAACGTTGGTTTGTATCTTGAGATGAAACGCTGACTGAGCGGCGGTGCTGGTGACTATCACCTTGAGTCAATCGTTGCGCGCGTGCACGACGCTCGATCGCTCTTCTCAATGACTCTTGACGGAGTACTGGAACTCCCGGTGGACTCTGGGAAACAGCGCGCATGGATGCTGATGTCCCTGGTCGAAGAGGTGATGGGATTGGCTCTATACGCTGTTTCGAAGGGAGGAAGGCAGATAATAAGAAGACCAATCGCCTAGCCGTCATTTTGTCTGGGCAAACAATAACCGTTCGACGGATAAGGGCTGGGTCTGTGTCTTGTTGGGACTTTTGCTGCTGGTTATGGCGACGCCGGTGCCATTCAGGGCCAATAGCATTCAACCACTCAGTATGGTTGCCGAGAAATGCGGTAAGTAACACTAAGAAGAAGAAGTTGCTCTCCTTGTCGCCAAGGCCTCGAACAATCGAACGACCTTCTTCTCGCCACACTCCCCAACGACTTTGGCCAGTCACGACATATGGAGTTTGAAGAGCCAGGCTTATTCGACGAGAGCTGCGAATGGCTTCTTCTTTCAGCTTAGAGTTCACCGAAAGTATGTTGGCAGGCAGGTGGACGATAGTCTGATTGGTTCGTTGCATATTGGGAGGTTTGGCAGGCTTTGGATGTGGTCCCGATAAAGAATCAACCTTTTTCAATAGAAACAAAATCTCATTTCGTGCAAGTCTCTCGAGGTGAGATAAAGTCCGCGTAATGACATCCCAGTGATCAACCAGCAGGTCCAAGCGCTCATCTAAGCTCGCAGGGGGGTTCGCTGATGATAAACTGTCATCTAAAAGAAACCCAGGCATGCGGTAGTCCGAGTCCAAAGAACTAGACATTCCTGGACGAGGGGAATCAGGTCCTAGAGTACTGAATCTGGACACGGGTCGAGGGGCATTTCGCGCAAGTAGAGGGATTTGAATGGTTATGGCAACAGCATACATGGGCGTTTTCTTCTCCTTGATCTTCTTTCTTTTTGAGACGTCGGGAAAGGGGAACTCCATTTCTGGAAAGGATTCCTGGTAGAGGGCAGTGGCATAGTCCTGCCTTTCGGCAGATGCTTCAGGCCCTTCTGGAAGATTGACACTGAACATTCGTGTCAGCAGCACGGTAACTTTTGAAGGTGGCTTGTCCGGTCCTTTGGATGGACCCATAAACCCTGCGGGGCTTCCAGTAGTGTATGCGCGGGCAAGCGGGCTTCGCGCTGCGGGGGATGCGCTTGCTAATGTTTGTGGTTCATCATCGGCGGATATGATATGCATTTTCGTGGAAGATCCTCGGTAGCTAAATGCGCTACTACCAAAGATACAATTGAGAAGGCCAGTGTCATTGGCATCAACTGAATGGCGCGATTGACCAGAATCATGTGATGGGCCACCTTGTGCTAATGTAGAGCTACGCCCTCGTGCACGCCCTAGGGCTCCAGGGCTCGCAATCGACGATCGACGTGCACTTGCAGCTGACGAAAGAGGACCGGCGGCGTCGACTCCAGATTGGGTGAGGAAACTGCGGCGAGATCCACGCGAAAGACTAGATACTGTTCGAGCATGTCTAGCACCAGATTGTTCAAATCCTTGAGAGTCGATACCGAGACCTGTGGGAGATTGGTCGGATGATGCACGGGTGTCCAGTAGAATGCAGGCGTCGCGATCGCCCAAGGCATTCTGGGCCACAACCACCCGGAAGTCCTTGAGGGCATCCAATTCCATTCCTCCACGGTCATCATAGGCGCCGGCTGTCGAGGCATTCGGGGAGTGGAAAGTTGTCTGTAGTGGGTAGGCATGGGTATTGGAACGTCGGAGGAGACTAGCATCGGGGAAGAGGAGGCCGGAGGTATGCTCCTCCTCGGTTACTGATTCGAGGGGGGTTCCATGATTTCTCGAAGAGAATGCTGTCGGATTCAAGCTTGACGCAGCCGTGCTCAAGAGTCGGCCCAGCATGGTGAAGTTGTACTGCGGGAAGACCCGGTAGAACTGTGCTCGAGGCTGCAGAGAAACAAAAACGGCCCGGTGGAGAAACGCAGTGTAACAATGGGTATCAGACAGCTAGATCTAACTAGACTGCGTCTACCCATTCCCTTAATTCCACTGAACAGGTACCATCATAAACCGATGGTAAGAGGGGTGAGGTAATGCAGGATTGAGGGGAGAAGTGTGGTGAAGTGGGATGGGTTGCAGGACGGGGGTGGGGCGAGTAAAGAGGCGACAATTGGGAATTGGCAGACTAGTCACCCCACAAGCGGATTGTGTGGATAAATTTGAGCAAAGAAAACAACCCTAAGAACGAGAACTTGGGGAGTATCTCTTGAGGAAAGACAGCGAGTGGGGAGTGGGCTCTAGAAAGGGTGGAGTGAAGGGCGAACGGACAAAGAGGCGGTGAAGGGATGAACAACGGGCATGCCACATGATCTCAGCCTCAAGGTAACACCACATTGCATATTCTAGTTATAGGGTGCTAAGGTTACGCGAAATTCGACTCGGTGAGAGCTTCTGCTTGTCAGTGCTGCTAGTAGTCAAACTTGAATAACTACATCATATTCGAGCGTGTAAACCTTGGGACACGTGTAGGTACACAAGTACATATGTACCCAGTATATCATGATGTAGTATATGCTTGGAAAATTTGAAGGACGTAGATAAATTTGAATAGAGTAACCCAAGGCAAGACTCTAGCGGCTATAAATTGTAGGAAGTGTAGTAGCTAGCTTGTATGCAGCCTGAGGAAGACCCAGAAAGATCGAATAGTATTTAATCAGATAATACATATATGCAACATCATCAAGCTTTCGACTGGCGTTTGACCTTATCTACCAGCCGTTTGAGATCCGCGGAACTAGACTCTTTAGATCCCTTCTTTTGCTTCTTCTTGCGGTCTTGGTTGTCAGGAACTGCCTCAACCTCAGCATCATCGTTGACATGTCGGCGTTTACGGCCCTCATCAAGCAAGGCCTTCATGCCGGAGGTGGCCTTGAACCGGGGGTTAGTCGGATCAATAGCGAACTCATGGCTTTCGAATAGACGCGCAAATCGAGGATCAGTGGTATCCACATTGAAGTCATCTTCAACAACCGGATGCTTGTTCTTTCCTCGAGCCTTGCCCTTCTTTCGCTTTTGCTTTTCTGCCTTCTCGATTTCGTTCATGTCAAAATGCTTGATATCGGTCTTCTCATCGTCTACCATTAGGAGCTCAAGTTCAGCCCGCTGAGCAGCCGTTGCAGCCTCCTCGGCAGCCCGCTCCTCACGCTTCTTGCGTCTCTCCTCCTTGCGAATAGCCGCTGAACTGGCCTTCCCATCAAAGTCATCGAAGAAAGGGTCATTGAATCCAAGATCTTCTTCAGCAGCTTCAGCTGGAGAAGCCTCTTCAATGTCGCTGAGATCTTGTGTATCTTTGTTCTCTTCGGAGGCTTCGCCGCCTTGTTTGCCGGCCTTGAGTTTCTCCTTTCGTCTCTTTTTACGCTCACGCTCCTTTCGCACATATTTATCAATTGTGCTCTCGTCGACTTCTGGCTCGTTCTCAAAGATGCTATCTTTGCCCTTTCCGCCCGCTAAACCGGAGGTGAAAGTCACTTCCATCTCACCGACAGGGCCCTTTGACTTGGAAGAGCGGGTGGGTTCTGTGCTCAGGCCCAGTAAGGCACGCATGCGCTGTCTCTCGGCTTCCCGCTTGGACAACGTAGTGGTTGCAGCTTCACCGGTGGTGTTGTCAACCACTTCCACACCGCCATCTTCCTCATCCTCGCTGTCAGAGCTGTCGCTCCCCAAATATGCTTTCAGGTCGTTTTCCTCGATTTCCTGTCGTGAACCACGGAACGCGCGTGCTTGAGCTTCCTTCCTCGATTTATCATCCGCATCCCAGGTTAACTTGACTTTGCTGTGTTGTAGAGCATCTGTCACAAACTCGTTTGGTTTATAGCCATCGGGAATTCGAGTGCAGTCATCGCGGGGCTTATCATCGTCAAAATCGGTGCCCTCGGGGACGAAACGGAGGTCAAAGAAGTTGGCGCTGGAGAGGTACTCGGCGCCATCCACAAGATCGTAGACATGCTTAGCACTATCCTTGGTGGAGAAAGTGAGGACGGCATAATAGTAACGTAGTCGCTCTAGTTGATAACGCCGCAGTTGCGTTGTATTGAATTCCTGGCCATCGTCGGCTTTCAGCATGGACTTTTTGATTTCCTCCTCTTCCTCATCCGAGTCAAGCTCCTCTTCATTGTCGCTTGAGGCGTCTTGGTTTTTGGCAAAAATCTCTTTCGGGGGACCCTCAATCTCTTCCCTCTCCATGCGCTCCCTCCCGAATTCACTCGGGTAAATAGCAACTTTCAGAACACGCCCCCCTGTTGGCAAGAAACTTGAAAAAACTGTCATCAAGTCTTCCGCCCGAATATTGTCCCAGTCCAAGTTAACAACGGCTATCCGGTCTGTGACCTCTCCGAGAGGGACGTTCTCTCGCTGCTTGTCAGGAAACTCAAGTTCCTCTTCTTCGTTCTCTATCTGTTCGGGATCGTCGTCCTCGTCACTAGAACTATCATCTTCAGACGAGGAATCGGAGAATCCACCATCGCGGGCAGGGTCGTAACCACGGGCGTCAACACGCGTCAATTCCTTTTGGACTTCGTCGTCATCTGCGACGCTAATCTTGTCGTCGTTATCTTCTTCTTCGTCATCGTCATCTTCGTCTACACGGTAGAACTTTTTCAGGTGCTGTTTTGTATCGTCATGTGCCAATTTACGCCCATAACGATCGACTGGGGCATTGCGAGAAAAATCCTCATCTTCGAGCATACGCGCAAACCGATTGTCGAGTTTGACATGGGTATGGCGCTTGCTGGGGAGACGGTAACGGGGATCCGACTGGATATTGGCGAATCGGGGATCAGCTATGAGTTTTGTTAGAATCTTGCTCTATTCTCTATAATGCCCACTGGAGATGAGACTGCACGTACTGATCACCTTGCTTGTTTCGCCCTTAGCTCCACCAGCCTTCTTGGACTTCTTCTTGTCTTGACCCGCCATCTTGAATACTTGCTACTGTCTACCTTCCAAGTGCCGGTAAGGTAAGCGATAGAAGATTCAGAAAACAATGTGGAATGGATGTCTTAAAATGTTTGCGAATGAACCTAATCGTCTGGGACTGCGGACAAATTCTTTTTTTTTTCTGCCGGAGTTTCGGGGCGGTCAGTCGACACGTGCGCCTTATCCCAGTAAGGCAGGTTCCGATCTATATGGAGGCTTTTAGACACCTGTACAAGAGTCAACCAGAATACTGCGTGCGAGCATAAAACATATGTATTCATCATGATACCTAAGTAGATATTTACAATAGGCATGTATGTACGTGATAATTTCGGAAAGCACAAAAAATTAACATCCAAAATAGCGCTTCTCCATCCATCGTGGCTCGCCCTCCTCCTCAATCCGACCGACAATGACATTAATCCTGGGGAAAACTGCAGTGAGACGTTTAAGGCCTCTTTCTCCGGCTGCACAGGTTACAAAGACGATCTTATCCTCTTGAACGCCATGGTCAAGCAGGACACGCACAGCCATCAGGGCAGCTCCGCCACTGGACATTTGTGGATCTAATAGGAGGACGCTGCTATGCTCCTCGAGCTGGAGCGGGAGCTTCAAATAGTGTAACTCGGGCTCTTGGCTAGTATCATTCGTCTGAATCAATACCCGGCCGGTAATACAGTCAGGGATGCATCGTTTCAAGGCAGTCTCCAAGCAAGAACCGCCGCGTAAAATTGCAACAGCGGATACAATACCCTGTGGGTTGAGACCAAGATACTTGTTTCCTTGAGTTGTTTCCACGGCTGTAGGGACATATCGAGTCATGTCCAATGCTCTGTGGTTCTGTTATTAGCACCGAAATAACCAAATCTTCAGCGAGGTGATAGGATAGTACCGTTCAATTAAGATCGAGGCTAATCGATCGAAATAAAATACAAAGTCTACCTCCTCCGTTTCAGGGCTTTGAAGAATGGTGTTCATGCCTATCATCTGAGGGGTTGAAGGCAACACGTGGACATTCGGAGGCAACTCCACCTTGGCCGCAATGAGACCAAGCTTGTGAAGTTCCTCGGTATGCTTCTCGGATTTCTCTTGAAGCTTGCGCTGAATATGCTTGACAACCATGTCTATGATCTATAAGCATAGGAAGTGCCAAGGAGGGAAGGACGACGTATTACCAATAGCCGTAGTGTTCTCAATTCCGCGAGGAATGATGATATCTAATAGAGTTAGACATTTGTTGGAGGCGTAGTGAGATCTATTCGAATGTATGTGCTACCACTTACCGGATATTCCTCTCTGGGGCTCGACAAATCGAGTGTAGGATGGCTTGACAAAGGCAAACCACTGTTTGATGATGCCTTCAATATCGCGGCCTCTTTCTTTCACGTCTCGAAGCACTGAATGCAGATATTTCATAAGTGGGACGTTCACCCCGAGACATCTAGATCCCACATACCTCGGCGGCCCAAACAAACATCCATGTCAGCCTCTACAAAAATCTGCATTTGGGTCAGTAGCTATATAATACGCTCCCCACAGAAGAATGACCCTAGAAACAGAGGCCCATCTAACTTACCTTGACATCTAGCAATTCTGCGATCCTGGGGTCATGCAGCGCGAGAATACCTTCCAGAATCAACACCCGTGGGGAATAAAGAGTGCTGGTCTGAGATTGACGCTGGTGCTCCGCAAATGAATAGATTGGGATCTGAGCCTTCTTTCTGGATTGCAATGTTAGGCACTGTAAATTCCGCGGATCACGCGGGGATGGGACTAATAACATACCCTTTCTTCAGGTCTCTTAAAGTTTCGACCAGAAGATCAAAGTCAATCGAATCTGGACAATCGAAATCATATGCGTTTGCGTGCGCCTTGCGATGCTCATCTGGAGATAAAGTCTTGTAAAAGGAATCCTATATCCACTGGAGATTAGATCCGAAATGGACTATGCGTAAACCGTTTAATATAGCCATACCATTACTAGAATCACCACCCAAGGTAGATTTAGTGACTTGACGATCTCCATTGCCACCGAAGTCTTGCCGGAGCCAGAGCTGCCCGCGATGCCGATGATGCTCAAGTCCTGCCATGGTGGAGAGTATTTCACCTCTGGTGTAAGCGAATAAAAAGGTGAGATCGACTGCATGATCTCGAAACTCCTCCACCATGGACTCTACGTTAGAAAGATGTGTATCTCGGTTTATCTCCAACTCGATGATGCATTGGGCTTAGCGCGTGACCTTCGCTTCGCGGCTGACATAATCACGACTACCTTCTTCCGAGCTTTCTTTCCGCTTTTTTTCTTCCTCTCCCTTCCATTCTCCTCTGCTCCAAGGGCCCGAGAAAAATTTTTCTCCCTCACCCACTTTCAGCGTTCTGCCCTTTACTCCATGGCCGTCGTCTCCCGGGTCGCTCTCATAACTTGACGCATAGCTTCGAAGCTCTCTGTGGCAAAGCTTTCGTCATGTCTTCTGCTAATCTCGTATGACTCCTGCTGTGATGACAGCCGTAGTTGCTGGACTTTTTAACACCACACAGATGTCTCGCACTCCCTCAACTGCAACGCCTACATGGCAACAGTTTGAGCGGAAAGTTGACGAGGTGAAGCCATCCAAAACGTGAGTTCAACTCCCCTACCTTTGCCCCGCATCCTTTGACCCCGTCCTTGATATGATGCAATTTATCACTAAGTTGGGAATCTCTCTGAAAACAACTGAAGAGAATAAGTTAACTTGAAATCTGAATCACCTTTTACATTGCCACTATTTGGTCAATCGCTTGTCTATATGTTACGGTTGCTAACTACAAGCATTAGTGATATCAACTACCTCGTTATGGACTACCTGATCACCAATGGATACCCGGCTGCAGCCAAGAAGTTCGCGGTCGAGGCCAACATTCAACTTCGTGCCGATGAAGCCATACAAGAACGAGTGGAAATTCGGACCGCGATTCACTCTGGGAATATCCAGCTAGCCATTGAAAAGATCAATGAGCTGAACCCTGAGGTAAGACACCACTACCCAATCCGATGCATTCATCCAACACAGCCCCTCCCCTTCCTGCTATGATTAAGTACAGTTTCATGCACCACTCCTAGAACACCCTTCGGGGAGTTGCGGATAGTCAAACATCTTCAGTCCTCAGTATGAGCAGCAGTCAACATTATCAATTTTGTTCAAACACATTATTTCCTCGTGTCGTTGACTAACAAATTGAATAGATATTGGACGGAGAAGCTTCACTCCACTTTGCGTTGTTGCGTCTCCAGCTGATAGAGCTTATCCGTACCTGCATCTCTACTCCAAATGGCGATATCAGTCCTGCCCTGGATTTCGCGCAGTCGCAGCTGGCTCCCCGTGCCACTACCAAGCCGGATTTCCTCACCGATTTGGAGCGCACGCTTGCCCTCTTGATTTTCCCAAGCGATAATCTTTCCCCTACACTTGCATCTCTTCTAGACCCAAGCCTTCGTAAAGAGATTGCCACTCGCGTCAACGAGGCAATTCTGGTCAAAGAATGTGCCCAGAAGGAGGCTCGTTTGCGAAACTTAGTGAAGCTCCGAGTTTTCGCAGAGACCAAGGCTCGAGCGGCTAAGAAGGACATTCCGGACCGATTAGACATCGGTCTTGTCAGCGATTCCCATGATAACACCAAGAATCGCAGCAGTAACAGTAATGAACTCAACAGTGAAGCCCATAATGGTAATGGTGATACCGTCATGACCAATACCGCCGATGTTGATCTCATGGTTTCGTGATCTTGTGCCGAAATTTTGTGATCGTCTCAGACCCGGCTCGGCGGTCTTTTTGTGTTTCCGGTTTTTTAGCGAGGCGCTTTGGTGTATCAACGTGAACACATATTTCACAGGTTTTTGTTTTTAGGAGCCATGTGTGGGCATTTCACCCAATTCAATACAGTCGCTAGCGAAAACAGCTTCCGCCCTGAAGACTCAAATTTAGTATAAGTGCCCCACTGCCAAGGCATGAGTGGGTAGATTTAACTCAACGGCCATTTATAGCTGAATGAAAGTGACAATACTAGGTCGGTACGATACACTCTGCTTACATTACAATGCCATTGCCTACAACAAGGCACAGGGTAGGTGAGTGATAGGATAGACATCCGGTCTTGTCGATGACAAGAAAGGCCGCTTACAAAACACAGAATATAAATAGTGGAAAGAATGAGTCAGATATTTATAGTACATATCTTTACTCGGATAATAAAGATATATGACCTATCGGCACATCATCTCAAATCTATGAGTTCATGTTCTATTTTCACCAACAGAAAACAATGGCTAGTATCATCCCACTACTACCAAGATGGCCGAGGGATGAAGGATGAAGGAATATAATTGCATTTGATTAGACTGCGTATTCTCTAAGTCTCTTGATCTTTTCGACCTTTCTAGAGGGATGATACTGGGTAGCATGCAAGATATCAATTTCCTGACTTCGAATTTTGGCACGGTAGATACTGGTGGTATCACTGCGGATGCAATTCCATAAGTATAATAGTGGGATGTTCCTCTAAGCCCATGGAGGAGAGATAATGTTGGCAGCTGGTCTGCCGTCCAGGGGAAGAAAGGGCTATATGGTAGCGTGGAAACAGAAGAAAGGGACAAGAGCTGTATTCCGAGAGGGATGGAGGAGGAGGAGGAGGAGAGAGAGAGAGAGAGAGAGAGAGAGAGAGAGAGAGAGAGAGAGAGAGAGAGAGAGAGAGAGAGATCTAGCTAAGACATGCACGCGAAGAACTGCACGCGCTAGCAAACGGAGGGGGTTAGTTTATCCCATACTCCAATACATAATATTCTTCATGCCATCTTTCCCTATCCACCTCCACCATCGACAAGCATCTGCTGTATCGCCGGAGCACATCCTTTGGCGAAAGCCAGCGGGGTGTGCCCCTGCGCGTCCTGGGCATTGAGGTCTGCGCCCCCGCGGATCAGACAGCGCACGATTTCCATTGGGGTGTACTTTTCAACCTTGTCACTCATACACGTAGGTGAGACCCGCTGCGGACCAGGTTCTATTTTACGTATCAGACTCTCTCTACCTGGCCGGAAACATGCTATGCTCCTGCCACCGATTCTAATTCGCGGGTCTGCGCGTTCACAGCGAACGATAGCCGTGTGGAGAAGAGTCAACCCTCTTTTATCTCTCATATTTAGATCCACACCACTATCAATGAAGAGCTGCAGGATATCTCCCCGCTGAGCCCTTATCGCAATCGACAGCATCTCGGTATTCGGCCCATAACCGTATTCGAGCAACAGATGCACCGTCTCGACTGCACAATTGCCAACCAATATTCCAAACCATCTCTCAAAGTCATCTGGCGGATAGGTTGCTCCAAGGTCAAGCATTAGACGCAAAGTATCAATTGTGCCATGATATGCTTCGTTTAACAAGAGGCCAGGATGACGATTCGCCAAAGCGATATCCGCGCCATTAACCAGCAGGAACTGAACTATCTCTGTTGAGAGATTGCGAGACGATACAGCTCTGTTCAAAGGATGCCTTCCCTGCCAGGGTATATTGAGATCTGCCTTGAACTCAACTAACAATTTGAGAAGAGAAATTTGCCCCGTGGATATTGCGCAGTTGACCAGCCCGCCTTGCTCCATGCCAGGCTCGTGGATAGGTGACCCATGCAATAATAAAAGCCGGACCGTGCTCTCATGGCCCGATAATAGGGCATCTATTACTGCCGGCTGTGTTGTGCTCCAGTGAGAAGGGGACCCGTGAACATTCGCCCCATGGTCTAGCAGTAAGGCAACTAATGTGTCGTTTCCTATGTTTGCTGCTACATTTAGGGGTGTCTGCACATCGAACCACGGCTGGAAAAGTATTTTTGCATGACGAATTGGATATATGCCCATGGAGGCGTTCACGTCTGCCCCGTAGTGAAGGAATTTTCGGACAGCTGCTTCATTGCCTGTGGCAGTGCACCAGAAGAGCCCTTCTTGAAGCCTACTGTCTCGTATATGGCGCTGGTAAAGATGTGGGAGGAGAAGTTCGTTAAGGGAGCGATGAACTTGTAGTAGATGGGCGAGGGCGCTTTCAGGGAGGGAGAGTGCAATGAGCAGGATTAATTCAGTAGGTATTTCCAATAGGTTCATCTTGTATATAGATAAATAAACATATACAGGGAGGATAGATAGAGATGGTTGAAGCCTTGAAGGTGACAAGAGAAGAGGAGTGACAAGATAAGAGGGCTGAGCACTGCGTTTGTGTGCTGACCTAGTGCTAGCTAATAAATATCTCGGCGTGAGAAGCCTCTATGGTATAGCTCAATTTAGTATGAACCCCTAAGAATTAGATATAAAAATTGCGGATGTGACAAAGAGAAGAGAATTAATCATTCCTTACTCTCTTTGACTCTTCCTTGGGCTCTAATGCTAAGAGTCACTAGGCTGTATCGAGAGTAGCCTATGAATCAATCACTCACGTCTTGAAACCGTGTCCTAGAATAATGCCTTGTTCTACGACGATAATCTACAGTGAAAATCAGTTATATTTCAAACTGGAGCACTCTAGTACCCGATGGTTAGAAAGAATGTCGAAAGACTCCTGTGCCCTTAGTCTAAGTAACTCCGGTCTCCAGCAGCCGCAGTATTTATAAAGACAATGCTACTCCGCGGTGACGAACCAACCTTCTCTTCTGCTGAGAGTGAGATTTCGACCAACATCGGACCGGAGAAAGTGGTGACACCATTTCTCGAAAGCACTGTACCGGTCAATACCTTAAGCAGTCGACTTTTTATTGATTCCCGTCAAATAAATATTTACAGTAGTGCCTTGGTCGTGGGGCCCGATAAAATAAAAGCTATCTGTAGGGAGGAAGCTGATTTCGCTATGGACTGTAGCAAAGAAATGCATCGAGTTCAATTGAACATAAACACATCCTCTTCCCGTCCCATATCATTCTCGTATTTCTTGAGTCTCGGCGTCGCCTGGAAAATATGTACCTTTCCAAGGTTACTTTAGCTACGTAATCTGCGGAACTGTATTCGCAACCCATCATGAAGTTTATGGACTTGGTGAGTGAATCATTTCAAACATTGAGTGCCAGATCTTTTAGTGAAAGGGACCTGGACTTGAAGACTTGTTAGAGACCTCGGGAAGAAAGTGCAAGTCATGAAATGAATAGAAGATGTATTTGATACATGTTTCCGTCACAAATCCACTCAATATTCACCGGAAAATACATAGATGCGAATGCCCACTGTTCATTGGCACCGGCAAAGCGATATAGCAGAACGCTCAAGCTTCATGCAAGCTATGTGAGAAAGTGCTAGAACAGGAGTAGTCTATGAATGTAATTCAAACCAGCAAAGTATTATGTAAAACAGGATAGGTGCTAACTAGGACGTTTCGGTGCGAAGCAGTTTGAACAGCGAAGATGGATATTTGACAGTAAAAGGTGGAGGAAATGCATTTCTTAGAAGCTCATAAGATCTAGATGGAGAACAGGTTAGATTTGGACTTTGAAGAATAAAATTTTTCTTTCTTTGCGAAGTGTGAACATACCTCTTCCAAATAGGGCACGCTTGGCCCAGTCCATCGCCAACATACACCGGGTTCGGAAACTAACACTCTCGGCGAAGTAAATACTGCGCCAGAGGTACATAGCGACGACACCGCCGCTGAAGCTGAGGCCACCGAAGTCGAAGATGGCAGCATTACTGATATATGCGAGACTGCCGAGATGCTTGTACTTAAAAGCACGGTAGACAGCCTCGTCCAGGTCACCGTAATCGATTTCGTTGGCCCTGAGTCCAGGTAAAGCGGAGGCAATCTTGGTCAACTTGCGGCCAAGGTACACACCCTGCTGGTTAGCACGTTGAGCGGTGGCAGGCAGGGAGGTGAGCTTGGTGTCGATTTGATGTAGGAGTTCAGAGAGCTCTTCGTAATCGAGTGTTCCGGAATGGTCCTTGTCATACTGCTCGAACAATCTGTCCACGCGGCGGAGATGGTTGGAAGCTTGAGGGAAATGTTTCTTGACCCTGTTGGCTACGTCGCGCCATTCAGAGAAGGTGAGGTGTACTTTCTCTGGATCCCGGCCCTTTTCCCAGGCGATTGTGCGCAAGAATCGGATGATGTTCTCCGCAATATTGTTCTGGACGGTGGAGCAGTCGCCAATAGCGTAGACGTCACCTAGGGGTGCACCAATGACTCGGAGATGGGCGTCGGTTTCGAGGGCATGCTTGTTGTTCTGGCCCTCCAGGTGGTCGGATAGTGTTTCACAGATCTTGGCGCGGGCTTGGATATGTCAGTGTTATGAATGATATGAAGGTTTCCGGTGAAACTTACAGACGCCAGTGGACCAGAGGCAGAAACCGGTTGGAATCTCTTTGATGACTTCCTTGCCATCTTCGAGCTGGCTGAAACGAACACTATCATTGGTGACCTCCTTGACACGGGCACCAGTCAAGACTTCAACGCCGTCACGAGCGAAACGACCCTCGGCATATCTCGAAAGCGCCTCGTCGTAAGTATTCAGTATGTGAGTCCGGCTTTGAATTATGTGCACCGAAATTTCATTGCGAATAATGCGAGGGAAAGAATGCAACAGATCCTCATTCAACAAATCAAAAAGCTCCGCAGCAAACTCAACACCAGTAGGACCACCACCACACACCACAAACGACAATAGACGCCTGCGCTCTTCATCAGAAGTGGTGGGTAGGCAGGCATGTTCCATATTATTAAGGACCTGGTTCTTGATATTGCGGGCATCGTCGATTGTCTTCAGGAAATGACAGTGGTCAAGGCCCTTCACTCCGTGAGGGTTTGTCACACAACCTATGGAGGGGAAATATTTAGCATTGAATGAACATGGCCCATTACGTGCCAACAAGTCACAGGAGGTTCTGAGTAAATTGAACATACCGACACCAACAACGAGCTTATCATAAGGCAGATAGAAGTTTCTCTTCTTCCCATCCTTGTCAACTTGCGAAACTTCAACCAGTTTCTCCGAGAACTCAACATCCGTAGCTTCAGCCTTCAAGAAATGCCCATTGACGCGATCAATGATACGACGAACGGGCTCCACAAGCGATCGAAGACCCAAAGTGCCAACGGTAGCAGAAGGAAGCATGGGGGTAAACAGGAAGTAGTTTGTTGGAGAAACGACTGTGATATGATAATCACCGGGGTTAAGGTTCTTAAGCAGCGCGATGCTTCCCCAACCAGTACCCAATATCACCAAGCGTGGCTTATCCTTTTGTTCAAGCATAGACTCCGAATCATAATCCCCAACGAGGAAATCAGCAATGGGAAGGTTCTTCGGGCCTCCATGGCGAGGGTTTAAGGCCAATTCTGAGACAGGGATGTCCTCGCTGGTAGGCGTTTCACGGTATGTGCTAGCATCGTAGATAAAGAACGCAACAACCCAGATAGTCGCACCAGCGAACAGAACACCGCAGTATGAGAATGTTTTACTAATCACACGAACCAGTCGAGAAGGCTTGGAGCGCGCGGCTTCGCCTGCGACATCGGATTTGAATCGAATCGCGATTGGTACATGGGAAGCTAGGCGGGAAGCATTTGGTGGGAGGGCTCTTCGAGGTAGTAGGGTGTTCAAAGATCGTGTGGTGGGAAATCTAGTGGCCAAAGGGACTCGTGCAGTGTTCAATCGACCCGATAGCAATCCAATTGATCGCAGCGCGGGGCCGCCCGGACGACTCCGCAGCATGATCGCGTTCATTATGGAGGAAACGTCAATTTGCAGCGCAGATCAGCTGTAGCCAAGAAAAACAAGGCAGATCATAGCCTGCCCTTTGAACAGGCAAAGAAAACGAAGTGAATAAACCGAGCAGAACGAAAGAATAGTCCCCCGCAGCTAGCCAAAGAAGATAAAAACTGCTGGAAATTATCTCAGGGTCGTCTTCCAGGTAGCTTGCGCTGCGACGTCACCAAGGAGTCACGTGGTATCGGGAAACCGGCACGCGCACCTATTATTGGGCTTCATCCACTATGTTTAGGGCAAAACAGGATTGCAAAGGATTAAAGTAAGTGGGTATGATTTCTATTATGTACTCATGAAAATAAATGGGTAATAGATAAGTGTCAAGGGAAGACCAGCCTGACAACTGCAGGAAAGCATGAATCACCCACCCAGATATGCGCCGCCGCATGCAGAAAAGGCCTGTATCAGCCAGCCTCTCCGCCGGTCTTGATAACAGCAACAGGGAAATGTAGAAAAAAAAAAAAAAAAAAACACGCAAAATTCGCAGAAATAAAATAGAAATAGCAGACCACCTGCTCCAGGAATAAAAAAAGATGTGAAGAACAAGAGATTAACGCCCTGCTCGCCTGATATGCAATAGGTTAAAGTCGTCCGTCCTAATCTATAGGAATTCAAATATCGAAATGAAATTATTAGGGCTCGGTGACCCATTAGTCCCAATCATCGGGATCCGTACTCGATAGTTTCTTCCCAACCGAGCTTTTGCGGCTCTTGGGGCGTTTGCTAACGCTTGTACTCGAGACGGAGCCTTTGCGTTTAGTGGGACGGGATACACCAGCGGTGCCATCCATGTCATCAATTTCTCCAATGGCATCAATGTCACCATCGTCATCATTGCCTCGATCTACCTTGAACTCATCGTCGATCGCGAGCAAAGTTGAAAACTCTCGGCATTTCCTCAGCATGGCCTCTTCATCATTGAGCGATGCCATATTTTTTGCGACTGCCTCCCAGAACCGCTCACCAGTTATGCCATGTACTTTTGTTGCGCTTTTGTTGAGTTCTTTAGCCGCTATTTTCCCTTCTTTCTCTTTGCCATGAGAATTCACGCCGTAAAGGCGTCGCAAGTAAGTTCTTGCTTCCCATAGCATGGAAAGCGATGCAGCGGCGGTGGCCAGTAGTCTTAGAGTGTCGGGATTGACGGCCTGCGGTACAGGGGGCGGCATTGGGATGGCGGGGGACATATCCATTATACCATTCGGGGTCTCTACCATGGGAGGCCCAATAGGGCTGGGAAACATCTCCGTCTCAATGCCATGCGCAACCACCGTACCAGTTGATGAGACAATGCGCTCAATAGTCTGTATCGTAGGCAGTAGCTCAGCCAGCTGACCGTAATCGAAGTAGGCAAGATTTTGAGAAACAAATCTTGTGAGCAAAAGGTGTTCTGGCGGATCACCAATGGCTTTAAGCTTTTTCAATTCAAAATTGACCTTGCCGCAAAGGTTCGAAAGGAACTTCTTCTGGTAACGGCTGTTGCTGATTTTGACGATTTCGAACAGTGGAGCGAGTTTTGAGACGTAAGGACGAGCAGTTGCGCCACTAGAGTCGCCAACCACGTCTCGCTGGTAGTAAAAGGCTTCTTGAATAGCTCGCATGTATTCTCGTTCGAACATCGATTCGTACTGAGAGTGAAGCATTTTATGGGTGTCATATGCGACTTTGGCAATTGCTGGTACTGTCGACGTCTCCAGAGAAACAAGGACACCTGCGCATTCTTTGGGATGCACCAGTCCCTGTCGGTTGATGCTTGCGATGAGTTCAATCGCGGTAAGAGAATATGTGTCTTGTCGCGATTGTGCAACTTTCAACATGTCCTTAAGAAAGTGTTGAGCGATCAAAGCAGCAGCGCCATCATTATCACTGGCCTTGAGCGATCCTCCTAGTCGAGTAGACTCTTCTTGAGAAGTCCCATCTGGGGTTGGCATGACCGCCTTTTCAGACTTGCCCTCGTGGATCGCAAAGAAGTCTGCAAATGACCGAAGTACGATGTTCTGCAAGCTAGGAGCGTCTTCCTTGAAGACCTGCTGGAACGTCTTGCGCGTAGGTTCGCGACCAAACTGGGCGGGCCATGATTGGCAGATGGAGCCCAAGCTCTCAAGGGCCATGACTCTCAACTCCATCGGCTGGTTCGAGTGTGTGAAGGGGAGAATAGAGTCGACCATCAAACTAGCCACAGACCCGCCATTCCACGTGGGGAAAGAGCTCTTAAAATGATTTAAATACTTTTCAAGGTCACAATGCCGTCCAACGCAGCCGGCAATCCGTATATAACTTTTAGCGCGAGCCGAGACAGCAGCATTTGCACTTGTCGAAAGGTCAACACCCTTGTATTGCTGTAATGGCTTCAGAACAGATACTGTCAACTTAACTAATCTGTCCGTGTTTTGTAAAACACCATTGACAGTCCAAAGACATGCCATGACCTCATTCAGCTCCGAACGTGCTAACTTGGCCACACTTTTGAACAGATCATTTTGTACTTCTTTCAAAAGGGTATTATGGGACGATGATAGGTATGGCAAGACACAACGATAGATGACCACAACAGATCGGAATATGAATAGATCATCTGCAGTTGCAAGGTTGCCAACGTAAGGATGTAGAGCCTCCAGCTGATCTGGGGTGAACAGCTTGGCGTTAGACTTGGCAAAGACGGTGATTGTCTGTAAGAGGGCTTGCTGAAAATCTTTGCCAGAAGCATCCGCATCTTCAACTAAGCGTTGAAACATGATAGACACCATGGACTTGCACACCTTGAAATTCATAGTCGCTGACTTAGATTTGTCTGAAAGTACAGCCTTGAGGCAAGTGCTTAGGGAATCAAGGGCACTTTCGCTGCGTTGGACGAGACTGACAATCAATCCAACCTGCTCTCCAAGGGCCATCTTGAGTTTCGGGCCCTCTGAAGTTGAATCAATAGATTCATGGAATGGGACGAGCCAAGTTTCTTCAAATGTGAGCCGAGCCAGTGTTGCAACGCTTTCCTCGAGGTCGCCGGTACGTTGAAGAAAACTATCGAGTATAGCTAACTTCAAATCCTGCCGAGAGGTATTATGATAGAGTTCCTTGAGCAGACCGATGCAGCGCTTACGAATGCCAGCTGTTTGATCAGCTGCGCAGGCAAGAATACATCGGCAACCCTCCTCTTCAAGTTTCGGTTTGAGACCAATGCACTTGGCGATAAGTGATAGTGCAGAGTCTCGAACCATAGGCGAAGCATCCGTAGTACACCGGAGGATCACACGCATGACCGAAGCATCACGATCGAGGAGATTAGGATCCTTCTCGAGCATATAAATGACACTTTTCAAGCTGCGACTGCGAACTTTGGCTTGGTCGCTAGCAATTGAGTTCAAAAGAACTTTGAGAATTGTGTCGAATGCTTTGCCAAAACTCGAGTTCAAGACAGTCAGAATGTGGGCAAATCGTCCATGAGCGTTGGGAATGGTGTCAAACTGTCTGTGAGTTTCCAGCCAACGGGAGTCAGAGAATGACCGCGACAGCACAACGACTAGCTCATCCGTGATATCATCTTGGTCCAATTCTCCTTGGCCATCGGGGTTGTAGTACAGTGTGCAGATCGTTTTTGCCCATTGAGCCAGATAATAGCCCCGCGCGCTAGTCAGTTGCCAATTGTCCGAATTTTTGTCTTGCGACAAATACTCAAGGGCCATCCGATAAGGGCCACGAGTGGCAACAAGATCTTGCGGATGTAACGCTCGCGTGGAGGAATCTTCAAATTGTTGTCTAAGGGAATCTGTGAGGTCACTATCTGAGTCCTCTAAGGCAGGAAGCATATGTTGAGCAGTGGCAAGTAGATCAGAGATCGCAGAGCCCATCCACCCTAAAAGCTCCAAAGCCATGCTCTTTGCAGTTGCCGGGCTTTTGTCTAGATCGGCGATACCAACCATGTGAGATGCCATGATGCGAAGGAGCAGTTCAGCAGCGGGCCAATCGATCGACCCCAGTACATTGATCAAGTCCTCCGTGAACAGATCGAGGATGTTTCTGAACGGCTGGTCACCAGACTTTGTCGAAGTCATTGCTCGCTGAACTATAAACTTGACAATATATTGCGCACTGCGCACCGCATTGTCATATAGTCGGTTCACCTTGACTGCCAGGCGTTCCAAAGACTCATCAAGCTCCTCATCCTCATCATCCTCACCAGTCTTCTTTGCGTCGTTTTCATAGTTCATCAGTTCGTCATCGTCATTATTTTGTATTCTCTTTTTTGCCTTCGACCGAGAAGGCGTCTGCAGGGCAGTTGTCTGCACAAGCTGTAGAACCAGCGCAGTAAGAAGCTGTATGCTTTTGCCATCTGCAAGTTTGAATTGCCGTGCGCTTTGTCGAGTGGAAGGAAGCTTCTCCAGTGAGACTAGAATCTCATCTAGAATAAAGGGGCGTTGATCTGGGTATTTAGAAAATATCTTTGCAAGAACATCCATCGCAGCACGTCTTGCTGGTTCGTATTTTTGATACCCAATGGCTGAATCTTTATCATTGTGTGCATTCTCAACGAAAATCAATTTTGTTGCGAAGAATTCAGCCGCCGTAATGGTCCCTTCAGAGACTTCGATACGGGACAAAAAATCCGCAAAAAGAGTAAGAACCTTCTTGCTCTGGTGAATCAAGCTTGCGATGATACGTTTTTGCCCCGAGAAAAACATGAAAAGCTCGGAGTGCTTACCACCGGAACGTGATTCCACCGCCGGGATAATACAATGATCAAAGACCTGGTTGAGGACAGTGGGAATAGCTTCGAGAAGATCCTCGGGGCAAAGATCACGCTCTGTTCGGCGCCCAGACATCGTTTGTAAGAGTGTTCCAATGGCGAGCAGTGTGTTCAAGATATCATCAACCTTTGCAACCCATTCCTGCGCCTCTGCATCGCTTGACGGATCGTTAAGGCTTAGGTCGGGTGATTGGGAAGCAATAATTGGCCTTTCACAAAGTTTCTGAATTCGAGTGAGGTAATCAGAGGGAATGTCCTGCAGTCGATTGAAACCAACAACCTTTCGAATAGATTTTTGGAGGCGATTATGGGCGTCCATAGATAAGAGCGCACCGTGTACCTCCAACGACCTTGCACTCACGAAGATCGGGTTCGGTCTGTCGGCAGTTACCACAAGTGTTTGGTCTGGTTCAATTTGGTCCTCCGCTTCGAAAACCTCAAGGAGAAGGTCTTGCAACTTCTGTAGAGCATCATCCATCTCTGCCTTCTGATCTCTCAAACGAATGGCACTTGTTGAATCTTCGGGGTCTATAAGTACTTGAAGCCTGGGTGCCTTGATTTGCTGGTCATTCTTGGTAGGCGGAGGCTTCCTAGGTGACGACTTCACCGGAATAACCACAGAGAATGGGCTGGATGAGGGGTGAGGTGCTGGAGGTGCAGGTTGTACTTGAGGAGCTTCAGATGGGTGAGAAGGTTTGAATGGTTGGAGTGGTGACGCGTGTTTAGTTGATTCAAAGGACGTTGAAAGTGACTTGTTCGCAGAATATGTTTGTTGATTCCGTATGATATTCTTCTTTAGGGCCTCTTTTTGTTCTATCTTGGCTTTTGACGTTGATGTCTCGGGATCTGAGAGGACGTTAGCAGAAAGTCCCTAAAAAAACCCCCCAATTTCCCATCTCTCACATCTGAAGGCTATATCCGTTGAATCGAGCATCATTTTCGCGAAAGACCCTAGCTGGTTACGACCGGACGGAGGGCCATTTTGGGCAGTGACAGGTGACGGTGGTTTTTGGCTGCGATTGAGGGCGGGAGGAAGTTTGAATTTACTATGATAACGCGATGTTTAGTGAAAGAAAACTTACTTAGTGCTCAAAGAGAGGACTTACAATTCAGACAACTGATCACCATCTAACAATTGCTGAAGGTATTCACGCGAAGTTTCCAAGCGACTCGACTCATCTTGCCCAGAATGAATCTCCGCGTCCAGCTCACTCAGTGTATTTCGACCAGATTGAAGGACATGGTTGATTGACGTAGTATTCGACGGCCGGCCGACATCAGGGCGTATGATACAATCTAAAGGCGATCGAGTCTAATTAGATATTGTCTTTGAAGTGGTTGTTCAAGATTGGGGGTCTCAGATAGACAAACCAAGACCAAAGACAGGCGCGCTAGACATGGAGGAATACTGAAGTGCTTCGTCCACTGAAAGCGGCCGGGATCGATTCGATAACGACATATTCGAGGCATAAGCGGGCTGCGACTGGGAATAACCATTCACAACCACCTGAACGGCGGGCCTAATCTGGTCCATGATGGGCGGTTATATCGGGGATCGGGGAAGATCTAGAAAAGGAAGGCGCTAGTCACGGGAAAGAGGACCTGCTTGGAGCAGAGTCATGGCAGGTGGACGGCGCATTTACGACATGCTTTGCAGACTTCCAGGACGTTATTTCGACAAAGGAGAAGGGACGGATTGAAGCTCCCGATGATCATTCATTCATTCGTTCATCATTTCATTCAGCAACCCCATACTGCCGCGTCCGACCGCCTAAGCGGGTATTGCCTGCGCATGGTCCGTGCATTTAAAAAAAGTGCATGCCGCATTTCATTCCTTGCCAATAGTCCTGTACCCGGCGATCGTTCAATTTGCATAATTTTCAGACCTGTTTTTCAAGCCGACCACGATACCCTTATAACCATGTCTGCTATTGGATCTTTGATTTTCTGCACCGATTGCGGTAACTTGCTGCGTGAATCAACCGGAGATTCTAATGCGATTCTGCACTGCACAGTCTGCGGAACTCGCAATAAAGGTATGTAGCTCGATTTGGGACCAGAAGAAAGCATTCGATCACCTGTTCTAGCTATCTAACTTTTCTTGAAGATACCATTCCCCAAACTATTGTCTCCGAGTCCAAGCCCTCTGCGTTCCCATCCGCTCTTAGAGCCAAGCGATCTGCAGTCCAAACTCTGTCAGCCGAAGATCGAAAGACCGAGGCTATCACCCAGCACACCTGCAATCAATGTGGAAGGAAGGAAATGTTTTACACCACGGTTCAACTGCGTAGTGCTGATGAAGGAAGTACCGTGTTCTACCGCTGTGTCTGTGGTTACAAGTATGTCATCCTCCACCGTTCATGATATTTTCCGGGCTAACCTTTTTTTTCCTACAGGGAAACTTCGAACAACTGAGCAACTGAAGAGTGTGTGTACAAACAGAGTCTATGTTTTTGGCTGTATAACAGAGCGCGAGAAGAGTATCAAAATAACGACCTTACGACTTTTGTTTTTTATTCATCAATCCAGAGCTGCTTTCAAGGCCCAGAAACCTCTGTAGTAGCATTTCCACCCGGTACCAAGGCATACTCAACTTGGCCACTCTTCTCGAATTCGGCCATGTCAAGTGCCACGATAACACTGTCCCGCACAACCTGCTCGGGGTCATCAAGGAACTTCTTGAGTGTATCCTCCACGCCCTCTTCGTCACCCAAGCTGCCAAGCGCTTCAGCAGCCTCGTGTCGTACCATACCAGCTTCTTTCAAGTCTCCAAGACACTCTGTAAGGCAGGGAATAGAGGCAGGGTGGCAGAGCTGTCCGAAAACGAAAGCGACTTCATGGCGGAACAAGGCAGATGGGTCTTTGAGGCCCTTCGCCAATGCGTTCACGGCATCGACTGCTGTAGCAAGATCTGGAGGCGAGGCAAGGTCTCGGAGACCAAACATGGCCCGGTATCTTTTGAAAAGAGGAAGTTTTGTGTCAAGTAATGTCTTCTCTAGTTCGGGAATGCAGGGCTCCTTGGCGTCCAAGGGCATGGGAGGGGCAGGGTCGATAGAGGTGAAATCACTGCAATAGAAATTGATTAGAAATGCTTCAAGGAACTCCCACGTAGTGTGTAGAATAGGCCTTAGCAAACATACCTGGGCTTGAGCTTCTCAGCCTTCCTCTCCTCGGAGTTCTCCCACTGAATGCGGTCAACCGCAATGTCGCAAGTCTCGCGAACAATTTCCAATTCATTCGCATCATCGCGCAGCTTCTTCAAGATGTCCAAACTCTCGGGGTATCCAAGGGCTCCTAGCGCCTCTGCGGCCTCGTGACGGCACATCGCATCCTCCTCAACATCCTTCACAACGTGCTGCAGGTACGAGACAGAGTCGCGGTTTCTGGTTTGGCCAAGGCAGTAGGCAAGCTCGTGCTTGAGAAGGGCCGAGGGAGACGCGAAAGCGGCGGCGATCGCTTGAATGGCGGGGAGTGTATTTTCGGTGGGAGGCTGCAGGCAGGCCAGGTACTTCAAAGAGAAAAGAGCGCGGAAGCGACGAGCGAGAGGCTCGGTTTCAGAAACCAGAACCTTGCGAAGCGTCAGGACGGTCTGGTCAACGCCCTCGGCGTCAGTTGCAGAAGGTGTCATAGTGAACGAGGGTGTGGAACAGAGATTAATGGAGCAGTTGAAAACTTTGGAGGGACAATCTTGAAGATCTTATCATTGATTAATTTTTAGGGTGGGGTGGCGGGGCTGCGCCGATTCGGGAGTGGTTGATCCGCACAAATTTCTACTTTGTATACTATGGGTTTACAATTTTTGTTTCCTTTGACTTTGCAGCTTTCTTTCATGGATTGAAATTTTATCTTTGTTGCTCCAGTCTTTGTGGTTTACGTTTGTACCATGTTTGATTACTGTTGACTTGTGGTGACAAATTTGGAATCAACCTTGCGGGCCAAATGTAATAGTTAAAAGTTATCATGTTTTCTATAGCCTAGGGAAATCGCGCATGTGATTAATTGGTATCTAAATCCCACAGAGATCCTCAAAAAGGCTCGGTAGGCTCATGAGAGCCTCAGACTTGACTCAGGTCGATTGTTTAACAGCATCTTCTGTCGCTTTCTGGACCATCGCGCCAAGATCACGATTCACCCGGCCAAATAAAGCTAATAGAGAGTCGGAATCATGCCATTCAGGTATCGGGAGGAGTAAAAAGACATACCGTAGACCTCCCTCCGGAGCCTGGAAGACTTCACTCCCTTGATGCTCGAGGCAAGGTTGCCCACGAGCCTATCTTGTTGCCCTGATTGACGGCCAAAAACATTCCACAATTCAGCAGGCTGGACGAAATCATCATCGGTAATTTGGCTTGTATAGGTTGACACTTCTCGTGATGCTCTGTGTGCAAGCCAATGGAATTGGGATTGACTTTTTTGATCTCCGGATAGAATTTCGTTGGCTGGAGAGAGGAATTGACATAATTAGGATCACCCCCATAGTTATCGTCAAAGCGCATCTTGCCATCTCTCTCATAGGAGCAGTAAACTGACACTTTAGCTGCATTTGTGGGACGCTGCTGGTAATTGACGCCAAGTCTAAAACGTGCTGCGTCTGGGTAAGCAAACAACCGACCTTGAAGGACTAGACCGCATTGCAGTCAGTATTTTTATGCCTTTTCTCGAGAATAAAGATTACTCACCTGGATCAGCGGAAGCTGCGAACCCGGGAACCATGGTGGATGGCGAAAAAGCTGCCTGTTCGAAGTCCATGAAGTAATTTCAAGGCTGCAACACGTTAGAAATAATACGTTGCGATTCAGGGTTAGCTTTCCAATCTGCCTCAATGGGAAATCTTTGTGTGGCCAGACTTTTGTCATGTCGATTATGTTCCAATGGTATGTCTCAGCTTCAGATGGATCCATAGTTTGAACATAAACATTCCAGACCGGATAATCCTTCCTTTCGATGGCTTCAAACATATCTTGAATATAATAATCGGGATTCTCGCCAGCAATACGAGTGGCTTCCTCGCGAGTCAGGTTTTTGACGCCCTGTTGGGTTTTGATATGAATCTTGACATATTTGAACGAACCGTCCTACGATAGGGTTGATTAAAAGAAGCGACAGAGGGATCCTGGGAGAAATAAAAGACTCACCTTCAAGTTCTTGGGAAGCTTTTACTTGTGTCCACTGTAAGCATTGATGTTCCAAATGGAATGAGGGGTGCCACGATCACTGAAAAGATGTAGTAACTGATTAATACCTTCTGGATTTCCAACATGAAAGCTGCAGTGGATCAGTTCCAGGTCCCATTTTCTCAATTGAGATCTTGTTTACAAACTCCCAAAACCGAAAAAAGATATCAGCCTAGATTATAAATTATAGTAGTACGGATATTGTGCTTACCATATTGACATCTGGAAAATGACTCTGCGGGTTTCTCCTATGAGACCGATTTATTGAAGGAAACTTAATAGAGTCACGAATAAAGAAGACTGGCTGTACGGTATATGTTGGTGCAAGAAATTGCCTTAGCGATATACTAGTTTCTCACTGTGTTATTGAAGACCCAGTCTAAGTTCCCTTCGTTAGTATAGAGCTTCATCGCCCAACCATGGGCATCCCGTGAGGTATCGCCCGATCCTGCTTCTGGCCCAACAGTAGAAAAACGAAGAAGAACGGGCGTTTTATTCCCCGCTGTGTTCAAGAAACTAGCAGACGTGATATTAGAACAATCTGCTGCTGCCTCGAACACGCCATATGCGCTTCAAATCCAAGATGGATGAGTTAATACCCATATTCCAAATAGAATTATCCACGTACCCGACAGCTTTGGCATGGACAACTCTAGATCACTGTTTATTAGCCAAATTCAAGATGTGTTTTCATATATTTCATTGGAGCCTAACGCTCAAGCATTCTCTCTCTCGAGAAATGCGCAAGTGTCTCGATTAACTGAGTGTCCTGCAGAAGACCAAGTCCACCCCCTGTCTTATTGCGCAGAAGAACAGCAGTGCTGCTACTTGCAAAGGGACACCCTGGTATATTTAGCTTGTCTGTTTACTTTTAAACTCTAGGGGCCATCAAACCTTCCGCGAGTGTATAGTATCATTCTGACATGATGATTCGACGAATACCCTGCCCAGGTTTTTCAGAAAAATTGTGAATGATAAAAATTAACAATACAGGGAAAACCCCAGTCAATTGAGATTTTTATGAAACGGCTCCCATTAGTCAAGCTGCTTACTTTTGTTTTTCTCTTCTTCCTTCATTTGAGTTTGAACACAAACAAATTACATCATTCTCATCCGGAGATACCGACTCACGAACTCTTATCAATTGTCACCTGAAACTAGTATTATTCTATTTGCTACCTCCCTAAATGTAGCTGATTATTTGTTGAATTTTTTATTCCACAAGAAAGGCCCATTGGAGAGGTCGTTGTCGTCGCAACTGCAGCACGGGCTTTCTGTTGACATTGGGAGTCAATTCCCAATCAGAGCGACCCAAATTAATATAATCGACCTTTATCATGATATCGGGTGATTTCTCAGATTCAGTCAACTTGAAGACTCTATACTTTTCAGACCCTTGCCGGTATCTGCCCCACCTCCTATCGACTACTATATATCAATGGCTTATTGAATCAACTAGGTAAATGTCAGCTGTGAACACTGATACTAATTGGGCTTTGGTATACTTACTCCTCCCCAAATGGCTACATAGGTGGGAAGTAGACATATGGACAGACGGAGATGTGTATTTCATTCACCACACTTCAAATGTTACTTGTTCGGTAAATAAGCAAAACATTAAACTACCGCAGCCACTTTGTTCGTGCAAAGAGACCCTTTCAGATGTCTGCTTCATATCGCCGGTTCGTTACATTTCATATGTGGAAAAACCTAGGGGAAAGCGCGATGACTACGAACGTATCGAGAAGCCAAACACTCGCGGTAAGGCTCTTGGAGGTAGTTCATCTCCTAACTACTTCACCTGGGTTCCAGGTTGTAAACCCACGTTTGATCAATGGGCCGAATATGGTGGTAGTGAATGGACTTGGAAGCCTCTTGTCCATTATCTCCGCAAGAGTGTCACCTATTATGATGATGCCAAGCTATATTCTTCTGAATTCAAGCAGCTTGGGAGTGGGAGACTTTGTCCGCATGTTTGGCACTGCATTCCAATGGCATTTCCCAATTCCCAAGAAGGGCCAACATACCTGCGTGGTAGTTGACTTAGTCCGACCTGTATCCGATCCAGGTGAGGTGGCGCTGAATAGCGCGGAGCCATTGGTTCAGCCGAACATCAATCTTAATTTCTTCTCCAATGACTTGGATATTGTCGCCATGAGAGAAGAAATTCGGTTTAGCTACGATGTGCTGAAGCATGGTGATGGCTTTAAAGACATTGTGCTCAGCGAATATCCTTGGGATATGCCTCTTGACAGCGATGAGGAAATGAAGAGAGCTGTTTTGGACCGTTGTCAGACTGCATTCCATCTCCGTGGCACGGCTCGTCTTTCGAGAGATATCAAACAAGGCGTTGTTGATCCGAAGCTTAGAGTTCATGGAATCAAAACTCTTCGCCTCATTGACGCTTCTGTTATTCCAGCCATCCCCGAATGCCGTATTCAAAACTCCGTCTACATGATCGGTGAAAAGGGCGCAGATGCAATCAAGCTTGATCACAAGGATCTCTCTTAATCATTTCTTCCATGTATTTAATTGGCTTCCAGATTGTTCACATTTCATATTGTTTATATCTTTTCCTTCTTGCTTTCCAATTGAAAAGTAAAAGCAACATGTCTAACAACTCTAGCATCCATTAAAAAGTGTTACCTAAGCTAAATATTAAAATTATTACAAACTACAAGTAAAAAAGTTCGATTATAGAGACAATGATTAGAGACAAGGGAATTTCAGAGCTGAATGTATTAATATCCAGCCCTGGTGGGCTTGCTACTGATAGGACAATTTGTAATCTTAATTCAAAAATAGCAATTTCGATCGAGGAGGCCAATAACCTGACACATAGTAACATTTGGTGTGTTCTTTCAGTCAAAAGTCTCCTGGGCCAAGTAGTCACATCAAATTACCATAAGTGCCTCCTTCCTGTTCTATCTCCTCATCTTCATGGATGTAGTCTTTGAACTTATCCATCTCACTTTCCTTCTTCTTCGAGGAATTCAGATCTTTGGCATCGTGCTCATATTCATGTTCAGGTTCCTTTTCTTCATTCTCATCCTTCTTGTGAGGGTGTAGCATTCTCTCAAAGAATCCCTCATGTTCGTGGGTAGGACCGTTTGACTCTTCGTGAAATTAGAATTTGTAAAAGGGGTCTATTTCAAACAAAGATTGGCCCCACGAGAACTCACCGTCTGACATGATGGTCACTGTGGTGGATATGGTATTCAAAATTGAAAGATGTGATCACAGTAGAGTTGACTTAATAGGTAGTTATAAAGGAGAGGAGGGGCTCAATGTTCATTAGGTCGCGTCTTATACAGATTCATGCTACTTGGAATCAAGAACAATGGATCTATGCCATCATAGCGAAACTTCCCCGCACACAATGGGCATTCTTAAAATCGGAACATCTGTTTTATAGGCTACTCTAGTTGTGAGCGCATCATTGACTGATCTCCAGCACCTTGGGTAGGCAAAACGCGGGCTAAAGTTTATTCGCAAGTTTGTTCAGCGGAAGGTCCCGACGAACTGACGTATGAACTCGGCGATGTACTGCAGGAGGATTTATGTACTACATAGTGGTCTACACGTATAAATTCTTACATGTTTTTTGATTGATATAACGTTAGCCACGATTGACTTTCGATGAAGAGAAGGGAATTGGTCTACTATCACTATAAGTAGTTGGTGCGTATAGTAATTCAAACCTGCCCAATTGCTAGCTTTTTTACTTTACATTTCATTCAGCGGTGGCCCCAAGCGTTGCAAGTTTCTCCAATCCGGATTATGCCTTTGCAATCAGGAGGTGATGTTTTTGGAACTCGAATCATTTCCCTGTAACTTGAATCCAATTGTGATGTCGCTGGCTGGACTGAGAGGGGCCAAGGTCACTGGCGAGCCTTTGCATGATTCTCATAGTATATGTACTTATGACTGTCATAGAATTCTGAGTCCAAGGTTCTAGTTCATAATGATTATGACTGACATATCCGATATAAAAGAGAATATAGGCACTCGCTTGTGATATATGAATCCACATGATTGGAGATACTAACATCAAATGCTTGACCACCAAAAATATATTTGGCTTCATAATTAAATAAATGCTGCTTATTGACTCACAGAGGGTGACCTGGTTTGAGATCCGCGGCATAGAATTTTGATCGAAAGGGAAAAAAAGGAAGAACTTGCATTTATATGTACATAATACACCAGAAGGCACTCATTTAGTCTTGATGTGCTTAAGCTTCCTGTTCTCGAACACGAAGTTGTTGGCATAAGCCTTGGGGGTGAAACGGCGCTCATTGGGCTCCTGAACGAAGTACTCATAGCCCTGCTTCTGTGCGAAAGCGATGGCATCCTCCTTGGAGTTGAACTTAATGTTGGTGCCCTGCATGCTATCCGCAGATGACTGCCATCCCATGAGAGGGTTCTCCCAACGGTGACCCTTCTGTAGGATATCCCACTCCATACGCCAGTGGTGCGAATGCCAGGTACCGGATTGAGTAGCGGGCTTCGAGGGGCGGAAGATTCTGTCGACGTGCAAGGTTAGCCTATGAATGGTTCACGTAAGGTAATGTCTTGGAGAAGTGCTTAAGTACCTGACAGTTCGGGCCTGGAGGTCTGTCGGGGCACCGGAGAGAACAGCAGCAGGCAAGGTATCGCCAGGCTCGCTGCCATCCATAACGCGCTTGGGAACTGGAGAGAATTGTCTATATTCCAAAGGGAAAAGATTAGCGGGAGGCCTGCCGTTGAGGTTGCTGGTATGGGGACAGCGCACGAAGTTCCGTGGTCAATTGTGGCCTCATAATCAGGCTGGTGACGAGTCATTGCCTCGGAAGGGTTCTCCTTGTTGATCAAGGAGCTACCGCTGTGAGTGGTGGTGGGAGCCTCAGAGGCATTGGTCTTGATTGCGGGTGTACCCTGGGCCACATTGGAGGCAAAACGGACATTGACGGGTGCAACAAGGCGAGTCGCTCGGAGGCCAGCGGCCCCTCCAATTCTGAACAGCGACATAGTCGAGGTGGGTGAAGAAGGCGGGGGTTTGGAGGAATTCGACACAATGATTGTAGGAGACCGGTAGTCGCAGACCGAGTGCAGGTCACGGCCCCCACCCGAAAGGGTTTAGCGCACTTGGCTTCACCCGACCACCCGCTTCCCGGCCAGAGGTTCTCTTCCTCCTGCATCATCAGTCGTTCCTAGTTCACTCGCGCTGCGAACTACCGTGAGTATTCCGTCTGGGCTATATTACACCCAGAAGCCTCGATGTCATTTAATGCGACTATGTTCTGACCGCAATCAGTCCAGACAAGATGAGCTACATCGCCCGCCGTGGTCTTTCGACCCTGATCCCTCCCAAGGTATGCACAACCCAATTCACCATCTCAAACCTACCAGCTGTGGTCTTCTCATGATACTAACTCTGTTTTTAGATCGCCTCCCCTAACGTGAGTTCCCTCGATCGTGTTGTGTGAATCCGCGCACATATCACCCCTCCCACCCCCGTCCCGTTCCGAAGTCTTTTTCGTGTGGAATAGAAGCAGTATAAAAAGCCCTTGCCGCCTCAAACCAGCGCTAACACCCATTTGAAGGCCATCGGTGCCGCCCAGGATGCTGCCCGCATGGAGCGTGTTGTGAACTTCTACGCCGGTCTGCCCCGTGGCTCTGCTCCTCAGGTCAAGGCCACCGGTCTCCTCGGTCGTTACCAGGCCCGGTTCTTCAACAAGAACTCCGGCGCTCGTAAGTCTTAGACAGAACTGATCCTAAATAGGATCTTGGTATACTGACTTGAATAGCCCTTGCCCACGCTATCGCCGGTATCTTAATCCTCGGTTACAGCATGGAGTACTACTTCCACCTGCGTATGTGACCACCGCACCTAATATGTGCCCTACAACAGCTTGACTGATATATCGTTTCTAGGCCACCACAAGAACCACCCTCACTAAACTTATTTTCTTTGGGTGAAATGGGAGGATGCTCGATGTATATACTGCATCCTATCATCCCCCAGAGCAAGGAAGGCTGTAGGAATTAGAGATATTCAGTTGAATCTCATTTTGTTTCATTATCTTGAGCTTTGCCACTCATCAAGAACTTAGCCGTAGACTTGGTGGTTTTTTTACGATGTAGATGGTCGACTCGGTGTCCTATGGTGCTTGTAGAACAGGTCATATCTCCAATTTTGCATCGCTCTGTTCACCCGTCTTTCTCTCAGATGAGCATTTGTTTTCAGTAAAAGGGCTATCCAGAGACTTTGAAGTTCATCGTCAACGCTTTATCGAGTAATATCAATCATCTTCAATGGCTGTTTGGAAGATAGAGGTGGGTGGTTATAACATGGCCTAGTCCCTCTCACGACTTTCCCGGGACAGCGCTAACCGAAAACAGCCACCTCTCTCAGCTTCAAACCCGAGAACTCATCTTCAGCGAGCCGGAATACCTTCGTATTCATCACCCACTCCCGGACACATTCTCTTCTCCTTTCCCTCCTCCTTATCTCTTGGGAAATTCTCCTCCTGGGTTGTGGACTTTGCCCACTAGCACCATCTCAACCCAGCGCCGCGACTCCCAACTCACGACCCCCGTCACCGAACCTCCAACTGCCCCCCGGGAGGTGGCCCGACTAACTTCCCCCTCCTGGTTGTGGAATCCTCGATCATTCAGGGTACAACCATCAAAGCGAGCAGTACTACTGTGGCGACTCTTGAAACCTGACAAAAGGTACGGCGCTTGTCTCTTTCCTATTACTATGCCAGCTGGACCCGCGGCTGCCTCTCGCGTCGCATGATCATCTTCCGCAGATCCTTTATTTAGAAGCGCCCTGTTCTGACAAATGTCGCCCTCTTTGACTTTCACAGACTCGAGTATTGTTATGGCAGAGCAGAGCAGCCGCGATGTGGTAGATCAGACCCTGTCGGGCGGCGAGCCTTCGCCTTCCGACGTTCCTGCGAGCACAACCGACAACACTTTTGCTGGAGAGGACGTGGGGGAGACCAAACATATCGCAACAAGTTCAGGGCCTCAAATATCAACTATGCAGCAATCCGACGACGTAACGAGGGATACAACTGAATCTCAAGGCGGACGAGCTGGAGGTGCCAGTGATCCTTTGATGGTAGGTGGTGGCGGCGGAGTGGAAGACGATCGTTAGCTGATTTTTACGCAGGATGCAAAGCAGGGTGCTGGTTTGGTTGCGTCAAGGGCACTTGAATTGAATGGACTAGCTTCAGGATCAGATGGTGGGGATGATACGGCTTCCCAAGGTGGTTCGGAGTCCGACACCAGTCGGACAGACGGCAGACATCACCATAGGACAGGATCGGTAAAGAAGCCCACGGCCTTTGGAAAAGTTTCCTTTACGAAGTTTACGGTTCCAAAAGCGCCGGGGGCTTCTGCGCCTTCTAAGGCGCCTGAGAAAGGTATTTCTCCATCTTTGTCATTTGCTTCCTAATTGTCGTTTCCTGACAAAGAGTACCACTAGTGACATCTACCTCCACGACGCCCCTTGGAACGCCACAGCCAAGCTCAAGACCGCGCTTGGTTGCTAAAACCACTGGCGGGATGCGTGATTCGATTTCTAGAACAGGCGCTGGAGGTGCTAAGTCTGGCGGATCAGGACCGGATCCGACACAAGTCTGGAATAAAAATCGACGTATGTTGTCACATTATCAAACTCCACGATTAAAGACAGGCCCTAATTTTGCTTATTTAATTTAGCTGTTCAGCCAATACCGCCGAAACACCTGACGGATGAAGAATTGAAACAACAATATGGCATTCATATGACCTCCAGAATTCAAGAGGATGGCGGTGGAACCGAGTCCAAATGGGCAGATATTGATGATGACGAAGATGACTGGGCACCTGAGACTATTGAATGGACTGATGGTACGAAGGTCACACTCACCCATAATGAATCAATGCCGCCGCCAGAACAAATCCCCGATGTACAAACAGAAACACCATTACCGGAACAGACTGTGATCCAAGATCCTATTAAAATAGCTGCGCCGAAGCCAACTACTTCTGTGGGACCTAACCCAACAGTTCTTCGACTTGGTGCAAATGCTGAGCGTCAAGCTAAAGCTGCCAGCATCTCAAGGGGACCTAATGACCGATTTCCGTCGGGCTCTACAAGTCCAGCTCCCCCCCCGGCAAAGTCTCCATGGGCGACTCTACCCCCCGTGGAAAGAGTATCTCCAGTTGTCAATGCTCCCTTCCAACCACCCCCCACAGTATCTCAGCATCGTGTCCCAGTCCATCATCCCCACAGGGAAGACGGTCATCATGCTCCACCGCCGACTCATCAGATTGCAGCTGATGACTTCAATCGCGCTTGGAAAGAGCCTAGTTCAGCTGCTCCTAGAGAACTTTATAATTCTCGGTCTGGTCAATTAGAGCCTGTAGCAGACACTCGGAGAGGCTCTTGGCGGCCCGATCAGGGACCCCGACCTCCTGCTGTGCTGCAGAGACCTGGTCATGGTGATCATAATGGTCCTGCAGAGCCGTCAGCAGCATTCCAAACTCATCGTTCCAGCCACCAAGATGGCATGGGTTGGAACCGTCGGCGTACATCATCGAATGTAAGTGGTGGAAGCGGAAGCTTTGGTCGTCGTATGTCGTTTGGTAGGGATGCAGCTCCACGATATAGTGAGGGACGGAGAGGCTCCCATGCAAATGAAGATTGGGTTGACCCAGCCTTGAGCCGTGAACCGGGCCATTTCCAAGAGTCTTTCTCACATCGCCATGCTGGCCCTAGCCGGCCTGCGCCACCTTCAGTAAGTATCGGTAGTGAAGCATCACCGGTGGAGAGCCATGCCGCTCCTACTGCCGTTCCAGAAGTACCACAGGAAGATCCGGTTGTCTTACAAGAACGTATCATGAAGGAGAAGCGATTGGAGGCTAGGCAACGACGACTAGATCAAGAAGAGAAGGAGAAGCAGGCGCGCGACGAGAGAATTCGTCAGAAACTTGCGGCTCTAGGTCCTCCCCCGGAGAAGAAACGCAAGGATAGTCTTGAGAGTCGCAAACCACCAGCGGCTGTATCAAGTACCTCACCTACAACTATTTCTTCTCCACCTAAACCCCCTGTTCCTGAGCCCACTGGTGAACCAAAACAATATGGGATGATGAAAGTTCATCACCCTGATGCGGTGAAGAAACTTGTGGCGGCAAATGAGAGAGAACGCGCCGCCGAGAAACAGGCAGACAAACCCTCACCTCACTTGCGCCGCTCCTCTTCCCCTCACCATCTCACATCCAAACGTGACCCTGCACCTCCTTCTTTCGACCAACCTCAACCTTCTGAACCCCGTTCTCAAGACTCCAAAGTTGATGAGCAAGGTGATCATTGGCGAGGTAATTTGAACGTTCCCAACTCCTACGTCCCCTGGTCTGCTCCGAACCTTCCATCAACTTCGCCTTCCGTGAACAATCTCTGGAAGCCTTTGAGCAGTGACCGCACACTTGGTAACGGAATTTTTGACCAAGCCCTTGGCGGTTTTCCCTCAAGAGAACTTCCTTTACGCAGCCAACTTGGTCTCGATCAACCCACGATGCCTGCTAGTCAGTCTTTCGCAGTCTCTCAGGACCCGACTCCTGTTCCAAATCTGCCCTCGCCTGAGACTAGAGCTGCCTCTTTCGACCCTCTTAGTCCTATTGGTCGACCTGGTCCCATCGGACCCCCAAGCTCTATGGCTCCAAACTGGCCACAGGCCAGAGGCGTGAGCGCTTGGAACAACTTTGGTCCCATGGCCAACAAGCGTGAATCCGAGCAAAATCAGAAGTATCGGCAAGAGTTCAACGATGCCCAGAAGCTCCGACAGGAGATGCCCAAAACCCAGGCTCAAGAGAAGCCAGAGTCCCTCAAACATACCTGGAAAAAGGTTCTACCCGACAGAGATGCCCGACAGATGAATGCAGCTGTAAACGCTGACGCTAAGCCTATCAGCCAGTCTGCTGCACAACCTGACGTGGCTCCTATTCTTGGGTCATCCCCCGCACAGAATCTCAGGCCTGCTGCCGCGGTTGCGAACCCGCTGAATGGCATTGAAGATCCTGCCGATGCGCGTCCAATTTCCTATGCCCCAGCTCGCGGTGGTTCGCGCTTCTTCCCTCATGCTGGGGAGCAGTCAAAACGTACCCATCGCAGTCCATCTCCACCACCACCAGAAGAGGTTTCACACCCAGTCTACTCGAATGGCTCGGGTCGGCCCTTAGTTCATCTGCCTACTCCCAAGCCTGTCGTGAAGTTACCTCCCAAGGCTGTGGCAGTGGCCGCTACTCCTGTGCCACCACCAACCTTTGCTTCTATGGCTGCCGCTGCGCCTCCCCGAGCAAAGCCATCGTCTGATTCGAGTACCATAGACTGGCAAGAGAAGATAAATGGCCTTTTGGGCAAGAAATCTACTCATGATAGCAAGGGCGTCTTGGCTGTCGCCTCAGCTTCAAAGGTACCTCTGGATGTTCAACTACCAGTTGCGGCTGTATCTGTATCTTTACCAAGTAATGTCGAAGTTCATACGCAGACTGGTGATGGCGACATTGCCGCCAAGCAGGTGGCCGAGGGTGAGGAGATCTTCGAGGATCGTGAACCCGGCTCACAGCCCGGAGTTCGCTTGCCCAACATGGCTCCACCAGCTGCGTGGCACGCTGCTGTGGCTCCCCAGCCGTCTCGAGTGCGTCTTAAACCAACGCAAGTGTCCAGCATTGATCCGAATTGGTCTAGTCATGTCGACAAAGATGCACATGGCAATATCCGAGCTACCGTTTTGCTTCCTGGACAAGAGGTTGGAAAAGTTGTCATTCTGAATCGAAAGCATGGCCAGCATACCCCGCGTCATCGTAACACGCCCAACGCCAACCGCGCTCGCAAGGGCCTTAAGCCCCGTGATCCGGAGAATGGGTCGAGCTGGACTAAGAAGCCCTCTTCCCAGCAGACGGGCAGTTCCGAATCGTCTCATCGTAACCAGTCTCGGAGTGCATCCTGGGGACAATCTAACCAGGGCGCTGAGCAGTGAGATGTCTTGTTTTTCTTTGCATTTCAGGGTTTTATCACACGAATGGGACCTTAAGGCGTCGTGTCCCTGTTTCGCTTTTCACAACGCGGCACCAGTATTCAATCATGGTTCGATCTCGCTTGGAATTTCTCTTGTTGCTTCCACTCCGCCAACCCACGAAATCAAAATTCCGTGATACCTTCGTCATGTCCACTCCGCGCTTCAATTGAAATGGTGGAGTACAACATGGGAACACAGCACAGAATATCTCTCTAACCCCAATCTTCCTCCCCGACTCCCCCCTTTCCATAACATCACACTTTCTTCACGTTTGTACTTTTGAGTTGCCTTTGCCCAATTATCTTTTTGCATGCCCACCGGAGTCTGGCTGTTTGAACTGGGCCACGATTCATTGATACGAGAATATGTATGGAAGTGATTCATTTACCTTTGTGGCGAAAGAAACTGCTGTACGGTTCCCGATTTCCTTTCATGAGACTGATTTTCAGGCGCTGGAGTCGGTTTCTTTGAAGAGGGTTTTATGCTAGGATGATTCTCGTGTCTTGATATTGTACCACCGTTCCCCAACGCCTACACTTCCGCTCTCGAAATTTCATCGAACCCATGGGCCGGGTTGCGTTTATCATGCAGCCTTAACAATGCACTATCCCTATTTCAATATATTTTCCATCCGACGCACTTCGTAGAAAGATCATTCTCTCTGTTGATTTAGGATAAAATGATGGTAAACAGTATATACAAGTAGAGAAAAGGTATCAAGCTGAAAAGATAGTAGATCAAAATAAAGCAGACAGTAAACCCTCCTTTCCCAGCCTGAACGCCGATAGTTATCCCAAACACCATAAAAAAATATCTCGACCTTGCTCCATATGATTACCGCCCACGCTTATTCTCCGAATGTCCAGCCAGACAAACACCTGTATATTCAAATAAGAGAAATACGACCCTCCGAAGCTGGCAAGTCTCTACCAGTTCCACGTCCGACTGGAGGCAGTAAAGACGGGAGGCTTCCATTGTAGACGAGCTGGGTCGATCCTACGAGCGCCCTTAACTTTCTCTTTCTCAAGGCGCTTGTTATGTTCTCCGACGGCGTAGTCTGTCAAAACGATAACCCAGTTTCCTTTCTATGAGAAGATTAGTATATGTCCTCAACAATAATCAAGTCGTGGTGGGAAAGTAACTCACGTGGTATCGAAGCATATTGAAGACGACCAAAGTCTCATGCACGTCCTTCTCTGTCATGGCAGTAAGAACAGCAAGCTCGTTCTCGCTCATCGCCTCTCGATTTGGCTCTATCAGAAGCTCCACTAGCGTCTCTCGCCAGTATTGTCGATAACTAAGGAGACCCAGATCACTAAGAGGCTTCTCGGGCGATCCGAGCTTGCCTTCGCGCTTGCTGAGCTCGTAGCTGAATGCAATCAGCAGACGGCCGAATCCTCGGCGCTGGTATTGTGGTAGCGTCAAGATACAGGCCAAATTGTAGCTCTCAGCGGAGTCTTTCTCCTTGGAGAAATAACCGACTAGATGGCATCCTGTCTTGTCGCGGGTACACATGCAGTAGAACATGAAGGGATCAACGTCATAATAGAGGGTCTTGTGATCGAGGAACAGTTTGCTGAGGAGACACAGGTTGCGACACCAAGTGCGCTGACGACGCCCGTCAACTTCGAAGAAGGAGATATTGTCGTCGCGGTATATCTCGTTCCCGGGTGGGTGTACGAGGGTACATTTTGCGCGATGGCGCTCAAAAGCGCGTTGGTTATCGAAGTAGCTGAGACAGAACTCGTCGATGTAGACGAGATCAACGTCTGAGAAAGCGTCCGGGTATGGCGAGAAGTACCAAGGTTCAATATCGTATTTTCCCATTTGAAGACGGGTCAGGTTACGAACACGATGGATCTCAGTCGGGTTTTGTGTCATACTGCCGCTTGTGCGGAGCCGTTCGATCTCCTCTTCACGGGATATCACCTCACCCGATGCTGTCTTGACTTCATCCTCTTTAGGTTCATTGGCATCTGCCATGTCCACATCCTCTGAGTCGCCACCTCTGGGTGTCCCAGCGGCAGAGGCCGCTTCAGATGGGAACATAGAGACATCGCCACCGGGCGTTTGGGCATCGCGGTTTTCTTTGCCGCCAGCTTTTGATGGTCTAGAAGCCTTGCCGACGTTCACGTTTTTGCCTCCAAGGGCATCTGGAGTCCCAGAGACTTCACGACTGTCGGCACGAGGGCGCTTTTGGACATTTTTACTGGGCGCCTTGTTTGTTGTGGCAGCCTTTTTCTTTTCGGTCTTCTCTGGCTGGGGCCACTCAACCTCATGGGAGAGATCAATCCGTGCCGCCGGTATCCACTCTGCAAAGATTGATCAATATTCACGCTTCTGACTGACAAGGGCAAGCAATGTATTCCGAAGTACATACCGTCAAGACGTTTGTTGAAGTCAACATAATGAACACTGTCAATTTGGTTAGCAAATAAAGCTTTCATGATTTGATTTCATATTCACATACTAGAGTGATGGTCCATCCTTTCGCTGCCTGATTGATAGAATCTCTGCTTTACGAAGCTCACCATCCTATAGTCGCAGTTAATATATCGGTCACGTGATAACGAGAGACGCCAGAATCTGCGTGTGCCTAACTCACCTTCTGCACCATGGCCTTCACACCGATCCTATCCCGCGAGTTAGTGAATGCGACCGAAGAAATTCGACCTTCTATCCCGAGGAAACATTTTTTGAGGATCATATGCGACCTGTGATGGGCTTACCTGATGGTGTTAAGGGTGGCGAACCCCTTCTCTACAGGGTCGGGCGTCCCTGCCGCCTCACCATGGGAATCCCGGACACCCATTGTGATCAACTATGTTCGAGTCTGGTCCGAGCACGGAGATGGGTGGATCTGATGGATTTGATGAGAAACTCGATGGAATGAGGTTGATGATGCTTGTGGTGATGAGCGGAATCCGGATGAGGATTAGTAATCATGTGCCGGAAGGGGATGTCTGCCCTGATGAACGTCAATGAAGTATACAAGTCACAGGCGACGGATGGCAACAATCTGCAATCAAGAATATTCTCTCGTCTTAAGGAACGATCTTCAGTTAGCCTGAATCATCCTCACAGTGCATCGAGAGATGACTGAAAAGTTGATGCAAATTAGGTCTAAATATCTGAATAGTACTATGTATTGATGTCCTCAGAACATTGAAGTATAGAACCCCACTTGGGCATATGGGACATCAAACCTTTTGATTGGAAAAGCATCATGCGGTTCTAATATAATATAGCATTGGTATTCGGAAATAATTGCGCTATCATACTAAATTCACGCAAATTGTAAGCTTTCTTTAGGTGGATCCACTTTCAAATGAACCCCAACTTCCCATTACGGTTAATACTGCGATTGTCTCCAAGGCTGCCAAGTTCGCAGGAATACTAGAGGTCATAGTATCATGCGTGCAAACCCGGGCCTATTCAAATTTTCACTATCACCATTCTTTTTGCAACTCTGCTGAGTACATATATACACAAAATGACCACTATTGTCCTCGTTCCTGGAGCTTGGCTGACCCCATCTTTCTATGATCCATTTGCTCTGGCTTTAAAGACAGCCGGCTATGACGTTCGCTATGCCAGTTATCCATCCTTAGATCCCAAGGACCCTTCCGCAACGGACTGCGAGGCCGATGCGAAAGTTATTGCAGGCACTTTACGCTCAATTGTGGAAGACGAGGGCAAAGAAGTGTTGCTCTTTCAACACTCCTACGCTGGAATGCCTGGTGCTGCGGCAGCAGTCGGATTAGCCAGATCTCAACGGGAAAAAGAGGGTAAACTTGGCGGCATCATCGGGCTGCTGTTTATCGGACCTTTTGTGGTGCCTGAAAGCCTTAGCTGCGCGGGTTTGCAGGGCGGAAACTTACCACCATGGATTTTACTCGACAAGGTATGAGCTTTCATGTTTCATTATTCAACGGATTTCTCTTCTAACTCTGATCCCACAGCCATCGACTGGTCTCAATGTACCTGAAGATCCGATCAACAACTTTGCTGCAGATGTCGATCCGGCTCTAGCTCGGTCTCTAGAGGCTGATATTAAACCCCACTCGACGTTGGCGTTTACCTCCCCACAACCTCATCCCGCTTGGGCGGATGAGGAGTTCCGCGGTCGCCTAGGCTTCATTGTCACTACCGAGGACCGTGCTGTACCTAAAGAGGCACAATATGGCATGATGGCCGCTACTCAACAGCAATGGATCATCAAGGAGATTGATTCGAGTCATTGTGCGCCATTTATAAGTAGAATTGAGGACACGGTGAAGGCGACACAGGAGATTATTACTAAACTTGCATAGATTAGAATAGAATAAGTTGTCATTGCTATTGTCGAACCGCTTTCACTTATGCTTATCTGGAGTATCCTTCGCCAATGTTATAGAGGCCTTCGGCCGTGGCTTTACTAGACCACGATGTCTCCGAGGGCATTAACCTGATCCCAATTCCACATCTTGAGACTGAACATGTACCTCCAGTAGATTACAAAGCGATATATATGGCCAGCATGGTGCTCCCACAATCTTCAAGTTGTGGAGCCATATCATGTTCAATCATGCTCAGAATGTTTTCCATCCTTGAAACGTTATGTACTTCAAAAAAGCAATATGATTGGCGCAGGTCAAAATATGAATGGGTCAAAATTCCCATAATTATACTGTACTGTGTGCATTTTAGCCCAATGATAGAACGTAAACTTTTTCAAAAGACAGTCTTATTGGAGGAAGTCAAAGTCTAAAACCCACTTTCCCCGTAGTGCCTACCGCCTATCTATACTTAGATGTCGATCAAAACGCAGGTCGTCAATACAATACTTTAACACAAGATTTCGAGCAGTGGGGCGAGCTGCATTCTTCCTAGTGGTAAGATAAAACGGTAATTAATGGAGTTTCTATATACAAAAACTTATATTGGTAAACAAGTTACATCACGCTAAGGTCTAAAAGAGCAAGGCGTTACAATAGGCATTGCCCACTGGCCGAAACATCATGCTCAGGCAATGTGTACTGCATGTGTATCACGATTGAAGGCGGTCATCTCGAACTTTCAAGGCGGTCATAAAGAAACTATGAGGTTTGCTGTCTATCTATATAAAGCACCTTTCTCCATGCGCTTGTGGGTAACTACTACCGATTTTCTTGTCTTCTGAATCAGAAAATACCCACTTTCAAGGAATTTCGAGCTCCTTTCGCTTTCTCAATCTGATAGTAGCAGCACTGAAATTGTATTCAGTCGCAATGGCCCGGCTCTCTCCCTCCTTCAGCAGCCAGTCAAATACGTTGAACACCCACAAGCAAAGCCCGATGACAAATATTTCGTGCTGTAAACACCATCTTGATCGAGATAATTTTACCCCAAGCTCGGAATCAAACACATCAGACATGAGTTCTCCATGGTCCAATTTGATAAAGGACCCGCTAGCTGAATTCAGTCCCTTCTTCTCCATGTCGCCAATTGCAACTTCAGATCTGGATCTATTAAGCGATGCAAATATTTTTCCTTTTCAACAAGACAAAACTGCCTTTTCTCAAAGCCCAGACCATATGGCTTCTGCCGGCTCATGGGTGGACTCTATCTACTATTCGCCCCCTGCATACTCTTCACCATCTATACACAGTAGTAGAGCCCCAGCGGGAACCCATGAGGATGAGGATAAAACCACAGCAGAAACATGTCGCCATAGGCGCAAGCTACAGTGAGTTTTGCGTTATGTGCTTTTTATGGGATCTTGAAACCCGATGCTAAGACCATTGTCCAGGAATAAGTCAGGAGGAGAATTCGAGTGTAAATGGAAAAATTGTCAAAACCCCGGTCCGTTTACTAGGAAAGCGGTCCTCATGCGCCACATTGATACGCAGCATATCTCCCCGCGCTCGTTTACTTGTCCGGATGAACAGTGTGGAAAGTCTTTCAATCGAAAAGATAACGTTGACGAGCACTTTCGACGGGTTCATTGGGAATAAGCCTCTGAAAGTTCTTTCTGGAGGTGGAAGAATGGACGGCGCTAGGTTGAGTTATTGGGTAGGTCTTATACTTCTGTATACCTATGGGTGATTGGGCTGAAAATTTCGCTTCTATTCTTAGAGTTTTAAAGGCCAATATACTAAGTGATGAAATGAGAAACAAATCCGTTTTCTTCTTCGGATACTTATGGAATCTGTGCATAGAAAAACATTTTGTAGCTCCTGATAGATTTGCATGATTATCGCAAATACAATCCTCCTAATGATACAAAACGGAGCAGGCAGTGGGTCATGAATGCAAAAATAAATAAAAATGAAAGAAGGCTTCTAGTATAGCACACTCTCAATACCACCCATTGATTGTAGCTGTACCCGCTACTAGCTCATCTAGCTCATCCTTCCGAGATTTATACAACTCCTGAGCTTCTCGCTCCCGGCGCATGATAAAGGAAACGTCTTCACGGAACTTTTCTAAACGTGCAGAAACAGCCGCTTCTTCTGAAATTTGTAAATTTCTGAAGGACTCTAGGTCATCTTGAGCCTTGGGCAACGCTGAACTAGCTTCCAAGATCTTTGATCGGAGTGTCTTGGCACGTTTCTGGTATCCGCCGTGAACCTTAGCAAGCTTTCCTTCAAGCTTATTACCCTGCTCAGCTGTTGCAAGTAGAGATGTTTGGACGTTATCAAAGGCTGTGATCATGCGCTGCTCTTCCTGCAGCATATCTTCCTCTTCATCGTCGGCGTAGCCATCGAGGCCTGGTAGAGCATTGGCGCGAGTAGATGACCATACGTCGTCAAATTTCTCTTGCCATTCGTTCTGCTGCTGTTGAGATTCGGTAGAGGCTGCCTCGGCAGCAACGGCTGCACGAGCCGCATCTAAGAAGACATCATCCAAGCGACCAAGCTTTGGGGCTTTGCCTTCAATCTTAGCACCGGGTACTGGATGTTTGCGAGAATCATGTGCAATTAACAATGCGGTTTCCCGAGCAATTAGACCCTCAATCGAATCATTTACATGAGCAGCACGTGCCATTAAAGCATCGATGTCAAGGACGGCGGGCCGGGGAAGACCGCGCTGGTAGACCTGAGACTGGCGCTTAAACTCGGCCTTAGCAGCCAGTTCTTGGACCTGTTGTTCTCGTGCATCTCGTTCAGCTGCATCCTCCTGGGTAAATGCTACGGAAGCAGAGGGTTCAGCTGTCTCAGACGGGAGCTCCTCAAGTTCCCACTCGGACTCTTTGGGTTTGGGAAGTGATGAGAGCCTGCTGCGAATCTGCTGGCGCGTGAAGTTTTCGTGCAGTTTAATATCTCGGGGTGTGCTAGGAACAATTTGGCCACCTGCCTCCTCTCGGTTCAAGGCAAAATGATCGCGTGGTGTGCGTAGTGGGGTAGCGCCAGGCCCAATCCCGCCATGCATTGGAGTTGCGCCAATACCATTGGCTTGTCGAAATGGTGTTGCCATAGGGTTAGGTGTGACAATATCCTGCTTTCGGGGAGCAATGCCATCGAAACCGGTAGACGAACCACCCTCGTGAAGAGGAGTGTTCTCGCCGCCGAGCAGAGAAGATTGTGTCTCGGTCAACGCGCGAATGTTCTTAATTTCGTTGGCAATGTGATCTTCTTCGGGGGCCGCGCGCGGCGTACGAATAGGTGTGCCTCCGACAATTGATCCGTAGTTTCCAATGAGTCCTCGGGTGGCTTCTTCATCTGCGCTCATCCGGCTCGCCTTGTCTCCAGCCATACCCATTTTGATAATATCTTCCATTTCGCCTTCACCGATTTGTGGAGCAGGCAGTACTAGACCCCGTCGGCTGCTGCTCTGCTCTGCCTCTCGAATCTTTTGCATCTGTCCTGCGCGGGCAGCGGCGGCGAATGCAGCGGAATTGCTGTTCTTGTCTTTCTTTTGCTTCTTGCGCTCTGCATCTTCATCTTGATCGCCCTTTCGCTTGTTGGCTAATTGTTGTTTCCGGGGGTCAAACATTGCTCGTTCACGCTCATTGCGAGTTTCTTCTTCAATGGTATCGTAGAAGCCAGGCGCGGCTGGTTTCTCAAATGGGATATCTGCATTGTAGTCCATCTGACCAGGCTTCCGGGTGGTGACCTTAACATTGATACCGGCATTCTTAAGCTCACGTCGCTTCTGTAGCACCGCCAGACGTCTAGACTCTTCCAATTGACGCTCTCGGGCCTTTCGCTTCGCCTTTTTACCTTGTGTGTTAGCAAGACGAGCTCGCGCCTCGCTGAGCATCTCTTTCTCATCTTCATCCAAGTCGATAGTGTCAGGGCGCGCAGGCTTCGATTCGGGATCGGGATCAAGCTCGCCCGGACTATAAATTTTACTGTCAGTACATGCTCAGGTTGATGACCATCTTGAATAAAACGTACCGTAAGCGGCGAACATCGTCCGCACTGGGAGCAGATGCCTCCCCACCTTCAGGGCCACCCAATCCAAGCTCATCATTCTCTCGCGACTCGGCCTCATCTAGGAGCTTTTGGTATCGCTCAAGACACTGTGTTGCTGTGCGACCGACGATAGGTGCGATTGTGCGCCATTGCGTGGGCATTAATTTGGCGAGATGCAAAAGCTTTTCGTCCTCCTCCCGCGACCACTCGACTTTGCGAATACCTGGGTCCAGCCATTCAATCCAACGCGCCTTGCATTGCTTCGGTGTTTTCCGTGCGAGGAGAGAGGAGACTCGGGCCCACTGGTTAAGACCATATTTGGAGACCTGCCAAGGATGTTAGTACAAAACCATCAAATGACACGCGACATTTCAATAATGGCGAGCGAAACATACAGCTGCACGAAGCACTTCATCCTCGATATTGGTCCTAAAATTTGGCTGTTAGCGATAGTCTTGAGATTGAGGGAGGTTGCGGAAGACACATACCAAACACCTCCTTTCACGACAGGCATGATGCACGATCGGGACTGGTTATCCAGTCAAGTCCAGCCGCAAGCTGTAAGATAAGTTGTTAATCTGTCTCCGGGGAGATTGAAAAGTCGAGAGTCCCCGGATTAGAAGTGACGCGCCGCAGTGGGTTGCAACATCACGAAAAGACGAGTCGTGCCAAGCACTGATCCTTCACCGCCCGCAAAGGCGGTCAGCCAACATTTTTTGACTTTTTTTACGCCAAAATTTCCGGTTTTGCAAAAATAACGATAAGAGCATCAACCATGTCGACCAAGTTAGATGCCCCCCAGCAGTTCAAGCAACCCTCTCGTAAGGGTAAGAAGGCTTGGCGCAAGAATGTCGATGTTACAGAAGTTCAGGAGGGTCTGCGTTTGCTGAAAGATGAACAGATTAAAGGGTATGTTGATCTACCTTTTTTACATTTTTACAATTTGTCCCACTCGTCGAATTATGAGGACTTTTGCTAATTTTTGTGCAGCGGTATCTTATCAGAGAAGCCATCCGATGAGCTGTTCACGATTGATACGACTGGAAATGAGGATGTGCGCAGACAAATTGCCAAAAAGCATAAGCCTCTTAAAGCGGACGAGATTATCGCCCAACGGTCTTCCATTGCCGCACTGGACGGTCGCAAGCGTGGAAACTCAAACTTGACCGACGGAGTTATTGAGCCAAAGAACAAGAAGCACAAGAAGGATTGGATCAGCAACAAGGAGAAATTGCGCTTGCAGCAAGTTGCGAAGGAAGGAAATCCCGCCAACAAGATTCATGGAGGTGAACTTTACGACCCCTGGGCCGAAGATGTCGAAACACCTGTTGTAGTTGACGACCCACGTTTCGACTTTTTGCCTAAGCCCAAGGCTAAGGTCGCTCCTGTTACCATTAAAGAACAACCCGTGTCTCTTGCCGCCAATGGAAAGCCTATCCCATCAGTTCGAACACCACATGCAGGAACCAGTTACAACCCTGTCTTCGAGCAATGGGATAATCTGTTAGCGGAGCAAGGTGAAGCAGCCGTTGAGGCAGAGAAGAAGCGTCTCGAAGAAGAAGCGAAAGAGGCAGAAAAGGAGCGCCTAAGAGAAGAAGCCCAGGGTGACGATGGCGAAGCGAAGTCTGATGACGAAAGTGCTTGGGAGGGATTCGAGAGCGAGTATGAGAAGCCTGAGTGGCTGAACAAGAAGCGACCTGAGCGAAAGACTAAGACCCAGCGCAACAAAATCAATCGAAGGAAGGAGGCTGAGCGTAAGGCCAAATGGGAGGCCAAACTGGCCGCGAAAGAAGCCCAGGCCGAGAAGGTGGAACTTCTTGCAGAGGAGGCGAGACAGCGGGCGATTCAAATGGAGAATCAGTCTGACGGCGATGATTCGGAGGAGGGTGATGATACTCAGCTTCGACGCAAGACCTTTGGAGGAAAACTTGCGTATGCTCCCACGAATTTCAAACCATACGTGCTATTGCTAACATTCATTCTAGACCCCCCGAGAAGGCATTGGAGGTCGTCCTCCCAGATGAACTGCAAGACTCACTCCGACTCCTCAAGCCGGAAGGAAACTTGTTAGATGATCGATTCAGAACTCTCATTGTACAAGGCAAACTTGAGTCCCGCAAGCCGATCACACAAGCTCGCAAGGCCAAGAGAAAGGTGACTGAGAAGTGGATGTCGAAGGACTTCAAGGTTCCAGGTTTAGAGTAACGTTTGGGCTTATTAATTAATAAGAGCGTGCATCGGCGTTTGGACATACACAAAAATATCTGCACAATGAATGGGATTCGATTTCAAGTTTTACGGATGTGTACATTGTACATTTTGTATTCCGATATCACATCGGATCTATAGAAGTTGAGTATATTTTTTGCCCTCCTTCATGATTATCCCAAGTAGATGTAAACCCATTCATTAAATTATTTCAGGCAAAATAAATACATTTCCCTCACTTCAATGTTAAATTCAAGTCATTATGTTTCCCATAGTAAATCCCCCCTTCCTATTGCAGTTAGATGGGCATATCAAAAGGCGGTGTCGTTATCCATATTTTCTGCCAGAAAAAAAAGTTGTTGCGGGCAGAACGATCGTCTCCTCCAATTTCTCTCATCATGCCCAACTTTTGATAAGAGAAAATCACCGTCGGAATGGATAAGAGCGGCCTTTCCAGCAACTGGAGGAAGCTACAAGCCACGCTTAAGAAAGAGAGCTCTTCAACCACTACAACAAGCTCAAAACGCAAAGCCTCAGACCGCGACTCTGATCAAAGTGCCGCGAAGAAGCGAAAGTCAATAGACAAAGATCAGACGACTCGGCGCATGTTTTCAACAGATAAGCGACAGAGAATGGGTGATTCATCTAAAAGCACTGGTCCTTGGGATCCAGCTCCAGGAACTCTACGAAAAAAATCTAGTGCTGGAGTTTCCACGGCCAGTACGTCCGAGACTCGCAATAGCAAAGTGAATGAAGGCCGTTCACCAACGTGAGTATTCGCCTGAACTGTTTGGATGTGTTGCTATATCCAATTTTACTTACTATTTCAATTTCAGTGCCGAAATCGGAAAATACATCGCCATGGATTGTGAAATGGTTGGTGTAGGCCCGAACCCCGATAACGACTCTGTCCTCGCGCGTATCAGTATCGTCGACTTCAATGGCGATCAAATCTACGATTCATACGTCCGACCCAAAGAAATGGTGACAGATTGGCGTACCCACGTCAGTGGGATTGCACCAAAACATATGATCGAGGCCCGAACTCTTGAAGCAGTACAGAAGGAAGTTGCCGAGATAATGAATGGTCGAATTCTGGTCGGTCATGCCGTCAGCAATGATCTTGACGCCTTATTAATTGGCCATCCTAAACGCGATATTCGAGATACAAGCAAACATCCCGAGTACCGAAAGATCGCTGGTGGAGGCTCCCCGCGCCTAAAGATGCTAGCGGAACATTTCCTCGGATTGAAGATTCAAGAAGGTGCGCATTCATCAGTGGAGGATGCCCGTGCTACTATGGCGCTTTACAGGCGGGAAAAGGACTCGTTCGAACGGGAGCACTTGAAGAAGTGGCCTGTGCGACTTACTGCTGAGACCCAGGATAATGGAGAAAAGAAGAAGAAGAAAAAGAAGAAGACTACTCGCAAGCGGTGATTTTTGATATTATTGATTGGCGTGAGGCATCGCAACAACTGTACTTATGTAGAGATATTGTATACCCCAATTTTGCATCGAGGCTTTGAATTGAATACACACATTTACCAATATATACCTATTGACATAAGAACTTACGCCAAATTTATGTGAATGTAGACACTTCGTATGACTTGAGCGTAACAATGATGTCTCGCTATGTACACCGTTGGGAATATGATATACTACTAGTACGTACTAACGGGCTGGCGGATGCTGTTACTAGTATACCTATCCAAACTTGAAATGCGCATGGCTTCCAGATACTAATTCTATCCGTAATAACTAGCTACAGGATCCCCAAAGAGATCAAGGCGGGGCTTAACACCCAAACCAGGAACATTGGGAGCAGTGATACGCCCTTCAATGGCCTCAAACAAGCAATCGGCCGTGTGAACAGTAATCATATCACGACTCTCCAATACACAACATAGGTTTATCTCAGGAACCGTCTGTCCCATATGCAAAACGGCCACAAAGGCTATTTCAGAGCCAAGAGTGTCCTGGACGCTAAACGTGTATCCTGCTGCAATACACATATCTCTTTGCCGACGACACCTAGTGAGACCACCGTTTTTCGAGATCTTCATTCCGATGCCTTCGACAGCATTATCCGCGATAAGCTGAATGATCGAGGCATCCGACGTGGCAAATTCATCAAAATGAATCGGAAAATTTGATCTGCGTCTGGGGGAAAGATATTCCCGCCATGTGGCACATGGGGCTTCAAGTACAAAGTCCAGTCCATCAGGAAGCAGCCGAAGCATACGCAACGCGACTTCAACAGTGAGTCCACCGTTAGCATCTACGAGGAAGAACTCTTCAGTTGTCTATCAGCAAGTGAAGCTGCAATACGAGCGGCATCAGTGCCGGGCTCGCCGGCAATCTTGATTGAATGGCCCATATAACCACGTTTACGATGATCATCAACGCGTGCACGCATTTCATCTGAATCTCCCACATAAATGGAGGAAATAAGTGGCAGCTTCAAGTCTGTTCAGCCACCGAGAAGATCACAGACTGGCACTCCTACCTAATTTGCCGAAAATGTCCCAGCAGGCAACGTCAAGAACAGTCTTCGCATGTTCGTGTCCAACGAGAGCCTCGTCCATCGCATCGTTGATGCGATCTACCTTCCGAGGATCGAGACCAATCAGTTTAGGTGCTATCTCGGCAATTCCAGCTCGCGCACCTAGTGCATGAGCAGCAACATAGGTGGAACCGAAGGGAGTACTCTCGCCCCAGCCTTCAATCCCATTCTGTGTGGTGATGCGGACAATGTCAGCATCAAAGCTGCGATATTCACGCCCGCCAGATAGACGATAGACACCACCTGAATAGGGGAGCTCAACCTGGAAACGTCGATTCGTGAAATTGAAAGGCTCAACATATTCTCTTTAAAAATTATGTTATTTAAAAAGATCTTGACGATAAATCGAAAGTTTTCCAGTTTCTGGATATTACTAAACCTATATACCAGGTCTAACGACTGGCCTGACTACCCTAGCTCTTCATATATAGTTGTCATCAACAAGTGAGCTTTCTACCTAAGCAGAGATTCATGTTCAGAGCTAATTGTACTCTAGGTATTTTCCTAGCAGAAATGGCATTGAACTTCTGCTTTGGGAGTAGTTTGATGTCGGAGTTTCGGTAGGCTCGGGAATGCCGATGCAAGTGTCGGGTTTATTGGCCGAAATTAGTATATGGAAGAGAACTATAATAAGAGGTCCGAGCCCTAGGCCTTTCATTAACCTTCATTGAATTTTGTGAAATATAGTTTATCATATCAATTATCCTCTCAGTGACTGGCAAAGCATTGGCACTCTTCTTGCCAGCTGTCTTACTTACCTCGGGCTCTACTTAAAGAAGCCAATTAAGTATCTTACAACCACTATTTTTGTGTATTTGTTTCCAGCTGAAAAGACGGAATCGAAAATAATTTGGGATGAGTTCTTGCAATAACATCGAGATGTCTAGTGTTACTGAGCCTTACACAACAGATTTGGGAATCAGAAGATACTAAACATTAACGAGAACACCGAAGCTAGGGGAGACGGAGGAGAGAGAGAGAGAGAGAGAGAGAGAGAGAGAGAAAGCTGTGGGGTAAAATAGTATTACCACAGATAACAATTAACGTAAATCACGTCCATAACATCTAGTCATCAAATATTAGGGACTCCAGCCCTATTGTTCAATTATCATGGTTTGAAGATAGGCTCTCGAACAGCGGGCACATACTAGAAAGAATCAGCTTAAAGAACCGGTCTATAGTACCTTCAAGTATTCAAGTCTCTTACAGGAAATATTTGTACTTTCTCAAGATCCCGTACTCCACTAGTGGCATAGATATCCTGGCTGATGATGCCGCGAACCTCTTCAACGTTTTCGGCAGCAAACACAACCACACTTCCTTCGAACTGTTCTTCTTTTCCCTGCTCGGGATGCTCTCTGAAAATAGCGCCTGTTTTCATCTTATAAGGCCTGGGTTCCCAAACTGTAGTTGAATGGGGAAATACTACCCCCGTCAACAAGCTGACCCTGGGCAATCAAAGGCTGGATTCCTTCGTAATGGCCGCTGGCATGCTGTATTAGCGTAATCCAGCAAGAATTGAGATTATCTAAATCATCATACCCCTTGACTTTCTTTCTTATACTTAAAGGGTTTGGTCGATCTGGCAAAAGACATAGAAACTCTTTCTTCTTGCCTGTTGTTGCCATAAACCTTGAAAATTTCGTTGGGGTCTGTTGCGCGTTTCGTACAAACGCGGCGGAGTTTTGAGCAAATCTGAGTGGAAACATTATATGATGGGGAGAACAAATCAATCGAAGAAAGAGGCTACAATAAGAGCGGAAAGTTGTTTTCAAGATGTAATAAAAATATGAGGAAGTAGTAGGGTAGATCTACTTAGTCGGACCCAGACTCCGATATATCGGAGTCAGCCCCCGATAATTGTAGATGATAACATTTGAAGATGTTGGACAGCATCATGATGTGCAGCAAACATCTCGAAAGATAAGTAATCACATGCTCTCTTTGCTATCATTGCGATAATACCAGTAGTGATCGTCAAATAAGACGTTCAAAACCTCTGGATGCTGTATGCTAGTATTCTGGGTCGAATAGGCGCTATCTTCCAGAGAAGATAATGTTTTCTACACTGCAGCCCTGGAGATAAACCTTATACATAGGAGATGGGATAATTTATTTGCTTCTCATATCAAATGTACATATGTATCAGACTTGGATGTCTAATTTACATCGGGCTTTGAAGCATCTAGCTTTTGCAGCAGTTCACTCTTGGAAACCTCAACATCCCATTTGTTTCGCGGTCTCTCAAAGGTCGACACAACACGTCCGTAAGAAACACCACCAAGTTGCGCAACCGGTCGGAGTTTTTCTAGTTCTATATGGCTGTAGTCTGCATCTGCAGTCCCCTCTTTGACCCAAAATCGAGTCGCTTTGATGAGAACATTAGCCGCGATACTCATTCCAGGCTGTTGATGATCGGTAAATTCTTTGATATCGACCACTTTCCCCTCGATGCTGAAAACAGATTCCGCAACACGGGAGGGCTTGACTGTAGTACAAGCTTCTTCATGGAGGCCTGAGACATCCCATTCTGACACCCCATAAGGTGCGTCTATCGAGCTCGCATTAACAGCCTCGATCATATTCTCAGATACAGTGTTGATGACGCATTCGCCGGTTTCTTTCAGATTGCGATAAGTATCCTTTACGCGCCCAGGACGCGAGGAGAACCCGACAATAAACATTGGAGGGTCGTGATCGAGGACTTGGAAGTAGCTGAAAGGAGAAAGGTTCTTTTCTCCTTTAGAGTTGACAGTACTGATAAATCCTATAGGGCGTGGTGCAATTCCAGACACTAATAGACGATAATTGTTGATCATATGTCGGTCTGGAGCGTATGGATCGATTTCATGATGCTTTTGGGCTAGACTTGCCCCATTATCAGGGACACCCTCCCCATATTTCCACTGTGGATAAGGTGACTTCGTCACTTCAATGGGCTTTGAATGATCGAAATCCGGTCGCGTTGCCTCCTTTTCTTCGAAATTGCCCACATCTTGTACAATGTGGTAATTTCTTTGAGCTCTGGCGGTGTCGTTTTCAGATTCTACTGCCGCTGAGGTGGAGTTCATGCGGCCATTGTGTAAGACCGGAATTCGCATTCGATGATTATGGATAGACATGTAGGGCCTAGAATGGAATTAGGAGCTTGAATCTTAAGCGTGAGGAAGTGGATATTTCACTTACTGTCTAGATAGGAGACGTGCGGGAGACTTTGTTCGAAACATGCCGAATTGAGAGAATGATAAAAAACACAATTCACAATTTCTTTGGGTCATAGGATACTAAATAAAACAAGCCCTCCAAGCTATCGGCATGAGTTTTTGGAAATCAAGATATTAACATTAACACAATGATTGATAATGCAGCGGAAAAAAAGTCGGTGGTCCCATCCGACATTTTGACCCACTCACTACCCGACCCCGATATGTGCATGTTGCCGACTCAGCAGATTGACCCGGCCCGGTCAGTGATAATCAATCCAGGACAACATTTGAATCCATCAAAATCTAACATGGGCAGGTTTTTTGGCCCAAAGGGGTTTCTTGAGGACCAGGGCACGCACACAGGTTGACCTTTACTGGAATGTGCCTATCAATCAAGTACGAGTGTGTCACTACGATGAACAATTCCTACAACATAGCCAAATATTCAAATGTTTGTCAATGACGGGCGTCCATACGGCTCAGGCGATAAACACAGGAAAGCGATAAAAAAGGATTTGATTTGTTCATCACATGCACATGCGGAGTACCAATAGTTGTACATCGACATAGCTTATACATTGCCTTGGATTGTGACTGAGGAAGGTGAGCCTTAGTAATACCCTTTTGACCGTGGACAGTATGATTCGCAATCATGGTGGGTTCTATACCTTGATTCATATGAAGCTATTCCCTCTACATGGTAATTAAATCCACACTTGTGCATTTTACTAGAATGAGTTGGCCCTGAATTAAGTTCGGGAACCTCTGGAAGTGGGGAAATCGGCATATTTCCCGAAGTACCAACTAACTTTGTCCAACGATTAGCAATCAAGAAAACCCCGAAGACTAGGGTCCATCCGGTTGCTTTCTATAAGAACACCTCAAGTCACGCAACCAAGTCTCTAAAGTCTATCGCCGGGATATCTCAAAAAGAAAGAAAAGCAAATATGTCAAGCGCAAAAGTGACACACGGTCGTGCCTTTCGACGTACTGATGACTATACTCCCGGCACACCCAAATTGAAATTCGTGGAGGAAGCATTACCGCTACCACTTGCTCCCACGGCCGTTTTGATCAAGGTTCATGCCGTAGCTCTCAACTACCGCGATGCCAATATTGCCAATGGAGGAAATCCATGGCCAGTCATAGCCAATGGAATCCTGTGCAATGATGCAGCGGGTGAGGTCATTGCTATTGGTGACAAAGTCAAGTGTTTGTCTGTTGGAAATAGGGTCAGTCCCGTTACAGACACCGGATTTATCTCAGGGCGCGAGGGGAAACGATCGTGGCTGGCGGCAGATGAAGATGGTGTCATGGCGGATCATATCGTCTTTGATGAGGAGTGTCTGAGTAAAATCCCCGACTACTTGAGCTGGGTTGATGCTTCTATAGTACCATGTGCTGGCGTGACTGCCTGGTCGGCGTTGAAGGGCATGGAGATTGGGCAGACGGTGTTGATTCAAGGTATGTCTATATGAATGGATATTTGTTTTCGAATACTGCGACTGACTTATGGTGAATTAGGAACTGGAGGTGTGAGTGTCTTCGCCATGAAGCTTGCAAGAGCTGCAGGACTTCGCATTATTTTGACCTCCTCAAGTGATGCAAAATTGGAGCAAATGAAAGAAAAATATTCAAATCCACCGATCCTCACTGTTAACTATGCACGGACACCCGACTGGGACGAAGAAGTCCTGAAGCTTACCGGAGGGGTAGGTGTTGATATCGTGGTCGAAAATGGTGGAGCTGGAACCTTGATGAAGAGCTTGAGATGTACTCGACGAGGTGGTGTTGTCAGTCAAGTTGGATATCTTTCGAAACAGGTCGAACCAAATACCTTGCGCGAGCTTGTTCCCACTCTCATTGACCGACGAATCAACTTGAGGTAAAACTACCTAATACCCTTCGACAACATTCAGTGCACCACAAACGCTGACTTGGATATAGGGGCATAAATGCCGGCTCTAAATTTGACATGGAGGATTTGCATGCTGCCCTAGCTGCCGTTGAAACACCACTGAATGATCTTATTGACAGGACTTTCTCGTTTGAGCAGGCCGAGGAAGCCGTGGAGTACGTATGGCAAGGCAAGCAGATCGGCAAGATTGTGCTCCGTCTTTGAATGGGAACATCTATCATTGTAATGATTGTAGTTAGCAACTAACATAACGATGAAATTTGAATACATACCGAATTCATAAGCACTTTAATTCCTCCTTCTGGTAAATATCCTGCGTTGTGTAGATCGTGAGGACCGAGCTGACTCGCTTCCCAGTTTCATCGTTGGGGGTACATGGCGCTAACCCAATCCGGCTAGACCATCTATCTCTACTACATTAGCGTCCATCCCAGCCAACGCGTATCTTTGAGATGTTTCGCGTGTTAATGATGCAAGGGATCCCATTGCGATCAAGACTCAACTGGTGGCTGAAATCAACTGCTGCATATATGTTTACCAGTGCAGGTGACCAGACGTCATCAGTGGTCGGTAAGAAAAGGTGTGGCGGCCAGTAGCCCGTCTTAGCTTTTGAGGCTAAAAGGGCGGCTTGGGCCTTTCCCCACACTCATACACCAATTTCTCCCAAGACAACTGTCGGGTCTGCCGATTGAATGAGAAATTGCGAAAACAAGATCGGAAAATTATGCTGAATAGGTCCCAGGGGTTATCAAATGTGACAGGGTCATCCACTAGGACCGACACCAAGAATGGCGTATATTCTCCCCATCAGATTCAGCACAGCCATTTGCGGCAGGACTTCGTCGATTAAACCTTGGGATAACCCCAGCTGTCCCGATTTCCCGAGGCCTTCGGGTTCTCCCCCGAGGGGTTTGTGATCCGCTTCATCTGGGGCTATACATAGGAACAAGGGGCAATCTAGCTCTTATCTGTTCTTCGTAAAGCCCTATTACAGCTTTCCCCGCATTCCCGAACCTGCAAAGCGTAGATCCCCTCTGATAAGATATCAAAAAGTACAGAACAGTGAAGAAGAAAACGAATGGGGATATTGATCCGGCTCAGTGCTCATCACGAAATGGGTCAAAGCGGGATACCGAGCCATGCGACCCCCGGATTCAGAGTAGACTCAATGCGGCGTTCCATCGTGCTTCGACCTAGGGACCCCACTCGTTATTAGCGAATTTTATAAAAGCTGGGCTTTGCGTGATTTGAATTGGTGGTCTATTCATTCGCCCTTTGGTGTTCTTTTCACGTTTCACTTGCCCCGTATGACTTGCCCAGGCCAGGATTGATCTACTTCGTACAAGCCCACGCGATCTCAGCCCGGCCATCCAAAGCAGCACACTGGCCTTTCACCACATTGGACACCCTTGTCCAAAATGTCCGATAGCGACATTTACGAAGATAAGATGGCCCCGAAAGCCGAAAGTATTAAGGCTGGCCTAGATACCGATAGCAACCCCGCCGAGGGAGAAGTCGAAAACCCCAATGGTCTTCAACGAAGACTTGAGAATCGACAGATCCAGCTCATAGCTATTGGCGGCTCCATTGGTACAGCCCTTTTTGTTACAATCGGAAATGGATTAGCAGCCGGTGGTCCTGCCAGCCTGTTCCTGGCGTATACTTTCTACTGCGTTGTACTGGCCTGTGTCAATAATTGCATCGCTGAGATGACTACGCTACATCCCGTTCCTGGAGGCTTTATTCGACTCGCTGGAAAGTGGGTTGATGATGCGCTGGGTTTCATGGTTGGATGGAATTTCTTCATTTATGAAGCCCTCATGATTCCATTCGAAATCACCGCCATCAATTTGATTTTAAGCTACTGGAGAGATGACATTCCTGTTGCTGCAGTGTGTGCAGCCTGTATTGTTCTCTATGGGTATGATCATTTACCCTTCCCTCTCGTTTTGATTATATCGTCTATTTCTTTCCCCTCCCTTCCCTCGATAAATTTCCACCCTTCACTCGTTCGTATGCTTCCAACGATCTCTTCCCATTATATCACTTGAACATTACTCATACAAGGTCCATTACTCATCAAAATAAATTAGTCTTATCAATGCCCTTGCAGTCTCTGCCTTTGGCGAAGCTGAATTTTGGTTATCATCTGGCAAGGTCATTCTGATCTTCATTCTATTCTTTTTCACCTTCATCACAATGGTTGGCGGAAATCCTCAACACGACGCATACGGGTTTCGTTACTGGAATAACCCCAGTGCATTTGCCCCGTATCGTGCTGCTGGAAATCTAGGTCGATTTGAAGGGCTCCTATCCGCTCTATGGTCTGCTGCTTTCTGCATCGTCGGCCCTGAGTATATCTCGATGACCTCGGCAGAGGCCAAGCGTCCTCGTGTCTATATCAAATCAGCCTTCAAGACGATCTATTGGCGATTCATTCTGTTTTTCGTCCTTAGCTCCATATGCGTTGGTATTGTTGTTCCATGGAATGACCCTACCATTCAGGCCATTTTGAATGGAAACAGTAACACGAAGGGAGCTGGCGCTTCGCCTTACATCATTGCCATGACAAACTTGAAAATCACTATTCTTCCTCACATTGTCAATGCCCTTCTCGTGACATCTGTCTTTTCTGCGGGAAACACCCTGACATACTGTGCCTCTCGATCACTCTACGGTCTTGCTCTTGAGGGCCGCGCACCAAAAGTCCTTACAAAGACCATGCGAGGAATTCCTGTCTACTGCCTTGCCGTGGTGATGTGTTTCCCTTTTCTGTCATTCCTGCAGATGTCGAGCAGCACATCCCAAGTCATCACCTGGCTGGTTGACCTCGTCACAGCCGGTGCTCTAATCGACTTTTTGGTCATCTGCATAACTTATCTCCGGTTCCACGCGGCTTGCAAACGACAAAACTTCGATCGAAGTAATTTCCCTTACGTCGGATACTTCCAGCCGTATTGTGCATGGGTCGGAATTGTTGTTATGACCATTGTTCTTTTTTCCTACGGATACTCGGCATTTGATCCATGGAGTGTTCAGGGTTTCTTCCAGAATTATACCATGCAGCTTGTCGCTCCTATTCTGTACTTCGGATGGAAGCTTGCTCATAGAACCAAGATTGTGAAGCTTGAAGATTTGGACTTGATTTGGGATCGTCCTCTCATCGATGCTTACGAGGCTTCTTTAACAGATGAGCCTACTACATTCTGGGGAGAGGTTCTGCACATGTTTCGCTTCAAAGTTAAACAATCATCTAATTCCACAGAAGCTGACGAAAGCCAAGGGGTTGTTGAGAAATGATAGTTGTTTGTTTACAAGTCTAAGTTTGTACAATACTGTGTGTATACATTCGTTCTTTCCATCTTCCACTGCCGTGGAGGATGGCTGTACAAGTTGAAAGTTAAAGAATATCCTGTTGTCAAGACATGTACAGCCTTTCTCGGACACTTTGAAGTTGGGAATATCTACTAAAGACTCGGATCAGCCCACCACAGATATCTACTATATAAATACATATACAACCTGCGTAGGAAAGCCCATCGTCGTATACATACTGTAACAACCTGGAATTTCTATCTACTCAATGCATATCATAGTCTTTAAAATCAGGCATTGGCCCAACCCCTGCAAAACTCGGCCGTCAACCTAAATTCACAGAGATTATGATTATGCACAAAGCAAACACGGTAAAAACTGCCCTTGAAACAGCAAATAGCATTCCATACTAGTACTTCGGCATCTTCGAAAGCCCAATAGGGCTATCAGAAATGATGATATCACTTCTCCTCATTCGTAGGATTCACTGCACATATTCAAACTATGAAACCCGTATTCTGATACTTTATTTTGACTGCGAACTTGAAGATGGATTTTTTTCGGGGGGTTATCTGCCCAATGTTCAAAGGTGATATTAGAGATTTAAATGTTGCAAAGGGTATACTATTTACTGGGTTCGACAATGATAGAGATAAAGGGTTGATGAAGTTTAAGGTTGCAAGACTTAGTGAGAAGGAAGAAGAGTATTGGGGGAGAGAAAACATTCTTACTTTATATAGTATCACAAAGTGGAATTTCCCGTTTGCCGTTTTCCATGGCAAATCATCGATGCCCTTGTTTATCCATAGCAGCCAGTTTACTGGCTCATACATTGATTCAGCCATCACTTTCACCATCGCCTTGCTGGCTTCAAGTTGGGCAGATGCGCCTCGAAAAGAAGATAAAGATCCATATTAATAATAGTCCAATACTCCAGCCTTTAACATTTGGTATTATATTATTATGATTCTAGGTTGATCAAGTGTCCTATGGACTCCTAACGCGTTCATGCTATACGTACTTATAAGTGGCCATACCTGGCCAAAAAGGGTATAGCGTGATCTCTACCATGTTCGACCCCACAGTTCCAACTCTCTCCTCATTCTTCGCTATCAACATCAACATCAACACCAACCCCCCGTCTAATCAAAAGCGATAATCAAAATATAATACAAATCAACCACAAACTTCCACAATCATGTCCGACAACCCCGATGTCCCCAATACCCAAAAGGCCTTCGTGCCCCTAGGTAAACAAACCATTCCCCAAAATACCCCGCACCAGCTAACACACTCAGAAAACAACCCCGAAGTAATGTCCCACCTCGTCCACCAGCTCGGCCTCCCAGAAACCCTAGGCTTCACAGACGTCTTCTCAATCAATGAGCCGGACCTTCTAGCCTTCGTCCCCCGCCCCGCTCACGCCCTCCTCCTCGTCTTCCCCGTCTCATCCACCTACGAAGCCCACCGCAGAACAGAAGACGAGCCAATTCAACCTTACACAGGCTCCGGTCCCCAAGAACCAGTCACGTGGTTTAAGCAAACAATCCGCAATGCCTGTGGATTAATCGGACTTCTACACGCTGTTTCAAACGGTGAGACGAGAGCGCATGTCATCCCCGGCTCGGATCTCGATGGTCTCCTTAAGGAGGCGGAGGGGTTGAGCCCTGAAAAACGTGCAGATCTGTTATATGAGAGCAAGGCTTTGGAAAGTGCGCATGCGGATGCTGCAAAACTGGGTGATACGGCCGCGCCAGGTGCTGAGGATGATATTGATTTGCATTTTGTGGCGTTTGTGAAGGGTGTTGATGGGACTTTGTGGGAGCTTGATGGACGACGGAAGGGACCTTTGGCGAGGGGTTCGCTTGGAGAGGATGAGGATGCATTGAGTGAGACTGCGTTGAAGCTTGGAGTTAGGAAGTTTTTGGAGATGGAGGCTAAGGGAGGAAATCCTGATTTGAGATTTAGTCTTGTTAGCTTGGGACCTGTGTTTGATTAAAAAGTTTCAGTATGATGATTGATTTTATGGCGTTTATCGGTTAGGGTTTATTCTATATATACGGTGGCTAGTATGACTTGCTTCTAGTTTTACGAATATTCTAGAGAAATAAATCACGAAATTATTGATGACTATGAAATCTAATGTCTATACAATCAACCACTCATTACTAGGTCTGTAATCAATCATCGTACCCTCTTTATAATCTTTGTCCAAATCACAAGCGACCAGTGATTGAGTGATATCCATTTTGTTTTCAAAACAACCGCTTGCGATAAAGACATTCTCCCTAACGACCACTTTCCACGGCGGGCTTCTCCACAACTGGTGTATCGAGCACTGTCTCTGTCCCCGGAGCTACAGGACCACTCTCAATTATTGCCCTTATATCGCTTGTGTCAATGCTACCCTCCCCTCCAGACCCATTTTGATCTGCCTCAGATGGCATTCCGCCTTGCGTTCCCAGCGTCAAAAACGGCACCATAAGCAGTGATATGCCAGCAGCTCCAGCAGCAAACCAGTATGTACTGAGATAAGGCCTAATAGCCGAAGTAGACGACTTAGCTACCGCACCTTCGACAGATGTTGCAATACCAAGTCCGAGGGTGTTGCAAAGCTTGCTAACTGTATTGAAGATTCCACCGGCAACAGATTGTTGATGCGAAGGGAGCGAAGACATGACATACATCTAAATTCTCAACACATTAGCCACCAAGCACATGCATAACGGGTCGAGTCAACCAATCAATCAGCATAGAGAATGATATACGTACGTTGGTAACGTTGAATTGAATATCTGCGCCAACGACCACAAGTATTAAGGCAGGGAAGATAAACGCCCAATAAATCGAGTCTTCCTTCATGAAGCTTAATATAAGGAACGCAGCGGTGTATGCCAATGATCCGATGCCGGTCAATATTGTGTTGCTGACACGGTGAAGGACTAATGCGCAAATGATGTTTACTGTGACACCACTGACAACCATCGGCATTAACCTTGCGGTAATCGCGAGTGCAGAAAGATGCTTGACTTGTTGGAGGTAGAGGGAGAGCCAAAAAGTCACAGCAGCGAAACCCATGAAACCAAGACAGAAAATTCCCATAAGCTGTAAGATTGTCAAGTTAGCGATTCGCTGGATTTGCAGTTGTTGTAGATGAATGTGGCTCGACATACCAGGGAGAAGTTCCGATCTTTCCACACCCATATCGGCATCAGAGGATATTTTGCGATAGACTCCCAGTATATGAATGCTCCTATCAAGAAAAATCCGACGATGAACAAGGCGAGTACATAGCCTGTTTTCCAACCATCGGGTGCATCTCCGGCCAATCTGCATTCGTTAGCCAGAATATTCATATATAGATACAAGTACACATAGGAAGGGTTCGTTGAAGCAATTTGGTATAGAGGGCGCGCAAAAGAGAAAGAAAGAAAGAAGGAAGGAAGGAAAAAGGCTCACTTACGACATCGAGCTAGAGAAAAATGCAAACCCAACGATTATCAAAGCTGTGCCCAACAAATCAAACTTCCTAAATGCCTCCACACTGATAGGTGTTTTAGCGAACGTATCCGCCGGCACAGTCCAAACCGTCAAGACCGTAAAAATGGCGTAAACAACAGCAAGAGCCCAGAACGACGCGCGCCAGTTGGACTCGTGGGAAGCGACACCCGAAATGATCATACCACCCACAAATCCAAGCGGGTTCCCAGCACTGAAGCAAGCAAAGGCACGGTTCTTGCGTTTGGAGGGTTTCTCATACACAGCACCCAGCGCACCTACAGCAGGTGGAACTACTGCAGCAGCGAAGAGACCTAGGATTCCCGAGAAAACGTCCAGATACATAGCATTTGTAGCAAAGCCAGCGATTAAAAGGGATATGGAAAATCCAGCCATGCCGATAATGAAAAGAACCTTGCGGCCAAACATATCGGCGAGTTTACCGAATGTCAGGAGGAAAGCACCGCTGCTTAGTCTGTTTGATTAATATTGTTAGCGACTTCTAGCATAAAAATGAAGGCTAGTTTCGTTGGAATCTAGACATGAAGGCCATCATAAATAGAAGGGTACGTACGAGGCTCCTGCATTAATCCACGTAATTTCTGCTGAGTTCATGTGCAGATCCGCTCCAATTGATGCAGTCACACCGACAATGCTGCCCTGGAAAAACGATTGTTGTCCGATGGCCATTGTGGCTGTCAACACGAATAAGCATTCTTGGATAGTCGAGCTGAAACAAGCAGGTCGTTGTGCGTAGTTAGCTAGCTCATTATCTGCTAGCGTGGTATCAGGGCCTTTTTCTTGATCGTGGGCATCATTGCTTTCTGGTTGTGACATGATTTTCGGCCGTTACCGTTATGTTGCACCTCACGTGTGAAACGTGGTCAGTGTTTGAATGGGAAATAGGGGCAGAGATTCAAGAAGAAGAGTAAGGCGAAAGGCGAAAGGCGAAAGATGATCCGAAATCACGATAGCTCCGGGGTTTTTCTGGGGCCGATCAGTTCATTAGTATAGCTTGATAAAGGAGAACCAAGTGGGGCCGAGCATGGAAATGTACGTGTGTTCGATTCTTGTACTCATTTCTCGCTTTATATCTATTTTTCTTTTGGTTCTCGATTGCAATCCTTCTCATCCGAAGTTGCACCAATTCAGTATACATATGCTACATAGCCAATTATACAAGAGTATTCCCAAGTGCTCAAGCACATTTTGTGCTGAACAATCGACTTTTGGTAAGCCGCGGCCATTTTCCGCGATGTCTAAGCGGGTGTCACTTTAGCCCCCAGCGGTGACCGCCTCTACCTCCCCGGTATCCTGCTGCTTGGCAATGGCCCTAGTCAAGGTTGTAGCCCGCTCGCGACCGGTTGACCATTTTGAAGAGAACAATGAAGGACAGAAGAGGTTGGGAGAGGTTCTGCAAATGTTTCGCTTTAAAGCCAAGTGATATTTGTTTGTCCACTGAGTCTAAATATGTACAATGTTGTGTGTACATGTATACATATAATTATCCATTTGCGCTTTCGTGTCAAGTTCGGTGCTTGGGGACACCAATTTCTGCAAGATGAGGCGCAATGTGAGTAAGCATTTGCTCTTTGGTGGACGCTGAGCAGAACTCAAAAAGCTTTTGAAAAACGGTGTTACCCAAGTAGCAGACGAGAGTTCAGCAATCTCAAGGATATTGCGCCAGCTGTTTCTTCAATTTCCTGAATGGAGCAGGCTCCATAGATGGCCGTGAAAGGGTAGCTCGCGAAAATTCAAGCATCAGATGTCTCCCCGAATATTTGGAAGACCCCAAATAGTGGTCATTACACTCCGCTTCGTATATTAAAGAAATGCGTTTCAACTGGGATCATGCTCGGTCGCATGTATTAACATCGGCGATGTATTTCGGTATCTCCAAGAAAAGCGAACGCTTATTGATGATTATAGATCAGGCTGATCAGATTGAGTCATCCTGCTCTATCCAATGATTGCGATCATTGAATTTCAGAACTTCATTTCCGCAAGCCCACCACTCGGCTGTTAAGTTGCGAGCAAAGACTTCTAGAGCCGAGTATTCGAGTAAAGATTCCAAGCCTCCCTCCTTCGATCTGGAGTTGAACAATAATCGCTCAAATATTGGCTTCAAGTTTGGCTTCCGTGAATGCAAGTCCGGAACAGCAGCGATCACTCTTCTAGGGATCGTACCCGGGTCTACGCCGAGTAAATCATCTTCAGCACTCTGCACCGTAGACCCAAGGTTTATATCCAAATCTGGGATCATGGAGGTCTGGTATCTTCGGCCTATGACGAGAATCTCATATGGCTTTCGCCAGATTCCATCTAGTGGACAAACAGCTTCTCCACTAGCAGTGGTCTTAATCCAGATCCATTCCTCGTAAATAATGAACCCAGATCCCAGAAGTGCTTCGTAGGCAACTTTCCGCGCTTTTTCGGAGTTTGTGATCCAAATAGCTGCAAAGTTTTCTTGGCTTGAATTTTGTTTGCCGTTCGGTGCCAAGGGTGGGAGTGCTGACGAAAATAAGTTCTCTTTGGTGTCACGGGGTGGCCGGTACGCGTGTACACGCAGAACATCACGAATCCACTTGCTCAGTAAATCCATATCGCTGTATGAATGCGTTTCGTACTCTCTACTTCGCTTGACTGAACGGTTTGGCCAGGGCGGATCGAAGAGTATCAAGTTGAAAAGGTGGTTGCTGGATAATCCAGGAATGGGATTGTCGAGAGGTTCTTGTCGTGACAATGGAAGCGTACAAAGTGCAAAGTTTGAATGAGGTGGAATCGTGCATTCTCTTGAGTAAAATGATTCGCTATCTTCATTATCCTTGCTAGGGCTGCCAATTAATAAAGTCGCGTCCTTCGATGATGGATTCTTTACCACAGTGTTGGTAAGCTTGCTGACTGAAGGAAATAAATTGGAAGATGTGCAAGATAAAATCGTTGGCGGCTCATTGATTGAAAGTCTTAGATCGTTGTTCAGTTCATCTTTGACAGTGAACTCTGCAACACATTCGCTCGTCGAATGTTCGAAAATCCGTTTCCTCTTGGTAGCAGATGAGAGTTCATCCAGTTTCGATTCCTCTTGATGTCCCCGATGTCCCTCTTCATGAAGAACTCTAGGAAGACACCATCTCTGGTTATGAGATTTATATTCTGCTCTGATCTCATCCAGTGCACTAGCCACGAGTGGCAGAATAAACTGACCATGAAACCGCTGTTCGCTCGACGAGATTCGAGAGAGCACTTTAGCACGTGCAGACTGTGTTTTTGGCTCTGTAGAAGAATCATAGGACTTTTCTAGAGGAGAAAGCGAGAGAATTGATCTATGATTCTTGGTTTTGAAATCAACTGATTCTGGCGATATTTGGAGTTCCCTGATGTTCGTGCCCTGTGATAATCGTTGTGCTTGGGCGATTGAATGTGGTATATCCACTAATAGAATTGTGTCATCTCTAGTATGAAACAGAATTGATTCATTTAGATCCTCTTGTCGACAATCAGGCATTCTGACTATAAACCCAGACACTAGGCAACAATCAGACAGCGCTACATAATTTATATTAGGCGTTATAGTCAGGTGACTCCTCCATTACTGTATTTACAAGGGCGGTGTCTCTTCTAGGCCCTATATTTCAGGCAGAAATCCAAAACCAGAGAATTGCTAATACCACCCCTCAAATGGCTAAACCCACCCCTTCTAAGCCGCTTTGGGAAATTCTGCCGTATTTGTAATATGAGCCCTTAACAAGGCGGTGTAATTTAAAATGGGCGGTCAGGCGAGGTCCAGGCGGATCCCAAGCTTATGGGAGCAGCTAGGTGCCGTTGAAGATGCTGTAGATCGTGAGTTTTATGAGCAATGGTCCCAACAAGGCTCACAGCAGCCAGCAACTCAGCAATCGCGGAGGAGACCCGATACGTGTGGAAATTGGGGCGTGGAGGGGCATAAAAGGCCTGGATGTCCGCAGATCAACAGATTTGCCAGTTAATTCGACTGAAAATGCATTTTCCGGTGTTTTTAAAATCAGCCCCTGTTTCCTCTTTAGGTTAAGCTTGGAATGAGATAACTTGCTTGCATATTAAATGTCGTTAAATGTGTGGTAAAATGGAAGCTTTTTACGTGGAGATTTAATTTAATTCTGGACCGTATTCATGCTGCCGGCAGAAAATTGATGCCTTTGTGCCTCGTGGTATTACAAATACGGCGGTGAGCTTAGAAGGGGTGGGTTTAGCCATTTGAGGGGTGGTATTAGCAATTCTCCAAAACCAGCTTTGGCTCCAAATGAAGCCAAGTGTCTGACTAAAGGCATCATATCAACAGCTTCTGGGATTCCCATATATCTTGACTTGAAGATATGATACCAGGACTGCCTGTATGAATGGGTCGATGACACGCGACTTCAAGCTTTTTTACTGCAGCAGGAAAAGACTCTGAAGCATAACAACGAGGCCAAAGCCTCTGTCTCAGAACAAAGTCCTAGATTTGCAACTTGTTCGATGCCCGATTGTACAAGGGCATCCTTACGCGGGATGAGCTGCGCAAAATGCAAGCGCCATTTATGCGCCAAACACTCATCAGATCAATACCTCAATTGCCCATCTTCGTCTGAGATATGCTCTTCTTCAATTTGCCGAACTCCCTTGACTATGAAGAAAATACCAGTGACTAACGATGTCAACCCGTGACAGCTCTCAGATAAGGAATGGGAAAAGTCAATCAATGACGAAGCCTCGTAATTGCTTTCTCATGTGAATACTCACGAGCGTGTTCGAATTGGAACTCGGCTGAATGGTGTGAAATGCAAGTTCGAGTGTGGAAAACATATCGGAATAGGTGCAATGGTGGGACGCAGGTGGTAGAAGACGATTTGGTAAAATGGAATTGTTCTGTTAGGTTTAGATTTAATCAATGAATTTATCGGGACCCGACTTCTGCTTTATAGCTTTTTTCCAGCCCGAGCCAGGGGGATTTGAATACCTTTCTCCTAGAACGAGAAAGAAGATTAGCGAACTATGCTTGGATGTCGATAACAGCGGTCTGCAAAGAACCTCACTCATGCATGTGGGTATCGTGTGTAACCATTATTAAGTAGTATTTTTCTTATACATACTAGTATGTTCTGGCCAAAGAAAGAACGTCATCGCCGTGGCGACGTCCTTTGCGGGCTGAATGAAAACTCCTACAGTCTTTACTGTGTACATTATGCGTGGTCAAATATGGGTCTTTCACTCCACGCGGCAAGTGTTTTTGGAAAGAATCTACAGAGGACTCGGCGACAAGACCGAATCTGGGTAGTAAGAACCCAGTTGAATAGGAGCATGAGAGTTCGTTTACTGTATGTCTAAGGCACCCATGTACAATCAACAGGTACTATCAAGGATTGTGTGACCGCTAGTTTGACTATCCACTGCTGCATGTTACATTGCATTATGCACGATTGGATCTCTTTCAGACAACGTTACACAAATGACCCACAAACCCACAAGACACTTGCATGCGTATGATCTATCTCTTGGTTCAGAAGTACCTCATAGTGACTGTGGAATAATGTACTGACAAATACTTAAGTCTATTCACGATCTCATACTAGGGATGACCTCAATCAAAACAGAAACGCCTTTATTGAAGACAAGATTCGCAGATCTACTAGGTGTGATATACGCCTACAGCTCTACTATGAAGAGAAGGATCTGATAAGGTGCCTACGTCTCTACCGAAATGGAGAAAGGGTGCAAAAACAACGAATAACAACGTTGAAGAAAAGGGAAGAGGAGAGAGGGAAGCTATACTACGTACATGTAGGGAGCCCACTCTCGGACCAATTATCTGATTGGTCTATACCTGTGAGTGGGTCAACCCAAGCAAACGTCCAAATATGTAAATATGCCGGCCGACCTCCTCCATGTAGCTATACTATAGGGGATGGTGCAAAGAATAAGCAATATCAATGTTAAAGAAGAGAAAAAGAGATAGAAGCTGAGCTATTATATATACGAGGGACCCTACTCTTAGATTAGTAATCTAATTCGTCCGTTACCGAGAGTAGATTAAACTATTATGAAAAAAGAAGACTAGTAGTATATTATATATAGTATATAGTTAGCTTTCTAAGGATCTATAGGTTACATAAGGATTTATATACTAGTAGTACTAATTTACGGTCTCAGGTACGAAGACTTTGGGTATAGATGTAGTTATAATATACAGCCCTGGACGGCATAGCCGGAGCTACAACTTCAAGTTCTAATATATATATATATATGCCCACCTGCGCAGGTGATTAGAGAAAACTTGCATGATATAATAAAAGCCTCTCGGTGTAATGCACTAAGTTATTGACTAATGTTTACACAAAATCCTACTCACTCCCAGACATATCAATATCTCATGGAGCGGATTCAATTAGAAATTTATCCATCGCAGGTATAAACGGGGACAATCTGAGGCTGAGCCCAAATAAATAAACAGATCAATGAAGGTTCGGGAAGATCATCCGATCAGAAGATACACGGTCATTCGAAAAAAGAAAACGCTGTCTCCATGAAGATACATCCGAGTCTGTGTCATCCTCCCAGACACCACGCACTTTTTTTTGTTCCAGCCACCAAAGTCCTCAGTCATATTGTCTCTCCTCTAACGGCGATCCAGCGTCCGATCAAAGCGAGAGGAAATATGGCTTCTCAACACATAAAGCTAGATAATCCGCTGAATCTCCATGATAGATGGCCAAAGAAAAAAATAAAAAAAGATAAAGAAGAAGGTGAGAAGATGAATTTATACAGTAGGTGAAAGCACGGAAGATTTGATTAGAAAATCATATGCAAATGTTAACGCTGGAGGGGTGGTCAGCAACGTGAGATTAAGGTATTGTAGGGGGGATGTTACTCACCCGTCCACGTCGGCCTCCGCCAGATTGTCCCTGCACAGGCTGTGCTTGGGGGTAAGACTGCGGAGGGTATTGATAGAGCTGGGTAGGAGCCATTACTGGGCTGAACTGCTGCGGGGCATAGTTGGACTGGCCAAGCATGGGGTTGTATCCACCGGGCAGCTGCGATGCTTGTTGATTGGACATAGAGCGCAAGTTCTCAACTGATGGGGTGCCTACTGGATAGCCGTAGTTGGCACCGGGCATGTTTTGGTACATACCACCGGAAGACACGCCGCGACCTTGAGCAGGCAGATAACCTGAATACTGCAATTGGGGAGGAAGCTGGTTCACAGAGTCTTGGAAGCCAGCAGCTCCGCCGAGGCCATTCAAGGGGTTCGGGAATCCATTTAGACCATTGCTCGCGTATGGGTCAAGTTGGTTGATATTGTTTTGATCAGCAGACATAGAACGAGAGTCCATGTTAGGAGCGTACTGTCCACCATACTGGCGATCCATGGGGGGCTGCCCAGGATACCCAGCTGCTGTGCTTCCATGTCGAGAAGATTGGCGGTGCGACTTCTCTGGGGTAGCAGAATGGTCGCGTCCATGATGACGCTCATGGCCATTTCCGCGAGAGAGACCCACTTCGTCCATCAAGCGTTTATATCCTTGACTTGGGGAAGCCTTCAATTTAGTCAAAACCTTGGCAACATTCTTCACCACCTCGCCGCGCATAGACTCATCAAAGAAAGGAGTAGTCAACACCTTGAAGATCAAAGTAGCACCAGAGGTTTGATCGCTCAAGATTTTCTCCAAAACCTCATCTCCAGGGCTGAAAAACAAGGCCTTGAGCACAGTGTCCCTAGCTTCGGCCTCGTTGCGCTGATTGATGACCTTGAGGACGGTAAGATAGGCGACCTTGTGGGTGCAAAGATGCACAAGATGGGGAACCAGGCGGGGAGCAAGCACAGTGCGGCGACGGGGGAATGTACAAGTGTCAAGGAACCAAGTAAGCAGGAGAGCACCGTTCGCATTTGTGGCCAGCTGAACACTGTGGAGCGCGATGGCAGCCGCGAGTGTTCGTTGCTGATCCTTGGTTGCGTGGTGGCTTTCCAAACAAGCTCGCATGGCTCGGGCACCAAATCGACCCTGGGCAATCTCCCACATTCTACTGAGCATGCTCTCGAAAATGAAGTCGTTGAAAGGGGCGGTAAAGCGCAAGCAGCACTGAAGAACGTAGTTTCCAAACTGATCAAGGAAAAGAGGAACGATGTGGGGACGGAGAGCATCCACAATCAAGTTCATCTGAGCTGGTGTCTTAGCAACGTCTATAATCTTCTGAGCTGCCCAAGTTCCGTTCTTGTGGACACCGATTTCAGCAAGATTGGGCGCGATGTGCGTGAGCATTTGCTCTTTGGTGGACTCTGAGCAGAATTCGAAGAGCTTCTGAACAACGGTGTTACCCAAGTAGTCAGACGAGAGTTCAGCAATCTCAGGGAGCATTGCTCCAGCTGTTTCTTCGATTTCTTGAATAGAGCAGGCTCCATTGTCAATTCGCTTTCTAATGTCACGAAGACGAGGGGCGTCAAACATGCGAGTCTGGCTAGGCTCTTGAACAGAAGGGATCTCATCCTCGAATGCATCGAAAGCAATAGCAGTCTGAATAGTGTTGTTGATGTTGCGAGAGTCCTCCTCATTGGCTCCAAACTCCTGTACGATCTCAAGCATCTCGGGCAAGAGGTCAACAAGAGCAGGAATCTGAGGAATAGAGCGAGTGTCTGCTCGGTCAATACCCTCTCCTACTCCCAGGTTGGACTTGAAGCTAGGATCCGGGGTTGGGGAAGACTGAATGCCATTCGCGCCAGGCGTGCCACCAGCAGAGGCACCAGGAACCTTGGCATATCCAATTCGGACGGGCCCTGCACCAGGAAAGATCTCCTTGCCATTCAACAGTGACTTGGCTTGCACGGCACTTTCAAGGCGCTCAAAGTTAACGAATCCGCAGTTCTTGTGTGTCAACACACGAGTGGACTCAATCTTTCCGTAGATACCAAAGATTGCCTCAAGGGAAGTGACAGTTGTCGATACAGGAATGCTACCAATCCATAGAGCTCGTGTAGGTCCATCTTGATTGTTTTCATCCACCATCTCATGCGCTGCACGCAAACCAGCACCAGCACCACCCAGCTGCAGTCCAAGAACAGCATCAGAAAGCTCATCGTACTCATTCTCCAACATGAGGTCATCCGCATTGAAGGAGTTGTCCAGACGCGAGGGTGTGGCAAGGTAGTTTCGAATAGACGAGCGAGTTGGGGGAGCTTCCAAGATACCAGCAGTTCGTGCGCGGGGTCGGTTGACTGAAGCGTGGGTTGCAAACGCCTTCACAGCGAGATTATGCTGGTGAATTTGGGCCTGTGTAGCAGCGAGTTGAGCAGCCGTCGCAGCGGCGGTGGGTGTGAGGGTTCCAGAAGGAAGCTGCGAGTAGCGGTTCTCATATTCCATATCCTCATCATCTGCGTACTTCTCCTTGGCGTTAACCGAGTAAGACCGGAAGCGGTTGTTGCTCTTAATCATTGCCATGTCAGCCAGAAGCCCTGGTAGCCCCTGGGCTTGCTGCTGCTGCTGCTGTTGCATAAGAGCCTCCATGGATGGTCGTGAAAGGCTGGCTCGTGAAGCTTGGGGATTTTCCGCGAGTCCGAGGTAATCCAGGGTTCTGTCCGAATCTGTGAGTCCATCCCGCGAGAACGAAGAAGCGCTTGGCGAAGTTGGGTCTTCGGAAGAACGAATACTGGTCAAGGTTGTAGCCCGCTCGCGACCGGTGGACCAGTTTGAAGAGAACAAGGAAGGGCCGAAAGGGTTGGTTGAGCCAAGCAGGCCGCTCCTCTGGGGCATCGAGCCAGCTCGAAGACGTGACAACATAGCCGGATTAGGTGCACCCGAGCTTACAACATTAGCTCCTGTATCGATTCCAGAGACACCCGGGGGACGGAAAGGACTGGTAGATGGCGTGGGTCGTGAGGTCTGAGACATAAACGGTTGCTGGAGATCCAATTCACTCAGTGTAGCCATCGGCGGGAATCGTGAAGGCACAGTGCCAGCTCGAGCTCTGCGCCCAGAGCCGGACAGCGAACCATTGGATGTGGGCATCAGGTCGGGGAAGCTATCCTGGCTAGGCGACTCGGGGATGTTCTCACGAAGCGGGGTGGAGTGACCACTGGTTGGGGGACCCCAAATGTTCGGGGAAACACCTTCTTGTGCTTGAATTTCGCGGGCTCTATAGAATTGAACATGCCATCGGTCAGTTTCCAAATTCACCATCACTTCCGATTCCTCTTGTTCATAGTATTGACTGACCGCTTGGGATACAAACGACCCCCCAACTCAGAGGGGGATCCAGCCCCAAGTCTCGCAGCGCCGATGGACCCAGGTGGACCGAACGGTGCCTTTGCTGATCCGGATCCAGCCAAGTCACTGGGCGAGCTGCGCCCAGTCGAGGTACCCGACATGGGCTGAGAGGTGGGAATGTAGTTGAAACTCATCTGACTATCGGGTCGAGACACCGGCAACATTATTTTTTATCTGGTGAATGCCTTGGGGTAAGGCAGGTAAATATTGGTTTCCCTTTCCACTCTATGAGAGCCAGCGCGAATACCAAAAGGGACCGATAGAGATGATACTTTGGCGTAGGATTGGTGCTTAAAAGCGCGTGAGCGTTGCCAGCACCATGTGGTGGGATTTAAAACCGAGATGGAGCGATGGTAAGATAAGGAGGGGGGAACAACGTTGCGCAAGACGTGAGGATATCGATGAGAATATCCGATGAAGAGACCCTGTGACCTCGGAATGAAGCAAAGCCGATGTTAGTTGAGGCAAATGCAATGGGTTTGCGGTATAATCAACGGGGGGCGCAGAAACGGGGGGGAGGGGAGGGGTTGACAAAGCAGCTGAGGTTAAAACAGGAAGGTGCAAAGTGCAATGTAGAGATGAAGAAGATGAAGAAGAAGATGGAACAATAAAGAGAGAAGTCAAATCATCAAACATCAAGCGAGAATAGGCAAGTAGGAGTATGGAGAGAGATCAATCTTACGTATGTTGCCTGTTGACCAGAAAAAGACGAATAAAGACGAATCGAGCCAGTTAAGACCAAGATTCTCGTTTCAATCACTTCGTGAAGGACCGCTTTAACTCGTATGCATAGGATTGAAAGGAATAATAAAGAAGTCCTGACACAAAGGAGCGTCAAGTGAGGACTAAAAGTCGAGCGATGGGGAGATCACCGAGAGACCAAGGGATCGAGGTGGCTGGAGAAGCAAGTTAGTTTGCGCGGCTCCGGGAGACCAAGGCAGTGGAGAGAAGGGGGAAGAAGGTCTCACCGAAGCAAAATCGCGTAAGAAATATAGAATGGAAAAATGAGAAGCAAAAAAAAAAAGTAAGAAAAAAAGAAGTTGAAAAAGAAGCGTGTCTGAGGAAAAAGGTAGAAAAGGGAGGGAAGAGAGAAGAGAGATGTTGGGGGTGGGAGAGATTCGGATGGTCGAGGGAAATGGTGGAGAGAGTGTTTTTCCCTCAACTTCACGTTTTTTTCCAACTTCAATGTTGGAATTGCGTCTAGGTTACAATAACTATTGTTTTCTATTCTCTACCAGTTTTGTTCATTCTTGCAGTTTTACAGCTCTACTCTTCTGATTCTATCTCTCCTTCTCTACCATTCATATTCATCTTCATCTCCCGGGGAATATCCGGGATTTGTTTCTCCTCATCTACAACCACCACGGCTTTTCCCCCCAGTGGATGATTGACACAGCCCCATCGATGTCATTGTTTAGAGAAACCAACACCTAGCTGCCTGGGGGACCCATCACAGCCCGGGAGACTCTCCAGAGTACCTGGTGACGAACTACGGAGTACATCTGAAACGATGAGGGGGAATTCAAGCATGCAACCTTCTCTAACTGTATCAGCCAAGCGCCCTGTCATAGAGCTGATGGACATCTCCGAACATGGAACATGGCATGCTGAAGACTTGACGGCGTGGAAACCAACCGAAAGGCCCCGCATTCCAGTGCGTCATGGTCTTCCCCAATCCAAAAAACACTCAAATCCAACACAACAATACCAGCCTGAACAGTTATACTTACAGGAACAGTTTGAATGGGATGCTTAACCAACCAGTGATGCAATTGGCCATGCAAGGAGACTGGAAATAGAGTCATGGTGCTTCAAATGGGCTGAAACAACGGCACAGACAGGTTGACCTGCGCCGCAAGGGATATGGGTCAGGTACGGCGTACGTGTCCTGGTCAATGGACACCTTCTGCCGGGGTGACATTGACCTCACCAGCCCTAGAGTTATGACTAGTAGTACAGAGTACATAATATAGTTAAGAGTCTATCTATCTGCATGCACTTCGTGCTTCTTGAAATTAAGCTACGTTGACGAACCCCTGATCCTATGTAAGAACTTACATAACCAACTGGGATTTAGTTAGTCCACGAAGACGGAACGGCCGGCAAAGAGGCGCACCGAACCCTCAATGGAGCCCACGGTGACCAACCGGAACAGCTGAAAGTGTCAGAAGTGGAGGTCCTGGATGACAAGATTTCGTCGAGAAGAATCTAGCGAAAAGTGTCCGCCTTAATTGAGGAACTAGTCACAATCCGACGTGGCTCTGGTGGCAGTGTGTGTACGAGACACCAGTCCATATGTAGAGTAGGGCCTAGTGGAGCCTTATAGCCCGAGAAATAGGGTGTCAAGGTGTCCAGGTGTCTTCATTCTACCCGGTCGCGTCTTGCGTCTTAATTGAATCTCCCGTGTCAAGCCTTCCTCAAACTTCTAACCTCCGTTTTTAATTTTTAATTTCTTGACCTTCTTGCCCCCTATTTACGGTGGTTCTTTATCCACAACTACCTATCTCATGTGTATTCATATCCATTCATAATAGCCCTCTTTACGCCCCAAGCATAGGTCTTGAATATGGCCGACATCATGGAAACGGACCCCTCCTCGGGGATCGTGACCTCGGAGGACGAGCGTGAGGAGGAAGAAGAAGAGGTTCAAGTGGAATCATTAGTCCAAGGACGCGCCAAACGAAGCAATGCTGGCCTGCGCATGTCCGCCTTGATCGATGCAGCCGCCGACGATGACCTAACCCTGCTATTCGAGGAGGTGGAAGATGACAACGAGTTTGCGATGGAGGAGAACGCAGACGACGAAGAATTGGCATTGGACTCGTCCTCAGACGACGAGGATGATCAGGGACCGAATGCGCAAAATGACTTCGACGGCGAAAAGCAACTACAAAAGGACGAGCGCAAGAAACGCCGCGCACAAAATGATCTCCGATTCCAGACCTTACGCAAACGCGTCAAAATCGATCCTACAGCTGTATCTGCCATTCCAGCGCCTCCACGCCCGAAAAAGAAGTCCGAGCGAATCTCTTGGATCCCCACGGTTGAAGATGGACCGACACGTTCCTCGTCACGACGACAGACAATGGTGAATAAGGAGATGACACATGCGCGATTGAAGGATAGCCAGGAGAAGCGGGTTAGGATTATCGCGACGATGAAGGAGGCAGAGAAACGAAAGGCGCATCTTAAGCCGAAGGAGATGACACAGGAGGATCACTTAGCGGAAGCCGAGCGGATTGAGCGAACCAACAGCAAGAGTTTGAATCGGTGGGAACAAGCGGAGAGAAGGAAAGCGGATGAAAGACGGGCGAAGATCGAGGCATTGCAGAATCGTCGCTTGGATGGACCGGTTATGTCTTATTGGAGCGGGTTGGCTACGTGGGTGAACGGTCGTCTCACACGAGTGGGCAAGGCCGAGATCAAGGCGAAGGCCGAGAAAGAGGTGGCCAAGAAGAAGAAGACGGAGAAGGATGTGAAACCAGTGGACGATCAAGAAACTTCAACAAGCGCTGTCGTTGTCCCTACAGATCCTTCTGCTGCTCCAGCTTCTACTCTTACCCCTGCCACTACCGATCCCTCTGCTATCTTGCCCCCTACTCAGTCAACAAATCCCCCGACAAAACCTGAGGGCGATTCAACATCTACACCCACGCCCGCCCCAGCTGCTGCATCTGCATCTGCATCTGATCCAGCCACAATCATTGATCAGAAATCGCCTCTTGATATCTCCACCCAAGCCAACCCAGCTCCAGAGACTACTACAACGTCTTCCAATGCGCCCGCCGACGAGTCAACCAATCCCGACGAGAAAGCGAATGAAAAGTCCCCTCTCGAACAACCAATCCAACAAACAAATGACAAACCTGCCGGTGATGAAGATAAGGCACAAGGACCGCCGACAGTGAAGGAGAAAGAGACAGAGACAGAGCCCGAGCAAACCCCAGAATCAACAGCCAACACAAAGACGCCGGAGCCGCCGCGCAAATCTTCTCTGGGACATCCTTTACCTGTCGTAGAAATCATAAACCGACGAAGGTCCACGACCCCCGCTCCCCAGACATCACGCGAGGGATCAACAAAGCCATCCACCGCACATAATGCGGACGCTATGGACATTGATAAGAAGCCGGAAGTCGAGCCGACCACTAAACCTGAAGATCCACCAATGACTACAAATGCCAACCCACCCTCCAACAGCACAGACACAACGACCATTTCAGGAGATATCCTTCACAAAGATTCTGCCAGTGCGCCAGTGCCCTCTGCAGCACCTGTGATTTCCCAGTCGGCCACGTCTACGACTACGCCATTGGCCGCTCAACCCCCTCTAGTCCCCTCGGCCGATGCGGCACCCCTGTCTGGCGCTCCACCCGAGATTACTACGACTGAAAGCCGACCGTCTGTCGTGGGCCCCGATGGCCCGGCCCAAGAGCCTGCAGATAATGAAACACCAACTCAACCTGAGATTCCACCAGTCATTGAGCACACAGGGCGAAATCTGACGATCCTTGAGAATTTCGATGATCGGACAGCGCACAGCAAGAAGTACAGTATCTACTTCAATGCTAGGAAACCTCCTCGCTTGGCTAGTATGTTTCTGATTCGCCCCTCGCCCCTGGCTCCCCCGATTATAATGATACGATTGTACATCATCGAATAAGATACTAATGTGTTATAGAAATCTCCTCATCACTATGCGTTATCACTTCCCTGCCGTCTCGGTATCGTGATCCAGAGACCGCTCTACCTTACGCCAATTCCTACGCATATGGACAAATTCGCCGCCTGCAGGCGCAAGGGTACATCTGGAGTGCCATGTTAGGATGTTTCGTTGGCCCGGCAGAGCTTGCAGCCAGTGGGGTCCCTGCTCGATTCCTAGGCGGGGAGAAGAGTGCCGAAGAAATCGAATTGGATAAGAAAGAGAAGGAGAAGGCCGAAAAGGAAAAAGCCGAGAAAGCACAAGCCGATAAGGAGAAGGCTGCAAAGAACAAGGCCGAGAAAGAAAAGACGAAGAAACAAGAACAAGATCTTTCAAAGGATCCCTCTGCTTCTGTCTCTGCCTCTACCACGGAGAAAGCGGAACCAGTCACAAATGGTGCCACTGCTCCTACCACAACCACAGCAGCAACAGGAACCTCGGCCGAGCCGATGGATATTGACGGAGGCAAATAACTGCCACTGCCACTGTCGCCGTCACTGTCACTGTCATTTTCAACAAGTTAAATTAAACACAAAGCATTGTACTGTACGATATGTCATTGTCATTAGATACCCACCCCAATTCAACCCAATTCAAACATTGAACCAATGGAACTCAATCCAAACAGACTACCCTAACAAGCTCAATTGTCAACATCATTCCGACCCACATTGAATCATAGACTTTCCACCACACCTGGTACCTACATCAAACTGTGAAAACTGTGAAAACTTTGATGCCGTGCCAGGCAGCCAGCCTTTCAGAGCCCTATATTCCGAAAATGACCATGGCACCTGTGATGATTGACTCCAAAGTCTGTTGTTCGTCCAAGGATTATAACCTATTTACCTTTACTAGGTGGTGATGGTGTTACCCCAACCCCATCATTATGTCATTTGTCTGACGTAAAAATATGTATCAACAATGAGATTAGATCACGGATATCCCCCTGACGGAAGACGTGGGAGTTAATTCTTCTGGGGGAATTCCTGAGTTCATGAACCTACCAGTCTACTTAATATGGTATATGTAGGTACTTGGTCTTAGTCAGTAGATGAATTGACTTTGTCAATCGCAAATAGAGTAGCCCTGAATAGAAGAAACCTTACAGAAAAGGAAAGAATGAAAATTCTTTTCCATTCCATTCACTCCACACTTCCACAATTGACGTAGAAGGCAATTCCTCGTCTGACGTGACCGACTACGCAAAGAAAACAACGCTACTACACACCCTCCACACCTGGGCACCTTCATCCTGACGACTCTATTCCAATTAGGATGTCCAATTAGTAGTGTAGAGAATGACAGGGTCCACATTGTTTCTATTCTATTCTTTGTTGACGTGAATCCTCAAAAAGACAACACGGTCTAGACTACTTTGATCGTCTTTGATCGTCCAGCCATTTTCGTCTCCATCGACCCAAAACATGATCCGCGGAAGATCGACGCCTAGTACTCAGGAGACCAGACAACGAAAAATATGATTGATGAGTAGGTTAAGTCTGGACCTAGACAGAATACCAAGTGGAACTGAAGATGCACACACGAGTAGAGTACGTACTAAGATCTGAAGACCCTTCACAGAGTCTAGGCTCTAGCCCTACCTGCCTCCTTTGTACAGTGTGAGTGGGTTGTGTAGAGACCGCACAGACTCAACGTGTCAAAGGTGTGTCACAGTGGGGTGGAGACAACGCTTGGCTTGGGGGGTTCGAGAACGCCGATCTATTTTCGTTCAGCTCTTTGCCTCCCGCACGCAATCGTAGAGGTGTTGCGTAATTTGATTCAGGATAGCATAATGTACACTATAGATCTGGGGAGGTATTTGTTTAATTTTGAGCTGAATGTCGTCAGATAAATATTCTAATAACCTTGGTAATATGTGAAGAATCGCGTAATAGGTAATTGGCAACAGTAAGTAAGTTCTTACCCCTCGATCATGCCAGATCCGACCCCTCCGGAAATAGAGTCCTGGCCCTAGGTACAGGATATGCAGCTAATGTACAGAAACCGGGAAATCGGAGTGCAGACCTGCCTCTCATTAGGTTGTTAGTGTCCGGGCGCTAAGTCTAGACTGATATTCAGATTTATGACGAGATTGTATGAGTCGAGGATTACTACAGATTTACCTACAGAATTGTCGTGTTGAGTGGATTAATGGACTTTTTTGACTCGGATTTTTATTCTAGACAATCCCTTCTAGACTACGAGTTAAATATAGACTATCCACTACTCCAGTAACTACTGAGTACCCATGGGGTTACTGTCTCTCTGTTTGCGGTAGGTGACTCAGCTGGGTCTGGGCCACCATTGCGTGTACACCGTGAACCGTGTGAACCTTGAAGGAAAATCAAGTGGAGACAGCCCCAAACCTTGCGAGTCTAGAACTGAGCACGTTGCGTCTTCTTTTTTTTCTTTTCTTGTCTGCATTTATATAATGGTGTGATCTCGTCAATCGGAGAAGAATAAAAAATTAAATCTTTGATCTCATCAATTCTTAACAACTTGTCAAGTAACTTGTTATAAGTTAAAAAAAAGTCCTTATCATCCCATTCTACTCCCTTATCGCATCATCCTATCATCCTTATTATAGACTTTGTCTTGGTATGTGCAAATCCCCTGTTGGCTGTGACCTTATCTCTCCTCCCCCCCACTCACACCCGATCCCCCCGTGCTTTGCCCCCCGGTTCTCGCCTTAGTGACACAGTAAACTGACCAGCCTTATCAGCATTCATTCCCCCGGTTGTTCTCCAGGAAACATACATATTTGGTCGAGAAGCCAGAATCCTGAAACAGGATCAAAAGAAAGAGGCGAAAAAATATAAGACATTTCTTTCTATTTTCCTATTTGGAAAGGAAAGCAAAGGGGCCCAAAGACGCCTTGATCTACTTCGCCAGTATTGCAATATTACAACAAATCTACATCATCCCGAGAATTCCAAGCGGTCAAGCATTACACCTGCCTATTAATCCCTCACAATCTTGTGTCCCCTTTCAAATTTCGGGGCTCCACCTTCAGTGCAAGGTCCATCACAACACGATACAGATAAGATAGTGAGGCATTTGAATTTTTGAAGCCTTTGGCTTCACCGCCATCCATATGACTCAGTCTACTTCTCACCGTCGTTCTCCTTCCTCTCCTCATGCCTCAAAGCCGAAGTCTTCTCGTCCTGTCTTACATCGGAGAGGTGCTTCTGCTGTCCGTTCCATCTCCAAGCTTGGTGCTGGTCCCGGTCATTCACACTCAAACTCATACTCCCATTCAAGAAGTGTGAAGGAGGACGACATCGAATTCGATATGGCTGCTAGTTTTCTCAATTTCTGGTAAGTTTCTTACTTTATTCGGATTATTTCTATTTTAGTTTTTTAGGTTTTATCCTATCTTTATTTTTTCTTGTTTTTCTGTTGTTGTTTTTTTGTCTCTGTTGGGCTCTTATCAGTGGCCCCTGCAGGGTTATCCTATCCTTACATGCCTGTTGCCGTCATCTGGGCTGTGTGATCCTGATATCAAATGTTTTAAATAGTCCGCTAACCAACGTCCAGTGCCATGTGCGAAAAACAGATCACCGTCCCCAACAATTCCCTCTTATACTGCAGTGAAAGGTACGTGTCCTATTCTATTTATCCCTGTCTGACCTACTATATATGGATCTTACATACTACCTCCCCTATCCATACCTCCAATCTACATCTACATCTATATCTTTTTATAAAAACCAAAACTAATTCATCCCAGCTGTCGCCGCAAGGACTCCTGCAAACCTCTCTCCGCCTCATTGCCCTCAATGACAAGCATCTCCTCCATCTCCTCAACATCCACATCACCACCAACATCTCCATCTCTTTCTCCCCGCACAATCGTCGCCCCAATGACTCCTACCCGCCCAATCCCATCCATCAGGATACCCTCCACAGTCCACGACTGCAAGACAGATCTTGATCCCACCGAATGGAAGCCCGTAATAGGTCGTGCCACCAGCCTCGCATCCTCAGATGCATGGGCCTACCTCTCCGTCTTCCACGGTGGAAACGAGTCTCTCCTAGCCCGTCGCCAGGAAAGAAGCACCTCCAGCTTGCCAGCTCTAGTCCCCTCGAACAACCACGATGGACACGGACACACTCACATCCGTGTTCCATCTCTCACTCATACTCCTTCCACCATCGCAAGCTCTTTCAGCAGCGATGCCTCTGATGAGCTGAGCATGTACGAGGCTTCAAACAGACCTCTTCCTCCCCGACACAACCCGTACTTCGGACATGGAACCGCGCCTAAGGGTGTTGAGCTTGTAACGCCACTTTCGGAGAACCTTGAGATTCCCGTTGAGGTTGTTGATACCGCTGAAGACTGGGAAGATACTCATGTCCCTGTTTCGGTCTCTGTATCTACTCACAAGAAGACGGCGCCTATTTCTATGGTGCGGGGCGGCGGGTCCGCGCGTCGTGTGAGTTCTTGATTTGGGTTTGTTCTATTTCGTTTGTTCTCTGGAGAACAGATGAATGGAATTTATACTTGACTCATCTCATACTGTGCTCGTTTTGGTCGAGACTATGATTACGATTCGATGGACTTGCTGGAAGGAACTGGATTTTCTTTTCTCACTTGTTAGCTTGATAGCATAGATTTCTTAATATTCCAATCATACACTTATTTGGATTTACTGAACCGGACTTTCATCTGCATACTAGACATGATAAAAATCGTGTAATTCAACAAAGAAATTCAACTCAAAATAGATTCTCAAGATCATCCAGCCCCTTTAAAATAACATCAACAATGCAGATATACCTCATAAGATCAGAAGGAATCCAGCCAAAGAAGATAGATCCACTCAATCTGCAACGTAGATCAGATTACAGTACTGTACAAACTAAATCACTGCAAAAACTAATCGATCGTACATTCAAAAGGATAACCTTAGACATAAGCGTGTTCACCCCAGAAAGCTAGAGAAGTACTAAACTCAAATCCAACATTCACTCCAAGTTGATCCAACAAATACATTCACAAATCATAACCTATACCAAAATCCACCCTAGTAGAAAAAGAAGATAAATAAACAAACATAATCCAAATTACCAAAATAACACCTAGCTTCAATCAGATGGATCACAGCTCCTAAAAGTCAGGAGAAGTAAAGCAGCAAGAGTAACATCCGGAAGCTTGCTGGAAAACAGGGGAAGACTAAAGAGAGATAAATGAATTAGTCACTGGCCAAATACATCTATGCAAAACTTGAAGGAAGTATACTCACATAAGGCTTCTCACACTTCGCCTCATCAGGAGTAGCATAGCAATCACCCATACAGAATGAGTTCCCAAGATCAGCACCATGAGACTTCTGTGGTTGGGTAGGTGCAACATTTGTTCCGGGTGCCATTGAGTCGACCGGTGCAATGGACTTAGATTCCTGCTGTGCAGGCGCGGAGCCTGGGATCGGAGCAATGTCCTCGTTTACGTTCTCGCTCTGTGGGACGCCTGGGTCTTCAGGGGAGAACTGCTGGGGAGCCTCAGGCGTAGACTCAGATTGTTCAGGGGAGTATTGTTCCGGAGTATATTCCTCAGGGGCCTGGGACTCTTCCGGTTCAGACATAGGTCCATTAAAGTCAATAGGCGGAGACCCATCACTGGAAGAATCCTCTCCATGTGTCTGTGTGAACCCATTTCCATTTCCACCAGAGTATCCACCATGCTTCGTGGATGCACCGTTATTACTAGTAAAGTCCGGTGCCTTGGGTACACCCTCCGGCTTTGGAGCAGGGAACCCCTCATGAGGATGGGGAGCATGGAGTCCGTGGTTCACACCGTGATACGGGATGTGAGAAGCTGAAGCCGAAGCAGATGGCGTAGCAGAAGCGTAAAGATTATAATGCATCGATGCTGAGGCCGAGGCAGAAGCAGACATATGCATGTTAATGTAGTGGCTTGCTGAAGCTGAAGAAGGAACAGGCGTCATATAGTAATGATGATGAGCGTGATAGTGGTAGTGAGCGCTCTGCATGGGACGATGCATATTCCCATTCGCCATCGAAGACGAAGGCGATGGTGTAGCTTGTGGAAATGGCATTGAGAATTGCGCCATAGATGATTGGAGATCCATGTCTTCGCCGTTCATCTGTCCGACTTGTCCTTGGCCGTTGGTGTTTGAGCCTTGTCCTTGACCAATTGGTACTGAGCCGAGGCCGAAGGGCATGGGGACGAATTGGGCTTGGGAGTGTGCTAGCACGGTGGCTAGGGTTAAGAGGGAGTAGTGCATTTTGAAGTTTTTTGCTTCCTATGCTTTGTCGATTGGTTGTTGATTATGCTCGGTCGGTACGGTGTCGAAGTCGGTGTCGAAGTCGGTGTCGATTCCAGGTCGGTGAGTTGGTGCTGGGTGGAAGGTTCGATGAAATCGGAGATGCTTTGAGTAGACATATCGTTTATTTCAAGGGGTCTTGTTTTGGTTGAACGTAGGCACATTTTTGGGTTGCGCGTTTGGAATGCGGAATTTGTATACGCAAAGGTCCGCGTCCTTTTTTAGGATCGCAAACATGGATTTTCAACTTATTCGAATTATGAGAGTAAGTGTTAATATTTTGGTATTGTAATTTAAAGCTGGCTCGTTTAATTCACTTTTAAGAGCTGAATAGGTTCGTTGTGTTGAGGGCATACACCTGGGCAGTATGCATAGTACGAAATTAGGTATGGATTAGTAGTAGATGCGTGAACTGCGTGGACACGGCGTACTCGAATTCCTGCCTACATTCCATGTTTTGAAAAACTACTCAAAACTCAAAACCCCAAGATATCTGCGGGCGTGGCTTCAATGCAGAAGGCTTGAGACCGTGCATTATTGATCAGTGCGTTTTTGTGGTGGCTATCTATGATGAGTAGGTGAAGTGCTGAGTCTGCTTATTATCCGTGCCAGGGGTAATGTCGAAGTTCCGCTTGTCTACCTTCAATACATATGAGTAGTTAAATATTCTAAAGTAAGATCCGTAATATTTCCTTATCCTGGTTCAAACTAACAATTGAAGCCATATCTCACTAATCGTGGTTGGCAACAAACGGTCAAGGTTAGCAGAAGGTTGCTTTCGCCCTGCCTCTCTATACATGTATAGCTAATATCACAATTCAGTAATATTCATCCTTTTCTACATACTATGTACTATGATTCAAATGTTTGGTTTCTAAGTTAGTTTCCAAAATCTCGATTGGTCAAGAGATAGATCCTTGAAGATTCAGCATTACTAGTAGTAGTAGCCCCATCTCCTGCCGGAGTAATACGCGAAACCATTCCGACTCGGATGTATCACAACGATTCTCGGGTATCTTCAAGTTGGATTATATACTAGTACTAGACAGTGCTTCAACATTTTAACCCTTAGAACTATGCATTTAACTAAACAATTTATACGTCTTCGGATATAACCAAGAATATAAGTTACCCCTAGGTCAAGCTCGTAAGTACTTGAGAATTCCTTTAGTAGTATATACTCATTTATGGTCAACTCTGAGCTTATACTCATTTGATCAAGAAGAATGTTCAAGCACGAGAACAACGAAGTCGCTATCCGGAACGACCTTTCAAAAGCCCTGAAGTAGCCTTTGGAAAATGATAGAGGCAACAAATGCAGGTCAATAATAGGCGGCATGGGATGCCGCTCATTATTGCAATACCTAGGTATCAGTGAATAATAAGTTGACAACGCCATGCTTGCACGTCGAGTTAAGAATAAACCCCAAAGATGAATAACGAAAAAGGGCTAGATTCTATGTAGGCCGTGGTTGGGGTAGTCATTTGCCATGGTTCCACCAATAGTCAGGCTCAAAATGCATTAGTGCCGTGCACACGCGCCCGTAAATTTCGGTCCCGGTCCCGGTCTCGGTCACATGTGCAGTATGACAGGTTTTGTGGCTAGGTCGAGGACCTAGCCACAGCTGGGATCCTATCATTATTTAGAAAACAGGGGACATCCTGCATCAATGTCTGGTAGATCCCAGCCTCTTACTCGTGCTCTGCTCATGGGCCATTCAAAGAATTTGTGGATTAGTGCATGACTCCATGATCCCCCGTGCATCAGTCAATATTGGAATTGACTTAAAAGAACGTTGAGGGATATAAGTGAAGTTATGGACTAACCTTGGGGTGTTCCATGTGTAAAAAAGTAATGTATCTTTCGCCAGTCTGCGGTACTGTCCGTCCGCGTTTCTCACTTTTTGAATGTACCTTTTAGGTTAGTGCTCCCCTTCAACTTCCAGGCAAACAAACAAAGAAGAGGATCTCTCAAGACGCCCTGAACATCATATATGACATGCATCCGCCGGTTTTTTTCGGCCGGGCCTGCCGGAGACATCTGTACCTAGTAAAAATTAACTGTGAGGATATCTCAAAAGCACCTCCCGGGTCTGCACCCAGGGTCCCCGAGTCATGCGCCGCCGTTAATTGCTGCTCAATCGTGATTCCTTTGCCAAACACCCACACTCGAGGTATGCACCTGATTTCAAGGTTATGTCAATGGAGAATTCGTCACAGTACAAAGTAACCGAAATGGTAACCTTGGATTGGAACCTGACCCAGAGAAGCGGTGCTGGCAAGCGGTGCTGGCAAGCGGATATCTTTTCCCCCCATGGAAACTTTTATGGCTCCTGCGCGTGGTCTCGGCACAATGACCGTCCGTTCTCATAGCATCAAAACAGCATTTCTCAAGCTCTGATAAAACGACCCAAATCATTGCGAGGAAGCTATACTATACGTCCAACTGAAGTAGATGTAGGTACCTCCGTCACGATCTTACCATCAAGCCTGACCATGGCTCACGTCACCACTAAAGCTGACGCTTGTTTTGGTTCTAAGGAGCAGATAGGTGGAGCCGTAGCCTCAATAATCTTCCCCGGGAATAATTTTCCATGCGAGGCCAATTGGCGCCACCGCTTCAAGGTAGGGTTTTCCCTTACTACCATCGCCCTCTGAGAGGTAAACAGTAGGGATATCCTCCCTACTACCATATGCAATCACCGTAAAGCACGGTGACCATGAGGATGGTTTGGATAGAAAGAGAGGTGGTCTGTTCCGCATTAGCATCTCCATGAGGATCAATGCCATCAAATGCCTCCTCAAACTTGACATGGTCCGCAGTGCAGAATCATTCGGATACCCTCCAATGGATCGGCTGCTATTACCAGAGGCTCATCATCACAAGGTGCCTCTCAACAGCATCTATCATCAACATGGTCTATCCGTGGCCTAAAAAGGAGCAAGGCATCTGGATGAGACTTTCGGGAGAGGCCATGGAGATGAAAATGATTTCCAGTGGGACGAGACACTGCCGGCGACCGTGTTGTGGACGAAGCTATTGATCCAGACCAGGGGTAACAAGGGCCACTAACATCGCTGACTGGTATACGCAAGTATATTCACAGGATCTTAGGTCACATCAAGCGTTACTTGTGCTCACGATCTTCCAAATCTTCCAATATTGCAACTCATGGACCTTTCATCGTACATATCGAATGCTCACGAAGAACGATAGTACCGCCCGGCAATGATTGATCCACGTTTAGCCTGTATTTAAAATCGACCAATATCAGAACCAACCACTTTGCTTTCCAAGTCAGCGAGCGACTTTATCATGCACATCGAATATCGAACGATGACACCGTCTCGGCAATGATTAACCCACGAAGGCTTGTACATAAGTTCGATCGAATGCAACGACCGATTGCTGGTCATCGATGGACTGGGCGCGGTATAGGCTAAGCTCATATAGCCATATCGGCCCTAGTCTCAATATCAAATGGTAGTTGAATTTCGAGAGCTGTCATTACTCGCGTACCCCTTCGGCCATCGCAATACTCCAGTGTCAAAGCCCCTCCAATACAAGAACATCGAGCCGGTGATATTTCTCTGAGCAGATGGAGTCTAGACCACGAACGATATTTGACTTCGAGATGCAACGGTCACCATCACTAAATCGCCACCCATATGAAACAACCAGAGCGGACGGCACTAGATCTCATGGTTGATCTCAGCCCATATGCATCACCTGGCATTATCGAAACACTCACACCTTATGCGGTACGGATTATTTGCTCGCATCGGGCATTCATGGAGTAGAATAAACACTCAATGACCCTGGTTTGGGCACTGCTCGTTTTTCCTGTGACAGATATTCGAAGATTGAATCCCCAATTTCGCTCCAAGGCCTTTTGTCAGGGAGACCTCCAACACATCCGAGATGCACTTGGGTCGACTGAAGTAAAAATAGGATTGGAAGGTCTGAAAATGATGTCCGGTGTGCCTTGGGGTAGGTGGGCAGGTTGCGGTCGCGGCTCCGAGGGGGCTTGAGGAGGTGCTGTCGTGCTTGCCGGATTCGCTCGAATGATTTTATCTGCTCAAGAAAGGAAGGAGCGAGTTAGCGTCATTCTATCTAAGACTTCCAAAGTTGGAATGATAAACCTGTTTCTGGCAGATGAAAGATGGCACTAACTTGACAACTCCCCTATTTCAGAGGCCCCGACACTTGGAAACTTTGAACATTGGAGACCATTGGAGCCTCGCCTCGCTCTTTCCAATACTCCCCGAGTGATGAAACCCCTAGTAATCCAGAATGAAACCCCCTCTTTGATCCACCGAGAAGAGTGCTCTGTGTACGCTCACCGTGAACTCTTCCAATGTTTACGTCTCAAACCTCTGTTGACACAGGTTAGATAATCAACTTTGGGAACTCGCCAGTGCAACCATCCACGCGTCGAATACATCCATCCTATTCGATTCTTAAAATAGCATCTCTCCCATGCATATTATTCAGGGACATCGTCCGTCGATCGGATTTCGTTTCAGGGTGAAGGATCTGGGTGATTCGGTCCTAGAAGTGAGATCATTATTGAAACAGAACACAACATCGCATCCTTCAAATAATTCGCTGCGTTGAACTATTACCGACGATACGCACGCAATAGCTGTGGTCTTGCTGAGTTGAATGTGTTCAGAGAATTCGAAAATCAGCTTGTTTGTTAGAACAAGATTGATTGATCCCAACCTGTCGCGATGAAGGGGATCAGATCAGCAGAAACAAACAACCGCCACCACTCTCGGGGACCCAAATCAAGTTAATCAAACAAGAACAAGAATCCAACCCAAAAATATACCAGATTTGGAAGGATCGACTCGATACATGGATCGGAAAATTCAGTGGCAATGGTGATTGAATCTCTTGATATAGCTCCGAGGAGAAGGCAGGCGGTGTTACATTCATTGGTTGGTATATTTTTCCGAGCCCGATCGTGCTTTATGATTAGTCAAGTGTTTACTGACTGTATTCACATAGATTGAGGCGATTCTGATGATTGAGATCATGAGAACATGAATATGAACAAGTTATTTGATCTTTTTATATTGACATATTGTCGCGCGAAAAATCAAAAAGTGGCATTTTTTGTTCTTGGACTTTTGACTTGAGGGGAGGTTAATTAGGTCTTGGGCCCAGCCCAACCCTTGCCATTTTTCATTTTGGCATGTCCCGCCCTTCTTCTACTCTCCCAATCGTCACAGTCATCTTCCATCTTCTTCAGGCTCTTCTATCTCGAACTTGTGCTCTCTGGTTCTCCGATCGATCCAGGCTCGGTGATTTTGGGAGCCACGTTATATAACCTGTATGGCTGACCATTTCAAGTTTATTCCGCTCTCTACACTACTTACCTCTACCTACACTACTACACTATACGGCCCCCTCCCCCACTTTCCTTATGCTTCAATGAGTACCGCTCGGTACTGACCTCTGCTTTCCCCATATTCGTCCATGTACTGGTTCGTCTTCAAAGGGGTCCTACTAACCGTCTTCGTGAAGACTCTGAACAGACGCATGTGAACAGTGCAAGACTATTCATAGAAGGATTCCCGGCTAATTAATAACGTCCCGGCCTTTTCGAACAGCTGTTGTTTCTGGCATCCTTCCCCATTCCCTGCCCACGGACTCTTTCGTACAGTAGTATCGCTACGCCCGACTCAATATGTCAAGCCGAAGTGGATCCAACCCGTCTGGTTCCCAGGGAACCCGAGCACGGAATCAGAGGCAGCAGACCTCATCGAGGTACGTAGGAAGTTCTTGAGCCCCGATGTACTTGTCGTTGCCCAGTAAGAGGGTCCAGGCTGAACATCGCCCACCCTGGCGTCTATCTCCACAGTCCCGTCATTGATTCAGACCCCGAATCCCGCGAAATGCAAATAGACTATTACAATTCCCTGCTGCGCAAGCTGTTGGATCTGATCGCAAATGGTGACGAGGCTTCGGTATCCAGCATCGTCTCCACCATCCGCGCTGGGGCCTCTCATGATCGGATCCTTGAAATCATCGAACAACTTTCTGCTGCACCTAGTCGTACAAATGGAAGCAACGGTACTCACTCTCGCACTTGATGGACTTTATCTGTTTGTCAAGTTCAAATTTGAGAGTCCGACATCTACATCTTGAAATTCGGCTTTTTGGGCGTGGGGCTTAGGACCCGAGATCAAAATCGGAATAGCCAAACATATTTGCGATTGGGTCTACATATCGACTTTATCGATTTACGAATGATGAATTGGTGCTATCAGATCTGCGGCGTTAATGACGATTTTTGTCAAATAAACTTTCAAGGGGGGTTATTCAGGGCAGTATTGATGGCCCCGGAGCTCATTATGATAACTATGGCTGTTATTGCTGTTCTCTCAATTCTTTCGATTCTTTCTGTTCTTAAGAGCCCTTCAAAGTTTCTTTCAGCAATTCAAGATCGTCTCATATATGTTCTAGGATCCCATAAGGTGGATATTTTAGCTATGTAATCAATTGTAGTATAGCTACATGGAGGAGGTCGGCCGACGGGCATGTTTGCTTGGTTTGACCCACTCTCGGATACAGACCAATCAAGTGATTGATCTGAGAGTGGGCTCCCTATATGTACGTAGTATAGCTCTCTCTCTCTCTCTCTCTCTCTTCTTCCCTTTTCTTCAACATTGTTATTGATTGTTTTATACCCTTTTTCTTTTTCAGCAGAAACGTAGGCACCCTATTACAGGTTCGTATACGTAGGGCGAAACGCCTATTCAGCCAGGTCAGCCAGCCAAAAGGGCTCCAGCTCGGTGCAGTGGATATGGGAATATTGGCCATAAGATCAATGGATGTACAAATCGCGTCATTTTGCTAAATTAATAGGTGTTGGCCATTATATATCGATTTAATTTTTTCTAATGGGTTGGGGTATACGGCTCGGCCGGGTGTACGACTCGACCGGGAATTACGTTAAGTAGATGACTGTGTAAAGATAGGATGAAAAGGAGTGTATTAGTGTGAGTGTTCTAAAAACGAGAGATTTGTATGGTAAATTAAGGAAAAGTGGGTCTGTTCTAGTAAAGATGGTACTATAACCGGGAGTTGACTGTATTCGCTACTGCTAGTGGCGTCTGGTGGCTAGTTGAAGCTGGCAAGCGACCCGTGGAATACAGCTTAGCCGTAAGCCTCATTTATCCGTATGACATGGAAGTATTCAAACGCCTATTTTACTACACACATCACTGATTTAATTTGAAATAAAATTCAAGTTGCTATGTGGATCATCATTGATTGAGATAAGAGCTAAACATTCAATGATCAAAAGGAGAAAGAATATAAAACTTGAGCTCTGAACATATCCATGAACAAACAACCGAGGCAGCATTGCAATAACCAAGAAAACCCCTGACAACTTAAAGTTAAAAGCTGGAAATATAAAAGAAAATATTCATTTCGTTGATCAAATCATATAAAAGAACCAACTTTTAACAGCCCCAACCAAATGGAGTCTGGAATCTGAAATCTGAAATCTGTATGCAATCCATAAAATCCTCATCCTCATAACTATACGTGAAATAACATTTCCATTTTCTATTCCTTCTCTTATCTATGGGGTGCAACGGCCTGTGAACCGAGGGTACAGCGAGCAATCACGGACAGTGTAGCGGGCGCACAACCAGGCCAGGAAACGTTCGAGACCGAGACCGTATCCGCCGTGGGGGGAGGTACCATACCTAGATTGTTGTTAATATGTGATTCAAGGGAAGGGGAAGAATAGTGGGGCGAGGGTATAACTTACTTGCGCTGGTCAGTGTACCAGTAGTATGGGGAGGGATCCATGCCCTCGTGTTTGTAGGCGTTCATCAACTCGTCCCAGTTGTCCATTCTCATACTTCCACCGACAATCTCACCGACGCCAGGCATGAGGACGTCGACACTCTCAGTGACGCGACGGTCCTCTGGGTCCTTCAACATATAGAACGCCTTAATCTCAGCGGGGAAATGGGTAAGGAAGATAGGTGTGTTGATGATATCTGTCATTTTACGCTCAGCAGCCTCGGCGATGTCGTCACCGAACTGGTGAGGCTTGCCCTCTTCATTGGGAATATCGTGCTCGATCAGCCACTGAATGGCATCGGAGTACTTCATGCGACGGAAGGGACGCGAAGGGCGCTTGAAGTCGGGGTTGAGCTTCTGGACGTAGGCGGCGATTTCGGGCTCGGCAAGTGTGAAGTCAATGACGTTGCAGATGATGTCCTCGATGTGGTCGAGGAGGTCGGTGAAGGTAATGAAGTCCAGCTCAGCCTCGATGTGAGTGTACTCGGACAAGTGGCGGCGGGTGAGGGATTTCTCAGCACGGAATGAAGGGCAAACGCAGTAGACGTCGCCGAGTGCGGGGAGACAGGTCTCGAGGTAAAGTTGTGATGACTGGGTCAGGTAGGCGTTCTCGCCGTAGTAATCGAAGCCGAAGAGAGTGCTACCACCTTCGACTTGGGTTTGCACCATGGCGGGGGGAGTCACCTCGACCATGCGGTTCTTCTCAAAAGCCTTGCGGAAAGCACGGAGACAGGCGGAGCGCACCTTCATCACGGAGGAAGAGGTCTCACCGCGCAGCACTAGGTGGCGGTTATCGTAGAGGGTTTGGGGGTCGGCGTCCGGCGCGACACGGGTGGTGATGGCATCCTTGTCACCAGCGGCCTTTCCGATGATGGTGAAGAAGTCGGCGTGCAGCTCACGGTCGTTGGGGGCGTGTTGCTTGGGAGGCACGGCGCGCATAAAACCGTGGATGGCCATGGAGGTCTCCAGGGTCAGAGTCATGATATCGAAGGACTTGACCATGTCGCCAGTCAGAATGCACTGCATGTATCCGTATCCATCGGCGAGGGTGATGAAGACGTAATCCTTCTGGGCGCGCATACGGTGAACACGACCCAGCACACGAACGCGAGTACCAGGGCCATCGGACTCGGGACCGCCCAAGCTAACCACGGCGGGGTCGGTGTTATCCAGACGAATGCGCACAGGTTTGGGCAGGGAAGCATCCTCCTTGATAACGATATTCTTAGCCTCCTCCAGGACAGCTCGGCGCTTATCAGCCTCAGCCTTCTCGCGAATGGCGAGGTCGTGCTCCTTCGCGGCCTTCTTCTTGCGTTGCTCGAAGAGGTTGGTAGCCTTCTTCATGGCCGACTTGGTGGCGGGCTTCCACTCCAACTTGGCGGCTGGGTCGACATTCTCGCCTGCAGCATCGGTTTGCGACTTGCGGGTCAGATATTGAATACCCTCTGTGGTAGGCTCGTGGTTGACGAGGGCGTGCACGAGAGTCTTGTAGGGAGCGGTCTCGGCACCGGTGGCAGTTGAGTCGTCGCGGCCGACGTCCTCGTCGATGTAGATAGAGGGGGCCATGGTGGATTGTCTATATGCCGGCGATGCGCCCACCAATTGAGTAAAGAAATTGGGGGGTAGGAGGGGATGGGGATTATCGAGGGATAGACCTGCGCGGAGCTCATTAATATTTGTGTCTCAGTGCCCAGGTGAGTCATCGGGTGATAGATAAGGGAAGGAGACTGCAAGATAAGTGGAAGGAAGGGATTGGCAGTCGGACTTGCAGCTCGGCTACCGAAGTATGAAAGATGAGAGTACCTACAATATTCAATGGCACACGCGCGCCCCGTGGGAATTTGTGGAAGAATCGGGTAACGTTGGAAATTGGATTGACCGGTGGAGGGGTAAATTTCGATAGGAACAGACTTCCCCACAGGTGCCTCAGGCAACACGGCAGAAAGACTGGATCAAAATGATCGCGAAGATCTAAGGGGAACCATGAGTCAGTGGGAATGAAAAAAAAAGATAAAATAAATAAAATAAAATAATATCTATGTCTGCCTTACTAGATGTAATATGTCTATGGAAACAGAAAAGCAATGGAGATTAAAAGAGGGAGAAAGTATAAATGGAGGATTTGGTCTGCAAGTCCATGGCACCACGAATGCAGTAAGGTTGATAATCCTGCGCCTCGTGCTGATATATGTGGGATATGCAGGAATATTGATCATGTGCGTTTGAAATATTCAAGGGGTGTTATTGGTGGAATAGTGGTTTAATTATTGGCATAATGAGTATATTATACATAGCATGTATATTATAAAGTTTTGTTTATTCAAGTTCATACTATTTACCTAGTACTAGGTAGTACATAATGAAAGTAGTACTTCCAAGATTGAGTTTATCCAAAGCAGCTGCATAATCTCGCCTACAATATATATACTCTCTTATTCCGTAGTATATTATCCTTTTCTCCACACTCGTGATGTCGTCACGTAAATTTAATCTCCCTGGCTGAATCTAGTCTAGTTCCGTTCTCCAGTTCGCATGCCAGGGGCGGAGGACGGGCGGTGATTGGTGGGGCCTGATCCAATTCTGCAGGAGCCACGGAACGTTGGTTTGGGGTGTAAACAGTGTGTGTTCGGAGAGTCTAAGTGTGTTTATTCACGATATAATGCAGGATGGGGGGCTTTTATAGAGCCTCATAGATAGTTGGTATCTGGCTGAATATCGTCAAATATAAGTATCTATCCATTAAAGAGACCTCTAGATCCCTTCCACTAGTATTATATAAATCTCCCCTTATTTTCAAATATTCCACCAGTTCATGGGCACAAGTTCGTTGTCTAGTATTCGAGTGGGTTTGACCCCCTTTCTCCTTTTTTTTCCCGCTCGTTTTTCGGTGTCTCCCTCCCCCCATTTGCCCATTTACTCGTGTTTCTTCTTTCTTTCTCTCCTCTCCCATCCTTCGTATACCTTGCTGGGATTCAGCATCCTTGCCGTTTTTCTTCTTCTTTCAATTCTTTTGTTTCCATCCACTCGTTTACTCCTCTTGGCTTGATACCATCCACTCGTACATCTCCCCCTGATCTTAGTTTCCCAGCCTTGTTCTGTTTGGGTTGCTCCCCTTTTCCCACTTATCCTCTTTCAGCTAATGACACTGCATTTCGATCTTTAGTCTTTATCTTTCTTATTTTTTTTTTTCATCTTTTTAGTCTCTTCTTCGTTTGTCTTTTTTTTTCATCTTTTAATATATTATTCTGGTTTGGATTTCACAATCTTTTCCAGTTTATATATTCAAACCGTGTGAAAAAAAAGTTTAGCCGCAGGTTCGTATCTCGTCTTCCCCTTGAACCCCAATATCCCTATATGGGAGATACACATTCCAATTAACATTGTATCCTATCTAGACACGTCGCCTTCAAAAGCTTCCGGTCTTCTTCTGCGCGCCGAACCTTTTTTCCCTTAGTTCTCCTTTTTACATCACTAGGAAGAATATCACCCCTCTCGATCCACCCTCGGTTACGTCGACTCCCTCTCGTCTCCTCCACCCCTGAACGGTGATCTTGATATCTCGCCCTAAATACCTTTTCGCCCCCCCTAATTCCTTGGAGAACTTCTCGAAACCGCCCCCTCCCCCCTGTTTGGATACTCGTATTCTATATTCGCTCCTTTTTTTATAAAATTTTTTTTAATCCTCCCTCCCCCTGAGGGCTGGATGTTTTTTTGGTTTCTGGCAGTCCTCTAAGCCTCGCCATGCAAACTTCGGATGCATCGAGCATCCCAAACAGTGCGCGTCTGATCCCACCTTCGAAATACAACTTGAACGGTGACACCGGTTTCTCCCACGGCGCCTATCATTCCAACCATAACCCCCAGGGCTTCTCCAACCGCTCGCGACGCGCCAATATCCCTGCTATAAATACTGCCGCCGCTCACCAGACCGCCGACATGGCTTCCGGTGCGGGCTTTGACATGAACTTCACCCCCCTCCTTCCTTCTCAATTGCTAGTAGGCAGTCCTTTCCAACCTGGAACCCCCTCCGCTTTCGCCTCTCCCCAATTCGCGAACTTCGGTGGCTTTCCCCAAGCCAATTCGAACGGCCATGTACACAACTCCCATAACCAACTGGGCAGCCCGACCCAGGGTATGCAGAACCCGGGTCTGTACACAGGTATGATGTCGGCCGATGGCCTGGGCGGTTCTCAGATGTTGAGCCCCCAATCGCCTATCAATGGCTTGGGTGGTCTGGGTAACGCAGCCATGGGCCCCGCCGCATCAGTGTCACCCGCAATGCTATCGAGCACCAGTCGTACCGTCTACTTGGGAAATATTCCCGCTGAAACAAGCGCCGAGGAAATTTTGAACCATGTGCGCAGCGGACAAATTGAGTCCGTTCGTCTTCTGCCCGATAAGAACTGTGCCTTCATCTCCTTCTTGGACAGCAGCTCTGCCACCCACTTCCACTCAGATGCCATCTTGAAGAAGCTGGCTATCAAGGGAAATGATATTAAGGTTGGATGGGGTAAGCCCTCTCAGGTTCCTACATCTGTTGCACTGGCCGTGCAGCAGTCAGGCGCCTCACGTAATGTTTATCTTGGAAACCTACCCGAAGAGACCGCGGAGGATGACCTGCGCGAGGAATTGGGCAAGTTTGGACCCATCGATACTGTAAAGATTGTTAAGGAAAAAGCAATTGGCTTTGTTCATTTCCTTTCCATCAGCAATGCCATGAAGGCGGTGACTCAATTGCCCCAGGAGGTCCAATGGCAAGCGCCCAAGCGCGTTTTCTACGGCAAGGATCGCTGCGCATATGTCTCCAAGACTCAGCAGCAAAATGCCGCGCAGTTCCTAGGAATTGCCCCAGGCTACGCACATGTCTTGAACTCGGCAGACCGGGACCTGATTTCAAATGCCCTTGCCCAACAGTCAGTTGCTGCAGCTGCGGTGGCCACAACCGCTGGCGGCGTCAACAACTTGGGCAACCGAACTATTTACCTTGGAAATATTCACCCTGAAACTACCATCGAGGAGATTTGTAATGTTGTGCGTGGTGGTCTCCTACATCACATCCGTTATATACCCGATAAGCATATTTGCTTTGTCACCTTTATCGACCCAACTTCGGCTGCGTCGTTTTACGCCCTCAGTAACCTGCAGGGTCTGATGATTCACAACCGCCGACTGAAGATCGGTTGGGGCAAACACTCCGGCCCTCTTCCTCCCGCCATTGCCCTAGCAGTGAGCGGTGGCGCATCACGTAATGTCTACATTGGAAACTTGGATGAAGCTTGGGCCGAGGAGCGACTCCGCCAGGACTTCATGGAGTATGGTGAAATTGAGTTGGTAAACACCCTGCGAGAGAAGAGTTGCGCATTCGTAAACTTCACCAACATTGCCAATGCTATCAAGGCAATTGAGGGCATGCGTAACCGGGAGGAATACCGCCGGTTCAAGATCAACTTTGGTAAGGACCGCTGTGGTAACCCACCCCGTCAAGCTGGAAACGGAGGTCAGAACTCTCAACAAAACCGCAATGGAAATGGCTTGGAAGGCCCTCAGTCTCCCACGCCTGCCTTGAATGGATTCCAACAAAACCTGAGTCAATCTGGCTCCCAGTCTAGCCCAACTCGCCCTGCTCTATCTCCCGCCCCGGGCTCTACTGGCTCTCAGAACGGACAGCAACGTCACCCCTTGCAGACTGTATCATCTCCATCCGGTGTGTTGAATGTCGGTTCGAACAACCCTTTGACTATGTATTTGAACCAGATGTCTGCTCAACAAGCGCAAGACCAAGAGAACCGCCTCAGTGACTCTATGACTTTGGCCGGCTTGCAAGGCCAGTCCCAACAATCTTCTCAACAGTCACTTTACAATGGAACCAGCAATGGTGACCTGTCCAATGGAAACATTGACGGACCATTGCACCAACACAAGTCTTCTGCCAATGGCTATTTGAGTGTGAGCAACAACTCTGGCCCGGGTCACCATGCTACTGCTAGCACCAGCAGTCTGAGTGTTCCTCGTGCACAGCACTCTCGGGCCGTGAGTCTGCCCTCATTCTCTCAAGAGCCCTTCGGACCAGTCTCTGGACAACCTGGTCACATTCGCACTGGAACAACCCACCAGCCTCAAGCCAGCTTCTCCAGCTTCTCATCTGGCTTAGGTGGTCTGAACCACTCAGGCTTTGGACTTGCCATCCAAAATGAAAATTCTCTACCTGGCTGGGCTGAAGAGGAAATTGGAGCTAAATAATCTACTCCCTCACCCATTCTCTAGAGATGCATACCTCGACTCAAACTCCCTTTGGTACTTTGATTGCATTTTCACCCCTCTTCTTCTCTTCTTCTTTTTGAAATATAGTTCTTTTTGATTGTGATGCCATCTTTTTTATCTTTTCTATTCTCCTACTTTGCTTTTATCTGCTTCGTTTCTTGTATTGGTCTTAATACCTTTCACACTTCTGACTCCTTCCTATCTCTCAACCATTCTATTTCCCCTTTCTTTTTCTCTTTTTTCACAACCTCCTATTCTCTATCTTTTATTATTACTCAATTGCTTTGGCTCCACCTTTGTCTTGTCCAAATCTCTTCTGTTCATTGCCAACGACCCCTATCCCCCTTTAATCATGTCTTTCCCCTTATCCTTATCACCTTGTATTGCTATATCTATGAGTCTTTTTATTTATTTTCTGCTCTCCTGATTCTGATTACATTTGTTTCTGTGGGTGTAAGTGAGTTGGTTAGGAGACGAGGGCTGAGCCGGTTTTTATTCTTTTCGCTTTGTGCTTTCTCCTGGATATACTGGCCAGACGACATACCATAGACATCCATGGATACGTTATGTTGAACACATAATGTATCCAGTCTGCGTTCCGTCGTCTCCCTCAAGTCCATTCTTTTTACAACCCTTCTCTTTATTGTCATGCCATTTGGCAGCTTGCATCGGGTGGTACTATCCAGTGGGCATACCCGTTCTTGCTCTAACCACCTCTTCGGTGGGTGATTCGGGCTACAGATGTGTAATTAGTGGAAAGTTACCAGGGAGAAATGAAATGAGTCGATGAAAATCATCAAAATGTTGCAGGATCGAACCTTTGTTCGTAGTCTTCTATGTAGATGATCTTAGGTATCTATTAAGATCTCTCATTAAGCGTGTCATCCACGGCGTGCACAAGTGCTCTATCCATGAAGTGACATTAGATACACGACATCATGATACCTCTCACATACCTTGTTACGCACCAGATCAATATCAAAATCCAATATTACCAACTCACTCGAGCTCTTCGTTCCACCTTCTCACCGCTATCTTCTTCCATGTGCACTTGGAACTCCGGAGTAGATAGTCGAAGCGAGGACATCAAAATTTCCGCCACCCCTGGCCCCCGGGCTACAAGATTAACCATGCACATGAAGTCTCATTAGAAAAACCAACCACAAATGACGATATCAAAACCTCGCAAATGATATCCCAAAAAAAGCACTGAATAATTCAATGCGGACTTCAAGAAACTCCGGACTCTCTCGCCTACCATCATGTTAAGAGGGCCAAGAGGCATCAACCAATACTTCAAGGTAGACGATATCACAATTCGAAGCGGTCAATTGCATCATCGCCACCGCCAAGATCTCTAGAAAGGTAGATAGCTGCAGGAATTAGATCACCGGGCTGCAGGAAGAAGAACCACAAGGCTACTGTGCTAGCCTTGCTCGCTCTTCCGGCCCCCTGCCGGGGTTCGACGCCAGCGTCAAAATGGATGGATGATCTTTGAGTCAGCCCCAGTAGTTAATATGTACTGTATCGCGGAGATTATCGCAATGAACCTCCAATGATCGTCTGATGTTTCAAGGTTCACGCTATAACCTAGCATCTAACACCTAATTGGGACTGGGTCATGTTGGGTTGGTGGATGGGGTGGCCCCAATGCCCATCGCACAGCCCTTGGGGCGGGCGGGATGGCATGGCATCGATTCGCACCAGTTCAATGATATGATTGATATTCTCCACATCCATGTGGCGAACGTGATGAAAGAGCCATGTGCCCTTTCTGCGGATTGCGTATCATCTACTTTAGAGTGATTTTTGGAGTTGGTCGATCGAAATGTTGTATCGTTGCATCTGTGGTGGGGACGTGATTCATTGCGACGGAATCAGGTTCATTGCCAACCACTCTGCTGGCGCTGTGGCTGATCTACCAGCCTATTGTCTGCGAGCTTGGTCTTGGAGCGGAAATTGTTGCGTTGGTTTATCCGGTAGGCTGGTGCAAAAGAAATGATATTCATAATAGAGTTCATGATGCTTTGATGATATTTTCTTGGTGTGTGAATGAATCTTGTTGGTATCCAGTTAGCTTTTGGGTTTCAACTTCTTTGTTTGTTTTTTTATTATTGTTATTCACATAATACAGTATGTAGGTTCCGCTAACTTCCGTGCGAGTCATTTATTGTCTTTTGGGTTTGATTGTTTTCTTGGTATTTGTTAGGTTGGTTGGAGATTCAGTATGGTATGTTGTATGCTGTAGCTTGACTCAGTTCGATATAGTAATATACAATAATTTGTTTCGAGTATGCTCAGCTCAGCTTAGGTCGGACTCGGAGCTGGACCGATACAGCCACACTGCCACGTGGGGAGACATGCGGGGTTTGGTTCTTTGGGGCTTAATCGGGTATTATCGGCGATTTAGAAGTTTCACGCCTTATGGAGGGGGGAAAGAAAACCCCCATTGGAGCAATTCAAGCTTGTGAAGATAATGAGAAGGGGGGGGGGGGGCTGTCAGATGTGACTGGCAGGTAGGTCGGGAGGTGATCTCAATGCCGGAGTCTACGTTGACCTTTGATTACTGCTTCAAATCAAATATTACAGCAGAACAAGGAAAAGACGAATCAAATATCCAGTATCCAGTATCCATTATAGAAGAATAAAGAAGAGAAACCAACAATTTCATGAGAACAAGATAGAAGAGAAAAAAAAACAAGAATATCCCATGTAAATCGCCCCCTCATTTCCTGCCAGACTTCAAGAAACTCTGCATAACTCATCATCCAATATGCACGATAAACACTCGCGCGATCTCTCATTTGGAAGGAGTCTACTTTTAACCGCAGTCCAGAAGACCTCGAAAACAGGACAGATCAGTCAGCCTGCATGCCCTGAAACAGCTTGCTCTGCATGCATTATGCAGCCGATCCAGTCCATGTCGCGAACCGAGACCACGATCTGGCGCCAACTGATCTCACGCTGCGTGTACTCGTCTTGCCATTTGATGCGGGGAATAGGCCATTCTCCCTGTTGACTGGATGGACACACGTATAGACCTGCAGCACTCTTACTACTTCAACGGAGTACGGAGTAGGCTATGCACACACCTCTCCGTAGATATGATGCGATGTTGCATGATGGGGATCATCACGACTACTTTCTTGCCCTGTTAGGCTTAAGTGTATTCTACACGAGCATATATGTAATACCATTACCCGTTCGTCTTTTCGCGGCTTATTCGGTCTTTGTAATTTAATAGAGTGTTCAAAATGTTCAATGTTAGGAAGAATATGAAACGAGAGAGAGTTAGGCCACCCGTCCATAGAAACCCGAATCAGGTCTAATTTTTTTTGTCTTTTCTTTTCTTTGCATCCTTTCTTCAGGAATCAGTTGCCTGAAGAAGCACTCTTCAGTTTATACTTCTAAACTTCTTTTCTTCTGCTCGGGGAGATCCCGACGTGAAGATACCCGGGCACGCCGCTGAAGAAAATCCCTCCCCCCTCCGGTTTCCGTGCCCGCGTTCTCCGTATGTCCCGGTCGCACTCGGAATTACCGTGGTGGGAACGAGCACACAAGGCGTCCCATGGTGAATTTTTAAATAAATCAAGTCGGACTCGGCTTCGGCCGAGCCTATTGCCAGAATAATAAAACGTCCAATTAATGGTGGCTGGATTGTAGTATTAGCTTGGGTATATTAATTTGTGAGTGGGCGTGGGTGGGGTGGAACAACGAGTGAGGCTCTTCTATTTTAGTGGTTGTCGAGTCCATTGGACTTTGATACCACATTTGAACAAAGCCTTAGTATTGGCTCTGTCGTATGCTTGAAGTGGCGTTTGTTATGGAGTATGAAGAGTCATGATACCTAAAGCCTTGTTGGGCTTCATGCGCAGGTGTTGCATCAACCATACAGGACACAGGTAAAGCCTTCTGCGAAGTGAAGCCTTGTATTCAGCCTTGAAGATCTACTAAAGCACGAATTTTTTTGGAATAGTGTTTGAACTTAATAATTCCAAATGGTTGACCGAGTATCTTAATGAAATATGTATATATTGATTTTATACTTTTGTTCACACTAGTAATTGTCCACTACCAGCACTGGCAGATGTCGGAGAGGACAGATCATGGCCTCCGGGTCCCGATAAAGGTTCGAAGGATTCACTTATTGATTTTTGATTATTCTGCAGAATCGAGGCTGTCTTAATTTGCCGATTTGGCCTCCTGCCCACCATTTTGACAGACCGAAGGGAAAAAAGAAAAACTTTGAATTACACAGTCAAAAGTTAGCCGTGCATATTCTCGTATCAAAATCCACTCTCAATGCCGTCCCTCACCCGTTTGCCCCATGAAGATCAGATCATAAGGTGGGTTAGCCAGAAGGCTTCGGGCTTTGCAGAAGTCGCACAACATCATTATGACCCAATTCTTTCTTCACAGCCACGGAGATCACCGAGTAAAAGCGAAAATTAGGTATGCTGTATCCACATGCCTACACACCCGTACAGGGTAAGAAGTGCGCACCTACTACGGAGCCGAACCACAGATTAGCGGTGGAACCCTCCGAATATTAACGGAGTCTGGGTCGAAGATTCTCCAGGTTTGGGGGCGAACCACACACAGATCAACGGGATGATTTGTCTCAGATTTCAAGGACAGTTCTAGACAATTAAAAATCTTACTGTACTCGCGCAACCGAAATTCATACCCGATTTAGGCAAGGCCTTTCGAGAAAAGAATAGAAAATACTCTAGGCTTTGGAATGAAAAATACATTTGTGAATTCTAGACTGGAGGACTATGACCCCCGCCAAGATACCACAAGCAGATTTCTTACAGTGAGAGATAACAAGAGAGACATGGCACACTGATCTTAATTGCAAATGTTCTTGATGTGGTATAGTTGTGTTGCCCCAACACTTCTCAATGCGACACGATCAAAAGCCGACGGCGTCACTCTGCTTTTTTCCCACACAGACCCCCCTCCCTCTATCCACTGACAGTCCGACGACAAGTAGAAAACTGTTGAAGACACACAACAAGGTGCGCGGGCCGTGTTAGCGGGACGCTAAGGGCCCATGATACTGGCTCGCGGTGTGATGGTTGAAGCATTAGTACATTGTTGCAGTGTCTGTATGTAATCCTATTGGATCCTTGGTCGGAGGACAAGAAAAGGATTGGCCACGCACCGCGTGGTCGTGAGACATCTCCGGAGTTAGTGTAGTTGATCTTCCCGCTAAAAGTTGCAGGGTTGTGGTCTCACGACGTATGGATTCCCGATGTCGAGTCGCGGACATATCTACTTGTTGTGTCTTGGCTTGATATTGATCGCGAATGACCTTGATCATGAGGGTGGTGTGCCTACATACCTCTCCACGTCATTGCTTTCTGATTTGTGGATTAATTACTCCGTACGGGGCGGGTGTCTTGCGACATTTTTATTTTTTGGATCGGTCGGTGCTAGTAAAATAAGAGTCATGGAGGTGATATTCTGAAGGATTGAAATTGGATTTTCTTGTCGACTTCAATGGGGAAATGTACTTCTTGTGTATGGGGTCTTGCCGACGCCACTTTTATTCCTTGGCTAGTATGTAAGCTATTAGCAATAAATCCTTCCTGTATACTGCAAAGCCGCAGTTATTCATTTATCATATGTTGATTGATCCGTGCGTAGCTCGGAGTTCGGAGTAAGGTTTAGGGGTGAATGTACCGTTTCTAGGCATCTGATAATCTAGAGTCTACGAGAGTGTCATATACATAGGGATTTGTACCTGAATGACATACCCCCTTGTCAGATCTCCTTGACTTGAAGGCCTGAGAAAAGAACAATCCAAAAAAAATAAATTGAAAAGAACTTGATTGCAATAACTCCGGGACCAATCACTCCATAGGTTTTCTTTCTAGTGCTCATTATGGATCTTCCTTGGCCACCCTCAAAGCTACTATATCGGTACTAAAATTTTGCGAGTCAAAGATCAAGACCATTTAACGGTTTCTTCGGAGTTTCTCAGGGAGAACCAAGAGGCCAAGAAACTTAAATTGACTCCACAGTACCCCATCTAAATTATTTTTACGTATCTTGGTGCCTTAAGACCATTAAAACACTACCTCCTTACAGTTTCTTACATTTGTGCATACTTGTGCAAAGTATTGAAGCCATAAACTTTCGATTTTCCGATAGAGCCTATCAGAGGCGATCTAACTATTTGAGACACGGAGCCCGCCTCTCCGACTGTTCCGACTGTTAGCGGGACCATAAAAGTGGCGTGAAACATTCGACATGGGGGGATATATTTTCCCAGCAGATCATGGTTCATCTGACACAAGCCTGAGCTTAAGGCCGACAAGACTGAATTCTGAAACAATGTTTAGAAGATTAGCATCAACTTGTTGCCGATCAACTATACCACTATACCAAGAAAGAGAAATAGAGCGACAAAGGTTTCATTTCTCGTTTCTTTGTCTCCATCGCCGTACTCCGTAATTCGTACTTATGTTTGCCCCATCTATACTAGTATCCCACTCAGTGTATGGAAGTAAGCCGACCGAGCCTGGTCCATGGCCCCACGAGGATATGACGATCCTGACGGATTTGCGCATTCCGCTTTAACCAGGTGATCCGAGCTTCTGCAGTCAGGCAATCCGTCACGAATCCCACGTGTCTTTAGTGCTAGAACGGTGGTCGAAGCGTGATTACCCCTCCTTTATTGTATGTATGTCTTTCAAGTTAGAGCTTATGTACATGTCTATCGCACTAAACGCTTGAAGAGGCTAGTGAATGCGACTAGGAAATAGGGTCAAGGCACGTTATGAGTGACATTAAAATGCCGAAAGTAAAATGTGTCCTACATTAGCCTAAGGGGGTCCGTCAGTACGAGACTTCACCTCTAGGTTTAACTGTGGAAAGTTAAATAGCCACGGCTAATCTGCCGGAAGGTCCAGGTTCCTCGCGAAATAATCTGCTTTTGCATTGTAATTATGAGTTGGTATCCATTCAATTTAGGTATTCCAAGGTTGTTTCTATCGTTCAAAAAGATTACATGGTGTTTTCGTGTTTTCGTTACGTTTCAGTAATAAACGGTAGTTCCTCAATTACTCCATACAAGCGCCACTATGAACATGGATGACCTGGTTCATAGTGGGCCAAATATTGCTCATGAGATTTCTTAGTGTGAGCCATGAATTGTGAAGAAGATCGTCCGAAAAGAAACGGCCAATCGCCGAAGCCGCATTAGCGAAAAAGAAAAAAGAGTCTAGAAGTGGAAGCCGGAGTTCGTCCATAGCTCCAGTTATGACTAGATTCTTATGAATATAGCATAATCATTGGTCAGCGGTAAAACACGAGAAGAGGACCCATTTTTCTTCATTTACTCGTTTGGATTTCTTCTTCTGATATCATTTGAGACATTTCCTCGTGGTCGCTAAACCGGACTAAGTAAATAGGAGATTTGGTAATTATGATGTTAAGCCCTTTAATTTGGAATTTTAATTTAATCCGAGAAATATTTACCATCCGCGACTTTCATTCGTCTAATCGCTTATCACTTTTCTGTTCTGATCCACTTGTCGATCGATTCCAGAAGCGAAGTCCCCAGAGTCCGCAATACCCGTGGACATGTGTCTGACCTGGACCCGGCCCTCGTTTGTCCGCGGGTCTAGTCTAGAAATAGTAAAAGCGAAAGCCAAAGCATATTATTTTGCGCCTTCGTCTAAGGCTCTAAGGCTGGTTGATGTTTCTTTGTAGTTTAGACGCCTTTTTTTGCCTCTTTCGGCTTGGTCAAGAATGTCATTCAACTATTTCTATTCGCTGTTGGCTCTATTACTTACAAGCTTCGATTCATACGTATTGAGTACATACTTCTCTTGTGTATAAAGGGTAATTCAGATAGGAGTTTGATTCGGTCTAGATGCACAATCTTCACAGTCAGCTATTAAACTTTGTGCAACTCAACTGTCGCATTGTTAGCAATGACAGGCGAACCGAAGCCCGCACGGCACCAATTTCTGGTTTGAGGGCCTGCAGGATCCGGGCCACATGGCGCCGGAGGCAAAGCGCGCTCCTGTCCGGACCTAGTCAAAAGTGCGACGAGTGGGGTCGAGAAGGTGGAGTCAATCACAGGCGAACACTGAGCTTTCTGCACTGTCTGATTGCTTGAGGCTGAAAACCCTCCGGTTCCGAAATGGGGTGATCTCCGGCCGGAGAGTCTAGTATCGTGACGTTGTTCGCCGAGGTTAGATTGAGTAATGAAGATGGAGAAGAGGTTCGACGATCTCAACTTGAAGAAAGCACAGCGTCTAATTACGATGGTAAAATAGGGGGGAAATATTATGTATTACTGTGCAAACAGCCGACCAAAGATCATCCCCGACCGTGCAGCGCACACCTCATAATGCATAGCCAATAGCAAGAGCTATCTCAACCAACAGCGCTTCACTGTAATTGTGCAGGGGTGCAAAAAAGGCAAAGCCTTAGATCGCAAACGGCTGGTTCGCTGAATCTACAGAACAAAAGTACTAGGGCGGCTGGTAGAATGGACTGATCCGCGAATAATACAGCGGTTCAGCCTTGTCTTCTTCCAAGGTTTGTTACCGCTGTGACTTTGATTGGCATATGTCAAATACATGATGCACTCCGTGTAATCGGCATGACACGCGTCCTTTGAGAGTGATAGTCCGGCGTAGCTCGGGGTTGTGGGTTAGGTTTTGCAAATCTAGGATCTTTCTAGGGCTGTATGCAGGGTTGAAGTGGAGGGTGTTACCTGAACCGAAGCATTTCTCTGTAATTGATTTTCACTCAGCGCGAAATATGAAACGCTGTGCCCTACCCTTAAGACTATCTCCTCATTTCATGCGTGATCATCACTGATCTAGTTCCGCGCTACGAGAGATGATATGGGGGTGCGATGAGAAACGAACCTCCCGTTTTTCTTCCTTTTGCCCCATTCTGGCGTGTTATTTGTTGGTCAAAATTATCTAAAAAATTCTTATTACTATTTATTTCTCTTTTTTCTTTTTCTTTTTTCTTAATTGAAATAAATGAAATAAATGCCTGCAACAACGGAGCACTGCACAGTCTTAGTCTCTGTGACCGGGATCCTGCCCTGTCACCCCCTCCCACCAGCATACATTGGCGCGGTTGCGCAGTGACTGCGCAACCAAAATTGCAGGGATCCCCTCCAAACTAACTGCAGTGTGTAAATTCGAATGACGACTCACATCGTTCGTTCGCTACACCGAGTCCTTTTTTTTTTTTATCCCTCTCTAATATGCCGCAGAGGATGATGATCGACCCCATTCTCCAACATCGGGAATAGAACCATATTGGTCGCCTTGACTTGATTTTCGGGGTTGAGTATGGATTCAATCATTTATTTTTATCCTTCGCCTCATTTATGAGGTGGTATTCGTTTGAACATCCCTGTAGATTGTCGCATTTTGCTTCTACGGATTCCATACGGACTGGTACTAGTTATCTCCACCTGGGTCTAGTTGCAGACGGCGTCTATCGCTAGCGGGGGTCGTACAGGAACATGGCGTCGCCCATCGTTGGCGTAGATAAATCCATGGCTCTTGATCGGAACAACACAGTGCATAGATAACCTTGGCATAAATTCAAATCATCCTGTAAGTACAAGCCGATCGACCCATTTCGACCAAAAGCAAAAGTAAAACAGCGGGTCAAAGGGGAGAGGCATGATTGCAAATCTTGAGGTAAGGGCAAAGCAAAAAAGACGAGAACATGCGGATCGACAAGGAATCGATACATCGGACTTTACATCCCCCTTCAATATCTTCCCAGCTCAGCCCATCACATCCCGGCATGGATGTTGGTTTTTGCTGATTGGTGGAAGACCACGGTATTTATTGTTTTGATCGATTATTGTCTGATTTGATTAGCCCGCCACGTTCCACCCTAGTCGACGCCGTGGCCGTTGAAAATGCTAAGATCGGAATGTAACATGCAGGACATGACTCGTAGTGACAAGGATACAAGATGGGCCGGGCGCAGTTCACACAAATTTTTTTCCGGTCAGATCTACGCAGTAGCTCGTTCTCTTCCAAGATTTTATCCCTGCTTCATCTTTTGACAGCACATTGACGCCATTTCACCATGTAGTATTCCGTATGGAGAACCATGGGTAACTTGTCGGGAATATCAACCGCCTCGGACCCTCTCCCAACACAGCAACCAGTCTAACATCGCTTGGAATGCTTTCGTAATCCAGTTTTTGGAATTCCATTTGTGTTTACTTGGTTCGCTCTTCTAATCCACTCGGAGTTGCCGGGCGGGTATCCCCTACACGTGATTTTTACTCACTGCGGCTACGCGACTAACGCCATTTAAGAGTCCGATGATTGGACCTAGTGGGGATCTTGTTCTGGAGACAAAGAAACCGGGCGGGGGTCGCAGGACAGGTTAGCATCCCCCGGGGCCATGTTGATCTTGATCTGCACGGAACCGGGAGCTCTAGCCCGCTCATCAAGGCGTTACGGGGCCTGCAGGATGAGGGATAAAAAAGGGGTGTGTCGTCTGTATTGCCAACTAAAGAGAGGAAATGCGCTCTCCTCCTTCGCAGGAGACAGGGAATAGACAGGGATCTTTGGCGGTTAGGTTGCAAGATTCAAAATGAAAAATGGGGCAGCATTGCCACTATTGAATTGGGAGGCTTGCGCGGGCTTCAGGATTGTCGTGCTTTGTCTCCATACGGAGTACGTGGTAGCTTTGTTGAGATTGCGCAGTTACATGTGTATCTGCTTGTAGGGTCTCCATTTACCTACAAGGGGGTAGTTAGTATGTATCCATTATTTTGCTCGTCTTGACCACCAGTTTGTTACGTATGGTCAATCCACCCCGGGGCCAAAACCAGCCCCCCTCGACTAGGTATCCGCCTCAGATAGCACTGTAATTTATTATTCTAACTATTATTCTTCCGCGAGGGTTGTTTCGTATTCGGGTAATTTTGGGGTTGTTTTTCAAGCCTGACGATTTTTAAAATCCGAAGAAATTCTTAGTAGTTAGCCGTTGCAGATGATGATCTACTACCCTTGATCAAGCCTTAATGAAGACCGAAGAATACCCTTCTCTGTCGAATGAAAAGAAAAAGAGAGAGAAAAAACCATTCGCATGCAACTCGGGTATTAACACTGAACAAAGAAGGACCTGACATCACTCATGCGGCAGATTCCATGCTGGAACATCTCGAGGTTCTTTTGCTCAGATGATTCGAGGGGTAAAGTGGAGCTTCTGCTGGAGTTACTGGAGTCTCGACTCTCCATCTTTCAAGGGTATGAGTGGGGAGTAGAGTTGGAGTGGTGCAACTCGGCTGGATCGCCTGCACATCCACACGAGCCGAGCGGGATACCTCGCACTTAGCTGTAATTATAAGTGGGAATTCCCTGGACTGTGCCCCCGGGTGCTGCCGATGGCAGATGGGGGCCATCGCCAATACGCATCACGCCCTTTTTCTCTCTCTCGTTTCCTCCCCACGCGCAAATTATATTGCTGGAGTGGTCTCAATACCTTCAACCATGGTTCGCTTGGTCTCGGGGATTTGAAATATTCAGGGCTGGTTCAAGTTGATCCATTGCAACTCTGTATACTTGATTCATGCTAATCACACTAGGTTGGACGGGGATTGGAAATACGTTCTGCCTGGAATATTGCCTCCCCCTCAACTTGTCCAGGGTTTGTTTCGATTAATGATGATCAGTCTGAATGAGAGATACTCCGAACCTTGGAAAATAAAAATAAAAAATAAATCAGTATCAGTATCAGTATCAGACCCGCTACAAAAAAGACGCAGTGGTAAATTACAGTTCCAAAACGGTCGCGAAAGATGCAAATGCGTTGGCAGACGCAACATCCCCACCCTCTGCATCTGAGGCCTAAATTGAGCCCGCATTAGCCCGCATTAGCTCCTTCTGTTCATTCGCCAGAGCCACCCGGTGCCACGGCGAGCGTCGCAACAGGTGACTCTTGGTGGTCCAATAGACGCGGTGCGTTTCTGTTGGGTTTTTCTCTTGACTTCTTTAGTTTCCATCCCACTCTAGTATCAACGTGCGAGTCATGTCGCGCAACTAAAAAAAATAACTCGTTATAAAAATCATCAAACAGGCAATGGTAGAAAAGTAAAAAAAGAGGGTCTTTCAACGTCCCTAGGTCAGAGCGTCTTATCCACCATACTTGCCCTCTAACAGTATGTAGCCAGCTAATGCTGCTCACATGAAGGATAAAAAAATGATTAAAAGTGGGTTAGGCATTGAAACATCACATCACATCACCGAAATAGAACACGCGAGCATATTGATGGTGATCGAGTATTGATTCTGCATGAGAATGACATTTTTTCCTGTTCAGAGCAATGTTGCTTGCTGTTTAGGATTGGCTTGCATGGCTCCCTGCCCAATCTGTTCCCTGCATTATGTTCAGTGTTTGGCGGTTGGCCTATCATTTCTGGTTCTGCGCAGGGCGTATTGACGCTCGCACTTCGTTCCCTTTTTGACGCACACCATACCCCCCAGCGTCTGAGCATTGGCACGGGTAATTTATCCTGCAATGATCTACTTGAATGATATCTCAACGGTTTAGTCGAAGGTATCAAATCGAGCTATTTGTGTAAATGTACAATACATTATAGATGTATCGCTTGTCTCTCTAAATCGTTGCCGCTGCAATACGGAACACATCTCGTATACTAGTTACACTAACTACACGCAGGCGCGTCTCCACAATTTGTCATTTCTTTCAGGTCCGTAGCTTGGCGATGCGTAGCAGAGACTAATGCTAGACGTGTACTCTGTACTCATTTTCCCTCTGTTTTTTATTTTATTTTATATTTTTTTTGGCGGTTTGCATTGTGGATTCCCCCCGCGTACTGTGCATTCTCCATTTACGTATCCTGGTTGAAACAAAAGTTACAAAAAATAAACGGCGCATGTTGCAATTTATTTTATTTTATTATTTTTTATGTGAAAAGAGACAGGATGAGAATAAGAGATTGTCTTGCCAGTCGAAATAGTATCATCAAGAAATAGGATAAGAAATAAAAATCTCCAAAACTAAATCCGCCAACGAAGAAAAGTGCCGCGTCTCGAGACAAAGAAACATCCTATATCCAAAAACTTTAGTCTACAGTATCAGGGTGTTAATTCAAATCAAGTGGATTGGAATGGAAATCAAATGGATAATAATAAAAAAAGTGGCCGATCATCCAAGAACCAAAATTACCCGATCCATAGAAAACAAAAAAAGCTCCTTTTCTTAAGGCGGAGAACCCGAGTGTGGCCGTAGATCGCCACCAGTTGGGAATTTGAGATATCAATTTCGACAGTGGCGACATGAAATCCGACAAGACAGACTACTGTAGGAATGCGCAGAACCTAGTAAGTCTCGCGGAGTTAAACAGCGGAGTCGGAGGCACCCTGTCTGGTTCACCGGTTCAAGTACCCTCTTTGGTCTTCTGGGGGTGGAACCGATGGTCGAGTCGTCCCCCTGTTAGCCCCAAGAGGAGCCTTGTCGTGTATCCGCGGTACAACTATACAGGGGGCCAAAGGAGCGACGACCAGCCCGACCCGCGTATTTGGTACCCTGCACCCAACAGCGCAATTAGCCTGGGACTTTTATTTTTCGGATTTTGATTTTGATTTTGATTTGTTTTATATTTATAAATTCGTAAATTCATTATTATTATAATTATTATAATTATTATTTTTTGTGGATTTTCTATTTTCTATTTTCTATCTATTTTTTTCTTTTAAGCCCGTGTGCTCCAGGTGATCTGCCACGACTAGAATTCTTTCGATCTATAAACCTTGACTTTCTTCTGGTCCTGAAGGTTTTTATTTTATTTTATTTTAGTTAGGATTTGAGATCTTATACTTCAATCCTCCACTTGCTCGAATTTTTTTCACTCTAACCAACTCTTTTCTTCTCACCCTTCTTACTTCGACCGACCTCCCTCGCCTTACTTAAGAGCTTATCCATTGGGGAAAGAAATAACGCCTAACATCTTTGATATTGAATTCTTGAATTGTCCTGATATACCTTTCTGGTGGTACGATTCAAGAGTAACAACTACCTCGGACATTTTGTGGATTACCCTTTGCGACAATCAAACAAGATCTATAAGAAACACAACCTACACCTATTGTCGCAAAGTGTTGATTGTACAAAATCCAAACAATCTACAAGGGCGCACTCAGCGAGATCAACTCAGAGCAACCAAAAAGAAAAGCAAAAATGGCCCAAACAGAGAGCTACGCGCATCCGCCAGCAAAAAGGCAAAGCCAGATGAAGATCGATGCATTGCTCAACCCCTCAAGTGATGAGATGGAGTACACCTCCACAGACTCCCCATACTCACAGCACGCGACATTACCACCTTCGTTACACAGCTCCGGCTACACACCTTCACCAGGCTACCCCCCAAGCCCGAACCAGTACTGGTACGGTAGATACCACGGCTACCACGACACAAGCCCTGGTGCCGCGTCAACAGCTACAACACACGTCAGCAGCAATTCAAGCAGCAGCATGAACCCGCAACAGCACCACATGTTCCTGTCGTACAGACCTGGCCCTGGCTCAGCGCACTCTTCACCAGACCCGTACCACCCACGCGAGCGCTACGACTCCGTCTCCAGTAGCTCCAGCAACAACGGTACTGATCGTCGTCGGCCTCCTCGCCCAAAGTACGAAGAAGAGGAGATGTACTTCATCTGGTACCACCGTGTTGATCTCTGTCAGGAGTGGAAGGAGGTGCGCGAGAGCTTTAATCGCCAGTTTCCTTCTAGGCAGCGTCGTGGGTTCCAGGGTATTCAGTGCAAGTTCTATCGCTTTATTAAGGAGAAGAGCTGTCCTACGCTACGGGAGCAGAGGAGGATGCGCGATGGGGAGTTTCTGCGTGATGGTGCTGCTTTGGGTGGTGAGGGTGGTGCGCCTCGCTTTGGAGTCATGGAGTGGTCCAATGTTTGGTATCCTTGGATGAGGGAGGATCGGGAGACTGTGCTGCGCCAACAGCAGGAGCATCAGCAGCGGATGGCTGCTGGTGGTGTGTGATCTGGGAGGGGTTCATTTCGTTTTGATTCTATTTAAATACGGTGGTCTTTTTCTTTTTTAGCTTTCTTATCATGATTTGGAGAGGTCTTTGTCTTTACGTTTCAACATATACCTCATTGGCGCTGTTTTTTTACTTGGCATTGGAGGCTTTTTGTCATTTTGTTATGGATCTAACTTCGTTATTGGATCTTCTTGGGAGGCTATACTGTCTTTCGCTATTATCTATGATCCACTAGGGTCTCACGGCATGATTGCCCTTCTACCTCATGTCTTTTTATTACAACTATCATTGGAACCACTTAAAATCCAAAACTATGAATATTCAATACAAAAGTGCTCGTCATCTTGACCCAAATCTTCGTTAAGCCTTGTAAGAAAAAGCCCCTATTCTTAGCAAAGGCCAAAATTCCCGACTTGCTCGAGTCAACTCCATTATACTAACTACTTACGCCATGCGTAGGAGTAGCCTTGTCAATCATAAACTTAATCAATGCACAAATTCCCCAATAGGTCACGGACACTAATCGCTCACACTTTGGTGCAAGTACAGCCAGCCTTACGTCAAGGTTAGCAAGAAAAAGCGCAAATCACTACATGTATGTATCCAGTACGGAGTAAGTGGACCGGGTTCGGCAGCCCTGCACAGCGCAAATTCCCACCCCATGATGCAATATAGAACATCATGATCATGTTCTATTCTATTAACAGATTATCTGTGGATAAAGACCCTATCCATAAAGGCATCTATGCCGACAGACAAGACAAAAAATGGAGTCACTAAGGAACCGAAGTCTAGCTCGGTGTTGATCACGATGATCGCCCCTGACCTACTGTACTCACTCCACGCAAAATGCAGATCCCGCCCACGAAACCGAGAGCCGATCAATCCACCGATGCAATAACCCATAGTGTATTGTCTTATTCGTTCATACGTACGTGATCAACGCATTTATTTATTCCTTCTGTTCGGGCAAAAACGTCTCGTCAAATGACAGGTCGCGGCATTACTCGGGGGTCCGAGATAAATGGATCCAAGGCTGTGCTAATGCTATCCAGGAACTAAAGTCTATTTTAGATTGTTCTGTGAAGGATTCATTAAATGTCGGGGGTGTCGGGGTGCGTTGGCCCCCAATTGTGATTTTCATGGAGCCTAATCCTGCGAATCGTCGAAGTACTTACTTTGTGTGGAATAAGGTGGCTTTTTCAATTAGCTTCTACTCGGATAGAACTCCTATGTATCCTCTTGGCCTCAGGCTTGGCTGCCCGCTGCCCCCGGGGCCGAAGACCCGACGACGGAGCTAGCTGGGGCTAGCATCACGATTTTGGTGGAGATGAGAAGATGAAAATTTCAAGAGCGAACTCGGATCATCATGATGGTAAATTAGGATGGAGTGCTGGAAATTGCTAATTTGACTCATTGACACTAGAGCTACTTCGTATATTCGAGCTCGATTTCTTCATTACCTAGTTCGGCGATGACTACATATGCACGGAGTGAAGGAATCGGTACTGAAACCTACTAGAGTCATCTGAACAATTAATAGTTTGAAAACCCGGTATTCGAGCATATGAAAAAGTAGAGCTGGTGCGTGAGGAAATGAATCGGAAACATTTAGGATGGAGCTAGTTCATTACGTAGTGCGAGAGAACCCCCTGAAGAAACGGTGTGGTAAGAAACTGAAGGAAGATGACTTCTTCCCCGTAGATCACGGCACAAAACTTGGAAAAGGATTTCGGCTAAAACCTTCTAGTCATTCTATTGTCGTTCTTGCCACGAGGCATATAGAGTTTCATGCAACGGGACGTCTGATGGACATGACACTCGTGTCTGGGGAATGTCATGGTTACGTTCACGGCTTAACATACACAGTTGTATACATTATGGTCGGCCTAAAGAATCTAAAATAAAAATAAAATAAAATAAAATAAAACAAAAAACGCTGTTTTTTTTATTTAGTCTCTCCCGCCTTATGTACATACTAGATAACCAAACTAAAATTAAAATCACACGCTACATACCTACCTACACGTGTACAGTCCCACCCATGCATTGTGTACAGTGTACGCGACAAGGCCCCTTCACCAAGCACCAACACCAGGATTCTCGGTACCGCATGATCAAGCCCCATCAATGCTACCAAAGTCCACATATGGCCCCAACTTGAATGCGACAGTATTCCACCACAACAGCAAAGACCCCATGATCGCCTCGGGGGTTGCGGCTCAGGATCACCGCGAGTCAAGATGCCGACAGAGCTAAACAACCATGGAAGCTAAATGCGAGACTAGGAGTAAACAGGAATAGCGGCGGCGAGCGAAGGAATCCCATTCCTTCTCCATGCTTCTTGCCAAGGATCGTCGCAACTGCGAGCGAGTCAGTCGGGTACTCCATAGAGATGTACAGATGTAGGATGGAGGTGGAGTTGGGGGCCGTTTTTGCCCTGTTTATCACTTTAGGGCGTTGCTCGTGCGGTGGGGAATTGATTACGAATCTACTTTTTGGGATGATTGATGGGTCTGTAGTTTCTAAAGGATTTGAGCGTTGGTGTTGCGTGGGATTTCTTTTCAACGGTAATTTTGGTCTTATTTTTCAGATTTTTATTTAGTGTTTTTTATTACTAATTTTATTTTTATTTTTCGTTTTCGGTGCGGAATTTGGACTTGGAGTTTTCTCGGGGCTTTTGGAGGCGCCGAGGGATTCGACTGATTTTGCTGTTTTGGGTTATTGTTAGGTTGCATATGATTGGATGAAGTTCGTCTGCCCCGCTGCAGGTATCAATTGATGTATAGTATGTACAGTATTACTGTACTCCGTATGTGGTATCTTTATCTCTAGATTGATCGCTTGTTTCTTGTGTTGGCCCCCAATATCTAATCTTGGATTGTGGAATATGCGCCGAATACGAGATACGGCCCAGACTATATGTGAATCTAGAATCCAGAATCCAAAATAGCTTGTGACTACCTACATACTCATGTCTGGAACATTATGGGTTGGAAAATACAATCTATTTGTAGGTATTCGTTGCTACAATCCCGAATTGCGTATAGAAGTACTTAGTACATGGTACATGGCACAGATACAAATACAAATACAGATACGAGCGTCAACTCTGGAACTAGAGCTCGCAGTGGCTGAATGTGGATTGTGGAACATATATCCACATGGTCCAAGCGTGGTGGACAATACCCATTCAATCTCGCAAGCCCGGAGTCCAACAAAAGTACCAATTGGGTATTTACTGGGCTGAACACCGACCACGATTGTCTTAGACCAAGCCAATTTCCCACAAATCCTCACGTTGTCAGTGGTCATCAGCACTAGTCTCAAATGTAGAAAGAGGGGCCGCGATCTATCCGCTGATTCGTGCGGAGTACTGCCTGTGTTCCCGTCGTCCATCGCCTCGGGTAAACTAGTCACGATCGCGATGAACTCCTCATGCTCGTCCTGGGCTGGACCCGGGTATTTGACGTTCATTGCATGGCGTGACTGTACTCGTAGAGATATAGTATATTGTATTTTCTTCGGGATTTGCCGTCTTTGGACCGTGTATTGTCTCGTTCGGGAGCCTTGTGCGAACGACTGATTGGGATGGTGCATGAGGAAGTACTTCGTGTACGGAGTTTTGATCTTGCTATTTCCAGTTGGCATCTTTACGTTTGTGGCGTTTGGATCACTTTGATGCTTTTAGCAGAGTACGGGGGATCTAATGGAAGTACTTCGAGTAACTTGATTAACATGTTAAGGTTGGATGTGGTTTTCCGAATGCTCAAATGGCCTGTGCTCAGAGCTGGGTTGGCATTCTTGAGACTGCATCCGATTGATCCCTTAGCTAGTTCTTGACTACACCTCCTAAGCTACCCTTTGTAGTTGGTCGAAAAGAAAGAAAGAAAAATCACCCCCGAAAAATGATTGCGACTTCGTCTCAGACTAGCAAATCCCCTCCCCCTTTCATCTTCTTCCACTGGCCACGTCACTAGTGTTCTTCGAGGACTCGAGTTCCTTCGTGAGGATATTCTTCATATTGATGAGTTCCGGTGGTCGGTCTTCACTCCAGAGATCTGACAGTGTTTTGAAGCCACTAGGTGGTGTTCACAAGAGCCTCTCCCATGCCAGAGCCCGGAAAGGTGTTGGCGTGGAATGAAGAAGCAACAGCACAACTACTCGTAGATAAAAATGAGCATTGAACGAAGTCTTATCGAAAAAATCAAAACGATATAAACTCACGGGTCGGGTAAGAATTCAGGGTTGGAAGACTCCCAGGCCCGGTCGTCACTGAAAAAGCGATGCAGTTCGTCGCCTTGAGTCAAGCTGGTGAGAAAGAAATAGGCACGACCATTCTATAATGGATCCAGTCAAAAGAATCAGCATGTTTAGATCATGGTAAAAAGAAAAGGAAAGAGATTCAAGAAGGCCTGCCTTGTGAGAATCAACCGAGTATGTGAAGTGATCAAGATCATAGTTCGTGAAGAGTTCGTGCATATCTGCGAACTTTGTCTGGTCAGGTACTTCAATGCTCACAACACGAGATTTTCCCTCGTCGACCATCGTCTTCACGGCCTCTTTGAGCTCGGAAGTTTCACCAAGTTCCACGGTTATGACCTGGTCGCAAATGAGGATTCCATCCTTGTAGATGTCGGCATACATCTGGCAGGTATCTTCGTCAATGAAATCGACGCTCATCTCATGCTCTCCTGATTTGGTCATGGTATCAATAGAACCCCCATAAACAAGGCACATGACGTCGTTGAATTCGACCCAGTCGGGGAGATTTTTGAAAATGACGCGACGACGCGAGAGAGTGGGCTTGCCAGTCTGCGCCATTTTGGCGAGTTGCATTTCACGAAATTGCTTCATGAAAACCTCTGGTGGTTGCACGCCACGGCTGAAGTGAGCACTTGAGGTAAAGGTTTTAGCTTCGGGGTTTGTTCCAGTGCTTCCTGGAGAGAAGGAACGTGGCTTGTCAGTATTCGTAGAGGCATGACTACTAATAGAGGCGTAGGCCTGGGAGTCAAACAAACCCGCTCTGTCGTGCTGTTCAAAATGAATGTTGTCAGCTTTCCATTGATATAATGAAGGAAGCATATGATTTCTCATAGCTTTGATAAATGACTTCACAAAACTATGGGCTGTGGTCTCTCTCCCATCTTCCAGGAAGATTATACGAACATTTTTATCAGTTTCTTCCTGGTTCCCAGTCATCTCCGAAGAATCCATGTTGTTGCTTGAACGTCCTTGAGTAGACACCTCACGTTTGATGCTGTATGGCGCGTGGGTACTTTCTGCCAAGGAGAATTTGTCGTTGGCCATGTTGTTCTTCTGTTCACGGGCAGCTCCGTTTGATTCGGGTGCCTTTGTCGGTTTGTAGTGATTGCCAGGTCGAGAAACGTGAGGGGGGTTTCCGACTCGAGAAACTTCAGAATTCGACTCTTCGGGTTCAGGAGAAGGAAGATCGTCAAGAGCAATGACGCTTGTCATCATAGTACGATCATTTTGGCGGGATTGTTTGCTGCCTTCGTTTCTTTCATTGCCATCGAGGGCTTGATTGCCCATCACGCCCTGCTGATGTTTTCTCGGTCAGTATTCTCGCGTCAAATAGCCACCATCTGAGCGCTGATATGGCCTGGATATACTGACAGTCTGAACATTTGCTCGTCTCTTTATTATAGTCTCAATGCACGCCGCAAAAATCTTATGATGTCGGCGAACCTCCTCGACGCGCGCTTTCGAGATGGGCATTAGACCTGTCACGGGGCCAAGGATTTGCGCCATGGTGAAGAACTGGGGCCTAAGCGAAGGTAGACACAAAAGAAATGTGAATTTATCAATGGGGGTGGTGTGTTGTGGAAGGGTGAGGGGGGTTGGAGAGGAAGTAAAAGAAGAGAAGAAAAGAAAGTAAACAGACCGCGACTCGCTGCATTGGGTCGCTGCCTGGCAAGATGAAAAACCATCACAGCAACAACAACACGGTTGAATGAGTCTGGCTTAATTAAGCAATATTATTTGAATACCAATACTGCCTACATGTTGACTTTGGATGTTGTTATTGCCGGAATATGATGCTTTGCTATGAAGTACTGAGGTCTTTTTACTTGGAGGGTTGACTGCTGCTTCTCGATATGGGCGTTCTCATTGGAATTGACTCAACATTGGCATTCTCATGCTATACTGGTACTAGTATATAGATATTTAGTTTCAAATAGCTGATACTATAGTTTCTGGGCGCTATGCGCGAAAGTACCCCGCTGACTCAAATTATTCGCAATAATCTTCAGGAGGTCAATAAATCGATCTGCGGACATTATTCTAGCTCTTATGGTAGATTGAGTAAATAGGCTGACATTCAAAGGAGATTATGTTATATCCATGCTCATACTGATCAACATGTCGGGATGCTTCTCGGTGTTATCTACAGTGATTCAAGTTACCCCTCAGCGGGGATATCATGGCAATTCCAAGCCGTTGATATAAGCCCGCCATCTTCCCAGCTATATAGAGATCTATACGCTTTGTAGGTTTATTTTAATTCCCACGTTGACTTGCCTCTTCCGAGCTACATACTTATTGTTGTTCAAAAAAGTCTAGAACATGGTTACTTAAGGTTCCCCGCATGGCGATCCAACCCCGCAGTGTCATGTCGTCACCTCGATAGCGAATTTCCCTTCAACATTCACCGAACAACTACCCCGATAATCTCAAGCCGACGCTTAAATAACCATGTCAGAATTCACCATCGTCAATTCAAATGATCCAATTCCAGGCGAGGGCTCTCTACCCCAAGAATTCGTACTGAAAGCACACCCCGCCACAGACGTCTGGGCCAAGCCCCCAAACACATTCTCCTTCAATGCGCCAATCATCTACCAAATCGTTCCGCTGCAGTCCTTCAAGCGAGCCCGTGTCGCGTTCAATGCCCAATGGACACAGCAATATGACCAGGGCGGACTAATCATCGTCCTGAACAACGCCGACGGATCTCAGAAGTGGGTGAAGACAGGTATCGAAATGACTCATGGCAAGCCGCATCTTAGCACTGTTGCGAAGGATCACTGGGCTGATTGGAGCTTGCTTTCTGTGCCGTCGGGTGGTCAGGCTGCGACGGTGGAGTTGGTTCGCGAGCCAGATGGCAGTTTGTGGGTGTATTTGGTTGAGGGGGTGCAAAAGTCGCCTATTCGGGAGGTTACTTGGATCTTTTCGGAGGAGAACGTGCAGGAAACTTGGGTTGGTGTTTATGCCGCGCGGCCATCGAAGGAGGGTGGGGAGTTGGAAGTTAACTTTGGACATCTGGTTATTGACCTGGAGTAAGATGATAATGTATAGAGCCATTTGAGAGACGTAATTAACTATGATAACTATATTCTTTTGTATAGGCGGTGGTTAAATAGTTTGAGGTATGCACGGAGGACTCCTATAGCCTTTGGTACTTTTGTGTATGAAAATGCAATCAATTTCTTTTCCACTGGCAAGATCCAGTCGGAGGCCAAGATAACATGGCTCCTAAGAATTTACTATTTAGCGCTCAAGTTGCCCAACATACCAAGGGCGTCCTCTGCACTCAAGCGACTAGACGGTAGAAAACGCATCAATCCTTCCATCATAGGAAGCAGAGGTTCAATTATTGGATCAGGCTCCAACTCAGCAAACTTTCGCTGGACCTTCGAAATTTCGTCGTCTATGAGAGTAATCAGCAACATACTCATTTTTGTATGGCCCAGACTGCTTACCTTCTATGATCGGATCATGACCAGATTTCAACTTGAAACCCATCAACATCAATCTCCACTTGGACTCCCACTCAGCCGGCAACTTTTCCACAAGATTAATCAATTGGCAAACCAGAAACACGTCTTCTCCAAGATACCAGAATGGCCATATCGTAAACAGGAAAGCATAAATCTAAAATTCACGGCATCATCAGTATCCTCTTTACCCGTCTGGAAGCTATATTGACATACCATGTAGCCTATACGACAAAGGTCTACTCGGTCATCAAATGTGTCTGTGAAAATCGTCTCTGGTACACTCAATAGGCCCGGCTGAGCCAACTTTTCGGGTTCCTGTCCATGGAAGAAAATCTCTTCAAAATCAAAGATCCTTATATCTTCTTCATCATCTTCTATCCACTCAGTCCACTCTGCCGCTTTGACCAACTCCTTGGGTAATTCATCTCCCAAAGGTGTGCCATCAAGTCGGGCAAGCGGTTCAACTTCTGGGCATCCGATAACACTAAATAGCTCATCCTCCGTTTTATGCCATAAATTTGAGCAAGTAAATGCAATGTTCCGGCAACTGATGTCTAACAATAGAGTTGATATAATTTAAATAAGGCGCGAATAATCGTATATGCAGGGGAAATGCCGTCACCTCCGTGGCAAACGCCAACACTATGGATAGACTTGACAGCTTGCAAAAGCTGTGTAGACATACGAAATACAACATCTGGTTCAAGATTGTCAGGGCCTTCGTTGTAATCTGAGAGAACCTGGTCAACCGTAGGACCAAGTAGTTCAAATACAAGACACTGGTGAGCCCCATTCGGGCCTTGATGAGTAAAATGATCAAGAGCTGAACAACAAAATTGGAAGATAGCTCTTCGCGGGGTCTATTCTTAAGATATTCCAGCATTTGCAGTTCTTTCGATTCTGATGATTCTACTGTCATAATCTTTAATGAGACTCATTGTCCTCGACTGACAGAGATTTAGCTCGGGATGATAATGGCTAAGGCTACCCAGAGGTGAGCTGACTCTCGGTTCTTTGCAAGCCATACTGTGGAAAATCCGCCCCATCCGAGCTTGTGATGGACCTCGTATCGATTATTTTCAAATGTATCGCCAAGTTTTACTGGGTGATATCCCCCGAGTCTATATCTTGATAGTGATTCCTGTGAATAAAGGAGGTCACTTGGATAGAAGAGAGATAGATCCATCTCGCAATTTCAATCTGGGGGGCAGGTAGTTTGGACGATAGCCACGTCACATAATGCTTATTTGATGCCTGTATCGACTTAAGACCACCCACTAGTAGCAGCCAGTATGCACCTGGGCAGATTTTGACTTTCTTCGAAGCCTGTAGGTAACTATATAATAGTGCTCTTGGGAGCCTTGGAATGTTGGCGACGAGACATCTCAAAAGCTGCCAACCAGGTGGAGTGACTAAATGGATATGTAGTATGCAGCGCGAGACATACCGCTTCCACGACTTACCACTGGCAGTGGCTTGGATGCTCACCCACATTCATATCTATGTTGTAAGGAGAGATCCTTCGAGAGATCAATCTATGATTGCAGACTAATGTACATTTCTTTTGACTTTTCCCTCCTCTTCTGCAAACTCAAAAAGTGAGGCTCTAGCCATTATGCTAGCCTTAATGTATGGCTCAATAGTTCCAATGTGGTGAGTGCCCCACTTTGACGTGGCAACAGCCACTCATTGGTCCCTTTCCTTACTTACTTGAAAACTGCCTTCTGAAATCCCCGTCGAACCCGGGAAAGACCTTGTTCCTATTTTATTTTATTTTATTTTATTTAATATACTATACATACATTTTTCATTTTTACTCAATCAAGGGGGTGAACACTGTGGAATGAATCTACATGTGCACTTTGTAGCCCTGGTTGTATTAGAAAGCCCCATGATAATACGGAGATGCTCACTGTCACCCAGAGATCGGATAGATACATCGGGAATGATACGTATTCTCAAATGAAACATTACATATGTACACTTACTGTGGCTTTTATACTGGATAGCCATTGCGGCGTCAGATGATACATTGGAAGAGGTATCATGTGTCCATTAGCCACGTGTTTGGGCACGGCAGTCACACTGCAGGGGCGTATAACAGCGAAACTCTATAGACATGAATGACGCACGATTATCTGGCAACTATATCTCATATATGATAATACTATTATGTTCATCAGGTACTGCGTATGCATAGTTGAGTCAGACTACCTGGGTTCAAGCATTCAAGCATTCAAATGTTGCTGTTAAGAGTCATCCCAACTCAGCCCCACCAAGTAAGTGCCACCACCTGCGACAACCAGGGATTGCTCAGCCAGCTCAGCCAGGCGGTTCCTTCCGACCAAATATCTTATCGATCAATCATATCTGATCATGCCAATGGCCGAGAAGCCAATTTCCTGGTCCTGGTCATTTGTTACTCTGACACATCCCGATTATCCATTCAGAGATGAACTTTCCCCCGCTTTGACGGTGCCTGACATCTTGCCACGACTCCACTTTCATTTTTTTCTTTCCCCCGCTGTAAGAGCCGGTTTTGCGTTTCTCCCTTCGCCATATCATCGCTTGCTTTGAAATCGGCTGAACGGGATGAACCGCACTGCAATTTCTCTTACTTGATCTATCTGCATAATCGGATCGCCGACTTGTCTCGAAGCGTTTAGGTGCATAAGCTGCCGGAATGCTGAGGCACTCTGAACTCGGACCGCGCCTCTCATCATCCTCACCTGAATCAACACCCCATCGACGTGCATAAGTGCGACCGACGATCGGGACTGGTTTTCAATCACAAATCACACACCGTGTTACCTGTGCAAAGCGTCGTTTGCTACTGACCTCTTGCCCCTTACAGTTGGCTGCCCCTCTTTTGCTAGCAGGGGAAAAAAATAAAGAAAAAAGAGGAACAGCACACGGATCTATCCTTCGCTCAATCCTGATTTTTCCGTTGCCTGATCCTTTTACCCCCCCCACCCCCCCCCCAAAGTGGGTTTAGGTGTGTAGCCTTCCATGGGGGGAGTTTATAATCGACTGCCGCGCTTGCCTGCCAATTCCTCTGCACTGGAGTCGCTGCGCCCCATATTTGATCTGATTTGATGACAATTTTCCTACCTTCTCCCTTTCTTCTCTATTTCTATTGCATATTCAGCCCCTGATCGACCCGCCGATTTGTCGGTGTCTCGTGTTTACTTTTTCCCTACAGTCTACGGTAAACCTGACTGGCTCAGCTTGGCCCCAAATTCAGCCGGTGCCTAAGCGGTGGTTAGTCAAAAGCAGGATTACTATCCCCTTTATGTGATACGCTCGCTGTCGTCGCATTTCATGTTGCATGAACTTTCTTTTAAATGGGTGTGTCGGCGATTATCTCTATTCTTTGAAATTTTTTATCAAGATCGACGTCGTCTCCGCGTATAATCCCCTTCCTATGATCAGATCTCTTGGTTCTGTCGGTTCTGGGCATCGAATGATTATTTGTATATGGATACCTTGAGTCATATACCCCGGTCCGATTTTCATTTCATCTAATTTGTGGTCATGCCACTACTTGACGCGCGCGACGGGGTATCCTACGGTGCTATACCGCGGGAAAACAGCCACACCAATATGGAGACGCATGAACGAGAACAGCTACTGCACGATGGCTACGAGACGGAAGGGGATCCGAGTGATGTTTCGAGCATGGGGGAAGCGCAGGAAGGTGTGCGAAAAATTGAGGCGATTAATATGACTTGGACTTCTAGATCTTTAATGATCGCCTACGTCAGGTTCGTGCTTAATGGCTTGCAGCAAAGCCATGTCTGTCACAACTTGAACCGACCCCGCTAACTTGGCACAAAGTATATTCCTTATGGCGTTCTGCACGTCCCTGGAAGGGCAAACTGTCATGTCACTATCAGCATATGCCACTAGCGCCTTCAGTCAACACTCGTTGATTTCCACTGTTCTCGTGGTGCAAAATGTAGTCAATGGTAAGAAAATCGGCGCTATTGCACAATGTATTATCTACAAGGTTGCTAATCCATTGAATAGCTGTGATCAAGCCTCCAATGGCAAAGGTCGCCGATGTGTTCGGTCGCTTCGAAGCCTTTTGCCTCAGCATCCTCATCTACATACTCGGCTACATTCAGATGGCCGCGTCGACCAATGTCCAAACCTATGCTTCCGCCCAGATCTTCTACTCTGCCGGATCAACAGGTCTACAGATTTTACAACAAGTATTTATCGCTGACAGCAGTGATCTTCTGAATCGTGCTTTCCTGGCACTTCTCCCGGAGTTCCCTTTCCTAGTCACTGTATGGCTAGGACCCACAATTGCAGGTGCTGTCCTTCGATCCAGTTCCTGGCGTTGGGGCTATGGCATGTGGGCGATCATCCTGCCTGCTGCATTTTTACCGCTCGCCCTTTCGCTGCTGTTGAATCAGCGCAAAGCTCAACGGTTGAATTTAATCAAACCGAAAAAGGCGAGACGCAGAAGAAGTCTCTTGAGCATCATGCGACGGACCTGGTATGACTTGGACGTGGGTGGGCTTACGCTCCTCTCTGCTGCGGTCACCTTGATCCTGGTGCCTCTGACTCTAGCAGCAAATTCCAAGAATGGATGGAAAACTCCAAGCATTATTGTGATGATGGTTGTTGGTGTCATCTGCTTGTTTATTACCCCCTTATATGAATCATCGAAGAAGCTGGCCCCCAAGCCTTTGCTTTCTTTACATCTTCTCAAACAGCGAACTGCTCTTGCTGGTTGCGCATTAGCATTTTGGTATTTCAGTGAGTTCTTTTCTCTTGTCATTTGCACTTACAATGGCACAATGATACAGCCAGAACTAACGGGTCACAGTGGCATTCTATTTTTCTGTTCAACCATACCTCTACTCCTATCTTCAAGTTGTCCAAAATTATGATGTGGCCACCGCTGGCCGTGTCACCCAGACCTTTGCATTTACTTCCACCATTGCTGCATTTACCGTGTCACTTCTCATCAAATATACCCGCCGATATCGGATCTTCGTCACTATAGGTTGTGTCATATACATGACAGGCTTAGTCTTGATGCGCATGTGTCGCCAAGAAGGTGCTTCGCATTTACAGGTGCTCGGCACCCAGATCCTCGTTGGCTGCGGCGGCGGTTTGCTCAATGTCCCCGTCCAACTCGGCGTCCAGGCATCCGCAAGTCACCAAGAAGTTGCTGCTGCTACTGCGATGTTTCTTACCTCCATGGAAATGGGTGGTGCTGTCGGTGCCGCTATCTCCGGCGCTATCTGGACATCACTTATCCCCAAGAAGCTTCAGCAATACTTGCCCGAGGAAACTAAGTCCCAAGCCGGTGAGATCTTTGGTAAGCTGACCAAAGCTCTGGAGTACCCAGTTGGATCACCAACTCGCCTCGCCATCAATCGTGCCTACCAAGAAACTATGAACCGTCTCCTTACATTCGCTATCGTCGTGACCCTGCCTCTGATCCCGCTTAGTCTCGTTATGGTGAACTATAAGCTTGATAAGGTGAGAAATCCACCTAATAATGATAGTGTTTCCAGAAACAAACATGACTGACTGTCTCGATTAAGATGAGCCCTAGTCACGATGGCGGTGATCAAACTCCTCCACCAGTGGAGTCTGAGGCGGAAGATGACGACCCACGCCACAAATAGATATAGGGCCACGCCCCTTTTGTGCATAAATTTTGCACCCAAAACATATGACTGAACGATACCATTCTGATTCTTGTTTGTCCTTTGTCTTTATCACTTGATTTTGTTTCTTTTCATACTTCTGATGATTTTTTGCCATCTGATCATATATGGCATTGTTTTATTGCATCGGAGACCAGCAAGCCGGCGTTTTTGTTTTCATTTTTATTTTATTTATGTTTACTTGAGAACCCCATATTATGGATCTGGTCATGAGCCAACTCGGCTCAATTGCATATGGCGTTATTTATTCATGAGCTGTAGACGCATATATTGACTGAGGAGAATGCATCTTTGTGCAATAGAAATTGCCTCGACACTTCTCATCTTATGGATTTTTGACAATTTTTCACCAGTAAATAAGTCCAATATCAGCAACCCCTTGACTTGACCAGGGCCGGGAACCCTGTCTTTGTCGTATCTCTGTTAAATCGATCTAGCTCGCCACATCATTTATTCAGTAGTATACTGCTGAGTTAGCCTTCTGAGCTAGTTGCGGATCCAGAGTGACCTACTTTTCTCAGATAGAGGGTTCCGGACCTCTCTCACTTATCTACCTTTTCAATTCACGGGAGAGTCTTGAGGTATACGTTGGCTACTGCATTGGGCTCGGGCTCAACTGGATACCGCTGGAGTCATTTGTGAATCATATCCAAGAGACAAGGGCTCGCCGACTGCGACCCAAGCTGCAACGCGCTCAGCGCTGCGCCTAAGAGATGATAGAGGTATATGGGCTTTCAAACCTGATTCAGTCCTAGTAACGGCGTACCTGGCTCGACCGTGTCACTTAACGCGACGGATGCAACTTGGTCCGCATCTTGTCGAAGAAGTCTGATACTGGAGAGAAGTCTGAGCATGTTGCCGTCCATAGTGGAATGCTGATTCAGGTATGTTATCTCTGCACAGGATTACTATCCCCAATAAGCTGTACAGCTGATGTCATCCATTCCTGTAATTGATATTCATCGGCGTCCTCCAGTTCAGAGTCCTCCTCGAATAACTGCTCTGGGGTATCGTCAGCCTCCTCTCGTAGTAGTCCGGCTTATGGGAATGAGACTGTTGGTAATACTGGAAACTTTCTTCAACTTCCAAATTGAGTACTATCGACTGTATCAAGCGCATTCTCTAATCGAAAATGTCGGTCACGAATAAGCTGAATATGGACAATGATGTAGATCAATGTTTGAGAGGGATATGGATTCTTTGTTTGGAGTGTAAACTCAAACTCACGCGGAGATTCAAATCTACCGAATCCCTAGAGTCTACAAAAACATAATTGCAAACAAAATCTCAAACGGATAATATATTTGTTGGGATACGCAGTAGGTAGCCACCGAAACGTCCAATATACATTTCCTTATGTCATACATATTGTGATATCAGTGTGTGTGAGTATGTTGATAGATCCTCACGCTTTCGCTGACGTTCTCGCCCGATGCTAGTACTATTGAGTTGATCATCAAGCCAACCGTGGCACAGGCGAAGCAGCCATTTGAGGTAGTCTGAACCTCCGAGGATGTAAATAGCGACCCACAACTGGAATCCAGGGTTGGCCACGTCACGCAAAAATGACGGGTTTACCAAAAGTCTGGCGGCTCGCTCGTAGTTCGCTCGTAGGTTCCCACTGGCGAGGAAGTCGACGCTCCAGCATGGTCCTCTTCTTGGTTACTGCGCCTGGAAGCTGGATGTTGCAATGTCGTTATCCTTCAGCCTGGTTCCTGCGAGCTCCGAGTTGAAATACTGCGTAGGGGGATCTCATGTCAGTGGGATTGATGATGTAGTAGATATGGATTCGTATGGGATACCGACCCCTGGAGTTTCCAGGCACAGATACGCTCGGAGATGACATGCTGCTGGGTGGTCATATATAATATAGAGGTACATGGGGGTGTACGAAGAAGGAGAGAATCTTGGAAAATAAAAGAAGGCTATTTATGTAGACATCTCTATCTGTGCGTTTGCGTTTGCCATGGCTTATGCTCTGCTGTCTTTGTTTATCATTGCATAAAAGGCCAGCGTCATGAGTAAGAGTTTACTTCAATTGGTTTAGAGTCAGCTCTACCGAACAATCTCGAGCAAACTTCAAACCATCTGCACATGTAATCTGTTGCTTCTGTTCAAGTTACCCTTGGCAAGTTTACTCATTCCAGCCCAATATGCACTGCGACCTTAAATGAAAAACCGCTAAAAGGCCCAAGACCGATTCCAAATCCATCTTACCACTATCTACATGTCCACAAAGGTCCCCCGTCTTCATATTCCAGGATATCATTATCAACCAGCCTACGTGGGTATACTATAGGCCATTGCTTGTTACTACTTCTACAAACGAAGTTTTAAACAAATGAGTATTTAAGCTCTAAATAGAGTGCCGTGCATGTACCTGCATATCGCTGCATGCACGCCTAAGATGCCGCCGAGAGCTTACGAACAGAACACATCGCAATGTACTCTTTGGTTGCATTACGGAAGTTTGAGTTGGTCTTCGAAACTTCCAGTTCCACGGGACTATTACTCCACACATTCACACATGTTTGAGTGGTTTTGTGTCCATTCTACTCCTGTTACTGCCTTATCCATAAATACGAATCCGTGGCGCGTGGGGAAGAACCTTGACTCTGGGTCGGCCCGTGCCAAGACGAAGCTTGGAGCTAATCTCGATTTTCAGGGTCATTGCACGTGTGGATTGGGTTAATTTGGCCCTGCAGGTAGAGCTGAGGGCAGATGTTTGATTTTCTTTCTTTTGGGAGATTATGGGTACTGAATATTCCATGGAATTTGGGAGTGATATGGTTTTTGATAGTGCTGTACATAGTAGATGGGGTAGGATTACAGAATACTGGACTTGATATTTATGTATATGGTTACGGTGTAAGTAGTTTCGCCCGTTATCAAGACGATTTGAAGATTAATGCCGAGGATCCGAAAGGAAAATACTTACTGGTGAATGTTGTCAGCCGTTTGAGATATCCACCTCAATGGCGGTGTGGACAGCTTCGGAATGGAGATTAGCGTGTCGTGGAGAGCCCCTTGAACCTTGGGCGTGCCGTGCTGTGCGATACACTTGCGATTTGGTGGCTTTTTTACAGTCTATGGCTGGCACGGGGTTATGGGACTTGACATTTTCCGATCCAAAAAAAAGGGGGGTGATGTGCTTGATTTCAATTATTTGTATCTTTGGGACAGGATAGCATGATGTACCCAGTGTATTGCGTGTATAGTATAGACGCGATGGAGTAACACTTTTTTAATGGAGCTTGGATCATTTCTTGGGTTTTGTTGGACCGACTGGAGCTATATCTGGGTAATTAATGGGTCTCTGGTCTTCGGTGGGTTTGCCGATGCCTTGATTGTTTATATATTGTTTGGGTTGATTTTTTCTTCTTCTGGTTTTATTCTGATGCTTGAATCTATGTTCAAGCAAAAAAAAAAAAAAAAAAAAAAAAAGAAAAGTCTCTGTCGAGATGAAGCAGTCTGCGCTTAACCGACGACTTTCTTTGATACGGTCTTGGCGTGACCCTCGACCCGTATTGTCGTGTATGGGGGATTCGGGGAAGATGGTTAGATAATGGGTGATCAATATAGGCCGAATCATACCAATAATACCAACTGGTACAAGCCGCGTATTTCACGAGACTAGGACTAGCACTTGTCTAGACTCCATCCTCTCTCTGCGGGTTGCCCCATTCAATCCAGACCACAGCTCTTCTTCCTCCCTTTTCCTCTCACTGCCTTTTCCCTTCTCCTTTCCCCTCATTTTTTCTTCTCATCTCTCCGCTTTCACACTTTCCATATTTCATAACCTTCCGGGTTCATTCTCGGTGCTTCCAATATGGTTGTTGCTACCATCAAGTATGATTTCCCCCTTCTCCTGCTCCCCCCCCCCTCCTTGCCGAAGCGCCCCCTCTTTCTGTTCCCCATTGACTACTTTGACTAACCTTCAATCTTCCCAGGTGCGTCGTGGTGGGGGACGGTGCTGTCGGAAAGACTTGTCTGCTCATCTCCTACACAACCAACAAGTTCCCTTCGGAATATGTTCCCACCGTTTTTGACAACTACGCTGTTACTGTGATGTAAGTGCTCGTCGATCCGCCCGGGCGGAAAAAGAAAAAAAAAAGATATAGCGATATAGCCATCACATATCTTCTCTTTCTTCCCCTCCCCTCACCGAAACCAACGAGAGAAAAAAAAGGGGAAATCTGTGGAAAAAGCAAAAAAAAAGAGACAGAGAAATCCAATCAAATCGGAATCTACAGAATTCTGACCAGTGGCTCCTGAACAGGATCGGCGATGAACCCTATACCCTTGGTCTTTTTGATACCGCCGGTCAGGAAGATTACGACCGACTTCGCCCGCTATCCTACCCTCAAACAGATGTCTTCTTGGTCTGCTTCTCCGTAACCTCGCCAGCCTCATTCGAGAACGTCCGCGAAAAGTGGTTCCCCGAAGTCCACCATCACTGCCCTGGTGTCCCCTGCCTTATCGTCGGTACCCAGACTGATTTGCGCGACGATGCGAACGTGCGCGAGAAGCTCGCTCGCCAGAAGATGCAGCCCATCCGTAAGGAGGATGGTGACCGTATGGCCAAGGAACTCGGTGCGGTGAAATATGTGGAGTGTTCTGCTTTGACGCAGTACAAGCTTAAGGATGTCTTCGATGAGGTATGATCGCCCACCTTGCATTTAACACATCATTTTGATCTGTTCTTTGCCCCCCTCTCTATGACAGGATGGGGCGGGAATCCTTGTTCCCCACTCTCTACTTCTTCCCACTTTCAGGCTTCAAAACGTTCAGTTACTCACCGCTTGTTCCCGATTTAGGCTATCGTCGCTGCTCTCGAGCCCGCCCCGAAAAAGAAGTCGAGGGGCTGCCGCCTGCTGTGATCGGACTATAAACAGTTTTCACAGCCCTGGTTTTATTTTGCGTGGCATATCGGGTTGAGTTTTTAGCTCGTTGATGCCATGACAAAAACCACAGATACGATGGAATGAACCTGTTTTGTTTTTCTTCATTATTTTGAGAGGTCTTTTTAGCTGGGATTTGGTTTACTGGGATATCCACGGCAAAAATGGGAAATCGATGATGTTTTGGGCTACTAGCGTTGCTATCTGAAGCGGTTTCAAATTATTACGTTTCAAACCTTGATGGTTTTCACTGTGCTCGTGCTCGATTCGATCCTCCTTTGCTCGACTATACCTGGCTCGCTTCTTCCTCTTCGCCTCTGTGCCCTCCCTTTTCCTTGAACACCCCCTTGTCATCACTTCCCTGCTTTATTCTATTTGACTTCGCCCGGCTGCGTCCCGTCCCTCGCGCTTCTCCGACATGTGATATCTTGATTCACCCTATCGGGCTTCTTTCGCAAGCCTCCTATTATTCGTCTTCTTCCTCTCCTTTTACGACCTACAGCGACCACGAGCTTCGATCTTCTCTCTCCTCTTTCTCGTGTCACTCTCCCGACCTCCCATTTTCTACTTCTGAACCTCACCTTTTCAACCTTATTTCATCGTATCTCTCGGCGTTGGACGTCAGGGCGTCGTGTTTCTCCTTGGCTGATCGATGAATTATTTACCTTGTTTGTCCCTCATATCTATCGTCAACTTCCGCTTCTAAGTCGGCTTTTTACCTCGGAGATATGAACTTGAGCTTGCTGTACCTTTTCCCTGTTACGCAAATCCGGATATTTTGCATGCGCGTCGGTTTTTTTTCTATCTAACTTCTTTTATTCCACTCCACGATTTCCGATTTTTCTTCAGCTATGAACATCTCTCTGCTGCCATCTGCCACTGGTTTCATGCTTCGTGCTCCCATGGTTCTGAACAGAAATGCGCAAAATCATCCTGGATCTTAGAACTTTGAAGGCAGTGGACAACTCAATTGACAAGATCTATATGATGGTCCGTTGTGCTAGGGTCGATTGTAAATTGAGAGCCGGGCTTCTTATAGATAAGCACCGTTAATATCTATTCAAAACTCAACATATCCCCGCTGGTAGTAAGAACTTTAAGTACTGGAATCTTAGAAGTTCATGTCTACTAGTACATAGTATTTGAAAGGTGACCGGAGCTCAGCTGTGTGGTATGGGCATTTCATTCATTCTTCGTCTACATACTACAATATCGTGTTTCTCATATATTTTATATACTTAAAAAGAGCTAAGAAAGAGAAGCAGAGAAGCTCTTCACAGCTCATCCTTGCCCTCCTCAGACTTGCTCTCCACACCCTCAACATCAATATCGTCCTTGCGGCCGTACCAACCACCCAGATCTTCCGAGACACCAGACTTAACCATGCTAGTAATGATCTCAAAGGCAACCTGTGCCGCAGCAAGAGCAGTAGTCTCACCAGTGTTATCATAAGCAGGAGAAACCTCAACAATATCAGCACCAACCAAGTTCAGCTTCTCCAATCCACGCAGAATACGGATGAACTCGCGGGTAGTCCAGCCACCAGGCTCGGGGGTACCAGTACCAGGCGCAGTAGAGGGATCCAAAACATCAATATCAACAGAGAGGTAAACAGGCTGCTCGGGATCAAGACCAGTACGCTGCATAATAGTCTCAACAACACCCATAGGGCCAAGCTCATCAATATCATCAGCATGAATACGAATAAATCCCTGCTCAGGTCCAGGATTGGTATAATCCCCATCATCAACACCAGTCAAACGGGTACGCAGACCCGCATGCGCAGAGGTAGAGTTACAAATAAGTCCCTCGCGACTAGCCTTGTGGAAGAAACTGCCGTGGTTGAACTGCGTCTGCTCAGATTGCCAGTAAGCGCTGTATCGAACGGGGTTCCAGGTATCAAGATGCGCATCAAAGTGCAGAACTGTAATGGGCTTCTGGTAGATCTTGTGCAGGGCCCGAAGAGCTGGCAACGCAACACTGTGATCACCACCAAGGGTCACGAGCTTAGGGTGTCCGGAGCCAATGGTTGTCTCACCCTTTGGCGAGGCGTTGACGACCTTTCGGGAACCTAGCTCAAGGAATGCCTCGTACATCTGTCGCTCGGCCAGTCCGTTGTCGAATGGGGTAATTGGGATATCGCCGCAGTCTGTGATCTTAGCCCAGGACTTGTATGGGTTAATTCCTGCACGGGTGTTGTAGCTTGTGCCGGACATTTGGCGTGCGCTGGCGGCGCGAATGGCGCGGGGACCGAATCGAGCACCGGGTCTGTAGCTGACGGCTGTGTCGAATGGGGCGCCGATCACGGCAATGTCGTAGTGCTCGTCTGGTTGGATAAGACACTTTACTGGGGGGAGATGCGCAAAGCTGGCAATGCCGGAGAAGGACCACTGTGGTTTGTTAGATGAGATCTCTTTTTTGGGAGGTGCATTTTTTTTAAAAAAAAAATTTGATTATTTGGTTGGTCTTACTTCTTGATCCCACTTCTTCAGCAGTTCTTCGCGCTCATGCTCGGGGACAACTTCTGTGTCGCCATGGTGGGCGCATGAGACTGCGGAGCCGGCCAGAGCCAGCGCGCTCAACAAGGATTTCCAGGCGGGCATGACTATTAGAGAATCCGAGTTATGTGTACAGAAGAGAAGGAAAGAAAAAAATGAAGAAGAATTTAAGATTCGGGACGCATGAATATATAGAATGTCGAAATTCTCCAATTTCTCCGTGTAACTTCCTAAAGCAGAGAGCTTTATCTAAGAAGGAAAGACGAACAGATAGCAGCAATCCCAAAGCCCCGCTGTACCCGCCACTCTCCGCCCGCCCCAATAAACAACTGGTGGATCGCGGAGTCGTGCAGACTTTCCCTTCTTGGCCTTTTCATCTTTGCTTCCCGAACTTCATCTGCACTTTCAACCATTTCATCTTTATCAATGCCATGCGTCGTGTTGTCGTGACCGGCTTAGGCGCCGTGACGCCCTTGGGTGTTGGTAAGTACACATTTGCTTTTCTTTCTTTTCTTTTGTCAAGCTGTATTTGTTGTTCTTTATCCTTGTTCTTCAACATCCACCGCTTGAACCTCTATACATCCATTGATGTGAACCTGCAAGTACTCGAGCCGCAGATCCAATTTGTCATTTGAACCGTGCCTACCATAATTCCCCGCTCAGCTTGGAATGTGCTAGATCTCCCCTGTTTATCTTCCCCCGGACAAACAGAGAGACTCCGCGATGCACCAAAAAATCCGGTGTCTCCACTTCACACCGAAAGGGGAAGGTCCTGACAGCCAATGACGGCATTCGGAAATGCTTGGCTCAGCGGACTGGACACCGCATAGGCTTCGGTACTTAGGATGTTTTGGACACTTGCAGCAATTAGTAAATGGGAAACAGGAAGCGGAAATGCAGGCTTCTGATCGGCGCTGTTGGTTGAGACTGATTAGCTAACTGCCTACCCTTTTTACTTGCTGATAGGTATTCGGCGAACTTGGAAACGTTTATTAGATGGCGAATGTGGTATTGTGAATGTTAATCATCGCGATAAGCGCTTTGAGGAACAGCCTTGTCAGATAGCTGCTGTTGTGCCGCAGGGTAAGAAGGATGATGGGTGTTGGACAGCTTCGGAATGGTTGAGTCGTGGTGTGAGTATTTCTTATCCTATAAGCTCGGCAACTATATCCTTTGACCTGATATTTGGAGTTACTCTTTATATTTGGCCATTTGTAGTGGTTAGAGTGCTTTTTATGCTGATAGGTTAACCATAGGAGGAGCGTAAAATGGCCAAGTTCGCTCAGTATGCTATGGCTGCAACGGAAGAGGCTCTTGAAGATGCGGGTTGGAAACCGACTGAGTTTGAGCAGCGAGAGGCCACTGTAAGTGTTTCGTGTCCATACTATGATGATATAGTTCTTCTGCGTTTAAATTTCAGATATACTAACCTAGAACACAGGGTATTTGTCTTGGCTCGGGGATAGGCAACTTTGATGAGGTCTATGACACAGTCGTCGCCTATGATAGAGGCGTAAGTTTAGTCTGATTGCATTTTTGCATTGTAACAGTTCCGTCGCTGACCGTTCTGAAAGGGATATAAAAAAGTGAGCCCGCTCTTCGTACCAAAGTTGTTAATCAACCTTGGAGCTGGTCATATCTCTATGAAATATGGATTTATGGTAACTCATGCTGAACCCCCCAAACCCGGCGATAGCTTTGCTAACTCTGACCTAGGGACCAAATCACGCAGCAACCACTGCCTGTACCACTGGAGCTCATTCCATCGGCGACGCAGCGAGATTCATTGCATTCGGTGATGCCGACGTGATGGTTGCAGGCGGAGCTGAATCCTGCATCCACCCTCTTGCAATTGGTGGCTTTGCAAGAGCACGCAGTCTAGCCACCGACTTCAACGACAATCCCACTGTTGCATCTCGACCATTTGATGCCGACAGAAAGGGGTTTGTCGTCGGCGAAGGCGCAGCTGTACTTATCCTCGAGGAACTGGAACATGCACGCGCACGAGGTGCACGTATCTACGCCGAAGTCAAAGGATATGCCAACTCAAGTGATGCGCACCATATGACAGCACCGAAAGAAAATGGCGAGGGTGCATACATGGCTATGAAAAAGGCTCTTAAGCAAGCAAAGCTGCCTCCTTCGGCTGTTGACTATGTAAACGCACACGCTACATCGACTATTGTCGGCGATGCGGCTGAAAATGCAGCGATCAAGTCTCTTCTTCTTGGTCCGGACGGTAAGAAAAAGCCTGAAGATGTGAACATTAGTAGCACTAAGGGCGCGGTTGGACATCTTCTCGGCGGCGCTGGCGCTGTGGAGTCAGTTTTCAGTGTTCTTGCTATCCAAGATGTAAGTCCCTTTTCAATATTCCTGGATAACTCTCAAAAATGATGTACTAATTTGCATTAGAATGTTATGCCGCCTACCATCAACCTTGATCGTCTTGCTAATGGCTTTGATTGCAACTATGCACCAAAGCATGCGCAACAGAGGCAAATTGACGTGGTCTTGACCAATAGTTTTGGATTTGGTGGAACAAACAGTAGTCTCTGCTTTGCTAGACATGATTACTAGGCCACGAGCTTTGCGAAAATTGCTTTCCAAAGCTGATATGTACAATAATGTTTTAATTCACAACTATGAATGGCCAATAATTTTAGGCCTACTAGGGATACGCATTTCTGTAACAACTAGCCCCGAACAAATGTCTAGCCTATATTATAATACTACTGATACATATCAAGTTTTTGAATGGTTTAATCGCGTGAGATCACATTTGGATTTTCGTGAAATGGACCCTGAATAGTCTTCAAATACAGTGAGTGATAGCTGCACGTGATCCCATCCAAATGCGGAGCCCCAGCCCGTCTTGCCATCACGAGAGTTGGGATATGAACATGACCCCTTGACCTATTCCTCCACTCAACAGGATTAAAACATACAATACTACATTGCGAATAATTGTGTCCCGGACCCCTCAAATCCGCGCTCATTATGGCCACGAACGGCGACTCCGGTCGAGGTAAGCGCCACCCCGCCCATTCAAAGCGTGACAAAGGGCATGGCCTAGCCTTCACTTCGCTAGTTACAAAGATAAGGAGACTAGTCAAGAAAAATACTAATCGACTCAAATAAACAGCTTCCGGAAGCCTGGTCGATGCATCGGGCTACAAGTTTACGGAAAAAGATACCAAACCCGGAAAGATGAAAGTCAAGAAGACCTCCAAGGCCTCAACGAAGAAGAAAGCAGATGGTACATTCCAGAACAGCGACGGGCACCCGCCCACTTGGATCCCCGCAGAACTGATAGAATCTCTCATTGCAGAATCGAAAGACGGCCCCATCGATTCCTCACCCACATCCCCCCTCCCGAAATTGGACGACAAACTTGCAGCATCTTTCCCCACAGGCAAACCTCGCGAAGAGGACCTCCTCGAGACGGTTATATGCAAGCACTGCAAGCGTCCTGTCCTCAAACCGACGGCCCCGGAACATATTCGTGGATGTCTCAAAGCGAAACAGGAGAAGGCGCGCAAGAAGAAGGAAGCTCGCGATGCGGCTAATCGCGCGAAGGTAGTTGATGGTAAGGAGGAAGATGATACGCGTGATAAGATTGATGGGGAGGACTCGATGAAGGGACAGAAGAGCGCGAAGAAAAGCGCTGTGAAGGGGACTGATGATACGAAGAAGGGCAAGAAGCGGAAGGCTGATGAGGATGATAAGGAGCCTAAGAAGAAAAAGAAGAAGGATGAGCCGAAGGCTAAGGCTGCTAAGCCTAAGGGGCCGGTTGATGTTGAGAAGCAGTGTGGTGTTACCTTGCCTAATGGTGCACAGTGTGCTCGCTCGTTGACTTGTAAGAGTCATTCGATGGGAGCTAAGCGTGCAGTTCCAGGTCGGTCTCTTCCGTATGATATGCTGCTTCAACAGTATCAGAAGAAGAACCAGGCGCGCCAGCAGAGTAAGTGCCCTCTTGAAAGGACAACTTTAACCCGCCTAGGAGCACAGTTTGTTGACGTAATTTGTTGTTTACAGAGGCTGCTATCGATGCCAATGCTCCACTTCAAGAAGATATCGACACAAATGGCCCTGTTGATTCAGACGAAGAGCGAGACACCGTTATGGCTGCCATTGCTCGCTCAAATCCTCAACCTCTCGCTACTCACACCCTCATCACTTCCAAGACTAAATACCGATATGTCCGCATCAAGGAACAAATGCTACATGCTATTGGTGGGCGTGGAGGGGGAGGCATCTTCTCCACGACCGATGATACCCAGTCTCTTTTTGGTGGAAATATTTTCCAACCGTTTGATACTGAGATTGATACATCTTCCTCTCCTATGATTCTATCTGCTGAGCACGGCGACGGTGCTGGCTCTATGGATGGCTCAAGGAAGACACCAATCCAAAATGTCCGGAAGTTGTCCGTTGCTACTGCATCCTAAGCGTCATGGAGCCCGACGCTATGAATTAACGACCATTCATCTATCTCGTCATTGCTTTGTCATTTTCTCCCATCCCTCTTTCATTGGATGGACGCTATACGCTGCTTCGAAGCCGATCCAGGCGTTTTAAGGTGCAACAATATTGTGCATGCCCTTCTTTTTACACATCTAATTGGTCCAAGATGTTTATGCTTCTATAATTTCTAGAGAGAACAGGCTGGTTCTGTCCTTTTCTTTTATTTGGTGATGAATGATACCCCGGCTACTGGCGTAATTTGCAGGTAGTAGCTTACAATGGACCTTTTCTTGTTTTGGTTGATATTAAGTAGATTGAAAATATAATGCTTTATATCTAAATTTTAGGCACAGCCTCGCGGTTCTTTACCAAGTTGCTGTCAATCATACATACATTCGTAGATCCAATCCATATGTACGATCGAGTAGCTGATTATTAATTTTGTGGCCTGAGGTGTCGAGGAAGCATCTATCCCCAGCTCCGTCGATCATTATCTTGGAAACTCTCATTCCATGTGCGAGCTTGACTTCGCTGCTCTGTTTGAGCTTCCCTTCGAATTCATTGCGCTCTATATCTTCTAAATCTCGGGATTTTGCATGGTCGCTCTCTATCAATCTCCCTACCAAGTCGCATTGTGCTTCATTGTGCTCCTACTCTGGCACTACTAGCGGCCCCTCGTCGCAGGCCCTGATAGATTCGCGGACCGATCGCGACTAATCAGCAGACTTATATTCTTCAAAAATCCTCTCTCACCCCCAAAATATATCACACACCTCTCCACTATGAGTCATTCCGTCCCCGACCTTGACCAGATAGGCATCAAAGCCGAACACGACCTGGCAGACCAGTTCCGTCGCGAAGTAGCACACCTCCTCGGCCGCAGTAATCTCAATTTCCCCGGCGCACAACCAGTCAGTTTCTCCGCGAAACATTTGACAGAGCTCCAGAAAGAAGATTACTATGTCTGTGAAAAGACAGACGGCATCAGATGTCTTATGTACTTCGCGCGCGGTGATCCTGAATCCGAAACACCAGAAATCCACTACCTTATCGATCGAAAGAACGACTACCGCTTCGTTCCAGGCCTACACTTCCCCCTACCAGAAGATGACAGCTTCCAATCATACCATGTCGACACGTTGGTGGACGGTGAACTGGTAAACGACATATACGAAGATGGATCACAACAGCTCAAGTACCTAGTCTTTGATTGCCTTGTACTAGACGGACAAAGTCTAATGCACCGCACACTCGACAAACGACTCGCGTATTTCAAGGAAAAAGTCCTAAAACCATATCATACCATGTATCGCAAATTCCCCGAGGAAAAACAACACCGCGCTTTCGCCGTCGAAGACAAGTCCACGCAAGTCAGCTACGGTATCGAGATGATGTTCCGCGAGATCATTCCCCAGGTTAAACAGATCCACGGAAACGACGGCCTAATCTTTACTTGCCGGAGTACACCATACAAAATCGGTACAGATGAGCACATTCTGAAATGGAAGCCCCCATCCGAGAATACCATTGATTTTCGCATGAGGCTTGAGTTTCCAATTCTCGAACCCGACACAGATGATGAGGCTGAGGGTATCTCCGAACCATACCCCGACTACGACGCTATGCCTATATTCCACCTTTTTGTCATGTTAAATGCCGGCGAGTATCGTCATTGGGGAGAAATGCACATGACGCAGACAGAGTGGGAGGACTTGAAAAATATGCATGTCCCGCTAGACGATGCTATTGTTGAATGCTCTAAGAATGAGGATGGGCAATGGCGCTTCCATCGATTGCGCGATGACAAGAATGATGCAAATCACATCTCGACGGTTGAGAAGGTTCTCGAGAGTATCGAGGACCGTGTCACGGAGGATGATCTGATTAAATTGGCGCCGGTCATTAAGACTGCGTGGAAGGCTCGCGCGGCAGGTATGGCTTCGGGTGGTGGTAAACCGCGCAGTATACCTCCCTCGGCTAATGGGGGTGTCAAGCGGAAATTCGAGGAATGAAGAATATAAAAGAGAGAAAAGCAAAAACAAAACATGACACTTTTATGTGATTTTATATTTTCTTTGTTATCTCCTCATCTGCATCTAAATTCATTTGCAAGGTGTCTGGCGTTTGTCATGTTCGTCCCTCTTATTAGTTTACGTTGGTGGCCTTGTCGGTTCAAGTTTATTATCACCTGCTCGCTGTCAAAGGTGGTGTTTGGTGAAAATGGATGGCTCTTTGTGCAAATTACAGGTGAGCTGCGGAGATGGAGTTATGGGTTTCCATTATGGCAATGGACTATATGTTGCGTGGGCGGCATTACATTTTTTATACTACTCGAATTCACTTGAGAATATCTTTGAATATACGCCCCGCGGTGATATCTTCTAGCCATTCGAACTTCCCACGTCCATGAATTTAGGCCTGGTATACCCTCTGGAGTAACACTCTCAAACTCCAAGTCGTAGTCATAAAATATTCTGATCTTTGCCTGTGGGAACTTGAAATCATCAGTGCGAAATGGATATATGGACATGTTGTCCATACGGAACTTTTGACTTAATATTCCAAGGTTGTCTAATACATAGTATAAACTATTTAACACTGGTATCTATGTACTAGTACACACCGTTGACCGAGGTACTATCTCAGGACTAAATACTAGTAGTAGTATGCATCCCAATACTTCGATATCAGCCTGCCAAAACAGCTAGGCCTTCAAACAAAGCAATGCATGTATACATCCTGCACCAAAAGCACCATCTTACCCAATCAAATAAATCACAAGAAAGTTATCAAATTACTCCGAGTCGAAAACAGCGCCGACACCTTTTGACGGGAACAGGAGCATCAATCAAGTTCGTGGATAATCTTCTTTTGAGTATGCTTAAGGTTCGACGACCCAATCTCATAAAGTGTATTTTCTCTTGATGATTCTATCTCATGAACTGCATTGTGCTCTGATGGCATCTTAGAAGGCTGCGTCGTCGAATTGTCGGAGGCTGCTACACGCTTTTTCTGCGACGAGAAAGGCGCCCCGTCCGGACCATGATCTTTACCACGACCGAAGCAGGCGATAATCCTCTTTCGGAAGATGAGGCATACGAGGAACGCGACGCCTGAGATGCATCCGACTACAATTCCGCCGATCGCGCCGCTTGATACGCTGGAGTCTGAGTCTGAGCTTGATTTGGAAATAGCTGATGTGGATTGTGCGTGTTCGGTTATTGTGTGATATCGTGCTTGCTTCCTAGTTTTGAAGGCATTCATATACCCAGGTGGCTTCAACATCACCCGCGCTGACTGTGGGGAAGACCTTGATCTCAGCGCACGAATATGGCGGGTTACTATACATGGTATGGTTGGTCTATTCTTAAGAAGAGACCAGTGTATGGAAGAAGAAAAAATGCATATCAAACAGCGTAGTAGTTATCTTCGTACAGTAATGTGTTACTGGTACAGGTTGTGATCATAACAGAGTCAGCTGTGTCGTAAGAACATGCTCCGTATTCATATCCATATGAGCCAGTGGGAATTTAATGTAGGAGGTTACGAAAACACCTCCATTGCAGGTTATGGGAGACGCTTCTGTAGGTCAGCCTCTTATTCATTTTCACTAGCAGGGGACATACACACGCGTTGCAGCCAAATATTAGCCCATGAAATCGGAGCCAGTATGGTAGTCATCAACCACATAAGTGGAAATTACGGCAACCACTGTGCTTGACGTGATGAGCGTATAAAATGAGGATATCAAGGTCCAAGAGAATATATGACCGTAAACAGTGAGGGCCCTGGAAAAGACAAACAGGCGACTGAAAACACATTATGGAATTGAGCCCCAGGCCAGAGAAGTAGGGGCTGATCATTCACGAATCCAGCAGAATCGAGAAAAAGCAACCTAGTGATTTGTGATTGATATACTTCGGATGGGGCCAAGATATGCGTTCCGTCCAATCAAGAAATCTAGCACGAGTCATTTCTTGATGAAAATAGAAAGGATCCGAAAGGGTCCATGAAGGTCTCGCCCAGCTATAGTTTAGCGTCAAGGGTAGCGCCCGGGTGGAATCCCCCGCAGGAGCATGCGGCTGCGACGTGATTGACGATCAACAATTCTTTTTGGAGATGTTGATGCCATTTTGATACTTTTTGATGGCCTGCCTTGGCACAGAAGCCTTGGCACAGTATCATTGAGACCCCAGCTAAATTGAGACCAGTTCAGCTACCGGCACTTTACTGTATCAATCAAGGTTGACCTGACTTGACCAGTAGGCAGATTAGACAAGGCTTCAGCAAAGCGTACAAAGCTCGCTCCGAGTTGAAGAATGTAAACCAGAGCCATAGTCGGAGATTGTTCATCTTCCCGTTAGTGAGCACTTATGTATTTCCTATTATTTTTGGTCAATCTGCAACATCTGAAATGCTTCATCCAAGCCACCACTGGCATCCACAATTCCATCACCCAGGTCCTCCAATCTCACTAATTTGTCTTGACTCTCATCATTCATATAACTCTCAGGCATCATACGCCTGATAACACCTACTGCCATGCTTCCATTCCAAAGACCATCGCGAGATTCAAGCAAAGAGCCCTCCATTAACGAGAGAGCTGTACGCAATATGCGCCGACTCGTCGTTTTCAAACAGATGAAATATAGCATTGCAACCAGATTTGTAGAGAGTGTGAATTCCCAGTTCGAAGGGGCTTTCTTGTGTTCATTAGATGATGAGGATAATAGCGTTGATATATGGGCGAGAGAATGGTCGAACTTTGAGGCGCATTGTAGGGATATGTCTGGGTCATCGGGAGATTTGAAGGTATTCTCTAGGAGAACAGCATGGAATATCAGAGTCTCGCATTGTAGAAGAGTGAGTCGTTGATGCTGGATGGTCGTATACAAAACAACACCAGGTGGGCTTGTGGATAGTTGCTGTAGTACGTCTTCCAGTTCTTGGAACTGGGATTCTAGATGAAGTCTTTCAATGAGAACATCTGACGGTATTTCGTCAGCAGGTAGTTCCTTGTATTCGAGGAATGTGGCTAGATGCCACAATGTCCAGTTTTGAAGCACAACAAGCGCGTATTCCAGTTCAGATAATTCTGCGGTTTGAGTTGGAATAACAGGTACCGAGCCGGAAATTTGACCGGGCAGCGCGAGTATCAGAATCGGCAGTCTCCCTGGGGAGAAAACGCTTGCATGAATATCGAGCCGGGGAAAAGTGGCTTTGAGTTGTCCATATGTTGATTCAGTGTCATCTGAGAAATTTGTATCATCGGAATAACAGCGTTGAAAAAGGGTCAAGCCCTGATCAAGATGCCATAAGGCCTGCTCGATATTTCCGACCAAACACTCAAATGTATAGAAGATCAGACTGCATATCAAAGCAACCTCGGTTGACGCTTCGCGAATGAGATATGTTCGAAGTTGGGAATGAGACTTGGCGATAATATTAATGTGCTTAGCAGAAACTTGGAGTTTTGAAGACCCAAGAATCATATAATCCCGATGTAGACAGCTAAGCGCAACAACGGCGTTGCGGATTACAGGTTGATTCTGGATTCGCTGTAGGATGACGCGCGTCCACAGTGTTGTTTCCGAGAATCGCGAAAGAGAACTTGCAGCTTCGCAGCAGTAGAAATGGAGGAGTTCACGATCTGTTCGACTGCCCGGTACTTTGAAAGGGATGTTGTAGGACTTTATCTGGGAAGGAGGAGAGGGTGTCTGCTCGTACCCTGGACAAGCTCGTCCGGTGGAAACACATCGATGACATTTCGGTCGCAACTCATCGCATTTCACCCTGCGGATTCTGAAAAGGTTAATATTGAAAGATTTGGGACCTTTAAGGGCACTAAACTTACTTGCAAGTTGCACATCCGGTGCGAACTTTAGGTGTGCTGCGACGTACTTTAGTGATGGTAGTGACCATTATTACGTTTGGTAAAACCTCCTTTCATTTTATTGAATGGAGAAGAGCGAGCACGTTATTTATTAGGTAGAGGGGAGTAGGCATAATAGTTCCACATTGGGGGCTAAACTACATATGTCTAACCCAGGCAGTGTGCATGCGCGAGGCTGAGCTGCAGACGAACACTAACTTTTAGCATCGGAAATTTGGGACAAGACCCGGAATCTTGTATAGCAGCCCTGTCAAGGTGGGGCTGGTCCTATCTTAATTTGGTAAAATTATGATTGGGCCCATTCTGAATTACAGTGATTACCTATGGAAGAGGCAATGTAACTATATCTCCAGAGCTCATAATGCTGCACTTATCAAGAGAATTTGATACTGTATTTGGAGTTCTACTCCCTAACTTGAATATAAACTAGCACACATTCAATAAAAACACAATAGAAACGCAAGTATCTCATAAATGCGCATTTACCGCTTCTTAATGCTGGTATCGATACTACCAACGAACCAAATAGCGACCAAAACAGTGATCAGGCCACCGAAAAGGGTAAGAGGCTTGCGGAGGGCATCAATGAGCGAGTGGTCGTAAGTCACCTGGAACCTTTGTTAGTATAACCGTAAACTGTATTAATACCAAAATAGTCTATAACAACTTACAATGAGCTGCGCATCGCGCGCCTCGTCCGTCAGGCTGTCAACCTCCAGGGTCAATGTAGTCCGACCGAGGGTATCCATGTAAGTCTTGAAGGAGGAAAGACTGGACTGAATCTGGCTTTTACCGGGGAGACCGTTGCTGTTGGCACCCTCGAGAGCCTCGTGGCGAACATTGTGCGCACCCTCGGGGAGAACAATACGAAGAACAAATCGCTCATACTGAATACCCTCGGACATCTTGGGGCCCTGAATGAAAGGCACCTTGAGAACGTAGGAGTCACCGCCGGTAGCCTTGCGCAGGAATCGAGACAGGTCGTTGTTCCAGCCGACCTTGAAGCTGTAGTTCCAGCCACCGAAGATAGGGTAACGGGGCTTCAGCTCCAGGTTAGCGGCAGTCTTGCCGTTTCCGGGACGGTAGCGACTGGTGGAAACGTTTCCAATGTCATCGATAAAGTACGCATCGGTGGATCCGGGAAGCAGTGGGTAGGTGATTTCACGGACGGCAGAAGTTGGGGCCTTCTGGTAGCTAGAGAAGGTCCAGTCGACGCGGGAGAATTGGTTCTCGAGCTCGGAGCCGTTGTTGCGGAGCCAGTATCGCTCCTCAGTAGCCAGGTTGCCACCCCAGTGGGAAACCTCCAGGTCGCGCTCAAGGAGATTGACGGTAATCACTGGGTTGGTGAATTGGTAGCGAACAGTGATAGGCTTCTCGGTACCCGGGGCCACCTTGGATGTCTCGTAAGGTCCATATGTATACGTGGCACCCTTGCGCTCGGGGTCAGAGCCGGACTTGAGGCCCTCAGTCTCTGTGAAGTCGGGCACATCGGTGCTGGGGAACTTCAGCTTGGTCTTCTGGGTGACAGTCTGGTAGGCAGAGGGCACATAGGCGGAGAACGAGTAGGTAAGGTACTGCTTATCGTTTTGCTGGATAGTGGCAGGGCGAGGAGTAAGCGAGGAAAGAACAGAGTAAGAAATGCCAAGGGTGAGCTGGGCTTTCGGAGCGAGAGGTTCATCGAGATGAACGATGAAGTACTGGAGACCACTGTAATTATCACGAGTATGTTAGCATTGAATTGACACGAACGTGCATTGATTCATCAAATATACGCCATTGAGATATCCAATTGGAACCTACCTAGACGGAACTGGCTCAGTCACAACCACCTCAAAGCGTCCCTTGTCAGTTGCCTTCTTGTCCCGAGCTTCGAAGCCTCCAACACGGTCAAACACATCCGCAGGGAAAGGAACATAGTAGTCGCTCTGTGGGCTCTTGTCCACATTCTCTACGACAACATTGATAGTTTCCCGGACATAAGATTTCTCCAGATTGGTGTTGCGCACGAGATTTGTGTTCTTGAAAACCTGCGGGGGCTTGAAGTCGGCAGGTACAGCTTGTTGAGATGTAATGGAAGATGCGGCGGCTAGGCTGGGCACAAACAGGCCGAGCACTGCGGCGGTGAAAAACCTCATCTTGTTTGAGGGTATCACGCCGGAGAACACAATGTCTCCGAGGTCGAATTGGGTATCAAAAAGGGCGAGGTTGAATGTGGAGTAGTTCTGGTCGGACGAAGCTGATGAGGTGTCCCTATCTGTATACGCAATACGGCGGGCGCGGCGGCCACAGCATGCACTCCGCTTTCTTATCGCCGATAACGACTTTCTCCTCTTTTCTGTACTTCCATCGGCATTTTGACATGCTACATTCTTTTTGCTCGCCACAATGTTTGTTTCAAGAGCTTCTGTTTGCTCTAGAAGCTGGAGGGGACTGAATTTACCCCGGGCTCGCTATCTTCATGGCTTGAGTGGCTCCCAGAGCAAATTCTTGAAGGTATCAGAAGAGGTCCGTGATGCTGTTGCGACAGGCAAGCCTGTTGTCGCACTGGAGACAACTATTTACACTCATGGTAGGTGCAGACGAATCTGAATGTATCAGCATAGAGATTTGTGATAGGAGACTAACTAAAATATGACTAGGCTTCCCATACCCTGATAATATTGCCCTAGCTCAGCTTTTGGAGTCCGTGGTTCGAGCAAACGGTGGAGTTCCTGCGACTATTGGTATTCTTGGGGGCATCGCCAAAGTCGGCATGAGTGCAGAGGAAATCGTCGAGCTGGCCTCGACAGCAGAAAACAAATCTGCACTTAAAGTCTCACGGAGAGATTTGGGCTACATCTGCGGCATGGTTTGTGTCCTATAATTTACCCGCCAGTCGATGTCGAGCAAGAACTAAATCAAGTATTCAGGGTCTGGCCGGGAAGCCAATCCATGGTGGCACAACAATCTCTGGTACAATGATTCTCTCTCAGCTTGCTGGGATCAAAATATTTGGAACCGGTGGCCTAGGTAAGTTGGATACTAACGTATCTCGTACTAGTATATCTGAACTAATTATTATTTCTTCAGGTGGTGTTCACCGTGGTGCTGAAATCTCCATGGACATTTCTGGTAGGTTACACTTCCTATATTCCCCGCATGCCCGGGGGCCGTGCAGCTACTGACCGATCTCTTTCCTAAAACAGCTGATCTGACGGAGCTGGGACGGACCCCAGTAACGGTGATTAGTTCCGGGTGCAAGAGCTTCCTGGATATCCCTCGTACACTCGAGTATCTTGAAACAGAAGGTGTCTGCGTGGGTACCTTTGCCGATGGCCGCGAGGGATCTGTCGATTTTCCTGCGTTCTTCACTCGAGATAGCGGAGTTCGCAGCCCACGAGTTATTCAGAATGAAGCCGAAGCTGCCGCCATAGTTTGTATGTGCCCTGATTGCCATTTGTGAACTCAAACACTAACCCGGCTTCTAGATGCGCAATCCCAACTTCCAGTCTCTTCGGGTATTCATTTCGCCAACCCCGTACCATTGGAGGCATCCGTCCCCAAAGCCGAAATGGACCGTGTAATCGAAGAGGCCATTCGACTTGCAGATGTAGAGGGCTATCACGGAAGTGATAACACCCCATTTGTTCTTGCTAAAATCAAGGAGCTGAGCGGCGGGAAGAGTGTGATTGCCAACCGTGCCCTTATTGAATCTAATGTACAGCGCGCAACCCGTGTTGCTGTGGAACTAGCTAAACTCGAGGAACTTGACCGAGGTGGTGCAGCTCGGTGAGTTTGGAATCCTAGGTACAGAATACACATACGCAATTGATACTAAGTCCGGCGATGTTTTTGAAAATAGAGAAATGCCTGCTTTCCCAAGTATCCCTCGCTCAAATGAAGATACCCCCAAGCCACAGATAACCGTACCTGAGCCCACTCTCAAGCAAGAGGTGCCTACTACTTCCAAATCAACCGAGAATTCAGATGTCCTGGTCGCCGGATCTCTTGCCATCGACCTATCCTGTGACTACACCCCATTCGGTGATGAGCGAGTCCAAGTGGCACCTACCCCACATACATCTAATCCCGCTATCATCGGCCAAAGCCTCGGAGGCGTAGGCCACAACGTCGCACTAGCAGCCAACTACGTCGGAAGCGATGTACTCTTCTGCAGCGTTGTCGCAGACGACCTAAGCGGCAAAGCTGCACTCGCATCACTCGAAACAGAAGGACTCAGCACAGCGGGTATCCAGATTCTGCCATCAACATCAGGTAATCGAACAGCGCAGTATATCTGTATTAACGATTCCAAAAAAGATCTCCTAGTTGCAATGGCTGATATGGGTATTGTCGAACTTCCGGCGAAAGAACTCGACTTCGACGGATTCTGGGAGCCATTGATCGAACGCACAAAACCAAAATGGTTTGTTGTCGACGCTAATTGGCGTCCTGAGGTTCTGGATAAATGGGTCAGTCTTGCTAAAAAGCACGGCGCACGCGTGGCTTTTGAACCTGTTTCTACGGCGAAGGCCCGTCGTCTGTTTACGAATGATACTGGTTCTAGCTGTAGTCCCGTTATTGGTCCTGTGCAGACTATCCCCAATCATACCGTTAGTCTTGCTTGTCCGAACCGCTTTGAGTTGTCATCTATGTACATGGCTGCTCGGGAGGCCTCTCTTTTCGAATCACCGGGTTGGTGGGGTGTTATCGATTCTATGGGTCTTTCGGCGAGTGGTTCCCGGGAGCGTCTTGTGGCAATTACCTCCGCTGCCCTTGTGGACGAGGGATTGCCTCAGCAATCTATTCAGCTTCTTCCGTTTATTCCTTGTATTATCACGAAGCTCGGCGAGGCTGGTGCTCTGCTGACACAACTTTTGCCTCCTGGTGATTCCCGTCTTTCGGATCCCGATTACGCTCCATATATTCTGGCTCGTGCATCTCCATCGGCGGACGTGCCTTTTGGCGGCGTGTACATGCGCCTGTTTCCACCTGCTGCTAACTTATCTGCCGATGAGATTGTCAGTGTCAATGGTGCTGGAGATACCTTACTAGGTGTTGTGATTGCCGGTCTAGCTAAGAAAGACTCGTCGCTGCGTATCGAGGATATTCTTTCTGTAGCACAGGAAGCTAGTCGAAGGACCCTTGCGAATGCCGGAGGTGTTAGCAAAGAGCTAACTGGCTTACGAGAACGGCTGGGCCTGTAAATAGTGGGAGCTCAGTGATGTTAATTTCATCAAAAATATTGCATTGAAAGCGTCGATTAATATGTACAAGCCACGCTGAAAAGGATTATTACAAAACATCTAATTTCTTATTTCGTTATTTATTACTCCTGATAACTCAATAAAATCACGCCAACCGACCAATTAGTACAAACTATACAATTGCCTTCATCTTAGGTACAAGGGCTGAATCCAGAATCCCAGCCTGCACCAGCACATCTGCTTGATCCCAATAAAGCTTCTGATTCACAATGCGATCTGCACGGAAAGTGGCCACCACAACGACGACTACCGAAATATCACGGTTCGTAGGTGAAACACCAGGTAAAAGCCACGGAACATCGGCGGTATGGTGGAATGAAAACGATATCTCGTCCACAATACGATCAGTACCCACAGTTCTAGAGAGGAGTCGAATATGCTGATCTGTAGGGCCAGAAGGGATATAGGTATTTTTGAAGAAATCCCTGAGAGACTGGGGATCTGAGCCTGAAAGATCATTAGCTTGATGAAATAGCGTTGCATACTTCAATTCAAACGATAAGGCTTACCTCCTGCTTGCGTAGGAATACACTCGAGAGAAATTCCCTCTTCATCTTGCATATCACGATGACCACCCAGAATTTGCATCACAGACCAAGACGCAGAATTATCCTCGTCTAATCCCTTGGCAATATCCAGATCCGTCAGTAAGTGCTGCCAATATTCTTCCCAAACTGTCTCAATGGCAACAGCAGGCCAGTTACATCCAGCTCCAAATGCGCGTCTCAAGCACCCCAATGTCCGGCTCCACGCGACTGAGGAACTGATATGTGTTCCAGAGTTCTCTTCGCTTTTTCTCTTATTTTTCGGACTCCGAGTTGATGGGTTTTGCTCACTGAACCCATTTGGAGAATCAGGGTAACCAAAAACATGACACCGATGTCGCTTTTTGTACGTCACATCGCCTTCGGAAGCACTTAATGCAATCCATGGCCAGAATGCACAGGCATTGGGCTTTTGGCCAGGTAGATGGATCTGGATAGGAAGTAAATTTGCCGATGGACCTGGTTTGAAGATGTTCTCGGTATCGGAGCAGGCTGGTACGCATGTTTCTTGCCCATCGATATACTTCTTTGGTTTTTGTGGTTTCATCGAAGAGAGAGGATGATATGCGATTAGAGCGCAGAGCCGAGGGAATGGATTGGTATTGCTTGCTATTAGATGATGAGATGCAAGAAGGCAATATGCAGGCCAATTGTATGCTGTGATACCTGTTAGAACTGCCCAGTCATGAAAAATAAATACACTTCTTCTACCATTTAATCACTAAGGAAGTTGAACTTAAGTCTGTGACTTACCCACAATCGCAAACCTTTCCCCTGCTTCCAAATCATCTTCCTTCTCATGTACTGCATATTCTAAATTCTTGCGGTCCCTCTCTAGTTCTCCAGTGGATATGAACGGTAAATACTGCACTTGAAATGCCTCCGCTTGGAACCGCCGAATGATCTCCGGATCGAATTCTGGTGTATCAGATATCAAGATAAGGTGTCGCGGTACTGGGTTTTCAGCGGGAAGATCATGAGGTCGACTTCGTTTTGCAGAGTTGGCACTCGTTGTTCTGTGTAGAGCATGCGACTGTTCATTTTGTGTTCCTGATCCGGCGACAGGTGGTGCACTTGAGCTCGGCGCTCGTTTCAGAAATCGTTGAAAAATGTTCACCATGGCTAATTTTTCGTGATGAGATAAATAACTGAGGATGTTTGATCAAGATAATAATTAAAAAACCTGACTTTTGTGACTTAAATTGGTTGATTGCTCCTTCCATTATCTGTGCCTGTCATACTTTCTCGAGTGACGTCGACGAGTGCGGCGATAAGGACCAGCCGGGTGGATCTATAGAATACCTACCTGCCTCTCTCTGATTGATACTCAATAGAAAAGCATGAAATCAACCCACCAAATCACACCATGACCACGCTCATCTCAAATTTTACTCAAATCTAACGTAGATCTATGTACCATACTCGCTTCCAAATGGTCTATCTAACTAAAAGCTCGACAACCACCTCCGATCATCATTGATATCCTCAACTCCCTGTGTATTATCATCAAGATACCGCTTATAAGCATCCCTCAAAAGACTCTCCCTCGCAACTTCACAATCAAGACGAATATCCTCAATCAGCGCATCAACAGATACATAGTCGAATTCCGGTCGGATATAGCCCAGAATAAGTAGATTGAGGTGTGTATCGTAGAAATCCGGGAGTCGGTTGAACTTAGGTCTTGCGACTGCTGTAGGGGAGGGCTGGGTAAGAGGGGGCATGATGTGGATTTCCTGTATGAATGTTAGATTCAATATAAAGATATGGGTAGAGGTAAGGGAATGAATGGGTACATACCACGGAGCGCACTGTATTCTTGTAGTATGGGTTATACCCGATGCTCAGCACTGCAGGCTGGAGAATAGGCTCGTTGGTGGTTTCGATGTCCCCGGTTAATCCGTTTTCTTGTGCGAATTCCTTGGGATCAAGCGCTACGACGCCGTAGTAGACACCTGTTGACAGCTCGGGATGTTTCTCGGATAGGTCATCGGCGGGGATATTGGCTGTTGGAATTCCTAGCTATAAATTTATGAGTATTTTTCGACACCGAATGCATTGGAATGCATAGCTTGGAAAGGAAAGGAAAGGAAAGGAATGGATATCTAGACATACATCTTTGCTTCCTCGACCAAAACCTTTGATCACCGGGCCGGAGAGTCGGATTGGATAAGGGGCTTCCGGACCAGTGTCTGGACCAGCGACAACATCGCGCGGCTTATCAGGTCGCATTTTGAATATTATGTAGAGCAACGACGGATTTGTAAAGGCACGCGATTGCGGGTTGGCGTGACGGGCTGGGTGGGTGTCGGGGTAACTCCGGAGATCTGCGGAGTCAAAATTCTTCGTGGGTAGTGGTAATTGTTGAAGAGTTTGGAGATCCAGTGAGTCGAGCTGAGAATTATAAGACCTCTGTGTGTCTTTAGCGGGGTATAGGTGGGATGCGACAGTGGCACACTGTTAGCGGGAGAGCCGAAGATTACATATCGGATTACGGAGACAGTGTCATAGTGGGGTTATCGATAAGCAATACGAAGCTATTTAGCCTTAGGCACGAAGGCAATATAGTTCCGCTTGCGTGCATATCGGGTTTCTCGAACAATCTACCTGTTGACTGTGCCGAGGTAGGCATCAATTTACTAGTACTAGTGTACTGAAGATCGCTTTATCGAATATGATCTTTATTCAGAGATAAAATGACTTCTTATACGAGACATGCCGAAAAACATAAAGTAAACATTCACGAATCAATGGCATTAATTTCGTAAAAAACACAATCCCAGTCCAGAGATATCGGTTTTTTTTCCACCCTTTTGAGCGCCGAAAAATAAAAGAAAGGACCCAATAGGTTCGAAACACCAGTCGCGTATGTACGGCCGAGAACAAAACAGGGAATGGGGCCCGGGGGAATCGTACAGTCCGAGAAACATGAGTAAAATCAAAGACAAGAAGTATATGTACTGGGAAATCACCGAAAGCAGACAAAAACAAAGAAAGAGGCTAGTGCACAGACACAGCCATGGGTATGAAGGCAATAACAAGAAGAAACGAAAAAAGTGCGGTACAAGAAAAGATAAAGGGTAATAAATCAACGAGGAAATAGATAATTCGAAACCCGAGAGTATCAAATACATGGTAAGAACTATTTTGCTTTTGGTTAGCCAAGTCTGTCTTGAGTTGAAGGCTGGGACTTTACTCACATTCATCACGATCAGCATTGGAATATCGAACACATCGCGCTTAACTGTCCAGCAGTATGCACATTCGACTTTGCCATCCTTAAAACCCAACTGATTCATTCCGGCTTCTCCGGCAATGCCACCTTTGCGTAGGTGATTGTTCCACTTTCCGTTCTCTTCGGATTGTCCAGACTCCGTGTCTTCCTTGGTTTTATACTTAAGGAGTTTGCAGCGTGTCATAACACTGCCGCGCGAGTCACCGAATGCCAATCGTGCAAAGTCCTCATAGAACTCAACGACACTATCGTCATCAAGAAGTTCGGCTAAAAATACCGGTTGTGGACGACCATTTGTGTTCTCTAATGTCGTACCGCGAGGAGTAAAGCTACCACGTGAGGTTGTTCCAGAGGATGGAATTCCTGTACCCCCCGTGTTAACATTGAGATTGGCCTCTTTTCCTAAGAGCACGTCTTTCTTCCAGCCGGTCAGGATACTGAATTCCTTTCCCACGGCGGCGATTTCTCCTGTACGTCTGCAGACGATAGTCGGGGTACCGCATGCATTAATGAAGTCTTCATATTCCCAGAGTGTCCGTTGAAAACATTTCTCCATAAAGATCAAATCATCTCGATTGAGGGTCTTGGTAGTGGCAATGAAAGAAGGTCGAATAGATGCAAGTGCCTTGGCGATACGCACAGTTTTCTGCGGCGAAAAGCGTCGCTGAATGAAAGCAGTGAGGTTGTGAAACCCACTAGTGTAAGCGTATGGTTCTTTGACACTTTCGTATATTGATGATGGATTCCGATGACGACGTTTGGTTGCGACGTGTAATTGTTGGTGTTTCAAGCTAGGTGTGGTGATCATCGGTCGCTGCCCATTAGGAGCAAGGGTATTATTTGACTTTGCGCCCGCATTATTGAACGTGCCATCTTCAAAAGCCGCGGTAGCCACATGTGGACTACTCGCAGAGCCGGGACTAGTAAAGCTGGCCGGGCCACTTTCTATCGCAAATGCGTGCGGTCCATCTGCTTTCAGATGTCCGGGCAACATGCCATTCTGGCCATACACGCTGCTGACATTCACGTGCTGTTGGCCCGAGGTTTGCCCAGTGGACCAATCATTAAGTAAAGGATCTCCAAACATGAATGGCTGGTTCCCCGGACTTTCTCCAAAGCCTGGAGCTGGCGTGGAGAACTGTGCAGACCCACTGCGGCCGATCGACCCTCGCTGTGTGGCCGAGTCGCTAGGAGAATCTCCGGCTCCGGTCGCCATGTGTCCGAGCATCCCAAATTCAAGAGCACCATATCGATTTTCGAAATTCATACTTGATAAATCGAAGTTGAAAAGTGCGGGGTCGCTGGGATCGAAAAAGGGACCCGCGAATGGATTTGGGGGTTGAGAGGGTTCGGCGGATAGTGCGGTGCTGGGGGTGGGCTGCTGGTTCACCGAAGACAAACTGGGATTGCGACCATTCTGACTAGTTTTCAAATTGAAGGTAGGAGACACTGGTGATTGGGTAGTAAAAGGACTTTGACTCAAAGTTGTATCTTGGTACATATTATAAGATCCTGGCGGCTGAGACTGTGGCTGAGGCGTGGGGTAAAAATTGCTGTTGGCTTGTTGCTGCTGCTGCTGCTGCTGTTGCTGTTGCTGAGGCGGTGCTTGTTGCTGTGATGAACTCGTATTGGTGCCATTCCTCGACATGGGCAAACTATGCCGCATATTGCCGTTGTTATTGTTATTGCCATTATTGTAGAAATTTCCACTGGGTCCAGGAGGAGGGGGAGCAGGAACCCCGGGCATCAGTGCTCCATCCGGAGCATCATGAAGATACTTGGCCTTTTTACGAACACCATCGTGACAAGCATCCTGCAAACCACGCTTAATACACCGCTGACACGGTCGCTCGTCGCCTGAAAGATTTGGATGTCAGCCAAGACATTACTCATTGCAGAATTGGATTGGATCAGCATGCATACCGCATGTTAAATGGGCTCGCTGACAGGCGAAGCAAGCTCGCCGAGCCTTCTTCCGCCGCGGTCGCGATGGATCCTTAGCATTTGTAGCTTTGCGACCGTTTTCTACCTTACCACCATCTCCATTGGCCTTTTCCTTTCCAGAATCCAACGGCTCCGAATATTCGGTGATATCGGCGGAGTCACGATCGTCACCATTTGCTGGGACCGGCGTGCCGTTCTTGACCTCCATATCCATTTTATCATGTATTCCCAGCGCAAGGAATTAACAATACCAAGACCAGCGCGTTCCCAGAACTGATATGTATCTACGGCCCAATATCCGATAACCTCTTTCGGCGTAATATTTCGACAATCTCACGATCGCAAAGCTGTGGCGACGGGACCATCCGCGCACCTCGATCGCTCGGTAAAGAGGGGATCCACGGGTTTGCGCAAATCGGGCTGTGAATTACAAGCCAGATGGGGGCGAGAAGGAACAAGAAGAAAAAAAAAAGAGAAAAGGAAAAGGAATAAAATCCGATCGCGAATCAACAATCGGTTATGTGAAGCTCCTCCTTCCACCCAGAAAGCCACTGAGGCAGTCGCAAGAGTCCGATAGCTATAGTCGCGCGTTCGCGAATTCTGGCGGGGAAACGGAAGGCAGGTGTCGGATTGAGTCACGGGTGTAACGAGGCACAATCGACTGGGAGTAAGACGTAATCGCGAGGATCGGACGCATTGAATGGCACTTTTTTGTAGGTTGGAGGGGGAGTTTCGAGAGCCCACGCGACAGGCGAAGCGATGAAAAATACCGCAACGGTTTCGGACGCAGCTGAATTCGGGAGTGGAGAGTAGAGTAGGCGGCAGACTCGTCGGCTGCGGGGAAGCGGATAATGTACAGTCCACACGAGGTGAGTGAGGAGAAAAATGCTCCAACTGAGGAACTCGGTGAGGAGTGATCAAAGAAAAGCTTTAGGGAAATTTCGAAGCCCGTTCAGCTCTTAGTTTTTTTTTTTCTGCGCGGGGAAAAGAAGAAGCAGACAGTGGAGCGTGGACTTTTGGGAGCGTCCGTAAGTTCGGAATGTTCCCGTGACTTTGAGGTCTAAGCATCAACAGGCAAGACTTCAACTGGGCCGATTGCTTCAAGAACCAGAGAATAGAATGACTAGGATGTTGAATTGTCAGTGCTCTACTTGAGAAATGTATTTATCTAGGTGATGTACAATTTAAAATATTGACAAAAATAATTTATCATATGTTAAAAGAACAGACACTCTCCTTGTTCTCTTTCCAACGCGTTAAGGCTGATATACTTCGAGGTTTCGTAATTTACCTTTTTTTACATAATCGAAAACCAATAAAAACGCTCTGATTTCGCTTTACGAGTCCTCTCCAAGCGAGATAATCTCATTATAATACACGGGCTTTGACTGTCCGGTTTTCAAGAAACAGGAAAACTAAAACCGAGAAACTAAAACTAAATATTGAGTCTTTTATTTCGCTCATTGTCAATGCGTGCATATTTCACTTAGTTTGATATTCAATGTTACCTCCAGGGCCGGTTGATTCGCATCACGATCTTCTCACATGCATCTGAATCGGCGACCGTCCGCTACAGTGCTCCATGTATGTATGAGTTCTTACCCGGACTCAGCGGGAGATCGTATCCCCGCAACGGCGGCAGTTGCGCACGTGTGAAATCCTACTGTATTTCCCCTGTATCCGTATCCATTATCAACCTATATGTACCATACATATTGTAAGAACCAAGAACCTTGGAACATTCCCTGCAAACCGATTCGAAAAGGAAAAAAAGAACTGCAGAAGAACCAAAAAAAGCCGCAATTTCCTTAGATCAACCCCCTCCCCCACTCATAATCCTGCTCTTTTCCACCAGGGTTCCGGAAAATTCCTTATTTCCATCCCGTTTTATCCCGAGGCTTTCGAATGGCCCATGCCTCGGTTAGAAAGAGTAGTTTGTTCCTAGGTTAAAATAGAAAAGTACGTATTGTGATTATGATTATGATGATGAATCTGTGATTTTGTCCTGTTCTACCAGAAAATAATTGTAGATGGATACTGCATCGTAAAGATATCCAAGACCACATGATGCTCGTATTGTTTGCAACTGGGCCGGACGTCGGAGAATTTCATTCTAACCTAACCCCAACCCCAGCAGAAAGAGTGGGCCATCTTGGCTTTGATCTAATCGCCGTAGTTCTTAGTACAGTGAGAGCTAAATACGGAACACGAACTGGGGCCGAAACTATATACCTGTGGCTCTTTGGTCCCTGAATTACTGGAGGAAACGCCACGCCGTGCCTGGCCAAACCTTCCTGCATATACTTTTTTACCTGTCGTCATCTGCATTGTGATTCCAGCTGTGGGACCAAAGCTGAACTGTTGGGGCTAAGGTTGTTTCTGACCTTCGGCCGAGCAGTCTTCCCTTATTTTCTGTAGGTGTATCAATCTTCAGTCCAAATCGTCTTAGTCCAGGATTATGACCTGCTAGACCAGGGACGTTGGGAGAAACGTTGGGCTGCAGCGCTACAATTGAGATATCATGCGGTTATCCCTCTTTGTTCGTGCAGTCAGAGGCAAAATGATACTGGATTAGAATTATGTAAGACATGTTATTGTAGTAACTATGCCCTCGAGGATTCCCAGTAGATACGCAAAGTAATCGGCTTTTTCATTCTGTTCCATAGGTGGTGAACAGCTATTAGAATTGCTGGGCAGCAAATCGGCTCTTCTTTCGGATCCGACTTCCGTATCGAAAGAAAATATACCTATCCATATAATCAGCAACAAAATTCAATGAAAGGCAAACTATGTCATGTGCTAGGTGGGCCAACGCTCATAGCTGGATGCAGCTGGAATATCTGCTGAGAGCGATTGGCAATGAAGAGGGTCATAGCGGAGATGACTCGGGGGATCAAAACGATACTTACGGGAAAGGAAGCATGGCAAGGGTCAGAAAGGCCAGTAGCGAAGTTGCCCAGTGGTACCCAAGGTTGTTATACACTGCACAGCCGTTAGCCACTCCAGTCCTTAATAAAATGCTTGCCGCTCGACGAAACACAATTGTTATTTGATACTCGCCCCACTCTCAAGAAACATGAGACGCAAGAACGGCTTTCTGGGCGCACCATGCACCTGTCCTGCATTGCCGCATGCAGAGCACGGATCCTCCATCCCAGATATAAACCGGGATTGGGAAAGAGAAGGGGTGATAGAGAATGTATTGATTTCAACTGAAAGAAACTTACTTTGGATACCAAAGAGGGGAAAAATCCCTCCAAAGCTGGAACGCATAAAGCTATTCGCGGCGAGAGCACTTGCGGCAAAGGTTGGATAAGCATCGACCAGGAATGTGAAGACGCCCGCAAAGACCAGGATGACCCTAGAAGTAACGCAAAAAAGTATGTTAGCACCCAATAAATTTGCAAGTTCAAGTGTAAAGGTCCAAGACCTTCCACATGAACAATTGTAGAGTGAACTCACCCAGCCCCAAATACCCCACTGCCAATGATAGCAGCAATCCAATGCACATCAGAGTAGATTGTCCACGCGAAAATGAAGAGCCCAACTGTGACGAGCGGCCCACCCAGAATTGCTAGGTCGCGGTTATATTAGAACTCGTTCTTTGTGAAACAGACGTCATAAGTCTTACCTGGAGGCAGACGCCACTCTGGCTGAAAATCATCGGTATCTGTCTGTGCCTGATAATTTCGCTCCAGACGCTCATAGTTGCGACGCCATATAGGATCCGAGAGTATAGCAAGCACCATGCCGACGAATAGACCCATGAAGCACAGGCCACGTTCCCAGAGTTGAAACCCATAAACATTGTCGAAGACCAATTGGAAGGCCCCGAAGAAGAGATATATGATTCCCAGCAAGATTGCAGAGAACAAGCAGAGACTCAAGCACATCGGCTCTAACGTTAAAAGAAGGAGGGGCCGGTACATAGATCGCATCACGGTTTGTGCCACAGAGCGATGAAGCTTCTCGATGGGAGCGATGTATCGGTCATCTCCAGTCTCTTTGCGAAGCTTTTGCGCCTTGTGTCTCAGAAGCCTAGATATTGATGTCAGCGCTTACTTGGTCTCTACATGAAGTAAAGATACATACACTGGATGATATGTCTCTGGGACAAGAAAGACCATCGACACAAGCAACACCCCAGTCCAGATGAGCAAGACATAGAATGTCCATCGCCTGTGGAAGATATTAGCAAAATGCGATCTCATTATAAGGGGAGTATAGTAACTCATACCAGTTAGTAAAATTATTTATAAAACCACCGACCCTAAATTATATCGTCAGAAGCTGAAGAAACAGCATAACGCATGTATGAGACTCACAGAGGACCGACTTCAGGCCCAATGAATGGACTCGCGGTATATAGCATCATGGGAAATGCAAGATCTTGTCGATCAAACATGTCGCCCACCGTTCCACCAGCCACACTCAGAAAAGCACTTCCAGACAAGCCATTCAAAAAGCGACAGACCAGCATTGTTTCGATATTTTTCGCAACAGCACACGGGATAAGCCAAACAAGGAAGAGCGAGAAGGAGACAATATATATATTTCTTCTTCCATAAAACTGTTTCCCGTAAGTGACAATTCCACGCGAATTAAGGGATCGATATAGTGCTTACTTCTGATAAGGGACTGAGAACAAGGGGACCGATGCCTGGAACGTACGAATTAGCCCTAGGTTCTTGCGCGCAAAACTGGAGATAGACAGAACAAACCGAGCCCCCAAATAAAAAACGACAAGCCTAGCGTTGCGACTTCTTGCGAACAGTCGAACTCAGCCATCAGTTGTGTGTATGTTGTTGTGTACATGGATGAAGTACAAGTCCTATCTCGGTCAGAACCACACCACAAAGCATCAATATTGAATAATATACTCACACGCAAAGAGATCCCGACGAGACAATAATGACAATCATCCACCGCCTAGCAAAGCTCATATTTCGCGGATTCATAGGATCATTCTCATCCCAGCGTACGGTATATCCATCACCCACGGTATCTTGACCCGCCTCATCGGCCTCCCCTTCAAATTCATCACCACCAATACTCATACCATCATTCAAAGACCAGCTCCGCTCCAACGATCGCGATCGAGAACGAGAACGTCGTGATAACCGCTTTTCTGCAGCGCTGTCACTGGTGTGTGGGTCCTCGCTCGTACTCGTAGCGGGACGATTAACGCGCGCAAAAGCATTATCCTGCATATCTGACCTAGAGCAAGAATGAGAGTGCGAACGAGAGTGACCCAGTTCATCGCCGCTTTTTTCACCTTTCAAGGCCGATTCCCCGTCCATTGTGGGTAAACTTGAATTGGGGGGTTTGGAGCTGCGATGTTCGGTGGGATGAGCGAATGATGCACGGCAAGAGTTGGGTTGGGGTAAGTGAATGGCGACACTGTTCGGCAACCACGAGCTGGGGTGTCAACATTCAAAGGGAACTTAAATTGGCAGGTAAGAACTTAAGTAGTGTTTTCAAGTTTGAATTGAGATTAGATGGGATTTGGAATTTGAAAATCGGTCGGATTGAGGCCGAGCTGATTAATTCACGATCGTCAGGGCCGCGCGGGCCGCAGATTGTTAGTATTTTTTTGGAGTAGTGTTTGTTGGGTTTTGTTAAATTTCTCCTTTTCCTTTAGTGCGGATGATCTCATCCCATGTGCAGCTTTGTTTAGGTTCGTTGTTGGGTCACTCGAACGGCTACATGGTCGAACAAGGTTGCATTACTGTAGAAACAATTGTAGTGTCCTACCATGCTCTAGGATCTGGGGTAAACTTGATTTTTATATACAGAAATTAATCTTTAATTGTAAAGATAGACAGGAATTAACACCGAAAACAAAATAGAAACAAGAAACAACGTTTATTTAATTGTCCGGCCGTATTCCGATTGGCTTACATCTGTGTGCCACGTGTTGGACATACTTCAGACACGAAATATCAGAATTTGATCATGTATAGAAACTAAATAGATTTAATAGAATTACACAATTGCAGGGATACAATAATATATGCATGGAGGCAGTTTATGGATGCTTGTGTTCTATGGTTACTAATACAAAATACCATAAATGGGGCTGACTGTACTAAATGTCCGACCCCCACTTTTAAACAAAGCGACAAGGCTGGCTGGGATGTACCTTGGTAATCAATCACCAAATGTGTTATACCTGATGTCAATTGGAAAATTTATGTGAGTCACCAATTTCATAAAGAACGATTCATATGCCGTGGCAATATAATGAGAGCCAAAAAAATACATTGATGGAAATACGAGCCGAGACCGCGGATTCTCAATTCCGAGGGGTGACCATCCAGTTATCGTCGCCTCCTTGGGAGTATGTGACTACAAGGAATCCTCTAAAAAATCTCTCAATCCGCATATCTAATAAGGCAGTGCCCCCGCGAGTTTAAGAAGTTTTTCACTCTTGACCGGCTTTGTGATCGGCTCATCCGTCTCTACCGGATCAGGTGTCTCTACTCCATCAACCGTAACCATAGCCTTCCCATGTGAAAACAGATTGGTATGCGGCCAATGAGTCGTAGTTTCATAATGTTTAAACAATTCCTTCTTCGACAGGCGATCTTCTCCAGACATCCACGCCGCAGGCGTATACGTCACATAAGCAATAGTCCGAATGAGATCCGACTCGCCGAATTGAGCCCAGTGCATCTGTCTCGAGTCCCAAAGGATCAAGTCTCCAGGCTCAGCACACACTTTCATCAATTCACACCCCTGTGCATGATACCAGTCAAGGTCTTTTTCTTGGAAAGGATGAAAATCCTCATGTTTGGCTGTTCGCCAGGGCGTGGGACCGGTGACTGGGTTTTCGTCGAAGAACTGGTTGAAGAAGGATGATGATTTCTTCATCACGACTAAACCACCGTCGTTGGGACCGGAGTTGGAGAGATTCACAATTCCTTGGACACAGCGGAGGCCTCTGCGTTCTGGGGCTTGGTCGACATGTGGCCAGGGAGATGAGTCGTAGGGACCGACAATCGATTGAGGGAGAGTGATGTTTACAGTGTCGAAGGAAACTACCAACTCCTCGGTTCCCCAGAGCTCAGAAAATGGATTGATCACGCCGGGTTCACTAGAAAATAAAGTTAGCATCATGATTTACGTTCTATTACTGTAAGATTGTAAGATCACAGGCTGTAAACTTACCATCTAATATCCCACATATAATTCTCATGAGCCGCAGAAAAATGAAGGTACATCCCCCCTTTCCAGTTCTGAGGAAGATTTTCTTTTTTCCAGGTACTATTGTCGTTACGATCAAAGCCCAAGCCAAATGATTTTAGCCAAGTAAGAGAATCACTCCGGTATTGCTGAGCCCGATCCTTTGGTAGGACGTTCTTGATGACAGCGAAGCCATCTCTAAAGAAATCATCCCGCCAGTCACCTGTTTGAGTCCGCTCTTGAACCTTCGATGGATTGTATGTAGTAGTATTGACAGTGTCAACACGTGAAGGTGCCATAATGGATCTCTGAAATAAACTATTCCCAATTTTATGTTTTGGGGAATTGTAGGAAATTAACTTGCCAGAGAGGACAGGCTTTCGCGGAGGCTTTAAAGCTGATGAGAGCACAACCCTCTGCCCACATCTTTTATGAACGATCCGATTTCTCTTCAATATGCGTTATTTTGGACAGAGAGCAATATGGCGATCTTCAGTCTCGTGGAATTGTTGGATGGAGGCTTGCCCCAGCTCACCCGAACTCACCCGTGCTCGATCGAGGTCGGCCGAAGGTAGGCACTGAGCTCCCAGAATGCCCACAAATCATTCTAACTTACCTCCACATTCCGATAATGCGGAAAAGAACGCTTTGAATTCAAATTGTTATCATCGAGCTCATTCTTCCTTGTTATTGAGTCACATCAAGAAACATACACCCCCCACGATGCCATCCCCTGCGCCTGTCGCAACGCGCCCCATAAACAAACCCGATGTGGGTCGAAACAACTACCAACCCTTTGGATTTCGAGAAGAAGTTTTGCAACAAGGATGGAGCCAAAACGGCTCACGTCCATTACCATGCGATATTCATGCTTCACATGACGTCGGAATCAAAGTTCGTGACGGTTGCACTCCCTTCTTTGATAGAAGCAGTGTGAGTACGGATCATGGCGGCGGCTCGAGCCAATTATTCTCTGATATCCAATCTCGGTTGCTGGTAGAGCCCCCATTATAGTGGTGAATGAATCAGGGTTGATGGAGACTGGACGTGACCAAATTGTCATCCTATGAATGAGTTAGAGGATGTTCAACGATTTTATCATGTTTTTAGAATCATACCAATCGCAAATTACGAGAGTCCACCATAGTCTTTGTCGGACAAGTAGCTGGTCCTCGCTCAACGATCTTATTGCTGACCTCGGCATCTCGTCCCCAAAATGATCCATCCCGATAAGCCTCGCGACATTTACGGCCATTCCATGGAGGATATACTCTCGAGTTGACTCTCCCAGATTCTTGTGAAGGAGGTTCAAGATAGCCGCGACCTGCACGGTTGATAGCGCAGGTTTGCGGGTGTAACCCGCCAAGTTCAGTTCTTTCAATGCGGCTTCATACCATACCCGCGCTAAACCGCCGGGGCTTTTGCTTAATGAGGATATAGTGGATGGCGATCGATGAGAGAAACTTTCGTAGAGCAACTGAATATCGTGCAATTCCCCTTCACTCATGGAATATACCCCTACCTATGTTCTATCAGTTTGTAGGTTTCAATGGAGTATTTCAAAGGGGAACATACAGTCAGTAAACTCAGATACACGGCAATCCACCCATGATCTGTTTGGAGATTCTTTGTCGCTTTCGATTAAATTGTCCCAGAATGCATCATGCTCTTTCCTAAACGCATTTTCATCCACAGCATAATGTACCCAGCCCAGTTGCATTAAGGAGAAGTCAATAATCGATTCACTCCATCGGCGGCAAGGAAAAATCAATTTTATACTATGATCCCAGCGCTGAGTATAGTTAGACTTGGATGTGGGCTCCATGGATAACCCGAAAGCCTGTGTTTGAAAATCACTCATGATATTATCTGAAGATTTTGAAGGCGACTTAGGTGCAGGGGAAGAAGCTGTCCCTGATTTCTCTAATTCAACCAACTCCGGATGTGAAAGAGCCAGTTCCAACTGTCTGATGCGAATCTTCAAACTCTGGTTCTCGCGCAAGAGACTTGAGGAATCCGGGTTATTTCCATCGACGCATTGCTCTCCTATCACTGGATCAACGGCACTGGATATGTTCAGCAATCTTCAAGTGCCCAAAGAAACCTGAAGATGTACCTACATTGTTACTTTTCCTCCAACTTTCACAACTTCTCGTATACAAACAGCGGCATCTCCTCGCCGAATACATTGTTCACAGGGAATTTCTTGGAACATTTCACCTTCCTCCGGGAACACGGAATGCAAGATCGAGGTACGCGCTGAGTTTCACGGACCTATTGGGGCATGATGCTTTGGCAGCTGCTTTTATTAGCGCCACAAGAAGGTTCTGGTATATGTTCTGGTGACTCTGAATGATCTGGATTTCCCCGGATTGAAATCTCGGGCGAGCTCGGGCGAGCGTATCTGCCAAGCGGGGAAGGAAGTATTATATGGAGATACATATACCTTTAGCTTGGAATCAGGTCAGCTAGTAAAAGACGTTTCTAATTTGAGAAATTAATGGGTCACTGCAAATGCTAACTATCCGTAACCCGGGAAAGTTTTGTCCAACCAACTTATGTGTGCGCAACTTTCCCCAGCTCCCCCACCCCCACACCGAGATGCGGAGAAGAAAGCCCCACGGAACCAAGACAAAGTTGTCAAAATACAGTGATGGTATTTTCCAGACTTATAATTCTTCTCAAGGAAATTGGTCATACAGTAGAACCCCAATACTTCAACTGACGAGAGTTTCGTCGGTAGCCGAATTTCTATTATGTATGGAAAATACGGCCTAAAGCTGCCAGTGAGGGATCTGCGGGTTTAATTCCTACCGAAAAGGACTGAGTATTCTGATACAAAATCATCTACATTTCAGTTCGATTCACTGCATAGGGTCAACCTGGAGATAGTTCATTCAATGTTTAAGTTGTAGTAGTATATTGTCCGGCTTTCAGACACCTCAGCTAGGTACAAAGGACTAATGGTAGTTACAATCCAATCTCAACAGGCATGGAAAGTCACCCTCCGAAGTATATAAGTCCCATTTTCGATACCAATAACTCATTATGCATCTCCCACTGTCACATAAATTCAACCGACTGCCTATGCAGAGAAGTCACAGGGCAGAGAGCCACAGCAGTAACCGTGTCCAGCAGAGAAAGCGCCATTGAAGTCGATGTTGTGGCAGCCATCGCTGGTACGCCACAGAGCAGCAGTGAAGTCATAGCCTCCAGGGCTAGTCTCAGAGAAGCTGATTAAAAACGTCAGTCATACATTTACATTTCTTCATGTCTTGTTTAAGTCATATGCTAGACTTACCCAGCACTGCACTCAGTGGAAGTGCAGGCGTTGAATCCTCCCCAGAGAGTACCCTGATAAGTTGAACCGGTGTTGTAGTCGGTAAGATAGATGATTTGGTAGTTGCCACCCTCATTCAACTCGTAAGCGGATGCGGCCATCTGACCATAAAATGCATTTGCAGAGCCTGCGAGGGCAGCAACAGTGGCGAGAACAGCAGTGAACTTCATATTGATCTTTGGAAGAAGAGGTTAAAGATTGTTTAGATGTCTTTGAGAAGGATGTCTGGAGAGTTGAATAAGAAGCAGTGAGGGGGAATTGGGCTCCTCTTTATACTTATTTCTCGGTGGACTATTCAATGAGTATGGATATCCGAGGTCCAGATGCCTCGTATCTTGTAACTTCCATGATCGATGGAACTATATGGAATGGCCTCTGGCGCTAGTTTCTCACCTCATGCTTATGAGCGGATTGTATTAGGAGCCCCAGGTGCTTGGCAAGTGGTACCAAGCCAGTCTTGGTTGAGCTTCTTCACATGTGCAGTGACATGGCTTGATATAATGAGAAAGAGGCTGGATGAAAAGTAAGACTTGAAACGAAGTAGGACCCAGAAATGAGACACTTTATCAGCGTTCCTAGCTCCATCAACCCCCTTTCGAGTCTTCTCTTTTGTCTCTTTATGTATGCTCAGGTGAATTTTCGAGGAAATAGATCTCGCACCCATGAATTTTCAATATCCAAGGCCCTGTTCCTAGATTCCTAGTTCGCATATCGAGGCCCACAGCCTACCGGATTAATAACGGGATAAAAATATCTGACAAGGCCCTTGAGATAGCTTTGAGATGCGTATCCCGTAATAGGAACGCTTAACCTAGACAGTCAATGGCTGGCCAACAGGCTATGCAAGCCACCCAGCCCATAATGCTGATTCACTTTAGTGCCATTTTTGAAATTAGTTCTACTACTGATAAATAATCGATAATAGATACGGCGTGAAAGAAAGATTATTCAAATAAATGATACATATAAAGAGAAGGAAAGAAAGCAGTAGTATCTTTTTGAACACTGTACTCGGTTACAGATGAGGATAATTTTGACTTATACGATATACTTTATTGACCATGGTTAATTTCATGACATAACCTTCTTTATGTAACAATTAAAATAAATGTTTTATTATTTATACGAATCATGTGTAAGACCCTTGCTATCGTGGGATCCGGAAGGTTCATGCAGGGGTGTGCTTGCGGGGTCATACTGCATAAGCGATCTGAAGTATTTCGTTTCTTTTTTCTGAGCAGGTGACTCTGACTGCCTTTGTCAAGTTCTCAGCTATTTCAAATTATCTATTCTAATTATAAGATTACTCCCAACTTTCTCGCGAACGACATTTTTCTTAATCTTCATGAAAAAACACTCGATCTCGAGAGCTTGTCGCAAAACACACAGAGCGGGTATCTCCACATGGATGAACAGGGATCGAAGCTTGGCGCATATGTTCTAACCCTATTAAGGCTTAAATGAAATATCGCCTGGTTAGCTGAGTGATAGGGGACCATGCAAGACAGATCTGAGTCAGTGCTGACAATTTAACCGAGAGCCGAGTCCATAATAGTCAACCGGAGTTTGTAAATATTCCCTGCTGGCTGATATAATAGGGGCGTGGGAACGCGTCGGCTGGATTTTCCGATTTATGAATTACCATGCAGACTTGTGGGGTAGTGTATATACATCGTGTTTGCTAGTCCTATTCTTCTTCTCTCCGTCTCGTTTTAGTACAGTAAGCGTCTTGGCGAAGACTATCATGCACGATGTAAATGCTATTTATGCATGAAGAGCGTCTAAATATACTGAAGGAATGTGCTGGTTTGTCTGGACTTTGGTCTTTGATACCATCTGGTTAAGTGGCGATTCTTGGCTGCTACGGTGGCTAAAGTATTTACACCATTTCAAGCACTGATAACACCCAGCCCCTTCTTACTCAATATGTCCAAGCAAATTACTGTCCAACCGTAAATGTGTGGGATCCACCATCGACTTTGAGTACCCTGTATCCGTTCCCAGTTGTTGCAATTGGACCAACAGTTGCTGCGTTGCCAGTTTGTTTCACCTGTTTCCCGTCCATAAGGATCTTGCTGTTCTTGGATGATCCAATAGGAATACAGACAACCCCACTAGTATCCTTCGGCGTCTCAATCTGCATCTTAAAAGTTTCCCCTTCACCTTTGCTCCAAGATACCTGAATAGAGCCCTTTGGGGTACCGACTTCTCCTTTGGCCCACGTAAGATCCGCCCCATCAGTTACAGGGCAAATCTGCCAGGTCTTGAATCCAGACCCTGTGGGCTGAACACCAAGAATATAGTTGCTCATGAGCGGGACAATACCCGTAGACCAACCGTGAGCCATAGAGGTAAAGCCTTGCTCATATGGCGATCCACCGGGGCCAATACCTTCCCAGAATGTAATTTCGGGATCGTGAGTGGACATCCAACCGTAGAGACGTTTGATTTCTTCGATAGCTGAGCCTGCTGCGCCGGGTGTAGACAGGCGTGCTGCAAGCTCGAAGTAGGAAATGAAAGCATACACACGTTCTGAGAACCCTTCGGATAGAAGGTTGTTATCATAGAAGGCATTTCCATATGGCTGAGATGTAGCGTTGCCATAGTAGTCTAGCAAGTTCGTGGCTAATGAGGCATTTACAGCACCAGAAAGTACTGCTAGGCCGTTTCCGTCTTGAGCATGCACATTGCAAATTGTGTCTCCGGCCTGGTTGGGACAGGGCCCTCCATCGAAGAACGCACTGACAGCAGTATCCCAGTTGCGGGTGAGCAATTTCTCGCTGACCTCTGATGCACGAGAAGTCCAAGTGCTACTATCTGCAGGATGTCCTAGGAGATTGGCAATTTGGGCAGCTGATTTCAGGGCGTGAACGTATAACGCGTTATAGTACGTGATAACGCCGGAGCGAGGTAGAAAAGCGTAGTCACCATATCCGTTGGTTTTGTTGAGAAGACCTCCGTTTAACGTGAGGTTCTGACCATAGTAAGTGTCCAGTGTCTTCTTCATCACGCCGTAATATTCAGTAGCAAAATCTGTGTCGCCGGTGTACATCACTAGATCTGCTGTACATACAACCCACCACATAGGATAATCGAATAAGTCTAGGGTATAATTGTTGCTATTTGTTATATTAGTAAACTTGTTTTTAGTCCGAGGTGAAAACACACTCACATGCTGGCAGGTGGGATCCATCCATCGGATCGTTGGTGGTTCGCCAAATCAGCGAGAATATTACGAGTGGCTTCAGGGTTGTCATGGGACAGATAAGATGTCAAAGCTGCAACTGCTAGGTCGCCAACATATGGATCTCTATCTCTCTTAGCCCCGTCGAACACAACCTCCTTGCCTTGCAATGTAGGTGTGGCAGAGTCTCGAGGATCCGTCTCATTTGCTAAGAATAAATCAGTATTCATGTCGGTGGTATAAACACCGTCAAACCACCATTGAGTTAGATCTTCATCTGAGCACTCGAACCATCCAGTAAAAGTATCTGGGGTTCCTAAATACGCGGACCATTCTAGTTCGATGTTTGAAATAGAGACAGATCCATATGGTTGGGTATAAGGAGCATCACTTTCGATGGCATCAAGCCAGATCTTCATGTATCTGAATCCGTGGAGACCATCCGAGCATACCTGGCTACCATGCTGACAGCCAGTCTGATCTTTCCAAGTATAAGGTTCGTTGGAAACTGCGACCTACTGATCATTAATTCGCTGTTTGATTTGGCAAAGACTTCCAAGCACATACCTGGTCGGTTCCATTTGTAAGTTTCTGGCCCTATTATTTGTCAGTTGGTATTCCACAAATATCCCGTTGGCATTATTAACTCACGGCAGCCATGTTGTCGGATCTAGTGAAATCGCTGACATTGGTCAAATATTGCTGAGTCTCGGAAAATGCTATTTTCAATCCTGGGAATCCAGCAGAAGAATTGGATGACCCAGCAAAGTCAATTGAGACAATACCGACAACATTTTGACCGAAGTCAACAACAACCGACGGGATATCGACATCTTCTTCGGTGCGAGTCAAGGTTGTAGGCGAACTGCCCTCCCCGAGTAAACCATTTGGGTTGGTGACATTACCCGTTGTGTTCCCTGATAGAATACTTTGAGGCCTCAATACAGTGTTGTTTGGTGAACGAACATATTTGTGCCATCCGTTATCTCCCAAGATATTTCCTTGTGAATTGGAGACTGCTGCACCGGAGACTCCGTGAACGGACAGGGCGCCCAATAACGCACTTTTCAGGTACAGTGTCATCTTTGATGGTCGAAAGATCTACATTCTGTACCGGGAACATGATGCCCCCTTGCTTTAATCATTGTTCGGACCTCAGGTCAGGTCGGTCCATGCCGCAAGTCAATGCAACGCTGTATACATAGAGTTTGGCAAGACTGTGGGGCCGGGGCAATTCATACCGAAGCCGTTGAAGAATACTTGGATGTTATCTCGAAGCTGAATAATAAACATCATACAGGGGAAAACTATCCAGGGGTGCTGATGGCAGTTGGGTCAATGCTTGAAGGCGGCCCACCTCACCCCGGATTCGACCCCGCAAACTCCTCACGTGGGCTGAACTTGAATTACTCTCGCCTACGATTACACCGAAAATGATAAATGTTCAATGTCATAGATGGCCAAATGGATGGTAATTCCATATTAAACGTTTATCAAGAACTTGAGGCTATGCATACCAAATGGTTGCAGTGGCAGCTTGATCAAAGGATATTCAAAATTCAAAGAAGAATAAAACGTAAGATTTCAATAAATCAAGATGCAAAACAATAGAGGAACATTGTGGTATGTTCGTCAAGGGAAATTCGCAAAATCATCGCGTCATACAGGGCAGATGCACGGGAATATGTACTTCAGCCAACATTGAAAAACAGATATGCAAAATATAGCATCATATGCAGATTAATCAACCCGCTTATAGAGTTTGGCCTTGTTTGATGCGGAAGAACCAGCGCAGCACGCGCTTTGAGCTGCCTCGGGATGTAGGGTAGATTTGTTGAAGGTCTGTGCGGATTGCGGGACATCCAAAGCCGGATTCTTAGTAAAGAAGCCATCCGGCTTCAGCATTACACTGACACGCTCCATGGGCATGACCGGAAAGTCTTCAATGCGAGGGTTATGAGTAAGACCAAAAGCTAGTAATCGTCAGTATTTCGCACAGGCATGAAATGACCAGGTGAGGAATATGCTTACTATGCCAAAGAATGACATCGTCATTCTCAGTGTTATCCTTACGCTGCACCCAAGTCTCCACGCCCTCTGCTCGTCGACTCTGGTTTGTGAATTCACCGGCTGCATATAATTCATCATCTTGGTATTTGGTGACCCAGATCGGCTTGGTAGCAAACTCGGCACGGCGGTAGCCTAGGGAGTTCTTGCCGACCAACAGCATCTGACTTGGAGCTGTTTGCAACTTATATGAGACGGGCTTATAGGTCACTGGGTTAGTGATATTATCATTTCGGATTTTGAAGACTCGATGGCGGTCAACACTGGTGTTGGCCCAGCCCGAGGTGTTCATCACGGTAGGCTCTGTGATATATCCAACTTGCCAAGGATTATTCTCATCTTCGGGCATAGGCACGCTGTCTTCGTAGTACACGGTATTTTTGAATCCATCGATGGCAGGGTCGATACGGAAAGAGAACATGTGTTGATGGAAAGGTGCCATAACTCCAGGGCCCACATTAGTTCCCCATGGTACAGTTTGCCCATTTTCGTTCTCAAATGGAACGGTGGAAAGAATTCCAGTGGCCCGGACCTCCAGTTCAACATTTCCAGCCTGATCGAAGATGTACGCAAAAATGTACTCATAGTTGGCAACAGTACAGATCATCTGTAGAACCAATTGTCGGTTACGCACGACGGTAGCTGCTCCGGAACGATAGTTTGTATGCTTATGTTGCAATCCATTGTCTTGCTCGTGCATACAAATGACGTTTTTCATTTGCACTGGATTTCCTTTGCAGTCATTCCGATAACCATCAAAATATTTAATATGTCCAAGACAGTCACATCCAAGTGAGAGCTGATTGGCATTCATACCGAAGCCGGTGTCGCCAACATCAAATGCCTGCTTGCGGTGATAGGGCGCACGGGGATCTAAGAGAATGTAAGTAAGAGCGCATCGCTTGTTCTGGATGAGTTTCCATTACCTCCATACGGCACTGTCATTTCTGACATGGCCAGTCGGTAGAAGACATTGCGATTATCATAGGTAATATTATATAGCACCAAGCCCTCCCGAATATTGAAACCAACACGGAAGCGCCATTTCTGCCAGTATACAGAATTGCCCTCCGCGGTATAAGACGGGCCTTCCGGCTGTTGAACGATGTATGGCTTGAGATCTGTGCGAACAGGCTCGTCATGAAGATCGTGGGCATATTGAATTGCCTCGACGGGTTTCCAAGGCTGCGTCTGTTGCGTCTCAGCGCCCGCGCGCCCAGGGAGATAATCCATTCGAATAAGCTCATGTGTTAAACCATCAAACACAGGTGAGAATTTGCATGGTAACGAGTAGTGGTTGTGTTGTGGATGATCCACCGAAATCAGATACATAAAGCACTGGAACAGCCGCCGTGTTTCGTTCTCGTTATCGGTGCCGTACATCCAAGGATCATTGCAGACTGTCACACCAGGAGGCAATTGCATCTTCTCAATTTCGGCAATCACGGCAGGGTGCTTCATACACATGGCTTCGATCTCGCCAATCTCATCGGGGTCAATTGGGCCCTGGAAGTTAAATTTCGTCAGAACCAAGGATTCTCCCGCTTGCCTACCGCGTGGGGGTGCAGACTGCAAGGATGGTTGTGCATACCTGGACTTCGCGCGGCAATTCCTTTGCATAAACAATGGTGCGCGTATCGGCATTCAAAATAGCCTTGTAGAATGCGCCACTGTCTAGACGATGAAACAGGGTGTATAGAAGACGTGCTGGCGGCCTGGGCAGCGGTCGGCGCAGCCGCTCAGCCTCAATGTATGATATGACATCTTTCTTTATAGGTTCATTGACGTCGATTCGCTTGTATCGCAGTGGCACGCCAGGGAATGTAGCCTCGAGGATGCGCACGGCGAGCTTAATCTCCTCGGGGGTGATTGGGTCAAACGGATGGGGCGATCCGGCCACCATTATCGTAGAGGGAAGGGTTGGACTTGGAAATCAAGTGGTATGGTATATGAAGAGGAAGATGTTGAAAAGGGAAGAGAACCAAGCTCGGATAAGCAAGCTTAAATAGACATGGGTAATAAAGAGGGGAAGATTCACGATATCGAACGTCGCATATGATCGATCTTCTTATCGGGAGAAAGTGCGGGTGGACCTACCCGATTTGGTAAGCTTCAGGCCGATCAATTGACGATGAAGCGAACTGAGAGGCTTGGCTAAGGACAATGTTGCACAGCAGATGTGGGATAATAGACATAAATATTAATTCTGACTTATATTATACATGTAAGCTGAATATACCATTGACCATCCAAACTTTCAGGTTGGAGGCAAGGTATGGGATATTCATGGATCTAATTGGATTGACTGTGGTATATCCCTAGTAGCAGATGGGAGCGAAAATATACTACTATATCCATTGCATTTTCACATAATGGAGATCTGAATCGTATTCTCTCTTTAATAAATGGACACCAGGCTGAATCTATCAAACAAAAATTTGTATAAGACACAAAACAATAAACAAATAAAATAAAATAAATTGATAAGGGAAGTGACTACCCCCACACGAAAAGTCACGTGTGGCGCAAGTCTGCCCCGATTAGGATTCTCCAGATTTGCTATCAATTCGCGGGGAAAAGTCCATTCTCTACATCAACTCATTCCGCCATGGCAACCTTTACGCCCAAAATAATCGACACTGGCTGGGGTCAACCTACCCCGGCGACTTCCGCGACAATCTCAAAGAAAAAGGTCCGAACTCGGCAAACTGGAACCGCATGGACTCGCTCAGGTTGTTTGACCTGTAAAAAGCGTCGCAAAGGCTGCGATAAGGCTAAACCGAGGTATATGATGTCCCCGGATTTATATCTAGGATATGCGTTTGACCAAGGTTTAGTTGCAATAATTGTATCAAGCAAGGTCGTGTTTGTGAAGGTTATGGATCCCTCTGGGTAGAACCATTGGGACCATCGACACAAACATTTCACTCCGATTCTGTGAAAAGCGGACAAAAAACCGATTATCCCCCGTCGCATCTATTGTCGCCGTCGCTATCTCCACAAATTGGCATATGGCTGAACGTACAACCGTCCCTCGTCTCTACATCCCCAAGCGAGTCCGTGCATTCATCGTCGCCACATAATCTTAGCGACGACAGTACCTTGCCATACCAAAGCGAAGGTACCGAAACTATTGATCCGAACGCTGAGTTGCTACAACAGTCACTAGCTGCCGTCCCCCGCCCACGGAATTTCATTCGGCATTTATCGAACCACGAGTCACATTATATCCAATACCATGTACAACATGGCTCACGACTTCTCGCCAACCTCGAAAGCGAAGATAACCCTCTACGGTCACTTCTAATCCCTCGAGCCATGTCATCTCCACTCCTGATGAAGGCTGTATGTGCAGTATCTGCACTTCACCTTGCAAACCGCACACAAACCTATACCGCTCAAACTGCCTCGGTTAATTACTACGGCCGGGCACTTAATGAACTTCGATCAGTAATTGTTGGGCCATCACCGGAAGCACTGTCAGATGATACCATGATAGCTGTGGGCTTATTGTGCAAATATGAAATTGTCCGAGGTAGTGTGAAACAATGGGTCGTGCATCTCAACGCACTTCAACGCCTAATTGCCAACCGGGGAGGCTTGCGTTCGATGGACGAAGACGCTGCATATTTCTTAAGAGGACTGTATGTTGTCAAAGTGCTTTCTAATTACTCTATGCTGACCAGGTATCAGATATCTATATGCGTATAATATGGCCCGAATCAGCAATCGTAAGCGTATCACTGCTTTCGAGGCCTGTCCTGCGGATACGGAGCTCGGAATGCCCAAATTGGATATTTACATTGGTTACACCGAGGAAATACTCAAAATCTGCTCCCGAATTGCAGAACTGCCATCGCTGGAAGGCGATATGGCATCCATGCGTCTAGCAGTAGCTTCTATGTGAGTCCAAATTGCTACTACCAGCGGTCCTTTCTTTAACACCTTAGAGGAAACCAAGACCAAGTTATTAACATCGCCCTACAGAAACGAATCTCTGCTCACATGGTCTCACGCCTCTTGTCCCTACATAATTCCAAAGGGACACTCGCCTGAATCCCTATCCCGCCTACAGCTGGTTGCGGAATGCTATCGAGACGCGGCTTTCGTCTATCTCCACTCCATTCTCGAGCGTATGAGCATGAAATTGACCAGCCATACCGCTGCCGCGGAACAGGATACTGGAAACAGTTCATATTTGAATGATCTGACCACTCTTATATTCACCCCTAAAGCCACTGCCGTCCATCGCTGTCTAGCGCGAGTGGAAACCTTTTCCTTGGATAACCATGTTGAGTACTCAGCACTGACTTTTCCGCTATTTATCGCGGGGGCTGAAAGTAGTGTACTCGAGCACCGCGATCTGGTTATGCACTCTTTGGGAAACCTCCAGGTTAATTTTGGGATCGGCAATGTCAAGCGCGCAAAAGAATTACTGGAACTTTTGTGGGCAAGAAAAGATGCTAATCTTTTCAATGAGATTGGAAACGCGGACTCAACCTTCATTGTGCAGAATGCGCATTGGCAGGATATCTTAGAAGAGTTGCAGTGGGACGTAATACTTGCCTGACATTTGCATTTCTTAACATGTTTTTATATTGCATACTACTGTACGATATTACGATTTTTGAGCGAAGTATGTATAAATGGTGATACCAGCTTCAATCCAATAAGTGGGGGTATTTGAACTATCAAGTGTCACTCACAGCAAAGCGTAAAAACATAAAATAATAGCAATGAGCAATCACGCTTCCGAGCCAAGGAGAGAAAAAGGAGAAAAGATATTGAAGCACAGCAGATCTTGTAATCTATGATCAACTCAATCCCATATTCACGTCGTCGCTTAATCCAAATTCGCGTTCTACTCGTTCTGTCCCATCTCCTGCCCTTGTAGACCATATATCATGACGATCCTGTGAATTTGCAACGTCTTTCTCTCGCAGACTCGAACTCTCGCTCGTTGCCAGACTACCCTCTCGGACATTATATTGTGAAGACTTGCGCGAGCCTTGGATACTAATTGGACGCGATGGCGTGGTTCGTGTACTTGCCGACCCGTCCACATTTGCTCCAGTAGAGCGGCCACCATCAACAGAGGGTGATACATCAACAGCAGCACGATCTTTATCCTTGCTGCTGCTGAACCAGCGTCGACGCCGGTTTTTGAGCGGAGTAGTAGATGACAGACCGATCCGCTCCATCTCGGCCTCCCTATCGTTTCCCGACTCTTTATTCTGATTTTCCCGTTCGAGCGCCTGGCTAAGGTTGGAAACTGTCTCTTCGGACGAGTTGGTCCCATCCGGGTGTATGTCGACTAGCTGCGCGTCGCGGTACCATTTACGTCGGCGTGTGTATCGGTCCCAGCCGTCTTGTCCGCGGCGTCCATCGTTCCACTACGACGAGTTAGTCCAGTCTTCTCTATGGGAGTTGGCCATACAACATACCTTATTATCATAGTAAATCCAACCATCGGTAGAGGAGGCTTTGACCTCCGACTTGCTATTTCCATCTCCGCCTTCAACTCGCCATTCGCTTCCTTCGACCCATCGCCATTTGGCATCACCTGTTCGTACATCAGGTAATTCGAATGAATCTTTCGCTGGGACAGCATTCAGGTGCTCGTCGGTCCAGGCGCCGCGCTCCGCTGGGAATAGTGAGTAAGTCCACCCGATTCCAAGCCAGCGCCGTTGGTTCTCAAAAACCACAAATGTAAATCGAACACCGCCGGATTCTCCACGGCGTTTTGTCGATATATTCAGCCCCATGCTCTGGGTTTGAGCTTTGGGGGCACTACTCGGCCCATCGACGACAGAGAGTCCGGTAACTACCGCACAGAGTCGACGGACCAAACGAGATCTCCATAGAATGACACGTGAAACTCGTGCAGGTCGCGAGTGGTAGGTGAGTACCACGGTGCCGACAATCATAATTATTCGGCGTGTGGTAATTAGGTAGAAAGGAGGGAGAGTTAAAGCAATCCAGATCGGTGTTACCAAGAGGATGCGAAGAAATAAGGCTGTCAATGCGGGTTTGGTTGTAGCTGATGTCGGCGTCCGCTGGGTAGATAGGAAATCGGTCAGATCGAGTAGGGGCTCCAGAAGGATATTACATCGCGTGGTGAGCTCGCGCAGCGTCTCAACAATATCATCGAGACTCTTTTGATGGCGGGTCGTGGTTTCCAACGAGGGTTTCCGCTGATGTTTCTCGCCCGTTGATATAGTTGATGATAGAGGCGAGTATCGCCTCCCATACATTCCCAGAATGAGCCCGATCACGACAAGTATCGGGCCAGCCCAAAGAATGACGGCATCACTGTATAACACCACCGCCCAGAAGGTGGCTACGAGCAAGAAGCTCTGCCATGGGTCCCCTGTGGACCATGTGATTAGACCGACGAGTTTGTTGAGTGGGAGTAGAAATGGATGTGAGTAGGCTAACGCCCTGGTGATGGATGGTGGCGTAGCCACCAACAAAGGTGACTTGCGATGCACGATGACGCTCGAACGCTGTCGCGAGGTTAAAGCCGAGCCAGCGATGGTGGAGGGGGTGAAGGCAGCGACGGTTGGCGGTTGGGAGTCAGGATTGCCATGTTCCTGGGGGTTGGATGAGGGGGCCATGGAATCTATCCACGGGAGATCTTCTGGATGTCGCATGAGCATGGGGTCGCAAACAAGGTGGTACATATAGCCTTTCAGCCTGAGCTGGGAATGATTAGGCAGATAGAATATTGGGACATACCGAGAGCTGCCATCCAATTACGAGGGCGTCATAGAGGAGATGTATGTGCCGCCGATCGACAGGCAGGCATCCATTGTTCTTATATTTGTTGAGGATCGAAGGTTCGTTCGGTTCAGCTTGATCTGCGGGGAGCTCGGGGACATGTGACTGTGGATTCTGGGTTGAGGATCCTGAGGCCAAAATAAAGTGACTGGAGTTTATTGTTTCTGTAATTTCAGTGTTTATGATGAACTGATAAAATAACCTCCATTTATAATTCTCTTTAAATTCTGTTCTCTGAAGAAAATAATCCCTTCTACCCCATCAAATACCCCATAATGCGGTCGGTGGCTGCATAGATCCAACTTGCTCCGACCTGCCGACGCTAAAACACGCGCCGCCGAAATTTTCCCTTTTTTCCTTTCTTCACCTCCTTGTGATCTTCGCATTTGGTCCCCTTCCATTCTCGACATGGTAAGTCTCAATCAGCCCTGAACGCCCTCAACCTATTTTCTACAACTGGCAATTTTTAAAAAGTCGATTTTTCTAATGCCTTCTCCCTCCAGGCTCATCGTATTGTCTCCCAAGTCGTCGTTACCGGAGCCCGGGTCTTCGGCCGCGCCTTCGCCGAGGCCTACAAGCAAGCCCAGGCCGCTGGCAAACATAACGCCGGCAAGAAAGGTAGCGGTGCCTTTTCTTCTTCCTCCGGAGTCACCCTCGATGAGGCCTGCAAAATCCTGAACATCAAGCAGCCTACGGCCGCTGGTGAGGCCAACCTCGAGCAAGTCATGGAACGATTCAAGAAACTCTTCGACCTGAACGATCCCCAGAATGGCGGCAGTTTCTATCTGCAGAGTAAGATTCTGCGCGCGCGCCAACGGATAGAGATGGAAATTCAACAGGCGGAGCGAAAGGCCGCCACCGAGCAGGAATTGAGTGAAGGCTGGAAACCCAAGGTCTACAAGGACCGGTGAAGCGAGCACGGTTGAAGGCATGATCCTGGTCTCTGCCCATCCTCTTCCTTTCGCATTCCCTCTATGCGATATTCATATTCGCTCTTGTGTCGACGTCCAACTCCTCTTCCTCCTCTCCTCGTCTTGAGGGAGAACTCTGGATTCCGATCGACTTTCTTTATTTGGCATAGCATGGCGTTTTTTGGATTACGACGGGAGACAATTGTTTGCTCTCCCTAATTAGACTGGGAGCTCTCCTCTGTGATCTACGGGGTGCTGTGACTCCATCGCATGGGCAGACACGCCCGATCCCCTCGGCCTCCGGGTCTTTGTGTATACCATCACCCTTTATCTTGTTTCTCCACTCTGACTCAGAAAACATTTATGTATTATACATGTATATTTGCGCATCAGCGCAATGCTATTCCAGTTGTTCCTTACTAAGATATGTCAATTCCAGTAGTGAAATACTCGTACTTTTGTTCTTTTTTTCCTTATACTTTGTACTTTGCCACCGCCGGAGATCGTCGAAGATTCTCAGGAACACGAAAAACCTTGATGCATAAAACCATGCTGCCGCGAGAGTTGTACTAGCGCACACTAGTCAGTCATCCACAAAGACAAACATGGACTGCCAGGACTGGGATCGGCTCCTTGCCTTGGGTGAACAGATCAAACTAGAAGTAACATTTCCGCCCCGCCATGGCGCCATCCCGGTACAGCGGAGCCGCGGAAAGTTCTCACGGATACATAAGAGAACGAAGACCAGTCTTACTTCATTCGCACGAGAAGGAGCTGGCTTTAGGGAGAAATAATTGTTGAATATAAGAACACTTGGTTCGGTCTGCAAGATATCGAAGTGCTTAATGCCGGACTTGTCCCAATCCCCAGCCTCTTTAATCCTCTCCAACAACTCACATAGAGTGGTTTGTTGATGAGAAAGGAGGATTGGGAGAGGGAAGATCGGGGGACACCCGCCAATAAGCAAAACACCAACCGAGTGATACACCAGAGGTGCAAACACCCGAGTGGTGAGCTATTCCATTGAATCACTAATATAGATTTACCTTGATACAAAGTACGACATCGGTCCTATCACGGTCGATCGGATCAGTATGGTCGAGTCGGACTCGAGCGAGTATTCGGATTACATGGTAACTGCTCAGCATCTATGCAGATGAGCCGGGCAGTTGAGAAGCGACAGACTGAGTTGACCGAACCGAGACCGTGGTAAGAGACGATTACCTAGACGTAAGTTCCGCTTGACGGTATTGTCAGCGAATCCAGTTTCCAATGGCAAAAGAAGGTCACGGGTATAAAGACACGTGGATTCTGAAATAGAAGTTAAACTAGGCGCAAGAGGCTATTACCCACCATTAACCCTAAACCCATATAATTACTCCTCTAAGACATATAAAGTGGGTATCATTTCGAACAAATCGAAAGAAACGAATGAAAACATCAAAGTGATTCGTTTCGGTCATGAGCACTATCACGGCTCCAGGATTCTCTCCTTGGGTCGAGTTCGGATAACTCATGGTTGAGGGGGCGGTGGCGGTGGGGAGCCAGCTGGGACAGGCGGCGGCGGTGGTGGGATATCACGATGTTGAGCAAATTGCTCTGCCGTTTCGTACACATCACGCAGCACGTATCGCTGTTCGACATATTCATCGAAATTGGCTGATATTATAACCTCCAGAAGACTTGAGTGCGTGGAGGGTGTCTTCGACAATACATCCAAACGATTTTTCAAAGCACGATAGGCATCTGAGAAAGCACGAAAGATGAGTGGAATTTCTTTTGTCCCGCCAGATATATCATTGGAAGGGTTATTAGGATCCTCGATCATGAGACGCTCCTTTTGGCCAAAGTACTGCGTTCTTTATAAGCACAATTACACGATATATATGAAGTTGGATATTCGACTCACCTTATTTACGAAACCCGGCTCATTCATCCGAAGGCCAACATCTCGGTGATTAAATTCATTCCCATAGAAGTTGAAGAAATTGAGTAATATGTCACCGACATTCTGTCGATGGTTCTGTGGCATATGCTGGAGGAGATGGGTCACTAAGCAAGTGATTGAAAATCCACCAAGACCTCCCGTGGGCACCTCATTCAACCCTCTGATGAGCAGAAATTGTTTTATCACCGAGACGATGACTGGCATGGTTGGATATTGTGCCTTCCATTCTTGGAAGGTTCTGTTGGCGAGAAGGCCGCTATCATTGTCAAAGGACAAATCCACACGAATTCCCGTTAAATTGTCAATGAATTTCAAGATGGGCACTCTAGCATGAGCAATAGTTTCGACAGATCCAGGAGCCGCAATGCCCAAGTCTCGCAAGAATGCAGCAAATGAGTATATTTGGCCCTTCCTTTCTCCGTAGAACTTGTTACCGCTATTTTGAAACGAGGTTGACAAAAGGACCAGATCAATATCTGCCACAGGGAGATACAGTCCGGATGCAAAGGAGCCAAAGGGACGTATTTGCACTTTACCATAGCGGGACTGGAATGCTCTCTCCAGACGGAACACCAAATCCGAACGGACCAGTTGTTCAAAGCGATGCGGCCTGACCCAGTTGTAGAAAGCGATAACTTCATGGTGTAGCCTGAATTAATTGTTAGCTTCATTGCATCAAACATTCCCAAAAAGAGACTAACATGGTGCTAGGATTCAATGAGCGCGGAGTGCTCGCCATCCAGGGCGTAGGGTCTTGACCAGAAAATGGCCGCCAATCACTGAGAATAGAACCATCTGAATTGAATCTTCGTTGTGGCTTTCCAATTTTCGTTTTAATAACTCTGGGTTGCTCCTCGCGTCCACGTTTTGTGCCCGCGGTGCCCCGAATTTCCATGCCTTTAGGACCTCTGGGAGCATTTTCGGGCGCTCTCTGTTCCTCACTAAAATTCTGTCCGTTGCTGGCTGGTGGAACGTCAACCATTCCTAGGGAAATGAAGTCCTGATTATCAACAACCGCATCGTTTTGCTTCTTGTCGCCAGCATTGTCAAGCCGCGCTTTTCGAATCAACTTGACGAAATCGACCCTCTTATGCTGACCCTCATCAGGTGGTGGCAGCGCCGTATACGGATCTGGGTTTGACCATTTGGGGGTGGGCGCTGCAGCTGGTGCAACTGGTGCAGCTGAAGGGCCCTCGCCATCAAGTCCTATGGCGCGCTTTTTGCGCGGGCGCGCCTCTTCATCCGAATCGTCAGAGAAGTCCATTTCTGCTTCCTCGCTATCACTTAGAGCATCGAGCGACGCGAATTTCGGTGCAGCGTGTACGTTATCCTCGGGCTTTAATTGCTCTGGTGTTGTTTCTCTCTTTGTGGTGAGCAAAGGACGTTCCGAAGTCGGTGGTTTCGGGAAGCGAAAGGTGAAATCATGTCGGGGCCGTGGACGACGGTCTCTCGGTGGCCCCCTGCCACGGTCGTTTGAGGGAGCATTCCCTCGGAATTGAAATGGAGGTGCGGGAGGTGCCATAATTGACGCGCACAGTAGGCCTCATATGAAAGCTGCGCCGGTCGATGGAAAAGTCACTCGCTAAGAAAAAAAAAGTCGCCAAGTCGCGTATCGCGTGGTTTTGAAATTATGAGTAGCTCTGCGATATAACGAACAAGCGCAGGCCTAGTGTGGGGGGAACAAGGGAACAAAGGAACAAAGGGGAAGTAATACAACAACTGGCGACCGACGAATGTGTGTCGAGAAAAAAAAAGCGCCTAATCAAGCAACTGCGTGATTGCGGCAGAAAGGAATATATACCCTTAAATAGTAGGCGGTAGAAACCACGGGCAGCATTGTTCTGCGTCACTGGTATTTTGGCTGGAACCAACTTCTAAGTACATACAGTGCTCCGGAGTCGATACGCCAAATCTCTTTGTATCGCCATTTCCGAGAAACTGACTCTTTCCAATGTCCACTCTAACCAGTCTCCAGCCCTGGCGCCAATTCCATGGAACAGCCCTATACTAATATCAATTAAAAGTGGCCGCTCATCACAATGCCAGAAAGCCGTCGCTCCGCACCGCGCACAGAATTCCCGATATACCCCAGGAGAGCTAATATACCGGCGCATGGTACCTCGACTGAATGTCAACGGGGAGCCATCGGGATTCAATATGTTAGATTTTGGCACAAACGCCCACGTCTGAATGGGAAACCCGCTTCCCAGTCGGCAAGACGGACACATACAAGTCCCAGCTAAATATTTAGTGTTTTTGGCTCGAAGCCACCATTTGATATTGTCTGGGTTCTCTGAAGAGCCGGAATGATACGGAACTAACAGGTCAGGCCATGGTGACGAGGTCTGGTGGGACGATTCATCAGGACGACTGAGATAGAACTTGATACCACCACAATGGCATCTGGCCGGCAGTCCATCTTGAAGAGGATTTACAGATTGCGATAATGGTACATCTGATATATTCGCGGCTGTCTTCCTGTTAAAGACCTTTAGCCTGCAGCCAACATCTGTTATCTGGCCGAGAAGGATCGCACTCAGGCCTCCATCACCCGTATCATCTACACCCCAGTGATGTATCGATTGCACAGACGGGGTATCTTTAGCACTCAATACGCCCGATGCGACAAGGAATTGTCCTGCTGACTGGGCAAGTATATGGGCCCCGCAGATAGGACAAAAGAAGCGGCTCAGATTGGGGGATTCCCGATACTGTTGGAGCCGATCTAAGGAAGGGGGCGTATGCTCCATGAGGTAATAGGATGTGCAAAGTAACCCACTCACTGCCCGACAGTTACTACAATGACATAGTTGAAGTTGACTGTGGTCGACCGAAGGGTCTAGCTGCACCGATAAAGCTACGCCTCCGCACAGGCAAGTAACCGAGGTAGCCATGTAGTTGAGCAAGTATATTGTTTTCCGTTTTGTTTTGAAAAAAGAAAAGTTGTGAACTTGATAAGTAAATCCAATGAATAACCACGATATTACCAATATTGTAAATGGCAAGCCTGCTTTGCTAGTGCTTCATTCCTTCGTAAGATCAGTTGGGGCAACCTTTCAGCTTCGTTGTACAAATACACGAACAGCGAGCTGCGTCAAATATGTGCTCAGGCGGGGCCAAGCGTGCAGAAATGTGCTCTCATTCTCTCTTGGAGGAATTCTCCCAATCAGACCATAGGAAAAGATGAGAGGAAGGTCAGATCCGTTCAACGAGTCATATCCCGGAAAGTCACGGGCTCCCGGACGTTATAAAGCAACCAGCTCCGTCTTCTTTCCTCCCCCACCATCCCACACTACCACCGCTCATCTGCTCCAATACAACCAATTTTTCTTTCCCAATCACCACACATCTTCTTCAAAATGGGTGAGTTCTTACTTGTCTAGTCAGACTTGTTTCCGGAGGGTACTGGAAATCTGGATTGATTGATTGCCTCTGCGGTGACCTCGGGCGGGGTCATGGCGGGGTTCAACCACCCTCGTATTTCCACGAATCTTGCGCAGCTCTCATTTCAATACTGACCACGTACACAGGTCCCGACCACACCTGCAGCTGCGGTTCTTCTTGCGCTTGCCCTGCTGGCGCTTGCAACTGCCCCGTATGTGTTAAGAGATCTTTCACAGTTGGAACCACCTTGACTAACCTCACGTCACCCACCACAGAAATAAACAAATCGCTTATGATGCACTCCTTCGGGAATCACTGGGCTTTTTGCACTGAATGCCGGTTCATGGTGGAGATCAGAAGCTGAGAATTGAAATATGATGAAGGAATGACGTTCATTAATTGGAGGTGCGCATGGGGATGAAGGAATGGGATGCGACAGCCTCAAAATTCGGATGGTCCAAATCTCTTAGTCGATTTACGTTTAGTTCAATTTTCGATCTTTGAGTGGTTTCTCAGCTACTTTTATTCAAAATTCTCAAGTACCTTGTGGGCATCCGACCCAATATTCGGGTTATCTAGACTCGGTGGAGGTAATGAGCTTAACTGCAGTGCATCAAAAGATCTGTATCAGACGCAGAAGTTACCACCGCCATCGTAGCTAAGTTGAAGTTCTATCTCAACCTATCTTACCTGGAGAACCGCAGCTTTCTCTTGACGTAACCTTCTCCGAGGTACCCTTCGGGGTTCAACTACCCCGTCGGGGAGCTAACTCAATCAGCGGGCCCCAACTGATTCAAACACCGAAAGCAGGCCCCAGCCCTGCCTACAGGCATCTTGGAACCACCTGTTTTGCAGCTTCTCGTCGATGTGCCCTGATACGGCTAAGACTCCACACTGCAGTAAGTGGATTTCCCTCGCCTTGCGCGGCTGACCGTTGCCGAGTAAGCTCTTTTGCCCATGGACAAACATTGTTACAGCGCAGGCTCCAAGAATACCGTAGTAATGGACCCTCGGGTAATCAGTGTGAGAGCCTGGTCTTTACGATAATCTTGTCGGGACCAATAATAAGGCTACGCAATGCATGTCGGAAGGGTCCGTGGCACCCTACAGATGTGATATGCTCCGCTGTACGAAGCATGTAGCTTCAGGTTTTATGCAGGATGAAACACTCCGCTTTTCCTCTTTTCTCGGCATCCTGCCTTGATCCTTGCCATTTTTATGAAGTCTAGGCTAGTATGGAGTATGATGTGGGCCAAAAAAGCCATCTCGGGCACCATCTTGCGCCTCCAAAAGGGAAGCTGGTAACATAACGAACGAAACACGAGCATGCTGTTTTTGCTATCAGGTCAGTAGCAAATAGCATGATTGCTACCTAGCTAAGAAAGTTCACCTCATTCATTCTTCGGGTTATTTCCGTAAAACTGTATTCCACCGCTGATCCCTTCCACCCGAGACATTCCATCTGATACCCATCTCCCATACAGACGTCTCGTTATGTCCTCTTTTCCCCACCTTTGATATATCGTTTGGAATAGACGACCTTGGAAGACAACGCAGAGTCTCTTTGAAGCCAACTTATTGGTTTTGACTGCATGCACATCAGAAAACAGGTTCGGTGGCCTGCCAATGGGCCCTTGAAGCGCCCCTCCTCCAAGGTCCTCAAAACCGCGCAGAAGCAGCCTTCTCATAGGCCGCCACGCCAGAAATGCGGTCCTGCACCGCTCGTAGCGCCAGAAAATTTATTTCATCGGAATAATCAAGCCCCCACTACGTACTACTGGGCGTAATTCGTTATATACCTATGACTCTATCCATGAGGTAATGGCCCAGAGGCCCGTCCCGAAGGCTGGTGGATCTGGTTCCAAGCAAGTTGCGCAGGCGAAAACCGATCTAAACGAAGACCGAAACATTAACATGATCATGATTATGGTACGATGAAGATCCACATCTGTTGTTAGAGGCAAAGTCGACGTTTTATCATATGGTGTCTGGTTCCACGTCTACATATCGGATCCACCTCGGTCGTCCAGGATGCGGTTTTTTGTAAGTACCTATATGCCTCATAAAGGAGTTTACTTTACTGTCAGCCAGGTAGCTCCATAATCACCAGGCGGCTTTTGTGGGTCCTGGCTTTCATTGCAATTGAAAAGGCATTTTATAAGTGCCCAATATCAAGCCACTATATGGGGCCGAACCAAAGTAAACAGCGCATAGAAGCGGACCCACCTCTCTCTACGGACAAACAGAAAACAGTAAAATAATCAAAGCAAACTATGTGTAGTTTGACCATCTCCGCGTAGCAGGCTAAAAACGGTACGAAGAACAAATAATAGTGTAGTGTACAGAAACCAACCTCCCACACACAACCCACACCATCCGCATGAACTTAGACGGTCCGAGCATTGCCAGCAGCCTGATCGTCAAAGAGTAACCAGATGCAACTACGGATGCAAGATGCCAGAACAAGACAAAAGATCGGAGCACACCCTCCCACTCCAATGAATGGCCATCACTATTGGCGAGATCGTCTGGGAAAAGAAAAAGAGGTCGATCATTGGAGAAAGCGTTAGAGTTACCACGTCCCATAGGCGGGTAGCGCGTGAGTCCAAACTAATGTAGGAAGTGGAGAGTAAGTGGAGAGTGGAGACGTCGTGAGGAGGGGCTTGCGCATTGCCCTACTTTGCATGCTGGGTCCATTTGACTCGACCACGCGATGCTGGGCTTTACCTCCTGCAGGTAGGTGGGTGTGTGTACTCCGATAGGATGACGCGCTATTATTGGATTTGGAGATGGACAGTGAGTCTCCAGGAAACAGTTAACAAATTGGAAATTACTAAACTTTGACCGGAGTACGGAGTACAGTACTTACTCTCTGGGGCAAGCCTTGTGAAAGCCTCAAGTATAAAGCTAGCCTCATATCCCATCCCATCGTTACTTTCTTTTGATTTTCAAGCTCAAATCAAATCAGATACCTTCAACTTCAAAGCCTTTAATAACAATTTTTGTGGTATATCCATCAAACAATCAATCAACATGTCTCCCTGCACCTGCAACTGCTGCTCCGGTGAATGTAACTCCTGCGCATGCTCGAGCTGCACTGTAAGTCTATATTCTCATCTCTATCCCGTTTTCTATGATCATTGGAGTCCTGATCATTCTACCAGCACTAAGCCAGCACTAAGCCAGCTTACACGCCCTCTCCACCGCCGTCCTCCAATACCTCGACAACACACACCAGGCCCGGTCTGCCGCTTCTATCGAACTAGATCTGCTACTCGGTGACACTACGAGATGTTGATGTGCTATGTTTTCATGATCGAGATGTCTTTTCTATAACTGCCTGCTCCAGGATGTATGAGAGTCTTTTGGTTGGGGTGAGCTTCAAGCAGGTCTTGCTGGCCTCGTGTATGCTGTGTTTATAGGTTTTTATATGCTGTGAAATTATCAATAGTACATATTCATATAAATACTGAACTTGAAAGTGCATCTTCATATGTAAGATAGCCGGTAGAGCGTACGGCGCTGTGATCATCGACTTGGAACGTTGAAGTATTTACAGGTTAAACCCCAAGTTCAAGTTAGAAGCAGATTCTCGTTTGTTCTGGAGATATATGAATAATTATTGGTTTAATATATTAGCGTGAGAAATGTTTCTTACGCCAAAGGCGAGAGGGAGGCTGCAACCTGAGTTCACGCAACGTCGGCGAAGGCTCGGCGAAGGCAACGAGTCACTAAATTACTTAATAGGGGTCGAAGTTACTGTATATAGCATGTTTGGAAAGACGAGGGTTCGAAAGAAATTGATTACTGTCCTGTTCTACATGGAATCTACGGCTGCTCAACAAGCCCAACCGCGATCAAAATGACGGATCGTACTTCGACTGAGGCGAATCGTTTCGATTACCATGAAGAGCTGCCAGCCGACAAAGAAAGAGTATGGAGTCTTCTCCAATCATATAGCCACATTCCGCGCGACGAAATTGAGAGCCACCTAAGAGACATTGTAAGGTCCTGTTTCCTTTCTATCACATACGCTGTTGCTAACCGAAATATGTAGCGTGAAACAGGATGCAAGGTTTTTTACCATACGGTTGCATTAGTCATTGAATCTTCCCCGATTGTGTCATTACAACTTGAAGTTCGCCAGAGTATTTCAACATCCTAGAATGCCTCAAATCTGGAGGTGTCTTGCTTGATGCAGGGTGTGCTTTCGGCTATATTCTTCGACAAATTGCCATCGATGACGCTCCTGCAGCGAATCTCATTGGAATTGATCTCCAACGGGGCTTCCTCGATTTAGGCTATGACCTCTTCAAAGATCGTGACACATTTGAAGGCAAATCTCTAGCCAGCGATTTACTGAACCCAGACGACCATTCACTTGATGTAATAAACGACACGGTAGATGTTAGTCATGCCGCGGCATTGTTCCATCTATTTGATTGGGAAGACCAGGTGTCTCTGGGCACACGACAGGTGAAATTCTTTAAGAAAGATGCAAAACAAGCAATGATAGTTGGCAGGCAAATCGGGACCCTGTAGCCCTTTAATCATGCTACCTACAAGGAGCAAGATGGCCCAGGCTGGTACCGCCACAACCTTAAGACATGGCAAGATCTCTGGGATGAAATCGGCGACAAGACGGGAACCAAATGGAAAGTCAACAGAACCATTCGAGAGATGCAACAGTCTGCAGGCAGCAGTTCAGGCAGAGCTGGACTGAAATCTTGTTATTAAAAAGGTTAAGTTTGCATTAAAGATGGTGTCTATTCCCGGCCAGATATATGAGTATACAGGGAAGTGGTTCATGTAGATCCATGTAGATCATTAGGCCGAGGTTCAAGTTGGTAGTATGTATCGTGAACATTATTGAAAGTAGCGTCAGCCATCCCCTCATTATTCCGCAAAGCTTCAGCAATATATCCAATGGAATTCGTATCTGCCATACACACATGAGAGCCCTGAAGTAAGGTATGTAACTTGACTGCGTAAGTATCTGTATTTTTTAAGAAAATAAACAAGGAAAGTTGCTAATTTCATCTTTTGCCTAATCAGATCTAGTGTATCCTGGCATTCAGGGTCCGGGGAACAATGAAGGAGTGCTGGGGTGGACACCGAATTTCGGAAGTAGTTTAAACAATCGTACATGCAATGGTGGGTGGCCAGAAAAGACCCTCGGCAGTATTTACAGCTCATCCTTTGAGGGAGCAGTCTCCTCTTCACCACCAGGGCAAACAGCTGGGGTGGTCACAAGCATCGAGTACACGCACTTCTCATCCTCGGCGATCTTCAAGATTTCATTTTGCTCACCACATTCCAAGATGACTTTGGTCGATCGGTTAGGACCATTCCAGCAGGATTGTCCACGCTCATACTCCAATGCCACCTTTTCAATGTTGATGACATCTCCCGTTTCGCTAAGCTCCTCAACAGTGGTGATGCTGATCTGAGTGAATTTACCCATGGACATATTGGAGCCACCTTTCTTTTGGATCTGCTTTGTTGAGTCCAAGAAGCAATGCTCGTATTTATATTCACCTGCATCTTTTTCGATGCATTGGCCCTTCAGAGCACGGAAAATTCCCGACGAACCATAGTCCTTCTCTAAATCGGACTGTTGGTCGTTAACCTTGTTGTTCAATCTGTTCAGAGAGTCCTCGGCGGACTTGAGTGCATCCCGTGCATCAGTCACTGCCTTCGACTCTGAGGAGGAATCACTGTTAGGCTTGGCCAGAATTCCATTGTCTTCCAGGAAAGATCGAGCAGATAGGACTTTGTCCTCAATAAAATCAACGAGTGATGGTGGAAAGTAGGCCGCCAGTTTGTATACTGTTAGAAAAGACATGTTAGCCGGTTTGAGAGAAATATCACTTTATAAAAGCTGTTCATACCTAGGTCAGACTCGGCGCAGCCATCGTCCTCATTCTCCCAGTGCTCCCAATCGACACCCGAATCTTTGCTATCAACCTTGACAATCTCTTCCAAATCACGTTCTTTGTCTTCGTTAATTCCGTCACCAAGTTCACGAGCAGCATAGTCCTCCCAGCTGCGCACAGCGCGCTTGACACCCTCATCGTTAAAGTTAGGGTTGTACTCGATCTTGAACTTGGAAAGAATCTCCTCGAGCTCCTTCATACGTTCGAGAGTATCGTCTCGCTGCCGACGAAGGTCTAGAGCACCCTCACGCAGTTCCTGCACACGAGCCTTCGCAACTCCCGCAAGAGCATTGACCTTGCCCTTGCCCTTAGTACGAACAACCTTGCGTTCTTGCTCTTCAACGACCTTCAGCGCAGCCTGGAGGCCCGCTACCTTAAGATCCGCTTCCTTAACCTCAGACTGCAATTGATCGATGTTCTTCTGAATATCTGCCTGCTGTCGACGAGCCTCCACGAGAAGCTCCTTCTTCTTTTTCAAGGCCGCGGTCATGGACTTCTGGCGCTGCTCCTCCTCTTTGCGCCACTTCTTACCGATCTCCTTGCATCGGTCCTCGCACTTGGTACCTCCCACACGTGCCCATTCGTCACTACCATCACAGCATAGCTCATGGTCACAAATTCCATCGTTTACACGCTGAAACGGGACATATGAGGGTCGGTGGCCCTTGTTTTTGCAGTAGAACCCAGGCAATGCGAGAGTTAGTTCCATCTCACTGTGCCCTGGACGATCCGCCACGGTAAGCGGGGAGTTTTGCGAAAGATGCGAACAGGCAGCGGTGCCAGGCTCGTCACTGCCATCCGGACAATCGCAGAAGTCATCGTTAACAGCTGAAAATGGGATCTTAACGGCCGGGTTGGAGATACAGGTGAAGGTCTCTGTGTCCTGGTAGAATTTGGCAACTATTTATTCCGATAATTAGTATTCTGTGTGATGAGTGGCATTGGAATTTGTAGGCATATTGCCCCGATAATGGTCCACTGGGGTGTGTGGACACCATGCTCCGGGTGGGGATGCAGGATCAAAACACTCACATTCTGGACCTACACCACGGGGCCGGGCAACCTTGTCGCTGCTAGCATGGGCGATGGACCCAGCCACCGTCAACAGGAAAAGCGACTGAGATAATCTCATGTTTGAGGCATTGAGCTGGGGAAGAAGTGTGGAGAGAGCTTCCGGCCAGCTGTTGATAGTTATCCCCGGGCCAATCTAATCAGTGATTAGTCATCGCGCTATCTGAGGCTTCAATGTTCTTATCTTTATCGCAGTGGCAACCCATTTGCTACTTGAAGTCATTAATTGTGAAGAATCTCACGCAGCTCCATCCAACATGGGTAATGACGGCGGAAGGTAAGCTGCAGATATCTCTACTCTGATTTATTAAACATAATTGCGACCAAGTAGAATGTATCAAACGCTAACAACTGCTCAAGTATCCCCACCCGCCGAGAACTTGTCCGCGAAGCCGCTCGCGCTCCAACTACAACGCAGCTAAAAGAAACCCAGCGTGAGCAACAAGAACATGCCTGGACAACGTGCCCATTATCACACAAATCTCTCGCTCGGCCGATCGTCTCCGACTCAGTAGGCAATCTCTATAACAAAGACGCCGTCATTCAGTTCCTCATCCCCGGTGATGATGGCGAGGGCATTAGCTCCAAATCCGACTGTGAAGAAGTCTTGTGCGGGCGCGTGAAGTCGCTTCGGGATTTAGTTGAGCTGCACTTTGAGATCGATACCGAGCTCTCAGAGCATCCGTCCGATAAAGCCACTGCCCACCGTCATCAGCGTCGTGAAGGCTGGATCTGCCCTATTACCGCGAAGCCACTCGGCCCGAGCGTGAAGTCCGTTTACCTGGTACCATGTGGCCATGTCTTTGCCGAGGAGGCAATTCGTCAGTTGAAGGGGGATAAGTGTCTACAGGTGAGCAGACCGTTTATAAAACCTGCTTAGTAAAGTGGTATCTCAGCTAACTTGATGTTTCCCATCTATCTAGTGCGACGTGCCATATACTGAGGATAATATTATTTCAATCTTGCCGACCAAGGAGGATGATAAACAGCGCCTCATTGCTAGAGGCCACAAGCTTGCAGAGCAGAACCTCACCCACTCCCTTAAGAAAGCTCCTGGCTCGAAGAAACGCAAGAAGCATGCCGCTGGAGAGAACGCTACTGATGCCACTGTCGGAGCGTCTAAACCAGCTTCTGAACTTAATAACCGAAGCAATACCTCGACTCCGACTCCTGGTAGCGGTATCAAGAATGCCGCCGCCGCAAAGATCGCTGCAAAGGTCAAGGACGAACAGGACGAGAGGAATAAGAGACAAAAAGTCACAGGTCGTAATGAAAATCTGGACAGTCTTTTCACCAAGACGGACGACCAAAAGAAGGGCGGTGATTTTATGACGAGAGGCTTCAGTATTCCTGCTGCGGCAAGGAGATAGATTGAATCGATTTTATTTCACGTTTTGATATAGTTTATGCGTGTGATTGTCGAGGAGTTTCATGTGGAGTTCGAGGGCCTTGTATTCACCTCTTTTCTTTACTTTGCACACTGGGGTGCTGAATGCAATGAAAAACATGGGCTGGAGTTCTGATGTACATTTTCAACTACAAAATCCACATGCGCCTGTTAACAAATAAATAGCAAAATGCAATTGAAGTTATTTCTAGTATACACAAAATATGTCCTAATATCACAAGGCTTAGATCTCACGGAGTGCCGGTATTTTCTATCCCATGCACCTCGAATTTCCAAACCCTTGTACCGTGGAAAGCAAACCCCAAGCTTGCAAACCACTAGTCACGACTCGGTTCCTTGCGACGCTATATGAATTATTGAAGCCCAGATGGCTTGCTCTTGTCCTGGGGAACGTACAGACCTCTGTTGTAGAGCTCAGAGATAATAGCCTTCTTGCGACCAACAGCCTCATCTTGATCAGCCTTGGAAATACGCTTAGAGCTGAACTGGAGGTTGGGTGGCAGGACACCGGCACGGGCTCGCTTGGCTAGCTTCTTTGTGACATTGACAGGCTTCTCCTTGAGCCTGGTATCAATACCAGCAACAAATTCGCCAGTAGTGTTGGAGGAACTAATGATCTTGTCGGGAACGCGACGGCCGATGAGTTGAGAGAATCGCTTGGCAAACTGGGAACTGTTGTTAGCATAAAACCTTTCGTTGTACATGGTATATTGAGGACTAACGGCAAATTTGACATTGGGATCGGTCAATGACAGAGTACGAAGCTCGCTAGCAGCCTCTTTGTTCTCAAGGATGAACTTCTCTGGTGACCCAATTTGAATCTCAGTCTTCTCTCCAATCTGGTTGAACACAAAGGAAAGTGTCTCCATGGCCTTCTGGTTCGGGAACCGCAGAGCAGTCTCCCATGACTCGGAGCCCACAACAACACAGTCGTCAATCATTTTCTGGATCACATGGTGGTGTGTAGCAACGTTTGAGATATCAGCCAAGGGCTTGCCCAGCATTTGCATGAGACAGATCTCAACAGCCGTCTGGTGGAACGCGAGTGGCAATTTTCGGACCTTGACATCGGCATCGTATCTAAAGACAAATCAATGTATTAGCAACTGGTTGACCGACAATCGACAATCCTCCTAATCAAACTGCACAAGCTAAACCACCAATTACAGGTGATAAGCAGTGAAACATACCGAGTATACTGATCAGCTTCCGGATCAGAGCCCTTCACAAGCCATTCCTTCTCCTCAGTGAAACCAATCACGTCAAGACCATTCCAAGTATCGGCCTGGACATATTCACTGCCCACTGTCAGGTCTTCTCCGGACTCCTCTCCAGCCTTCAGGCCACCCTCCTCTTGTCCACTTGATTGCTCAGCAGCTTGTTTCATTTGCGATTGACCGGTGTAAGGATCGGCTGCGCCCGGGGGCTTTTCGCTCCAGAGTTGGCGGCGGGTTCGCTCGAGAAAGCCCGGGGATTCATCGGACGAGGCATAGCGGCGGAATTGGCGGGCTAGCGGGGAAATTCGTGGTAGTGTTTCTTGTCTGCAGTTCGAGCAGACATATAATGCCTCCCGGAGGGGAAGACGCATTGCAGGACGCATGATTGTGGTGTAGATGTTTTTGATGTCCTCGATGCTGGGAACTTTTGCGCGGCGTAACAAAATTTGGTCACGTGGAGAATCACGGTCTTGGCATTATAGTACAGATAGATAGAGGAACATCAAGAACACATCTGTTTTTGATTCTTTCCACAATTACAATGATATATTGTAGAAATTTTGCCTAATATAATAGAATTTTTATTTTTTTTTGGATTGAGGCCCCTCGAACACTGTATGCCAAACCTGCCCATAATGATTTTATTCATATCATTTCAGTGGAAACCACGGGCTTATACTAGCCTTTATTCTGCAAAGACTTACGGTCAGCAATTGGAAAATTGAATCCTCAAATCCGTTTTATATTGAAAAAATTGTATATACACATGCTTCGCTGATATCATAATATAACCAATCCGTTTAACCAGAAACGTCCGCACGTCAAAAGGAAATCAAACAGTGATTTTGTACGTGAACTTGTCCATGAAACAGTTTACTTTTTTACTCGCGAACGAACATACCGGCCATACCCATACCGGTACCAATGCACATGCTAACAACACCAATGTCCTTGTTGCTGCGCTCAAGCTCAGGCAGGAGATCGGCGAGCTGGCGAGCACCAGTGGCACCAAGAGGGTGACCGATAGCAATAGCACCACCGTTGGGGTTAACCTTGGCCTCGTCAATGCCCAGCTTGCGGACACTGTAAAGAGCCTGGGAAGCAAAGGCCTCGTTAATTTCCCAAACACCAACATCAGGAACCTTCAGGCCAACCTGCTCCAGCAGCTTGGGGATAGCCACGGCAGGGCCAACACCCATCTCGTCGGGGGCACAGCCCGCAACGGCGGTAGCGACCCAGCGACCCTTGATAGAGCCGGAGAGACCCAGCTCCTCGGCGGTGGAGCGGCGCATCAACAGCGCAGCAGCGGCACCGTCACTGACCTGAGAACTGTTACCGGCGGTACTGGCGCCGTTGGGCTTGAAAGCGGGCTTGAGCGTGCCCATCTTCTCAGCGGAGATGTTGTGTCGAATACCATCATCCTGGGTGACGGTGATTTCCTTGGCGGGAGCATCGGGGTTCTCGGGATCAATAGATCTGGTGGTGACGGGGACGATCTCGCTATCGAAGCGGCCAGCCTTTTGGGCAGCGGAGGCCTTAGCGTGAGACTCAGCAGCGAAGGCATCCTGGTCAGTGCGGGTGATGCCGTAGCGCTCAGCGACGTTCTCGGATGTCAGACCCATGGGCATGATGCAGTCCTGTGCATCTTGGGAGTAAGACTCCTTCAGCTCGGGCCAGAGGACTGTGGGGATAGCGCGCGAGCCGTAGTTGCGAGTCATGTGCTCCATACCACCACCGACACCGACGTTCAAGGCTCCGGCACGGATACCGTAAGCGACGGCTGTGATGGCGGCCAGACCGGAGGAACATTGGCGGTTGATAGTGTTGAAGGGTACGGAGTGAGGGAATCCAGCGTGGATCTGGGCCATGCGGCCAGCCTTAGCACCACCGAGTTCTTGGAGAACGGATCCAATGGTGACGTCGTCAATCAGAGCCGGGTCCAGGTTGGGGTTGGCTTTCAGAGTGGCCTTGAGAACGTTGGCGAGCAGCTCTTCGGGGTAGGCATCCTTGAAACCGCCCTTCTTAGCGCGGGTGACGGGGGTACGCAGGGAGGAGAGGATGACAATGTCGTTAGGAGACTTCTGGAGCACCTGCTTGATGCCGCGGGGAATTGGAGAAGCCATGGTGTGTGGTTTTGGCTTTTTATTTCTATGTGTAATTCAGGCCGGGAGGCTCGTAGATGTGGTCGAAATATGACTTTATGCGACGAGGCCGTGTAGTATATGCAAGTAGCAACACTAAATGGATGCTATCAATGTATTGTGCAAGATTTGCCACGAGTGTGAGGAGGTTAAAAAAGAAAAAAGAAGCAATCCCCAAAGAATTCCCCAACAAACTCCCCAAGGTTAAGGAAAATGCCGGATGAAATTCCGGGGTCGGATGTGTTGCGGTTCACGAGTACCGTTACCCGGCAATGGAGATCGGCTAAGCGCTCTGCCATCCATGTGGGGTTTTCTGCTCTGTGCCGAGCACTGTGAAGACAGAGCTGCAAGTCTTGAAGAAAGAATGTTCAATTTGAATAGACCATAGTACTTCACAATAATAATAATTCAATCTACTGCCTTGAAACCCTTTTTTTTTTTGTTTCAATTATTTCCTACTACTCAATTTTGCCGACTTCTCATACATTTCATTCGGGCCAGCGCCGTCGGATGATTTGTCATCCAGTCGGATCGGATGGCGGCATCTCCAGTCATGTACCAGTTGACATCTACATACATCTTTCGTTGCGTTTGAATTGACATGAAATAGACTCTATATAATATCATAATAAGTCGAATTTACCTTACTTTATTGTTTACTAAATATCTCACGAAATGGACACCTCACCCCATGTGGAGCAGCCAAGCAAGCTGGCGCCGCATGTTAGTGCAGCAGCCACCGATGTATAAAATTAGTGTCAGGGTCACACATTTTTCCTATTGCGCGAACCAGACTTATTTCCAAATCCCAGTGAGTTTCAATTCATGGCAAAAAAGCCTCAATGTAATGGAAACCCCCTAATAGCGATATCTTCCTAGGATGACTCTGATATAACACAAAAGGGAGTACGTATGGAGACTATTTTTGAGGAAATGTTTTCTCCACCAACCGAAACTGAACTACCAATGGTGATCTGGCCGGAGCATATAAGCTCATAATCATTTGTACGGGAGGGCCTCGAAGAGCTTGAGTTCTACCGCCACCGCAAACATGATGCTAGTATCATTTTGAGATATTGGACCGGTGGTACATTTTGTGGAGGAGATCTTCCAAAAACAGAATCTGAGGAGGAGGAGAAAGCTGCGGCGGAGAAGGAGGAGGAGGAAAGGATGGAATCAGAATATGAAGCTTGGAGAACAGTCCGAGCTGAGTATGAGAAGCTAGACTTGAAGCCTAAGATCGGGGAGCAGGGCTAGCGATCCAAGGTGGAAGGGTATCCTTGTTTATAGTCCATACACTCTGTTCAAGTAAAGCAGTGTTCCAAAAGCTCGAGCAAGTTTGAAGAATATCATTGGAATAAAGACAGCTGCAATAAAAGAAAAAATCACAGTGGTACTGACGACTGAGAAGTAGGACCTTGGTAGATAAGTTTTCTGACATCAAGTGTAGTCATTGCATTCGAAGATGAACATAGCCTGTGTCCTTAGAGTCTAGCTGACCCAGATATCCCTCCTAAGCCAGCTGCCGTAATATCAGGCCAAATCGGTAGCCACTAAACCCCGCGTTTGATATACCCGCTCTCTAATATCCGCCCAAGTATGAGCTAGAGCTTGGATATATTAACAACAATACTGTTCTGAAACTCGGCACTCCGCAGCTCCGTAAGAACCTCCCAAAATTCTCTGGGAAACTTGTATTCCTCCTCATTTGGCTGGGACCAGGCCCGAGCGGAAGTTTGGGCCAGCCATGCGTCATGTTCAGCGTCTATGTGGGTCTTAACATGAGCTGTAGTACTGAAATTGGTATCTGTGCTGGCTGCACCGGACTTTGGGCGATTAGCCGGTAGGTCTTGGCTGCTTGCTCCTAGCCTGTAGCGTTGGGCATCGTTGTATGCGAATAAACGTGCCTGCAGTATTGGGTCTTCTGATGGTTCGACTCCGGGCACAAGGTTGGCAGGGGAGAATGCTAATTGTTCAACCTCCGTGAAGAAGTCTTTGGGGCTTTGCGTTAGGGTCAACTTTCCTAATTGCCGAGGTGGGATAACGGGGATATGCCGTGGGTAACTCTGTATGTTCCAATGTTTGGTCGCATCGAGAAGATTGAATGATAGCTTATGGGCATTCTCAGGTGCCACACTTTGCACATGTGCTGTCCAACTAGGATACTCACCCCGTTCAATAGCCTCATATAGATCCCTAGTTGCTGAGTCTATATCTCCAGCACTGGGATTCTTGGCCTTCTCCCCAGTCTGGAAGTCAGGCCCCTGATCAGATGTGAAAAAGAAGTGAACGTAATTCCAAGATCCGTCCCTTTTCACCCATTTAAACGCATTACCTACATACGCGCTCATACTTCGATAATCGAACATATCTCCAGACTCGCTGTATTGGAATATCACCATATGCAGTGCCTCGTGGTTATTGCAGACCCAGTCCCACTAGAGATTTGGATTCACGAGATTTGTCTGCGGGTCCCGTCTTTGAGCGTGCATCATAGCTGGGAATTTCATGGGATCACGTATGAAAAACATGGGCGTGTTAAGGCAGACCCAGTCCTAATTTCCTTGCTCTGTTATGAATTTGAGGGCCATTCCTTTGGGGTCGCACATTGCATCTGCCGAACCACGCTCAAAAGTGATTGTAGAGAATCGGGCGGTGCAAGCAGTTTTCTTCCCTGCACCGAGGAGCATGTCGACGTCACATATATCTGAGATATCGTGCGTTATCTAGAATGTTTAGTTTCTTTCGTTAGATTCTTAGATATTGCATTGTTGGGGGAGATAGAGATGTACCTCAAAGATTCCTTTAGCACTTGCACCCTTTGCATGAACTGCTCGCTCTCTATCGTCTTTCCTCTGTTGAAGGACGCTAGTGTGTCGATAAGTCGGTAGTCGGTATGTGGGGGATGTCTTATTTCCGCTGGTGGCCCATCTGTCTGTATGAAGGGACAGGGTTTGCAACCGGGGTTACTTTTAGAATCCATAGCTATGACACTTCAGGGCTTGACTGCGAAGAGAGAACACTACAATCATGAAATATCTCGAGCTACGAACAATACTACGTATTTAACTTTCGATCCCGTGCAGAGGACGACTTAGAGATAATATATACCTATCACATCATCTACTAGTACGGGCTACTCTAGTATGATCGGGTGATGAACTAGAAACATACTTCAACTGCCAGTCGTAGTCTTAATTTCCTCGGCACTTTAGCACCAGGAGCCTTGAGAGAATCAATAATCTAAGGTATTATTAGATCGCATAATAAGTTCTAACGTAGCCAAGAAGCTTGGCCATGCAAGGCCGGCCCAGCATAAAATATACAAAGCCATTTTTACATAGAACTACTAGTATACCAGAGGATATACCCCACTTACTATAAGCCACCGCTAGGCGAAGGAGAGTTGGAAATTTAAAGCGACAGATTTGCCATATACCCCTCTCTCATGTTACACAGAATGCATTGTTTTTATTTGATTCCAGATCTTTCTAAATTATTATTGGCGCGGGCATTGAGGATTCGACAGAGACTGAGATAAATAGAATGTTTCGCGATGAACTCTTGATGTTTTCCCACCTGAAAGGAAAAATGCAGCAGCGATACCGCGATCTACGCGATTTATTCTTTCTTAAATAATTGGAACTCCTCTTATCCTGCCCACCTGGCAGTAGATACATTTAAAGAGGCCCATCTAAACGGCAATATTATTATATAAGTTTGAACTTGAATGATGTGTTAATTGGAGTAGGTCTTTTCAACCCAACACCCCAAGAGATCAAATCCAACTTTGTAAAAAAAAGCAAAAAGAGAAACAAAATGACGGGCCCCATTCAAAGATCAAAGGTAACCATTTCCGCCCCTTTGACGAGTACCACTGGCATAAATGCCATTCGTGACCATAACAACATTATAGGAGTTACCAGATACTGGAACAGACTGCCTATGGAAGAGCCTAACCCAATGGTATCCAAGTGAAGGAGAAGATTTCTGGGGATCATTAACCGGTCCCCCGCTAGCATTACTCCTCAAAGAAGCAGGATATTCTATTCACCAGCAAGTGGAAATTTTACAATTCCATCACCACTGGGTTGTAAGTAGACTGCACCCATACGCAAAAGCAACAAAAGTAAACCACTAATCCCAGATACTCTAGGTACCAACACTCGGTTCTGCGCCAGATTCCAATAGCGTCTTCAAATGGCAAACAATTCTCAATCCAAATGGATTCCCCCTCGAGTACGCCTGGAATTGGAATACTTCAACCGGCAAGCCCCAAATCCGTACTTCATGGGAACCCATTGGTTCCGAAGCTGGAACAGACCTCGATCCACTAAACCAGTCCCTGTACGGAGAGTACCTCGATCGTCTTGCGAAAGTAGCCCCGAACACAGACCTCAGCTGGTCTAGTTCCCTACTTTCCTCTCTGTTTAGTCCAGATAAAGACGCTTACACCAAATCAGGAGCACTGGATAAGCCATCTACGTCCCTTGTCGCCGGTATGGAATTTACTCATCTCGGCGCCTTTCGCTCAAAGGGCTACTTCGTGTCTAGACTACCTGGTCAGAAATTACCATTACCTCTCTCGCATTGGAGTAAAGCACTTAGGGCCCTGAACCCGAACTTGAATAATAAGATGGCTGTTCTTGAGGAATTTCTCACTACGAGCTCCGAGGGAAAGGAATTACGTCCTTATATGGCTGCGGTGGATCATCATGCAGGTCCCTCTGGTTCGAGGCTAAAATGGTACATGAAGACTGCGAGTACTAGTTTTCGCTCTGTGAGAGAAATCATGACTCTTGGTGGACGGATCTCGGACATAGATCGTGAACTCGATAGTCTCTATGACTTGATAAAGAGACTTGGTCTTTTATCAGCTGATCACCCTGAAGAAAACGAAACAGTGCTTCCAACTAGTGAAAATATGAACTTTTTGGGTATCCCAAGGACAGCACATTACTTTTATTATTTTGATATTGCTGCTTATGCCGAGTTGCCTATTATTAAGATATACATTCCGTTGCAGAATTACCGGAAGAATGATCTTGATATCGCACGTACGATTGTTGGTTGGATGGAGGTTCAGGGGAGAGGTTCATATGGTGAGAATTATCTGCGCGTGTTGCAGGGTTTGGCGGATGGGAAGCTGGATGAGTGTTGGGGATATCATACTTTCTTCAGTTTCGCGGTTAAGGCGAATGGGAAGGTAGATGTTACGTCGTATCTTGCGCCCTCTCTGTCTCTTGGCGTGTGCGGATCTGGACTTTAGCTTTCTTCAATCTTTGTTTCTTATTTGTTTGCAGACATGTATTATTATGTTAATGAGACCTTGAATTCGTGCTCTAGTATAAACTTTATTCATGTATTGTTTCTTTTTTAGCCTCGCTGCTCCATGATCGATAGGTTTACCGTCAATTCAAGTTAACTGCTCAAGATTTCCTATTGTTTTTGGCAACGCAAACTCTATGGAAGGGCTGGGCTACTTCATACTCGGTCCTACATACGATTGGGAACTCCAAAGCATACATAACTCTTAATCATCCTTATTGCACATAGCTACCCAGTAATTCTAGGGATCTGCAGGAACCACGCACGATAATTTCCGAATCAGAAATTCGCCGTAAGCAGCGAATATTCAACCTCCCATGAGCATCGATCCATTCATCCAGAGTCAACGCTAACCAGGGCTCTTTTTCTTGTTCTCATTCGAATCTGCCAGCTTCATAAATCCAGGACTGCTCCCATCCAACTCCTTAGGCCCGTGCATCCCATAAAGAGTAAGGCACCCAGCAGTCATATTCATTGCCTTCGAAACAAGCCAAAACTTAACCATAACCTCCGGTTCCAATTGTCTGATCCACACATCAATAAGCCTCCACATACTCTCATTAGCGACAGGCTGCCCCTTCGCGGTTTTCCACCCATTAAGCTTCCACTTAGTCATCCACTCAGTAACTCCCTGAACAAGATAAGGCGAGTCAGTTCGAATAACCACTGTATGTAGTGGAAAGGCCATCTCATTCCTCCTCTTAGGCTTGGTAACCTGGCAGTTACTAATGACGTGAGTGAGGGCAATGATACAAGCGCGCAGAATAGCAACTTGTTCGGTAAAGGGGGCTTCTTTGATTTCCGACGCGACATTCAGGGGATTGTTGATGCCGTAGTATACTCCTATTGCGCACCGGGGTGGCTCAGAGCTATTAAGGCACTTTGCGCCCACGCTTATGACGATGCAGCCGCAGTGGAAGGGACGGTTCTTGCAGCTTGCGCATTGGACTTGGCTGTCTTGGCAGGCGAGGAGGGTCCATTGATCCCATGACACTGTCATTTCACTGGGTTTGAAGCTTTTTGGATACATCGTTGGGTCAAAGAGGCGGTTCATTGGAAGCTCTTCTCCGTTCTCATCCTTTGATCTTGGGGGATGTGGTGGTGGGGCATGGGCAGTGCCACAGCCTTCGATTTGTTGAGGGCGTGACATTGGCTGTTGGTGCAGTCGTTTGTTAGTTTATTATCAATTGGCTGAATGGGATGTTTGTTCGTGTTCATGGGGTTGGATATGGTTGTTTGTATGTCCTGTCACTCTTTCTTCTTCTCTGCGTACCTGCTGGGATACATCAGCGGGCTTCTTCTTGCGCCCCCTCTGAAATCGAGGAAGCGAGCTCATGATGCTTGATGAATGGAGTGATTGATTCTTTCAGGTTATGGTGATGCTGGCTGGAAATGAGAAGAGGAGAGTAGCCTGGAGGTGAGTGAGAGTTGCGAAGATGGTGGGGGTGGTGATGGTAAATAGAGAGGTGTAAACGGATACTAAAAAACAAAATAGAATGGCCACTCTTCACAGCCAGAAAATAGAAACAGCCCACGTAGAGTTATTCTCTTTGTATTAAGCTGGCCTTACTTTGATTAGGATTAATGTCTGATGAAGGTCAGGTAGACACAGTATTTCAAGACATGTCTTGCCTTTCATGAAGTTTTTCGACAAAGAACTGAGAAAAGTAAACGACAAAGGAATATCGTTTTTCATTGAAGTATCTCGAGCTTCCTAGAAACTGACTGAAGGGATCAATACAAAAAGAAGATGTAGGATGAAAATCGAACGAAACCATAAAACTCCTTGTTATCCATCGGCGCCTTGAAACTGAACACTTGGAGTATCATAATATAGACAGAGAGAAGATATGCTCTGCAACGCCACCAATGTAAACGCCGCTATTGCATAAAAGGAAAACAGCAAAATAGGAAACGTATTATACAGAGCAAGTTCAGAAAAAGATATAACTGAAATGACTGACTAGAAGAGGCAAGTTATATAGCCGATCATTGTATGATATGACTATAATGCCCAGGAACCTGTCGTCGGCACTTATCGCAATCAGCACGATAGCCCATGACAAGTGAAGGCTTCTTTCTTGTTTGTGTAGGGTTGAGGGATGTCGTATTGTCACCGTCTTGTGGAGTTGATGGTTGACGCAAGGCAGGCTTCAGGAATGAAGTACTTTCTGTGCAGCCTATGACTGGGGAGCATTGAGGAGAATGAGAATACAACACCATATCTGCCTCGCTTGGAGCAATGCTCTCCATATTTGTATCATGATCGTCGTCACTAATTGGGCTCGGAAGTCGAGCAGACGAAACAAGACTATCGTTATCTTTCTCATATGCCACATCTTCCATGCTTGATTGTGTGCTCGGACCCTGAGTATGCATTGGAATGGCCCAAGAAACACTATTGTTGCCGAAGGATTGGTCGGATGTACTTTGAGATAGGGAATTTACATTGCTGCCGCTGCAGCTTGGCCGGATCACGTTGCCGCTCGTAGTAAACAGTGGGTTCACGGAATGACTCGTTGAACTGACCGAGTGACACAAGCTTTGCGCCGATTTTGTCGAGCTTCCCGCGGATGCATTCATCCTGCCATGTTTCTTCGGGCTAGATACTTCATCATCAGAATCCACAGGTGTCAATGTGGGGGCTCGAAAGCGAAGGGTCTGGTTGAGGTCGAGGTCGGCGGTTGAATCAGGCCTGAAGCCAGATGATTGCGAGGATGGATCGCGCTTCTGAAGCTTTAGATATTGTTAGTTTAGTTCTTGGTAATGTACCCTTGTGGATGTCATCAAGACAGGTAGGGTAAAGTTAAAAATGTATAGTTGTGGCTGGCGGACGCGTCGACGTACCTTGTGGAGTTTGTGCTGATGGACAAGCTCTGACCCATCGTCCTCTCTCGACCGTTTGACGCCAAACATGGCTGAAGGCAAAAAGCTCACAGTGAGCTGAAAGCTCCAGTGTAAGGAAAGTAAATAATCATGGAAAAGCAAGGAGTGGTAGGGAGAGGCTGACGGTGAGTGGCTGAAGTCGGGCAGTTGCCTTCATTACTGCCCCGAGCGGAGCTGACGGTATTCCCTTGCAAAGGAAGAAGGCTATTGAACACTATTGAAATGTAGCATAGCTGAGAGGAAATTAATTAATGACTGATATTATATGAATATAAATGTAAATATATAAATATATAAATCTATATTTGACATTCACCTTTAAAGATATATCTAATTACTGTATAAAAAGATAATAATGATCAAGCTTGACATTTGGATCTCTAACATCTTTGTTAACTCCGAAAATTGATGACAAGTGCCGAATTACCTAATAATCACGTGGCGATAGTTAACTATTTCCCATCATCACCTGACCTGGACCCAAATCGGACCCTCTTTTAACTCAGGCTCAGTTCTCTCTCTGTGCAGGTGTCCATTGCGCTGATCGCCGACACCGGGTAACAGAGACTAATACCGACTTAGTAACGAATCCACTGTTGATCTCATTTACTCACAGATCTACCTCGGCGAGCAGTTGACAATTTGCGAAAAGAAAAAAGAACCAGTAGCAGCAGTAGCAGCAGTAGTACAACGTGGCACTGATAGAATAGGAAAACATGGTCAATTGTGCAATTGTGCAATAAAAGGCACGGATTCTTCGCCGTGGTACACACTTATGTATCCCGAATGGTGATTGGCTCCGAGCCACGATTCATCAAGGGCGAAAATCACTAGATCTGACGCATGACAGTCAATTATTCCCTCCGACATCCCTTGGACTGATCAGTGTGTCAAATAATATGATATGATATTAGATGATATTATTACTACCTAGACCATAGAATTATCTCATCTGCAGGCGACATGTCATTCCGAAAAATAAAATAGAAGAAAAAAAGCGCATTTGTTCCTGGTCCCCACTTGTCCCATCTTGCCTCTTTTAATGGTGGAGGGGCCACACTTTGGCTCCGGTTCTTTTCTTTTCTTTCCCTTCCAAAGTAAATAACTGTGAGTCAATCTCTGTCCGGTCTATTCTTTTATTCTCCTATTCTCCTACTCTTCCTCTGTCTTCCTTGTTATATCCCATTCCCTCCTGTTCTTTGGTATCACATCCTTTGTGTCGCATCTTCTATATCCTACGCGCAGTGTTCTGACTCGGCTTAATTACCACAGATTCCATTGGTCCATCATGCCTCTCGTCAACACTACCGAAGTCAACGAGGACACTCGTGGTATGTACCAAGCCATTGAGCTGCTATATTCTTAATAAATTGGTCCCGATTTTTCATTCTAATCTTCAATTCTTTAGTCCTGGGTTACGATCCTCTTCTGCCTCCTCATCTCCTGCAAACTGAGATCCCCGCAGTGAGTCATTTTTTTCTTCCTTTCCCCCGCCAATTCAAACCGCGACACAAAAAGAAATTTGCCACGTTGTCAAATCAGTTGCAATTGACTCATGAAATATCCTGGGAACAAATAAACTGACAAATGCAATTTTTAGCCGGATCGTTCTCTCAAGACTGTCCGCGCCGGCCGCAATGAAGCCGTCGAGATCATCGAACAGCGCGACGACCGTCTCCTGGTCGTTGTTGGCCCTTGCTCCATCCATGACCCAGACACTGCCCTCGAATACGCCCGCCGCTTGAAGGAGCTCAGCACCAAGCTCTCCAAGGACCTCTCTATCATCATGCGCGCTTACCTGGAGAAGCCCCGCACCACCGTCGGCTGGAAGGGTCTGATCAACGACCCAGACATGGATGAGTCCTACCAGATCAACAAGGGTCTTCGCGTCTCCCGTAAACTCTACGTTGACCTGACTTCCACTGGCCTCCCCATCGCCAGTGAGATGCTCGACACCATCTCCCCCAGTACCTGGCCGATTTGATCTCCCTCGGCGCTATCGGTGCCCGCACCACCGAGTCCCAGCTCCACCGTGAGCTGGCCTCCGGTCTGTCCTTCCCAATCGGTTACAAGAACGGTACCGACGGTAACCTCACTGTTGCCATTGATGCCATTGGTGCTGCGGCCCACCCTCACCGTTTCCTCGGTGTCACTAAGCAAGGTCTTGCAGCTATTACCAAGACTGCTGGTAACGAGCATGGTTTCGTGATTCTCCGTGGTGGCAACAAGGGTACTAACTACGATCGTGAGAACATTCGTGTTGCTCGCGAGGCTCTGCGCAAGAAGAAGCAGCGTGAGGTTCTCATGGTCGACTGCTCCCACGGTAACTCGCAGAAGAACCACCTTAACCAGCCTAAGGTTGCGAAGGAGGTCGCTGACCAGCTGCGCGAGGGTGAGACTGGTATTGTCGGTGTGATGATTGAGTCCAACATCTACGAGGGTAACCAGAAGGTTCCCCCTGAGGGACCTTCTCACCTCCTTAAGGGTGTCAGTATCACTGATGCCTGTATTAACTGGGAGATGACCGTTGAGGTATTGGAGGATCTGGCTGATGGTGTGCGTGCCCGTCGCGCCATTAACAAGTCCAAGTCCAATGGTGCCAATGGCTCTCACTAAATTTCTTCCTATACTTGACGAGAGAAAGAAAGAGAGAACGAACTTCCTTTCTATATCAAGACTCTGTTTTATTTACTTGGGACGTCTTACAAAATTGTTTTCTGTTTATCTTCATGGGCCTGCTGGGAAGAAAAGTTTTTCATTTACCACGTCTTCCTGTGGGATCAACATAGATACCTTTTCATACTTCGATAATGCAGCGTTTATTCTGGGTTTTCAATCTATGCCTTGCCTTACCACATAAATAATTTCCTCCTAAAAGTAACAGTAATAAGAGTAACAAGTTCTATTAAGTCCATAAGCTAAACTAACAAAGGAAAGCAAGCCAAGTAAGAAAATAATCCGAAAGTCCAAATCCATCCTCCCCAAATCTGCACCTATACTAAGCCCAAGGTTAAGGTGAAGTCTCGAGCTTTCCCCAGACCCACCCCCTCCCCCAGATCAACAATATTAAAGGGACCAGGTTCCAGACTCTAAACAAGGTTTCCACGGGATCTACGAGATCTTATTCTCCACTAGTCCGCAGAGATGTGTTGTGGAGGGGGTGGGAAAAATAGTGGTTGTTTGTCGGGCAAAGCGCTCTGCCGGCGGAGACCGAATAGGGGATCGGGCTTCCCTGTTGTGGAATAGTGGTGGACCTGGATATGGTGGGAAGACGTTTATCCCTCTGTAATGTGGCAATACGGTGTCTCATTAGTTTTAATTAATTATTTTTGAAATAAAAATCATCTGTTGATTGTCAGTGGTTGTTAAGCTGGTGCGGGGGTTATGGAATTTGGTGTCTAGGTACTCTTGTGTTGGGATTGGTTTGAAATAAGTTGATATTCCCTTTTTTTTAATTGGCAGGACTCGGACCGTTAGATTTTTTTTTTCTTTTAATTTTCGGTGTGTTTTGAGATTCAAAGGCTTCTATCTATTATGTATCATGCTTGTCAGGTTGAAAAGGTGGGAATGGAGGGAAAACAAGATCAATTCTCTACGGTCTTGGCGTTCATTGGTGTTGATTTGGGAGTACGGAGTAAAGGAAAGACATGTAGTTGAAATAAGACAAGTTGAGAGTTCTATTCATCTCCATAGTAATATTGTGGGAACCACAGTTTGCCAAGGGTTCTTTAATACCGACTGGCTTCAATGTTCTACCTCTGCGTAATTGGTGGCTGATCAGTGGCTGATCATCACCTTAAATCCCGACAGGTCTCGTCGGCGAATGATCCGAGAAGATATGTGATATCTCTACTAGTGACAGACAGTTCTGTGAGGCATTGTGTTTCCTCTTTAGGACTCGAAAAACGCGGTATAGAGGAGAAAGTGCAGGTTTTCTATGTACTGTACATCAATATACATGGAGGCTTTCCCCTCGAGGATCAGACAAGAAAAAACAGAGCAAGTAAAAAGACAGCCCAAAGAGGAGAAGGGAAATGAAAATGAATAAATGATAACGCCGGGAACCCCCACGATGAAAGCAAGCTGCGAAGAAAATCCATTCGCAACATGCTATGCAAAGAAAAGAAAAGACAATACTTCGTATGTCGATGGAAACCGCAGTATGTCATGCCGCAGACAATATCAGTAGATGCCTATCGTAGCATCCATTCCTCGGCCCAGAGTCTTCTTTTGTTTTGGTCGTTTTGATCACTTCAAATCCACATCTACCGACCGGTAGCCCAGCTAAACCACCCCTTAGACTTCTCCTTCGCGACTTGCTCTGCATTCTCAGCCATAACATCCAACTGGCCTGGCATCGGTGCACCGGTCTTAGCAGCAGCGGCATCGAAGGCCTTCTTAGCCTCAACAGCATCAATTATACTTGATGACTCAACTGTTGAAGTGGTGGCAGTCTGTGCCCCGGTAGCACCGGTATCCTCCGCGTTCATCTTGCCGAATAGGAATCGCTTCGCCTTAGCCCAGGGGCGTTGTGCCTTCTCCTCGTCGCGGTTTCGCTTCACGATATCCTCAATATCCTCCTTCTTTATAAGCTCGATCTGTTCCAGGGTTGCAGAGCCGTTGGCCTGTGCGATGCGGGCTTGGTTGAGAGTCTCGGTCTCCTTCTCGATCCACAGTGTGCGTTGGCGGCGGTTGTAAAGTGTCAATGAGACCATTGAGTAGGCAGTAAGAACAGCGCAGGTACCTAATAACGAGATATAATATATCAGTACAAAGTCCTTAAGGCTCTCATAGTGTAATGAATGTCTCGTCGTGGATACGACAAAACCTCAAAACCTCAAAATATGGCATGATCTTGCTGACCCTCAATAGAGGGATTGCAGATCTTCAACCCTGAACAAGAGACATACCCGACGCAAGAATCAAAGAGTAAACCATTCCCTTGTGTGCCTTATTGGCGAATCGTCGTCCAACATCAATTAATCGATCCACTCCAGACGAAGACTGAGCCATCCGAGCAGCCCGTGCCTGAGCTCGAAGTCGTTCCACCTTCTGCTTAGGAGTCTCGAGGGATCCATCGGGCCCAGATTGAGGCGCCGACTTCTGTGTATTCGTTGTCTTCGACTTCATGGATTCCGGCAAATCATATGGTGTGCCATTGTTCTTCGAGCTGGCGTAGGGCCCCGTGGCCGTGAACCGCGTTGCATCCGCGGCGGATCGGGACATGGTCGCGACTGTCTCTCGGCGGGTGATAGGATGTGGAATTTGTTCGAATTAAAATTAAATCGATTGGGATCTGTATGTCCCCACGATCGATGAGGTGGTGGTGGGTAATGTCGAGGGCGCGGTCTGGAAGGAAAATACCGGAGGTTTGGGAGGGAAAGGTAAGGTAAATTTTCAGTGGACGGATGATGCGCCAAGACCGGATAACAGCTTCATCCTCTTCGATTCCAGTTATGGGGACGGCTCTTCCCGTTGCCACTTGTTTTTCGACATTTCAGTGTTTGATCTAAAAATTTGAATCGAGTGTTTCGAGATACTTCATTTTAGACCTTGTCAGAATTGCTTTATTTGATCCAGTCAGCCTCTTTTTGTACGATGGCAGACCATCCCTACAATACTCCGGATCTCACATCTGTGCTCCAAACGCTATCAAGCCTTGCATCGCAGAATAACTCTTCCCAGACACCGGATAGGTCTATCTCGCATGACCCAAGGCGTCAGAATGCCCGAGCTAGCTCGAATAATACACCAGTTCAGACAGCACCTCGGCCACATCCAAGCTCATCTTCAAAACCAGCAAGCACATCTCTTGGCGATCCATCAACCATTACCACCTGGCCTGCAGCACTGCGCTATGTCATGAAAAGTGTAGGCCAGAATGAAGAAACTCAACTTCGGGTTCGTGGCTTAATCCGAAGTCAACATAGTCATGAACGACAATGGTGGAATGGCCGCGAGGCTCTTCTCCAAAGACAGCAGGCTCGTGGGGAAAAGAAGAAAGAGCTAGATGCAGTCTTGTAAGTATTTATTCTCTCCCAAAACTCAACTTTCCTTCTTTTCCATCCAACAATTCAACATCACTGTCCCTTTTACACTTGTACATTGCTGGAGCATAAGCTGACTATCTATTAGACAATCTATTGGTGCACCCGTCGATTCCAAAGAGATATCCGTATGTGTTCAATCTTCGAATTCGGTTTTTGATTAAAACCGAGCTAACAATATTCTTCAGTCTACCCAAGAGGACCAGGCAGAGCTCACTAATTATGACGCCAAAATTTATAGAGCTTCTGTGAAGATGGCAGATGCTTTAGTTGCAGAGCTACGCGGACTAAAAATCCCCTTTTTCGTTTTTAAAAGGGAAATGGTTCAGAGTCAAGAGTCAACGACGCATACTGGGGAGCAGTCGGAAACCGATCCGTCCAAGCTCTCTCAAAAGGAGCTTGCTAGCTTACAACGACGCATGCTGGAGCTGCTTGAAGATCTATGTAAAGAATGAAGTGTCGAATCGTATAAAATCATCAGAGATCAAAGGTGATTTGGAAATCGATAAATTATCCGAGCTGCCAGAGTCAAAATTGCACATTTTCGGTCAACACAAGAAAAATTTGAGCATTTGATCAACGCCATCATCAAACATCTTCCCTTTCTGCGTCCAAAATCTTATGCTCGACGTTATAGGCCTCCGCAGCTCGTCTCTCAGCCACAGTGACATATCCACGGAACTGACGCGTGGGAACCTTATTCATGAACAACTCATCCAACTCTTCATAAGTGCGCAAGCGAGTCTCGGGAACAAAGAGGAAAGCCAGAAAAATATACCCAAGCATGAATCCACCGAACACGAAACCAATCTTGGCCTTGAGATTGCCATACCCTGGATTGAAGATATAAGGCGAGACGAATGACCACATTGTGTAAATCGCCTGTTCTGAAGATATGGCTATTGCAAGTGTCTTCGTTCGCAGGATTGAAGTTGGGACCTCACCAGCAATTGCGTACACGTTTGATCCTACGCCTGCGTTGAATACAAAGTTGTACATCGTGTAAAAGCCAACAGAGGCAGTTATACCTGTGGTTCATTAGTTAAATCAATTGATCAAGACTTTTTAGGAAGAACCCATACCTGCGGTTGTGTTTACTGATCCTGAAATACCCATGCAAAGTAAAAGAATCGTCAAACTTATACACCCCGCAATAAACATTGGTCGTCGACCCCAGAAATCACTGACCAAGACCGAGAAAATAGCACCGGACATAGACAGGATCTGAGCGCCGATCTGGATGAGAAAAGACTGCCTGTCCCCAATACCAAGATACTGATACATAAGAGAGCCGTAGTTTGACACAAAACCAAGACCAGACATGGGCTCAGCCGAGAATACGAGCATGGCAATCAATGTTCGGCGCAAGTTGGTTCCTCGGAAACATTCGAGATAAGTAGCTGACTTCTGAGTCTCGGCTTCCTCGAGCGTCAACTTGATACGTTCAAAGTGACCATCTGCATCATGACTTTCACTATACAGTCGTCCGAGAACATTCTGAGCAGCCTTGATCTTCCCCTTTCGAACAAGAAATACCGGAGACTCTGGCATGAAGATCTGTCCGATAAATGATATGACAGCAAAGCCCCACTGGGCACACACAATCGACTTCCAAGACCAATCATTGTCCCAGCTAGATGTATAATAGGACATAATAGCCGAGATAAAGGGTCCAATACATTGAGAAAGATTACAAAATCCAATCACCGACGCACGAATAGCCAACGGCGAAATATCAGCAACGTAAGCAGTGCAAAGATTCTGAAAAGCACCAATAGCAATAAAATTGGCCACCTTACCCCCGAAAAACATCTCAATGGAGGTCGTCGCATATTCAATTCCGACAGAGACAATATTGATAGCGCATGCGGTGAGTAGAACAGGCTTTGTACCGAAGATATCGGCAAAGTAAGAGGCAGCCCATGCTCCGAAGATAGCAGCTGCATTCGATCCACCATTTAGTGCAGATTGCCAATTTGTTGCGATGAAGTATGCACCTGATTCATCCTTTGTGCCGAATCTGCGTTTGAATTCTGTGATGCTGATCACGGAACTGGAGGATTGGTTTTCGAATCCGCGCACGATCAGAGTCCAGAGCATTACTCCGATCCAGAAGAGAAGCCGTGAGTCTTTGGTGAGGGTCTCCCAGTATCCGCGGTTATGTTCTTGTTGCTGGATAGCTCGACCGCGGATTTCATTGGCGTTGGGAGGGGTGACTGCGGCATCGTCTGGCGAATGCTCGATATGGTCTGCGTCGTTTGCTTTCGACATGATGCTTGCTGTGAAGAATACAATTGAGGATACGCAGAATAAAAAACCAAGCTCCTAAGCCGAAAGAACCAGTGATCCAGGCTTTGTTCCTTCTCTCTTTTGAGAGGAAATAGCTAGTCGTTCAAGTCCGAGGATTAACCGGACTATTTCCCCGGATTTTAAATCTGGGGATGCCGGGTGGGGCTAGCACCATCACGCGCTATTAGGTCGCGCGCCCAGATCAAAAGCATCCTAGTTTCGGTAGAACTTAGCCCGGGGGCTTGGTTTGTGCCGCTCCCTCGTAAAATCAGAGCATAGTCTTTCAACTTTGTCTCGTTGGCGTTTTGAAATTTGAACTTAAATTATGGCGGCACCCCTTGGCGACGGGAAGGCTTTCGATCAAGGCTCTTGAATAGCCGTTTTGGACTCATGCGCCACCAGACTTATTTGGAGGAGATGAATGGCTCTTTTCGGGAATAGTTAAACCGAGAGGGCTTACAATTCGGATAAACCGAGATTCATGAAGGACAAAGGTTACTCTAGGCAATGATCACAGCAGCCAATTGGCTGGTTGATCCCTTCTATTGAGGGGTGATCTCTGAAGGCTGCTTACTGAGAATGCAGGTGAGTATTTAGACTGTTTTACTGCTTCATTGGCTAAGGCCTCTATTCAATCCATTAGGATCTCTTCCTTCAATTCAACCTGTTTAAATGCGCGGAAAAGGAAATGACATGCGAAGCTAGTTGTTCATGCAAGCTATATAGGTCCCTGCCTAAATATAGATAATGAAGAAATATTAAGACAGCAATCCATTAAACGCGACATATGGGTAGTAAAATCTTTCCTACGAAGCAGGGACTGCTTCTTTGACGTTTCAAGTTCAACCATATCTACTACTAGTAGGTAACCCATCGTCATCCATGATGTGCAGTCAAGATAGTTTGAGCCAATACTCTTCACAAATAAACCCGAAACTTTCAAAGAATCACTTCTTCTCACTTCCAACAAGCCGACAGTCTTCCCAGTTAGTATCTGGCCACTTCCCCTTTCCCAAATTTCTCTTCAGCGAGACCATAAATTCCGTCGCGCGTACAGGCGCCTGTTTGGCTTTCATCGTTTTGACAGCGAAACCTTTCGGCCTAGAGCTCGATTCACCTTGTACCTCATACTCATCCAAGAAGTGAGTGAACCGATAGAACCACCTGAGTTTCTCCTTTTTTGAACAATTAAACGGTGGCTCCATGTCCACCGGGAGCTTTCCCCCTTTAACACAAACATGATAGTCACTTTGAATAATGAGATATCCCTGCTGCGCGTAAAATACTGTCACAACCCCTACCGTTACAAGACTATTCTCCTTGGCACACTGGTGATAGATTAAGGGGCTTGGATGTGCGGAATTTGGACGGAAGAAGTCATTCTCGAAAAAGAATTCCGTTCCGCCGTGTCCTTCGCCCTGCATTGATTGAAGGAGATGTCTCATTTGATCACGGTGGTAATATGTCATGCTGAGGCAGGGACATACATTTACCATGCCAGCCCAGGGGAGACAGTCTCGCTTAGATGGCTGGATGCTTAAAGGTGGAATGGAATGCCAACAGCTAAGGCTGGATTCCCGTTCTTGGTAATCGCGTGTTAGTGCCGCATTGCTAGGACACGTATAGATTTCCGTTTGAGGTATTTGGCCTGAAAAGAATTGCAATTGGTAGCTGCGCTGTCTTTTAGGCCTTCGCCATGTAGAATTGGGGTGTAGTTTTGCACAGCTAGGACAGAATTTCCAATTTGATGTCTCGAGGTAGCGAACTAGTTTTGTGTAGTCGGATTTTTCAATTGCGCGTTTGATGTATGGCTGGTCATTGCGGAGGAGGTGTTTTGGGTATTCAAGTGTTGGATGTTGAAGTATTTGTTGAAAACGAATATAGAATGATCTGCAAGAGATTGCTAGAGAAGCTTGACTTAATACGGGGAGATACCCGACTATCTCGTCCAGTAGTTCTTGTGGGAGATTGAAGATATGAGTTTGAGATTGGGTCTTTTGCAATTGGCATGTTTCCGTGAGTCTTTGGCAGAGTTTTTGTAGTGATTGTGAGGTGGGTTGAAGTTTTTTTCTTGTTATTGTGCTTTGGAGGCTCTTCCGGGATTCTTGCAAGTGGAATTGGGGCGCTTTGAGCCGCATCTTGACGGTGCTTGTCGGTAGCAATTCTTAACTTGTGATTTTATTTTTTTTCGATACAAAAGCTATATTCACCTGGTTAGGGAAATTTGTCGTGTGGAGCATTCTTGTGCGCATAGTCTCGTGGGGCAGCCAATTACCATTAGAGGCGTCATCCATTTCTGGTGAGGTATACTACATATGAGCATATACATTTTATCGAGCGAAAGGCCACGGCTTTTAATAAAAATATCATATAAAAATTTACAAAGTGTTATACAGTGACTACAATTTGATCTCTTCAATTAAAGTTGAATCTCGATTTTTGTGGTTTTTATCAGGTCCTGATTTGGTTGAGGTCCGGCTACCTGAGCACGAAAGGCTCCGCTTTATATCTGGGGTCGGAGAAGCTGTTTCTACTATGTAGTATGTATCGTAGCCGATGAACATGAAGTAATCAACACAAAACAATTATTTGGTAATAATACTTATAGCTTGTAACTCTAGGGCTCCGGTCACATGTTAATGAGGCGCATGATATAATGATCCTGGTCTATAATTGGGCACTCTAAGGGTCAACCCCGCTCGCCTGAACGTATCCTAGACAGCGGGTGGAGAGTGCTAGTAGTTATATGTAATCTCACAAATATTCCAGAAATCTTTCAAGACATTTGTTGCAAGTCATTCCCTTGCTCGTATATATTTCAAACAAATATCTAACACCACCGCCAAAATGAACGAGCTCACTGAGGGGTTGCGAAGCACTCATTTAAGTGACGGATCTGATGCACTTGATCGGCCCGAAGAGACAGATCATCTGGAACAGCTACCATTCTATCCCCCAAGAAGCCTGGGAACAACTCAAAAAAGACTACCCCGTTTCCTCTTTCGGATCGCCACTCCTGAGTCAGATGGAAGTACGAATAAAATTTGGGTGAAATCACAGGCCGCCAAGGATAACAGGCCTTCGTCTACAGAAGATATCTTTTCCAATTTCACCATCAAGAAACGAACAAACATAGCTGAGATACTCAAGGTACATCTCCGATGGTGGCCAAAGTATGACCTAGACGATAATTTCGTCTCATGGACTAGCTCGCTCCTCTTCGCTATCCAGTATATCTACTATCGACACCTAAGCAAAAAGAACCGCTCAAGTCTTGCGAATATCAAGTTGTATGTTATCGATACAACTAAGTTCCCCAAAGGTACTTTCATGCGGGACTTGGATCTAATTAATATCTTCTGCGAATACGACCAGAGTGAGGAATATAAGAGTTTGAGACGGGTGAAGACTTGGCGCGACGGAGACCTCTACTTCGGAGAATACCTTTCACAGGGAGCATTGAAGATTGAAAATAAATGTCAGGTTATTCCAGCGGATCTCATTTTTCAAAATAATCGACTGCGTCGTATACAACCAAATTTTGCTGAGCCCGGAGAAAAGGAAGGAGACTGGGCCAAAGAAGTTATTCGCCTTCGTAAAGATATATGGTCAAGCTCTGACCTCCCGGTGCTTTCTTCGGCGGATATGATAGACCGGTTGAAGGCCATCGAAGAGATTTTGGAAAATGTTGAACCGATCTGGAGATACCCTATCGCCATCTATTTGGCAGGGCTGACTGGCCCGATGTTGTGGGGGAAGCTTGACCAGGAAACACCGGATGATTCGGCGTTCTTTTCATTCTTCCAATCTGGGCTCTTGCAAGATGACCGTGAGTTTTTAAGAACTTGAACTTGCACATGTGGCTACCATGAGAAGCGATTGCTAATTGAAAACATATCACTAGACTTTTCAGGACGAGATGGGTTTCACCCCTCGACATTCAATATAGGTTACAATGATATAGCAGCCAAATTACCTGAGCAAGCGCAGGTCCAAAAGTTGACGCAGGTAATATATCAGCATTCAATGCTAAGAAAAGCACTAGGTGGGTTTAAATTGAGCCATGCGCCTTTTAAGGTTAGCATTTCTTTCCTTTCTATTATTATTAACATAATGGTTCAGAACATATCCAGAACACCAAATATATACTTCGTGAATTTCACGATCAAAATATCATTTCCAACCGTGGAGCCTTCGCTGCTCAATATGAGCCAGGCGGAATTCTGTCTCGTAATAGTTGGGCTTTGGTGTCGAAGGTTACCGCAGTGAAGAAGTTGTGTGAACAAGTTGAGATGAGTATTCTAAGAAATGGCCATAGGAACTAGTCAATCTAGAGAGAGTTGTTGGAGTATTTCATGTCGCTTGTCAAGTGTTTTTCACTGAGGTCGCCTCTTCAAGTTCCGTATGTATGTCACTGTAGTCCACGAGAGGAGGGCTCTCTCTATTAGGCTAGTGTTGAAATCGTTTTACCATCTGTAACAAGGATTTTAGCGCCTTAAACTCCCAATCGTAGCGTATTAACCATAATACGAAGACTATGCTAGTCCATACTTGGGTAGACTTGGGTAGTAGTATATCTCAACACATGTACCAAGCGCCTTTAGGCATTGAAGACCTCCAGAATCCGAAAGTTTGTTGATTGGCAATATAGCCTTTGCTTTCCAAGGTTATTTGTGACTCTGCAGGGTTAGTCTTACTAGATCAAGTTGATTATTATCAAGAAATGGAGACATATATACGATGCTACCATGAGACGAACCGCACAACGGCAGAGTGATCTAGACATAACAAAGTTGAAAAAGGGTATTAGGGTAAGAGAACATGAAGCTCAAATAGACCACGGTCCGAGAACCATGCAAATAATAGTTCTTTGTTCCTCCACTCAATCTGACCTGAATAAAAATGCAATGGAGGGAGCAATGGGTAAATACAACCCAGGACTAATCAACCTCCGATGAGACAAAGGAAAAGGTAAAGAAAAACGACCAGAGGAACCGAAGTGCCGTACTCCGCCCAAGCCAGTAGAGAAAGAAAAAAGTAATACGTATCATAGCTATTGATCAACCCATGCGAAGAACGATGAAAAGAAAACACCTGGTAAATGCTAATTTGAATCAAAAAGTCGGGTTCGCCGATGCATAACGTCCCCCTGAACTGGGAATGCCCATGCAAGAGAAGAAGAAATAAAAGGAGGGGAAAAGACATAGATCATACGCCGACGACCAATGATGAGGTTGGAAAGGAGAAAGAAAATGACAATGAAAAGAAGAAGGTCGATACGTCTATGCGTTGCGGGGATGGTGCATCATTCGTTTCAGTATCAAGTGTTGCCGATTCTTATTGATCGGCTTTTTCGGCTACGGCAACAGCCACAGCGACGGCAGCACCAAGAATAGCACTCTCGGGAGCTGGGTCCAGAGAGATAGCAGACTTGGAGCCTGGATGGGATTGATCGGCAAGCGCATCCAGGTAGGCTTGGCAGTTGTCGCGGAAGCCGGGGTACTTGTTGATGACGGTACCGTCGCACGCAATGGAGACATTAGTGGTAGCCTCGTTGCTCTCGACAACTGTTACTTCAGGAGATTCTTTGAGAGAAGTAGCTTTGGATGATGTGGCTGGGAATTCGGCCTCGTTGCTGAGACACCACATGCTGTGGATACCGGTGGCTAGGTATGCTGCGGCGCGGCGGGAGACAACTTGGCAGACACGGCGGAGGAAGCGAAGATCTTCGACAGAGGGGTAGCTCGGGAAGGTGTGTTCTTTTTGTAAAAGGGCAGCGGATCCAGCTAGAGAAACAGAGGAATCGTCTTCGAGGAATGCGACAATGCTGGTGTCGAAGGAATAGGCCTCGCGCATGGAATGGGGAAGCTCGCCTCCGAAAAGACCGGCTGTCTCTACAGCTTCCATGGCGATTAGGCGAACAATTTCACCCAAGTATCTTCCGGTAATCATATACTCCAAGGGTTGATAGTCGGGGCGTAGATGGGTGCGGTTCAAGACCTCGTCCCAACGAGTCATCGGTAAAATGCCACTACCACCAAACATACTCAACTCGGTGTTGACAATAACGTGCTTAGAGTAGTCGAACCATCCCTCGGGCCGGACTCCAAATTTACTTTTCCCAATATCGTGCACTGGGAAATGAACAGCCATGTTGGTACCTGTACCGAGAATCAAGGACATGCGAGTCTTCTCATCGACATACGCGCGTGAAAGCAGAGCGGCGGAACCGTCATTGACAATGGCGGCCATTTCGACATTCAAACTGCGCTTACGGCACGAATCAATCAACAGTTGACCCAGCTCTTGTCCGACGGTACCATTTGAGCAGTGGAAACCCTTGCCCATATGAATCACCAATCCACTACTAGTCGATGTCTGATCAATCGGGAATGACCAGGAGAGACCCATTGGCAAAGCGACCTCGCCGCGTCCATAGTTCGCCCCCACATCCTTTAACATAGTCTCAATATGTCCCGCCATCCAGTCAAAAAATTGAGTTCCTTCTAATAGCTTCACGGTGTTGTCGATGTAAGAAGACGCTACTTTCAAGATGCGCATTTCCTCCTCTCGACCCGATAATTCAATTAACGCGACTCGGAACGTCGAACCTCCTACATCCAGCGCAAGATATGTTCCTTTTTCGTTTCCAGAAGGTAAAGCGGTTGTGTATGACGGGAGCATGTTGCAAGGTGAATCCTGGAGGCAATGTCGAAATTGGGCGCGGATTCGCTCCGACATGTCGATCATCTTCGAGGTGGTAAGAGGAGTGGTGAATAGTGTCTCGACCTCGCCGGCGAAGTCATCGAGTGTCCGGCGACGCCAGTGTGCGCCGAGGAAGGGCTTGCGGCGTTTGTGGCCGAAGCCTTTGAAGAGGGAGGGAAAGAGGATCATGGTTTCGAGAGCGGAGACGACGTTATGGAAGAGCTCCTGCAGGCGGTGCAAGACTTTCACCAACGGGGCCGACATGGTCGGATGGTTGTTGACGGATATCGATTGGAGGGATGAACGGGGGGAAGATCAGGGCGACATGAGCAAAGATAAGATAGAAAAAAGGGTAATTCTGGGGAGGGGAGTTTATAGGTTGAGTGGGTTGTCTTAGGTGACACTCCCACAGTAGTGTTTAAGGTGGATCGGGGAGGTGAATGTAGCAGAAGAAGTCAGAGAAACCCCCCACCCGCGTGAGCAAAGGAGAGCCGCGCAGGAGAACCGAAAGAAAATAATAATCTAAAATGATTAAATAAAAATGGGAAAAAAATGGAAAGTGGAAAGTGGAAAAAAGGAGAAAAAGGTCAACAAGGCGAAGTATGGATCAACATTGGTCCATTCTTCGTGATCAAGTGTCACTCGGAGTGCAACTTGAAGCCCTTGCGGTGTCGCAATGCGCAAAGTGGGTATTGGTATGGTACGGTAATTTTAAGGGGAAGCACAGTTTATGGGTGGGAGTCACTGTGGCGAGGGTCGTATTGGAGGTAATGAACCCGTTATCTTACTGCGGAGAAAGTTTTGAGTTTAATTTCATGGCATCAAGATAAGGACTTCAATTCATCTAGGCACTACTACTAAGTAATTTCTATTGAGTTTCTGTCAGAAAAAAAGCAATCACAATGTCTGTCTTAGAGCATTGACATCCTTATTGTATACAATTTACATTCCCATTCCTTCGAGCGTGGTATGTCAGTACATAGTCAATGACCCCCTTGAGTGCAACGGTGGTAGCCGGCCCAACTGGTCGGGACCGTTACACCCAGTGGAACCGACCAACTTATAACCTCGTGGAGACCTGGAAAAACCACAACACCCTATTTTTTCTCTATATTCAGCCCTAGTTAGATCTTGTTTCAAAGCACAGGTAACATGTTCACCCTGTCTAATCTATCGTGTTTGACATTTTTCCTTACCTGCGTAGTCCTATATTTTCCTATTTTTTCTTTTTCGGACCCGGTTTAATCTCCAGATTAAGGTAGGATGGTTGCATCGCTGCAACCACGGACCATGCGGAGGGCCATGTTTCGGACCTTTCGGCGGAGTATAGCTACTAGACCTCCATACATACATACATACTACTAGAGTAGATATGGGACCCCGTAGCACTTCATTCTTCATTCTTGTCGTAGATCTATACCCCCTTTTTCATTGTCGTGGTTGTTGTGCATCATCCCGTCCATGTACGGAATACAGTAACCAACCATGCGACTGTGAATCCACTGCAGAATGCCAAGACAACTTCCCCCCCTCCAACATGAACATACAGCATTATCCACTATGCTTCAAACCGTGACATCACCCGTGTGCACAAATGGCATCATCAGGTATCCCCAGTGGTGTAGTTCTGCACAAAGTTTATAAGCATTGAAACCTTGCCATGCCATTGCCGTGTCTTCATGATTCATGTCGGCTAGTTCCATTTTAGACACGATGGGCAACCCCATCACGTCGGAGACTATGTGTTCACTAGGCTTCGAGGAGAAAGTTATCGTTATCGTTATCAAGGCAAGGTACGCCTGAAAATCCTTTTGCTGATATTCTGCTACATTGGGTGTCATTCATGACTAGCACTCGTACTGTAGATTGAAAAGACCGTCACCAACCAGGAAGAAGCTCGGGCTGAGAAGGTGACCTACCCACTAAGGCAGGTTGTACCCAACTTCAGAATTACCTACATGCGCCTACCTGGCACTTACTTCTCAAGTTGCATTGGCACATTGTAATCTGATACATTCTCGGGCACAGGTCTTCACCGATCAGCATAGACATCGGGTTGCGGTTGCGCATAATCCACTATCGGTGGATAAACAGTCGGATCGGGGCTTAATTGACACGTAAAATCCCATCCCGAGAAACAAGATGTAGTGTGTTAACTTTGCCAGTGTGTCAGTGCAACTTCGGGTTCTGGGGAGCATTCTGCAAGACACGCTTCCTGGGTTATCTGTGTGCCGCGCGGAGATCCCGTGTTGATCTGTGGGGGGAAAGGGTCCATGCAATTGAAGTTTTACTTTCCTTGTTTTGGCTGGAGACTTCGGTTTCCTAGTGGTGGACATTCTTTGTGTCATTAGCATCGCGTAAGCTTTTAGAATCTTGATAATTAGCTCGATATGGAGACGGGAGACAGAACGGAAGTATCAATGGCGACCAATGAAGGCCAAATATAGGAATTCCTATGTATGTAGTAGTAGCCTTGGACGTAGAAGAGGTAGCAGTGCGATAGAGGACGGAGTTTATCCAGTCTCCAATAGCTATCTATCCCACTGCCAAGCTTGCTACCAACAGTTCAATATAGTTTATCAATGAATTGACTTCCATCTCTTCGGCAAGTCTCTCATCGCCTGGTACCTAGACCATTAGCTCAAGGTTTCTTGCTTTGTCTTCAAATGTTGTGTCTCCCGACCATGACCCTGTCCAGAACTAAGATGAGCCTCACCCTCACCCTCACCTTTTCATTTATGCCTAAGGCAGAAATTGATCACGCGGGGAATACTACATGCATTCCAAGGCCGTAACATTCTCAATACTACCATGGCTCTCCAAGTGATGATATTTTTTCCAATGGTACCAACGCATTGGCTGTCAGCCCTGTCAGCATAGGAGTATGCGCTGTCAAATGAGCCCGATCGATCGTATCGTGGCGGAGGCTAATACCCAAACGGGTCTTGTTCAGGGTTCAGGGTTCAGGAAGACCCTGTGCTCAGATACCTAATTCTTATTGAGTGATGGTCTGACAGTCGGCTACTACTGTAGTAGACTTTTAGTTCTCGAATGAAAATGGATCTGTCCCAGGGGCGGGGGCGGGGGCGGGGGCTTAAACAGAAGTACACAGGATGGAAGGCTTTGTATTCGGTTCCCAAATCGCGCCTAGATAGCAGGAGGAGGTACTCCGAGTTGGGGCGTACGTATAAAATCTATATACTTTAGCCCTCGTCCCAGTTTAAACGCCAGTAGTGTACCAAAACAAGCCTGCCGAGTTGAGCCCAAGTTGATTCAGTAATACAGAAAGGATATATCATCATGATGAGTAAGATTTCAGATGTTACTTCATAGTTGGTAAGTCAACGCGAAAGCATCGTTTCCCATAGTATAGAATTGAACCATCAAGATGCACAAGAGGATACTGGCCACGGGCGCACGTCACGCAGACCTTCTCACAAGTTGTTTGGTTCCGTCTTCATCAGATTCGCAGGGCTACTCAGACCTGACATGGATGACAATATCATCACTCACCCATTGTAATTCTAGTCAGATCAATTCCCTTATGTACTCGATCCACTGCGTGACGAAGACGTCGCATACGTACACACCTTTGATCTACAGATCGTCAAGAGGACATCCATGCCCAGGTGCTCCATGGGTTGGATCTGTATGACGCATCGGAGCGGAGTAGGGTATCGCAAAGCCCCGAAGTCACGACTAGATTTCAAGTTTTCATGAGCTGGCTCGTAAGCTTTTATATCCATATGCATCATGACATTCATCGCATAGTATGTTGTGCTGTCTTATCCTCCGGACGGAAGATGTTGTACAACCCCTGACACGGCTTGGCAGGGGATACGTAGGTGAGTAGTGGTTGATTGATATCATCAGGGACCCACAATTTATTTTTTTTCCCGACCGTGACCCGGCCAGCCCAGATGTGGAGTAAATACTCCTTGAATATCCATGAATATATGTAGTGTGCCCAGTGTTCGGCGTGGGTAACTAATATGGGCCCTGGTGCTTGTTAGTCGGTCTAAAGTTAGAGGGAATGCTTGTTACCAGTCGCCAATCGTAGCCGCTATTATGATGGCGCGTATTAGTTGGAGCCTCGTGGTGGTTGGCCTCGTGGAATCGGCGGGCGAATCGCTTGTCGAGGGGTACGCGTCTCCCGGCTGGACTAAGAACGCCACGGGTCTAGATGATACCTAGCAGGGACCCCGTTGTTGTTGATTTTTGATTTTTGATTTTTGATTTTTCAATTTTATTTTCTTCTCCGTTTTTCGAACGGAGTCCGAAGCATGGAGAAATGCTTAATTGTGTCTACATATCCCTAGTATAACTTGGAATATAAAAAATACCAGATCTACTGCGCTAAAACGGAGCAAGTTAGGTAGTAAATGTTCCTTCCCCGTGCGCCCGGGGCCAATGCTCCGATAATTTACATGTCTACTCGATAGTGGTCCTAACTTGATTGAACTTGAGTTTCGTGGCCTTTTCGATTGGGTCAAATCGGATGGTAGCCCCCTTTCGGTCTAAAATCAATTGCCGCCACAGGGCTAGACAATGTGGGCCTTTGACAGATCGACATCAGGAACAAAAGGAAGACCGTCGGTCGCAGAATCTGCATGGACTGTTTTGCAGATGTCGCACCATGATTAAGCGTGCTGGCAACGAGATTATCGCGGATGTACTCCGTACATACGAAGTGAAGAAAGTCAAAAAACAGAATGAAAAAAAGATAAAAAAATATCCGATGTATTACGATCTCCGCAGTGGAGGCTTGGGACGCCTGGGAGAGTTGCAAATTGTTCGATTTGTTGATTCTTTTTTACAGAGACTAGGCCAAACACAGCTAGAGTGCCAAGGTTTAATATCCCCCTAGAGTATGTAAGCTAAGTCTTCACCCGTTTTTTGACTCCATTCGACTCCCTGTGGTTGCGGCTCAGCCAGTCAGAGTGCGAGAGGAGAGGCCTAAGCTGTAGCAAAGCCGGAAAAGCCGGCAATCCCCGTGTTTGATGGAGATGATAAACGAGGTGGAAACACTAAAATCAGCAGAAACTACCTAGAAGAGAAAAATTGAATAAAATTGAATCAAATAGACAAGGCCGGTACCTGTTCGGACATATCATCGTAAATAGGACAATGTATATGCCTGATGATGGTTAGAAATGAAATAGAAGTAGAAGTAGAAATAGAAATTAAAATAAGTAATATAATAAAGTTGCCCATCTTAACTATACAAAGCACGAGACAATCCAAACGGGGTTAACTATACGAGAAAAAGAGAGAGAGAGAGAGAGAGGAAACTGCGTAACTCGTACTTGATTCTCCGCCAATCCCGCTCTCTCTCTTCCTTCAGTCCTGTCGTCCCTGCAGTTTGTCACTGGTTCCACTGCAACCAATGCCAAGATCCTGTTTAACCTGGATCGTCAGAGATTCCCTCGTTTCCCCTGTCACTGCCCTCCCCTGAAGCGGAGTCGGGTGTTGGTGTTTGGCCTAACCCTTTTCTCTCCCTAGTTCAGCTCCTCTCAATCCACTCGAACGTCCCAGATTCCCTGGACTGACGACGACTTGGACCCAACGTTCGTTCCGGCACTGGATGTCGCTCCCTTGGACTGTCCCTTTTTTTTTTTTTATTACCCTCTTTTTTCCCCTTCTCTTTTTGAACCCTTCCGCCCCCCATTCTTTGTTTGTTCCTCCACCCCCGTGCTCCCAAGGGAAGTTCTCTTCGTGTCTTCCCGACCACTCGTTCATCATGTTGTACCTGGGCGCATTATTATTATCTTGTCTGCATGGCGTGGTGGCAGAAAGGCTTGATGCAGATCTTATGTCCTTCGTCACGGTTAGTGTTGAGCCTCTTTATCCCCTGATCCCCCCATCTGATGGCGTGATCGCACCTAATACCGAGACTATAAATTTTAGCTCCCCGAAGTACGAGCTTTAAAGTGGGAAGTCACTCATCATGATCGAGAACGTCAAGCCCCCGGATATTGGTTTGTCGCACCATATGGCCAGATTAGCCCCGAGGAAGCCACCAAAAAGTACCAACAGTATCAAGTTGGTCCGTATATCTACGATAATGATGGGGTAGGTCTTTATTTATTTATCTATTTTTTAATCTCAATTTCTCAAATCGCTACTATCGCGAAGCGCAATTGCTGACCTCGTTTTGCACAGATCCTCGTTTGGGCAGGTCCAACCCTTTTCGATAACCGCAACACCTTCGATTTCAAGGCCAACCTGAATATAGATGGCGACCCCCACCTTTCATTTATCGTCATATGGGATCGCGAGAATAGAGAAGACAAGGGAACCGGTGTCATTGTGGATAAGCACTTCCAGGTGGAGCACACCGTTACCCCCCCGGAAAATATGAGCGACTTCAACATGCACGAATTCAACATTTTGGATGGCGGCAAGACCGCCATGGCTTGTGTGTACCATTCGCAAGAGATCAGTCTGGCAGACCAGGGTCGCCCAGATGAAACAAGCTGGGTCGTGACTGGTGGCTTTGCTGAATTCGATCTCGAAACCAATGAGGTTCTCGCGGAGTGGAACAGTGCCGACTGGGTCTCTGTCGCAGAGTCGAAGTTGTTCCTTGCGACGGATAACCCTGCACACGATTCTGGCAGCGCTTGGGACTATGTACATGCCAACTCGGTGGACAAGAACGAGGCTGGTGATTACATCCTTTCGCTGCGATACACCAACACCCTTTACGGTATCTCTCATGATGACGGAAGTATCATGTGGCGACTTGGTGGACATGGGGCACTTAGTGATTTCGCGCAAGACTTCACTTTCTCGAAGCAACACGATGTGAAATTCGTCTCTTCTAATGGCACTACCCATGTTATATCCTTCCTGAACAACGCAGGCGACGAACGTGCCGCTGACGAAACTATGTCTTCCGCTTTGTATGTGGAATTGGACACTGAAGCCATGACTGCTACCGTTCTCAAGCGCTTCAACCGACCTGATAATGGATTGACACTTCTTCGTGGAAACACCCAAACCCTTCCCAACGGTAACACATTTGTCGGATGGAGCGAACGGGGTTATCAATCTGAGCACGCTCCTAACGGTGATGTACTGATGACTGCCCAATTTGCTTCGAGTCGCTACTCCACCTACCGTTCCTACAAGTCCGAGTTCATTGGTCGTCCTAATACCCCGCCTGATGTTGTGGCCTCCGTCTACGGTACCAGCAACATTGACATGACTACCATCATCCACGTCAGCTGGAATGGCGCCACTGACGTTGCTGGATGGAACTTCTATGCCCAGGCCTATGACCGTGGTGGAGCTGTGCTTATTGGCCACGCTAACAAGACCGACTTCGAGACCATGTACATTGTTGATGGCTACATGGATTGGATTGTTGCCGAAGCAGTTGACAAGGATGGCAATTCGATGATGAAGTCTGAAGTTACGCGCAGTGATGCTCCCGCTAACTGGCACTCTGTCGGCTTCCAAGGCGCTAATAACCCATCCCCCGATGACCCGTCCCTCCTCTCGGCGGCCTACGACAAGATTTCGTCTAGTTCCTCCGACGAACACGATGATAGCATGAGTGACGGCATGGATATGGACCACGAGGCTGCATCAGACGATTCATCCTACGCCAATGCTAAGGAGGTCGCACAATCCGTCTACAAGGCCTACGAAGTGATTCGTGGAGTTGGTGGTCTCTTGATTTTCATCTTAGTCTCATGCAGCATCGGTGGTGTGGTCTACGGCATTTACCGAGTCGTCAAGCGCCGCAAGGTGCGCTCCTACCAACACATCGCCTCCGATGACGACCTTCCAATGGAAGAGATGGATCGCCGCTCTCGGGCTGATTAACCTCTTCAAGTCTGTTTTCCTTTCACTTTTTCTGATTTCCCATTGAATATTCCAACTCGCATTATTAGCAGCATCGCATCTGCCGCTTTGCATTTGCATTTACATCCCCCCTCTCGAGTTACTTTCTTCCAGGCGAAGAGAATATTCGGAAGAACTATTTTGGATTTACGCTCCACAACTTACGCAAAACCTGAACGAAAAAGATGGGGTATTTGAGAGGGTATGGGTATATACAATCAGGCCATGATCGCTTCACTCATGACATACCCAATCTGGCGTTATTTATGGCTTTCTTTAAACCTTTCGTGTTCAAATCTTCGACTGCTCATTCCAGTCTTTTTCATCCTTGCACATTTACTTGGATGACAGTGATGCCGATAGGGACTTCTTCATCCCAGGCTCACTTTCGCATTTCTTGCCTTATACCTTTTTTATTTTTCGTTTTTCTTCTTTCCCACTTTTATTCTTGTGTAATATTATTCACCCTTTGGGCTTCTTGTCAATCTTCTTTGTTACTTCATATATGAAAATATTGAAAGAATCAAGTGTACATATACTTACTGCCTTGGCCTGTATAATGAACAATAATCATGAAAATATCATCCACTTTGAATATACGGGTATCATTCGCATCTTCGGAGATAATGGAATATACATGTAATGGCCACTTTTCTACTATTTAGGTTTATTCCCGAAGCCACAATAATGTTTTACAGTGACTCGGACTATCCATCCGAAGCCCTAAGATACCTGTCCTGACTCGTGGGCCAAATCACGGTCTTTATCTTGATTCAAGCATGTACAATACGGAGTAGACCATAAATGGCTAACTTTTCAATTTATTCCTTTGACGTATCATATGTGTGTGGATTGGGTTACAGTGCTTTGCCAGTTGTATCAATCAGTGTTGCAATTTGATACATCTCCATCCCGTCTTCACTATACCCAATTAGTGCATTTCTCCTTGCCAACCTTCAAAACCCTGGCGGAAGGCTAATGCGCTTTGCTCGAGACTGCTCGGGGTTCTCTGATACGACTATTTTCTGCGCGTTCACCGTCCTTACATGAAACACGTAACTGAACTTAAGATAGGAAGGGATCTGAGTTGGGCTCCACATACGCGTGCCCCCTTGACCCGTCTTCTGAATGGTCCCCACTTACGGTACTTTGGTGCGAGTTTTGTAACTTTTGTTTGTGTTTGTGTTTTGAACATCCAAAAATCGAGAGAACGAAATAAAAACGATGACGCTTTATCGTCTTGATTTTACGGTGAACATGCAGTATACTTGTATAGAGAGCCTATAGTATAAAGAGCAGATATAGAAATTCATAGTGTATCTTGAAATCAGACTTATAATATAAAGCGACGCCAACTTTGAAATCTGAAAAGCAAAACGAAACTAGATAAAAGAAAAAGAAATAACAAACACAAACACAAACACAAAAATCCACCGTTTACAAAATCCAAATGAAATCCACAATATAACACTCAATCAAGCCTGAGACTTATTCAGAATAATCTCAGCCAAAGCCATCAACGACCCACTCGACAACAGTTCCAAAACCTGCACATTCGCATTCGCCTCGCGAGCAATCCAATTCCGAATCTCAATAGCAACCAACGAATCAAGCCCAAGCGACGAAACAGTAACAGAAGGATCCATATCCTCCAACGAAATCTGCAAAACCTGCGCCAACTTCGCAGCAAGAGCCTGATAACAAATCTGTAACGCTACCTCCTTCGACTCAGCACTATGCAACTGTACATTAAGCGGAACAGATGGACCACTCGCTGCATTTCCACCGGCACCAAGCTTACTCTTCGCAATCTCGTAAAGACCACTGAACTTCGCATCTTGAGACCAGAAATGATCCAGCGTCGTACTAAGACTTAGACCCGTGATACTTTGACCGGAACAGGACCTCTCAAGGTCCCCTGTTATTGCTGCGCCGAAGAGTGCGAGAACCTCGCCTTCATCCATTGTGTCGCTACCGATGTTCTTGAGGACTTCTTGGAGCCGTTTTGCGTCGACGTCTGCGAGGTATCCTGCGTCGCTGACGGCTGTTAGGTCGATTGCTGTTCCTGGGAGACCGTGGGAGCGACGGTAGGACATGAATTCGTCTAGGAAGACGTTTGCTGCGGCGTATGCTGCTTGGCCTCTGTTTCCGATTACGCCTGCGACGGAGGAGAGAGCGACGAAGAAGTCGAGGGGTGTAGAGGAGAGCACATTGTGGAAGTTCCAGGCTCCCTCGACTTTGCTGGCCGAGACGGAGGTGAAGTCGTCTAGGGTCATGTTCTCGAATAGCATGTCCTGAGGGTGGGTTAGATGAAGAGTTTCAAGGTAAAGGGGGTTTGATAGTACTCACGCGGAGGACCATGGCTCCGTGGACGACACCGCGTACTGGAGGGAGGTCTTTCATGTCTTCGTTGATGAGTGTCTCGACGGATTGTCTGCTGATAACATCACAGGCTTTAACGGTGATGAGGGTTCCGTCGGGGGATAGCTCGTCCATCAACGCTTGCACCTTGTCGTTGACTGTAGCTTTGCGGGAGACGAGTACGATGTTTCTCGCTCCCTTTGATGACATCCATTTGGCCATGCTTCGACCAAGACCACCCGTGCCACCGATTAGGATGTAAGACGCATCTGCCTTGAGAAGGGAAGGGCTTGTCTTAGGTGCAACAGCCTGTAGCATTGGATTTTAGTAAAATATTTTCTTTATTAGCGATGATGGAGAAGTTGGCTTACCTTGACTTGGTCTTCCGGGTTGGCAACGACCACAATCTTACCCATTGCCTTTCCGGTTTGTAGTGTTCGAAAAGCGCTCTCAAGCTCAGAGATACGGTATGTTGTAAGAGGCAAGATAGGATTGAGGGACCCCAGGCTCATCATCTGGGAAACCTGATCCAAGAGACTCTTCATGAGCGCGGGCTTGAACTGTGCAACCTTGGTGAGATCAATGGAAGAGAAAGAAACGTTGTACTCGAATGGAAGCATGTCCAGACGAGTGTTCTTCGTAATATCCGCCTTTCCAATCTCAACAAAGCGACCAAATGGCGCAAGACATTCCCAAGTTTCCCTAAGAAGGTCACCAGCCAGAGAGTTGATCACGACATCGACACCCTGGTTGTTTGTAGCTATCTTGATACCGTGAGCGAAAGAAGAATCACGACTGTAGAGGATATGATCCTCTGGGATATTGTACTGTGTCATTAAAAATTGTTTCTTCTCCACACTGCCCACAGTAACGAAGATCTCTGCTCCGATAATCTGTGCCAGTTGAATGCCTGCTTGTCCGACACCACCAGCGCCGGCATGGATGAGAACCCGCTCACCAGCCTGTAGCTTGCCAAGATCGAAGAGGGCGTAGTATGCCGTGCAGAAGACAACAGGAACAGTAGCTGCAACCTCGAAGGACATAAAGTTCGGTACTGGTGCAGCGCTGGTAGCCTTGCATCGGGCGTAGGTGGAGTAAGCGCCCAAAGGTAGAGCCATGACTCGTTGTCCAACCTGGAGATGCTGTACCTTCTTTCCGACTGACGTTACAATGCCACTGCACTCGATTCCGATGTAAGGCTGTGCAAGCTGGCCCATGGTGACGACGATATCCTTGAAGTTCAGTCCGGTGGCCTTGACTTCGATCTCGATATCATCATCAGCCAGTGGCTCGGGAACATCGTCTGCAAAGTACAAACTGTCGAGCGAGCCAGGGCTGGCAATTTGAAGATTGAAACGTCTGCTGGGCTGCGAGAATGGTTGCGTGGTTATGGTTTGCTCGTGTGTCTCATTGTGAACGAATGCATTCGCGGCATCATCATCCACAACACGCGGGACCAGAAGCTCTGAGCCCTGCGCCTTGAACTCCCAGTCACCCCTTGACTTGGTGCCATCCGTGGGCCATAAAGTCTCAATTGCGGCGAGAATGGGCTTGGAAGAAGTTTCAAGCTCCGCGGTGTTAATTCCGAGGGTAGCGACCTTGGACAGTGCCTCTGATCGGAGACTGCGAGTGACACCGACAATCATGTGGGCGTCAGGGGTGTCTGCGCGATAGACCCAAAGAACATGAGAGGCGTTTAGTAGAGCGTGTTTGAGACTGTCGAAGGCTTCGGATGAAAGGTCGCGGAGAGTCTCATCTCCGGTCTGGAGGACGATGACATGCTTGTTCGTGCAGTCGGCTTCTTCGAAGGCGGAAATGGATGGTAGCCACTCGCTTGTCGCAGTAGAGATGGCGTTGCTCAGCTTCTCGGCAGAACCATCAGACTTGCCGAATTGTTTTATCACCACATCACTCTGGTGAATAATGCCGTTTCCATTGAGGTGGGGCTTTTCTCCAGGAGTGACATGACCGTTAGTAGTCGACCCATAGGGCTCCTTTACTTCACCATTGGGTTCTTGCTCAGCCTCGCTATGGTTCAGAGGTTGCCACTCCAACTTAAAGCAGAGGTCGCGGGGATCTGGGCCACGGAAGCCCGCATCCTTGAGTGGTGTCATTACCAGTCCCTCTATCGAAATCAAAACATCCGTGGAGTTTTCCGGTGTTACCCATAGATCAAACTTCGTTGGTTCCGGGGTCGGCAGGCTGGGTCCTCCACTGCACCATGCTTTCGTGAACTCACCGGGGGTCGAGGGGATGTTGTTGCTGATAGTCAGGTTTTTTATCATGGTTGGCATGTACAAATTGTCCAGTTCCATACTCCCGTTACCAAGAATAGGCCAAACCAGATGCAACAGACCATCCAAAAACGTCGGGTGAATAACCAAGGGCGCTTCGTACTGCTTTGGCATCATGCTTCGTGTATCTCGGACACACAGATCTGCGCGACAGTGACGGGGGCTCGAGAAACAATTTTCCAATCCTTGGAAAGCCGGTCCATACCCAGCTCCAACCTCGGCCAGGACCTGATACATGTTGCTGGTGTCAATGCTGTACGTGGTTGCTGTGTGCACTGTGGCGATTTGATTTTGGAAATGGTTTACCTCTGTCTCAGCGACGTTGGAAACTGCAGTCTGCTGCTTCTTATTCGCGCGAGTCCTTACAAGGCCTGAACAATGATCTGTCCATCCTCGCTTGGTAGACCACGAGCAGATGCGGAACTCATCCCAGACATCTGAGCTACAACGCGTGCCCTCAGCGTATGGCCGAAGCGTGATAGTGGTCTCTGCCTCCGCGTCGTCACTCAAGACAAGAGCTGAACCGACTTTCACTTCTCGGAAATCGAACTGAGAGAATACTACATCGCGTTGTTCGGCACGGCGTTTCGCAGCTTCGACGGCCATGGAAATCTAGGTATAGTGTCAGTATATACTTGGTGAAATAAGATATCGAGTACTTACATAGCCGGCCATGGGGAATACTGCCATGCCCTGCATCTTGTGCTCTCGAAGCCAGGGAATGTCATCAAGACGGACAATGTTTCTCCATGTAGGCTCCAGGTCGTTCGAGTAGAAGGCCTGTGCTCCTAACAGATCATTCCGAACGCCATCTCTGAGAGCATGCTTCTGAGCAATGCGAGACTCGTGCCAGTACTTAGTACCATGCTGCCAGGGGTATCGAGGTAGATCTCGCAAAAAGCTCCGTGTGAGACCACCGCTGACGGGGAAGTTCATCTTGTTGATATCGATATCTGCTCCTCGTACAAATGCAGCACCAGCAGCATCAAGAACAGACTGAGCGGCACTTGCGTTGCGAACAATAGTAGGGGAATAGCCGATCTTGGCGGTTATTGAGCCAATAGTCTTCATGGTGTCTAAAATTGGACCCTTGAGCGCAGAATGGGGACCAATTTCCATTAGAAGGTTGGGGCGGCTTCCTTCGTCAACGCACATCTTGCTGAGAGCATTGGCAAACAAGACTGGTGAGGTCAAGTTTTGCACCCAGTATGCGGCACCCAATTCAAATGGCTCAGCAATTTGACCAGTGACTGAAGAGAAAAATGTAGCTGTTGCAGTGCTAGAAGGCTTGATTGACTCAATTGAAGCCAAGTAAGCTTCAGCAACATTCTTCATGTGATCGGAGTGATATGCGACATCAATCTTCAGCTTGCGGTTGAAGAGCTGCTTGGCCTGCAAGATATTCTCCAATTCATCAATGGCGGGTACGTCACCGGATACGGTCACACTGGAAGGACTGTTGACACAAGCAATGGTTGCATAACCCTTCAGAGTCTTCAACATGGGCCTGATGGCATCAGGGCCAGCCCCGACGGCAATCATAGTACCATGAAGCTCGGGGAATGACCCCTTGAGCAACTGTGTCATTTGGCCACGGTGGTATGAAAGTGCCATGGCTGCTTCCAAGTCATAAATACCCGCGGCGTAGGCAGCACCAATCTCACCAGAGCTATGACCCACGACTGAATCTGGTTTGACTCCCCAAGATCGAAGAAGATCAGTCAGAGCGATCTGAAGCGCTGTGCAAGCGGGCTGGCTGAGATGGGGCGAATTAATCTTGGAGGTTGCTCCATCTTCTCGTAGAGCTTCGATGAGAGAAAAGTCCGCTCCAAGATCTTGCAAATGTTTGTCGGCTCGCTCAAAGGAGTCTGCAAAAACGGAATACTCCTCCATGAGAGGAATGCCCATCTGAGCCCATTGGGCACCCTGTCCAGTGAAAACAAATGCGATTGTCGTGCTTCCGAGTATCCGAGTTGGGTTGGCTTTCAGCTGAGCCAGGCGAATGCTAAGCTCATCGAGCGAAGTGGCTGAGAGAGCAACTCGGTAGGACAGATGAGACAGCTTACTGCCCAGGGTATACGCAAAGTTGCCGAATAGTGACTTTTCGAAAACCTCAGGCCGTTGCTCAAAGTAAACACCGAAATCTCTGATACGGGTCTTCAGAGACTCCTTGTCGTTGGCGGAAATCAAGAACAACTTGTGTGAGGGATCCCCATCGCTTTCTGGATCATCCGTGTTCTCCTTAGGCGGAGGAGGCTTTTCAAAAACCACGTGGGCATTGGTACCTCCAAAGCCATAGTTTGAGACACTAACATATTTCTTGTTTCGAGGCCAGGGTCTTGTTGACGTGACAACCTTCATGTTCCAATCATTCAAGGGAATATTAGGGTTGGGCTTCTTGAAGTCTGCGTTTGGCAATAACAATCCTCTATCAAGCATCATGGCGGCCTTGATGATGGAGACCATACCACTTGTACCTTCAAGATGACCAACATTGGATTTAACAGAGCCGATATAGAGTGGATCTCTTGTTGTTCGGTTCTGTGCCAAGGCGTTGTGAACAGCTTCAGCCTCAATGGGGTCTCCGGCCTTGGTTCCAGTACCGTGCATTTCAGCAAAGCCACACTCGTCTGGGTTCAAGCGACCATCTCGGTATACTTGACGGATAAGATTCTCTTGGGATTGGCCATTGGGCATAGTAATTCCCTGAGTTCTTCCATCTTGGTTGACACCACTATTAGCAATTATAGCCCGAATTGGGTCTTTATCGCGGATGGCGGCGTCGAGCGGCTTGAGAAGCACAACGCCGGCACCCTCTCCTCTTGCAAAGCCAGATTTCGCTCTTTCGTCAAATGCATAGGTCTTCCCTTCGTCATTGAATAATCTGAGTAACTGATGTTAGAAATTGTTCTGAAATTCATTGGTTTTGGATCCGTGACTCTGGATAGAGACCCATGCATCAATAGAATCTCCAGGGTTCCGAGTACTTACTGTGACAAGGACATGGAAACAAAATAGTCCGGGAGAAGGTTCAATCTACATCCAGCAACTAGAGCCTCGCTAGACTCACCGCTACGCAGACTTTGAACTGCCAAATGTAACGCGACGATGGAAGACGAGCACGCCGTGTCGACTGTAAGACTGGGGCCTTGCAAATCGAAGTAGTACGAAATCCGGTTGGATTGAAGTGCAGGAGCACAGCCAGTAGCCTGGAAAGACGGGCACGTCTCGATGTCACGTAGGTTTCTGAGCTCGTAGTCGGCGAAGTTACCACTGCTAAAGACACCCACATTGCGCCCTGCTAATGATTCTTTGGGAATGCCAGCACTCTCCAAAGCTTCATATGAGCACTCCAAAAGAAGTCGTTGTTGGGGATCCATGGAGATGGCTTCTTGTATGGTCACATTAAAAAATGGAGCATCAAATCGGGTCAAGGTATCATCATCCATAAAGTAACCACCTGCCGGGTTGAATGTTCCGGGCTTGGAAGGGTTGGGATGATGATAAGCTCCGGGGGAGAAACGGTCCTTGGGGATGGGCGTCCAGCCACTCCGACCCCGAGTACATAATTCCCATAAATCGCCGGGGGAAGAAACTTGTCCGGACATTCGACAAGCATAGCCAATGAGTGCAATGGGCTGCGGCTTCTGGGTTTCCCCATCACCCAGTGACCCGTTGGTGTCGGCCGAACTATTCATGGTAGGAGGACTTTGTGAGAAAAAGAAATAGAGAGGGTATATGGAAAAGGAACGGATATCACAAGGAGAACAAGGACGCTGGTCACTGGGATTTAAATAGATGTCCCATGAAGCCTATGGAGGGAAAGAATCCAGCGGAAAACGTTGAAACCTTTCTGCACGAGAGTAGGTCGTTCACAATTTTTGGATATCCTCGTTTTGGAAATTTATTTTTTAGAATTTTTGATTTATCTATTAGAGTTGTTCAATTGAATCCTTTGGATCTAAATATGCTTTTTCTCTTTATTAATTTTTGTTTTTTTCTAATTTCTTGTCGCAGGTGTGGGTTCAGGTAATGGTTTTACATGGATCTTGAGTAACTGGCTCGATAAGCTGTCTACTACTCCTCACTGGACGATTATAGATTTGAAAAGAGCGTAACTTTGGTCCCTGCTGTGCAGCCTACTTAGGTTAGACGTGAAATCAGGGCCATTTGGAGTCCCATGCAACCCACGAGAGCTTGAAAGTGTGGATCGCCTCAACTTGGTTCAAGGTGGATCCAGCTCTGCCGATCACATGTATTTCGGAGGAAATGGACCTGATTTCAAGAATTTTGGGGCGTTATTAGGGTCAATTAATTTGGTTGGATGCAATTTAGAGAACTTGCGTCTAGATTATTGGGGTTGTTTGAGACTGAAACTCCATGTATAGCTTCTTCTCAAAGATTCGCCTATTTCTTGCGCGCCGGTCTGCTTTCTTCTTCCGTCATCTCCCACCTTTCTCTTTTTTGAATCTTCTTCACCTTCATAGTTTATAATCTTCTGTTTGTTCTCCGAAGATATTGGTTGTACAACCTTTGCTTGGCTAGATTCAACTTTGCTTTTGGTCTAGACACATCCAGGATGAAGTTCCTTTGCCTTCATGGTGCCATTGGCAACATCGATGTACGTGATCAAAAAAGCCCAAGATAGTCTCGGAGAAAAGGAAGTATGCTAATCTCGTGCAGAACATCACTATTCAGCTATGTATGCTCCGCGCTAGACTCAGCTACCTGTCTTTCTAGCTTTCACTAACGCAGGAAAATAATTCAGCGCCGCTACAGAAAGACCTGGCAGAAGAAAATACTGCATCATTTCACTACATAAATGCGCCTGTGAAAATCATCCCTCCTCCAGGTAAATACCAATGAGGTGATTAGAATGTGATGGTTGGGAATAATCACTAATTATCATACTCCGTTACAGGCTTCGAAGAATACTTCGGTGTTGGTCCCCATTTCCGCTGGGCGGATGATGGAGGCGCTGCCGAGGATTCGATGATCAGCCGTGTACGCACAATTCCCGATGGACAGAATCCCGAAGATGTAATGCGGGATTTAGTTGGAGATCGGAAGGTAAAATGGATCAACTTCGACGAGGTGATGAAGTATCTATTTGATACGATGGAAAGCGATCCCGAGATCCAGGGAATCATTGGCTATAGCGAGGGAGCCTCAATTGCAGCCACCCTTATTCTGGAGGAGGCGAAACGTTTGCGGGCAACTGGTCGTCCCCGTCAAATCAAATGTGCCATGTTTGTTACAGGGTGGCCGCCAATGCATCCGATTGACGGTGCGCTCCTCGCAGACGAAAGTGACGTTGTGCTAGATGTTCCCACCTTGCATGTTGTTGGCGCAAATGGTATGATATCTGATCTTTCAAGCCTTTTTACCTTTTCCACTCAAACCTAATTACATCTAATTGCACAGACCCCTTCCGACATGGCGCATACGCCCTATACAATGTCTGCGATCCAGACACTGCGGTATTTTTCGATACAGGGAAGGGACACACCATTCCACGGTCTGGCCTTGTTATCCATGAGCTAGGAGATGCTGTTCGGGGTCTGATGGACAGAGCGTTTGAAGTTGAGGATTTTTAAGCAGCATGAACTTGAACCTAGACGCATCCATATTAGCGCCTGGTCTCCATGTAGGGTAGCTTTCCACAAAAACGTGGCCCAGGGTTGCTAGTCTAGAGTTCCGGTTATACAACATGAAGATATGGCGTTTGTTTAAGCCTTTTTTACAGCCAAATCAAAGCTTTACATTCGTACAAGGAGCCTATGTTCGTAGGTGTAACATTTACAACCGTTGCGCATCATGATCTCGAAATGCGTTTCTAAATGGCGCTCGCCGAGTGAATTTGTACCGAACCATGGGAGATTCCCGTCCCATTATTCAGGTCACCACACCTTGGGTAAAAATAGTTCGTGTGCCATTGTCTTAAATTTCGCTAAATATGGTAATTTCACATGTCCTAAAAATTTCCCCTTTCATTCTACAAAGTAGTTAATGATATGCCCTCGCTTGGACGCCGAAATGGATTGGTGGGTCCACGAGCCGCGAGATATGCCGACGCCAGAACTAACTTATGAGACCTTTATCCTCAGAGAGGGAAGATATGTTGATCCCAATGCGCGCGATATGCTAGATACCCGGTCTGTGGTACCAAGGTTGGGATGGCACTCTCCCGCGCATACCCTCCTTTCTAGTATAAGATTGGTGGCGGTTTTGCTTGGTTTATTCTTTTTTTTCTCCCTGATAGCAACGTTGTGGGACAATATCATAGAAGGGGAATAAAACCAAATATAGTTGAACATAAGGCCCGATCATGTATGCAATATCCCATTTCTTTAAATACATGGCGACGCTAGAGAAGAGTGCTCTCCGTAAAAACCACAAACTCCGATTGTCAATCCTGTCTTATCAAGTTTTTTAAACTGCGAAAATTGACCATCCGATCAATCTTCACATCATGTTCGTCCTGATAGTTGTCTTGCTGCTTTCCTATTTTGCATTTCCTCCGTCCAACGCCCAAACAACCCCACCGGAACTCTGCGCCGGAGGAGTTCATGCGATTCTCATTCGGGGGCAAGGACCCGGCGATCACTTGAACGTAATGGTTTCAATGCAGAACCTCGTTTTACAACTCATTCCGAATTCCAGCTCTGTGGCTTTGCCGTTTCATCATGGAGGCAGTGATCATAGAATTGTCGCTGCTGAAGGTGCACTTATGATGCAGAATTACATCCGACAGTATGTTGCTTCGTGTCCGCAATCAAAAATATTTCTCATGGGGTACTCGTTAGTATGTGTAATATTTCGTAACTATACTAACCCTTATGGGTTGTACCCACAACCTTTTTGAGCGAATGCCGATCTTGTTCTCCCCGTCTTTGATTTTTCAGATTTCTATTTCGCCATGTACCAATGTCTTTCTCCTTTCAAGATCCTCGGTATTTTCTCTGCATGTAGTTATGGCTAAGCAGTTCTTCGCATAGGGCGGGATCGTCATGATGGACGGGCTCTGTGGGACTAGTTCACTCTGGCTGAATCCAGTTCCTGGGCTTGAACCTCAGTATAACCGAAACGGTCCGCATATATCAAAATTTCCTATCACCTGGTCTACAGCAGTGGAAATTGACAAGGGAAGGGAGAGAAGTATGTTCTAATGTTTGGTCGTAGTGATTGCGGCTGCCGCATATGGTGAAGAGACCTTCATTCCGGGCATGCCTTGGAACGTTGGAACGTGCAACAATGGAGTTGGAGTGAGTATGGTATACAATGATTATCACATTTCGATCCTTGTCGCAGTCGCAGTCCCCGAAACACGAATCTCTAACCTGCGAAATTGAATTCATATAGTTATATCCCCGAATCCACCCAGAGTGGTGCGATCCTTTCAGTGCCTCTATTCGTGAGTACTGCGACACAGGAGATAGCTCCTGTTGCATGCAGTACCCACCAATAGATGACGGAGCGCATTTTTATTATATTTTTCGCTACAACATGGACCTATTGCATTTTGTTCAGCGTCGACTGGCGGAAACGCCCGTACTCTGATTGATCTCGCCTAAGCGATGGAGGGGTAAAAAGCAGGGACAAACATAAAATACGAATGGCAAGAATCTTCGATGGGAATACTGGGGGTTCAATGGCCGCAACGCGCTTCCAGCTAGGCTTCTTTTTGAGGAGAGAATCTCGCCACGTTTGAAAATTAGGGTTTTTACATGGTTGGCGGTTTAAGTGGGGTGGAGTGGAGAACGCGAACATGGATGTGGACACTTCCAAGAAACGGTCATATTTTAGGGACTTTCGCTTCAAAAGCTTAAATCTATGTACGATTCTGCAGCGGCACATCTTGAAAACCACGCGATTATATGGGGATCCACGGATCTAGGGTCGATGCGTATCAGTTTCCCCCTGTAACTTGGTCATTTTCGTATATGGCGCTCAACAATGCAGATGAAGATCAAATGATTTGCCCCATCAAACCTTATACTCAAGGACCATGCAGCCAGCCAGCGGCATATGGTTAAACCCTGACCTCACAAGTGACCTCGGGCTTAAAGGCGAGAATAGCTGGGGTAATCTCACATTCAAATGTCTCTTGTATACGCATCATGCCATTCCATCTAGACGCACAGATGTATCACGATTAAATGCCGGGATCATGAGACTGTTTCGGGTATGACTCAAAAATGAGGTTGCTTCAGAATTCAGTAATACATCCAAGCTCCCAACGACCCAACTTTCCCCGGTGGATGGTGGATCAAAAAGCCGAATCGAGGCCCTCCACCTTCTCGAATTCAGGACATGCGGCTACCCTTGATGAAAGGGAAAGGATTAAGCTTATCAATCCCGGAGACGTAGCCTATTCGGAATAGGCTTTGGATCCCTTTCATGTCATCCAGCGAATCACAAATCGAAGTAGAGAAGTCGAATCTACATGAAACCTAACCTACAGCGTAGATCATCAAAATGACGTACTTAAAATCGGTAGCTCCGTAAATTCCACTATAATGGCTCTACAGTTCCTCGACATTGTCTCAAAATTCGGATCCTTTCGAAACAAACTACTGTACTCCATATTCACAAAGGATTCCATGTCGCGGGACAATTGTTGAGACTCCAGAAGTAGCATGTCTATGTGTAATGCCAAGAGAGTAAGTGCTCTCCTCGAGGATCCACCCACAAACGGTCCTCACATGCAGACGTCAGGTGTAGGGTACAGGAATGTTGGAAGTGGTGTGGTCGGATTTTCCCTTGGCTGGTCTGCTCGACGATCCTTCCGAGCCGCATCCTCCACAAAACATGTAGAGCCGAGATCTACTAGATAACGGCTGACGTACAGCGAGGCCTAGATCTTCGTTTGAGCTAGTAAATGACTCCTTCCAATTTTAATGAGATCTCGAATAGTCATAGAATCCAACGAAGAAGAGCATCATCTTGAATCTTTTTAAGTCTCAATAATATAAACGATGAGCATGTAAATCAGAAACCTCTGTGATTTATTTGCATTGTCTCAGACAACCTGACTAAATAACGAATATCAAAATCTACTCACAGAAGATGAGGACTTGTATCGTGATCTTGACTCTCCCAATATGCATAATTCAGAGTCAAAGGTAAAAAGCAAAAACAAGTTAAAATAAAAATTGTCCTATGGCTACAAAATAAGTGCTGTCGCATGATGAGCATTGTCAAAGCCAAGGAGTTCTTTAAAAAGCAGAAGATCGATCGTTCTGGAATGGAAAATTAGAGAAAGAAGACACAAACTAACGAGAAAGAACCTTCCATAACCAGACTAAACCGAGCCAGCATAGCATTACCTCGTAGAGCCACATTGGCTTTTACTGTAGCGAAGTTGGTCAAAGTACACGAAAGAACATGCAAAGGCATGCTTTCCGTCAGGTTGACACTTCACACCAGGCTTCAGAAATAATTGCCAATCTAGCTCGCGTGGTTGAGCTTGATTGATTGTCATTGTGTTTTCTCGGCTTCCTTTCCCACTTCTTTTGCTCTGCTACCTGCCATACTCGTCTCAGCTCCTTCTTTGTCGTTGAATTTGCATCTGGGGAGAGTATCTGAGATTTACATCGGTTATTTTCCAATAGAGGAAGGACTGAATACGAATATGATCTCATCCAATAGCAATCCCAACGAGTGGCCGAGAGCATCATGTTCCAATGGAGAGCTTTGAGAGACGTGAAGTCTCTTTGAGCTCGTTTGCGGACTTTGATTCAGGCTTTCTCGCTCTTGCTTCTTCACGGCATAAACTCATTATCGCGCGGCACGTTGTACCTGGTATGGTTTAATTCGATGTGATGAACCGCAGATTTGGCAGTAGGGCTTGTCGTCACTAGAATTCGTCGCAGACTATTTGTGGTGTTGAACACAAATTGTGTTCGGGAATACAACAGAAATAAAACCTCGTCATGGATGCTTCTGCATACCAACAACAAGTTGATGGGAAACGACGGGCTTGTATTTAGGTTCAATTCATCTTCGAGAATCTCTGCAGGAATCATGAGTAGCGGAGAATCTTCCTCGGCAACGTGCTATTTGTCACTTACCTCAATGCAACGGGGGTCCACTCCCAGAGAGCGTTTACTCGGTTAATTTTTGGAACACGGATACTGAAACGGATGAGGGTACCAACGGGGTGTAGAACGTGGTGAGAAGTGCGATAAGAGGCGTGATGAGGAGCTTGATGAGGAGCGCGATTGAAACCATCATCGATACCGTAGTGGAAATGGTAGACGAGAAAGTAATGGGAAAGAGGGCTTTGAGAAACTTGAATGCCTGGAAGGTGAAAAGAAAAAGACAGTGCCAGTGAATGATACTATATTGCATGATGGCACTATTTATAGTATATTGACGTCGATGCCGGTGTCAACTATCACGTATGAATACTAGAGATTTAAGTCCCGTCTCTACTGAAGCAGCCTTCGAGAAGCTTGCCAATAATCTAGTTGAACCAGAGTAAGCTTACAGTAGAACCGAGGGTCCGCAGGCAATTGTACTGAATCTGATGGGTCTATCCAGGTAAATCAAGCCTGATATAACTCTGACTTTGAAGCCTCAAGACGTTCAAGTGCAGGGCCGTCACTGAGAGTACTGCTTCTTGTAGAAATGATGACAGTTCCAAAACTTCATTTTGCAGTCTTCGGGGTGGTTTGGGTATTCAAATTCCTCTTGAAGGGGACTATTGCCGGATCAATGGGAATGAAATATCAGAATAAGGCCCCTAGGGAAGGGAATATGGATATCTCAATGTTAAGTACATCCACGTAGGTACATCATGATGATCCATATGTAGTATATTCAACGCTATTACTAGTAGTAATAACGGTAATACTACTCATGAGGTCATGTATGTTCCGTCAGTGGTTCAACGCTACTACCTGCCCAACCATTAAAGTTCAGTTATTGGTACTACTAGTACAACTTAAACTTGAAGTACCCAGGTATCACTCAAAGAATACTAGTACTATATAGTATGGATGTCAGTGCGACTCGGAGATGGGTGTATATATACAGACTACATAGTAGCAGTATGAAGGTATTAATATTCGTTACCAAATCTAACTCAACTTAGTAGAATAATTCTAATCTAAACATTGGGTGTGTATCAACCCATGTAGAGAGCTCCAAAGACTCCAGAGATCCATGGATGAAGCTATACAGAAAATCCCCAAGCAGAAAAGCGTGGCAACTAAACCCTTTCCGGCCGATCCCAACTCCCTTCTTTCCCAGTGCTTCATCTTTTTCTGCTTCAACTCTCTCCAATCCCAACCAACTCCATGTCTCCATTCTCCGCAACCCGTCAAGCCACCGGCGTCCTCTCCAAGCCTCAATTCCTCTCACTTGTACGATCGTCGCCCCACCGCCCCTACTCAACTCCGAGACCGCCACCCAACGCCCCTCACAATCAGCAACGATCGCATTTCAAGATCCTCCCCATCATCGCCATTCTCGCCATTGGCTCCGGTTCTTACGTCTTGCTCGTCAAATCTCGTACTGGCCAACCTACCCGACCCAACTAAGCAAATCCCAACCCTCAAGCCTCAATTCCAGTCCGGATCCGGCTACCCCTCCTATCTCCTAATTCGAAACCTAAATAAACCGTCCCACACAATCTAATCCTCCCTACTTCTCTACTTTCAACCCACCACACCACAATACACCAAACAACAATTTTAATCCAATCCAATCATCACAATGGCCGAATCTACTAGCCCCCGCTTCTCTACAAACGACGTCACTGTCGTCTTCTTCCTCGGAGGCCCTGGTAGCGGAAAGGGTACCCAATCCGCCAACCTAGTTAAGGACTATGGCTTCGTCCACCTTTCCGCCGGTGACCTTCTGCGCGCCGAACAAATCCGCGAGGGCAGCCAATACGGCAGCTTGATCAAGGAATATATCCGTGAAGGCAAGATCGTGCCTATGGAAGTTACCGTCGCTCTTCTCTCGAACGCAATGGCTGATTCGCTGGCCTCATCTCCCCCGCCCGCTGGTACTAAGGCGCGATTCCTGATCGATGGATTCCCGCGTAAGCTGGACCAGGCTGTTTTCTTTGAGGCTACCGTTTGCCCTTCGGAGGTTGTGCTGTTCCTTGATTGTCCTGAGGCTGTTATGGAGACTCGTCTGCTGAAGCGTGGAGAGACGAGTGGTCGGGATGATGATAATGCCGAGTCTATTCGCAAGCGCTTCCGTACTTTTGTTGAGACTTCTATGCCTGTTGTGGATGATTTTGAGAAGAAGGGGAAGGTTGTTAAGGTTCAGGCTACTGGATCAGTTGAGGATGTTTATGCTCAGGTTAAGACTGGAATTGAGGCTCGCAATGTTCACCCTCGTTGAGCTTGAGTGTTTGTTGCAGGTTGCATAGGATGATTGACCAAGAGCTGGTGGTTGTGAAAAGTGCGTTGTTAAATACTTGTCGTGGAGCCTTTTAGACCGTTCATCATCCCCCCTTTTTCTTATTTCATGGGGGATATCATATTGATAGATTGCACATTCTGTTTCCTACTTAATAATCTCCACACCATTTATATTCATCATAATGCGCCTGCCTATAGTGCTGTGTGGCTATTCTGTTACCCAGCAAGGCGCCCCCTTCTACATTGTATCATAGCATAAAAAACTCGACAGCGCTTTGCTCAAGCGCATCACAAAGGCCTAATTATGCCTCGAATAATTTTTGGAAATGTTTTTATTCCTGATCAGGAGTTGTTCCTCCAGATAACATAAAATTGAAACAAGTAAAGTAAACCAGACATGACATGACTCGTGGGGATCCCTAAATCAGCGGGAAGGCCAGTTGATCCATCCTTACAACTGGCCAAGAGACAAAAGAGATATAAATGCATAAAAAAGACAATAGAAAAAAAGAGAAATAGGATGGCTCCCCTCTATTAGCGGAAAGGATTTTTTTTGTGTTCTGTGAGTTATCCACTCAACCTCATCAAACACCAGAATCCATGCACTCCCAAACAACCAACGAGCGACTCTAAACTTATTCAGCAGTAGGCTCAACCTCGCGGGTTTGCGCGGGCTGGGACTGCTGGTTACGGCGAGGGCCTCCAGAGCGGGCCTTGTCGTTGTTCTTGGCCGCCTCCTGGTCGGCAGCAGCCTGAATACCTTCACGGACGAAGCGCTCACGCTCAGAGCGGATGACAGTGAGGACACCCTCGAGGGAGCGGCGCCAGACCATCAGACGGCCCTGGACCTCAGCCCACTGCTTCTCACCAAACACACGGTAGGTGGCACGGTGGACAAGGAACTCAGCGCGCTGCTGGGAGAGCTTACCCTCAACAAGACCAGCACGAATGGTGTCAATAACCCACATCTCGACATCGGTAGCGGGGACGCGCAGAGCGGAGACGATGGTGGCGTAGGGAAGCGAGCGCGAGGGGGTGGAAGAGGCAAGCGAAGTCAGAGTCAGCAGACGCATCTTGGTCTGGAGAGCATCGGCGGCCTCGGCGAGAACGCCGCCAGAGATGGAGGCGAGGGGAGAGGCAGCGATGAACTCCTCGTAGGCATCGAGAGTGTCCGAGGTGAAGATTTCAAGGAGCTCGAAAAGAGTGCTGTCGCTGGAGCGGAGGGACTGGACGGCGTCTGAGCCGGTCAGAGGGGTGAAGTCGAAAACGGTAGGGCGACGGAGGGCAGAGGCGAGAGCGCGAACAGCGAGATCGCGGGCAGCGGGCTTGCTGGCATCAGCGGCGGGGATGGTCTGAAGGGCCTGAACAACGTGGGACTGAGCCAGGTCATCGTCGCCGGCGGCAGTAGAGGCATCAGCAATAGCCAGGTGCAGCTTCTGTGCCTCCTCGTCGTCCAACTCCCAGGCAGTCAGCCATGTGGGCAGCTGGTTGGCCAATTGTGGCTTCAGAGCCTCGAAAGCGTATCCGGACCCAGATTGGCGGATGACGGCAACAATGGCCAGGAGAATGTGGTAGCGGCTGGAGTCGTTACCGGACAGGGTGTTGAAGATGGTGGTAAGGATAGAGATGGCCAGAGTTGGGCCGAATTGAGGGGAGGTGGTGATGGGCTTCGCAAGGTAAGCGCAGATGCGAGGCAAGAAGGCGTCGGGATCGGAAGCCTGGTGAACGAGGTGCACAAGGAGGTTGTAAGAAGGAGTGATTTCTATTTTTTTCAATCCCATGTCAGTTCCATAGGTCCATATCTTCTCGAAGAAAAAAAAAGTTGCTATGCCGCCGCATCATCGAATATCGATTTTCTTGGCGGTCGCAACTTCGAGATACAATGACTCACCCTTCTCGGGGGCACCGTTCAGGACGGCAGCGGCGGCCACGATCTTCTTCAGGACCTCATCGTGTTGCTTGAGGTCGGGTTCGCCCTCGGACTGTTCCTGCTCGCGGATCGGCTGGAGGAGCGGGGCGATCTCGGACTGCAGGCTGCCCTCTTTGCGGAGAGCGTCGACGTACTGGGCGAATTCCTCAGCGAGCTCGGCGAAAGAACCCTCAATGAGGAGGGTGTTGGACGGAGCGGGCATGATTGGGGGGTGGTGGTGTGGTGGGAGGAGGAGAGGGAGAGAGGAGGTTCTTTGATGGTGGAGTCTATCGATAAGTTGAGAAATTTCAGTGTGTGCCAAAAAAGTCTTGGCGAAGGGAACAACTGATTTGACTGCGACAACAACCACATTAACCTGACACCCTCGTCACTGCATTCAACCACGTCAAATAATGCAGAACCTAACGAAACTACGATACGGATTTTTGAAAGACGAAATAATCTAGAAGAATTGCCAGAATGAGCGATGTTATTATGAGTTATTCGCGATTCGCACACTCCAGACTCCGGACTCCAGAAAAAGGTTCCACCAAACACAAAAAGTCCGATGCCGCCTTCATAGATAAGCGGAATAACAACCATACAAGCTGGGCAAGCTCCAGGGAAAAAGAGCCACGAAGGGTTCTCGAACAATAACCGGAAACAAAAATCACAATCGCGCTAAAATAAAATGATAAAGGAAACACACGTTGACCCTTACACTAACGCGCTCTCCAAATATTATGTTTCAGGCAGAATACGCCTTACAGGACCAAACGCATGGCAAGGAACATGAGAGATGCAAGCACACCAGTGGAGTAGGTCTCAATCATGCCTCCAAGGGGAGCTGCAGCACTGGAAGTAGTAGCACTCGCAGCGGCGGCGGATGAAGAAGTGGAGGACTCGTCGGAATCAGTGGTGGAGGCCATGTGCAGGGTGTGAGATGGAGCAGCCGAAGAAGAAGTGGAAGAAGCGCTGGAAGTGGCATTCTTTGTTCCACACTTAGCGGCCTTCTTGCAAGCCTCTTGACCCATGACATCGTTAGGGTGGGCATCAATGCATTGACCGTAGTTGGCTTCGCAGACGTAGAAGGGAACGGTCTGGAGGAATGGGCTGACATCGGGAGTAGTGCCGTCGTTGCAGACACAGTCGAACTTCAAAGTGGACTAGAGCGAGTGCTATGGTTAGATTGAATCGTATTGTATCGAGGTGAGATGAATTGTAGGTGTCACATACGGGATCACAGCTGTTTTGTTTGGTTCCATCGCTGCAAATGGCCGGGCACTGGTTGCGCTGGCCCTGGCACCACGAGTCTATTGCATATTAGTTGATTTTTCCTCTCAGCAGAAGAAAAAGGATGTAAACATACTCAGTTCATCCGGCTTTACGAGCCCAATGTTGAAACCAGCGGGAAGGTTGTATGGTGCGGAGGACGGCGCAGAGGAGTTCTGGCCAAGTGCTGAAACCATCAAGGTGGAGAAAAGGACAATAGAGGAGAGCATGATGATGATTTATTGTGAATGCAAATTAGAAGGTGATAGAGTATGAAGACAATAGTTCCAAGAGAAAGAGAAAGACAGTGAGAGAGTTGGAGGTGAAGTGAAGAAGAAGAAGAAGAAGAAGAAGAAAACAAACAAACTTGGAAGAAATGGCAGGCACAACCCGGTATGGACGACCCTGTGAAGGGAGACCGTTTCCTAAGTATTATTTAGGAATAATAGTATACAGTAAATAAACAAGATTAAATCAATTAAAAACACTCATAACCAGGGTAACTGTCAACAAGGCAGCAGCCTACCCCCAGCTGCCAGTCACATAACTTCTCACTTTCCCCCAATCCTCGAATGCCATACCTTAACAGTGTGTTTTAGACTTCACATTATTCAATTGACTCGATAACAGCCCCCTGCAGTATTCTGTACTACTCGTGTTGATCCTATACGGCTATCTAGTAACACAACCTTTCCGCCTCTCTAGTTGAAAGGACGTAAGGTGTTATTGAGGACTTCAAGGTTGTACAACAACCCAAATCTACATAAAGAATAAACAGTTAAACAGTGGGCTTGGTGTGTCCTTGGTCCCTCTGGAGGTTGTTGATTCCTGCATTCCAAGCCGGATTCCTCATCGGCTGGGGACATGCCTCCTTGCAGCTGTCACCTGGCGATCGCATACCCGAGTAAGACCATGCCAATGCTCCTTTAGGTTTTCAATTGCCGAGATCTAAGACACATTGGACTAGCTAAGTAATCAATTCTTGTCCCTTGAGTGGTCAGCGTGCAGGGTATTTCGTTTTTAATATCGATCTACACTACACCTATGTATGCGGCATCAATCAACTGAAAGGCCCAGTAACTTGAAGTTCTTCTTAAGCTTCTATTGAAGAGGTTAAATTATGTAGGAATCAATCTTTAATCCAGCTTTGCACTGTATATGTAAAGATCCGGTAAAATGACTTCATGTCCTATACAGTCTCGACTTGCTCTTGTCCTTCTTTTGAGATATCCTTGAATGGGATCCATTTAGTCCACACAACGAAAAGGAATGAGACGACAGGGCTAACGGCGGTTATGTGCTGTCCATAAGGACGTTAGTATAACTCCCTATGAAAGAGGGCATTGCTCAAATTTCTTACAAAGACTTGCCTAAATGCTTCGCTATAGGCAGAATAACAACCGAAAGATATTCGTTGGGGATAACTGATCTCACTTGGGTTGCCCCGGTTGATATCATCTTCTCGACCAAAGATGATGAAATCCCTCCCTGCAGCTCGCTTCTAAGCCTGGACTCAAATATTGCATCACCCATGGCTAGAAAGATGGCACAGCTTGCCGAGATCACAAAGAGAAGGCTAGTTGCACCTAACGGAACAAGGCCAGGTGGCAAGACGCCTGAGCTCCTAAATGAGCCCTGGAAATTTAGTTAACAGCCTGTACCACCTATTTGGAGAGCCAGAAGTAAACAGGCTATTTCACCAGCGAAAAAGATAAAAACGGCTATATCCAAACGTCGGAGCTTAGATTTCAGAGAAACTTGTTCAGAGGTGGCTTTCCTAACATGAAAAAGATAACCACTCCTAGTGCAGAGAACCCACCAATTGGCAGATTAATCTAGAAACACCATCTCTCTGTAGATATTGATTATCAAAATTGGAATGGTTGAATGTGAAGGTAGAAAGTTCAAGTTTTCGATTGAAAACGATTTGAAAGATTGTTGATACTAATTTGAAGGTGATGCAGAACTTTTGAACATTTCAAGATTGAACTTTACGAGCGTTAAAGAATTAAGTATCTTCCAATAACCACTCCATTACATGTCTAGGCGTGTAGAATGGACGCCTGGACATAAATTTATATAAAGTACTCAACATCTATAGTTCCAATGTAAGCCGCTTACCCGATCCGGTCAGCCGAGGTTCACCGGGGCTCCGGGGTAAACTGATGAACACGAACTTCCATCTGCATCACACTTTAAATATCTCTCCTCCTTGGATTTTAGGGTTGCTCGCCGAGAAGGTCATTGAGATAACCTTAACTACTCTGCCATTAACAGCTCATTCTAAGAAACGAGCTTCAAACATAAAAAATGGCTGACCCGGAACCCGAGATCGCCCACTTCCGCTCCCATCAATGGGCCAATTCTCTAATATCCTCGGAGGACTTCATCCCAATCCCTACGGATTCCCGGAAAATCAAGCCCTCAACCGGAGAAGACGGTTATTTTGCCAACACGCTAGGGACTCCATCTACCATTCCACATGTACTCACTTTAATGCGTCGCGACATTCCCGGCGCGCCCGCCGAGACTCCGACCTGGCTCCCCGCAACAAAACAAGATGCAGCGGCCACGGCAAAACCCACTCCAGCCGTGAACCCGGCGGATGTCCTCATGATTTTTGATCTTGGGAATCCTGGTCTCTCGGGTCATCCGTACACTGTGCACGGCGGCCTTGTAGCAACGCTTATAGATGAGGCCATGTCTCTTGCTGTTGCGGCGCATACCCGTGGACCGGGTGCAAAGATGACTGTGGAAGAGAACCCCCGCGGAAAGGTCTTTACAGTGCAGCTTGATGTCCGATATAAACAGCGGGTGGTCACGCCTGCTTTGCTAGTTATACGGGCTAGAGTTATCGGGCGTGTTGGCAAGAAGTTCTGGGTAAGGGCTCAGGCTATACAAGAGGATGAAGAGGGTGCTGGTGGCCATTTAGAGTGGGCGAAGAGAAAGGTTGTCAAGGCCGATGCTATGGCTTTCTGGATTGTGGTGCCTGATGAGAAGCTTTGAAGAGGAATGATCGTCATATACACCCGTGTACATATAGACTGAGACTGGACTTGTAGATATACTGCTATGCAGCAAAGCGTCCGCCTATAGATATCTCATTATTGTCTACTCGCTTTTTTGGAATAAAATTTGCATACATTTTTTGTTTGTCGGATATTTTGTTTTTTTCGAATCCACCGATTCAAGTCGATCCACTCTCTGTAAACATAGGCAATCGTTTTATATTAAGAACGGCCGATAAATACATGTATGCAAAATCCAACCCTCGCTCTACAGCATTATATAAGTCTAAGTACCCGAAATCAAACATGCACCATTTACAGCTTGGTTGCCTTCCGATTTCCTGTATTCCGGCTCGCGCTAACAACCAAGCCAACCTGTGCGCCAGCCGCAACAACCTCTCCATCTTGATCCAAAACCGTAACATTCAAATCGGTTCTTCCATCCTTGACCACCTTTGTCTCAATCCGACTATACAGCCACTCAACCCCACCAGGAGGCAACCGCTTCTTCAAATCAAGACTCAGCGTCACAGTGGGGTACCAACTTTTCGCCTTACCCGGGGCCGCGTTCTCTGTATCTCCAGCAGCCCCAGATGAAGCGACAACATCTAGCCCATCCAAAGCCATAGGAAACATATCAAGCAGATATACAACCGCCGGGTCAGTCCATCTCCCTTCTTTATCTCCGTTCGGCTGAAATCGCACCCACTGATCAATAGCCATGCGCCCATGGCGCTTCTGCTGCACACCTCCATTTCCAGGCCCATAAATCTCGATCTGGCCCTCTGCGAGTCGGAATTCGGGATACCGCGACTTAAGCCTAATCCACTCACCGTCTTTTCCTGTACTGGCTAACTTGGCGAAATCAATACCTCCACCTGGGAGGGTTCCGGGCGCAGGCGCAGGGAGCGGAGTCCATCTTGTCTCGGCAGTGAGGCCTACCTCTGCATCTGGCGGGCTGACAGTTATGTATCCCGCTACTTTTATCTCGAGGCGATCTTTTTGTTTCTCCGAGGGCTGGAGGAGCTTGATGTGGATTGTGCTTGTGCGGGCGCCTAGCTTGATATCTTCGACTTCGAACGTCACAGGCCCAACAGCCGTGCGTCTAAGGAAGGAGAGTTGAATGGAGATAGGAGCTGCAGGCGTTGAGTATTGGGTTGGGTGGGCATGGGCGAAATGCGTGGTGGCTAATTTATACAGGACTGATGTTGTATAGCCGCCATGGGGAACTGTGGGGTTTATTTGCATTAGTTTCATTCCTGATTTCCCTTCTGGTTTCAGATTTTCTTTTCAGCCTTGCTAGCGCTAGCAGGGCAAATTGGGATTCGAACTAGACTGTACCTGTTCCGATGCACCATTCCGGGCGGAGAGTGGCGCTGTATTTATTGTTTCCTTGGGGCTGGACGTGGATTGCCTCTTGAAAGGATGCGTTGAGAACCATTGTGCATTAATGTAAAGTAATGATTGGCGAGGGTCCTTGAAATGTGCCATGTGGGGGGACGAAAGAACCCCTGTTGATTTTATGTGCTAACGAACTTGGTCTCCACTCTCCAGCTGCGGGGAGTGAACCTCGGCTGGATTTCCACGTCATAGCCGACGCTGAGTAATCTTGCATAAAGCTGCAGATGCCTGTTAATTAAGCGAATTATACTGGTTGGTGAAAGAGGTGATAAGAGGTTTGGATTGAATATTACGAATCTAGATGGCCACTGTTTAAAAATGGTTGCATGTTTGGTGATAGCTGCACGATCCAGGTTAATATTAGATTCGGGTATTGCAGATTTGCACCATTGTTCATGACAAATCCAACAATACAGCAGCAGCTAAGGCCAACCAAGATGCTTCCAAGTTCGGCCACTTTTATTCAAAACTTCTGTCACCTGCCTTCAAATTGTTACAATGCATTACTGACGCTCATAGTAAAGTCAACTGGTGTATTAAAAGTATTGATCTAGTAGTAAATGTTCGAGAGTGCTGCAGGCACACAATAAGTTCCCTTGTATATCACGTACTAACCCTCAATATATCTAAACTTTAGCCGAATTTACTCAGTAAACCTGTTTATAGGCGTCTCCATGAAACGTACCAGCTCAAACAAGACCACTTCATCCAGCAGAGGGAATAAACTACATAGAACTATCTATCTACCAAGCCCGAAATAAACCAAATTGTATGACCGTGTAAAAGGCAAAAAGTGAAAAGAAATGAAAGAAATGAAAACGCCGATCACCGCTTCGTATCATGGATTCGTCTGACCGTGTTCAGGTTAGGGGAAATTAAGTGACCTGTCAGATAACTAAGCTTTTCGGGGGGCTTTACTGTACCGCGGGCTTCGATGTAGTAGGAAGTTGCTGTAAACAAGCAAGGACACCTAGAGAGAGATTAGCAAACTGAGTAAAGAACAGGAAGAAGAAGAAAAAGGTTTTTGGGGGTATTCACCTGTCACTCCCTGCGTTAAAGTCGCCTTGGCCTCGGTGCTTCGTGATCCCAAGGTGACCGTCATGGAGTAATCAACATCATTGTTGTTCTGCAACTCATTGGCCCAGCGGAAGACGGGCTCGTCTTCTCGGTTGTCTCCCATAACAAGCAAGAAATCAGGCTTCACAGTTTCTTCTAATTCTTCAGCAGCTTTCAAGCACCATTTCCAGACCTGCTCTGTGGCTGATGCTTTGGTAACGCTCATAGTCTCCACAATGAGAGCACCTTCGACTGGGACGGCATGTACACCGTAACTAGAGCAAGCATCATTGATATGATCTGCACATTCAGCAGCAAGACGTCCTGCGCCGGGATGGTTTTCTGCAGACCCATAGTGGAAGACAAGCGAGCAATGAAGCTCCTCGACCCAGCTGCCCTCAGTTCGGTCTTTGAAATAGGCCAGAATATTGGATACAGACTTCTTCCACGTCTGGATATGAGCCTTGCTTACAATGCGAGCCCATTCATCGGACTGGGGATCACGAACAAAGCAGCCGTTCTCAGCGATAAGCCCGAGATTATTGACTTGACGGAAGAGCCGTTCCATTTCTTCCGGCATGCGGGAGCTCATCACGTACACCACATTGTCTGGGTCGTCGGTCAACTCCGTGAGTACCGTGATAGCACGTTGAGGGGTGGTGAGAATAATACTACGAGGGGACCCCCATGAGGCCAGTGTGCCCTCGTAATCGACAATCATCAACCGGCGCTTTGACTGTCGGTACTGATCAACGAGCCGTGGTATAGAGAGTCGAGGAACAGCCATTATTTCTCGTGCAGACTGTTCATTCCAGACGCGTGTTAAGGTTTCATTGAATGATTTCACCCAGTTGGCAGTGGAGTTTTGCAAAACTGCCTTATGGAGTTGATCCCATACTTCTTTCCGCTCCTTCTCACCACGAGTCAACGCGGTATGAATCGCTTCTGAACATTGTCGGTAGTCCCATGGGTTTACCAGTAGAGCATGGTTTCCAAAGACTGATGCACTGCCGGTGAACTCACTGAGAATCAGTGAGCCATACTTTTTGTCCCCATAACTACCGTCTTGACAATACACAAATTCATGGCTGGTTAGATTCATGCCTTCACGAAGACTGGTTATCATCAAAGCATCCGCCACCGTAATAAGAGCGAGATACTGAGAAAATGCAAGGTCTTGTTTCAAAAACACCAATGGCTGATGAGCCAAAGTCGAGTGGGAGGAGTTGATTCGCATAGCAATGTCAGATATGGTGGCTTCTAGCTCTAACTGTTCCGTAGTGCTAGTGGCAACCTGAATCAGAACTACCTTCTCTGCCCATTCCGGATAGGTGTTGAGGAATAGTTCATAGCTCAGTAGCTTTTGACGAATGCCCCGAACAGAGTCGATCTTGTCGCGAGAGACGATCAGTCGCTTACCCTGGTATCGCTCAGAGATAATATCGACCCATTGCTCTACATCTTCCGTTCGGCGCCGCTTGTCCCAAGAAGTCGGATCAATACCAATCGGGAATGTCCCTACGTTGATAAAACGATCCTCCATCTGGATCCCCTCATTGGTAGCCTCTACGCATAAAATGCGACTGCAGGTTTGCAAGAAGTGTCGACAATATTCAGAAGTCTGGAAGCCGATTAAGTTGGCACCCAAGACGCCCTCAAGCAGCTCCTTGCGCGGAGCCAAGCACTTGAACACCTCGGATGATGGGAAAGCAATATGCAAGAAAAATCCAATCTGGGCATCAGGAAGCAGCTTCCGCAACATAGCTGGAACAAGCAGCAAATGATAGTCTTCAATCCATATGGAATCACCTCGCTTCCAACTCGCTGCAATTCGATCCGCAAATGCCTGGTTGAGCTTCACATAGTAGATCCAGGAGTGGTCTTCATAAGCTTTGCTCTTCGGGTTGTCTGGAATTTGGTAATGAAAGACAGGCCATAGAATGGTCTTACAAAAATGGGTGTAATGGCCATCGAAGTCTCCGTCATCCACAAACACAGTCAATGAGCCGTACTCATCCTCTAGTCTCTCTGCAATCTCACGACGTGTGTGATCCGCCAACGCATCAGTAGGCATACCCAAGGTGCCAACCCATATCATCTCGTCGAGATATCCAGCATCTTTGGCAGAGCGAACTGCATTGCGCAGTCCGCCATTACCTTGCTCTGCTGTTTGGACAGTCCAATCCGCCCGGGAAAAGGACATTTTCCGATAGACGGACATTTTTCGACTAACTGAGCCATGTTTTTTGATTCCAAAATATGGTGCAGGCTGTTCTGTCTCCGGGATCTTCGGTAAGGTCGTTCCCTTGGCCAGTACAACGGGATCTGCGTGCTTAAGAATTGACGGAGACGGCGATGCGAGGGGTTTGGCCTTCGGTTGTGTGAGCGCATTAGTTGAGCCCCAAGCTGGTGAATGGGCCTCGCTCTCTGTAAGAAGGGGGTTTTCCGTTGGAGGGGTGGATGTTGGTGGAAATGGGTAGCCTGACTGTTTGTCGTCGGCCTTGGCCATCGCATGGGCAAAGATACTCTCATGGTCAGTGGTCGCACCTGGCGTGAGCGCCGAGTTGAGATTACCATTGCTACTCTCGAAAAGACTGGCAGGTGCGCTTGGAGAAGAGGTTGCTGTATCCGCTACAGCACTGGAGGCTGCTGGTGCCGGAGGGGTCACTTGAGAGGCGACGCTGTTGCGACCTTTGTTCACATGAAAGTTCACTGTGAAGGGCAGAAAGCTAAACAAGTCATGAATAAGTCATTAATTATCATTTGCATTCAATACTCTCATTGAACTTTCTTTCTTGGTTTTCCTGAGGTGACGGTAGTCTTCAACCAAGTATACTTACAGCGAGGCAATGATCACGGTCATAGTGGACAGAACCTCCCTTGTGAAAGAGGGGGTTCAAGGGATAGAATGTAGGTGTATCACAGCCGAAGCTCCCCGTACAGCGATTGGACCCAGAGATCAGGGCGTTACCTTCGTAGCGATCGAAATGGTTGAAATTCACCGAAGTTAAAGGTGTTGTGGAGCTTGGATACTAATCAGATGAAGATCTGTTTTTCTCTCATGGCTACGTCATGTGAAAGGTCGATCAAGAATCAAGAGTGGACACTTCAGTGAGGTGTGCAAAGAACGCAAAGAACGCAAAGAATGGGCAGTTCCAAGATTACTGTCAATCTGCCATAAGCCTAGAACTTCAACCCAAACTTCGGAATAGAAACTGGGAACTGTCTAAACTTGAAATCTGTCAGAAACGCGGGGAGGGACGAGACCAAATTGGCTATTCTGCTATTCTGCCGTTGAAAACAATGCGTATTGACTCTGACGTCCCATACCAAATGCCGACGACTCCGTCTCCACATATGGCCAAAAGAATGTAATATTACAGTATTACAAATACCATTGTATGGATGCCCGGTTCTGATTGGTGGAATGTCTTGGTGGATCACCTGACGACGGATGAGGTAATCCGCCTAGTCATGATGTCCCTCACTGAGCTTTTGCTGGTCTCGGTGGTTACTTCTTTTCGTCGCAATCAAGTTTGCTCACGCCCGTGCCAGGTATGACATTGCGCCTCACGTCGGCTCCAGTATCCGGTATCCAGAAACGCAAATCTGCCAAGTCGGTTCCTGCAAAATCCCGCGTCTCGCCCTTCGCCGCTCATGCGCGCCGCAAACCAAATGTCGTTGCAGCCGGTGTGAAAACAGCGGCTGCAGACTTCGGTCTAGACGAACCCCTTCCCGATGAAGGTATCTCATTATATATCTCGGAAACCGCTTCAGTCCAAAATGTCGAACAGGCAGTTGAGGATGTTGGAAGTCGAATGTTCGACGAACTGCCAGCACGAGCGGGGATGAACAGCACACGGATTGCGGAGGTTCTGAATTTACGCCGATCGCTACCCCCACTTGCTTCCGTGGCCCATATACATACCCTGCTAAACGCACCCACAAGAGTGGAGCGAGAAGTAGTTGAGTTGGTCAAATCAGGTCGGGTTCGTCGTTTGATAATCCCTGGGCGCGGGAATGATGCAGCTGGATTGGGCGACTGCCTAGTTCTTGCAGAGGAGTGGGAACACTTGGTCCGCAGGAGCACAGCTCTTGATACCGCTATCAAAGGTGAGCGCTTACGATACCTTTCCACATCCTTTCAGAAGAGAAACGAAGAGAGTTAACTAGTCGCAGATAGATTTATAGATATCCTCAATCGCATGGGAACCCACTCGGCTCTCTCACAAGGAGTTTTTGCGCCCGAGGAGTATAGAGCATTAATGCGTGCTGGCTTTCTTGTCTCATCGTCGTCATTTACACAGGGATCTTTGAGTATTGCATCACTCCCTAATTTGCCCACCGCTGCTATATCATCAGCCAGTCGGAGTACATCAGCCCATTCTCAGCCCGACCAGCCTGTACAGAGTGACTCCCAGGCTCGGGCTGCAACCTTGTTTTTGTCGCTTCCAAACATTGGAACGTTTCTACGATTGCTTGGAGCAGGACGTGCCCACTTATTGTCTCTTCTCAAACGGTCGCCTTCCGGTGAGGTACCATTGGGTCTGCTTAAAGATCGTTGGGATGGAGCAGTCGAAACAAACAAAAGCTTCCATTTGGCCAAAAGGGCTAGAGGCGAGTTTGCAGGGATTCTCCCCGGTAAAACCAAGAAGTGGAAAGATTTATATGGCATGCAATTCCGCTGGGTGCTGGAAGAGGCACTGGGGGCTGGGCTTGTAGAAATATTCGAGACAGGCAGTGTTGGACCCGGAATCCGCTGCTTATAGAACCACATTTATAGGGCACTTGGCTCTTTATAAGAATAAAATTTAATGAATGATGACTGAAATTATAGGGCAACCCCCACTACAGAAAGTTAACCACGATAGCAACTGCGCCTCTGCCTGTGGTTGAGGGAAAGTGCCGGCCGATCTCTCCACCCATAAATAAATGTAAACAACAACGATTGAACTCTCTAAATCCCCTCCTGTCATCAACTTTGCTACCAAAAAATCAAAATGCCTCTCTTACGTTTACAGCCACACTTGTTCGCGTCCCTCCCCGCGCATTCCTCTCTCACAGCCAACGAGGCGCGCCCGCAACTCCAATCATTTGCGGGGGATGCCCTCCATGAAGCTCTGGAGTTTCTCCACACGATCCCGTCAACATTCACAACAGACCCCAAATTACGCGCGTCGCCACCATCTGAAGCCAAAGTCAAGCTCCTACGGAAGTGGCGCGATCCTTCAACAAACAATACAGTTGATAAAGCTCCCGGGGCTGAGTTCTGGGTGTGCCGACAAAGTGAACATGTGAATGCCAATACCCAAGGAACAGCATCATGGGAAGAGTTTGAGAATGGACTAAGGTCGAACCACGCAGAGAATGAAATGGACTACACGCCTAGTGTGACAAGTGTAGAGCAACTTATGCAATGGTCGCGATCGGACATTGGAAATATTGAGACTCAGGGAGTAGCCTTCAAGGATGTCGATATGGAGAGTACGTATCGATTAATTGAAACCCTTGCACTATCGCCTATGTATCGCATGATCGAGAACTAATATATAGCACAGTCAATTTGATCACCCACACCTTCCACCCTGGTGCGCTTATTGCGCCTCGCAGCTTCATCTCCCTAACCATATCTGCTGCATATGACAACACGCAAGCCCCAACTCATGAGAATGCCCAAAGCCGCCCCCTAAAGGGATTCATTACAGCGCAAATACCGCTTCGATCAACTGCATCGTCTACCCCACCAGGTCTCCATCAAAAGATCGTCGCTTCTGTACCCAAACGTGCCATCTTTGCTAGTTACGCGAGTGTTGAACACGTTACGCTTCTTCCGCCTACTGGCGAGAATAATCTCAGCCTCATCGAGTGGACTATGGCAACAACTTCGGATGCAGGTGGCTCTATTCCGCAGTGGGTTCAACGAAACTGGACCATGGGAGGTGTGCCACGAGCTGTTGTAGCAGATGTGGGGTTATTCCTGGGGTGGACTATGCGTCGACGATCATCTTAATCTCGGAATTACTGAGTTTAGGAGCTGTACGATGAAATGTGTCATTTGTGTGCTCTCAAAGCAAGAAACATGATATGCCAGAATTACTCTGGTGCGAACTTTCATCAATGATATGACCTTTATGACTTGAAGGCTGCGTATGCTTGCAATGCGGCAGAGAGCCCAACAGCCCACGCATTTTCGTTGATACCATGTTTAGCATACCATGCCGAACTGGTCCAGAGCAGGATGTTGATGATGCCCGCCATAGCTTTTGTGAGTGGGTCGTTGAGAGCAGCTGGGTCGCGGGACCATTGATAATGAAGGATTGCTTGACGTGGATTAGTTGAAATGTCTGGTAGATTCAATGGAAACTGAGTACCCACCCGATACTAAGAAGAATGCGCTACCCTGCATGACGTAAAAAACAAATTAGCAGCGATTATCTATACCCAAGAGCTCCCAGGATCCCCGAAGGATCAAGCTGGTAACCGCAGGATCGAAAACATACCTGATACCAACCTACAGTTCCACAAGCCCATGGTCTGGAGTTGGTGATTGCCTTGAAAACTTTCTCCGATGTCCATTGTCTGCCGCCAATCTAAAATAAAGTATGAGCACCTTGAGAGCCTTGAGTCCAATATTTGGAGCCCAACGTACCGTGTGTCCAACAGCAAGCAACACAAAAGACAGAGCAGATGCTCGGAGAGATCCAGAGGGTGCTACAGACATTCTGATGTGATAATCAATTGTTTTCTTGTATATAGCGAGATAACGGAGAGTGAACAACTTGAAGACGCAAATGATTAGAAATTCCAAACTCCGCATTGAAAACTGGGATGGACGGACCCCTAGATAAACAGCACCTCGGTTCAGTAATTGTGCAATTGTGGAGACGCCGAGGTCCCCACTTTTGGCTTGCAGGAGGAATCCTGCCTTGAGCTTATTTATTTTCATCGCGATCTATAAACCACTTGTGCGGGGTTTTCAGTTTAGTGGGATTATTCAACATCCCTCACTTATGGCAATCAATTTCAAATCTTTATATATTTATATGCCCCGGGTTTGATACATTATGGTACTACAAGTTTTATAAAACATTGTGTTTCAACTTTCTACATTTATCACTAGTAGTAAGTAGATATATTCTGTAGTCGAGCAATGCTGGGTAGGTTTAATTAGGTTTCCACGTAGTATGGATCGTACTACAAGAGGTTGTAGCATAGTACTAGGGACTAGTACTACTCAACAAGAGAATCAAGACAGTAGTATCAATCACCAATGTAAAAAGCAGCTCTGACTCCAGGGCTAGCATAGGGCCAATATCGGGGTCCAAGCCTTGAATATTTCGATTTTGAGCCAGGGTCACTGTGAATTAGTCCAGAAGTTCAAAGCTCATCAAGTAGAAGGCCCAGTACAAGCAATTACAATGACAACTCCCGACCACAAAGGTTTGATTCACAAGTTCCTAAATTGGATACATGCGGCCTTGCATACGCAGGTTTATGAAATGCAGTATATAAGCGATAAAAAAGCGAGCCTATGTGACCCTTGGGTCGTGTGGCTCAATGGGAATGCCCGAGGCTTACCAAAAACAAGTCGGAGTCGTTCCCCCCAATTTTTTTTAAATCTTTTTTTCACCTTGACTGGAGGTCGACTCATACATGTAGTGTTTTTCTTTTGCACGATGTTAAGGAATGGAATAGAGAAAAGACATAAAGTATAGGAAGATAGTGTGTATCTGGTTTATTACAAAGGGGCCCACCTGTGTCTAAAGGGTGTAGTTCATCAAATGAAATATATCCTACTTTCAGATGTCAAAATAGGCTACATCTAGACCTATGGGCTTAATTATTAAGAAAACGATCGGAGAAGAGATATATTCATTATTTCAAAGCTCTATTAATATAATATTATCATCACAAACGCCACTGAAGCTAATGGCTGGCATTCAGGCCTGATTCTCGATAACCTGTTCTTGCTTTTTCTTATTCGCATCCTTCTTGACGCTCTTCCATTCGAAGAAGAAAGCCGGAAACAAAGCCAAGCACGACATAGTGATCGCAAGAATAACTGTTCTCGTAATAGCATCACTGTATCCATCCAAGACAGCATCTAACTTCGATTCAGGAACATATTCTCGCAATGTAGTAGCTCCAGCCGCGATAATCTTCGCAGCATCGACACCAGGTACACTTGCTAGATTCTCATTGAGAAAATTGGTGAATAGTGTCTGCGCAATAGCAAGGAAAACAGCACCATTCAGCTGCTGCGAGAACATGAGCAGTGAGGCTCCAACTGCGACATCTGCAGGTGGAAGACATGTCTGCACGGCAACATTGGCCTGTTGGAAACCGAATCCGAGACCCAATCCGTAGATAAACTGGTAACCGATCCACTTAGAATGTCCTGTAATAGGTGTGAATGTGTAGATCAAACCTGCGCCAACTGAGAGCAGAACCACGCCCGCGTACAAGAATGGATTGTAGTATCCGAATTTTGTAACTGCCACACCTGCACTGATTCCCCCTACCACCATGGCCAGGACGAGAGGCAGATTCATGATACCCGATTTCTCGGCATCGACGTTTTTGATGGCCTGGAACCAGATGGGAAGGTAGTAGAGCATAACCATCATACCAGCACTGAGACACATGGTCCAAGCAACACCAGCGAGAACGGAACGTTGCTTGAAAATGCGAGGTGGGACAAGCGCTCTCTCTCCGCGCCGAATTTGCGAAGCAACGAATATGGTAGCGAGAACACCGAAAAGGACGAATAGGAGGATAATCCGCCAGCTGCCCCATGCGTATGTAACACCGCCCCATTCCAGAGCAAGTAATAGACATACGACGGAGGGCATGAGGAAAAGATTCCCAACTGGGTCAAGTTGGAGAAGCTTCTCTTTCATGGTGAAATTTCCAGCTTTCGGAGGTGGCACATCCAGCAGGAAGAAGATGGCTATCATTGCTAGACCTCCGAAGGGAAGATTGATGTAGAAACACCAGCGCCAGGAAACATTTGTCGTGAAGACACCACCTAGAATGGGACCAAGGACTGAGGCAATACCGAAAACAGCACCGTTGAGTCCTTGGAAAATGGGTCGTTGTTCGAGAGGAACGGTCAAGACGATGATGAGGACCAGGCCTGCTGCGATACCACCGGTTCCTAAACCAGCTACTGCTCTACCGATGATCAAGGCGACTGATGAAGGGGCTGCACCGCAGACAGCGGAACCAATTTCGAAAACCAGGATTGAAATCAAGAAAACCCATTTCGCGGGGTAGATGGTGTAGATTCGGCCGTAGACGAGTTGAGATGCCGATGAGGTTAACATGTATGCACTGCCGTACCAGCCAATGTCGTTAATACTGTGAAAGTCATCTGTAATTTTGGGCGTTGCTGTTGCGACAATTAAACGGTCCTAACCAAATGTTAATTTTCTTCGAAATTCTTTTCTTTTCCTTTCCTTTTATTGTTTCCAATAGGAAAAATGTGTATTTGAGCTAGTTTGCTCTAGGACATGTACTTACTAGTGCAACGAGGAAGATGGCGATATATAATGACAGCATAATTGGAATGATCTTCTTCATAGGAGGATATTTTATTGACTCTGTTGTAACGGTGCGCTGAACGACATCGGTGTCGTCTTTCGGAGATGCCGACTCCTCAAAAATCTTTTCATGATCAGATTGGGAAGAGCTACAGTCGTGTAATGACCTCTCATACGTTTCTGGTTGTGTAGCCCCCATAGTGAGATAGGGTATTTGATTGTGTGTCAAATATTAAGAGTGGCCAAGCGTTGATATGATGGATGTAGACCAAAGGTGCCCAGATGCGGCAAGGTTGGAAAGTAGATTATTGTTGTTGATGTTTGAGGATGTTTGGGGACCGAACGCCTCTTATTTATTAAGTTATTCGGGTGAGAGATGGAAATTTTCTTAAAGGATAGTCAAAGCACTTGAGTCATTCGGATTTAGGGTATTAGTATAAGCTGCTCCGTTTTGCATCCAGATCCAAGGATGGAGCATCGGGAACGGACTCCTCCGTAGAGGTGTATCAACCACTTATGCCCAGTAGTGTTTTCAACATAGTCCTCTAAAATTGTCTTTTTTTGCCGAAAAGGGCAAAAATCTATAAAAAATGAATACTCAATATCTGTCGTGAATCCAAAGAATCTACACACTCTAAAAATCCACCATTCGCCATGGAACAGCTGCTTGAAGGTGCCCAGCATCAGAACTGTGCTATGTGCATCAAAATTTTCCATGTAAATGGTATCCACTGCATAATCTTATTGAGAATAACTTTTGCATGGAAACAGGCTCGAGCACAGTGGATTTTCACCCTGAGAACCCTGGACCCTCCATGTTCATGCGCCGCCGCTCCATATGAATCTCGGCCAGAGCCCGACGATTTCAAAGAACGGACAAGTTCAATGCATACATGGAACAGAATAGAATACTGATTAGAAAAATGCTTTTCTAGTAATGATGATCCGATAAAATTTCCTTCAGCTTAAGCCTTGAGACTGCATTGTTGTTTTTCATCAGGCCATTCATACTCTGTATCCATCACCGTTCAAAGCGGACGCGGACTCCGTTCCTCCGTCCGTCCGTCGACGTGACCCACCTATGCTCCGTATAGGTAAAAGGGGTTATAATTGTCACACGCTTTGACCCCCCGGGTGTACTGACCAAGCCTACGTCTTGGTCAGCCACCCTTTTTGTCAAACCCACATTGAATTGTCAATATTTCACCTTTTAATCCCATCTCTCAACCAGAACAGGCTAAATATGTCTTCTGACCTCGAGACTCGAATTCAACGTGCCTTAGCAACCGTATCCGATCAACAAACGCCCAATTTAAGCACTTTAGCCCGGTCGTCTAACCTTCTATATCGAACGCTTGTCCGCCGGTTCCACGAACGTAGAAACTTCGAGAACAAGCGATCGGGTCAACGTACCCTAAATTTAGTACAAGAGACTACTTTAATCCGATATATTAAGCAACTTGACGATCTATAGGCACCTTATACGCTCTAAGAGATCGAACGTTGCGCGAATTCTATTCTAGTCCGATCAGGTTAACCTCTAATAAGCAAGATATAGGTAAGTCGGTTTATACAACACCTTCCGGAAAGCTTCTTTTAGATTAAATAAAAGCCTATTAATAAGAAAAAACTCGAATCTAAGGATATCTTATATTTAATCATATGGTTTGAGTACGTTAGAGGTTGGTTAGAAGGGATTAATCCGAAGAATATATATAATTTCGACAAAACGGGGTTCCAATTAGGTCAAGGACAGGCTCAAAAGATTATTATACACTACTAATATAGCTCTAAGAAGCTTACCTCGACTGATTGAGGTCAGATTGTTACCTTAATTAAGTATATTACTGTAGACAAGTAGTTAATAGTCCTATATCTTATCTTTAAAGATCAGATATATATAGAAGATTAGTTTTAAGATAACCCTACCCTCAACCAATACTATAATATTTAAGTCTCTCCGACTAAATGGTTATCCGATCTAATTGCTCTCAAATGGTTATATATCTTCTACGAGAATACCAAAAACCGCATTAAGACTAATAGTAAATATATACTCTTCTTCAATAGGTATAGGTCCTACCTAACCTTTAAATTCCTTGATTTCTACGACCAAAATCGGATTATTCTAATAAGCTTTCGACCCTATATGTCCTATTTTGCACAACCTTTAGACCAAAAGCTATTTTTAAGCCTAAAACAGCATTTCCGGAAGGAAAATTCGCTTATAAACGTATAGTTCCAGCCTGATTCAGTAAAGCGTCAATTCCTTAAGAATATAACCTTAATTCAAAAGAAAGCAATCATACCACATATTATTTAAAGTGCGTTTCGAGATATTGGTATATAGCCTTTTAACCCTAATATTATGATCAGACCAATACAAAAAAGATAGGATAAAAGGCATACAAACGACCCAATTCTCGAGTTATTAGGCTATACACCTGAACCACAGTCTTCGCCTATTATATCCCCACCACAAACAGTTAAAAAGCTTAATCGGATGGGAAATAAACTCAAGAAACATATTGCAAAAATATCAGGCCAAATAGAAGATCAGACCGAAGAGCTAAATCGATTAAAATGTGATTTCAAGCACTACCAAACGGGTCAATTAATCAACGTGGAGTATACACATAAGCTTAAAAGCAAATTAATATCAATTCAAGCTCGTCAACGTCCAATTCAGACCAAAAGGACTCGAAAGCAGTTATTAAGCCTTACTGCATTAGCTCCTTTAGACGCTAATCGCCGAATTTGGAAGCGTGACGAAGAAGAGAAAAAATCAGACCATATGCGCATGCTCCGGGCTGCTGCGCAGGATTCGGTCTCAATTCCGCAAAGATCGGACGAAAACAAAGATCTCGAGGATCTCGAGGGATGGGTCATAGGAGATGATGGAAAACCACTTTATATAGTTGATACAGAAGGGGTGTCGCTGGAAAAGCTCAAAAAGTGTAAATATTGACAATTCAATGTGGGTTTGACAAAAAGGGTGGCTGACCAAGACGTAGGCTTGGTCAGTACACCCGAGGGGTCAAAGCGTGTGACAATTATTCTCCAGTCCTATCAACAAACATGCATATCGGAGTTTACTGCAGATTTATGCGGGGGGTCAATAGCTAACTCGGGATTTGGTACAGCCGGGCGTTTAACTCTAGAATCCATAGTTAAAGCTCTTCGGACCACCCGATGACCCACCGAGGATGTAAGGATTTAAGGATGTAAGGTCGCCTTATTCCCGTAATAGATCTAGCCATTATCCAATAGAAAGACCTGTTGGTTTAAACAGAGGGTATATTATCACTACCTAGGTACCTAAGTTGGAAAATCTCAGCCACAGAAGAAGTAAAAAGGATGAAAATAAGTAACTCCAATCCGGGTCATTCCATGCATCAATCAAATGCAATAAAAGGTCTGTTGAAAGAAAAAGAAGACAGTAGAAGAAAGATAAAAAAAAAAAAGACCAACTAGACTTGAGCCTCCAAATCATAAAAGTCATTCAATGTGTTCTTTGGATATCGGGCCAAAACAACCTTGATTGGTTAAGATAAGTCTAGACGGGTCAGCCGCGTCTGCTGAAATGCTGTCCAGTTGTTGATACGCCGAACTCCTTCAGCTGGACCAGAAAGAAATGAACACCCCTCCAGTCCCCTGAAGAACGAAAGCGTTATAAGAAAGAAGAGGAACAAAATTGAAAGAAAAAAGCCGAGCCAGGTGACGCTGTACTAAGGCTGCGTTGGAAGAAAAGTAGCACAGCCGGTGGAAGTAGGAGGTAAGAAATTAGTGCAAAGACAATTTACACCAACGCCGGCGATTGTCGGGGCGGTGGTCATGAAGGACATCAAAATTCGACTTGCGCCAACCTCGAAAGGAAGACATGGTCGAAACGTATCAACAGAATTGGAGAAGAGGGATAAAGAAACACCAATCCAGAAAGAGGAAAAAAGAGCCATATCGTACACATGCGAAGGGCCGAAGAGCAACAAGTCACTCCTCCGCCGTTACCGTGGAATAGAATTATTTTGAGTTAATTCTCCCGGGGGCGCTGTTGACGTATTTGTGGAAGCAATGTGTGCACGTAATGAGGCGACCTCATTTCGCAATCCTGCTAGTTCATCGTGAATTGAGCGAACATATGTCCAAATCCTATCAATTTGACTGGCATCCCCAGATCCATCAGGACCGTCAAGTCCAATCTTAGGCGCAGGTAACCCATGACTGCTAGAGTGACTATGCGATGAGTTATGCTTATTGGGTGCAGGCCCATAACGAGGGTCTGGAGAGCTAATGACGGGAGGGGGAAGCTGAGCCCCCGGTTGTGGGAGGGGTAGACCCAATGGGTGATTAGGTCCCGACAGACTTCCGCGTCCATATGGTGCCTGAGGGTGGGGTAATGATTGACCCATGCTGGGGGAATGACCGCGATGTGAAGAGGCGCCGGAGTCATGATGTGATAGAGCATTGGGAGACAACGGTTTCGAGCTCTCGCTGATAGTACTGGGGATGAAGAGAGACGTTCCAGAGTGATGTCCTGCTGGTGGGAAGGTCAGATTGCCCACTTGTGAAGTTCCTGATGGCGTTCCAGGTCCACCATGTGTACCAGGCGGGGGGAAGATACCTCCACGACTTGCTGCAATGGGCGGGTATGTACTGGGCTGACGAGAATTCAGCGAATCAGACCGTGAGATACTATCATCATGCTTGCGCATCCCCTGTGGGTTGAGTCGAGGCTCCTCATCTCCATCCATTGACTCTGGTTCCGCGTACACCAACCCATCCATGCCATCGTCGGGGTGTTGTCCATCACCGTATTCATCATCAGCCGCAAAGCTTCCCATACTTGCGCGACGACCCGCACACCCTCCCTGGCCTTTATTATGTCTCGCAAGCGCATCGCCGCGAGCAAAGCGTCGTCCACACTTGGGGCAAATATGAGGTCGTTCGCCTGTATGTAGTTTTGTGTGTCGCTTCAAGTCATGTAATCGGCGGAACCGAGATTGACATGTTTGGCAAACGAATGGTTTCTCTTGGCTGTGTGTAAGGAGATGGCTCTTGAGGTTGTGTTGTCGGGTGAATTCGGTAGCGCAATAGGGGCACCGATGTTTCTTTGTAGATGGTGAACGAGGGCTGCCTCGGTTGAAGCCGGCATTGGGCAGACTTAGTCCGCGACGGGGATCGTTGATACCGCCGGTAGGCATAGGGTATGAGAAGGCTTTGTTACTGTCCTGGTCGATCTCTGAGTCATCTTGTGGGCGATGACGGTCTCCATCTTGCGAAGTCGACTCTTCGATAGGGCCAGGGCTTGCGACTGTGGATGCATGCATAAGGGATTGTTGGTGATCGGTCGATCCGTACGGGTCTGAAGTGTCGTTTGTATGGGTGTCTACTTGCATTTGCTCTGGAGATGCATGAATGTGTGGATCTTGGATTGAGGGAGCCGGTGATTTCTCGCTAGCACCCAATGCCTCGCGAGCCACTTGAGAACTATTTCGCTCAGCATCCCTGTCGTGATCCAAGTGCACCGGTCGATCCGGCGCCGACGAAGGGCTTGCCATTTGAGGAGGTTGAGATCGGGAGACGTGCAGACCCGCGCTAGCGATAGAGCTCAAGTTGGATTCCGGTTTGGACGGAGGCTTAAGGAAGGAGATGGTATCGGAGCTAGTGAGTGTGGATGAACTAGGTATAGTGGTGGACACAGCAACGGAGTCGTTGGTGGACTGCATCAATGCCGCCATGGAGGCAGAAGGGTTTGCGCCAGCCTCGAAGGGTGGACGAACCAAGGCAACGGCTATTTTCGAGCTCATGTTAGAATCACGGTGTAGGTTACGCTGAGGGAATTCATAAAGGGGGAGGGGAAAGGGAAAAGAAAGGAAACACGAGACTGACTTCACCCAGAGACTTTTAGATATCTAGACAAGGGAGCGGGAATGGTTGTTAGGCTGGGGTTTGGGGGGGTTGTTACGGAGGAAGTCCAGGGCGTGTGGGGCGGATACTGTTCTCTCAGGAAACCAGTGTGGCGCAAGCTGACGAGGTTTGGTTTCAGCTGTACACTTTGCCCGGGAAGAGATCCACCACCCTAGAGGGGGGCTTAGGCCTTTGCGTTAAAATACCAATCGGTCGTGGGAATCAACAAGATTGGTTGACAGGTAAATGGAGCCCGGGAAGTTTGGGACCGTGGCGGGTGCAAAATAAGAGGCGCAGGAACGTAGCAATCAGGATTCAGGCCCGAACCGATGAACAGAACAACTCTGAGAGAGAGAAAATTCAAGATAAACAGGTCAAAATGACTGCGACTACGACATAAAACTGAAGACAAAACACCGGGGCAACCAAAAAAAGTGGTCAACGTACGGTAATTTGGTAAAGGTAATTCTTGTCCGTTACGGTCGAGGCTCTTGATGAACCCTGAGCCGGGGGTATTTAGTACTGAGTACTTAATTCAACGTGGCAAATTACACGGTGGCGGAAGTCACTTGTACCTAAATAAGATTGAGGCTGTGTAGGAGTCCACTAATGCGTGTGGCTGGTCGTGGGTCCAACACGTTCGCTCCTTTCTTGCGGCTGATGAATGCGCTTCTATTTGACTGGGATCATGTCCCGCCTGAAAGATCACTTGCCACCACACAGATTATACCTGTACATATATATACGCTGCTTCGATCGAGTATATGAAACGAGGCGTAAAAAAGAGGGGGTAAAAGACCAGAGTTCAATAATGATGTCATGCTCATCAATTAAACCTGGAAGAACAGCCCAACAGTATCATGATGGCGATCCGGGCAGATCTACTGACATCCGAGGTGTCTCATGTCGCAAGCCAAGGATTTTTATAGCCGGCCGTGGCCTCGGAGTGTGGTTGATTTCTGGTTTTATGTACAGCATGCAGTACGGGATACTACGAACTAGTAGAGGTTTAGACGGTTTTACCTCCAAATGCAGTGGGCTAAGTCATTGGTACACGTAACAGCATCTAGCAGTAGATAAGGCTGAGAAGCTTGCCATTAGGCAAAAGAACATTGCTCGTATTAAAATGAAACGCTGTTGAACATGCGATTGGTTGGGAAACAAATGCCAACAAATGATGTAACAGGGCGTATATTACCTACACAGCTCAAGGCAACAAGGCAGGCCGGTTCGTACATGATCTACAGTATTCCATTCCTAGTTGCCTCAGGATTATGGAGGCTCTTACAACACAACATCTCATCGTAAGAAAATATGCCTTCTTATTCGTCCATCCGTTGGGCAATGCCAGATCCTGTGGTCCCGGCGTTTTAGCCCCAGATGCGTGGTGGCTGTGTGAGTATAAGCCTCCAGGGCTTGAAGCCATTAGACGAACGCCAATCACCACTACCTTATACAATTCTAAATTGGGAGAGAAATGTTATGAGTTCCAATATTCAAAATGGTGCATTATGACACTAGCAAATACTATCCGCTGTACTTATGAATCCTGTAACAATGCGTCGCTCAACATAACGAGTATATAGCAAGAAGCGAACATTGGCCTATTAGTTCTGTCTTCCAGATTTGGCCTCATATTCGAAAGAGCGAGTATTAGGATCGGCGCCATTATGTTCAAATTTGCAACCGTTAGACTGCTCTTGCATTGTGTAGTACATGCACCTCTACTCAAAAGAACATCGGGGAGGGTAAGTTGGTTAGCGTGTTGATCTTATTTAAAAGCCCGTCTTCGAAAAGCCCGTCTTCAGGTATGATCACCAGCTTCGTCAAAACGTCTACATATAGTCTTCCCATACTTTTCCTTATCTTTGAGCTTGGCAGATATAGCTTCTTCAGTATCTGTAGCCCAGTATTCTGATAGCCCCCGCGACAGTTTCGAGTCAACATCATGAGATAGCGCAAAAATGGTATGGATATGTTGATGGGAAAGATTAAACAACCCTTTCGGGCTACCTAACGCCCGGAAGTGCCAGAAGCTGCCAGTCTGCCAAATTTTCCTCAAAGGATTTGTCCTGTACGAATAAATGCCGTTAATTGGAGGAACCGATCTCTCTTCTTTCAAAAATGTCCACAAACTCTCTATAGGCATGGTCGAAAGTGTCGAGATAATTATCTGTCAGTCAGTCTACAGAGCGACCTGTCAACCAGTATGTAGCACGTAGGGTTTCTGCCGGTAGTGAACAAGCCCACTCAAGATCAATGACCCATTTGATATTCCAATCGTTGAAAAAAGATCAAGGTAATATGCATCCGTTGACGAATAAGTTAAGCTTCGAGGAATACCGGTCGGGATACGCCCGTTTTCCAATTGATGAAGTCGAAGAGTTATTGGACGATTGGAAGATCGTAAGAAGCCATTCGAGTCTAGTGTCCATGATCCTATAGAATGAAGTGGTATTCGGCTCAAGGAGAGCATGATATGAGATAGACACTCAAAGAGATTGGTTCTTTTAAGTTGATGATGACGATCTTCATCCCAGGTCTCCGACAGAATTTGCACCTCTGGGTTGCCAACGTGTTCCATGACTAGATATCCAAAATCTAGCGTAGCCGATGATGGCGGACGTACCGGCAAGGTAGGCTGGATCCCATGAGCCATGATAAGCACGTTTAAGATCCAGACAACTCTGGTATTCAGAGGAGCATTCTCAGGCGTCGTGAACCGAATTAATTTCATTAGCTTCAAAGTGGCTCGTTGGTATTAATAAATTAGGCTCATATAAGCTGTGTGCATCAGCAAGGCCAAATCCATGCAGCTGGGGGATTGGGACTTCAGGGCAGTGTTCTTGCATCCAAATGAAAGTTGCCGCTTCACATTGAATCTTTTCGTCCATATTTTCGGGGTTCTCCAATTCTCCAATCTTGTATGGCAAAGGAAGCCTAATGAGAGCACACTTCCCCGGGGGTTGATTTGGTCTGCGGATATAGACTGGAATGCAGACATTAAAGCTGCCGTGTATCCATTCCTTTACCTCGCCGAGCCAGCAAGTGTCAGATGGTCTTAGACCAAGGTGATATGACACAATGTTCACAATTCTTTCACGGTTACCATATAAGGACACAAAGAAGTATATCCGCTGCTGGGGATAATCTAGGTCTAAAGGCATGTCCTCCTCTTGCTCTAGGGCATCCTGTAAGGTCATGGTATCCCGAATCAACGGTAGTGTGGCTGCTTGAGACGTCGTCGCACCATCGGTAGTATGGTCTGTCAATTCAGACGACTCATCTTGTTCCGTCGACATCTTGAACTTGCAGTGTGGACAATCTGACTTCATTGTTTTGTCGGCAGAACCCGCTGTTAAAAAGGCGGTATAGTCATTTCCCGTTTACCGCCTGCTTGATTAATCCAAGAAGACGCAGACAAGGATTGAGAAATTGATTGGATGAGAAGCTCTCTAGAGCAATCTCAAATTAAGTGCTGAGAAAGCGTAAAAAGTACATGACACCGCAAAAAACTGGATTAGATCCCGGTCAAATGAGCTACTAGTCAATGTGCTGCTGTGTGCGTACATTAGACCCGCGGGTGGCAGTAGATGGGATGTGATATCTACTTACTTCCTACATAATTTAGTATAGTGGGCATAGACAACAACCTTGACATAAGTCACCTCGCTTGCCACTAGTTTACTAGTTTACGTAGGCTCCTTGCACATACGTAGGTTCCTTGCACATACGTAGTTCTGTGGTACGAAGTACGAAGTGTACCAGTAGGATTGATTGGCAATGGATTTATCCAAGCGCTGGGCAGCGATCAACAATGCGACAACTGTTTCAGTGGGATTCTGACAGGGGGGGGGGATGGTTGGTGTTAATAGGCCTCGATAACCGACAGATTATCACTCATTTACACATGTACCTAGTAGCGATGTAGTATATTCATATATTTTGAAGGTAGTGAGTCCAATGAGATCTCGGTTCCCCATAAATTCCGAATTCAGCGTTGATCGAGGATTTATTTATGTATACAAATAATAAATGGCTCTTCCAACGCCTTATCTCAGCTTAATTTCAACGAAGTTCAAACTCTTCGGAGGAGAAAACCACGCACAGACCGCTTCTTGTTGACTCCTTCGAGAGTGTGACGAGAGATGCACAAGTTCAGCGGGTAGCGTTGACTAGTGATAGGAGGACCGAAAAATCAAGCAGGAACGGATCCCCCGCCCTCTAGTGGACAATCCCACCTACCAAACACTCAAGCGGTTCGGCCATCTGTGTGGTTGGCCAGACGATCGGCGAGTTAGCGCCCGGACGAGGTGATGGGCGTGCAGAATGGAGAGTATCGGGAGGGTCCATGTCACATCTTACTGGTTGCTCCACTGTGACAAGCTCGACCGATCATCCCTCTCCCACCAGTCACACCTCATCTCGTGCAGTGCGAATATGCACTCGAGCTCGCTGAGGACCTAGGACCCATCCAATCACTTCCCATAATTTGCTGGTGCTGTCCCCTCGGCGCTTACTCTAGTCATGGCACCAACGTGATGGGATACCTTGGCTTGCAGTCCCCGCCCGTCCAGAGGCCATGGGTATTCGGCCATGATTGATATTCAAGGCGGCTGCCGGATCTGCCGTTTTGATTCTCTTTCTCTTTTTCTGATCACCATCGTCGCCAAGTCTGGCTTTTTTGTGTTTTATCTGTTGACACGGATTTTCTGCATTACAGTGTTCAAGGTGACTTTGCCAACGCTTGATATAGCTTCAGCCGTTGTCACACCCACTCGGAATCTTACCCAGCCATCAATCGACTCCTCTGGTGTTTAAGTTTTCTTCTATTTCTGGGACTTGTCTTCTCCCAAGCACCGTCAAAAGCTGGTTCTTTTGACCCGAATCTATTTGTCGATTTCAATTATCAACCTCGCTCGTCGTTCATCGCCATCATGTCGGTTTCCGGTGACAGTTCCAATGGTTCCCCTCGCACATATGAGCCCGTCGTCTCTCACGACTTCACTCGGGCTTCATATCACAGTGGTATGGGTCCCATTAAAGACCACACAGTGACACAGACAAAGGAAACCCGAAGCTCAGAGAGCAGCGGTGCATCACTTAAGAGCCCTCGCACTGCCCGATTCGCCGAGGCAACGACCATCTACTCACCAGTCGAGCGTTCTGGTCCAAACCCATTTGCCGGTCCCGATAAGGTCTCGCAAGGTGTTGCCGATACTGGATTTGGCTATGTAGCCGTGAACACCCCCGCAAGACCTACCGACGACTCAATGCCCCCAATGTCACCATGGAGGGCCGACCTGAAGGTCCCCAAGTCCGCCATGTCATTGAACCCGCTCAGCCCAACCTTCCGCGAAGAATATTACCTCGAGAAGGGCGAGAAGCATGCGGAGAAGGAGAATGCTCGGGATGTGAGAATCAAGCTTCGTGTGCGCATTGCCAAGATCTTCCTGCGTTTCGTCAACTTTGGCTGCAGTCTGATCGTCCTGGCCATGCTGGGATTGACCCTTCACACCTTTATGGCAACAAAAGACCTCGCAGACCGTAATACCGCTACAGTTTGGGCTCCCAACACCAACCCCTGGGCACAGTGGCTACTTCTTGGTTTGGCCTGCTTTTCTCTCCTTGCCTGTATGGTCGTGTTCTGGGGCTACTTTAAAGGTGGTCACCACCGCGCCGAAAAGCTCACCATCTATTACACTACTATCTCGGTCGTCTACTTCACTTTCAGCTTCATCATGTGGCTGGTTTGTGCTGCCATCTACGAGCACTCCAAGTCTAGTGGAAACACCAAAGATCTGTGGGGATGGGCATGTGCGAAGAATACTCGCGAGCAAGTCTACTCGGATGCCGTCGACTACGCTTTACTGTGCCGTTTGCAGGTAAGTCTTTATAATGCCCATCATTTGTGTCTATATTTTACGAACCACGCGAACTAATAACATTTCTCATAGGACTGGGGTCTCGTCTGTGCCGTCATTGAAGTTGTCATTGAACTCCTCGTAATCCTCATCTACGTCGTCGTCTTCTACCGTATGTGGTCTAAGCGCCGTCTTATGAAATCTATGAACAAGCGCGACCAGGCCCGTTCAGACATGTACCTCGCCCAGTTGCACTGCCAAGCCGCTCCCAATACCCCCGGCTTCCCAGGCTTCTCATCATATCCACCCAAGTCCCCATTCACAGGGGCCCAGGGCATCGACCTTGAGAAGGGCGAGGGTGGTCCCCCACCCCAGATTGCTACTGCTGCCCCAACTCAGTATGCCGCACCACTGTCTCCAACCCGCCCAACACCGTCATTCCAGCTCCAAGCTCCTCCTATTCGGGTTCAGCAACCCACCCCTCGTGCTGCGCAGGAGGAATTCGCTCCTCCTCCACATGCCTCACACGCTCAAACACCATCCCCTCCCCCGCAGCCTCAGGGACATGTGTCAGCAGCCCCTGGCGAACAGAGCTTCGGCTCCGTCCCCATTCCCGGTGCCTACTAAAGTAAATAACGCGATTTTAAGACGGCGATCATGCAGTTACTTTGTCACGGGTTAGATATCTAGCTCGAGACAAGTAAAATGAAATGATGAAAAGAAACAAATCACAAAAGGAAAAAAATCACCAAAAAAAAGAGAAAATTTTGAAAATAACATCTTTGAAAGTTCTACATACTGGGAAAATTGGACATACACTAGGTTTTCCTACCCTTTAATCATCTTGGCACTGCAGCTTGAAGCACAAAGTGGGCGTGTACGGCGTTTTTTTGGATGACACAGATACCTATTTCGTTTTCTTATGGTGGGGTCATTTGACTCTTATGTGTATTTACACCTTTTCTCTCCTTCATGATCATAGTCAATGGTTATCCTCGTCACTATATATCTGACCTAAAGAGCTTTCTATCGAGCTTGTTAGCATGATCCTATTTAGTAGTTATTCCAATGTTCAGGTCAATTTCAAGTTGTAGGGCGATTGGGGGTTAATTTCTAGGATGTAGCTGAGTGTAGTTTGTTGTATCTGGATGTAGAGGACCCGTGTTTCCAGTAGTAGATATTTAAAATAATCTATGCCAGGACAATATAATAATGTAGAATGTGAAATTCAAGGTTGGAATTTAGTAAGATGGTAACTTCCGACCAGACAAGAAACCCCAGCGCCACTGTGCAAATAATAACAAGACAAAAATCCCGACAAACGCCGTGAGAATCTACCAATTCATCCCATCGCTCATGACTAACACAATTCAATGCTGCGAAGATGGTGGACCATACAAGCAAAGAACAAAATTACATGCCTCCCTCTTCAAGGACAGCATTGACGTCTCGACTCACGAAGATCTCTTCTAAAGTACAAGCGCCGCTGGCAATCTTGCTTATATCACTCTCCAAAACAAGACCTTGTTCGTTGGCCAAATGAAGTAGACAAATGAAGCCGAAAGACGTGCTGATATCACGTAATGTTTCGGCAGGGTAAACGGCCTTCAGCGAGTTCATAATCTGGGTGAACCGCAGCCTATCATCATTCTTGGACTGCTCAGGCTGCTCAGACTGCTCCGGTTTCTCGTCCGTCGGTGTCGGTGGTTCAGGGACTTCGGCTTCACTCTCTGGCTCGGCAGGAGCATCACTGGACACGGCTCCGGGCTGTGAGGCGGAGCTGAAGTCGGTGGCAGCGATCAGACGCTCGCCCATTCCCTTCCACATCTCGGTCTTGAGTCGTCGTACGTCTACCTTCTTGGCGACACGAGCATAGTTGACATAATCGGGGCGGGCGCGTCGGCCACCTTGAGTAACTAGTTGGGAACCGTACCCACCAGCGCCAGGTCGGCCTGGTGTAGCACCAACCATATTTAGTAACGCAGTGAGACCAGTTTGTGAGCCGTCTCCAGCAGATGTGCCAGGGGGTCCATCGGTTGGCGGCGACAACATTTCTCGTGCATCGGCAAATGGTAGGTTATCGTCTTCATCATCAAGATCCATGCCATTGGGGAAGGCAAGGCCGTCGTCGTCAGCAAAGAAATTAGCATCGTAAGCACCGGCGACACCTTCATCGTCGGCATTTTCTTCCACCTTGTGATTCGCCCAGAAGGCTTCGTCCATTTCACCAGTCCCTGATGCTTGTTCTGGTTGACGAGCTGTTCGTCTGCCCCAAAGCTTCTTCGAACCTATGTGCGCCTTGGGCTTAAGGAAAAGACGAAGCAAGTTGCGCGAGTTGAAGTGTTTGTCATCGGGTAGTAGATTACGGCCCTTGGTCTTCCACTGCGTTTTTGGTAAACAAATTGCCGAGTTGGAGCTAGCCGGGGTATAGATCAACTCAGCAATAGAGTGATCAAGAGGCGCCCCGAAATCAATCTCGAAAGGTTCCTTTTCTTTCCGTTGCTTGGGAGCTGAGTTTGCCGTGCTTGCTGCCGTGTGGTCCTTGATTCTCCGGATTTTCCAGTGCTCAGGACCAGCCCAGTTCTTCTGGAGTGCGTTATCAAAATAGCTGAGTATATTTTCGTGATCCTGCTTGGTTGGCTGGTGCGACATCGAGACGGCATATGAAGCGTCATGGTCCATATCCTCGTCACCATCTGCGTCTTCGCCATCCTCGAGTCGGTGAACCTTAAGCATTGGCTCCAAAGCAGCTTCTCTGGCCCACACCTCTCCGCCGTCACCGAAACCAGTGTCACCGCTAAGATCAAAGCCGGCCAACGAAGCATCATCATCGTCGAAGCCAACGGCATTATCGTCATCGAGCATGATCCCGGATGGGTCGTCGCCTCCACCTTCCATATTTTTGTCTTGCCGCCAATCCTCGGGCGCTTTAAGAAGGGGCATATCCAGTGATCCAGTGGGATCACCCAGATCGAAGTTTTTGAGGGATGGGCAAACGTCTTGCTCAGTAAGGCGATCCAGATCAGGGAAAAACTGGGTGGCCAGGGTGGCCAAGTCGATATCCTCGTTATCGAAAGTATCACTTGCTGCCTGAGGAGCAGGCTGTCTTACATTCTGACCATCTTCAGCTTGCGACTCAGGCTCAACCGACTCCCGTTGATCATCGCCGTCTGCTGTCTTAGCAGAGTCATCCACAGCATCATCGCTGCTGTCGAAAACAATACGGCCAAGTCCATCGATAGCCAAGTGATTTAGCAACAGGCCCTTGGCGCCTCCTTCGTCAAAATCTGCCGACGCCTTCTTAAAAAGCGGATCCACCGCAAATTCGAGCTCGAACTTCTTCAGTTGTAAAGATGAAAAGGATGCAGCCAGTGTAGCCTCGTGTGATCGTGTCTATTTAGATCGATCCATGATTAGCCGATGAACGAATTGTCAATTTAACCATGGCCACTGTACCTTCTTTCGCGATTTGCGCGGCGCACCATCCTCACCCTCTTCGTCTTCCTCCCCATCTTCACCCTCTGCATCAGCATCACGCGATCTCTTGTCGCGACTATCAGCCAAGCCACTCAGCAACTTTCCTGTTTCGGTTGCGACACTGTCCACTCGACTTGTATAAATCTTTACACACCCGTCAAGGGTGCAACTAGCTTTCTGGAAGTTGACACCGTCGCCCTCTTTCAAGAGCGACATGTCGTGGAAGTAATCGATAAGGGCGAAGTTCCAGGAGTTGTTTGCGTTGATCTTGTTATCGGTAGCCATCTTCATCCACTCTTCAAAATTGGCCAAAATAGGTACTCGCTTCATTGGTGTTACAGCACGGCCATTAACATCACTTTCGCGACCGCGATGACTTGATCCGCGGGGAGTTCCCGGACTTTCGCTCCCATCACGGTTATGTGTGTATCGTCGCGGGGGCATCGGCGTTTTTACTGCAGCTTTGATCTGGCTCATTTGACGATCATATTGAGCTTGACGGGCCTCCATACGGGCCGCCTTCTCTCCCATATCATCGTTGAGGGGAATTCTAGTAGGCGCGTTAGTGTTGATCTCACCATCGCATCATGATCTGGAGGGTATCGTACTTGACGGGAGTGTTTTTGTGGGGGGTGGAGTTGCCGTTGGAACGGCGATGGATCTTGTTCGCTACTCGAGGCATGATTGCGGTCGCCCCCAGTCGGGGATGGCAGGCGCGATGGTCGAGATGTAGTTTGGTTGTTGCGGGCGTAGGAGGGGCGGCAAAACACAGCATGGAGACGTCAACAAACATACGGCAACCCAAACCACCCAGTAACGAACAAATATCACGTGAGAAGAACAACTTTAATGATTCTTAAATATCAGGCAGAAACAAATTTCAGGCACCAAGGCAGCAATCGCTTTGTCTCATCCAAACAAATACGTTCCCTTCCAGCTCCTACTACTCCAGATGTCCCATCCTTGTTGTCCAAGTATCTAGGCATTTAATTTCTTTTCTCTCTATATCCTTTACATGCATCTTCATACTGTCAAAATTCTTATCACCAAACGATACATGCTGTCTGCAGGCTGACGCACTGGCCCACTTCTGCAGCTCCGCTCTACTCTAGGCTGACATCACCGCACTCACCGCATTAACAGGTCAGGTCAACGCCAGGGGCTGTGTCTTGTGATCGTCCCAAGTTTACTGCTCCAAGGCTATGATTATACGCTAAGATCTCAAAGACCTTCTTGATACATCCTCAGCCCACGATGTTGTTGCTGCCAACGCGATCATGAACCAGCTTCCATCTATTCTGCAGCCTGCCATTCGCAAAGGGCCTCGGTATTCGGTCCGCCCGTTTTACACCACGCTACTTGTGTTCACAGGGCTTGTGGTACTGAGCTGGGCCTTGCGAAGCATTTCAATTGGAGGATCGCCTAAATATGCATCCAAAAATTTGTTCCTGGCTAAGAGGGAAGACGAACCAGAGGTACAGTACCCCCGCGATCACACCCGATCCACCTATGTTTAGCTTCGTGAAACCAAATGGAAAACTAAATCTCTCGTTGTGCGACTTCATGTAGTGTCGGCTAGTTCGCGAAGTCGAAGACAAATGTGCATATGTCCAAAACAACTGCCCGGACCACCAAGATGGTCTATTTTCGTACCTGCAACTCTACTACTGCGCCCTATCCGATGCAAAGCCATTAGCTTTCACTATACTGATACTTTGGTTGTCGCTCCTTTTCAGTACCATCGGGATAGCAGCGAGCGATTTCCTCTGCATCGATTTGAGTACATTGGCAAGCATTCTGGGGTTGAGCGAAAGTTTGACTGGCGTTACCTTCCTGGCCTTTGGTAACGGAAGTCCCGATGTGTTTTCCACATTTGCCGCAATGCGCTCAAACAGCGGCAGCTTAGCGATTGGTGAGCTGATAGGGGCAGCCAGCTTTATCACTACTGTAGTCGCCGGTTCTATGGCATTGGTACGGCCTTTCAGGGTCGCACGGCGGAGTTTTGTCCGAGATGTCGGCTACTTCATCGTTGCCATCAGCTTTAGCATCTTTTTGCTAGCTGACGGCCGACTTCATGTTTGGGAGTCGGCTGCCATGGTGGGCTTATATCTGTTCTACGTTGTGATGGTAGTGAGCTGGCATTGGTATCTTGTTCGACGCCGTCGCAAGTACGAGAGAGATCTTGCTGCGCGAACTCATTTTCACATCCCCGATAACCAAGAACTGGATGTTGAAGAGGCCGAGGAAGATGACGATCCAGGAGTAGCTTCAGAATCTCGAAGCCTTCTTCGTGGCGCATCAACAGAGGATTTTGATCTATTAGAAAGAGCCGGAGTACCCACATGGAAGGAAGAAGAGGACGAAAATGACGAGACGCGCAATCGCTATCTCGCAGAAATCAGTGATAACATGCATGTCTATCGACCACAGAATAGATCCCGGCGGAATACCATGAATCCAATTCGACCGAGTCTGGTTGGAGCACTGGAATTCCAATCTGTGCTGCACTCACTGCAGAAATCAAGGAACACAAATCGAGATTCAAGGATCAACATTGCGAGCTACACAGACGATGGAGATGACACTCGGTCTATTGCTTCCCATCCTCGCGCCAGTCGACCCTCTGCTCCTAATGACCGCCTATCGCCGTCGAGTGTAAACGGATCATCGCGGATTCGTGCTGTATCGGCCAATGATGCTTATGGGCTGCAGCTTGACCCTAGCCTACTAGGGCATCAGCAAGACCAGGGACCACGCTTGACTGTGAGACGGCCCTCCAATGAGACACCCCGGGGAGCACCTCTAGAAACTCCTCAGGTACCGCGTATTGATACAAATGCTGCGTTAACGGCATCTCCATCGTCTTCTGCTCTGTCCTCGCCAACCGCAAGCTCGGTGGGCACGCCGGCTCCACGCACTCCAGATCTACTAGCTCCTCCGAATCCTTTCCACTCTCCAAATTACCAAACGACGGCAACGCATGAGCGATCGCCTGTTTCGGTGTCTCCACGAGGTGCGGGCTCTAGCCGCCAACCCAGCATTATGCCTGAGAGCCCATCTGCACCATTTCCCGCTTTCATTGATGTTTCCGGCTCTCCATCTTCTCGTCCACCCAGCAGTCGACTTCCCAATCCAGTAGTCAGTCCATCACAACAACTACTCATGCATGACGGTCTTGGAATTATAGGCGATGATAATTCCTCGTTCCAAAACCACATTACGCAATGGTGGCCCTATTCAATCCTTACTTCGCCCACGCAAATTATGTGCACACTGTTTCCAACTTTAGCCGGATGGAAATCCAAGAGTATTATGGGTCGGCTTTTAGGGATTGTAGCAGCACCCAGTGTTTTTCTCCTCACCATAACTGTCCCAGTGATCGAGCCTGAAGCTCCTGAATCTAACCAGGAGCTGAATTCAATCCCTGAGGTAGTTATTGACCAAGCTGATGGAAACAATGATCGTGGCCCGAGAGTGAGACTACCGGCCGATAGTCCCACTCTCTCCCCTATGGTGCAGGATCTGCACGATCCTATTTCTCACTTATCGGTTTCACATTCCCACCGCAAGTCAACTATTCAAGATCATACTGGCCGCCCCCGGTGGGATTCTGAACTCCCAGCGGCACCGCCGCCTGTCCCCGCTCCTTCTGCGCCGTCAAGGGACTGGAACCGCTGGCTCGTTATCACCCAACTTTTTACCGGTCCGTTCTTCTTCGTCCTAGTCGCATGGACTACTTTAGATGAAGATCTAAATCCCCGAAATCTTCTTCTTCCGTCTTTAATTTCCCTTCTTTTCTCTTTTACATTTCTTTCCCTTCTTCTCATATCGACTCGGCGTCGCCCTTGGCATCGACAGAGAATGACAGACCAGAGCATATACGGATCTCAAGAGTCGTCTGATTCCCCTGCTCATTCACTACCATACTCATGGAGGCCATTCCTGTCCCTCCTGGGATTCCTGGTTGCAATATCCTGGATCGCCACTATTGCCACAGAAGTAGTGTCTTTGCTGAAGACAATCGGTGTCATCCTGGACATCTCAGATTCGCTTTTAGGCTTGACTGTTTTTGCCATTGGTAACTCTCTTGGCGATCTTGTCGCAAACGTCACTGTTGCACGACTTGGGTATCCGGTCATGGCTCTCAGTGCATGCTTTGGTGGACCAATGCTCAATATCCTGCTCGGCATAGGCTTAGGGGGGTTATATATGACATTAAACAGTGGAAACGTTAAAAGACACGACGAGATTTTGAGTTTGAGAGCTACCTCACCTCAACCAGTGCCTTACGAAATCGCAATATCGAAGGTGCTGGTGATCAGCGGTGCTACTCTGCTGTTAGTTCTTGTTGGGCTTCTTATCGTTGTTCCCATGAATAATTGGCGGATGGACCGCAGGATTGGATGGGGTCTCGTTGCAGTCTGGTGCGTGAGTACATTGGGAAATGTAATCGCAGAGCTCGCATCGTGATTTTGAAGTCATTTATTTTTTCGGGATGTACTTATTCCAAGGTTTCGGGATGTACAATATACGATTTTTGAAGCGCCATTGTTGGACATTGAATATATCTACGGTCTGAATACTACTACATTAGAAATTTGCATCTAAGCTTACTCATAATAATGCGCCTGCCTCTTCCACGTAACCAGTGCTCGTTATTGGGAACATTCCAAGGTTGGACCATCTACGTGATTCCAATACGACCTAATGGTATATTATCCAATACTCTTGAATCATTGTTCGAAGGCGAGATAGGCCAACCCGGTAAGTGGGCCTTGGAGAATGATGTGGAACGGTCCGCGGAAGGATGCTAGAGACCGGCGGGGCGATGACAACTTTGACATGTCGCTAGAAGAAGCTCTAGGAGTGGTACTAGACAAATAATGGGACCTCTTCTTTTTCTTAGACAAGAGCAACTGGTCATTCGTTGCTTTTCTGGATATTTATTGTTCCGTCTTGAAATTTAGTAGGAGAAAACAACAAAGAACTAATCCCCAGGCCATCATATAGTCAACTATGTAGTAGCAGCTAATACTAATCAATGGCGAGTATCTTAGAGGGCAAAGAGGTGAATCTGGTGATCTTGAGCATACGCAATCCTCTACCCTAGAGTGTATCATGCGAGTCCGGTCTTCCAATAACCGACATTCTAGTCAGCCCAGGCTTTGTAGCCCAGGCGCAATAATATAAACAAACCGGAAACTCCATTTATATCCCAAGCAGCAACCGGCAAAACTCCTGCGGGGGATTTTTATACCCCAGGCTTGTCCGTATAAATTTCCTCCAATAGGAGCATCGCAACTACGGCACTCGGCACTTGGGCCCCAAGAAGCTAAAGAATCAACAATAATTGAAACGACAGGTCTTTTCTGTATGGAAAATATATTATACTTTGGTTCCCGCTGTATAAGCATTTTGGTTGTGTCTATTGGGCGTTTTTCAAAAACCAAGCTTCAAGCCTCTCAGCCATGGCACTTCCTCCCCGATGGTACCAGGTATGTACCTCAGCGCCCATTTTGGCTTGCTTACTACCTATGTAATAGGCGTCTTTGTGATTAACTCTAATAATATCTCACATTTGCAGTTTCTGGTCTGTGTCTTTGCCTCGTTTGGGGCTATTCTCTACGGATACGATTTGGGTGTCATCGCCGAGGCCATCGCCAGTCCTTCACTGGTCAATGAGTTCAATGTCAACAGTACTAAGAGTGGTGCTATCACTGCAGTTTTCACTGGAGGTGCATTCTTCGGCGCTATTTTTGCTGGTCCTTTCGGTGACTATGCTGGACGTAAATATACAATTCTTGTGGGATCCGTCATCTTTTTAGTGGGAGGGTACGTACTGGATAATCATTTTATGCTACGTAAATCTACTAACAGAACTTTCAAGTGGTCTACAAACTGGGGCTCAGACGATCTCTTATCTTTATGCTGGTCGAGCTATTGCAGGCCTTGGGTGAGTCAAAGAATTTCCCACGTCTCCTTTGTCGGATCACGAACTAATATTTCGTCATGTATTCACAGAGTCGGCATCCTAATGATGATTGTTCCCATCTATCAAGCTGAGCTAGCCCATCCAGATATTCGAGGCCGTGTCACTGCTCTGCAGCAGCTGATGCTTGGAGTTGGCTCCTTAGTAGCTACCTGGATTTCCTGGGGTACTTATATCAGCTTTGGCCCGACAGATTCGCGTCAGTGGCGCATCTCTCTTGGTATCCAGATGATCCCCGCTGTCTTCCTAGCCGCTCTTATTTTGCTATTCCCCGAGTCCCCTCGTTGGTTGATTGACAATGGGAGACTGGATGAGGGTCTCCGAACTCTTGCCAGGCTACACGCTCGCGGCAACGTGAATGACCCATGGGTTCAAACTGAGTACGACCAGATCTGTACCTCAATTACTCATGAACATGAGGCAGAGGCCAAGTCTTATACAGAGCTTTTTACAGATCGATCTTGCTTCCGACGTCTCTTTCTGGCTTGCTCGATTCAGGCAGCTGCACAGATGACCGGTGTCAGCGCTATTCAGTACTTCAGTCCTACTATTTTCAAGCAGATGGGAATTGCTACCAATAACACACTTAAGTATCAAGGTATCAGCTCTATCATCGCCATTATTGCACAGTTTCTTTGCATGTTGTTCATCGATAAGACGGGTCGTCGATGGCCTCAGATCATCGGAAATTTGGGCAACTGTCTTTTCTTCGTATGTATCCTGGACCTTGTCGCTACTTCTCTCATCATATCTTCCATACTTATAATCGATAGATCATTCCCACAATCTTGATCTCCAAGTTTCCACCCAGCACCACGCACAATGACTCAGCCGGATGGGCTTTCATCGTAATGACCTGGTGTTACAATTTCTCCTACAGTGCTACGATCGGTCCCCTTACTTGGATTATCTGTGCGGAAATATTCGACACAAAAACTCGGTCTAAGGGTGTATCCATCGCAACAATGGTCTCTTTTGCCTTTAACACAATGATCGGTCAGATAACCGATATAGCCATTGACAATATTGGTGGCGTGCGCTTCTACATAATCTTCTGTGTCTGCAATTTCACCAATGCCGTTTTCTTCTGGCTTATATTGCCTGAGACGACGAAGCTTCCACTCGAAGATATGGGTACACTGTTTAAGAATGAGCCTTGGCTCGTACCTGGAACTCAGACTCGGAGATTTATCGAGCGAAGCAAGATGCCTTTGCCGATTAGTGAGGGCAAGCATGACCAGTTCAGTGTTCATGAGGAGGTTACGAAGGTCTAACGTGCCGGGTGGTAGAATGTTTATATCCAATTGGATAGAGATCGGGGTATATTTTAAGTTGTTTCTTTATCAAAGTTTGAATGATAGCATCCATGAATCACAAACACGATCATTTGATAGTATGCATTGAGAAACTCGGGTATTTACTCATAATCCGTAGTGCAGTGTATTGTACATTCATTTTGATTAAATAGACCTTCGCCTCTTCAAGTTGTAGAAAGGTCCTCCAAGGCTGATTAAATTTATTGTCTCGGTAGGAACCAGAAGTTTGAAGTGGCATTCTTCTCATACAACGTCTGAGTCTATCTAAGGACAATCAATCGGGTAAATATCGGAAAATAAAATCAGAGATACTATTCAACGCAAATACTCACTGCAACTTGATCTTCAACTTTCTTCCTAATCGGGCACTAGACGCGGGGTCAACCAACATCATTTGTCCAATTATTTCCTAAGACTACCGAGGATATAGCCACCGAAATGCAACACTCCGCATTGTGTGGAGCCTATGTCTCCCAGCCTGCGGGGAGAATGAGGTCGTTGTGCTTGCAGAGCTTCGGGTGAATACCCATAACAATGGTTGGTGATAAGAGTACCAGCTCTCCCCAAAAAACTCCTTTTCTTCAATTACCACCCCTTGACTACAACAGCCCCCCTATTGTCAATATCTCTGGAAAATCAACACGTCATGACCCGGTTTTCATACCTCAAACATCTGATCATTGCATCTGGCCTCCTCTCATTGACTCAAGCATGCAACTCAGATGATCAATGCAGTCTAAACGGCATGTGCAAAGACAACGCTTGCATCTGTGACCCAGGCTGGACAGGACAAGACTGCGGCAAACTAGACCTCCGCCCCGGTCCCCGTCTAAACGGCTACAACCGCACAGCAGAAGGAACCTCATCATGGTGCAATGGCATAATCCGAGATCCAAAGGAAAAACATAAATACCACCTTTTCATATCGGAGTTCACGCACGGCTGCGGACTAGACTATTGGACTCCATACAGCCATATTATCAGAGCAGAGTCCAACAATCCCATGGGCCCTTATACCTATAAGCAGGAGATCGTTCCTACGTTCGCGCATAATCCAACCGTTATATGGAGCAAGAAGGACAAGAAGTACCTCATGTACAATATTGGGTGTTTACAGAATGTACCTTCTACATGCCAAGATGTGAATTTCACTTGCGGACCTGGTAACTCTCTTAATGGAGAGAGTGGAATTAGCGTTTGGTCTTCGGAGGATCTGTTAAATTGGTCATCGAGTGATCAGGTATTCCCAGGTCTTGACAATAAGGCCTGGGACGCTGATACAACCAATCCGGGTCCATTACATATTCGCTCTCAGGCTGGACAGGCACATCTGGATGAAACAATCCTCTCGTATCGCGGGTGTCCATATAATTGCAATGGCACTGAACTTATCAATATCGCCACTGCTACCGATTATGATAATTCCTATACACCCATCCACCCTCGCAAACCCATTTTCTCGGAAGCTAGCGAAGATCCCTTCTTTTGGGTGGATAAGCGGGAGAACTTCCATATCTTGGTTCATTCTTTATTGCCTGATGCAGGATTTGGGGATGGACCTAATGTTGGACGACATGCATATTCGCGGTCTTGGGATGGACCGTGGACGTTCAATAGGGAGACTGTGGCTTTCAATACGACGGTTGAGTTTAGTGATGGGTCGAGTATTGATTATTATCGAAGGGAACGACCTAATCTGTTTTTCAGCGAGGATGGTGAAATGACGCCTTTGTATCTTTCGACGGGTGTTCAGCAGGTAAATTCTCCAGCGAGTTACTCTTTGATTCAGCCTGTTGGGAACTCCGATTGAGGTAGCTGGATATGGGGCTTATAGAGTTGAGTGCTCAATAACAGAGACATTCTCAGTAGAAATGTAATCCTCAAGTCATAATGTCAAACATTTAAGGAGCCTACTAGTTAGAAAATTGAACGATTCATAACAAAATACTAGTGAATATTTGTAAATGACAATTAACAGAGCTGCTTTCTTCTTCATCCCTCCTTCGTCATCTCCGAATCTCATATCTTAAATAAACCTCCACGAATCCTTCCAAAAAGACGAACAAAGAAAAAATAATAAATAAAAAGAACGGTGAGAAACCATGGCTAATCATGTTCGAAATGCTCATCTCAACCCAATTCTGTACAATATATTCTTCTAACCGATTATTTCCTTACAGCACACGTCCAGCCGAGGAACTTGTGCTGCGATCGTTGGTCTGTGTTTTGCGGAGACCTCTGCCAGCTTGGATGGAGGCAAGCAGAGCAGAGTGGCCGCCACCACCACCACCGCCACCACCGCCAGCCGCAGGGGGAGGTGGAGGTGGAGCAGCAGGTGCACCAGGAGCAGGCGGTGGAGGAGGGGGAGCAGCCATGGGAGCACCAGGAGGTGGTGGGGGAGGAGGAGCACCCATAGGGGCGCCAGGGGGAGGTGGTGGTGGAGGTGGAGGTGCGCCACCTGGAGGAGCAGGAGAATCGACGGATGGCACAGGGGGAGGAGAGAAAGCAGCATTTGAAGGGGGAGGGGGAGCAACGGGACTATCTTGTACAGGAGTAGCAGAGTTGGAGCCAGCCTTCTCTTCATCCATCGCGCTCAAAGGACGGGGAGGTGCCATGGTACCGAACAGAATGCTAGCAAGTTGCTTAGCACTGCCACCACCTGCGCGTTCTTCCTCTTCATCAGATGAATCAGCGTCAGAGCCGGCGTTAGACCAGTCATCGTCCTCTTCAGGACGGGCACGGATCTTGCGTTCAAGCGGCGCTGCACCCGTGAAGGTGGGCTTTGCGGGCTCTGGCTGTTGCGATTGTTGCGTGAAGCGGTGAAAGGGATTGGTAGACTGTGCTGCTGGCGGCGAAGTAGCTTGCGCGGCTTGTGCAGCTTCCGCTTCCGTGGAATGGCCGAGGGACTTGAAGTAAGGATTCTTTGACTCGGCATCAGGTGTGACGGCAGGGAATGCACGGCTGCTATCAGGGGAGCTAACAGCAGGACTGACAACCGTCTCGGGCTCCGGGACAGCATGCTCGGGTTCGGGGTCGGGCTCAGACACAACTGGAATTGGAATAGGTGGAGGAGTGCTGAATCTGGGAGAGGCACTCTCGGGACCTTCATCGTCAGATGAGCTATCATCAATGCCTTCGAGCTGACGTTGCAATTCAAGCTCTCTCTCTTTAGCGATCTTAAGCTCAGCACGCTGGGTTTCAAGTCTAGCCTCTTGTTCCTTGGCCTGTCGAGCGGCCTCTTCCTTACGTCGCTTCTCTTCCTGCTTCTTGACCTTGCCTTGACGAACTTGGTCTTCGAGAGCACGCAGTCTAGCTGCTTGGGCCTCCTTCTCCTTTTCAAATTCTGCTTCACGTTGCTTCGACTCGTCCTCAAGACGATGAGTCTCGATTTCCTGTGCTGCTTGTTCCTCCTTAATAGCTTGCTCACGGGCAGCATGCTCGGCCTTACCGGCTTCTTCGGCCTTCTTTGCATCAGCCTGGCCGGCACTATCGGTTCGTGCTCTGCGAGTCGGAGGCGCAGGTGGAGGTTTCTTGCCTGCAGGCTTTGGGGCGGCAGCGGTGCTGCTTGGGGCAGGGACCCCACGCTCCTCGGCCAAACGACGTTGTCTTTCTTGTTCTCGCTGGGAATCCTCCTCCTCGGCGCGCTTGACACGCTCCTCACGCTCCTTCCTCTCGCGATCCTGTCGTTGCTGAAGAGTTTCACCAGCATCGGCAGGCTTCAGGCCAGCAGCGGCCATGCGCTCGGCAATGCGCTTCTGGGCGCGCTCCCTAGCAGCAGCGACACGATCTTCATGCGTATTGCCGGTGCTGGCGGGGACGGAGCCTGAGGAACCAGTAGGCGTTGGCATGGAAGGACGGGAGGCAGGAGACTCAGCAGCTGGTGATGAATACTGTGAACGTTCCTCCTGGGTGGATCTTTCGCGGCTGTAAAAGTTTGTTAGCTCGGTTTCTAATTTGATCTTATCTTTTGGGACATACTCATCCTTGCGGACGTGCGCAGTCCGGCTGGTGCGACTTAGGTCATAAATAAAGTCACGGATGATATCCTCAACACCCAAGGCATCCTCCCAACGACGTCGCTCGTGCGAACGAGTAGAGTTGTCTCCTTCGTCACGCATACTATCCGCCAAGCTTCGAGTGAAATCACGGACACTTTCCTCAACGTCACGGGTCATGGTGTCGTTACGCTCTTTCTCGGCGTTGGCATCGGCTCTCTCTGACTCCATACGGCGAGCAGAGTCGCCATTGTCCTCCTCGGTCGCTGGGGCAGGGCGTCCCGCCAATTCGGCAGCACGGGCCTGCATACGGGCACGAGCGCGAGCCTTGATACGGTCTGCCTCGGTGACGGCGCCACCAGGGCCAGTTCCGACAATATTAGAAGCACCGCTCGGGTTAGATTTAGCCTCCTTCAGACGGAAAAGCTCGAGCTTCGCATCGGCAATCTCTCGCTCAACGCGACGAACATCAGACGCGGCCTGGGGGACTTGATCTTCGAAGGCTTGCAGCTGGCGGCGGAGTGATCGTCGCTCTGCTCCACTGTCCAGGTTACGGAATGAGGCGTGAGGGTGCGTATCAATGTCATCCTGCACACGGCGAATCCGCTCCATGAGGTGCTCTGCTTCCCGGCGGTCGCGACGATCGAGAACGTCGTCATCTTCAGCCTTGTTTTCATCCTGGAAATCAACTGCATCCAGCATGATCTTGGTCTCCCGAATCTTCTTCTTTAGCTGATCGACAGTAAACTCATCGCTTTGCGAAGCTTCAGAGGCACCAGGTGAGGGTGTTCGGGTGTCGTTGCCAACGCGGCGACGTGCACTCGAACGGTAACCACCAGCAGAGTCATTATTCTTGAACATAGTTGCATCCTTGCGGTTAGCTCCAGATTGTGCCCCGCCACCTCCACGGAAGGAGTGGTCCTTCAGGTAGCTGACTCCTGTTTTCTGCGGCTGCAAGAACGCCCCGGTGGCTTTACGGCTCTCCGCATCTTGGGACAAAAGTGATTTCACCGTACCAATGGAGTCGTTAAGATGTCTTGTAGAGGGGGGAATCAGCTCTGGCGGCAAACGACTAGGCACTGGATATCCGTTCAAAGCACGGTAGATCAAATGCATTCCCACGGCAAACTCATCCATGTTAAGACGACCACGGTTGTGAGGGTCCGCTAGTGTCCATATACGTTCCAAATCTTGGCGGTTCAATCCACTTTGTCCCATAATTTCGATGGCGGTTTCACCGCCAATGAAACCCTTACGCATACCGTCCCATGCGCGGAATAGATCATCGTAGATCTTCTTTTCTTCCTTTGTAATCGCCCAGGCCACAGTAGCATTACCTGAGAGGGCGGACATGTTAAAGCCCCCCTCACGGCCAGGTTGAGGCATAAGTTGTTGCTTCATGGCCTCAATGTTAGGCAGACCCTGTGCAGGAGTGTTGATGAAACCCCATTGTCCAGGTATGCCGGTAGGCTGCGCAACCAGTCCGCCAGTTTGTGCAGGGCTTAGGCCCGAGGCAAAACCAGTGGGCATTGGAGGCATTGGAGGCCGGGGGCCCGAGTATCCAGTTGGCTGAGGGTTGGTCAGGAAGCCAGTCTGCTGTGGCTGAAGGAACTGTGATTGATTCTGTCCTGGCATGCCGGTCTGCTGGGGTTGCATACCAGTCTGCTGAGGGAAGAATCCGGTGGGTTGTGCAGTCAGTTGATTCAAGAGTTGCGCGTTGCTAGGCTGCTGAGGCTGAGGTTGTTGGACAATTGGCGGCGTAGACTTGTTCTCCAGGAGGTGAGCCTCGAAGTTGGGGACATTGGTTCGCGGGGGCGGTGCCGGCGCTGAGTCGGGAACATCAAAGGAGATGATATCAACCATGCTGGAAACCTCATTCTTGATGGTTTCAGGTAGCGTAGATGGAACTTCGCGACCAGTGATTCGCAAATTGCACAGGTACATGGCCAATGCGAATTCTGGGAAGAACAGCTGGCCTGACTTGGTTGAATCACACAGAACCCAAATCTTAGCCAGATCACCTCCCGAAAGCTTGGAGCGCATCAACAGGTCCCTCGCTTTCTCGCCGTCCATTGTCTTGCTGTCACCGACCGCCGACTTGAAAAGCTGCTCAAATCTAGCTTGATCCTGAGCGGTAATGAACGAAAGTCGGATACTGGGGATCTTTGATCCACTCTTAGGCGGGACTTGTGGAGGTGGTCCAGAGGCACCGGTATCTTGGAAGGAGTTTGCCATTTCGCTCGAGGTTTTGTATCGCGCAGGGAGCCCGGTGGCCTGAGAGACTTGCAATTGCGGCGCTTGCGCTTGAGGTTGCGCCGTAGGCTGAGGTTGCTGGGGCTGGGCAGGGAACCCAGTAAATTGGGGCTGCTGGAATCCCGGCTGTTGTGTTGGCTGCGGCTGCAGGTGTGGCTGCTGCTGTTGCTGTGGTTGCTGGCCAGGGAAACCAGTATACTGAGGCTGCAGCTGCTGTCCCGCGGGGAACCCGGTAGCTTGGGGTTGGAGACGGTTTCCGAACGGCGACGGTTGCCCAGCGAATCCAGTCGGTTGCGGCGCCATAAATCCTGTTGGCTGGGGCTGTTGCGCTGATGGCTGCTGTTGACCTTGTGGGAATTGCGAGTATGAGGGCTGTTGCTGCTGTTGCTGCATGAATGGGGCCTGGCCCGGACGGCCAGCACCACCACCGCCGCCGAGGAAGGAATTCGACGAGGAGTACATTATTAACACAGCGCTCGCATGGACAGAACAAGATGCACAAGAACTAAAAAGCGATTGATGAAGGAAAGTAAACAAATGCAGAGAGGGGGTAGAGGGATCAGGAGCTACGCAAATGACGCTGTTGCAGGGACGCGGAGGCACACTAACCTGATTGGTGTGCTTAGTCATAATTATGTGGGTGCCTTGGACTATTATTATCTTTTTATACGGATGTCATTATGGGGTTGATGGGGTTGATGGGGTTTATGTGTATTTGTTATTTGGAGATTTCGAATATCATGAAATTAATCAAACACTACGAGTGTTGCCTACGAGATGATGCAAATTTAAGCCATTGGCTTTTGCATTGAATGTGGTATCTGGTAACGCGCTAGATACATTGATTTTTCCGCCAGATGCAAATCATAGCCATCATTGAGTCCTCGCCGGGGCAGCTAAGCAAAGCATCCAAGATCAGATATCAATGGATATCCCGGGTCATGATCTCGAATTAGAAAAAGAGGTTATGGCGGACAACGCAAAAAAAGAAAAACTCCAGCACCGCTCCTTGCGCCAGATGAAACGAAAATGAGAAACGGTCGAAGAAAAGGATCTGGCTCACCCCAAGAGAATAAATCGGGGTTTTGCGATTTAGAAAGGTAGTCGGAGGAAAGGATCTGGCTCAACGCAGGAGAATGAATTGCATTTTGGCGATTTACTCGGTTTGCTGCTGGTTGGCGGCATTGGCCATCTTGCGAAGTTCATACTCTTTGGTGAATTCGCGGGAAAGTTGACCAAGCTCCTTAATCAGCTTGTTGCAAACCTGGATGACAGCTGCACGAGGGGTGATCTGGCCATCAGTCTGCACGCGGAGCTCGATGTTTGGAGTCAGAGGGTGGGCAACCTAAGCCGTAGTCAGTGTCACTGGCCAATTTTCATCAAGGACATAATCATTAACATACTCGGTAAGCGGAGAAGATGACATTTTCATGCTTGTGGAGGCGAGAGCAAAGGAGATTGCCGAGGGTGTGGTCCTCCTTGTGGAAGGTGAAGATGCTGGCAGATGGCATGCCTAAAAATGTCACGTCAGAAAACGGCATCATGATGCCTTTACGGATGCAGGATCAATGACTTACGAGTATCGACCTCGACGTCGATTTTGTTCTCGCCGGGGCCAAGAAGAATAGATTCGTATCTAGAGATTCAAGTCAGCCGGTGGATCATGAAGTGAGAAAGCAAAGGGCATGATGGGGGTTATCGGCGCGAGAGGAAGACGGGAAACATGAAATACGTGATACATGGATACCCTCCCATCGAACTAACGCTTCAGGACGATCATCGACAGCACGGTAGTACTCCCGACGCGAAGTGAGTGAACTCTTGCGCCCTGCGCGATATCTCGCGATGGCATTGGTTGCAGTATCAAAAGGTACCTCATCGAGACCAGTAAACACGCGCGGATTAACCATTTCAAGTTGTTTCGTCCTGAGTTGAAAGGAAAGATGGGGGTGGGACAACAATAGAGGGAATCAAAATCAGAGAAAAACGAACGAGCTGGGAAAAATGGAGAAAGTGGCCAAAATGATCCAATAAACAAATTCCTGCCAAAATTCGGCAAAATAGACGAAACCGTTGAGCGGAACAAAGCTGATCATGTGAACGGTGTCGTCACGACCTCATCAATGCCCTCGGGTCAGTCAGAAGACATGAATGGCCTTGAAATTTGTAGCAGGACCAGATAGCATTTTGAGGGAAGCAAGGTGTAGGATTCAAGATGAGATGGAGCATGTTGGTCCAAGCGTACTCGTCTTGACCTTTAAGCCCTTGGGGGCCTTTTGAAGCTTTTTGGGCTGTCGTAGTGTCCATTGCTGATGGCATTTGAATAGATGGTAGATTAAGAATGAAGACGCGGAAAGATAAAGTCTTAAATAATAGATGGTGAAAGATAAGGCAAACGCGAAGGATTAGGCAAACGCAAAGGTCAAGGCACACGCGACAAGATCAAGAAAGCCTGACAAAAGCAGCAGCCCTTACCTATCTGGGGCGTTCATGGTGATCAGAATTATGCAAGTGGTAGATTTCCAAAGGATGCGAAGTCTGATAGACTGTTCAAGGATTCAAAATTCAAAACCAAAAGAATCGAGTCCAAAAGGTGACAGTAAGAATTCAAAATGGTTGCAAGATGCAAGCTTGAAAATGAGTCGTGTTGGTGTAATAATATGGAGGACAAAGGAGTGAGTGAGGCGAAAGTGTGTCAGGCAACCAACGCCAATTTTATCCCGTGACTATGGTAACTGAGGCTAAAGCAGCATGTACTTTTACCACTCCGTTGGTGTGAGGATTAGTGCTCAGTTACTTGATGATATACTGTCGGCGTGAAAGTCTGGAAGTTGAAGATCCAGATATCGCGAAATCGTGATATCGATATCAATGTCACATGACCTTAAAGGTCCCGTGACTCGTCACACGTGATAATGCTTAAACCTATGTAGCGGATTTCCTATGCGAAGTCTTGGCTTTCCCCTTCTGTTTTAGTGCTCAATGAGCGCCGCTTTTGCTCACTGAGTAGATCTGAGCATGTCTCTGAGCGCGCTGAGTGGATGAGTGGTCATTATGTGACTGCTCTGAGCAGCTCTCTGATCACTCTGATCTGCTCAGTGAGCCTGATCTGAGAGCTCTGATTTGCTCTCTGAGCATTTCTTATAGAAGAGCTAGTGGCCTGGCTCAAGCACCCTAATAAAATGCAGCATGATATATAGCCCTTACAAAAATCTCCCTATTTTTAGAACTCTCAAATGCCCTATCAAGAAAAGTTATGTATCATGAACAGCTGCAAAATTGTGTGGCAATACTACCTCCTAGGAGTAAACACACTGAGCAATTCACCTCATTATCCTATGAAATTCTGACTGAAGTCCACAAGCTCCTGGGAACAACAAGTCTAGTTTGTCTTAGTATGCTGCTTCTTGTAGAGGTCAAAGGCCAGAGAGTATAGAAAGCTAGTTGTAACAGGCCAGGTCCCGATGTATGGCCCAGGCTTGGCCTGTGCGATGTGATCTATCAATTCCCCTGGATATCGAGTCGCCCCTTTTTCTTACACTTCTCTAAGCTTTAGCTAAACAGTATGCAGGCACCGCTCAATTGAAACAATTCGGCCGTAGCCCTTCACAATAGTATAGACTTGTTACCAGGACTATTAGTTCGAATTTATAATTAACTATATTCCTGAGCATATAACCCATAGATATTTAAGCCCATAAGCTAAAATCATAAGCAAAACACAGAAGCAAGACACAGGAGCGAGACACACAAGTCTTTCTGCAGCTCCCGAACTGGGGTATCTTTAAATGTGCGATAAATAGATTAGTATACAAAGTCTTCGGCATATTCCTCATATTACTTCATAAAATCGACCAGGTTGAACTTTTTATTAAGTTTCCTGGCAGATAGTATGGCAGTGCCAGCATCGATGTATCCTTTCTTGAAAGCTTCGAACAATGGCGGGCTAGTGGATGCACGTGGAACGAACAGTTGATTATCACCCAATACCATAGCGCCTTTTAATGCTTGGTACACGGTATCACAATCCTGCTTTAAGTCAACCTCTTCACATTGACCAAAGTCGAGAAGATAGAGTCCGATGGTACGGTGATGAAGGTCTGGAGACTCAATGAGCGTTCCATAATTCCTTGTCGCCGATGTTCCAAGTACAAACTCCACATCGTCGCCATTTATGGCAGCACCCCAGTGCAAAGTTGCATACGCCTTACCCATTTCCTGAGAAAGCATAACGGTATCGATGCCCAGTTCCTCCATCCAGTCGAGATAGAGCGGGAAGTTTCGCAACGGGGCTGGATTCTCTCGCCGGATTGAACCATTGACTTTACCCAAATAAACTCGGGCAAGACAATGTTTGTTTTGGGGGTTGTTGAGAAGATACTCGACTTCGGTGTCGTTGAGATTCCAGGAACGACCACAGAAAAAGGTGATTATCGCTTTCCGTACAACCTTTGGTAACGGCAGGATCCGTTCCATTGTGACAACATTCCCACGAGTGCAGTAGTCCTGGGGGATTTTGGGTAATATTTTAGTCCAGAAAGCTTCATCTTGAGTTTTGAGGATGAAATCATGGGGTTTGGGAACATGGACGATGCTCTGAGTCGAGGTTTGGTGAAGTTCAAAAGCCGCAGAAACATCACAATGCATCTTGTACTCGGACTGGAGATTCGATGGTCGTAATTCGTTTCCTGGACTTTCTTTCTTGAGGACATAGGTCTTTCCAACGATTTCAAAGACGGCACCTTGGAGGCCACTGCCGATTTGGTTCACTAGCTGAAGATGGGGTCGAAAACGCGCACTCTGAAAGCGGCGGGCGAAAGAGGACCGAGTTGATATAACTGAGGTCAAACTGAGAGATCTTTTGAGAGCGACTGAGTCTGCAGCTGATTCAAGATCTGCGGCATCGAGGAACAGAAGAGCGACTTGGGCACGTCTCGCGATAGATGATGCGTCAGAGCGGGCTGACCTCGTCACTTTTACCGACTTTTCGTCGGGAAGCCATAGCTACTCCGGGATAAGTAGGAAACTCGATGACAGAAGAAGGAGGATGTGAAGATGGTCGATGGATGATGAATGTGAGGGTGCCTAATAATGTTTATAGTTGGGCTTCTGTAAACAGAAAGCGGTCTGCCCATTCTGCTGGCATCGCGTTTGAAATTTGAAAATGGTGGTGGATCGAAGTGAGCCTCAGAGGGTGTGAGCGATCACTGACTCTGACCGCCCATCACGTAATCTACTTCTACAGCTCACTGATTCTGAGCCCGGACTGAGTTTGACTCAGTGAGCCTAAGTCTGAGCGCCCTCACTAAAGCGGCGGCAGTTCAAAGGGGAAAGCCCCACCCGTCATAGGAAATCCCCTACGTAGAGCTACCTATGTAGTTGGCTTATACAAGTATATAAAGTCTAGACTTAAACTGATGGAGCGAGAAAAGGAACAAGATTATAGAAAGGACTAGGCTTGAGTATCCCACTCTATAGAGGGGTTCCGAAAGTATTTGGACCTTTTTTGCGGAATATCAATGCATATCAATGAATGTTTGAAATTCCAGCCAAGTATGCAGTGTCTCTTTCTTTTTTTTTGCCATCTCCCTAAATCCCTGCATTCACACCTCAACTTCTTGCTTTATTCTTTGTCTAGTTCGACAATACTTGCAGAATAATGTAGTTTGTCATTATCGATTGCTAACTTCTCCCGCTCTCAATTACCTGGACATGAGTGATATTCTACTAACAAGTCCTAGACTTCTATCCTTTTTGCGAAGAAAATCTCTATCTCAACATCCTGTCATTACTCGTTCTCTCCGTACGTTTGGGATCTTCCTTTGGCGTGTACGATTGGCCATGAAGTCCGCTTCATGAAGAGCGTTGGCTCTGCATCCTTCCCATATGTACAATATTTCCCGGACCCACTCACTATCTTCGGCTCTCCGCATATTTGGTATGCTAGTGCCGATCTGCAGGACATTTCAACTCTAACTGCGTCCACATTCGTCAATCCAAGGTTCGTTTCAAATCAGGCCCAGGGGCTGGAAAAGGCGTTCAGCATCAAGCTTGTTTCCAGGATGCGTAAAAAGACTGCTGCAGCTGCAATAAAGTCTGCCTTATCCAGGCCTCCTTCAAGCTGAATAAGCTTTATTGCGGGCAGTTGCATATGATATGTTCATATCAGAAGGAGGGTTGCAAAGCGTGAAAGTTTTGCAAAATACCTCTTTGGTCGCTGCATGTGCTGTGTGGCTGTTCGCGCCGACTTGGAGATACTTTATTTACTAACACTTCAGGTAAATGATACTCAAGTTCTAAATACAAACATGAGCATCAAGATGGCGCATAATGGATTCATCAACCGGATGAAAAGAGTTTTTGAGGGAGTTAGCGACCTCGGGAGAGTATCATAGGTGATTGATATTGATGCTGGTGATATTTGGTTCTTGGTTGAATACCCACGTTTATCCATTACTATTAAGACTTGGAAGAAAATATGTATATATAGGAGAATGATATGGCCATTTGACCAGATGGAATTAATCGAGTAGACAATATCGCTGTCAGAGGCAACAAATCGAAAAGAAACAAACCCACAAAAGATGCTAGCAGTCGAAAAACGCGAAGAAAATGAAAGAAAATGAGAAAATGAGAAAATGGTGAAAATAACGCCATGCCACCCGACGCCAATGCCAGGAAAGGGAGCAAAAGAAAAACGAAAAAAACGAAGAAAATGAGAGAATGTATCCATATTTTCAAATGCTGCTTCTGTTTCTGCTTCTCCCGGAACATCAAGATGATACAAAATAAAGAGAGATGAGAACCATATAAAGAAAGCGAGCGGCGAGAAGCGGAGAGATAAATGACCCCGAGACATGCCCAAAGCAGACGAGGCGAAAGCAAAGTAAAATAAGCGTGGCACAAAAGGCCTTTATCGATATATGTGCGTGGTCTTCGTTTCATGACGGGGCGACAATGAAAAAGTTTTTAATAAGGACAGAGAGTTCGAAAGAAAGAGATTGAAAAAATGGATTTTCTATACTGCGAAATGCTGGGATGCTCATTGCAGGTCCCAGATGCACGCTTTGGTAAGATCAGAAGAGAAGGGGGGGATGTACCGCTTAATGTACGGCATTTAGCAGATCCCCGAAGGAGGAAGTTCCTCGCTTGAGCTTCCAGCTACTCTTCTTCTTGTCTCGCTTTTTCATCATGTCGGCCCAAGCTTCGTCGTCATTCTCATCGTCCGAGCCGTTATGTGGCTTTCGAACAGCTGATGCAGCTTGACTAGCCTGTGAGACGGGCCTGACGGTGACGGTAGCAAGTGTGGTCGATTTTGGAATGTTTCCTTGGGTTTGAGAAATGGATAGGTGTGAATGGGGGCGATTTTCATCGGTGTAAGCCCTGTTCATTGGGGAGAGATGCTGGGCGGGGTCACCCTGTACAGAAACTGGGCGGTATCGAGGCGCCATGCCTGCGTTGCTGCGCTCAGACGGGGCAATAGACGGGGCATAACCAGGGGAATTATGAGAATAGGAACCACCAGGCAGATTAGGCATCGGTGAACCTGTGCGACGGACGGCAATATTAGGGTCAAGCATGCTCAATGGTCGTTGGTCGTAATTATTTGGGGTTGATGGAGCCAGGCCCGGCATGGAGACTGGTCTCATATTAGAATTGCCGGAAACCGATCCAGGGCCTGCCATATGAGAAGGACCTGCCATGGAGGGAGGACCCATGGGGGCTCCTGGCATAGGTGGTGCTCCCATCATGTGCGGCGGCATTGGCATACCGCCTTGCATCATTGGCGGAGGTCCCTGCATGCCCTGCATGCGCATCATTTGCTGCATCCATTCCATCTGCATATGTATCATAGTTGACATTTGATTGTTCAATTGAACCTGCGACTGCTCCGATGGAGAAATTCCCTGCTGCTGCAGTGGTGGTGACATCATGGAGTATGGGCGGGGTACACCTCCCATATCGTACATTGCCTGTGTATTCGGACTGCCTCTTCTCATAGCACGTGCCTGCTCCTCCTGGGCAATAACGCCCACAAGCCCTCCCGTTGGCACTGGAGGTGTGGCAGCAGGACCACCATATACTGAGCCACCGCCCATGGCTAATGACTCTCGGTTGGCGGGGTTGACTAAACTGGCTCCGAAATAAGGATCCCGTGGAAGATTCCGGGCGAAAACAGGCAGATTTCCCCGATGATCCTGCTGCTGCTCAACACCTGCTAGGGAAGTAGAAGATGATGCATATGGATGAATAGATGCTCGAAGATTAGGATTGGAGCTTGCGTTGGCCAAGCGGGTTGGGGGACGGTTACGGTTGGGGAAACCATGCGCTGCGAGAATACCCAAGGGAACTTCATCGTCGTCATCATCGTTGCTTTTACCGCTCGATGACTTGTCACCCATGCTCGACACATGGATGGGGAGGTTCGGGGTACTGCTGCTCGCGCCACTCATAATCGGTCGCAAAGAGGGTGACGGGGCTTGCTGTCCCGTTACTTTCATCATTTGTTGACGATATACAGATAAATGAGCTTCTTGCTTCCGCCGCTGACGCTCAGCTTCACGCTGCTTCTCGGCCTCATCTTCTTCATCGAACTCTTCATGATCTGATTCATCATCACTCTTAGAGGAGTTGCTGTTCGAGCGCCGTAGTTCTTGTTGCTGGCGATAATGCTCAAATTGGGACGGAGTCATCACTTTGTTGCCAGGAGAAGGAGTCTTGCGCAGGTTCTCCGCAAATTGAACAGCGAGCCGTGCATGGTCGGCAATTGAAGGATCCACGTGTTCTTGAGTATGTGAGTGGATATTTGAGAACATTGAATCGGGCTCGGGGCTCGAAAGCTCGCCAGGGCTATGCACCTGGGCCTTCTCGAGAAGCGGTGTACCACCAGAGGGAGAAATGCTTTCTCTACTCCACATCAGAGATTTTCTGACCAATAAAGCATCTTCGTCATCGATGGGGTTGGAGTCTCGGTCCCCGGGGTAGATAACGCTTCTCCGCAGTCCCATTTCTGACTGTCGTCTTGGCCGGTCCAAAGCCCGGTGAGAAGTCGTAGCGCCGGCCATTGGTTGGGTTGCCGGGGACTGTTGACGGGAACCCATGGTTTCAGGAGTCGGTTGCGAGTATGAGTTTCGATCACCCAACGGTACCTCATCAGGATCATGAAGTAACCCCTCTTCAGAATGACGGCTATTCCAAGAGTAAGGGGAAGGCTCAACGACTGCCGATCGGTCTGTGTTAATTGGCAGAGGCCGAGCTGCCCTACCACTCGTTGCGAACTCGGGTAGTGCTTGCGTCGGCGGAGATGATGAAAACTATATGATCGTCAGCAAAAAGACGATCCCTTGCATGGTATTGTGGAGTCCCGTCATACCTGATTAGGTCGCCGTGGGGAGGGATCTCGCAACAAAGCGCTCTCTCGCTTTCCAAGGTGGTCAAACATCTTTCCAAAATCATCACTTCCGGTACCCAGACCGAAGTCTTCATCCGTTAGTTTTGGTGGAGTGGCCGTTTCGTCCGTACTGTTGGTCATAGCACGTTGTCTCGTATATTCATCCGGTGTAGTATTTCGTGGAGGAACAGAGGAATTGGATGATTTATGTCGGCCGCCGAATGAGAATGTCCTTGCAGCAGCAAAAGCGTCCCTGATCGCATTTGTGCTTGTGTGTGGAGCGGGTATGTCGTGGTTCCGAGAATGCGGGGAGACATCTTCAGGAGAAGAAACCTCCATAGAAGAAGGTTGGGTAGAGGAGGAACTGAGTCGAGTAGATGTTGAGCTCTCGTATACTATCGTACCACTGATAAAATGTCTGGTCAGTCGCTTTCTAAGGGAACCGGACTCCTTGGGTCGGAGGTTCTCATACCGATTCTTGCCCAGGGGTTTCTCTGTCCCCGCAAATATATTATCGTTGTCTTCCAACATTGCAGGTACCGCATGGCCTGCACTCAGGGGTTTGGTCAGCGGAGCGCCGTCTGTCATCGCTCGGTGAGGTCCAGGGCGTTCAAAAACACGAAAAGATGACTGCGGTTGGGATTCCACATCCTCCAGAATGTTGCCAGATGACTTTCGCCGAGCAAAGCTCTTTGGTAGCTTGATAGGCATCAGGGATAATTGCTAAGACCGGTGAATGGCACAAGAGTATGGGTGTTGAATACCTCCTTTAGTCGCGAGAAACTCCCATAAAGGTTCCGTGGGTCCTGGGGATGGTCGGATTGGCTCTCGGGTAATGTTGATGTGTCAAATGCAGAGCAGCGGCAAAATCAGCCGGGGCAGAGACAGGGGAAGGAAATAATTCACGATCGACGGAGAGGTGCAAGGGGAGTTGATTTGATGGAGGGATCAGGAGTCGATCAGGAGACTGAGCAACTTGGGAAGAGAAACAAGTCAGCTCAGCGATACAGAGAAGATTCTGGCACGGAGTTAACGACAATAGCAACACACTTCTCTTAGCGGCCGATCAAGGTCCAGCAGGAATCCACCATGTGGGTTGACAGCGATCTGCTGTTTAATTCGTGTAATCCACCCACCCCAAATCCACAGAGAAATGCACCGATGCCTTTTGTTGTTGTTTTCGCTGGTTTTGTCTATCGCTGCACACACCTCGGGTATAAAGGGACTTTGGGTTTCCAAGGTTTGTTGATGAAGGGATCCAGCAGAGGGGCAGAGAAAGGACGGAAGACGCTAGCGAAGCGCCGGAGAAGAAAAAATAAAATAAAAGCAAAATCGATAAAAAAAGAACGGAAGCGAAGAGGGAAAAAAAAAAACTAGAAAGGCTACCCACCCAAGTGAGACTTTCAGATGAATCTGGCTGTTCCACAGTACTCAAAGTGATTCTTAGAGTCGGGTCTGGAGAGTTAAAAGTGGGGAGTGGAGAAGGAAAGCAAAGAAGGGTCGGGTACGGAGTTGAACCCTGGAAGATGTCGATTGACTGAATCCTAGGAAAGAATGAAAGAAGAATGAGGTGGACGAAAAATTGACGAGTTCGGAGTGAACAGAACAGATCAGAGGAACGAAAGAGTGAAGAGGCAGAAGCAGAAACCGCAAAGGTCTAGTCCCTGCATTATGGTCTTTGTCCGTCATGTACAGTTAGACGCCGTACGAGTCTGTACAGTGAGTGGCCAGGTGCCCAGTGCCCAGTGTGCGTGTACAGTGTTATTATGGTATGTTTAATATTATATTACATCTATTATTATTGCGATAGTTTAATTATTTAATTATATTTAAGTAGCAAATAACAAAATGGCCATGAAAATCTCTGTTTTCTCAGGTGAAACCTCTTTACTATGTATAGCCACTAAAAATAACCTTGGCGACCACCGGATAACGCTAGCAGGCCACCACCACTGGATACTCCCCTCACGCGGGAATGCGGCCCATCTTGGGTTCCATCTTATTCCAGTTAATTAATTCTATACGGAATGTGGTGGCGTTGGAATTAAACGCTTCCAGTTATTGTTTTGGACCTCTTATTCCTGATTCCTTATGATCTCTATTATAGTTTTATTTATTATGTTTTGCCCCCTTTCGATCCTCCAGAATCCACAAAAACAAGACATAGAAATGTTCCAGACTCCAACCTTCCAAATGTGCATTCCCCAGTACGATCTGACAATCTGACACTGACACATGTACGCACTAGATGCAGAAAGCAGATTTCAGCTGTCCCTACCTAGCTTCTCCTCTCGGCGTCCCCGGGTACATCCTTTAACCCACCTGGGCCTCGGATGCACCTAGCGTAACAATGACCATTGAAGATGCGGGCTTTATAAAACTGCACCTTGTACAGAAATATATAAACGTTCATAGACAACCTTGCCCAAATGGAAATATGTAAACATGTAAACATGTACGATTACAGATTACAGATGTACTGGGGCCGTATCACGTGATATCGAGATACATGGACCATCTGGTCGCCTGACGCCTCTGTACAACAACACCCAGTCACACAGGACTCGACCCGACTTACAAATGGATTCGACCAGGAACTCAATCGGAACATGTGGGAGAGGGAGAAGAAGAAAAAAACACAACACAAATGCAAAATAGTTGAAGATGATCGGTATACACAGCATATGTCAAACAAATCCAGCTGAATCGTCCCTAAAACAACACCTCCCATTGCCTTCCCAAATTCAATTCTAGTTCACACATATGATACATGGTCTACTGATCATGCTAACAAAATAAAAAAATGAGACTTCCAAAATTCTTCATCAGCCTCCCCCAGATCCATGCATCAAATCTAAAGGGCGCCTAAGTGGAAGGAAGGTTTTATTTGGCAAAGTGGAGATCGTAGTTCAGCCACTTGCGGGCCATAACGCCGTCCACGTCTAGACCGGGGGTGCCGTACGTCAACGGCGCATAGAAGATGAAACCAGCAACGGTAGCCCCCAAAATAACAATGGTGGCTCCCCAGGCGGCAAGCACCGAGTTGAGACCCATGCGCTCTTTGGCCGTCACGAAGCGACGGACACTGCGGCTTGCTCGGGTACCCTTGGCCTTACCGGAGGGATCATCCACGGGCGGTGCGGCAGTGGCGGGGTCGAGCGGCGATACATTAAAGATGAATTCGACCAGTGCACCAGTCACCATCGTCGATGCCAGGTGGGACGGCAAGTAGTGGTGTAGGAATCGCTGACGACCCATCAGCCAGAAGGGGAAATAGTGCGCAGCCCAGCACAGGAACAGGAATCCAGTACTGTTGTACAGACGCGAACGAGTACCAGGGCCCCAGACTATTAAAAAGAGAAGAGAAAGAAAATTAGCCATCGAACCATTAAGATAATTTGAACGGAAGCGCCTCCCTGGGGGGGGGGATGGAGGAAAGGGGGGATCTGTCAACTTACTTTCTTCCAATGCATCAACACCACGGCGAAGGGAGAGTTGGTCTGCTCCGACAATGCCGGCGAACACAGCCAGCAAACTGCTAGCAATCCACCAGCCAATGGGGTTACCCAAGAAATAGATCTGTTCCCGGGTCTCATTCTTGGTCCAGAAGCTTACACCCCGCAGCAGGAAAGGCCACTGGAAGGGTTCGGTGGCATACGGATGACTGCTAGTCAGTGCATTGTTGTGGTGGAACATAGCACCTTGCAATTCAAAGTACTTGCGCAGGAAGGATAGTGACTTGACCTGGCGCTCCTGCTTTTGCAGACGCGGGCTGTCGGGCTCAATTCCCTCAATGGTCTCTGCAAACCAAATGTTGCTGGATTGCAAGATGTTCTTGTTTCCGTTAATTTCGGCCTGCTTGTATCCCCATTCCGGAAGCGGGGTGGTGTGAGTCCACATGGCCACCCGAGTGGGAACGTGAATGAGTTTAATCAAGCTAGCAAAGGTACGAAACTCCTGGAAAGGTTTGCCGTTGTCAATCTTCAGCTCGAACAGGGTGTCATTGTGTCGCTCGCCATCCGCCAATTCACGCGAGACGGTGGTGAATTCTTGGTTGGTAGGATAGAACGGAGATGCCACATCGTGGGTCAAGAGGACAGAGTCAGTTCCAACGTGGCGAAGCTGGATGATATCGCCATTGCGAACACTCTTGGGTTGATCATCAGTCAAAGGAACAGTGGGCAAAACCTGCCACAGGTTGTTGGTGTCGTTGTGGGGATATCCGGTAACCTGCTGGCCTTGACTGGAGATACGTCCATCATCGTATCGGAGAGGGTATGTCTCCCAGTGGCTGTGAAGAAGAACCTTGGTGTCCTTGTGGCGCATAGTGATCTGGTCGAAATATTGAATTCCAACAGACTGGGCAGTCATCGCGTTGTCACTCAATGTCTCCTGGAATTCGGGGGACATGAACTCATCACCGGGTCCAGATCGGTTCAGAATAGTGAAGTGAACCTGGAACCAGAACAGGTAGAAGAAGAATGGAATGATGATCAAAGCCACACCCCGAGCTACAAGATGCTTGACCCAGGTCACCATGTCAAGAGCGCCCTGGCGGCGGTTGATATCCAAGAGATTCCACAGATCGATCGCAACCGCCGCACCGATAGTGACAAAAGTGAAAACACCAACGTATTTGGTAGAAATGACACAGCTCATAGAGAAACCAGTCAGCAGCAACCACTTCCACCACTTCCTACCGAACGGCTGGTGGCGCAGCTTATAGAAGCGAACATAGCACAAGATACTCAGTGCCATGGTGATAACCAAGGTGGAATCTAAGAGAATGAGTCGGTCCTCACCCACATGAGCATTGTCGAAAACCATGAGACCGGCAGCCAGCACACAGGCTGGCAGAGAGTAACCGGATTCCCACATGGTCAAGAACACCACAGGGATGGTCAATGCACCGAGGGTAGCCGGCATAGCACGTAGTGACAGGTAGGGGACGTTGTTTTCGATATACGAGTCGCCGATGTTCTCGAACAAAAAGTGGCCATCGTATCCAATCAGCCAGCCCATGAAGGCGAACAACAGCTTTCCGAAAGGTGGGTGGACATCGAAGAAATAGGTACGTTGGAGATAGTATGAGGCGAACTAGTATGGATATTGCGTGTCAGCTTATAACCTCCTTTTCTTTGATTTCAACTCAAGGATAATTGTGGTTGTCGGGTTGTATTTGTAGAATCCATACCTTCCCAAAGTGCACCTCATCGAAAACGACCTCATTAGGGTAATCAATTCGCCAGAAGCGAGTTGCAAAGGCCAGTACGGTCAGGATGGATATGGCCAGCCAATAGTCCCATTCTGACTTTGGCTTGCCCGGAGCTGCCACGGGTCTCAATGAGCCATCATCGGATGGAAGGGCAGTGTAAGCCTCCTTCTTCCCACCTCTCTTACGCAGAGAGGGCGAAGGGGATGACATGATGAAAGGAAGAAAATAAAAAATAAAAAATAAAAAGAGAGCGACCGCGAAACTACCTATAGTAAATAGACTTCCCAAAACGCGAAACGTCAGCAATAGCTCATCAAATCATTGGGGAATAATCCCAGGACGTGTCTATGGAAATAGAAGGAGTACATTGACTTACCAGGATCACCAAAGGGCATCACACCCAGAAAAAAGACCAGGGAAAGCTGGAGAAAGGGAAAAATGACCTCAAGTTTAGGAGGGGGCCGCATTAGGGACACGCAACCTTCTTAGTTTCCGGCAAGGCAAGGCGGTGGGGCCAGGCCAATCGTGGACGGGGATCAGTCCCTTTTTTCTTAGTCATCCTTGTCACATCCACATGCAGATGTCCCCGTCTGAATTCAGCATTTTGAAAATATTGAAAGACTTTGATCGAAAGAAATTGCACAATGTAGGATTTCTTTGAAGATATACACCATAGCATGTACACCTTGTTGCCCTTGCCTCTTTGTTGGATTATTTTAAGACTTTTCGTGGCTTAACCTCTCCTCTTCTGAAAAACCGCTATTACCTAACTTCAACGTCCGTACTAGATCAATCAAATTTCAGATGACGTAAAGGGCAGTATACTACCTCGTTCAATTCATGTTCTATGCACCATTTCAAGCTAAGATTGGACACTAAATAACTTCAAACGAGCACTCTACCTATGCTTAAACGGGCACTTAAACCTCGCCACTGGCGAGAGTGGTGCCAGGGGGCAGCTTGAACTTGACCACCGAACCGGCACCAGATGTCATATAGGCATATCCGTCGCTTGCAATCTGAACAGACGTAGGACTGGAGATCTTGCTACCATCACCACCAACATAAACCTTACGGGATCCGTCCGGCTGGATCTGCGCAATCTTATTGGTAGGCTGAGAGACGTATGCAACCCCATTCGAGTCGACGATGAAGTCGTCGAAGTCGTCAGTCGTGGAGTCCAGGGTGTTAATGATTTTCACATCCCCAAAGGTTTCGGCATCATCGCTAATGAGGATCTTGGCGTAAATGTTGCGAGCGCTGTTGGTGAAGTATACATTGTTTCCGACAACCTTGAGCCCGTTCACACCGATTGGGATTGAGGCGTTCGATGGGGCATTCAATAGCTCGTCCTTGAAAGCGACCTTGTAAGCACCAGTTGTGGTGTCGATGCGGAAGATAAGACCCCGGCGAGCGTCGCCGGCCAAGACAACATGGGGAAGCTTCGGGAGTGCCGCCATACCATTTGACATGATGGCGTCGGGGAGGTGAGCGGCTTTCAGGATGACCGGATTGGCGGAATCCTTGCTGAAATCCACAGTGTAGATAGTCTCGTTGTAATAGTGATAACTACCCCTGACACCACCAATAACAGCATACTTGTCCTCGGCAATAGTCGTGATGCCGCAAAGAGCAGTTGCGCCAGGGAGGGCAGCCACTAACTCGGCCTGTGGATCTTCCGCATTGAGGTCAAGGGTATAAAGTTGACCCTCTTCAAAAGTAGTAAGTAGAAGGTGGCCATTAGTGCGCAGCTCACTGTTCTCAATATCGATGGCACTGGTGAAATTGAATACTGTGGTGACTTGCACTGCAAGGGCGGATGAGGCTGCCAAGGCTAACAAAATGGTGGAACGCATGTTGGGGAAATTTGAAAGTGCTGATCCGGAACTCCACCGGGGGACACTGTCGACTTTAATGTCCCATGAGGGGTCTAGTAGTTGCCATCATCCTTCAGGCGTAGTCGCCTAACGGTAATGGTTTTGCCGAAGGAGCTCTCCTGCAGAAGACTGTCGGGGGTAGAAAGGGATCAGCGGTGGGCTAAGGAGAATTTGGCAACAAGCACCGAGATGTGGAGTGACATGTACCATGGATTGAGGTGCCAAGCGAACCAAATCTCCCGAGGCCTCCAGATGACAAGGCAAGCGGTTTGCATCTTCCGAAGTCATGTCATACTACAGGCAGGCACTCATCGGAGCTCGGACCGAGCGCACATGTGTTTGGCTAGTTGAATAATTTGTTATGCATAGATTTTTGATTAGTGAAATTATTGACTTCGCTGTCGCCATCTTCACCACATGGACATAGGGCTTGTTAGGTAGGTTTTACATTCAAAATACTATGTAAATCATTGGTCGTAGAAGGTCCGCAGTATTCGAGCTCACATGATGTCTGTTTGATACAACCACCTACCCTCCATTTTTCAGGCAGATCGATCATGCTTCATCTCTACTCTCAATACTGTTTGAAGTCGATCAAAAAAGGTAGTGCCCATTTCTTTCCTCTTTAGTCATGACTCTCTCCCTCTCTTTCAAAAGTTCTCGACTCTCTCTTTTAAAGGTCCTTGAAGTAGACATGCAACACCTTTCAATACCTACAACCATGGCATAAGGCAAAATCCCTCCAATAAAGCGCTGTCAATTTTGATAGACTGAATCTATTTAAATTTCCTCTTTTAAGAACCTTTGACTCGGATCTTGATGGCTTAGGGCAAAATATACTAGCTTTGTCAGGCTCTTTGCCAGCTTTTGTGTTCCTTCTATAACCACTACTAGTAGGTGCCTCCTACAGCTATAAATAAGACCACCAAGCCCCTTGATAGAGCTTAAGTTGATATCTTAAAAATATCATTCGTCCCCGTGTTCCGTTCTCCTTTATTTCCGAAAATTCATGTCGACATTTCTATAGTTGAGTATGGATACCTGTATGGATGTATGTAGCACAGCCCTGCTATCAGAAAGGATTATCACCGATGGCCAAGAGATCCATAGCCCGCTACTCTAGATCTCATATCATTAAAACCAGCGTGGTGGAGACGGCATCCTTGTTGGTATGGATGCCTGTTGGCCATACAGAGCTTATTATTGCGTGGTGTTTTTAGGGGTGGGAAGCGGGTATGGGATAATTTAAGCTGCTCGACGTTGTGTTCTAATGGAGCCCTATCGTCATGACTTTCTATGGACTCTTGGATTCTACTGCGTAAACATCCATAGGCCTGTTCCCAGTATAACGCATAAACATACCCGTATACCTACTTTCAAGCTCCACTTTCAAGCTCCACAGCCGCAACTGTAGAAAATTCTCTTTTTTTACTTTTATTTATTTGGAAGTTCTTTCATATCCAGGATACTCCATTGAAAATTTCATTGATGATCAAGATAATAGCAAAAGAAAATGATATGATGCATGAAATGAGAATATGAAACTGGGATGCCCCACGCCAAAATACAAGACCTCAATGCATCTATGAAAATGATGGTTTTGTTTCGCAAATATACACCAGCGGCTCAAAAGCAAAGCAAATGTCACGGTTCATGGGTATCAGTCAAAATGCACAATGCAAACTCAGTCATCATCCGTTATGTTCAGTAACTCCAGTTCAATCTGGACCATACTCTGGAATTCGGCCCGGCTCACGCCAGTCGCCTTGGCCAACCTAAAAAGGCTCTTTATACTGGTTCCAATGTGCTGCTTCACTCCAACCTCATAATTGGACTGACTAGCTGCCTCCTGTTCCAGTCTAGCAACAGTATCGGAGTGGGTGGAGGAAATGGAACCAGATGCAGGTCGCGGGTGGCTGAGAGATCTACCATGGTTATTTGGTACATCTTCCGCTGCATAGCCATTTGTGCGCGGTCTTTCATCGTTTCCTGGGCCGTTCACTTGTCTGCGCAGGAGATTCGCAAGCATATCTCCATTCAGAGAGGTAGGACCGACTTCGCTCTCCTGCTCTTCGGGATCATGGCTATCCATTGCGGGCTGAACGTCGCCGTATTGAGAGAAATATGAGTCCTCGGATGGACCTGGTGCTTGGAAGTTGGAGGAGTTGCCCGCTGGCGCAGGGGTTTTGGGACCAGGCGTGCGGCCGGGTGTAGCATCATATTGAGCCCAGTAATCGGCATCATCATCCTCGTCCTCAGCCTCTTGGCTAGTCTGCTGGTTCGACGATTGCCTGTGGTCTGGAACATCCAGCGTATCTGAGAAAAGCTTCTCTCTCGCTTGGACATTTGCCTCTCCAATCGAAGACGACCAGGTGTGCTCGTCGGCCGCGGGGTTTTCGCGCGGAAGTAGTTCCGCCACTCGCCAGCCGCGACCACCGCCTTGTTCATCGTCAGGACACCAAAGGTAGAGAACCGCCAGGTTATATTCGGGGAGTAAGAATTGCGCGCGCAGAGTTTCGTCGTCAATCCGCTTGTAGGACACGGGGATATCATCGGCTAGCTCGATCTCGCCGGAGACAGGATGCGGCTCGAAAGTGGTGTTGCCGACGACGTTTTGCAGGCGCTCTGCGTTATCGGTAGACCAACATAATAGCTGAATCCATTTCTCGTTGGGGGATGTGGGAACTTCGCTCAGAATTTGGACACGTTGGCGGAGGATTGGTGAGAGAAGTGGGAGGAGAGCTGGTGGCGGACGTGGGGAGACAAAGGCTGTGGGAAGACAGGCGAGGAGAGGAGGGAGCAAGTCTCGAGGGTCGGGGGGAGTAATGAGTTCGACCATAGTGTCGTAAGTGATATTATATTATGAGAAGAGAGTTTATTTTAAAAGGTAGAGAGAAGAAAGAGAAAAGGGGAGAAGGGAAAAGGAAAAGAGGTGAACCATGTATCAGCAGCTTTGAAAGTGGAGAGGCTCCCTTCGCCCGAATTGGCGTGGGGCAAGGTACAGCTCTGTCGGCAGTTTCATCCTAGAGTTACCAGAGATGTTACTACTTCCGGGGGGTCATACCACTTAGACCCAGGACTAAAGTAGTAATTGGGAAGCAAAAAGGATTTACATGATTGGGGGCGATGGCGGTCTTGGAAGAATTCTTGAGGGACATCGGAGCCAGGATCCAAAGGTAAATATTATGCTTATCGGTGGAGTCGGACAGAGCGATTGGGACTCCAGACCCCATGCAAAATGGCCCCTGTTTCTATGTATATGTGAGATGCGGATCCCACTTCTGAGACCGAGACATATACAGTCAGCAGAGTGTATATAAAAAGATGTCTGAATATACACAACCTTGGTATACATATTAAGGCTCTAATTAACTATTGTTGACGGAGTACAGTATAACTGTCGAACAACCCGACAATAACCGAGGCCGAAAGAGTAATACTGTATATTTCATGCATTGATCCGTCAGTCCGTACAAAGAACTAATGTAAACCCATAGAACAATCCATGCAAACATCTTTGTCGATGTCTGCAGTGCAAAAGGTCCGAAACTCAACTCCGAGTGGGGAACAACACCACTTGATGCCTGAGGTACAAATCCCCACCGATGATGTCGGCTAATAAGAAATCACTGTTTCATGGTTGGAGGGGCACCTGGGCGGTTTCTTCAGTGACTATATAGACCTGAAATAAAGGGTTTCAGAAGATCATTAAATTAGTTAGCAATATAATAGATAACAATCAATATGCATTGTGTTTATCACCTCGTCCTACCTTCCGCAGCAAATATCGGAGATTCGGCACGTTTCCAGCGTGTTCGCCCCTAAATCCTCACATGCATGAGTGATTGCCAATCAACGGAAAATCCCACGTTTTTCTCAGCGACAAACAAACATCACTTCTAAAGGTTCCCAGTCAATTGAATCGAATCAAACCATTCATTTCTTCACGGACGGGGCTATTTGGTTCCCAGCTCAGTTGGAGTGCCTTCTTAACGTGAGAAACTTCCAGAGCCAGGCCAAATGACAGACAAATACCCAACCCCCACCGTTGCTGATCGGCCACGCATGGAGGTCTACGAGCATAACCATGATAGTAACAATGACCGCCATACCCTCGAATTGGCCGAGCTGGAGAGAAAAGTCCGGTGGAAGGTAGACCTGCGTCTCTGTAGCATTGCCGGCCTACTATGCAGTCTGAACCTGATCGATTCGGGCATTTTATCCTCCGCAGCTGTAACAACAATGTTAAGTGATCTCCAACTAGACCAGGGATCCCGGTACTCGGTATCAATCTTCATTTTCACCATTGCCAGCGTCGTCTTCCAACTCCCCTGTACCATAGCCGTACGATTCGTCGGTCCACGACTCTGGTTTTCAACAATCACCTTCGCCTTCGGAGTGATAACCCTCTGTACAGCTTTCGTTCATACATGGCGCCAAATGATTGCCCTGCGCGTGTTACTCGGTATCGCAATGTCGGGTATATACCCTGGACTGACTTATCTAATCAGCGCCTGGTATCCTCGACATGAGCAACAGTTGCGTTTCGCGTTCTTGCAATCTGGTGAAGTCATTGTGTTGGCAACTGGGAATATTGTCAATTTTGGTTTGAATCATTTGAATGGTTCTGCTGGGTTGGCGGGGTGGCGCTGGATGTATCTTGTTCAGGGACTGGTTGCTTGTGTGTTGGGTTTTGTCACTTATTGGTGGATGGTTGATTTTCCGGAAAACTCGGCTCGAAGCTTTTATTTCTTGTCTGAAGCTGAAGCGCAGGTGGCGTCGCAGAGGATCCAGAAGGATCGAGATGATCTTGTCCCTGAGCCGTTTTCATGGGCGAAACTACTTTCTAGTTTTCGAGATATCAAGATCTATGGATTTGCTTGCATGTTCTTTCTTTTGAATCTGGTTTCGACTTCCTTGTCTTATTTCCTACCTATGATTCTGGAGAATGGAATGGGATTCAATTCAGACCAGTCGATTTTACTTTCGACTCCGGTGAGTTTTGAACAGATTTCGAGATTCCCAGCAATCAGTACTGACTGTCTGACTATTCTAGCCTTATTATTATGCCGTGATCCCTGTTCTTCTCACTTCGCTAGCAGGTGATCATTTTCGCAAACGCGGTCCATTTATCGTCTTTAATGCGCTTTGCTTGGTAGTCGGGTTCCTGATGCTTGGTCTACCAAATTCGACGCAGGTGACAGTGCGATATATTGGGACATTTCTGGCTACCGGCGCTTACATTTCGAATTGGGCAGCTCTCAATGCTTTTCAAGCGAATAATGTTGCTGGTCAATGGAAACGTGCGGCTACCTCGGCTGCTGTTACTGCTTTCAATGGACTCGGTGGTATAGCGGGTAGCTATATTGTTCGTTCTCAAGAGGCTCCGCATTACCAGACAGCGGTTTGGGTATCAATTGGGTAAGTATTCCTTCCTTTCTGTCGTGGAGTTCTATTACTGATTTTATAAGATCTCATCTTCTTATGATTGCTCTTGTAGGAGCGTTTACTATCTACTTCTACATTATGAACCGACAACAGGCAAGGAGCTTGAAAATAATAGAGGGCACGGTGAGTCTAATAAATTCTTTCTATCAAATTGAATCTCTTTACTAACATTGGTATAGCCTGGATTCCGATACACATACTAGAATAATCATCTGGAGATTCCATCGCACGAATCAAACGACGTTTACGAACAAAATATAGATAGAGGATTTATTTAATCAGAAGCATAATACTTTTCCATTATCTAGACTACTTTTCTCACACGAATCGTTTCATTAATTAAACTTTTGCATCACCAGCCGTGATATGCACTTCATACAAAACCAATGGGTGCTGTCGAAGATCAACATCATTGCCGAATAATCGCTGATCTTCTAATTCCGCCAAAGAAGAAGGCCGACTGCCCCAGCTTTCTTCAAGAGAGCTCGTTATGGAAGGCGCAAGTTGATCTCTGCTGGTTTTCGGTTGCTCTCTAACGGAATGCACGTACCATTGCTGGTGGTGGTAGATGTGGTGATTGCGTTTTGCGCAGCAGGAGAGTTTTGAGAGGAGAGTGTTGGGGATGCATTTGATCACTAGGGGCCAGATGCTGACGAGACAGGTAGCGATTATTATTATTGCGCCCTCGACGACGGTGAGGACTCCTAGTTTGATTGAGAACCCTGATTTGTATTAGTATTGGTCTGGTACTTTTTGGGTGGGGGTCTATCAGTCACTTACAGGTTACGTCGCTGAGCTGAGATCTGATGCTTGTGAAGTAGATGGCCACTCTGAGAATACTGACAACAGTTCCCCTTGAGATTGTATTAAATTCATGGTCTTCCTTTTGTAGGTTGAGAACTTACAATCCAGATAAAAGAAAAACACAAGTAAGAGCGATCTTTTGTGATCTCGGCGCATGTAGTTTCCAGATGAAAGGAATTGGCAGGGCCATGATCATTAATCCGGTTGCAATATTGACGGGAGACACGGCGCGGTAGAAGGTAGTTTGGTCGATACATGTTCCCGGGACATCATGAGACCACCCATGTTGAATTGGTGTACATTGGAAGATAGTCTCGAAGAAGACAGTGATACCCAGTCCGAGCACTAGAGCTCCGATAGAATAGGCAATGATGTGGAATTTCTTTGTGTCGAAGATGCGCATGTAGAAGAGTAAGAGAGAGATTTTGGCTGGGGTGACTGTGAAGGGGAAGTCGAGTATTTCAAGAATGACAAAGCCCTGGATTTCAGCTGTCAGCTAGGGGTCCTTTTGTGTCTTTGCGACCGGTAGTGAATACCTTTCTTATGAGAGTCATGTCTTGGTTGGGGCGAGTGAGCTCGTCCATATGGTAACCAAGACCTGCTTCCTCAGCCACTGTGCAGCGTTAGTGTCAATGTTGATCTCGGGACACGTCGGTGATCACTTACAGACGATGTACATGACCGCCCTTGTCAGGCTTCCAGTCTGTTATAATCAAGCGGTCAGTATACATGGTTGTGAAGTGATATAATACATATAGCCTGGGAAGATAATGACATGAAACAAAGATACATACCAAGGCGACGAGCATCACGTAGTCATCAGCTCCACAACGGGCTTTTTGCATGAAGCGAGTATAGAATCGTGCGGCGACAAACAATATCTGAATGACAGATAGAATGATACAGGCGGCAATTAAGCCAGAACCACTTCCTGATGGGTGTTGGGCTTCTTGCCAGTCGGTGCCTCCCATAACGGAGCAAGTTGGCAGATTCTCTGCGATGAAGGAGCAGGTTCCGTCATTGGAGAAAGCTCAAAGAACTTCAAGCTCATGTGAGGTGAGGTGAATGAATTAATTTGTTAAAACATGGATGCGAATATTTCAAACGTGAACAATAGGCACCAGCTGTAACAGCTCTAACTTCAAGTTCTCCTCAGCTATGCAAAAGCCTTTTCCAAGTTGATCATGATCAGCGACTACTGCACGTTAAAATACATTTGATCTACTCTACCCTTGCGCCGATCCCGCACAAAAAGTGGGTTAGATTTTAGCGATAAATGGAACTTCCCCGTCTAAATGTATATTTCAGCCACAGTCCATGGCCTCGGGTTTCGTCGGTCAGTCTTTACGGCGCGGCCACTTTTTGCCTGGTTGAAGGGTATTAAAGAAACATTAGACCCCAAGAGAAGTATCCACCGTGACTCCATAGCTGGACAAACAGGGAAATATAACTGGTTAAGCACAGTTAAGGTTACCTCCATCCTCGGATCGGGTGGATCCTATCCAGATAATGATCATGAGCATTAGCTTTGTCCATGGAAGTTTCCGTCAGCGTCTGACGACTAATTGAGGATGATATTGCCGCGGATTGTTGGATTGTTGGTACTGGTATTGACATCATGTTCCGGATGAGGAAATTGGCCGGTATTCTAGAATGATTTGAGTTCTTATTTTTATTCTTATGTATCTATTATCTGCTCGCTTTCTTTCCTTTCTGGGCATCTTCGGTTGTCTTCCGAGGCGATTTACGTTTAGAGAAGAATTTGATATTAACTTTCCTCTCTAACACGATAGTTTAACGTAGAACTTTGTTTTATTTTATTATCTGCTGTAAGACGGCTAATATGAAAATCAAAGCACGGTCTTCTTCATATTGTTCCGACTCTCGGCGAATTTGAGCTTGGTATTCATGATTAGTCGCGATATTTGGAACTGATTTGCTACCCCGACCGGTATACAGGCTGTTTCCTAGTGCAGTAACTACCCTTAAATATTTGAATGCTTTCCATTCCAAGATTATTCGACTTGTCTAATCCGATATCGGTCTTGATCTTTTCTTTTCGTCTCTTCGTCATCATGCTGCGAGCCTTGTCTCGTTCTTAAAATGGGGCGGAGAGCGAGGGGCCAAACCTTCTTCATCTGGATGTCGGTCGAGACCTCTGTCAGGTTGGAGCTTAAAATATCGAATCCACACAAACCTGCGCGAGATTCACTACCTAGTTCACTCTAGGCAGTTGATAAAACCTGAATTTCTATAGCCTTGTAATGTAACTTTTCAATTCTTAGATTGTACTCAATGTCACTTTCCCACGTCTAAACCAAGTAGAGACTTTTGAAAAGCCCCTTCTATGACGTCGAGGAGGGTGAGTTGTTTGTTGCGCAGTTGTTGTACTCGTACTCGTACTTGCACTTTGATTTGAGCCTGACGAAGTCAATTGAACGTGCGAAACAGCTGTGATAGATGATGGATGCAGTCGCTGCGAATGAACCCTTGACTGTACAGCCGCAAATTTCAGATCCCAATCGGCGCGTCTTTGTTCTTCGGTCATTTCTGCGACTGATCTGGCGGTTTCTGGAAGAGCGGATATGCGATCATCATCTTCTCCACGACGAACGACTTCTAGGTATTGTATGTCGGCTAGTGACATAGATATTGCTGTCATTAGGAAGAAGAATCCATTAGTTAGGTATGAAGAGCTATAACGATGAGCTTACTTACTGGTCGCTTGCTTCTCCTTTTTGTCAATTGCGAAAATATAGATCTGTGGCATGCCTTCGTCTTCAAATTCTTCGAAGTCATCATCATAATCATCATTGTCGATGAGAAACGGCTGATATCGTGAAAAAGCCTGAGTATCAAATAGTAGGGTATCATTTAGAATGACATTTGCAGGGGCATTTTTCAGAATATGGAAATTCAGAAGATGAGCCGGACTCAATATATCGTCTCGACCAAAACGCCATTCGACGTTATAAGCCATCCCGACTGTACTGGCAACCGAATTATCAGCGAACGTCAATATTGTTCGATCCTGATACCCAGCATGGATCTTCAGTCCAATGCTCCGGGCATAATCTTCATCCATGACGAGCACCTTTGAGCCGGAATCAGCAAGAGCAGTTTGACTCTGGCCATTGACAGTCCCCTCAAACATGGGTTTAGATGTCCCCAGATATAAGAGATTGAAGTGCGATGTCCCTTTCACTATTATTTCTTTCACGCGGCGGAGGAAGTTTGTTGTATTTGAGAACGTCTTGGTTAGTTTTAAGAATGCTTTCCCGAGTATTACGTTGTGGACGCAATTTGGTAAGAGATGGAATTTGAGATGGTGGACGTCTTTTTCGCCAGTGAATTTGAATGGGACGGTGGTTGTTCCTACACACTTAATCTGTTTCCCATTGCCGATGGTTGTTTTGGGAGTGTTGTCTCGATTGATTGACAATCCGAGATAAATAGCGTAGTCTTCTCGCATGAAGTTTCTGCTTGCACCGTAATCGCCGAGTGCGTGGGTGAATTTGTCTGCGAGCTGGCATGGTATTTCGAAGACGCGCACATCATTATTGTCGGATGGTGTGTTTTCTGGTTCGGGACCGGGCTTCTTGTAGTGTGCATATCCCGTGAATCTCTCGTATAAGGCTGTTGATAGTATACCCGGCCGGCTTGAAAGTCGATTGGACTTGGCAATGTTATTTGCGAATATGTCGGGTGGTTCAACATTATCATCTTCGATAGCCATGCGGCACCGGGCGAGATCCCCCAAACATTCGATCCATGTTTCTTTGCATTGCGGAAGAACCTCGAGTAACACTGTAATCATTGAATAGGCGATATGGATAAAACTCAACATTTGCTCCAGAGATCCTGGGCACTTTTGTCGTGCTAGCTCAAGAAAGGAGTGAATGTCGTATCGCCACATTCTTGCGGGAATTTGATACTTTGTTGCCAGTTGATGTAGCGCTGGGCTTACCGATGGGTGTTGCGACGCTAGAAAAAAATCGTGATACTCATAAAGTAGGGTGCGATGTAGGGAGATAAAAGCCTCCCATTGTGATGGAGAAAGGTCGGATTCTGAATCCATTTGTTGCTTGTCAATTTCGATGCACTTTTTTTCTACCATAGCCAACCCTGAATAGATGCCCCTCACCTCCTCTATCAACTCTTCTATTGTGAGGATATCGGGGGGAGTGACACCATCGGGATCGCCATCGGTGTTAGTTGAATGAGTACCAGATGCCAGTGAATGGATATCGACGGAATCGGCTTCGACGTGGGGGCTTTTATAAGTGCTAGAAGAACGTCTTTCATCCTTCCCTGGCTTTGTTGTGCACTTACCCTCTACTATAGCTAACCCTGCATAAATTTCCCTCGCTTCATTTACCAACTGTTCTCTTGTGATGACATTGGCGGGTGTAAAATCATCGGGAGTAAAATCGGTGTTAGTTGAGCCAGTGGCCAGTGAGTAGAAATCGATGGAATCGGCTTCAACATAGGGGGCTTTGTAGGTCCTAGAGGGATCCGTTTGATTATTCCCTAGATTTTTTATAGTAGTTCCCCTCTCATGGCAGCCAGTATGCGTTGCACCGAAAGAGCTCATTGGCAACCCTGCTGGCTCACCACGAACGGGTCGCTCGAGGGGTTCCCTGTAAGACGTAAGACAAGAGCTCAAACACAAGTTAGCCCGGAGTGGATAACATGCCTCGGGGGTTCGCCAAGCTTGGCCAACATTTAGAGAGATACCCTGCGAGCTATAGGAAGAGTGGGATAAACCGTGAGATCGAGTCCTCTCATATATACTCTGCCTTCTTTGTCATTTCATGCGGAGAAGAGGCAACCGCATGCATCCGATCATTTCAGCTCAGCCACCCTACGCTGACGTGGTGGAAAGCTACTGGTTGGCGCTTACGGCTTCTCATGGGATATCATCCCAACACGAGCGATCGCTGGCACACTGGCACGAGCTCGTAGTAGTGCTTGCTTTGAAATATTACAACCACTAGATATGAGAATCAAATTTTTACTCGTATGGCAGCGACTCAGAACTTGAATCGCGTGGAACTTGGCCAGGTACGGGATGGCTACCCGGCGCTTGCTAGCTGGATAGGCCGAGACCCAGATGGCGAAACTCTCGTATTCCGCAGGTTCAGGCGTCTGAGTGCGCGAAACCTCCTTCACTTGCAGAGCGGTCTCATTCAGTTAGAGCAGGAGATCGATGAACTCGATGAAGAAGCGCGAAAGAGTTCAGATCTAGAATCTCGACAGGCATCACGTCGATGGGAAACACTCATACAGCTAGGTGCTGACTCGACAAGACTAGAGAAAAAGCGACTTGAAAAAGCAGCCGAGTTATCGTCGAAGATGAAAGAATATGGTTGGATCACCATTTCCAGTCCATCGACTACTTGATCATCAGCTGACTTTTGAACCTAGAAGAAGCGCTTCTTCGACAATCTCAAATCTCCGAATTAAGCGGACCTGGCGATCGTGTTCTCTCTACCTACCGCGATTATATCGAAGGAAATGCTTGGAAAAGCGCTTACTTACCATCGGTTCCTATAATAAGCGGAAACGCGAAGGACATGCTGAAAGAAGCTGACGACTTGGTTTCCTTAAAAAAGGTCGACGACGAAGATATTCTCTCAAAATTCCTGCAAGATCACTGGGTCTTTCAGAGGCACAAGGGGAGTGACCCCCTGGATCAAACGACGATCTATAAGGGACAGCATATAACGCGCATTGTTGCTGCGATGAGTATCCTGTTCTCCGCGGTTCTCCTGGTTGTTGCGATTATAAGTCTCTATGTTATTGATAACCCGACTACGAAGTTGGGTCTAGTGGTCGCCTATACATTTATTTTTGCTTTGAGTATCGCGTTATTGACGAGCGCAAAAAGGGCAGAAATATTTGGCGCTGCAGCTGCATATGCTGCAGTATTAGTTGTATTTATATCGGGGAATTTAGGGTCATAACGATTCATATTATAGACTGTGGACGGGGGAAAATATTAATTGATGAAACATTGAGTTGGCCATTAAAACATCATGATTTTGCAGCTAAATTAGTTGAGTCTCTTTTTGTAACTTTCTGATAAATACAGGGAAGAAGAGGTAGATACAACAATCCACATGTCATCGAAGAGAAAGAAAGGGGTATATGGCAAAAGACTGGATACAGGAGAAGAAAAGAGACTCAGTGAACCAGAAGCACAAGAAAGAAAGCAATGGAAAGCCTTAAGCTACCCGATCTTTCTGTTCCAATTTTCCAACCAGTCGCTTCATTCCCGTCCACTCATCTGAAGGTACCTCCTCCGCGGGGCCACCGAGACCCTTGCCTACCTCAAAAACGGTCACGACTCCGTTAAGTCCACCAGTGGCCAGACGTCTGCCTTCACGTTCCTCCCATGCAACCTTGTTCAGACTGCGAGATATAACAGCACCGGGACCACGCGAGGGAGTTGTCTTGACAACGGGAACCTCAGTATCTGCATAGAGATCCCAAACTTCGAGGTTGCCAGCACCATCGACAAGGGAGAATACACCTGGCCTGTGCGGGGACCAGCGTGCATCGTAGACCACATCCTCTCTGTTTATGTCCAAGATAGGGGAAACAACTTGAGCAGAAGCCACTGTAGAGGTGACGGAAGCAGTTGTGGCAGGGGGTCGCACACGCCAAAGCTTAACGCTCCAGTCCAGGCTAGAGCTAAGCATGAGGTCACCCAAGTCAACGGGGCCTCGGGCTGGGTGGAATGCCGTAGACATAATTGGTGCTGCGTGGCCACGGTAGGCGAGACGGTGATCGGTGCCAGCCTTAGCACCAGCTCGATCATATCGATGGCAAGGATAGATGCCACCTTCCTCAGTACCAACGATGAAGAAAGTTGGGTCTGATTGCGGGAAGGACATGGTAGTGGGTGCAAGATCTTCAGTCTTGGAGGGAGGGGGAGTAGTCAGCTCCAGGTACTCCTGAGGCTGAGAGAGCATATCTACGGTCCATCCACAGACCACTCCATCTGTAGAGGCAGTCAAGATGTTATGAGCGTTCTGAGTTCCAACAATCGAAATGCTGTAGACAGGATGGGTGTGTCCAGATCCGGTCAATGGTGTTTTCTGCACAGGAGCACCTCCGCCCATGCGCGAGGAACGAGTATCCCATAAGAGCACCTGTCCTGAATACGAGCCACCGACGATCAAGTTAGGATGAAAGGGAGAGAATTTGGCGGTAAGAATGTCAGACGTCGCGTGGAAAACGTATTCTGGGCGGGATTGTAAATGTTGGTTCCAAACTTGAACCAGTCCATCCGGTTCATGGGGGGCTGAGGGGTTCTTTGTGTAAGATGCAAGCACCAATTCTGGGAACTGTTTCTGGATTAGCGTGATTGGCCTTCATTTATTGAGGACTGCCTCGTCTCTTACCTTTGGAGAAAAGCTAATATCAGTGATCGTGCGCTTCTTGCTCCATCGCTCGTCCCAGAATTGGCAAACTTCCCGAATGCCTCTTCGCTTTTTGCCGGTCTCTTCGTCTTCCTCCAGATCTCCATGAGTACCGCCAAGTTCATAATCTGCAAGAACATCATAATCCTCATCAAGCGCCCTCTCAATAACCTTAGATGATCGTTCCACAAAGTCCAAGAAGTCATTTGAAGATGTCACGGCTTTCAACTCGTCATCGTCAAGTGTGCGTAATGGGTACCGTAGTTTGGCTTGAGCGGCCGAAGCATTCTCTGCATCCTGGTCTGTCGCTTGTAGTTCATCTTCAATCTCTTTGCGAATCTTTTGTCTGATCTCCTCATCCCGCTCTCGGCCTCGTCGACTTAAACGTTTGCTCGATCGTGTCGCATCCGGTGGATCCTCATTGTCCGAAGCTACAGAGCCATCCTGGGATTCGGTTTGTGTACCCAGATCATCTGTTTGCACGGCTTTGCTATATGTAACAACTTCTGGCCTGTGTTCAGGGGGAGGCGGGGCTTCGGGTTCAGAAGAGATGTAGGTCGCCTCTCCAACAGTTTGTACAGCAATGGACTGTAGCTGCGGGCGGGATGAAGGCGGATATGTCTCAGCGTTCTCTCCACTCAGTTGGCTGGCACTTAGGACTGAATTTGGGCGACTTCCTTTCCCCGACTGGCCTTCCGCTGCTTGGCTGATGGTGGCTGACCCGGGGCGATCTACCAGGCGAGAAATTAAATCGTCAAGCTCGGCTCTACTATCAGAGCGACTGGGGACTGGAGAAACGATCTATAAAAGCACTGTTAGATATTCCATCAAAACTATAATAGCTCCATGGGGTGCGTGTGTTTACCTCTGAAGCATCTCCAACACTGTTCCGAGTATTTGTGAATTCTTTTTGTCGAAGCTCGCGTTGCTTCTTCAGCTCCGCCAGCTTAGCCTTTTTGGCCAAGATCTCATTCTTGCGTTGCTGTATGGAAGACATCCTGCTTGACTGGCCTAGCTTGTGTTTTGTAGATGTAGTTACATCGTGTTGCGCTTTCTTTACGGGGGATGACATAAGCCTCTCCGAACGGCGCCGGAAAAACTCGCGCAGACAGGGACAGAGAACTCGCCTTGCCCCATCCCGAGCCTTTACCTGCCATTGCCAGCCCACGCCTGTGAAACGGTTTCCCGCTTCTTAATATATTGTTCATTCATTATCTCTCGGAGACTTTTAATAATGGCTAGCTCACAGGGTGTTAACGTGAGTCCTTGACACCAGTGTCGCCGTCCCATATCCCCCTCAAATGCGACATCGGATGTTGACTATTCTTCGCAATCATACAGGTTCTCCGCTACTCGGCTCTCGTTGCCGGTCTCGTTTACGGAGTCTACCACCAGTCGTCTATCAGCTCTGCGGCCAAGCGCGCAGACATTGACCATGAATACACACGCAAGGAGCGCCTGATCGAGCAGGCTAAGGCCGAGTGGAAGAAGCGCAGCCAGCCCCAGGAGATCAACACACAAGCCTCTGGCTGTACGTGATAATTCCCCGTTCACATCCATCGACATACTCAATTTCATCCGATAATGCCGAATACCCACCCAATGCTCAATGCTAACATATCCCCTTGTCTAGTGATCACCGATCCCGAGAACCCCAAATTCGACCTCGAGGCATTCTTGCAGGCCAAGGCCACGGAGTCCTCCTAAATATGACAAGAATGGGATAGAGGAGGAATGATACGCATCTCTTTGCGGAATTCGCACCTCCCCCCAGGGTATTAGAAATTATTTGTTAGGAACCATTTACTTGTACGATTGTTTTGGGGCCGATTCCCCTCGAGTTGCAACATTGCCAGCGAAAGATGGAATGGTGTCTTTTTGAGTCGTTTTATTTCCTTTTGTCATCGTTTTAGACGTTATCATTTGGGTCCTGTACATACCCTGGGCTGTCGTGCGTCTGTACACTACAGTTTGGACCACAAGAAAGAGCAAAAGATCGTTATGCATTCCGGCGTTATTATTGAGTCCTCCATTGGAGTCAGTCTACATAAGTATTTGGTTCTGGGCTTCCGGCTTAATCTTCCTTGTGCCCTTAGTAACCCAGGGCGATGTAGACGCGTCATTCAGCATCACGAATCATCCTCCCAGCAACCTATTATAGCTCTAATATTCATTCATTGTACCGTTGATCATCCACGATTTCCCAGCATTGCCATTGCATCTCGAATTCCGTTGGAGGGTTGTGGTTCAACGGATGGTACAATGATCGGAACTGGATGTAGCAGCTTAGTCTCAGAATCCCATTTCCATCCGCAATCTGTGAACTTTTGTACTATTGTTGGATCTCCTCGTTCTGCGGCAGCTGTATCAAGTCCCAGATACATCGCTGCTGTTGGAAGCCGGATAGCCTCATATGAAGTACTGACGGCAATCAAGGTCTGGTCTTGAAAGAAGCCTAAACAAAAAAAGGAATCAGCATTTGATAAAGAGCTCCGCTTGGTGGAAGCCAGAGAAAAGAAACCATACATTCATATCTCTGCACTAACGGCTGTAGAGACTTGGGCCAAGGTAGGTTTCGAATAGCTTGGTAAACCTGAGAATGTTCTGCTTGCCAAATCGCCCGTAAAAGAGTGAGGCAGTTCTGTAAGGAAGGGTCTTGGTGGCGTATGCTCGATGGTATTCGTTCAGTTAAGGCTCGGGCTTCGGGTCTGTATTGCATTTAGGTCGATTAGTGGGATTTCTAGGAAATGGAAGCAAAGAGACAAACATTTGTTTGGTGAGAAGGTGGGCGAAGAAGAAGTTGGCATAGAAAAGGCTTAGTAGCTCTGGGTCGGCACTTCCTGTCTCTGGACTACCACTGCCTACACCTACTAGTCTAGCATCTGTCTCATACTCAGAAAGGATGCCATAGAGCTGTGACGGGGACACGTTTGACACGGCGAGCTTTGAGAGCTGCTCGATAGATAGAGGAGGCAGCTCCATCTCGGAGTGTCCAGAGGACATTTGTTGGTCCAAATGTGCAGAAGATTATCTTCAGATAATGAATATCGACGGTGAATGAAATATGAACCCAAAAGGTTCGACAAATCGAAGAGAAAAAAAGGTAGGGAATGAAGAGTTAACAAGTGATGATGCGGGGAGATTAGTCGGAGGTGGCGCCTTTCTCCGATGCCAAGACCCTCAAGAAGTGACCACCTTGCGCAGCTCCCTCCCTCTTCCAACACCTCCGAGCATCCATTGCAATTGCCAATTACAGGCCACTCATTCCTTTATTTTCATGTTTCACTGTTAATTTCGTTTTTTGGACTTTGCTCCTTCTTCCTGGCCATCATGGCCGAGTCTTCTCTTGATGTTCTGCTTAAAGGCAGCTCCGGCCAACGCACACGCGGTCTATTGCGGATCATCATTATCTTGACGATTGCAGCCGCCGCCGTCGCCAGTCGATTGTTCAGTGTTATTCGTATGTTCTGGCCCAATTATGCTTCAGCTCTTGACAATTGACACGTAACTGATCTTATTACAGGCTTTGAAAGTATTATTCACGAATGTACGATCTCTCCTTGACGTTTCATGCAGTATACAACGTGGCCACGGGCCAGATTGTCGCAATTAAGATATTAACCTCTTCAAATTTACAGTCGACCCTTGGTTCAACTTCCGAGCCACAAAATACTTGGTTGAGAATGGTTTCTATAGTTTCTGGGATTGGTTTGATGACCGTATGTTCATCCTTATATCGGCTTGCGTGGCCTTCAAGTTCCCTATGGTATCACAGGGCAGTGCTGATAAAATCGCTCGTCAATGCAGGAACATGGCACCCTCTAGGTCGTGTCACTGGTGGCACATTGTACCCCGGTCTGATGGTGACTAGCGGCGTGATCTACCACATTCTACGCCTCCTGACGATCCCTGTCGATATTCGGAACATCTGCGTTCTGCTCGCCCCCGGTTTCTCTGGCCTCACGGCTTTGGCCATGTATCTTCTGACATGTGAAATGTCAACCTCCCCATCAGCTGGTCTCTTGGCTGCAGCATTCATGGGAATTACTCCTGGTTATATCTCACGTTCCGTGGCTGGCAGTTATGATAACGAGGCCATTGCCATCTTCCTCCTGGTATTCACCTTCTACTTGTGGATCAAGGCTGTTAAGAATGGCTCAATCATGTGGGGTGCCTTGGCAGCTCTCTTCTACGGATACATGGTGTCCGCTTGGGGTGGTTATGTCTTCATCACCAACCTCATTCCTCTCCATGTCTTCGTCCTCCTGTGCATGGGCCGCTACAGCTCTCGCACCTACATTGCCTACACCACATGGTACGCTCTGGGTACGCTCGGAAGTATGCAGATTCCTTTCGTGGGATTCTTGCCCATCCGCAACAGTGACCACATGGCTGCCCTGGGGGTGTTTGGACTCCTTCAGCTCGTAGCATTCGCCGAATTCGTCCGGGGCTTCCTGCCCGGCAAGCAGTTCCAGAAGCTGCTGACCTCTATGGTTCTGTTGACTTTCGGTCTTGGATTTGCTGGTCTGGTTCTGCTCACTGTCTCTGGTGTCATTGCTCCATGGAGTGGCCGTTTCTATTCTTTGTGGGATACCGGCTATGCCAAGATTCACATTCCCATTATTGCGTCTGTCTCTGAGCACCAGCCCACTGCTTGGCCCGCTTTCTTCTTTGATCTGAACTTCTTGATTTGGCTCTTCCCTGCTGGTGTGTTCTTGTGCTTCCAGAAGCTCAACGATGAGCACGTGTTCGTTATCATTTATGCTGTGCTCTCCAGCTACTTCGCTGGCGTCATGGTTCGTTTGATGCTGACACTCACTCCAATTGTCTGTGTTGCTGCGGCTCTTGCTTTGTCTAGCGTTCTTGACAACTTCCTGGTTATGTCGAAACCTACTGCTGAGACTCAAGCCAAGGCCAATGCTAAAGATGCTAAGATTTTTGGCAAGATGAAGAATCCCGTCGTCGGCATTTATTCGTACTTCTCGAAGGCCTTCGTGACCGGCTCGTTGACCCTCTATCTGCTCATCTTCGTTGCACACTGCACTTGGGTTACTTCCAACGCCTACTCCTCACCTTCAGTTGTTCTGGCCAGTCGTCTGCCGGATGGAAGCCAAATGATCATCGACGATTACCGTGAAGCATACTACTGGCTCCGTCAAAACACTCCCGACAACGCTAAGATCATGTCTTGGTGGGACTATGGTTACCAGATTGGTGGCATGGCTGACCGCCCCACTCTGGTAGACAACAACACCTGGAACAACACACACATTGCCACCGTTGGTAAGGCTATGAGCTCCCGCGAGGAGGTCAGCTACCCTATCCTCCGTCAACATGATGTTGACTATGTTCTGGTTGTGTTCGGTGGTTTGCTGGGCTACTCCGGTGATGACCTCAACAAGTTCCTGTGGATGGTCCGTATCGCTGAGGGTATCTGGCCGGATGAGATCAAGGAGCGTGACTTCTTCACTGCTCGTGGCGAGTACCGTGTTGACGAGGAGGCTACTCCCACCATGAAGAACAGTTTGATGTAAGCATTTCCCTTTCTTTCAATACTTCAGAACTAAAACTAAAATTAATAGGTACAAAATGTCTTACTACAACTACCAGTCGCTCTTCCCCGCCGGTCAGGCTGTTGACCGTGTCCGTGGCGTGAAACTGCCGGCCGAAAGCCCACAACTCAACACCCTTGAGGAGGCATTCACCAGTGAAAACTGGATTATTCGCATCTTCAAGGTCAAGGACCTCGACAACCTTGATCGTGACCACAGCAACGCCGTTGCCTTTGAGAAGGGTATCAAGCGTAAGCGTGCCACTAAGAAGAAAGGCCCTCGCGTTCTGAGAACCGAGTGATCTGGCTATGTTGTTTTTTTTGTCTTTTTTTTTTGCAATCTTTCTTTATCCTGGATTCCCTGCCATTGCACACTACCTATGGCATAGCAGGCTTATCTTGTCATGTACGATCTCACTTTGTTGGATGTAGTCCTAGTGCAAGCAACTCAGGATAGTATACAATAAATGCCTTTAGAGTGAACATACCGTTTCTGAGTTTTACAACTCCCCATGTAGCCTTAAAACAACCACATGAACCACACGTACGGCAGGTCATAGCCCAATATAGAGTGAGGCTGGTTCCAAAGACAGCCATCTGATAACCGGTTAAAATAGAGACGAGTGATAATTGTAGCTAGGCTATGCGGAATAAAACATTCCAGCCAACTTATTATGTACAGTACAGCGTCTGTGTGCTGTAAATAAATCCATTGTGCTTGAAGACCAAAGTAAGACATGGTCTGCCCCAGAAACTCCTTAAATTCCAAAATTGCTTCGGTGGCTCCCTGGCCCGAGAAGCGCTGGCTATGCTGGGCACCCGATATCACCACACACATGCCGCGGATATATGATACATGCAGAAGAGCTGGATCGAGAGGAGCCCAGCTGGTGCTTATCGAAAAGTCATACGGATCTCATCCTCGTTGGTGTTGGTTCGCATCGAGTATGGCTTTATTTCTGCTCCGCTAAAGGCTTCGCGGGGGCATCGGGGACCTTGACGTCGGAGAACTCCTCTTGGCCGACAGCGCGGATAGTGTAGGAGTCTAGAAATTCAAAGAAAACGTACAGTCAGCACTTTATTCACGAATGGTGAGTCATAACAAAAGCCATTGCAGGCGGGAGTGGCGTGGTTCAGTGGACGAGCGAAAGCAGCGTGTATGCTAGCTTGACGACACTCATGATGAGGTATGGAGACTTTGAATGGATCGGTGGTACGCACAGACGCCAATTGAGAAGACAGCGAGAGCGAGACCGGTCAGGGAGTTCTTGAACAGATATGGGCGGCGGGCACGCAGGAGGGCAGCGCCGGCCCGATAATCCTTGCCGTAATACGTGGAGTTGAAGCTATGATGGGTAGACATGTTAGTTGAGTCGCAGAGGTTTTCTGATTGTCTGGGAGATGTTCAGAACGTACATTCCAGAAGCCATGGTAAGTAGTGGTGGAATCTTTCAAGATGCAGAAGGCAAATCCGAAGTGCAAAAGACCCGAATCCCCGATATCTGGAGAGTCTTGGCGGTGATGACCGATGTACAGTATACCTTTGAAGGTTAATAGGCCATATAGTCAGCCAGTCTCAGTATCATTTAAACATGAAAATAGTGCAATCAATTTATTTAATTCTACTTTTAAATTTGAATTTGGACCCCCTGGTCTGCCTTATTCTTTTCTTTACTAGTAACATGATGATAAAATTCATTTGCACCGTAATGCTTCAGTCCCTTTTTAAAAAAAATTAAAATTAAAAATTAAATAAAAATAAAAATAAAAAGAAACAAAGAGAATATATCTGAAGTCGTATGTCATTGTGCATCTATCTTATATCCCTCTTCTGATTTCATAACTGCTTAGTTTGACGCTCAACTGCAGCATCGTACATCACATCTGGATCACATCCGCGCCGGCGTTGTTCCTCACCTTTTCTCGGCCCCTGCGGACTTTCTCTCTAATTTCCCTCATACTCTTTGTTTCCCACCACCAACCTCGATCCCTCCACCCCCTGGTCTAAACCTCCTCATTCACCCTCTCACGAGTCACGTATCTTTAACCCGATTGCTCTACTTCGGGACTCATGCGCGTCGCCGCTGCCAAGAACGCAGCTCCATTCGCGCGCCGGTCCCAGTAGGAAACATCTCAACACCCACGAATTGCACACCCAACAACCTCATCGCTCCCGATTTACCTGTCGCGTATCTTCCCTTCCCATCCCCCGAGCGACGCGATGGCTCAAGCGACAGTCGACATCGCCAACCAGGTGGTTCAACTGAACTCTGCCCGTAAACTTGTCCTCGGTGACGCAGCCTTCTACCCGCAGATCATAAGCGGCATCCTACCGATCGTTGGAGCTCACGCAAGACTTGAATTACGGAGATGGGGTGCAGACTTCCTTGCGGAGACATTTTCTAGTCCGATGCTAGAGACAGACCAGAAGCAACAGTTGGCACAAAATGTCTTACAGTCTATTCAAGAGACTCTGCAGTTGCCTGAGACAGACTCGGCAGTTTTGCAAAGCTTGGTGCAAACTGTAGCGAGCTTATATCCGCTCATATTCCGCCATACGTAGGTCTATTCCAGCGCATTTTTGTAGTAGAGGGGATTACATGTTGAACTCTTGGTCGTGAATACTAACATACTATCCTATAAGTGTGAACCACCCGGAAGATGCACACTCATGGGAGAAAATGAATTCGATCAAACAAGAGATTCTCAAACGAATGGACTCTTTTTCATGCCCTGTCAAAATTTGCTGTGTCAAGTTTTTACAACGAGTGGTACAGGTCCAGACACCGGGTCCGATTGATCCTAGAGTATGTTGTTCGAAATATATGTTGCCCAGTCTTTTTTTTTACTGATCTCCTTCCAGCGCCCCGAACAAAATGAGACATCATTGGCCATTGTCCCTCGGGGACATACTGTTCTCATGATTCCACATCTGGAGGCCGAAGCATCAGGCTTGCTCGATAGGCTTTTGGCTGTATTTCAAGAAGAGACCAGGTATTTGTCGTCGCAAAAGGAACTAACCACTGGCTCTAGCTAATCAAAAAAACTAGCGATGCTCTTCTTGTCAATGCTACTTTGAACTGCCTTGCGCCTCTCATTCGCACACGTCAGTCCATCGCGAATAAGATAATCAACGCCGTTTTAGATTTCTACCCAGCGAAGCACGTCCAACCACCATTCACACCAACTGTTCGAGTTAACGTCAAATCAATGGAGCGCACAGCCCGGGCATTGCTCATTAACATTATCAAGAAGTTTGTTCATCGTTTTCCTGTTACGTTGCCAGAATCCATACTAATTGGCCTTCCATAGAAACCAAAGCCATCCTATGGTTGGGAAGATGCATGCGTATATCGAGCGTCTTATGCAATCTCGACTGGAGGTGACCGAAGATGCTTCACGAAAACGTGGCCTGCCCACGGAACCAACAGATGGTCTAGACACGGCCAAGCGAGCCCGTCTAGATGCCATGACTCCCCCTGTGCTCCAGATTCCTCCGCTACCACCGGGCCCCGCCAGCTTTGATAAGCTTTTCACATTGACACAGGACATCGGGCTATCTTCATTCGATGTGAAGCAACTACCGCCTGATCTTGTCGTAAAGATCGCGGTGCCTCTCTTGGCTCAAGTTAACCAGTCAATGCTTACGCAAGCTGTTGATGTAAGATAGTACACTGGGATTTTTGTTTTTTCAGTACTGACGAGATTATAGGCTGTTCGAAATCGATACGAGACCATTACAAAGGAACAGAACTTGGCTCGCATAAAGCAGCAGCCTGCGGCTACGGCACACGAAGATGATGATTATGAACCTGAATATCAACCGATGGACGTAGAGGAGAAAGATTCCGAGGAAGTCGATGCGTTTGAGCCGGAGGTGCCCGACATTCAAGCCGAGCTAGTATCTTTGGGTCCATTTGTTCTACCTCAACCACCCCCTCTCAGCGAAGAGGAGGCCGGAGAAGTCGGGCGTAGTGCGGTTTCGCGTGTCTTTTCGATGATTAATATCGCGGAAACAAGCCCTACGCCAGCCAAAGCCAAAACCCAACAACTTGGCTTTACCCGCTTGGCCGGCAGCAACTTTGACCGAGATGCATGGGTTTTGCTCCTCACTCGCCTGGCCACCCGTGCTCCAGCTGGCCTGGAAGGCGGTGATAAGCTGGCTAAAGGGCAATCAAGTCGCAGACAACCCATCTCTGACTCAATCCGAGAGACTCTGTACAGGTACATCTTGGAAGACTTCCGCGGTCGTCTCAACATCGCCGTCACTTGGCTTAATGAGGAGTGGTACAACGATCGTATTCAAATGAGAGCAGCCGCATCTGCGCGGGACGAAGAAAACAATGATGATGACGAAGCAACAGTGTCAATTCATTATGACACATGGGTCCTCCGTCTTTTAGATGGAATTCTCCCTTATCTCGATTCTCGCGATATTAAAGTACTCGTTCGTTTCCTTAGTGAGATCCCGGAGATCACTGTGGATATCACGCAACGAGTCGCCAGTCTCGCCAAGGATCCTGAGCGTGTCAATCTCTGCGTCCAAGCCTTAATGTGAGTCTTTTATCTATTCATCGTCATCGAATGTGCTTCTAACCTGTATCCTATAGGTATCTCATCATGTTCCGACCTCCGGCCCGTGAGATGTGCTTAAACACATTAGAAGACGTCCATCAAACTTGTAAGTTGTCTTCCCCTGATGATGCCTGTTTAGGAAGTACTCAAAGCTAACACTTCATCCCCAGACGAGGAATCACGTCCAGCTGCAGGTAAGGTTTTGGCCAAATGGCGCCCACAGCAGACGCAACCCGCTGAAGCAGCTACCAATGGTGTAGCGGATGCGGCGCCTCCGGCCGCGCAAACCGAAGTACAGACCAGTGCTGCTACAGAGTGATTGGTCTCTAGCTCGGTCATATCTTACACTCGGCGTCCAATACATAAAATAGGAACCTGAGTTTTCTCATGCATTATTCATTTAAGCATTAACTTCTTGTGTCTTACCTTGTCGTCATTTGAATACCAGATTATGCGTCATCTATTTGTTTGGCCAGACGAACATATCTTTAACTACGAGAAATAAATACGGTCAATAATTTCTATGTTGCTTCCGCGCTATGCAGTATTGATAATAGGAGTCCAGGCAAACTCGGAAGAGAGCATGAGTAGTAACCTGTAGACGATAATACTAGACGAATTGCATAAGTCTTTTCCAGTCTATGATAGTGAATAAACTGGGGGGAGGGACTACTATACCCTCATCGATCAAATATTGAAGCTTACAAGACACTCTGCAGCAATGAAAATATGATCATAAAAGTGGAAGCAAGGCAACCAGTATCAATAAGGTCGCTTTATATAAGAGTGCTATGTACATGAACACAGGACCGACAAACGTCGAAGCAGTAATAATGGGAAGACGGAGAATCCAGTTCATCCAATCCCAGAAAATGAAGAAAGAAAAACTCCAAATCTCGAACTCCAAATGCAAGAGAAAAGTCTTCCGTACCTAGATATCGCATTCGAACCATTGAAAGTCATATAAAGATAGGAAAACACGACACAAAATCCATGACCCAGACACCGTTCCATATGATAATAGAAGAGAAAAGAAGGACACAGGTCCATTTCCCTTTCATGCAGCTGTAATAAACGAAAAACGCACATGTTTCCCATATGTAAAAACCAATTAGGTAGTTGGAAGCACCGTGAATCCCCAAGCATTGGCTCGTCAACAACACATACACCACGTTTTCTCTGCTCTCTCTCTCTCTCTCTCTCTCTCTCTCTAACTCGAACGCTAATCATAACAAATTGCTATTCCTTCGAAGGCATAATCGAAACAACAAAGAAGAAAAAGAAGAAAAAGAAGAAAAAGGGCGGAAGTCACGTGGAAGGCGATAAATATTCATTAAGGAGGGGGGAATAGAGGAAGACAGTAGTTCCGACGCAGTTTGAGACTGTTTTCATGCACAAAGATTTAAATTGTGGTCAAGGGCGGCAACAGTTCATCGTGTCGACATGTGACTTGGACCAGGCCCTGTTGATAGTTCAGAGTGCGGTCGGTAGTGTAAAGAGTCGACTGGTTTGGTTGAAAGAGTTGGGGAGGTATCAGGATTGTGCGCAGGTGGCTGGAACAAGCCCGCGCGAGCTGGAGGTGGGGAGAAATCAGGGTGGCGGGAGAGAGAATTATGCATTGGGGAACGGCGCTCTAGGACAGAGTGCGGGTGTGCTTTTCGCACGTCGAGTGGTGAAGAACTTTGAGACCGGAAGCCCGATTTGCGCTCAATATCGTAGTCTGGATTGTGGAAAGAAGTTTGAGTCTGATGTCGTGGGTCTTGCTCAGTTCCATACGGAGTGTTGTTCGCGGAGGAGTTTGCAGCTGAGGCATTCTCCGGGATTGTAGAGGCCGACCCGTTTGGCGCATTGATATCTACCACCCGCCGTTGTGCTGCTGGGGTAGCGTATGATGAGCTTTGAGGTACTTCATAGGGATTCGCTTGAGCTTGAGGTCTATGATGCTGAGAGTACTGATGCTGCGGTTGTTGCTGGTGAATTGGATGTTGTGGATTTGCCCATGGCGTTTGTTCTAAGAAAGCCTCTTCGGCTGCTGTTCGGTAAATGTTGGATGACATGGCTGGCATGGTACCACGAGGAGGCAATACTGATGAACGCCGTTGAATTGGAACCTGGGTCTCAATGGTGATCTTTTTGGAGATGATTGTCAGCAAGGAAACGGATAGTTACAAGAGTGATTGGTCAGCTTACCCCCATCTTTTCGAGATCATCATCCAGTTCAGACGGCCGCGCGCCTGCCAAGTTGGGAGCAGCTGGGAAGCCCACATATTTTGCGACGCCAGCCATAACCGAAACTTCTTGGTTGTAGGCAGCTTGATGCGCGATTTGTTGGGAGCGGCGGGTAGGAAAGGGGATGATATGATGCGGGCTCATTTCATCCGTCTTGAAGCGGTCATGCTGAATAGCATAGAACTGTTTGCTGATCGAACTGGAGTGACGTTCCCTCACATCTCGGATGTGCTGGAAGTATGTGCTGTGTGCCTGTGCTCGCTCTGCCAAGCTCCTGTTTACCAAAGCCCTTATGCGGTATCGGTACAATGTACGCTCGTAATTGATCTTGGCATCACGGTAACGTTCCACACATTCAATTTGGCGTAGGTATTCGGGATGTGTTGGATTCGATCCGCTAAGCATTTCAAGCTCACGATTGAGTTTCGTGATTCGCTCATCATAAATCCTAGGTTGAGGTTAGTATGTGACCTCTAAGACGACTGGTTTGAATAGTTGAAGAGGCGCTTACTTATCGCGCAAAGTCGCAAACTCTTTTTCTAGAGTCGCCAGTGATTCCATGGCTGAAGTTTTCTTCGCGGCTAAAGATACTGTCAGATCATTTGAGTCTTACGCGATCATATAAAAGCTGACACTTACATTCTTCCTCCAACCTAGCAGTGGTTTCAGCATCGTTGGCTTCGTCGCCAGGTCCTGTGGGCTCTTCATCTTCTCCAAGGTTTTCATCAGCCGCGTCCTCGATCGCAGTCTCACCACCAAGGCCTCGTCTCCCTCTGCGCTTACCCTTCTTGCCTCTGTTGCTTTTGGCTATGGGGGCCGGGAGGTCAGATTCGGGGACTTCGTCGGCTGGCAATCCGTCTTCAACCGTAGCGCTCGGATCTTCAATCGGTTCCGGGGAAAGAGGAGTATCGTCGTCAATGGCGTCGCTCAGATCGCTCTTGATCGAACTTCGACGCTTCTTTAGAGGCTCTTCGTCGCCAGGCTCCGTTCCGGTGTCATCTCCATCACCAGCCTCGACACGCTTTCGCTTCTTTCCAATACTATCGGGAAGCTCGACTTCATCCAAATTAGGAATGTCATCGGTTAGTCCATTGTTATTTGAAGACCGCCGGGGCTTGCTTGGTGAATCGTCCACAATATGATCATCTTCTTCATCTTCATCTTCCTCCTCCTCCTCTTCATCATCATCATCGTCGACATCGGCTAGCGTTGTTGACTGATGAAGCTTGCTTGGGCTCGGACCGGCGCTACCTACACCTGCACTGAGAACAATGTCTCCGCGCTTACGAATGTTGTGAGGGGAGTCTTCAAGGCGCTCGGTCTCCGCCTCCGAGTCATTCTCGAGCTGTTTTTCTGGTTGGATCAAATCTTCCTCAAAGTCGGAAGGTTCGTTATCGGATACGTCGTCAATTTCACTCAAGCTACTCGAGCGACCATCATCCATGAGGGGATCATCCAAAAATGGATGACGTTCGCCGTTGGCCATTGTGAAATCTGCTCCAGTGGGGCCACTAGAGGTCTGCTCTGCACTTTCGGCCACTTCCATCGCGGATTATGAAAGCCCTGGCGGAATTAAATATGAGATCGATGTGAATACAGAGAAAAGTGGTTGAAAAGTGGGTGTGTGCCTTGTGCCGAAGGGTTGCTTCCAGCGGAGTGGAGGCTGTGGGGGGAAAGAGGAGGGCGGCAAGGTCACCGATCGACAACACCGGGGTTTGTTTGGGACTCTGTATAAACCACGCAATGTATTAGCTCAATTGCCATAATAGCTACAGCAAAAAGCTTGGGTGAGGTAGGTGGAGGCAGAATGGGTGGGTGGGTTGCAAAAAAGAAGGTAAACGCCTCCAGAAGGCGGTGCGGAGATTGATCATCGCCGGAACGCCCCCAGAGTCGGCAATCGTCGCTCGCCAGAGCACCGGAGAGCGCGCAACTCCGGTAGACGAACCAAAATACCTCACAGGGATGTGTATAGCAGAGTAACAGAGGGTATGTTTCCGGCAAATCAATAGACGAATATAAATATGCAAGCGACGTACCGTCTCAACAATGCGCCTGGAGCGACGCTGGTAATGAGCTCAGCTGCTCGCGATCGAGCAGTTTTCTCAAAGCCACCGCGTTCCAGGTATATCAGCAAGTAGCTTAAGCTACAGCTACGCGCCCTGATCGTGTAAAATTATACCAGAAGCTATCGGACCGCCGATGCGCCAGCACTGGGATGGCGAGGGGAGGTCGGCTAGGAAGCGTGTAGCAGCGCAGAGGAAGGGGAGGTATATGGAGAGGCGGTCGGCATGAAGATTTATCGGAAGGGTATGAATAGATCGAACAATGTCGTAAGACTGGTGTGAAGTAAAATCCAACAAATCCAGCGGGGAAGAGGAAAGGAGGAATCCCAAGACCGCTATGATGGGGTGCAAAGCAACAGAAGCGAGTGGGTTCTGCCGCATCCCGAAGTCACCGCCTGCAAAAAACCTCCCAGATCACGTGGGGCTGACGTCGCCGGAGACGGTCATTCATGTCTGTTTTATGTTGAATGAAGAACATTGTTTCCCTTCAACATTCATATAGAGCAAAATTGGATATAGCAAAAGTTGTTTCAATAGTGTTCTGATCGGTACTGAAATAATGTTTGTCTGTCATCCTCGATTTATGAGTTTGGGAGTCCTGAGGCTTAACACTTGAGTAAACACGGGATGTACAATAAAAAAAGACAAGAGAAACAAAAGCGCCTATTCTATAGTAAACCCCTAGTTTATGATCTGGTCGATTTTAACAAGGCCCTTCTAGTGTTCCCCAAAGATTGAACTTGCTAATATTTTTGTACTTTAATGATCCGGGACCACGTGATATACAATTTGGCCGCGCCAAGCCCGATAAGGCCTCAGAAGAAAAAAAAAGTTCGGAGCTATGCGAAGTCCGACCTCGACTCCACCAATTGAACAACTTTGAGAAGACAAGGACTTTTCGAAGCCCTCGCATTCATATACACAATGGGCAAGAAGTCTAAATCTCAGTCTAAGGCTGTTAGCGCAGCCGCCGCCTCTGAAGGTGTTTCCCTTCTGAGCGGTAAAAGCACTTCTACTCTGGACCCAACCTTGTCCTCCCTCTTCGACAAGAGCGTATGTTTTGATGGTCTATTTTCTTGAGAACGGCTTTTAATAACAGTTTGAAATCTAGTCAGGACCTGTGAAAGCCCCCACTGTGCAATATGTTAATGTTCCTCCCAAATCTACCAAAAAAACAGAGGCAGAGGAGGAAGATGAGGATGTACTCTCGTCGGCAGATGGCTCTCTGGACTCCGAAGATGAAGCAATGGAGGATGCTCCTGATGCCAGCGAACCTGCTTCCGCTGAGGAACAAGTACCGGAGTCCCAGGGTCGCAAACGTAAGCGGGGTGCCGCCGGAGAAGACTTAGAGGAGACATATATGCGCCGCATCGCCAAGGAAGAAGAGAAAGCAGAGGAAAAGCGAAAGTCGGAGCAATCTAAGCGTCAGAAGCCTTCTGGGGAAGAAGCCGACAACGATTTGTCTGGGTCAAAGGATTCAGAGGCTGAAGACAGCGACGAGGATGAGGAGAAATCGGCAGTCCCAGTCCACGAGAGCGTGTCAGGCACCCAAAAAGCGGATGAGGTTGAGAAGTCTAATCGTACAGTATTCTTGGGCAATGTTGCGACCACGGCCATTAAATCAAAGTCGGCTAAAAAGGCCCTTCTCCGACACCTAGCGACCTTCTGCTCTTCTCTCCCTGAAGAGAGTGGCCCACACAAGGTTGAATCTATTCGTTTCCGCTCCATCCCATTTGCCAGCGGTGGTGGACTCCCCAAGCGAGCCTCATTTGCTCGACGTGAAATTTTGGATGAGACTACAACTAGTACCAACGCCTACGCTGTCTACAGCACTCTCCTGGCTGCTCGTAAAGCCCCCGCTGCATTGAATGGAACTATTGTCCTCGATCGACACCTTCGTGTCGACAGCGTTGCTCACCCGGCTTCGATTGACAACAAGCGCTGTGTTTTTGTAGGCAACTTGGACTTCGTTGACCAAGAAGGCGCTGTGGAGGATGAGTCCGGAAAGAAGAAGAAGGTTAGAGCCCCAGCTGATGTTGAGGAGGGTCTCTGGCGAACCTTCAATGAGCACACTGGCGACAAAGATAAGAAGACAGGCAAGAAGAGTGTTGAGTTTGTTCGCGTCATCCGTGATCGATCAACTCGCGTTGGAAAGGGCTTTGCTTATGTCCAGTTCTACGACGGCACTGGTGTCGAACAGGCTTTACTCCTCAATGAGAAGAAGTTCCCACCTATGCTGCCCCGCAAACTGCGCGTCACCCGCGCCAGAAAAATCGCTAAAAAGCGCGAAGATACTGGTGCGAAAGATTCAAAGTTGGCTGAAGCTCAGAAGACACTTCAAGGACGTGCTGGTAAATTGCTTGGCCGTGCTGGTGCTGCCAAGGTCAAGGAAAATGCCAACAAGACCATTGCCGGAAACTCATTTGTGTTTGAAGGTCATCGTGCTACTGAAGGCAGTAATCAGTTGAAGATCAAGACAAAGAGCCGTGGCTCCAAGGGCTCCAAGGCCAAGAAGAATGCTCGTAGCAGCAAGCGGGCGGCAGCTTACAAGGCTGCTGGTGGACAGAAACCATAAATATGGAAAGCGGCTATTTTTGTATGAATTATCGGTGTTAGGTTCGGCATCTGGCATGTTATGCAGATATAAAATTATGATCTCTACGTATCTAGATCAATTTTCTTTGTGTTTAAATTAAAGCTATCTACACATTCACTCCAGATGATATGTCTGTCATGCATTGACGTCATAGCTAATTCTGATTTCAACTATGTTAGTCCAGATCTTTATATCTAATATTTAGTAAGGTCGTCGTTAACAAGCGGGTTAAACTCAGCTCTTTCGGATCAGTAGATCTTCCGAATGCGCTGTTAGAAACCAAGTAAGAATAATGATTTTGTGGCTGATCTACAGACTGGGGCTTCAATGATGCGGGGTGATAAGAGATAACCTTTTTTCTCAGGGCAATTACCCAGGTGAGGGACGTCAATGCTGGTGGCAAAATTAAAAAGGTACATGGCAGCTTCCTTGATAATAGGTGACAAGTCTGATATCATAGCATGAAGAAGGTTTCCAAATGATCACATCCACGGTCTATCTTCGTGAAAATAGTTGCTGGAACTAGGCTCCAGCTGTTACTAGCTTCAGTGGGTCTTAACCTCAATCAACCCGCCCCAGATCGATTCACTGAACCGACTCACTTTCCAATATTCAACCCTGGTTCTTTTTTACCTTGGACGCTACTTCAAGTCAATCCAAACATCTGTCCATTACAGAAACCTTCCGATCAGGTTATTTGCGGAATTGCATCGCCATCATGCTGCCCCGTCATCCCCGTGGAAGAGGGGGGTTTGCTACAAGAGGCCCTCCGAGAAAAAGCCCAAGTCCAAGTCCGAGCCCTCTAGAAACAAACGAGTTCTTCCCTAGTCTCTTAGATGTGCTCAAAGTGCGATACACGCTACAATGGAAACTCAGAGAAGGATTTCCTGTGGAGTTGATTGATGAAATCATCGATGATGCTGAGTACTGGCCCTCGACAGAGCATCACATGGAGGAAGGAGACCAACACACAGTGATTGGGACCGATCGGGATCAGGTTCTATTGAAAACCGTTCCTCTTTGCTATGATCGCAAGGTGAGTTCATTGGTTTAATGCATAAAGCCCATGACATCTCCGCTGACTAGGGCTGTTTCCATCTTCTAGAACCTCGAACAACCATCACCCAAGCAGCTCCCTCACCGTGGATCTCATCCATGCCGTAAAATCGTTTTTCATTTGTCCTCGCATGACCAGGGCTCCTCGGGCTCATTCAATGAGGAGATGTATTCGGCGTCATGGACTTGGTTCGATATTGAAGTCATCCGTGGCGCACACAAGCGCAATATGTATGTGAATGGTGAAGAGCAAGAGTTATTGGAGGACGAGCGAGGTCACGTCCGTCGACACTTTGAGCCAAATGATGAACTTCTGCTTCCGCGACAAACTAAGCTGCAAGTAAATGGCAAGCATGTCAGGAAGTTGCAAAACAACACCATTGTCTGGCACTATTTGGATGATATCCAGTATGACTCACATGAAGCTCATGAGATTGAACGGACCAAAGGCCGAGGACAATCCACTCTAGATGGACAATATGTGCGGGATTTGGAGGTTGGGGATTCCATTGCTCTCTGGGCACGAGCCAGATTCCCAGGCTGGACTAATCACGTTTATCGAGCCCGCGTTCGGGTATTTTGGGCGGTTTGATATGAAACTTCAGATAGTAATGGATATTCCTCGGGGGGCTAGCGGATAGAACATTTAGTCTTAGGGATTTAAGATCGTTATTAGTAAAATGACTACACACATGGTGTACAGTACCTGTCTACAGCTCTTATTTACATCGTATTATATTCTATTATTTATGAAAGTAATTGATCTATAACATGACCTCCACCACTGTGTGCAGCATTTTATGTCCTTTAATCTGAATTAGTATAATACGATACACAAATCACATCTAAATATGAACATACATCAGTAGTAGGTCATATCTACTATGCATGGCGACACTACTATATTGTCAGCCTGAGGCATCAAGGTTCAACTCGATCACGCAATTGCGCCAAGACGCAGGCGGGATGGATCGACACTAGAACATCGAGAGTATAAGACCAAACGACCGCCTCAATTGCTTTCATCTCTTCTTTCCACCTACAAAATGGATATTTTCGACTGCTACATATGAATAATGTTACTAACTAGTCTTACAAACCCCATCATGATGCCCCCATGACGAAACAAAGAGCCTCCCCTTCGCCCCCAAAAGAATATCTTTGCACACCACACAGCCCTCACATGCTGCTATACCCGACCCAGCCGACAAGCCGATAACAATCAGTTCAGGCGGTGGGGCACCTGCGTCGGTCCCGACTTGCGCTCTCTTCTCTCGGCCGGCTAGTGTCGCTCGACTCGAGGCAAGCGACGCCCTTCCTATCGCACAGAGACCGATCTACTGGATGACGACTCAGTTTGCGCAATACTATCTACGGTGTCATATATTTTTCTTATTAACGTCGAAGGTTACTTGTGAGCAACAAGAATATATCTCGATTGAGAAGACTTTGGTTCTGTCGTGATCTGTCGTTACTGTGCAACAATAAGGCGCAAAAGGCGGTGTTTGAGGACCGGGAGAGAGGTCAGACTCATCCCCCCAAAAACTTTGTTGTGATTGGACACTCCAAGTGCCAGGTGGATTTTGCTTGCGTTATCAGAATCCAAACTGCCAATCGTGATCCGCAAAGCCTGCGCATTTCCATCATTTCCCTCAAGAGTCTCTTGGCTCTGCAACATTACCCCCCTTTCTAGAGTTTCGACTTTAGCCCCCTCATCCTTGATTGTTGAGATCAGCGCGGCAAGCCATCCTTTTTATCTAGAATTCAAAATGAATCCAATTATGCCGTCACGCGCTCGCTTCCTACTTAAACCCCGCCCTCTCCTCTTTTCTCCGGCCCCCGCCCATCATTCTCACTTCAATTTGTCTCCCGTCTATTCTTTACCCTCAAAACGTCCATTATCAAATATGACTACACCGAAATGTGGGGCCCTGGTCGTGGGCGCTGGTCCAGGCGGCACAGCGGTCTTGGGAGGCTTGCTGGAACAGCAGCTAGGCAAGATTGCCTGGGTTGACCCCAGCTTTGAGTCAGGACGAGTTAATAGGAAATACCGAGAAGTTCCTAGGTGGGTAAACCGTCTACACGTAGTTTTAAGGTCTCTCGCAGCGCCACTAATTCAGATATCAACAGCAACACAACGGTAAAACTATTCCAGACCTACAGCACTGTTTGGGAATCGTTTAGAACCGTGGTCGAGAACGCGCCAAAGCCCAATGCATTCACGGTCCTGGACAAGCTGGATCCAAATAAAACCTGTCGTTTGCATTATGCAGCCGATATGGTCCGCGGTCTTACAGATGGCCTTATGAAAAGAGACGATGTTTTGCCTTGTCGTGGATTCGTCACAGCAGCTAGCTTGATTGATAAGGTTCGCACAGACCTAGCGCTATTACATGCATATTTACCCTCAGACGCTTACAATGACATAATTGCAGACACCCGAGGCTCCAAAATGGATGGTCCGTGTCAAGCAAGATGATTCGTCCGACGAGCTCGAGATCGAGGCTTCTCGCATAGTGCTTTGCACTGGCTCCCATCCTACAAAGACTCCTCTTCCTGTTTCGGGATTAGATATCGAAACTTTGGATCTTGATCTCGTTCTTAAGCCTTCTTTGCTTGCAGAGTCTCTTCCATCAGACGAACCCATTACCATCGCCGTTGTAGGCGCCTCTCACAGTGCTATCCTCGCCCTCCTCAACTTCGTTGAACTCGCCAACACTTCTCACCCACAACTACGTGTCAAGTGGTTCACCCGTCATCCTCTCCGCTATGCAGAATACATGGATGGTTGGATCCTGCGTGATAACACTGGTCTCAAGGGCCACGCAGCAGAATTCGCTCGTGCTGAGCTAGAAGATAATAAGCTTGCGACCTCACCTGCGGGTAAAATTATTACCAAGATTGACTGCTCTGGCGGTCCAGAGCGCGAGACTGCTCAATATCATGCTCAGCTCCCTGATTGTTCGTACTTCTGTGCTGCAGTTGGCTTTACCAAAGATCCTCTGCCACATCTGACCAAGGATGGTGCTCCCCTTAACATGGAGTTTGATCATGAGACGGGTCGTTTCCATGAGCGTGGGAGTGACTCAGTAGTGCCTGGCCTATTCGGTGCCGGTATTGCTTTCCCAGAGCGTGTCATCGATCCTTATGGCAATGTCGAGCTTGCAGTCGGCTTCTTCAAGTTTATGAAGTTTCTGAAAAGGGTCATCCCTTCCTGGACCGGTGCTTGAACCAAATAGTTTTGCTCCTAATTTCTATCGCATACTCAGGTCTGCCTGGGTCTTACCGTCATAGTACCCCTTTTGTCTCTTGTTTTTTTTTTTTTTTTTTTTTTGGCGATATTCAGCACATCATTTTGGAGCTTTTGGCGCAGTGGGGTCGTCCGAGGCTCAAGACTAGAATATGCTATCTCTGGTTCATTCTAGATTAGATCTTTTTTCTTTGCTTTATTTCGGTGGGTTTCAATCATTCTACCATGGCACATAAGACAACAAATGAGCATATAGATTCAATTCATGACTGGTTTCATGAAGAAACGGTCTTAACATTTATATCTTTTTGCTTGATCTTACTCATGAGCGTATCATAGCGTGCGATTTGACATTCTAGATCATCAACTTGAAATCATCACGATACATCCAATGGAACCAATCAGGCTATAAAAACGGTGCCATATAGTAACAATTATGATCATGTACGTAAATTGGACATGACTTTGTCCCTCATCACTCGTCGCATCATGTCTACTAAAAGTAGAAACATTCCATCTACCGCAACAACGCAATACCCAAGATTCCAACCAACCCCAAACCCCCAACAGGCTTCACCAAATAACCCGCATTAGAACTAGTACCAGAAGACGTCTGCGTCGCAAATGCATCCGTCCCAGTCGCCGTAGCTCGATACCCACTCTGGCTTGCAACGGCCTTCTCGTCATACCCAGTTGCAGTGACTGTCCATGTTGTGGAAGATTGCGACCAAGTAATCACCGTCCCACTAGGTGGAGCACTCAACGTACCATCAACATTCGTTAACTTTGAAGTACCGTTGGACGGAAACTCGCCAGGCTTATAGAAATTATCAGATGGGTTCACGAAACCGATGTCTTTGCATTTCCCTGTATCGAAGTCGCTGTCACAGGTGTCCCAGACAAAGTTCGGGATTGAGTTATACAAATTTGGATAGTCGGATGGGAAGAAGATGCCCCATAGATCGGCGCCGGCGAGGGTTGGGATGGTATGTGGGCAGACTTCCCATGCACTAGACTCATGTCAGCTTTTCTCTTCATTCTAACTCTCTGCTTTTTTATTTTAGGCGTGGTTGCTCCACTTACGCTGAGATACTTGCACTAGCTCCGCAGCATGCACACTCTGTAGCTGTTTCAGCGATAGAAGCAACATTGTTTCCTATGTCGCTGCCTATATTTGATATATCGCTTAGGCTGCCTGACACTGAGCTTGTCACCGTGTTGACGGTCTGATCTGTCACGTTCAAGATGCAGGAGACTTGTTCTTTGCGCGCGCTTAGTGTGTTCTTGAGTACTTTGCCTAGATCACAGGAGCAGCGACCTGGCGCATTATCCGGAGCAGGCCAGAAGGGAATAGGTTCGATGGCACTAGGACAGATGGAGAAGTACTGCTGAACGAAAAGTTGATATTCGCATGAGTACACCTGTTATAGAAATCCTAGAGTTAGTAGATAGACTTGTAAGACAACCCTTCTCATAGGTTCTTCTAGTGGCAAAGGTTACAAGTAGGTGCTAGTACATCCTCATTTCTCATCAAGTACCAGTAGTCAAACATACCTGATTCCAGCACGAATGTGCCATGCAATTGATATACTCTTGATGAGCGGTACAGCCACAGTCAACACTGCAATCGCCATTCCCATTACATCCATTCACGCATGAGCTCCACTTATCGGCGACATCACGATTACAAGACAAGAAGACCGAGGACGCTGCACAAGCGCTAGCCGTGATGTTAGTCTGCGCGTGCGCTAAATGCGAGAATCCGACAAAAAGCACAGCGGCAAAGGTGATCGACGTGATCGACGGCATGCTGTTTCTTTTTCTGTTTCGTGCCCCTCAATTTGAAAAAGCAAATAATATAATTGGATCCAATTATGAAATTTGCTTTTGTAGATTCGATTCAAAGCCTAAGGCTAGGTCTGGAGTTGTTACACGGAGACTGGTAATTGTACGGAGGACTCGAATGGAATCAGACTTAAGGGATGAAAGCCAGGTTATATACACCTCTTTTTCAAAGGGAATACTACATGAATAGTACGTAAGAATGAATGACAGATATTGAATTATTATTAGATGGTAATACCTGGGAACAGGTTCATCCGGGGCTTATGCACACCGCATCTACCGGGCGGGATTGTCATTGCAGACTGGACTAGTTCAAGCCATCACTGGCACTTCTGCTGGGCATGTCACACGAAGTCCCTCAGAGAAGAAATAGAAAATGATGTGGAATCATCAAGTCCATTGATGGTTGGGTAATGCGGTCTGGTAGTTGTCCAATGTCCAGATTAAAATAGTACATTGTGCATATCTCATATGTGCTCTCCGCGTGTTTACCTATTCCAGGGTTAACAGATCGACTCATCAGATTGAAAATATCTTTTGCTTTCCAGACTTAATCATCCTCACTGTTTAGAACTCGGTTGGGCTCGAATTCCTGTAGCAACATGCAGGGTGTCAATCCCTTGCTGCTGTCAACAAGTGGTGGGTTTTCACCCTACTGGACATATAATAAATTCGGTGAGCCTTGCATGCGCATTGAAGTTTTCGAGTCTTGCGTTTCTAGGCAAGGTAAGTAAGCTGGATTTGATTCTTTGGCCTGTACGAAAGGCTGGTGAGATATTTTATCTCATCATCTGGGGGTCTGCTATACCGTGACCCCGTAGTCGTGTGCTTTGATTACGGCCAGATCGAGCTAGCTCTGAAGCTGATCAGTCGGAGCTGAAACGATGACTTGAAACACCGCATATAGGCAAGGTTGATCCAGATACTATTGAATGTGGCTACGGTCAGGCACCAAGATAGGTTTTGAGTCTCAGGCTGGCTTAGTGTGGTTTGTAGTGGTTCAGTGCTTTTTTTGTCCGCTGTACAGTGTGCGGAGTATAAGTCTGGGGACCGTAGTTTATACTAGAACTGTAAGGGTGGGATGAGAGATCAGATCAGACCAGATCAAATATGCATTACACTGTTTGATTCATGGATTTCATTACAAATAGATATGTCCATATGGGGTAATTTTGCAAGGTTGTTAGAATCACGGCGTAAAGTCGGACCTCGGAGAACCTCCAAGGCTTGAAGCTTCAAGGTTCATAACACGATGGACTGGCCAGGTAGCTCGGTACAGTGTTCACTATCCGTACTCCGTAGTCCGTAAAAAAAAGTCTGAGGCATCCTGGCATCCTGGTAATCTCAAAAATATGTTCATGCACCATATATAAAAGTTCTCCATAATAAATCCTTTTTCTTAACTACTTCCCCTTTAGTTCTAGCGTAGTGGGCATCGCAGTCCACCCACACAAATCGCCCTAGTGTTGTTATCTTACGATCTAATAGGATCAGATTCAAGACTACGCAGATCCACCACATCCCAATCAAGCCATTTCCCCTGAGGCTATTGAACGGAATATGGACACCGTTGTAGTCCCCACTAACAGCGAAGCCAGCCGATCCTCATTCCAAGAGTTGAAATCCGGAATTTGCTCGGCTAATCTGTTTGCCGTATTCGATTTTTTTGGTTTGCCTGTTTTTCTTTTCTTTCATCCTTGATGTATCCTCTTACTAGGGATACACGAACGATATTTGCTTTGGCTGTAACTTACATGATGTGTGTTTTTCTTTTGTCTTATATTGTCTCGGGTAGATACATTTGTTGTTGTTCGTACTCGTTTATCTGTTTATCTGTTTATCTCGTACCGGTAGTGGGCCGATTGAACAGTGTTATCTACCGAGTGAATATCCTACGGTTATTACAAAGGATTAGACCCACACGCTGATCAGCGGAACGGAATTGGGCCCTCTACTCCGAATACAGTAAGAACTACATAGTTGGGGCTGAAGTATCAAGACACGACCGGGGGCCGGAACTGGGAACGGGAAAAAAAAGAAAAAAAAGGGTCCAGGGACTTCAGACTTTTTTGTACATCAACTTCCATAAGGAGAATACATGAAATACATTCGTGAGCCGCTTGATATAGGTAAAATTAGGTAGGCATGAGATATGAACGATGAAAGTAGAAATGTAGAGGGGAAAATGATATCTTAAGAAACCTTGGAACCGAAGTATCGTAAACAGAGGGCCAAGGAAGGGGACGTTAATGTTGACATAGAGGACGGAGAACCAATGCCAGACCGGAGATTATATGGAACCAAATCCATACGGAGACCGAAACGGTTCTGATAATCTTCGAGTACCACAAGAAATGAAAATAGATCACATAGCGCTGTACAAGACCCTACTGTAGGTCATAACCAAAAAGTGATCTGTCGAGATCTTACAGCAGCATAGCGGCACCGGCAGCCACGGCCAGCAAACCACCGGAGACGCGGTTGATACCGGCGGCGTTGGTGGGGACAGCGGTGGAGGAAGAAGAAGCGGAAGCGCTGGTGCTAGACACGGCTGAGCTGGAAGTGGTAGCGATGGGGGTAGCAGAGCTAGAGCCGCTGGTGCTGGAGGTGCTGGAGCTGGAGCTGGAGCTGGTAGAGCTCATGGTGGTCATGGTGGTGGGGGTAGAGCTGGTGGAAGAGCTAGAGGTGGAAGAGCTGCTGCTGGTGGAGCTGGTGGAAGCCTCAGTGCTGCTGGCGGAAGTCGAGCTGGCGGAAGTGGCGGAGGCAGTAGCCGAGGCAGTCTCAGTGGCACCAGCGACAGTGAAGTAAGGCAGGAAGTTGTAGTCATCAGCGTCGGAGTCATCGATGATCTCAATGGAGTACTCGCGGTCCTTCACCAGGTCAGTGGGGACGTCCCAGGTGTAGGAGCCACTGTTGTCAATGCTGGCTGGGAGGTTGTTAGTATGGTGGTACTGATATTGGTGCACATGGTCTAGACTTGTGTTTCCAAGATAATGGGGAAATTAAAATTTCTCTTGGCGTTGAGGGAACGCGGGAAGGAAATGCAGGTACGGGTTATACATACAGGCAATGGCATCACCGGACTCGGCGGTGGTCACGGAGCCCCACTGCAGACGCAGGGAGACAGTGCCGCTGGTGCTAGGGTCCCAGGACAGAGTGGTGGAATCACCAGCAGTGAAGACGTAGCCACCCTTGGGGTTGTTGAAGGCGTTAGCCTCACTTCCGGCGGAGACGAGAGCCGAGAAGGCAGCAGCAGCGATGATAGCGGAACGCATGGTGATTATAGATGCGATTAAAGAATATGAATTGGTATGAAAATATAAAAGGTTGGAAGGTTGAAGTGGTGGGAGGAATAAAAAAGACCGTGGGTTATATATAGATAATAATTCTCTGCGGAATGGGAATTCAAAGGAGTGAATACGCAGAAGCGAACGAATGGATGGCAAAAAAGAAAAGGGTAAAAAGAAGCTAAAGAGGAGCGGAGGTTCTCCCCGGGTTCTTATAAAAAGAGCGAGAGAGATCAAATCCCCCAAATACACCAAGAGTCCATGGTCGCGCTCTCAGCCTGAGAGGGACTAGTACATGGCACACGGACTGAATGGACAAATAACAAGGCCCGGACAAGAGTAGGGGTAATGGGGCTAGCAACAAGCCATAAATCCCGCTCGTGGCGGCGATCCACGAGGACTAGTTGGATTGGTTCAAGGCTGGTAATTTGGACAACACTTGGTGCTGATTCCCACCAGTGACCATCCTCGCTTCCAGTACCTTAAATGACAACTCCACTGGATCTTCTGTTCTGGGCTTAGTGAAAGTCTGTCGATAGCAGAGATGCACTTCCTGGGTCTCGTGGCCCCCACAACCCTGGAGCCCTGGAGCCTTGAGCTGGTTTTTTTTTTCCCTGTTATGATTTACTATCACAAGATAATTACACGCTTGATTCTTTAGTGAATTTAGTGAATTTAATTAATTTAGGGCTGTTCGAACTTTGGTCCATTTATCCTGACTTGGTACATCCAGACATAGCCTCGCAAGGGTATCTAGGTGTACGGGTTCACCGGACTCCCCTAGCTTTTATTTCGTATTTATTTTATTTTACTTTATTTTCCCTTCTGATATGTATTTCATTTTCAAGGTTTACACAGAGAGGGGTGGAAATGAGGATGCGCGTGTTGATCATCTTCCAGGCACCACGCGACGGACATCGGGTTCAAAATCCGACTACGGAGTATGTGGACCTGTCCTAAATACTGGTGATTTGCTTAATTCTACGCCTTCAATCTGGATTGATTTGATTTTGCAATTGTGGAAGATTTGATTTTGTATTATTATTTTGGGACTCAATAAATAGATTTATATTTTACCATTCAAATTTGGTTTGTCAGTGCGGAACTCCCGGGCATACGTATGCTGTGCCTCTTAGCGGCTAAGAAGGGGCCGATTGCGGGGCGTCATTGGCTTGACTGTTCGCTTCCAGCATCCCATGTTGCCCCAACCAGCTAATCACCTCCATCGCTCGCTTATCCTCTTCGGTCTTTTGTTGCTCAATTAACTATATAGATAAGATAGATGTTAGTATAAAATAATACCAAAGATAAAAAATAACTTCTACCCCATGTATAATTATGTCATTATATCATGGTCCTAAATTTGGGTTGATTTAGGATCAGAAGGAGGGGGCAAGGGAGAGACGGGTATAGAGACAAAATGAATCAAAGAAACTCATAGAAAGTCAAAAGAAAAACAAGAGGGGGTGGGGGGGCAGAAAAAAACCTACAGCTTGGAAAAGTCCCTTACGCCCCTTCTTCTCAATAGCAGGAGGTGGAGGCTTGGACTTGGCTCCTCGCTCGGTAACTTCATGGCTGAATTTACACTTGTCGCCACGATTGCACTGCCCGTTGCGAGCAAAGTGCCGGCAAACAGTCTTCTTACCCTCGCGAGGTGGCGGGGCCACCCTTTCGGGTCCCTCCCGCCGAGAACTTACCTCCTCTGGGGCAGAACCATCACTACCAGAGTCCGATTCTGATTCCGAACCACTGGAGGAAGTCCAGTCACTTTCGGAGCCATCGGACATAGTGTCCATAGCATCCTTCAAGCCATTTGGCGCCACAGACGCCACAGTAATGTCTCCCATGCCAGAATTAGTAACCGAAAAAGACGCTGGGTCCCTCGGTACGTCCGTGACACCTGCCATCACGAGGTCATCTCCTCGATCTAATGAGGCTGAAAGTTCAGCTGGAGGTTGAGTAGGTACACCATCACCATCACCATCCCCATTCGGCTCATCATCCTTTAGTCCCAACACTTGTTTTTGAAGCGCCTGAACCTTAAGACGAGCGGCTTCAGCCTCAGCTTCAGCTTTGGCAAAGCGCTTCTGTTCTCGGTCCAAGGTACGCCGGATCTTATCCGCTTTGCGCTGGGCCTTTATAGCCGCATCAAGAGCTGGATCGCCGTGGGCCTGTGAGTCGCTAAGCTTTGGCCCAGGTTCGGTAAAGGCTTTCTGTTTTTCTTTCTCGTCATTTTTCTCTTTCTCTTTCTCCCGGCGGACTGCCTCTCGAGCGGCTTTAGCCTCTTCCGCCGCCGATTTCTTCTCGTCAATTCGGGCTTGAGTGGGGAACTTTTTCCTTCTTTCTTCAATCCAGGAAGCAATGTCCGAAGCAGATTGTAGAACGGCTGTGCGTCCTCTATAGGTAAATTGCAGTGGACCATTATCTGTGCCCGCTGCCAACTTTACTTCTTCATCCACATCCTCCTCTTCTTCACTAGATTCATGTTCTTCGGTTTTGGGGGTCAAGCCTAGCTGGTTATGCTTTCGCTTCCTTTTCTTCGGTTTGCGAGAGGCATCTGCAGCCGGGGGTGGTTTGCAGGGCAGAGGGTTTCCGAAACTGGGGACTGAAGGTGCTGCTGGGACCTTGGGTGCTGTGGACGTTGGCTTATTGAATGCAGATCCATGATCCCTCTTATTAGGGTGCCGTGGCTTCGATCCATGATTTCCATGAGGGTGGGAGCCTCGGTGTCCGCGTCCTGCGTGTCCATGTTGTCCATGTCCCTGCCCATACCCAGACGGGGGCGCGTACGATGAATGCGCCTCTGCGGTCCAGTACATAGAGTCCATGATCACGCCATTATTTGCCGGTGCAGAATGTTGGGGGTTGGGAACTTGAGGTGGGGGGTATGCTGGTGCAGTTTGTGTAGTGTAGGGTGTAGGGTGTGCAAGGTTCGTTGGACCATTGTAACCAGGTAGTGGTTGGAAGGATGCCGAGCCAGCGGGCTGAGAGAAAGGTTGCGTAGAAGGGTAAGCAGGAGGGTTCGGAGAGGGCTGATAGTTCGTTTGCGAGTGCGTATAAGGTGAGGGAGTCATGTACGACGTTGCAGGTATGGGTTGAGCGGGAAAGCCAAAATTTCCTGGTGTAGAATTGTAACCGGACAAATTTTGGTATGGGGGTCTACTGGTATCTGAATAGTGACCTCCTCTGCCTCGGTTTCCATGTCCTCGACCTCGACCACGGCTACCTCCAGCTCCCCGTCCAGACCAGTGTCCGTTCCCATGCTGCGCAGAGTAGCCCGAATGTTGTTGCTGGGACACAGGCGGAGGAGGTGGAGGTGGAGGGAAAGAAAAGCCCTGGGCACTCATGGTTTCCTCCCTCAGAGAGGTGCCAGGCGGGGCCTAAGGACCATAATAATAATTAAGAAAATTAGAAAGGACAAAAGATCAGAACAAAAAATTAGACAAGCAAAGTTACTAAACCGCCTCCGGCATGAAGTTTTCAAGCTTGACTTTCTGACAGTTGAAGTCACGTGCGATACCGATCCGCTGCATTGATTGGTGCAAATCTGACAGGCTTTTTGATTCACAGAGAACCACTTCAAAATCACCTCGAACTTCCAGGAAAAGGGCCCAGGAGGTTGTAAATTGGTGTTTCTCTGTATCCAGCCCTTCCGATTCACTTCCCGCTACTTCCTTTCCGCCCATAATGTTCATTTTAGTATGTGTCCCTTCCATGGCTCGCAACAAGAAGCTATCCTAACTAACTGCTGCAGACTACCATCTCCGATCTGATCCAGATTGCGCCCCAGGACTTCTCCAAGTTCAGTGCGGTAGCGATAGAGGACAACATTAATGAAAAATATGCCAATAAAGTATGCGCATGCTTGATAGCCATATTTCTTCCTGAATGTTCTCGCTAACAAACATCCCACCAGGTAATCCAAAAGATTGGCCTTTGCATCAGCTTTTATGATTTGCTTGAATCTTCAGATGGTCTGATTGGTCATGGGACTGGTCTTGTCAATGTTAATGGTTCGTCTTGATCTCTGAGTCAATCTCAAATCGAAACTCAAACACTAAGTTCTTATACTAGTCAAATTCCGGATAATCGTGTTTCGTCCGTTCAAGGGTGAGATCATGCTGGGTAAGATTGCCAGTGGTACTGAGCTCGGAATCAAAAGTACGTACTTTTTAACATCCAGAATTTCGTCAGACATCCAATATTAACTTTATACAGTTGGGGTAGAATTCTTCAACGACATCCTCATCCCACCTGAGCTGCTTCTTCCCGGCGCAAAATTGTGAGCTCCCCATCCAAGTGTACTCTAAGCACTTATCCAAAAATCGATATGCTAACAAGAATGACAGTGACTACTCGGACCAAGTTTGGACTTGGGATAATGACGACGGCACCACATTGTACTTTGATGTGGGAGAACTTGTCCGCTTCCGTGTCGAGGTAGAAGAATGGCACGATCAGATCCCCAATGGACCGGACAATGACCAGACTGTCACAGAACGAAAGGCCCCCTACTCGATCATCGTACGTTATCCGCCCTGCTTTCTATGGATATGTTGCTGACTAGTTCTCTTAGGGATCGATGCAAATGGGTGGCCTGGGTCCGATTACTTGGTGGTGACCTAAATCAAAAGTTTGCGCTGACGCTTTTTTCCTATTCCATACTCAGATCAGATACCCGTGCCGACTGGTACATAGACCATTCAAAATTTATCATATTCAAAGCGGTTCGTTTGTTGTCTCGGTGGCCGAAATGGCCCATAAGCTTGTAAGCGCCAACCAGCGGCATAATTAAAGGCACGGTTGCAATTTATAGAGTAGACTGCCTTAGCTGTCTAGATACCTATGCATACTGTAGATCACCACCTGGGCGATATTGTACACAGAAGCTCTACATGGATAGTATGTAGTTCATTATATATTACCGGCTGTCATTGACAGAACATCCCTATACAGTAGGTAGTAGATTATCCGTCATTTACTTAAATTGCCGGCGAAAGGATCTATGTGCCCCTCCGGGGTGTAAGTGACTAGTGTGCGGGGATTCTCCTTAAATGAAAGTACGGAGTCCGAGCCTAATCCGGCGGGGCCTCTTTCCCTTGATCATCCTGGGATCGGCGAGATCTTAACGACATTGACGGAACACATGAGGTCAAATACACCGTCAGTTGCGCCATCACTCCGATCGCTCCGATCAGTCGGGATAATCCACGTTTTCTCCGAAAACAAACGGCGGCTCCATCCGGCAAATTGGTCAAAAGTGGAGCCTGAAGAGTTAACTCGGCCACTCATCGCACGTCAATCCATCGCCCTATGCCCCAGAACGCCGCAGACAACGTAAAAGAAACTAAGGTTTGGAGTTTTTCCTCCCATTTTTCACTGTTTTTGACTGGTTTGGTGATATATAATATTTATTTATTATAACCTTGGTCGCCTCTCCCTTGTTTATCTTGACCCTTACAGTCATCAATCCTGGAACCTTCTGCTTGATAATCAATCTTTTTTTTCTTTTCTCAACTCCGAGGATTCCAAAAGCGGCGGTCTACCCTTCTCGTATTTAATCACATCATATCCTTACGCCTCCTCTCCCTTCTTCTACTTCCTTTCTTTCAACCTCTCAACTACCTATATTCACAATGGGATCTATCGAGAACGGTCACACTGCCGAGCGCCGGTTCGGAACTCTCGCAGTTCATGCCGGTGCTCATCACGACCCCACCACTGGTGCTGTTATTGCTCCGGTATGTTGAATTGGTTGCTCTTTGATACAGATCACCAACTAACAGTCATAGATTTCTCTGTCTACCACATATGCTCAGACCAGTGTCGGCAGCCCCGTCGGTCAGTATGAGTACACTCGCAGCTCAAATCCCAACCGGTCAGTCCCATTTTAACTCCGCAATTATCGCGCCGTACTAACGTTTGACATCTAGTGACAATTTCGAGGAGGCAATTGCTGCTTTGGAGCACGCCAAATATGCGCTTGCTTTCTCCTCCGGTTCGGCCACCACTGCGGTCGTTCTGCAGTCCCTGGCTGCTGGTTCCCACGTAGTCTCAGTCTCTGACGTCTATGGCGGTACCCACCGCTACTTCACTAAGGTCGCCAACACCCAAGGCGTTGAGGTGACCTTCACTCCTACTATCCAGGATGATCTGGAGAAATTGATTCGTCCCGAGACTAAGCTCATCTGGGTTGAGACCCCCTCTAACCCCACTCTGGGTCTCGTTAACATTCGTGCTGTGGCTGATATCGCCCACCGCCATGGTGTCCTGGTTGTCGTCGACAACACTTTCATGAGCCCCTACGTCCAGAACCCAATTACACACGGTGCCGATATCGTTGTGCACTCCGTCACCAAGTACATCAACGGTCACTCTGATGTGCTGATGGGTGTTGCTGCTTTCAACTCCGACGCCCTAAAGGAGCGTCTCGGTTTCCTACAAAATGCCATCGGCGCTGTTCCCTCCGCATTTGACTGCTGGCTCGCTCACCGTGGTCTCAAGACCCTTCATCTGCGTGCTCGTGAGGCTTCCAAGAACGCCACCGTCGTTGCTCAGATCCTCGAGGCTTCTCCTAATGTCATCTCCGTCAACTACCCCGGCCTTGATTCTCACCCCCAGCGTACCATTGCTCTCAAGCAGCACCGCGACGGTATGGGTGGCGGCATGCTGAGCTTCCGTATCAAGGGCGGCAAGGCTGCCGCCCATGACTTTTGCCAGCACACCAAGATTTTCACGCTGGCTGAGAGTCTGGGCGGTGTTGAGAGTCTCTGCGAGGTGCCTGCTAGCATGACCCACGCCGGTATTCCCAAGGAAGACCGTGAGATTGCTGGCGTCTACGATGACCTTGTGCGCATGAGCTGTGGTGTTGAGGATGCCGAGGATCTCAAGGCCGATGTCCTTCAGGCTCTTGAATTGGCTGTTGCTACTTCCAAGGCTTAGAGACGCATTTGGCCTTTTATTTTGGAACATTTAGCATATGGCATGACTTTTGCATCATCATGAAATTAGATGATAGACGATTTTCCTTTTTCCTGTCCTTGTGTTGCACTTGGCTATTTGGAGTGGTTACTTTAATGGCTCTTTATGTGGCAATTTTCTCTTTTATCTCTCTGAGCTATCAATCATCTAGATATCAATCACATATGACGAATACTAGCCATCTTTCGAATTCACAAGCAAGCAACTTCTCTTTTGACAATTACCATTCCATATTCACTCGCATACTAGCTAGTCCCTTCTCATTTCCACAGATTGATCACCACTCGCACCAGGTCTTCTTAACTCTCAAATCATCCTGGACCTCCGTCGCGGTTGATGACCGTACATCATCTGGTATCTCAAGCATTGATTCATCTTCTCCAGCTTCCTTCTCGTTTTCTGCATAAACCTCATAGTCAAACTCCCCAGAATCCACACTTGGATCCCGGCTATCTCCCCGTCCTCCTTCTGAAGTAGGCAGCCAACTCACATCATCTCCTACACCTTGATCCTCTAGAATGTTCAATCTCTCAAGAAGATCATGTATTTGGGTCTCGATGAACGGGATAGAATTTATCTTGTTCTCCATGACCTCAATGTTCCGGTTGCACTCAACCAGCCGCTGATTGAATCCATGGCACAGACTCTCAAGATAGCTTAATGTGCCCAAGACGTTTGAGTCAGTCTCTTTTTTGGGAGCTTCAGCATTGAGCCTAAGGACGAGATCATCGAATCTTGCATCAAGAGCATCAAATTGCTGTTTCATGAAACGATGACACAAATTCGAAGACGTATTGTCATTCACCGAGAGTCTTTCTGCTGAACGTATATCTTCAAGGATGTCCTCAACTTTGTCCTTGAATTCCGCAAATCTTCCATCTCTCGCGTTCTCTGAGTCCCCCCAATTCGTACGGTCTGCCATTGCAAGTTATGGAACGAAGTATGTATATATGCCTTGTCAGGTAGTGTCTGTGTGAAGGAAAAGTTTGCTAAAAGAACGTATGATGGCGAAGGGGAAATTTTTCACAAAGTAAAATATAACACTGGTTACCCACCCAATCCATCCAAAGTCGATGACACTAAATTTACAACGTCGAACAATATGATTCCATGGATCTTGTACACCTAACTTTAAAGTTAGCTCTATGTATACATAGTTCAAGCAGGCGGGGCATTGATTAGTCATGCGCGGCGACCCACCTTTAAGCGCTCTGCACTGCAATTTTTGGTATGCTTCAATGGCAAAATTCGAGAAACCCATGAATACAGGCGAATACCCCCCGAATTGAGACTGGACGTGAAAAAACACTGTCGCAGTCATCCGTCATAATAGCTATTAGCAGCTGTAACTTAGGACCCAGCGCCAAAACACAAAGTGGACTTTGCAGACTTTGGCGATCAAGCACTCTACATTTGGACCGATAACAGTCATGGCGTTCAGTTTTGGCTTCTCTGGTGATGATATCGACATCGATGACTCTGAGATTAATAATGATGCCCAAGATGTGTTTGTGCCCAATGGAAAGACCAATTCGCTCCCTGAGTTGGTAAAGGCCTCCAAACATAATATGGACGAATGGGTGAGTCTGAACAAAATACATTTTTCTCTCTCGTTATTTGCAAATGTTTCTTATTGCCTTGTCTTTATCTTGAAATGTCCATATATTGCTGTTGCTGTTTTATTTCTCGTATACTCTAATGCATTGATTCTAATCAATCGCAGCTTTCGATTCTTCCATCGCAAATATTCTACAACCGGCTCGCCATCGCTGGTACACCTATTACCGTTGGGCGCCGAGAAGTCATCGACATTCGCACGCAGTTAATGGCAGAAGATACTGCAGACCATGAAAATGAGGAATTGATCGCTGGCATCGAAGAAGGCGATCTCAAACCAAACTTTTATGAGGGCGGTTTTAAAACATGGGAATGTTCCCTGGACTTGGCTAAGCTCGTGGCTAGCGAGAATACCATCACCGAATCAATGGGAGTCTCGCAGACAAATAATCACATCATTGAGGTTCGTTGGATCCATTCCATTCTGATGAAACCTGAAGCCTCGTAAAGATCTCGAATCTGACATATAATTATAGTTGGGAGCAGGCACTGCAGTGCCATCATTGACTCTGTTCGCTCATATTCTCCGTCAAACGGAGTCGGTTGAGGGGACAGAACCTTCCCAAAGGATTCTTTTCACCTTTGCAGACTATAACGATGCTGTGCTGAGACTTGTCACGCTGCCAAACCTCCTGTTGACTTGGCATATCAATCGTCAGCAGGCGGTGGCAGAGGCAGATCAGGATCCCACTCAAGTTCCGCAAGAAGAAGAACTTGATATCACGCCCGAGTTAATTAGCGAGTTTAAAGCTGATTTGACCCGACGCGGTATCACACTCGACTTTATCTCGGGTGCCTGGTCGCCCGAATTCGTTGAGATGGTTTTCTCTGCTAGAGATACCGGCGATGTTAAGACTTTGCTGCTTGCGAGTGAAACTATCTATTCCCCTTCGTCATTGAGGGCGTTCTCCGAAACGCTACTTCAGTTGGTACGTCGCTCTAGTACGCCGGCATCAAAGAGCCGGGCCATGATTGCTGCCAAAAAGGTCTATTTTGGCGTTGGAGGTGGCGTGGACGAGTTTCTCGCTGTATTGCAGGATGTCGCGGCGAACGAATTAGAAGTTCAGCAGAGAGTGGATGTGCAGTCGGAGGGTGTTGGCAGGGTGGTTTTAGAGGTCACCCCCACAGCCAATTGATACCAATTGGGCAGACAATGTAGTTATCAACCAAAATATATCCAATACAAGCTTTTACTGTTAGGTCCATGCAGAGCTTTTTGTCTTAAACAAATGGAAATTCAAATGATCAGGTGCCGGATAAACTTCCCAGTCCCAACATACGGTATATGTACATGTTTTGCTCCTCCCAACGTATGCATGTCTAGTAAAGACTGCAGACTAACAAATAAGAATAAATATTGTTCTTCAGATAGCCTCGTCGTAAAGAGAAACGACCTTTCCATCCTTCATACGAGCAACACGAACCGCCTCCTTCTCCGCATTCACCTTCTCGTAGTGGGCCACAACCTTGCTGAGGTCGGCTTGCGAACCGGGAGAAATGTTGTAAGGAGAGCCACCGTTCATGAGACTACCATAGACGTTAGTACCTACTGCCATTCCAGGACATAAAAAAGGGCATTTCCACATACTCGGGCTGCATTAACTCGTAGGCCTCGCGGGGTCCTTGACTCTGGAGCAGGTGGCGGTCCTCGGCGGCCTTCTCAAGAATAGCAGTGTGAATGGCATTGCGCTGCTCAAGTACCTCTGAGGGAGTGGTGTACTTGTTGATCAGGCTGGCGATCCAGGACTCGGAACCAGATTCCTGGGAGGACTTGCTGATGCGGTAGAGGATGTAGGCGGAGGCGAAACTGCCAATGGTAACGTAGAAACTGCGCTATTGAGTGTGCGATACACGTTAGCAAAGAATACTCGTGCAATTGGGTGGTGCGAAGATCTCGTCGAATCTCCGAGTTCGACCGGCGGGGGTTGAAGGAGCTTACGCCGAAGCTTTCGTTCACGGGTTCAGCGTGGGCGTGGGAGGAACCGAAGCGACGGGGTGGCTGCGAGCGCAGCACCTGCCGCGATGAGACAGCACAGCATCTGGCGGCGAACATGGCTGAAGTACAATGAACAAAACGTCGGTTGGTGATGACCCTTTCGGCATCCGTGATAGGATGAAGTTGCGCGAACAGACGAGGTCATGTGACACCTGCCATATTGGAACTAGCGTCTTGCCTCACTTCGGTCACTTCAATCTGCTGACTTCATCAAGGTGAACAACATCAGATCTGGACATCATCCAACCTCACTTGCTTACTATTTTCAGCAGACTACATGAATTCCCATTCCTTGAACCCTGGAAAGTGCGGAGACCATGCAGCCAATGCATGGGCATGAAGGGCTAGGGGGGAAATATCCAGGATTTACCGGGGTTGTGTGGCTGCAAAATGGATTGCCTCATTTTTTTATTCAATTTTGGCCCTTTTCTACATTTGAAAACCTAACATCCAGGAAGTGGATCCTGGATAGATGCCAAATCTCCCTAGTCCATTCCGTTACACTTTGGACTTACCTGAATGATACCTAACGCACAAGCAAGTGTCTGGCTATCAATCGAACAAGTCAGCTTTTCGGGCCCACTGTGCCCTATAGTTTCAATCCTCGCCCGAACCGGGTTGATGCCCAATTGCCTTCATGGCGCTCTACAATTGGGTCTCGCTTCGGTTGAATATTGAATATTCTGTCCTTGGTAGTGCGTTTTTTCTGGAATATGGATTCGCTCATCATTGTAGTGCTAACTGTACATTCAAAATGTTGTCAACCCGGTCGGCCTTGATGGGTACTAATCCCCACTAAGGTTCGGTCCGCCATGCGACACTGGAGTTTTGCGAGTTTGGATTCGTCGTCTTTTCTTTTTCTCTTTTTCTCTCTTTCTCGTTTATATATATTCTTGTGATACTTTCGGTATTGGTACTTTCTTCCTTAATTCAATTGCCTTGATTTTTTTCCCCAATAATTTTCCCAAACTATCGAATCCTAGGATCAACCCCGTGAGTGGACTAAGTGGACTACACTCCATCCCGCTAGACATTGCGATTTGGACTTACCTAAATTGTCTACGGGCAGCCTTGACTTCGTGTATCGCACTCATTTGTGCCCACTTGTCGTGTGCTATTGATTCTCTGCCCGATTATCATCCTACGCGCCTTGATACCATACACCGCACTCTGGGCCCCAATTTATTTTCCCTTCTGTGTGCGGTCTTTTTGGGCTATATCTTGAGCCACAAGGCACCTTGCAAATGTACAGTGCAGAGAAGCCCCCATGAATCACCAAAGCTGGATCTATACTCATCGCATCTTATTATCCTCGCCTTGGAAACAGACTTTCTATTGGAAACACGTCTAATCAGCCCACCACTAAAACAGAAAACTTGGGCACGCATCACTCTACCACAATGGGAGCTGGTGGCAAGAAGGCGAAAGCCAAAGACAAGAGTAGCAAGGCTGCTGCAAAGCAGAAAATTAAAAAGCCAAAGGGCCCAGAGACCACAGAGACTCCAGAGACTACAGAAATTACAAAGCAGCAGACCACAGTTGAATCTTCTATGCCCGGTAGCCCAAACCTGGTAGTACAAGATCAAGATCCTGTCGGCCAATATCTGGAACTAGAGTTTGAACAACCGTCTGAGCCACTACCTGACCTGCCCTCTGAACAACAATTGGAGCAACTTTCAGCATCTGTCGAATCAATCAAGTCAAACATAGAAGACTATCTAGATACAGAAGATACAGAAACACCCGGCGATGCAGAGCCTACTGTCAGACAACCACTTGACCCTGAGACAGACCAACAACCTCCCGTGAAGGACGACGATATTTCTGTGATTGCATTATCTGTATCAAATAACGAATATATCGACGCCCAAGAGCCTGCTATAGAGGCCGAGGAGAAAAGTCCACCCAAAGAAGAGAGCGAGCCTCTTGAGGAGCACTTTGAGCCTGGTGAGAAAACACCCATCGCCACCACTCCGACTCCAGCTGCTTCGCTTCCCTCATACTCTCCAGCCTTGGTACCCTTACCGTCGCCTTCTCTAACTGAGGCACGGTATATGCAAAGTGCTTCGCCCGTGAACAACTACTATTATCCCGGATCACCAGCCTATATCCCTTACGCCTCACCGTACACATCTCCCTACGCCTCACCGTACGCTTCACCGTACGCTTCACCTTACGCCTCGCCGGTACCCAAAGTGAGCAGCCCTCTTGCTCGTTCACATTACCCATATATGCCTCCAGTCATGTCTCCCACCGCAACCCCTCCACCACCTCCTGTTCCAGCACCTCCAAGGGCCCCTATGCCTCAAATGCCTTCAATGGCCCCACCACCACCTGCACCCCCTTCCACTACTCAAAGCTTTGCAACGGCCGTTCGCTCCCCTGCCATGAGCTCAGTGGGTATGGCTCCTCCCTATAACCAGCCACCATATCCCTACTACCCTCCCGATGGCCACTCTATGCAGAGAAGCTACAGTATCGCCGAATCATCACCATATGCTGCATCGTTTCAAGCTATTCGTGATATGGGGTTCGGCAATAGCCAACCACGCGAGAATGGCAACCCTTCTCCTCCAGATAGTGAGGCGGAGCACGCAGAACTACTGCACCGAATCCAAACTGCCATTCCTGACATCAATCGCCTTCTTCACGGGTTTAAAAACACCCACAGCAAACTCTCCAATCGGGAGGCCGAAATGAAGCAGATCGGGAACCAGCATGAGCAGGCGTTATTGCACAAGGACTTCTATATCGAAGCGCTTCAGTCACAGATGAAGAAGACGGCCACTGAAAGTGCCGAAGAATGCGCAAAGCTGAAGAACACCATCAATGAGCTGCGAATGGAGCTTGGAAATTTGCAAGAAAAGCAGAAAGACCTCGAGGATGGTTTGGCCGTTCACCAAAAGTCAAACGAAGAACTTTCGCAGTCGAAATCTAACCTTGAATCGGAGATCTCTAAACTCAACACAACTATTCAGGAGACTCAGGATGCACATGAGAAAGAGAAGGAGGAGCAGAATGAGTCTCATACCACTGCGCTCACGACTCAGAAGCAAGAGCTTACTGAGTTGTTCGAAGAGATCAGGGGTGAAGACGAGAAGACAGCCAACGAGGCATTGGAAACGCGTGAGAAGGAACTACGTGATCAACACGATACCCACAAGGGAGAGTGGGAGGCCGAGAAAGGGCAGCTACATGGGTCACTTGAGATTCATCGCACTGATCTTGAAACCAGTAAAGCTGAGCTGGCGTCAAAGATCACTGAACTGGAGTCCAAGGAAACCGAGCTGCAGAGCAAGTTGGGTGAACTCACCTCGGTACGCGACGAGGTAGCCGCCAAATTGACTGAACTGGAATCGAAAGAGAAGGAACTGGAGGAAACACGCGCAAAGAATGCCGAGAACTTGGAAACGATTCAGAAAGATCACGCCGGTGAACTGGACAATCTACGCAACACACATGCAGATGAGTTGTCGGCTGCAGCAAAGGAATTAGATGACAGGATTGCCGCAATCGAAGCTCACTTCAGCGAGAAGGAGCAGGTCTGGTTTAAAGAGCGGGCTGAATTGGAGAAGTTGCTTGCAGAGAAAGATGATGATATTGAGAGCTCGGAACGAGAGAAGGAGAGACTGGAAGGAGATGGTCTGGTCAAGGAACAGCAACTCCAGCGAGCAGTTGAGGAAATGCGATCCACCATTGACCATTTGGATGGTGACTGCGACCGTTTGAGAAAGACGCTGCACAGCCTTGGTGAAGCCACCGATCTCAAGACTACCAAGGGCGACCAGTTCTTGTAAGTGAGCCTACTGCCTCTACGATTCTATGAACCTCTTCTTTGCTTTTGATTGTTTTTTTGATTGTTTTTTTTTCACCTTATGCTCTATGATGATGAAATCTTCATGTCTCTCATTGTATCTTTTTTGCAATTTCTTTTGTTTTTAATTTTGTTGAGACCAACTCTATACTTTCTTTCTTTCATTATTTTTCTATAGAACCTCATGTTGATAACGAACCGTCATAAAATGTACATGATTCTAATAAACATTTCGATATTCTAGTCTTGACTGTTTCACCCACCTATCGCAACTGATTCACGATCTCTCCAAGCAACACTTCGGTTACCTGCCCATTGACCCGCCCAAGGATATTCTCTCCAAGATCCCCGCCGAACTCCCATCGTTCCTCGACAACACTACCGCATCCCGTGAGCTCCGCTGCGCCTACGTCGAGCACGTTATATCCAAAACTTTGACCTACCGCGTTTTCCAGCCTTTCCTATTCACTCTCGGCCGCCGATACGATAAAGCCGACACATTCTTCCAAATGCTCTCCATGGATATTCGTCGGAAATCCGTCCGCCGTGAGGCATTCTGGCGCCAGCAGACTCTCAAAGCAGCCTACACCACCTCCGACGCAAAGCAGTCTATCAATGTTGCTGCCGCTGTGATCGTTGACGAGATAGTCGATCACATCAAGCATTTTGCTGATCCAAAGCACCTTGATTCCCTTCTGACAGGCGTTCGCAAGATCGTAAAACTAGCCGCTGAGACCTGGCGCCATGCTCGCGTCGAGAGAGAGCTTGTTCTAGCCTCATTCCCTGCCCCGGACGCTGAAGGCATCACAAATGACGGATGGGAAGAGTACGGCGTCCCCAATGAACAGAATCCAGGACCGAAGGGCGAATCTGCGCGTCATGTCGTCCTTCGTACTTTCCCTGGTATCTTGCGCGAGGCTGCTCATGAGGACTTTGCAAGTGGAGAACGAGCTAGTACTTGCATTTACTCTAATGGTGTGCTCCTCTACTCGGACTCTCCTGTTGTCATGGCGCGATTGCAGGAGTTAGCGAAGAACTCCACTGAGACCTTGGTCGCTGCCGATGAAGGGCAGTTGTCGCTGCCCAAGACCCCTCGAACTTCTAATGAGAGCTTGACATTGAAGGGTCTTGAGAAGTTGGCTACTATTACTGTTCAGTCGGCGCCTACTAGTCCTACTACGAAGGGACCACTCTTGAGGGCATAGATAGATTTATCTATGCTAGTATTTCACCCTCTTATCTCATCCCATGTTTAGGTGTGCATACGCTCATTATATTTTCCTTTGTTTTGAAGTTTTTCTAGCATGTTTTTATTTGCAGTTTCTTTTCTTTTCTTGTTCTTCTTTTTTGTGATATCAATTAATGAACTTTGATGTATGATCTAGGACAATGTATTGAGCGATTCAAATGTTTGGAGCAATGATGGTGTTCAAGTTGGGCATGTATAAGCGTGATGACATAGTATATATATACTGAGAATGGCATTGTTTTTGATTACTAGTATAACCTGGACCCATTGAATAATTTTGACTAACATCGATTTGATTCATTGATTTAATTCATAAATTAAAATCTTCACTAATATTCACCATATTCTAACTAAGCCCCCAGCCCCCAGTACTAGTATGAGTTCCTTCCACTTTCTAGTTCGCGGGACTTTTGACGGCAATTCATAAAATATCAAAGTACCTCGGGGAAATCAGGAAATGGAAAGAACACGGATTCTGTGCAAAATCAAAACAATCAAGTACTAGTATGTGGACTCAGCAGGACCCAATATATACTATAGGCGGGGAAAATAAGTGACTGCTGCCTGAGGCATGTAGCCCTAGTAGCCAAAAGATTCGTGACAGAAGATTCCATGGTTGTTGAATATAAGTGAAAGGTACGTGTAAACCTTAGAATGGGGAACATGAGGTTAGTTGCCCAGGTGAGATATATCTAGTCTACGTACCTAGGTTGTTCTTCGCCGAGTCCGGGGCATTGACCCTCCAGATGTCATTTCCAGGGCCCACGGTTCAGAAAAGGGGGGTATCCTATGGGTGGGGCCTCTTATTCAATTTGTGGTATAAAGTGGTTCTTTTGACATTGAATTTATTTTAAGACCAACAGGGTTTTTCATATCTCTGCAGAATAGTTAACTCAAGTGCATTATAGTCTGAAAAATACGGGACCTTGGGGGCTAAAGGGATAAGAATAGAAAGCCCAGGAATTGGGGGGCTGCAATGCCTCCCATTACCTGCAGCACACCTCTAGGGTTGGGAAATGAGAAGAATGCCTTGTCTTGAGCTAGAGAAAATCCTTTCGTCATCATACATAGAACTCGAACCTGGTTACCAACCCTAAAAGAGGCACAGAGTAAATCTATCACAAAATGATAGGCATTTAGAGCATCTTGAACGGCAAGAACAGAATGTGACGATGGGATCTGCCAAGCCATGCACCGGCGCTAAGTGAGGCTCATCTCAGCGGAGCCAACTCACAAGGCTGACCCCCCCCTCTTCTTCAAATGTTCTCTTCGTTTCTAATCTTAAACTCCACCTCGTTGGGCTTCTCGCCTATGTCACTTTTTTGGTTTTTTTTTTCTGTGCTCACTGAGAACTTCATATTCCCCATTCTTACTCTCCAAGACGCTTCGTCGCTTAGCTTCCCAGTTCCGCAAAGTCAGCCCCCACCTTGGATCTGTCCGCATTGTCACTCCCCAGTCCGATTCCATTTAATTCCAGCGCTGCGGCACTGAGCCTGTCAGCAGCCTTTTTTTACCCTTGGCCTCCACTATCTTAAGCAAGAATAAACATCAAAATCAAGGTTTCGAGTTTCGGCACGCCCGATGACAGCCAATCTATATCATAAAACCGCCAACCTCACACCAAACAGTCTCATTTCATTCAATGATTTCCCCTCTTCTGGTCCACTCTCGCCTCCCTCTGAAGGCAGCTCTTCCAATTCGCCCTTCTCTGCATGGGCTAAAGAGTCCGCGCACCATTCTTTGAACATGGAGAGTGCATCGAATTCGGGCTACTCACCCGCCTTGCACGAACTCAACCCCCAGGATCCGTACCTGTCGGTTTCGTCTGATCCCGAGGAACTTGATTTCCAGGCGAGCGCGATCCGATTGACGCCGCTAGGGGGTAGCCCGAGCTATCACAGTTCCTCTCCGAACGGTGAAAATGAAACAGTGGACGCTGACCCCACCATCCAAACGAACCTCTGGGCCCCACAGGGGAATTACTCTTATCAGGGACCCGTTTCTAGTCCTTCTTCTCATGCGGGCGGGTATCTCGCCCCGTCGGACATTGACCTGCGGGTATCTAAATGGCAGGATCGAACCGACTCGCCAAATGCTGACATAGCTGTACCAACCGTCCAGGAGCAATTATGGCCAGAATCCACAACCAATTCCTCATCATGGCTCAATCAAGAGCAATCGATTCCAAGTCCATCCTCAATGCAAGGACATCCGCTGATACATAACAACTTGCTTAACCAAAGCTCAGCAATGAACACTGCCCCGGGCTACGGATCAGCTCAACTTACTGTCTCGACGGAGCATGCCATAAAGAACGAACCTTTGTCGGCCTCTACCGCCAGAGGTCGAAGTCCTCTTAGGAGCCCCATTGGGATTACGGTGTCAAGTGTGTCGCGGGGAGACTCACCGGTTGTGGATTATGGACATAGCAGACGACCAAGCCGGTCGTCTATGCATCTTTCTCCGGGCGATGCGTCCAGCGACGAAGACGAAGGTCATGTTGACGATGACCATCGGTCGGTCTCATCTATCTCGGTCGCACGAACCAACAATGGGAAATGGATTCGAAGTTCCACAACGGGCCATGGAGGCCTTGAGCCCTCTTCCCGCGGCAATGAATATGTACCAAGTCCGAATGAGCTCAAAAGCCAGCGGGAACTAGATATAAAAAAACAAGATATCACTCTTTGGTCGGTTGATGTGAGCGCTGCCAACAGTGAAGCTGGCGATGATGAAGCACCGGTTCCAGATCGGCCCAACTATCATAAGAAGAATAACAGACTACGAGCGAGAAGCACAGGAGATCGTCCTCTCGAGCGAGTCGATTATTTCAATTTGAAATCCACGGCCCCTGGACCTGGTGTTCTGGTACATGAAAGCGAGGAGGAAGATGAGGAAGATGAGGAAGATGAAGACGACGATGATGCCAGTGTTAGATCTGGCGCCACTGGATCTGACTCTCTACCTGCTGACGCCAATGAGCCTGGTCGTTATGATCAATCAACTCCTGACGTGTTTCCCTCGCTCGAATCGGCTGGCTCTACCGAGGACTTTCGGCTCCACCCCTGGCAGGATCCTCTACGTGACCCAACGCCCAGGATGGAAGCAGTGCAGCCAGGAAGCTCCACTGCAGCAATGGTGGCTTTTGAGAAGCGAGCCAGGGACATCGAGACTGCGTCGCTAGCAGCGACTATAGACAATAACAGTATCATCAATGTCAGATCAAACTTTGAGAGGATGAGCCTTTCTGGTGAGCCAAAAACCAAGGAAGGCCGCGGGAGCAGCCTTTTGAAGTATCCGTTCTTTCATACCCCATCAATCTTGAAACGCCAAGCATCCAACCTTTCAACATCAAGCGTCAATGCGAGTGCCCAACAGGCTAAGCCGGAGCCACAACCCCAGCGCAAAGAGAGCCATTCACATCGACATAGATTGAGTTTATCAACAAAACAACATAGTCGGTCTCCCAGTTTGACGAGCGCCCTGATGTCTATGACGGGACAAATGGCAGCTATTGGAGGTAACAATGCAGTCCATGCCGTCTCTCCAAATACGGAGGTGAGCCCCAAGGGCCAACCAGTAAAAGCCCGTGGCCGGAGTAGAAGTGAGCTCCCAAGACCAACGACAACCACCCCTGGACTGATGGATCTCATGACCTCTCACGGCGGCCCACCGGTGGCCAATTTATTGTTGTCACCTAGAAATTCGACTGACAACGACCCATTACCAGCCAACAATGGGCCATATTTCGATAAGATTGTTGCTAAGGATGAGGAGGAAGACGAAGACCAATTGGATGCAGCCGAAGACAAAGCACTTGTGATGGAATTTCCGCCGGTATCAAGCCTGCCAGTGCCCACATTTGAAGGATTTAGGGCGCAGATCATGCTTCTCAACCCGAGGCTCCAACCGGCTCTGATCCAGCGGTTTGCAAATGAGCAAGTGCGACGGTATAAGAAGCTAGTCGAGCTACAGCAGAAGCATGCAGCTGCAATCTCTAATGGAAAATGCAAGACGGGCCAATTCTGTTTTGCTTTGGGGGGTGAGGCCACATTGCTGGAACCACGGAAAACTTCAGCCTCGTCTGAGACTGGCCAAACCCAATTCAGAATCTCTAACATGGGCCACGACCAATCATACCCAGGGGTGGATGGATCCTTTACCCCAGCTCAGTTCCCTCCCGGAGTGCCCATTCCTCCCGTCAATCGCCTTCCAGCTCAGTTTGAGTGCTGTATTTGCTATGATGTGAAGAAGTTTCAAAAGCCTTCCGATTGGTCCAAGCATGTTCAAGAAGATGTCCAGCCATTTACGTGCAGCTTTCCTCAGTGTAATGAGGTAAGGTCCTTCAAGCGTAAAGCCGACTGGGTTCGACATGAGAATGAGCTTCATCGACATCTGGAGTGGTGGACCTGCTCGTTCCATGAATGTAACCATACCTGTTATCGCAAGGACAATTTTGTTCAACACTTGGTTCGTGAGCATAAGATGCCAGACCCTAAGGTGAAAAAAGGAAAGGGAACTGCAGCTGAAGGACACTCTGGCAACCGCGAACGAGACTTGGCCCAACTGTGGAAGCTGCTCGAGGACTGCAGGTTTGAGACGGATAAAACTGCCCAGTCAGAGCCCTGCCGTTTTTGCGGAAACATTCTTGGCAACTGGAAAAAGCTCACAGTGCATTTGGGGAAACACATGGAGCAGCTGGCTATGCCTGTTCTGGAACTTGCGAAACAGCACAGCACAGCCCCTCTCCCTCCCAGTCAAGTGCCCCTGACAGGGGTCTCCAGTGGGGCTGCAGGAACATACCCCCCTCTCTCGGCACCGTTTCACGGGCATCTGGAAACGACAGGGGCGGCGACAATGCCACCCCGAACGCAATACACTGCTAGCAACTCTACTACGCCTGTCAATCCTAACATGTCTTACGATATGCCACTTCTTGGATACCCTTCTATCTCCGGTAGTGTGCTATCTACAGAACCAGAGCCCATGGCCGAATCATTCAATGGCAATGGTAATGGTCATGAGCAGTACAATCCCGGGTACAACAATGGCATGGGCCAGTTTGATCAAGCCACGCTCCACCCGCCATCGGTCCAGACCCACCTGGCACATCATCAGAATTCTGTGACGTACCCACCACCCTACAATGCGGTCCACCGATCAAGAACACCTGAGAACAATGCTCCCCTCATGCAATCATCGTACTCCCAGCTTCAACCTCAAAATTCGGCTCTCTATCCCGCCCAGGCAAGCTATCCAGGATATCAAAATGTTGCATCCACATCTCCGTATGGTTCCAGCCCTTATACGAACGACTATTCGCAAATGTGATTGATGATTGCCACGTTTGCAATTTCTTGTTGATTTCTTTTTTTTCTCTTTTTTTCTCTTCTTCTTCTTCGTTAGTTCATTTAGTGGCATGCATTTCAGGGCGTGTGTGTACGGGTATACCCCTTCTGTTCAATTTTTCACTTGTTGCCGACGGTCAACTGCCACGTTATACGTCACGCCAATGGATGTACATGAAAGGGATGAGATTTTATTCTCTTTTCTTTTTCATTCCTTTTTTATTAATCTTCACATGCTGTCTATTGTGCCGCTATCGTGGTACTTTCTTTTCCCCTTCTTTTCTTCTTCGTCGCTACCCTTGGCCCTTGATTACCTGCTTCTAAAGTTGTCCATTGGGATTTTTTTTCTATAGTTCCCTCTATAGTCGATTTTCTTTACCTTTACTTTTTCTTCTGTTTTGCTTTTTTTCTTGGTGTTTACCATTTTTGTGTTCATTTTTCAATTTTTGTTTTTTTGGGAAATAACCCCCCATTTGGCACAATTATGAGCGTTGAACTATTTTCTGCATGTGTGGAATGACAACTACGGCCGCCGTAGACGAGCTGTGATCACTGATGATCGCTCGGATTTTGTGTACATATTTTTGGGCGCTGGGGAATTCTGTCTCAGACCGGGTGGCGCATTGAGCCATGTGCATAAAATATGAGGGATCATATTTCTTCGAGTTTACCTTTTTTTTTTCTTTTCTTCTATCGGATCTTGACCGATGCAAGTGACGCATCCCCTTCTCGGTTCCGGAGTCTGTCTGTATTCCGTGTAGGTCTTTAGTCTTCAAAGGGGGGATTTTGAATCCCTATCAAGGGGGGTTTATAGTGTAGCTCCAGCAACAACGAGGACCGGGTGTCAGAATGACAGGCTTGTTTCAAATCGAAACCTTCTTGTCTTTGCCATGCGTGGTTTGTCTTTCTATCCCTTGCAACACGCACACACGCACACACGCCATTCCGGCATGGCAATCATGGCAATGGCAGTTTTTGGATCCACAGAGGGTTTGCCGATCAGCCCTGTCACAACCTGATCGGGCGTCCTTGCTTTCCGCCAGCCACACGGTGGATGAACTGGTTTAGCGGCAGTAGTTCTGGATCTAAAGGGACTAGTTTAATCTTGGATGGTCGATGTTGTCGAAACAGAAAGAAGAAAAGAAGAAACACATCGAGGGAATGTAACGGTGGATACTCTATCCACTATTGAGAACCATAGAGAGAGACCTGGGAGAAGAAACCTGAGAAGAAACCTGAGAAGAAACTAGGAAAAAGAAAAACCCACAGAATCCGAACGTTGGGAACGTGTGCAGGATCGATAATTTACTGAATCTCGCTAGTGCGAATCTGTGGACGAAGAGGATCATGGATCTTCGTGTCTACTGTCTAGCCCTGTCAGGCATTGATGATCGTCCACCCGGGTGAACTCCCCACAACTCATAGCGGGGGCTGTGCAATCAAGGGATGTCATGCACATTCCACACGGGTTTTTGTCTCACCTCGGTCTTTCCTGCGTAAACCACTGCTAATATTGCTTCATTCTTGTGTTCTCGGGGTTCCCCTTGATTGCTAAGGGCCGCGTGGTCTAGGAATTAAAGACGAAAAAACCGTGGTTAAATCGGCTCGGGGCGAAAAGTGGGCCATATCGTGGTGCGTGTTTTTTGACCCTTTCGCGTGTGCATGGTGCATGCACCTCGTTTTTATTTTTCTTGGGAAAAGAGGGGGGGGGGGGGGGGCAGAGAGATTCTTGCATTTTACATTTAACCTGGCTCATCCCGGCTGATTCTTTGAGGCTTAGTTCCTTGAAAAGTCTCTGGAATACTAGTATTGGATTGGTTGACATTGCACCTCCACCTGGTTCTTTTCTATACTCCGTTCTTTACCCGGGTATCTATGGGCCGAAAAACCCACTCCTCCAACTAAGATCCGCTCGCTCTCTATTGGATGTATCGATTTAATCACTCACACATTCACTTTCACATTCACCGACACACACTATGGAAGTTAGTTTGTCCCTCATTTTCAAGGCGTGCGGCTCGTTCGTATCCCGCCTCTTATGCTGGATTGCATCCCATCCCATACTATCTTCCTTGCACACTAGGACTAACCCAATATTCCTTCTTTCTTTCTTCTACAATAGGATTTATGTTGGAATGATTCTAGTGACGTCCTTCAAGACATCATGGCTGGATCTATTGGAGCAAACCCTCAAGACTTGTCGAATTTTCGATCATCAAATATAGCTCTAGACACAGCCTCAAATCCATTACTCGATTTGCACCTAAATACCGACCTAGCATCGCTCGATCCACAAAGCCATCCGGATTTCCTGAATCAGTGGCCTTCAACTACCGCACCTCAGGATTTCTATTACCCAAACTACCCCGCCTCCAGGCTGGCAGCGGACCAAGATGCTTGGAACCCGTTGCTGGCTGCCGGTGTGCCTAACACCACATCGGTCTCACATATGCACATCTCCTCCATGCCCGATGCCGAGCGGGCATTTCAAAAACCACATTACCGAACCCCGTCAGAAGCCGGGAGCCAGTATATGGGGAGTTTGCACTCTGGACACTCTGGGGACTCGGGATATGCGAGTACAAATGGGCCAGCGCATTCAGTGGTACCCTCTTCATATGGCTCGTTTTCGAGTCCTCATATCGGGGCAAATGAGCCTGCTTATATAGAGTCTATGTCATTTTTTGATCAGTCTCGCATGGGTACTATGTCAATATTCTCCCAGGACTTTAGTGAGACTTCGGTCAAATGTGATCATTCTTCTTGCTCTTGGGTTGGGAAGTGTCCGTCTGATAAGAGGTGTGTATATCTTTACTTTCTCTTTTAAGGTTGATGGACACCAGCATACTAATATGGCTGGATAATTATAGGAAACACGAGGCTCGCCATCGAAAGCTTTTCAAATGTGATGAGCCTAACTGTCCTCGGAAAGAGGGGTTTGGTACAATCAATGACCTTGCTCGCCATAAGAAATGTGTGCATAACAAGGAACCGGAGCGAGGACCTAAGATGATGTTCCTTTGCTTTGGAAAGAATTGTCCTCGTCCCAATAAGAAGTGGCCCCGTTTGGATAACTTTAAGCAACATCTTAGTCGGATGCACCCCGACGAAGATGCTGAGAAGCTTCGTAGCAAGTGGGTTCTCCCTCCATTAGCTTGTTATCCTACTCGCATGAACTAACATCGGCCTCTCCTTCATTAGATCAATGGAGTGGTACGAAAGTGTTACCGGCCATCGTCCCAATACCAAGATGGAGGACACTGGCTCTGTTGACGACTCCTATATGGATGCACAAGACCATATGTCAAGCTATTCCGGAGAGATGGAAATGGATTCGTATGATTCATTCCAACATCCATCAGCACACGTCGACTCTCTCGTCTCCGCGCCAGTTACTCCTCAGCCAGTCCCAAGCACCGCAGCTCCCAAGGTCACTCCAGATATCAAGCTATCACACTTTCCGTCTATCAGTCCTATCGGTCTCCTGCCATCATCTACCCACGAGGAACTCGATGCTACTGTTGAGCGCGGAAACTTGAAATCGGAAACATTTGTTACCGACGCTGCTGATAATCTTCTCAATGCCATGACCAAGATGGTGAACAATCGCACTCGAAGATCTAGTCAACATAGCGACGAAGGTATTGACGTTGAGTCTGAGAACTCCCAACTCTCTCAGCCTCAGCGACAGATGCTACGACAAGTTCTGTCCGTTGCCTTAGAGCGGCTTTCCGATGATAGCCCCGCCGTTCAAGTACCAACAGACGAGAAGCAGGATTGGTTTCAGTGTGATATCTGCTCCAAGCGAACGCGATTGCGTTGTGAGATGAAGTAAGTCATACATCCACCCTAGTTTATCCATGGCTCTATTCTAACATTGTCGACTAGGAAGCATCAGAAACGCCATGAACGGCCATACGGTTGCACATTCCCGCACTGTGCCAAGTCCTTCGGAAGCAAAGCTGACTGGAAACGCCACGAGACATCCCAACATCTCCACCTTCCAAGCTGGCTTTGTGGTCTTCACGATTCCTCCAAAAATGCCTCATGCGGTCGCATCTTCTACCGCGAAGACTCATATACACAGCACCTGACCCAACAACACAACACCCCCAAGAATCGCTTTAAGCTTCTGCTCCCATCTACCCGTCTCGACCTAGCTGATCAATCCCATTTCTGGTGCGGCCTATGCAGCCGATCAATTCCACTGCAAAGTCATGGGGCTGCTGCATTAGATGAGCGTTTCAATCACATCGATACCGAGCATTTCAAGAAAGGCGAACGGGGATGTGATTGGGCGTTCCTAGAGTTAAACGAAGCAATTCTTCTGCCTGGTGCGGGGGCTGGTCCTGTGAGAAATGCTGGTTTGCCTTCTGAATCGGAGCTAAATACCCGGAAACGTAAATATACGGGCGCACATTCGCTTGATGATAGGAGGAAGTAGATTGCTTCTTACTGTGTTTTGTTTTATGATTATAGACGTGCTTTTTTTTGATGAGATTCTGTTTTGTATAATGTGATATATCCCGGTCGGTCATGTCTGCTGGTTCGGAGGGTCGGTTTCCACGTGCATTGGTTAATGGTTTAGAATTTGCTGCTGAATATATATAATAACTTGAGCATTTGAACAATATTGGGTCTATTTTAGAATTAATAAGATAATAATAATAATATAATCAGGTAGTATTGTACAGATCAATCATGGCGCTCTTGCGGTGTTCATTTTTGAGCAGCTGCCAGCTCACGAGCTTTCTTTTCTAAGCTGGCTAATTGTCCTAGAGATAAACTTAGTATCAGTCATTCGAACATGTATATTCAAAACCAACAAGTCCACTAGATAAAGAACTTAACACCTAAAAGGAGGTGAAAGCGACTCACCATTCTTTTCAAGCTTGGTATCATCCGTCTCAAGCTTCACCCATGTCCAATAAATGATTTGATAAGTGAGCACAGCCCCCAAGAAAACCTTGCCAAAGGGACGAGCAAAAGCCCCATACGCCGAGAGCTCAAGCAAGAATTAGCACATTTTCTTGAAAGCTGAATGCCTTCAAAGATAAGATAAAATCGTATCAAAGCAATGCTAATGTTAGGATGGAATGGAATACATACCCCTTCCCGGTAGGCACTCTTCTTCTCTGTAAGCTTTGAGGCTGTGCTGCTCAATGTCCGAGTACTAGGGATACATCGGATAGGAGCCGAGATGTTTGATACAAGGCGGGTGGATTGTCGGAGCAACATTATGGATTTGGATGGATGTGTACGGTGTATGGGTTGGTGGATTTGCGTGCAGTTTTGTTGCGCGGTTTGGGGGAGACGAAAATGGTTTGGCGCGATTACTTCTTTGGGGATGGTGGATGCTTGGCGTTATGAGTGTTTTTGGGGGTGATCAACACGCTGAGTTGTGCTTTGAGGTGGTATATGGTGTTGTAGATATGAGAATTGTGGAAGGTGTCTTTTTGGTATTGTTATAGGATCCTATCTCTAGTTTTCTGAGAGTAAGGGTTGTTGCTAGTAGAAATAGCTGTTCAATGTTGCTGTGGCGGTGATGGTATCCAGATATCCAGATGCTGGGCGGGTATACTGAATTTCCAACCAATTTCCAAGCAGATAGTAAGTCAGTACAGCGCCCTGGAATGGTGAGAGTGAATAAATCATTCTAGTAAGGATAATAACAATGTTATTCTATTTGAGTCTCTTCAGATTCTATCTATTTTGTAGGTGCGTAGTATAAACCCCAATCATGAATGCCTCTCTCTATATACTTAGTCATCAATCACATGATATCAGTTCCGTTTCAATTCTGGTGGGCAGCAAAGGAAGGGAGCCACCACCCAAAATAATAGAATGCTTTTCGGGTGCGCTTCTCCACGTCCCTGACTGCTCTCTGACAACCTTCTTTCACCATCATGTCCGGCCCAAACCCCATCCTCGTCCGGGCGCGAGAACCCTTCAAATCGGGCTGCGGATGAGATAAACGATACTCTTCAAGATTTTGAAATATTCTGAATCTCCTGATCTCTACGATTCACTGGGGTTATCATGGCATTAGAATTGTCTCGCAATGCCATCTGGGTAGGGCGAGTATTCACTTCAGGTGGAGCGTGCACGTGATGACTCAGCTTGCGCCACAGCCGTGGCTGATGCGGTGGGAATGTGCTGAGAGCGAGTCCCTTCCGCCCTGGGCATTCACTCAGTTGTTGATCACGAATTTTAAAGAAAACTGGCAAAGCAATACCTTTTTCTTTCACCAAAACTACGCTTTCTCTCGACTGTTAATTCCGTCACACTCTCTTTGTTTCAACTTCAACGCGTTGGTGCCGAGTCCGTGAGGCCTTGCGCCCTTGGCCCCGACTTGCGCTCCACCACCCACTCTGTGATCAGCTATCCTAAGTCTGCCGGTCAGCAATTGTACTCATAGACTGTCAGTGAATCCCTTTTGATTGCCCTAACAGAGGGCGACGCGTCGCAACTTCCCTTGTCATCCCTGGTGAAAGACTTATTTGTCTTGAGTCAGCTTTCATTGGGTGTATTTGAAGCACACTGTTGATCTACAGACTGCGTTCGATGCCATCTGATATACCTTGGATTGCCAAGCTCTGTCGTGAAAATTGAAATTTGTGTGTCCTGACTCTAGATGCTGATGAAATTATCCTTCAGTGACCACCACGTCTTGTTTTCTGCCATAACACCATGCGCCCCGGCTCGAAACGCTCCCTGGAGGAGCTTGCCATCAAGTCCGACTCAGATGACGAGGACTGGACCGGAGAATCGAAACGTCCCACTTCGCGAAAAGGATCCGGAAAGTCCAAGTCAAGTCCTCGAAAGCGGGCAAAAACATCCAAGAAGCGCCGCCGCAACTCCAACGACGACCTTGGTTCCGACGATGAGGATTTCACCAGCGACGATGATATCTCAATAGAGGAATCCGAGGAATCAGATGATCCCAATGTGGAGCGAAATGTTCGCGGGACGGCGCGTCGGCGAATAACTCAGATCAAGCCCGCGTATGAGGAATCTGATCCGGATGAGGAAAAATCCCTGATTGACGAGGAAGAGGAAGAAAAAGACGAGGTGGAGCTCGTTGTTGGATCTCCTATCAAATCGCCAGTGAAGAAGACGAGAAGCAGTGTCGTCACTTTGAAGCTGCCTCCCGAAGTCCTGGCAAATCCCGAGCTCATAGGAACCCGACGAACCACTCGTCGCACACGAGGCGCGTCGGAAGACATTTACGCCTTAACAAACTCAGGCCGGCACATGGAAACCGTCGAGAGAGGCACGAAAAGCCCCTCACCCTTTGTGGCTCACCGTGGATCCCGAGCAGGCAAACATCCTGCTGTCATCGAAGAAGCCGTAGAGACTTCTGCGGAGATTCAAGCTTCGTTAGAAGTGTTGGAAAGTGACGCACCCGCTGAAGGTGATACCACGATGGCTCCAGATGCGACCCAAGAACAAGCCGATATCGATATGACTGCCGATGAGGGCTTCGTTCCTGAATCCGAACATGGCGAAGCCAAGAATGAGGACGGAGATGAAGATGAAGATGAAGACTTCCCCACCACCCGGCGACGAAGCAGACTGAATCGCCCTGGCCTGAAAGATGAGGCCGACAATGAAGAGCAGGATGCACCTGCGGAGGGCGAAGATGAGCATCAGCCACGTCGGTCTAGTCGCAAGAAGCCGTCTAAAAGCTCACAGCGTAAAGCTGGTGATGATGAGAGCGACTTCGAACCTGAGCCTGAAGATTCCAATGATGACGAGGCGTCAGAATCTGGCAAGTCAGCTGCTTCTCCGCAGAAGAGCCAGCCGCAAGATGAGGAAGAAGACAGCATCACTGGTCGCCGCGCTGGTCTGCGCAAGCGCCCTTCACGGTCTCGGGGAGAGTCAGAAGTTGCCGACGAACTTGCCGAGGAGCTCCAAGACTTGCGTGGTTCACGCGCCCGGAGACGTACTCGTCATACTCAGAATGATGATGTATACGAGAAGCCACGCCGCAATCGCAAAGATGTTGACTACCGGATCATCCGTCCTGATCTGTTACTGCCAATGGAAGACGCTGATCATGACGCTATTACTGAATCTCCCTCTCGTCGTGGACGCGGTGGAGGGGGTGGAGGTTGGCAACGATCCCTCTTTGCGACCTCCGGTCCCTTTGGTGGCGGTGGCCCATTAGCTGTCCTTGCACCCCCGGGTGCTCCTGCTGCCGTTGGAGGTGCCGATAGCGACAGTAGTGATGATGAGTTTGCTCAACAACCAAAAAACGCTACTGGTCTTGTTCCTCAGGCCCATTCGGGCGATGCCGCTCAACACCTTGCTGGTACGCCAGCTAACTTTGGCAAGGTCAAAGACAAGCAGACATTAGCAGATGCGGATCCACTCGGTGTCGATATGACTGTTAATTTTGACAGTGTGGGTGGTCTTCAAGGACATATTGATCAACTCAAAGAAATGGTCTCTCTTCCACTGCTGTATCCAGAGATCTTTCAACGGTTCCATATTGTTCCTCCACGAGGTGTACTCTTCCATGGACCGCCCGGAACTGGTAAAACACTACTTGCCCGCGCTTTGGCGAACAGTGTCAGTTCGGAAGGCCGAAAGGTCAGTTTTTATATGAGGAAGGGTGCAGACACGTTAAGCAAATGGGTTGGTGAGGCTGAGCGCCAGTTACGACTTCTCTTCGAAGAAGCTCGTAAGAACCAGCCCAGTATTATCTTTTTTGATGAAATCGATGGTAAGGAGTCTCCTCGTTAACTGCATTTTTGAATTACATATACTAACGTTTGCATTAGGTTTGGCTCCTGTACGATCTAGCAAGCAAGAACAAATCCATGCCTCCATTGTCTCAACTCTCCTTGCATTGATGGATGGCATGGATGGTCGAGGCCAAGTTATTGTCATCGGTGCTACTAATAGACCCGACTCCGTTGATCCTGCACTGCGCCGCCCTGGTCGTTTTGATCGCGAGTTTTATTTCCCTCTCCCCAATATCGAGGGTCGACGCGCTATTTTGGATATTCATACAAAGGGCTGGGATCCTGCTCTCCCAGGCGACATCAAAGATGAACTTGCTAAAATTACGAAGGGATACGGTGGTGCTGATTTGCGCGCTCTTTGCACCGAGGCCGCGCTGAATGCTGTACAACGCAAATACCCCCAGATCTATAAATCAGACAAAAAGCTCATTATAGATCCAAAAAATATCGATATTCTCCCCAAGGATTTCATGATTGCCGCCAAGAAGATGGTCCCTTCTTCCGAGCGCTCTACATCTTCGGGAGCATCAGCATTGCCACAGAATGTTGAGCCTTTGCTGCGACAGTCGTTGGCAGACATTGAAAAGGCACTGTCAGAGGTTCTTCCGCAACGGAAGAGACTTACTGCTTTGGAAGAAGCACAGTATGAGGAGCCTGCAGATGGTAATGGGTTCCGCCGCGAGCAGATGATGCAGGAGTTTGACCGCGGTCGCGTTTTCCGACCACGAATGCTCCTTCGGGGTTCCCAAGGAATGGGTCAGCAATACTTAGCCGCTGCCTTGCTGCATCATTTCGAGGGTCTGCATGTTCAAGCCTTTGATCTTCCCACATTGCTAAGCGACTCCACCCGTTCACCGGAAGCTACTGTCATCCAACTTTTTGCCGAAGTTAAGCGACATAGGCCAAGTGTGATCTATATACCCAATATCCAGTCTTGGTTCGAGACAGTTGGACCAACTGTCATCTCTACATTTATTGGTCTGTTGCGGTCGATACCACCATCCGACCCTGTTCTGTTACTTGGTGTTTTAGAGTCTGGCGGCGAAGAAATGGATGTTGCATTACTCAGACAGCTGTTTGGATTCTCAAAGAAGAATTTGTTCGATCTCCCGGCTCCTAGCAGGCTTGCGCGCCATGAATTCTTCGGAAAACTCATCGAATACGTCCAAACGGCTCCGGCCGATTTTCCTGATCCCGAAAACCGCAAGAAGCGCCAACTTGAGGAGTTAGAAGTTGCGCCTCCGCCTCCTCCGGTGAGCGAGACGCAGCTTAGCAAAGAACAACGCAAAGCTCAGAAGAAGAAAGATCGTCAAACCCTAAACCTTCTGAAGATTCGCATTCAACCAATCATGGACCAAATTAAGAAGTATAAGCGATTCCGCGCTGGTGTCGTTGATGAGACTCAGATTCGATATCTATGGGATGAAGCAGATCCAAACATGGTCACTAGCGATCTCCCTCCCGAGGAGCAAGGGATTTATCGGCCGTATGAGAAGGGGGTTGACAAACATGGTGTTCCTGGTCTTCGGGAAGTTGCCACCGAAAAGTTCTTTTACAACATGGAGATCGTGACAATCGAAAAGCGTCTTTCAAATGGCTATTACAAGCGCCCCAGCGACTTCCTGGCAGATATCAAGCGGATCGCGAAGGATGCGCGTCAATTGGGAGATCAGGAACGACTGTTGCGAGCCAATGAGCTGTTGTCCAACGTTGAAGTTGATATTTCCGCTATTGAACAAGCCGAACCGGCCCTTGTTTCAGAATGCGAGAATGTCTATTTGCGGGAGGTTGCTCGTGAGAAGGAAGCTATTGAACGCGTCCGCAAAGCGGAAGAAGAAGAGACAGAAAAGCTGCGACAGGAAGAAGAAGCGGCGGGTAATGTCCCACACGGTAATACCGAGTCAGACCTGTCCAGTGGCCCGGTTCGTTTGGGCGAGTCGTTTCCAGGACTTGGGGACACAACCGCTCGTCCTGTGACGCCTACTCGACAGTCCAATGTGAGCTTTACAAATGGTTATCACAATGGCGGCGGATCTGACTTGAACGAGCTTGGTCCCAACGGACAGAGCAATGGCTCACACGGAGATGGAGATGGAGATGTTTTCATGTCCAACTCTGACGAGCACTCTGGCCTCAAAGATACCCAGAACAGCTCGTTTGGGCCTTCTGCTCAGCCCAAGCCTCCTTACTCACACACTGCGCCATCTCAGCAAATCCGACGTGAATCTGGAATGTCTAGCTTATCTCAAAAGGGGCCCATGACACCAATGGCCCCCGGATCTCAGCCTGGAGATTACACCAACGAAGCGTCTACAACTCAGACTACTTCCTACAAAAAGTCTTCCAACCAATCTTCAAACCAGCACGACCACACCCAAAGCCCTCACGTCTCCCGCCATGAATACCCCGATCTCACTCCATACCCCGACCGTGTGTCTCAGGAGGAATACCTTCCCGATACCCAACAAGGAGGTAGCAGTCAGCCCTCCCCTCGACCCCGTGATTCGCTTGATCATGGCGCCACTGGAAGTCAATCACAGTCAAAGCCTCACCCTCCGCTGTTTGATGGTACCTCCAAGGCCCCAAATTACGCCCCAACCAATTTGCAATCTTTGCTTATTGACGAGCCGGTTCCTGAACTGGAAATTGATCTTGCATACGTTGAACACCTGCATGGTCTGTTGACCGAGCAGACAAGTGGTCATTCCGTTGAACAGCTAGAGCAAATCAACACATACTTGATGGACTATGTGTGGCACATGCGCGGCGAGTGGAACCGCACTATTGTGGCCAAGGGTGTTGCCCAGACCTTCAACGAAGTCTTAGATGACATGCAGGCCGTGCAAGAGGTCGGATTGACTAGCCACGAAGCCGAGGCAGAGGCCAATTACCCATCTCACAACCGCGTAGTCTTCTAGAGGGCTTTATCTACGATTGTGATGCATATTTCTTTTTCAATTCGAACTCATTTTTCCTGTTAATAGTTTCGACTTTACACAGGGCAATTACTCAGATAACATGGCCCTGATTCTTTCACTTTTACTCGTTTCACATCATTCATCATTTCACCCTTTTTTCTTTCTTAATTCACTGCGTTGCGATGGGCAGGTGTTCACTAGCCAGATCTCTTTTCCTGAATATGAAACGAATTTTCCTTCAAGCGGGATGAGACAGGATATAATGGAAAGGTACATCTAGAGATCAATGGAAATGTTATTTAATAATATTTATGAATACTGTGTAGACCGTAGAATGTGTTTTACCTTCTATACCTCTAGGGCCGCCAGGGTTGTAGATCGACGGCGTTCTATAGAGACCATGTGACGCGTGACCCACTAAAACACCTGGCCTTTGCATTACATGTCTTTGATACTCTCACTCCCACCACAACTCCTTGTTTTGCACACTGACAATTATTGGACCATGATTGGAACCTTTTCCAAGTCCTAACACCCCGAATCTATATCCTAAAGCCCTAGGATCCCACATAAGTGGTCTTTTCCGACCTTAAATACCCATAAGACCACATCCGCCCTCACAATGGTGAACTGGCTCAGTCTCGCCGTTCCCTTCGCCTATCTAGGCATCCTGATCGGCTCTCTCGCAACATTCTCCTCATTATACCGCAAGCGCAAGGCCCGTACGTACTTACCAATTCCAAGCGCACACCCTAATAGCTCCATCATCCCTCTCCCTTCCTGAGCTTATTGCCCGCCACACTACGCGATATCAGAAACTAACAGCTTCCTCTTCGTGTCAATATAGACAAGGCGGCCTCCCTGGAACCATGGTTCCCTGCACATCTCCAGCGCGATATATATTTCTCTCTTCTTCACCTTGACCCCTCCGCACAATCAGAGAAAAAGACCCCCGCTGTCCCCGAATCAGTACTGAAGGCTGCTCTCCTCCGCAGAGCCTCGGAAGATATTCGTCGTATTCTCGCTCTCCGAAGCCAAAAGCAGGCTCTTTCCATGCTGCTTCAGCGTGGAAGTGTCGGTGATGACCTCTGGCAACGATTCTCGCGCGCAGAGAAGGAGATGGAAGAAGAGGTTAAGGACGTTGTTGCTGAGGTGAGTTAAAGAAACCTGCTACATAGAGTTTTCTATTCTCCATGATCGAATTGATGAACCCGTACTAACATGTTATGTCTACAGGCAAACGCATACGTTCAAGGCTGGGGTCAAACCATCTTCCAATCCGCAAACGAGATGATGCAGAATGATATTTACCGTCAACGCATGGCTGAGCAGCAGAGCAAGGTCGCCGAGGAGAAGGAGGCCTGGAGCCAGAAGAAGGCTACTACCAAGGAACAGTTTATGAAGGAGTTGGAGGAGGGCTCGGAGACACCGCAGACACCTGCCCAGAAGACTTCTGCGCCTGCTACACCTGCGGCTACCGTGCAAGGAAGTGATGATGAAGCGGTGTTGGTTGAGGCAGAGACGCCAGGGAATAGTGCTGCTGCGTCGCCTGGTGGAGGTGGTGGAAAGAAGAAGAAGGGTAAGGGCAAGAAATAGACTTATGGCATTGTAAAATACTTTTCTCTTCTTTTTCTTTAGGGATTTTCAATTGTCAAATTAAAGATTTTTATTTTTCCCTCATAAAAAAACTGCTTCAAGGTATCTGCGTAAGAATTCGAAAAGTAATGGACTAGCATCGCTCTTTGAAGAGTGGTTGGTACTTGGTAGCTTGCAGTCTTGCAATGGATACATTGACAGAAACGACTTGGGGTCTGGAAGCATCAATATTGAAGTCATTTTTATTGGAGGGTAGGATATGGTACAGTACAGTCCTATATGATTAGGAAGAATATAATATGCAGGCTCTATTTAACAAGGCCACGAATTCAAAATATCAGGAACGCCGATGCATGCAATGCAGATTCAGAGTGGACAGCCAAGTGTCAAGTTACAGCAATTGACTGTCATCCACCCCCAAGGGCGGTCCAATATCAATATCCCGCAATCCCATCTCCGCTATGGCCCGGTCCAATTTTTCTTCAACTTGCGCCGGGTCCAGACGGTCTGCTCGGCTCATTACGATGCGCAACAAATGGCCCATGATCTCAAGCTGATACTGCTGCGTTTCGTAGGGATCAAGCTGCTCGAGACTCAAGCCTTGAGCTTTAAGAGCCATTGACTTCCGCTCACCAAGCAGCTCAAGGAGACGCGTGACCTGTGCGATGTTCTCTTTGCTACGAGGTGTCGATGACAGCCGACGGAGGCGATGTTTGGGCGTACCAGCCGGTACACCGGCCAAGCGAGCAACCTGAAGCACAATCATACGGGCAGTTGTATCATCTGGGGTGAATTTAAAAGTCTCTCGCATTGAATTCAATGCCACAAGTGTACCGGGAATGTCCTTGGAGAGGCAGAAACAACGTATGATTTGATCGTACAACTCCTTGGAGAACGCGAGTTTTGTGTCTTTGTGAGCGCGTGGAGGCAGCTGTGAATACCATTGCATCATTCCAGCAAACAGACGTCGAGCAGATGGAAATTCCACATCGAAGGAGGTACGCCCGCGATCATACTGGAGTTTCGCACAGTCCCATAAGCATGCATAAGTTTCTAAATCGGGTCGGACAGAGGTTGACATCTTTTGGAACTTGGTCCAAAGGGAACGAATATCTTGTTTGCGGAGTTCGGCGAAGAGGAGATGGTTCATAAAATACGAATTTGGTTGAATGTACGCATCGCCAAGGCACTTGACTAAGTACTTGACCATGTCATCGTCGCCTCGGCGAGTGTAGTGAAGAAGAAGAATGGAAAATGTCTCAATGGTCGCCGGTGGTATATCCCGCTTCAAAAACTGTGGGATTAGACTGGGATCAACCTTCTGGTGCTGAACCTCCAATTTTGGCGTTGGGTTGATTGGCTGGTATCGCTTCCATACAGCATTGATGCGGTGTTGTACCATAGACCATGCCAGTCGTTCTGCCTTGTCTCGTGAATTTGGGTTACCTTCACGTAGCCATCCGGCAACCAATCCATTAAGATGCTTGGAGTCCGGTCGGACACCTCGTTCGTACATCAGTTCAATGACAAGTGCAGCTGAGTCGACTTGGCCCATTCCAATAAGCTTCTTCATCCAACTGGCAAAGAAGAATCTGTTCTGGAATTCGCGAGGCAGCATGGTAAGCACTGATAAGGAGACTGTGTTCACGGCTTCCTCACTGATACTTGACGCCTGAAGGTTGCCAGCTAGGCCAAGGGCTGCTTTGTACACGGCCGTGGAATCATTCGTAGGCGTCTTTCCTGTCACCATCATATCTTTGAATACCGCCACAGCCGTATCCAATCTACCAGCTGTGAGAAGACCAATGCTGATTACATCATAATCTTCCATGGTCATGTTCGTACCCAAGAACGTCTTCAACTGTAAGTACAACGACCACGCTTTGACCTCGGGTTCCTTTCCTGGTAAATTTGCCCATGCTATGATCACAGGGATCAACACTCTTGGTTGACGGGATTTGTCATTTACCAAAAATGCCAATGCTATGTCTTGTGCCCGTTGAGGGTTACTCTCAGCCGCAAAGAGCTGAACGCCGAGCATCCAGTATTTCTCGAGATCCTGCTTTTTCTGTGAAAGTTCCGTTTGGTATGCCTCCCACTCTTCTAGCGCCAATTTTGTTGCGCCGCCATGGTGTAGAGCTTGAATATAGGACAGAATCTGTGGCGTGGCGAGTGACTTGCCAACGGATCTGGCATCTTTAACCAAAGTTTCTAGGTGTGTAGACCGCACAGTTTTGGATAATTGTGGGATGTTTTGCGATTGCCAAACTGATTCCATGGCTTCGGTAGGGAGCGCGTCAAGAAAACCCGGGATAGCCTGTTTGCAGCGTCGATACGATTTCCATAGATCCTGACAGGCGCGTTCGTCTGATGTATTTTCATTGTAGTGGCGGATGGATTTTCTGAACCGATCGGCGTAGGGATGGGAATCAGTGCCTGCTAGCTTCCTGGCCTCAGAGGCTTGTCTCGCTGCTATTCTGCGCTGTTGTCGAGCACTATCCTGCCAATTCTCCTGCTCCAAGGCCATACCCTCGAACTCTTCCCTCATCATCGCATCCATTTCTTCGTCAAACACATCGTCCAGAGAGGGCTTGGGGTCCTGTTTCCCTTGATCCTCTTCATATTTGCGGAGAGCTTCGAGAGCAATCTTTCGGTCGTTTTCCGGCAAACTTTGTATGAAAGGACTGTCGGGGGCGAATGGACCTCTCTCTAGAACCTTGAGCTCTTCCTGAAGCTTCGTGAGCTCCTCCTCAACCTCTTTTCGTTCTTCAATTTCTTCGAATTCGGGGTCAACTTTTCGTTTTTTCTTGCCGGGGCCGTCTTGCTCATAGAAGTTGACCTTATCGTTCGGTCCGCCGAAGTCAAGCCCACGCGGCGTTAAGGCGCTGAAGGCGCGCTGGGGACCCAACGGGTTGCGCGCTGCATGGTACAATCGGGCTCCTCGAACAGCCTGGCGGAGCATATGGGGAATTATTCGATCATTTGGTGGTGAAGAAATAAGAAAATAGAAAGCGGATCGGAGTACGCGAACTTCGAAGTTCTGCAGATCGGAAGCCCATTTAATCCTGCCTATTCGGGTTTAGCGCCTCCCCGTTGAAGTCATTATCTCTCCTTCCCCGAAGAACGCGACTCTCAATTGTACACAGCAATGGATCCCGTTGGGTTGGAGGATGCGATGGACTTGTCCAAGGACAGGTCCCAGAATCAGGTATGTTTGCGCTCTTTCGTGTAAAATTGAGGCCCAGGAACGAAAGACTAACGTGAAAAACAAGGGCGTCTATATTTACCAGCCCGCAAAGTCCGGGAAAGCTGCTGGCGAACGACCCTCGAAGCGCAGAAAGGTCTCCTCGACGAACATGAAGAAGGAACTGTCGGAATCCCAAGTCTTTATGCCTTTGCTGAACGGCGACGAAAGCCACGAATGCGTGAAGTTGAGGTTCGACACCTATAAGCGACTTTGGTCGGACCAGGAAAACAAGATCCAGGTATGATGTGGAATGATTGCACGCAAGTCATTCCTTTGCTAATAATGATGTATTGAAAAGAATATTCTTCAAGATGTCGATGCGGGTGTATTGACAGATGTACTTTCTTTTGTGAGGGAGACATCACCACAGACGTACGATTAGTTTCCTCTCTCCATAAATAACGACTCTATACTAATGAGAAGAACCTGATTAGGTCCAATGGCTGTATTCCAACAGGCTTAGTTACTGTCGGATCCAATGTTTCCTCGCTCAGCAGATTGCTCACCCGCCTTAACGATCAACTTAAATCGACCAACGAGGGTGGTGTGGTTGTTCTCGAGTCTGGCGATGCGCCAAATTTGAAGACGTCGTTGAAGAACATTATTCGAGCAGCGGTCACCAATACGGAGGGAAACGATGGGTACCAGCGATTTTTGACAGATCGTTCCGTATGTGAAACTATCCCGAAATCCTCTTGAATCCAGCTCATGATATTAGGGACCTCGAGTGCTCGGATACGATCTAGATCTGCTCTGCGATTACACCCAAAGAAGAGGGACAAAAAAGCTAGTTCTCGCTCTACGGGATAGTGAGGCATTTGATCCTGCCTTGCTGACAGATTTGTTTTCATTATTCAAGTGAGTCTCCGATTTCATGTTGGGCCTAGCTCGCTACTAACGCCTGAACAGGTCCTGGCTTGATCGCATACCTTTCACAGTAATACTCGGTATCTCAACATCAGTTGAGCTTTTTGAGGGACGACTTCCTCGTTCATGTGTTTCTTTGCTCCAGGGCCAACATTTTGAGGTTCAAGAGGCGGGCAACTGCGTGGATCGTATTTATGAAGCCCTTCAGACTAGGTCGGATGGGCAGATTTGGATTGGCCGTAACATTACAAGCACATTATTTGAAAAAGCAAGCGACTACTTTCAAACACCGGAGGCCTTCAGTCGTATTGTTAAGGTAAACGGGCTTTTTCATCTCATCGAGGGCTATTCGCTAACTTCAACACAGTATGCATACATGTCGCATTTCTTCGCAAACCCCTTAAGTGTGCTTCTGGGAAACCCCGACCCCTCAATATTGCCACAGAGCCGTTTCTGCGAAGCCATCAGAAATTTGCCGTCCTTCCAAATGTTCGTTTCTTTTCTGTATTTGTTTGTTGAGACTTGGTGCTGATACTCATAACTATCTAGGTTCTGTGAGGATCTGCTAGAAGCAGGATCTGTCAATGAATCCCGTAGTATGATACAAGATGATGAATATCTGCTTCGCGCAGCTTTCGACCATGTCGAAGCAGGACAGCAGGTAATGCGTCACATCTTCAGCGCGGTGCTTCTAATTCATACTTGCCTTCAGCACACACAGGCTACCAAAAAAACGACTATCTCAGACCTATCTGTTCGCGCACTTGCCGGCGAGCTTGGCGAGTCGCCTCTTGTGGAAGACATGCTGGCCACAGTGAGGACCATGGGCTCTGGAAAGCTGACCGAAGTGTTGAACAATCTTCCGACACTCGCGGACGATTCTCCTCTCACTGTCATCCAAGCTGATTTGCAAGCCTTGCTGGAAAAATATGCAGACAGCTTGCCGCTGAGCAGCGAATACAATATCAACAGCTCCGTGGTGAAAACTACTGTCGTCCAACAACGAGTCTTACTTACCAAAGGCAAGGCTAATTTACCGCCACAAGATATTGAATACACCAGGGTCGTTGATCGGCTGGTCGCTGCGCTGCAGGAATATTTTATCGAAACTTTGATACGACCGCAAGACCTATTTATGCATGAGGCCTTCCTCTTCGACTTGCGCAATCCTTTAAAAGAAACTTTCACTCCTCGGCCACGCTTTGCCATTGAAAGAGCATTGACTAGCCCATTTGACTATCTTATATCTACCGTTGAAACTCGTGCTAGGATATCCGCAAAACAACCCGCTGGAGCCATCTTGTATCAACTCTATCTTGAATCAGGTGCTTTGATCAATGTTCACGACTTGTGGCAAGCTTTCTATGGCGTCTATGAAAGTGATCAAGGCAAAAAGGTTGACGAACGGGAAGTCATGGCGTTGTTTTATGGTGCCTTATCTGATTTGAAGATGTTCGGCATGGTTAAAAATAGCAGGAAGAAGACCGATCACCTAGCTAAGGCGGCATGGATGGGACTGTAAGATCACATAATGAACACTGCAACGAATGGAATTTGCATTTCAATCATATTTGCCATTCCTGGCCTGGGTATCATACAAAAGATGCTATCAGAGTAACACGAAGCTTCGCGGTTGGGATGCTTTCTTAGCTTCCCAAACTTCAAGCACAAACAAAACAATCGTAAACAGGAAATCGAATCAATCCTCTTGGAGCGGTCGCTGGATGATGTCATCTCTTCCAAGTGGTCGTCCTCCTTCACTTAGTACCATGGCTTCTCTCCGTCGTCGACGAAGAGCTTGTTCTTCGGCGCTACCTTCTGCAGGCCTCCGTGATGGCGATCCTCTGTAGGAACCAGCTGTATCTTCGCCATCCACCATCCATACATCACTGTCCTCGTCCTCGTCGTCACCCTCGTCCTCATCCTCATCCTCATCCTCATCCTCGTCGTCTTGATCGTTCTCTTCTTCAATCATGCTTCCCATCAGCCCATGCTTGCGTAATTGCTTTCTCCCATCTGGATGCGAATCCAATGTACTGACTATGGAGCTCATGACTGCATCGTCGAACAACCAAGTCTTTAGTAGAATCACCACATCCTGTCGTCGAGATGGCTCGGCCAATGCGCACGGAAAAGGATAATTCGTCAGCCACCGGCTTACAATCCCCGCTTCTAATGCTGCGGGGACATTTTCTGGAAGAAGATTGTTGAGGATTTGAAGCGCTTTCTTCTCTCCGAGTGGCCGTGCCCTGGCGAGTACTGGCGATGTTGTCGGATATGTGACTTCTGTGTGCTCCTCTAGAAAATTGCACAGGCAATTGATCAAGGCCGTGTATGTCGCACGATCTCGGAGTTTAGTGCAGACTGATGTTCGAGAGACTATAAAGAATGAGCAAGGTTTCAGGCTGCTGGATCCAAAGTCATACATACGAGCTCGGTTGGTGGCAAGGAAGTGAAGCGCCGTCAGCGCTTTACCCTGGCGTGCTTTATTTTTGCTCGATAAATCCTCCAATAAAAGTTCGCGTGTTTCTCCCTTAGTTGAGCGTTCGGAAATGATACGGAGGGCTCTGAAGATGTGTCAGTAGATATTCATTTCAACAAATGTGGGGCTTTTCGTACGCGGCTCGAAGGTCATGGCTCGTGCTCCCGGAGAGCTTTAGAAGGGTATCTAGCTTGAGCGCTGGTCCATATTTAGCCAGTTCATTCATCAATATAATTTTTAGAGGTTTGACTCACCTTCCTCAGTGCCATCACTTATGATCTTGTCCTCCCGCTCAACATGCTTGATCTCGGTCAGATCAACCACTTGCCTAAGGTCTGTAGCGATGCCGCGTACGGCGAAGAAAAGTGATATTCCTGAAGATGATTAGCTTCTTGCTTCGTCTCCGCAGATTCTCGCCAGGACCTACCTAGACAAAGCCACAAGACTCCATCTCCAGAGAACGGAGCCATGGCGGATGTTAAAGTTGGGAGATGCGGAGAGGCGCGCGGCAGAATGTCGGCGGAGTCGGAGAGCGGTGAACAAATTATTTTTTCTCTCTCTAGCGGCTTTGCAGTACTTCGAGAAAACTATACGCAGTACCGTTCAATCACACCACAATGCCGCCTTCTCAGCTGAAACAGCTGAAAGCGTCGCTCCGTGACAGCGGGGTTGTCGGCCCCCAGCAGTCGAAGAAACAAAAACGCCAGAATGCGAAATCCGGTGCCACAACGCAAAATCGGAACCAGCGCAATGCAGCTTTGCAAGCGATTCGAGATCGATTCAATCCCTTTGAGATCAAAGTGCCTTCGAACCGAAGCAAGTTCGAGGCGACAACTCGTGATGGTAGCTCAACTGCTGCAGGACACTCACGTCCTGGTGTCACTAAGTCACTGGGCGAGGAAAGGGTATGTGAATGTTGAGATGCGCTTTCTGCGACAGGAAACTGACACCTAATTCCAAATTTAGCGCCGCGCCACACTTTTGCAAGAAATGAACACTCGGAACAAAGTTGGTGGGCTTGTTGATCGACGATTCGGCGAAAACGATCCGACTATGACACCCGAAGAGCGAGCCGCCGAACGATTTGCGAGAGAAAGCCAGAAGAAGATGCGCAAAGAATCGATGTTCAACCTTGAGGAGGAGGAAGATGAGTTCCAGCTTACTCATTTGGGTCAAGGATTGTCATTCGACGAGAAGGACCGCGACGACTTCGAGATGGGAGGTTCGGACAACGGGGAATCAGATGACGAGACATCTCGGAAACGCAAGCGCTTTGTCGAGGCCGAGGAGGAAGCGGAGGAAGGAGAGGAAGACTTCATCGACAACCCGGAGGGTGCCGATTTGCATGAGCGGAAAAAGTCCAAGGCTGAAGTTATGAAGGAAGTTATTGCCAAATCCAAATTTTACAAGCATGAACGTCAACAGGCCAAAGAGGATGACGACGATCTTCGGGACGAATTAGACAAGGAGCTCCCTGATCTTTTTGAGGCCCTGCGAGGCATGAAGGCCCCTGCTAAGCCAGAACCTCCCAAGCAAGATCTCGATACAATGAACCCAGAGCGTGCGGCTATGCTTCAGGGTCCCGAAAAGACAGACGCCGAAAAGGAATACGACCAAAGGTTGAAGCAATTGACATTCGACAAGCGTTCTCAACCTACTGATCGTACAATGACTGAAGAAGAGAAGATCGAAAAAGAAGCTGAACGACTAAAGAAGCTGGAGGAAGACCGGATCAAACGAATGCGCGGTGAACAAGTGAGCGACGAGGAGGACGAAGAAGAGGATGATAAAGATTCATTTTTCAATGGTGAGGAGGAGGAATCTGATATTGACGATGCAACGGCTTTTGGTCTTCCCAGTGCCTCTTATGAACCACGCCCGGACATGGGAGTGGAGGACGAGGATGATTTCCTCATTGATGATGATCTGGTTGAGACAAGATCTAATGTCAGCCTTTCGGTGGACGAAAATGATATGGAAGAGAGCGATCTGTCAGACGAAGACGACGAATCTGAGCAGTCGGAGCAGGAAGACGAGCTTATTAACGGCATGTCATTACCGGCGGCCGGTGCTGCTTCAACAGCTGTTGCAGCTAGTCAGACAGCTGATGGTAAGCTGTCCTTTACCTATCCTTGTCCAGATAGCCATGATGAGTTCACTGCTTTAATAAAGGGTGTGTCGAATGAGGATGTCCCAACAATCATCCAGCGCATTCGTGCCCTACACCACCCTCGTCTCCACCCTGACAACAAGGCCAAGCTGGGTCGATTCTCCGAGATTCTCGTTGAGCATGTCTCATATATGGCGAACCAACCCGAGCCATCTTTCGTCCTCGCGGAAAGCATCTTACGACACGTCCATTCATTGGCTAAAACGCACCCCATCAACGTGGCCATGGCTTTCCGTGCTCGCCTGCGTGAGATTTCCAAGGAGCGTCCGTTGAACTTGCACCCTGGTGATCTTGCCATTTTGACTGGCATCTCAACTGTGTTCCCTACATCAGATCACTTCCATGCCGTTTCCACGCCTGCCCATCTGTGTCTCGCTCGATTCTTGGGTCAGTGCTCAGCTAATACACTGTCTGATTTTGCAACTGGCGCTTTTGCCACGAGCCTCTGTCTTCAATACCAGGCAGTTGCTAAGAGGTACATGCCAGAGCTGATCAACTATGCTCTAAACGCTCTTTGCAATCTTGCTCCCACAGAGCCTACAACTGGTCTTGGTTCTTTCCCATACCGAAAGTCCGAAGAATCTGTCCGCCTGGCTCCATCCAAAAAGGTTACTCCACGCAAGCTACAATTCCGTGACTTGGCTGCTTCTCCATCTGAAGGCCAGGCTAAAGAGGAATTGAAGATCTCGCTTGTTACCACCTTTATCTCCCTTCTTGATACTTCCTCGGATCTGTGGGCTGAGAAGTCTGCCTTCACCGAGATCTTTACACCTGTCCGTGAAATGCTGAGCCATCTCCAGCAATCTTTCAAGAGTAAAGTGTACACAGCAGTCCGAGACTTGGTACAATCAACGCTGGATAAGATCAATTCCCACCTAGACCAAGCCCGGCTCACTCGTCGCCCACTCCTTCTCCACGACCACCGTCCACTGGCCATCAAAGCTGCCATTCCCAAGTTCGAGGAGAACTTCAACCCAGACAAGCACTACGATCCGGACCGCGAGCGTGCCGAGTCCAACCGCCTCAAGGCCGATATCAAGCGCGAGCGCAAGGGTGCTATGCGCGAACTGCGCAAGGATGCCAGCTTTGTGGCTCGTGAGAAGCTGCGCGAGAAGAAGGAGCGCGACTCCGAATACGAGAAGAAGTACAAGCGACTTGTTGCCGAGATTCAGAACGAGGAGGGGCGTGCTGCGAACGATTACGAGAAGGAGAGGCGCGGCCGTCAGGGCAAGCGCTAAGTTTTGTCAGATTAGACCTCCTTGTCTTGAGTTACTGGATATTATTTGGCATCTTTTCATACCATACCATGTTTTGTTTTGTTTTCATTTTTCATTTGCGCATATTCAAATGGATTGGTACATAGTTCTTTTTTTTTCAAATCCCTTATGCCCTTTGTCTTATATAGGGCTGGTGCATGGTTCGGAAATAAAAAGTCGATTTTATATAAGTCAAAAGATTTCAATAATAAAAACAAATCCATCATCCGGGGATTGTACATGTAATTCAGTAATGGCCATGTCAATATGCCAGCTTGAAGACTAATTATCACAGGTCATAATATGTGTATGGATTGCTAACTATTACTGTCTCAGTTCAACGCCGATACTAATCAAGTATTCACAATGTTCTTTCTGACTTGTCGGCACGGTTTCCATTCTTGTCTCATTTGTCCGGAGGAAGATCCGCTTATAAGCATCGTCACCTTCACCCCAGGTCTCCCATTCTGGGCTGGAAGAGTCTCGATGGATATTCGGATTCAGAGACCGAACAAAACTCGTCCAGTATCCTTGAATCACCGGGACAATATTGGCATTGGTGGTATAATAAGAGGCCGGTGGAACTGTACTGACATACTCAGGACCCCAGATAGCATTGATCTCGACTGTATGGGGAGTACCGTATCCTTCTGCTTCTTGTGTAGGATCCAAGACAGCGTAGTGGTAGTTCCAGCTTGGAAGACCTGCTGCGGCATATATGGAAGACAGATGAATCCCAGGGCAGTTGTAGCGCAATTCTCCATATGCATTGCTAGCGGGCCGCCAGTAAGGTTGCGCATTGGGAAAATCGTGCGTTTGATCTTCATCAAGATAAATGCTATTGATCTGAGCCAGTTGTTCGGTTGTTATGCTGGGGAACTGGTCTTTGATAAAATCATCTGCTTGAGAAACACTGGACGTGCTCAGAGGAACGAACATCGTGCCTTCATTGGTGTCATCACCAAATATCACAGGGACCTGGATAAATTTTCCTTGTTCGAAGAGATTATAGGTGAGGTCTTGAACTAGGTCTCCATCAATCGTTGTGCTGTAGAGATATAGAGGATTTCCCAGGGCACCCGGTAAGGGAGTCACGATGTTCTGGCTTTGGAGCAAGTTGATATCAAGGTTGCGAAGACACGCTAAAGTGTCGCTGCTGTTACTACAGCCTGTGCGGACAGCCAGTCTATCATATGAAAATTGGCTCTCAGTGACATTGAGTACGGTTCCAAAGCTTTGAGACTCGGCTGCCGCTCCAATGAATAATCCATCATCTCGTCCGCCATATGCAGAGAGAAGAAGAGTGACTGATGCGCCTCCGGCACTGTCCCCACCAATAACAACATGGTCAGGATCTCCTCCAAACTAGAAGAGGTTCAGTTAGCTTTGGTAACATCGATATTGGGGTAATCTTCTATACCTCGCTAATATGATTCTGTACCCACTCAAGCGCCTTGAGCTGATCTTTCAATCCATTATTCAGACTTGCACCCTCTTCGATTTCTTCCGAAGCCAGAAATCCAAAGGGACCGACACGGTAATTGAACGTAACCACGACAATTTTATTTCCAGATGCTTGAACCAACCCGGATCCATTATAATTGGGGTTTGTCAAGGCTGCAAAGCCACCTCCTTGGATGAAGAAATAGACAGGTAGTTTCTCATCGGAAGAGGAAGCCCCTTCCGGAGCATAAACATCTATGAATAGACAATCCTCTGCAGTATTAGATGGCACAGCAGTGTTTAAGCTGCCAGCAACCGGGATACAGAGTGGACCATGCTGTGATAATTGTGAGTTTTTTATAAAAAAAAATAAAAAAAGGTCGTACCAGTTGTTGTACGTACCTGCGTAGCCTGTTGTGTTCCCGAAACCACAGATGGGTCTTGGGGAGCTTCAAACCGTAGATCACCCACTGGTGCAGCAGCATAGCGCATTCCAAGCCACTGTGAGATGCCCATTGGGGTTGAACTGCCCTGGTAGCTAGCATATCCTAGATCGACGACCGGAGACTGGGCCACTGCCAGGGAGAACCAGGAGAAAAACCAGTAACTTGCCATTATGAATTGGTCTGGTCTGTTCCTTGAGAAGATACACCTCTTCTAACCAGGACACCATACGAAATAAATAAATAAAATAAACAAAACAAAAGAACCCCCTGACGCGGAGAAAAGGAACTAAACCACTTGAGCCATCATGTTTTCTTCTTTAACACCATCTTGCAAGGCATCCGAGACCCTAACAGGCCTAAAAGGGTCTAAAAGGGGGGAACCCTACTCATCTGAGCGAGTCATGGGTCCCTAGATACCGAATAAAATGAAAGAGACTCCCTTGCGTTTGGGCCCAAATAACAAGACTCCGGTATTAGGACGGGTACGGGTGTATGCGGTCGACATTGCTAGTCGCTGGCGCAGATCCACTTTGGCCATTTTCCCCGCAAAAACTTAATCTGCGCTTTGTTCTTTAGACCGGCTGTTTGCTTTCTGTCGTCATCCCACCATGGCAAGTGACGAGGAAGAGGACGACTATATGTCCATGGTGATTGAGGAACCCACCCTGAAGGAGACTTTTACCCAGAAGAAACGCAGAGAACAGAGAGAGGTAGGTGGCCCCAGCCACATTCCGAGATTTGCGCCCCTTCCGGCCGTTGCGGATCACTGAACTTTTTCCTTTCTTTTCTAGGCCGAAGCCCGTGGGAGAGTCCCTTCCAAAGCTGAACGAGCTGCCCAGGAAGCTAGTCGTCGCGATGAAGCCTTAGCGACCAGTACGCTGGACCCCTCCAATAAGGGGTTCAAGATGATGGCTAAGTTGGGCTTCAAGGCTGGCGAATCCCTGGGAAAACGCGATACCGATCAGCCATCTGAAAGTAACTCGGAGTCGACACCTCGTCCGGACCAAGCGCGCTCGGAGCCGCTTCATCCTATCTTTAAGGAGAATCGTGGTGGAATCGGGTTGGACACGGAAAAGAAACGCAAAATTCGTGAGGAAGCCGAGGAAGCTACGAAAAAGATTAAGCGCGATGAAGGTGACTATCGCGATCGCGTACGCGAGGAGCGTGAGCTGCGACGCACTGAAGCGCAAATACGCTCTGCGCAAAAGGTTGCTGAGCGGTTGGATACTGAGACTGAGGAAGGTGTCGGTGGGGAAGGCGACAAAAGCGCTTCTGATGGGCATGAAGACAACGAGGATAAGTCGCGACCAGCAGAGGAGAAACCGAAATCCGCGAATACCTCCAAAAAACCGATTCATGTCAAACCGACATCGCAGATCAACATCCTCTACCGTGGGCTGGTCCGGGAACGAGAAGACCGGGAACGAGAGAAACAAGCCCGCCACGTTCTACAACACTCACTACCCTCATCCTTTTTTCCAAGTCCCACATTGCCAGGTTGCGACGACGGCGACTTAGAACGGGAGGACAGAAAAGCTCTTGGCAGTGGACCGGGTCCTTATATAAATGCTGTAGAAGAGGAGCTTGACGAAGAGGACCCTGAGTTGGAGGAATTTAACGCCTTAGAAGCTCCTGAGCGCCTTCAAAAGCTAGTGGTGCATTTGCGCGACATGTACCGGTATTGTTTCTGGTGCAAGTACCGCTACGAAACCGATCTGGATTTGGAGGGTTGCCCAGGACTTACAGAGGAAGATCACGATTAGTAGGTATTCAACCAGTTAAGAAATCAGAATTCTCTTGAAAGAAATGAACACAGCTCTAGAACAGCTCCATATATTCCATGTGCATTGATGTTGCTGCTCATCTCCGGCAGAACCCAATCTCAATATGCAGATTTGTCCGACCCAGGTAATCCATAGTATACACAAAAAGCCCTTGGTATCATAAAAGAAAAATGTAAAGCAAAAGAAAAGAGAGGGAAAGGTCCACAAATCTAACAGGCCGCTGCTCTATATAATAGAGGCAGAGCTTTTTTCACGGCCTCGACTCGGCGCACTGCGCCTTCATGCAGGAGAATAAAGAACATAGGAAAGAGGAAAGTTCACAACAAAGAAGGAATGTTTCCATATACAGGTGGGGGAAATCAAGGAAGTTTGTCCATGAGTTCCGGTAGTGATCGATGTTGACATTTTTGCAGCATTTGGTAGCAGCTCTCGCAAATGCGCAAGCAGCAAAATACACATCGGTGTCGAATTTCACGATCAAATTTGTGACATGTTTGGCAAGGCAGAGGACACCATACATTCTGGGCCACGGGCATGTTTCGGTGCTCCTGGAAGCAATTGTAATGGACCCTGTTCAAGGGCGCAGCGACGGGCTCCATATCAGGCGGCTGAAAAGATGCTTGTTGCCCTGAGCCTAAAATCGGATCGATGGGGCTTGCGGACTCTTCGGGAGTGGGAATAAAGTCTTCGAGGGGTGTAAGGGACTCGGTGTCTCGATCTGGAGGAGAAGGTAGCGCGGCAGGTGGTGTGAGTGCCGGCGAAGGTTGTTGTATCTGCGGCGCAACAAAAGCAGGTCGCTCTGTTGGTCTAACGGGTTTGGGAGAAGCTGGCTCCGATGGCGGTGATGGCAATGGTACTCGCTTTTGTGTTTGCGGCGAAGCTACCGGGGGTGAAGCTCTTGGGGGTGAAGCGGCCAAATATGAAGCTGTTGGGGCTGGGAATGCGGAGAATGAGGCAGGTTGAACTTGCGCTTGTGGTGAAGTCACCGGGGTTTGCGCCGAGGCTGGGGATTTCGCAGTTGATGACGCATTCTTTCCCACCTCCCGACGTGCTGGTACTTTCGTCAATACCCGCGGCGGAGGAGGAACTTGATCTTTCGGAGGAGGTGGGAGCTCCTTGGTCGGTGGAGGTGCTCGCTGTGGTGGCGGGGCAGGAACGGCCGACGGAAGCGCCGGGACAACTTCGCTCTCGGGAGTTTTGCCTTCATTCGATTTCTTGCTATGGAATGAGAGCTGTGATTTGCTTGCGGCGGCCCCGTTCTTCATTGCGGTCAGAGAAGGGACGCGCAAGCCTCGCGGGCGCTTGTCGGTATCGAAGATGGCCATATCTATATGGATTTCAAGCAATATGCGCAAAGCTCAATAGGCCTTCTCGGGATCGGTATCGTATATAGTATAAGATGGGAATTCACAGGTGGAGATAAATGGTTATCAGCGCCACTCCGGTATAGAGGTCTAGTGACGATCTTCAGTGTCGATGGGTCTCCGTGCGCAGGCCCAGTTTTATCAGGGTCTTTCTGGGGGGAAGATTGTAGTCGCAAAACAGTCAAGATGTATATAAAAATGCGATGACAGGCTCAGAGAAAAGGGAATGGTCCAGAATTCAATGAGAGAATCCCTTTATCCTGCAGAGAGAGTTGGAAAAAGAGAAAGAGAAAAATCTATTGCAGATGAGAAGCCCCAGTGTAATCTTAATTTGGGGGGGGGAGTGGAAAAGTGTAGCAGGTTTTCATCGTCTCTGGGAATATCCACTTTTCGCGGATCTCTTCTTACCATGTCTCCCCTTTTAAATCCTTCTGCACTTCAGTCCAAAGTCACTACCGCAAACTGACTGGGATCTAATCCGTCATCGCACTTTCATGCCCGATGATTCAATCAAGCTGATCGCAGCCCTGGAATGTTGGATATCTGAACAATTGATCACGATCGCCGCGCGCAGCGATTGGCTGATAGGAAGGAATGCGCTGGTACCAGATTGAAAGTGGGGTCGAATTTGGTCAAATTTGGGCTAATTTCAGTCTAATTTCTCCATCGAATATGATTGTTTCATCTCTTGAACGGACCCGAAAGCCCCGTGGGATCAATTGGACCCATCACAACTCGTTCGTATGGCGATCCAGCGCTAAAATCCAATAGATCCAAAACTGGTGCCTCAACTACTTGTTTATAGTCTATGCAATTATACAATCATGTCCTTCCATTTCTCCATTTCCCCCCTGAACCAAAGCTCGGAGGTGCCTCTATCTTCCGACATTCCATGGGTCATGGATTGCACGTCGTGATATCATTGGCGATTCTGACTGCTCGGCCAAGTCCGCTGTTTGCCAGTCCATTGGCGTCATATTTACTTTTTTCTTGCCTTTCTTAGCAGATATTAGTAGGGAACTTTTGAATCAATCAAACCAAGTATTCAAAAAGTAATGTTCATTCAATTTAGCTATCGGGTTCCGCAACGGGCATGTACGATCGGCGTTCCCGTGCAGCCTATATACATAAGCACCGTTAGCCGTTGCCTTGCAACATATTCCGGATGCAATTATAATTGAGGCGGGAACTGCGCCACAGTATGTGCTTACCTCGAGATATCGCTCGATCCAGGGCTTGGCCAGCGCCCATGCAAGAAGTCCACCCGTGGCAAAGATAAAAATGAACACTACAGCTTCATCTTTTCGGGAATCCCGTTCTGTCAATCCGTTGTCAGTCTTCCGAACCTTAATCCACACTCCTCCCCGCGGCTTTCACTATCCCCAATGGCTTTCCCGCCCGGTTGTTCTCGATCGGAGCTCACTTACGGAAGCAAGTTGTGAAAACATCGTCCTCCTTCGCCCCTTTACATATTGGGAGTTCGTAGTTCAGGCAGAATTTGCGATTACAGTCATTGCAACTTAGCGTACGGTATTTCGTTGCTCGTGATTCGATTCCATTCTCATCCTGCTCGTCCTCTGGGTCGAGTTCCACGCCGTCGAAAACGCGCTCGGCAAGTTTCAGGACATTGTCAATGGCGGAAGATCCAGAGCCCGATTTGGCTGGATCGAGAGGTATAATGGTACTATTGGAGAAGCAAGTGCATTTGCAGAAGGATGTCGGTGCTGTACAGAGTTTAAAAAAAAAGCAAACGGTCAGCATTAATTCGTGATGGCAGCTGTCGATCTGGAAGAGCACCAAGCTGGTTTGTTTCCACTTACTTGAGGCTAGCGTCAAGGATGTGAGGGAAAGGAATGAAATCAGCAACAGCAGCAGGTTTGCCATGCTTGTTCGAGGGCCCCTGACCAAATACATGGTCACACTGAGCAGCGTTCAAGATCAGTATTCTCTTCCCATCGTTTCGTGTTGGATGACGCGGTTATCAGTTATCGGTGGTCACGTGGATGATCCACTCACTGATCTATAGATCTGGAGATGCGATTCGGTTGACAAGATGGAGCAGCATATATGTATGGAAGATTTGTTTTTTTGCTAGTTCAGAAAAGTAATGATTCTTGTTCCAATACGTTGTTGATCTTCTGTGAGAAATTCCGAGAATGTCAAACTTGAGATGAATTATAAGAACAACAACTGAGGAGGCGTAACGCAACGGATATAAAAGTTTATACCACTTCCACAACTTAATCTTAGGATTTCCAAGGATGGCTGCTTGGTAACTTTCAAGGTTGTAATAACATTTCAACTGAATATATCCCATAAATTTGGACATCATGATCAATCTCTCACTCGCGGCCACTGAATTGGGACACACAACCCCGGTCAATCCACCAACCAAATACAAAAAAAGGTGCAACAAAAAGGGAAATGCTCAAAAACATCAAAAGAGCAAAGTAGCTATGTACAAATTCTTTTCTCTCAGAAATATCGAGGGAGCCCCGCTCAAGCTGTGCCTGGCCCTCGCGAGGGGTATCCCCTTTCACCGGATGGATCCCACAACTGTATCAAGCAACATCGGCCGTTCAGGATATGTCACCCCAGTAGGAACCGAGTAGTGCCATGCAATCATCCTTGGTGGATTCATCACTGAGAAAAGTAAGCGTATCAATAATCCCCCAGAGCCCACCACCACAGTCAGGAATGCTTTCGCTCAAACTCCCATTTGTCCGTGTCGCAGACATGCACCCAGGCCACAAAAGATGCATGGCCATTGTGTCGCTGAGCAGCGCTACAGCGGTCCATCTTCCTATGGTGCCCTCAACACAAGCTCACGCTTGGCAGGGATCCTCCTCAGAAAGAAACTTTTCCCTCACCGTTGAATCTGGCTGTCGAAGCCCACTGAAGTATCTGTTGGTATCTGTTGATCATGTTCTTGTCGAGAATCGTATGGTGTTGTGTGGTGTCAAGTGTTGAGTGCTGAGTGCTGAGAGAATGTTTTGGGGTCGGGTGTGGTGAGTGGAGGAGAGAGAGAGTTTAAATGGAGTGAGGGAACCTTTTTATATGTGAAGGAATTCACATTAACTCACTTCCTATTGGACCAACTTCATAAAGATGCCTAAGTAACAACACCTCAATGTACTCTTTTTACATTCACCATGGAAATGCCTATTTGCCTATTTGCCACCTTGCGTCTTTCATTATTTGGATATTTGTCTTTCCATATGCCAATACAAGGATTAGTCCGAATACTTCATTGATGTCAAACAAGGAAGGCGCAGTCCACCATGATTCCCAAACTGCTAGCCCCTGCCTTACGTCTGGGATTATTTGTATGTGAAGGTGGGTATCTTCTTGGTCTTATCCAATATTCTTATATCATTCATAATGCTGTCCCTCCGGTCATTTTCTCTTTCATTGTGCTTTCCAGGTAAGTTTAATGCTTCAAGCCTCGAATGATCCATGATATGACTGCTAACCGAGATTTACAGGGAAAATCACTCAACGCAAGATCAGCTGCCCTCCTCAGCTTCCTCAAATTGATGCTGCCAAACCAAGCGCTGCAGAAAGTGCCGAGCATGTTCAACATATTGATAACCATCTGAAGAGTCGTGGAATTGTCAAAATCGGCCTACAATTCGATGACGATGAATGTACCTATCTCGATAAGCTGATTCGACAACTACACAGATTCCACGGCCATGGGATTCCCATCACGCATAGTGCCTCTCGCGGCTGGTTCTGGGATGTCTGTCCACAGCCAGCCGACCCAACCCAGGCCCATATCGCCCGCTCAGAGACAATGAACGTGTTTCCCTGGCACACCGATTGCTCATACGAGGCAAAGCCGCCGAACTACTTTGCTTTGCAGGTAATTCAGCCTGATCAATGCGGCAGTGGAACGTTTTCTGTCTTGGACATTTCTCGTCTCGTGTCTTTCCTGTCACCGACTGCACGCAAAGCGCTCCGCGAGCTTGAATTTCGTATTGCCGTTCCGCCCGAGTTCATGAAACACGAGGATGCAAAGTACATTACCGAACAACTCCTCCAGGCGGACGATGGTTGTGGAATCGCTCGACTTCGATTCCGAGAGGACATCATCACACCATTGACTCCGGCAGCCTCGATTGCATTTCAGGAACTACAACGAACGCTGACTAGTTCCAAGATGCAGTCTGAGGAGATACACCTTCCTTCTAGTATGCTTCCACGTGGCTTAATAATCGCAATGGATAACCGTCGCTGGCTACATGGACGGAGTCAAGTTCTTGACCCTAATCGACACCTTCGTCGAGTTCGATCACGGCCTTTTGCGAAGCTGTAACTAGCTTATCCGTGCTTGAGAGAACAGGTTGCTCATGACTAAAAAGCTCTATAGTTGATTTGTACGCGAAAGATTTGCTCCTCGAGTTTTATTTTAATTATTTTCAAGTTCTGCAATACTGTTTAATAAATAATGAAAGATGAATGCAAAGCCGCTTGTCATTTTTATCTGCACTTCATAGGTAACCCCAATTCCACCTAATTCCCAGAAGATTAAGCATGGTCACACTTGAATTGGCACATAGCCTCTTTTCCAAAGCGACACAAAACATTGAAGATTTTGTGTGCGAGCGACAGTGCGGGTTCATAAATGTCGCTCTTTCCTCTGCGTTTCCCTGAATCTTGCAGCCGTTTCAACAACTTTGTTTGCTCTTAATTCTGGAATGACTTCCGGTCTTCAGGTCTTCAGATCTTCAAATAAAAGTCTATTTTATTTTCACCAAGCTGAGACTGAAGCTATATTCATCTTGAAACATGGACGCGAAACGACCATCATCTTGGCTTCTCACGCCCCATCGCGGGAGAAAGCGGAGAGAAAGGCTTATTCTGTTTTCCGTTACCATTGTGTCTCTTCTGGTATACTGGAGATTCTACAGAAAAGCATCCCTTGATTTACTACAACTACTTCTGCCTATTCTATCGGGAAAATATCTTCGCGATTCCAGTTTCTTCTACACGTCGAGTCCACACTTCGCAGGCCAGGGCCTCAAACAAGCCCAGTGGACTCTGAAAAAGTGGAAAGAATTTGGCATTCCAGACTCTCACATTGCCTCATATGATGCACAGCTGCCAGCACCGACCGAACAGCAGCGACTCGCTCTCCTTCGTGGTTCGGAAGTACTCTATGAGGCGCCTTTGAAGGACAACGATCATGGATTTCTTCCCGCCTTCTACAGCTTCGTCTCTAACGCGAACATCACCGCCTCCTATGTGTTTGCCAACTTTGGTGCCGACGAGGACTATGACGATCTAGTGGAGAATAATGTTAGTCTGGCTGGCAAAATCGCCGTGTTAAAGTCAGCCGATGCATCATCCTATCTCCAGTCACGACAACTGGAAACCTCTTGAGAGGTTCAGATTAGGGTTGCTCAGAACTGGGGTCTCGTCGGTGTTCTCCTGTATCCTGACCCTCAAAATGATTATCCAATTACCGAGTTGAACGGTTATAGCCCATATCCCAAAGGACCAGCACGACCCGCAAAGATGATTGAGAGAGGCGACATCGGACCATTTGGTGCGTTAGAAATTTTGTGCTTGTGCTTTTTGGGACTCCCTAATATTCATCTTCAGATTCATATTAGAATGGGCCAATACCTACCATTCATTGTATGCCAGTGTCATATGCAGATGCTATCCCCATTCTCACTGCCTTAAACGGATATGGCCCATCAGCATCTGAACTGGGCACGCGATGGCAGGGTGGAGAACTTGCAATACACGGTGTGCGCTATAACGTCGGCCCTTCACCAGAAACATACCTTCATATTGTCACTGATGCATACATTCAATCTGGTCAAGTACATAATGTGATTGGCAAGATCCCTAGAGTCCTTGAAAACGAGTAAGTTATTCTTGGAAACCATCGAGACGCCTGGGGACCAGGTGCTGGTGATCCCAATGGTGGATCGGCGGTATTGAATGGTTAAATGCCACAACGATTTCGTATCTAAAAGTTGTGGTAGCTGGCGCAGGAAGGAATTTTCATGTCAAGGCTAGTTCGCTCCTTTATCGAACAGTGTTAGATGCCATGCGACATGTGAAATCTCCAAACCAAACTGTTAGTGGACAGTCAGTGCTTGATGTTTGGAATGCGACAGGAACAGGCATCATTGGTACCCCAGGTGGTGGAGATGTAATTCGATTCCAAGGTCTCCTGTGTGCATCGACGATCGACTTTGGATTTTCCCAAGGCCTAGGAGACAATGTGTTCCCTTACCACTCAGGGTTCGACAGTTTTGAGTGGATAATTCAATATGGAGACCCAGGCTGGGAGTACCATTTGACCACCACCAAGTTGTGGTTGGTGATGGCGGCGCATCTGTCAGAACTGCCCATCCTCGATATGAAGACTACGGACTATGCCGATGCCATAGAAAGGTAGATTAATGATTTGTTTTCCAATCGGTCATGGTCCAAATTGTGTGATCCAGCAACCCTTTACAGTGCACTAGCACGCCTTACCCAAGCCGCCAAAAAATTCGACGACCGTGTGACGATGCTGAAATCAAGGCAAGATCATTGGTGGAATTTCCAGTCTACCAACAAACTGATATTAGCGATAAATGAATTGAATGAAGGGTACGTACGGTTCGAGCTTTCTTTCTTTCACGAACGGGGCCTGGACAATCGCCCATCAACTCACCATGTTCTATACGAGGCCACCCCTTGGCATACAGACAAGCCGCCCCTGCCAGGGCTAAGCAATAGCCTACGAGCAGGAAATTGGTCGAGCGCAGAGGTGAGATTCACATCTGAACGGGCTCATGTGGTAATGCAATAGTTTGATTTCTTTGCTGACCACAGAATGGAGTATACTATAGACATGGAGAGATATTGTTGCGGCAAAAATCATTGATGCGGCCATTTTACTGGAGAAGCACGATCAATTGAGGGGAGCAATAGATGATATCAACCGCAAATCACAATCAAAGAAGTCGATGTAACCTCACAAACCGAGAAAGGCAATAGGACCAGGATCATTGGCACTGATAACCTTGGAAATGTCTTAGAGTTCCTTCCTGCTTGTCTTGGGGGAAAAGGGTATTCTTTCTTATGTTTCCCCTTGGAATAATAGGAAATAAAAACAGAGTACCATCGTATTATCTTGGCGCCATGGCAATGTGGAGGTTTCCAAGACTTTCAAGTGGTACGGAGCTGATATCTAGATTTGAGCGTAGTCTGTAGTACTGTACTAATTGAAAAGAGGTAGGAGATCAATGATTCTCCCGCAATTGCCCCTCAGCCCTATCCAAGGCACCGCTGTCAGCAATGGAGACTAATATTTTGGTCCTGGAGATTCATTGATTCTGAGATTCTTCTAAAATGCCACAATACCACAATGCCACGTGTGATCGAAATTGAAGTCGCGCCTAGGGACGGATATCTCGCGTGATCCTAAGCCGGTGTCCGTCGGGAAGACGAATCGGCACCCAGCCATGTTTTTTCCTTCTGAACGCGGGAAATTCAAAATTCCAGGATTGCCAAGTTAGAAGGATGGAGGGGGGACTCAAGCCACACGACCACATCTATACCCATGCCGCGCTAGTTACAACTTCTCCCGGTGTCAACCTCAATCTCAACCCGGTTATTGGCCCTGATATGCATGTACACCGTGCGTACGTAGTCCAATTACACGGCAATGTTTTAATTTGCCCTTTGCCCCCCAAGGTCTCTATGTATCTCGGCTCTGAAGGTGACACGCCAGTTGGCCAACATATGAGAAATTGTCCAAGCACCTTGTTAGCGTCGAATTCGTCATATGAGAAGGGGAGATTGCCACGGTGGGATAGAGATACCGTTGGCCTTATGATAGTCGGAACGTGGATACTACCAATCACAAGAATTCGCTTAGAGAGGGAAATGCACTAACAACACTAACAACCCGATCAATATTCTACGGTCGCTAGCGAACGCCCCAAGGTGATTTCCCCGCCTTCTATGGCCAATCCGACTAAGTGGGGGGGACTTTTTGTCTGACGCGTTAGTCCGAAGCCTCTATCATTCAGAGACGAAGCCCCTCTTTTTCGCCATCCCGTCCTGCACGGTTGTTTATTTTTCCCCGACCGTAAAATATGATTTGGTATGTTATGCAGGGTTAACAATTGTTTCAGGAAGAAATGGAGGGGAAAACTTGAAAGGACGTGGAAGCCGAGAGGCAAAAGATGCATTATCTCTTTGATCGATGATAATGATAATCATGTAGTATATCGGGAGATAATCAACATTGGAAAGACTAAGACCCAAACTCTAATCGCCACAATCAAATTGAGCTAAAAACGAGTCTAAAATGGTCCTCTTTGAACCGGCCTTAGCGCCATCCTACTAATGGGGACTGTCAGCCAATCATCATTGAAGGAACAATCTAGGATATTTCAAGAATGTCGTGGCTGTCGGAGCTCCGTAGTCGTGCCGGATACTCTGTCCGCGTGAGATCCCTTGAGGGATTGAGCGCATTAGACTGCTCTTGCCGCATTATGGCTGTTTGGTATTTATATGCGTCGCTCATTCCCAAAAAGAAAATCGTTTCTCCTTTGGTCATTGTGTTCTATTTCTCTTTCTCTCTGTGCTTTGGAAGTGCAACGGCACTGTCCTGTTTGTCAACACCATGGCTACCGAGGAAACTGTTGTCTATCGATATGAAGACAAGAAGACTGGTATCGAGGAGCAGGCCCTCCCCACCGAAGGGGAGGTGACTGATGTCGAGTTGCATGAATTGATGGAACTGGTCAAAGAGACCATCGCCGAGCACGAGATGGATGGTAATTTCCCTCAAGAGATGTTGGACGATGCGCGAGAGTTTCTGGCCAAGGATCCAAAGCAAATCACCGCTTTGGAGGCTCAGGCATTGCTCCATGATATTCGCCTGCAGCGCGAACTCATGGTCAACGACTCGCCTTATCCCGAGGTCCGCGCCGTTGTCGATCCAACTGACGACCCTTCGATGTCGGCGAATACCTTCCGTGCCTGGTTCTTGGGAATCTTGCTCACCATTGTCTTCACCGGTGTGAACCAACTGTTCACCCTTCGATATCCCACCATTTTCCTCACTTCCTATGTCTCCCAGGTTGTCGGATATCCCATGGGTACATTCCTCGCAAAAGTGCTGCCAACTCGTGTGTTCTCGGTGTTTGGTTTCCGCTTCACTTTGAACCCCGGTCCATTCAACCAGAAAGAGCACATGCTTATTACTATCATGGCCAATGTTGGTTATGGTGGTGCCCTCGGTACTGCGTATACCACCAACATTTTCACCGTGCTCAAGGTGAAGAAGTGGTACGACGACCAGACGCTGTACAACAAGGCTGGTTTCCAGATCTTGTTGACCCTCTCAACACAGTTCCTGGGATTCGGTTGCGCCGGTCTTGTGCGACGCTTCCTGGTTCTTCCTCCGTCTATGATTTACCCCAAGGCCTTGGCAACTATTGCCCTGAACAGGGCTTTGCACAATGATCAGAAAGGTGAATCGGTTCACGGATGGACTATCACCCGTTACCGTTTCTTCTTATATACCTTCGGTGGAATGTTCTGCTGGTACTGGTTCCCAGGGTATATCTTCCAGGCTATTTCTTACTTCAACTGGATGACCTGGATCGCCCCGAAAAATGTCAACTTAGCCGCAATCACTGGCAGTATCACGGGCCTCGGATTCAACCCTTTCCCAACCTTCGACTGGAACGTGGCCTCTGTCATTTATGATCCCATTGTCACACCATTCTATGCCTTGGTTACCATCTTTGCTGGTACGGTGTTCTTCTGTATTTGTGTTATTATTCCAATCTGGTGGACAAACACATGGCAAGCTGGATACTTCCCAATCATGAGCAACTCGCTGTTTGCTAATGATGGTAACACATATGATGTTTCGAAGATCATGATCAACGGTGTCTTCAGCCAGGAGGCCTATGAAGCCTATAGTCCTCCTTACATGACCGCTTCGTATGCTGTTATGTTCTTCTGTTTCTTCGGAGCGTACATGGCTGGTGTCGTTCACATTCTCCTGTACAACCGCAGCGAGTTGAAGAAGGGATTCACTGCCATGATAAAATGGAGAAAAGCCAGTGACGAGCATGGAGATGTTCACAATCGACTGATGAACAAGTACAAGGATGCCCCCGATTGGTGGTTCTTTATTATCCTGGTACTTTGCTTCGTCATTGGTTGCGTTGTTTCTCGTGTCTATGTACCCAGCTTCCCTATTTGGGGCATGGTAGTCGGTGTCTTGCTGTGTCTTTTCTTGCAAGTCCCCTACGGCATGATCTACGCCATTACCAACTCCGAGGTAACCAACAATGTCGTCGCTGAGTTGATTGCCGGTTATGCTATCCCCAACCAGCCTACTGCCAACATGATCTTCAAGACCTACGGTGTTGTTTCTTGTATGCAGGCTATTCAATTCGTCTGTGATCTAAAGATGGGTCATTACATGAAAATTGCACCGCGTGTTACCTTCAGTGCTCAGATTGTCGCAACCTTCATTGCTGCCTTTGTGAGTATTGGCGTGAACGCATGGGCATTAGCAAATGTTCCCAACATCTGTGATGAATCACAAGCCGCTGGATTCAACTGTGAGGGTATCACCACTTTCTTCACCTCCTCGGTCATTTGGGGTGCCATTGGACCCAAGGAGCTCTTTGCCAATGGCAAGATCTACAACGCCACTTTGTACGGATTCCTGGCTGGTTCCCTCTTGCCTGTCCCATTCTACTTGATGTCTAAGTTTTTCCCCAAGTCGGGATTCCGTTACATTTATTCGCCACTCCTGCTGTATGGAATGATGAACTTTGCCCCTTACAACCTGACATATATCACTGCTCCTCTGATTGTGGGCTTTGTGTTCAACTTTTATATCAAGCGTCACTACCTTGCTTGGTGGGAGAAGTATGCTTACGTTCTTACTTCGTCCTTCGGTGCTGCGTTAGCTATTTCTGCTATCATTATCTTCTTCGCGGTTGAATATCACACGGTCTCTATCAACTGGTGGGGCAATACGGTCGCATTCGCTGGATGCGACGATCTTGGATGCACGAGGATGGCTGTGCCTTCTGGAGGTGTTCCGGCTTGAGACTATCTATTTATGATAATGAGAGGATGAGGGAGAACCAAACTAGTCAAGTATATCTATTTATTTAATCAATCAGATGCATATACTCTGTTCAAATGTTGGCCTTATTCATATGCTCCACGCTTTAAATTTGCAATATACTTCAGTAGATGTACATAGAAGGGCCTAAATATCCTAGACGAGTAGTCTTTAAGTAGAGACTGAACATAATTATTTTCCTCATGATCGGCCCTTCATCCCCTTCTTGCGGTTGTCTCTCTGTCTTTGTTCCTTAGCCGCATCACGCCGCCTCTTCTTCCATGCACGGTTGTTGTCACCACGATTCTCCCAGAACCACTTCGCGAATTGAGTTTCGTCCTTCTTGCCATCTGCTTCACGGGATTTGGAAACCGGGGTATCAAATGCGACATCCTCCTCTTCCTCCTCTTCATCATCATCCTCCATATACTTCATGTGTCTGCTAGCGAGGGCAGTGTCTGGAGTCGGAGCTGCACTCCGGAGACCCCGGTCTTGCAACTCTCTCTTATTGTAAGGAGTGAAGGGAGTCTGTGGCTCAGTAAACCGTTGCTCATCCTCGGATTCAATATCATCGGCATTGCCGAAAAAACTGAACCCAGCATCGGCCGCTGGTGCAGTCTTCTCTTCAGCTTCTGCTGGGGCAGCAGGACGTTTGAAGAGAGCTTCTAGGGGATGGACTTCTTTCAGGGAACTCTCATCAACATTTTGTGCAGGCTTGTCGGCTACCTCTGACTTGGAGTCATCATCTAAAGCCATGGTGTCGTCATTTGTGGTCTTTGTAGATACTTTTGGAGTTTCTGGTTTATCCGATTCCTCCTCATCGGCGGACGAATCAGAGTCATCAGAGGAGTTGTTGCCCTCGTTCTCTTTCTCGTTCTCGTCTTCGCTTTCGCTCTTCGAGTCTGAGCTCTCATCGGAGGAACCGCTCGATGAGGTGTAGTCATCCGACTCGGCAGACGATTCTGGGTTCTCTACTTGACTCTTTGTCTTTGAAGCTCGTACTTTGACGACGGGACGCTTTTCTTTGAATCCAGCGACTGCACCGGGGCGATAATCCTTCTTTCGAGCCTTTTCGCTAGGAGGTTCCTTCACGGTGCCCGTTGAGTCGACCCATCCCTTCTCCTCGTCGAATTCGGTTGTTGGTACTGAATCGTCACCCTTTTCGCGAAGAAAGCTGGGGTGCGAATAGGTTTTCGCAAACTCATGCACCACATTGTCGGGAGTCTTTTTGTTCTTCTTGGCCTTCTTATCATCCTCGGTTTGGGAAGCACGATTGGCAGGAATGGATGTGCGGAATAGACACTCGGGATTCTCGGAGTATTTGGACTTTGGCTGGGGTTTATCCTTCTTATCCTCTTTGTTCTTTTTCTTGTCCTTGTCGTAATTGTGCTTGTCCCTTTTTCCACTGTTGGGATCGGTCCAGCCTCTCTTCACCTTACGATCTGAGGGGAGTTCGTAGCCTTCCAAAGATTGTTTTTCTTTTTTGTCTTTCTTGTCTTCGGACTTGTGCTTCTTGGACTTCCGCTTCTCCTTGGTAGGCGCGGGATCGGCCTCTTCCTCCTCAATTTGTCTTTTCTGAGGACGGGCGGTCTCAATTTGAAACTTTTTGCCCTTTAGGATCTTGCCGTTGAGCTTCTTTTTGATTTTCTCGGCCTCCATGGTTGGTAAGGTGACGTATCCGTAGTTGTTCTCTGGAAAGGTAGGAATGGTGTGGAAAGAGATGTCGGTGGCCGCTGATAGGACGGATGGAGGTAGGACTGAGGGGAGTAGATCCGGAGTCAAGGGAATAATATGAAGCCTGGTGGGGTCCGTCATTGCAGAATCTCCTTAAACTGCAATAAATCCCAACTCCCAAGAATTAGAGATCATGAAGATCATGATCTTTGCTGGTTTATCTTTTTTTTTTTTTTTTTAGCAAATCTAACTTTGCTCCACAGGCTGACCGACTTGGTTCTTCACCGCCTACTAGATATGGGATGGACCCACTGTACACAACAAGAACCCACTTGGGCAGCATCAAGTATTAGGTTGGTGCAATGTGACTGGATATGGGAAAATCCAGATGCAGGATAGGATTCAGGATGTGTTCATTTGACGTATGAGTTACCTGCTGGGCGGGTCTGTATAATTTTGTAGCTTCCCCGCTGTTGTGTCCACTGTTGGTTCTCCATACTGAGATACTGTAGATACTAGTAGGTGGGATCTTCGTGGTGATAGTTGTATGTATAGGAAAAGTCTATAGTAGTTCCTTATCGAACAGGGTCACTCAGGTGCATTCGAGTCCTCCTGACTCGAGTACAACAAGTATATATACTTGATTGATCGACAGATGGGCTCCAGGATTTCCGAGGCACAAGGCTGATGTAATCTCCACGATGACGACGGTCGTGTGCCATGGAATTAGGCCTGGCCCATGTGGGATGGGGCTGTGTTGGGTCATGATTATTATGTTTCTTCTTCTACGTGGATTGCACTGTATACTGGGACATCTCTGGAACATCTACTTTTGAATTTCCTTGGGAAATTTTGTTCAAGTTGACAACTTCCGCCACTTCCGGGACAAGCTAGTCCTGACGTTCCTCCCAACGCTCTAACTCTTCGATCGATCCGAACTTCCCCAGTTACTCCGCCGTCCCCGCTCCCATCTTTCCCTCCACTCTCTCTTCTTTTGCCCCCCTCCCCTGGTCTCATCGCGCTCTCTACCCAAATGGGTACTAAGCTTTAGCTCGGTCCTTTCCTTCTTTTTCTTTCTTTTTTTCTTTCTCTCTCTTTTTGTTCATTTGCCCGCTTATTCGCTTTCCCCCTATCTCTACTCCACCCCTTTGGGGGCCATATCGGAGTTTAGCCCTGCGTCTATCCCGGTTGACCCGACGCCTTCCTCGAGGCCCTCTCCTACAACCCTCCCACGATGGGAAATTCTCAAACAAAAGAGTCCCGGCCCCCGGCGCCGCGATCCCGGAGTCAACAGTTGTCGACAGGTGGTTCGGATACCCCGGGTCGCGCTGTGTATCAAAGTTCTCGGTCGGGAAGAGGTAGCAGCAGGCCTGATCTATCGCTTCTTGGAATTGGTAGCAGTCATCATGATCGCGAGGTCGCAACTTTGGAACACCGCCGCGAAACCAAACAGGAACGGGAGGCCCGTCGGTTGGAGAAAGAACGGGCTGCTCGAATCAAAGAGCGAGAACGCAGTATGAAAGATGAACATGTCGACGGAGGCTATCTAGTGACACAGGGCGTGTACGTGGGAACCGAGGACTTTGACAAGGGTCAAGTCCGGCAACTGATGGTAGGTTTACATTTGTGGTATTAATGCCACCATTTATGCGCAAATATTGACTGTGGAAGTAGATTGAACGTCGGTTGGCTCCGTTCTGGAAGGGATTAGACGACGTCTCCGAGTCATGGGCAGAACATCAGCTTATGGCCGCGGCTCGTGGCATGGAAATTCCGCCAGCAGACGAGATTCCACCTGAGTTACAATATACCCCACCCAAAGCAACAGCAATCAAGGAGTCCGCGGATGCCACGAATATCCAAAACCTCACAGTCCCAATTACTTCTCGCTCTCAATCCTTCAACTCGGACGTATCGCACAGTTCCAATCCCGCCCAGTCATTACCCTCAGCATCTCCACTCGGTACATCGGCTTCGCGAAATCTTCGGCACCGTGCAAAAACTTTATCAACAGTCATGTCGTCTAAGAATTCCTCACGGGCTGAAACTCCACCAAGAGAGTACCAACTTCCCAAAGATCCATTCGTTAACGGCCAACCCATCGAGGTCTACCTATACAAAGATGCAAGCGAATGCCCCATTTGCTTTCTATACTATCCTCCATACCTAAATCGCACTCGTTGCTGCGACCAACCCATCTGTTCTGAATGCTTTGTGCAAATCAAGCGCCCCGACCCACACCCCCCAGAGCATGGAGAGCCAGATGCCAATGCCTCAGCTCCAGCTGAGGGAGTGCAGGGAGCGCAGGGAGCGCAAGAAGAACAAGAGTCGCAGCTTGTCTCTGAACCATCTGCATGCCCCTTCTGCGTTCAGCCAGAGTTTGGAGTTACATACGCTCAACCTCCTTTCCGTCGGGGCCTTACCTATACTGTTGCTCCCCACTCCAGCGCCCGTCTATCTCCAAATATCACTTCTCCCGTATCCTCTAATTCCTCCTTATCTTCTGCAAATATCGGCGTCATTCCAGGTCGTCGCCGCGCCACGTCCTTATCCGCTACCGACCCCTCGGTGGTCACTACTGATAGGATTCGGCCGGATTGGTTCCACAAGCTGACCTCCGCCCGATCTCATGCAGCACGCCGATCCGCTGCTGCGACCGCTTTGCACACTGCAGCATACCTGATGAATTCCGGCAATGGGGAGTCTCGTGGCCTTTCAAGCTTAGGGCGAAGAGGCATGCGTAGGGCGACCCAGGGAGATACTAGTGGCCGAACTAGCTCGCCGGCACTCAACGCGCTTGCATTTTTGACCGAACGACCCGACCGAACACCTCCGCGTGCACCCGAGACCGATTCTGCAGAGGAAGGTGCAGGGAATATTGCGCCGCCACGGGACAGCTCAAGGCGAACCCGAATCGACGATTTGGAGGAAATGATGATGATGGAGGCTATTCGACTAAGTCTGGCTAGTGAGGAGGATCGCTTGAGGAGAGAAGAGAAAGAGGCACGAAAAGATGCTAAGAAGCGGGAGAAGGAAGCAAAGAAGGCAGATAAGGTCGCTCGCAAGACTGGACTCTATAGTAACAATGCCAGTACAAGTGCTTTGGAAACTTTTGGCGAGACGTCTCTCTCGAAGGTTGGCAGCGGTTCTACCATCGGTGAAGAAGCTTCTGTACCGGGCAAGGGCAAAGGCGTTGAACGTGTTTCCCCAGCGAACCCGACTGCTCCTTCAGCCTCCAGTGCGTCTACCCATGCGGAACAAACGCCGGTTATTGCCGAAGAAGTCATCGCCGAAGAGACTACCGCTGGAGAGCCTACTGTCGTTGAACCATCACAGTCATCAAGTCTTCGTCGTGAGCCAAGCGCCTCTTCATCTCTATCTTCCAAGATGGAACACACGCCAGAGGAACGCTCGACAGGTCATTCTTCCCCAGATGGAACCAATGCTTCTCTTGAGCCCATGTTCAACTTTCGCAGCTTGGCCGCGGTGATCGGTGATGAAGAGAAGAACCATGAATCCGAGCATGTAGAGCATGCCGCTCAAAACCAACCAGAAGGCTCTTCAAGTGCTACCCCCAGTGCTACTCCATCGGTCCACCAGCCGACGACAGATTCTGCGACGTCTGAGACCACCCCCGTCGTGGATCCTGAGGCAGACTCTGAAGGAACTAGCGTCCTACCGAAGGAGCTTGAAACTCGCTCAGTAGAAATCACCAATGCTGAAACTCACACTGAGACCACTTCATAAGATATTATGTTTTCATCGCACCTTTTCTGTCCACCATCAGGGATATCTTCTTTTGTCTTCATTCCTCTCGATCCTGGAGATTCTTGTTTTTGTTTTGTCACAGCATGAGGTTAGCCGGCGCAGTAGGAGGGCACTTTCTCTTCTTTTTTTCTTTTTTTCTTTTTTTCTCTCTCTCATTGAACCTGGACTTAGGGTCATTGGCTCTTTTTCTGTTCTGTCCGCATTCTGTTTCATTTATTCATTGACAATCGTTTTCGTGGCTGGCTGTCTCGATTCGCTGCATCCTGTTTTCCTCCTTTCCATAGAAATCCAACTAAGACTATATTTATCATTATCTTGTTCTTTTAGCCTATTTCTGTAGTCAGTTATCCTCGTGAAATGTCAATCTTATATGATAGTATACCGATAGTTACTACATACAGCATGTAAGATGTAAGATGCACCTTTATGCACTGAGAACTGCGGGGGTCACACTGAGGCACTAATGGCGCCCGATGATTGGTCCGGGTCGGATTTAAGGAACAGGCCAACGGCCGCTAAGCGGGATTGGCTGTGGAGCCTGGCAATTATTGGTGGATTCAGTATACAATCTAATATCTTCTGTAGATTTAAATACGATGAAAGGAAAGTTAAAAGGTAGATTGCAGTTCTCTTCGAAACTGGAAGTATATTCGGAGTATTATCCTTGAACCTGCAGGCAGCTGTATAGAAGATGGGAGCTCGGGCACTCGGCACGCCCGATACACCCGATCTCCTACTAGATACAGTATAGTAGTTAGTCGCCACTTTGCAAATTTTGCCTGGGTCCAGGGGCCGGGACCCGCCAACACGTTATAGAACCCACAACTAATTTCAATAACAATCGTAAAAAATATAATCCCTTTGCAGAACAATGAATATGAATTAATTGTTGTCAAGAATCAAGTTCTCATTGTAGTTTGAATCGCATCCGGTCATAGTCTATAACCATCTCCCCCCCTACATTCCCCGCGGCGGGCTAGTGCGGTCGCTCCCGGACAGTCTCTAGCAGGTCTTGTGAGTAATGGAAACGCAAACTCTTATCTTTCTTACTTTCTTACTTTCCCCTCTTTTTTCTTCCTTTCCCCTTCCATCTTCACCGTCTTTTTGCTTTCCCACTGGTCTTGAGTTCTCAGAGTCGGAATAATCAGAACGTTCTTAAATTTTGTGCTGCTGCTACCTCCTCACGAGTTGAGGATCACACTGCTAAGGCCACTGGGCAAGAAGGATTTTACTTGCGCGGGGACGGATAGCCGTAAGGTCTTAATTACTTCTTCAGGACAATGGCATTAACACCACAGGCAAGATCTCATGCGTCGCTCGATGACAGCTTCCCTACACTCCAACTCTTCCTTCTCGGTAGGTGATTCCCATTCCTTAGCCTAAGGCTTGTGGTGCGACGAATCCACTGACTCCATTCTTCCGTCAGCAATATGTCGTGTCGCAGAGCCTATCGCTCTCACGTCCATCTTCCCCTATTCATGGGTGATGGTTAAGGACTTCCACATGGACAGCGGCAATGATGCATCCTTTTACGCTGGCATTTTAATATCTGCCTTTTCCCTTGCTGAGGCTCTTACGGGCATGTTTTGGGGAAGTCTCTCGGATCGCTTGGGGCGAAAGCCAGTGCTTCTCTCTGGGTGCTTTGGGACTATGCTTTCTCTCCTCCTGGTGGGATTGGCTCCAAACTTCTGGGTTGCCCTGGTAGGCCGTGCCCTCGGTGGAGCTCTGAATGGTAATATTGGAGTCATCCAGACTATGGTTGGAGAATTGGTCAAAAGGCCCGAACATGAACGTGAGTTACTCTACCATTGTCATATTTCCTTGGTCTGTAATCCACATTATTAAATAATTATAGCCCGTGCATATGCTGTGATGCCTTTTGTTTGGTCTATTGGAACTATCATCGGGCCGGGTAAGTCTTCCTAGTTCCTTAAAATCTATTGTGCGAAATTGGCTAATCTTTTACAGCAATTGGTGGACTGCTTGCAAGACCGGCGGATAGCTTCCCTTCACTCTTCCCTTCAGATGGACTTTTCGGTCGTTTCCCCTATCTCCTGCCAAATATAGTCTGTTCTTTTCTACTCCTTTTGAGTATGATTGGCAGCTGGCTGTTCCTTCAGGAAACTCACCCAGATATGCAGCCAGGGAATGACCACCAATTCTTTGAGCATACCTCGGTTGAACAGCCTCTCTTAGCAACTTCAGGCGCAACTGCCAATGCTGCAGTTGATCTTCGTGCTGAGTCATATGGCACGTTCAATCAAGTTAGCCTGAGTGAAGATGAATGTTGGAATGTCCAAGCAGATGGTAGCTCGCCTGTTTGGAAGGAAACCTCCAAACCGAAGGCGTTTACATGGCGAGTCACTATGTTGATAGTAGCTCTAGCTATCTTTACTTATCACTCGATGACCTACGATCATTTGTTGCCTATTTTCTTGCAGGACAAGAACACTAGGGACATCTCGGTTGGCCCTTCTTCTCCCTTCGACATTCCTGGTGGTGTGGGTCTTTCTACTCGTACCGTCGGTGTCATCATGTCGACTGATGGTATAATTGCGCTTGTAATTCAAAGCGTGATCTTCCCTGCACTGGCACAATGGCTTGGCGTATGGCGTCTCTTCATCGTCGTGACCATCCTTCACCCCATCGCATACTTCATGGTTCCCTTCCTCTCGTTTCTCCCCCACAGTTTCGTCTTCGTTGGTATATACGCATGCTTGATTGTCCGCAATATTCTGTCAATCATCGATTACCCTGTCCTATTGATTCTCATCAAGCAAGCTAGTCCTTCAGACTCGGTTATGGGAAAAATCAATGGCCTCGCTGCCTCTGCTGGTGCTGCATCTCGCACCCTGGCACCTCCAATGGCGGGTTTCTTGTACAGCGCTGGCGCAGGAATCGGCTGCACTGCTATTGCCTGGTGGGGAAGCAGTGTTGTTGCCCTGCTGGGAGCGTTGCAGATTTGGTTTATTCAGCGAAAGCCACATTCTTCTGTGACGGTGAAACCAAACTCGCTGTGTCACCCGGATCCATTTGGCGATCAGCCATCTAAAGAAACTGTGCATATCATTGTGGATGATACCGAGGACAGTGGGACACACGCAGAGGAAGGCTCATCCGCTTCGCCATCGCAATGATCACATGTGAATGGGTGTGTATCAGAAAGCCAAAGTGCGTGTTTATCTAACGACTTATGTCTTTTTTCAATCCAAATGTCGAAAGAATTACTATTTTAATTTTCTCGCAAGATTTGGATTGTTTTGGTTTCTTTCAACACAATCATCGGGTTAGCGTTTTGGAGCGCTTACATTTCACGGAGTTCAGGGTTGATTTTATGTACATTTAGCATATTCCCAAAAGTGAATTGAATATACGAATATATTATTTTTTAAGAAATCGTCACAACAGTAGTAATATTTGAATGTTTGTCTTGATGTCGTAGTTTTGATCACTGCGTTGCTGTCGATCTAGTATATGAAGTTACGCTAACCCGATATGGCTTAGCTCTGTTTACACGGCAACCGCCACGAGCAACTCAAAACATTGACAATCGAGACGGATCTTGCAATCTCCACACGCCAAAGGGTCACTGCAAAATTTTCGCGCTTTGCCTTCCCTTCATACAGCTATGGCGAACCCTTTATCCCCCCTATCTTCCTCGTTCCAGAATGCGCGAGCTCGATCCCCAAAGGTTGGCTCGTCGCCCTTCCTCGCCAAAACAGTCGACGAGCAACCCGATGAGCACCGCGCCCAACCAAGCCCGTTGAAGAATTCATGGGCAGATTATGAGCTTCCAAGCTCCCCTTCCTATCACGAAAATGAAAACTATCCCTCTAATGACTATGACGACCGTGACGAGATCAACGAGATCAACGATAACAATGACTTCCAAGAATCCGGCAGCTCACCATTCCGTTATGATGGGCGCGACGATACTGTTGATTTCAAGGCAATGAAAGAATATCAACAACATACCCCTTCACACTTGAGCACTCGATTTGAAATGCAACAAGAGGACGACCCAATGAGTTCACCTTTCCGACCCGATACAAGAGAGGAAACGGTAGATTTTCAGAGACTCCGCGAAGAACAGCCCTTATCGCCAGGTTTGAGCAAACGGTTGGCTTTCGATAAACCTCCAAGCTCTCCGTTCCGCCCAGAAGCGCAAGATGATGAAGATTATGATGAAGTGGACGACCATTCATATGAGGTGCAACCCACCTCTCCCGGACCCACCTCTTTCGGTTTAGATGGGCAGCCAGAGGAACCCATGAGCTCTCCATTTCGCGCTGGTACAAGAGAGGAAACTGTCAATTTTCAGAGACTAGAAGAATTTGAATCAAAGCGAGAGTCATTGAGCAAGTTTCAGTCTCGATCTCCATCCCCTATGATTCACAGCCCACCTATTCGACAGACGACTGGTGATGACACGCTTGAAATGAAAAAGCTCCGCTCCTCGCACCGTGCATCGCTAAGCACAGGACATAATCAGTTGAATGCCGCTACACCCCGCAAGCGATCATTTGATCAGACCCCACAAGACTATGATGATGATGCTATACAACCCAATGATCGTGCTAAGAAGGGCATGCTCACTCGTGCCGAGGAGCCTGAGATTCACATACATCTAAATGAGGAGTCCAGTGTCGTTCACGAACAAAGCCTACTCTCAACTACGAGTGCAACTCAAGATCGGTCAACAATCGCAAATAGCATGATGGAAGACAAACGCAATGAAGGCATGAGTACTGTTCTTCATGATGATGAGGCCGACCACAATTCTCAAGAAGAGGATGACATTGATCCTATGGATGAGACAGGTCTCAGTACATTCTCTGTTCTGCCAGACATGACCTCCTTCGCGAAGCTCCGTGCAGAGTCTCCTATGAAATCTATGCGCGGCAGTGTTGATCCTAGCTCAGCCCATGCCGCAGACATGTATCGTCGTAGTATTGATCCAGGAACTCCCGGGACTGCACGCAGGTCTCACAGAGTGAGTGCATTGCTTGAAGCCGGGTCGCCCATTGGATCTCCTACTCCCAGGCGCCGGGTGTCTCGAGATGTCTGTAACCCGAATGACGGTTCCAATCTACTCGATTTCACAGATCAAGTGAGTTTCTTCCCTCGTTCAACTCAACAGACCCCTCGTTATTCTCCTCAGCGGTCCCCCATGCGAAACATGCGCCAGTCAATGCGCTCTCCTTCAAAATTGTCTCTCTTAGACTTCGATATTCCAGCTGCACCAACGCCTCGATCAATTCCAACAGTTACGCCCCGTGAGTTGGAGTCGCTCAAATCTGGTTTCATGTCAGAGATTTCTTCTCTCAAGGCTACCTTGAGCGGCAAAGAAGCTGAGGTTGCCAGCTTGAAGACGGCTGTTGGAGATGCAGAGAGACGAGTTGGAGAAGCTCTGGAAGAGATCCGCAACGAGGCTGCTCGAAGAGAGGCAATGGAGATTGAGCAGGCTGAATGGGATCTTCGGGGCAAAGAAATGGAGAGAGTCTTGCAATCGGTCCGGGATGAATTAGACGATGGTGAACGAGAGAGAGATCGGCTTACCCGCAAGGCCGAGGATGCGGAGAAGGGCAAGGAGAAACTGGAAGGCAAAATTGTTGAGCTTGAGACCCAATTGTCCACCGCTCGTTCTTCGGCATCATCAGCTTCCAGGGCTACATCAAGCTCCGGCCAAAGTTCACAGTCAGCCGAGGACACTGCACGAGAAGTGCAGGATGCCGTTGAAAAAGTTGCTCGAGAGCTTCACACTTTGTACAAGGGCAAACATGAAACCAAGGTCGCTGCGTTGAAGAAAAGCTACGAGTCTCGCTGGGAAAAGCGTCTTCGTGAAGCAGATGGCAAGTTGACCGCTGCCCGTAAGGAAAACGAAAAACTCAAGGCTGAGCGCGATGCTTCCAACTCTGACTCCATGGCTGCGGCCAATGTCAGCATGATCGCTCGCGAAAATGACGAACACGAGGCTGAAAAACACGTTTTCGAGGCGCAGATTAAGGGCCTGCAGCACGAGATGGCAGCATTGAAGCAAGACAGTGAACAACTGCGCGCCGATCTTAAATCTGAACGTGCAGAGAAAGGAGAATTGGTCGCCGCCGTCGATGAGTGGTTGGCTATTCAGCAAGGACAGCCTGCTCCTGTTGAACAAGAACGGCAAGCTTCAGTCTCCTCAGCTGGAAATCCCGAAGATGGCTTTCGTGCACCAAGTGAACCTCCAGCTGAGACCTTCCATCGAAGTGTCAGTCGCTCTGGATCTAGCGGTATCCGCCCTCCTTCAACGGCCGAAAAGAAACAGTCACGCATTGGGGCACCCGGTGGTCATTCACGAGGAAACAGCGGAGGCAAATCTGGAATTGCTGTCTTCACTCCTGGTCGAGGTGGAATCCTGAGCTCTATTGAGCGGATGGGGCGTGGAGGAGTCTAGAGATATTGGTTTAAATGAGGTTTCGGTTAGACTTTGAGTCTCGGCGTTGGGTTTTCTTTTGTTTTATGCGTCCAAGTCTTGATTCCCCTTCCATCGCTTTGGAAATGTGCCTATGTGCTCTCTGTATTATGACATTACATGCTTGAACGTACTATGAACCTTTCGATATGGCTTGTGCCGATCGTAGCATCGTTGTACTGTAGTAGAAGGAGGACAGTAAGATAAGTGGAGAATTTACATAGATTACGTTGCAGCTTTCTAAGGTTTCTTGATTTAAAATCCATGAAGGCCATCTAACGTCCAGGGAACACGGAAGACATGGCTTCTTCCACTGGATGTTTGCCCCTTCCCAGTTCCCAACACAGAAAGGTAGTATGTATACCACCTCAACCAAGAAAAAAAGATCCAATACTATGCATATGTTGCACATATGCACCAACATTTCAATGCGTCTTGTTATTGACCAACCTCCCAATCTCTCAAAGCGGCAATTCGCCGGAAGAAGCCCGAATGAAATCCGAAGGCAACTCATTTTTCAGAAAAGACATGTCTTGCACCTAGTGGAGTAAGGCCACATCAATTGATGTAGATCCTACTAATCCTACCAACTTCCGGCTGCCTCCGGTCTCCTAGGTCTCCTTTAATCGCGGGGTGCCGAGCTGCATAAACAAGTTTGCCTAATTCGGACCGATTCCCCTCGTCCGGTCCGTTTTATGCACCACACGTATGGACACCCGTCCGTGCGTAAAATACCAGGCGATGACCAGATACATAAACCATCATGATCCAGAGTGGAATTACAACCAATAACCTTCATGCTAGTGATAGTTTTTACTGCAGTTTCCTCTTCTGTTCTTCCAAGCTCTTTCGTGGGTTAGCGTGACAATGCGCTATGACGCCACTGACCCGTCTATTCTACAAAACCCCTCCACGATGCATGGATTTGGGATCGGCGTCTTTTCGAGGGGCCCAGTCTAAGTCTAGCTGTACATACCATTCTAACTCTAAGCCGGAGGTACATGCACCGAGAACAGGTGACGGCTACAATGATAGGTTGGAATGTTTGATCTTGGCGAGTTGTATCGGCGTGTCTCCGATAAAACGCGGGGTGATGAGGGGACAGTGCATTGTTTTATCCAAGCTACTGTGCTTTGGATTTCCGGGGAAAGGCTGGGCTTTTGATTCGTTCCTTCCTTTTGGGCTCGGACGCTCTTTTGATTGCCAAGGCGTGGGGTTAGAACCGGCGAGATGACCGATAGTGGGACGTGGGACTTGACACGTCGACGCTTTTGGCATTCTACTATACAGCCCACTTCGTATAGGGTGACTCTCCGGTTTGGTTTGATACGTAACTTCTATATTTAAGTGTATTCATCTTGCCCTAGCTTGGAATAGATAGCAGCGCTTGTGTTGTGGTTTTCTGGTTTCTTACTATAGTAGTTGAGACTCTAAAAGCATGCTTCCCACTTTCGAAGATATAAACAAAAACAAGATAGGTAAAGAGGATTTTCAATATTGATATTGGGGCTCCTAAGAAGAAGGTGAAACCACCTAAGTGAAATAATCATATAAGTATGGAAAAGAGGCTTCGAAATTCCTGCAATCTTCCGAGAGAAACGTACTTAATGCAGTGATTTCATATTACTCCAGCCTAGGTTCTTTACAGATTCCCAAATTACTGCACACCAAGTACGCGGTGACTATTCTTCCAATGCTGTATGTTGAGAAGACTCTAATGCTATCCGGTATGTATCAATTGGCCCGTGACGTCCTATGTGAAGATCAACGTCATGACTGGAGCACAGGATGACTGTAACAACTCGAAAGGAGTAAGTAATTATGGAAGAAGGGGGCTAGGGTCCTCTAGACCCTCTTTTGCAATTGTAGAGCTCCGTCTCCAATGACTTTCCAGTTCTTGAAACGTCGTAGGGAAGCTTAGCCATTTTTAGCATGCTGATCTTAGGTTCATGGGGCTGAAACACCTACAAATATCCTATTTTGTCTGTGAAGGGCTTTAGTGCACGAGAATGTAGTCAGCTGAGGTTGCATTGGGATGGACTTCAATGGCATTGCTGGATGTAATTCTTATACAGCAACTCGGAGTGTCTGCAAGAATGAATCATGGATACTCCGTTTGACAGTTATCTTGCCCCAGGCCGGTTATGACTATGTAGAAAGCTCGCCAATTCAATGTTGATCCGACGAATGGACGGTCAAATAATCATATATTGATTGATTATCTTTTGCGAGGTGAACCACTCAACAGTATCAAGGACTTCGTTCTATGAATTGTAAGTTACCCTGGGCAGATTCAAGTTTGTATAAGGAAAAAGTTGACTCTTCCTTGTCCAATTTCCGTCTTTCTCAACTTTCAGAGGTTGTAAATTGGTAGCTAATACCATGTGTAGTTGTAGTAGTAATTAAGGAGCAAGGCCGTATTATATCTGGCCTCACCTCCAGTGACTAGCCTAAACTGAATCGGGAGTTCATCTCGGCAAGTATCAGGAATGGGTTAGCTCCCGGCTCGGCTCCTGCGAAACACAAGCTGAGTCCTATATTTCGTGATTTATAACACTCTGTGATTTTCGTTTCTTCAGGATTTCCCATTTATTTCAATTACTTCCTTTATATGAAGTCAATACTGGACTTTGTACATATACAACGCTTATCCGCGGGAGGCCGGAGGGTAGGGGTCGAGGACCCATATCCCGAGAACACATCGCTTGGGCTGTATCTTACCGGCCCCGGACTCCTTGTTTCTCGGCGGGATTTTCTGGGGGAGGTCAAGACATGAAACGGGCCCCTTGGTTGACCCAAGGATCGTGCAGGCGGGCATAACAGGATTCGGGAAGTGACCTTTGCCAGATACATGGTTGGAGTCCCACTTGGATCCGCTTGGGACCTCGTGAGAGTCCAGAATTTCATGTCGATTACATGTATAGACCTAGTCTGGCTGGACAGAAGGCTTGAAAATGTTTCAATGGCCCCGCTATTTCCCGTGGACCTCCTCGTGATTCTTCTCCCTGCTCCACATTGTATCTGTCGATTTCGTCACTTTTTGTTTGGTTCGAAATTTCTAGTTGAATGGATCTGATTTCTGACTTTTCTCGGAATTAGTTCGATGTTCATTATTTTCATGTTTTTTGTTACCTTGTACTGCCTGGAGGTCTAAAAAATAAATTACTGTCTAACAAGGTTGACGATAGTTTGTTCAATGCTTGTCCTTGTCTTGGTCAACTTGTTTCTCATTCTTCCGAGAATCGGCAGTACGATGCACGGACAATTTGGAGCAATCAGAGTGGTGCAGCATAGGGTTCCGCACGGTGCGCTATATAACCAACAAACCAACCCATCCAGGCGGTTCTCGTGAAGGAACGGCATCATTCCTACCAATTCGTCTCTGGTCATTCTGGACCGTCGGACCGGTTCTAATTAAAGTTTGCTTTTCCTTAAAAAATCTGATTTTTCCCTTGCCTTTTCCATCCGGGAGACTAGGATGCTATGTATGCTATTATGCGATATAGGCTCCGAATATCGGTAGTATCTTGGTTTTGACTTTGTGGGGGAGACGTTGGTGTTCGTGTCTGGGGCAGAGAGTCGAGACCCCCCCGCTCTAATAAATCAGGATTTGATGGGATTTATTTATTATTATCATGATTATGATCATTGGAGTGAGATTCCATTGATGTTTTAGGTTTTTGAAATCCTTTTCTTCATTTAATATTAAATTATTTGGCTTGGTTTACCTCCCAGGTACCAACTGGTGGCCCTGTATACTGTATAGAACAGCCCGGAATGAATTCCATTATGTACAGATATTTCCCACTGTATCCGGAATACCTTCCGGGACATCTATAGATGTACATCTGCCCAGGTGTACATTCTCCCTCGGATTCTGTCATGTTCCTAGGATCAAGAATGAGGCATTTGTTGATCTCGGGTGTTTAGAGCAAACTCTAAGGCTAGATAGATAATTATGCGGGGAATTTGGGCACCTATTACTGAAGTGACTCAATGCGAGTACTACTGCAGAACCGACATCGTGAAGTACATCCAAATCTCATAAAGACTTCCCTGTACGGAGTAGTTACAGCCAACAGAAAGCCTCACAGGACCGGCGGAATTGAAAGGCGCTGATCAATGAGAAACCCGCCAAAAAGGTAAGCTTGCGACAAATATCCACTACCAACTACTGGCAGGTCCCACTTATTCTCCGCCATCGGCGACTGGAGACGGGTTCTCCAGTCGGTTGTTTTCGGTTTTTCCCTTTTCCGTTGTATTTTTTTCAATTTGGTTTTACAGTATTTTCCCCTTGTCTTCTTTTCGTCTAGCGCCATCCACACTGTCTGGACCAGAATGTCCCATCTCCTGAAAATAAGTTCCATTTCACCGTCCATCCAAGCCCCAGGTTCCGCTCCACGAGGACTAGCGGCTCCGATCGTTCCTAATCACCCGTGGATTGGTGGGCGAGGACTGAGGCGTGGAACCTACAGGACGGTACCAGGTCCCCTTCGGCGTAATCCGGGGATTTTGCCAGGAGAAGTATCCGTGCAGAGGATTGCGTGCGATTTTATTTCTTCTTCTTCAGAACTTCCAGAGGGTTATACTTATTCCAGATGAGCAACATCAGATAAGGGATTTGTCGGGTTTGTTCTGAATGGTCGAGCCAGGTCAGTATGGATAGTGTATGTACATACTATCTATGTACATCACTTATAGTATGTGGAACTTGGCAGAGTCAACGGCGCATGTGAAAATTATCAGATACATGCAGGATAAGTGATATTGAAAAGTCATTTCAAATGGGTACCTGGCATTATTTCGAGCAGAGGCTAGTGACCTCGAGACCTGTGGCTCCGGTCATTTTATGACACACGAATCCAGACTGGGACTCCACTTAGTGAGATGGGGTTGTAGTCTTGGAGTGGCTTGGTTGTTCTCTTTTACACAATATTTTTTTGTCTTTGAATCAACCCCAATTCTTCAATGGATTCCCCATACACATTCTTCAATTAAATCTCTCCTCTCTCCCCTTACCTCTAGTTTATCCTTAAGTATTTCATGTCTCCTGTATACATATAGACTTTCTCCACGGCAATCCGGCACCGCATCGGTCCCGTCGGGGTCCCGTGACCGGGCCGAGCGTCAGGTGTGCTAACCCGTAAGAAGGAATAGTGACGACATGTGTATTTTTGAGGTTTTTATGGTAATTTTTAGGACTTTTATTCTTTATTTTATTATTATTTTAATTTCATTTCAGGTTTAGTGGTTTCATGGACCTAAGTGGATCGCGGATTTCAACAGAAAGTGGAAATGCCTCTCGTGTGGGGAATTCTTGCCTACTTCGTCCTGGTTGAACGAATCGTGGCCGCTCGAATTAAGTAGTTGGGGGCACCTGGGGGGAATTTTACACGGGTCCAACCTGGGTTCGTCCTGCTTTCTTGGATTATGGGGGTGGCACATCTTTTTGATTCCAAAATAATAATAAAATATAATTTACTTTATAAAGTATCCATACCCCCCGGTCCCAGCGCGCCTCTCCCCAGTTCTACTTTAAAACATACCAAAAAAAAACCATCTCCACTCTTCCCCCCCCCCCCCCTTTCCTTTCCCCCTCTTCATTCTGAGGAATTTGTGCTATTCTGTTCTTCGAATGTACAGCCAACGCCCCCGATCATTATAAAGTAGTGTGTCGCCGAAGTCATGTCCGAAACTGAGTCAGGAAAACGCAAGGCCTCGACTGCAGGCCTTGCCGCTCATAACCGCCCCGTCAAGCGCCGAGCATCGAAGGCATGCTGTTGCTGCCGTGCTCGCAAAGTCCGGTGCGATGTGGTAGAAAATGGATCGCCATGTACCAATTGTCGTCTAGACCAGGTCGAGTGTATTGTCACTGAAAGCAAACGGAGAAAGTTCGTCAATCGCAGAAAATACCAGAAAAAACAACTGTCAATATTGCAACATTTGAAATGATCACTCTTTTTAGCTAACGTAGATTCTTTGCAATTCAGGAAGTCTCGCGTTGAGACTGAAAATAACAACTATGCCGACTCTCCTGGAGAAGTTTCCGAGGAGAATCCTTTGCATGGGATACACGGGTTTGGTGATATTCCACCTACCTCGCCCTCACAGGCATCGGTGGATGTGGATCATGGCCAACATATGCCACATTTGCTATGTTAGTTGCCAATTTCCCTCTCAAAAAGCAAAATAGACAGCTTGCAAAAAATATATTCTGAGTGAACATCCCCAAGCTGACTTGACCGCAGATCAAACGCAGGCACAACGCATAGGCTCCGACGCCCGATACCGTCGCCGCATGGCCCCCACACCCGCTGTGCCCGCATCCATGCCTTTGGATAATGCGACTCTGCAGATTCAACAGCTACTCGATCCGTCATTCGGTAACCAACGAAACACCAATGATTTTCTTCCCGACTATATTCGAGGTCTCCCCGCACGATTCCAAAAAGAGGATATCGACTACTTGGGCGCCAAGGGAGCATTGACGATTCCCGATGTCACCTTGCGAAATGAACTTTTGAAGGCCTATATTCACTATGTGCATTCATATATGCCATTGCTGGATCTGGAGGAGTTTCTGCAGACCATTGTTCAAAATGATGGTATTCACCGTATCAGTCTTCTACTGTTCCAAGCTGTCATGTTCGCTGGAATGGCCTTCGTTGATATGAAACATTTACAAGCTGCTGGTTATCAAACCCGCAAGATAGCTCGCAAGATTTTCTTCCAGCGAGCTCGTTTGCTGTATGACTTTGACTATGAAGTGGATCGCATCTCACTGGTTCAGTCGCTGTTGCTCATGACATACTGGTACGAGACTCCCGACGATCAAAAGGACACTTGGCACTGGATGGGCGTCAGTTTGTCTCTGGCCCATACCATTGGCCTTCATCGGGATCCGGGTAATTCGCGCATGGATCTACGCCGCCAACGAATGTGGAAACGCATTTGGTGGAGCACGTATACTCGCGATCGTCTGATCGCCTTGGGCATGCGACGACCGATGCGCGTTAAGGATGATGATTGTGATGTGCCCATGTTAACTCTTGATGACTTTGAATTCCAGTCCTTCTCACCGGAAATTGTGAAGATGGTCGGGGATTCAGAGATCCTGCATAATATAAGCCACCAGCGAGAGTTGGCGTTGATGTTCATTGAAAAAGCTAAGCTCTGTCTCTGTGTGAGCCATGTCCTTTCAGCTCAATATTCCGTACTTAGCCATAAATTTGGCGGCACTATGGAGACTACGATGATGTTGGTTCCTAAGAAATCAACTGCGGAGTCTTTTGAAGTACGACGATGTGATCAGGAGCTGGAAGACTGGCTGGCCAACCTCCCGGTGGAAACTCAATATACGCCTTCGGGGGTATCGAAGCTTCCTGAGGCCCACGAAGTTCTTCACTCACACCGTGCTTTACTGAAGATGGTTTATCTTACCACATCTAGCGCTCTTCATCGTCCTCAGGTTCTACCTGCCGTTCCTTACCCGTCTATGGATTCAGAGCTCCAGGACATGTCTCGCCAGAAAGTCCGATATGCCGCCTTGGAAATCACCAATATCGCCCAGGATCTTCACATCTTGGACTTAACTCGTTATTACCCTACAACTGGAGTGACAGTTCTTCTCCCAGCAGTCATTATTCATTTACTCGATATCAAATCTAGTGACCCCAGTGTGCGGATGACCAGCCTCCAACGTTTCTACCAATGTATGCGGATCTTACAACGCCTGCGTGAGATTTACGCTTCAGCCGACTTCGCTACCTCATTCTTAGAGGCAGCAATTCGAAAGGCCGGTATCCAGCTTACAGTCGCTCCACAAGACGTCCAATCCAAGCGATCTCGCAAGGCCGCTGCTGCCGCCACCGCCACCACCAACCAGACTAGCAGCGATCCATTTGATTCGCTGTCTCGCAACAATACATTGACTCCCCCACCGGATTCACTAGCCCAGAAAATCCCCGACCTCACTTATCCCCCAAAACCCCCCGCAGGCGGGCGGTCCATTGGTGGTTTATTCGCCTCAACCCCACCACAATCCGACGGCAGCGAGAACGGCAGCACCAACAACGTCAACCCCACCCACGACGCCTTTGCAATTCCCGAGCTAAACTCGGAATTGAGCCTCACGGAGTTGATGGACTTGGCCAATGACGCCGAGGTTACCCAAAACGACTTCGATGCTCTCATTAATTTCGATGATGCCGGTAACGAACTATTCGGCGACGAGTCCGATCAGCCTACAGCCTCGGCTCCAGCTCCGCAAGAAAAGGGCTTCGACTTCGGTCTTGACGACATGAACGTGATGGGCTTTGACATGGAGCCAAAGTCAACTGACTTTGCCGATCGCTCTTCTTCAAACCCTGAGTTTTCACTCGATACCAAGCAACCATCTGCTCTAACGGCTGATCTAGATACGGACCTTGGACTCAGCCCCAACCCTGATGACCAGACATGTGCATTTCCTCTTTAGTTAATGCTTTGGGGATATCTTTTTTTACTTCTATTATCCTATTCTTCTTAGCGCAGTATTTAATTTCTGTCTTGTTACAGACCTTTTGCACATTGAGCCTGATTCGATGGAAAGATCGGCAGGAAGGTTTTCATATCTGGCGCATTTGGGATTTAATATGGACATGGTTTCTCTGTGACGACGATGACGATCTTTGTATTTTCGATAGAGGGATTTCACAAAAAAGCATGACCAATATAACGACTATTCCCTTTTCAGTCTTGTTTTACTCTTTCATACTTTATTTTCTAGATGCACACGCTAGATACCTCGGTAACTGGGGCTGTCGTGGATCGGTTCGATCCACCGATGCCGATACTATCGGCATCACATGTCTGGACCTAGTTCCTCCCGATGTCATTGCGCAGCAGATGGGTCGGCCTCCATAATCCTAGTCCTATTCTAGATATTTGGCGGTTCCAGGGTTCAGCGGGATCGACAGGGGCTCATCTTATGCTGAAGTTATGTACACTGTGCACTGTATGCAAATGTATCAAGTGTGGCTGATACAAGTACACTCCAACGGACCGAGGTCCAAATTTGGCATCTAGTGCCAGTGCCATGGTTGTCGGTGTGTCCATACTTAGACATAGCCGGTTTTACGTTTACGATGTAATTCATTTATTCTGGTAGACGGGCTTCGGGGTTAGAGCTGTCCGTTTGGTAGAATTCAACGGTTTTTTTATTTTCAAAAAGAATGGATTTGTAGCATATCTTCTTATACCACGCATGTGCTTGCATCTAATCTCACGTACATGTGTTGCACCCTGCTTTCAGCGGTATGCGGCACTTACACAAAGAATTCGTAAAAAGTAACTAAAAAGAGAAAATCCAGTCGTCCACTGGCAGCCTATCAAATTGATAAGACTATCGGCTAGCATTTTAGGACTTCATCAATACTATAGCCATTCTAGCTGGCTTGTATCAATGAGTTGCTACTATTTTGGGATCCTGGATACCCCTGTTGATCTCAATAAGGCTTCTAATAACCAGATCAATATCAGATATATTAAGACTCAATACAAGATTCCAAGGTTGTGGCACGCGACATTGTATACACAAACATCGTGCTGGATTTTAGGCTTCTGGAAGCCCCTGGTAAAGTCGGAATGGCTAGTATATTGATTCATATTTGAGCTGCTCGTTATATACTGCTTGTAAGGGTTTATGATAGAAGATTAAGCGTGTTTCGCATCGCAGCATTATAAGATGCGAAGGCTAGTCTGGGAACGTCGGAATCACACAAATATCGCTTCATTGGAATATGGAAATTGCGCCAGCGCAGGGCCAAAGAATGCATGAATATGTATGTTCCCTCTTTCAGGCGAGAAATTAATTTATCTTCCTTTTTTTAAACTAGAAAGATTTCCCGATGCAATGGGACTGGGTCTTCTCCGATCTTGCATCTCAAGCTCTTCCAGCAATTGATTGGCCCTTAAAAAGCAGGGACTAGATTCCAATGCGAATGGATCGATAAAGTTTATCTTTAATAGAAGCTTTCCCCGGAAGTAAACCGGCTTTACTCCGGGGGATAATGGTAGATATCAGTTCCAAGGTTCTTGATAAACTATCAATGCTACCTACATGATGGTTCAGGCAACAGCTTTGAGTAAAGATTGGGGAGACTTATCGCCACAAAATTGATCAAATATTGGCGTCGATGATATAATTCGCTTTGATGCTGACAGAGACTATTGATGGCTTGTAGAGTGCGTCTCTATCAGGAGGGCAGGATTGTACATAACAATTATGTCGGAATAGTTCTAGATAAGCTTCAAGTTTCTCCCTCGATCCCTAGAGCTTTTGCTTACTCAGTTTGCCCGCCTCACCTCTTTATGAAGTACTCCGGAATTCCTCGTTCTCTACCATTCTGAAACAAAAGCTCCAAAACTTGGTCTTACTTGGCTGCCTGTGGCCAAATAATTGGTACATGCAGAGTACTGCGTCGGGCACCTCCACTCAACGATAAGATTGGTCCCCAGGTCTCCACTGCGCCTCAGCTAGCGCCGCCGATCTTTCCCCTCACCAAGGCCCTGAGAGCTCCGGATTGACCCAATTGCGCCTTTGATGCCTTTGCACCATGCTTAAAAGACGTACGCCAAGAAAAAAAATTGCTTTCACGTCGTTGAGGGGACGCTTTTCCCTCGTATCATAATACTACCTTCCCCGGAGCTCCTGCGGGGATGACTGCAGGCGACCCCACGGCCATAATGGTCATGCTTCTGACTGGCTTTTCTGCTAGGCATTGCCTCTTGGCTGTCCCGCTGCTATGCTCAGGAAGGAAATTAGGGGTGACGATTGCTTCAAGCACGCTTTCCGTCTCACCAGCCTCGCGAGTCAGGGCTATCCCCCCAATAAAGTTCGTATTAGCCTATTTACGATGGAGCCTGTTTATCGATCTTCCCCCTATTTAAGCTCTGATTCAGTCACTTTCAGACTTCGTCTCTTGAACGCATAGGCAGTTTACTGCTTAATACGTTCTATAATCATCTGCGATATCATGCGTACTAGTGCCTTAATCCCACTGTTGCTGCCACTGGCAGCAGCTAGTTCTATACCCTTTGGCACCGAATTCGCTCGTCGTCAACTGCCCAATCATCCAACCGGCGTTAAGACCATCAAGACTGCCAATAATGTGACTATTCGTTACAAAGAGCCTGGCAAAGAGGGAGTCTGCGAAACCACCCCAGGTGTTAACTCGTACTCCGGCTACGTGGATCTTGCACCTAATGTGCATACTTTCTTCTGGTTCTTCGAGGCCCGTCACAACCCGGAAACAGCACCAATTACTCTATGGCTCAACGGTGGCCCTGGTAGTGACTCGTTGATTGGACTTTTTGAGGGTAAGAAGGGATATTTCTGAATGGTGATATGTGTGCGGAATGTTAACTGATGGATATAGAACTGGGTCCTTGCCGTGTCAACGAGTCTTATCAAACTTATCTCAATCCTCATTCGTGGAATGAGGTATCCAACATGTTGTTTATCTCTCAGCCCCTGGGCACTGGTACGTGAAATTACTGGGAGAGGAAAATGAACATAATACTAACACTTCTACCTCAGGCTTCTCCTACTCCGAGGAAGAAGCAGGCTCACTCGATCCATTCACCGGCTCGTTTGTCCCCGCTGATATCGCTGGAGTCCAGGGCCGATACCCAGTGATCAATGCCACTATGATTGGTGAGTAAATGGAGGTCAAAGCTCTAGATTGCCAAACTAACGATCGAAGATACGACCAACCTTGCTGCTGAGGCTACTTGGGAAGTTCTGCAAGGATTTCTCGGTGCATTGCCCAAACTTGACTCCAAGATCAAGTCAAAGAGCTTCAACCTCTGGACTGAAAGCTACGGAGGGTATGTTCCCCGAATCATCCAATTTAAATAACGATACTAATTCCTCTTAGACACTACGGACCTGCTGTAAGTTGTGAACAGAGATTGCTCTCTTACTTGTACTGACTTGAGCAGTTCTTCGATCATTTCTATAAAGAAAACAAGAAAATTGCGAATGGCTCCGTTGATGGTATTGAGCTTGAGTTCAACACCCTGGGTATCATAAACGGAATCATCGATGAAGCCATCCAAGCCCCGCATTACCCTGAGTTCGCAGTGCATAACACTTATGGAATCGAGACTGTATGTTATATGCCATGTTGTTCCGGTCCAGAATAAGATACTAATTAATTATTTAGGTTAACAAAACTGTCTACGATTATATGAAGTTTGCCAATAGCATGCCCAACGGGTGTCAAGATCAGGTCGCAAACTGCAAGGCGACTAACCGTACCTCCCTATCAGACTTGTCCATCTGTACAGAGGCGGCTAATATGTGTCGTGACAATGTTGGTACGTTAAACCTTTAAATTTACTTCTTTCTTCTTCGTGATGAATTAACTTTGTTCCCAGAGAGCCCATACTATACATTCAGCGGTCGTGGCACCTACGACATCCGTCACCCATCCGATGATCCCACGCCTCCCAGCTACTTCGAGAAGTATCTCGCCAAAGACTCGGTCATGAATGCACTAGGCGTTGACCTCAATTATACTTCATCCAACGGCGAAATCTACTACGCTTTCCAGCAAACGGGTGATTTCGTATGGCCCAACTTTATCGAGGATCTAGAGGATATCCTTACTCGACCTGTCCGTGTTGCTCTCATATACGGTGACGCAGACTATATCTGCAACTGGTTTGGTGGTCAGGCAATTTCCCTTGCTGCTAAGCACCCGCACAGTAAGAAGTTTAAGGAAGCTGGATATGCGCCGTTCGTCGTTGATGGCACTGAGTACGGCGAGACCCGCGAGTATGGTAACTTTTCCTTCACTCGTGTTTATGAGGCTGGTCATGAAGTTCCTTATTATCAACCTATCGCGGCTTTGCAGCTCTTCAACCGTACTTTGAATGGTTGGGAGTTGCCGAATGGGTTGAAGAAATTGTCTTCCGGGTTTGGATCCGATGGTCCTGCTACTGCGACGCATACTGAATCTTCAGTTGCATTGCCAACTGCTTCTGCTTCGGGGGTTGTTGGTATGAAGAGACAGTATTGATTATGACTTTGTGAAAAGATTTATGAATGTACAGTTGTGGGTATTAGATCACCACGAATATTAGTTCCAAATCTATACAGATAAGAAGCGATGCTCTTCTTATATTACTCCATCATAATATATCAAGGCTTATGTTAGACCATGTTCCATTTGAATCTATTGAAGCTATGTGACAAGTTCACCCGGTCCTGTTTGAGGGATTATGGTGTCCAAACTGGCATACCACACCTCCATTGAGACCCAATCAAGTAATCTGACTCTTTCAAAAAACGACTTTATAATCATTATAAGGGTGGTTGTCGATTGGCGGTACACAGGAGTAAAAGAAGAAAGGAAGGTGTGTAAAGGGGAAGATCCGAAGTCAATCTTTGGTCGACGTAAAGAAAAGTTAGAACCTCCAAGGGATGAGGGCTGTCGTTCAATAAAAGCAGAAAACACGCCTCATAAATGCAGCCGATGATTCATAACATCTAAGAATGCAGACAGGGTTGAAAAACAAAATGATGGTACAAGAAATTGGGTCATAGCCTTCTCTTAGTGTCGCTAATTCTTCTGGGACGAGGTCTCTTCATGAGACTCGGGTTTCTCAGAATCGTCGTGCACAGTGGTACCTCCCAGCACATCGGTAGCAGTTTCATCCGAGAAACGCAGATCGTCCTCCACAGAAGTGCTCTCTGTGACTTTGAAGAAGATGATGGGTGAGGCGATGAGCATGCTGCCAACAAGGAGGCCCCAGCAGGAAGCAAATTCAACCATATAGGGGGTTTTCACAGCATCGAGGCTACAGCGGCTATTAGCATCATGTTTTAGGGAATTTAACGGAATAACAATAGAGTATTACATACCGCCACATTCCAGCTGCGCCTGCAGATTGGATACCCTTATAGAAACCAGCGAAATTTGCCAATTTGCGGCTGTTGTTTGAAAGGGATCCCATATACCTGTAGAGATGGTACCGTTTTGGTTAGAAAACAAATTGTATGAGTGAATTGTAGCAAATCATTCCCACTTACCAGTATGTGCAAGTTTGGAATGCCGCGTCATAGAATCCGTAGAACATATAAAGAAACATAGGGCCGATATAGCCACTGTCCATGAAATCCATATCGGGCTTCACAGTCTCACGAGTATATTGTTTCTGGAAGTCATAACCACCACCCCAAATTGCCATAGTGATGGCGAGGAGGACTCCAAAATTGATCTTGGCACGTGTGGGACGAGAGAAACACTTCATATCGAGCAGTTGGCCGAAGATCAAGGCTCCGACCATCTGCATCGTCCAATATAGAAGACTGTTCAGGGCGCGTGTACGGATAGTGAAGTAGGCGAGGTTGACCGAGTTGAAGTGATAGCCATAAAACCAATTACTTGCCAGGAACATGGGGAACATCAGCACAATGTATGAGTCGCTCCGTAGTGTCTCCCACAAGCCCAAAAACTCCGATTTCCAGGTAGGGTTCTTGATAACGATGACACGCGAGCCATCCTTTCGCTTGATATACTTGGAGTCGGCGATCATCCAGCAAAGGACAAATCCCACAGCCATCAAGACCAGAAAAGCAATATAAGTTGTATTGTCGACCTTGTCGGATTTGCTGTGCATGTTCCGACCCAGCGGGATCAGACTGCCAATGACTCCACCCAGATTAAAAATGACCCAAAAAATGGCGATGTATTTGCCTTTCTCGTGCTCATGTGGGTAGCTCATCATCACCGCGCCTTGTGCACACCATAATAAACCGGCACAGACACCGAGAAAAGCACCCGCGAAGATAAGAAATCCGGCATTTTGGTTGATATTATACGAGAGGAGTGCCGCCACATAAAGGAAGTATCCTAAGCCTCCAAGGGAGAGGGTCAATTGTAGACCGACGCGGTTGGCGATGGAGCCGGCGAAAAAACCGACAACGGCAAAGGTACTGTATAAGGCTGTGTTTGAATTATTCACATCGGTCGCGTTCACTTGACCTCCACCTCCGAGGCCGGAGACCGCGTTATACATGCCGGGACAAAGGAAGCAGACGAATGAGACGAGCACCAATTGTGTTTCCGGGGATGCGAACCAGGGCGCTTGCCATTTGCCTATCTTGAACATCGGTTTATACATCCATGGCGGGCCGAGTATCTCCTGGTCCGCGCCAGACTCGGGGTCATGAACCTCCATTGGTTGAAAGGACTTCTCCGGGGTCGACGCTGCTGATGTGGAGGTCTCCGGAGCCTGAAGGTGTTGCTCAGGCCCTGGGGTAGCCATAATGGGAGGAATAATTTGTGAAGCAAGAGACTTGCGGACTTTGGAGGCGTGTTCAGGTTTCCCCAAAAAAACAGAAATCAACAAGCCAGGCTTAGGAATGAGATCTCGGAATCTGAGAAGCCGAAAATCTGAGAATCTTGGAAAGAAGGAATGCTACGTCCCACGTGAGAAAATCGAAACCCGCAAGGATGCCAGGAATACGTCTGCCTCTTTTTTTTTTCTCCCTCTACCTTTCTCTAAGTATTGTTGGTGTATGGGTGGTAAAAGTGGGAAGGAAGAAGAACCGGGGAATATAAGAATCTTTTTGAATGGAATTTCTTGGGTCTAATTGACTCTATAGCCGCGCTAGCTTATCAATGGTTTCACAGATTAACAGGAAAAGGGAAAGGAAAAACCCAATTATCGATGACACGCTGGGTCGCGAGAAGTGGAGATGTCTCTTCCCCTATCTCCTTTTTTTTGCAGGTCTTGTGGTCTTGGAGTGGGCATTGCGGGGATGGAGAAGATGGAGATATGGAGACTCTGGAGAAATTGAACAAATGGAGATCAGAGCAGCGGATTGAACCAAGTAATGAAAAGTGGCGACAACTCGAGGATGAAATAAGAATAGATGCGACTCTGCATGCGGTCGCAACCGCGCACAATATTGTAACACTCCACATCATTTCTTATGACTAAGGCGTACTAAGGCGGCACTCAGCATGATCCACTTTGGCGGTTGGCGGTAGTTCCCCCATGTTACTAGGGACCTAGGTATACTACTACCTGCCTATAGGAGCAGGATTCATTATCTATAACTTGGTCTTGCGTCATGCATCATGATTCATGAAGTGAAGTCATTAAGAACGTGTGTACAATATGCACCTGGGCCAAAGTGGATAAACACATGTTAACCCCCTCCATTATTGTACATTCACGGATATGTATGCAATTCCCATCAGGGCAATAATTTACCTGGGAATCAGGGCAAATGTTCCTGGTGCCTATTAGCAACCACAAGATAGGATGGATTATAGTTCTAACTCCAAGAAAACAGGCACCACTTGCTTTCGAATACATACTATTATGGGGCCCTGGAGTAGGTATAGGTCATGATTGTAACATGATAAGATCAAGCGCAGGAAGAAAGATAAGACGCGTTCACTGGCAAGAGAAAGAGGGATGTCATCCATTTATACAATGGTCCTATTTGATAAGGCTTTCCTCAGCGCTATACTAAAGCGTTCTAAGTATATCAGCAGTTGCCGCATCCGGAGATCTAATCCTCAAGCCATCTAAGTATACTTTGTCTTCGAGTTCACCCCGTCTAATCTAGAACTATATTCAGTTTGGAGACGAGGAACTATCTTATCTCTTCCATGGACGGATCCAATCATTGCTCTCTCTGTATTAGGATCTTCTCCATCCAGACCCCGTGTGGCATGTATTGTAAACGGCTGTTTGCATCGTATGAAATCAGCAGGCGGTCTGTGTATCAATGCTCAAACCAGAAAGCGGTCGGCCCAAGACGGTGAAGAGACCCTTACCTAAGCCTGCCATTTGCTGCCATTTGCGGCCCCACGAGCTTTAAATGTGGCTACGACGCTGTGAGGTTGCACTGTTCGGTGCTGGTTTCTTTTTTGCCCCCGGATTTCATTGTTTCTTCTGCTTCCAATGCATGGTATCATTATCATTATCATTGATTATCTTATTATTTTTTGGCCCGTTTTAGCTGATTTCACCGGATGCAACTCATAACCGATGGCACCTTCATCCCAACTTGACATCAGGTTCCCCACCCCACGCTCCACTGCGTCATCTATACTATTGTTGTCTACCACATGGATATCCAGACTTGGGAAGATAATAAATAAAATAAAAAAGGGTACCTGCTTCGATTATTCGACGGTCAATGCATATCCATGCTTATACTTTTTTTTTCTTTTCTTTTTCTAGATGGAGAAAGAAGAATATCATGAACGAAAACTATAAGGATCTTCATGTGGGGGGGGGGGGGACAAAGTAGATCGAAATCCGGTCTTCCGCCCTCATGGCGCATGCGACGATACATTCTTTGAAGATCCCATAGTGGAGGATCGTAGTAGTCGTAGCCAGCAGTAAGAAACCCCAGCATTTTAGTGAGAATGAACGAGGGGGCGTGTTACGATCCGCTTTGGCGTGGTACATCTGGGTGGTCTGGCTCCTCCCCTCCCGACGTAACCAACTTCTGCCACTGATTGAAACCTTGAACGTCCTGGGCTCTACTTTATCGATCTTTCTCTTCTTCCTTTCTTGTTCTTCGTCCTTTCCATCTCTTCTCTCCCCAATCAACCTCAACCTAAATTTTTATTCTTCTCTTTTCTCACTGACGTAACCAACATGTATGTGACCTTGACTTCTTTGCATCTCACTTATCTTCATGCTAACCAGAGTTTTTCTACTTTTTGACAGGCGCGTGATTATTAGAGAGGACCCTCAGACTGCTTCGGTGTACATTGCCGAGTACATCGTCAGTAAGTGAATGAATAACCTCAGTTGGGTAGAATCGTCCAAGTCACAGACCTGACCGATTATAGGCCGCATCAAGGAATTCAACCCAACAGAGACTCAGCCATTCGTGCTCGGTCTTCCTACAGGAAGCAGCCCGGAGATCATCTACAAGATTCTAGTTCAGCGTCATCGCGCAGGCGAGATCTCTTTCAGAAATGTCGTGACCTTCAACATGGTACGTATCGAACAATTGAGAACTTCTCTTTGCGCTCTGCTAATAAGATTGAATGTGACAGGATGAATATGTTGGCCTCCCACGCGATCACCCCGAGTCCTATCACAGCTTCATGTACAAGCACTTCTTCTCGCATGTCGACATCCTCCCTCAGAACATCAACATCCTTGACGGCAATGCACCAGACCCTGCTGCCGAATGCGCCGCGTTCGATGCGCGCATTGCGCGCTACGGAGGTATCGAGCTTTTCTTGGGTGGAGTTGGCCCCGATGGTCACATTGCTTTCAATGAGCCTGGTTCCTCGCTGAGCAGTCGCACTCGCGTGAAGACCTTGGCCTACGACACTATCCTAGCAAACTCGCGCTTCTTCGACAACGACGTGAGCAGGGTGCCACGCATGGCCATGACCGTTGGTATTCAAACCATCATGGATGCGCGTGAGGTTGTCATTGTCGCAACCGGAGCTCACAAAGCATTTGCCATCCAAAAGGGTCTTGAAGATGGTATTAACCACATGTGGACTCTTTCCGCATTGCAACTGCACCCTCACCCACTGATTGTTTGTGATCGCGACGCTACCCTCGAGCTCAAGGTTAAGACCGTGCGTTATTTCGAGTCTATCGAACAGGCTGGTACCGATGCTCGTACCCAGGGTCCCCCTTTGGTTTACCGTCCACGTACCTACGTGCCTGCCCCAGTGCCGGTTAAGAAAAGTCCTCAGCGCCAACAACCAACTCCTGATACCACACCGCAGAAGGTGCCTATGGACCTGCGCATAAATACAGAGCTTACAAGGGCCATGGAGGATGAGGAGTTGACTCCTGACAGCATGTCTTCGCGTATGGTTGACTCAGCCATCGGCGGACTTGATGGAGCTCTGAAGAACGACCTTGTCTTCGATCGTATGGGTGCGCGACTGGCTGGGACTGCTCTGTGAAGAATTCTCAGTTTATCACTATGGCATGATTTCTTTTCGGTCATTTTCTTTTCTGGCTTTGGATAAGGAGTGGATGGTGCCTGGGTCTTATTATTTTCCTTTTTACACAACTCATCGCTGCAGCTTTTCTCAGTTTATCAAGTGGAGGAGTTATCTTTTTCTTTCTGCTTTTTCCCCTCGGTTGTTTTGAGCCGATAGATAGGTCATGCTGGATATCCTTTTGAATCTGCGTTCAATAAGTCATTCAGACGACGTGCTAGTATGCTGTAACTTGCATCTCCCGGTAGAGGTATGCAATGTGTATATCCTCTTCAGTTATCAATATGAAAATATATTATCTAATGTTTTTGATGTTTCGTGTGCTTTGTTTTGCCAAGTTAGATGTATATATGTATTTTGCGTTATACTTTGTTTAATATGTGTTACATACTAGTATCGTAAGTTCAAGGTAAGGTTAATCTCACTAAGATGAGGCCTTACGATATTAAAGCCGCTTATGCGCCGAGGGCGTTCTTAGAACCTTGCAATATACTACAGGCCCTCAGCTTCGGTCCGATTTAAAACCGGAAGTTGTACAGCATAGAGTCCAATTGGATACCCGCCGATTTACATATAGGTACACATAGATAAAATTTAGATAGAACATTCACTAAGAAACTTCGTAAATCTTAATTGATGATTGAATTAAATTGAGGAGGCGTTGAAGATGGGTCTCATTTCTAAATACATTTTATGCGCAAATCATGAAGTATAGTCATTACTGTTTACAGCTTGGCAAAAACAGTCGCAACAGCCCCGCTCATATCAACCAAAGTGCTCTTGTTCTGCAGCCAAGCCTCAATGCCGCGACGGCCATTCTCAACACCCAAACCACTCTTCTTCCAGCCACCAACGGCCATCTCAGCCGGACTCTCACCCCAGGTGTTGATCCAGGTGATACCAGCTTGAAGCTGGTCAATGACGCGGTGTGCCTGGTTCAGATCCTTAGTGAAAACACCGGCGGCGAGACCAAGCTCTGTGGCGTTGGCGCGCTGCACCGCCTCCTCAACGGTATCATAGTATAGCACGGACATGACGGGTCCGAAGATCTCTTCCTTGACAATACTCATGGAATCAGTGCAGTCGGTGAAAATAGTGGGCTTGACCCAGTATCCGGCTTGCAGATCTTGAGGCACATTGGGTTTCTCGGGTCCACCACAGAGAAGAGTAGCACGGTCCTTTTCAATACCGTTACGGATGTATGAGATGACCTTCTCGTGGTGAACGGCTGAGCTCAGGGGCCCAAAGTTTGTCTGTTCGTCGAAGAGGGGTCCAGCCCGCACGAATGGGATCTTCTCCAACAGACGCTTCTCAAAGACAGCCTTCATAGATCGGGGAACGAAGACTCGGGTGCCATTTGTGCAGACCTGGCCTGTGCTGTAGAAGTTGGCCATCATAGCTCCGTCGACTGCGCTCTCGAGATCGGCGTCTGGGCAGACGATCAATGGACTCTTGCCGCCCAGTTCCATGGTGATGTATTTCATGTTGCCGGAAGCTGAGCCTGCTACCTTCATACCGGTTGCTACTTGGCCGGTGAAGGAGACCTTGGCAATGGTTGGGTGGCTGGTCAGATGAGCACCAACGTCGCCAGCGCCGTTGATGACATTGAAAACACCAGCAGGTAAACCGGCTTCGGTATAGACCTCGGCAAGAGTCAGGCCGTGGAGGGGTGTGAATTCACTAGGCTTGTACACCATAGTGTTACCAGCGGCAAGACAGGCGGCGGATTTCCAGAGGGCACTAAACGAAACGTTTCATTAGAATAAGATTGAGTGGGGGGAAACCGAAAACTTACATTTGAATGGGATAGTTCCAAGCACCAATTCCCGCACAGACACCCAGGGGCGCCTTCTTCGTATACACCCAAGCATCCTCCCGCAATTGGGTGGTCTCACCATTCAAACCACCACCACCAATGAAATTGGCATAGTACTCCAAGACATCGGCACCAGTTACCACATCGACGGTGCTGGTCTCTGTATAGGCTTTGCCGGAGTCCAAGGTCTCCACGCGAGCGATCTCATCATTGCGTTCCCGAAGGATGTTTGCGGCTTTCTGCAGGATGCGCGCACGGGCAATCGGGGGAGTCTGTGACCAAGAGGGGAATGCCTTCTCAGCCGCCCCAATGGCGGCATCGATGTCAGAGGTCGAGGCTACTTGGATATCAGCCAGCGGGGTTGCGGTGGCGGGATTGAGTGTTTGGAAAGTTTTGCCAGAGGATGCGGGTTGCACCTGGCCACCGTAGTAGAGTTGACGAGGAGGGAAGGAGAGGGCCATGGTGGATATGGTGTTCTCTTTTTTTAATTTTTATGAAGGGGGTATTAAGGAAGAGAAAAAGAGGGAAAGAGAGAGAGAGAAAAGATTGGGGAGGGAAGAAAAGAGAGGAATGACGATTCATCCAGACTGAGAGTCTAATCCAGACATACATTAATTGCTACACCGCCCGAGGTCGGTGGAGTCGACGCCAATCACGTAACAGTTTAGAGGAAGAGGAGTGCACATTTGGCTTTATTTGCGGGGACAAAATGCAAAATGTTATTCAGAAATGCTCGTGGTTGGGAGTGTGACGTAGATGAGTACGATCAGATTTGAGCTGTGTTACGTGTGATATGATCTCGATTAGCATCTATATACACCTACTTTCTCTCTGTTATTATACCTACTATCTCTCCGTATCCTATCTCTATCTATTTCATTTATTCTCTTATCACTGTGTTTTATCCATCACTATTCACTCTTTTCTTCTCTTCCCCGTTAGGAAAATCAGTGGATCCTGCTTATGCTTATCCAAAAGTCTCCATTTTAATATCCTTATCTTAGCCAATCACGTCTGTTCTTTCTCTCCAAGACTTCAAACTTTTACGTGAGACTATTCCCAATTAGGCAACTTGATTGAGATTTCGGATCGGGTCTTGCTCTCCGATCATTTCTTTTCCTTCTCCACTTTCTCTTTCCCAGCTTCTTGCCTCTCTATATAATAAATGACGGTGAAAAAAAAAAAAAAACCTATATTATGTCCCATGCTTCCAACCTCTCCCCATAATCTCTCTCCTTCTTTTGTGTCTCCTTTCATATATCCAATCTTGAACATAATTATATCTGCATCATGGCCACTACCAACGATTTCTCTGCCTCAGAGGTTGACAGCTACGACTACATTGTTGTAGGTGGTGGCACTGCTGGCTGTGTCATCGCTGCTCGTCTGGCCCAGTACTTGCCCAACAAGCGCGTGCTGGTCATTGAGGGTGGTCCCAGTGACTTCTCTGATGATCGTGTCTTGAACCTCAAGGAGTGGCTCAACCTCCTGGGTGGTGAGCTGGACTACGACTACCCTACTACCGAACAGCCCAACGGTATGTCCGATCTGCTTGTAGCCTATTCTTCCCTTGCGCGACAATTCCCATTGCAACCGTGACCATGCTACGATTTATCGCCTCTCCCATGAGAGGCATCTGGATTAATAGCGCCACCATGATTTTTTTACCCTTCTATCCATCCGTATAAGAAAACAATTTACTTACTTTTTTATTCCCTTCCAAAAAGGCAACAGTCACATTCGCCATTCTCGTGCGAAGGTTCTGGGTGGTTGCTCTAGCCACAACACCCTCATCTCTTTCCGTCCCTTTGAGTATGACTGCCGTAACTGGGTCGCCAAGGGTTGCAACGGTTGGGACTTCGAGACCTTCACCCGTCTGATCGATGGCCTGCGTAACACCTTCCAGCCTGTCCACGGCCGCCACCGCAACCAGCTGTGCAAGGACTGGATCCAAGCCTGCTCTTCTGCCATGAACATCCCCATTATTCCTAACTTCAACGCGGACATCCGCAAGAACGGCGAGCTCACCGAGGGTGTTGGCTTCTTCAACGTCTCCTACAACCCCGATGATGGCCGCCGAAGCAGTGCCAGTGTGGCTTATATCCACCCCATTCTGAACGGCGAGGAGAAGCGCCCTAACCTGACCATTCTTACCAATGCTTGGGTCTCTAAGATCAACGTCGAGGGTGACTCCGTGACCGGTGTCAACGTGACTCTCCAGTCTGGTGCTAAGCACACCCTGCGTGCCCGCAAGGAAACCGTCATCTGTGCTGGTGCTGTCGATACCCCCCGTCTCATGCTGCTCTCTGGTCTGGGTCCTAAGGAGCAACTGTCCAACCTCGGAATTCCTGTCGTCAAGGACATCCCCGGTGTTGGTGAGAACCTGGTTGATCACCCCGAGAGTATCATTATGTGGGAGTTGAACAAACCCGTCGATCACACCATGACCACCATGGACTCTGACGCTGGTATCTTCCTGCGTCGCCAGGCTCCCGATGCTGCTGGTTTCGATGGCCGTGCCGCTGATGTGATGATGCACTGCTACCAAATTCCTTTCACCCTCAACACCACTCGCCTGGGCTACGACGAGCCTTTGCAAGCCTTCTGCATGACCCCCAACATTCCTCGTCCCCGCTCTCGCGGTCGTCTCTACCTCACTTCTTCCGACCCCTCCGTGAAGCCTGCGTTGGACTTCCGCTACTTCACTGACCCCGAGGGCTACGATGCCGCTACCATCGTTGAGGGCTTCAAGGCTGCTCGTAAGATCGCCGAGCAAGCTCCTTTCAAGGACTGGATCAAGCGCGAGGTGGCTCCCGGCCTCAGTGTTCAGTCGGATGAGGCTCTGTCCGAGTACGGTCGTCGTGTTGCTCACACTGTGTACCACCCAGCCGGTACTACCAAGATGGGTGACCCTATCCGCGATCCCCTGGCTGTCGTTGACTCCAAGCTGAAGATCCGTGGCTTGAAGAATGTCCGTATTGCCGACGCCGGTGTCTTCCCCGATATGCCTAGCATCAACCCCATGTTGACTGTGCTGGCTATTGGTGAGCGTGCCGCTGAGATGATTGCTGAGGAAGCCGGCTGGTCCAGCTCCCAGCCTCGTCTGTAAATTATGACAGGAACGGATGAGTCAAGCCAGTCTTGATATGTTTACGAAAAAAAAAGTAACACGTTCTTTGTTGTTCTTTTTTATTTTGCCAAGTTTTAACGGTCTAGCATATAAGCGAGCGGCGTGGACCCCCATCAAGATTGACATTGGGTGTATCCCTAATCTATGCACTGCATAAGATACGTACGTTGATAACATATCAACTTTATCTTCGACATGGAGGTTGATCAAACAATTTATACCACCAAATACTAAATGCATTTTTAAATTTTGAATGAACATATTTATTTCAAACTATTCGTCTTGTATCCTGAGTAGATTTAGTACTCGCGAATGTAGCTCTGAGAACGAGGAAATATCTATGAATGCGCTGCATGGTATTTGTCTATGATTGATAAATGCAATACATGCCTGAACTCCTGCAGCACCGATACTAGAAGACAAAATGAAGCCGAAATGCGCAATAAGCTGCCAAGAACACCGAAGGAACCAAACCCGAAAGACAGCAAGATGGAACGAGGTAGGAAAAGCGGCAGGCAACCCGCCCAATGGAATGAATGTAAGAGCGTTAGACCCCGACAGTCTTCTCGGCATCATGAATCTTCACACCGAACTTCCACACTTGATCAACTGTCAAGGTCGATCCAGAGTAGGCGTCCTCCTTCTCTCCCAGAACAACTAGATCCGCATCCGCACCACTCTCCAGGGATCCCTTCACTCCCTCGAGGCCGAGAAGTCGAGCAGGAACAGCAGTGACGGTATTGAGGGCATCCGCTGTAGAGGCTCCTGACCAGCGACGGAAATTGTTAACACACTCGATCAGAGTTGCAGAGCTTCCAGCAATCTTATCAGAACCCTCCAGAGTCAAACGAGCGCCAGTCTTCACAATGCGCTCGCCGTTAGTCCACTCGTAAACACCGTCGGGCAAACCACACAAGCGCATAGCATCAGTAACGAGAATCAAACCCTCGGGGTGGGCGTTGTATGCAATCTTGATGGAGGTCGGGTGCAAGTGAATTCCATCAGCAATTACACCGTAGTAGGGACGGCGACGCTCGCTTTGACCGAGCAGACCGAAGATACCGGGGTTACGGTGGTAGAAGGGGCGCATAGCGTTAAACAGGTGGGTGATCATTCGCGCACCCTGGTGAGTAGCCGAGACAGCCTGTTCGTAGGTAGCGTCCGAGTGTCCGATTGAGTAGATGATGTTGCGCTTGGTGATTTCAGGGATCTGAGCCATCATGTTGCCGACTTCCGGAGCGGCAGTGATCATCTTGATAGGGCATTCGGTGCCCAAGTTATCAGCACCGTAACAGTGAAGTAGATCCTCGAAGTTCTGCGCGGCAAGTAGCACCTCAGACTTGTGGATGCCGTTTCGACCGTGCGAAATGAATGGACCCTCGACGTGGGCTCCCAGCGACTCTGCGCCATCTTGAGCGATATGGGTAGCGGCGGTTGGGCCAAGGGAGGGGAGAACCTTTATTCATAGAGTTAGAGTTAGCTGGTAAGATATAATAGCTTCCCTCTTTTGCCGCATGGATTGCATACCTTCCAGTAAACCTCGGGTGTCGAGCTCACGATAGTAGGTAGATATGAAGTGACACCAGTGCGAGCTAGTCCGTGATTCGTCATTCGCAGACCCTCATCATACTTCTCCTTCGTTTCACATGGTACGGAGAAGTCAAAGCCATGCGCTCCGTTGAGTTGCACGTCGATCAGACCTGGGGCCAGAATACGGCCACCAAGGTCGATAATCTCATCGGGGGAGAGATGTAGTTCGTAAAACGCCTCTTGGTCTTTGAGGACTTTCCCGGACAGCGAGTCAATCCAGAGATCCTGCTCCACCAAGGATGAACCTCGCAAGATGCGACAGTTCGTAAACTTGGTGATGCGAGGGGTGGTGGCTGTTTTGCCTGGCATGATGAATGATTAATGTCGAGTCTGATGATTTAATTCATCCCAAGTCCCTGAAGACGAAGAGGTTGAGGTGTAGAGGGAAAAGGAAATGATAAAAGGCATTTGACAAACAAATCCAAAGTGGTAGTTTATTGAGAACGGACTCGGGAGTATGATGTAACCGTTGTGACTATGGGGATTGTGTTCTGCAGGTGACATTTTTGCCGGCATTGAAAACGGGGTTCATTGTACATAGATCCATATTGTGGATGTAGCGCATGTAACCCTTGGGACTAACGACCAACCCGCACTTGGGCAGTGTGACATCGGGAGTGGACCGAGCTGTCAATACGGGTAAAGGTAATACGGAAGCGGATAGAATATACTGCCGTATTTTAGATCCATACACGGCTATACAGGCGGAAACACCATAGTGGGGAGCTGCTTCAAAGTGCATTTTTCTGCCGGTTGTAATCGTATTTCACGAAATAATTAAGATCTTGCCCAGTTCTCACCCATGGATCCAATCAAAACCCGGATAATTATACACTCAGCGCTTAGACGATGTGGGAGGATGGGATACCCTCGACCAGATGACTCAGTTCGAGTCTCAATTCTCAGGTTTATAATGTTTGACGTGATTAGGTAAGAAAACTCCCGCAGATCATCAAGCACCTATTGTTTCCTTGTCGCGATCTAAGTCTTATCTCCCTGTCTGCTCCAATTCCCCCCGATTTCCCCGATTTCCCCGATTTTCCCGATTGCGGCTCTGGGGCCGTGCAGCTTATTCTAGCCTGACATAGGCCTGACCTTCCCTCCTTCTCCTCCGTCACCTGACTGCGACCTCGGAGCTTCCCAACTTATTCTAAACCTCACATCTCTATCAAAAAAAGGACTTGAATGCTCGGGGCTGGATCCTCGCCTGCTTGCAACGCTCTTTTCTTTCTTCCCGGTCTCCACCCCTGGCATTCTTCATTCTCCCTCCCCCTCCCCCCAGGGCCATGGCCCCGAAAGAGGACATGCTGCCCCCGGGCTGGGAGGATTTAGACAGGTATGTCAATCTCCTGTTCCGGAGAGTGATACTTTGCCAGCCCTACCCTACCTTATTTTGTCCATCTCCACGCGTTGTGGAACCCAAACACGTCCCCTTCCTTCCCCACCACTATCCTCCTACCCATCGGACTTATTTAATCATTTCCCCTTGCGGCGATATATTGCCTAATATGATGGAGTGGGAGGGTATGACTACAGAAATCATGCTTACCGTACTAACCCATGGATTGGATTAGGCAAATGGGCCAGCTCTTTATGATGGGCTTCGATGGTACCTCGGTCAGCCCGGAGATTCGCTCACTCATTGAAGATTACCATCTAGGCTCTGTCCTCTTATCAGCGAAGAATCTAAAATGTAATCTTTCTTCATTCTTGTTTTCGTTTCTTTCCTTCCTTTTTGTCTGTTTTTTGTTTTAGATCTTTGTCTTTGCTATACTGTTGACTAACCCCATCATTAGCCGCTGAAGAAGCCACGCGTCTGGTCCTTGAGCTGCAAACAATTGCTCGTAATGCGGGTCACCCAGCACCTTTGTTGATCGCGTTGGATCAAGAGAATGGCGGGGTAAATAGTCTATATGACGAAGTATACGTACGACAATTCCCAAGCACCATGGGTATGGCCGCAACGGGGTCTAAGGAGCTAGTCCATGAAGTCGCCGTGGCTACTGCCCAAGAGCTCAAAGCGGTTGGTGTGAATTGGATCCTTGGTCCAGTGCTTGACGTTTTGACCAACATACGAAACCAACCACTTGGTGTGCGCACAAGCGGAGACGACCCTCAAGAGGCTTCTCAGTATGGGGTCCAGTTTATGAAAGGATATCAAAAAGCAGGACTCGCGACGTGCGGCAAGCATTTCCCTTCATATGGCAATATAGAGTTTTTGGGTTCTCATGCAGATGTACCGGTCATCACGGAATCCTTGGAACAACTCAGTCTCACTGCGTTGGTGCCTTTTCGTAATGCTATCACGCACGGCCTGGACGCCATGATGGTAGGTGGCGTATCCATGTCATCAGCTGGTATGAATGTTATGCACGCCTGTTTGAGTGATCAAGTGGTTGATGAACTCTTGCGGAAAGACTTGAAGTTTAAAGGCGTCGTCGTATCGGAATGTTTGGAGATGGAGGCTTTAACACACAACATTGGCGTGGGTGGTGGCACTGTGATGGCCAAGAATGCCGGTTGCGATGTTGTCTTACTTTGTCGTTCATTCCCAGTACAGCAAGAGGCAATCAATGGGCTGAAGCTGGGCGTTGAGAATGGGATAATCGGTCGTCCTCGCATCGAAGAATCGCTTCGACGTGTTTTGAGCCTGAAAACCCGCTGCACGTCCTGGGATCAGGCACTAAATCCCCCTGGCCTCCTTTCTCTCACGCAAATGCAGCCTTCACATACGAACCTCTCAACGCGTGCCTATGACAACTCAATCACCGTCATGCGCGACAAGAATAACTTTCTACCTCTTTCCAATATTCTCGATGCTAGTGAGGAGCTTCTGCTCTTGACTCCTTTGGTGAAGCCTCTTGCAGCTTCTGCAGTCACTCTTTCCGCTAATGAATCTACTCATGGGTCTCTTGATCCGGCAGCTGTACTCGATCGCACGGCCTCGGTGGTCAGCGGAGAGACAGTATTCAAAGAATTAGGGAAATCCCTCTCACGACAAAGGAATGGCCGAGTTTTGCATACTTCTTATACAGCAAATGGAGTGCGTCCCATCCATGAAGATCTCATTAAACGAGCGAGTGCTGTGATAGTTGTCACGGCAGATGCCAACCGCAATTTGTACCAACAAGCCTTCTCCAAACATGTTTCATTGCTTTGTCAGTCACAATACTCCCCATCGGGTGAACGCTCAGAGAGACCTTTGGTTGTGGTTGCGGTCAGTTCACCATATGATTTTGCTATGGATTCTTCTATCGGAACATATGTATGCACATATGACTTCACAGAAACTGCATTGCAGGCTTTAGTCAAGGTTCTGTACGGCGACCTAGTCCCCAAGGGATCTTTACCAGGATCCATTACTCGCAGTCAAAAAATCCACCAGTCTCGTCAACATTGGCTTGTAGAGAATTGGAATGAAGAGCGGGACGCCCGTGCCCTGGATGCACTGCTAGACGTGGTCAGGGAGGATTGTACACAAGGGCAGCGATCTGAGCTCCTTGGTGCAACATCCAATAGCTTCCTTCTTCGGAAGGAAGACATTGATGAAACGCACTTTGTGGTTCGTAACAGCAGTACACAGGCCCTATATGGGTTCTGTGCTACCTACTTCTTTCGGTCCACCTGCACAGGTGTCATTGGATGCCTAGTCGTCGATCCGTCCCGGCGAAAGCTCTCTATAGGCCATTCTCTCCATAGCCGTGCAATTCGGTCACTTCTTCAACGGAAGGGAGTGAAGCGATTTCAGCTTGGGTCACGACTCCCAGGTATCTACCTTGGTATTCCTACTGCCCTTTCTGTTGAGCGCAAACGACTACGACAATGGTTTGCCAATCTTGGGTGGAACACGGCGCTCTCTCGTCCTGTCTGCAGTGTGGTACTGCGCAACTTAGGAACATGGGCACCACCTGAGGGGCTCACCGTGGCGCTACAGAATACCGAAGTTAGCTACGATCTGGTCTACGGATTAGACTACGCCCGTGAGATTCTTGACCATATCAAAACCAACGCCCGGCAAGGGGTAACTGATATCTACCGGATTGCACTGGGTGGCGCTCCCAATTGTGGTATCATCCGAGCCAAACGTCCGTCGGACGATATGATTCTCGGTAGTATAGTGATATACAATGAGCGATCTGCGTTGGCGGAGCACATGCCGGCATTACGCGCCACTTCGAATCCTGTCGGGGGAATATCATCACCTGTGATTTCTCCTTGTGCCGATGAATATTCCATTATCATGCAGGGACTGATCCTTCTGGCTATCAAACAAATCCGAAAACTAAATGCGCATGCTGTCGTGATGGATTGTGTAAGGACCCTGTTTTTTTTAAGAAAAAATTCCCCGCTTTTATTTACAATTTCCGAATCCTTTCAAAACTGACGAGATACGCAGGTGGATGGCGACGGCAATTTTGATTGCCTCTCCTCGTTGGGCTTTGATATGCTCCACAGTTATGAAGAAGTCAACTGTGATGCAGCCACCTGGACTATGATGCATCCAGCCTAGGAATAAGAACACTAGGTCTTTGTTTACGGTTAAGTCTTTTTTTTTATTTCCCTTCCTCTTGACTCCGGATTGTCTCATTCTCTGGAGAGTTCTGTTTTACTTTTTTCGCATCTATGATATCCCTCTGGCACTTTGGTTATGGTAATATTACTCGGAAGGCTGGGATTTGCAATGCAGGTACATGAGCCCCAATCAAGCCTCTCTGATTGGGTATGAAATTTACATGAGAAATTTCGTTTCGTTTTTTTTTTACTATTATTATCCTTTGTTTCAACTTTTCGCCTCTCGCACTCTGTAGTGTCATGACCATACATTCCGGTGATTACTCTCTTTGTCTGTCTCTATCCCTTCTCGTATCATGGGGGCGACTCAGAAACGCCTGGTGGGTAGGACAAAGGCATCCGTACAGCGTCATTCCGACCAATCTGACATCATTCCATCCAAGTTACAGGCTCTTTTCTTTGTTTCAATGTGCTTTTTTCTTTCTTCGTGACTAGTTTAAGGTTTTTATCTTTTTATCTTTTTTTTTTTTTACCTGGTTATCTATTTTTTCTTTTCCAGGATAAAAGTACTCATGCGACGATCACGGGAGATCCGCATCCTGCGTGTGCCCTGAATGGAGCTTCGCCAATTTCATTTGTCTTGGTTCAACCCAGCCATACGGAAGCTTGGGGCCGCCGTGCCATGATTGCACCTAATATGACCCTTTCTGGGGCTTGCGAGACCCATAGTGGAGCAATTGGGCGAGGCACCAGTTTAACGGCTGTTGCTGACTGGACCGGACGTCCAACGGACCTTGGGAAACTAACTTCGCTTTGTACGGATTTATATGGGGAGCAGTGGGTTTCTTTTCCTATCTTATCGAACCTCAATATAATTCTGGACTTGACTTGGCGCCAGAGGCGAACCAAAGAGAAAAGACCGACCGAGAGGAGAACGGAGAGAGATAAAACTTTCGCATCCACTCGGCCTCCCGTGCGAAGAAGGCGAGGAGGCTCGAGGGGCGAAAAGAAAAATACTGTACACCTATGGGCAGTGTACCTACAGTGTACCTACAGTGTACAGGCGGATAAGTCGGAGAAGCGAACCTCCTCCCTTAGGCGAGCCATGAGATGAAATGATCCGCTTTTGCTTCTTTTGGTGAAGATTTTCCTGTGCTTGAATCGTGCAGATGAAAAGTACTTTAATTTCTACGATAATATATGATTTAATTAAAGCCAAAGTACCGGTTCGAGTCGATTTTGTGCAGAAAAGACGTTTGGACCTCGGGGCGTCGGGGCCACAATTACATCCGTTGCTCAGATCTCTTGGAGGCAATTTAGTAAGGTTTTTCTGACCAATTGCCGTTTGGACTCGGGTAAAGAGAGGGAAAATATGAAGATTTTATTGAGAGTCTTTTGTCATGATTCTATATTTTGGCTGTTTCTTGCAAGGGTGTGTATAGTAGGCAACTAGAACGGTCATGCAGGTGGCCTGGAATCCAGCAACAGCCCTGAACATGCAGTAGGTACAGTTTAGCTGACATCGATCCGATCCACATTCCTGATCGTCAAGGGATTCGATATCTGTTCTGTTCTGTCCTGCGCTTTTCGTCGTTTTTATCTGTGCCGAAAGAAGAGAGGGGAAAAAAGGAAGCATAAAATCAAATGCGTACGATGTATTGCATAACCCCCATAAAAACCCCTGCTGAGTTAGGGGAATGGCCCATCCCGGCATATTCAAAGGTGTTCTTTAATTCTCTAGTGCTCGGTAGTCCGAAATCCTCTTTACCAAAGCGTCTACTGTAGATCGATCTCGGTGATCACCGGGTTGAGAACATCTTTTCTTGTTCTGTTCATTCTTGCATTGCTTCTGTTTCGTTTCTTTTCGTTTCTTTTTCTTCTTTTTCTTTTTTTCCCTTTATTTTTCCGGCGGTTCGGGAAGTAAATGGAAGCTTCGGGAGATCAGGGGCCGCAACACAAAGTTCACGGCCTCGCCGCATTGGGTAACGTGCACGCCTGCAATGATCCTAACCGGCCAACAGAAGATATGTGTAGCAGGATGGGAAGAATGCCCATGCATGATTCGGTGGGGAGTGGATACACTCCACTTGGTGCAATCGAGCAGAGAGGAGAAAGGGGGGAAGGTTAGTAGGGGCGAATCCACCACGATTGGATCCCCCGGGCTCACACTCGCCCAGCTTCACTGGGTCCTGAGGGCCCTTAGGCCCTGAGACCCGTGCAGGAATCGCAGCACAGTCGGAGATAATCAAATCGGGTAAATGCACAGGAGATGAAGGAGGGCACGTCCAGTCGATCAGGTTTGAAGCAACAGACTTCACATGGGTCTTTTAAGGTTTTGGTGCTTTTGCTGCTGCTGTTTCGATCTCGCTTGTCCACCTTCATGACCGAGTTTGGAAAGTCGAGCAAAGACGGTTTTAACGGTCTAGACAAATCATGTCTTCATGTTCCACATGCTCGTGATGCCGCGCCAGAATTACACGGGTATGACCTGGATGCATCACCCGACGCGCGACTATGAACCTGCAGAAGATCATGAATTAATGAATAGAAAATAGAAAATAATAATACAATAATTGCCCGTCAACGGACATCGCCGGTCCCACCCCTCTTCCTCTCTCTGTCTTTTGCCTTTTGCCTATTTTTTTGGGTCTCTCTGTCTCTCTGTCTCTTTTTTTTTTTTTTTTTTTTTGTTATTGCGTTATTATTATCTAGGGTGAATAGGTGGATAAGTGGATAGCTGGGTTTTCTTGCCTGTTTTTGTCCTCGCCTAGCTTGATGGATTCCTCTTTGGGATCCGGAGTTCTGCTTTCTTCCAGATAATTCGGCCCCCACAAGATAGAAATTCAACACCAACTGCAATCAGAGAGAGTTTTTCTTTCCCTGTACTGAACCAGGTTCGGTTCCTGGCTCCGACTGGATGCGGACGCCAAAGTGGATTTTGCCCGTTCGCAGTGGGACCCGGTCGGCATCACCAATCATGATGGTTGCCCCAGCTCATCGAGCGGAGAAAGAGGATCGTAGTCCAGATGCCCCGTGCTTTTTCTTTTTTCTGAAGCGTAACTCGTGTCCTGCTGGATGGATGCATATGGTGGCGTTGATTGGGCTGGGGCACTTCCAGGACGATGGCGCTGCATGTCAGACGGAGCCCATGTTGATCATCAATCCTTCAGAGAAGGGATCGAGAAGAATGAGTTTGTATCGAATTGAATATACTTTGACCAAGGAGGGGGAAGAAAGTAGAAGATGGTGGTGCAATAAGGTACCGAGTCTAGAAAGTCTAGATGGAAGAAAATTACGAGACAAAAACGGGACACCGAAAACGAAAAGCCTGTATACTGTATACACTCATCCTGGTGCACAATGGAAATTATCTATGAGACAGGATCCATGGAAATCCCCCGGTACATGATGAATGAGTAGTACGTCTTATACGAAGTACCTCAGGTATCTACCACATGTAATTTAGCCTCTATATACTTTTCTATAATTCTATTATAATTTATACTACATAGAGGGGGGTACCGCAGCCCTGTCTTGCATGATTGGCGTTTTTCCTAGGCCTGGATCTCTCTGTACGCAGTGGGTTCCGAGTTTGTGCACTGTAGAATGATCTTCAGGGCCCAGTTTGGGGCCGTGAGACTGCGAGAGTCTTGGAGGGAGAGAGAGAGAGAGACAGAGAGAGAGAGAGAGAGGGGGAGAGAGAGAGAATGTCAGTATTTAGATTTCATGTTTCAGTACGGGAAATATTCATATGCTTGCCGACAGCCGATCGTCCTGAAGAGAGAAAAGGATTTGTCCAGTGTAATCATCACTTGGATTGTAAAAAAAGATTAACAAAATGAAGTGGAGATCATATATCAGTCGACACCCTCTAATGTACCTGACATATGTACTTAATTTATTTAACATAATGACCCCCCTCCTCTTGCCTTCCTCCTCTCTCCTAATATTGATCATCTGCTTTCCACCCTGCTACTTTAATACCGGCTGTATCGAGTGTACCGAGTGTACCGACCTCCTCCCGGGGCCGTATTGTCTGATACTGTCCATTACGGGTCTGTACAGATACCAAACCGTCTTCGTTCTCCGCAAAAACCGCGGCTCCACTTTTCCCCGAATCCGCCGTTCGCATCGCTCTTACCCTCTAACCCAAACCCTCCTCTCTCTCCTCGAGAAAAGCCGCATTCCAAGACTTTCTTCCCCCTTTTCTATTCCTTCGTTTCCTCTTTTCTCCGTGTGTGTTCATCCAACCTTCTGCCCTCGCCATGGAGGGCTTCGATACCATGGCTATGCCGCCTTATCTGGCGAGCCCGCTCTCCCTCGGCAATCTCCAGGGCTCCGACTATCTGAATGCCATGCCGGGCCTTGACCTCCCCGATCATCGTTCCAACTTCGACTCCGAAACTTTTGTCAGGTAATACTCCGATCCGCTCCTAATTTGATTGAGACGAAGAAAAAGAAAACAAGAAGAATCCCTCCCATATCAAAAAAAAGCAAAGAAAGAGAATGGAGGGGGGGAAAGGAAGAGGAACAAAACAACCAAAACAAGAGGAGGGGGCGCAATTGCACAGAGACTCAAGAACTAACAACCATATAGCGACGATCTCTCCTTTCATCCAAATGGACTGCCGCAGTCCTTAAAACGCTTTCCCTCGGGATATGACGACCCTTTCACCGATATGGTCGCCCCGTTCGACCCAGTCCCACCAGAACAACCACCCCAGGACTCCTCGATTGACCACAATAATAAATTGCTGAGCTTCTCACTGCCAGCATATCACTTCACCTTGCTCGATTACTCCATGCGACGAACTTCATTATCAGTATCTGCCCAGTTGCATGGAATGTTCTTCTTGGCCGAATCGCCCTATACCACATCGCCCTCGGACAATGCTCCGCCGCAGCAGGGCGCCGAGCTGACCTGCTATCGTCGCAACTTATTCCAGATCACCGGATCCGTCACATTACCCCGAGGCATGCGCTACATAATGACCGACAACGGCGACCGTATCCCAATATTAGCTCAAGAACTCACTGTGTCAGCCACGGAATCAGTGGAGGGGAACCCGGTGAAGATCATTTCAGTGCCATGGAAAACTCCCTCGGCTGCCGCGGCTAACGCCAGCTCTGCCATCGATGACCACAGTAACGGCGGTGCCATCAAAATCGAGAAGGAACCCACGCCAATCCCATTGGATATTATGGCGGGCCAGGATCTCGATACGGACTATGCCACTTTCCCCATTGCCTGGAAGCGTCTGCAGTTTCGTGTAGCCACCGCTAATAATGGTCGCCGAAAGGAGCTCCAGCAACATTTTGTTGTCCGTTTGAAAGTGGTTGCCACTCTGTCCACGGGGGCCAAAATCTCTATATCGGAAGTCCAGTCGGGTCCCGTCATTGTTCGTGGTCGTAGCCCGCGCAACTTCCAGTCTCGAAAGGACCTTCCCCTCAGTGGTAGTGCTGCAGCCTCTCGAAAGAATCAGGCCAACTCAGCTGCGCTGAATCGCACTCCAACCAGCGAGTCGGTCCCTCGTCGTGCCAGCGTGACTCCAGCTAAAAATAAAGCCCCATCAGCTACTGTTCAGAGCAGCTCACCCGAAACTACATCCGTGCCACCTCCCAGCATCATACAACAACCTCAGGCCCCACCTGATTGGACCCCTATGCCTCACGCCGCATCTAACAACGTAATGTCTCACCACCAGCCTCTCTATCCTCATTCCAGCGAGCAACTCTCACAGGCTGTCGATCAACAACGCAGGGTCAGCAGTACGACAGCTGCCTCAGCTGCGCCTATTAATTTGTCTCTTTTGGACGCAGAGGACGGTGGCGATACAAGCCTCCAACTAGACCAAAAGATGATGACATCTTACGCCAACGAAATCCCTCAACAACATTCAGTGAACCTCGACCATTCTGCTCCACCAGCCAAGATGCGCAAAATCTCCCACAACATTTCTCAGACCCCGTCTCGCAGTGCCACTTCATCTATTCCACTCCTGGAGACTGCCAATCTACCTCAGCAGTTTGTATCATCACTACCCTTTCCAAATGAGAGTACCGATTTCCTATATGAGTACTTTCCACTAGGGTTGGATGATTGGCAAGCACCGGTAGACGCTGTCTATCGTCCGCATGTGGTGCATCATACCAACATGCCTGAGATGAAGTTTGTGGCATCTAGAGGGCGCAGCAAACGTTATTTTGCGGCAGAAGATGTATTTTAACACTCAATCTCCTGACTTGGGGATGGAGTTTATTTTCCTTTTTCATCTCTCTGCCTTGTGCTTTATTCTTGGGCTTACAACATGGGTTGCATTTGCATATGCCGGGATTGGGGGGATTGGGGAGGATTAGTCCGTTCGATTTCAACACCTACGCTTTGTCCCCTTTTAGAGTTATGTTCATCTTTTTTCATTCTCTCTTTTCAGCGAAAACGGGTCGTTGTGAGCCCATTCTTTGTCGATTTGTCCGAATCTAAGACGGTTGAGCCGGATTTGACTATCGGTATCGTCTTGGGGCTTAGTCGCGCGGTCTTTCTTTTGTCTATTGTTGGAAACTACTGGATTTCCTGGTGCAAAACTGGCGATTAGGCGTACCGAGGAGTTCTTTGCTTTTATTTCTGTTTTCTTTACTTTTCTTTTTTTCCCGTGCAATTCTTGTGTTTTGCGATTCCCGAAAAGAGGGAGCAAGGACGTCTGGCGCTCTATGATTTCTGGATGATATCCTCTGGAGTTACGAGCTATCTCCCTCGGGTTTCTCAGATGACATAATAAAGAAGGAAACCCCTATATAGCCATGTTTGTGATTTGGGATTGGATTTCTGTGTGGGTTTTACTGGCACTTGGTCTTGGTATTCTACGGATATGTTTGGTCTGTGGTTCTGGTTATATCCCCTCGTGTTATGATGTTACGCTGCTATTTATTTGCCGCTTAACCTGCGAAATTTGTCACTATATACTTGTGGCTCGTCAGGTTCAATTTATTATTATTATTATTATTATTTTTAAAAAAAAACAACCAAACAAACAAACAAACAAACAGACGTATTTCTATCTAAACGATTTCTATCTCAACCATACGTTAGGACATTCAACTACACCAAAGGCGCATCTAGGACGTGCGTGTTTCAGGATACCCTGTGAATCAGAAGAAGGGTGTCATCTTATAGAAAAAATTTCAGATTACCCATGGAGTGTCAACCATGTCGCTTGGATGCTAGTGATTAAGTATAATATTGTATGTATATAGGTGGTGGGTATGAACTTTAGGATCTATGGAAGGTCACTTGTGGACATTTCGGGCCTTTCTTTGATGACCACAATTTTGTTCCGCTAAGAGCATTCAAAGTCTCCTAAAGATACCCTAGTCCATCTCCACTAATGGCTTCGAGATCGGCACGGATCTCCCACTCCGTCGCGCCAACACGACCTGCAATATCCACCTGGCGCTGCTTTCCTAAACTCAACCACTGCCGAAGCAAAGTTCCATCCACCATTCCTCGGCCGGAAGCCCCGTCGCTTTCAACGGCTCGGAACGCACGAGGATTCAAGCCACCGGGGTGCTCAGCTGTGTTGATCATTTGAGATTGTAAAGCAGATAGTCTACGGTAGGACTCCTCCGCGACGGTCGTCACCAAGGCTAAGGAGCCGTTCTGTGAGGCGATCAGAACATTGTATGTCGAGATCGTTTGGTCAACATCCATTTCATCTTCTGTGGTAGGTTCGATGAGTTCAGACGAAACAGCTGTGCGGGGCAATAATGTGACCGTTGAAGCGAAGTTTCCTGCATAGAACTTGCTTCTATTGAGTAGCCGGTCTCCATTTGAGGACTTGGGGTCTAAATAACGGTAAGCATCCATGCGATGATAGTGTTTTACCATGCATTGACATACCTTCTGGGTCATATTGCAGTACATGCAGAGTACAGTCACTGTCTGCGACTAGAATGTACAGCTTATTTCCATCTGGAAGAAAATCTGCAGCCACGACTTCTAAATACTCCGGGTCTTTGCCGAAGAGAGTCATTCTGTAGGGTTCCTCCTATAAACGACGTTAGTATTCATAGAGGAGAGAACGATATGCAAAGGGGCCAAGTTTCTTACCGAATAGCCTGCGAACCAAAGTCCCTTGACTGCATCTCCCAGGATACACATGCCCGTGCCCTTGAGCTCTTTCGCGACATTAACATAGGTTTGCAGGTCCATAAAGGCCACAGGAAGAAGGCTTCCGTCCTCTTTAAGACCTCTCACCATGCATTTTTGTCCTTGGGCCACAATCACAAATCCTTGGCCACCAATGCCGGACAAGGCGGTCACTGCACCTTTGACAGATTCCTTGCCGACAAGTTTGAGTCTGCGGCCTGTTTCCGGTCTTCCTGGTTCCGGGACGACTTCAATCACATCAAAAACGTAGATGCAACCTCGGGCTGGAATATCTTCACCCCTGGTGATTGATGTGCCCACGACGATCAAATCCTTACGTTCGTGTGTGTTTTCTGACACCTCCAAATTCACATTCTTTACCGCTGTCACATGTTCGGCAGCCTCAAGTGGATAACTATTTACGGTTAGCATTTGAACAAGGCATAATTATACATACCGCAATTCTTACCTGTCGATAACCTCCCAGGTCTGTGGGCTGACGACTTTAATGAAACTCTGAGGAACTTCAGGAAGGAATGATATCGCTGAAAAAGTATGTCAGCTAGAAAAATCACGGTAGACTGGTTAGGGATCAGAACAAACCTTCATTGCGCCATTCGGCATGCAGTTCATCGTTCTCAGGTAGCTTAAAGCCTACAGGAGAGCTGGTGGCAACGACATAGGTTTCAGATGCAGTGGCATAAGTTAAGAAGTCGACCTGCTCATCTAATGGAATTTTTCGTAGGATCCAGGGGTAATCAAGCTGGGTATCTGGAGGTAGTTGGCAAGCTCGAATCGTGTGCTGGTCAATGTTTGTTAGCATAGGCAGAAATTCCTAAGTGGAAGCAATTTTACCTCAGAGTCCACATAGATAAAGCCGCGTTCACAACCGAGGGCTGGTGAGTCAAAGCCACTGAGCCATCGTGTGAATTCACCTCGGAGGCGAACCACATGCGGCGGGCTCTTTGCTGTCCTTACGAGAAATCTTCCCGAGTAACCTGGCATGAACACTGTGCTGAGGCCTGAAATATTTGACAGAGCCCGCAAAGGCCTTGCGCGACTGTGACTCTGATCGTCACGCTCGGGCGATGAAGGGGAAGTAATCTTAGCGAGAGTATGGTGGGGTTCTCGGAAGAACTGGAGCTTTGATTGTCCATCTTCTGCATCCGGTGGGGTTAATACTGGCTTGTAAACAGCCAGGTCATCGTTGACAGTTCGTATCTAAGCATATATGTTAGCGTGAAGTTCTATTTTATTGACTTTGGAAGGTGGTCATACAATCAAAAATGGCTCAGTAACGGAGGCATCGCCAAGATCAGCCACTAGAATCTCTTTCAAAGTCTCTCGCACATTCGACTTTCGAGGTGGATCTCTCGACAAGACTGGCTGTAAGCAGTCGACGCCTTCGATAACGGATAAAAGTTTCATATTCGGTACGTCAAATAACTGCAGAGTAAAAGTTAGATAGTTTGGACAAATGTCCCCTGGTAACATTGACTCACCGAGAGCTTGTATTCTGGACTCAGTAGAAACAGAAGGGCGTTTCCTTGAGCCTGGGCTGTGTTTGACCCTTGTAGGGGGTTGAAAAATTGATACCTGTCTTGGTAGAGAGAGGCGGAATGCCATGCAATATTGGATAATTCTTCTGGGAGTGACACTTCATCAAGATCCCCGCTGGCATCCATTTGAAGCAATAGCAGGGAACAGTCATCTCGTAGAATAGCCAAGAAGGGATCGGCAAAGCTCGCGCTCACAGCATGGCGCTCTTCATCAGTCTCTTCATCCCAAATGAGATATATCTGTGCTAGTTCCAAGTCTACAAGATGTGTTAATGCGCAGTTGATCTCCGCCTAAAAAGGAGTGGAAACATACCTTTGTCATAAATTCTAACCTCGTTGCGAAGAACCTGCACAAGACGAGTTTCATCTGCCAGTAGACCAATGTCGATGGTAATGTCATCATTTGGGTTGAAATCGGCGGCTTTTATGGGCTTCAAATATTGTCCCTCCACCGCCAAGATTTCTGATGCTTCTCTGTCTGCGTCGACCAGTCGTGAGGTGATCACATATTGACGAGGGGCGTCTATATCCGAATCTACTACGAGCGAAGGGTCTTTTTTGCCGGTGGCCATTGAGACTGACCACACTCCATCAACGTCATTACTTTCAAAGGAACTTCTTGTCAAGGGATCAAGCTCCCTGTTGATAACGACAAGCCCACCGGCTCCGCCAGAGCCTTGCGATGCAACCAGCTCCAACCCGGTAGACGCATCTTCGTCGCCGGACTGACTGGTAGCAGTATCCGAGGCTCGATTAGCTTGGCCTAGGGTGATATCACGCAGAGGGCCGATACTGCAGAGCCGATCGTTCAATTGAAGGCGATAGTATTCAGGTGTCGAAGCCTCTGTTTCTGTGCGTGCGTCAGATTGAACACATTCTGGGAGTGAGGAATATAGATCGTCCTCATATCCATCGTCATCCATTTGATCATCTTCAGATAGATCATCAGCTCCATTGGATATCTGCTTAATTTCCGATCGGGATTTTTTGCCTGAAGCCGAGTGAGTCCACCCAATTAGCACTGAGTCCCCGTCTTCGCTACCAATGAAAACATTGCCATCGTTGAAGCAGGTTGAACAGGAGGCAGGCGATTTAATAATATCTCCACCTGCTTGAGCCGGCAATGAGTGAATAGACATGCCCGACACAGACCGACCATCTAATTTGAATTTAATTAGCGCCGCGTCGCCCGAAGCAAGCGCAATAAGAATATCGCCGCTATTTCCACCTAATCGTTCCACTATACATCCTTCTAGGCGGAAACCCAAGTCGGATTGATTACTCATGGAAAAGGATGAGACTTGGCGAGAGAATTCATTCACCCCAACGGCGTTTGTTTTGCCAGCCTGGTCCACGTGTACAATTTCATTAGTTCCAATGAGCAGAGCACCTCCCACGGGGGGTGGTAGTGCCACGATCTTGAACAAATCACTGGGAAGTCGAGAGACAGAAAGGAGCGTCGTTGAAGCCCGCTGCTCGAGGTCTAGCGTGAAAACTGTGTAGAACATAATATCCTTTCTCTCATGAACAAGAGATGTGGAGGTTGCAACCTGGGAGTACAGAATGCCGAATGTCGGTTCTCTGTATTCGTAGAGAAACTCTAGGCTGACAGGATGCAACAACGAAGGATCCAAAGCTGTCAGAGGTAGGACGAAAGAGGCAGCATAAGGGGTGGCATGGGCGTTGCCGTCCTTGTTTTTAACAATTTGGGCCTCTTCTATCTTCTTTGTTTGGCCAGGGCGTTCGCCATCCAAGTCTGGGTCGTAATCATCCATCACTAGATCATCCCCTGCTTGATGAAAAGGCAGGATAGCTAGGTTGCGGACACCAAAGTTGAAAACCGCACATCGGCTACTAGGGTCCACGCTAAGTATGCTACCGCAAGAACTGAGATCTGGCACCCAGGGACTGCGGGTCAAGTCATCTCGCTCATAGTAATGGATTGAGACTGTGGAAATATTCTGACGCTGGGGATCCCACTCAATCAGACTGAGTTTGGCATTTCGAACAGCCAGTAAAATCGCCTCTCCTCCACTCTTTGAATTCAGGATTTTAACTCGATTCAGGTCCGTTACAGTTCCTGGCAAAGAATACTCCTTCTCTAGAACGAGTTTGGGCTCGGATAAATGGGAGAGGGATGAGTGGGTCCCAATGTTTTCCGATGAAGGTTTGCGTAGTGAAAACACCTGAAGCAACGATGAGCGAACCACAACCAGGTTGGCAGCCGTAGATGATAAAAAAGGAAGTGCAAGAGCATGGGTGACCCCCATCGGGGGTAAAAGCTCTGTATAGCACTGCATTTCGAAGAACTAGCACGATGTCAAAGTTGTTTGGATGCTCCGATCATCAGTTTATAGGAGTTGTGATCCCAAAGTGAACATGACAGTCCTAGGCCCGAATCAACCCTGAGCCAGAAGAATTGGAAGATTAAAACGGGAATCCCTCAATGACTCGGAGACTGTAGTCGAGTGATGTGCCTATCCAGGGTGGACTTCAGAAACAAAGCTTCGTGTCACGTGTCGCTTTCCCAATCGGGTTAGCCCATGACGACAAGGCAACGAACTGTAAGTCCAACTTCCTGCTTTCTCTCTTGCATCTTCTTCCGTGTGTATCTTGACTTGTTTATTTTATTTATTTTGTTCCAAGACAAGAGAGTTTCTTCTTCACCTTTATCTAACTGTGGCCTCATGTGGGAACATCGTTCTTCGTGATGGCACTCCTTCAGACTTCTCTGATCTGGACTGTGTATGCAGCCGTGATAGCAATCCTACTGGCAGTAGCCTCAGTGTTTATCTATATCTACCAAACCCCTCGGGAACGTCCTCCATCTGTAACTCTGACATGCATTGTTGCCATTGCTAGCCTCCTGGCGACTGTGCTTCTCCTTCCCGTGGATGTTGCGCTCGTGTCATCCACCACCTCGTCTCGACTGGGCCAAAGAAAAGACTGGGCCACCCAGGATACAGTTGACAGAATCACTTACTCCCTGACTATCATCTACTATCTTTTGTATTCGCTGGATGCTTTGCTGTGCCTTCTAGTGATTCCTTTCACCTACTTCTGGTATGAGGAGTACGATGAGGTTGCCACGGAGGAAGGAGAACAGTCATTGGGGCAACGGCTCTGGGGATCTCTCAAATACACCTTATCTTTTGTGGCGATCGTGGTCATTCTTTTTCTGGTTGGATTCTTTGTCCCAGTTTCCCAAGACAAGAATGACCTAGACTTGGATTATTTCAAGCGATTGCTAACAGAGAACCGTAAGTTCAATACGCGCATTTTCTTCAAGATTCTCCTTTGTGTGTGTTTCATGATGCTGACTTTGAGATAGATGGCGAGCGCGCTTTAACTTTTGCCTTGGGTCTTTTGATGACACTCGGGATTTGTCTGTATGTCTTGTATACTTCAGTGGGGCTCGCTTTGTTCCCCATTGGCTTAATCAAGACTGCTCCTTCAATCTCCAGTCCCGCTCTACGGGCATCTACAACCCATCAATTGGAAATTAACCAGGAGCGTCAGAGACAACTCGAAGGTCGCTGTGGGGGGAACCCAGAGCTTCTTTCATCGAAAGATCGTAGAGAACTAGACACTCTCACAAGAGATGAGCGAACGTTGATCCGACGACAGCGCTTAGTTGAAGAAGCGCAAGGTGAAGGTCGAAGCTGGTTGATGCGCGCATGGTTCAAGATCGAAGCAGTATTTCGTCCCTTCAAACTGCTAGGAGGCCTACTACTACTGTTGATGGCTTTTGTAACATGGGTGTCTATGTTGTTGACATCCATTGACAAGGCAAAGAACTCGGTCTGCAAACATCGCTGTGGATATATTCTGGGACATATCAACATTTTTAATCCGCTCAACTGGGCACTTGTCCAATCTGCCAAGGTTTTCCCAGTTGATTATGCGGTATTCACTGTGCTTGTTCTACTTTTGTTCTGCAGCTCCGTTGTTGGTATCACGACTGTTGGGATTAGGTTTCTTTGGATTCGAATTTTTCAGATTCGGAAGGGCCACACATCACCTCAGGCTCTGCTTTTGGCAACTACAATGTTGATGCTCATAATTCTTGCATTGAATTATTCCATTTCCATGGTGGCCGCGCCTCAATATGCTACATTCGGCCCACAGACATTTTGTGATCGTACCCCGATACTGCCACTGGAGCAACCGGACTGTTCTAGCCACAAAGATCTCATAAAGCCATGCTCCGAATTGGCCGAGAATCCTGCGGCGAAGAGCGTGTGCACGCCCAGCATTGCCAGTACCTTCTTGAACCGCGTGACCTTTAATTTCCCATTCTTTGGCGTCGTGTTCTTCTGGGCCCAATTCTTCTTCCTCGGTAAGAAGCCTCTTCAAAATATTCGATCCTACTTTCCTTTATAGACAGAACCTATTTGACTGACCATTCACTCACAGGCCTTTATCTGATTGTCTTTGTGACGTCCTTGTTCCGCTCACCAAAACTGAACGAAACGCAGCTCGACGAAGATGCTGAAGAGGCTGAAGAAGAGGGTCTTCTTGCTAACACAGGGAGACGCTTCAATGCAACTTGGCAAGATATCACCGGCAGGGCAGACCGCAGTGTTTCCAGTAACCAAGGGTAAAGGATTCATTGAATTGTCAACCGTTAAATGGATTAGCCCAGATATTGACAGCTATCCCGAGGAGGGTCTCGGTTGTATGTTTGATATTATCATCTGATGGAGGCAAATATTGGATTCATCATAATCGTGTGCATGCGGTATCTTAAATTAGGGAATACAGAGCCATTCAACGCATGATCCTCCCATTCGGTCAGCTTCAGATTAAATCATATTGGGTATTCCATAAGCCTGCTGGAGTTTGCATGGCAAAGCAAAATCCTAAAATATTTGTCGTAAATCATCAAACCCTCAACGTACATTCAGCAGGGCAAGCGCACTCTGAAATGCCTCGACTACTTCCATGTCTTGATGAGAACTCATGAGTTAGCTTTTGAGTGTATAAAAAACGGGGATGAGGTCTGAATCGGTGATTTTCTTGTCTTACAATGCTTTTTCTTATTTTCCACGCTCACTTCAGAATTCTGGACATGCTGCATTTGTGTCTTGAATCTTCGGGTTTGTTAGAAATGAAACATATTGGCATTTGAGGTGGGCATTCTCACCGTTTTAAGGCCCGCTGCTCATCTTGCAACACGGCTGTCTGAGACCATGCTGTAAAAGCCTTCACACATAATGTTTAATGATCAAATAGATTGTGAACAACAAATACAGAATGTCCCTTCTTACCTCCAGTAACCTGGCCGTCTCAGAACGAATGTTTTCTTCAGCTCGACTATGCTCATCCATGGCGTCGGTGTATTTCTCTTGCAACTGAATCCAGTCATATTGTTGAAGATCCTGAGTCAAATGGCTCACTAGAGCGTCTTCTGTGTCAATAACTGGTTCGATTGGCTCGGGGCTGCGCGTCTGCTGGGACTCCTTCAATACAGGAGGACGCGATGCATTGTCTTGGGTGTCAACAGACGACATCATTCTTTCCGAAGCTTCAGCGATAGGGTAATATGACAAAAATGCTGGGCCGTGGCAATTAACACGATTCAATTATCATGGAATCTGGAGAAAATCAACATGGGGAGCTTATCAGTAACTCAAGCGAGCCCGGTGATCAGACCTAGTTAACTAACTTGTTAACTTAAGTTAACGTATTCGGTAAGCGAGTGACGCATGTAAGCGAGTGACGCACCCCGCCCAAAACGCGTCTATGAATTAGCACTTAATTAATTCGACCACCCATTATGCTACCAATTCGCCTCCAAACCTCGAGAAACTCAATCAAGCAAGAGGGTAGGATCTTATTAGCTATTCAGGCTATAAAGAACCAAGAAATCAGCACTATTCGTGAAGCAGCACGTCGTTTTAATGTGTCGGAGCCGACACTTCGCCGCCGCCTCCGCGGTGTTCAAAACCGCGCGAATTCACGCGCCAACTCACATAAATTAACAGAAATCGAAGAGGAAACGCTTCGAAAATGGATCCTATCGCTTAATGATCGTAGAGCAGCGCCCCGGCCGACTACTGTACAAGAAACTGCGAATATTCTTCTTAAGGCTCGCGGAACAACCCCTATTCAAACAGTCGGGGAAAAATAGGTTTATAACTTCGTGAAAAGGCATCCTGAACTATCAAACCGGTTCTCGAGGCACTATAATTACAAACGTGTGAAGTACGAAGACCTAAAAATTATTGGTGAATGGTTTAATCTTATTCAAAAAACTATACTTCAATACGGCATCGATCCCGACGACGTTTATAACTTTGACGAGACTGGTTTTACGATAGGATTAACAGCGACTACGAAAGTTATTATAAAAGCTAAATACTACGGTCGGCGATCACTTTTACAACCCGGAAATCGTAAGTGGGTAACTACAATTAAATATACAAATACTTTAGGTTAGGTCTTACCTCCGTGCATAATTTTTAAAGGCAAGGTTTTCATTGAATCTTAGTTCGATAATTTCCCGGATAATTAGCGATTCGAAGTAAGCCTAAATAGCTGGATTTCTAATAAAATCGGTCTTCATTGGCTTAAAAAGCTCTTTATTCCGTCGACTTCTTCGCAGTTAAAGGGTTAGTATCGACTTTTAATACTCGACGGCCACAGAAGTTATTTAATCCCGAGGTTTAACAAAATCTATAAAAAAAACGATATTATACTAATTTATATACCCACACATTTATCACATCTTTTACAATCTCTCGATATTAGCTGTTTTATAGTATTAAAGCGCTTATATAGTCAGCTTATCGAAATAAAGATACATCTCAGGATTAACTATATCAATAAACTTAATTTCCTTAAGATATATCTATACGCTTAAATTAAGACTTTTAAACCTAATACTATTAAAAATAGCTTCGGGGCAACTAGTTTAATACCTTTTTCACCCGATTAAATACTCTTAAAGCTTAATATTTGTCTTTAAACCCCGATATCCCCGACAAGCTAAGATAGCGAATCAAGCCGAAATTTTACACCAAAAACTCCCTATACAGAGAAAGAACTACGTCGACAGGCTTTATTGATTAAAGCTTTACTTCGTATATAGTCTTATAGTCCGCCTAGCCCGTCAGATCATGTATTAAACTAGCTTATAAAAGGCTTCTAACTCTAGATACAAAGTCATATTCTACAAGTACAAGAAATTAAGGAATTACGCGCCGCCAATAAGAAGTAGAAGCAAAAGCAGACTCAGTCGACTAGGCAGATAGCTTACGAAGGCAATATCTCAGTTCAAGAAGTTCATGAGCTACATACGGAGCCATTTGAGGCCCAAGTAGCCCGTATCAATACCTATCGTGAGCAGGTTTCAGAGGGTTTACAGCCACCTACGCAGGGCCAGCAAGGATGTGGAATATGTAGGAAGCCAGGACATAGAAGAGAAACATGCCCAGATAGAGAAGCTAGCTAGTTAAATTAATTTAATGGCGTTTTGGTTAAGAAAAATGCATTTAAAATAGATAATGTATGGTAGGTGCGTCACTCGCTTACATGCGTCACTCGCTTACCGAATACGTTAGTTAGTTAAACAGTCCCGAGTGGACACCTGAGCAATTAGGTGGCGTCAGGTGACGGCATACCCACATGTGCACCACCATCTGAGTACTGGAAGCTGGATACCTCCATCCTCCTTCACTCTCTTTCTTGAGCGCCATCCATATAAGGGGTTTCGGCGGTAGCGCTGGTAGCTTCCACGACACACCATGGAATACGATTATTGGCCATTCAACTGAATATCCTCAACCATCTGCGATGAGCTGTCAAACATGCACTTCTACTCACTCCCGCTTGCCAATCCTTTGTCCGACATGTGCCCGCAATCGTCTTTACCAGTTACGTCTCGAATATACCCAAATACTTCTGGAAAAAGAAGCGTTGGGACAACATATCGAGTCTGCTGTCTCCTCAGATCGCTCCAGGACCCCGCGATCTAAAATAGAGACCGGGTCCTCAGAAGCCGATCATGACGGCTCCCGGCGGTGGGTCCACCAGACCATCTCCAGTCGAGAGAATAGTTCAGCATCCAGGTTGGAGACTGTGAGACAGCATACAAAGACGTTGAAAGAAGAAATCGAGGCTAGAAAAGCCGATATCTTGGAACGCAGGAGACGGTTGGCTCGCAGACGCTCCGACTCAGAGTCGGCCCATTATCAGCTTGGGGAGCGGGAGGCTGCAATTTTGATAAGCATCCAAAACACCACTAAGAGAACCGAGCATCTCTGGCATACTTTGCATAGTAAAACAGCTGAAGCCCGGATCTTCCTGTGTCGGGAAGTCGCCCATTTATATGGCTTACGGCTGAAAACAGCAAGAAAAGCTGACGCTCGTCAAAATTACGTCCTTGGGGGCCTAGCAATCTTGGACTTGCTCGATATGAATGGAAAGCTTACCATATTCTACATTTTTATATATTCCGGTGTACTAACGGCCACTTAGGTTCCACGCCAGCTCACATTTCGACATCTCTATCCAATATTGCTCATCTCCTCGTCCTCGTTTCACACTATCTTTCTCTAAGACTCCCCGCTGAAATAATTTTACCTCATCGAAATTACCCCAATCCAACGATTTTTACACCTGCTGCCTCATACAACTCTTCTGAGGCTACTGGCGGAATTCGTATCCCTCGGCCATCATCTGCCCTAGCAGTCCATCGATCATTAGATACACACGCGCAACCACGCCCAAGACCACTGTTCATCGATAAAGCCCTCCCACGTCTAGCAAAAGAGGACCCTGCGACATACTCGCTCTTCCTGGAGGGAGCCACTCTCCTCGCATGGGATGTCGCATGGCTGTGTCGGACCCAAGGAATCAACCGGGTGTTCGATAAATGGGAAGATGTCTGCGACATCGGGAAAAATATGTTTACATTATTAATTGCCCCGCCAGCTCCAGCATCCAACTTAATGCGCGCGTTCGCTGGTCGAGACACCCAGGCTAAGATAAAACCCACCAAAGATACTCCTCAAACTACGATTAACCGCACGAAGTCGTTCCCCATGCTTGGCCACTATTCACACGGCACTGTACATTCATTTCTGGCTGCATCTGAGGGATCAGATTTTATGCGGACGTGGAAACTAGCCACCCCAACCAAGATTGCAGATCAACTCAAGGCCAGTCTTCTTGGTGAAATGGCCAGCGCGGAATGGGAGCTTCTAGAAGAACAGGAGTGGGATGATGGGACTCCGAAGACTGATCAACAACCATCAGCCCAGGGGAGTAGCACGCCCAATTCATCAAAGCCATCCGATCTCAAGGAAGAGCAACCTCCCAATCAGCCGTCTAATACCGTGCGGCTGGAGAAGGGGAAAAGCGGCTGGACCAAACTGCACAGCAGATAGAATATATTTTTGCTTCTTTTTTATTGAACATATTAAATGAACATACACTCCATTCCAAACCATTTTCTACTGTTTTATTCAGCTCTGTACATCCGTATTTGTACATGGGTCTATTCGAAGTCACTTGAGGGCCTTCTGCAGGTCATGCATGTACGGGGGACCATAACGGCCAGCTGGAAAAAACCCACTTGGTCCTATTGTATTAACCTCTACCACCTAGTACACCGCTATCGGTACTGCTTGAAGCCCTACATGGATAGAAAAACAAGTGGAAAGACCACATGTGCAATGAAAAGATACAGAGAGAAATATCTTACGTACATAGGTTATATTATACTAGGAAGCTGATTTCAAAAGAAGAAGAAAGATTATATCTTCTTAAGATAGTACATATGTAGGCTTGAAGCTTACTTTATGATATCCGGCCTATATAATCCAGGGTCTATAGGATTGTTACTGTATTTCCTGTGGCCGCTACATATGGTTCCCCGGTGGCCATGGGATTGCGGAGTTACTCAGGCTCCGAGATAAGATTGTAACCGTCGGGTGGCCCGAGTTCCTTCATCGGAACCTCGACTTTACAATGCTTCCCCGGCCCCGAGATCTACCAATGTTCTAAACAACATTCGAGGGCATCTGGAACTTTCCTCACTTAGTTCAATTGCATAGGGAAATTTTAAGCATATACTCTGAATCTCACGGCCCCGGAAGTCGATTCTGAATCTTCCATTAATCGTTAGGAGATGTGGCCGTAACCTGGCCGCATCTAGTCCTCAATCATGCACGATGCCCATACATGGCAGATTACCGATGAAAGATCCCTAGGTAAGTATTCGCCAACCCTTTTTGCTGGCAGCTTGGTAAGAACTAACTCTGTTCCTAATTTTGCGCTCATAGATTTCAAACGTGCTCTTTCTCTCGTCTCCGAAATCCCCGAGTCTCTCCTGAGGGCCGAGCTTCAACGACGAGATGGTGCAGGAGCTTCAGCACAAGAAGACACACCCTCCTGTGGCTCCCAGGAGCGGGGGTCTTACAATACATCTTTGCATGTCATGGCACTCTTCCTCATATTGGGACTTAGTACATTGGGTATGCCCGTCTTGATCTCCCTAGTATAATGCTGGATCATTAACAATCTCCCTCTCCTCAAGCATGCTCGTTCCCGGTTCTTGCCCGTCGATTTCCCCGCCTTCCGATCCCACGGCATTTCCTATTCATCTCCAGGCATTTTGGCACAGGTGTTTTGATCGCGACAGCATTTGTACACTTGCTTCCCACCGCATTTGTGTCCTTAACAGACCCCTGTCTCCCCCGGTTCTGGAGTCACACGTATCGCGCCATGGCTGGATTCGTGGCCATGATATCAGTATTCGCTGTTGTTTTGGTGGAAATGTTCTTCGCCATGAAAGGTGCAAAGCATGTGCACAGCAATGACTACGACACCTTGCTTGGTAATCTCGGTCACGAATTCATGAGCGAATTTGAGGACGATGCCGCGGATTACTCTCAATTAGAAGCACAAGGGACCCCTACCAACATTCTTTTAAGCGGTCTTCCTCAAACTGATCAGACCGAGATTGACGAGCAAGCTTCTAGCTCTGTCTATAGGTCAAGGCCCCGACGCTCGGCTGAGTCTCAACCCGACAAGGAAGAAGACGACGATGATGCGGAAATCGATGGCCTCGATGTATCTTCGAGTGAAGTACCACGACCAGATTCTCAACATCTCCATCCACGGCCACATATTCAAGGCCACTTTCGACAACCGTCCGCGACGGAGATCCCGCTACAGAACCCTCAGCGCCAGCTTCTACAGTGTCTACTTTTGGAGGCTGGTATTCTTTTTCACAGTATCTTCATTGGCATGGCTCTCAGTGTCGCGACCGGGACCTCCTTCGTTGTCCTTCTTATTGCTATCAGTTTCCATCAAACCTTTGAAGGTTTTGCCCTTGGGTCACGCATTGCCTCGCTAATTCCTGATCTCTTCTCTCCTTCCTCTGCAAAGCCTTGGCTAATGTCATTGGCATACGGAGCAACAACTCCAATCGGCCAGGCAATTGGCCTAGTCTTACACAACCTCTATGACCCAGCAAGTACCACGGGCTTGCTCATGGTTGGCATTACCAACGCAATCAGCAGTGGTCTTCTGCTTTTCGCCGGTCTTGTAGAGCTTCTAGCAGAAGACTTCTTGAGCGAACCAAGCTACGAAACTCTTAAAGGAAAACGACGGGTAGAGGCGTGTATATCAGTTGCCTGTGGGGCTCTGCTGATGGCATTTGTTGGGGCGTTTGCCTAAAAAGGAGAGGAGACTTACATCTCTAATTGCCTACTGTTTCCATTATTTCACTCCATTAGACATTGAGCGATCAAATTATCGGTATCCTTATCTGGTACAATTATAGACAGTATGATACGATTACAAAATTCGTTTCAATCATGATTTGGTAGTAAATAAATAAATTCCTTGTTGCCAAAATATATCTTCAATGGCCCTTTTATCGGTATTTTGCTATGTCAAATAGTCATGTCATATCCGTACATCATTAAGTAAAAAGAGAGTGTCTTAGAGCAGAGACTCGATCACCAGAGCACTGGCACCACCGCCACCATTGCAAATGCCAATGCAGCCAAGCTTGCCCTGCTTAGCCTTCAGGACACCAATCAGGGTAGCCAGGATACGGGCACCACTGGCACCCAGAGGGTGGCCAATAGCGACGGCACCACCGTGGATGTTGACCTTATCCTCGGAGAGACCGAGAATCTTCATGTTAGCAAGGGCAACAACACTGAAGGCCTCGTTGATCTCGAAGGCATCAATAGACTCCTGGGTCACGCCAGCGTGCTTGAGAGCCTTGGGAATGGCCAAAGCGGGAGCAGTAGTGAACTTGCTAGGCTGCTGCTCAGCATCACCCCATCCGCAGATCTTGGCAATGGGCTTGAGGCCGAGCTCCTTGACCTTGGCCTCGGAAACTAGGACAACAGCGGCGGCACCATCGTTGAGAGGGGACGAGTTGGGAGCAGTCACGGTACCGCTTCCGGGAATGAAGGCAGGTTTCATGTTGCGAAGCTTATCAGGGTTGAGCTATTCCCACCATATCATATTAGCATCCGAGCACTTGCATCCGAAATTCGAATCAGGAATGACTTACGTTCTTGGGCTCGTCGTCCTGTGACACGGTGACGCCGGGCTTGCCACGGAAGCCGGGGATCTCAATGGGAGCAATTTCATAATCGAACACACCGGCCTTCTGGGCAGCCTGAGCCTTCTCGTAGGTGCGAATGGCATACTCATCCTGCTGCTGGCGGTTGAACTCATGGTCCTGAGCACACTCCTCAGCCTGGAGACCCATGAGCTCCTGCTTGCCGTAGGCATCCTGAAGACCATCCTTCATGATTCCATCAACGAGGCTCTGGTTTCCATACTTGGCACCGGTACGGAGGTTGGGGAGGTAGTGAGGAGTGTTGGACATGGACTCGGTACCACCGGCGACAACGATATCGGCGTTACCAGTCATAATGGTCTGGGCACCAAGAATGACGGCCTTCAAGCCGGAAGCACAGACTTTGTTCACGGTAGTGCAGACCGTCGAGTCGGGGAGACCAGCACCAATGGAGCACTGTCTAGCAGGGTTCTGGCCAACACTAGGGAGAAAGTCAACATAAATGATTAATCAAGGAACATAGCTCAAGTAGAGGTCCGTACCCAGCAGACAGGACATTTCCGAAGAAGACCTCCTCAATATCGGAGGCATTGACACCCTCGGCACGCTCGACGGCGGCTGTTATTGTTGCTGGTTAGCATTTTCAAGACCAGAGAAAGTTCGTGGTCTATAGTATGTAGATTTTCTTTTGAAGTCTAGGGGGGCGGGCTTACCCTTAATGGCATGGGAACCAAGCTGAGGAGCAGTGAGGCTGGAAAGAGAACTATTTAAAGCCAATGACATTAGCAAAAACTGCACCAATTGAGGGCTTTGGGTGTAGGGGAAGTGTACATACCCAAGGAATGAGCCCACGGGGGTACGGGCGGTGGAAACGATGTAAACGGGGGGAAGGGAAGACATTTTGATGGACGGTAAAGGACGAAATGACTGTAATCTCAAAAAGAAGAATGAAGAAAAGGAGAAAAGGAGGTAGAGTCAAAGAGGCGAGTTAAAGAACATGGAGGGGCTAACATAAAGAGTGGGGAATGAGGAGCTGTACGGTGTAGGCGGGAGTATTGCGACGCTCGGACCAAGTGAAAGTTGATGATTCAAAGTTCAACTCTTTCTCCGGCGTCACGCCAGCATTAGCTCGGGCGCTGCGGATCTAGTTTGCGCGTCAATCCCGTTTCCAATTATTTCTGACCATCATGGATGACCTCTATGACGAGTATGTTTATCCTGGCCTTTATTTTAATTTTATTTTCCATCTTCTCCTTCCTCCTTTATGTTCTTGGTTAACTCGCAAACTGCAGGTTCGGTAACTACATCGGCGAGGCCGAGTCGGATGAGGAACAGCAGGACCAGGTCCCTCATGCATTCAAGTTCGATGATGCTTTCGATGACGAGGAGGAACAAGATGATGTGGAGATCAATGATCAGCAATTAATGGAGGTCGATGGTAGGTTTCCACGCGCAACGATGCTGGTTTTCAATTGAAATAAAAAATCTCCCTTTTTTGGTCGCAATCGCTCATGGATGCTTCGCTTCGCTATAGATGGACCCTCAAACGCCGTTATTCTACACGAAGACAAGCAATATTACCCAAGCGCTCAGCAAGTATACGGTACAGATGTCGAAACTATGGTCCAGGAGGAGGATGCGCAGCCTTTATCCCAGCCGATTATCGCGCCCGTCCAACAGAAGAAATTTGCCCTTTCGGAGACTGAGCTTCCATCCGTCTATTTCTCCCGGGAGTTTATGTCTGATCTCCTCAATTTCCCAGAGCAAATCAGAAATGTCGCGATCGTGGGCCATTTGCACCATGGCAAGACCGCTTTTATGGACATGCTGGTGAAACAGACTCATGATCTATCAGAGAGGTTGCAAAAGCGGATCGGCAAGCGCAAGGAGGAACAGCTCCGATATACAGATGTGCATTTTCTGGAAAGAGAGCGAGGACTCTCGATCAAGGCGGCACCGATGAGCTTGGTTCTTCCAGGAACCAAGGGCAAGTCTCATCTCCTCAACATCATTGATACTCCAGGTCATGTGAACTTTGTAGATGAGGTTGCTGCCTCGATCCGCCTTGCCGATGGTGTGGTTCTGGTCGTCGACATTGTGGAGGGAGTTCAGGCAAACACGGAGCAAATTATCAAGCATGCCGTGTTGGAGGACCTTCCCCTAACCTTGATTGTCAATAAAATGGATCGCCTCATCCTAGAGCTCAAGCTGCCGCCAAATGATGCCTACTTCAAATTAAAACATGTCATTGAAGAGGTCAATACTGTCATTGAGAACGTTTTACCAGGTCAAGGGGAGAAACGCCGTGTAAGTCCTGAAAAGGGCAATGTTGCTTTTGCTTCCAGCTCAATGAACTGGTGCTTCACTCTCCAATCATTTGCCCGCATGTACGCGGATACCTATCCTCGTCTTGACTCCACTGAGTTTGCTGCTCGACTTTGGGGAGACATCTTCTACAATCCTCGCAGCCGAAAGTTCACTCGCAAAGGCGTGGAGGAGAACGCCAGACGATCTTTCGTCAAGTTTGTCTTGGAGCCAATTTACAAGCTCTACTCTCATACACTTAGCGAGAGTCCCGAAGATCTTAAGGAAACTCTTTCCAGTGTGGGCGTCAGTCTAAAGCCATCGCAATTGAAGACCGATGCGAAGGAGCTGCTGAGCCTTGTTTGCGAGCAGTTCTTTGGTCCCCCTACCGGCTTTGTGGACATGGTCGTACAGCATGTTCCTTCTCCCGTAGATGGAGCTACAAGGTCATTGCAGCGGTATTACACTGGTCCGCTAGACTCGAAGATTGCCTCCTCCATAGCTACTTGTGATCAGGATGGCCCTCTGGTGATTCACGTCACAAAGCTCTTCGGTACCACTGATGCTACAGGGTTCTTCTCCTTTGGAAGGATTTTGAGTGGTACTGCCCGGCCCGGTCAACAAGTTCGTGTCCTTGGCGAGGGCTACACCCCCGAGGATGAAGAAGACATGGTTGTTGCTACCATCTCAGACACTTTTATTGCAGAAACCGCCTACCAAATCTCTACGGATGGCGTCCCTGCTGGTAACTGGGTTCTTCTTGGTGGCGTAGATAACTCCATTGTGAAAACCGCAACATTGGTCCCTCTCAAACTGGAAGATGACGAAGAAGCCCACATTTTCCGGCCCATCAGGCATATGACAGAATCGGTTTTCAAGGTTGCGGTAGAGCCAGTCAACCCGTCTGAATTACCGAAGATGCTGGATGGATTGCGCAAGGTCAACAAGAGTTACCCCTTAATCTCTACTAAGGTTGAGGAATCCGGTGAACACGTTATTCTTGGTACAGGAGAGCTTTACATGGATTGTGTGCTTCATGATCTCCGACGATTGTACTCGGAGATGGAGATTAAGGTCTCTGATCCGGTCACACGTTTCTGTGAGACGGTAGTTGAAACATCTGCCATGATGTGTTACTCGATTACCCCTAACAAGAAGAACAAGATCACTATGATCGCAGAGCCCTTGGATGATGGAATTGCCGAAGATATCGAAAGCGGCAAGGTTAATATCAAGGACCCCATTCGCAAGGTTGCTCGCTACTTTGAGGATCATTATGATTGGGATAAGCTCGCAGCTCGCAGCATCTGGGCTTTTGGGCCTGATGAGATGGGACCCAATATTCTCCAGGATGACACCTTGCCTTCACAAGTGGACAAGAAGCTTCTAGGGACCGTCCGGGACTCTATCACACAAGGTTTTAGCTGGGGTACAAGAGAGGGTCCACTGTGTGAAGAACGTAAGTTATTCCTATGCTCCATTTATCCCTTTATGAAATTAAATGAAACGAAAATACTAATGCTATTATTCATCAGCCATCCGAAATACAAAATTCAAGCTCACGGATGTGTCGCTTGCGGATCAAGCCATCTATCGCGGTGGTGGCCAAATCATCCCCACTGCTCGTCGGGCAGTGTACTCATCATTCTTGATGGCTTCACCCCGACTCATGGAACCGATATACTCTTGCACTATGACCGGCCCTGCCGATGCAGTGGCTTCGGTGTATACTGTTTTATCTCGTCGACGAGGCCACGTCTTGTCCGATGGGCCCATTGCCGGAACCCCCCTCTACTCTGTTCGAGGACTTATCCCCGTGATTGACTCATTTGGCTTTGAGACTGATCTTCGTATCCATACCCAAGGTCAAGCCTCTGTTAATCTCGCATTCGATAAATGGAGTGTGGTTCCCGGTGATCCACTTGATCGTGATGTCAAGTTGAAACCACTGGAGATGGCAGGCGCTATGGCTACTGCGCGAGACTTCGTTCTGAAGACGAGGCGGCGCAAGGGACTGGCGGAAGACGTGACCGTCAGCAAGTTCTTGGAGCCGGAGCTTTGGAAGGGGCTAAAGGAGAGTGGCGTTCTGGATTCATAATCGTTAACTTTCGCCCTATGAAGAGTCAATATTATTGAACGAAGATAAATAAATGTACTTTGGGGCGCGAGGTTCTGGGCCTACGGAGTCATCAATTGATTATTTGGCGAGCTGTGTCTTTGTAACTTTAATACGCTGATGTTGTTGTGTTTCTGTTGTTTTTTAAAAAAAGAAATATACAAGTCATTATGATATTGGCAAGCTATCTCATTGGGTATAGATGCGTATAGCCTTGTAGGGTGATACGACAGGGTTTCTCGGGAGCTCGTTTCTGCCCCCCATTTTGTAGCCGTAGTATAGTGTTATACAGTAGTCATGCGCAGGTGCGTTCGTACGTTGAGGAGAAACCCCAAGGCAAAAGATTCTCATTGGCAAGTTTCCATCATCTTAGCAATGACCTGCATAAGCGCACCATTTTCCAAGGCAGCAGCAACTCTTTCTTTATCGCCAAGCTGCTTGTTCACCTCGTCTCCCGTACTATGTGTTCCTTCCTTAATACGCACATCAATCCGGAAGCGGGGCGGGAGAGACTGCTCTAACCGAACCCGCACCCCAAGGCCAATGACAGTGGCGAGACTGCAATGGGTGATTGTTGGTGTGATGAGGACTGTAACTGTTTGAAGAGGCGATTCTGGGACATTGGCCAGGGTCGGCTTGATGAATATGTCTGGCAGGGATACCACAGCCAACTCTCCCAACGATAACGGGTGTTCAGGATCCGAAATTGACTTGATCAAATCTACAGAGGCGAATGACACATGTATTAGATATTCGGTCTATTTACAATCAAAAGGCGTAGGTATTGTAAGAGGGGGCTTACCGTAGATTTCCTGTTCGTCAATCGGCTCTTCAAGAAGATCGTCGTCTTCTGAATCGGACGAGAGAAAGTCGGCGGGGTTGGGTACTGCGGCAAATATGCCGGAGGGTTGATCGTTTGTTTTCACAGCAGAACGACTCCTTGTGGGGAGATCTGCGAGGTTGAGGATCGTAGGGTTTTCATTCTGCATTTCCGCCATGGCTAATATGTGTATTGTGATGTTTATGAATCAAGAGTAAATGAAGCATAACCATTGCAGGTTTCCATGACGAGATAAGGATAAAGATCTTATCGTGGGAAAGAAGGTCCTCACGTGCGCCGGTAGATCCTCGGTGTATTTCCTATCTGGGAAGAGACGCTTTTCCCTTCTTGGACGGTAATTTTCAGGGTGTAATTTATAATCGGTAATTCTGCTGTACGGGATAATCTGCAGCTGCCCAGCTGTGGACATAACACCTGCAGCCCTGGAGGTTATGCCCTCTCTCTACTCCGTACCCTGTAGGGTTCTCCACTGGTTGATTATACCTCGGTCAATTCCCAACAGGCCATCTTTAGGTTCTATGAATTCATTCAACCTTGGGGTTTTTGCTTTAAATCAAACTCTCGGACCACCGTTCATAGGATTTCGGAGAAGTGGGTGGGATCGACACTCAAAGGGTTTGAAAATCACGTATGAATGATTTGGCCTTCCCACAACAAAGTTGCCAAGTCGATCAGTTCCGCAAGAAACGAATCTCTGGTTTGCATGGCCTTTTTTTTTTCAGGAATAGACTCCACCCAACAAAACCTATTTTGTAACCATGGCGGTTCCAGCGTGGTCTTCCAGAACTCTCACGGGTTATGGTCCCACTCCTTAGCTTGTTTGACCACTGTATTTTTGTCCGTCTAGTGTTTGAAGGGGGGATAGCAGGGGAAAAGAAAGAAATTTCTTCGGGCCTACAAGTCTCCTCCGGGACGTCAGGCTAGAGAGGAAAAGTAAAACACGGCGGTTTCAGGTTCAAATGTGGATAGGAAAAAAGCATCATAGCTTTTTGATAGCCTCGGAAGTTCACCGCTTGTGTCTAGAGACAAAGCAATCCGATTGCTCCCCTAGTGAAATCAGGACATTTCGGAGTAAAAGAAGGCCCTGCATGTCTACGGAGTACATGGTAATTGATTATAGGTCTTGATTCTCTTGGAGAATGGGCTACAAACGGATCTACTGTATTGTAGGTTTTCCGGAGTTGCGGGGCTATCACTGGAAGAAGGTTAAAAAGGCTGGGTAATATCTTGATTCTTTGAGTTTCTGGATAAATTGAACCACGCGAGAATAATGGATACTATAGGTTCATTATGGGGCTTTGGGGGAGCTCGAGCACTCCCGAGGACGGTGTAGGTGGGACTATTGTATAATATATGGAGTAGATGATCGATATATATAGACGTGCCCAGGCGTATAATTTATAGATTAAAAGTAAAACTAGAACTTGAAGCAGGATACTTACATGGATCATAATGGATTCTATTATTGCTTATAGATCATTACATACATTCCGGTGTTAAGGTGCATCGACCAAACAGTAAATAAAATAAAATAATAAAATAATTAATTATTCTAGAAGCCCCATAGGATGATCGTCTTGCAAGAAAAACTCCCCGAGGTTTACACCTTCTATTCCCCCGAGTGTCTTCTTCTTCTTTTTGCATAAATCCCACAGAACTGGGGATTTCAGAGGTTTCTAACATGGTCATAATCAAAGTCAAAATAAAAAAAAAACCTAATTCTCTCACTTTTGTATTACACATTTCCACACCAATACCAAAAATTCAATTACGTCGTAACTTCAGGAGACAATCCGGATCGCCCGCCTCCTCCACCGACCGAACCCACTGTGCGGGCGCTATTGGATGCTCATCACCACCTTGGCACCCCTCTCAGCTTCTCTCTCCGCCCTTTTTCAATCTGTTTTCCCCCTCCCTCGTTCGAATGCGCCCCTGATGTCTCCACCTTAATGCTTCATGATGCCCTGCGCATGTCCGTTGTGAGCTTGATTCTGTTCTAATCTCCCCATCTGGACGCCCGAATCCGGAACAATACAACCTCGGCGGGTCTCCATGATGCGATCGCATGACTCGGTATCTAATTTGAACAATTATTCCTAGCTCTCCGCATCCCTGTTCCAAGTATACATCCCATTTACCTTAGGCGACGTGTCTGGGTTCTGACAAGCGCCCTCATCTCCTGTTGGGCCCCGAATTTGGCTGTGTGGAAGCCGTCGCAACTTGCGGGTAGTCTTTGGGAAACTCGGCTTTGGGGTCGACATCTGCAGCATCGCCGACCACCTCGTTTTTAAGAACACTCTTATATACTTGGATCGGAATCTAAACGAGAGGATATCGTCACCTCCAGTCAGCGGCTTTGTTCTTAAATCGCCGCTTAACCTCCCTCCCGAATTCCGTGGCCGGTCCTTACGGATAATCACAACCACCGCTCTCTTATTCTTTTCTTTTCTCCCCCATTTGTTCGGGTCGCCACAAAATCCTACAACCCAAGGCGAGGAAAACAGAAAAAACTGGAGTACGCGCATATTGAAGGCCAAATATAAGGCTAAGGGATTAAACTCAAACCTACACATTCACGATGCAGGGTTATTCATTTGCGCCTCCATCGGGCCCTCCACGAGAAGGCCAAAAAAGTATGTGCTATCTTGAAATTCCCAATCCTCAAAAATCTCACCGAATGGATATTGACCCGAGCCTTTTCTAGATTATGTATTCGTTGACGAGCATAACCGGCACAAGAGACTAAAAGGTAAGCGCATTGTCTTTGGGTGGAATATCTCTTTATATTAACCCAAGTCAGTAATGCGGGCATGTAATGGCTGTCGAAAACGAAAAATTAAATGCGATGCGGCCACCACAAACACCTGGCCATGTTCAGCATGCACGCGCCTGAAATTGGTCTGTGTCCCTCCGACAATTGGACAAGACGGGGAATTTGGCCCAGAGGGGTCCATGGACCCCATTGAGACAGGAAGTAACTCTGTTCCGGAGGCTTCTCACCATTCATTTCCGGTATCTCCAACATATAGAGAAGGCACCCAAGCTTCCGTGGGATCTTTGCCTTCATACGATGGGATGGGGATGTACCCCCAGTTTGTTCATACCCCCCAAAGTCAATCGGGGATGTATAACGACATGCGACCGTCCCCCATGGTCATTCCTCCTCAATCCTACCAACAATCACCAATATATCCCGATCACCAGACTTCATCCCTTGGCACCGTAAATCGAGGAACCTATGTGGATCAGGAGTCATCCACGGCAGATAATCTCAGCGAGGTATTAGGCGAACTCAAGATTGACGAATCAGGCATCGGTATCTTGTCATATCCCTTGGATGACCCTAAGACGAAAACGCTAACCCAGATCTATTCGTAGCTCCCTATATCCGGCGACAAAGAACGGATCGCACGGAGCCAGATGCTCCTGTTCAGGATGACATAGAAGAAAGATTACCACCACTCAGTACGGGCGCTGGTGCCAAGATCCGCATTCCACCGGAACTGATGCCCGCGGAAGAAGATGTGATGGAATATTTCAGAATTTATTTCGATGAAATTCATCCTTATTTGCCTATTATACCACGCGCTCATCTATACTATCAATGGCAAAATGATCGCCGTTCTATTTCGCCACTTCTACTGGAAGCACTATTTGCTTGTGCTGGGCGGTTATCAAACGAACCTGCGGAGGGCGCTCAGTGGCTTGCTCTAGCCAACAGTCAGTTGCATTATGAGCCTAATTAAATATCATTGTTTGGCTTGCTGACAATTCAATCCCGCTATTTAACAGGGCATGAATCAAGCTTTATGGATGTTCCGCGTGTGAGCACAATCCAAGCTATGCTTCTTCTTCTCAAGGCTAGAGAATCTTTACCGAAAAAGGGATATTACTATCGCTCCTGGCAGACTGTGAAGACAATTGTCTCAATGGCCAAAGACTTGGACATTCACGAGCATTATGGTAGTCATGCGGAAGGAAGACCATGTGATCTGAGTCCGATCGAATGTCTGCTTCAAACTCGAATCTGGCAGGCTCTCATGGTAGTCGAAGTTATGATTGGCGGACCTCAAGGTGAGACTGAACCCCTTTGCATTCATTATCTCCTTCCAGTGGGGCAGAGCAGGACTTCTGACTTTCTTCAGGCCGCTCCGACTATGGCGTCGACCCCCAAACGGTCGATATGCGTCCAACTTTAGACATCAGAGGCTTGGATGCCTACGAAACGGAACGCTCACGTCAATATGCTTACTTTGTTCGAAATGCACACCATATTCGAATGGTTGCGGATGTCTATCACAAAGTTAAGAAACAAAAGGACTGGGGAGCAGATCCTCGCTTTGTACAGAAGAACCCACTTTTTGCAGATTGGCTTCGTAGTTTACCGCCAGACCTTCAGGTGAACTATCCTCCCGATGGATCTCCTCCATGGCTTCCCTCCCATTTTGTGGGCAACATGCATTCTCATTGCCACCTTGCAATCATTCTGCTTCATCGACCACAACTCTTGGCATCTCAAGTTGTTGTGGCCAGCGGTGACTGGAGAGTGCATTTCTCCCTGTGCTATTCATCAGCCAAAAACATGTGTCGCCTACAAGAGGCCATTCTCGAAAAATTTGGATTATCTGGATTGTTGTACATGCAGCGAGGGATAAACTTCGCTATTTATTGCATTCTCACATGTACAATGCTTCACCTGGTAGGTGCTCATGAAAATGACCTTGAGCGTCTCAGCTTTCTCTAACAATTGCAGGTTGCTATCACTTCTCCGCTCCCTGAATTTAACTCGGATGCCCGAGAGTTCTTCACCCGCCACATGCGCATTCTCGAGCGATGCTCCACAGCGTGGCCCATGCCGGAGATTCAAGCTCAAATCACATCGTTAAGAATGGCTTTCTCCGCCGATACTAACAGGCCCTTTGAGCTCAAGCCAAGCTTCCCGTACGGGAGTCCTTCAGATGACTATCAGCCCAGTCCTCCCATGGATGCGCATTACCATCCGCAACTTAATCAAGTGCCAAGCCATCTTCAATCCAAAGTGGGTTCCAATACGCATCCAGTTACCCCTCCGATTTCCGCTGGTGCTGAAGATTCGAAGTCCGACACCTCCTCTCATTTACAGTCTCTTGGAATGATTCCCCATAACCCACCGACCACCCATCCGTTGGACCAGCCTCTGGTTGATGAGAGCAGCTGGGACCCGAGCCGAATCATTAAGTATGTTCATCATTATTCGGGTTTTTGCTTTGATATCATTTTGCTGATACGATATCTACTATAGTCAATGGGAGATGGCCTTCTCCGTCAACCCATCTACCGTCAGCACCAGTTCTCCCCCATTACCCATTAGCAACCCAGCGCAACCAATGTCAAACATGGTAAATCCCCAGTATTCTATGCAGTATGATTCCAAGGTCACAGCGCCCCCGAATCAGTCGGTTTCTCCACCACAGTTCCAGGCACCTCCAGTTGTGTTCAGCGCTCGAGACTGGCAGCAAAGTGTGGCAAGTGTATACGATCCACAAGGCCTGAAGCGGCCTTGGAACTATTCCGTTGATCTTGGTTCCGACAACATGGCTAAACGTCAACGAGGATAAACCGATGCCTCTTCTCTTGATTGTGCTTATGACTCGAAATGGCTGGAGCTCTCTTGCCTCATACCCTCTACCCTCGCCTCTCCGTCTTACATTCTTAATACTTTTACATCCCCAATCACTCCTGGTACAAGTGATGATACGTTCAGATTTATCTGATCCGGCTTCTTGATTCCCCCTTGTTATAGCATCCCGAGGTCATCTCTTTGCTATTTACTGGCACCGCAGCGCAGGGCACACGCCAGGTGCCTAAAAATTACGACTATTGAATTGGAAATGAATATTTTGATCAGATAAGGTCTATGATGAAGGCATTGCTGATTGAAATCACGATTGAATATATGACATATTTTGTACATCATGGCAATCCTGAACTTCCAATATCTGTTTCTTTAGAGAAATAAGACCCATAACCAAAGCTGGGAGTGTGGTTCTTTTTGATAAATCCAATTTCTTTCCAGGTAAAATGTGTGAATACATCTTCATCGTTCTCTCCCTTCTTCGATAATCATCAAATTCGATGTTCAGAGCATTCGCCAGTCCATTTGAGAAGTTCAGATTTCGACTCTGGGACGGAAGCATGTAAATTACTAGTAGATAACGAAATTTGGTTGGTCGACACCCAATATTGATGCAGACAAGGTGTAAAATTGTCTTGTGATGTAGTAGTTTAGGTTCCGTGTTGGATTTCATTTGAGATGACTCTTTCCCACCCACGGGGTAGGCTAGTTTCGGAAAGACAGACAGCAAGAAAGAGACTACCATAAATTAGGAGCAGCCAAGATGAGAGCTATCTTATGTTTGTGTTGTAGCTGAAGGCACAAAGGAGGGAGTTGGATATCAACCCCGACGACCAATTCCAATTCTTTCTTCGCGGGATCGAACGATTCTGGCCTTGTCACCAGGAAGCGGTTTTAGTTCATCGCTTGGGTCAAACTTGGAATTGGAGTTGGTTTTGCGATGCTCAGGGTGTTTGTTTTCCTCCATCTGGCGGAGCCTTGCTTCTTCAAAAGCAGCGATATCTTCTGAGGTAATTGTGATAGCGGTTGGCTTCCGGCGCAACATATTTGCAATAATTATTTCAGACTTTAGGTAGGCGGAAGAGGACGCAGATGCAAAAGAAGGAGAGAGAATGACTCCGACAAGGGAAAAGATGGCATGGCATAGCATAACGAGGGGGCCCGGAATGAACCCAGTGCACGTGACCATTGAAAGTTCCAATCCCATCTTGCTTCCGCCAGCTTCGGCCTTTCTTTCCCAACCATAACGGATCCAACCAGAGCATAATGATTTCTTTCCGGCAGGTCGCCCGCCATGGTGATCGGGTGCGACTGGGATTGTCATTTACTACACGCCAATTCTCCGCTTCCCACACAATTGCCGCAGAAGGTGACGGTCAACCACCCAGTACGTTTTCCATTGCCAATCAACCAGCAGCCAAGAAACCTGCGATTGCAATTGCAATTGCGATCGCGAGGGCTAAAGGACTCTCGTGGCAAAAGAACACCCCGTAACTTTCTTCCAATTTGAATTGAATTGAATTAACTGGAATTAAATGGATAGGGAGGCCTGCCTCGAAGATAAGCTCGACTGCTACTATCCCACGCAAACCCCGTCCCTCAAACCCACCTGGATCTGCACATCAAGGTCGCCCTCGTCCTGCCAAAGCCTTAGATGCGAGAGCATTCGCAGCACCCAGAGCCGGCGGTGAACAGCCTAAAATTCTTCGTAGCCCCCGCCTACGTTCTGCGGGAGGCAATGCAGGAGGCAATCGAGGTGGAAAGCCAAGCTACGGCAAGGGCAAATCCGCTAGCCAAAAGAATTCACGAAAGCCTCGACGAAAAGGCCCGAGAAGAGCAGATGTGGACGATAGCGAGGACTTGACAGCTGCGGCCATTGAACAGCTTGAGCGAGACCAAATCTTAAAGTCCCGTCCGGTTCCCGTCCGTTATGAACCTCGAGATATTGATATCTCTACGCTGCAAGAAACATGGCCCTCCATTCCAACCGATATCAATGCCCGATCCACTGCAGTTTTGGAGAAGCTGACCAACCTGAGCGGTCGCTTCGCCAATGGATATGTCCCTCCATACGAATTAGGGCGACGTATCTGGAAGGGTCAGAGCGTTTTGTTCCATAGCGAGGAGGAAAGATCGGAGGCTATGGAAGAGGTGAATCGGCTTGCTCAGGCTCGTGCGGACAAAATGTCTCAAAAGAAAGGTGACCTTGTGGAGCCTCGTAAAGTCGAGTTTAGAAGTATCGACACGCAAGACTCGAAGGCATTGCTTGAAACTTACGCCCAGGGAAAATATCCCTCTGTGGAAGTTGCCGAGGGCCAGTCCGCTGTTCTCGGTGAAGTGGTGAAGAATCTCCGCAACAACGGTACATACCAAACCGCGGGCAAGAGGCCGCAATTCTTGGCTAAGGTTGAGTCACTGCTAGCTTCGAGCCGTGTTAAGCGCACTTAATCTCGAAATTTGCAAGTGTACTGTATTATATGGGTTGTGAGAGGGTCGGTTGGCTGGATTACCTCCCTAGGCGCTCTTGATTCACCTTTTTTCTCTATTCCTCCAGGGTCGATCATACCTGCCCTGGTCCCTGTACTTAAAAAAATTACATTTGTGGCTATTTTACACAATTTGCATACTTATGCCTGCTCCAAGGTCTTTTTAGCTGCATCAAAGAGGTCCTTGACTTCTTTCTGCCCTTTGTCGGTAGTTTTCTCCATCTGGTCATGGGCTTTGCGAACATCATCTGGTCGTGCCAATTTCTTCTTCTGCATTTCTTGTAGACGCTTATGCATTGCCCCTCTAGAATCACGGACGGTGCTGGCCGCCTTCTCAAAAGCTTGCTTGGCGACTTGAACGCTTTGGGCTCGGGACTCCTTCGTTGGTGGCGGGATTGGTATATTAAGCTGGAGTGCGTTATGTGGATCGGGCTGAGGCGTTAAGGATAGATTCGACGAGACAATGGCTGATTTGACTGGCTTGACAAGCTAGGGAGAAGGATATAGTTTAGCAAGGTTCATGAGCAAGCTCCTGGGGTGATAACATTTACCTCTTCTTCGGACACTAAAATAGTCACCATCCGGCCACCCTTAGGTAGAACCTGCGCCAGATCACTTAATCTAAACGAGTCCTGGCTTTCCTTACCCACCTGGACCTTTAAAGCTTCAATTGAGGTGGTATTGAATCGACCTCCTGCGCGGAGCTTCGACAGGTCATCTTTCAGGCGGGAAACAGCACCAGAGATACCAGAGTCAAGTTGAGACAAGTCAAATGGGTCCTCTATTGCAACTGGGCTTGGATCCGACTCTTCTGGAGCAGAAGATTTCTTTCCCTTGTCTTTCTTTTTATACAAGGCGGTTGAACTGGCAAAGCTACAGGTTTGTCCGGAACCCGAGAGGCTAGGAGATCTGAGTGGACTCGAAAATGAAGAATATTGGAAAGACGAGACCGAGGGAGAAGTCCAGCATCGTGTCAGACCGCGAGACGGTAGCCGTAAAACACTGCGGTACATGGTGGGCAATCGTGAAGACAGGGAAGCGGAAGAAGAATTTGATGAGGTAAAGAGTCCTTACCCCGACGAAGTGTTACCGCCATCCGATAGGTAGGACGCAACAAGCGTGAAACCTCTCCATGTATCTACTACCAAAATGCCAGCATGTATAACAAACAGTTCAAGGTAGAATCAGGATACTCAGGATATTCTCAAAACATTACAAACTACGCTGAATCCAAATTGAAAATTCCAGAATACTGGTTCGTCACACATTAAATTTGCAACGTCAATCTTCGTCTACATAAAAACATACTTTTTTCAAGATGAAAAAAAAGACAAGGAAATAATAAAAATGAAAATACTGCGCCCAAGGTTTCCCGGCTTCAAACACAAAAACATGAGCCAACTGTGCCATCCCATGATCTATCGAGGCGCAGATTTTTGGGGAGTTATGGAGGTGAGTCATAGGTTGGCCATAATATGTTCAACTCTTAATTTAGCGGGTGGCCATAGCCTTGGTGATCAGACGCTTGAGGGCGAGCTCCTTCTTCTTGAGGTCCTCAGGAGTGGAGTCCTCAACCTCAAGCTGGGCCATAGCGTCGCTGAGAGCGGACTCGATCTTCTCCTTGTTGCCACGCTTCAGCTTCATGGACATGCCGGGGTCAGAGACGATCTCCTCAACACGGGAGATGTAAGACTCCAGCTGCTGGCGGGACTCGAACTTCTTGGTGAAAGCCTCGTCGCTGGACTTGAACTTGGCGGCATCTACAAAAAAAAATAACGAATTAGTACGGTTCAAAACGAAGGGTTCAAAAGATAGATTAACATACCCTCAACCATCTGGTCGATCTCACCGCTGGACAGCTTGCCGACAGCGTTAGAGATGGTGATGTTGGCGGTGCGGCCAGAGGACTTCTCGGTGGCGGTGACCTTCAGGATACCGTTGACATCGACCTCGAAAACACACTCAAGAGCGGCCTCACCGGCACGCATAGGAGGAAGAGGAGCAAGAGTGAACTCTCCCAGAGAGGTGTTATCGGCACAGTTGGTACGCTCACCCTGGTAGACGGGGAACTGGACAGTGGTCTGGTTGTCAACAACGGTGGTGAAGGTACGCTTCTTGATGGTGGGAACGGTCTGGCCACGGTTGACAACGGGAGCGAAGATGTTACCCTCCATGGCAACACCGAGAGAGAGGGGAACGACATCCAGAAGGAGGAGGTCCTGGGTCTCAGCAGAGGTAGCCTTGCCGGAAAGGATACCGGCCTGGACGGCGGCACCGTAGGCAACAGCCTCATCGGGGTTGATGCTCTTAAATCGATAGTTAGTACTTAAATCCTGAACTACAAGGGGAATATGTAGATAAGAGTCTTACCTTCTCGAGCTTCTTGCCGTCGAAGAAGTCGCTCAGCAGCTTCTGGATACGGGGAATACGGGTGGAACCACCAACAAGGACAATCTCGTCAACCTTACTCTTCTGCATACCAGAGTCCTTCAGGACCTGCTGGACGGGGTCCAGAGTGCCGGAGAAGGACTTGGCGTTCAGGTCCTCGAAACGGGCACGGGTGATAGAGGAGTTGAAGTCCTCACCATCGAAGAGAGAGTCGATCTCAACGGTGGTCTGGGTAGCGTTGGACAGAGTACGCTTAGCACGCTCGCAAGCAGTACGCAGACGACGGAGGGCACGGGCATCACCTGAGAGGTCCTTGCCAGTCTTACGCTGGAACTCCTTCTTGAAGAAGTCAAGCAGGTTAGTATCGAAATCCTGACCACCAAGGTGAGTGTCACCAGCGGTAGCCTTGACGGTGAAGACACCACCCTGGATGTTCAGCAGGGAGACATCGAAAGTACCACCACCCAGATCGTAGATCAGGACGTTACGCTCCTTGTCAGACTTGCCGGAGCCCAGACCGTAGGCAATAGCAGCAGCAGTAGGCTCGTTGATGATACGGAGAACGTTAAGACCAGCAATGGCACCAGCATCCTTGGTGGCCTGACGCTGGTTGTCGTTGAAGTAGGCAGGGACAGTGATGACAGCCTTCTCAACCTTCATACCGAGCTTAGTCTCAGCAACTTCCTTCATCTGTTCTTCATTGTAAGCAAAAAATATTATTTTTGGATATAAAAAATAACACTGACCTTCATAAGGACCATGGAGGAGATCTCCTGGGGAGTGAAGGTCTTGCTCTCGCCGAGGTACTCAACCTCGACAGCAGGGCTGGTACCCTGGTCAACAACCTTGAAAGGCCAGGACTCAACATCCTTCTTGACAATGGGGTCATCGAAACGGCGACCGATCAGACGCCTAGATTTTACAACAAGTCAGATAAGAAACAACGAGATACGACAAAAGACGAATAGACTCACTTGATATCGAAGACGGTGTTCTCGGGGTTCATAGCAGCCTGGTTCTTGGCGGCCTCACCGATCAGACGCTCCTTGTCGGTGAAAGAAACGAAAGAGGGAGTGGTGTAGCTACCCTGGTCGTTGGCGACTGATCTACAGTCAGTATAATTGTCATTTAGATTATCGATTCGGAAACGTACTGATCTCGACATTGGTGCCCTCATAGTTGGCAACGCAAGAGTAGGTGGTGCCTGAACATCACAAAGTCAGTAACATGTAAAAATTGACAAAGAAGAGTAATTTTGCAACAATCATACCAAGATCGATACCGATCGCCCCGTCGTACACCGGAAGATCCGCCATTGTGATATTTAGTGATAAAGTGGGAGGAATAAAAAAAGGTGGGAAAGAGGGGTTTGAACGGGTCGAAATTTTTTTTTATAAATTCAATGCCACACATGGGCAGGGCAGAAAACTTTGCGGGAGCGGTATGTCACGTGCCGAGATGGGAGCCGAGCGCTGACTGATCGCCCGCAAAAGTCACATGACTGTACTGTATTCTCAGCTTTGAAAGAAACCTTGAAGGATCCACGGCTGGAGGTAGGCGGAAGAAGAATTCAACTTATACTCTGGATTCCATGCCAACATGTAGATATATTAAGATAAAGACTCTTCGGTAGTAATAAAAATGCTGGTTCACCGGCTGGTTTCTAACACAAAGCCCTTTGAGAATACATCCGAATTGGTAAAACAAAATGGAAACAAGCATGCGGACAACGTGGGAATCCAGATTCTCCAATTATCGCAGCAGATTGAAGAATATAGTGAGACGCTCATAATCAACTTCTGAGCCGGGAGGTCCAGATTTCGGGGCTCCTCTGCCGGGGCCCGCAATAACCTCTAAGTCCACTTTTGTAGTGCCTGGGTGGAGCTGAATATCGTACGCCAGCGTAGATGCGTCTCTAGATGGATGGAGCCGCTGCATACCCGTCTGAGCAATCATTTTCACCTGCCGTTGAGCAGTGCTAGCCGTCAAGGTAGGTTTGATTGTCAACAGATGATATGAGGGGGGTAGGGGAATAGTAATTGTCTGCTGAGACAATGTGGATGACGGGGGAACATCTAAGCGAAAATTCCTATTTAGCGACAATGAAGAATGCGTGAGGATTTGGACGTTGCGAATCAGAGCAGTATCGGAATCTTGATCAAAGATTTGTCAGAATGCGTTGCAATTTCATGGGTCTGGTCGGTGCCATAGAGGGGAGTAATGAGTATAGGACGATACCTTGACCTGGTCGTCTCCATATGGAATCCATCGGCGAGGTTTCCGGTGGTGGGTTCATTGATGCTGATTTAGTTACCAAATGTCAGTCTGATACGGTGCAAACCCCGCGTCCATTATCATTAGGGAAGCCTGTCTTACCATCGTGGGCAAAATTCCCGCCGCCCCTAGAGTCCAAATTCGATCCGGGCTGACTGCTCGAAGGAAAAGGTAGCTCAGCTCGCTGAGATGATGACGTCTGTGATTCATCTTTAATGGCACCTGACGACTCTCGACCTCCGGTTTGCAGAGGCTCGGAATTTGATGGGGTAGTTCCTGTACTTGATTTGGGACTATCAATATGCCTTCGAAGGGATCTTGTTCGGGGTGACATTTGATGTGTATCAACTTCTTGGCTCGTCGATCCGGTGCGGACCAGCTCTTGTTGTCGTTTAAGTGAATCATCATCGACAGCGACCCCGGACGGTGGTCTGTCATCTTTTGAAATCTCGAGAGCCTGTCCAGCCACCTTCAATGTTAATTTCTGTGCCCCCAGTGTCGAATGGCTTGAGCCCATTTTCAACTTGATTCGAGGTAATTCGGGGTGACCATCTACCTGAATGGGATCTGGAACAAACTTCTTGGCCTCTTCCACGCGCTCTTTGAAGTATTTCTATTTTGACGTTAGCACTGGCCGCGAGTGATGAAAAAACATCCATTCTCGGTTTCAGGGAAAGCTTGCCTCCATAACGCCTGCAAGAATCGAGATGTCGCTGTCATCCTCATTGTATTCCCGCGCATTTCGCCAAAGATAGCTGACTTCCTCCTCAAAAGATCGCCATGTGGGAAAGGCTGTCATTTTTGTTCCTTTCTTTCGGCCATCCGTCCCCCGAACTTTCTTTTGAATACTTCTCAGTGAGACTGGATGCTGGATAACTTCATAATAATCCCGATATAGATTGCGGTCCGGTTTTCCGACAAATGGGTATGCTACCTCTTCACCACTGTGACGTGAAAGTAAATGTAAGCGCAAAAGATTCAGAGCAGAGTCATTATACATCGCTGCGAAGGATCTTACTCATCATCCTTTAATCGGAAGAGTTCTGTCAAGATCTTATCTTGGACCATTTGCATACTGTCGCCCTCGAACTCCACCTCTGGTTCATCCTCTTTATCTTCAGATGCAAAGCTCTCATCAGCTTCGGCGGGGTCGTCTGGTTCGGAAGATGCACGGTCGGCAGCCTCAAGCTCCACGAGATCTTCATCCTAATGCATGCCCACGAGGGTTAGTCAACCCATTGCGACACTGTGCATGGCTAGTTGCGGAAATAGTCGCGCAATGCAAATGATTTGGCAGGAGGCCACCTCACAGCCCCAAAACATTAGGCGGGGTAAATTTTGTATTATACACCGATCCTTGTGGCTGTATAGCAGGGGGTTCAAGGGGAGCACATGCGTAAACATTGCGGTAACTTACAGACACCTTGCGACGCTTCTGGCTTCGCAGCTTCACTTCAGGGGAAGCCGCGGCGGCCGCTCCACGCCTTTTGGTACTCATATTTGAGGACAGCAAATGAATAGACTGTGATAAATTCAGAGTAAGGAGAAGTTCACAACTGGCAAGCGAACGACTCAAATGACTTTCCCGGGGACTCATACCTCGACGTGTGCAGACGCGCTGTGATCGTCAGAGTGGGTCTAGTGTATTAGGTAAGTGGTTTTTTGGGGCGCGTTACCGGATTGGCAGGAATTTACACTTGAGTCTATAATAGACACATTACTACTAAATAATGGGATGTATACAGTTGTTATGGGCTCAATTACTAACAATGGTATAATCATCCTACTTTTTATGTATCAAAAGCCATATGTGCTGCTGAGCAGTACTAGGACTTAACTACATGTTGTATGCCCACATGTAGTGAACTGATCCCGCTAGTCCGAATACGGCCACAATTCACTCGAGCCTCTGACACCTCAGGCACCAAGATTTCCCCCTCCATCTCTTGTTTGTCTCTTCCGCGTCCCGCAAAACAAACTGGCTCGTTTCTCGAAACATCCCCCCCCAGGAAATCCAAACCCCCTCCTGCCCGACATCACAGCCTCAAGGACTTCTTCATTTCCTTTGCTTCGCTCAAGCTTGACTCGGTAAGTCAGAATTTATCATGGTGGGAACTATTTAAACCAACCCGCGATCGTCACCCAAGCAGCCCCTCCCTACAGAAAGAATGCATGCTGCGAACTTCAGATTGACTAACCCACGTGCCATAGAAACAGATCGTCGCCAAATCCTCCGTGTCACTCTTCTTGTCCGAATCCCCCTTCTCGCTACCTCCAATGGATATCGACCCCATCAGAAGAAATAAGAAACCCCGCCTCCTGTTGGAGTCCGAGCGAGAACGTCTAGATGAGTTTATCGACTCTATCCACTACTCTTCGCGGTTCGATCTCATCCCCTCTCAATTCCATTCTCAACATTCCAAAGCGGACTATCCAAAATTTCGAATGGTGGCTGACTTCGCAACAGATACTCGGACGACAAATACGAATATCGCCATGTGCAACTGCCGAAGAACATGCTTAAGAAGATCCCCGCAGATTATTTTGACAGCGCGAAAGGAACTTTGAAACTCCTATGGGAAGAGGAATGGCGAGCTTTGGGGATTACGCAGGTATCTTAGGCCGACGCTGTTGAGTCTGGGGAATCAAATTACTGACGTTGGAATTGGACAGAGCTTAGGGTGGGAACACTACGAGGTGCATGAGCCTGAGCCCCATATTCTTCTATTCAAGTAGGCATTCTCTCGATTTCGTCTCGTTTCTTTCCTTGTGTTACGCTCAACTCACTTACATATTCCTAGGCGACCTTTGAATTACCAGCCACCAATGGCACAATAGAAGTGATGAAATCGGTGGCGGAGCAGATGGACATTATCGCCTCTCCTCTTCCTGAGAAGCAATAAGTGTGAATCGCTTTTCTTTTATTTGTTCTATTACATGGACATGCATCAAACCAGTATGTTCACTAGGGTCCACAACAGCTTCATAATGGAAGTTCTGGAATGAGATATGATTCAAATTATCACATTGCCCATGGGCTTGGTAGGGGCTTAATAAGGGCCTCATATACTCGCGGGTGTGAACTCCCCAGCTTGTCATAGATATGCGGATTATTCCTGTTCAAACCACATTCTGGGACAGCCATTCCTCCCATTGGGCTGCTGTGAAGCCGCTGCTAATGCCTCGCTCCTCCACTCCCTGAAAAAAAAAAGTCAATTTCCCATGCGAATTGATTGGGTGGGGTCACCTTACATTGAAAAAAACGGTTGGCGAGACATGGACTCCAATCACTCGATCCGTCTGTTTATCATTAGACGATATCCAGACGCTTGGGGGAGGGGATATTTACCTTGATTATCCATTTGAGGTCATTAGTGACCTTGTTACCTACATTCAGTTGCCCATCTGCCCCGGGGGTCTCTGGAATCTTCAATAAATCCAAAAATTTCCCTTCGTCCACCCCAACTGTTCCAGCAAGTTTGGCTAGTCGTTCGTATGTGGCATTCCGCGCTTCGTTCACCACGCTCACGTCGAAGAATTCGGTCTGGTGCTTGAACAAGGCCGCACTAAAGTCCCAGTATCTCTCTGGGGCCAAACGAAGAACCGCCACGCCAGCTTCGTGTGTAAGTGTTGAGGACGGATGCCATGGTTGAATGTGCTGCCGAAGGATAATCTGAAGCTGAGAACCATACTGCTCAACAATTTTGGGGCTCAATGCATAAACAGTATTGAACATCTTAGCGGAAAACTGGAGGGTATATTAGTCTCAAACTCAGAATTTCTCCGTCTTAGAAAGTGCACGCACTGGGCAGACATAGTCGAGGTCTGGATACAGTCAGCTATGCTATATTCTTGCAACCTTGTAAACGTATTGTATGAGGCGTACACAATTCTAGCGTGTGCTGGCTCTCCTGTGGAGTAGCAGCAGAAAGCTTGAGACCCGCGAATTTCGGAGGGATCGACATGGCTGGTGACAAACGGCAATGGCAATGGCAATGGTAATGGTAATAGATGGTTGAAAGAGTGAAGGGGGGAAAGGAATATCTACTGTCTTTTATTTGAGGAGGGGAGAACTAGTTACATCACACTACCCCGCCTTCAAATGACGAGCTCGAGGTCCCAACAATGAACGTTCGAAAGCTGATATTAACAAAATAAGGTATTTGTGACGATTACAAACAATTCAGGTTTCGACATATGTATGTAATTATATCATATCATATGAAGTAAAAAGAAGAAATACAATCGATACATCGAAGTTGTACGGGAAACTGGAGGTTCCGGGCCACTACTACTATATGTACATACGTGGGTACCGGTACCTACATGTAGGAGAGGGAGGAGGGTAGACGTGATATACCTATATAGAACCCAAAACTTCCTTTTTTGCATTTCATTTTGTGACCCAAAACCCATTGAATATATCAGACAACTCTTGGGAAGAACTTAAGTAGACGGTCCAAACTACCGAGTACCATTCTAGAGCTTGAATTTACTCAAGTAATCGGAAGCAAGCGAGATGGCCTCGTCGACCTTATCTGCGTTGACGCCATTACCAAGTGAAGTGGGTCCTTTCCCTCCAGCCTTGCCACCGATCGCGCTCGAGACAGCTGCAGCCCAGTCGTTGGCAGAAGCTCCCTGGTCGCCAAGTCCCTGGAGAACGTTCATGTTAGATAAAGAGATAGCCTAAATAGACTGCAGCCCCGTTAAATGATATATAGGTTAGTCACATACCTTTGATACGTGGCAACCATGTGCAACTCTGGTTTGTTCGGCGTCCACAGCCAGGACATACACGTTCTTGTCCTGCATTTTCGTTTTCACGTGATTGATAGATTCACTGACGGCCTTCGCACTTGCCGGCGTTGGGAGCTTCACCACAAGCCATGATGATTTCTCATTCTCGGGCGCCTGGAAGTAGGTGGTAATGGCCTCGACGGCTTTCTTGGTTTCTAATTTTTGCTGAGCCTTTTGGCCGTCGATGACCTGCTTGTTGATTGCATTGAATCGCTCCCGGAACTTAGCCTTCTGAACGGCAGAGATTACCAGTTGGTTGAGATCAACTTGCACTTGCTTGGCTTCACGTTCCTTCTCAGGGCCGAGAGGCATCGATTCCAAATGATCAAGGCGTTTCAAGAACTCCTGGGCGACTTGTTGAACTCTGTGGGCATCCTCACCAGTGACCGCAATGATACGGCGAATCCCTTTCGCAATGCCACTCTCCTCCAGGATGATCAAATCTTTGATATCGCCAGTCTTCAATACGTGAGTGCCACCGCAAAACTCGATACTAATATCTGTCCACCTGGGGTCCTTGACATTGTTCAAGATCTCCTCTAGCTCAACTCCAACAGAGACAACACGAACTGGATCAGGGTAGGTCTCTCCAAAGACGGCTCTGACGCCGGAGATCTGCTGAGCAATAGCAAGAGGAACTTCCTGAGAATAGACAGCACAGTTCTGGCGAATATATTCAGTGGACTTCGCCTCCACTTTCTCGAGGTCGGCATCTGAAATGGCGGACTTGTGAGAGAAATCAAAACGAAGCTTCTCAGCTGCCACAAGGGAACCCTTTTGTTCAACCCCATCGCCGATGATTTCGCGCAGAGCAAAGTTGAGAATGTGAGTACCAGTGTGGTTGTTACGAATAGGCCAGCGACGGAGCTCATCGTATTCACAAATAACTGAATCACCCACGGAGAAATTTCCATACTTCATGAAGCCGGTATGTAAGACATATCCAGCATAGACTTGGACATCACCAACTTCAAGCTCAGTCTGTCCGTCAATGATGATCCTACCAGTGTCACTTTCTTGGCCACCCTGTTCAGCATAGAAATTGGTACAATCCAAAATCACACCGAGCTGTTCTCCGCTAGGGACGGATTCAGTAGAATCATAGAAAGCCTTCCCATGGTAGATTGCTTTGATGTGAGCTGTGATATTGCCACGTCCAAACTTGGCAGAGTCGTCTGTCTTTTGAACATCATTCATTTGTTCCAACTTGCCAAGATCATGTACGTCAAGTTTGACGACATTCGCGGCAGCCTTTTTCTGACCTTTACTGGCCTCCTTGGCCTTCAGACGCGCCTCTTCGAACTCAGCATCATCGATACGCAGGCCGCGTTCTTCGGCCATGATTTGAGTCAAGTCAACAGGGAAGCCGAAAGTATCGTAAAGTCTCCACACATCGGCACCATGAAGCTTATCAGCACCTTGTGCCTTCACCTGCTGGGCATATTGTTCAAATTGACGCTCTCCCCTGTCCAATGTTTTGGCAAAGGAGATTTCCTCTTCATCTAGGACCTCCATCACATCCTGTTGCTTTCTTTTCAACTCTGGGAACATGTCACCAAGTTGACCAACGACAGTCGGTACCAGTTTGGAGAAAAAGTTTCCAATATCAACTTGGAAATACTTGCGAGCAAAACGGGCACCTCGGCGAAGGACACGGCGAATCACGTAACCACGGCCCTCGTTGTTAGGTAAGACACCATCTGAGATAGCAAACATCAAGGTTCGCACATGATCTGCGATCACACGATAGGCGGTATCAATTCCATCACTATCTTCGGCACCGAACCGCCCACGATATTCCCTGGCACCGGTAACATCTTGAATGGCCTGGAAAATCGGGGTGAAGATATCTGTATCGTAGTTCGATGACTTATCTTGAAGAATCGAAACAAGTCGCTCGAATCCCAGTCCCGTGTCGACGTGCTTGTTGGGGAGAGACCGCAATGACCGATCCGCCTCGCGGTTATATTGGATGAAGACGTTGTTCCAAATCTCCAACACATTTGGGTCATCCTGGTTGACTAGATGGGCAGCATTGCGGCCACCGATACGATCGTAGTGTACTTCACTGCAGGGTCCACATGGGCCTTGATCACCCATCTCCCAGAAATTATCTTGCATATTGCCTGGGAGGATATGGGATTCCGGAACTCCTACAGACTTCCAGAGTTCCTTTGCCTCCAGGTCCGGGTCTAGGCCCCCTGCCTCGTTACCTTCAAAATATGTGACATAAAGGCGATCGGGGTTAAGGCCGTAAACTTTAGTCAAGAGCTCCCAAGAATATGAGATGGCCTCTTTTTTGAAGTAATCGCCGAAACTCCAGTTGCCGAGCATCTCAAAAAAGGTCTGGTTGTGGAGTGATCAGTATTACTGGCCACATTGAGCTTCTAGCCATTTAATCCGATGAGCGTACTCACGTGGTGGTAGCTGTCCTTGCCCACATCATCGAGGTCCTGTGTAGGGAGAGTTCGTTAATGAGGCTCAAGTCGTGGAGCAGAAGCGATGAAGGCGCACTTACATTGTGTTTTCCACCAGCACGCAGACACTATAGTCGGCAAAGAAAAAGGATCAAATGGTCAGTCAGGAACTCTTTCAAAAAGAAAAATAGAATAGAATAGAATAAAATATGAAAATTGGGAGAGGTCCAACTCTATACCTTCTGGGAATTGACGGCGCGTCGCAGCTTCGCAAAGTCTGATTGTGGATCCACGGTGCCCAGAAAGATGGACTTGAACTGGTTCATTCCAGCATTGGTGAAGAGCAAGGTTGGATCGGACAAAGGAACGACAGGGGAGGAAGGCACTAAAATTCAAAGCCATGACGAGGATGGCAGTGGTTAGCGATCCTGGACGATGGAGGGGTATAGGAAGTACGAGATGGTGGGGGGTGAATCGATAACGAAGCACTCACCAAAAGTGTGGCCATTTTGTTTGAAAAAGTCAAGAAAAGTCTCCCGCACCCGCGGGGCGGTCCAGGTGGTATTGGACGCCATCGTGAGAATGAGCGGAGTCAAGATTGTCGGACGAAGACGAACAAAGCGTGGAGGGGAGAAAAGTGGAAGCGGCGCGCAGAGATGAGTCAAAGGCCGTCCCCCCCTCCTCATGAGAGGAACCCGCATTGGTAAGAGATAAAGAGAACACCAATCTAGCCCTACTACAGTCTCTCTCTCTCTCTCTCTCTCTTTCTTTCTTTCTTTCTTTCTCTCTTCTCCTTCTCCCTCTCCCCCTCCTCCTCCTCGGTCCAATAAAAATGGGATTGGGAATGATCTCCCTTGCTTGGTGCTTGATTTAATACCCAGAAAAGAAGAACAGAAAATCCCTGGATCGAGTACGAAAGGGGGGTTTTGTGGATGGCGCGGAGTGATGAAAACGCCCCAGGCAGAAAGCGACCGGCGGACGGTGACCCGGATGGAGCGCAACCACTAACGAAGAGATTTGGCTATCTCCAGATCGGTAGGATCACCTCGTCGTTCCCTTTTCTCTTTTCTTGTTGATGTTGTTTCTCCCGGGAGAGCAGTCAAAAGTGGGTAATGAACAAAGAAGGCTAATGACATTCTTGGGACAGATCAAGACTCCCGTGCTCGGACCAAATACGTCGCAACGCCCTCCTCACACGAGCCCGATTCGATGCTGTTAGATGATACCAAACACACCACCTTTATCTATGATCTAGATCAAGAATTGGCAGAGCCCGAATCTACAGGAGATGCGCTGGTTCTACTGCCCCTTGCGGCGAAGATGATCTCCGTACCCAATGCCGTGCTATCGTCCAACTCCGCACAAGGCAAAGAACTAGTCCTCTATAAAGAACCCTCATCTTTGACGCTACCCAAGGAACAGGATAGCATACGCAAGGCGATTATCGAATCAAGAGCTCGTGCACGTGCTTCCCGATCGTCAACTCCTCCCTCTACAAACGATATAACCCGTGCTCCACATACTCCGCATACTGAAACAGACCACGACGATGATCCAATGGACATTGACTTGGATTAGTAGAACCAATCCTTTTAATAATTGTTGGCCGTGCTGATCAAAGGGATTTCATATATTGCTATTGTTGATTTATCCCTGGCGGTTGACCATTAGAGAGAAGGTGGGAGGAAAGCGACAGGGATCAATCAGCATGGAGATCTGTTCCTCTCAATTTAGAAGTCATCTACTTATCTGGCTCTATATATACATACATGCAGTGTGATCAATGATATGCAATCCTAATAAATAAAACTTTTCACCCTTCCAAGATTCTCCTTGACTACATTTCTCCACATTGGACGATCGTGACATCCTGGTTTGGCTTGTCTCTGGTAGTGCGAGTGTGTTCAATCATATGAACAATGTCCATACCGTCGATCACCTGTCCGAACACAACATGCTTATTGTTCAAAAAGGGTGTCGCCGTTGTTGTGATAAAAAACTGGCAACCATTGGTGTTCGGACCCGAGTTCTGATAATCACTTAGCTTCAAGAGGGACGGGGGAAGAGAGAGAGAGAGAGAGAGAGAGATCCACTAGTAGGGACGTACCGCCAGACTCAAGAGACCTTCGCGATCATGAGTTAAAGCAAAGTTTTCATCTGCGAACTTGGTCGTGCCATAGATAGTGCAGGATCCTGTGCCGTCTCCGTTGACAAAGTCTCCGCCTTGAATCATAAAGTCTTTGATCTATAGGGATAGTGGTCAGACGCTTTCAAACTCCTTTCTATGTTCCTTAGAATCGGAGGAAGAGCTTACAACACGGTGAAATTTGCTCCCTTTATAGCCTTGAGGCTGTCCCTTGGGGTTCTTGCTCTCTCCTGTACAGAACTGTCGGAAATTCTCTGCGGTGCGCGGAGTCACATTGGCGAAGAGCTCCATTTTTACACGTCCCAAAGGTTCGCCTAGACAGTTGGTTAATTTTCAAGTCTGCGTGGGGGGGTTGGAACCATGCATGTAGACAGACCTGCAAGAGCCACATCAAAGAATACTACAGGGTTGGCTGGGCCAGGTGCAGCTGATTCGACCATGATGCAATAATGCAATAATAAATCGATAGGGTGATGAAGAGAGGAGAGAGTCTTGGAGAGTTTATATATATGTATAATGTTGAGGTGAATCTGCTGTTGTGGTTGGTGAGGAGATACGGAAGTTTGATGCGAAGGTCGCATGAAAAAGCTTGTACCTATCGTAGTGAGATACTTATCGTAGGTACTCCCGTTGCTATGTCCAGTCTTCTAGGGATAAAAGTATATGATGAACAACATCTTTTCTCTCTCTCTCTCTTTGATTTTTAAATACTAATTTAAATTATGTTATTATCTTCTCCTCAACTAATTAGTAATATCTATCACGTTTCCCTCCTCCCCGGACGATCCTGGATTTGCACTGTACATGCACATATGTACAAGTCATCACATCAAGCTTTGTGGTTGGCTCAGTTCCCGTGACTCCCCCTCTCACCATCCCCAGCCTCAGGATTCCTTGAGATCCCGCGCTTCAGCCCCTCTTGAAAGCCTCCTTGGCTCTTAAACCCTTTTTGGATCATGATTAGCCTAGACAACTGGTTCCTTTTTTTCCCTCCCTCTTTCGATTTTCTTCTCCCCATCAACCCAGTTTCAAACATCTCCTTTGAAAAGAAATCCAGTCCCCAGGGTGAACCTCCATCTGTGATGTGAGACCCTTGCCTGGCCAGTCCAGCGAGAGAAAGCCAGTGACCCTAACGTGGTCGATCCCCCGTACTTCGTACCCATCAGCCTTTTGTCAAATGGTCTACGATTCACTATATGTCTCTCGGTGTGCCCTCTTGAGCGACGGCTCATTCACCCGCTGTCCTCATCCACTAGAGATCTCCCGGATGATCGGGATACCAGATTGATCTGTTCGACTTTCTCCCAAATCTCAGGCTGCTATCGAAGCAACCCGTCCTCACTTCATCTCCCCTTCCTACCACTCCACTTTCCCCGCTTGTTCACCTCTACAAAATGAGCGCGTCTACAACCTCGGCTGCCAGCAGCGCAGCCACTACTACAGGAAGTAGTGGCGGCAATAATTCGGGCTCAGCGACAAGCTCGCCTCTTTTGTTCTTTGTTGCACTTGGATTCGGCGTTGTCTTCACTAACTTATGGTAAGCTCCATTGATTATGACCTCTTAACATATTCTCGTCCTAAATGACACCGTTCGTAATTGTGAAAAGTATGCGCCTTATATTAACAGCGATCTAGGATCATCGTTGGGGTGAAATATTGTTTCAGATACAACCAGCGGAATCGTCAGCTGCGCAGCGAGGAAACTGGAGAGCCTATTGACCTTGTGGCTATGCCTCGACCCCATCGAAGGCGACGCGAAAAGAAACTCATGACGATGGACGAAGTCAATGCACGCTTCCCTTTGATGAAATACAAAGTCTGGAGGTCATCGCGCGCCAATCAAGGCCTGCCTACGGAGGGTGGCATCACTGCCCCTAACAGCAGACCACAAAGCTTGAATAATGAGGGGGGCGTTATCTCTGTACCCGATGATGCTCCCGTAAATGCAATAACCTCTGCAGAAGTGGAGCATGAGGTTGTAGACCCCAACACACCCCATACGACACCCCATGCTCAAATTGAGCCACATAATCAGAATCTGGAAGAAAAAGCAACTCGATCTGCAGCTGTTTCCCGACAGGATACGGACCCACCTGTGTCCCATGAGAAATGGCAGCAAGCTGTAATCAGCGAAAATATGGATTTAGAAGACGATGAGGGAGACCATATTCGCAATGCTGTTCCACCTGAACTGCTTCCAAACCCTGGTGATTCCTGTGCGATCTGCCTCGACATAATCGAGGATGACGATGATATACGTGGACTAACCTGTGGTCATGCGTTCCATGCTTCGTGTGTCGACCCCTGGTTGACCAGCCGGCGAGCTTGCTGTCCTTTATGCAAGGCAGATTACTATGTCCCCAAGCCTCGTTCGCACGCAACTGAAGGAGCTTCTGGTACAGATCGGCAAGCGCGTCGCACTGCTTCTCGTCGCCCCGATCTTCTACCGAGACCTCCACGTCTAGCCCATTCCAGCGGCAATCAGACTTCCATTTTCAGGATGCAACTCCCTCTGTCAGGGAGGTTATTCCAGCCGACAGCCCCAGAACCTCAGTTGGAAACTGAAACCTCTGAAACTTCTCCTCGCCGACCACATTGGCCACGGCTCTTTCCAACTCGTCTTCGCGGAGCTTCCTCCCGCGGCCCTCGCGCCATGAGTGACCAGCCAGCACCTGGACACACTCGAACACCCGGTGAACTCGAAGCCAACCTTTGAATTTACATGGGCTTTTTTCAACATAGTTTTTTTGAAACCCGTATCTCTACGTGCTGCATCAACATCTGGAATGCTTGTTCAGCAGAGCCATTCTACTGTCAATTATTTGATTATACGTGTAATTTATTGATCGTTCGTCGATCAACCGAGCGGGGTGGGGGATGGAAAACTCCCGTTGACTCCCCCAAGGTATTCATGAGATGATGTCTTTCTTGTTTATTAATAGGCTCTACGCGGTGGCGCTGAGCTGCCATTTTTTGGGGGCAATAATTTTTGGTCCAGTATGTCATTTATATATTGACAACATATCAAAATGAAACTTGATCGCCGGACGCAATCCCACTACCTAGAATTGCGCAAATGTATACATACCTCGATCCGGTTCGTAAGCCCTCAAGACTCCTGATTTATTCGTTGCAATCTCCACGGTAGAGAGCCCCGCCCTTTTCTGAGCCTCCGGCTTTAGGGTGTAATCATTAATTACTCTGAGGGTATCGATAAACACATTTTGTATATGATATTCTTATATACGCAAGTACAAAAATGGGCATACTGGTACCCTTTGGCTTATAGCACTCTCTTAAGGTTTACCTCGAGATCATTAATTGCGATATTGATATAAACATGGCAAGTATCTTAATACACCAAAAATAGGGATAACCAGACAATCCTAATCAAATATGCAAGACGGGCGTTCGAAAGCTGAGATGTGCTTGTAGAGAGGGTGAATGGATAGATCAAGTGAGAAAGGACCCGAAAGTGAACGAGCCAAGAAGCAGACCAAAGAACAGAAAATGGGGGTATCAGAGGAGAGAGGGACCTATGTCTGTAGTTTAGACCCACCCACGCCAGCTCCAATCACGCTGGGCAGCTCTTGCTGGCCCATGCTGAAAAGCATTCCAATCGCGCTGCTCACCGCGAGAATAGCAAAGACACTCACGCCAGCTATTAAGAAAAACGGTGAGCTGATATCTTGTTTCTGGCATGCTGGCCCACCCCACTGAATCTTTTGCACGGTGCCATCACTCTTTTTGACTGTGGTCTGTTGGCAACGGCATGCATAACAATTGCCAGTACTGCCTTCAGTGCCGGATCCATATTTCAGGTAGCAATACCCATGTCCGGAGCAATTTTCAGTTGCTTCAGCACAAGAAGAGTTCGAAGCTTGGCAAACAGGGGCAAGGTTCGAATGTAGAGGTACGTCTTGGACAGACCTCCGCTCATGTTGTACCCCGATGGGAGCGGATTCACCATATGCTTGTGTGTCCCGCTGTAAAACCTGCCTAGGCATCTTTGAATCATTCTTTGAGGTAGTAAGGAGTACAATGGTTGCTTGCCGACCGTCTGTGGATAAGAGACTGGTTACCCCCTCGAAAATGGATTCCAGTGGTTTGAGATCAAGAATGCCGTCGCCAGATTCTGCCTATTCAAGAGCGATAATATGAGTATACGTATGCCTGTGTTGTGAATGAGGTATGCAAGTACCTTGAATGATAACCGAGAAATGATGGTTTTTTGATCCTTGGTCGCCCTTGTTTCTGCCGAATGTATCACATCAAGAACGTCGGAGTCGAAGAGGTTCTGCGAGGCAGAAAGGATGGGGTCTCTGGTGAGACACTCCCTAGCAGACTATAATCTCTGATAAGCCGCACTGCTCTCTACTCCCGATAGTTATGCTAGAACCAAGGGTAAACCTACATGGATACCGGCTGGGTTCGCTCTGCTGGCGCCCCCGTCATACAAGCAGTGTTTTTCGCCGCCATTGTTATATTCGAGTGACGCGAAGGGTTCGTCGATCAAGTTGTATGTAGCCTTGGGAATAAACAGGTTTGATGTATATCTCTGGCGCATAGTCAACCCTGGGGAGATAAAGATTTTAGCATTGGATCTCTGTAGTCAAGGTTACCAGGTATACTTACCCATGGCCTCATTGAACCCCTCAATGATTATCAGACTTTTCTCCGGGGCTTGATGATTGCTACCAAATAAAGATATTTGGTTTGGATCGGCAAATTGGTCCAGGTGGTCCAAATTAGTTTCCGTGGTCCCGAGAGCCGATGCTAGAGAGGACTCCATACGGAGTTTCAGAGCAAGTCGTGCAAAGTCCTCGGATACGGCTGTAGAGCCCGAATCCGTTAATGAACCCGGCGTGAATTTAAAAATCGAAGCTTCCATAGCATTCGTCTGAAGAGCGCCCACTGCCGCAATGGCTAGGAGCTTGGAGACACAACGCATGGCGTCAGCTTGGGTTGAGAAAGCGCTTCGACGAATATTGATTTTGAAGAGATAAACTTTGTGTTGGCTATAAGCGTTTGCAATCAGAAAACTTCCAATGTCGAGGGCAAATCGAAGCTCCCCGGTGTTGACATCCAATCCAGGAAGAGTAGTATGTATGTTGAGTTCGTGGTGCCAACTCTCGGGGAAGCCTGCGCCGCGATAAGATATCACGTGAACTGTACCCCAGCAGCCGCCCGCTTCCCAAATCCATCTCTCTCCATCATTTGATTGTATTCGAGCACAATCATACCGGTCTCTCTCAATGCTTCAGCTCAGGCATTTGTTTCGACGCCAAACTCGCCCCTTCCGCCTTCATACCGGCCATCTCCATACCGGCCCTCGTCAACAACAAGCCCCACTAACACCAATTGTTCGACATGTGAGATTCAGACGGCCTTGGCTGAGGTAAGTTATAGTTCGCATTGCATGTAGATATGACATATGTACTAATGAGTATACCTGAAGGTCTTTCTTTTCTAAGTGCCTTCTTTATGGTGCAGCCTACCAACTTTGGAGCTCTTTTGTTCTGGTCCGACTCGACGATGATACACACGACACAGATGTCTCGCTAGAGCCCACGCCTGAAACAAGTGGCTTGCGTCAAGGTTCTCGCGAAAATGAGGAATTAATGGAAGGGGAAGGAGAAATTGAGGTGCCTCTGTTCGTTCCTTTGACTTGGTCATGGTTAGAAGAAGGCGAGCTCTATGCTGCTTCCGACCCCGAATGGCAAGAGTTCGTTAAAATCTCCAAGGATCGAGCGAAACTTCAAAAATTAAGAAGTAAGTAGCTTTTGTTCCTTGAATTGTTGAAGTTTCGCTAATTATTATAGATGAGCTTGCTGCTATTGTTTTGGAAAATGCATCGGGTCAATTGTCCCAGGTTCTTGGTGGTCCGCTATCTCTCACCGGGTTTTGGTTGGTTCATCAGTTCCCTCACCGCGCTCCACCAGAATATATGCGATCTGGGTAGGTTCCATCCGGCTACATAAATGATTTCCTAATGCTAATTCCATGATTCAGAATTGAATTTGCCGATGATAGTGTAGCTTGGGTGACGAGGACCATCGATCCCGAAATCGGCGACAGATTGCAGATGTTTATGAAGCCCGTCCATTTGGCACTCGCCATAAAAGATGCATATCTGGTATTATTCAAGAGAAAACTGGCTCGCTTCCAAGGTCAATCATCTCAATCCCCTGGGTTGCCAAACAGTAATCGTGTTCTTTCCAGTGAAGATGACCTGGGCTCCGTCGTCGACCAGCATGGGCAGCCCACTCTACCACACAAATCTGAGGAGTCGTCTACCAATAGGCCACTGAACGGCAATCTTCACCCATCTCTTGTCATATCATTACTACAGCGGTTTCCTTTGCCTGATATAGGTCCCGGGTCAGACCTACACTTGGCGGCCGTTGCCTTCCGACTGCGATTAAACGAATATCAGTCTCAGTCCCATCAGACTCCTCTCCGAGGTACATTTTTTATATCTGGTCCTGTGGGCCTGAAGGGGCCGAAGGGGTTCTGCCGGCTTGAAGTACGCGGTGAATATGATCCAGCTAAACCTGGATGGCGTACAGTCCGAATGACACTGCGTGATATAAACTTCAGGAAACAGCGGCCACTTAGGGAGTAGTGATAATTGATTCAAAGAATGATTATCCTGGATATCCTACTATATAAGTATTATACAATATCAATTAATTAACATATTAATTATCCTGATCTAGCTTATCTATATATAGCTGCTAAAATAACCATTAATAACTTTCTATAGTATTTGTGATGAGGTGCCTATGATCTACTAGAATAGAGAAGAGTGCGAAGAATAACGAATAACAACGTTGAGGAAAGGGAAAGAAGAGAGAGAGCTATACTGGATATATGTAGGCGGATGCCACTCTCTAGGCCAATCATCTGATTAGTCTGTATCCGAGAGTAGGTCAAACCGTACAAACGTGCAGATAGTGCAAACATACCCGTCCCGAGTCTTCCTCCATGTAGTTATACTATAGTATTGATAAAAAGTATTAAAGTGTGAAGGGCTAAAGCAGAATTTATATCTAATTAAGCTAGGCCATATACTATATATAAAAGGCTTAAAGAGAGAATTACTAAGTAGGTATTCTATATAATAGGCTATTATAGTTATATATACTATATAACCTTATATTAGGTACTAACCTATAATAGTATCCTCTTTTTAAGATAGTCCTCTTTATATATATTATAGTTATATTTAGTTATCTTTAAGCTTATAATAGAGTTGAAACGGGGCTGAATTATCTTTTAAAGGTATTTAATATAAAGTAATCTTAAATATTGTTAAGACTCTATTAGATCTATTCTACCTAATCTATTTATTTTACTAAGGCTTTATTATAATATTCTTAATTAATTTTCTTATGTCTTATATTTATTATCTCTTCTACTTTATACTTAAGTTTCTTATTAATTAATATTAGTAGGAGATATAAATTATCTATAATCTATAATAGAAATAGATCTAAAATAACTAGTCTAACTAGTGAGATCTTTGGGTGTGAATGGGTATATATTACTAAGTTAGGGGAAATAATAGTTAATATATATACACCGGTAAACAAATATAGCAAATAGATATATCTGATCACATGCGATCAGATAACTGTAGATAGATGGTAACAGATATAGATATAGATATTACTATATATAAACAAACGTAACAGATTGTAATATATAAAATATATAGGGAGAATTAAGTAAATTTATCTTATTCTCCCCTACTTAATTAAGATCGTCTTAATCTTAAGTATTTATATAGAACGATGGTGTATAAAATACTTATAGTATGATTATATATATAGAGAATCACAAATATTTACGATTTACCTTTTTAAGAGTGCTATGTTACTTATTTTTTTGGCTATTTATAAAGTATTTTATATAATAGTATATAATAATATATCCGGCTATATAGCGGATAGTCTTATTGTATAGTATATATTATATAAGGGAATACTAGTAATATCAAGGATTATTATATAATAGTAGTATTCTAGGAGTATTAAGATAATAGAACCTTTTAAATTACCCTTCTAGTATATAAATTAATAGTCTTAGGCTTAATAATAGTCTGTTGGTTGTTTTCCGGATGGTTTTAATAATAATATAGTAAATAGTATAGAGGGAGAGGCTATAATTATAGGTTATATAGTATTTACTAAATAGTATTATGATCATCCCTTCTAGCTATATAAACACTTATATTAGCCTAAAGCCTCTTACTTAGTTTTATAAAGCTTCCTATTTATAGAGGATCTATATAAAGTATTAACCCCTCCTCTAGCTATAAGTCCTTTTTCTTTTCAACCTTCTATTATAGCTTAGTAATTAGTATTACTATTATTATTATATCATCTTTCTCTCCGGTAGTATAATTCTGTTTGTTTGCTAAAGCTTACTAATACTATCTTTATATTGTTTACTATCCTTCTTATATATTATTATATTATACTCTCTCTTCTTTTATATAATTCTCTTCCTATATTTCTCTTCTTATATATCTTATTATATCTCTTCTTTTCTAATAGGTATAATTCTAGATTCTTATAGTATTACTTAAGTTAAATATAAGCTAATATCTTATTTCTTATAGAAATATTAGATATTCTACCCCCTGATATAGATATAATTATATCCTAGAACTTTAGTATTAGATCTTAATTTATAAAAGTTATTATATATAGTAAAGGTATTAATATATTTAGTAATACCTTCCTTCTTAACTTCTAATTTACTTCTGATCTTATATTTATTACTATATTAGTTATATATAATATAGATTAGTATAATATCAATAATATTAAAGTTAATTTAAAAGGATAAAGATATATATATATTACCTAATAAATCAGGATAGCTACCTCTCTATTATATATATATTATTTAGTAGGTTATAGATCTTTTCTTTTATATATAGTTATAGTTCTTAATAATAAAGATATTATATTTAGTAGCTCTTATACTTTATATATATATAGAAATACTATAAGTAGATACTTTTTCTATTAGAATCCTCCTAAGAATCTTATTTATTTTATATAGGATACTTATCTAACCTTCTATTATTATATTTTTTGCTATTTAGTTAAAGATCTAGTTATAGAAAAGGATAATTATAGTATAGAGGAAGCTTCTTCTCCTATAATTATATTATAAAAGTATTATATTATTATCTCTATATCTTCTTTTAAAGAGACTATATCTCCTATCTCTAAGAAGCTATATATAATTATTCCTACTTTAGTAACTCTAGAGACTTTAGTTTATATTAAGTTAGTCTTTTCTTCTATACGAAAGATCTAAAAGATCTAATCTCCTTTTTTTATAGCTTTTTTTTTCTTCTCTTAGTCTAAAAGAACTTATCTATACTACTAATATTAAATATCCTAGTAACCTAGTTTATCTAGTAGATTAGTATTTTTCTTTATTAGATAACTATAATATCTACTATTATCTTAAAATTAGTAAGTTTAAGCTAATACTAGTAGTATATAATTAGCTATTTTTGGTAAAGTCTTGTTTAGTCTATAATTATATATAAATTAAGATAGTTCTAAAAAAGAATAATATTATTAATTTTTTTTATATTTTTTATATATTTTTTTTATTAAGTATAATAAAAATAAAGCTAAGTTAGAAGGAAATCCTTTTATACTTAATATAGTTAAAACTATATCTTAAGTAGTTATCCTATCTATAAAGAAAGATAATTATTATAAAAGAAAGTTAGCTCTTAAAGAAAAACTTAAAGAGTTTATAGATATTATTTATAAAGAGCCTAATCCTTTTATTTATAATAATTCTAAACTTTCTATTTATAATATTTCTAATAATAAGCTTTTATTTAGTATTTTACTTAAATCTTCTATAACTTCTTTAAGGAAGGTTATTATTAAATAATCTACTTATTATAGTTAGTTTTATAAAAATACCTCTATATAATTTATACTATCTTATATTATCTTATAATACTTTATAATATTCCTAGGAATAATTTTTAGTATTTTCTATTTATAATTTAATTATATTTTTCTTCTATATTCTTAGCTAATACTTAATAAGTCTTATATATATAATGGTTACTAAGTTATCAGGCTAGAGACCTGTGACTAGGCAAGGATATCGGATAGTAGAGATCAAATAGAACAGTTGATATACAGAACTGATTCTTGCAGGACAAGAATCATAGCTATTGTTCGTGCGTTTTAATATTACTAGAGCTTGCTAGGGCTTAGGGCAGTCATACATTAGCGGGTATATTATAGTAGATTCGCCCGCGGAGCAGCTATAAATTGTACCCGAATCGTGCCCGAAGGGATTCAGGAATCCCGTAATAATTCATCCTCCCCTTTCAATAATGGTCGACTCAACCATCTGTACAACTTTATATTTAATTGGGAGATTTGTATCTAGTAGTATTATATTAAACAAAGATTCTAGGACTAATACTACCTTAGGTGTCTTTATATATAGATACAAACAAAATAATATAGGTTCTTTAATATCTTTAAGATAAGAGCTTCTCTCCTATCTTTTTAACTCTTATCTTTTCTCTTTTCTCAGCTCTTAATTCTCGACTCTCTATCTTCTCACTCTCTACTTTCATCTTATTTCATTTTAATATATCTAAGACTACTACTTCTAGTATTTTTAGTAATCCTCCTCGCTACAATAGTTATTATATAACTAGAGATAAAGGTCAGGCTGGAGATAGAGATAATAATAATAGTAATAGAGATAATAGGATTAATAAGAGTAATAGGAGTATTACTAGTACTTCTACTAGCTTATACCCTCTTTATGATTAAATTGTTTACCCTTCCTTTACATTCTATATCAGATATATCGCTAAAATAGCTCTTTACCCTCCTAAGGATACTATTCCTGAGATCTATTATAACTAGGATTATATAAACTTGATTACTTATATTTTATATAAAGAGTATAGTAAAAATTACTTTTAAGTAAGGTTCTTCTCTAAGTTATATTCGATTTAGTACTAATTTATCTTAGATACCTTATAGAATTTATAACAATTTATATTAGCTTTAGTTAATCCTTAACTAGATATATAAAGTTTAAAGTAATAATACTACTATAGTAGTTATTAGTAGTACTATACCTATCTAGAATAAGGAAAGTAAAGCTATAGCTATAGGAGGATCTACTCGTCTCCTAGTATCTTTCTAAAAGATAATCTCTATTTATCTTTCTGGTTATAAGCTCCATTTCAATTCGCGGAATATAGACTAAGCTATAGGAGTATATACTATATTTATTACTAAGCGACAGAAGGAGTTAAATATTAAGGCTAATTTATCTCCTACTCAGCCTTCTTACTATCCTAATAATCTTTTATATCTATAGATTAGCAATACTAGTTTTACTCTCTAATAGAGTAGTATTTAATCCTTTTTTATAGAGGTTATAGTAGGATATTAGTATAATATAACTCCAATTAGGATTACTTTAACTCTAGCTATAATAGCAATAATTACTAATATTAAGGTACTTACGGCTTAGTATAGAATTCCATAATAATTTATTATTTTTGCCTTACTTATCCTTCCCTTTTTTGACTAAACAGCCTTATCTAATATAGCTTTTCTTTATTTAGTATTGATTTAAAGGTGATTTGGGGGGGTTTCAGGGGGTTTTTAGTATTGTTAGGATACTATTTTATAAGCTTGGTTTTTCTTAAATAAAGCTATTGTATCTCTTATATTTTCTAAGTATTCTACTAGTTCCTATTAGTTATATTCTAAGGGCTATCCTATCTATTTTATATAGTAATATAGTACTTTATTGAAGACTTTTTTATCTTAAATCTCTTTAACTTCCTATTCTTCTTTATCTTTAAGTTTTAGTATTAGTATTTATAAGTTATTATTATTTTAGTTATTCTATAGTTTAAGAAGAGAGATAGAGAAGATATTATATAATCTTAAGTATTTTTCTAATAATATAATACAATAGGCCTAGACACTAATTTTTATAAGGATATAGAAGGATCTAATTCAATAAGGGGATAGCTTCTTTTCTTTAGCTTTAAAATAAAGGTTCTTTATTAAAAGAGATATAAAGGTTCCTACTTTAAAGTCCTTTAGTTTATGATTTTTATTATAGGATCTCTATTATATTTCCTATATAATTTAAAGCTTATTTATAGTCTTTTTATAAATATTCTAGAGGTAATTTATTTATTCTTTAGTATTAGGGATCTCTTTCTTAAGTATTTTATTAGGAGTTTAGATTTAGAAATTAGGGTTATATCTAAATAGTATATAAAAAGGGATCTTATTAGTTAATATATTAATAGTATTATTATATATAAATTATACTATCTTAAGGAGTTAAGTTTAGTTTAACTATTTCTTATTAATAAAATATCTAAGATAATCTTCTAAAACCTAGTTAAGTCTTTTTGTTTATCTATTGGTTTAGGGGTAGAATATAGTAGAGAACTATAGTTTAATCTTAGAATAGTAATAGAGTTATAACTAGAACTTACTTATAAAAATAAGTTTTTAATTAGAGATAATCTTCTCTAGGTTTCTATATTTAAGTTTAATTTAATTAAAGAAGAGTTTAGTAAGATCTCTTATAAATATTATTATTAATATAAGGAGGAATTAAGAAAATTTCGTAAGTTAGTAGATAATTACTAGGATTATATTATATTTTCTTTTTTTAAAGATTATAATTAGAAGTCCTATAATAAAGTCTATACTTAGTTTTATAAATAGTCTATAAGGTATAAGAAAGGATTAGAATTCTCTATAGGAATAATACCTAAATATTTTAATTTCTTAATATATTAAGTATATTTTAATATATTCTTATATATCTTTTAGTAGATATTCCTAATAGAATTTTCTTTTTAGAAGTTCTTCTATATATATTCTTCTAAAATATTCTATAAGTTACTTATTATAATAGAGTTTAATTAGTTTTTGTCTTAGATTCCTAGTAATAGGGATATAAAGATATTCTTTATAATATAAAAGTTTCTTAGAGTTAATACTTTAATACTTTCTTTATAGAATATTTTCTTAAGTTATATTAATTCTTTTCTAGATTATCTTATCCTTATCTTAAAGTTCTTTAATTAATAATTTTAATTCTCTTAGAGATTTATCTATAAGTAGATCTTTATTTATAATTATAGTAACTACTATTTAAAGGGATATAAATTAAAAATAATTTAAAACCTTATAATATATTATATTATAGCCCTAACTTAGGAAAAACTTAGTTATATTATAGCCCTAACTTAGGAAAACTTCTTTATTATTCCCTAGATCTAAATAATCAGCTTTACTAGACTTATCTATAGCCTTCTCTAAATCCTCTTAATCTATAAAGATAGTAATATTATTTTAAATCTAGTTTAACTCTAACTCTAGGTCGTTAACTAAGCTACTTATAGTTAGAAAAAGGGATAGTAATAGACTTTTATAGACTAATATAGTTATAATTATTAATCCTTACTCCCCTTTATTTTCCTCTCTAGATAGTATTATATTAGTAGTAAACTACTATACTTTTATAAATAATTTGGTTATGATTCTTTTATAAATCAGCCCTAATATCTCTTTTGTAGACGAAGGCTTCTCTTTTTTTAGGGTATAGGATAACCTATTTATAGGATTAGTCTTTCTTAAATAGTAATATATTATAAAGTTAAATAAAGTAAGGGAAAGATATTAATATACTTATCTTCTATTAATCTTAGGTTAATCTATAAATAGCTTTAGGTTATAGTAATCTATTAGAACCTTAACCTAATATTAGCTTCCTTTAAAATATTGACGTTAGTGTTTAAATAAGTAAATAATTATAAATAGCTCTTAATCTAGTATTGTATAGTTCCGTTCTATAAGTAAGAATTTCTTTAACCAGAAAGTAATTAGATACTATATCCTTTAATTATCTAATTATAAAAGGATTCTACCTATTCCAAAACCTAAAATATTAGTTTTAAGCTAGATAGGTCTTTCTAGATTGAAGTATTGTAAAAGAGATATAGTTAAAAAGGTATTAATAAGGTCCTAAAACGCTTTCGATTTGTAGTTGTTTAGCTTAATATTCCTTAGTTTTTTCCTATCTTTACTTCTCTTAAAAAGCTTTATAAGTAATAGTATAATTAAAGAGTAATTTTTAATAAACCTTTAATAGAAGTTATAGAATCCTAAGAAGACTTAAATCTCCCTATAGGATATAGACTACTTCTATTCCTAGATAGCTTAAACCTATTCTAGGTCTATAAAGATACTATTTTAACTAATAATAAAGCCAAGGAATTTAACTTATTCCTTATAGAATTAATATTTAGAGGCTTTTATAAATAGCTATACTTCCCTTAACCTTTCAAATATAAGACAAAGGTATTCCATATATTCTTCACAGGTCCTAGAGAAGATAAGAATATCATCTAAATATATAATATAAATAATATCAAGAAGACCATAAAGCACAGTATGGATATAGCTTTGAAATATCATAGATATATTAATAAGGCCAAATAGTATAACCATATATTCAAAATGGCTATATCTTATATAAAAAGCTATCTTCTATTCTTCTCCTTCTCGAATATAAATTCAATAGTATACATCTTACACATCGATTTTACTAAGGAATTAAATCCCAGAAAGATAGTTAAGAATCTCCGAAATAAAGGGTAGGAAGTACTAATTTTTAACCAAAATCTTATTTAGACCTTAATAATTAATATAAAGCTATAGCCCTCTATCCTTTTTAGATATAAATAGAATAGGTACACCAGCTAGGCTCTTTAATAGTCTAATTCAACTATTTGTTAAGTTTTTGTTAAGATACTTCTATAACTCTATAAGTTCTATCTACAAGAGGAGGTAGATTAGACTATACAAAGACAATATATCTTCTTTAAGTTTAATTAAGTAGTCAGTCTCTTTTTGTAGTAGTATAATTTTAGAGTTCTATATCTTAAATATATTCTAGAATACTAGTAATTCGGGAGGGATTTAGTCTTAACTTATTATTAATTTATCTTCTTCTTCTTCTAGTAGAAGCTAGATTTCTTCTAGGGTTTTAATAACTATAAAGATATAGACTTGGTTCCTATATATTTTTATAAACTAGTAAGACTTTAACTATTCTATTGTTTTTCTATTATATTTGAACTACTATTATTTTCACCATAGGGCTAATATAATTTGTATTTCTTAGATAGTTATATTCAATAGTAGTACTAGTAATCCTAATAGATAGGGATCTCTATTAATTATAATATAGGAATATAAAAACTTTTACTTAGTTTCTTAAGAGTTATATATAGTAATTAGAATAGTCTATATACTATAGGTAGGAGTATTTTATCAATCTATTACTTCTAGGATAGAGATATTATATTTAGCTTAATTAAAGTAGTATTTCTAAATAAATTTATAACTAATAAGGTCTATCTCTATATAGGTATTAATATCTATATATATCTTAATATTATTTTAAATATAAATCAGGATATAGAGGTAAGTAACTGTTCCTACTTAAGGCTAGAAGTCGGAATTTATAGGAGTTAATTTGACTCTAGTACTTTTCCTAAGTCTCTTAACTAAGTATTATTATAATAATACTAGGGTCTTAAGTAAGCTTTTTGGATCTTTGTTCTTAAGGCTTATAGTAGTAGATAATATTTATTTGTCTAGTGATCTAGTTTATTATAATTAAAATAACTATTTAAAGGGGTTCTAGTAGATAGGTTAGATAGATTGGATAAGTTAGTCCCTCCAATAAATATATTATTTAGATTATTCTTATTCTAAGAGGGAAATAATTAGGGTTTATCTCTAAATTGAGGGGGATTTAGATATAACTTAAAGTTATTATGATTTAGATTAGATCTAGGACTATAAAGACCCTTTAAGTATAGATTCCTAAGATTCTTTTAGTCTTATTTTATACTATTAGACTAGTTTAGGAATAAGTTATTAGGTTATAGATATTTTGAATTTAAATTTGAATTATTAATAAATAGGTTATATTTATATATCTTTACTTTTATAAATTCCTAGGTACTCTATACTTCTTCTACTTATTATATTTAAGTCTTAGGAGAAACCTTTATATATTAATAAATATATAGTATTAACTATAGCTATAGTTTTAATATATAACAATATATTTACTTATCCTAGGAGACCTAGGGAAGATAATATTCTAGATCTATAAGATAGTAATAAAAGATCTTTAGTTCTTTATTAGTTTATTAACAATAATATTCTATCTTGTTGTTGACTTCTCTAGTAAAGATATTTTTATTATATATTAAGATAAGAGTCTATTCCTTAAAGTATTTCTAATTACTAAAGTAATTATTATTATTATTTTTAAGATATCTCTCTTCTATAGTTTAGTTATTTTTATAGTTAGAGTTAAGATATTTAACTTCTATAAGGATCTTTATCTCTTTATTCTTATAGACCTTAGGGTTATCTTAAAAGATATATCTAAGCTATAAGAGCTAATTTACTTATTCTTAAAGACTAAATAATTTCTTAAACTTATTGACCTTAAAATCCTCTACTTTCTTATATATTTTAATCTCAGTTTCTCTATAAGCTATAGATAGATTATCTAAGAAAGCCCTAACGTTAATTCTAAAGACTTAAGCAAAGAGCTCTTTAAGATAAGTATAAATTATAAGGAACTCTTCTAGGTATTCTAGTTTGTATCTCTTCTCTTCTAGGGTATTTATAGTAATACTTCTAGGTCTATTAATACTTTTAGTTATAAGGTTACTAGTAATTTCCCTAATCTAGTCTAGACTAGATTCGGCTAGGTTTATATACTAATCTAAGACTGATTTAACCTTAGGTTATCTAATAATAAGAAGAGGAAATATAGCAGGCTCGGATCAAGTACTATTATAAGAGGATATAGGGTTTCAGTATATAGAGGGTACTATTGTTAATCTTTAGGTAATTAAAAGAGAAGAATTAGAATTATAATAGTTACTAAGTTATTAGGCTAAAGATCTATGACTAGGTAAGGATATTAGATGGTAGAGATCAAATAGAATAGTTAATATATAGAACTGATTCTTGCAGGATAAGAATCGTAGCTATTGTTCGTACGTTTTAATATTACTAGAGCTTACTAGGGCTTAGGGTAGTCATACATTAGCAGGTATATCGTGGTAGATTCACCTGCGGAGCAGTTATAAATCGTACCCGAATCGTGCCCGAAGGGATTCAGGAATCCCGTGACAATATATCTAATATAAATCTCTATTTTATTCCTTCTTCCCTTTTTATAGATTTTATAACTTAGCCTTTAGGATTATAATAGTAAAGGGATTATCTTTTATTAGTATTCTTTTATATATTATTATAGTATATAGAATATTTCTTCCTAGAAGAATATCTTCTTCTAAATTTATATCTTTATTTTTAGAGATATATCTAACTCTATTATTATTACTTAAATCTAAACTTAACTCTTCTTATAACTCTTTAGGATCCTTCTATTTTAGATCTCTTTATATATATTAGTGTTTTACTATATATCTATATATTTTCTTAATAATATATTTTATAATTATATCCTTCCCTATTAAACTTTATTATATATTATTATAGTAGAACTCTTCCTACTCTTTACAAGTAAAAGTTAATAGATTAGAGTAAATTAATAGTAAAATATTATTCTCTAAGATCTTCTAGATCTCTTTAGATCTCTTTAATTTTATACTAGCTTATTATATTATAGTTTAAGTAGCTTATAATATCTATAATAACTTTAGATTATTTACTTTTACTTCTAGAAGTCTTAATTTATTTATAAGATTTTAAAGTATATAGTTAGATAGTTCTACTAAAGTATATATTCTAAGGATATAAATTACTAGGATATAATATAGTCTAAACTACTTACTTTTAAATTTCTTCTTACTTTTATTATATATTAATATCTAATTATCCTTCTAGAAGCTAGTTTTTATAACTTTACTATTATAAATATAACCCTTTTTAATTATATAGTTTAGTAATAGTTTATTTGTTTTTATTTATATATTATTTAAGTTTTATAGTATATCTAATCTTTCTATAAAAGATTATATTACTATTATATTATTATTATTATTAAGTATTTATAGTAACTTATTATATACTAAATAAAATAGGCTAAACCCTATTGTATTATATTTATATATATATATAGTAAAAATAGTCTATATTAGATAAAGATCCTATAACTTTATTAGTTTATTTATTAAATATTTTATTAGTATTTAGTCTAATAATCTATTAAAGTTTTCTATCTTTCTATTTGTATATAGATAGTATAGAGTAGTTATTTAATATTAGATATTAAGAAGCTAGATATAGTATCTTACTACTTTAGCTAATAGATTTTAGTTATTATTAGTAACTATTTCCCTTAGTATACTATAATTTATAAAGATCTAATTATATATAAATTAATCTAAAGCTTCTTCTATAGCTTCTAGAATAGCTTATATAATAACCTAGCTAGTAGTATAATTAATTATAGTAATAATCTAGTAATTACTATTAGATATATAAGAAAGATATCTAATTAGGTTAATATTCTATTATTTAAATAGATAAATACTATTCTCTACTATATATTAAGCTATCTTTTGTTCTAATCCTTTTTAAGGGTTTTAGCTAATTTAGTATTTAAGGTATAATCTTATAATATTTTCTATATCTCTTTTTATATTAAGCTACTATACTTATAGATAAATAATTTTATTTAGATCTAGATATCCTAAATAATTAAACTTTTTATAGAGATATAATAATAGTTCTTTATAAAAGAAAAGTTCTTAATAAGATATATAAACCTTATCTTTATAGATAAAGATTAATTAATAATAAGTTATATTTATAGACTTTATTAATAACTTTATATTATAGTATAATAAATTTAAAATAAACTTTTTTATAGTTTTTATAAGCTTCTTATTAATAGGGAGTATTCCTAAATTTAAATACTTTTCTATAGTTATTAGTTAATCTTTTTTTAGGACTTTTATAACTATCTATTTTACTATAGTCGAGATTATAGTAAGAGTAATATCTTAAATTAGAAGGAATAATATATTTATAGGATCTTTATTAATAAAATCTAGTCTTCTACTAATAGTATTAGGAATAATTACCTCTTTATCTTTTTAATACTAAATCTTTAGATTATACTCTTAATATTTTATAATCTAGTAAATAAGCTATTTACTATAGGTTAGTAATATTTATAAATACTATAAACCCTAGTAATTAGTTATAATAGTTATTTTTATATTATTTTCTAGATAACAATCCTATAGATATAAAGCCTTTTTAATAACTAATAACTTCTTTTTATATATAGAATAATTTAATTCTATACTAGAAAGCTTATAACTATTAAAGATTATAAGATAAAGTTTTCTATTCTTATTTATTTAGTTTAGGATTATTCTAATAGTTTATTTAGATATATTAATCTTAATTATAAATAGTTTTATTAGGTTAGGTTAGATTAATATAAGAGTAGTAGTAATAAGATATTTTAGTTATCTAAAAGCCTTTTTATATACTACTAACTATAAAATTAGATAAAGCTTATCTTTTCGGAACTGCTCGTTAGGCTCTTTTAATAATTTATATAAAGGTATATAGATTCTAATAAAATCTTTAATAAACTATTAGTAATATATTATAAGTCCTAAGAATTACTAGACTTTATATATATTTATAGGCCTTAGCTATAATATAATTATATTAATTTTTACTAGTACTACTAAGATTTATTCTTCTTTTATATAGAACCTATAGAACTTAATATATTTAGTAGTAATCTTATATTTTCCTAGTATAGTATATAATTAATATTCCCTTAGTATAGCTAATACTTTTTTAAGGTATTTATAGTATTTTTCTATAATTTTCAAGAAAATAAAGATATTATCTAAATAAACCATAATAAATTAGCTAAGAAAAGGTCTTAATATATTATTTATAATAGATTAGAAAGTAGTAGATATATTATATAATCTAAATAGTATTATAATCTACTTATATTTTCTCTATATTATATTAAAAGTAGTCTTTTTAATTAATTATATTCTTATTTAAACCTACTAGTACCTAGATATTAAATCTATTTTAAATATAATCTTAATAGTATCTATATAATTAAATAGATCTTGAATTTATAATAGTGGATAACTATTTTTCGATATTAGTCTATTTAATATATAATAATCTATATATATCCTTTAGCTATTATTTAGTTTTATAATAAATATTATAGGGAATCCCTAAATACTTATAAATAGTTAAATTAGACCCTTTTCTAATAGTTTAGATATTTATTTTACTTATTCTTATAGCTTTTGTTTAGATAATATATATAAGTTAATATTAATAGATATAGTATCTCTAATATATATATTATATAAGATAACCTATTCTAGTAGTAACTTTTATAGTAATATTATCCTAAAGATATCCTTATATTCTATTAAAATAGTATAAATCTTTAGGTCTCTATATATAGGAATCCTAGATAACTTAGGTATTTTAAACTTTTTTATTATCTTTAGATATATAATATATAATACTCTTTATATAAACTTATATTTTAGTTCTTTTTATATTTATCCAATTAATATTAAATTTAGTTATAGATTATTATTATTTAAGATATATCTATATCGATTATTAGTTTATATAATATATATCTAGTTATAATTATAAATCTTTATAGTAGATATTTTCTAATAGATCTTAGGGTTCTAATACTTTAGGAAATCTTACCTAAGAATAAGTTTATATTCTAGTAAATCAAATATCTATACTAAAATTATTATATACTAGCTTCTAAAAGTTATTAGGAAATAAATCTTTAATCTTATAATAAGCCTCTCTCTATTAGATATTTAAATATATATATCTAAGCTTACTTTATAGTAGTTAGGATATAAATAATTTTTCTTAAAGAAGTTAATAGAAATAAAGATATAGGAAGTACTATAATTAAATAAGATATAAATAACTATATTTCTATCTTAGTTATATACTAAAACTTTATAGTATAATAAGGAATCTCTTATAGTATAGAGATCTATCTTAATATTAATAAGTTTAGCTTTCTTTTTATATTTTTCTATATTCTCTAGCTTCTATAAAATAACTAGGATAGTAGGAACTACTAATACTAGGTCTAATAGATCTAGATCTATATATACTAGTAATTTTAAAATCTTTTTTATATAGTTAATAAGAGTTTTAATTATCTTAGTTATCTTTAGTTTTTTAATTTCTTAGTATATCTAGAATTCCTATTCTAACTTTTCTTAGATAATTAGTAATTCTATTTAATATACTCTTTTTTATTATAATTAAAATATATTTAAGTTTCTTTCTATTGGTTATCCTTTAATTTGTTTATAGATTTAAGAATATTTAAATCTATTATATTAAGATTATACTAATTACTATATAGATTACTACTTTTATTCTTCTTTTTTAGATAGTTAGTAATTATAGCTTCTTATTTAAACTATATAAAATACTTAATTATCTTTATAAGTCTTATTAGATGATTTTAGTTCTTTATCTAATATTTCTATAACTATATTTTTATACTTTTCTATAAGAATTAAATTAGAATAGTCTCTAATATCTTAATTCTATATTTAGTTATAGTCTCTTAGAGATCTATTATATACTTAATAAAGATATAATCTTCTTAATAATACTTCTAGAAATAGTCCTATTGTTTTTCTTTATTAAGATATTCTAAGAACTTATATTTAATCTATATCTTATATATTATAAATATATAAACTTCCTAGTTAGGATCTATAACTATAATATATTATTTATAATATTTCTAAAACTAAGCTACTCTTTTTTTAAGAGTTTTATTAGCTTAAATTATCTTATTATATTCTTTTAGTTATGCTTTAGTAAACTATATAATCTTATAAAAGTAGTATTTATAGTTATAAAGATACTTTTATATAGTATTATCCTGAATTTAGCTATTATATTTATTAATTATATAGATACTCTTTATTACTACTTATTTAATAGCTAATATATTTAATTAGATATAAATAATATTAGATATTATATTATATTAAATAGCCTATAGTACTCCTTATTCTATATATTTATATTTAAATATAGTAGTAGTCTAAATAATAATTTTAGATATAGTTATTAGGTTATTATTAGTATTCTATATATTTATATAAGTCTTTATAAGTATTAATAGAAGGATAGAAAGTATATATATAGTTTATTTATCTATAGATAAAGCTTATTAGTAATCTTCTAATCTATTGTTAGTAACTTTATATAGATGATGATTATCTATTATAGTTAATATATTCTGGTCTTTTCTTTAGTGAAATTGAATATATTAACTTTTCTTTTTTTTATAGTGAAGTTCTTTTAAAAATAAAGTTCTTATTATATTTCTTTTTTTATTTCTCTTAGAGATAACTATATTATAGTTCTTGACTATTAGTCTCTAGTTTTGCTTAGAAGAATATCCTGAAACAATATAGTTAATATAATACAATATAATAGCTTAAAAATAAAGTATTAATATATATAGATCTATAGGATTTACTATATCTTATCTATACTTAGAGTCTTAATTATCTGATTACGGTAGTTTGTGCTTATTCTATAAACTTTAGCTTCTAAATTCCCTTAGATAAAAGCTATATATATAGTATTGAGCTTCTATATACTATTATTTATTAAGATCTTTTTAGTAGACCTTGTTGTCTTTCGAATTGTTTTTTCTAGGGTTATATAGATATTTATATTACATCCCTAGTAGCCCTTAATAGACTATAAAAGGTACTATCTTTAAAATAATACTACTATATGAGATCTTTAGGTATAAACAGGTATATATTACTAAGTTAGGGGAAATAATAGTTAATATATATATACCAGTAAATAAATATAGCAAATAGATATATCTGATCATATATAATCAGATAATTGTAGATAGATAGTAATAGATATAGATATGGATGTTGCTATATATAAACGAATGTAACAGATCGTAATATATAAAATATATAGGGAGAATTAGGTCAATTTATCTTACTAGCTTTATATAAAATATTAAGTAGATATTAATAAATATCTCTAATTATATTATATAAGATATAGAAGTATCTAAAACTTAATATTAAATATATAGCTAATCTAGCTTCTTTAATTATTATTATATATATATATATTCTATAAATTTAACTATATCTAATTATCTTTCTTATAAACTAGTATAATCTATTATTATTTATTTAATTACTCTTTTTATAGAGCTTATATAGAAATAATTATAACTTAGGCCTAATTAATAGCTTCTTATAGTTAATTTATAAATATTTTATCTATAATTCCTAGTTATATATAGGTTTTATAGGGTTCCTCTATCTCTTCTATCTTAATAGGATTAATATAATAACTATATATAAAAAAGAAAAGAGATAATCCTATTATATTAGTATTATAGTTATTAATTATTATAGTAATAATAAGAAATAATATACTCTATAATACTATTAGATTATAGATAGAAAATAATTAATAGTTAATATTAAATTAATAACTTCTTATATACTATTTACTAGAATATATCTATAAATTAGGATCTATAGTTATTTATAACTACTTATAGTAGCCTATAGTATATATAAAAATAAATTAAGAATATATCTACTACTCTCTTAGTAGTTATTACTACTATACTTATAAGAATTATACTCTTTATAAGCTAGTCTATAATTATTATTAAATTTATTAAATTTATATATACTATTAGGAATAGTTCTATAATAAAATCTATAGATAATTCTATCTATATTTACTATAGAATTAGTAATAGTTTTAATAATCTATACTTTATATTATACTATATAGTATTATAGTTATAAATTATATAGTTTTATAAGAAGTATTATATATCTTTTATTATTTCTAGCTAGAAGAATCTCTATAATAGTATTATATAAATAGTATCTTAACTAAGATATACTATAATATAAGAGTTATAGATCTTCTATATAATCCCTATATATAATATCTTATTATCTAAGATCTATATCTATTACCTAAAATAAAATAGTTCTTAATTTATCTAGATAATATTCTAATAGGCTTATTTTTATATTTACTTTAATAGTAATTCGTTAGTCTCTCTTTACTAAGGCTTTATATATCTTCTAATACTTTAGATTAATAGATCTTATATTCTTCTATTCTTATTATAGTATAGGCTCCTTAAATAGGAGTATTTTCTTCTTAAAGTTAATTCTCTCTATTACTAATAGATTAGGTTATCTTATCTTAATCTATATCTTTTTTAATAAGGTTCAGAACTAATTTAATAGTCTTTTATTTATAATATACTATAGGATATCTTAGCTTTACTATAAAAATATATTAAGTCTTATAGTAAGCTTCCTAAGATAATACTTTAGTTTATAATTAAACTCTATAAGGATATCTATTTATCTAATTTATTATTTATTTAGATATTATTGTGAAGGGCTGTAGCGGAATTGATTCAATTATACTAGGCTAATATGCTGTTTATAATAATCTTAAAGAAAAGGAAGCTTTCTATATACGTTCGGATATAAATATAGGCGATCAGTTATATACTATATGACTACTATAGGGCTTTAGTCTATTATAGTACCCCCCCTCTTCTTATATATACTAAACCTATATAGATTATGCTTATTAACTTTGAAATAACCTTTTTGAAATTTCTTCTTATATTTATTAAGCGCTAAGTAATCCTTGATTTTATTAATTAGTTCCTATATTAGCTTAGTATATCTAGTCTATTTAATAAGTACTTCCGTATATATATATTATCCTATATAATATTCCCTAATTTCTTAAATCTCTTTAATCTTATACTCTAGTTAATTATTAACTACAATAGCTAAAGATTATATATTATCATTAGTCTAAGAGGATAGTAGATCTATTGCTATTAGATAAATAAGATCTATATAGAAGATAGGGTATATTCTAGTAGGAACCTCTAACTATATTATATATAGTATTAGTATATCTATAACCCTATAGTAAGTATATAGCTAGTTAAGCTTTTTTAAGATATATTATATCTATATATTCTATAGGTTTAACTAGATATAGTTATTTATATAGTAAATAGATATAGCCTAATATATATAATTTACTTAGTTTTATTATATCTTTTATATAACTATAATAACTAATTATACTTATTCTATAGTATCTTAAAGTTATTATATAAAGTCTTATCTAGACTTCTTAAATAGTGTTTATACCTCTATTAGTATAGATTCTTTTAGTATAATAGGATTAATATAATAACTATATATAAAGAAAAAGGGTAATAGACCTATAGATACTATATTATAGTTATTAATAATACTTACTATAATAGGAAGTAGTTTGTTCTAGTTTATCTATATATATATTATAAAGATATATAATATCTATTCTACTTCTTGATTTATTTATTCTATTAAACTATCTAATTAGGAATAGAAGGTTATAGATAATTATTATTATATTTCTAAATATATATAAACTACTTTTTAGAACCCTTTAATAAACTAACTTCCTTAATTATTTATAATTATTAATAGAAATCTATAGTATATATAAAAATAGATAAAAAAGATATCTATAATACTCTTAGCTATAATATTATTTATTCTAATCAAAATAATTACTTTTATTAACTAGTCTATAATTATAAGATAATTTATTATTATAGGATTCCTGAATCCCTTTAGATATGATTCGGATATAATTTATAGTTACTCTATAGATAAATCTATTATAATATACCTACTAATATTAAAATATATAAATAATAGCTATAATTCTTATCCTATAAGAATTAGTTCTATATATTAACTATTCTATTTAATCTTTACTATTTAATATTCTTATTTAGTTATAGATCTCTAGCTTAATAACTTAGTAACTATTATAATTCTAATTCTTCTCTTTTAACTATCTAAAGATTAATAATAGTATCCTCTATATACTAAAACCCTATATCCTTTTATAATAATATTTAATCTAAGCCTACTATATTTTCTCTTCTTATTATTAGATAATCTAAGGTTAAATTAATCTTAGATTAGTATATAAACCTAACTAAATCTAACCTAGACTAAATTAGAGAAATTACTAGTAATCTTATAACTAAAAGTATTAATAGATCTAGAAGTATTACTATAGATACTTTAGAAGAGAAGAGATATAAACTAGAATATCTAGAAAAATTCCTTATAATTTATACTTATCTTAAAGAGCTCTTAATTTAAATCTCTAGAATTAATATTAAGACTTTCTTAGATAATCTATTTATAGCTTATAGAGGAACTAAGATTAAAATATATAAGAAAGTAGAGGGTTTTAAGATTAATAAGTTTAAGAAATTATTTAGTTTTTAAGAATAAGTAAATTAACTCTTATAGTTTAAATATATTTTTTAAGATAATCTTAGGATCTATAAAAATAAAGAGATAAAGATCTTTATAGAAGTTAAATATCTTAATTCTAATTATAAAAATAACTAGACTATAAAGAAGAGATATTTTAATAATAATAATAATTATTATTTTAATAACTAGGAATATTTTAAGAAATAGACTTTTATTTTAATATATAATAAAAATATCTTTATTAGAGAAGTTAGTAATAAGATAAAGTATTATTATTAATAAACTAATAAAGAACTAAAGACTTTTTATTACTATTTTATAGATCTAGAATATTATCTTTCTTAGGTCTTTTAAAATAAGTAAATATATTACTATATATTAAAACTATAGCTATAGTTAATACTATATATTTATTAATATATAAAGGTTTTTTTTAAAACTTAAGTATAATAGATAGAAAAAGTATAGAGTATCTAGAAATTTACAAAAATAAAGATATATAAATATAATCTATTTATTAATAATTTAAATTTAAGCTTAAAATATCTATAATCTAATAACTTATTTCTAAATTAATCTAATAGTATAGAATAAGATCAAAAGAATCCTAGAAATCTATACTTAAAGGGTTTTTATAGTCTTAGATCTAATCTAAATTATAATAACTCTAAGTTATATCTAAATCTTTCTTACTTTAGAGATAAATCTTAACTATTTCTCTTTTAGAATAAGAATAATCTAAATAATACTTTTATTAGAGGAACTAATCTATCTAATCTATCTAATCTATTTATTAGAATCCTTTTAAATAGTTATTTTAATTATAGTAAACTAGGTTATTAGATAAATAAATATTATCTATTACTATAAGCTCTAGAGATAAAGATTTAAGAAGCTTATTTAAGATCTTAGTATTACTATTATAATATTTAGTTAAAAGACTTAGAAAAAGTACTAGGATTAAATTAATTCCTATAAATTCTAACTTCTAGCCTTAAGTAAAAATAGTTATTTATCTCTATATCCTGATTTATATCTAAAACAATATTAAGATATATATAGATATTAATATCTATATAAAGATAGATCTTATTAGTTATAAATTTATCTAGAAATATTATTTTAATTAAGCTAAGTATAATATCCCTATCCTAGAAGTAATAAACTAATAAAATACCCCTATCTATAGTATATAGACTATTCTAATTACTATATATAACTCTTAAGGAACTAAGTAAAAGTTTTTATATCTTTATATTATAGTTAATAGAGATCCCTATCTATTAGGATTACTAGTACTACTATTAAATATAACTATAAAAGAGAAATAATAGAATAATTAAAGTCTTACTAGTTTATAAAAGTATATAGAAACTAAGTCTATATCTTTATAATTATTAAAACCCTAGAAAAAGTCTAGCTTCCTCTAGAAGAAGAAGAAGATAAATTAATAGTAAGTTAAGACTAAATCCCTCCTAAATTACTAGTATTCTAGGATATATTTAAGATATAGAACTCTAAAATTATATTATTATAAAAAGAGACTAACTACTTAATTAAACTTAAAGAAGATATATTATCTCTATATAATCTAATCTACTCCCTCTTATAGATAGAACTTATAGAGTTATAGAAGTATTTTAATAAAAACTTAACAAATAATTAAATCAGACTATTAAAGAGCCTAATTAGTATATTTATCTTATTTATATTTAAAAAGAATAGAGAACTATAACCCTATATTAATTATTAAGATCTAAATAAGATTTTAATTAAAAATCAATACTTTCTACTTCTTATTTTAGAGATTCTTAATTATTTTTCTAGGGTTTAATTCCTAAGTAAAATTAATATATAAGATATATATTATTAAATTTATATTTAAAAAGAAGAAGAATAGGAAATAGCTTTTTATATAAGATATAACTATTTTAAATATATAACTATACTATTTAGTCTTATTAATATATCTATAATATTTTAAAGCTATATCTATACTATACTTTATAGTCTTTTTAATATTATTTATATTATATATTTAGATAATATTCTTATCTTCTTTAGGACCTATAAAGAATATATAGAATATATTTATCTTATATTTAAAAGATAGGAAAAAACTAGGGAATATTAAGCTAAATAACTATAAATTAAAAGTATTTTAAGATCTTATTAATATCTTTTTAACTATACTTCTTTTATAATATTTTAATCTAGAGAGATCTATTTAGTTTAAAACTAATACTTTAGGTTTTAGAATAAATAAAATCTTTTTATAACTAAATAATTAAAGAATATAGTATCTTATTATCTTCTAATTAAAGAAATTCTTATCTATAGAATAGAACTATATAATACTAGATTAAGAGTTATTTATAATTATTTACTTATTTAAATATTAGTATTAATATCTTAAAAGAAGCTAATATTAGGTTAAGATTCTAATAGATTACTATAACCTAAAGTTATTTATAGATTAATCTAAGATTAATAGAAGATAAGTATAATACTTTTTTCTTACTTTATTTAACTTTATAATATATTACTATTTAAGAAAGACTAATCTTATAAATAGATTATCCTATATTCTAAGAGAAGAGAAGTCTTTATTTATAAAGAAGATATTAAGACTAATTTATAAGAGAATTATAACTAAATTATTTATAAAAATATAGTAGTTTATTATTAATATAATACTATCTAGAAAAGAAAGTAAAGGGAAATAAGAATTAATAATTATAACTATATTAGTCTATAGAAGTCTATTACTATCTTTTTCTCTAATTGTAAATAACTTAGTTAATAACTTAAAGTTAGAGCTAAACTAAGTTTAAAATAATATTATTATTCCTATAGATTAGAAAGATCTAGAAAAGGCTATAGATAAGTCTAATAAAGCTAATTATTTAGATCTAGGGAATAATAAAGAAGTTTTCCTAAGTTAAAACTATAATATAACTAAGTTTTTCCTAAATTAGGACTATAGTATAATATATTATAAGATTTTAAATTACTTTTAATTTATATTTTTTTAAATAATATTTATAATAACTATAAATAAAGATCTACTTATAGATAAATCTTTAAAAGAACTAGAATTATTAGTTAAAAAACTTTAAGATAAGAATAAAATAGTTTAGAAAAGAATTAATATAACTTAGAAAGATATACTATAAAGAAAATATTAAAATATTAACTTTAAGAAACTTTTATATTATAAGAAATATCTCTATATTTTTATTATTAAGAACCTAAAATAAAAACTAATTAAGTTTTATTATAATAAGTAATTTATAGAATATTTTAAAAGAATATATATAAAAGAACTTTTAAAAAGAAAATTCTATTAGAAATACTTATTAAAAGATATATAAGAATATATTAAAATATATCTAATATATTAAGAAATTAAAATATTTAGATATTATTTTTATAAAGAACTCTAATCTTTTCTTATATTTTATAGACTATTTATAAAGCTAAATATAGATTTTATTATAAAACTTCTAATTATAATCTTTAAAAAGAAAGAATATAATATAATTCTAGTTATTATTTACTAACTTATAAAATTCTTTTAATTCTTTCTTATATTAATAATAATATTTATAAAAAATCTTATTAAATATTTTTTTAATTAAATTAAACTTAAATATAGAAACCTAAAAAGAATTATTTTTAATTAAAAACCTATTTTTATAGATAAGTTCTAATTATAACTTTATTACTATTTTAAGATTAAACTATAATTCTCTATTATATTTTATTCCTAAACTAATAAATAAATAAAAAGACTTAACTAGGTTTTAGAAGATTATCTTAAATATTTTATTAATAAAAAATAGTTAAACTAGATTTAGTTTCTTAAGATAATATAATTTATATATAATAATACTATTAATATATTAATTAATAAGATCTTTTTTTATATATTACTTAGATATAATCTTAATTTTTAAATCTAAACTTTTAATAAAATATTTAAGAAAAAGATTCTTAATACTAAAGAATAAATAAATTACCTCTAAAATATCTAAGAAAAGAATTATAAAAAAGCTTTAAATTATATAAGAAATATAATAGAGATTCTATAATAAAAATTATAAGTTAAAGAACTTTAAAGTAGGAATCTTTATATCCCTTTTAATAAAGAATCTCTACTTTAAAGCTAAAGAAAAGAAGCTATTTCCCTATTAAATTAGATCTTTCTATATCCTTATAAAAATTAATACTTAGGCCTATTATATTATATTATTAGAAAAATACTTAAGATTATATAATATCTTCTCTATCTCTCTTCTTAAACTATAGAATAACTAAAATAATAATAAATTATAAATACTAATACTAAAACTTAAAGATAAAGAAGAATAGGAAGTTAAAGAGATTTAAAATAAAAGAGTCTTTAATAAAGTACTATATTACTATATAAAATAGATAGAATAATTCTTAGAATATAATTAATAGGAACTAATAGAATACTTAGAAAATATAAGAGATATAATAGCTTTATTTAAGAAAAACTAAGCTTATAAAATAGTATCTTAATAATACTAAAAACCCCCTAAAACCCCCTTAAATTACTTTTAAATTAATACTAAATAAAGAAAAGCTATACTAAATAAGACTACTTAATTAAAAAAGAGAAGAATAAGTAAGATAAAAATAATAAATTACTATAGAATTCTATACTAAGCTATAAGTATCTTAATATTAGTAATTATTATTATTATAACTAGAGTTAAAGTAATCCTAATTAGAGTTATATTATACTAATATCTTACTATAATCTTAATAAAAAAGGATTAAATACTACTTTACTAGAGAGTAAAACTAATATTACTAATCTATAGATATAAAAGATTATTAGGATAGTAAGAAGACTAAATAAGAAATAAACTAATCTTAATATTTAACTTCTTCTATTACTTAATAATAAATATAGTATATATTCTTATAGCTTAGTCTATATTCTATAAATCGAAATAGAGCTTATAACTAGAAAAATAAATAAAGATTATCTTTTAAAAAGATACTAGAAGATAAGTAGACCTCTCTATAGCTATAGCTTTACTTTCTTTATTCTAGATAGATATAGTACTATTAATAATTATTATAGTAGTATTACTACTTTAAACTTTATATATCTAGTTAAGAATTAACTAAAGCTAATATAAATTACTATAAATTCTATAAGATATCTAAGATAAATTAGTACTAAATTGAATATAACTTAGAGAAGAACCTTATCTAAAAGTAATTTTTACTATATTCTTTATATAAAATATAAGTCATTAAGTTTATATAATCCTAGTTATAATAGATCTTAGGAATAATATCCTTAGGAGAGTAAAAAGCTATTTTAGTAATATATCTAATATAAAATATAAAGGAAGAGTAAATAATTTGATTATAAAGAGAGTATAAGCTAATAGAAGTACTAGTAATACTTCTATTACTTTTATTAATCCTATTACCTCTATTACTATTATTATTACCTCTACCTTTAGCTTAATCTTTATCTCTAGTTATATAATAACTACTATAATAAGAAGAATTACTAAAAACACTAGAAGTAGTAGTCTTAGATATATTAAAATAAAATAAGATAAAAGTAGAGAGTAAGAAGATAGAGAGTTAAGAATTAAGAGCTAAGAAAAGAGAAAAGATAAGAGTTAAAAGATAAGAGAGAAGCTCTTATCTTAAAGATATTAAAGAACCTATATTACTTTATTTATATCTATATATAAAGATACCTAAGATAGTATTAGTCCTAGAATCTTTATTTAATATAATATTACTAGATATAAATTACCCAATTAAATATAAATTATATAGATAGTTAAGTTAACCATTATTAAAAGGGGAGGATAAATTATTATAGGATTCCTGAATCTCTTCGGATATAATTCAGATATGATTTATAGCTACTCTATAAGTAAATCTATTATAATATATCTATTAATATATAACTACTCTAAGCCTTAGTAAGCTCTAGTAATATTAAAACATATAAACAATAACTACAATTCTTATCCTACAAGAATTAGTTCTATATATTAACTATTCTATTTAATCTCTACTATCTAATATCCTTACCTAGTCACAGGTCTCTAGTCTAATAACTTAGTAACCATTATATATTTAGTATACTATAAAGTATTCTTCTTTCTAGATAGTATTTATTTAAATAGCTACTCTTACTTTATCTTTATAGCTTAATCTATTTATATAAATAATTAATAGTATTAGGAGTTCTTTAATATATATTTAATAATAAGTCTCTTCTATAGTATCTTATTCTTTAATAATCACTTTTAGTAGAACTTACTATAACAGGCTGAAGCCCCGTAGTGGTTATATAGTATATAACTAATCACCAGTGTTTATATCCGAACGTATATAGAAAGCTTCCTTTTCTTTAAGATTATTATAAATAGTATATTAGCCTAGTACAATTAAATCAATTCCGCTATAGTCTTTTATATATAATAATCTTCTGGTTTATATTATTAAATATAATAAAACCTTCTAGGTACTTTTATATATAATGACGTATGATTAGCCCCTAATAGACAACAAAAATCCCTTGGGAAGATAGCCTTTCCTGACAACAATAAAAATAGATAATACTAGGTCCTCTAGTTCCTTGTAGTAGATATAGACCTTTTTATAATAGATAGCTGAACACTTATACTAATAAGATAAGTAAATTCAATAGCTTAAAACATTACTTTTATAATAGAATATCTCTTAGCTATCTATAGTAGAGACTAAGGATATATAGCTATAAATAATCTCTGACGATAAACCTATAGCTCCTAATAGAGCTATATAATAACCTTAAATATATCTATTAGACCCTATAATATTTGGTAGAAATATGAATAAATAGTCAATATAGAGAATTACTATAGAGAATAAACTAGATATTAACAATAATATAATTAGACTACTATAAGACTAGTTTACTTATATTTTTATATATCTTAAAAAGATAGTATAGAAAAATATAGGTATATTTATTTATATTTACTATAAGAATAGTACTTTTAAGACTCTTTTAAATTATCTTAAGAATATATATAATAATCTAAATATAAGTATATAAGTAGTAAGATACCTCTATTAGATACGCTAGAGTAAGAATATTCCCTTCTAGAAATTTCTGTCTAAGATTAAATAAGTATTTATAGATATAGATATAATTAGATAGCTAGATAAGATAAAATATTAGATTATACTAAATACTTTAAATAGTAGTATAATTAAGGACCTAATAAATCATAGAGTCCCTAAAATATTTATAGGCTTAATTAAGTAGTTATAATAAATCTCTATAGACTAGGATATACTAGATATAGACTATAAGATATAAACTATAATAAAAGGAGTAAAACCTTATTAGACTATTATAACTAATAAGATAGACTAGATACTAATACTTAAAACAAAATATATAGATATCTATACAAGATCTTATAAAAGAAAAGCTATAAATATAGATTATATAAATATATAATAGGTATAAGTATAATAGGTACTATAGAGTAAGTTAAAATAATACTATAAGAATAGAACTTATCTATAATATAGTAAAAAAGGTTACTAGATATTAAAATATCTATACTTACTAGTAGTACACTAGCTATAGAGAAATAATATAAATTATATTAAAAGGATTATAATAAATAGGTCTAGATATAGTTTAATATCCCTATTTAAGAACAAAGTAGGCTAAACTAATAATAAGAATTCAGGAAAAGAGTAGCTTTTATTCTTAGTTATAAATAAGAGTAAAAGGAGATTAAGAGATTACTAAAGAAAGAATTATTACTGTTTATTATCGATACTAAAATAAATAGAACCTAATTTATTTAAGTTTAAATAGATAATAGTTACTAGAGCTATATAATTATAAATAGATAAATAGCTAGATCTCTTAATCTACTATATATTTAGATCCCTATATAATAACTAGATAGTATTATCAGGGTGTGGCAGGCAGTTATATATCAAGAGCTAGCAGGTTGGCTTATATAGTAAGCAGGGGATCAGAAGTAGTTATATTATAGATGGACTATAGGACAGAAGATTAACTAAGATATAGCTTAAAGAGCTATATTAAACAGGAATAGGAAGTTCTAATAGTCTTAGGGATTATATAATAATAGGAATAGAAATCCTCTTATATAAGGATCTACACTATAATATTACTTCTTTCTTTAAAGTTAAACTCTATAAGACTAAGGTAGTATTTAGATTAGACTAGGTTTTAATAAGTATCTTCGATAGAAGTTATTTACAATCTCTCTAATATTCTCTAAATATTTAATAGATTCTTCTATAGGATTATTATAACCTAACTATTTTATAGTATACTTTAAGTAGGGTTTTATATAATCTTATTGTTCTTATCTAGAGTCTAGGATATCTTTAATAACCTATTCTTTAAGATTTTTAACTTTAATTAGAAATAGAGGAGACTATCTTTATATTAGAAGAGAATTATTTAAGATAGAGTAGAATAAGTTTATATTAAAAATAGGATAGATCTTTATTCTAGGTAGAAGTTCTAGATAGTAGGTATATAAACCTATAGTCTTAAGAATCTTAAATAGACTAAGGTTCTTCTATTTAAGTTTCTTCTATAGATAGAGAGTCTTAATATTTTAGGTACTAAGCTAGACTAGTTATCTAATTTAGTAGTTCTAAGTAGACTAGTAATATTAGTTTATAGATTCTTTATAATAGACTTAGATAGATACTATCTTATTCTATATAAACTTAGTAATATCTTTTATTTATATAGTAATCTTCTTAGTATCTAGAATAGTAGTAGATAGATAGAGATCTAATTATATAGGCTTAAATCCTAGGGTTAGATAGAATCCAAAATTAATAAAGAATAGAGAAACTTTAGTAGTCTTAGATTTGTTAAAGTTTAAAATAAATTTAGCTAGTAGAAGTTATTTTGACTAGTTATCTTATAGATATAAGATATATACTTATAGATATTATTCTAGGATTATATTTATTTATTTAGTTTAACTATTAGTCTTAGAATAGTATATAGTTAATAGTAGGTTTATAATTTATAGATATTAGATTAAATATCTCTAGAGTTCTAATATAAATTAAGATCTATAATTAGATATAATTATATAAGGTAAGCTATATAATTTCTAGATATACTAGATATATAATTAAAAGACTTCTCTAGTATTATAGGTTCTATAGTAGGGTATAAAGTATCTTATTTTTATAAGTTAGTTTACTATTACTAGAATAGTATTAAATCTATTACTTTCTAGTAGATATATAATAAAGTCTATTAAAATATTTTACTAGGGTTATATAAGTATAGATAGAGGATAGAGAACTTTTTATTAGGTTTCTTAGGATAGGATAATCCTTTAGTAAATATAATAGTTTTAAGTCTAGTAAGTAATATATTAGTAAATTCTAGGTTAGTAGTACTTTTAGGAGATTAGTTTATATATTTTTAAATATCTAAAGTATCTAGTAGTAGAGGTTTTATAGTAAAATTATATAAACTTATCTTTTAGGTTTTTATTATTAGGAATATAAAGTTAGCCTCTAAATAAGAGGTAATTTTCGCTTTATATATATTTAGTAAATATAATCTTTAGATATTAGGATTAGTTTAGGTCTAGGACTTCTAGGATTAATTAAAGTTTTTTATCTTTTTTATATATCTTATTAAAGACTTCCTTTAAGGTAATAAGTAGTTTATATAGAATATTATTAATAAATCTTAAAGATTTTTAGGATTTTTTAGAGATTAGTTTATACTTTAATAAAGTTAGTTTAGATTTAGGATTATACTCTAGTAAAATTAGTTTAGGTTTAGTATTATACTTTAATAGAGTTAATTTAGATTATTATATAATTATAGTATTAATATTTAGATTATCTTAAATCTAATTATCTAAGTTCTCTCTTTTTAGGATTATATAACTTTAGTATTAAAGTTATTTATCCTCTTCTTTAGAGAGATCTTCTAATCTTTTAATTAAAGTATTAGGCTTAATACCTTATTATCTAGAGTAGTAGATAATCTTAAAATTAAACTAGGATAGAAACTTAGACTATTAGATTTATTATTAGTTTAAAAGCTTTATTATTATAAAATATTTTAGGTTTTAGTAGTTAGTAATTATAAAGATTAAGAAGTTTATTCCTTTTAACTCTAAGTGCTATTCTTTAAAGTATTATATAATTATAAGTAGTTCTTTATTATAGATTTTATAATTATATTTTATTATAAAGTACTTCTTAAAGAAAAATATAATAGGATAAAGAATATTCTAGTTATTATATTATAAGATTACTTTAATAGAGATATAATTAGAAGTATTAGTTTTAAGTATTATATTCTTTATCTAATTAAAGAGAGCTAAGATAGGGGTAGATATAAAAATAGACTTTAATATCTTAAATACTTTCTAGTAGATAGGATCTTAGATAAAGATAATACCTTTTTTAGTTAGATAGACTAATTATATAGTTAGTTTTAAAAAATCTTAGATAAACTATTAATAGAAGTTTATAAATCTTAAGAAGGTTTATATATTAATAAAGTAGATTAGAATTTTCTATTTAGTAATTATATAAATCTTTTCTAGATCTATACAAAGACTATCTTATCTAATAATAATTCTTAAGAACTTTATCTTATATATATAAAATTTATATTTAGATAGTTTTATAAATAGGCTAGTTTTATAGAATTATTATAGGACTTTTTATATATATTTAATATATTTAGCTCTTATATAACTATAGATTAGGATATTATCTAGGTATATAGTATAAAATAGATCTAGATAGTTATAGAGAGAGTTATTAATAAACCTTTAGAAGATTATAGGGACTCTAGTAAGTTTAAATAGTATTATAAGGGATTTAAAGAGTCTAAGTCTTATATAAAATACTATAAGATATTCTTACCTAGTCTTTATATAGAGATTATTAAATACTAATATAATATTAACTCTTATAAAGAATTTTATTCCTTTTAGGTTATTTAGAGTCTTTTTTATTAGGGGTAGTAGATAGTAGTCTTTAACTATAACTATATTTAGGATATAGTAGTTTATATAGAATTATAGACTATTACTAGGTTTATAGATAAATAGTATAGATAAGGTAGTAAGAGATAAACTTAAATAAATAAACCTTTTCTTTAGGTTCTCTATAATCTAGTCCTTTAGGATAGTAAACTCTATATAAGATATAATATAGAGAGGCCTAAATAGTAGTATCTTATCTTCTACTAGCTATATATTGTGGTTATATAAATAGTATAGAGATAGTTTATTGGCTTTTTTTAGAGAGAATATATTAGTATAGTCTTGAAATTCAATAGATAGATAATTAGTAGGGTTCTCTTCTTTAGGTTTCTTATTTAGAGTAACTTTAATATCTTTAATTATTATAGTAAAGAGTTAGTAGCTCTTTTAGTTTTTAGTATATATTATATAGATATTTAAGCTTATAGCTTTAATATCTTAAGATTTTAGGTAGGTAGATTAGTCTAATTAATCGCAGGAGTAGGCTTTTAGGGGAATTTTATATATAGTATAGATCTTTAGGCTTTATATAGTAGTATTATAGTTCTTTTAGTAATATATATTATTAAACTTAACTATATAAGTAGTAAACTAGATTTTTGGATTATAGATCTTAAGCTAAGATAGTCTAAGGATAATCAGATAGTATATAAATTAAATAACTAAGAACTTAGTTTTTTCTTAGTATTTACTAGTAGTTATCTTTATTTATATAAAATAGGTTATCTATCTACTTTTAGATTCTTAGCTATTAAAGCTTTTTAGTTAGATTAGATTCTTTAGAAGTTCTTATATAAGACTATATTCTTTAATCTAGTTAGTATTAATAAAATACTCTTCTTTAGTACTACTATTAATTATTGTATATATTAGAATTTCTTTCTTATTCTGGTTTAGGGTAATTAGTAATATAATTAAGTTAGAGTATTAGATTTTTTTATTAATAGTAATTCTTTAAGTAATAGTAGTAAATAGATAGATTATATAGATTATATTAGTCTGGTTATAGTTTAGACTAGGCTTATTCCTTTTAGTAGTTTATTATATAAGAAGTAACTAGATAGTAGGGATTAGGAGTATTATTCTAATAAGATAGTATACTAGTATTCTAAGGAAGTAGATCTTTTTATATAGATAGAGTATATTTATATAGGGTATTAATTAGAATATAGATAGTCTTATATAAGATAATCTTTAGCTTTATAGTAGAAGTATTTATTATAGTCTTAGTAAATTAAGTAGTTTAAAGTTAAGTCTATAAGGTTAGAAATAGATATAGGTATTAAAGTAAAAAAACTATTTTTTACTATATAGAAGTCTAGATAGTTATTCTAAATAGGGAGTAAGTTATAAACTTATATCTATATTAGTACTAGTTATATAGTAGAGGGTTAGATTATTTTATTATAGTATATATATTAGTTTTTAAGCTTCTAAAGGAAAGCTATAAACTAGTAGTATTTATAGATTAGGGATTTATTATAGAGAAATATTTTATAAAGTTCTTAGTTAATAGTTTATTTTAGTAATATAAATAAGGTTTTCTTAAGTATCTTTCCTTTAAATATAAGATATTAGAATTTAATAAAGAACTAATCAAATTCTTTATTAGTTTATCGAAATTAGAAGAGTTTATCTTAGATATTATTTATATAATTAGGGTTACCAAAAATATTTTTAAGAATATTTAGGATTTCTCTATAGTTAGATAAGATATAACTTCTATTCTAGATATATAGTAAGATCTAGATATATAAGATTTCTTTAAACTAACTTATTATATATAATATTTAGCTTATTAGGATTAGAAATTAATTAAGGTTTATAATTAATTTTTCTTAAATCTAAAATATAAATTAGTAGAAATCCTTATAATCTCTACTAAATATATAAGGATCTAGAAGATATTTAGAAAGGATAGAGAAATAAGTAATATAGGAATTAAATAGTAGAGATATTCCTAATACTAGAGTTAGTAGTCTTTTAATAAATACTTTAAGAACTAGATTTATATAAAAAGTATTTATAGTAAGAGTAGTAGTTATTAGGATTTAATTATACTTTTAGTAAGTAGATTCTAGTTTATAGATATATTCTAGGAGATTTTCTTAAGCTTATACTAGTTTTTCTTCTTAGTATTTAAAAATACTATTTTTCTTAGATAGTTTATTATAGGTTTATATAAGTTCTTTTTTAATCTAGATAATTTCCTAGATTAGGTAGGTAATCTCTTATTAAATAGTATAGTATTATTAGTAGTATAGATAGATTAGTTTTCTAATCTCTTTAGGGTACTTATATACTTATCTATAGTATATAAACTAGGCTTTAGGGTTTATATTATAGTATTTAGTATAGGTTTTAAGGTTTTTAGATAAGAACGGTAGTAAGGGAGTCTTTATAGGCTCTAGTAGTTAGTCTATAATTAATAGGTAGTCTAACTTCTAATATAGGGGTAGAAGCTATATAGTATTAGAGTATAGTAGGTAGTTATATATTAGGAGCTAATAGATTAGCTTATATAGTAAGCAGGGAATTAGAAGTAGTTATATTATAGATAGGCTACAGGACAGAAGGTTGACCAAGACGTAGCTTAAAGAGCTACATCAAACAGGAATAGGAAGTTCTGATAGTCTCAGGGGTCATATAATAACAGGAATAGGGATCCTCGTACAAGGATCCATACTATGACAAGTATTATATCTGATCTAGGTTTAATTATATATATTATCTATTTTAACCTAGATATCTATAGATATTAGTAAAGATAAGTATTTATATATATTATTAAATAATAGATAGATAATATACTATTTAGAGACCTATAGTTAGTTAATATTAATAAATAATATTTAATAAAGAAAGGGTACTTAGATATTTATAACTAGAATAGTATAAAGATAAGATATTGGAATTATATAGACTATATAATTAGATTATTATACTTATAACAACTAAATATAGAATAAATAGATACTATTAGAGTTAAGAGACTATTTAGCTCTATTAAAGACCCTAGCTAAATAAAGATTAGAAAAGTAATACTAGATAATATTAAGAAGGTATTATACCTATAAATAAATATAGACCCTAAGAAGAAACTATTATAGTACTATTAGCTATAGTTAAATATATTTAACTAGTAGTTAGTAAATAAGTTATTACTATATAGACCTAGAATTAATTACTAAATACTATTAAAATATAATATAGCTAAAGTTAAAGAATTGCTACTATATAGACTACTTTATAGAATAAATAAAGAGGAACTACTTTTTCTATAGAAAATATTAACTAACTTACTAGATAAAAACTTTATATATATTAGTTAATTACCTATAGTAGTATTAATATTACTTATATAAAAACTAAATAGAGATATATAATTCTATATAGACTATTAAGACCTAAATAAATTAAATATTAAGAACTATTATCTATTATTATTAATTCACAAAATACTAAGAAATATAGGGAAGATATATTAGTTTATAAAACTTAATATTATTACTATCTTTTATAAGATTTATATCTAACTAAGTAATAAATAGAAGATAGTTTTTTATATATATTATAGACTTTTTAAATAGAATATAATACTATTTGGATTTATTAGAGTATCTATAACTTTCTAATAATATATTAACTATATATTAAAGGAATTTCTAGATAACTTTATCTTTATATATATAGATAATATTATTATCTATTCTAATAGATTATAAGATAACTACTAATATAAGATTAAGAAAGTTTTAGACAAATTATATAATATAGATCTCTAATATAATATTAATAAATTAGAGTTCGAAAGGGATATAATTAAATACCTTAGGTTTATTATATATATAGGTAAAAGAATATATATAGATTTAGTAAAGATTAAAGCTATTTATATATAGATAATATTATAAACAGTATAGGATATATAAAGTTTCTTAGACTTTATAAACTTCTACTAATTATTTATACCTAGTTTTATAGTAATCTTAGTATCTCTTATCTAGCTTATATAAAAAGATATATAATTTGATTAGATAAATAACTATTAATAAGTATTTATAAGTTTAAAGAAGTTATTTATTAATATACTGATCTTAGTGTATTTCGAAGAAGATCATAATACTATAGTAGAAATAGATATATCTAGATAGATAATTAGAGCTATTCTCTCTTAATAATAGGATAATAGTAATCTAGTACTATATATCTATCTATTCTAAAAGCTATTACCTATAGAAGTAAACTATAAGATTTATAATAAAGAACTCTTAGTAGTTATATATATACTATAAGAATAGAGACTAGACTTAAAGATAGTCCTAAAGTTTATAATTATTATAAATTATAAAAACTTATAGTATTTCCGGAAAGTATAGTATCTAAATAAATAATAGATATAATAGGTAAGTTTACTCTTAGAATTCGATTTTAATCTATAGTATAGATCTAGTAAACTTATAGTATAACTAGATATATTATTATAATATAGATAAGATATACTATAAGATATTATAGATAAACATCTTTCTAATCAGTTTAGAGTCTTATTAAAATAGTTATAAGTAAAAAGGATATAAATAAGTAGTATTATAACTAATAAAGATAGTATATTAGACTTTAAGACTATAATTCTAGTATTTAAGCTTAATAAACAATAATAAGAATAGATACTAGTATATATAATAGACTAGACCTACTAAGCTATTTTAGAAGTCTTATATAAAGATAATTAATAACTAATAGTAGATCTTAGTATAAAGATTAGTTTAGTAGAGTACTATCTAGATAAATAGGAATTATTATACTTCTAGGACTATATCTAGATACCTAAGAATAAGAGTCTATATACTAGAATTATCTAATAGATTTATAACTTATATATTATAGGATACCTAGGATATAATATAATATATATAATCCTCTTATAATGATTCTTTTAGCCTAGAGCTATAAAAAATATATAATAGTTCTTATATAACTATACTAGTTATAGATAAAATATAATATAGAGAAATATAAAATATAGACTCTTTAAACTACTACTTATTCTATAGTATATATAAACTAAGATATTAATAGACTTTATTATAGATCTATCTATATCTAGATCTAATAAAATAATAAATTATCTTATAATTATAGACTAGTTAATAAAAGAAATTATCCTAATTAGAATAAGTAATATTATAACTAAGAGTGTTATAGATATCTTTTTTATATATTTTTATATATACTATAGACTTCTATTAGCGATTATAAGTAATTAAGGAAGTTAGTTTATTAGAGGGTTCTAGAGAATAGTTTATATATATTTAGGGATATAATAATAATTATCTATAGCCTTCTATCCTTAATCAGATAGTTTAATAGAATAAATAAATCAAGAAGTAGAATAGATATTATATATTTTTATAATATATATATAGATAAACTAGAATAAACTACTTCCTATTATAGTAGGTATTATTAATAATTATAATATAGTATCTATAGGTCTATTACTCTTCTTCTTTATATATAGTTATTATATTAATCTTATTATACTAAAAGAATCTATACTAATAGAAGTATAAATACTATCTAAGAAGTCTAGGTAAGACTTTATATAATAACTTTAAGATACTACAGAATAGGTATAATCAACTATTATAATTATATAGGAGATATAGCAAAACTAAGTAAATCATATATATTAGGCTATACTTATTTACTATATAAATAACTATATCTAGTTAAACCTATAGAATATATAGATATAATATATCTTAAAGAAGCTTAATTAGCTATATACTTACTATAGGGTTATAGATATACTAATATTATATATAATATAGTTAGAGGTTCTTACTAGAATATATCCTATCTTCTATATAGATCTTATTTACCTAGCAGCAATAGATCTATTATCCTCTTAGACTATCAACAATATATAACCTCTAGCTATTATAGTTAATAACTAACTAGAGTATAAGGTCGAAGAGATTCGGGATATTAGGGAATACTATATAGGACAATATATATATATAGAAGTACTTATTAAATAAACTAGATACACTAAGTTAATATAGGAACTAATTAGTGAAATTAAGGATTACTCAGTGCTTAACAAATATAAAAAGAAATTTGGAAAGATCATTTCGAAGTTAACAAGCATAATCTATATAGGTTTAGTATATATAAGAAGAGAGAGGGTACTATAATAAGCTGAAGCCCTGTAGTGGTTATATAGTATATAACTAATCGCCGGTGTTTATATCCGAACGTACATAGAAAGCTTCCTTTTCTTTAAGATTATTATAAACAGTATATTGGCCTAGTACAATTGAATCAATTCCGCTACAGCCCTTCACACTTACTATAGTACTTAGATAAATACTTATTAACTCTCTTATTTATAATCTACTAAATTAATATCTAGGGGAGTTATTAAGTATCTATCTTTTTACTAGGCTTATTCTTTTATTAGTATCTAACTAAACTAGTATTATATAGAGATTCTTTCTTTAATTATTAAAATTATTAACCTAGGTATTATAAATATAGACCTTATATAAATTTAGATTGTAGTATATCTCTTTAATCTCTTTATTTAGATAGCTATTAGTAGAATAAAGAGTTTAGCTTCTAATATTATAATTCCTATAGTATAGAAGGTACTAGAGATTAGGTATATAGCTTATTTCTAGATAGAGTTAAATAGTATAACTAGTTTTTTTACTTCTTTTTTATTATACAGTTATTATTATATTAATATCCTATAAAGTATTTATAGTAATATTATAGCTAAGTAGATATCTCTATATAGTATCTATTAATAAACCTTATATTAAGCTATATAGGCTTTATAGTACTTCTAATAATATATTAGCTTTTTATATTACTTTTTAGTAATAGAATAAATAATAATTCTAGATCTAGCTAAAAGCCTGGATATCTAATAGATTCTATAGATATAAGAATAGTTATCTTATTTCTTAGTAATAATAATAGTATTAGTCTTAGCTTATAAAGCTCTAGATAGATAAAATAGATCAAATTATACTTTTTTATATTAAAAACTAATATATACTATTTTATTTACTTCTTTATTTTTATATAAATTTATTATAGTATAATTATATTATTTAACTTCTAGTTCCTAATTATAATAGTTTCTTTATTATTAATCTAGCTATTAGCTATTGATTTAGATATTATATAGGCTTTAATTAGGTCTATATTATAAAAGAGATAAAAGATTAGGAAAAGTAATAAATCTTAGGAGATTTCTATTAGTATACTTATTAATTATAAGATATCTGAAATATTATTTTTATAAGTTATAAAATAATTATTTATAGAAGATATTATTATATATTTCAAAGATATTAAATATTAGGAAGATAACTATAGATTATTATTTTCTTTATATTTAGTAGATCTAGTTTTAATTAATAAATTTAGTAAGTTTTTCTATATCTATAGCTTATTAGTTCTTTCTCTTTAGTATAATAAATTTAGATATTTCTAGATTAAAAATAGTTTTTATAGATAGATAATTAGAGTTATAATTAAGATTAATATTAATACTATAATAGATTAGATAATTATATAGACTATTATTAATATAAATAAGATTAAGAATTAGTAATCTAATTATTATTATTATACTATTCTTTATATTCTTTCTTTTCTATATAATACTATCTTTCTCTATAGCTATTTCTATTTCTATTTTATTTATAATTAATATAAGATCTTTACTATATAGATTAATCTTTCTATGAGCTTCTTCTTATAATATATAGTATATATTTATATTATCTATAATAATATATTTATCTTATTAGTTTTGGATCTCTCTCTATATAGTAAAAAATAGCTTTAATCTAAAGCCTAGTTATTAATATATATTATAGATATAGAGATCTAATTGGCCCTATTTTTATTATTTCTATAGCTTAATTATTTAATAGTCTTTTATAATAAACTAGTTTAACTAAATAGCTAGGTTAATCTTTTTTAATATCTATATATATACTTCTATATTCTTCTTTAGTCCTATCTTAGGATATAGTAGTTAAAATATAATATTTATTAGTTAGTAGGTAGTCTTTAAAAGATTATTTATATTAGGTATTCTATATTATAATAATATTAGTATCTAATATCTATTAGTTATAGAGAAGGATTACTATTACTATATAATTATAGTTAATATTATATTATATTAATTAGAACTCTTTTATTAATAGAAGAAGGACTAGCTTAAATTAGAGTCTTTATATATTATTATTAGGATATTATAGGAGATCTTCTAGATAGTATTAAAAGTAATCTATTAGATCTATTCTAAAGTTAGTATTACATAACTTAATAAAGACTAGTCTATTTCTTATTTAATATTCTAGAGATATATATCTAATAGTAATATAATTTAGTAAGTAAAGAGAGGAGATTAGAATATTAGAGTTAGAGAGTTATTACTAGTAGTAAGCTTAGTATTAGTTAATATTAATAGTAGAAGTTATAGGAATCCTAGTATTAAGTTTAATAGTATATTATATAAAGAATTATTAATAAGTATATCGAATAGATTAATTTCTATATCTATATACTTTACTATATTATTATTCTTAGCTCTCTTCTTAAGGTAGTTCTTCTCTATATAGATATAGCTCTCTATATTTAAATTAATATCTAAGATATTAATTAATTACTCTATCTAGAAGAGTCTTAGTATATATCTAATTAATACTAGATTAGGTTATAACTATATAAGTTCTTAGTAATAACTTTAGGTTTTATAAATAGCTATAGATATAATATTAATATTCTATATTATTACTTTTAGCTCTTCTTTATTAGTTTTAGACTTATTCTTAGATCTCTTTAAATAGCTATAGTCCTTTTTCTAGGTCTAGATCTATAGGTCCTATATTAGTAGATCTTCTAGGATTAGGACTTTTAAGATCTTAGGGTATGAACGGGTATATATTGCTAAGTTAGGGGAAACGACAGTTAATATATATATACCGGTTAAATAAATATAGCAAACAAATAGAGCCTGATCACGTGTGATCAGCCAACTGTAATAGATAGTAACGGATATAGATATAGACATTACTATATATAAACGAACGTAACAGATTGTAATATATAAAATATATAGGGAAAATTAGGTAAAAATATCTTATCCTTCTTTACTTAATTAAAGATTATCTCAATCTTAAGTATTTATATAGAGTAGTAGTAAATAAAACGCCTATAATATAATTATATATATAGAAGATTATAAATATTTATAATTTGCCTTTAAGAGAGCACTATATAGCTTAATTTCGGCTAATCCTAAATTATCTTATATAATAGCTTATATTAGTATATCTAGTTATATAGTAAATAGTCTAATTATATTATAGATATTATATAAGGGAATACTAGTAATATTAAGGATTATTATATAATTTATAGTACTCTAGGGATATAGAGATAGTAAAGCCTTATTAGTTGTTTTTCTAGCTTTTAAATTAATAGCCTTAGGCTTAATAGTAGCCTATTGGTTGTTTCCGGATAGTTATAGTAATAATATAATAAATAGTAAGAAGGGAAAGACTATAATAACAATTTGTATAGGGTTTTCCGAATAGTATTATGATTATTATTTCTAGTATTATAAATATTTATATTAGCCTAAGGCCTCTTACTTAGCTTTATAGAGCTTCTTATCTATAGGGGTCTATATAAAGTATTAACCCCCCCCCCTAGCTATAAGCCTTCTTTCTCTTTAACCTTCTATTAACTTAATAATTAGTATTACCTTATTATTATATCGCCTTCTTTTAGTAGTATAATCCTACTTATATTCAAAAAAAGCTTACTAATACTACCTTTTAGCTTATTTGTTATTCTTCTTATATATTATTGTTTTTTATACTCTCTTTCTTTATATAATTCTCTTCTTATACTTCTCTTCCTATATATCTTATTATATCTCTTCTTTTCTAATAAGTATAATTCTAGATTCTTATAGTATTACTTAAGCTAAATATAAACTAATATCTTATTTCTTATAGAAATATTAGATATTCTATTCTCTAATATAAATATAATTATACCCTAGAACTTTAGTATTAGACCTTAATTTATAAAAGTTATTATATATAGCAAAGATATTAATATATTTAGTAATATCTTCTTTCTTAACTTCTAATCTACTTCTGATCTTATATTTATTATTATACTAGTTATATATAATATAGATTAGTATAATATTAATAATATTAAAGTTAATTTAAAAAGATAAAGATATATATATATTATCTAATAAATCGGGATAGCTACCTCTTTATTATATATATATTATTTAGTAGGTTATAGGTCTTTTCTTTTATATATAGTTATAGTTCTTAATAGTAGAGATATTATATTTAATAACTCTTATACTTTATATATATATAGGAATACTATAAATAGATATTCTTTCTATTAGAATCCTTCTAAGAATCTTATTTATTTTATATAGAATACTTATCTAATCTTCTATTATTATATCTCTTATTATTTAGTTAAAGATCTAGTTATAGAAGAGAATAATTATAATATAGAAGAAGCTTCTTCTTCTATAATTATACTATAAAAGTATTATATTATTATCTCTATATCTTCTTCTAAAGAGACTATATCTCTTATCTCTAAGAAACTATATATAACTATTTTTACTCTAATAACTCTAGAGACTTTAGTTTATATTAAATTAGTTCTTTCTCTTATAAAAAAGACCTAGAAAATCTAATCTCCTTTTCTTATAGCTTTCTTTTTCTTTCCTAGTCTAAAAGGATCTATTTATACTATTAATATTAAGTATCCTAATAGTCTAGTTTATCTAATAGACTAGTATTTTTCTCTATTAGATAATTATAATATCTACTATTATCTTAAAACTAGTAAGTTTAAGCTAATACTAATAGTATATATTTAGTTATTTTTAGTAGAGTCTTATTTAGTTTATAATTATATATAAATTAAGATAGTTCTAAAAGAGAATAATATTATTAAGTATAATAAAAATAAAGCAAAGTTAGAAGAGAATCCTTTTATACTTAATATAATTAAGGCTATATCTTAAATAGTTATTCTACTTATAAAAAAGAATAATTATTATAAAAGGAAGTTAGCTCTTAAAAAAAAACTTAGAGAGTTTATAGATATTATTTATAAAAAGCCTGACCCTTTTATTTATAATAATTCTAAACTTTCTACTTATAATACTTCTAATAATAAGCTTTTATTTGATACCTTATCTAAATCTTCTATAACTTCTTTAAGAAAGACTATTATTAAATAACCTATTTATTATAATTAGTCTTATAAGAATACCTCTATATAATTTATATTATTTTATATTATTTTATAATACTTTATAATATTACTAGGGATGATTTTTAGTATTTTCTATTTATAATTTAATTATATTTTTCTTCTATATTCTTAGCTAGTGTTTAATAAGTCTTATATATCTAATATAAATCTCTATTTTATTTCTCCTTCTCTTTTTATAGATTTTATAACTTAGTCTTTAGGATTATAATAATAAAAGGACTATCTTTTATTAGTATCTTTTTATATACTATTATAGTATATAGAATACTTCTTTCTAGAAGAATATCTTCTATATCTATATCTTTATTTTTAGAGATATATCTAACTTTATCTATATCTTTATTTTTAGAGGTATATCTAGCTCTATTATTATTACTTAAGTCTAAACTTAACTCTTCTTATAACTCTTTAAGATCCTTCTATTTTAGATCTCCCTATATATATTAGTGTTTTATTATATATCTATATACTTTCTTAATAATATATTTTATAATTATATCCTCCTCTACTAAACTTTACTATATATTATTATAGTAGAACTTATCCTACTCTTTATAAATAAAAGTTAATAGATCTAAGTAAGTTAGTAGTAAAATATTATTCTCTAGGATCTTCTAGATCTTTTTAGACCTCTTTAGGTTTAAACTAACTTATTATATTATAGTTTAAATAGTTTATAATATTTATAGTAACTTTAGGTTATCTACTTTTACTTCTAGAAGTCTTAATCTATTTATAAGATTTTAGAGTATATAGTTAGATAGCTCTATTAAAGTATATATTCTAAAGATATAGATTACTAGAATATAATATAGTCTGAACTACTTACTTTTAAATTTCTTCCTATTTTTGTTATATATTAATATCTAGTTATCCTTCTAGAAGCTAGTTTTTATAACTTTATTATTATAGATATAACCCTTCTTAATTATATAATTTAATAATAATTTATTTATCTTTATTTATATATTGTTTAAGTTCTATAGTATATCTAACCTTTCTATAAAAGGTTATACTACTATTATATTATTATTATTACTAGGTATTTATAGTTATTTACTATATACTAAATAAAATAGGCTAAACCCTATTATACTATATTTATATATATATAGTAAAAATAGTCTATATTAAGTAAAGATCCTATAACTTTATTAGTTTATTTATTAAATATTTTGTTAGTATTTGTTCTAATAATCTATTAAAGTTTTCTATCTTCTTATTTATATATAGATAGTATAGAATAGTTATTTAATATTAGGTACTAAGAAGCTAGATATAGTATCTTACTACCCTAGCTAATAGATTTTAGCTATTATTAGTAACTATTTCCCTTAGTATACTATAATTTATAAAGATCTAATTATATATAAATTAATCTAAAGCTTCTTTTATAGCTTCTAGAATAATCTATATAATAACCTAGCTAATAGTATAATTAATTATAATAACAACCTAGTAATTACTATTAGATATATAAAGAAGATATCTAATTAGGTTAATACCCTACTATTTAAATAAATAGATACTAGTCTTTACTATATATTAAACTATCTCTTATTCTAATCCTTTTTAAAGGTTTTGGCTAACTTAGTATTTAGGGTATAATCTTATAATATCTTCTATATCTTTTTTTATATTAAACTACTATACTTATAGATAAATAACTTTATTTAGACTTAGATATCCTAAATAACTACTCCTTATAGAAATATAGTAATAGTTCTTTACAAAAGAAAAATTCTAAATAAGATATATAAACCTTATCTTTATAGATAAAGATTAATTAATAATAAACTATATTTATAGACTTTATTAGTAACTTTATATTATAGTATAATAAGTTTAAAATAAACTTTTCTATAGCTTTTATAAGCTTCTTATTAGTAAGAAGTATTCCTAAATCTAAATACTTTTCTATAGTTACTAACTATTCTTTTTCTAGGACTTTTATAATTATTTATTCTACTATAATTAAGATTATAATAAAAGTAGTATTCTAAATTAAAGAAAATAATATATTTATAAGGCCTTTACTAATAAAATCTAGTCTTCTACTAATAGTATTAGGAATAATTACTTCTTTATCTTTCTAATACTAAATCTTTAGATTATACTCTTAATATTTTATAATCTAGTAAGTAAACTATTTATTATAGATTAGTAATATTTATGAATACTATAAATCCTAGTAATTAATTATAATAGTTATTTTTATATTGTTTTCTAGATAATAATCCTATAGATATAAGACCTCTTTAATAACTAATAACTCCTTTTTATATATAAAGTAATTTAATTCTATATTAAAAAGCTTATAATTATTAAAGATTATAGAATAGAGTTTTTTATTCTTATTTATTTAGTTTAGGACTATTCTAATAGTCTATTTAGATATATTAGTCTTAATTATAAATAGTTTTATTAGATTAGATTAGATTAATATAGAAGTAGTAATAATAAGGTACTTTAGTTATCTAAAAGCTCTTTTATATACTATTAATCACAAAATTAGATAAAGCTTATCTTTTTAAAGCCGCTTATTAGGCTTCTTTAATAATTTATATAAAGGTATATAGATTCTAGTAAAATCCTTAATAAACTATTAGTAATATATTATAAATCCTAAGAATTGCTAGACTTTATATATATTTATAGGTCTTAGCTATAATATAATTATATTAATCTTTATTAATATTACTAAGACTTATCCTCTTTTAATATAAAACCTATAGAACTTAATATATTTAATAATAATCTTATATTTTCTTAGTATAGTATATAATTAATATTCTTTTAGTATAGTTAATATTTTTTTAAGATACTTATAGTATTTTTCTATAGTTTTTAAGAAAATAAGGATATTATCTAAGTAAACTATAATAAATTAGCTAAGAAATAGTCTTAAAGTATTATTTATAATAGATTAGAAAGTAGTAGATATATTATATAGTCTAAATAGTATTATAATCTACTTATATTTTCTCTATATTATATTAAAAGCAATCTTTTTAATTAACTATACTCTTATTTAAACCTACTAGTACTTAGATATTAAATCTATTTTAAATATAATCTTAGTAATACCTATATAATTAAATAGATCTTAAATTTATAGTAATAGATAACTATTCTTTAATATTAGTCTATTTAATATATAATAATCTATATATATCCTCTAGCTACTATTTAGTTTTATAATAAATATTATAGAGAATCTTTAAATACTTATAGATAGTTAAATTAGATCCTTTTCTAATAGTTTAGATACTTATTTCTTCTACTTTTGTAGCTTTTATTTAGATAATATATATAAGTTAATATTAATAAATATAATATCTCTAATATATATATTATATAAGATAGCCTATTCTAGTAATAACTCTTATAGTAATATTAACTTAAAGATATTCTTATATTCTTTTAGAATAGTATAAATCTTTAGGTCTCTATATATAGGAATCTTAGATAACTTAAATATTTTAAACTCTTTTACTATCTTTAGATATATAATATACTATACTTCTTATATAGACTTATATTTTAGTTCTCTTTATATTTATCTAGCTAATATTAAATTTAGCTATAGGTTATTATTATTTAAGATATATCTATATTAATTATTAACTTATATAATATACGTTTAGTTATAATTATAAATCTTTATAATAGATATTTTCTAATAGATCTTAGGATTCTAATACTTTAAGAAATCCTACCTAAGAATAAGTTTATATTCTAGTAAATTAAGTATCTATACTAAAATTATTATATATTAACTTATAAAAGCTATTAGGAGATAAACCTTCAACCTTATAATAAGCCTTTCTCTATTAGATATTTAAATATATATATCTAAACTTACTTTATAATAGTTAAGATATAAATAATTTTTCTTAAGGAAGTCAATAGAAATAAAGATATAGAAAGTACTATAATTAAATAAGATATAAATAATTATATTTCTATCTTAGCTATATACTAAAACTTTATAATATAATAAAGAATCTCCTATAATATAAGGATCTATCTTAATATTAGTAAGTTTAGCTTTCTTTTTATATTTTTCTATACTCTCTAGCTTTTATAAAATAACTAGAATAATAAGAACTACTAATACTAGGTCTAATAGATCTAGATCTATATATACTAGTAATTTTAAAACCTTTTTTATATAATTAATAAGAGCTTTAGTTATCTTAATTATCTTTAGTTTTTTAACTTCTTAGTATATCTAGAATCTTTATTCTAACTTTTTTTAGATAATTAGTAATTCTTCTTAATATATCTTTTCTTATTATAATTAAAATATATTTAAGTTCTTTTCTATTAGTTATTCTTTAATTTATTTATAGATTTAAGAATATCTAAATCTATTATATTAGGATTATATTAGTTATTATATAAATTACTATTTCTATTCTTCTTTTTTAGATAATTAGTGATTATAGCTTTTTATTTAAACTATATAAAATACTTAATTACCTCTATAAATCTTATTAAGTAATTTTAGTTCTCTATCTAATATTTCTATAACTATATTTTTATATCTTTCTATAGGAATTAAATTAGAATAGTCTCTAATATCTTAATTCTATATTTAGTTATAGTCTCTTAGAGATCTATTATATATTTAATAAAAATATAATCTCTTTAATAATACTTCTAGAAGTAATCTTATTATTTTTCTCTACTAAGATATTCTAAGAACTTATATTTAATCTATATCTTATATACTATAAATATATAAACTTCCTAGTTAAGATCTATAACTATAATATATTATTTATAATATTTCTAAAACTAAGCTACTCTTCTCTTAAGAGCTCTATTAGCTTAAATTATCTTATTATATTCTTTTGGTTATACTCTAGTAAACTATATAATCTTATAAAAATAATGTTTATAGTTATAGAGATACTTTTGTATAGTATTGTTCTAAATTTAGTTATTATATTTATTAATTATATAAATACTCTTTATTAATATCTATTTAGTAGTTAATATACTTAACTAGATATAAATAGTATTAGATATTATATTATACTAAATAACCTATAGTACTTCTTATTCTGTATATTTATATTTAAATATAGTAGTAGTCTAGATAATAATTTTAAATATAGCTACTAGATTACTATTAATACTCTATATATTTATATAAGTCTCTATAAGTACCGATAGAAGAATAGAAAGTATATATATAGTTTATTTATCTATAGATAGAGCTTACTAATAATCTTCTAATCTATTATTAGTAACTTTATATAAGTAATAATTATCTATTATAGTTAATATATTCTAGTCTTTTCTTTAGTAAAATTGAATATACTAACTCTTCTTTTCTTTATAGTAAAGTTCTTCTAAAGATATTAAGTCTTTACTATATTTCTCTTTTTACTTCTCTTAGAGGTAGCTATATTATAGTTCTTGACTACTAGTCTCTAGTTTTATTTAGAAGAATATCCTAAAATAATATAATTAGTATAATCTAATATAATAGCTCTAAAAATAAGGTACTAATATATATAGATCTAAAGGATTTTACTACTATTTTATCTATATTTAGAGCTTAACTATCTAATTATAATAATTTATACTTAATCTATAAATTCTAGGCCTTTTGAACCTCCTTAGATAAAAGCTATATATATAGATAGGGCTTTTATATAATATTACTATATTATAACCCCTTTAGCGGATCTTATTACCTTTCGAATCGTTTTTTCTAGGGTCGTACGGATATTTTTATTATATCTCTAGTAGCCCCTAATAGGCTATAAAAGACACTATCTTTAAAGTAATGCTACTATATGAGATCTTAGGGTGCAAATAGATATATATTACTAAGTTAGGGGAAATAATAGTTAATATATATATACTGGTTAAATAAATATAGTAAATAGATAGGGCCTGATTACGTATGATCAACTAACTGTAATAGATGATAACGGATATAGATATAGACGTTGCTATATATAAACGAACGTAACAGATCGTAACATATGAAATATACAGGGAGAATTAGGTAAAAATATCTCACTTTATAAAGGAGGATTACTAGTTATAGTATATAGATAGAGAGATCTAGCTAGCTATTATTAATAGGAGCTAAGCTTAGGATTTCTATAGTTATTATAGATTATAAGGTCTTAACTAACTAAGCTAGTTAGGATATTTAAAATAGTTTAAAGTATTCTAGTATATAGTACTATTAGAGATAGTTTATAATTATTATTTTAGTTATAGCTAGGGCCTCTTACTTCTTTAAATAATTAGATTAATTTAGTTTATACTCTTTAGTTCTATAATTTATATATTTAATTTATATAGACTAGTCTCATATAGATAAATACTTTTAGATTAAGTATCTCTATATAGAATCTATATATTAAGAAGGATTTAGGGTAGTATAAGTATATATTTCTCTAAAGTTTTAATATTTCTTATATTACTTTATATAACTATTATAGTAAAATATTATAGTAGAACAGCTCTCTCTATTCTATACTACTTCTTTTAATATCTTATTAGTTATAATTAGGTTTTTAACTTCTATAATAACTAAGGCCTATAATTATTTTAGTATAAGGGTAGTAAGCTAACTAAGATATATAATCTTAAAGGACTGGCTATTATCTATCTATATTATAATATTTTAGTATCTTAACCCTATTACTATAGCTTTCTAGCTCTCTAGTATAATCTTTATATTTTATATATTAATATTATAGATTATATTTCTCTATATTAGTTATTAGATCTAGATATCTAGTCTAAAGACTTTAATCTAGCTAGGATACTTATAAAGGACTTTAGCTCCTATAGTAGAATTAATTATTAGTATTATATTATCTAATACTAGCTTCCTTATAACGTGATTCCTGGTTGCCCGGGCGCCCCGGCTGAGCGAGCGGCCCCATCAAAATCCACTTTCAAAACAGTACTTTTTTTTTTAATCACAACAAAGATGCCACCCCAACGCTCTGATCGGAAAAAAAAGCTTGTCGAACAAGAGGGTCGTCTTTTATTAGCTATACAAGCTATAAAAGATTCTAGATATCCCTCTACTGCTGTCGTTGTGTGGTCTTTTTAACTATCGGTCTTAACTTTGAAGGCCCGGCTTAATAGATGTCAATTATGTGTTGAAAAACGACATAATCGCTATATTTTCTCTGAAATTGAAGAAAATTTAATAGAAGATTGGCTTTTAAGTATAGATTCAAGAGGTGTAGCTCTTAGTCTCTCTATATTATAAGATATAGTTAATATTCTACTCTATATATAGAAAAATATACTCTCTACTACCCTACTGCCTAGTATTAGTAAAAATTAGCCTATAGAGTTTATTGAACAACATCCAAACCTCTCTAGTCGATTTTTATAATAATATAACTATTAGAGAGCTCTTTCAGAAGATCCTTAAATTATTAAACTATAGTTTAATTTAGTCTAAAGAATAATCGAAAAGTAGGGTATTGTTTCAGATAATATCTTTAATTTTGATAAGAGTAGTTTTACTATAGGTATTGGTTTAATATAAAAGGTTATTTCTTTAGTAGAATACTATAGTAAAAAATATCTTTTATAAGCTGGAAATTATAAATAGATTACTATAATTAAATATATTTAAGCTTCCGGAAGTGTTTTGCCTCCACTTTTTATTTTCAAAGGAAAAATGTTTCTAGAATATTTATAACCTTATTTTCTCTAAAACTAAAAAGGCTCTCGTTTAACTATAAATAAAAATAGTTGGACGACCAATATAATTAGTTTATAGTAGTTAGAATATTATTTTATCCTAAATATTAAGAAAAGAGTTAGGAAATACTACTTACTAGTCCTCGATAGTTATAGAAATTATTTAATCCCTAAATTTGACTAACTTTGCGAGAAAAACCAGATTATTCTAATCTATATACCTTTGTATACGTCCTATCTTTTACAACCTTTAGATATAAGCTGTTTTTTAGTGTTAAAAAAGCTTTATAGTAGAGCTATTTTAAACTTGATACGGAATAGAGTTAATTCTATCGATAAAGAAGACTTTCTTAAAATAATTATAGATATAAGATTAAAGACTTTTAAAGACTCTACTATCTAGAATAGCTTTTTAGCTACTAGACTAGTACTATTTAATCCTAATAGGGTCTTAGAAAAGTTAAATATATAGAGTCTCTTCCTACTCTTAAGATCTTAGATTACTAACCAATATCGTCCAGCAACAATAGTAACCCTAATACTCTTTAGACTCTATCAAAATTCACAAAATCGTAATCTTCGATCAAAAAAGATCTAGAATCATTATTATCAATCATATCGTCACCGATTAAACGAGAGATTAAGAAGATATATAATATAACTATCAAAATTGCTCATCACTATCTTTTTCTCTAAGATCATTGTAGCTAATTGGAAGCTACTAACAAAAAACAAATCAAAAAACGTACTATAAAGCATATATTTACTACTTAAAAAAGCCTATTTGGAGGTTTAGAGAGTAGTAAAGATAATATGGTGATTAAGAATCAGACTAAAAGTAAAGATATATCTTTACTAGACGTACCTGCAGAAACTGAGGCTGAGCTAGCTTTACCTTCTATACCTACAATACGTCAGCAGATAACGTGTTCTAGATATAGAATTAAAGGTCATACTTATACTAAATACCCTACACGTATTAAATAGTCAATATTTTATTGTTTTTGTTGTTTTAATAGTTATTGAAAATTGATGGTTTTTTGAATTTTGGTGGGGTCGCTCGCTCAGCCGGGGCGCCCGGTCAGCCGGGAATCACGTTAGCTAGAAAGTAATATCTATCTACTAAAGTCTTTAAGATTTTGTTCTTTATTAATATCTTTTATTTTTATTTTAACTTTATAATTAGCTAGGTAGGGATCTTTTATCTAATTATCTTATAGATACTTTTAGATATCTTTATTATAATCTTATAGTTAGTATATAAGATAGAGAGAGATATACTAGAGATTAAGATACTATAAAATAAATTAATAGAAGAAAAGATAGTAATTTAGTAAATACTATACTATTAGTTAGATACTAGTTTTACTATTCTAATTATAATAAAAATCTAAATAGATTAAATAGTATTAGTTAATTTAGTTATAATCTTTTTAATAGTAAGTATCTATTTATTTAATATACTAATAGTAGAAATTACTCTCTTTATAGTATTCTAGTTATTTATTTAGATAGTTTTAGTAGATAATTTAAACTATATAATAAAATAGTTAGTATAAATATTAGAATAGCTATTATTTTCTATATTATTAAGGACTTAGTATACTTTCTTAGTAATTTAATTTATTATAAGTTAATTAAGAGTATTTAATATATTTTTAGATATATTTTTTTACCCTTAGCTAAGTCTTAGTACTTAAAGATTTTAAAGAATCCAATAGTCTAGGTATATAATTATACCTATAGGCTATACTATATTAGTAAAAGCTATTTTATTAGATTAAAACCTAGACCGAATAGTAGCTAGTAAAGTAACTAAGAATTTAAACTAGGTTTTAAATCCTTAGAACCCTTAGTAAGTTATTCTAAGAATAAGATTTCCTAAGAGATAGTTATTTTTATTAAATTACTTATTCTTTCTTTATATTCTATATTAGATATATTACTAAAATAGCTTTTTATTCTTCTATAGATATTATTCTTAAAATTAGATATAACTAGGATTATATAAACTTAATTACTTATACTTTATATAAAAAATATAATAAGATTTATTTTAGATAAGGTTCTTCTTTAAGTTATATTTAATTTAATATTAATTTGTTTTAGATATCTTATAGAATTTATAATAATTTATAAAAGTTTTAGTTAAATTTTTAATTAAATATATGGAGTTTAAAATAGTAATACTACTATAATAATTATTAGTAGTACTATATCTATCTAGAATAAGAAAAGTAAAACTATAGTTATAAAAGGGTCTACTTATCTCTTAATATCTTTTTAAAAGATAATCTCTATTTATCTTTCTAATTATAAGCTTTAATTTAATTTATAGAATATAGACTAAGCTATAGAGGGATATATTATATTTATTATTAAATAATAAAAGAAGTTATTTAATATAATATAAACTATAATATAGAGATAATATAGTTATTTCTTTATAACTAGAAGATATTAAATATAGATATAATTATAATATAAGACCTATAATAAAATATATAATAGTTACTAAGTTATTAGGCTAGAGACCTATAACTAAGTAAGGATATCAGATAGTAGAGATCAAATAGAATAGTTAATACACAGACTGATTCTTATTGAATAAGAATCGTAGCTATTATTTATATATTTTTATATTACTAGGGCTTAGGACTATTATATATAAGTAGGTATATTAAGGTAGATTTATCTATAGAGTAGCTATAAATTATATCTAAGTTGTATCTAAGGGGATTTAGGAATCCTATAATAATTTATTCTTCTCTTTTAATAATACTTAATTTAGCTATCTATATAGCTTATATTTAATTAAATAATCTATATAGAGTAGTATTATATTAAATTAAGCTTCTAGGACTAATACTACCTTAGGTATCTATATATATAGATATAAATAAAGTAATATAGTTTCTTTAATATCTTTAAGATAAGAGCTTCTCTCTTATCTTCTTAACTCTTATCTCTTTCTTCCTCTTAACTTTTAACTTTCTATCCCCTCTCTCTTTGCTTTTATCTTATTTCTTTTTTAATATATTTAATACTATTATTACTGATATTTCTAGTAGTTCTTCTTACTAAGGTAGTTATTATATAATAAGAGATAAAGATTAGGCTAGAGGTAGAGGTAATAATAATAGTAATAGAGATAATAGGATTAATAGAAGTAATAGAAGTATTGCTAGTACTTCTACTAGCTTATATCTTTTTTATAATTAAATATTATAGGCCAGTACCTGGTATAAGATCATATAGTATATATAACTATAATAGCCTAATATATAGAACACCTACTTAGTAATTCTCTTTTTAAGCTTTTTATATATAGTATATAATCTAGCTTAATTAGATATAAATTCTACTTTAGTCCTTTATAAATAAAAAGCTTCTAATTAGATATTATAAAAATCTAAAACTATATATAAATTATCCCTGAATTAAGAGTGATTTAGTAATATAACCCTTAAATAAAAGATATAGAAGTCTATAAGTCTATTATTATAGATATAGATACTACTATAGTAAATAGTATAGTTATAAGCTATATAGAGTAAACAAAATAAGTAAATTAATATAGAATATATAGTATAGGAAGAATCAATATAATAATATAACTAAAAGTATATTACTTAAGATAAATAAATCTATTAACGTAATTCCCGGGCGGGTCGTACACCCAACCAAGCCGTACACCCCATCAAAAATCACGTCTTCCTACCGATATACCAACTTTAACCAACCACCATGCCACCAACTCGCGCCCAATCGTCTCGGAATTCTGCCGAAAAAGAGGGTAGGATCTTATTAGCCATCAAAGATATCAAAAATAGCCGTATCAGCTCTGTCCGCGCAGCAGCAACTCTATACGGAATCCCCCACACAACGCTGGCTGATCGCGTCAATAGTGTACAATCACGCGTCGATATACGCCCAAATAGCCATAAATTGACAAAATTAGAAGAGGATTCACTTGTTGAATAGATACTTTCTATGGATACACGTGGAGCAGCGCCTAGACCAGCTACTGTACAAGAGATAGCTAATATACTACTAACTACGCATAGTAGCCACTCTCCACCTACAGTTAGTAAAAATTAGCCATCAAATTTTATAAATCGACGTAAAGAGATTCGATCACACTTCTCTAGGCGCTACAACTATCAACGTACATTAAACGAAGATCCTAAATCGCTACGAGAGTGGTTTGCGACCATACAACATGTTATTAACAATAACGGTATACAGACGGAGGATATCTACAACTTTGATAAGACAGGATTTGCAATAGGTCTTATTTCAGCGCAGAAAGTGGTCACACAGGCTAGATACTACAGTCGGAGAGCTATATTACAGCCAGGAAACCGCGAATAGATCACTATTATTGAAACTATTTGCGCAGATGGTTATTCGCTACCGCCATATATGATTTTTAAAGACAAAGTTGCTATCGCTGGTTGGTTTGATAATCTACCAAAAGACTAGCGATTTGAGGTCTCAAATAATAGCTGGACTACCGATGAAATTGGCCTACGTTAGCTACAGAATCTATTCATCCCATGTACAAATTCGCGCGCACACGGCCGGTTTCGGCTGTTAATTCTTAATAGCCATGGTAGCCATCTTACGGCTAAATTTGACCAGATCTGTGCAGAAAACAATATTATACCACTTTGTATGCCTGCGCATTCTTCGCATTTATTACAACCGCTTGATGTTGGATGTTTTACAGTGCTTAAACGCGCATACGGTCACTTTATAAGCGATCTTGCGCGTGTAGGCTATAACCATATTGATAAGTTTGATTTTTTGGATGACTACCAACGTACAAGGCTGGAAGTGTTCAAAAAGCCAATTATTATTCAAAATAGCTTTATAGCTACTGGCCTAGTGCCTATTGATCCAGAAAGAGTGCTTTCGAAGCTTAATATCTCTCTACAAACGCCAACACCCCCAGGAAGCCGACCAAGCAGCAGATCTAGCCAATTTACACCAAAAACGCCGAGAACTGTCATTCAACTACAAAAACAAGCTTCTATGATGAAAGATCTATTAAAACAACGGTCAAATAGCCCACCAAGCCCATCGAAGACTATGTTAGATCAAATTATCAAAGGCCACTATATATCGCTACACAACACAACGTTACTAGCACAGGAAAACGCAAATTTACGTACAGCCAATAAGAAAAAACGCCAAAAACGCAATCGATCAAATAGGCAGATACCCTGTGATACTGGCCTAACGGTCGAAGAGGGCCTACAGCTAGCTACGCAGCTAAATTTGCTAGATGAAGCCACCCCAGTGGATTCGAATGCACAGGGCGAAACGCCTATTCAGCCAGGTCAGCCAGCCAAAAGGGCTCCGCCTCGGTGCAGTGGATGTGGGAATATTGGCCATAAGATCAATCAATGTATAAATCGCGTTATTTAGCTAAATTAATATGTGTTGGCTAATATATATCGATTTAAATTTTTCTAATGGGTTGGGGTGTACGGCTCGGTTGGGTGTACGACCCGCCCGGGAATTACGTTATCTAGAGACTATAATAGTGTAATGGTTACCAAGTTGTTAGACTAAAGACCTATAACTAGGCAAGGATATCAGATAGTAGAGATCAAATAGAACAGTTGATATATAGAACTGATTCTTATAGGATAAGAATCGTAGCTATTATTTATATATTTTAATATTATTAGAGCTTATTAGGACTTAGAGTAGTTATATATAAGTAGGTATATTAAGATAGATTTATCTATAGAGTAGCTATAAATTATATCTAAGTTGTATCTAAGGGGATTTAGGAATCCTATAATAATTTATTCTTCTCTTTTAATAATACTTAATTTAGCTATCTATATAACTTATATTTAATTAGATAATTTATATCTAGTAGTATTATATTGAATAAAGATTCTAGGACTAATACTATCTTAGGTATCTTTATATATAGATATAAATAAAGTAATATAAGTTCTTTAATATCTTTAAGATAAAAGCTTCTCTCTTATTTTTTTAACTCTTATCTTTTCCCTTTTCTTAACTTTTAATTCTCAACTCTCTATCTTCTTACTCTCTACTTTTATCTTATTTTATTTTAATATATCTAAGACTACTACTTCTAATATTTTTAGTAATCCTTCTTATTATAGTAGTTATTATATAAATAAAGATAAAGATCAGGCTAGAGGTAGAGATAATAGTAATAGTAATAGAGGTAATAGGATTAATAGAAGTAATAGGAGTATCGCTAGTACTTCTACTAGTTTATATCCTCTTTATAATTAAATTACTTACTCTTTCTTTATATTCTATATTAGATATATTACTAAAATAGCTCTTTACTCTTCTAAGAATACTATTCCTAAGATCTATTATAACTAGGATTATATAAACTTAATTATTTAAACTTTATATAAAAAGTATAATAAAAATTACTTTTAGATAAGGTTCTTCTTTAAGTTATATTTAATTTAATACTAATTTATCTTAGATACCTTATAGAATTTATAGTAATTTATATTAGTTTTAGTTAATCCTTAATTAGATATATAAAGTTTAAAGTAGTAGTACTACTATAGTAGTTATTAATAGTACTATATTTATCTAGAATAAGGAAAATAAAGCTATAGCTATAGAGGGGTCTACTTATCTCCTAGTATCTTTCTAAAAGATAATCTTTATTTATCTTTCCGGTTATAAGCTCTATTTTGATTTATAGAATATAGACTAAGCTATAGGGATATATACTATATTTATTACTAAATAATAGAAAGAGTTAAATATTAAGACTAGTTTATCTCTTACTTAGTTTTTTTACTATTTTAATAATCTTTTATATCTATAGATTAATAATACTAGTTTTACTCTCTAGTAGAGTAGTATTTAATCCTTCTTTATAGAGGTTATAATAGGATATTAGTATAATATAACTCTAATTAGGGTTATTTTAACTCTAGCTATAATAGTAATAATTATTAATATTAAGATACTTATAGCTTAGTATAGAATTCTATAGTAATTTATTATTTTTACCTTACTTATCCTCCCCTTTTTTAACTAAATAACCTTATCTAGTATAGCTTTTCTTTATTTAATATTAATTTAAAGATGATTTAGGGAAGTTTTAGGGGGTTTTTAATATTATTAAGATACTATTTTATAAGCTTAGTTTTTCTTAAATAAAGCTATTATATCTTTTATATTTTCTAAATATTCTACTAGTTCCTATTAGTTATATTCTAAGGACTATCCTATTTATTTTATATAGTAATATAGTACTTTATTAAAGACTTTTTTATCCGCCGTCCAGATCTGGCCTTCATATACCTTCGCGAAGCAATTTCATTACTCTACATGCTCAATGTTGAATCGGAAGCTATTAATTTAATATTAACTATTAACTACTTTCTATTTATAATCTAATAGTATTATAAAGTATATAAACTAAGAAGTTGAATAGATCTTATATATATTTATAATCTATATATAAAATAATTAGGATATATTACTTCTTATTATTACTATAATAATTAATAACTATAATATTGGTATAATAAGACTATCTCTCTTCTTCTTTATATATAGTTACTATATTAACCCTATTAAAATAAGAAAGATAGAGAAACCTTATAAAACCTATATATAACTAGGAATTATAAGTAAAATATTTATAAATTAACTATAAAAAGCTACTAATTAGGCCTAAACTATAATTACTTCTATATAAGCTCTATAAGAAGAGCAATTAAATAAGTAATAATAAGCTATACTAGTCTATAAGAAAGATAACTAGATATAGTTAAATTTATAGAATATATATATATAATAATAATTAAAGAAGCTAGATTAGCTATATACTTAATATTAAGTTTTAGATATTCTTATTCCTTATATAGTATAATTAGAGGTATCTATTAGTATCTATCTAGTATTCTATATAGAGTTAGTTAGACTAGTTACTTTAGATCTATTTCTATTATAGATTATAGATAATTTATATCCCCTACTAATACTAGTTAATAAAGAACTTAAATATAAAATAAAAAGGATAATAGATATAAGATATAAGAAAATTAGTTAAGAATACTATAATAAAGTCCTAGTGAAATAGATAGGTTAAATAGAATAGATCTAGTAAAATCTTAATAATATTTAAGATTACTCTATATTAGATATCTTTAAAAGATAATTTAATCCTATTTTAACTTTATTATAAGCCTAAAGATAACCAAATATAAGTATAATATATATAGAAAGGACTACCCTAAAGGGGAAGTATTGTTATAGGCTAGTACCTAGTATAAGATTATATTATATATATAACTATAATAGCCTAATATATAGAACACTTACTTAGTAATTCTTTTTTTAAGCTTTTTATATATAGTATATAGCCTAGCTTAATTAGATATAAATTCTACTTTAGCCCTTTATATTAAATTATCTATTCTTTATTTATATATATTAGATATATTATTGAAATAGCTCTTTACCCTTCTATAGATATTATTCTTGAAATTAGATATGATTGGGATTATATAAACTTAATTACTTATACTTTAAATAAAAAATATAGTAAGAATTGCTTTTAGATAAGGTTCGTTTTTGAGTTATATTTAATTTAGTACTGATTTATTTTAGATATCTTATAGAATTTATAATAATTTATATTAGTTTTAATTAATCCTTAACTAGATATATAAAGTTTAAAGTAATAGTATTACTATAATAGTTATTAGTAGTATTATATTTATCTAGAGTAAGGAAAGTAAGACTATAGCTATAAAGGGGTTTATTTATCTTTCTGGTTATAAGCTCTGTTTTGATTTATAGAATATAGATTAAGCTATAGGAGGATATATTATATTTATTACTAACTAATAAAAGGAGTTAAATCTTAAGATTAGTTTATTTTTTATTAACTCTTCTAATTATTCTAATAAACTTTTATATCTATAGATTAGTAATACTAGTTTTACTTTCTAATAGAGTAGTATTTAATCTTTCTTTATAGAGGTTATAGTAGGATATTAGTATAATATAACTCTAGTTATAATAGTAACTATTACTAATATTAAGATACTTATAGCTTAGTATAGAATTCTATAGTAGTTTTTTATTTTTTGTTTTATTTATCTTCTTTTTTTTTAGCTAAGTAGCCTTATTTAGTATAGTTTTTTTATCTAGTATTGATTTAAAGGTGTTTTAGGGGGGTTTTAGGGGGTTTTTAGTATTATTATAATACTATCTTATAAGCTTAGTTTTTCTTAAATAAAGTTATTATATCTTTTATATTTTCTAAGTATTCTATTAGTTTCTATTAGTTATATTCTAAGAACTATTCTATTTGTTTTATATAGTAATATAGTACTCTATTAAAGACTTTTTTATCTTAGATCTCTTTAACTTCTTATTCTTCTTTATCTTTAAGTTTTAGTATTAGTATCTATAAGTTATTATTAATTTAGCTATTTTATAGTTCTAGAAGAGAGATAGAGAAGATATTATATAATCTTAAGTATTTTTCTAGTAATATAATATAATAGGTCTAAATATTAATTTTTATAAGGATATAGAAAGATCTAATTTAATAAGAAGATAGTTTCTTTTCTTTAGGTTTAAAATAAAGATTCTTTATTAAAAGGAATATAAGAATTTCTAGTTTAAAGTTCCTTAGCTTATAGGTTTTATTATAGGATTTCTATTATATTTTTTATATAATTTAAAGCTTTTTTATAGTCTTTTCTTAGATATTTTAGAGATAATTTATTTATTCTTTAATATTAGAAGTCTTCTTCTTAAGTATTTTATTAAGAGTTTAGATTTAGAAGTTAGGGTTATATCTAAGTAATATATAAAAAAAGATCTTACTAATTAATATATTAATAGTATTATTATATATAGATTATATTATTTTAAGAAATTAAGCCTAGTTTAATTATTTTTTATTAATAAAATATCTAAGATAATCTTTTAAAACCTAATTAAGTTTTTTTATTTATTTATTAGTTTAGAAATAAAATATAATAGAGAACTATAATTTAATTTTAGAATACTAATAAAGTTATAATTAAAATCTATTTATAAAAATAGATTCTTAATTAAAGATAATTCTTTTTAGATTTCTATATTTAAGTTTAATTTAATTAAAAAAGAGTTTAGTAAGATTTTCTATAGATATTATTATTAATATAGAAAAGAATTAAAAGAATTTTATAAATTAATAGATAATTACTAGAATTATATTATATTTTCTTCTTTTAAAGATTATAGTTAAAAGTTCTATAATAAAGTCTATATTTAACTTTATAAATAGTTTATAAGATATAGAAAGAGATTAAAATTCTTTATAAAGATAATATCTAGATATTTTAACTTCTTAATAAATTAAGTATATTTTAATATATTTTTATATATCTTTTAGTAGATATTCCTAATAGAATTTCCTTTTTAAAAGTTCTAGAAGTATATTAAATTAAGAAGAAAATATAGATAAAAAGGTTATATATATAGAAAAGTTATATATATTAAATAAATCCTTTAAATTCAATAATAACTATCTTAGTACTGTTCTTTTAATACTATCTTAGTATTATCTAGAAATACCTATCTTTTAATATTATCTTTCAATATTACCTTTTAATAATTATCTTTTAATATTATCTTATTAGCCTCCTATAAATATTATATCCTAGATAACCTATACACTTTATATATATTTTTATCTATATACCTTTCTATTGCTACTTATATATCTATCTAGTATAATATCTCTTTTATAAGCTATAGATAGCTCTTTAAAAGAAGAGGAATAATTATATATATAGATTAATATTCCAAAGGAAAGATCAACGAATAATATATATTAATATTAGAATAGATATATTACTATACATACTAGACTCTATATTACTAGTACTAATTAATCTAATTATATAACCCTTTAATACTTAGTTATATAAGCTTAGCTAATATCCTAAAAAGCCTATATTACTATATTAGATACCTATTAAACTTATTATATAGGCCTTAACCTAAATTAATAAAATAATCTCTAAAGTAGAAGAGATCTATAACCTAGAAGATTACTTTAATCTCTTATAGAGTCCCTTATAGAAGAAATAAATTAATTCTAACTTATCTAGTATAATATAAACTATAATATAGAGATGATATAATTATTTCTTTATAATTAGAAGATATTAGATATAGATATAATTATAGTATAAGACCTATAGTAAAATATCTTTTCTAATATTATATACTAGTCAATATTAGGGTAGTTCTAACTATTAATCTTTTTATTAGAGAGAGAAAGCTCCTAAGTATTATAATATAATTATCTAAAAATATTAATCCTATAACCTAGTCTAATTAATTTATAAGCTATAACTATTAGATTCTAAATCTATATAGGAAAAAGACTAGTAATAAATAGATAAATATCTTTATTTATAATCTCTATAAATAACTAAAAAGTAGATTAAAGCTTTTCTTTATTTTATAATAAGAGATCTAAGTATAGCTAAGTAAATATATTATAGTAGATAATATAGATATTTACTATACTATATATGGAGATATAAGAATAAGATTATACTAATAGATAAAGATTTATTATAATTATAGATAAACTAGAAATAAAGATAATTATAGAGAAGAGTAAAATAATATAGAAGTAATAATATAATAAAGAAATATAATTATCTATTTTAGATCTTATATATATTAGTAAGAGTCTTATTAACTAGCTTATTATCTATAGATCTATATTAAATATTAAATATAGCTTAGATTATTAGCTAATATAGATACTTTTAGATATTAAAACCCCTCTATTTATACTATAAAAGTATAAGAACTAATAAGTCTTAGATATTAAAAAGCTTACTAAGTTTATTACTAAAAATATATAACTCTAGTTACTAAAATAGGCTATTATAGACTAGTTAAGATTAGAAATTATATATTCCTATAAGTAATCTATATTATATTTCAAGAGTATATTTTTTAGATTATATCTTTCTTATAGGTATAACTAAGCTTTAATATTAATTACTAAGAAACTATAAAAGAGATAAAGATATTTTAAAGATATACAGAGCTAGTTCTATTAACTAAATAACTAAATAATATATATAATTATATATAACCAGAAGGTAAAACTTATTAAATAATAGTTATATTTAATATACTAGTAAATGATAGAGTAAACTATAGAAAATAGATCCTAGGGACTCTAATAATTAATAGAGTAGGTATATAATTATTTTAGTATATATAAGAAGGGTATTATACTATTACTAAAGCTATTAGAAGAAGGCCTTATAGAGATACTAGAAACTAAGACTAAAGTCTTCTAAAATATCTTCTTCTCTATATTTCTAGAGCCTAATCTAATTAATATTAATAAATATAAATATCTAGAACTGCTAGTTTTCCTAAAAATTATAAAATATAATATTAAATAGATAATATTTAATATACCTATAAATAAGGCTTTTAGAGAAGATCTAATCTCTAATTCCTTTTAGTATCTAGTTATAAAGATTCTAGTAGTACTAGATATACTTTATAAGCTATTTAATATCTATATATAGCTTAGTTATAACCTATTATATTTCTAATAATTAATTATTATAGTACTATATAAAGAAGATAACTATAATTACTAAGTATTTAAATTATCTAGCTAATAGTATTATTAAATATTCTTAAGAGATATCTAAAACTACTATTATATAAAGAGTTAGTTTTTTAATAGAAAGATATAGTTTATTACTAAAAGATTATCTTAATAGGAGATATAGGATTTCTACTAACTATATAATATAAATCCTAATTAATAAAGTATATTAAGCCTAGAGAAAATAGAATAGAGTAATCTTATTTCTAATATTAAATATCTCTAGAGTATATAATAATATTTTATATATATAATTACTTTATAATCTATAGAAATAGTACCTAGGATATCTAGTACTATAGATATAGATCTTCCTAATAAGCTATAATATAAAGATCTAGATATTAGAAGATATCTTAGATATAATTTACTAGAAGTCTATATTATAAAGAGATTAACTACTAATAGCTAGATAAATAATATAGGAATTACTATAATAGGTAAAAGTAAGACTTAGAATATAGTAAGTAATCTTATAAGAAATCTATACTAAAATATAGCTATAAATATATAGATATACTTTCGTATTTAATATAAAGAAGTATTTACTACTTTACTTTATATATCTAAAACTTATAGAGCCTAAACTTATACTTCTTATTCTCCTAGATATAGATATAGGACCTTAAAGCTTATCTAATAATCTAATTACTATACTAATAACTATTAAATTAATTAAATATCTAGGCTTCTAGCTTAATTAAGGACTAAGTTTTAATCTCTATTAAACTAAAACTACAGAGAAAGTAAGTCCTTAGAAGTAATATAAAGCCTCTTAAGCTTAATATAGAGCTTATTAATAATAGCTATATACTAAATCTATCTAGTAGTAATACTACTATAGGTACTATACAAAGTATTAGTATAGTAGTAACCATAAACCTAAGAATAAATAAAAAAGCTTATAATACCGTTTAACTCTATCTAAAAACATATTATATATCTAATCTCTAGCACCTTCTATATTATTATACTTATAGCTTTAGAAGCCAAACTATTTTTACCACCAATATAGATCTAGATGGATTAAATCAAGGAGACAGCTATATAGATTTATATAAGCCCAACCTTTAATATCCTATAGCTTATAATTATAAAGAGAACCCCTTAATAATATTTCTATAAATAAATACTCTTAGAGGAACAAGCCTAGCAGAAAAATAGATATCTAATAGCTCCCCTAGAAGCTAATTTAACAGGATATAAATAGAAAAGTTAATAAATATTTATCCAAGAACTATAGTAAATACTACTAAAAATATCTATTGAGAATAGAGATATTACAAAGAATATCTATCTATAGATAATTATCTTTAAAAACCTAATATTATTAATTATCTATATAAATAGCTCTAACTATAAAAATAAGGTTAGAGCAGCTATATAAATAGATATTACCTATAAGAATAATAGCTTTCTCTAGAGCTAGATAGATATACTAGAAATAACAATAATATATAATATAGAGTATTATAACCTAGAGATAATAATAGAATTAATCTAGAAGAGAGCTTATAATTACTTTATATAAGTAGTTTATATACTATAAGTTATAGTCTTCTTAGACTCCTAGATAGTACTCTTAGTATAAATACTATCTAACTAATATTTCCTCTACTCTATCCTTAAGATATTATATATTCTTACTAATATAGATATTAATATTAAGTTCCGCTAGATTCCTACTTATATAGGGATCTTTAGTAATAAGAAAGTTGATAAGCTAGCTAAAAAAGCTATAATATCTACTAGGTATATAGCTAATTACGACTATAATACTATATAAAATTATAAAATTATTCTAGATACAGCCGTTTAGACCTATATTCGGAAAGAAATAAAGGAAGTATAGAAGAAGAAGTAGAGAAGAACAAAAATAATAGAAATAATATAGTATCTAATTAGGCTACTGAACAAAAAGACTCTAGAATACTAGTAAAAGAAATGAAAAGCTATAATATTAGTAATAATATAGCTATATACAAAAAAGATAATTGTAGTAACTTATTTCATAAAGACTAATACCTATAATATACTATAATATAAGTATAGTCTTAGAAATTAATTAGTAAGATATATCTTACTAGAGTATAAATTCTAGATAGATAAGAAATATATAATAAGTCTTAAACTATACGAAAAAGACTTTAACTAACTAATACTAGATATACTTCTTGTCAAGGAGAAGATATCTAATATTATAGCTAACTTTATCTTTACTATAGGTATACTAAGCTAATTCTATGCTATAGATCTAGAGGTAACTGGGTATAAGCCAGTAGATACTATAGATATAGATAAATAAGAATAATATAGGGTAGTATACTAATAAAGATAAAGGGGGTTCTTATAAAGATCTAGCCCTAGACCTCTTATATAAAGCATACAAACTATAGTTAGTATAAAATATATAAATACTTAGAAGTAATAGACTTCTAAGGATTAGTTTTTATATAACTTTTATAAAAGAACTTAATCTAATATTACTATTCTTTATCTACCTAACCCTCTAATATTAATCTTAATAATTCTAATCCTTCTATCTTAGGTTATCTAATAAAGATAATAAATGTATACTAAACTATATCTATAGTCTCCTCTAAATATACTATTCCTAACCTAAGAAGTCTAACTTAGGGGATAGTATCTTATAATAATAATATTAAAAATAAAGAGAGAGAAGTAAATATCTATATCTAAAGGCTAGAGAAACTTAAGATAGACTATAGATATCTTATTACTCTCTATACTAAGTTGTTAGTATCTATTTTAATAGTATATCCCCTACTAACTATAGAGAATTCATCTAGTAACCTTAACTAACTAAAAGATTATAATATTAAGATAGAAGATATCCCTATCTTTAATAATTAATTTTAATTTAAAAATACTATTAATAGCTAGTTAATCTAGATGTTATATTCTAAGCTACCCTAAACTATTATAATAATAATATAAGATAGATATTAGATATACTCTAGTTTATAGATTTTTTATATAGGATCAAATAGTTAGAATACCTTAGTAAAAAGACCCTAGATATCATAGGCTAGTACCTAGTATAAGGTCATATAGTATATATAACTATAATAACCTAATATATAGAATACCTACTTAGTAATGCTTTCTTTAAGCTTTTTATATATAGTTTTTTAGCCTAGCTTAATTAAATATAAATTCTGTTTTAGCCCTTTATATATAAAAAGCTTCTTACTTAGATATTGTATACAAATCGTCCCTAAATCAAAAGTAATTTAGCGATATAACCCCTAAGTAAAAGATATAAGAGTCTATAAGCCTATTATCATAAGTATAGATACTACTTACTATAGTAAATAATATAGTTATAAGCTATATAGCGCAAACAGAACAAGCGAATCAATATAAAATATATAATATAGGAGGAATTAATATAATAATATAACTAAAAGTATATTATCTAAGACGAACAAATCCGTTATCTAGAGACTATAATAAAATAATTAATCTTATAACTAATAATAATAATAATAGGAGAATTAATTCTAATATAAACTATAATTAAATTAATCCTAGAACCCCTATAATTAGAACCTATATATTATTTAAAGATATAACTACTAGACCCGATCCTATTTAGAAGAAAAGCAGCTGACTAACTAATATAGTATATAATAATAGAGAATAAACTATATATAGAGAGTATAGTAATTAGTTTACCCTAAGACTAATTAATATATATATTCTCTAGGCTTAAAAAGCTTATCTAAAAGAATACTAGAATCTTTATAAAACTATAATAAAATAATAGAGATCTATAGATAATTCTAGATTATTTTAAAGTATTTATAAAGACCTAAATATTAAAGTATATACTATAAGATATTTTTACTAGATATACTAGTTAAATAATATACTTTTTATAAAATTTCTATCTAAGTTAGAGAAGGAGTTTATAGATATAAATATTTTCAAATAGTATAATAAAGTAAAGAGATAAATCTTATTAGGATCCCTAAATAAAAATATAATAAACTTATTGATAAATTATAGAATTCCACTATATTTTTAGATCTTATTACTTAGCTCTATAAAATTAATACTAATATAGATATTCTTAGTATTAATACCCTAAAAAGATTATATTATATATATATCTGATAATACTAGGACTTAATAGATTAGACCCTAACTACTATAGTTAACTAAACTAAATTCTATATAAAATACTATTAATTAAGACCTATAATAAATAGATATATAAAACAGATTAACTATAAAGAGATAGAGAGATAATAAAATAAAGAAAGATATCTTTATTATAAAGTATTTCTTACTAGCTATATAATACTAAGAACTAAAAAAAAGATACCCCTATAAGATTTAAAATAAAAAAGCTAAATATATATAACTAACTATAAGTTAAATATATTAGCTTCAAAGAATAAACTCTCTTTAAGTAAGGATTTAGGAAAAGAATAACTCTAGTTCTAAATTATAAATAGAAATAAAAGAAGTTAAAAAACTACTAAAATAAGAAATACTACTATTTCTAGTTAATACTAAAACAAATAGAATCTAATTTATTATATAAGCTTTACTTAATAATAGATATTATTATTATATAACTATAAATAAAGTATTAGTTTAGTTATTTAATCTCTTATATATTTAAATATTAATATAGATCCTAGATAGAGTATTCCTAAATTAAAGTTAAATTACCTAGAATATATATTTTAACCTAGATATTTATAACTTTATTTATTAAAGGAAATAGTTAAATTAACTATAAATTAGTAAAGTTATAATAAATAATATTAAGAAAGTATTATATCTAAAGAAATAAAATAACCTTAAGAATAAATTATTAAAATACTATTAATAGTAATTAGATATTTTTAATTAATAATTAGTGAGATATTTTTACCCAATTCTCCCTATATATTACGATCTATTATATTTGTTTATATATAGTAACATCTATATCTATATCCATTACTATCTATTACAGTTGGCCGATCACATATAATCAGGCCCTATCTATTTACTATATTTGTTTAACTAGTGTATATATATTAACTATTGTTTCCCCTAACTTAGTAATATATATCTGTTCGCACCCTAAGATCTTATATAGGAGTATGATTTTAAAGATAGTACTTTTTATAGTCTATTAGGGGCTGTTAGAGGCATAATATAAATATCTGTGCGACCCTGGAAAAAAACGATTCGAAAGGCGACAAAATCCGCTGAAAGGGGTCTTAATATAGTAATAGTATATAAAAGCTTAATACTATATATATAGCTTTTATCTAAGGGAATTCAGAAGCCAAAGTTTGTAGAACAAGCACAAATAACTATAATCGGATATTTAAGACTTTAAGTATAGGTAAAATATAGTAAATCCTATAGATCTATATATTTTAATACTTTATTTTTGAGCTATTATATTATATTATATTAACTATACTATTTTAAGATATCCTTCTAAGTAAAACTAGAGACTAGTAATTAAAAACTATAATATAACTACCTCTAAAAAAGTAAAAAGAGGAATATAGTAAGGACTTAATATCTTTAGAAGAACTTTACTATAAAGAAAAGAAGAGTTAGTATATTTAATTTTGTTAAAAAAAAACTTAGAAGATATTAACTATAATAGATAATTATTATCTATATAAAGTTACTAATAATGGACTAAAAGATTATTAATAAGCTCTACTTATAAATAAATAAACTATATATATACTTTCTATCCTACTACTAGTACTTATAGAGACTTATATAAATATATAAAGTATTAATAGTAATCTAGTAGCTATATCTAAAATTATTATCCAGACTACTACTATATTTAAATAGAAATATATAGAGTAAGGAGTATTATAAGCTACTTAGTATAATAATACTATATTCAATACTATTTATATATAGTTAAGTATATTAGCTAATAAATATATATTAATAAAAAGTATCTATATAATTAATAAATATAATAGCTAAATTTAGTATAATACTATACAAAAGTATCTTTATAACTATAAATATTACTTTTATAAGATTATATAGTTTACTAGAGTATAACTAGAAGAATATAATAATATAATTTAAGCTACTAGAACTCTTAAGAGAAGAGTAGCTTATATTTAGAAATATTATAAGTAATATATTATAGTTATAGATCTAAGTTAGAAAGTTTATATATTTATAATATATAAGGTATAAATTAAATATAAGTTCTTAGAATATCTTAGTAGTAAAAAATAATAGGATTACTTCTAGAAGAGTTATTAAGGAGATTATATCTTTATTAAGTATATAATAGATCTCTAAAGAGACTATAACTAAATATAGAATTAAGATATTAAAGACTATTCTAATTTAATTCCTATAGAAGAGTATAAAAATATAGTTATAGAAATATTAGATGGAGAACTAAAATTATCTAATAAGACTTATAGAGATAATTAAGTATTTTATATAGTTTAAATAAAGAGCTATAATTATTAGTTATCTAGAAAAGAAGAATAGAAGTAGTAATCTATATAGTAATTAGCGTAATCCTAATATAATAGACTTAGATATTCTTAAGTTTATAAATAAATCAAAGGATAACTAATAGAAAGAAACTTAGATATTTATAGTACTTCCTATATCCTTATTTCTATTGACTTCCTTAAGAAGAATTATTTATATCTTAACTATTATAAAGTAAGTTTAGATATATATATTTAAATATCTAATAGAGAAAGGCTTATTATAAGGTTGAAGGTTTATCTCCTAATAGCTTTTATAAGCTAATATATAATAATTTTAGTATAGATACTTAATTTACTAGAATATAAACTTATTCTTAGGTAGGATTTCCTAAAGTATTAGAATCCTAAGATTTATTAGAAAATATCTATTATAAAGATTTATAATCACAACTAAACGTATATTATATAAGTTAATAATTAATATAGATATATCTTAAATAATAATAACCTATAGCTAAATTTAATATTAGCTAGATAAATATAAAGAGAACTAAAATATAAGTCTATATAAGAAGTATAGTATATTATATATCTAAAGGTAGTAAAAGAGTTTAAAATATTTAAGTTATCTAAGATTCCTATATATAGAGACCTAAAGATTTATACTATTCTAAAAGAATATAAGGATATCTTTAAGTTAATATTACTATAAGAGTTATTACTAAAATAGGCTATCTTATATAATATATATACTAGAGATATTATATTTATTAATATTAACTTATATATATTATCTAAGTAAAAGCTATAAGAGTAGAAGAAATAAATATCTAAACTATTAGAAAAGGATCTAATTTAATTATCTATAAGTATTTAGAGATTCTCTATAATATTTAATATAAAACTAAATAGTAGCTAGAGGATATATATAGATTATTATATATTAAATAGACTAATATTAAAGAATAGTTATCTACTATTATAAATTTAAGATCTATTCAATTATATAGGTATTACTAAGATTATATTTAAGATAGATTTAATATCTAAGTACTAGTAGGTTTAAATAAGAGTATAGTTAATTGAAAAGATTGCTTTTAATATAATATAGAGAAAATATAAGTAGATTATAATACTATTTAGACTATATAATATACTTACTACTTTCTAATCTATTATAAATAATACTTTAAGACTATTTCTTAGTTAATTTATTATAGTTTACTTAGATAATATCCTTATTTTCTTAAAAACTGTAGAAGAATACTAGAAGTATCTTATAAAAAAAGTATTAGTTATATTAAAAGAATATTAACTATATACTATATTAAGAAAATATAAGATTACTACTAAATATATTAAGTTCTATAGATTCTATATTAGAGAAGTATAAGTCTTAATAATACTAATAAAGATTAATATAATTATATTATAGCTAAGGTCTATAAATATATATAAAGGCTAGTAATTCTTAGGACTTATAATATATTACTAATAGTTTATTAAGGATTTTACTAGAATCTATATACCTCTATATAAATTATTAAAGAAGCCTAATAAGTAGCTTTAAAAAGATAAGCTTTATCTAATTTTGTGGTTAGTAGTATATAAAAGGGTTTTTAGATAACTAAAATACCTTATTACTACTACTTTTATATTAATCTAACCTAATCTAATAAAACTATTTATAATTAAGATTAATATATTTAAATAGGCTATTAGAATAGTCCTAAACCTAGTAGATAAAAATAGAAAAGTTTATTTTATAATCTTTAATAATTATAAGCTTTCTAGTATAGAATTAAATTACTTTATATATAAAAAGGAGTTATTAGCTATTAAAGAGACTTTATATCTATAGGATCATTATCTAGAAAATAGTATAAAAATAACTATTATAACTAATTATTAGGGTTTATAGTATTTATAAATATTACTAATCTATAGTAAATAGCTTACTTACTAGGTTATAGAGTATTAAAAGTATAATCTAAAGATTTAGTATTAGAAAGATAAAGAGGTGATTATTCTTAATACTATTAGTAAAAGACTAGATTTTATTAGTAAAGGCCTTATAAATATATTATTCCCTCTGATTTAGAATACTACTCTTATTATAATCTTGACTATAGTAAAATAGATAGTTATAAAAGTCCTAGAAAAAGAATAGTTAATAGCTATAGAAGAGTATTTAGATTTAGGAATACTCCCTATTAATAAAAAGCTTATAAAAGCTATAGAAAAGTTTACTCTAAACTTATTATACTATAATATAAAGTTATTAATAAAATCTATAAGTATAGCTTATTATTAGTTAGTCTTTATCTATAAAGATAAGGTTTATATATCTTATCTAGAACCTCTTTTTTATAAAGAATAGTTACTATACCTCTATAAGAAGTTTAGTTATTTAGAATACCTAAATATAAAGAAAGTTGTTTATCTATAAGTATAGTAGGTAACTATAAAAAAGAATATAGAAGATATTATAAAATTATACCCTAAATACTAAGTTAGCTAGAACCCTCGAAAAGGTTTAGAACAAGTAATAGCTTAATATATAGTAGAGAGTAATATCTATCTATTTAAATAGTAGGGTATTAATCTAATTAGATATCTTTCTTATATATCTAATAGTAATTACTAGGTTATTACTATAATTAATTATACTACTAGCTAGGTTATTATATAGGCTATTCTAGAAGCTATAGAAGAAGCTTTAGGTTAGTTTATATATAATTAAATCTTTATAAATTATAGTATACTAAGAGAAATAATTACTAATAACAACCAGAATCTATTAGTTAAGATAGTAAGATACTATATCTAGCTTCTTAGTATCTAATATTAAATAAATACTCTATACTATCTATATATAAATAGAAAGATAGAAGACTTTAATAGATTATTAGGTTAAATACTAATAAAGTATTTAATATAGCTTATAAACTTCTTAAACTAAGATATTACTTTTATAAGCTATCTACCTAATTAACTAAATCTACTCTTACTTCTACTTCTTATTAATAGTATATAATTTCTTAATTTCTTATACTTATAGAATATAGTTTTATATCTAGAGTTAGAAACCTTTTATAAACTAGTTTAATATATAATCTGATAGATTAGATAGACTATAAGACTATATATAAAGTAAAGCTTTAATTAATAAAGCTTATTAATATAGTTCTTTCTCTATATAAGAAGTTTTTAGTATAAGATTTTAGCTTAATTTACTACTTTAGTTTACTAGTAATATTAAGATTTAAAGATAAATATTAAGCTTCAAGAGTATTTAATTAGGTAAAAAAGATATTAAACTAACTACCCTAAAGCTATTTTTAATAATCTTAGGTTTAAAAGCTTTGATTTAGATATATAAATATATCTTAAAGAAATTAAGTTTATTAATATAATTAATCCTAAGGTATATCTTTATTTTAATAAACTAATTATATAAGTACTTTAATACTATAAAATAACTAATATTAAGAGATTATAAAAGATATAATAAATATATAGATATATAAATTAGTATAATATTATTTTTTCTATAAATTTTATTGAATCTTAGGATAAAATTGTCACGGGATTCCTGAATCCCTTCAGGTACAATTCAGGTACAATTTATAGCCACTCTACAGACAAATCTACTATAATACACCTACTAATATATAACTACCCTAAGCCCTAATAAGCTCTAACAATATTAAAATATATAAACAATAGCTACGATTCTTGTCCTATAAGAATCAGTTCTATATATTAACTATTCTATTTAATCTCTACTATCTAATATCCTTACCTAGTTATAGGTCTCTAGCCTAACAACTTAGTAACTATTATAATTCTAATTCTTCTCTCTTAACTACCTAAGGATTAATAATAGTATCCTCTATATACCAAAATCCTATATCCTCTCACAATAGTACTTAATCTAAGCTTACTATATCTTCCCCTCTTATTATTAGATAACCTAAGATCAAATTAGTCCTATATTAGTATACAAACCTAACTAAATCTAGTCTAGACCAGATTAGGGAAATTACTAGTAACCTTATAACTAAAAATATCAGTAGACCTAGAAGTATTACTATAGATACCCTAGAAAAGAAGAGATATAAACTAGAATATCTAGAAGAGTTCCTTATAATTTATACTTATCTTAAAGAGCTCTCCGCTTAAGTCTTTAGAATTAATATTAAGACTTTTCTAGATAATTAATCTATAGCTTACAGAGGAACTAAGATTAAAATATATAAGAAAATAGAGGGTTTCAAGATTAATAAGTTTAAGAAATTATTTAGTTTTTAAGAATAAGTAAATTAGCTCTTATAATTTAGATATATCTTTTAAGGTAACCCTAAGGTCTATAAAGATAAAGAGATAAAGATCCTTATAGGAGTTAAATATCTTAACTCTAACTATAAAAATAACTAGACTATAGAGAAGAGATATCTTAAAGATAATAATAATAATTACTTTAGTAACTAGGAATACTTTAAGGAATAGACTTTTATCTTAATATATAATAAAAATACCTTTACTAGAGAAGTTAGTAATAAGATAAAGTATTATTACTAATAAACTAATAAAGAACTAAAGGCCTTTTATTATTATTTTATAGATCTAGAATATTATCTTTTTTAGGTCTCCTAGAATAAATAAATATACTACTATATATTAAAATTATAGCTATAGTTAATACTATATATTTATTAATATATAAAGGTTTCTCCTAAGACTTAAGTATAATAAATAGAAGAAGTATAAAGTACCTAGGAATTTATAAAAATAAAGATATATAAATATAACCTATTTATTAACAATTCAAATTTAAGCTCGAAATATCTATAACCCAATAATTTATTTCTAAACTAGTCTAATAGTATAGAATAAGACTAAAAGGGTCCTAGAAATCTATACTTAAAGAGTCTTTATAGTCCTAGACCTAATCTAAATTATAATAACTCTAAATTATATCTAAATCCCCTTCAATTTAGAGATAAATCCTAATTATTTCCCTCTTAGAATAAGAATAATCTAAATAATATATCTATTAAAGGGATTAATCTATCTAATCTATTTAATTTATTTACTAGAATCCCTTTAAATAGTTATTTTAATTATAGTAAACCAGGTTACTAGATAAATAAATATTATTTATTACTATAAGCCCTAAGGATAAAGATCCAGGAAGTTTATTTAAGACCCTAGTATTATTATAATAATACTTAATTAAGAGACTTAGGAAAAGTACTAAGATTAAATTAACTCCTATAAATTCTAACTCCTAGTCTTAAGTAAGAATAATTACCTATCTCTATATCCTAATTTATATCTAAAATAATATTAAGATATATATAAATATTAATACCTATATAGAGATAGATCTTATTAGTTATAAATTTATTTAGAAATACTACTTTAATTAAGCTAAGTATAATACCCCTATCCTAGAAGTAGTAGACTAATAAAATACCTCTATCTATAATATATAGACTATTCTAATTACTATATATAACTCTTAAGGAACTAAGTAAAAGTTTTTATATCCCTATATTATAGTTAATAGAGATCCCTATTTATTAGGATTATTAGTACTACTATCGAATATAACTATCTAAGAAATACAAATTATATTAGCCCTATAGTAGAAACAATAGTAGTTTAAATATAATAGAAAAATAATAGAATAGTTAAAGCCTTACTAGTTTATAAAAATATATAGGAACTAAGTCTATATCTTTATAGTTATTAAAACCCTAGAAGAAGTCTAGCTTCTCCTAGAAGAAGAAAAAGATAAATTAATAATAAATTAAGACTAAATCCCTCCTGAATTACTAGTATTCTAGAATATATTTAAGGTATAGAACTCTAAAATTATACTATTATAAAAAGAGACTAACTACTTAATTGAACTTAAAGAAGATATATTATCTCTATATAGTCTAATCTACCCCCTTTTATAGATAGAACTTATAGAGTTATAGAAGTATCTTAACAAAAACTTAACAAATAGTTAAATCAGACTATTAAAGAGCCTAGCTAGTATATCTATCCTATTTATACCTAAAAAGGATAAAGGGCTATAGCTTTATATTAATTATTAAGATCTAAATAAGATTTTAGTTAAAAATCAGTACCCCCTATCCCTTATTTCAGAGATTCTTAACTATCTTTCTAGGGCTTAATTCCTTAATAAAATCAATATATAAGATATATACTATTGAATTTATATTTAAGAAGAAGAAGAATAGAAAATAGCTTTTTATATAAGATATAGCTATTTTAAATATATAGTTATACTATTTAGTCTTACTAATATATCTATAATATTTTAAAGCTATATCTATACTATACTTTATAGTCTTCTTAATATTATTTATATTATATATTTAGACAATATTCTTATCTTCTCTAGGACCTATAAAGAATATATAGAATACCTTTATCTTATATTTAAAAGATTAAGAGAAGTATAACTATTTATAAAAACCTCTAAATATTAATTCTATAAGAAATAAGTTAAATTCCTTAGCTTTATTATTAATTAAAATAGTATCTCTATAGACCTAGAATAGGTTTAAGCTATCTAGGAATAGAAATAACCTATATCCTATAGGGAGATTTAAGTTTTCCTAGGATTCTATAACTTCTATTAAAGGTTTATTAAAAATTACTCTTTAATTATACTACTACTTATAAAGCCTCTTAAAAGAAGTAAGGATAGGAAAAAACTAAGGAATATTAAGCTAAACAACCGCAAATTAAAAGCGTTTTAAGATCTTATTAATACCTTTTTAACTATACCTCTCCTATAATACTTTAACCTAGAGAGACCTATATAATTTAAAACTAACGCTTTAGGTTTTAGAATAAATAGAATCCTTTTATAACTAGATAATTAAAAGATATAGTATTTTATTACTTTCTGGTTAAAAAAATTCTTACCTATAGAATAGAACTATATAATACTAGATTAAGAGCTATTTATAATTATTTACTTATTTAAATACTAGTATTAATATCTTAAAGAAAGCTAATATTAGGTTAAGATTCTAATAGATTACTATAACCTAAAGCTATTTATAGATTAACCTAAGATTAATAAAAGATAAATATATTAGTATCTTTCTCTTACTTTATTTAACTTTATAATATATTATTACTTAGGAAAGACTAATCCTATAGATAGATTATTCTATACTCTAGAAGAAAAGAAATCTCTACCTATAGAAGAGATATTAGGGCCGATTTATAAGAGAATTATAGCCAAATTATTTATAAAAGTATAGTAGTTTACTACTAATATAATACTATCTAAAGAGAAAAGTAAAGGGAAGTAAAGATTAATAATTATAACTATATTAGCCTATAGAAGTCTATTACTATCTCTCTCTCTAACTATAAGTAACTTAATTAATAACCTAAAGTTAGAGCTAAACTAGGTTTAAAATAATATTACTATCCCTATAGATTAGAAGGATCTAGAGAAAACTATAAATAAGTCTAGTAAAGCTAATTATTTAGATCTAAGGGATAATAAAGAAGTTTTCCTAAGTTAAGACTATAATATAACTAAGTTTTTCCTAAGTTAAGACTATAATATAATATATTATAAGATTTTAAATTACTCTCAATTTATATTCTTTTAAATAGTAGTTACTATAACTATAAATAAAGATCTACTTATAGATAAATCTCTAAGAGAATTAAAATTATTAATTAAAGAACTCTAAGATAAGAATAAAATAATCTAAAAGAGAATTAATATAACTTAGAAAGATATTCTATAAGGAAAATATTAGAGTATTAACTAAGAAACTTTTATATTATAAAGGATATCTTTATATCCCTATTACTAAGAACCTAAGATAAAAACTAATTAAGCTCTATTATAATAAGTAACTTAAAGGATATTTTAGAAGAATATATATAGAAGAACTTCTAAAAAGGAAATTCTATTAGGAATACTTACTAAAGAATATATAAGAATATATTAAAATATATCTAATATATCAAAAAATTAGAGTATTTAGATATTATTCCTATAAAGAACTCTAACCCCTTTTTATATCTTATAGACTATTTATAAAGCTAAATATAGATTTTATTATAAGATTTCTAATTATAATCTTTAAAGAAAGGAAATATAATATAATCCTAGTAATTATCTACTAACTTATAAAATTCTCTTAATTCCTCTCTATATTAACAATAATATCTATAAAAGACCTTACTAAACTCTTTTTTAATTAAATTAAACTTAAATATAAAAACCTAGAGGAGATTATCTCTAATTGAGGATCTATTTTTATAAATAAATTCTAGTTATAACTCTATTACTATTCTAGGATTAAACTATAATTCTTTATTATATTCTACTCCTAAACTAATAGATAAATAGAAAGACTTAACTAGGTTTTAGAAGATTATCTTAGGTATTTTATTAATAGGAAATAGTTAAACTAGACTTAACTTTTTAAAATAGTATAATTTATATATAATAATACTATTAATATATTAACTAATAAGATCTTTTTTTATATATTACTTAGATATAACCCTAATTTCTAAATCTAAACTCCTAATAAAATACTTAAGAAAGAGACCTCTAATACTAGAAAATAAATAAATTACCTCTAGAATATCTATAAAAAGATTATAAATAAGCTTTAAATTATATAGGAAATATAATAAAGATCCTATAATAAAAATTATAAGCTAAAGGACTTTAAAGTAGAAACCCTTATATCCCTTTTAATAAAGAATCTTTACTTTAAAACTAAAGAAAAGAAGCTATTCCCCTATTGAATTAGGCCTTTCTATATTCTTATAAAAATTGGTGCCTAGGCCTATTATATTATATTACTAGAAAAATACTTAAGATTATATAATATCTTCTTTATCTCTCTTCTTAAACTATAGAATAGCTAAAATAATAATAACTTATAAATACTAATACTAAAACTTAAAGATAAAGAAGAATAAGAAGTTAAAGAGATTTAAGATAAAAAAGTCTTTAATAGAGTACTATATTACTATATAAAATAGATAGAATAGTCTTTAGAATATAATTAATAAGAACTAGTAGAATACTTAGAAAATATAAGAGATATAATAGCTTTATTTAAGAAAAACTAAGCTTATAAAATAGTATTTTAATAATACTAAAAACCCCCTAAAACCTCTTTAAATTACCTTTAAATTAATATTAGATAAAGAAAAGCTATACTAGATAAGGTCATTTAGTTAAAGAAAGAGAGGATAAGTAAGGTAAAAATAATAAATTACTATAGAATTCTATATTAAGTTGTAAGTATTTTAATATTAGTAATTATTACTATTATAGCTAGAGTTAAAATAATCCTAATTAGAGTTATATTATACTAATATCCTACTATAACCTTTATAAAAAAGGATTAAATACTACTCTACTAGAGAGTGAAACTAGTATTACTAATCTATAGATATAAAAGATTATTAGGATAATAAGAAGACTAAATAGGAGATAAACTAGCCTTAATATTTAACTCCTTCTATTATTTAGTAATAAATATAGTATATATCCCTATAGCTTAGTCTATATTCTATAAATCAAAATAGAGCTTATAACCAGAAAGATAAATAGAGATTATCTTTTAAAAAGATACTAGGAGATAAGTAGATCCTCCTATAGCTATAGTTTTACTTTCTTTATTTTAGATAGGTATAGTACTATTAATAACTACTATAGTAGTATTACTATTTTAAACTTTATATATCTAGTTAAAGATTAACTAAAGCTAATATAAATTACTATAAATTCTATAAGATATCTAAGATAAATTAGTACTAAATTGAATATAACTTAGAGAAGAACCTTATCTAAAAGTAATTTTTACTATACTCTTTATATAAAGTATAAGTAATTAAGTTTATATAATCCTAGTTATAATAGATCTTAGGAATAGTATCCTTAGGAGGATAAAGAGTTATTTTAGCGATATATCTAATATAGAATGTAAAGGAAGGGTAAGTAATTTAATTATAAAGAGGGTATAAGCTAGTAGAAGTACTAGTAATATTTCTATTACTTCTATTAATCCTATTATCTCTATTACTATTACTATTACCTCTACCTTTAGCCTAATCTTTATCTCTAGTTATATAATAACTACTATAGTAAGAAGGATTACTAAAAATACTAGAAGTAGTAGCCTTAGATATATTAAAATGAAATAAGATAAAAATAGAGAGTAAGAAGATAGAGAGTTAAGAATTAAAAGCTGAGAAAAGGGAAAAGATAAGAGTTAAAAAGATAGAAGAGAAGCTTTTATCTTAAAGATATTAAAGAACCTATATTACTTTATTTACATCTATATATAAAGATACCTAAAGTAGTATTAGTCCTAGAATCTTTATTTAATATAATACTATTAGATACGAATTACCTAATTAAATATAAGTTATATAGATAGTTAAGTCAACTATTATTAAAAGGGAAGGATAAATTATTATGGGATTCCTAAATCCCTTTAGATATAATTTAGGTACGATTTATAGTTGCTCTATAAGCGAATCTACTATAATATATCTGCTAATATATAACTACCCTAAGCCCTAACAAGCTCTAGTAATATTAAAATATACGAATAATAGCTATGATTCTTGTCCTGCAAGAATCAGTTCTGTATATTAACTATTCTATTTGATCTCTACTATCCGATATCCTTGCCTAGTCACAGGTCTCTAGCCTAACAACTTAGTAACCATTACAAAAATAACTTCTATAAATATTAAATATTAAAGGTTAATACTAACCCTTTACTATAAAGAAGTTAATAGAATAAAGAACATTTTAAACTAATAAAGACCAATTATATTAGAAGTCTAGCTATTTAGACTTACTTTAAATTACTAATTATCTAAAAGATTATTAAACTAAGATTTAATAAAAACCTTTAATTTTTAAAAATTATATATAGAGATAAGATCTAATCTAAAATATTTATATATTTAATTATAGTTATCTACTTATAATTTCTAGATTATAATAATAATTATTAATTATAGTATTTAGTCCTTATAATAACTTTTATAGTTACTATTAATCCTATTATAAAACTAATCTTATTAAAATTATATATTATTAAGATTAATACTAAATTATTGTTTTTTAAATAAGATTAAACTATTTACTAATAATTTATAGGTCTTTATACTTTAAATATTTATAATTATAGTATCCTAAGAACTAGTTTAATAGTTTAGAATACCTTTTTATAAAGTTATAAACCTATTTTTTCTTAACTATTTAAATAGGGATTATTTTATAAGCCTTCAGAAGAATATTTATAGTTTCTTATATAGTAGTTAACTAGGGTACTACTCTATAATTATTAAATAATAAGATCTATTTTTAAAGTATTTCCTCTTTGATTTCTATTAATTTATATAGGTTAATGTATAGATTCGTACGGTTTTGAATACTATAGAGATAGTAGTGAAGTATTAACTCTAATATATTAAAATAATATACTACTTTACGAATAATACTAATTTCTTAGTTCTTTATAGCCTAAATAGCTAATAAGATCCTATCCTCTTACTTAGTTAAGTTTCTTAAGGTTTAGAGGCAAATTAGTAGTATAATAGGTAGTTAAATTAATTAAGTACCAATTTATAGATACGTTTAGGATAGGATATATTATTTGTTTATATATATTACTTACTTACCGAGTATATTAGCTTCTAAAGCTATAAATATAGTAGTATAGAAGATACTAGAAATCAAATAGATAGTATATTTTTAGATAGAGTTAAATAATATTATAAGCTTTTTTATTTATTTCTAGATCTATAGTTATTATTATACTAATATCTTATATAATATCTATGATAGTACTACTATAAGATAGATTTAGTATATAGCTACTATTAATAAGTTCTATATTATACTTAAAAGATTTTATATTACTTCTAAGAACTTATTTATCTTCTCTACTACTTTAGCTTAATAGAAATTAAAACTTAGTTCTTAATTAAACTAGTAGTCTAGATACTTAACTAGTTTAATAACTACTAGTATAGTAATAGTAATTAGATTAGTAGATATATCTATATCTAGAAGAATAAGAGATGTAAGTTTAGGCTCTATTAACTTTAGATATATAAAGTAAAGTAGTAAATATTTCTTTATATTTACTACTAACCGGCCCCACAATTTTTCTTTCACAAAAATAATGAACCCTCGCTTACGAGGGTCCGCCACCCATATGGAACAGATCACCCATATGGAACATTTTTTCTAAATCTTACCACAACCACTATTATCATCTACCACACCACCAACAATGCCTAAAACCAATAAAGATATAGAGAACCAGATTCAGCTGGCAATAGAGTCTCTCTCTGAGCAATCTAAGCCTAATATTAGGAAGACTGCGCGAGAATTCGCGGTTCCTGAAGGCCGTCTTCGTCGGCGCTGGCAAGGTGGAAAATCGCTTTTCCAACGACAACCTAATGGCCGGAAGCTTAGTATTGCACAGGAGAAGGCTTTATGTGAATATATTGATTATTTTGATGCGGTCGGAGCATCAATAAATCGCCGTCAAATTGCTATTGCTGCCGATTCAATTCTGGAAGAAGATCATACCGACACCACCACAGATCCCCCACAAATTGGCGACCATTGGCTAAAGCGTTTTCTTAAACGGTATCCTAAGTACTATATACGACGTCGGCGAGCTCTTGATGTTGAAAGAGCTACTGTACTGGATAAATCCGTTATAGAGAGATGGTTTTAAGACTATCAACGTATAGTGGCTAAATATAGCATCTGTCAACAAGATATCTACAATTTTGACGAAACTGGCTTCCAAATTGGTGTCGGTCGCGATCAATTTATTATTATAAGACATCCAAAAAAGAAGCTATTTAATGGCTTAGTTACCAATCGCGAGTCTATTACTGTTTTAGAGGCTGTTTCGGCTGATGGCTTTATATGCCCACCGCTGATTATTCTAAGCGCTAAACAAGCATTACTACGTTGGTTTGATAAAATTGAAGACGATGAGCATCTTGCTATAACTGATACTGGCTATATCAATAATATATTAGCATATCAATGGATTCAGCTGTTTTATAAATAGACAATTTCTCGTACCATTGGGAAAAAGAGGCTAGTTTTATGCGATCGTTTTGGATCACATTTAACGCGTTAATTTGTTGAATTTTGTGAGAAGAATGATATCATTCTATTCTTCTTACTCTTACATACTAGCCATATACTATAACCTCTAGATGTTGGAGTGTTTAGTGTATATAAACACTGGTATAGTGAGGCAGTTGAGGCGGCTACAATGACTGGATGCCGTAAATTTTCAAAGGATGAATTCCTACATTTAATCAGTGAAATTAGACGCAAAACCTTCCGGCCACATATAATCAAGCTTGGGTTTAAATTAACTGGCCTTTGGCCAATTAATTCTAAGCTTATTACCGATGAATTGGATTCGTACGATCCATATTATGATAATATATCCCGGGAAGATACACTATCAGTTAACTCACAAAATACTGAGTTTAGCACCCCAAAAACCGCTGAGAGAGTTCGAAGAATTAGCGATCGTATTAATCAATATGATCCTACTACTGAACGTTTTAAAGAAGGGCTAGCAAAGCTTGTAAAGGGTGCTGAGACTCAGGCAATGTTGGCTGTCTAACTGCAACGGGAATTCGATTCTACACAAGCTATTATGGGAGCACGTCACGCTAGGTATGATGCTTCTCGCCGTTATACGCAAATCACTGGTATTATCAATTCAAGCCAGATCAAAGAAATGAAGCTAAAAGAATATAAATTGACTGAAAAAGCCGATCAAGAAAAGACGAAGCGGAAGTGGAAGAAGATATTGGTTGAAATTAGGAAGCATGGAAGAGCCAAAAAACGCCGGGGAAATTAACTTGATTTTGTATTCTAATATTAAAATGGCTGATTGATTTGTTTATTATTTTTAGTTAATTAATTAACTATATGGTGGTGTGGTAAATAGTAGTTGTAGTACGATTTAGCAAAAATGTTCCATTTGGGTGATCTGTTCCATATGGGTGGCGGACCCTCGTAAGCGAGGGTTCATTATTTTTGTGAAAGAAAAATTGTGGGGCCGGTTAATATATATGTATGTACCTAGAGCTATATTTTAATATAGATTTCTGATAAAATTACTATATTGTAAGTCTTATTTTTATCTACTATAGTAACTTCTATATTATCTATCTAGCTATTAGCTATTAACCTTTTTATAGTATAGGCTTTTAATAGGTCTATATTATAAAAGAGGTATAGAAATAGAAATAATAATAATCCTTATAGGATATCTATTAATATAGCAATTATATTTAAGATATCTTCTAATAGCTAGATCTTTATACTATAATCTATTAAGAAGGTCTATATCTATAGTATTAGATACCCTAGATGCTATTCCTATAGATTATAAAATAGTTATATATATAAGATATTATTATAGGCTCTAGAGATATCTAATATTAGAAATAAGACTATCTTATATTGTTTTCCTTAGGCTTAGTATACTTTATTAATAAGGATTTATATTATATAGTTAGTAGAGATTCTATATGTCCTACTAAGATAATCTCTTAGTAATAGACTATATTTTTTTACTAAAAAACTAACTCTATATATAATCATAATTTCTAGATACTTCCTAAGGATATTTAATAACACCATCAGCTAATAAGACTTAAATATCTAGTAGTTATAGTTATCTCTCTTATCTAGTACTATAATAATTATTTATTAGAAGTATAATAGATTATAGCTAAGGTATATATAGATATTAAATAACTTATAAAGTATATCTAATATTACTAGAATCTTAGTAGCTAGGTGCTAGAAGGAATTAGGGATTAGATCTTCTCTAAAGACCTTATCTATAGGTATATTAATTACTACTTCTCTAATCTTATACTTTATAATCTCTAAGAAAACTAATAACTCTAGATTTATATCTCTTAATATTTGCTAGATTAAGCTCTAGGGATATAGAGAAAAAGACTATTTAGAAGACTTTCGCTTTAACTTCTAATATCTCTATAAGGCCTTCTACCCTAGAGTCTATTTTCTATAACTTATTATATCCTATACTAGTATACTAAATATAGCTGTTACTTAATAAGCTTTATCTTCTAATTATATATAATAATATATATTATCTAATTATCTAGCTAATAGAACTAGCTCTATATCTTTTTAAAATGTCTTACTTCCTTTATAGTCTTTTATTAATTAATATTAAAGCTTGATTATACCTATAGAAAAAGGATAGTCTAAGAGATATATTCTTAATAATATAATTTTATAATATAAAAGAATAAGATTTAATATTTAAAAGTGTCTATATTAGCTAATAACCTGAGCTATACTTAATATTATCTATAGGCCTATAGGTAATAAACTAGTTAATAAGACTCCTACTAATATATATAAGATCTAAGATAAATAATTATATTTTCTTACTATATTGCTACTTCTATATTATTCTATTCTTCTTTATAATTATCTCTATTTCTAATTTATCTATAATTATAATAAAATCTTTACCTATAGATATAATTCTTATTTCTATATCTCTCTATATAATATAGTAAATATTTATATTACATACTATAATATATTTATCTAGCTACAGCTAGATCTCTTATTGTAAGATAAAGGAAAACTCTAACCTACTCTTTAGCTATTTATAGAGATTATAAATAGAGATATCTATTTATTTACTACTAGTCTTTTTCCTATATAGACTCAGAATCTAATAGTTATAGCTTATAAATTAATTAAACTAGGTTATAGGATTAATATTTTTAGATATCTATATTATAATATCTAGAAGCTTTCTCTTCCCTAAAAGAAGATATAATAATTAGGACTATCCTAATACTAGCTAATATATAGTATTAAAGAGAATATTTTACTATAGGTCTTATATTATAATTATATCTATATCTAATATCTTCTAATTATAGAGAAATAACTATATTACTCTTATATTATAGTTTATATTATATTAAATAAGTTAGAATTAATTTATTTCTTCTATAAGAGGCTCTATAAGAGGTTAGAGTAGTCTTCTAGATTATAGATCTCTTCTACTTTAGAGATTATCTTATTAATCTAGACCAATACTTATATAGTAAGCTTAGTAAGTATTTAATATAATAATATAGGCTCCTTAAGATATTAGCTAAGCCTATACAGCTAGGTATTAAAAGGCTATATAAATAGATTAGTTAGTAGGGATAGTATAGAATCTAATATATATAATAATAGCTATAGTAAGCTAGGAGATAATAAGTAGTTTAAACTAATTAGGTTATTTAAATAGATAAAATCTTTCTCTATCTACTATTCTAGGCTATATATTTAGGCTTTTTTATATAAGATAAGTACCTCTATAAAGATCTAGCTAAGCCTTAGAGGATAGCTAATTAACTCTAGGTTCTCTACTATCTCTATTAATTATATATTATTTAGATAAATATAATACTTTTATATATATTTCTATTCTTATAGCTATATATACTTATACTTCTACTTCTAGATATTAATAATTAAAATAATATTAGACTCTATAGACTAGGAAGCCCTACTACTAATCTTAGATTTATTCTTAGAGTCCTTTAGATATCTAATTCCTTTTTCTAAAGATCTATAAGTATTATATAACTTAGGAGAAGTATAGTTAGCTATAATATAGTTAGCTATAATATATAGATAGATATATCTAATTAGCTTCTAATAACTAGGGCTACTTATTCTATCTATAGTATTAAATTTTTAGACTAGACTAAACTAGGCTTTAGTTATTAGTATAGTAGCCGTGCCTTACCCTACGGTCTGGACACCAAACACGACTAGCCGCATTTGGTGTCCCGCAGCGCAATGTAATTCTCACCGGAATGTAATTTTTCTTTTTACACATCTTTATTACTACAAGGTACCACCTTAAATATGGCTGATTCTATTGAAACTGAGGTATCTCGTGTAAATGAGGCCGTGAAACACGCTCGAAGCCAAAAAAAGCCAAATTTACGTGAGGTCGCGCGGCAATTTGGCGTTAATTACAGATTGTTATGGCGACGTGTTAATTGTAATATAAAGCCTAAAACAGAGGTTAAACTATTGAATTATACTCTAGATGTCTATTAGGAGAAGGCTTTAGGCTATTGGATAAAGACTTTAGATACTTTTTTTTCTCCCTCCGATGCCTGTTATTATAGAGTATTGGGCCAATGCTACACTTATACAGTTAAAGATATCCGATCGGACGGTTGGAAAAGATTGGGTATATTGCTATATTCGTCGTTTCCTAGACATTGAGATAAAGCTTAGAAGACAGAAAATTATTGATTCTAAACGTCTAGGAATTATAGACGTTATAGAGCTTTATTATTAGTATGATTTGTTAGCTAAGGCTCTTGAGGATATGAATCCATATAATATTTATAACTTTGATGAAACTGGCTTTTAAATTAGATAAGGATAGACCCAATGTGTATTTTCTAGCTAATCTAGTAAAGCTTTAGACCTCTTGGGCATAGAATATAGTAAAAGAGTAATAGTTATAGAATATATTACTACTGATAGTTGGCGAATATAGCCCTTAGTTATCTTTAAAAGATAGTATTATATAGAGTTATAGTATAACTATCTAATACCTAATAAATAGATAACTACAACCGTAGAAAAAGGCTATATTATTAATAAGCTTACTATACGTTAGATAGAAGAATTTGACTGTAAAATATGTACTCGTCTTAAAAACAGAGAGCAACGTATTCTCTTAGTCAATGGCTATGGCTCACATCTAATATTTAAATTTCTTAATACTATAACTAAAATAGGTATTAAGATATTTAGATTTCTACCGAATCGAATAAATTATCTTTAATCTTTAGATAGTAAGCCTTTCTAAGCTTATAAGGCTTATTTTAAGACACAAAATAACCTTATTTCTTAATAGGGTAGAGGTCTTCTCGTATCAAAATCATTCTTTCTAAACGACCTTTATCAATTCTGAGATAAAGCCCTTATACCCTAAATATATCGAAATACCTTTTTAGAGTAAGGAATTTATCCAGTTGACACAAAAAAAGTCTGAGAGCCTCGAAAATACTCTTCCTCCTATCCTAGATATTGAAATTAATCTATCGGGAGAGAAAATACCCTCTCCGGAACTAGATCTTTTGTCGTCAAGTCTTGAAAATATACCTTTAAAAACCTTTAAAGATATAGAAAAAAGGCAAAAACATCTCTCTCCTCTTCTCTGTCGGCCTGATTTAACACCTAAAGAAAAAAAAATACTTGTATAGGTCTTAGATAAGTAAGAGTTCTATTTTAACACTTTAGTTAATACTACAGCTACTATACGGGAAATGGCCGCTATCTGAGCCCCGCAGGAGAAAAAAACTACTACACAGTGTGTTATAGGTCTTAGTGATAATAGTATTATACGTGTTAAAGATACTAAACGTAGTATAGCTGAGAGGAAGGCAAAGGAAGACAAAAAAGATAAGAGACGGGCGGTAGAAGAATTGGAGAAAAAGTATGGTGTTCCTACCACATTACGTATTACAGAAGCTCAAAGAGAGGTAGAGGTAGAACCTTTATACAGCAAGTCGGGAGAGGTTATTGGTTTTTATAATAAATTCTAAATTGCTAAAAAAAATTGTATATAAAGGCGAAAAAATTACATTCCAGTGAGAATTACATTGCGCTGCGGGACACCAAATACAGCTAGTCGTGTTTGGTGTCCAGACCGTAGGGTAAGGCACGGCTAGTATATAGTAGTAATATAGTATATTAGTAATAGTTATCTTAGTTATAGTAAGTACCTTTTATTTTATTAGATAGCTTAGGTATATAGTTTTATACTTTTTACTATTATAATTTATATATTTAATAGCTATTAGCTCCCTATACTCAAATAAATATTTTTAGATTAAGTATCTATTAGTATAAAGACTATATTTAATTAAATTTAGGTAGTATACTTATATATATATTAATATTTCTTATATTACTTTATATAGCCCTCTTAGTAGAAGGCTATAATATAGTAAAGCTTATTATTCTAGACTACTCCTAGATTAATTATATTATTAGTTACTAGGGGATTAGTAATCTCTATAACTAACGTAATTCCCGGTCGGGCTGTACACCCGGCCGAGCTGTACACCCCATCAAAAATCACATCTTCCTACCAATATACCAACTTTAACCAGCCACTATGCCACCAATTCACGCCCAATCGTCTCGAAATTCTGCCGGAAAAGAGGGTAGGATCTTATTAGCCGTTAAAGATATCAAAGATAGCCGTATCAACTCTCTCCGCGCAGCAGCAAAGCTATACAATATCCCCCATACAACGCTAGCTACGCACATCAATGGTGTACAATCACACGTCAATATACATCCAAATGGCCATAAACTGACACAATTAGAAGAGGATTTACTTATTGAATAGATAATCTCTATAGATACACATAGAGCAGCGCCTAGACCAGCTACTATACGAGAGATAACTAATATACTACTAGCTACGTGTAGTAGCTACCCTCCACCAACAGTTGGTAAAAATTGGCCATCAAGCTTCATAAATCAACACAAAGAGATTCGATCACGCTTCTCTAGGCGTTACAACTATCAACATATATTAAACAAAGATCCTAAATCGCTACAAGAGTAGTTTGCGACCGTACAACATACTATTAACAATAACAATATCCAAATAGAGGATATCTACAACTTCGATAAAACAAGGTTTGCAATAGGTCTTATTTCAATATAGAAAGTGGTTACACAGGCTAAATACTACGATCGAAGAGCTATATTACAACCAAAAAACCACAAATAGGTTACTACTATTAAAACTATTTGTATAGATAACTATTTACTACCACTATATATAGTTTTTAAAAACTAAATTACTATAGCTAGTTAGTTTAATAATCTACTAAAAGACTAGCGATTTAAGGTCTCAAATAATAGCTAGACTACCAATAAAATTAACCTACGTTAACTACAGAAACTATTTATTCTATATACAAATTCGCACATACATAGCCGGTTTCAGCTATTAATTCTTAATAGCTATAGTAGCTATCTTACAACTAAATTTAACCAAATCTACGCAGAAAACAATATTATACCACTTTATATACCTATATATTCTTCATATTTATTATAACCGCTTAATGTTGGATGTTTCACAATACTTAAATATATATACAATTACTTTATAAATAATCTTGTATATGTAGGCTATAACTATATTAATAAGTTTAATTTTCTAGATAACTACTAATGTATAAAACTAGAAGTATTCAAAAAGCTAATTATTATTTAAAATAGCTTTATAGCTACTAACCTAGTGCCTATTAATCCAGAAAGAGTACTTTTAAAGCTTAATATCTCTCTACAAATACTAATACCCCTAGGAAGCCGACTAAACAACAGATCTAACTAATTTACACCAAAAACGCCGAGAACTATTATTCAACTACAAAAACAAGCTTCTATAATAAAAGATCTATTAAAACAACAGTCAAATAGCCCACCAAGCCCATCGAAGACTATATTAAATCAAATTATCAAAGGTCACTATATATTGTTACACAATATAACATTACTCATACAGGAAAACGCAAATTTACATACAGCCAATAAGAAAAAACACCAAAAACGTAATCGATCAAATAGGCAGATACCCTATAATACTAGCCTAACAATCGAAGAGGGCCTACAACTAGCTATGTAGCTAAATTTACTAGATAAAGCTACTCCGGTGGATTTAAATATATAAGGCAAAACGCCTATTCAGCCAGGTCAGCCAGCCAAAAGGGCTCCACCTCAGTATAATAGATGTGGGAATATTGGCCATAAGATTAATCGATATATAAATCACGTTATTTAGCTAAATTAATATATATTGGCCAATATATATCGATTTAAATTTTTCTAATGGGTTGGGGTATACAGCTCGGCCAGGTGTACAGCCCGACCGGGAATTACGTTATTAAGACCTAACATGATTCCCGGCTGACCGGGCGCCCCGGCTGAGCGAGCGACCCCACCAAAATTCAAAAAACCATCAATTTTCAATAACTATTAAAACAACAAAAACAATAAAATATTAACTATTTAACACGTGTAGGGCATTTAGTATAAGTATGACCTTTAATTCCATATCCAGAACACGTTATCTACCGACATATTGTAGGCATAGAAGGTAAAGCTGGCTTAGCCTCAGTTTCTGTAGGTACGTCTAGCAAAGATATATCTTTGCTTTTAGTCTGATTCTCAATCACCACATCATCTTTACTACTCTCCAAACCTCCAAATAGGCCTTTTTGAGTAGTAAATATATGCTTTATAGCACGTTTTTTGATTTGTTTTTTGTTAGTAGCTTCCAATTAGCTACAACGATCTTAGAGAAAAAGATAGTAATAAACGATTTTGATAGTCATATTACATATCTTCTCAATCTCTTGTTTAATCGGTGACGATATGATTGATAACGATGATTCTAGACCTTTTTTAATCGAAGATTGCGATTTTGTGAATTTTGATAGAGTCCAAAGAGTATTAGGGTCGCTATCGCTGCTGGACGATATTAGTCAGTAATCCAAGATCTCAAGAGTAGGAAGAGACTCTAAGCATATATTCAACTTTTCTAAGACCCTATTAGGATTAAATAGTACTAGTCCAGTAGCTAAAAAGCTATTCTAGATAGTAGAGCCTTTAAAAGTCTTTAATCTTACATCTATAATCATTTCAAGAAAGTCTTCTTTATCAATAGAATTGACTCTATTCCGTATCAAGTTTAAAACAGCTCCACCATAAAGCTTTTTTAACACTAAAAAACAGCCTACATCCAAAGGCTGTAAAAGATAGGACACATACAGAGATATATAGATTAGAATAATCTGGTTTTTCTCGCAAAGTTAGTCAAATTCAGGGGTTAAATAACTTCCATAACCATCGAGGACTAGTAAGTAGTATTTCCCAACTCTTTTCCTAATATTTAAGATAAAATAATACTCCAACCACCATAAACCAATTATATTAGTCATCCAACCATTTTCACTTATAATTAAACAAGAGCCTTTTTAGTTTTAAAGAAGATAAGGTCGTAAATGTTCTAGAAACATTTTTCCTTTAAAAATGAAAAGTGGAGGCAAAACACTTCCAGAAGCTCAAATACATTCAATTATAGTGACCTATTCACAATTTCCAGCTTATAAAAGATATCTTTTACTATAGTATTCTGCCGAAGAAATAACCTTTTGCGTTGAACCAATACCTATAGCAAAACCACTCTCATCAAAATTAAAGATATCGTCCGAAACAATACCCCACTTTTCGATTATTCTTTAGACCAAATCAAACCATAGTTTAATAATTCAAGGATCTTCTAAAAGAGCTCTCTAATAGTCATATCGTCATAAAAATCGACTAGAGAGGTTTGGACGTCGTTTAATAAACTCTGTAGGCCAATTTTTACTAATACTAGGCAGTAGGGTAGTAGAGAGTATATTTTTCTGCGTATAGAGTAGAATATTAGCTATATCTCGCAACATAGAGAGACTAAGAGCTACACCTCTTGAATCCATACTTAAAAGCCAATCTTCTATTAAATTTTCTTCAATTTCAGAGAAAATATAGCGATTATATCGTTTTTCAACACATGATTGACGTCCATTAAGCCGGGCCTTCAAAGTTAAGACCGGTAGTTGAAAAGACCGCGCAGCAGCAGCAGCAGAGGGATATTTACCATCTTTTATAGCTTGTATAGCTAATAAAAGACGACCCTCCTGTTCGACAAGCTTTTTTTTCCGATCAGAGCGTTGGGGTGGCATCTTTGTTGTGATTAAAAAAAAAGTACTGTTTTGAAAGTGGATTTTGATGGGGCCGCTCGCTCAGCCGGGGCGCCCGGGCAACCAGGAATCACGTTAATACTAGTAGTCCCTAGGAATAGTAAACTATCCTAAATATATAATCTTAAATAGCCTATCCTTAGTATTCTATATTACTATATTCTAGTATTATAGTTCTCTTATCTTCTCTATCTATATCTCTAGTATAAGTTTTATTTCTTATATCTTAATACTACAAATCACTCTGCCCTAGGTTTAGTTATTAGATATAAGTATCTAGTCTAAATATCTTTAACTAACTATTATAATACTAGAGGACTTCTATATTTATAGCTATATTAATATACAATATTATATTATTAGAGTATAGCTTTTAAATAACCTAGAAGTAATAACTACCTCCTAGGGGGAGAGACTATTTATTTTTAGCTAATATTTACTATATTTATTCTAGTTTATCTACTAGCTCTTCTAGAAAATACTTTTATGTTATCTTATAGTATTAGTTAGATACCTTAACTATAATTTCTTAATTAGATTATAATATTATAGATAATATACTACAGGTAACTAAGCTATTACTAATAAAGAGAGAAATTAATAGCCTAGTATAATAGATATTATATTACTAGCTTAAAATATTAAAATAGACTATAGAAATATAGGTTTATATAGTATCTAATAATAATAATAATTTAGTAGTTATCTTAAATACTTTTACCTTACTCTAAAAAATACTAATTACTATAAGTATCTTCTATATAGTAGATATATTACCCTATTAAGTATTTTTAGTATATTTTTTAATTTATTAAAAGAATATAATACTAAATAGGCTAGAAAAACTAGTATTCTCTATCTTATTTAGTACTTTATATACTCCTTAAGTAATTTAATCTATTATAAGCTCTAAGGCATATAAGTCTTTTAATATATAATTTTTAATCCCTAGATAGGTCTTAGTAGTATAAAATAATATAAAATTTAATAATCAGGATATAGAAAAGCTTCCCTAGACTATACTATCTTAATCATAGCTATTTTAATAGATAAAACTAATACTAAAATATAGTTAGCAAAATAACTAAGAATTTGAACTAGGTCTTAGGTTCTTAGGACCTCTAGTCAATAAGTTATTCTAAGAATTAGATTTAATAAGAGATAGTTGTTTTTTTTAACTCTATTTTATAGCTTTTAATAATTATAAGTTTTCTAAAGTAGAATTAAACTATTCTATATATTAAAAAGGTTATAATATATCTATAAGATTATTATTTAGAAAAAGTATAAAAATAACTATTTTAATTAATTATTATAGTTTATTATAGTTTATAAATATTAATAATCTAGCGATTCAATATTAAAAAGTAAAGAGATAATTTTTATTAATACTATAAATATACTCTTTCTTCTAATCTAGGATATTACTCTTATTATAATCTTAATTATAATAGAATAAATAATTATAGAAGTCCTAGAAAAAGAATAATTAATAATTGTAAAAGCATTTAGATTTAGAAATATTTCTTACTAATAAGAAGTTTATAAGATCTATAGAAAAGTTTATTTTAAACTTATTATACAATAATATAAAACTATTAATAAGATTTATAAATATAGCTTGTTATTAATTAATTTTTATCTATAAAGATAAGATTTATATATCTCATCTAAAATCTTTATTTTATAAAGAACTATTACTATATTTCTATAAGAAGTTTAGTTATTTAGAATATTTACATATAAATAAAATTATTCATCTATAAATATAGTAATCTAATATAAAGAAAGCTATAGAAGATATTATAAAATTATATTTTAAATACTAAATTAACTAGAACCTTTAAAAAGAATTAGAATAAGAGATAACTTAATATATAATAAAGAATAACTTTTATTTATTTAAATAATAGAATATTAATCTAATTAGAGTAGTAGTAGTAGTAGTAGTAGTAGTAGAATTTATTTACCTACTGTAGCTTATCAAGTAGGCTATACCAGGGTTACTATTAGGCTAGCTATAGCTAAGAAGAATAGTGCTAGCGCTAGGCTTGGGCTTTAGGTACCTCTAAGTATATCTAGAATGTATATCTAAGTTGCTTATTGTTGCTAAAGAAGCAAAGTAAATACAATATAGATAAAGGAAATATAGAAAGAGTATATAAACGTAGCAAATAAATAAATAAAAACAAGTATACTAAATATACTAAATATGACGGTGATCTCCTGATGATATATATTATTATACTATAGCTAAACTCCCCTCTAAGATCCTATATTATCTACTGTTTATAGTCTTTAAGCTTTATCCTTTATAACTCTATCTCTATAAGCCCTTTCTAATATATCTTTCTACTTCTAACTAGCTTCCTTATATTACTAAGACCTCAAATTACTAAGATTATTATTATATTATATCTCTATGTCTTAAAGATTTTCTTATATTACTAAGATAAGTTCTTGGTATTAAGCCTGTTATATAATATATTCCCTTAATAATACTATCTACTAATTAAGTTCTTTTTAATATTACGGAGATATAATTAACTAGAGTTATATCTTTATAAGTACCCTCTTTATCTTTATTAATATATTACTCTATATTATTCTTATTTATCTATATTTATAGTATTTATTAGCTTATACCTAGTTATCTCTAGATCTATAGTATAGAACTAGCTTAGTATACCTATAGTAAAGATAAAGTTAGCTATAATATTAGATATCTTCTCTTTTATAAGAAGTATATTTAGTATTAGTTAGTTAAAGTCTTTTTTATATAGTTTAAGGCTTATTATATATATCTCTTATCTATCTAGAGTTTATACTCTAGTAGAATATATCTTATTAATTAATTTCCGAGGCTATACTTATATTATAGTATATTATAAATATTAATCTTTATAAGGTAAGCTACTATAGTTATCTTCCTTATATATAGCTATATTATTACTAATATTATAGCTTTTTATTTCTTTTGCTAGTATTCTAGAGTCTTCTTGTTTAGTAGCTTAATCAGATATTATATTACTTTTACTATTTTTATTCTTCTCTATTTCTTCTCTTATATTTTCTTTGCTTTCTTCTGAATATAAGCCTTAATAGCTATATCTAACGTATTCAGTGAGTGACGCATATAGGCGAGTGACGCACCCCGCCCAAAACGCGTCTATGAATTAGCACTTAATTAATTTAACCACCCATTATACTACCAATTCGCCTCTAAACCTCAAGAAACTTAATTGAGTAAGAGGATAGGATCTTATTAGCTATTTAGACTATAAAGAACTAAGGAATCAGCGCTGTTCGTAAAGTAGTACATCGTTTTAATATATTGGAGCCGATACTTCGCCGCCGCCTCTATAGTGTTCAAAACCGCGCAAATTTATACACTAACTAATATAAATTAATAGAAATCGAAGACGAAACGCTTCGAAAATAGATCCTATTACTTAATGATTATAGAGTAGTACCCCGATTAACTACTATATAAGAAACTATAAATATTCTTCTTAAGACTTACGGAATAACCTCTATTTAAATAGTTAGGGAAAAATAGGTTTATAATTTTATAAAAAGATATCCTAAACTATTAAACTAGCCGTGTTTACACCGCTACACGGCAGAACACCAATTCGCGCCCGGGCGAATTGGTGTTCCGCAGCGGAATGGAAATTCTCACCGGAATGGAAAATTTTCGTCTTTACATACAAATCTCTATATAATTTAGAATTTATCAAAAAAACCAATAACCTCTCCTGTCTCGTTATATAACGGCTCAGCCTCTGCATCCTTTTCAGCCTCCGATCTGAATGGTGTGGTAGAATTAGGATGGTTTTTCTTCTACTCCCTCGCAAGCTGTTTTTCCTTTTTTTAGCTTTTTTAGTATATCTAGTAGCAATACTACATTTTGCATCTTTAACACGAATCATTCTGTTATCTCTAAGGCCTAAAATATGTCTTTTGGTAATTTTTTTCTCCCGTGGAGCTTTAAATCTAGCTATCTTAGCTATAGTAGTTGAGGTATTAGCTAAGGCATTAAAATAGAATTCTTACTTTTCTAAGACCTATAAGAGTGTTTTTTTCTCTTTAGGTATTATATTAGATTAATTAAGAAGTCCAGAGAGATGTCTTTATCGTTTTTCTATATTTTTAAATATCTTTGAAGGTGTGTTTTTAAGACTTAAAGATAAAAGATCTAGCCCTAGAGATAGTGTTTTCTTATTTTGTAGATTAATTTCTAGATCTAGAGGTTCTAGAAGAGAATTATTGAGAGGTTTATAAACTATCTCTATATCTAGAGGGTAGATTCTATGATCTTTAAAGATATTCTAATAGATATAGGATATAAAAGCTTTATCTTAGAAGATAAGAAGATTGTAAAGAAAAGATGATTTTATAGTAAGTTAGTTATCTCTCTATTGAGAAATAAGGTTATTTTGTGATTGGAAATAAGCTTTATAGGCTTAAAATAGTTTACTATCAAGAGATTAAAGATAATTAGTTCTATTTAAAAGGAAACTAAAGATCTTAATATTGGCTTTCTCTGCAATATTAAGAAATTTAAAAGTTAGATATGAACTATAACTATTAACTAAAAGAATTTGTTGCTTATTTTTATTAATATAATTATATGTTTTATAGTTAAATTCTTATATCTAAAGTATAGTAAGTTTATTAATAATATAGTCTTTTTCTATAGTTATAGTTATCTATTTATTAGGTAAAATATAGTTATACTATAACTCTATATAATATTGGTCTTTAAAAATAATAAGAGGATATATTTATTAGCTATCTATAGTAATATATTCTACAACTATAACTCTTTCTCTATATTTGTTGCTTATAAGCTATTATAATTTATTTATTTGGTTAGAAAATACTTACTAAGTTCTTCCTTATCTAATATAAAAGCTAGTTTTATTAAAATTATAAATTAACTGTAGGTATATACTATCTAGGGCTTTGGCTAATAAATTGTACTAATGATATAATATTAAGATATCTACTACTTCTAGATGTTTTGAATCAATAATCTTTTGCCTTCTAAGCTTTATTTCTATATCAGGAAATTGTTTAATATAATAATAAACCCAGTCTTTTCTGACCGTCTGATTAGGTGTTTTTGATTAAGTAAGGGTAGTATTAGCCTATTGTTCTGTAATATTTAGTGTAGGGGGTATAAAAGCTATATCTATAGTCTGTATTTAATACCCCAAAGCCTTTTCTTGTTGTATATTTAAGATATAATTCAATAGTTTAATATCTGTTTTTGACTTTATATTCTGTTTTATACATCTCCAAAGAAGCTTATAATCAATGCTATATTCCTTAGAAATGGCGGATAAATTTGGCTTTTTAAGGCTTTAGGCGTATTTAATGGCCTGATTTATATAAGATACCTTGGTTTTAGTAGGTTTGGCTATAGTTAAGGAAGTCTTTTTAAACAATATAATAAAATTCAGAAAATTTTCTATTCCGGTGAGAATTTCCATTCCGCTACAGGACACCAAATGGGGCGACCCCATTTGGTGTTCTGCCACGTAGTGGTGTAGGCACGGCTAGTTCTTAAGATACTATAATTATAAATATATAAAATATAAAAACCTAAAAATTATTAATAAATAGTTTAATCTTATTTAAAAAACTATACTTTAATATAATATTAATCCTAATAATATTTATAATTTTAATAAGATTGGTTTTGTAATAGGATTAATAGTAACTATAAAAGTTATTATAAAGACTAAATACTATAGTTAGTAATTACTTTTATAACCTAGAAATTATAAGTAAATAACTATAATTAAATATATAAATACTTTAGGTTAGATCTTATCTTTATATATAATTCTTAAAGATAAGGTTTTTATTGAATCTTAGTTTAATAATCTTTTAGATAATTAGTAATTTAAAGTAAGCCTAAATAGCTAGATATCTAATAAAATTAGTCTTCGTTAGCTTAAAAAGTTTTTTATTCTATTAATTTCTTTATAGTTAAAAGGTTTATATTAACTTTTAATACTAGATAGCTATAGAAGCTATTTAATCCTAAGATTTAACAAAATTTATAAAAAAAACGATATTATATTAATTTATATATCTATATATTTATTATATCTTTTATAGTCTCTTAATATTAGTTATTTTATAATATTAAAGTATTTATATAGTTAGTTTATTAAAATAAAGATATACCTTAGGATTAACTATATTAATAAACTTAATTTCCTTAAGATATATCTATATATCTAAATTAAGATTTTTAAACCTAAGATTATTAAAAATAGCTTTAGGGTAGCTAGTTTAATATCTTTTTTACCTAATTAAATACTTTTAAAGCTTAATATTTATCTTTAAATCTTAGTATTCCTAATAAGCTAGAATAGTAAATTAAGTTAAAATTTTATATTAAAAACTCCCTATATAGAGAAAAAACCATATTAATAGGCTTTATTAATTAAAGCTTTACTTTATATATAGTCTTATAGTCTACCTAATCTATTAGATTATATATTAAACTAACTTATAAAAGGCTTTTAACTCTAAATATAAAGTTATATTCTATAAGTATAAGAAATTAAAGAAATATATATTACTAATAAGAAGTAGAAGCAAAAGCAGACTCAGTCGACTAGGTAGATAACTTATAAAGACAATATCTTAGTTTAAGAAGTTTATAAGCTATATATAGAGCTATTTAAGACCTAAGTAGCTTATATTAATACCTATTATAAATAGGTTTTAGAAGGTTTACAGCTACTTATATAGGACTAGCGAAGATATAGAATATATAGAAAGCCAGGATATAGAAGAGAAATATACCTAGATAGAGAAGCTAGCTAGTTAAATTCATTTAATGGTATTGTGGTTAAGAAAAATGTATTTAAAATAGATATTGTATAGTAGGTGCGTCACTCACTTGAATATATTACTCGCTTACCGAATACGTTAGAATAATTATATAGTTGTATATAATATTATAGTTGCGATTAGCTGCTTATTTGGTAGATATTCTAACTTCTTTAGCTTATTAACTTTCTTATTGTTGAAGATCCCTATATAAGTAGGATTCTAATAGAACTTAATATTGATATCTATATTAGTAAGGATATATAGTATTTTAAGAGTAAAGTAAAGGAAGTATTAGTTAGATAGTATTTATAGATAGTAGAGTATAGAGAGTACTATCTAGAAGTTAGAGAAGACTATAATATATAGTATAAGTAGTTATTAATTATAAGTTCTCTTTTAGATTTATTAACTCTATTATTATCTCTAGGCTATAATATTCTATCTTATAGACTATTATTATTTCTAATATTCTTATCTAGTTTTAGAGAAAGCTATTTCTTTTATAGGTAGTATTTATTTATATAGTTAGAGCTATCTATATAGATAATCAATAGTATTAGGTTTTTAAAAGTAATTATTTATAAGTAGGTATTCTTTATAGTTTTTCTATTTTTGATAGATATTTTTAGAAGTATTTACTATAGTTCCTAGATAAATATTTACTAACTCTTCTATTTATATCTTATTAAGTTGGCTTCTAGGGGAGTTATTAGGTATCTATTCTTCTGCTAGGCTTATTTCTTTAAGGGTGTTTATCTATAGAAATACTATAAAGGTTTTCTTTATAATTATAAGCTTTAGGATAGTAAAGGCCAGGTCTATATAGATCTATATTAGTAGCCGTGCCGTCGGCCACTAATTGGGATACCGTCAATTAGTGTCCCCCATTGTATTGGAAAATATCACTGTAATGGAAAACATACAACAAAATATTAATTTTGTACTAAGTTATAAAAGAATCTTAATAACTAATTATATTGGTATTTTCACCTAGAATCGGTATAGATAATACGATATAATTGGATCTTCACCTAGATCTTAGGAAGGTATATTTCTAAAACGTTTTTTAAAATCCCTAGCTAGCTGTCTATCCTCTTTTGTATCCTCTTTCTTATATCTTACAATAATAGATCGATTAGTATCTTTAATATGTAAAATTCTATTATCTTTAAGATTCAATAATCACCGTTTAGTAATTCTTTTAGCTTGTGGGGTCTGGATTTGGGCTATTTTTGTGATCGTAGAAGATGTATTTTGGATTGTCTTAATATAGAAATCTATCTCTATGAGAATTTAATCTAATACTTATTTTTACCGTAGTATAATACTATCTAATTCTATTAAAGGTGCTAGTTTTTATAGTCTTTTTAAATATTTTCTATATTCTTTGAAGGTATATTCTCTAAACTTAAAGATAATAGATTTTCTGGAGGTAGTAATAGTATTTTTTAGAGATTAATTAATATCTCTAGTATAGGAGAAAGAGTATCTTCTAATTTATTATATATAATTTTTACGTTAACTAGATAGATCCCTTGTTTTTGAAATATATTTCGGCAAACTCTTTATATTAAAGCTTTATCTCTAAAGCCTATAAGCTCTGTAAGAAATGTTTTTATTTACTATAAGACCCTTATCCTATTATAAAATAAGATTATTTTATTAACGAAAGTAAGCCTAATAAGCCAAAAAAGGCTTACTCTCTAAAGGTTAAATATAATTTATCTTATTTAGTAGAAAACCAAAGATTTTAATCTTAGTTTCTTTAGCTGTATTTAAGAATTTAAATATTAGATGATGAGCTATAGCTATTAACTAAAAGAATTCTTTACTTATCTTACTTAATGTAATACTTCGTTTAACGGTTAAATTCTTTGATCTAATATACAGTAAGTTTATTAACTATATAGCCTTTTTTAGTAGTTATAGTTATCTACTCCTAAGGTAAATCAGTATTATACTAAGCCTTTATTCAATAATATTCTTTAAAGATAATGAGGGGTTCTATTCTCTAATTATTAGCTATAATATATTCTATAATAGTAACTCGCTCTTTATATTCTTTGTCGGTAAGATATAGAATCTTTGTTTTATAGTATATAAAGACTTTCTAAGTTTATGCTTAGCCTAATTGGAAGCTAGTTTTATCAAAATTATAGATAAGCCTTTCTGGTACGCCATCAAGAATTTGGCTAATAAATTATACTAATGTAATAGAATTAAGATATCTTCGTAGCTTATTCTCTTTGATTCTATAACTTTCTATTGTCTTATCTCAAAACCAATATCTAGGAATCATCGAATAAATTAATAAACCCAGTTCTTTCTGACTGTTAGTCTAATATTCCCGATCGGGCAAGAGTCGGATTTGCCCAGTGTTCTATGATATTTGGTGTTGGAGGGATAAATACATTATCCAAAGATTGAATCTAGAAGGCCAAAGCCTTCTCTTGGACGTCATTTAATGCCTTATTTAATGGTTTTCGCTAAGATCTAGGATGTGATTTTAATCGGACGTGATTCTACAGAGCTTTGTATGGAATGGCATATTCCTCTGCGATCGAATTTGGCGTTTTTAGAGTAGAAACGTATCCAACGGCTTTTTCCACACGAGATACTTCATTTTCATAGAAATCGGCTATAGTTAAGGATGTATAATTGAGGGAAGATGGTGGGTGTGAAGATGTTTTCCATTACAGTAATATTTTCTAATACGGTGGGGGACACTAATACGGGGTGCTGGATTAGTGTCCCCCGGCACGGCTAGTAGAGATAGTTTAGCTTCTAAAGCTATAAGTATAGTAGTATAGAAGATATTGGAGATTTGGTATATAGTATACTTTTAGATAGAGTTAAATAGTATTATAAGCTTTTTTATTTATTTCTAGATTTATAGTTATTATTATACTAATACTCTATATAATATTTATAGTAGTACTACTATAAGATAGATTCAATATATAGCTATTATTAATAAGCCTTAAATTAAGTTTAAGAGGCTCTATATTACTTTTAAGGACTTATTTACTTTCTCTATTACTTTAGTTTAATAGAAATTAAAGCTTAGTTCTTAATTAAGCTAGAAGCCTAGATACTTAATTAGTTTAGTAGCTATTAGTATAGTAATTAGATTGTTAGGTATATCTATATCTAGAAGGATAAAAGATATAAGTTTAGGCTCTATAAGCTCTAGATATATAAAGTAAAGTAGTAAATACTTTTTTATATCAAATATAGAAGTATATCTATATACCTAGAGCTATATTTTAGTATAGATTTCTTATAAGATTAATAAATTCTAAGTCTTATTATCTACTATAGTAATTTCTATATTATCTATGTAGTTATTAGTAGTTAATCTTTTTATAGTATAGGCTTCTAGTAAGTCTATATTATAAAAAAGGTATAGAATTAGGAATAATAGTAATTCTTATAGGATATTTATTAATATAGGAATTATATTTAAGATACTTTTTAGTATCTAGATCTTTATACTATAGTCTATTAGAAAGATCTATATCTATAGTACTAGATATCCTAAGTACTATTTCTATATATTATAAAGTAGTTATACATATAAGATATTATTATAGGCTCTAGAGATATCTAATATTAGAAATAAGACTATCTTATATTGTTTTCCTTAGGCTTAGTATACTTTATTAATAAGGATTTATATTATATAGTTAGTAGAGATTCTATATCTCTTACTAAGATAATATCTTAATAATAGACTATATTTTTCTACTAGGAAACTAACTCTATATATAATAATAGTTTCTAAATACTTCCTAAGGGTATTTAATAGTATTACTAGCTAGTAAAATTTAGATATCTAGTAGTTATAGTTATTTCTTTTATATAGTATTATAATAATTAATTATTAGAAGTATAGTAAGTTATAGCTACGTTATATATAGATATTAAATAGCTTATAAAGAATATCTAGTACTATTAGGATCTTAATAGCTAAATACTAAAAGGAATTAGAGATTAGATCTTTTTTAGGGATCTTATGTATAGGTATATGAGTTATTACTTCTTTAATTTTATATTTTATAATCTTTAGAAAAACTAATAGTTTTAGATATTTATATTCTTTAATATTAGCTAGATTAGGCTTTAAAAATATAGAGAAGAGGACTATTTAGAAGGCTTTAGCTTTAGTTTCTAATATTTTTATAAGATCTTCTTCTAGTAGCTTTAGTAATAGTATAATATCTTTTTTATATACTCCTAGATAGTTATATATCTACTTTACTAGTTACTAGAGCCCCTAGGATCTATTTTCTATAGCTTATTATATCTTATACTAGTATAATAAATATAGCTATTATTTAATAAGTTTTATCTTTTAATTATATATAATAATATATATTATCTAGTTATCTAACTAATAGAACTAACTCTATATTCTTTAAAAATATTTTACTTCTTTTATAGTCTTCTAGTAATTAGTATTAAAACCTAATTATATCTATAAAAAGAGGATAATCTAAGGAATATACTTCTTAATAGTAGTATATATTATCTATAACAAATATATTAAATTCTAATCTTAGCTAGTTTATAGTACTCGATTTTAGTAGTTAGGATTATATATTTTTAATAATAAATTTAGTAAGTTTTTTAATATCTACAACTTACTAGTTCTTATACTTTTATAGTATAAAAGAGAGGGTTTCGATATCTAAAAGTATCTATATTAACTAATAATCTAAGTTATACTTAATATTATCTATAGGCCTATAGGTAATAAACTAGTTAATAAGACTTTTATTAATATATATAAGATCTAAGATAGATAATTATATTTTCTTATTATATTATTGCTTCTATATACTTTTCTCTATAATTATCTCTATTTCTAGTTTCTCTATAATTATAATAAAATCTTTACCTATAGATATAATTCTTACTTCTATATCTCTCTATATAGTACAGTAAGTATTTATATTATCTACTATAATATATTTATTTTACTATATCTAGATTTCCCCTTATAAAATAAAGAAATAGCTCTAATCTATTCTTTAGCTATTTGTAGAGATTATAAATATATATATCTATTTATTTATCTATCTTCCTCCTACGTAGATTTAGAATTTAATAATTATAGCTTATAAATTAATTAGACTATATTATAGGGTTAATACTTTTAGATATCTATATTATAATATCTAGAAGCTCTCTCCCCCCTATAGAAGGATATAATAGTTAGAACTATCTTAATACTAGCTAGTATATAGTTTAGAGAGTATTTTTTACTATAGGTCTTATACTATAATTATATTTATATCTAATATCTTCTAGTTATAGGGGAATACTTATGTTACTTCTATATTATAGTTTATATTGTATTAGATAAGTTAGAATTAATCCATTTCTTCTATAAAGGGCTTTATAAGCGATTAAAGTAGAAGTAGTCTTCTAGATTATATATTTCTTTTACTTTAGAGTTTACTTTATTAATCTAGGTTAATGTCTATAGAGTAAGCTTAGTAGATATCTAATATAGTAATATATACTTCTCAGGATATCAGCTAAGTCTATACAACTAAGTCTTAGAGGGTTATATAATTAGATTAATTAGTAGGAGTAGTATAAAGTCTAATATATATATTAGTAACTATAGTAAGCTAGGAGATACTAAGTAGCTTAGGCTAATTAGGTTATTAGAATAGATAAAATCTTCTTCTATTTGCTATTCTATGCTATATACTTAGGCGCTTTTATATAAGATAGATATCTCTATAGAGATCTAGTTAAGTCTTAGAGAGTAGTTAATTAGCTCTAGGTTCTTTACTATTTTTGTTAGTTATATATTATTTAGATAGATATAGTATTCATATATATACTTCTATTCCTACTCTTATAGTTATAGTAAGTATCTTTTACTTTGTTAAATAGCTTAGATAAGTAGTTTTATACTCCTTACTTTTATAATTTATATAGTTAATAGTTATTAGTTTACTATACTTAGTTAGATACTCCTAGGTTAAGTATCTATTAGTATAAAGACTATATTCGATTATATTTAGATAGTATACTTATATATATCTAAACTTTTAATATTTCTTATATTACTTTATATAGCTATCCTAGTAGAAGACTATAATATAGTAGAGCTTACTATTCTAGACTATACCTAGATTAATTATATTATCAACTACCTAGGAATTAGTAATCTCTATAACTACTAAAATATAATATTAGTAGTCCCTAGGGATAGTAAGCTACTTTAGATTATAATTTTAAATAGTCTTTCCTTAGATACCTTCTTCTTAGTATCCTATATTACTATATTCTAGTATTATACTTCTCTTATCTTTCTTATCTATACCTCTAGTTTTAGCTTTATTCTTTATACCTAAATACTATAAATTACTATATCCTAGATTAGCTATTAGATATAAGTATCTAGTCTAAATATCTTTAACTAACTATTATAATACTAGAGGACTTCTATATCTATAGCTATATTAACATATAGTATTATATTACTAGGCTATAGTTTCTAAATAGCCTAGAAGTAGTAGCCGCCTCCTAGCGAAAGAGACTATCTATTTTTAGCTAATACCTACTATATATACTTTAGTTTATCTACTAGCTCTACTAGAGAATACTTTTATATTATCATATAGTATTAGTTAGATATCTTAATTATGATTTCCTAATTAGATTATATATAAGGTTAACGTCAAAGGGTTAGGCAGATAAAGAATAGTGATATTAGATCAAGTTCTTTTATAAAAGTTATACAGATACTAATCCTTAGAAGTCTACTACTTCTAAGTATTTATATATTTTACACTATGGTTTGTATACTATACGTAAGAGGTCCGGGGCTAGAACCCTCAGTAATTTATACCTATTCTAATATTAATATATATTATTCGTTGATCTTTCCTTTAGAATATCAATCTATATATATATATATTATAATAATTATTCCTCTTCTTTTCAACGAGCTATCTATAGCTTATAAAAGAGATATTATATTATATAGGTATATAAACAGTAATAGAAAGGTATATAAACAAAAATATATATAAAGTATATAGGTCATCTAGAATATAATATCTATAGGAGACCAATAAGATAGTGTTAAAAGATAATTATTAAAAGGTAGTATTAAAAGATAGATATTTAAAATAATACTAAGATACTATTAAAAGAATAGTACTAAGATAGTTATTATTTAATCTAGAGGATTTATTTATTAATAAAGGTAATATATATTACTCTTTTTTATTTTATATATATAACTTTTCTATATATATAATCTCTTTATCTATATCTCTTTCTTAATTTAATATACTTCTAGTAGTTTATTCTTTTTTTTTCTTAATATATTTTATATTATCTGTCTTATTATATAGTTAATATATAATAAGTAATATATAATTTATTTATAAGTAGATATAAAAGAGTTTAATACTATATTAGTAGAATCTTTTAAGATTATTTATATTTTAGATATTATAGGTACCTTAATCTATTAGTATTATATCTATATAAACTTAATCTATTCTTAGATAAATAGTTCTAAAGATATATTTTAGTAGTTTTTTACTAATAAATTATTTATAGGTTATAGGAGATATATAAGAAGATTATAATAATCTTAATAAGATTATTAGTATTATTTAGGATACCTTTATATTATTTAACCTAGCTAAGAATATAGATTTAATTAGATAAATAATAGCTTTTATTAGGAAAATAGAGTTATAGTCTATTTAGTTAATATATTTAATTAGATAGAGAAGGTTTACTATACTTTATAGTATTTAATTAGAACTATTAAGAAATAAGTAGTAATTAGTTTTTAGATAAGGTTTATAATTATATTTTACTAATAAATTAATAGAATACTTTAGATTAATATAATAAGTTTCTTAAATATTACTATACTAGCTAGATCTATTTTCTTTTTTTTAGATAATAAGCTATATCTATTGATTTTATATAAACTTACTTAGTATTTAGAATCTTGGGATTCTAGTTATATTATATAGATTATTGTAAAAAGGGCTTTCGTCGCTAAGCTATTTAATATATATATAAGTTTATATAGATATTTCTTTTTCCTTTAGAGGATATTAATAACTAGATATAAAAGATAGAATATTATAATATTATTATATATCTCTTTAAATATATAGTTTAGTTTGATTTAAATATAGGATTAATTTAATATAATTATAGGAGTAATTCTAAGGATAACTAGATATTCTTTTAACTTTTCTTTTTCTTTTTCTAGTAGTCTTTAATAGCTAGTTTTTCTATCTAATTAATAAGTATAATTCTCTTTTAAATATCTTTTTATTCTTTACCTTTTTAATCTTATAGACTTTATTAATTTTTTAAGAGGAACTATTTTTTTATATAGTTTTATAGGTATTTATACTAAGGTTTAAAGAGAGTTAAGATATTATAGATTTAGCTATATTTATCTAATAATACTAAGTAATATACTCATTATTTTATTTTATTAATAATTTAAATACTTTAATATACTTTAATATAAGTTTTTTTAATAGGAGCTTTATATAAAGATTCTTTATTAAGAGTATTTATTACTAGGCTATTTCTAGTAAGATTTAGTTTCTTATATATTTTATTATAGTCTTTTACTTATAATTAAACTATATTTTACTAGTATTCCTTAAGCTTTATCCTGATTTTCTATAATCTTTTGATTCTTATTATAGCTTCTAGGACCTCTCTTAAATATATACTATTCTTAGTATAGAAATAAAACTCTAGATTATAACTAAATAAGATATATAATATAGAAATACTAGTTATTATATTCCAAGTATTATTATATATAAATTCTATTATTAGAAGAAGTATTAACTAATTAGTTTTTTTACTATTAATAAAATTCCTAAGATATTTTTTAAACATTTAATTAGTTCTTTCTATTTATCTATTAGTTTAGAGATAAAATATAGTTAAAATATATAACTTTATCTTTAAAATAAAATATAGTTTTAACTAGAACTTATTTATAAAGATAAAGAAAGTCTCTATTAGAAATAATTCTATTAGATAATCTAAAATATAATTTAATAAATTTATAGAATAATTCTACTAATTTAATAGTATTAATTATTATAGAAATAAGGAAGAATAGTATAAACTTTATAAAATAGTCTATAATAACTAATATTATATTTATATAAGTTTTCTTAAAGATTATAAAAGATAAATCTATAATAAAGTCTATAATTAGTTTAGTAAAGGATTATTAAAGAATTAATAAAGCTTTAATATATTATATATTATTAGATATACTTTTTAATATCTATAGTTATATTTATTTAATAGAATTTCTTTTTTAGGAGTTCTAATATATAGTTTTAGCTAAAATAGTCTATTAATAGATTATTATAATATAATTTTAATAATATTTATTAACTATCTTAGTTTAATAAAATAAATAGATAATCTTTAAATAAGATACTTCTATCTTTTTTAATATATTATTCTAATAAATTTTTTAATCTTTATCTAATTATAGCTTTTCTTTATTAAGTCTTAGGATCTTTACTCTAGATTTAATAGATTTCTAAGATTAGATTAGTACTTATAAAGACTACTATAATATATTTATATTTAATTAAGAGGTCTTATAATTACTTATAATATCATTTAAACTAGCCTAAACTTCTACTTCTTACTCTTTATAGTATAGAAGTTAAGATAGGTATTCCTCTTAGGTAGTTCTATTATCCTTAGTCTTAAATTAGGATTTCTAACTAATTTAGGTGATATATATTTAATATCTAGATAATTATAATATATTTACTAAGAGCTAGTACTATTATACTAGTAATCTAATCTTATAATTAGACTAAACCCCTAGGATTATAAATATCCCTAGTCTTTTTAAAAATCCTAGAAAGGGTATCTATAGGGTTTATTTTCCTAGTATAATATTTAATTAGAAAGTTAAAAAGAAGAACATATATATACTATTATACTTAGTATCTATTAATTTTCTATTAATATATAAAGACCCCAAGATTTATATAATTAGATAGTATTTTAATAATATAATAATTACTCTTTAGATAATATTATCAGTATTTAAAAGAATATATAATTATAAATACTTCTTAATTAGAAGTACTATAATTTACTTCTATATTATTAAACTTCTAGGATTAGAATATAACTAGATACTAAGTAATATTAGTATTGGATTAGGATATTATATTTACTATATTATATTTAGATATTTATTATATAACTTATTTAATATAATTAATATATTCTTTATTTTTCTTTAAAAAGATTAAGATATTATCTAGATATATAATATAAAAGATATTAAGAATCCCTTTTAAAGCTAAATAAATATAGTTTTAGAAGATAATTAGAGTATTAGTTAATCTAAATAGTATTATTATATATTTAAAATAACTATAGTATATTTAGAAAGCTATCTTCTATTTATCTTTTAATTTAATTTAAACTTAATAGTATATATCCTAGATATTAATTTTTAAAAAGTACTATATATTTAAAATATAATTTAGAATCTTTAAAATAAATAATAAAAGATACTAATTCTTTATTAATATATAATTAAGATTATAATAGTCTATATATAGTTATAGTTCTCTATCTTTTTATAGTATAAAGAGAATAAATATACTAATAAGACTTTTTAATTCCTTAATATATTTATTCTAAAGGTTCTTATTAAAATATTATTTTAATTCTCTAAGTTTATTTTAAGATAATAGATAAATAGGGCTATAGAGAACTTTAGTATCTAGAATTAAGTCTATTATATAATCTATTGACTTTTAAATAGATAGGGTTTTTAAGTTTTTTATATTAACTATATCCTAATATTTTTATAATTTAGAGGAAACTTATTATCTTCTAGTAATTTCTTAGTATTACTAAATAAAGGGATCTACTTAAGAAGTTAGATAATAGTAAAGATATAGGTTTTATTTTAATATATTTTAGTAAACTAGTAAGAGATATTTAATTTAGACTTATTGGTTTTATATTATTATTAATATCTCTATAGAATAAGATAAATTAGATATAGAGACTATTAAGAGTAGTAACAGAAAGAAGTAGAAGATTTAGTATTTTTAGTTGATTAATAGTTATATAGGGGTATATAAAGTTTTATATAATATTATATAAGTCTTTTATTTTACTTAGGATATAGAAAATTCTATAATAGGGTATTATATATCCTCTAATACTCTTTAGTAAGAGGACTATAAGCTTTACTTTTAGTAGGTAATAAGCTTTTATAAAATTAAAACTAATATAATTAACTTTAGCTCTATTATCTAAGTCTATAATAGTCTTTATTTTACTGATTTTTACTAGTATATAGACCCTTATTACTATTCTTATAAAAAATAGTAAAGTTAGAGAAAGAGGTTCTTTTATAACTTTATCCCTTTTCCTATAATATATATTTCTTAAATAATATACTAGTCTTAAGGATATTACTAAGTAAAATAATTAATACTTTAGTATATTTAATATTATATAGGTTTTCTATCTTATCTAATAGGGTTCTAGTATTAATCTTATTATAATTATTCTCTATAATTCTAAAAATTAGGATAATATCTACTTAGTCTTATTTATTTTTAGCGATTTAGATACTAAAGGCTTTTAATATCTAAATATTAGTATTTCTTTAGTTATATTAGTTTAATTAGATTCTAATAATAAACTATAATATTAACTATTTTATTATATATAGTAGATAAAGGATATATATATTAGTTAATTTCCTTCTTTAGGTTATCTTAGAGTTTAAAATAAAGATTAAAGATATAATTATTCTCTAATTTATAGATAAGATACTATTATTTTATATAGAGATAAGAATAGAAGTTATATTAAGATATTTTTATCTAAATCTCTCTATATATTTCATATATTACGATCTATTACATTCGTTTATATATAGCAACATCTATATTTATATCCGTTACTATCTATTATAGTTGGCCGATCATATGCGATTAGGTCCTATCTGTTTGCTATATTTATTTAACTAGTATATATATATAAACTATTATTTCCCCTAACTTAGTAATATATACCTATTTGTACCCTAAGATCTTATATAGTAATTCCTACTATATTTTTAAATCTTATTACTTAGTTTTATAAAATTAGTACTAATATAGATATCCTTAGTATTAATATTCTAAAAAGACTATATTATATATATATCTAGTAGTATTAAGACTTAATAGATTAGATCTTAACTACTATAATTAATTAAGCTAAATTCTATATAAAATACTATTAATTAGAACCTAAAATAAATAGATAAATAAAGTGAATTAATTATAAAGAAATAAAAAAATAATAAGATAAAGAAAGATATCTTTATTATAATAAATAAAGCTACTTTATTATAAAATATTCTTTATTAATTATATAATACTAAGAACTAAAAAAGAGATAATTTTATAGGATTAAAGATAAAAAAGCTAGATATATAACTAACTATAAGTTAAATATATTAGCTTTTAAGAATAAACTTTTCTTAAGTAAGAATTTAAAAAAAGAGTAACTTTAGTTCTAAGTTATAAATAAAAGTAAAAAGAAATTAAAAAACTATTAAAATAAGAAATACTACTATTTCTAATTAATACTAAAATAAATAAAATCTAATTTATATAAGTTTTATTTAATAGTAGATATTATTATTATATAATTATAAATAAAATATTAGTTTAGTTATTTAATCTTCTATATTAGAATATTTATATAGATCTTAGATAAAATAGTTTTAAATTAAGGTTAAATTACCTAGGTTATATATTTTAATCTAGATATTTATAGCTATTAATAAAAATAAGTATTTATATATATTATTCTCTAGTAAAAGAATAGTATAATATTAAAAAATCTTTAGCTATAAGATATTAATAGTTAATACTTAATAAGAAAAGGATATATTAATATATTTATAAGAAATAAAAAATAGATAAGATATTAGAACTATATAGATTATATAATTAGACTAATTAATATAAGGAGAATATAGATTAAGAAGTTAATAGTCTAAGTATTATATAATTTTATTTATAAAAAGAAGTAGCTAAATTAATTATAAATTAGTAAAGTTATAATAAATAATATTAAAAAAGTACTATATCTAAAAAAATAAAAAAATCCTAAGGATAAGCTATTAAAATACTATTAGTAGTAATTAAATATTTTTAATTAATAGTTAGTTAATAAGTTATCTTTAAATTAACTAAGAATTAACTATAAAATTACTTTAAAATAAGACTATAATAGTATTAAGAAACTACTTTTATATAATCCTTTTTATAGTATAAATAAAAAAAGAGCTTCTATATTTATAGAAAATATTAATAGATCTTCTTAGAAAAAGCTTTATCTAAATAAGTAAATTATTTACTATAGTCTTAGTTTTACTAGTAAGAAAGTTAAATAAAGAAGTATAATTCTATATTAATTATTATAGATTAAATAAATTAATAATAAAGGATTATTATTTACTATTATTAATTAGAGAGATACTAAAGAATATAGAGTAGACTAAATAGTTTTCTAAGTTAAATATTATTATTACTTTCTATAAGATTTATATCTAACTAGAAGAAGAATAAAAAATAGTATTTTAGATATAATATAGTCTATATAAATAGAATATTACTTTATTTAGATTAATTAGTATATTAATAACTTTCTAGAGATATATTAATAAAATCCTATAAAAGTATCTTAATAATTTTATATCTATATATATAGATAATATTATTATATATAGTAATAGATTATTAAGAAAATTATTAATAGAAAGTAAAATAAATACTATAAAAACTATAAGAAGTAGGCTTATAGTATAATATTAGAAAATTAAAGTTTAAATAAGATTTTATAAAATATCTAAGATTTATTATATAAGTAGATAAAAGAATCTATATTAATCTAAAGAAGATTATAACTATTTAAAAATAGAAAATACTAAAATTAATATAAAATATATAAAGCCTCCTTAGATTTACTAACTTTTACTACTTATTTATATTTTAATTTACTAATTTCTTAGTACTTTTAATGAAATTAATAAGAAAAGATATCTAATTTATATAGAATAATAACTATTAATAAGTATTTAATGAATTAAAAGGTCTTTTTATTAATACTTTGATTTTAGTATATTTTAAAGAGAATAAGAAAACTATTATTAAAGTAGATATATTAGGATAGGCTATAGAAATTATTTTATTATAATATAGATTAGATAAGTAGCTATATCTATATATCTATCTTTCCTAGAAACTATTATTAGTAAAGTTAAATTATAAGATCTATAATAAAGAGCTACTAGTAATTATATATATCCTCTAAAAATAGAGACTAAAGTTAAAGATAGTATTTTAATTTACTATTATAATAAACTATAAAAACCTATAATACTTTAGTAAAGTATAATATCTAAATAAATAATAAATAAGATAAATAGATATTCTTATAGAGTTTAACTATAAACTAAAGTATTATCTTAGGAAGCTTATTATAAGACTTAATATACTTTTATAGTAAAGCTAAGATATCCTATAGTATATTATAGATAAAAGGCTATTAAATTAGTTCTAAACCCTATTAAAAAAGATATAGATTAAGATAGGATAACCTAACTTACTAGTAGTAGAGAGAATTAACTTTAAGAAAGAAATACCTCTATTTAAGAAGTCTATACTATAATAAGAATAGAAGAATATAAGATCTATTAATCTAGAGTATTAGAAGATATATAAAGTCTTAGTAAAGGGAGATTAGTAAATTATTACTAAAGTAAATATAAAAATAAGCTTATTAGAGTACTATCTAGATAAATAAGGACTATTTTACTTTAGGTAATAGATATAGATCCTAAATAATAAGATATTATATATAGAGATTATATAGAAGATCTATAACTTTTATATTATAGTATATCCTAGTTAAGATATTATCTATATAATACTATTATAGAGATTCTTTTAGCTAGAAGTAGTAAGAGATATATAATATTTCTTATAAAACTATATAGTTTATAGCTATAGTATTATATAGTATAATATAAAGTATAAGCTACTAAAACTATTATTAATTCTATAGTAAATATAGATATAATTATCTATAGATTTTATTATAGAACTATCCCTAATAATATATATAGATATAATAAATTTAATAGTAATTATAGATTAGCTTATAAAGAGTATAATTCTTATAAATATAATAGAGATAACTACTAAAAGTGTAGTAGATATATTCTTTATTTACTTTTATATATATTATAGCCTACTATAAGTAGTTATAAATAACTATAGATCCTAATTTATAGATATATTCTAGTAAATAGTATATAAGAAGCTATTAATTTAATATTAACTATTAACTATTTTCTATCTATAATCTAATAGTATTATAAAGTATATAAACTAAAAAATTAAATAGATCTTATATATATTTATAACCTATATATAGAATAATTAGAATATATTGTTTCCTATTATTACTATAATAATTAATAACTATAATACTAGTATAATAGGACTATCCCTTTTTTTCTTTATATATAATTATTATATTAACCCTATTAAGATAGAAGAGATAAAGGAACTCTATAAAACCTATATATAACTAGGAATTATAGATAAAATATTTATAAATTAATTATAAGAAGCTACTAATTAGGCCTAAACTATAATTACTTCTATATAAGCTTTATAGGAAAAGTAATTAAATAAATAATAATAGGCTATACTAATCTACAAGAAAAATAACTAACTATAGCTAAATTTATAGAATATATATATATAATAATAATTAAAGAAGCTAGACTAACTATATATCTAATATTAAGTTTTAGATATTCTTATATTTTATATAGTATAATTAGAAGTATCTATTAGTATCTATCTAATATTCTATATAAAGCTAGTTAAACTGGTTACTTTAGATCTATTTCTATTATAGATTATAGATAATTTATATTCCCTACTAATATTAATTAATAAAGAACTTAAGTATAAAATAGAAAGAATAATAAATATAAGATATAAGAAAATTAGTTAAAGATACTATAATAAAGCCCTAGTAAAATAAATAGATTAGGTAGAATAGATCTAGTAAAGTCTTAATAATATTTAAGATTACTTTATATTAGATACCTTTAAAAGACGATTTGGCCCTATTTTGACTCTATTATAGGTCTAAGACAACTAAATATAACTATAATATATATAAGAAGGACTATCCTAAAGGGGGGATACTATTATAGGCTAGTGCCTAGTATAAGGTTATATAATATATATAACTATAATAGTCTAATATATAGAATACCTACTTAGTAATTCTCTCTTTAAGCTTTTTATATATAGTATGTGGCCTAGCCTAATTAGATATAAATTCTGCTTTAGCCCTTTACACTTCTTTTCTAATAGGTATGATTCTAGATTCTTATAGTGTTACTTAAGCTAAATATAAGCTAATGTTTTATTTCTTATAGAAATATTGGATATTCTACTTCTTAATATAGGTATGATTATATCTTAGAACTTTAGTATTAGGCCTTAATTTACAAAAGCTATTATATATAGTAAAGGTATTAATATATTTAGTAATATCTTCTTTCTTAACTTCTAATCTATTTCTGATCCTATACTTATTGCTGCGCTAGTCGTATATAATATGGATTAGTATAATATTAATAACGTTAAAATTAATTCGAAAGAGTAAAGATATATATATATTACTTAACAAATCGGGATAGCTACCTTTTTATTATATATATACTATTTAGTAGGTTATAGGGCTTTTTTATATATAGTTATGGTTCTTAATGGTAGAGATATTATATTTAGTAGCTTTTATATTTTATATATATACAGGAATATTATAAGTAGATACTCTTTCTATTAGAATCCTTCTAAGAATTTTGTTTACTTTATATAAGATACTTGTTTAATCTTCTATTATTATATCTCTTACTATCTAGTTAAAGATCTAGCTATAGAAGAGGATAATTATAATATATAGAGGAAGCTTCTTCTTTTATAATTATATTATAAAAGTATTATATTGTTAAATATTTGCCTTCCTATATTATATTATTTCCTATGTTGTCCTACTATATCGGTATCCCCGTTATGTCTGCTGCCATAATGTCTATACCGCCTAATCTAACCTGATCGAGCCTGTTTGTTTTATTTGTCTTTATATCTAGTATATATCATATAGTCGTTTCTCTTATTATAGTTAGATATGCCTATATAATATATCAATTTCACCACAAAGATCTTATCTAGTAGTATTGTCTTCTAATAGCATCTTCTATAAGACTATTCAGATGTGATTACTATATTAGCTAAGAACATATATATCTATTTATAGAAGATCTAATAGTATAGAGATCTATTAAAGGATAGAGGACCTAGAATAATACTAATAATAGAATAATACCAAAAGTTTTATATTATAAAGATTTCTACTCAAAAATCACTATATAGAAGTAATTATTATAATTATATATTAAAGACTATCTAATATTAATCAAGTATATATAAATTGAGGGATTTCTATGAAGATTATATATAATTATACGTTATTTATTGTAGAAGGTTTCTACTCTAAACTATTATAGGGTTATCTATTTATATAAGACTAGAGTATTACTATAGTAATATATTTAAGGGGATATAAAATATTAATTAATATTAAAGATCTAATTATCTTTAGAAGGACTTCAAATTAAAGAAAAGCTATTTAAATAGTATTAAATCTCGCCAGAAAGGTTAGTATTTAATAATATAGAATAGTAGCTAAAGTAGTTACTATTAAATAGATTAGTAGTATCTAAACTAAATAAAAAGACTCTCTAAGTACTATAGATATTACCTACTAAACTTATAGAATATTACACTACCCTTTAGAATAATAATCTAGTAAATTATATAACTATTATAATATTAATATATAATACTACCTAAATATTCTAAAATAAATAATAGGCTTATATATTATAACTAGTACCTATAGTATTTATACTATTACTATCTAAATATCTTATATCTATATCAAACTAACTATCTGAAAATATATTAGCTATTAAGTATATATTAATAAAAGATATCTATCTTATTAAAGATATAGTAGTTAGATTAAAGTTGATACTATATAAAAGTATCTATATGATTATAAATATTATTTTTATAAAATTATTGAATTTATTGGATCTAAACTAGAAGAGTATAATAAGGTTATTTGTTTTAATAGAGCTCTTAAGAATTATATAGCTTATACTTAGAGATACTATAATAAATATATTAGTGTGTTTAACCTAATCTATATTATATATATTTTTATTATATACTATAAATAGATCAAATGTGAGTTTTCTGAATATCTTAGTAAAGAGAAAAGATGGGATTGTTTCTAGAAGTGTTATTAGAAAGATTATAGCTTTATTAAATATATAATAGATTTATAAGAAGCTGCAGTAGAATATAGAATTAATATATCTAAGCTAATACTTATTTAATTCCTATAAAAGGGTATAAATATACCTCTCTAGAGATGATAGGCTGAAGACTATAACTATTTAAGTATTATACTTAATATTATTAAAAGATTTATATAGTATAAAAAAGAAGCCTTAATTATAGGTTATATTAAGACAAAGGATAGTAATTAAGGATATAATTATAATCCTAATATTATAGATTTAGATACTATACTATTAAATAATACTAATTAGAACCGTGATTGAAGATAATCTAATTATAGAAATAGCTTATTTAGATACTATAATTGCAATAAACCAGGTTATATTATTTATAATTATAGTTATTTGAAGAAGAATTAAGACTTAAAAAATAGATATAACTAATAAGTATAAAGCTTTTGTTAGTTGTCTAAGAAAGGCTTTAAAATTACTAGTTAATAATAGTCCTAATTAGCTTAATCCGACTATAGAAATTATTATTGTTCTAGAGGCTTTATAAGAGTTTAAAAAAAAAGAAAAAGGATAATACTATATATATTAATATATATCTTAATATAATAGGTAATTTACTATTATACTATATAGTTTTAATATATAGCCTAAATTAAAATATAATTATTTATATTTTATTAGACTATAGTATTTTGTATATCTTTGTTTTTATAACTTTCTTATATTAAAATAGATTAGACTACCTCTATAAACAAACCTATAAAGATATATATATTTATTTATTAAATAATAATAACCTAATAATATAGTTTTATATATAACTACTAGTTATAATTAAAAGTTAGTATACTAGTATTACTATATAGATTCTTAATATTCTAGAGTTTAAGCTTATATTAGGGAAGGATTTCTTATATTATTAGAACCTTAATATTAATTAGAGGATATTTATTATAAAGATTTATAATTAAAGTTATTTATATATTATATATATTAATAAATAGAGAAGTTATTATCTATTTAAAAGAGATAACCTAAAGCTAAATTTAATATTAATAAAATAAGCTAGATATATATTAAAGAGTAAAGTAAGGGATATATTATATATAATCTACCCGACTACTAAAAATACTATATCTAAAGAGAAGATATTGAATCATCCTAATTCAAAGATTTATATTATTTTAAATAATTATTAAGATATATATAATTTAGTATTATCTTAAGAGCTACTACTAAAATAAGCTATCTTTAATAATATCTATATTAGAGATACTATACTTATTAATATTAACTTATATTTATTATCTAATTTAAAGCTATAAGAATAATTAAAGTAAGTTTAAGAACTATTAGAAAAGGATCTGATTTGACTATCTACTAGTCTTTAGGGCTTCCTTATCTTGTTTATTCTAAAAAAGAATAGTAGCTAAAGGATATATATAGATTACTATATATCTAAGATTTATTAGACTATATTAGAACTACTGTTAAATTTTTGCCTTCCTAATACTATATTATTTCCTATGTTGTCCTACTATGTCGGCATCCCCGTTGTGTCTGCCGCCATGATGTCTGTACCGCCCGATCTAACCTGATCGAGCCTGTTTGTTTTGTTTGTCTTTATGCCTGGCATATATTATATAGTCGTTTCCCCTACTATAGTTAGATATGCCTGTATAACATACCAATTTCGCCACAAAGATCTCACTACTAAAATTATATTTAAGATGGATTTGATCTCTAGATATCAATAAGTTTATATAGGAAAGGAATTAATTAAAAAGACTATATTTAATATTATTTAGAGAAAGTATAAATAGCTTACTATACTCTTTAGGTTATATAATATCCTAGTAATATTTTAATTAATTATAAATAATACTTTATAACCCTTTCTTAGCTAAATAGTTATTATCTATCTTAATAATATCTTTATTTTCTTAGATACTATAGAGAAGTACTATTAATATTTAAAAGAAGTTTTAGATATTTTATAAAAATATTAGTTATATATATCTCCTAAAAAGTATTAAATTCTATAGATTTTACCTTAGAGATAGAAAGCTTTTATCTATATCTATTAAAGTTAATATAATTATATTATAACTATAATCTAAGAATATATAAGAAGTATAATAATTCCTTAGTCTTATAATATATTACTAACAATTTATTTGTGATTTTGCTAAAATCTATATACTATTATATAAATTATTAAAAGAACTACATACAAAGTTATATTATAATAAACTTTATCTAATTTCTTAGTTAATAAATTATAAATAGACTTTTTAAAGGATAAAGAAGCTTATAACTATTATATTTATATTAGTTTAACTAAACCTTATAAAACCTTTTATAATTAAAATAGATATATTAGAATAGACTATTAGAATAGTTCTATACTAAAGTAATATATAAGAAAAGATATATTTAATTATATTTAATAGTTAGAAGCTTACTAGTATAGAATTAAATTATTTTATCTAAAAGAAAGAATTACTTACTATTAAAGAAGTATTATATATTTAGGATTATTATATTAAAAATAGTACAAAAACATCTATTATTATTAATTATATAAGTTTATAATATTTATAAATAACTATAACCTAAGTAAAAGATTTACTAGATAGATTATTAAATTCTAAGAGTATAATCTAAAGATTTAGTATTAGAAAAGTAAAGAAACTATTATACTTAATACTATTAATAGAAGACTAGACTTCCTAGAAGAAAGTTCTATAAATATATTTAATTTCCCTTTAATTTAGAATACTACTCTTATTACTCTATAGACTATTCTTAAATAAATAGTTATAAAAATCCCTAAAAAAGAATAGCTATAAGCTATAGAAATATATTTTAATATAAATATATTACTTATTGATAAGAAACTTATAAGTACTATAAAGAAGTCTATTCTGAACTTAAGCTATTATAATACTATATTACTAATATACTCTAAGAGTATAGTTTATTATTAGTTAGACTTTATTTATAAAGATAAGATTTATATTTTATTTTTAGAACTAATCTTTTATAGAGAATTATTATAATATCTATATAATAAATTTGGTTATTTAGGATAGCTAGGATTAAATAGAGTAGTCTATTTATATATATAATAGCTAAATATAAAAAAAGAGATAATAGAAACTATTTAGAAGTATCTATAATATTAGATAAGCTAAAATCTAAGGAAAGGATTAAAGTAAAAGACTACTAGATATATAGTTTCTAATAATATACTTCTATTTAAATAGTAGGGAATTAATTTGATTAGTTATTTTCCTTATATACTAAATAGTAATAGATAGATTATTATTACTATTAATTATACTATAGATTAGGTTATTATAGAAGCTATTTTATATACTACTAAAGAAGTATTAGGAAAGTTCTTATATAATTATATCTTTATAAATTATAGAGTACTAAAGGAAGTAATATCCGATAATAGTAAGAATCTCTTAGCTAGAGGTATTCAATATTATATTAATTTACTTAATATCTACTATTATATTACTATACTATATTATTCTTAAACTAATAGAAAAGTTAAGAATTTTAATAGTTTATTAAATAGAATACTTACTAAATATTTAATAAATAAACTAATAAAGTTATAGGATATTTACCTTATATAAGCTGTTTTTACTATATATATTTATAAATATATAATAACTAGATATAGTCTATTTTATCTAGTTTATAGTATATATCTATATATATCTAATAATAATAATATTATTATTATAGTGCTATCCTTTATAAATAGACTAGATATTTTATTTAATTTAAATAATATATAATCTAAGGTAAATAAATTACTTCTTAATTATACTATCTAGATAAATGATATATATAATAGTAAGGTTACTAAAATAGGCTTTTAAAAGAATAACTAGGTATTAATATATAATAAAAGTAGGAAGAAATTTAAAAATAAGTAGTTTAGACTATATTAAGTCCTAACCGGCCCTATAATTTTTCTTTCACAAAAATAATGAACCCTTATTTATAAGGGTCCACCACCTATATTAAATATATTACCTAAATAGAATATTTTTACTAAATTATACTATAACTACTATTTACTACACTACTATATAGTTAATTAATTAATTAAAAATAATAAACAAATTAATTAGCTATTTTAATATTAGAATACAAAATTAAGTTAATTTCCCTAGTGTTTTTTAGCTCTTCTATACTTCCTAATTTTAACTAATATCTTTTTCTACTTCCGCTTTATCTTTTCTTAATTAGCTTTTTTAGTTAATTTATAACCTTTTAGCTTTATTTCTTTGATCTAGCTTAAATTAATAATACTAGTAATTTATATATAACAATAAGAAGTATTATATCTAGTATAATATACTCCTATAATAGCTTATATAGAATCGAATTCCTATTATAGTTAGATAGTTAATATTACCTAAGTCTTAATACTCTTTATAAGCTTTATTAGTCTTTCTTTAAAACACTAAGTAATAGGATTATATTAATTAATACGATTGCTAATTCTTTGAACTCTCTTAACAGTCTTTAGGATACTAAACTTAGTATTTTGTAAGTTAACTAATAGTATATCTTCCTAGGATATATTATTATAATATAGATTGTATAAATCTAATTTATTAGTAATAAGCTTAGAATTAATTAACTAAAGGCTAATTAATTTAAACCTAAGCTTAATTGTATATAGCTAGAAGATTTTATATCTGATTTTATTAATTGAATATAGGAATTTATCCTTTAAAAATTTATAGTATCTAGTTATTATAGCTGCTTTAACTACCTTACTATACTAGTATTTATATATACTAAATACTTTAATATCAAGAGGTTATAGTATATAGCTAGTATATAAGAGTAAGAAGAATAGAATAATATTATTTTTCTTATAAAACTTAATAAATTGATGTGTTAAATATGATCTAAAACGATTGTATAAAACTAGTCTCTTTTTCCTAATAGTATAAGAAATCATCTATTTATAAGATAGCTAAATCTATTAATATACTAATATATTATTAATATAGTTAGTATTAGTTATAGTAAAATACTTATTATCTTTAATTTTATTAAACTAATATAATAATACTTATTTAGCGCTTATAATAATTAGTAGTAGATATATAAAGCTATTAGTCGAAATAGCCTCTAAAATAGTGATAGACTTATGATTAGTAACTAAGCTATTAAATAGCTTTTTTTTAGATATCTTATAATAATAAATTGATTATAACTAATACTAATTTAGAAGCTAGTTTTGTTAAAATTGTAGATATCTTATTGATAGATACTATATTTAGCTACTATATATTAATAGTCTTAAAACTATCTCTCTATAATAGATTTATCTAGTATAGTAGCTCTTTTAATATTAAGAGCTTACTAATATTATATATAGTACTTAGAATATTATTTAAGAAAACATTTTAGCCAATAGTTACTAATTTGTAGGGGATCTATAGTGGTGTTGGTATGATCTTCTTCTAGAATTGAATTAGTAGCAATAGTAATTTGATAGCAATTTATTGATGCTCTGACCGTATTAAAATAATTAATATATTTATATAAAGCCTTCTCTTATATAATACTAAGCTTCTGGCTATTAGGTTATTGTTAGAAAAGTGATTTTCTACCTTACCAGCACTAATGAAGATAGTCTTTAGGAACCGCGAATTCTTATATAGTCTTCCTAATATTAGGCTTAGATTGCTTAGAGAGAGACTCTATTACTAGCTAAATCTAGTTCTCTATATCTTTATTAGTTTTAGATATTATTGGTAGTGTAGTAGATAATAATAGTAATTATAGTAAGATTTGAAAAAAATATTCTATTTAGGTGATCTATTCCATATAGGTGGCAGACCCTCGTAAGTAAGGGTTTATTATTTTTGTAAAAGAAAAATTGTGGGGCCGGTTAGTAGTCTATATCCTTAGAATATATATTTTAGTAGAATTATTTAGTTATATACTCTAATCTCTTATAAATAAATTAAGACTCTTAAAAATAACTATAGATAATCTAAAGAATTTATAGATATTATAATCTATATGTTTTACTATATAAAAGGCTAATATCTATTTTAATTAACTAGAAGAGATATAAAGGATCCTAGAGAATAAAATATTACTATTAATCTATTTAGAATTATTAATATTTATCTATTAGAAGTAGGAGGAATTCTATTATAATAAAGTATAATAAGGTTTAGTAGGAGAGGAAATAATTACTAAATATATTATATAGAGAATATATTATTCTATATCTAAATATATAATAAGTAAACTAAATAAGTTTAAGCTCTTTTCTAATAAGGAGTTAATTAATAAAAACTTTAAAAAATAGATATTAAATAACTAAGATATACTATCTAATAAGGATATCTTAAGAGATGATTTTATTTAAGAATAAGATTCTTATAAGAGAGAGATAAATAAGGATATTTAAATATCTCTAGAAGTATTTATTTAAAGAAGTATAAAAAATAATATATAATAAACTTATACTTATAGATTATAAGCTTATTATATAGTTAATATCTATAAATAAATACTAATAAAGAATAGTCTATTTACTATTATAATATTTTCTAAGACTTCTAAGTAAATAAATCTATAGAGAAGAAGAGTAAAGTACTTAGAAATCTTATATATTTTATACTATTTCTGAAAGGATATTTTAGTTTATCTAGAGTCTTAGCTAAAGAAACTTTATTGTTAAATAAGAGAAAAAGAAATTATTAGAATATATTATATTATATTATTAAGTTATCTCTATTCAAAAAAAAGAAAAAAGAATAATTACTTATAAGAATAACTATAATTATATTTAATTAAAATTAAAATTAACTAAATAGAACTAGAAGTTATAAGAGATATATTAATAATAAAAAGATTATTAGTTCTTTTAATAATATTCTTTTTAACTATATCTACTATTTCTATAGTAAATAGATTATTATTCTTAGATTTCTTCTCTTTCTTAATTTATTAGTTAGAATAGATCTTATTCTTATATAAAATCTTATTTAACTTTTCTATATTCTTATTTAAATATATATAAATAAAAGATAAAGTATCTAGAGTAAAAACTATTTCTAAGAAGTTATTTAATTTAATATAACTATATATCTTTTTATTTTCTAAAGAAGAAGTATATTAGTTAGTAGGATATTCCTTATTAGTAGTCTTCTTTAGAGTTAAAGATATAGTTAAAAGTATCTAAATTAGAGTATTTAAAAAATACTTAGTAATAAAAGAACTCTTAAAAGAAATAAGCTTATATTTTTTGATTAGAGTAGTAAAAGATAATATAGTATTAACTAACTTATTATTAATTAAGTAGGATAAATATAGATAATACTCTTAAAGATATATAATTAATTTAGAAGAAGATATCTCTTAGAATAAATTATAATTTATAGTACCTCTATATAAATAATTAATATAAGAACCCCTAAAAATAATATTACTATTATTAAAAATAATAATAATATAAGATATAAAAAGACTATATTAATAAATATAATAATTATATAATATATCTAGAAGAATCTTACTATATTAACTAAAGGTAGTTTTAGCTTATTATTTAGAAGTAATCTTTATATAGCTAAGATTATACTAGTTAATATTATATATTATTATTAGATTAGTAAATAGCTTATTATAATTAGTAGTTATAAGAATTATTAGTAGATTACTAGAATAATTAATCCTAAGATCTTTAACCTTATTAAGAAGGTATTTTAGAATCTTTAGTACTATTATTATAATTACTATAAAAAAAATATATTAGTAAGAGAAGTTATATAATCTAAAAAGTATAATACTTAGAATAAAAGAGTAAGCCTAAGAGTAATATCCTAAATATAATATAATAATATCTAGAATAATAATAATAAAATAGAACAAATATATCTTTCTTAAAGCTATAATACTATATAATATACTAAGAAGGAATTATAGAGAGAAGAAAAGGATATATATTTAATATTAACCTAAAGACTAGATATAATAAGAAAAGGTAGAACCTTATTTAAGCCTAAGTAAAATAATAATTATTAATATATTAGCCTTTATTATACTAATATACCTATTTCTAGACTAATTTTAATAAATATTTTTAAAATATTAGAAGAATATACCTTTTATAATTACTTCTTAATAGGAAATTTAATAAACTTATTATAGTTTAAAGAGTAGTTAATAATTAATATAAAGATATAAGAATATATAATATATAAGAAGAAATAAGTTATTAGGTAATATCTTAGACTTTTTTATATCTTAAAAGGTCTTTACTAAGAATTAGATATTTACTATACTAAAAGTTTAGCAACCCAATAGTAATAAATAGTTTTAATTCTTTCTATTTTAATATAGTCTAATATAATTAGGTATTATAACTAGATGGTCTGTTTGATATTATAACTTTAGCTTGTTTGCTCTCTTTACTAATAAGTAAATATATCTAATACTACTATATATTTTAGTATATAGAATATCTAATATTATTATATATATTTAGTTTATAGATATTGATATAATTATATATATTTATATATAAAGAAATATCTACCTAAGGTAGATAAAGAGATATTGTTGTTTAGACTATATCTTACTATTATAATATTACTAATTTGTAATATTCCGACAGTAATACTATATGATTAGATATTTTTATACTTATTTTAATTAATTGTAGATAATTAAGTCTAAGTAGGGGAGGATATTAAAATTTTGTCTTCCTATATTATATTATTTCCTATATTATCCTACTATATTAGTATCCCTATTGTATCTATTATTATAATATCTGTACTACCTGATCTAACCTGATTGAGCCTATTTGTTTTATTTGTCTTTATATCTAGTATATATTATATAGTTGTTTCCCTTACTATAGTTAGATATACCTATATAATATATTAATTTCACTATAAAGATCTCAATATTACTACCTCTATATCTTCTTCTAAAAAGATAATATCTCCTATCTCTAAGAAGCTATATATAACTATTCCTACTCTAGTAACTCTAGAAACTTTATCTTATATTAAGTTAGTCTTTTCTTCTATAAGAAAGATCTAGAAGATTTAATCTCCTTTTCTTATAGCTTTCTCTTTCTTTCTTAGTCTAAAAGGACCTATTTATACTATTAATATTAAATATCCTAGTAGTCTACTTTATTTAATAAACTAGTATTTCTCTTTATTAAATAATTATAATATCTATTATTATCTCTACACTAGTAAGTTTAAGCTAATATTAATAGTATATAATTAGTTATCTTTAGTAAAGTCTTATTTAGCTAATAATTATATATAAATTAAGGCGGTTCTAAAAGAGAATAATATTATTAAGTATAATAAAAGTAAAGCTAAGTTAGAAGAGAATCTTTTTATATTTAATATAGTTAAGATTATATTTTAAGTAGTTATTCTATCTATAAAGAAGAATAATTATTATAAGAGGAAGTTAGCTTTTAAGAAAGAACTTAGAAAGTTTATAAATATTATTTATAAAGAGTCTAATTCTTTTATTTATAATAATTCTAAACTTTCTATTTATAATACTTCTAATAATAAGCTTTTATTTAGTATCTTATCTAAATCTTCTATAACTTCTTTAAAGAAGACTATTATTAAATAATCTATTTATTATAGTTAGTCTTATAAGGATATCTCTATATAATTTATACTATTTTATACTATTTTATAATACTTTATAATATTCTTAGGGGTGATTTTTAGTATTTTCTATTTATAATTTAATTATATTTTCTTCTATATTCTTAGCTAGTACTTAATAAGTCTTATATATCTAATATAAATCTCTACTTTATCCTCTCTCTTTTTTTTATAGACTTTATAACTTAGTCTTTAAGATTATAATAATAAAGAAGCTATCTTTTATTAGTATCCTTTTATATACTATTATAGTATATAGAATACTTCTTCCTAGAAGAATATCTTCTATATCTATATCTTTATTTTTAGAGATATACTTAGCTTTATTATTATTATTTAAGTCTAAACTTAACTCTTTCTATAACTCTTTAAGATCCTTCTATTTTAGATTTTTCTATATATATTAGTATTTTACTATATATCTATATACCTTCTTAATAATATATTCTATAATTATATCCTTCTCTACTAAAATTTACTATATACTATTATAATAGAACCTATCCTACTCTTTATAAATAAAAGTTAATAGGTCTAAGTAAGTTAGTAGTAGAGTATTATTCTTTAAGATCTTCTAGATCTTTTTAAGTCCCTTTAGGTTTAAACTAACTTATTATATTATAGTTTAAGTAGCTTATAATATCTGTAGTAACTTTAGGTTATCTATTTATAAGATTTTAAAGTATATAGTTAGATAGCTCTACTAAAGTATATATTCTAAGGGTATAGACTATTAGGATATAATATAGTCTAAACAACTTACTTTTAAACTTCTTCCTATTTTTATTATATATTAATACTTAGTTATTCTTCTAGAAGCTAGTTTTTATAATTTTACTATTATAGGTATAACCCTTCTTAATTATATAATTTAGTAATAATTTATTTACTTTTGTTTATATATTATTTAAGTTCTATAGTATATCTAACCTTTCTATAAAAGGTTATACTATTATTATATTATTATTATTACTAGGTATTTATAGTTATTTATTATATACTAAATAAAATAGGCTAAATCTTATTATACTATATTTATATATTTATATAGTAAAAATAGTCTATACTAAGTAAAGATCCTATAACTTTATTAGTTTATTTATTAAATACTTTATTAGTATTTGGCCTAATAATCTATTAAAGTTTTTTATCTTTTTATTTATATATAGATAGTATAGAGTAGTTATTTAATATTAAGTACTAAGAAGCTAGATATAGTATCTTATTACTATAACTAATAGATTCTAGCTATTATTAGTAACTATTTCTCTTAGTATACTATAATTTATAAAGATTTATTTATATATAAACTAACCTAAAGCTTCTTCTATAGCTTCTAGAATAGTCTATATAATAACCTAGCTAGTAGTATAATTAATTATAGTAATAATCTAGTAATTACTATTAGATATATAAAGAAGATATCTAATTAGATTAATATTTTATTATTTGAATAGATAAATATTATTCTCTACTATATATTAAGTTATCTCTTATTCTAAACCTTTTTAAGGGTTTTAACTAATTTAGTATTTAAAGTATAATTTTATAATATCTTCTATATTCTTTTTTATATTTAGCTATTATACTTATAGATAAATAATTTTATTTATATCTAGGTATTCTAAATAACTAAACTTCTTATAGAGATATAGTAATTATTCTCTATAAAAGAGAGGTTCTAGATAAGATATATAAACTTTATTTTTATAGATAAAAACTAATTAACAATAAGCTATATTTATAGACTTTATTAATAACTTTATATTATAATATAATAAGTTTAGAATAAACTTTTCTATAGCTTTTATAAGCTTCTTATTAATAGGAAGTATTCCTAAATCTAAATACTTTTTTATAGCTATTAGTTATTCTTTTTCTAGGACTTTTATAATTATTTATTCTACTATAGTTAAGATTATAGTAAGAGTAGTATTCTAAATTAGAGGAAATAATATATTTATAGGGCCTTTACTAATAAAATCTAGTCTTCTACTAATAGTATTAAGAATAATTATCTCTTTATCTTTCTAATACTAACTCTTTAGATTATATTTTTAATACTCTATAATCTAGTAAGTAAGTTATTTACTATAGATTAGTAATATTTATAAATATTATAAATCCTAATAATTAGTTATAATAGTTATTTTTATACTATTTTCTAGATAATAATCCTATAGATATAAAGTCTCTTTAATAGTTAATAACTCCTTTTTATATATAAAATAATTTAATTCTATATTAGAAAGCTTATAATTATTAAAGATTATAAAATAAAGTTTTCTATTTTTATCTACTAGGTTTAGGACTATTCTAATAGCCTACTTAAATATATTAATCTTAATTATAAATAGTTTTATTAGATTAGGTTAGATTAATATAAGAGTAGTAGTAATAAAATACTTTAGTTATCTAAAAACCCTTTTATATATTACTAACCACAAAATTAGATAAAACTTATCTTTTTAGAGCTACTTATTAGGCTTCTTTAATAATTTATATAAAGATATATAGATTCTAGTAAAATCCTTAATAAACTATTAGTAATATATTATAAGTCCTAAGAACTACTAGACTTTATATATATTTATAGGCCTTAGCTATAATATAATTATATTAATCTTTATTAGTAATTATTATATACTTTAACCCCTTGGGTATACTAACTAAGCCTATATCTTGGTTAGCTACCCTTTTTATTAAACCTATATTAAATTATTAATATTTATACTTTTTGAGCTTTTCTAGTAATACCCCTTCTGTATTAACTATATAAAGTAGTTTTCTATTATCTTCTATAACCTATCCCTCGAGATCCTTAAGATCTTTATTTTTGTCCGATCTTTACGGAATTAAGACCGAATCCTACACAGCGGCCTGGAGTATATGTATATAGTCTGATTTTTTCTCTTCTTTATTATACTTCTAAATTCGGTAATTAGTATCTAGAGGAGTTAATATAGTAAGGCTTAATAACTACTTTCGAGTCCTTTTGGTCTGAATTAGACGTTAATAAGCTTAAATTAATAATAATTTGCTTTTAAGCTTATATATATACTCTATATTAATTAATTAACCTATTTAGTAGTGCTTAAAATCACGTTTTAATCGATTTAGCTCTTTGGTCTGATCTTCTATTTGGCCTAATATTTTTGCAATATATTTCTTAAGTTTATTTCCTATCTGATTAAGCTTTTTAACTATTTATAGTAAGGATATATTAAGCAAAGACTATAGTTTAGGTATATAGCCTAATAACTTGAGAATTGGGTTGTTTATATACCTTTTATCCTATCTTTTTTGTATTAGTCCGATCATAATATTAGGGTTAAAAGGCTATATACTAGTATCTTAAAATATATTTTAAATAATATATAGTATAATTACCTTCTTTTGAATTAAGGTTATATCCTTAAGGAATTGATACTTTACTAAATTAGGCCGGAACTATATATTTATAAGTAAATTTTCCTTCTAGAAATATTATTTTAGGCTTAAAAATAGCTTTTAGTCTAGAGGTTGTGTAAAATAGGATATATAGGATCGAAAGCTTATTGGAATAATCCGATTTTAGTTATAGAAGTTAAGGAATTTAAAGGTTAGGTAGGATCTATACCTATCGAAGAAAAGGATATATTTACTATTAGTCCTAATATAGTTTTTAGTATTCTTATAGAAGATATATAACTATTTAAGGGTAATTAGATTAGATAACTACCTAGTCGGAAAGACTTGAATATTATAGTATTAGTTAAGGGTAGGATTATCTTAGAACTAATCTTCTATATATATCTAATCTTTAAAGATAAGATATAGGACTATTAATCATTTATCTATAGTAATATACTTAATTAAGATAATAATCTAACCTCGATTGGTTAAAGTAAGTATTTTAGAGCTATATTAGTAGTATATAATAACCTTTTAAGCCTATTCTTAATCTAATTAGAACCCTATTTTATCGAAATTATATATATTCTTCGGATTAATCCCTTCTAACCAATCTATAATATACTTAAACTATATAATTAAATATAAGATATCCTCAGATTCAAGTCTTTTCTTATTAATAGGCTTTTATTTAATCTAAAAGAAGCCTTCTAGAAGGTATTATATAAATTAACTTACCTATATCTTACTTATTAGAGGTTAACCCGATTAGACTAGAATAGAATTTATATAATATTTAATCTCTTAGAGTATATAAGGTACCTATAGATTATTAAGTTACTTAATATATTAGATTAAAGTAGTTTCTTATACTAAATTTAGAGTATATTAACCTAATTACTTATTCTTAAAGTTTCTATATTCGTAGAACCGGTGGATAAGTATTCGATATAGAAGGTTAGATAACCAGGCTGAAGTACTTAAATTAGGTATTTATTGATCGGATATAGTTACTAAGGTATATTGAATTCGAGTCTTAAGGTTAGAAGATATATTTAGTCTATTCTAGTAAAGAGATAGGATTAAAAGGTAAAATATTAATAATTTAATGTAGGTTTAATAAAAAGGGTAGCTGACTAAGATATAGGCTTGGTTAGTATACCTAAGGGGTTAAAGTATATAACAATTACTATTAAGACTAATTCTTCTTTAATATAGAACCTATAGAATTTAATATATTTAGTAGTAATCTTATATTTTCTTAGTATAGTATATAGCTAATATTCTCTTAATATAGCTAATACTTTTTTAAGATACTTATAGTATTCTTCTATAATTTTTAAAAAAATAAGAATATTATCTAAATAAATCATAATAAATTAGTTAAGAAATAGTCTTAAGGTATTATTTATAATAAATTAGAAAATAATAGATATATTATAGAGCCTAAATAATATTATAATCTACTTATATTTTCTCTATATTATATTAAAAATAGTCTTTTTAATTAACTATACTCTTATTTAAACCTATTAGTATCTAGATATTAAATCTATCTTAGATATAATCTTAATAATATCTATATAATTAAGTAGATCTTAAATTTATAATAGTAGATACCTATTCTTTAATATTAGTCTATTTAATATATAATAATCTATATATATCCTTTAGCTACTATTTAGTTTTATAATAAATATTATAGGGAACCTCTAAGTACTTATAGATAGTTGAATTAGATCTTTTTCTAATAGTTTAGATATTTATTTCTTCTATTTTTATAGCTTTTACTTAGATAATATATATAAATTAATATTAATAGGTATAGTATCCTTAGTATATATATTATATAAGATAGCCTATTTTAGTAGTAACTCTTATAATAATATTAATTTAAAAATATCTTTATATTCTTTTAGAATAGGATAAATCTTTAGGTCTCTATATATAGGAATCTTAGATAACTTAGGTATTTTTAATTTTTTTATTATCTTTAGATATATAAAATACTATACTTCTTATATAGATTTATACTTTAGTTCTTTTTATATCTACTTAGCTAATATTAAATTTAGCTATAGGTTATTATTATTTAAGATATATCTATATTAATTATTAGTCTATATAATATATATTTAGCTACGATTATAAATCTTTATAATAGATATTTTCTAATAGATCTTAGGGTTCTAATATTTTAGGAAATCCTACTTAAGGATAAGTTTATATTCTAATAAATCAAATATCTATACTAAAATTATTATATACTAGCTTCTAAGAGCTATTAAGAGATAAACCTTTAATCTTATAATAAGCCTCTCTTTATTAGATATTTAAATATATATATCTAAGCTTACTTTATAGTAATTAGGATATAAATAATTCTTTTTAAAGGAATTAATAGAAATAAAGATATAGAAAGTACTATAATTCAGTAAGATATAAATAGTTATATTTCTATTTTAGCTATATACTAAAACTTTATAGTATAATAAGGAATCTCCTATAGTATAGAGATTTATCTTAATATTAGTAAGTTTAGCTTTCTTCTTATATTTTTCTATATTCTCTAGTTTTTATAAAATAACTAGAGTAATAAGAACTACTAATACTAGATCTAATAGATCTAGATCTATATATACTAGTAATTTTAAAGTCTTTTTTATATAATTAATAAGAGTTTTAATTATCTTAGTTATCTTTAGTTTTTTAATTTCTTAGTATATCTAGAACTTCTATTCTAACTCTTCTTAGATAATTAGTAATTCTACTTAATATATCTTTTTTTATTATAATTAAAATATATCTAAGTTTCTTTCTATTAGTTATTTTTTAATTTATTTATAGACTTAAGAATATCTAAGTCTATTATATTAGGATTATACTAGTTATTATATAGATTATTATTTTAATTCTTCTTCTTTAGATAATTAGTAATTATAGTTTTTTATTTAAATTATATAAAATACTTAATTATATTTATAAGTCTTATTAAATAATTTTAGTTTTCTATTTAATACTTCTATAACTATATTTTTATATTCTTCTATAAGAATTAAATTAGAATAGTCTCTAATATTTTAATTTTATATTTAGCTATAGTCTCTTAGAGATCTATTATATATTTAATAAAAATATAATCTTCTTAATAATTCTTCTAGAAGTAGTCTTATTATTTTTTATTATTAAGATATTCTAAGAACTTATATTTAATCTATATCTTATATACTATAAATATATAAACTTCTTAGCTTAGATCTATAACTATAATATATTACTTATAATATTTCTAAAACTAAGCTACTCTCTTTTTAAGAGCTCTACTAGTTTAAATTATCTTATTATATTCTTCTAGTTATACTCTAATAAACTATATAATCTTATAAAAATAGTATTTATAGTTATAGAGATATATTTATATAGTATTATATTAAATTTAGTTATTATATTTATTAATTATATAAATACTTTTTATTAATATATATTTAGTAGTTAATATACTTAATTATATATAAATAATATTAGATATAATATTATTATACTAAGTAGCTTATAGTACTCCTTACTCTATATATTTCTATTTAAATATAGTAATAATCTAGACAATAATTTTAGATATAGCCACTAGGTTACTATTAATACTTTATATATTTATATAAATCTTTATAAATACTAATAATAGGATAGAAAGTATATATATAGTTTACTTATTTATAAGTAAAGCTTATTAATAGATAATAATTATCTATTATAGTTAATATATTCTAGTCTTTTCTTTAGTAAAATTAAATATACTAACTCTTCTTTTCTTTATAGTAAAGTTCTTCTAAAGATATTAAGTCTTTATTATATTTCTCTTTTTATTTCTCTTAGAGATAGCTATATTATGGTTCTTGACTACTAGTCTCTGGTTTTACTTAGAAGAATATCTTAAAATAGTATAGTTAATATAATATAATATAATAGCTTAAAAATAAAGTACTAATATATATAGATCTATAGGATTTACTATATTTTATCTATATTTAGAGTCTTAACTATCTAATTATAATAGTTTATACTTATCTTACGAACTTTAGCTTCTAAATTCTTTTAGATAAAAGCTATATATATAGCCTTAAGCTTTTATATACTATTACTATATTAAGACCTCTTTAGCGGATCTTATTACCTTTTGAATCGTTTTTTCTAGGGTTATATAGATATTTATATTATACTCTTAGTAGCTCCTAATAGGCTATAAAAGATACTATTTTTAAAATAATACTACTATATAAGATCTTAGAATATAAATAGGTATATATTACTAAGTTAGGGGAAACAATAGTTAATATATATATACTAGTTAAGTAAATATAATAAATAGATAGGGCCTGATTATATATGATTAACTAACTATAATAGATAGTAATAGATATAGATATAGATATTACTATATATAAACAAACGTAATAGATTATAATATATAAAATATATAGGGAGAATTAGGTAAAAATATCTTAATATCCTTATCTTTTTAAAAACTATAGAAGAATACTATAAATATCTTAAAAAAGTATTAGTTATACTAAGAGAATATTAGCTATATATTATACTAAGAAAATATAAGATTACTATTAAATATATTAAGTTCTATAGGTTCTATATTAAAAGAGAATAAGTCTTAATAATATTAGTAAAGATTAATATAATTATATTATAGCTAAGGCCTATAAATATATATAAAGTCTAGTAATTCTTAGGACTTATAATATATTATTAATAGTTTATTAAGGATTTTACTAGAATCTATATACCTTTATATAAATTATTAAAAAAGCCTAATAAACAGCTCTAAAAAATTAAGCTTTATCTAATTTTATAGTTAGTAGTATATAAAAAGACTTTTAAATAACTAAAATACCTTATTACTACTACTTCTATATTAATCTAATCTAACCTAATAAAACTATTTATAATTAAGACTAATATATCTAAATAAACTATTAGAATAGTCCTAAACCAAATAGATAAGAATAGAAAACTCTATCTTATAACCTTCAATAATTATAAGCTTTCTAGTATAGAATTAAATTACTTTATATATAAAAAGAAGTTATTAACTATTAAAGAGATCTTATATCTATAGGATTATTATCTAGAAAACAATATAAAAATAACTATTATAATTAATTACTAAGATTTATAGTATTTATAAATATTATTAATCTATAATAAATAACTTACTAGGTTATAGAGTAGTAAGTATAATCTAAAGATTTAGTATTAGAAAGATAAAGAGATAATTCTTCCTAATACTATTAGTAAAAGACTAGATTTTATTAGTAAAGACCCTATAAATATATTATTTCCTCTAATTTAAAATACTACTCTTACTATAATCTTAACTATAATAGAATAAATAATTATAAAAATCCTAGAAAAAGAATAACTAATAGCTATAGAAAAGTATTTAGATTTAGGAATACTTCTTATTAATAAGAAGCTTATAAAAATTATAGAAAAGTTTACTCTAAACTTATTATACTATAATATAAAGTTACTAATAAAGTCTATAAGTATAACTTATTATTAGCTAGTCTTTATCTATAAAAATAAGGTTTATATATTTTATTTAGAATCTCTTTTTTATAGAGAATAATTATTATATCTCTATAAGAAGTTTAGTTATTTAGAATATCTAGGTATAAATAAAGTTATTTATCTATAAGTATAATAACTAAATATAAAAAAGAATATAGAAGATATTATAAAATTATATCCTAAATACTAAGTTAGCTAAAACCCTTAAAAAGGTTTAGAATAAAAGATAACTTAATATATAGTAAAGAATAATATCTATCTATTTAAATAATAAGATATTAATCTAATTAGATACTTTCTTTATATATCTAATAATAATCACTAGATTATTACTATAATTAATTATACTACTAGCTAGGTTATTATATAAGCTATTCTAGAAGCTATAGAAGAAGCTTTAGGTTAGTTTATATATAAATAAATCTTTATAAATTATAGTATACTAAAGGAAATAATTATCAATAATAGCTAGAATCTATTAGTTAGGATAATAAGATATTATATTTAGTTTCTTAATACCTAATATTAAATAATTACTCTATACTACCTATATATAAATAGGAAGATAGAAAACTTTAATAGATTATTAGGCTAAATACTAATAAAGTATTTAATAAATAAACTAATAAAGTTATAGGATCTTTATCTAACATAGACTATTTTTATTATATATATATATATAAATATAGTATAATAGGATTTAGTTATTATAAGCTGGTCCTATTATATAGTAAGTAGATATAGTCCTTTAGTCTATATATACCTTAAGTATATTCTATAGTTATACTATTATCTTAAAACCTTATATAGGCTTAGACCTATAAGAGTACTTATAAGGATTATATAAAAGAAGGGCTTTTAATAATTTATTAGAGATAAACTATTAATTAGATTTAAGTTATATTTAAGAAAGTTAGATTAAAATATAACTAGGGTAATAATAAGAGTAAATTAGGTTATAAACTATATTACTAAAAGTAGTAATCTAAGTATAATAATAAGATTAAATATAAAGAACTAAATATATAATAGTAATAATTATCTCTTATATATCCTAGTCTTCTATATACTTCTATAGTAACTCTTAGAGAGTAGATCTTAGAGTTATTATAACTCCCTATATACTCCTAGAGTAGATTAGAAGTAGATAGTTATATAACTAAGGAATATATAATTATCTAGAGAAATAATTATTATTTATACTAAGAGGGCTATTTCTAGCGGTCTCTATATTATCTTATTCTTATATAAAATATAGGTTATAATAGTTAGTAAAAGACTATTTATAGCTCTCTTTCTAAAGTATTTTCTAGTCCTAGTATCTAGGGATCCTTAGGTACTAGATCCTATATATAACTTTATAGCTTTATATTAAATATAAAACTAATTAGCTCTTATTAGTCTAAAGTTAGACTTAGCCCTAGTAGATCTATAATATTAGTCTATTATATTTAGTATATAGTAAATAACTATAAATATCTAGTAATAATAATAATATAATAGTAGTATAACCTTTTATAGAAAGATTAGATATACTATAGGACTTAAATAATATATAAATAAAAATAAATAAATTATTACTAAATTATATAATTAAGAAAGATTATATCTATAATAATAAAGTTATAAAAACTAGCTTCTAAAAGAATAACTAGATATTAATATATAATAAAAATAGAAAAAAATTTAGAAGTAAGTAGTTTAGATTATATTATATTCTAGTAGTTTATATTCTTAGAATATATACTTTAGTAAAGTTATTTAGCTATATATTTTAAAATCTTATAATTAGATTAAGACTACTAGAAATAAAAGTAGATAACCTAAAATTACTATAGATATTATAAGTTATTTAAATTATAATATAATAAATTAGTTTAAACCTAAAAAGACTTAAAAAGATCTAGAAAATCCTAAAGAATAATACTTTATTACTAATTTATTTAGATCTATTAACTTTTATTTATAAAATATAGAATAAGTTCTATTATAATAATATATAATAAAGTTTAGTAAGGAAGAATATAATTATAGAATATATTATTAAGAAAGTATATAGATATATAATAAAATACTAATATATATAGAGAGATCTAAAATAGAAAAATCCTAAAGAGTTATAGAAAAAGTTAAGTTTAGACTTAAATAATAATATAGAACTAGATATATCTCTAAAAATAAAGATATAGATATAGAAGAAAATATTCTTCTAGAAAGAAGTATTCTATATACTATAATAATATATAAAAGGATATTAATAAAAAATAGTCTCTTTACTATTATAATCCTAAAGACTAAGTTATAAAATCTATAAAAAGGGAAGAAAAGATAAAATAGAGATTTATATTAGATATATAAGACTTATTAAATACTAGCTAAGAATATAGAAAAAAAATATAATTAAATTATAAATAGAAAACACTAAAAGTCATCCCTATAAATATTATAAAGTATTATAAAGTATTATAAATTAATATAAATTAATATAAATTATATAGAGATATCTTTATAAGACTAAATATAATAAATAGATTATTTAATAATAGTCTTCCTTAAAGAAATTATAGAAGATTTAGATAAGATACTAAATAAAAGCTTATTATTAAAAGTATTATAAGTAGAAAGTTTAGTATTATTATAAATAAAAGGATTAGACTTTTTATAAATAATATTTATAAACTCTATAAGTTCTTTTTTAAGAGCTAATTTCCTTTTATAATAATTATTCTTCTTTATAGATAGAATAACTACTTAAGATATAGTCTTAACTATATTAAATATAAAAGGGTTCTTTTCTAACTTAGCTTTACTCTTATTATACTTAATAATATTATTCTCTTTTAGAACTATTTTAATTTATATATAATCATAGACTAAATAAGACTCTACTAGAGATAATTAATTATATACTATTAGTATTAGCTTAAACTTACTAGTTTTAAGATAATAGTAAATATTATAGTTATCTAGTAGAGAGAAATACTAGTCTATTAAATAAACTAGATTACTAGATTACTAGAATACTTAATATTAATAATATAGATAAGTTCTTTTAGACTAGAAGAGAAAGAGAAAGCTATAAAAAAAGAGATTAGATCTTCTAGGTCTTTCTTATAAAAGAAAGAACTAATTTAGTATAAACTAAAGCTTCTAGAGTTACTATAATAGGAATAATTATATATAGCTTCTTAGAGATAGAAGATATAGTCTCTTTAGAAAAAGATATAGAGATAGTAATATAATACTTTTATAGTATGATTATAAAAGAAGAAGCTTCCTCTATATTATAATTATTCTCTTCTATAGCTAGATTTTTAACTAGATAGTAAGAGATATAATAATAGAAGATTAGATAAGTATCTTATATAAAATAAATAAGATTCTTAAAAGGATTCTAATAGAAAGAGTATCTACTTATAGTATTTCTATATATATATAAAGTATAAGAGCTACTAAATATAATATCTCTACTATTAAAAACTATAACTATATATAAAAGAAAAGACCTATAATCTACTAAATAGTATATATATAATAGAGAGGTAGCTATCCTAATTTATTAGATAATATATATATATCTTTACCCTTTTAAATTAACTTTAATACTATTAATATTATATTAATCTATATTATATATAACTAGTATAGTAATAAATATAAGATTAGAAGTAGATTAGAAGTTAAGAAGGAAGGTATTACTAAATATATTAATACCTTTACTATATATAACAGCTTTTGTAAATTAAGGCTTAATACTAAAGCTCTAGGGTATAATTATATCTATATTAGGGGGTAGAACATCTAATATTTCTATAAGAAATAAGATATTAGCTTATATTCAGCTTAAGTAATACTATAAGAATCTAGAATTATATCTATTAGAAAAGAAGAGATATAATAAGATATATAGGAAAAGAAGTATAGGAAGAGAAGTATAGGAAAAGAAGTATAAGAAGAGAATTATATAAAGAAAGAAAGTATAAAAAATAATAAATATAAGAAGAATAGTAAATAAGCTAAAAGATAGTATTAGTAAGCTTTTTGAATGCAAATAGAATTATATTATTAAAAGAAGGTAATATATTAATAAGGTAATACTAATTATTAAACTAATAGAAGGTTAAAGAGAAAGAAGGCTTATAGCTAGGGGAGGGGGTTAATACTTTATATAGACCCCTATAGATAGGAAGCTCTATAAAGGTAAGTAAGAGGCCTTAGGCTAATATAAGTATTTATAATACTAGAAGTAATAATTATAATACTATTTAAAAAACCCTATATAAACTATTATTATAGTCTTTCTCTTTTTACTATCTATTATATTATTACTAGAACTATCTAAAAATAACCAATAGGCTACTATTAAATCTAAGGCTATCGATTTAGAAGCTAGAAAGATAACTTATAAGACTTTATTATCTCTATATCCCTAGAATACTATAAATTATATAATAATCCTTAATATTACTAGTATTCCTTTATATAATATCTATAATATAATTAGACTATTTACTATATAGCTAGATATACTAATATAAACTATTATATAAGATAATATAGAATTAGCTAAAATTGAGCTATATAGTACTCTTATAAAGATAAATTATAAATATTTATAATCCTCTATATATATAGTTATATTATAGGTATTTTATATACTACTGTTCTATATAAATACTTATAATCGAGACGATCTTTAATTAAATAAGGGAGAATAAGATATTTTTACCTAATTCTTCCTATATATTTTATATATTATGATCTATTATATTTGTTTATATATAGTAATATCTATATCTATATCTGTTGTTATCTATTATAGTTAGCTGATTATATATAATCAGGCCTTATCTATTTACTATGTTTATTTAACTAGTATATATATATTTACTATTGTTTCCCCTAACTTAGTAATATATATCTGTTTGTACCCTAAGATCTCACTACTACTTAGAGTTTAAAGAGAAAATTAAAAATATAATTCTATTTTATTTTATAAGTAAGATACTATTCTTTTATATAGAAATAAGGATAGAAATTATATAGATCTTAGAAGATTAACTAATAGACTTTTTTAATTTTATTATAAATATCTATATATAGACTTATTATATTCTGAATTAGTAAAAGTATCTATTCTTTAAAGATTTCCTATATATCTTTAGCAGTTTGATAATTATCTAGAGTCTTTTTATTAAGATATTCTAATTATCTAATCTTATATAAAATATCTATAAACTAAAGTATACCTAATATCTATTATAGGCTAGTGCCTAGTATAAGGTTATATAATATATATAACTATAATAGCCTAATATATAGAATATCTACTTAGTAATTCTTTCTTTAAGCTTTTTATATATAGTATATAGCCTAGCTTAATTAGATGTAAATTCTGCTTTAGCCCTTTATAATATCTATTTTATATTATTATTATTATAATAGTTTAAAATAACTTAGAATATAATATTTAGATTAACTAGCTATTAATAATATTTTTAAATTAAGAATTAATTATTAAAGATAGAGATATCTTTAATTTTAATATTATAATTCTTATTTAGATAATTAAGATTACTAAATAAATTCTCTATAATTAATAGAAGATATATTATTAAAATAAATACTAATAGCTTAATATAGAAAATAATAAAATATTTATAGTCTATCTTAAGTTTCTCTAGCCTTTAGATATAGATATTTACTTCTCTCTCTTTATTTTTAATATTATTATTATAAAATACTATCTCCTAAATTAGACTTATTAAGTTAAGAATAGTATATTTAAGAGAGGCTATTAATATAGTTTAGTAACGTATTTCCCAAGCGAGCGGCCATCCTAAGCGAGCGGCCACCTGACCGCCTACTTTATAGTTTTAGTTATAATTTTAGAATAACAACGCCAATATATTAAAATATTTAACTAACTATTGCAATGGTCTGATCTATGTCCTTCTTTTCTATACTTGCGGTATATTAGTAATTTCCTCCTAGCTGGCTAAGCTAATAAAACATATATTACTAACTATACTACAGGAGGGGGAATTAGTACTTTAATTACTTATATAGTATACTATATAGTATCCTAGACCTCTTAAATAGTTATTCTACCCTTATTAGATATCTATCTAATAGACCACTAGTACTTTTACTTTTATTTCTTATATATAGTATATAATTTATATATTTTAACCTTAAGTAAAGTAGTTAAATATATCTAAATTTCATAAGCATTTAGAACTTAATTAATCTATTGATTTAGGGGACTTAGAGGGCTATTTAAATATTATTTTAATATTATTTTAATAGAACTAGCCTATCGTTAAAGTTGTTTAAAATTCTAGGATATTTTTAGTAAGAATTAGCTTAATCAACTAATTAGATAACTCCTAGAAGAAGTAGATATTCAAAGAATAATATTTAACTTTAATAGTATATACTTTAGATTAAATAGTATTAATCTAGTTACTACAAAACTATTTTAAATAGTTTTAGTCTAGAAGGCTTCCTTATAAATAATTAGATAAGCTAAAAGAAAGTTAAACTTATCAATATAGTTAAAACTAAGCTATATCTAATTTTTAATAAGCTATCTATATATATATTTTAACAATATAAAATATCTAATATTAAGTAGTTAATAAAAATAGAAAGAATATACTAGTATATAGATTAGAATAATATTATTCTTTTTATAAATTTAATTAAATTAAGGAGTTAAATAACTCCTATAACCATCTAGAATTAGAAATTAATATTTCCTAACTATATAATTAGTTATTACTAGAATAAAGTATTTTTAAAGCTATTAAAATCTAATCTTATCTATTATCTATTTATTTAGACTTATTTTAAAATACTAATTAAGTAAAAGATTATTAAACTAGCCTTAAATTAGTACTTTATCTTTAAAAATAATTATAGAAGTAAGTATATATCTAGATTTATAGATAATTTTAATAATTATTATCTATTTATAATTTCTAGGCTATAAAAGTAATCACTAATTATAGAATTCAGAGTAAATAATAACTTTAGTAGTTATTATTAATCCTATTATAAAGCTAATTTTATTAAAATTATAGATATCCTCTAAAAGAATACTATTTTCTTAAATTATCTAAAAAATAAGATTAAACCATTCTTTAATAACCTTTAGATCCTCTATCTTTACACACTTATAATTATATTATCTAGAGAACCAAATAGTCAGTTTTAGATAGTATTTAATAAAGTTTATAACCTAATTCTTACTAACAGTATAAGAAGAGATCTCACTATATACTATAAGTAGAATATTAGCTATTTCTTAAATAGTAGCTAGATAGGAGGCAGCTCTATATATATCCATAGAGATTATCCACTAGATAAGCAAGTTCTCTTCGTTCTAATTCAGTTTATAACTATTAGTATAAGTTTCAGAGCAATAAGGATAATCGATAAGACGACACCGTAATATAGAGCAAGGTATATCAAATAGACGTACTACTGTGACGACCGCTGTGATTTCTTGTTTTTTTATAGCCTCAATAGCAAGTAGGATTCTACCTTCCTATTCTAGAGAACTTTGGCTTAATTGAGTACGTTTTGGTAGTATAGTGGGTGTTTAAAGATGGTAGGACGCGATTTTTTGGTTAGGTGGCCGCTCGCTTGGGGTGGCCGCTCGCTTAGGAAATACGTTATATATTTATTATCTTTATTAGATAGTACTGCCATCGTACTCCGCCCGCCCTCTCAGCCCATAGGGTTTATAACAATATTGGGGGGGGGGCCTACGGCCGATCTGCCTGTAGGGCTTATAATATCCTACTATAGGATAAAATATAGGAGTTAACTAGGCTTAATAATATCTATAAGAATTAGAGTATAAGAAATAAATAATAATAGCAGAGCACATGATTTTATCGAATTCTTTCTGTCCTAAAGCCTAGTTCAAGCTAAATCACCCATAATATCCTCTTCAACCTCTAAGTCAGTAGCACCACCTAGGGATGGATTAATTTCCCCAGCTCCTGTCCAAGACTGGCCCTTGATAGAATTATCGATAAATTCATCACTGAGACCTAGCCTCAAGTTGCTTTCTTCCATATGGCCAAACAGACTTTCTAGCAATCGCCCCTGAATTTGAAGTTGAGCCTGCATTTCAATCTCGTGGCATTGTGGCAACATGGAGTTTGCCGTGGCGAAACGTAATATTGAATCGTTAGAGCACACTTGAGAGTGCACTAGAGTCGCGTCTATAGCACCAGACATAATGAGCGATGCTACCTTGGATTCGGTAATCCCATCATCTTTCCCGTTCGGTGGGGATGTTTGCGCCGAGAGTTCGCCCACTGTCAAGGCGGCAAATACTTTTCTAGTTTTCATCAAGGAATGCCTTGCAAATTCATCCAAAACCTGGGAAACAAGGCCCATGTTGTTGTCCTGAACAGAGAATTAGCCACAAAGGTGTAAACTATTGGTACTGAACAGGGTTCATCCACTCACCACGCGCCAGACATCTTGACCAGCATCTACCTCAGCCTCCAGTCTTTTTTTGTCACCACTTTCGAATGCTTGAGCTAGGTTGGAGTATGGTTTGGTGATAGACTGGATGGTCTTCATCACGTGCGGTGCGGTGATATTAGGCGGAGGGCACAGCTATATCTCATAATCGTTAAGAGGAATTTGATTACAACAAATTGGGATTCCAGAGGTGTTTGACTCACCTTGCCTTTCTCTAGAAGTCCTACCAAAATCCATTTCTTGTACGCCTCGACTATGATCATACTCACAGATCCTACTGTGGGCATTGATATCACAGTCCCAAAAAAATGGGATGCCTTGTCCCATTTCTTAAGCGCCATATAGATCATGCCTCCATAAAGGAAGTATCGTAGGTAGTCGCGATCTAGCAATTTTGATGAAAGTCCAGTTTCTTCATTGAGAAAACTAAGGCTGGACTCGTGCTCTGCACAAAGTATTTGTAGTGACGAAGAAAAATGCCGACCAGCGGAAATAGGAACGTGAGAGATCTGTCTTTCCAATACCGGCAAAGCACAAGTGTAAGCCTTAGAGAAGAGAGCGAGATGAGTCAAGAGTAAGTGCGTCGATGTTAAGACGGCACATGAAGGGTCAAGTCGCAGCATCGCATCTCTGACCAAGCGAACAGCTAAGAATGGCTGGTTGGAGTTAGTGAGATGCTCAAAACTAGCCACAGTAGAAAGGCCCATACCCTCGGTGAAGCTTGCGCAGCTTGGACTACAAGCTCGACTAGTTGGCGCCACTCATGACCGGCATACCTGACCTGAATAGGATCAAAGCTTCGTAGGAAATAAGCCGATTTCAACCACAGCTTCCCCGATGGAAGCAGATCTGCTGGCAAGTCCTGACCGGATGCTTCCCTGCGAGCACGGATTTGTAGATGAAGAAGAAAAAGGTAGGTGATCGAGTCTTGCGAGGGATCAAAGTTCTATACAGCATAAATCAGATGTCGGGTATTTTAGCACCCCAGAACCTCCATTCAGGCGCTGGGGAGAGTAAGAGGGAAAAACACAAAGTAAGAATCCTCGCTCACATTCAAGAGGGTGTCATCCTGAGCAACCGAGTCTAAATCTTTGTTCGATAGTAATTTTCGAAGAACGGTAACATGATTTCGTATCTGATGATTGTAGTCTTTGTTCAGTAGCCCGGTAGTTTTGCAGAGGGTTGCCGATGCTACAATAAGATCATCGGTGATTGACATCCTGGCATGGAGGCGGACCTACCCACGCCGTCTGTGTGTTTGTTGGATGGCTCGAAGGGATTCAGAATCCCGATTGCGGGTTCAGGGGTAATCAAAACGTTGAGATACGTAGTTATGGTGACTCGGAGAGGAAATTCAATCCGGGTTTATTGCTAGATAACTGGTAACGTGCGTGGTGGAGGAGCAAGCAGTTCAAGGAAGCTATGTGAAAGTGGAGATTGGGAGAGCTACTCGGAGTACCGCTTTGCCCCACCGCTCGGATTGTGCCCCTCGCCCTGACTCACGAGATTGCCCGCGTCCCTCGCTTTGCCCTAGAACAACCTGTGAACGTTCCCTTTCCATTTAGTTGGTACTCCATATTCCTCTTGCCTATTGTATACTGACTGACTTACATATTTAAGGCAATGTCATTGACCGAGTCAGCTGCCGTCGATGTGGCTCGCAGTGCATCGCTCGCCTCTCGCCGACTTGCGATTCTTCCCAATGCAGCCCGGAATGAAGCCCTAACAGCTCTCCATGAAGCTTTGGATCGGAATCGAGATTATATCCTTGGAGCAAATGCCAAAGATGTCGAGGCAGCCATCCATGCCGTTAATGATGGTAAACTCAATCACAGTGTCCTGAAACGCTTGGATTTGGCCCGACCAGGAAAATATGACGATATGCTCCAAGGAATCTTGAGCGTACGGGATTTAGAAGATCCTGGTGAGTCTACAATTTGCCCAACCTTGTTTTGTTTCAGAGTTTTTCTTCTTCTTCTTTGATGAGCACTCGCTTCATCGTGGTGTCAGGATATGGCTAACCCCTCGGCGTTGTGGTTACAGTGGGCAAAATCACGCTCCGAACCTTGTTGGATGAGGGACTGACTATGGAGAGAGTCAGCTGCCCCATTGGAGTGTTATTGATAATATTCGAGGCCCGTCCTGAGGTAATTGCAAACATTGCGGCTTTGGCCATAAAGTCAGGCAATGCCGCAATCTTGAAAGGTAAACCAACCTCAACCGCCTCGAAGAAGTGTGGCCGGCATTGTTAACAAATACCGAACAGGCGGCAAGGAGTCCTTGGAGTCATTTGTAGCGATTGCAAATGTTGTCTCAGAGGCTATTGCTAGTTCGTCAGTGCCAGTTTCGTCAATTCAACTTGTCAAGACACGCGACGCCGTTTCGTCTCTGCTTGCCCAAGATTCGCTCATTGACCTTGTGATTCCGCGAGGATCAAATGACCTGGTCAAATTCGTGAAGGACAACACAAAGATTCCCGTCCTTGGACATGCTGATGGCCTTTGCTCTGCGTACGTACATTTGGACGCTAATCCGCATACGGCAGTCAAGGTCATTGTGGATTCAAAAACAGACTATCCGGCGGCTTGTAATGCCTTGGAAACACTTTTAATCCACGAAGACATTTTGGACACAATCTTTCCCGCTATTGCAACTGCTCTTATTGACAAGGGGGTTTCTCTCCGCTGCGATGAGGCTTCAAGAAGTGCATTGTTGAAATCTTTGTCTCCCACTCAAACAGCCCAAGTGCAACCCAGTACAAATACCGACTATGAAACAGAGTTCTTAGACTTGGTGTTGGCTGTCAAGACCGTTCCTTCTGCTGGGTCTTGGACCTCTGCCGTTGAAGCTGCTATCGCCCACATAAATGAGCATTCATCCAAGCATACTGATATCATCTTGACCGAATCTCGAGAACTGGCAAATATGTTCATGGGTGGCATCGATAGTGCTGGAGTTTACTGGAACGCATCCTCTCGATTCGCCGATGGAATGCGCTACGGTTTTGGAACAGAGGTGGGGATTAGTACCAACAAGATCCATTCTCGAGGTCCAGTCGGTCTCGAGGGATTGACTATATACAAGTATTTGATTCGAGGCGATGGGCATGTAGCTGGGGACTATCATGATGGCGTTGGAGGGAAGAAATATGCCCATACCCCCTTACCCTTCTAGTGTTTCTCTCCAACCGTCTTTTCTTCATTCTTTTTTTCCATCTACAAAAAAAAAGTTTACTACATAGAATCAATTAAAAAGCCAAGAATCCAACGAATTTTTTTGTTTCTTTTAAACATTTCGCAAGTCGTGAGAAAAGATGAGGACTAAGCCGGATGCATTTTTCTTTAGCGCCCCTTTCCATTCGTAAATTTCTGATCTCGCCACTCAACCAAAGATATCCTGCCTTTCTAGGTACATTGACTTTGGTGCTTCCGGCCAGCTTTGGCGAGTTTTCCAGACACTTGGTGATCACCACGAGTGGAGATTCACCGTAAGACAAACGAACTCTCCAACCGAGGTCTACATCACCACTTTCACAAGGCCTCCTTAGACCTTGAAACCCTTGGAGCGTCTGCGACCACGAGCGCGCTCGAACTTTCGGCCCTTGCTGGCGACGTAGGGCTTCTATAGAATAAAGGCATTGTTAGTATTCTGTATCTTCTTGTAATCTGTTTTTACTCCGTCTTCGTGCACTTTTTTCTTTCTGGTTTCTCTTCCTTTCCCGCTTCTCTCCGGGTAAAAACTTCATCCGAGGGAAAACGATGTCGAATATTCATGACGCACCTTGTGGGAGTGGGGACCGAAGCCGAAGTGCTTCACAGCCTCGCGGGAGTTCTTAGGACCACGCAGAAGCAGAGTGTTGGCACCGGTAGGAGCGCGAAGAGCAAGCTGATCCAGGGTCAGGGTCTCACCACCGGCCTTCTCAATGCGGGCACGGGCAGTAGCGGTGAAACGCAGAGCAGCGACCGAGAGCTTGGGGACAGTCAGGAGGCGGTTGTCATCGGTGACGGTACCGATCACGACGACGGTCTTGCCCTTCTGGGTCTCGTTGACGTTCGAAACGATGCGCGAGATGGAGACAGGGGGGCGGTTGATGCGCGACATGAAAAGACGACGGAGGACAGTCTTGTTGAAGTTGGACTCGGTACGGCCTATCGGAAATCCCCGAATCAGTTTTCCTGGATCTAACACGAATTGCCTTCACAAATGCGGAGTTGCAAACGAAAAAAACGATGTTTCGACGGGGGTTCATACGAGCGAGGAAGCGGTAGAGCTTCACGAGAACCTGCAAATAGACGTTCTCACTCTTGGGAGCCTTGCGGTGGCTGTTGCGCACATGGTGCCGGTCCAAGTCGATACCTAGAAATTTGCAAGTCTCGTCAGTACTCTGAGAATAATTTCAGATAAAGCACAGGGTTGAAATGAAGCGCCGGAAAATTGGCGAGTACAGATCAAAAAGGGCCCTGCAATCAATCTACATACCCATGGCTGCTGGTATGAATTGAACACCTGGAAGTTAGCTTGCTGTCGCACCCGTTTGGAAAATGCAAGAGGTTTTTGGTCTTGGACTTTCGGCTGCACCGGTGTGTGTGGGTTGAGCCCTACGCTAGACCACATTGGGTAACTGAACGAGTCACGTGGGATCCATGCTAACCCAAGATTAGGTAATCCAGTTAGAATTGATCGATCACCTGATTGCGGTGCTCCACACCTGATGGGGCTCTGTAGCCAGATCCGCCTCTGCACGGAGTGGGTGGACAAGATCTAAAAGCCTAGAAACACGGGCTTTCATAATCACTAATAGCAACTGAATCATATGTATGCTTTTATGTTCATTTCATTTTTCATTTTAGTTATTTTATCTTGGTGAAATTTCGTAATGCCTGAATTACTAGGATCTAGAGATGGAGGGGGAAAAGTACAAAGAAGAAAAGGGAACCGGGGTGGGGGGGGGCTTATATACAAGAGATCCTCTCGAGAACCACACGTGACCATCTATCACCCTGCAAAAGAAGACAAAGGAGGACGGTTATATCAAAGTAACAAATAACAGGGAAAGGAAAAAGAGGAGGAACCACGAGAAGAATCTAGATGTGCCGCTACTAATCTCTATCATCCATACCGACCAGGAAATCCCGTGTCAACTCGAAACTGAGCCAGCTGCTGGCCATGCTGGGTGCAACCTTTAATAAGTTGGGTCCAATTCCTTTGAACAGCCCTCGTGCACCTTCCTCGGCCACGATGACTCGTACAGCATCCCAGATCGATTTATATTGGTATCCCATTCCGGTCATGGTGTTGATTTGAAAGCGTCGACGTAACACGTCACTATTTTCAATCAGCATTTCCTTTTCTATAAAACGGGAGTGGTCAAGGTAAAGTAGACTGACAAGGGGTATGTGCATGTTTGGGCTACTGCCCCAGAGATTGCACCTGCTAGCAGCTTTCGCCACGAACTTGGATTTTTTTCTCCATCTGGCGTCAAATAGGTTCGCACTGATTCATATGTCATGAAATTCAATCCAACCTAGGTGGATGTGTTAGTAATTGTGCTGATAGGACACACATCGCATGCAAAACGCAGAACTCACATAAGGCGCGACTCCAGCGACTGTAGGCACGATCCCACGATAAAGGGCAACGAAGCCCCCTTCCTGTTTGTATATAGACACCATTGTGCCAAACATGCCGGGTAATTTCTGTGCGGAGTCCCTGCTTCCAAGATCGGCGAATGAAGCGGATTGGATAGAAAGTCGTGTGCGTACAATGTCTAAGGGATATGTAAATGTAACAGATGTAATACCGGCCGCCGCGCCGCACATAAGACGACGAGCCGGTGTCATCTCCCCCTCGGGGGATTCAACAAACTATTGTTGATCAGTACCAAACATTTGAGTAATTGGGGTTCCCCGACTTGCTATGCAGGTACTCACTTTCTTATAAAAATTATAACTGCCAAATTGAACAGCAGAGTATGGAATAATGCGGATACAATTGGTCCCATTACCTCGCATAAATCCCCGCCAACCCTCCTCTCGGCCCATTTTCACCAACCCCTTCCAAATGGAGAGTTTATATTCTTCTCGCCCCACACTTTGAATCTGAAGCAGGATCTTTAAACGTTCGAGGGGCGATACAATGGTCCGAGAGACCGCGCCCGCCACTCCACCAGCCATAAATGCAGCAATAACTGGCTCGGCGAGGGTTCTTTTCGTTTGAGTCAGCATAGGCGATGGGTTGGGAATTGGTTCCTAGTGGGCAATGACAAATTTAGTGTGTTGGAACTTGACATCGGAGCTTGATTTGGAACTCACCTTGGTTGGCGTTGGATTTAAGGGCATCTCTCGCAATGCATTTTCATCTTGCCCGTCTTTTTGAGCCCCGTCTTGGTCATTAAGGCTCATTTTGGCAATATGCGCCTCGGCGGCTGTCGACTCACACAAGAGTGAAAAAAAAGATCAAGGCACTATATATGACCCAGCAATTTTGTTGTAAACTTGACCTGTTGGAGTCTTGAACCTGGTGTTATATAGGGAGTATACTCGGATGGGTGACGGTCAAATATGACGTTGATAGCGCGTCGCCAGTAAGGAGCCACGGGGAATCAAGAGCGTGTGGTAGCGGCTGGCTGGCCATGAAGTTTTTGCGAAATTCTCACTTGCTGATGCTTTACAGGTTCATTCTTGCGCAGACCCAACGGTTATATCTTATCCTTGATTTAATTCCTGCGCACACGGTCCCTTTCTCTCTATCTCTCTCTCTTTCTCTCTCTTTCTCCTCCTCTGTCTCTCTCCCTCTCCTTTTTCTATTGCTTTGGTGATATTCACTGGTGGTTGTAGAAAGGAAAGATGTGAAAAGAACGGTAAAGGGCGTCAAGGAGCAAGGCAATGGAGGTTTGAGATCCTAGGCTGAGGATGAAGTGGCCTTGTCGATGGCGATAATTGATGGCGAAAGGGGAAAGGTGAATTCGATCAGTTTCCTTCAAATCTCCGAGATTAATTGAAAGATCGTAATAGACTCTCAGGTAGTGTGTTTTTCCGAGGAAATGGCGAGGGTCAAGCTTCGATGGGGGAGGTTGGAAGAAGGTGAAATGCAAAACATCATCCCGATTGCCGACGTCTACGGTACCTCCCGAAGGTGCCACCCCCTAGGTATTACTAGCTATTAATAGGCTATATATATAGAAAATGAGGGTAAATGGGGGGGAGAGGGGGGTGGAGTGTGTAGTTTTTAATTCAAATGAATATTCTATAAAGTCCATGGACCAATTTATTAGGATAACTATTCTTTTGAACTGATAATATAGGCACATAGAAGCAGGTTTCTTCTATGAACAACCACTGGGTTCGTTTGCATCATTGAAAAAGAGCGATTCCTGCGTTCTTGGTCTTTCTCGTCCCCCCTTTCTACCAATTCTTCTCCTTCTCCCTTCCCTGCTAACCTTTGGGTTTCCTTTCTTCCTACATCATCAGCTCCTTGTCATATTGTTGTCATGTCACGATCAGGAACCACCCTTTATGTCACTGGCTTCGGCCATGGCACTCGAGCCCGCGATCTCGCCTACGAATTCGAACGGTATGTGACGCTCACACCCGCCGCCATCTATGCACGGTTTTCGATATCCCCTTCCCCCCTGCCCAACCGGTTACGACGATGATCCTTTGCAAATCATGGTTCTGGTTCTTTCCTCCTGTTTTCATAGCCAGCGATGTGCTTCCTCCTTAAAGCCGCTCCGCCAGCAATCGGTTTCTAGTCTTTACCCCAACAAATGAGCAAGAACGCCCCTTCAATCGTCATGCCTCTGATATGACCATTCTCGTATCTGAGTTCTCAAAACAAAACATTCGCTTACCAACATCATTAGCTATGGCCGCCTGGTTCGCTGTGATATTCCCGCGCCACGAACCCCTTCAAGTCGCCTGTGAGTTTCTTTCCACGCTGATGTACCATCTACATCTCTGACTCTAGAGCCCCTCCAAGATTTGCCTTTGTCGAATACGAAAGTCGTCGCGATGCCGATGATGCCTACCATGAAATGCACAACAAACGCATTGGCCGGGATGACCTGCTAAAGATCGAGGTAATGCCCCCTCCAATCCCTTCATTTGTCTTTCAGGATCGTGGTTCCTAGGCTCATATTTTCCACCAGTGGGCGCGTACCCCGCCCTCCGCATCTTGGAGATTCGATTCTGGCCGCGAGCCTGGCCGTGATTCTGGCCGTGATTCTGGTCGTGATTCTGGTCGCGACTCTGGCCGCGATCGTCGCCGCGAGCGTACACCTCCTCGTCGGGGTCGATCCCCTTCGCCTCGTCGCAGCCGCGGCGATTACTCTCCCAGACGCGATGACCGCTATGAGCGAGACCACGACCGTCACGACCGGGACTACGAACGCCGAGACCGCGACTACGATCGCCGGGAACGCGACGGTGATCGCCGAGACCGGGAGCGCTCGCGCGACCGCTCTCGTAGCCCTGATGACCGGGATCGCGATGCCAAAGATGACCGGGAGCGCCGCGATGAAGACCGCGAACCCCGTGAAGAAGATCGGGAGAATGTCCCGAATGGTGAAGACAGGAAAGGTGTGTATCTGTCATCCAATGTGGAGGATTTCGAAGACAGCAACTTATCTGGAACAGTACCCCTGGATCCCGTGCCTGCTGCTCATGATGAGCTTGATACTGCTGAGTAGATCGACTCAGTGCCATGCTACACCGAACCCTATCCATCTTCTCCATCATCGGGTAACCTGCCGTATCCATTATATTTCGCGCGAGAATAGGTGACTGATTAATGGATGGGACCTTCGAAGGTTGGCCTGTCTATGAACGTTCCTCGGCTCTGCCCCCAATATTGCACTAGCCGAGGTATCTCCCCATTCTTTTCTGATTTATTCTTCAAAGTTCAGTTTTGCGGGTGTTATCTTTTTCTTTTCGCCCCTGTTTCTTACATGGTGGAGGGTATCCATGACGGCTTCGTCCCCTTGTTTGAATTTTTTATCTTTCATATGGTTGTTGGTATTTATCCTGGTCTGCAGCTCGGAGTCCATCGAAACGAACATCGGAGCGATCCCATATTGAGTCCTCGCCCATCTCTCTACCCCCTCTCTCCCTCGTCCTAGCGTTTTCCTCGATAAATGCCGCCCGCCTTTACCGTTTCGCAAATTTAATTCCAAAGTGGCTTTCATCTTCCACACCCCGCCATGTTCGATCGGTCGGAACCCCCGGGCAGTGCTTTCGAATCAAATCGCCCCTGTAGAGTCGTATATTTGCAAGCTTTCCCCCACCCCCCGCCAAAAAGCCCAAAGATTGCTTGGGTATTTGTCATTGACCCACACAGCACAGCATTTCTTGTAGTCACATTGGCAAGAATAGATTTCTCGCATGATTTTCCTTCCGGTAGGGCTGTAGCTCTAGCGCTTGCGCTTTCTTTCACCAAGCTCTATGAATTTGGGCTATTCTAGTTGCTAGCGAGCTGAGACAACGACGGTATAATCCATGCTACATGTTTATTTACCACCATTTCAGTGTCATCTTGTCTTGATATATCTCCACTCTAAATAGCACGGTCAAATGCAGTCATTGAAATGCAATCGTGCCATGACGTAAAACCCCCCTCCCAAAAATGCGGGGACCGACTTCATTCAGTTGATACATGCAAACACCACCCATGACTTGCATCATGGAACCTTCAACGCGAAAAGGTATCAGTATCGCTATCGATGTATGTCTATATAATTATTACACGGTCTCCTGTTTTCCCTACCCGAGTTGTTTCTTTGTATGATCTGTGAAACTGACCCCCGCATAGAGAGGCGGCACCTTCACCGATTGTGTAGGAAACCCGGGAACTGGTCGTCTGGAGGATGATATTGTAATCAAACTTCTGTCTGAAGATCCTAGCAACTATCAAGATGCACCTCTGGAAGGTATCCGGCGGATCCTCTCCAAGTTTTCGGGCCATGACATACCCCGGCTGGAGCCTATCGACACTTCGTTGATACAGAGTATTCGAATGGGTACAACCGTCGCCACGAATGCTTTACTTGAGCGTAAAGGAGAAAGAATCGCCTTGATCGTCACTAAAGGGTTCCGAGATTGCCTTCAGATTGGGAATCAATCTCGTCCCCGCATTTTTGATCTTTCTATACAACGTCCTGAAGTACTCTACGAAGAGGTCGTGGAAGTTGACGAGCGTGTCACTCTTGAAGACTATGCAGAAGATCCATTGCGTAATATCACGGCTACACCACCGCTTGATATCACTGCGCATGATGCTGAGGTTGCTCGCGGCTTATCTTCTGAGGCAGTTAGGATTCTGAAACGACCATCCGAGGCTGCGGTAAAATCACAACTACAGGGCTTGTTTGATAGAGGTTTTCGTAGCATTGCTGTATGTCTCATGCATGGCTATACATACCCCGCTCACGAGGCTCTAGTAGGACGTCTCGCCACTGCAATTGGCTTTCATCATGTCAGCCTAAGTCATCAGCTTATGCCCATGATAAAGTTAGTTCCACGGGCGACTTCAGCTTGCGCAGATGCGTATTTGACCCCTACGATCAGGAATTATATTTCAGGGTTTCAGGCTGGATTCAAAGGGAGTATTGGGAATGAAAGTGTCAAGGGGCAGAGTGACGACCGAGGTGCCCGTTGCGAATTCATGCAATCCGATGGCGGATTGGTCGATGTAGACCGGTTCTCTGGATTGCGAGCGATTCTATCGGGTCCTGCAGGTGGAGTTGTGGGTTATGCGTTGACATCCTACGATCCTGTCACCAAAATCCCTGTTATTGGGTTCGATATGGGAGGAACCAGTACAGATGTCAGCCGATACGGAGCGGGTCGATATGAACATGTGTTTGAAACAACTACAGCTGGAGTGACCATCCAGTCACCTCAGCTTGATATTAATACAGTGGCAGCTGGTGGTGGTTCTCAGCTATTTTATCGCAATGGCCTCTTCGTTGTAGGTCCGGAATCTGCAGGGGCACATCCTGGTCCAGCATGCTATCGCAAGAATGGCCCCTTAACGGTGACGGATGCCAATCTATTTCTCGGTAGACTGGTCCCCGAATTTTTCCCTAAGATTTTTGGTCCAAATGAAAACGAGGGATTAGATGAACGAAAAACTCAAAGTCTGTTCGAGCAGCTTACACAAAAAGTCAATGAAGACGCGGCAAATACTGGACAGAACAGAAGAATGACCGCAGAAGAGGTCGCGTTTGGATTCATTAAGGTTGCCAACGAAACGATGACTCGGCCTATCCGATCTTTGACAGAAGCTAAAGGCCATGATACTTCTAAGCATAGACTGGCCACCTTTGGGGGTGCCGGTGGTCAACACGCCGTTGCAATTGGAGAGAGTCTTGGGATCAGACAGATCCTGATACATCGCTACTCCTCTGTTCTTTCTGCCTACGGGATGGCTCTGGCAGATGTCGTTGAGGAAAACCAAGAGCCGGAGTCCCAAACGTGGAGCGATGATCCAATACTCCGGCAAGAACTTGCAGAGAAGATGGCACAGTTAAAGGCGAAGTCAACTCAAAGGCTGCGAGGGCAAGGCTTTGATGAATACTCGATTGTGTTTGAAGAATATCTCAATATGCGATACCATGGCACAGAATCGGCTCTGATGATCCTGAAACCCAGCAAAGAGGAGTCTGATCTGCTTTTTGAAAGAGATGAATGGGCCTTTGGGAAGGCCTTTGTCCAACAACATGAACAAGAATTCGGGTTTACCTTGCCAGATAGAGATATCATTGTAGACGATGTACGCATTAGGGGTATTGGGAAGAGGTTCAAGATGTCTGAGAAGACTGTGGATCAGCAGCTATCAGAAGCCAAGCCTCGCAACGTGAAACACCAGGAGTATCGAAAGTCACTTGTTTATTTTGAAGGTGGACGGCTAGAGACTCCTATTTATAGACTGGACGATTTACAGATCAATGACCAAATCAACGGGCCGGGGATTATTGTCGACGATACACAGACCATTGTTCTGACCCCTGGAAGCTCAGCGCTTCTTACCAAGACCCATGTTGTCATCAACATCGGCAAATCAGATCCCAATGTCGACCCTCCTGAAATCAGTACCGATACCGTGGATCCTATCTTGCTAAGTGTTTTCTCTCATCGGTTTATGGCTATTGCGGAGCAGATGGGGCGAGCTTTACAAAAAACGAGTGTCAGTACTAATGTCAAGGAGCGGCTTGACTACTCTTGCGCGTTGTTTGATGCAGAAGGTGGTCTAGTTGCGAATGCACCGCATCTTCCTGTGCATTTAGGAAGCATGTCAACCTGTGTTCGCATTCAAGCTCAAATATGGCAGGGTAAACTAAAGCCGGGGGATGTAATTGTATCAAACCATCCAGAGTTTGGTGGCACTCATCTTCCGGATATCACGGTCATTCAGCCCGCTTTTAGCGACGGCAAAATCCTCTTTTACGTTGCCTCTAGGGCCCATCATGGTAAGACACAGCATTTATTGGCAGCATATTGAGGTGATTGTGAACCTATGGCCTCTTTGATTCGGAGGGGCAGAAAAGCGTCAAGGAGTGTTATCTTCTGAGAATATAACTAACCAGTTCTCATCTAGCCGATATAGGTGGAATTCTACCTGGGTCGATGCCACCTCACTCCAAAGAGCTCTATCAAGAAGGGGCAGCAATAAAGAGTGAGAAGCTAGTATCCGAGGGCGTGTTTAACGACGAGTGCATCACGGAGCTGCTGTACCACGAACCAGCACGGTATCCTGACTGCAGTGGAACTCGGTGCCTAGCAGACAATCTCAACGATCTCAAGGCCCAGATCGCATCCAACAAAAAGGGAATTGGTCTGATCAAGACTCTCATTGAAGAATATGGAGAAGATGTGGTCTCGTTTTATATGCGCCAAATTCAAGAAAATGCCGAGCTTAGTGTACGCAGTTTGCTCAAAGAAGTCAGCGACAAATTTACTGGGAAGAACCTGAAAGCTATTGATTATATGGATGATGGAACCCCCATTCAATTAGAGATTTCGATTGACCGAGAGAACGGCGAGGCAATTTTTGACTTCAATGGAACAGGGCCCGAAGTTTATGGTGTGTTATACCTCCGATTTTATTGCTAATGAAATTTTCTCTCTCTAACTGAACCAGCCAATATCAATGCCCCAGAAGCCGTTACATTTTCGGCAATCATATATTGCCTCCGGTGTCTCATTTCTGCTGATATCCCCTTAAACCAGGGTTGTCTAAAGCCAATTGACGTCCGTATACCTCCACAAAGCCTGCTGTCTCCATCGGGATCTGCTGCAGTTGTAGGAGGCAATGTTCTTACGGTATGATCTCCCTCTATATTCACTATAATGCTGCTTGACAGATCGCTGAGTTGATTTATCAAGAGTCAACGAGTTACCGATGTGATCCTGAAATGCTTCCAAGTGTGCGCCGCATCCCAGGGGGACACTAATAACTTGACATTTGGGATGGGTGGTAATAGAGCCGGTAAAGTGGAAAAGAAAGGATTTGGCTACTATGAAACCATCGCTGGCGGAAGTGGTGCAGGGCCGACCTGGGAGGGCACATCGGGAGTGCATACTCACATGACCAACACGCGTATCACTGATGCTGAAGTTTTCGAGCGGCGATACCCTGTCATACTGAGGGAGTTTAGCCTACGTACGAACTCGGGTGGTGCCGGGCAACACCGTGGAGGAGATGGAGTTATTCGAGATATTGAGTTTCGAATTCCAGTACAGGTGTCTATACTTTCTGAACGCAGAGTCTATCATCCCTATGGATTGGAGGGGGGCGAAGATGCCAAATGCGGCCAGAATCTTTGGGTGCGTCGTGTACATGGGTCGAACGCCAATTGGGAAGAACGCATTTTAAACCTGGGCGGGAAGAATTCCGTTCAAATGCAGCCTGGGGAACGTATCATCATCAAAACCCCCGGAGGCGGAGGATGGGGTCGAGCTGGGGACCAACATCAACTTCTTCGTGAACGAGATGCTCGACATACATGGCGCGGAGGCTCCATTGCCACTCGAGAAGCAACGCAAGAAGCAAGCATGTGAAATGAGCCGCTGGCCCCCATTTGATATGGAAAGGGTCCTACGAAGAGGGAAGAGGGAAGAGGGAAGAGGGAAGCGCACAGACTGCCTAAATTAATGGAACCCAACTAGATCAGTTGACGGTTATTCTCCTCCAGTTGACCTCATATAGCTCAAGGAAAGTGGGTGACCTACTTGTTCCGTATGTTAAAAATGTTTTTGAAGAAATGATGTTCTATGAACCGATCCCTCTTTCCCTTATTGAACAAGCCTACAGTATAGCAGATCATGGCCCCAAGTTTTTCTCAAAATAAAATCATGCATGATAAAATATGCAATTCTCTACAATAATTGATTGTGGAAATCAGACTCTCGGCTGAAACAGGTAATAAGCAGATGGGTTCATGCCATTAGTAGTTGCGCTGATTGTGGCATAATATTGGAAAGCTCTTGTACAATACTTTCATTTGAGCAGATGTTGCAAATCATGCTTCGCTCTCGTCCTCTTCACTGGTAGCCTCGATGTTCTGTTTAGAAGGACTAGCAGCCTTGTTGGATTTGCTGCGAGTTGCACCAACATCATCGTCACCATCGTCATCAGATTGAGGTCCATCTGCGGAATAGACAGGTCTCGGTACCGACTCGCCCTGTTCCTTGAGAACCTCCTCAATGTCGGGGAGTATTTTGAGAAAAGCAGCGAATTGAGCTACTGGCATAGAAATTCCCTGATGAAAGTAGTCCCCATGATATGAGTGACCGAGTATGTAAAAAATAATAATTGGTTTCCCCTCGAGCTTCGAAGGAAAATGAAGTATTCCAGGGGACACATACCTTTTTTCCTGGGAGCTCTTGCCCATCTTTCTCATAGTATTCACGAAGATTGACCATATTCTTGCCACGAAATGAAGAGACAGTTACGCGGCGCATCTTGGATATTTCCCAGTACTTGTCTCCATTCGCATCCACTTTCGGGGTGCTCTCACCGGCATTGACTTTGGCTTTCTTAGGTTGAACTTGAACATCAGTCTCAGCATCTTGCGTATTCGACGACCGCTTCCGAGAGGCCATGATGGAAATAGTGATGTAAAGGAGGGTGAGCAGCTGGTGGCAGAGCGTGTGACGTCGCGAGTCGCGTTAATGCTCATGATAACGCGTCAAGTCACATGGAGATAAGATCTTTCCTTGTTTGGTAAATTGAATTTGGCGGTTTAAAACATTAAAGGTATATCATTTCTGTAAGAGACACGAGTAAATTCTGAAAGAAACGGTTATTTTGCGTCTTGAATGTATTATATGCCAAAGTGACTCTTATATCATTTCTTCATGTATTGCGTTTATTACAGTGAGTTTGGTTGAATCGGAACAGCAGATCCGGTGCTCGACCCTATCCACACACCCGAGCAGAATATGCTGCCAAGAACTTTCACTATATGATATCTATATTAATTCTGGCACTATCACAGCGCCAGTACACGCAAGCCTTGTAAAAGAACAGAGAAAACGAATCCCTGGGCCACGCTTTGGACCTGGAGACTGTCGAAAATTTTCTCCAGGGCCTCCCGACTAGCAGCAGCACCCATGACACTGGTAAGTGCCTGTGGGATTCCTCGCTGCACAAATAGTCGACGTGCTTTGATCCGTAGTTGCTCTTTTTCCTCCTCTGTAGCTGGCGGGGGCCAGGCGAGTAGCTCTGCTTCTGTTGGCAGGGCATTTTCACGGAGCTTCTTCAAGTATTCACTGAGCGCATCATCTGATGTATGGCTTTCAATCATGGATTCTTGTAGAAGAGTTCGGATTGTCTCAAGTGTTGGACTCGCCGGGCGCAAAATGTACGACTTGGCCGCATTCAGCAGCGTGCGGCGGATATTCCATGCTGAAGATAGTGTGTATAACTCGTTGATTACCGCAAAGATCAACTCAACTGCAATTTGAGTCTCGTCTGCAGTAATGGGTTGCTGCTGCCGGCGTATACTCTGTGGGGTAGAATCAAAGTCATTGCTAGGCCTCGTATCGCTAGGAAGTGGCGGGGATGTTCGCCCAGTAAACCATTTATCTTGCATTCTCGCCGGCCCAATGCTAGACTCCGTGGATTGCCGACTCTCGGACTGTACAAGCGTTGACTCCGAGAACCCTGTGTCTTGGCCATTTCCAGCCTCACCTACTGAAGACTTATGTGTTTCGACTCGGGAGGATTCCGTTGCGGAGGCGGCTGGCGAAGTTATTGATCGAGACGCGCTCCCATCGCCATTTTGAAGAGCAGATAGGTGATCATAACTCTCTAGAGCACTCGGCTTCCCCGCAGAACCAAAAGAGGCCGGAACTTCATATTCAGACTTTGAGGCAATCTGTTGGTCTTCAGACCGTTGGTCGAGAGTATTGGTCGGCTTTCGACTATGGCCAGAACCTCCAAAGACCCCTGTCACGCCATCAAAAACTGCTCTGCCACCCCCAGCTACCCCCTTCGGAGCATTCGTTAATGCGCCCAATACCCCTTTGCCCACATTTTCGAAGGCGCTTTGGCTTGGGAAAGAAAACCCAGATTTTGTGGTCACATCAACTTCGTTGGAACCGCGCTCTTTTTCAAGAAACTGGCGCATACGGTTAGTTTCTGCAAGGGACTCATGCTTTACTGCCTCTTGTAGATAACGCTCCAATTCACGAGCAAGCTCATGTCTGGTTTTGCCCTTCCAAGCAGGCAGAGTAGGAAACTGCTCAGAGAAGCTTTGGATTCGATTTAATCTTGCCACCGTCTCTAGCATTTCATGCACAGATTGGAAGTCGGTATATTTCCGGAATACCATCCATCCCGTTGAGCGTGTTGAAGTTGGTTCAACTTGTAGTAGGTAATCCCAAGTTGGCTTCGATTTGACGGTGCCCTTTTCGCTTCCTGCTGCATCGTCATCAACCATGACCTGGGCTCCATGGAGGCTAACCGGTGACACGGAAACTTCTCGATGCGAAGGTGCCATTGGCCTTTGTGGTTCTGGGGATATTGCGCCCACTCCAACATCACCCCGCTGGTCCTCTGGCATCCATTTTGATGGGAGTTCCGCTTTATTATTGGGATCAGAACTTGATGTATCCGTGTTCTGGCGACACTGAGGTTGCGACTCGGGAACTGTGTTTTCCACATCCTGGGAGGCAATTAAGGCGCTGAGACGCTTGGCTTCCCTAAGAGCTTTTTCTGTTGCCTCATCTACCTGCCCCGTTCGGCGTTCAGCGGGTTGAGCCAGAGTTTGACCGGTTGCAGATTCAGATGGTACATTCTTGGGCTCATTTGGGACTTTGCCAGCACTGACGCCTTGGTTTCGTGCGCCCTCGACGCCAGCGTCGATTGCATGCATAATCTCGGATTCACCATCTTGGAGAAGATAGATTATCCATTCGTTTATGAATTCGGGACGAGATAGGCTGATCACGGTGGACTCTAGCACAACTCTCGCGAAAACTTCCCGAAGAAAATCTCGGGCAGGAGAGCAGCGATATGTTTTGGAATCAAGATAGTTGGATAAGATATCATCAGCAATCATGTTAAGCTTTTTCCTTTGCTGTTCTTTGGAAAGCACGTTGGCAAGGCTGCTATCCGGTGCATTCTCAAGATATCTCTCCACGATCGATGAGGTTTCCGTTGATGCTGACCCCGCAGTAGCAAATGCTGCGGCAAGCTCGTTCAAGAAGACAATGATTATAGAAGATGAGTTGGTAAGGAACTGTAAGAATGTTTCCTCCGTTCGTTTGCGTGACAGATGCGATGAAATGGTTGTCACAAAATGGGTTAATGTTCTTCGACAGGATTCTGGAAAGACTGCTTCCTCTGGTAGAATCGGCTCATACCAATATCTTTTCATCGGTTAGCCACATTGCTCTTTCGTTCATGAAGAGGGGGGCAGGGGGTCGGGAATTTGGCCGCCTTACTTCACATAGTCATTGATTACAGCATCCGTGAACGACCTCAACGCAGCAGCAGTCAGAGGCTGGAAAGAGGAAAATTCAAGGTCGGACAAGGTCAGATCCTCTGGAGCAGCAACCAGGTTGCCGTTGTTGCCGTCGTTGTCTGTGGCGGAGGGCTGGTGAAGAGACCAGTCTAACAATCGTTTGGAGACCTCAAGGGCTAGCTTCGGTCGCCGTGTGGATATTGGTAAACCATCGTCGCCATTGTTGGCCGAGGTGGGACCCTCCCACGATGCATGAAGAATGACGCCCAATGCGGCCCCAATCAATATAAGCCCAACTCGTCCTAAGATGACATAGGTGCCAATGAAAAGGAGGGATAGTACACCGAGCAGCCTTTCGTTGCTGGCGTGTGATAGAAATTCCAGTGACGAGTCAAGACACTCTTTCAAAATGCTTGTATGATATATAGATTCAGGGGACGCCGTGTCGGGTTGTGGAAGTTGAGGAGAGCGCGTCAGGTCCGACGGCGCCGGGGCGGGTTTGGATGCGGCCACATCATCGCTGGAGGAAACCATAGCGATTCTGAATGAGATATGTTAGTTAAGATATGGATTCAAGTAGCATCAAATTTGGGTCCTACCTCCATTACCCTCTGATGGGAGGGGACGTATAAAGTGTATTGAATGAGAGAAGAAATGCCAAGAGAGTGTAATGAATGATTCCAGGAGATTACGAGCTACGCATGTATGGTCGGTGCGGAGCCTTGGCCGATAAAGGATAAGGGGTCCCCGCATATATCAATGGCCACATACATATTACAGTTAATAGCCCTGGAGTGTTCATGTGAATATTTGAAGTATTGAAGTATTCAAGTATTAAGTCTTGTATTATTCGTGTATCCATTCATCATTGTCTCGGGAGGTCAATTGGAACTCCCCCTTGACATCTAAAGCAAAAAGAGTGGAAGTTTTTCTCCGCTATCCGAGTGAATCCAGTCATTCAAAGTGAATGTGTGTCATGCCGGATGATAAGAAAGATAGCGGGATGATCGTGTATCTACTCTCTAAATTTCTAATCTAAAATAACAAGAACCAGACGCGTCTCTCATCGAGTTCGTACATACTTGGTATGCGAACCTTGGGCAACAAGGATTAGACCGGCCTCGGTCTTTTTGGAAATCGTCACAGTTGTAAAGGCAAGCGACTTCCCAACCTTGTTGGCACGGCTTTCAATTTCTATCCAGTCGCCGTCGGTGGCAGTAGAGAGATAGTTCACATGAATATCTGTGCTGACCCCAGTTGAATCCAACCCATGCGATGCGATAGCCATTCCACCTGCCCAGTCAGTCACACAGGCTGAGAAAGCCCCATGCAAGGTACCCTTGGAATTAAGTTGGCGAGGACCGACGTGGAGACGGGCACGAACAATGCCCTTTTCAGCATCATAAATTTCAACTTCATTTAGAAGAAATTCGTAGATGGGACTGTTAGGACGAGTACGTTCCCACACTTTGAGGACCTGCTGGAGCTCAGTGTTCATGGCTGCGTTGATTGCGGGTTTGAAAAATTGAAAAACTGAAGAACTGAAAGAAAAAGATAAAAATTTGTGAATGAAGAAGAATAGAAGAAGTGGAAGGAAAAAAAAAAGAATCAAGTGGGAAAAGAAGGAAAGAAGCGGAAAAAGGTTGCGCCGACAAAGCAACGTGGGTCTGGTCTACTCCCGCTTTCTCCGATGCCGGGATTTACGCGACAGCATCTGGGACAAGAGAAAGTGATTGACGTCTTCGTCGCTCCAGTATGTGAGGTGACTGGCAATACTTGCAATTAGAGATATGTCGAATGCCCCTCTAGAAATCGGAAATGAATAAAAATTAGCCAATTACCAGATTAAATTAAAATATAAAAGAAAGAAAGCATGGGAAGAGGATACTTACTCTTGCACACTATAATCAACACGACCATTGGAGTTTAAGGAGCGCACTTTGGCGTCTTCAAACTTCATCTTTCGTTCATGCTCTTCAGAATCAAACTCTGATTCGTTTTCGTCGGGGGACTTGGTCGACGAATCCCGGTGCATCCTACGACTTTTTTGAAACCCATCGTACAAAGTTTCGAGATCTGAATCAATCAAGGTTTGGAAGTGATCTTCGGATTCATGCGACGAATGTTGGACAGATCCGGACTGAGTACGCTTGTGCCCCAGTGAGCCATCGGATGGTTTCTCATGGGCAGAGCCTTCGTCGGAATTTAACCCCAAATGCCGGTTTAATAAACTGCTAGCGACGCCAGATGTGAAGTTGCTCCAGAGAGAGCCCACGCTCTGGCCCATACGATCCCTGAGAATAGAAAGACTCTGACCAGAGGTCGTCCACAGATTTTTCTTGACTGACGGGAGAGGCTGGGGCTTGAGACTTGCCATCGCCGGGGAGACAAGCGGCTCGAGACGATAGCTAACAGGGTCTGATGGGTGAAAAATATTGTACAGGTCCCGACATTTCGGTATAGAAGAGATAGCGAAATGATCAGTTCTATGCCGTCCGGTACTGCCATGCGAGTCCTGTTTTGATTCTCCAGGGGTTCCAAGAGTTTGGGATTCAAGTTCAACGTCCAGTGCACTTTTGCGATTCTTCGCACCCACAGGTGAGTATCCGGCAATTGTTTTCCCCTTGAGCATCTGAAAAAGCGCTATCGGGGATCCCAGGCAAAAGAACTCTTCACATTCGAAATTTAAGGCGCTAGATCCGTTGCCTTCTTGATCTGAAGTATTATCGCTTTGTTCCATGTTCGCTTTATCCTTTCGGGGCCCATCAACGACACTCGGTTGATGGCACAAAATGTCGAACAAAATCGCACTGCCAAGGGAGTGTCCACAAAGGCTGACAGATCCTTGGAAGGATGGGTTGCGCTTCTTATACAGATGAACAATACGGTTGCACTCCTGTTTCACAATGTTTGAGATATGCTCACAATACCCACTTTGATAGAGGAGCACATCCATTGCTAGATCCGAGATTAGATTGCGTACAGCCGGCACACTTTCCAGTGTGATATCCGCCAAGCTAGGATATGCATCATCCTCGAGTGTATCTCCATCAGCCAAGTCAAGTTCCTTTCGGTTCTGCCGCACCCCTCGATAAGGAAAGTCCAAAAGATGGCGCCAGCATCTAAATTTAGTTAGCATGAATAAACCTTTAAGATGACCAAGCCACCTCTTTATGCGGAGAGCCTGTTCACGAGGCGAAGAAGAGCAGAATTTTTCACTTACACGGGGAGTACTTGCACGCGACAATTTTTATCGGTATCGGCGAATGCCGAGTTAAGGGCCTGAAGGTCGGGTGAAGCTTTATAAACACCTTTCAGTGTTTTTCGAAGGACATTCACGTCATGAATGAAATTGATGCTTTCCAGTCGCAATCCAAGTCGCTGGCCAATGCCATGGGTAACCAGGATTAAGTGCTCAACTTCCCGTTCTCTATCTTCACTATCGACTTCCCCCAAGTCTTCCATCTCTTGTTCTTCCTGCTGACGAGCTTGTTCTTCAAGTTCTGCCGGATTCTGTGGCTCTCCAGCAAGTGATGACATCTGTCTCTCAAGCGTAGACCTAGGCAGCTTACCAGAGCCAACTGATTCGGTAGATTCTCCCACATTTGGTACTTCTATCGGTCCGGACCCAGCAGACTGTGCAACCTTAGGGGTTGAGATGCCAGAGCTGGCTTCGGAAGTCGCCTTTTCGTTGGACTTTTGCTCGTGAGTCCGAGAATCCGTTGTATCCTTCGCACGTTTCTGTTCTACTAGACCACGTACCACCTTTCTACCAGAGACTCCGCCTAACTTTTGGTATACAGTTGTACTGACACGTGACATAAAATCATCAGTGTTGATCCAAGCCGTCGATGCGTCCTGGTAGACAACAACCCGGTTCATGTAAGCTCCAAAAAGACGGTATGGTTGAGAATCCATAGTAGGTCCAGATTCTTCACTTTTAGCATTTTGAGAAGCAGACTTGACTACTGGTTTCTGTGGGTGTGACGTGTCGGTTTCTGGCTGGGAATCTGGTTTTTCCTCCGGTCGATTCAATCTGTCCTTTATGGCAGGATCAAACAAGGTAGTCTCTTCAGAATCTACCTTCCATGGACGTATCTTGAGATATCCCTCTTCTAATTGGGTTGCAAGGTTTTCTTCGCAAGGCTTCAAGGTTGAGCCATCCTGGAAAAACCACGTTCCGCGACGAACTTCGTAGATAGGACCTATCCAGTAAGCTGGAATTAATTCCCGAAGCTCCACATCTACATCAAATAGGTAGTCTTCATTCACTGGGACTTTCTTTGAAATTGGGCTGGTGGTTGACGGTTGGGCTTCAGAGCTATCTTTACAATCTTCAGCCTCCGATAGTCGCAAGTATGTCGCTTCGATTGCTTGAGAGTCTTTTTGCGAGAAGGGTATGAACTTCTTTGGCGGAGCTGGTGGTTTTTGATCGACTTTATTCGGTTCAAGAAGGACTGGCTTCCGTTTTGGTGAGTCCACCGCATAAAACCATCTCACTTTCAGCGGTGGGCAATCCAAGGGGTAATGACGGAAAGCCAGCTTGTGTCGGTGGGTTACTGTATGATCTTCGCCTTGAGAGCGCTGAAGAGGTTCAATTTTCGGAGAGCGATCCGGCTGGGGCGTAGAACTCTTGGGGGTCGCCCAGGGAGAAAAGGACCCTAGGAAGGATTTCTGGTCAGCGCCCGCCATGGCCGTTGGCCACGTCCGACGCAAGGCACCCGAACGAATCAGTGCAGATGTTTGAGCCAATCTGTATGTATGCTTTGAAGCCGTTGAAAGTTAAGATGCCTGGTAGAGCAACGAGGAGTGGTTTGACAGCAGCGTAATGGAAGGGCAGTCCTGGGAATTCAACAATGATCAGCGAAATTAAGCAGCTCAAAGCTCAACGGCTTTGGAGTTCAAATGTTGTTGACACTCTGCATGACGTAATCGGCGGGTTGGCAGAGCCCCACTATCGATGCCCGGGGGTAGCATATAGTAAATACATATATATATATGTATATTAGTACATAGTAGTATGCCATGCTAATGGCGTACATCTTGAAGTGCATTGCATGCATTGCTATTCTAACTTGAAGGTGCGAATAAATGTCTCATGTAGAATATCCGGGTCTTCTTAAAGCCCATGATTTCAAATAGTGACAGTGTGACACTCGTTACTATATACTTTCCAAGTTCCACCAGTCTCTATATCCATTTCATTGTATATTTACCCACAGATTGATGACGGTTTCAAGTTCTCCCAGTGTCCCACGGACTTTGGGGTCATCTTGACTCAACATTGAGACCCGCTAGTAACTTAAATGTTCTGATTCATCATCAGAGAGTCAAATAGACCCCAGTCTGTTTCGTTGCCTTCCATACAGAAAGGGTCCAACCATCCTAAAGAATTGCTATCTTTCCACTGAATTGCCAGCTCAGACGGGGTCATCGTACTTTCTTGTGCTGGAGGATCTTCTAGAATAGCCTTTACCGCCCGGGCAACATATCGCGCATCTCGGCTTGCAGAAGACCTTTCGATACAAATGGCATGGGCCTGCTTCAGTAGCGAGAAAATCGTCTTTTCATAACTGGGGTGCATAAGTGATAGCTGTAGGTCCCTTCTGCGCCCGGTATGAATCACCAGACAAAGAATCATGACACCCATCAAGAAATCATTCATAGTAAAGTTAGTAAGCATCCAGCGCTCCTGGCAAAGTTGTCCTCCCGGTGCGAATTCCTTATACATCTCAATAAACTGACTCACTAGGCGTCGCCCGGCAATGAAGCATGCCTCAGTGCTAAACGTATTTCCTTGGCTCATGTACTTGCGATGAAGAACGCACAGACTTTTCAGATAAATGAATTCCACGTATATGCGTACCATGATCAAAAAAGGTGGATCTGAAACAGATTCAGATATAGGTCGAGTTCGTAATATTTTCGGTATGGTAGTGTGCATCTGTTTAATTTGATCATCTAGCTCGATGATCTGTGTCTCCGATTTGTCGTGAAAGCTTAGGGTCTCCCGACACACCGAGCTGAAAATGTTCATCTGTCGGTCTTTGACAATGAACCAAAGTATTCCCATGGGCTCAGTCTCTGCACGCGATATTGGAAGCACTTGGGTATCGACGTTGAAGTCCGCATCTGACAGGTTCCTTGGAGACTTTGTATCGCAGTTCTCAATGCATATATTGCTTGGAAGACCCAACTGAAACGAGATCATGGCGTCGAATTGTTTGAGAAGAGCCCAAAGCCGTCGGCGCATTTCCCCCTCGAAGACTGTAAACGAACCGACAAAGTCCGGGTCTCGGTGATAACCCAATTCGTAGGCCAGGCGGACTGCCATTGAGAAAATGACCCCGGCTTCTCGGGATGGGTCGAGACTTTGCATGCTTTTGCATTGGGCGTAAATAGCGAGTGCTTCCACCGCAAATGGCTGCGGGCGGTGATATTCCCCCGTCACCAAGCATTTGCCCGCTGCTATATGGAATTGTGCGGTTCGAGCGGTCACCTCATCGCTAGAGCACGGAGGAAGACCAGTCGCACCCTGTATAAGACTGGCTAGGCAACATATAGAGAATAGCACCGAAATCCAAAGGACATTAGTTTCCGTCGGGTTGCCCCAAAATGAATTATACTGACGTTGAAACTGGAACATATGGATAAACGGAATAATAAAGCTTTCCCCTCGGAAGAAGACTGCGAGTAGCCGATCTACCTCTTCTCTCGGTGGTAGAAAATGTAAGATAATATGCTTCGTCAAATAGCTTTCGGATGAGCCAAAAAGGACGGTCTCCTTTTGTGGGCCTAATACTAGATCCGGTGCGCTGGCATCTATTCCCGAGGATTCTCCTTCACCATCCAGAGTCGCTTTGAGCTCCTGTATGTCGTCGAGGATAGCAGACCAATGGGTTGAGCCAACATAATTTGCTGCACTCATATTTTGAGCCGGATCAGAATAAGGAAGTCCCATTAGATTGGCAGGTGATTGATCGTTGGTAGAGGTGCCAGTGGCAGAGGGTTTATCTGTAGGACGCATCATATCTCTTACAAGCGACTCTAGGTGGGACAGTCGATCTTGCGCTGTCAAAAGCTGCTTGTAATTTTGCCGGGGCTGCTGATACAAGCAGACGACCGCCTCACCTCTTCGTACGCACGAGGTGCAAGGCTGTTGGCGATCGCAGCGCAATTTCGCCTTGCGACATTGAGTGCAGACTAGTGATTGCAGGTGGAGTTTTATGGTGCTAGCAGGGTCTATAGCATTATCCTTTTGTATGCGAAATTTTCCAGTCAAGCGAGAAAAGTCGGCCATTTATCAAGAAACAGGTAGGTAAAGGGTTCTCAATACAAGAAGGAAAGAAAGAGTTGATGAGGTTAACCCTTTAGGGGGCGGGGGCGGGAATTCTTTCAAGGTTCCACCCATAACACTGCAGAAATAAGGCTCTGGAGTAGCACTTCGATGTTGAGGTTTACATACACTCTAGTTTATCCAATTACAGGGAACATTTTTGATTGTGGCTCAATCCAGGAATTTCCTCAGCCGAGCCGAATTTCCCTTTGGGCACAACAAATCTGTATTCAGTAAGAAATAAGTATCCATGATTATCTCCGAAGATGGTGCAAAGTACAAAGAGTTGAAGCCTTCGTACCCTGAAAAATAACTAAGATCCATTACTACATAAACGAAACAAAAAAAAGTACAATGGACAATCCAATCGTGTTGATTACCGGTGCCAACCAATACTGGGTTGTGTCTGGAGACAATCCGAGCTCTGTTTCGCTCTCATAAACCCTATACAATTCTGCTAGGGAGTTGCAGCATAGCCAACGCCAATTTGGCCATTGAGCAGCTTCAAGCCGAATACTCTAACAGCGAGACTAGCCTCACCGGTTCAAGTAGATGTGGAGGATGATGAGTCCATGCAAAGGGCCTTCGACTACGTGACCCAAACTTTTGGCTGGATCGATATGTTGATCAATAACGCAGGTAAGACTCGCATCCATAACTTGGCTACATATTCTAAAATCACATCTGATGGTCAAACTTACGAAAGATTCATACAAAGGGGGCCAGTTTGACCAACATATGTACTCAAGCTCCAATACCATGCGGGAGATGTGGAACAAATCATGGAATGTCAACACCACAGGGACCCAAATTCTCACCCATACATTTGTGCCACTTTTGCTCAAGTCCTCGAGTCCACGACTGCTCTTTATAACCAGCGGCACTTCAACCTTGGCAGAGTCCAAGAACCCAGCGTTGCCAATTAATCACCCGCCTGCGAAAGGTTGGCCTAAGATGAGACCATCTATTTCTGCCTATCGTGCCAGTAAGACGGGGAAACATGATGATGCGTGAATGGGTCCGGGTTTTGCAGGCAGATGGAGTCAAGACATGCTGTATTTCACCCGGATTCTTAGCCACTGGCCTAGGTGGGGATCAAGAGCGGAATCTGGGGCAGATGGGCGCAATTCACCAGGCGATTGGGGCGGAGTTCATACGAGAAGTGGCGGAGGGTTTTTTGCGACCAAGATGAAGGAGTGGTAGTCTGATGAGATGGGGTTCAGCCATGGTAAAGTATTGAAGTCAATAAGATTGTTTGGTGTCAACCTTGTTAGCGCACAATCAGCTTCGACGTCATTAGGCAGAGCAATTGAATGGTATCAAATACAGACTTATTACAAGTAAAATACGCAAATATTTCTAGTAAGTCTAGCTCCGGAGCGGCTTTGTTGCTGGATTTTACCGTAACAATACAATTTCCCCGTTTATTGATGCAGGCTACGCCATACGGTGGCTCATCGGACCCCACCTCCTTCTCTCACGCTCTCACCTTCGCTTTCTCTCCCATCCTTTCTTTACATCCCCCCCCCCCCCCAACTCTACTCTCCTCCCTTTGTTTTTTTTCCCTCGAGGTTGGATATTATTTGGGACATCGTCCCTACTCAATTTCTCGGTGGTTGTCCCTACCGGATCAACGTCGATTTCCACTAATCGATTACGCTATTCTTCGAGATCTGCGGTTCAAACCCGCTAGTGCCTGAACCCCTCGTTCTCAACACGTTGGTCTTTTCAAGATGAACGCCCTCAAGCTCCAAAAGTTTGTACCACAAGAAAAATGTTTTCCTCGACTGGCGCTGGATCACATTGGTTGCTAACTTCAAATCACTTTTGTCAGGCGTTTCCCGCAGCTCGACCAGGGCGAGATTTTCTCTCTCCAAGATGCATTCCACAAGTTGGATATTGATGATCGCGGCTATTTGGACGAAGCTTCCGTGATCAAGGCTGCTCAACAGTCTGAGCGACAACCCTATGATGTTGTGCGTCAGACTTTGAAGGGCGTAGAGCTCGATAGCTCCCGACGTGTCGAGCTCGAAGATTATATCGATGTATGTGGTTGTTTTATCCTGTATCTCCCACAAGACATACATGTTCAATCCCTGACACCCACTTAAGCTAGTTGCGAGACTCCGATCCGGACCAGCCCCCGGCGCTCAAGCTGCATCCAGCCCCGCGGCCGTGATTCAAGGAGCCGGCGCCGGCGCCGGCGCATCCCGGGGACATGCCTCCAAAGGAAGTGTCGGCGGTAGAATTCATGTCCAAGGTTCTTCGTCCAATGTCACACATACGATAAACGAAGATGAGCGAACTGAGTTCACACGACACATCAATGCCATCCTGGCCGGTGATCCTGATATTGGCAACCTTCTACCTTTCCCAACTGATACCTTTGAAATGTTCGACAAGTGTAAAGACGGTTTGGTCCTGGCTAAGTTGATCAACGATAGTGTGCCAGACACTATTGATGAGCGTGTTTTGAACAAGGCAGGAAAGAAAATCAAGCAACTGAATGCTTTCCACATGACGGAGAACAATAACATTGTTATTAACTCTGCTAAGGGTATTGGCTGTTCAGTGGTGAACATTGGCAGTGGAGACATCATTGAGGTCCGCGAGCATTTGATCTTGGGATTGATTTGGCAAATTATTCGCCGTGGCCTGCTGGGCAAGATCGATATTAAACTTCACCCTGAGCTCTACCGACTTCTGGACGAGGACGAGACCCTTGAGCAGTTCCTCCGCTTGCCTCCAGAGCAGATCTTGCTCCGCTGGTTTAACTACCATCTCAAGAACGCTAAGTGGGATCGACGGTAAGTTAGCTCTTAATTCCAAATTATCCTTGGGAAACCCGAATTTTGCTGACGAGTTTAAAAACAAAATTAGAGTAACCAACTTCTCTACTGATGTTAAGGATGGAGAGAATTATACTGTTCTTTTGAATCAACTTGCGCCGGAAGTTTGCTCTCGTAGTCCTCTTCAGACAAATGACTTACTTCAGCGAGCCGAGCAGGTTCTCACCAATGCCGAGAAACTTGATTGCCGGAAATTCCTGACCCCGACTTCTCTTGTTGCTGGAAACCCCAAGTTGAACCTTGCGTTCGTTGCCAATCTTTTCAACACCCATCCAGGACTGGATCCGATCACGGAAGAGGAGAAGCTTGAGGTAGAGGACTTTGACGCCGAAGGAGAGCGTGAAGCGCGAGTGTTCACCCTTTGGTTGAACTCACTTGATGTGCAGCCGGCAGTTAATTCGCTCTTTGATGATCTACGAGATGGTAGCATCCTGATGCAGGCTTACGACAAGGTCATCCCCGGCAGTGTCAATTGGCGACACGTGAACAAGCCCCCTGCCTCGGGCGCCGAACTGATGCGTTTCAAGGCCGTGGAGAATACTAACTATGCTATTGAGCTTGGAAAGCACAACGGTTTCTCTTTGGTCGGCGTTCAGGGTGCTGACATCACAGATGGTCAGCGAACGCTGACCCTCGGCTTGGTCTGGCAGTTGATGCGTAGGGATATTACCAACACCTTGTCGGCCCTGGCCCAGCGACTTGGCAAGCGCGAGATTACGGACTCTGAGATGATTAGATGGGCTAATGATATGTCCAAGAGTGGTGGACGCACTTCCGCTATCCGCAGCTTCAAGGATTCGTCCATTGGCACCGGCGTGTTCCTGCTGGATGTGCTGAATGGTATGAAGAGCAGCTATGTCGACTATGACTTAGTCACTCCTGGCCGGTCCGAAGAGGAGGCATATGCCAATGCCAAACTGAGCATTAGTATCGCCAGAAAGATGGGAGCCACTATCTGGTTGGTACCCGAGGATATTTGCCAAGTGCGCTCGCGTCTGGTCACCACATTTATCGGTACGTTCCTTCCCCGATTCACCACCATATTGCATACTTTCATACTGACATGTCTACCTAGGTTCTCTTATGGCTACTTTCGAGAAGATGTAAGAAGCGCAGCTTTCATTATCACATATCTACGTCACAGGTGTCACTCTAGTAGCACCAATCACTATTGCAGCTACGCTTCAGCCATGACATGCGGTTATCATACTTTTTGTTTTCTTATCTTAACCCTACACACTTACTTATGTTTCCTCAACGCATGTACATTCTATGCTTTGAATCCGGCGAAGAAATGGCGTGGTTTGAAATCGAACCGAAAGGGTTGGCTGTTGTGATTATATTGCCACTTGTAGGCAGGATTCACAAGGAGGAAACAACAACATCCCCAAAATAACGGCGAAAAATATGGCAATTCTCAAAGCGAATTTCTTTTTTGTTCAGTATTGCGTACCAATGATTCCTAAGTAGCTATCTCACTCATATTTCTCATAGATACTGGTTGAACCATGCCACAGCTTGAAGAAAAGCGGCTTCCTTTGCAAATTTGATGACAGGGTCGGAGAGATCTGCCCGGACCGCAAAACCATGCTGCACCCCACTGAATAGGTTAATCTGATACGCCTGGCTTGTTTTTGCCAAAATCTCCTCGGATTCATGGCGTTTCGGGGCAGGGAAGATAGCATCAGTCTCTGTGGGAAACGTGTGAGCTGTTGATTCACTTATGGGAATAATAAATCGAGGAAGTCACTTACCAGCCGCAGCAATAGACAGAGGACCCTTAATAGCAGCCAACTCATCAGCTTCCACAAAGCTGGGGTGAGCTACGTAGGCGACATCAATAAGTCCAGGCTGGAGCAGACGGATGGCGTATTTAGCCTAAAAAAAGGCAAAGCAGATCAGTAATTGTAAAAAAGGCCCACTACCTTTACTCTTCCAAAGACGATCCCTTACTCCGAAACAGTATCCAATTCCACCGATACGCTCACATCCCAGAGAAGACTTCATTTCCTGAAGAACAGCCTGGACGACAGGTTCCACACGAGTTGGGGGGTGACCAGGCGGGCCTTTCAGCCAGGCCTGTAAGTCAAACCCCTCAGGGCGATTCAGGGGCACAGGGTCACCATGGAATAAGTCTGGCATGACGACAAAATAGCCATTTGCCGCCAGCTGGTCTGCAATCAATTGAGCATTAACGAAACGGTGGCCAATCACGTCGGTGAGGAGAAGAATAGCCCGCTTGGTGGATTTGTTTTCCGGATAAGACAAGTAAGTCTCAACTAGAGGGTTTTAATGTGCGTCAGAGAAACTGGTTTCTTATGCTATATACCCTTTCAACTGGAGGGGGAGGGTCATCCAGGTCAAACTTACCGCCACCAACCTGTTGAAACTCGCCCTTGGCTTCGCCTTCATGCTTAACGCCGACAGTGCAACAAGCAGCTGGGGGGTTCGATGCCATTGTGGGATATAAAGAGGGTGAACAATTAATAAAATGTTTATGGAATTGGAGTGAGAGAGCTGATGGGATGAGAGAAAAAGAAAAGAGGTGCTCGATGACGTTTTTGAGGATCTCGATTCATAATCAAGAGGCGGGGAAGCTGATACATGTGGGGTCAACCGTCAGAGCCCCATCTGTATTTAGTATTATGTAGTATACTTCATACTTCATATTTCACTCATAATGGGTAATCTAAATGATCAAGTAGAGGCTACATAGCAGACTTGGACCTGTAAAGATCCCCAGCCAAAAGACAACGTTCCCAATCAATCTCCGACCGCGCATCAAACGCGTTCGGCTCAAGGCTACCAGGGGCAGTTGCGACATCTGCATAATTAAGAGATAACCCCGAAGTCGCCGGAAGATGCATAGCATGATCAATTCGTGTATGCAGGCCGAGAGTAAAAAGGTCACTATGCTAGCAGAAACACGCGACAGGTGGAATGCGCTGATTGAGCTGTGGTACACATGACGGAGCAGAAAATTGTGTACCGGACGATTCCAATCGCGGGCAAACTGATCCCACGAAACGGAATTCCACCAGTCTGCATAGAACCCCCGGTCGGCAAATTGAGTGATTTCAGCCAATGCATTAAGCTGTAGAGAGTAAATTGTTAAAACGACTATAATCAATTGAATGACCACTTGGTAGAGGGGTAGAGAGGTAGAGGGGTTTCTACTCACCACGCATTCCCAGATGACATAGAATGCCAGCAGGTATTCCATCATAAATGGGAATAAAAGATCACTTAACACCCACGGGAACTCTTGCAACCGCTCTTGCACTGTCAATTCCTCCTTCATGCGCATTGTGTGCATTACGACCGGGTATATCCAGTTCTGCGAAACGACAATCATGACCACAATGGTGCCGAAAGTGGCTAGAGTCTTCTCACCCACGTAGATCCAGTCAATCTTCTCCGTGCGGGGATATTCCAACTCATAGACAATGGTAGGGAGGCAAATGAAGTCGCAAAAGTTTCCAATTGTTAAGTTATGCGGATAATGATTTGTTGACGAAAACTGACCGCGGAGACCATCTGACAGGAGAACAATCTCTCGCTCAATCAACCTTTTCAAAGAATTCATCTGGTCCATTTCCAGTGGTGTCCCATTTTCAATCGTTTCGGATAGTGACAAAAGATCATCCAAGGCGCAAGAGCCCCCGCAGTCCTGGGGGTCAGTAGAATGTTGGTGTTCGTTCCTTCCGAGCCTCGTGATTTTAGACATCAGGGCTGCATCCTTGGTAGATGCCCGCTTGGAAGTAGTGAAGCTAGATGTATTTTCGGGCTTTTTGCTGTCACCTATGTGCTTCTTCAGTCTTCGTAACCGGACTTTCAGGAGGCCCTTTTTCCGATACAATTCGGACACTTTTAATGTCATGCCAGTCAGTAAATTTATGGCCGAGAAATCGAGCCCTCTCCTCAGGAACTTACGGTATCCGTTAAAAAAAGAGTAGCTGTGTTGTTTCATCAACATTGTCAAGCAATGCAGAACCATGAACACGGTATGGGTCCATGGCCAGTCTCGATGGTAAGTCCACCAGATGGCGACAGCAAGATATGATGCTTGCCATATCTATTCAAAGTTTCAATTAGCCAAAGGTTCTTCATTGTCTTTGAAGCTTCCTTCCTCTTTCCCCTTCAATCTCTTGGCGGGAACTCTGTTACTTACGTTCTGAACTATCCACCCAAGACCGCCCCATCGCAGATAGCCGTGAAAAATGACTCGCTGAAGAACAAGGCAGAATATGGTTGAACAACATAAAACAAGGTCCGAAAAACCGAGCACCAAGACATCCTTGCTGAGCATCAGCTGGATTATCTCATTCTTGCCCCAAATCGTGCCGTAAATTCGCCAATTGTTAGCAGCGACTTTGAGCAGGACCAGGGCCACGCCAAGCCAGAAGAGCGTAAAGAAGCCATGAAATGAGGAAGAGTTGAAATTTGGATTCTGGCGGTCAAAGGTGCTAAGCTGTCGGGTGAACTCTAGATGTTGAAAATGGAACCGGCGTTTCTCTGATCTGGCAGGTTTTTCAGTCTTTTCCAGGCGAAGTTCACTGCTCAAAATACTCTGAAGAACGTCTTGAAGTATTTCGGCATCCTCGGCGGTGAGTAGGTATCGATTTTCTTGGTCAGTCTCTTCGAGCTTTACTGACACGGTTTGACACACTGGTGCATCCTGTTCCAGCTTATTCGGAGCATGGCCCATGGGCATAGACGTGGATGTTCGCCGAAGAAGCTGGCTTTGACTTGGAGGTCCCATCGCGAATGACGAGAGATGTCGATGTCGATTTTCTCAATTTTGTTCCGGCACCGTGGTTCGGATAGTTCGGATTTTTTTTCCGTGGCGAACCGAGAGAAGTAAACATATGACGTTGTTACTTTCCGGGGATTGGATAAGTGGTAAAGACCATGCACATGTGTAGGTGGAAATACTGTATCTGTGAGTTGGTGGGCCTGAAATGGAGTGGGGAAACTTAAAGTACAACTCCGGATCGACTGACAACAAAGGAAATGAAATATCCCACCCCACCCCAACCAGTTTCTTTTTCTTTTTCTTTTGCTCCAACTTCCAAAGTTCCAAGTATAGAGGAGCAATGGATCTGCCGCTATTTACTCCACACTTGAAACTCTCCGCCTTGGGGAGCTCCGCACCCTTCTCGTCCTACTCAACAACTGAACTCTGAACATCAATCACCATGGATCCTCCCCAAGTACAACTCCCAGGCTCAGACAGGACTGACGCTCAGAGACAAGCTCAGAATGAGTCCAATTCGACTCAAAACACTAGCAATTCTGTCGAGATTGACATGGGAGGCACCCAGGAAACCGCGACCCAGAATGTGACAGCTACGGAAGATGCTACTTTGCCCGATGCGCAACCAGAAGCTGAAGCAGCACCAGAACCTCCTACTCCCGCGAAAAAGCTAGTTGCTCCGTCATTTCTGAAGTAATAGCATGTTTGATTCCTCCCATTCTCCCCTTCATCAACTCCTCCCCCATACGCCAACCTCCATATCAATATGACTTTCGACAACGAGAAGACTCTTCCACTTCGCGACGATCCGCTTACATTTCCCAGATTCCTTACTTCCCCAGTCGTTGAAATTGAAGTGGGCGAAGGTGATGGCCAGATGATTCTCACGGCTCATCAGACTCTACTCCTGGAATCGCCCTTTTTGAAACAATTAGTTGATGAATTTGATGAATCAGGCCCAGTGAGTTGTGTTGGAAGCTTCCTGAAGCCAGACTAACTTTTGCGCCATGTCTAACAATCGTACACCAGCGTCGCATTAAACTTCCCACCGAGAACGTCGAGGCCTTTAGCTGCTTTCTTGAGTTCCAGTACACCCACGACTACACCGTCGCCCAGAGTGAAGGCCCAGAACCATCGAATATAAATGATGACAGTGGAGAGCAGCTGCTCAAACATGCTCGAATCTACACCCTGGCTGAAAAGCTAGGCATGCCCGGCTTGAAAAGCTTGGCGCACAAGAAGATTCACACCCTAAACGGTACACCGCTTGGAGAGCTGTCTTATGCGCGCTACGTCTACACGCACACACGTGCTGATGATACTACGATCCGGAAACCTGTCGCTTCGTACTGGGCTTCCCGGGGTCACGTTCTGCGCCATGACCTCACCGAAAAATTCAAAACCCTGTGTACCGAGGTACCGGAATTCACTTATGATGTACTCTCAATTATCCTGGATCGCAAGAAGACCGGTCAGGCAGACATTGAGTCTGGCGTCCGTGGCAGTGCCCGGAAACGACTTCGCAGCGAGAAATAAATCGATTGGCCATCCTCGATGTACAGACAGTACCGGACATCTTTTTTTCTTAACGCTCTCACTCCATCTAACCTACTGTCAATGTCACTTTTACCTGCACAGGATCGTGTCTAGATATATTCTTGATTCATTAATAATATCATGAAATGACTAGAGATGTACCACAGGGAACTAACTATAACGTCCAGAGGGAAGTTTACTAAACTACAGGCTTCACTTGTCCTCCGAAGGTGTATTTGCAAATCCTGCTAATATATTTGCGTCTTTCCAGTTGGGACCATTAATATATATCTACTAGTACTAATATTTATAGTGTAGATTATTCTACACACTACTACTAGCAGATAGTTGCTTCAAAAATAAACTAATGTAATTGCTGATCTCATTAAAGTTTATTGAGCAAGGCTTTCGATCTCTGTCAGAACCTTTGGTGCGGAGGTCAGGTTATCAGAACCATCCTTGGTGATATGAATATTATCCTCAATGCGCACACCACCCACGCTCCAGTATCGTTCAAGAACATCCGCATTGATGTATTTACCGAGCTCTGCTGACTTCAGGACAGGATCAATGATAAATCGGCAGAAGTAAATCTAGAAAAGAAGAGCATTAGTTTCAATGACCATCAATGAACCCCAATCAAACACAAATCGAGAGAAAGAAAAGAGAGGAGAGGAAAGAAACGGAGACTTACACCTGGCTCAACTGTAATAACAGAGCCTGCTGGCAGGGTACCGCGCACACGCAGATATTTGAACATCTTGTCCGAGTCCTCGTAGTTAGGGTAACCACCGGTGTCATGAGTATCCATCCCTAAGTAGTGGCCCAGTCCATGTGGGAAGAAAGCCACGCTGACCCGCTTCTCAAATAGCTCATCCGCAGAGCCACGGAGGATACCAAGCTTCAACAAACCCTTGATAGCAATGCGGTGCGCTAATGCATGCACATCATCCCACCGCACACCTTCCTTCAGCATAGCAATGCATTCCTCCTGCATCTGAAGCACAATGTCGTAGATTTGGGCTGTCTCCGTCGAAAATTTACCATCCAATGGGACCACGCGAGTGATATCAGCGCAGTAAGTTTGATATTCACCACCCGCATCAATAAGGATATTTTTTTTCCGTTGTTGGGTTGCCGGATCAACGAGAGGCTTATCATTGCTGACATAGTGGAGTGTAGCGCCGCCCTCACCGCTGGCGAAGATAGGGTGGTAGGACTGCTCATTACAACCATTAGCAATGCAGGTGCTGATGAAGACGCCCTCCAGCTCGCGCTCATTTATCGCGGTCTGAGCTGCCTTCAGGGCAGCGATATGTCCCTTGGCGGAGATCTCGTTCGCCCTCCTGAGCAGTGCGACCTCGTAAGCGTCTTTCACCACGCGGACATCCCCAATAACGTCCTTCAAGACAGAGACATTGGTAGCAGAGAATCCCTTAAACTCGACGTCTGACGAGAATTGTTCCGCAATAGCGAAAGCCGGCGCCTTGCCGTCCTGCTTAGCCGCAATGGCAGCCAAGTGCGCATTGACATCGGTAGTATAAAGCACACGATCGACATCATACAGTTTCGCAGTCTCTTTGGGCGACAGAGGAAGGCCAGACCAGATGACAGAGTCCTCGTCGATTGGAGGGATGAACAAAGTCAACTCGTCTGTTTTGACGTCGTAGATCACCGAGGCATCAGGTAGGAGACATCCGGTCAAGTAAAAGAAAGGGCGACGCTGTCTTTGGAACGAATCAGAGCTGAGCAATAAGAAGCGAGAGAGCTTATAGAAGTATACCTGAAGGGCATTGGCTCATCATTGTCCTCGATGAGTCGGGTTTTCTGCGCCTCTAAGTAAATAGCGCCAACCTTTCCATGTCGAGCTTGAAGAGCCTCAACGACCCGCCGGGCATGAGCCTTGGCGGGATATTTAGTTGCAAGAATGGCGTCTACTGAAGACATCACGGACAAGTTGGATATCAATGGAGAGAAAATATTGATGCGAAGGGGGAAATGAAAGAGATTGTGCGGGGCAAAGTATTTGATTAGCTGGATGCGGTTGCATTGGCTGCGGGGCTGACTGGAGCTGTCAATGCGGCTATCTACGGTTGAAACTCAATGTAGTATAGTGTCAACATTTGAAATTAAATAAAATTGGTATCATTACACATCATGATCAATTAACAACAATGATCCAAATGAGCCATAGAAATATCACCGGATTGGACTGCCCTGAGTCTCTGATGCAGAGACTTCTTCAAATTCCATCTGCCATTTATCCACCTCGGCAAATTTCTTAGCAGCGGCACGTAATTCTTCACTTATATACCGCCTCCCAGTCCCCACTTCGGACTCATAATCGGACACATCCGACTCCGGTGGAGATGACAAGGATGATGTTGGGGATGTGATACGTGATTCGTTTTCTTTGTCTATACCCTCAACTTGAGGTGACTGTGGTCTTTGCGGCCCTGGTGGCTTTGAATTAGGGACTGATTTGGCCCGTGTATTCCTCTGCTTCTGGTTGACTTGTGTTGGTTTGCTCCCTAGTGGCCGAGGTTTCGTTGTATTGGCTTGTCGCTTCCTTCGAGGTGGGAGGTAATTCAATTCATCTTCATCACCCGAGGCAGCATCATGCGCATCGTCATTGCTTTCATCACTTGGAATATCCATTTCCCCCACCGCCCGATGTTTGCGCCGGCGTTGCCGTCGACGAGGAAGTAGCTTATTTTGGAGTGCCGCCGTAGACATATGAGCCACATCCCTCAGATTTGTCTTTGGGTTGCGTTGGTGCACAGCTGGCGAGTTATTTGCCGCTATGGAACTTTGGGTACTCCACATTGGACTGCTGGCAGGCGGTGCCATGGTTTGACTAAGTATATCCGAAAATGGAAGAGGTTGAGGTGTCTCCTCCGATTCTTGGAACCGTGATCTGTCTGGTATCGGGGTAGCGCTTGGCGAATCTGGAACCCTAGCCTGGGTATCTTCTATCGAGGACATGGGCACTTGTACCTCCACTTCCACACGCTTGCGTTTATTAGACCCGCCCGATGAGGGTAACGATTGAGAGGGTGACGCTGATTCCCCACCTTCTTTCGCTAGAAGAGATTTACTCCGCGACACGTTCAATGGGGTAGATTCATCCTGCGGACTTAAGCCACCTAGGAAGTCATCCTCGTCAACATCAGATGAGCCTTCCTCGGCTTGCATCATCTGCAAAATGCTCTGTTGTCGGGGGCGTCGCCGAAAATTCCCTAAGACTGATGTGTCGAAGCCAGGGGTCCCCGGAACACGCGAATTCACATCGCCTGTTCGGCCTGCTAAGGATAGTGTAGAAGAGTAACCACGGGATCTCGTCGGAGGTCGGCTTGTGCCAGGGCGACTGCCTGTACCAGGTGGATTGCCAGCAGGTGATGATTCGATGGCTTGTTCATGACTCCTAGCCAGAGGAGTCTGGTTGCGGAGAGCTGGTTGTGCATTCAGTGCAGACCCGCGTTCTGTCGCTGGCGATTTGGGATCATTATCATCGCGCGCCTTAGGCGCATCGGTAGGCTCTGGAGCCTTAGTGGATCGATTTCGTCTAGCCGGACGTGGCATATTGAAGAATAGCCGATGAAGGCAAAAAGCAACCGACTGTCAATATTGGGCGTGCCTAGCACCTTTTCTCGAGCGGTTAAAAAAAAGAGGAAGATAACGCGTGTTGTTGTTTTCGGGCACGCGTCCACGTGCGGATAAGGATAAGAGGGTTCGTTATCCATTGGCGGGGAAACTTTGTTTAGTGCTAAACAAGGTTCACTCTTCACCACAAGACTCCAGGATAATGTAGAACTCGGAAAACAGCGTAGTTTTATAAAGGGCGTAGATATTTTACAACTTTCTTTTGTTTTAGGTTAAGGTTGCACGCAGAGCCTGCATAGACATTATATTGTCTTCAAAGTATGTCTCTCTAGCTAATGCCATTCACAATGAAAACAAATCATTCGATATCGTGGCCGTCGTCACAGTTCAGCACCCCTCCAAGGTCGGGAGGTAGGAAGGGTGCAGCTAAGGTATAAACACTGATTTACAAGAAGTGAGAACAGGGGGGGAGGCAAAAGAAGGAGAAAGAGAAATATGCACAAATCCCATATCATGACAATTATGGTCTTCAAATCATATCTCAACGAGGCGAATCATGGTATCTTAAAAGACATGGCGATGGGTCAATATAAACGTCAAAAAATATGGGCAAAATGAAGCAGGAGGGCCAAGAAGAGGCCAGAGGTGGTCATTGGGAGGAGACCATGAGAGGGATATTAGGATGCGGATCTATCGTATGGCTGAATGAACGCTCAAATCAACACCCATTCACTACCACGCTTGATAAACTTATCAAGCATTAAGCCCATGTCGGCTAGTGCGAAGCGGCAAATATAGAAGCCAAAGAATTCAGCTGCATGCCGAGTGCTGAGCTCCAGACCGACATGAGTTTGGGAGGAGTGTTTGAGTCCGGGGTCTTCCACTTGCTGCGCAATTTGATCTGTTTGATTTAGTTAGAATAAGGGAAGCTGAGGGGGTGAAAGAGGGCGAAAGTTGTGTACATACCTATCACTTGAGCGGCATCGAAAACGCGTGCCAGGGCCCCCATGTAATGAGAATTTGGACCCGAGAAATCTAGCTGCGTGACGTTGCGCTTGGCATGTGTGGCAGGTCCCGATGTCATAGGGAGAGAATTGAGTGTCAAATTATCTTTGTTGCTTTCGCGCACGCTCGGAACAGGAGCAGAAGTTGTACCAATGCCGGAAGTCTTCGCTCGTAACCGTTTCCATGTTGGGAGGTACGACTTGTTGGATGTACCCGAAGTTCTGGAATGGGGAGGATCAGCATGTGCGGGATCGTCTGCTGTGGCATTCGGCTTGAAAAGCGGTATCGCTGTTTGAACACCGACATCGTGACCCATTTTCTTGGTCAACGAAGCTTGAGCTTGATCAAGCACGCTCTCAAGTGACTGCATCTCCTCTAAGACTGCATCTGCATCGTACATATCGACTTGTGCCAATTTAAGCAATGCGGCAGTCAAGAGATCACAAGTAGATATCTTATCCTCAACAGCCTTGAGTTTGACATTCTTTACTCGCCAGACATCACGGGGGATGAAGAGTTTTGTGGACAGATATCCACCATGCGGGTGGGTAATCGTCTGATAAAGGGACCGCATCAGCCAAAACGGACGTAGCAAGAAGGACTCTGGGCATGGCTCGAGGGGCAAAGGAGCGTTGGAAATTAGAGAATTTGGACGACCGAGCGTCGAAGGGGAATGGATATCAGAATCAAAAAGATTAAGACCCCCCGTAGGTAATCCGTTTTGTGTGAAATATGCCGCGGTTGGCGTTGGCATCACAGGGATATTGCTACTCATGGTTGCCTTCTGAGTATCTAGCGTTGGGAAGGAACCACTCCAGGGGGTAGTCGGAGAACCAGGTGCTGTCTCTGGATTCGGAACGGATACATTCCGAGATCTGAACGCTTTTGAGGCGGACTTATCTAGACCATCTGGGGCGGATGGTATTTTGTTCATGGGTCGAGCCGAGGTTGGTAGAGGAGGCAACCCAGCTTCGTCGTCTTCCTGGGTGCGAGTTTTGGCAAGATTGATGTGATCTGTGATAGACCCAATCGATACATTACGCTTTGAGGGGTGCAGGTTGGCTCGAAATCCTGGAGTGGTCGATTTGGAAGTGTCGGAGATGGGCTCATCTTTGGGCACTGGCGGCGGTGGTCGGCTCGTCAACGGGGTCGCAAAATAATCCAGGTCAGAGGCATTCGAGTCCTGACGAGAATGGGTATTGGTTTCGATTTTTAATTCGCTGGCACTCTGCTTTGACAGTCTCCGAGATCTGACACTTGGAACTGGGGGCGGTCCCATTGCGGGAGGTGGTGGTGGAGGAGGAGGAGGCATTTGTAGAGGTGCGCCCTGGGGTGGAATTGAGGGTAAACCGACAGACGGAGGGGAGGACGGTAGGGGAGTTTGTTCGGGTCTTTGATCAGAATGCAAAATATCGTCATCCTCTGTAAGAGTCGACAATGTGGCCCCAGTGCCTGTAATGTTGGATGCAGCTGAGCTCTCCCATGTCCTTCCGGACATATTGCTAGAGTCCGATTCTCGAGGAAGTGCCGACTTGGATTGTATACCAAATTCAAAATCGTCCATGACATAGCCTTTAGTCATTTCTTCTAGGAGGCGCTCTTCTTCTTCTGCCTCCTCATCAAGGTAGTCAGAATGACGGGCAATCGGATTCTCAAGTATGTTTTGCTCCTGGATGCGACGTATTTCCCGGCCACGAATCATAGCATCCTCGGCCTCGCGCTCAGCTTCACGCACACGTTGCTTTGCTAGCTCAATATTTCTGCGGGCATTGGTAACAACATCATCATTTTCTTCCTCGTTGTACTCTATGACTGGCTCTAATCCATCATCATATGCGGCTTCCACAGCGGCATCAAGAGCGGCATCAAACTCGGCTTCCGTATCCGTACTCATGCGTCGACTTGTGCGTCGTCGAAGATATACTGATGATGCCTTTGAATTTGCGGATGAAGGGGAGGAGGCGCCCGACTCGTCAATGGTATCGAGCCAGGAGGTCGATTCGTTCGCCTCCTGTAAAGAAGGCTCTAGAAACTGCCCGTGATAGGCTGAGTTGATGCTCGAGTTTCCGGGAGTCGACCGACCCGACTGCGAAGTTTTCGACAAGGATGTAGATCTTGAATGGTCTTCCAAACCAGTAGGTCTCAAAGACTGACGACGAGGGGGAATTGCCTCTGAGGGGAGTGATTTGGCGTCTTCTAGTGAGACCTGGAAGCCCAGATTGGAGTGAGTGGAGCTGTGCTGGCTCTCTTCCCCCGAGACACCAGTTGCTGAAGATTGGAAGATATCACTGTATGATTCTTGGCTTAAAGGGCGTTCTGGAAGGGCTTTGCCGTCAACATCCGGTAAGGGAAAATCCATGCGCTGGAGTTCTGTTATACGAATCATGTAGGTATCACGCTGTAAGACCATTAGCAGTCAATTCCCGTTGGTTAAACATAAATAAACAAGAGTGCCCTACAATTTCCTGTAATTTGAGCTTCTCTTCATCGCCGCCATTGCTGCGCAGCATCACGAATTGTAACAGTTGACAGGCGTCGGTATAGGCTTCCATTGCGCCCTCAAAGTTGGCCGCATTATCCAATAATACAGCCGTATTTGCCTTCTGCAGCGCCTTAGATAACATTGCTTTCTGGGTTTGGCCATACTGTCGGTTCTCCGCCTCCGCTTCCTCATCTGCCAATGACACTGCGCCTTCACTGGGGCGCGACATGTGACCTTGGCCATGAGGTGGTGTTGATTCAGATTGGTCATTTGAGGATGATGCTTGGAATAGATGGCTTGAGGCTGTGAAGGTAAGGTCTAGGTGGGGTTTCGAGTCCGCGGATAAAATATCCGATGTACTTATTTCTGGAAGGCTTAACTCCGGAAGCTCCCCCAGTGCCGGTCCCCTATGTGGGCTGTGACCGGACATGGACATCTTTGAGCTACCTCGGCGATGCCCTGTATACTCTGATGGACTCTTGCTAGATGTTGTAGACTGCGACCAACGGTTCAAACTTCCGAGGCCTTCTTTAATGGGGCTGCTGCTGCTCATCACGCCTAGACCCGTCGGGGTTACGGCCCTCGACGGCTTCACCATTCGAGCACGAGATCCTGGGCGAGAAGAACGAGAGGCAGGTCGATTGGGAGGGGCCGAGGGAGGTTCCATGAGGGATCCGGAGGGGCGTCTTGGGTGAAACGGTCTCGATTCATCTTCGAGGGCGGAGCGGTGTAGCATTTTCGCGAACGAGGAGAGAGTGGGTGCGAGTCGGCTGAAGCGCTAGGGCTAAAGGCCCAGATCAGACATTGAGGGAGTTTCTTATCCAGAAAAGAAAAGAAGAAGGGAGAGAAAACGCCGACGACAGTGAAGGACGACGTTGCTGATATCTTGACCGTGATCGTTGTTTTCCGGTGTTGTCTCTTTTTCTTCGCTGCTTTTCTACAGAAAGCCAAGAGAAAAGAAAAAGCAATTTGAGGTAGTTCTTATTACTGCGACACAAACAGGCAATTCTTAATTGTCAGAAAGATTTGCGGGACGCATATTTCAACCCCAAAAAAATGAAATCGAAAAGGGGGTTGGGTCACTGGGTGTCTTGTGCTGAGATAGATGCGCGGTCAACACATGGCTTCGAGATCGTCTATGACGGGGATGGAGGCAGCGACAATTGAACTAGAAAAAAGGAAGAGTATAAAATAAGCGCATGATCCAGACCGATGCAACCAAAATAACAAGGAACGGGGGTTTTCCTTACTACAATAGTCTCAATGAAGAGTTTCAGGGGCGGAGATTAATCTTCAGGGGTGCGGCGGGCGGTGGGAAAAGGGAAGGTGCGGGGAGGTCACTCCCTCGCTCTTTCCCTCTTTGCCTCTTTCCCCCCCCCCCCTCCCCTTTTTATTTTATTTTTAGGATTTTAGACTCGCGTGGGACCAGATTAGAAGAACCTTAAGGGGAAGGGGAAATGATGTCGTAGTATTCGGAGAAAAGGGGGGGCATACCTTTTATGAGATGTATATATGGATAGATCTCATTGGATATACTGCTTGTGTATCTATGTACAGGAATTTACTACCTAAGAATCTATATACCGAGTCATGTATGTACAGTCAACGGGTCAACCAGAGATACTAGTCTATTTCAATGGATAATGGATAATGGTGGATACTAAGTAATACAACGATCAATCCATACGCTGTACAACGTAGATATGACATATCCCAACCTTGAAAAGTACAAACCTTGGAAACTCTTCGATCCCAGTTATCTAACATCAAGGGAGAAACTCTATCCTTAATTTTAACCTCAATATCCCCTTGTATGTCGAATTATTTGACTGATCGGAAACTATGATGGATCCCTTTGCCCCCCTCCCAATACGACTCTACACTAGAAATGGATACAAATAACCCATTGTGATTTGTCCATTCTTCACGCTTAGAACCGGGCCCGATGTAGAACAAATTTTTCTTTTCTCTTTTTTTCTTTTAGAAATTAATTGGGTAAATGGATTCGACCCTCGGAACCAGATGAACCCCTCTATTATCCCGCTTAGACGCCTCTTGCCCTTCAATTCCCAATCTTTCTCCTTTCGCGCTGTACGTAGAATCACCATGGTGTCCAACCCGCGGGATCCGAACACTTTGAGCAACTACAACAACTGGCGCTCCACTCATATCACCGCCAACTTTGATATTTGGTTTGAGCAAAAGAAATTGGTCGGCAATGTCGTACACACATTCACCTCCATTACCGATGCTCAGTCTCGGGAGATCATTCTAGACACGAGTCATCTGGACATTGGCGAGATCAAGGTGGATGGTATCCCTTCCAAATGGGAACTACTCCCCACGCTGGATCCCCTTGGCACCCCGCTCAAGATTAGTCTAAACCAAGCTGTCAAATTGAATGACACCGTCGAAGTCGATGTAGGTCATCGCGGTCCCTTGAACATCATCATCATATACATCATAACCCATAAAAAAGAAAGAAAAACTCCAACTATACCTATGCAACCCACTAACGTCAGTATAGATCGCCGTGAAAACTACGGAGAAATGTACCGCCCTCCAGTGGTTGACCCCGGCACAGACATCCAACAAAAAACACCCGTATATGTGTAGGTCATCTTCGATATAACGTCTTCGTGTCATCTTGGTCCTTGTTTCCTGACCAACATTAGTTTCGCAATGTCAGGCTATCCATGCCCGGTCTATTTTCCCGTGCCAAGACACCCCAGATGTCAAGAGCACCTTGGACTTTAATATCACTTCGCCGCTTCCTGTCATGACTAGCGGCTTGCCAATTGGTGAGGGTGAGGCCTTGCCATCGGGCCCCAAGCGGTACCGATTCCACCAGTCGGTTCCAATTCCTAGCTATCTCTTTGCGATCGCCAGTGGGTAAGCAACTCCCCCCTCTCTATTTGTTCGTTGCATAATTTCCGTATGAGCTTTATTAAATATTCTTAATTATTCCTTCTTCCAGAGATGTCGCCCAGGCTCCGATCGGCCCCCGAAGTGTGGTGGCTACCAGCCCGGACAAGCTGGATGAGTGTAAATGGGAATTGGAAAACGACACCGAGAACTTTATCAACACAATCGAGGTATGATTGATGACCCCCGTATCTCTATGCAGGTCTCGATGTACTGAACCATATCAATACAGAAAATTGTGTATCCTTATGTCTGGGGCCAGTACAATGTTCTGATCCTGCCCCCAAGTTTCCCCTATGGTGGTATGGAGAACCCCATCTTCACCTTTGCCACCCCAAGTATCATCTCAAAAGACCGGGAAAACATTGATGTGATTGCGCACGAATTGGCTCACAGTTGGAGTGGAAATTTGGTCACCAATGCCTCTTGGGAACACTTTTGGCTCAACGAGGGTTGGACCGTCTATTTGGAGCGACGTGTAAGTCTCTCACTCAACAATCGCCTGTCGACCATTTTTGACTAACAATCGAATAGATTCTGGCTGCAATGTATGTGATTCAAGCTGAAAGGGAGAAGAATGAGAATGAAAGGAGAGTGATAGTCAATCGACATACAGCAATGCTAACTGAACTCCTTGAATAGTCATGGCGAGGCGTACCGCCATTTCTCTGCCATCATCGGTTGGAAGGCCCTTTCAGATTCCGTGGAACACTTTGGACATGACCATGAGTTCACCAAGTTGATCACTGATCTGAAGGGCAAAGACCCCGATGACGCTTTCTCCAGCATCCCCTATGAGAAGGGCTTCAACTTCTTGTTCTACCTCGAGAACCTTGTGGGCAAGCCGAAGTTTGACAAGTTCATTCCTCACGCAAGTTCCTATCCTGTGTGGAGTTAGCATGGTCTTTATGCTAATCCATTGCCGTTTGATCTCTTTAGTACTTCACCACCTTCAAGTGCAAGTCTCTTGACTCATACGAGTTCAAAGCCAATATTCTGGAATTCTTCCAGTCTGACGCTGAAGCATCCAAGCTACTGGACGAGCTGGACTGGGACAAGTGGTTCTACGCTCCTGGCTTGCCTCCCAAGCCGCAATTCGATACATCATTGGTTGATGTTGTATATGAGCTTGCTAAGAAATGGCAGACTCTCCCTGACTCGGCGTTCAAGCCACAGGCGAGCGATCTTGAAGGTCTGACAGCAAATCAGGTTGTTGTCTTCCTTGAGCAGATCCTTCGTTGGGGGCAGCCTCTGCGTCCAGAGCTCTCGAAGCTAATGGGGGAAGTCTATGGGTTAGCTAAAAGTGATAACATTGAGGTGTCCAACTTGTACCTTCAGGTGGGCATGAAGGCTGGCGATGAAAGTGTCATCAAGCACACGACTGAATTGCTGGGCCGAATTGGAAGAATGAAGTTTGTGCGACCTTTGTAAGTTTCCCCGCCGTCGCCGTCGCAATAATCACCACCCAATGATAAACTAATCCGCATGCTAGGTACCGCAATCTGCAGAAGGTTAACCGCCCGGTTGCTCTCGCAACATTCGAGAAGTATAAGGACTTCTATCATCCCATCTGCCGCGCTATGGTTGAGAAAGACCTGCTTGGCAAGAAGGAGAACTAGATTATATACAATATTATCTAGCAAAATAAATCATTTTGAAGATATGGAGCCATAGCAGAATATGGGTTTCAAGCTAGAAAGTTTTCAATTATAGAGCTGAGCTGAATGGAATACTGTACATGACTAAATTAACCTCGTAAAGGGCTGTGCCGGTGAATAGTAAAACAAGAACAGAAAAGAAAGCCCTGGGAAGCATACGCTCGAAAAGCATTTTATGTTCAATCTAATTGAAGCTTGGGGATTTATTTTCCTGCCCCAGCCATTCTCTTGTCAATGGCAGAATAACCAAAAATGCTCGACTCCTGAGCACTTCCTTGGCTCAGGGCAAACACCATATCACCCTCCTGCATCTTCGAAAGCTCCGATAGAACTCGGCGCATATAAGCAACGACCCAGGCGACCTTGGTCCAATCAATATCATTGCCATCAGGGCCGGTCGAGTTGGCTTTCCACAGATTCCGCCAGACGGCAGCGCCCAGCACCGCGTCGCCCTTGACCAGTCCCTCGTCGTATGCGGCGATAATCCCACGCCATTGGATGAAAAGATCCTTTAGATATTTATTGCGGATAGACCGGCTTCCCAGGTCATGTAAGACATCCATGCGGTGTTCAGCATTGTGTGAGAAATGATCAATAAGGTGGCGGGAGTAGGTTTGGACGCTGTCACGAGTAGGGAGAGCACGGAGTCGAACGGTCAAAAGGTACATATGGAGGAAAGTGATTTGCGACCAAGTAGAGAACGTAGGCTGCAGACCCAACTCTATTAAGTATCACAAGTCAGTATTTCGCGCATAACACCAAGAATGAGCCAGCCAGGGAAGTCGGCCAAGATCAGTCTTCCTCGGATACTACGAACCTCGGTACCACCAGCTATCACTAACACCCAAGTGTTCACCAGACTCAGTTTTAGGGATATCCACGCCCTTTTGAGTCGCTTGGGGAACCTGATAATCTGCCTGGCTTGAGCAGGACTCAAAAAGTTTCTGGGTCATTCCGTATGCGACATAAGTTTCGGCGGCGGCTCCCGGTCCGGTTGACACATTGCGAGTAAATTCGCTGTAATTATAGGAGGGTCTTGAGCGCAACGGTAATTCTGTGGTCAATGTTTTGACTGGCCCGAAAGCATTGCGCTTCGCGTTTCCTAGAGTCGAGAGAGAGCGGGATGCGTGTCGAACGAAGGGTCGCTAACAACGGTTAGTAACCTTGGGGGTGCAGAATCACGGAAATTCCATACTTGCTGGTGCGAGACCTGAGACCCAATCAGTTCCCGCGAGCACAGAGTAGTCAATCGTGTGTTCAACATTGCTGTTTGATTGAGGTGGTTGGAATCTATCGGCGATCTTTTTTGGATTATCGCGGTGTTTGCATAGTTTGTTTTGATTGAGCCAATCAATGCTGACGAATTATCCGTACATACAGCCCGGGAGTACATAGGTGTATAGTACTGACTCGCTCATCTCGAAGAATAGAATATATGGTCTACATAGGTCTAAGATAAAATGAAATAACTTAAATGAGATGTCGACAGTTTATGGAGTGAGCCTTTAGCTTCAGATAACTTTGTTGAACGAGATATAGCTCGAAATAAATCACATGCAATCAATCATTGCTAGTTATGGCTTTTCCATTGATCATACCCTTTAGAAGTCACTACTGTTGAGTTTGCGCAATTAAAGGTTAGGAAGTGCCTTTCTAGGGCCAGGAATAGGAGCTGATATAAATCATGATATTCGTTCAATTAGAAGTTTTTTTGTTCCATTCAATTGGCCATCTGGGCGCAGTTGGCCCTTACACATGGTAGTTCAGACCAGAATTAGTACAATCTGGGTTGGTGAATAAGGGCGTTTCAATTGCTTCAAGAACTGTCCCTTCAGCATGCCGTTGCAGACAGGGTTTATTTCCGTTGATTTCATTTCACATCGTATGTAGTGGACCCCCGCGTAAGAGTTCAATTATCTAAAACCACTCGTTCACATCGCTTTTCAACCACAGGCAAGACCTCCGAAAGTTTATTGGCATCTCGCATCAATGCTGGGACGTCATCTCGGGTGCTCGCCAGAATCTGTTCGATGTGTTAGATATTGTTTGCATGTCCAGGGCTACTGGGCTCGCTCGGTCATACCTGTCTCACTTTCTCGTACTCGGACTCCTTTGACTGATATTCTCGGATTATCTCTTGAGTCTCAAAATCCACATAAACCCGAGTGTCCCGGAGACGAATCAGAACATTATCCAATCTCATGAAAAACCTGGTCAAGAGAAGCAGGCGTCCTGGCATCACTCGAATTTTGCATGACAGCATGGCAATTCCATTATCTGCCAGTTCGTCTTCATAGAGAACCACTTCATCGAAGAAAAGAATCGGATCGGGACGCATTAGAAGTTCGATGGGGATAGGCTTATCGGTTTCTGTGAACGGCTGTGCTTTGGGACTTAAAGTACCCTTGTAATCGGTACTGTAAGACCAGTCGAATGGTTTCACGATTTCTTTGATACCCTCGTGTGTTTTCTCCCTGTAAGTCGATGATTGTCAGCATTCAACGAGATCAAAAGCCAGAATAATAAGCCACATGGAAACCACGTACCTGCTTTTCTGCCATTCCTTCGAATACGCCACTTGTAGCATCGACTGTCCAGTCTTGTCCACGCGGTCCAGAGCATCGAATGAATTGAAATTGATGCCCCAGCCACTCTTTTCGTGCTCAATCATCACATAGTTGTCGCCGAATATCATTTCTGGCGGTGTAATACCAAGATTTTTGGTCATCTCCTCGATCGGATCTGCTTTCAAGATGGGTAGCTTCTGGGTGGAGATGCGAAAGCCCTGGATGGAGATCTCCTGCGGGCGTTTGGAATGGTAGGCTGCTGCATGACCCGTAGGTTGCGCAGCTGGGTGCTTTGCATCCATATTTTGGTATGATTTTTCCCCTTCCCTTTGGCTTAAACCATGTTGTCATTGAGAGGGAAGCTTTATCATCATCCATCGTCGCGATAGCGATATGGAGTTGAGTCCCGCGGGCGGAGAAAGAGGCGGGCCGATGCCGTTGCTGGGGGGACGGAGTTGATGATGGATTCCAAACACCCGTTCCTGTCTCCTCTCTGTCTCTCTTCCCCGACATCTCCAACCCGATCTTCCCATCCGAAATCGACACCCAATGTTTTTCTAATTCGACTTCAATATCCTTCGTGTCGACCTACTAGCCCGTTGTTTGATTTTCTCTTTTGCGTTTCATCTCGTTGATTTCCCTCCGTCACAATGGCAACCAAAACGTTGGAGGCTCGGTTTGAGCACCTGTCCGTCAAGGAGGAGAACAACAACGAACGGAATTATGGAAAGCCTAAGGTATCTCTATCTCATAATACAGAAAGGTTGAATGCGGATTGCTTACTTCTCAGGCTTCAAAGGGCCCCTCCTCGACGACCACTTCAATGTCCGGCCTTGGGTCATCCCAGAGCAATTCAAACCGGGCTCAGTTACTGAAGCTGGCACTTCAAAACACAAACGAAAACAAGGCGAATGCTATGAATGTTCCACCATCTCCTGGTAAAGGGTCGAGTGCTTTAGTGACCCGGAACACCGATGAAAATGGCGATCAACGTACATCATCTTCGCTATGTGACCAACCCACGGTGCCCAGGGAGCTTCACCTGGGTATGTTTGAGATCGGCAAGCCTCTTGGTAAAGGCAAGTTTGGTCGAGTTTACCTGGCCAAAGAACGATCATCGGGCTTTGTATGTGCTCTGAAGGTGCTGCACAAATCGGAACTTCAGCAAGGCGGCGTCCAGAAGCAAGTTCGACGTGAGATTGAGATTCAGAGCAACCTTCGTCACCCCAATGTCCTCCGGCTTTACGGGCATTTCCATGACAGCAAGCGAATCTTTTTAATCCTGGAGTTTGCCGGCCGTGGTGAGCTCTACAAGCACCTTCGAAAAGAACACCGGTTTCCAGAGTGGAAGGCCGCCCAGTACATTGCACAAATGGCGGCAGCTTTGAAGTACTTGCACAAGAAGCATGTCATGCATCGCGATATTAAGCCAGAGAATATTCTGGTGGGTATCCATGGAGAAATCAAAATCAGTGACTTTGGTTGGAGTGTTCACGCTCCCAATAACCGCCGACAAACGATGTGCGGTACTCTTGACTATCTCCCTCCAGAGATGTTGAAGCAAGGGGCCCAGGACAACCATTATAGCGAGAAGGTGGATCTTTGGAGTCTGGGCGTCTTGACTTACGAATTCCTGGTTGGCGAGGCTCCTTTCGAGGATACCCCTGTCATGACTCAACGACGGATTACCAGGGCTGACATGTCCGTCCCTTCCTTTGTTAGCCCCGAAGCAAAGGACCTTATTAAGAGAGTAAGTTTCTGATAACCCATTGCTCCAAGAATGACTGGCTAACAATTCATAGTTACTGGTTCTCGACCCCGAGAAGCGAATTCCCCTCGATGAGATTCAACGCCACCCTTGGATTGTCAAGCATTGCGTGAAAGACGCAAAGCGAAGCTCTTGCTCTTCCAAGGAGGGCAAAGCATGAAGACCCTTGTGTGAAATATAGGTCTAACGGCGTTCTATTCCCTTCTATAATGTTGTTTTGGTCGTTTAAACGGATTATGAATCCTGGGAGTTTCGGTTTGCATTTTTGGAGTTCTGGGTTATTTTCGCTGGAGTATAACCAGGAAAGGCATTTGCGATATGGGACATGTGCTTTTTAATCTTTCTTTATTGCCAATGAAATATGGTATATTACAAAAAGATTTTCTATGATACAAAGGTGTTGGTATAAGAGCTGAGGGATATACATAAAGTTACAAGTAGAGAAGAGGTGCCAGGTTTATCGATAGATTTCATCAAAGGGCCGTGTGTCTCGGAAACAGCTCCCCCATACTTCATTCACCACCTGGGTTGCATGAGCCTCGTCTCGGCAAGTCGGCCGAGCCCTCACAGACAGAATTGCTCTTCGACGAACACATTCCTGATGTTGCTCGGTAAACTTCCATTGGCCTCGTCGGAAGAACTCTCGTGACCATCTGCATTCACCGCTGAGCGAGCTAGCTCGGATCTACCGTGTGTTAGCAGAGATGATACTCAGGGGCAAGACTTTCAGCTTAGTTCACGTACCTCGGAACATGCGGCGTGTCGCAAGTTGTCTGTCCAGTTTACCTTGAATCTAAGATGATCATAGGCATGGACCATCTCGTGGGCCAAAGTGTCCTCCAAATGTCCCTGGTCCTTCATTTCGTTCGCGCAAAGCAAGATGCCAAATTCAGGATCAAATCCTCCTGCTTTTCGGTTCGTGCAACGGCGGCAATAGATATTGTGACTGCCAAGATCGCCTCCTAGTTGTTTGATATTATCGCTTAAGTATCGGATAACGGGGCCTTCACGGATATTATATTTTAGCATGTCATTCACTCTTGATATTCACTAGGAGCAAATCTTACTGTATTGCAACAAGAAATCACGCTGATCGTCGCAGCGTTTGCAATCCTCAGTTTCATTTCGAAGGTCTCGCGCAACTCGGAACTGCTCGATGCCCTCGGAGGTCATCTTTCCAGTCAAGATGCGATAGATATTGCGGAACTGGGTCCAAGTGTCATCTCCAGCAACATAGCCTGTCTCAGGCTTGTCATTGATGGGTGTAGCCGCGCCTTGTGATTGAGAATCCGACATGTTTGGTAGTCGCCCATTCGAAAGATTCCGCGGAGGATGATGAAGACTCTCCGCAGGGCGGAGGGGTACGGCAGAAATCGGCGTTTCTTCCGATACGAATCGGGACTTCAAAATCTTGCATTGTGAATTATCGCCTGAATTTACGAGAAAGGGTGCTTTAACTTGGTCCAGTATACTGCGGCAGCTTGGTGTTTACTTGCGCTAAGCGGAATTGTGCATCTATGGAGGACTCGAGCCTTACAATCGTGATCAAACTCGGTGCGGGGATATATACCCTAAAGATGACTCGGATACGACTGTACTAACATTTACCATCATTGGAATAGGGACAAGCTCCATTGTCGACGAGAAAACACACGAGCCTATTCTTTCTATTCTAACTCTGATCGTCGAAACTGTAGCGCGATTGCGCAAAGATGGTCACCGAGTCGTCTTAGTCTCGTCTGGCGCAGTGGGGGTTGGTCTGCGAAGGATGGATGTTGATGAACGGCCAGATTATCTTCCTCGAATACAGGTAGGCTGAGTACCAAGCCCCATACATCTAACAGGACTAACTTCCTATCATATAGGCCCTTGCTGCCGTTGGCCAATGTCGACTTATGAGTCTCTGGGATAACCTCTTTTCTCATCTTCGCGTGCCCGTGGCCCAAATTTTGCTGACGAGGAACGATATTGCCGATGTGAGCTTTCCAAAGGGCTTCGTATGGTCTTTCTATACTAACATTGAATAAAGAATACCCAATATACCAACGCGCAAAACACATTCGAGCAACTGTTCGACATGGGCGTGGTGCCTATCGTCAATGAAAACGATACCCTAGCTGTTTCTGTAAGACATATATGTCCTGTACAATTGGATCAAGTTTCGCAGGTTATTGACTTTCTGGGAAATAGGAAATCAAATTTGGCGACAATGATACCCTTTCAGCGATTACTGCGGCCGCAGTCAAGGCCGATTATTTGTTCTTGATGACGGATGTCGACTGTCTCTACACAGCTAACCCACGTAGTGATCCTGATGCTAAGCCAATCGAAGTTGTCACTGACATTTCAACGTTGGAAGCTGATGTGTCATCTGCCGGTTCAGCCTTAGGCACTGGAGGTATGACCACGAAAATCGTGGCAGCAAAGTTGGGAACTAGTGCCGGTGTGATGACCATAATCACCAAGAGTTCCAAGCCAGGAAACGTCCATGATATCGTGAAATATCTCCAAGCAGTTCAAAAACTCACTGACCCCAACGACCCGACCATTGGCGACATCCCCAAGCCACCTCTTCACACTCGTTTTATCCCTTCAGATACCCCAATCCAGTCTCGGAAATTTTGGTTACTGCACGGACTGACGCCACATGGCACAATATACATTGACCAAGGAGCCTACGAAGCCCTCCTTGGCAAGGCAAGCCTTCTACCAGCTGGAGTTATTGGAGTCGAGGGCCATTTTGGGCAGCAAGAAGCGGTGCGCCTTGTTGTTGTGGATCGACCTTCCCCGGAAGCTCTAAATGGTGATTTCCTCCATCATTCACAAGAGCCGAAGGAAGTGGGTCGGGCTATCGTGAACTATGGAAGCATTGAAATTGCGCATATTAAGGGCCATCGTAGTACACATATCGAGGCTGTGCTTGGGTATGCAGACAGCGATTATGTTGCTTTGCGTGATAATATTTCATTCCATCCAGATGAGCGGCATAATCTTCCAGCTACTCCAGCCATGGTCCCAGCGATTGACTCGTGGGGTTCTCCGTGAAGTTATGATTTTGCATAGGAGGACAGACAGCCCAAGGTAGATGAGCTTGCACATAAATATACGTGTGGATTTATCTACACAATTGAACATGATACCAAATGCCGTAGCCGGCTACATAAAAAATGAAGACCACCTCAAAACTTCCAGCATGAATACAAAGACAATGTTTTAAGTTAAATTATAATTTACTGGATAGATAATCAAGAACGCTGCAAATGTTTCCACGATTCTCGGATCTATTGGGAAGTTTTACAAACTTATTAATCAATCCTTCCAACGGTCTAACCACTGCTGCATTCTCTTATCCAATGTTGGCATCGCAGCCGGGGCGGCCTAAGAAGATTAGTATCATGAGAAACATTTTACTTTCGAAGACCCAACGTACCGTGTTCTCAATACTATGAGTAGTCCAGGTTGCGTAGGCGGTATCTGTATATTGGACCGTTGGAGCAGGAAGATAAGCCGTAGCGATGGAAAATGGGAACGGCGGGTATTGAGGTGTAGCCGGCCTGTCTGCGATAGTCGTGCCTGCTCTCTTGGGCATCGGCGCATACTTCGTCAGGCCCAGCTGCTCTCCATAGGGAACTGTATGATAATCCACACCCAGACGTTTCCGTAGTTCATTGTGGTCTAGCTCGCTGCCTTTGGTGGGGGCTGGGAGCTGAAGAGCAGACTGTGACGCGTTCAAAGTCGGAGCTACCTCAGTGGGATCCAACAGGCTCGAGTCATCCGATAGACTGAACGAGATGGAAATCGGCTGCATCAGATTCACTGCAGCTGAAACTTTGGATGAAAATGTGCCTTTCATATTAGTTAGGGTGAAATGAGAAGTAAATCCAGACAAAGCTCCATTGGATGTGGAAGGAACAATCTTGAGGAAGCTAGATACGCAAAAAAAAAAAAAAAAAAAAAACTATTAGCGATATTCCATAGAAAAATGAGAATGCTTAATACATACTATGCATCCACATCATTTCCTCCCACGTTTGGGTTGACTCTAAATGACAATAGGTCGCCGGAGGTATAGGTAAGGTCTTCAATCACTGGCGCTAGCGATTCCTATCAGATCACAAGTATTAGGATGTGCAAACATTTTGAAGCAATGAAGAGAGGACCAAATGCTGGCGTACACATACATATTCGCCTGTTGATTCGTCTCCGGCACAAAGCCAGAACGTATAACGCGTCGAGGCCTCACCTTCAAAGGCCCAAACAATGTTCACAACATCTCTGCTGTCGAATGTAAGGCCACTAATTGTCTGGGCTGTAGTAGCTGTAAACAAAGTGTATATCGCAGGCCATAGTTGATGGAGCCTCATATTGGGATTTTGGTGAACGTGGCAAGCGAACGAGAATCAACACCGGGTAAAAGAGAAGAAAAGAAGCAAAAAACACGAATATTCGTAGACAAACCCAGGCCCAGCTTCTCCCCCTCTTCTCCTTCTCCCCCCTTCGGTCTTTGGTATGTGTGAGTCTCATTCCAACCCTTGACAAGTAAGTAAATGATGTGCACTAAGATAAACCCGATAAGCAGCGATAAGCAGCGATAAGCAGCGATAAGCAGGGGTGGTCCGTGCTATCGACACCTTGACCTACTCAACTCTCCTGTTGCCCGACCTTCCGCTCATCAGCCCACCACCCCCATCACAATGTCAAGTCAAGCCAGTTGGAAGTCTGTGACGGGCATTGCCACGTTGCTTTTTGATGGGAATCTGGTAGCAATTGCCATTGCGATTTTATTTACATTCGGTGTTCCGATCTTTCTTCATGTTGTCTTCTTCCGTGCTGTAGCATCGCCGCCGTCAAGCAACTTCTTGATGCTTGGCCCGAGTGGCTCAGGCAAGACCGCATTCACAACTTTGGTAAGCTCACCAACGTCTATTTTTTTTAATGGAGCTCCTCCATCTCGAAATCCTATTTCTCAGCCAAAATCGCATTTACTTACATTGTTCACAGCTTGAGGCAAAATCCTTCCCGGCATCCAAAAAGACGCATCTCACACACACCTCGCAGACCTCAACATTTGTGTCCGTGAGCTTGCCGCCATCCGTCCCTACTGCGTCTAACCGCTACCGATCTGTCAATGATCCTTCACTGAAAGAGGCTTCGCGGAACCCAGTTCGCTACCGCGTGAAAGACACCCCAGGTCATGGTAAACTCCGCGCTTCTCAGGGAATTGCGACCCTCCAAACAATGACTATCTCCAATGATACGAGCACCAAGATTCGTGGTTTAATATTCATGGTGGACACTGCGGCATTGGTGGATGAGACTATCTTGCGAGACACTGCGACATATTTGCATGATGTGCTGCTGGTCCTGCAGAAGCGTGAGCTGAAGAAGTCTTCTGCCAAGCGATCTATTGGGGTTCCAGTCTTGCTAGCTGCGAACAAACAGGACTTGTTTACAGCTTTGCCTCCAGGGTCTGTACGGGACAAGCTAGAGACTGAGATTGATCGGATTCGCAAATCCAAGACCAGGGGCCTGTTGGACGCCAGTGCTGATGCCGGGCTGGACACCGAAGAGGAAATGCTGGGTAATGATGACGGACAGGGTGTCTTCAGCTTCAAGTTGCTTGAAGAGGAAGTGGGCGTTAAGGTAGAAGTAGTGGGTGGCGCTATCAAAGGTGACTCGGAGGAAGAATTCGGCTCTGGAGTACGTCGCTGGGAGGAGTGGATTGGCCAGTGTCTGTAAATGATCGCTTCGAAATTGTTATAGTTTCTGCTCAAAATAGCATGACGAGCAGATTGAAAAGCACTTCTTGTTGATATATTAGCGGATTGAGCATAATTTGGTGGCACATATGTTTCATAGGTAGTGATACCTGTATTTCCCAAACCCATATGGCCTAGTATATGCACGTTGTATATCTACTTTTCTCCGTCCATGAATTAGGTTTATGACATATAGGCGGGCATTTGATTGGAGTAAGATCTATGCAAATTTATATTATCTATAACGCAATAACATTGCGGTGAGCAATGTATCTGGCTTGCAAGGTGTTGAAACAAATCGGAGAACCCACAGTGGGTGGGCGCCGTCCTCGACATGGTGAAAGGGGACAAGGCCAAAAAGCCAAGAAAAGAAAAGGACCAAAAAAAAACAAGGAAGATAAAGGAGGCCAGTGGACTGGATAAGAAAAAAGATATCGTTATATAGGGTGTTCAAATCCAGCCTCGATGGAACGAGTTCCTAGAAATGCATGGGGATCGTAATAATCATTATCTAAGCGTTGGTGTTCTTGTTGTGCAACATCCAAGTGAGCAAATCCACTTTGGTCACCACGGCCAGTGGCTTCAAAGCTCCACTGGCGTCCTTCTCTGTCACGACGGCAGCGCTGTTCCACTCAAAAAAGCGGTTCAACACGCTCAGAGGGGTGTCTATAGTGATTTCAATGAACTGACGACGTCTTGGCTGAGCTCGCAAGGTACTAGAGCCATTGGATTGGGCATTGGACTGGCTTGTCACACCCATATCACGAGGATCGGTGACAACTTCAGGAATCTTTGAGAAGTCAAACATCACCTCGGAAACGGGAGTTTGACCGGACACACGTCCATGTGTCAGACGACTAAGGACATTACCCAGGGTCAGAAGACCCACGAGCTTACGGCCTGAAGAAGCGAGGACAGGGAGTTGATCAAATCCCCTGTCACGCATGATCTCAATAGCAGCCTCACACGAGAAGCTGGAAGTCACAGTGGTGATTGGCTTTAACCGCAAAGCGCTGACCTTAGCTCCGGCCAGGGGATCTGCAGCAGCAGCAGCAGCAGCAGGTTGTTGCGTTTGAGCTTTGACTTCGACGGGAAGAGCAGCAAGAAGGTTATTGGCTGCAAGCCAGTCATCATCAGCAAACTTTGTTAGGTAGCTTCGGATGCTGTCTGGGAGAACGACAACAACCACATCGTCCTTGGAGAACTTCTTCTCCTCGTTGGCTTTCACCAAAGCAGCGACTGCGCTGCCACTGCTACCGCCAACCAGGAGACCTTCCTCGGCGATCAGGCGGCGTGAATACTGGAAGGACTCCTTGTCCTCAGTTTTATACCACCGATCGACGATCTTCTGGTCCAGCACGTCCGGAATGAAGTCGTAACCGATACCTTCAACCTTGTAAGGCTCGTTGACACGGGATTCGTTCAAAGAGGGGGGCAGAGCCAGAATAGAACCGAAAGGGTCAGCGGCAACGACCTCGATATTAGGATTGTGTTTCTTGAGACCACGGGCCAGACCAGTAATAGTGCCACCGGTTCCAGCACCGGCAACAATGGCCTTGATCTCGCCCTTTGTCTGGGTCCAAATCTCCTCCGCAGTGCCGAATTCATGAGCATTGGGATTGTTTTCATTGCCATATTGATCAAGAATGTGAGCATTGGGAAGCTCCTTCTGCAGGCGCTTAGCCACTCCAATATGAGACTCGGGGGAATCAAAAGCAGCTTCGTTGGGTGTTCGGATAATTGTCGCGTTCAAAGCTCGTAGGACAGAGACTTTCTCTGCTGACATCTTCTCCGGGAGGGTAATGATGGTTTTGTAGCCCTTGACCGCACCGACCAATGCCAATCCGATACCACTAGAAGCTATAGTCAGCAATGATTATCTTTGAGGGACCTTCGATCCACCCCGGGGAATCCACCGATGATAATCAAAGGTAGATGTGTGCAACTAACGTGTTACCACTGGTCGGCTCAATCAGGGTGTCGCCTGGCTTGATGCGACCGGAGCGTTCTGCCTCTTCAATCATGCGCAGGGCGATGCGGTCCTTGACGGAGCCACCAGCATTGAAATATTCCAATTTGGCATAGACGGTAGCATCGATACCCAGGCTGCGGGGCAGGCGATTCAGTCGCACGAGGGGGGTGTTGCCGATGTGCTGGGTAATAGTGTCCAGCGCCACTGGCGGAATACCAGGTTGAGTGGTGACAGACATGGTGATCAATGTCTGACAAAAAGTAAAAGAAAAGATGCGAAGAAAGGAAAAGTAAAATATGAGGTCACAAAGATTTTCTCAGTATACATATATACTGTAGTATTTTTTTATCTTATCGAAATTCGGTTATTGCCGCTCCGGATTAGTGGTCCTTGACTCGCCGCTTTTACTCTCGAGTAGAAGAACTGGGTAGAAATGGGTACGGCCTCCGAACCCCAATAAAACGCATCACGCTAGTACAAAAGGGTGGACGCTTTACTTAGTACAAAACAAGTATGATTTCAAAAGTTGAGATGAAGTACATCTACTTGGAGAAAATCAACTGTTCATCTCTTCTCTTATATCATAAAATGAAACGAATGCCTCCATAAGCAGCTCACAAGTCAACCCCAAACCATCCATTGAAGAATAACTTGTTCAAACCACTGGCGAGACCACCGTATAGAACTTTGGAACTCCCACTAAGCTAGTTGCGCCTCAATTACACTCTGTTGATCTCCTGGCGCTGACCACACATTGACAAGTTTCAAGGCAGGCTCAACCTTAGCCAGCAGCTCTTCCCACTGCGTTATAGTACGCTCCATTCCGTTGCAGAGATAAGGCATCAGCATGTCCATATCACATTTCAGAAGTGACTCATAGGTGTCTAGTAGAACTATCTCGTTTATGAGAAGACTAGACTGGGGCCTCATCGATTTGGCAGTGTTTGAAAGAATCTTCACAGACGAGATATCGTCCCAGTCATGGAGAACGGATTTGAGGTAATAGATATCCGCACCTTCTTCAAAGTTAGCCAAGCTTATCATTATACATTCAAAGTGTATGATATGCAGCTTACCCTTAATATTTTGCTCCGTGAAGAAGTCATATACTATTGAGGTTTGACTTTTTGACCTAATGTACTAGCAGGGATTCTTTTGATTGTCTCTGGTAAATCCTGTAGAACCAACTCAAAGTCCATATCAGGGAAATCATCTGCAAAGCGCTGTAGATCAATATTCTGGTTCCCACCAATATCCACAATAACCTTTTTGATTTCTGTTGAAGAAAGATGCTGTTTCACAGGGTATTTCTTATACCATGGAATCGAGATTGTTTTATTCCGGATGCTCATGCTATCGTCAAACCCCTTCTTCCATGCACTGTTCTTGGTAAATGTCTCCCATGTGGTCTCACCAAAAGCAGATTCATAGGCAGAAGGTGTCTTGCCGCCCCGGATATCGCATGGTTTGTTTTGATCCAGAAATTCCCCGATTTTATCGCCGAGTTGGAAAGTCATATTGTTTCTGTATCTAGTCAGCTATTATTCTCGAAGGGGTTGGACGAGCAGAAAACCTACGTGAGTTGGGTACCCCCGAGATTTCCAGGTATACATAGAGTCGAAGTATTCGCGTTTGCGGTATATGCCTGATATCCAACTTCATCAACGAAGGCAATAGCACCCATCATACGCATCACACACGGCCTAACTCGTCAGCTTTGTTCTAAACAGTTACTAAACATTGATAATAGTAGCCTACATATCAGAGAATCATGCCATCCAGTTTTCTCCGCCAGTTCCGACACTTTGAAACTCTTGTCTTTATTCTCAGCCAACAGCTGAAGCAACCAATCCTATGTGAATTGCTGCAACAAGAGAAATGTTTTCAACGGTCTTTCTGGATCTGGGCTGCCAGTTTCTCAAGCTCGGCTTTCCTCGTCATGTTGGTAGGTTGTATCCTCTCCTGAGGCTTGTTTTTTTGGGAGGCCTGTGTAGGTTGGAAGAATCTAATGGAACGAGTGAAATAAGAGAGCTGGGGTGTGAAAGGTTTCTCATAATAGTATGATGGAAGGGATCTATCTCTGGACGGTCTGCGGATCTGAATAGAGGGGTGATTTTGGGGGCTAAGACAATAAAGCACTAAATGACCCACTTAGGTTGTACACGAAGCCTAAATTAACAGTTCCTATGATGCTAAGATTGAAGCGTAACGTCTTGGATAACGACCTGGATAAGGCATAGTTCTATTTACTAGGGCATATACTTTCTTTCTGGCCATTTTAGCCTACCGTACTCGATTATCATCATAGAGATCTTTCACCTTCCAGACAGTACGCTATGGAAAACCGTCTCTACAACCTCAGACCTATTAATTCAGTATATATTAGGAATATTTTGTTGACTCCCTTTTTTCATTAGTAAATTATAGCCAGATTTCGCCGCAACTTACCATGTTGAGCACTTCTCGGCCTGTCATACAATGCCAAAATCACCTCTTCGACTGGGCAGAATATATGGACCTGAAGTCCTGGTCTCAGCTCAAAGGTCTATTTGCGCCAAAGATCACGATTGACTACACGTCGGTTGGACGCGCCCAACTTTCATTGGTACCACGGGCAACCTTTGTCCAAGTCCTTTCAAGCCCCGGCAAACTGGGAAATCCTGGGGTAGTTACACAACATTTAATTGGGACATGCAGATGCTTAAAGCTATCTGAGAATAAGCCAAAGGACAAGTTTCAGATCAAAGCCGCGCATTTGAGGAAATCGGATACAGATGATGGGAATGTGGTTGATAATGCGAATGCATACAGTATCAACACGTTTGAATTCGAGCTCAAGGAGGAAGGCTGGAAGATCGTGTCAATCACAGTAATGGCGAGGTCAATGGAGGGTGATTTTATGGATATTTTCAAGAGCAAGATTTAACGAAGTTTTTCTTCCAAGCTACAGTATAAGCTGGGTAGTCCATCATGTCATTTGCATATATACCAGGCACTTAATGAATCTGGTCATAGCTTCGCAAGCCCATCCTTTGACCCAGTCCAAATATATTTAGCAAGCTTATCCCGAGAATCTCGCATTCTTTTTAAGACCTCGTCCTTGGGAATGTCCAATAGCTCTTCAAAGCTCATTGGAACAGTCTCTAACTTTCCCAGTTTAATGAAATGCGCGTTTGAATCCCTCTGCTTGCCCTGCCCAATTTCCTTAATAGCCAGGCCCCATCGCTTCATCGTGTCACGGCTTTGAGGTAACTGAGGTAGAATGACGTTCCATACATGTGGCATAAACTCATATTGCACAAACGTGATCGGCACACCAGAAGCATGGATGTTCTTGACAAGAAATTTGATTCCATCCTCGTATGTCTCCTCGCCACACGCGATCCACATAGGGGGCATCCCCGACCAGTCTGTCTCCGTGGCAGGATCAATGAGTGGGTGACATAGTGCTGAGTTATCGCAGTGTAGATCTCCGCGAGGAGGGTTTGTAGGCCATATCTCATCTGCTGGGTAGTTATGCTGGACCCAAGGAGCCCCTTCCGACATCCATTCGAACCATTCGTTTTTCTTAACGGATGGAAGGGAAAGTGTTAAATCGGCGCCAGGGCTAATAAGCGCACAGCCTAAAGGCATTGTAATAGGGACTGTCTGGCCATTAAATTGAATTGCTGGCGTTGCATCCCTAGCAGATCTTATCATGGCCCGAAAGATTTGGAGAAGATGGAGATGGCAAAGCGATCCACCCGATTCGCCTACGAAAATCATTTTCTTTGGGTCGACAGGTTCATGGAATGCACCAGGCGGAGGAGCCACGAGGTAAAAGTATGCAGCAAGAATATCAAGCAAGATACTCGGGATGGTATACTGGGGTGCAAGACGAGGTTGAAATGTAAATGCGCGTGATCCACTCTTTTCAACGAGTTGTTTGATCAGTAGTTTAGCCCCTGGAGGACCGGCTCGGCTGGTAACGCAGATGTTAATTATAATTTTCTTCTCGAAGAATGAATACTCACAAGAAGGCCCCTCCACAAAGATAGAAAATAGTCTTGTCATTGTCGACATTCTGTTGAATTTGTCGAAACTTTTCCTGGTCGCTGATATCAGGCTGTGGCGCCTTTGGGTCTTTTACATCTTTTCGAACTCCAATCCATTCACCCTTGTAGGAAACGCAAGAGGCTAGGGGATCAAAATTCTCAACCCCCTCGCTGGTCGCTTGAAAGAGGTTCCATAAATGGGAGCGAAGAGCTTCTCCTTCTTCTTCATTTGGAGGAGGCATGTCAACCTTAGAGACCACGATCGGCCCTTTCAGTGGTCTTTCACGACAAGAGTGCGCCTGCATCTGGGAAATTGGGATCCAGGGGGCTGCCTTCCAGGCCTTGCGGAAGCCTAGAACGACATTTTTTTGATACTCGGGCTGATCCATCTCTCGTTGATGTTGGTTTTTTCCCCCTAAGCAATGTCCAAGTCTCTGAGAGGGGCTAGATAGAGACTGTAGAAAGAAGCCTAGGGGAAAGTCCATAGGATCCGCGAGCCTCGTCTCCCGAGGTCGGGGCAGTGACGGATTGAGTCAAGGAAGCGGGCCAACGTGGGGGCAGAAACATTTGCCTATGTATGATGGAAGCGTTGCAGCGGGTTGCAGGGATGTATAAGATACACCGATTTTCAGGTCTGGATACGCACACTCCTGGCAAATCTTGGGCGATGTTTTGTCCTGTATTAGGCTCGGACTTAGCGTCTTGGTGATTTTTTAACATATTCACAATCTATCCATGAAGATGTGAGGACGTTCAGCATATTGATGCAGAACTGGAGGCCTACGCTCAATTGCTTCCAAATCCATCATAGGCTGTGTTTTGAAACCTTAGATATTATCATGAGTGGTGCATCCATCCGACACTAAGTTGAGAGTTAAAGGAGGTGCATAGAGGATAATTCGATGAATACTAAATCAATTTACGTTCTCAGCGGCGATCTCTGTAGAGAGGTAGAAGAAAGGAAGCTTTGGAGACAGAGGATAGAAACTATATGGCAAAATAGCCAGTGTTGTGGAGAACCGATACTACCTACTTTGCCCGGGTGGATGCCATGTCCGTAAAGTATACTGGGTGTCAAATAGATGACTCTGAGAAAGCGGATGCTCGGTGAGCCTGAGCCCGGACTGTAAACTACAGACTGAGCCTGGGCGCCCTTACGACAAAAGCGGCGTTGTCTATATTAAGTAAGCCCTATCTCGAATGGTCCAATAGTGAGTCCAGATGGCCTCATCGCCTCATCTAAAGACCGATGATATCCGGCTGTAGCCAATAGACACCCGATTTCACAGGCATGAGTAAATCTAATGTCTTAATGCCTTAGGTGTCAACATTCTCCGATCTAACTAGAGGCTGGACTCTGGTCGAACTTCATACTTGTTGAGCTGGGGGTTTACTTCTTTTTTCCTTTTTCTTTTAAATAAAACAATTAAGGTTCAAAGGTTTCATATTAACTCCCCCTGTGACACCTCGAATTCTCCTACTCTTTTCCCTCAAGGATACTAAGCTTCATCAATAGGCGTGCTATGTACGGAGTAGGTCTCCAGCGAAATGGAAATGTCTGGCACTACTCATCTAAACATCCGATGTCTCCGTCTACACCATGCAAATTTTACGCTTTCTTTTGATTGACCTTGATTTTTCTTGCATGATTCGAGCTTACCCAGCGGGCCTAGCGGGGGTTTCTTGGCGCATGGTTGATCACTCCACACCAACAGAGCTCTTTCCTTTCAGCTCCGCGTTCTGTCCTGTTAGAGCCAAGCCAAGTCCGTGGCTGTGCATCACCTCGCATTGGCATTCTCCACTGAGCGACCCAGTCTTATCTCAAAATGATTTGGGTGTTTGTTTGATGCATCCAGGTGATCCTAAAAGGGTTCTCCGTAAGATACGAATGGCTGGTGTAACTAATAGGGTGGCTGGGTTGTGGGTTCTGTGCGCTTCTGGCTATTTCCTGCCCCCATTGACCACCCTTCGTGCATGGTGCATGACAAGGGAAAAGGGGGGAGGAAAAAGGAGAAGAAGGAAGCGAGCGAGATCCTCCCGCACGATCATGACTGCCAAGCCCTCGTGAAGCCTTCTGTTTGAATTATGGGGTCGATTGATTGGCTGTATCGATCTGCCAACGCAGCACAGTGGACATGTTTTGTTTTCCGTCTAGTATAATATTATAGAATCGACCCGCATTCTACTTTTTTTCCCTCAGCTTGCAGATGTGGGCACCCACTTCCGCCGAGGTTTATTTTCTTTGTGTTTCTCTTTCCTCTTGATCTCTTCTGTGCGCTATATTCCTTGGAATTTCTCGGTCGGTGTCCTCTGTGCAATTTCAATAGTTGTGTGTTTCCAACATGGGTTCGATCATGCCCGCCATCGAAGAGCCGCGCATGCGTGGAGGAGCGGACGAATTCGCCCATGAAAAGGATCGCCAACAAACCTCCACCTCTATTCTGCCAACTCTCGAGAAAAACCACCCAAGTCGTTATGTGCTCGGATTATTTCGCGTCGACAGCGCCGGAGAAAGCGGACGGACAGGGATTCATCCCATCCACTTCTTTCGAGTGGTTTTCAAGAGTGTTTGCACTGCTTCGATGCTGGTGAATATTCTCTGGCCCTTCGTTCCAGCTGCGATTGTCATGCATTTTGCTCGACCGGACCTGCATGTTTGGGTCTTTGTGCTCAACTATATTGCCATGGTTCCCTCCGCCAATGTCCTCGGATTCGCAGGTGGAGAGTTGGCTAAAAAGCTGCCCAAAACATTGGGTGTTCTACTGGAGACGGGGTTGAGTTGCTCGGTTGAACTGGTACTTTTCATGGTTTTGCTTCATAATGACAAGAAGGGAGAAGGCAACCTGATACCCGTTATTCAAGCTGCCATTCTCGGTTCAATCTTAGCAAACCTGCTACTGTGTTTGGGCACCTGCTTCTTCGTTGGAGGTCTTAGGCGCAATGAGCAGGTATTCCATGAAGCTGTCAGTGAGGTAGGCACCGGCTTGTTGCTGGTCGCTGGCTTTGGGTTGTTGATTCCCAGCGCTTTCTACTCTGCGCTGAAATCGGCCACCAATGCGGAATTTACTCTAGCCATGCTGCAAGACTATACCATGCAGATTAGTCGCGCCACTGCTGTCGTGCTTCTGGTCGCCTTTTTAGTGTAAGTTACTCAAGACTGGCAACTGATGATGACAAACAAATCAATTTACTGACGGTTCGGGGCAGATTTTTGATTTTCAATCTGCACAGTCACAACTCCATCTTCGACGACATTTTGGAACTGGATGAGGCCCAGGATGAGGACCGACACAAAGAACTGAAGCGAGCAAAGCTCACCTTTGCAGAATGCCTGGTGGCCATTGCAGTTGCTCTGACCTGTGTTAGCATGTCAGCCGTGTTCTTGGTCCAAGAAATTGAACATATCGTCGCCCGAGGAGTTTCTGATAACTTCTTGGGCTTGATATTAGTGCCCTTAGTAGAGAAGGCAGCTGAACATCTGACTGCCGTGGATGAGGCCTGGGATAACCAAATTAACTATGCCTTATTCCATTGTATGGCTCCCTCGATCCAGACCGCTTTGCTGAATGCTCCCCTGGCAGTCCTGGTGGGATGGGGCTTAGGCAAGGATATGAGTCTCAATTTCGAGATTTTCATGGTCATTCTCCTGGTGTTGTCCATTCTAGTTGTTGGCAACTTCCTGAGAGACGGAAAGTCCAATTACTTGGAAGGTGCCCTTTGTGTGTTGATTTACGTCATTATCGCTGTCACCACCTGGTACTATCCCAGTGTTGAAGTCGCATCGACTAATCAAGCCTAACCCACGGATTAATGTCAGCTCAAAGCTGTCGGTCACCGTAGTCTTATTATATGGAAGTTTTTCTGTCACGATCATAGCAAGCGTTCCTACCCTTATTAATAAAAAGTTCCTTCTTTTTTTGTTCTTTTTTGCCCTTGGTGTAAAATTCTCATATATACCACGAAGAATTTTTGCTTCTTGTCATAGTCAGATATATTCATGCTCATTAAGATGAGTTACATACTATAATGTACGTTTCAAATGTTAGTATGCGTGGATTTACTCAATAGGGAAAACTGTATACATGCACGTGATCCCGCATACACCGCAACCTTTGGGAACGCCGCGGATCAAGCTCCTCATAACCCACGAGTGTGTTAAGTCATATTGTCACTGATCACAAATTTAGCAAAATTAGTCAATCCATTCACTGAGTTCACGCTAAACCTCCCAATTGCAACTTTCTATTGGGACGGGGGTCGGCCAACTCTTGCCCTCCGCCTCGTTGAATTCCCCTTCGGCCCCGCAAAACGAATACGCCCCAGCCCAGATGGATTCTACAACCAACGCCGATACAATTCTCGCGATTCTCAAAGAACGGGATACTCTGGTCAAACGTGATGTGATAGAATCTGCCTTGGGGGATTCAACAGTAGGTCCCAAGAATGCGGAATGGGCGGCCAAGCATTTGCGATCAGAAACTCTACTATCGAAGGAGGAGCTTTCACTGTACGAGCGGTACAATTAGCTTTTCAATGGTGATAGCAAGCTGATCGCGAAATCCAGGTATACTAAACTAGAAAACTCCGGTGCCCTCCAGCCTATCCTTCGTGAACCCAGTCTCGGTGCGACGCGACCCTTTCTTGAGACCGACATACAAAGCGCAATCGACTCCCTCGAGGCATCAACGGTTACCATTAAACAGCAGTCACATGTGCTATCATTGCAATGTGAGGCGGTCAAAAAAAAGTTGCGGCGGGAAGGCTCTCTAGATCAAGATAGGAGTCGGGATATTGCGCGTTTGCGAAAAAAGCATGAGTCTGGAAAGCAAAACGCGACAGTCTTGGTAATACATGGCCCTCAGAACTGTCCAAAATACCAGCTTACCGAATTTACGAACGTTCCAGGCAAATGAACTCGCCGACAACCTCGAGGATAGTTTCAGAAGCGAGATGGATAATGTGGGAATAGAGAGCAAACGGATCTTGACGTCGTTGTCCGCTCGCTTGAAGCATGATGATAAGGCTTTAGCAACGATGGAGAGCTTGATGGCCGAAACAAAGTCAAATGGCAATGACGCATCTACTTTGAAGCGAGCTGCATACCTAAGTGGAATGCTTGCAGACTATAGTGCCGAGGAAATTCATTATCGCCTGGACCGACTATACCTCGAAGCAATTCAAGCCAAAGGCTTGGATCGCAGCCCAGCGGCGGAAATCGAGACAGTTACTGCACTAGTGGAAGAACTGGAGTCCCTCTATCCCGAGATCGAGATCCTGGCCGAAATGTCCACCAGGCAACAATTCCATGAGCCCATTCTACGTGAAATCCATCATGAGCACAGCCAGCTTCGGGCAGCGTCACAGACGAGGCTGGAGCAAGTGCGTTGTCCCCGATAAGACATGAGATATAGTAGTATTGACAACTAAACAGATTCTTGACGTCTTAATTGACATGACTGTATCCAAGGAAGCGTTGACAACTCAGCTTGCGGGTCGTGAATCATCGTGCGAGTTACTGGAGCAAATCGCAACCCTCCATCAAACCGAGACCGCAAGCCACCTGGTAGCTCAGCCCTCGTCTCGTCGGGAGTCTTTGAGACGACGATCCCTGCTGCCTGGTTCGAATACCGGTTCGAATATAGGCAACACGCGGACCCCTGCTTCATTGCCCGAGCAGCCTTCGCTGGAGAACCTCTTGCGTCGTATCGGAGTGTCCCCAGATTCTGTGCTCAAACCGCGCGTAGAAGACGGTGGTGCACCGGGGCTCTTTGACAAGCGCATTCAAATGTTGGAGACACTGCGGCATCTCGAAAACAGCGGAGAAATATCCTTAGTGACCCATTTAATGCAATCGGATCATGCCTCGCAGTTACTGACATCATCGTTGCGCAGCAATTCCCGATTTGAAACGACTTTGCAAGATCCTCGGTTAGAAGAGGCATTGTTGGGCCTGGAGGCAGAGCTCGCCTCGCTTAAGAAGGGGGTGCAAGGGTTGGATATTAATTTGCTCCATCAACGTGATAAGTCCCAAGTGAAATTCTTAGAACGATGGCATTAAGAATGATGCGCGAAGGGTGCCTAAATCCCGAAAGTTAGAGACTCGTTGGGTCATTGAGTCATTTGAACCCATGAGATATAGTAATTGGACCGCGAAGGAGAAGAGGAGGGGGCCAAAATTGAAGCAAAACATACCCTGGTTCACCAACTGCGCCTAGCAGCTTTTCACCGTCTCTGGGCCTGTAGTCTCTGTTGACGCCGAGGAACTCAAACTAGCGGCAGGAACTAACGGTCAACTGCACATCTGATTTGCTGATTTGCTGACATGGGGCTGTGGCTGGTCGGGGAAACTGGGCCGCGCCACAATCATGCCGGTAATAATGCGCTTGTGCATATCATAATTGCAAAATCGAACAAAAAAGTTCTTCCGTAGTCAGAACAAGACTCCTGACTCTTGAACAAAAAAAGCCTCAAGTGCTGCAGCCTTATGCTTTTTCCTACATGGAATCTTTCTCCGCGCAAGAGAATACCAGTTGCCTCGTGTTGCCTCATGTGACCAGCATGTGCAATCGCGACATTATGGTAGTTGACGGCTCAAGTTCATGTCCAAGGCTGATTCAAATCTATAATATTGCTCTCGTTTCAATATGTCGACATAATCCTCGTCTCTTAATAATAACGACAATGCGATATAGAGATGAGTTGGGTCGTTATGATCGTGACGTGTGTTTTCCCAGCTGACATGGCCCTGCGCACCTGTGACCAAAGTGTATCAGCCACGCCTCATCCCATTAACAACCTCTCTTAAGCACATTGCTGCCCTTTGATATTGAATAGGATAAATCATTAAGGTCGAGTACAGCGTCGATATAAAATGGACCATCGTCGCCATGGAATTCTTTTGTTCATCAAGCTTCGAAAAAGGCAGCGAACACATCCTATACTTCTCAAATCAGCTTTATATCCAGCTTTAGAGCATTCAAACCTACCTCAAGCGATATCTGCGAACACATAAATAAATCACCTGCTTTACGCTGATGACTGTTACCACCTGCTAGAAGCCTTCGTCATTGCTTGTCTACTGTTGTTCATACTTCTCTTTGATTGAGATAACCATTTTTCAATTTTCAAATATTTCTACCACTATACATCGTCCCTTTCTTCCCTGGTCAACATCTCCATCGATCAGCTTTATATCCAGCTTGAGAATATTCAAACCTACCTCAGACGATATCTGCGAGAACACAAAGGAATCCACCTGCTTCCATTCGATAACCGTTAGCACAAGCTAAAAGCCTGCCTCATTGCTCGTCTACTGTTGTTTATACTTCTCTTTGATTGAGACAACACTTCTTTCCAACTCTTCCTACCACTATACATCGTCCCTTTTATCCTGATCAAGTTTCCAATCGATCAGCTCTTTAGCAACAGAAGTTCTATCTCATCTTAAGTTTCTGTATCGGTATCAATCTGCAGGATACAATTTTGTATGCCAGAACGTGATCTTATACATACCATCACCATTCAAATCAGATCTCTCTCTCTCTCTCTCTCTCTCTCTAAAAAATCGTGAGTATATCCGCCTCTATGCCACATCATAGCTGTCGAGTTCTAACCTATTATTGTCTCAACCAGAGAGCAACATGGTAAACTCTTCTCCCCGATCTTCTTCACACTCCTCTGAGTCCGCAATCCGCGGGACAACACGTAAGATATCCGAGAGAACTTCAGTCAGACGTGTTAAAGCCTCCTCACGTGTGATGAATCGAGAACAAGAAAAGCCCGAAAGAGATGAACCTCAGCCCAGGACCAGACCCTCCTCATCTGGGTCAAGCACGCCTACACCTTCGAACAGCAGACGTTCTCACCCCAGGCCGGCTCAAGAAGAGGTCAAGGAAAAAGACCAAGAGCCCCAAATAATCGAAATCGGACCAAGACAACATGGAGATCAGCAAACTCAGCACGGTCGACAACCACGTGAAAGAAGTCCATGCCATGAGCCGACACCTACACCAGGCAGACGGGTTCGTTCTCCCAAAGTATCTCACAGAACACCACGTGTTTCCCAAGACAGAGCAACAGTAAGAGATAGGCAAGAAATCCGGGGTATTTTGAAACACCCTTCTGAGTCTGGCCCGGTACGCGTGGGTGGCGTAGAATATAGAGCAGAACCCGCAGCTGTCCGGGATGGACACAAAGAGATAACAGAGTTGGCAGATCGAGTCATAGGCCCCCTCAATCCATCAAAGACGTTGCGTTTCTTATTTGGTTGATTTCCTGTTCTAGAGTATCACAGCTCTCCGGGGCCTATGACTCGAGATACTGACTGTGCTATCTCTTTGTACCCACGCTGGACAGCTTCGGCTAGAGATGCTTGAGTTTTTATGTTAACTTTCACGACTACCAGCATAGCCTCGGGGTAAGCGATGAGATTAGGACTGTGCCCCGGAATCATGTTGGATCTCGCATCCCTCATCTTTGGGCGCTCGGGTTCGGATGGTAAAACCTGTGGCAACCCAGTTTTCTTGCTCTTCTATTACTGCTGGTTTATCTGGGATACAAATCGTGTTATGTAAGATGCTAGGGAGAATAAACCTATTCACCTAGTTGAGAAGGTGCTGTATAATACCTAGTATAGAATTTCTGCGCGCCGTTGCTGAGTTTGCTGACTTCTTGGTTGTCCAGGTTCAATTTCGATCACATGGATCTCTTGGCCTGTTTCCTTGACGGCTTCCTGAGCTGGCTAGGGGGGGGGGGGAGGACATCTCCTATTCAAAGGCGTAGGCCCCGCCATTGGCCCCAGCGAAAAATGTCTGGTTCTGCGCTGAGACTAATCAATTCCAGGCTTTTCTTGCTCTTGATTCATCCCACGGGGGTGAAATCTAGCACGTTTGATCCGATATGAAACGGGCATCTCATTGAAATGAGGAGTGAGAATGCCGTTACTCCATCCGATCCGACTTGTATAAAATCATTTGAGCAAGAGGAACTGGGTGCGATTGTGAATGAAATATAAAGGGCCGATCAGGTTTTCGGGTGAACGGAATTACAATAATCGGGCATATGATATGACACATCCAACATTTACTACACCATGTACTATAGTCTCAAAGTGCAACATACATTGATATTTACATCAAGTTCGTGACTCATGGGCATAGCGCGTAGACAATGTGATGTGTGATGTTGGTACCTGGACCCACAGTAGTATTTTGACTTGTTCTTTGCTGCATAGTTTCCCATGCGCGATCCAATAAGATTCCCGCGGCTCGACTTGAGCTTATCTTTCCCTTCGCCCCTCGGAACTTTCTTTGTCTTTCCAACTTTTTCGCTTTCATCTGATTTGTTTATTATTTCTACTCGTAGTTGTTCTTCTCTTTGAAACTCAAATTGGGAAATGCTCTTTGACCCATCCAGTTCGTCTTTCCAAGATTAAATCTCGAAACTGGGAGGTAAGTCTCACTGAACAATTGGCGCCCGCTTCTCCGGTGGCTTTTCGGGCATGGTGTGTTGACAAGTCAGGCAGCCAGGTCTTTCCCCTCCATACGTCCCACAGAATTTCTCAGTCGATCCGCATTTTCAGTGACCGGTTGTTCCTCACCACATCCTGGTAGATTTCCCCCACAATCGCGCATGTTGAATCATCCCTCCTCGCCACGGTTTGCCGCGTCTCTATATTGTCACACACGCTAAAGTTACCGCCGCCTTACTCTGGGTTATAAAATGAGAGATTTATCTGAGGATCCTCCTTGTGCCTATAGCTCTGGCTGTGCTACTCGATTCGTGACGGACCAGTTGCAGTGTTTCGGACAATAAGAGCGAATAATAAAACGATGGCCGCGGTCGTGACGCAAACTGAATGCGCCTCCAAGGGCACGCGATCACCAGCGTCTTTGCTGAAACTGGCTTCACCGGGAAATCAGGCTGAGATGGCCGGAACTCAACCCCAGACGCCAGGTGAAACAGCTGTTTTTGACATGTCACCGGACACGGCCCTACAGCTGCTTTGTAACAACATAGAGAAGCTGCGAAATACCTCGGCAATGCTTCCCACGGAGTCCAATACTCCACTCGGAGATGAAACCCAGATTGAAGGAGACTCCCCCATCCCGGCAGTGGGCCTTCATTGTGGAGATTCGGAACACGCGTCTGACAGGTCCCCAGAAGAAGCCTTTCAATTGGCGATACTCTCTCGGAAGTTCCTCTCCAAGAAAGTGCCTCCTATCCCGATCAAAGATTACCTATGCCGTCTACAGCAGTACTGTCCCATGTCCACAGCGGTAGTCCTGGCTACAAGTGTCTATATCACGAAGATGACCTCGGTAGACAAGGTTCTTCGGGTGACGCCGAAGAATATGCACCGCCTCGCGCTTGCCGGCCTTCTAGTGGCTACCAAGGCTTTAGAAGATCTTAGCTTTCCTCACAGCCGGGTTGCTAAAGTTGGCGGAGTGAGTGAGCAAGAACTATCGAAATTGGAGATTAGTTTCTGCTTTTTGGCAAATTTCGAATTACGCGTGGATGCACAGATGTTGATGGATGAGATCCAACTGCAGTGCAACCAGGACTCGCAGGCTAACGATCACGAAACAAGTCTTTCGTTATGATGTAAATGTATTATATACGAATATCCATTTAACATACATAAGAAAAAAAAAGATAAATAAGCAAAAAATCAAGAAATCCTTCCGAGAACCCAATAAGCTTAAGCTAGTTGAGGCTGGAGGATTAATACGGCTGCCTTACTGTGGCTGAGTAATCGTTTTTAGTGAGTTGCGGGACTTCTTTTCGCTGGAGAGATCTTTTGTTACTGTTTGGAAGTGTTTTCTGCTATTTCTCAAGTCAGTCAAGACCAGTTCTATCGAGATTCACGGAGTAGACTGGAAGAAGCTCATGTTCGTGACACTGTTGTACTCCGTAGTACACTCACCGCAAAAGGAGCGCGACAGTTGACGATCAATCTCTTAGCGTCGCTTCAAGGTTTCCCCGACGCCCAAAAAAAAGAGCCAGAACACTTCCGCCTCGTTGTCCTTAACAGAGCGACAGGCCGCGACTTCTTACTGCTGTCTGTTCAAACTGCACAAACTCTAGGCTTCTTGTGTTCTCGCGTGGCGATACATCATGTTCCCATAGAGAGCCTAGAGAGATTACCGAAACAACAGTCCCCTAGAATCGATCGACGCATCGACCGACGTCCCGAACACGCTCTCCCCCCTTGTACCACGATACACATATTCCATCATGTCTTCAAATAAATCCTCTCCGTCGGAGAATCTGGGTAGCAGCCCTTCAGCCCAAACTCCAGGGACCACCCCCGCAAATGGGAAAAGCACCTCTCCGAATACCGATGTTGAACTCAAGAGTATGCGGCCCGATGCGCCCAAACCCTCAATCCCACTGGGAGAGGACATCATGCAGTTGGCCAGAATTGGAGAAATCAGTGCTATGCAGAATTTGTTTGCGACCAAGAAATTGACCGCGAACCATCGAGATGAGGAAGGCATTACACCGCTACACGTAGGTCTCTCCCCTTTCCTATCAATGCGGAGAATTGGGTTCTACGTAAACCAGGTATGATAATGGGTAATTCCTAACTCTTCTGCTTCGTTTAACTAGTGGGCTGCGATCAACAACCAATATGCGATGTGCAAGTTCCTACTCGACTCCGGCGCCGACGTCAATGCCAAGGGTGGAGAATCGGTGGCTACCCCAGCCATGTGGGCGGCGCAACGGTGCCATTACTATATCGTTAATCTGTTACTCTCATACGGCGCCGATCCTCTCTTGACCGACGTGCAAGGGTACAACATCCTCCACCTCGCCACCATCGACGGAAATGCGTTCCTTCTCGTCCTACTCCTTCACCAAGAGATACCGGTGGATGTGGTCGATCAGCAGGGTCACACTGGGTTGATGTGGGCGGCGTATAAGGGATATCCAGCTTGTGTGGATTTGTTCTTGAGATGGGGCGCCAACGCCAATGCGGTGGATGAAGGCGGGTTGACCCCGCTCCACTGGGCGTTGGTAAAGGGCTCTTTGCCATCAGTGTTGAAGCTCCTGGAGTATGGCGCGGATCGATTTGCGAAAACCAGAGACGGGAAGTCCCCGGAGACAGTTGCACAGGAGATGAACACTCTGCGAATTTGGAACCGCGCGCTGGCCGAACGTGGCTTCGAGGCGGACGGTACACAGAAGCCTGTGCCTATGGGACTGGCCAGTCTCGTACGGAATAAGAGCCTCATGGCGAAATTCTTCTTCCTCTGGCCATTCTTGACCGTGCTTGTCGCTATCTGGATGTTGAGCAATTTGCCCATTCTCCTAGGTCTGCCCATCACGCTAGTCACCTTATTTGGTATGCAATATCTTGCGCAACAAGTTGCAAACCGTGGGCCTTCTGAGTTTAGGATTCTGCAGAAAACGGTAGGTTTCATACAAGTAGCTGGTTTCCGGTTGGCATCACGAGAAGACTAACATTTTTCTTCATAGCCATATCTAGCAGGTGTTTTCGCTGCATCGTTATTCTGGGTGGGTTTCCGTTGGATCTTCCAAGTGTTACCTGGTAGGTGTCATATTGTAACTGGACGAGGGAGCATATCTAACGAATCTCAGCAACATATTCCTCTCATCCGATTTTAAACATATCATTTGCAGTCTTTTACTCCTTGACCGCCTGGTTCTATATCATGGCCATGATCGGAGACCCGGGATACGTTCCGAAGATCAGCAGCCGAAACCAGCAAAGAGAGGCCGTCAAACAATTGTTTGAATTGTGGAAATTCGACGAGGAGAATTTCTGTGTTCCTTGCATGTCGCGGAAGCCTCTCAGAAGCAAGCATTGCCGACGATGCAATCGTTGCGTGGCCAAGCATGACCAGTACGTTCTACCTCCCCATGGTATCGTCAATATAATCCCCACTAACCCCCTTTAGCCACTGCCCATGGATTGACAACTGTGTCGGAGCCAACAACCTTCGTCACTTCGTTATGTATATCGTCAGTCTCGAAATTGGAATTATCCTTTTTGTGCAATTGACCATAGGCTGTCAGTGTCACCTAAGAACAAAAAACCTCGTCGAATTAGACCCAATATGCTGACTTGACACACAGATATCACTGATCTGCCACCCTTGAAGGATGCTCAGTGTAGCGTTATCAACGACACTCTGTGTGACTATGTATCCCGTGATGCCTTCACGCTAGTCCTTAACATTTGGATCATCCTCCAGTTGGTCTGGGTTACTATGCTGTGCGCTGTGCAGCTTGTTCAAATCTCACGCAATCAGACGACATTCGAAAATATGAGAGGCCACTCGATTGATCGGTCCCTTCCCAGTTCTCAGGCCTTTGCTTCCGCCATGACCGCGGGTACGACATCAATGGACGCGGCCGGCCTCTCTGCCGTTGGACAAGGACCCAATCCTGCTTTAGCACACTCACATGGAAACCGACGACGAGGTGGCTGCCTTTCGTCATGGTCGGCTCTATTGGGTATCGATACCTTCTTCGTCACTGCTAAAGATGGACTTCGAGATGGTCGATCCCTTAACCCTTTCTCCCGTGGTGTGACAACTAACTGCCGTGACTTTTGGTGTGACCCAGCCCCGATCTTCGGTAAACGCGAGTCTGGTGCCGCGATGCTTGGAGGTGAGGTGGTGAATTATAATGAAATGTACGAAACTCCGCTCCGCATGCATGCCGGCCGGTCTGGAGATGGCTACCGTAGTGTGGCGGGTGAAGAACCCGAACAGATGGTTTAAAAGACCATGGCCCCACAACATTGTTCTCCTTTTCTGGCCTCAGTGTTTTGGAGAGTGGCATTCACGACTATTCTTCCATTTTTTTTCTTTGAAAAAAAAGAAACTCATGGAGGCCCCCATGTATGACTGCAGCGACGGTGTTGCATTTTGTGGTATAACCATTTTTGACTTCTCTGTCTTCTGCCTATTTCCCTTAACGCTATATTTCTTCCCCCATGTCTTTCTATCATGTCTTCTCTTTTCCCATCGCATTATTCATGTCTCATTTACATTAGAAACTTTGTACAGTGGCCACTAGATAATGAACTCCATTTGAAACAATACCTTGCTCTGATCTTCACCTAGCGTCCCCGGGCCGGAGATATTTTGATCTTCACTCTCTCCCCGCAGTGTCCCTGTCAATGTGATAAGATTGAGGACCCTGCAGATAGTTTCCTAAGCAAACTGCAGCTCTTTGACGATCCCTGTACACGCCTGCAGTGTTTCTAGAACGCTACCTATTTCTGCATTGAACTCCGAGACGATCGACACAGTTGGGTCCCCATCCACGCAAGCTCACCCTGAGACAGGTAATGGGTCACTGCACCTAATCGAGTTAAATGTAGGGTTTTTTTTTTTTTTTTTTCAGGAACAGGAACAGGTCATCCGGCAGCTGCTTCCGAAGCTCACAGTTGCAGGGAATAGGATATGATCACCAGTTCTCCCTCGGATGGCAGCCCAACCCATCGGCTTCAGGCCGAAGAGGAAAAGGAAAGGAAAGGCAAAGTAAAAGCAAAGCAGGCTAACGCAAACCAAAGACCAGAATTATACTTTCAGTCCAATGTAAGGTACATTTGAATGTACATATTCTTGTATACGGTCCTGCCATCTCATCTCATCTCACATCCGATATCGCCGGATACAAGACTAACGCAGTTTGGAAATTCCTTCATCTCCACTCTCTGCATTACGATCTGATACTGTACCGAGATGACAGCAAACCCACATGCCAGGGAATCCTTCATGCTAAGCGATGATCCCATCTCGGATGCAATCGGAAACGAAGTCTAGGCTTCGAATTCTGCATGTATCAAGCCATTGGCGTCTACAGTGGGGCCAGGGGACACTTTTTTTTGCCCTTTCTTTCCACACATTGGTTCCCATTCGGATTCCTCCGACCAGCAAGAATAATCAATCAAATCAATCATGGGTCGTGCGGGGCCACCTACCAGAGACACGGAACAAAGCAAGGACAGAGATGCGCTATCTTCCGTGGCAGGAAAGAAGTGGACATGAACACGGTGACTAGGGACAAGTTGGGAAAGTGATTGGCGGGAAGATATCCACCTTAACGTATACAGTCAAGTCTCACAATTAGCGAAAGTGGTTCGAGTGGAAAACAAGAACGGTGAGAAGTTCCATACAAATGCTTGGCTAGACTAGAAGTTAAAACGAAGAAAGGAATGGATACGAAGGGGGCAAACCACGCCATTCGGGAACGCGGAAATGGGTGGGATTTCTGCAGACAGGCATAGTCCTGGAGTAATTTCTGATCAGATAAAAAAACTTTTATCTGATGGCGCCACGAGGGATCCACTTGGCATCTGCATCCAATGATATCCGGTATGAGGCACGTTTTTTCCTGGTACGGTGCTTGGCAGCTCACGAATAAGGACCCGGTATTTCGAGTTAGTGATTTTCGCCATTTCTGAATTCTCGTGGGTTCATCTGCCCTCTCGGGTTCGAGAGAATCTTCTCAACATAAGCGATCGACACGATCAGCACTCTCTTACTATACAGAGATGGCGGAACGAAGCGAATGTGGACTGATCAGCTTCTTGGCTAGGGGATGGGATTGATTCCATTCATGACTGAGACAGTAAACCTCGGAGAAATGCACGTTTTGGCCTTTTGGCCCAAGTCGCTTAGTCTCTACGGAGTACGGAGTCTCCGTTCGGAAACCCGTTCGTCGCGCGTTTTCCGAGGGTTTTCTTGGCCTCGGCAGTTCACCGTCTGAAGAAGATGGGGGATCCTGAAGGCTTATTTCTTATTCCTTATTTCTTACTTTTTGTTCGGTATGGAGTGAAGGATTCTACAGCCCTGGAGGAATCCACATACCTACATTAGTACTATACATATGTTGTCTGAGCCTTATAGAATATTAGGTAAAATTATATCGAATCCACATGTACCTGCAGGGCTGTCTGTATCTGTCTGTATCCGTGTAAGGCACTTTTAAAGGTCGCACGATTCAAGTTAGAAAGTAAATGAAGTAAATTTTCGTCAATACATAGATTTGATCGTGCAAAGAATCAACAGTCTAAAAACCTCGAGGCCAAAACATCTAAAAACAAATGATCCCAAATAAGGAGGTGCATACATAATAATCAGTGATGGATATCCCTCCATATTCAATTTTGGTAGGGAAGCTAGTAACAATGCGGCGTGATTTCCCCCTCTCTCCCGGTGATTAAACTGTATCAATCAAAAGTGCCCCGCCCAGCCAAGAAAGAGAGAGAGAGAGAGAAAAAAAAAAAAGGAAATCGGAAAAAAAACGGAGAAAGATTTTTACAGCATCGCGCGCAAGCGAGTGTCCTGCACCGAGGCTCCCGACAGCTGCTCCCCAAACACTGAGTCGACGATCTCTCCACCGCGCACCGCCAGGATGGACAGCAGACTATCACTGAGACCGTGGGTCTTCTCATTACAACCCTGTAGCCAGATACCAGCATGACGGCTCACCTTGCTATCATCCATCTGAACACGATAATCGCGACCAGGAGTCCAGACAGCCTGACCGGCAGGCCGTAAGCCACGCACTTGCTCCAGTAATTGCTCATGTGCGTCACGGAGGTATCCTGTAGCAACCATCAAGGCATCGACCTCCAGAATCTCGTTGGCATCGCTGTTATCCCCCTTAATTGATTTCACATGCACGCGCATGCGGGAGGCGGGGTTGTGGTGCTCAATGCGTCCAATCGCGCGCTCCGATAGGATACGGTGCTGCCATTGCTTCTCGTCTGGGTTCTGCATGCGCTGAAGGTACATAGTGTTGTAGATTTCTTCGATCAATTCCAATCGGACGACGGAGTAGTTGGTTGCTTTTTCGATCGCAATGCGCTTTTGGCGCTCTTCAGTTGGGAGTTTGAAGAACTTGTCCACGCGCTCAGGGTTGAAGATTTCGTTGACACTAGAAAAAAAAATAGAAATTAGTTTTTTTTTTTCATATTCTTCTTATATAGAGGACAGAACTTACAATGGAGAGTCATCACTGGGTCGCAAGGCAGTATCGCGCAGGATCAAAGTTGTGTTAGAGTTGGGGTATCGGCGTTGCAAGTCGTGGAAGATCTCAGCGGCACTTTGTCCACTACCCACCACAGCAATCTTGTAGTTGGCAGACTCATTCTTCAGAACAGAGGGAAGAGTGGTGCAGTATTTAGACGAATGCATAATGCGAGTGTCCTGAGGGAAACCAGGAGGCATCTTAGCCTTTCCACCAAGAGCCACCACGACCTTCCGAGCTCTACGAGCAGAGATCTCGCCAGTCTCGGTGTTGCGGGAACGAACGACAAAGTATTCCACGACTCCATTGGTAGTCTTACCAGGGACAACCTCGATGACCTCCTCACCGTAGGAGACAACGTTCTCAAATCGCTTAGCGCACCAGCGCATGTAGTCCTCAAATTCCATGCGCGCAGGCAGGAAAGTTCCCAAGTTGGTGAAGTGGATCAGGCGATCCTTGTTGTGCAAGTAGTTAAGGAAGGTGAAGCTGCTGCGAGGATCGCGGAGAGTAGCCAGATCCTTAATGAAGGAGATCTGCATGCGCGAGCCAGGAACCAACATACCCGAGTGCCAGGCGAATTGCTTCTGACGCTCCAGGAAAGTAACCTTAGGCTTGAAGTTTGAACCTTTAGACTTGTTGCTTAAAGAGGGGTCCATGGCATCGTGCAGCGCAATGCCAATTGCGAGAGATGCCGGGCCGAAACCCACACAGAGAAGGTCGTGCATTTCATCGGCACCGGTAGGACGTAGGAGAGAACGAGCGGGGGACTCGGAGGATTGGATGCGAGGCTCGACATTGTTCACCAAAGGAAGCTCGGGCTTCCGTGTGATGGGCTCCATGGCGTGTGAAGTAATTTATTTGAAGACTTCTTTTTTTTATAGCAAGCAGCTTCCAAAGACAATGGAGCTAAGGAATAGAGCTATAAGGAGCTGTGAATGAGGTGCAAGTATAGAGTAGAAAAAAAAGGAATCCAAAACCCGGAGGAGGTGTGGCAGTTATGTATTGTACAAAAAAAAGCCAGCAACTTAGCCGATCTTTTTTGGCAGCTCCACTCGGGGATTTCTCTTTCTAGACGAAGGATCGAACCGAACGGAGAAATTGACGTAGGAACGTACGATACGTTTTGGGGTTCCACACCGTGTACACAGCTTGTACACGGGAAACACAAAAAAATAGTAATAATAATAATTTGGTAAAAAAAAAAAAGAAAATGAGGTCGGAAGCGGATCAGATAAAAAATCAGCGAGCACAAGTGGATACTGAGTACGAAAAGTTCGGAGAGGCGTTGGAGTATTAGCTGGGCTTGTTATATCCAAGGTGCCTTTTATCAATCAGTCTCCACTGTAAGACAAACGAGTTTGTGTGTGTTGTGTCTGTCTTTTTTACTCTGTCTTTTTTCTTTGTTCAGGGCAAATTGCAAATCTACAGAGTATTTATACTTTTTTGCTTCTTTTTTTTTTTTTTTTTTTAAAGTAGAGAAGAATGGAGTCGGCAGCTCCAATGCATCGGGGCGATGGCCCCGGGGGGGGGGGGGGGGGGTTGACCTGGTTTCGATCGTCGCCTAAACCTATCAGATTGGCTACATGATTGCTCCCGGGGTCATAGAATGGTGTATTTTTTTTATACAATTTTTACTATTTTGTATTTACAGATTTACAGATTTGATTAATTCTGCTTCCAAGGATATTTTATTATTCCAAGCTGTGCACACCTGCGCACCTATGTAAGTTCCGCCCCAGCCGATGTCGGGATTTGGGTCTCTAGTACTTCTGGGGAAAGTTATCCGCGTACTGCGCGTGAGGTACCAGTGACCTTGCTTGTGCTTGGCAACGCACTGACAGTGGGGAAGTAGGGAAAAAATGGAATAAAATAAAATAGAAAAGAAAGTAGAAGAAAAAGAAAAGAAATTAATGCGGAAAAAAGCAAGTCATCCATGTTTCAAGTGTAAAATGCACGTGGGAAGAAAAAGAAAAATATTAAAAATTCATACATATTTACTATTTACTATTAGATCTTAAATATTGAATATTCCTCATCTCCCTGGATGATGATTAAATCCTTCATGCGGCAACAGGGCAACTTAGGCGAAAGAGGGGTTAGTGCCCGCAGCCATCAAGGATCAAGTTTTTGATCTCTGCAATCAATGATCCCATTGTATATGTACAATCCCACTGTCTACGTTAAAATAAAATCGGCTGGAACCTTCCAGCTCATGTCTCATTTTTACTTTTTCTCGTCGTATATTTTTCCTAAAACGTGGGGTTACAAGGTTACAAGGTTGCAGGAGAAGCAAAAAAAAAACCGGCGCTTAGACTCCGCCTGCATGTACTGCATGTACTGCATGGTGAACCTTAGCACTGGCATGCTAGATATCATGAAAATCACAATTAGCATGGCTGTTATAGGTCAGGGATTATTTCTTCTCGAACATGAGAGCCCCTGCTAAAATCTAAATCCCGTATAATAGAGGGGAATGCTTCTCCAGGGCTTAGGGGGGAATCTCAATACACGAGTGGAACGTCATCGTCCCCACAATAGGCCCAAGTTATAACTGGTGATTTGACCGTTGGACCGTTTAACGAAAGCCTAGCTTGATTGGGGGAAGAATATTGGAAGCAAGGAATACACTTATTACAAACCATTATAATCTACTAGAAAAAACAAAAAGGATCGTCGATATACTATGATCGATCTACTTAACATAAGGCAAACAGAGGTAGTATACCGCGGATATAGAATAATTACTTCAACATCCATGTAGTAATGACTTTAAATCCATGAGTCAAAACCGACAAATCCCGAGTCTCTCGGAGCTGGCTTCCTAGCGTAGGCATCTTCTTTTCTGGCGCTTGTCTCGGTCCTTTTAGCAGCAGATCGTCCGTCCCATTGTCTTATCCGGCCCGACGGACCTAAGTAAAGTAATCGCGGGGCTCTCGATATGGCGTTTTTCTCTCAAGTGCTCCAACTCTCCAAACCAAATCTTCTTCTTTTTTTCTCTACATACCACACCACCACAACCTTCCTACTAGAATTTCAAAAGTGTGTGACTCTCCGGTTAAAGCGAACCCACTTGCAGCCCCTCATTTCTAGATTTTTATCTTTCCACTTCTCTGCCCCTCACATCCCAGAGTACACAATTTTCCTTGTTTTGGTCATTTGCTTTTTTTTTTTTTACTTTACTTCCCACCAACTGCTTCCTAGATCATCACGGGCCTCCCTTTGTCGCAAGCAGCGACGCTCGTTCCCACTTAAGCGGCTCTCTCCTACATAAGACCCTCCACCACCCCCTTCTCGGGGCCCGAGGAGCCACTCATATCGCTTCTAATGAACAATCAATAAGCAAGATTCCATCATGCTCCATTGATCGCTGAGCCTTATTTCTCTATGGAGAAACCCTCGCAGTTTCCATTTCTGGATAGCCACGGCGCTGTGCGCGCCAGCAACGCTTGCCCGGTGGATACAGACGGCCCTTCATTAGAGTTGGTGGCCTGGATTTGGGCACGGTTATTGAGCTCCATTACAGTCGACCAATCCCCAGTCTTTCTTTTAAATGGATCGGTAATCAAAGTTGATCTATTTGCTCGTAGCATTCATCCTGCAAACTGCCAGACATTGTCGGTGATACCTGGGATCCCTACAAAGTTCACCGCGGTGGTCGTAGGAGACTACTCTCCAAACACACTTGATTCTACTTCTCTTCTGACGTGGTTCGTCAATCCAACAGCTCAAACGAGCATCTTGCATTCTACTACAGACATGGGGACTGCAACGGTACACCAAATGAATAATCGCCTTACCAACTTAATTCAAGAGCAGACAAAGTCAGGGTTACAGGTAGAACTGTCTGTCTCTGAACTTCCAGCCATGTCTGTCTCCAACCCGTCACCATGCATTCTACCGGGCTCGCAACTCCTCCATGAGCTGGCTCTTGGTGGGTCTTACGACCCTAGCGACTCCAATCATGCTGTTGAATTTCTGGCCGCAGATGGAAACATTTGCTGTTTATCATACCGTTCTTTGGATCAGCTATCATCAAAACTTGCGGCAAAAATAGCCCAAGCTGCAGCACAAACCAATGCCACGGGAAAAATGGTGGTTCCTGTACTTCTACCGCAATCACTGGAGCTGTATATTACTTGGCTGGCGGTTCTTAAAGCAGGTGGTGCCTTTTGTCCGTTGAACACCGATGCACCCCCAGAACGGATAGAGTTCATTCTTCAAGATGTAGCTGCATCTGTGATGATCACACAAGGTACTTTGGCGACTAGAGTGCCTCGCAATGTATCTGTAACCGTGATCAATACGGACGGGATCCTCGAGACAGTGGACGAGGACGAGAAATATCAGGAGGAAGGACAGAGAGCAACGAACCCTTATTTATACTCTGAAATTTTGCCATCTAATTTGGCCTATGTGATGTATACATCTGGTTCAACTGGTCGACCAAAAGGCGTTGGAATTTCGCATCGCGCAGCCACTCAATCTTTGCTTGCGCATAATGACTTGATACCCCCATTCAATCGATTTTTGCAATTCGCATCACCTACATTTGATGTTTCCGTTTTCGAAGTTTTCTTTCCTTTCATGCGGAGGGCAACCCTCATTGGTTCAGACAGGGAACAAATGCTTCTAGATATCTCCCATGTGATGACTGAGATGAGAGTCGACGCTGCCGAGTTGACACCCACCGTAGCGGGAGAATTGCTGCGAACTCGTGCGGCTGCACCTTCTCTACGAGTTTTGTTGACTATTGGCGAAATGCTCACAAAACACGTGGTGGAAGAGTTTGGTGGCACTGCTCATTCAGATGGCATCTTGCATGGAATGTACGGTCCGACAGAGGCGGCGATCCATTGTACTGCTGCAACCCATTTTCAGTCGAGTTCTGTTGTCAACTTGATTGGCAAGCCATTCAAAACAGTCTCTGCTTTTATCATGTCTTTGGAACCAGAAGACAAATCAATACCCCATGAGCTCGAAACGATTCCTATGGGGGAGATTGGTGAGCTTGTTGTTGGTGGCCCGCAGCTAGCAGATGGCTACATCAATCGACCCGAGGAAAATGCCAAGGCTTTTATTGAAAGCCCCTTATATGGCAGACTCTACCGAACTGGCGACAAAGCGCGGATGTTGCCTTCTGGTGAGATTGAATGTTTTGGTCGCATTTCTAGTGGCCAGGTTAAACTGCGGGGCCAAAGGCTCGAGCTTGGAGAGATCGAGCATGTCATCCTCCGAGCTCCGAAAGTACGAAGTGCTGTTGTCATTGTGAGCGGTGGAAGCCTCGCTGCGTTTGTATTGGCCAGCGATGAAGGGATAGGCGATCGTGAACTCCGCGACATATGCCGCCAGTGGCTTCCTCGCTTCATGGTCCCCGGCGAGTTTATCATTCTTAATCAATTTCCTCAACTTCCATCGGGCAAAGTTGATCGCAAAGCACTCGAGGCTCAATTTGCTCATCGTCGATCAGCTACCTCGTCCACAGGCCAGCAGCCATTCCGTGACGAGGTTGAAGAGACAATCTCATCGTGCGTTAGTGATGTTCTCGACAAGCAACTTTCATCCATAGAAAGCCTGGTATCAGGTGGCCTCGATTCACTTGCCGCCATCCGACTAGCCTCACATCTCTTAGATGCTGGCATTCGCCTTGATGTGGCACAGTTACTAGATGCCGACTCTGTGGATGGAATATGGAAGCTGGCCAAAGAAATGGAAGAGACGAAACCAACTGAAGATACCCAAGCTGGCCTTCACAGATTACGTCAACTAGTTTCTGATGCTGGTTCAGCCAAAATCAATGCTCTGGGGCTGAGTTCGCAAGTGGTGAACATCGAACCAAGTACCCATATCCAGCAGGCAATGATACTGGAGACAGTTCGACACGCTAGGGCATACTGTAACTGGGTGGAGCTAGAATTCCAATCTTCCATCGGGTCAATTGCCATTGAAAAGGCCTTCAAGAAATTATTGGAGCGAAACTCTCTTTTAAGATCTGGATTCGTTGAGGTAGGTCTCAAGGATCAAACTTATGCCCGATTTACTTGGAAAGTCCTCGATGAATGGAAAATTCAGAGACGACATGAGTTCAGCTATGATCTCTCTTTGGTTACAGAACATGACCTTCTTCATCCTTTCCAAATACAATTCAAGGAAAAGAAGGAAAATCTTCGGGTCCTGGTTCATATTCATCATGCGCTCTATGATGGATGGTCCTGGCAATTGATATTGAAAGATCTTCATTGCATTCTCAAGGGAGAAGAAACCCCTCCCAAGCCTGGTTATAACATAGTGACCGACTTTTTTATTGAGCACAAACTCAGTGGAGCTGCTGATTCATCATCACTATTCTGGCGTGATCAACTTCAGGACATGCCTACTAGTGCTCTTCCCAATTTTCATGGTCACATCGATACCACATCTGGTACATGCGAGGTGATCGATGTACTAGACATTTCCGTGCCAAAACTTCACGATTTCTCACAACGCCTAATGGTCAGCCGACAAACTATCTTTCAGGCCGCCTTTTGTTACATTCTTTCTACCTATCTTGGGTCTGATGACATTGTTTTTGGTACTGTCTTCTCTGGCCGCACCCTGCCAGTCAAGGGCATCGAAGTAGTCCTTGGTCCTTGTATTCGCACATTACCAACGCGGATGAAGCTTGACAAGATGCAAAACGTGGCAGATCTTCTTCTTGCAATTCAGAACATGAATCGAAAGTCTCTTGAGCACGGAAGCCTCCCCCTTCAGGAAATTAAAAAGTCATCCGGAATCGACCTCCATGAGAGCCTCTTTGAAACAGCCATAGTGTGGCAAGAAAGTATCTGGACCAATGATACAAACAGCGCCCATTTCAAAGAAGTTAGCACAGCGGAGTTTCTTGAGTTTGCTCTTTTGTTGGAGTTCGAACCTAGAGAAGACAGAATTCATGCGAAAGCGACTTATCAGAATTCTATCTTCCCCCGAGAGCAAATCCAGATACTTCTGGAGCAGATTGATATGGTAGCTTCAATAATTATTGATTCTCCTATGCTTCCATTACATGAAGTTGGCGCCCATCTCCCACTGTCGACTTTATCCATCTCAAATCAAAACCCAGAGACGCACAAATACCGATCAAGCCTTGTCACCGGAGTTGAGACAACTGCACTGGTTGAACCCACTCGACAGGCTATCGAGATTCTGATTCAAACGAATGAAGAAACTGTTTCTCCGCGACTTCAAACCCTTAGCTATGGACAACTGAACTCTCGAGCCAACCGTCTAGCTCATTATCTCATTCAACAGGGATTGACCAGATATCATTTGGCAGCGGTATTCCTCGACAAGAGTATTGATTCCTATATCTCTATGTTGGCAGTTGCGAAGATCGGCGCTGGTCTACTGCCTATTACATCTCAGACGTTTTCACAAGTTCTAGGATCAATTCGAACCTCTGTGGACATACAACCCTGGATCATCCGCCCGTCGACATCTCATTATGGCGCTTTGAACTCTTCACATTCATTCTCACAAATATTTCTCCCTGTCAACTTTGATGATTATTCTGACGAGAATCTCCTCACGACTCATGATTCCTTCTATATGGTTTGCGCCGACGACACCCCTGCCAACAAAGACCTGGCCACCTGCGCATATTTGTCTCATCATAGCTTGCAAAGCCATATCAATGTTCTCAAGGAGTCCTACCCCACTGCGGTAGGCTCAAAGCTTTTGCAAGCCGCCCCCTCTCCTCTCAACGGTAAGTTCATGTCCTTGAACTTAAGTTTGACTTTCTGACGTGATATAGCCTCTATTATGGAGTCTTTCCTTGCATGGCATATGGGAATTACCCTATGCTTAGCATCAACCGAGGATATGACAAAAAGGCCAACATACGTGATCAACACGATGAATGCCACTCACCTTCATTTAACTCCCACACTGGCTGGTCGCTTGAAGCCCGATGATGTTCCAAGTGTTCGGTATCTATTAATTTCCGGTGAAAAAATGACGGCTCAAGTACGCCAGAGCTGGTCTGGAGCTGGTCTTCATCACGGTGAGTGAAACACCTGCTAAATAAAATTTAACAAGCTCGAGGCTAACAATGAGCCAAAGGCTACGAAACGTTCGGTCTAGCGGGTATCTGTACTCTGAGTTCAGATGTGAAGCACTCAACATCCCTTGGCAACATTGGCAAACCGCTTGAAAATACATCTGTGATGTTATTATCCGATAAAGACTCATTTACTTTGGTACCCCGAGGCGCAACTGGAGAGTTGTGCTTTGGCGGCGATCAAGTTGTAGGTTTGGACTACATCTTCTACTGAATTCATTAATAACATTAATATAGGCTCGTGTGTTTCCCGTTCATCGTGATCAAAGTTTTGGAAACTTTGTTGAGCATCCTCATCTTGGTCGAATATATCGAAGTGGTGAATACGGCAGGCTGCTTCCAGATGGGTCTATTCTTTTAGTACCCGCATTGGATCAAGGAAGCGTGAAAACTCATTCAACTACATTCGAAGAGATTGATCATGCCGTTATCTCGTCAAAATTTGTTGAGGACACAAAGACCATGATTTTGCGCAACCCTCTTACTGCTCGCCAGCAGCCGGTTACGATTTGGATACCGTCATCAACTACTGAGGGATTCCCCAATTCTACTGATCTCGCTCTAATATCTCAGGACCTCTTCACGGAGCTCGATCAAAGACTAGCGCCATATTCAATGCCTACCCTTCTTGTGCCAATGCAAAACATGCCAATGACACAATTTTTCAAGACTGATTATGATCAAATTCAGGAGTATATTGAGCACATGAGCCTAGAAGAGCTTGAATCTTTCTCGCTTGAACGCGACGAAAACACTGATGGTGAATTTACTAATGTGGAAAAGATTATTGCAGGAGCCCTGGCGGCGGTGATCGAAGTTGACATTCAGAATATTAACAAAAACACGTCTTTCTACAAACTGGGATTAGATTCTTTGTCTGCGATATCTTTTTCACGAAAACTTCAGGAGCTTGAATGCGGAAGGATTGCTGTTTCTACAATCCTGCATCATAGCAGTGTTTCACAGCTAGGCCATGTTATTACTCTAGGGACTGATAGCAACCAGCCCCGGCCAAATGGCCCACAAGCCAGCTCATTGACAATATTCGACGAAGAATTCATTATTGACATCAAAAAGAACGTCGCAGCTGACCAGAATTCCTCTGTTCAAGATGTTTACCCATGCACACCTTTGCAGGAAGCAATGTTAGCCGCAGACTCTGATACGAGTTCTGCCTACTTTAATCATTTATTGCTCCGTGTGAACACAAAAGTGGAAGCGTTGAAAAGCGTGTGGGCTCATATGCTTCTGCGACACGATATCCTAAGAACCTGCTTCAAGCCAACTTACGATAAACGATCTGCATTTGCGCAGATCGTACTGTCAGAAGCAGCTCTCCCGTGGTCTGATGTTGAAACTTCATCTCATAATTTCAACCAGGATGTTGCGAAGACCAAGTCTGAGTTCGAGCACCAGTCACCAGTCAATGGAAAGCTTCCTTACTCTTTAACTGCCTTTGCCGATTCTGCCACCCACGAGACGCATCTCCTTTTGTCAATCCACCATGCATTGTACGATGGAGAGGGTATCTCAAACTTGTTACGCGATATCCAGCTTGTTCTGAACGGAGATGAGCTTCCTACGCCAACACCATTTGGTGCGTTTGTCAAGTACACGGCCTCCGTCAGCGCTGATCAATCCGACAAATTTTGGGATCGATATCTAGCTGGGGCTTCCCCAACTCTTTTATCCAGTTCACAAAAACTACAAGATTCAGATCGCGCATTCGCCTCAAGCCAAGTTCATGTGAATATTAAAGATTCTCTCACCTCGTTCAAACAAAAGTGCAAGCAGATCTCTGTAACGCCTCTGAATGTTTTCCATGCGGCCTGGGCTAGACTGCTGTCATTACATTCCGACTCCTCCGATGTCTGCTTTGGCAATGTTTTCAGCTGTCGAACCGTTCTCCTGGAGGGAGTGGAGAGCATAGTCGGCCCTTGTTTCAATACACTTCCCATGAGAGTCAAGCTACCATCTACTGCAACAAACTCAGACATCTTGAAACTTTCGCAGAAGAATAACAGCCATGTCCTGCCTCACCAGCTGTCTTCTTTGCGCCGAATTCAAAGACGGGCTCTCAATGGACACAGTCGGCTTTTTGATACTCTAGTCATCTTCCAGTCAAGTGATAACGAACTAGACCCCCGTTGCTGGGAGCTTGTGGAGGACGAAGGAAATATGGGATTCCCACTTATTTGTGAAATCATTCCTCACGAAAACCGAGACAATATCTCTGTATGTCTCCATTTCCACACATCAGTTCTAACACCTGCAACGGTGGAGCTTCTCTCGCAAGACTTTCTGGCTCTTATTGAACATACACTACAATATCCCTCTGCGCAAGCTTCCGACCGAGCAATTGTTGGAGCCGGCTCCCCTCAGATCTTTGAGTTAAATGGCCCGTCGTTACCTGAATCTGTCCATCGTTCCATAGCAGATTCACAGATAGCTCGTCCGTGGTCATACCAGGAAGAAGCTCTTCGCGATATTATCTGCAAATTCTCAGCGGTCGATGAAGATACTGTGTCATTACATACTACGATCTTCCAACTAGGACTAGACAGTATTCATGCAGTTCAGATTGCAGGCCAACTTCGCAGTCTGGGCTTTGGAATTTCAGCTGGTGATATTCTTGAGGTGGGTTTCGTGTCCTCTATTTCTCTATATCATTTTTCGAAGCTGACTGACAACAAACAGGCCGCTTCAATTGACAAGATTGCATCGTTCCTCGAGTCCAATGGGAAGGAGGACAAGAATGTAGAATTTGATTTTTCTTCATTCGAGGATCAGCACCTTCATTCTGTGTGTGAAAATTATGGCCTTGCAACCCAAACAGTGCAAGCGTTACGACCTTGTACACCTGTGCAGAATGGAATGTTGGCCCTTTTCACTCATTCTCATGGGAACACATACTTCAATCACATGCGTTTGAAATTCTCCAAGCCGCTAGATCGGGCGCTGCTAAAAGAAGCTTGGATCAAGGTAATGGATCAGCACGATATGCTTCGAACTGGCTTTATTCAATTAAGCAATCAGCAATATCCTTTTGCCATGATCACATACCAAAAAGGTCTTGATATTCCATGGAATGAAACTTCAAAAGCCTCAGCAGATGTGCCAGCCACTCACGAACAAGCGGTTTTGAAGAATCTCCACCAACCTCCATGGCAAGTTATCGTTGAATCCTCTGACACTGTGGATACATTGCATTTCTCTGGCCTCCATGCCCTTTATGATGCTCAATCATTAGAGTCAATATTTTCTGATGTGATGGCGGTCTACGAAGGCAAGAAGCTCATTAAGCCAAGTCCGATTGAAGCAACACTTGGGCCGCTGTTGATTGAGAGCCAGAAACAAATGCAGTCCACACAAGAATACTGGCAAGGACTTGCCACAGACATGCACCCATCCAAGTTTCCAGACATGCATCCTCTCCGCACAGAGAACCCCAAGCTTATCAGTAGCTCTGTTCGGTCTTCAACGTCTCTTCAAGATTTGGAGGCTCGCTGCCGAGACCTTGGTGTCACACTACAGGCCGCTGGACAAGCAGCATGGACCCGACTACTCACCGCGTATACGGGTGAACGGAATGTCACATTTGGCACTGTCCTTTCCGGACGTAATCTGTCAGCAGCAGCACAACATGCTGTATTTCCATGTCTAGTGACCCTCCCATCCCCTCACAACATGGAAGGAAGCAATCTAGAATTACTGCAACGCACTTTGAAAAGAAATGCACCCTTGATAAAGAATCAGTTCACACCGCTGGCGCAAATTCAACGCTGGCTAGGAAGTGATGAGCCGCTTTTTGACACATTATTTGTCTACCAGAAGTTTACAAATCAGTCAAATGAGACGAAGCACTGGCAGATCATTGATGAAGACACAAGGATTGATGTGAGTCCTCCAAATTTCTGGATAGGATATATGCTAAAAATGCTAATTTCGCTAGTACCCTGTGTCTATTGAGCTGGTCCCCTCTTTGGCAGATCTTGAGATCCGAATCAGCTACAGAAGCGATATCCTTCCGCAGGCCCAGGCACTCACACTCCTTGATCAGTACGACAAGCTCCTGAAGCATACTCTCTCCTCTCCAGATTCAAGTGCAGATGACTATCTGTTTTTGGAGAATAAATTGCTTTCCATTACTCCTGCCAAGGAGAAGACGTTGCCTTCCCCCGTCTCCCTGCTGCATCAATTTGTCGAAGAAAATGCCGTTAAAATACCAGGTAAAATTGCATTCGAATTCGCATATGGTGCAGACTCGGACAGTCTTCAGAAGCACACTTGGTCCTATCAACAATTCAACGAGGATGGCAATCGAGTGGCGCATTTCCTGCAAGCTAAAGGGGCAACCCCTAGAGGATTGGTCGCGATTTGCTTCGATAAATGCCCGGAAGCATCAGTAGCCATTTTGGGTATTCTGAAGGCTGGCTGTGCTTACTTGGCCATTGATCCTTCTGCTCCTATCTCCCGCAAGCAATTCATCATGGATGACTCCCAGTCCAAAATTCTCCTCTGCAATTTTGCAAGAAAAGCAGAGTTAGAGGGTCTTAATAATGTTATAATTGAAGCAATGGACGAGCCCGACAAGTTGAAGGAGTTTTCGTATGAATCGCCGTTGCTTTCACGAGAGATTCAGCCGGATGACACCTGTTACTGCCTGTATACCTCCGGCACCACCGGTACGCCAAAGGGCTGCGAAATAACCCACGACAATGCTGTGCAAGCGATGCTAGCCTTCCAAAGACTTTTCTCACCGCACTGGGATGAGGACTCTCGCTGGCTACAATTTGCATCCTTCCACTTTGACGTCAGTGTTCTCGAACAGTACTGGAGCTGGAGTGTTGGAATTTGCGTCACCTCATGTCCACGCGATCTTCTATTTGAAGATCTACCTGGGACCATTCAAAAGCTTCAAGTCACACACATTGATCTGACTCCTAGCTTGGCAAGACTGGTACACCCAAATGAAGTCCCATCCCTTACCCGGGGTGTTTTCATCACAGGTGGTGAAGCATTGAAACAGGAGATCTTGGATGACTGGGGGAAGCACGGAGTTATCTACAACGGATATGGACCGACCGAAGTTACCATTGGATGTACCATGCTTCCTCGAATGCGTTCAAATGATAAGGCCTCCAACATAGGTCCCCAATTTGACAATGTTGGCTCGTACGTTTTCCGTCCAGGGACATCAACCCCAGTTTTACGTGGTGGTATTGGTGAGCTTTGTGTATCTGGTCCATTGGTTGGAAAGGGGTACTTAAATCGAGCCGAGTTGACAAAAGAGCGATTTCAATATTTGCCTGAATATGAAGACCGCATTTATCGCACAGGTGATTTGGTCAGGATTTTATTTGATGGCAGCTTCCAATTCCTTGGTCGAATTGACGATCAAGTCAAACTTCGAGGCCAACGCCTCGAAATTGGAGAGATCAATGAAGTCATCAAGCAGGCGACACCAGGCGTAAATGAAGTGGCTACTTTGGTTGTCAAGCACCCAAAACAATCCAAAGATCAACTTGTCTCCTTTGTGACCAGGGTGAATGATTCCGACAAAAGATCCAACGCCGTGGAAATTCGGGCCTTTGCCGACGACGGTGCGACACTTTCAACAGTTAAGGCTGCCTGTCATGCACATCTCCCAGGGTATATGGTACCAACACATATTATACCATTAACTTCTGTCCCTCTGTCTGCGAACAATAAAGCAGATATGAAGATCTTGAAGAGTCTCTATCAGGAGCTTTCTCTTGAGGAGATTCAGAGCTTAACAGCGATGACCACCATTCAAGCTACGAAAACCGCACAAGAAGAAAAGCTTATCGCCGTGTTAACAAAATTCCTCGGTTCTACAGAATTGGCCATTTCATCGTGGTCCAGCATCTATGAATTGGGTCTCGATTCTATTTCTGTGATCGCATTTTCAAGAAGTCTCAGGGAAGCCGGATTTTCTCAAGCTCAGCCTTCACTTATAATGAAATGTAAGTTCCGAATAACCTCATTGAATTTTCTTTTCCTTCTCTAACTTCTGTGAAGATCCCACCATTGGCGCTATGGCCTCAGCTCTGGAGGCATCCACGGAATCGTCCAATTCACAGCGCAAACTCCACAGAAATGCAAAGCGTGCTATTCAGGCATTTGCCCACAAGCATTCTCATTCTTTTATTCAATATCTTGGGTTAACTGGTCCTGAGGTCCAGCACATTGCACCTTGCACAGCTCTCCAAGAGGGCATTATCTACCACTTCCTGTCCAGCACCAAGCCCATGTATTGTTCTTCGTTTACTTTCGACCTTGATTCCAACATTGATTTAGACAAGTTAAGAGCAAGCTGGGAACAGGCACAAAGCCAAATTCAAATGCTACGAGCGCGATTCTTGTCCTCTCCAGATGGATATGCCCAAGTCATTCTGAAGCACGATGCGCTTCCATGGTTTCAATCCAAGGTAATTTCAGAGGGCGACATCGAAATTGTCCAAAAGGAAAAGCAACAACTATGGATTTTCAAGTTGAATGACTTGTCCACGAATCTTTGGGAAGTGGGAGTAATAACCTCACCTGAGAAATCGATCATGTGTCTCAACATTTTCCATGCTCTTTATGACGGGAACAGCCTAGGTCTTCTTCTCAATATGGTCAAAGATATTTATCACGGCCATTCAATGATACCCGACAACATTTCACACTTTTCAGATATGCTGCATTTAGGACCACTCTGCAAAGATCCTAAGGCAGAACTCTTTTGGAAAGACCACCTCGCAAACTGTCAGTTCAAGCCTCTGCCCGGTCTAGAAGAAAACCAAGGGACCTCTTTTGTTCAAAAATCCAGAATCAGTACTACAGATACTTTGGATCATTTGAAAAAGTCGCTTGGTGTTAGTGATCAGGCTATTCTTCATGCTTGCTGGCTCTTGACTCTCCAACGACATTACAACTACGTACCAGCACTTGGTATCATTGTTTCTGGGCGGACAATTGATGTGCCTGGTATTGAAGAAGTGGTTGGTCCTCTTTTCAACACACTCCCAAGCAACGTGCAGCTTCGTGGTCTCAAGTCATGGGCAGATGCTGCTCGACGATGTCACGAATACCATGTTTCAACGATGCAATTCCAATATACCCCTCTTCGTGACATTGTGAAGTGGCTTGGCAGAAATCCGGATGAACCACTCTTTGACTCACTGTTTGTCTTCCAGCGAGAGAATGTGGACGATGATGATGAGTCAACCAGTACATTGTGGGAACCAATCGACTCAGAGGCCGAACATGAATATCCTTTGGCCTTTGAAGTCGTTCGACATAATACCAAAGGTCTCGCATTGACCCTGGCTACTAAGGATCATGCGATGTCCTCCCAGATGGCCCAAGAAATTCTCTCTAGTTTTGAACAAGTTCTGACAGAGTTCGCGAAAACCCCAGAGCATGAAATGCCGTATCTCAATGGAGTTATGGAAGCAAGCCCCGGAGAAGATATTGGGGAACCAAAGGTCAAAGGAACTTCTCATCATCTTGAGAATGGATGTTCCTTTGAGTGGGGTCCAGAAGCTTGCACAATCCGTGACGCTATTGCAAGTCTTGCCGGAGTAGATGGGGCTTCAGTCAGCGAAGAAACTTCAATATTTGAGGTGGGCCTTGACAGTATTGATGCGATTAAATTGTCATCCAGGCTGAGCAAGCTGGGGGTCAAGGTCCCTGTGAGTGTTATCATGCGCAGCCGCAACATAAAATCCATGGTTGGCAATATGGCTATCTCAGACCATCATGAGCAAAACGGAGCAGCTTCAATGCTCGGAGAACTGGAACAGGCTCTGACGGAGTCTCTTAAAAGAGAGAATCTCATGCCTGTCGATGCCTGTCGAGTCCTACCAGCTACGCCAATCCAAGAAGGCATGATCGCTGAAATGCTTTCATCTGGTTATCAACATTACTATAATCAAGAGGTTCTTAAGATCGAACCACACGTCAATCTCAAAGAACTCCAAGGCGCGTGGATTGCCGTGGTCAAAGCTCACCCTATTCTTCGAACCTCTTTTGTCGAAGTTTCGGATCCGCAGATTGTTGCTTCTTATGCTCAGGTCATTCACGATGAGAACGCCTTTGATTTCCAAACTTTGCATCTCGATGCAACTATCATGAGCTCTGTAATTGAGAGGCAGCGCGGCAGGGCCTCTACTGAGCTCAAGGGTCGCCCACTACTAACCGTCACAATTTGTGTGGATGGGAATGACCGCTACCTCATTCTCTCCATTTCTCATGCCCTTTATGATGGCTGGTCAATCAATCTTTTGCATGAGGATGTGGCAAGATCTTACAACGGAGAAGCTTGTACTCGCCCATCATCTGATATCATTTTAGAACAGATTCTCGCCTCCTCGGGTGAACAGGCTGTCAATTTCTGGAGGACGTCTTTATCAAACCTCACCCCAGCAGCTTTTCCACCTGGGCCTCACTCACAGACAGATTCAGACGAGGTCCATCGTGCGGAAGCTGCCCTCTCAGTATCGTTCAAGGAAGCAGATGCCTTTTGCAAGCGACATGATGTCACCATGCAGGCGCTTATGGTCGCTTGCTGGTCTCTTGTTCTAGCTACACATGTCAAAGAACTGGATGTTGTCTTTGGGCTTGTATTTTCAGGCCGCAACGTAGCGGAATCTAACAATATAATGTTCCCGACAATGAATACTGTGGCTATGCGCGTTATTTTGCATGGTACTCGCTTGGATCTAGTGAAGTATGTTCAGGAAATAATACTGGAGACGTCAGAGTACCAGCACTTTCCCCTGCGGCGAGCCAGACCCGACAATAGCTCACGCCCGTTATTTGACACTCTATTCATCTACCAGAAACGACCTTCCGAGGCTGGACGAAATGCGCAGAATCTTTACAATTCCACTGGTGATGGTGCAGCGGATGTTGAGTATCCAGTTTGCGCTGAGATCGAGGGTGTAGGAGAAGATCTCATCGGTCGCGTGGCATGTCGTGCAAGCGTACTTGGAAAAGATGATACAATGGAACTACTAGGGCACATCGCACATGTCCTGACTTCAATTATCGATGATTCATCTCGAGAGACCATCGGTTTTACTGATGATCATATGAGTATATGTGGTCGGCCGGTCTCTAGAGATTCGTCTAGTCAAGGGACGGACTCGATTGAGCTGCGCTCCAGGTCTAGCTCGACAAATTGGTCGCCGATGGAGTCAAATATTCGCAGTGTGCTTTCCGTTGTGTCTGGAGTGCCTGAGAATATGATTGATCAGGCATCGAATATCTTTGAGCTAGGCTTAGACAGCATCAGTGCCATCAAAGTCGCGGCGCTTCTGAAGAAGCAGTCCATAAAGCTGACTGTCAGCGATATGCTCAAAGCGGGCAGCATTACAAACATGGCGAAGGTAATGGACACTCATCATGTGGATCTCACACAGAAAGAAGTAACCAGCGCTTTACAACAATCTATTAGTGGTATTCAAGTCAACTCGCTCCTTGAATCCCATGGCGTTGACACAGAGCACATTCAAATGGTGATGCCTACAACCGCTGGACAAACTTACTTCCTGGCAATGCACTCTCTGAACCCGGAGGTCTTCTATCCGCAGTTCTTCTACTTTTCCTCGAAGCAGCTGAGTCGAGACATTCTCAACGATGCTTGGTCTTTGCTCACAGACCAGACACCTATCCTCCGCACGGCCTTTATTCCTACTGATAGCCTTCGACTGCCGTATATCCAAGCTGTGTTCGACACTGTTCATAATCCTGTTTGCTGGCATGAAGACCTTGATACTCAGGCTACGGCCGCAAATATTGAGCGCAAATTTGGTTCGGTACCGGTCGAGCTGCATGCTTGTCAAACCAACAGAGGGACGGCGCTTACCTTGAAAATTCACCACGCTCTCTATGATGCGATAAGTCTCCCGGCTATGATGGATGAATTCTCCCAAATCTGCAACAAGGAACAGTTCGAATTGAAGTATAGACCTCGCGACATCTCACAGCTCGTGGCTATCCAGCATGTTCGTTCGCCTGAGAATGTTCGGCGGCAATTCTGGCAAACATATCTGGGCGAAACTGCAACTCGAGAATTCGAGAAACAACCCGTGGGGGAATTTGGCGCTATTCAACAACACTATCGGCCAGGGCTTGTTTCAAATATGTCTCGAGCCGAGACGGCCGCTAAGCTGCAAGGTCTTAGTATCCAATCCATTTTCCTAGCTATGTATTCTCGCGTCCATGTCCAAACTTTTGGAAATGCCGAAGAACTTGTGATCGGTCTGTATCTTGCGAATCGATCGTACGTCACGGAAGGGCTGTCTGAACTCGTTGCTCCTACGGTTAACATTGTTCCACTGCGCCTCGACAACAATATTTCCGGCGATCGGGGGTCGCTTTTCGCCGCTGCTAGAAAAATCCAGGATGATATCAATCTGATCAACACTATTGAGCATGCTGGGATTTCCCTTGTGGAAATCGCCGAATGGACAGGGGTACGCATCAACACCTGTATCAACTTCCTGCGACTGCCAGAGATGGAAAACCCCATCGACACAGGCGCACCTCAAGTGGCGTTCCGAGCTATGCAACAGGAGGAGCTCGAGAATTTGAATGGATCTAAGCTTTCCAAAATCGCCCCGTCCCTGACTCATGGTGACACTGCAGTCCTGTCCAGCGATACGCATGTAATCCGGGCGGCTGCTTCAACGGCGGCTATGAAGAATGTTTTCTGGGTAAGTGATCTATCTTTATTTTTCTTTACTATGAGTGGCTACGAGCGGACACTAATGCAATTACTTACAGCCCACGATCGATGTGGAGGCGGCCATCCGAAAAGATCGATTGGATTTTGGACTCTTCGGCCCCAATGCTCGACTTGACCATGATACTGCTTCGCAGATGATTGCAAACATGCAACAAGAGATGGGGGTCCTACTGGATTCTCTATTATGATTTCATTTTGAACTGAACAGTTTTTAGCATCATGGAGTTCAGCGCGAGGGGTATTCATCCCATCCCCTTCACCATTTTTTTTGGGTTCATTTACTTTGTTTATTGTTCTCTTATTGTTCCCGCAACGAACCTCCTTTTCCGTGCATATATTGTTTCCATGGATACTTCTGGCATTTTGGATGTGTTCTTTTTTTCTCCTATTGCTTTTTTTTCTTTCATTTTCATTTTAATAGATCACAATTCGACAATTGCATGAGAACCCGAGGGGTAGTACAGTCAATGGTAGCCCCCAAGGACCCACGGGACGGGACGGGCGGATCCCGACGTTGACAGGATGTGGGCCCCCACTCAAAACAACCCACTAGACTGTATGGATAAGAGTCAAAATGATGACGATGACGATGATTAGAGCATGCGATAGATTCTATAGATAGTAATTGATGATATCAGACACGATTACAATTTTGGGGGCTTGATGATTCCCATGATCTTTTTAATGTAGTTTTCCAAATCCTCTCGAAATCAGCAGACACTAGGAATGAATGGAGTGGGTGGGGAGGTGCATTCTGGTATTGGTATAGATCATATGGAACCAGCTGATGGATCAGATGAGCCATGGCGAGACATCACCCAAGGTGGATGTGGTGGATTTGGTGGGCTCATGGGAGGCAGCCACTTCAAGCAAGGGGAATTTCGCGTGGTCAACAATGGACAAAGACGGGATGTTTGGGGTCCCCCCTCCCCCCTAATTTACTAAATTGTACTTACTTACGCGCGTGGTACGTAGTATTGAGTATGCATAAGGCAGTCTGAGACAGCATTGTACTTACCACCGTACACATGAGCGCGTAGCCAATGCTTCTGTTTTGGTTTTGGTAATACGTACTCACTCCTGCATATCTATCTTTATAAATCGTCGTATATACGTCATAAAAACATACAAAACAACATTAAAATTAATTTTTTCTGTATTGTAGTAAGAAATCCTCCTCGTATGAATCCTTCCACATGGAGATATTCAAATATCAAGCCGTCAACAGTACCCAAGGGGCCTTTGAGCGATTTATGCTATCAGTTGAACAAATTTTTAATAAATAATTTAGCCCCAATATTTTTTCTGATTTATGATTTTTCTCGTTTTTAACTTTCGAATGCTCAACGAATCGGGGAAACGCAGCTGGGAACGCTGAGCTACGTATTTTAAGGTGGCGTCGTGGTTCGGCGCAGGGGCGAAAGTTGATGAACCATGCACGACACTCGAAACTAACTAATAGCAAGTGTAACTCTGTAACTAGGTCTAGAGTGTGATATTTACATAAACCAGATAGACCCGTGGGAGGACAATGTGCTACTTTGTTCTGTTTATACTCGAGTGTGGTACTTCTCTCTCCATACTGTTAATTATACAGTGCCGGGTACCCACTCTTACATAAGCCTATTTGTTTATGTCACGACGCGTCTCGCCCCCGCCACTAAACCCATTTAGGCAATCGAGGATCAACAACGCGGCGCGTTCTTACTTCATCTCCATTTATCCTCTTCCAATCTACATATCGTCCTCTCTAGGGAAGCCACACTCTAACATTCCTCTCCCGTTCCCTCGGTTTCTTTCACTTCGCCCATCTCGAAAATTCTTCCCCGATCTCGCTCGATCACAGCCACATTCTTCGCGCCCTCGACTTCGCTTATCCTCCTTCCCCCGCGCGTGGGCTGATCGGATCACCACGATTCGCTAAACGAGGGGGATCTACCCCTTACACTACCCGTTCTTCTTTGAAACACTGGGAGAAAGAATCCTGCCTTCAACATTTGCCGCCGCTCAGTCTTTTGCCTCGAGGTTCATAGACATCAGTTGCGTGGCTCAGCAGCTGGATGTCCGTGTGTTCAGTCTGAAACATTCCAGCGCATATCTATTTGTTGCACGATTAAAAGACAACAAAAAACATTAATCAATAATAATAATCATAATCGCGGAGGATCATTTTCGCGACGCGCCTTGTTTGCGATTCCCCCGCGCGTGCTCGGAGGCAGAAGCCCACCGAATTCCTTGACTCTCGCAATGCGTGGATGAATGGCCCGCCTGCCCTTTCCCACCCTCGATTTCAAGGTTTGCTTCTTTTGTTCTGCCGCTGTGCCTACTCAGCATTCCAGTGGTCAAGAAGGTTGCGTGCCTAGTTCTACTGCGCACTCTTTTTCCTTGACTCACTCCCCCTCGCCCAAGTTCTCGTGTTATTGCCCCTCCCGTCGCGTCGCGAGCGCCGAGGAGGGTTCTGGTTTTTCTACTCATTGATTAGACTCTTGTGGTATCAACGTTTTCGACAAGTCAACCCGAATTCGATCGGAGTTCTAGTGTGATTGAGACGGAGCAGAGAGGGGGAAAGCAAAGATCGCCATAGTTTTTGCCCGGGTCAGCTCTCATTCTAGGATTCTTGTTCGGCACGTTCAACACAACATTCCCCATCATGGTTGCAACCTTTTCGCCGCACCGGGACTCCGGTGGTACCCTTCATCTATCATCACATTCGGGTATTCATCACGTTGATGCTAGCTCTGCGATCCGTCAACTTCGACGGTCTTTGTCGCGTTCGCCTTCCAAGAGTTCCAACTTTTTTCTCAACCCTCGCTCTCAGTCACCATCTAAAACTACAGCTCCATACGTGTCGTCCCCTCTGTCGCCCTCGAGGCGATCTCACAACAACTTTGTGCTCTTCCCATCAACTCAACAATCTCCTTTGGCCACGCCATATCCGCCCAGTGCAAAGATTACGCGACCGGCCATGCGACGACGAACTTCACCTCGTAGCCCCGCCAAGCGCGCTTTGACCGTGTCAACAGACGGGGGCAACACCACTCCAGCTCAACCCATAGTTATGCATCAAGGTGAAGAGAATGCCTTGACGCTTGATGATCTAGCTGGCCCGCCCGAGAGCACAACTCCCGAAGGCTCTTGTTTACTCGGCGTGCCATCCGCTGGGCAAAGTGAGACTCCACTCGCGGTTCGCTCTACGCTTTCTCGTATCGAAAAGCGGCGCAGTGGAAATTTCGGCTCCTTCGCAACAGTCAGTCCTCTCAAACGAAGTGACGGCATAATGAATCTAGATCAGGCGTCTCGAGGGAGCCCCTCAGCAAAGCGACGGAGTGTGCATACACCGAACTTCTCAACGGATTTCAGTATCTTCGATAACAACGATAGTAGCGCGCCTGCAAGCCCCTCTATTAATGAAATTCCAAGTCACCCAGTTCCAATGCACCCATTGAGTCCATTTGCAACCATCCCAAAGCGCTCGTCATCTCTCAGGCGATCCACCTTGCAGCAACGGCAAAGTGAGCGCCCATTGTTTGGGCGGCCCAGGGCCAGCGGTGACAATGAAGCGCCACCTGGTACACCCTTGGTCGTTCGTCCGCGCATGTCATTTGATAGTGGCCTGTTTGAGGCTGGACAAGAAAATCTCTTCTCTCCTCGCCCAACCCCAGCGAGCTCTCTCTTCTCTCCCTATCCAGCCCCAGCAAATTCTCTCTTCTCACCAAATCCAACGCCAGCGAGTCCTCTCTTCTCGCCCAATCCTCCACCTGCTGCTGCTCCGACTGCTACTCAGCCTCCTCGGCCTTCCGCTCATCCTCTGTCTCGAACGATCACCCAGTCATCTTCTGGCTCGAGCCTTGAAGACTCGCCAACTCACGAGCCTGTCCACAAGCCCGAAAGAGCGCGACCTGTCTTCAACTTTTCCAAATCTCTTCCGGCAGGTGCTACGCGACCTGCGCCTATACGTCGTGTAACACGGGAAGAATCAGGCTCTGGAGATTCGTTCGCAACGCCTGACAACTTCAAGCTAGTCAAGCCTCTCCCAGCTGCGTTTATGTCAACCGGCCTGATTTCCAAGAAAAATCGCAACGCTGAAGAGGCTTCCGGCTTCAACAAGAATATGCCCGACACTCCATGCAAAAGACCAGTCAATCTATTTGCTTCCGGGCTCAATACATCCTTGGATAAGCCACGTCCATTCGCAGAAATGGAAACTGCGTCTCAATCCCCATTCAATCCTCCTCCATCCACCGTTCGACCCAAGCCTGGCCCTTTCGCCCGCGGGATGGGTATATTTGGGAATACCTTCAATCGCCCGGCACCATCTCGTCGGGGCAGCTTCGTGAGCATTGATGGTGATGATTTACAAGCCCAATCGCCATCGTCACGCCATGACAGTCAGCCACTGACAGACTCCGATTTCCCCCCGACTCCCACTAAACAAACTTTCCTCCCCTCTCGCACCTATCCCCCGTCAACCACACAAATCGAACCCCTGGAACGCCTCACAAAGTCAAGGGCTTCCAACAGTCCAACACCCTTGCGTGACAGATTTATGGAGGCTATTCCCCATACACCTCGCGATCAGTTCTTCCCGCCAGACCCGAGTGGTCTGTCAATCTCTGTGCCCAGTGACTCTCAGTCTCTCCAACCTGATTATGGTAGTCAGGATATGCCTGCCACACCGACTGGACCACGCGATTCCTTGCTGTCCAGCAAACAGCCTAGCTTACAGCTCAGTGGATTCCACACGCCTGACGTGGACCCTAGTTTGACTACACGATTCGATAAAGTTGAACTCATTGGCACTGGTGAATTCTCTCAAGTTTACAGAGTCGCTCAACCTCATGATGCCTCTTTCCCTTCGATGTTCTCTCTTTCCTCAAGTGGGCCCAAATCGCCAACTGCTTTGCCGCATCAAGTATGGGCTGTCAAAAAGAGCAAACAGCCCTACCTGGGGCTCAAGGATCGTGAGCGCCGCATCAGGGAGGTCGACATACTCAAAACTTTGGTCAGCTGTGATCATGTTGTTTCTTTCATGGACAGCTGGGAAAACAATGGCCACTTGTACATTCAAACCGAATTTTGTGAAGAAGGAAGCTTGGATGTTTTTCTGGCCCAAGCTGGCCTTAAGGCCCGCCTTGATGACTTCCGCATTTGGAAAATTCTTCTTGAAATGACTCTAGGATTGAAGCAGATTCATGATGAAGGCTTTATCCATCTTGACTTGAAGCCTGCCAACATTCTAGTCACCTTTGAAGGTGTTTTGAAGATTGGAGATTTCGGCATGGCTACCCGCTGGCCAGCAGAGGATGGTATTGAGGGCGAGGGTGACCGAGAGTATATTGGTCCCGAAATCCTCATGGGTCGGTTCGATAAACCTGCCGATATCTTCTCGTTGGGTTTGATTATCTTTGAGATCGCTGGCAATGTGGAGCTTCCTGATAATGGAGTTTCCTGGCAGAAGCTCCGCAATGGTGACATGAGCGATGTGCCAAGTCTAACTTGGAGCTCTGAGACCAGCATTTTCCGCGATGCAACTGGAAATCCAATTGGTGGCAGTTCTTCATTTGAGGAGCTGTGCACTTCTGACTTGGGTGACGATTATTTCGGCGATGATTTCCTCACCACTCGCAAATTGAATTCTCCCCAGCCCGCTCAAGGTCAAATCTCCCGCAGCGGAGAGCTGATCGATCCGCCAGACTTCATGGTTGACGCTCACCATGCTCAGGCATTGGATAAGATTGTCCGCTGGATGATTTCCCCTGAGCCGCTTGATCGACCTACAGCCGATGATGTTTTGAGCACTTATGGTGTACAATTCGTGAACCAGCGTCGCCGTGCCGGAGCCACCGTGTTCGAGGGCAACTGGGGCCCTGCCGACGAGATCTTGGCTGAAGATGCCGAAATGATCGACGTGTAATCTATTTCCTCACCACACCACACCTTTTGCATATATGGAGGGTGTTTTGAGCTTTTCATGACCAATTTCCTTTGTCTAATTTCCTTTTTTCTGACGATGACTCGACTCTCCCATCACTTTCTCGAGCGCTCTCTTTTTTCACGCCTTCCTAACGACCGTTCTTTCTTTTTCCTGCTTTACCAACACCTCAAGCCTCTTGAATCCAGAATCTCCTTCCGGTGAACCTTTTGGTCCCATAGAAGCGTTCTTGTGACCCATCAGTCTGTCTTTCGTTTTCTTGTCTCCCTCGTTCTTCCTTTCATTACTCATGACTTGGTGGAGTTTGCAAAAGAGACCATACCCCTGGAGTTTCAGCGTGGCGTTCCCTCGTTCCTACGGCGTTTTGCTGTGTTATTTTCTTTTTTTTTCTTCCTTTGTATTCATCTGCCTAGCATTATCCTTGCCCGAAATGTACCATCAAACCGCGCAACAGGGTGTTCTTATGAGATGGCCCTTGGGTTGCGTCTCCGGAACTGTTATCCTGGCGTCTTCTCTATTCGATTTTTTTTCTTTTTCTATGGGACATGATATCTTTTATGGATGTTTGGAGTGTTGACCGGTTGGCAACGAGGGCATGGTGATCTAGCCTTGGGCTACATCTTGGGCGTTTTCATTGCTTGGCGAGGGTTTTTTAGCATTTGTGCTCTTGTCCTATTTTTCTCTTGACATCTTGCTTGATGATGAATGATTGTCCACCATGGTCTCTGTTAGATTAGCGAAAATCTGCTTCTGTACTTCGGACTCCTTTGGATTCATTGTGGTACCTAGAAATCCATCCTTTCCACAGGTTCGTGACCATCTACATTCAAAAATTATCGCGTAGACGTATATGGATACATCGTACACAAGTTTTTATAGCCATGTCCATTCTTCTATATATCTCATTCCAATGTTCTGTCTATCTTCGATTTAATTTATTAAGTGCTCGTTAATTTGTATGGGTCACGGTGTTGAGGCCGCCTATGTACAGCACGATAGTATATCCAGGTATAGTAGGTATGTAGGCAGTGCTCCTGTACTACAGTCACCCCGATAAATAATCCCACTCCAGGCCTTATAATATAATATTATAGTATAATAATAGTATACATCCCAGAGCTTAGGTATAATATTATCTAAGTCTCTAGAATTACCTTAACAAAAGTCTTACTAGAGACAACTAGACAGATGTTTGGAAAAACTTTTAGAAAGATGTATAGTGTAATATGATGTTCAACGTGTATTCAAAACCCACTTCGAGGTGATAGTAGTTAGCAGTAGCACCGATTGCCACTGCGGCGCTGGACTGGAGTCTTGGCATTCGACCTCCGAGCTCCGCAAATCTCCAACTTCTAATTTCGACTATCACCATCCTCACTTATTTCGCCTGCCAACTAGGCTCTAATCTATTTTCAAAACACACTTAACGGGGCGTCATGTGCCACATCATCTAAAATCGCTCCTTTTTCCTCCATCACCTGACAAATATCGAGGTTAAAAACCACCCTCATCACCCACACAAGGACCCGTACGCATCATGGACAACAAGACTTTCGTGTCGGATTCCTTGATCCGCCTCACAGGCGCGTCAGATCCGATCGCTGTAGACTTTGTACTCGCCGAGGCTAGCTCAGCAAAGTCTGTCTCCTCCCTTCAAGGCAAATTGATTTCATTCCTTGATGGCAGCCCCGATGAAATTGGCGCATTTTGCGGACAGCTCTTCTCTCGCGTAGGCAAAGCACCTACCCCCAGCAGCTCAGCGGCCCCCGGCTCCACGAACAAACCATCTACAAAAAAGAAATATAGTATGGTGGATATGGGCGAGGACCTGCAACCGGAACCGACATTGGGCCCTGTAAATGTGGAAGCAGAGCGCGACCGACGAAGACGCCGAGACCGAGAAAGAGATTCAGACCGAGATAGAGGCCAAAATAGCAAGGATTCAGAGGCTCAAAGTCGTTGGGAGAAAGATGATACCCGAAAGCGCGACCGCAGCCGTGACGCCGAGAGCCGCGATCGGCCGCGATCGAAGAAGTTGCGCAAGAAGGATGCCGACGATTTCGATGACCGGTGGGGCGATGAGGATATCCCAGAAGATGAGATCTACTCCGACGCAGGCCAGGACGACTTTGCCGAATCACCCTCGAAGCGCACGAGACTTGAAGATGGATCTGCTTCTCCCCGCTCCGCATCCCCAGCCGAAGACATTGATCCCCAGACTAAAGAAGAACTCGATCGCCAACGCGACCTACGAGAGAGAGACGAATTTGCGAAACGATTGGCCAACAAAGATGATAGTCGCTCTAAGAAGATCGTGGAGGATCGGACTCGCGACGGTGAAGCTGCACGGCGCCGAGAACTAGCCGACAATGCCGATGCCCGGGCGCAAGTAATGCCTGATTTGCGACTTCGCTCCCGCCAAGAATATTTGAAAAAGCGTGAAACGGAACGATTGGCATTATTGCGGCGCCAAGTTGCGGAAGAAGCTGCTGAAATACGCGAGAATCCGAATCTGACTCGTCGCGAGAAGGAGGAATTCGCACGCAACAGAGAGGTCCTGCGGATTGCCGAGGAGCGATTACGAATTGACGACCACCGCGATGGCTATATGATGCCGGATGATTATATTACGGAGAAAGGAAAGATCGATCGCAGAAAGAAAGAGGATGCTCTATATAAGCGCTACGTGGAACGCGACGAGGCCGGACAAGAGAAGTTTGTTACAGAGCACGAAGAGTGGGAGCTGGAACAATCCGCCAAAGCCAAAGCTCAGATCAACAAAGCCGAGTTTGTCGATGAGGGTGATTATGAATATGTCTTCGACGATTCCCAGCAGATTAATTTTGTCATGGACGCCAAGCTCGAGGGCACCCAGAAGCCATTGACCCAGGAGCAACGCCGCTTTCAGGAGCAGGTGAATGTGGCGGAGAAGAAAGCTGCAACAATGGAGGAGACTCGAAAAAGTTTGCCTATTTACCAGTTTCGCGATCAAATCATTCAAGCTGTACACGATCATCAAGTTCTCATCATTGTTGGTGAGACTGGTTCTGGAAAGACAACACAGATTCCCCAGTATCTTCATGAGGCTGGCTTCACTAAGGGCGGCTTGAAGGTCGGTTGCACGCAGCCACGTCGAGTGGCTGCAATGAGTGTAGCAGCTCGTGTAGCAGAGGAAATGGGCACCAAGATTGGAAACGAGGTTGGCTACGCTATCCGTTTTGAGGACAACACAAGCGACAAGACCATCCTCAAATACATGACAGATGGTATGCTCCTTCGAGAATTGCTGACTGAGCCTGACCTTGGTCAATACTCAGCACTGATGATCGATGAAGCCCACGAGCGAACGGTGCCAACTGATATTGCATGTGGTCTTCTTAAAGATATCGCTAAAGCCCGACCAGATCTCAAACTTCTGATCTCTTCTGCAACAATGGACGCACAGAAGTTCCAGAAATATTTCGATGATGCGCCAATTTTCAATATTCCTGGTCGAAGGTATCCCGTTGATGTTCACTATACATCTCAGCCAGAAGCAAATTACCTAGCAGCAGCCATCACTACCGTCTTTCAAATCCATGTTACGCAAGGTGCTGGCGATATTTTGGTGTTTTTGACTGGACAAGAAGAGATTGAAGCTGCCGAACAGAGTCTTCAAGAAACAGCTCGAAAATTGGGGAGTAAAATACCAGAAATGATTATTTGTCCTATCTACGCCAATTTGCCATCTGACTTGCAGTCTAAGATTTTCGAGCCTACGCCGCCCAAGGCGCGTAAAGTGGTTCTGGCTACTAATATTGCCGAAACAAGTCTGACCATTGATGGAATTGTGTACGTGATCGACCCCGGCTTTGTCAAAGAAAATGTGTTCAACCCACGGACGGGCATGGAGAGTCTAGTAGTCACACCGTGCTCTCGAGCTTCCGCTAATCAGCGAGCTGGTCGTGCTGGTCGAGTTGGCCCAGGAAAATGCTTCCGACTTTACACAAAATGGGCATACTACAATGAACTGGAGGAAAACACTACACCCGAGATTCAGCGCACGAACCTAAATGGTGTGATTCTTATGCTGAAATCTTTGGGTATTGATCAACTCCTGGACTTTGACTTCATGGACCCCCCGCCAGCAGAGACGATCATTCGAGCCCTGGAGCAATTATATGCCCTGGGAGCTCTCAACGATCGTGGAGATTTGACCAAGGTCGGTCGACAGATGGCCGAGTTCCCAACAGACCCGATGTTGGCGAAGGCGATCCTGGCGGCAGGTCAATATGGCTGCGTGGAGGAGGTCCTTTCAATTGTGTCAATGTTGAGCGAGGCCAGCGCACTGTTCTTCCGACCGAAGGACAAGAAGATTCATGCAGATAGTGCGCGCAACCGGTTCACCGTTAAGGACGGTGGCGATCATCTCACACTGCTCAATATCTGGAATCAATGGGTCGACTCCGATTTTAGTGTCGTTTGGGCCAAGGAGAATTTCCTGCAGCAACGTAGTCTCACTCGGGCGCGCGATGTCCGCGACCAGCTTGCCAAGCTATGCGACCGTGTAGAGGTGTCTGTCAGCACTTGTGGTGCCAGTAACTTCATGCCGATCCAAAAGGCCATTACATCTGGATTCTTCCCCAATGCTGCACGTCTCCAGCGTGGAGGAGATAGCTACCGCACGATTAAGAACGGCCAATCGGTGTATCTGCATCCATCCAGTACACTGTTTGAAGTCAACCCACGTTGGGTCATCTACTTTGAGCTGGTGCTTACTAGCAAGGAATACATGCGCAGTAATATGCCTCTGCAGGCTGAATGGCTGGTGGAAGTTGCGCCACACTATTATAAGAAGAAGGACCTTGAGTCACTTGGATTGGACCGTAAAGTACCCAAGGGCACTGGGGCTACAGGAGAGAAGAGTCGGACATGATGTGATTCAATGTTGTTCATAGTTACAATTTTGTGTTGAATTACGCCTATTGAATGTAAAATATGATGAAAGATATTCAAACCAACATATGGAGCAGTGGTCAAATCTATACTTCATAGTCTAGTTATAGTTACAGCGACACAGTACATACATTACTATACTATACACTCTGTAGTAGAAGAGACGTCCAGATGTTCCAACCTCGGTTTCTTCGGTCGCCTTCTGGACCAATCGGAGAGCAGCTATTTGTGATGCTCGTGACCGCGGTAAATGGCTAACCTCGGCCCCGCATTGCCCCATTCATTCTACTCCAGTTCAATGTGGCTTGTCCAGATCCTCCAACATTGAACAGACGTTCCCTAAATAACGTCACCTTTGATCCTTTTCTCTCTTCCCTCTCTTACCAACGTATTCCATATCACATACTCGTGGAAATATCACTATGTCGCAAACATTTACCCCAGCCGATGTCGCCGCCCACAACACCGCGGACAAGGGCCTGTACATCATTGTCGACAATGCCGTGTACGATGTGACCCAGTTCGTGGATGAGCACCCTGGAGGCGCCAAGATTCTGAAGCGCGTAGCGGGCAAGGATGCATCCAAGCAGTTTTGGAAGGTATGTCAATTTGCTTATTCTTCTTCATCAATATCGATTGCTTCGACGCACTCCTTGGTGAAGCAAAGCTAACTCCCTTCTCTCCACTAGTACCACAACGAGTCCGTGCTGAAGAAGTACTCGCCCAAGCTGAAGATCGGCGACGTGAAGGAGGCTCCTAAGCTGTGATCACAGATCGAAAAGAAGAGAACCAGAGAGATGTGTTCCTTACCCTACACGATCGGAGTATCTCCGCCGGGATGAGATCAGACTACAACCATGGAGGATGTCAATTGTCAGGATCTAATAGACTTGGGATCTTTGAATGTATGCAGCGATAGCGAAGAAACCTCATTTCGAATGTTTATACCCGCGTATCTTTTTGTGATATACTACATTTTTGCTTGCTTCTTTCATCCAAGAGTTTTATTGCCTTCGTATCCCAAACGTGATATAATTACCACAGTGGATTCCTTCTCTCTTATGATCACGTAAGATACATAATAGATTTCCATAACAGGAATTTCCAGCAAATTATAAGAAATGATAAATTAAACCGCCGAGGGATTTGAGAGCAGATCTATTGTGGGGGCATCTCGGTGTTATTCTAGATCTCATTGGTTAAACACTACATATCACTGGGGTTAGGAAATAAGCCATGAGACCTTTACCAAACTCCGTATAGTTGAACTATGGACGACGGTGGGTATGAAGTATATCCTCGGCGTTTAATGAATTCTAATTGGCAGTGATCCTTAGAAGAAAGTTATCTTGAATGGAGTTATGTGTTATGTGCGGCGATGAACGATATTTAAGTCGCCAACATCCCCTGCTTCAAGTTGTAAGCTATCTTTTCTTTTCATTCCCAAACATGAGAACCAGAAATTATCTGAAAATATTAATATGGCCCAATTTGAAGCAGATGCTTATGGTGAAGAAGTCTGTAAAGTCCTCTCTTCGCAGATCAAGGACAGCAAAGGTATTCACCGGGTTTCTAAAGACGAAACTTCAAGATAAGCAACTGACGCAATGCAGTTTTGGTCACCGGTGTGACTCCAGGCAGTATTGGAGGTGAAGCAGTGATCCAAATCTCATGCCGTGCACCAGCATTGCTTGTTCTCGCAGGTCGGAATAGCCAGGCACTTCAAGAACTAGACCGAACAATCAAGCTGGAAACCCCTAATGTCCAGACAAGACTTCTTGTTATCGACCTGAGCTCTCAGGAGAGTGTTCACAAAGCCGCTGTAGAGGTCAAATCTTACCCTGAAACACTAGATATTTTGATCAACAGCGCAAGGGTAATGGCATCACTTTTCTCTCTCACAAAAGACGGACTCGAGCTGCAATTTGGAACAAACCACATAGGTCATTTTCTCTTTACAAATTTGGTGCTGGAAGAGATCTTACGACGGGGAGCTTCCGGCACTCGCGTGGCCAATGTGAGCAGCTTAGGGCACAAGAGAGAACCTATCCGGTTTGATGATTATAAATTCGAGGTGTGCTTCCCTAAACATATCGACTCTTGTCTGTTTATTGATCTAATAACTAAACCAACAATCTAAACAGGAGGGCAAAGTCTATGACAAGTGGCAAGCATACGGTCAAAGCAAGACTGCTAACATGTTTTACTCTGTATCATTGGCAGAGAGGCTTGGAGATAAGGGAGTAGAAGCATTCAGTCTTTATCCCGGGCGAATTGTCACCCGACTAGTCAAATATTTGACGAACGAGGATTGGCTCAACTCTAGTTTGTCATCTATTCAGTGCTCGACTAGTTATATTTTAACAGACTTACTAACGCATTAAACCCAGGATGGAGGCATCCCGATGGGACTCTCAACAACGACCCAAAGTTCAACTGGACGACGCAGAGTCAGGGTGCCGCCAAGTTGATCGTAGCAGCATACGAACCAAAAATGTCCGGTGGGTTATTTTGGAACAACAATGTGAGACCAATGGTTATCGGTATTGACAAGATACACAGACAATAATGGATCTTATCTGGCCTGTAATGCAGTGAGAAATGACGAGGCGGCAGATTATGCCCTTGATCCTCAAAATGCAGAGAAGCTGTGGATTCTTAGCGAAGATCTTGTGGATCAGAAATTTTTCAAATAGGCCTGATAGCTCTTGAATCGGGCTTTAATCGAGTATAGAAATACTGTCTTGAGCTAAAAGAGAGAGAACACAGCAAGGTAGAAAACTTTCTTATCTTTGGTAAATTTATGTTCAGTGATGTAATGAAGAACACGATTATTAGTATGCCTCTAATGCCATATTATCATAAGGCTTTCGCATCTCGCGTGGGAGATAGATTCTATGTGCAGCCGGAAGACTCGCCGATGCTATTATCGAAGTTCCCAGCCCGTTTCCAGTGTTAAAACCAGCCTGACACTGGGTTATATGAGCAACATAGAGACGAAAAATGGCATCCGTTTCCTTCATCTTTTGTTGAAAGTCGCCATAATTCTCCAAAGAACTTCGTTGTGTAAGGGAATATAGTGCCTCAAACATAGAATCATAGACTACCACCATCCCTAGCCAATAAATCAACAATAGGGGCATCCTAGAAATGTTTGGGAAGTTAATAACCGCCTGCTGCCGGCGTGGATCGCCTTGAGCCATAAAAAGTGGTTGATCATTTTGACATTGAAGTTGGCAGTACCATGTAAGAAGTTTAGTTTCGTAACTGGTCGCGGCTGTTAACATACGCTTGGCAGCTGTCAGGCCCAAGCTTCCGTTTTGTATGTTTTTTGATAGCCATAGAATGATATAGCTGCTTGGAGGATTAGTTCAAGAAGCTGGTCAAACATGTTCGAAGACCCAGTCCGAAAGTAAGGGCTTGGGGGGGGCTGAGAGAGTCCGTATTACAAATGCGAAGAAACTACACATAGTTTAGTACAAAAGCTGTCATTCTCGATATGATGCAATGCCTTACCTCCATAGTATACAACCGACGCATGTCGTGTTCATTGAATAGATTCCTATTTTGACAATGAGGCTCCTTCATCAAATCACAAGCTGCCTTTACATGGATCGGCCATGCATTTTCCTGGTTTGGGATCGGATTATAAGTCTCATACAGCGCTAGGATCATTCCGGCGCGAATGAGATCGGTAGGATCCTTGAGTTCCCTAAGACCAAGAATCTGTTTCATGAGTATACTATAGTAATAATTACTATTTTCTGCTAGAGCAGAATCTTCTTGAGAGACCTGGCCAAATGCATCAAGGCAAGGATGGATAATGATGTTTCCATAATAGTTGACTGCGAGTCTAGAAAGCCGGAGAAATTCTCCACCCACATGTCTTTGGAGGAAGATAGTCGTCCAAGAATCGAGAGATTAATTGCTTCTTGCCCTGAAATATGGAAAGAGAAGATTGGTTTTCCTGACATGGAAGGTCCTTTCGAAGCATTGTGCCATTTCTGTGTCGCTCATCAGCATGATGTGCCTGTCTGAATAAAAATGCGTACAATTGATTATATCCACCGCATTTTCTGTATGAGAATTTACACCGGAAACATTCAGGCTTATTTTTGTCGCACTTGGAAACGCCACTAATCGATCGAGAGAGATGGGGAACCGTGATTGAATAAATGAAAGAACTAGCGCACCTTGACTTTCCTGTTTATACATGTTCGACAGCTTTCAGCGCGCCAGGAGCTTCTGCCTATCGTGATTTACAGTTGCGTGCAAACGGCCACTTCTGACCCATATTGATGTGTAGGGAAGTGCTGTCGTTCGCAGCTATTGTGTCAGCCTCATTGCCCTGAGGCAGTCATGATAATAATCACATGACCCTCAATAGGCATACACATGAATAGACGTTTTGAGAGTCAGTCACTAAACAGCATGGATTTCGGAGTAGTCCTATAGATTTCACAAATGGTTGGAAGATCAGACACGAAGACTAGTTCGGGTATAGTGAGAATCTTGATTTCAACGCCTCTTCTTTTTCCTCCGCTGTCTAACATCGGGAACCTTTCGCACAATGGTATCAACATGGTCAAAAAATCGCAGAACCCTTCAAAATAAACAATAAAAATGTATGTTAAACAAGAAAGAGTAGAAAATAAATAAAAGGCATACAGGCCAAAAACAAGAGCTCTTAGGTATATACAACGGCACATGTTGGGGGGCAGAAGGAAGACAGAAGACGGAAAGAGAAAAGAGTAAAGAATATAAATGGATATCGGGAAGAATGGAGGTGGATGCAAACCGACGCTCAAGGAACGCGAAAAGCCACAATGAAAGGTTTAAACAATGAAACTAAGATGATTTAAAACCCACGGAAGGGATCATCGGGTCGGAATGAAAGTTCGCTGTCGTCAACAGAGGGAGCATCATACTCATATCGGCCTTGACTCCATTGACTAGAAGCCTTGCGTACATGTCGCTGGCGTGGTAGTGGTGGTTGTGGGGGTGCAACACGAGGCCGATTAATTTGTTCCGCGTGATGATCTATGAACGCTTCCATACGGACAGTGCCCATATCGAACATGTTGCTTGCAGTGGTGTTGGTTGTACGGCCGCTTGCTTCGGAGGTGCGACGGCTCATGGTGCTACCGCCACTTGCAATTCCAGGAGGGAGACCGGGCGGTGCGACAGGCGAGAAATATGCCTCGGCGGACCCGGCAGTCGTGCCACTATGAGAAGAGGGCATGGTACCTTGGCTCGAGAAGCTGCGGATTGCGTGAAGTGCAGGAGGCCGAGGTGCCGTGTTGCTGCGCTTGCGATTATGTTGATTATGATTAGAGAAACGTGGAACATGAGGGGCATCAGCAGCCATTGAGTTGAGACTCTCTAGATCCTCAGTTGGGAGTTCAGGCACTGGAACCGAGGCGTCGGGGAAGGAGCGTTTGCCCTTGGGCATAGGTCGTGGGCGACCCTTCGCTACACGAATGGAGTCGCGAATTGGATTGCGACGTAAGGCTGCGTGGTGAGGTATGGCTGAAGCAGCTTCCTCTTGTGGTACTGGTGGTAATACAGCTAGATCCTGAAGACCCATTGAGGAATGGCTAAGGAATGAAAGCGCAGTTAACCAAACGTAGTGGCGTTCGATGGTCAGTGCGGTGAATTTGAGAGCACGTTGCGGTGTGAGTACTAGGATAGAGCGGTTGAAAGGAATTGGAGCTCCAGCTGAGCCCTTAGGGAGTGGGTTGTCATCTTTGACATCCAACACGGATTGAATAGCAACTAGATCATGTAAGTCAGAGAATAATCACTTGCGAACAATGAGAATTGCTTACACTTCCGGCCACTCTTGCCCAGCAAGGCAGGCCCACTTGTTGGTTGTTTACTGCTCCACATAATAGAACCTTCGTAAGGTGCCAGCCAAACCCATCGCTTATGGCGCACTCCACTATTAGTAATATTGGCTGATACTTCGTCTGGATTCCGACCTTCCCAGGCTTCTTTGGATTCGCCCATGCCGAATGACTTGCGCCGACGAACATACTTGAACATCCATTCGCCAACCATCGTCTGAGCAATTGCATCGACAACACTCGTTGGCTGTACACCGCCTGTCGAGTCACGTCGTTCATTATCCCAGTTCATGGAAGGCACCGCTGGGCGATGAGAGGGTCGTTTCGCAGGGGCCCGACGCTCGCGAGGAGCTGTGATATCATCAACTGGAAGGGGCGGGCGGTACACAGGACTCTCGGGCGCGAATGGGGATGCGGAACGAGCCGGTGATGAGAGTGTCTCTGGACGCTCAGCGAGATCGCTTTGGGACATCGTGGCAGCAGAGCGAACTCGACGAAGTGTTGGTCGTCGCGCCAGATTTGTACGTGCTCCGCGATCCGAAAATTGCCGGCCAGCAGAGCGAGTCGGGCTTGGGGGTCCATCACTGCCATTCAATGGAACATTGCGCGAGCTGAGACGAATTGGAACTGGAAATGGGGGTGCAATACTTGAGGTGACACTACCGCTGTCAAGGCTTGGGTCACTAGGACTGCGAGCACGAGGCTTTTGGTGTGCTACTGCACCACTAGAAATCATCGCCATTTTGCGCATTCCAGGTTGGCGGCCACTCGAAGTTGTTCGTTGAGTTGCACGGGATGAGGCGCGACCAGTCTGAGACGGTCGAGATTCGGGGTCTGATACATGTTCATCTATCTCAGGGAGAGTCATTTCATCTAAGCTTGGCCTTGATTTAGCATTGACCAACTTGCCTCGGCGGACGGTATATGAGGCAAAGGGTCGATTAAGAAGCTCATCATCAGTAAATATGTCCCGCTCTTCTGCCCCCGGGGCTTCATCATCACTGAGTTGCTCAAACCCAGCGAAAAGGCTACTAGACCTGAAGGGCCGTCTCAGTCCGGATAGGACATCATCTGAAAGGGGCCCATTATCATTGTTTCCAGGATATGCCTGGTAGGCCGGTACAGACTCCGAGGTCTGGGCACGTGGGGGTTTTGCAGGGCGCTCCGGGGGCGGTTGTTGCTGTTGCATCCTCTTGGCTGAACGTGGAGGAGGCACAGGTGCACGATATGGCTGGTAGGTCTGGGTGTTGGACTCTTTGATTTCAGCTGCGGTGGGTAAATCACGGAGAGCTGAGGGTAGTAGGCTAGCAGGAAGCTTGACAGGTCGTTGGTCGACACGAATTTCTTCAGTCTGAATGGCAACGGAACGGCCTTCCGTAATTGACCTGAAGTTGGTCTGAACAGATACATTTTTGGTTTGCGGAGGAAGCACAACGCTATTACGAGGCGATGGGGGCTCTGAGCCCGGTGGGTGGATCGCGATCATCGGGATATCCATTTGAGATTGGATATCATTGGGAGATAAAGATGCCCTCTCGGCTTTGGCGGGTTCCGGAGTCGGCTCTGGATCAGTTTGGGTAAATGCGGATGCCATCTGGACTGGCTCGGAGGTCTTCTTCTCTGGTTGGATTGGCGGTTCTGCAACCTTGGGTGTCCATGGGGGACTCGGGAGTTCTCCAACGGTCTGGCAGGACGATGAAACCATTTCTACGGCGATTGTGAGCACACCAGTGTCTTTCATGTTGAGATCATTGCTGCTCTGATGAGTCTCGCGGTCCGTATCTTGTAATGGATGGCTGATCACATCGCAGCTGTCATCTGCCTTTTCTGGCATACCAGGTGATGCTGGAGGGGAGTACTGGATTCCTATATCACAGTACTCCACAGGTATTTCTTCATAATGCAACTTGGATGGGCTATTCATTTCCAAGGCACGGTTCTCCAACGCCGTGACCGAGCCTGTATTTTGCATAGAAAGCCCGAGAATCTTTTGAGCCTTTGATGCTACTGAGTGAGATGATTGTGAAAGGACAGACATTGGTCGTTCTTCAGGAAGCGCCTCGGGCGAATCTGGTCTCTCATCCTCACTTGCATCAAACTCTTCTTCTTCATCAAATGCCAATTCTTGCGCGAGATTGAGGCCTGAATCGCCTTTCCCAGGAATCATACTCATAACCGAGTACCGAGCATTATGGTAATCGGCCTCGTTGTTGCCCTCGTCGGAAGTCACGCTAGTCATGCTCGTACGCCGACGACCTTGGCTGCTGGAAGCTACGCTAGCTGTGTCGCTTCCCTTGATCTTGCTTTTGGCGGAAAGATCATTTTCGCTATGCTGAGAATGAAGTGTCCCAGCTTCCTGAGCGGCTGCAACCTCATTCAACACTGTCTTAAGGCGACCCTCTACAATATGCACCTTGCGCTCCATACCCCGCCGCTCATTTTCCCATGCTTCTCGATCACGGTTCCACAGCATATGGGTCCGCTCGACTTCATCTTCTCGATGGCGTGCCTTCTTTTGCGCATGTTCAAGTTTCCTACGAACATCGTTGATATTTTCCACGGCATCATCTCGCTCACGAGCCAGCTCTGTAATTGCTGATGAAGACCCACCTTCTAGAAGCTGGATCTGATGTCTTAAAGATCGAGCATCGCGGGTAACCTGTGATAAATTGTCCCCAAGTGTCTCGCATTCGGTTCGCGATTCATCCAAGGTTTGTTCTAAAGAATCGATTGCTTTTGTTTTATGTTCAATATCTCGACGTAATGAAAGAATTTCGGAGACAAGAGACGCATGAAGCGTAGGTGTAATTCTGCGGGGGTCGAACGGGGACAGTGTATTTTCCTCCACAATATCCTCTTCTTCACTTTGTCCATCCGGCGAGAAGGCGGGTGTAGGTAGGCCCGGTGGCGAAGATGATGGTATGGGGGAGGAGTCTCGGTGACGACGTCGTGCCGGCCGAGATCTTGATCTCGATTTCGATTTCGATTGAGCTCGGGATGGACTCGACGGAGCGGGAGACGGCTCGACCATAGAGGTCTCCGGGGACTGGAGATCTGTGGCCATCTCGCAGCTACGCGTTGAGTTGAAGGAAACGCTTTTAAACCATTACCTGTGTCTTCTCGTTTCTTTGTGCTGGCCAGAGCACGACACAGCCCAGTTCCATAAATCGGTGTTCAACGTAATTCGATCATTCGTACAGGAGAGGGGTTGTTGCTTTGAAAATAAATGATATCTCATCAATTTGCGCGTTCTTCGCTGGCCGTAATGCAGAGGGGAAATAGAGTAATTGGTCCAACGGTGGCTGCTGTGCGACAACCAGTCAGCCACTCGTTACAACGCGGATGCGGGATGTACGCCTGAGCGCGAGGAGAGCCAATGCAGCCGTTTTGACTATGCACGGAGGCCTCCAGGTCTAGGAACTTACAGATGATGCAGGTTTTTCAGATATTGGGGGTGGGACAAGGAAGATCGAGAAGACGAGTCAGATGTCAACCCCTAGAACAGGACTTTCACCAGAAAAGAGGGTCGATCGCGATCGCTCAGCACCACCGTACTTTATGACGGGGGGACCGGAGAGGTGGACACACTCGACCGGGTCTTTTTTGGGATTCGGGACACGATCTACCAGCCAATCCTTACGAACGAGGCAATGATCTGAGATAACCAAGGGAAATTGTCCGCTACAGATTTCGTAGATTGGAGAGTGACCTAAGCCTTTAGGTCAGCCTTGCCAGTGTCGGAACAGTGCCGGATGCGAGGAGCATAAACGGGGCCATCGCCATGCACGAGAAAAAAAAATTAGAGCCAGGGGTGTTCGTTAGGGGGACATGGGGAAGCTAGAAACCCACCCGATTAGCCCAGCTGCAGCTGGCTCCACCAGAAAGCTGCCACCCAAGACACTAACGAGCATGGATCTTGAGCCTGGTTAGGTTCTCATATCCGAAACATCAATATTTATATCGATGTATGTACCATGTGTGACAGACTTAGACGTTGCAATTGGGATTGAATAGGGTCAACAGTATGTATTGAATGATTTTGTTGCCCTCGGGGCTGGGGAAGCTGCCAGCCACTATGAAATCTCGTAGATGCCGAAAAAGGAATTTGATAATAAAAAAAAGAGATGAATTTCAAGATCATAAGGGGAACAAAATCAAAGTTAAAGTGGTGAAAGATTCCGGTCATAATTCATAGACGTTGATGCAACATCCGGCCCGAAAAGTCAAACACAGCTCAATTCGCGGCCATTTTAGATAGATAGGAAAAAAGGCATCTGCGACCGTCCGCTTTCATTCGCAATTTACGCTGGATTCTGTTGTAGACTCAACTCGGGGAAGGTGTTCGTCTGGGATGGGAGCCGGAAAGTAGCCCCACCGCGCGTATGAATGGGTCCAAACAACGCGTTCAGCTTTTGGGTCGAGGTCGTGCGGTCGGCTGTGCATCGAAGACAAAGAAAACATCAAGCCACTCCTTATTTTTGTGGTGATTGCAGCGTCCTTAGTGGATAGTAAAAGAGACTATGATCCATTGTGCTGGTTAACAATAACCATAATCAAGACCAATCAAGACGATGCTAGGCCACAAAGGAGATGAGTGCGTCAAATTGATTGGACTGGAAGCTGCATAGGGAATAGGAGGGCTGGTTAGCGTGTTTGGGGATGGCTGTTCCCCTGTTCCAGGCGTTGGCCGGTCCGCCCTAGCAAGGTTCGCTCAAAATGATCGTCGAAGGTAATTTCGTGCGATGAGAGCCTTTGGTTTGCACGGGATATGTAGGCCGCGTTTCAGAATTTTAGAACGGGCAAGCTGCATCTGACCTGGCGGCTGGGAGTTGGTGACTTCGTATTTGGCGTGGCACTGCAAAAATATCTCTATGTTTGCTGCCACCCGAAAAGTCCACGAGTCTGACAATAATGAAGCTAATGCAATAAAAAGGGGGAGGGGAAGAGAGAACGGGGGTTCCGTTTCCGCAAGATCCATCCGAGGTACCCACCGAGGCAGCTCCAGCACCCACACAAGAAGCTGCGTTCTGTTTTGATCCTCTTTTTGGATTTGGGTGAGAATCCACGCAAATGTCTGGTACGCGATGCTCCCTCTATGAGAACGCTGTAAATGCTGTTCCGCATATTGTAGTCTTCCTCCACGTGTATCGAAATTTCGAACAAGGGTCCCGGCCACGATGGTGATAGTTATTATCTATCATAATTTTCGGATGTTGGGCGCGGCTAAATGAAAAATAACTCGAGGGAGATCATTGGCCCATGGGCTTCGATTGAGACGACAAGGGACCATGATAATTGGCAATAATGTGCTGTCGAGTCCGCTGTGCTCCACCCCCTGCTGCGTGACACGAGGTTCCATCACTGCTAGTCTCGTTGATAAATCGACTATTTGATAGTCTCGGAAGACGGGGCGAGGCCTCTTCGAAGGAGCAACAATCTCCACGAACCATTCTGGGGCGTTGATCCCCACTGTGAGGGGACCCGACGCAAACACGGGCCGTTTGACAGGTCTATTTGCAGCAACGAGCTGTTATTCGATCGGTTATGGGTCAAAGCCTGTAGGTTTCTTTTTTGACAGGAACGCTAATGCAATACTCGAACTTTGAAGGCGTAGGGTGGAGGTGAACAATGATTCCAACCCTTGGGAGGTTGATATGAAGAGTTGAAGTTGAGGGGTTTCAAGAGGGCAAGGACAACAGCACTTCTTTCCCCCGAAGTCAAACCAGACATACATTCCAACCCTTCTACACCTCCAAGACTGTGGGCATACTCAAGTGTATATACTACAACCAATTCCACCCCTTCTTTCCAAGGTTTAGACATACCAAAGGGACGCCTTAACATCTGGACTCCTCTGCTATGTATTGATGATAACCCCACCCTGTCACTACCGAATACTATATCAGTATTCGTATTGATCTGTATGATTTTGGTGGTTCAATATGTTACTCTACCATGTTTCCAACAGGGTGAACAATCAGCCTGATAAAATCGCCACATCCCGTCGCCACCGACGTCTTCAATCTGTGGCCCAGGATGACCTCGGCCCGTGACTCAGCCGCATCTATTACCGGTTACCTATATCTAACGTCGTAGTTTAAAAAAATAGATCGCCCCAGGGAAGACCCTGAAAGCTTCTATAGCGAAGTCTTACTTTTTCCGTCACATATCTCCGGGGTTACGGTTTTACAGATTTTCCCAGCCTACAGCCTACCAACCCGCAACAATGTCTACAAAGCATGCGCCTCAGGTCTTGTTTTTCGACACGTTCGGTACCGTCGTCGAATGGCGATCTTGTGTCACAAAAGCCCTGCGTACCGCTGTTCAAAATGCACTAGAAGATCCAAGCAAGGACCTTTCGGAGGATGTACGCCAGCGTGCAGCCAATATGAGTGAACCAGATTGGCAGTCTTTCGCCCAGGAATGGCGGTCGTCATACAGCGTCTTCACCAAAACATTCGACCCCTCCAAGGAATTTGTGTCTGTTGACCAGCATCATTACACCGCTTTACAAGATCTTCTTCAGCAACGAGGGATTCGAGAGCTTTTCAATGATGACGAGCTATGGGAGCTGGCTTTAGCCTGGCATCGGCTTGCCCCATGGCCCGACAGCGTTTCGGGACTAAAGCTTCTAAACACCACATCCATCACTTCCACCTTATCAAATGGGAACTTGGCTCTCCTCGAAGATCTCAAGCAACTTGGTCAATTGCCGTTTAACCACCTCATCAGCGCAGAGAACTTTGCAGCGTACAAACCATCGCCAAAGGTCTACCTTGGTGCAGCAGATCTCCTTGGACGGGATCCGGCTCAGTGTGCGATGGTGGCGGCACATCTTCAGGATCTAGAAGCAGCCAAGGAATGCGGGTTTCAGACCATTTATGTAGAGCGAGAATTGGAGGAGGCCTGGCCCGCCGACCGCATTGCACAGGCCAAAGCAGAAGGCTTTGTTGATATTTGGGTGGGATTAAATGAAGGTGGATTTGTTGAAGTGGCCCGGCGACTTGGAATTGAATCTAACGTCTGATATTACATGATGCTTATGTGCTCGGTTTGAAATCTTTGTCGCTAATTCTCTAATATTCGTCGACATAAATGCTCTTCTATGACATCATGTTGCAATGATGAACTGATGATAAAATAACCTACCAAATCCCAATGGAAAAAAAAGATTAGGAAAGTTCACTCTTTAGTATAGTCTTTAAGCTACTGTAACCGTCTGAATATTAAATATAAGACGATCGCGAATAGAAATAAGGTTCTAGTCGCTTTCATCATGAGAAATACACAATGTGCTAACTACCTTGACCGCCTGCTCATACTAAGTTGATCGAGATCACTCTGTGGATCTTCAAAAGGAAAGCCCTCAAATTCCTTTTATTAACCTAGACGAGAGCTCAATACCTACTATCAGCATGCTTATTGGCGTCCGTGAACAAATATGTTAAGAATATCTCAAAACGTCGCTGTCAGTGGTATACGATTGGCGCTATAGAACAAGAGAAATGAGAATATCTCTCGTTTCCTTGTGACCTAAAATCGTGTTGAGGTATATTAGGTCAACGGGGCACCATTTTGCTGATGTTCGATCACGTCAGGGGCGATTATTCCCAGGAAAGCTTCAATTGAATGATACAGTACGCACTAATTTAGTATTATTTAAGACTGAATATTCCATGGCTACACCGTCAGTATCATATTTCAGATTCTTTTTAAGACGATTCGAAACAGCCTGAAGTACTATATAAGTGGTAGTCAGCAAATAAGTATCACCAGACGCCATATCTCTAGCCTCGATAGTCTAGAACTTTAGTGTCATCAGATTTGTCACATGTGAAAGATCTTTCGACTAACATTCAATAACCATTGCACTTTCTAGAGATAAAATTTAACAGGATGAGAATTGAACTCATTAATAAGACATTCCAAGCTTATTAGGCCGCGACCTTCACAACAATATGACGACGGCAAAGAAGTAAAAGTTCAAAATCATCCAGAAGGGGTATATGTCTTAGAAGAATTTGGGACAATTACTTGGCAATTCCTGCAGACCCATAGCAAGACCCGGTGAGTAGTAGACGGGGAAAACAGGATCTGAAGGAATTGGCTTTCGGATCAAGCTCAATATCTAATCTGATCCGCAGAACTGTTGGACACGCCGAAGTCGGCATGATGTCTCGGAGAGCGTGTCTTTGGTCATAAGATTCTCGTAATATTATCTACGGCGAGAATGAAAGAGACTGAGATAAAGCTCCACCTGCGATTCATAGTCAATGTGCATTCCGATTTCTCCTACAGATCGTTGTCGCCAAGATTTGAAGATGGAGTCGGTATAAGCTTGTACACTAGCGTCAACCTTGACCGGTACTTGTTTTAGTCTTGATATTACCTGGATCATTACTTACCTGTGATTCCAGGGTTTTGTATGTTGTCATTTTACAAAAGATGGGCCACCTAACCAATCTAACCATAAATGATCAATGAGCCGGGGCCCCGAGGAGCCCATGTGGATATTCTTTTGTAGTGAATACATATTAAATTTTCACTTATGAGGCATCAACAGCACGATTGAGCGCGCCACCCTAATTAAATCCTTCTTAATTCCAACAATGATATATGACAGCCACACGGTACAAAATTCTTCAAGCTTTTGGCAAGAGAATACCAGGTTCACATCAGTGGTATCTGTTGCTCGCAGTGGCTACCTGAAATTAAGAAAATCGAAATCTGCGTGCCGCTTTTCAAATCCACAGGTAATTTTTCTAAAGTCTGGAACCGGTTTGGAAGACGGCACTTGTGGTGGAGTCTTGCGGCCGCCGATCATGACCGGCATTTCCGACATTTTCAGGAACGGTCAGCAAGTTTCGCCGGGAAAAGTCCTGGAACTCAAGCGCCTGGGTAATGTCAGATTCGATTATACAGTAATCCTTCAAGGCAGAAATGATCAATCTTATCTCTAAACAGCCGAGTTGCCATCTAGACAGTGTTACAATCTACAGTAATAATCAACAGCTCCATTGCGTTACATTGCTCAGTTAACCTACATTCGTAATAATCTTGTAATGGATAAGGATAAAGTTGTCTAACATTGAATAAGACACAACGATGTGGATGAATGCAAGAAATCTCACATGTTTAGTCATTCATGGCCGTAAAGAAGTAGTGGACGTATATTAACCAGAATACACTTCATAATAGTTTGTATATAGGGCTAATTGATGTTCACGGATATTAGACTAGTTTCAGTTACATCGTTACAATTTGCTGTCCACCCACTGTGGTGCTCTTTTTTCAGCAAAGGCTCTGACTCCCTCGTGGAGATTCTCGCCTTCATTCAGCGCGAACTCCCAGTTTTCACTAAGCAACCGACTAGCGTTTTCTGCACTACCATCCTCCCAACCAGCCACGATCCCAGCACGACTAATAATCACACTGTCCGGGCTGTTGTTGACAATGGCGGTAGCGCAGCGTAAAGCTGCCTTCACAACAGGTCGATTAAGCACTTCGCAATCAGACGCACCATCCTCTACCACGGCATTAATCAACCCCCAATCCTTTGCTTCAGTAGCAGTAATGCTTTTCCCAGTCAGCGCCATCTCCATGGCTCTTGGACGGCCAATCGTACGCGCTAATCTTGGCAGGGAACCTGCCAGAGCCACAACACCTCGTTTTGCCTCTGGAAGTGCAAAATTAGCACTTTGGGCCGCGAACACCAGGTCTACATTGGCAACCATCTCCATTCCTCCTCCGAAAGCCAATCCATTAACTGCGGCGATAACAGGCTTTTTGCCGTGACGCCGAGATAAAGCACCAAATCCAGATCGAGGCATCGGGGGTTGACTTGCGTGCTCTCCATTTGCACGACGGGCATTCGTTTGATTCCATTCTTTCAAGTCCATCCCAGCACAGAAGGCCCGGCCAGCACCTGTTACGATAGCACAACGAAGTGAAGGCTCGCTATCATACCAAGAGAATAGCGCCTCAAGATCATATTGTGCAGGGCTGGTCATTGCGTTCAGGGCCTTTGGTCGGTTAAATGTCACCATCATCACATGGCGATCTGGGAAAGAGATGATTGCATCCCTTGGTAGCGGTGGTTGCCGCTCGAAGCTGTGCATAGAACTCATTGTAGATTTGAATAATGATTGATGGGAAAAACCAGGAGCCAGAAGTGTTCTAACTGGTGCTAAAAAATGCCAACACAATAGGTAAAATGTGGGACAAGATATCTACACACGACACCCACGCGACTATGATACCTATTCCTCCCTCCTATGATGAGAAAAGGGAAATGATCTACCTGCGTAAACTCATGAAACTGCACTCTCGCTTTGATACCAGGCAAAAGCCCGATACGAGGGGTATTACAGCGGCCCATCAATACCTTCAATGTTTCAACCCTTGAAAGATCAACTTTGTTTCACCGTAAGCTATACGGGTGGAGCCAATGTGAATTACACTTCGGTGAAGGACACAGACGGACAATCTGATAACAGTCTGAATCAGAGTAATATTTTTCGTCCTACGAAATCTTACTAATGGTCAAGAATTGGGTAATGGGCACATAGGTTCTCATATTTCCGAGAATACTCGACTAAACCACTGTTTGCACCAGTATCTCGCACAATCCTCTACAGGGTCTCAACACAAGCTTTTTACGGGACCCTACTTTTATTTACGCCAAGATAGTCCTAAATTTGAGTTTCAAGCTGAAATTCAAGCGTGGGGCTCGCACATCATTTACTTACGTAGAGAGTGGGACTTCTACACGGTACCGTTCCAAAATTCAAAGATTGATAACCCCTTACTCACAATGACAAACGTCATGGCACCTATACCAAGAACAATGTCGCACAGCCTCTTTGCCAAGATGAAATATGGATACATATATAAGCCTAACCACTACCATCATAAATGCCACCTAGTGAATGATGTGTTGTGCAGTCAAAATTTATGCGTGAAGAGAACTGCCGATCTTGTCCACATCTCCACCATACGGAGACTCCTCCCGGAGAGAAAAGGCCGCTGACAAAGCACTTTATAACAGTTACCTGAATAAATTCATCATCTAAGAGTAATTCGAATTCGGTGTTTATTACAGTGAAGAATTGTTTACAAACGGTTGTGTAGAAATTTTGGACCTTTAATACAATTGAATCAAAATCGCGTTGTCTAGAACTATATCCGAGATTTAAAAGCCAATCCAGTGCCTGCAATGTGAGCGCTTCCTTGGTTGAACGGACAAATCTGGAAGAATCGCTCCCTTGTACACTTCACAAGGCTGGCCCGTTTGTGGGGCAAATCAATTATCTGATCTTGATGAAGGCCGAAAGTGTAATCGTAAACGAGAACCTTGTCGTTGTTGGCCATTGGCTCTCCGATGACATTTTCCGTGCGATGGTCATCAAGGAAAACATAATGAATCATGCTAGGCCACCATGCCATTACACGATGAGGCCCTCGGAATGCATCGTTGCCGACAAGAGTATGGCGCCCGCGATCAAAGTCCTTAGATGCGTAGTGTGCGCCGATATTATCTTCCTTCGCCCAAAATATTTCATAGTAGGAAAAGAAAGTATCATTGAAGCGACCCAGCACTGTCAAGGTATGCGGATCTTCATACTGTCGGCGCAGGTAATCGCGGTGCTCATCCAAGGTACCTGTTTCCTTCCACCCTTTGGCAACACGAGGGTCATTTTGCCAAGTGTGGAAGAGGTTCAGGTGCTCGGGGTTTTGGTAGTCCAATGCAACAAGCGAAAAGTGTTCATCCAAGAAAGGTATGTAGCGGCTGTAGACGACGGAGCCAGGAGTCGGTTTGGGATGACGGCGAGGGTGTCGACGGTGTGATGTTTCAGTGGAGGTAACAGTATAGTCAAGGTGTGGGACTGATGCAGCTAAGTTCCAGCTAGGAAGCCAGATAGGTTGAAACCCTAAAGGAGATGCACATCCCTGCCAGAAGGCACTGCGGAAGACGAGTAGCTCATTAGGGATGACTTCCCACTGTATAGAATCGCTAACGGGCTGCGGGTGGTCGCTAGCAACCATTGAGAGCTTAAGAGAATGCGCCAGAGCTTCAGCATTGTTACCTTGGAGCTGAAGACGGAAAGTTTCTATCTCTTCATGCAAGGTGAATACCGTGTAGAGATACAACCAGATTTGTCCGACCGTTGGAATTGAGCTTCCCTCCCAGCTGCAATGATACGATGGACTGCGCCGCGCCCGTGCCCAGGCCATGTTGTTGGAATCAGCGGGCAATTTCTCGCGACTTATTGGTACTGGATTCCCGAGATATAGACCATCATTATGTAGGTTCTGAGGGAAAGGTTGTGCTTCGTCTTCTTGTACTTTGTGCAGCTGAAGCAGCTGATTATCCCCATACGACTTGTCAGAGGGTACCAAGTGATAGGTTGTAAGGTATGGATGCGGCAATCGGATCTTCACCGGTGCCATTGTCTGAGGATTCAAACTCATAATGAAAAGGGTTCGAAAGGTCCCAACGAAGTAGGAACAGGTCAAAGAATTCTGTTGCTGAGAATATCAAGGAATAGAAAACATACGCCTCTCGAGATTTACATCTCTAAAACATTCAGACACTTACGTGGGGCAGCAACAGCCGATTTCGCACCTCGTCACAAGCTATTCGGCCGGTGAATCATAAATTGTACTCGAATTATGGAGGCATAGAAGGAAACTGGGCCGTTGATCTCTCTGGGGCCAAGGAATTTGTAAATTTTCTTAGATACACAGGGCTAGATCAAACCCGTATTGAGTTTGTCGCGCTCACGAAATATGGAGCAAATGTCTCACCCAAGATATTGCGCCTAGGGCCAAGCAGTATACATACGTGCATTCATTATATGCCAAGACTACTTATGTTTCAGTGCTGATACTGGCCGATCACTGATTTATCGCACAACAGGAGAACTCGCTGTCCAACATTGAAATCGTCTAAATTAGTAGATATTGTATGTACTATGTCTAATATCCTGTGGTAGCTTCTCATGGGTTTTTTCGTTCTTTCTTTTCTCATAAATTTGGTATGTATGTATGTATGGATGGGCTGATAATCTTGACTTACCGGTCGGCATATCTTCGTCGGGTCATTTCACAACCTTAGAAATATCGTGGCTGCGAGTGGAACTACTGTGCAGTGGGCCAAACCATGCACACTATGTGGAGACTGCGGCATATAAAATCAAGCCTTGAAAATTCATACCCGATCCTGTATTGAATGTTTTGAAATGGTATAACACGTTTTATCTGGACCCTAAAAGAAATGTATCTAATACCTAGTGATATCTATTTGTATTTTCAGTCCTGAAAATACGGCATGGAACCTTGGGAGGATTCCAGCGCTACAGTAAAAGTACTATCTGATCCGTAAATTTCTTATCTGATGATCATATCAGATTATCAGATCATGGTAGAACCATGTAACGAAGCCCGAGAGGACCAAAATTCTAAGCACGTCTAAATTCTAATACAAGTTGCCATGTAAACTATGTTTTTTTCCAAATGTTACCACCTGCTAAATACAGTAATGAGGGTTCAGATCAATAAAGTTAATCTATCTGAATTTTGGACGTCATTCAACATTGTAAGTCAGCAACTTCTTACACCTATATGTCTGTACGCGCATTATCAAATTATATTTCTACTTTTGAGCCTTTGCTTTTGTAACACCAGAATTGATTTATTCGAAGATCTCAGTATGAGAGGGTCCTGGTCGCTAAGTAATTAATGAGTGTTTCAAAATTACAGATTGAGTGGGACGGTGTAGATCAACACGAAAGAGCCTTGTTCCCAAATGCCGAGAGCGGTGGTGATCAAGGTAAAAAGATCGACAAGATCAGCATGAATCTCCATCACGTTAAAAAGCCGGGCCACAATTCTAATCATTACGTATACAGCCCAGCAATACGTTTGCGGCTTGGCCATTGTTAGGAAATACTCCGTATACAAACTCGTCATGCAGATCATGCTGTTATTGGGATCAAACCCGAGAGTCCCACGGAGCAATTAAGTACCGATCGCTGTCAACTCAGCTATGGCATTCATATGTACTTCGATACCGGAGCTTGAGTAGAAAGGACCCACATAGAAGACATAAAATCAAGCCCGGGGGCTTTGCAGCTACTAAAGCTTTGATTTTGTATGAGCTCAATTTCCCCTTAGTTGTGATCAACATGTCTTCCAACCAGTGGTCTGTGAACACTAAGATTTGCCTCCCTCGGCCGTACCTTACAGCATTTCATCTTGTCCCATTAAACGATGCTCTTAACAGGGATCAAGTCTTTCAGCTGAGCAAAGAAGAATCCTTCGCTGGCGATGGCCCTCTTCCTGGGGAGCTCCATAATGAAGATATTACTTTCACCAAGCCGACAGCCTCAGTGGCAAATGGTCAATCTGTTGCCGCTATACCTTCTCAGCAAAGCTCTCGACGGCTTCCGATAAGCGTCTGTGCATGGAACATTGCAGGAACTATCACGACCAGCCATATATGGCTGATAATTTACACAATCCTCATCGCTGAGCCGGAGTTAGAAGTATTTGGACTCGAATTGAAGGGACCTGACAGCGATGCTATAGCCGAGGAACTATGTTTTTCGATGGTGGCCATAAAATCCAGTAAAGAATCTGTGACAGTCTGTCGCAATGCTTTCTGGCAAGGATGTGCTTCTCCATTGGGCTCCTCTCCAATCTGGACACCTTTCGCAAGAAAGGTCGTGCCGCATTCACACTATGTCACCACGTCTACGCCGACGATACGCCGCACTCATCCACTCCGTCCCCCGAATTCTTCACCAGGGTCAACTGTGTATAGTCGATACATCCCTAGCCTGAATAAATTGTTTTCGTTGGTTACCGTTGACTATAAAGAGCCAACCCACGTGGAGTTCTTTCACCAGTCAAAAATGCCCGCCGCTACCTCCCACTCCGAACCCTATGGCGACTCTCTTGAAGAAAGTTTCGAATATCTTCGCAGGAGGAGTGATGATCCACACACAATTGGGCTGCTTGGTCAGTTTGATGAAACTTTATTTGGTTACTTTGAAGTTTTTTGGGTCAAGGAGGATCCTTTGGGGGTGGCAGTTGACGCTGGAGATTTTGACCGTGGACTGAGTGGCTCGGTGGGATATTCTGCCTTCAAAAGTCGGCGCTGGCTGCAAGCATGCTGGTCAAGCTTACTTCATTATATCTTTCTTGATGAGCATCGAACAGATAGTATCATCACCGAGGCAGAATTGGGACGTGAAATGTTAGGTGACGCCTCGTTGGAGCTGTTGGAAGATGGAATAGTGGACTTACCACACCAGCGAGCTATACTCACCAAGAACACACGAGAGGCTTTCTTTTCCCTGTGTCCATTTGATGGGATATTTATATATGATACCTTGCAGATTCCTTCTCGTTTATAGGATCTGTGTCTTAAGTCTCTCTACGCATACAACAATGAATGCCGTACTTAGTGGCAATGGATTGTTCGAATTGAATGCCATGTTGTTACATATTGTAATTTAATTGTGATAGATTTGATTATTACAAGACAACTTAAATGTATTTGATCTTTTGTAATCGGCAGAGGGGGCCTGTTATCTATCAAGTTTAATCTCATTTATCTAAGTGGCCGTCTATATATGAGTTGCCTCATTTTGTACGCAACTATTATCTGATCAATATAAAAGGCCCCTTTTATAGTCCTGAAGACTGGACTTAAAGACTGGGAAATAATTAATACCAGAGCTTTCTAGAATTGATAACTTAGTTTCTTAAATCTTTGTATGTACCATTTCTGGGTGGTACTAACCCAACCTATAGCAGTTGCATGATTTCTTTTCAGCTGTAAGTGCTCTCAGTATCCTCCTCACTAAATCCTGCCGCTCCTACGAATTGTCAAAAGTGACGCCCATAATTTATTTAGAACAAGATATTCAATTATTGATACAGCAATATTCTTTTCACTTTTGGGTCGGTAAATTTAACAAATTCTATTCCCGTCGAAGAAAGGTAGTGTTGAACGAGGTTTATGAGTTCAAATTCTCGGAAATATCACAAACATTCTAGATATAACTGCGCGTTTGTTTGGCAGACTTTAGAACGAATACCAATACGGCCATGAAAGTCTCCATATCTTCCATGCCTCTGGATTTTCTTGTCAAGTATAGCAAATATTTCAAACCTTATCGTCAGAAGACGTAACTGCTTAAAAGCCATTCCCATATGTATTGGACGTGGGTCTTCTAGCTCTAGCAATAAATAGCAACCTACCTTATAGGGAGGGAATCATAATCGTCGTTCTCGATTTGCATAGAACTATGAAGTAGCCTGGTTGCTCCACTTATACAGTGTTGTGATCTCATCCAATCCTTCCATTGCGTCTCCTCAAAGGGCGTATAGCTAGGGTGATCTAGATATGAAGCTAGACCGCTGTGAATGCAGTACTTTTGAATTATGAAGAATTGCTTCAATGGATATTTAGTTGGAAAGCATTGATGTTATTAGCTCCACTGACGCAACTCACTGACGCAAGTCCACTTGGCAACTAGTCAGAGTTCCGACTAGGCGTGAAGATAAGATATTAGCGTCTTTTGAACGACCTATCCAGTAATTCAGACCGAAATTGCCCCTTTTAATGCCCCTGCATGATGAACCATTTATCTCAAGTTATTGGCGTTTATGGCCCCATCACCAGGGAACCAACGATTTCTTAAATTAAGCTCCTATTAACGCGCATATAATGAATCGATTGCCTGCTGCGGATAAACCCCGATGCACAGCCTTCTTCAGAACTGGACCGAAGCCCCTGAAACGAGCACCGAAAGGCTACCCAATGCCCTATTTCGTGATAGCCCGCCCAAGAGCCAATACCCTGGGATTTTCCCTGACGATCTATTTGGGGATTTCAGAACGCGCAAGAAGCACATAGTCAGATTATTGCGCATGATCGGTTGGAAGACCGAGGTCCCCCATCACACGGGATATGATAAAATTGTACATAGACTAAGCGAGACGAGGTCCATGTTCGAATGTCACAGTCCAACAGTCCAGGCCAGGCCAGGACAAGGCCATAGCGGACCGTTGAACGCCATATGGCGTCTCCATCTAACGGCGAGCAGGACGGGAGGATCCGTTCCTGGCCCCTGCCCCTTCATAAATCGACAACCGGTTATTGGCAATGAAGAATGAGCATTGTCTCCCCCCTTAAACCTTGGCCCCCTTTTGCCCATCGCGTCGGGCCTTGCCGCCATTCCAGTCATTGGCCATGGCATGAGAACCACTGGATTGGATCATGCAACAGTAGCATGGAGAAAGAAAGAAAAAGGGGGTGAGAGCATTCCTGATATCAAATTCAAAATACATACTGTACTCGCACGTCGCTACGATATTGGGAGAAAGCCTCAAGGCCAAGTCAGACTATTATGGATAGCTATCCCAGCTGTGTCTACGGGTGGAGTTCCGGTCATGCGAGATTAAATTCAACGAGACTAGATTGATATTTATCTAGCCACGACAAAAGTTCTGCCCAAGCAGCCCAAGGAAAAACATGATTGGAAAGAGAAGGTGTGTAAGGATAGTATTCGAAAAAACTCAAAAAAATAAATATCTCAAACAAAGACCAAAAAAGCACATACCTTGCGATGAGAACTAGGGTTAGCACAAAATACATCATCAGGCAGGTGGTCCCCACTGACGGACCCAGGGCGGACTAAGGCCGAACGGCGAGAGCTTGACGAAGGATTCTCCGATTGCCCAGAGCAGTTCCCCATCGCGGGAACGATGGCGTATCCCAGTCCTCTGGTCGCGGACCACGGAAGTAGTATACCGGACGCTAGTAGCCTTGGAAAAAGCGAGAGATTGGCCCCATTGGTAGTCAAGGGGGGTGAGGAAAGGAAATTAGATTGGAGACCAGACGCCTCCAAACACACGAACAAGTCAAAACTCCACCATACCATCCAGGCAGGCCTGGGGGACGATCTATCAGGCGGGAATTCACGCGCCGTTCCGCGGGTGGGTGCTTTTCCGGCAAAGTACTGTTGTTACTGAGAGCAAAATTTGGTCACAGCATTGACGTGATGGAATTGAGCTGTATCTAGTTTGTCGGTGAAGAGTAAAGGGAAAGGAAATATGGGGAGGGGAGAACAAAGTTGATCGGGTATACAACTCAAAAAGGGGGGACAACAAAGAACAAGGGAAAGCCGGCCTCTCACAACTGGTGGATCTAACCTAGTTCGAGCTTGGCTTGAACCTTTTCGGATGCGATTCTAATCATGGTCCAACAAGCTCAGTCATATTTGGACTTGAATTTGAATTTTCTTTTTTTCTGAATTTTTTCTTTTCTTTTTGGCGGGTTTTCTTCCCTTGATACTTCCGTAGGTTTGCCCCATTTTATGTACATATGCAGCAAATTATTATGATGGTTCAAATGAAACTACAGTGGAGAATTGATAATTGTCTAGGAATGATCATAATTCATCAAATGGGTATGTAACTATACTAGTAGAACATCAGGATATTATATGTATTTGGGAAGGGGAAAGGATATGGCTGCAGTGCACGGATTAAAGGAGGATAACCATATTAATTAGAACCGGCACTTATTCTTTCCCACGTGTGATAGGATCCAATTTGCAGAGCTTTCCGGGCCGCATGGCCCCTAAAGAAATTATCTTGTGGAACGGAGTCGAGAGGCACGGACTCGCTTAGCTGGAAGCTCCCGGGGCTCCACCGGGGCAGACAAGCAGCTGCCTGTCATGGTTTGGTGAGGGTTTGGCTTAATCTCCCCTCTGGGCCCGTTAGCTTCTGGGCCTGGAATCTTTTTACCCACTCCAATTGACCTTGGGCGGCCGAAAGCCTCTTGTTTTCTTTGGTTCTGGCTGCCGTCTCCTATTTGACTTTTTTCGCATTTCCTGTATCTTCGCGGTACGGAGGGGAAGAGAAGGATGATCCGGCCCCTCTTGCGGCCATAATTGCTTTTTATTGTATTCTTTCTTTTTTTCTTAGTCCCCTCTGTTTTCGGGTTTGTGGTAACATTTGAAGGTTTTTGCTTTTTTTTTTGTTTGAAGAATGCTGACAGATTATCGTCAGTATTACTGGCACGTGAATGAAAGGATAGGTCAAGAATCAGTAATCCCTATTATATATGAACTTGCGAGATGGAGTGGATGAAGGTATGACAGTGGGGAACCGGGAAGTCTAACTAGCGAAGCACGAGTCTTGGAGACCATTAACGAGACCCATAGTGCGAAAGAGGAGCTCAAATAAGACACCCATGTTGGTTTACAGGGTAGTTAGTGTACGGAGTACTTACCTTTCTTATAGTCCCGGCCAGGTATATTGTGTATGGCGTATAACATATGCAGATATGCATATCGGCATGCACGTATATATCAGTAGGTTTGAGTTATAGATGAAAAGAAGCAAGTAGACGGATTCTATCTACGGGGGGACATTACAGTAAACACGAGTCAAAAAGGTCCAATCTATCCATACGAATCCATGAAATCCATGAACTTCCAGCCAATCACAATGCTTCCAAGCCCGAAATTCTCCGTGGGGAATGGCTTAGTCAAGATCCTTCCGTATCCTGCATTATTTTTTGCTCTTTTTTTTCGCCCCTTGAACACTCGAGAACTTGTACAGTATGATCTCATTGGGGGCAGGCATAGACCTTCGTGCTTCGTTTGGGTCCGAGGATCGCTTGATCGCTTGTTGATAGATCTTTAAAAAGAAAAAAAAGAAAAAAAACCAAAAAGGTTTTTTGCATCGGCTCATTCCAGTCGAGATTGAATCTGTATGATTCCTTTTTTTTTTTTGCTGTGTCTTTTTAATGTTCTCCCGTACCCGAGACGGTCTCGGAGGATTGGCAAGAACCAGATGGGGAAGAGCCCAGCCCGGTGGTTCTATATGATCCTGATAATTATGTCTAGCTCGAGGTGGTTTTAAGGGATTTTAAAGAAATAAGGGAATTTCCTAGATCGATTTACTCGTGGACTTATTCTCGAATTTATTTTTTATTTTTATTTTTATTTTTATTTTATTAAATCATTTACAGTATATTGGGGCTTTTTTTCTTTAGGGGCATCTTTGGTGGTAACTCCGGAAGATGAAGAGGATTATTTCTTTTTCGTTTTTTACATATTTATTATAATCTATATTATTTTTATTAGTATTATTTATGAAGACTGTTATTTCTAACATTCATTTAATTTCTTGATTCGAGGTTATAAGGATATGCCCATAATTGGATGCTGCTCCCTAAAACCCCCCCCCCCCCCTCTCTCGTGCCAGTGCTTAGTGCTTGCTCTCCCTCTCCCTCTCTCTCTTTCTCTCTTCCTCCTCTCCAAAACTCCACTTAGTTCCAGCCACTTTCTGCCCGGACCAGACTTCGCACAATCCCCCTCTTTTTCCTTTTCTTCCCCTCCCCCTTCACACAACTTGGATTTGCGTCATCTCGGTCAAACTACACAATTGGGGGGTTCTCTGTGTGGTTATTCTTTTCCTTCGCTGTTCTTTTTCCAATATCGTCCTCCCCGCCAACACCCCTCTTGGGTCCCTTAATACCCCTCTCAAATCTACCTTGTCCCTGCTTGCACCCCCAAGAAAAAAAAAACCCCCCTTTCGCTCACCATGTCGGGGAAAATGACATTGTACAAGTTGGTGGTCCTGGGTGATGGAGGTGTTGGAAAAACTGCTTTAACTATTCAGGTTTGTCTTAACCTCGTCCCTCGCCCCCCCGACCGTGATTTGGGGGGAGATGGTGCTCTAATCCAAGCTCCGACACCGCGAAGCTAACATGGTCCACCACCTATAACAGCTTTGCCTGAACCACTTCGTTGAAACCTATGATCCCACTATCGAGGACTCGTATCGCAAGCAAGTCGTCATTGACCAACAGTCGTGTATGCTCGAGGTGTTGGACACAGCCGGCCAGGAGGAATACACCGCACTGCGGGACCAGTGGATCCGAGATGGCGAAGGCTTCGTCTTGGTCTACAGCATCACTTCACGCGCCTCCTTTTCGCGCATCACAAAGTTCTACAACCAAATCAAGATGGTCAAGGAGTCATCAAGCTCCGGCTCCCCATCCGGCCCCAGTTACCTAGGCTCTCCCATGCAATCCTCCGCGGGCCCATCCCGACCCGTACCCGTGATGTTAGTTGGTAACAAGAGTGACAAGGCTGTCGAGCGCGCAGTCTCCGCACAAGAAGGTCAAGCACTGGCCAAGGAATTAGGCTGCGAATTCGTCGAGGCCTCCGCCAAGAACTGTATCAATGTTGAAAAAGCTTTCTATGATGTTGTCCGTATGCTCCGACAGCAGCGCCAACAGCAGCCGGGCGGCCGGGGCCAAGACCGCCGCCAAACACGCGACCGCGATGCCGGCCCCGAGTACCCAAAGTCCTTCCGTCCAGATCGGACTCGACATCGCAGCCGATTGCAGTGCAATATTCTGTGATCGGCCGGATCCGTCCGGGGGGGTAATGGGGGCATTGATTATATTGATGCCCCCATTCACGTTTCCTATTTCTTTATAATATTCTGTTCCCTATTGGTCTTGGGTGCATTTGGAAGGGTGGTTCTGTCTTTTGGTTACGACCTTGTTCGGCGTCCGTGGCCTCTTTTCTCTCCCTCATCTATCTTATCTCTATCTCTATCTCTATCGCTCTCTCTCCCGTCCCCTCTCACTCTTCCTCTCTTGCTCCCCTCATCTCTCTTCCCCACTATACGCCATACCTCATCCTTTTCGCTCTGCCCATCATTCCAGGGCCCCCACAAAGAGAAGCGCTATCCTCTTGCTCAGCTAGCCCATGACAGGATTCCCTGCTGATCTGTCTCAATGCGGGCCATTGAGGGGTTCCCTTTGCCACTTGGGCTGCGGGATCCACTGAGGCAACCATTTTGGTTTGCGCAGCATTCCCTCCAGCTCCCCACCACATCGTGGGGACCGAGCAGATCAGAAAACATGGGAAGGATCATCGGAGCATAATTGCATTTCATTGGAATTAATGAGGCCACAACGAAAAAAAATTCTCTGGCGACGAGGCCAAAAGATCGCAGTCGCGCATTAGCAGGCATTTCGATATGATACCCTACGACTGGCTTGTTTCTATTTTTGAACTTTTGGGATGATTTCCTATTTATCTGTCGGCCCTTTATGCAAAGTATATAGACAAGACAAATCATTTTATTTAATGGCCAATTTCAATCTCAACCGCTTGGACTAGACCAGATAGTGCAAACACCAACTTAGGACTCATTGAATTTTTGGACCTATTGCATGTCTCGTACCCAGAAAGGAGGCGAAGTACGGAGACGGATAATAGCTTTGGCACTAGACAGCTCTAAAAACGCCCAAAAGTGAGATCGTGTTTCAGCTCTCCAATTGCTCGTGATGAGCTATCGGGTCCCCACTCCCGGCGGAAAATGAGATACCAGACTGGAGGTACAGAGCGGGTACCTAGTCACACGTATGCTTCCCTCGGTAAAAATTGTCACTCTCGGGTACCGCAATGCGGGGAAAGCACGGACTTCCAAGGTTCCTCGGGTCATACTCTCCCCCGCATTTCGGCTTGAAGTTCCAGTAGGCTCGCGCGACAAGCCCTTAGTCCTGCATGAGGCAATAAAAAAAGGGAAGGGATCAAATGTATGCATGTTGCATTCTGCACTCTCTGCATTCACTTCCCCTCGAACCGATCCAATCGTCCCGGTGAAACCAATACCCTGAACATCAAACCTCGCAGGAACCTGCATGGACGTATGAGAAGCTCCGTCCAATTATTTCCATCGTGTTCATCCCAGACATATTAAACGATGACGCCACATCCACAGCAGGCTGCACTGGAACACTCCCTTCGTGATCCGGAGGGGTTTTGGTCTAATCCGGCGGAGCGGCTCCACTGGCACCACAAACCGTCTAAAGCTTTGACGCGACAATCCAAGACCTTACCCAGCGGGGTTCAGCACGAGCATTGGTCATGGTTCGCCGATGGAGAAATCTCCACTACCTACAATTGCGTAGACCGTCATGTGAGCAATGGCCTTGGAGACCAAGTAGCGATCATTTGGGAGTCCCCCGTCACGCAAACGACGGAGAAATTTACATACAGCCAACTACTGGATGAAGTTGAGGTTCTTGCGGGGGTATTGCGCGAGGAGGGGGTCCGCCAAGGCGACGTGGTGATCATCTACAGTAAGTTGTACAAGCTCCACTCCGCTAGCCTCCTGCTATTCATTCTTCCCAAATTGGTACAATGGTCTAACTGCTCCCAATTGGCTAATAGTGCCGATGATCCCTGCCGCGCTCATTGCTGCGCTTGCAATTACCCGGCTGGGCGCCATCCACGCAGCTGTGTTTGGCGGATTCGCCGCTCAATCGCTAGCACAGCGGATTGAGGCTGCACGGCCACGAGCCATCATGACCGCCTCGTGCGGGATTGAGGGCTCCAAGGGCCCAGTGTCATACCGGCCTTTGGTGGAAGGCGCGGTTGCAGCTAGCAAGTTTCAACCAAGCAAGGTTATTGTCTGGCAGCGTGATCAACTACGCTGGAATCGTCCCGATAAGCTCGGTGGCCAGCGGAACTGGCAGCGACTAGTCAAAAGTGCTCGCATGCGTGGCATTCGGGCCGGACCGGTGCCCGTCAAAAGTACAGACGGACTGTATATCATATATACCAGTGGTACTACAGGATTGCCGAAGGGTGTGCTCCGAGAAGCTGGTGGTCATGCAGTCGGGCTTGAGCTATCGATTCGTTCCCTATTTGGCATCAGGGGACCCGGTGATGTAATGTTCTGCGCATCAGACATAGGATGGGTCGTTGGGCATTCATACATATTATATGCCCCGCTGCTGGTCGGTGCGACTACAGTCCTCTTCGAGGGTAAGCCCGTCGGGACGCCCGATGCAGGTACATTCTGGCGTATTGTTGAGAAACATGCAGTCAATGTACTATTTACAGCACCAACAGCCATGCGAGCCATCCGCAAAGATGATCCAAACGACGATCTTATTAAAGACATTGGACAGCGTGGAGGCCTCAAATCACTCAGGGCACTCTTCCTCGCTGGCGAACGTAGTGAGCCCAGTATTGTGCGCGCATACCAAGATCTTTTGACGCAGTTTGCTGCGCCGAAGGCCATGGTTGTGGATAACTGGTGGTCTTCAGAATCTGGATCCCCAATTACTGGGCTGGCACTAAACAGCCAAGCTGCTGCTCCCACCGGATCACCAGCTGTGACTGACCGTCCACTTGCCGTTCGGCCTGGCTCAGCAGGGTTACCCATGCCAGGATTTGATGTACGTATTGTCGATGATGAAGGTAATGAGGTTCCCCGTGGAACGATGGGTAATATCGTCATGGCTATTCCATTAGCGCCAACGGCATTCACTAGTCTCTTCGAAGATGAAGAGAGATTCTATAAGGGATACTTAAAACGATTTGATGGTCGATGGGTAGACACCGGAGATGCCGGTCTAATTGATGAAGATGGTTATGTGCACATCATGTCTCGATCAGACGACATCATCAACGTCGCTGCCCACCGCTTCAGCACAGGTACGTCGGCCAGGGAGAGCAGCACCGATCTTCCACCATACATGTCACGTCTTTGAATTCCAAACTAGAGCTAACATTATACTTTGAAACAAAGGCGCCATCGAGCAAGCAATCCTGGCACACCCCTCTATCAGCGAAGCTAGTGTTGTAGGTATCCCAGACTCACTCAAGGGACATCTCCCCTTCGCATTCGTTCAACCCCGCGCAAGTGCCGAGTACCTAGATCCTTTACCAGCGATACCCTCGCCCCAGTTGTTCAAGGAAGTCAACGCACTTGTCCGCGAGCAGATTGGTGCCATTGCCTCTTTAGGGGGTATGATTCAGGGTCGAGGGATGATTCCCAAGACTCGGAGTGGGAAAACACTACGACGAGTCTTGCGTCAGTTGTTAGAACATGGGGTGGAAGGCCAGTATGATGCATCGGTTAGCGTGCCGCCGACTGTTGAAGATGCGGAAGTGGTGGAGATTGCGAGGGCAAAGGTTAGAGAGTACTTTGAGAAGAAGACGAAGGCCAAGCTCTAGATATCTGTTCTGAGATATGACTAGATAGGAATCATGGGTGCATGTGTATAAGATAATTTTTCTATAGTTAGATATGAGTTTTGGCTAATCGATGACCTAAGGCCATTTGCAATATTCTTGCCAGACTAGGGTTTTTGAGATTGAACAGTCTCTTCTTCCATAAGGAGCATCCATGACATTCCAAATACTATGTAGGCAACTTGCAAATGTGAACGAATCGACAGCGACAGAACTCATAAGCATCGAGGCTGCCTCGGAAGTACAGGATCGCTGTCTTGGAACTGCCAAGCAGACTTACTATTTACGCTACAGCCTTCAATGACGATCCTAACGAGACACTTTACAAACTACATGTACCATGATACCAAGAGTGTAATCGTAAAGAGTTAAAAATCAAACATTATATCCAGGAGAATCTCGCGACAATAGAAAAGCGCAGCATTGGCCAAGAAGAAGACATAATAACAACCCATAGGGTCAATTATGTATTAATTGAAGAAAAAGACATGTACACCCAGAAAAAAAAGATATCACAAAATGAAGACCCATACCCATAACGTCCAACGCCTAGCACACGGCGTGTGCACAGTATTAACGGGTCCGAGCATCCGCACCGGGGATTCCACATTCAGCAGATGGAGGAATCACCAATAAAGATGCCAGATGAATCAAAGGTGTGCATACCGACGAGCCAGTGTCGAAAGTGACTTGCTATCCTTTTAGAAGCTCACGCTTACAGGAGGAGGGCGACGGCACCGAAAACGGCAGCCAGACCGGCACCAGCGCCGGCGACGTTGGAGACACCGGCGTTGAAGGCAGCCTGGGTGGTGGAGGCGGGGGAAGAGCCGCTGCCAGTGGCGGAGGGGGAGCCAGGGGCAGGGGCAGTTCCGGTGGCACCGGCGCCGCTGGGGACGTAGGGGGTCGAAGTCAGGGCAGCGGAGGAGCTGGGGGAGACGACGGGGGTGGAGGGCAGAGGGGTAGAAGAAGAGCTGAAGAGAAGAGAAAGTTAGAAATGATGATCATGGTGGGTTGGGTTCTTGGCGAGTGTTTCGCTTCAACATTGAATGTTGATGTTGCCTGTTGATAAGGGGTAGGAAGATGCGCTTACCACTTCTTGCACTCAGTCACGGTGGAGGTAATCAGAGGACGGGTGACAGTGTAGTGACCGGTCATGGTAACGTGGCCAGGCTATATTTGAAACAAAGTTAGATATTGATCGAGACTGATTGGGTCCATAATATGACGGAGATAAGATCGACGGAATATGGGAATGTGGACATGTCGATCTTGACATTGCGCGCAATATGGATATAGATATTCAAGATAAGGATTCACATACGCTGGTGACGTGGAGAGTAGAGCTGCCGTGGACAATGGAGGTAGCCTCGGGGCAGTAGGTGGTGTACTCAGTGACGGTCTCAGTGATGGCATCGGCAGCGAAGGCACCAGCGGCCAGGGCCAGAACAGCAGTGATGGAGAAACGCATGTTGATGGTGTAAAGGGTTTTTTGTTTTGACGAAAATTCGACACACAGGTGTAAAGAGTGACTGGGAAGTTGTAAAGAATGTAATCGGCCAAGAAGGTCCGGGTAAGTGAGAGAGTGTGTGAAGACTTTGGGGGCAAGAGAAGAGAAGGGAGAAAACGGGGCGAGACGGAATGGTTTAATATACCATGGCTCGACTCAGGTACCCGTGCGCTAGTGCACAAGGAAAATGCAGGAAAAAAAAGGGGGGAAGAAAGGTCGTGGCAATTAATGGGAAATTAATATATTGAATCAAACTAGACGATAATAGGTAATGATATTCAAGTCCGGTCACTATGGACAAATCACAAGTCATGTTGATCTATAGTGCGTGTTCGGAACACAACCCACAGGCAAAAAACCCAATCTTCCCGCGCAGAAACTAGTTGGTCCAAGAAAGAAAAAGTGGAGGATCATTTCCGTCTTGAGGGCCTACGAGGGCTTGGAAATGCGTTTTAGTCTTGGTCGAAGACAGTCTAGGCCATTATGCGTTTGTTGAAGATCAGAGTGCGAACATGTTCCTTTCAACTCGATACACAGTCTAAAACTCATGCGCGAAGTATAGAATATTCCATCGCGAATATGAAAGAAGCTGTCATTCTCCCTGGATACATTTTGACAGGAGGATCCAGGAGGACCCGTACTCCGTCATTTGTCTTTTAGCCCTTTGGGGGTCCTGGAAAACCGGAATCCACTGGAAATCGACTTACGCAGACTCTCGTGAAGTGGGGCCCGCGACTGTTTTCCCCCCAACCCAGAAATTGTTTGATTGGCCCAAGAGTGGACATGATGATATGAACACACACATCTGGATCAGGGAGGCTGTCCACCGCTTGATGCGGGGGGTGTGTAGCATATGAAACACCAGCAAGGGCGTTGAACATCACATCATGGCAATAACAACACCAGGACAACCACCAGGATCACCATTTCAACAATCTTACCCTAGCATGAATGTTGATCCCAGTTGTGTTCTTGTGCAATTGTCTGCCCTAGCAACAAGTAGTCGGGTCACGACGAAGAAATTTCAATCCCCGCTAATTTCCAGCTGACGAGGCAAATCCACTTGATAGAGCCAAACTCCCATTTGTCGATCTTCCATGGTTCCGGATATTGTCATTGTTGTTCTTGATAACATATTGCTTACCTACTGTATTCGGTTGCTTTTATCAATAAATCACAATTGAATCCTGCCTGTAATGTACATATCATGTCCAAAGCATTGCCTAAGCTGAGGCTTTGGGGCGGAATGGGAAAGATGCGTCATCCAGCCTAATCCCGAGAGCCCAAAGAGTTCGGGCTCATTTTAAATTGGCATGATGTGAGCTCACGTAATCTGATTTGCACTTCAATCTGTTAATGTACATTGTGCCTTGCCAGTTGTGATATGCCCATTGAGGAATCTGTAAGACCTATGAAATGTTTTGGACACCAAAAGTACTACGCTGCCTTTTGTAGGCACATTCAAGTTCATTAGTCCCGTGTGATATATACTAGTATCCCGAGGTTCAACTTGAAATACTCTACCCATTTCAAGCTCCAACCTTTGAACCTTGAAACATTCCTACTAAGCCCAGGTTCCCGTTGCTGACTTAAAATACGTACTCAAGACCTGAATCGAGTATATACAATTGTTCTTCGAAGTTACTATTCAAACCCCAGATTACTATACACACCTCGAAATCCTCCTCTGCGCCCAAAACGGCTAAATATGAGAAAACTTATACAACTTTAAAGACCTCCGTATAAGCTTAAAATTTAATTACATCCTTCTGATGAGATACATAGCCAATGATAAATAGATAATCCAGAGATCAACCTCCTTAGCCAGGTTGATGTATGGAGACGTCGTACAGAGTGTGGTAGAACCGTTTTTGCACTAGGTTGTGTGCCCTCCAAGCTCCACGCGTGGGTAGGACGGTTGACCCAGGGCAAAGAAAACAAGACGAGATCCACAAGAGCTTAAGGAGTAGGTGTATTGGTATAGAGCTCAATGACTCAATTCGTATTTTTGAGAATGCTAATTCGAATCTGCTATACTAAATCCCATGCATCCACACCCCAGTCAGGAGACCCTTTTTGGCGACAGCTCCTAACCTACACAACAGTTCCAATCCGATAATAACTGATCCCAAATGGATGGTGAAAGGCGCGGGATCTTTCAGCAGCGCCCGTCCAAGGTCGGCCCAGAAGGCCAACCCCGACGAGTGCTGAAACAGGTAGAACGCCGTCTCTTCATCTTGGATTTAGTTGTGTGAAGAGAAGAAAAAAAGACGCGAGGGAGTTTTGCCGAGCGAAGAAATAAGGGAAACCCCGTGCACGGACCAGGCGGTGAACCAAAACGGGTCTAGTGTGGTTTTCCGCTTTCCGCGGGCAACGGGGAAGCTGCGACCGGCACTCCGCAGTATTAAAGCTGCGGCTTCCCTATCGAAGCACAATTGTGTGTACCGTTAATTCTTTCTTTCCACCTTCTTCGTCACCATGTCTCTTGCTCGCTGCGGGCGTCTTGCTCGCCTCTCTCTTGGGAGTGTTCGACCGGCCGTGGTTGCCTCCCCGCGTGCCCTTGTCGCTAGGTCCGTTCCTCTCGTGCGGGGAGTATCTTCATCAGGCCCAGATTCGCAGCAAAAGGTATATCAGACCCTCAATGGATCGAAATTAAGTCGGAATATCATGTCTAACATGCATCACAGCTTCTTTCCTCCTCTCTGAAGCAGTCCGACCCGACTGTCTACAACATCCTCGAGAGTGTACGTCATCGCTATGAGCTGTTTGATATCGGGTCTTTATTAAACTTGGATCTAGGAAAAAAACCGCCAGAAGCACTTCATCAACTTGATTCCCTCCGAGAACTTCACTTCACAGGCTGTTCTCGATGCCCTAGGCAGTGTGATGCAAAGTATGTAGAACCTCCACCCCCTCATCTCCTTCCCCGCCTCCCTTGAAACTTCTTCTAATCGCAATACAGACAAGTATTCCGAGGGTTACCCGGGTGCCCGTTACTACGGTGGAAATGAGCACATTGATGCATCAGAGCGCTTGTGCCAACAGCGTGCGCTGGAGACTTTCCGTCTCAACCCAGAGGAGTGGGGTGTGAACGTGCAGCGTATGGTGCCACTCCGACTGCCAATGGCAAAACAATGGACCCGGACAGGATTGCTAACATTACCACAGCCCTTTCCGGATCGCCTGCCAACCTCTACGCCTACTCCGCCCTTCTCAACACTCATGATCGTCTCATGGGCTTGGACCTGCCCCACGGCGGTCATCTGTCCCACGGATACCAAACCCCCACTAAGAAGATCTCTGCTATCTCCAAATACTTCGAGACCCTGCCCTACCGCCTCGACGAGTCTACTGGTCTGATCGATTACGATGCATTGGAGAAGCAGGCTCAACTATACCGCCCCAAGCTCATCGTGGCTGGTGCCTCTGCTTACAGCCGTCTGGTTGACTACCCTCGCATGCGCGCCATTGCCGACTCCGTTGGTGCCTATCTGCTGACTGATATGGCTCACATCTCCGGTCTTGTTGCCGCCGACGTGATGCCATCACCATTCCCCTACTCCGATGTGGTTACTACTACCACCCACAAGTCTCTGCGTGGTCCCCGTGGTGCGATGATCTTCTACCGCAAGGGCATCCGCCGTACTGATAAGAAGGGCAACCCCGAGATGTACGACTTAGAGAACCCTATCAATGCCTCGGTATTCCCCGGCCACCAGGGTGGCCCCCACAACCACACTATCACCGCGCTGGCCGTGGCGCTCAAGCAAGCTCAATCCCCTGAATTCCAGGAATACCAGAAGGTTGTTTTGGCCAATGCGCAGGCGCTATCCGACCGACTTGGTGAGTCCACCAGCAACGGTGGTCTCGGGTACAACATCGTTTCCGGTGGTACTGACAACCACCTGGTTTTGGTGGACCTGAAGAACCGTGGCGTGGATGGTGCTCGTGTTGAGCGCGTTCTGGAGCTCTGCGGCGTGGCCAGCAACAAGAACACTGTGCCTGGTGATAAGTCTGCTCTCAAGCCCGGTGGTCTGCGTCTGGGTACCCCAGCCATGACTTCTCGCGGCTTCCAGCCCGAGGACTTCCGCAGAGTTGCAGATATTGTTGACCGTGCTGTTATCCTGACCCAGAAGCTGGACAAGGCTGCTCGTGAGCAGGCCCAGTCGCGTGGAGTCAAGAACCCTGGCACTCTAAAGGCCTACTTTGAGTACCTGGGTGAAGGTGAAGAGGTTTCAGAGATTGTTCTACTTCGACAGGAGGTTGAGGACTGGGTAGGCACATTCAGCCTGCCTTGGGCCCAAGATCAGTAGATTTCCCTTCTTCTTTATTTATTTCCCCCATTCTTTTGTTCCCCTCATAATGTACATTTCCCCGCATGATTCAACACGAACATGATTAGCAAGACCTTTTCAACTTCAATTTTATTAGATGAGCTCTGAATTTCAAGCATTGAGAATTATATCTAGAGGAAGAAGCGCATATCTGCAAAACTAAAATGTAGAATAAATTAACAGAGATTTCGGATGTACAGAATTCAATCGCTGACGTAATAGGAGGGGAAGATAACCGCACGCGATACGCACGGGGCTCATCTCGGCTTCAATCCCGAGGTTGCAGGGTAGAAAGGTCTTCGCTTGTCATTCTTAGCCCCATGTCCAAATTCACACGCTCTATCATAATTTTACGCTTGCAAGTAGTACCGGGTCATTCGAAAAATTGCAACTATGAAAGTCAGCCAGGTATGAATGCATAGTACTACTTTGTGCCCTGAAAAAAGGACACGACTAACTGCTGCAGCTGTACATCTATCCCGTCAAATCGCTGCGTCCGACCCTTGTCGGGTCATCTACTCTTACTTCAGAGGGATTGCAATATGACCGCCGGTTTATGCTTTTGAAAGTTGAGCCTGGTGACAATGGATCCAAACCTACGCTGAAGAATATGCATATCTCACATTTTCCTGAAATGGGACTGTTTGAGACAGCTATGGAATTTCCAAAGGATAAGCACGAAAGTGGGAAAGTCATAATTACATACAATTCACCATCGCAGCAAGATCGATTGGATATGAGGCCGCGTGAAGCTAGATATCTTGAGATACCTTTACGTTTATCCTCGGTTAGAGGAAGGAAGAAACTCCAAGTCATGATGCACCAGAGCCCAACGACAGGGTATGATATGGGATCTGAGTATAACGATTGGTTTAGTGAATGCTTTGGATACCCTGTTGTCCTGGCATATCTGGGTGAAAACTCAAGGGGAGTCCTGGGTACCCTGGCTCCGGAGAGGCGGAATAGACTTGCTTGGTGGACAGTATGGTACCAAGCTCTGACGGATATATCTAAGAAATCCGTGCTGTTCTTAGTCTTCTGGGTGTATTTGCTCATTCGCGCCATTCATTTCTTCATCAGCACAACATCTAATGATACTCTCAAGCCTCAATCCGCTTTGGGGGCAACTGCCACCGTCCTCATTGGCTGGGTATGGATTACTCATTGCATCTTTACAAAGCTACAAAAAGCACATATCGGCTTCTCCGACTGCGCACCCTTTCTTGTTATCTCCCAGGCTTCTATTGATAATGTTTCCGCCCGGCTGCCAGAGGGAGAGGAAATGGATCATACCAAGTTCCGGCCAAACATTGTTCTATCGGGCGCCGATTCAGCTTTCGAAGAGGACTTTTGGACCGAGCTTGTAGTAGGACCAGAGAGGGCACGCCTCTTACTAACTGGGAATTGTGTGAGATGTCAAAGTCTTAATGTCGATTACCAGACTGGTAAGATGGCGGAGGGTGAGACAGGGACAGTGCTAAAGAAATTAATGAAAGATCGACGAGTAGATCGGGGAGCTAAGTTCAGTCCGGTGTTTGGACGATACTCGTTCCTGCATTGGACTGGTCGTGGCGACATGGTTCGGGTGGGTGATGAGGTAGAGGTTGCAGCTCGTGGGAAGGAGCGGACTATTACGGGTATGTACTCCACGGCTGTATGAACTCGGAGTGTTATGAGTACTGGAAACTGACTAACTTTTCTCTTTCTCGGTCATTATTAGATTGGCCCGGTCTGACCAATTAACTACGGATATTAGGTGCCCAAGCTGTAAAATGTGTTGGGAATTTGTCTCAGGTATCCTAAGCATCCCAGAGATTGTGAGACTTCCAAGAGTCCTTGGCTTCCCCTACCTTGGGTCTTGTGAACTTCTACAATTCGGAGTACAGTACATAGTACATAGAATATGAAGGATCCTACGTATTTGTAATTAACGTGGAATTTGACCTTTTTTCAGCTCGGATGTCACGGAAGAAGACTTGATCTCTCGCCTCCCCACTTTGAAATTCTTCAGCCCTGTCTCTCTTGTTTTATTCTAGAAAAGCAAAGAAAACTGCACCTGAAGTCTCCATCGCTCCACATCTGCCATCCTGATTGGTTGCACCGCCACTATTACATCAGACCAAACTCCCTGCACCGCCACAGAGTCACCTGACAGCAGCGCTTGTTCCATGGATTCTTCAATCAATAGTGGATTCAATTTCCAAGAATAACCGACCTGAAACCATCATCTCTTGGGCTCAACATTGAAGTTCTCTGTGTATTCAATTTGGTGTTGAAATCAGAGCTTTTTGAGACATCGCCAGAAGGTCCATATTCCCGTAGCCCGCGCCTCCAACCTGTGGCTCACCCGCACTCAGCCCCTCCACTTCGAATCGATCGCTGCCTGCGCCGGACCTGCTGGATTCATTCTCTTTCTCTCCTTGTTGTCACACCTCAAATTAGCGCCGCATTCGATAACTCGTGGTGTCACTAGTGTCACGCTTTCTCTTCCACGCTCTGCACCCGACCGGTCAGGCGCCAACTGTCTCGCGACCTCGGTGCATAAGGCGCCACTAAACCCCGCCGGGGGTAAATTGTCGCTGCAGGAAAAAAAAAAGGTTGAGAGACGGTCTCAGTTTCTTTTAACAACACACGCTCGCGGTCGTCATGGAATCGGCCAATTTGCGTCGCAAAGACACCACAAAGGGTCCGCCGCTGCGGATCCTCTCTCTCGGTAAGTAGTCTTGAGGTTACGTTCACATGTCCGAGTATCAAGAGTTAAGACTGACGGAATAACAGATGGAGGAGGTGTCCGCGGATACTCGATGCTTATCATCCTACAAGAACTAATGTACCGAACCTACGTCGAATGCGAAGGAAAGCCCCCACGTCGCGATCAAATACCTAAACCCTGCGATCATTTCGATCTGATCGTAGGTACCGGCACCGGCGGTTTAATTGCCCTCATGCTGGGACGTTTACGCCTTGACCTGGAAACTAGCAAAGAGGTTTACGTTCGCATGACTCGCAAAGTATTCGAAACAGATAAGACCATCGCTGGTATTCCTTACCGATCCACACTATTCAAAGCGTCGAAACTAGAAGAGGCTATCCGGGAGTGTGTACGAGAACACACCGTTTTCGAGGCGGAAGGAAACGATTTACCGTCCAATTCTAATGCCCGGGCCTCCATAACGAGTCTTCCATATAGCTCTGGATCATCAGTGCCCCAGCGCACTATGAGCCGTGGAAGCTTCAGCAATCAACCTCAAACAGGGAGCTCGAGAACTTCTGCTTTCGTCAATGGACTGCGCTGGGGTAACCCCGAAGCCACACTTTATGATAATCGGGAATATCGAACGAAGACGTGAGTTTCATCCGAAAATTGACCCAGACATAAATATTCGTAACTAACTTAGTCCCAGTGCTGTTACTGCGCTCTACAAAGGCACACCGCGCAACGGACCAGTGGTATTTTTGCGCTCCTACGACTCTCGTCGAGAACCCCCACCCGAATTCGACTGCACAGTTTGGCAAGCTGGTCGAGCCACCTCGGCCACTGGACTTGCATTTAAACCCATTCAGATCGGCCAGCACGTTTTCATTGATGAAGGACCTGGCACTTACAACCCGGCCCCACAAGTTCTTGATGAAGCAGTAGTGAACGAGTGGCCTGGTCGAGATGTCGGTGTTTTTGTTAGTGTGGGTACAGGACGTCGACCTTCCGGAACCAATAACCGACAACATGAATGGTGGGAGGATTTCTTTGGGGACGCATTGGGCACCTTTGCCGAGGCACGACGTCGACTTATCACTAAGATCGAGGGCTGCGAGGATATTCATCAACAAATGTTGCGAGATGGCCTTGCAAAGCGCCATGTCAGCCAGGATAACTACTACCGTTTGAACGTCGAGGTTGGCGTGGGTGAATTTGGTATGAACGAGTGGAACCGTCTCGCGGATATCAGCACAAACACCCGACGGTACCTGGCCAAGTCCGAAGTCAAGAAAATGATATTGGATGCTGGTGTCAAGTTTGCCAAGATTGACCGCATGAACAAGCGCTTGGCAGACCACGCCGCGGCCGGTGGTGACCGCGATGACATGTCATTTGACCTGGAGCGGGAAGAGATCTCCATCTCGGAACCTCCAGCCCAATATACGGTGCCCCCACCTTCGCATGCATTCGCTGTCGAGCTACCCGCCGACCCCCTTGAGAATTTCCCCCGCCCCCCTCAAGGCTCTCCTCCGCCCATGCCTGCCAGTGTCACCGTGACTGCACCACCGGGAGACGATTCGCTTCCCGTACACCCAACTCCCCAAGATGGATACCCAGGCTCCCCTACTCGTCACTCAAGTGGCGAAGTTCCCTCTTTCCGACCGAGCAGTGAATACAGCCGACCATCATCACAGCAGCAGGGCTCCCCTCGTCAAAGCGCAGACCATGTAGCCCACCACAACGGGCTGCATATGCCGCCGCCACCAGTCCCACCCAAGACGCCCATTCCATACCCCGCTCAGGACGATTCAGGGGGTATTTCAATGCCTGCGCCACTATTTTCCCAGCCACATATGCCCGTATCCAGTAGCAACGGTAAAGTGCGACCACCATATCCAGTTGATGAACCTCCACCAGTTGTGACTCGGACACGAAAGCCAAGCTACCACGTGCGGTGATTATCGGGTGATTGTCCACACTCTGGATATTCTTTATCTTTCGGGCTTACGATTTTGTTTTTGCACCTTAGTTGTTTTTTTCCTTGGATTTTCTATGCGCTTGTCTTTTGGCTTTTTTTTTTTTTTTACTGGATACCCTTCATTTGAAATGATGAATCGGAATGGACCCACCGTTGATAAACGGGTCAGAGAGATGGTGTCTCGGCGTCTTCAAGCTCTAGGAGGTTTGTCTTTTCTTTATTTACACCTGGGCAGAACCATTCCCGGTACTTTTGAGGCGCGAAGACAATGATGAATGACGACGCTATGATCAGAGAGATCTGGAGGGGTCTACACATGGTGTATAGTATGTATTCGAGAATCGAATCGATTAGGAAATGAAATAATTGAATAAATTTGAGTTATTATAGAGATCGTACTGGGTAGTAGGTTGTGATCATATAGAACCCTGCATGCATGCAAGACAGGGCGTTGCTATAACTTGAAGGTTGCAGCCAACACTTCAGAAAGAGCAAATAGGAAGGTTATTGAGGTAATGACAAGCCAATCCAATAATACAAACCCGCGGAGGAGAATAAATAGTTCCAAAGTGAAAAGATCAAGGTCGCTGTATAGAATATAACCACTATGATCTAACAAAAACAAAATTAGTCTATCATTCAGACGGAGATGGGATTTCGGGGTAACAGAACTTACTCCCACATGAGAGCTTTTCAATGATGTAGCAAAATCCCAGTAGACAATAATGGTCAGTCCAGCAATGTAGACATATAAACTTGCAGACAGTAACATAACAGGTAATTGCCAAAGATAGAACTGTGAGAACCCAAGACGCTTGGTTCCGACCAATGGAGCTGCCCCATTGCCTCCAAGAAGCTTTCGAACCACCGTAAGACTATCCGGGTAGATTGCGACACGTTGTAAAGCAACGAGTTGTTGGGACGCACACGCGATTGCTGAGATGGAAAGACATAAAGCACTGTACCAGAAGGCTTTGACTAGCTCTAAACACACAGGTCTAGTGTCCGAATTGGCAAAGTAGGACCAACTAAACGAGCTCGTAATCACACCACTAATGAGAGTGCTCTGGAGGCGCGGAGCCAGAAAATAATCAGAACATTCCATCTAGTTGGGCATATAACGCTTTTTCAAATTAGCTTCGATGGAGGCTTAACATACCACTAAAATTGTCGTGTTAAGTTGTTGTTGCATACCATCCAGCCACCTCTGGGTGTGGATATCCCGTTTGTGTTCATCCGGTTCGTTGAGTAGTAAATTGACAGGCTCGTACGAGACCTTCCAAGCAGACGTATAGAATGGAATAATGTTCTCGGGAATTTTTGACCATTGAATTCCCGGTAATGCTAGTTTCTTTTTGGGCCCTGGAGTATTCAAGTTGGCGTTATTAGTATTAATGGACATGGGTTGTGGGAGTTGAGAATCATTGGCCATTTTGAAAACACTTGGAAAGTAAATATAATAGAAAGAAATAATAAGAAGAAGTAAAGATTATTAGGCGCAAGAAATGAGTAGTACGGAGTAGTTGGCTGTGAAGGAAAATGAGGTCACTCAAGTGGATAGTGTTTTGGGGCTCAAAGGCGGCTGACTTGGTAGGCCAGTACAGTAAGTCAGCCGGCTACTTGAGCCGGCTTGAATCAGAAGTGAAGGAATTCAGATATGAACCAGCAAAAGTAATTCCGAATCTTGATGTGTTTTTGATGGGTGAGTGGTCAATCTGGATCTGGCATAGCCGCTTGGGTGCTTTGATCTCTTCCGAATTTGGTCATGATCATCGGCAGAAAAAGAATGCGGACAGAAAACAGCCTGGGGCTTAGATACAGATAGCTTAATTGGCTGCCTTGTTACGTGAAAGGATGCTTTACTTTAGCTGTTGCCTGGGGTGCGAAAGATGCATATCGATTGGCCATGCAGCTTGCGGCTGAGTTTTACTTCGCGCCATGATCGCTGCCTATGTGCTGGCTGCCCTTCGTTTTCTTCCGACGAGACATCTATTATCTTGTAAAAACTTGCCAGCTTCGAAGGTACTTTAATATATTTACAAATTCACTCCACACTAAAGCCATATACATCCCTTCTTCGCACTGCCAAAGGACATATTGTATTAGAAATGCCATTTCCCTTGGGTAGTTTCGGCAAATCTTCGCGAGATGATCGAGCCAGGGATTGGAGCTCGCTTACAAGACGTCAAGAGCAAAGAGATGTCTATCTTATAAAGTGGGGCCGTACACCATCTTCTCCTTGGAGTTTCCACTACGCTCTTCTCGTTGCTCTTCAATCCGGGGGTGGTTCACCTGATGAAAAAACGAGAGGATCCACAATTGGCTGGGGCTCCATGGAGAACGGAAATTCCGCCAAACGAGGAGCAAAGGCATGTGTCCGCGATTTCAATTATGCAAACGAGCAGAAAATGGAGAACACTTATGAGTGGTTGGGATGCACCGAGTTGAGCGATGAACAAATCAGCAATATTAGTATGACAACCCCCTTCCGCACTTCGATTTAAACAATCTAATAACATTCTCTGTGTCTAGTGTCAAATTACGGAAAGACCTACAATATAGTGATGAATAACTGTCAAAGAGTCACCTGCAAGGTGGCAGACAAAGTCACTGAGACTTGGAAGCAAGAGGCAAGAGCGCAGGAAGAAGCATACAAGAAAAAAGAAGGGCCTAATGGAGGAATGTACACGTTTTTCAAATTACAGCGAGAGAGGCGTGAAAAGCAAGAAGGGCAGAATAAATTTGGCTGGCCCCCCGAGTCTCCCAGAGACCAAGGAACCCAAGCAGTCTCGCGATTAGGCATGGCGTCGCTTGGTCTCTAACTGAAGGCCTGGCAGACCCAGGCTATGAGCTTGTATGTTGCATTGTGGCACCTATCTTATTGTATCTAAGTTTGCATCTATGGCAGAACCGAGGACAGAAGACCAGTAATTAGTATCTTCAAGTTGTAACTTATCTTTCATTTCCATTTCGAGGATACTAAACATTTGATAAAGTACTATTATTTAAAGATTGAATACACCATATTGCAATGTTAACATGAGATATTCACGCCTACATTCAGCATCAGCCCATCCACGAGTAGGAAGTAGGAAGCTCGGCGGAGGGCTCATAGATTATCTTGAAGATTCCAGTTGGCTGTAACCCAATCTAGCCCAGGAGCATTATAGGAAACGAATTGAAGGTTTTATGCTAGGGAGTATGGGTACTTTCGGATCGAAATATGGGCTGACAAGTAGATAACAGCTCCAACAGCACCCAGGGCCGAGATGACAGCAAACCCTCTCAAGAACTTCGGTGAATCTTCGGACGGAAATAAATATGCACCGTAGATCAGGGCCAAATTTGCTACGGCATTGACAAAGGCAAGGCTGACTGCTCTTGTTTCCTGATCCATCGAAGCAAACGTCGAGGAGCTATATGCCAATGACGAGGCATTGGACGCAAGCAAGCCAGATGCCATGAAAATCAAGAGAACATAACGTGCAGTATAGTTATAAACAGCACATATGATTATACTGCATATTGTGGCGAGAGCCATCATGATGGCAATAACGAGACCACGGTGGTTTGGAATCTTGTCATTTAGAAATCCAATACCAAGGACGGTTACAAAAGCCACAGCATAGATAGGAACCACCACTATTGCATGTTAGATCAAATCCTCTGAACCAACGAAAGTGTTGCTCACTATATTGCGCCATGTCTCCCTCGTACCCTAGACCTGCCACGAGGGTTGGATAAAAATAGGACATCGAGGCCGATCCACCGATGGACTGGTTTTATTTAGCGATATTCACACTCATCAGTCCCGGGCAACGAACCGTGTAGCCAGCAGCCAGCAGCCATGTGCGCCAGTTCTTCAACGACTGCTGTATCGCTTTGATAGAGCTCAAGGGCGATTGACCTTCTGCATGAACATTCAAATTGTCCTTGGCAAGCCGCTCGACTGCTATTTGTCTTTCTCGTTCAGAAAAGCGTTTTGTGGTCGATGGGAAATCTGGAAGAATAAACGCTGCGATTATTGCAGCGGCAATCGTTGTTGCTCCCTCGACGATCTATTGGATTGTTAGAGATACATCTGTGATATGAATATTCAACTTACAAAAAGCCAGCGCCACCCAGCAATTCCATAAGCTCCATCTAGAGAGTCCATGATTGCTCCTGCAACGACGGCACCAAAGGCGCCTGAGAGAACAGCGGCCGAATAAAATATAGAAAAGCGACGTGCTTGCTCTGCCGGTCTATACCAAGACGAGAGAACGAGCATAACCCCTGGTGCGAAGCCAGACTCAAAAAAGCCAACAACGATGCGAACAGCATATAGAGCCCCAGGAGTCTGGACTAGGGACATGAGGCAAGTCACAACCCCCCATGAAACCATAATTATGGGAAGAAATATAGATGGACGAGTGCGAGAAAGAAGCAGATTGCTGGGAATCTCGAAAATGATGTAAGAAATAAAGAATACAACAAGCGCAAGTGAATACTGATCTGAAGAAAGATCAAGGTCTTGCTCCATTCCTGCAACCTTGGCATTTCCTATACTGGTTTTAACTGATCAGAGGAAGTAAAGTATTCAAAAGTATATCGATAGTGCTTACTTGGTACGGTCTGCGTACGACAGCAGATATAGAACCCATAATGTTGGCATGAGAATTATATCCAAACGACGAACGAAACGTCTCTCTTCGTCACTTTTGATATCAGACATGTGTGTCGGAGAAGTGCTCCTTCGTTTGCTAATTTGAATATCCATGATGATCTAGAGTTAACTTGAAAATCTCCCCAAGTCAAGGAAGTACTCAAAATCACTGAGAAATGTTGGAGTTCAACCTGTCTGTGATGAATTGAAGTTATTCTAAGTTTGTCACGGATGGAGTCCTCTCCTAGCGCTTGAGAGGAAAGCCGCGCCTATATAGTATCTCAAGGTCGGCCACGTCGGGGGGGGGGGGTGCATGTAGTAGCACGTAGTAGTCCTTGGGCTATCCCCGCACTAGACTTATCATAGTATTTTATCGAAGGATAGGTATCCATTGAGCTGGAATTCGAGAATTGATAAAGAGCCTAGTGGTAAATCAATCTGTCGGCAAATGCCGCCAGTCGTCGATCAAAGCGCACCTGAGCAAAGTCCTCAGATTTACGATTGGTCAACGAAATACTGCTATTGGATCTGACCTCTTCCCCTCTCTCCCCGGGATTTGTCTCTTCTAGACACCCTATACACTTTATCTAGAGTTATCAGGTGGCTGATATTTAAAGGATGATGGGGAAGCCATCAGTAACCCGTATGTCGGCAAACGCCGCCAATTGTGATTGGAGCGGGGTAGATCCGATATCATACGGATGTGAGTTTTGAAGTAAATAAAAGTTGGCATTAAGGTGGGATAATTCCCAACATTAGAGTCACTATTGGACAATATAGTCCTTCATAAGCTAAATTAAAACCCATAGCCAAGCTAATTCCCAAAGATAGTTTGCCATTAATTTGACTACCAGGATTCTTCCAATGAACTTTGCTCCTAGCCTCGAAGTGAATTCTTCGGTGTATTGTGACAATGTGTATACAGTTGTCGGCATTTACCGACTTCCCATGGAATGGCTTCTTATTTTATCGCCAGCCCAAGCGAATATATCCAGCTCAAAGATTAATTCAAACCAAATTTCAAGGTGAAATTTGTAGACGAGAGGAATTTGCGGCAAATACCGACATACCTTTGTGCCATTCCTCAGCTCGGGGACGAATGAGCAATCATTTGGTTTAGGATCTAGCCTATATAAGTTTATTATTACATCCGTTGACAGTCCATTGTTTATGCGCTTTGATATAGTGACTTGCCCAAACACAACATTGACTCACAAAAAGATGAGCGAATTCAAGCATCAGTCTGTGGTTATCATCGGCGCCGGCATATTCGGCCTGTCAACAGCCCTCGCAATAGCCGACCGTCATCCTGCCACACAAATCACCATTGTCGATCGGGCTACGCCTCCTGTTGAGGATGGAAGTAGCGTGGACACTACAAGATGCATACGCGCGGGTATGTAGTTTTGTTTGATTTTCTACTTCAGCAAGTAGATATTTATTGATAAATTGGGGCAGACTATGCGGATCCAATGTATGCTAAATTGGCCGAGGAAGCTCAACATGAATTCGAAAATGATCCAGAATTGAGTAAGCACTACTTCAAACAAGGCATGTCGTTCGTGACAGATGGAGAACCTGGACCCATGCTTGATGTTTGGAGCCGTGGTCTTGTGAATATTAAAGCAAACCCCTCTGTTCTGATCCAGACAGAAACTCCAAAAGCCGTCTACCAACAAATCCATGGTAAAGGCGCCGAGATTGTTCCACTGAAGGATCTGACGCGGCCAAGAAAGTGGAATCGGGGCTACTGCAACTTGCAAGATGCTTTTGTGGATGCGAAAGAGATCATCCGCGTTTACTACGAACGTTGCCTATCCCGTCCGTCTATTTCCTTCGAATGTGGGGTTCCAGTTCAGCAGATCCTCAAAGAAGGTGGGCACGCTAGAGGAGTTCTTCTAGCAAATGGCAAGGACATACTTGCCGATTTGACCCTGGTTGCCGCGGGCGCTTGGTCACCTAAGCTCATTGACCTGGAGGGACTTGTTAGCTCATCTGCTATCGAGGTCGCCTGGCTTAAATTAACTGATAACGAAGTGAAGCAGTGGAGCAAAATGTCTATCACAACAAATCTCAGCACTGGCTTCAATATCTTCCCTCCTTACAAGGGTGAGATAAAATGCCTCCGCCGTTCTGCTGGGTACAAAAATACAGTTTCTATTCCACATCCAGAAAATCCCTCGAAAATAATACAAACCTCTCTTCCTCGTACGATAGTGACAAATCCTACGGATATGATTCCCGCTGAGGCTGAGGCTGCACTGCGTGAAAACTTACGAGAGATTATGCCTCAATTGGCCGATCGCAAGTTTGATCGAACCAAACTCTGCTGGTGAGCTTTTATTCGATTAGACTCTCCACTTTCAGCTCCCAAGCCCTTGAATCTAATATTTATCTGGCAGGCTCTCTCAAACCCAGTCTGCGGACTTCATCATCGCTCCTCATCCCTCTATTCAAGACCTCCATGTGGCCACAGGTGGTTCAGCGCATGCCTGGAAGTTTCTCCCTATTATCGGTGGCTTTGTTTTGGATTCCATGATGGGAAACCTCGATCCGAAGCTAGCTGCCAAATGGGCATATGCTCCCAAGGGAGCTGACGGTGGGAGTTCACCCAGAATGGGTGGCAATGCTCAGGAGCTTCGGGAATTTGTTCGCAGCTCGCAATTTGCTCGTAGCATGCTCTGAGTGGTTTGACAATTTTTGGCTCATTTCGCTTTGTTGATCTTATATGCAATCTCTCTATTTCTTCGATTTCACATTCGCCTTGGCAAAAATAGGTTGATAAGTTTCGAAATTGAGGTACATAGATGTCATGAGATCCTCCTCATGTCCGCCAATATCCCATTATGTTAGTTCAAAAAAGCCATATCTATATACTCAGTACTATCTTTACCAAAATCATGCTCGCTCTGATGTTGACAGTAGAATGGACCAGCACATATTGTCTCTTTTACTAAATACCTTATCTGGAGGCATAGAGCTGCTCGAGTGGAGGTACCTACAAAACGGTAATTTTACGGTCTAACAATCCACCTGGGCATGGATGGGTGGATCAGCCCGGTGTCGGGAGCCACACTATAGGTATCTGCCAGGTGCTCGGGTGGGGCTACATGTAATCAGTTTACTGTATTTTACTGCTCCCAGGGCCTCGGCGCCCCCCACTTTTGTAGACAAAGTGATAACCCCACTGGCCTTTCCTCTAGAGGCTCCCACCTCGCCCATTTCTCCTCTCGTGACATATTATCGCGTGCGAGAGAAAATGGTCTTATCTTCAGAGAAACCAAGCCCGTCACCACGTGAAAAATGTCGAAGAGGCTCCGGCAGAAATAGTACTACAGCCTGTATCCGCTGTCACCAGAGGAAAAAGCGATGTGATCAGAAACTACCGGTACGTTCGTTGTACTTCAGGTCAGGCGTGAAGGAATTCCCATATTTAGATGGGCTCGAATTGGAGGCAAGTGCTGAACTATTCAAAGAAATGCCGTTCCTGCGATTCAGCTGGAGTACAATGTATGAGATATGACAGCATCGCTGGCAAGCAAGTTCCAAGAAGGTAGGGAAACTTTCCGTGTTTTACCCCATCCCAATCTTCCTCACATATGACCATTGCTTATTGTTTGCATATTTCAGCTATGTACACGGCTTGGAAAGAAGAGTCGCGTACTTAGAGTCAAAACTACGCGCGCAAAATGTCGATATGCATGATTCTAACTCTTCACCCACTATTCCAGCCGCCGAGTTGACACCAGGCGGCTTTTCAACTTCAGGTTTTCAAATACCAGACGAGAATCCAGCTACTACCCTGACAGGCGAGCTTCTGTCGTCGGCTGTTGTCTCTGATGCAAGCTCATATTCTATGGAATTCTTGCGAAGGACCCAAGGTAGACCTGCACCTGAACCTTCATTTTCTAAAGTTTTCCTGGAACATGTTATAAATTCCACTCTGATGGCCACACGCGCTCAGAATGACCCCCCTTCGCAGAATAGTATGGATCTGCTCACCCCCGCGGCTCTTGTTGGTGATTTGGACACTAGTCCGGTCTCACTTCCCACAGAGCCTGCTGCTCAACATTTGGCAAGCATATATTTTAGTCTCTCGAGCATTGGCATGCCCCTTTTGCACGAATCTTCATTTCAAGAAACACTTCAATTTGTCTATAGCATGCCCCGCATAGTAAAATTGAAAGAAACACATACTACCACAGAAAGCAGGATTGCTGTGTTCTTCGTGCTTGAGGTTTTTGCAATTGCCATTCTTTCAATACATAAGCAAGAATCACGCATTCCAACCTGGCTGGCGGACCGATATCACCGTCTAGCAATCCATTCTCTCCATGAAGCCGGTCTACCAGATGGCCTGAAGGGAGTTCAAGCACTCCTTCTCCTAGGTCAGTACTCTTATTATCATCCAACCATTTGCTCTGCGTGGAGAGTTGTTGGCTCGGGTCTTCGTGTTGCAGTAGAGCTTGGACTACACCAGGATGCTCTCCGTGACCAAGTGGACTTTTTCACTCTTGACAATATGAGGCGAGCATTCTGGGTGGCATATGCAATGGATAGAAATATTTCAATGATGTTGTCAATGCCATTGTCTCTGTCAGATGGTGCTATCTCAGCGGAGGTACTTGCAAAAAAAAACCCTTCAATAAAGGTCTCGATGCTAAAGCCTCACAGTTTCCTAGTCATATAGAAGACACGCATATTAGACCAAATCAACCGATACCAGCCTCCGATAGTCCAGTGTCTAATTCCAAATGCACCAGCCTTCACTTACTTCGCTATCGCTTAATCCAGTCTGAAATCCAAACAGTTCTCTATGAAAAATCATCGCACCACTATTTAGCCCTTCAACTTGACCAGTGGCAATCCAGTATGCATGAAAGAATTGAAGCATGGAACAAAGACATTCCAAGACTTGAGAACCTTACAGACCATGAAAAAGGTGCTATTGAGAGGCTTGAAGTCTCATATCACACAGCTCTCTTCTATCTGTACCGTCCATCTCAAAGCATACCATCGCCTTCAGGTTCACAATTAATCGTCATGGTCAATGCAGTACGAAGGATGATTGAGCTTTACCGTCTTTTTTTCTGTGATCATACCTTGACTATATACTGGCAAGCTGTTGAAAATGTTTCTTGCGCTGGTATTGGCCTTATATTTGCTTATGTTCAATCGTCACGAGTACGAGCGCACATTCCATTCGCCGATCTTCAGTCCCTTGTTCACGCCTGTTCATCTGTGCTATGGGGCATGGTAGAGCATTTCCCCGCTTTCCGAGGCAAGCGAGATGCATTCGATACAGCCGCTTCCAAAATATTGAAGGGTCTCAGGCCTGAAATGCAAAGTATCAATTCAATTGACGCATCCCATACTAACGAAGAATATCTAGAGGCGACTAGTAAAGAGCGGACCCGGGCTGAGAACTACGAGCCCCCTCTCGCGTGCCCCTGGGCACTAGATGTGTCTTGGAGCTTCCAGGCACCATCTATTGAATCGAATATGGATATCGGTTCAACCCATAATGGAAGATATTCAAGTTTTTCTGGTATAGAAGGCGATATCTTATCGGGTTGTCCTCCAAGCTTTGACTACGGATTGAGCTTTTTATTAGAACCGATGTAAATGAAGATTCATGTTAGTTGTTTGGCATATATTTGACCTGAGGAAAGAAATTAAGACGAAGAAGAATAAAATGGATTGAGGAAAAGAGCTACCGGACTCTCATTGGCCGAGACTCTTACAGGGCCCCACCCATTAGTTCTGATGAGCTACGCACCTTCAATGTTCCTTCCTCTCAGTTAAATTAGTAGAGCCGATGTCATGTACATATAAGGTTACATATTCCTTGGAACCTTCCAACATTGAACTCTCTTTTCTCTTTGCCACGGGGGTCCAAGTGTCCATGTACTATACTCGATTCGCCCCACTTTTGATTGGAAACTTGTTACAGTTTTCCCCACAACCAGCCATCTTTGTTTTTATCCTAAACTTCTCCTATTTCTCCTATTTCTTGTCTTCTCTTTTTTGAATTTAAGAACTTTCTTCTTTTCTTCTCTCATAAGCTTACTCTTATTCTTTTCATCTCACTCTTTATCTTCCTCTCTGTGTTATTACTCCTCACACAGAGTACACAAAACCGTCGTACTGATACGGTCGCCCGCGGCAACGCATCTCCACGTTAATCGCCCCGCCCTTATCTCTCCTGACTCGTGGTTTTCCAGAAACATTCCCAATATCGATCGATCATCTTCATTCATTTGAGTTTCGAAGAAAATCTTCTTCGATATATTCAAATACAACACAACCTCGATTTTCACTCGATCGCTTTCCCGATCTCGCCCAATTTCCATTGGATAGCACCCCCAACGTCACTCCTACCTTATAAGCTTCGAAGGCGTGACGCCGGCTGTGCAAAGTGGCCTGAATAAGTGTCTCAGGTAGTCGCCGAGTTTCGTCTTCGGACGACTCCATCCTTGCGACTCGAGTCTTATTCCCACGGCTGGCCAGGGTGACTCTCGTCTAGTTTATTTTTTCAACTTCTTCCTAATCGCCTCGTTCACCATGGATGCTCATACATTGTCGCATGCATCAACCCTCCTCGCTCGATCTGACGACTCGAGCGGTCGCCCAAGCTATTACAAGGCCATCGGAGTTTCCTTAGCAGTTGCATCAGGTGTCTTCATTGGAATATCATTTGTTCTGAAGAAGGTGGGTCTTCTCAGAGCAAATGTCAAGTACAATGAAGAGGCAGGAGAGGGTTATGGATACCTGAAGAACTTCTTCTGGTGGACTGGAATGACTTTGATGATTATTGGCGAGATCTGTAATTTTGTCGCATATGCTTTTGTCGATGCTATTTTGGTGACTCCTCTCGGTGCGCTGTCGGTAGTCATCACAACGATCTTATCGGCAATCTTTCTCAAGGAACGACTCAGTTTTGTTGGTAAAGTCGGATGTTTTTGCTGTATTATTGGATCGGTGGTGATTGCCATGAATGCACCGCAGCAGTCTTCCGTCAGCAACATCCAAGAAATGCAGCATTACGTTATTTCACCTGGGTTTTTGACATATACGGGTATCATCATTATTGGTGCAATCTTCACTGCACTTTGGGTGGGACCTCGGTATGGCAAGAAGAGCATGTTCGTCTATATCAGTATTTGCAGTATGGTCGGTGGATTGAGTGTTGTGGCTACCCAAGGTCTGGGATCAGCTATCATCGCCTGGATTGGTGGTGACCCGCAATACAAGCAGTGGTTTCTTTGGGTGTTGTTGGTCTTCGTGGTCTGCACTCTCCTAACAGAGATTATCTATTTGAATGTACGTTTTTCCTCTTGTCGTTATTATGGTTGGTTTCCCGACAAGTATACTGACCCAATGTTTTCATAGAAAGCATTAAACCTCTTCAACGCCGCCCTCGTTACCCCGACCTACTATGTCATGTTTACCAGTGCCACCATTATAACGTCTGCCATTTTGTTCCGAGGTTTCAAAGGAACCGCAACCGAGATCTCGACTGTTATAATGGGCTTCTTACAGATTTGTGCTGGTGTGGTGCTTCTACAAATATCGAAATCTGCAAAGGATGTACCGGATGCCGCGGTGTTCAAGGGTGACCTGGATCAAATTCGTGAAGTTGTCACACAAGAGGAACCCGAATCGGAGCCCAGAGCAGACTCAATCCGTGGCGCTGCTTCTATCATTCGCCGCATATCGACTGCACGTCGCACCATGGAAACCGAAGAGGCACGACGATTTTTCCATGACAAGCATGAGGATACTCTTAAACCACCAAGTGAAAATGAGATTTTTGAGTGGGACGGCATCCGCAGACGGAGAACTGTTGTTGGAGAAGGGCCAACAATGTCTCGTACATCGACCCCTCGAACACCTTCAATTAAGCAACCATTTCCCCCTCTCGGAATGTCCCGTTTCCCCGACCCAGATGATGTGGATGAGCATCGACCCAGCACCAAACAGAGCGGACATTCGTTCTTCACTGACTTCCGCTCTCGAGCCTCAAGCATGCTCAACCCCCAGTGGACTCCACTAGACGAACAAAATGAGAAGCACACAGGCTTAACTGATAGTCCTGTTGAAGCAAACTTTCCAGAACATCTGGACGCCCCCAATCGAGTTGGTCGTGAGCGAAGCGACACTCCCCGATCTATCTCATGGGCCGATGAGAAAGCCGAAACCCCGGGTCTTGAGCCACCAGCAAACGCAGCTCGTCAATTCTCCTTCCACACAATGTTCCACCGCACAAAAGCAGAACGGTCTCCATCTCCCAAGCGCAATGCTAGTCCACCCCGCGGTATTCTGCGCCGGACCAACGCGCAAATAAACAATGGAACCGAAGAAGAGCAACTTGGCCTCGTGAAAGGAGATTCTCGCATCGCGCCGCCTGAGGAGAACCTCGGAGAGAAAATAGAACGCTGGTCAAGCAGCGAGTCAGAGATGAATGAGGTCCAGCCGCAGCCTCTGCAAATTAGTCGCCCTCACGGCGACTCCGTGTCTAGCATGTCGACAGCAGCTTTTCCACCATACGAGGATAACCACCACGCCCTCTACTCTGCACCGGGTGCTTCTGCATCCAACCCCTACTATCTTCCATCTACACGGAGAGAACTCACATTACAAGAAAATATCGATGAGTACGAGAGTGTACAGTTGCAGCCACCAGGCTCTCGCAACCGCAACCGTACCCGAACAAACTCATCACACGGCAACGCTCCTCCACCCGCCTACTCCTCCTTCTCAACCCACCGCCGTCCTAACCCACTGCCTCCATTGCCTGATGAGACAACTCTCGGAGTGAGAACTGTCTCATCGGATTCCTCCGATATGGGCGTCGCCTCCATTTCTTCTTCAACAGAAGGCCACGACGAAGACAACACAACTGCTCGTCCTTCCTATCCTTCTCGTCAAAACAGTGGCTGGCGTCGGCATATGTCCGAAATCAGCAGCAATGACGGTGATACTTATGAAGAGCGAGGCCATAGCCATGGCCGCGGTCGTGACTGAGCTTTTGTCTGAAGAGATCTAATTTTGTACGACTTTTTCTGATCTGGACATAAGTGCTATTTTGTATTTACTACGGCGTTTCTGATGGTTCAACATTTCCTTCCATTTCGGTGGAACTTTCCAACCGCTTATTGTTGTATATATTATTTTATTATGGTGATGGCTAGGACATAACACACTATGTATGAATATGGATGTCATGACAGATGACGATAATGAAAATATTATGATTCAATTTCCAGCCAATGCCCAATAACTCTTGCGTAGTATCAAGAAGACAGGAACAAGGTTCTGTAATTTAGAGTCAAAAAAGATTGTCTTAAAAAAAATTCAATTCTCATAAATGCGAGCAAGGATCTGTCTCATCAAAGTGATGATTCATGCACATCCCGGTGTCATCTCAAACGCCATAGAACCCTGCAGAAAGCCGCCATGCTATGCAATGCCGTGTACAACGCCACACTAAATGCAATATGTAAAAGAAACCCAAAAATAAGAAAAGACGCCAATATGCTCAGCACGCTCAAGACGATTTAGTCCAGTCACTGAAACCCCAACATTCCAGCAACACTCTTCTGTCCCTTCTGAGCAACATTCAAAACTGCAAACCGAAACTCAGCAAGCCGTTTCCCAGCATTAATACTCTCCAAAGCCCTAGTAATCAAAGGTAAATATGAGTCAATTAAAAAAAAAGCGGAACAAAACATACCATTCAACACTGATGATCTTCACGCCTTTCCATCCACCCCTAGCGATCTCCTGTTGCAGTTTTCGAGCAGAAAGACCACCACCAGCACCGTGTGCAGCTTCAGAACCAGTATTCGGTTGTCCGACAATCATATGGGATACTGTCTTTCGCGCCATGAAGATAGATATCTGCGCCCCGTGCTTAACGAGTAGTTGTTTGAGCTTATGATCCGAGATAAGGGGGAGAGTCGAGCCATTGAGGAAGACAGTGATGCCGGCGAATATTTTTGGAACGTGTTCCGACGTAGAGATGGAGATAGCGCTAGATGCAGAATTCATTTGATCATCCAGACTAGGCTTGATAGATGGTGGCAAGGTCGAGGGTAATATTTTCGGGGCAGTCTCGATTAAAGGACCAGACCTCGAATCCGAATATCTGTCCGTATTTCTGTGTCCATCCCGGTGTGTATCCAATCGATTCACATGGTGACTCGGTGTCGTTTTCTTCTTCTCCGCTCTCACTAGTTCATCTCCGGCTTTCCGCTTGCTAACACCCATGAAACTGCGAATATCCTTCACTCCCATGTGAGCTCTCTTAGCTTCCGCATCTGTAACCCATTTCCATTCCCCGGGACCCTCAACAGATTTGTCTTTGAGGATGTCCTCTGCGGGACTCTTCTCGTCCTCTAAATTCCCCTCATGAACCGATTGCAATGCGCAAATCCCATCGAACGCCAACGTCTGCGCAGAGTTCGCATGGTCTTCCTCGCGCAAGCAATCTCCAATTTGAAGCTGTCGCTCAAGCTTCAGTGACCGGGTATCCCTCCATGATACTGACCCGGCATACGCAGCGCGGTGTTTCTGGTGTCCTGTGGAAGCGGAGCTCCATGCGTCAAATCTTTTCCAATTCTGCGGGGAAGGGGGGCGTTTGCGGGGCGGTTTGGTTTCCGTTGGCATGACTCGTATCTATGGTGTGGAGAATGGTAGGATCGGGAGAATTGCGCTTGTCTTCGGGTGGAGGTTTGGGATCGGTGCGGGTTTCTGAGGAAGGAGCTTTGCTTTGATTTTCATCAGGTGGGGTGAAGTTGACTTCATGTTGGCTCGGAAGGACCTTGAACCACGGTTCGAATATGTTTTGATTTTGCTGTTTTGGGATAGGGTACTTTGCATCACGTGGCAACGCCGGTTGGAATGGAGGGGCTTTTGTTGGTTTCATTCAATTTTCAATTGGAAAATAGTTTATTTAGAGTAGTATTGGAGCTGTTTAACTTGACAGAAAGGGTTGAATGATTCATATCTCATTCCAAGTTTTGTGTTGTCGAAATGGCTCGATCGAGACTCGGAGTTGTGTCATCTATATATATCAACCGGGTCAATTTATCGAACGAATTTAAAGCTACAATGAACTTCAAGATATTTAGTTTCATCTCCTACGATAGACGTGTACGTTGAAATACACATTCACATTGGGAATTGAAAAACTGCCAAGTTTGCAGTTCATTGATACTATACATGTATGCCCACCTGATGTTTGTGTTGTTAAGCATCTAAATAGGAAAAAAGATAGTAAAGACACTCACATCGCCAGTATATTCTTGATATTTAAAGCAAGTCGTTCGAAGCATTGTCCGTATTCGAAATCAACCCAAAGAGCATGGATTGGGAAGTACCCATATCTATATAATATCAGATGCCACCTATAGATCGTTCTTAGTAACAAGACCTTGACATATTGAGTTGCCTAAGTCATGGATGGAGACAGGCCTTGACCATGCTACAGAGCTTTGATTTCAGTTTAAACTACTTTATATACTAGAGGTACATAGATAGAGTCAAGTCAAGATACCATACTCATACAAACTCTCACATCTTCTAGAAGCCTGCTGCAATCCGCATCTGACTTCAATGCATTCTGTGCTTTGTACTTCGTACCTGGCTGGCCCCGATGCACCGACGGCACTGGCACCTACCCGCTGTGCGTAGATAAATGCATTATCTCCAGCCATCTACAAGCACCAGAAAAAGAAAATAAAGCTCAGAGTATAAACTCACCAGGAAAAAACGGGGGATCGCCAACCTACCCAACAGACACACTTTCCACGGGAAAAAATCTGTCTACGAACTGGGCACGCCTACATAAAACTCAATGCAAACTGACGACGAGACACGAAACGAAAACAAATCAAGAGCTTCCAGATCTTTCCCAGCTTGAATCCTGTATCAAGGGATGAATGGTGGCGGGTGGGGGAGGGGGCGCGAGAAGCAAGACAAGACAAGACAAACCGAAGCCGAAACACGAAAAACAACCCAACCCGTCAGTGCCAGCCAAGTCGAACACCAACCACCAACCACCAACCACCGCCAGTTCGTTAAGCAAGTTTTTCCAAGCCACGCCGGAGACATCCCTAGATAGAGAGATGAGGACAAGAGACATTTCGCACAGAGACACGGACGCCTGAAACCAGCGGTGTGCAACATACCCCCTCCATCAGGTTGACCAGCATCCCCAGCGTGGCAGACCCCAGAGTTCTAGGCGCAAGATGAACCACAGACCTACTGCAGGTGCATGAGCCATGATGGGCTGGATGGCATGCTTCGAGAATGTGGCGATCCCACGCGCCCAGAGAAGAATGCGGGAAGGATGCGCGCCAGAGACAAGACAGGACAGGACAGAGACACTACTGCGTATATGCTGTATGTACAGTGCAGTACATTGCGTTTATGCACATTCTTCGATCGGACATCGGGGCCCGGGGACAGTGTCTGACAAGAGACGGTGAAGGTCAAGTGTGCAGAAGCTCATGTACATCGGGGTGTGGGAAGAGGTGGAGAAGATGCAGTCATGTCTTTAGCTCTAGATCCGACAGTTTTGGGCTACGGAGTACGTATGTACATATTTACTGGCTACCATGTGCAGCATGTAGATAAGAGGGATGGAAATAAGCATATTCTTATAGGGTTGTCATTTATTCTAGATCAAGAATGAAACGAGACTTTTCAGCATGGCAGGAAGCTTCTATGATTCTTTTTCGAGACAGGTGCATTAGGGAATCGGGGCGGTATGTCGTACATCTTGAACTCTAGTTCTTCCCTAGGTACCCTAAATCTGACCTTTGAAGGTGGAGATTTGCTCGAAAGGAGAAAGAAAAGGAAAGACAATTCCATCGAATCTTGCTACCTAGAGTACGACAGTATTATGATCATGGGTCTTCTTTCTGTGCCTACTTCAGTTTCAGTTCCCAGAATTATCCAGCTCAGCAGGGCCCTTCGTGTTTAGCAAGATTCAAGCCGTCGATCCCTTCTGTTCTGGGGTTCAGCTCTCGTCACAACATTTGCCTCCTAGTGTGTTGTATCCTCTCCAGTCTTGAATGTGATAAGAAAAAGAACCGAACTGTTCCGTAATGGATTTTTGATTTCTTTTTCCGAATAATAATAATAATACCTAATAAATATGGATACTACAATACTATGTACATGTACTTCTCCCAAGCGATAGTATCATCATTAATATCGGTTCCCGATTTGGACCTTTCCTCCGTCCATAAGTCGCAAAAAAGAAAACAAAAAACCCCCAAGAAAAAGAGACAGAGAGCGTGGTTATTTCCACGAGATCTCATAAGAAGAAAGCCCCGAAATGCGAAATTCGCATCCGATCCAGAAAAAAAAACCCCCCAAAAAGCACCAACGGTGAGATCCACAGTTATCCTAATAAAATGAGCAAAATGAGCTATGAGATAATAACCTGTGCCACGTCTGCACGCAAGGGGGGCAACTAGCGGTGAAATCCACCATGATCTAGCCCGGCGGAGAGCGCGCTCGCTACGTGGTGATGGCCACCGCCAGTCATTGTCCGGTCGGATCGTCGATCGGCGGGCAGTTGCAGCAGCAGAGGGGCTTGTACCCAGCCAAGAGACCAATAAACAACGAGGAGTTCAGTTTTAGTGTCGTTACACCTTTTGGCCCGGACCATCCTGGGCGTTCAGTGGAGGCGACGCTAAGAAACGAAAAATCCCCTCTTCAAAAATTCAAAAAAGAAGGAGAGAAAAAAGGAAAAATAAATTAAAAAGTGAAACGAATAAGGGACTAACATCATCACTTCCAGCTCCATCCGTGATACAATCCTTTTCCTTTCCGTCTTCTGATTTCCCCCGATAAACCCCGTCAGCACTGAGCAATAGGTCAATAGGTTTTTTGAGGCTTCGGAGGAAACACCAGAGATGGTTTGGTCCACGATTTGCCGTCCTTTCCCCGTGACACTAGAGTGCGTAAAGGCAAGATGAACGTGCAGTCGATCTTCTCACGGGATGAATGCAATGCGAGGTTAAATCAGGTCGCACGGCCCCGGGCTAACCGCGCCCAGATCCTAGACTTCGTGGTGTGTTGTCATTCGTGGTCGGTGCTGGTGGTGTGGCGCCTGGCAATGAATTCCAAGATTTCTTTTCTAATGGAGACGGAGGGCGTTGAGGGAGGAGAAAATTGGCTGATTGTCTGACTCGTGGGACATGATAGGGAACCAATTGACTGCTAGAGATAGTCTTCTAGGCTAAAACAGAGTGCGATGTTTTCTTTTCTTTTCTTTTCTTCACGTTTTATGGCTTAATGGCTTAGGAATTATAAGTAGGGTCTGTGTTGGGCCAATTAATCCGGGGCATTCCATAGCGCCAAATTGGCTCTGGTCTCCCTGGTAGATATGTATTGGTCTATAATGCCCATCAAAAATAAAAAGGATGAACTTGAAACTCTTGTATACGATATCCATTTTCCTTTCTAAATACGTGTGTACGAATTCCAAACTCCACGAATCAACCCTCTGCACAACCCCATCATCTACTTCGGGCCAACAAAATACGGAGTATCGAATAAGCGAATCGTGACCCCCAAAACTCATACAGGGAACATCCCTGTCAGTAACCCCCGACACTGATTCGTGACTTGTCCGACCAAAAGTCCCCCTTCTGCGCCCCCTCTTTTTCTTTTTCTTTTTTTCTTTTCTCATGCTGTCCCACTTAGTCTAGAGGAAAGAAACTCCGATCCCGCAGCTCCCAAAGTCTGATTACATTATCTGGCATCCAAACGTTTTTCGGTGTCAGGCATAAATCTGCGACAGACATGGGAGAGGCATGGTCAAGGCCCCTGGTGAAACCTGTCATGGTGACCAGAAGTAGAAGTCTGCACGGACAGTCCACTGCAGGGTAACTCATCGCTGCAAGGTACGGGACGAACCCGTCGATCGATGCTCAACGTAATCCCAAAAAAGGATCTGGGGCGAGAGAAGGATACCCTACAAGTCCTCTAAGCCGACGGATCATGACTACTGACTAGTGTTCCGTGCCGTCGTATGGGGCGAAATATGGGATTCCGGTCGAAAGGAAGGAATTCTTCAAAAAAAAAAAAAAGGAAGCTAGGAACAAATGATTTTCAATTTAATTATTTAGATTATAAGAAATAATTGTTAAATAAACGAGGATCACGACAGAAAAGAAAGAAAAAAAGCTGCTAAGTGGAGGTGCGCCCCGAGCCGATCGCAAAAAGGGTTAACCTGACGATGATGATGAGATGGAATATTGGACGGAAATTGGATGTGTTCAATTACCCGAAGGTGATAGATACTACATTCAACCAAGTATACACTCGTCACAAAATCACTCACAGAGTCTCCAGGCTGGAAAAGATCGTCCAGAGGAATCGGAGCAGCCCAACAGAATAGGATAAGTCCGCCATTCCATTCGGTCCTCCTTACGTATCTTCTCCATATTCCAGCGATTAGTTTAACGGGCGGTTCGAGATAAATGTTGATACATCACGTCCTGGGGAGAGTTCGTGGCTCCAAAATTCATTTCCATGGGGGGACGTGTGCGTTAGGGTGGAGACCCCGCTAGCGAGTCACTCCCCTAGTGGAGAATCCTGAGGATGTTCCAAGATGGCCAAAGCTCTCTTCTCTCTTCCCATTTGATTACTTCCGAGGGCCCCGATGAGCTAGAACAAGATGGCCGAAATCAGGGAAATTGAAAATAAAAAGAGAGGGGGTTGGGCAAAACAGGACAGAGTATACAAGGCCGGAGGAGTCAGGTAGCTCCACTTCAAGCGCCCTCCTTAAAATCAGTACTTTATTGGATTGGATGAAACTGGGAGAGACGGAGTACTCCGAAGTTCATGGTCCAAGAGGAGTATACATGAGAATCTTCATGGTTCTTTTTCTTTTCTTTTCTTTTCTTTTGAAAGGTTTCCGGGGGCAGTCCAGATTGGAGGGTCGATATCGGCGGATCCTCTACTGTACGCTGTATGCGCAGACGGGTATCGGGCCGTCGATAGTTGTGGTGCAGGGATCTGGCCCCTCTCCAGGTCCTTTTGGTGGATTTAATTTAATTTAGTTTTTATTTTTATTTTTCGCTTTTCTTCTTTTTGCATTTTTCACAAGAATTTTATTCTTTGAATTATCTGGCCCTCCGAGAGCCAAGAAAAAGAACAAACCAGTGGTACCTGCTTCTTCCGGAGGAACCCTCCCCCCCATTATCCACCATTCCTGCAGAACAGAATAGCTACTAGAGCTTGAAGACTCCATCGACCTTCTCCCGGTGAATCCAGTTCTAACCTGTAGCCCCGTTTTTCCCCGAAGCCCCTCCTCCCCAGTTCTCCCCGGGTCCGTGTGGTCATCGACTGACGCCACTAATGAAAGTAGTCCATTGGGGGCGGATTGGCTGGGCTCTAAGGGATCCTAGTCCGGAGTACAGTCAGCGGCAAATAGTCTGATTTCAATAATGGAAAATAAGATAAAAAGTAAATAGAAATCATAATAGGGATCTGGCAAAGATAGTGTCGACTAGCCGAAACGAGATGATCCCCCCGAAAATAATAAATTCCACGCCCCTGTCCTGCTTTGACATCTGTCAGCCTGAGCAAAAACCACCGATGCCTGAATGAGCTGGAGCGGAGGATAGTGTTCCGCACGCTGAGTGGTTCAAGTTGTCTCCATTCTGCCCTCCAGTACTTCCATTTGCTACTGGACGTAGTTGTTGACGAACAAGGACGCAAGGGATTCAAGGCACGAACACGAATAGACAGGCGGTGTATGACTACAAAGAAGTTCTCCCTTGCTGGCTTCGCTGGCACGGGAAAGAGTAAAATCTCCAACAAGTTCTAGATCGGCATTTACTCCGTACTAGCGATAGAACTACAGTTGCCGCCTAAGTAAACGAAGCTGTAAATCCATCTACGGAGTAGTCTAGGTAGTAAAATGTGAAAAAGAAGAAGGGGGCGAAAATGAAAAGGCCAAAAAAAAAGGAGTATTATGTAGTATCTGTATACGAAGTAGAAGGGCAGGGAGTACGAATTACCATACTGTAGAGTACCTCGTCAAAGGAACAGGAAGGATTTATCCCATTAGCGACGAACAAGAAGGGCAAGAGGAAAGATCTCCAGACAAAGAAAGTAGAAGGGAAAAAAAAAAGGAAAACCACGCAAAAACGTCATGGCGAATGCTATCACGCAAGTCTCAGATGGTCCATCACGGGGCAGCTTCCCACTTTGCTCTGGTAGATTTTAATCCGGACTTTCAACCGACACACATTCGGTAAACGCTTCAGTCGTGGTGGTACTGAGCAGGGATCCCGAGAGAACACAGACCCTTGATCGACTTAAGCCACCCGTGTTTCGTGGTGCGCTCTGAGCCACTGATTTCTTGCCCCCCTCCTTCTCCTCTTTGCTGCTGCATCCCTGTGTGTGACGCGCTGCCCACTCCACCGTTACTCACGTCTTGATCTTTTGTCTTTGGAGGATGGGGAGAATTGATTCAGATGGTTTCTTTTGAATCTTGATTTTATTTGCTTCTATTTTCTTCGAATTATTCTAAAGAATAGTAAATAGAATAAGTGAATAATAAAATCTAGTAATAAAATGGAACAATTACTATAGAAAAATAGTAATAATAATGAAATAAATACACGGGCTTCTACTTTCTACGATCGACGGGCCGGGCTCTTGTCCCATTGAGATCCATAATATCGACGGGAGTCCGTGTGTTCCTGTTCGATTAGTCTCTGGTCTGGCCGCTCTTGACCGATGATGTTGCTCTGTGACCTTGCATTGGGGTGGAAACCTGAAAGGTTGATCCCATTCTTCTCTATTGTTATTCTTTGCTGTACATGTAGGTACCGTGTTTGCATGTTTCTATTTCTAGGTCTTGATTTTCTGCAGAACCAACCAGTGCTATATGATTGGATATTATGATTATACTCTAGGATCTCCCATAATAACCATCTTAAGCGCTGGGCTCTGTTCTGAAACTCTAGGGCGAGGAGAGGGGGGAAAGGCCCCCCCCCTAAGTGATCTTTGGTTGACCTCCTCCCCGGGTAATCGACCATGCAGCTATAGTCTTAGTCTCTGCAGCCGCTGAAATGTCTTGCACGGGAAGAGAGGGGGGGCTGATTTGCTTGTCGATCGGGGAGAGTCTCGACTGTTTCGTTTCGATTTAGGAGTCCATCCTCATTGTGTTTTCTTTTGTTTTTTCTCTCTGTCTAGTAGAGTGCTAACTTGCTAGTGGCTCTTTCTACCTCGGATGACCTGTTAGAGTATAGTATCTGTCTACTCCGTACTATTGTATCCCTGGTTCCTTGGAGTGGGGCCCGCACTCGTGGGGGAGAGAGTTAACCATGGTTATTGTCGACATCCCTACCGGGGGTTGGCAGTTCTATATCCGACAGGGAACGAACTTTTAGTATACAATCTATCCAACCACCGAGATTCGACCTGGGCAGTTCATATGGAATTAATGAATCCGTCAACTTGAACAGTAGGAATAGTGATATGTGCGTGGCAGTATTATTGACTCCACCAGATCCTAAGCGGGCCCGGACGATCAGCGTCTTGCTTGTCACACAGACCAGGATCCTCAGCTCGGTGGATCTCTTGGTTTTCTTGCTTTTGTGAATTATTTTAATAATTTGAATTATGATTATTCTTTCCCCTCTTCTGGTTCTCTGACCCGGTTGTCCCTGCATTTTATTTGATATGGGAGAGAGTGGATTTTGATATGTAGAATATTTATTTATATTTGATATTTGATTATCAGCAGTATTCCTGATGAGTGAATATTAAATTTAAATAATAATTAAATCATTTTTGTCAATATTATATTCCTCCCTTTCCCTTTCTAGTAATAATCCCTTTTCCTCTATCAGTCTACACATATGGAATAAAAAACAAACCCCATTCAATTCTAATTCAATTTAATTCCCTTTTTTAATTCTTTTTTAATTATTAAATCATCTCGTCCTTGCTTCGTGGCGGTTGACTCGATCCCCCCTCCTCTCTCTCTCTCGCTCTACTCTCTCCACTCTCCCAGTCTCCACCAGTGTGATTCGATGCTATTTCTGTTGAGAGAGGAGAAACCTCAAAAAGGTGGTCGGGGTTTTCTGCACCCAGGTTTCCTTCTCTTCTTTTTTTCCTCCCAGCCATTTATTTCTATATTTCTATATTTCTATTTTATTTTATTTTTCCAAATTATTCCTCCACAGCCCTTAGTCATCCCCCACTGATCGACTTTCCCGTCCTGCGGCTCAGCGTTTATGTGTTCTCTGTTTCCCCCCTTCCAAACGCCTGCAGAGGGATTGCGTTTGCTGCACGCCAGCCTTCTGTGATCTCCCTCCCTTTCTACCAAGCACCTTATTTACTCGCTGCATGCTGCATTGTTCGTTTCTGTTGTTTGTCACGACCCATTAACGAACATTTGATGACTGTTTGAATTTCTTGCTTGGAAAAAAAAAAGCTTCTTGCTTGAAAGACCTTATTATCTTCTTCCCAAAAAGTCCATTCCCCACACAAGGAAAAACGTCCATTGTCGCCTTTTTCTTGTCACGAATCTTTTCGCGAACTTACGATAACATCTGTTTTTCTATACTGTTTGCTGCTTCTTTCACCTACTCTTATCCAGGACAAGGACGTTGCATCTTCCCTTGCCCATCTACCCATTCCTCTATTTTACCTTCCACCCCCCCCCCCCCCAGTTGGACGCCGTGCAACCAACTCAAATTCCCTGGAAGTGCCTTGAAACACCACACATCTACTTCTAGAGCTCGCCGGATTACCTAGTCCGACGGTCTCTAATCCATTCCCCTACCGCGACTCTTTTTCCAGTGTTCCCCGTGAAACCGAAAAGCTGGAGCTGCCGTCGATTTCGCAGGTCCACACCCGCGGTCCTGCTGACATCCCCTGGTACAACCCCCACGCCGCCGAACGACCGTTACTATCAGGCGACAAACTCCCCGCGCTGAGCCTACCGACGGCTACCCAAAACCCATCGCGTGTCTATCAAGACGCCAGTGGGAGCTCTAGTGCCCGTACTAGTCTGTCCAGTGTCTCTGCGGTCCACGAGCCTCGGAGCCCACAGGCGGATCTGGGCGCCCAGGGCAGGCTTTCGCTCGATTCCGAGTATAGTATCGTGCCCAACGAGGCTTACTATCCCAGCCCGACCTCTCTCGGCAGCATGAACCAAGCGCCACCTTACATGGATGTCCATTCCCATATGTCTTCCGCGCAACCATACGCTTCACAGGCCGCCACTGCCGGCACAATGCCTCATTATCCTTACCACCAGCAACCACCAGTATTGCAGCCCGCATCCAGTTATGGCCCCCCGGCTTCATATCCTCAATATGGATACCATCACGGTGTAACATCGCCCCCCACAGGGCATCCGCCACCTCCAAGCTCGATAACTGGACAAATGCCGCCTCAAATATTGCCACTCCCAGGAGGTAAGTTGATGATTTGAGAAGGAACAATTGAAAATGGAGAAAAAGAGATGAGAGCTAATAATGTCATAGTTAACAACCACTCCGTTGCGGCTGGATATGGTAACAGTACCGGATCGCCTCTGCAAGGTTATGTTTACGACGCCACGGGTCAAGTCGCTCCTCCAGGAGCCAAACCACGGGTGACCGCTACTCTGTGGGAGGATGAGGGTAGCCTTTGCTACCAGGTCGAAGCTAAAGGCGTCTGTGTTGCGAGACGAGAGGGTAAGTCAACGCAGCACATCCATCCGTATTTGAAATATTTGAAACTGACCTGGGAGTTTTGCAGATAACGCTATGATCAATGGTACAAAACTGTTGAACGTCGCGGGAATGACTCGTGGTCGCCGTGATGGTATTCTGAAGAGTGAGAAGTTGCGCCATGTGGTGAAGATTGGTCCCATGCATTTGAAGGGTGTCTGGTGAGTGATTCCCAAGCCTGATGAAACTTAATCTCCAAAGTCTTAGAATGTGTTATTAATCAAATCTTTGTGATTCAGGATTCCTTATGAGCGCGCTTTGGAGTTTGCGAACAAGGAGAAGATCACTGATCTTTTGTATCCGCTTTTTGTGCACAACATTGGTGGCCTGCTGTATCACCCAGCAAACCAGAACCGCACGAACATGGTGGTTCAAGAATCACAGCAGAGACGCATGGAGGGACCAGCTGCAGCTGCGCAGCGTACTCCCACCGCACCGCAGCCCTCGGCATTGCACCACCAAGCTATGCAGACTCCCATGTCCTCCCAGATGTCGCAACCTCCTTCAATTGGCGGACGTCCTGGGATGGACCGAGCCTTTCCCACTCCCCCAGCCAGCGCATCCAGCCTAATGGGAGTGACTAACCAAGGCAGCTCATATGAATGGGGTGGCCAAGGCATGAACTCTGGAGTGCTTCACACCCAGCCACTATCGATTGACACTCAGCTGAGCAACCAACGTTCAATGCCCACTACTCCAGCCACTACACCCCCAGGAAGCAACATGCAGGGCATGCCGCCTTACCAACCCCAGTCTGGCTATGATAGCTCCAAGCCATACTACTCCGCACCGCCTCAATCTCACTCCCAGTATGCACCGCACACACCCATGACGCAACCCGGAATCTCTTCATACGGCCAATCTCTCCCACAATCGCTTCCAAATGTGAACTATCTGAAGAGTGAGATGGCACCGCCAACAGGTCGGGCTCCGGGCGCCCCCGAGTCTGAAACTCCCGAGTTGAAGTCTGACCGTTACTCCCAGAGCCACGGTGATGAACCAGTTCCCCAACAGGAGCCTGAGTACTTGCAGGACCAAGGCGCGGCCTACGGATCCAACCGCGGCTCCTACACGTATACCACCAACCCATCCGTTGGCTCTCTCACTGGAGAGCACTCTCAGTTGACTCCGGAGATGACTGGCTCACCTCAACAGAACGGCTCAGGCCGCATGACACCAAGAACTAGTGTCAGCGGCCCTCCACCTCATTGGACCTCTGGATATAACACCCCTCCGCGTCCATCGGCCGCTACTACTTTATACAATGCCGTCAGCGACACTCGCGGTACACCTGCAAATGGAGACCCTTACTCCATGGCATCCAGCACAACACCAGTGTATTCCACTGTGAATGGATCCCTTGGAGGTTCCGGCGGGAAGCGCAAGCGTGACGATGACGATATCATGTCCCGTGAAGGTGGTGGTGGTGAGTACGAAATGAAGCGCCGCCAGACCCTTACCGACACTAGCATTGGTGGTCCCGTTGGAGCTCCTATCCTGCAGCCCATGAAGACCGGCGCCCCAATGCCTCGCCGCCGATAAAACAAACTCTTTACTCACAATCTTCTTGTCTCTTTGTGTCATGTGTTATTGCAACATGCCTCTCTTCTCTGGATGGAGTTTTGGTTTTAATTTGTTGATAGACTGCGGTTGCCTCATGGGATAAGAAACAACATTCAAGGCACCGCAGACTTCGGACGTTCGACACGATTTTATTTCTTCCGGCTTAGCACCCAAGCGTGAAGTTTCCAACCTGTCCTCATTCACGATGGAGATACAAGTCTTCCAGACATTTTTTCTCCTTGATGATTCTTTTTTGGGGCTTGCATTATTTTCATGGTTTTGGCTTCTATTCATTGTTTTTCCACGGAACTTCTTGGGTTCTCTGTGGTTTGTGAAAAACTCCAAACCCATTGGCACTCCTAAGTACGAAGTTGAAAGTCCTTTTATTTATTTTTCAGCAAAGTGATGACACCGGATACGGGCATTGGAATGAGGGCTATGATTTGGCTTTTTGTTTGCTTTGCATTGTGCATTAGCCCTCCCAACCCAATCCGCCTTGATGACTATGATGTGACGAATCTCCTGTAACGAATCTTTTATGTGTGCGATTTCTTTACATCGCCCTGGCTTTACTTTTTATTTATCCAATTTTTCTTTTGATATTTCGAGTTTACTGGTTTTTGGTTTCTTGGTTTCCTTTCCTTTTTCCTTTTGGCCTCTCATTTTCTCTATGCGCAGAAAAAAGGTCTTCTTTCCTAGCATCCGTGGGTTTCATTTACCCTCCATGGTTATGTTTTAGAGAGACGATATGATGGTAATGAATGCTCATGAACTAAACTGATTTCACTCGGTATAATTGCTTTTGGCCCTCGTGAATTTTCGAAATGGAACATTCACTTGATTGTGTTTTTCACTCATCTGTTCTGCTCTTTCAATGTACCTTAGGTACCCAGGTCAAATCTCAGTCCGGATTTTCTTGGTGTTCTAATATTAGTTCCTCTCGTAGACTCTTCCATCTACAGTCTAGAATGAATACAATCTCCTTGATGTCGTCCAAGATTAGGTTCATACAATAAAAACAATGCCATGAATATCGAACTTTTTATTCATGTCAATACAAACCCAAACCCTTCCTGTTTTCATCTATTGTGAGTCTAAGAAAAGCATTTGCATCCAATATCCGCCCATCATATCTATCATGATCCAAATCTAGTATTCCATTCCATTCCATTTCATCAATCATGTCCGAACCATGGATCCATATAGACAAGGAAGAGGCAAAGTAAAGTAAAGTAAAGCAAACAGAAAAACCAAAAGAACCTGGATATAGACAATGGCGCCTCGTTTCAATCCATAGCATGTAAAAAAAAAGAAACCAAAAATCCCAAAAATCCCCAAAAAATCAAAAACAAAAAAAGAAAGGAATTTGCAGAATGTACTAACAAGAAGACGACACGACAAAGGCAGTCAACATAGACACTAAGCTGGCAAAGCCTTACGCTTACCAGCCTGCGAGAAGATCTGTTGCCAGATCTCCAACCACTGTTGCTGCTTATAAGACAATGGGCGATGAGGATTCTTAAATGTGGTAGCTAGCAGCTCACGAAGACGAGCATTCAGAACCTTAAGTGCAAGCATGGATTTCCAATCTCGCAAAGCGAAGCGAATGCGGTTTGAGTCGATAGATATAACCCCAGAGTACATCTGTGAAGTGATTAGTTATCGAAGTCTTGACACTACTCTCCTTAACTTGACTCACCTTGAACTCGGCTTCGCCACAAAGCAGGGCAATTGCGAAATCGTCCACAGCACTAGTCTCATGGGCGTTCAAGTTGCGGTTACGCGCTTGCATAATGTGATAGTACGAGAGCCATTTAACAGCCGAATCAGCACGTTTATTGATGGATGTTGGGTGAAGAGTAACGGTTTGGTTGTTGGAAACGTTGCGCCATCCCTTTCCTTCCCGAGTGAGGAGTTTGGGATAAAAGCTCCAAGCGACGACAGAGTTTACAACGACGTCGTTATTGCTGTTGATATCATGTTCTTCAGGGATGATGAAGAGCTGGCGATTTCGGTTTCCAGATCGGGCCCTATGAGATGTGTTAGAGGTTGTTGAAGAGCATGAAACGGGACTTGGGATTAATACTTGTTCAGCGCGGTTTTCTGGGAAGGATCTAAGCTTAGTAAACCTGCATCAGCAATTGAAACTACCAACTGCATTTTGACGTCCTCAATTCCCAGAAGGGTCTGCGGATTCAAAAAGTTCTTCCTGCAGAAGGAGAACTCATTTGAGCCGGGTGTGCTGCGTGCACGCCTCCAGCAGCAATATGCATTGTACACCGTTAATAAATCAGAGTCGCCTGGATTTTAGTTAGCTAAGTTAGAGCAAGTTTGGAGGGAGTGACGTTACCTCTTTGGAATGAGTTTCGTGCTGCGTCTCGCTGCGAGTTTGAGCCCATGGTATTGACGAAAGGCGACTTGGATGATAAGATGGCCGCAATGCTGACAGCTGCATCCAGGCATTTGAAGAATGCACCATGCATGATCAACTTGCCCAGGAAGACATCGAGTGGCAGCTTGGCGAGCTGTGATCCTAGTGGTGTGAGACTTTCATTGCTGGTGAGAGCCTTGACTTCTTTGAGAGAGTCAATAGCACGGCGGATGTTCTTGGATGATGGCGGGTCCAGAGCTTCTAAGAGGGTTTGTTCTACCTCGCCCAACTTGCAGATTTTGACTCGCAGAACCAGATCTTGAAGAGACAGTCGAAGCATTTCAGGCGTTTGTTGGCCAGCAAGCTAAAAGCAGCATAGTCAGTTGATTGGTCGTGTCATTTTTCTAGATTATGAAGATCGTTGACGCTTACTAATTTGTCATGCCTGTGTCTCGTGAAGAGGTGGAAGCAGATACCCTCCTGGACACGACCAGCTCGACCACGTCGTTGCTTAGCGTTCGCTCGGGAAATGAATGACTCGACCAGTCGAGAGAGCTGTCGTCTTTCGTCAAAGCGCATCATCTTTTCCTTTCCAGCGTCAACCACAGCAGTGATGTCCGGAATTGTGATACCTATCATATAAGTTAATTATGGTATACGATTGAAGGTCCCGGGGATGTTCTGTACCTGTTTCCGCGATGTTCGTGGCGATAACAATCTTTCTCATACCCTCAGGGGGGATGTTAAAGGCCTTTTCTTGGTCTTCACTGGCAATGGATGAGTGAAGGGCATGGACAATCCAACCTTTTTGGAAAGTGGTTTCTGCGAGAAGTTCATCATTCAAACGACGAATTTCAGCTAAACCAGGCATGAAAACTAGAATGGCTTTGCTGTAGCGCTCCATATCAGGAGTGGTAGCGATCTTAAGAAGTAATCTCTTGATCAACTGGTAATCCAGCCTGTACTCGTCAAACTTGGCTACCGTTTCTCGTGTTTGCTTTGAGTATTTTTCCAGACTTGCTTGTAGCCCTCCAGCAGTGTCAGCGCTAGAATCTTCAGTCTCGTCAATATCCTCATCTACAGTGGTGTTGGCATCATCTTCAGATAAGCGATAATTGGTCATCTCGACTGCATCTTCAAGATACTTCATTTCCACGGGAAAAGTTCGGCCGGGGATATTGAGAACTGGTACACCACCAAGATAGTTCGAGAAGCGCTGTGCCTCGAGTGTTGCAGACATGAGAATGAGTTTCAAATCAGGCCGCTTCTGCATTAATCTCCGCAGAATGACCAACAAGAAATCACTGTCAATTGTTCGCTCGTGGACTTCATCCAAAACAACGTGGGTGACATCTTGGAAATCATCCGGTCGTTCTAACATGCGTACAACAACACCAGTAGTCCTAGATAGTGCTATGTCAGTTATGACTCGTGGTCATGAAAGATAGACGAAAAGTACGAAAGACATACGCGTAGACAAGGCGAGTGGACGAGCTGATCTTGCTTTCCAGTCTGACGGCAAAACCAACGAGGGATCGCATAGTCCCCACATCGTTCTTGCTTTCTCCAAGTTCTTCACTGACTCGCCGAGCAAGCGAGATCGCCGAAATTCGGCGTGGCTCCGTCACATAGACTTTGCAACGACGGCCTTGAAGCATTTCATGCTCAAGAATATAGGACGGAATCTGTGTACTCTTTCCACTTCCAGTCTCACTGCAAATGATGAGGGCTTGATGCGTATCTAACGTGCTCAAAATCTCATCCTTGAAGCTCCAGATTGGAAGATTCATTCGGCCTGGCATCATCTTGTGGAAAGATTGGGTTGATGCTTTGGCATCCCAAGCTTCCCTTATCCTTTCATCTTGGTTGATGTAGTTCTCACGGATGTTGCCTTTCAATGGGCTACCAGGCTTAGAGCCGGTTCCATTCCTCTTGCGGAAGTTGTCCAGCAGCACGACATCATCCTCGAATGTACCATGGTTATCCTGTGCAAGAGTTCTTAGACCCTTGACTATAGATTTGTCAATCTCATCCTCTTGTGTCTTCTTCAGATTTGAGAACTCGGTCCAAAGATCCCTCCAGACGGCAGGGATCCGCAGATAAGCTTTGCCCTCTTTAGAATTCTGAGGGAATAGAATGAATAGTGCAAGCGTTGAAACAAATCCCTCTGCCTGCTGGGCATCTGGTGTTGCAACAGAGTCCATCGAAACAAATGTAGCATTAGAGTTCGACTTATGTGTGACTGAATCCACATTCAGCAGAAAGGGGCTTTCCTGTGGTTTCGACCAACGAACTTCAACGGCCTTTCTATTTTGGTGACTCGAGGACGAAAAGTCTTGGTAAACCACTTTACAGGAAGAGTCTCGTGCTTTGCAGGTTTCTTCCAGAACTCGTCGAGGACTGAGACCGGTGGACTTTCCAAAATCCCGAAGCGTGATCTTGGCTCCAACATCGGGAGGCGGCAGACCTAATATTGACCCTGAGCCATCGGGCTCATCCTGGAACATGTCACCGAGAAGGCCTGCAGCTTCATCCATTTCTTCAAGGGATGGCACGGTGAGGTTGGGGTCCTCCGGTTCCGGCTCGGGTTCCGGTTCTTGTTCATCTTTCTTTCGCTCGACTGGCCGACGAAGAAATGCAGCATCCTTCCGAAGTTCTTCCAGCTTATCTTTCCAAATATATTCTGCTTCCTGACGCTCAAAAAGAACATCGCGTTCTATTTTGGCAATCTTGCGCTGGAGTTTGGCCGCCTCAGGGTCATCGGATTGAGTTGTTCCTCCGCCACGGTTCTTTTTGCCCTTACTTGGACGGTCGAAAAGGTCTGGTTGAAGGCCGTATAGCTTTGTTTGTAGCTCCAGCCACTCAGGAACCATGGTATCTGGGTCGATTGAACTGTCCGAGTCATATGAAATTGGGGGCGCAACCTTTGCAGCTTTCCAGGCAGCTTTGGGCTTTTCCTGTTTCGTGCCATTCTGGGTGTTACTGGGAGTCGAGGATCTCGATGCTTCTGATTCTAACAAGAGTTAGTATTTCATTTGTTTTCGAAGTTCAACCAAAGTCCGAGTTTACCAATCATCCATGATGTGACCTCTGCGTCTTTTTGAGGGCGAGAGTTTGTCTGAGTATATGAAGGCAGGTCTTTCTTATCGCTGTGCTTTGCCAACCACTCCAGAGTTTCGTCAAGATTCCATACAATTTCTCGACTAGCACTAGTGGGGGTCTCTTTGAAGTAAGTCAGAATGTGCTTCAGTGCTTCCTCAACTCGATTTTCGGCAAATCCAAGCTTGAGTAGCGTCTCCTGCAATGTCCAGAGCTTGACCAAGAGCTCTTCTTCGGAGCTATCCTGCTTTACACTTGCACTCCGTCCATTCGATGTAAGGTAATCGTGCTCTTCAGAGTCAGCTAGCTCCAGAATTCTATCCTGTATATCGACCGGAAGCCAATCAAGGAGGCCCAGCGTCACTGATTGTTGCCGAAAGACACGTCGTTCCGTGTCAAGCTTCGTGGCTTGACGCACCGCGTCACCCTTGCATTTTGCTGAATATTTATCAACTAGAATTTGTAACTCTGCCTCTTCCAAGTGTTTCTCGAGCTCCTCCGGGGAGTAATTCTGTAGCGAAGGGGGTAATTGTTCTGTGCCCGACTCTGCAGGACCGTCTTCTTTGTCTACGGGCTGTGGTTCGTTCTGTGGAGTAGGCTTTGATTCTGTGGCGGTTGATGAGGGTGTATCTATACTCTCTGGCTTTGGTTTAGAGGGCACGGAGACCGTTGCAAAGCCCCGCGCCGGATTGGAGGCGGGCTTCTTCTTTTTCTTATTGTTTGGGGGCATGCTCGGAGGTCTCTGCGGGGATGTAAAAGTTAGTACAAGTTAAGTCATATGAATTCTTCAAGAAGGAACATCAAAAATGGCCTCGACCAAGTTAACTCACATCAGAAGGGGTGGTTGATTGTGGTAGTTGTAGAAACAAGAATCAATTAGCAGTCGAGTGCGGCGGAGAGGCTCTCGGTGATTGTCCCCACACAAAACTCTTTATGACAGCATTCGATCGATTTCAGCCCACTTTCAACATTCCACCCTCCCTCCCTCACCCCCTACAACCCTCTATCCTCCACTCCCCTGTATTGACCTATTCCGATCATGGAAGGAATTCCATGGGACAAGGTCAAGGCTGGGGATCTGGATGCCTTGCGGGTCGCTCTCTTCTCGAGTTCGACCTCGCGCAGGCTCCGGGCCCTGCAAGAACTTCGCGACAAGAGCGGTAAATTTGCACCCGAATGAACACCCCCCAACAAAGCCATTGATCGACTGACAATCATTTATTTAGGGTCTGAAATTCCAGAAGAATTCCACCATGACATTATCGTGCTTCTCTTCCAAACGTATCCTTTTTACATCGACCGACCTTCGCGCCAGGCTGTTCAGCAATGCATCCGCGCACTCCTCCGAACCTCGAATGCTCCAGAACACCTCAAATATCTGACTGAGAACCTAAAGGTAGAGGCAGCCAGACCTGGTTTGTCTTCCGTCTCGGGCTTTGTTTTGTTGGAGTGGTGTTGCAGTATCTTGCAGCAAGCCAGCGAGAACTCGGCTACACCGTTGGAACCTGTGCTGGACCTCATTGTGGTTGATGCCAAGGCTTTGGACAACTGCCTCACCCATACACCGAAACCCTCCGTCAAACAATCGGCTGTTCGGGTGACCCGCCGTGCCTTACGCGCAGTATTTTCAAATGAAACATGGGGTGATGATGCTGTGCGCCAATCTGTCAGTCGATTGACCTCAGATTCCGCGGCAGGATCTAAGAATGCACCACTTCTCGGTGTGATCTCAGGCGTATGTGCCCGACTACCAGATCGGAAAGCTGCCGTCGAAGAATCTAAGCAAGCTATCCTGGCATACTACGTGAAGGAAATTGTGAGCTCAAAAACAGTCTTGCCTGCTCATGCTGCGGAGGGACTGTCCGACTTCTTTGCCAACTTTGTCACGTATGAGGACTTGACTACTGAGCTGGTACCTCCAATGGAGAAATCTATGCTGAGAGCACCAGAGGTGGTTTTCTGTGGCGTACTTCTCGGACTGGGTGCATCCCTACCCAAGGAGATCGACCTTTCCGAAGTCGTTCAAGGTCGCCTATGCAAACATTTTCTGTCTAACATGAAGTCTAACAATCCTGTGATTCGACAAGGAGCTGTCAATTCGTTCAAAGCAGTACTTTCTCGATGTCACACTGAGGCTGTCGTTCTAAAGATCACTAGTGAGATCGTGGGTCCCTTGAAGACAAACAAGATTACGGCACCAGAACATAGATCCGCGTATGCACAAGCAATCACTGCTATTCCAGCATCAATTGACGCTTCGAAAGAAACTGTCCAGGGGCTTGGACTTCTTTTCGCACGAGAGTCTAATGAAGCCGCTCTGGAGGAGGAGCTTAAAGCTTTCAGCCAACATCTTGCTTTCCTTATCAAATCGACCGTTAAGATTGCGGATGATGTTACAAATGCCATCGTAAAGGGAATCTCTGACAAGCGAGTGCCATTTCGGAAGATATGGCAGCTCAGCTTGGGAGAGGTCCTTTGGAATTCCGATATTACGGCTCTCAAGAGCCCCGATGCCCAGCCTCTTGTTACAAAGGTCCTCACAAGAATGAAAGAGATATTCGTGGAAGTTTCCTCCAATCCACTGCCTTCCGCCCAGAGTGGTGCACTTTCATCTGCACATATCTTCCTGGCTCTTTTCCAACGTATCTCGGATATCGAGGGGACAGAAAAATCAACTTGGGAAGAGAAGGTCTCACAGTCCATGACGATGGGCACAAAGCCTTCATTCCTTCTTAACCCCAAGGCCTATTCGAAGATTGGAACCGTATCAGAAATGCGGTGGGTGGTCAGAGCTTTGGCTGCCGTCGCCTGTGGATCAAAGTTTACTGACGCAGAGGACGCAGCGAAGATCGCTTGGGCGCAAGCTTTCATTTACGCTATAGCCGGCCCTGCTCTGCCAACCAACTTCCGCGGGGATGCCGTGGAAACTCTATCTTCTGTCCACCAGAAGGAGGTAGCTTCCTTCGGACATATTATACTCAAGGGCCTGTGGGCCTGGATCCATGCTTCCCGCACCGCCGAAAAGGAGTCTGCTGCCGCCTTTGCTGCCCCTGGAAGCGAGCGCTCGCTTCACTTAGTTCTTAAAGCCATCTGTCCTGCCGTTTCAAATGAGGCATCCGAAGGCACATCCTCTGACTTGCAAACCCAACTCATCAACATTCTGGTCCTCAGTCAGCAAAGCTTGATTCCGGGAGCGTCCTGGATTGCTCTATGCTTAAGGACCGGTATCGACCCGGGGAACCTAGTCCGTGCTCATCCCGCCGAATGCATTGAACAATTAGTTGGCGTCAACTCAGTATGTGCTACAATTCAAGCCCGATCACTTCTCATATAACAAAACTAATAAAGATGGTAGGACCCTATCCAATCTTCTGTGCCAGATGTTAACTCTGCTGTTTGGAGTGCCGCAGGAGATTTGGCATTTGTCGCCCCCGATGTCATGATCCCCCGTCTTGTCGATCAAATCAAAGCAGACCTAGATGGCTCTCGTCTATCTAAATTTACTGCTACAGACGCAGCAATTTCTCGCACCCCCGAAGGTACTGCTTTTGTCGACGTCCTCAGTAGTAAGTCAAAATATCCTGCTTTTGATAAGAATACCAAGGACTATGATACCCTTAAGTGGGAAGAAGAGCTTCGGGCTCAACTAGCAGAGAAGAAGGGCCAAAAGCCAAAGAAGCTCACAGCTGAAGAGCAATCTAAAGTCAATGCCCAGCTTGCTAAAGAAGCAAAAATTCGCGAAGATGTGCTTCAGGAAGTCAAGCGAATTGAACGAGGAGCTGGCATTATCCGAGGTCTTGCAACTGGCCCCGCCAGTGATGTTGAAGGCTGGATCAACGCAGCTGTTGGGTGTCTCCTCTCCCTTGCTCAAGCAGGCGCTGGTTTGTTTGTCGGTGATGTTGTATCACAGGCCTTTGTTGTCTGCGCCAACAAACTCTCTTCACGCCTAGGAAACCTCAGACCATTTGTGGGTATTGCTATCTTACGAGCTATTGGTAACACAAATCTGGCCCCGGAGCTGGAATTGGAGCATCTTGGTCAACTTGTCACGAGAATCTTGTACCGCCTGCGCTTTGCTTCTGAACAGCGTCCTTTGGATACCGCCTCTCTTGCCTACGTTCTTCCATTAGTTTTCCTCATTCTGAGTCAGAATGGAATTGACGAGGTCAAGGGTGAGCAGGAAGGCGAGCAAGTTCTGCTTGCTATCGAACTCCTGTCATTCCACTCTAATTCATGTAAGTTTTATAAATATGACTATAGCGACCTGGATACTGACTACTTTCTTTTCAGTCTCCGATGTGCGTCTTCCTCGTGTCGAAGTTCTCCAACACATCCTATCTGCGATGCAAAGATATACTCAACACTATAAGTTGATCAAGGATACATTGTTCAACTTCTGCCGTTGCATTTCTCCTAACATTAGCAACGTGGAACTTGACACCCTTCTAGAGGGCAGTATTGTCCCTGATACCTCCGTGCGAACGTCTGTGCTACAGGTCATTGAAGCCGAGATTGACTTGACCGATCTCGATTTCTCTGAACATATTTGGCTAGAATGCCACGATCATGTGGAAGAGAACGTTGAACTAGCGCAAACGATTTGGGAAGACAATGCGCTCGAAGTGGATGATGATGCGTTCCCTAAAACGATGAAATACTTGGACTCCAAGGATAGTCAGCTGCGTGGTGCTGCCGCCCGTGCATTAGCTCAAGCTATTGAAATGGATAAGAGCAAATTTGATGGCATATTCGCAGAACTCCAAGCCAAGTATACTGAAGATGTGAAGCCCAAAGCCCCCGAGAAAGACGCCTATGGAATGCCCAAGAAGATGGACAACCCCGACAACTGGGAGAGCCGCAGTGGTATTGCCTGGGCCTTCAACGCCATGACAAAATTGTTCGAGGGCGACCAGATCATTTCTTTTCTACGCTTCCTTATTGAGCGCGGTCCTCTCATTGACAAGAACTCCTCTGTTCGACGTCAGATGCAAGAGTGCGGAAAGTCTGTGATCGCTGAACGTGGCCAGCTTAAGGTTGAAGAGTTGATGAAGCTTCTGGAGACAACTCTGGAAACCTCCGACAAAGCCACCCAGAGCTCTGACCTGCTGAACGAGGCGGTTGTTGTTCTCTACGGAGCTCTAGCTCGACACCTGAAGGCTGACGATCCCCGTCTACAAATTGTGTTGAAGAAGCTACTTGCCACCCTTCCAACTCCTTCTGAAACTGTTCAGTCTGCGGTTTCAGAATGTTTGCCACCCCTTATTCGACTATGTGGCCCTAAGGCCTCTGATTATGTTCAAGAAATGCTCGACCAACTGCTGAATGTTAAGAGTTATGCTACTCAGCGAGGTGCCGCGTACGGCCTCGCAGGTATTGTCAGCGGAAAGGGTGTTTCAACGCTCCGGGAGTTCAGGATCATGAGCTTGCTTAAAGAGGCGACTGAGAACAAACGGGAGGCTCACCAGCGCCAGGGTACTTTCCTTGCCTATGAGCTTTTTGCTACTGTTCTTGGACGCACCTTTGAGCCGTATGTCATCCAAGTCGTTCCCCAGTTGCTTGGAGGATTCGGTGATGCTAGCATTGATGTCCGTGATGCCTGCCTGGACGCTTCTAAGGCTTGCTTCCAGAACCTCAGTTCTTATGGTGTGAAGAAGATTCTTCCTACCCTGCTCGATGGGTTGGATGATACTCAATGGCGCAGTCAAAAGGGAGCATGTGAACTCCTGGGAGCCATGGCTTATCTTGACCCGCAGCAGCTTGCCGCCAGCTTGCCCGATATCATTCCCCCTCTTACAGTGGTCCTAAACGACACTCATAAAGAAGTCCGCAACGCCGCAAACCGCAGTCTTCAGCGGTTCGGAGAAGTCATTAGCAACCCCGAAGTCAAGAGCCTGGTTGGTGTCCTACTCAAGGCCCTGAGTGACCCGACCAAGCACACCGATGAAGCACTGGACTCCCTCATCAAGGTTTCATTTGTGCACTACCTGGACGCTCCTTCACTGGCTTTGGTTGTCCGTATCCTTGAGCGTGGTCTTAGTGACCGCTCCAATACCAAGCGGAAGTCCGCTCAAATCATCGGTAGCTTGGCTCACCTTACTGAACGCAAAGATCTCATTTCGCACTTGCCAATCATTGTGGCCGGCCTTAGCTTGGCTATTGTCGACCCTGTGCCCACTACTCGTGCCACCGCTTCCAAGGCCCTGGGTTCCCTTATCGAGAAACTTGGCGAGGATGCTTTGCCCGATCTCATCCCCAACCTTATGATTACACTCAAGTCCGATACTGGCGCTGGAGACAGACTGGGCTCTGCTCAGGCCCTGGCAGAGGTTCTCGCTGGTCTGGGTGTTACAAGACTCGAGGAGACACTGCCTACAATTCTCCAGAACGTCTCCAGCTCCAAGGCTGCTGTGCGCGAAGGATTTATGACTCTGTTCATCTTCTTGCCTGCTTGCTTTGGTAACAGCTTCGCCAACTACCTCAGCAAAATCATTCCTCCCATTCTTGCTGGTCTTGCTGATGATATCGAGTCCATTCGTGAAACCTCCCTCCGTGCTGGTCGCCTATTGGTCAAGAACTTCTCTGCCAAGGCCATTGACCTGCTTCTTCCTGAATTGGAGCGTGGACTGGCAGACGACAGCTACCGCATTCGTCTCAGTTCAGTCGAGTTGGTTGGAGACTTGCTCTTCAGTCTTACTGGTATTAGCGGTAATACCGAGGCGGACGAAGAGGAGGAGGAAGCCACTCAAGCAGGCCAGTCTCTTCTTGAAGTTCTTGGAGAAGAGCGCCGAGATAAGGTTCTCTCTGCTTTGTTCATTTGTCGCTGCGATACTTCGGGCTTGGTCAAGAGCGCTGCCATGGCTGTTTGGAAGGCATTGGTCGCTTCCCCGAAGACTCTCAAGGATATGGTGCCTACCCTTGCTCAACTCATCATTCGTCGGCTTGGTTCATCAAACATGGAGCAAAAGGTTATTGCCAGCAACGCGCTCGGCGACCTCATCAAGAAGGCTGGAGAATCAGTGCTGTCCACCTTGTTGCCTCTGCTTGAAGAAGGCCTGCAATCTTCGCCAGATGTCGATGTCAAGCAGGGTATCTGTATTGCCCTGCGGGAACTCATCACGTCTGCCAGTCCTGATGGCCTGGAAGACTATGAGAAGGTTCTCATCTCTACTGTCCGGGTCGCTCTCGTGGATAACGATGAAGATGTCCGTGAGGCTGCCGCCGAAGCCTTTGACGCTCTCCAGCAGATTTTAGGAAAGAGGGCCGTGGATCAAGTCCTGCCTTACCTGCTGCACTTGCTCAGAAACGACGAGGAGGCTGAACAGGCTTTGTCTGCACTGTTGACCCTGCTCACTGAGCAAACCCGTGCAAACATAATCCTGCCTAACCTCATTCCTACCCTGCTTACCCCGCCGATTTCCTCCTTCAACGCCAGAGCCCTCGCATCTCTTGCCGAAGTTGCAGGAGGTGCAATGACAAGAAGATTGCCCAATATTCTCAACGCCTTGATGGATGGTATTATCGAAACCAAGGACGACGAACTTCGCTCGGAACTCAGCACTTCCTTCGATACTGTGTTGGTGTCCGTTGATGAGTACGATGGCCTGAATGTCGCCATGAACGTTATGATGACTCTTGCCAAGCATGATGACCACCATCGCCGTGCCGAGGCCGCTCTCCATCTGACCAGGTTCTTCGCTGAGGCTGATCTCGACTTCTCGAGATATTACCCAGACTTGATTCGTGTCTTGCTAGTCTCATTTGATGACCGAGACAGCAGTGTTGTCAAGGCTGCATGGACCGCCCTCAGTGGCCTTATGTCTCACATGCGTAAGGAAGAGATGGAAGTTTTGGCCATCCCCGCTCGCCAGATTTTGCGACAGGTCGGTGTTCCTGGCGCAGATCTTCCTGGCTTCAGTCTTCCCAAGGGAATCATGGCTATCCTGCCAATTTTCCTTCAAGGGCTTCTCAACGGCACTGTGGACCAACGAACACAATCAGCTCTGGCAATTTCCGATGTTATCGACCGTACTGGCGCTGCTTTCTTGAAGCCTTTCGTTACTCAGATTACTGGTCCTCTGATTCGTGTCGTGTCCGAGCGCTCAGTCGACATCAAATGTAAGTGTTTCTACGATACGTCTTTGCACCAAATACTTGGGATGCTCATTTTTAACTCCCTACAGGTGCCATTTTCTTTACGCTTAACAAGCTACTCGAAAAGATTCCATTGGCTGTTAAGCCTTTCCTTCCCCAATTGCAGCGTACATTTGCCCGTGGTCTGGCTGATTCCTCTAGTGAGACACTGCGTAATCGCGCAGCCAAGGGTCTTGGTATTCTGATTACCTTGACCCCCCAGTCGACCCTCTGATTGCTGGTAAGTGTTTCTCTGTAATAGACGCATTTCGCATTCAGGGAGAGACATAGCTAACGTACATCTCAGAACTTATTACTGGATCCAAGACCACTGACGTGGGTGTGAAGAATGCCATGATGAAGGCCCTTCAGGAGGTGGTCGGCAAGGCTGGCGGCAACATGAGCGAGGCATCTCGGACAGCCATTCTCACTTTGATTGATGATGAGTCTAGCGACGAGAATGACAAGGTGGCTATCACTAACGCGAAACTGCTGGGTGCCCTTGTCAAGGTTCTCCCTGAGTCTAGTGCCACTCCTCTGATCAAAAACCGCATTCTCAGCGGCCAGCTCTCACATGCGTCCGTGCTCGGGTTAAACTCTCTCTTAGCGGAGGCGCCTGCATCCCTGATCGAGAATTTCTCCACCGAAACGATTTCGACCATCTGTCAGGGAATTGCGGACAAAGATCCTTTTGTGTCTGATAACAGCGTTCTCGCTGCTGGCAAATTCCTCCTGTCTGAGGATGGCAACCATAGCTTCGAGACGCACAAGACGATCTTTGAAGCTCTTGCTCCTGTCATTCCACCAGGCGCTCCAGTTGACACCCGCCGCTTGACGCTTGTAGTCATTCGGACTATCAGCCGTCTCCACCCGGAGATGACTCGTGCTCACCTGGCTCTGCTAGCACCGCCCATCTTCGGTAGCGTTCGTGACCTAGTCATCCCTGTGAAACTAGCCGCGGAGGCTGCTTTCCTTTCAATATTCTCCGTGGTGGAGTCTGATACTGAGGTCTTTGACAAGTATATGGCCGGCCCCGGTGCCTCTCTTCCACCCGGACCCAAGCGCAGCATGTCAGACTACTTCAAACGTGTTGCTATGCGTCTTGCGGGCCAGGCTCGTGAGCGCCGTGTTGCTGAAGGAGGTGAAGGTGGGCTCGGTCTGTCGAATGATGAGGTCGATGATGAAAAGGAAGTGTGGAGTATTGGCAAGGTGGATCTGGGAGAGGATGCATTTGCCGATGATTAAGTGATGTCTATGAATGAATGCCCAAGTGACGAATGTATCCATCGGAGCATTAAGAAAGAAACGGGTCAAAGAACTCAAGGTCGCAATCTACATGCATGTAGAAGTTTCGGCCTTGTATTCGTTTTTGTTTATTTGTGTGATTCGTACAAAAGCTGTTTGATGATGAAATGTCGATGATTATATTGTTTCAAGTGGATTCTCAAATTTTGCCTCAATTAGATGTATAGACTTGTTCGTACAGAAGATTTTAGCCGCTAATTGAAATTTGCATATCGATGCCTTCTCTATGAAGTACTTAAATGTAAATAGATATCCTTGAACATGTCATTCGGGTGTGAAGCTTCCAAGGTTGATGTTGATGTTGATGTTGACAATGACATATTGGATTATGTCAGGCAATAGTGGGGCGCTCTGTTAAAGTGGGGATGAATCCTAATGAGGTTAGTCTATATCATGTGACCTTATCTCTTGATACAGATCACGTGCGGTGATCTTAAGAAGAAACGTAACCAACGCCTTCTCTTAGTGTAGACAGTGGGCAGTTTCGCATTTAATTCCTTGGAAAATACTCCTCGATTTCAATTGATCTGTATCTTTTAGATTATTTTCGGCTTCTATCGTTCCCTCCTATAATTCTATCTCGATACTCCGCAGATTGAAAATTTCAAGGTTCGGATTACCCGATCGGGCTAGGGCTAAGGGTGTAACCCTAGTACCCTAGTGTGGAAGGGCACTCGCTTACCAGGAATTAGCTAATCGGCCCGCCCAACTTCTCACTGTCTGGATTTCCCAGTCGAGTGCCCTACGAACATCATCCGCCAACCGACCGTCGCCGACATCAAGATGTGAGTGCCATCTGATATACACTATCCCCGAGAGAATCCAAGCCCTGTGATTTGAATTTCGCGAACTCGCTAGATCGCCATGTCGAACAGAGGAGAAAGGATGGATCTTGATTTGAAGCAATTGTGTGCCAGTGGCTGACCCCGACTTTTTTTCTAAACAGGGTCAACCTTCGCACCCAGAAGCGCCTCGCCGCCTCCGTGGTCGGCTGCGGCAAGCGCAAGATTTGGCTCGACCCTAATGAGATGAACGAGATCTCCAACGCCAACTCCCGTCAGACCATCCGCAAGCTCGTCAGCGATGGCCTCATCATCCGCAAGCCCGTCACCATGCACTCTCGTGCCCGCGCCCGTGAGCTCAACGAGGCCCGCCGCATCGGTCGTCACCGCGGTCTGGGTAAGCGCAAGGGTACCAAGGACGCCCGTATGCCCAGGTATGAAGGATTCAATATCGAGAACGTAACAGTCATCTCGGATTCGATCGAGACGATTTGATATTAGGAGACATCCATGCTGATTTGGTCTCTTTCTACTTTACAGCCAGGTCCTCTGGATGCGCCGCATGCGTGTTCTCCGTCGTCTGCTCGTCCGCTACCGTGCCGCCGGCAAGATCGACAAGCACCTTTACCACGAGCTCTACCACCTGAGCAAGGGTAACACCTTCAAGCACAAGCGTGCTCTGGTTGAGCACGTAAGTTGATTCCTCGAGCTGCAATTCCATTTCCCTTTCCATCCGGCTATCGATATGCGAAAACCAACCCCGCCACACTTGAAACCCTCCCCGCACAGCACAGTCTGCTGACATTATTTCTTCGTAACTCCAGATCCAGAAGGCCAAGGCTGAGCGCCAACGTGAGCGTGTCCTCAAGGACGAGATGGACGCTAAGCGTGCCAAGAACAAGGCTCTCCGTGAGCGCCGCGCTGAGCGCGTCGAGGCCAAGCGCACTGCCCTCGAGGCCCAGGAGTAAATCCTTTCAAAATCTCATTCCATTGTGTGACGTTTTTCTCATGTTCGGCGATGGTGCGGAGGTTGAAAGCGGTTCCCTTGTGGGCTAGTTCCGGGATTCGGCCCCTACAAAGTTTTTTGTCCCCCCTCGAATTCTAGGTCGGCCTTTTTACTTTTCGACTCTTTCCTATAGTCGGACTCTTTTTTCTTCGAAAATCTTTGGCGACTGGCGGGGCTTTCTGGAAAATTGGGAATGTGGGGGCAATAGGAAGATGCGATGATGATGTGATACTCAAGCTTCTCTTGTTAATATCGAGAAAGCAAAAGGAAACTACTTTTTTCTCTCAAAACAAAAAAACTAAAAACTTCCCCCATCGGCATGGCGCTTGTGTGTTACGAAATGTGATCGCTTCCTTTCAATCTCTTGCGTCTGGGCTCTTATGCTTGGCCCTGCATATCGTAGAACCTTTGTAGATAGTACACGTCCACCCCACTCCCCCCCTCTCAGCACTCTTTATTGCCTGTTCGCAGCCCGCTGTCTACCTTATGGAAACGAGGCACTCATTACCTATGGTCCCCCGGGAATCGATTGACAGCTTACGTGTGTATCAAAAGAACATTGAATCTTACGCTTTCCATCTCAGACTTCGACGAAACATCTGAATTAATCCGTATTCAAGTATATGAACCATTGTTCAAATGTTGTATGTAAATAAGGTTCCAGCCCTGGAGACAGAATATACATTCAAGTTCAGCCCAACGTCTTTTCCATCTCCACAAAACACAAGTCCTCCGCTAACACGAGGTGCGGGAAAGCCTCCCTAGGAAAAGGCGAGACCTCACCTGTCTTCCGGTATCCTCTCCGCTCATACCAAGCAATAAGCTCCCGTCTCGTTGATACGGCATTTAGCCCAGCCTTCGTCGATCCCCAAGTCTCGTGACAGTACTTTTCAGCATATTCTACCACTTGGCGCCCAACGCCAGATTGTTGATAGGCCCCGTTCACTGCAATCATAGCAAGACGCGCAGTATCAGCTTCGCGCTTTGAGATTTCAATAGAAGCCACAAGGTCCTTGGTTTCATTGTCCGAGGGGGCTATGATGATTGCCTTGTCTGGGTGGGTGATTGTGGCGAGGACATCTTCGAGGCGAACACGGAAGTTCCGGCCGAGTTCCATATCTGCAGTCCAATTTTCGCGTGTGTCTTCTGCACGAAATGCGTATTCCACGAGCTCCCGGATTGATGGGGCATCGGCTGGTGTTGCCAGTCGAAATTGGAGGTGAAGACTCATGATGTTAGAAGTTGATATGTAGAGTTGACTCGAGTCTTTGGAGTTGGCTTGTTCAAGTTTGTGGCTTCTTGTGCATAAATTGGATTTGGGATTTATATATTTGCAATTTCACAAGGCTGTGATATGACTTCCAAGGTTTTCTTCGTTAATATAATGTAACATCGACATTTGAAGTTCGATGTAATGGGAAGGGCGTCAAAACGCGCTTGGCGGGTATTTATATTTAGCACTACAAAATCGCGCAACTTCAAGTTGAAACTGCGCTTCAGCACGTCCACAGAGTGTCTACTCAATAATTTACTCAGAAATCAAAGCGCAAAAGGTTAACAGGCAATAAATGACTCGCTTTATTGAACTACCTTTTTCCTCAATGTTGCCAAAAATCCGTATGAACTTGCCATCGTTTATCGCACGATAAGATAAAAGACGTGGCCCCATATTAAATAGAGTAAGCACTAGATTACCGTCAGCCGCAGTAAATTTTAAGATCGAGGTAAATTGATGAAGCTTACCATCGCTAAATTCCTCGAGCGTCGAACAGATCAAGTGTGCTCAGCGGTCGTGCAGCTTAGATCGAGGTTGGTCCCGAGGTATTCACGGGCTTCGAGTCTCAAGTTGAGGTGGCTTCTAAAAAAAAAATCAATAAGGATGTAAAACACCGAGCGTCGAAATTACTTACTAACAGGAAGCGCATAGATCTGAGAATGTCGACGATTGATGAAGTACACGATCGGTTGCTCTTCATTTGACAATGGAGGTTCAGGCAGCTCCCCGTTGTAGAAAGTAGAAACACTTAATCCCCATTTCCATGAGAACAACAAAGTTATTTTCGGTGACTGTCACTTCGTCTTTTACTAATTCAGCTGGAGGTCCTGTTAACAGATCAGGCATAGTGGGGCTCCAGAGCATGGTGTGTTCGTCAGGGTCATAAGGAGGACATCCCGGGCCAAAGACGCCCTGTTTAGCAGTTCGTTCGATGAAGAAATCCCAGTTGAAATAATCTGAGCGCATCCATCTATCAACGCGAGCAACACGAGGAGGTCAAAGGCAGTCGTATTCTGCGATTTCCCCAATGGGCTTGGCTTGACCTGGTGCATATATGATGATAATTCGGCTTTGCATCCATCGGAAAGGGAGTTCTTCTTCCTCCTTCTCATACGCGTCGTGAGATAAACCCCTCATGCTGTATTGAGAATGAAAGAGAAAATTGAGATATATTTAGAATCGATTTGGTACATTGATTGACTGAGAGGGGTGAGACAATACACTTGATTTGATGTAAGAGGTATGGTAAGAGAGGAACTTAGAGGGCTGAGAGAGAGAGAATCAAAATAAAAAGCAGTGTAAAGCAATGGCTTAAATAGACGCTTGTAGGTAATTAGGCACCAAGAGCGGTAGTAGTGAATGCTACAGGCATAATGTCACAACATATCTATGCCTACAGAAGCATAACCGTAGAAATCCCATTAACTTCCATTCATAGTACATGCCTAAATGCACGTGGTTTTGAGTAATAGATCATAAAAACGAGAGGAAACTATGAAACCGACTGTGTAAACAATGGAATATTACCACATCAACTTAATATTCTTACATTGCTGCTGTTGTTGATCATTTCTTCATTGTATTTGTCAACTGGTGGAGTATCACAGTGAGGCTCGGCGGAACCAATCATATCACGGGGCACGTAAGGCCTCAACTTGAGGTCACGACCCCCGCATATCCTCGGAGTATTCCAAGGTTTAAGGCATACAATATTCCACGGACTTAGAAAGTTCTTTCATCCATCCATCCAGGTTATCCAAATTATTATGTTGCCCAAGTAGAATAACAATAACAAAGGTGTTATCATCATGTCAGCCACTACACTCGAGGAGTGGGTTAAACTTGAATGTAAGTGCATTGTGGTGTTTACATCCCCCGCATAGTACAACCTGACACGCTTTTAGGTCAACCCACAAATTCTTCGGCCAACGGAGTTCTAACATGGACAGCTTCTATCTCGAGATCGCGAGTTTCTACTGCAGATGGCCTGGGATTGAGTGAAAATGCGGATTCTGGTGCCATGAACAGCCTAGAAAGCTTACTTCGCATAGTACAGCAACTGAAGCTCAAGAGACTTCGCGCAGAAGAAATCGAAGAACTCCAATTTGTTGCGGCTGGTGAAACATTTTCAGTATCACGATGTCATTATGAAGGGAAAGTGGTCGCCGTCAAGCGCATTCGATTGAATGAAGAAGGGTCAAATTCCGATCGACGACATTTTCAGCGACGTTTACAGTCAGTTCTACGAGAGATATCAATTCTGTGTCATCCACCAATTGCCCACCACCCGAATATCATTAGTCTTTTGGGATATGGGTGGTCCATGCAAATGCAGCGGGTCTCCCCTTTCATTTCTCTAGAGTTTGCTACACATGGCTCATTGAGAGATTACATGAAAGAGCGGAAACGATCAATCAAGACAAAATTGATCCTGGTTGGGGATGTGGCAGCAGGGTTAATGGCATTGCATAAGTGTGGAATTGTGCATGGTGATTTGAAGGCTGATAATGCGGTGGTCTTTTCTTCACTAGATCGTCCGTCCATGTCGATTGCCAAAGTCTCTGACTTCGGACATTCTATCTTGGTGAGCTCAGCGTCAGAAGAAAAGTCGAAATACGTTGGGACAACATTGTGAGTCAATGTTGAAGATAGTAGATAAAGAGACTTTTCTTTGCTGACTTTGTAGATATAATGCACCCGAGGTAGCCAATCAAAAGAACCAGCCCATCCCCCTTGAACAGCTTCATAAATGCGACATCTGGGCTTTTGGGCTCTGCGTGTGGGAAATTCTCGCAGATGGAGAAATTTATTTCAAACACAACTGGCGAACGGATCCCGTTTACCATGCTCCTCCGTCCTACACCTCGCCAACTTCGCCTGTAGACCAAAAGTCCCACGAAGAAATCCCGATCGGAGAAGACAACGCGAAAAAAGACGAGAATGAAGAAGAGAACGTGCTCGGTAACTTCGATCTTCACCATACCAAGACCCTTGCACTCGATTTCGTGAATAGTATGAATATTCCAGGGATTGGATTTGAGAAAGGTTATCTTCGCCCATTATTGAATGGCACATTGTGCAATGATCCCACCAAAAGAATGTCCGACCTGAGCTGTACACCAGTCATTGGATTTTGGAACAAAAACTTTGGCGCTTTGTCTTTGCAATCGAAGCTTGCCATTTACACATTTTCAGGAGATATTCGATACTCTATATTCAGCAGGGACAATGGCCCGTACATCATTTGGGAGCAACAGGAACAACTGTTGCAGGATTTCGAGACCGTCGCTCAGAAAAATGAGCCCCAGAAAAACAACGGGTCTGCTATATTTCAGACAATGCTTTGTTATGTGAATGTTTTTGGTACATCGATGGACTTATCCAAGGCTTCACAATTTCTACACGCGGCTGAGGAAGCAAATCATTTGGTAGCCTGTATTTTGGGATGTCGATTGCAAAATGCATTCTCTGGAGATCACGTTTCTACAAAAAAGTATAGCGAGTGCTTAGCTCTTGGCTTTAGCAAGATTGGGCAACATGAAAAGTCGACCGCTATCTCAGTGCATAATGGCGAATCAGTCATGGAATTTGCAGATTACTCTGCTCTTAAAGACGCAATTCTGCACGAGCGTACCTTTGCGGACGTTGATAAAGATGACCTTGAGAAAATCATCCTCACGCGAAATGGATCTTCACAGAGCTGGAATGTTTTAGAGATGGCCATACAACAGGGAGATATTGATCTTATGGGCCGATTACTTCCGGCTTTTAGCCAAAAACTAAATGAACCAGGAAAGAATGGATGTATTTTGGTGCAAGCAGCTCGCTGGGGCCACGGGGACATGGTTATCCGGCTTCTACAAGAAGGAGTAACTATCTCGCATAGGAGTCCAAGCTCCTATCTTCTGCACTGGCTTTTTTGCCTTGACAAAAGTGACCTACTTGAGGTTCAGAGGCTGCTGCAAAAGAGAATGAGCCAAAGTGATCGGCTTTCAGCAATCAGCTGTGCGGTCGTAGAAAAATTTCCACTCCACCCACAATGGCCATTTGTGGTGCACGGCACACCACTCGCAACTGCAGTTGCCTCTGGTAGTCTCGCGGCCGTGGAAACCTTACTGAGTCTGAAAGCTGATCCAACTGCGGCAGCTTTTGCCAGCACTGAGGAAGACGACTCGGCACCAGTGTTGACGCCAATTCATCTTGCTATATCTTATCATTTCCCGGAGATGGTCAAGAGGTTGTGGTATGCCGCATTTGGTCAGAAAAAAATCAAACTGAATGGAGGAAGCCGTTCACATAAGCTGGGTCGCTTCCCAATCGCATGTAGTATTAGTCTAAGGACCAACTGCGAGCGATTTGCGATTCATGGAAGTCGTCATCGACAAGTAATCCAGGAGACCATTGATCTGCTTCCAATCGAGGCATTCACTCAGACGTCGCCCGAGGGCAAGGATGCGATCACGCAAGCAATAGACCTTGAAGATGTCGAAGCCGTGGAGTTGATCCTCCAAAGTCACCCGATACTTGCTCGTAGACGACTCTGTCAGCCAGGAAAAGACGTTATGTTCACATACCCGTTGCATTTTGCCGTTCAAGTAGGCTCCCTTCGGGATAGTGAAGAATCTGCACAGATTGTGAGTGTTATTATGAAACTTGACCCAACTGCTATCAATAGACCGGATAGCTCCTCAGCCAAACCAATACATGTTGCTGCTATGGGGACATCGGCCCGTATGCTAAACACGCTTCTCGAATATGGCGCCAAACCTTTCGAGCTGGATGGCCGCGGCCAAACACCACTGTTCTTCTGCAACAGTGCAAATGTCGCGAAGGTGCTGTTGTCAAATGGCGCAAATATTAACCATAAAGATCAATTAGGCTTTACCCCTGTTCACGCAGCGATAAACCAAGGCGCAATAGAACTCTTGCAAGAACTTATCAATGCTGGTGCAGAATTGAAGTACGTTGCTGGTGAGAGTGGGTCGCCACTACATTGCGCGGTGAAGAAAAGGTCTCTTTTGATGGTAGAGATGCTCTTGAAGGCCGGTATGGACGTCGATGTGAAGGACACCAACAATCGTACATCATTACTTGACGCGATAGACACAGGCCGCTCAGATCTGGTTTCGGTTTTGTTCGAAAACGGTGCAGATCCCTTTATAATGGATAAGAATGGCTCATCACCTTTCCATATGGCCCTGTCCTGGCCCAACGCCAGTATCCTGATTAAATTTCAAATATCCAAAAAGCTCGAGACCCTATCCTTTGAGACAAAAGTGGCCGCTTTATACTTCGCAGCTGAAAACTCCGAGCCCGGGACATTGAGATTATTTCTATCAAAAGCATTCGGACCAGTATTACGCGAGAACAGACCTGTTTTCCTATATCGTCGGGATGTAGATATAGCAGTCCACAAGGCGGTATTGGCCTCTCGAGCAGATCTACTTGGGACATTGTTGGACTATGGACTCAGGGTCGACCCAGAAGACGATGACGGCAACACACCTCTTCTACTAGCTTGTTTAATGGGTCGTAAACGACCTGGTTTTGATCAATACTCTCGCGCAAACGTTTGCGTCACACTCATTAACCACGGAGCCAACATCAAAAGCAAGAATAAGCGAGGAATCAACCCTTTCTCTATCGCTCAAGCGCATACGGATTATCATGTAATGTCGCTTCTACTCGACCATGCTTTCAGGTTGAGTGATCTAGATGCGAAGTCTCGTATGTTGGACTCGATCAAAGGTCCCGAAAAGGACAAGCAACACTGCCAAGAGTCCCGAGAACTCATTGGCGATGAAACGATTGACCTGCAGTTACTTAAACAGGCAGCGATAAAAGAGGAATGGAGTTTCTTCATGGCCTGCATCGGAGGGAACTTCGTGGGAAAGAACGATCTGCTTCAAATCTTCTCAAGACCACGATCGTACCGTGGGGTCGAACCAGTCGATAGTCTGGACGTTCTACGCTATCAATGTGTCCAAAGAGACCAAGAGATCGTTCGCTATTTACATCAAATAGCAACCTTGGGAGCCACTATTGAATCCAAGGTTCCTTTCGGAAAGCGAAATCTGCAGACAGAATGCTCTGAATGTGCAGCTGGTCTGAGTGCCACTTTGTGGCCTAAGGAGGACATGCCAGCATCATAGGACACAGGTGAGAAAGACAAAGCAACTCTAGAAAACTTAACAAGACGGACTAAGAAGCGATTTTCAGGATCCCAATCTAAAGACTCAAGTAAGGAAAACTCAATTCACCAAAAAAAGTGGGGCTGGGGTTCAAATGAGCTCCCCGATGACCGAATGTCTTCTGATGAAAATGAGTCCTATTATGATGCTTGGTAATTAGCGACAACAAGGGCCGGGAAAGAAAACGAGGAGGGAGATCTGGAAAATAATGCAAGGAGCCCAGAAGAAAGCGAACATTTATATTTTGAGAGCGCAGTATCACTGAATAGGTCCCTGGGGAGTTCGCTTAATGATTTAGCCAGTCCCTCGAGGGATTAGGCCATTCACGTGTTGTTCTTTGGTTTAATTTGAATAATTGGACTTATGTATGGAATCCGTCAGAAGAACATGGTGTCAGTTGCCACAATAATCTCAAGAATTAGCACATCTCGCCCAAATAAAATGCAGGATTTCATCATTTACGAGCTACGAGGTGGGACTCTACTACAGAAGCGAGCGGAGTATCGGACGGCGATTTATCGGACTAAGCCTTACTCGGTTCGGGATCGACGACGCCGATCCAGCATCATCCCGAATGTAACAGCGGGCTCCTTTGAAACATTTCCTGGAGAAAGAGACTCATTTGTTCGCTTGGTATGAATCTTCACATGAGAAAAGAGGAAAACACCCCACAGAATACGATTGTTTGTCCGCTGTCTCGTGAAGTAATTTCCGATGGATAGCCCCGAACCATGAAGATCGTCGCTCTCTACCCAATCAGACGCATAGTCCTTCATGTTCCCCGTGGGGCATGATGTTGTGCTGAAAGGCATGACTGGGGGTGGTTGGGGAATATAAAAAGCACAGAAGAATCCTGCATTCCAGGCATATCCACTTCATTTCGTCCATATTATCACGCAGTCATGATGTTGCCAATCAATGTTTTAGCACTTGCACTGTTAGCCCCAGGGGCTATCTCGACGCCTCTGCAGCCCGGGCGCCGCCAAACTAGCCTCAGCAGCTTCATCCAATCAGAATCCTCCGTTGCCCTACAAGGTGTGCTGGACAACATCGGCGCCAATGGAAGCAAAGTATCTGGCGCCTCATCTGGAATTGTGGTGGCGTCGCCATCCAAAGTGAACCCTGATTGTGAGTGCTGATTTGCACATGATTTTTGTTTTGTTTTTCACAAAAATACCACATATGATGCAAGGGCTGACATTGGCTATTAGACTTTTACACTTGGACGCGAGATGGTGCCTTGACCCTGAAAGCTTTGATTGATGCATTTATTGCTGGAGATAGTTCATTGGAATCCACCATTCAGGAGTACATTGATGCTCAAGCCAAACTGCAAGCTGTGTCTAACCCATCTGGTGATCTATCTGATGGATCCGGACTTGGAGAGCCCAAGTTCGAAGTGAATATTACTGCTTTCACTGGTGACTGGGGTCGTCCCCAGCGCGATGGACCAGCTCTACGAGCCACTGCTCTTATCGCCTACGGCAACCATCTGGTGTCAGCTGGAGAGACATCTACAGTTAAATCCAACATTTGGCCTATTGTGCAGAATGATTTGAACTATGTTGCACAGTACTGGAATCAGACTGGATTTGATCTTTGGGAGGAGATTGAGGGCTCTTCCTTCTTCACCATCGCTGCTCAACACCGTGCCTTGGTGGAAGGAAGTGCATTTGCCTCTAGCCTCGATGAAACCTGCGCTGGTTGCGATTCACAGGCCCCTCAAGTTTTGTGTTTCCTCCAGGATTTCTGGAATGGTACCGCTGTCATTTCTAACTTGGCAAATGACGGTCGCTCCGGCCTGGACGCAAATTCCTTGATTAGCACAATCCAAACCTTCGACCCCGAAGCCGCCTGCGACGATACGACCTTCCAGCCTTGCTCCGAGCGTGCACTGTCGAACCACAAGCTGGTTGTCGACTCCTTCCGCTCGATCTATAGTATCAACAGTGGTAAATCTGCCGGCAGCGCTGTTGCGATCGGAAGATACGCCGAAGATACTTACCAGGGAGGCAATCCATGGTATGCTGGACTCTCTTCTTGCTCATTTCCAATTATGTCCTTGCCAAGTTTCTAATAATCATACCAGGTATTTGGCCACTCTGGCTGCGGCCGAGCAACTATACGATGCTCTTTACCAGTGGGATAAGCAGGGAACGCTGTCGATCGGCCAGACCAGTCTGCCATTCTTCCAGGCTCTGGACTCTTCGACTGCCACTGGAAATTACTCCAGCTCTTCTTCCACATACTCCTCTCTTACCAGTGCCGTGAAAACTTATGCTGATGGCTTTGTGTCGATTGTCCAACAATACACTCCCAGTAACGGATCTTTGGCAGAGCAGTTTACCCGAGACGATGGCACACCGACTTCTGCTGGCGATCTGACTTGGTCTTATGCTGCATTTTTGACAGCTGGTGATCGTCGGAGTGGAACAGTGCCTAGCAGCTGGGGATCTTCCACTGCTAACGAAGTTCCATCTCAGTGCTCTGGTAGCTCTGCGACTGGCAGCTATTCGACACCATCAGTTGGAAGTTGGTAACTTGGTAACATGATAACTTGAAATTGGTACTATAGTCAAACCAGTTAGAAATTTCATTACTTGCGAAAAAACCTGGCATAGTGTGTGTTATAATAGAGATCGTAAATTCTTTTACTTATTTTTCTATAAACTGCACAGTTGACAAGTGGTAAGCACCCGATCGGGACAGATACCGCGAGGCTCGAATCAATCAACAGAAACTAAACCTGATTGAGTTTAGTGGCTTGGATGTGGATCCTGCGTACGAGAAGCAGCAGGAAGAGGAGGGAGAGAGGAGAAACGAGAGGCTCTGCGCCCGAGGCCCTTTGCAGCCTAAACTTCTTAATCCAAAGAAAAGTCTCTTCTATTCCTTCTTTCCCTCTCATTTCATCTCTACTCTGTTTTCTTGTTTACCAAGTCTCTCATTTCATTTTTTCATTTTTTTCATTTTCATTTTTCTCTCAACCAATACATATCAGCTCGGTGGACCATGGGTCGCCTCCACAAGGACGATCGCCCCGATACGGCAGCATCTTCTCACTCACTTCACTCTATCGACGATGACCTCCCACCTCCTTATACCGATGAACCCAACATTGGCCCGAGTTCTCACACATCTACCTCGGGCACTGCTCCCCTCCCAATCCACCTCCGCCTCGTGGATTCAGCCTACATTCTCCCCGACTCCACTATCAAGGCCGATGATAAGTGCGCGATTTCACTCGCGCCAACTCTCTCGCGAAACAGCAATGAATTATTCCACGCAATCCGGCGGCAGATGAAGTTGCCTCCGCGGCCATTAATCTACGTCAAAGGCACGCACACAGAATCAAAGAGCAATGCAAAGAAGGGAGCCAACAACAGCGTGACGGATTTCGAGTTCAAGCTTGATCTGGCCGAAACCATGCTGACTGGATGGGAGGGCGAATCGCAAATGGGCATCAAATGGGTGGAAGAGGAAGTTTTGACCGACGAGGATCATAAACCCGCTTTTCGTGGGGGAAGATTCAAGTCGCGCACATATGTAGCGAATTCCCTACGCGCACCTCACTCCGAGGATAGCGATGCGCTTCTCGCTTCTGATTCAGTGCTTGGTGCCGATGATGCGCCCGAGCAACCCTCCACAAATAATGAAGCCCAGTTGAAGATGTGGTGTGAACGGTTTTGCAATGATCCGTCAACTGTGAAATCGTATGTCATCGTCTCCCGAGAAATCCATATCGTCCTTAGCACTGATACTAATTTTCTCTCTCCTCGTCGCAGATTCACGCTCCATCGAAAAATTAGTGGGTTCGATTGGAAAGCGATGCGCAATGTACTCGCGTCACATATCCGCGAACTCAATTACCTTGGCTCAGTCGCCTTCCAGTTCGATATTGCTCAACAGTCCGTCACCATATATTCCCCCCATTGGATCAACCGTATGCGTGCCAATCGTTACATTTGGTGGGCCTTCGTGATTCTCCAGCTCTGGATCATTGCATGGCCTATTATTTGGTTTATGGAAAGCCGGTATGAGCTGGTCCATACGCGCTGGCATTCTTCTGTTAGCTTTGATATGACCGGACTATCCAAGGAGTATGCACGCGGTCGTGATGAGGCCACTCTTGGTGAATTCTGGGCACCGGCTGTGAAACGAGCGGCGTGGAGCAAGCGATGTGGACAAGGAAATACTTTGACCAGGATGGATGCCGAGCGGGTCCAAGGGTTGACTCAAAACCAACTACTTGGGTTGGAGCAAAGAACAGACTCCGAGGCAGAGCAAGAGCGACGTGGTCGAATCAATAATGGCAACGGTGGCTTCATGGATCATGTTGTTGGATTTGTTCGTGGAGTTGGTGAAGTTGGACAGGATTGGAGATTGACGATGGGCTGGGGAGGCAACTCGTAAATCCAGATTATTATTCCTCTTTGAATTCCATTCATTTAATACTTTACCTGAAATAAGACATATTTAGCCCCGGTATCGCAGTTAATAATATGATCTACAATTTACATTGACTTGCATCATGAACCTCAAATTTCAATCGTTACCAGCGACCGTCCACTCGGGTCCCAATGCAAGACAATGCATCCAGAGTACCGACCGAACAAAGAGACAAATATCTGCACACATTGAGGCTGTTCATATCTAAGTTTAGGTTAAGGTAATCGCCCCATGTTTGCCCATCTAAGCTCGAAATATGAGCCTCTTCTGTGATTCATGAACACACGGTGTCTCCGAAGATACGACCTCGAGTGAGTCATAGCTTCGAGTTTAGCTAATTTTGATTGGCGATGCTTACGAGAATTCCGACACTAAATCTTAGGCTTGAAATGATGTCTTCATGGTATAAATAGCTGGTCTACCCAAGGTTTGTCGATCCCCCAACATTCTTCGGGCCAGATTTGAAGGTCTGACCAACTAAAACCAGATCAAGAATGCACTAAAATACAAGATTAGCAGTATATTGCCACCTTCAAAACTGGATGAACAATATACCATCGGTTGCTGAATTATTCTAGCCTAGGAAAATGAGTGAACCCTCGGCTTCAACAACCCCTACAAAATCCATAGGCTTCAGAGAATTTTGTGAATTCAACGAACAAACTTTCAGTCGACTCAGAGGTACAAATAAATGGACTAAGCACTACTTGGACTCCAAAAGCCACGAGCCTCCACCTTCATCATCGCCCCTGGAAATCTCCCTCGTGATTGAAGATCAGGGCGAAGGGGAACCACGCCATTGGTCTCTGTTTGTAGGTCACGAAAACGAAGCGGGTCACGTTTATCAAGTGACTGGCGATGCTGAGTTCATGAAATACGAGCCGTCCAATGGACCAGTAGATATCTCTCTTTCTCCCACTTCTTTCAATGTGTACAATCTTGCACAGTTGACTGAGCAGCAAGCACGAGTGGTACAGCAACTGGCAGAGCAGGAATGCCCCCCCAAGGCCCAAAATCGTCAGGCAGTTGTGGAGAATTGCCAGGGATGGACATTACGTGTCATTCATAATTTGGCGGAAATGTGTATCATCCCCATCGCTAAATATGATATGGCAAGCAGTATGCTCCAGCCTGTGTAAATGGGTATGTTCAAATGAAGGTGCTTCCATTCATACTAATAAATATCTTAATGGCATGATTATATTGCAATGATCCTTCAACTTCTACTGATGGACTTGGAGCAATGTATAAAAATTCTTAGCAGATAGATCGCTCGTAAATAAGCAACAAAAATGTTCATGATATCTAACAACTTTCATCAAAGAGACCCATGCTATCAAAAATCACATAAGGCGGTCCACAGATTAGGAAAAAAAGTCCGTCATTCATTCAAGAAGCATCGACTATAGAGCAAGTAGGCCAGCTACATCTTCTATCCCAGCCTAGGCATTCTCGGCGCAATCATAACACGCCGCGGCTGTTGTATGTGGAAGAAGCCCTGGGCTGTGCCGAAGTCGACATCTGAGTCCTCCGCATCGTGGGTATCATGGCTTGACAGTGAGTGTTTCGAGTCAAATCTATTATTCCATTCTGTGCCTTTCTCTCGATAAATCTGGCCAGAACCATCTAGAGCAAAAGGCTTAGAGCTAGATCCGCTTGTAGTCTCCGATCCACTGTCACAGAAAAATGTTTCTCTCTTGCGTTGAGCGCCACCCAACGATCGATTTGAGTGGTTAGCATGGCTGTTTGGCCATTCCTTGGTGTTTCCCTCCCAGCTGTGCGATGATTGTCTGCTGTTCCGATGGTTGATATAGAATGCTCTGAAAGCGGCACCGGAGGCGAGAATCAAGCCGAAGTTTGCGCTCATGGTAAGCCAGTATAACTGCCAGAGATCATATTTTATACCTGTGAAATCCGATCCAGCGGCCCGAGCGATTGACAAGGCAATCATGATCGAATTGAGGGAGAAGAATATTACTAGGCCGAACTTTTGCTTTCCTCCCATTCTAGTCTTCCAAATGAGCGATAATGGAATTGCCATAACTGGAATTGGCGAAGTGAGACGTTTAGTGCATGCTAGGTTATCAGGTAAATTTTATAGCAGAAACTTACTCATCAAGTCTCCCAGGATATCTAGGACTATTTGTGCTAATGCATAACGAGCGACACCATTCATTCCTCCCGTAGGACAAGAGACTGAGCTTCATGGTGAGAATCATGCGTTTTGGAAGATGTAATAGCGAGAAAAGGGTAAGTAGAGAAGGGGGACTTACACATCTTGATATCCCAATGAGGACAGCTAACGTAGAATACAAGGACGCCAAAGATTGTTGTGACAACATTGAACAAGAAAACAATCCACCAGTGGATTTTCCAGACGGGCAAGCGATCAACCAACTTCCAAAAGAATGCAAGGAAGAAGAACTTGATTGAGCATACCGAAAGCCAGGTCACCATTAAAACAGCGACAGTCCATTTATGGAAGTCCAATGACTTTTGAATCATGCTATCGGGAATTTCATCCAGTTGACCATTGAAGGAAGGGAATCCACCCAAATAGAACCCTGGGACAATTGTCTTCTGGTACAGCATAACGATCGCTGAAGTCATAAGGCCAGTCGCCAAGATCAGAATTCCATCGTCAATTTGGAGAGTCTTTTTGTGAATATAAACACGAAGCACGAAACAACGAACGACTACTGCAACAACGGCTAGTCCGAAGATTATGCCAATTGAGACCTAATTTCAAATTAGCGCATTAGCGGATGAAGTTTGCCATTTGAGGGACGCAGGCAGGAACACTCATACTTACCTGGAAGGCGGCCTTCGGTATAGGACCGAGATTATCTCCTGCCATGTTGACCTATCTTCCTTGGTTTCCGAAGTGCATGCATAAATGAGTGTTTAAAGATGAGGGGATGAGATGACTTTACAGGTTGGTGGAGAGAGAGAAAAAGGCCATGCCATGTGGACTGTGGCGTCATAATCAGCTTTGATACGAACCTGCAGATGGGGTCCAACAATCCATCGAACGATGCGCATTGACGGCTACACATTTCTAGTTATATCGGGCTAGTTTGGTTGACGTTTGGCCCCAGGATCGGAGGCGCACTAATACTAAACAGGTGCTAGATAATCTCCGGCTAAACCTCAAACGGCAAGCGACTGTAATTTACTGATCCATGGATAATACAGATTTTTTGTAGTAAGATACCAGTTCGTGTATGTAATTTGCTGGGAGGGAGACCAAGAATAGCCAGACCTGTGGACCAAGTGCTAAAGCCATAGAAGCCTTTCATTTGGAGCTCGCAATTATTTCCTTAATATTCCGCGGCACATTTAAATGAGAACTTCCCTATCAATAAATTTAATCATTGGTCTTCCCATTTCCTGCCTCGCTTCTGTCAGCATCTGGGGCCTCTTTGACAACACCGTCTGCATTACCACGTACACCGTACTTCTGTACTTACGGCTCCATTTCGCATGGCGGTGGCAACTATGGGGCCAGGAGCCCTCGATTATATTCATGCCAATGCAGGACGACTGGCTATCACTATAGGGTTAATTTTAGCCTCAAGATTCCTTTATCTCTTTTTTCAAGTTCGCCTGTTATTCTATCGCCTCCGCAAACAGGGCTTGGTATGTTTTTATTTGCCCCGACAACACCAAAAATATCAACCAAGATCCACTGACCCGAAGATAATATACAGGCTGTTCCTGCATATAGCTATTGGACTGGAAACCTTCTAATCCTGCCAGAATTTCTGGCAAAAATTCCGAAAGGGGCACAGCAGTCTGACGCATTTACCTTGCTGTCATACGAATTCCCCGAATTCGATAATTGCTTCTACATCGACCTATGGCCATTTGCCAAGCCACTCTTGGTTATTACAAGCTTAGACTTGGCAGTTCAAGCTTGTCAGACGTATGCACTGCCTAAGCCATCAGAGCTCGACGCGTACTTTCACCCATTTACTGGAGGCCCCAACATCTTTACGACAAATGGCCCCGAATGGAAAAAGGCCCGATCATTATTTCAGCCCGCCTTTGGTAATCGAAGGATAATCCAGCAGGTACCTCACATTGTAGATGAGGCTCAAGTTTATGTTGAAGTTTTGCGGGACCATGCACGCAATGGAGAGACATTCTCTCTCAAGAGAGTCACCTGTGATCTTCTCATGGACATCATTGGATCTTTTACCTTGTGAGCTTTGGTATCTTTTAAAATCACATCACCCTCCAATGCTGATCATGTTAATTAAGAAATGATCATTTGAACTCACAGCGTCAGCATAATGATCTGGCTGCGGCTATGAGAGCCCTTGCGGATTGGCACGTTCAGGATGAAGAAATGAATCCTTTCATTCGTTGGAATCCAATGAGATACATAGTCGAGTGGCACAGTGCCTACAAAATGTCTCGATATATTGAAAATGCACTTGATAAACGCTACGAGGTCTGGAAAAACAAAGATTACTCAGAAGAGCCAGAATCTATGATGGATCTTGCTATTGCAGACTTTATGCGGGACAGACCGACGAGCCGCAATTTGGATCCTGAGTTCAAAAAATGGGCAACCATACAGATTCGAACTTTTTTCTTCGCCGGACATGATTCAACTGCTGCAACAATTGTATATTGCCTGTACCTGTTGTCCAAAGGACCGGGGATCTTGGCCCAAGTTCGTGCTGAGCACGATCAGACTTTCGGTGCCGATATCACAACCACGGCGCAACAATTGAAGGATCGACCAGAATTAATAAATCAACTTCCTTTGACTACTGCAGTAATAAAGGAAGTACTGCGCCTCTACCCGCCTGCCTCTGCGTTGCGTGGTGGTATGCCAGGTGTTTACTTGGAAGACAAGAATGGCCATAAGTTCCCGACAGAGGGCTTACTTGTTTGGATTGTGCATGGATCGATCCAACGCAACCCGAATTATTGGCCGGAACCTCATTCATTCATTCCAGATCGATGGTTAGTTGCTCAGGGCCATCACCTTTATCCCCCGAAATATGCTTTCCGCCCATTTGAAGCAGGGCCGCGAGACTGTGTTGGACAGTCGCTAGCAATGGTCGATATCAAAGTTGCCTTGGCTCTTACAATCCGCGAGTTCGACTTTCATGATCAGTACGCGGAGTGGGATCGACAGCATCCTAATAGAAGTGGACCCAAAACGGTTTTTGGGGAGCGTGCGTACCAGGTTCCCCAAGGGGCTGCACATGCTGTTCATGGAATGCCGTGTCGAGTTGTTCAGCGACCACAGACTGGCCATTTATAATCCTTGCAATTTTAGAGAACTTGTATATTATAAGAATAGCTGAACTTTGGAAGTTGGTATCTGATTCAAAATCTTCAGATTGTCGGCAGTAGATAGCCTTCTCAGACTCAGCCTAGGTCGCTAAAGACAAAGCTTTAAAATAATTCGCTACGGTTAAATTACGGGTATATGAAACCATGGAAGTACGAATGGCCCCACAGTGACACGTTTGATTCCCAGCAAGCTAAGAGTGAGTACCCGACGGTCGGGGGTAAACCCATTGATGAGCGAGACTTAACTTCTTGATCAGGCTCCAGGATCGACCTCAACCTCATTATTAAATAAATAACGGACGCGGAAGTGGTTTCTTTTTCGTCATAAACATTTGAGTGATCACCATTATCTGGGCATCTACATCTACACAATCCTTCTGCTTTTACCCCCAAAATTGATTAAAGAGGCAAAAGTTGACATCATGGCAAATCCAGAATTCTCCCAAGCCGCAGTATTTTGTTTTTTAATTGTGATACCTTTCTATATCACACATATTGTGATTTCCATTCTGGATACGTTCATTGTTGGGCACAACCTACCTCGGGCTGATTCGGCCACAAGGTCGCATCTGTGCAATCATCTGGCTGCCACCGGACTCTCCAGATAGTGCTTGCTATTATTCAATTTAACGACGTCATGATTCTCAACAACCAATGTGTGTTTTATCCAATGAATCGGATTTCCTTTACCGCCCTCTTGGCAATTGTGATATATTGGAGAGAGCTGATGCCACAGTGGACCCAATGAAGGCGGGGTCAAACAAGCCACCATTTAGTTCCTTTCTTACCCTCCAAAGAAGTTAGCGACACCCATTTTCGTCAGTGTGCCAAGATCACATGAGGGCCAACCTACGTTGGAATTTTGGGAAATTTTATGAGGTCGACAAGGCGTCCAGTCACAACTGAACCTGCCAAGATGCAAAGATACGAGGGCCATGAGTTGTCTTTTCCCTGGATTATCTTTGCATATTCTGACACTTGAGAGGTTTCATGTTCACGTCAAATACGGATTACGGCGTGTCTTATGCTTATTTCCTCTGGTGAATTTTGTTCATGATCTGTCAGACGACTCAGACTCCAAGCCTCGCTTCTTGGCATAGTCTCTTGACTTTCCTCTCTACATCTCGTGATACTGGACACGGACTCTATAACGCACTCAGCACTCCGTCAATAAGAGAGAAAGGGCCGATAGCAATACAGCCATGGGCTGAACAGATCTAAACCAAGGCATTCAAATGATTCGATATTAATAGTACTAAATCAATTGATACCCATGAAACTTATTGCATTTATTACTTAGATTAAGCAATGGATTTCTGCTTCACTAGTGGATGTTTGCTGAACACGCTACATGAAGCTCAGATCAGATTTGACGAAACGACGAATGAACTTCCAGAATGAGAGAGACCATCCGAGCTACCATTACGAAGCAGCCAATGAACTCCGCCGAAACGTACATTTAGGGTCCAAAACGTAGATTTTGCGGGTGTTGGTCTGGCTTAGCGTTGTTATCAACCGAACCTGTATGAACTAGTATGAAGTTACAGACAACTGTACTCCATACGCGGGATAACTTCTACTGTATCCCCTATAGACTAACATAAATTTAGTTTTCATGGAGTGGCAAGTGTGAATGATTAGAATGATCTGGTGTTACTGCTAGACCTAAAAACCCAGGGTAATCATTCAGGGCTGTGCTGATTGTGGTGCCTTGGTCACCTCTCATCTGGGGTTCCTACCTCCGTAGCTTAGTTAGCCTTTCTTCTTCTCTCATAATCTATCATGACGTTCACAAACATTCTTCTTCCTTACTCTGCAGATCTGGAAATTCCTAAATGTCCGTGATACTATTGTGCTGCTGGGATCCACCAGTGCTGATATCAATAAAAAGATATAGCATCTAGGCACCAATACTTACGATTTTGTGCAGTGGCGTTTTGGGAGTTTTGCATGGCTTCATTTTTCATGTTATTTCCTTTATTTTACTAGGTAGTAATAGAGTAATAGAATTCATCATCATTCTAGTGATTTATACTTGTGTTTCTATCTATATAGAGCTTACAGTGCAAAATGTACTAGTAGACGGTGAAGGTTGTTATAGGCTCAGGGGGATTTCTCACTGGACACTATATTTCTCCCTAGACTACTCCATATTCATTAGTACAATATTGCCATTTGAATATAGTGTCTCTCGGTATATTTGTTTGCTGCTTTGTGCCCTGATATTTCCTTGAATTACCAAATAGGCTTAAATGTTCTGTATAAACCAACACCAAGCGACTGCTACATATTATTTTTTCTTCATTTCATCCAACATGATTCACAGCATGAGTCACAATAATGCTTACATAGTAGCTGACTGATGTTTGCTGATTATTTATTTGCTTTTTTGACATAAACCACTGACCATTCCCGCATCAGATGACAGTGCAGGAAGGACAGCGTTGACTTCAATAGTGCGATATTGCTTTTCCAGATTCTTTTTCTGAGAGCAACTGCATCGTCGGCTAATATAGCTTATATCACAGTGTTACCACACTAATAGACAGACCTTTATGTCGTGGCTCTACCGTGTTCGCCACATTCTTGGTTTCCAAAGGTTCATCTCGGAGGGAGCTGGCACCCTGAGCATGAAATGGGGATGTGTGACCTCGATAGTCTGAGAACTCGTTCTTCAGACATACATTATAACTTCTCCATTTTTCTTGTTCCGAGTTTGGTATAGTTGATATGCAGAGCAGTGAACTAGGAAATACCTGCAATTTGAAAACGCGGATCACCCAACTAGAGCCCAGAATCGAGCTCAAGCCACGAACAGCTTGTTGGTGCAGAAAAAGCAAGAAGCAAACTATTGCTCAGCAAATTTGCTAGATACCTGCTCAAATGTCACACAGAGAGTAGGAGTTTCGTTGCCACTTTGTAAGAAGCATAACTTTACTATATGATCTATTTCTATCCAACCCCTCCAACCAAAATCTGAAATGATGCTCCTCCGTTGGACACACATTTCACACATGGCCGTAATGGAACTCACTCTTGCGAGGTATTATGACTTCTTTCGATATGTTCTAGGTGTATTGCTCTTTTTAGCAAGTTACATCGTCGCAATTGTGCTGTACCGTCTTTTCCTAAGCCCCCTTGCCAAATTCCCTGGTCCTCCTCTCGCAGCGTCAACACGACTTTACGAAACTTATTATCAAATACTGAAGGGCGGTACATTCACCTGGCATATCGACGAACTTCACAAGAAATACGGCCCTGTTGTGCGGATAACCCCTTGGGAGATACACATCAAAGATCCAAGTTACTACTACACTGTCTACGCAGGGCCGGGGAAGCATAGAAACAAAGACTCCTGGTTTAGCTTTATTTCAGTCCCACATTCAATCTTCTCCACAAATAGTCATGACCTCCACAGACCTAGACGAAAGGTTCTAGGACAGTTTTTCAAGAGGCAGGCTATCGTTGAATTTGAGCCTGCGATTAGAGCTACACTTGAGTCACTCTGCAAACATTTTAGCACCGCTGTCGAAAGCCAAGAAGCTCTAGAGCTCCATGCCGCATTCTACAGCTTTACCAGTGATAACCTTTCTCGATACGCCTTTGGGACGCGAGATGCATTTAAATACCTCGAGGAACCGAAGATCCCAGATACGTGGAAAGACAGTCTTACGGCAATGTTTGGTTTCTGTAGGCTTATCAGACATTTTCCCATCATCTCCCATGTTGGACACATGTTCCCACGTCCAGTCTCCTGGGCCGTGCCATCATTTGGCTGGGTTTATCGAATGGAGCAGGCAAGGCATTCAATACTACAAACTTAAATCTAGGAACCAAGCAATACTAATACTTTAGACAGGATGTACGAGTTCGCGTCAAGAGAGCAATTCAAGACAGCGAGCAAAGAAGCGACGAAAAGAAGCAAGCATATCTACCTGTTACCCCAAACGCAATCTATCCCGCAATTTTGGCCGATCCAGAAGTTCCCCCAAGCGACAAGAAGCTACGACGCCTGGAAGATGATGCCATATTTCTTATGATGGCAGGCACAGATGCACCCGCTCAAGTTCTTGCAATTACTATATTCCACATACTGAACAATCCTGAGGTTTTCAAGAGATTGAAAACAGAACTTGTCAATGGCTTACCAGATATAACAACTACCTCTACCCTGGAGGAGCTGGAGAGCATCCATTATCTTGTGAGGACAGTATCCAGGGCGTACTAGGCGTACTAGGACGCTGGCTAACTCATTGACAGAGCGCCGTTATCAGAGAAGGTCTTCGACTTTCCTCTGTTGTAACAACGAGACTTCCTCGTTCTGCACCCGATGAGGTTCTTCAATATAATCAATGGAAAATTCCAGCAGGGGTATGAACATATCATACGAGCAAATAAATCCGATTGACTAATAACGAAATCAATAGACGCCGGTAAGCATGTCGACCTATTTCATCTTGAGGGATCCAGAAATTTTTCCCGAACCCAGATCTTTTCTACCAGAGCGCTGGCTACTATCGCGAGATGAACTCAAGGCTCTCGAAAAATACCTTGTTCCAGCATCTAAGGGAACTCTCGGTTGTCTGGGTCAAAAGTAAGCCAAATTGATTTGAGACTTCTAATTATATACCACTAATGCTATCCAGTCTGGCATGGGCATGGTTACATATCATTATAGGAACACTATTTAGAAGATTTGAACTGACCCTACATGACACTACCGAAAGGAATGTGGAAATGACCCAGGACAATTTTATCGGGCAAACAGATTCTGGTATGAATAAGATTCAAGTAAAGGTACTCGGAGAGTACACTCGTTGATGGACGTGTGGTATTGGCGAAGAGAGCTTTAATTTCGGCAGTTCTCGATTTACTCAAGCTATGATTTCTTTCAATAATTTGGTTGAACAATTATCTATCTTCTTCTTTGCACTGGCATGCTTCTACCTAGTTCAAAGAAAGTAATAAGTGTGATCGAGAGCCTCATCTCAAAGATTGTAGTGTCTGTGTTCGAAGGTGGTATTGGCTATGTTCAATCCGAGAACGATACTATATCACTACTAGACTTCCCGAATTGCGCCTCCCAGAATCGATTATATCTCCCACCAGCTTGTAAAAGCTCTTTGTGTGTGCCCTGTTCCGCAAGTCTTCCGTCTTCTATAACCAAGATGCGGTCGGCGTCCATGATTGTAGAGAGCCGATGAGCAAGAACAAATGTTGTGCGTTTCTCTCTCAGTTTTCTCAAAGCATCCTGAATGATGTTTTCAGTCTCAGTGTCGACTGAACTTGTCGCCTCATCAAGGATAAGAACTGGCGCATCTTTTAAAAATGCCCTTGCGACCGCCAATCGTTGAACTTCCCCGCCAGATAACTTCACACCATGCTCTCCCACATGCGTTTGATACCCACTAGGGAACGTGAGAATCTTGTCATGAATAGCCGCAGACCGACAGGCCTCATGAATCTCCTCGTCAGTAGCATCAATCCGAGCATATCTCAAGTTTTCCATAATCGATGAGTTGAATAAGAGGGGGTCTTGAGGTACAATGCCAATGGAATCTCGTAATGATCCCAGAGTAATAGCTCGTAAATCATGCCCATCTATCGTTATTTTACCAGCGCTGACGTCGTAGAAACGCATGAGTAGCTTCATGAGCGTAGACTTCCCAGATCCCGTCCTTCCGACCAGTGCGATAGTTTCTCCGGGTGATGCGGAAATATTAATGTTTTCTGTAGATTGTCGCTTATTGTCGTAGGAAAAGCTCACATTTTCGAATACAATATGCCCGTTTATTCCGGTCAAGCTCAATGCTCCTTCTTGATCGCAGACCGTTGGGGGCGTCTTCATTAGGGTGATGAGGCGCTCAGCATCTGTCAAATTTGCTATGATGGATCTATACCTGTAGGATAAACCTCGAATCGGCCAAACAAAATAGCTCCAGTATTGGAGTAGGAAAACAAAATCCCCTGGAGTTGCCTGTTTACTATATATTTCGTATACCACAAGGGAAGAAAGAAGTAAAAAGTTCGTTGGCATAATAATCTCTGTCAATGCTGAAGTGAAGGCATCACGAGTAGACCAGGTCAGCTTTCGCGTCAGATATGTGTCGACAGCATTTCCGAAACGATCGTCCTCGTAATCAAACATGTTGAAAGAAGCCACAGTCTGCCAGCTTTCCACGGCCTGGTGCATCCTTCGAGCTTGCTTTCTCATTGATCTCATAAGTTTTCTCCTGAACCGAATGTTCCAACTAGATGTTATTATTTGAAGGGTAAGGAATATAAAAGATGCGATGACCATGCAAAGGGCGACGGATGAGTGAAATTTAAATATCAACACCCCAAAGGCAATCACGAAGTCGAATAGCATCGGTATTATCTCGAGGATCATCACTTCAAGAACCCTTGTGAAAGATCTTCCTTGCTCAATTGTTGTCATTACTTCTGCAGAGTCTCGACTAGAATGAAATTCCATGCTAAGACCCATAACATGACTGAAGGCCGCCTTTGTTATTTCTCGATAAGAAAATTGTTGAATGGGAATTTTGGCTAGACTCTGAATTAACCCCAGCCCTGCATCGTCGTGTAAAATGTAAAGAGCCCAATAAATCACGAGGTCCTTGTAAGGAAGCTGTCCGGCAAACAGCTTGTCCGCGACAATACCAAGCTGACGTGGGACGAGGATATTGAGAAAGCGATTAGCTACTAGACATCCCAGGCACACCGCAACACAGGCCTGAACTTTGCGATCTTGCCTGGGAACCACATAAGGCATCATGAGTTTAATTCCATCACGATAAGACGCCCATATATTTCCGGTTTTCTGCTGTTTTCCCTTGGAGCTAGCTGAACGCCCATATTCGTCGTCGGATTCGGAATCCGAATTCTCGAACTGAGGATCGGCAGTTTTGGCAGCAGTACCATATGATAAGCAGTTTTCTGTTGTAGCATGGCCGAGGAAAGGTTGCGCTTCCTCAGCACTATGTTGCTCGTCTTTGAGCATGTGGCTCAGTCGGAAGCTGGCCCATTGGAGTATATAGTCGATGAACAATGCCAAAATAATAACTAATCGGGAAATTTGAATGCTTGGAAGAACTTTTTCTTTGCTGGACCAATCTAGAACGGTGAGAATAGATGAATAGAAAACGGAAATCACACAGAAGCTTATCCCTTCCCCGAAGATTGGTGTCTTCCGTAGAGAGATAAGGGCCCAGCCCGTCGCGTAAAACACGACAGCGATGTTTTGATTAAGTGAATACTCGAACTCATATGAGCCTGTAGCCAAAAATAATGACTCAGATGCAAAGGCTAGGGCCGCAAGCCAAGCCAAGAAAGTCCGGACAAAGTATCTAGTTCGAGGAACAGGATTACTCTGCAGACTGTTTCTATGGCTGAGAAGAAAGGTCGTGAATAGAATCAACAGGCCCGATAAAGTTGCAGTCACATGGAGAGCATTGCGAAGATCAGAAGAAAGCATGCTTCAAATTTCCTGGGGAAAATCGACTTAAGGGCCGTGAGAACAGGCAGAGCTTGGCTGCACACGAACAGTAGATTGAGAGGATAGGGGCGAGTCGTGACATTTTATTGATCTTGACTGGTATGCGAGCGCAAGGTTGTGAGGTGAGTCATCTATACATTCCACATGTTATTCCCAGCCATCTCTCTGTGAAAGAGGCTCAAGGGGATCCTACTAAGCCCCCGGTTGGCTGATCAATCCTAGCAGGCCCTCCCTGGAAGCCTATTAGGCGCCCGTAGTCCAAATAAGGCAACTCCGGAATCCCAACCGCACGGGAGACATGAGTGATGCCTAATTTTCGTACCTCAATTCAAACAGGGAACAATGAAGGTCGAATGGTGATCCTGATATCAAGAAAATTCTCCGGATGTGCATAAGCTGTTGTCGCGTCTTCCAAAGTGACAGAGCTGTTGTTACATGGGGTCCAGTCTAGCCGCGATAGGTAGGCTTGGAGAGTAGTACCAACATTTCATGCCTCTTGCAACCACATATGTGCAATACGTTGAGCCCCCATTTTCCCGGGGTGGTGCCTAGTATCTACAGTAAACACTTCCAAGGTTACCGGTCGGAACTGGCCAGTCTGATCCATGCGGTCCGGTCCGTATCCGAAACAGCGGCTAAATGCGGCTATTTAAGCTTCCTCGAGATGTAAATACCTTCGCATATACAGCAGACTGGCCGACATCGGACGTGTCTACCCCAGCTATATTAAGATTCAGAGTCAGACTAGATCGATATTCGACCATGCATCTAGCCGGCCGGTAGAATCTTGAACATGATGGCATCAACTGTACAAATTTCCAATGTGAATGAGAGTCCTTTGTCTCGTCGCATTTTCATCATCGGAGGGGGGATAGTTGGCGCTTCGCTCTCGCATTTTATTTCCCAAGAGCAAACGGACCGCGAGGTGATCGTTATTGACAAATGTTGGGATGAGCTGTTGGGATCTACTGGGCACGCCCCTGGTTTCGTTGGCCAGCTCAACGAGTCATCGGTATTGACCAACTTGGCGAAAGATACAGTCTCCGAATATCTCAAAGTTCCCGATGGATTTAACGTTGTTGGAGGACTGGAGCTTTCATCCACTCACTCCGGGGTCGAAACGCTATATCGGAGACGAGATCTGGCCCTAGTGGCAGGTCTACATGCTGAGATCCTTTCGCCAAGGGATGCAGCCTCTCTTGCTCCTGATTTCATCAACGCTGCTTCTGTAAAGAACGGCTTACACTTTTCATCAGACGGAACAGCAAATGCACAAACTATTACGTCGTATTATTGCCAACAAGCACAATTCAGAGGAGCGAAACTTGTCGAAGCGGAAGTGACTGGGTTTGACTTCAAAAATGGCGAGATAACAGTTATTCGGTCTTTGGCTGGGGATATACAAATCCACGGAAGCACTGTTGTACTTGCTACTGGTATTTGGACCTCTTCCCTGGCGAGCGATGTGCCGTCTCCGATCCCCATTGTACCAGTCGCTCATCCTTATACATTTACGCCACCCCGACCGTATAGATCTGGAACACCGTACCCATTCATACGTTGGTTAGACCATCACGTCTACGCCAGAGATCACGGAGATCGTGACGGTATGGGCAGCTATGACCATTCTCCACTGCGTCTGGCCGCCGGCCAAACCGCCATTGGACCGTGGCCGTCCGAATTTGAAATGGTCTTATCCGAAGCTTCGTCGCATCTCAAAAATGGAAAGAATTTCCTAGTAAATGGAAGCAGCGCTGATATGAACAAAAAACGGCCATTTAATGGAATTTTCTCTGTCACTCCCGATAATCTCCCACTTGCCGGGAAAGTGTCGGGTATATCAAATTTGTGGCTATGTGCGGCGATCTGGGTTACCACGGCTGCTGGCACGGCGAAGTTCATAACAAGGGAAATCCTTCGCGATGGCGATCACGCAACCCCTGAGGATGAGGAGCTTCGCAAAGCTTTGAGTCCTGTTCGATTCCAGGGGATTGAGACAAGCATCCTGGAAAATCAGGCTTTGGCAAGGTATAATGACATCTACAATAGGGAGATATAATCTAAGCTGCTAGCATGGCTAAGTGAACATTGATAGCTGAATAGTAAGTAGTCGAGTGGTACATGAAGGACCAAGTTTCAATTTCATCGAGTGGAAATCCTAGAATTAAATTTATTGTGTATCAACCTCCTTTTTGAACATAAGAGAGCAAGGCTAGCTGATAGAATCGAGCTTAGCTTTGAAGTTTGAAGAATTTCGGAGCTACGAGCCCCGTCGCAGTTTCTCACTAGAACTGCGTGTAGCTGGAGCGCTTAGGGGTATATCTAAGCATGATAGCCTCCGTATCCTGATCTGTAGGCTCTCCGGATATGCCATTCCTACCATTATATCTCTGTGAAGATCCAAACACATTGCTCAAGTGGCGTTTGGCAAACGGCTTCAGGGCCGGAACTGAAGCGCACAGGATTCCAGCGTTGACCTCAATATAGGACCAATAAAATTGTTCAGTGATGTCCCACGTGTAATCAGCTGATGTCAAAGCCCCAAGCATTTGTACAGTACGTTTGATTGCAATGGCACACACGAAGATACCGGATGAGAAGATCAAAACAACTGACACTCTCTGAGCGAGCCGCATATTGAGACCCATTATGACAGGGATGGGAAGCACGAGTGTCAGAGCATCCATGACGATGTTTGCCACACTAAGGACCGTCATAATGGTACGGGTATTAAGGCAGGACCCTGTTGTGATAGTTATGTCCCAGTTTTTGTCGATGGGATTGCATCGGAAGATGAAAAGGAATGTATAAACGAGGACATAGCATGTCGCGATGGCCATTAAGCCCATCGTGAGCATGCGGAACCAGAACTGAGGAGAAAGGCGAAGATAAAAGGCGAGGATCGAGAGCTTAGAGAAAATGACGGCCCAAGCGTAGAAGAGAGTGGCGGCAAGGGTCCACTTTATGGGGAAAGCTTTGTTAGTATCCTAGTATCTGGCCAGAAAGAAGCGGATAAAACTCACAATGCCAAGGCCTGGATTATACTGAGCCATTGTCACATTCCACATGTGGAGGCCAACACCAGTCTGCATAACTAAATTCAACAGATTTTATGTCAGTCGCTTGAAAGCGCAACGCCAGATGAGGACACACACTTTTGAACGAGACAGGTATCAGCACTATTGAGCACACCAGAGCGCAGCAAACGAACACTGGAGCCGAACAGAAGTATTAGCATATCTTTCAGTGCTATGACTAAGAAGACTTTGCATGCGACTTACCATCGTCCATCTGAAATCGTGCCGCGGTAAGAAAGATGCGTGTATAAAGACGGAGTACCACAATCGCCAAGGCGATGACTGCCGTCGTGATGGCACATGCTGCCATATTGGGCTGAATAGTGTCACCCGCAAATCGCTCCACCCCCGCAGGGGGATTTGCCATATACACTGTCGAAGCCATATTCACATTTGAGTGCCAAATGAAAGATACAATTCTGGACTGGGAACAAGAAAAATATGTACCCATCGACTTCGTACTTTCGCATTTTTCATTCTTCGGATGTTTCTCTTTCCTAGCGCATTTTAGTCACGTTTTTCCGGACTTGCAGGATGTCGCATCCAGACAACTGGAAATTCGTTTAGAGGAGGATTCTAATTTGGCGGGAATATCCCGACACAAGCTGTCAAAACACGATCGGCAACTTTAGTTAAGGTCCGCTACCCCACACGTGGATCTAACGTCCCGCGGTGGTTTTCGTTATTGGCTTTCGAGACTCCGGTGCACGAATCCTCCCGGGACCCTTGCGCCCCTGACCGAGCAGAAGCATTTCTGCAAGGCAGAGGCGTCAGGGGTCTCGGAGCAGTGAAAAGCCTAGAGCCACAATGGGCTAGCGATCTCCTCAAGCTATAATTGCCAAGTACGTACCTTATCCTTGGTACCGGGGGCCAAAATAGAAAGGAGCGCAGCAAAGATGGGGATTTCCACAATGTGGACGTGGGTGATGTACATCACTCCAACTACCAATATGAAACACTTAAGCCTTCAAATGGCAGATTTGTCGTTTGGAATACCTCAAAAACCCCGCACATCGGGCCATATCAACAAAAACAAAACTCAGAATTTGATCTGTTGTAAAGGCGCTGTGCGGGGCCCCGGTAGTGGTTTTTCGCCTTGATTCATGAAACACTTGACCCACTTCACACTTACTCCATCCATGAGTAATGCGAATTTCTATGAATAGCTTATTGGTAGGGGGAGGATCCGCGGAACGAAGGAACGTGCTAAGCAGAGTGGATCAAATGAGGAGCGCTATCTGGATCAGTGGATAAAAGATTTTAGAACGAATGGCGCTCCAACGAAAATCTATTAGTAACTGCTCCTCTTTGATTCTTTTCTTCGTGGCTCCAGGGAGCAAATTCGTGAATTCAACACTGAGCAAATCAATGGCACTTGAAATGGTTCTTTCGTTGTCTCCCGCTGCTCTAGCAGTTAGCGTGGTGGCCATTTTCTCCGCATACTGGCTGGCAAGCTATGCCTATCTATACTGGCTGCATCCTCTGGCAAAGTACCCGGGTCCACCACTGGCGGCTGTTTCAGAGCTGTGGTATGCATCGGCATGGACAAGCGGCCTGTGGAATCGGAGGATCCAGGAGGCACATAACCGATACGGTGATATTGTGCGCATCGCACCCAACGAGCTGTCGTTTGCGACCGCCCAAGCCTTCCGTGACATTTACGGCGCTGCATCGAAGACTCGGAAGTTGTTCCCCAAGTCAGATCGGTTTTATGACAATGGCCACCCGAATATCGCCTTCGTGCTAGATCCTGAAGAGCACGCTCGTCAACATCGAATGTTTGCACCGGGGTTCCGTCCCTCAGCTGTGCGCACACAAGAGCCAATTGTCCATTCCCATGTCGACCTCTGGTTAGAGCAGCTTGCTGTCCGCGGTAGCAATGGGGCCACACCAGTCGACGTGTCTAAATGGTTTGAGTGGCTAACATTTGATATCATCGGCGAACTGACATTCGGCGAGTCCTTCAATGCCACACGCGACAACAAGAGCCATCCATGGGTATCTATCCTCCTCGATGCCACCTACAGCGGTTCCATATTCAATTTGCGCAAGCGATTGGCCTTTGTAGGCCCACTTCTGCGCTGGATGCCGTATGTTTCGGTTACAGCACGCGCTGCTGTCGACTCTATCACACAGCACGGTGCCATGACGCTCGCCAAGACACGCAAGCGAATCGAGGCCGGTCCTGCGCATAGTAAATCCAGCGACCATGCTCCAGTCGATGACTTCTTGGAACACGCCATTCGTGTTGGTGGAATGTCGGACACAGAACTCGCTAATCAGGCTATGGTCATGTTGACGGCTGGGGCTGAGACAAGTGCTACCGTTTTGACGACCGTTCTGTGGTACCTCTCTCAACCAGCACATGCACATTGCCTTGAACGTCTACAAGCCGAAGTGCGTACAGCGTTTCCCAGCCTGGCTGATGTCACCGGCGACGCAGCTGCAAAGCTACCCTACCTGAATGCCGTGCTTGAGGAGACTATGCGATTATTTCCTCCTTCTCCAGTAGGTCCTCCGCGTGTCAGCCCTGCTGGCGGCGAAAGCGTCGACGGCACGTTTGTCCCGGGTGGCGTGTATGTATCAGCCGATGTATGGACCATTCACCATGACGCACGAACTGTGGGAGAACGTCCAGACAAATTCGAGCCTGAGCGGTGGTGTGACACACCAACGAAGCCATATACCGTACCTTTCAGCATCGGGCCACGCATGTGTATCGGCATAACCCTTGCGTGGGTCGAAATGCGCATCGCACTGGCCAAAGCAACAGTGGCCTTCGACTGGGAGCTGGCTCAGCATACTAGTGGCAGTGGAGACTGGATGGAGGAGGCGAGGCTCAAGCAGCTGTGGAAGAAGCCGCCACTGATGATTCGCTTCCGATCGTCAGAAAAGGCGGAGTGACGTTGATTGATAGTGTTTGATTTTCTCGTCAAGATGTCCAGGATGGTGGTGACTGTATATGTACGGTGGTGGTCTTTGGCATTTTGTAGTATAACACTTTGCTCTCCAGGAGCCCTTTCGAGTGGAAATTTCGTGTCAACCACAATAAAACCGCTCTTAGCACTGAAGCTTCGCATATCTGAATAGGGTCATGAATATATGTGAATCATCATACCAAACGGTGAGGAAGTTAGTTCTGGTCACTGGAACGCGGCGATAGACTCCTTACATTAAGCATTAAGCACAGGTCGTGCGGTAGCTTCAAGCCAGAACCTTGAAAATCCCACCCGGGCCATCCTCCCAACGCCATCTGAGCTAATTCAAGGCTCTAGGTGGGCCAGTTGTGACTGAGAGGACCAATGTTTTGCACGACCTCCGCTCGCAAGCTTCAACGCCACAGTCATATGTATGCGGAAGAAATGATAACGATAACGATAATGACGCGACGCGTTTGTCCGCATTGTATGTAGAACATCACCCTTTCTACTATCCTTATAGCATTTGATATTTGGGATGTCCTATGTATCATTTCCACATAATATTTATAAGGAGATCCACTGGTGGATTAGCCGACTCTTCCCCTATCAAAGAGCCAGATCTCTAGCATGGAGCTCCACACTCTTCACCCTCTTGACGCATCGGTATCAGACAGAGCTTCAGCAAAAAGGTAAAATCCCAAGGTTACGGACTTGATTGCTTCACTCGAGTATATCACCCCAAGCAGACTATTGAGCTTTGAATGTTGAAATTTTTCTTCGACTTCATCAACTTTTAAATCAGTATGCCCCCTTCATTCTCTGCTGTATCTAATCGCCTTTTGTCGAATCGTAAAACAACAGCCACCATCAAGCCACTGATAAAACCTAAAGTTGTGGTCATCGTCGGCCATCCAACATACACCTCCAACAAACCAGCCAGAATAGGACCCAGGAGCTGGCCACCTGCGAACGCGATATGGAAAAGCGCGTAGGCTCGCGGGACAAGGCTGCTCAAAGCATCGGGATCATGCTTCTCGTGGTCTTCGATAGCACGAGATATTTCTGCCATGGTAACAATCTCCATTGCGAAGATCGCCATACCCAACATAGTCAAAAGCCCGACTAAAAGAACTATATCCCCCGTACTATTCTGTGTGACTAGACGCATGAGAATCCAGGCATTAGCTGCAAGAATAAAGGCAGTAGCCCCGGGGACTCGAATTCCGGCTTGAGAAATGATATTGCTCATATATCCTCCTGCAAATCCGGATATATGTAGAGCAATAAGCATGAATCCAACCGCAGTCGAGCTCCAGCCAAAGTTTTGCATCACGAATACAGGCAACGTCTGTCAGTGGGGCTTGATTTCAGTAAGATGCGACGCCCTGAAGCAACCCCGGAACTTGCTTACTGTTTGTAGGGATGATAGAATAATCGAAAGCACAGTAGTTGACATCATCGGAAGAAATAGCTCCTTGGAGAATAGAAGCTTGAAAACAGTTGTCTTTCCTTCCACGCTGGTATTCCGGGCTTCTGTATCCAAGTATAAAGATCTCAAAAGGGAGGTTTGTTCGTGACTGGAGTCGGGAGATGCCGAAGACTCCGATATAGCTTCCTCGGCTTGACGTTGAAATTGATCATCTGAGCTCTGCGCTGCCCAGCCAGGTTCATTCTTTTGTAAAACCCTCTCTTCTGCAATGTCTATTCCCATTCAGTACCTTGAAAATAAGCCCGTATCTGCCGAATTGCCATAAATTTACCTGGTACCTCAATTATCGTAAACCACAGCCCCAGATTTAAGACCACCAAGCAAGCCGGAATGGCAAGCATGCCATAAAAACCGAAAATGTCGTACATGCTGCCCCCGATCGCAGGTCCTACAACGGATGCCCATGTCATCGCCGTGGTCGTACGTCCAATGGCTTTTCCAATACGCTCTGTCGGTACATTATCGACAATCATCGCTAGCCCGACCACCAATGTAGCGGCAGAAGATAGCCCTTGCAGGCCCAAGGTAATGATCAGTAGAGGAAGCGACCGAGAAAATGCGAATATTCCAAGCGCGGAACCAAGCAGTGCCAATCCAATTGTGAAAGAGAGTCTTTGAAATCGACAACGGTCCTCTAAGTATCCGAACAAGGCTAGATATAAGCGACTCGGTCAGTCATTGTTTCAAAAAGCTTAGTAATGAGAATGGCGTACGGGATCCGACAAAGACAGCACTGCCATACACGGCTAGAAGAACAAAAATCCACGTTTGAGCTAAAAGCAAGAGTCAAAAGCAGTTAGAGCGCACGAGGGATAACGATGTTGAGCGAGGTACTACCATATTTCGCAGGTATTTGGATTCGATCGATGAGCGTCCGAGGGAGAATCGGAATAATCTAGGAAAGTGATAAACATCGATGTCTCATACCTCAGCACTGGGATAGGGTTCATACCATTGCGTGGATAAGCGTGTCCTACAGTAGTGGTGTTATTACCAGATATGCGACCAAATGGGTATGCCACTCACAGTGAAAATTGCGATCGACACCACTCTCAAGACAAATGGCTCAGAAGACTGTAAGTGTCGCCATAGAGCATTGTGCGAGATGTTCATTCTCGTAGTAAGACGTAAAGCGAGCCTTATGCTGTAGAGAGAGCACGGCTGTTGGCATAGCAAAGAGTTGAGGAATAAGTGAAGATTATGAGACCTCTGGATCTGCCAGTGCATTTTTTTTAATTGCAGTGTGATATGCCTTTGCGTTGTCCTGCAGGTCAGCTCCTAGCGCTAGTGGGTCAAGCAAGCATGATACATTTAAGTATGCAGTGGTTTGTACTCTGATGGGCCCATTGTAGCCAATAGAAGCAAGGTTTCTTTCGTATTATGCTATGTATTATGTTTTGTCAGGGCTCCTCATTTTTTTTTGGTTCCAGGATGTAGTCTTCTTTTGTTTTGTTTTCTCTTTTTTATCTCTCTCCCTCCCAACCAGCACAGGCTTGAGGTTTACGTGGCCAGAGTCTTTCGTTATTTGTTTCGACTGCGGCGAAAATAAAATATTCTGTGAATTCACGATATTTCCCTGAATACAAGTATTAGGTAGCTTGTATCTGTGTAAATTTTACCTCACAGTGACCCTTCAAGCTAATCAAGAGCAGGTTCCTTGGATATATACATTTATCGAAAAGCGCAAATATAAAAGTTCATCCAAGGCAAGTTGAAATTATTGCACGTCACATGGTTATTAAGAATTGATTACATGATTATTAGTAGCCATTAAAACCAGGGTAAGAACAACACGGCAGGGAGACGATCAGTATCTGTTGTGCAACATGACCTGCAAGGGCGATCTTGCCAAATCACCTTTCAGCTCCACAATTTCGCCGGCATTTTTCTCTCCTTTTTCTCTTTTGTTGCCGCTCTCAAATGTAGATAAAATGAGACTTTTTTAACATAGTTTATGGATTAAATGAAGCTCAAGGAAGAATATAGTAATCGGAATGTATAGATTTAGATTCCTAGCAAATGATAAAAAGGTTCAAGTTGGACTCAGGTCCCAATCTTCTTTCGAAAAGCCCATGCTTGTCACTCAGATGCAATTGAAATTGGCCCGTAGAGAATCACTTGTTCCATACATATTCTGACTTGAAATTGAGTAGATTTTCACTGAGTACCCTCGGCGCTGTACCTCACCTCTGGATTGCCAACAACCAACATGTATTGTGAGACATCAGGTGAAGCCAAAAACTTCGGCGAATCTGTCGATGCAAGTTCCTTGAATGCGGGGTCATTGAAGACTTCCGCCGTACCTTCGCTTGAGTCGAATGTCACGAAAGCCACTCCATCCCACCCTGACTGGGGATAACTAAGTGCATTTTCAACTGTTGCTCTGTCGTCGATGCCCTCGTGGAACTGGACCGGAAACTTCGATCAGTGTCTATTCAGGAATTCGTGGGAAAAGTTGATTTATCAATACCTGTTCGTATTTGATACAGCGTTTCTTCACAACGGGGAGCGCCAGAAACAGCTCCGCATGAGGACCTCGCCAATATTCACTGAATTGCTCTTTTGTCGTGCCTTCTTTTCTCTTGGCAAATATAATGACTTTGACTGGCGAGATTGAAGTTGAAGACATTTCTGAATCTCAAGTATGAGTGTAGATTGGATCAAGTGATAATAGAATTAGACTTTATACGTAGACGAAAAGGAACGAGAGAGCACGAAAGCTTGAGGATAATTTCCTCGGGGAATTTCAAAGTGCGGGGACATCACAATAACCACGACCCCGCCCAACTTGAACTTTAGCCGGAGTCTAAAATTAGAAGAATAAGTGGCTTTAAATCGGCTAACAACACCTGCAGGAATAGTGACGGAAGATAACGGAGAAGGAAAGCAGTGCAATGAACTCAGCTTTAACAAATTCACCCCTTAGAACCAACTATATACGTGCTTTCCTAGAGTCTGACATATCTTTTTCCCCCAAGGCTCGGAAACTATGAAGACATCTTGCCTCTAAAGGAGATTTATATCGCGATATACTGCGGGACTGTTCCAAATGTGAGCCCGTCTACTTGCGAAATACAATATTGCAAATATGTTACCTGTTATCAAGATGGGCTCTTGAATACTAGTGTCTCGGTGATGATATATGTAAGAACTTGAACGGAGCTGTCCCAATCCTGGACACAATCATTTTAAGTTCAAGTTGGTCAATTGGGACTCAAGCTACCTGGCTCCAATAATTACAACAATGAGTCGTTTGGAGGATAGTTGAACTTCAAGTTGCCCACACGAATTGTGATTATCGATTTAATGACTCACTCATTCACGAACTGGGGATCGCGGTGACGATACGTTTGCATTGTCTTTGTTATTTTGTTATTTTGCTATTTTGTCACTGAATATATGCCTGGATAGAACATTGCGCCGATGAGATTTTAAGAAACCGTAAAAAAGTGTCTTAATATGACCATGTTATGCATTTGAAGCGAAGAATGGTTGCATCTTAGTAACCTGTCATCAAATCCAAGTCAATAGCCACTTACCACATCTCAAGACTCGAGACATGAGGCCCTTTCTGCATCACGCTCGTCAAATACTCGAGCCTCACTTTTTGTTGGGATTCAATGGGTTTGGCCGCATCAGTAGTTTGGTATGCCCCACTATCCTTCCGGCCTAATAGCATGTTCCTCACACGCAAGGACTTTCTCTGAACTTGGTTTCAAGTAAAAGCTGGGATGCTTTCCATGTTAACTCCTGATTCATGAGCTGGGTGGCTGGTGATTTATTGATTACACCGCCCATGTCGCCTAGCAACATCCTTGCTTGAAAGGTTCCACTTTGTCTGCGAATCATCTTCGACGTATTTCTGTGGCATTATCAGCTGATCGTGAACATAGCATGCCGGCAAACCCAGCCTCTGGTTTCGCTTTCGGGGCAGCAGCAGACTGCTTCTTGATTGAACTTCAGTTCCTCACTTCTCAGTAGTAATGTTGATGGGCATGGTTGCTTATGCATAGCCTAGGCCATTTGAGCGGCTTTGACAAGTGTTCATAAACAGGAGAGAGGGCTGTTTATGCTACTCGATCATACTAAGCCTTACCCACGGAGTATGTGCAGTCCCCAGGATCCCCCCTCCGCTCTGTATGGCCCCCAAGGTTGGACGTTTCCAATTTGGTACTAAGGCACTAATGTAGAATTTCTGTATGGAGTAATATTTTTTTTTCCCACAGAACGTCACTGAGAGAAAACTAACTAGTTAAATCACAAGCCACATCGCTGCCTTATATCTACGTCATCAATATCAGAAACCCCTTTTGTGTGATCGTCGCTCGGCTCGGCACGCTCGACCATCGCCAAGGAAACTTTCGTCCTCTCACCGACTTGTACATCGTTGGATTCCAATCATTGACTTTTTTCGATGGACCTGCTAGCGACATCTTTTGGTTACAAAAATCCATCACTTCTTTGGAGTGCAGCCTAGTCTCTTGGCGAATTAATAACGCTCGCACAGAGAAAGGCCCGCACACTGCTTCCAAAATGGCCCCATGGCAATGATGGCATCGTGTCCGACATTCCAGAGCTTCCTAATCGAGCTTCCCGAGGGGTGTGACTTATACAAAGAAACAACAGTATGATCTGTCGATGGCCCCTCAGCCCTGTAGGGTCATCGGGGAACCGAATGCAAACAGATTAGGCTGGTGGTACTCATCGTGGGGCGAAGGCAGAAGTATTCCATTTTGGCCCCAGCCGAACATGCACGCTAGGCACCTAGCCGGGTTCTATAGCACAAAGATACATTCCTGTATCCAATTGGAGATTGACAAGCCGTGGCTAAGACCAACGGAGTAGCGTTAGACCCTGTGACACCCCAGCTAATGCTAGCTAGTGCATCCTACACGTCCAGGGATCTCGTCTTACATCCCAAAATCGAGCAGAGATCGTTAATGGCGCAGTTCGACTGGAGTTTCGCCCTCGGGGGGGGGGGGGGGGGGCTCTTTTTTTGTTTCATTGCTAATGAAAACAGGCTAAGAAAGCAGGGGTCTCTTCGCAGTACTTATATCGGACAGACCCCCAAATCCCGTGGATTTCTTTCTGTGTAAACAGTTTGCCAAGCTTCCCATTCAATATGCGTACCTCCTTCCTCCTCACAGCAGCCATCGCTGCATTTGGCGTCAATGCCGATGATTCTACTACCACAACCACCACAAACACCGCAACCGCCACAACTCTTCCCTACTTTTCTCCCTCTTGGGACTGGCACATGATCACTCATGGCCGCGGTATTAGCAAGACTGCTGCCAGTATCGCGGACGTCAAGTCACAGACCACCACCTACCACGTCGGCTGCCAAAAGGGTGTCCCGACCGGAGAATGCAGCTTCCCCAATTCATGGACAATTGTTCAGGGTGCAGACACTGCCAATTTCAAGGCTGAATATGTCGCAACAACTTCGGACGAGTCATCAAGCTGGGATGTCACAATTACTCAAACTTACGACTGCTCGCTGCACCATTCAACTGAATCAGCCAGTTGCAGCATGAGTGCAAGCATGAGCGGCACCATTGATGGGGAAAAATCCAAGTCTTCCACCTCTACTAAGATGAAGTACAAGTCTGCTCCTATGGGCACCTCCACCGGCTCTTACTTTGCTTTGTTGGTCACTGCGGGCCTGGAGTCTACCACCAACTCCAAGGCAACTGAAACTGCTGCTGCTGCCAGCGGGAAATCAGGTGCCATGATCACTGCTGCTCCCATGGTTGCAGCAGCTGTTGCAGCTATGCTGTAATGAACGTCTAAAGGAATGGAGATCCTTATTGGAGAAGTGAAGCACGCCTTTTTTTTTGGCATTCTTGATACCTCATGTCAAGGATGGACGTTATGCTAGGATACCCCAATGAAATAAACGAAAATACTTTCATTGTTTGATGCATCCCGCCGTATAAGACCACCCAATTTTTCTTAGCCATAAAAGAAAGCTTTTTTGCTTGAATTCATTCAATGTTCACTCTCATGGGCACGACTTCTTCGGTCTAAACTAGCGAGATGGAGCTAAACCCAAGCAGGCTCATTCACGTGATAAGCACCAATCAGAATTTAAGGAAATGTCCCCACTTCACGTGCTATGACGAATCGTTCTTATCTAGCCGCCATCTTCTCCAGGCCCCGTGCGTCCATATGAGAGTTGCTAATTGCACCACAAAAATGGCTAACGCCACCATGATAAGCTCACCGCCGTATTTGTAAAACCATAAGGCACTAAGGCATCTATAATTCTGCCGGCAGCATGAGTACGGTCCGGAATCAAACACATATATAAAATCTCCATATAAAATGCATCCATTTTATTAATGCTTCAACGACATTTATTATGCTAGCAAGTTGACTCATTCCAAGCTAACCCAAAGAGGAAACAGAGGCTGATTTTAAAAACACCGGCAAATGCATTTTCAGCCGAATTAACTAGCAAATCTGTTGATCTGCGGACACCCAGGCCTTTTATACCTCTCCACGCCGCAATTTCTATATATTGGCGGCCTCCTCTGAGATTACTGAGTTGGTGGCTGTTGTGAGTCTTGTTGTGACTATTGCTCATAAAACTCACGATCTACAGTATCTTTAACGGTATCTAGCTGCTCCCATAAACTTAGGATCCACCCCTGTGATCCCTCTGGGCCTCGGGTGGCTTGCTGGGCCCCCGAGGCCTGTGATGCTGTATACGATCCTCGCGATATCTATACCCTCCGATCATCCCGCATTCTTGGCTCCTGTATACGAAGAAGAGCTGGATGAAACTGTGGTGAATCAGCCTCCTGAAGATGCCACTGTAAATGGAAGAGATCAAGAGGAAGTGGCTTTTTCTTGTTATAATATGGAATAATTTGATGGATGTATGGAATGCCCCTGCCTTTGCTGTATGTACAGGAGATAGGAATTTGAGGTTTTTCGGTATGGATAGGTAGATATGTGTTGATTTCTTTCTCCAGACGGTGAATGGCTTTAAGTGAGACTCTTTGTATAAGATTTGGTAGTAAAAATGTATAGGATTGATAACCTGTGAGTTGTCCAAGTATCTGATCGTATAACTGATATTAAATATCTGTATATTGATGTTTAATTGTCTGTTTAAAGATATTAAAGGCTTTAAGAAGAGAAGTTGAGGTTCCCTATCTTAAATTAGTAAAGAATTATAAAGTAATAATAGGAGAATTACCTGTTGATCACGTTTAAATGCCTAATGTACAGATTTATTCTGAGATGTTACAACCTCATCTAAATGAAGATATTGCTGTGTATAATGATGTAAGAATATCTTTATATATTAAGGACTAAGCCATTCCTTCTGGATATAACAAAGTAGCTTAGCAAAGATCTTATGGTAGTAAGTTTACTGGAATTCCCTCTATTTTTGCTCAAAATCTTAAGGGGTTAAAGCAGTAACAACTTTATACCAGAGCTGCTTCATTTTGCCCTATCGAAAAAGCTTTTCTTGCTGTAGACATCTATTTTTCAAAGGCAATATTTCCTGTTTTTTTGCAGCTTCTTTGATTTCCTATTCAAGATACTGCCAGATTGGCGTACGTGCATAGGTAAGGAGATATTTATTAATATACTATAGGTAGAGTATATAATTAAGTGTAAAAACTATTGGAATTGCACGGAGAATTGCAAGCTCTTTGTCTGTAAATACAGTCAATGGCTCAGGAATTGATTCTACCGCTAATACCGATTGTAATTGTTGCAATGCCCAGTAAAATAAGTCGGTAGTAGAGTCTGATATAAAGCAGAAGCTAGTAGAGAATGTCTGGTTTGTTGATGTTATTCCGGTAATATCAAGCAACGGCATTTTGAACTTATTAGTTTTGAATGTTGTATCTATCCAAAGAATATAAGGAAAAAGACGTAAAAACCCAATAGAAGTCCGGTGGATGGTGAATAAAGCAAGCAAAATATGGTCGTCATTAGATCTATGGTAGATGTACCAATTCCCTGAATTTGGGAGATCTTGGAGAAGTGTTTGAATAGATGAGCGGCCACCAAGTCGTTTTTTGTTAAGATCCATCTTAATATTATAGATATTCTTTATAATAATATATTCGTCTTTATTCCTAAGCCGATCTATGATCTAGCAAGGCCAAACCCCATCCTGGATCGCCTGTTGAATATCCGAAGCTTTTTTTTTTACTACTATTTGGCGAAGATAGGGAATATTGATAGCAGATGATGGTGTATAGTTATGGCTACTATTTTGAATTCCTAGTAGCTATATATCCCCATCTTAACGAAGAATAACCTTAAATGGATAGTTGTACTTTTTTGTACAGCCTCTTCTGCGTTTTTTTATATTAACATCTATAGTCCGGCGGTTACGATATTCACCACCTCACCAGTATTGGTAAATAGCCTTAAATTATACCCCACTATAGGAATTCAAATATTTTGAAACAACTACATAGCCTTGGGTAGCTACAAATTGATTCATCTCCATTTAAGCTTCATCTAGTAAAGAATACTCAAGTTTCCAGGGCAGAAGCAGCTGAAATAAAGGGAAACTTGGCATAACGTCTAAGGAGGTATTAACCGATACTTCCTTAAGAAATTAAGCTTCCTCGTTATGAATTATGTTAACAGTGTTAAGAAAATCATCACAGAACGTAGGAGGAGGGATAGTTGATAGCCTAGGACTAGACACAAGAGATTCAGTAGATTCCAGCGATATAATGATAAATAAATAGCTTCAAATTTTTAGGGGTAGTAGAGGAAATAAGAAATAATAATACTCTAAAAGGAGAAGTTATTTTAGCTAGGGGAGGTATTAAAATAGATGTTTAAAATATTGTTATTGCTTATAATATTGATATAGTAACAGTAGTAATAATAATTCACATTCCTGAGATAATATGGGCCTCTTCTGGCCAATCAGCTTCTCTCTACCTTTCTGTAAACGGCAAGTCACATACTCACTATACCTTACTGTGCCCCGCCATTTCCCTACTAACTATTTACTTTTATGTAGTAACTTTATATATTTTTACCCCTAATTTGATTTACTACAACAATACTATTTTAACTCATTTTTAAAAACGCTTCTAGATCAATAAACATATATCATTAAATAATAGCTAGCTCAAATATAATCAATTATCATTAGATAATAGAGATATCCGGGCGCTCCGCAATAGACGTCTTTTTTAATGTAGTTTGGTGTGTTATTGTGTGTCGGCACGTCCACTGCCTCGCCTGACCGCCCATTTTAATTACACCGCCTTAATACCGGCTGATAATACAAATACGGCAGAATTCCCAAAATGGTTTATCGTGGTGGCGTTAGCCATTTTTGTGGTGCAATTAGCAACTCTCGTCCATATACTCTCTTTCAAACTTGACATCGTAGTGGCAGGTGCCTTGTAAGAATGGACATTCCCGTGGCAGAAAATGTCTTGGGCACCCTTGGGGCGGTTCGTTTGCCAGTTAGCCTTCTCAATCTACGTATCCCACTAATGAAGCTCACAGGTTTGTTGGTCTATCCAGGTAGGCCGTTGTTTTACGTCTTAACTCACTGGTGCTAATATTCCTCAGCTTCTGCCTCAAATTATCATCAATTACAGAAGACACAACACTGAAGGTCTACAAGGGTCAATGATGCTCTTGTGGGCTGCGGCGGGTGTCCCTCTCGGGGTATACAACATCGTGGAAGAGTTCAATGTGGCTTTAAGAATACAGCCTCAAATACTTACAGTTTTGAGCCTTGTTACTTGGTCGCAGTGTCTTTACTACGGAAAAGTAGGCTTTATCTGCCCCCTAAAATCATTGTATACATGGTATTGACTGCGGAATAGAAATATGCTATCGCAAAGTGCATTGCCGCGGTCGCTTCTCTTGTTCTTATTTTGGGTGGCATCGAAACAGGCTTGATATTTGCGTTAAAAGAAGCTAAAGCGCACGACCTGAGGTGGCCTCTTATTTTGATGGCTGTTTTAAGCGCATGCTTGCTTGCAGCAGGAGTACTGAGGCATTACTGGGACATTTATGTTCACAGAACCGTACGAGGAATCAGTTTCTTTTTCGTCGGCATCGACGCAGCCGGCGATGTATTTTCGCTCGTATCCGTTTGTGAGTCAAAGGGAAATTCGTCGTGCATCAGTAGTGGCTAATATATGAGAAGTGTTCGGACCGACTATTGACATACTTGGCATAGTCATATATGGAACCGAGTTTGTACTCTGGTTGGGCATTTTCGCATGTGGTGGCGTATTCAATCTCTTGCCTTGGCTGAAGTCGCGGTCAAAGAAAGTTGAGCCTTCACAGGAGCCCATATCTCTCCATCCAATGCCATCGTCAACTTCCGTGTTCAGAACTGCATCTGCGTCTGAGGTAGTAGAGAGGCGGGGTTGGCCGCGTGTACTTTAGCTTGATATTACGGCACGGCTCTATGCAGTATGTCAAAAAAGCGTCGAGTAAGTCCTCTTTGGTATGAAAATGGGGTCAGAAAGATGGGCGATCTTGTCAGATCGACAGAACTCCATTTTGACTGTTTGTATAAGATACTTGACAAAATTCTATTGAGCAACACGGTACTACAGGTCAACAATAACTCATCGGTGGTGGATCACTGCAAGACAGGACGTACAATTCAGCAAGGGAGAAAATAAACTTAGATGAGCATATCTCTGATCAAGGCTCGAAAGCTAATTTGTGAGAGTGGAGTTAAATCTGATTTGGAATACTCGGCCTGCACAATTCATTACTTATAATATATTTATGGTATGCATCTATATCACTTCAGCGAGAGGCTAGGTTAAACGGTAGGTTGTTAAAAGATGCAGTCCTCTTTATCTCCGTAGCCTCGGCGTTCATAACCTGCTCGAGTTCTCGATCCCGGTGAGAAAGCCGATCGCGGTCAGTGAGACATGGCCTAACTGACGCATCCCCGCGAATCCCCCGCATTTACCCCGACAAATGGGTGCTTTAAAAGGCTTAAAGATATCATGGGTCAGATACTTTACTAAACGAGCAAATAAGATCGGGATCCTCAGTAAGCATCCTTCAAGTAGCCTAGAATAATGTCGGAGAGAACCCCTTGGCCTTCCTCGACTGAATCAAATCAACAACCATCCAACCTTGTACATGACTTGTCTCATATTCCAAGAGATCCACTAAATAGAAATCAAACATAACATTTCTAATTCACTAACAGTCTCAAATCTCGAAGTTTCTTCTTTTCGTCCTATTCACTGAATATGGAGAAGGACGACTCTGAAGCCGTCCATGTCGAGTCGGCTGATCATGAGAAAAAGGAGTCCAAGTTCCTAGCATGGACAACCGAATTCGCCTCTCGAGATGATGATTGGCATCGACAAGAGACACGAAAACTACTGTGGAAGATTGATATACATTTGTTACCCTGGATTGTGTTAATGTACTTGACCAACTTTTTGGACCGAAAGTAAACACTCCTTGCGATGACCAAGTGGAAGCAATTTACTAACAGCGCAAAGTGCACTCTCGCAAGCAAAACTCGGCACTTTGGAACAGGATCTTGGTCTGAAAGGAACTGAATTCAATACAATAACATCGATTTTGTTTATTGTAAGTATTTGTTGTGTCAAATTAGAGTCTCTAGAGACCCACTAATCGACTACAGGGATATATCCTATTTCAACTACCATCTAATCTTCTTCTTACTCGGGTTCGACCTTCTCTGTATCTTTGTGGAATGATGGCTCTTTGGTAGATTCAATACTTCCATTGGAGTGGCTTCATACATTTCTAACTGTGACAATTCTTCTTTTATTTAGGGGCACGATCTCCGCACTCCAATCCACAACGAAAAGCTTCGCTGGAGAACTTATCTGTCGGTTATTCCTTGGTATGCCGCTTAAATAAACCGTTCATGTTCAATCAAGTACTCACCAGAACAAAATAATATAGGAGCTGCCGAGGCGCCCTTTTTCTCGTATGTTCGAATCACCTCAGGCTGTCCACACTCAAGTGGTCCTAACATCCATTTATTAGGGGATCTATTTTCCTGATGTCCTCGTGGTACCGCACAGAAGAACTGACCCATCGCATCGGTATCTTTTATGCCGGAGTTGCTCTTGCAAACATGTAAGTTGTCAGACCGGTGAAAATCAGTGAATCACATCATGATACCCTCATATAGGTTCGGTGGGCTCATTGCAGCCGGTGTCATTGGTAATCTTGACAACGCTCACGGGCTAGCAGCCTGGAGATGGCTATTCATCATTGAAGGCTGTGCGACGGTCGGAATCGCGTTGATAGCAATGTAAGTTTTCTTCTATCTTTTCTTCTGGATATAATCTCATTGTAAGCAGATGGTTTATGCCGAACTACCCCAATACAACGCGTTGGCTTTCTCGTCAAGAACAAGATTATGCCCAGTGGCGTCTCGCGCAGGATGCAGCGGGTGAGGAAGATGACCGTTTCGCTGTGAGCCCGTTAGAAGCCGTCAAAATGGCACTTTCCGATTATAGGCTTTACTTCTTCATGCTTCTCAACCACCTTAACCTGCTGGCACAATCATTCACGTAAGTAAATCAGCTAGAAAAATATCTCACTCAGAAGCTAACTCGCTTTAATAGTTATTTCTTTCCATCTATAGTGGAATCCTTGGGCTACAGTAGTACAGTTACCTTATTCCTGACAGTACCCGTTTGGTTCGCGACATTCCTCGCTGTAATATCTATATCCTATCATTCCTCGCAGACAAATGAGCGGAGCATCCATATATTCTGCTGCATGTTGATAGGTGCCATTGGCAATATCATTGTTATCACGACCAATAATCTGGGCGCCAGGATGTTTGCCATGTATCTCATACCGATCGGCACGCTTCCTTCATTTCAAATGATTCTCGCATGGATTACATCTTCATTCTCGCGGCCGCTGGTGAAGCGATCAGTCGTCGTGGCTATGTGCGGTATGTTTGGGAATGCGGCATCGATCTACGGTAGCTACCTGTATCCGGATTCTCAAGGGCCAAGATATGTTCCTGCTGGTGTTGCTTTGGCATGTGTCTGTGTCGCGTGTGGGGGATTAGCGCTGATAATTCGCTTTGTGTTGCAGCGAGAGAACAAGAAGTTAGATAGGGAGAACGGTCCTGATGACGGGGCACGGTATATTCTATGAGGACTTTGGGATAGTATATCGAAAGCAGAATTCACAAATTTCATGATATATGTAATGAATGGTCTGTACTAGTCATGTTTCCGAGGTCTCCTTCTCCTGTACAAACACAAGACTTTGGAGACCGCGCTGCGACTTTACTTGGCCAGCCTTGAAGCGAGACAGTAAAAAGCCATTGACAGAATTTAGTATGTTAGCCTCACAGCCAAGCATAAATCGCGGATGTGATATAATTGAAAGTAGATAAAAAGGGAAAATCGGAAAACATATCAAGCATAAAGTAGACAGAAAGTAGAAAGTAGATTAGTGAAGCAATTGAGTTTCCATGGTGGACCACAATAGCGCAATAGTCGGCTTTCTATCCGAAGCGCTGACTCTCCACTAGATACGGATAAAGCACGGAAAACCAACTTCATGTGATTGATCCTTACATAAATAGAAGTGCACATCGAAAGTCATCCCCTGCATTCATTTAGAACATATATTATATTCACGGACCTTTCTCAAAAATGACTGCCAAGCCCACAGTCCTTCATCTCGGTGACCCTATCAAATACAACCATGACTTCTACAAGACCGAATTCCAGTCCCGCTTCAACGTCATCCAAGCCACAGAAACAGATCGTGCATCTTTTATTAAAGCACTGAAAACCAAGAAGTAAAACATATCCCAACCCCATCCCAAAATCACAGCATACTAATCCCAACTAGATACGGGGACTTCTCGGCACTATTCCGTCCACACTTCCAAACGGGCGGATTCATGGGCCAATGGGACTCCGAACTTATCCCACTTCTCCCAGATAGTACGCGAATCTTTGCCTCCGCAGGCGCAGGCTTCAATTGGGCCGACGTCGATATCCTAGGCCAGCACAAAATCTGGTATGCCAATGGCGTCGGAGCCTCAGACGAAGCAGTATCCGACACAACTCTATGGATGATTCTAGGCGTATTTCGAAACTTTACTCGCTCCCAACTCGCAGCTAGAACAGCTGATCCGGCAATCTTCACGGCGGTTCACAAAGCCACAGCCGAGATCTCACATAACCCGCGCGGAAATGTATTGGGTATTGTTGGATTCGGGAACATTAGCAAGAAAGTTGCTTTCAAAGCCAGAATGGCCTTGGGGATGAATATTCATTATTTTGACATTAGACGTGCTGAGTTGGAAGAAGAGAAGACTGTCGATGCTACTTATCATGAGTCATTAGAGGGTTTGTTGAAGGTTGCGGACTGTGTTACTCTCCATACGCCTCTTAATGAGTTTACGCAGGATTTGATGAATGAGAGGACTTTGGCTTTGATGAAGCCTGGAAGCCGACTTATTAACACTGCACGAGGAAAGGTGGTGAATGAGGATGCTTTGATACAGGCTCTTGAAAGTGGGCATCTTGCGGCTGCGGGTTTGGATGTGCATTATCATGAACCTCAGGTTTCACATAAACTGGCCAGTATGGAGAATGTTACCCTGACGACACATGTTGCTGGTGGAGCGTTGGAGACACGAGTCAATTTTGAACTGAATGCCATGAAAAATATCATCCAGGTGGTGGGGCCCAATGGCGAGTTTACAGGAGAGCCTCGTACACCTGTGAACCGGAAGGCTTTCGAGTCAGAGGTATAATGGATTACTTGGCTGCTTGGGAAAGATAAGACTTTGTTCTACCATTCTTTTCACAGGAAATACATTTTGTATAGAGATGAAATACATGAAATATAGAGCAGACTTTGCATCCACACGAGAAGGTTTGTTTCATTTAGCATGAGTACTAGTTATTGTAGTATATTTCCCAGAATGACGTGGCGTCTAAGTATTACAGGGCTTTATGCCGCATACGCAACCTGGGCCCAGGATGTTTCATACAATCCCTCAAGATCAAGTCTGTTTCAAAGGTTTGTGCTAAGTGTAACCGACCGCGGCCAGGCCAGAATTCGAAGGGAGAAGGATTAGATAGATGAAATGTAAATCAGCTACTAAAAAGTAGATATCACATTGATACTCTTTTCTCTAATTATGTACATACAGTATCATTTGTAAGCGCCATCAAGGCGCATTAATTACACAAGTTTTACCTTTTCGAGGCGATCTCCGCCTGATTGTAGAATCCGCACCCCAGCACTACGAGCACTATTCCCGCCGCAGTCTGTGGGTTAAGGTTGAAGTTACCTAGGAACACAATTCCCAACATCAAAGTCAAGGTCTGTCGAATATTTCCCCAAACAGTGATAGCCAAGGAGCCCGCAACTTTGGTAGCCTGGAAAGAAGCGATGTTCAGGAAGAATGCCAGCATTCCATTTCCGACCAACGATGCACCAGCGATCATGGCTGGGAGTTTTGAGCTATCGCTCTCCTCAGTAACCCAGACATTGGCGCCGCTCAGCTTTGAGAGCTCGCCAACGCTTATACCAATTACGAATGATTGGATTGAGGCGTAGATGGACATTCGATAAATCAGTTCCAGTGAAGAGAGCGAGAGAGATCCAGTCATAAGACGGTTGGTGATTATGATCTAGTTGATGAATTAGTCAGATGAAACTCAACTTCCCTGGGAAGGGTTAAAGATAGAGAAAGAGGAATGTATGTACCTTTAAGACACCGAGAACCACGCCAATAACCGATATGAATAGTCCCCAGTAGGTGAATTGGAGCTCACCAGAAGCAGTCATGGCGGCACCCATGACGATCGGTATGAGGGCGAGATAGGTGTAAAGGGAGTAAGAACGTGCAAATATGACACGTTCGAGAAAGACAGTGAAGATGGGCGATGTATTGCGAATAATCTGGAAGAATGCCAGACTGACGAGGGAAAGTGAGAAGTTGGAAAAGAAAATGTTCACACTGAAAAGGACGGAGTAGGCAACTAGGATCAAATGGTCACGTCGGGAGAGCGTCGACAATCTGAAATAGCCCATCTTCAGAAGAATGACTGTTCCTAGCCCAGAGAATGCGCTGTGTAGACCTGTCAAAAGCCAAGGGCAGGGGAACTATTGCGATATGATCAGTTTCCAGATTCATAAACTCAAGTGCATACGTTACTTGAGTGAGTACTTACCGATCCGAGGATGATCTTGTTGTGAATAGTCAAGAGCATACCCAATACCAACAGGGCGCATAGCCATGCATATTTCACGCTGGGTGGCGTTTTGTATTCGACCTCCAGGGGAATTTGAACGCCCGCTTCTTTATTCAAGGCTTCTAAATCATCGTCCGGCCTCGAGGAAACAGAATTGCGAGGGGACACATTTGACATGAGCTTCATTTCCGCCTCTTGCTCTCCACCTTTTGAATAGCCCATGTTCGGCGCTTAAGGAAAGAAAACGAAAACAAAAGAATGACAGCACGAGAAATAATCTCTCGGCTTTAGGCAGAGTATGAGGGGGAAAGAAGGGTCAGGGGAACAGCGGATCAAATCAATAAAACCAAATAAGCAAAGTGGCGCAGGGTATAAACAGAGCTAGCCCGGAGTTAAAAGTAACTGAGACTCAATTGCTTTTTTTATCCGAGGTCTCCGATTACTGTCTCGCTTTTCTCATTCAAAATTCAACATTTACCCATGGATACGTGGGTCAGTCTCGCGCCGAGAAAGGTTGATATAATGATCATGGGTTGGCAGCCTGGGCAACGCAACGCTTTACTTGATGATTGGAAGGTATTCCAGCGAGCCTCGCCCCTCTGGGGGCCTGTGGCGCAATTACAGCTAGTAAATGCAACATCCACAAAGAAAGATCCAAAAAAAAACTTCATATATATCGGTTGGACCGCGGGGGGCCTATAAGGTCCTATGTACAATGGAGTGGGGGCACCCATACATCGGATACAACAATAGCACAATACCACAATACCACAATACGGTAATCTCGTCGTATCGAAGCGGAAAGTTCCACCAGCCGGATGACATAAGCCAGTTTTATGCAGTGATGGAGTCGAACCAGTGAGTTTCCATGGTTGAAGAATTTGTAAAAGTTGTTGGGTAAATTCGAGTCAGAGATATGAAAGCGAGGAAATAATTAGTCTCTCCCAAGAAATTAGTTGTCTATTCCTACTGCACATATGATGTATGTTCAATGTTGAGTGCACTGATAAGGGGTTCAAATCGGGAGTTCGACAAACATTGAACCCCTTATAACCCAATACAGTAATAAATGAGTGGAACCCTTCGGCTAGATTGACGACGTACTGTGAGACATGGATAAGAAGCTTTTTTTAAATTTCTTGGGGGCCTAATTTAATTTACCCGGGATCTGAGTGGACGGTCTGCATGGGTGTGGGTCTGCATATCTTGTACAGTTCAACCCGATGTACAGTTTAATAGCCTGAAGGAGATCGGCAACCAGATTTTTCTCCATCTTTTTATGAATGTTCATATTGCTTTTCTCTGTGTTTTTCTGTGATCTTGTCTGTTGAAATTACCAAAAGAAAGGGGCAATATCCAGAGATACGTCTAGAGTAATCTTATTTCTTATTTTATGATGATGCCTAGAGTCTCCTGTGCGATGCATAATAGGAGGCTTGGGACAGGCCCCGCTTGGGACCCTGAGCTTACCTGATTAGGCTTGCGATACACACAATACACGAGGTCTTAGTGCCATCTGGGGCCCACGTGCACCAGCATTGGCAGGGACTGGCATCACGATGGTCCACTGGTGTATATCTCGTCGGTATCTGTCAGTATTCATGCTGTATTTATGCCCCGTAATGATTAGTGGAAGTCAAGCTTTTTACTGCGCCATAATAATACAAATAAGCCAATTAAGACACCTTCAGTGATTGCTTCCCATCCCAACCAGATTGCTCTCTCCCCTCCTTCTCCGTGCAATGCTCTGGTTTTGATCTTTAAACCTTTACTCCTGGCCACTCTCTCAGCGAGTACAGGGGTTTTTACTCTTGCTCTCAATCCACCATGTCTGCTTCGTCGCGTACCTATGGTTGGCCCCGGAGGAAATCTCTTCTCATCTCCGCCGCCCTGCTGATAACGAGTATACTCCTCTTACTCGTCTTTCGCGATAGCGTCCAGGCCACCGCGTCAAGCAGCTTTGACTCGGTCACCTCCTTGTACGTTCTCTGGATTCACCCGCCAAAATCAAACAAACAATATTAACCTGCCATTAGTGAATTTCTCCATAATAAGCCCGACTCACAGGCTTCGGCATACTCCACGCCGTCAGCGACCCACTTACCGGCTGAATCTCAAGCTGCCAAAGCATCTTCTCTCAATCCATTCACTTCTTCCCCGGGTCCATCCTCGGGTGCATTCTCTTCATCGCATTCTTCTTCTTCCATCACTACCCTGCTGGACTTGCCGCTCGGTATCTTTGAGCTGATTAAGCCGCACATTCATTCCATCACCGCCGAGTCTTTCACAAGTCGGACCGGCAAAACGTATCAACTCCCATCATCTCCCAAATTCACCAAGCCATTGAGGAAAAATGTCCTTATCATGGACGTTGAAAGCCGTGATCTCGGCGGCCCAGGCGGTCTTCTCGATGAATCCACCCTAACAACAGACACATTGGAAGGTCTGACTTTCGGTCGACTGAACCATTACATGTTTGGTGAGAACTCCTATACCCTCCACAACTCACCATAGAACTTCATCTCATCTAACTATCCACAGCCAAGCTTCATGGGTACGATTACAAGCTAGTTCAACTCCCAGATGACCCAACCCTCCACGGGACATGGCACAAGGTGCCCGCCATGCGCGAAGCCATCAAAAAGTACGACTGGGTCGTCTTCATGGACGGTGATGCTATCTTCACTCACCTCCATCTCCCCATCGAATGGCTCTTCAACCGCTGGGGAATAACAGAAAACATCACCCTCGCGCTAGCCGAGGATCCAGAACGATTCACAAACATGGTGAAAGGTGATCCAAACCTCAACACCGGCGTCATCGTCGCCCACAAAACACAACACAGCGAAGAACTGTTCGAGGCCTGGATGTCTTGCCCAGATGAGAAACGGTACGAAGGCTGTGGCGTCTGGAGAAAGAAGCACACCCACGAGCAAGCCGTATTCAACGAGTATCTCCGCTACGATTACCCTGATGAGATCAAGATTCTCTCCTGTACAGAGGCAAACCGCTACCCCGGCTCTGGGGATTGCGAGGGGGAATTCATCTCGCATTACTGGCCTTTTAAGGATATGATTCCAGGTGGGGTTAAAGAGGCCATGGCACAATATTTCTGGCCCTCTTTGCAAAAGGCCTATTCGCAGGATCGGGCGGATGTCATCGTTCGAATGGAAGGGGACAGTGTTCGCGTGGGCCAGGTTGAGCCTCAGCCTGAGGCTCAGAGTGACGCTGAATTGAGTTAATGGAACGAGGACCATGATGATTTCTATGTAAATCACATTTAACGGGCAATCATTTTCGTTTGGATTTGATGCATTTCATTGTATAGACATTTGAATAATTGTACATGCATTAATAAACATATAGAGTCGAGCTACCATTTTTTGAATATAATTTATCAAAGAACAATTAAAAGACAACTAGGATACGTTTCGTGGATTTAATCCAATGAGTAACATTCCTCTATGTACCTAACCTAAGACTTAGCCATCTCATACTACCCACCCACGGACCTCAACTCAAAACTATACCACTACTGTGAAGCCTGCCACGCCTTAACATAAACAGGCAAATTCAACAAAAATTCCGTCCGCTTAGGACTCCAACCAAGAATTGTCTTCGCACGAGAAGCATCCGCCTTACTAACCAAACTCAAAGCCTCGAGAAACACATTCCCCTGAGTCCCAGTATACTCAAGTGTAACCTCAGGTTGAATCCCCAAAACGACCTTAGCACCCTCCAAAATCTCAACAAGCGAAACCGTCTCCGTCACCAGATCAAAAATAGGCCACGAACCCAATCTTCCATCCAACCGATCAATCGCAGCATGAAATCCAGCCGCAACATCATCTACATGGACAAGTCCCGGGACAGCTTTCCCATCACCAGGAACAGAGATCAGGGACGAAGTGCCCGACTTCGCCTTCGCCCCTTCAGCAAGTGCACCCCACCATGCTCCGAAGACCCACGATCCACGTCCGTAAATCGTATGAGGGCGCAGAATAGCTACATCTAGCTTATCGCGAGCGGCGAGGATAGTCTGTTCATACGCAGGTCTCCATGATGATGCCGTCGCGGGTTTATCTTGGGAATAAGCACTTGCAGGTGGGAGGAGGTCATTGATGCGCGTTTTCTGGGATCCATGGTTCCATGCACCGGAGGTATAAACGAAGCCTAGCTTAGGGCCGATGATGTTGTCTTTTTTAAGGGTCTTTTCGCGTTCTGTAGCTGCTTGGATGACTCCAGCGAGGATACTGCCTGCCTTTTCGTAGGCCGCGGATGCGTCAACAACGATATTAATGGAATTTTCGATAATGATGGCGCTAAGCTTTGCCGGGTCCGTTATGTCTTCTTCGATGGGGAAGATCTCATTCGAGAGGATATTCTTTGCTTTCTCAGGGGTTCGAGCAGTGCCCCAGACCGTGTAGGTGCCGGCTTGGAGAAGTGATTTGCCTAGTGCAAGGCCGAGGTAGCCTGAGCCGCCCAAAATAAGAACATTAGGCATGATGAATGGTGTATGAGTTTATTTTGAAGTTGGAGGGAACTTTTCTCAAGATAAAGATATCCGTTGTTGAATTTTGATACTTGAACATGCACCTTGGCCTCTTTATACGTCACACGATCGTCGCTTCATCTTACCCATGGTGCATACTTGTCCTGTTGATCATGAATTTGTAAGTCGCAAGAGAGCTAGGTCCGAGATCATACTGTTTAGCCGAGCAGAAAATATCGCAATTTCTGTTTCTCCGGAAATGGAAACACTTCTCAGGGTCTTTAGACCCTCAGCAGATGTGGGGCTCGGAGATCGACGCAAAGCCGAACAATCCAGTTTGGAACCCCACCAGAGCTATCTTGCTAATTTCATCTCAAAAGCCCGAAAGTCCGGGGCGCTATTTTACAGTGATAATGTTATCTCGGATCTTCGGAATACATAGGGGCGATATCCGGGAGAGTGCGTTTTGATTACCAGTTCTACTGCCGAAGTACACACAGCTAGGAATCCCTTTGATTCCTACCACAATACAATCTTTAAACCTCACAAGTTCACCAAAATTCATCAAATCCACGAAATCCATCCAACTTACTAAGTTTACCTTTGAAACTCGCAAGTCACCGATACACCGGTTTGAATATAAGCTAAACAAGGAGAAGATCCAGTGGGACAACAGACAAGCCAAAGACACGCAACAGTTTATCAAAAATCACCAAAGTAAAAAACAGCAGACAATAATCTCTCCGAAGAGACACCCGAGTATACCAAACATTTCCTCGAACTTAATTCGCAATGGAGCATCACTTGGCATTACTTTCATAGTTCCATCAATTTGTGAACGTGCCACAACAATTGTTTGGCGTATTCTTGGTCGATATCGTATTTTGCCGCGTGTGCTTCTGATCTGGGGCTCATCATCCGGAACAGTCGTTGCAAATATAATTTCCGGTTTATACTAATTTATAGTTATCAGAATTACAAGATTAACTAGACCCTAAGAGTCAGCTAACCGCCATGCGGCATCAGCTTCGAGCTTTAGTATAGCCTCCGAGACCCCAACTTCTACAACAACACTTGGCCACGAGCCAGCGTCATGACTGGGTCCAATGGACTCAGGACTTCCGGAACCGTCGAGCTCCTTTGAAAATGTACTCTCTGCATCATTGCTTTCTTTTGGCTCTGATGTGGAAATAGGCATTCCCAGGTTGCTGACTTGCATGGCTTGAGCTTGGACATAGCGCTCCATTCTCTTAACTGCGAGTTGATGCGCATTATCTACAAACTTGATCACTAGATTTCCAGAATCTTTATCGAACGTCTTACTTCCGTATTTTGAAAAGTCTTTCTCGGCGATGTCTGCCGAAACATTTCGGAAAATAATGTATTTGGCGATTTTCAAGTTGACACTTCTTTTATGGCATTTGAGGAAGCGACGGATCAGCTTTACAGATGAACCAAGTGCCTGAATTCCATTATTCTTGGGGATTAAGTAGCAATCATCGGGGAGTATGAAAGAATCGTCCAAGATTGGTCGTGACGTTGTACTCGTCGGTAGTGCGTGCTACTCAAAAATGTACTTAGCTAGTAACATGGAGTTCGACATAGTTTGGTGATCATGAAATTCTGTAAGCTAGGGGTCTTGCATGAGGTAGATAAATGCGAGTAAAGGAGTAAACTAGTGGCTCGTGTGATTTCAGGCTTATCAGTGCACCCAAAAAGTTCTAGTAAAGAGTTGAGGAGGGAATCGGGGATCGGGATTCTGTATCGAACAGTTATTTTCATACAACCTATGGTTTACCTTCACTAAGTTCATAATCTTGATGACCACTATGAGTATTGGCATCAGCCTTAGGTTATTAAAATGCCCCCGAAGAATCCAGCAAACCATCTATGAATCTCTACAATGTCGACATCTGGACGCATAGATCTGGATGACTAAGCATTGTCAGTCTTGATCGGGCGCTAGTCCATAGGTAGTAATTTTCCATCCTCAGGCATAAACAGCTCCTCCAGATGACTTTGAGGCTCTTCAGTCTCACCAGCCATTGCAACATAGTCAAAGCTCGTGTCGCATTCACCATCCTTGGTGCAGGCACCATCTCGTTCCTTTATCCTCGACTAGAACCCGCTCACAAAAGTTTTCTATTGTCTCGAGTACCGAACGATGACCCTCTTTGTCTGTCCTTGATCCAGCGACCAGAAGCTTCGCCTTCGGAGGCCTCTCCCTCTCTTTCAATTTCACCTACACACGCCGCACCCACTTGGTTGACATACCCAGCACTCGTCGATATGGATCTTGCCAACACGCTCATCCGCAGCGTTGTTCGCGCCTTCTATGAGACCCGGCACATTTTGGTCGTGGATGCGCTTTTCATCCATTCGGTGTATGATCCTCCTTTCCTGAGGGGTCAAATTTACACAAAGAACAACATAACTGACAAACCTTAGCCTTCATGCCGAGGATCTTGCATTTTTAATGGGAATGCAACAGAAAGATCTTCGCAAGCTATGCGCTCGTCTTCGCGAAGACCGATTAATAGCAATGTAAGATTACCCTCATCACAGAGAGTCATCTTTTACTTCCTTCACATGGACTGACCGAAGTGATTGATCACTTTCAATCTAAACAGAAGCACACGCGCTGAAATCCGCGATGGCTCATCTCGTCCCGTGAATCGCGAATATTATTACATCCCACTTCACCCCGTGATCGACGCGATCAAATACAAAGTCTCGCAGTTGACATCGAAGATCAAAGCCCAGTACACACCCAGCGAAGAGCGCAAAGAATACATTTGCACCCGCTGCAAATCCGAGTGGACGGAACTAGACGTACTCAGTCTAGTTTCAGAAGAAGGCTTCGAGTGTCAATACTGCGGAAACATCCTCGACCGAACAGAAGATGTCAAAGGCGTGGATGGAACTGAACGCACAGGCCACGAAAAAAACAGCAAGCTCATGGCTCAGCTGGACAAAATGTTGAAGTTGCTCAAGCAGATCGACTCTGTCGAGATCCCTGCCAACGACTTCGAGACAGCATGGGACCACAAGGTTGATATTGCGCGCAATCAACAGACACACCCCGTTCGCGCTGCGATCCCCGTTCCACCGAAGACACAAGATGTTATTCGGGGAACCGCCAAGACCGATTCCGCGGCGCTGGAAATCTCTCTTACATCCTCCGAGGAGAAAAGTGCCGCCGAGCAGGCAGATGAAGCGGCTCGCAAAGCGGCTCTGGAAAAGCAAAATGCTTTACCTGTGTGGCATACACAGTCTACCGTTAACAACACAGCGAACAATGTGCAAGTCAAGAGCGATTGTGGTGTGCCTGTGAAGGCTGAGCTGGGCGATGAAGATCAGAAGCCCAGTCTGGACGCACTGGATGACAAGGTGGCGGCTTACTACGCTGAGATGGAGCGTGAGAAGGCTCTCCAAGCCCAAGAAGATGCCAGCAGTGAAGATGAAGATTCGGATGATTTTGACGAAGAATTCGAAGACGTGGGTGTCTCTGGTGCAAGCGGTCCCGCCACGCCCGCAACAGTAGCTGGTCCTACCAGTGTTCCTACGCCTTCGTCTGTTGTGGCTGGTGTCAAACGGGAACATGACACTGCATCCAGTGGTGCCCCGTCTTCTGTTGGCACGCCTTCTACTCCCGCCGACGATGGCCCTGCCGCTAAGAAGGTGAAGACCGAATCCGAAGCTACGATAGAGCCAGTGATCAAGTCTGATCCCGATGCAAAGTCCGTGGAAGATATCAAGCCGCCGGTTGATGCTAAGGAGGAGTCTGACGAAGACGAAGAAGAGTTTGAGGACGTATGAGATGATTGTATTGATTGGCCATAAAGACAAAGAAAAGCGGATCTTAAATGCCATTTCCGTGACATTGGCGCTGGCGTCCATGTTTATTGTATTAACAAAAAACCAGTCTCCATCAAATCCGCGCTATTTACATAAGCCATTATCCAAATATTGCCAAAAGAAAAGTACAGTAGATCATCTCAGCTCTATGCTACCATTTCGAAAAAAAAACTCGTGGGCACTTTTATGTATCATTGAGGCTATCTTCAGCCCATAGCTTGGTGTAGCGAGCGAAAAACGACAGAAAAGGAATAGCAATCCCCGAACCCCATGAAATAGCAATGAAAAGGTACAAATCTTGAAAGTCATAAAAATCGTAGTTGAACTTGTCATCACAACTCCATGTCACGCCCGCTCGCTCAAGTTAAATGATAGCACCATAGCCACGGGGAAATGAAATCGAATTTGGAAAAGGGGGAAATGGCAAAGAGGACGGATTATGCAGGTGGAGGTTGCGCAAGGTTTAGACTGCATTTAAGGAGACGCCGCAAGTCCCATCTCAGAGTCGCTGGCTAGTGCCGATGTTGCTTCCCATTCTTCGGCAGAGGGCATATCGGATTCTGGGAGCCCAACTGTTAATAAATGTCGTAAGTATCTGAGTATAAGGGCGTACCTGAGACGATTTCATCGGGAACATGGACTGTAATTTGGTCGAGCAGACGCAGGGTATCTAAGAAAGTTATGTTGGTCAATGGACTCCATAAGAATAAAGGGGCAGGGGTGTTCATGGTACCGTTGGCCTGGTCGACGAATTCCTGTTCGTCTTCAGCATTGGAATCGAAATAGTTTTCCACGCAATGGGTGATGGTTGAGGTAATTCCGTAGACCAGCCTAGACTCAACACTTGCGGTCTGTCCTGTGAGGAAGGTTCTGTTGACTTTTTCAACGCAAGCTCTGCCCAGCTGCTTGCCAATCATAATGTTCAAAGAAGGCGGTCCCTCCGACATCTCTTCATCGCTGTCCGTAGCAAAAAGAAGCCTGTTGGCAAGATCGAGTGTCTCTAGGCGGACAACTCTCTCGGGGTCAATAAGCAATGTTGGAACAAAATCTGGAATTCTTTGTTGAACAACAGATAAAAACCACTCGGTATTCAATGAAAGTCGCTCATTAACGGTATTCGGGGTACAGAGCTGGCGGAAAAAGTCAAGGTGATCCACCCCTCCACTGTTGTTGATCGAGTCTACTCCCTTGGCCACAAAGTCAATCATGTTAATGACTTCTGTGTCGTCAGGTGCATGCTTGCAGAAAACAATTGCAGCTCCGAGGAATGGCGCACAAATGTCAGCTGGGGACAGTCGCAACCCGACTTCTAACGTCTTGACGATCCGGTCCAGGACCCGCGCCTCTGGCTCTGCTACGACAAATGTTGCGAAAATGTCCAGGCATGATTGTTGGAGGCCAAACTGCTCATGCTGGAACATCTTCATCAAGAATGCGAGACTTCCATCATCTTCTGAAATGAAGATGTATTTGCTTTCATATTCACTGAGCGAATACTTGCCATTCGGCAACGGGTGCCGAACTGTGGCATCTGGAACCGGAGGAGTGGTAAAATCAATGTTTTTGAAGAAGACCGCACAGAGTATCATCATGTTCGTATAGATGAATCGACGGCCCTTTTCCAACATCCTCGTGTAGTGTGGGTAAATATGTCGGAGCTCCATCTTATCTTCCTGATCGAGCCAAATAACTTCTAGACACAATGCAAAGACGCCCTTTTCAAGTAACATGGCAATGACCTCTGATCCGCAATCGGCGAGTTTGAGAAAACAATCGAAATAATCTTCCCATGCGCGAGGGACTGTATGGATGGAAGGCCAAAGATTCAGCAGCATGGTCAGCATACGCCGAACGTGTCGCTCAGCTTCGCCTTGCAAGCGCAGGCGCTCGGTTTCATCGATATCAGTATCCCTCAAGGCCACTCTCAGGCGTTTCAAAGAGCCCATAATGAGCATAATTCCTTTCTGTCGAATATCGCTATTCGAAGTTCGCAAGATAATATTGCGGAGGGAGGTTTCCCGATCGGATACCCACTTGAGGGTTTGAATCGCAGCATGTGGATTTCGGCTGAGCAGTTTGTAAATCTCAGTACAAATCTGATCTGCACCTTGATATTCTTTTGTTCGAGCAATCAATTGCTCAAAAGTATCCAGCCCAATTTCCACGGCTAGGAGTTCAAGTTCCGGTCGATGAACATATGCCGCATCGGTATTCCGTAACCGCTCAAGTAGGCGTTGCACAAGACCTGTGTAGCATGGGTCTAGAAGACAGTATGTACGAATGAATAGCTCATTGTCCATAGCAATGTAATTCGCATATTCAGTTGGCACTGGAACTCGTACTGGGTAGTCTTCCTTCAGCGGACGGTAAGACTGTTTTGATAGTTCCATGGTTGAAACACGTTGATAGAATAGCATGTAGGCATTCCACACTTTGTTGATATGAACCCCACCCATACCTTGCATTGACTCACCCTGGCCACCAAAGCATTGGTCGGCGATCGTGGAAGGATCGAAACGAGTGACATCTGAATCATTGAATTCAACCCATGACGGGAGGACGCCTGCAGCGGGCCGCTCTCGAGTGTACGAGTAGTAATGACCGGATTCCGCGGTACCAGTATGAACTAAAACACCAACCAATTCGAAGACATCCGGCTCGATGGGGGTTTCCGGCTCAGATAGATGCTCCACACTGTATGGCGTCATATCGATTTTATCTGGAAACTGAAATTCGTCGTTGATTTTGCTTCTCGTCATTGTGACCATGTCGAAGTCAAATCGCTTCAGATGGAAGATGAGGTTATCAGGCACATCCTTTAGGCAAGCTCTTTTGACAGCATCAACATGCCGACCACATGCCGTGCAGGAGTATTTATTGTCACCTTGCATAATCTCACCTTCGACATAGGCCTGCAAACTGTCTTCAAGACCTGCCTTGCCCTTGATATCACACTGGATAGCAGAGAATGGCTCCAACCTCTCTGAGATATGAGAACACTCCTTAGATTTGATTTGTTGAACCAACTGACCACCGTAGAATGAGCGGAATTTCTTTTTGTCTTTTGAGTCGACAATCTGAGCCTCCCATCGATCGAAAAGTAGATTGTAAAATTCGTCGACGTCCATCTGAATTGTAACGTCAATCGCCTCGTTGTCATAAGTACGAATACTTTCAACAAAGGACTGCGGGTCCACGCTCTTCGTCCAAGTATCTTGCATCCACGCGAAGAGCTTTTGGGTTTCGTCTAGAAGTGTCTGAGAAGATTGGGAGTCCACAAGATTGAGATGAAGCATGAAGTCCCGGAATTCTACATTCATGAATAGTTGCGTCATCAGGGAATTAAGATAGCAGGTGTTCGAGAGGTTCTTCAATCCAGCATATCCCTCCGGAGCTCGAATCATTTTTGACCGGTCATAACTCGAGTTGGGGCCGTATGAAACGTCGCGTGGCACCACGTCTTCCAAATGCTTCAAAGTTCGGTTCAGGCTTTCATTGCTGCGCTTGCACAATAGAGCGACAATATTGTGCAACTTAAGGCGAGTGAGTGAATGCTGCAGTGGGATTCGGGGGGTCACCGGGCCTTCAACGTCGTCCATAGACAAGTCGGGGATAAGAAACTTGTTCATTATTTGGTCTGCAAGGTCAAAGGTCTCCAGCTCAATATTGGCCAAGTTCGCCATATCAAGACAAAGCTCCACCAGAACAGCAAACCCAAGAATAAGATCATCGACGATTTCACGTCCAACAAACTCCTCTGTCTTGTGACGGAGCATTATTTCGCTCCATTCCTTAAGATACCGACTGAAAATGATATCCCGCGGCGACTTCTCAGCAACAAAGCGAAATATCCAAATAGCGACTTTGAAAAATTCGGCCGAACGGGTAGAATATTGTAAACAGTCGGGCATAGACTGAGCTAATGAGTTCCAAATTGTGGCAAGCATGTCTATTCGAACAGGACTTTCGACTGGAGTTTGTGACTGCACCCCATCGTCCGCCAGCTTTGCTGATTGCTTGTGAAACTTGGATGGGCTGCAAATCGTTTTGAGCCTCTCGGAAACATCATTTCTAATGGATTGTCGGCATTCCTTCAGAAGTAACCCATGTATCAGTTGGTCGAATTGAGAATGCTGTTTCACTGCCTCCCAGAATTTGTAATCACGTGTCGAACCTTCGACAATCACCGCAAACGAGGTGCAGATAAGCTTTTGAGTACAGCTGGCCGTCGCAGGTGTTGCTGGTATAGATCGGACAATGTCGATCACACTCAAAATGTGCTCAACAAAAGGGGCTGCATCTTGAATCAAGGGGGAATCGTCGTGTTCAGAGCGGGAGACTAAACTTTCATTAGTGTGATAATCTTTTACCGCGGAACGTGGGGGGGCTTACCAGTGATGGCATTTAAAAGACATTCCATTGACGATGTAGCTAGAGCAAGTCGAAGAAAGTTATGTTTGAGAGATTGCAAAAGTTCCGCATTCATCAAAAGTTCCACCAATATCGCAATGCTGTGAGGGACAAAGGTTTGTTCGGGGTTTACCTGTTCGATATTAGAGGGAAGATGCGTCAAAGAGTATTTTTGTAGCCGTACCTCGATGACTTCTTCGCGAAGCTTCGCCTGGAGCGCATTCAGTGAGTAAAATGCAACAAATGGCTTCGAGAGAGGGAAAAGGGCCTCGTTATTCTGGCTTTCTGAACTGAACAGCTCTGTTATGCGTTCTTGCGGTGGGAAGACGCTCAAAAAGTCGAAAATTTCCCTTGCTAAGTCATCCTTGAGGGATAAAAGCTCATAAATTTCATCAAAATGTTTGAGAACCTCAGAATCAACGGTTGTAAGAATTTGGCGTTTATTATCACGAGGCACATCTTGGGAATCCGTTGCCTTTTGAATCATTAACAGGCCGCTAGAAAGCTTCATGTCTTTCACTAAAGTTTCCGGTTCCTTAAGCAGGTCGATACGCCGACCTCCCCAGATTACTTTCATCTTTGAGAACCCTGTGAGTTGTGTAAATTTGTCCATTAACTCCGCTGCCGTCGAAAGATCGCCAATTTCCAGCTTATTTACCGAAGAAGTGGAGCTCCCAAATGACTGCCAAGAGATCTCTATTGGGTTGCCCTTCAATGGCCGGTCTGGAAGGCGAGGTGGAGACCCTCTCGGGGGACTGTAGTGCGGCCGAGATCGCAATCCATATAAGAATTGTCGAAGGAATAGAAGAGAACGTCTAAACTTGATCTCATCCGCACCCATACTCGAGGATGGAAGGTCCTGTTCCATGGACCCTTCATCCGTGTCGGTTCCTGTTGGGGTCCGCAAAGTTGCAGCAGTAGACTGAAGCTGATCGATACAACGATTGACAATCGAAATGTGAGTAGCTTCAACGGCTCGGCGTGGAGAAGTCCGGATAATCGGATGGTCTAAGTAAACTTCGATGGCAAACTTTGTAACCTCGGCCTCGATCGTGCCCGGAAGGGCTGTCAAAACGAAGGTCCAGATACGCTCCATTCCAGGAATGGTTACAATTCCATCCTCACTCGCCGGCGAGGGTGGGTGGAACCTAACATCATAGCCAATCGACTGCTTTGCAAATGAGAGGAGTTCCGGAGTGTAGGCGGTGGGCGACAACTCAGGTAAATATTCATGAATGCATCTATCCAGGAATCCATTTGGTTTGGAACTCCGACTCAACGTTTTGACCATCAGGCCCCAAGCGGCTGTATAACCATCATCTCCCAGCTTATTTGAAGTGAGAATTTCATTCCAAAAAGATTTCCCGAGATCAGCCGTGATTGTGTCTGGTGCCATGTCGATGAGGCGGAACAATAGTGCAATTCGCGAAATAATACCATGGTGGGAGAAACCATCGCTGGAGTCTGTTTCGCTGTTCACAGTGTGGAGAAGGTCTTTTATGACCAAACGAGTCAAACCAAACTCTTCCGCTAACTTCCTCATTTCTTGCGAGTCGTCATTCGGAATGAGAGCGCTGAGCACCTGGATACTTCCCGCAGTAAATTCATTCATGTCGGCAATATCCTGAATGCAGCGCTCGTACATCTCCATCCTATCGTTCTCACTGATTCCGAGTCTAATGAATCGTTCAAGGTGTCTGCTACCAAAATTCTGTAGCTGCTTTTTCTGATCGACAGAAAGGCTATTTGCAGCAGTACTCTCTCTAATCAAACGCAGGCAAATGCGCAAAGGAATTGTGTCCACATGAGGGCTTCCAGCAGTGTGATCGGTGGGTTGGGATATTTGATTCAGCAAACTGTCACAAAACTCGAGGACACGAGCATCGAAGCGGTCTAATGGGAATTCCAAGACCTTTGAGCAAGCATAAAGTAGTTCAGGGGCATCGCGTGGAAGCAAACAAAATGTTCGGATAAGCATCGATAGAACTTCGGAAACGAAACGGCTGTCTTGGCTTTCTGTCACCGTTTTCCAAATAATGTCTGTTTCCTTATTTGTATATGTCGATGTCACTATCAAAAAACCAACGATGTTGCTGCTGCGGCTGATCAATTGGGGGTGAGAGTCGACGCCAACAAGATAATCTACTATCTTGTTGTCCTGAATGTAGTGGACCAAGTACTGGATGGATGGCGATGTGACTGCTGTGAGGTGTCCGCTGATGTGCTGCTTCCAAACAAGAACCAACTCCGACTGCATAGTTTCCACACCATGGGCTCGAAGTTCCATACGGCCTTCCATGATTTGCTTCTTTAATACTCGGAACTTCCACCCCCATGTGATAATCAAATGTTGTTGTGTCAGATCGGCATCTTCTGGAAGCTCGATTGAGAGGTCTTGTGACAAATGATGAACAAATTCGTGGTCCCGGGCAAGTAGCGATTGAAAGCTGCGAGGAATTTGACGCAACAGCTGTTCGCTTACATCGCTAGTAAGCCATGGGGCCTTCTTGACGATCCATTCCTGATATTTTCCATCGATCAACCGGATGGTATCATAGATTAGCTTCAGGTGCTGTGTTTCAGAAATCGCAGAAATTCTTGATTCTCCAGTCGAGTCCCGTGGCGGTTCCAATGTACAATCGATGAGACTGGTCAGAGCAAGGATGATGGGAATCAACGTGTTTATCCAGTGTGAAAACTTGGCAGAGTTCTCGATCAGCAGCGAAGCATACTCTGCGAGATCCGTAATCACCCCTAGGGCTATGGCTTTTGCCCTAAGCCGAGTTAAAAATTCGTCTAGTTCTTCACCGTAAATGTTCTGGAGGGTGCGGTAAAACGGAATGCTTTGAAATTGTAGCGACCAGGCGAGGGAATTCAAGTAGCCGCGGGCCACGGCCTCTTGTCCTTGCGATTCGGGCTCATCTGCAGCCTGGCGTAAGGACACGATGTCAATGCGAAGCAGGTGAAGCGTGATTTGGATGTAATCTAAAAGAAATTCTTCCAAACATATCCATGTGCCTCTGCCATCATCTATTGGCAGTTCTTGGCTGTGAACCAGTTAGCTTCAAGATAAAACGAAGATAAATGCCAACAGAACGGGGAAATAGAGATAGAAAGATAAATCGAACAAAATTAATGAAACAAATTCAGTCATTTGATGGTTGAAAACTTACTTTCTGCGCATCATGGCCTCTACCAAGCTTGGCAAAAGCTCCCAGAATTCAAGATCTTCGACAAAGGCACCAGGGGTTAGTCGGTCAAGGCTGCATGCGCAGTCATCCATCCAGATCTTCACCGCAGTGAGAAATTTGACCTCGCGATGATCCTCTGTTGGGTTGGTTAGTCATGAAATACATATGGATAGATCGTCAGAGAACATTACGCTTTTCCATCATCAGAATAACCCGTCGTAAATTGTCTCGTGAGTTTTGGTCCTCTCGGTATCTTGGGAATGAGTCGATCAATGAGGCTGTGTCGTGGACCTCCACCACCTCCCGTGTCGCATGGTCACGCAATGCGTCTTCAAGAGGCCCCCAGCTACCTGTGTTTGGGTACTGGTCCATGTCCTCCAGCTCTGCGACCTCGATTTCTGGGCTCTGCGCCGGCGATGAGGATATGGAGACCACGTTGGGGGATGTCGTATCGGGGATGTCGGTATTTGGGGTTGGAGATGGGGGTTGTGAGGTGGTGTGAGGTTGTTCAGGTTGTTTTGAAGGGGGTGCTACCTTTTCTGAAGGCATGTCGATATTTGGAGACTTCACGTTGATCGTCACTTTACTGGGGCGACCTGAATCCGGGGTGAGATCCATCTCCGAGGCAGGAACGGCTGCGGGAGTCGCGCAGGCGTCAATGGACAATGACTCTCCTACGCGACTTCCACTATCGAGGCGCGGACGTTTCCGGGTCGCCTGGGGATCAGAATCTTCCATCGAGTCGCCGTGAGATCGTGTGGAGTCAATCAAGGACGCGACAGGTGGGGTGTGAGAGCTCTCTGGCGGGGGTTCTGCCATGACATTTTCTGCCAGGCAAAACGGAGAGGGTGAGGTGAATCTTTGGAGTGAGAGATAAAAAGGAACAGGGACGGTGCGGGGTAGACAATTCTGGGTAATTTAAAAACGCTCTGGAAGCTTAAAGAGATTAGGGTGGGAGGAATGAGAGAAGCGGTAGAGGTGAGTTATGGAGTGATAGCTTTTTTTCTCATCAGGCGGGAACGCGCCTGGGGAGAGAGATCGGTGACGTTGTACTGTGGAGAGACACCAAAGAACCGGATCAGCGCTTAATCGCTGGGCAACATCCAATTAATCCAAGTATGTATGTTATATTACCAGAGGCAAATAAGAGTTACAGGAGCTATTTCTCCTATTTGTATTTTATTGTACTTTTGCCCTAAGATTTTTACCTTTAAAGCATTATCAGGAGAAAATGATGTGGAATACGTGTTTGAGTAGTATATACTTCACTGAGAGCTAGTACAGGCAAACCACAAACATGTGCTCTAACAACAAATAACGAGCAACATTTCTGTAACGAATAATTCTCGCTCAAGCCCAGGTTTTAACAAAGCATGTTTTCTCCACATCTCCGTTTGGACTAACTGTGCAGACTGATGTAACCCAGAGACTGGCTTCCATTGTTCTAGTTCATGCCCACATCTGTGCAAAGGAAGATCTATTGTAGCACCAAATACGTCCTGGACATGATCTGAGATGAGTCCAGATTGGTAGGTAAATGTGTAGTATACAGACCTCTGAAACATGATCATGTTATACAAATCTTGGAATTAACAAAAAGAAAGAGGCTGGTATGATGCACCAAAATAAATCAATATATACACCCTTCTTCAGGGCTCATCAGTAATCAATAGATTCAATATGTACAGTACCTTGAAAATCATCTAGGTATAAGGTATGGTATTGTGACATGACATGGTCGCTCATCTAATAATGCAACAAAACCCAAATGAAGCAGAAAGATTCGGAGATCACCATCACAGCTTACTCTCCGGTGCTACCCCACCAACAGCACCACTCATAAATGGTCCACTTTCCTCCGCTTCTGTGCCGGTGATGGGCGTTGACTCGGCTCCAAAAAGAAGCAATTCCCGGCCACCCCGAGTACTCCACCAGTTGACGCAGCAGTGAGCTCGGTCGACATCCATCTCACCACTACTCAGGGCCTCCCAGAAGCGATCAATACAAGCATGACGCATAGCTGGGTCGGCAATGGCATTGATCGTCTGTGCTGTAAGAGGAAGCCAATCTTCTAGATCATGAACTCGAAGGAATGACAATGAATCGACCAATGCGAGGGTGAGCACAGCTTGCGCAGACAGGGGGAGTTCATTGCCTGTATCAGCCGATGAGCTATTTCCAGCGGTTGGGGCGATAGGCGCTGAAGATGCCTCCAGTGCGCGATCGCGTACCACTTCAAGGAGGATAGAAGGAAGCATTGGTTGGCTGTTGGCTAGTGGTGAGGGAGGCGCTGTGACTTCGATGACTGTTTTGAACGCTAGACGGAACTGTCTAGCAGACAGATTTTCGGGAAACACCTGGTGACGGTTAGCGTTTGACTCAGCATTATATATAGAAGTAAAACCCACGGCAAATAAATTATCAATGTAGAAAGGGAGATGTCTCGCAGCGAGCTCCGAATTGTGGGGAATTGCAAACACAACTAGCACCACACTGTGAGCAGCCTCGAAAATCTCCAATAGAAGACTATTTGCACCGGCTGCTAAATAGGGGAAGGCGGCAGATAAAAGTAATTCTTCGTTGACCTCTGGTGATAAAACAAGAGGAAAATGCTCAGCAGCATTCAAAAAGAAAAGATCCAGACATCTTTCAACTGGATGGTCTGGAATCTGGCCAATATCACTGGGCTTGATACTTCGTAAGAAGTTCTCAGCCAGATCGGGATACTGGGAAAGGATATCGACGGCAGCTAAGAAGACGAAACTTTGTTGCGATGATCCATTCTGCCCTGTGCGGGAGGAAATGAAATAGAGGTTGCGGAGGATATGAAGTGATTGCATCGAAAGGTAGGGGGCACCTAATAAGCCATGGTCAGTCTGAGTCAACGGCAGGAATAGTCTTTTGTCTAACTTACTACCATGAGCTGCAAGAGCGGGGTCATTGATTGTTCTACCAAGAACGGCGCGGAGGACGATCACCACAGAGTATAAACAGTTGCGAAGGACCTTCCAGAGCGCAGGAATTGTTGTGTTTAATGATTCTGCATCAAGGAAGTCTTTCTCCTCTGCCAAGTCGATCTCAGACAGCTTATTTTGTCGCCATTGCACCATCAATGTCCGAACAAAGTCAGCTATGTAGTCGACTGATTGGGAAACTAGTCGAGGATTCTGCGCATTTTCGATAGAGTGCGATATAAGTCTGGACAAAGGGCCCAATGCTGATACCAGAGGGCGATTGGAAATAGTAGAGAAATATCCAAAGGTTGCGGAGTCGACTTTCCACCGGAACTTCTTCCCAGGCGCTTCGATCACATCTTCATCAATCGCCCCCAGAAAGAATCCACCTTCAAGTCCCTCTGCAGAGAGAAAGGCTGACCGTACCAGCACAGGCAATAGGATATCGTAATTGATTTTGGACCGTTCATAGTCCGACAAGAGTTCAAATGTGTAGTTTAGCACCATGGCAATGCAATGTCCATCTGGGCCTGCATCGGCTCCTACTTCCTCTAGCGCCAATTGAGCCGCAGTCGCAAGCGCACCCTCCAGCTTGGTTCGAATATGCCGCGGGAGGCCCTGTCGATTCTGTCCTTCAAACCCTAGCAATACACCGCTGAGGAGAAGCATATGTCTCCAACGCGGGGACTTGTCATCCGCGCCTTGAACCACGGCCTTCACCCATGCTTCGCGATCAATATTTGGTTTCCTGTCATGTGGCATACGAGGCTCGTCTGTTGTGTCATTCTGTAGGATTGCAATGGCAGCTGTGTTGAAAATGCTTAGGATCTTGCGACAAGCATGTAGATCGGTGGGGTGATTCCAGAGGGCAGGGGCGGAAAGAAGTTGCGAAGCAAGTAGGGTCAGGTTCAGCGGATTCCCTAGAATGGATAAGAAGCTGGTCGCGGTTGGGAGAAGTCTAGGGAAGAAGAGCATTAGCTATCCGTGATGAGCGAGCGCGCGTGATAGTTGGGTGTCACCTACCCAGCCGCATCTTCAAAGCTAGTAAATGACTGCAGCGACCGTAGCAAACGGGCAAGTGAGCGTTCAGTCGCCATTGCGAGCAGACCACAGAGGGGAAAGTAAGGCCCACGAAGTCTTGAACATCGCCTTAGGGGAAAGATGGGGAGAGCCAAACCGCGGAGAACCCCATGCCCAGCCGAGGTCCGGGTGTGGAGCCGCAAACAGTGCAAACACCAAACGTCATCATGCTCGTGGGCCCAAACATCCAAGATCAACGACAACTAGCTTCCTCCGCGCGACCGGCAGATGCCTTTGAACCTTCAACGCCGCCATCAGACCATGTTTTGATCCTACCCGCCCTTTGCAGACGCTGAAGAAGCGCTGCAATCGCAACCTCATGGCTAACAACCGAGTCCCTATCAATTACAACACGCCAGCGTTTCCCTCGTTGTACGATCCACTCCCCACACATCATCGCAAGGAGGCCCACTATCTTTATTACACGCATGATATCTGGCGCTTCACTCTGTACTGGACTTTGATCTTCTATGGCGCAACTCACCTCACTGTGGCCGGATGTGCGGTTTTGACACATAGTCGTAATTGGAGCGTGATATGGCTGGTTCCATTGTTGTATAGTCTGGTCGCTGGAGTGGAGGCACTTATGGCTGGGAGCATCGTTGGACTTGTGTAAGTACTAAACATCTCCTTTTATAGTATGCGTCTAACAGTTTATAGGCTCGGTCAACTCTACGAATCAGGCAATTTCAGGATGTCGACTTGGGTGCCTATGATTTGGGCTGGTGTCAATGTCATGGTCCTTGTCCTGACTAGCTTTCCCATGCAAGGTGGCCTGTGAGAATACCTGCATATACGCTACAAAGAAGTTTCGATTCGTATCAATAAAGAGGATTCGAAAATATCCCATTTTAATTCCTATAATACACCGAAGAAATTTAATATGTCGCAACGAATGCGCCGTCCAACCTGATCCACACAATGGGCCATCACATGCTGAATATAAGTCCCGTACGCCGGTCCCGCAAACATGATTCGATTCTGCACTCAAACACAACATAATATCTTCCACATAACTATCGACGTCCGCCGTCTGGCATGCCACCTTGCAATCCAGGCAAGCCGCCCATTGCGGAAGCCATGTTCTGGAGATTGAGATTTGGAGGCATCTGTATACCCTGAGCCATCATCTGCTTTTGAAACTGTGCCATGTCCATGTTTATAGGTGGAGCCCCACCCATTCCGGGAAGCATAGGAAACCCGGGCATCCCGCCACTCGGAGGGCCCTGCTGGGGTGGAGGCGGCGGAGGCTGAGAGGACATAATTGCTGCCAGACGACCAGGATCCATTCCACCCATGGCACCTGGTAATCCTGGAGGTGGTGGCTGGGCTGCACCAATACCCGGTAGTAGACCGGCGCCTTCAGGAGGAGCCGCTCCAGGTCCACCCTGAATTCCGGGTAGAGAGGGCCCACCAGGCAGCTTTTGATCAACCAGGCTATCAGCCTCATCTTGCATCTCTTGTTCTTCTTCTTCGCGCATTTGCTTGCGACCGAACCCGCGATTCCATGTTCCTTGGGCTTCTGCAGCCTCTTCGCCGATGTGGAAGCGATCTTTCATGTAGCTAGTTTCACCGGGTCGAGTCCGGGACCAGAATCGAGTGAAATTGTCCTTAGACCCAGAAGCAAGAATGTGACCTAACGGGTGCCAATCTAGAGACCAGATAGTAGCTCCATGGGCGTACTGGACGCGGTGAGCAGGATAGATTACCTGCGGGGGTGTGTTTGCAGGGTCTGGACTGTCATATGGCGCAACAGTAGGAACAGCACCACTGGGTAGGTTGGGTTCGTCAAGAAGATAGTGGTAGAGTGACCCATCCTCTGCGCCCGTAGAAATCAAATTGCTGTGAATTGGATGCCACGTTAGAGAAGAAACCGGCTTCTCATGGCCGCGTAGAATGCAAATATCGCGCATCATTCGTAGGTCAAACACCCTCGCCGTCTGATCCCGCGACGACGTAGCTAGGAGATTGTTATTGACTCGTGAGAATCGAGTCGCGGTGACTGTGTTCTTGTGACTGTGGAGCGTCGTGAGGCATCGGGCCGTCCTTGGATCCCAGAACTTGACTTGGTGATCTTTCGAGCCAGAAACCAACAGACCTTTGGTGGGATGCCAGTCGCATGATTTGACATCCCAATTATGTCCAGTCAGTACGGTATCGCAGGTTCGGGTGGTAAAGTCGAAGATCTTGAGAGTCGTGTCGTCGGATGCAGAGAGGAATTTAGCATCACTGGGAGCCCAGGCCAGATCTCGGACCGCGTCATGGTGAGCATCATCAATCGTTTCGACGTTGTTGAAGTTTGGTCGCCAGTATTTAACATCTCCCCTCTGCCCACCCGATATCAGCCAATCGTGACTATGAGACCACGCCAGTGAAGTAACTCCGGCTTGGATTTGATCGTAATGCGCCTAACCACAAATAATCACTGTTAGTAGATGGTCCGTACACTAGACTTTCCAAATCAGGTTCACATACATCCATAACTGTCTCAAAGTTGAACGCTGTGCCATTCCAAAGCATGAACTCGCCGGTATGACCGCCGGTCAACAGCCGCCTGCCTTCGGGAGTCCATCGCACCACAACGATTGGCTTTTTTGACTTTCCAATGGATTGATGGAGATGTCGGACTGGAATAGTATCGACCGGAGAGTGAATCCTTCCAACGGGCGGAACGACCTGATGATAAAGGATAGGTCAGTTTCCTGCTGTTTTTTCTTCTTCTTTCTTCAACTTCGCGGATTTCTCGCCGCTATCCGACACTCCGCCCGAGAGGTAGTCTGCGCAAACTCACATCAACCGTGAAGCTGGCACTTGGTCTTTCCACCTCCATTCGATGTCCACCTTGGTAGCGGGGTCGTCGCGTGCGCATCCATTGTACCATTGAAGATCCATAGTCCGTGACCAGTCCTGCGCGAGGTAATCCGTTAGCTCAGCTCTTGATTCGGCTGGGATACAACGTCCTGCAGGCGAAAGACATGGAGCGTACTTGGCCGACGGGGTCCGACGGGACCATCGAAGTTCTTGTTAAACCTCCCACCAAACTGGGCGTCGCCCCCATTCTCGTCGTATGAGGCCATTGTGACCGTACCCGGAGGCGTTGTGTTTGGAAATTGGTGTTGGTCAAAAGGGTAGTCGCAGAATCATGACCAGTGGGGGGTAGCCGATTTGAAAATTTGAAACGGCGTCAACGAGGGGTTGCCCCTGCGTCTTTGGAAGAATTTCGGGTGTAGAAAGTAAATGGCTCGTAATGAAGGCGTTGGGAGGAAAGTCGCGGAGCTTGCAGAGTCGGGACTCCTTGGAAGGAAGCTCTGCCGTCGTTGATTGGCCGCCTGGGCTATCGTCGCGGTGCTTGCGCTATGATGCCTTGGTCTTCCCCGCCTACAAATCTGGCCTTCAACGGTTGTCTTGTTTGAGGTTCTTTTTTTATTTTTTATTCTCCTCTTACCATGCTAAATGAACATTGACTCCCAGAACATTTGCTGTGTGCCTGGTTGGTCACTCTTCTAAATCATCTGCTGGTCCACTGCTCCTAACTTCCCTCATTGACCCCGTTCGGGTTCGCTTTGGATTCAGTTGCGCCATTCACTCGCGGGGCAAAAAGATCCCCCTCAACAAAATACCCCTAGCTCGTCGGAGCTCACAATGGCCTCTCGAACCCAAGCTACTACGACCGCCCATGAGCACTCAGAGCCTTCAGTCTTGACCAATGACTCTGCTCCGAAGCAAGCCGAGGTTCAGATGCAGCGGAGTGGGCCAAGACGCAGCAAGTATCGCCATGTCGCTGCATACCACTCGCAGCTACGACATTCGAGCCTCAGCAGAGATTCAAATGAGACGCCCAGCTTTTTGGGGTTTCGGAATTTAATGGTGCTGGTTCTTGGTAGGGATTGACACCTCAATACACCAACCAATGAGGATGTATAAGCTGATGATAAGAAACAGTTGCAATGAACCTGAGGCTGATCATTGAGAACTTCATGAAAGTATGTACCTATGTCAATTTCAATGAACCCAAAGGAAGAAGAGCTTTAAATCTAACCCTCTTTCTGTAGTATGGCGTGTTGATCTGCATTAAATGCCATGACTATCGCAAGCAAGACTTGATCCTAGGGTCGATTCTCTTCGCTCTGGTCCCATGTCATTTGATCGTCGCCTATGTTATTGAACTATCTGCTGCATCTTCAGCGAAGAAGGTAGTAGGTGAACAGAAGAAGAAGACAGATGAAGAAAAAGAGCGTGATCAGCAAGCCTTCCGCTCTACTTGGCCCTACACAGCTTTTCTCCACACGTTAAATGCTACACTGTGCCTGGCAGTGACCAGCTTTGTGGTGTATTTTTATATCCACCATCCAGGAATTGGAACTCTCTGTCAGCTACATGCGATCATTGTGTGGCTGAAGAACTGCTCCTATGCTTTTACCAACCGAGATCTCCGTCTGGCATTCTTGAATCCATCTGCCGACCCCGGACTCCCAGAAATCTATGCTACTTGCCCTTATCCAAGAAATGTCACCATTGATAATCTAACTTACTTTTGGCTCGCCCCTACACTGGTTTACCAGCCAGTATATCCACGCACGGAATCTATTAGGTGGTCTTTTGTTGCCAAGCGCCTGGCTGAATTCGTTGGATTGGCAGTCTTCATATGGCTACTTTCCGCACAATATGCTGCGCCTGTTTTACGGAATTCAATTGATAAGATTGCGACGATGGATATTGCTTCTATTCTGGAGCGTGTGATGAAATTGTCCACCATCTCTTTGATAATATGGCTTGCTGGGTTCTTTGCCCTGTTTCAGGCCTTACTCAATGCATTGGCAGAAGTTATGCGATTTGGAGATCGTGAATTTTACACTGACTGGTGGAACAGTTCTAGTTTGGGTGGATACTGGCGATCCTGGAACCGACCTGTTTACTCGTTTATGAAGAGACATGTATTCTCTCCCCTGGTGGGTCGTGGATGGAGTCCTCTAGCCGCGAGTGGTATGGTCTTCACACTCTCTGCAATCCTGCACGAGATGCTAGTGGGGATCCCCACCCACAACTTCATCGGTATGTTTGATGGAATTACCTGTTGTGATAGTCCCGATGTTAATTTGATGTTCTTTAGGCGTTGCATTTTTCGGCATGATGTTTCAACTCCCCTTAATCGCATTCACTGCGCCCCTCGAGAAGATGCGAGACCCGCTGGGCAAGACTGTCGGAAATTGCATTTTCTGGGTCAGCTTCTGCTTGGTTGGCCAGCCACTTGGAGCCTTGCTGTATTTCTTCGCATGGCAGGCCAAGTATGGCAGTGTAAGTCGCATGTGATCTTGATTCTGTTCCGTGCCCATTGTCTTGTTGACGAGATGGTGGGACATGTAATGGGTTTTGTTCAGGATCAGCCATAATTACGAACGCTTTTATGATCCTGTTATGCATTTACTGCCATATCTCTGATTAATATCTTGCTTTTTGCTGGATATAACCCTCCAATGACAATTATCGCTATTCAAATTTTCTCTGGTTTATTAGCGACGTTACTTGCCCAATTGAGCCTCGATATATAATGCTTTCAATAATATTACTATGATCCTCATTGCCCCCTCGATTTTCCAACCCGAAATCCATTCCAACGATGTGGCGGAAAGCAAAGTCCATAAGCTGGGCGGCCACGTTGCAAGCTGGTGCCTGTAAGCAATTATAAGTAACCTAGGTATGCACGAGAATTTCCAACCAATCACAAATCAAAGGTCCACAGCATTTCCCGGTCGTAGACCTAGAGATTGAAACCAATCGAATGATTTAGAAACATTGACAATGCGTCAGGGGAAAGCTTCGTACGGGACGGATGAATAGGTTGTCCCGCTCGGAGCTCGGGGCGTCGGGAGTCGACAATACCGGGTCCATTCCGTCACCCCCACACCCTATGGCATTAGAGCTATAAAAGAGCTCCATTCCAAGGGTTCATTTTGCCTCAACATACTCAATTTTTTTTTCAATATCTATCAAAATGACTACCATCACTCTCCCTGAAAACTACGGGTAAGTAACCACGCCCAGTCTTTATCTCAATGGCCTTGTTACTGACATATCCGTTCAGCGCCGTCATTGGTGTTGCCCTCGGCGCAATCCCTGTCCTGGGCTTCATTCACGGTTTCGTCACCGGTGGGCTCCGCAAAGAGGCCAAGGTGCCTTACCCACACTCATATGCAAGCATTGAGCAATGCAAGGAAAACGTATGCTAATCCGAGGCCTCTGAGCATATACTCTGAATCTTGCTAACAATCATTTTACAGGCCAAAGCTGAGAAGTTCAACTGCGCCCAGCGTGCTCACACAAATTTCTTGGAGAATGCTTCTCAAACCATGCTCTTCACTCTCGTTGCTGGTCTGAAGTACCCTGAATTGGCTGCTGGTATCAGTGGTCTCTGGGTTGTTTTCCGCTCCTTGTTCCTCTACGGATACGTGTACTCGGGCAAGCCTCAAGGTAAGGGCCGTATGATGGGCGGTTTCTTCTGGCTGGCCCAGGGTGCCCTTTGGGGATTGACTGTGTTTGGTGTTGCTCGTCACCTCATCTCCTACTAAATTGGACCTTCTCAACTCTGTACTGTAATGTTATTATGTGAATTCAAAACAATTGGGAATTTATTCAAACACAAGCATTGGGATGGTAGAAAACTGAGCCACAATTACTTTTCCGGGGATGTGGCGGGTACTTAGCTCCACTGTGGCGTAGTCGTTGAAGAAAAGTTTCATATGAAAGTTGACGGAACTTTTGTCATCTTGGGTTGATCGGTTCACGAGTGAGTTGATTGGGACTAAATCGGCCATTCTTTCACGGGAAAACGAATCTTTGTCCTTTTCCTAGTTTACTTCAATTTCACGACTTTGGTTTCCACATTTTCCACTCCAATAACTTACCCCGCCAACCCCCTCCATCGCCCACCATGTCGTCCAAGTCACAACTGCCTTATGCTACTCGCGCGACCAGCCACCCCAATCCCCTCGCTCGGAAGCTCTTCGAGGTTGCTGAAGCCAAGAAGAGTAACGTGACGGTTTCTGCCGATGTCACCACCACCAAGGAGCTTCTCGACCTAGCCGACCGTTAGTGAAGAACAAACCTTTTCCTACTTCCACCACTGAGCATATCACTAATGCGACCATCGGATCTCCAGGTCTCGGTCCCCACATCGCCGTGATCAAGACTCATATCGACATTCTCTCCGATTTCAGCTCCGAGACCATCGATGGCTTGAACGCCCTTGCCGAGAAGCACAACTTCCTCATCTTCGAAGACCGCAAGTTCATCGATATCGGCAACACCGTCCAGAAGCAGTACCACGGCGGTACCCTGAAGATCTCCGAATGGGCACACATCATCAACTGCGCCGTTCTACCTGGCGAGGGTATCGTCGAGGCTCTGGCTCAAACCGCCCAGGCCGATGACTTCCCCCACGGCCCAGAGCGCGGTCTTCTGATTCTCGCAGAGATGACCTCCAAGGGATCTCTCGCAACTGGCGCCTACACATCTGCCTCAGTAGACTACGCGCGAAAGTACCAGAGCTTTGTTCTGGGCTTCGTTTCAACCCGGTCATTGGACGACGTTCCCTCCTCCGTCAACGCCGCTGATAACGAGGACTTTGTTGTCTTCACAACCGGCATCAACCTGTCTTCCAAGGGAGACAAGCTGGGCCAACAGTATCAAACACCGCAGTCGGCTATTGGTCGTGGTGCGGACTTTATCATTGCGGGGCGTGGTATCTACGCGGCCGCGGATCCTGTTGAGGCTGCCAAGCAATACCAGCAACAGGGCTGGGAAGCCTATCTGGCTCGTATTGGTGGCGCTAGCCAATAAAGATACCTTATGTAAACAAATAAATAACATTCTAAACCTAAACTTGACAGATGCATGCCATAGCGCTTGCGATTCCGTTGTCTCGGAGGACTTCCGCGCAGATGTCAATTCCTTTCGTCGTTAACCATTTAAAAAGGCCACTGTAGCCTCGTGGAGCAACGCAAACAGACAATCACGCCACATAGATTGGAGCTTCAATTTTTACATTGCATGGTATCATCGATAAGATATACGATAAAGCGCCAGAATTATAGAATCATGAAATCTTTCACACTGGAAAATTCGCGGAACCCCAACCCGCGATAGCATCAAGATAACTCAAGATAAAGCGTGAACCCTGATAAACCTAGCTAGTCTTATTATCTACGACTCTGGCCAAAGAAGCACTAGACGCAGATAAACATCTCGTTGAGCAATTCTTTGCGATCAGGGAGGCTAGAGACAGCGGATAATCTTTATACGATCCCATAAACAGGCCTTCAACAGCTATTCACAAGGAGAATTTGTTTCTTGGACGAAGAGAAAGTGATGTGCATCAAGAGGACGATTCATCGAACTGGTCATGTTTCTTTCTTCCCTTTGATATACTACATTATATCCATTTCTAGTCTCTCCAATGCTGTACTATAAATTTACCTTGTATGGAATATCCCGTCCCCTCGAACTGATAATTGAGCCAATGTTCCACGCATAGTTCATAATTCGACATAGATCCGAGTTAAACTTCGGAGGCACAGTGTCAGGTGAAAAGCGTTTAATCCATTCACCACAGACTGGGGCTACTATCCATATGCTAGAAACTTGTAGCTTCTCACGGTAAATGATCGGGTTAGGCCTAGCATAGTAGGAAAACAGAGGAGGAGCACATAACAACTTGAAACACAATTCCGATCGATAAAGTACTATCACAACTACTCCAAAAGATAAAGAATCCCTGCAACCGTCGGATAGTTACACTCGGAGCCAAATCTGCAAACCGAGATATGAAAATAACCTTCGTATCTCCTCATCTTGGCTTGCTGTTCAAGACCATTCCGTCATTTACCGGAATGGCGCTCGGCAAACCCATCCACTCAAGCTTCCCCAGTCCTTTTTCCTCCCCTGACACCATAACCATGAAGCTCGGACGTGAAGTGCGTGTCTCTTTCTCGTTCTGATTGCCGATCTCTCCTCACAACCCCTCTCGCCACAGCCAATGAGTAGCTTCATAGAGCAATCGCACGGTTACCCCAGATAACCGGGTGCTTATCTTGGGGTAGACCCACAAGATAACACAGCTTGATAGGAGGATGTAGGCAAGGAGGAGAAAGTCTCCCAAGAGAAAAGATAACGCCGCCACGGCCCAATATTCCGCTCTAGCACTAGGTAGATGGGGTAGGTTGATTGGCACTAGTCAGCAGCTCCGTCCAGGATTCCATGGCAAAATGCGGAGTCGATGACTTTATCTATCCGCAGGAATCCCTTACATCGATGAGGGGGAACCGTGGGACGTGAAATATTTCCTTCAACTGTTTTCGGTCTCTTTTCAAACTTCTTTCTTTTAACAACACTACATACCTATCCCTGTTTTGTTAAGTTTTCGAGGGTAGCTTCCTCTCACATATCGAATTATGGCCGATGGAGAGAAGGCATTCGGCGCCTCGTCCGCAGTTGATGTGGAGAAGAGCATAGGTGTCGGGAAACATATTGATCCTACATTGGAGAAACATACCCATGATGCGGATGAGGCGATGAAAGCTCTCGATGAGCTTCAGGGAGAAGCGATTGAGTTGGATGAATCCACAAATCGGCGACTGCTGAGAACTATTGATTGGCATATGATGCCAATTATGTGCTGTATTTACGGGATGAATTATTTGGACAGTATGTGGGAGATCGGGTTTCCCCCAGATGCATGGTTACATCATATCGGCATGTGCTAAGTGAGATCATGATATAGAGACCACATTATCCTATGCAAGTGTCATGGGTATCAAGACAGACTTGAATCTTGTTAAAGACGATTATCAATGGCTATCAAGTTTATTCTATTTCGGTAACCATGCCTATCTCGCTGCATTGGGTTGATTGCAAAGAGAACTCATCGACTAACGCTTCTATCTAGGCTATCTCGCATGGGAGTACCCAACCAACCGCCTGCTGCAGCGGTTGCCTCTAGGAAAATACTCTGGCGCCTGCATCTTAATGTGGGGTATCATTTTGAGCTGTTTCGCCGCCGTAGGCAACTACTCAGGGGCGATAGCAATTCGTCTTTTCCTCGGTGTATTCGAAGCTGCCGTAACACCGGGCTTTGCGCTGCTCACATCTCAGGTTCGTGTCCAAAGGCATCTTATGCTTCATTCGAGCCAAGAGCTAATGTATCTCCCTCCTTGCAGTGGTATACGAAAGATGAACAAGGAAGCCGTGTCAATATCTGGTTCAGTTTCAATGGTGTTGGTCAAATCCTAGGCGGCGTCGTCGCATACGGAATTGCAGTCGGCACTGCTAAACACGGATCATCGATTGAGCCTTGGAAAATCATCTTCCTAGTCACCGGCCTGTTAACCATTGTACTAGGAGTTGTTTTTCTATGGATTGTCCCCGACAGCCAATTGAATGCACGATGGCTAAGTAAGGAAGATCGGATATTAGCGGTCGCTCGAGTGCAGGTGAACCAGCAGGGAATTGGAAATAAGCATTTCAAAATGTATCAAGTTAAAGAAGCGCTCTTGGACCCAATGACATGGGCGTTCTTTTTCTACGCACTTATTGCTGATATTCCCAATGGTGGAATTACGAACTTCTTCAGTCAGCTGGTATGTACTTTCTTTACTGATACCCCCGTGACACATAGCTCGTCATTGATGCTAACAATGATATGAAACGTATAGATCACTAGCTTTGGATACACAAATGAGCAGAGCTTGATTCTGGGTGTTCCAGGTGGTGCCGTGGAAGTGATCGCACTTGTATTGAATGGGTACATGGGCCGTTGGACAGGCCAACGACTTTTATGCAGTTTAGGCGGCCTTTTCTCTGCGCTCATTGGCATTATTCTCATTGTGGCTCTCCCTGAATCCAATAACGTCGGTCGGTTGATTGGATACTACATGACCCAAGCGAGTCCCACAGCTTTTGTGGCGCTGCTCGCTATGATCTCGTCGAACGTGGCTGGATACACCAAAAAGACCACAGTAGCAGCCTTGTATCTTATCGGGTACTGCGCTGGTAATATTATTGGTAAGTGATGAATTTCCCATTATGAGATTGAGAAGAAAACAGAAGAAGAGAACCTATGGTCTAACAAGTTACCATTTTAGGTCCCCAAACCTTCCGTCCACAAGATGCACCTCGATACGTGCCCGCCGAGATTGTCATTATCGTCTGCCTTGCTGTCTGTATCTGTATCATGTTGTTTGTCAACTGGTGGTATGTCAAGGAGAACAAGCGCAAGGCAGAGATCACATCCCAACCGGGCTATGTGAGACTGCAGAACCAAGCGTTTTTGGATTTGACCGACCGGGAAAATATGGATTTTGTTTATTCTGTTTGATATTATGATTTGATGTATATGTGCGAGAAGACTTTGTATATCCCATCTCCAGACATTATGTGGTTGTTGAGTCGGCATTGATGTATGTGTGTGGACTGTGAGTATGTACTAGCCGGACTGGAACCCACCACGAATGATTACGATTATTTCAAAGCTCAAAGTTCAATAATGTAGAATTAGGATAGTTTTAGACTATGTGGAGATGGCATTATAAATACTTCTCCTCTCCTCACTTCTCTCTTATTATGAGTGACGAATTTATTGTGCTTCCAATTGGATCGGTATGGTATAAAGCGTCCGAAGTAGATGCGAAGTCACTGCGAAGTATCTATTATCCCGTCCTCGTTACGCCGATCGCATTTAGTTTAAACATTGAAGTGAATCAAATTACCAAGTTTAGGGGAATATTTTCCATGCTTTTGAAATTTTCCGATTCCCACAATGACGTGTGGAGCAATACAAAAATCCCTATGAGCAACCTTCGAACTCATATTGCATCATGATTGTTGTGTATGTGTATTTGTCTTAAAACCCCTAAATAGGTCTCTACTAGCTATTAGCGCGGATTCTCCCCTTCACCGACAGTATAACAAGCCTCGAATATGATTGAGCCGGTCAAGTCTAGCCTGTTGCTTGAGTACGGGAAAAAGACCGGTGGGCAATTATAATCTATAGTGGGGTCTACCCAAGCCGTCATCTTTGTACCTGTGGTCGAAGCGCCCTTTTGGAACTCCGCAGGATCCAAGCCTCCACCTATCAACACATGGTGGCAGTGGCTACAAACACCGAAACAAATGGAGCTAAGGATGATAAACTTAGAATTCCGGCTAGCTTCATGTACTCTGCTGTAAGTGCTAATGCACAGCGGCACTAGGCAGAGAAAGAAATGCGAACTAGATCCTTACTGCGTATTCCGTTCCACGCGAGAGAAAAAAAGACCCTGAGAGTTTGTCTGGACATTATGGCCGATCACGGACCCTGGTCATGTCATCTACCTTGGAACTGATGATGGTGATGGAGGGGAAGTCAGGAAACTCTATACAAATCCCGGACTTTGTTTAGAAACCGACCAATCTTTGCTGTCTTCAATCTGCTGATTCCATTTCTTCTCCTCTTCTCAAGTGCTCTCTGTGTCTCTTTTTCCCCCTCCTTTCGTGGGGCAGTTGTTTTGAAGCGGGGGCCGAAATGCACTAAGGCGTCAAGCCAAGGTTAAGCCAAGACCACTTGATTAGGGTTCTGACCATTTCCCACGATGATTTGGAGGTCTGACCTGCAGGTCCAGCGCCTGCTCTAACGGAAATGGATCGTCTTTCCTTTCATGGCACGGCGAAAACCGGCATTCCATAATCCAATAGACGCTGAGGGGGACGATCAAACTGACCTTCTTCTATTTTCCCCCCTGCAGTGACCAATCTGCAGGGGCGTTGGGTCTCTACCCATGACGATCCAGACCGTGCCTGGTGAGAAGTGGAGCAAAGGTACATTTGTACTCGCTCAGAAGGTACAGAAGGTACAGTAGTGTACAGTAGAGATCCCCACTTGGTGTGGTTCATTTTTTTTTTGGTTGAAAGAGAGAGGGAGCGGTGTGGGCGTAAATAAAGTCGGGGAGGAAAGAACTTAAGAAACACGGGGGAAAGTGGGATGTAGCAGTTTGTGTTTCATTTGCTTTGGGCTCTTCTTTACACTACAATTATCTTCTGTGCATCTTCTCTGCATTCCCTTCTTCAAGTTCTTTGTATATACCCGTTTCATCTCTATTTTTGGGCGGCGTCTACTACCCTTCGCCACCTCTCGTATACATACATATACACCATGGGATCATCCCTCTGACTGGTATCAGAGCCCGCATCATTATCACCGGAACTTACTGATCGGCGTCACCCGTGGACATAGTCCTGAGGTTAAAAAGCAATGGCGTCCGTCACATGTGGTGGTGGCAACCTTCACATGGTCGCATCTGCTGAACTCGCAGTTGCGCATCTGGGTTTAGATCTAGTTGCCAAACTCCCCTCTGAACTGGCCATTACAGAGATTACAGAAATCACAGAGGGATGTTCGACTCCCAACTTGACAAAACCATCCTCGTTGGATATGGATACCCCAAGAGTAAAGCGGATCGATCCGCCCCGCTCAAAGTCCTTCAGGGCCCCAGATTCCCCAACAAATACTACAAATACTACACATCGGCCTCGAGAAGCGTCTCGCCCAACATCCTCAGCAAACTCCATTCATCACTCTCGTTCGGCCTCCCGAAGCACTGTTCGATCAACGGGCCGTCCTCCAAGTCGCCATAGCTCTTTACATTCATCGCGGCGACCGGTTACCACTGCTAGCATTGTATCCGTACCTGCACGCGCACTTCAACAAGAAAAGCAAGATTCACTACTAGCTTTACATCGAGAATCCTGTCGTCTGTTTCAAGACCCACTGCCAACAGACGAGTCCCGCCCAACATTATCTCTGCAGCGGACAACATCAACAGCCCATCGCTCGCGACGAGAAGGCCGTGCCTCCTCCGAGATAGGTAGCTCAGTACCACCATCGCCCATCGCATCCTCCTCATCTAGCCGCCGACTCGAATACGAACCCCGCGCCTCTATAAGCTCTATAACTACACCTCCATTTCTAAACACAAGAGAACGCTCCAATACCCTCCCCACCACATCCAGCCATGTCCATAGTCCCTCTGCGTCCTCCATCAACGTCCCGGCGACGGTAATGGAATGGACCTCTCCCTCTACCCGACGACAAGAATATGAAAAGATCGATCGCGCCAGTCGTGGAATGCGCGGTCTTTGGCGCCGTGTAGCTCCACGCTGGTGTCAGGCTAAAGACTCGCGCGTTCCTTTCTTTGAAGAAGGCAAAACCAGCCGTGAAGGCAGCGTGCGACGATTCCGTATGGACCTTCCCGATGAAGAAGAATATGATCTGGGTTTAAGTCCAAAGGATAAACCCCAAGTTCAACTGGTAGATATATCAGACAGGCCTCTTTCACAAGATGGTTGCCCTCGACGCCTCTGGACAGGTCGTCGATCTAAGACTACTCTCCACTGAGAAGCTCATACCTTTTAATCGCAGTTTATATTTCTACTGTCAATTGTTGTGGGTGGTCGGGTTCTCTTGCTCACAGCACACGCAAACATAAACACGACTCTACTATGATTATACATTGACGACCACTCTGCTTTTTGCATTGCATTGCATGGCTTAACGCAGCCTTGATTGAATTCCTATGCTTGAATCCCCTTCTTGTTGGCGATTATATGTCGAGTCTCTTGATGAGCACCACTACCGACTCAGTTACCCCTATACCCTTTAATCGGTTTGTGCACTCTTGCATACACACTCAAGCCGGAGATACCCGTTTATTAATTATGCTGTAAATACGCGGCTTTATTGGATTTTCCAGATGACAAAATTGAGAAACATATTATTCATTTATATTACCCTTGCTACGTAGCAAAAGACCCCGGGACTTAGCAGCTATAAGCGCATACTAGCCACGAGCTGACTCCAGAGCTGGCTCCACACTTACTTGGAACCACGTGAAATCGCGCAAGTGAAAGCACATACCCTAGCGATGATTTTTGTTCTTTTTCTAGGCTACTTATACTTCCTTCCGATGGCCAAATTATGCAGCATATGATTCCCACATGTGCACAGAGTTCCTCGGATATGGGTCAAGACACATGAATCCTAAGCTGCCCCTGCATCTAGGGAAGCGCCATGGAACAGCCGTTCCACCTGTGGATCCGGAGCAATATCTAATCTTGGTTCGTCAGATTAGCTACATTACTTAGTGCAGTAATTGGCTCAGGTGAAGAATTGAAGGAACCCATGTATGGACAGTTCCTCGGCAAATCCACACGATGTGCATGACCTATGTACGCGAGATTATCTTTTATATATAGAAAGTGACGTTCCGCACTTGCGATCGATAGAAAACCGGTTCCTGTTCCTGTTCCTATTCATGGACCCACGGACGTTCAGACCCGAACTTGAGATTCGGGGAACAATATACCTGTTCCTCACAATCTGAAAAATAAAGTATTCAGAAATAGCAGCTGAAAATTAGATCCTAAAATAAATAGACAAAACCCGTTACAACAGTCTGTTTCAGAGCTTCGAAATAGGATAGAGTTGCGGGAGAACCGATTCTTCAGTTCGGTCCATGTCGATCATCACCTCGGTTGGTTTCCGAGCTTGGAGCTTTGTACATTCCACTGTACATAATCGGAATGCCACGCAAGGGGAAGAAAAAAGAAAAAAAGAAAAGAGAAAGAGAAAAATCCAATTATTTAAAAAAATCGCTCCATTTGCAAGCATGAGAACAATAAACGGGTTTTTGGATCCTTAACGGCGGGTTACCGTTAATTGTTCTAGGTGCCCTACTGTTAATATTAATATAATATTAATGGCCTGATCCCAGCTGCTTCTTTCCCCCCGATCGATCTAATCAATTTCCACCCTTTCACCGACAGAGAAGACAAAAATGCTGTTCAGCGCGTCTGTCGCGTTACTAGCCCTCCAAACGGCATATGTTTCAGCAGAACCCATCGTGAAAAGAGGAGGCCCCATCGGCGATGCCACATTCGACTATGTAGTTGTCGGTGGTGGGACAGGAGGTAGTGTCATCGCCACGCGACTAGCTCAGAAGTCGTTCAAGGTTGCTCTTGTCGAAGCTGGAGGGTACTACGAGGTTGAATCTCTGGCTGCTGTTCCTGCGGCCGATGTTCTTCCGGTTGGATCGGATCCTAGTACTTCATCAGCTGAGGATTGGGGGTTCATAGTTAGTGGACAGCCCGGAGCAAATGAGCGATCGATACATTATGCGCGTGGGAAATGTTTAGGCGGATCGTAAGTGGACTGGAGACTGGAAAAGAATGAATCAAATTAACTGATTCGTTATTAGGTCTGCGTTGAATTTTATGATCTATCAACGGTATGTCATCTCGAGATGAGATTGTTGACTTGGATGAAGCTAATGTTTTGGTCACTATAGTCCTACAATTGAATCAATGGAACAATGGGCGACGGCAGTCAATGATAGTAGCTACAAATTCGATGATGTGCTACCATTTTACAAGAAGAGCGCGACATTTACCGAGCCGAACATGAATATACGCGCGAAGAACGCCACGCCGGCCTATAAAACCGAAGGATTCGACATGAAGAACGGAGGCCCGTTGCAGGTATCGTACCCCAACTACGCACAGCCTTTTTCATCCTGGATGAAGCTCGGTTTGAATGATGTTGGTATCAAAGAGGCACAGGATTTCAATCTGGGCACCTTAATGGGAGCTCAGTACTGCTCATCAACAATTGACCCGAGCAGCGAGCTCCGCAGTAGTTCCCAGGCTTCATATCTGAGCACCATTACGGCTCCATCCCTGACGACATTTAGCGATACTCTCGCGAAGAGAGTTGTTTTTAACAAAGACCGAAAGGCGACTGGCGTTGTGGTGAAGGGGGCACTGGGCAACGATGTAACGCTTTCCTCGTCGAAGGAAGTGATTATCTCTGCTGGAGCCTTCCAATCGCCACAGCTATTGATGGTATCTGGCGTCGGCCCATCTGATCTCTTGAAAGAGCACGATATCGAAGTCATCGCTGATCGACCCGGCGTTGGGCAAAATATGTGGGACCACCCATTCATTGCGCCTTCATATCGTGTGCAGGTTGAGACATTGACTGAGTTCGCTACAAACTTGATCTACGCCGCAGGTCAGGTGTTGAGTGGAGTTCTTTCGAAAAATGGACAATTGACGAATCCAATTGCGGATTTCTTGGCTTGGGAGAAGATCCCTCAGTCTCTGCGATCGGGATGGTCGAAGAGCACACAGGATAAACTAGCCAAATTTCCGGGCGACTGGCCTGAAGCTGAAGTAGTATCTGACTCTCATAAGGAAAATATCTGAAAAAGTGTACTAATGATTACTCTTTAGTACATTTCTGGCGCAGGTCACATTGGCAACGTCTCGAATCTCCTCACGGACCAGCCGAAGGACGGGTACCAGTACGCTGCTATGCTAGGCGTTTTAATCGCACCTTCATCAAGAGGAAACGTTACACTCAAGTCGGCAGATACCTCGGATTTACCAATAATCAATACAAACTGGCTCGACGACCCCGCTGATCAAGATATCGCGATTGCAATGGTTAAGAGAATGCGCGAGGCATTCCAAAGCAAGGCCATGGCTCCTGTGGTTATCGGTGACGAGTATTACCCCGGTACTCAGGTGAAGTCCGATGCTGAAATCTTGGAATATATCAGGAATAATGTTATGACATTGTGGCATGCGGCTTGTACCTGTAAAATGGGTACATCTGACGACGATATGGCGGTTGTGGATTCACAAGCCAGAGTGTTTGGAGTGGATGGTCTTCGTGTCGTTGATGCTAGTGCATTCCCTTTCTTGCCACCTGGTCACCCCCAATCTACTGTTTGTGAGTATTTGATTCCCTCGACGTTGTGATCAATCCTAACAGATGAACAGATATGCTTGCTGAAAAGATTGCGGACGACATTATTCAGGGATGATGTACTTTTTCATGTAGATATTCTGCTCTATACTTCAGCTTGACAGAACTTAATAGCATGTTTCCATCAACTATGCCATTCACAGTTGAAGTTGCTAGATTTGGTTTTCAAATTTCTCGTATAAATCTTTTTAGAAAATAAACCATGGTTTCGGCTACTTCCGGTGCCAAACCCTGCCAAGATGACATCTCCCACTGGCACGCCCTTCAATGACATACCCACCAAGCGTGTTTAATACGACGCCAGAAAACCCAGTCAGGTAATTCAATTCAAACTTCACAGATACATAATTGAATAACTTCGAAATGCGGCGGACTACAAGGCCCGAAGGCCATGAGCTTGACAATCTCGACGTTGGTCCAGAGAACCCGGATACAACCGTCAGTCTTGCATTTCCAGAAGGTGGCCGTGAAGCATGGACCTCTCTCTTAGGCTCAAGCTTGATAATGTTTCCCTCATTTGGATTTCAAACAGCCAGTATGGATACCTCTAATTGATCAGTGGATCTCATCTAACAGTTTTACAGTCGGAACTATACAAGACTATATCAGCACCCATCAACTATCCAACTACAGCGTCGGCGATGTCGGCTGGATTACAGCTGTCCTCTGCTTCCTAACGCTATTCCTAGGTGTACAAGTTGGACCATTATTTGATCGCTATGGTCCGCGCATGCTATTAATCTGTGGATCACTCGCTAGCGTGGCTTCCTATCTACTCCTCGCGCAGTGTACACAGTACTGGCACTTCATGCTTTGTCTTGGAGTCTTAAGCGGAATATCCTCCGCTATCTTGACAACTGTTGCCATCTCCGTATTAAGTCACTGGTTCTATAGACGGCGAGCTCTCGCATCAGGCCTCTGCATGTCAGGCTCGTCTGCCGGCGGCGCAATCATCCCTCTACTCCTACGTACACTGTTCGGAAAATACGGATGGACATGGTCTATTCGAATCATCGCCTTCATAGCACTAGGGTGCTATGCTGGTGGGATAATTCTTGTGAAAGGCCGACTTCCAACCGGTAGACAGAGCAGAGCAACGATCGATTTCCGCGCATTCAAAGCGCCCCGACTTGTCTTTTTGGCGGTGGCGTTGTTCGCATTTGAATTCATTATCTTCGGCTGTGCGGCACTATTACCAACATATGTCCGATATGCTGGTTTAAATGTCGATGTGCAATTCTATTCACTTACAGTGCTCAATAGCATGAGTCTTCTGGGTAGAATTTTACCCGGGTTCATGGCTGATCAGATTGGTCGGTTTAATATTCTCTTGTTGATGGCGGCTTTAACTTTAATTATGATGGCTGCCGTATGGATTCCGTTTGGGTCCCAGGACGAAGCTACGCTTTATGCCGTCGTTGCGATTTTCGGATTCGGATCAGGAGGTTGGATTTCGCTGGCGCCGGTGTGTGCGGGTCAACTGTGTAAGACGGAGGAGTATGGTCGATTTTATGGTACACTTTATTCCGTCGCTGCATTTGGAGTTTTGTTGACTGTGCCGATTGGTGGTGAGCTTTTGCAATCCACGACGCCCCAGATATTGGTTGGATTCTATTCCGCTGTTCTGATGGTTGGGTTGACTGGTGTTGTCTTGTCACGGTGGGCTCTGTTAGATTGGAACTGGAAGTGGAAGGTCAAGGTGTAATAGTCTAACCCTGGAAAATCGTAGAGTCTGGGCTGGACTGGGTTGGGCTGGGCTTTATAATGTGAAAAATTGCATGAACGATAAAAAAGTGTATAGAGATTGAGCGAACATATTTTGTGCAAGTGCTTCAAATGATTCCTAATTCAACATGAAAATCATAATTCCTGGTGACGCCAGACCGATCAGAAATAATGCAAAAAGCGCCGGGTATATACAAACCAAGTTCCCAATATGCTTTTCAAGACGAGTTCTCCTTGTCTGTACAATTCCGCCTGCTTAGAGAAGATCAAAGTCATCGAGCTTCTCTCTGTACCGCATAATGTTCCGCTTGATCTTGCTAGAGTCAACCCAGGTAACAAAGTCCTCCATGTTGCGTGTAACCATAAAAGCAGGGTCATTCACAACCTCAGTTCCAACGCGGACCTGGCCTTGCTCGATGAAAGTCGTAGCCTGTAACAAAGCCAGTTAGCCAGAGAACCCCCAATACAAAAGAACAAAACCAGCAGCAACGATGTGAGAACTTACAGCCTTAATAGTCTCAACCATGCCCGATCGGACCATCAGAACAGCCAAGCGTCGCCGACAGAATGCCGAAACAGTAACCTCGCGCTCGACACGGGATAACGCAGCACCTTGCTCTCGAGATTGCTTCAGAATACCCATACGCCACAACTTGTCGAGCAGCTCGGATTCCAGCTTCCTGCGCACGGGGTCGGACTCCGGATCTAACTGGGAGAGCTTGTGGGCGAGCGAGCGCATGGATCCGCAGAGGGTGTTATATTTCTTGTAGTCCATTGGATCTTGGAGGAGGTAACGCTGCATAATCTGGTGCTCGCGGTGATTGCCATCGGACTTGTAGGTATGGAAGTCGACCTTCCGGAGAAGCCTGTGAATTAACTTGATTAGATTCGGTGATGCCGACTGGAGTGATGGGCATTGGAGATTGGAGATTTGCGTGGCGGCATTCGCCTTTTGGAGGGACTAACTTTTTCTCATGATGCTTTAGTTGACGAACCATATTGACGTGTCAGAGATCGATCACTGGTGACTGGAATGGCTTTGTACGAAATCAGGATTGAACCGCAGTGACTAGCTTGAGAAAATCCGCGATAACATTTTTTTGTTATCGAGGCGGTGAAGTTCTGCCCGCCTCCTATCTTGGCTCATTAGTCACGTGGTAGACCCACCTTTTAGTATGTATAGCATAACTACATTTCAAGAGAGGAGATATTGGTCGCAAATCAAACCAAGAATCATATTATTTTTTTTAAAAAAAGATCAAACTAAATTACAAATATGTTCAACCCACAAAATCGCAAAATTTGTACAATCCGAATAGAGGAGCGCATATATACCATAATATAACTAGTAGCGGAAAAGCATTGAATGATAGCAATGAAAACGGGAATATCACGTTCAAAAGGGATGCTCAGACGAAAGAAGAAGCAAGATTTCCAAAAAAAAATCATACAATTCTTACCTTGGAGTAGGTTGTCAATCGTGTAGTTTGGGCAATCTTCTCGCTTAGTGCGCGTATGTTCTGTGCACCCATAATATCCAACAAAGAGACCTCAGCCATCAATTGCTTGACAATCCAGGCGAGGAACTCCATTGCCACCAATGAGTCAATGCCACCAAAACTGTATCTTTGGGCATCTATCTCAGATGGTGGAATCGCAAGAAGCGAAGATAGTCTCTCGACAATCCCGGCCGAGACCACATCCACAGTTTCGCTAAGATTGCCTGTCGCAGCGATTTTAGAAGCAGTACTAACGCTCTTCTCGCTGTTTGTTTCGGTAGCCTTGCTCATGAGAACGTTACGTACATGTGTAAATAGCGCAAAGTCCAGGTATGCTGGCTTGGGAATATTGTGTTGCCGACATATTTCTGCCGTCGGAAGGCCAAGAATCAGTTGCGAAGGAGCGAGAATATCACTTCCACTCTGTTTCTTGAAACGACTATCAATCATGAATTCAATCGCTTTGTGAATCTCTTCTTCATTGAGAAGTTGAAATAGCGCATCTTTCTGGCCTCGCACCGAGCTTAGGTTTTCTGAAACCCAACCGACACTGGATACACTACCAAGGTCAATGCTGCATGCATTCATCCCCAGTGCCGTACGATAGGCTGCTAGTGCATCTTGGAACGTGTTGCCGGCCGCATAATTTGACTGACCACGATTTCCAAAGATCCCAGCGACGGAGGAAAGCATTGCAAAAAAGTCTAGGTCACTAGGTAAGACTTCGTGTAGGTTCCAAGAACCCTGGACCTTAGGCCCGATAGCTACCTGCCAGTCTTCAAAAGAGATTCCTGCAAAAGATCCATCCTATTTTAAGATTAGTAAGGGAACCTCAAGGCTGTCTGGAATAACTTACTCGAAGTACCATTGAGGCCTGGATGCAACCCTTGATGGGCGGCAATAACGTAGAGCATTCTTCAACAACAGCTCTCAGACGAGAAACATCGGCGATGTCGCAAGCAAAAACACTTGCACGACATCCCATCTCCTCAAGACTCGTCATCATTGTTCTCACAGTATCTGTGATACGTCCTGATCTCGATAGGAAGATCAGACTTTTGGCACCCTGCGAAGCCATCCAAAGTGCCACGCTACGCCCTATTCCTCCTAATCCACCAGCAAGGACATAGGATGCCTGATCATTAAACCTGAATGGCTGCATAACATCAGGAATCATAGAGATCTTATCTGATGAGCTTGGGACGAAAACGGCTTTTCCTCTACCCCCATTGCGCTGCACAGACTCAAGTCCATCCTTTATCTGCGAGAAAGTCATAACATCAAAAGGGCGGACTGGGGTGATCTTCCCGTCCACATATAACTTGAGTGTATCGTCAATCAGTCGAGCGACCAGCGTTGGCCGTTTTTCAATTATCATATTTATATCAATAGTGGTCACCGTTGCACATTTCAGTAGGTGAGCCAAGTCAATCATGGTATTGACACGGGTAGCCTTGCTCGAAACATGAATGAAATGACCGAACGGAGCGAGACATGCCATAGTCTCTTGCAAAGCCTCACCAGTCAGGGTGTTGAAAACAACATCGACCCCGACGTGTTTTGTAGATCGCACGATGCTCTTAACAAAATTGGCATCTTTGCTAGAGAAAATGTTGGCTGTTGGTATGTCGTACTCGGACTGAAGGAATTTTTCATCGTCACTGGTGGGCACAGTGAGGTAAATGGTAGCCCCGATCATACGCGCATACTGGATAGCTCCTTGTCCGAGTGCTGTCGCACCATTATGAATCAGGATCGTGTCCGTTTCACGTAGATGAGCTACCTCGGCGAGCCCATAAAGTACTGTTGCGTAAACGGAGGTAAGTCCAGCAGCACTTTCAAGAGGTATATCATTTGGAATCTTGACAACCCGCACTTCGTCAGCGCGGATCAACGTTCTAAAGCAGTGAGAGTCGGCTCCTGCTCCTGTAACAACAACTTTATCTCCTGGAATGATGCCATTAACTGCTGAGCCAACTCTTTGCACCACACCAGAAGCCTCAGTTGAAGGAGTCGTAAAATTGAAATCTGCCCTAATTGCAATCGCACGAGTGTTCACTTCGACATCATTTTCACTCAGATCCTTGTCATGTTGGCAATCTTTAACCCAGCATAGCTCGCGTGAGTCTGGAGAAGTAGCCATCATTTCAATGGGGTGATCCACATACCCCAGCTCCACGAGATCAGGAGATGATGAGGTAGATGATTTGGAATTTAGAAAATTGTCGGCACTCTCCCACTCATGAAGACGACTAGTATATACTATCCCACCGCGCAAGAGGTACTCGGCGTTTCTTTCGGCGTGAGAATCACCCAAAAATTGATGCAGGCTAATTTGATTAATGCAATGGGCAAAACTATCATCAAGATTGCCCTTCTGGTCTGCAACAGTCAAGGCCACTATGTTGGATTCATCGGAATTTCGTTCATACCGAGCTGTTCGAACGACTCCCAAGCTCATACTAGACAATGGCTGCTTATGAGGATCAGGCATCACCCAGAGAATGTTCTGACACTCTGTAAGTAGCTCCCTGATTACATTGAAGTCGCATGCATTAGTGCCAAAGAAGAATGGCGCTTCAAGGTCAATCAAACTAATGCAAAGGCTGTTCGTACTTAGCACACGATCCAAATTGGATAGATTTATGACTGCCACACTGGGAAAATTGTGTTTCATAGTATCTCTTAAGTGATTCACGGTGGCTTCCAGTCCCTTGGATCCACAGGTAAGAATGAAAGCACTGGGGGCAACACAATTTTCATTTGAGATAGCCGTAGAAACCAAGATGCTCTGCCAGGTCAGATCTTTGTCAGTCGAGCTCGGGTATTCGATTTGAACTCCAGAAAATCCGGATTCAGTGAGCAAAGTGTGCCACGCAGACGCTGGAATGTATGGACACCACTCTCGAATAGGCTCATCGCCAAACCACCAACCAGGCAGTTGACCGAAGACAAGAGGATACCATAAGAAATCTTGTCTAATACCCTCTTGCATAATGAGTTGTCCGCCGGGTCGAAGTAACGATCGCAGATGTTTTAGAGACTCATGAAGATTCTTGGTTGCGTGAATGACATTTCCTGCAAAAATCAAATCGTAGCTCCCGCATTCAAAGCCCTGAACCTTGGGACCTTTCTCAATATTGAGTGTTTGAAATGACATAATGTCCCTCCAAGCATGGAACCTTTTCTTCGCCTTTTCGAAAAAACCAGCGGAGATATCGGTAAACGTATAGCTTGAGATGTTCCCTCCGGCTGGATTTCCTCCTGGTGCCAAGATTTTGAAGACTTCCGATGTGAAGCTACCAGTGCCACCGCCGATCTCAAGTATCCTCAGTCCTGAGTGTTGATGGCGTAGAAGGGAAAGGTAGCTTTTTAGGTGTCCCGGGAGGTCAAACAAATGAAGGCCTTCTTTATAAACTCCTTCCATAACTTTGTCCTGGCCAAACATCAAGGCAAGAGGATCGACCTCTCTCCGCAATATGGCGGCGATGTTGCGCCCAATTCGAGCTGTGATGGCCCCTTCAGCGCTATGTGCTTCAATTTCACTGAAGATGGCCTGTTTCGCAACATCGTCATGGCGAACTGCTTTAAACTCTGCGTAAGGCAAGTGTATGATCTTATCCTCCTCTAACATCCCTTGATAGTGGACCATCCATTGATAAAATTTCCTCATGTGAGGTTCAAGCTTATTTATGTCAAGTCCACTAAGCTCACTCAGGCCATCACAAACATAAAGCATTGATGCAATTTGGAGTTGCTTTATCCAGTAGCGATGCTCCTCATCATCGGCCACTGGACAGGAACTCCATTTGCATGCTTTGACGGAATTGATGAAACGAACATCAGGTTTCCATTCGATGCTAGTGCAAACTTTTCGCTCGTCATTCTTGAGCGAACTTGACTCAAGAGGTGTTAGCTCAATACCGTCCATTTGGATCTGAGGATTTCCTTCCATGTCCATAATACGAATCTGGCCTTCCAGCTTCCCAGATCCAGAACTAGACACAGATGAATTTCCTTCAAACTTGCAAGATGGGGCAGAGCTTAGAGAAGATGAGATCCACATCTCCCTCACGTATGTGGGAAGTCGAATATGATCGAGACTCGGCTGGCCGATGAAATCAATGGCGCCAGCTATCATCATGTGTATCATACTGTCCATTGTAGCCGGGTGGATCAAATGAGGGTGTAAATACTGCACTGGCATGGCCTGGGCAATATCGGGAACTGTCACCACACCAGTCATAATTCCAAGCTTCGAACCACTTATCTGCACATCTCCAAGGTTCCTGAAAAGTGGACCGAATTTGAGCTCAATGTTCTCAAGGCTGTCGTACGTTTTGGCAAACTCAATAGCCTGAGTACACAGACGGCACGCTTTTTCAAGATCCAGCTTCCAGTCCCGGATCTCCTCATCTCTTTGACGCGCATTTGCGCGACGATCATTCTCCGTCAAATGTTCGACCGCAATGTAGCCCGTGCAGTGTTCAATCCAAGCGTCACTAGACTCGTTGAAAGAGCTAATCTGAAAACGACGCCAAGTTCGGAGATCAGATGGACCATCTGTAGTGGTCATAGAAAGGCTCACTTCAATGCCATACTTGTCATCGGGAATTATCAAGGCACGATTTATTGAAACTCGCCGAAGCCGAAATCCTTCGATTTTCTTGTCGTGATACAACTGCCGAGAAGCTTCGATAGCCATGATAAGATACCCCACTCCAGGATAAACAAAGTTACCCGTTACCTAAGATAAGTTAGAAGAAATCCATATCGCCAGCCCTCATTCTGAACATACCACATGATCCCTTAACCAGGGATTCTCATTCAATCGAATGAAATGTCGCCATCTAGGGGAATCGGGATTCCAGTCAGAAACGGGTGCACCAAAGAGATCGTGTCTTGGGAACTTTCTGGATCGCAAATTCCGGCTGAGCCGACTTTCATATAGGATCCTTTCAGTGTGTTTGAATTTGTATGGCGGGAGGTTGATGAGGAGTCTCGCCTGTCTTAGAGAGCGTTCCCGAGATGCATGATTCACCTTATGCAAGTCAACCTGACAACCATTGGCGGCCAGATGTCCCACCGTGGTGAGCAACGCGTTCAAACTAGGATCACTGCGTTTCAACACCGATAAGTACTTATGACTCGCCTGAGCATTGTCGGTTGTCAATGTCTCTTTGATCGCACTTTGAAGTGTTGAGTGAGGACCTATCTCCACAACAAAAGATTGCACATCGGAAAGCCCTTCAGCAGACAAATCTTCTATTGATCGAGAGCTCATCGCCTTTAATCCGCTTGTAAATCGGACTGGAGATACCATGTTATCAACCCAGTATTGAGCAGTGAGACTATCCGTGGTAGCTTCTGATCCTGTAACAGTTGAAAACATGTAAACGGAGTGTGGTACGGCCAATCTCCTGCCCGATGAGAGGTTTCCCATCAAACGACGGTAGTCATCAGCAATTGGTTCCATATGACAAGAGTGGTAGGCATTTTGAACATTCAGTTTTCGTGCAAAAATGTTCTCAGCCCCCAAGCGCTCCTTCAGGCAGTCAACAAGCTCCTCATCTCCAGAAACAGTACTATTCTTTGGACTGTTGTAACAGGCAATAATAAGCTCACCAGGATGGTCTTTGCGGACGCCTTCCAGATATGGCTCTAACTTGTCTGAACTCAATCCAACCGCCATCATTGCACCTTTCGCGGCATGGTATTTTGATGAGACATAGCCGCGGTAGTATGCAGCTTTCCAAGCTCCCTCTCGAGAAATCTTGCCAGCGGAGTATGCAGCAGCTATCTCACCAGATGAGTGACCTGTCACGTACGAAGGGAATATATCCCAGCTGGCTAGAAGATCCACAAGTGCAACTTGCAATGCAGTACAAACTGGATGCGCAATCTCCGGAAGACTAATACGAGAAGACTTCTCGTCTGTAAGGAGTTCGTCTAAGGGGGAAAGTCGAGTTAGTTGAAAGAAATTGACATGGTGGGCTTTCGATGGAGAACTTACCAATAAGGGACCAGGGACTACCCAGTCGACGAACATATTCCGATGCCTCTTCGAACGATTCTCGAAACACCGGGTACACCAGAAGAGCGCTTCCCATGGCTCGATACTGCGCCCCTTGGCCAGTAAAAACAAATTGAATTTTGGGCGCATATGGTGCCCGAATCGGCTTAGAGAAGTTGTCCTCGGATAAATTCCATGCAAGCTCTTTAACAGTGGACGCTGTTATGAAGCTTTTCCATGGAAATACTGAGCGCTTCTTCGAGAGGGTAAAAGAAAGATCTTCTAGAAGAAACCTGGTATCTTTCGGCCTAGTCAACATGGAAGTGAGGTACTCATAGTAGTCCCCAACCATTCTCTTTATGCCATCCTCATCAAACGCTGACAGTAAATATATCCTAGGAACATCCACATGACTTGGTCGTGACCCTATTGGCTCCAATTCTGGGGATATAGAGGAGCCATCTGTTCCAGGGGTTTCAGGTCTGTCAAAAACAACGCCACGTCGCGGATGATCAGCCTCGTCGAGAGAGTCAGATCCACTGTCAATCTCGTCATTTTTGAGCTGACCCAGAAACAGGGCTCGATCTTTGGTATAAATGGTTTTCGGAACCAATGTTTTTGTTTTGTGAAAGGCTGACATGCGGCGACTGTGCAGATAGTGGTAGGCATCATCCAAAACACAATGGGCGTTGGAGCCCCCAATGCCGAATGAATTGACAGAAATTCTGCGCAGACCTTCCGATGGCCATGGTAAGACCTCTTGTGGAAATGAAATATTCCATTCTGCAGCCGGGACCTTGGAATTGACTTGTTGCATATCGAAGTTGGGTGGAATAACTCCCGACTCGAGAATCAAAATAGATTTGATAAGGCTAGCCACCCCGGAACCTCCTTCCAGGTGACCGATTGTGGACTTGATGGTTCCAATGTAGAGGGGCGTATCTCTACGACACCTGAATGCCTTTGCGAGAGCCCCTGCTTCAATCGGATCACCAGTGCTAGTCCCAGTGCCATGGGCCTCAACAAATCGAGTTTGTTCCATGGTCAATCCGGCTCTCCAGTATACTTCTCGAATCAATCTCTCTTGGGCTTCACTGCTTGGTACAGTGATTCCAGATGTCCGGCCATCTTGATTGACCCCAGTTTCACGGATCACTGCACGGATTGTATCACCGTCTCGGATTGCAGTACTTAGAGACTTCAAAACCACGGTACCCACGCCTTCCCCACGAGCATAGCCCTCTGCTCGGGAGTCAAAACTGAAGCACCGGCCTTGAGTTCCGAGTAAGCCGTGGTGGCTCATCCCAATTGTCTCCACTGGATTCTCCAGGATGCTCACCCCGCTAACCACAGCCTTGGAACGAAGTAGATATTAGCCTCCTATCCCCAGTCGCGTCATACATGAGAACTTACCATGGTAGTCTCTCGCGCCCGCAGACTTTGAACCGCTAAATGTAGGGCTACTAGACTGCTAGAGCAAGCGGTGTCGATCGTCATACTGGGTCCTTTGAAATCAAAGAACCAACTGACCCTATTTGACAAGATTGCATTGACCACGCCGGTTGGCTTGTACTTCAATGCAGTCTCTGGGTCTGAATTCAAAATTCCCAAGTAATCATGATTGAACCCGCTGACAAAAACAGAGGTGTTGGAGCCAACGGCGGTCTTCATTGGAATACCCGCATTTTCGAGGGCATGGTAGACGTTTTCCAGCACCAATCTCTGTTGGGGGTCTAGAGTCAAAAGTTCGGTCTTGGTAATGTTGAAGAAAGATCCATCGAAATGGGCAGGATCCTCTGAGAGAAAATGGCCCCCTTGGACATGGAACTGCGCCAAAGAAAAATCATTATTAGTCTATATTGCAGTTTGAAACGCATCTCAGGGGGCGGTACTCACCGTCCCACCATGCTCTGGGTCAGGATGGTAAAATGCGGCAGCGTTGAATCTTTCTTCGGGTATCTCAGACCACGTTGTGCGAGCTTGGACTAGAGTATCCCACAGGGCTTCTGTGGTCGTGGCGCTCTGGGGACATCTGGTAGCCAGCCCAACCACTGCAATAGGTTCCACGACATCTGGTGGAATAGACTCATTGCCAGTGCTGATCCTCAGTGGAGTCATGTTGGGATGTATTGAGAAAAGAAAAGTTCAATGGGGTTGAGGAAAAATGTCTTTGGTTTGATCTGTGAATATGATCTTGTAGGAAAGATGAAGGATGGGAGGATGGAAGAAGAGAAGTGGAAAAAGAGGGATATGAAGATATAAATAGAGATTTGAGCGGCTTTGAATTTCATGGGTAAATTTAATGGTAAGGAAAGATAAGTCCCAAGGGTAGAGATTCAAGCAAGTGAGTGATCGAGATGGAGTGGAACGTGGGAATGGATGAGAGCTGTAGTCCCTTGGGAGCCAATGATTTTACTGTATTCATCGAGCACGTTCCTCTGCCTTCCTAATTTGGACACTTGCAAGTAACTAATTCTCACTGATGTAAATATCTTCAAGTAATTGAGGCAAGATAAGTGTTATTGGGTGAATCTATTGTAGTGAACGGCATGATTAAAGTGGGGCATGATACTTGCGGGTGAAGTGACAGCTAGGGATTAGCTCTTCGAGAGTATTAGGTACATTGTACACATCAATAACGGTGTACATTTAGCGTCAGGGTATATTTTTCATTACTTCATGCTTCGTCATCTGGTTGGGAACTTTTGATGTGGCATCTAGAAATTCGTTCAAGTGAAGTGTTAGTTGCTGTTGTTAGTATAGAATATACTTTTGAACCTTGCAAACAAGCCATAGTATTGACTAGGGTCAAGATTAATTATGGAAACAAAGAAATGGACACCGCCACCTACGATCACGGATGTATACAATCCATCATGGGGAGGAAGTTCAGCTATCCCATTGTGAGATATTAGAAGCCGGAATATACCATAATATCCCTGGATGATGCACAACACTATACCAAGATAGGAGGTACTATGGGATAGTACTCCAAGCAAGTTGTTTCACCTTTCGATCTATTATGTCAATCTTCCAATAACTTGGATTACTTGCTTCACAATTCTCGTCTGAATTTCTTGTGTGAAAAAGGGGGGTAGGAATAAGGATACACTAAGGGAATATAAACGAAATAGACACATCCAGTTTTGCTATGAGCTTGAATCTCATTCACTCTAGCTTGATAATTAGTGGGCTATGATCACGACTAAGCAAAGCTAGACCATCAGGAGAGTTTATGCTCTGACAGGTTTCTTTGTTTCCATTGCATAGACTAGCGCGTGTGGAGCCAATGGAGATCCTCCTATCTCGTAGCAATGTACATTTTCCCGTGAATTTAAAGCTTTTCGACATGCTTCCGGGCGCGCTCCACACCCAACGTGGGAACTCAGGATTGGTGCATAACTCTGCCGCGGTGCGAAGTGTTGATCGATATATCAAAGAAACGAACAGGTAAGATAGCGCCATGTGGGTCTGTTTTGATTAGTGCTCTGTGGGTACGTTTGATCATGTTTGCTACTAAAGCCCCCTAATCCAATCACTTGATACATAGAAGCAGACTTCAGTAGCCGCCATGGGTCTCCTACTCGATTTGGTTCTCATATTTGAAACTTAATTGTACACCATGACCTCATGTAGGTAATACCGGGATAATTTAAGTCTGTACGTCCCGTATAAGTTGAGCCACTATTAGATCTGAAAATTGAGAACAGCCCAAGTCACTTGTCCCATTGTAGCGTGATGTTCGATCGGGGATCGAAAGGGGATCGAGAATCAAAGTAGCGGTCTGGTCCAGAGAAGTACAATATTGTGCCAAGGAGCAACGATACATCTTTATTTCATAGCCCATCTAGAATCTGAAATGTTCCTCCCGCATTGAATTCTTGAATTCAATATTTCCTATTATTCAGTTATTCCCACTAAAACCTCCATAATTTAGAAAGTGTTGGGGTCGTCAAACCGGTCGCCTAGATTGTCATCAAGGCGTCCCTGTTCATAAAGCCGGAGAACCAAGAAGCATAAGCTCTCCAGGGTTTTTTATTGCATAACCCAAGCCATCCCGCTGTTATTATCTGTATTTTAGGCCTTTGAGTGACATTTGTTGGCTACGTGCACGGGATACTAGTGCTTGGATAGTCATTGTTCCTTAAGCAGCACTTCCCAAAGTTAGGGACGAGGAATATCCCAGGGCATTATCATGGAGATTTTAGATCGTGACGTATTTTATCAAAAAATCAGCTACAAAAACCCCCGAAGATCAATTTTTGATACTGCTGTACGTAAAAAGGTCAACATGAGATGTAGCAGGCCCCACAGTACAAGGCTTGGGGGCGGCGTCTGCCGTGTATGCCACACAGCCTTGAATTGCCGTGTCGATCAGTTTATGCAGATAGCATAGCTGCACTCGCTTGAATCTTGCATTTTCTTCATCCAGAAAAACTGGTGCCAAGCTCTATTAGGAGTTGAATCTTTAAAGTGAACCCTCCAAACATGTGATTATGGCGAAACAGAAAAAATGCAAAAAGCCCAGCTGCCACCATGGCTCATTGCTCTGGTATGTATCTGTTTACCATTGATTGTACCAGTGGTCATTGTGGGTGACGCATTAATATACGGTCACCAGAAGTATAAGATCTCGAAAAACGAGCCAAATACTCGACCACTTCCTCGCCGCTGAAATGGGAGCTTCGGATCCCAGAGTTCAACCTCATAGTATTAGTGAACTGGGGAGAGTTACCCCTTTCCACTTTGCAAGAGAGAAGGGGTTCTAATCTTCTATTCCTACTTGACAAATGCGATGATGGTCATTATGAACCAAATTGCGTATTCAAGGATTGACCCCTTCACAGAACGAGATATCCAAAATTGGCTTCCCTAGAAATAATGTATGTATATGGTGCTATCTATAATTTCCCAGCCCTCTTTTGCTTTGCTATTTCCGAGGCTAAATCTGCAATGTACCCCTTCGTGACAGCCTGTTTCTCCTCTAGGGTTTTGTTGTTCCATTCAGCTCGACGTTTCCTTGGCCCATCCTCCCAGCGCTGACTCTCCTTCACAAACCAATCACCTAAATGATCTGCAAGCTTGCTTAAATCATGGCCAAACGGCAAAGTATGTTCTCCTCTTTCAATCACAACCTGTTTAACAGCGCCAACCTTCATTCCACCATTCCCACCTACGCCAGTTCCCGTGATGCGAGCTCTCTCATCTCGAACCTTAGCAGGTCCAAGATCATGAGAGTTTCCTCCATTCACATAGAGCACCCAGGGTCTCATTCCAGGTAAGAGGCTCCATCCAAATTCGAGCTCCGGTCTATAGAATGGCCCTTTGTGAATACTATCAGGATCGCTGTCAGGCACGAGCGCACGCTGTTCCAACGTCACTTCATCAAGACCGCCCGGTCCCATTCCAATTTCTCCCGGGTTATGCCTGAGAACCAGAGACGCGATCTGATTTTTCGGCGTTGTCAACGCCCAATCAGATCCCCAGGACGCATGATGCTGAAAAACACCATATCGCTTCAATCTTTCTCTCGCGCCATCAGCCCAGGTCTCTGCCCCCTGAGCCTTCGCAGCTTTTATCTCCGCCTCGTCCCTCGTCGCCCACGAATCCTTCCGCTGCAACGTTCGAAATATCACCGAGAACATGATATGCTTCCCATAACTTGCATCAAGGCCCGGCTCGACAAACACAAGAGAATGGAACAGCGTCGGATGCCAAGAAGATAAGCACGCTAGCTGGGCAGCGCCCACTGAATGGCCTATTCCGAAAATTGGTTTCGGCATCTCGTCGCGAAAGTGACTGATCATGCTCCATAGATCGCGGGAGTGGTCAAGCCAGGTTCCGTCGCAGCCCAAATTATCCAGGTTTGCGATCGCGCTCTCTCCCAGATTGTACATATCTGCTATCCAAATGGACTTGATACGCAGTTTTGCTTTTCTTGCGCGATCATAGATTTCGGCGAATAGGGGTTCGTAGATCTCTTTGATAAATCCTAGTCCGGCACTTGCGATTATTGTGATCGGGTCTGCATTGCTCGAAGAGTATTCCACGTCTTGGCGAGGTATATATTGTTTTACTGCGAGATAAACCCCTTTTTTCTCATCGATTATTGCGTGTGGGTATTCGCGAAATGGAGGCACAGTTATCAAATGCGAGATAATTTCGAATGGAAAATGCTCTTCAAGAGGATCAATACGAGTCGATCGGGCCATGATTTGCTACTCTTGAAAGATGTTCTGGGGAGAAGGAAGACTTTCAATTGGCACGAAACAGAACATTGAGAATGGGGCGCGTAGAGGGTGAAAAAGCAATATTTATTTGTTATCTCCTGCGGATTTTCGCAATATTGTCTCTGCTCTTCGCTCCCTTTTGCCATTCATGCACGCTGACATGCATTAGTTGAAAATAGGGGTGACATGGCGAATCGAGTGGCCAATCAGTGGCTGGATGCACGGGTGCTTTTTTTCCCACTAGCTGAGTCTCAACAAATTCGATGGCAATATGTTTTAAAACATCCATCGTTTATCACTTCCGTCAAATAATCGATTCATGTGCTATTCGACCTTATGTACAAGTTATTGAAGCAAATTGGCTCCAGTAAATTAAAGTAGATCACTCAAAGACAAGACACCTAGAATCGACCAAAAAGCGAATCAAACCAAGCATTAGTTGCTTGCGTCGCTCAAGATTTCCTCTGCGGCCTTCTCTGAGACCATGTAGGTGGAGACGGCAGTGAATGTTCCAGGAATCTTAGGGTAGACAGAAGCATCGACCACCCGCAGGCCGTTAACACCGCGAACGCGGAACTTAGAATCCAGAACAGCCATGGGATCGTCATCGATACCAATAGGGCAAGTGCAGGAAGCATGGTGTCCCCAAGCAGTATTTTTGATGTAGTCGTGGATATCCTCAGTAGAAGTAATATCCTTTCCAGGCAAAATCTCATCAATGTCCAGCAGCTGGCGGGAGAATGCATCGCGAGCCAAACCAATAGCCTCGGTGATAGCTTCCAGGTCAGCCTCGTAATCTCCGCTACCGGTATCGAAATAGTTGAACACGATATCGGGCATATCGAGTGGGTCGGCTGAGCGCAGCTTCACTGAACCAGCTGAGTTGCGTGGGTGAGCCTTCAGAATAGCCCAGGAGAACCAGTCGTGGTGCTCGGTGATGTTGATGCTGTATCCGGGGAAGTAACCACGGAAATTAATTGGACCTCCGAATACAAAAGCATCGAAGTCGTCATCCACTGCATTGGAACTCTTGTATAGCATTGTGCTGGCGAATCCATTCGATGAGTAGATGCCTCGGTTACCCAGGATGGGGTTCTCCCATCGCTTCAAGCACGGGTCGGTATCTTGTTCGGAGGTGAAAGTGCAGCCGTCCAGTGCAGTGAAGTTGTATGGGACGCGACCCTGAACTGCGGTCTCATAGTGGTCTTGCAGGTTTGTACCGACACCGGGGAGATCAGAGACAATGTCGATTCCGAACTGACGCAGCTCATCAGCGGGTCCGACACCACTCAGCTTCAGCAGTTGAGGGGAGTTGTATACACCGCCAGCGACGATGACTTCGCGGGAAGCATTCACGCTACCAGGGGTACCACTGCCTGCATCGCCGGAACGAGGGCTAGCACGGTACAGATACTTGCCGTCGAGAAACTCGACGCCAGTCGCGCGGGGGGTGCCAGTGGAGTTGTCGAAGTTGACCTTGGTCGCCTGGCAGTTTGTGCGGATATCGAGAGGGTACTTCTTTGAGCCGTCAAGGTTAGTCGCATCTCGAACGGAAACGAGGAACTCGCGAGGTCCATTTCGCTTTGCGCCATTGCTAGCTAACGGAACCTGGTAGTATCCTGGGTTGGTGTCGCGGGATCTGGAGTTTGCATTGGCGTCTCCGGCAAGAAGGGTAGCAACATTGAAGATGGTATCTGTGACGTTGCCCAGAGCGAAAGCTCCGCCGAGGAGCATGTCCAGCAGCTGGGGATCTTCGAGGACGATATTGATAGGCGCAACCTCATCGTGCATCCAGCCATCGTATCCATGTCCTGGTAGACCGGGCAGCAAGTAGTTGTTGTTCTCCAGCTTCTCGAAGTACTTGCGCATGTTATCCGGGGCCCATGATGCATCGCCCGTTAGGGTTGAGATGTAGTCAAAGTCGGACTCAAAAGGGTAGACGGTAACCAAGGCATTGTGAGCTGTGCAGCCACCGAGGGTTCCGGTACGTGGGTACAAAGTTCCCTTCATGGTTGAGCCCTCAGGTGGGCTCAGGCCAACATACTGATCGCCATCGGGTGTCTCATAAGTTGTTTTGTAATCGAGGGCCTGGCGAGAGTCATTGGTATAATGGCGTACAAAGAAGTTCCAAGCAATGGATTCATCTTCGGAGGCCTTGGCGGAATATGCTGGGACAGTATAGTTGGTGTTCTCGCCTTGGTCATCACCTGCTTCGATAAGCAGTGTTTTATGACCAGCAAGAGCTAGTCGAGCCGCTAACGGACCACCGCCAGCTCCGGACCCGACGATAACGTATTCATAACCGGTGAGTTCGACTGATGCTCCCAGGCTGGCCAGGGAGAGGGCAGCCAGGCCAAAAAGGCGAGGGAGAAACATGGGTATTGAGGAATATCAAAAGTGAAGGAGTGACTAGAGTTGAATTTTGAATGAATGTCAGGATTTAGGATTGAGAAAAAAAAGGCTTTCTAAATCTATGGAGCACCGGGACTATTTTCATATTTATTCCAATCCACAGTGATTCATGACGAGGGGGATCGCCATTCTAGTCTCGTGGGTCTAGTGAGAATTTTACTTTCAGGGAACTAATAGAAGAAAAAAATTATTGAAAAGGTAGCCAACAGCATGTAGAATCCGGTACAAAGGGGCAAGCTAAGAGCTTTTCCAAGCGAAATGACACTGGTGATCAATAAAAACTGCAAGCCATTAGGTGCATAGTTCCACTCATGGACCCTCAGTACCACTGAGTAACCAACCGGAGGCATTGTCGAGACCCCATAGTGAGCGACAATCGCACCTGTTCGAGCAGGAGAGACGGGCTAGTTGGTTTTGTAGTGGGGCTTTGCGAGAGGAAAGCAATGCCGAAGGTGCTTTGGGCGCCTCTCAAATGCATTAAACCGAGGTATAAGTATGGTTGAATATTGGATCCTATTGACATACGTTCTTGAGGATAGAACCTTGATGCTGTCATCTCAGACATGCAGAATTAGTGTCTTGTCGTGCATATCAATTGAGTTTGTTCCTGGAAGCATTTGATCGCGTGGATCCGACCCACTAGGAACAGAGATCTGGATCGTGATTTCATATTGTGGACTTGTTTCGCTCCACAAGACAACGCGAACTCGTCACTTAACAAGTTTCTGCCTTTTAAGCGGGTCGGGGATTGAGCAAGAATCTTTGGGATAGATCGGATGACGGGGGTAAATCCGATCATGCTGTTCATCGGCTAGGTGGTTATCAGCTCCGTCATAGTTCCGCCATAGAGGTGGTTGTGTGGGCCAAAAAATAACTTCAACAGGTTTGAAATTTGACCAGACCAAGTAGAATTATTGTCTGTTGGCAATGCAGATGCAATATAATATGCCTTGTCAATTAAACTGGGCTTCCAAGGTCGGTGGTCCCTGTTTTACTGTTTTTATACCATAGTATACCGATATCAAAGCAACTTGAAGAAACGGTTATAGGAACATTTCACTTGATCGGGAGTAGATACTATGTACGTGTTTATGAGCACTTCTTGGTTTTCATTACTTCAGTAATAGAACATTAAGAAATACACAAGCTTAGAAGTATACAAATAGAGTTGATTATGACATGAGGATGAATTCTATGATATTTGCTGTTCGGACAAAGTATGAAGAACCGAGTCTAGTCTAGCTGTTCCACCGAGGTCCTCAAAACAGGTAGATTCAAAATGCAATCCAAGAAATATACAAAATTGACTCGCCTCACCCAACTCAAAGCTCATCCTTATCATCCTCCGCCGGCGGAGGCATCGGTCGCCCGCTATCAGCAGCCAGATCAACACCGATTTTCTTGCGCCACTTCCCCCATAAAGAATGGAAGTCCTTCTCCATCCCGCTCTCCATCTGATCAGGCAAAACAACATGATACTCAACATAAAGATGACCAGGACTATCCTCTCCATCATCACCATGATCATGCAGATGTCCCTCACTATAAGCCGGCATACCTTCACCATGCACCGTCTCCACAGCCAAAGGCTGCACAACCTCCCCTCGCGACCGACCAAGACGAACAACATGGCCATCCAGATGTGTCAGATTACGCGACCACTCGCCCATCCACGCCTCGCGCAGTGAAAGGGTCTCCTTCCAGAAAAGATCCTTGCCCTTCCGTCGGAAGAATGTCCCATCCGTACGTTCATGATCATCAGATCCAAGCTCTGCCTCCTTCTCCTCAAGTATAACGATCAAGTCACCCGCAACGAAATCAGGACTCTCATCCGCCTCATTCTCGAAAACAAGACGTGTTCCACGTCCCATACCAGGTTCAATGGTCGCAGAGGTCTCAACCTCCTTTCTAACAATCCGATTTCCATGACAGACAGAACAAGGATTCTTAATCTTCTTCCCTTGTCCACCGCACTTATCACACGCCATCTGAACTTGCTGATACATTCCCGGCGCAAGCTGATGCTTCCTGATAACACGACCATTTCCACCGCATTGATCACAGGTCACGACCTCTCGATCTTTAGACCCCGTCCCCTCACAAGTATCACAAATCTGCTGCTTCTCCACGAGAAAGTTGATCTCGCGTCCGTTATAGAAATCCCTCAGTGGTAACGCAGCCTTAACTTCCATATCGGGTCCACGTCTATGTCCCGCATGACCGGAGTGGCCACCTCCACCAAAGAACCGAGAGAACAAGTCGAATGGGTCGCCTCGTCCACCGGCTGATCCACCCTGGCGATGCTGCTCGACACCATCGTGACCATACTGATCGTAGACTTTTCGTAACGTAGAGGTGGAGAGGACATCGTATGCGTCTGCGATTTCGACGAATTTCTCACGGGCATTTTCATCTCCACTATAGAAAGAAAAGATTGATTAGCATTCCGGTTCCATGGATCGATCACATTGACAAGAAGGAAAAGCAAATGCTAGATTCGACAAAAAGGTAGACTCACGGGTTCTTATCCGGATGGTATTTCTTGCTGAGATTTCGATACGCGCGCTTAATATCTTTCTCAGAAGCAGACTTATCAAGTCCAAGCACTTTGTAGTAGTCCTCAGCAGCCAGAACAAGCGCCGAAAACAAGACGACCGCTAATGCGACGAGGAATCGTGTAAGACGCATGTTGATACCGTTATATTTCGACAGTCGCTATTCAACTATAATTCACTGCGGGGTGTTGTGCAGTTTTTTGTGTTAACGGTGGCTTTCCGCGACACAGCTCTTGCGGTGCTATGCGGGAGCTTGTTGAAGCTGCGATATGCGTTGGGTCGGAATTGTCGATTAGGTGGATGTCATGAGGGGTTGATAGATTGATGGGCGTCCTGGGTGTCGTTTCCAAGACACAAGGAGAACAATGGGTTAATTGAGAGTTGTATAGTCCTGTTTGGACCTGTGTTCTACGCCGCGTTGAATGTGACAAGTAGCCTTATTAAGTAATCCTTATCGTGACGAGGAACAATATTCAGCCGGGTCACGTGCTTGTATACATTGGTGTCCGATAACGAAGTAGGTGAACATTGAACATTTATTCGAAGATTCTAGTTAAATGAAGAAGAAAAACTTAATTAGATGTTGAAGAATTCAGTCATTGCATAAAGACATGTTTCATTATCGTGTTCATAGCTATGGATTATGAGAGGCCACTGAAAATGTCTTTCGACAACCTGAATTCTGATACATATTTGCGCCATAACATCCTACATAATTCATAGAAACAATTCGAATTAGTCGTAAGTCATGATGTGTTGCTAGAAAAGCAAAGGCACCTAGAGCTTGATTCAACGAGTTCCAGCCACGTCGAAAATATCGTTTCGCCAGGTGTAACCCAATCCATGGGTCTCATCTCCATCTTCGATCGCCTCCTGGGCACGGGTGGCTTCGTCATGCCAAGTCTTCACGATACTGCCAGGGGCGTAGATGCCATGGAACACACCACTTTCAAGAGGCTCTAAACCGATTCGAGTCTCGACATCGTCATCGGCAGGTTTCAGACGAGCCAATACAGCACGTACAAAGGTCGCCAAATCTTGGGGATTGGCAATGCGAGTAGCACGCAAGCGCTCACGAGCAAAGACCAGTTCGCGGTTCAATGCGAATGCAGCATTAACGATTTCTTCGGCAATTTTCTTCTCCAACACCCGACGAACAAGGGGCTTCAGGAAGGGCTTCGTGAGCCATAGCAGGAATCTCCACTTGCTTTTCTGGACTTTGTAGTCAAGCTTGTGGATGCGTACACGTACACCTCGTAGAGTGAAGATTTGTTCCAGTCGACCACGACCAATTTCGATGTCCAGAGAAATATCAATGCCGCGACGGTCGAGGAAGAAACTAGCAATTCCTTCGTCTCTCAGGCGGAAGAACAAAGTATGGGTTTTGAACCAGTAGCCAAAGTCCTGGGCACTGATATTCAGTCCATTGACAGCGACATTAAAGATGGTTCTGACAGTTGTATCCGTTCGTTTTGCATGCTTCTTGATAATCTCAATGTCATTGCGCGTGTGGAGGTGCAGGCGGTAAGGCAGGAAAGAGGAGAAATTGACGGTATGGCCAGGCTCTAAGACTAGGTTCTCCACCAACAGGTCCATTTCTGGCGCAGAGATCTCCAATCGGGGGATCGGCACATACTGAATCATACGTAAAATGACAGGGAAGACCACGTTCGCCAAGTCCGCGGGGAAATCTGTCTTGTGGTTGTTGTATGCATCCCATGCATGTCCATAGATCTTCTTTGTCGCGTTGATCAGCTTGAACACGGCGGGATCATCCGGGATGGTGCGCAAGGTACGTCTAGTCTGCGCCAGGAAGTCATTTACATCTTGACGAAGACCAGTCTCCGACCCGACCTTCTCCGACTGTTGCTGCAATTCATTTAGTTTCTCTTGGGCCGAATCAAAGAATTCCGGATCGGTGAGCATGTCCTGCAAGGAAGTCCCGACTTCCCCCATTAGACTCTCAAACTCGGGATCCTTGTCGGCATGACGTAGGACGTTATGGAACTTTTGTTGAAGCTGGTCCCATTCCTCCGCGTTTCCGAAAGATCGCAGCAAACCCCAAAATTGATCCACAGCTAATTTCAAGTCGGAATTGACATCGAAATCTTCATGTGCAGCCGAGGCAGTATCTTCAGCTGCATTAGCGTAGAGAACAGCATAGCGCTGGACCAACTGCGCGATAGTGGACACTGAGTCTGAGTAGTCAGTTCGCTCTCGCAGTCTCTGAACAGTTTTTTTCAACCGATGCAGCAGTGTCTCTTTCTCCTGGCCTGCAAGGTGTTCCCGAGCGCTGTCAACTGCTGCCCCACCGGTTTCTGCAATGCCCTGACCAGCAACCTGCGCTGCATGGGCTACTTCCTCCCGAATCTCTTCGCGCGAAACTGGGTGTTCTTCATCAGCCCCGGGACCCTTCAATGCTTCCTGTTCTTGCTCGGTGGGCTTAATCTCCTCAGCTACCTTTTTCGAGGTTTCAGAAAGGGAAGCCGCGGTGTCAGAGAAGACTTGACGGCCAACGGTAGCGATATCATCGATAAAAAGGCGAAAGTCGGCATTGGTTAAAAGTAAGCTCCCAATAGTACGGAAACTATCATAGGCTGCCCCATTCCCCACGTTAGCGGATGATCGCGATACCCAGTAATGCCAAGAATAGTAACTCCAGCCCAGCCGTCAACCTAACTAAGCTTGTCGGGAATCGGGGGGAGGGGGGAAGGGTTAGACATGACCCACCTGCTTTAGTATCAGCGCGTGCTTTCACGTGGGCCGCGTGGTGGGAGACACGGGAGCTATCCAGTACGACTCGGGAGCGAGAGAGGCGCCACAAGAATTCCTGCAGGAGATCCTGGTCGTTTTTGTTTTTCAAGAACTCGATGAATGTTTCAATCCAGAGACGGGCGTCGCGTACTAGCTGGCGTCCATAGGTACCTATGTCCTGATTGCGAAGATTGAGCACATCCGAGCTGAGTAGGGTGCGGAGGTTGGCGATGGTTTGTTCGGTGGATGGCATGTACCCCTCGGAGAGGGCGCGAATCATCTGGTAGGAATGTAGCTTCTGGTGGAGCTGACGCTGGCGGGGAGTGTCATCCTCATACCGAGGGAGCAGGGGTTCAGTCTCGCTGGGCATGGTGGATGAGCCCTGCTAGAGCTAAGGGTATATGAGGGGGGAGTGATTATTGGAATGGCTGAGGATAGATAAATAATATTAATTTTGAAAAGGATCCTAACTGAGATGTACTAGCTCCAGTCAGGTCAGTAAGGTGGTATGTCGTTGTTGGTGAAGTTCAAGGGGTGGAAGCTCTCTCAACCTGTTTTGGGTGAGGGATGATGACGACACTCCAGGCACTTGTGTCACTCCTTGTTTACACTACAGTCTACAAGCAGGATTAGTATTGATTTGGTGATTGTTGTTTGATCGGTGATGTATGATTATTATTACTTCCAAGTATAATCAATATTCAAGTATGGAGGATACGGAGTACAGCTTGAAATGATCGACTGCGTACACATGCTAGAACAACTCGGGGCCGGTCGGGGCGATCTGGGGAAAGCTACTGGTGCCACTAATGTACCAGGAAACCATTCCCTTTTTGAGTTTAATGGTACATTACTTGTTATGGATGCAATAATTGATCCATTTAGATGCTTGCATATGTATTGGTTTCCACTTAATGGGGGGATACGGGCCTGACCATGGATTACGGAGTATATAGGCTTCGAGATGGTCATAGGTGGAGATTATACTCTGTCCAAATATTGGGGGGATATCATTTCATAATTCAGCCCAGCATTAATCCAGCATTGTACAAAGAATCAATTTCATGGTTCACAGCTCATTGTATAAAATACCTTCGGCCGAAAGCCACCAAAAACCCACAATTGCACTGAAGCTATACAGTATACGAAGTTGGAGTTACCTCGAGTGGATCACTTCGGATAGATCGGGCAGGAAAAAAGGGAAAAGAGGGTACTTTGGAAACGAAAATGCATGATAGAATTTCATGCGTATTTCTCAGCAGGTCAAGCCTTTCAAACCGTTGGGGAGAACAACTCGGCGAGACCTGAATGTCGCCATGCATAAGCACCCGGCAAGGGATCCAATCAAGAAGCCGATGATAGGTGTCTACTTCCGAGCGACACGCGGTAGAGTGGGTTCATGGTAGTCTAGAATTGGGAATTAACTACTATAATTCATAATATAATTGGAGTTTCTGTTTTATTTGTGGGCAAAAATAGAAAATAAGGAATAATCTCCTGTAAGGCCGAGCTATGGGGGCTGGTCCCTCTATTATAACGACCCCAATTCTCTCTCCTCTTGGTCGGCGGGAAAGACCATTCAGATTGCAGCATCATCGTGTCGCCAACGCAGCCAAACATGAAACCGTTCACCGGTCTTCCTATTCTTCCCTACCATTCTCCGCATCGTCTCCGCCCGATGTTGAGGGTGTTTTCCTATCACCTAGGCGGCGGCCTCCGCTTGCCGCCTCCCGCTTAGCTTTGGGGGGGGGGGAATGCCCGTCTAAAGAATAAGATTGATTGGCATAGGAGAAGAGGAGCTCGGAGGACAGCAGTCCTACTGGTTCTTAGTGGTTACTTTGTAGTCTTGAAGACTCCGTTCTCAGTTTTCTAGAACAAAAATCAATAATTCCATTCCGCGACCCTTTTTTATTTTTCAAATTTTTCTTTTTTGTTGAGATTTTAGCCTGTAATCAGCTCTGGCACCGAGAAGACTCCACTTCGGCACTATCTGCGGCTCTGGAAGCTGTATGAAGTGGATGCGGATGGCTGGGCGGGATCCATCAAGTCTCTCTCCCCGGCCTGGTGAACCAATGATCTTCAATGCTGAACAACCCACGCATGGTCGGAATTTGGTTTGAGGTCTACCGTGTAGATTTCTTTCCTGAGGAGGAATAGGAATGCACCCTGCAATAAAGGGGAGAAGAACAGAAAATCGCGCAATAACCAATGCACCAAAATGTACATCAGGACGCAGTCTACCGTGTATGATCTATTCCTGGTAGATCGTGCTTGATAGTACGTCGTAGAAAGTTAATAGATCGTCGTGCAAGCAAGACGCGGTGTATAATGAGGTATATATGTACATGTTAGTTAAGTTGGACTATTTCATGATGTCAGTCTTGTTAACCAGTAAGAATTGCAAGAATTGCTAGAATTATAAGTATTTTTTTGATTGAATTTTCTGGTTTTTGTCTCTTTTTGCTCTTTTGCCCCCGAAAGAACTTGCGTACCATACAATCCTGTAGACCTGTAGACTTGGACCCATAGTATTCCACTGTCTCCCATGATTCAAACCTCCGCAATTGATCAATTCGACCTCCTCCGGCTCCACCCCGACAGCTGACTCCTTGCTGGATCTGCTTCCCGAAAAAGAAAAGAAGCTTTGTGAGGGATCCAGATTCCACCGGGCAATTCAAGCACAACGGTTCGCTCCCATCACCGAAATATCCACATCCACACCTCCTGGCACTCCCCATCCCTTTGTAACATCTCCGAATCTTCCCGACCCCCCGAAATCATGTCTCTGTTTTTACTCAGTGGCCTTGTCCGCGTGTCGATGAAACGGCCCCGGTTAATTCCATCTTTGCCTCTCTGTCGGAATGTCCTGGATGATGTGCGCTCGAATCTCCCAGGGGAAGGCTAGCCTGTTAGCTCGAGCACATAAAACCACACGGAGCTCGCCCCATCTTTTTTCATTCTATCATTCTACTTCTTCCTCGACGACTAAGCTACTTCGCTCTTCGTCTGACACAATGGCTCGCTTCTCTCCTCAGCAACAAAGCCGCCCGGTCCATGCGACCCCATTCTTGAACCACTCCAACACTCCCTCGTACGTGATACCCATCCTGGCGCAAAAACTTTATACATACAAAAAAAATCGAAAAAAGAACCACTGCAATTCAGCACTTCCATCATAGACACATATTCTAACATTCCCTGCTTCTTGCTTCAATAGAGATGCCAACTATGACACTGCCAACCCTACATACATTCGCAAGTACCTGCGTACTTACGGCCTCACTCCCCCTCGCTCCGAGAGCTACGAAACCCAAAAGACTCGCTGCCTTGCTCAGCTCGGCCTGAAGAACACCTCCATCGATAAATTCCTTTACTTGCAAAATCTGCGCAAGAACAATGTTCACCTCTTCTACCGTATGGTAACAGACCACCTTCGGGTACGTATAGATTGAAAAAAAAAATCCACTAAGGGGATCAAATGAGCCTATGATTGGCCACTTGACTCCCGACACTATTCCCAAATTCAACAAGACGCTAACAAGCGCCTGCAGGAACTCACTCCCCTCATCTACACCCCGGTTGTTGGCGAAGCTTGCCAAAGATGGTCAGAGATCTACCAAGGCCCAGAAGGTAAGCGATCCTCGAATCTGAGTCATATCACGAGACAAAAATATCGAGACGAAATAGAACCGGGGAAGCTAACAATCCAATCAAAATTTAGGCATGTACATTAGCTGGGAAGATCGGGGTAATCTGGCTGCCGTCATTGCCAATTGGCCCCAGCCTAATGTCGAGATCACATGTATCACCGATGGCTCCCGAATCCTCGGATTGGGTGATCTGGGCATTAACGGCATGGGTATCCCCATTGGCAAGTTGGCGCTTTACACGGCCTGTGCGGGTATTCGCCCCGAGGCCACCCTCCCCCTGACCCTGGATCTGGGTACCAGCAACAAGACTCTCCGGGAAGACCCGCTGTACATGGGTAGCCGCCGTGACAAGATCAGTGCCGAGGAGGAGAAGGACTTCCTCGATGAGTTGATGGCTGCTCTCACCGAGCGCTGGCCTGGGTAAGTCAATTCGCGATATCCCGGGTGATCGCTTTCCCGCATTCACCCTTGCCCGGGCTTTCCCCTCATCATCCCCACATATTCAGATGTTCTAACGAGGTTTATTTCTATAGTATCGTTATTCAGTTTGAGGATTTCAAGAACCCCTTCCCCGCACTGGAGCGTTACCGCGATACCTACACCTGCTTCAATGACGACATTCAGGGAACTGGTGCGGTCATTCTCGGCGGTGTCATTAACGCTGTCAAGCGCTCCGGCCTGCCTTGCAAGGACCACCGCGCTGTCTTCTTCGGTGCCGGTTCCGCCGGTGTCGGTGTCGCCAAGCAGATTGTCGACTTCTTCGTTCGTGAGGGTATGACCGAGGATGATGCTCGCTCTTGCTTCTACCTCGTGGACACCAAGGGTCTCGTCACTGCCGACCGCGGTGACAAGCTCGCTGACCACAAGGTTTACTTCGCCCGCAAGGACAACAACGGCGAGCAGTACAAGACTCTGGAGGATGTTGTTGACCACGTCAAGCCCACCATCCTGATGGGTCTTTCCACTATCGGTGGTGTTTTCACCCCCGAGCTCCTCCGCAAGATGGCCGACTGGAACACCACCCCTATCATCTTCCCTCTCTCCAACCCCTCTTCCAAGTCCGAGTGTGACTTCGAGACCGCTGTCGTCAACACCGACGGTCGCTGCCTCTTCGCCTCCGGCTCTCCTTTCCCCACCCACACATTCACCAACTCCACTGGTGAGACCCGCACATACTACCCCGGTCAGGGCAACAACATGTATGTCTTCCCCGGTATCGGTCTGGGCAGCATTCTGTCCAAGGCTGTCCGTGTCACCGACAGCATGATCTACGCCTCTGGTGAGGCTCTCTCTAAGGCCCTCAACGCCGAAGAGATTGAGCGTGGCTTGCTCTACCCCGACATCACCCGCATCCGCGAGGTCAGCGTCGTCGTTACCCGCAATGTCATCCGCGCTGCTGAAGCCGACGATGTCGACCGTGAGACTGGTCTGCGTAACATGACCGACTCTGATCTGGACAACTGGATCAAGGCTCGCATGTACGACCCCCACACCGAGGTCCGCTCTCTGGAGCGTGAGGTCGGCCACCTGCTTTCCAGCCTAGGCTCCCTCTCGCCTCTTCTGAACGGTTCCCCCACCGAGGAGAAGAATGCCAAGCTGTAAGACTCACTATCACCACTTCTCTTCCCCGATGATCCTGCCATATCGCATCATTTCACCAAAAGCACCCTCAACCAAAAATCCAAAAATCCAAGCAACACATTCTAATTGCTCGACACGTTTAGGATCGCTGCGTGATTTGCTTCACATGTCTCATGATTTTTTCATCGCACTTCATTTTTTTATTTTGAGCGCGCTTTCTTCTTTTCGGCCTTGATTTTTTTGGGATGGACACGGACACTTGATTTCTTTCTCATTATGGAATACCCTTTCATTGTTTTTTTATTCGCATTTAAGTGTCCTATGCATTGGGTTTAGGATCCTATCATCACTTGGATGAATAAAAATTGAACATATATTTAAATAAGACTATTTCCTACGTAAATAAAACCACTTGAAACAAATAGACTGGACTTCAGAATCGTAAACAATAATATCAGTACATGTATGTTATGTTATACATAGTATAGAGCACAGACAGGGCCCAACATGCAACCTGCAGCCTTACCCATTCACAAATCCCTCATTCTTTATGCTTAAATTTAGTCCATTTGCGCAGAACCCCATAACCTTGATCTCTTTTCTCGACGCAACAAGCACAACAATGATTATATCTTACATCATATGAAGCGAACAGTGAAAATATGAGCTGTCATTACTCCCGGGCTTCTGACATTACGTCTTTGTCAGTGCCAATGGTTCAATGGTCAAGTCAATAGTTAGATGGCGCAGTGGAATTAAATGACAGAGACCGAAGAGCATTGCAATCAACCAAAAAGCATTGACGAATAGGCGACCACTGGGCCAAATATGATTTTAAACGGGTCAGGGCCATACTATAGACCTAAGGACCAGATCACAACATCAATTGATGTTGTTCCTGAACCTTGGAAGTCTTCCCCATCTAAGGAGCCCGGATGAACTTAACTGCCCGAATTCCCCATTTCACACGAATTTTTCCACTTCGGCACCTCGGCCAGGGTCCGCCACATTGTTCAATTAATTTACCTGGATCGTGATTGGGCCAAGACCCACCAATTTGAACCTAGATTGGCTCTGCAGAACGGAGCATCGATCTCTCCGCATGAAGGGGCCGAGGCAGGTGGTATTTGCGCCACCGTTAAAGATTCTTCTTCTAAAGGCTGGACGGCAAAAGGAAATTTTTTTATATTCTTTTACTCGGAGATCGTCTCGATTGATTTTATATAGAACGTGATAAGTGACCAGCGCGCTTAGTGAGTTCGTTTTTGAGTTCAATTGGCAATTGTGGTCTCTTATCTGACTTGGTGGGAATACGCAGGGATTATCATATACTACTATTTCTAGTATATACACTTTTCGTGCATAAAGACCAATCACAAGAGATAGAGCCCCGCTCATCTCGCAAGGGTATGCAAAAAAGAAAAGACTCAGGCGCCATACCGATTCACGACACAATGCCTTCCCCATTGGCAGACCCCGTCCAGCTCCCATGCGGACTAGTTCTACCAAACCGTCTCTCCAAGGTAAATAGCTCCCAAAGGTATAGACCATCGCGATACTAACACATATAAACAGGCAGCAATGGCCGAGCTCCTAGCCAAAACCAATCAACCCAACCAACCGCTTTCAGAAGCATACTCCCAATGGGCCCAAGGAGGATGGGGCAGTATCCTAACAGGCAACGTCCAAGTCGACGTAAACCACCTTGGAAGTCCCTACGACCCAGCTCTCCACCAAGAATACAAGGGTGAAACTTCTTTAATCGCTCAATGGAAACCATATGCCGATGTCTGCCAAAAGCATGGCACGCCGACTATTGTACAAATCTGTCATCCGGGTCGACAGTCTTTTCGTATAGCAGGGTACCGTGGTATGTTTGCTAGTACTATTGCGCCTAGTGCTATACCGATTAGTCTCGGGAGTGGATTTATTGAGCGATTGGTTGCTTGTGTGGCGTGGACGGCGCCGAGAGAGATGACAAAGGGTGATATTGAGAAGGTTATCAGGCAGTTTGTTGATACAGCACGGTTGATGGCCGATGCTGGGTTTTCGGGCGTTGAGTTACATGGTGCACATGGATATTTGATTGGTAAGAGTAGATCATGATTGAAGATTTTACATCTATTGATTTGAGTTGATAAGTATACTAATGAGGGTTTGAATAGATCAATTCCTTAGCGGAAAGGTACTTCGAAGCTACAACCTATCTTATACAAGGCGTGATAAGATTATGGAGACCATATACTGACCTCACAAATTTTTAGACAAACATTCGCACTGACGACTACGGTGGCACACCCGAAAAACGCGCACGCTTCGTTCTAGAAATCCTCACCGAAATTCGCAAAGCAGTACCCCCAACCTTCGCAATCGGCATAAAATTAAATTCAGCAGACCACAGCTCCGCCACATTCGAAGAAACAATGACCCAAATAAAACTCCTAGTCAACGCCGGAATAGACTTCATGGAGATAAGCGGAGGCACATACGAAGACCCCAGTATGATGGGCTATTCGACATCGACCTCGAACTCAAACACAGCACCGACGAAGTCCGAGCGCACAGCTGCGCGTGAAGCATTCTTCCTTGAATTTGCGAAGGAAGTACGAGCTCGATTTCCGGGTTTAGTGCTCATGTTGACTGGTGGGTTCCGGAGCCGTGTCGGTGCCGAGTCGGCAATTCAGGATGGGGCGTGTGATCTTGTGGGCATTGGGAGACCGGCTGCTATTGAGCCTGGGTTTCCGTTGAGATTGCTTGATGAGAGTGTTGGGGATGAGGAGGCTAGATTGCCTTTGAATAAGGTTCCTGCGCCTTTTTATACGAGGTGGTTACCGAGGAATATTATTGGGGCTGGACTTGAGACGGTGAGTGTCTTGGTTTTGTGTTTCTTTTTATTTGAAAAAAAAAAGAGTTGAGTTTGCTAATTTGTTCTGTTGGAATAGACTTATTATTCTGGTCAGATTTCAAGGCTGGCGAGGGGATTGGCTACTTTTGCTCCGACTTGGTCATAACGAGCAGCTAGGTGTTATTGTGAGGTTCAATATAGAGTACCTAATGTTCTACGTCTTGGTGTAATTGGTATTTCCGAGAAGCAATTGATACGGTTCAAATATCTATTTTCAAAACTCAGGGTGGATGATTGGGAATTGCCAGGGGCATGTTGAAAATAGTGTGGCAGGGCGAGGCAACACCTACACGCCTGTCACAATCGCACAGATAAAAAATAACTGATAAAGAATTCTTGTCTTTTCTCTGCATAGAAGTACAATATGAAATGCAATGGCACTTTGAAACCGTATAACAGTCTTATTTACAAATCTTGCCCCCGAATCACCCATCTGATCCTCCGACAGACTCCCGATAGCCTTCAAAGAATTGACTCATTGTGGTATAGTATTGACTATCTGGCTCGCAGAAAGCATAGCGCTCAATCGAGTTGGATGGCGGATCGAATTCGCTAAGTCGTCGGTAGCACGCATCACGATCGCGGTGCTTCGCCCATGCAAACAACTTCTCGAGATTCTTGCATTTCATCACCTGGCCTTCACCGGCTCCATTAACAGGCAGTAAAGATGGCATAGGCGTGTCGTCTGCTTTGCACATAATGTCTTGGCGTAGAGTGTCAAGGCAATGCTCCACGTGGTGCGATAATGCCGTATAATTTCCTTCTCCAGAACCTAATTTTCTAAATGATCTGCGAATGATTCTCTATAGACAGATAATGTTTGATTACTACCCGGGTATCTAAATGAAAAGATGATTGCATTCTTACCAGACAATGAATTTGATGGTATACTTTCAGAAAATAGATCTGTCTCTTAGATGGGTCCCAAGGAAACTCCCAAGAGTGTGTGAGGCCCATTTCCTGAGCCCACTCCGTCGTTGGGGCGATGACCATAGCGTCAAGACTCAAATTTTCCCACATGTAATCGGCGTGAGTCTCGTTTTCCCCATTATACTCGGTATGTTGGAAATATTGTGTTGGAACATCATATGAAAGCCCCGCTAACAGTAAAATCGCATTAGTTAGGAGAATAAGGGTATAATGCCGAAGACCTGTTCACTTACAATATGGGGACTTTTGAAGCTCAGGGATATTGCAAGCGCTCCACTGACCGAAGCCAGGAAATTTCCATTGTATGGGTATCCACCATAGATTGAAGGATAATGATATTAGGAGGCAGATTGCTAGGAGTACGGTGCTCCAAGATTTTAAAATTGAGGACAAGCCCCGCCGACTCATGTTTTGAGAATTTTCATCGCTTTTCTCGAGGCCATTTTCATTATCGGACCCACTAACCTTTTCGTACTCGAAAGGCATTTTACTAGGTTAGACTTAAGAGATTTAATAAAATAGGCCAAGGGAGTGGCGGCTCCTTTGAAATAAATCCGATAGCATGAACACCATGTATTATGGAATTAAGGAACAGTGCGTCAGTAGAGTAGGACCAAACCAACATACCCGTCAGCTCTCTTCTAAACCTCCGGGATTTTGGGCAATGGATGATGTATATCGTAACACGGGCACTTTTTGTATGTTTGAGAGTATGCGTTGGCCCTTCAATTCGTGTTACCACATTGCAATCCTATCCTGCATGCTAGCTGGAGCGAAAATGCTCCACTGCGGACCTGTCAGATCAACATTCATCTGCACCCACCATAATTATCTGCAATACTCGGGCGATACAGGATAGCAATTCTCTAGTGCCTCGTATTTGTGAGATAGTTTGGGGGAGGTATCACTTCATTTAAGCGCCTGATCAATGTGAATGTGTCTCACAGAAGTATATGCAAGTCCAATCTTTGCTATTTACCCACGAGCTGCTTGTGATACCCATTATCTGCATGATAGGATATATAATTCAATGTAGATTTGACAGGGGTCTGCTGCATCAACCAGTCTCTTTGTTATTTTCCCATTTATCCGAGTCTTTTCTCAGGAGAAAAGCTACCTAACTCAAGTTTCATTAGCAGAGACGGCCAATCTCATCACTTGCGACTACCATATTTAGTCTAACTACTGAATCGAATCACTCGTTTTACCGAGAAGCTTTATATCTTAGCATCTCAATCATGTATGTTATCTGACTGAAGTGACAATGTCCACAGGGGCCTTAATTATTTTATATATATATTTTTAAATATTTTTTGGGATTTCGCTAATTTCACTGTCAGCTTTAACGGCAGAGCGAGCCTACTCCCCGAAAACGGCAATAATGCATATCTCCGTTGCTATTATTGTGGCCCTGGCTGCCTCCGTCATGGCTAGACCGACAGAGCAGTACCGTGATGCGAATCCCGTAGTGTGGGCCGATGATCTTCAGAAAATCGGCCCCGCCGCAATAGGAAAATAAGCGCCACATGCCAATATGTTTGGGTTTTATCAAGGGGGCATTTTTTGATGGTATTCATATGTACTATGTTTTTTATTATAGGAACTATGGATGAAATCCGTTCATTCCGGAATTATAAACTTGCTCCAGTTCTGTTGACCTGAGACGTCCAGTAGATTCACTATCCATGAGCCTCGTAGATCTGGATCCATATGATAATCCTGATTGATCAAGTCCAACTGGCTTGAACATTCCGCTGGGAAATGACTCCAGGAACTCTCGAAGAAATGGCACGCATGTGGATATAATCGTTACTGTCTGCAGAACTTGACCGCACACCATCCACGGCCAGAGACTAGTGGATAAAGAAGAACCAGTCTCGTTAAAACTATACACATAATGTAGTTGAATGCCAGTCACTATAACGTCTCTGGTTAAGCAGGATCATCAGCCATTGTGATTTTGATCATCATTTCAAATCCAGATTTAATTAGCGCAACTCACAATACCCGAACACTCAAACAACCGATAACGGCTAAACGCTTTCGCATCGGCATATGAAGTTGATAGATTAATATACTTGGAACCAAGACAAGAGCGCTGTCGATTATTATATTTGCGATGCCAGAATAGCGCCATAATGCTGTCTATATTTTTATATCAGTAAAAGAAGCTCAATTCGAAAAAAGTCCAGTTTTTAGACACATACCACATTCACACATTTACCTGTTAAATCCCAGACTTTTGGCGGCTTGCACTGAAGACATATCGCAATCAACGTCGTTACAGTCCAAATTATCAAAAAGTAACCAACGCCCGCAATAGATTTCGTGATAGTTGTAAGATTGCTTCCTGAAAGAATTGTATAGAAAAGAACCATAAAGGGCAGTTTGCCGAGGCCGATTGTTAAGATGTGAAAGATCTCCGTGATATAAACGAGTTTCAGCATCTTTTGTAGCTGATTATCAGAATTGACTGACAGCGGTCGTCCCAGTCCGTGTGATGCAGCAAGGGTTATTGACACTTCCGCTATTATCGATGATGTCTGTAAGATATAAGCTCATCTGAAATCATCAAGATTGATTGACATTGTTGGTTAATATTTACAAGAGTTCCTAGAAGAAGACTCAAAACCAAAAATCTGCGTCTGAGCAGAACCCAGCTTGTGAGGACACATGTTGCTATCACTCCAATAGCTACTATCAGAAGGAACAGAGAGACAATTTTGATGGTTGCACTGTGATCGTCCATAATACAGCAGGCGGGGTGGTATTCTGCACAGGAGATTTTTAGGGATGGTTAATAATTATTTTCATGATGCTCATCCCAGGTATTTGAGATGGAACTTTTTTTAAGGGCAAAAATAAAATCAGATCCAAGCTCCCAAATATGACTTTATTTAGTTTCGGAAGCTTTCAGAGTAATTTCACCAGTGGTCTGAAGCTCGGAAGAAATGGTTTGCTTGCAATAGGTGCTTGGATAACAAAATCCCCATCCACACTGACTAATGCGTAAAATCTTGAATCTGACTTCAAGGTCTGCTTGATGATACGCATGCTGTCATGGAGCCCACATCATTATGATTATCTCCACTAACCCCAAATAAGACATTTAAATAAAATATCCTTGACCTTGTTTTCAGGCGCCCCATAAGCAGGAGGCAATTCGTACTACAGGTACAATTTGCGTTTCTACTCGCTCAGCTTTTCTAGCATCTCGATTGTATTCTTGTGACACATGTCAGCCTGTCACCCCTTATTTGTATTACGCTAGGGACGTGTTGTCTTGGAGAGGCTTACGGGCTGTCCCACATAAAGAAACCCAGTTTGTTTTGATGTATTGTGTTTAGAGGCAGGCCGGTTCAACATCCTCCCTGTCTTTATAAAGTTCTATTCACTAGAACTTTTGCCTGCATAGCAGCTCCAAAAGCCTTTATGGGATCGCTCTCGCGTTCTCTTTTCTTTTTTTTTTACCGAGTTTCTATTTTGAACAGCATCATACAGCATGAACTCGTGTGTACCAGCTGAAAATGAACTGGAGACCCCATTGAGAGTAGATGATTGTCATTCCTTCCATGACTGGGGTGGCGGAGCCATCCCCAGTAAAGATGCATATGAGCTAGCCAAGGTCGGAAAAAAAGAGGTACTCAAGGTATCAATTCCTCTCCCAGATAGGTGACCAGTGTACTCTTTCATATCAATCTTAAACTGACAGACTGGATAGCGGAGATTTGGATTGGCGAGTACTATAGGATTTGCCTCGAGTTTGATGCTAACATGGGAGGGCGTTATTGAGTTTGTATTCACTCTGATATACAATAATGAAGAGCACTGACAGTATATCAGTTATATGGGGTTGCCATTGACAAAGTATGCTTTGACTCAATTATCCGATGATTTGATTATCATTAACTTTGCCAAAAACCACAGTGGCGGGCCAGCTGGCTTAGTATATGGCTATATTGCGGTTTGGTTAGGATTCACCAGTATCTTCATCGCACTGGGAGAGTTGACAAGCATGATCCCTTCGGTATGTCAAGAGTCCCTATATGACTGAATCTTAACCAATAATAGTTCTCTCGTGGTAGGCCGGTGGGCAGTATCATTGGACCAGTATGCTTGCTCCAAAGTCTTCAACGCGCTTTTTTAGCCATGTCACTGGTGCGTAAATGAAAACTTTCCCTGAATATTGCTTACATGCATATCTGACAAGAGATAAAGGGTCCATTTGCATAATCGCATGGACGGCAGCTTCAACTAGCACGGTATACACAGCTGCAAGCATTTTTCAGAGCACTGTCGCATTAAATCATCCTAATTATGACCCCAAAGGGTGGCATGTAACGCTGATAATGTGGGGAATTCTGCTATTATGCTCGTTGTTTAGCATGTGGCTTGGAATGATTCTCCCTATACTCGAAGTACTGATCGGCATCACACATGTTCTTGGATTTTTCGCATTTCTCATCCCGGTTATCTATCTTGGCCCACGCGCAGATGCAAGATCGGTATTTGTTCAAACCTATAATTTTGGTGGATGGCCTGATGTCACATTAGCAACATTTGTTGGTCTAAAAGGAACTATAGCCATGTTTCTAGGTAAGACGGGTACCTATTTTCCACATACCTGGCTGACTTTATTTATGTAGGTACTGATGGTGTGGTACATGTGAGCTCTACTGGGAGGATTTTCAAATATTGAGTATATATTGACGTTTATCTAGATGGCTGAAGAGGTAGCAAATAGTAGTCTCGTGGTACCACAGTCTATGCTATTTGCCATTGTCATCAACGGAATCCTCGGGTTCGCCATGTTGATTGCTTTCCTATTCACTGCTGGAGATCTTTCCGCGATTGTAAAGTCACAAGCTACTTACCCCTTCATGCAAATATTGGAGAACTCTACCAGGAGCAAGGGAGCTGCTGTTATTCTGTCCTCTATGATGGCTGTGATGTCAGTATTTTGTGGATTGGGTGGAATCTCGTCTGGAAGTCGCATGTTGTGGGCATTTGCGCGCGAACGAGCTATTCCAGGCTGGCAATGGATACACAAGGTTTGTCAACCCTCTCCGAAAAATGCAGCCTGGTTCTTATCTAACCATGTTCCGTGAGATTAGCTCGATCAACGAACAGCGGTACCATTTCATAGTACTGCTATCATCATAACCGCAGCAGGTCTGATTGGCCTCATCAATATTGGCTCTTCAGAGGTATTGAACATAGTTTTGTCTTTGACTATGGAGGCCTTTTTCTTTTCATATATTATCCCGCTCTCGTTTCTTTTGTATCGAAGATTGAAAGGAGACATAAGTGAGCCAGGGCACGGGTCGAAAAATGGCCTCATTTGGGGTCCTTTCCGACTCAAGGGTCTTTTTGGGATACTTAACAATATCTTTGCCCTTGTATTTGCTAGCGTTGCCGCATTATTTGGATTCTGGCCTTCACAAAACCACCCACATCTCTCGAATATGAATTGGAGTTCAGCCATATTTGGTGGAACATTAATTTTGGCTGTGATTTATTACTTTGGCTGGGGACGAAAACATTATATGGGGCCAGTTATGGAAATTCAAGCTCCTGCTCAAGTTTTGGAACCTAGATCGAATGCACCTGATATCTATAGAGACTGAAGTGAAACCAGCAATGTCAGCTTCAGAACAATACCACTATACTGCCTAGGTGACGCTATTCCAAAAGATAAGCAAGTAATAGATCGCTATTTATTCCAATATGAAGTTTAGATATAAGGCTCTAAAAATAAAGAAGGAATATTAGATCTAAAAATATTCATTTGTGCATCTTCGTTCGGTTACTTGGCCAAAATGCTGTGGTATCATTAATCGTTCCCAATATGTTCATAGCCTGTCCAGGTGATTGTCATTCATCATTGTCCCTTTCTTTGTGTCTTTTATTGAAGAGCTTCGAGTTGTTGAGATACCTCGTTGTTGCCTTTCAGTAGCGACTCAATATATTTGGCTGCTTCATCTAACACGTATTTTCGAGTGAAATTACTGCCTTCAAGACCGGGGACAGCACGACAAAGATCTTGATAGCCTTTTCCTATTGCCTCTCTCTTCTTCTTCTCAGAGCGACAATGACATAATGACTGTCCAGGTCTCTGGGTGCATTTTCGCTTTTTGCTCGGTGGCTCTGCGTCTTCTGTTTTGATTGTGGTTGGAGTTTGAGCGACGGGCGATGTTGACATGACCAACGGTGTTTTGCTCGGTTGATTATCTCTTTGCTTTATTGAATCAAGTTGCTCGTCATTAAATAGAATTGGGTTTCTTGTTTCGAAAAGGTAGTTGACAGGATGTTGTAAGGCTTTGATGTCCAGACTTCCGTCAATGATGTCAATCCCGCTACACATGCAAGCCATATCGCGAAGCAAGTTTCGGGCCAACCGGTCTTCCGTCCAAGTTCCGATGGGGGAAGAGAAGCCATGGTAACAAAAGCTAGGATCCGATCCCCATTGTAACTCCTCGCCGACACTTTGAATGGATGCTCGCTTTTTCGTGTAATGTCGTGTGCCGTTGTGACCGCTGGAGCATCCTTTGGACGAATGGTGGGGCTGGGATATTAAATGGTCGGTTGACATTTTGATGCGCTTGTTTTTGTTTGTCTGCTAACTTATTTCCAAGTGCGAATAATGGAAGATCGAGGACTCAGATAACAATGCACATTTGATTTCTGAAATAAGGCGGGATCAGAGGTGTTTGAAGGCAGTGACTTTTTTGTTCGGTCACATTATGTGCGCCGACCCCGAAGATCGACAACGAATGAAGAGCAATTAACGCGTCAAGAATGTTGGGACCTAAAATCCCAGGAAGTTTATTGTGGCTTGTTTTGCTAGTGTCTGAGCGAATCATGAAATTGCGAAGTTGCAACAGAGCAAAACTTGAACCCCCTGATAATGGCCAACGCCGGGATGCACCCGATATTCTGCATGGTCCGGGTGCATTCCGGACGACCCACTTACTACGTGGTTGATATTTCTTACCTCATCATGCAACATATCAATTATACTCGAAAGGAAATATGTACATCATCATGATTGACATTTGCCGGTGGCCGATATGTTGCAGAGAGTTAAAAACAAAATATAATAGTCGACATATCAAATGGCAGTAGAAAGCGAAGATTGTTGATAACCGCGTATCACGTGAGAATAGATTCCGGGTCAATTCCGGACGTGACAGTGATCAGGTCTGGCTTCTTCATCTCCCCACACCTTGATGGGTCAAAAGTTGCAGACTCCCTATTGAATCGCATTTTGAGCCGTATGGAATTATTTGATTCTGGACCTACAGATTGTGGCGCATATCAGGATTTGAATATGGCATGGGGTTGATATACAGCTGAAACGCTATCAACATATTCCCTGTATTATTGAACTGAAGAATGCTGTACACCATCGTTACCTGACTTTATTTCCATTATGTCCGCGAGAGACAACGTCAGAGCCAATAAGCGGGGAACTCCCCGTCGCCGCAAAATCGCATTGGCATGCGAAACATGTCGAGAAAAGAAAGTGCGGTGTGACGGAGAGAAGCCGATATGTGGGCCTTGTTCCCGACGATCATACCCAATCGATCGCTGTGTCTACAAGATTGACAATGCTCGCTCTGCAAGTAATGATGAATATTTGAAAGTACTCCACGATCGCATCCGTGAGCTGGAGGAAATATGTACACAAAATGGAGTTTCGGTGCCATCTGCATCTCATGATGACCACGAGGATGACAGAGAGACGATTGGTGATCTTAGTACCGTCCATACCAGCACAAGCACAAGAGCCACGGATCTGGAGTCTAGAACCTCTGATGCTGCAGAAGGCTTGCTTGGACTAGGCTCTCATTTGGCTTTCCAACATGCATCAAGTCCCGGTTTACCAAGATCAGCTCAACGGACAGATCAATCCTCCATGAATTCTCAATTAGAGACCAAGGACCCGGAGCAAGATAAGACTCCATCGCATGAAACCATCAGACATCGTGGGTCTATGCAACTATCATCGGGTAACATATACCCTTCTCCACTGAGTGCACATGGCAATGTGACAGCAATGGGTGCAATATCCGTTGGAGATGATGGGGACTGCAACGACTCGCCCAGAGAGCAATACTACGGTAACTCCTCGGCGGCTTCATTTATGCTTCTTGCAAGAGACTCGGCATCTATTAGATCTTATATGCAAGCATTGAGGCGTGTTGGCCAAGAACCCCCAGGTACATTAACTCACAATGCTGGTCTCTGGCAAGACGTCAACACCACAGCTACCCCTCCGGGATTTCAGTTTAGTGATTTCTCCCTACCGCCGAGGCCACTTGCAGATCATCTGCTTGAATGTTACTGGGAACGAGTTTATTGCCTCTATCCGTTCTTTCATCGACCGAGCTTTGAACGGGCTTATGAAAATCTATGGGGATCAGCAAGGTGGCCGAAGCCTGATTTGCCGGAGTTAAATATTGGACTCGGGGGCTCGTTTGACTCTGGTCCTCAGTCGATTGTCTTCCACTGTGCATTAAATGTGATCTTTGCACTGGGTTGCCATTTCTCAGATATTCCTGCGGGAGAACGCGAGACCGCGGTTTATACCTTTTTTCTGCGCGCAAAACGGTTCGTTGGTCTAGACTTCCTAGATAGATCCACGATTGGCGTAGTGCAAACGCTGCTTATCATGGCACTACTTCTACAGAGCACTCCCTATCCAAACCGTTGCTGGAATGCGATAGGACTTGCCTGTCGTGTTGCTCAAGGGCTTGGTTTGCACGAAGCTACCACCCAACATTCAATCAACCCCCTGGAGAAAGAGGTTCGCTGCCGAACATGGCACGGATGCGTAATGATGGATATGTAAGCTTCTTGGAGTCCTCAATTACTTGGGCTTTTTATGGCGACAGATTCACTGACATATTATACAGGATTTTGAGTATGACATACGGCAGGCCCAGCATGACATCTCATATATCACCCGTTCATCCCGTTCCTCTTCCTGCTATGCGACCGCGCTCTGAGGCTGAAGATCCCTGCGCGCTCAGTGAACAGCCCTGCGATCATAGACTTGGATACATCACCTTCTATGTCTCTACCATTGAGCTTTATAAACACCTCGAATCAATTCTAGCAGATGTTTACAATGCATGGCAAGGTCGCTCAGATCGACATCGTACTGTTTCCATCAACGGTGTCAGGCAGAACAGTTTGGATGTTATCATGGAACTTGACGACAGGCTCTCGGCATATGAGGCTAATATCCCTCCTGTACTTAATTGGACCGCCTCCCAACCCTTAAGCCCCAGTGACTCTTCACAACCAATTATTCAACGTCAGCGGAACGTACTGAGGGCGAGGTCAGCCACTATCTTCTTCTTATTGACCCTTGCTCGTAGCCCATTGCTAATGTTATCTAGATTTATACATCTCCGCTTGCTCTTATATCGTCCCATGTTCACACAGACCTGTTCTGAAGAGCGAATTGGCCTTTCACGACAATCCTCTACGGACTCGAGAAAAGGCACAGCTAGACTCGAGAAGAACGTGATCTACACATCCATGTCTATTAATTGTGCCGCAGCTTGCGTAACGGCAGCCATCGAGTTGGTCTCACTTGTATATGAGACATACCAGACCTCGGTAACAGATGCTTGGTGGTATAATGGATTTTGTATGTCACCTCCGGGCCAATGCAGCAAACGCCGAACACTGATGATTCTCTGATAGATACATCCACAGCCGGTTTTGTACTGATCATGTCGCATTCCTGCAGTACCATATTGAACCAGGTTGATTCACGCAGTGTAGTCGATACATGGCGTAAATGCGAAGAGATTCTCACTCACATGGCGTCTTTCAGTATTTCCGCACGAAATTCGCTTCAGTTCCTTCAGGCAACACATCACCATATAGTCAACAATTATAACTGTATGTATTTCAAATTCAGATGCGAACGAACTTTCAAAGTTGATTGTGATTTTGGTGGCTTACTATGGGGGACCATTTTTTTTCTTTTTTAGCAACATGTCTCAGCGAGAACAGCCATCTTTTCACTCCAAATCAATCGCAACAGAGGAAAAATGCGCGCACTGAAACAGATCATCAGCCCTCTGATACGTCTATCGATGAATCGGACTGTCAAAATTTTGATAATATTGGCTCGGGTATCAATCCCTTAGCTAATTGGGATGAGATTGGCCTGGGACAGGAGGAATTCGGGTTTCTTGGGAGATTTGACGTGCCTGATATTGCCAACTGGTTCCCAGATCTACCAGATCCATCAACTATGTCGAACTAGCAATGTGGTGGTATCAATTCGTCTCATAGATCATTATTATCTTTGTAGAAAATTGAACATGGAAATATTCCACATTTAGCAGGACTTAAAGCATTCACTTGTCATTCCTCTAAAGACATTGATGTATTTCAATTTATGATTCATATATTCAAGTGCCCAGCACATGATTTTCTGCGCCATAAATTTCAATGGTCTCAAATATCCCAGATCGTTCCCCGGGTGGCACCCGTCATGCACGCTGACCGGATAAGTCGGCATTCATTCACGCGTCCCTCAGTCACTGGCAGGAAACACATAACATGTGTAATTAAGACGAAGCTCCTGCATTTTCCCCTAGAGATCTCATGTTTCAGATTCGAAGAAGCCCGACCCCAGAATTCGAACACGTTCTATCCCAAAATGGCCCTTGTTGATACCCATCATCATTTTGTCCCCGACTTCTATGCTCAAGGTATACAATCTCCTCTCGGATGAAATGAGGCGCTCCCAAGGTACTAACATGTTTCAAGCGGTCGAGGAGGCCGGAGGGGACCCATCTGGCTGGCCAACCCCTTCTTGGTCACTCGAGGGCTCGATTGCGTTCAACGAAAGAGTCGGCACTACCAAAACAATATTGTCATTGACAGCTCCTGGAGCTATCATAGCCCCGACTGACGAGAAAAGAAGGGCATTGGCACGCAAATCCAACGAATTCGCCGCCGCAAAGCGTGATGAGGAACCGGACAGATGGGGATTTTTCGCCGCCTTACCATGTCTTCTTGATACCGAGGGCGCCTTGACCGAGATAATATACTCTCTTGAAGTGTTGAAAGCTGATGGTGTCACACTTTTCACAAGATATGGTGCTGGCAATCAGTATCTGGGCGATGCAGCCTTCAAGCCTATCTGGGAAGAGTTAGATTCGAGGAAGGCAGTCGTCTTTATTCACCCTACGCATGCCGCCGATACAACGCGTGTCAATCCCCTTTTACCACAACCAGCCATTGACTATCCCCACGAGACCACGAGAACGGCCGTTGACATGATCATCACCAACACCAAAAGAACATACTCGTCCTGTAAAGTGATTCTCTCTCATGCTGGAGGTACTCTCCCATTCTTGATTACTCGGATAAGCACCGTGTCCAGGGAAGCGGCTCCCACGGCCCGTATATATGGAAAGACTTCAGAGGAGATAATGGAGGATTTCCGATCGTTCTACTTCGACTTCGCTCTTTCAAGTTCAGAGGCTGTACTTAGATTGGTACTCGACGTTATTCCTCACGATAGACTTCTTTACGGTCAGCTACTACTGAAAGTCAGGTTACCAACTTCTGTAACTAACCATTTGCAGGTTCTGATTATCCATATGCATCTCCCGACAAATCACTTGGTTTCAAGCAAATTCTGGACGACTTCCCTCTGGAACAGGAGCTTCGGGACAAGATTTACTTTAAGAATGCAATAGACCTTTTAGGCTAGCTAGTCAAAAAAACATATGGATTACTTTTGCCGGACTCTATATACACTTGAGAATTAATACTTCCAATGGATTCTCGATGGAAAAAAAGGCTGGTGGAAACGTTTGGCCACTCCGGTCGGATATGGTCCGAAAATCCACACCAAAATTTGAAATGTTGATGATTTCGGCTGATCCGACGGCGCTACCTCAGAACCTTTGTCACTTTTGAGGATCGAGGGGTCGAAACGTTTTCTTGATCGCGTTTACATTGCAGTAGAAATTTGGAATAATCCATTTTCCGAAATTCCAGGTTTAGACCCAAATCTCCGAATAAAATAAAGGTCGCAAGCAGGGCCATGTATTGAAATCAAGATGTTCGCTCGGAGCCGTAGCAATGATTGTTTAGGTCAGACTATCCGCCGACCTATTGCTTAATGTACTTTGTATGTGAGCCATGCACGACATTCACAGCTGATCCTTCGACAATCTTCGAGACAGTAACTGTAGTAAACGCCAGGGTCTTTCCAATCTTGCTGATCTTGCATTCAATCTCCAGGGTATCACCCAATTTGGCAGTCGAAAGATAAGAAACGGATAAATCCGTGCTGACGCCAGTAACTGTGTGACCAGTTGATGCAATGGCCATACCAGCAGCCCAGTCAATCACACATGCCGACAGTGTGCCGTGCAGTGTGCCCTTCGAGTTGACGTGAAGTGGTTGAACGAGAAGAGTGGCACGTATTAAGCCATTTTCTGCGTGGTAGATGTTTATCCCTTCAAGGAGGAGAGCATAGATTTGACTATTGCTGCGTTGACGCTCCCAGACTGATATAACATGATCGAGTGTTGCCTCCATTTTGAAGAAGTAGCGTAGAAATTTGGGAATCTGGGGGAACTGAGGGAAATAAAATAATGAAGAGTGATAAAGTAATGTTGAGGCGAATCCATTTTGGGCGGAATTTGTTATTAGTGTTAGTCAGCCACTTTCCTGTACACAGACAACTCTCCAGCAGATATAGTTGTCTCCTTAAGTAATTATTGCTTTTAATTAGCCATTTATGCTTGTCAGACTAACTCAATTCATCCAAGAAGATATAATTGGAAATTTTAGTACTTCGAGCGAGGTCGGAGTTCCTGGACTCTACTGGAAATGTGATAGCGGGGCTATTGTCAAAAGGAACTACTATACGCGCAATAAACTTCTATACTTAATCTGACTCATAGTATTAACATTCCGCTCAAGACCCTCAGAAGGACTAAGTGGCCGAGCAAGAAGGAACAGGGGGCGATCAAATATGCGATTGATCTCTTCCAGACTCATTCCGGCAGTTTCAGGAACCATAAAATAAGCGTATAGCAGCGCCGACATGCAGAAGCCAATAAACAAAAAAACGCTCCCCATTGATGAAGACTGTTGAGCATCGAGGGGGTCGCTTCTTTAATAGCAAAGTAAAAGATCCAATGGAAACATTGGGATAATTCTCCACCAAATGATCGGATTTTGTTAGGCCATAGTTCAGCGCCGAATAGATAGGGCAAGCTATATAGAACTATGGCCCACCCAAACGCGTGGATGTAAACAAACGCTGGTGCTGCATCCGTAGAACCTTTGCTCATATCGTCTTTATGGGTTTGATAAATGTTGATGTAGCCGGCTATATAGGAGTGGCAGGTAATTTGAACCGATATGCCAATCATGTGAGATTTTCGGCGTCCAACAAGGTCGATGAAAAAGAGCGATGCAACAACACAGCAAATCAATTTTGTGACAGTATAGAGACCTGTTGAGTATACCTTCACATCTGAATTTGTGATTTCAATCAAGCCAAATATTGTTGGTAAATATTTGGTGATTGCATTTGCCCCAGACATTTGTGCCAGGATATAGATGATGATTGTTAATTGTACCCGTCGTAGATTGGAATTTACCAAAAATGCCTCCTTGATGATTTTTAAACTGCTGTTATTCCCAAGGCCAGCTTCCTTGTCTCCAATGTGGGATGCCATGCTATGGAATTCGGTGGCCACCATGTCAGAGTCGGCCGGGGACCCACGAAGCTGGGCTAAGGTGGCAAGGGATTGGTCGTGCTTATGGCCGAGAAGTTACCATCGAGGAGATTCCAAGACGAAAAAGGACAATACAATACTTATTGCAGGCGCAAATGTCTGAGTGAACCAAGGAATCTGAAACTGTAAATCCTTTGTGGGTGCAACATGGATTGAGCATCCGTACACAATGAAGACACCCAACGCCTGGCCAGATATCATGCAGATATTGAACTACAGAGTCATTAGACCTCAAAATGGCTCGGGAGCAACTTCTGATATTGCCATTGGACAGACAACGGATAGGGATCCAATTCCCAGACCAGCGACGATTCGACCAATGTAGAGAGCCGCGGCATTTCCGGACGAAAAGCACGATATAAGGGAACCGACAATATAACAAAAGTTGATATGTATAGGCGAAGTGACATTAATCGGCCAATTCGGTCATTGAGTAGAAATGAAAGGAGTGCACCGATACCAGCACCCAGGTTGACAAGGGAGACAATGTTTGATATGGAATTATCGTCGAGGTCGTAGGTGTTTTGGAAAGATGGAAGTTGTGTGATAGCAGCGGCAGATCCCTCATCCCAACTTGATGATCTATTTAGTTGTGTCGGCCATCTGTGGTGCATATGGGAAAACGGACGTAGTCGCTCCCGTTTCCGCACCCATATTGCAAACAGTAGCCATTCCAGTTGCTGAGAGAGACTTCGCACCAGGCCCGAAGTATTCAATGGTTTACCCGGTACCTCCCTTAACAGAGGCTATCCCAGCTACTGCACTGATGATGTCTTTTGGAGAGGTCCATCGAGATAGTTCGCCAGTCAAGCGCACACCCAACACCTTGGACGCCTCGAGCTCCAGAGGAAGACCCGCCCTAACATCAACCGAATCAGCACCTCCAACCCCAATGGCAATCATTCCCAACCCGCCAGCATTGGGTGTATGTGAATCTGTTCCAATCATCATTCCACCGGGAATCACATAATTCTCTAAAACAATTTGATGAATAATTCCCGCTTTAGGCTTCCAGAAACCCATGTTGTATTTTTGGCAGGCGCTCTCCATGAAACCATACACTTCTTTGTGAGTTCCCAAAGCTCTAGGCAAGTCTTCTGCCTCGCCATAGAACTTTTTCCAAATAAGTTAAAGGTCGCTTCAGCCTGGGAAGAGAGAACATAAAAAGTTAGTTGCAGTATAAAATCACTCATTATTTTCACGTACCGATCTCTGAGTGATTGGACCCTCGAAGGGAACTTATTCAAGTTGATGGTTTGCGATTCCAGTCAACTCAATGGCACTTGCGCATGAGAATCGGTATTTCTCGATTTGCAGAGGAAAGCATACGATCTCTAAACGGGAAGGATAAGGGCGAAAAGCTCAAGTTTGGTAAAAAGATCCTGGCGTCAACCATCGGAGGTGCACTCAGCTGCTGGAATCAGCCATTCGAAGTGAATTCTTGACTGGGGTGGTTGGAGGAACGACGACTGACAGGCCAGGTCCTCCGAGTAGAAATGCAATCTATGAAGAATGACCCCACACGCCCAGCATCTCCGACTATTGTTTCCACATTCAAACATATTGTTGTAACATCTGGCATCAAAGGATTGTTCCGGGGTGTAGTTCCGCGCATAGGAGTTGCGGCTTGGGCTACAATCTGCATGGTAGGATTTGGCGACACAGTAAAAGAGATGGTCAACCGAAAATGATGAACCCTGGTTCCATTTCCATTTCATTGCATATTATCTTTCTTGTTGGTTTGTAGTAATTATTTTAGATTAATGACTGCAGGGGACAAAAAGCAGACCACATAATTATTGGTAGAAGTAGAACTGATCGTATGCTACAAAGCATCAAAAAGAGTAGTGTCAGCGTGGCTCCAAAATGTCCCCGACAAATTCTCTAATGTCTCAAAATCTGGCATCCACAAGGGATCGCTCTGATCCTGGTCAATCCAAGGTGCGAGCTGTAATGCCATGCGCACAGCATGATCCGTATCGTCAGGAGGGTAAGCCCCGCCTGCAGTTTCAGGGGCCAAGCCAGTTGGGTTCGCTGCTGGAAACTTCTCTCCACTGGGCATGTCAGAAGCATTGCTGGTCCCTAGAGAAATTCCTCCACGCTGGGCTGTCATCAACTCGGCGATTCCCGCATTACGGGCAGTTTCATTTCCTTGCAATTTCTCCATAGCAGCGTTCACAAGTAATTCAAAGGCATCCCGATACTTTTTCACCCATGCTGCTCTTTCACCCATGACAAATAGAACAGTCGAGCAGGCACGAATATCGTTGCTCATGCTTACTGACCAGACTTGTTCGGTATGGGTCCATAATGCATAGAGAAGTGTGATTCCAGCCATAAAAACCGTTTGCACAGCTAAGAATGAATGACCGTATTCTAAGGTTTGGTGAAGACGTTTGTGAGACTGGCAGATATCCCCGGCAGCGCGTAGACAGATGTGATAATAGGGGTCAGTTATGGGTAAAAGTGGAAGAAATGGCTGGATCAAAAGCCGGACTGCTCTGTTGTAATGTAACATGGGGTAATCAAGATCAGCTCCGCTAAATCGTAGGAAGGCAGATTCTTTCCATTCTTCCAGCTCGAGATACAAAGGGTTCATTTTGGGTCTTAATGAAGACAAGGGGCGGTCGGCACGATATATCTTATGCTGGATGCGAGAGTCGATGCGGCGAAGTTTGAAAAGATAGATTGCGAAGGTAAGATTGGTTGTATGGGTGAGATTCTGCGGAGATGCTAGCAATGTCGGGTCCTCTATATCATCATCGACATCTCGTGGTAGATCGAGATCAATATGGCGATCAGATATACTGAACGGTCGGCCCAGAGACATTGAGACAACTCGTTCCAGATAATATACCGTCCAAAAGAGCCTTCGTCGCATTTGGGCGGAAAATGGGTCCATATTAATCTCATTTGCCTTTCGGTGGAGGCCAAGGTCGATAGCTGTGCGCATTGCAAGCCCGATCATATACCACATTCCATGACTAGATGCGGTACGTAGATGATAAACAACAAGAAGAACCATAGCTTCAATGTTCTCAAGAGACCTAGAATCACACATCGTTGGCACATATTGAAGAGCAGTAGTATAATATCGCTGAAGAGTAATTAGCTTTGACCATACATTGGAATTGAAATGGGAGAATTGGTAGCTGTAATCATGGAACTCAAGCACGAAATTTGGCTAAATTTACTGCAATCGGGATTATTCAACTTTGACTTACCTCCGGTGGCGTGTGAGCATATTTTTTATTGTCACTGAATTGAAGCATAGTCGAACCAATAGCATATATCAAATTCAGTTTGAATATCGTAAATCGATCAGATTGTGTCAAATCTTCGCGTTTTGTCTTTGCTAGGCGCCATCGGTCTTCATGGAGTCTCCAGGTTCTCTTTCGGTCCAAGAATGGGTATCTGGAGTGAAGCCTAATAAAGTATGTTTCAAGGATTTTGTTTCCTATTTCATCGTTGGGGGGCTCAACGTTAGTAGTACACCGATCTCGGGCACTGGTACAGCCACCACTGGGCTGCTGTTGAAGCTGCGACTGATCTGACAGGGAAGCGGCTGGATTCTGGGAGTTTTTCATCGATGTCCCGGCTGGTTTCTGGTTCATTCTGGAAATGAATTGATTCCAAACGCTAGTTTGAACCATTTCGCCCAAATTAGCAGCTAATGAGAGACCTGAGCTTGCCCCTACATAGGCGGGTGCCTCGGAAGAGCTTAATGCGAGGAGACCAACAATCTCTCCGACCGGGTTATTATCAAGCCCACCTGCAAGTCCAGGAGTGGTGATCTGGGGTGTAGTGTGATCGACTTGAGAGGGCCATAGCGAGGCTGTGGAATTGGCTCCAGATGCCCCCGGGTCTGTTAGACCTGTATCGGTTTGGCCGAGTTTCCTTTCCAAAAACGACACACGCTCTTCCAGCGCCCGGGTATAACTAGATATAACAGTGTGAGATAATCATTTCTGAACATGTAATAGACATAAATTCGTCTAAATACTCACTCATTTTGACGGTCGGCGTCTTCTCGTACACTGGACTTGTCACACGCCACCCCCGCCTTCTGACAGTTGGAGCATGTTGGATATTCATTGTCGCACTGCATAAGTCAATTCAGAATTACAAGCAGACAAACCCAAATTAGAACCAGTTAACTCACCTTCTGCTTCCTTGCTTTGCAGCGAGTGCAGGCCGTCCTTCCGCGCTTTCGGGGGTTGTGATCTCGGGATGCCGGGCTGGCCTGCCTCGATAATTCGGGGCTATTTCCCAGTATGTTCATTTTAATTCATTATGGTCTTTGAGTAGTGTTCCGAGCATCGAAAGGGGATATTTCTGGGGTTTTCACTTGCAGAGTGGTCCTAGATGTAGAGCCAGCAAGATAGATGTCGGAGTGAGAACTGAGATAAACGTCCGAGGCCCACAATGCCAAGACCTCAATCCATCTTGATGCTACGCTGTGGATCTGATACCGAGCTGAGTGGGATTACTTCTTGAGGATGAAATCGCTTACTATTGATTGCATTTCCTGAAATTGTACAAATTTGTACATATGAAATTATGAATGGATGTTTATTGCAGAGCGGGTCTTTACTCTTATAATGCCAGTGCGACCGGATACTTAAGAGCTTTGGCATTCTACTAGTAGAAGGCAGGCGGAGATATCACTGTTCGAGCTTTGATTATACTTGAAATATGTGCAATGACTGCATGATTATAGGTAGTGGTATCTAATGTAATATTAATATAAATGACATATGTACGACCATTTCGCACAGAATCGACAGTATGCATGCTTTTAGTGTTCAACGCTATGCAGCTTGGGTATGCAGTATTAAAAGAGACCGAAACCGTATATTTTGTTCCACTTCCCTCCTTGTATTCCATCATCTCCTACTTTTGTTCTGCGCTTTTCTTTTCTTCGACATTGGCAAGCTCGGGTTCCGCCCGAGATGGGGGTATAGAGGATTCCGCCAGTGTCGAGGACATCGAGTGGCGTTTCTCGGTGGTATCATTAGCATCGTGGTTTTTAGACTCATCCACTTCGTGAAGAGCAGCCTCAGTATCCCGAGCAGCTTCTTCTGCCTTCCGCTTTTCCTCCTCGATCTCTTCTGGTTCTTTGGGTCGCTCAAGGCCTCGGTCGCGAATAAAAAAGCATGCGAGGAAACACACGCCGATCAGAGGAACCTGAAGAATGAAGACTGAGTGTGATGCTTTAGAGTATGAAGACAATATCTCCGCCCATTCACTTGCGCTGACGCTCGATTGAGAAGGAAGGGAGTAAGTAGACTCTGCCAAGTAGGAGAGCTGGCTAGGTAGATCGGATCGAAGAGTCGCCTGGAGAAGGGCAGCTGAGACAGCGAGACCGCAGGAACCGCCCATGCAACGAAAGAAGTTGCGATTGGAAATCGACACGGCTCTTTGAGATTTAGTAGAGTGGGCTTGTAGTGCAACCATAGTTGGCTGGAAGGTAAAGCCAACTCCGATACCCGTGATCCCAACAATGACGGCGATGACAGCCGGGTGCGTGTTGCGACCAAAGAGTAACATCAGGCCAGCACCACTGTATAGTCAATATTAGTTTCAAGTAATATATAAAGAGGGTGATTTAGCTTTGCATACAGAGTCCAGAGTCCAAATCCAATCCAAATAATCTCTCCATAACGCTTCATTCGAGAGATGTATTGCCCAGAGCATACAGAGGCGATAGACTGGCAAGCCACCATGGGGGCTGTCAAGGCTGCAGATACAATGGGATCATATCCACGTCCATTTTGGTAGTAAAGAGGAAGATAGTACAGATAAGACTGATAAACCGCTCCCAGCATGAAACACTGTAGGAAGAGAGCACAGATCACACTGTTCTTAAAGAAGACCACTAGGCATAAATTAGCAAAATAAATCAGTGTGCGTGATTCAGGATTCAAGACATACTTGGTAGCATTGGTAATGTAGCAACCTTCCATTCGATGAAGATAAATGCAATAAAGGACAAGCCACCAATGATAAGCATACTGATGACCATTGGAGAGTCCCATTGGAAGTAAGAGCCTCCGCCCGAGATAGGGATTAATAGAAAGATAACTCCAATGGATGAGGCGAGCACACCCCACCAGTCAATACGTTTGACATTCTCCCAGAAATTACCCTTGCGCGCATTGTTCGGGATGAGAAAAAATCCAACCACGGCAGAGCAAGCAGCCAAAGGCGAGATCAACCAGAAGAATCCGCGCCATGTTGAGTCCATAATGAAGGCTGCTGCAATGAACGGTCCAATAATATTTCCAGTTCCCAGAGCAGCACCCAAAATGCCTTGATACTTCCCACGCTGCTCGAGGGTTACAACGTCAGAGACAATGATCATAGTCAGAGACATTACACCGCCACCAGCAACTCCAGCCAAACCTCGGAAGACATAGAACATGGTAGAGTTGACAGAAAGACCACAGCACATATCTGCAAGGGATAGTAAGACTAGTGCAGATATGTAAATCGCCTTTCGGCCAAAGATATCTGAAAGTCGACCATAGAGCACAGTAAACACAGTATTGGCGATAAGTGAAGATGTTCCAGCCCAAGAGATAGTATCTTGAGCCCCCAGGTCTCGTGCGATAGTTGGCAACGTGACACTAATACCGTTTTGATCTGACATGGTAATAAGTAGGGATGTGGCCAATCCCGTAAACACAACCATAAGCTGTCCAAAGGGAAGAATATTGGTCTGGTCGTGCAAGGCCTTCTCGGCCGCACGCTGTCGATTTGATGCCATATTTGTGGCTAAAAGGCAATTTTTGTTCCCAGTGAGATGTTGTTTAATTCCAAATGGCTATTAATAACATGCCATTTAAGTGAGATGTGGATATCCTAGTTGAAGATCGCGTGTCGGAACGGACTAGGAATGCTTGGCCGAAATTTAATGCAAAAAATGTATGCACAACAACAAGTAAAGGAATCAATCAATGACAGCGGCGGGGATATGGTCACATAAAACCAACTAGGGGCCATTGAAGGATTTTTTTTCTCCGCATTGAAGAGTTTGGTGCTATCCGGCTTATCGGCAAATGATGCTGGGTATCCATTGGAGACTGTCGCCGCAAAACAAGATTACAATCGGATGTGCCTCCGACGGGCCTCAAGGGGCCCTGCATCTTCACCCAATCTTGCACCGGTGGACATGAATCGAGTCAAGGCCGGTTATATTCCGCGTCATCTGTCTTGTGGTTGGTGAGTGTGAGAATCGACAGTGGATCCGCCACTTCGGACATCCGATCGGATAGCCGAGCTGGATTAGTCATTGCTTTTCGGACATCATTGAGATGCATCAACTCGGCATTGTTTGATGAGCCATTCCTGTAAACCCCTCTTGAATAGAGCAGTGCTATGACTCACAGTGTGAATGTCGAGATAAACTTCTTTGTACGATGTAGTGAACCTTAGAAATGAGTTTGCTGTTTGTGGCGAGAACGCATCGGATGTCCGATATGTGTGATATCACAGCGGAAACTTCCCCTGTCAAGCGGAGTAATTCTAACGCGGCGTCAACCGGTGTCAACAATTCAAGCTGGGCCCACTGCATGCGATACTCACTACCAAAGTGGATCCGCGATCCCTCATTATTGAGGAGACATGCTCCACGAGTATCTTCTTAAAGTCAGCTTTGAATCAATCTCATTTTCAAGGCAATTGAGGATCGAGAGAGAAAAATCGCTAGGGTAGTTGCATCCAGTACATTGGACAGGATTGAAGAACATGCAAAAAGCAACACAAACGCCCAACGGCAGTCGGCAACAAAATAGTTCAGCCCAAATTCATGCAGATAAACAGGGTCACAGTGTTCAGTTGTCAATCTTCTTTTCGGGGACTAGTTCATAGTCACTTGAACCTATCTCCGACCTTGATAAGTCTCTCCAATAAATAGCTACCTGCATGGCTAAACATCCTTGAATCTAACTCATATCCTCTGTAACCTCAATGTTTGCCGAGCTCTTCAGTCTTTCTTCACGACAGCCGTTCCAGCACATCTGTATGATGAGAATTTTCGGGCTGAAATACGCTGCTCAAACTACAAAGAAATGTTAGCAGCCGTAAAGGAACCAATCTCCAGAGCCACTTTACCATCTCATCTATCTCTTCCAGGGTACGTCCCTTAGCCTCCGGCAAGTATAAGTAAATAAATGCTGCAGCAATGAGGCAGGACGGGAACCAGATATAGCCATACTTTGGGCTTGAGGAATAGTAAGCATTAGTCTTCGCATTACATCCAGTAGGACTAATAGGAGTAGCTGACCCCCAATTTAGCGACGCGATGTTGATGAAATACGGTGCAGTGAATGTGGTACCCACTAATCATAATTTATATCAGTTGTTTCGTTCAAACCTTAGAAAGTGTGAAAGTAGGAGATATATTCACTGCTCCAAGAAATCCAATACCCGTCGCTAGACCGAATGTGTATGATCGTAGCCTTTGAGACGGTAACTCTCCGCCTGCGACCCAAGCATAGGTAGATATTATTCCCTAATTCTGGGTTAAATGACACCCGTGTAGCTTGTGAAATGTGTTGACTTAATCTACACTATAGGCGATAATGAAAATAACAGATAAACCCACGATCACCTTGCCTGTAGATTCAGTCCTTGGATGCACAGTATATACAGCGGCAGTGATCAATTGGCTGAATCCGCAAACTATAAGACCTGATATCAAAATGATTCTTCGCCGACCGATACGCGTAACGACGGTCATATTGAGCAGAATAGCCACGACGCCTAGCGCAAAGAAAATGCAACTGTTCTGGAATGCATTCCCAACATTGGCCATTTCGAAGAAGTAAGTGCCATAAGCTAAATACAGAAGTCAGTGATAATTTACATGATAAATATTAAGCGTGAATTTGCCAGGCTTTTACAGATCATATACATAGCCCCTGAAGCAGCCTGGGTAGTGACTGCACTCACGGCGAGGCTTGTTCGACTGCGATCAATCGAGTTGTTGAACATATTCCACACAGAAGCGCCACTGACAATATCGTTTTCTACTTTAATTGCATGCTGAACATCTTCCATTTCATTATCTGCGGTCTGCTTGTCGGGCTTCAACTATATCCCATTAACGGTCAGTGAAAGCTCGGAATAAGATATACTTGAATGTATAGCTGGGCAAACGTCAGAAGAAACCCATTGCCAATCCCAATAATCAAACGCCCAGCATGAAGTCCTCCAACAGTGTCTGTTGTTATCATCATCACGATGTTGGCGATGTATACCAAGACAACTGCCACATGTATGCTAGCTTTTGTTCCAATCCTTGATGAAATATGTCCTACTTTGTCAGCCCCTTGTAATGTTTTCTTGATCAGGAGACAAGTACCTGCGGCACATGATCCAAAAAGGCACCCAGTACCATGAGGGATGACATTAATTGTTGTCGCTCTGAACTAATGTTCCATCCTATTGAGCTAGTCGGTTCCTGGTACCCAAAGACCTATGTTCCAAAGAAAACCGGATCATGCAAGCGACATTGAGATCAACGAACATGCCATCAAGGACTTCCAGTGGAGCCGAAGTCCATTACTCTTTGAAACGCCCGTCACAGCACTGAATTTCAAGATACTATATGGAGTAGTTAGAGAGCCGAGATCCCAGACCGAAAAAGTTCGGAAATGTTAATGTGCATATATGAGGAAAAACGAGGCAGCTGAGGATCTTCAAGAAGCTCGAACGGCTGCTATGATTCTTCATGATCCGGTATTTAAACACTGGAAAACCTCTCCATCCTTCCTCTAGGACCATGCAGAAATTTTTCTGGTTCCTATGAGCAAGGATCATTCTGTCGTTTGGAGCGATTTGATTGGATCTTCGTCTAATATCGGCGAAAAGAGTCATCTGTCGGGTTCACATTGATCTTATTGGTCCTGAGAGGTGAAAAGAAACACTTCATACCCACGAGTCTTCTGCACGTCAAAGCACGGATAGGGGGTTGTCTTGGTCGGGAATGAAACGACTGTCTACCACTAAGCCCCTCGTGGGATGCAAGCTATACGGAGGCGTTATAAATCGTTGAGGTTTCGTCACCACATGCACGAGCTCCGTATCGCGAGCTCTGTTAATAATCAGTTTGCGCCATCGATATCAATGATTATTATTCGTTCATTGACAACTAATAGCCGTTCCGGAAGATGACCAACTAGGGTGCCTTGGAAAATCCCCGAGCCAAGGAAATTCGTCCGGAATCATGCTAATTATGGAGAAGATCAACGATGGCAAAATGCGGAGAAGCGGGCCCACACAACGATTTGTCTCTTGAGTGGGGGAAATTCGACTAATGAATTGTACTTGTGGGGGGAGGGGGTGGAGGGCAATTCTGATTTAGGCGGATCAGACAAGGCCTGCGTGAGCACGTTAAGACACGATTTGGCTATAGTTGATGGCTATATATGATTGAAAACTGGATTTTTGCAGCATAAGCTCGTATCAAGCCTATCATTCAAATGAAAGTCGTAGTTAGTGTTGAAAGATAAATCCTGCAAAATGAGAAACACCAAACAGGTTAATCGATCCTGATATTTGGTAGGCGACAATATGCCCCATTATCAGGAAACAGTAAGAACATAAGATGGTATCAAGCAAGAAAACAAAACAAAAACGTTCCAATGTCATATCTCATAGTTGTCGCATGATCCCGGCCATTGATTTATCTCAAATCCAAGAGTAGCTATAGGCCCATAATATGAGCATGTACAACGTGAACTGTGAAGTCTGTCGAGGAACCTGTGACCATATATAACAAAACCGAGCCGTCGTTAATTCGTGACGGCAACTGAACGAATGTACATCGAGATAGAATCAACTTCCAGACAAGTAGCCAATGGAGACTGTTTCTTTGAGTCTCCGCTGTATCTCCTCTATTGAAGGTCCGTCTTTCGAACATGGAATATCCAAAGGACTTCGCAAAATTCAAAATGAAGTTTCCAAACTCCTACATTGACACACTAGGTGTTCGTCGGTCCAATAGGAACACCCAAGCCACTATTTGCCCACGGATTCTGCATGACGCGGGTGTTCATACTATTAACAGAATAACCGCCATCTTCAACGACATCGCCAGCGGTGTCATCTGGGCCATGTTGCGAGGGATCACCATGTCGGGTGACAGCGCCCGCAGTGGGGACAGAATGATGAGGCATATAGGCACTACCGGGTACATGACCCTGGTTTGGGAAAAAGCTTTGGTTCAGAGCCCCGCAATGGGTGCAGGTAAATTCAATTTTGAAGTCTGTGAGAACCATTGACTGCATGCCAGGATGGTCGTTTCGTGGCTGATAATTTGGAAGTTTGGCATGCGGATGACCTGTAGCTGGTAGGGATGCAGCATTCACATATCCGACTCCAGGTTGCGATACGGTCATGGGACGCGGGTTGTTGTTCATGGAGGGCTGACTTGGAGCTCCAATCGGAGGAGGTTGGGGTATCTGAGTGGACTGGATAGATTGGCCTTGGGCTGACAGCACAGGGTTATCTGGCGGGTCGTTGGGGTCCACAGAATCATCATCCATCAACGTGGACTGCAGAGGGTCTGACAGCCAACGATTTTCTGATATCTCCCGATATGCTGGTCCTGCATCGCCCTGCGATTCAGGTTGGGACTGGGTAGGCGAGTGCTGATCACCTGTACTTATGATATCCAGGGTCATAGCTTGATCATTATGATTGGGGGAATCTTGTGATTGTAGTTTAATCAGCGCACGCTGTGCTTGTCTTGTGGAAATATCATATCCATGGTATCGCTTCACAGCATCCACAACATCTTGGCTTCGTATTTTCGCATCCATATCGAAAAGCTTGGGGATTTCGCTGAGTAGAAAACGCACATGCGAGGCTTCAGACCGGACCGGCGTTCGGATTGAAGAGTCTCCACTCCTTCGGCAGCTATGACTGTCCTGCAAGCTAGTGATGTAGGTCGCGTTCTTGTTCGAGCGACAAACTACACGAAAGAAACAATTGGCTCCAGAGCGACAGCCAATAACCACACTCTTCTTATTGCTGCGTATCACACGAAGCTCCCAATGCTGCCGAACAGAGATGTTCCGGATCACCGATTTGAATTCCTCTAGGGAAGAAAACCGTTGATCCACATGGAGTCCTGAGTACATTTCTGTCATCTTGGCGGAGGCAGCACGCTCGACACGTTCAGCGAGGAAAGACCAACCGAACAGAGCACGCGTTGGTCGTTGATTTTCTGGCGACTGCTTCCATCGGGGTGTGCGATCTCCGCAGCCCTTAAAGAAGCAACCACTTTGTTATAGGGGAGGTACACGAGAGACTTGCGCGACAGTCAACAAGCCACAGCTGAAATCTTTTTTTTGTCGCTCACTCAGCCGGGCATTATCTAGGAATATATTTCATGGGAGCAAATGCACCGAGAATATACTCGTGGAACAAGCTCAAGAATGGCGCACGCGCAGAGGAGTTGCGGGACCTAGTGGAGGTGGATTAATTTCTCTGGGGAAAGCAGCCGCATGGGCTGAACCGCCAGACCGCTCGGCTTCACTTTTCTTTCTTATTCACTCTCCACTTCAAGGCTTCTTACTCGTCGGTTTATCACTTCACTAATCACATCTGCATCCCCCCTCCCCCCCCTCTTTCCCGATTTACATTGGTCTTTTTCAAGCTTGCAGCTTGACAATTTCAGTATAATTTTTCAGTCAATCTGCTGGAATCCAGGAAATGGCGTCCTACGGGCTGCTTGGCCAACCAGAAGAAGGTCGAGTCCCTTTCATGTCTAATCGTTTACCTCATATAACTGACTGATAATCTTTACTGCAGATGCGCTCCACAAGTCGCGTCTTCTAAATGTCGAAGAGAAACCTTTCAAGAGAATTTCCAAACGTCTTCTTCACCCCGAATCCCTCATTGTCACCAACTCCTCCCTCCCTCCCACTCCGCCCCCCGAAGAACCAGAAGCCGATGCGACCGCGACCGCAGAATCCGAAAAGCAAAAGCGATTGGAAGAATGGCGTACTTTCCGCGAAGATGTAACGCTCGACTTCGCCGCTTTCGAAGGCAGCATTGCTCGCATCCAGTTTCTCTTAACCAGTAATGAAGAGGAGCGCCAGCGATACGCAGTCGAGAAAGTCCGCATCGTTGACACGATGCAGGCTGTGCGCGGGAATACGACCGATCTGCGCGTCCAACTAGAGGAGGCTCAGAGATTGTTGGCTTTGCGAAAGAGTTATGATGACCTGTCGGACAAAATCACCAGGAATCGATTACTGAAGCCGCGAGAGGAACAACAGGGGAATCTCCAGAAGCTCCAGCTGGAGATTACGGACTTGGAAAAGGAAAGCAAAGACTATGCCAAGACTTGGGCGGAGCGACGTGAACAATTTGGTCGCATTGTGGAGGAGGGTATGCAATTACGCCGCCTGATTCGCGATGAGAAGGAAGAGGTCGAGCGGAGAGAAGGTATGCAAGAGGGCGAGGATGGTGACGAGGGCGATGTCTCTTCTAAGGGAAAGCTTAGTGCTGCAAGTAGTCCTCGTCCAGATAATGAGAGCGCGACTCCCTCGCAGCAAAGCCAGGATGAGGGCAAATTACAAGTTGAAAAGGGATCGGGTACAGCAAGAGGCGTCTCTCCGTTGCGGAACGTTACTAGTGCAGATGGCGCCCAAGGTCAGGATGACACCAACATGATGGATGAGGGTGAAATCACTGTGGAGGATGCTGGCGAACAATCAGATGAACTTGAGGAAGGCGAAGAACTTGCGGATGATCGTGAGAAAATGGATACCACTTAAAGACTTTTAGCATGTACATTACAAGCATGGCGTTATGGGTTTGATTATATTATGACGATGATCTTTGAGGCGCTGGTTATTCTCAAAGGCTCTAGATTACATACATTCCAATGATACTACACCTCAAGGCATCCCTTCTTTTTTTTTAATTGTATCATAAGCTTTTAGAATAATGCAGGATACAAGTGTTGTCCTTTATGAGATCTCACGCTCAGCCGTCTTCGCTTTAGCAATGGCTTCTTTAGCAGCAGTGATGTGCTGCACATTACTCCCGGCGCCCTTCTGGCCTTCCTCGGTCTATGGTTCAATGTCAGCACCGTGGTTTAATCATAATGTAGAACTTGAGAGGCACTTACGATCAAAGCCTCCAATTCCTTCACGCTGTCTGCAATCTTCTGCTTCAGAGTAGGCAAGACCCTCTTGGTCTCCTCAAGAGCCCGGTGCTGGGCAAAGTTAATACAATCCAAAAACTTTCAATCGAATTTCATATCTGGGTTCTTTCAAAAGGAAAAAACGTAGATTCGAAACGAAGATAAATCGAAGAATAAAGACGCTTACCTCCTGTTTCATGAGGTACTCCTTGTTCTCATCATCGCCACCTTGGCCGGACTCCAGCTTCTTAATCCGCTCGCCCTGCTGCTCTAGCTCGCGGTGATAAGATGCCTCTTCTTTGACCAAACGAGTCACGGAAGAGGTAACAATCTCAATCTGGGAGCGAGGTGCCATTGTGTCGTTCGATCTGTTGGATAGTTAGATATATGATACTATGTTGCAGATGCAGCTTTATGCATGGAGCATATCATTTGAAGCAAGGGAGACTTTGAGCCACTTTTTCATTGCCCAGTTGATGATCCTTATAGCTTAATCACAATGTCATCAACAATAAGGATCATCGCCACAAGCCAAAGTACAGCTACGACCTGCAGCGGCTATATTGCATATTGGGTGAGGCTTCTTTTCGCGTGCCAGCTTCAAATGGCAGATATAAAAAGCCTCGGAAGTGAATAGATTCTGCAGTGAAGCGTACCTTTTTGTTTTTGATATCAAAGTCAGCTCAAGTCATCTAATAATGAAGTCACCAAGAATTCCATGAGCCCCTCATGATGCTATCAGGGATGATCGTGTTTGTACTGTTTGCACGAGGGGGAACCTCACGTGCGCTACATAGTGAAATGAGCATCCTATAAAAACTTTGGAACCAAAATTTGAGACTGATAGGCCCCGAGTAAGTATAGATCAAGCACAAACACTACATACCATTGTTTGGTCCAGCGTTTGGATTTCAGGGATTCAATGATGATGTTTCTGCAAGGAATGTTGTGTACCATTAATTCACTTCTCGATATTCCATAGGTATTAGCATGTTCCATTCCTATATAGGGGCGTCACTCCTCGTGTGACTACAAAGCTTTCGATAACCAAGTAGCCAGAGTATAAATAGACATCCGTTAATGAACTCTCTTCTTTCTTACACAATTCATGGATTCCTTGGACTCTTTGAATACCACTACTTCATAATCGCCCCGCAAAGTGATTGTGAGCCAATAAGCGCCCGAGCTCACCTGGCTGATCACCGGAGTCAGCCTCGAAGTTAGCCACCCTTCTTCGCAAGCTACAACATTCAAGGGCACCATGTCAGCCATGACCATGTCAGGTTTCATTTGTTATATTTAACGACTTCTTCTGTTGAGATCTTTATATATTGCATGAGCTTCTCCCTGCGTGGCGGCCTTCTGCTCGAATCTTCGATCGTATTAGCCCGGCATGCCAGCCCCGTCACTCCTGCAGCTGGCCACAAGCACTGCGATCAAGCACGTTAAACGTAAGTACACTTGCTTAAAGGCAAAGCTCCTCCAAGCTCCTTCTTACTTTGGTAAAACCAAGCTAACTAACATGACATTCTGCCAAATAGTGCTCAATGATGTCGGAAATCTACCATATGCCCTTGTTCGCCCAATCCTACTCAAAGTCGATAACCCAGAGAAGCTCGTATGTCTGTCTAATCCAACATGAATCCGGTTTCTTTCGTCAAAAGGCCAAAACAAATCGGAACAGATAGAAAGGAAAAGAAAAGCAAAGAATTGCAACTAATTAGTAAATCTCCCTTGCGAATAGCACTCGATGGAGCAACTATCTCCACACCTCGCCGACGAAGACCAAGAAATTTGGCTCGAATTCATCAGACGCGACATTCCACAATGGGACCGATATGAGCTGCCCAAATCCACAAACAAATGGTACGAGATATACTGCGACCTCCAAGAAGACGTCCAACGAGCCCTCGATGCCGACGCCGAAAAGATGAAAATGGCCCTGGACGGTATCAAATCGGAACGAACACGATTGACACCAAAGATCATTGCCGGCCCAAAAGGCAAAAGCACGAGATCATTTCGACCGGGCCCCGGTATCCGATCAGAACCGAGAAAGCCGACTATATTCACGCCCCAGCGCAGAAATAATGCTCTGGCAATACCGACTAAGCATCTTACCAATCGTGCAACACAAGTCAGGCGGGCGCCTCGGTCACTTATTGAAGTGCACCGGCGGCCAACAGACCCGCCTGTGCCGTCTGCTCCTGGCTCCGCTTTGACCGCATCGAAACGTGTTGATAAAGATGCTCGGGCACCTGTTGCACCAGGGCGGTTGAACCAACACCCATCATCCTCTTCTCTAGCTGAAAGGGAGGCACGGTTACGAGCAATTGCCTCTGGTAACCCGTTGCCATCTTCAAGCACCAATACAATTCGTAAGGTGCCTATTCCCTCACGCCACGCTTCCTCTCCAGCAAAACAACCCAATCTCAAGCGCTCTGCCACATCTCCGCCTCCATCCGCAAACTCTGGTGGCACCTCCAGCTCAGCACGAGCATCTGACAAGCCTCCCGCACAATCAAACTCTGTTACAACTACTGCACCGCGCCCAGCTATGCCTCGAAAACGACCTGATAGCGTTTTCATCCAGCCAAAACGTCGGCGCATCACCTAACCTATAACCACTAGCCATATACCTCAATATTCTGTCACTTAGCGTCCTTTCGTCCTTTTGGTCTTGAGTGTTCATTTTGGGTGTTCATTTTCCTCGTTTTTGTGTCAATATTACTGTACTGCATCTTGGGCGTTTGGCCTGGTTTGGGCTTTTTTTTTTCAATAGGGGTGCAGATCGGTGCACATGAAACATGCTTGGGACATCTACTTGGACTTTAATATTGAATATATTGAATATATTGAATATATTCAAGTGATTTGAAAAGTTCAGCCTAATAGTCTTTGCCCCATAAATTGATATTTCTTATTTTCCGGGTATTTGTTGCAGGGACATATAGGTAGATAATACGTAGTATCACATAGGCACCGCGCAAAGCTTGTCCATGAAAAAAAGATGAATGAGCGAGCTCCTTGGATGCTACTTGACGCCCACGGGTCTCAAATGATTCGAATGTCATTCCATGGCGCCTGGGATGCATCACCATCTGCAACCCAGCCCATGACCTATCCGTTCCATTTACGAACTTCTGCACGTAATTTTCGACATGGCTTGAATGCAAGAGGTCTTAAAGCCCCAATGATATTGCTGTAAAGAGAAGAGTGTGGTATCTAAAATGGCATAACGGGTTACAACGCATCGCATCCTCCACGCAGAGCGAGCACAAGATGGAGTGTGGCACCACCCTCGAGGTTGTATTCTGAGGCCGTCTTGTCATCCGCCCTAAACACCGAGTAGTTGTTAGTGAGAAATTCTCGTCCCATAGGGCAATGTTTATGCAGGTGTGGCAGCTTCGAAAACGTACATTTGCTTTCCACCGTAGATAAGTCGCTGCTGAACAGGAGGGATACCCTCTTTCTCTTCAACGCGCTCCTTGATACGGGCGACCTAGTGTTCCAAAATCTCAGTTCATGGTTCTTATGGGAAGTGTCCCTCACTCTAGCTTATTCATGGATGATAAAAACGGTTCGTGGCGATGAGGCGGGGTGCGACCGGGGAATCTCACCTTGTAGTCTGGCTCAATATCCAGCTCTATCTCCTTGCCGGTGAGTGTGCGGACCCTATGACACGAGGCAGGGTTAGCAAGATAGCTTCGGAGTCCCGATATGGTGGAGGTTCGATGATGCAATTGGGTGAAGGAAGAGCAGATCGAAAACTTACTTGATCAACATCTTGGTGGGGTGGGTAGCTGGTGCAGCTTTTGAAAAACAGATTCAGTGGACGAGACGAAGGAGCTCGGGAGGCAAAAAGTCACTGGCGAGTGCTGTAATGCATATGAGTGTCTAGAGAGAAGACGAGAGAGCCGCTTCTGGCGGGGTTTTAGGTGGGGCGGTGGCCTTATTGCCTAATCGATAACAAGGCTAAGTAATAAAAAAAAAGCTGCGATGCTTCTCCTTCCTGCGAATAAACGTGGAATGTTTACGTGAAAGGTTGTCGAGATGTATGCAGTCATGTAGTTTTCTATTACTCACTTTTTACTGCATATGCATAGGTAATACATGTTTACTCATAGATAATCGTCTATGACCCTGCATTTATGTATGTAGGTACCTTAATCGTACTGTATATGTTTACTCTACAATAATCTGATGTAAGTATTGGTTGAAGTCAACATTTAAATAATAAATATTCAATCAATCAAGCATTTCAAAGTTTTGGGGACAGGTGGTAACCCCACAGTAATTTCTAATCCCTCAAATGCACCCAGGTGATATTTTGTACCCCGAGGTCTTGGAGAAGGTATCCAACCGGAGTTCCACATTTATATATCCGTGTTGGCTACAGCTATCCTACTGATCACATGGATCCAGATGTCTCAACCTGGCGTGAACTTCTTTTTTTCTCATCCGTCTCCATGGCTCGAGTGCGAAAGATTTTTACAGTTGAACATTTAAAGGTCATACCTAGAAGCACTCCAGGAGTGGATTTATCAAAATCGGGAAATTGAGAACAACCTAAAATGACTCAAACATCCTCCGAAGTGGCCACGCCTAATCAATTTCAACAATTTATCACCGGGTGTGGGGACGATCCGGTAAGCTCTTTCTTTGACCAAGGGCATTACTAAGACATAGACCACTGACTACAATCGCAGAAAAGGATTCAAGGCGCCTATGAAACACATCGATCTAATCGTAATGCGCAGTTCAAGGAAATACTACTCATTCCCGGTTTCCGCGAATGGAAATTCGATGAGGTCCTCGAGAAGATTTTAGAGGCAGATCAGGGCATCGCCCAGTACAAGGACACAAGAAACAATCTCTCCTTCTGGGCGCGACCACCTAAGCATATTCGCAAGCTGGTCTATGATATCCAGCAGGAGATCGCATCTGTAGCTGGACCATGTATGTCATGTTGCCCCACGATTAATAGGAATTGCCTTCTAACTTCATTGTAGCCCTTTGGCTTACTCCCCAAGAACATCTCCATCTGACAACATGTGAGATGGTTTCAGCATCATCAGCAGTCAAGGTGGATGAAGTAGTTGAAACCCTCCAACGAACACTTCCTCTCGAAACCATTGTTGATTATACTCTTACACACAGCCCGCGGCTTGGTCGCCCGGTTGTTAGTTACGACTCGACGGCTTTCGCTCTGAGCTTTGTTCCTGCCGCTGAAGATGATCATGATACGTACTCCTATCATCATCTACGTCGGGATCTCTGGGATATCGCCTCTAAGTCTGGATGTCAATTCGCGTCCAGATACAATGTTCCTTCAGCCCACATAACTATTGCCCGGTTCGCTGTTCCACCAGGGGAAGATAAATCAAAAGAACTTGATGGTTTATGTTCCAAGGCAAACGCGATTGTTAATACAATCGAAGGGATTAACCAAGAGTTGAGATCAACTGAATGGAAGCGATTTGGAAGCCCCACGCGGGGTGAGTGGGTGGTGGGACAGGAGCGAGGGCTTGAACTGAACAAAGGCCGATCATGGTATGGCAAGGGAGATGCTGTACTGATTGGGAATGGATTTTAGATTTGTTTGAGAGCTTTTTCACTAGCTAAAGATACAAAAATCCAACAAAATTACTTAGAATCCCTCGATTTTATATAGAAATCATGATAAAAGATGCAAACATTGGAAGGAGCGCGCTTGGTGCTTTCCCGATACGGAACAACGGATGATGAGTCATCCACCCACTCAAACCCCCAACATGGTTTAGCGCACTCCCGAATAGGGCCTAAGCGAAACGAAATCCCACAACCCAACCATCTGCTTGCTCTCTCCGACAAGTGACAATCTAACGACCACCCACCTCGCTACCCGGCAAGTCAGTCAAAATGGTAAGAATTGCACCGTCTATCTCCAACCTGCTGTATCCTCAAGTTCCCGGTCGAAATCCGCTGCGAAATCGCTTTCGGTATTGTGCGATGGAAGTTGAATTTGTGTGGCCGGACTCATGATCGTGAACGATGACCACTACCGACCGAATACTTCCCTCGCGGGCTTCCACCATTTGCCTCGACATCCGCTTCTCGACTTGCGCGACAATAACTACACAAGACGAATATCAAGAAGAGAGCTCGCAAGAAGTTCGGTGGCGAAATCAACTTCTTTGACGTGTTATCGTACATGCGACCGACCGATTCGATGCGATGAAATCGAAGGGCCACCACTACTGAGTCTGGTCATTCGAAAGAGTATCCTGAATCGGTCGTAAATCTCATAATACCAACTAGGACGCTAGTACCGAACCAAGCGACGCGACCGCACAACCTTCCACCTCGGGCTTGAGATACACGCGGACGGAGACTAAAAAAATATTCGTTGGCACAACGGAAGCTTATCAATTTTCTCTGCGCACAGGTCAACATTCCCAAAACCCGCCGGACCTACTGCAAGGGCAAGGAGTGCCACAAGCACACCCAGCACAAGGTCACCCAGTACAAGGCTGGCAAGGTGAGAAAACACTGAAGCTCGACAGTCAACACCAACAGAACACAGCGCTGATTTCAATTTTTCTTATGAAATATAGGCCTCCCTGTTTGCCCAGGGTAAGCGTCGTTATGATAGAAAGCAGTCCGGTTACGGTGGTCAGACCAAGCCTGTCTTCCACAAGAAGGCTAAGACCACCAAGAAGGTTGTCCTGCGTCTCGAGTGCACTTCCTGCAAGGCCAAGAAGCAGCTCGCCCTGAAGCGCTGCAAGCACTTCGAGTTGGGGTATGTTTCCACTATATTCCATCACCACATGGTGCCGATTGATGCTAACCTTTCTTTTCTCTACAGTGGTGACAAGAAGACCAAGGGTGCTGCTCTTGTCTTCTAAGCGTTCGATTTCCTTGTTCGGCTTCTGGGTTTCCTGCATTGCACAAGAAGCTTCGCTGTTTTGCGAAGGACATATGATATGGGCAATGGAAAAATGAAATAGGAATTCATACCTTCAAAAAACAAACTATGACAACCTGACGATGAGCCTGTTTTCTGAATAGTAGATTCATCCAAGTTCTCGTTATCATCTGGGCAGTAGGTCGTACCCTGTAGCTTGCTCCATGCTAGATGGTTTCTTCCACTCTTTAACGCTGTCTCGTCCTATCCGCTGAATCACTTGGAAGTAGCCTATCTACACTCTTTGTCTCAGGAGGGCCTGGCCGTAGAACCAATCGTACAGAGTCATAATCCATCGAGTATCTGAAGCTTCGGAAAGACGTCATCGTACACATGATGCTATGAGATCTGAACGTATTTTCAATTTTGAGGGAAAGGCCGACCGGCATAGGGTACTTGAAGCTGCAACAACGCACAACCTTGGCAGTGTCCAATTTGTTGAAGGAACTTGCTTGAGCCCCATACATCCATCTATAGATTAAGCCAAAACGGTTGTTTGGTATAAAAACTAGACATTGATCCGCCTCAGGCTGGGCATCGCGGATGAAACGTTCTTAATAAATGGATATACATACTACTGCATACACCTGTTGGCTGGCCGAAGAGTCATATTATAGTAGGTAGCGGTAACTTTAGCTAGACATGGCTATCATTAGTTATGTAGGGATGCCTCTTTTTCGAGGCTTAAAATTTCGAAGTGATTACGGTTTATAGTATATAATCAAGTCAGGGATTTGTTTGCTGCTTCTAATTGTTCCTTTACCACATCCATAGTCGGAGTAGACCGGACGTGACACTTGAGTTGTATATATAATACTACTATGTATATACGAATCGTTGGGAGGATGAAGCAAGCTCGGGGGAACTGCCGAGCCCAACTCTGAGTCCAGGCGATAATCAAGATCCACATCAACGTAAGATGTGGACTTCTATCTGGAGGTTATTCTATTCGGAGACAAATAAAGCGAGAAACTGCTGGGAATGACCTCCACCCCCGCACCCCCACGCCGAGATGTGCAGAACAGCCAAAGTCAAAAGCCACCAAACCTGGGCAACTCACCCAATGAAAATGTCTCGCTCAATGACGGACCCAGAAGAATGCTTTCCCGCCCTTCTCCAATATCCAATAATCTTGCTATTGGACAATCAAACAACCGGCTGAATCAAGCCTCTCGTATTCAGCATTCTCATTTCCCCGCATCCCCAGAATCCATGTCATGCCAACTCGGCATTTCTCCGAGTGCAAGCACTGAATCCTGTCTTTGTTAAGACCGTGTGACACTGCCTCGATCGGTCGAAGCCCGCATAGATAACCCAGGGATTTCCTGCATGCTGCAGTAAAGCAGAGCTTGGAGCTTGTTTTCTTTGTCTTGCTCTTCGTGACAATCAGATTTCCTCATAACCACCCGGTGTTGTTTGCTGGTCTCCTTCGGAATATAGAAGAGTCAGAAGAATCATTCGTCATGGCGCTGTGGTACTCTCTGGGCATTGCGTTTTTCGCTGCGATCGGCACCTTCTTGTTTGTATGTCCCTAGCTCTCTTGCTACCGGAGCATCATGGGGATTTTCGCATGAGCTGGTGGCTAATCGTTTGAATCTAGGGGTTCGACACTGGAATCGCAACGACGAGTGAGTATTTCGGCTTTTCCTTCCCTGCAAAGCCTGAATCCCCAACTGACCCCCATTAAATAGCAATTGCGCATCAAAGCTGGATCGATTATATGGATAACCCTTCAAAGGGTCTCACAGGAGCAGTATGTTTAACCAATTCATTGCCCGCGCACGCAGAATATGCAACTGAGAAATACACTGGCAGGTGGTAGCAGTTTATATTGCTGGCGAGGCGGTCGGCGCTTTAACACAAACCTTCATCGGCGACAAGCTCGGACGAATTAGATTCATGCAACTCATGTGCGTGGTTGTGACTATTGGCACAGTCATTCAGACTGCCTCAGTCAATATTGGGATGTTTCTCACCGGGCGCGTACTAGCCGGGTTTGCCGTTGGGTAAGTTTAAGTCAAACTGGAAGAAAGGAAAAGAAACGAAGTTTTTTCTCTCTAACTTTGATCAGCGGACTCGTTGCTACCGTCCCAATTTACCTGAGTGAGATATCTGATCCTCGCTTCCGTGGCTTGATCGGTGGTATCTCTGGCTGCGGCATTTCCTTTGGAACCATGGCTTCTAACTGGGTCGGATTCGCCTGCGGTTACGCACCCTATGGTCCTGTGCAATGGCGACTGCCTTTGGGTATCCAGATCCCATGGGGTATTGTCATGTTTATCGGGTTGGCGACCTTCATGCCCAACTCACCACGTCAGTTGATTCGAAGTGGAAAGGCTGATATGGCCCGCAGCGAGTTTTCTCGGATTCGACGCGGAGGTCAGGTACATGAAGTGGAGGAGGAGTTTGCACTCATGCAGGCGCAGATCGAATATGAGATGGAGCGAGAGATTACTTCGTATAAGGAGATTTTCAAGTTATTCCGTTCTCGTGTGATGGTGTATGTTATTAATTGGCCGTTCTCAATTAACCGGGCAAGTCGACAATGGAGAACGCGTACTGACCAATCGCTTCTAGTTCTATTGCTGTGCAGACGATGACGAGTTTGACAGGTGTCAATGTGATCCAGGTATGTGAAATAAGATCTGAATTCTAAGACAGTATGATGCTATTTGAAAGACCAGACGACGCTAACTATGATATAGTACTACCAAAGTGAGCTCCTCTGATCTCTGCCCATTTGTGAAGAATTTCTCGAATATTAACTTGTACCCTACTAGCTATCTTATATAAGTCGCTCGGCATTGGGTCACACACAATCCTAGCTCTTGCCGCGGTTTATGGAACCATTGCCTTCTTATCTAATGCTATCACAACCAAGTATATGACGGACCAGTGGGGACGCCGGAAGTATGTGAGCCGTTAGGCGACGCCCCCCTTTGCAGCTGATATCATATTCATCGCTAACTGTGGATAGGATGTTGATCACTGGCCTGGCAGGTATCATTCTAATCGAGATCTATGCGGCCGTGATGCAAATGAAGTTCCAAAATACAGACAACAAGATCGGCAAAGGATTTGCAATTCTGGGAATTTATCTCTTTGTCGTTTGCTATTGTAAGCTATTCTCCGTGATTGGCAATGTGTTGTCTGCTTACAATTTTCTATCCAAAGACGGATTCCTTAATAGTACGACATGGTTGTATGGGGCTGAGGTCCTCCCCATTGCTCTGCGCAGTAAGGTGATGGGTCTCGCGGCTGCATCTCACTTCATTGTCAATGTCGCCAGTAAGTTAAATGATTTTTCTCAAAATTTGAATACTTGCTAATTTATTCTTCTTTAAAAAGTCACTGAGGCAGGTCCAAGTGCATTTGCCAACATCCAACAGAATTACTATTATGTTTTTGTGGCATGCACTTTTTTCTTCCTTGTTATAGCTTACTTTTATTTCCCGTACGTCACTCTCAAAATAATTATCCGAGCTCGGGATAATTCAGTTTTATTGATATTTTTTATAGTGAGACCAAACAAAAAACCCTCGAGGAGGTGGCCGCCGCTTTCGGAGACAATGTGGTCATAGCAGATGAAGGTCCTAAGCGAACTTCGGTGGTTGGCCGAGCGGACCATATCGAGTCCGCACCTGAAGACCAGGCGTGATTTTATTTTGTTGTCAGATACATGCACGGTACTTTTTTATACAACATTGACATTATGACATTCCATGGCAGGAATTAAGTGTGTACCTAAACGAGTAGAAACATTCCGAGGCTGAAGACACCTTCCCCAATAAGCAGGTCCAATGGGGCAAACCAGGGTGTTTTGGGCGCCGTGTTCCAGTCTTGTTACTTTTAACTTTATCCAGTCTGCTGGCTGCCCTATTACATCGTTGTAGACGCTTGAAAGACAAGAGCCGCGTGTGTCAAGACACCAGTTTCAGCCACGATGAGCCCCACTGCTTCTCAACCCTGGAAGACAATGCAACTATTGATGTCCACTTTGCCATGTGGTTCCCCTGATTGGAATTTTTGATATTTACAATAAGTTGATCAATCACAGCCTTCGCACTTCCATTCTCCTGAGTGGATCGGAGATCATATTTTAGATTTTAGATTTGAAATTTGAAATCTCTGTCGTAACGATGATGGGTCACCCCTTATCCGATGCAGGCTGGATCCTTCCGACGACAGATTGCATAAAGAAGAAACTCAATAACCACGAGTTAGACCCTGTCTTATGACGATCCCAATCGACTGGGTGCACATGTTCCTAGATTCGTAGGGTCCCGGGGAAATAGGTCGCTCACGCTATTTGCCACTGTGCATCGAACTATCGGCTAAGATCTGGGGGAATATCGGGGAGGATCAAGTGCATCTGTGCATTCTGGTTATTGGGAACCCGGCTTTCAGGAACACGAGGTCCAAGCCCCCATGCCGCTTCTCACAAAGTTAAACAAGCTAATAGTTTGTGTTGGCATTCCGCACATTCCCGTTCATTTCCGTCATTCCTGGGGATAATTGCCATGTGGAAAATGGGTCCCCCTTACAGGGCACTAACGAAGAATTTGTGTTTCATTAGTGATTTGCATTCCCTTTCCCCAACCATATCCATCTGTCGCACCGGGATGATCGACCTTCATCGAGGAGGATGGAGATCGCCTCCCTGATCTTAGCCAATAATTCGATGGTGGAACAACCCATCGAACACCCATCGAACACCCATGGAAAACGCGGCGGGAGCTGCCCCGTTCACCGACCACGGTCTCGGGTGGAGTTTTCGACGGGGAAGTCGTGTTTGTCACTCCCAAATGGAGTAAATTGTGTACAGGGACAAACCGTGGGACTTGTCAATCCTGTCAATTATTCAGCTTTCAAAACTCTTGAAGTGTCTAGTGGAGGCAATTATATGATCCTGTGTCCCTTCTCACACCATAATTTAATATAGTCCCAGCTGGATAGTCCTAGAAATAGCCACACCGTACTCCACATATGTGTCCGCAATCTTTAAAAATCATGACAGCCTAATTGTGGCTCACTGTGGCTGATTCTGTAGGAAATTTTCATTTTTCTCGGACAAGTTTAACAAATCCAGTATGGTGGTGCACCGTCATCGGCGATCCAGACGCACTAGAATCTACTGCGGCCCTATGAATGATCAACAAACCCGCTCAGGCCTCTTCAGTGGCAAGGGACTGCTGAGCCAATCCTTAAATAATCATGAAGTGAAAATTTTTCCTTGCCCTTGCCCACTCAGAGTAACCTTTTTTCGTTAATTTCTTTTTTTTATGTAAAGCCTATGTCAAGAAATTTTGACGGAAGTATGTTTTCGGGACCCCTTGATCCTACTGCAACGTGTTCACGCTGTCTTTTCGGCTCCTACCCACTACATCCAGAGCCGAAATTCACAGTAAGGTCAATGCGAATTCTCCTCCCTGCATGATGATCAACAGATGTATCATTTTTGACTCCTGTCTAGGTTGTTGCCGGTAAGTATGTCGGCATGGGGGGAGTTAACAGCTGCCCATCGGCTAACTATCGGAAGCGTTCTACATAATAAAAAAATAAAAATAAAATAAAAAACAATGAAATCAAACCTTGAATGAGTGGGCCCATCCGATGGAACAACAGAAGTTTTCTAGAAGCATGCCAGGCTCCACAATGGAACATCGGACGCCCCGACTAGCTTGTCTACTAGTTCGGATGCTGTCATTACGGCACTTCACGAGGACATGATTTTTCATTATTTTGAATTTACCTGACTGGTGGTGAAGAAAGGGGCAAATGGCAACGTTCTGGCTCAGCTCTGCCGGATAAACGATCCGTGGCTTCTTGACGGTTGCCTCCTTTTCTAATTATTCTATAATTCTTGTTACAAATTCCTTGCTCATCCGGGGAGTTTATAGCATGACGCATCCTTACAGTCTCCCCATTTTCCAGACTTTAAAGCATCGCTTCCCCCACCTTTCCATGAACTTTGGTGGATAGCTATTTTTTTCCGATCCAGATTGAATGGGCCCTTAACTTCAAAATTGGAGCCGCCACTGATCCACAAGGCCCATCACCGGATATCCATATCACCGGACAAGCGAACTACTTTTGATTCTTGCTCTTGTTTGCCATCTATGCCTGTTTGACAGATTGTCGCCACCCAGGAAAGGATATCGAAAGCTTTGATACTGGCCAGTGCACATTAACATCACCCCTCATGACTTCCTCATCTCGCTCGACCGGGAAGCGTCTCCCGATCAGTTGTCAGGCATGTCGAACGAGAAAGATCCGTTGCTCTCGCGATGGACGTCCGTGTCAAACATGTGTACGACGAGGTCTCGGTGCTGAGGATTGTATCTACCTTGGCCAACCTCGTCTCTCTACAGAACAACCTCAATCCGGAGACCCAAATGTTCAGAATGAATTGTTATCGCGAATCAGAAACCTAGAGGGTCTTCTCCAAAAACAAGTGAACTCACAAGCTGGGACCCCAGTTGGAGCTCCGAATTCTCCACTGGGTGCTCTTAGTGCCACCGGGAGTTTCTCGGAGTCTGATGTCGGCGGAGGATTGGATTCGTGGGACTTCCGGAGCCCTATGTTGGGCAATATTGGTAAGCTTCGCACATCCCCTTCGGGCCATGTCCGCTATGTACCGCTCGCTTCGCAGTGGGAATCGGTGGTTGCCAAAAGCCCCGCTGCGGAGTGTTTGCGGGACTCCGATGCCGATATAGCAGACGATGATGATCTACAAATACCATTGGCCCGGAATGGGAATGTTTCCCGGACCGAGCTTTTGGCTCTACTACCACCTGGTCGGTATTGCGATAACTTGAAAGAAGTTTATTTCAAAGTTTTTTCACCGGTATGTATGTCTAGGAAGCTTTGACCCTCACCAGTAGCTAATATGTTTGAAAGATTTTCCATATTCTTCATGACTTGACCTTTGAGGCCGAGTATCAACAGTTTTGCCATGACCCTGGTAGTGTTTCTACCTCATGGCTGGCTCTTTTGTTCGCAATCCTGGCCATCGCTATCAGCGCCTTAAACGACGACGATCCACTTCTGTCCGACCTTGGTCGAGAGAGAACAGTCAGCCGAAACATCAAAGCGTTATCAGCACGTTACCGATCTGCTGCACTCCAATGCCTGGCTGCAGATGGAGTGATGACGAGGCACTCTATCAACTCACTTCAAGCATTAGTGCTAGTCAGTTATGCCCGACTTCACCGCGGCCTACCATTCTGGACCCTTCTCGGACTTACACACCATGTTGCCATCTCCATGGGCTGTCACATCGACCCAGAGCGATTTTTCCTTGGTCCCATTGAGCGCGAAGAAAGACGACGAGTATGGGCTGGGTTGATGATGCTCTACACCATCCAAAATACATCCTTTGGCAGTCTCGAGCAACAGCTACTCACCCAGGATGTGAGAATGCCAGCTGATATAGATGATATTGATCTTCTCACTGGACCAAGTGTCCCCATGACTTCAGATCCATCTTCCTCCCCCTCTTCCGGTCGACCTACACAAATGACCTACCTCCTCCTGAATTTCCGACTACACAAACTTTCCAACAAGATCTGCGAAACAATATTTACCTACCCTCAGGTGTCTCACTTTTCCATTGCTCAACTTGAAGCTGAACTCATGGCCTTCCGTGAGCTGTGCGATGCGCGATATCAAGTCGATATAAATCCAGATCCTCTACCAGTACATCACCAAGCCAACCTCAACATCCTCCACAGTCAAGTTCACCAGCTTGTTCTCCTCCTCCTCCGACCTAATCTATGCCGCTTGCTTCAAGGCGAAATCACTCCTGAGACGTGCGACTCTCGCGCGAAATGCATGACGTCCGCCAAAGCAGCCCTATCTATTTTCCAAAATATGCTTGAAAGCTCACAGTTTGCCCCTTATAAGTGGTATACTAGCGGCCTGGGTAGCTTCAATGCCTTTCATGCAGCAGTCGTTTTGGCAGTTGGCCTTCTGAACTCAGAGAGCCAAGCCAAGTTCGATGAAACCAAAGAGATGCTGAGTAAAGCATTGGACATGTTTGCCTCTCTCTCAGTGAGAAGTACGTTTTGCAGCAAGGCGGTTCCTATCGTCCGACAGATAATGTATGTTCTTGAAATCCACCACGCATCCATTCGACTGAGCAACTACTGACTTGTCTTTAGTGATAGCATCTCCACTCAATATCATCAAGTTCAACAGCAGCAACAACAACATCAGCAGCAGCAATCTCAAGCCCAGCTTCAGTCTCAACAAACACAAGCGCAAATGTTCGCTGCATTGGCACCTACTATGTCCAACGTTAACGTGCCCGATAGCTTCATGTTGCCTCACTCGCAATCTAATTCGCCTGTACCAACTGTCGCGTCTTCTTCGAGTGACCCGACAATGCAGTCGAGCTTTGCCATGAGTATGCATCCTCAACATTGGATTGGTCCCACTTCAGTTCCATGGGATACATTGGGGTCTGGCATGCAATATGCATTCGAGTCTGATGTGGTATAACCTTCGAGAACTCAAATTACTCTACCAAATTACTTGGTCTTTATTATTTTATGTATTGGGGAAAAGGGGTTTGGGGGCATTTTTCGGGCGGCAGAGTTTGAAATTTAGTTTTATGAGACCACGACGAATGAACGATACTCAAAATTGATAAGTGAACATTTCAACCCAAATTTATAATACTCTCTTCTTTAAAGATAAACCTTGTAATCTGCCCTTGAATATAGATATAGAAAATAGAATTGAGGAAGAAGGATGTGAAAGCATTAGAGAGATACATGGTAAAACACGAGCACATGAGATTACTGAGATATGCCAAACTCTAGAAGAGATATGATGTGTCAACTTGTAAAGAAAGCCCCTAAGGCAATCTTCAATTCAATTCTTACGCCTATATCGCGTATCAAGATATGTGTGTGGACAATGTGTAACTTTCGAAGTCGCACCATATGTATCACGATCTATGTTCATTCACCTCTTAAGCCCCACCACACTCCTGACTGTTATTTTCTTGAATAATCTTTCCAAAATTTCAGGTACACTGGTAGTGACGAGTATAAGTGCTAAGACTCAGGAAATTGTTCAAGATATCCTCAACACAGCATGGACAAGCGAGACAGGCTATTACCCTAGTGGAACGAAGGGGCAGATATCTCGGACCTTCTGTATGGAGATGGAGGAAGGCTTCTTCAGCATTATTCCAAAATAGAACGTGAGGATATGGAAGACCATGTTAAACGTATCGTAAGTCCAAGTTTGTCACATTGCCTCGACCAAATTGACTAATATCACCAGGGCAAGAAAGGCTGGGATATCAGGCGATTCCCATGCTTTCGAATATTTTTGTTTTTACGTCTTGATCTATCCCATTCTCCAATCTACCCCAAGGTTATTGAGGAGATACGAGCAAGAAGCTTCTTTTTGGACATGGGGTGTGGACTTGGGCAAGACATCCGACGACTCATTCTCGATGGTGCCCCAGCCGAACACCTAGTTGGATTGGATATTGAACCTGCCTATATTGATTTGGGCTACGAACTATTCAAAGACGCTCCAGCCTTCAGTCTAGATTCATCGTACAGGACTTTTTCCAAGACACTCCAGAAATGACTACCCAGGTCGGAAAATTCATGGTGATAAATTGTGGATATTCCATGCATCTGTGGAATTATACCAGACAATTGGATGCCGCGAAGCGCATGATTTATCTAGCTTCTCCAAGGGGCGGATCGATCATTACTGGTATGCACTTAGGAAGCCACAATGCAAAGCTATGGACAGATCTACTGCCCGAATTTAAAACCATGTTTCTTCACAACAAGGAAACCTTATCGAAGCTATGGACGCAAGCTAGTACTGGCACTGGGACACGCTGGAAGTTTGAATGTGCTATAGAGGAAGATGAGAATTCCAAATTCCTCGGTTCGGATGGCTGTCGGTTGCGATGGTATGTAATGCAGGAGTGATGACCTTCATACTATTGGTTCTATTGAGGCAACAAGAATCTCATAATTCACTTGCGGAGACCAAATCCGCATTCCTACTAATCCCCACTTCACACATTCCGATTGAGATGCCAAGAACACCCAGACTTGTAAGATTTGGATTTTGTCTATTCCACTACATAATCTAGGGCTCAATAGGCTAGAACCGAACGAGATAGAAATAATTGTACCGAGCAGTGGAATGTAAGCGAGAAACATCACTTCAGCCGCTCCGACGTAGTTAAATGTGTGTTGCACTTTTCGAAATTATAAAAGGTGCCTGCATTCCACCAACAAGCCGGCCTACCTCGCGAAGAATTCAACCCCAGTTCAAGCAGTTAAGCCTACTTGCTCGCGATGCACATCAACGCTTTTCTCGGCGTGTTAGCCCTTGCTGTTGCTAGTACTACTGCCACATACTCATCAGAAACCCGTCGCTCTCATTCATCATCTTCGATCAAAAACTTCAAAAGTAAAATCAAAAATGTGGTTATCTTGGAAATGGAAAACCGCTCCGTGGACAACATACTAGGTGGCCAGACAATCGAGGGACTAGAAAACCCGATCAAAAATGGCCCTTTTTGCAATCCATATGACCTTACAGATGCTTCCAAGGGCCAAGTGTGCAGCAGTGCGAAGGACTTTGACTCCATCCTGGATGATCCAGATCATAGCGTGAGCGGCAACAACATAGAGTTCTATGGAACTTTCACGCCGAACAACAACGATATTGCCAGCGGCGAGCTGCTCCCTGATCAAAAGGGCTTCGTGCACGAACAACTACGTCAATACGGCAACAACGTTAATAAGACTCAGTTAGCGACCGAGGTGTTAAACTACTACAGCGAATCGGAAGTACCAGTTTTGACGGCTTTGGTACAAAATTACCTTACGTTTAACCACTGGCATTCAGATGTCCCAGGTGTGAGTATGCCGATACCTATACTGTCAGATTTTGAACTTAATTCTAATTGACAGATGATAGCCAACGTATCCAAACAGAGCCTATGTTCTTTCTGGAACCTCAGCTGGCCACGGCACCAACGACCACTCATTTGATGCCGATGTACACGGGTTAAAACAACGATCCATATTTCAGCAATTATCAGAGACAAATCACACTTGGAAGAACTACTACACAGAAGCAGACACTGGGATGGTTGACGCTTACTTCTTCGATTGGACATTTACCAGCGGCAACACTGATCTAGCTCAACCACTTGAAAACTTCTACGACGATGCAGCAGCCGGAAATCTTCCTGAATTCAGCTTTATTGACCCATCCTGCTGCGGTACAGACAGCAACTCTATGCATCCAACTGGCCTAGTCTCCGAAGGTGAATCCTTCATCAAAAGCGTCTATGATGCATTACGCGCCGGGCCTCAGTGGAACGAAACACTGTTTATTCTTACATTTGATGAGACGGGCGGGTTTCATGATCACGTTTCACCTCCATTAGCTCCGCAACCAGACAGTCTTACCTACACGGAGAAAACGCCAAACGGTAAAAACTACACCTTCTCATTTGATCGACTCGGAGGTCGGGTTCCCACACTTCTGATATCGCCGTGGATCGCAAAGGGCCAGGTCGAGCAGAAAGGTACCAACTCCGACGGAGATATGGTATCATACTCTGCTTCATCTATTCTCCGCACTCTAGGCTATCTTTGGGATTTTGAACCGTTTACTCGCCGTGTCCAGGGATCTGCTTCATTCGAGCATCTTCTTCAGATCCAAATGCGATCGGATACACCTGTTCAACTGCCAGATCCGAAGCCTTTCCAAGGAGAATCTAAGTAGGGCTGTGACTTTCATAGAGTTGGATCTATGATGCGCGTTTCAGAATGGAGGGAAAAGATGACGCATGGATCATATACGTAATACCATAAAACTCATACTATCTTCCTCGAGGAATCCCCCGTGAGTCAAACAGGAATATAAAAGTGCAGTTGATATGATACTTGTTACACGGGCCTGCAACTTGCACATATCTGCCGGGTATATGTGAAGCAAAAGCAACGACCCGACGTCATGCACGACGTCGAGACAAGGTAATCTAGCCAGACGGTCAATAATCATTTCGAGAACTTGAAGCCTATACTATTGTCAAGACCACATAATTAACTAAGTATATCTAGCTTAGACTATCCACTGCAATAATTTGTGGGTGTTTAGGTATCATATTTAGCCTCGGTAGACTTTTGGCCAGTCAACTACTTTAGGTTGATAGTCTATATGAACAAAATGTCCAAGGTTCGTACCCACTGAAGTAGACCAGCTTTATAGATAGATAAAGAGTAAAATGTCTAGGTGAAATACCCTATCGTTCACGAGTATCATGCTAGAGATTGAATCTGAGTCATAATCGCCACTCCGCAACGGTGTTGTCATTTGCCGTCGCCCGTAGCACTCTGCAGGGGTCTAAGGTTCTGAGCGGCACACCAAAGTATTGAAACGTGGAAGGTTAGATTAAACCACCTGTTGGACTTGAGTATACAATCACAACAATCAGAATCTGGGTGCCTGAAACCGGATTTCTTTCTTTAGCTTCCAAGAAAGAAAGATCCACTATGAACAAAAGGCGGCGCGCCCAGTCTAGGGCTGGGGCACGTAATTTTCAGCTGCCGTCCTGATTCCACGCCTTGTTGCACTAGTCTCCACTCCGCGCGAGATGATAGGACCCTCGTTATTGAAAGAAAGCCAAAAAAGCCAAAAAAAAAGCGTAAGAAACGAAGGGACCTTGACGTCATGTAAAAAAGTGACAAGGTAATTTTTGCCCGATAACCGCGCATGGGGATTCAAGTTTCAACTCGGCGAATAGTAAAGTGGGCGGTCGCATCCCCTCAGACTGTTAATCCCTGTAACTGGGATAGGTTAGAAAGAAGTGTCATACTGTCTCTGCAGGCTTGACATGAGTGGGCGTGGGTGATTTTAGTCTCTGTTTTCCATGCGCCCAGTGTCGGGCAGCGGAAGCGAAAGGGTGGAGACGAAGCTTTGTTCGTATTCTTCTGCACAGTACACTATCTGGTAATATGAGGCACTGCAAATCTGCCTCATGTCGTTTTATGAAGCGCCCGGTTTTTTGTTTATTTTTTTTTTTGTCTCATTGTTTGGATCCGGGGGGAAGAGACAACCTTGGAACCCGGTTAAGGCGATTGGGGGGCAAACCGTGGATTGGAGTGGATTAGAGGCGGGAAAAGTATGAATAAAAAAGAATAAAAAATGTAAATGTAGTGCCAAGTCAAAACAAGACCAATCTAAGCCACAGTACACCGATGATTTGCCACAGATTCTTATGGATGGTTGCGCAAGTTGAGATGAGTTGAAGGAGTTGAAGTCGGTGAAATTTAAGAGCCTTGAGCCTCACGTGGTGGTGAGTGGTTTTTGTCTGCTTTGCATCTTTTCACTCTTCACTGTGTTGGCTATTTCATTACTGTCCTCCCCTCTCTCTTTATCTTTCTTTCTCTCTTCAACCTTCTCACCTTTCAATCATTCTTGAAGTATTTTCTACTTTCTTGAACCCTCTCGTCCAACCTGTTCCTGAGATCATCCAGCGCTATTATCAATACATCGAACAACATCAACGCATTCCTCGGAGATTCGGAGCAGGAGGCTCGGCTTGATCTGCACTAGGTCACTGGTGTGTCATTCGGGGATACTGTATCCTGCAATCCTGCAGTCTTGCAGTCCCACCATTTCCATTCTCTTCTGGAAAAGACCCGGGTTATCCCAGCGCCAATCGGATCGGCAGATTCAGACCCGTATTCGTGAACTAAGTCGACTTACTCACTGCCTCTCTACCCCACTTGAGTCTGCGCCCCTCCAATTCCCTGCATCTACATCATCCCCCTCCCCCCCACACATACTCTTTCTCCCCTCTTCTGTTTCTCTTTCCTCCAAATACCCATCCCAAGCGCACAATGTCGTACGTCTACAGAGAACGCGAGCGCGATCGCGACTATGATGACCGAAATGTTACAATCAAACGATATGTCGTTCCATCCGACACCCGAGACGATCGACGTGATTTTATGAGCAGCCGAGATGATTCCTACGGCGACCGTGAGGTGGTGATCCGTCGCAAGACAGAACGTGAGGAACCCGTTTCAATCCAGCGCTATGAGAGAGACATCGAATATGACCAGCCCGTTCGTCGCTACGAGCGAGAACATTATGAACGTGAGTTGTCCAGACACCCCCGAGGCTAGCAGTAGCTCCTCCAGACCCTTGGAATATCTGGGGAGGCCGCTTTTGCCGCTGTTGTGACTAGCAGGCAGTGTCTTGAGGGGGAAAAAAAGCAAAAGAACCCATTGTTAATAAACATCATGATAAAGCTCGTTATGTCAGCCCTCGTCAATCCGAGTACGAAATGGATGATGAATACTACCGCCGCCGTGTCGATGACCGCTCTTCTCGCAGAGAGATAAGCCCCGGTGATTCGATCTCACAAGCTAGCCGTCACCGAGGCCGCAATCGTGACGCCGAATACAGCAGCGACGATGAGTACTACTACCACGAAGAGACACGCAACTATGATGGTGACCACCCCCATCATCGCCGTCATATGGCCGAAGGTGCCTTGGTTGGTGCAGGTGCAGCAGAGCTGATTCGCAGCCATCGCAGGCGCGAGGGTGATGAGGTCAGTCATGGTGTGAACCACGCCTTAAAGACAGCCGGTGCTGGTGCTTTGGGTGCCGTAGCGGTTAATGCTGCCTCCCATGCGCGTGAATACTATCGCAGCAAGAGCAGGAGCCGACGCCGTTCAGTTGATGATGATCGTTCCCACCATTCGCATCGCCACAGCCGCCATGGTAGCGGTCGCTGGAGTCACAGCCGTAGTCGCAGCCGCTCTAAGTCGCATTCTCGCGCAAAGACCCTCATGGAGGTTGGTATTGGTGCCGCCGCAATCGCTGCTGGTGTTGCTGCCCTAAGAAACAACAAGGCTGCCGATGAGCGAAAGAGCCGCTCGCGTACTCGTTCCCGATCTCGAGCCCGTGCCTCCAGTACCGGTCGCTCAGCGTCAGGCAAAGACGATGCTCGCAGCATGTCTGAGCGTCGAAAGCACATGGCAGGAGCTGGTTTGGCTGGTGCAGCAGTGGCCGGACTTGTTGAGCATCACAGAAGCAAGTCTCGCTCCCGTAAGGGTGAGCGTTCCCACAGCCGATTGAGAAAGGCCCTCCCCTTAGTTGCCGCTGGTCTCGGAACTGCAGCTGCAACTGGGCTCTGGGAGAAAAACAAAGCCGATAAAGAGGGCAAAGAGCCTGGTAGCCGTGGAAGAAGTCGATCGAAATCCCGAACTCGTGGATCTTCCGATAGATACCCTGACCCAACCCGGGACTCTGCAGGTCTGATCGAGTATGGCAAGGACCCAGTTACTGGCAGCATTCCCGCTGAGCACTACTATGGTGCTCCGAATGGGGACCCCGCTTATTACTCGGACGGTGGCGAATACAACCGACGTCCGAGCCGCAGCCGCAGCCGCAGCCGTGGTGCCAGATACAGCGGTAGCTCATCTGGTTCGGATCGTGGATCCCACCGACGCCATAGAAAGCACCGCAGCCGTTCTAGAGACTTGGCTGGTGCCGCCTTGGGTGCTACAGGCTTGGGATATGCTGCCCACAAGTACTCGCAGTCTCGGGAACGGAAGAAGACTGAACGGGAGCAAGACAGGACTCGTAAGTTCGTTAAAAATCTCATCGAACAAATCGTACCAAGCTATTAATACTGACCTTTTCATTAGGGTATGAGGATGCTCACCATGATCCCTATGAAGAGTCTTATGACCCGGCACCCTACCCACCTTCGCCTCCAGCTGCCAATTACCAGCAGCCTCCCCATGACAACTATTACCCCAACAATCCCAGTTTTCCTCCGCCCGCTGCCTCGGCTACCAACCTAAATGAAGCCCCGCCTAATGCGTATAACCCTGCGGATTACCCACCTCCCCCAGGGGCAGCGCCTCCATCCCAACCCTACAACTATGGAGCACCTGGACCAGGAACCGAGCAGTATGCTCCACGGGCGCGGAGAGCTGACGAGAATGTGAGTACTCCAAAGAGCTCCATCCCACCCATTAATAATCTCAACGTACACAATGGTGTGTCCGAACAACCAGAGATACGCGTAATAAACAGTGCCCACTGACACACTACTTAGCAGGCCTAGCGGAATTTTCTGCCAAAACGACTTCGAAGTCCCTTTCTCCGCAATCAGATCCTCAGATACACCCAAATCCATCATCTAAGTCTGTTTCTTTCAACATCCAGTCCCAGAGTCCACAAAGGCACGACCGCGGCTATGAAACGGACGACAGCGACTCGACTATTGACGCCCATGGGCATAACTCTCATTCTCATCGGACCAGCCGTCGTCGTCGATCCAGTTCTATCCCACATCCGCCCATGTCTTATCCCCGCTCCTCTAATAGTCGTGAACATGAATCTCGATCACAACCCCATTCATATAAGCCTGCAAAGCCATCTAAATATCAAGAGCCAGATTCCGATTCGACGATTGAGATGCCCGAACGCTTTGATACAAACGGTCATCTTTTGCAAGGCCGCGAAGACACCGAAGCCACAACGATTGAAGATTTCATCAACCGGGCAGCAAAACTCTTTGCTTGATGATTACTTTTCTTCGAATACAAGATATGATCTAAACAGGTCAGAGGTGAATGGTTGAAACCAAATAACCAATACAAAAGATTTTTTTCAAAAAAAGAAAAAAAAGAGAGGATGGGCGAAAGGTTGAGTTCCGGAGATATCGGTTTTTCATTTCCACTTTCTTTTTGATTTTGAATTTCGTTTGGGCTGGGAGGTTTCCTGCTCTTTAATGTATTTTGACGTTTTATGATGACCCTTGCAACTTTGATTTTCTCATTTTAAACTTGCTATTTGACATACTTAGCTGCTTTACTTTTTTCGATTCCATTTGCTTGATACATTATCCTTGGCTTTTGATGTTTTGTTACGACTGATGCCCACAATGATCACGATTCATGACCCAATATAAGCGAGATACTCAACTAGATCCTTCTGACTACAAACTCCATACATTAATTGGGATATAGACCAAATGTAGATAGAGTCTTTCCGGGAGTTTGGGAAATATGCCGACTCCCAAGAAGAAAGGCGGAGAATGTTGATGCCCGAGTAATCAAAATTTCCAAGGTTTCGATTGCGTAGCAACTGTAGAAAAAGACTAGGTGCACTAGCTGAAGTATAAATGATGTAAATATTAAAAGAAGCTTTGCTGGCAATCTTTGGGTCGAATATTTCCACAAATGACATGCAGGTGTCTCATGATATATTTTTCAGCTCGCAAGTAACGTTCCGAGCCCTGATGATCTGAATTTCGGTAATTTCTGTCCCTCCTTTCAGGTAACGGATGCTTATTTTCGACTCCTGATCTGTCGGCACGATATCTCCCTGGGGGTTCCAGAGCGGAGCTTGGTAGTCATTCGGCAGAGAGCAAGATAGTAGAAAGAAGTTCAGCAACTTGGCGGTATGAGCTTTGCGTCTTCGATCATTGCTTGGTTCGCTGACGCATGGGCGTTTTTCGGTCGCGCATCTCGTGCATGGGGTCGTGCCAGAGCACTTTATTGGGTCAGCTCGCTCGCCAAATGCAGGAATGATGTTTCTGACCTTGGCCCTTTCCTTCTGACACTCCGTGCAGGCAAGAGACACGTTGCGTCGCTTGCTTGTCGTTGGGACGGCTTCGAGATGTTGCATGTTGCTCCTTTCATTTTACATGGGTAGGATCTTGCGCAAGTAGCTGACAGAATATGGTGGTGATTCGATCAATGGTGCCTAGCAAGTGTTTAGTATAGTGGGATTCTTCATGCTTGGTAACATTATATTGAAGCAGCCAAATAGGCTCTCAAGATCAATCCACAAGCTGGAATGAGTCTGGCTCTGTGTACTGTGTCATGTTTCTAGCAGAGAGCTTCTTACCAAGAACAATTTCTAGTGTAGCTAGATGCATCGCCCCATATCCGCCTAGCAAATCTTATTGTCATATTGGGGCTTCTCAACTCAACCTAGCCTTGTTCCTCTAAGCCTTGTCAAGGTATAGACACCGTAGAACGAATTTAGGCCTCCTTTAGGTTTTAGATTGAACGTAAGGTAAAACAGTCGGTAATGTTTCGTATTCCTATTCTATCAAATGTAAATATGTAATATTTCTTAGCGCAGTTAATTGCCATTGGGCAGGCAGCTAGCCCCAGGGGTGTCACCGCATATTTTTCCGTCGGGCGACAATTGAAATTGATAACATTGCGTGGTAGTACTCCCGGACTATAGCATACCACTGTTATTCAATGGCACACGCTACAGTGTCGACATGAAAAATATCCTCCGGGGTTCTCCCTACATCATGCAGATGCCATCACAGTCCGCGGGTACACGTAGATTACTTGAAGTCGGCCTGAATGGATCTATTTCATTGACACACTGGCAATACTGTGCGATAATACCAAAATAATTGTATTAAACCATCATACAGAGCTTGGAAAAGTCAATAGAGATAAAGCAATGTCAATGAGCAGCAGTCAAGGCCCATTGAACTTTTTAGGTTCATTCCATACTTGAAATCATAGCAATGAAGAAGGCATATGCAGTGTTTCCACAGCTTTTCCCTCGGGCTGTAAAGGAAAACTAGACCAACAGTCCCGCCAGTCGCCTTTCCCGGGCACTGGTGGCCAGATCTTACGAGGAAGTTGGGAAATCTCTTCACAGAGATGATAATAATCATTCTGTGCCCAACCGTCGCCTTCTCGTTCTACCTCCCATAACCTCTTTCCAATCTCCTCTATGTATGGTGATTCGGGATTCTGGAAATTGTATCGAGTAATCAGATATGAGTGTGTCAAGTACTTCAGTAGACACTCTTCTCCCCAGCTGAACTCATGTGCGAATGGGAAAATACGAAGGTATTGAAGACAGGGAGCCTCAATATTGACCAAGTGCCAGATCCCAAGAGCCAGCTTCTCATCCGTAGCCGCATTCATGAAAGTTTTTAAGTGGAGTTCGACTTCTTGTGTGTCATTACAGGGTCCTCGTCTATCCATTCTCCTGTCGAAGTTAAGGCCCAGAAAAAGGCTGCGAAGCTTCGAGAATCTTCCGAAAGCTTTGTAAATATCACATTCACTCTGGTTTCCCAACGACCTTGGGACTTCGAGGCGTAGCTCTTCTAAATTTGGACAATCAAGTGCCAGTCGGTCAATATCAGAAGCCTTGGGCTCGGCATGCTTAGGATGATGGCCAAGATAAGGAAAATGTAAGATAAGTCCTTTTAATGATACACCATGGTGTTTGACTATCTGATGTAAACCCTCCACCCAGGGAAAATAATGAAGAGAAAGATATTTCACTGGATGAAATGCTCGTATTGCAGTGGCGAACTTGATATAGCCTTCGTCATGGGTTGACTTTACACGTATCTGGATCAAGAGTTTTTCAAGGCTGGGCAATAGCTGACCAACTTTCGCTAGATTCTCTGGATCATCAGAGAAAAGCTCGAGGGTGTGAAGATTAGAAAGACTACCAGTAGCGGCGAACTTGAAAATAATACCTTCGCCGAGTCCACGTCCAAGGATTCTGAGTGATTCCAATTGTGAGGTTTGTTTAGAAGGATGAGCAACAACAAAATCGTGCCATTTCTCCTTAAGCTTGCCAAGGGGGAATTCTAATACATCAAAATGATGATCTAGAGAAAGATGCTTCAGCCCCGGAGATGTAACGATATAAGACAGCACCTCTTCCAGGTTTTCATATGGAGTCGAATCATTCTGCATGAATCCCACATTGAGCTGGTGAAGAGCCGGTAGTTGAAGAATATCAATATCAAAGTCTAAGTTGTGTTCGTAGATCGTGTAGACGTACTCATAGTAGTCTTCAGCCCATGCTTGATATTCTGAATCAAGGATGCTGAATTCTACTACCTGATTCCCAGGAATCATCACCCTACAATTCGGGTGGTGATGCAATATAGCTTGCTTCAAGCCACTTGTGAAATTGGTTTCCATGACAAAATGAAGCTGATCGAGATGTTCCAGGCAGGCTATTAGATACTCGACAGGAGCCCAGCTACCATACCAACACAGCCGGTCATAAAGTCGGTCAAAATAGAAATCCGGACACGGACGACAAGCTGTCATCCAATGTCCCAGAAAGCTTTCCCTCGTGGCTGCTTGCGTCGCGGCATTGATTCTAAAATTGATGGCCCAGGGCTCTAACTGCCATTGGAGATTTTTTTCTCTGACTCCAAGACATGGATATATTCGAATTCCCACGATGTACAATCTCCGAGTGTATTTCCTAAAGCGGCGTCCTTGGGGGCTCTCAGGCTCTGTCACCTCCGAGACGGCGGCCTGCAAGCTTTTCTCATCCCAAAATTTGATAGTGAGGTCTTGATAGAGAATTGGAACTGCCACTTGATAGAAGAAACGGTTGACTTGGCTCAGAGATGATAGATCTGTATGCGGGCCATATGGAGACTCAGCCTCGTGGAGCTATTATTCACTGGCATTAGCATCTCAGTATACCAAGAAGTAAAAGGTTTTTCAAATTTGAAATTCTAATGCTGGAGTGGGTTATAGGGACGTACATAGAGGCATATTTCGTTCAATATTTCATATGGAATACGATTCATTGTTTTGATTTTCTTTCGAGCTTAGATGTCAACATCTAGAGCTCAAGAAGATAGAATATGTCAAAAGTATGATAATGAACAGGAGACCGAATTTCGAATAAGATATATGTCTTGTACTAAATATATAGAAAGTGCAAAAGAAAAAAAGAAAGAGCGAAGAAGAAAGAGAAAATGAACTATCCTCCTTCCTGGGAATGTGTCAAGTTTGGAAGCACCCGCCCATCTTGCTCTTTGAGGTACCGCCGTGCGTCACTATCACGCCCCAAAATAGGCTAGTAGCTGTTAAAGAAGCGTTAAAATTAAACAGTTCCCTACAAACATCTACCTAGTATCGCTTATCTGTTTTGCAAGATCAAAGGAAGCACGGTAGAAATTGGTGAGTTATAAAAGGAGGGTAATGACTGGTGCACACATCTACAGTAACACAGCCAAACATGCCCTATATCTTTTCATAAAGCCCGAGATATGAGATAGTAACATAGAGATACATAGATACAAACAATCATAGGAAAGGGCAGATAGCCAGGACAGGTGAAGGTAGCAATGTACTCAGTACTGCACGCCCTAGAACCCAAATCAAATCGTGACACATAGCAAAGTCCACATCCCACATAAGCCAATAAGGTTTTGTACAGAGAAATGTCAAAAGAAGAGACAGTGGAAAGAACCAAAATCTTGGGTATCCCACATGTCTTGGACTTGACTGTTACATAACAGTTCGTTAATAGTTCAAAAAATAGGGATGTGATATCGCAGATGGGTATACAACGGGATATGAAATGCAAAGAGACAGCAATGGCTCATTAGTAAGACCTTGCTTTTGCTTTGGAGGCCTCAGTACGGAAAAGGGGAAAGGAAAAAAAGGGAATAATAGTAATAAAGGGGTGAAGAAGCCGTCATAAGAATGCAAATCGCTCTATCGCTAAAGAGATGGGAGTGGGGATGCTTCCAAAAAATCAAGCCGTAAACTGTCGTTTAAATTTTACTGGCCGGAGCTCAGGTTGAGCATCATGGTCCAGAAGGCGTAAAGAGGGGTTGGCCTTGGTTGAGATCCGAGCAGTCTCATTGCTCGGGGGTGTAGTGTCTGGATCATCACTATCTTCGTTGGGCACGTACTTGACGGTTGCACTGATAGATTCCGAATGATAAAGGGAGCTGAGTGGCATGGGATATTTAATCACACCCCGAACAATCAGCTCAAAGGGATGCTGAAGTACTCGCTCCCAGCGTTCGGTGCCGCCTTCTTCCGTCTTGTTGCCGGGTCGACCAAGTCGAATCTGGGCCTTGGACGTAAATGGCTCTTTACCCCACGGAGCTGCAGGGAATGAGAGAGGCGAATCGAATCGAAAGACTCTCCCAAGTAGCATGGTTTGGGCATCACCCTCCGGATCAGAGATAGGATCAGTGCCTTCATCGACGCCATCATTGGTATGAGGACCTGAAGAATGACCAGACATGGCTGCCTTGACGCAATCCATATTCCCAAGACATCGGACAACGCGAGACAACTCCCAGCGGCGACGGCTCTGCTTCACTCGAGGGAAACCATCAAGTTCGTCATCCCGGTGCTCGCGCCACAACTTGTCGGTCCCCACGAATCGACTTTTAGCAAAGATATTGAGATCAGTATCGTCTATTGTGACCGGGAATATATTCGGATTGATGGCAGACACATTGAGATCCAGCATAATCTCTTGCTCCGAGGCAAGTACATTCTCGATAGCAATGACCTGGACGTCCAAGAGTGTTTTGCTAGCGGCGATGAAAAAGGAAACTGCACCACCAGCAATAATGAGTAGCAACAAGAGAATAATAGTGCACGAGCCATAACGTGAAAAACATCCACGTTGCTGTTGAGTAATATATTCGATCTGTCGCGATGTGCCACCAGGACGTCGGATAATGCGATCGCCGCGACTGCTTCGCGGTGGACGGGAAACCAAAGGAGTCCTTTCATCATCAGCGCCTTCGGCGTCAAAGTCGTATCCGTAAATATCGCCCGCTTTCTTAGATCCATTGATACTTCTATAGTTCGGCGATGAGCGAGTATTAGAGTTTCGCGAATGTCGATGCCCGCTGATGAAATGCCTAGGCGACTTTTGGCCTTGACCTTGAGGGAAAAGTCCATCATTGTCCATAATAGATGGCGGTCGTGTACGAGGTCCAATATGATGGTATCCTCGCCCGGGCGTAATAGTTCCACTGCCATCAACCCTCGAAACGCTGCGACTATCAGAATCAACAGATTCACCATCCAGATGGGAATTATTTGTGAACTTCATGCTGCGTTTGATAGTCACGCTATGGTTACCGTCTCGCATGGGTAAACGCGCGCGACCGGCTAGCTGATCAACTTGGCTTGCCATTGAGGTGGCACTGGGTGTACGAGAGTGATATCTGCGTGGAGGATAATCAATGGGGTTCGACTCATAAACAAATGTCTCATCGGAGTCCGACACATCGGCTTCGTCCACGGCGCTCGCTACCTTGGCTTCAAATATATCTGCTTTGCTCGAAGTAGGCCCAGTCGGAAGAGCGTTAGGTCTTCGCTTTTTCTTGGGAGGATTGCCGCGAGACACGGGCGCCGCCCTGACTGTATCAGTAGACCTTTTATTTTTAAGAGTGCCTTGTTCAACACCACGGCTAGCGTGTCCACGCTCGCCAGCTCCGACCCCTAAAGACACTTGTGGGATAGAGCTAACAGTCTCGGTCTCCACAATCATGTTGCGCACTGAGCCATCAGCAGGCTTCCCACGTGCACCTGCACTGAGTGAAGTAGATGATCGTTGCGGCATCAGAGTCTTGGGGGTCTTAGTTCCTCCCGTAGCTTGAGACCGACCTTCCTCTGCTGCTTCAGAGCTTCGATTCTCACCGCTATCACTTCCACTCTCGGCATTTTGTTTCTTTTTTGCGGCTCGAGGCGTCGGGTCTTCATCGATTGTGTGTAACCTAGCGTCATCCGGAGTGACGGGTTTGAGGGCCGTATCACTGGAAGGAGTTGAGGGATTACTGGCCATTTCTTGGACCGTTTCCAGGGAGGGCCCTTGTCCGCTGACACCCCTTGCGACGGGCCGAGGTGTGCTTCGATCGACTGTCCCATGCTCTTCTTCGGAAGGTGGCAAAGGTATTCTTTTTTGTGAGGTATTCGGGGGAGTCGAGTCTTGATCCGTACGGCGATTTGCCGACCATGGTGGCATGTTCTTTTCTGGACTAAGGACATTGGCCGGAGGATCGGGGGCAGGAGGAGGAGGTGAGAAGAAGGGTGTATTGTTTGACTGTGTCGATCCGCGCTGGCCAGATGGCGAGGTGTGCACAGGTATACCAGATGAATGGCTGTTGGAGAATGATCGGACCGGACTGGCTCGGTCTTGGCTACTTCGGCGGGATTGAGAATGCACTCGACTAGTCGAGGTGTTCATAGAGCGCGTAGAGTATCGGACGGGGGATGATTCGCGGGAGGATACGGCAGAGTTCGTTGTAGAGGTCGAGGAGGAAACGGGTATACTAGGGACGAGCTTAGGCACCTGGGACATGGCCTGGCCCTGGGATTTGGCGGTTGGGGTTGACATGTCTGGCGTGATGTCTTCTTTGACCGATCGAGGCGCGGGTTCCGAAGGCGCGTCTACATCTTTGGCCCCCCTGGTTTGACCGGAGTCACCGTTGAAGTAAGGCGGCCTCTCGGACTCCGCAGGCATGGTCGCTATCGAGTCAGAGTGGGCTGACACGATGCAGACAAGTCAGGAGACCCAAGAGGGAGCCGGGCAAGTTGGGCAGAAATGAAAGACCCGAAAAGGGCAATGAAAAAGCAAGGTGCTGCAGCAGGTAGAAAGGCTCGACGGTGAAAGTGATGACTTGTTGGCAATGGGTCAAGAGCGAATAAGAGATCGCCGCGGTGTACAAGGGAGAATGTTGTGCAAAGGTACGGGATCCTGTTACACGAGTGACGATGTCGCAAAGTAATAGCCGATGTCCACATGCCATCGAGACAGGAATAGGGTGTGTAATGTTGTGAATCTCCAAGGAACGACCCCGGTTAAGAATTTGATTGCACCAAGGGCAAGGGCGAGGGTTGGGGGAGTTCAGTGTGGGTAGTGGGTACAGACTATTTCGCCTGTATGGGGAACGGACGGAGTGGTGAAGTGGGTTTTTGGATTAGGAAGGTCGAGCATAAACGATCGGAAGATCATGAAACGGCATGCTTTGTTTCCCGGGGCCAGAAGCCAGACAAAAACAAGAACGTCTAGAACAAGGTGGTTCCGACAGATGACGGACGTTGGTTGGCGGATTTATTTGGGGGCTGACGGGGGCCGCCGATCCGGTTCAACGTTGGCCTTGTCTTCCTTGTGTTGGAATGAGAGACGATGTGGCGTCCAACCGTTGCCGAATGCGCCTGCAGAGATGTCGGTGACCAAGACCTCGGGTAGAAGTCAAGAAAAACAGTGTCGTGGCTAACGAAGTGGAGGGATTCAGGGCCGGGCCCGTTATGAGACCAATGATCGTGGCCCACGTCAGGTTCTGAAGGGGCACTTGCACCGCAGGGGACCACGCGGATGGGTCTAGAAGGGATATGCAGTCCAGGAATCCACTTTGGAATGGAAGCTGACTGCAAGTAATAGAATCAGGGAGAGTTTAATGGGGGGAAAGAAGAAAGACGAAAGAGGAGATCAAGGGAAGAGAGCGAGAGAGAGAAAGATGGGTAGTTGATATGGAAGACCAAGACCAAGACCGTTGAGAGATTCAAGATGCAGAATCTGGGGCAGAAAAACCGAGACGAGATGATGACGCGCCAAAGGTAATAAATGTAATTAGTTGTTGCTCAAACCGGGCAGTTTCCAGCCACTTATTGCGTTGACTTTGTTTATGCCTGATTTTGGCCTTAAATACAACGGTAATAATAATACACCGTATGATGAAGTCATCGCTCCCAAATACAAGGACAGCTGCACACCATGTTTATTATATGGAGACTGAAATGTTGCAAATTCTATGATGGAGGGTATATGTGTTCCCAGACACACCAAATCCAGAATAAAGTACAAGTCCAAAAATAGGGGAATAACAAAGAAAGTGAAAAAGACAAAATCCCAACAAGCTTTGACCCGTATATCGTCATCAATTCAACGCCATCGCATACTCTGAATCACACCATGTATCAAGCCAGAGAAATAAATAAAAAATAGGGGAGAAGAGATAGAAAGTAAATGTAGAGAAACCATGTTACAAAGAATCCAAAAGCGAAAAGTCCCACCGGAAGAGGCTAACAGCAGCCAAGGGTATCTATAGTCGAGGGAATGGAGATGGGGCTATGATGAAAAAGAGTCCCCCATCTACACAATCTTATATACTCGTTTTGCGATAATGAAAGAGACAAAGGCAAATATAAACAAGCCCAGAGTAACTAGATGATGTCAGAAAGCCTCAATCAGATATAACAGAGAAAAGAAGAAACTTACTGGACCAGAACCAATAGAGATTGTCGATGTCCTGACCCGGCACTTTGACGTTCATTCCCCACATACCACAAATAATATTCATGGGGAGAACGATAGTACCGAGCACTGTCAATTTTCCTAGGACATCAGCAGTCTGCTCCTGCCGCTCATTCATCAGAATGTTGATTTGTGCCAAATAATTCGAATGTGCCCGAGAAAGAATCCTGTAAAACGATGTTAGTGACCGACTCCCAATTGAACATCACCCAGGCTATAGCCAGGGGCAGTGGCAAGAGATGAACTAACGTTTCATAATGAGTCAAATTACCCGTCATAGTCATAATATGATCTTGAATATCGCCCAAATAAAGACCAATTTCAGATTTCGGCGCAACTTCCCACTGTTCGTTGCAACGCTTAGCAAATCCTTTGACCACATCGGCTTTGTTGCTTAGAAGTCGGTATAATCCCATGACCTTCTTGCGACACACACCAACACGCCGCAGCATTTCACCGGGTGCAAAAGAGGGAAGTACGCTATCACCCGAAGATGCTTCTTTGCTGGACGAGTGCATCTGCATGATCATTTCGTCAATCTCGTCAACTTCGTCCTCAATGGCCTGGATAAGTGGACCAAACACGTCGGTAATATCGTCAATCAAGGCGTAAGAGATCCAGTCAGAGCTAAGAATCAAGTAGTCCATAAGCTGGCGAATACGCCGTCGTACATTGGCTGGATGTGGTGTCTGTGAAAAATGGAACGATATGATTCCATCACGGAACACAACCACGTACATGTTGACAGGCTCAAGGTAGTCCTCGCTATTCCTATCCTGCTCGAAAGTACGGTAATTGACAAAATAGTAACTGCGAAACAGTTCTACTTTCTCTCTCGCTTCCTGCATCATGATATCCTCGGCAGTCAGCGCATGGATGCCAAATGTCTTTGCAATCACGCGCATCTCTGCGTCTGTTGGAGAAAGCACATCTAGCCAAAACGTTGGTCGAGGGCCATACCGCTTGGGCTTTGGCGGAATATTGGAAGCAGATGGTGAGACTTCTCGAGCGGATTCAGGTCGCCCTTCACTAATGACAGATAGCCGCTGTGGATGCCCATTGGTAGTAGAAGGTAGAGCAGTATCTTGCCCATCCTTGAGGGGATTCGGCACTGCGGGTGGCGGATTTCCATTGGGTGCATTCTCCTGAACAGAATGATTGGCATCATCTTCTTCTTCGTCGGATGATGAATCCTCTAGCTCTGGAGGCTCTGGGATAAATAGCTCACGGAAACTACTGCCTGGTTGCACAAGCTCAGAGATGGTCTGGGCGTGGATGGTGCTTTGGAATTCTTCATTGAAGTAGGTGAAACGATAAGGGGCTTCGTCTTCTTCACGGCGCCACAACTTATATTGGGGTCGAAGCCGACCTTCAACAAGCATCGGCTCATTGATTTTTTTGACTCGAAGGTCCCCATTGCGACTTTCTTTCTCCTCTCGACTCCACTCCTCCAAGACCGATAAATCGGGCCAGCGTCGATGTCTGCGTCGCCGCCTTTCACCAGACTCGTCTCGCGGCAATTGAGACCCTTCATCTCCCATTTCTGACCCTCCTTGGGGTAGGCAAACATCCTCAAGGGGATTGGGAACAGTGTGTCGCCGAGGAACAAATCCCCGGGTTGGTGATTGTCCAGAACGAATGGATGAAGGCGCCGAATGCTGATGTGGCATACCTTCAATGTTGATAACTGCATCATTCATCCAATTGTATGAGTCTCTGCGAGCCTCTGGACCTTGCGTCGTAAAATCAAACTCTACGCCAGTCATCATTGCATCGTCGTAATTCATCTCCGGGCCCAGCTTTGGGGTGCCGGGCATCGATGGAGGGTTGTTCACATCAAACTCTCGGTCTTGGTCTGGAAAATACGACGTGCTGTGGCCGGGTGAGCATTGTGACGAGGGTGTCTGGGCAGATGTTCGCCGGGGTCGAAAAGAAAGCGGGCTTGTACGAGTATCTCCGACGTAGCGGGTTCGAGCCGATGTAGTGCCTGGTGTCGTTCGTCGCATCAAGGGTGTCCGATCGGTGGGTTCATTTCCATCGCTGTCATCGTCTTGATATTGTTGAGGCCATCCTCCCCCAGGACTGTTTCGAGCTCGTGCGTCGGGCCCCCGGAAGGCAGAAAGCAGAGAACTAGGGCGGAATGTTGAAGTTTGGCGGCTGTCACGGCGCGGCCGCATCATAGGTTGGTCTCTGTGATGAAGGAGAGCCAGCGATTAGCAAGATTCACGAAATGGGGGGAAGAATCCACCCAAGGGAGATACCCCTCAGCTTCCACGGAACGAAATAGAGGAACAAGAGCAAAAATAAGCCAGTCGCCTTACCTATGATCAAGCAGAGCATCACTCTCCAAGCTCGTATTACTCAAATTGTTGCCCAATTTAAAAAATGACTGATCGTCCTTCGAGGTTGGCCGATCGCCGTCCATTGACTCTCTAAGCCCATCAGCTGCCGAGGAGCTTACCGGTCGTTCATGTGTTGTTTCAGAGGCAGGTGGTAGGAACGATTGTTTGCGATTCTTAGGCTTGCGTCGGCGGTTCTTGCGCTTACTGGCCTTGGATTTGCCAGCAGCATGATTATCAGGCGCGGGGGTTTGAAGGCGGGCCCCGGAGGACGTGGCCGAAGCCTGATCTTGGCCCGCACCGCCCATTGGACCCTTCCCAGTTTTGTTATCAGTGGAAAGTGGATAGTCGGTTTGCTGGGGGCGTAATCTAGGGCCAGGAGAGGAAGAGGAGGATTGTGTTAGTCGAAGATCCCCTAAACCTGGCGTCGGCGTAAGAGGAGGGTCCATGGCTGCGGCTTATATTACGCCAGTCCAATCGTTGCTCGGATTGATGAGCTTTGGCCGTCGGCAGCTCAGAGAAGGGGTTGAATAAAGTCCGCTGATCGCACAAGCCGACCGAGTTAAATTGGAGGTAACTATGTCGGCGATAGAAACCCTTTGAGATACCCCTAGTAGCTCCAGTCTTTGAATCCCATGCGACCAGGCCCACAAGACGATATCATGACAAGTGCAGGAAGATCGGCGTGTTTTAGTGATGGTCGAGATGCAGACTGGAAGGTGGAAGTGGAGAGAGAAGATAGTGGTGGCAATGCAGTCTGGAACATGAAGCTTTAGACTCTGCCAAACAAAGCGATCAATCCAGATGAGACAGGATACAAATAATCAAAAATAAGAATTTACAATAAGTTGCACAGGAAGTTTGCTGAAAAGCTGGAATGCTGGAAAGAAAGTGGAAGATCGTCACGATGGTGGATACTTTACTTGCAAGGTTGGAGCGAGCGGGAAGATGTCAACCACGTCATAGCATAGAACAGTTCAACAAGCATGGCAGCTACACCAGACCATGATAACTTTTATATAAAAGGGTTTCTTGTCTATTTTCTAGAATATCAAGGTGGCAGTAATAAATACTTATTTGCATTGATCCTTTAAAGGATAACTCGATCATATAAACGCATAGCACCTTGCCCCGTTGGTTATGCTGTGGATAATTGACTATATCCACTATGTCCACGAGGCTCAACTCAATACAACGAGACTGTCGAACCATCATCTCTCATATTTCTGGCTCTGGAATGCACAAATTGAGTCACTGGGAAGATTGAGTACCATCCGATGAGCCGGAATCTTGAGAATCACTGAGTCGCTACTGTTTGCTTGGAAAGTGCACTACATCTATACGCACTAAGGCATCCAGGGGCACCCAAGACTCTACAATTCCAAACGAGACAGGATTATGAAGAAGCAAATATGAGATAACCAGAATTATATGGTATGTAGAATGACTCTATTACAATTGGCATGCCAGAAGTACAAGGTCGTCGTCACTCATCAGACATCAAAGATAGTAAATACATGTCCAGCGGCCGTTATCTTCCATGATTGAAGAATAGATCAAACATAAGAGACAAGAAAAGAAAAACGTAAACAAATAATCAACTCCAGATTACATCAAATCAACCCATGCCATCCTTGGCTTTAGAGATTAACCGAACTCGTAGATAAAGCCAGGACGCCACAATATCCATTTTGCACCATCCGAGAAGAAGAAAAAAAAAGAAAATAATAACAAGAAAACAAAAACGTCATATCGCATGATGTATACAGGGTCAGTGAGAATAAACAGATCAGAGTGTGACGCCTCAGAACTGGTTACTTCCCATGTCCATTGTAAACGTGGAGGGGGCTATACTGTGGACAGATTTGTTCGGGTGGTCCAAGGACATCCGGTCTCCACTCACCATGCGAGAGACCTTCTTGTCTTTGCCAGGGCGGGCGATGAGGACTTGAGCAGGGCAGACGACAACTTCATCGTCGCCCTCGCCAACATCATTGCCCTTCTTGACAACAAGAGGGAAGAGTACTATGCGTACAACAGCCTGCTCAGATTCCAACTCATCGTTGGAGCTGGTTTCACCACTGCGTTCGTTCATCAGTGATGCGTTAAAGAACACCTGACGGGCTAGGTCTCCATTGGTGTCATATTCAGGCTGCAGCGGAGGGAGCATGATGAACTCCGCCAATTGAGTGCGCATTTCAAGGGAGAGGTTGACAGAAACACGCAACACCTTGCGCAGGGATTCGAGTAATTGTGCCTCGACTTGGGAGGGGGGTGGAAGTACGCGAGACAGAGTGCCGAAGATTTCTAAAGCGACGGCTTCAGTGTCGCTCTCACGCTGGGAGGCGAAAGCGGGGCGACGAGACAGCAAAGTTAAAGTGGTTGCGCGCCAACGGTGTACGGAGCGACGAGGACCAACTTCAGCTAATTGTTTCTCAAGGGACTTAAGTTTCTGTCGTTGCTCCCGATCCATGCCAAACAGGTATCGGGTGAAAATGTATTCCCAGACCATGGTCATCACCACGGACATAAAGATGTCACGTCGACGAACTCGATCAGCAAGAATGGAATCGGCATCAGAGCCGTCGAGGAGGGCATTATCGAAACGATCAGCGATCTTCTCGTCATGCAGCTCACTCAGAGCTCGGCAGCGACGGTGATCGGAGTGTTTTGAGAAGCGCAGCACCCACTGCTGAACGTGACCGCAAAGCTTTTGGCAGGCAGCGTCAAAGTAATCCTCATCCCGGAAGACAAGTGCATTGTCATTTACCGACGCGGAGATCTGCTGCTGAAGTTCCTTGACCTTGTCGCGAGCTGCCTCCAATTCTCCACGGAGACGGCGCAGCTCAGTATCCTTTTGCGCCAGGGCAGACTCGATTTCTTGTCGAACGCGATCGTCAAGTTGGCTAGACAAGTCTGCATGTTGTGATCGTAGCACATCCAGCTCGCGCGTCGACGATTCGCGCACGTTGCCGACTTCAGCGGCGTGGGCTGCCGTGAGGGCGGCATTGGATGCTGTCAGGCCTTCATTCTCCTGGGTGAGGCGGGTCATTTCTTTTTGTAGCCAGTCCACCGAGTTCTTTAGTTGTTCCACCTCGGCTTCTTTGTCCCGCAAGTCGGCGCCACGAGTGTTGAGAGCCTGGTCGCTCTTTCGGCGAGCGACGCTAGCATTGCGCAATCTGTCTTCAGCTTCATCACGAGCAGCGACGAGCAATCTATTTTCTGAAATGAGTTGGTCGAGACGGGACTCGATATCTTGTAAGTGTTGCATGCTGCGGCGACGGCGGACACTAGGCGGTCGGCTGGGCGACCGCGGGGAACTGGGCGTCTCACCCCAACCCTCCTAATAAAAAACAACAACATTAGTAAACAAACACCAAGCAACCGCCAAATTAAACCGATCGGAAAATTCAGATAATCAAAAGAAAAAGAAAAAGAATAAACTATCAACTTACATAGACATCCGACATGTTTCGTAGGGGACGCTTGCCCTTGTCGGTGACGGGGTCGTAAGAGGAAGAAGAAGGAAGTTGATCGAGATCGAGATTTGGGGGAGGCTGGGAATCGTCTAGCGCACGACTAGCCGCCCGCAGATCACTACTCGTGCTCCGATTCGTGCGACGTAGTTTTCCCTTGCTACCGCTAGGCTTTAGAACAGGCATGCCTTGCTCGGGTGTTTTTAAAATTGGGGAGTCGCCAGAGCTTCGGCTTCGAGAAAGGTCATCTTGGCTGCGACGAGCTTGTTCATTTTCCGGTGTCGGCCATGCCTCTCGGTCTCGAGAAGTATCTGTAAATTTCCGCACGGGGGTGACAGGTCGTACAGGTGATCGTGAAGGTGGAAGAACATGTTCGGGCTTGATCTCCAGACGGGGCGTCCCGTGCTGAGCCATGGTCGATTTGCTCCCGGCGGCTGGTTCTTGCTCCGCAATCGTGTCTAGCGGAGTCCGGGGTCGCGAAATCGAGTCATCTCCATACGGACCTCCGAACAGTGACCGGGATGGGGAAGGGGCCCGCACGGCTGCGATGGTCGGTTCTTCCAAGTTCCAAGTTCGGGGGGTTTCTTCGTGTCGCCCGTGGACAACGGAGGGAGTTCGGCGTAATCCACATGGAGATTCAGCGACAGTCTCCATTTGTGATGGCAGGAGATGCCGGGGAGAAGATGACTCTTCGGTTCGAGTAGAAGGCGATGAGCCAAATAGTGTAGAAGATCGTTCTTTTGAGGTGGAGTGCATAGGGGTAGTTGAGGGTTCTTCCAAGGAACGCTCGTCATGCTCGGGAAGCTCTGGCTCCTGTGTAAGTTCTTCCGTAGAAGGAACCTCCGCTGGAGGGGTATCCTGTTCCATTGATAAATCAATGTCCTTTGTAGCTTCCAAAGGCGCCTCCGCGCTATATTCAACGATTTCTTTGGTGTTAATAGGAGCGTTGGGGAGTGCTTCCGAGATGGGGATCGCAATGTCGCGATTCGCTTCCAAGTCCGCTGTCATCTCTTCATGAGCACTATCTTTTACCGACGGTGTTGATCGTTTCAGGCGAAACCCTGCGCGGGGTATGTCGGGGAAAAGGTTGGCAATAGTAGAGCCTCCGGGAGTCGTAGTCCTGGCAGGAGGCTCGGTCTCAATCTCCTTGGGCGCTGGGGTTTCGATTGCCGGCTCAGGATGGGAATCGGAGGCAAGGTCAACCTTCTTATGAGATGGCTCCTGGGCAGACTCTTCAGACTCTGCCGGGGTTGCTTGCTCTGACTTGCGCTTGTTCTTTTTGGCCTTCTTTTTGGCACTCTTGCTAAGTGGCTGCTCAACGGCAACCTCCGGCTCATTTGCTTCCTGTAGTTCTGAGGGGATGGCATTTTCATCGAAGGCCTCAATGACTTCGGGAACAGGGTTGGGCACTTCAGGCTCAACCTCGACAATTTGATCAAAGAGTGGCTCAGCGTTGGCAGATTTGTTGTGGTCCCACTCGATCGCAGGCCACTCTTCGTCCTCCTGGTTTGGCTCACGTAGTGTTGGAGCTTTCAGATCGGTTTCTTCAACCGCGAATTCCTTGTCAATGAACCCCACAGCCTCGGATGGCTGAGCAGCCTCTGCGGGAGATTCATCTATGGGCAGAGGATCCGCCTCCGGTATTTGCGTGTGCTGAGGATCGACTGCGGCTTGTAATTCTTCGGTGGGAGATGCCTCAACGCTTGTAACTGCCTCGGACGTTGCGACCTCAGCTGCCTTGTCTTCTACAGCATCATTATCTGGGGAAGGTTCCAAAATGAGACCCTTCTTCTTGGCTTTTCGCAGTTCCTTCTTGGACATCTTCTTTAGATCAAGTACAATTGCTTCTGGCTGTGGTGCCTCTTCGGTTGCTTCGAGGTCACCATCCACCGGAGTCGGTACCTGAGGCACCTCATCCTCGCTCTTCTGTATTTCTTCCAGGAAGACATCCTGTCCAAGTGTCTCAGTAACACTCTTGTTTGCTTCAGGCTCAGCAACAGCGACGGTAGATTCGTGCTTCTCGATAAGCTCTGGCTGCTGGGCCTCTAGCTCTTCAACTAAAACTTCAAGGTCAATAGGGGACTAAAATTCATGTTATTGTAGGTCAAACTTACGGGACCGAGCAGTCGACTCTCCCTGATCTGGGGTCTCAATCTCAGGTTCGATGACGGCTTTGCTTGCCTCGTCTTCACCAAACGCCTCGATGTCGCGAGTGGCGTCAAGGCTCTCGGAGGGTATGGCTAGATCCGTAGCTTGAGGCAACTCTTCACTAACTAATGGGCCCGCCTGGTCAACAGGCTCTTGCTTAGACTTCTTCTTTGCCTTTTTCTTTGCCTTTTTTGACAGCTCAGGCGTTTCGGGCTCGACAGAGACGTCTTCTTGAACCACGTTGTCGAGATTTGCGCTTGACTCCTCCGTAGCCTCTGTTGGTTGCTCGATGGTTTCAATTTCCCTCTCGGCAGTATCTTCAACAGGTTCGTTGGAGGTTGGCTCGAGCTGCTCCTCAAGATCGCGTTCCACTGAATGAGGTCGTAAATCGTCATCAGCTGCAGGGGTCGAGACATCTTCTGATGCTTCGATCGGTCCGGAGGCTTTATCGGCTGTGGTAGGCTCCTCGACGGCAGTATCTTGCTCAGAGGGTTTATCGTCTTCGACAGCAACGGCAGCTGCGGCGGCGGCGGCGGCGGCGGCAGCCTTCTCGGCTCTCTTTTTCTTCTGCTGCTTCTTGCTCAGGCCTTTGAATTCATCAGCAGATTCCTCTGCGGTAGGTTCCGCAACTGCTATCTCTTGCGGGGCATCTGTGGTAGAATCTTCTTGTGCATCCTGTACAGGTGTCTTTGGGGAGACCTCCGCGGCTTCAATTTCATTGCTGGTAGCTGTTTCCTGCTCTTCGGCACCAACTGATTCGACAGTTTCAGGAATCCGCTCGGCACTATCGGAAGGCTGAACGGGGTCTTCGTCGGCAGTTACTGGCTCCGTGACTGCTGCTTCTTCTTGCACTGGTGCAGGAGCTTCGGGAATCTCAGTATCTAGAGATCGCTCAGCCGCTTCACCTTGCTCTTCTTCCTGGGCCTTGGCCTGTGCTTCAAGTTGCTTCGCACGCTTTTTCTCCTTCTTGCTCATCTTCCTCCCCAATTCGGCTTGCAGGGGCTCGTCCAAAGAAGCTGGCTGTTCCTCAGTAGCTTCAATCTCTTTTGAAAGGTCGAGATTTTCAGCTACATTGGGCTCAGCTGCGTCGTTGGTTTCTTCGGTCTGACCAACAACAACTGCTTCGGGCTCCTCGACAGCGGCCACCGGCTCGACTTCAGCTGCTTCCTCGGCTCCAAGCTCTTGGGATGGTTCAGGAACAGCTTCTTGGCCTTCGGTGACAGCCGGTGATTCTGGCTGGGTAAGAGGCTCCTCCTCTGCCACCCCTTCTTGGACCTTCTTCTTCTTTTTCTTATCTTTCTTCTTCTGCTTCTTAGACTTCTCGGACTCCTCGGCGGGAATTGCTTCGCCGCTAACAGGCGTAACGGTTCCTCCTTCCGTCTCAACGGGGGTCTCAACTGGCGCCTCGGGGGGCACCTCAAGTATTAATTCCTTCTCAGCCACCTCATCTTCTGGTGCAGATGGCATCTCTTTCAAATCAACATTTCTATCAGTTTCCTTTTCTGCGGTCTCCTCCAATACCGTAGATTCTTCAACATTCTCCTTCGTAGCATCAACATCAAAACCAACCTCCTTTTCCTCTGAAATTTGTGGCTCCTCTGTCACAGGAGCAACACCAACACCCTCCTCTTTCACAGCAGACTCACTCACATCGCCAAAATCATTTGAACGCTCAAGCACGGGAGGGGGAGGATAATCTGAAGAACGACTCTCTAACTGCCGCTGCTCTACCTGCGAAGATACGATGTCATCAGTCGAAGTCAATGTTTGTGCCGGTAAGTCGGGCATTTGTGTGTCGTGGGACTGAATGTCTTTACCGTCATCTTCCGCGGGCGAGGGAGCCATTTCGGGTGCAATCTGCTCCGTAGAGGCTGTTTCGGGGGCAACGGCTTCGGCACCAGCTGCTGTGGTCGCGGGCAAGGTTGATTCTTGTGCTGAGGTCGTCGACTCATCGGCAGGCGATTCGGTTGTAGATTCTTCGGCGCTGACATTCTTGGACTTTCGCTTCTTTTTCTTTTCGGCCTTCTTAGCTTTACGTCGCTCCTCGGCGGTCATTTCAACATCGAGTTCCGCCTCGGTAGTTGGTTCAGAAGCGCCCGCTTCTTCGGTCGAAGGCTCAATTTCCTTCTTGGCGGGAGGTTGGGGGTCTTCCAATTCTTTTGGAGCGGCGATCTCTTCCTTGCCGGCATCTTCGGTTTCTATGGTTGTCGGCTCGGGCTCAGTGGGCTGAGCAGCCTCAGATACCTCAGTCTCATTGGGCTCGACAGCTGCCTCTGGTTGTTGCTCGGTAGAAATATCCTCGGGCTGGGCTTCAGAAGCTTGGTTGTCGTCTGGCTTGGGCACCTGGCTATCGTCGGCGGGGATGTCCTCGATTGCAGCGGGCTGAGAGTTATTGTCAGGTTGAGGCTCAGCAGCAATTTCTGGTTCCTCGGGTGCCTTAGAAGGAGCAGAAGGTTCTTCTGGGGTCAACTCCAGAGACTTGGCTTTCTTCTTGCGCTCCTTCTCCTTCTGCTTCTTGCGCTTCTTACGCTCCTTGGCTGATAAATTGGCCCATTCGGGATCCTCTTCCTCCTCCTCGGCTTCAGCAGCTGGAGTTGCGGGGCCTTCAGCACTATCAGGCTGCTCATCAACTTGGACTTCAGTCGAGGGGCTGTTCTCTGGCTCCTTAGTCATCTCTTCGACGGAAGGCTCAGGCAGAGACTGCTCTTTTTCTTCTGGCTCGGAGGTCGCGTGGATAGCTTCGACAGCCTCAGAAGCCTCAGAAATGTCTCTGGGGGCCTCATCTGCTGTACTTTGAGCCGGACTGGTCTCAAGTGTGTCTTGCCCAAGAGAGTGTTCGACGGGTCCTTTGAGCTCCTCCGATTTGACGGGTGTCTCGGTCGCTTCTAGGGCTGGAGTGGGCTCAACAGACACAGATTCCGGTAATTCAGTGCTGTCCGCGGGAGCAGTGGACTCGACTGCTGGCTGCTCCTCGGCCTTTGCCTCGGCCTGAGCCATATCAGTGCCATCCTCAAAAGAAACAGATTTGCGCTTGTCCTTCTTCTTTTTCTTCTTTGATTTGGTGGACATAACTTGGGCTTCTGTCTCTTCGATCTGACTAGTTGGCTGGTCCGCTGTAGACGTTTCTTGTAGAGCATCATTTAGGCTTGCCTCGTCGAGCTGTTCTGTTCCTTCTATAACATCATACATCAGCATAATTTCATGTACAATGGGATCCCGGGCCCGCTTACCAATGGGAGTCTCTTGAAGTTCACTGCCCTTCAATTCCTGAGAGGCTGCCTGAATATCCGGTTCTGTGGTCTCGGTGCTTGGCTGGTCAGATAAAGAAATTTCTTTCTGACCTTCATCTATGTTTGACTCGTCAAGCTTCTCAGATGGTTCTATCAATCAATTGTTAGCCAGTCCTCCTCGGAATTAACGTGAATTGTACTTACCAGGGAGTGGCTCAGTATGAGGCTCCTCTGCTTTTGGAGACTGGGGCTGGGATTCGGTTTGCGAATCTTGGTCCGCACTGGCAGCTTGTTCCTTCTTCTTCTTCTTCTTATTCTTCTTCTTGGAGCTCGTAGAAGTAGACTCAGCTTCCTCGGCTGGCGCAACAGTCGCAGATTCTGTAGGTGTGGTACTCTCTTCACCCACAGCAGGAAGTTCCAAAGAGGGTTCAGCAATGGGAGTCTCATCCATGGATTTTTCCACATCGTTCGTTTCTTCAGAGGGCTTCTGCTCAGGGAATCCTTCGGCGGTGGTGTCAGGCTCCTTGGTAGTCTCGTCTGGAATCTCATTAATCGCGCCAGATTCAGTAGCTGAAGACTCAAGGGGAACATCTGCTGTCTGTTCAGAAACGGGCTCAGGTGTATCCAAAGGAACATCCTGGGTTGGTGGCTGCTGGGAGACTTCCTTGTTGACAGCGGGCACCTCTTGGCTTTCTTCAGACTCAGCCTTGGGCTCAGTCTCCGATGGAATTGAGGGCTCATCAACATTGAGGGCCTCGTCAACATTGAGGGCCTCGTCAACATTGAGGGCCTCGTCAACATTGAGGGCCTCGTCATCTGCCGAGGCAGGAACCTCGATGGGAGGGGAAGAATCAACATCGGCGGTTTTTTCATCTGCTTGTTCTACGGCAGTCTGTTCAGAAGAAGCTTCAGCTTCGATGGGAGTCTCAGCCTCCAATTGCTTGGACTTCCGCTTGTTTTTCTTCTTTTCCTTCCTCTTTTCAGCTGCAGACTTTGGCTGCTCAGGCTCGGTAGACTGCTCAGGCTCAACGGGTTGCTCAGGCTCAACGGGTTGCTCAGGCTCAACGGGTTGCTCAGACTCTGCAGGTGTAGATACAGGTTCATCCTTTGCTAGCTCAGTCTCTTCGGTGGCAAAGGCGACCTCCTTAGCGGGCGCCGGGGTAGCGTCATCTGCAGGCTGTTGAGTCTCAGATGGCTCGCCTTTCTCTTCTTCTCCCTGGGCCGTCTCAGCTGGGCTAGTTACCTCATCGAGTACGATATCACGCGTAGACTCGACATTTTCAAGATCAGCAGAAAGGGTTTCAGCATCAGTCGTCACTTGAGCGTCCTGCTCAGGCACCGCTACATCGTTCTCAGTTGCGGGCGCTGGAGTCTCCTCGGGAACTTGGACTTCAACGATAGAAGGCTCAATATTTTTGTGGGACTCAGCAGTAACGTCATTGGCCGGCTCAGCTGCAGGGGCTTCGATTTCTTTGCTTGGCTCAGATACTTCGGTCTCGGGAGCAGGTTCAGGCTCAGTGGGCTTCGAGTCCTCTGGGACAGAGCTTACACTTTGCTGTTTGAGCTTCTTCTGCCTCTCCTTCCACTTCTTTTTCTGGGTCTTCGATAAACCAGGCGGTGGCTCGTCGGACAACTGTTCAACTTCTGGTGTCTCTTGTGGCGCCGGAGTCACCTCTTGGACAGCCTCTCTCTCGGCCGGCTCGGCAGGGGCCTCTTTAACGGCATCTACGGTGGGCTCAGGGTCATGAACGTCTGATTTGAGGCCCAGCTCCTTGGGTTGCTCAGTCTCCGTTGAGAGTCCTTCCGAGGCAGCTGTTTCTTGCAACTGCTCGGTTGAAGTAGCTTCGGTCTCGGCAGCTTCTGTCAGTGCAGGCTGCATGGCCTCAGATTCGACAGGCTGAGTATCGGGCTCAATAGGTTGGGCTTCCGACTCTGTAGGCTCGGTGGGCTGAGGATCCTCGGCTGGCTGAGCAGATTCAGCAGACTCAGAAACCGGCTCAGTAGACTCAACAGCAGGCTCAACAGCAGCTTCAGTAACAATCTCAGGAGCAATTTCGGCAGACTCGGTAGCGGGTTCGGTTGACTCAGTAGGCCCAGCGAAATTAGGGTGCACAGAAGGATCAGCAGGCGCAAATTCCGCTGTTTTATCTTCATCCGGAATCGAGGAAACGCTCTGCTGCTTCGCCTTCTTCTTGGCAGCCTTCTTCGCAGCCTTCTTTTGCGCAGCTGTCAAAGGAACTTCGGGTTCAGCTTCAGCCTCGACATTCCCAACAGACTGAACTTCATTTTCCACGACAGTTGTTGCGGGCTCTACAGGTTCAACGGGCGTTGGCTCGGCATCGGCAGCTGGCACAACCTCAGGCTCCTTTGGTGCCTCAATTTGCTCAGGGACCTCCTCTGGGATATCTCTTGTCGTCTCTTCGGGCTCAGAGGGGCGGATTTCTTCGGCAATCGGAGTTTCATCGTTAGAAGGCTCGGTAGTCGCTGGCTGTTCAAGGTCGATTTCTCTGGTAGCTTGGTCGGGCTCGGGTTGTGACTCGGCAGATGGCTTCTCTTCAGAAGGAGCTTCATTTCCTTCGGAGACAACAGACTTCCGGTTCTTCTTCTTGTTCTTCTTGCTCTTCTTCGAATGTGTCTCTGATGGCTCTTGGGGATGAGCTTCCTGGGACTCGGAGGCAGGAATAGCTTCTGTGACAGCTTCGGGGATGACTTCGGTCACAGGTTCGGCGGAAGGCTCAGCAGAAGGTTCAGGTTCAATATCATTCTTTTCCTCTGGAACCTCGGGTTGTTCTTCAACGGCCTCCTCAAAGGCATCTTCATCTGTTTCGGCGGCTTCCTGGGGAGTCTCTGCAGGGGCAGAAGCTGGCTGGGCATCCTCTGGCTGTGCTGTGACCTCATCTGATGGTTTCTGTTCTTCAATTTCTACTGTCGGGATAGGTTCAGAGGACTCAATTGCCTCAACGAAAACAGGCTCTGCAGATTCCTGAATCTCGCGAGCTTCTTGGAATCCGGAAAAGTCTTCCTCAGCTTGCGCAGGGGCATCACTGACAGGGATTTCTTTCTCTGCAGACTCATCCACAACTGGAGCCTCAAGAGATCGGCTAGCTTCGGCGTCTTCTTGGACCTCAGGAGGAGCATTTTCTTCTGGCTGGGGTTGGAACTCGGTAGCTGGAACAGCTGCTTCGTCGGTGGTCTTCTCGGCCACATCGGCAGACACATTCTCATCCTGAGTAAGTGAAGAAACGCTCTTGTTCTTCTTGTTCTTCTTCTTGGCCTTGCGTGCTTCCTTCTTGGAAAGACCCTGAGTGTCCTTGTCCTGTTCGTCCTCGTTCACTTCTGGCGCAGCAACTTCAGCTTCGGCCGGTGCATCGGATTGGGTTGGAGCAGATGTGATGGAGTCGGGAATTTGCTGCGGCTGATCCTCAGTAGCAATAGCGGCAGCTTCCACGGATTCAATGGGAGGAACAATATCGGAATCAAGATTGATATCTCCTGACCTTTCCACAGAGGTGGGCTCAGGCTGGGGCTGTTCGTCCACTACAGCGGGGGCCTCAGCATGCTCCTCGGTATGAATAACGGGTACAGACTCGACATCAATATCTCGAGAAGTCTCCAAAGCAGTGAGCTCGGGCTGAGATTCAGCCGAAATTTTTGTCTCAACAGCTGGAACGGCTTCAGGCTCTGTAGAGGGGATATCGGCGGTAGTAGCTTGTTCCTCGCCAACCGATGAAGCCTCAGCAGGAGTATCAACGCTCTCACTACCTTGCTTCTTCTTTGCCTTCTTTTTCTTTTTCTTCTGAGACTTCGATTCCTTGGCCTCTTCAACAACTGCCTCTTCGACTGTCTCAGGCTGGACAGGCTCAACGGGCTGTTCAGAAGATTCAGGTGCTAATTCTCTGCTAGCTTCAGCGTCCACCGGTAATTCTTGATGCTCAAGTTGCTGGGGAGGATGCTCTTCAATTGTGGCGCCAGGCTCGCCTAACTCCTCGGCGACAGCATCATGGGCAATATCCGAGAAATCGAGTGATTTATCGCCGGAAGCAGGCGGCAAATCAGTAGCTTCATCAGCAACTGGCTGCTCGGTGGACTGCGGCAGCTCCTTGTCCGTGGATTCAGGAGCTTCCTCGTAGGATTCGGCGGCAGCGATGGCAGCAGCACCAGCGATTCCAGCAAGTCCGAGCTCAGTTGCAGTATTCTCGGAGGGCTTCTCTTCAGAGGTCTCCTCATGAACAGACTCCGGCTGAACAGTGATATCGCGGTCATGTTCCTGAATAGTAGCGATATCTTCCGGTAGGTCTTTCACGGCAATAACTGATCCTGAAGCGGAAGGGGGGGCCTCCGTAGATTCAGAAGGAGGAACATCGCGACCCTTATCAGGGTTCTCTTCCAATAAGTCCTCAAGAGTATAGAACTCGGGCTTTTGCTTTTGCTTCTTGGCACGCTCGAGACTCTCACCAAAGTCTTCGGCTGTAGGCGTTGCTTGTTGAGAGCCGAGCAGGTCCTGATCTTCGTATTCATTCGCACGTTCAGTCGAAATCGTCAAATCTGAAGGTCTCCGACTAGAATCAAGCGGAGTAGGATCAAGTGGCTCCCAGCTTCGAACGGCATCTTCATCATGCAATGATCGGAGGTTTTCAACGGACGGAGCGCGAGAGGAAGTCTTGCTGGATGGGAGGGATGGAAGTTGTTCGTCGACTTCTGGCTCTGTCTTAGATGCACCATACTGCTCAACAAGGTACATTGGGCGCATTTCACCAGAGTACTCAACAGATTTGGGGCGACGATGGCGAGATTGAGGTGGAGATCCTGAAGAACCAGGCGTTATAGGGAACTCAGCAGGTATCGAGCGTTGGAGGCTAGGAGATGTTGGGGGTCGGCGGAAGTGCAAAGGCACTGCGGTTGGCGATTCAGTCGAGCGGTTGATGGACATCCGTCGAGATTGGGTGTGGTCTCGAGATGTTTCAGGGGAGGAGGGTCTACTTTGGGACTTCGGGGTGGCATTAAGGGCTTTTTCAGTAGGACGAGGGGAAGCAGATTGGCTTCTTGGACGATTGTGAACGATTTCTTCTCCCAACGTTAAGCCAGCTGCTGCGAAAGCAGCACCCTCTGCCATGTTTTCAAGCCCCGAAGCACCGCTTTCAACGCGCTCAGCCGCGGGTGGCATTTCGAGGCTTTCCTCTAAAAAAGAGTTTTCGCCGTCGTCATTATGTTCCGATTGTTTCCAGTCCTGTACATGGGATAATACCAATGAAATGCTTAGTAAATGTAACTCTGTTTTTTTTGTTCTGGTTTGGGGTGTGTGCAATTTGGATATATCAGGGCGTAGCTGAAAATATCCAGAAGAGTAGGTAACTATATGGCACATAAAGTGTACAAATGAGGCGTGCAACAACATAAACAAGAAGTCAATAAGAAAAAAAGAAAATTCAGAATATTATACCTTCTCAGAATCCCGACGTCTCCCCGAATCGACAATGTCTCCGTAACGTTGTCGGCGCTTCTCCTCCTTCTCTTGTCTTTTCGATCTGTACTCCTCCAGATTCGCCTCGCTCTTCACACTTACCTTGTCGGAGTCGTAATCATCAAGCTTGTCACCGCTAGAGCTGCGATGACTAGAGTGTCTCTTCCGTCGCCGTTTCTCATCATCAACGCCGGCTTCAGAAACGGCCTCTCGAGACGCACGCTTGTCTACAGACGAAGATCGAGACGATGTACGAGACGATGGGCGCTTTTCTTCCGATGTTGACACCCGAGAGCCAAAGAGGCTGCGCAGAATTCCACCAGACTTGTCCTTTTCCTTCTCATCTTTGCCTCGGCGCTTCTCCTTCTCTCGCTCATCAATTCTAGCAGGAGAAGATGTGATTGAAGCAGTATCATCGAATACACTGTCACGGGAAGAGCGATGGCGATGCTTGCGGCGCTCGGACTTGTCTTCATATTCAGGGGCAGTAACTGCAGACATGGCATCATCGTCTGCGGGGAGTATATCGCTATCACGGGAAGAGTGATGACGGCGCCTGCGGCGTTCGGACTTTTCATCATCATCACCAGGAAGAGAAACGGAATCGTCATCGCGAGAAGAATGGTGACGACGTCGACGACGCTCAGACTTTTCGTCATCATCACCAGGAAGGGAAACGGAGTCGCTATCGCGAGAAGAGTGGTGGCGACGTCGGCGACGCTCGGATTTTTCATCATCATCATCATCATCAAAAGTCATAACAGAACGAGCATCATCATTGTCATCAGCAACGGAGAATGTATCACTGTCACGCTTGGAGCGGCGCTTTCGATGTTTCTTCTTGTCCGCGTCCTCATCTTCATTCACATCAAAGCTCTTGGCAGCAATAGCGGCAGCGGCAGCGGCAGCAGCCGGACCAGCGGCGTCACGTAAAAATTCTAAGTCATCCCCGCTACGACGTGATTTCTTAGACTTTGTCGGGGTCTCAATTTCTCTCTCAACTGGAGCAGAGAAAACGGAGCGAGAATCGTCACGGTACTGCGAGAATTCTCGAGTGTCTTCAGGTGTATCAAAGCCACCGGGCATGGAGAGAACATCGTTCTCGGGCGAAGTAGATCGTACACGCTTTTCATTTAATTCTTCCATCGCCCTCTGGGCAATTGAGGTTCGTTCGCGGGGTTCGGAGGGGGATACGATGTTCTTTTCGATGGCTTCAGGCTCAGAATAGAGTGGCTCAGCTTCGATGACATGCTCGATGGATGGCTGCATATCCCTAGACTTGTTTGACTCGTCATTCTCAATCTCGCCTTCGACAAATCCATGAGATTTATCCTGGTCCTCTATCCACTTAGAGCGAGGAGAGAAAGTTCCTTCATCTTCAGAGCCAGGTGGAGAAGTACGGGTATGGTACTTGGGGTCATTGATCACGACCGAAGGATCGAATCCAGCAGCTTCAGTTCCAGCGGCGACAATGGCAGCAAACTCGATATCAGTTCCAATATCACGGTTGCTGGTAATATCTCGAGACTTGTCGTCAGGTGGGGTCATGGCGAAATCTTTATTAGAATCATCCAGTGGGGAAATATCATAATCAGTCGGCTCATGCTCAGAAGAGGAGAAAACTTCGTATTCATGGGTTTTGTCGTGGCCCCAGGAGACTCGAGAGCCAGTCGTGGATCTTTGCGGCTTCCATTCGGGTTCGGACTCCTGTTCTGCTTCGCGCACTGGCTCGGGCTCGGGTTCGGGCTGGGGTTGTTGCTCAGGTTCTGAGTGGCGTTCAAGTTCTCGCTGGCGACCTTCAACGATAACATCTGGAGGGCCAGCTGTAGGTGTTGTACCAGTTACAGAGCCATTAACGCTGTGATCAGGGGTAGGTTTGGTGAGCGTCAATCCGGGTACGTCCCAAGGGAGGTTACGATCTTCATACGGTTCTGGTCCAAAAAAGAGCTCGTCTTGTTGCTTCTCAGGCTGGTGGTCTTCGCGCTCGCTAGCGGGAACGATTTCAACAATCGTAGGCTGGTGTGTAGGTTCTTCGATATCCTTGTGCTGATCGGGGCTACGTCTGAACTCTTCTGGTGCGTAGAAGTCTGCATAGTTTTCGTAAACGGGGGAGGCTCGGCGTGAGGAACTTCTGCTGCGGTCTTCCTTATGCTCCACGGCTGGAGCATCGTCTTCAACGGGTACAGGAACGTCAGATTTAGCAATAACGGATGATTCCATGTCTTGTCGAGCTTGTTCTCGCTCCTTGCGACGCTTCTCTCGGCTCTTGCTATAACGATCTGTACTGCGGTCGGAGGGTGTTGCATCATCGGACTTGCTAGAGGAAAGAACAGTACTAGCAGCAACACCGGTGAGGGCGCCAGCGGCGACAACCTCAGCAGCATCCTTCCAATACGTATCTTTTTCTTTAGTAGCCTCGCAACGATGGCGTTCTTCCTCATCTCGTTCTCTGCGGCGTTGCTCTTGGCGCTCAGTCTCTCGACGTTCAGCTTCTTGGCGCTCAGCTTCTTGACGCTCAAACTCCTGACGTTCATACTCCCGGCGCTCGTATTCACGACGCTCAAATTCACGTCTGGACTTCTCCTGTCTCGCTTCCTCTTCTTCGCGATCGACCAATTTCACGGGCTCTTCTGAGAAGTCATCGCGCGATTTTCTGTCACGTCGATCTTGCTGACGGGTTTGTTCATCTGTCAAGGCGAATGAGACGGAGGCCAGATCCTTGGTTGTGGATCGACGCTTGGGACCAGAAATGGAGCTCTCCTGAACAGGGAAAATGGGGGAAGAGTCTCTGCGGCGGGGCTTGCGAAAGTCTTCTCGACGGTCTTCGGGGATCCACGCGGGCTCTCGGGAGCCTTGAACCTGCTGACGGTACAGATCACGATCATTGGCAAAGATAGGAGGAATATCAGCAGGGCTGTATGCAGGAATAGACCCGGGCAAGCCACCTTGGGTGGTGTAGACGGCTTGTGAAACAGGTGTAACAGGCTGAGGTTGTTGAAGAGGAATGGGTCCGGGACGAACGAGGGGTGTTTGGTCTCTCGAAAGAACAGATGGAGACATCTTGATGGCATCAAAGCGAGCGGGGTCACCGGTAGCCATTGGATAGACTTGCTGAAGGCTTCCAGTGCTGCTTGAGACTCGGCTATCACGGTCGCGGGCAACAGAAGCTATGGCAGCACCACCAAGAGCACCGACACCAGCTGCAAGGGCAGCATTGGCAGCGGAAGATTTCTTTTCCTTCTTGCTCTTCTTCTTTTTCTTGTTGAAGCCAAAAAAGTTCCAACCGCCAGGGCTTGAGTCAGATCCAGAATCAGTGCTACTAGCACCGAATGCTAAAGCAGAGCTAACACTCTGGGAAGATTGATCTTCTGATTCAGCATCAATCCACTCCTCATCTTCATTGGCGGAGGAGGCATAGTTTGAATGACGGGATCGGGACTCTCTAGCAGTGAGAATCTGGCCAGTACTCCGACTACGACCATGAGGAGATGAAGCAGCAAGAGCTGTTGCTGTTGCGCCCAATCCCAAGATCGCGGCATTGACATCTTCGTTCTTCTTCTTCTTTCCCTCCTTCTTCGATAGCTTGGCTTTTGCTTTCTTCGAAAAACCACTTCCAAAAGCAAGATCCGCATCAAGCGAAGATGAGGACGAACTGTTGAAAGAGAAAAAGCCTCTGCGCTTACTCCGCTTCTTCTTGCGATTGTCCGAAGACGAAGTAAAGAAAGAAGTAAATCCACCAACAGACTTTGAAGAGGGTCGAGAAACATCAACGAAAGATGCGCTGGAAGAAGATTCCTTTCGCCTTTGACCCCGAGCCGGTGAGCGACTGCGAGATCGCTGGTGTGATTTTGCCACGGCCAGTGCTGCACCACCAACTGCGGCACCCAATGCGGCCTCCTTCACGAACGAGTGGCGGCCAGATCTTGAAGAGGATCTAGATCGAGAGCGCGTACGACGAGAATACTTCGAGTCAGACTGGTAGTGATCGTGTGGAGGTGATCTAGGCCGGCGAACAACACCTCGTGAAGTATAGCTTTTGCGATCAGACATAGAGGCAGTCTCAGCATCGTAAGAGGAGACGCGCTCATCAGCGACACGACCAGACCGAACACTGTAGGAGTCATTGAATTCTTTGCCTGCAAAGAGCCCTCCAGCTAGCACTCCCGGAAGCCAAGAGGTAGACTTGTTTGACCTTCCAGATCTCTTGCGTCGACGACTTTCATCTTCCGATGGTTGGTACCGGCTGAGCTTGTCTACACGAGAGCCACTACTACTGCTGTAACGATCGGCAGAGTGGCGGCGCCCATGATAATGATGTTGGCGAGGTGCGTCAACAGAGCTTGTGCCGGGTTCGAAACAATACTTGCAGAGACCAATAGATTCCGTGTAGTCTTCGAAGCGACCGACGCCTTCCGGGTCACGCCAAAAGTCTGCAAACTTTGACATGGGGCTTTGCTGGCGGTGTCGAAGTGCTAGAGCACCAGTGCCATGGGGATAAAAGCCAGGGTTCGGGAATAGCGTACCCTGCGGGTCTTGGGGGCAACATTGCATTGTTGGCGCCAGTGGTGTAAGGAGGCGCACCAGAAGGAGAAGGAGATGGGTGGTCATAGTTGTGGAAATTGTAATGCGCTATGTCTTCGGGGTTAGAGGAAGGCGGGTGGTCATGATGGCTAAGCATGTACCCCGCTGCAGCGCCCGCAGCCGCAACGCCAACACCAGTGCCGACGCCATGAGAATGAGAATGAGAATGAGAATGAGATTGAGATTGAGGCGGCCTGTTAGTACTTGTGGCAGCCGGCTGCGGGTACGAGTTTGACTGCGAGTATGAGGTTGATTGTTGTACCGCAGAAGTCGAATGTTGGGATTCCTCATGGTAAGAAGACGAGCCTCCGCTAAGTCCATAAGCAGCTGCGCCAGCTACGCCAGCAGCGGCAGCGGCAGTAGGGATAGCGCTTGATGAGGTTGGCTTGGAGGAAATCTTCCCAGGCTTTGGCGGTCTCGATGAAGTAGGCTTTGCTGGTACTGTCGCCTCGGGGACTGTAAATTCATCATCAAAGTAAGCTGCGGCCGCACCAACCTGACCCATAGTACTGGGCTCTGGAGGGGGGTTAACAGAGGGGGAAGCTGTCATCAGGTGAGCTTGGCTGTTGGGAATCACAGGCGGTTTGTGAGGTCGAACACCGGGCTGTTCCGAAACAGATTGACCTTGGTCGCCGTAGTAGTCTGCCGCCGCGCCTGCAGGATTATTAGGAGGATAATAAGGTTGCGCTACATCGGTCGGGAACTGACCAGGGAACTGATGTTGAATATGTGGATCATGTGTCTCTGGCGAGGCACCATGATGAGGCGATCCAGATGATGGCACATCGGCACCAAATTGGCCTGGGAATTGCGAGAAACCAGGAGGGCCCATGTCGGTGGCGAACTGCGCAGTCGGCGCACTGGGAGGCATAGACGTCGAGATGGGGGGGGTAGGGCTCGCCCGATTGTGTGCGCGGGCGCTCACGACGCTCGCGCTCGTTATCCAAGTCATCATCCAACCCTCTCTCACTCGCTCTGCGACTCTTTCTCTTATCGCGATCTCTGCTTTCAGATCGATCTCTCGCGCGGCGATGGGAGCTTTTGCTGTCACGATCGCTATCTCTGCGTTTTGGTGTCCGCTCGATAATCATAGGATCGGGGCTTTCGATCGAATCGGGCTCGGCGGTAACATAGGTCGATGCGACAGAGTCGCCGGCGACACTGGGCGCGGCACGTCTGCTGCCTGAAGCGGAGGGCGAGTAAGACAATTCATCCAAGCCACGATCACGGTCGTCACCCCGTGAAGATTTGCGACTATGGGAGGATTTTGTCGAATCGGCTCTGCGACGGGTGCTCCTGGAGCTGGAGCTTGTCGTGCTTCGGGCATCGGAGGATGACCGGCCCCCGCCCATGAGGGCTTTGAACATGGTGGGCAGAAATTCAGAGGGATGCCCAGACGGGACAGGCCACCATGTGGGAGGTTAGGAATGTGTATTAATGGGGGGTAAGGGAGAGGGGAGAAAGGGGATTGGAATGTTGAATGTTAGATAGATGAATTGGGGGAGGCTGGAAAAGTCGGGGAAAATAGCGTTGTTATGGTTTGTTTTGGGGAGTAAACAACGGAGCTGAACCGTGGATCGTCGAGCGGAGTCCTTCTAGTACTAGGGTGAACCCACGGTCGCTCTCAGACGATCGGGAACTTACACTTTTTCAGCCTTGGAAACTCCCGTTACCTGTACCAAGATTGAGTAGATTTCGAGATCTTCGGGAGGGGAAGAGTATATGCACGATGCAAAACAAGTCGGGTATCAATGCAAGAAGAACAAAAGAGAAAAAAAAAAAAAAAAAGGATCAGAGCAATCGAGTCGGTGGCACAGGATGAAGTGTCTCTGCACTAAGTGGAGCGAATCAAAATCGCGGTGAAGGTGGAGTGCACGTGCCACTGCAGATTCGACAGCGTCATGGTTACTGCAGAATTGGTGTGTACATTAAGGATGAATACTGGATCTATGTATATTATATATGAAGAAATCATTATGATCAATTCTATTGCTGTACATACAATCAGTATAACTTCAAGTTTTCGCTTAAAATGTCTGTCCTCGGCTGTTGTTGCTAGTAACGACTGGATATATATATCGGGCATAAGTACATGGGATCGATGCACGTCAGCATATTTTCCAAGGTTCAAATTCAAGTTCTTTTGAACGTTTGAAAACAGTTTAAATCCAATCAATGCACAAAGAAAAGAACTAAATATCAAACTCAATTCATAAACAAAGACACATATGACTAAGATGGGAATAATAAACAGCGAGAGTATGTAAACAAGCTCCACCCGTAGGAAAACCGGGCACGAACCTTGGATCCTAAGGTGGAACCCATATTTACCTCGATCGAACCCGATCAATACCAGTCAGATAACTGCAAAAAATAAAGAAAAAATCGAAAAAAGCATAAATAAAAAATAATCCACAGCTCACTCAATCAGCCCTCATCAATCTCTCCAATCGACACCGAATAGAATGCTGAAACCAAAGCGGATACCCCCTCAACCTCTCCGCAATATACCCCGAAGAACCAGGAACCATAACATGCCCGCTCTCCCCCTTAAGAACCTGCTTCACCAAAGCCTCAGCAACAGTCTCCGGATAAAGCAACGGATTAACAAAAGAATCCTCCGGCGTCAACCGATCAATGAGTGTTGTCCTCGTAAAACTCTGCGTAACAAGCACAGTCCTAACCTTCGGAGCAGAGTACCTGGTCACCAACTCCGCAGCCAAACCTTCATGAAAAGCAATAGCCGCCGCCTTAGTAGCAGAGTAATCGACCATATTGGGCGCAACAGCATATCCAGCCTGCGAAGCAACAGTCACCACCATTCCATGGTTATCAGAGACCATGTCTGGTAAGAATTCCTGGGCAAGCCAGTAGTGCGCGAGGGAGTTAACTTCGAACATCGCGCGGGTTTGTTCGGGTGTTGTGCCTAGGATAGTACGACCGGTTAATAGGCCTGCATTGTTGATTAGGATTGTTGGGCGGCCGAGGGTGGCGCGGATTTGGGACGCGGACTCGGCGATTGCTGTTGGGGAAGTGATGTCGCATTTGTAGAAGCGGACGGTGTGTGGGAGCGGGTCGGTGGGGGAGGGTGGTGATATGTCTAGGATTGCGACCTTAATGGAGCGTTCGCCGAGGAGTTGGGCGATGCGACGGCCTATTCCGCCGCTGCCGCCTGTTAGGACGATAACTTCTTTGTTCCAGTTGTAGTGGTCTGTGACGGCGTTGTTGATGCTGCGTTTGTCTAGCCAAGCGCTGAGTCGTTGGAGGATAGCTATTGTTGCGAGGGATTTGAGTGCTTTGAGGAGGTGAGGGCGGGATTGAATGACCTCACGACCCTTGATGGTGTATTGGGCTAATGCGAGGAGAGGTAAGAGCTTCACTGGATCGAGCAGTGTGCGTTGAATCCAATTACTCAGTACGTCGGCCGTGAAGCCTGAGCTTGTAAGCGCCGTGATAGCTATAGGATAGGGCTGACAGATGAGACTTACCTTCTCTCGAGGGCCATTTTCTTGCTGGAGATGATGCCATTGTGTCTAGATGATACTGTTTAGGAAGGATACAAAGCTAGTTGATTTGATCTCACGGGGACAAAAGCTGTTCAAATACGTTGGAGTAAATGCAAGTTGTTGATCTGTTGGGCATAATTAGCCCGAGTTGATTATGCGGGGCAACCGAGGTCCGCGTGCATAAAAATTGCACTTGATCCTACCATAATCATAGTCTGCTTGACTGCTTGGCAGTGGTTTATTCATGGGCCAAAGCCCTTTATGATTTTTTGTCGAATGCACAATTATTATCTCAAGATAAATGGTTTCATTTTGCAGATATCCCCTTAAAATGACACCAGCCGCACAGAACTCAAGTCCATATCATATAGCATGGATATAGCATAATCACAAACCAAAGCTCCGTTACAAAAACATGGTCAAAACAACACAGAAGAAGTTAAAGGTTATCCCAAAAAGCCAACTTCCCAAAAAAAGCTCTCGTAGGGGGAATATAATCAGTATCACGAGAAAAACACAATTCGATCGCAGATGTCGCCCTGAGGCTGCTCATGATGAAAAGACAAAAAAAATAAAAATGCAACCCAGATAGTTGGAGATAAAGACACAGTAACAGATAAAGGTATCGATGTTAATGACAATGTAATAACCGCATTGGAACTCCCACTCCAAGAGTGCGCATCGCACATCAATGAGATTAGACCGTTTCAGGGTCATCAAAATGCAGAATGGTCTGCCCGCACGATCACAGAACCAAACAACTGGATTCAAATGAAATGTTTGTGTGACGCGGGGTTGAATCGTAGGCATGAACACTCCAATTTAACACCAAGGCCTGCACGGCCAAGAGGATCATAAAACTCCCAAACCCCCAAAAAGATAAAAGACAAAAAGAATAAAACAATAAAAGTAAAACAAGCATATAATGTAGCCAATAATAACTCCTTCATCATGTCCAAAAAATTGGACTAAGTCGGTTGTATCCTGAAACTTCCGTTACCAAAGACTTGCTCATAAATTTCGGTCAGAATGCGAGCATCAGCCCGGAGAGTAGGCGAGATGTTCTTGCTATACAATAAGAACTTGATAGTTCGTCTAAGCAATCTTTCAAGAACAGGTCGTTCCACCAGTTCATTCAACTCTGACATGTAAGTGGCTGAAAGGACAAGCATGTTTCCAAATTGTCTAGTGTCCAAATTAGTATGAGATTTCATTTGTTGGTTTCCGTGGGTCTGGGGATGACTTACGCATGGGCAGTGCCGAAAATATTGGTCACCACAAGACGTTCTTCCATTCCATCGAAGGCTTCCGTGCTAAGGATTGCGGATTCGACACAGACCTTACAGGCACGACAAAGCTTGCGCCACTTCTTCTTCTTTTCTTCCATCTCCCACTTTGCTAACGCCTCCGGGGAGAGATTCGGTGGTGTGCTACCCAAGTCACTCTTCATACGAGCCATGCTAGCCCCTCGTGCAGAGCCTGAGGTCATCGATGGAGACATTTGATTTGAATTAGAAGAATTTGCAGAACCGGGTTTGGCCTCCAATGGCATCTTATTGTAGTCCTTGTATTGTTCAGGATGGTGGAGCGCATGGAACAGCAATGGTCGGTGAATGATATATCGAGCTCCGTAGTATTTGGCTCTCATACGGGCGGAATTGATTTCAGTTGCGGGTGGATCTTCATCTTTCCATTTCATGACAGCCGGGAGGCTATCGCGCCAGAGGTCAAGGTTCATACTTAGAGCCTCTTGCACCGATGATGACCACCGCGCACCGGCGCCCGCATTTTCTGTAAGAAATAGTTAGTAAAGGAGCCGGGTATAAGAACAGCAATAGTGATTAGTTGAGTCAACCTACTTTCTACTTTGTAAAGATCAGTATGAACGCGATTAAGAACCTTGCGAAGATGAATTTGTGCCGAGTAGTGCAGCATCATTCTGGTAGGCTTGGCATTAAGGTCATCGGGAAGGTCGATTGTATATTTGCCCTTGGGTAAACCAATCCGACCCTCAAATCGAGAGATCCCACTGGCTGGAATGTCAAGTTCTGCTAAAAGATCACTTTCAAGCTGGAGACAAGTCCAATAGGCAAAGTTGTAAAGATCCTTTGTCATTCCTTCTTCAAATCTTTCGTACCGTCGTTGTCGCACAAGCACCTGGCAAGCACGCGCAGCCTGGCAGATCCAGCCATGACTTTGGAAAGGATGGGCCAATTGACTGGCATAGAGACCCGCTAGTAGGCCTGCCTGGACGTGCTCTAACTCTACGCCTCCTTGAAGATGACCCAAGATGGCTGTAGCATATCCGTACAGAGCCAGACCGGGAATAACCTCCAGATTCTTAACATGTCCATATTCGTCACGACTATTTGAAACAGGCCGCCTTGAGAGGGTTTCCCGGACCAGGGTTGCTGGTGATGATGAGAATGATTGAGTTGGAGTCGTTGTCGTCATCATCGGAGTGTTGTAAAAGGACGCGGCGGGTTGTGGGATAGTAGCAGAGTCTGAGGTAGCAGGAGAAAGCACAGAATAGGATATATTATTGGTGTTGTTTGCTTGCGCCAGATGGGATGGTAAAGGTGGCCACGGTGCAGGGACATATTGGTTCAAGTAATTGGTTGGCTCATCCATAATTGGCCCAGGGAGCGGATTTTTCGCATCACAGATAGCGCCAACAGCAAGGATCAGGAGGAGAACAGCATTATCGATATTCATACCAACACGCAGTCGAGTATTGGAAGAGCTATCGGCACCTCGTACACCATGTGGGTCGCCATGGGACCGCTTCTGTCGCTTCGCACTCCGATTATTCTCCTGACACATAGAACCTGCAGAGTCACCCTGCCCCTTGGGCGGTTGCGGAGCGTAACAGCGAAGGAATTCCTCGAGGTTTTTCTGCTGAAGCTTTTCGTCGAGGAAGGGATGAAGTGTGTACATGCGTTCCATATAGCTTTCGAAGTACCGCCTAGCGGTCTCTGGTTCCAGATTCAGCAGGCCAGACCTCGTGATTTCGGCCTCGAAGTCACCGGACATTGATTCATTATTCGCATCCAAAATGCCATCGTCGGAAGCAAAGCTGTTACCAAGACCATGGGGTTGAGGAGGAAGTGATGTACCATCGGCTGAGAAAGAGTTCTCGCCTTGTCCACGGACGCTAATGAGGCCACGTTCTTCTTCTAACCGCATGACGTAGTCTTCGTCATACTCCTTGGGGTGAATAAGTTTCTTGATAACAGGCCACATTAGGAGCTTATGTGCCGCGGTCGTATGTTCAACTGGTATTGACAGCTCTCCTTCATTATCGGCATTCTTCATCTCTTCAGCCAGAACAACAGCCGGCAAAGAATCCGATGCCGTTGCTGGCCCTGCTGGGGCAAATGGCGGAGGCGGCTCAGAAAGTTCCGGTTTCATAACCAAGCTTGGTGGTTCAGACTTCATGGGCGGCTCACGGGAATTTGAAGCGCTGCCGACCGATTCTCCTCCAAAAAGTTGAACGATCATCTGGCTCATATGCGCCAGTTGCGCACTCTGGCTCTGAAGTTGGATCGTTTGATTTTGAATCTGCGCCTCTTGGCTGTGAATAATCTGCCCTAGTTGCGTGTCCTGCCCTTGAACCAGTTTTCTAATCTTCTCAAGCTCGTTCATGCTACTATCTCCAGTCTCTGTAATCTTGTCAATGATTTGCTGAGTGCCCTTTTCTTGCCTATATTCAAAACATTAGTCACCCAGATAAGCTTGCTTTTTGTTACATGGAAGACAGACTTATGCGGTGGAATCTCTTTGTAGACGCAATTAATGCCATTCTCTTTGCAGTGACTGCAAGAAGGTCGGCCCTCATCACACTTTGCCTTTCGTGCTCGACATTGGTCACACGCCTCAACGAATTCATTATGTCAGTAAAACAGAAAATACAGACTTTCCGGGGCTATAGTAAATCAAGTGAAACTGACTTGGGTTGCTCTGTTGGCCTTGCGCTGACGGGCCGCATTTGAATTATAATAAGCATCATAAGATGTAGGTGTACCGGCGGATGGAGGAGGCGGGGCTTGCATATACTGCGTTGTTGGAGGAAGAGTGATCGGTGGTGTAGATTCGCTCGAGACTTGAGGTTCGGGTGGTGGAAATCCCATACGTGGACGATAATCCGCCGTAGCAGAGTGGGGTGAAGATTCGGGAGGTGATCCATTTATCGGAGGACGATAACCAGTATGCAGGGGACTGGGTTCTGAAATGGGATGTGGAGGATGCGGAGGATGTGAAGGCCCAGGTAGGCTATTCGGGCGACCGTACGGTCCATCTGGGGGAAGCTGCGGTAGCTCACGGCTTTGCATGGGATATCCTTGTGGGGGAGACGGGCCCTGCGTTGGTGCGGAGAGGCGCCGTGATTCCGGGTGCTCGTACGGCGGAAGATATGTAGGCCGCCATTTGTTCTCATAGGCGCTATGAGGCGGGGGCGGCGGATGGCCCTCGTGTGGATGTAGGTGATTCATCTGAGAGGATCCAAGTCACGACTGCGAAGGTTCCAAATGAGGATCTGGATCTGAGACCGGGTGTCAGGCGCAACCTATTTTCGACCAGTAAAAACACCTCGGTGTACCTTTCAAACGTGATACCGTTATTCGAGAAGATAAGAAAAAAGCAATACAGCTTAAAAAACCACCGCTTAGATACACATGTCGGGGTTGCGACTGGAACGAGGGGGAGATCGGGGGAAGTAGGGCGTGTGGAGGGGAAGCTCTTCGATGTCGCGCGCGCGCAAAAGACAAAGCTTGTAGACGAGTAGTGGTGAAAGACGGCGGAATGTACTCCGAAACGAGCTTCGGGTTCTAAACCAGATCGTTTCTTTGTTGTTTATTTGCGCCGGTGGCTCCAGGTACACAAAAAATTGGGCGCGTGGTGGTTTGCGGTTGGGAAAGCTTTCTTTGTGACCGGGGGTGGAGCGGCTAGACAAAGAAATAATCAGATACGGGAAGATTGGAGCAGGGGAAGTTCCCCAAGGTATTAAGAAAAAGAAAAATAGTGTAAGAAACGTAAGAAATCACAGTAGGAAGCAAAAGATCCACCAGAACAGATAGATCGCAAAGGTCGAAAGTACATATAAGCATGGATCCATGGTCAACTCTAAGGAGGGGGAACTTGGTATGGCATCGGTATAGGATCTGTATCAAATACAGCCCAAGGTGGATCCACGTACATCATGGATCCATCGGGATACGGTGTATGGTAACGAGATTTCGGCTGTGACGTACCTGGACTTTCTGATCCAAGTCGGGTTTTAATCTTAAACAGGTGTTGTGTCTCTCTCCTCTTTTGTGACTTCTGATTTCTTCTCGTTTAGTATGGATCGAAGGTCAAAAAGGAAGCTAAGCCAGACTGTCGGGTCGATGGAGTATATAGTGAGCTCTGGGGCCGAAATGACCGAAAGAAGCGAAAGGAGGATGATGATGATGCTGATAGTCAAACAGTTAAGAAACGACGTTCCAGTCAGTCGGGACAGATACTACTGTCCACCTCCAAAATCAAGTAAAATTAAATCCAAGAAAGTGGAAAGGAAAAGAAGCGAGGAAGCGGGAATATAACTGGACCGGTGGGAAGAGGGGAGCAAGATTCGCATGGGATCCAGTTAGAATTACGTCCGTAGAGATCGACACACCCAAACTCATCACCGTGTGAGCTGTTTGCCCCTCCCTGGATTGCACTACTCTCTCCCCTTCATGTACGATGATAATCCTCGCAGAGAGTTTGAGGAGATCGAGAAAAATTTAAATACTTAACACTCGATTAATGATTAATGGGGGAAGAGCTTGTCCAGATCGGAACTTCAAACTGATAACGACAAAGGTAACTCTACACCGTCATGAAGGTGACAGGTCTGCTTTCCCGTTGACCTTGTTGCCTCCCAAAGTGACAGAGATGAGTGGGTCTTTCCAGCTGACTGGGGAAAAAAGAATAAAAATAAATAAATACAGAAAAGATATTAAAATGTTTAAATATTTTAATGTTTTAATTAAATTATATTTTTTTTATCCGGAAATAATCATTCTTACGGAGTAAAGGGGTATCAAAGCAACAAAAAAGTACATACTTCACAACCTGCGAATGGAGAGACTACTAAGCCACGAGGATGTGTACTGCCCATCTTTCAAGGTTGAGTGAATACGGTTAATTTGCGTCTTCATTTCTGATCAATTCTTCTCCCCATACTAGTTTCAAATCCTCCTTTTCCCGGGGGACTGCTTTTTGAGGCTTGGATCTCTACGGACCCCATGTCAACAACCCTGGACCAACCATTACACTAAACCAGAGGGGAAAGAGGGAAAAAAGAAAAAGGATAAAAAGCAAAGATAGAAAAAAAAAAGCAACAAATTTCGGTAAGTTCGTCCGTAGCATCTCCGCATGTGGAGTCCACTTTCAATGGGTAATCACCGCTCCTCCGAGGAACGGAATAAGGGAGAAAAAAGAGAGGGAAAGAAAGAAAGAAAAGGGAAAGGAACATCCCGATGACGATGGATGCGACGACAGGGATCACCTCCCAGGATCCTAGTCCCCGGGAAATCTTAACACGCTTGTTGGTAGTTCCTACCAATGACCCGCCGCCACTGGCCCGAGTCTATCGCCCCGATCTCGATCAGAAAGAACAAAACTATATCCTGCATACATAGTGTAAGAAAAGGGCTGAGGGGGGAGGAATAGGAAAGTTCAATGCTGCGACACCGCTTGCAAGGGGTGCGAAACAATGTCCTGGTTGACAAAGTTTATTGGTTCACCGATTCAAGAGTCGGTGGATCCACAGAACGAATACTGGGAAAACACTAGAACGCTAGAACGAATCCTCGAAAAAAAACAAGACCGCCCCGGGATAATGGTTATCGGAGTCAAAGATCAACAGGATTTGGACCCAGAGCTTTGGTCAGCATGAGCTCTTGAAACGCATGATCGGAGGAGTCTAACACATCTCCCTTTCAGTGGAACTAATTACATGGAACCTGCTAATCTGCCAAGTACTGGGGTAGTATATGTAAACAGGATTTGAAAGCTCGCCTACCTCCAGTATAGTAAACGAAGAATTCGAGGGCTCTGGGGATGTCTTTACCCCGTATACATGTATTATTCAAATCCCGACCTGAACAAAGTTTCAGGATCTGTATTGTAATTAACGTTCATCCACGGAATCAGACCGGGGACAGCCGCTCTTCTCATCCATGGGAAAACCACGGGAATTATACAACGATCCACCGGTGACATTTTTGACTTATGACAGATTGGTGAGGGGTTTGGGAGAAGGGTGATGCATATGGAATGTGATAGGCCAACCAAGGTCTGAATTTGCCGTCGCGCCATAGCCGTCAATTACATATGCTCAGCTGGTTATAATCCGGACCAGGCTGGTCTACTAGGTACAAATTCAACGTTGTAAACTGCAAATCACTACGTTTTGATTCCACCAATAGCTGTAGCGGTATGCTAGACTGGTTCACAACAAAGGGATGGACTTGCTTAATTAATCTTGAAGATAAATGGAAAGATAGTCGACGCCTTAGGCGTTGTTTTACTACCTAACTTAGTATGTTTGATCATTCAGTCCCAGATACATACTATATACATATAGCCCCTCCAAGCTCATAGAACTTCTCAAGGTTCAAACATTTGAATTAGCACGTAGTACAGCATTCAACTCCGGGAGATTCTATTCCTCCATTAACAAAGAATACACCGGTCTTTAACATTTGAAAATATCGGACATGGACATCTATTACAAAGGCGGACACCCATTATAACACCTCTTCGGGATGATTAGCGTCAGATTCCCAAATGATATCAGACCGCAACTCGGGATATGATTCTTGCCCGAAAATCAGGGATCAATCTAACTTGACCAAAACAAAGAATCCTGCTACCCAACACAACGGACCTTTTTTTATACTCCTTTTCCTTTCAGTCCAGTTTATCCTAATCATAAGAAAGGAAAATAAAAACCACTTGAAAAATTAAACAAACCTGAACGCAACGGTATCACAAACAAACTCCGTTAGCGCTGAAATGGTTTCTTTTTCTGCTCGGCCCGTTGAACTTGCTGATCAACACAACACGGCCAGTCACACAAAGGGACGCAACAAGCCCTGGAGAATATGGATTTTTGCTTCTTCTGACCGTTAAATGGTGTTTTGTGCAGTTGTCCGGCCGTCATCATGTCCGAATTCACTAGACCGTGACCGTGGCCCAGTTAGATGGCAGGATTGCAATGACCGATGCTGCGGGATTAAGGTGGAGGCGATGATGGACATAATTAATACCCGCAATTCACGGCTGGTTACAGTACAATAGCTCTGACCCAGCCGCCCGCTAAGTAAACTAGGTAAGGCTCACTCCAATTTTTAAGAAATTATTTCAATTTCTACTTGGATAATTCTCCATTCTCCGTTCTCCACGGTTGATAGTCAGGGTTGAGGGGCATACCTGTACAGTGTACCTAAGTCCACGAGAGAAGAATATTGAGTAACAAAAACGTTTCATCTCGAATATTCCAAATAAATTTATCAATCAGGTCTGTGGTTTGTAGGATCTCCACTTATGTAAAAATTAGAGCTGAGTGGGTGTTTTATTGGCTAATCATACACTTTTATTCATATGGGTCCCTTTTCCCAATTACGCACCCCGTGGACTCATTAAGGGGCTGTACGGTATAGTACACACCCAACACTATCGAGTAAGACATGGACTTAGGGACTGTAGATGCCTAAAAAAGCCACGACAAGCTCAAAATTAAGCTGTTAGTCAAATTTGTCCCTTCAGCTTTTGATTAACTTCTTCCCATTTCGCCCGGCTGTCTCCATCCTATCTCTCGGGTCCGTTGGGCAGATCCTGCCCGATGGCTCGTGTCAATCGGGACTCCATAATCCGTATTGGGCCTCAAATATCAGTCCAAGATCCTAGGTTATAGCAGACTGCCGGGTCCTCTCTGTACCCCTCTCTCTCATACTTTTACATTTGAAATATACCCAGGCGCCGCGCCACCCTCTAAGTAACAAATTTTAAAAGATCCAATATCCAATCAATAGTGTCAACGCGTGAAAAAAAAAAGAAACTACAAACAGCAGACATATCCAAATCATGTGGTTACTCCGTAGGCTACACGTAGAATCCATTTGATTTGATCCTACGGTATCTGCTTCGGCCGAGTCGCGATTTCATCCAGTCCAGTGCTCAGTCGCAGACACAGGAACATAGATACCTAATAGTCGCGCTCAGATTGCACGCGCAATGATGTTAGGCTGTGTACTCTGCACGCCATGCATAATACTGTGCCTAGTGATGATTGAGTTCTATTCGGAACCAATTAGCAAATGCAAGGGATAACGTCTGTCTAGGGCAGACCCCGGAGAATCTTCAAAGCTCAAGGCAAGCCAACATGAGTAACTGTGGTTGGCCAGTCCTTTAATGCGGCTGAGACAGGGCCTGCCAAGTTATAATGCATTCATCTCTATGGCTGTTGACATTACTGTTGTTGTTTACTTAAGTCTTGGCTAATTGGCATCCCTATGACATCTGCCCGTGGATGCTTCTAATTTTTGTATTGTTGTTATTCCTTTTTTCTCCCGATAAATAGATAGGTAGACAAGTGCAATACACACCAGAACCCCAGTTATGCAAGTGAAGATCCACACTATCCCAATGAGATGCAGGCATAAGGCTCACAAGACCCAATGAAATGCTCCTCAAAGCAGTAGATGATCATCCCAGTATATTTTATAAGAAGAATTTCCCCATTTCCCCAGGTATATTACCAAATCCGGCATGCCACAGCGCATAAATGCAAATTTGACGCGGGATGTCGCATTCAAGCTAAGGTTGAGCCGTAGGGAGTAGACAGGGAACGTGAATTGAGTCTCACATCCTAGCGTCCCAACCGAAATCAGAGCTATGCTGCTGGATCTACAATACTGCGGCAGTGGCGGTGGATAGGCAGCCGATGATGCAGAGAGTCATGGCCAAGTCGCAGCTAAAGCGAATAGTGCAACAGGGGTCGACAGACTATGTGTAACCGACTTGATCGTAGGTACTTTCCTTCGTAGAAAGACCAAGACCCTGAAAACACGAAGGCTGGAATGCATCTAGCTGCATGTACGGAGTACAGTACTTGGTATGTACAGTACGTAACTACAGTAATGACATACATACATGTGTCCACCTTGACAGAGAATACATGTACATTGTAGACGTCCTATGGTAATAATCGAATTAACAAGCTGAAACTTGTAGCCTCGCCCCAATAAGGACATGTCACGAGTGTCGCCCATGCCAGATACGCCGATCGAGTGGCCCAAGCCAACTCGGAGGAATCTCAGCAATCCACGAAATGGAAGTAATTTCCCAGTCTATCAAAATCTCAGGAATGCCGGGGAGTGAAAACCTTGCATAGAACACGAAATGAGAAAAAGAAAGGCGACCAATGTGCATCGACATTCGCATATGTGGCAGCGTTCATCTGACAGTAGGGAAATGACAACAACATCGTCATCGCCGATAGTGGATTGTGATTGGTTCAGCCCGAATTGATCGGGGATGGGATCAAGCTGAAAGAGGAACCCGCAGCTGATCCTCATACGCACTGAACACGACAACAGACCCTGAGAGGCGCGTTCTGTGGTCTGTGTCCAGCCCCCCTGTAAATGGTGACAGCGGGATCGGCCGAGGCGCCTGGGTTGTCTCCTCCCCGGGTACAGGGAAGACCGAATCAGCTCCAGCTTTAGTTGCAGCTTCAGCTTCAGCTCCGTATAGCCTCTCGATGATCTCGGGGTTCCCGAACAGAAGGCATTTAGATTCTTTCATTTCATGCTGAAAGACACGGTCGGATCCCCACTGTAAATTACAAGTTTTGCCTCGAGAGACGAAAATGTGATCTGTATTTACGGTGAAAGTTCAGTGCAGGAACTCGCGAGCTCTGTTTGGTCCATTCTGACGCACTAGGTACTTTTGTTGTTTTCATCTTCAAATTTTGTTTCTCCTTGGTTTCTTTTGTGTACTATTGTTCGAACTTTCTCATTTACCCCCTCTTTCGTTGCCTCGCGACAAGCACAGACACTGGTGAAACTGACCTGTTTCTGATCTGATCCCCAGAGTGCACTGTCCCCAGAACCCCAAAAATCCAACAAGAGTATCCATTCACGTGGTTTGCATACCCATGTGGCTCAAATACACTTCTTTACGAGCTTCCAAAAGTCCATTGTTGCCCTGTGGCTTTGTCGATCATAGAATCTACAACAGCCTGGACCTTGAATTAAGACCATGGTTATTTGGAAGATGCCAAGTCGGACCGCGTAGGTGTGCTGTTTGAGTATACATAGAGAGCCTCATATATGTGCTGTGATTTGAATACGAATTCACTTACAGTTCAGCAGATAGTATCTCATTAGACTTTTTCAAAAGCCAATGAGCCTCCTTACGCTGCACCCAGCCCCTTGAAATAACAAATGATAAAAACAACCAGCAAACGAATCCAACATTAGACTCGCAGGAACTACTGGTCCGTTCACTTCTGTAAGGGGAATCCAGCGCGGTCGTGTTGAAGAAGAACTGAATCAGGGATCTTGCAGATGCGCGATATCAAGATTCTAACACCGTCAAGCCACAGAAACACAAGTGCATCGGGAACCTGCCTCAAATTAAACAGATTTAGTTACCCGCCTATGTTGTACCTCGCAGGTTCCCTGGTTTGTTGCACCCTCCCGAAGTGGAGAGAAGAGCTCCGTCCCGACAAGTTCAAGGTTGAGTTCAGGTAAATCCAGTCCGAAGGTACGCTAATGGGGGGAACGCTAAGACCCGTCCGGAATCCCAAGGCCTTGGGTGCATGATTTACGCAAGACATTGTCGGGACCGAATTCTAGTAATCCAATCTACTCGGTATAAACAGTAAAAAAAAACAGCAAGAATCTCTAGAGAAAAAGAAACAACAACAATTTACGAGGTAATTCAAAAATATGGCCCAGACCTACACCTCTCATTGAGATCGTCCTGAAGAACGCAATGGGCGCGTTACAAAAGTACGAACTATCCCCATTTCGAGACTCTGGCCCGTAAGAGGTGGTAGTGGGCTACCTCGTGGTGGCCCGCACTGTGCTCGTCACGAATGGATTTCTGTGCTCGAGCCTTGTATTATAACTGATCCATAGTTATATTGAAGCTAAAGACAGAAGTACTGGCCCCGAGGAATCTAGAGTGAGGCGGGCATGGTCCTTAGCGTCGCCCCGGGGAGAAGATTTGAATTTCAAACTGAACTGCTTGTCAAAAGTCCTGTTACCGAGGGCGGGCTGCGTGATGTGATGGCCACGCGCAGAGAGCACGGGTACTAGCATTAATGGGGGTTGGGGGTGGTGAAGGCGTTCGGTTGAAACCGGATAAAAGGGAAACATGTTGAGCAAACATTGCTCTCTTTGGGGACTTGCAGAACCTAGACAGAATGGCTGGCCATTACAATTGATATCTGGTAATCTTAAACAAAGCAATAATGAATGCATTGGTCAAGACAGGGTTATTTCTTTTGATAACACCTGCATGATGTCTGTTTGGATTTCAAGCATGTCCGACGAATACTTCGACCTCTCCTATACTCTATAACGACAATTCAAAATAGGACAATACTCCGTAGAACCATATCATACTACTTTCTAACAAGAAACAGGGCAGAATGTAAGTTGCATAATGAAGATCAGAACCCCCAATATCCAAAAACAGAATAAACTGCCCGGGTACCTAAGCCAAACTACCTTTACACATCACTGCAAGTACTCCGAACTCCATCGCAACAAATAAACTGTGACATATACCAAATGCATCAAGATCACTCCGCTTCCTAGTTCAGCCTGAGTGAGATCTCCTCGGAAATAGCTGCTTACAATACCGATTGATATCATAATACAGGCCAAGTGGCTGCATTAGTCGATGATATGGACCCAAAGCCAAAGATTTCACTCGACATCAAGTATCCATCCCACCCTCTAACCGATCTCCCATACATATACTCTGCATTTCTAGCCCTGCGGTACTGGTACAAACCTAGTCCATCCACCGCGAACCAAGAATACTACATGACCCGAGAACAAGGAAACGTCCGGGTGGGAAAATCAGAACAGACCGCCGGTCACGATAAGCGAACCCCATAACCTGGAAAGTTACGGGGGGAGAAGTCGGATCTGTCCCATCCACACTGCAACCGTCCCACATAGCGAGTGCAGATCAGCATGAGTGGAATTTCAAGCATGACGGTGAAGATTCGCTCGACCAAGAACCTACTCTAGATACCACCTCAAGGTTTTGAACGAATCTTGAAAAGCGGGGGCTGGTTTCAAGTACCCAAAAAAAAAACCAGATATATACAAGGATATACAATATTTATGCAAAGCCTATAACCCACAACAGTACAAGATAGGCAGGTCTGTTTCCCAGCGCAAATCAGACCAACCTATGAAGTAGTCGTCGGAGGATTGTAATTTCCAAAGAGCGGAGAGGCCTGGGCGCAAGTAGACTAGCCTCCATCTCCATTCCACCAGGAGGCCACTGACTCGCTAAATCATTCCATGGCGCGAAGTGTCAAATTGATGCATCACATTTCCGCTTACAACCCACGCCAGATGTACTGGAAGAGGAAAGTTCTTCGATCATTCTATCTATTGACCGAATAAGTCCGCTACAGGTTGGAGATGAGAGTTTTGTCGTGCCGCGGTTACTTTCTTCACGGTTTCGCTTAGGTTTCGTTTGTTGACAGACGGCTTTATTTAGGGGTCTGAGAGCTAGATCTGGATTTGGAGTGGATATATGATCTGCTTATTGGGAGATCGGGCGGATGGATGCTGGGATGATGTACTTGATTTGCGCTGGGGGGTATGGGTATTGAACGTCACGGTGTCGTTAGGTACTTTTGGTTGAAACGTACTACCTAGGATGTAGCGGCGAATGCTTGGACTGGGGCGTCGATGGGCGAATACGATTGCATTTACTATGCGTATGCATGCGGAAGTGAAGAGTAAAGGTTGTATTGGAAGGTTTAGACCTTGTTGAATAGAAATGATACATTACAGGATTGAATGCCCAGATGACTACGATGAGTGCACGCTATTTCGAATTTACAAAGTACATAACGTAAAAAGACAGATAATGAATGTTATTGTCCTAGATGCAATTTTCACAGACGTGGGGATAATGGCTCGTTTGGAATAGACCCTGTAACGGGATATCATTCTATATGGCCTCAAAATAATCTACCTATAAGAAGTATATCGGTCTTTCTGTACGTAGTGTGAACAAAAATGACCGGGCTGGCAGCCGCACAATTGGGCTTCATATGGCACACACTCAAACGTAGATACCAAGGCCTCGTTGAGAAATCTTCTAAATCTTGCCAGAGCGCCAAACAAGAAACACGAGAAACAGTATGCCAAATATAACGCTTCGCTTCAACAAACGACAATCATCAAGGTAACCGCCTAGGATTTCAATGTGATTCAAGCATTGATTCAACAAATCATCGTATGACATATTAATGTTGGTGATATTGACCGCAATAGACATTGAAATGTTGTAAATAATTCAATAACAAATTGACGGTAGTGTTGAAGTTGGAAGAGATTGTTCAGACTCTATATGCATTTTGATTGAATCCAAAGTTGAACCCAACATGCTCGTAAATGGAGGTACCAATGCCAATGGTAATCGCAAGCCGAAGGCACATTCAAAAATGGTATAGACAGCGGCCGCCCAAAGAATCCATTCTATGTACATGATGCAATGCATCCGGGGGAAGAGGAGAGAAGGAGGGAAGAGAGCGATGAAGGAAATATTCAAATAGATGCCGTGGGAATGCTAGGATGGTGGAATTCGGGGCGAGAAACTAGTGTCGAGGCTATGCGGTGGCTTCAAAATCAGATCGGTCTTTGCTGGTAGTGGAACAGGCTCCAAACGCCCTTGAGTCCCTCGACTCGATCTTTTGCATCAAGCAAGTCGTACCATCTGCTGCGCTGCAGCTTCAGTACATGCCAGGGCTGGTCTGGGTTATCGGACTCCTCTGGGAAATCACTTTCACCCGAGGTGAGGATGTCGATATACCTCCGGTGAACTCGGAGATGCAAGATCGCAATGTGGTGGTTGATCGATGTGACCATGTATATATCATCGAATGGACTATCCCTAGCTTTGCCAATCTGCATGTATCGCATGCGCTTATCCCAAAGACTGGGACCAGGTTGGATAATCTTCCATTTCTCTCCACTGGATAGCTTCCGCATAGCACTCGGTCGACGTCCCAAAGAAGTCACAAACGGATGCTCGAATTTGTGTCGTTTGGGTGCGCTCTCCGCCTCAGGTACAGAAGCGTGAGGCTGGCTATGAGCCGCACTAAGCATAGATTCTGGTATAGGGATTCCATGGATACCACCATTTAAGAGGTCATCCAGGATCCCATCATTCGGAGCACCGCCAAATCGTGGTATAGTGGTCCACCACTTACCCTCTCCAGGTCGCTGCTCAACACCTCCCTCGCGGGCGCGCTCCTGTGCTGCAAGCAACATGCCGCCCACTTCGCGAAACAAGTCGCATACTTCTCCAAGACCAGTTCCAGGTGCCTCGCCCTCATTTCTGAAACCAATCTCGGGACGGCATTGTGCGATAAGAACGGGCCCTTCTAGAATGCCATTCCGAGCGACCTGGCGGTCTCGTGGAGACCGAGCTGCCTGGAAGGATTGACGTACAGGGAAGAGCAAGCTCTTGACCGTCAAACGCGGGGGTAAAGTTGGAACAAAAACCTGGCACCCAAATGGCCAAGCTGCCAACTCTAGAAAAGAGCGAATGGTTTCATCTCGGACATCGTCAGGCATCTCGTGACCAGCACCAAGGCGACGACCTGTGTACTTAGCCACAGTGAGATGAGAAGATTCTGTTTGAACAGCACCGTCACTAGAGGTCACAGAAGTCTCCAATTGGTCCAGATCCATTTTTGTTTCGGTCAGCTCTGTTTCATTATCGATCGCCATTTGGTCCCCTTTGCTCTCCCGTTCAGGCGGGTTCTGGTCTGGTGTCGCCGGCCGCTCGAAGTAACAATCCAGACTTGTATCCCAGTATTGTGACATGCACTCTAGTTGAGCCCAGAATTTCCTTGTTTGGGTCACGCGGACACGATCCCGTCCCTCGCGGGGAGGCAGTCGGGCGACTTCCCGGAAGACGTCGTCCTCATTTAGCATGAGCTCCTCTGCCAGAAGTTCATATCGTTCCTTGGGAGGATATGGAAGGCCATTGCTCATCAATGGACGAGTCTGGTCTGCGCCGGCGGGGACTTCCGGACCTTTTTCCCACGGTGGAGGCGGGACAGACAGTGCTTGATCCTGTGGGAACATGTCGCGAATTTCCACATCATGGTCGACTTTGAGGTTCAACGGGGCAAATCGGTCCAGAGAGATATCTTGGGGTCGCTTGATGGAGGCCAGCAGGTCGAACATATCAGGTAATGTCGACTCGGCGGGGTGGGGGACCACATCGGGAAGCCGGTACACGGGGAAGTCGAGCGGGGTTGGGTTTGCGGGGGGCTTGCGTTCTTTTTCAGGGTCTGAACTGACCGAGGGGGCGTCTGTTATAGATAGAGAAGAAGATTGGTCAGTGGACGAAGCACATCGATAGGGAGAGTTAGGGACCTCATTGCCGCAGCTCAGTATTGGGGAAGCTCACTCATCCCAGGACCCCAGCCAAACATGATGAAAGGGTGGAAATGCAGACGAACAAAGTCTTACATGCTCTGGAGGGACCAGAGTTGAATCGAGTTAAATAAAAAGCCGATGATTGAGGCTTGGGAAATGGGTATCAACAAAGGAGAATAGAGTTGGTGGGCACCAGGGGAGAGAGAAAGCGTAGACCTGGGACTTTTGAAAGTGGGGAAGACCAGCTGCGCACTATTGAAGGGGGGGGAGAACAAGTCACGGCAGAAGCCCATGAGTGAGGTTGATCACGGCCACAGTAGGTCATGCAGGTCATATAGGGAGAATGTTTCGTGAATTTGATCAAAAGACTAGTTTTTCAATATTATATTACTAGAATGGATCTAAATATATAATTATCATCTATAATCCTCCATAGAAAACACCGTGTGCCAACTGCTCAGTGCTCTAGCCTGCAGCATTGATTCCCGCATGACTAAGCACCATAGTGTCTAAGTTAGTGTCTGCAGTGATTCTCCTTTATCAACACTAGAACATACACACACTCTTTAATTAAAGTCGACAAGTCGAATTCTCTTTCCTGTTTCATCCATTCCTCATCATTATGAGATCCTGCAGAATATCACATTCACACCAACCCGGGGTAATGATCGCCCCATCCTGCCAACCCCATCCGCACCTGTGATTGGTCCCGGGCGGGTTAAGCGCTGCTTCCCTCACACAATGGAAGCGCCGACTCAAACTTGAAACAGGAAACGGACCCCTAGTCACATAGAGGAGGGGAAAGAATAAGAAAAGCTTTCGGGGGGTATAAAGCGCTTCGGTGATCAGGGTGGCTCATGGGAGACGGCTGTTTTTAATCTCTTTGGCTCCCACTCTATGGGCCATACAGTACTTCAGTACATCTAGTCGAATCTGATATTCGACGACAGTAAGAAAAATAAAAATAAACCAAGAGACCAACATCTACTGAAACTGATACTACTTTAGGTGTCAAAGAAGATTATGGCCCCTACACAATTAACCTGCCCTCACAAAGCGGAAGGCCATAGGATGCCTTTTTGTTAAGGGTGTGTGTCCTTGTCTTCCTCACTTTGAATGACGGGAGCACAATCTTTCTTTCTTCTCACCTTCGCGGTTCCCAACTTCTACCATTGAGCACAGACTCGAAAATTCGTACTGATCCTGTCCTGAAGACGTGGTAGTCATGGAGAATGCACCTGTGGCAGCCTCTTTAACTCATCATTTGTCCGATTTTGAGAACGTTAGCAACCCGGCTCGTGAAAAGACTGAGGTCACTTTGACTTCGCTTCTTACTGAGACGGTTCATCCCACCTTGGTTGTCACCACAGCCATCACTCTTCCTGCTATCCCACCAGTAGCATCCTCAGACACACCATCTTCACAGACTGTCCCTTCATCCATAAAGACCACTGCATCGGAAAGTACTACCGTTGAGACGACTCCAGCTCAGACAAGTCCAGTTCACACGACTAAGTCTCAAGTGGCCAGTGAGCTATCAAGGTCAACCACTGAACTCCCCACGGCAACACCAGAAACTTCGTCTACTCCATTGGCCATGGCAACTTCCTCATCCCAGCAGGTTAATGCAACACCTGTTCTCGAAGGATCGACCAGCTCTGCTACGAGCATCATGGACTCTGTCATGACTTCAATCTCTCCAACCGCCGATTCTTCATCCATGCTACAGCCCTATGTGCCATCTTTCTTGACTTCCAGTCATCATTCCTTGCCAAATGCGACGCCAATCGCCGCGTCATCTGCGCGTGTAACCTCTCGTGTATCTGGGACTTTCATAACTTCAACCAGTCCCGTGCCCGTGCCGACTTTGGTTGCAGGATCAAACGATACTACCAATACTGCATCAGCAAAGGGCAACCGCAATCATCATAACCTCGGAGCCATCGTTGGTGGTAGTATCGGGGCAGTCGCAGCCTTGGCAATTATTATCATGGCATTTATCTTTTTGAATCGTCGCAGACGACGCGCTGCACCCCACACTCGTGAAAACAGTAGACAAAGTCTTATCCGCAATGGCAACAGCAGGGATTCAATCAGCTCTTTCAACAGCCCGTACCCGCGTGAATATCCCCAGTCATTCTCCTATCCTACGCGCACTATCTCTGTTCCACCAGCCCTCTTTTCGCCGCTAGCCCCAACTGTCTCTGCACAACAGAGCTACCTAAACCCAGCGATTAGCCAGTATGATGTGACACATACAGTCTCAAATCAGGACCTATCGCTCGACAGGGTGTATCTTCGCCAGATAATAAAGCCCGACATCCTGGAAGATGACTACGCGGACCTCGAACGAAGCCCTGTCTCTCCAATCATCGAGATATCTCCTCCATCGCGCTCTGTCTCAAATTACTCGCGTTTATCATTGGAAGGTGACCGCTCTAATCGTGGCTCTGATCTCCCCAACTACTACGAGGTAGTTTTTCCTTACGGGGCTGAAGTGGGAACCCATTTCTCCGCAGAAAGTACCTTGACTCTCCCGGATACGCACAGCAGTCGTTCTTCCAATTTTCTTGAAAAGCCACAGACCCATGACAGTATCCGCAGTGATCCGTTTGACCTGGAGATATCTGTGTCAGATGTGGAAAATGAGATACCTCTGCCCCCTCCCCCGGCCTTGATCACCCGAAAATCCCCTTTCTAAGGATTTCTTTCGATCTGATACTCTGTTTATCCATCTGATATTCTGTTCTTCGATCTGATATTTTAGTTTTCGATCTGATGTTCTATTTGTCAACATACTATTTTGGGCCCTTTTTGGCTCCATGTATGTTGGCATAATACCCCCTTGTTCAATGTTCTTGCGCCGGTTTCTATTTCTATACCGGCTTTCACAATACCCCATTTGCATATACATTTCACGTCGCTTTCATGCCTCTATTGTTAATATTACTACCCTAGTTTCCACAACACCCCTATCGACAACACCACTCTATCTGACAGCAAAAAGCTTACATTTCCCTTTCCCTTTCATACCCCCCCCCCATTTTCCAACCATCTGCCCCAGTTGCCCCAATGCCCATTTGACAGCAACCGGTTTGCTTTCATATTTCCCCTTGCTTTTGATCACCTACTGATCAATTTTCGTGCCCCAGTTTGCACAATACCCCATCTTACAGCAATTAGTTTTTATTTGCATTTCGTTTTGCATTTCAGTAATCTGGTGTTCGGACTAGGAGTCATTAAGCGCTGAGCGTGATACATTGTCTTTAACTTATTCCCCACCGTTTTCTGAGAGATCACCTTAATACGGGATACAGCTTACATCCTTGAAAAAGCCTGGATTGTATGTCCAAATATTAAATAACCCGAATTTTCTCATAAACTCATATTTCCGTGATCCATATAAATGCAAATGTAATTGATTTCATTTCTGGCTTCTGCATGCTCTGCTCCAAACATTGAATCAACTCAACTGAAATTCCAAGTTATCAACAAAAGAAATGCCTAGCAACTGCATTCGGTGAAAATTCTCGGACCTTGCCACAAGAACTTGAAGTTGATATATCAAATTTCACCAATCCACTAACCTGAAAAACAGTCCTTTAATCACGGCAACCGGGAGCAAAACCTACAATCCTCCACTGAAATTTAAACAGACTTTCTCCCAACAAAGCCCCCTCAATTCAACAAAGAAAATAAAAACTATAGGTAAGAAAGAATCAAACAAATAATTTACAACTCGTAAATCCCCCCACACTTCATAGAACCCCAAGGCGAAACCTGAAACACATTATCCTTATAATTCGCACAATCTCCACTACTCTCAGCAGAAGTATAAGACTGCGACGTTCCATCTGGATCAGAGCAATCAGTCGTAGTAAAGACTTGACAAATACCAGATAAATACCACGAAGTAGGTGTAGTAATCGTGCCTGCATCGCAATCGTTTGAGTCCAGCCCCCCATTAGTAAACCATCGACACCACGTCCCCGATGAAGACGGCTTGCTGGAGATACTGTTTCCGTGTAGATAGAGACAGTTTCCGTAATCTTGGTTTGATCCGGAGAGCACGTAGTAGTCTCCTGAGCAATCCTCTTCACTGTAAATGGCTACTTCCCAGGGCGCATAGTCTGAGTCTGAGTCTCGTTTGGTTGTGCTTTTTGTGGTTGAGCTGGATGTGGATGCATCTTGGGTTGATGTTGATGTTGAAGAGTGTTTAGTGGTTGTCCAGTCTGCTGTTGTTATTGCGATCACGTCGGATGTTGATTTGGAGCTTGAGGTGGATTGGACTTTGCTGGAAACTAGTGTTGTAGGGACGGTGGAGGTAGAGACTGAGCCTGTTGGACACCCGGAATTCTCGTCCACGGTATTGCCGCACAATCCGTTGGAAAGGACACACTAAAATGGTAATCAGTACGAATCACCACCGTTTTTATCCACATTATCCTAGAGAATCTCTTACCTGGCAATCTGGAGCAATACAAGGATTCAATGAAGCAAGATCAGACATATCGCTCGGACGTGCAGTACCCGGAACTTGAGGTCCACAAATTGCATTCGGGAGAGCATGCGGCATCGGCGGCGATCCAGAGCTTAAGCAAATGAAAGCTCCACCAACTAATCCCTTAGAACAACCAATCCAATCATATTCCCATGTATCCTTGTTATAAGTTTCCAGATCATCTACCGTGATGCCATATGCAGTCGCGATCCGGTCACATGTATCCGCAGGCTGTACAGTGTGAATATAGCAAATGCCATCGTCACTGGCCTCAAGTGGAAGCTCCAATGTTCCAGAGGAACAACATACTGGCTGACGACTTGTGAGTGATGTACAGAGAGAAGAGTCGGTGTTGTATGTCGAGAACTCGGATGTGGTGATACCACATTTTGCAGCTAGAGTGTCACAGGTGTCTCCCGTTTCGATGATGATAGATGAGCAGGCAGTGCTGCGTTTCTGAAAAATATTTTAGTTGAAATGGTTCGATAGACCGGCTATTTGATAGAATTTTGGGAAATTTTAATCACTAACTTCAAGCGAATTGCCATTTACTTGGGATATCAAAAGAAGCCCGCATAAAGCGAGCAATGTGGAAAATTGAAACATGCACATGTTGTACGCGTACTCAACTACATGATAAAAGTGGGAGAGGCTCCTTTTATCTACAAAGCACTGATATTCAAGTCAGATTACTTGATCTTGATCTGGAATCAAAGATGCTGTTCATTGAGGCAAAATGAGTCTTGCATGAAACTGGCCTAATACTAATGTAGACATAACAATGGGTTTGGCGTGTGGGAGTATCCGGATCTACGGCTCTCATCAATAGACATGGGAACGAACAAAGGGAAAGTGTATCAAGTCTCTGACGTCTTAGACGAATCCTATACTCGAATGTAAGTAAGTTCACCCCGGATGTCCTTTGTTGCTGGCTCCAGGCCATTCGTTCGTTCCAGTACCGGACTGACCACTCACAGGAACCAGCCACGGGGACTTCGAAACTGAGATGTAAGGGCTCGCCTCTTTCATGGCTCATAGGAAATCATATATGATATCGCATATAGCCATGTCAACCAAACTTTGGATATCAAGACAAAGGAAACGACAGAGCCGCATGGCTCGAACCGAGAACAGCCAAGTAACCATGAAGGCCTGACCCCGTGTAGCCTACCCGAGCTTGAGGGATGAAGCATATGATATAGGTCACGGTCCCTTGGGGATTCAAGTAATCGTCAAGTATAGAAAGAATTCAGTGACACATAGATATTTTCAGATCCTGACGTCTTAAAGAAATGTCAAGATGGCTTTCCAAGGTGGTACTCAATGTTCATCCCTCCTCAGAGGCGAATGGCATGCAGGAAAAGCCAAGATAAAGAAGTTTGAAACGAGCATCTACAACTTGAAATTAACTGTGGCGGTATTTCAAGGGTTGAAGGCATAATTTAAGATGGGAGCACATGTCTCATCTCTTTCAAGTTGATTTGATTTCTTTCTTTTTTCTTTTTTCTTTTTTTTTTCTTTTTTTCCAATACAATGCCTACAGTGAACAAAGGGTTTCAAGTTTAATAGAAGGATAAACGCATCAGATAAAACAAGAGACTAGTATTAGTCTTAGAACTACTGGTCATAATATCTGTTGGAAATTGGAGAATCATATGGCCTAACGATGGTACGTGAGGCTATTTTGTGTACTGCAAGTTGAGCGCTTGGACGAGGATTTTATTTCCTCTCTTTGGTATGGATGTTAATTGCATCCAAGCCGCAAATCAATGACATTGTGCATACTAAAAACAATATTTTCGCTGTGTAAGATTCCGCTTATCCCGTAAGCTCTAATCCCATTGCCCGTGCATCCGTGCCAAATGTCGGGAAGCCGAACGGGTATAGCGTCGTATGACTAACTCCGAGTCACCGTATTCGCGTAGATCCAACCTAATTGTGTTACCATTGGGATGACTGAAGTGTTCAATTTTATAAATAATGATAATTAAACTGTCTTGAAGAATCAATTGCCGACTCAGAACATTTCATTGAAATCCCAGCTGTACACGTGGAATGACTGCACCGCTTAGAACTCTGGGTCGGGATGGCCCCCAAGTCTCACCGGTTGGACTTGGCATGGGAAGCATCGGTGGCTTCTATGGATCTGCAGGTTGTATAGACGACAGAGTAGCACTGCTGGATCATGCCCACGCAACTGGGTTAAGATTCTGGGACCTAGCCGATGTTTACCTCGACAGTGAGGATGTCGTCGGCGAATGGGTCAAACGATCCGGCAAACGCGACGAGGTGTTTATAGCCACAAAATTCGGGATGCATCACGGAACCAACGGTATCCAAATATCTCGTTCGGATGCGGAATATGCCCAAATTGCATGCGAGAAAAGCCTGCAAAGACTGGGAGTTGAGACGATTGATCTTTATTACTGCCACCGGGTGGATGGTGTTACGCCCATCGAAAAGACCATAGAAGGCATGGTGGAACTGAAAAAGTATACTATTCAATCTACCCTTCGTTCCAATGGATACTTTTGCTAATGAAAGCATACAGCCAAGGAAAGATTCGGCATATTGGATTATCTGGCGTTTCACCCGCTACTCTACGCCGGGCGCATGCAGTGCACCCAATCGCGGCACTTCAAATGGAGTATAGTCTCTTCTGCCTAGAGATCGAGTTGCCCGATTCAATGATCTTAAAGACTTGCCGTGAGCTAGGCGTTACCATCGTAGCGTACTGCCCAATTGGTCGGGGTATCTTGAGCGGTCAATTCCAATCTCGCGCAGACATCCCAACGAATGATCTCCGCCTAATGTTGCCCAAATACTCCGAGAAGAACTTCCCCAAGATCATGCAAATAGTGCAGAAACTGAAGGATGTAGGTGAGTACCATGGACGCACGCCGGCACAAATTGCTCTTGCGTGGCTTTTGGCGCAAGGTCCAGACATCATACCCATCCCTGGTACGAAGTTGACAGAGAGGATGGATGAGAATGCGGCTTCTGCGCTTGTCAATTTGAGCGACGATGAGGTGCGAGGTATTAGGCATGTTGTTGAGCGAAATATCATTGAAGGCACTCGATATGCTGCTGCGTGAGTGACTCAATTTGAGAAGTGTTAGTCTATATACTGATTGGTTGTATAGTGTTATGGCTCAGCTTCAAGAGGATACCCCGGAACTGTAAGGGTTGGGGACGGGTATGTAAAGAAATGGGCAGATTGCCAATGAGAATGTTAGGATTGCTATTCGGAAGCTATCTTTCTGTGACATCCTCTCAAACGTTGGATCGTGTGGAGGATAGGGTATTGCAGCGGTAGATCAATTCTGAATACAAAGAAAAAGAAAAAAAAGAAAATCAACTTACTTCCCCAGAACCCTCCCAAGAAAAGACGCCAAAGAAACGCACATGTCTACTTCGAGACATGCACATCGGGATCGGGAAACCCATGTTTTCTCGAGACTCTCAAGAGATTGTTCATTATTTGCTCGCGGCTCGGGGCGCTTGAGCATTCGCCGGTGTAGAAGTAGAAGCACCACTTTGTTGAGGAGCACCAGGCGCTACACAGCTAGGCTTATGCATCGGCCAGTCAAGCTTCTGACAAGCTTTGGTGCAGTAATAAATCTTTTTGCACCGAGCGCAACTAAGCAACTTCACATCGAGAGAAGGTGTAAAGCCACAAACCTCACACAGCCTATTCACATTATCTCCAAACTCATCAGGAGGCGAACTCATAGCGCCGCCCATAGCCTTCAAAAGCTCATTGGCAGCACGGCGCCAAATCGTATTTGCCGTCAGAACCTGTTCTTTGTCGGCAACTTTCACTTCACACATCTCGCGATGAACGCCGAAAGCTGTTAATCTGTTGGAAACAGCACGCGCAAGGGCTGGATCGGCTGTGCCCCAACTGTTTGGAGCCCAGGGGCTCATGTCGGAGTTCATTTGGTATATTAATTCGCCTTCGGAGTCGAATCGGGAATTGAAGATTTCGAGCAGAATTGGAACGATGATTTTTGCTTGTTCTTCTACTGCGAGCGGGGTAATTCGTGCGCGACCGTCGTAGTGGTAGTGGCCGTTGTAAGGATTCGCCACGAAGACAGCATTTCCGGGGACTTTGGGGAGGGAAATGACGCTGAAGATGTAGTGGTTGGGAGTACCTATGTCGTCCATTTCAGGACGACGGAGTCTGTTGAACTCTCGAACTCGGTTTGCTAAGCTCGACATGGCGATGGAGTGATGGGGGTGATTTTTCTACCTCTTGCCCTTTCGTTTACTAGTTGAACGCGTTTGTTGATTGTGCCCGCGTTTTGGCGATTGTCTCGCGATAATCGCGACGTCACCGCCTCGGTAGCCCATGAACGTGTTGATTCACTTCAGGCACCATACATTCAAGCTTGCAAGTACCCATCCAGTCACTCTCGGGGCTTGTTTACCTACATGCAGTCGCTTTCTTGAATGTACTTTCTTCTCAAATTTCACAGTAAAGTATAATGCCATATGATACAATGGGAATCGAACGATTCTATGCGCAAAGAAACCATCCTTCCTCAAAGTCAATCATGAACAATTGAAAACACTAGGTTTATACAAGCAATCATTCATCATCCTCATCATCCTCACCAAGGGCCACACATCGAAAACTTTTGCCTTTGGAACCTCCCTTCTTTTCATGCACTAGTTTCTTTGGTGTTCCTGACCCCGGGGCGTTGAGTATATAACTCTTCTCAGCTTTACTGCAATCGCCCGTACTAATTGATGTCAACAAAGGCTTCATCTGAGATTGAGGGAATTTAGACACATACCCGTAAAAAGAACATCGGTAATAGTCATTTCCTGGTTTGAGATTCAACCAGTTTATCCAAAGTGCGTGTTCTATCGGTTGGCATATACCGGCTTCAACGATATACCCTGCTGTATGGCTTCCAAACAGAGCGGGTGTGTTGATGTGTAGCTCATACTGTTGACCTGTGAGCATAAGGCCTAGCATGGTATACTAGCCGGGTGTTGATCAGTCATGCAACTTACTTTGGGCTTGTCGTTGGCCGACGCGAGCGAGAAAAGCCCCAGGGCTGCAATGATCGGGAAATGCATGGTGATTTGTTAGATGATGCTCGATGCCCAAGTGCCCGTAATGGTGGAATAATTCACAGAGGAACTACTGCACCTGAACTGGGGCAAGCCTTATTCATAATTGAATTAGCATTCCAGGGGTCTTGGCTCGCAGGGATATTTCGTGTCTTATCTTTTCCAAGGTTCTCAATCTCCTGCTACAGTCAGCCAGGAAGGAGTCGCCCCTTGATAATACGAATACTAGTACCATTGGACCCCCTACATACCACTCGGAGAAATAATGTTACTAGCAGGTAATGATTTGGGATTTCAATATTTCTTCCATGGTTTGATAATAAGAACTGGCAATTTATAGAAATAGTGGCAGAGGTGTGTATTGGGCGGCAGGGCTCCAAATCCGGTCCGGCTAAGGGTAGTTATAACTTGCAATGGAAGGGATGAATCTGGGGAACGGTCTACACATAGGCTAGTATGAATCATCGATGCCTTAGTGAGGAATTTTGGGATGTCAAAATGGGATACCGAAGCCTGGAATGGATAGCGATCCCCTCACAAAGTAGCCGCACTAGTATTTAGTTTTCACCAATACTTCTATATCTTTAAATTTCATTCTATTTCATTCTATTCCTGAAAGCTTTGACAAAATCATATACAAAGGATATATGCTCTGTTCATGGGAGAAAGGAACGAAGCTTCATAGATTACCCCCTTTGGACATACTCGAATTTCCAAAATGCAGCCGATATTAAGGCCAACGAAGTCAATGCAAAGCCGACATCTAACCAAGAGGCCGCACGAATTCCCTTAAGAAAGTTTTTGTCACCAGGTTCAGTAATCTTCATCTTTTCCGCCTGATTACCGGAAGAACTCGCAGAAACAGCAGTCTGTACCGCGGTCGAAATTGCTAAGCCAAATGCCCGGCCAAGCTGGTTAAAAACATACATAAGGGCCCCCGCAACAGCCTGATCATCTTTCGGTAACACAGTTGATACAAAAAGCGTGAGACAAGACCAAAAGCTGTTCATACCAATAGCAAAGGAAATCAAAGCCCAGAATTCCCATTCAAAGTAGCTCACGTTATCCGGCAGAGGTAATCCGAATAGAAGGGATGAAGCTGCCAGAAGAAGATGACTGGCGACGAACAAAGAGATTGTCGGGACTCTCCCCAAAGCAAGTGAGACCGCTATTGGTGACAAAATTCCAACCAGGCCCGTTGGAAGAAATCGAAGCATCGTTTGGATGAGTGAGAGGCCCTGGTAATCTTGAAAGAAGTATGTTGAAAATACCAGCATATTGTTGAACGAGGCACAGAAGAAGCAGTTGGCAAGCATGGTAACGCTGAAATGAAAGTTGCGAAACAAAGATATCTTGAGAAGAGGCGGCCTATCTCCTTTCTTTTCCAAGCGCAATTGCCAAGCGACAAAGCCAGCTAGCATGATTATTGAAATTGCGATCAAACTTGGGACATAGGGTGTCTTCCAGCCAACCATATTGCCCTCCGCGAGCGCAAAAAGGAGCATAAAAAGGGAGACTGTGACCAGTAGTCCTCCTATCCAGTCAACATCTCTAAACAGGTCCCCGGTATTTGCATTTGCTGAAGCGGTTTCGTTCTTGGGAATCACATATATACTAGCAACAGTTATCAACCCGGTTAAAATGGCCTGAATACCAAAAATCCATTGCCATGCAGCATATTGGGCAACTGCGCCAGACACGATTGTACCGAATATGCTCCCCAAAGGTGAGCCACAGGCTGCGCAAGGGTATCAGGTCATGTCTCTTTTAGACTCGATCATATAGCATTCGACACAGATAACTCACCATATGCACTGAAGGCATAGTTCTTTGCCCGACCCGGAGAAGAGAATGTCGCACCCAAAATTCCCACCGCAGTAGGAACATTTGCAGCTGCACCCTAGATGAATAATTAGTTTTGATCGAACAGGTACAAGCAACTTAAACTTTTGATTTCATCAAGCCGCACTCACCAAGCCGTGCAATCCTCGAAAGATAGCGAAGCCGATCTCATTTGGAATGAATGGATTGACAGCTGAAATCACAGTAACCCAGAGCGAGCCCAAGATAAATATTGTTCGCTTGCCATAGATATCGGCAATCCTGCCCCACAAGAGGAGGAAACATCCAAATGTCAGTACGTATGAGGTTACAATCCACTGTTGTCGAGCCTCGGGAATGTCAAGCTTGCGCCCGATCGTTGGAAGTATGATGACCACGCTCTGAGATGCGAATGTCTACTCAGAGTTGTCAGTTTCCGAGATCACTAATGACTAGGGAAAAACTCGAGGAGAACTTACGTTGATGAATGCAGCACCAGTAACAGTAGCAACAAAAACGATTGAGGCGGACCTTGACAGAGCGGGTGCATTTTCGACAGTATTCCCTTCCTCTTTTGTTGTTGAACCCATGAGTAACAAATTCCCTCAATTAAATTAGATCAATGGTCGTAAGGGGTGAAACAGCTCAACCAAGTTGCAGAATAACCCAGGGCGCACGATAACTTGAACTGGACGGGGGGGGGAAGTGCGCAGATAGTTGGAGTGAGCAAACATCAATCAACTTGACTCCCCTGATTAATTTCCACTCGAAAAATTTAATCTTGCTTTTGCTCATAGACAGAAAATCTGAATGACATTCCTTTTCAGATCTACGATTTGCCTTCTGAATATAACCCCGGACCAACTGCATTTGCAAAATGAAAGGTTCAATAAACCTGCATAAACAAACCATTTATCTTTCAGTCAGACGGTCCTTCTCTTACTAGCTGCATCTCAACAAGACAAGATGTCTGGGGAGATCAGGCTACGTTGTAGTTCTAGATGTAGCCGCATGTTTTCCATGACGGTAGTGAAGAAAAAGAACATTCCGTGCGAACATTCCAGCCTCATCGGCAGTCACCTGGACAACGAAAAGAGTGTAGCACGTTAGAACAGGTTTGTACAAGGAGTCTGAGTCGAAACGTTGCGTAGCGTATTTTTGATTAATATCCGACCAGAGCCACGCTGTCCTTAATCAAATAAGAAGCATGCCACGGCCCAATCTACAAACGTCCGAGATATCATCCACCGAGGATCCGAACTGTTCCTCCTGTTTCCAGTTTTCCTTCAGAACATTGGAGGCACTGATAACGTTGACACAATTTGTCAAACCCCAAAGCATGCGCAAAGAATTCAGAACAAAGTTCCGCTGGCTCTCTGACGAACAGTCGAGACCAGCAATAAAGACAGGCCATATAAGGCACTTGAAAATTGTCGTATCACCTTGTAGCGCTTCAATAGAGCCAAGTAACTGTATGATCAAATTTTCGGTGTTCAAGATTGACGTCTTCACGGCACCAAGCACTCGATTTCCATATAGCAATGTCGCAGCTTTGTACGCTTGTGATAACAGGCATATTTTTATCACTTCATTCGCCGAGGGTGCTGCATGTTGTTGGAAGGTTGAAGCCCATTCAAAACAATCAAACTGCTCAGTCAATTCCAGCATCATAACGGTATTTTGTAAATTTTTATTGTTCGTAAATTCGTTTCCGCCTTTGGACTCCGCGAGCACATATCTTTGATTAGAAAAAAACTGGATCGCTCTTAAGAGAAATTTGGGGCAGCCAAGAAAGCTCCTGACGATTGACTCTTGATGAGTTTCCTCACTGCAGAGAAAATCTTCAGAGACGATATTGGAGGTTCCATAAAGAGAAGTTCCAAGTGTTTCAATTCTAATACACATCAGTGATAACACACAAAATTGTACCCCCCTGTGATTTCAATAGGATTGGTAACATACAATGAAAACTGGTCCTTAATAAATCGTCTCGTCTCTTGAACCATATTCCCAGGGTCAATGCTGCTATGAGCATCTGAGATAGGGTCGAGGAGGGAACGATTAAGAATCAGTAAGCCTTTTGCTCCCTGAAGGTGAAAATTCCATCCGTCAATCCCCGATTCAAGAATATCAAGAAAAATGAGAAGAAGGATAGTCGCCATGGTTTGATCTCTCCTGCAAAGTCCTGATTGATGCAATGACGATGACAATGCCTCTATAGTTTGCTTTTTGTATAGAAGAGCATCCATATTGGCATCCGCAAATTGAGAATCAATAGTCGGGTTAGTTGCATCAAATGAATAGCCGGTATTAGCATAGTGTCGAGCCGCAAGAGCAATTATTGACTTTCGTAAAGTCGGGTCCTCCAGTCCGATAGACAGCAAGTTGCGAAACGGATTGCTGCCACTGTCAAACAGAATAAACAGCTTGCAGATTCTGTTACTGTCTTTCTTAAATATTAGTACAAATTACATTGCTTTTCATCAACGGCACGCATAGGCTTACAATAATCAATGTAATATTTCGATCGCTGATCCAAATTGTATATACGTGGGTCCTGCAGAGCAAACGAAGGTTTGTTAAGTATCTTTAAGTGCGTTGCTGAATGAAGCAAGGCTTGAGTTTTCTCCGGCAATGCTGGTCCTTTGAAAACATGGCCTCGCAGCTTTCCCCGAATCGCCACACCTTTAACCCATCTCAGCGGTCTTTTGTCATGGCATTCCAGACCGGCTTTCTTGCATTTGAAGCAAGGGGTTTGAGATTGGTCGCATTGAACTGTACGGCTGCGGCATGTCCAGCATGGTTTCAGCATCGAGAAACCTTATGTGTTGAATGTCATGGATATCAATGCACGGCTTACTGAGGCGGATCTACGGGGTCATACAGGAGGCTGACTGACTGGAGATGCACGTGATGATCACATGTAGCGGGTCGGAAGTATAATAATCCGTCACCGCGGGTGGCCTGAATAGACCAATAGGGCGTCATAGACATCAATCCCCCAACTGCCAAAAATTGAAAAGCCATAATCAGTTAACTGAATTGATAGTATGTGAGATGTAAGCAAACATGATCTAGAGCTTATATCGATTACCGCTGATAAATCGCATACCCCGAGACAAGACAAGAGCGCATTGGGGATCGGGATGTGTTTGCAGCCCCACCTGGAATAACATCCTAATCGGGCTTAGGGCGCCCCGCCACGTTAATCGATTTAGAGCAAGATTACTGGGTGCAAGAACTATTCGGAGTCACCATGGCGTTGATTTCACTGTAACCCGTTCTCAGTGGCACGGAAAATGCCCATGATTTGTAAGATAGAGGATGGAAAATTGCAACTTCCAATTGAACACGAGGTGGCGTCCTGCTGGGACTTCGATATTTAAAGGGCTTCGTTCGCGCCCTCATCTCTGAGAAATCCTCCAATACAACAAGCTCCTTTTCAACTTTTCAACTGTTCTGAAAACTTTTAAACATATCAAACTTTTTTCAATTTCTCTACTTCAACATGTGCCACGAGGAGATCGCAACCAACGGCTGGACTAGCACCCCTGCTAACGCGGGTGCTATCTTTGGTAATCGGCCTTTCATTAACAAGCCGGAGCCGCTTGCTATTAAAGAAATCGAATTTCCATTTGATGATCCCACCGTCGCGAAGACTTTGAAGTATGCAAAGGAAGAGTTGCACCCCAAAACCTTCAATCATTCAATGAGGGTTTTCTTCTATGGTATGCCGGCATGCTCCACGGAGATCTATTAAGATTGAGACTTGTGTCTAACATCTAACATCTACATAGGCATGGCAATCACACGCCAGCAATTCCCTAAGCAAGCTGCTACACTAAGTCCTATTACTTGGGCTCTGGCATGTCTGTTGCATGATATCGGATCGACGGAGACAAACCTAACAGCGACCCGAATGTCCTTCGATATCTACGGCGGCATTAAAGCCCTCCAAATTCTCAAGGATTTCGGCGCGACTACCGACCAAGCCGAAGCAGTCTCGGAGGCAATTATTCGACACCAAGACCTGGGAGTTGATGGGACGATCACATACGTTGGTCAACTGATCCAGTTGGCTACCATTTATGATAACGTTGGCGTCCATCCCAACGTCAAAGATTTCGGTCAAATTATCCACGAAACAACTCGGACCGAAATCAACGAGGCCTATCCACGAACGAAGTGGTGCGAATTCTTCGCTAACTTTGTGCGCGAAGAGGAGACAATTAAGCCTTGGTGTCATTCGACTCATATCGTCAACTTTGACAATATTGTCGAGGCCAACACTCTCATGAAACAATGGGAATGAGATAGACTTTATAAAGTCCCTTGAGCTCTAATGTCGACTGTCACGATTAATGTGGCGGCGTTGAAACACCATGGCATGGGTTTAATGAAATTTAGACTATAATGGTACCATATGAAGTCCTTGTCTACGAAAGAAAGGCGTTCGCATACATCCGATTGCTTCCGGAAGTGGGGTTTTCCAAGTGTCTGTGTTTTGTAGTTCCCGCGCTACTTTATGTACCCTGAAGACTTTTCCTATTTCTCCTATTTGTTATAGTTATTAGGCTATCAAAATATGATGCGTTTTCAGCTGCTTCCTTAATGTTACTCACCGAGTAGACATCGCTGTGCTGGGTTTTCCACTCAGCCCACATTTCTCCAACGCTAGCCCCTCGGTTATCTGTTTGGCGCCATGCAGACTTTGTGTCAAGCCAAATTCCACCTGTTTTAAGAATTTCTCTATTGCAGCGCCAAGGAACAACACTTGGCGAATCATTTTTTCCCTGGGGACCTTCAGGTGGATGGGAATGGTCTCCGCGGTCCTTACTGACTTTCTTTGTAGATAATAGGGGAACTTGGAATAGACGTCATCCACAATATCTCTGCTCCTTAATTAATTGGAAGGAAAGTAGAAGCTTCATGTTGAGTAGGTCAAGCATAGTGGATATAGATAGTGGAATCTTCATTTATTTTTGAGAATAAAGTCCCATGCTTGTTTTGTCCACCACCGGCGCCACCAGCCCCGCCGAACGCCCTCCGCCGGAAATATCCCCTGCTCACTCCGCCTCGTCATCCACGCTCGACAAATGTCCTTAGGTTTTACACTCACTCTACCGAAGCGACTATATTTTCCCGGCGTTGATAAATGAATGGTGGCAAAAAGATACCCCGTTATAATGCACATCGCAGATACCGATGTTATCCCGGGAAGGTCCGTGCTTCACCTCTGGAGACAATGTGCCTCCTGATTACTGGTCGGAAGATATCGACAGATTGAGGGTGCTCCGTACCCATTGTGATCTAGTGGCACTCTTAGTGAGACTTGGATTGAAACCATCAAGGTTTCAAGCTCGGAAGATTATCCCCGTTGGCTGTTACCCCTGCATGTTCTGAAGAACCACCGCAACTGCCATGATCCACTCTGGGGGTAGCTTCAGCATCGTCCTTGCTCATTCCAGCTATTTTGGCCACCAATTATCAAGTGAAGATCCGGAACAATGGCTCCCGGATTGGAGGATAATAGACCATTCAGCGCATAGCTTCTCAGGTGATTCGGATGTCGATCCTAGTTTGGTGGATAATGTGGATTATGCTCGGCAGAGTGAAGGACCGCCGATGTCCATAAATGAATTAAGATATCCTGCAGAAGTTGGGTTTTGACAGAGAGAACCAGAGCAACAACAGTAGCAGAACTCTGAATTTCTCAAAACAAAATGACCAAGCTAGCTGCCTCCCTCATGCTGGCTGCTTTAGCAGCTGGCGTGATGGCCTCGCCTGTCGCCGAGCCTGCAATCACCGCAGCTCCAAACCTCGCCAAGAGAGCTACCAGCTGTACCTTCTCCGGATCAAGTGGTGCTTCAAGCGCAAGCAAGTCTCAAAAGTCTTGCTCAACCATCGTTCTCTCCAACGTCGCTGTGCCTTCGGGAACAACTCTTGACTTGAGTGACCTCGCGGATGATACAACCGTGAGCATAGCCTTCATATCTACATTTGATCATTAGCTCTGGGTTAATGCTGATCATTTATGATTTTAACAGGTCATTTTCGAGGGTGAGACAACTTGGGGCTACGAGGAGTGGGATGGCCCATTGCTTCAGATTTCTGGCACCGGCATCACCGTCCAGGGTGCATCCGGCGCGTACCTGAACGGTGATGGATCTCGCTGGTGGGATGGTGAGGGAAGCAACGGTGGAGTTACCAAGCCTAAGTTTTTCTACGCCCATGATCTTACCGACTCGACCATCACCGATCTTTACATCGAGAACACTCCTGTCCAGGCTGTAAGCATCAACGGTTGCGATGGACTGACAATCACCGATATGACCATCAACAACGAGGCTGGTGACAGTGAGGGCGGTCACAACACTGACGGATTTGATATTGGTGACAGCACCAGTGTTGTTATCACCGGTGCGGAAGTGTATAACCAGGATGACTGCGTCGCAGTTAACTCCGGCACTGTAATGAATCAAATCCAAAATTCATGATATACTCGGAAACTAACCTTGTTACAGGATATCACTTTCGAGAACGGGGTTTGCTCCGGTGGTCATGGATTGTCCATTGGCAGTGTTGGCGGTCGCTCTGATAACACCGTGGATACAGTCACCTTCAAGAACAATGAGGTTAAGTCCTCTACAAATGGTAATTGAGTCCGATCCTGCTTGTATTGACACATTAGCTGACCTCGCGTTTTTGTTGTTTAGGTATCCGCATCAAGGCCACTGAAGGTGATACTGGAACCATCAAGGGAGTTACCTACACCGAGATTACCCTCTCGGATATCTCTGAGTAAGCCACGCAAAAGAAAACAGTTGATTGATCTTTCACTAACACTGCGTCATAGTTATGGAATTCTCATCGAGCAGAACTACGATGGCGGTGACCTCGATGGCGGCACCCCAACCAGTGGCATTCCCATCACCGATCTCACAATCAGCAATATCTCTGGTACTGATGCCGTTGACTCGGATGGCTACAACATTGTTATTGTCTGTGGATCCTCTGGGTGCTCAGACTGGACTTGGACCGATGTCAGTGTTACCGGTGGAGAGACATACAGCGACTGCGAGAATGCCCCTGATAGCATCAGCTGCTAGGTGTTTTCAAAAGTCAGTCCTGGCCTGTCTGTATGCTAAATTTTGTCTTGTGGAATTCGTGTTCAACTTGCGTATATTATTCTCCTTTTTGAAATTTGGGGTCAGCGCAATGCATGTTTCAACCATTTTTTGTTTATTTTAAGCCTCTCGAATAATAGTATGATATTCGACTATATGAATCCTGCGTGCTTTTATGTATGAGGCCTAAAATATGTAGACTTGGCCTTCTTATTATCCCTCGGAGATTGCTATTTACCGAAAATTTATCAACAACTCGGGACTTAGAAAAGTCCGCCAGGCCAGCCAAGGCCCACTAGCAGCCTCCCATCCTGATCTATCCACGCGGTAATCCTTCGATCACTGAACGAACGATTTAAATTGAGCTTCACGCCCAACTACTTTGAAAGGGTGTCTTCTCAAGCCAGAATTATGGCTATGAATCAGATTCTTGATTTTTTTCAACCCATGAACCAATATTCCATAATACCGAAATTAGGAATTGGTCTCGGAGCTCTATGCTTCGTCGGTCTTATTTCTAGAACCAATTCATACCTCTCTCAAAGAGCTCTCAATAGGCTTTATGGATCTACAACGTGGAACCGAAGTGAAGAGATCATTGTGGTTACCGGCGGTTCCAGTGGAATCGGCGCAGCAATTGTTAAAGAATTGGCGACTCGAGGGACTAAAGTTATCATTTTTGATATTAACGAGCCACAAGAGCAGCTGAGTGAGTAGAACGACCGCCTTTACATAATTATAAAAAATTGACAACCATATCCAGGATCCAACATATTCTTCTACAAAGTGGATCTCGCCTCCTATGAAGAGATCAAGGAAATTGTGGCGCAAGTCCGATCCGATCATGGTGACCCCACAGTCTTGATCAACAATGCAGGCGTTGAATTCAACAAGCCCATACTGAGTCTCCCAGAGACCCAGCTAAGAAAGACATTCGAAGTGAATATTATTTCGAATTTCCTTCTTGTCCAAGAAGTCTTACCTGCTATGGTGTCACGAAACCACGGACATGTCGTTACAGTTGCCAGTCTCGCATCATTTACTACAAATGCTAGTAATGTCGATTATGCATGTACCAAATCCGCTGCGCTAGCCTTTCATGAAGGACTCAGTCAGGAGCTTCGGCATGTATATAATGCACCCGGGGTTCATACCACGTAAGTTCTTTTCAAACTTCCTGCGGTTTTATACCATCATAATGACAAACTTGGATTCTTAGCATTGTGCATCCTGCATGGGTGAGAACTCCGATGATCAAAAAGATGGTGGCGAGTGGAGTTTTTGACGGACAGATCATTGAACCGAAAGATGTGGCAGAAGTGACGGTGGATCAGTTAATGTTGGATTCGGGGGCTCAATTGTTTGTCCCTTCGAGTCATTGGATGGTATCTATGGTAAGAGGATTTCCTTCTTGGTTACAAGAATCCATAAGGAATCAGCTGTCCATCAAAAGATTAAAAGCTTTGAATTAGTGCTTCGATAGAGGGAAAATATTTTGTTTCCTTTTTTGTTAGGCTATAACAATACATTGAGTTTAGAATTTCAAACATAAAAAAATAATCTGTATGAGTGTGACAAATTTTTATAAAAAGCTCGGTTTTTCGTACTTCGCGGTCGGTGAACATTCATCACGATAGAATCCATTTGAAGCCTCTCGCTACCTAGCGTGTTGTCCAAGTTCTCTTCCACATATTTATTTTTCATTTTCAAAGCTGTATTTCGATTGGTCTTAGTGTGTACCAGTCCTAGATTTAGCCCAGAATTGATGGTTGCTATGCATCTAGACTTCGCACCCGGAGACACGGTTCAAAATCCTATGATGTAATTGTAGATCCCGTTCATGCATGCGGGGCCATGGCGGCCTCGGATGAGCAATAGTTCAGCCCCCCACCACCTCACCAGGCGCTATGTATTTAGAGAGGCAATTTTGGGCTAAGCTTTACGAGGGCTTGGCTTTCTACTCTAAGCTTCAACCGAGATCTTGGCATCATAGCATGGAATCGAAAATCCTACGACATTTCGGAATGAGATGGATTGAGGGGAAGGCTCTGTTTATCTAAACCCGGATACTCCTCATGGGTCTTTTTTGGTGGGGGCCGATCACTTAGCCCATAGGAAATATACGTACGACTCGCAGAGATTCCCAGAACTCTTTTCTCTTCTCCCCACCTCATTCCAAACACTGGAAACAACACGACCCCTTTTTTGAAAGAAAAGTGCATACAGGACTATTCATGACTTATAAACCTCACGAAACCATCGCAGGCGATGATTTATATGGACCAGGAACGTTCATAGACAAAGAAGTCTTACCAGTTCCTGAGGATGCTCGCAGAATATTCGAAATTTTGGCTTCCCGCACACCGGGATTTACCAAAGACAAGGCAGCATGGGACACCGTTCAGTTTGAGGGGAACCCCAATCCCATGATACCTGGACCCATCAAGTCTCCAGCGGTATCAGCAGCTCTGCATGCAATGGCAGGTTTAGTGGGAAATGAGCTCTTAGAGCTTCGCGACGCAAAAAAAGTGACTGATAACAATGTGACAGTTGATACCGACCATGCTGGATTCTGGCTTGGTACCATATTAACCACGTACTTTGATGGAGTCGACGCCTCATCGCTATCGCGATCAGGAGAGTTGAATAAGCTGTTCACTCGAGACTTCCAGCCAGGATTCGGGAGGCCCATTGCGCTTCGCACGACAGCGATTTATCAGACAAAGGATCCAAAGGTTTGGTACCAATTGCACGGCTCGCTTAATGCGGACAAAACACTCATTTCCATGGGAATGGATCCAAATGTCGTCTTAGGGTCCCCCCTAGAGTGCTACGAATATATCCAAGATCATGTTCGACAATGGAGTCCGGATGAGCTTGAGATGCATAATGTGCGCCACGGTCTTTGTGGAAGTATTTGTTATACCCCCGATGCATGGAGAAAGACCCTCTTCGGGAAGCGACTTGCGGAACATCCTTTAGTGAAGGTTTCGGAGGAATCGTATGCAAAGCCCACGCCCAAGGTGCCTCTTCCTAAAGTCCAATCTGATCGACGACCACTTGCTGGAGTCAAGGTCTTGGAGATGGTGCGAATCATCGCGGGTCCGGAGCTCGGGGCAACCTTGGCATCATATGGAGCAGACGTTATTCGAGTAAACTGCAGCCGGTTGCCAGATTTGAACGTAAGTTGAAGCTAAGTCTTGGGGTGACATGGCCACTGTCCACGAATATTTACTGATATTCCATCTTAGCTACTACAAATGACATTGAATGCTGGAAAGCGTACCATTGATCTCGATATCACAAAAGAGGAAGACATGGCTCGTCTTCGTGAGCTTATTGCAAATGTCGATGTCTTTGTCCAAGGCTTTAGATTGGGATCACTTGGTCGAAAGGGGCTTGGTCTACATGATCTTCTCAGAGTGGCAGCCAATCGGGACAAAGGAATCATCTATGTTGATGAGAACTGCTATGGTCCAGACGGACCATTCGCAGAACGTCCCGGTTGGCAACAGATTGGAGATGCCGCCTCGGGCAGCTCATATATCATGGGTCGATCCCAGGGTTACGAGGAAGGGAAAAGCACATTGCCATCTCTTCCTGTTTCCGATATGATAACTGGTATTGTTGGGGCCCTGGGTGTGATGATTGCGCTCCGGGAACGTGCTATCAAGGGAGGTTCCTATCATGTAATGGCTTCGCTCGTCGCTGCAGACACCTTTGCACTAGAAAAAGAAGTCGGGCTATACCCACCAGAAACTCTGCGAGGTATCACTGAACAGTTTGATTTTCACCCGATCACCACAGATCTTTTTGTGACAGAGATTTTGAGATTGGTCATCGATGGTTGGAAGAGAGGTCTTCCTGGATACCTGGATGAGAACTCGAAATTCATGATGACTTTCGATGAACCAGGATTTTGGGGAAGGCAGACACTTTTGAAACCTGTCGCCAGACTTGGCGACCAAGAGGCCACACCGAGGTGGACTACTCCTCCGGTGCCGTATTGCCACCACGATAGGGGAATCAATTGGAAGTGAGAGTAGATACGCTTTCATATTTCAAATTGGACTTTCGGGTATCGAGTGAGACCAATGGAACGAATTTTGTACTGATGTAGCGAGACTTTCCCAAAAGGTTCCGTTAACCTGGTATATACTAGTACTACTATATACACATCATGCCACCTTAGATCGCAATCGTTCTTATAGACGCCAGTCTTTTTTTCCTATATTGGGTACTAGATATGTGCGTGAACTTCAATCAATCATAGTAGATACTAACTAGTACGCACTTGTAAGTCATACAGCCCTGCCTGTACTAGGTGAGTGATGTCATGTTTCATCTCACAAAAATATAATCCTGGTAGGTGAAAACTAGAGAGACCGAGGTTTCTATAGAAACCGGAGGCGAAACTATTCCTAAGGAAATAGAGAGCTTCATCTCGGACGGAGTTGTCCAAATTCAATTGACAAGAGAGAAAGCTACTCAATGTCGTTCAATAGGCAACCTTCCTTGCACTCGTCACCTTGACGATGAACTTCCCCATAGTGTAATGCAGCATAGCACTTGCCACCCCTGCCGTACTGAAAGCCTCTCCTCGATCTCACTAAATGAAAATTAAATGTCAAAATCACCTTAACCTCAAAAGCTCAAGTCAGAATTCAACTCTTCGTTTTGCCATCTACCAGTACCATCGCCATCTTAGGAGCAAATGGTCATACGGGCAAGCCGATTGTTAAGGCCCTTGTCCAAGCTAATGACCCCAAGTTCAAGGTTATAGCCTTCATCTCACCTAGGTCGGACTTTAACCTACAAGCTACAGGAGACATCCAAGTAATCGTCAAGAAACTAGATCTTGCACAAATCAGAGGAACTTGGTAATATACTGGGAGAGGCGAGAGTCGATACAGTTATAATTGTTCTTGAAGGTGAAATTCTCGCAAAGCAGCCAATGATTCAAGATGCTGCCGCCATTGCTAGACGGAACAGATCTTATCCTGGTGACTTTGGTATGCACCAGATTGCTTGGTTGCCTGATGGAGAAGCATACATTCACACCCTGTATGTCAATGAATTGTGATCGATTGCTCTTATGTCCTACTAGTAGTTTATGGATATGGAAGCTAAAAATGAAACTTTTTTAAGAAGCTATCAGACACCCTGCGATCAAAAGTAGTCGCATGAGCTATACTGTTATCGGGTGCGGAGAGTTCTACGACGCGGCTGAAAAGCCACTTATGTGCCCGTGGCTGGGGAAAGATAAATCCACAAACAAAGTTGTAATCACACTCTAGGTCGTCGGAAACCCAGACGCAAAGACGGGCATCTCTTCTCGAGTGGACGTTGCGAAATTCGTCGTTGCGACGCTCCGTCACCCCGAGATATCAGAAAACAGAATTCTAGGTTTCCACAGCGACCATATCTCACATAGAGAAATGGCACATATCCTAGAGAACAACATAGGAAAGCCCGTCAAGCTAAACATGATCTCAATGCAAGAGATGCAGGATATTCTGAAAAACCCCCCATCTGCGCCGCAGGAGGGGCAGCACGGAAATACCTTCCCAGGCAACTTTTTAATGACGGTGCGATATCTTCAAGGCCATGGCATGTTTTGGAGACCGTCCGGCATGCTGCATAATGATCTGTTCCCTGAAGTGAAGACTGTATGTTTCAATGAATACATGAAGAATCTTACTTCCGATCGCGACAAGTGATGGAATTTCGCGTGCTTGTGCAAATGCAACCTTGGACGGTTTGAAGGGGTGGTAGGTTTCGGATTCCAACGGGGCTCCTAACGGGGCTCCTGGCAATTTGAAGATCTTCGTATTGTGGGTACACGACGGAGAGAAATGAAAATGATCAGACACAAGAATTGCCAGAAGTGTATACATAGGGCACGACTAGCGTCCAGTGTACCAGCCAATACTATTGGATACCAGTGCCAAGGCATATCCAGTTGGATACAGTGTTTGGTTGGTTAAGAGCTGGCGATTTGTGGGAGATTACTGAACCCTAACCTCGAACCAATTTTGCGAAGGAGAGAAAAGAGGCTTGCAGGGATTAATAGATTATTTGGATGTTTATACGAATGAATACCGAGTTACTCTGTACTCGACTCTTGAATCGTGGTGGAGTAGATCCAATTCCACTGAACAGGGGCATGTTTCATATAAACTTTCTGTCTGCCTTATTCTCGGACGTCAGGGGGACTTTTGACATCGGCTTATCCGATAAGTTACTCCGTACGGACTACGGGCTGTGGAATGATGGCTATCGTGGACCCTGGTTTCCACGGCCCCATATGTGCGATCCACTTCAGGGCGACGCCAAGACGAACCCCGGGAGGAGGAAGGGGTTGCAGCCCCGGAGGAGCGAGATAATTTAGGCAGAAAGGGGCCCTCATCTGTGCACATGCACCGGCCATGTCGAGTGCCGAGAGATGATCAGCCCGGGAGAATCCTGGGAGATATTCCTCCCGTGGTTACCGTCTGCAGAGAAGACGATTTCTACTCAGTATTCGAGCGCCGTACCAAAGGATTTTCAATGAAATAGTTTGTATGAATGTAAATCTGGTATTTCGCATGAAAGTTATGTAAGTATGTGGTTAAAAGTGAATGGTAATGAAATTATATACATCGAAAACCCAAACTCCAAAATCGTCTCATCTGAAAGGCTTCAAATGCAGGAAAATCGTCCGACCATATATACATGTATCGATACGTGTAATAATGTAGCAAATCTTTACATAGGTGCCATGCACCTAAGCAGTGGTCATGGGCATGCTAGTAAGAGGCAGGGCCTCAACAGACTTCTCGTCTTGCTGGAACATCTTCTTCTCCAGCTTAAGTGCCATTTTGGCACAGAACGGGTCAACATAGGTTGTCCACATGGACGCACAAATGTAGACCAACACGATCCAGCATGGGATAGAAATACCCACAACCCAGGGAGGGCGGATAGGAATCCAGTGTGGGTGGAGTGGCTCACCCTTCTCATCTAAGAGAGGCTGGCCGTTACCATCCACTGGCTCTCCATCCCAGGGTTGTCCAGTGATACCATAGAGCATCCAGCAAAGAACAGTGCGCAGAAGAGTTCCGTGGACGAGGTAGACGGCGAAACTTTGCTTGCCGAGCCATAGAAGCAGACGGTTTGCTAGGAATTCCTTGGTTGAAGGAGACAGGTAGATCGCCAGAATAATCAGATCGACTCCGATTGCCGAGTAGCGTTTTCCGATATTCACATCTGGTGGGAAGATATAGTGTGCCGCTTCGAACATGTAGTTGGACCACGTGGCCCACTCGGGGTGTTCGCCAGGGTAGGAGCAAATCATCAGACCGGAGACCCAGAGAAGTGTGACTACGACTCTGCGAGGCCACTTGTGACGTTCGATAAATTCCTTGAAGGAAACTTGGTAGGCGAGATCACTAAGGAACATACCGTAGATGGCTTGCATTTGGAATGTTTCTTTTCAAGTTGTTAGCTATGAGTCTAGTGAGATAAAGATTTGGATTGTGAAACATACCTGTGTTCTTCGTGGCATCCTGGTGGAAGTAAAGGTACATTCCCAGGTAAATCCCCAAGCGGTATCGGAACTTGACAAACATAACAATGCAAAGCATAACATAGACCAACATCGATGCCTTCAAGAGCGGCAAAAGCGCCCACTGGTGATCATCATAAGCCATATAACCTGTAGTCCAAACACCCAAGAAGTTTTCGAAAAGGCGAATAAACTCCTTCCAGAGCGAGTCTTCAAGATCCGGAGAAGCATAACGGCACCACCAGCAGTCAGACCGGTTCGCGGCGATAAAGGCACCACATTGAGCCATAACCCAGGAAATGATTAGTGCGATAGTGGCGGGGAAAATGAGACGAGGTGGGCGACGGAAGGCACTCTTTGCCACCGATGTGAAAGATCCAAGAAAGTCACCATTGCGAGCCTGTTTGATAGGCTTCAATGCGCAGACATAACCAGTAAGAAAAGCGAAGATGGTGACACCAAGACGTCCTTGCCAGGGAATACGAAGAACAGGCAACTGAAGAAGGCGTGGTGCGATATCTACATCGTCACGGGGCGCGAATAGATCATAATCCCAAGCACGCGCAAGATGGGTGAGCACGACGAGGAATGAGGCAATACCTCTCAGACCCTAATACCAAGCTATTAGGTTCAAATGATCTTGAGGCGACAGCATATAGCTATAGCTAAAGTCGGCAACTTACATCGATCCATTTCACACTTTTTTTGGGATCGCCCTTGACGGCGTTAGGATCACCAGATTTCCATGGGACGTTTTCCAAGATACGAGAGTAGAGATGGGCGGGCTGTATATAATCCATAGTGTCGAAATGTCAAAAATGTCAAAAATGTCAAAAGTTGTTAAAGAGTGGACGAGTCAGTTCAAAGATCAGTCATCGATACATCTACCTCTTAACCTGAAGAGAAAGATTATCTAATACAGGCAAGGGAGTGTTGGGGGACCGGATCACAGATCGACTTGGAAAGGGAAAAAAGAGTGACACGAGGGAGGTGGGAAAGCCTCCTTCAAAAAGGAACAAATGCCAAGATAGGGCAGAGCGAGCTGATACGAAACGCAAGACGAGTTTCTCAGGAAGAGAAGCAACGCGAGTGGGGAGGATTGGGGTTTTGAATAATCTGTGGCGGGACAAAGAGATCCACTGCCCAGTTAGGGCGGAGGATAGGAGGTTTCCAAACCGATGGACTGTTCCAACGCATGAGACCCAACACACCTTCGGCTGACCCGGGGGGCCTGGCTTGCAGCAGCCAAGAGAAATGGAGTAGATCAATTGCCGAAATTAGATTTAATAAATATTAAAACGCCAAGAGAATCGTAGGAACTGATGGCTGGTTAATTGCCATGAGCCCCTTATCTGTATTCCTATTCTGGCCTTTTCAACCACAGTGTTCCATTGCATTGATCGTAGGGCTACTTGTAGTAGATGTTAACTCGTGAACAACCGCGTTTTAAGAACGACGATCCCCGACATTCTGCTATAGGAGTTATTTTGCGGAGTTCCGTTGTGTGGTATTTCTACAGCCACAGACGCATGAACAAGGGGGCTGTCACCATGATCTGGTCGATTACTGGCTTGTTAGTTTATTTATAACCAAGCATTCAAATATTGATGTGTATGCATATATTGGGCGGCTCTCGCAAAGTAGTACTTCTTTCGTTTTAACTCAGAAGCTACAAAGCCCCCTCGTTCATAGTACTGTTTAAGCCGCTGTACGACATGGAGCCATGACTAGTATTTCGCAGACAAGGCGGGGGAAATGTAAATAAATACGCGGCAAGCTTACGTTGCATGGATTGGAAAAGGAAATGAAAAGGGGAAAGAAATGCACTGTGCCAATCAACATGGAGTCCTTGGTTGTGCGGCACTGGATGTGCTAAAAGTCGTGGAAAATTGCGCGAGATTTCCTTGTTGATCGAAACCTGTGGGTTCCCATGTTTGACTGGCGCCACCACCATGAATGGATCCTATTATTAGCGCGAAATATGCGACTGTTCCAGGTGTCAAGTTCGAACGGACATTGACAACCTGGGGTGTTGGTAGAAGAAACTGAAAAGAAAAATAATTGTGGTCTATTTGTCTTGGCCATGTCTTACATTCCAAACTTTCTTTACGATGCCACCGAATGACAAGATCAAGCTTCCAAAGGTTCTTAAACGAAGTCATTCCCACCGTCGAAGCGGACTGGTGAGGCCCCCTGGCTGAAAACTAATTATGAACTTTTTTCTTTTTCTAATTTCTTTTCCAGCGGGGGATACAATTGCATACACTAGTGAGAAAATGGCGTCATTTTACACAATACATACAAATTATATTGTACAATGAAGTTCAGGGATCGGCGGCCGATGCTAGTAGCGGGGACGAATCGAAATGATCCTGATGGGGACTGGATGGGGGGCCCTGATGGACCCGGAGACCCGTGGACCTTAACCCTGCACAAAACAAACACAAACACCGGCGCATGTGCTTGCTAGGCGAGATATGGGCTTGTAAGCCGTATTACGGTATTTAATGCTTGATAGTGGAAAGCGCCTTGGCGTTTTTGGATCCAGCCACCCAATCTCTCTTCTTGGCTTAGAGACTTTTCGACCTCGGGAATGCAGGGTGGAAAGTTTTACGAGAGGATTTTTGGTTTGATTTTTTTTTGTTCGCACAGTTTCGTATTTCATATGATTCGGAACATGAATATGAACGAACATTCAACTCGATCTACAGGGCTGAATCTCGTATTAGATACATGTTCGGAGTGGCCCATTACAAACGCTGGCGATCGGGCCAGTGCAGTTACAATCCCTGACGCCGGACAGGGACGGAGCATGTTCCGTAGTAATTTTTCTTGGCTTCTTCTTCTTCTGGGTGCCGATCTTGGGGCCGGAGAAGGTACCCAGGTTGATCGAATTGGAGACTTGCTAGGCGAAAACGAGTCAGCGATACGGGAACGATAAATAGATCAATGAAATCGACGAGTCAATAAAATTTACTGGGGTTCCAAGGTTTAAATGGTAAGAAAGAATAAAGGAGGAAATTATAGCCTGGTTTGAATTTAAGCCGCCTCGGTACAGGTCGAGTTCCGGAGTAGACAGATAAGGTCAACAAAGGATCAAAACGATCTCCAAGAATCGGAAATGTGCAAGAGGATGTAAAGCGGTGAAAAGGAAGGGGATTTGCGACTGTCACCCTGATATGAAGACTCTGATTCGCTGGATTGGAGACTCAGCCCAGGGTCCAACTGGCCAGAGCCACATGCAGGTTGTAGTCTGTATGTCTGGACGGGAAATATTGCTAGCACTTGGGCAAATTAGATCCAATTTCTAATTTCCAACGTGCTGTATCCTTTGCTGACTGCCAAGACCTAATTAAATAACAGATCCAGCTAGTTCAGGTCGGTCTGTCACAATCTTCATATCCGTCCACAACAGGGAAATACCAAGACTTGCTTCCGACAAAATTCTTTGGAACTTGGCGAATCACACCCTGACTCCAACCGAGTAGCCGTATCAATAGCGGATGGTGGCGCTCGTGCATAGGAACGACCCCTGAGCCCGCCAGGATGTTGCCCGCCTAGCGGTCTTGGCCGGATCCATCCACTAATTGATGATTCGTACAAGTGATCCCGCCACGTTCTCGATCGTTCAAGTCGTGCTCTTGGCTTGATCAGCTCGCACTTCTTCGCATTTCTTCGGTAATACGAGGTAGACATATACGATACGGAGTGCGTGTCGCGTGAAAAGGGCAAAAAGGGGTTAATGGGTAGTAGTAAGCCTTTATCCCTCTCCATATTACTATCACGCCATTATTAGTCTTCTTGAGCACATCGGGGAAAGGACCGATCAATCTAATCAACCTGGTCTCTTTGGATTTAGCTTCTTTTTTCATGATCTTTGATCTTTGGAACCGTTTAATGTAAACCAACTGTTGTCATTCTCTTGAATCGCATTGAAAACATTTCTCCGACCATGCGTTTGGCATACTTGGGGTTGGCGATACTGTCATGGCCGTTGACTCTCGCCACAATTTTACAAAATGGCCAAATCAAGGATAATCCGTATCCTGGTCAAGCACCTGTGATCGCGCTGGACGAGTCATGGAGGAATTATGGAGCGGATGTCCCTGAAATCGCCTACAAGGGTCGCTGGGATAGCCAACACATTTCATGTACGTTAATGATGTCCTCAAAAAGAATGTTGAATGTTCTGACCGTCGCGTAGGGTGGTCGTTCGTCTCCCAATATCTCCCACCCCTTGAGTCACGCGAGTCGCGCTCCGAAAGCCAAAATTTCTAATACGTATTCTTTTAACCATCAGAGCACCTGGAATTAAACTTCAGTTCTCTGGCAAGAAGGTATTCCTACCCAGCCATATCGTTTTGTCGCCTCTTATCTAATCGCATATCGGGATGGATAGCTTGCTATTAGCTTCGGACCACAAACCAATGAAGGAACTCTGGTCGCATACCGGTAAACAATTATCCTGGCCGAATTGACCCTGACGATCGTTTTATTAAGCCTTTATACTATAGCCTGGGAAACCTCGACTGGCAATATTCCAATGTCACGGCCGACGCTACCTACCAATTCATCGGAGATTGGACCGAGTTGGATGAGGGCTTGGTGAACGTTCAAAAGACCTTTGAGATGAGAGGTATGTTACGCAGTACCTGCAGCTTTTTCTCATATTTACATACTAACTTGAATCGCAGTCACAAACTGGGGCATTGGATAAGTGATATCTACCTTGGCTTGCGATCTTATCACTAACTTGTCGCACAATTCAAATAGCAGGTGTCTCCACAGGAAGCAACTACGAGCTTACCGTTCCTCCGAAATTCCAAAAAAAGGTCGAAATTATTGGTGGCAGTATTGCCTCGGGACAATATGGATCCTACGAGACTCTTTCATCCTGGGCCTACCTCTTTGTGGCTGGTCTAGGAAACGTTGAGCACACCTTGACCGTAAGCCTGCTCAAATCGTACCCACGGTGATACATGCTAATCATATTCTACGATTGCAGAGCTATGCAGGCGCTTGTCTGGTGGATCAACAGTGTTATGACGGACACGCCCGCGGCATGGTATGTCGCTTCCTTGAAAACACAGCCCTAAAATCCCTGTTGCTAACAGTTGTGTGAAAAGACATGGTACTGGCACCGTGCCTCCGACCCCGGCAGTCGATCCCGCCAGATTTGGCCTGAAGAACCCGAAATCTTCGACAACTCAGCCGAGCAGCCCGCCGATCTCGTTCTCATCCAAATGGGCGGCAATGACTTCCGACATCCGAACGAAATCCCCGGCCGAAACTTCTACCATGCATACGTGGAGCTGATTGAGGATATCCATAAGACCTGGCCCAACGCTATTGTCCTCATTGTGGTATGTCGTATTGCCTACTTTTCGTTCTCATGAGGTTGGTGGGATATGTATTAACTAATATCTCCAGTCACAATGGTGGGTTTGGCGGAAGGAAGGACTCAACTACAACCCCAGCATGGCATACGAGCAAGAAGGAAGAGATGTCCACGAGCATTTCAAGGACCGCGGCTTCGTTTATTACTTTGACACCACCGGAATTCTACAACACAACGATATCAACCCGATGAACCATCCCACAGACGTTGGTCACATCAAATTGGCCAGCCACCTGCTGCAATGGACAAAACTTGTCCTGAGGTGGAACCTTGAGCCTCTTGGTGAGGTTCAACATGGCACACTGTACTGGAACGACATGCAGGATTATTAGCCGTCTGTTTTTTTTTGTGTGCTCCTAGAGTCATCTCTGCATAATTATATTGTACTATAACTTGAACCCCCAAGGTCTAGAGGGAGATGAATGTATATACCATGCCCTAGCGAAATTGACATTTATCAAAACACTCCGCTGTTTCCGTTTCTGTCTGTGGTCCTCTTTTACTACTACTACTACTACTACTACTACTACTACTACTACTACCGACCAACATTGAAGCTACTAGGATCCAAAACCTGACTTTCTTTTAGAGCCTTGGAAGTGTCACGGGTAGGATTTGATGCAAATGCCACGTCACGTATGTGCACTTCCATTATAGTTCATGACGTGAATTGCGCCAGTGACCTGAAAACTCTCCCGGCGAGACATGCTAATGGTTATGCAGTCTCTTGGCGTCGCAGAAATATGCGAGCCTTGCTAAATGAAGCCTTCGAGTCATGAACATACGAGTCATACATGCCTTTCCGTGTCGGGGAGACCCGAGACTCTAGGGTAAAGCTTCTACTACAGCCTTGTTCGCACGTTTCGAGTATTAATGGTTTCTCTCAAGGAATCACTTGGCCCTTGCCAAGCTTCTGCCAAGTACAACAGGAATCCTTTGGTTAAAAGTCTATTTGGACATTCCAAATAGCTCTATATCCCATAGTTAGAGGGAAATGACGTCTCACAAACTCTTCCCAAATTGTACCTGCTGGCTTGGGAATAAGGTTTTGTATTTTAAGCAATATGAGCTTGGTTGAATGACTCAAGGGATAAGAATGGTAGCTCGTCGAGCGCCAGATGCTAACTGTTGATACAACTCACTTGCCAACTGGTCCCAGGACTGTCAGTTCTCAATGCATATTATTTAGGAATTTCTGCCCTGTATATGATTATTTGGAGTGAGTACCAGTATCCCCGTTGCTCTCTGTCATGTCTACTTTAGTGACAAGATATTTGATAGTAGTCCACAAGGACAAGCGAATCACACGCCTCAACAGAAAGGGAAAGTATATAGGGATCACTGGCATATGCTAACCATAAGTGGAAAATCATTTGGTTGGTTATTGAATGGCTATAATTGTAGCCCTAACCATCTGCATCAATGGTGACAACTGGAACAGCACGGTCTCGCGCATATCACTGCAGCATAGGTAAATGCGACTAAAAACTCGGTGCTTCGAAAATTTGAATTCAAGACAAGGGGCAATCAGAGGTTTACGTCTGTTTTTGAATCACGACAAAAGCATTCATTCCTAAATAGGAAGACAGCGAGAAACTAGCAAATCATTGCTGGCTAGCTGAAATATCCTCTCCACAAACCCATCAACAGCAATAGTGGGTCCGAGATCGCCAGGAGTATCAAGTGAAGATACCCCGAAGGAACACGGATTGTTATGAATAGCCCTTGGGGATATGGCATTGAGCAACAGGTTGAAAAAAACCATCACAAGTCATAACAGTCGAAGGCAATGCTCAATCAAGGCCTAACAAAAATTCTCATAGCGAGCCAAGCGTCGAAAATGAAGCCACCGAGGCCTCTGATAATGTCATATGTCAATTCTATTCAAAGACTTACCCCCCGTGTTGAACCCCGAAAGCTCCACGGGGCTCATACTCAAACAACTAAGATATCCTTTATGTATATCAGTTATCCTCTGTGGTTGATTGTACTGTATTTAATTTTGCCTCAAATAGGAAGTATCGGGTGCTCCAAATGTGAACAGGGAAGAGAGCCGTATCCGCTATTCAATGGCTCCTCGGTTGAACCTAAACGGAGGTACCCACCAAGTACTACTAGGTATAAATGGAACTGGGCTAGGAAGGAAGGACAAGCCAGTCAGAGTTGGAGCTACAGCCCATGTCGCATATAAAGATTAGAAAGACACCCAGTCAGCGTAACGTGAACTATGCTAATCTGGCCCCACTTACTCTAAGGCACCAGATAGTATTATTCTTATTGGTACACCTTTACCTAGGGATCCATACAAGGCTGGAGATGTTGTACAAACAGCCAATTTTATTCTGCTATCGATCCAAACGAACAAAGACCAAGGCTCAATGGTGTTGAAATCAGCAACTCGACGATGGTGCACCTGATATTTAATTTTCATGGGTGCTCTACAACACCCGTATAATGAACCCTGGCCCTCCAAAGGCAATAAATGGTGGTGAAGAGAGTATTTGGAATTGGGACCATAAGTGGGACCATATACTTCTCCGTTTCAGTTACATGTTTACCAGTCAAACCCCAGAAGACTTTTATCGGAGGTGGATGGATTGAAAAATCGACCCTAATCAATACACTGATGGTACATTCCATCAAGATCCCCAGGGCCTAAATTGGTTTGAAAACGGAGACCTGCGAGAAGATTTGTACGGTCCACTTTGTTTTCCATTCATGCTTCTTCACCCGGTGAAGAATCCCGAAGAAAAGAAAGGCGAGGGCATGGCTGTCCCCGTTTGAATTTACTTGTATAATTTCTAAAGCAAAAGGCCCCCTAGCCATGTTGAATATTCTTCCACTCTCCACCTGAGTATAGATTGGCTATAGGGGCTGAATATTGCTTTACCGCTGCAATAAACACTTTCCATTCGGCCAGTTTGAGGCGATATCTTCTGCAGAAAGGATATCTTCGAGTCCAGTCCTTTAGTGTAGGTACAGTCAATTGCTCAAATAGTAAAATTCAAATTATCAAACACTCCCGTGCAAGCCTTTGTCATAAAAATCACATAAAAGCATTGTTATAATAATGGGTAATGGACGTCATCCCATTTTGACGAATGTCCAATCCCCACGTATCGACAACCTAAGCTTTCCAAGTATTGACTGCTTAGCATATTTCTACCGTCAAATATGAAAGCAGGCTGTTTCATATCGTCCACGATGGAAGGCCAGTCGATACTTGTTTTTCCGGATTGCTCATGTGCGCCATTTTTTTCAACGCCATTTGTTCCTAAGTCATTGACACCATTGACACCATTGACACCATTGACACCATTGACACCATTGACACCATTGACACCATTGACACCATTGACACCATTGACACCATTGACACCATTGACACCATTGACACCATTGACACCATTGACACCATTGACACCATTGACACCATTGACACCATTGACACCATTGACACCATTGACACCATTGACACCATTGACACCATTGACACCATTGACACCATTGACACCATTGACACCATTGACACCATTGACACCATTGACACCATTGACACCATTGACACCATTGACACCATTGACACCATTGACACCATTGATTCCATTGATTCCATTGATTCCATTGATTCCATTGATTCCATTGACTTGGTGAGAGGCTAAGATGGCTTCGGGGGTCTTAAATTCATCCCATTCTGTGGCAACAATGACAGCATCGGCACCGACACAGGCTTCTTCAGCAGTAGAGAAGACACGAAGTCGCATTGAATCCTCCTTTGATGGACTGACATCTGTATATATCTGTGCTTCCGAAACCATCGGATCATAAACACAGACAGTAGCTCCTTCTACCAGCAACTCCCGAACCAATTGAATTGATGGAGAATGCTTGGTATCTGATGTATCTTTCTTGAATGAGAAACCTAGAACAGTAATATTCTTCCCATTGATGCAGCGTTGCATACAAGCGAGAATACGTTTCATGAATCGGGTTTGTTGGTCCTCGTTCATTTCCAATACAGCATTCCAATAATTAGCGACGGGGTTGAGCCCCAAGCTGCGTGCAAGATAAACTAACGCCGCAACATCCTTTGGGAAACAGCTTCCTCCCCAGCCTAGCCCACTGCGTAGCATTTTCCCACCAATTCGAGGATCGGAGCCACATCCTTCAGCGACGGAATCAATATTTGCGCCAACAGCCTCGCAAATAGCACTCAATGAATTGATGCTGCTTATGCGCTGTGCAAGGAGTGCATTTGAGGCTAACTTGGACAGCTCCGCTGACCATTGATCCATAGTAATGATGAGCTCGGGAGGGGTCCATTTTCTATAGATTTGCGCCAATTTCTCTGTTGCCTGTCGACCGGATTCTGTGCGTTGGCATCCAATTAATACTCGAGATGGATGTAATAGATCCGTGACAGTGGTGCCTTCAGAGAGAAATTCTGGATTGGAAAGTACTTCGAATTGACAGTTTCCTTTTGATCCCGAGACGAGCTTTTTTATTTCAAAATTAGCAAGCAATTTCAAGAGAAGGAAAATGGAGCATACCAAATCTTGAATTCTCGAGGCTGTACCACATGGTACTGTTGATTTCTCTACAACGATCTTATCAGTGGTCGCTACGTCTGCTATTGTGCGAATCGCTGCCTGAATGTGGCCCAGATCCAGCGCCATGCCACTTCCGATGCCGAATCTTTTGGTCGGAGTATCGATACATAGCATAATAATATCGGCCTCATGGATCGCTCTTTCAATATCACAAGAAAAAACGAGATTACAAGCATCTTTGCGCTGTCTGACCTCAGCTATGATGTCACTCAGACCAGGCTCATACATGGGCAAGGCATCTGAGTTCCATGAATCGATTCTGGCGGCATTCTTATCGACAACCGTCACTGTAATTTCGGGACAGCGATATGCAATCACTGCGCCTAATGGTCCGCCTGGTTCTACAGTAAGTTGATGGTTTCTTGTATCTAAAAGATGCCTTCTTGGCACTCACCAACAAATCCAGCGCCAATACAAGTAATGTTTCGAATCATGGCCGGTCGCTGTTCAGATATTGTGATCTGTCAATCTATTGCAAATCACCAAAAGTGTAAAATAACACAAACTCAGATTAAGATATAGTTGACTTTCTTAGAACCAGCAAAAAAGAGCGAAATGTGTCCTTGTTGTGTTCATGGACCCCTCGCGAAAGTTGTGGATCTGTCGATTACGCCTGCTCCTGCGGCTGAGGCATGACACAGCCAGCCACTTCTGCAGTCCTGTCCCACGATGAACACCTATAATTATATCTAGTTGGTTAATCGCTGAATTGGTACCCACACCATTCCTCACTGGCATTCGTGCAGAACAGCGCCAAAGACGAAGGCTCCGCCATTATCTAGATTGCAAGATCTAATACGTCAGGTCAGGTTCGGGCACCAGCTGAACACTCATGCTAAATAGGAAGGTAGATCGGCATGGCAGCGAAATGACGCACCATAGTTATTATCTTCACATCACACAAGACAGCGAATTTCTCCAGTACGGGCCCATGAAAACGCCGATTTCCTATTTGGTACTTGCATGCAGATCGTAGAACAGGGTTATTTCGTTGGAAGCCCTACTGCCTGCAAGGAAGCTGCATGCATTTTATTCATTCAATGGCATTTTCAAGCTTTAGAACGACTGGATTATGTTAATGAATTCCATGTTTCTTATATGCCGGTTACACTACGTAACGACCCCAAGACCATACATGTGTAAAAGGCATGAACATTGATAAATTTGTCGAACTCTTCCGAGGAATCATCTGCTCTGCTCCATATGCCACTTAATAGTCTCAACTAGACCATCTTTCAACTTCACCTCAGGCTCCCACCCCAAAACCTCTTTCGCCCTTGTGATATCCGGTTTTCTGGTATTCGGGTCATCCGCAGGTCGCGGCAAATAAGTAATAGGCACCCTGGGCATTCCTAATTCTGCGACCATGTCCACGATAATCTCAGCGAACTCGCGAATTTTGAACTCGCCCGGATTACCAATATTCACAGGAGCTGCATAGTCGCTGTTCATGAGTCGATACAGTCCTTCGACACAGTCTGTGATGTACTGGAATGACCGGGTAGCCGTTCCATCCCCAGTGATCTTAATTGGTTGTCCAGCGAGCGCATCGCCAATAAAACTGGACACGACTCGGCCATCACTGTGCGCCATTCGTGGGCCATAAGTGTTGAAGATACGGGCGATGCGAATTTGTAGATCGGGGTATTTCTCCTGGTATGCATAGCAGAGGGCTTCGGCTACGCGTTTGCCTTCATCGTAGCAGGAGCGAGCGCCGAATGGATTGACATTTCCCCAGTAGCTTTCCGGTTGAGGATGAACTTGTGGGTCACCATATACCTCTGTGGATTGTTAAATCAGGTTCAAGATGGGGATGAAAAGTTGAGAGATTGACTTACCCGACGTGCTGGTGTGGAGAACGCAAATTTTATTGGCCTTAGCTAGTTCCAATATGTTCTCAATACCCTGGAAACACGTCTTCAAAGTAGAAATTGGATCTCTCTGGTAGTGGATCGGACTAGCAGGACAGGCTAAGTTGAATATTTGATCGATGTTCTCGAGGCCCAGTCCTTCGAGTGGCATTTGAATATTGTGACTGATTAATTTGAACTTTGAGTTCTTTTCTAAATGCTCCAAGTTTGCAGGTGATCCCGTTTGAAAGCTATCGATGCCAATGACCTGATGTCCCTTCTTCAACAAAAAGTCGACGAGATGAGATCCGAGAAACCCAGCAGCCTAAAAATTAGCCATTTGTCTTTCAATAAACGAGAATCAAATAACATACTCCGGTAACCAAAATCCTCAAATGTGTGATCTCTTCAGACTGAGCCATGATGCGGGGTTTGCGGCACAAACGACGCTCAGATTAGACCCGAAGAAAGGGAAGACAACAGTGGCACCACGCGAGAAAATATTGAAAACTAGGAAGCGTAATTATTGCAAAATGAAACATATATCGCGATTTTGTTCAGACGTGACAGGGTGTAATGATATTTTGCGAACCTAAGATTCCAGGGTCGCGTGAGAGCTTGAGCTGAACCCGATTGTGGCGTGGGAAGATCAGCGGTGATGGTGGGGCCCCACAACTTCAGCTGAATGGATCCACAACAGTCATTGATGATGATCGATCCTGATCCATACTAGATCATCATCGGTACGATTTCAGAATCGGTTGTGAAGGACCAGCCAGAGCAAATACTTGGGTACATTCCCGGGTGATCTCAGGGCCTGCCTGTTTAACATGGCATTTTCTGGATATAGTAAATGATTCAAAACGACCAATCTTTGATTAAGAACTTTGAGGAACAGACCATATTTGAGACGGGGAGCTTTGTGAAATCTATTGCTTTTGACTCGATACATTTCCAGACAGTTTATTAGCAAAGTTTCGATATAGTAATTCCTATAATTTACTTTTCTCCCTATATACTAAATCAGGCAAAATCGGAAATCAATTCAAATGTTCATTGTTTACACGAGCTATCAATGAAAATGTCCTACTTATGGCCACAAGCTATGACTGCTCTGGTCTTCTGTACTAGACTAAATTTTCATCTAAACTACTCCTAGGTTTAGACCACCGTACCGATGAAATCATGCAAATCACTCTGGGGACCCTCTGTAGCAGCACCCACAGCATGATTATGTGCCTACTTATTCCAAAACGGAATCTTCAGATAATCCTCACTTTTTCGTTCAGTCTCACCTAAGAGACACGCCCACAGATATTGGTTGGAGACTGGACGGCGCATTTTAGTGAACCATCCATTAGCTACCCAGAATTTGATCCAAGAAATGGCGCCATCAAAAACATAGTCAGAATTAATTGCGTTAACCAGAGTATCGAATCCCCCTTTTGCCCGTTTGTAGAACCGACAGGCTGCGATGGCAGCCCGTAGTTGTGCTCGATGTGTCGTTTGCAGGTTATGATCTTTAGTGGGCGATCTATCTTCGAGAGGATATCGAACACCGGTAATGTTATGCTCGTTTGGCATAGGAGAACTTAAGATGAACGACCAGCCGGTCTTGGGCTCTTTTCCAGTGTTCTCAGGACACGCACCACTTGCATAAAGGAGAATTCTTTTCGGGTCACCTCATGGATGAAACGTCGGACAGGAAGAACAAATTCCCTCAGAAGCTGGCAAGAGGGAACAGAGTCTTTGGTGAATCCATTGGGCTTTCTGGTGAAAGTTTCTCTAGAAAGACGCATCCTCTACCCCGCTTGAAGTAGTGAATCGATTATCTGGGCATAACGTGGGCTTGACCCACAAATTGGTGGCCAGTCGTACTGAGACGTCCCCGGCCGGGGTCAAAAGGTGGAATTTCAAAGCGAAAGGGCATTTTGTTCGTATCGGAAAGCAGATGAGCCTGGAGGTGTGCTTCTGTTGATCTGAGTATGTGTTGTATAGGGAGAGTGAGAAACACAAGAGAGAATGTTAAGAGATCAGAGAAGGTTGAGAGATCAGGCAACGAGAAAGGTCAAGTAAAAATAGGCTCGGAGAAGATAGAAATAGCCACAACGTCTCTAACGGTATCTTTAATGTTGGGCGTAATTCAACTAGACAGCTAAGGCTCGTTCTCAATCGATACATGATTCTACCTGATTCATACCAGCAGAAGGGTAGAATATAGGAATTACTATAACACCGTAATGGCAGAGTTAGTCAACCAACAATCAGTAAGACTATAAGCAGCTTCAGCTGCTTATTTTCCAACATTACCTTACCCAGATAACTGTATATATGGGTATTTTAGATTATTGAAGACTCCAAAACTTCAAATATTATTTAGGTACTCCTGAATTATAAAAATACATATAATTGAAACCTGTTATTTAGTAAACAATGGAGATCAATATTTTTACGAAAGAAGTAAAATGGGGGGAAGAGAGAGGCAGCGCAAATCTTCATTTATATGATATGAATCAGGTGTCTCTTTCAAGCCCTACGTGTAATATTTATATTGTGAGTGATGATCTTGTCAAAGTATAGACTACCCAGTCGTCAAGTGCCATGTCGATTGTTACGGGTAAAACAATAACGAGACTAGACTCGAAATGGACTAGAGACTGGCCTTTCGCATCTGGGGTAATCAGTGGGTCTTTGGGAACCATGATCACCTGGGCATCTTGATCATCTTGCAACAGCTGCATTCCCACGCCAGAGTCAAGATTTTTATTAGTTCACACACAATGTGTAATAATGAAACAACTACAGTATCAATCCACTTATTCACCGAACAAGAGTGTTGTCAAATAACAAACATGGATACCTCCGCCGTATGACGTCAACAAACCCCTCCTTGCTCAAGCAAAAGTCTATCCGGTTTTTTGCACAGCAAATCCTTGTCATTCAAAGAGTCATCTGCCTAGGGAAGCTCAGTTTCTACTTTAAATTATTTTCTTTCTGACTCTCCTTAGATTTCTCAACTCTCCATTCCAAAATATCACTGAAATTCATCATGCCAGACGGTCACAAATTTCCTGTTGATTTGAAACAATTCAAGCAACTCAAGCTTGACTCCAAGAATGCAAGCCTAACCGCTGAGCAGAAGAAGGATCTTCTGAGCAACATTAACATATTCAGAGATGCAATTATCGCTTTCACAGCCACAGGCGCTGCCCGCGGCGTCTCCGGCCACACAGGAGGTCCATTTGATACCGCTCCCGAAGTCTGTATCCTCCTCGCGTTCATCAATGCCAATCCCAACAACTTCGTCGATGCCTTATTTGATGAAGCAGGCCACCGAGTCGCCACCCAATATCTCCTAGCTACCCTAGATGGCAAGATCGACCCAGATCACCTCTTGAACTACCGTGATGCCGATTCCAAACTTCCCGGCCACCCCGAACTCGGATTGACCCCGGGAGTTAAATTCAGCTCTGGTCGTCTTGGTCACATGTGGGGTATGGTCAATGGTATTGCGATGGCAAACGGGGGTAAAAATGTGCTGATGCTGGGCTCCGATGGATCTCAACAAGAAGGAAACGATGCCGAGGCTGCGCGCATTGCGGTTGCTCGAAACCTCAATGTCAAGTTGTTTGTCGACAACAATGATGTCACAATTGCTGGGCACCCATCTCAGTACTTGAAGGGCTATGATATTTCGAAGACTCTTGCAGGTCACGGCCTTCACGTTGTTCGCGCTGAGGGCGAGAATGTGGATTCGCTGTACGGTGCCATGGCTGAGGTTATCAACTACAAGGGACCGGCTGCTGTTGTCGTCGACCGAAAAATGGCTGCAGGTATCGAGGGCATTGAGGGCGAATGTCACGCTCACGATGTCATCACTGTTGATGTAGCCCGCAAATACCTTACCAAGCGTGGTTACAGCAAGGAGCAACTGGCTTTCTACGACGAGATCAAAGGCCGTTCCAACCCATACAAGTACTTGGGCTCCAGCCAAGATAAGGGAGCGAACCGATCTATCTTCGGTGAAGCTGTCAACTCTATCCTTGATGGTCTAAGTAAAGAGGAAGCAGCTAAGCGGGTCATGGTCATCGACTCTGATCTTGCTGGCTCAACCGGCTTGAAGGCAATTCAATCCAGTCACCCGGAAGTCTTCGTCCCATCGGGTGTTATGGAGCGAGGAAACTTCTCTGCTGCTGCTGGTTTCGGTTTCGGAAGCAATGGCCAGCGACAGGGTGTTTTCTCAACATTCTCTGCTTTCTTGGAGATGTGCATTTCCGAGATCACTATGGCACGTCTGAACAACTGCACTGTGCTTTCGCACTTTTCGCACAGTGGAGTCGATGAGATGGCCGATAACACTTGCCATTTTGGATTGAACCACTTCTTCGCTGATAACGGTTTAATGGATGCCGAGTCAACATCTCTCTATTTCCCGGCGGATGGCGAGCAGATGAAGGCCGTGGTGAATAAGGTCTTCTGGAACACAGGCTTGCGCTTTATCTTCTCCACCCGCTCGAAGGTCCCATACATCCTCAAAGAGGGCACTGATCAGAAGCTCTATGGTGAAGGCTACAAGTTTGTTCCTGGTAAGGAGGAGGTTGTTCGCAAGGGAACTGCCGGCTACATTGTAACATATGGAGACATGCTCTACCGCTCTCTCGACGCAGTTGAGAATTTGAAGAAGAGTGGCATCGACGTTGGTCTGATCAACAAGCCTACACTTAACGTTGTCGATGAGGAGGCCATCAAGAACTACGGATCCAGCCCATTTATCCTTGTCGTCGAATCAATTGCCCAGAAGACTGGTCTTGGCTCCCGTCTCGGAACACACCTGCTAGAGCGCAACCTCACCCCCAAGTTCAAGTCCATTGGCGCCATCAAGGAAGGTTGCGGTGGTTTGTTCGAACAAGTCAATGCTCAAGGTCTGGGGCCCGAAGATATCATTGCTGCTGTTAAGAGCTTGGCATAAAAATAATCTGTTACGATGATGATATCATGATGTTGATAAAGTTTCATTCCATAATTCCCTTTGTTACATCAATTTGAACCTTCAATATATATCTAACCACCTCCAACCTTAACTTATAATGTTATTAAACATGCAGTGATAGCTTATTCATAATCATCGGGATGGAAAACCAATGCTCGAATCTCAATGCTCTCGCGACCAGCCTCATGTTCCGTCTCAGGATTCACAAATGCGGAATGGGGTACACGTCGCACCCTACCATCCGTCTTTGAATCAAAGCACTTGATCAAAGTCACCAAATCTGGTGTCTGCGCATATCGGAAGTACCACTTCTGCTCCGGATTAGATCGCACAGCATAGGTTTCTCCCTCTCGATTGGGGTAAATGAGCTTAGTAACAATAAGATCGCTATCCCGCACGGTATTGCCATCGGCAACGGTGAGGGGATCCTTCAAGATAGTTCTAATAGGCCGCCACACATTTATAATTTGATATCTCCCCTTTAGAAGCTCGGGTGCATCTTCTGGAATGTGGAAGGGAACCCTGGTCTTGGCGGCGTCGAATGATTGATCGATGTGAACCCGTTGGACAGGACCACGGAATTGACTGGAGACGGTTCCGTCTGGTGAGGCGCGGCGGATGGTATGATCGAAAATGAAGATGCGAGAGGCTCCGGTCCTTTTGTGAATAGAAGAGTAAGTTATTTGCAACAAATTATAGCTGTGAGGTAAAAGGCCAGGTTCAGCAACATGGGAATCTGTCACATACGCATCTTTAAGCAACTGCTCGGTCTCAGGATAGTACTCCCGTTTGATTTTTTCGTCGTCCACGAAGTCCTTCTCTTTACTTTCATGATAGTAGAACTGAAATCCTTGGCCGTCGAGCGAATAGTCTAGTTCGTGGCCGCTAACATCATGGATAGTAACCGGGGTGGTAGTTATGGGCCTCTCATAGGTCTCGGGTCTACCCACGTAAGATGGAGCTGGAGGAGAGCCGTCCTCGTTATCTTTATGGAAGTTCAGCGTAGTCTGAACGTGGTGTGGTGCATCCGATACTGGAACGGATGGTTTGTTCGCTGGGATGGCGTCCACGACACCAGGAAGCTGTACGGCAGCAGAAGCCATGGCTGATATAAATGTGTATAAATTTGAAAGGTTGTATTAACTTAAGATGAAAGATGAACCTAAATTAGATAGACCCTACGGTACGTTCTTATACCTTTGAACTCGTCGTGGTTGCGGGGTTGGAGGATGCTCATTCGTCATGACAGCACGCAATAATCGTCTTACATTGAGAAATGCTGATAAATTCAAAACTGTACTATAACATGGGGAGATGCAGATGACCTTGACAACGTATGATTTGAAATAGAAAGACCTCGGGATTCGGGATTTTTAATCAACTGGACGGTACGGGTTTCATATTGTAGTAGGTAGTTGTGTCTATATCTAAAAATAAGCAGTCACCAGTTGGTCCGCTGTTATCCACACAGACATTCGTGAGTATCACTGAAGGACACATTGTTCGATCCACGCTAAGTCGTAGGCAACAGTGAAATAAATAGGACCAAATGAATCAAAATCATATAAGAAGGTTGAAGTGATAAGTTGTAATGTGGCCCACCGCTCGAGTAGTCGGACGTCTACTTGCTAGAGATGACAGGTGCTCGATTTCGAGCTAGAAGAACTCGACTGAATTATTTCCACATAACATTAGCCCGAAATTGGGCTTTCTAGGCCCCAAAGGATTGAGTCCGGGCCCAGTAGTACTGCGTTGGGCTCTAAAGAATCTTACTTTTGAGTACAAAGTTTTATTCGCACAAAATTGATACAGTCAGTGGCATACGCAACTGTCTAGCTGTCGAAAATGAGAAGTCAAATTAGGGGGGGAGAAAGAAGTGAGCCGTATACTGTGACCTTGGAGAATGATTTACCTCTACCATCCTACGAGATACAATCATCGATGCAAAGGGTTTAAAGTATTAGAAAGAAATTTGTAGGCAATCAAACTATCAACGTATGAAAGGAAACCGGGTGTATGTCTCATTAACGTACAGCAGGATCTCAAAGGGATTATCTGGAGGTGTCCTGCAGTTGGGGGTCATGTCATTGTCGTGCTGCCCTCGCTCAGACAAAAGTCTTGGTTGGAGAAATCACCGAACAAAAAAGAAACTCAAAGATGGAAAGTAGAAAATGAGAAGCTCATCGTACACGAACGCCATGAGGGAAATAGAGAGAAAAAAAAAGAAAAAGAAAACGGAGAAAAGAAAAGAAAAGAAAAGAAAAGGATCTCACACACAAGGAGAGATTAGTTATGGGACGACATCCGCAGAGGGGAATAGTAAAGAACCTATTGTGACAACTTGGCATCATAGACAAAAGAAGTGAAAGTGGGCTTTTTTGCATTTCGGGCATTCCTTGTTCTTAAAACATGAGGGATCGAGTCTTCTGCCGGCGAGCTTCGGCACTGGGCATATCGGGCTGTGAATAGGTGTGCTTGTGTCGAGGTCGGGGGGACTGGGGCGCCGGCGCCGCTGATCCCGCTGAAGCTGGGGGAGCCATCATTGTGCTCTGTCTATGTGTGACGGGTGAAGAAGGGGCGGGGATGCCGCTAGGAGCGAATCGGTCGATGGTCTGACGACGGGATTTGACACTTTGCTCGCGCTTCAGAACGAGGTTTGCCCATGGCTTGATAGCGCCGTTTCCTGAGGTGGAGCCTTTGCCAACAGCCTCGGACATCACTCGCAACCAACCTTCCTTATCCGCTGCACTGTCGGCATAGAAGTCGATCACTTCACCATTGCCGAATCGGATACGGAATCCCTCTTCGACAAACATATAACCTTCTTCCTCTTCAGCAAAGGCGGACTTACGTCGACCACCGCCTTTAGCAGGAGTTTCCTTCTGCATCAAAGATGATCTATCATCAATAAGCTTCGCAGCCTTGGCCAGGTTGATAGTTGCACGGGGCTGTCGCGTTGTTTCATGGTACGCGGTTAATTTAGAGCCCTGGAGCTTGAAGAAGCGGCGACGCCAGAACTGCATATAAATTAGCAAATTGAATCGATGGGATGATCGCTGTTGTAACTTGGGACTTACCGGGCAATCACCACCCTGCTGAGATAGAAATCCCTCCCAACTGCGCGCAGCAACACTTTCGGCCTCGCGCATCTCGCGAATGCAGGCATTCATACTCTTTGGCATATCATCTTCCTTTCCGCCCTTGGGCTTGGGGACAAACAAAAGTTGCAATTCAAGCTTGCCAATTTTGTACGGGGGTCGGCGTTGAGCAGTCATACTGGTTGCGCTCTTCTTGCTCTTGACACTGCTGGGCTGCTCGTCGACGGCCCACTCATTGAAACATGGAATGTCAACAGTATATGGGCGACCAAAAGCATGTGTCTCGTGGTCACTCAACGCTACATATGAGCGACCGAAGCTACCATCGCGGGCAACAACATTCCGAAGACGCTCCCAAACTGGGGCATTGACATCCTTCTTCTGTTGCTGAGACTGCATCTGTTGCTTCAGATCTAACTCCTTACGGCGGCGAGGTGACGCAAAGACACGGCTAAGAGCCGATGTCTTCTGGCGAGACGGAGAGCTGGGGTTTTCTTGCGGGTACATCTTATTCTCGTCAACCTTCATCTGCAGGGTCAGTTGGAACTCAAGGTCATTATGAACAATGAGCTCAAATTCTTGTCCGATGGGAGCTGATTTCCCAAGTTCAAGCCAGGATGTGGTGACACAGTGCAAGCCATTGTCCAGGGTAAGGGCAAAGTATGATCGTTCGCCTGTAGAGGATTAGTAACTGGGGAATGGAGAGAAACTTAAATGGCACGTACCGCGTGGCAGAGGAAGATCAATGTACTTGATTCCGACGACCTTGACAAAAAGCCTGCCCCGCTCTTCTCCATCTTCGTATGCATCTTGACCAAGAGGCTCATTCTCATCGATGGTTGGTGGAGCTTCTTGTACGTTGCTCTGGTGTCCAGGAAGGGGAGGAACTGCGCCTGGAACGGGCTTTTTCTTCGGAGCAACGCCTGCCATCTTTACACTCGGACGTCGGGTTGATCCGTTCCAGGGAACACTGGTCCATGTCTGCTGACTGGCTTTCCGTGGAGAAGAACCAGCAGACCGAGTACCGCGGGGATCGTCTGTTGTCGAGTCAATTGGGAGGGCAGGGTCTTCTTCATCGCGATTGCTCGCAATCACGACCTTGGTGTTTTGACGCATGAGGTAGCCTCTCTGTTGGATCGTAGATTTGTTAGCGATAGTTGCATCAGTCGGTGAAATGGGTAGTCCTGGGGTAGCAAAATCGAACGATGTATCCAAATGGGTCGCTGGAACAGGGCAAGAGTCAAGTTGGGAAAGAGCTAGTTGGAACGCCACCTTTTGGGACTCGATAACACGGTCAAATTCTTTCGTCAATCCCGATCCAAGGCTTTCCTCCTGGATGCTGAATGGAATATCCAATTGCATCAAACTTGTCTGCCTTTGGGTGAGGTTGTTAGGCAATGTCAGTTGGGGTGCGGCATCAAGTTTAGGTGCATCCTTCTCGGACTTTTGGGAATCATGCGAGGTCTGTTGAGTCAATTGCGGCAAAGGTGGCACAGGAGGGGCGTGCTGTCCACTAATCTTGCGTCGAGTAGCGGCCATCGCATCCATATCCGCTGGGGTGAGCGAGGGACGAGTTTTAAGTCCAGCGCCCGGAGCTCTAATTGTGGCAATGGGCTCAGGAACAGACTCGTCCGAGGAGATTGCTTCATCTAGGTCCTCATCTTCGAACGGCTTCTCTTCCTCCTCTTCCTCATCCTCCTCCTCCTCCTCCTCTTCCTCCTCCTCTTCTTCTTCTCCGTCATCATCAGAAATGGGATGGCGGATAACAGATTCCGGGGTAGAGGGTTCGGACATAGGCTCCTCCTTGATCTCGGGAGTCACGGGGCGTCCGAGAGATTGACGAATAGAAGTCATATCCAAGTGTTGGTCTTCCTTCGGCTCTGAACCTTGATTTTGCTTCTCGGCGCTCGAAGATAAAGGAGGAGGGTTTTCTTCACCGGCAACTGGTGTAGTTTGGGCAGAACTATTGTTGTTCTCGTGTTCGGCCGCTTCAGCTGCCGATCGCAATGAGTAATTACTGTCCTCGTCGTACTTGGCTCGCTGGTCACGAGAAGAAAGACTGTTGCTCGACGAGTTCTGATAGTAATCAGGGATGGCGTATAGTTCATCGTCGTTAGCTTCCTCTTTGATAATAACACTCGAAGCATCGTCGTCGTCCGTTTCGAGAGAGGGGATGGGAACATCAGGATCATAATTATCGTAAGGATGAGGGCTTGACTCCAAATGGGAGTCATCACCGAACACGTCATCTTCATCATCTTCGTAGTCATCACCCTTACGAATATCCCGAAGAATTGAATCGCGAGAGATCCTAGGAGGAGAGAAAACCGCATCTTTGGACAGAGCATCGCTCTGGTCGTTGGCACTTTGCTGTTCGGAATCCTTCTCAGTTTCCGTAGTCTTATACGGAGCGTCGTCGACCTCTTCACCCAGGTGGGGGGTCTTTTTGTCTTGAATCATCATGAGAGCAAGTCTTTCCTCCAAGGACATCCCGCCCTCCATATCAGATTTGCTGTAAGAGGCAGGCGCAAGTGGAGCCGGAAAACCACGCTGACTGCCACTGCCGAGCTCAAACGCGCTCGCGGTCTTATTGGGCGAAGTCGGCCGAGAGCCAGACATGCGGGAAACCGATGGCAGCGGGGGTAGGGGACGTCGCTCTCCATTTGAGTCCAAAGACTCAACCCGTGTGTGATGGGAAGATTCTCCTTCACGGGAGATTGGACGCTCCTCGGCGACTTCCTCGTCGACTGTCTCGACGAACGACTCCTCTTCTTCGTTCACACTTCCTGGGCTCATAAATCGCCACTCATCAGGCAACACAACGGGTGTCTTCTCAATATCCTCGAGAGACGCATCAAAACTATCGTCACGCTCCATCGATGATTCATGTTCGAAGCTAACCTCGTCTTCTTCCTCTTCGGATTCGTAACTGGCTTCGCGGGACTCCGACGTTACTGAAGACGGGTCAGGTGTCCTCATCTCATACTCGTTGACTTGAGGAGGCGCAGCATCAAAAGTAACGCTTTTGTTATGCCGATGTCCAAAACTATCGTACTCCGACCAGATATCACTTTGTGGGTCAAAGCCCTTGCCGTATCTGCTACCCTTGGACAATGAGGATTTTCCTGGAGATGGTTGATCTTTGCTGGGGGAGTGAGGTCTAGGTGGCTGCATGTCGAACTCATCATCTTCGGCCAATTGCGATTTGGCGAGGTTCATTTGACTCTCACGATTCGGAGATCGGTCTGTGGCCAAAGGTCTTATTGGTACAGAGACGTGCGCTGGATCATATTCTTGTCCACCTTCACGGAAGATATTGTGGTTTTTAACTCGCGACGCGCGCTTTAGGTCTTCGAGGGAGGGCCGTCTCGCTGGCAAGATGCAAGCTTCCGGATCATACGGCACACGGTTTTCAGAAGCCTTCGGAAATGGCGATGGTGAGTCTCTTCCCTTCCAAAAGAGACGAGGGGAGGCTGAGTTATTCAAAGGTGAGATATCGTAAGCGGGCGCATCGCCACTGGGAGCCTGTCGCAAAATATTTAGCTGAAGAATTCGGGAAGACACCGACTATTTTGTCAATCTTACTTTGGTAGTTTGGTTCCAGCTGGGGGAATTGCGTCGTTGCGCCATAGGGCTCACTTCTGAAAGTGGCCGTTGGCCAAGTCCGCCGGCCATCCTATTGTTTGGTATGATGAATGGCAAATGAAACACTCAAACCACTTAACACACAAATAAACACAGGATGTCTCTGTTCCTTGTATTAGCTACAGTTCATTGCGTCAAACAGCAAAGCAAGTCGGCGACAAGGCAAACTGATGATGCTCAAGCAGGAGAACACAAAGCATACCTTAGTCAATCAATATTGGACGTCGCGTGGATTATGTTTGCGCCAGCAAGTCTTGATACATAAACCGTGCAAACGTAAAAGTCGTGTCGGTCGCCTCAGGAATGTGAATGCGTCACCAAAACAATGCCACAATGGTCCGAGTCAACGCGAAAAGTGAAAGACCGTGAAAGTAAAGTTTTTAAGAGAAGGGATACCCAAGGGAGAAGGATAAGATGAGGGGTGAGAGGATCCGATCTCGATATCTATTCCATGGATCAGAAAGTGGATTGTTACCCCAAAGCAAGTTGCACTGTTGACACTGAGCCGGAAGTCTCCATAGCAACGCGTTTCAGCTGCGGAGGCGCTTTCCTTGTTTTGGACGTAGCTGATAGATGACTCAGCGTTGATAGCAGTCACATGTTATGACGGCCTCAAGGATCAGGTTATGTGGATCTACACTAGACCCAAGTAGGTATAGTGTGGAAATCAATCCTGAATAGTCAATCCGCGATTTTTCTTGGTCTGGAACATTTGAACAACTGAGTCCTTCTCAATTATCAACTTACCCACTCCCTTATATTACTCTGGTCGACCAGGCAGAATGCCTCTACCCGTTCGCTCCTCAGTATGCTTCCTATGCCAAACTAGGACGAGCATTGTTACTCCACCGACTGTGCTGTCGACATGGCAAGCCACGCGATCCATGGGTACTGGGCGATTGCATCGCAAGGCCGCTCGCATGGCTCTATCCCCTAATGTCGCAAAGCAGTCCCTCAAGAAGCCACGCTCGAGCCGAAGTGGACCTTTTGCAAGCATGAACCAGACCGAAGCTCGCATTCGAGATGAACCCCGTCCCCGATCCCCGGCCGCTCTCAAACGTTCTGGCGATAATACGAAATCGAAAAAGCCTGAAAGTCCTCTATACAAAGCACTGAAAATGCAAACAACATTGTCTCCAGTTACCTATGGCCGTCGGACAGCGATCAAGTCCAAAATTGCCGACATTACCAGTTTCGATCACATGCCTCTTCTCCCTGCTGTCAGACAATCAATTTTCACCCAAGCTCTGCCAAATTTAGCAGATGTCACGCCTACGCCGATCCAGCGACTCGCTATCCCTGCCCTCCTAGATATGAACCCCAACCGCAAGAAGCAATCTACCCCAGTCGCAGAGGACGAGCACAAGTACAGCCAATACCTTCTAGCTGCTGAAACCGGATCAGGAAAGACATTGGCATATCTCCTACCCGTTTTGGATGCTATCAAGCGTGAAGAAGTGATTGACAAACAAGAGGAGGAAATTTTGGCGGATCAGAAGACGAAAGAGCGTGAGGAAAGATTGAAAACTCGGACATTTGAGTTGGAACCAGAAGAGCCACCCATGACGAACGAAGCTCGCCCGAGAGCGATCATTCTTGTTCCTACATCTGAGCTGGTGGCACAAGTTGGAACAAAGGTAAAATCTCTTGCACATACTGTCAAGTTCCGATCAGGAATGATCTCCTCAACCTACACTCCCCGCCGCATTAAGAACGCACTCTTTCACCCAGAGGGAATCGACGTTCTGGTGTCGACGCCTCATCTCCTCGCATCCATCGCAAAGACAAATCCTTATATTCTGAGCCGTGTCAGCCACCTTGTTCTGGATGAGGCTGATTCTTTGATGGATCGTTCGTTCATTCCTACCACAATGGAAGTCGTCGATAAGGCCGCCCCTTCGCTTAAGAAACTGATATTCTGCTCTGCTACGATTCCTAAGAGTCTGGACAACCAACTACGAAAACGCTACCCGGACGTCAGACGTCTCACTACTCCCAACTTGCATGCCATTCCTCGACGCGTTCAGCTCGGAGTCGTGGATATTGAGAAGGAACCTTACCGTGGTAACCGTTCTCTTGCCTGTGCCGATGTCATTTGGTCGATTGGCAAGGCCGGTGAAGCCAGCGAGGGCGAAGAATGGGGACCTGTCCTCTCCGCATACATGGGACCCAAGGTCAAGAAGATTCTTGTGTTTGTCAATGAGCGTGAGGAAGCGGATGAGGTTGCGCAGTTCCTTCAGAGCAAGGGTATTGACGCTGTCTCGCTGTCTCGTGATTCCAGCTCCCGCAAACATGACGAGATCCTGGCCGAGTTCACAGAGGCTGCTCTCCCTCCCACATCTGAGGAGATCACGTTGGCGAAGAAGCAAGCACGCGTCGAAAAGCAGATTCCTTTGGAACTTAATGACAAGAAATCCGAATATGTGCGTCGCTTGCCAAACACCAAGGTTCTTGTTACGACCGACATCACCTCCCGCGGTATTGATACTTTGGCTGTGAAGACCGTGTTGCTATACCACGTGCCGCATACTACCGTTGACTTTATTCACCGACTTGGTCGTCTGGGACGCATGGGTAAACGTGGTCGTGGTGTGGTTCTTGTTGGCAAAAAGGACCGTAAGGATGTTGTTCGTGAAGTGCGTGAGGGCATGTTCCGCGGACAAGCTTTGATTTAAATATGCATATTCTAATATTTGTACTGTATAAACATGTATCATATTTGGCGTTTCTGTTTTTGTAAGTTTTGGTCTGGGCCATGTGGGAAAAACGAAGGTGACATAGCGATTGCTATGAAGATACATTTCTGTTAGTGGATACCAAACCTGTTCATGGGGGCGATCGCCCATTTGAACCAGTGCTTTTCTTGGAACGATCTGCTCTATGTATAAATTACACTGAAATAACCTGTACATAACTCGAAGTCCGTGTTGGGCGCCCATCTCCGCTTATAATCTGTCTACAGTAATAAACATATCTACATATTTTTATCTCATCTCAATAAATGAAAACTCATAAAAAAACCTTGGAATCCGTTTGGATACAACATGCACTACTCCATATATTGAGCTGAGACTGAGTGTCCTGATGGTGAAACAATAACTAAGTGGAAGGTATTTACAAGAATGTCAGGCTTGCCAGTAGGCTCGGCTGTTGAAAATATTAGTATATGTATCGGCCTCTGGAGGTCGGGTTTGGTCAGTTTGTGGTTCAACCCCCGCACCCCAAGACTCGAAAAACCTTGTTATAGGTCTGTGCAAAGAGCCTCATTCAATGTTTGAATAGGTTTACTTATTCCCAAGAGCATGTACTACTAGACGCAATCTACCTACTCCAAAGTCTGATAAATCATACAGGATATCTAAATCAAGACTCTTGACTATGCTATTTTTAACATAGTTCCAAGGTTCACGTTCTTAATTGCCGAGGACGCGTAAACTCAGGCCCCGCAAGTCTCCGAGGCTAATGTATACAGTGCTCTCAGGTCAAGTGCTCGCTTCCAAGGTTGGCCACTCACGATTTTAGTGAAAACTTTTCTCTTCCACTGCATTTTCCTTCTCTACCCCTGAAAACTTATGATATATGATCTCTAATCATCGGAGCCTTCAACGAGAAAAGGCTGAAAGCTACATCGTCCAAAAGACGCTATTGCGACCGGTCCCAGTTACTAGTGGGCACCAAGTTGACATCTTAAAGAGCTGACGTCACCCCTCAAGGAGGCTAGAGGTTGAAAAAAAAACCTAAAGAATCAAGGCAAAATCAACCTTTCTTCTGATTAATTCAATATGAAGGTGTCCACGAAGATCTTACCATTATGGGCTCTATGCATTCTTCAGAGTGGCTTTGTGGCCGCCGAGTCAACTACAGAGACTGATACCGCAACAACTTCGACAGCGTCTACAGAGTCAAGCGCGTCAGGAACGTCAGGGATATCGGATACCGTTGTTATTTATGTGACATCGGAAAGCTCCGTTGCCGTTCCTACGGGCGATTATATCACTTATTCCAACACCGACACTTTTTCGTCCGCTGCACTTAATGCTACGACAACAGGGAACTCGACAATCACTACATCGGCGACAGATGTCGTTATTGTGGGAACAGCTAGCTCCAATTCCAATAGTACTGCGACTACCTCCTCATCCACTGCTACCAATACCCAAGCATGTAACGGCCATGTCGACTTCTGCTCAAGAAAGTACTCCAACATCACAATGGTGACGGCGCACAACAGTCCATTCGTGAAGAAGAACAACATCGCGGCTAATCAGGATTACACCGTGACAACCCAATTAGACGATGGAATCCGAATGGGTAACTCCTCCCAAAGTACAATCATATACATAACATCGCTAACAATCCACAGTATCCTTCGAGGCACACTACTACGAAGATGAAATCTACCTCTGCCACACATCTTGTTCCCTCCTCAACATGGGAACCCTAGAGGCCTACCTAACAACAATAACGAAATGGATCAAGAAAAACCCCTTCGAAGTCGTCGCCATCCTAATCGTAAACTCAGACTATGTATCGCCAGGAAACTTCAGTGGACCCATCCAAAACTCCGGCTTAATCGACTACGTCTACGAGCCCTCGAAAGTCCCCATGAGCCTCGACGATTGGCCAACATTAAGTGAAATGATTCTTCACGGTGAACGCGCCGTCGTCTTCATGGATTATGAAGCCGACCAGACAGACTACCCGTATATCTTGGATGAGTTCTCTCAGATGTGGGAAACGCCTTTCTCGCCTTTGAATCGTTCGTTCCCTTGCACAGCGCAACGACCACCAGGCCTTAGTACTGCGAATGCTGAGAAAAGGATGTACATGGCGAACCATAATCTTAATCTAGAGGTTATTTTTGATAGCGTGGATATCCTGATTCCCGACTCGGCGCAGATTAATGTGACTAATGCTGTGTCTGGATATGGAAGCTTAGGAGTGATGGCTAATAACTGTCGAGGTATGTGATTCCCAGGGAAAAATTATTGCCAGTATAAAACTGACTCAATGATTAGCTGAATGGGATCGACCGCCTAATTTCTTGCTAGTCGATTATTATGACAAGGGTGACTTCGCTGGATCGGTCTTTGAAGTTGCTGCTGAGATGAATAATGTCACATATGATGAAAAATGCTGTGGCATGTCATCTGATGCACCGGGCAACTTCAAGTTTTCACGAGTCTCGAGTTGGTTGATTGGAACTGTTCTATTTACTACATCTTTGTCGTACATACTATGATTTGGGATATAAAGAGTATATAATTTATAGCAGCGAGCGAATTTATTTGAACGATTCAAGTCATACATCATAAGTGCATTGCGACTGGCGCTTTTTGGAAGAAAGGAACAAAAACAACCAGGTGTATCACGTAAAATATACAAAAGAAAAAGCATAAACAAAACTCAACTCAAAGAAGATCTTGTCCAACAAAAAATTGCCAAAGACCATGTGGATCGCCGCCATCTGACCCAACGCCGGGATAAACGTTGAGAAATGATAGATCAGATTGACTATCAGACGGCGAGGTATTGAAATTCCAAAAGTTGGCAAAATTTGGGTTCGAGTCATCCTAAGTCATGTTAGCCAAGCCCATCAAGTCCGCGAGACATCAAGTGTACACACCTGAACACCGAGGGCATTGTAAAATCCGGAGCCGAGAAATTCTTGTGGTTGTTGTTGCTGTTGCTCGTACCCTTTCCCAGTAACCGGGCTTGAGAAAGAAGGCTGTTGATAAGGAGCCAGGGGCAGCTGTGGTGCTACTGAGGTTGTAGTTCTTGGATCCTCCATACTAGGAGTGCGGTTTCCAAGCGTCATATTACGGGAGATACGGCGCAAAACTTCAGAGAAAGGAGCAGGTTTCCTACCCAGTTGGTGCTGGGCTGCTAGGTTGAATGTGTTGGTTTGAGTAGCAGATCTTCGAGATTGGCTCTCAGAAATGAGTTCACTATAGTTGTGGCAGGGGGTTAGACAAGGGCCTCGGACACCGGGAAGGTATATGTACCTGATTATGCGGAAGGCGGACTCAACAATACGGCGGAGGGACGTATTACTGATTTCGCTGTACATGGAGAATATTTCACGGACCATATAGATAGTACGCGTTCTATCGTCTATCTCATTAGGGGGTAAGTTGCTAATTTGAACGTATGTTAGCTTTGTCAAGGGAACGCGGATTGAAAAATTATTGCCTCGGTGCACTTACTGATCAATAGCCCAGAAAAGATCTAAGAATAAGACCATTGCCGCACTCAGAGTGTGAGAATATACGAACCTGGATGTAGTTTGATGGCGTATTAGCCTTCAAATCCTCAAGAAACGAAGGAATATTTAGGAACTTACCACAGCGATCCGCCAGTTGTCAGGTCTCGCAGATTATAATGACAGTCTATGACAATTCGTGCTGAATCTAGGCAGTTATCTCGGGACAGAGCAAATTTAGAATCCTTGGAGTAACCTCGTGATAGAAATGGCCTATTGAGGCGGACGATACGAGAATGTATCTGAATAAAAGCTTCTTTAGCACGGGAACAAGTATAAAATGAAGGAGGATGAAAGATTTACCCCCTCTAGAGCAATATCTAATTATGAGGAATTCCAGTTAGTCTCAAGTACGAATAGCAATAAATTGGTTTTTGCAGATAGAGTGTACTTACTTCGTTGTCGTCGAATTTTTGGATCGTTATTATCAACCAGAGGATCTTCTCGTTGATAGGCGTCACTGAAAAAGTTGTATTTAGCTTAACATATCACCAAGACAGCCTGATCCTCAAGTGTCTCAACTTACGGGAGGCCTTCTAATATCTTGCGGTATCCAGCATCCAATTCCAAGACTATTCCGGCAGGGAGATTAGCGATAAACCATTACCCAGTCCCTAATAGCGTCGGGAAACCAACCGGCAGAGAATGAAAATCGATCAGCGTATGTAATAAGCTTGTCAAATGTTTGACGAAGCATATTAGCAATATTCCACTTATAGACCTCAAATGAGCTCGATGTGACAACCTGTGCAGGCCGAGCCGTATACCGCCAATCCGTCGGTGACAATTCCCAATCGTCGACATTATCAACCACCTGTGACGTACATTGATCTGGATGAATGGTATAACAGCGGAAGCGTGCTGACGCAGACATCCAATCCGACCATTGTACCATCATCCACACTCGAAGTCCCATGTAACGTTTGACGGCATTTTTACCAGGGGGCCACGCTGGGTCATCAGGGGGCATTCTGTCATAGAGCAAGGATTAATACCCTTGGGTTTCGTATAAAAAGAAGCTTACAACTCACGTTTCAGGATTGTGGCCCAGCCTATGTAAACCCATGAGCTGGGCTGTACGAATTGCCAAAGCATTCCAATTTAACATCATGTCAGCTTTTCTCCAGGCACTCGAGGATTGGAAGAAAGAATTGGATAGAATAACAGTCCTGGGTGGATTCATTTATTAGCTTATAAAATCGACATGGAGTGGATAGCCATTAGCCTCTCACGTACTGTATCGTTCTGACCCGTGGCGTAGCCATTGCGTCACCAAGGTAAAGAGCTTTCAGGCTCACTGCGTGGTATTTATTTGTGATCTCGCTAAGCTTCTGGTGAGTATACCCATGAAAGGGATGATTGGGGGCCGTTGGTGCCGTGGAGCGGTTATCTAATGCGAGGGCCATAACCATGAAGAAAACAGCCAACCACAAAGGATCAACCTCATTTTGGCGTTGCTGAGCAATCATCTCCCAAAAGTAATTCATTTCTGCTTGAAAGGAAGGCCAGCTTCAAGTTGGAGGAAATAGTCAGCTAGCTGGCCATCGAGACCTTGAAGTGCACGCGATAAGAGTAGGGGACGAAGGGTGTTGTGAAGTTCTGCACTCACTGTAGAATGCGAGATCGCCAATGGATTATGTTTTTGTATTGCTCAGCTAAATAGTAGCTTTGGCTTAAGCTTGGCAAATTCTCGAATATACTGTGCATAGCATCAAGTTTATGTCCCATTAGGTGCTGTGGCGTGTCCGGCTCGGAGCCCCCCTGTTGCATAAGCACAGGATTGAAGCGGTCTAATGTAATGTCCCACGGTGGCGCAACGATACTGGTCAGAGCCGAAGTGAATTCTTGATCCTGTTGTTCAAGTTGATGCCGTAACTTTGGAGGATCATCTTTGGCACTACCTGCCAGGGCTGCCCCTGAGATGGTGGTGAGCATATTCCCTCTCCAATATTCATGAGATATCATCGAGTCATTGCCAGCTTCCGCTTCATTTGTTTGCGGGTTGAAAGCAATACTCTCCAGCACAACTGCGGCATTTTCTGCTGCATCGTCGTAGAATGCCGATAGTCCCTTCGAAGGAGGGCCATTTGACCGAGTAGCGGATGAAGTGGCATTGGGCGCATTAGCAGAAGGGCGGGATGTTGTGTGATCATTTCCATTGCCGGATGCTCCCGCCTTGGAGATTTGCGTATCTCGAGGCAAACTTGAAGCCTCTCTGGAATCTTGATTCTCGATACCCTGTTTCGATTGGGAAATGTTCGAATTTGACGGTTGCTGGGCCATGGTGACTGCTTTGACAATCTCAGCTGGCAAACTTTCAAGGGTATCTTGAAGAGATTCAAGCCGCCTTTGAAGATCATCGACTTGTGTTTTCAGCGCAAATGGCTGTGGCGATGGCTCAACCTTGGCATTTTCCCAGCGGCATGAACCAGGCATGCCCCTCCTGACACAAGCCATGCACGGAATATTGCGGTCGCACTTTATTTTTCGTCGTCGGCATTCAGAACACGAAATTGCCATCCTAGGTCTTTTTGGCTCTCGATGCTTCTCTTCAGGGTCATCTTCATTACCGCTGTCGTTTGAGAGTGCTTGCGAGTCCGACAATGATTCGACCTTGCCATGAGATCGTTCATAGTCATCCGACTGTATGATTCTATCAATTGGCCTCTTGCCTGATGGATCAGCCCAATCATGGTGAGATAAACTGGGGGTGACGTTGTGAGGGGCCCTGGTCGCTGAGTCCTCTGCAAATGACGAGGGCTCGTATTGCTGGAATGACCGACCGGAACCAACGCCCCACTGTTTATCCCTATCACTGGAAGACGGGAAAGAGCTCATTGTGCTGTCAGTGCACTTAGGGCGTATGCGTACATCCAGAGTGACCAGTCCAAGACAAAGTCTCGCGATCGGATCGCTGGATTGAACAACGTGGAATTAAGGGCTCCCTTAGCCTGTGCCTTGTGGGGCTTGGACCCTTGGAGCGGGCGAACGCAGAGTGGCTGCAAAATTTAACGGGACAAAACAACTAACAATTAGCGTGGTACTTCCCAGCCTGTTCAATTATGCAATCTGGGGAGAGGGAGGTTGGGAATGGGAAATTCGGTAAGTAAAGCTCGGAGATCAGACCGGAGTGTCCGTTGATAAGGAAGTTCTGCACGGCCCCACGTTTTAGTGTGGTGGATTGGTCTCGTTAGTCTCAGTCAGACACTTGTAGCCTTGATCTCCGGGGTTAAAGTGGGTTTCTTTTATCGTCTTCAAACCAGCTCTGATCATAGTTGGTCATATGAGCAGAACTAGAGTGCGAATGGACATAATTTACCATTAAAACCACCAATCTCAGGCATCAAATCCTCAATTGGCCTCGGAATACTACCCAGCGAATCAGCATCGTCTCTCTGATCATGAAGATCATCTCCCGTATTGAGGGCTCGCGCTTGGCATTGGCGCTTGGCATTAGCAACATGCGCGTTCTTGTGGATCCCAGCGGTCTTCACTCTGCACAGAGCGCCGTGACCTAGGTTGCATGACTATTGTCAATACATATTTCATCAAAAACTCCATCAGTTACCGTGTAGCGTGTTCCAGGCATATTTGGCTGAGTGCAATATATTCCAGGTGTCATTTAACACGCATAGAAGTGTCTTGGCAAGCACAAAGCGAGACAAAAGTACATTTGATATCATGATAACCTCTTGAATTTGCTCGTTATTGTCAAAATTTGGATCCTCCCTGAAGACCACAAAACAGATTCCGGACCCCATAACCTTAACCATGAAATCCGTTCTGTTCAAGTTTATCAGCGCTGGATTCGAAAGGCGTAATGCGGCAAATGTCGACACTTATCCACTCTTTACTACCGCGTATGTTAAGAGGCCCAATCATGGATTAATTTTCCGACCCTCAACCAAACGTTGGACATAGGCCTAAGTTAGATGGAACCCCCCTGGCATTCTGAACGAATAGAGTTGCGGCTATTGAATCCGGATTTTTGAGGATTCATCAGCGCTTGCGTGCCATGCTGTTGAGTTTCTGGTTCATGCACACACGATTTTTGTTCCCCTCATCCCCTTTCCCTTCCAGTCAGCTTCTGATAATCTCGAAGGTGGTGACACAAGTGGACCACTCAGTACAACAGGGTTCTTGGAAGTCAGTTGAAAAGCCACATTTACGACTCGATCGCTCTGATCGATCGTGTGCTTTAGATCGATGGCATCTACAACAAATCCCGATTCGGCCGCCACACAAGCCCTTCCTATTCCCATAAGCGACCATAGCCAGGAAAACACATCCAGTGGGCACCAAATTGCGATCGATGAGTTTGATGTGGGTGGAGCCGGAGTTTCATTGAAAGCTTGCCTATTTTTAGTAGAGCGATGAGCCGGAGTTTGAGAACTATGGGTTGGATAGCACTTCATTGTCTTCGAGTATTATTCAATACGAATATGAGAATGGCCGGCGTTACCACAGTAGGAGTTTGGTAAGCTCTACAAATGGCCTTGATTTGTTGGAAACTCGCAGTATCGCTAACACCATTCGCAGGGGAATTACATGTACTTATCAACTCTATTCACCAGCATCACGTTCAAGAGTAGTGACTAATCCAAACAGGATGCCGAATGATGAAGAGGAACAAGATAGAATGGATTTGGTGAGTTACTCTGGATTCCCTTCTCATGATTCACTGGACTGACATGAATAGGCACATCATATGTGAGATTAGAGTCATGACCCTTGTGGTCAACCTACCGCTAACAAGCCCACCAGATGGCTCATGTTAATGAAAGGAGAATTGCATAAAGTCCCAGTAAAAGATCCTCAGCGTGTCCTAGATCTCGGGACTGGAACAGGCATTTGGGCTCTTGATATGGCAGAGTATGCTTCACCACTATATCTAGTATGATACGGACGAGCCCACACTGACACCCTGCAAGAAACTTTCCCCAGGCCCACGTTATTGGTAATGATATTAGTCCTATCCAGCCAGGCTGGACTCTTCCAAATGTGGAATTTATCGTGGAGAACTTCGAAGATGAATGGCTTTACGAACACGACAGTTTTGATTTCATCCACGCACGACTTTTAGCAGGGCTTGTGGACTACCATTCTCAACCTCTATGGGTCGTTGTTTAACTTCATTCTAGATGCGTTGCAGATTGGCCGCAGCTCATCCGAAATATTTATGACCGTGTTAAACTAGGCGGTTATTTCGAGATCCAGGAGAGCGTCGTATGGGCTTAGAGCAATGACGGCTCATTAACAGCCGACTCTCCATTATTTCAATACGTGCAAGCCCTTGATACAGCAGGCCGTGCTACTGGCCGCGAACTCAACATTTACTATAAATTACCACAATTACTAAGTGAGGCGGGATTTGAAGATGTGACACAGTTTACATATCTTTTGCCTTATTCACCATGGCCTCGCGATCCATATTTAAAAGAAACCGGCAAGTATCAAGCCTTTCAAGTCAACCAAGCAGTTGAGGTTTATGGATTGAGATTATGCACTCAAGTGTTGGGGTGGGGGAGAACCCGTCGAAGATTTTCCAAGCGATGGTTAAGAAGCAACTTCGGGAAACGAGCTTACATGCCTATGTCAAGGAGTAAGTGGGCTTTCTATGCATTCTCCACGATCTGCTTTCTACACAAATAGGGTTGTTGTATATGGAAGAAAGCCTTTGAACACTAAACGTTAACAAGATTGAAATAATGAATGGCCAATCATTTAATAGACCATTATATCCAAAACCTCTCTACACTTGAGAATCCTTCCTAGCCAGTAATGTGACTGGAGGCCAATAAAGTTGACCACCATCCATCTTCCCGATACTCTCATCTAAAGGCTCTAAGCTGTTCAACCATTCAGCCTGACTAGGGATCGACGGAAACTTTTGCCTCAAATCATCCAAAGCCGCCCCGAGATTCTGCATAGCAAGCATAGCGTTACTGATAGCCAGTGGTCGAAGATGCGGCGCCCATGTTCCGTACTGAGCATCAACTACTTCCAATCCCACGCCGGCGCTCTGTACATGTTGATCGAGTTCCTCAAGCCATCTGGAAGACCAACTAGTCAGATCAATGCTTTACTTGCGAAATTTTAGAGGATAACTTACTGAAAGTCAAGTTTTGAAGGAAGATGTACACGATCTAGCATATTTCGAATCTCGCGTGCAGCGTCACCTCTTGTTACGAAGCTACCGAATCGCGCATCTTCCCATTGAAGGTATCCTCCAGGTCCTTTGATTAATATGGTCAGATTTGTTCCTGGTTATACCTTGAGTCGTCTGACACCCAAAAATAATAAAATCTACAAGATAAAATTCTTCAACTTACTGAGTAATTTAGCAGCGTGGCGAATGAGAGGGCTCGGATCATTTTCGCGGGGAATGTAAGCCCACATGCGGATATGCACCACGTCAAATTGACCTTCAAGAAATTCAGGGACATCATTCATCGAATCAAGTACCCCAAACGTAACGTTTGAAGGCCAATACTCCTGATTAGGAAGATGGGCATCTGAGATATCGTAACCGACGACCTTGGAGTTTGGAGGCAGAGTAGGAGCTAGTTGGAGGGCCCAGATCCTATAAAGAATGTTAAATAACCATGAGAGAACAATGAGATAAAATTTACCCTGTCCCTGTACCAAGATCTGCAATCTTCATACCATCCTTAGTTTCTATCTTGGGATGGAGCGAATATCCTGTGTGTAACTGCCACACCAGGTGCTGAGAAGCAAGTCTGCGGGGGCTCAGTCAGCGCATCCTCGGGATTGGAAGAAATGAAATGTTCCATGCCTGCATGCTTCTGCACCGTCTTGTCTGAGTAGGTATGAGGCGTTCTTTACGAAACCCATGCCGAGAACCTTGAAAATATGAAAAGTGGAGGTTGCTTAGTTGTTTAATCGATGTTCAATCGAGAGATAATATTGCGCACGGTTTATTCCTGCCCCACCTTCAATCCTTCATCTTGGCATTAGGAGTAGTACCTAAAGACGGCTAAGATTGAAACAAGAAATGTCATATGATAGGAATATACAAATATCGCGTGCGGGATATGGGTTTAGATCTTTCTTGTTCTCCAGTCGTTCTTTCGGGTATGAACGAACCTTATAATAATAAAAGTGCTATATCCCTGCCTCTCCTGAGGTTCTTATTCAAGTTTGACTTACAGTGCCCCCAAAATTGGGCCAATACATTTTAAGGACCTGCATGTTGGCTGTCAAGCACAAACCTGATTGTGCTGCTAGTATTTTAGTTTTCAATCAAGTAAAGAGCTATCGTGTCGAACATCAAACAAGGTGACCAATATTTGAAACAGTCGTTCTTATTTCAATAAGCCAACTCAATTATATACGCGTTGTATATGGTATTCTCCAATATTTTAAATCTAGAAACCGTACAAGTGACCGAAATATTCAATGCTTAGGCGGGGATAATGGAAGCTCGCTTGGTTCGGGTAGACCTGCAGTGCTACTATAACAGGTGCTTGACCATATAAAGCGACTAAATGAGCTTCGTCATGAGACTTAAATCAAAACACGTTGTAGCCACATGGAAAATGTCGTGCTAGAGGAAGCTGGAACCTTGGAAGGCAATGCTATGACAAGATTCATGGGAAATCACCCGTGATACTCGTAGCTTATGGTATCCATGTGAGCCAAATGATAATTATTGCGCAAGAAAGTTGGTCTGGGCGAGTAAGCTATTAGAAAGGATGACTAAAATCAGCAATCCTACATTGAACCTTTATGTGTGTTATGATAACAAGAGAAGTCGCCTAGTATGTAAACTAATCTTAGTGTCAGGTGTCATGTCTGATGCGACTCGAGCAACAAGCACTAGGAAAGACCCGTCTGATGACCTATAAATCCGCTGTATTTTCCTCAGTATAAGTGGTAATATTTCAGGAACATTTCATCCTAAAAACTAGAAATTTGACCAATTCACAATCTAATTTACAGCTGGTATTCATGTTTGAACGAGGCGGGGTACTTGACATCTGCTAACGGATCCTTTGTCTCGTCTGCGCATCCGGGTCATCCGAAGAAGCGAAATTAGGATATTCATGTATTAAAACTTGTTGCAAGGCAAGATCACTATAATTCTTGGCAAAATTTCACCTAGAGTGCCACGTATAAATGTGAATAGAATATGTCAATCTGGACCAAGGTAGGGGAAATCCGTGCCCTTTATGCCAAGCCAGATTTATTCTCCGTGGCCCCACATAATCCAAAGCAATACATTCTCAACCTTGGAACTTTGGACAAGGATATTGACTTGATTATACAGATTCATTAATACTGAGAGACGTAATATGTGGACTCTGTCATTCTGCTTAAATATATTCGATTAGTGTGATTCAATTCGATCTCCTAGCCTTGGCAATCTGCATGACACGCCTATGTAGAACCAAGCTTGAGCCAAGCCTAGATTGAGCCATTGAGCTGCCAGTGGAACCAAGCATTAGATTCATATGTATAGTTCAGCTGACACGAGTTTCGCCGTCATCGAGACTTCTGTAGTGCAGTGCTGACGTCCCTTTTTGAATATTTGCATATATTTCTTCAAGATATAAAGCTGCTCTTCAGACTGGAGTCTTTCAAATTTTCCTCAAGCCAAAAAATGTCCAAAGGAAAAGTTAAAGTTATCGTGGCTGGTGGAGGTCCCATCGGACTGGGGGCCGCTCATGCTCTGCATCTAGCTGGTATTGATTTTCTTGTTTTGGAGCGCCGACCTTCCATTGTTGAAGATGAGGGGGCTATTTTGGTTGTCTGGCCTCATACACTGAGAGTTATGCATCAATTCGGGATCTTGAAGAAACTCTTAGCGCTTGGAGGAGAGCTTAAACATCACCTGTCTTTCACGGTCGATGGGCATGTTTTTAACGAAAGTCCTCGTTGCACGCAAGCGCAAGAGTAGTATGTCTTTTTCATCCATATTCCCTTCTTCCTCTTCCTCTTATCTGGTCAAAGTTTATTTGACTGACCAGTTCAAATTAGTTACGGGCATGCTCCGATTGCTTTCCATCGAGCCGAGCTAGTCAAGGTCTTGTATAATGGTCTTCCCCAAATCGCAAAGGAAAAAGTCATCACAAACAGTGATTTAGCGACTATCGAAACAGACTCTACTGGGGTTAAAGTCACTTGTCAAAATGGAAATGCCTACTTGGGATCCATCGTCATAGGGGCGGATGGCGCCCAAAGCAAGACTAGACGAATCATGCGAGATCTCGCCCTCCATGAGAAACCCCATCGGCCCTGGGACTCTGAGGATCCCTACGTATCCAATTTCAGGCTCCTGTTTGGAACATTTCCATCGCCGTCAGAGCCGGGACTGGGCTATGACACTCAAGCTCACAAGAAAGCAGCCGTGTACTTTAGTGGCCCTAAGCGAGCATGGTTCTTCCTATATGATAAACTTCCAACACCAACCCGCGATCATATCAGGTATACGAATGAGGATATCGAGACATTAGGTGCTGAATTTTCAGAATTCCCTTTAACGCGAGATTCCAAGGTCAAAGATGTCTGGCCACACATGGAACAGAAAGGCATGACAAACTTACAAGAGGGAATCGTGCAAAATTGGAGTTTTAAAAGAATTGTTCTTGCCGGAGATGCCGCTCACAAGTTTACCCCGCATTTGGGGCTGGGGTTTAATGATGGTATCCAGGATGTCGTGGTGCTTTGCAATGGCATACGACAAGCTTTGAATGAAACAGAGAAATTTGACGGAACTCTCGATCTTCCTAGTATTACCGAGGTTCTTGAAAGCTATGAAGCTTCTCGAAAGGGTCCAGAGAGTTCTTTGTTGGCTGATTTAAAGAATTCGGGCTTCGAAACCCGAATGCACACTTGGTCGAATACGTTTTATTGGATTTTGTCACGATATTTAGTCACTCCACGGTGGATTGAAAGTTTCATTGTGAAAAGCGCGATTTGGCCGGAGTTTCGCAAGGGGAAAGTACTAGACTATGTACTATCGGACGAGCCTATGCAAGGCAAAGTGGAGTGGTTATATCCCATGCGTTCGAAATCTTGAGAATCAGATTGTGGACCCAGTTTATCCACTTTCAAACAAGCCCTTAAACATGTGTTCGAATGTTTGCCTGGTATTTATGCACCATTATTGCTTCAAGCCCACCCATCCAAGTTATTGAAAGTTAAATTCCGTCTATTGATTTTGATTCTTCCGATAAGCCCTAAGTAGTGGGTCCATGATTGGTGTTAATAGAGATTCTCGACAACAAATTAGGTGCTTATTTGTCTAGACCTCGAAGAATTCCCGACACGCTGTCAATGAGGATCGTTTCCCCTAGTCTAGTGGTCGATCAGGAGTTCATGATCTGATGGGGTGGATGTATCCAGAAACTCGGGCCCTAAGACATTCCCGCTTCAGGGAACTAAGGTTCACTTAGTGGAGACGGCCCACAGAGTAGGTGTTAAGCGACTCACGTGTCTAAAGCTATTAGATCACCCCGCATAGAACCAGCGAGGAGTAATTAGTTTGTTTATCTCTTTGCCGTCATTATGGTTTCAACGGTTGCTGTAGCTGGCGCGACGGGTGGTATAGGAAGAACACTCGTGGAACAGATTCTAAAGGAGAACAAGTTCTCCGTGATTGCTCTAACACGGAGTGTACGTCATCACTCGATCCCCGTAATTCTTAACGAACCTTGTTAATTAACATATCGATACAGGAGAATGTTAAATCGCCTGTCAGCGGTGCGCAGTATGTGCAGGTAGATTATGAAGATATCCCAGCACTTGCGAAACAATTAGAGACCCATGCAGTGCACACTGTCATCTGCGCCATTGGAATGCTGGGACTTGATTGCTCCGAAGCTCAAATCCATTTAATCCGAGCTGCTGAGAAGGCGCAGACTGTGCAGCGATTTGTTGCAAGCGAATGGGGGTACTACACCAAAGAAGAGTAAGTCTGATATGCCCTCTAGGCATCTTTTGCTGAAATAAACATACCAACTTTCTGACAATCTCACAGGAGAAGGACTATCGATCCAGGAGTTGACTGGTTCCTATCAGCTGCAGATATCCTGAAGGAAAGCAGATTAACGTACACTCGTCCAGTATGCGGTGCTTTCATGGATTTATTAGGCACAGGCTCGCCGCGCATGAAATCACACATCCCACCTATGACCATCGCAGTGGATGTTTTAAATCGAGAAGCATGCATACCTGCGAATGGAAGTAACACTATAACCATGATCTATAGCTACGATGCCGCGATCTTGATAGCAAAGCTGCTAGAGCTCGACGACTCGGAGTGGTCCGAGTTCAGCTTCTGCGCTGGGGTGGATACTACCTTGAGTGAAGTCCTCAAAACAGCAGAAGAGGTCTGTGGTAAGTAGATTCTTATATCTCCCTACGTTGTACCGATATTATATAGTAGTCTAACTAGTTTTTATAGGTGAAAAGTTCAAAGTGACGTACATGGAACCAGACGATGTCAACAAAGGAGACGTTCCTAGTATGAAGCCGCTCGAAGGAAGCGGAATCCAGCACGATGAGCAAAAGGAGTATGGCTCTTTTGGCTATCAACTTTATCTCGCCGACGGATTTCACTTACCTACACAAAATCGAGTGGGTGATAAATTTTCAGACTTCAAGCCCACGACTGTTCGCGAATTCTTGACCTCATGCTGGGATAAGAAGGCTTAGGCAATAAAGTACATGGATTTGATCATCGTCAAATTGCCAACGTTGATATTTGTAAATAAGGACTGGAGTAACGTTGGAACGGCTGAGCGCTATTTTTTGTGAACATGGGGACGCAGTGATCGTTCAAGCAACATTGACTATACAACTTCCATACGCATGTACACACTTTAAGGATAACCTGACTAGAAAAAGAGTAAATTGACTAATATCAAGAGAGATGTATGGATATCATAATGGAAGAGGGCCCAGAGTAATTGAATCAAAACGAAAAACGGCAATGACCGGGAAGCGGTCATCCAAACAAAAACCACCCGAGGGTATTTCATAGCGATTATCAATGCCACCATAATCCAAACCCGAACGTATGTAACCAAAATCCGGGGGTATAATCGAGAGAAACGAAAGGATCCGTAGAAGACAAAGTTGAAACGAGGAGAAAGAAAGGAAAATAGATAGACGACAATCATGCGAGTTGGCGTTCTATGTTTCGTGGTCCACTGAGAAGTGACGGTGGGATTGGCGACACACGACCATAGACATGAGCTTCCCGGGAGCCAGGCTGCGGAGGTGGAGGTGGTGGAGGCGGAGGCCGACCGAAGCCTGGATGGGAAGGATGAGGATGAGGATGGGAAAACGGATGTGGTGGCGGAATCATGGGAGGTGGAGGTGGACCGCCAACAGTCAGACGATTGAAATCGCCTGGGAGCTGTTGTTGGGGTGGATAGCGGTATTGTGCGACTTGAGGGGGAGGAGAGGCTGCGTAGCCCATTGATCGAGTGGGATCGTTAGGAAGGGAGACGAGAGATGCGTTGAGAGTTCGGGTAATGTCTTCGAGTGTTACCTCCATCGGCGCGATGTAGGTTGTATTGCTTCTCTCGGACCACGCAAGGACATGGCCACAAACACGACCGGTTGACCTGTCAAATACCCAAGCACCGGAGTCGCCGGGGGCTGTGAAGCCAAAAGATGGTTAGCTTCTTTTCTTTGCCAGTTTACTTTGATACATAGGCAGTGAGGTATGTTGCTTTTAAGATCCGGTGGAAACGACTATGGTTTACCGGCTTAATGAGGAAAGGAGTCACATAAAGGGGCATGCATAATAAAGCAACGGCAGCAAGGGTATCTAATTAAGAATCGTATACACATAAACATGAATCGGAGGTGCGCCTCTTACCTCCAAAGTTCCCATGGACGCAAAAGCTCGTCGAAAAAGAGTGTCGACCATGCATTTTGACCAGAGTCATTGCCTTCGATATCTGCCCTGATTGCAGACCACTTGTGCGGCCACAGCAATGAACCTTTAGTCCACCCAACTCCTCCATCCGAGTGACTTGGTTGAGAAATATAGGTGGCGGTTGAGCGGCCCGCCCAGGAGCAGGCCTTATGGCGGAAGATGAGGTAGTGTCAATTATAATATTACGGGGATCCATACGAGCATCATCCACTCTGATAAGAGCCCAGTCAATTTCGTGCTTGATCCCCTTCCATACCCAGCGACGCACGCCTGATGAGGCATGGACGTAGCCCAAAGAATGTGATGCAAGATGCTCATCATCTCGATCTTCAGGGGATGGAAAGAAGTCTTCATGCACGTCATCAATGGCTGGTTGGGTGACAAATAGTCGTGGCTCTTCCCCAGGCTCTATGCCGGTAGTGTCGCCAATAGATGCGGCATCGTCATCATCATCGGCATCAATAGATTCATCGTCAGAGGATTCATCTTCGGAGAGCCAGTATTCATCGTAGCCCGCTTCGGTGCCATGTGGCATAACGTCATCGCCATCTTCAAAATCAGAAAATTCAAGCTCCAGGTTGATCTCTGATTGATCATCATGATGATAACTTGACAGATGATCCACGTTACCGATAGTGGATGTGTTGCGGGGCCAGTTGCCAGCAGAGCGTGTCGGCAATTCATCTTCACTTTCATCTGATTCTTCCTCGTCACTTAGTGCTTCGAGCATATGATGAACTGTCAAGCCATACGGCATTCCATCAACCAGGACGGCTCCACCGTATGAAACAGGCGGGAGGTGTTCCTCGTTCTGAAAGGCACCAATTGAAGCGCCGCATAGAGGTCTTTGCTGGTAACATGGATTCAGTTCTCGCTGACGAAAGGGCGTCTCGTTAGATCCATTTGGGCGCGTCTTTGCTGGCTTGTGACGTTTCTGACGGGGCACTTTGGACCGCTCGATATCACCTCGGATAACAATGAGGTCCCAGTCGTCACGGCCTAGCTGGAAGTGCTTCTTTAACGCGGAACGAACTTTCTTCACGCTAGCACAGGTTACACAGATGGTAGTTCGTGCAGATTCAGGAGATTCTCCAGTCATCATGAGAGTCGCTCCACACGATTCGCTTGAGTCTTTCAAGATCTTCTGGAGAAGTCGACTAAGCTTAGGCATCATTTGAAAATTCCATTCTTGCCAATGTTCATCAGGTATCTCCAGATGAGGAAGACGCTTAAGAGTACGCTTCTTGGCAGGTTTTTCCGGGCCTTTGGCAGGTATCACTGCACCCCAGTTGTCACTTGGAATCTTTGGGAGATTTTTATCAAGGTTAGCCGGCTCATTGGTATGCCTATAACCGCCAGTTTGTTCATTTGCAAGGGTAGGCTCAGGGGTGGGAACAAGGGCCAAGGGTAGATAGTCATCGAGCTCTTCAGCCGGTGGCGCTGAAAATATATCAATCCCACAACATGACCACAGAATCTTACAGATTGTGTACATGAAGTTCATCGAGAATGAGAATGTTCCGTCAGGGTCGGATAGGTCGAGGACGGGATAATGATAAATTTGAGGAACGCGAAGCGCGAGGTCGGTCATAGGCTGTGTTGAAAGGTGAAAATTAGGGGCGTCGAGACAAAGCTGGACGGCTTGGAGGTATGCGCCACCACACTTTGGACCAAGCTTTTTGACATAGAGATCTTCAATGCGGTGCTTAAACCAAGTACGGTCATACTTCATCTTCCACAATCGCCCAATAGGTGCCCACAGACCAATTTCCAGCAAGACCAACCCAAGCGAGTACAGATCATAGGCCCATGCGCCATCATCATCGATATTACGCTTATCCTCTGGGTGACGGTACATGGCCGATGATAATGGTTCAGGAGTGGGGCCGTCTCCTGCGAATCGGACTGGTGTGGTCAAATAGGGTCGGCGTAGATCTGGTGATAGTCCGCTTTCGTCATTGTTTGCGTCTGCACGGCCAGGAAAGAAGATGATATTGCTGCTGTTGATGTTACCATGCACTGCATTCTGGCTTCTCAAGTGCAAAGCGGACATTAACAGATCATAAGCAAGTCGAAAGCGGATCTCAAGGTTCGGCATTCGTTTCTCACGATAGTCCTCGGCGGAAGGTAGAAGGTCGACAAGGGAAATAGGTTTGAGTTCTTTTAATAAATCGCTCGGGTTTCGTAGAAATGGGAAATAATCAACAGGCATCTGATAAAGGAACGCGAATCGTGAGTTCGGCTCGTCAATTGAATAGCCAAGGAATCGTAGTAGGCCAAGGTGAGAAATTCTAGCATTCTGCAACAGCTGCTCGAGAGATTTCTGTAGCTTTTCCAGCCGAGAATTCTGTTTGTCTTTGTTGGAATCCACAATCATAGGCATGAATTCAACTAATACAGAGACCTGTAATTCTCTAACCGAGCATTGTAAGGTGGGAGAGGCGGATGTATCTAATCTTCCCACGGCGCGCGAGTTGGAAGATACTGCGACAGGTTCATATGGGGGAGGGTTATTATCTTCGCCGGCTCCATAGAGATGCAAAGCAGATCGCTCGATGATAAGCTGGTGGGAGGAGAGGAAGTGTCCGCCTTGTGTTGTAGATGGGGAAAAGGTGTATTGGTCGAACATTTGCTTGGGGCTCTGGACTTTCTCCTTCGAGTCTGAGAAAGAGCCTTGGGGCGAGTCAAAGGGTCGTCGAGCGATGCCACCATGCTTGGTAGATGACATGCTGGAAGCCATGTTTCGCCGAGAGCGCGACAAATCATATAGCGTATCGATACATCCAGTCAGTTCATTCAAAATAGTTTTCGATCGGCTTATATCATCGTCCGTCCATTGGGTCTTGAGAGGTCGGCTTCCGAGGGGTTCTTTCGATAGGTCCATCTTGCGGTCTTTCGAGGGGAGCATCGGAGGGTCGAGATGTTGTACTCTCTCGGCGTCATTGAGCAAGTCTTGGATTGATGACATGACACTCTCGACGACGTCACTAAAACCAGCCGCAGTGAGGGATTCATCGATATCATTAGGCTGAGCGGCGCTGGCGTCGCTCCAGTCCAGCCCCCATGAGAGTAAGCGATCTCGTTGTTTTTGGAAACTTTGATGGAGGGCAATAAGTTCGGGGTCATCAAGTGCTTTCGATGCGGTCGTCACACTTTCGCAGGAGGTCTTGGTATCGGTGTACAATTTCGTGAGGCGGCGCTGAAGGAAACCGCCGCCTCCATGGCGCATGACTGACATGTTGGCGAAAGAGGTGCGATCACGGTAACTGGACTCCAAGGATCAAGATACAGAGTCGCGTACGTTCAGAGATCCATGTCGAGAAGGTGATAAAGTGAAGATACCCTAGAGTAGAAGGGATGCAGATCAGGAGAGAAGAGATGAGCACATTCAATGGGTGCCTGGACGCGACGATTAGAGTGATAGAGCGAATGCGGGTGGATTGAAGGGAATCCTGTTGCCTAACCAATCAGAGACCATCCTCGCTCAAACGGAGTGGGGGGTGGGGAGATCACGTGGCAGGCATCGCAATTTGGTGTATTTTTGCTGCCGAATGTGGTTTAGCGTTTCAATCATGTGCCAGTATTATTACATATGTCTTACGGCCTCAGGCAGCAGCATATCTGAGACTATGAGGATCGACTGGTGCCTTTTGACTTACTCTCCCCAAATTACTCCGTTTCATCGCAGACAGTTCTGTTTCACCACTTGAAGGAGTCAATGTCTATCAATTATCAACTAAAAAGAAATTACCTAATGTACCTGTACAGCTGATTTGTTGTTTCAGAAATGGGGGAAACAGAGAAACCAATGACCAAAAAAGAAAGAAAACTGTAAAAAAATAAAAATAAAAATAAAAAACACACTTTAAGGCGTAAGGGAGAATCATGAACACATGTAAAAATGTCACCTAAATGTGTTATCAATCCAAATTTTTCCTGCCTTCAGCCAGTTATTACCCGCCGCGAAACCCCAACATCCCGTGCACGCTTCTCGCTGAAATTATGCAATCGCTCACCGATGAGGTACACATCATCGCGTATGCTGATGCGCCAAATCGCCACTCGTCGTAGAACAAGGTGGATCGTACACACGGCTAGAACAAGTAGAAGCGTGATAGGATAGGCGTATCGGTATATATTTTGATGCGACTGGACCCAGTAGAAAACAGTATACCGTAGAACTGCACCAAGAGAGAGCGGTACGGCAATTGCTGCTGTTGTGAAAAGTAAGAGGGGTAGCACCAAAGCCCGAGTAGCCAGGCGCACATTGGGCCGGAGCCAGCCGTCACGGAAGACACCGTTCAAAATCGCAGCTGCCCAGGATTGAGGATGCCACAAGATCAGCTTGATTGCCATCTGGACGTACAGGACCCCTAGCGTCCAATCCTGAACGACGTGGACAACATGAGATTTTCCATCCCCGAATAGAGTATGTCCGGGGATCAGTACGTAAAATTCAGTAAGGAGTGCGAAGAGAGTTGGTAGTAGGATGACCACAGTCAATGAGATGTAGAGAAGACGACCGGCATCCAACGCAAGCTTTGCGCCGAATTGTCTTAATTGATCTGGGGATCGTAGGAATGCCCATGAGTTGTCATGCATGGCTCTCACAGCAGCTCGACAATAGCATGCAAGATAGGCAACACCTCCAGCCACGCATAACCCGCTAGAGAATGCATATATGTCATTGACAGGAACTGGGTTAGGAAAGAATATCGAGATCATCTTTCGCCCAATCACCAACGGTATTATCGTGCTGCCTACCCCTGTTGTGGCAGCAAAAAGCCAGATAAGAAGAATGAAGGTAGCGATGCGTAAGCGGAGAAAGGGCGGGACGTAGATCTTGGTGAACATGTTGCTCGAACGACCATGCAAGCCATCATCCAAGTCTGGCTTTCCATCAAGACGATCATTGTCCTCGGTGACATCCAGGAAGACTTGCGTCCCTTTCGGGATACGAACCTGGTCTGAAGCAGGCGCTCGGACATAGCGGCCGTCTCGTAAGAAATATACGTCACGGTTTTCTTCTTCTGCGGTAGCCTGTTGGGTCGGTCCGATCACAGGATGCTCCCAATCGCCCTTGCTGCCAAACAAGAAGCCCCACCAAGTTCGATAGACATGGTGACCTTCTTCCTCGGGGTGCCTGTCCGGGAAGAAGAAGTTGCTTAGGCGTAGAAACTGTGCGCATTTGTGGAACCACCAGTCATACAAGTCGTTCAACCCGTCTGAGGGCTTGAATGATTGGATGACTAATGGCATAACGAAGTTGTAGAAGAGAAGATCGACGGGAAATTCTAGCATAGGGGCACTTGCTGACCAGTGAATTGGTAGAACACCATCAAATGCAAAGTGGAGACCCCATACAACTCCCCCAAGACAAACTATGACTAGTGCTCCGTAAACAAGCGCACTGAATCCAATTTTACGGAGTTGGGTGGTAATGCTTCGCTCTAAAACGTCGCGTATGGGGTGGAAGGTCGGGTCATCAGGATCTCGTATAAAGTCTAATTAAAGCAAACATTAGTCTTTGTTCTTTCAAAGCCCAAAGCAACAGGAAGGAAAATCTTACATAAAACACCGGTTCTGAGAATCTTCCTGCACATAGACACAAATAGGGCAAAGTGGAACATATAGCAAGTGCCAATGAACCAGTGCACAAAAAGCGACGTGAGCGGATACACGGTTGTGAAAGCGACGCGAGACAAAATCGTTGCATCAGAAAAGAGAGGGAGCAATGCAACGTCCAGCAATGTACCACAGTAGAGGGGAAATACAATCATCTCAATGCCAATAATAAGGATGACTTTCATCACGCCTCCGGCCTGGAGAAGAATCTCGGCAACAATACCTTCTATCCGTTGCCCACGATTGGCTCCAACTAGAAGGCCGGTGATGCGTAAATAAAGGAAACCCATAATTGTTGCGAGCAGATATCCCATCGATATAGCGATGACTCTGTCCTGGGTGTCCCACACAGCAAGATCATAGTCAACAGGTAAGGATCCCGACGCTGCTTTGGCGGCACTGCTATTGATAAGCTTCGTCCCAGAACTCGAGAAAAATTGGGTTCGGGTAAAGTTCCCAATATGCTGCTGAGCATGCACGGCGTACTCCTTTACTTGAGAAAGGTCTACATCGAAGGACAACGCCGCAGGCACTCCAAGTGTGAACAGACGTATTGGAAAGTCATGTAAAATGAACTTGACAAGACCAAATGCTGTCCAAAACAGAGTGGAAAGCCGAGCCTGGTGTAACTTGAGTGCCTGATGGGAAAGAACCGAGAACATGGGTATATCAGATTCGTGAAAGACAAGAAATGCCTTGACAACTTTGTTCAATCGATGAGTGCTGGCATCTATGAGAGAAAGAGAGGCACTTGTCACGGATTTGCCGCGGGGAACCCATTCTCCAAAAGGCACAAACGCAATGAATGGACTCAAAGCTATTTTGCAGATGAAGCTAACCCAGTACATGACGTAACCCACGACGCCAATCAAAGTATCAAGAGCGATGTCGGCCACGACGGTGATAGCAGTCATTGGAACGCCAACAATGAGCTCCAAAGGATTTGCCAGTAAGACCAAAGCAATCTTGCCCCAAAGGTACGGGAGCCATATGCCAATGGCAACGGTGAAGGCAATCAAGAGGGCACAGAATACACCGTTTTGTAAAAGGCCGAAAATTGGACCTTGCATGCCAATTAAATCCATGATGCCCTCAAAGTCGTCGCCTTCAATCACATCCACGTCGTTGGGATCCAATCCAGCCTCAGCTGGAGCAAGTCCCGCGTCGATTTGTTGATCTAGCCTGTTTGGCACTGGAACAAACGGATCTTCCAAGGCCGGATCTTGGACAATGTGTTCATCGTCAGCCGGTACAGCCTCCGCAAGATCATTGTCGCCCAGTGGAATTTCACCCCAGAACCAATCGATTAATCTCTCGGTGACACTTTTAGCCACCTGGCTGTCTTCCTGTTGGACTTGTGCTTCTGTCTGTTCTTGCGATTGTGATTCTTGACCAGAAGCCTGGGCAGAGGGTTGATCTTGCGGTTGCTGTTGTTGGAGCTCATTGTGGTTGTCTTGTACGACGGGTGTATTGTGGGTAGCGAGAAGCTCATGGATGTCACTAGTATCTGCGCGGTTCGGGGGTGTGGCCAGACTTTGGTCCTGCGAGCCCGCAGTCAATGCAGTAACAATCCAGCCCAACTCCTCTTCCAGGCCCTCTTCATGAATCAGTCGTAACGTTTCATCTCGGTCCCCATTAGAACGAGCCAAAATATCTCTGAAGGCCGTGACACCAGTATTGTCAAAATCTTCATGAGGGCGGAATCCGTGGTTTTCTGAATTCTGCCCTACATTGGCATTAGGATTTTCGAAGATGAAGGGATGGTTAATCCCGGTTGGTCTCTCAATTACGGGAAGTCCATCGTCTGAATCAGTCCAGGACGGAGCAGGGGAAGCAGGGCGAGGCCAAAGAGGTGCTTCCTCGTGTTCCTCCCGTGCCAACTCATTTTCTTCGTGGATAGCCTCGAAATTTGGCCGTGGCAGAGGACGGTTCTGTCGCCCCGGCTGGAGTTGCTCATTTACTTGGTTCGCATTTGCAATCAACTGCACTGCTGCCTCCCGCTCCTCCTCGGCGATGTTAGCCATTGGCTGTTGCTGGACAACCCATTCTCGAATCAGGAACAGAAGTATGAAGGCTACCACAACCAGGAGTGTGATGAGTTGTCCTTCCAAAGTATCGATGATCATATTGTTGATGGTCGGGTAAGGTGTCAATGTCATTAGGACCTTCACATCCGAAAGCCACGATGGGTACCGAGGTTTGGACAATCCAGTGATATTATTTGGATTCGAGCCATTTTGGGCACCGGTAGACGTCAAAGCGGGAATGAAGAGACTTGGGATCACTTTCTTGATTAAGGTAAGCATTAGAGGATCACCAACAGGGTAGATTCCGTCTGAGGATTGCTCCGTCGGTACGGCACTAGTAACTGATTGGATAGCATCTGAGACCGTCGAGGTCACGGAATTGAGCACGGCAGCACTAGCTGCGGTTCCATTTGCAGTGCCTTGCACCAAGGCCTCCGCGGCAGATTGTACTGTCTGTTGTTTAATGGAACCCGTAGATGACCATCGTCCATCAGCGAGCCAGAAGAGTGCTCTCCATATTGCACGCATAGACCATGGCAACCATCCAAGCCAGACAAAGGCGACAAGGACAAACCGCAGCCAGGTTACGAATGTGCCGAAGGACTGTATCAAGGCTTGCTTCATAAACAAGGGTGTTGGAAGGCTTTGGGGCATATTTGGATCGTATAACTTGGTGAACCGGAAGGCAGTCTTGCAGAGCTCACAATGCTTCTTCTGGGAGTGCGATAGCCATTCGACTAAACAGCTCTGGTGAACGAATTTGATACTTCCACTGCATTTGCAAGGATAGAATAAAGGCTCTTCATCTGTCGCTTCTCCGTGGCATATACGACACGTATCCACATCCTCAAGGCCTTTTTCCCTCTCATCGAAAGCTGGATCGTTCATCAAGTCGGGGAATGACGAGAACCCCGCCGGGTTGCGGGACTGGTTTAAGTCCATGTCCATTGTTGGTGAAAGGTCACGTCAGGTTGACGGTCAAGCTGATGATTACCAAATACTCATCCTTTTCTCAACTGGCATATATGTTCGGAAACTGTAGATCGTTGCGAGGGTGATGGTATGAGGGCGGAATCGAGAAAGCGGCGTAGGTTCAAGCTGCAACGGAAAAGAGACAATCAGATTTGGGATGAATAAAGACGATGAACTACAAGCTCATGTTGTACCTACCTTTCAAACAATAGAGCCTCACTAAACCAGGCAATCGCCGTCGAGTCGCGCCTTCAAATGTTCCATTGTTCGTTGCTTCGTTTGGACGGCCAATCTTGCTGACTCAGCTCGCATTTAATTTACGGTCTAGTACACTGTGTTACAGAACCAGGCCAGCTAATCCCCGCCATTTACGCTAACGACTCCAGATGTCATACAGTGGCGTAACAAAAGTTCTCATAAAACTTATTTTGCCAAGGCCAAATTACATAATATTCTGCCTGAGTAGATCCTCCGGGAACTCCATTTGTTCCAATAGTATTGACATTGGAAGAGGCGGTAGGTCTTCACCGCCCGATTACTAATACTTGGCAAAATAAGTTTTATGAGAACTTTTGTTACGACAGTGTACCTGCCACATGCCGTACCAGTCGGTATTATATCTCTTAGCGCAGGTGGCACCGATGACCTCACTCTTCTTCCATCACCAAACAAGCTCCCTGTTTTCGTGATCGTGTTGTATCAAAACGCAAATTCTTGGTTTGGGAGGAGCTTTTTCTTTGATGTACCAGTCTTATGGCAGCTAAAGCGCCCGGCACCTCATAATTTCAATTTTGTTTTCTTACTGCCTCGGAGTTAACTACACAATCTGCCCGTGCCGTTAAGTTCTGCTAGTGCCAAGGCCGACGCGAACATTCCGCCTACATAGCTTCACCTTTCTTTCCAAGGTCATTATCAGGCCATCAATAACTCAGGGCACCTACACTGCACCGCTCGATGAGATAAAAGGTTTTGATCAATATTAGAAATTTGTGCAAACGATTTCTTGTTCGAGTCTCCCGGAATATCGCCTTTTCGGCTTTTTGAAGGAGGTCTTCCGGCCTCGACAGGGCCCAGATAACCATGGCAGGGACAATAGAGAATGGCCATGCAGATGCAGTCCCCAAGTCGACAAATGGCCGTAAGGATGTCGTGAAGTCTGGTAGGAAAAGCGGATTTCTACCATGGACCATCATAAGCCTGGTGATACGGTACGCATTACGATTTCTAGGTCTCAATCCGATTGTTTTTATTACCCATGCTAATATTGTGAACTGCTCCATTTAGGCTTACCATTTGGTATACACTCTTGACGCCCTTCTTACGATGCCCATCAAACCTCTCCGACTTGAATGACACGTCTCCGCGAGTCTGCAAACCTTACCTGATTGCGCGATCACATGTGCAACCCTATGTCACTCCATATTACGATGTCTACGCCGCTCCCTACGTTGACCAGGCTCGCCCCTACGTAGACGTCTTCAATCAAAATGTTTACGCTCCCACCTCAAAGTTTGCCCATGTTAATTATGAAAAGTATGGAGCTCCCGCATTGGAACAGGCTCAAGCTTATGGCACAGCCCAATGGAACGCCCAGGTGACTCCGCGAGTGCAACAGGCGCAGGATAAGGCCTATCAGCTTTACTTGGCTGAGGTCGACCCATACATTCAGCAGGGGGTTGCAGTGGTGTCGCCTTATTACCAAAAGGCTAACACCGTTGTACTCACTGTTTATTGGGATCACCTCGTCCCCTTTTATACTCGATCGCAGCCTTTCATTGGCAAAACATACGCTACATCGCATGGGATTTTGACAACCCATGTCATGCCTGGTGCACGCTACACTTGGTCTTCTTTGGTCTACTTTGCCAATAGCTCTTTGTGGCCGCATCTTACCGGTCTCTATTCGGAGCAAGTTGAACCCCAGTTGGTCAAGATTGGCCAACGCCTGGCGAGCTATAGGGAAGGTAAAAGATTACGCGCCGTTCTCGAAGAGATGGATAAGTATGACTCCACAAATTTTACGCATAAAAGGCCAGCCATTGACACGTCGTTTTTTAGTTCCTCGGATCAAAGTAGTTCGTTGATTAGCTCCACATATGCGGAATCGGGTCGAACTACAAGTGTCATTGCACCTTCTTTTTCTTCTGGTTCTTCTACTACCTCGACGGCCACATCTGAGACTCCGTCTGTTGCGCCTACTCTTTCACCCGCAGAAAAGGCACAGCAAGATCGTGAGCGGATTGACTCCGACATTGAAAGGTGGCAAGGCAAGTTTGCAGCCGCCGCGGACAGTGGTATTGAGGACCTTGAAAGTCGTCTTGAGGATATCGTAGGCGCTCTGGTGTCGAATAGCGCTAATAGTCACGGTCTGAGCCTCTCCACAGCTCTCGAAAGTGTAGCTGCCAAACAGCTTGACTTGATAAAAGAGCGCATCAATGAACTTGTCGAAACCCTTCCTGAGCATGATGCCCCAGAAGAGGAGGGTGATGCTCGCGATCGATTAGTGAGCGATATTCGAGCTTCCGCCATCTCTGTTCGAGACCGAGCCCATGCCCTTCGCGAGTGGTCATTGTCATTTGACGTTGAACTTTTGCGTCGTGTATCTGCCGCGGTTAATTCCACTCTTGATGTCCTTGACGGCATTCGGGACCTTGGTTTGCAAGAAATTGGTTTGCGCTGGGCGTGGATGGATGGTGTAACTTACAAAGATTGGGCAAGATATCGCGACGTGAAAGCACAGCTCCAGGACTGGCGCGATGAAATTCATCGAGTAGGCATGAACCACAAATCAGTCGCAGAGGCCAAGGCAGTTGTCTCCGATATTTTGGATCACGGCATGGAAGTTGCTCAGGAGGCTGCCGTGGAGCTTGTCAGATTGAAGGATGTTGGTCACTGGAAGATGGCCGCTCGTGAGGTTAGCGAAAATTTCGAGTCCAGGTCTGAGCCACCTCCCCCGCGTCCAAAGCCAGTTGTTGAGAGCGATGCGCCGGAGGATATTCCCGTTCAAGAAGATGAGGAATCTACCACAGGGTCGGAAGCAACAACCGCCCCTGTTACCTCTGACAGCCAAGATGATCTCGTAGATGAGAATCCTTTTTTACCCGACGACACAAGTGACACTCCAACGGAAGTCGAAGAGGAGGATGAGGAGTCATTTTTGGCTGATAGTATTGAGGGGGACGCGCCAATGCCGACAAAGGCTGCTTGGGGCGGAGTCGCTGCAGCTGAAGCGAACGCATATCAAGAACCTATTCTTGATGATGATGAGCAAGATGCCGTCCACAGTGTGGCCAGCAAAGCCGGGAATGTCTATTCGGATGTGTATTCCCAAGCGCATTCAGCTTTTGCAGACTCTACTGCAAATGCAAAGATTCTTTACGACATTGCCAAATCTCAAGTCATGGGTCAAGTAAAGGAGACCACTGCTCCCGCCCATTCTCAGGTTCTCTCTTCTATTGAGTCTGCATACTCTGGGGCCATCAAGTATGCAACAAATGAATTTCAGTCAAGGATTGCGACGGTTAAGCCAACTCCCCCGGCTTCACCGACTGGGCCGCTAGCCCAAATTTCATCGATTGCTTCCTCCCGTCTGAGTGAAGGCCTTAGCGCGGCCTCAGAGCAACTGGCTCATATCCAGCCTATCCCTTCTCAAACTAGTTTGGCACGTCTTGAACCTTTCGTCCTCGATGCTCAACGTCGCTACTATGAAGCTGTTGGTCTTGCTCACGATCATTATGACGCTTTCGTTTCGACCGCTTCTGATGCCGTCTATGGTACTCCAACGCCAACTGCGCCTCCTCTGGGCATTGAGTCCCTCATCAGAGAAGCCGGTGTTCAATACTCGCATGCTTCCTCGTTGGCTTCAGCTAACTTGGCTGCGGTTATTGCTTCAGCTAATTCGATGGCGTCATCCCCGGAGGATCAGAAAGCACAGGGTGTCGTTGCCGATGCTTCATCAAGATACGAAGCTGCTCTGTCCGTAGCATCTGCGTCGCTCTCTGTTGCATCCGAGACTGCCAGCTCTGCTCTGTTTGGTACCACGCCTGGACCCTTGAAATCTCTCTCCAGTCAAGCATCTGAAAACTGGGAAAACCTCATTTCGAAGGCTAGCGAGCAGATTTATGGTACGCCTGCTCCGTACTTGGAGCAACTCCAGGATCGCCTAGTACAACCACAACTCGACGCTGTCAAGGTGGTCGTATCTGAACTGCTCATTGGCAAAGAACCCTCTTTCACTGAGAGTGTTATGAGCAGACTCCGTGCTGCTTATGAAACACCTTACCCCACTGCGGCGTTCTCTTCTGCCTCAAGCTACGTCAGTGAGACTTACGAGTCTGCGTCCTCGGCTGCCGATGCATTCGCATCCAACATTCCTGACTTGGATAATATCATGCAAAATGCAAACGAGCAGCTTCACGCGGCTGTTGAGGCTGCTAGTGTCGGCGTTTATGGTACCCCTAAGGGTTCTTGTGAAAAAGCCACCAGCACTGCATCTGAGGCATATGCGGCAGTATCTGCACAAATCAGTGACTCGGTTTATGGGAAGGAACCTAGCTATATTGACCTCGCAAAGGAGCACATCGAGGATATCCAGTCGAAGGCCAATGCAGCTATTTACGGTGAAGAACCTGGTGCAGTAGAAAGCGCCACAAGTCGCCTTGCTGCGGCTGTCGAGGATGCTCAGTCTCAGTTGGCTGAACTCGCCTCTGGCGCGAGCAGCGTTGCCTCAGGTGCTGCTGATGCTGCTGTCTCTCACGTCGTTGAAGCAACAAGCAACATCAAATCCGCAGTCTCTTCGGCCAAAGACGAACTTTGATCCGTGGGTGTTCTACTTGTAATATTTTCCTTCTTCTACGCCTGTTTTACGTTCCCTGTTTCCTGTTGAATCATATCGCGCTGAAATTGGGCTCCCTGCCAACGGCATGTCATGCTCGGTTTCTCGACGCATTATTCCCCATATAGTTTGTCACGACGGCAATATGTTCACGATACACGCCCATTGATGTTATTTGTTGGATCTTCATCTCTTATTTCGGCAGGCTTTTTCTTTCGGTGTGCTCTGTTGCCTCAACGAGTTATTCTCGCGTTGGGGTAAGTATGTAATTTGATTCCAGAGTAAATAATAGTATCTATTCAATTTGGCGGGGTTTGTTCTCATCGACATTCACAAGGGCTGCTACGCCATACCTAGTATGTAAATAGATCCCCAACTGCAAGCATACATTGCTCATGACATGTATTGATGAATCCCCAAAGCCCTCGAGTATTCAATCTCAAGCCGAAGGGTCGTGGTCCTAGTGGACCTGAACTGTCAAAGTTTCCAAGGTGGAAGCCTTCAAATTGTTTTCTCTGTCACTGAGATGGACATCTAGCGAGGGCGAATCTTTGCCCTATCACCTCTCTTCTCTTTTTTCATCTCCCGCTTGCTTTTAGCTCCCTCGCTGTCGCCGGCTCCATCGCCAGCTCCGCCACCCATGCCTGCAAATCCCTTCTTCACGCCCATTACCGTGGTATAAGCGAGGTAGACAGAATAAAGGGGAACAATGGCCCATAGCCACCAAGCACGGTCATTGAAGATACATACGGCACCAATGCAGCCTTGAGTCCAGTACAGAATATCCCACATGTATTCTGTCAAACCGGTGGCATTGAGATCTTCACCAGCTGAGCGCAGGGATCCATCTTCGTTGTAGCTCGGGCGTCCAACGCGATCCAAATAGTATTCGATCAACAAAGTAGGAACAGCAAGCAAGAAGTAAGGTTTGAGCGAGCGAGGGCGTTGGAAGATCTGGTGGAGGACAAGGAAAAGAACATGCAGTGTGGCGGAGATCATATGAGTACGGTTGAGTAGTGCCCCATTACGAGTAGCCAAGGTTTTGGCCGCTTTCTTTTGAATGTTAGAATGTTCAGGAGAGTGCAGTAAATAGCTTGCATGAGGAGTATGACTGGCTGGAGCTCACCTGTGCCATGCTGGATAGATTGTGGCAGTACGCCTGGACCACACAAAAGGGTAATGTGGTAGTTGAGACAATAGCTCGGGCAAAAGAGAGAAATTGGAGTTCGACGCCTCTTTTCTCGTTTTTGGATCCAACCCTAGAGGATTAGGAAGCAAGATACGTCAAACACGAAGCACACGAGGGAAGCGGAGCAAGATGATCTCCGCCATCGATTGTTGCCCTCCCGACCCACACCGCCCGGCAGAAACCACTAGCCCTGGACGATGCAACCAAAATAAGACGAGGCACCAATTCTGAACTTGCATTACCAAGAACCTGTAACCTCCCCGTTGACTGGATACTTTGCCAGGAGAATGACTACGATGCTGTGAGAGACTCACAATAGAGTCCACAGCACATCCATTCCATCTGGCAGCCTTCGGTCTTTCTTTCCGCTCTTACCGTTTCCGTCAGTTTACATTCCTTTGTCTGGTACAGCCCGTTAGCATCCCGATCACGATCATTGAAAGATCCCTACTTCTAGGAAAGTTCGCCCCAAAACTGGATAGCCACCGACTACTCATATTTCATGCGTTCTGGTGTTGATGGGTTGCTGTGCTTCGGAACCTGATTCGACTTCGCGCGTTTCATCCCCGCGTCTTGGAGAACGAGAACCCTACCTAAAGCGACAAAGTTGCATAGGCCATCGACATTGAATGCAAGACCTCAACAATCGCCTTTAAACACTTCTCAGGCTCCTTACTTTTTACGTCTTACTTACTTCCGAAGTCCCTACGATCGCTGTTTTCGCGTTCAACCCCACGCGCGCCCCTCACCATGTCGTTGTCAACAGGCCATGTCGCTGGCCAACTACGCCATTTGATTTACTACCACCTCGATAACAATCTTGTTCAAAATGCGCTCTTCCTTTCCGCCCGATTACACGCCTATGAACCACGATCTTTCGAAGCGCAATATCTTCTGGCTCTCTGCCACCTGCATAATGGAGAGGTCAAGACAGCTTATGAATGTAGCCAGTCTACGGGCTCTAAAGGCCTACATGCCGGTTGTGCTTACGTATACGCGCAAGCATGTCTGGATCTCGGGAAATATCTGGATGGCGTAACAGCGTTGGAGCGCAGCAAGAGTCTTTGGGCATCAAAGAACCACTGGAGTGGGTGTTCCGAGTGCCTAGTTTCGATGTTGCAGGTCGACTAATGATGAAATGCAGATAAACACAGTGAAACACAAAGGCAGCACTTGCCCGATGCGGCTGCGGTATACTGTCTGCAGGGAAAGTTGTTCCATGCTCACAAAGACCTGAACAAAGCGGTAGACTGCTACGTGGACTCGCTCAAACTTAATCCGTTCATGTGGGATGCGTTCCTAGGTCTGTGTGCAACTGGTGTGTCAAAATCTTTCATTTGAGCCCAATCGAGACTATCAGCTAAGCATTAATCAGGTGTTAATATCCGAGTCCCTAATATATTCCAACTCAGCCCCGAATTACTCGCAATCATCTCATCTTCTCCCGAGGACTTGGACACAACATCAGACCGAATAACTCCAACGGAAGGCATTTTCCCTGCACAAACTACTACCAATTCTGGACCCGACCCATTTATGGTTCCCACCTCACGCGCGGATCACGATGCTACTTACGGTAGTTCTGCTCTCTGGGAGAAGCTGAATGGAAGCTCAGTTGGTGTCGCATCAGTTCCGCCTCCGGTAATTCATGAAGGCATGGAAACGCCTCAAAGCAGCGGGTCAGAAGAGTTTCGAATCGCAAATGGAGTCACCGATCCCGAGTCCGCCTGGGAGCCACCGTTGGCCCCAGTAAGGAAAAATCGCACGACCGTCCAGACAATGAGTCTAGATCACACCGGCCAGCCGCCCCCTAAAATGCGGCCAACGGGCATCCGTCCCCGTGCAAAGCCAAGAACAGAAACAGAAGAACCACCATTTGCGCCCTCGGACAGAGAGCCTCCACCAGCACCGCGGATCGGTGACCGCAAACGAACTATCTCTGGTCAAGTTGCACACCCTCTTCCTCCACAACCCACAGAACCAGGTGCCCCTCAGCGCCGCAGTGTGCGACTCTTCAATCAGATCAAACCTACAACTAGCAAACTCTCCAGCAGTACATTAATGGGCAGAGATGGACGCGAAGTTAAAAAGGTCAGGAGTGCGACATCTAGAGGACGCAACGGCTCAACTTCAACTGTTGGCCGGGTTGTTAGTGGCAACCGAAAGCCGATGGAGGCCCATGACAATGATGGCAAAGAGTTTTATCGCACGACATCTATACCCCCCGTTCCACCTCTCCCCAAAAACGCAGAAAAAAACAAAGAGATTGAAGCATTGAGTTGGTTATTGGGGCTATTTACGAAACTTGCTTCGGGATACTTCTCATTAAGTCGTTATAAATGCCCCGATGCGATTCAGCACTTTAACTCCCTCTCACAAGGACAAAGAGAAACTCCTTGGGTCCTCGCTCAGCTTGGTCGGGCTTACTTTGAGCAAGCAATGTATGCAGATGCAGCCAAGTATTTCTCTCGGGTTCAGACTTTGGCGCCATCTCGGGTCGACGACATGGAGATCTATTCTACCGTACTTTGGCACCTGAAGAGCGATGTGGAGCTTGCTTATTTGGCACATCAATTATTAGAGGTTGATCGACTTTCACCTCAAGCGTGGTGTGCGATTGGCAACTCATTTGCACATCAAAGGGATCATGATCAGGCATTGAAGTGCTTTAAACGCGCAACGATGCTGGATCCTGAATTTGCTTACGCATTCACCCTCCAAGGACATGAGTACGTCGCAAATGAGGAGTATGACAAGGCCCTGGATGCCTATCGTCACGGAATCAAGGCTGATGCTCGGCATTACAATGCTTGGTATGGCCTTGGAAACGTATACGATAAGATGGGCAAGCTTGACGAAGCTGAACAACATTTCCGCAACGCTGCCATGATCAACCCTACCAATGCAGTTCTGATCTGCTGTATTGGGCTGGTGTTGGAGAAGAGTAATAACCCTAAGAATGCGCTCGTACATTACGAACGAGCTTGTTCTTTGGCGCCGCACTCGATATTGGCCCGATTCCGCAAGGCTCGCGTGCTGATGAAACTTCAAGAACACAAGTTTGCTTTAGCAGAACTTAAGATCCTTAAGGATATGGCTCCTGACGAGGCGAATGTGCACTACCTGCTGGGCAAGTTGTACAAGATCCTCCACGACAAGGCTAACGCAATCAAACACTTTACAACGGCGTTGAATTTGGACCCGAAGGTAAGCAACATGCTCGTCCTTTCAACCTCTCGCCTCAAAATTTACCTTTACTAACTCGGTCACAGGCTGCACAGTTTATTAAGGACGCGATGGAAGCATTGGATGATGACGAAATGGAGGATGACGATATGGCATAGGCCTGTGGTGCTTTTACATCTCACAGTTGCCTTTTCTTTTCTTTTGCGTTTGATTTGGGAGGCACCCGTCTTACGAGCTCGGCGTTTCCGGATCTTTTCTGCACAGCATCCCTGGGGAGTTTTCTTCTTTCTTTTCCAAGTCTAGACATTCAGGCATGGTGTATTCTGTACATTAGTGAGTGGTTTGGGCATAACGATGAACCCCAACGAACGCATAGCATAATCCATTATTATCATCATCTATTACAACATTGAATTTTTCTGAGATTTGAAGTTACTACTACTATTTCAATCTTAACTTCTTGCAATCCAATTCAAGCTTTGACTACTTAGACAATGTAAACTAGTGCCTTCCAAGGTTGGTATACCCGTGGACATGCTAGTGCATATGGAAATATATATGTGCTGCATGATGCCGTCATCTGCCACGATCAGCTGGCGGTGAGTCGGCAGCGATTGAAAAACAGTGGGCTCCACCTCCGCAGTCCATTCCCGCAGTATGGCCGTCGCTCCCTAAAGATTTCTTTCCCCCTCCTCCCAGCGACATTCCAGGAGAGTCTGGGTTGAGGCCACGTTCCAGTGATTTAGGTAACTACATATCCATCCTCAACGATTCCAAGTGGGAGGGCATATTTTCGCAAGGCCCACGCTAACCGCACTCTCTCAACAGTTTACTGTATCCATCCCACCGCCATGTCAATCGGTTCCTATATTTTGTCGGGCGTCAGCTCCTTCGTGGTATTGACAGTGTCACTTTTCGCCATCGGCCAAAAGGTCCCCCGGGCAGCATTTGTTGCTCGCTGTCTCGCTTCGTACGGATCCCTCCTCATATGTGCAACTTACGGTGTCCTTGCATCCATCGTCCTCCGTCTCGCCGGCTATGGCCGAATCTCCCAATGGGCCACCGCCCGCAGTTTCAAATGGGTGATGGCACTCACCACCGGCGTGCGCTTTGAAATCGAGGGTGCCGAGCATCTCACCACTCGCCCAGCCGTCTTCGTGGGTAACCACCAGACTGAACTGGACGTACTCATGCTCGGCAACGTTTTCCCGCCATACTGCAGTGTCACGGCCAAGAAATCATTGCGCAATATTCCTTTCCTTGGCTGGTTTATGTGGCTTTCTCGCACCGTCTTCATTGATCGCGCGAATCGGGAGACTGCTATGAAGGCTTTCGATGGTGCCGTGGATGAGATGCGCACTCACCGCCAAAGTGTTTTCATCTTCGCTGAGGGTACCCGGAGTTACTCCGATGAGGCCATGATGCTGCCTTTCAAGAAGGGTGCTTTCCACCTTGCTGTTAAGGCTGGTGTACCTGTTGTCCCTGTCGTAACGGAGAACTACGCCCATATTTTGTCAGTTCGTGCTATGCGGTTCAACTCGGGCACTATCAAGATCAAGGGTTCGTTTCATCTATATATGAATTTGTGAATGGATTATTTATTAATTATGATCAACCAGTCTTACCTCCAATCGAGACCAAAAACCTGACACCCGCAGACGTGGACTCACTCACCCAGTCCACCCGCGAATCCATGCTAAAGACCATCTTGGAGATGGCCCAACCGGAAGACAAGGTTGAGTCTCGACCCAATGGTGTCTCGACTGCTATTGAGATCTGAGAACTTCAGCTTGATCGCGGGCAATCAAGATATGCTTCATTTCTTCGATAAAGATGGAACTCTACTGACGCACCCGTTCAAACTGGATTAAACATGCTATCTCAGAACGTCGTCACCTTAGAATATACTACCATGAAACCCGAGTGCAGTGAACTGGGTTTTCGACGATTGCTGCTATATATCCTCGTTTCTTGAACGGTACATACATAGATTTTGTTTTCAGGCGCAGGGGACTACTACAAATAAAAGAATCCACCCATCGTCTGTTGATGTTCAGGGTAATGGAAACTGCCCCCGACTTGATTGTTTCACTAATGAGAAACTCCTTGTTCGTTTATTATTGATTCTGAGGCATCAATCGTCGCTTTTCCTTTTTTTCGGGGACCTAAATAACTCACACCTCTCTCTTCCCACCCTCCTGATTTCTTCCTCCTGCTTCATCCTCGATGTATATATCCTTAGCACGAAAAGACATTATGATTTTGGTTATAGATCCTAAATGCTATACATGTATTTTGCAGTACTTAGCATAAATGTATTGATTCTAGGGCTTGGAGGTTCTTTCATCTAATGATGGTTCGAAAAGGGAAGATGTATGTATACCCGTGGACATTCAAACGTGTCAACAGATGTATAGATGTAGGTGGAATTTTAACAAAAACGCTACTATGCGGGCGTAGATAATCCAACACAAGAAAGAACACTTTTGTTGTTTATAGGATGAGCACAACGGCCCTCGGCACAAGGTCGAATATCAAGATCGATATCAATCTCTTGCATGGGAAGCCATGGATCCTGTATAGGAAGTGGAATATGCCACGGATCCATATCCCCAAGCACCTTCTTGGTATTGATAGAAATGCGATGCTTTTCTTCGTTATCATCTGAAAAAACAGATATGTGACCGGGAAGGTGATGATCTCCCTCATTATATTTAAGATTCGGAAAAACACCGACGGGTAGCCCACAGCCAGCAGCAGCAACGATATAATCAGACTCAAACGCCACCAATTGAAGACGGACATCATCAAGCGGTTTCCCTGCTTTGCTGACCTTTACACCCTCATAAGGGGAGCCCCAGTTCTTAGGTGATTGCGGGATATGTTTGGGATCTTGGGATACCATGTATGGCTTGGAGGAATTTAAAGGATGAACAGGATCAGGAGGAATAACGTTCGAGAATTCAAGTGTGCGTAGCCATGGCGCAAGAAGGGCATCGCCTGTCATCTTCAGGTATGCCTCTTTGAGTGCCCAATATGAGTAGAAGAGACGCATGCCAAAGCCGACGATTGTTTCCTCGGAACTGGTGTTGATAAATGTACTTGCGAAACCCAAGGCTTTTGCCTGACGGAGCGCGGCAGCGGGATTCTTCATCGTTTCAACTTCGCGGTCTGAGAATACCTCGGTGAAGATAGACACATGCTCAAGGTACTCGTGCATAGTCTTGACAACTCTGCGACGGTTTTCGTTTACACAAGTCACATCAATACCCAGACGAGGACCAGGTGGTATTTGGTTTGCGGTGCTATTCCTTTGCATCTGTTCATGGCTGGGGACAATAGTTCCCGCTAGGCCTGTAAGGCCTGCTTGGTGGGTGACGTTGAATTCCACCTGGGTGTCGGAACTGGATTTGTAGAATGGTCGATTTTCAGGCATTGCAGTACGAGTAAGAACAATTTCTTTCCACTGCACCCCACATGCATGGTGGATGTACAGATACTTGAGGAGATGTGATGCTAAGGACATGCGCTTATCGGCAGCATGATAGTATCTCTTCACGGCTGTTTGTTCATCAGGCCGAAGGAATTGTAGGAGCGGCAAGTCTTTGCCATTGGCTTCCCAGTAACGACTATCAATGTACCAGCGGACTGTTGTTGGGAGTCCTGCCATGGAAGAGTCAATATTCGCAACATTGGGGCTTTCTTGCTGAGCATTGTCCAAGCTGATCTTATTGGCCCTCATCTTCAAGGTTTCGTCCAAACTTGTTCGAGGGAAGGGGAGAATAAAAGCTGATGGGACTGATTCAATTGAGCCGCAGTTTGCCAATTAAGCCGTTCGCTGTCTTAAACTTATAATTTGAAAATGAGGAAATACGATGGTTAGGCTTAAGTTAACTTGGACCCCACTTTGAGGCGATACTTTCGGTTCGAAGTCAGATTACACGCTGAGATCAGGCTTATCGTGCTTATCGGCAACCAGGTACGGACTGCACGTGCTGATAAGAACTTTCCCCGCGGCAAACGGGCATCACGTGCATAAGAGTCATTATCGCCATGAAGGACAAACTTTCTTTTCATACTTTGACCAACAACAGGAAATGGCAGTTACAGTGGGTGTTCTCGCCTTGCAAGGCGCATTCATTGAGCATGTGCTTCTGTTGAAGAAAGCCGTCGAGCAAGACGCTTCTGATTGGGAGTTCATCGAGGTGCGAACACCAGAAGAACTCGCGAGGTGCGATGGTCTTGTTTTGCCTGGTGGCGAGAGTACTACAATGTCCTTGGTTGCCGCTCGATCCAACCTTTTGGAGCCCTTGAGAGAGTTCGTCAAGTAAGTGCCTATCAACACTAGTTGCCACAAACTTTTAACTTGCACCAATCTAATGCGCTGACTGAATAGGGTTCTTCGCAAGCCAACATGGGGTACTTGCGCTGGGCTGATTCTGCTCGCCGAGTCGGCCAATCGCACCAAGAAAGGTGGACAAGAACTAATTGGTGGTCTCGACGTTCGGGTCAATCGTAACCACTTTGGCCGGCAGACAGAGAGCTTCCAGGCCCCGCTGGATCTCCCATTCTTGGGCGAGACCGAACCGCCCTTCCCCACAGTCTTTATTCGGGCGCCCATTGTGGAATGCATCTTACCACATCAGAAGGGTGTCCAGATTGACGAGGTCGAACGGGAAGATACTGTGGTCGCGCCATCTAGGCAGGTCAAGGATGCAGTGGCAGAAGCAGCGACGGCCGACAGTGTTGAGGTGCTGGCCACCTTGTCAGGACCAGCGGCCCGAATTGCGACTCAAGGACGAAGCATTAGCCCCAACGAAGAGCTAGGCGATGTTGTTGCTGTGCGACAGGGCAATGTTTTTGGAACCAGCTTCCATCCAGAGTTGACGGGAGATGCTCGTATTCATGCATGGTGGCTGCGCCAGGTGCAAGCTGCTGTTAACAAAAGGAAGAAACTCGGACAATAGATCAACTTATAGAGCGTGCAAAAGAAATGTAAATAGGGTATCAGACGAATAGAATTTTCCAATAATTTTTTCTTGTCGGCTAATTGAGTTCACGCCTGGAATAAAAACGCCGTTTTCCCAGCACCAACGCTTGATGTCCATTATATGCCTACCGTCCTGCACCATATTCGTCCTCTTCACGTTGGCGCTGCTCATCGTTGGCACGGCCATACCCACCTCGACCAGGATCATACTCTTCACGGTACTCGTCACGAACTTGACCACCCGATTTACCACGTCTGTATACAAAGATTAGCCTCGACTGTGCGGGTCGGATAGCGACATAGGACAAGTCCATTGTCCACATACCCATATTGCCGACCCTCTTCAAATCCGGGATCCAGGTCAGTGCGAATAATACGCTCATCCAGCTTGGTACCGCCGACATATTTCAAGCAATCTAGAGCGTCTTGGTGGGTATAATATTCGACGAAACAGAAACCGCAGGGCGTCTTGTTGAATCGGTCAAGGCCCATCACCAACCGCTTGATTTCGCCGCACCTGGGCATCGATGTTAGTGCCTAGTACTGAGGTCGTATCTGGCGTGTTCTCCAGTACTCACTTCGAGAAAAGTTCGTGGATTTGTTCCTCTGTTGTATAGAACGACCTGTCACCGGGTCAGTTGCATGTCGATTAACGCCTAGCTTAAATCCCATCACGTACAAGTTACCCACGTAGAGGGTTGTCGCATTGTTCAGTTTCGATGTAGATTCTTCTTCTCGTTCTCGCTCTTCATCACGCTCATTATATCTGCGACGCTTATTCTGTTCGTTTTCCTCCCATTAGCACTGGTTTTCTTCTAGGCGCAGATATTGTGAAAGTGATAGGCCTTGGAAATCACTTACCTTGCCGGCATAATATGCGCTAGGGCGATCTAGCCGATCGACCGTGTTAAATGCTAGCAAAGACATTGTAAATTTTTCGTTGTGGAACTGAAAGAGTGTAGCAAAGAAGAAAGATTGAAAGTGGAGATGACGATGAGAAAGGCGGACAAGGGAGCTCGGAGAAGAGCTTCTTAAGATCTTGGCGCGCGCCCAAATTCCATTGCCGCATCAACACTTTCGCTTTCAGCCCGCTATTGTTTGGGCGAGGATGCTTTGACCCTTGCACCTACTTTCTCACAAATATTGGATTTTATTGGATTTTACCTCGATACCCCTATCTCGATGCCAAAGGTTAATAGCTACGCGCCTGCCTGGTTATGCCGGCCCTCGCCTGGTGCCAGCATTTTCACCAGTGCCGACGTCAAAAGCCCTGCGCAGCAAAATGGGTCAAAGAACGCTGCTCTAAGCGCTGCGAATCGTACAGTTGCGAAGCGAGGGAATGAAGTCTTTGCCGTCGTCGACAACGAAATTCGCTGGTCTGACCTTGCGCGAGTGAAGAACCGTTGGCAACAACAGGCCCGACAAAAGAAGAGCTCTACCAGTCAAGCAAAAGATCAGGGAAGCAACGCCGAGGTCCCGCCATACAGAGTATGTTATCCCTTTGCATCCTCGAACCACATGTTGCTGGGACTTATCATACGCAAGGTAAAGACTAACAGGTCCTAGGTTCTAGCGGTGCCTGTCTACGGGCTTATCAAACAGATCATCCCCTCTCCGAATGGCGCATTCCTTGCTATCATCACCGAGCACACTGTTCACATCGCTGTTCTGCCTGATTCGTCCCGTTTATCTTCTACAGACACCTCTCCGATTCGGTTGAAAACCTACCAGCTTGGCCCAACCACTCATGTCATTCCAGAAGCCCCAGTGGTGTCTGCATTATGGCACCCATTGGGCTTGCATACAAACCTGGGCGGATGTATCGTCACCATAACTGCAGATGCGGCAGTGCGTGTGTGGGAGTTGGATCGTAACAACCATTGGTCCTTTGACCAACCAACCCTGGCAGTGGATCTACGCAAGTTGGTCGACGGCAGCTCGTCTGATCAGGACTTTGCACCCTCGGGGTTCGGCAAGAACAAAGGTTTCTCTGCCGATATAATCGACATGGAGGTTGCTTCTGCTTGCTTCGCGGGTAGTGGAAATGAGAAAGAGGATGCTTGGGCTCCAATGACTCTTTGGGTTGCGATGCGACCTGGTGACCTTTACGCGCTGTGTCCATTACTACCGTCCAAGTGGCAAGCACCGTCTACTACCATTCCTTCACTTTCCTCGGCCATTGTTCCCAAAATCACAGCCCTTGAAGGTGTCCCAGAAGATTTGGAAGAGGAGTTGATCGCTGCTCGACAGCAGTATGATTGGCTGCGGGAGATTGATGACCAAGAGCCTTTAGACCCTCCTTCAGATTCGGGCAATATCCAGGGCGCCGATGTCTTTACTCGACCTGCGAACCCAGGTGCTATTCCACGTCTACAGGGCCCGTTCCGTTTCGATGCCGGGGACGAGTTGGACGATCTCGACCTTTGCGATATCCATGTCATTGCTGCTAGGCTGAATGTCGAAGATCTTATGATGGGCGAGGAGGAGGAGCTCGCGGTAGAGACTACTGAAACTGATAAGCTCTCGGCAACAGTCATTTGCTTGTCTAGTGGAAACGGCCGTGTCCACATCTGCCTCGAGCTTGACGGTGTACAAGGCCAATGGCTGCCAAAGGCAAAGAAGAATTCCTTCCGCACCCCACTCTCAGAGCCGTCTGATCTTGTTTTGGTGGAATCGCTCGATACTGTCAAAACAGACGGTGTAGAGTCAGTCGCTTGGCCTGTTTTCACCAAGGATGTCCACTCGCGTTACTCCTTCTTCGTCACTACTGCTACCAATGTAGTGTCTTTCTCCATGTCTTCATGGGTGCAACGCCTCGAGGCCGAGCTGCAAACAGAGGATCCTTCTGGATCTAGCTTTCGTCTGCAAGTCCTGTGTAGTGGAAATGTCGCTCAAAGAGAGCGTATCCTACAGGTTTCGGAGTCCGATATCACACCCCAGAAAGAACATCTTGCCGCTTCTCTGGTTTTCTTTGATTTCGATCTAGGCTATCTCCTATTAACCTACTACCCCTCAAATCCCTACGCGGCTGTCATGGACTCTCCAGAAGATTCGTTTTCTTCCGCTTTGGACTTCCATCTGTCTGAACAGCGAGTGTCTCTTCCGGGGTCGCCTGCAGCACTACCTCGACGGGCACCCTACCAAGTTCCGGCTATTCTTTACGCAAAATCTCCATTGGACTCTTTTGTCGATAAACACGTTCCACATCGCCAACGCCATACTCTCAAGGAGCAAGTCCGCTTGTCCCCAGCAACCCTTGATCTTGTGACCACCGCTCATCGTGTCCTTTCGGCGCATACTAACGCACTGGAAAGAGCCGCATCGGATCTTTTCCGCCGATGTGAACGATTGCAAGGTGAGATGAAAGATCAGTTGAAACAATTGTCTGATGTTGCAGAGCGCATTCAGGGCGTGACAAGCGAGATCGATGAAGATGGCAAGCGAAAGGAGGGCAGCCGCAACGGAGATACCCTAGACAAGAGATTGCAGGCCGCAAGTGACAGGCAAACGGAACTCGCACAGCGATATGACGCTCTGCGTAAGAAGGTTATTAATTCAGGCGGCCGTCCCCTGAGTGAGAAAGAGAAAGCTTGGGCTATCGAGGTGAATACCTTGTCAGAGTCTATTGATGATCAAAAATCGAAGAACGAAGAGAACCAGCTTCTTGCCGAACGTTTAGAGACCGTGAGTTACTTATCCGATCGAAGAGTGTTCCAAGTATTGCATCTAACAGATCCCAGGTTAAACAACTTGCCCGTGACCTTATGACTGAGACTAAATCCATTGCCGGCAAATCTTCCGTGTCTCCTGAGCCTAGCAGCCCATCTTCTCCGGGAGGTGCTCAACCTAAGGTTCCACAACGTCTCCAGCGCCAGAGGGTAGCAGATGCCATGAAAATGGTCGAACGAGAGTGAGTCGACGTTCATAATCTATTTTCTAACACAATCTAACGAAGTTATCAGGTCTGCTGTCATCGACGCTATTACCTCTCGCCTAGAGCGTCTCAATACGAGTCTCTGATGACGAACTACTTTCTCGATCAAAGTTGATATGCGTCTCTTTTTTTTGGAATATTGGGCGCATTGAGTTTTTGAGCAATCCATGCTTCCATGCCTTAGGTCTGCACCTTATGATGTTTTGATCGCCCGCGCCAATCCAATCTAAATACTGAATTCAAGATACTGCGGTTAGATATTTTTATGAGCAAATGACTCCTTTTAACTTGATACTATGTACTTTGCAAGTCTATAACAAGAGTATGAAAATGGTCTGCATAGCCCTTCTCTCAGTTGCAGAGTGTCACTGCATTATGAAGAGAATAATAACACTTTGAGCGGTGAAATGGAAGCATTATCGTCCGGGCAGCATTCGCTCCCCTGTATGGCACTAAGATCAAATTCCTTTGACTTCTACGGCTTAGGTCTACTTCAAAATTTCTTCTCTTTTTTGAAAGGTAAATAAATAAATACAGAGTGATGTGAATAGAATGAATTCATTTTACTCTAATTGGACCCTAAGGACGCCAATAAGCATCCTCCACTTCTGGGGACAAGTGAGACCAGTGCTTTTATTGTGGTAGCTGTAAGCTTTTCTTGAAAAACCGCCAAAGACAGCCTCCTCCAAAAGAGAACAAGAAAGAAAAGAAAAATCCATCAGTATGGATATGATAAAGGTGTCGTTTTATTCTTGATCACATTAAAAAAAAGAGCTCCAATCTGATCAATCGGCAGCTCGAGAGTTTTCCCAAAAGATATCGCATGCATGGAAAATGAAACCATCAAACCCCTCGACTCGATATTCAATCGACTAGATCAAACCCAAATTACTGCATACTGTATCTCTCGATGTTAGAACTTTCATTCAACGGCTCGGTCATGAGGGAGGGAGGTGTTAGAAATGCATACCGTTCAATAAGGTGAACGCCAGAGGCAGTCTCTGTAATGCCGCTGACTTGGCCAGGTTGGAGGGCAAACGCTGCGTCCTCGAACTCCTTTTGCATCTCGCCAGGTCCAAAGAAGCCACTTGAGGTTGTTAGTTTCGCGATCGATAAAAAGCCTGCAGAAGGAATGAAATAACTTACAGATCACCCTTCTTGCGGGCACTGCTGCAATCAGACTCGGAGACAGCGAGATCCCCTAAAGAGATTTCACCGGACTGAATGCGGTCCTCGTGGCCCTTGAGGATCTCGATCGCCTCCTCCTTGGACCGGGTGATCTCAGCTTCCCGCCAGCTGCTGGGGCGTCGGCTGTCACGATGCTTGACAAGCAAATGGCTGCAGCGGATCTTGCCCTCAGCTTGTCCGGCACCATCGGCGTTAGCAGCAGGAGTATGATGATGAGCCATGTAAAGCTTCAGCTTCTCGGTGTCCGTATCGGCAGGTGGTTCCCAACGAGATTCTTTGGTGGCGGGGTTGAAGTAGTAAGGAAGGTTCTTGGAGTTCGAATGACGAACTTCCCAGCTGAAAGGTAAGCCTGAATCAGCCTAATTAAGCATATTAGTTGTAGTTTTACCATGAAGTGACTTGGGTCGAACAAACCATAGTGAATGAGAATAATGGAGACAAAATGAGATTATTCTGGGTCTTGTTAAGCTAGGCTGGGGGAAATACTGAATTCACTTAGAAATGCGGGACTGAAGTTAGTTACCTCAGCAACTTATGCGGGGGAGACAGCGGTGCAAACACTGCAAATTCTTCGCCGACTCATCTACCTGTTTTCTGCCGGCAGAAAACCACGATACCTGTAATACTTTGAATAATTTCAGGGCTTGGAAGTTAATCTTCAATCCTGCTAGCTACGATATCCATGGTTTTCGAGATGTAACCTTTCAAGCTTTTTCTTCTAAAATGAGCATACTAGTATACTCTAAAAAATTTAGAAATAAGATATTTCTCCACTTGTATTTCTAGTTGTCTTTTCGCTTAGTTTTTTATGTAGAGCTTACAGTACAGATAGCGGTGTAATAGGCGGTAAGAGTTATCTTGGGTTTTACCCCGATGATCTCTATGGGCCCCCGTACACATCTTGATCAGCACTTACCCGCTTGAGTCTTTTACCTTCTTTGCTTCTACTGCCATCCGACCTTCGACATCCGGCGAATTATTCACCGATATCAAACGATATTTGAATCTTCTCAATATCATACAACTTCGCATTCGTTCTCAGTATCGATTTCATTCTTCGGTTCAATGTCTGCCAGTCCATCTCCTTCTGCCGGTGGAGACACCAAGCAGGCTGATCAGATTCATTTCAAATTCTGCCGCGAGTGGTAAGCTTGCTACTTTCAATGACCTTTTTGGACCATTACTAATGGCTCTCATCAATTAGTTCCAACTTGTTATATCCCAAGGAGGACCGGGCCACCAACCAACTTATGTTCACCTGCCGCACTTGCCACGTCGGTGAACCCGCCAGCTCTTTTTGCGTTTACCAAAATAAGTTACACAGCCAGGTCGGCGACACCGCTGGAGTCACGCAGGATGTGGGCTCTGATCCCACGGTTTGTCTCTCCGAATATTTCTCCGTTCCCGGATTCTTTCTCTCTATCCCGGGCTTTTGCTCTCTCTGTGGTGATGAAATCACCTGCTCCATCTGCGGCGAGATTCCCGACAAGGCTCACTCCGAAGTTGAGGGTCCAGGTAGCCCAGAATGGGGCTCTGAGAGCATAACCAGCATCCAAACCAACGGCTCTTAGTTTCCTTCATGGCTGACGTTCTCTGTTCATTCTGCTGTATTTAGCTTCCTCGAGCGAACAAATTGTGCCCTAGCTGTGGTGAGAATGAGGCGGTCTTCTTCCAGTCACAACAACGATCTGCGGAGACTGGAATGGTGAGTCCCCCCTCCCCGGCCGGGACGAATGTCTTCTTTATGTTGTCATTTACTAACTGTTCTCGATAGAAACTTTACTACGTGTGCTGTGCGTGCGGCAATGTCTCCATGTAACGACTCTTTACGATCAGCGATTCCCCGGATACCCATTCACGGTCTTTATTTATTTTTCGGCATTCTGCATGCTTTGGAGTTTGGCGGTGAAAACATTTTATGTACTCAGTCGTTCTGATGCTGAAGAGGGTTTCTATTGATACAAAAAAATTATGCTTTTCACAAACGATACGCTTTCCCAAAATGAAACCAGATAGATAGCTGTAGAATATTACACGTGCACGGGCGCCAGAGACAAGATCTTGGACCATTGCTTATTTCGGAGTTCTTGTCCAACGACACCTGAGCAGAAGAGACAATGGATTAGCATCTGCAAGAAGACCCTGAGACTGAGATTATGACCACATCCATGGAACTCACCATTCATTCTTGTGCCAATGGGATCACCCGCCTTGTTGATCAACACACAGGCATTATCACCGAAGCGCACCAGAGAACCATCTGGCCGTTGAAGTTCCTTCTTCACACGAACTACAACAGCATGTCGGATATCACCGCGACGGACCTTGTTCGCAAGAGCAGTACCCGATCCCTCGGATCCAGCGGCCCTTTGTTTCTGTACGACGACAACGATTCGATCACCTGTATCCCGAACGCATTAGCTTCAGCCCATTTTTGCCATTCCCAATTCCCAATTCATGCATATCGCCTTATTCTTGTTTGAGGTTGGCTGGGGACTAACCGATAGTCGCGGCCCGCTTCTTCTTCAGGACATTGACGCACTCGACAACCGAGGCGCCGGAATTGTCGATACAACTCAATAATGACTGTGTTGGAATAATCAGCACAGAGCTGCTGTGGGGTTCGTGTGAGTTGGGCATACCTTTAGTTGAATCATTTTGGGGGCATTGAGGGAGGAATGGGCTGGATCGAATCGCATTCGCGTTGATAATTTGATTGGAGTCGGAACGGAGTTTCCCCGGATGGAAAGTTTCGCCGAACAATCATTTTATACTTGGCATTTACTATTGTCGGTGCTTCATAGTAGTTGTTACTTAGGCTAGATTGAATTTAATTAAAGATGATTGATCTCTACCTAGTTAGTGTGCAATCATCGGAAGATTATTTAGGAATTAACCTCTTCTCGAGACCCAAACGGTCAAACTGGATATGATGGTGGAACCGGCGGGAGGTTGAGTATGCCACACCCTATGTAAAGGATAATAGGAAGGTCGAGATGTGTGATTGGAAGATGATTGAAAACAAATGTTTGAATGTCACAGGAGAGATGAGTGATGTCTTTTAAGATTAATATTTATGTATTATATTTTTTTTCTTTATATCTCAGTGAAGTACATGGTATGCAAGGCCCCTCGAAAATGTGGGCGAGTCAAAGAGGCGGCGAGCACGGGCCGAGTTCCTGGAACGCGGGAAAAGAAGTGCTGGTTCCCCTTGGACTTGCGACGGGAGCATAGCCTTCTCAGCACCAATTGGCGCCCCCATGAGTTTACTCGTCGTCATGTTGGGGCTCTGATTGTATCTCATTCCTTTATTCACTTTCCCCGACGCCATTTCTCGTTCATTTACGACTTTCTCCCGCACCCCCCTCTCTTCCCTGTCCTCACCTCGCCCGCGTGCTCTTAGACGCCGCGCAATCCAACCTGGTCTTTCCATGAGCACATACCGTTCTTTACTCCAGTCTCTAGGCCGGTCGGTGTCAGATCAGTCATGGCACCTAAGAAGTCACGCTCGAATTCTCCTGCGACCGAGTCCCGTAAACGCTTGACCTTGATGAACCTGGCCAGTTATGACGATGTCGCAACGGATGCGCTGGTCGATCACGTAGGCAGCCCATACCACCATTTGATCATTTGATCATTTGATCAGTCGACTAACGATAGGATATACAGGCTCATTTCTGGACCACCACACGCAAGAACCGTATCAAATACAGCCCGGCTCGCGGGATCCACGATGACGACGTAGGGCGCATTCTCCTTCATGATGTAGTCGTTGCCAAAGACATTCCGACAGCGGAGAGCAAGCTACTGCAACTGCCAGGCCTGAGGAAATACATGGCCAATCTGGCTAATTTTCGCGAAAAGGAATGGTTCTGTCGTCATCTCCGCAAATATATTCAAATGTATCACCCTGACTGTCCGTTCGAGGTCACCACCACCAACCGGTACATCATTACACAACACGAGGCCGCTATTTGCGCTCGCAAGTTCATTCAAGCCGGACAGGAGATCAAATTTCTTGCGGGAACCTTGGTTTCCATGACCAAAAAAGAGGAAACCGACCTGGGAGAAAGGGATTTCAGTGTGGTCATGTCCAGTCGCCGGAAGACCCCTTCGTTCTTCCTCGGTCCCGCTCGGTTTGCCAACCATGACTGTGACGCCAATGGACGTCTAGTCACTCGAGGCAACGAGGGAATGTCCGTAATGGCCACTCGAAATATTTACGAGGGGGAAGAAATTACTGTGTCATATGGGGAGGACTACTTTGGTATTGACAATTGTGAATGTCTATGCTTGACCTGCGAACGCGCTGCCCGTAATGGCTGGGCACCCCAGCCACATGTGGACTTGGATGCGAATAGCAAAGAATCTACACCAGCATTGAATGACGGAGACACATCCACAGAAGGGCCTAGCAAGAAACGCCGCCACGCTGACTCCGAACTGGACACGGAGGATCCACCCTCCTTATGTTCTACCCCGCGCAAGCGAGCGAAGTTCCAACGCCAGGTTTCTAAATTACGAGAGGAGATCTCCCTTACTGAGGTCACCACAACCCCAGAGTCTGACCTTCCTCCCACGCCTGCTTCCGATTCTGGTTCTATTGCGGTTTCTACCACGACCATGGTTGATCGTCATTCTAAGCTTAGGCAAGAGATCAATGTTACCGGAATTGTTGACCTGACTGCTGGTTCACTCTCAACCACTCCGGTACCGGACCGGTCAGCCCTTTCTGCGATTAACGACGCCCCAGTCATTCCAATCGAGTCAATTGAACCTAACAATGCACCGGCCGCGAGCCCCACTAATTGTCCATCACCTGGCTCTACAACCGCTGAATCTCCGCGATCATCTACTTCAAGTGTTCCTACCTCGGTTACTGAGACTGGTCTCAAAAGCCAGACTGACGAACTCCTGCAGACAATCAGGGGCGGCATCACTGAGATCCCTGCCATTCAGTCGGGCGAGGCCATACTTTCGAGCGAAACAAAATCGCTTGAGCTGAAGGAAACTCTCGAGACAGCCTCCGACAAACCCAAGACCCGTGGGCGCCGACGCAAATGGCACGTCGTTAATTCCGTTGAAGAAGAGACGCCCACGGCGCGAGTTCCAGGAGACTACACAAGAACGGCTCGACTTCTAGCTCAAAAGTATGATCGCTGGGTAGAATGCCAGACCTGTGACTCTTGGTTTGTGCAATCAAATTCATACCAGACCCGTCGCGAATGCCCTCGCTGCGAGCGACACTCCAAACTGTATGGATTCCAGTGGCCAAAAACAGACGATAGCAATGATGGTGAAAGCCGGGCGATGGATCACCGCACTATCCATCGATTCCTCTCTCCTGAATCCGAGGCGCGTGCGCGTGTGTCTCGTCGAGACCGCGGTGTCAGTTTTGGTATCACCCCTACTCCTGAACTTTCGGATACTCGAGCCGATTCAGAATCGATTGATATTCTGGAGCCTCGTCGCAATACGCGTGCGAGCCGCCGCCTCACCCGGGAGCTGCGACTGACGATGTAAAGAGTTATAGAATGTATGAGAGAGGAGAAAGATTGACAGTCCAACTGTTCATTTGTAACATTAATTTTCCCTTTGAGGCATTTGATTTGGTGTTTTTATGGTTCAAGGTGCATCTGGGACTTGAATTTGTTATGGTGGTTATGGGCGATTGGGGAGTCGGGGGCTGGATTTATCTTCACAAACATCGGATTACGGACATATCGATAATAAATGAACAGTACACCTAATCTGCGAGCTCTACAATCTACGGTCATTTGATGTAGACTTCTTATCGGGTCGATCAACACCGAGGGTGGTCATCCCCGCATTTTGTCCCCGCGATCTCCAGGGTTTTGTCAACAATAACTGCACCAATAACAGGCGAGATGATATGTAGTGTTTTCTACTACCCACTGCTTGACCGATGATACCTCAAGCTTTTCGGCGTAATGCTTCGCAGCATCCTTTTATCCTTTTCTCCGGTTGAATCCTGCCATCTACAGGGAGCCGTACTTGCCAAAATGAGGTATTTAGCACGCGTGTTCCCAGCACCTGCACCCCCCCACTTCCATTGGCAGTTTCATTCTTGTTGTTAGATGATACTGAAACTGTATTGATATCTCTTTTTATACAGCGATGATATCCATATATTCATTCTTATGCCTGTTGTTGGCTCTCATAGGCGCGGCAAATGCCTATGAGAACCCCGTAGTCCACCTGGACTATGGCACCTTACAGGGCAAATACGACACAACGTACAACCTCTCATACTTTCGCAAAATCCCCTTTGCCGCTCCTCCAACAGGCCAAAATAGATTCCGCGCACCCCAGCCCCCGTTGAAGCTGAACAGCAGCATCTATGACACCGACCAGACATTCGATATGTGTCCCCAACGCACAGTCAATGGGTCCGAAGACTGTCTATACCTGGGCCTTTACTCACGCCCATGGGTTCAATCAGAAGATACCAGAAGACCTGTCTTAGTTGTGTTCTACGGCGGCGCATTCATCGAGGGCGACGCGCTCTTCGGCATCCCCCCGAACTCATACCCGGTTCTCAACGCAAGCACTTTAAACGACTACATCGTAATATACCCCAACTACCGCACGAACGCCTTCGGCTTTCTTCCCGGAAAAAGCATCAAGGAGTCATCGACCTCAGATCTGAATCCGGGTCTGTTGGATCAGCAATACGCGTTGAAATGGGTACAGAGCAACATCGACCGGTTTGGCGGGAACCCGAAGAACGTCAGTATATGGGGACAATCTGCGGGCGGGGGTTCTGTTGTCGCGCAAGTACTGGCGAATGGACGAAATGGAAACCCAAAACTGTTTTCAAAGGCTCTTGCTAGCTCTCCTTTCTGGCCTAAGTCGTACAGGTACGATGAGCCTGAAGCGGAAGCTATCTATAACCAGCTTGCCAATTTGACTGGGTGTGCGGGCTCTAGTCATGACCATGAGACGCTTGATTGTCTCAAATCAATTGATGTACAGACCATCCGGGATGCGAGTCTGATTATCGATGATGATAGTACCTATACCACTAGCTCATACACATGGGCCCCGGTCATTGACGGTGATTTCTTACATGATACCCTGACCGATGCTGTGCGCAGTGGAACTTTGAATACGGATTACATCTGGGGAATGTACAATACGCACGAGGGTCAAAATTTCATTCCTTCTGGACTGGACTACGAGGAGTTGACAGGTGGATACAACTCATCTGCAGCAAGCTTTCACGAGTGGCTTGTTGGGTTTTTGCCTGGATTGTCGAGGACGCAGATCGAGCAGGTTCAGAATGTGTACTATCCCGTGGTTGGAAGCACTGAAACGATTACTGAGTATAACACTACATATATTCGTGCTGGGTTGATCTATCGAGATGTGGTTCTTTCTTGCCCAGCTTACTGGGTTGCTTCAGCGGCACCTGAACGGGGCTACGTTGGTGAATACTCGATCGCTCCAGCTACGCATGGAAGCGATGCAATTTATGTAAGTCATTGGGACCTTCTCAGCTCTCAATAAAAGCGTTTAATGATGAAAATCAAAACAGTGGGACACCGTCAACTCGATCCAGAAAACAAACCCTGTTGTCTACAAAGGATACGCTGGGGCATTCGCTAGTTTCTTTCAAACCGGAGATCCCAATGCCCATAAACTGACCAACTCTTCAGAGCCAGGCGTACCGGAGTTAAAGGAAACAGGAGAGGAATTTGTTATCGTTGATTATGGCTTTGGCACTGCTCGTTTGACCCATCTGGAAAAACGATGCAACTTTTGGAAGAGCATTGGGAAAGATATTCCCATTTGAACGGAATAAGTCAATACGTACAGATTATCTTGGCAATAAACAATGTTCCCAAGCTAAATAGTAGACATAATGACAAGGCTGTCTTTGATGCTTTTTAATTTGTTATCTGGCACTCCTCGTAAAATGAATGTCCTTGATTTTCTTTAACAACCGAAATTTCTGCTAACTCAATATCTAAAGCTGAACCGCTAATTTGTTACAGTATATATCGAAATCAGTTTCACCACTTGGACACAGAGATTCTTTCTTGAACCCTCTTCCGAAATGTACTAATTCCATTATAGTTACTCTACCCCTGATCTCCTTTCTGTGACGAGGTGCCTACGTTTCTACCTGGATGGAGAAAGGGTGCGAAAAATAACGAATAACAACGTTGAGGAAAAGGGTAGAGAGAGAGAGCTATGTTATGTATATGTAGGGATCCTACTCTCGGACCAATTACCTAATTAGTCTGCATCTGAGATTATGGAATACTAATGATTGATCGTGGGGTACAACAGGCAGCTTTGGTGATTTTCGCGTTAGTATACGATTGAGCTCAAGTCGCCATAGTTCAAGTGTTGGTGCCACATCTACCCGGTGGTGCTGTAGCCACCATTGCTGACGGTCACGGACCACATTGTCACATGCGGCTCCCAAGGGCCAAAGCTACAGGCTAGTCGCTTTCGAGTACATCATAATTTTGGCTAAAATTCCTGTCTAAATAGTAGCATTTTAATTTCAACTAAACTCCTCGTGTAATAACTATATAGCGCCTTGTCTAATCAGGTTAAAGGAGATGTTCACATAGTGAGGTGTCCACCTACCATCGCCCCCATTACTGGCCCCAATTACTGGCCCCCAATTACTCGTCCCAATCAGTATCAGCACTCATTCATGTCATTTCGTCCTTTTGTCCTAAATGAACTTTATGTATTTTATGTACAACCAATCAACCATCTCAAAAGCTCTGTTCTTGTATTAACCCCTTTTCTCTGTGTAGTCGTACTGACAATTCATCTCCATTTTCTCGCGTTAAATCGACGCGTTGTTTATAGAGAGGGCGGCAGCAGCCTTACGGCCCTTGCACCGCCGGCCTACTGAGGCTTGGCATTTTTAGCGTTACGAGAACTTGTTTAACGCCACTGTATGTCTTAGGCATCTCTGACCACGTGCCACTCTGGCACGAGAACTTATCTCGAGGGCTACCGCCGCCCTCCCTTCTTGTCCTTTCTACTTCTCCCTCAGCTTTGGAATGACGTATTCATGCACGTTATTCCAAAGCTCTAGCATCTATCAAAGTATCTTATATCTCAGTAACAGCACTATACACAATTGCTATACTTACCATATATATGAACTATTATTTATTATTTCAGAATGGCTTCATCGAAATGTTGTCTTCCATAGCGGCGCAGAAATCTTTATCGGGCCTTCCTAGGGGACTATACTACGAGTACACTGGATTTAAATTCCTCGATAAATTTTTGACAGCATCCAATGTCTTTTTCTGGCCGGTATTCCAGCCCCAGGAAGAAGCACCCATATTACCATTTTATGGTATAGCCCTCACAAGTACGATGGTTCAAATATGGCTAGTCGTTGTCTTCAAGATACATCGACATAGGCATGGATTATGGGCATTCATAAAGTAAGTCTATTTAGCAATTTCTAGGATTATGAAGCAAGCTAACATATAATCTGACAATAGGATGATGTTTCTGGTCGGTCCACTCATCCAATACCTTAGCCCTAGAGTTGCCATGCCTATCATATTATTAAGGTTTATTTTATCAAAACCAGTCAGTAAACAGGGTTGCCAATCCCCCGTAGGCTCTTTCTCTCTATCATAAGATTCAACAAGACACCCCCAAAGCACTAGAACATTAACTAAACAACGTCCTCGATATCAAATCGCAAATCAAAATCACCCGCGACAACTGTAGCATAGACCGCAATGCGTGCAATTCGCTTGACCCCTTGTCCGTAAGCACCCAGGACAAATCTACCAACAGACTTACCAACTTTGCTACCAAGCAAAGCTCTGTACCCAGACGAGGAGGCCTCCCACGTCTGGTTGGCTGTCAAACGATTTCCCAGACCGTTAGATCGACAAATAGCCATAACAATATCGACAGTGTTGAAGTTCATAACACATGAAGCAAAAACATACCTCAAAGCCCCGAGGTCAAATTCGCGTTCATAGATAGCTTTTGTCAAGTCACTGATATACACGGGACTGGCATTTTTTCGAGCAATAACATCCATGAAGATGACACCCTGACCAATTTGGCCAACCCACTTGACAATGTCCTCGCCACGCGCAGTCTTCCTGACCATCACGGTTCGGTATGGGGAGTGAGCAACATCAAGTGCAACTGTATCTGCCGGGAGACCAAGCTCCGACACATAGTTGACGAAGTCAATTGGAATAATTTCTGATTGTAGCTTGTTAACCAATCGGGTGTCTGAAGATCTGCCTATTCCAAATCAATTCTAGCAATCCGGCACCCGGGAGCGTTGGCGGATCCCATCCATTGTTCCAACTCTTGTCCCTCATACTCATTTGCTCCGTATTTGTACTCCATTTTTGCTATTAGTTTAGTAATTTTAGGGAAAGGGTGGATACTCTGCTTTATTTGTATTCTGATTATTAGAAGAGTCGATTGTGAAGATTGATGTTGGATGAACTGGTGAGAGACTCGAGGGACGAGGGTTTTAATAAGCACCTGCGACGCCAGAATTGCATAATATGACAAAGAAGGATATTGTATAAATTATTGTTTATACATAGGTCATTTTATGAAACGTCTATACAAATCTCTTTATACATGATATGATAGATATAGATAATGATGATCAAATGGGATGACACAGCAGGGTATAGTGGCAGAAATAAATGTAATGTGGCGGAGTAAATAAGCTAGAGGATAAGAAAAGAATGTAGACAAAGAATATAGATTGTTTTGGAACATGAAACCTCAGTTAAAACCTCTCTTTCCAGTTACACTATTCCATTGTGTCATTATATGCCACGACAGAACCTATTCTGAAGCCTTTTGAGGTGGGGAGAGTAAACCAATTGTATGAATAGAACAAAGAAACAATAATATTCACAGATTTCTCAATTATTCTAATAAGATTTGTTGCCCTATATGTTTCATTGTAATATTTTTAGATGCTACAGAATTGAACAATGCTAGTATCAGATAAGACCCATAATAATGTAATAGTAGTTCTCGGAAATATGACCATTATGCAAGTTTCAGATGCAAAGCGCAAAAGGTAGCCTGCAACATTCTTGATATGAAGTTCGTACGAAATCATCGATATTGCGACGATTAGAGGCTGAACTTTGGCCATCAATATATGGAAGGTACCTCGGCCGTTCTTCATATCTTCACAAGTTAACATATTGAACTGTCAAGGTACCGCTTAGTACTATGGCTACACAGAAGAACTGTGTTTAATGAAGGAGACTTCGAGAGCCATCTGATATACAGGATCATTTCTTGAATAGGTCTGCATGACTTCGGATGCTTCTGTTTTAGGCTCATATAACTTAAAATGGAACTCTACATATAATTTGTGTCATGAGTTTCCACGATCGCTATTTTATCCAACTGTTCAGGCAATCTGAGCTTCTGGGAATCTTAATCTGGAAATGTGGATACCTTGAAAGCGTCGGGGTGTGCGTGGCACCTGTAAAAGTAGGCAGTGTTCCTACGTTCCTTTATCATAGGCCCAATGAAATTCTTATGCTTCTTCATTCGGCTCGTTTAGAGCAAGACGTACCTGGTGCATTGACCAGGACCGAATTAGAAAGCAAAATGCAACGAATAATAATGCGAAGGATCGGCTGTCGATCATGGAGTTGGGGTTACACAGCATCAAGATTCGGTATTTGAATAAGTTTCTGGGGGGAGGATTCCCGGGGTCAGGGAATGTTGGGATGTCAAAAAAACTGTATAACATTGAATCTTAAATATCCTGAATTATAGAGCTCGGCATAACGTCCGTTGGGGCTGGAGTATAAATTCTGAACAGTTGCCAGTCAAATCATAGCAATGATCTTAGTAGAGATATGATTTTCAATATATTGAATGTTACTAAAACAATCAAAATTGACAACAATGTGGGGGTTTTATAACGACAAGACTATTCTTCTTACTGGAGGTACTGGCTTTGTAGGAACTTCAATCTTATACAGGATCCTGTCTCAGGCCACGCCACGACGTGTCTTTCTTCTTTTGAGAGGTAGTCAACAGTGAGTACTTTGTGCGCAATATTTGAATACATTACTGAACTCCAGCAGAAAAGCTCGGAACACATGGGCCGATTTGTTGTCAGACGCCATAGCCGACTCGCTTATCCAAAACCCTCGAATTACTATTGTCAGTGGAAATCTCAAGTCGCCCAACCTCGGGCTCTCAGATTACGACTGGCAATGCCTCATGGAGACTGTCGAAATAGTTGTCCACACTGCCTCGCCGATCAATCTTGTGGCTAATCTAAAAAGAATGTCGGAGCTTGTCATATCGCCAACCATGTTCCTGGCAAACGTCGCCTTGCAAATGCCGGAATTGCAAAGATTCGTTTTTATCTCGACTGCCTATTCCAACTCTCACCTCTGGGCCTTGGGGAAAGAAGACGACGTTTTTGTCAAAGAATGCTTTTATACCTTTGATACAGATCGAGGTCTTTCAGAGCCCGCAAGTGAATCATTTGAGAACACTACAAAGGGGGCAAAAGAGGAATGGGAAAGCATACGAACGTGCCATACGACCGATATCTGGGAGGCTTTTGATTTCCCATGGGCGTATGGGTATGCGAAGAACTTGACTGAGAGGCTTCTGTTGGAACAATTTTGGAAAAGAAACGCCCTGGAAAAATTCCTTATCGTGAAGCCATCTATCATCGCACCGGCAAAAAGATGCCCATTTCCAGGGTATGCAAGAGCAAATTCTGTACCCGCGGCAGGATTCGCAGCAGCCATCCTCATGTCCCCTGGGCGTCATTTCAAATTTGCATCTCGTGCTTCTGATCCACTGAACAACTCAACACTGGATGAGGTCCCCGTGGACATTGTCGTTGACCGGCTACTTGTACATTTGGCTTGTGGAACCAGCGGAGTGGTTCATGCCGTCAGTGGTAAAAGAGAGCGGTTATCTCTTTTTGGATACATATGGCCAAGGATTGTGAAAGAGCGCCCATTTCCATGGGAAATCAAACCAGTTTGGAAATCTTCTGATTGGAACTCGACTGAACTTCATCTTGCCAATCGAATTTTCAAGTTGGTAGGAACTTCATTTGACTTTGAGGATACCAAAACTGAGCGCCTATACGCCAATCTCAGCCAGCGTGACAAGTCAGATTTAGACCTTTTTACAAGTGAACATAAGCCAACGAGTGAAGAGAGGAGAGCTATTGTTCAGGATATGCTGCTTGTATTTGGCAAAAAGCAGCATATTCCGTCGTTCATTATCAAGTCATTTTTTCCAGCACGAGATACACCTAGAACGGAAGTTCCACCGCTACCCAATATCAAGGACAATGAGAGGCTTTAGGTAAATGGGCTACTATAAACTCAAACATGTGGAGATCTTTCTTTCTTCTACTATTTCGGGAAACCCAGAATGAAAGTTGTGTCTACATAAATTGTTATCGAATAGTTGAATGAGATGTCAAGTGGAGAGACTTGTGAGACTGGATATTTTTATTCAGACAAAATAGAGACTTAAACAGATTCATGGCCGTGAATTAGAAGCGTATAATGAATCAGCGAACACTTTTACCCCGGCCTATTTTATTGAGTAAAGCTAGAAAAATGACGAATATCCAAGTCCAGTTAATCATTCCAAGGTTTCGGATCATGAAAATAATATAAGAAAAGTTCATGGGATTTACCAGCGAGTGCGGGGTCATCTTTATCTTGCACGCTAGTTACATAATGGGGGCCATCCTGCATTCATATCGATGCTAGCATGACTCATTTCCCCTTATGAATCTGGCGAGCTGTAAATCAAAAGAATGAAGATTTTGATGCTTCACGGTAAGACCTCTATAAAAGTCTTCATACAACGCGTATAAACTTTCAATGCTGACTGTTCCCCATTCTAGGATCCCGTCAATCGGGTGAACTGTTTCGAGCAAAGATCCAAGGGCTAGAGAAGCTAGTCAAGCAAGCCTTGGGGCCAGTCGCGTCCAAAGATACAGAGTTTATTTACCCAACAGCTCCACTCGCCCGAGAGGTTGAAGATGGAGCCTCAGATCTACGAGATCGCCATGGCTCATGGACCTGGCTGCAACCCGAGACAATTGATGATTTTTACCCCAAAATAAACGAGACCTTGGCCTACATTGCGACAATTATGAAAGAGTCTGGACCCTTTGACGGTGTAATTGGGTTCAGCCAAGGTGGTGCATTAGCTGCTATGGTCGCCTCGCTTCTTGAAGAGAATAGAAAAGAAGGATTTGCACGTGCAGAAGACAACGCCCTGTTATATCCCAATAGCTTTGCGGCTCTTGATCATCCTCCGCTTCGGTTCTTCGTTTCAATTGCAGGTTATGCTGCGTCGAATCCTGCTTACCGAGCATTTTATGAGCCACCCATCCAAATACCGAGCTTGCATCTCTTAGGAAGCATGGATACCGTGGTGGATGAGACAGCCTCAACTAAACTGACCGAAATCTGTGAGAATTCGACTGTTGTTTGGCATCCGGGTGGCCATACTATTCCCAGTGGAAAACGACAACTCATTCCAATTGCATATTTTATCAGTTCAACACTTAAGGCATGATCCAGAAACTATCGGTAGTAAATACAAAATCTTTGCGTGAATGATCATACAGAGATTACTCTGCTCATAGTCCTGGATATCTCCCACGGAGTCATGATAAATGGCAAAATTTGCTTTCCAAATTTACCAAGAGCCATTGAATGGGCACTTCAGCCGCTAGCGGTGGTAGGCGCTATGTAGTGAGACTAGTATGGCTCCACTGTACTTTAACCTTGATCAGCCACATGATACGAGATATCCAGAGATAGCGATACGGGTGGGCTTATTAGGCTTATTAGCTTTGCCGCCAGTAGCATCAATGTGCCGCCATAGGGCTTGGCTTCTAGGGTAATGAGTCAGAGCGACAAAAGGCTATCGGCCGAAGATTTTCATACATAGCTGATGAAAAATAGACTCCAATTTAATTTAACACACTGGTCACACCTGTATTTGAACAGAATCAAACATTCTGTCTATCCTGTCCATCCTGTCCATCTTGCGATTCTACAAATACTACCCGTCTCACCATGTCGCTACCTACACAACCTCGCACCTGGAAGCGCGACAACTTCTTAGTCTCCACTGATAAAAGATTTCTCTCCATCGCTGCGATCAATGGTGCTTTCCAGCAGGACCTCATATACTGGGCCAACGCTGTCCCTGATGAGATCCTACAACAGATCATCGACAGTTCGTTCTGTTTTGGTCTCTACAGAAAAATCAACACTGCATCGAACGAGAACACTTCTGGGTTGAATTCCGGTGACTCAGTATCCCCGCCGAGTGATAATCTAGAGCAGATTGGATTTGCTCGCCTTATCACGGACAATATCACTTTTGCTTATATCACCGACCTGTATGTCCTTCCCGAATATCAGGGCTTCGGACTTGGAGGTTGGATAATCGACTGTTTGGATGAGGTGTTGGAACCTCTGCCTTACTTACGATGGGCAATGCTGCGAACTTCGATGCTGAAAAGTCAAGAGTCATATGAGAAGCGCCTTGGAATGGAAGTCCTGAAGTCTGGGTCAATCGCAGATGGGCCAGTGATGATGGGGAAAAGGGGGCGAGCAGGTCGAGCATAATTATAAGACAATAGTTGTGGGGCTTTGAAATTCTTGAAGTGATTAATCAGCGCCGCCTTCATACTACATTGTCTCGATTATTTTAGGGTTCTCGCAGTATCTCCTATTCCAAAGGTCTAGGATATTGCATCCTGCGACAGCGGTGACCACATGTGCATGCTTCCTCGTTCAAATGTTAAATAATAAAAATGATGGTAGAACCCGAGTCTTCATGCATGGAACCCAATTAGAATACGCTAGCCCCTCAGCCCCGCTATAGTAGTGTGGGATTATGGTTCAAGTGTGGTGGAAGCTTGTTGCCCCGTGAAGAATAAAGTCTCCCTTCTGACTGGACTAAATCATGAATCGGCGTAACTTCCTCCGTCTCGGATATTTTTTTTTTCCTAATCGCAGGATGAAGAACCCTGCAGAAGCCCCACTCTCTGTTGGCTGCAAGCGTGCAGGATTGATAATCAAAGATCAGTGGAGCAGGGGACCTCGGTAGTGGGGCTATGACGAAAAACAAGACATTTAAGAGCTTCATAGCAATCTTCCTACGCCCGATTCTCAATTTTTACACTTACATCAATCTCTCTACTCGAACTCACTCGAACTCACACATCACAATGGCCCCTAACGTCCTCGTTGTCCTCACCTCCCACGATGAAATCCCCGGCAAGGGTCCCACTGGCTGGTTTTTGGTATGCATCAATTAACCCCTCCATAGCGGTAAGCTACCAAATATAAGGTTTATACACTTCATATTTGGGAGCACCATACTTAGGACTTGCACTTGAAGAGAGTCCAATGCTAATTGATTGATTAATAGCCCGAGTTCGCTCACCCCTACGATGTTCTGTCCAAGAAGACCAACCTCACCATCGCCTCGCCCTTGGGCGGCGTTGCCCCTCTCGACCCGGGCTCAGTGCAGATGTTCGCATCCGACCCTTCCTCTCAAGCATTCCTGAAGAACAACGAGTCTCTGTGGAAGAACACCGAGAAGCTCTCCGATATCATCCCCCGCGCTGATGAGTTCGATGCCATCTTCTACGTTGGCGGCCATGGTCGTACGTCTCACAACTCATCCATGACGTCATCACTCACCAAGCTAGATTGGGCTAACATTTCTTGATTTTTAGCCATGTTCGACCTTGCCCAAGATCCTGAATCCCTCAAACTTATTCAAACCTTCGCTGCTGCCAGGAAGCCTGTCGCGGCTGTCTGTCACGGTCCCGCCGTCTTCGTCAATGCGACCCTGCCTTCTGGCGAGTCTCTTCTGGCCGGTGCCGAGGTGACTGGATTCTCCAACCTTGAGGAGGATCAAGTGCAGCTCTCTTCTTTCATGCCTTTCATGTTGGAGACTGAACTGCAGAGGAAGGCAGGTAGCTATGTTAAGGCTGATGAGCCTTGGGGCCCTAAGGTTGTTTCCTCCAGGGTCGCTGGCTTCGGTGGTGCTCTTATCACTGGGCAGAACCCTGCCTCTGCTACTGGTGTTGGTGAGGCTATCCTTGCCGCTTTGGGACTGTAAATGTCCTTTTTTGAAAACGTATCGTGACGGTGCTTGTTGATACGCACTGTTGAAATATTTATGAAGTATGTGTAAATGAATATTGAGAAATAAAAACGCTTGAACATCTCCAAGAAATTAATCCTTTATATTCGATCATCCATTCTGTTATTTCATTAATAAAGTACCAATGCCCGAGAAAGGCGACCAGCATAAGAGTCAATCGTACAATCTTAATTGCAACATCAATCGTATCCTACAGTGCTGTGCTTGTCACTCGTTTCCAAAGGCTCGAGTTAAATTAAAAACAAAATTTCATTGACTTCATATCGAGGTAAATGGGATGGATAAAGTAGTCACATCCCTTTCTAATGCGATTCTAGCGCTGTTTCTTCGATTCCGTGATATCCACATAAACATGACCCAAGGGACCCTCCCCGGAGCTCCATCCCCCATACTCGACTCTATACTTGTCACTGCTGTCAATCGTCTCGACAAGATTGACATACTCTCCACCTCTATTCTCCCAGTGGAGCTCACAGATCTTTTCAGCTCCATGAAAAAGGTCCAGTCGACCCTCGCTACCACGACGGCTACTGGCATTGATTTCGCCAACACCATCAGATTTGATGGTGAGCTCATCGATTTCTTCCTCGCTCATCGATCGACGGCGGTTATTTGGGTCCCAGAAGTCACCGCTACAAGAAATTAGTATAAATGAAACAAACTACTGGAAAAACTTAAAAGATGGGAGTAAGAGATACCCTTCAATGACGGTGTTCTGGACAGTAACCTCGTTCTTGAGGTGGTCTCGAATATGGAACGAGACCCATTGGGAGTTGTACTTGTCCATCTTGACGAATTTGATGATTGTGTGTGCTTGTGCTTGTGCTTCTGCTTGCTTGGGAGGTATGCAATTGGGTTTTGAACGCGGAGTGAGAATCCTGGGGGTTTTATACGCTCTACCCCACATGAGCACAATGCGGGGGTTTACTCGTGACTGATGACTCGACGACGTAATTCACATTGCGATGCCGTGGTCATAATGAATGCGGTTGTATGCGATGATTGGTCTTCAGACGTTGATCCGTGGAACCAGCGGCATTTTCCACCTATGTAAGGTTTGCGGGGATCCCTTTGTCAACCTTGTTAGTACTGTCGCAAGCGCGTGTGCTATGTGGGGTGTTTTGGGTAACCAATCCTAGTACAAGAGACTCAATTAATATACGCGTACGCTGTGTGCGGATGGATCGGGTAAGGAATGTGCGTGGGGATTGGTAGAGAGCACCACTCAAGGTGATCGAACTCGGATGTCGCCACCTAGCCTGGTGAGCTATGCTATCGGGCTTTGTTTGGCTACTTTCTGGTCAATGCTGCATGAGTGCCTAGTCAAATAAAGCTACATAGACCCCGCATTGATAGTCTGTAAATGTTGCCACTGCTCATTTTTGTGCCTATTGAGGCGCCCTTGATAATGAGTCAACACTATCTTCCCCAGAATCCAGAATCCACCTCTCCCTTCAACCCCAGGAACACTGAGCAGCCAGTGCCGCATCAGACCATGTCTGAAGTTTTATTTTTATCAAGTCTTTACCGATCTATCTACACTTGTGCATTCATGGTGTATAGAGGTAAAGAGGCTCCGAGCCAAGTCTCATAGACGATCCCCGCTGAATCCTTGCTGAAGGGTCATAATGTCACAATTTACCAACCATATACACACCGCCCGGGTGGTCTAGTGGTATGATTCGCGCTTAGGGTCAACTCTATGCAATAACTGCGCGAGGTCCCCGGTTCAATCCCGGGCTCGGGCCTTTCTTTTTTTTTCCCTGCTTTCCCCCTTCTTGTTGAAGAGGATATCATTTTGACAGACTTCCACCCAATAAATTTCCCCCAAAATGGTCATTCAAGTCAATGAATGCCAAAGCCAAATAATATTATCATTATAAGCTTTTTTAGCGCCAGGTTCATCTGCAATTCCCACAATATTTGCATCATCACATGGAAGCAACTTGAAACTTACATAGTAAGCTGTGACAAATAGTGCGGCAGTTTGACAGAAAGTAAACACTGATCTTTGGCACATGAGCTTCAAAGGAAACATACTATCGTTGCCGACTCGCTACTCATGTCCAAGAAAAACCAATAGCAGGAAGCCAGTTAAGGCCCAACGAAGAGTGATATTCCAGCTAGTATTCATGTATATTATGTTCCAGCCCATTCCAGCGCAGGATTAACGTTACTTGCAAATGGCACAGAACCCATAAAGCCTGGTAGATCGAGGTGTTTAAATTTCTCGCGACTAGGTAGCTCTGCGTGCTCCGGGCGTTCAATTGTTGAGAAACCAGTAATGGTTTACTAAAGGACCCAACTTTCTTGTATGTACTTTTGGCCCAAATTAACAATATTGCTCTTCGTAGGAAGCTCCCACATGCAAATTGAAACTTAATTTTCGATAATTTAATCCTGTCCTGGTGATGTGTACCATAACCTTCGCCGGAGACTGTTTCCATGCATCTATCATGTCTGGTACGCGGATAGTATGTCCATGAGCGGGGTCTATACGACTCGGAGAAAGCGAAAATAGCTCAAAGTGCCAGGAGTTATTGGTGTTTTTCCAGTGCACCAATTAACGAAAGTGGTATGGGTAGAATCCTTCAGCGAACTGCCCATTGGACCAGATGTTCTCGAATGGGGCTCCCCGCACACAGACCCAGATATGATTTGCGCGGCCCCCAGATGAGCGTGGAGTTAAAGTTTTCCACTAACAAGACCCCGGATTCACTTTCACTCTCCTGAGTTTTCATTTCGTACCTCTATGCTTGGCCCCCTGAGTAACTGGAAGGGTGTATCAAACACCTTCCCAGTTCAGGAGAGATATCTCAATACTACAAAACAAAGTGTCATGAATCCCCATTGAAGATGCTAATTGTCCCACTGTGACTCAATTCAATGACTGATATCTCTGTCTCTCTGGGCCAGGACCCAGAGGGCCTTGTGGGGGGTTATGAGGGCAATAGCAACGCGATCAAAATAACCATGGGCGTTCTTGTCGCCTTGCTCTTGTATAACGCAATTGAGCTGACGGTCTTGATATTTACAACCTTCCAACGATATCATGGGCTTTACTTCTGGTCTATGATGCTTTCGACAATCCTAGGCCTTTATCCCAGTGGCATTGGCAATCTTCTGCATTTCTTCGACATTGGGCCGTTATGGTTAGCCTTCTTGCTATCCAACATTGGCTTCTATTTCATGGTTCCCGCCCAGTCATTGATCCTATACTCGCGTCTCCATCTCGTCCTCTACAATCAACGACTCCTCCGATTCATCCTCTACGCGATCATTGCAACTACTATCCTCATCGGCCCCCCAGTAACAGTCACAACATGGGGCTCAGCACTCGTCGAAAGCCCTGGCTGGAACGCAGCATACACAATCATGGAACGTTTACAAGTGGCCTGGTTCTGCGTGCAAGAGTTCTTAATATCATCGCTCTATATCTGGGAGACAGTTAAAATTCTCCAGATGAGTACTGCGACTAGCAAGCGTCGGAAAAATATCATGTACCAGCTGCTTGCTATCAATGTCCTGAACGTGGGAATGGATGTGGCGATTATCGTTGTGGAATATGTCGGCTTGTATTATTTGCAAGTCCTTCTAAAATGCACAATATACAGTATTAAGCTGAAGCTTGAATACGCTGTCCTTGGAAAGTTGACGGCAATTGTGGAACCGTCACATTTGGAACTGACGCCGAGTGGCGAAAATGATCTTTCGGGGATCTTTGCTGTTCAAAATGACAATGTGTGTGACTCAATGCCGACCAAGTGTCATATTGAGCTTGCCTCTTATAGGCTACATAACGATGATGTTTGAGCCAGGGATCGTCTGTGACAACCAGCTCCGTTGTTTTCTTACTGTACATTGTCATGAGATCGATGATTGAACAACATCGTTTCTCCTGTTTATACGAAATTATCCAAATAATATAATGAACCATATACGTACCGATCAAACACTCAATCTAGTCTAGTCGATATATATACGCAACAAAACAACAACCAGGAAATCAGAATCAAAGAGCGCATGAAATTAATAAAAAGAGATATCTCCGCTATGAAGTAAAGCCATTGAACACGCTGCGAATTATATTCCTCTCAAGCATTCTCATTAAAGCTAGGCAGCGCCATTTGCAATTCCATATTAAGCTGGGATTCCCCTTCTTCCACACCAACATTATTTGAATCTTCAGGAACCTCCTTCAGCTTTCGGCGTCGTTTCAGTGTAGGTTGCAGCTGTCTCTGACCAGCAGGACGAAGGGCTTTACAAATGAGCCGAACCTGCGCCTCAGTATAATAAAGCCCCTTCCTCCTCAAATGGTAGTAAACATTTTGTCTGTTGACTATTTCCAGCTCTCCAATAGCAGCCTTAGCTTGTAGTATTGCATCGATATTAAGCTGGTTTTTCCGCTCTTCAGGTGTAAGCCGGAGGGAGACGCCAAGACGACGCCGGATGCGTTCAAGAGTCCGCGATGACGAAGGCGTGCCTTCGTCGGCGAGGATCTTGAGGATATCTTTCGTGCCAAAAAGAGGGAGGAGTTCTTTGACTCGGTCGCGGATTTTGGATTGTATGTTTGGGGAGGGTCTAAGGAGCTCCCAGGCTCGAAGGCGGTCTTTCAGGGTGGTTCGGCTGATGACGATTTCATATCTATTTTGGAGGTGGTCTATTATCTCTTTGTGGGAGGCTTTGGGGAATAGTTCGACGATTTCATCCTTGTAGGGCTCGAGATCGATGCGTGGGCGCGGCATGGTGTGGGGAAAGCTGGAGGTTCAAGAGTTTTCGGCAGGTGGCGGGAAAGAAGCTGGTAAACGTGTGGGTCAACCCGTCTATGTATGGAGTACTGTGACGAGCGGGATCATAGCCACCCCGCTTCTGATAATAGCTATTATGAGAGCTGCGCATTATTGTAACCAGGTGTACTACAAATTTTCAATAAAATAACATTTAACATGGACGTACTTTGTATTTTGTATTTTGTGATTTTTCTTTGTTGCTCAAAAGAGGCTTTGTTGATATAACTAATAATTTGCGAAATGGTCACATCTGCCCAGCTAACTCAATCGGTAGAGTGCCAGACTTTTACTCCAACAGTAATCTGGCGGTTGCCGGATCGTACCCGGCGTTGGGCGTTATTTTTTATTTTTTATTTTTATGTTTCTCGTTTTTTACCTCTCTTTCCTAAAACTGTCTACTCTTTTCAATATTCCAAAGTTCTTTATTCTATCCGTATGAAAATCTGTTATATTCTTTATAGGTGGAAATCCATGCTTCCAACCAAGACAGAGCAAACCGTCTGGCGAATCTTCTCACTCGTTGCTTTGGGCGCGCCCCGCCCCGGTGTTATATATACACATAAGATCTCTAATCGGGATAAGGTACTCAAAAGATACTCAAAAGATACTCAAAAGAATCAAACTATCCAGCCCATGTATGATCAAACCTCGCAGTGCTTCTCGTGACAATTATAACGTATTCCGTTTCACGTCGGGGCTGTTTAATTATTATGTTCATATCACTAAGGGAGTTGCCAGCGGGCTCTTACTATACAACGGTCGACTGGCTTTCCAGCGTTCCCCATATTTAGACATTTGTTGATACATCAAAGGGCCGAAACAAGTGATGCCCGAGCTTTATAGAACAAATTCAGGAATCATTCCAGAAACCGGCGCGCCATAATGTTGAAACGCGTATCGCGACTCTTGACAGTTGCAGGGTCCAGATTCTTCAGATAACCAGACGCAAGCTGTGTCCATCCATGATACGCCAGTTGCTGAGGATACATCGCACCTCTATTGGCATTGAGCGTTCGTTTGAAATTCCCGACCTCATCTCCTTTAATCGGTTCATGCATATACTTAATATGCTTCTTTGTCCAAGTTGGCCAAAAGAATGCTGCTGGGGAAAGGTCGCAAACTTCATCCGGAAATAAAACAGATAACTCCTTCGGCAAGATGACAGAGTGATAGTTCCACTCCGAACGAGAAAATGATACGTAGCTCTCGCGCCAACGTTCAATGAATGACGATCCTTGTCGAGCAATTATCACGGCATTGCATATTCCATGGCGGTCTCCACCTTCATTTCCGAGGATGAGATCTTTCTCCAAATGAAGAAGGCGATCGAAGTCGCGGAGGGGTATAACATCCGTGTCTAGGTATATCCCACCCTCATTGTATAGAATATCCAAGCGCAACAGATCCGATATATGGGATATCTTCCACTTTTGTTCCACCTGTACAGGGTATTCTTTCTTCAAGTCGTGTTGTACCAGGGTCAAGTGATTGGATACCTTTGCAAACCACTGGTTTTCTTTGTTGAGGGAGGTGTAGTGGAGGACGATCTGATCGGGTTGAAGCGAGATTAAAGTTGCTCGGATGGACAAGTATGTAATGAAGTTCAGATCAGGGTTGTTCAGCCATATGAAGTGAACAATGTTCGGGATTGGATTTGTCGAAACAATATCATTCGCAAAACACTTTTGTTCATCTTCGGTATCGTGAAAGTCGAATGTCTCAACTGCGCTATCGTCCGATCGGTCGATATGAGAACCGAAGTGATTTCTGGATAGGAAGAGTGTGGATAGAATCACTGAAACTGCGCAAAAAATTATTATAGGCTTGGTAAAATATTTGATTCGAGACATTTTGAGGAAAGATGGGCCCTGAATCTATAGGGGGGAGTCCCCGGGTAAAGTATTAGGGGTTTGTTGGCCGATCTCCCGTGAGGCTTGGATCTTGCGACACGAGAGCCACGGAATATCCCACGTGCGTATATCTTGTCCATGTTGGGGAATTAAATAGGGGAAGTTTCAACAGACGTGTTTCAACTCTGTTAGGCCTTTTTTCTTAGGCTCCTAGCTAAGTTACGCGACAACTGAAAGTCTTATCGGTACATAGGATCGTTATCTATGTGCCTGCCCATCTAAGCCTTGATGTTAACGTCCATTAAGGTGGTCTTCATGAACAACGTTAAAACAAGCAATCTTTAGCAATATTCGACGATTTCGTTGATTGTTTTCCTGTAATCGATCTCCTTTGGGCTAGGAAAGAAAAAGTCCAATCTAGTTCGACAAGTCTTCCTCCCATATTCTTAAATTGACAGGCATCATTAGCCATAGTTCCTAAACCATAAACTAACTTAACTACTCTATGCTTTAAAACATTACTATACCCCTCAACTGAGCTTTCATCCAAGAGCTGTGGTTACTATGGGCGGCATTCTAAGTATAAACAGTTCACTGGTGCTACCTACATGATAGAACACCCATGAGCCCAGCATGAAGACCGCCACGAGATCCATTTCCCACCTTTACAAACCAAAGCCCGTACAACTCAGCACCGAAGCTTTTAGAGCCAATGAGGTGTCATGTGAAGGTCAGTTCCCCTCCACACGCTCATAAAAAGTGGACCTGAAGCCCCTCTTCTTCATTTCACCTTGTATTCTCCACCCTGCAACAGCAATCACAATCACAAGCCCTATAGGGCTGAAGCTTAGCATTAGCCCAAAGCTACATTCATTAACAAGAGTCCACATAACCGGTAAATTCCTCTCGAAATCTAATTGGAGATCTAAATATGGCTAAAAGTAACACAGGTAATATCACACCAAGCGTCGGTGGGTCAGTATCACCCTCACCCAATTAATTGAAGAACATAACCGCCGACAACATGGGGTTTCTGAGAATCAAGCAAGAGATCACTTCCCAAAGAGATTGATGGCCTTGTTCGAGGGATATAAGGCGATCTGACTGCCCCGACCAACGGCTTCTTTCCGCAGACAATCTGTTTCCATTCATCCATATACTATATCAATTCACCAATACACCAATTCACCACTCGTACCTTTGAAGAATCATCTGCTTTCCACAATGGGTCTCATTAAACTTCTTCTCAAAGTCATCTTTGTCCCCATCGTTGTTCTCATTGTCATCGCGATCGCTATTGGCATCTGCATTAAGATGCGTCGAGACAAGAAGAAGGAAGAGGAAGAGGTCCAGCGACGAGGCTTTCAACCCCCTCCTGTGACGCAATGGGTCTATCCAGATCAACTACAGAGCCCTGTACAGAAGCCGACGCCGGTTGTCTATCCGATGCATACGCCGGGGCAAATGGAGGCAGGGATTGTCAGGCCTGGACCGTGATAGAAAATAGGTAAGAGAGGAGAAGAGTCCAGAGATGACAGGCTGGGGAATCATTCTGACTTCGGCCCTTTAGATCACGCTAGCTTTGAGTATCCGATGCTGGCTTTTTAATTAGCCCATGAGTGGACCAAGTAGGATTGTCTGTTTTGCGCTAATTGTCTGTTTTGCGCTATATCTGTGTCTTCTCTTTGTCTCATAATTATTCTATTTTACCATCTTTCATCCACGTCTATTCTCGATCCGTCCAAGTGGTGTCCGATGTTCAATATTTGATATGCATATTGAAAATATCTCCATTATACTTTCTAGCTTCCCATAATTCACGAGTTTGCCTAGTTCATGATTGCGTACCCATGCTTCAAACCACTCCAAACTTGAAAGTTGAAAGCCCCAGTATGACCATTTGTTTTAGTCCCAAGAGAAGATTGATCATATCTCCTCAATTGTACTTCTTACCCTATAGTGTGATTCATATTCTACCAATAGAAGATTTTATGATCCATAATTCTGCTGCCTAGCATCTGCATCTTGACGCCGTCCGACCATTTCAGGGGAAACACCTCAGGTCATACAGACAACGCGCCAGTCCAACCACATCTAAACTAAAAGCTAAATATGAAACAATTTTCTTTGACATATACCCTGTCCAGCTCGAAATTCACAGAATAGACGTATAAAGAGCACTGGAACAGAAAATGAATGATGTCGTATCTTCGCTGATCATCCTGCCCTACGACAGGGCTGAAGGGACTAGTAGTGTTCGGGACTAGGCTTGTATTAGTGATGGGGGTGTGGGCCGGAGGTATTTCATTCGTTTCATCACCAAATAGGAATTATGTCGCAGGAGGGCTATTAATGTTAAAGGCGTTCTCAGTGGGATCAGTTTTCTCTACTATTTTGTACTTTTATTATGGGCATATCCTCTTCAATGTCTTAAAAATCTCAAAGCTAATACCTCGAGGTAGTAAGTCTTCCTAAGGACAGGATTCGGGGGAAATGATCGAGCCATCATAAATCACTGGAATAAAAAGGTAATCTCAATTTTAGACTACCATACATTCTACCTAATAATAGGCCATAGGATATCTCTTTCAACGATTTGTCCACAGACCTGTAAGCGTCTTCATGCATTTAAGATCACGTGGTCTCGCCTATTTCCTGTTCAGGTCCATAGTGGCAAAAATCTCCACCTCTTCAACAACTAGTCCGGTATGGTGTAGTGGCTAACATCGCTGTCTCTCACACAGCAGCCGGGGGTTCGATTCCCCCTACCGGAGTTTCTTTTTGCTTTTTGCCACTCTAATTATCGACTTTATCATTCTCAATAAAATATCAGCTAACAGTCCTGGTCTATCATCAAGTGTAGTCTAGATTGAGGAAGGATCTGGTAAAGTGATTGAGATTCCTTCCAAACTACTTTTTAACCTAGCATACCTTTCACGGCATAGACCCAATACAATTCACTACTATAGATTTCTAAGCAGAGTGATGGAAATTCTTTACGAGTTCAGAAGAAAATGATACCCAATTGGAATATATTGGACTAACTATTAACACAATAAAGCCTATCAAAAACACCGATGCACTTAGTAGCTTTGCATAAACAGTATTAGAAACAGAAAGAAAGAAAGAAAAGAGGCGAAAAAGAAAAACATCAACATAAGTCATGACAAATTTAACAAAGATATCCCAGTACCGGTATGCTTGCGTATGCGTTTCGAATTTCAGAAGAATCAATTAGAAGTTCAGTGGACCAGACCATTGATTGAATCTAGGCAGAACCAAGGAACTTCAGCACAGACTCACGCTCCTCAACAGGAAGCATAGAGAGAACCTGCTGAACACCACGGAGACCACCCTCCTTGTTTCCGATGAGAAGCTGAGCAACCTCCGATGCAATACCTTCGGTGCGGAGACCCTCAACCTTAGACTGCACGAGCTTCTTGTTATCCTCGTACCAGGTGGCAACCTTGCGGTCGTCGTGCTCGATTTCATCGTCGAGCAGACCGGTCCAGGAGCGCAGAGAGCGCAGGTGAGCAACGCGGGGAGACTCGGTGTTGGTGTGGACGGGGATACCGGTAGCGGGGATGGTACCAGCGGCGCCAGTAGCGGGGGTTTGAACGGGAGCAGCAGCAACCATGCGCTTGACGATGAGCTCTTCGCTGAGACGGCGGCGCAGACGCCAGTAGAAGAAGCGACGGGCGTTCTGCCACTTGAGGGGTTGACGAATGGTGTTCTTGGCTTGCATGCGGCCGGCGCGGTCGTGGAGGTCGGCGAATTGGAGAGCGATCTGCATGTAGACGGGGAGGAGCTGCTCTTCGCGAGCGGCCATCTTGGTCTTGATCTCGGACAGCTGCTCCTTGGTGAGGGTTTGGTCTTCCAGGGAGCGGCGGAGGTCACCGTATGTAGGGTCCAGACGGGCCATGGTGTCGAGCTGCTTGTCACGGCGGTACTTGATGTTGACGATACCTTCGGGCTCGAGGACACCACCGCGGGATTCTTCATCAGCGTACATCTCCATCTGCTCGGGGTTGATGGTAGGATCAACGACGACCCAAGATCCACCACGGAGTTCACCATGGGGAGGAATGTAGACGAAGATGGGCTGCTCGTACTTGACGAGAGCGTCGACGATGTAGGAGCCGTACTTGAGAACCTCGTTGTACATGTCACGCTGACCACCAGAGAAACCTCTCCAGTTGGCAAGGATCATGACAGGAAGTTGCTCACCGTTGTTGAAGTCGCGGAGAGCCTGGGCGGTCTTGTAGGCGGAGTTGGGGTACCAGACACCACCGGCCTCTTGGGTGATCATCTCCATAGAGTCGGGGTTAGCAGGGTCGGCAGGGGTGACGTTCTCGACTGAGCGAGTCTCAACAGCGATAACACCCATGGGGATACCACCGAGACGAGCACGACCAACAACGACGGTCTTGGCCCAACCGCCAAGAGCCTCCTCGAAGGAGTCCTTATCGAACAGACCGGAGAGGAAGCCCTCCTCCTCCTGCTTACCTCCGATGAGCCAGCGGACATCGTAGGCCTGCTTGGCAGGGGGGGAAGTAGCCAATGTCACGGTCCCAGTCATCAGACCAAGCACGGATGGGGACGGGGGCACCCTTCTTGTCGGGGACGAAAGACATCCACTCGACAATCTTCTGAACACCCTCGAAGTCATCGGTGGCAGTCATGTGGGAGACACCGTTTTTGTACATGATCTGAGTACCACCAAGCTGCAAGTTAGAAGTGTAAACCTCACGACCCAGCAGCTTGTTGATGGCAGGGGCACCAGTAAGGATGATAGGCTGGCCCTCAACCTGGATAGCACGCTGACCAAGACGGACAAGGTAGGCACCGATACCAACAGAGCGACAAGTAACCAAGGTGATGGTGAAGATGTCCTCGTAAGCCTTGGAGGTGGCACCGGCAATAAGACCTGAGCCCTTCAGACACTCAACACCAAGACCATCCTTAGCACCAATAACGGTGGTTATCTTGTGACGCTCTTCACCGTCCTCGTTGATGGGCTCAGTAATAACTGTGCTCTCCTTGCTAGCATCGAAGCGCTTCTTAACCTCAGGGGTGAGGTAGAGGTACTTGAAGCCAGCCTCAGGCTTGGCAGGGTTGTTCCATGCAACGGAGAATTGAGGAATCAGCTCATCAGCAATACCGATACGGGCACCAGAGTTGGCAGACAAGTAGATACGTGGGATACCCAGCTTGCGAGCGAGCTCAGTGCACTTGTGGAAGAACTTGTCTTCCTGGGGGCCGAACGAACCAATCTGGAAGGTGATATCGTTGGCAACAATGATGAAGCGACGACCACGGGGGTACTCAGGGGTGCGGGCAGTGACGAGCCATCCGACCATACCGTGAGAGTTAGTACCAGGCTCACGGGAGACCTCCACAAGGTTATCAGTGTCATCAAGAACAAGCTCGCTGTAGTCGATGCACTCGCCAACAGGAGGACGCTGAGAAGCGAGAGAGGGAATAGTGGCGAGGGCCTTGGTCCAGCTGTTCTGGAAAGCCTGGCGGAACAACTCGGGGAAATCGTAGACGTACTGAGTTCCCATAAGGTGAGCCTTGTAACGCTTGGGCTGCAGCCACTCCTTGGTGGGGTAAGGTGTAGACACGGGGCGCATGTGCATAGAGCCGAGCTTTGTGGTGCCACCAATGCTCTGAAAGATCCACTCGCCCTTCTCGGACTTGCGCTCGATGTACAGCTCAACCTGAATGATGAATCCGTAGGTGTTGCTGATGATCACACGGAGAGGGTAAGGCATACCAGTGCTAGGGTCAGTGCAGAGGATACGGATCTCAGCACCAGTGACACGAGTGCGCCACAGGCGACGACCGAAGCGGTCGAGGAAGCCAGCCAGAGCTTGCTCGATATCAGCAGGCTCAAGGTTGAAGACAGGCGAGAAGTTGATGAAGATGTGGTTCAAGTCGGAGTTGTTGTTTCCGATAATCTCCATGGCATCCAGAATGTCGTTCATCAAACGATCAGCCTCCGAGATAAGGTACTCGGCAGTAGGGATGTCATCACGGAGACGACCAGGGCGCACCACGGTGCGGACGAAGTAACGCTTGTCAACAGCCTTGTCGTTCTCAGGGCCCTTGCCGAGAGCCTCGTAGACGTGGATGTTACGGTTCTCAGTGAAGACGGGCTTGATCTTGAACTTGGACATACGACCCAGTTCAAGCTGGAAGGCCAGAGCAGGCTCGTTGTGACGGATACTAAGGTCCTCCTCGTACAAAGGTCCACGGAAAGTGAAGTAGCCGGGGTAGACACCCTCCTTGCCACAGATGAAAGTGACACGGCGAATGCGACGGGCAAGCAGCTCCTCCTTGGTATCGGAGAGCAGCTTCTCCATCTGAGCAACAAGCTGGGCATCGTCAAGGTCCTCGATATCACGGATGGCAATGTTGCAAACTCCAGTGAGCTCGCTATCGTTCTCAGTCTTGATGGTGCTTGTGGGGCGACGCTTGCCCTCCAGATTGGCGATCAAGCCGCTGCTACCAGCAGCAGCCTTGGCGGTACCAGAACGAGGGAAAACCTCCAGAGCCTTAGCCAGAGATTCCTCAGCATCCTCCAGATATTGGACGGGAATGATCACACCCTTGCGGACGGGATCACTGGAGGTGTCGTTGATCATGTAAGACATGTCGCTGATAGAGTTGAGACGCTTGAAGGGGCTAGGGATCTCAGAGATAGGAGTGCCAGGGGCAGAAGGCTGAGTGGAAGAGACAGAGCCGAACTCAGACTGGCCAAGCTTGCCAAGGGTGAAGTCCCAAGACAAGAAGGGGCTCTCACTAGAGGGGCTGTAGTCAATGGCCTTGAGGGTGTAAGCACGGTAAGCACGGCGCACGTAGACCTCGAGAGCAGCGAGGGTAACCCATGGGTCGTTGTGGACGAAGAAGCGGGGAAGGACGTCGAAGACAGTATACTTGGAGTCAACAACCTCCTTCAGGGCACCGAAGTCGGGCTCGCGGTGCTCCCAGCCAGTCTCGCCATAGCGGGACTCCACAACCGAGGATCGCAGGATGTGCTCCATCTGGGACAGACGCTCCTCAAGGGAAGGCATGGCGCACTGGATAAGGACCTCACGGGCCTTGAGGGTAACCTTGGCGGCGGAACGAGCCTCGAGCTCGGTAAGCTTCTTGAGGATAGGCTTGAAGTGGGCGCTAACATTGCCAACCTCGGGCTGATTGGGGCGGTACATGTCAAGGATGGCTAGGATCAGGTTGTTCTTGGAACCGATACGGCTGTGAGACAGAACAGTAGCAACGACCTTGGTGATCTCCTCCTTGTTCTCCTCACGGAGCTTGAGGATGACATCTTCATCACGCTTGGTACCAGTAGAGAAGAGTCTCTCGACCTCGTAGTACTGCTCAAGGAGGCCAATGAAGACATTGTATTCAGCAACCTTCAAGCCATCAAGGTACTTGTTAATAACGTGAACCAGAGGCAGGAGAGTAGTGCGGAGGATCTCAGCATCAGCAGGGTTGACATTCTCCTCAATGAAGCGGACAAGGGTCTTTTGAAGCTGCTTAGCAGGGAACTCAGCCTGGCGAGCGCGGGCCTTATCAACAACGGTCTGCAGCTGAGCGTCCAGCTTCTGAGGCATACGCGAGTGCAGAGCAGAAGACTGGGCATTCCACTCTCCGTAGGGAAGGTCAGGGTTGCGAAGGACCTCAACCAGCTGCTTCAGGGTGTTGTTCATGATGACCTGGTTGTCGAAGCCACGCAGGATGTTCTCCAGGATGCTGTGGAGCAGAGTGAAACGCTGAGGAGGCTTGGTACCGAGAACGACAGGGGATCCAAGCTCGGGCAGCTGGCCAGTGAAGGGGTGGGCATGCTTAACACGAGAGGGGTCATCCAGAGCGAGAATACCGAGGATGTCACCAGCCTCAAGAGTAGCTCCAGGCTGCTTGATGAGCTGCACAATACCGTCTTCTTGGGCGATGAGAGGCATGTACATCTTCATGACCTCAACTTCGGCGTAGGCCTGACCGGCACGAACGTGCTCGCCGTTGTCAACGGTGAACTTGACCAGCTTACCGGGAGAGGGCGAACGGAGCTGAGTAGGGTCGTTCTCCTGCTCCAAGAGACAGGTCTTTCCGTCAACACTGAGACGGGTGGCAGCAGGCTCCTCCTTCCAGTAAACGTTGTGACTGCGACCGTTCAGCAGAACAAGCAGACCACCGTCAGCCAGAGCGCGGACACCAACGGAGCACTTGGATCCGTTAATGAACAGGTGGTAGCTGTCAGGGCCGGCACGGGTAGCAGTGAACTTGTAGCGGTAACCCTCGTAGATGAAATCAACGGGGAATACGGTCTTCAGGACATCCTTAGAGGGAACCTGACCCTTCTCAAGGCCACGACGGTACTCATCGACACCAGCCTCACTGGCAAGGTGAGCCTTGGTGACAGCACCGCAAAGAGTGGCGATAATGGGATCGGGACGCTCAGCAGTCAGCTTGTTAGAGATCAGCTGATCCAACCATCCGGTGGTGATGGTGTTGTCCTCGAAGGCAGGGGTCTCCAGAAGCTTAATGAGGTACTCAACGGTGGTACGGAAATCACCACGAATGCTCAGTTCCTTCAGCGCCACAACCATGTGCTTTCGCGAAGCGGAACGGTTCTCACCGTAGGCGAAAATGTGACCGAATTGACTGTCGGAGAAACTGTGAATACCACCAGCTGTACCGACGGAGAAGTAACCCCAGACATTGGAGGAACTACGGAAGTTCAGCTCGTGCATAGTACCGCTGGAAGGCTTGAAACCCTCGCCAGGGTCTTCAGAGGTGATACGACAAGCAGTGGTGTGACCCTTGGGCTGTGGGCGGCGCTGGACCTGGAAGCTCTCCTCGCTAGAGAAGTCGAAGTCGATCTCGGAAGAGGTGTTGGGGTCAACACCGTATAGGAGACGAATGTCACGGATCTGGTGCAGAGGGATACCCATGGCAATCTGGAGCTGGGCAGCGGGCAAGTTGACACCAGAAACCATCTCAGTGGTGGGATGCTCGACCTGAAGACGGGGGTTCAACTCAAGGAAGTAGAACTTGTCATCGGAGTGGGAGTACAGGTACTCAACAGTACCAGCGGAAACGTAACCGACCAGACGACCCAGGCTAACAGCGGCCTTCTCCATGGCCTGGAAAGTAATGGGCTTGGCGATAGTCACAGGAGCCTCCTCGATAATCTTCTGGTGACGACGTTGCACGGAACAATCACGACCAAAGAGGGAAATGTTGTGTCCGTACTGATCGGCCAGCAGCTGCACCTCCAAGTGGCGGGCATTTCCAGCCAGCTTCATGATGAAGATGGGCGAACCAGGGATCTCATTCGCGGCCGCATTGTACAGAGAGACGAAGTTCTCCTCGCTCTCAACCTTACGGATACCCTTACCACCACCACCTTCGGAGGCCTTGATCATGACAGGGAAACCAATTTCCTTGGCCTTTGCCAGACCCTCCGCGGGGGAGTATGTACAACCCTTGCTGTAGATCTCATCCCTAACGGTCACAATTCCCTTATCGTCAACTTCCACATCGTCGACACCGGTTCCTGACCAAGGAATACAGGGGACACCGGCGTGTTGTGCGACAATGGTAGAGGAGATCTTGTCTCCCAGCGAGCGCATGGCCGAAGCGGGGGGACCAATGAAGATAATCCTCTTAGGGGAAGCAGCCAGAGACTCTGGTAACCGGGGGTTCTCAGAAGCGTGACCCCAACCAGCCCACACGGCGTGGACATCCATACGCTCTGCCACATCGACAATCAACTCGACGTTGGCGTAATTATTATTATTTGTACCACCGGGCACTTCGACGTATTGATCGGCCATACGAATGTAATCGGCGTTTGCGTGCAAATCTTCGGGGGTGGCCATAACAGTGAACTGAATAGCGCGCTCATTGCCGAAAGTTTCATAAGCCCATTTCCGTACTGAACGGATCTCTTTAACGGCGGCGATACCGTTGTTGGCGATCAGCACCTAGAGAGAGAGAGAAATCGCGAATGTTAGTTTTTAGTTTTTTTTTTTTTTTTTTTTTGGTGGTTGTTTTCCCCTTCATCTTCATATTTCAATCCCAATCGCATGGATCTTGTACAGATCTCATTTTTCCTCCCTATTTCTGTTTCATGATTCCCCGCTTCTTCATATGTAACTTACCGAGCTGATCACGGAGTGACCACCATGATTGGCAACAAAGTCCTTGACGGTACTGGGAGGCGCTACTTCCAGGTTGTTGCCACCGATAAAATGTGAGGGGAGGCCGCTAGGGTGTGCGTTGCCGTTGGGAGCACCCATGATGTGTATGTGTCGATCAATTTAGACCGATTCAACGCCCATACAGAGAGTCGTGGTGTGTGTGGGTGTGAGGGAATTCGGATATTAAACAGCACTGCTGCCAAGAGAGAGAGATAATAATGTACAAATGGATAGGAATTCCAGTGGCTGATCACGGAGGAAAAGAGGAGGAGAAATCTAGAAAGAAAGAGGGATGATCAGAATGGAGAAAGGCCACAGTAGATTAAGGAAGTGTTTCGAAAGCAAAAGTGCTATCGAACTCCCGTCAGCAGTTCCTGAGTTGTGGCAGGGGCCAAGGAAAAGCCGCAAGCGGAACTGGGGCGAGAGGAACACTTGAGAGTTGTGTTGCAGAGAGATGTTAACTAATCCACGTACCGTAGAAAACCACCACCACGAAAGAATAGGGAATAAAAAAATTATAAATTGGTCAAAATGATCCTCAAGACCAGAACTGGGAGTTCATGGATATAACAACAAACCCTTTTTATTCTCTTTTTCCCACGATTAAAAAAAAAAAATTAAGTTGAGGAAATTCATTTCTGCTTCGACCCCACCAAGTTGTCAGAGTGGATCCCCCTCCAAGTACCTTGTCATAGTAATCAATATGGCAAGGTACATGTAACCCTCGATGGACTGTAGTGTAAGTGGAGGCCCCCAACCAGGTACCTGTTGACCACGCCGAGCTTTGTTGGGCGGCGTCTTCCAACATTTTCTTCCACGCCCAATCATACTCGCGGCCCCTATCCACTCCAATCACAACCGATCCGGACCACACTTAACTACAATGGGGTATAAGATAATTAATTTTAATAACCCTATACACTGTCCTGGGGACTTGGACCTGAACCTGGACCTAGATCTGGACCTGGACCACCTAGTTACTCCGTAATACTTAGTAAATACTGTACTTCTGACCATCATCTACCGGAACTAGAGGGGGGGGGGGGGGGAGGAGATTGTGCTGACCCCAGATCGGGTTCCCGTAACCACTGAACACCAACGCTAGCACTGTTGGTCTCTCGGTTCGGGGTAACAGTGCACAACCCCCAACGGCGAGTATTCACGGCGGGTTTCGCCCCTAGATTCTACTTTAGTTCTAGTTCTGCATACATTAAAGATTCAACAACATCCCGTTAATTCCCTTTGCTTCTGTATATAAGGATGCACACATGACCCATACCTCGTGAAGATTATCCCCGATGTCAGTTATCGTCATGCTCGGAACATAGTCTCTATACCATTTTTCCGGATCCGCCCCGGGTCCTAAATTTCGGCCCCTTCTGCAGTCTGCATGATGACGTTGAAGCGTTAGACCAAAAGATACTCCGATGAATGTACCCTCCGATGGTTGATCCCTATAATATCTACAAGATTCTACCTACAACGCAGGTAGGTGTACGACCACTCCCCCGGGGCCATCTTGTATATTGTTTCATAGTCACTCTCTGACAAGTGTCAGCCCCAAGCGTATTTACTTATTGCGGTGGCCGACACTTATTCAAATCAACGTCTGTACGCTCACTTTTCATATGAAAATGTTACCTCCTGAGCTAGTAGCTACGAAGTGGTCATATTGGGAGTCAAAAATCATTTATACAAGGAAGTCTCCGGCCAAATAACCTTCCATGTTCCACTTCTAAGGTTAGCCATTTTGAAACTTAGTGTGCCGTAATACTCTTACACAGAAGCTAGCTCCGGGGCCAAACTATCCTTTATTTACCGTTATACCGTGTTTTATTACAAACCCTATTTCGGAGATTATTCAACTCTATGCCCGACTACAAAAGATGCACTCGAAGAAACAACTCTAATTTTAAGACACACTATGAAACTTGAATTCATGCGAGAAGAAAAATCGTGGGTATTATTTAACGCCGCGCGACTAGGAATATGAAAAAAATGTTGCTGAGACACAGCTTAGGACGTCCTAGAATCCATCCAGAACGAGATAGACCAAGAAGGGCACATGAAGTAAGACGTAATAGAGTAGAAGTGGGGGAGAAAAGAAACTCAACCACATACATACATGTATATGGCTGGTCCCTCACAAAGACACGCCACCAGGGGCGCCAGGACTAAAAGGGCTGTACAGGAAAGTGCAAAATGGGGAGAAAGGTCTAACAAGGTCGATCCACCACCCAGGGGGGACCGAATCATAATTGCAACAGGCAAAACATGTAAAATGCAGGAGCAGATTGAACTCAGAAATCCCATTTTCCCAGGCAATAAAAACAAATGGTCTGAAATCTGGCAGCAGTCAAGGATCATAGCGTAGACTAGACTAGACAAGAATGATATCCCAGTGTATAACAACTATCAACTAGCCATGTGGGCAAGTTCAGTTCTCCTTGGTGATAACGTATATCTCATAAAGACCCCCACCAATGGTGGCGAGTTTAAAAGGTCTCCCCCAAATCATTCACCTGCTTCCCAGGCGGTTTCATCCCTGGGCCAATGCTTGATTTGAAACTCCGGGGTGTGGGGATGGCTGAAACACCACTAGTGGTACGCTTCTTTAGCCCACTTGGGGTTGCGATTCCCGAGACTGATGGCCGTCGCAGATCTAGCGGGATACGGGAAATCGGCGTGGAGACGTCACGGTCCTCGTCAATGTTAGACATACTACCGACAGAAGGTGTTTGGCCATTGTGATTACTCAAAGAGGAACGGGGCCGTCGACTTTCAGTAGTTGGGTTGGTCGAGTAATGACCCAATGGGGTCTTAGCACCAGGTCGGCTCTGTCGGCTTTCTGGTCGGACGGGAACGCCTGAGTGAACACTTTGGCTGAAGGAACTCCGACTAGAGAAGCTAGTCCGGCTGCTTGGGCGACTATCTCCTGTCCGCGCACCGAATGATTGACGGCTCTGGGGAAGGTAGGAAGGGGTGTCTTCGCTGTCTCGCACTGATGAACCAAAGCTACTACCACTCAATCGCTTTCGAGAGCTTCGTCGTACGGTGACAGTTGAAGGAACTGGGCTGTCTCCGATAAGCGAACCGGACCGAGGAGAGCCACGAGATGAAGTATCTGAAGGAGCCGGCAGTCGCGACTTAGCAGACTGTACTCGTTCCTCGAGCTTCTGCATTTTGCCAATAAGGCCCCGAATCTGGTATAGTGAGCCAGACTTGGGTAATCCTGAAGGGCGGGGGGTATTCATTCTCGTCATGCTGTTGCGAGAACTGATGGAGGGGGTAGTGGAGCGGGGGGCGCTGCTGTAGGCAAGAGAGGAGGTTCGGGAATGAGTAGGGCGTGGCTGAGTTCTCGCATTGTGCAAGGTTCGAGAATTGATAGCATCTGTTCCAGTGACTCTGGTTCGAGGGAACGTAGGAGTAGCGTTGATAGACTTGCGGAAATTTGTCGAAGCCTCTGACATAGGAGGTGAAGGAGGAGTCGCAGTAGAAGCTGTCAATGTTGACTTAGCAGGGGGTGTTGCAAAAACTGGAGATGATGTTGCTGTTCCGGGAGACCGATCGAAAATCTCGAAATGCTGTGGAGTGGATGGACTGCGATACAAGGGAGTCGGCTTGCGACGACGGTACCCTCCGCCCTCGGCGTGTCGCAGTCTCTCTTGAACAATCTCAGCTTCAACCTTCAGATCGGAGAGCTCATCGCGAAGACGCTGGTTGTCTATCCGTAGACCCTCTCGCTCTTGATCACCACTTCTCATCTCCTCCTCCAGCAGTACTCCACGTTCAATGGCCATGTTGAACTTGGATTCCATGTCCTCCAGGGACGAGGTGGTATTACGGGCTTGTCTTTCATAGTCATCGTTGGCAACTTCAATGTCACGCAGCTTCAGTTGGAGGGTTCGGCTCGTATCACGGAGAGAGGTGATTTCTTTTTGCAGGGTGTTTTGGGCAGCATTGGCTTCGGATTTGGACTGCTTGTACTTGGTCTGCGAACAGATTAGCCACAGCACGGAGATGGAAAGATTAACACGAATTAACCACATACCTTCCATTCATCAACCTCGTATCGCAGTGTATCCACTTTCTCTTTCAGCTGGCGCTCTCGCTTCTCCGAAGCTTCAATGTCCTTCTCCAGCTCAGTCTCCAGCTCCCGGCTGGAGACCTGAAAGTCCGCAAGCTCTGACTCTAACTGCTCATACTGAGCCTTGTAATGCGCAAGCTCATCCCTGTATGAGCTGCTGGTGTGTTTTTTCTCCGAAAACGATTCATCGGGGGCAGGCATCTTTCCGCGTTCAAACACCCCGGGGGGGCGGCGGGTCGCAAAGGTATGCGCGAGACCAAATTCACCGATTTTTTCTCCCAAAAGCCAAGTCCAGAAGTATGTCAGCCTTATCTAAGGTCCAAAAACTTCTTTTTGTCGTACTATGCGCTTGTTTGGTGTTGAGGGCGTGGGTTGTTGATGCCCCTCGGCGAGGCGGTGACGCAGCGATATCACGGATAGTTCAATTTGGCACCCTCCACCGTAGAGAGCGTAAATGCGATAGGGAGGGAAGGTTTCAGATGGAAACCACACCGAAGCCGAGAAAACTTACCTTAGTATTTCCCTTTTCTTTGATCGGAACTCCCACGGTGGTGGGCGCTTTGGCAAGCGGAACTGGACTGCTGATTAGATTGTTGATATTTAGGGGGGGCAAGGCCGCGCTAACATTGATCAGTCGCCATGGGACACACGTGTGTTAGGTAATCGTACGATCGGCCCACATTGGCAGGTGGATACTGCATATGATTGGATGATGATGCACTATTGTGACGATCTCAAAACCCCAGCTCTTATACACACAACCACTCCGATCGCGTGGAGAGATTATTTGATGAGACGTCAGGAGTATTCTTGTTATTTTGAGTTTTTGAAGCCTGGCCGCTCCAATAGGTATCAAGGATGCAATACAAAGCTAAGGACTCGGAGTTATCGATAGGTGGCATACTAAAAATCATAATGTGAATGTGAATGAATACTACTATATATTTCCAAGCCTATATGGGACAATATCTCAAAAAAAATGGAGCATTTAGCGGTCCAAATTTATTTTCTTACTAATTTAGACAGCTGTACATAAGAATAAAGTCTCAAAATAACAATTAGGTGGTTTATATCGTAAATAAGAAGTAGAACACAGAATTGACCTGCTTCAAACAAACAGCATGTGAGGGTAGTAAATTGATGCCTCAGGCATAAACATGGATTATCTAACCCCCGGTGGTGCAGGGCCCGATCTCGATCGTGCCTAGAAGACCTAGGCATCTGGGGTAAAACAGAACTTCTGCGCGAGAGAAACTTGAAGGCGAGGGACTATCAGTTGCGTGTAGGTGTATGTTTGTTTCCCCATGTCCCGTGGCTCGGCATCCCGCTTGTCATGACCCTCTTTACCCCCCTCCCCGAAGCATCCGATCTGGGGTCGTGCTATGCCCACGCACGGCTTCTTGGGATCGGGGCCTGATCGTCGTGATTGCTTCCACGCACTTGTTTATCACCGTCCGCTCCGGGTTTCCGCAATCGTTACAAACGGCCAACAAGACCTGCGAAGGCTGTTATTGTGATGTGACGACCAATACTGACCTCACCTTCTCACAGAGTGAACACCGCTCAGATCGTGGCGTCATCATCCCCTTCGTCCGCAATGGCGGACCCAGCAGATTTGAACCTGGACGCGCCGAGCGACCTCCAGGACATTCCTGAGCTGGCCATGCAATTGATTCCCCCGCCTGAGGGAACATATCCTGATAAGTGCGTTGCTTGATGATCTCTCTAGCCAATTGGTGTCGCGTTGCTGACTTAGCCTTATCGCTTTGTTCTAGGAACTCACTGCTCACGGCAGTCCAGTCTCACGGCAAGGCCCATGGTTACAATGTGGTCGTCAAATCCTCCAGTACCCCTACAGAGAAGAAGCCAGGCCGTACCGCTAAGGTGTGGCTGCGTTGTGATCGTGGTGGACACTACCGACCGCGAAATGGGCTCACGGAGGAGACGCGCAAGCGGAGGCGGACGTCAAGGCTGATGGATTGTCCGTTTATGTTGGTCGCGGCTGGTTCGCCGGGCATCTGGACCTTGACGGTGCTAAATCCAACTCATAACCATGGACCTGTCATTGAGAAGCCTCGCCAGGTATCTCACCACAAGGTGCGCAAGGGTCAACTACCGGCCCTTCCATACGATTGGCCGCACGATGCAACTTTCACCCCATACACGACCGCGCTTGTGATTATCGACATGCAAAAAGATTGTATGTAGCCGCCGTATCTAATGAGGCGCATATTGGCACAGTGATTGAGAGACTAACATTTGTCATAGTTTGTGCGCCTGGTGGATACATGGAATATCAGGGCTATGATATCTCTGCGGCGCAAGCATTGATTCCCAAGCTACACCGGCTTCTAACTACATTCCGCTCTGAGAGATTTCCTATTTACCATACACGAGAAGGTAAAAAATTCTACAACTTTCACGAGGAAGACCAATCGACTGACCTACCATGCAGGACACCGACCAGATCTGTCTACTCTTTCAAGCCGGGAGGCATACCGCTCTCGCAACAATGCTGCAGGCATGGGCATTGGCTCGCATGGACCACTTGGTCGCCTCCTCATTCGAGGGGAAGGGGGATGGAACATCGTGGACGAACTAAGTCCCTACGCAGACGAACCGGTGATTGATAAACCCGGACGCGGTGCATTTGCGCATACAGACTTCGAGCTTCTCCTTCGGAATAAAGGTGTAAAAAATCTCGTCATTGCAGGAGTTACTACCGATGTCTGCGTATCTACGACGATGCGCGAGGCCAACGATCGCGGGTTCGATTGCGTGGTCTTAGACGACGGTACTTCTGCCGCGGAACCATCTCTCCATAACAGCACGATGGAATCTATCAAGATGGAGGGTGGCATCTTTGGAGCTGTGGCTAAGATTGAGGACGTAGTGCATGCAGTTGAAAACTTCAAATCCGTCACTATGAAGAAGCTGGCTCCTCAGATGACGGGTTAATCATTCATCAAGTTTTATTTAGCGGATCAATTTGAACGGTTAGGAGTGGGAGGAACTTCGGACGGCGTTATTTATGGGACCATGCTTCTCATTTTCTTTGATTTTTAGTTTGTTTCTTCGGTTCGATTTACGTTACTTGAAGAGCGCTTTCCAGCCTGGACTCTGGCTTTTGAGGGATTTAGCGAGCTCGGATTTGGATTGTTTGTTCCATTCGGTGAAACACGAGGATTACTTCATCTAGGCCTTGAGATTTGTTTGATTCTTTCATCTCCAAGTCCAAAATGCGACATAGCATAATATGCATAGACTGCCCAAATCAGGATCTTCTGGGGTATCATACATCCCTATTCCCATTGACTTCTCCGTATCTCAATATTCCCAGGGTTGTATCCATAGGATAAGCCGAGATCACAGCTCTAGTCCACTAATTATTGACAAGTGAAATAACACATACACAGTATGAAAAGTATGCAAACCCTAACGCCGCGCTACAAATAAAAGATGTATCGTTCACAGCCACTTCTTCCCCGCAGCGGTGACCTTCGTCCGAAAGACGGGGCTTCGAATCTCCATCCCCTGCTTATAAAATGGGCTCATGGCCGTCTTGACAAAGCTCTCATAAATCTCACTCATAAATTGGCGCACCGCCTCCTCAGTCTGCGGCGAGGTCGGGTTCGCAGCAATAGAGCTCGACGAGGCGCGGGTGGTAGATCCACCCGGACCCAGGAGAGAGGAGGACCCAAGGCTTCCAGTATTGGAGTTCGGGAGTTGCGGAGGTTGATGAAGGAGAAGAAAGCGCGCGCCACTAGGAGTGAGGAAGGCAGAGATATATGCTGCTGCAGGAGGGTAGGTGTCGACGTGTTTGAGGTACCTTTGTTTGGAAAGTTAGAGTTCAAATGTTCAAATGTTCAAATGTTCAAATGTACTGGTCGATTGGTGATGCGCGCGATATCACGAGATCGAGAGTAGAAGTCATGCAGAAGAGGATTTAGCTTACATTCCACCGTTCGTCCATTGTGCTTCTTCCACGATGTCCAGACTTGAATGAATGATGAATTGGTTCATGTATTGTGCTGTGTCTGGGAAACGGAATCGAGCAATGCCATCGCCGCCACCTTTAGATGTGCCAAAGGCAATGTTGAATATGGGAGTGTCCGTGGGTGAAAGGATGGTGAAATAGTATGACATTTTGGCGGATTGGGATGAGGTCGAGGGGTAAATAGTTCAATACAGCTTGGGGAACCTGGAGGTCTTCCGCCGCCATCAACGGGCTAAAAATATTACGTAATACGATGCATCTGTTCAATGTCTCATAGAGCGAAGGGTATGAGGACGGAAATTGGAATGTAATTGAAAATATTTCTATCAATAAAAGAGTTTATACGAAAAGTGACTTGGTTATTGATCAAGTTTCTATTTTCGTGGTCGTATTTTACTTTTTTGGACAATATATGGGTTTCAAGTATGATCCTCTCGAAGTATGCACAGATCTACCTTTGCGGCGGAGATCGTGATGTAAACACTGCACATGTGCGAACGTATCACTTACTACATAGAGTTAGCGAGTTAGCTATTACATATGAGATCATGCACCTACACACTCGGGCGGGGAAACCCTTGGCTGGGTTAGATAAGATGACTGTGTACATATGCATTCGCTTCCATTACATAGATTGAATAATCGTACATGATTCTAACTCATCATTTACTGTCTATCCTTGTAATAAATAGTGAGCTTGTGAGGAATACTAAAGCTACTAAAGGTACTATATCGAAGGCCGCAGTATGGTGTTGTAAAAAACCATCATATTAAGTTGTCATGCATATGTACACTCTCATCCATATTAAACTTCTAATCCGTATACCCATTATCCATTATCAGTCATCCATCAAAGCCAATTCATCAATATTTCAAATTTATCCTTTACAAGAACTTGCGTTCAACTTGAACCTTAACACAGCTGGGGTTCTGGGGCTTGGCATTGCCATTACCATAAAGCCAGTTGAGAGTGTGATAAGTGTACCCAGTGTAGTAAGTCTCGCAGAGGTACCAGGACTTGAGGACCTTGACGGTGTCTCCAGTAGGAGGGGTGACAGTGTCATCAAGGTAACTGTAGATGCCCATAAGTTGGGTCTTGACATCGAAGAAGATATCCTGCTGGTCATAGCTGGGCTGGAACATAGGCATAGCGAGGTTGGTGGATGGGTCGCTGTAGAAGCTCATGGGCTCAGACTCAACCGGGGGATCTGCATTATGTTAGACTGATATATTTTCAAGTAGAGAAATAAAGTAAAGGTTCACGTACCACCGCCGCCAAGAGGAAGGTTCCAGATAAGAGCACCAGGGAAACCATTGCCCTTAACGGGTGCTTGTTCGCCCTTGGTGTAGTTCAGGTAGAACTGTGAGCCGGAGTCACCGGCCAGGCAGAGGGACTCAATGGCAGCGCCGGAATGGCAAGCCCCAAGCTTCTCGCCATTGAAGGACTTCTTGGCCGCCTGTGAAATAATCAGGTGGAAGGGCTTGGATTGGACCTCTTGTGCCGAAGCAGCTCCGAGGAGCAGGAGCAGGGAAGAAGACAGAGCGACAATGGACTTCATTTTGAATGGAGAAGATGTGAGTGTTGTAAAGTTAATTGCAGAAGGAAGAAAAGAGGATGTTTTGGAGTCTGATGGAAAAGAATTTGTGAAGGTACCATGGAGCCTTTATTTATACTACATTGTTCATGAACATACTTCGGGGGGATTTACCGGATACGATAGCCATGCAGGGACTTTGATGTTGGCAAACCCCGCTGAGACATGCGTGCTTTAGCGTGGTTGACCTTATTCAGAAACTGGGCAGATCGTCGCTTTAGCTTCCTCGCTAGCAAATCTTCATCGACATTATTACATCACCGCACTTGGGATTTTCTTTCTCATTGTTAAAATTAAACAGTGAATCTATATCAAGAGGCCAAGAAAAGCGGGAGTATGGAGCTGGGGTTGAAATTGCCGAGTTATGAGAGAGGCTTAGAACGCCACTGTAAATCAAGAATTCTAGGGACGGGGTTGCCGGAGAACATCAGAGGCGAGAGCCGATACCGATATGCCCGTGTGACTTCAAGATCCCGCACGGGCCTCGCATAAACAACATCTAAGCCCGAATAGTGAGGAGGTCGTCGGATGATTCGCATATGATGACTGGAATAGGTTCATGTCTCATAAATCAAAGGAAGCTGACAGAGCTAGAAAGAACTCCGGTTAGGTGTAAAGCAATTTCAGCAATTGTTGGGGTTGGAATGTGCGTCCTGAACAAAAAATGTATTTCTACTTTTCTGTTTAAGAAAGTTGTCAATTCAAGCTATTATTAGCTCTGATATCGACATTATCACACTCGTTTCTTTCTTCTCTATTGATGAAAGTTTAATTCTTATCAAAATGCCGTCCAAACGTATAGCGCAGCCCATGGTTCATGGTTGAACTAGCGTACTATTACAGTAACATGATATAATTTATCCACGTCATAATGGGCTACGAACCCTAATTTAGTATTCCTTTGCAAAATAGCCAATCTCTTTGACCAAAATAATGGAATTCCGCCTTCGTGAACAATTGTTGTCAAGAACCCTTTCAAATTATCGTATCCTGAAGCTTTAATAGTCTTGTTTTCAAGATGATAAACCCCAAAGACTGCGACGAATCCGAATTGGATATTCTTGGTCGTAGTTTCCTAAAGGAACTCCTCCCATTTATAGAGACATATGGATATGATGGAAGATCGCAGTTCTGGGACATCATTGACTCCAAGACCAATCACTCAGATTCTCAAACCTCGGATGCAAGCCAGTTTCTCTTTTTTTATTCAAGAAAGCAGTCAATTGAAGCTCTCATCAACTCTGATATCGACATTAACAAACTCGTTTCTTCCTTCTCCATTGATGAAGATTTAGTTCTTATCAAAATTCCGTCCACGACACATGGCGCAGCCCACTATGAACTGAATACCATTTTGCTCGATGCCCTCCGCCCTATGGGCCTACACAAAACCATTCAAGGCTACCCGAACACTAGAATTCGATCAGAGAGTGCCGCACGTGGAAAGCAACCAGACTGTGGATGGGGTCCCAGGAGACCACCACGTATGCCAGGTCGCTCGACTACGAAATCCCCTACTGTGGTATTGGAGGTAGCTTACTCAGAGTCGAGACGAAAACTACAGTCTGATATTCGTTATTGGTTAAGCCCACGGGAGGGCAATGCAAAAGTATGTCTAACGATGGACATTCATCGCCGCGACTCGACAATTTTGGTCGAAAACTGGACTAGAAACGCCAATGGGCGAATTTATCGCGCCCAGCATATTGAGATTACTCGACAGGACCAGACAATAGTGAGCGGGGATTGGCCCCTCAGAGTCCCGTTCGAATCTCTATTCTTACGCGAAATAGACCGGTCTAGCCCTAGAGAGCGAGAAAACATCAACATCTCTAAAGCAAAGTTGATAGAGCTTGCGTCAACCATTTGGGAAGCAGAAGACGTATAAAATCCCGCCAATCGTTTTGTTTCTTACATCATCATTACTGTTGTGCTTATAGCTCTCAGCTTTACTTTCGCTTTCACAATAATATCACCCTAAAGATTCCCATTGAGGTATTGGTATATCAAATAATTCGTACATATAGAATCACCCTTTCTACGATTAAGAGAGATTAACGACCGTATAGAACCAGGTAACGACGAGGATTCTTTCGAAATTCTTCAATTGGGACTTCGTGGGTATGAAGACATCCAGCGTTGTATTTATTGTAGTGCTCTACATAGACTGGATCACAGCGATCGACCAGCTCTGGCGGAATACTGTTGTGCAATGGTTGGTGAATGTCACGCATCTGAGGTAGTATGAAGAAGTAAGAAAAAGTGTGAAGATATATGTATGTATTTATGGCATCAATCTATTCTCGATGGTGTCTTTGTGGGGGGGAGAGAGGGTGAGAGTGGCTGGCCACTTAATGTTACTTTTTTGGCTCTTCGTTTATGCTTCGTTTATGCCTCGGGAAGAAATGGCCGAACCAAGTGAATTCCCCGCAAGAGTGGCACGGCAGGGTTCCACTAAGGGTCAGCGGTGTGGACCGGCAGTAAATGAACGATACGGCCTTATCGTCAGGTCTTGCATTTAGCCTTGAACGCAGAAGAGACCTCGGGAGACTTGTGATGCTGACAGGCTGAGACAGCCACATTCACGCCTCAAAATGCCAATTCAATTCTCCGGTGGACTGAATCTGCCGATCAAGAAGCCCGCACCGAAACCAAACAATCCCCTGGGACAAAAGCGAAAGAAGAATATATTCGACCACTCTGACGACGAGGATAACCAGAATGACAATGGCGCCGAAGAGGTGTCTACTCTTGGGGGGCTTAATGCGCCCGAGTCGACCTCGAAACCATCGAAGAGCGCCGGACCTCCGCCGAAACGAAAGATGCAGATTGGGACCGGAAAGCCAAGTGCGAAACCACTTAACAAGAGCTCGATATTCGCCGCCGACGAGGACGAAGACGAGGAAAACGAAAAGGAGCGCCAAGGAGAGGTCCAATTTGGGTTAAACTCCAAAAAGGGAGCCGCGAGTCCCAAGGAGTTCACCAACCTATCTGCGTTGCACAGCAGCAGAAAGCACGCCAAGGAAGCAGAAGAACTGGACCCATCGGTTTACTCCTACGACGCCGTATATGATAGTCTGCATGCCAAGCCCGACAAGTCTGCGACATCAGCTAAGAGCGAAGTTCCGAAGTATATGGAAAACTTGTTACGCAGCGCTGAAATCCGCAAACGAGACCAGCTTCGAGCCCGTGATCGACAACTAGCCAAGGAACGAGAAGCCGAGGGCGACGAGTTCGCCGAGAAAGAAAGCTTCGTTACAGGCGCCTATAAGATACAACAAGCCGAGATGCGGAAGTTGGAGGAAGAAGAAGCCCAGCGGGAGAAGGAGGAAGAGGAGCGAAAGAAGAAGAATGGCGGTTCGGGGATGGTCGATTTCTATCGCGACATGCTATCTCGGGGAGAGGCCAAACATGACCAGGTTGTCAAAGCTGCAGAGGAAGCAGCCCAACGCGTTAAGGAGGGCGTCAACACCGAGGAAACTACAGCTGAGACTGAAGAAAAGTCCGAAGCTCAAAAGGCTGCTGATCTTAATGCCCATGGTGCTCACATAGCTACCAACGACGAGGGTCAAGTGGTCGACAAGCGTCAGCTATTATCCGCAGGTCTTAACGTTGCGCCAAAGCCAAAGACAGCGCCCGCTGGCAACAAGCCAACGGCTCGTGGCCCGGTACGACCAGCCGCTGCAAGTTACCAGACTGGCCGTGGTGCTCAGCGCGCTCGCCAGACTGAGATGATCACGCAGCAACTGGAGGAGCAAGCTCGGCAAGAGGAAGAAGCGGAGGCAGCCAAGCAGAAGGAGCTGGCCGAAAAGAGTCGCAGTCAGAAAACATCTGGAGATGTGTCCAGCGCCAAGGAGCGTTATTTGGCCCGCAAGCGCGAGCGAGAGGAAGCTGCGGCGAAAGAGAAGGCCGCGAAATAAGCATGGGGAAGTACTTTGTATATTTTGCATATTAGGAGTCTTACGGAGTTTAGGCATATATGGTGTTTTGAATTGGATTGTATCACTATATAGGAGAACATTTAGAACACTGATGAATAGTAACATGGACTTTGATGATATTGTATGAGACTCGTATAGTTAGTAATCCCGATTATAGTGGAAATGACTGCACGGGCGGGCACCGAAAGGGGTTAGTCCGAAAGATGAGTCATGCGCCCGGACTGCTCCCCCTTATATAACCCCCCGGAAGATCCTATTTATCCGCCCCATTCACCCTCGCTTGTAACCCGCCCCACCCACAGTGAAGTCCAATTTTGCAAACCCTATCGTCAGCGACCTGCTTCCATCCCCCTTCAACAAATCGTTCATTCCAGTCCGTCTTAACGCCAAAAATCATCCAAGATGGGTAAGGTTCACGGATCTCTCGCCCGTGCCGGTAAGGTCAAGGCTGCCACTCCTAAGGTCAGTTATCTCAAGCGAATCCGAAACCTCTGCGCCACCGTGATCCCGAAATCACCAACAGAGCGCCCATCAGAACCAGCCATCCTAACGAGCATTTTGAATCCAGGTTGAGCCCCAGGAGAAGAAGAAGAACCCCAAGGGTCGCGCCTACAAGCGCATCCAATACACTCGCCGTTTCGTCAACGTTACCATGACCGGTGGCAAGCGCAAGGTACATAATCGACTCATTCCAACCATCACAAACCCGCCCGAAATCCCTTTTCCAGACATATGAATTCCGAATCTCTGTCAACTCTACACATCTTTCTTACGACATATCGAAATCATGCACGAAATACAGGACCATGAATAGAAGGCTGACAACTCACACACAGATGAACCCCAACCCCGGCCAGTAAGCTGGTGCAAGTCGATAAAAGAAAAACCCGAGTCGCGGAGGACAGTCGAGTTTCAACGAAATTTTGAAAGACATAATTCGGGAGACCCGACACCGCCGCGGCCCCATCGAAACGAAGGCTTGCCAGATACGGCTGGCTACTTCTACGGATGATATCATGCTGCGTTTCATTTTGAATTTTCGGCAACGGAATGGTTTTTTTGAGGGGTGGAACTTAGGAAATGAATGAATACCACATGGTGGCTTGAGGATGAAAAGTTCTGGCTAGGGACGAGCTGTATTTGTATGCAGGCTGCGTTCAGTATGGTCGCTTTCGACTCGTACATAGGCTATTCCATGCATTGCATTTCCGATCCTGGAATGAAGTTTTGCTCTTCCTTTTTGAGTGGTCACGCTTCACTCTATACTGGTTGTAGGCAGTATCGTATGGCAACTCCTGTGAAAAGGATAGTGGATCTGGTTTACCGGGTTTCTGGGCTACAGTGATTGACCTTCTCTCATTGCGGGGTTAATCAGATCTAGTTCCAGGGGGCCGGTTCATTCAATCTTTTAAGCCTCCACATCCTGGTTGAAGCGACCTGCTACGACAAGTGAACCCTCGCACGCAACTAAGCTAAAGCGATCTGTAGTTGTAAATCACACTAGAGCCGTGAGTCCCGGGACGGGTACTGAGCAGTTAAACATGCATGTGTGAATAGCCGGCTGTTCATGATAGATTCTTGCCAGCAATATCCTTACTAGTGCTCGCAACTGTCTATTATCTTGATGCTACATCTATAGTATGTACATGTGAGGTGGATGTGTTTTAAGCTCCAGGGCTAGAACCAGCCTCGTTGCTTGGCGTCTACCCAAGTGGAATTGTTTCAATCCTACTTTCATCCCATCTGATGTCTTAGTAGTCTTGGATATCCTATCCTGTACATCGTTCTACCGGATCCCGACGAGAATAATAATAATGATATTCATGTAGATGAATCCGACTAATCTATCACATCATGCTAGAAGCGCATGGATTAATATCGGCAGACCATTGGCCCAAAATATGAAAAGTCGCCGAGATGTGGAAGGCGATTGACATAATAAGCTGCAGCTACTACGGTTTCAGAAACCAAGAGATATACAATTCCACACATGATAAAGGTTTTCCAATTTGTTATTTCGGAAGCTACTTAAATCAACCAACTACCCGTCCTGCAAACCTTTCGGATTTCTCTGATTGAGAGCACCGAAGGCACATTGCCCGGAGGCAACCAGTCCTCCTACTATTAACAATAACTCGAGCTACAGAATTTGGACTCTCCGTCAACATCACGTTTCTACGAGAGAGATGGTAGCCAGAAATTCGCCTTGTCCACACTCATCTTGTCATCAACGTCACGTGTGTGACTATACTGACGAAGAATATTAGTTTCTCAACGATATCATTGTTGTGGGTAGTGGAATTGAGACTGGTCCTTCTCACTCAGTGGGGCGTTCGCAGCCAGCGCGGCAAATAGTAGGACGGTGACAGCAGCAAACTTCATATTGTCGGCCCGAATTGCTTGTTATTAGTGAATGGACTAAGTGGTTTGATAGAATTTATTATTCAAAGGGGTCAATGTATCCCGGATGGACTGCCTAGTCTGTAACGTTCGAGATATTACAGACCCTTATATACTACTAGGCAGTGAAAATGATGCAATTCCAGCCTAGAAAATATGTACACCTCGAAGATCAATCATTCCTCGCCACCGAAAGGAATCCTCTATATGATCTGCAGTGACAGTGACAATCAAGGATGTTCCAATGATGCTTGGGCTAGACGCCACTGAAAAGGAATGTGTCTCTAAGCTCCATTATTCGACTCTGACGGTTCTAATGAATTATCTCAAGATTAAAACCGCCAGAAGCGCCGATTCAAGCAGCTCCTAGGCGGTCATATCGTCGTTATAGTGGCGCTTGTATGCTATATTACATTAATGTCATCAGGCTGACAAACCAAGAAGAATTATTGGGATCAGAGATGAATTTACTGTTAGTTGACTCCATTGAAATGCCTATGATTATATATTTAATGTTGATATTTTCATAGCGCCCGCTCGAGATGCTGTCCGATACGAGACTGGTTTTTGACTCCGGGATCGCTTCCGGACGCACCAAGTATCAAGGACTCCCAACAAAAGAGAACAATAAAGCATGGGAAAATCTCTACATCCATATATATTTGATGAGGTCTACTTTTATGGAATACTTTGAAGCTGACTGTGTCTCCAGCTGGAGTTAGTATAATTCCTGCGGAGAAAGCAGCACAGCTACCTGTCTTATCTAGACCGCACGAAAAAGTACCAGGCTACTATACCACCCAACTGGATGTATTCCATGAGCTTCATTGCCTGGCAGGTTTCCCAGCTTACACTAGGTTTACGTACATTGACTAATATTCTGGAGTATAGAATCGTATACGAATGGGCTTGTGGGAAAGAGAGTTTGCTCTCGGTGCCAACAATACCGAGACCATCGTCAATTTTAACGAGACGAGCATGTCAATGGATCACCTAAGTCACTGTGTCAATGCTATTCGGCAAAGCCTGATGTGTAATGCTGATATATCGCCCATTCCCTGGGTTTGGAATTCGAAACTACAGAAATTACGACCACTTGAAAATTCCACTCACACCTGCCGGAACTTCGAAGCAATAAGACTGTGTGCCGAAGAACGCCAGGCTCCAACTTGGAATGAGTCTGTAATTGTTCCGGATCATTTGCGCGGCGAGGTATGAGTTCAAAAGGTGGATAGTAATCTCAAGAAGATACGAGAGAATACCGTCTAGTGGCCAAAATCTCTTTATGGAACCAATCCACCCAGTAAAGCATGTAAAGCATTCATGCTAGGTGAATAACACCATCTCTTTTTCGTATCGTTAAAAGCGTATCAAATAAAATCTAATTTTGTTAAAAATTATAACGAAAATACTTTTTGTACATGGCTATCAAGTGCAATATGAACATCTTCTAGTATTATTGCAGTACATGTTTTTCTTGCCCTGAAACCAGAAAAGTACAGAACCCAGGGGTCGCACAAAGCAAAAAAAAAATCTTACAAGTTCCACAGGAAATAAACAAGATTGTGTTAGTACCGCGATATGGTTCAAGTGTCGGACAAGTCCGAAATAAACAGATCAATGGCTCTAGGATTGAATTCGCTATGCATGAAGATTGGCCAGTTCAATGAACTGGCAGGCCAACGGCTGATCCCGACAAATATCAACAAATTTCTCAACACGAACATCTCACAACTGGTGGGAATCCCCCAGTCCCTTCTTCAAATGTTGTGTTAATGTACGTCATGACATAATCGCTTCATGATTCTATTGGCTTGGCCTCAGTGTCGAAAGGGCAACAATTCTCCTTGCGCCAAGTGAGAAGCCCCTGTAGCAAAAAGGAATGATCTCATGAGCGGGACCCCCGGAATTGAGAATAGAGCTGTAAGAATTGTATTGGAAGGCATGACCTCACACTAGCGATACCCATGGATCGTGAAGCTCATTTAAGGTTCAAGAGTTCAATGTTGAAGCGGGGCCCGATGACTAAGAAACACAAGATCACCCATCCCCACGGACTGTTCATTGTTCAGAGAAGAACCTTGGAAGTCTTTACGTCACCCAAAGAATCTCGCGTGGAGCAAACCGCTCGTCGTTTATACCTCACACTGCCTATAGTTTACCCCACACCCGGGTTTCCATGAGGTTTTGTCTGATTCTGAGGGTTTGCAGCCATGAATATTAACTCGACGTGCGCAAACTTGCCACCAATTGACTTCATTTTCGCTTAGCAACGATAAGACAGTGTCAATGGCTGAATATCACTGACAAAAATGACCAATTTATATGTCAAAACTTGGCTGATCTAGGCCGGAAACTAGGCGTGTTTTGCACCTGGGCATGTCTACATAAACTTTATCTTGCGAAATCACCTGGCCAAGAGACCCACCAACTCCAGCCAGGCTTGCCCTACAGCATCATCGACTTTGCTTTCAAAATGGTACCGATCCTATGAACACTCTCAATTGATCGGTTGAGCCATTCGCGGCCCTTGGAAACAGCACAGAATCATGTTCTACCGAATGGTTCAACCCGCATTCTGCTATATCTCCGCTCTGGAGAAGCTATGACATACTTGGATAAGTGGGCAACTTCAAGCTTAGCTATGATGCAATGGCAAAGAAGTAGGAGCTCAGGTTGACTACTTATTCCCGCGGATTCTAAATTGACTCCTTTATCTCTCTTATCCTATGATAACTGAACTGAACTGAACTGAACTCGACTCAACGACTGACGATATTTTTCAATTAATTGTTTACGATTTGACTTTTGAACTGTAATTTAATTCACTCACCGAGCTATTACCTTATTATTTCGCAATACATCAATCACACCATGTCCGAAAATATTTATACCAACGACGCCGCACAAGCTACCCAAGGAAGCAGCTCTTGGTTTTCGAGAAAATTGAGCAAAAAGCTCTCGCACAACTCTTCTAGAGAAAACACCCCCAAGGAAACAACCTCAAGTCAAGGTGGAATTGGCCAGCAAGCTTTGGACAAAGGCGAGGAGATTAAAAAGGATGTTACATCCGGAAACTTCGGTAGCGTGAAAGATGCTACTGGGAAAGGGGAAAATGTTAAAAACGCCATCAACCAGGGAGACACCGCGGAAGCCTTCAAAGAAACAGGATGGAACAAAGACAACGTCAACGAGCAAAACATTGATGAGGTCGGAAACCGGCTTTTCGGGAGTTTCTCGAGTCCAGGAGTCTTTGGGCCAAACGATGACATCAAAAAGGGTCCGATTACCGAAGGAAATGACGGAGGAGTAGATCAGAGAGACACAGGCCAAGAACTCGTTGGCGCTACAGGATCTGGATCCGGATCTGGTGCTGCTCAGGAATCTGGACCAAAGACAGCAAGCACTGGGGCCGGGCTACTTGGGATCACTACAGCTGGAACTGGCGCGTCAAAGTCTGGCAGTACATCCAACACCCAAAAGCCTGGAACTGGTACCCCTGAAACGAAGAGCACAGAAGAGAGCTTACGTCAAAAGTTGGACGGTAAATCCAATGTGGCAGGCGGAACATTCGGCGAAAATTCCATGAATCAAGAGCTTGATGACCAGGCTCATATCAGCTCGAGCGTCTTTGGTGATCGAAACGGCCTTCAAAACACGTCGAAGGATGTTGATGCCCATGGCCCAACAACACCAGGAATTGATCAAAAGCTTTCTGAAAGAAGAAAACTAAGTACTGGAAAGATTGATCATTCGAAATCGAAATCTTCTCAACAAGGAGGAGCAATGAGGCAAGGTGCAATCGGAGGCGCCGCTCTTGGTGCCGCCGGTGGCATGGGCAAAGGTGGTACCAGTCAACAGGCCACTACCTCTGGACAGACAGCCAAGGGTATGACTACTCAGGGTAGGATGTCAGGCGTGACTGGCGGAGGCCTCACACAAGCAGTGGGCCAGAAGGGTGCTGCAAAAGGAGCAAGACCTCAAGGAGGTATTCGTCAAGGTGCCCTTGCCGGTGGTGCCCTTGGTGCTGGTGCCCTTGGTGCTGGTGCCCTTGGTGCTGGTGCCCTCGGCGCTGGAAATACCAGAAATGCCACATCTCAATCCCAGAAAAATGAAATGGCTTCCTTAACACCTCGAGCCGTTACTAATTTGAGCGGACCCGGCTATAAAGTCACGGTTCTCCAAGAGAAGGTCCAGGCTGTTTCTCAGAAGTGTAAGACTCAGCTGGGCGGCTCTGCTAGTGAGATCAGCTTGCGTAGCCCAACCGTCGATGCGTTCTTTGATGCTGTTGCGGCTGAACGTCTGCGCTGGATGCCTCGTGACGGCAGCAGACTTGATTGCTCTCTTCGGTGGGCTTCTAGACTGGCATATGCAGTCGACAATCTCAGAGAGTCAATTGGTGCCTTTGCTCCTGGAGCCAACGAAGCCGCCAAATTGATTTGGGGATTCGAAATTATGCTTTTAGAGGTGAGAATTTCATATATATAATATATGTATAAACGTTCAAGTTGCAAACATGATGCTAACTTCAAGTTTAACAGTCGGATATTGACAACACCGAGGTATTCGAGAGCATTTTCGGTAGATATGGTCGTCTTGCGGTAGGAATTCGTCTACTACTGCAATATGAGAGTGTATACCAGATGTCTGCAGAGCTTCGAGCAGAGGCTACTGCCGTTTTTGCTGATCTCCTTGAGATGATCTGTAGTACCACTACTAGTTGTGTCGAGGGATTCAAGGCCAAGGAATCTGACCGTGTCATCGGACATAATGTTGATGCCGCTTTTGTCACCTACGCAAAACGCTTCTCTACCCACTGGAACGCCATCGTGGAGTTTGCAACTTGGAATGTTGTTCAGCAGAGTTCGTTGGTCTACTCAAGTCCCGAGCTAGGCAGCCTCCGCCAATTCCTCGGTGTACAGGATCGTCCACTTCAATTTATTCTGGACTCTCGTAGTCACTCGTTGGCCGAAGGATCATTTGAGTGGTTCAACAACGCTCTGTACGACTTCACCGTGGGTAAAATTCCAGTCATGATGGTGAATGGAGGGGCTGGCTCTGGAAAGAGTGCCATGGCTCAATGGACGGTGGATCGAATGCAAGAATCTTCGGAGCATGAAGGCTGGAATGTGATTCCGTACACTATCCGTGAGCTTGTCCATGAATCTATGAATATCCACTTGAACTCGTAGCTAACAAGCATAGGTGCTGATATCCCGGTTGCTACTTTGCCACTGCGCATTTTGAAAGGTATCTTGCATCAAATGCTGGATCACTGTGTCATTGAAAAGGGCATCCAAGAGGATATTCTCTTCTACGTGGCTAAGGCCGCTCAGAGTGCCCTTGATGGCGGCGGAGAGGCCGAAGTCGAAGATAGTCTTTGGAAGGGTATTCGAACCGGCTTGGAATCCGACATCCAGTACATGTTCGTGGTTGATGGACTTGACCAGATCAAGGGTGGCGAAGAAGATGCTACTGCTTTCATGGACAAATTCAGCGACGTGTTGTCTCAGCAGAATGAGGGATCCAAGATGATCGTTTTTACCAGACCTCTCAAGTCGAAGATGAGCTCTCAGATTATCCAGCAATTTACGATGCAATCATCCCAGACCAAGGCTGATATGCAAGCTTATGTTCACAAGAGTCTTTCCTCTGGCTTTAGCTCGGAGTCTGTGAAGAGTGCTCAGCTAGAAACCGCAGTATCCACCATTGTGAATCGTTCCCAGGGATCATTCAGCTGGGCTGCGCTGGCTGTTGAGAATGCCAAACAACAGAGAACATTGAGCGAAGCTATTCAATCTGTGCAAGGCCTTCCACAGTCTATGTCTGAGCTAATTGATTTCCACATGAAGCACTTGGATCTCAGCCAAAATGAGACCAAATATATCATGTCATGGCTTGCTGCTGCTGAGAGACCCTTACTTATGGAGGAAATTGAACAGCTTCTGGTTGTTGACCCCGAGAGCTCGTCATTCGTGTCTCGCCCCTCAAACCTGGATGATGGATGGAGCAAGGCATTGAGTCCCGTGGTTATGACGCGGGATGGTGTTGTCTCCTTTGCACATACTTGCATCCGTGAACATGTTATCAAACAGGCTAGAATCTCTAGCGCTAAAGCACCGCTAAATCTGAAGGAGGCTCACTATGACTTACTTCTCAGATGCCTTGCTTGGGTGCAATTGAGCGTTCGCGAGGAGACTGAAATCTCAATGGACAAACTCGGAATGGAAGAACGGAACCGTCTGTTTGACAAATATGTCATTCTTGAGTACACCGGTCGCTACTGGCTTTCACACCTTCTCTCATCACCACTGGTCACTGACGATGGAGAGTTTTCTTTCAACGAAAGCTTCAGAAACTTGGTTCCCATCACCGTACTATTTGCTCGCCTTGAATTGACATGTCGAGAGTCACAGTTTACTCGGTCAAGTGTGGTTGAATTGTACCGACTGGCGACAGATATCCGCCGCCTAGTGTTAGGCGATAAATCAATGGCGCTCCTACAGAGTCTATTGCTCAGTGCTCGAGTTTCCAAGTATGCTCATGCTGGCCATGCTGATGAACACTGCTACGAAGCATGGAGACTCAGCCAAGAACTCTTGGGGCAGTCCGACGCCATCACCCTGACATGTGCCGACATAATGACGCAGTCTTTTGCTGAACAAGAAACAATGACCTCTCAACAGGAAGACATCATGAAGTATCTCATCTTGACTGACTCTGAGATCACTGGTGTCGAATTTAACCAGCGCCTGAAATACCTGGGAATGATTGTGGGCATGTACAAATATCGTGATGACAACAGTTCTGCCCTTAAAATCTCGAAGCAGTTCTACCAGCAGATCCTACAAAAGTATGGAACCAACTCGAGACAATCTTCTGATACTGCAGACTTTTTGACGAGCCAGTTTTCGTCTACTGGTAATGATGCCATGAGTCGTGACATTGCGCGGACCAAGTATGACAATGTTGTGAATACCATGGAAGTGACCGATGAGCGCCGCATCAAGTATACCCTGTATATGGCTCAGTTATACGAGCAACAGGGCGAGATAGCCCAGGCACAGGGTGTACTCTCTAACTTATGGGCCGGTCTCAACTCACGAGACATTGACTCTGTGGATATGATGAACAAAAAAGCCAACGTTGCCCTTGTATACTACCAGTTCCTCCGTCACCAGGGCAGAAGCGACGAGGCTGAAGTCATCATTCGTGAGCTTGTGGCTGACCTCGAGGTGACTGGTGTGCACTCCGAGGCAATGATGCAGCGGGTACAGCTGCTTCGTGCCGAGACTCGGAAGATGCACATGTACAGTCTAGATCGCTCTTTGGCTGTCCTTATGTGGCGATTCTACAAGGAGAACAATCTGGAATACTCTTCAGAAGCTACTACCTTAGCTTTGTCACTCGCAGAGGAACTGGCCAACACCGTCTCGATCGAAGAAAGTACTTCCTTTTCCGGAAGAGACCGCAAGTTGATGGTTGAGTTACTGGACTCCATTACCTCGTCTTCTAGCAACCTCTCTGTATCTACACTGATCCTGTGTCACAACCTGGCCAGCATTTATGTACACGAAGATGATTGGGTAGAGGCAAGCGACTGCTCAAAGGCTGTTTTGCAGCACGTCTGGCCCAATGTGGAGCAAGCTGGCGGATCTCACAAGAAGTTCACCACCGAATTGGCTCCACCTATCGCTGACCTGGCTCTGGTTCTTGCGTACTGTCACTTCCGCAGATTGCACTTGGAGCAGGCTACCATTGTCTATGAGAATGCCTTTGGATCGCTTATTTCATCGGACCGAGTACCCGTACCTTCTGTTCTAGCCGTCGCTAAGGCTGTTGTGGAATTCTACGAGACCACTTTCCAGTTCACCAAGGCACTCACTCTTCTCCACTCTGTCAGTAATTTCTTGACAGTCAGATTGGGTGAAACCCACAAGCATACCATCGAAAATCTCTATCTCGAAGCAGCCCTTGCTAACCGACTTGAAATGAGCCACGAGGCGAAGAGCACATACCAACGCATTTACAAGGCCACCACCCGCGAAGGCAAAATTGCGCCCGAGGGCTTCGAAGCTGCAATTGCTCTCGTGGCACTGTATGAACGCGAGCTTCAATGGGATGCTGCACTTGATGTTTATCGCCACCTGTGGCCTACACTCGTAATTGAGGATAGCATGAACACCTACGATCGCATTATGGTCGAGAGAATGCTTGAAAAGACCTATATGGGCTACATGTCAATCCTGACAACACGTACAAAGACCACAGATTTCTCCGAACGGTACAAGGTTTCATCTGAGTACGTGACAACCTGTCGCAACGTTTACGGTGCTACAAACCAGAAAACACTCAGCGCAACCCTACTCTTCGCCGAGCTGTGCGAAACAAGCGACCTATACACGGATCAAGCTATCACACTTTACAAGATGCCTCTTCAGACGCCCGAGTGGGTCCCAACTTCTCAATCCTCCAAGGGTCTGGATCAAATGACTGCTCCACTGCCAATCACTCTGAAGCACAAGTTGGCCCAACTGTTTGTTCGCAAGCGTGATTCAACTAGCGAGGCTCGCTCACTCTACACAGAGGAATTCCAGCTAGGAAAGAAGACCAAGGGATTTTTCTCAAACACCACACTTTCCTGGCTGCGTGAACTGGCACTCGCTCACTCTCGCCAAGGCACTCCCACATCTGTACAACAGGGCAACGCCCTTCTTCACACATACATCACGGATGTTCTCCACAATGGAGGTGAGTCCGAGGCAATGATGGACTGGGCACGCAAGATCGCCTCCATCTACCTTGAATGTGGCTTTATCGACGGTGGTAACAGTGTCCTTGACGAGCTGCGCCAACGTGTCGTCTATGGCTCTGAGACTTCTGCTCGAGCACTAGGCGACAGAAGGGATGCAATCTTTGTTGCAGCCTTTGAAGAAGCCTTCGGTCGACGTGCAACCTACTCTCAGATCATGACTGAGATGGCGTGCGAGATGCAAACACACCAGGCATTCACAAAGAATCTGTCTGGTCATGATTTCATCCCAACGCTCGTCTCCGGCAACAGGCTGGCACTATTGCAGACGGGTCAGAAACGCACCAGAGCTGCAAAGGACACGCGCAGCAAGCTGTACGAGTATTTCTGTGCTACGCTATCAGCGACATCAATCACAGACCGCGAAATAGTCAAGCAGTTCTACGCTATTTGTCTGCGCGAGGTACATGGCGAGAACTATAACATGGCTATCCTGACAACTACAACAGGCCTTGTTCATGATCTATGCAACTCCGGTCGCTTCAGAGACGCAAGCGATGTTACGGGTGTGCTACACTCATTCCTTCACCTGACTGATGGGTTGAACTCTTACGAAAGCATCATTACCGCTACTAAGCTTTGCCTCTATCTGAGCGGCCACCAGGCAACACGATGCGAGAATGAGAAACTCTTCAGCGAGATGTCCGTGAAATCCAAGCTCCTACTTCAGGAACTCCTCGCATCTTCAAAGAGCATCGGCATCCAGATCGTGGACTTGCCGTTCCACGAACTCAACGACATCATCACCCTTCTAGGTGAATACGAGATGTTCGATGACCTCGAAGAAATCCTTACTCAGTTATGGACATCAAGAATTGTGCAGCGAACCTGGACACCCGATGTGGTTGTCTGGATCGGACGCCGACTCGTGGAAACACGTTTCTGTCGCGGCGCAATTGACTCCTCCATCCAGCTATGTCGGGATATCTGCTACAATCTTCGACAAGTATGGGGAAGCTACGATAACGTGACGCTCGAGATGACGAAGCTGCTATCTGGACTCTTCACTGCATCGGGTGATCATGCCTCAGCAGCAACGCTTCACGAGGGTATTCTTCATGATCTGATGAACGACTCAGATGCCAAGTCTCATCCAGGAGCTGCAGATACTGCTTCGCAGCATGTGGAGCTTCTACGTCGTTCCCAGAGCCGTCTTGGTACGAGCAAGCAGAGTACCGTGCGACAGTCTGCGCATGCAGAAATTGTTGCCCAAATTACTGAAAAGTTTGGATTGAAGTCTGGTCAACTTAAGGGTGTTGGGGAAGCGAATGGTGGAGATTCATTTGGAGTTTGGTCTAAGCCTAGACGGTTTAGCATTGATGTCGAGGATTTGGAGGATGAAGGACAGATGCATCACAATCACCTGCGCGAGTCGAGTGGAGCAGGTATGATGAGTGCATCGGGGACCAGGAGAATTTCAGTACAGGCTTTGTAAGGATGATGGAAGGATTAAATAAATTGTCAATAGTTGAGTTCTTGTTGATGTTAACTAAATTGTGAAGTCTATATAGTCAGTTCAGTCAATTTCACTTTTCTTCAAATTATACAATCCCGTGACCTGTAGTAGATACACGAACTCTTACTTCATATGGTATTTGAACATATGCAAGAAGTGCGTTTATATCGAAATTGCCGGCCAAATAAGATCTCCAAGGTTGTATGTAAAATGTATTTATCAAAGAGTCCGGATATTTTCATAGTTAAAGTGCTCTATACCTAACCTATCTTGTTTCGAAATCGCGTCATCAAGCCTCTTCTCTGCTGTCAAGAATGTCCTCGACACCCACGGAGAATTCAAGTCCAGTTTAACAGGTATTTTGTTCTGACTAGCCCAATCCAAATAACGAATAGCAAGACTCTTTAATCCCTCACATCTGCGAATCTCCACTTCACTCTTTTCATCTGCTTGCAGATACTTGCATTCCCGATCAAGAACAAGGACAGTCAATTGGAATGACGACGCAAAGAAGAAAGGAGCAACAGCTCGACTTTTCGAAAGCGTAGCGTAACATATAGCTTGCAGAACATTAAGAGAATATTTCATGAGTTGGGCATGGTGTGCCTTAATCTGTTCTTCAGCGTTCGCCGGTATCTTCTCCGAAGCCTTTTTCACCAGAAGAGTGAGCAGATCGCTAAGCAGTAGACGAATAGTCATTACTATTGTCCAGTATAGTGTTAGAGCGTGGTACTCCATCATTGCACGGAAGGAGAAAATAATATCAAAGTATGGCTCGTCGTCTCCTCCATTTATGATGGACCAAAAATCAGCTGAGATCGGGTCGGCTCCAACTTCAGGGTGAAGCGATAACCAGGATGAAAGTGTAACTTCCGAGACATAGGCTTTCCAGCCTTTCAATCTTAACTCATTGCGAGATAAAATCAGTTCGGCATGATTGTACATATCAAGCAAAAGCTGGACGGAGTCTTGATTTTCCGTGACAAATGATTGTTCCGTGAGAAGCTGGTCGTATTGAGCCATTATAGACACGATAACGTTGACCTCTATCATTAAAGAATCAGTTGAAGTATAAAGTTCAAAGTTGGTACGGAACTTTGGATTCTCTGTTTCTTCGAGGATTGTTTTCATCTCATTTAGCCATGTCGAACGCATGGGATAACGTTGTTTCCAATAATTATCTGGGAGAAGACTAGGCTGTCTTGCGGACAATGTTTGTAAAATCTGATATTATGTCAGTCATCTAGCAACACCGTATTGATTATCATGGTAGGTCCACCTACAATAAACACACGTGAAAACGCGAGCAACCGAAAATTAGTTTTCGAATAAGCATGCTCTGTGCCTCGAAGAACAATTGCAGAGGCCATACCACGTATATGGGTTTGCCAGTTAGAGGAAGCAGGCGACATTTTCAACTGAAAATAGCTGAATATTAGAATGGAACTTGACTGGTAATGATCTTTGAATGAGACGGAGAGAACATACTTCCCAGAACATCATCACAATACAAAAAAAGGCTAAATGTTGCCAATTATCTTCCGAAATATCGCGGAGACCAGGGCCTACGCATTTCAACTGCGCTAACTGCGTGGACATCGACCCCAGCGCCATTGTATAACTCTGAAGGCTTCGCTGCACTGAGACTGGATCAGTGTTAGCTGCTCCAAAGTGGCCTTGAGCGAGAGCATCAACAGCGAAAATAACAGGCCTCCGGAGAGATGAAGTTTGAGTAGTACCATCACGTAGATTTGAAGAAATCAAGCAGAAGTAGTGATGGAAAACATCAGCAATGGCCGGAGCTTGAAAGGGCTGGGTTCCAAACGACGATAGGAAAAAGGGAATATGTAGATGCGACCGTTCTATAGACGGACATATATACAGAACTGGATCTGACATATTCTCTGAGCCAGTAAGCGCTCGGAGAACAGATACCTGCGCCAAGCGATTTGCGCTGTCGGGAATTGTCTTGATGCGTGCTTTGGCTTTTACACCTGGAGGTCGCCATCCTTCGCTTAGGAATATTATTTCCTCTCTGCGGTATCCTCCGCATTCCTGTTTCCGCTTTTCACATTTATAGCATGTGGGCTTTCTGCCATCTATAAAAAAGTGTTAGAGTTATATCTTATACATGGCTCATAGATGAACGGACCGCAGCGGATCTTCCGAGTGACGCATGTCAGGCATCCCTTCGACCTGGGAACAGTAGGCAAAGCTTTCTCCTTATTATCACCAGGCATTGTATAGTACTCTATGTACGCGACCAATACCCAGAGAAGAGTCCTAGATCAAATTCAGCATGTTGGAGTGCGACAAAGAAGAAAAGGAGCGAGTGTCGTCAGCCTTGCTCCAGATGTCAAAGAGCACCAGATGAGATTTAGCTGTTCATTGGTTGGAAATATAATACGCTAACCATATTGGGAATCTTTACTATATTATAATTGGCTCGCCCTATGATATAGTTCTCCATTGCTTTTGATCTAACCTTAAAATGGATTCATTCATCAACAAGCTATAAACTACAAGTTCGAATTGATGACTGCGCATGGATATTATTTGTTCTAACTAAGGCTTCAGGATCCTATATATTTTGTTAGAGTTACAAGCCCAGTAACAGTATAGACAAAGTGCTCTCCACTCGCTGCATCTCAAAATTCATCATCCCATCCCACAAACCCTCAAACAAGTGTAACTTGATCCTCCAAAAAAGCCAAATCCACAGCACTCGGAGGACTCGAATCTTCTCCAAAAAGACTTCAAAAGTCTCCCAGCAACCCAAACCGGATCGTCATCCAAAATCCAATGCCCCGCCTTCGGCACAATATCAACCTCAAGATCCGAAGCCACATCCTCAAAAGCACTCTCCAAATTCGCTTTCGGCGCAAGACTAGCCTCACCCCCTAATACCAAAACAGGCATAGATAACATATTCCCATCCCCACGAAAAGAAGCATTAAAAAAGCTTGCATCTTGCTCAACCGTCCAACAGAGAAAATATTCAACATGACATGCAATGAGTGCAATCAACTTCCAAGATTCCTTAGTCCGCCAAGCACACTAGAATGGGCAGCCTCATGCACTCCAGCTGTATACTCCGTATTTTGTTTCGGAGTGAGGTGAGCATCAAGAGTGACGGATGACCATTTCAAAGCGAGGACTCCAACACCGATTACCCTTTTGGCTGTATAACTCCGATTGCTCCTTTTGGAATTGTCTTGGCGACACAACTGACCTTCAAAGGGTTGTCTAGAGGCTCATCATGCTTTAGCGGCTCTTGGTAGCTTGTAATGATGTGTGGTTCGCTTGGAGGGATCGACTTCTCGCTAATAGATAGATCTGCTTTGGCGTGGGCCAGAGTTGAGCACTGTACTCCAAGACTAATATAGGGTGACGTGATTCTTGAATTGTATTTGACGAGCTCTCGGCTTTCTTTTCTCAGTATGTAGTAATGATAAAATGACACTGCTGCGTAAAAATAGACATACTCCCCTCGTGCATCATGTATCATGAAAAAAAGTCACCACACACCCCCAAGGCAGGAAAATGTATTGAGTAACACCAGAACTGCCAATGTTTTTTGTGTTTGTGCAAAGTCGCAAGAATATTTATGAGAAGGAATGTTCATGTTAATGATCAAGATCAAGCCGTCAATGCAAAGCTCAACCCCATCAACCCCATCCCACCAACAGCAAATCCAATACCCATGCTTCGATTATGCGTAAGACCCAATCCTTCGCTGAAAAGTTGAAGTGCAACAGAGGTCATCACGCCAGCTGTAGCGGCGAACATTCCCCCGTAGACACCCCACGAGGGACCAGTAGCATCTTTCCCAGTGTGAGATGAACTCCAAATCCAAATTGCGGCGAGACCCGCCCCAGCTGGCTGGCTGATTCCGCCTAGTAGACTAGACCAAAACATTGCTTTCCAGCGGGAGCTTAAAGCGAGGTAGAGGGGTAATGCCATGGCGAAGCCTTCGACGATGTTGTGGATGAATAGGGCCAGGAAGACGGTTAGACCAAGTGTTGGGCTAGCGTGGTTAGTAGCGTATGTGATAAATCCCTCAGGGAGTTTGTGCAGAGCGATAGCGAGTGATGTTTGAAGACCAATGGAGAGGAAGGCATTTTGCGGGACATGGTGATGATGAAGGCTTTCGTCTGTAGGTTTAGCGGAGTCGTAACCTTCGTCTTCGTGACTATCATGGTTATGTTGATTTGATGTAGTACTTGAATGGTGATGAGTATTTCCTTCTGAATGATGGTGCAAATTATGTTCAGATGAGGTGGCGGAGATCGTAGTACTAGCACTAGCACTGGCCGGCACGCTGCGAATAGGGTGCTGGGCAGCAATCGCATCGAAGTATCCCGTGTCGGATGTCGTCAAAACAGAGTCCACATTGGCATGTACCTCGGGTTCCTGGACTGAGTCAGGGTGCATTCCAATACCTTGATGGTGGGGTACCAATCCCGGCCGTGTCACTTCAAAAGTGCTAAGAGTGGGGGACAGATTGACATCTGGAAGCACCTTGGTGCATTCCTGGCCACATGTTTGGGAAACGCCGTAGCATGGTCCGTTCTCGTCACATACGGCCTTGGCTCCACCGACGAGAGAGCTGAGCCGGCGCGAGAGCATCACGCGTAACGATCCCCGCTTGACGGCCTTGGCTGCGGGAGTGGTTCGTTGTATGACCGCGGGAGTTGAGTTGAACGACTTGGCTTGTGCCGGTCGCAACAGAGGGGTGCGCTCTGTGTTACCATTGCTATGGGCATGGGTGTGACTATGCGAATCCTCTTGCGATCTTATTTGACCTTCGCCACGTTCGGGGTCTTGTTCCGGGGCGCCATGACTGTGGGCGCAATCGACGACATGGGATGGGATGAACTGGTGAATGAAAGCGGATACGAATCGAATTACGATGACACCGAGGAGGAAAAGACCGATCAATATATAGGCGGACTGAGAGGGTGAGAAGCCGGCGCGTGTGAGGTACTGCTGTGACGTAGGAAGCATACTATAGAGAGAGGTGAAGAGCTGCCGGTCGGGTTAAAAAGTGAACAGTAGGATATTCAAGGAAGATGAATCGCTTCTTACCATCACACCCGCACTCAGACATAATGAAGCTGACAGAAAATTGTTGCTCTTGGCGATCTGGAAACTTTTATCGTGCATTACCCGGCGCAGTACCAGATCGATGCAGATGACGGCAGCTCCGAGTACACAGGCTATGACAGTATAGTTAGTAGGTAAATTCCTAGAATCGTATACCATCAGGATTCAGATTGTACATACCCACGCCTGAGACTGCACTCATCACCCAGCCCCGAAGATCATTGCTCTCAGCCATGGTGTCGTGGGGAGAATACGAAGACTTAAGTCACTGAGTCGAATGGTTCGTCAGGTTGCGGCGCGTTGACCGCCCGTAGTATCTCTATTACCTCTGCTCTCTGCTCTCTGCACCTTAATGATCCAGGAAGATCGAGAGAAGAATAAGACAAGTTTCAAATAGGGGATTTAAACCCCCTCCTTCTGACAGCCTGCATATTCCTTTCACCCTCTCATTGCTGGGGATGATCCATTTGGCTCCCAAGGTCCTCCTCTCTCTTCATCCTCCCCAGCCCTAAGATAATTACCCCATCCGGGGGGAATCCCAGGACAACCAATAATACACTGAATTCAAGGTTGAAGTAGTATTGACTGGATCCAGGTTTCAGCTGTTGATTTTATATGACTTTCTATAAATAAAAATTGAATAAAAATAACAATCCGATCATCTGGTACTCTATCTCTATCTACAGTATACAAATCAGGTGATCGTTGACTTCTTTGCAGCTGACAACTTCACCACATGTGCAGATCATGATGAACGATCAGGTGGTGTTTATGGTTATGGTTAACTTAGATAAACTATAAGTAGTACCTTTTAACTATATTATTAACTATAATGATTCCCCTCTGTTCATAAATTCATAAACTGTTTCTTCTCCAGCATACTTCCCATACTCCCCAATGATTGGCTGCATCTCCTTCCTTCTACTCCACATTTAATTGTTTCTTTTTCTTCTCCGTTTCCTTTCCCTTCTCCATCCCAAACCCTCTCTAGGCTTTAAAAAAAGCCAGGGATCCCAAACAATGTCCAAAGCCACCTTGGCCGTCATTGCCGCCGCCAGTGCCGCAACTGGTGCGGGTATCACAGCGCTGCTCTACAAACCCCGTCCCCAAGAACAGCAAAAGCAACAACAAAAGCAACAACTGCCTACCACCCAAGACACCCTGAAAGTCCCCTCAACAACTCCAATTCCAACCCTCGCAACCAAAGTCCTCGGCCCCGTCGACCCCGCCGGTGTCCTCCAATACGGCTTCCCAGGCCCAGTCGCCGATGTCCTCTCCTCCCGACCTCTCCACGGCGCTTATGATCGCCGAACCCGCAATCCAGCCTGGGTAGCAGAGCACATCACCCCTCAATCCCTGGCAATCAAAGACGCAGACAGAAAACACAGCACTTTCTTTGAAGATACCTCCATCCCGGCCTTATTCCGCGCAAAGCTCTCTGACTATTTCCGCTCTGGCTACGATCGCGGACACCAGGTTCCCGCTGCAGATGCGAAATGGTCTCAACAAGCCATGGATGGAACTTTTGCCTTGTCGAATATGTGTCCCCAGGTTGGTGAGGGATTCAACCGTGATTACTGGGCTCATTTCGAGGATTTCTGTCGCAATCTGACCAAGCGTTATCCATCTGTGAGGGTTGTTACTGGGCCGTTGTATCTGCCTCAGCGGGATGCGGATGGAAAGTGGAGAGTCAACTATGAGGTTATTGGAAACCCGCCTAATGTTGCGGTGCCCACACACTTTTACAAGGTTGTTTATGGAGAGGATGGGTCGAACTCGCCCTTTGGGAAGGTTGCGCTGGGGGCCTTTGTTTTGCCGAATGCTCGCATTGCGAATGAGAAGAGTTTGTCGGACTTTGAGGTTCCATTGGAGGTTTTGGAGAGGGCTTCTGGTCTTGAGTTTGCCGCTAAACTGGATCCTAGTCGGCGTCGGAGATTATGCCAGGATGTCAAGTGTGACATTACGGTTCGTGAGTTCAACAATGCCAAGAAGAAGTCTTAAGCGACTTGATGCGAGTGGTGGTATATGTATATGAGTGTATCGATATTGAGGATGAAGCTCTCGACGAGACTGAGGAATCGGAAGTGGTGATCAGCTTCCAGGCCGATGGGCTCTGTGTATAAATATAAGAACCTGGTTTATAGCATGGTTCGGGCGTTTGATGGCCCAGGGTAAATATCATTTGGGTATTCGTTTGATGTTTTACAAACTTTGCTCCGACACGGCGGGGCTGTAGCTGTAGCTGTATCTCCATATAGATAAGCCTATTCTTTTCCCTTTGGTCACTAACTGAAGTATATCAGCATTGGAAGGCAACTCCACTCTTTGTCCCAACATTCCCACCACCACCCGCGAATCCAGTTCCCTCAGAACTAATCGCCACAAGCCCAGGCTTAATGCCTTCTTTATCCTTCTTCTTCGACTTCTTCTTCCCGTCTTTCTCCTTCTCCCCAACTTCCGTCAAATCAGTCTCGCAGACGTAACACAAAATCCGAGAATGAGCCTCCTGTTCTTCCTTCGAAGCATGCGGATCCGGCGTATCATTCGGCGTCATAAATTTGCTAACACAAGGTGAACAAATAACATGACCGCATGGTTTCGTAACTAAACGGTCCAAAGCATTAGCACTTATCAGATCTCAATCTCCAACTCAATCCAATCCAAGAAATAAACATACGCATAGCTTTAAGTCCATTGCTAAGATTCTTCTTGCAACTAGGACAAATTCTCGAAACAGACCCATCCGTAGCCTTCTCCTCTGTAAAATGCACCTCAACCAATCCCTTCAATGAATAAGAATGTGTCTGCGTCTCCGACGAACCAGGACAAACCGGCGCAAGTTTCACAGTCTTACTCGCCGCAATCTCATTAGCATCCGTCGAGGGCGTCAAAGACGGAACCCAGAAAGAAGGAAGCGCGGATTTAGGCTCATCACCCTTAACCCTCTTTCCATTTCCATTCCCATTATCAATCGCATTTTCTTTCACATGTCCTTCCTCTTTCCCAGCTTTACCCCCATCATAATCATAATCAACCTTTCTTTTCTTTCCCCCTCAAGACCCATCGAGACAAGTTCAAAATTAGCGACCTCGTCCTTTTTCGCCTGTTCCTGAACCCGCATATCATCCTCTGCAATCCTCTTCTTCGCATCATCTCTCTCACGCTCTAATCGCTTGATCTCCTGTCGCTGAGCAAGGAGATCATTAATTGCGCATTCGCGACAGAATAAGTCGCCGTTGTTGGCGCAGCTGACGGGTGTGCGGGCTGGTTGGAGACATAGTTTGCAGGAGGCGAAGGGGAGGAAGGAGTCGCGGCCTATTACGCTGCGTTTTGTGCCCCAGCTGTTACGAAGGAGGCTTCGTTCGTAGGATGTAAAATGGGGGAGGGAGGTGTTGCGCTTTGAGTGCGCCATTTTTGGTTGTTTGGGAAGGTGTTTGATGTGTAGCAAGCTGAAATTGGTGGTTTTTGCGATGATGCCGTTTTGGGTTGTGGTTGGTTGATTGGTTGGTTTATAGGGATGTGGGGCGGTTCTATCTAGAGTGGGGAACTATGATCTTGAGCCTTGGAGGTACGTGGTAGTTGTAGATATCGGAGCTTGTAGACAATTACAGGAATTGGGATTGAGAGTCGAGGACCTTATTTATAAATTTCTTTCTTTTATTCGTGTTTTAATTTATTTTTTGTGAATGGTCAATCGTAAATGAGCTTTTGTCTAATAGCTGTTTCTGCCGCCTCCCACAAGAACGACAGGTCGTGAATATGAAGACCCGAAGAAATAATGCTGCAAGTTTCTTCTGAAAACAGAGAGACACGTAGATGGAAATGGGAAGAAGACAGAGACGCTTACTGGGAGCATGGGTATGAATGGAAAACAAGCACAAAGTCACAAGTCACACCATGATGCTTTCCAGAACAATGAAACAAGACAGACAGATGACCGGGATTCATGAGAAACCGAAATGAATTGAGTAGGCCATCGATGCAAAGAGCCCAAACGAGAAGAGATCGCAAAAAAATGAAAAAGTAAGGGGTATAATAATCGTTAAACAGCATTGAGAGCAGGCGAGGCTATACAATGATAGATTCGTGGGAGACGGGCGAGAAAAGAGGGAGAGATACAGAGATCCCAGCGATAGAAAAGACGCGAGTCTAGTCTAAGCTTCTACGGCTTGTTGACGTAGGTTCTCAGATGAAGGGGTGTCCGTGATCCGTTCGCTAAGGGAAGTAGTTGATGAAGTTGCTCTGTCATCACCTGGGGCCGTCAGATGAGGACCGAAGATAACGGACCCTGAGCCGGAAGGTGGACGGGGAAAGTTCTCGGGTTCAACTTGTTCTGATTCCTTTTGGTCAGGTGCGATTGAGGTAGTCGGTTCGTGAACAGGACTTGGTAGTTGATCGCCAAATGTTTCTTGTGCGTCTTTGAAGAAGTCCATTACCGGGCCATCGTCGCTGTGGATGCTAAGTCTCGTTGTCGTGCTTCCACTTCGGATCGAGTAAGGTCGACCGCCGTCAAGTTGGTTGTCTGAGGTAACTGAACCGTGACTGTGGATAATTGCAGGCTCCGAAGCTCTGGGCTCATCATGGGGAGTTGGCTTTCGGAGCTTGAGACGTTCCTCAGAGGGCATATTTTCCCATTCAGAACCAAAGGTTACGACAGAGGCCTTTTTACCGTGAACCGTGAAGCTAGGCGTCTTTCGGGGTAAGATGTCGTTGACTGGATCATTCTCATCATCGTCGAGGGGCGGAATGCTGGACACAGATCCCCGGTTCTTCTTGCCACGGGAATGGTGACGAGGCATATGAGGTGAGTCCCTGAGAGTGCGATGGAGACTTCGGCGCACTCGGCTTGGCTTGTGGTCGCTATGAGAGACCTCCGAAGTCTCGTCGACTCTGTTATCACCATCTGGCTCCGGAATGTTGCTAGAACGCTTTCGTGGCGGCGGAGAGCCACTGAAATCCAACAGTCCAGTCTCTCTGAGAAGTCGATCCTCGCCCTCATCGTAACTAGCCGGAGTGGTAAGTTTTGATGCCCGAGAACCAAGGCTGGCCCCGTCGAATTTACTCCCGTGACTGAGAACCGAAGAGTCCCGCTCTAATTGGGTCGCCTTTTCATCCGCAGGCTTGTCAGCTAAAGCGAGGACTGAAAGGGGTCGGCCAACACGGGCAAAATCAGATGAACTGGTGGAAGCTGGAATGCTTGGGCGGCGTGTCTCGTCCGTGGTTGATGGTTGCTGTAGAAGGCCAGTGTCAATGGGTTGCTGGTCAACGGCGGATGTCGAAGCTGGCTCATTTGTATCGTGACTAGAGACAGTGTGAACAATACTAGGATTCCGATGGACGCTAGGGTCGGACATGATGGACGGCCCAGAGATAGAGGCCAGCCGTGTAGCCTCTGATGATGCTGTCTGTTCCCCAACGGACCTAGCATGGCCTTCAAAAAAGCTCTCGCCTTCACCCATATCGCGAAGAAGCACCTCACGGTAGCATATATTACGCCATATGTCTTGTCTAACCCATTTGATCTTCGCTGACATGCGTCCTGCAGCCATGATGACATTTTCACGAGCCCGGGCATTGACTGGAGTCATAACCTGAAGGTGCCGTGCATTGCGTAACAACTCCTCCAGCTGTTTCTGTGTCACAAAGAGCTTTTCGTTCGTTTCTCGGACCTTTTGGCGCATCAATTGCCTTCGTGCCGCGACAAACTCAGCAACAATATCCGTTGCAATGCTAGGCGAGGGAGGCTCATCGCGATCCACTGAAGGGTGGGAGTTGACAGATTCTGTTTCAGCCCGCTGGCTCGTGCGATACCGTTGACCCTCGTAGTTGGTAGCAATCATACCCTTCGTGCGTACACCTGTAGTTCGGAAGGCAGCAGCGTAGTTAAGTTTGGCCATCCAGTCATTCATCTCATTCTCAGACGCAGCGAGGAAAATTTCCTCCAACGCACCATGGCGGACAAAGCTGAACGCGTATTTGTGCTTCTTGTAATTCGTGTCTAAAAGAGCGACAGCATCATGCGTAGACATGATACCATCGGGCTTGAACTCAGCAAGAGGGGGTCGAAAGACAAGGGTGCCTTGTCGGCCATTCTTCACGTAGTGGTCGTGTTGCGCCATCAAAGATCTTACCCAAGTGACGTTGCGGAAGAAGTAGAGTTGAGAGAATGTGAGGACCGCGCCCCATTCCGCCCATGGAGAACGAGCTCTCTTCTTTTTCGGATCCTTTCGCCATAACAGGCCCACCTTGGCCACCTTAATATCCACTAGACCAGGATTGGAGCCTGCGGGGTTATCAATGCTCATTTTCATAAAAGCATCGGGACGTGAGCGCAGCGAGACAATCTGTAGAATGCCTGACTTGGTGAACGCTTGGTGGAGGTCATCCATATCTGGCGGGCCAGAACTTCCGAAGTGGTTGTATGAATCCTCAAGATCTATCACGTCTTGCAAACTTGGGCGTAATGATTGAACTTTGCCATCCATAATGAGTGTGTATGGGTCAACCGGTTCGCGTGCTATCCTGGACAAGTTCTCCGAGCTAGTGCTCTTGAATAGAGCGCGACGAGGTTTGGCCAAATGACGATCTCGTGAGTTTGCATCTTCCACATGAATGAACGGAGTGTATGAGATGTTCTCATAGAAACATTCAAGGATCTCGTCATAGACACCTTCCCCACGAGTGTTTTTGACGTAATCGTGCTTCTGCATCTTTCGCTTATTGTTCTTGTTAAAGACGTCGGTATGGAGAATCAGAATGGAGAATGCAATAAAATATGCTTGATCTGTGGGGTGAAAATTCAAGTCAGCTAAGTTTCAACCCAGGAATAGCTCAAGGCTCATATCCGTAAACCATACCTGTCGTTGCAAAGATCCCTGGATTACACTCATGATATCGGTCGGCGAAAGCCTGTAGGAACCGGTCTATTTGTTGTGTTTCCTTCGGCAATTCCACTTCCATCAGAAGTTTGCGAATCGCCATGTCAATTGGGTCCCCAAAATAGGCAAATGATCTCATATATTTTCTTAGAGCAACCTTGAAGAACTCATCACTTGATTGGGAGAGAACACCACCAATCATTCCCCTGGGGATGCTTCCCTCCAACTTCTCCAAATACGTTGCCGGTGTATCACTTTCCTCTTTCTCCGGAACGGCTGGAAGATCCGGTTTCGAAATGGGAGTCGATGAGCCACCGAGAGCAGGCGAACCATTTCGTGGAATCGGGGGCTCTGAGTTCTGTCTTAACCGCTGGGATATGTTGAAAAGATCACCGAAGCTTTTACGGCCGGTCGTAGAAGTCGAAGTGCGACTCGAGGATACCAAGTACGGTACTGGCGACAAATCGTCTTGTTGGTTTTCGGCCAGCGATCCCATAGTGGACGATCTGCCTCTGTTACCTTTGTGTGATGGATTGGATCGTATGGAGCGGTTCGAGTCATTGCGTAATAAAGGTGGCGGGTTTCCGGCCAGCCCTACAGAGGAACGAGACGGTGAAGGGAGAGGAGAGACCTGATCTTGGTCACCGGATCCATTTGATTTCGGGGTATCCGATGGTGGGAACTTCGGACCGTTCATTATCGATTGACTCGGCGGGACTTTCGGAGGAAGAGGAAACAGAGGGCTGCGGGTTCGCTTTAAACGTGGCATTCGGAATGCTCTTTTAGAGGAAGTTGTTGACGCGAGGGCTTCACGGGGGGAGTTGGCGCGATATGCTGCCTGGTCGCCATAACTTTGATCTGATCGTGATGATTCGGAGAAACGAGGATCTGTAACCGATGAACGTTGAGAGTCGTTGGGTAAATCGCGGCTCCCGCTTCGTAATGAGGTCGTCGAAAGTCGACCTGGCTCCTCCATGCTTCCCTGGAAGGTCGAGAGATTGGAATCGGCCTGCGAATCCGTTGACCCTTGTGTTTTCCGTGCCGGCTTTGATCTGGGACGATCGGCCGAGCTTCGTGATAGTTCCTCCATCGACTGCTTCCGCGACGAGGGTCGCAGCTTGAATCTATGTTGACTTTTGGCAGATTGATCGAGCTCGTTGCTGGTTGGGGCGGTAGTGATGATTTTAGGGGCTGCAGTATGAAACAAGGAGATAGTTAGCCTTGCAATGGTGTATCCCATTTATATCTAGTTGCCACAACTAGCTCTCATTGAGACATCCACTTACGCGGCAAGGAGGGCACTGGTGGAGTTTCCTGCTGGGCCGTGGCGTAGCTTTTGGACAGCTGCGGGTCGGATGCATGTCGTAACCTCATGAAACTGAATCTATTTCGTCGCAAGCTAGGTGTATCTCCGGAAGAGGGGCCCGCTAAGTCAGACCGGGTCACCCCATGGTCTGGAAACTCGTCGAGCATCTCGAGCCTAGATTCGTCGGCTCCGTCCTGGGGGGAAGGTCCTAAGCGGGCATCTGACTCGGAGAGTCTCGGTTCGGACATCGGTGGGTTTGGACGTGGCAGGTGTTCACTGCGACGACCTTGGGCGTGAGGTTCGAGGGTGTTTTGCCGTTTGGAGTTCCCATCGGCGACAAGCCGTAGGCCTTTCCAATGCATGACTGCGAAGGATGGTAGCGATCAGACCCATGCGTGGTCGGTGCCTTGCAGTTTGCAGATGTCTGATTGAGAGGGAGGGGGTGGGGAAAGCAGGGAGAACCAAAAAATGGAAATGACCAGGAATAAAAATTTGTGACAAGAAGGGTAAGAAGGATAAATTAGGAGAACATGGCGACGTGGAGTGTTCCAGAACGCGGTGGGATAACGGATTTCGGAGGTGGAGAGGAGATCCGTCGTCAGCTTTGCAAAAAAAGGGGAACGCGGGAAGGGGGAGAGAGCAGTGGATTTGCGCGCCCACCACAAGGAAACTTAATCCTGATAATGGAAAATCGGAGGAACAAACAAATAAGGTAGTATCAAATAATAAATTCTTTATAAAGAGGCAAACTTAACTAACAAGAAGAAGATGAGGGGTAGTAGGAACAAAAGGTGAAGTCTGAGCGCGACAAGGCCAGAAACAGCACGAAATCATGCAGTTTGTTATATGGTTGGGTCTCATTGGTTCTAGAACCTCGAACGTTCAAGGGTCTGGACAATGAAGATTATTACTGTATGTCATTATATATATACAAATAGTTTTACTATATATAAGTTTAGGTTTATATATCAGATACTTCAAACACTCCGTATAAATAGAATTCAGCATTTCTTTCACTGCTTGTCCCTCTGGTTCACAAACAATGTCTCGCGTATCGCGTATAGATACCTCAACTTGTACATAATAAAAGGCTCCACCATACTGTGCGGTGTACAACCAGGAATTGACTTTAAACTATTAATCAGTAACTTGAACCAACAAAATTTATTTATATAATAAAACTAGACCCCAGGATTTAATACAAGCCAATTTAACATACTCCCTCTCTTATTCCCATCTCACTGCTAGGTGTTCCTCCAGGGCTATAGTGGATCTCATCTGCCGAGTGGGGCTAAGCTGTGCCGCGACTCTAGGGCCTGAACAAGCCAGAGTCTGGACTCGAGCTCATTGCGAATGCTGAACTTTAAAGTGGAAAACAAATCCACTACAACCAGGCAGTGAAAATTCAGGTAAGAGTCCATCCCCGTGGTGGACCGACCACATAATATAGCAGATCATGTACTATATGAATGGCCGACCTTTAATAATGACTGCTACAGTTACCCCGATAAATAATCTCACTCCTTCTAAAATCGGTGGGTTTTGAATACGCGTTACAAATAATATACTACACGTCTGTCCAATGGGTTTCCCAAACATCAGCCTAATCGTCTCTCGTAATAACTTTACTAAGATTGATTGTAGTAGATACCAACATCTCGAGATCATAAAGAGGGTACGGATTCCAGACTTGATTGACACAATTCAAGCATCATCTATAACAAGATAGCCACCAGGGCCATATGATAACATAGCATCTATACAAACACACCCCTAACAAGACAAATTGAATTCGAACCCATCTACTCACATCTGACGAACCCACTAGACCCAATCCACGACTCTTGCTTACCCCAATCCTGGTCCTTCTTCAAGTCCGTGTGAGTCATGATCCCACAGTAAACAGCCGAGCCACCAGAATTGGCATAAACAACTCGAATAGGTGAATGAGCCTGGTTCTTAATAGACTTTTTCTGATCAAGCGCCTTAGCGCCCTTCCAAAAGACAGGATACTCGAGCAGATCAATGTTGGTCTTCTTGCATGCAGCCTCGTCCCACGTGAGCTTGTCTTTGTTTGTATAGGCATGTGGGTAGCCGGTGCTGTCTTTATGATTGACACCGAGGCTCTTGACAAGGTCTTTGGCTACGTCGACTTCGACAGTGAAGCTTTTTGTGGACGTTTTCTTAGCATTGGTTTTGTCTGTTGCTCGGCAAGTGACAGTTGGCTGGTATGTGCGTTAGATTTTGACCTCTTTTCTTCCTTTTGGCTTTGAAATGAAAGTAAAGGATAGATGAATGGACGGGTGGCTTACTCCAGCGCGAGCTTCAAGATCACCGGCACGAGCTTCGAGGCTACCAGCGCGAGCGTCGAAGTCAATGGGACCAGCGAAGATTGGGCTCGCGAGCAGGGCGATGGGAAGAAAGGCGTTGAAAAAGTGCATGCTGAGTGATCGATTTAGATGAGGAAATTGACTTGGAAAGGAAGAGAGTTGATGATTGTGATAGTCTATTTATAATATGCTCTTGAGTATATTGACAGAGGTATTGCAGCATCTCTCTTTGTCTGTTAGACTTTGCGTTCCATCGCCAAGAATAGGGTACATCACAGCCCTGGGGCGATATTGACGATGAAAATGTGTTGGAAAGGCTACAAGATGTTATTACAACATGCCTCACTATCGTCAGTCTCTGGGTTCCATCGCCAAGATGGGATACATCACGGGTTTGGGGCTACATTGGAATGAATGGTGGATACAAGGCTCCAGTCCGTAGGCGAAACTTGGCGTGAATTGTAGATCAATGGTGCCTATTCACTCAAAGAAGAGAGAAGTGCGAGCCAAGAGCGTGTAGAAACAACAATATTTAGAAGAACGTCTGATACGATTACTCCATTTAGTTGATAATCCTTCCATCGACAAAAATGTCCCCCAAAGCTCGCAATCGGTTGAATAAGCGCAGAGTATTGTTAAAATTCAGTTTGAAAATAGAAGTTCCCCATATGAATGAAGTCACGAAGGAGGAAAGGAAGAAACATTGGGGGCTATAGGGGCCAAAGATCGACGGGGTGGCGGAAGATCGACATGACCCTGCAGCCTTAGGCCCAAGAATGAGCCGCCAAGGAAGACACGCCACATAGTGCTTCACTTTTACCAACTCTTTATCTTAACTCCCTCTAATTCCAAGCTGATATTTCTTACAAAAAGGAACTGTTTTCAATCTGCATAATAACTGAGCACCCATCATGTCGACCTTGGAGACAAACCCAGACTACTCAGAAGAAAACGAGAACAAACCCCTCCCATTCAATCTATATGAAGAAGATGACGAGGAACAAGATCTCTGGATCAAATCAAGACTAGAGTCTCTAGTCAACGGAGCTCTACAGCCCAGTCAACTCGCTGCCGAAATCGACAACAAAACCACAGAAGATACCAACCGACAATACGAGGCATTAGTTAGCCAACTGAAAGAAGGCGACGACGACGACCTTGTCGTTCCCCCCCCTAGAATACACCTTTCCCCATTGTTCTCGGCAATCGTGCGGCTATTATTTGCCTTTCCGGCAAAGCACCCGGGCCAAAATGCTATCGTGGAATTGCTTCTCGCATTGAAAGCTCTTCCCCGTCATCCAATATATGCCGGTCTTCCCTCCGATGATCTCAGCAAGCCCCACCCCACAGTGACACTCTGGCCCTTTGGTGAACCGGAAGGAGACTGGCAGATGTTTTGGCTGTATTTCCATGATGAAATATTTGGTACTGAACCCCGATCAGCCAAATTTGTGTTACCGCTCTAACTATATTATCTAGAATGGCTTCCACCATATCGCTTGCGAAACCTCAACAGTGCCATGGCTCGGCTAACCGCGTTGGAAATTTGTAACTGCGCGGAGCAAAGTGCTCTCCAATATATCCTACCTTCAAGTAGAGACTATCCCGATTTGGAGAAACGGCCGATCGATGGGCCCAATATTCTAGGCAATAACTTGATTGCAGCCGCGCAGTGGATTTTGACATCCGATGAAGGCCGTTTCGTTTATCGAGAGTGTCAAAGCTCTGAAAGTCAGTCTGAGTCGGAAGATAGTTGGTCTATTGCCAATTGGCAAGAGTGGAAAAGGCAGTTTGCTTTTGTTGCGGGGGATGAGCGATTTGCTGTAAACTATCGAACTGTTGCTGGAGATGCACATCGTCGAATGCTGGAATATGAAGGGAAATAGAGTCCGTGAAAGCAGTTTGTATTTACAATATGTACCTTTTACATTATAGAATTGATTGATCGACTAGTTTCTGAATCTGGACAATAAAAAACCACCACTCAATCATCTATAAATATGTTGAAATTCCGATCAGTAAGTTGCAAACGATAGTTCAGTCCTAGGAAGAAATTGACCTACCAGTAATAATACCAAAACTTGGAAAGTTTGGGCGCGGGTTAAAGCTGGAATAAGAATCAATGCTAGCTTTATGGCTCATCTCACTGGGATCAAGCTCAGGTATACCATGAACCAATCCGAGCCCGTCAAGATCATGATTATTCTCGAGGTCATTCTGAGCACTACCCAAATTTGGATTGAAATTTTGCATAAATGACCAATACCATGGGTCATCGAGATCAAATTCACTAGGGCCCATCACATCTTCCTCCTGGGATTCCGGCTGTTCCGTTAGGAGTCTTTCGGCTTGTGGAGTTGTGCAGGTGTTACGAGAAGACTCAATCATCCATGGAAGCTTAGGAAGCCCCAAGACTAAGGGCATAGTATCTCGAATAAGAGGAGGAAGTAGTTCATCACGCGGAAGACGTCCCATCGCAAGACTGTAGTCGATACAGGTTGAGATTGACAAGTAAGCGCGGGGGTATTTGAGAAACGCCTCTACCCATCCTTTCACACGCAAGTTATTGAAGGGGGTAACATGAAGACCTGATTGGTCGTCCTCAATACCGTGTGGTGCCTCCGATGGGTTGAAATTGCGATTTTTGGATAATTCAGGGTTCTTACGAAAAACATTCTCTGTGATCGTATATGCCAGCTGGAGCAGATGATTGGTGCCCTGAGAAAAGAATTCAGTTACGTCGTAGGCTCCACGGGATTTTGTGACAACGTCAGCACAATAATTCAATGCAGTTCCCCGCTCGAGACTTTCAGAGTGACTTGGCGATAGTTTAGCATCTATTGCAGCTAGTATCATCGGAGTACCACAATATGCGAGCCTAAGAAAAGTGACGTTAGTCTCAGTGGAATGATTCCTTATTGATTCAAATAATATTTGCGGTTGTGCTGGTAAAGCCTTACACGCTGATTGGTATGTTCTCTGTCAAGTTCTTCGATGAAAAGAACTTCATAATCTGTGTCATATGATAGACAGAGCTCTTTAGATCCTTTGCTATAGGGAGCAATATCGCAGCAGAAGAATCTTGAATGAGATCAAAGTGGCTTTCAACGAGAAAGGTCTCATAGTGAGCGAGCGCGACACGGGCACTCCTAAGATAGTCCACCATTAGCATATCTAGCGTCACCCACGTGGAATTCCATAGAGCATACCCGCGGAGCGTAATGATAGACTTACTGATAATGCATGAGTACCAGGTTTGTGAGAATCTCAATACTCCCCTGCTGCAATGAGTCTCTTTGATAAATCCGGGACTGGGTATCGTCTTTCCACCGAGTCAGTCTATCCCTGAGTTCCTTAACTTCCAGCATGCTTCTCTGAAGCCCATTGCTAGATAGACGAGGAGAATAGCCATCAAAAATAGAAAATACAATAGACACAATATCCGTGAGAATAATGGCAAGGCGACACTGTGCCTGGAAAAGCTTGAGAAGCAAACGTTTTGCATCTGCGGTGTAGACCGGAGAATAAAGAATTTCATCTGCAAGATCATCCTCGTTCAAATGATCCATGGAAAGTCCAAACTCAGCAGAGATGAAATGAGGCCTTCTATGGCGCCCGAGCCACAATATCTTGTCTCGAACAAAGATCGCCCAGTACAATCGTTTCTTGGTGATTCTTATTGGATCATTGGTTGAAATATTTAGGTCAAGCTCGGCTGCCATGGAGTTCTGGATTGCACAGATGTTCCAGGTCATTGGTGCCTCTGGGTCTTCCGCGGTGGTATGGAAGGTTAGTAATAAACAGCCTTGGGCTCTAGATATGGCATCTGCTTCGAACCCTGTGTCATAAAGAGTCTGCGAGATATACGTCATTAGTTTATTGGTTTTATCTCTAAAAAAAACATCACCAACCTTGGCGCGATCATATAGTGCCCTGCGGGCAGTGTGGGTGTCCGGAAATCCCCATTGCTGGACCACTTCAACTGAAACAAACTAGACAAATCAATAATGAGAGCGGTGTAATGTGTAGAATTAGAAAGGGACATACTGCACAACTGGCAAGTAGAATCGCTTGAAAAACAAATAAAGATAGCTTGGGATAGTATGTCGTGTTGTCATTCTCCTGGATAAAAGCACCCCAAACCATCGCTTCGTCCAAAATAGGAAGTGAAGGGTGTATCAGCAGAAAATACTTCCTCAAAAATACTTCAGCAATCTGCCTCCGAGGAATATCCAGACAACAGCGAATTGAGATATTGTGCACTTCATCCATCGGCAAAGTCGACAGTCGATCTAAATCAAGAAAATTCTTCGGAAAGCCCTGCGTTGTACTGCTATTGCTTACGACTGGCTCTTCACCAAGGCCAGACGATTGAGCTATGGAATCCCAGTCAAAGTTCCAAGGTGCCTCTGTCAACGGCTGTATCTCGGGATCATTGGATGGTTCTGCGCTCGAAGAGAGCTCCGGTGGGGAAACCCGTTGGGTTGTTTTGTCCGCTGCTTTGGGTTCATCGTTGGATCTATTCTGAAGCTTCTTGAAACGAGAGGTCGCGTTGGGACGAAGTGTGCAGTCTGTTCTTTTGTCAAGAGTGCAGTTTGTGCACGGGTATCCCGAAATTGCAGCGTCGCAACGGACTTTCCGCGCGTGGCAATAGTAGCATGCGGCTGCAGCTCTTCGGATACGCTTTTGGATGAAGGGTACTCTTGTATTCTGAATTGATCGAGCAGACTGGAAAACGGAGCGTGTATTTTCTGCCATTATGTATGGACTTTTAAGTGTGGTTAATTATGGCAGGCGTAGGGTGGGGGATGCAATTTGGTCTATGTGAGATGATGTTGATACAGGTAGAAAGTGCGGAGTAGCCGATTCATTTTGAACCTGATTAGATGTCCAATTAGAAAATTGCCGATAAAGAATTCAAACAACCCATATTCAATATTTGGTGGCTTGAAATTTCAATATATGAAAATTGTGATTGAAGGATCAAAGGTCTGTGAGACGCACATGTCCTCGTATGGACCTCGTCTCTCTGACCATGTTTTCATATTTGCACATTGAGATAGAGACACAAATGACGCATAAAATTTCATAATGTAGAATTAACATTGAAATTTAATTTCCCTGCCAAAAACGTCGAGTGATCCACAACTTCATACGAGACTTGATGCGGGGAACGCTAATTCCCCGCGAGCAGGATCGATGTATCCACCGATTATCTTGCGGGGTTGCTTCTTCCGACTTACCTCGGACCGCTCTTGCATCTAGACTTCTGTACCTTTGTAGCGAGACGTTAGTCTAAATTAGGTACCCCTCATGCTTGCTTATTTCGCTTACAGACCACCTCATTCCTAATTATCAGCGCTTGAACCTGGAAGCTGGAAGATTAAGACTTGAAGGAATCATATGAAGTAGTTTTCGATGTCGGATTTTTACGTCAAGAACTCACCGAGGTAATCACACCACTTTCATTTGAGTACTATAGATTGAAAGTTGATACTGATTGGGTGTTAAGCATGGGCCCTTCTAAGCAGCGACATCATTACACCTCTTGTCACGATCTTAAAAGAGACTCTCACGCCAGAGGTTCTCAAGGAGATCTGATCATTGATTGGAGATCTGCCCACTCATCTGAAAGATCCTATCTCATTAGTCAAGCCGATCGAAGAACTCATCTCTGATGTCTTGACACCACAATTCCTCAGTGAGATTAAGGCTCTCCTAAAGAATATTCCACCCATGATCAAGGATATTTCTACCACACTGGAGCCATTGGCAAACACTCGGAAGAGTCTCATGACAGATGAATTCATAGAGGACATTCAAAATCTTTTGAAGGATTTACCATCGCTTTTGGATGACTTCCTCTTCTCAGCTCGAACATCATTAACTCTATCGGTACTCTGCTGAAGGATTTCTTGACGCCTAAGTTCATTACCGAGATTGGATCATTGATCAACGGCTTGCCCGCGATTATTAAACAGCTAGTCCCTCTTTTGGAACCCGTGGAAAGTCTCATTAAAGAGGTGTTGACGAAGGCATTCATCAGCCACATTACAACCTTGCTGAAAGACATCCCTAGTCTTTTGAACACGTTGCTTCCACTTATTCCTATGATAGAGACTCTTATCAAGGATATACTGGCACCCGAAGTTATAAATGTTGTGGGGCAACTTATCGAAGCAGTACCTGGTCTTCTCAAGACAATGCTTCCTCTTCTACCCAGGCTGGAGACACTGGTTAAGAGCAAACTGATCCCCGAGATTATTAACCTTCTGGGTCAAGTGATTGCGCAGGTACCGAGTTTGATCAAATCTGTCTTACGACTTGTGCCATCGATTATCGATCTGATCAAAGATATCCTGACACCAACACGTTAATCAAAGACGTCAAGTCATTGCTTGCTCAGATAACAAGTCTTCTGAGTAATTTGATGCCTCTGATACCTCCAATCGAAAACTTGATCAAAGAGGTCATCACTCCCGAATTGATAGATGTACTCGAATCCGTGCCTGAAGATGTGCCAGGTCTTATTACTCGTCTACTGCCCCTTTTGTCGGCCACTAAATCACTCATATCTGACGTCTTACAATGGAGTTCACGGATGAGATTGAGAAGGTTCTTGTCAATCTTCCTGGATTGCTGAACTCAATACTTCCACTCTTACTGGTGCTAGAAGAGGCAATTCCAAAGATCTTGGCAAAAGAAATCATCTCCCCCATTGAGTCCTTGATCTCGGCTCTGCCATCCATCATTGATGCTATTGCGCCTCTGCTGAAAGGAAGCACTATAAAGTCTTTAGTGAATATCATAACGGACCTCTTCACATCACAGTTCCTCTTAGATTTTGGAAAGATCGTGACTGTCATTCCATCACCTTTACACGATATCGTTCCAATCTTGGCACCAGATTTCATCAAAGCCGTTGAAAACCTCCTAACAACTATTATAACACCCAAGCTGATCAATAGCTTTACAGACCTGATCCAGGTAGTGGTTCCAGTTCTGGGAGATTCAATCCCAATCATTGGAAGCAATGACGTAAAAAGTCTTATTGCTGGACTGCCCAAGATCATCAACGGAATTTTGTCTGTTTTAACTGTTGAGTACCATCCTTGCACTTGAAAAGATACTCAAGGGCCTCTTGATCACCCAGTTCATTGGAGACGTGGGAACAGTCCTCAATTCTATCCCACCACTGCTTCACAGTCTGGTGCCGGTCTTTGGTACAGAAGCTCATCAATGACGTGACAGATATCCTGACACCCGAATTTTTGACGGATATTGGGGATGTAATTGCAAAAATTCCCTCTTTGATATCTGCCGCCCTCCCAATTTTCACTGGTGGTGTTCTTGCTACTCTTGTTCAGAACCTTGTGCCCTTGGTAAAGGCTGTTGCTGCGGTAAATTAATATCTGTCCACGACTTTTGACTTTTTTTTACTGACAAAATGTAGCCCTTGCCTATCTTGACTAATATACTGGCTTCTATATGCAATGAGTGATGATCAACGTTAAAAAATTGAGTATGTAGTAATACAAAGTCTAGCCAAACATTATTATTCTATACATCATCATCAAGAGCTTATCTTATCCACCTCGCCTCCTGTTGGAGCCGGGGAATAGTGGAGCCGCCGTGATCCCGGCTAGAATCACTCATTGAACCCATGTTCAACATATTCTCCTTAACCACCCCCGCCCCTCTCTTTTTCACATTATACCATTCGAACTTGGTGAATGAAAGGTGCATCTAGGTCGTGATGCGTCTCTTGTCCGCTCTTGTCGTATATGGGGCTTTAATCCCATCCATTTCCGCAGTTCCCGCCGGGTCCAGTATCGTACCATCGCAAGAACCTCAGCCTCAACCCGCTCAGCTCCTCACCCATTCCTCCATTACCCGCCGCCCATGGACCCGACTACGAGACTGGGTGATTGAATCTGTTTGGGGCAACGGTCACTGCTCCTCATCTCATAGACACCCAGGTCCACCACTTAATGTACGAGAGCGTTATGAGAATGATGTGGTTCTCCGCTTTCACTTGCGTCATCCGGAGGAAGCAACTGCGCTTGCTGAGGCCTCACAGGCCTTAGTGCTAGATATCTGGGACACAACGGCAGAGTTTGTAGATATACGTTTGGCTGATGATATGGTGCGTCTGAATAAATTGAAAGGGCCGAATCGCGACCGTGCATAATCCCCATCTAACCATTTGCTCTTTGGAACAGATCCCCTCCTTGCTAGACCTGCTCCCTTCCTCGCTACGCGCATCGCATACGCTACTCATGGATGATTTAGTTGAAATGATCTATGCGACATATCCGAGACAACATCATAATACTTGGAAGACAGAACATGGATTTGCCGCTGGTCGGAAATCATCCACGGTTGACGATGTCTTCTTTCGCGAATACCAGCCACTCTCCGTTATTGTGCAATGGATGCGGCTGATGTCGTCAATGTTTTCGTCCCATGTCCGGTACACAAGCATTGGACTGTCGTACGAAGGTCGCGAAATCCCGGCCTTGCGGTTAGGCACCTTTAACTCCGATTTCCGCACTGCAGGTCCCCGCAAGACGATTCTCATCGTTGGTGGCTTACATGCTCGCGAATGGATCAGCACCTCAACCGTTACCTATGTCGCATACAGTCTCATCACACAGTATGGGATTTCGCGCGCGGTCACTCACCTCCTAGACCAATATGACTGGGTTCTAGTGCCTACTCTCAATCCAGACGGATATGTCTATTCATGGGAGTCAGATCGTCTATGGCGGAAGAACAGACAGCCCACTGGTCTTCCATTTTGCCCTGGTGTTGATTTGGACAGAGCTTGGGATTTTGAGTGGGACGGTGAATCCACTCGTTCAAATCCTTGCTCCGAAAACTACGCTGGGTCGGAGCCCTTTGAGGCCCTAGAGTCTCATCGATTTGCCCAGTGGGCAACTAATGAGACTTCAAGTGGACGCGCAAACATAGTGGGATTTTTGGATCTTCATTCGTACTCACAGCAGATCCTATATCCTTATTCCTATGCCTGCTCAGCCGTCCCCCCAACCCTGGAAAGTCTGGAGGAGCTGGCCTTGGGTCTTGCTAAGACCATTCGACACACCTCTGGCGAGATATATGACGTGACCTCTGCTTGTGAGGGCATTCTTAATTCTGGCTCAAGCTCCTCCGTTACCTCGGGCGGCAGCGCGTTGGATTGGTTCTACCATAAACTGCATGCCGTATACTCTTACCAAATAAAACTCCGGGATCGTGGCAGCTACGGGTTTCTGCTACCTTCGGAGCATATTGTACCGGCAGGTGAAGAGATCTTCCATGCTGTACTCGCATTTGGCAAATTTGTCTGGGGAGATGCCTCTACATTTCCTGCCAGTGAGACTGAAATTGACTTGAAGAATGCAGCTGGTGGCCAAAAACCATTGGTTTGATACCCCCGGCACATATCCCAGTGAATTCCGCATATCACATACTCTACTGAAAGTCGTTGACGACATATTGCATACTCGAATGAGGCGTTTGGTCATTTCTTGTTTTTGTTTTCTTTCTTCCCACCCCTTTCGCCCCATTGTGGTATGAGCAGGCCTAGTAAATATTGTCTTTTAACGAACTGGATTAAGCTACTTAATGTGCGACAAATGTGAAAAAAAATAATGAGACATGATTTGAAATGGCATTAGCAATTAACTATTAAGAATAGCTCATTACATCAAAGCAAACTCTTACAGGCACTTAACCCAATTCCGAGAGCAATGGAGTATCAAACCGTCTTGAATCGAGCTGGTCCAGCCCAAATCCTCAATGTCTTCCCCCAAACCTGAAGCCCAACAACAATCAAACATGCACCTCCCAAGATCCCACACATAGTCCCGAACTGTCGAATAGTCCCCATTTTCTCAGCCCACTCAACCATAAAATAAGAACATATAAAGCCACCTGTTGTTCTTCCAAAATTGACCCAAGCAGCCACCTCCCCACTTGCTTCAGGGGACGCATCCAGCACATACGAATTGACAGCCACGGTGATGATCATGATCCCAAACACATACAGGCCCCAGCCTAGCGCCGCGAGCATATAGTGATAATGTCGCTCCAGGGAGAATCCAAGTAAAATCAACCCTGGTGCCATGAAGGGAATTGCGAACCATATGGCATACAGTCTAGCTTCAGGCTCGAGGTGATTACCGTGGAGCTTAGCGTATAGCTTTGCGATAAAATCATGAAGCCAATGCCCTGTTATCTCGCCGAGGATGGCAGCAACAACGGGTGTGAAGTAAAAGAAGCCTATTGTCAAGTTAGTGTAAACTGCAATTCAATTTCACTGTTCGTCTTATGTATTTTTCCAAGAAAGTCTGCACACAACTCAACATACCTATTTGCTTAGCCCCGAAGCCATACTTCGGTGCCAGAAAGATAGACAATGTGGTATTGATACCAACCACCCAAGCAAAGGTGAGGAGGTAGAAAAACACTGCTAAGACCACAACCGGCTTGCCGAGTATCACGAAAGGACGCATTATCGCATCTTTAAACGAGTTTTTAATATATTTTGTTTGAATCTGCTGGATACCAATTACCCGATGCCAACGCGGAGCATTAGGAACAAGTTCCGGTTGTATTGTGTGGCGGTCATAGTACGTTTCCTCAACGAATAGTATAATGGCTATTAGGCATAACCCTGTTTCAATGGTATAGATGCCGAAGGCCCATTGCCATATTTGAGTGTTGACTATGAATGCTCCAAGGAGTGGACCCATATATGGAGAGAGAACTATAAAGCCGGACCAGATGTTGATTTTGCGGGCATGTTCGTGGAGAAAGAACATGTCTTTTATGAACATTAGACCACCCTATATATCCCAATCAGGTTTTCAGTATAGTTCAGGATATTAGATGGAGCTTGTGATGGCAACCTACGCTCTGAGCAACCGTTGAAAAGAATCCATTCAGAATTCGCGCGGCCTTTTTGTGAATTAGCTTTTCATTGTTCTCATGAATGCCAGTAGCCCAAATTTGGGATTAGCATACCATGAATGACTCAAAGCTTTGAGCAGCCGCGCACCAAATTGCCGTTGCTAACGCCAGTAATGTCCACCAGAATAGAATAGGATATCGACCGAAGTATGCGGAAAGAGCCACAACAATAGGGCCAGCAGCACCGAGCATAAACACATTACCGACTTGTGAGTGGTTGACGATATTAGGATCCATATTCCATTCCCTTCAGAAAAATATATGTTAGTCTTCTGATCATCAATCATCATGATGACAAGTGCAAAGTACATACTCGCCCTGTGGACTCAGAGTCACTGATCCCGTTGCACTTCCATAGTCTGGAAGAAATGCCGTGCAGGATATAATTATGAGAATCACATTCTTGCGGAATTGTGTCCAATTCAATGGATCATTGGGCGAGTCACTTGGCTGTGGGATGAGAATAGTTCCTCCATCTTGAGTTGTCTTCAGACCATGATCATGGGCAAGAGAAGCGTCATTCAACACATATCCATCTTTCCCTGCAACATGTTCAATTTCAGCCCTATTCGCGGATTTTCCGGAATTCGAAATATTATCCCCATGTAAGATCTCGGGTTTCTCAGGATCCATAACCGATATCGAGGCACCGCCAGCTGGAAAGAATTCAAATAAAAAGGAAAAGAGGACTGAAAGTAGATTCTGAACAAAGAAAAGGAGAAACTCAGAAATGAATTGAACTAAACACCGCAACCAAGTGATATTCCTCTTTATTTATTAACACCCAGAGCTACCGAGAATCCATCGGCAGTGCACATAGCATCTTGCAGCCGAAGATGCCCAGCCGCTGACAGAGTCCTTGATATTCTTTACGCCATTGGAGCAAGCTTCGACGGGCTCCTCAGTGCTTTACTATTTGCCAATCAGGATCCTGCTCCCTGGTTGGGCCTAACTCGTGGATGGGTCTCTTCCCCGGGCCCAGCTTTACTAGTAATTGTGGGGGTGGATACGGGCTGGATTCAGGGATTTGATTCGTAGTTGGCGTGGATGTGGGGACTCCGCACGGCCCTGGGCGGGTTTGATGGTGGCCGGCGAATACTTCCCCTTCATTCTCTGCTAGCAGTGTCGATCTCAATTCGCTTTGGGATTATGTTCCGTGTGTCGAATCTCGGTTCAAGCTAGGTAAGTGACTGTCATCACATTTACTCATTGCTAGCTGCCATCGGGCTTTCTTCAAGTTAGTATTGATGTGATCGACTATTTTGTGTTAAGTTGGTAATCACTATGAAGATCCCTTGGGTCTCTGAGAAAGACCAGTGGAAATGCTAATTGAGTCATTTTCCAAGAACAATAACATCTGCACTTGAAAAATCTGACTTAACTGCGCAAATAAGCTTTCACAAATTCTCCCCACACAGCAGCCCTCTTGTAGAAATGGAAACCGGGGGCATTTCCTTGCCTGAGCCCATTGATTGCCTCAACAAGATCCTCTGCAAGTCCCTCATTCTTAATCTCAGGAAGTGTATACAGCAGAGTCTTAAATGAGAAAAGTAGAGCTCTGCTTTGAGGCAAGCGGTGCAAGTATTGCCTTTCAACACGGAGACGCATCTAAAATTTGAACTTGTGAGCATCTAGATCCTATGTATAACCACCAAATATACTCACTCTATTTATATCAAATTCTTCTTCAGGAATATTGTCACCCTCATACAAATGGTTTCCGGCCACCTTGAATAACTGTTCGTTAGGTTGAATTGCCCACTGAAATTGTTAGCGAGGTTTGATTAAGACCAATGCGAGCAAAACCCACATTTGCACGTCGCATGAATTTCCCCACTTTCATCTTGTCAAAATAGCGATCCATACTTTTCTCCAGCTTCTCCTTATAATGTGGAACAGGTTTATGGATATCTCTTAGTTTGAGATTCAACTTCTTCAACGTGTCAAATCCATTGGGGAAGCATGTCACAAATGCCTTGAGTGTATATCCATCCCCGTCGTCAGAAGGAAGCAAGAAGAGAAAGTCTTCATCAACGAGTCCACCTAATATCTGTAAAGAATCCAATGGATTTTCCGGGGGGATGAGGGGAAGATTCTCGTTTGTTGAAATGTTATGCAAATACAACACTCTTCCTTTTATGGACTTTGATTGGAACATTCGAGGGTAGCGAGTCGGGAGATAGATCCCCAGTAGCCAGGTGTAAAACTCATTTACGGCAGATTTGGCGACAGCCTCTGCAGCTATAACATGTTCTGGATGATTTTTCATAATCTCCTTGCGAAGTTGAATACGGTGGAGATAGTTCTTATCCATTAGGATCAAGTCATTGACACTTCCGTCTTGAATACCTGAATTTGTCGCGTTAGCGCAAATTTAGCTCTAGTCACTTGGGTTCGAGCCTGAGACCAATACAGACTCATGGTGAGATTATATTTTGATTTGAAAGGCCTAATCTTCACTGGCTCTGTCTCTTGCCAGTCAAATTCATGAAGACCTTCGACAGCAGGGTAACACGTGGGTTCTTCCCCATCTCCCACTTTCACCGGAGGTGTATAGCTTGATTTGGCTTTCTGATGGAATGTAATGAGAATAAGCAGTATGCTTGAAATGAAACTGAAGCAAAGTAATGTTCGCCAGGCCGGTAAATATGCTAGAGTTGAGTGTATCATTGTGGCGAATAGATGAGAAAAGAACACCTGAACTGATGAAGGACAAGATTTCCTAGACAAAATATTTCTATGTCGTTCTCCAAAAGTTGACCCCGCTACCATATTGGCAGTTACTGCTCATTCAACTTACCTATATTAGTATTAGCCTGAGTCAACCACAATTCACGTATCATCGGGAAGGCAAATTCCGCCCACTGATATGTTACCCCGCACAACCTTATCTGCAAATGCTCATTTAACCTACCAATTCGGGCTAGAGTATATTATCGGGATGTTGATAAGGATATAATTGCCTTTTTCTGAATCGAAGACATGCGGATAGGCTATTTCAATACACTCCTATTGGCTACGGAATTATACCGATGAAAGTCATGCCCTTACTCGGATCCTAGAATGAGGGGTTAATGTTGCAGTGAAGTCAGTCTCTCTGTTGATAATGAAACGACGGCTATGACGCCCGATGAGAATATAAAGTCCAGGAATGTCAGAGGCGGAATAATGGTAATCACCGGTGTCGAATCTATGCATACTTTAATTTTCCATTTTATATTCCAAACTGCTTGAACAATCTGAGCTCCTTGTTTTATAAACCATAATGGCAGAGCAAGTGAGAGGGGATCACGTAAAATTACAAAAAACAAGGTAACTGGAGGAGAGTACTCTTCGTTTTGAATGGTATCTAGTAATGAGTTCTGTACAGATCCTTCATTGAATGATTGCGAAGGTCCCGTCAGGGGAATTGTTGAGTCTGCTGATTTAGAGCTGCTGGGGCTCACCCAACAGACTGGGCGTTCTTTGGGAACGTTTCAAATTATCCATAGAAACTAAATCAGACATACGGACAATTGGGTGCCCTCGGCCCATCCAATAGGTTGAATTCCACGGTTAGGCTGGCTTAGTAAATACATAAGCGACGGAGCCATCCAGGCTCAATACAGCTGTGAACAGGTTGGGGGCTAAATTTGTCTAGATTTGCTGGGGACGAAGCAACAATAACTTCCAATTTATTCAATAACATCCCTCAATTCAATTATGTGTAAAATATTATAAAAGAAATTTACCTGCTAGTATTGTTAAGAAGTCTCTGATTCAAGGCATAAATTGAAATTTGAGTCGCCCCCGTATTAATACCGACTGGCTGCTATATCGCATCGTTACTACCAAAGATAACACTAAACTAAAAACAGTAAGTCCATTAAAGACGACAGGCAACAACGTGCTCGCGTCTTATCCAACTTTCGATTATCGAAAAGCTTCCGTTGTTACAGACTCGGACTGGCTTGCCAATTCAACACGCCGAGGAATAAGAACATGGAAGAAAAGCGACTGTTGGGAGATTTTGTTGTGAAATCCGAAAAGAGACAACACCGCGCAAAGCACTGGCTCATCCTTCCGTTGGTGGCGCTATTAGGTCTCCTGACAATTAGAAATCGCTTCAAAACATGCCCGTCTCAACCCAAATCAGAGTATCTCAAATATGAAGGCGAAAACATCAGCTGGGAAAACTGTGGAAACGTCGAGGGTATCCCCGTCGAGTGCAGTAGAATCGATGTCCCTATGGATCAATTCAACCCAGACAACCCAGCAGATAAGACCTTCTCCATCCCAATCATTCGTATGCGGGGCCAAAATGCGACCCAAAACATTTTGATCAACCCCGGCGGGCCCGGAGGAAGTGGTCTTTCATTGATGTATCAAGCTGGTCCTCGACTCAAAACTTTGATTGGCGAAGGTTTCCACTTAGTGTCTTTCGATCCCCGTGGAGTGAACAGTTCGACCCCACAAATTTCATGCTACCCCGACGCCTCAACTCGACAGCGACTGAGTCCCGTCCGGTCGCGAAACATCGAAGCGGACAGCCCGGGGGTATTTGCTTGGACGCAGAACTTCGTGAAAACGTGTATTGATACGGCCGGGGAGCACCTTGGCTACGTGAACACCCCGCAGGTAGCCGCTGATATGAACAGCATCATCGATGCTCTCGGTCAGAAGGATATGTTATTCTATGGAATAAGCTATGGTACAATAATCGGACAAACATATGCAGCAATGTTTCCCGAAAGATGCAAACGAATTATCATCGACGCTGTGGCGAACGCGTTTGAGTGGTACGGAGAGGGCTTTGAGGGCGCATCGTCTTTAGTTAACACCGATGCGGTGCTTGACGGGTTTTTTGGCGAGTGTATCAAGGACGGCCAAGAAAGCTGTTCTTTAGCCAAACTCGCAGACTCGAAAGAGGAATTGCGTGACTTGGTGATGTCAAAAATGAAGGAGCTTCAACAGCAACCGCTCAGCGTCTATCTGAACAACACAAACCATGGACTGCTGACCTTTGATGATATCTGGTATAGTGGTTTCTTTAAGACTCTTTATACCCCCCAAAAATGGGCTGGGCTAGCGGACAAGATCTATGATCTGATACTAGGGAATGCGACCGACGCGTTTTTAGCTTACAATAGCGGCGCACAGAAATGGACCGTTGACGACACAGATTCAGTGGTGGAACTCAACGATGGTCTTCTTACAGGCCCGGGGTACTGGCCTCAAGATAGACAGTCAATATTGGATCATATGTTACTGTTGTTCAACGCTAGCCTGTTCGATGCCTGGCAGGACAAGATATTTTATCAACGACAACAGTGGACCCTCCCAAAGAGACACTCGTTCACCCCGCCAAAGACAGCCATAACGGCACATCCAATCCTGATTATGTCGACTACTTATGACCCAGTCTGTCCCCTTATTGGGGCACATTCTGCCAATGAAGTTTTTGAGGGCTCTCAAGTTGTCGAAGTCAAGGGCTACGGGCATTCGACAATCGCAGTCCCCTCCATGTGTGTTGCAAAACACATGCGTGCATACCTTTATGAAGGTAAACTACCCGATGGATACACGCAATGCGATGGGGATTCACCAACATTCACCAATTCGGATGAAGGCGGTAAGTCGATTGCCCAGAAAGGCTTTGAACATTCAGATGATCGAAAAATTCACTTAGCACAGATGGAGCTCGCCAGGAATTGGGAATTCAGAGCACCTCACTTAATCTAGATCCGAGGGGATGAACCTCTGCCAAAAAGAGAGTCATCTAGGGTTCAATATCGAAATAAATATTCTATGGCAATGTCAATGTCATTCTCTAACACGGGAGCGAAGGTGTTTCCACCGGGCCTTGAACTATTCACATAATAAACCCCTGAATACATTCACCTAGAAGTTGAGTCCACTCCCCTCCATATTCTCCGCGCCAGATCTTATTCAACAGTTCAATGGCGTACAAGGTATTGCCAAATCCAGTAGAGCGCCAAAGGCTTTTTAGCTGTTCTGTTACAAAATCCTGATCCTCTTCTAATGAACATTCGGCGCCCAAAATCAAAAATGGCCATATAAGTATGTGACCGCGGGGAGAGGTTGCATTGAACAGAGACGTTTCAACCAGGAACTGCTGCACGAGAATTGAAATATCATCGTCTAAACCTTTCGATGCCCTAGCTAGGTAAATCTGTACAGCCTTTTGTACCAGGTCTGCAAGCTTTAGTATTACCTTCGACTGGTCTGGACAAATTTCCAAGCAGCTGTATAGAAATCCTAAATCTTTACTGGACATCTGTTGAAGGATTTCTACTGCGACGTCCTCGGATATGAGCGGTAATCGTGCAGTGTACGCGGATAGACGCAGGGATACGAATACGAAACTCGCGCCTGCAGTAAGAATCCGGGCTTCACCAAGCCCCCTCGCGTCAACCAATTAACAGCAGGTCATGCTCAATACAAACACCAGGGTCGCGCGAATTTAACGACCTGATCTGATCTCCCAGGGGGCAAACGGTCTCTTAGCCCCCCCGTCCAGTCCCAACACCACAACATAGCCCCCCCCGTCCAGTCCCAACTCCACAACATAGCCCCTTGCTTATTTTTTTAGGAGATGCAAGTTGGCGCTTCATTATGTTGAGACTCTAAATTGACTACTGTCAGAGAGACGCAATGGATTTTTAAGTGGATCATATTTCATTAAAGCAGGTGGTATAACAGTGACATTGAAACAATTGCAGTGGGTCATCAAAACCGGGGTCAAATATCCTTCCGATCCTGCCCACGCGGCACGACAGATATCATCAATTCATGATTGCGAGCTTCATGCTTCGGATCGGTCTGGTCAAAGCGCGAATCACTGCAAAGTTCCATGGGCGATCAAAAATCATTCTGAAAGTCAAAGAAACAATAACATATAAATCAATCGCAAGGGAAGATACAAGAAAAAAGAAGAGGCAGAAAACTAATTCGTCTCAAGCGAGATTGGGCGGGACCAAGGTAGATTTGGCTGTGACCTTTTGCACAAAAGTGGGCAGAGGATCGTTGCTGACAATATCAAACACAGAAAGGTCAGCCTGGAATTCCTTGCGGAGCCAGTTCCTGATCTCAATCGCAACGAGACTATCAATACCAAGCGCCGGAAGAGACTTGTTCGGGTCAATGTCATCCAGGTCTACCTTAACGATATTGGATACGCCAACGAGAAGCTGGCCGAGCATGAGCTCGTGGACCTGCTCTTTGGTGATAGCCGCAGCTACAAGCTTCTTCCAATCTTCCTTTGACTGACCACTGTTGCCGCTGTTATCACCATCCGCCTGTCGATCCAACTGATTGAGGATGGAAAATCGAGAGTCCGCGAACCAGTAGGGATCATTGGACGATGACTTGTCAAGCTGACCGCCAGTGGCCGCACCGAGTGCAACTTGAGTCGGGGTACGTCCAGAGACGGCGGCGGCGACAACGTTCAGCACATCGATCTCATTCATGGGCAACAGAGCACCGTTCTTGAGTAGCTGGAATACGCCGTCATTTTCCGTGGAGACGCCGATGCCAAGAACAAGACTCAGATTCAAACTGGTGGCTGCCAGACCCGAAGAGGCACGATGGTGCATGAGGGCATCCTGGTAGTTGTTGCCAGCGTTGTAGTTGCCCTGACCACGGGAACCAATGATGCCAGCAATGGATGACAAGCAGACAAAGAAATCTAGGTCAGATGGCAGTAGCTCGTGCAGGTTACGGGTGGCTTTGACCTTGGGGACAAGTGACAGATTCCAGTCCTTGGCGGTCATGTTGTTATAAATACCGTCCTGCAAGAATGTTAGTATAAGATAAAGTTTGATTCGGAAGTGAGAATACATACCCTCAAGTCCATGGCACAATGAATCATGCCCTTTATCGGGGGAGAAGTTTGTTTTATTTTGTTAATTGCAGTCTCAAGTTGTGCCTTGTCTGCCACATCGACCGCAACCGCCGTTGCCGAAACACCCTGCTGCTGCAGATCGTCGAGCAGAGTCCGCGCTTCAGGCCTTGCATTGCCGGATCGAGACAGGAAGACGAGGTTCTTGGCGCCCTTCTCAACGAGCATCTTAGCAATGGATCTACCCAAGCCACCAAGACCACCGACAAGAATATAAGTACTATCTGGGGGCAGCTGGAATGCACCGAGACCTCCGGGGACGACAGGAATGACGTCCTCGTGGTGTGGAATCAAGACGATCTTTCCAATGTTGTTGCCGCTTTGCATCAGTCGGAATGCTTGTTCTACGTCCGCAAAACTATATTGCAGGACGTTCTTCAGTGGCCTAATTGCGCCCCTTTGCAACAGTTCCGAGACCTGTTTGCCGATGCTCTCGCAGCGGTCGGGATACTCCGTGATAAGGACGGCAATGTCCAAACCAGAGAAGGTAATGTTGTTCAGGAACGGTCGCATTTCCAGGCCGGTGTTGTCGTAAATGTCACGCTTGCCTAACTCAATGAAACGGCCAAAGGGTGCCACACAGTTCCATGTACGCCGCAGAGCTTCGTTGGCGAGCGAGTTGAGCACAACATCCACACCCTTTCCGTTAGTTATGCGCATAATGCCATCAGCAAACGAGTGGTCCCGGCTGTTGAAGATGTGTTGCTCCGGAATGCCATACTCTTCCATCAAAAACCTTTTCTTCAGGTCCGAGGACACAGTGGCGAAGATCTTCTTGGTACCGAGGTACTGAGCGACAATAATGGCCGCTTGACCAAGACCACCAGCTGCAGAATGAATCAGCACAGACTCATCGCTCTGCAGACGACCAACATTGATGAGCGAATGGATTGCTGTCGAGTATTGGCCCATCATCGAGGCAGCGACCTCGTCATTCACATTGTCTGGGGTGCGCTCAAAGGTGCGCGGGTCCACGCGCACGCGGGTCTGGAAGCAGCCAGGGTGCAAGCCGAACACGCGGTCGCCGACACTGAACTTTTCAACACCAGGGCCCAGTCTTGATACAATACCCGAGCACTCCATGCCGACGTTGGCGTCCTCCATCTGTCCCATAGCTACCATGATGTCACGGAAACTCAAGCCGACTGATCGGACCTCAATCTCCATCTGGCCGTCTGCCACGGGGTCTGAGATCGATAAACCGGAAACGGGGTGATACTCAAACGAGTTGAGGAGACCTGGTTCACGGAAAAACAACTTCAGCGCCTGGGCACTACTAGCCTGCTGCTCAAGCGCCTTTTGCAAGGGCATATTGACTGCGGGAAGACCGTGGCCTGATTTGGATGCGTCCAACAAGGCCTTGAGATCGGCTTGCGGTTCGAGACGTTCCACCAAGACTCGACCGTTACGAATAACATACTCAGAATCCGTGAACTCCTGTGATGAGTTATTGTGCATTTTTCCGATGAGCTGAGCAGTTGTAGTCACATTGACATCCACATCGAGTGCCGCAGCCAAGTCGAGTGCGAGGGTAGTGAATGGAATTTCTGGGTACTCGCCGCGGATCGTGCGACCAAGACCTTTGACGAGGGCCCTAGACTCAGAATCCAGGGTCAACCACAACGTTCCCTGCGTCCCGAGAATCAAGGTCCGAAGCTTGGCAAAGGAATGCTCATCTAGATCTTCCAGGATGGGGGTGTCCAAATCCAAGGCAATGATCACGAAGTACGTAGAGAGTTGCTCCGGAATGGGGGCGCCAAATGGGATATTAACAACATTGTAGTTTTGCGTGTGTTGTAGCTCGCTTCCCACTCGGTCCAGCGCTTGCGTCAGTCCATATGATGGATTCTGGGGGGCGACAACCAGAATATTTTGAATGGTGCTATTGGGCTCGGGAGTGTCATCTGTGGCTTGGGCTATTGTAAGACGTGAGCCGTCAGAAGCCTTGACGGTGATGGGAGTGGTGAAGCCCGCAGACACCAGAGCCTCGGCGGGAATGGCGGGTGTGCTTTCAGCGTCATTTGCAACCACGAGAACGCCGGTCGAGTGTTTCAGAAGCTTCTTAATATTGGCTAATACTGCAGAGTTGTCGCCTTCATATTCCTGAGCAGTATTCAATACCACAAGGTCACGAGAATCGTGCTTGAAGCCCTGGGAAACAAGGTCTTCAGTAGGATTAAGCTGGTGATGGTGAATCAATTGATCTAGTGGTCCGGAAGTAGATCGCTCTTCGGGACGTGCTATACCGGAAATCACAACCGACTTAAGGCCCTTCTGAACTTCCTCGTTGGAGACAAGGGCATTTGTGAGTAGACTATGCGCCGAAGAATTGCATTCAAGAATTTCCAGAGCAGGATATTTGTGGGCAAGCAGGGACACATATTTACCCAGTGTGGTGGCAAGATCGGGACCATACTGCAACAGCTGTTGGAGCTGGACAGCATTGGCGATTGTCACATCCGGAAGTAGATGGGGCACAATAGGAACATGGCCACCAAGAGATGGGGAAACGCTGTTAAGATACTCTGGACTAGATGAAGCGTCTGACTCTACACCCGACCCATGCAGAGCGACAGACTGGCATCCACGAAGCGCGATGACAGGTTTATCCCCTCCGTTGTTGCTGAAGGCGAAAACATCACTTGCCATTTTGTTGGTACCTTCCACCTTTTGAGTGCGTGTAAATCCATGGTACTTGGTTCCCGGAGTCGAATCAAAGTCCGCTGAGATGTAAATTGATGCGGTAGACACGGGCAGTCGTGCTTTCAGATGCTTGCCATAACCTGCACTTGAAGTCAAAAGATGCACGAAAACGTCCAGAACAGACGGGTGGATGAGATGTGGTGGCTCCCACTTTGAAGGATACCACTCTCTCGTGTCCAGCACTTCCATTGTGTAGTGCGACTTGTCATTGACAAGATGTAGCTCTTTGACTCCTTGGAAAGCGGGACCCAAGTGGAATCCGGTCTTGTCAAGCGTGTTGTAAAAGACAGCGGGCTGCAGCTTTGCAAGACTGTGCTGGCGAATCTCGTCGTAGTCCTCCTTCAGCTCTGCGTTGGCAACGGCTTCTTCGTCAATGAAGACGCCATTTCTGCTTGCAGAATCGCCCTTTGGATGATATACGGGGGTGATCAAGCCGCTGCAGTTTGGCGTCCATGTGCCGCTCTCGCTCCGACTGGATACTTTGAACTCGGTCCAGTACGAGGAATCGTCGCCCGCAATGGCTGAGGAGCGCCACGGGGCGAGCTGAAGTCTTGTCTCAACTGTCTGGTCGAACGGAACCACCAGAGCGCGTCCAATGGTGACGTCGCGCACCTGGTAGCCTGCGATATCATTGCGGGTCTGGACCTGGCGCACAGCTTCAATGGCCATGACAATCATACCCGCCATAGGGTAGATGTTGCTACTCTGGAATTGATGGTGTTCGATCCATGGCTGCTCAGAAATTCGGAGGAGATTGCGCCATGATGGTTCTGTCTCTGTGGAACGTTCGTCTCGTGCACCGAGGAGCTCAAGACGTGGGTGTCTCCTAGTCCTGTAGGCCGCAACAGCAGCCGACTCGCTCCAAAAGCGGTTGGATGTGTTCCAAGCATAGGGTGGAAGGTTGATTAAGGCAGATATTTTGCCGCCATCCGCTGCATTTCCAAGATAGGCTGTGTATGCATTCGCCGCACGGACATCGACAGGATGGCCGAGGATTAGCAGCTCGCCAACGACCTCCAGGGTCGTCTGAATGGCGTCGTGCTTTCTTTTGATGGCAGATAGATAACGAGGGGGTGACGGAAGCTTCTCACTGACACTATCCAGGATCTGCTTCAATGGCCCCTGGAGAGCGGCGTGGGGTCCAATTTCGACGATGGCGTCTGGACTTCCTTTCTTCATGCCACTCATGTTTTTTGTCTTCCCTCCCAAAAGACCTGCATGAGCAGCAGCTGTGACGGCGCCCGAGAAGTTCACGGGGCTAACCAGGTTAGCCACCCAGTATGAGGCTCCAAGCTCGGTAGCGTCGATAGCCTTGCCTTTGACAGACGAAAACATTGTGACATCCGCGTGTCCTGGGTTGCTCTTCCAGGCGCCCTCCAATGCGGCCAAGTAATCATCGGCAATGATTTGCATGTGATGAGAGTGGTATGCAGTCGTAACGCGGAGCTTTCTCACAAAGATGTCGTCCACTTGCAACAGCTGCACGACCTCGTCAACTCCCTCCACGTCACCAGACAATGTGACGCTTGCTGGACTGTTGATACAAGCAACCACAACTTTGCCTGCTGTGATACGGTCAACATACCCCCTAGCCGCTTCCATACCTAGGCCAACTGCAGCCATGGCACCTGTCTTTCCAATGTTGCGAGCAAGAAGACCTCGATAAAAGACAATCCGCATGGCAGCTGCCTTATCGAACGCACACTTGGCATAAGCGGCGGCAATCTCACCACTGGAGTGACCAATTGTTACTTTTGGGCGGATTCCCCAGCTGGCCAGAAGGTCCACAACGGCGATCTGCAGCGCTGTGCATAGCGACTGGCTGATGTACGGGAGATCGACCTGTGAATCCTCGGCGCTTCGGTTCAGTTCTTCAATGAGATCCCACTTACAGCCCAAGAGCTGCAGGCAGGCGCTTGCCTCATTTAAAGAATGTTGGAACACGGGATATTTCTGTAAGGAGCGGCCCATTGCGTACCATTGAGCACCTTGGCCAGTAAATATGAAGGTAAGAGCCCTGGCCTTGTTGGGCACGCGGACGGAGCGGGTTCGCGCGCTAGCCAGAGCCTCTCGAAGCTCTTCGATACTCGATGCAGCAGTATACGATTTCCAAGGAAGGCTTGATCTCTTCTCGGATAGTGTATATGCCAGGCGGTGCAGAAAACGGTTCTCCTCTTCGGACCCACGGGCCACATCTGCTTCATCGAGGTAGGCCTGCAGTGTCTCACTGAGTCGAGGGATGCCAGACTCTTCATGCGAAGAGAGAAGGAAGAGACGCGAGATCGAGTCCTCCACTTTTTCTAGCTCTCCATTCTGAGATTTGCCGTTTGCTCCGTTCGTTCCGTTTTCTCCATTGGCCCGGTTTGATCCAGTATGTTCCAGACTGGAGATTTCCACAGTAGTGTTGTGGGGAGCTATCAGGTTGCGCTTCTTCAAATAGTGGTACGCATCATCGAAGACTACGTGAGCGTTCGCACCGCCGTATCCAAAACTGTTGATACTAGCACGGCGAAGACCCTCGGGCCATGGAACCGCCTTGGTAGGAATGTTAATCTTCCATTCTTCCAGCTTGATCTTGGGATTGAGATTCTCCAAGCCATGAGTGGGTGCGATCCAGCCAGTTTCGAGACTGTAAACTGCCTTGATCATGCTGGAGATTCCACTAATACCCTCCATATGGCCAATGTTGCTTTTCACGGATCCCACATACAATGGATTCTGTCGTGTTGGCCCAAAAGCGGCACCAATAGCCGAACACTCAACAGGGTCGCCTGTCTTTGTACCCGTGCCATGGGCCTCGAAGTAGTTTGTCTCGTTCAGGGGCAAACTGGCAGACGCATACGTAGAGCGGATTAATTCTGCTTGTCGGGATGCAGATGGTTGTGTGAGACCAAGAGTTCGGCCGTCTTGATTAGCACCTGAGGCGCGAACAACGGCGCGGATGGTGTCGCCGTCGTGGAGAGCCTTATCAAGTCGCTTCAACACAAGGAAACCACCACCCTCGGCGCGGGCATATCCATTGGCCGCCGAGTCAAATGTGTGGCACTTATCGTCGGCGCTAAGGAAAGACATGGGGTTGATGAATACACCAAAATTGGGCAACAGCATTAAGCCAAAGCCTCCGACCAGAGACTTGAATGTTCGGTTAGTTCATTTTGCAAAAATTCGTAAATTGAGACTTGGAGTGAGTCGGAGGCTTACAGAATCGCTTTCTCCACATCTAATACTCTGACAGGCAAGATGCATCGCAGTCATCGAAGACGAGCATGCCGTATCGATGGTCATACTTGGACCTTTGAGGTTGAAAAACCATGAAATTCGGTTAGCTAAAATGGAACCTCCTGTGCCCGTTCCAGCGTATTTTGGTAGACTGTCCATATCCAAGGCTTGTATGTCCCAGTAATCATGTAGTGCACCTCCAATGTAGCAACCCATAGGCTCATCATTGATTTGGTCAATTGTGAGACCAGCTAGTTTAATTAGCAAAATGTACTTTAGGTATGAGCTTTCGGCATGTCTATGCGTGCCTCTTTGCCTGGAATAATCTCTACTTACCATTCTCAAGAGCTTCGTATGCTGTCTCCAAGAGAATCCGCTGGACCGGATCCATGGCTTTGGCTTCCTCCGGTGTAATCGAAAAGAAGCTTGCGTCGAACTGAGTGACATCTTGTGATACAAAGTAGCCCGACTTAGTGCCGCTCACTGTTCCAGGTCGGCGACTGTCTTTATGGTAAAAGCCATCAGCGTTGAAGCGGCTCTTGGGAACTGGTTCCTTCGCGTTCTTCCCATCCATCACCATGTCCCATAGTTTGCGTGGCGAAGTAGCGTCCCCTGGAAAACGTCCAGAGACACCGATAATAGCAATGTCTGATGGCGATGAGCTGGCAACGCCATGATTGGCGAAGCAATTCGTGTCGTCGATCGTGTCGATGAAAGGCGCCATGGTTTGTGTGTGTAAAAAAGCGAGTGGGGGATTTTCAGTTGTGACTAAATGTTTCTAAAGAATGGATCACCGTATCTATATCGGGGGAGTTCAATCCATGCCGCGTTTTCTGCATATTCTCTCCGCAAGAATGAAACGATATCATCTTATATAAAGTTACGACCATGAGATTTGGTTATCTGGTCTTATCGAACTGGTCGAGTTACCCTCCGTAAGGACCGTTGCTTCTACAAAATCACGAAATCGTTGTCCAAGCCTGCCGAGACTCCTCCGGGAGGCTCTCGGGGGGCCATTTTGCTAATCTAAAAATATCATGATACTTCCGGGCGCTTCTTTTCTAACTCAGCTCCACCACCTGAATACTAAAATACTAGTGTGGATCCGAACGTTCGGAGATCTAATCGGAAGATTGGAGGCCCAATCGGAGCCTGCCTCGGGTACTTATGGGGTCCACTTCACCTTCATCCTTGGAACTAAATGAGCCCTGGGAGCTATACGGCTTCAAACAACTTAACGGTAGCATAACAAGCCGCACTAAATCTATCATCTTATGTTGCATGGTCGGTCTCTTCCATGTTTTGATGGGCAAGCTCCGGGTGTTGCTCCGTAAAACATCCCGCACTATTGTAAATGGCTCTTTTATGGTAGCCACTTACCTGATCGGGAAGCTGATCGCCAGATTTCCTGTACTAGAAGCCCCTGGGGTTGTTTCCATTACCTATAGGATAATATTTGTTCCAGTATAAAACCACTAAAACTATTATTGAAAGTGGTAGAGGTCTAGCAGTCTGCAGCTTTCAATTAGGAATCATTTATTAATAATTGTAATTACGAGACTAGTGATGTATGTACAAAGGACTTGGATGCAAGCGCTTGAGCTTGGGAGCTTGGGGGCTTTTCTTCTATTGGATGGTTTCGTCGTGGTGAAAATGGCAGATTCGGAACGAATCCCCTTATAGTCTTGTTGTTCCTGAACGAACCTCATCTTCAGTCCGAGTATCCTCTTTCCCCTCTTCTGTATTGATTTTCTCCTGACATCATTTTCTTTCTTTCGAAAGAAATCAATCAATCAGGCCTCGTCGGCTCTTCTCTTCATCTCCCTTGCCCTTCATATTCGGCTTTTTCTTTTGTGAAAAGGCGAGACATAAGTAAAGAGTCACCATCTGCTCTTGTTCTTTCCTGATTGACCCCTCGTGGATGATTTTATAGAGATAAATATCAGGGGATAATATCACCGATCGATACATCTAGACGCCATGGGTGTCGTCGAAGAAGTATTTGCCAGGATCTCCTGGAAGTCCCTTTTGCTAGTTGCCTTCGCCTATCTCATAATAAATATTCTTCGCAAGCGCTTCAATGAGGAGCGCCGCCTCCGCAACACCGGTGGCGTGCGAGCGCCCGAATACTCTGGAAAGCTGCCCCTAAACATCGACCTGATCATTGACAAGATAAAGGCCTCCGCCAACCATACGAACCACTTACTCTGGGAGAACATGTTCGCGAGACTGAATAATCACACCGTCGAGGTCAACATCATTGGGAAGCGGATTATTTTCACCGACGACCCAGAGAACATTCAGGCTATTCTAGCCAAGCAATTCCGAGACTATGGGAAGGGCGAGCCCTTTCGACGCGAGTTCGAGCCATTTTTGGGGGATAGTATATTCACCACGGATGGTGCTGAGTGGCACGCAAGCCGCCAGCTGATTCGCCCGCAGTTTATAAAGGATCGTGTGTCCGATTTGCACACCTTCGAAGGACATCTACAGACTTTGTTCACCGTTATGTCTGTCGGCGGGGACGCCGCGGCGGCGGGTGCCGTAATTGCTGCAAGGGAGCAGGGCAGCACTGCGAAATACTCGGCCAGTGGGCTTGTTATAGATATGAACGATCTATTATTCCGTTATACACTGGACGTGGCCACAGACTTTTTGCTTGGTCAAGATACAAAGTCTTTAACGTGAGTTCACTAATTTTCTCATCCTCCACAGTGCTCTCCGTTTCCATTTTAGAAGCGATTGTTGCTGCAGTTTAATAACTGAAAAACCAAGTATACCCCAGCAAGGGTTCGCCGAAGCGTTCGCTGAAGTCCAACGCGTGCAAAGCCAGATCAACCGCGCCGGCCCTGCCAAACGATTCGTTCCACGAGACTCTTACAACAATGGACTCCGCGTTATCAATGAGTTTATTAATCCATTTATCGAACACGCCCTAGAAATATCACCTGAGGAGCTTGAGCAGACGATTTCCGACAACAATGAAGGAGGAACTGGCCGTTACACCTTCCTGCACGCCTTGGCTCAGTTCACTCGCGACCGGAAAGTTCTACGGGACCAGCTTGTAGCCGTTTTACTTGCTGGTCGTGACACAACAGCAAGTACTCTATCATTTGCCATTTATGAGCTAAGTAAGAAGCCAAAATGCGTGCAACGCCTCCGGGACGAGATTGCCCAACACGTCGGCCTAGAGAGCGACGCTACGTGTAGGAACCCATCTTACGCCGACCTTAAAGATATGAAGTACCTTAAATATGTCCTAAATGAGACACTACGAATGTACCCCGCTATTCCGTATAATGTGCGGATGGCCTTCCATGACACGACGTTACCGCGTGGCGGAGGTCCTGATGGCAATCAGCCCGTGGCCATTGCCAAGAATACGCCGATCGCCTACTCGACATTGACCATGCAGCGTAGGGCTGATCTCTACCCACCGGACCATCCTCATCCAAACATATTTTCTCCTGAACGATGGGAAGGCTGGCAGCCAAAGTCGTGGCAGTTTGTTCCCTTCAACGGTGGCCCGCGCATTTGCATTGGACAGCAATTTGCCCTTACCGAGATGGGATATGTTCTTGTGCGCCTTTTTCAGAAGTTCGAGCGTGTTGTCAGTCACATGGACCCCATTGACCACGGTATCCCTACTCTCAAGGACAGCATTGTGCTGATGCCTGGCGACGGTGTCAAGGTATCATTTTATGAGCCGGGTAACGTGTCTTTGTCCTAGAGAAAGATTCATCTCCATTGAATCTTGACTTTATGATTAGAATTCTGACCTGTTAGATTCCTTATCTTCCTGTTTTTACATTCTATCTATAATGCCAAGATGTCGAGAAGTCCTGACAATTTGATGTGGCTGGGATTGAAGAAGCCCCCGCACTTCATGATGGACTTTGATATCATATTTGCAATACGTAGTACCCTTGGAATGGTCATGATAATAAGTTCTTCTCGCCATTCTCGCTCTGCATGTAATAGATAAATGTTTTTAACTCGAAGCAGCTAGTCGTGCTGAGCCTACGGAAATATTCTCTAAATTCTTCAGATTTCGTGCCTCATCCCGGATCACCGTATATAGTATATTCAAGAATTTTAGCACGCACACGCAACGTGCCATCATTTGATAAAGCATCATTGAAACTAGCCTAAATCAGCTCCAAAGTTCCCTATGCAATGCAATCGAGACTCTTCATATTTTGTTAAAAGTTGAAGATACAACAACTACTAGTAGCATAGTGGACCGAAGAGCAACGGGAGGGGGAACTGTGGTACTATCTCTGCTTCAATATGTTGCAATTGAATTTATATTAAAGATGAAGAAAAACCTTGCTATATACTGCATTACCACGCAATTCAGGGACATGGCCGACTAAGGAAGAGTAGAAGCTGTCTCGATTATCAATTCGGCAAAATGTACCAGCTCGTCAGGAAACCGGGGAAAGTGGTGGCCACCACGATGCGTCATCTTGGATGCATCAGGACCAAACATCTTCGACAAAGAGTCGTCGACAAAAAAGTATTCGTCTTTTACTCCCCACACATGAACAGAGGGTATGGTCAAATTTTCGGGTACATCTTCGGGCTGGTACTTAAGAAGAAGCTGGGCCGGGAACTTGAAGTCTTGCTGTACTCTCTTGATCATCAAGTAGTCCAGTGTTGTATGAGGATCTTTCATCCAGTCAACCTCCCTGCCGCCCGAGGCATCAAATTCACCTGGCTCGTATGTGCCCTGCAGCTCATCCTTTTGCTTCACATCCCATGTGATCAAACCGGAATCGAGACGATAAGGTAAAAATGCAGAGTTGAATATGGCCATTTTGAAAGGCCAATCTTGGCCATCGGGGTTTAATTTCTGGTGCATGAGGAGCATCAAGGCAGCCATAGCGCCGCCCTGGGAGAAACCCCAAATTCCATCAAACGGCCCTTCAGATTCCACAAACGAGACTATACGCTCGTGGGCATTATGAACGTCCTGTGGATATGGATAGTTGTGCCAGGAGTAGTTTGGTGGGGGGATTTGATCCATGGTGGCTAAGAATTCGGAAATTAGCTCAAGGGTGAAATGAGGGAGGTTGCAAAGATGACTTACGAATCATAAGTTTAGAGCACTCCATGTCTGCTTCCAAATACTCGTATTCCCAGTGACTCGGCAGATGCTCTATTATTGGTTCCATCATTTCTTTTAGAACATCAACGCATGTCGCGTAACCATGCAGGCAAAGAAACCGCATTTTGGGAGAGTGTTCGAAGACACAGTCCTTTTGTTTATTGCGTATATGTAACAAAAGCCAAATGAATTTATAAAGAATACTAATAAGGGCTCCAAGTCTTTAGTTTGTGAACCACTTGGTCCCCACCCACGCGGCTTCTAGGGGCCAATTCCTTAAACCCTCCGATGCCGAATGAGTACGTATGTGTTTAAATTTTCCGATTTCGATTTAGCTCCTAGGTTGGAAGAGTCTGCCATATTATAGTTGCTAATGATTTGATTTTTTGAATACAAATCACAGCGAATTTTTTTTGGATACATGATCTCCGATGGGGTTGGGAAAAATTAGAACGGTTTGGTAGCTGGAGCCCTAGGAGGGAATTTTCCGTAGATTTTGGAAGCTAGGCCACAGTACTTCAAGTTCGCTTCAGATTATTGAACATTGAAGGTGTAAGTTTATATTTCGCCAGAGAGTTTGATTGGTTATATGATATTCCACTTCATATGAGACGAAATCCGGCCGCAACAGATATTTCGAGGCCGTGACAGGCATTTATAATAATTAGGTAGAGTTGAGAGAAAAATAAATGACAGACCTTAGAGGCAAGGGGGAATTGGAGAGGTTGAGAGCAAAGTAGTACTTGCAACCAGACCTAATCATAAGCAAACCGAGGTAATATATTGTGATATGTGCTGTAATATCTTAACTCGTTCATTACTTTCGCAAGGTCACGGTGACAGCCATCAATATTTAGTCATTTTTTGAATTGATTTCGGGTTGTTTGAACATGAGCGACCAATTTAAATTGGCTATAAAAGGCTATCTAGTAGAGATCAAACTACTAATCGCTAATTTTTAGAGCCGTCTTGCCAAAGCTTCCACCAGTGAACATGGACAAGAAGGCCTTGTCTGCCTGGTCAATACCCTCAAAAATGGTGTATCGTGATTTGATCTTGCCTTCAGAAATCAATCTCGGCATATTGGTAAGGAAATTGACAATGTTGTCATTGTAAATGTTCTCATCCCAGAACATGAATCCTCGGATCGTGATGCGGCGACGGAAGATCTCGGAGGTGTTAGTGATACCATACTGTTCCTCGAGTGGCTTATTGTATTGAGAAGCCTAGGGGAAAAGAAATATTAGCTCGGAGTTAAAACACAACTCGAAACGAGACTTACTGTTCCACAGCTAATGATTCGCCCAAACCACTTCATGTTCTGAATAGCTGCCTGCAAGTGGTCTCCTCCGACATTTTCAAACACCACATCCAAGCCTTCCGGCGCCAGACGCTTCAAAGCGGAGTCGACAGGTTCCTCTCTGTAGTTGAAGCCGGAATCAGCGCCCAGTTCGTTGATCACGTACGCCAATTTCTCGTCCGAGCTAACACTGGCAATCACCTTCATGCCTTCCATCTTGGCTAGCTGGACAACCACTTCGCCCACGGAGCTCGACGCAGCATTCACCCAGATTGTCTCGCCTGCGACGGGCTTGACCAGGCCGTAAAAGGCGTTCCATGCAGTCATGCCCGCTAGTCCGAGCGTACCAACAAAGTGCTTCAGGTCCAGCTGGTAGTCATTGCTGACCTTCCACACGACAGGCGAGGCCATGATCTTCAAGCCCAAGAAAAAATCGGGCAAGATACTGTACTCGGAGATGGGCAGACTGCCAGCGATAAGGCTACCTTCCTCGAAGGCGCTGGAGTTGGAGTGAATTACTCGGCCGATGGAGAAGTTGGAGATGGCCTTGTCCACTTCATAAGGAGGAACATAGTCTACATTACCCACTCCGCGCATGCGGTCTCGCTGATGAGGATCAAGTCCGGCAATGAGCAACTTGATGACTATACCTCCGGGCGGTGCCACAAGCGGGGTGGGCCTGTTTTCCATGGCGGTGGTGACGCCCGGTTCGATCAATGCGGTAGGAGGGTTCTTGAAAACCCATGTCTTGTTTGGAACAAGATCCTGGTCTGCCATTTTGGTAGAATGTGACGTTGATATATGCGGAGGCGCAGGATGAGTTCGAATAATAGGAGGAATAATAGTAATGGTAATGGTATAGCTGCAAGACCACTATGGCTTCTATACGTGATATTGTTGAGTCTTATCAATATTATATAAATAGTGATACTCACTCATTCAAACTATATTGCAATGGATCTCGGGGCAAAATTCTCCCCGATAGTTCGAGAAGCGTCTGCGAGACGATATTGCATATTGCATGTCCGCTCTTGACAATGAACTAAAACAATCGGAGCCTTTCGGATGTTTTGACTAGTCGGAGGGTTCCGAGCTGACAAAAATATCATACAGTAACGTAATGTACAAAATATGTGAATGGAGGGCGAAGGACTGCTGTGTTATTAGGCGCAGCTTTATGGGCCAAGTTCTGGACGGCTAGTGGTATGCCTGATGCCCTTGAGAATGTTCATCAGGCAGCATTGGAATACAATCCCACAAAGTGAGTTTAAGAAGTGAAGGCTTTAACCAAGTAGCTCTTACGTAGCAAGATGGATTAATCATAGAAATTCCAAGTAGACTACGATCTACACTTGGTGAATGTATATTGATAGTCCCGTTTTGTAAAAAAAAAAAAAAAAAAAAAAAAAAAAAAGAAAAGTGGAAGCTTCAGTGACCAAATTGGCAGTCGGCATGATAATTGAATTACTAGTTATTGATCCTTTTTCAAAGTAAACTGGACCTTTTGGCAAGAACCTGGCACTCTCGTAAGTTAATTCATCTCGGGGCCATTATGAATATTCCAAGGTTGGAAGGACTACGAGGTTCGGTTACATAAAATAAGGGATAGCGTATGGATTTGATCTAGCTTGATTCCAAAAGTGCTATAGCAGCAAGCTTTAATCTCCAGATTCGATCAACAGCCTGAGTAAGGAAGGCTCATGTATTTCATTCTCGTTTATGCCTCTCTGTTCTAATATAGCGCTGCAAAAACATTCCGTGGCACCACTTTACGTCACTGCATCAACAAGAGCTTACTGTTCGTAAACCTTCTTGAATGCCTGCTCAAAATCGGCAATGATATCATCGATGTGCTCAATGCCCACAGAGATACGAATCATGTCTTCCGTGACACCGGAGGCTGTCTTCTCCTCAGCGGAAAGCTGCTCATGTGTCGTCGACCAAGGGTGAATAGCCAGACTCTTAACGTCACCCACATTGGCCAGATTCGACACAAGCTGCAGGGTGTCAACAACCTTGCTTCCTGCCTCAGCACCCCCCTTGACTCCAATGCTCAGCATACCACCAAAGCCGCGCTTCAGATATTTCTTAGCCGCAGCGTGGCTTGGGTGCTTCTCCGAGCCGGGCCAGAGGGTCCAGCTAACGTGCTGTGGGGAGGCTGCGAAATACGCGGCCAGCTTTGCAGTGTTCTCTGCATGTCGCTCAGCTCGCAGGCCCAAAGTCTCAACACCAATTATTAGTTGTTGCGCGGCAAAGGGGCTCAAGCAGGGGCCGACATCGCGGAGCATTTCCACACGGGCGCGCATAATGAACGAAGCTGGACCGAATGTAGGCCAGTATCGAAGGCCGTGGTATGCTGGTGATGGCTCGACAAATTCCGGGAATTTGGCCGCATTCTTGCCCCAGTCGAATCTTCCGGAGTCGACAATCACACCGGCAATAGTGGTTCCGTGTCCACCGATCCATTTGGTGGCTGAGTGGACGACGATGTCCGCACCGTGCTCGATGGGGCGGACAAAGTAGCCACCGGCACCAAGGGTGTTATCGACCTAAATAGTAAGATGATATTAGCGAGGTGTCCTGCTTTTGAATTTTCTCCCCTCATCCCCTCTTTTTATTTTCTTTTGTCTTTTCACTTTTGGCTTGGGATAAATTCAACTCACAATCAAGGGGATACCATTGTCGTGAGCAACCTTAGCGAGGGCCTCAAAGTCGGGAACAACATTGTCTGGATTGCTAATACTTTCGATGTAGATGGCTTTGGTATTATCATCAATGGCCGCGGCAAACTCGGCAGGGTCAACACTTCCGACAAACTTTGTTGTCACGTTGAAGCGGGGAAGAAGCACGTTGAGCTGATTGTATGTGCCGCCGTACAAATGCGAGCTAGCAACGATATTGTCACCAGGTCTGGTCAGGCTAGTCAATGTCAGATACTGGGCGGCCTGACCAGACGCGGTCGCAAGCGCAGCAATTCCACCCTCGAGAGCAGCAATGCGTTTCTCAAAGACGTCATTGGTAGGCTGAAAACGTATACTTTAGCCTCTATTCCTGCATAATTGAATAGACGGAATTAGGGGAAATGGTGATGATTATTTGGTGACTAACATTCATCAAACGGGTGTAGATGTTGCCCGGTTCCTGGAGGCCAAAGAGTCGGGCTCCCTGGGCAGAGTCATTGAAAGTGAAGCTCTGGAAAGATAGAAGTCAGTAACCAGTTCATTGAAGGTCGCGAAAATGATTGCGGTTAAGGGAAATGACGTACAGACGTGGCATAGATGGGGACGGCAGTAGATCTCGTAACGGGATCAGGCTTGTACCTATACAAATATTGGTCAGCTTCGACAAGCCCTGTGTTACTAGGAAAAATTGGATGAATGATTCTAGGTACCCGGCATGAAGCTGGATAGTTTCAAAGTTTTTCCAGGGTGTCGGTTCCATGATGAATAGCTTTCTGTGTTGGATTTAAAAGGAGATGGAATTTGGACAAAATCGAGGAGACGAGTTTTAATTTGGAAGAGACGATACTTCCTTTATCCACATATATACTATTTAATTATATAGAAGTAGACTGACTGCATCGTATACTTTGATGTCCCATCCGAACATTCGGAGACTTGATGACTTCCGGGCCCCGGACGCCCGAATGGTGCGAACGAAACCTTCCGACCACACCATTATTGCCTCACCGAAAGGGTCTTGAATCATTTAATTTTGGTATATTTACATAGGATTTCTAAATTGTATTTCTCGTAGCTATCGCTCTGTCTTATAGTTCAAAATACGATGGGTTCAGTCACTCCCTCCCCGGCCTATGGTCAGCGACTGTTACCAGTGGAGATTGATAAGATTGCTCGGGACAACCCTGGTCGCGTGCTCTTCTATATTCCCCGTAACAACCAGCCCTCACAGGGATACCAGGAGATCACGACAAGCATATTTGCCAATGCCATCAATAGGGCTTGTTGGTGGCTCGAGTCTGAAGTAGGAACAAAGGCGACACCCAAGACGATAGGCTATCTTGGACAGAGTATGTCCTCCACATTATTAATAGACATTGATTTGTGGAGTCTATATTGATGGCCTTCTGCTCGTTCAGATGATATTAGATACTTCATTCTTATCCTGGCGGCGACCAAAATTGGCCACAAGGTATGATCCCGATATCACAGATATCAGTCCTGCTATCTTCGCAACTGACAGTTTACTAGGTTCTACTTTCTTCACCACGTAATAGTGTCGAGGGTCACCATTCCCTTATCAAGGAAGCTGGCTGCGAGCTATGGATCACAACGCCGGGCGTCGGCAAACTCAACTTTATACAACTGCCTTGTATCCAAATAGCTGCCCTTGACGAGCTCCTGGACCCCAGTGTTGTGAAGCCATATTCATATGAGAAGCAGTGGGAGGAAGGACGTTTGGATATTTTGGCGTTGCTTCACACAACCGGTTCGACCGGTATGCCACGACTGATACCAGTCACACTAGCATCCGTGGCCTCTGGCGATAGACTTCACTTGGTAGAGCCTATCGGAGGAAAGATGCCCAGTCTGTTGGAATGGGAAGGCACAAGGATGCTAAATGCGATGCCCTTATTCCATGTAAGGACTCACAAAGAAAATTTGCACCGCGACAAACAGAAAGAAGCCAGAAGCTAACTCAGAGGTGTTTCCATATCATTAGGTCGCAGGTTTGAGCTTTGGCCTTTTCTGTGCCGTCTTTTATAGATGGAGTGTCGTATTCCCGACGCCAGGGCCAGTCATGCAACATGTCATTGAAGAGATTCTAGACAACATTGATTGTGACTCGGCTTTTCTCTCGCCAATTGTTCTCATGGACATTGCCAAAACACCTCGCGTGTTGGATAAGCTCGCTAAGCTTAAGTTTATCACGGCCGCAGGCGGCCCAGTCCCGGCCATTGTTGGCAACATTGTTCACCCCCGTGTTCCTCTCTGGCAGACTATGGGTATGACCGAAGGACTACTAGTGCCGTCCGTAATCACTTATCCGGATGAGTGGGCGTATTTCCATTTTCACCCGTGTTGCGGATTTGAAATGCGACCGTATTCAGACACCTTGTTCGAGCTGGTTTTCATCAAGAAAAAGGAACTGGCTGCTACTCAGACAATTTTCCTGACCTTTCCCGACTTGGATATATATGAAACCAAAGACTTGTACTCGCGTCACCCGACGATTCCCGAGCTGTACAAGTACGAGACACGCAAAGATGATCTTATTGTGCTATCGAACGGTGAAAAGTTCAACCCCTTCATGGCGGAAATGCAGTTAGCTGCCCACCCTTGGCTGTCAGCCGCCTACATTACCGGACGAGGGCGCTTCCAAGCGGCCGCGTTACTCAACCCGGAAGAAAGTCGACAGAACGAGTCAGACAGTGCCATCATCGAAGCGGCGTGGCCGGCCATTGAGACTGTCAACAAAACCCTGCCGGCCTTTGCTCAGGTTCATCGCAACTTTGTCAAAGTTGTGCGTACACCTTTTCCGCGTACCCCCAAGGGGACATTAGCACGTCATCAGATAGAACCGCTCTTCGCCGATGAGATTGCCAGCGTGTACCAAGACTCAGGGATTTCCGGGTCTCCAGCCTCGCAGGCTACCTCCTTCGAAATTGATGGGACTAGCGAGGTGACCATTTGTGCTGGCCTCCGGGAAGCAATTCAGATAGTGTCGCCAGGATTGGGGCTCGAACAGATCAAAGATGATGAAAGCCTTTTCGAGAACGGGTTCGACTCACTCCATGTCGTTCGACTTTCCCGACTCCTTAATTCTGCTTTTCCCTCTTCTCCCATGCAAGTAGAAGTCGGCACAATATATGCTCACCCTTGCATCGCCCAGTTAGGAAATATCCTGTATGCGCAACTGCAGAATATCCGTCAAGGACATCGGGAGACAGAACCAGTGGACCTTCAAACCAGAGCCGTATCTCAAGCGCTTGCCAAACATTTACCGGCCTTTTCCATGCCTCGGGAAGGACCCAAGGAGCATGTCATCCTCACAGGCACAACGGGGGCTGTCGGCTCGTATCTTCTGGACGCTCTGTGCAAAAACGATCGAGTCGCCAAAGTATGGTGTTTTAACCGCAGCAGTACAGCGGATGCAGCTTGCCGACAAGCCGAGCTAGCAAGGTCGAGGGGGCTTTCCTTGAATTGGAAGGGCAAAGTCCGCTTTGTTCAGACGAATTTGACATCTCAAGCCCTTGGTTTAAGCCGGGCGGATCTGAAAGAGATCAGAGACCAAGCAACGATCATTATTCGTGAGTTATATCCGCTCTTCCTCCCAGAATCTTTCAAAGTTCTATGTAGCCTGCCAGATCGCTAAATATTTATGTTGACAGACAACGCATGGGAAGTAAACTTTAATCTTCCGTTGTCCTCTTTCGAAACGCAGTTGAACGGGCTTCAGAGCCTCGTCCAAATTTGCACCGAGACTCGGCAACAGATCCGCTTCTTCTTTGTTTCTTCCATAAGCGGCGCCATAAACTGGCCAACTCATCTCCTGGGCCCTATACCCGAAACCAAGCTGACCAACCTAGACGCTCCGATCAACGGATACGGCGCGTCCAAGCTCGTGGCCGAGCACTTGCTCAGCAAGGCCGCCCAGGCCGGTGTGTTGCGCCTCTCGGTCCTGCGTATAGGCCAGGTCGCTGGTCCCGTTGTAACGCACGGAGAAGGAAGTGTATGGACGCGTAGGGATTGGGTGCCAGCAGTACGTCGTCTCATTCTTTCGCATTTGCCTTCTTCCATAATCAGTGTTTTAATCCATCAAATAGATCATAGACGCTTCAGCATACCTGAATAAGCTACCCGCCACTCTGGGTTCCGCAACAGTCATCGATTGGATTCCCATCGACCTGCTGGCCGAAGTGGTGGAGCAACTGATCCATTCGGATGCGAGAACAACAACCGCCAGCCAAGAAGACGAAATATATTACAACCTCGTCAATCCCCAGACAAGCAGCTGGGAGTCACTGGTATCGATCATACATGCCCGTCTAGAAAACGCTTTGTCACCTGAGAAGGTGCAGATCGTGCCCTTCTCCCAATGGCTGGACGACTTGCAGAACGCCGAGGAGGCGATCGTCCAAGAAGCGGAGAAGCAGAATGGGTCGACTTCATCACAGACTACAGCTAGCCGAGCGCAGACGGGACTCAAGCTATTGTCCTATTTCCGGATGCTGGTGGAATCATCTGCATCGGATGATGCGCCCAAGCCAGCTCCATCTCTCCTGAACTGGGCCGTTGGGAATGGCTTGGCGCGAAGCTCCGTCTTTGCCGATCTGACACCTATATCTCCTGCCTGGTTCGAGACGTGGTTGGACCAGTGGGGATACTAAAAATAAGAATGCGAGTAGAGCGTGATATCCATGTTTGCGAAGTTGCTACGACGCGTCACAACGGCAACCATAACCAACGCGACGAGTGGAGAACACGGTGCCTGATTTATGCCTGACTTTCCGCCTCACCAGATGTGAAGTAATGTGATTTTTTCTTTCTTTCTTTCTTTTGCCATCGAAATATTTTCTCTGTGATCTCTGACGATCCGGGATCATTGCAATTTACTGTTTCATTGACTCGCGATACATATTTCCAACCAATTTCGTTAATAGTCATAGTTAACTTGTCTATAGGCTGTTAGGTAATTTGGTATTAATGGAGTCTTCTACCAACCCAGAACACTACTAGGCCACATACTGCACAATACGTCCACATGTAGACACATATTCGCCGGGTGGGATTTTATGTCACTGACTCCCTGGCAAGGGTATCCCAAAATAAAGAAGGGTCGGGCAGGATCCGACACTAAACTGCCTGGGTTTCTGTTAGTGTGTTGTGTCACCATGACCCCGGCGTAGGATTCGCACAGAATCGCCCTGTACACCCGGGCCCTCGTATAAATAATCTCATGAGCGCCTACTAAGTACAAGTGACAGACGGGGCTAATATGTCTATTGCTCTATGTGCTTCGTAACACCGACAAAAGCATCTCTTAGACAAGTCGCTAAGAAATCCAATTCAGGGGGGGGGGGTGGGAACTATGACAAAACATGAAAGAAATCCGATCCTATACTCCAGATTTCAATATATACTTATAATGTACCTACAGTCTTCGGTAATCCTTCAGTAAAAGCGGAGAAATACATGGCGTATATACAAGGTTGAAGAAAGTTACCCACTATAGATGGCCGTTCTCTTGATAATATTGGGCTCATAATGATCTATGTACCCTGAGCCCTAGAAAGCCACCTTCGCCGAATATTCCTCATCCTCTTAGCTGCAGTGACCCACTCAGCTGCAGGTGGTCTCGACCGTACAACAGGACAAAACGTGACATTGAACTGCCCGTCTCACTGTCACAGAGATCGGGCCTTTAGCTCTTCCTGAGTACCTTGCAGGCCAGACTACACCTTACAAATGATGTCAGACCCAATCAGATACAGATTCACCCAAGCACGCAATTCTAGTCCTCGGGTTTCCCCCCATTGGCAATAGTTTCTATATGGCGAATGGGTCATTCCGTCTATGAAATAACCCCGGACTGTAATGCCAACTGTTGATTTTAGTCCAATTTTCCAGGATATTGTCGATTTTATTGGTAAGTTCATATGACGGATTAGCATGGTGCATCTGACACCGCATTCTCGGGTCATCGCCCACTGCAGCTGCCACGCGAGTTTGACAATCTCTCAATTTTGGGTATAGAGAAGCTTTAGATTCGCTTTTTACCTAGCTCCCGGATTATGTGGCAAGTTCTCTGCTTGAAAACGAAGATCTTCTTTTTACCATTCTGGTGGGATTCAGCAGATTCTTCCACTAGCGTAGCCCCCTCCGAGACCGGTGCTATCCTTCATTTTTGGTTTTCAATTTGTGTATTTTCTCATTCACCGCTTTTCAAACTCCCTGTTGGAGGGAAATCCATTTGGAGGTGGGCCCGTTGTGCATGTAGTCCCCTATCCAGCATTTACGAAGTCCATATTGCGTGTATAATATGGGGCATTGTACCTGGGGCTATAGCCCCTACATGGGTCGCGATGACGGCATACCTGGAAAAGTGGCTAGCTCACAAAGTATGCATGCAGTCATTCGGAGACTATTTGCGATGATGTGGGGAATCGGAGTTCAGACTCGGATAGTCGGAGACGGATGATCGGCGTGTTTTTGTTTTCAGCTCGCACTCTGACGGCTCGACGAGTACATGGAACACACCACCTTGCCGAATGTGTCCGATAGAACCACCGTACACAGATTGTTCACAACAAGCTACAAATCACCTTCCTGTAATTAAATGCGCGTATTTTATTAAGAAACATAAATGAAGAGAGATGGAATGCATGTAAATGAAATAAAGCTTATCCTCAAAAAGTCTGCCTTTGAGAGATACTCCGGAGTTCGCTTTTCGCAATTTGAGGCATTTTAGCTATTACAAACAACTAAAGTTTACGTCAACATGTCTTTTATTTCGCAAGCTGCGGACGCGCAGGTCGTGTGCATCAAAGACCTCCAGAAGGCGGCTACCGAAAAGCTGCCAGATATCTATAGAGGCGAGCTTAAGATTTCCCTCCCAAGGATACACAAGACTTTTTCGGTATAAGAAAACTAATGCTAGATATGGACAGGCTACTTCAACGGCGGCTCCATGGACTGTCTCACGTACGTACTTTTGATTCCGTGTTTTCATTTTCTCGTTTCTCTTTGGGGAAAATGAAGCGACGGGAGCTGTGGGTCTAGAGGAATGTGACTCTAATTACGATGATCAGGCTCGGGTTCAACGAAAGTTCCTTTGATCGCTACCTCCTGCGGCCCCGAGTTTTGCGCGATGTGACGAACGTCGACACGAGCACCACATTGTGGGGCAAGACGGCCGCACTGCCCCTGGGCGTCGCCCCGACCGCTATGCATCGACTGGTCCATGAAGACGGTGAGATCGGCACGTCCAAGGCCTGTGCTGCTCGTCGTGTTCCTATGATTCTTTCCGCTCTGTCGAACGACACTTTGGAAGATGTATCGGCCCAGAGCAGTGATGGCTCGACACCGTATGCCATTCATGTCAGCCCGTTGAACAAGCGTGAAGTCATAAGCAGCATTCTTACGCGGGCTAAAGGTAGGGCGCTCGTTCTCATTCGTGGATTTTATATTAAGTGGTATTTGAACCACATATACTAACAAACAACACCTCCAGCTGCCGGGTACAAGGCTGTTATTCTAACAGCCGATGCTCCGATGTATGGTCGCCGTCTACCGGATTTACGCAATCGGTTCAGTATCCCTCCCGGCCAGACTTTCCCCAATATCAGCGCACCAGGCGTGTCGGTCGCTGATATTTCAGTTAGTATGTATAATAAAGCGGTTTTACACCGCCAGTCATTTATCAAGTTCTTATTTGACTCGTGGAATCAATTTAGGTGCCGCTGCTGCTTGGGAAGAGTATATTCCTTGGCTCCGAACTCAGACAGACCTAGAGCTTTGGGTGAAAGGAGGTTAGTTCAGCCAGCATCAGCCCTAGTTTATGCCCGCGCACTTACTAATCAGTTAATTTCTTATTATAGTAACCTCCAAAGAGGATGTTACCCTCGCCATCAAGCACAGAGTGGATGGTATCATAATCTCCAATCACGGCGGTAGACAACTAGACTCCACACCCGCCACTATCGACTGCCTCCGCGACGTGGCGCCCTTGGCTAAGGGTAAAATCCGTCTCTCCTTGGACGGTGGCATTCATCGCGGGTCAGATATCTTCAAAGCCATCGCCCTTGGCGCGGAGTTTGTTTTCGTTGGAAGAATTGCTATTTGGGGATTAGCGGTAAGATTATCGATTTTATTACATCCTTTCTTTTGAGAAGATACGGTTATGTTCCCATATCAAACCAGCTTCATGATCTGATCTGTCAAATAGTATAACGGTTCAGACGGTGTGGGACTAGCACTGGATCTCCTCATTCAGGAGTTTAAGCTGTGTATGGGATTGGCTGGCTGCACTAAGGTATCAGACATCAGCCCTGCCCATCTGTCCATTTTGCAAAGCAACGGAATTCTAGGCGATGTTTATTAGATAAATTTGTCCGGATACGGTCTCATTGCCGTCAAGTCGGCGGTGCCAAATGAGTATCGAGAATACGACAACAAGGTCAATTCATTGGATTTTATCGAGCCCCATAAATCTGAAACAGGGTATTTTGCATACTTTCGGGTGGCGCTTCTGCTAGTATAAAAGGCCTTCCGGGCCAAAATGCTCTAAATACTGGAATTCGCCCTTACCCCACCCACCCCTGGGGGTCCCGTCAACTTTGACCAGTAAAGTCGAGCTGGCCAATTTGCCACTCGTCCAACAAATCAAATCCTAAGAAATCCTCATACAACCATGCACTATTCTCACTTTGCTCAAATTGAGATGGAACCACGCTGACCTGCGTGTGTGGGGAAGCGTAGGCATCCGCCATATTGTTTTCCTGTGAGTGTGACTGCATAGGTATTTGGCCAAGGCTGTTTGGAGGAACCAAATAAAGGTTTTTCTTGGCGACTATCTCTTCAAATAGTGGTAAAGCTCGTTTCAGAGCTGGAATTTCTTGACCCTGCGTGAGAACAAGCATGGTCTGGCTGATCGATATCCGTGCCATAGAGCGGACGAGATCCGTCTCCGCTGAATCCAGGGCTGACTCGATATGGAGAGCAAGTAGGGCAATTATTGTGGTTACGCTAGTAACGCTTTGATTAGCTTTGGTCTTCTTCCCGTTGCATGGAACAATGTTGGAAAATCAGGGTAATGAAAAATGAACCGGACATACAAAGAGATGGGGAAGTCTAGCAGGTTTCCACTCGCCAATACCCTCCTGGCAATGGTGTCTAACTCCAAAATAGCGGAGTGAAGCCGGTGTTTGGCCCACTCGCTCCACTCGGTATGATGGGACTGTTGCCAATAGCGCCTTATAAGGCGGCATAATATGCACTCAAATCTGTAACTGATGGCTTGTATAGTCAGATAGTACACGTCAGCTCCGATGTTCCCACCCACGTGCATCCTAGCGGCGAGGGTTTTCCGCCATGCATCCAGTGGATGCAATGTTTGCCGAGGATCTTGCTGTGGTTTGCTTGTAATATTAGTCAGACATTGTCCGACTGAATAAGAGTTAGTCATGTTTTGATATCAAATGCGGATATATAATAAAAATAGATTGAATGATAACTTGAACGAAGCGTCGCATAGATCTGATACGTACATATTCGAGACAACTCGCCATGGACAACAGGTAAGGCTCTTTGCTGAGGTGTAGTTGGCGATAGCAAGCCGGATGATTGTTCAAAGATATTATCTTCTTCCGAGTCATCTTCTGTCCAAAGATTAATCGTAGGGGTATTTTCGAGCAGTCGTGATCGTCTGGTATTGACGGATACATGGAAAATGTCTAAAGACTATGTATTTATAATGAATATGATATCCAAATAGTACGATCCAGCGATGGGAAGATAGACGTACATAGAGACCCCACCAGACCCTCTTGTACAACTTTAAGAGTGCGGGGGGTTTATTTTCTCGGATACAGCTATGAGTAATTCACTGCCTTAGTATGTCAAGTGCCAGTCACCATCTCACAGTCAAGAAGTTGAGAAACGTACGAGTTGCGTAGGTCAAGCTTGGTAGCGAGACGGATCGCATTGTGGAACCAGTAGCCAAAGTCTCGGTCGGTCGGATGGTCCAGAATTACCATACACAAGATGATGGATCCTTGTAGCATCAATAAAGGGTCATCTTCAGTCGCAAAGTCATGGAGAAGCTTGGCCCTGGAGAAGAACGACTCTTGTGCAGCCGAGCGGCTATCAAAACCGCAGGCGGATAAAATCTCTGCTGGCGCATGGACACTAGCCGTTGTCAATATGACGTAAAGCAAGAACAACGAGCAGTCACCGGATTGGTAGCCGCGAACGAAAGCACTTCTGTCGATAACGGGCGCAAATGGGTAAACATGGTCAAAATAGGTTTTAATCAAGACATCCCTGTTGTTTGTTGGGTCAGTGGGTCAGCCAAAGACAAAGATCGGAGGGGAAGGATGCCAAGATTATACTGACAAGTGGCGTGAGGGAGGAAGATCAAAAACACCTTTCTTAACAAGATATTCATTGTCACTGTCGTCTAATTGGGGTAGTTTAGTCCATAGACAATTTCGAGGAGTAAAACTCTCTTCTGGGCTTGGGCGATAAGGGGTGCTGGAAGTGGGGTAGTTTCGACCGGATTCGGTGGTTTTTTCGCCAGCATCGTTTAAAATATTGAGGTAAAGCAGATCTGGTTCTGTCTGATGCGAGCCTTGGCAATCCATTGGATCAACATTTGAAGGTTGAGTGGGCTGTTCGGACTGATTAGATTGATTAGATTTCGGTTGCGGTTTTTAATTGGCTACTGCTAGCCGTGGTGGAGAGGGGTCATTGGGCCTGATGATCATTAGTGGGAATTTCGAAGGATTGTCGAAGGAACAGAAAAAACTTTGCTAGAGCAGAATAAACAACCGGACTTAGTCCGATGAGATCACCTAAAACTTACTCATACTTGGTTAGGCGTTGGTGAAACATGGTTTACTTTCCTAAGAGCCCCGTCGTAAGTTAGCAACACGCAGGTAACCCATGAACCATGAAAAGCCATGGCGAGAAAATAATCCTATCAATAAGTGACTCACCTGCTTCGCCACTTACGGGTTGGTAGTACGCAGTCCTTGGCACATTGCCTACTGGTACAGCTGCTGCAGGGGGGGCCAATTACGGCAGCATCGCACTTGGTCTTGCGTACCCGGCATGGCACACAAGCCTTATTGGCTTTCAGGGTACGCTTCCCGACCTCGCCCGTGCTCCTTGGGGCCTCGCCCCCTGAAGGATTCATTGGGGCTGGAGATGTACGTTTGTGGGTGCGTTAGCGGAAGCCTGTAAATTGCGCGGAGGGATCAAGTCAGGTAGATGTTTCGTTCTTAAGTCTTCGGCGATTTAAGTTCCGGTCCGATCGGAGCCTTGCAACCTCACATCATCCCTGAGTTTAGGCCCACAGCCCTTTCCAGATTATCGCGTGGCCGCTGATATACATAATAAATAAAAATTAGAATAAAATAAAATAAAATACAAAATTTATACTACGAATAATACTACCATAAGAGTAAATTCAATGTTTACAATACACACTGGCTTGCGAGTGGAGTGGATCCACCGTTATTTAATGTCATCCATAGTTCATGCTTTCTTCGACACGCTAGTTCTTTTAAACCCACTGACCTATTTGTTTACTTGTAAATTCGTGTCGCATTGTAAAAACTACATTCAAAAATGCCAGGCGATTTCTCAACCAGAGCTCCCTGGAAACGCTCCGCATGTGATCGTTGTCGATCGCAAAAGCTTCGTTGTTTCCGAGATGAGGGGCGACCTTCCGGTGCATGCCATAGATGTATAAAATCGGGAACAAGATGTGTTACAAGCATGGCTCGTCCAACAGGCCGTCCACCTTCACGGCAGCCAGATGTGCCATTGAACGAGATCTCCACGTCTTCGGAAACGAATATTCCATCGCCCGGAGACAGCGGCATCAATATAGTTGATTGTGATCTGTCTCTCGACAACTTTTTGGACAGCATTGGCATGCAGCATACAGATTCTATCTTGGACAGCAACAGCCTTGACGATTTTCAATCATTCTCTCAACTACCGGCCGGCCTAAATGCCAATTCGCCAACCCCCAAGGTACCACAGCAGCCACGAGGAGATCTAGGACCAGCCTCTCAATCTGCTACTTCTCCATACCAGTTCAACAATACTTTATTTATGCCGCAGGCTGGCCCCACGGATCTTGGATTGTCGTTATGCAGCCCCGACCGTGTTGAGACACTACTCTCCCAGCTCCACTTGGAGCTCTGCAATCTACTCTCTTGCGTCCGATCGGCCCCGTGGGACGTCCAAGATGTCCTCAGACTGACTATATCTCCTGAGAGCAACGGCAGCCACGATGGAGAAATCTGGGATTCACATCCTCTGGTTCAAGTTGCCAGAATTTCGAAAGAATTAGAAAAGCTCTTAGCCAACCTTCGACCGTCGACGGTAGCGGCCGTACACACCCCACAAACAATCACGTACGATTCCGGTTCGCCAACTCTTTGCACTACCCAGCTCCTCGTAGCATTATCCTGCTATATCCAGATTGTTTCTATATACGATAGTATCTTTTCTACCGTGTTCGAATACTTAGCCACCGGCGGCCCTGCGGCAACTTTGGCTTCTATATCGACCTCGCAGCAGCCGCAGCACCTCTCCACGCCGACGCTGTACCTGGGCGGGCTACCACTTCTACCAAACCGGAAGCTCTGTGGGATACTGTTAGTGCATCAAATAGAGCACCAGTTGGAGCGGATAGAGATTTTTGTTGGCTTACCAGAGCAGTACCGCATATCTGCTACATCTAGAGATGAAAGCAAAGATGTGGTCAATGGGTTATTTGCGGGACAGCATAGCCAGTCTCTCTTGCATGCAGTATTTCAAGTAGGGGAATTCCGCCCAGAGGACGACACACGATCCGTTCTTTCGTTAAAAATGAAGATGCGACAGATGAAAGACCTTTAGGGGGATCGAATTATTTGTCCACTGGCTCTTCTCAGAGGTATGGCTCTATGCATTGAAAAGGGCTGCTTGGTACAGGCTCTGTTAATGAGAAATTCTGCGAGGGAGTAGATGCCGTTCAGAAAAACGAAAAACCCCGTCATTCGGTGACTTTTTCCTTTTCTTTTTCTGACAACTTATGCCCTGTTTGAACCATACTCCCCATCTTTCATTCTCTTTCAGTTGCGCAGGTGTTGCACATTCTCTAGAAGACACATAATACATGAAATGGATTAAAAAAATAATAAAAGAATCATAAAAATGGAAGGGCAATTTACCGATACAAAACAAAATTGAATGCAGAGGATCTTTACTTTCCCCTCGTCATATCAAACTGGGAGCAATAAGAAGGTTGGCGCACGCTTCACTAAACAGTCTCTTCAACCTTTCTCTCGAGCCCATTTGGCTCACCCTCCATCACTGCACATTTCCGACCGCGCATTTGTTCCATTACCTTTGCTGCTTCCAGAGAATACTTGCATTTGGCGCGTATCTTTGCACCGTACTTGTGGAACAAAAAGGGGGAAGGTACGCACACAAGTACCAAGAATGCAGGGATGGAGCTCGCCCACTGATTCCCTAAATTTTCATACATTTGAGTGGTAAATAGCGGGAACGCGGTGCCGAACAAGGATCGAAGGACTGAATTTGCTGCTAGTGCGGAAGCAGCATAGACAGTATCTGTGTGCAGGTTAGCATATACTAATATTTTGCAGAGAATCAGAATCAAAATTTTCAGGACTCACAAGAATCGACCAAATAGGTCATCAGTGAGATAAAGACCATGACAAGTCCGCATGAAAAGATTACCGCGCCGATAATGGGTACAATCCAGTGTACAGATGGATATGTTGTCCACGCAAACATGAAAAGGCCAACCGGAACAATAAAAGAGCCTATCATGGCCATATTAAGTCTAGCCTCTGGCTCGGGTATGGTTCCCCTTGCATCGGCCTCCACGCAGACACGAACGTATCTTTTATTGTCCACGCCTGCCGCGACCGTAGCAAAACAGACACCAATGGCAACGCCGACAAATGGTAGTCCGGCAATGCCCTGACTCCACCCTCGGGTATATTGGAAGACAATGGGAAAGCCGGCGAAGAACATGTATAGTGTGCCATAGACGATTGAGACGTACAGTCCCGTTAGCAAGACGATAGGTTCACGGAACAAAAAAATCCAGGGCCGCGTGAGAGATATCCTGAGCTCCTCCGAGAATGTCTTTTGTGGCTTTCCCGCATCGAATCGGGTGACATGGGAAGCTTTTGTCATCCGGGTGAGGGCTTTCGCTCGATGTCGGAGAATGAACGGTGCGTATGTTTCGGGGGTAACGAGTGTGGTGACGATCCAGACCACGCCGCCCATTATTGCGATTAAACCGAGCGGCCACCGCCAACCTTGAGCTTGGGCAAGAAAACCGCCGGCACTAGGCCCTGTAAGCAAAAATAAAAGAATTAGTATGTGTAAAAAAGCAAAAGCGGCAGCAAATGAAAGAGACATATACCACTTACCAATTGCAGGACCCAGAAAAGGAGCTGTGACAAACAATCCCGTCGCCATTCCGCGCTCTTCCTGACAAAACATGTCGGCAATGACACCTCCAGTATTCGTCATTGACGATGAACCAAATGAGCTCGCAAAGAAACGAAGAACCAGCAAGGCCGTTATATTTGGCGAACAGGCCGCGGCCACGCTAAAAGCCGTGTAGAGCATGAAAGAAATCACATAAACGGGCTTGCGACCGTACATCTCCGACATGGGTGCCCATATCAGCGGTCCCACGGCAAACCCTAACACAAATAGCGACAACCCCAGTGTAGCCACCTCCTCGGACACATTGAAGCGTGCCACGACGCCTTCTATTCCACTAGCGTACACGGATGAAGAGAAGGTTACCACAAACGTGGACATAGACTGAGCAACTGTGATAGCCCATTTTCGCCCATTGGAGAAGTTCATACCATCTTGGGGGTCGTTGTCTAGAAAGTCGATGATGTATGGATCATTATCTGTGCCTTTTCCGGAGTAATCATGGTTGCAAACATCGTCGGCGAGAGGGGTACGGAACAGAAGATAATCAAGCCACGACATGCGCCGGGGTGGTCGTTGGAAGTTCTTGAGCTCCTGAGAACTCTCATTATTCACGAGTGTGGGCTCGGGGGTAGACGCCATCTTGAAAACTCGGTCATGGGCACAAATTGGAAGAACTAGAACAGCAAGAAGATGACTGTTAAATTTCAAGGTGCAAGTAGAGACTTGTCGTTTTTGAAGTATTGAGGCTTGCAGCACCTTGTCATCTTAGGTACAGCCCTGGAGAAATCGTGTGCCCCGCAGCTGCTATTGGTTATATAGTTCAGCCCGGGATTTCGGTGTCGGAGTTTCAGTGGTTATATTGCCGAAAACAAAACTCCGCGGCATTATCTTCGGAACTCTATTTTCTTGCCGCGAAAGTGGGGTGATATCATGATTTCAGAAGACTACAAAAAGAAATGATCGATATGAGTCTTCAACGTGTCGGAAATGCGACTCTAATCGGGCTTATTTTTTCTTCCATTCGGTACTCCGCATAGCGTTGTACACCGGGGCGTACAAATGGCCGATAAAACGTCATGCTGCCGCCCGTAACCGTTTAGTTCTCTGCATCTCCGAAGACGTGGAGACCCAAAGATCCAGGGCTACACGTAGAAAATTAGGCATTACCTCTTCTTCCAAATTTCCATCTGTTTCTTTTGTCTATACAATACTCTCGGAGTATGGATTTATGCTAATTCCGAAATTCAGACCATTTAGCATAAGGCGTCGGATCAGCGCCGAGTTAGCGGGAGATCTTATCAGATCATCTAGTCGGATCAACACGTGACAATTTGCATAATCTGCACAATATTTCCTACATTACGTGCATGCACACATTTCCTTTTCTCCACATGTCTCCCTCCTTAATTTTTTTCTCCTTCTAACACATCTGTTCAAGTTTTCAATGCCGCAAAAGTGACACCCACAGACTCCACTTAAATTGTCGGCAGTGGTATCAAAATGCTTCGAAAAACAAAGAGGGGTTCAGCTTCCCACCAACGAACTCCTCCAACAGCGGCAGCTCTGGTAGACTACTACCTTTCTTTAATACAATACGACGATATCGAGAACCCTCAACCAGATCGAGTGGATTCTGTCGAAACCGCGTATCAAACACGATACGCGAATATACCGTGCCCCTGTTCACCAGCTTTTAATCAATGGATCCGGGGCAGTATTGCTCAGTACTTACAAGATATAGCAGTGGTATCCTGCAGGGTATGCACCAAAGATATGGTGAATTTGAAATCTGGTGAGCCTGGTTAATGCCTCGGGACGCAGTAAGTCGTCCAAGCAGTTCCATCGGTGGTTCTTAACTAGATGGAAAGTACGACCACCGTGCACTTGGGGGCCAAAAATATCAGTCAACTGGCTTCCCTGGTCACTGCCACCCAATTGGCTCGGCAGATGGATCAACATTGCATCCGAGCTCGACTGTCTCTTTCTCATCTCCACCCTTCTTCCCTAATAATCTATTTGTTTCGGCTCTTTCGACAGAGAAGAGAGACCAAGCCTATTTAGACTTAAGTCCTTCGATATGGCCGGTAAGCCGTGGCAATCAAAAGGTTGCATTGACTGCAGGAGGCGGAAAATAAAGGTAAATCAATATCCGCTCCTGAGATCTTCATCGGGAGGAGTAAATTTTAAACACTTAGAGCAGTGCGATGAAAAAAGACCCGAATATGAACGGTGTATAAAACGAGGGCTCAAATGCCAAGGATGGGAGAGTCACCGGAATCTCATCGGTGCTCCCTCCATATATGAAGCAAAAATGCAACAGAGTCTTGCCTTTCCAACGAGCTTTACAGTCCTGGCTCGATGCTCGAGGATACCCGCTCTGGTCCACCCAGGACAGGCCACGCGGGGTCAGGTGTTTGGATGCTTTATCGAGCGTTACATTCCAAGTGATACTCTCTCTTCAACTGTTTGCTTCGATAATGTGGTACGCTGCAGCATTCAAGGTCTAGCCCGGAAAAGCCAGATGACTGAGATAGCTCTGTCCGCTATTTCTTGTCTTTTTCTGGGAAGGGCGACTCAAAATACCTCGATATTCAATCATGGACTTTCCCTATATAACAGCGCCATACGAAAAATGTCGAATATGCTCCAACAAGATACTTACACTGAGGAACTATTCTATGTAATATTTATCTTTCAGGAGCTGAAAGTACGGATGTCTGAGCCCATCTTATCATTTGTACATTTGAAAATTACCCGATCTGGCCTTTTTTGTAGGCTATATATGCTCCTAATGGTATGGATCCTTGGGGTACTCATGTAGCAGGGATGAATACCCTTTCGAGCCATTATAGGGCAAAGGCCAAAAGAGATCCTATTGTTGACATCATTTGTCGATATGAACAAAAGGCGAAAATAGTATGTATCAACATATCACTCCCGAATTATCTCAACTTTGAGATGACTCTGACCAATGTGGCATCTGTTCTTTTGTATTTAAGTTCTTGTAACGACGGAGGCGAATTTCTCTCAATTGGAATACAACTATCTCATGGAGCCGACTAATGGGGATCCAATACTCGATATTTTCAGATAGCAGTGCTCCTTAAGGATTTGAAGTGCGAATTGGATTCAGTCAACCCTTCTAACGTCGAGGCTTGTGAGGATCTATTGAGAAATGCCATGAGACACAAGAGAAATTGAAAAAGCTATCTACAGACGGGGCCATAGGTCGAGATACGCCAGAACGCCAGTCGCAATTCACCAACGATACATGTATCCCGTCTACAGACCCGCTGTTTGGCTCCGCATACCAATTTTCATCACTGGACAATGCGATGCTTTTCATCTTGATCTGGCCCTATCTAGCCATTCTCCAGCCTTTGACGTATCAAGCGAACTCTTTGGTCTATTCACAAATAGATTCTCCAGGGGAAATTGAATCCGAATGCCAATTTTAAGATAAGAAATTCGAAACCCCAGAGGCATATGCAGACAGAATAGCTCGCGCATTGCCCTATTGCTTCCGAGAAAGTACGAAAATGGCATGCGCTAGATATTCAATGTTTGGTCTGTGTATAGCTTCATTCACCTACTTTGGAACCGGGAATAGTGGAAAACATGAGTGGTGCCGAGAAGTCCTTATTTACATGGCAGCTCATGGTTTCGATATTGCCGGCTATCTGAGCGAGCGATCTTCCTATATGTGGGAGTCCCGATGGAGTGCGGTGAGCCCAGTCATACAGCTATCTCTTGCGCAATTGAGCAGCTCCTTTGTGAATTCGGATTCACTTCTTTTGTCAGAAACAACCGAAAACGAAGTTGGAGATGGTTATTTGGACTATAGCAATTACTGGACTCTTTTAAGAGCTCCATAATTTCTATCCTCCACGACCACCCCTGGGCGACGCCGACCCATTGGTCTCTCATCCCATGACTCATTATACATACAAACAGTATCCATCCAAAGAACAGTTCTTTTTCTCGTCATGCCTTGGCCCTTCAGTCTCGATTAAGATGGTGAAACACACTGGGGCTGCGTACTGGGACCGATCTCTTGGCGGTCCAAGCCCCATGCAAGGCGAGATATTTAGGTGCCGACATGCCTCCCTTAGTTCTTCCCTTCCATTACTCTCCATCCGTCGCTCTCATATTTTCAGAAGGCCTTGCTTGAAAATCGAGTCCCTGTATCCATATTTCTTGTCCGCCAATTCGCCTTAAACAGCCCCGGCGAATCGCTGCATTCTATTAGCGTCATGACTAGCTCACTGTCGCTGGAAGATCTTTACCGTGCGGGTAAAGTAGATGAGCTACGTGAGATCCTGAGAGATTCCAGTGGACCGTCCGAAGAGGATCTTAATGAGACAGTAATACTGGCTTTCTCCAGTGATCAATCCGCCTTGGCGGTTATGTTGATGAGCCATGGAGCTGTGTTGACACGGTGGTCTTTTTTGGAAGCCTGCGCCAGCAAGAATGTTGCAAACTTTCAAGTCCTCCTACAGCATGGCTTGGATATCAACTTTAGAGACTTCGGAGAGCTTGTTTTATGGTATGTCATGCAGCTTGAGTTCGCCGAGACTTAACTAATCGCGAAAAGAACCATGACAAAAAGTGAAGAGAACGTGAGGTGGTTTTTGGAGCATGGTGCGGATCTGAATAAGCCTGGGCAAAATGGATCGATCCCCCTTACTACTGCAGCATGTGTTGGCACTCTAAGTGCGATGAAAGTTCTAGTTTCATATGGAGCGCGCTTTGATACCTTGGACAGAACAGACATCTTCCTTGGGGCAATGAGCCGCTCTGAGGAAAGTTTACCCATTATTAGGTATTTACTTGACAATGGGCTTGATCCTAATGGTGATATCCCAAAGGGTCGACCACTGCATATTGCGGCTCGTGTAAATGACCTAAGGGGTGTGGCTCTAACAAGATGTTTGTTAGACTATGGCGCGGACCGCGCGGTCCAAACTTCTACAGGTGAAACACCAGCGGACATAGCACGACGGAATAAACGCAGTGGGGTATTGGATGTTTTTGCTAAATTACCAAAAGAGAGAATGACTTCTTAATAGCCTATCAACGAGTTGTCCCTTTGTTTTCATTGGAGGGTTTGGATTAGAGGTCAAATTGGTACTCATTGATACCCCCCTCTGCCAAGAGAAATCCTGGTCATCTTTGGATATTTTTGAATGCACGTACCAGATCAAAATCAATTGAAGTAGCCAATTTAAGGATAGCTTATATTCCAGGTGCCTAAGACCCTGATTTCCTTTTCTTAAAAAAGAAAGCCACAGTGAGGTATGAGATGAAGGTGACAGGAAGCCTATAAATAACGTGGTGATGATTATAGGATAAACAACTTGTAAATTGTAAATTTAAATGAACGATAATTCCCAGCAGTGCATCAGGCTTTGAACCTGTCCACGTAATACGTCAATTTGTACACTCATGATGGCAACCTCAGGTATTATCTTGACGTGGACTATGAGAAGGAATGGCGAATTGCTAAATTGTGGTTCAAGTCATGCGTTTAATTTATTTGTTGATATAGTCAACCGGGCTAGATCTGATTTCTCTTCTTGTTCACGTGCTTGTCTCCCACTAAAGCATCTGTTTTATGTTTTGTGTGTCGTGCCAAGGTCGAATGTTCGGCGAATGTAATGGAAGGCAAGCAACAAAATTGCGGAGAAGATCTACAGTGACTTAGAGCGAAATGCCACGAGGTTCCCCACAGGACTTTTTTCAAGAAACCATAAAAACATTTCTTCCCTTCATCTGGAATGAGGAGAAGAATATCAAAAAGCCACTCGGGCCACTCTTTCCCTCTTATCAATTGAAAAGGTAAAGATAAGAGGGCAAAAATATGTAAGCCCTCTTCTTAAACTTTGTAACACGCCTCCCGTCTCTTACAGCTTCCCGATTCGTCCATAAAGCCGATCCGGATATCCCCAGCTCCACCACGGAAGCACATCGTCATACATAAGAGGAGATCCCTCACCAATCTTAATCTGCCTTTCTCCCGACAGGCCTCACATAAAATACACAAAATGGCTGCTACAGGTGCTCAATTAGGCTCTTCTTGTGCTTTGACTACTCGGATCTCACTCCGATGGGTCCCCGAGATACCAGAAGAGACCACTGATACCATCGTCCTCGGTGTGGGCGAGTGGTTCGTCGACCTTCGAATGGATAAGGAAACAGGCCAAATTGACTGGGCAATGGCCGGGACTAGAATTGAAAATACTCCCAACAAGATACCGCGTTCGTGATCTTTTTCATTATTCAAATGGGTGGACAGAACTAATTATGAACAGTTAATGTATCTTTCACTCGCGAGCTTGATTCTTTAAATGAAATCGGAATGGTTGATACAGTTGATTTCAGCCCTTTGCCTAATGGTGATGAATTGGAGAGTGGTCAGATGCCCCGGGTTGATCTTCCAGGTGAACCTATGACGACTTTCGAGGAGGTCTGGCGGGATGCACCATTCATTGAAGGTCCTGAGGGAGCTCGAAAGGGTATTTCCTGGATTCTTGAGTCGAGCCATGATGAGCTGAAGGATGAGCAAGAGGGAGAAGTGACTGTTATCAAGAAGTTTTTGGGTCGGATCTGGGGAACCTATCTGGCGTTTCAGCAGGTTCAGACTCATTCTAAGGAGAAGAGTGCGGATGGTAAGCTTTCTGTTAAGCGGACCGGGACTGAGGTCAGTGCCAGGAGAGAAGAATGGAACGGCTCAGAATGGGAGGGAAAGTACGTTCTTGGACCTGAGGTGGATGCTGTTCCTTCTATGAAGACTGGATTTGATGGAGAGGGGCAGGGAGCTTGGAGAGTTCCAGGGGCAAAGGTTCTGATTGGCGGGGTATCATATATTGTTCGGGCATTTGAAGAGATCTGATAACTACATAATATTGGATGTGGCTCTGTTAAACGAAGACATTGAATTGAGATCTGGAAAATTGATATTTAGAAAAGCCACGAAACAAATGTTCTGTAGAACCAGTGAGAGCCAGCATGTTTTTGAATCTCGGCATCTTTCCGAGCAAGATAAGCAGCCTCCTCGCGGTCTATTTCATCCTTTCCAGTCCACAGATCAGCTGTCGCGGGATCAACACCCTTGCAACCAGTCGTGAATTTGTATCCGAAAATAAGAATCAGATAAAGCGGGATGCCGAGATAAGCCGTGATGAAGCTCTTGTAGTCAAAGTTGCCCCACTTTGCATTGTGCGTGAAAACATCATAGTTTTTGGTTAGGGCGATGATAATGCAGAAGACCAGAGCACCATAGGACCCCACCACACCGAAGGGTGCGACATATGCAAGACTTTCAACAGGGACATTCTGCGCCTTTCGTGCACGGACGAAGTAAATGTGTGTAACCAAAATCGAAATCCAGGTAAGCAGGCCGAAGATAGTCACTAGGTTCACGAAGTATTTGAAGATGACCTTTGAATCACTCGACACGTTCATGTACGAGAGCAGCAAGAATAGGGAGCTGGCAGCTAAGGCGAAGACAGGAATTCCACGGCGATCGGTTCGTGAGAAAATTTTAGGGGCTTTTCCTTCACGGGACAAACCATAGATGGTACGCGTTGCGATGTATAAGTCGGAGTTGGCGGCGGAGAACACGAATAGAAGAATGCATGCATTCAGGATATGAGAGAGGACCGGAATACCAGAGAGCTCGATAGCAACAACGAACGGGGATGCGGCTGCTGAGCTACTAGCTCCAACGGCGAAAGCGAGTTTTTTATGATTGTACGGTACTAAAGTGCCGACAAGAAGGACCGAGAGTACATAAAAGACAAGGATTCGCCAGAATGTCAACTTGATCGCTCTGGGAATAGTTCGTCGTGGGTTCTGGGCCTCGCCGACAGTCACACCGACCAACTCTGTTCCGAGATATGCGAAGGTAGCAGAAACCATGGTAGACCAGAAAGCTAGAAATCGACCGGCGTCTCCTTTTTCAATGTACGTGTTGAATGCTCCTGGATTTTTCCAGTACCGAAAGCCTTTGCGATCATGGTCCGGGCCTCCTCCTAGCATGAGGATGAACGAGAGAAGAATAATGCCGAGAATGACTACCACCTTGAACGAGGAAAGCCAGAACTCAAATTCGCCGAAGAAGCGGACCCCGAAGTAGTTGATGGAGATAATCAGTATTAGGAAGATAGTGATCCACACGCCAGGATTGACCTTTTCCTTCGGTATCCAATACGATATGACCAGCGCGCCTGCTGTCAGTTGATTTGGTGAGAGAATGATATACTTAAACCAATATCTAAACTTTTGTTTAGTATTTTTGAAATTCCGCAGGGAAGAGATGATACATACGTCCATCCTAGAGTAAACCCGAGAGCCGGGTCGACGAACCGTACCGCGTAACCTGTGAAACCCGATGGCAGTGGCAGCCAGGCAGCCATTTCCCCGAGAGCGCACATGACGAGGTAAACAATGAATCCCACCCAAGCGTAAGCGATCAAGATGGCAGCGGGCTATCGCAGTTAGCACATGTCATTCTTCCAAACACTGTAGCGGATATATACCCCAGCCCTGTAAAAGAACCGAAAGTTAGCATGTGTTATTTTGATTTTTGTCTTGATTTTTGAATTGATGAAAATTTTGGAACGTACTTGGCGAGAGCTTCACCTGTTCCGATAATCAAGCCTGTTCCTATCGCTCCACCAATAGCTGAAAACCGTCAGTCCTCCACTCAGCCTTGAAGTAACGCAAATCAGGGTCGATCCTACCAATCATAGTAATGTGTCGAGCCTTGAGAGCTCGGTGAAGGTCCACATGGTTTGGATTAGACAATCCATCTTCTTCTGCGACGGTGACATCTTCTCCGCTGTATTCATTTTTGAGTGGAGTCTTAGAGGGGAAGACCCCAGCCTTGGCCTCTGGGTCCGTCATAGGTGCTTGGCACAGAGTCAAACGATTAATGTGACTTGAGTTCTTTCGACTATTATTCCCTAGATCCTTGATGGTAAAGGGAAAGAAAGGTAGGGGGTTGATTATGGCAAGTGAGAGAAGTGGTCAGGAAACTTAAGTCCAAAGACGAGCAGTCACCACACTTTATAACAAGAGGAGGCGCCCCCGTTAGTAGAGATAAGAAAAGCACTACTAGCACAACAAGCCTGTTGTATTTCTTAGTAAGAATTCATTTCCTAACCAGCTGATTGGAGAGCCAAGGAGGCTGTTTTTCTTCCTCTCGCGTGCACATGTGGCCACCTAGAATGCGGAGAAAATCGAATGACGCACCACCTAGGAAGATAACGTTACAACGCCTGCTGTCTAGCCAAGAGATAGTGAAGAAAGTTCTAATACGAGTGAGAATGAGCCTTGGAGTTTCTTCTGTGCCCAGGTGCAGTCAGCTGCAGGGTTCTTCGTACATATCTTCAGGGCTGTGTCGTATCACCCGTTTTATCCATCACTCAACATATGCGCGAGGTATCCTATGCCTTCCCTACGCCTTCCCTCATCATGGATAGCTGATTACTGTATACAGTATTCTAGGCCAAAATTCTCTATCTCAGCTCCCTTTGATAAGAATGATGACTTTGCCCCGCTTGGGTAAAGTGTCTAGGCGCCAAGGTCTTGGAAGTTGGAAGGTAAAGGTTATTCCATTTTGGCCTGCGGGTGTCAAGCGGGGAGTTTGAACAAGCTTATCGTTTGCCATCGGTAATTTTTGAACCCTTCCGTGGTATAATCAGTATTTCATATAAAGTGTGGAATGGTTATCACATTGATGTGCATAGTGGATGTATTCTGAGGGGCGCAGAAGGCGTGAGATGTCAACATATGCCGATCATCTCTAATAAAAGATGTCGCGAATAAATGTAGGCGACATAGTAGGATATCCAGAATATTGATAGGCGAAGTAAGACGCCACCTTCAACTTCTCTAGCTCAGCCCTCAGATCCCTCGACCAAAAATTTCTCATCACGCGTGCTAGTTGCATGATGTTGGTCGTGGGCAAAGCCTTGAGAGATGTGGCTTAGGCGGGCCGTCTCCATGCGCCAAGATCAACTTGAACTACCCCAACCAATAGTGGTTATGGACAGCTTGGACCTCTCTACATTGCTCCTTGCGTCCATGGTTCTTATGGGACTTGGAGATACCCCAGGTTTCCATACACATGATGCATGCACCCCAGAGTCAATTACGAAACTTCAGATAAATCGTTAGGACTGCCAGTCATAGATTGGGATGCATTAAATAGTTATTCAAGGTGGTTCCTATGTAGTCTGCAGGATCATGTTGTTAGTGAACTCCGAATTATTTCGTGCTTCAAAGGCTACCTAAAGTTGGCAATTTCTAAAAATGAAAATATTTCAGGTCTCTGGGACTGGCCCAACCTTGGCCCAACCTTTACTCAAAGTGATCGGAATCGGAAGCTGCCACAGTCCCAGCCTGCAGTATATAGTATCACAGCAATTCGAAAAAGCCCATATGTGTATGTAGTTGGCTAAAAGTTTTTCATCAGGAATATTGGTATACATTTGGTACCCAGGAGCTATGCTTGTGATTCACAACCTCATAAATAAGCCGTGTACACTGGTGAATATAAGAACTTCGTTGAAAAGTTGTTACATGTAGCACAGATCAATCTAGAATGTGGGGTGAAAATTCATGACATAAGCGAATCTGGAAGAATTGTTGCCTTCACCGCCTGAATAACTTCCATACCGCCATTGACACCGCCTCCATCTAAAGCCCTGTGATTGGCCAATTGGCTCAACGCCAGAATGCTGCCTTTCCGGGCAAAATGGGTAGAAGTCAAGCCGCCGAATCCACATACTACGAAATCTCCTCCTGCTCCAGACAGGCCCAATATTAGAATGGCTAGAGAAGCACCCCCTGCGCTTGTTGAGCAGGAATTTATCCTCAATGCCCTCAAAGAAGACACACGTCTAGATGGCCGTGGAGCGGACCAATTTCGACCTCTCAACATCACTTTCGGCGAGGAATATGGGCATGTGAAGCTCCAACTGGGCAAAACTAGGTACGTTTTGGTTTTCCTTGGCGCATAAAAAAAGATCAATAGCATCTCTAACACAAGTTTTTAGCCTTGTCGTTCGTATATCCGCTGAAGTGACAAAGCCGCGCGATGATCGTCCCTTCGATGGCCTCTTCAATATTGCAATGGAACTGAGTGCGATGGGCTCTCCGGCATGGGAGAATGGCCGGTAAGTTCCAATTATGGAATTTCCTCTTTCGCCGTTGGAAAAACTTCCTACTTATATAGCGATTTCTTCTTACAGCTCAACCGATTACGAAACCCACGTCACACACGTTCTCGATCGAGTCGTTCGTCATTCTAATGCCCTCGACACTGAATCACTCTGCATCTTAAAAGGTGTCAGCTGCTGGAGCATTCGCGCTGATGTACACGTGCTCGACTACGATGGTAACCTCACCGATGCCGCATGTATCGCGGTCATGACTGGGCTGCAACATTTCCGCCGGCCCGATGCAGTGGTGCGCGATGGTCAGGTTGTCGTCTATGGAGTGGAGGAACGAGTTCCAGTCGCCCTCAACATTACTCACAAGCCTCTTTCCGTTTCATTTTGCACATTCAACGAAGGAAATAATATCGTTGTCGACGCTACACGCAAGGAAGAGCAAGCAGCGGAAGGAGAAATGGTAATTGGTATCAACAGTGGCGGTGAGGTCTGCTTTGTCTCTAAATTCTCGGGCGCATCTCTGAATCCTATGTCCGTTGTTGAAAAGACTGATATCGCGCTGCAAAAAGTAAAGGAGCTTAATACGCAGTTGGACAAGGTGCTGCAGGCTGACCTTGCAAAGCGGGCAAAGCTGGGCATGGCCGATGAATCGCGGGCAGCGAATGACCGCTAATTGCAGTTACAACAATTCACGACTCAAATGTTCTATGACTTAGAACGTTCATGATCATGGCACTGGAGTTTCGCGTGGCTTTTTCATCTTGGCATTTTTTTTAATCATACAACGAGGACCAATTGCATCATTTGATCGAGACCCCTTGCAGTTTTCCTAGAAATGGCAAAGAAAAATAACAAACAACATGACCCAATCGTGCGTCCGTAGTCCCTAGCCTTGAAATTTATCACCAATTTTGTTTGTATAGTCTGCCGATCATCATTTAACCATCTCATGGGTGTAGTAAGGCTCCCGAGAGTGGATGTTTAGCGCTTGGTTAATTTATGTCCGACTGCGCCGGGAGATGCCAAGGGACCTGTTGGTCTCCTATTCATAGAGCGCGGCGTTTCATGCCAATCAATATTTTATTAGCTCTAGAAATGCATCTAATTGATCAACTCTAATTAAGAGAAAGTTTTATATCTATCAGAATTAAATTAAGAGTCGATCTCTCTATCACCTTAGAGTTGGGGGTTTTTACCGCCCCGAAAAAAAGCGGGACGATCATAACAGTTACTCGCTGCCTTCGCCCGCTAAGCCACTTCATTCCTATTCGCCTTACCTTTTTTTTCTCACTCCAACGCAGTGACTCGGCACTCCATCGTCTCCCTACACTGCCTATCTATCTCTTGAACCTGCTTCGATAGACCCAACTGCGATATCCCGATTACCTTCGATTTCCCTTTGTCCTGATCCATGCCTCAGGGGCATAACGACCGCGCTCACTGAGGGTATTAGCTTCCTCCCCGCGCCAGCATGGCCGGTAGGCCTCCCGGATCGCATCCAGCAGAAGGTCATGATGACCTGCTTCTGGACTCGGGTCCATCATATAGCTCCGGCCAACCTCCGCCGGTAAATGATGAGCATCTCCTAGAACATTTCAACATCAACGATTCCGACCAACCCCATACGGAGCCGCCTCGCCCTTCCGTATCCTACGACAGCTTTGTCGGCAGTCGGTCGCCACAAACAGGCGCTCATCATAATGCAGCTCCCGGTCCGGCGCATCCCGCCGGTACAGGCGTTTACATGAATGACCCCTACTCCGACGACCCCATGACCCGCACATACTCCCAGACCTCTGGATTGAACAATTATCAACGATACTCCTTTGACGAACTTGAAGATTCCCATTCAGGCTACTATGACCTCGATGCGGATGAGGACCGGCTATCCGGCGCGCATCCTGTGCGGAAGGCGAATGAACGGAATAGCATTATGGGTCTTGGAGGTGGAATCGTGGGCAAGGCAAAATACATGTTTGGAATGGCGCCTCAGTATTCTGAGATGGACCTTCCATTAACAGAAGCTGGAGCGAGAAGTGCTACAATAGACAGTTCCACCGACAGATCATCTGCGCCCAAACAAAAAAAGAGCTTCAACGCGAAATCGATATTCGGACGACGGAAGGTCGACCCCGCAACCCTGGGCCCTCGCATGATTCAGCTCAACAACCCCCCTGCCAACGCTTCGCACAGGTTCGTAAGCAACCACGTTTCAACCGCAAAATACAACATCTTCACTTTTATCCCCAAATTCCTCTTCGAGCAATTCTCCAAATACGCCAACCTTTTCTTCTTGCTCACCGCTGTCCTCCAACAAATTCCCAATGTTTCCCCGACAAGCAGATACACCACCATCGTTCCGCTGGCCATCGTGTTACTGGTATCCGCTATAAAGGAGTTAGTCGAAGACTATAAGCGCCGAATGTCCGATCGAGGATTAAATTTCTCAAAGACGCAGGTACTTCGCGGCTCCTCGTTCCATGAGGCCAAGTGGGTCGATGTTGTGGTTGGTGACATAGTCCGTGTTGAGTCAGAACAACCATTCCCGGCTGATTTAGTCCTCTTGGCCTCGTCTGAGCCGGAGGGTCTATGTTACATTGAAACTGCCAACTTGGATGGCGAGACGAACCTGAAGATCAAGCAAGCCATTCCCGAGACTGCGAACCTTGTTAGCCCCAGCGATTTGAGTCGACTTGGTGGACGTGTTCGATCCGAACAGCCAAACAGCAGTTTGTACACCTACGAAGCTACATTGACCATGAGTGCGGGCGGTGGCGAAAAGGAATTGTCTCTTGCTCCTGATCAGCTTCTTCTTCGTGGTGCTACTCTGCGCAATACTCCCTGGATTCATGGTATTGTTGTTTTCACCGGTCACGAGACTAAGTTGATGCGAAATGCGACTGCAACACCCATCAAGCGTACGGCTGTCGAGCGGATGGTTAATATCCAAATTCTGATGCTTGTAGGTATTCTGGTTGCGCTTAGTGTTGTTAGTTCAGTTGGTGATTTGGTCATTCGCAAAACAAAGGCCAAATCGCTCGCTTACCTGGATTACGGAGACGTCAACCTAGTCAAACAGTTCTTCATGGATATCTTTACCTACTGGGTGCTTTATTCTAACTTGGTTCCTATCTCCCTCTTTGTCACCATTGAAATCGTCAAATATTTCCAAGCCTATCTCATCAATTCCGACCTTGATATTTACCACGTGGAGACCGATACTGCAGCAACATGTCGTACATCCTCTTTAGTCGAAGAGCTTGGTCAGATCGAATATATCTTCTCTGATAAGACGGGAACCTTGACCTGCAATCAGATGGAGTTCAAACAATGCACTATTGCTGGTATCCAGTATGGAGACGATGTTCCGGAAGACCGACGCGTTACTTCGGAGGAGGACGCAGAGTACGGTATTTACGATTTCAAGACCCTTCGCCAAAACATTCAGTCGCATCCAAGTCAGAAAGCTATCCAAGAATTCCTTACACTCTTGGCTACTTGTCATACCGTCATTCCAGAACGCACCGGAAGTGATCCTAATGACATCAAATACCAGGCAGCCTCACCCGACGAGGGAGCCTTGGTAGATGGAGCTGCAACTCTAGGCTACAGATTCACCAATCGACGACCTAGGTCTGTTATTTTCGAAGCTGGTGGCCAGGAATTCGAGTACGAGCTTTTGGCCGTGTGCGAATTCAACTCAACCCGAAAGCGAATGTCGACTATTTTCCGTTGTCCAGATGGCAAGGTTCGGATTTACTGCAAGGGTGCTGACACTGTCATTCTTGAGCGACTTCATGCGGACAACCCGACCGTGGAAACAACCCTCCAGCATCTGGAGGAGTATGCTTCTGATGGTCTCCGTACTCTTTGTCTAGCTATGCGTGAGGTCCCCGAGGCTGAGTTCCAACAATGGTGGCAGATCTTTGACAAGGCCAATACCACTGTTGGTGGAAATCGTGCCGATGAACTGGACAAGGCAGCTGAGCTGATTGAAAGGGACTTCTATCTCCTTGGTGCTACTGCCATTGAGGATCGCTTGCAGGACGGCGTACCTGATACCATTCATACCCTTCAGACTGCCGGAATCAAGATCTGGGTCTTGACTGGTGACCGACAAGAGACTGCAATTAACATTGGCATGTCTTGTAAGCTCATTTCTGAAGATATGACGCTTCTGATCATCAATGAAGAGAATGCCGAAGCTACGCGAGCCAATTTACAATCGAAACTGGACGCAGTTAAAAGTCAAGCGAGCTCTGGTGATATTGAGACCCTCGCTTTGGTCATTGACGGAAAGTCCTTGACTTTCGCTTTGGAGAAGAACATGGAGAAGTTGTTCTTGGACCTTGCCGTGATGTGCAAGGCTGTGGTTTGCTGGTAAGTCTTACAAAAAATCTTCATGTGGAATTAGTAACTAATCGACACTACTTTAGCCGTGTGTCTCCCTTGCAAAAAGCCCTGGTCGTCAAACTTGTCAAACGTCACCTCAAGTCCCTACTTCTGGCTATCGGTGACGGTGCGAACGACGTTTCCATGATCCAAGCTGCCCATGTCGGTGTTGGTATCAGTGGTATGGAAGGTCTTCAAGCCGCCCGATCAGCTGATGTGGCAATCGCTCAATTCAGATTCCTTCGAAAACTTCTCTTGGTACACGGATCGTGGAGTTACTCCCGTATCAGTCGCGTCATTCTGTACTCGTTCTACAAGAATATCACTCTATACATGACACAATTCTGGGTAAGTTCGGACTCTCACTTCGGTATCAAGACAAAAAGTATTCTAACATTTGCTCAGTACTCGTTCCAAAATGCCTTCTCAGGAGAGGTTATCTACGAATCGTGGACGCTGTCTTACTACAACGTGCTTTTCACCGTTCTCCCTCCGTTTGCCATGGGTATCTTTGACCAGTACATCTCCGCTCGCCTGTTGGATCGTTACCCTCAACTTTACCAGATGGGCCAGAAAGGACTTTTCTTCAAGAAACATAGTTTCTGGGCCTGGGTTCTGAACGGATTCTTCCACTCACTGCTTCTCTATATCGCCTCTGAACTGATCTTCCTATGGGATCTTCCACTGATGAATGGCCAAACCGCCGGCCACTGGGTCTGGGGCGAAGCACTATACACCGCTGTCCTGGGAACCGTGCTTGGAAAGGCAGCTCTAATCTCCAACATCTGGACCAAATACACCTTCATCGCTATTCCCGGATCCATGGTCCTGTGGATCATCTTCCTTCCAGCTTACGGTTATGCCGCTCCCGCCCTCGGATTCTCCCAAGAATACTACGGCACGATCCCCGTCCTATTCAAGTCCCCCATCTTCTACCTGATGGCCATCGCCTTGCCCTGCTTATGTCTCCTGCGTGATTTCGCCTGGAAGTATGCGAAGCGCATGTACTATCCCCAGCATTATCACCATGTTCAGGAGATTCAAAAATATAACGTCCAAGACTACCGACCCCGGATGGAACAATTCCAGAAGGCTATTCGAAAAGTCCGCCAGGTGCAACGTATGCGCAAGCAGCGTGGATATGCCTTTTCTCAAGCCGATGACGGTGGTCAAATGCGTGTCTTGAATGCTTACGATACCACACAGGGTCGTGGACGATATGGAGAGATGGCGAGCTCGAGGCCTCCAGGCTTATGATCAATCTGGCATTCGCTTTTTTTGTCCCGGTTGCATTTTTTTTGTTTCTGATATGTGGCTGTGCATGATTGCCAAGTGATTGGTAGCGTTGTATTTTTTTGTATTTTCTACATTTTCCATTTTCATCTGATTTTCTACCTCTAGCTTGTTATGTGATAGCTAGGCTATCGAGCTGGAGGAGGTTTGTGACATATACTTTGTTAGTGGGTGTTTTTAGTCTTGAGTATCAATTGGACATGAAACAAATATGACCCCCTAATCATTCCCCATGTTCAAGTTTCTAAATATAGAGGTTCTAAATTTGGATCTAGATTATTAAGTACTTGAAACGGATTGCATCTTACAGCCTACATTACGGCTATATAGTTGGGACAATTTTGAAAGAGAAGAACTCCTTTTGATCATTCATTATCATCGCTTCGTAAAATTAATTATACAAACAAGAAGTAATAAACCATTCTTCATCCATAATTGGCAATCTTAGACGCTAGCAGTTAAAGAATATCTCGATTCAACTGTGCGTTCTTTCCTTGGCAATTTCAACCAGGATCAGCGACCGATCAACCAAGAGGTCAAGGCTGGTCAGTAAATGGGCATGAAGGCCGAAATGCTGGTTATAGCGGGGGTTATTTTCTTTCCAACTCCCACGGAAGGTATCCAGGACATCTTCAATGTCTCAGGAATAATAAACAATTAAATTCCGATTAACCAGAATGCGTCTTGCTCACGCTCCGACATAGACAACCGGCGATGGAGTCCATTTAGTAACAGTAGGCTGAACCTGTCGTAAATCCTGACTGAACATATTCCACTCATTTCGCGTGATAGGAGTAACATCCGACGCAGATAGAGGAGTCTTAGGTCCTCTCTTAGAATAAATATTCTTCTTCGCATGTGTACGAGGAGGATTGCGACGAACACGAATCGTCTTGATAGGAATATTCTTTGTACTCTCAGCCGTACCCCTAGTAGGCAGTATAATAGCATCCTGCTTATGAATATTCTTATAAGCAGCCGCAACAGCAGTAAGGAGTTCATCACGAACATCCAACTGCTCGTATACACGGTGAAAGAATGCTTTACTGAATGTTCGGCCTGGGAAATCGCCCATCAACCGGCGCAGAAGCTGTACACAAGAGACCATAGAGTGATCTTCTGGGCGAGGATTAGGACCGGTAGAGAGCACGAAAAGTCGACGTTTGAATGTGTAGATGCGATCCATGTTTAGAAGGGTGAGACCTTCTTGGCTGAAGACGACTTCGTTTTGGATAATTGATTGTCGGACGAGGTACTCGTTTGTTTGACGGGCGTGTTGGCTGCGACCCAGTGCGTCGCTCCAGTTTGCCATGGAGCAGAACTTCTTAGAGCACTTTTCCATGGCGCGTTCAAGGACGCGGTAGGAGGATTGTTCGAGTCGTGAGATTGGAATGACCATTAGGTCGGAGACTTCTGTTTGGAGAGGTTTCCCGCGACCGACGAGGAGGGTAACGTGCATCATTTTTTGTTGGAGCTTCGAGGAGATGTATTCGAGTGCTGGGATTAAGGAAGGAAGAACGGCTTCAGAGTCATAATTGAATTCGGGAGAAAGGGGTGCAGAGATTGATTCTATTGATGTGCGAGGGACATAGATGCCTGCTGGACGGGGAAGACGAATAACACCCATGATGAAGTTGAAGGAAGTTTGGATGAAGGAATGAGTATGTCGAGTTGAAGAATCCAAGAACCACTTCACTGGAGAAAAGAAATCAGGAGAACGCATGGGCGAAACGGGGGCACTGATATAGTTGTAATGCAGGGGAATCCACACTTCCAAACCCCCGCACCAACCAACGACGCTATCATCCAAACCTGCCTAATTAACCTCATTTCTAGCTCACCGTTGTTAACAATACAAGGCCTTTTGACTGTCTCTTCGGCCAATCATATATTTCTATGGTAATGTGGGACCCGTTTACACCAATCACCGCCGATCAACTATGATGGAGCCATCGACACTCTGTTAGCCGCCGAGGCGTTCTCGGACCAACCACGATCCAACCACGGACCCATATACCACGCACTTATGCATGGAATCACACGCTAACACAGGGACCTCGTACTCACCGTTGGTCACTTCGCACGAAGGGACTCATTGTTTGATGGGAGAGAGTGGTCCTCGGCCACGCTAGTTCCCACTAGCCAGGATACTGGTGCCCCCGGCTCCTAATGATAGGCCCAGAGCGTGTTTCAGGTCGAGACTTTGGTCTTCTCCGGTAAGCCTTGAATCCCTTCACATCCGGACTTTTCTCTCAAGGCATACAATCCGGAATTTGAAGCGGCAGCAGCATGCACATGCAAGTCTAGCGTGTAAACAGGAGAATCAAGAGGGTCATTCCTGTTCATTCATTAGGAGAATGTCGGTGCAAGAACAGGATTTAGAGCCGCTCAATCCTGGAGGTTTGTGATGCATGGATGCAGCCTTGAAGTGGAGCATTGTACATGCTAGTATTGGACATTCGACCAGGCATTACCGGGTACATAATTGGGCTCTTCAACCTTCGAAGTACTTCCTTGAAGATTGGATAACTCCGACATGAATACCTGTTTTTTCGCTACATAAAGAAGTGACATTCATAAAAGCATCTCGTATAGGTGCTTTTTTAGATATAGCAACATAACCGATTGAAAAGAAGCTTGAAACGGGTACCAAACTGTCCCTAGGTTTCATCATGTTCACCCCCAGCCCATGGGTGTTCAAGTCATGACGAATGAACCAAACGCCCACCTCAATTCCATTCGACCACGTCACTCCGATCTTCTCAAATCCTTTCAGCCGCATGTAACATTCCAGATGATATCAAAGAAAACTAGACAGCATGGTGTCCGTCTTTGTGGACCCCATAAGCAGCCTCTTTCTCGCTCAAAACCGGGTTATTACTAGATCCAGCACACATCGCATGCAATCGCGTGGCTCCCCACCCTATAGAAGAATGAGGAAGATCCCTGTAGAAGCCACCGGTATAACCGATTGGACAAGGGATCAAGTATTTGCTTGTATTATTTGGGGGCTGTCTCGGTCCGGATCCCTTCAACAGATAATTGCCCCGCATATGAGGTATCGAAGAGAAGAGCCGCACCAGACCGCATTTTTTGAGAACCCTTGTCCGGAGAGATTTACAAGTTGAGGGTCGTCCATGCATTTTCTTGTCGTGGTCTCGAGTCGGGAACTTTGCCCGAGTGTTGGTTGGGGGCCGCAGGAATGCAGGAACGCCGGGCGCGTAAGTGCGGAGATAGGAGGTTAAGTCTCTACTAGCTTTGATAAGTTATAATTTGGGGACATTCTCCTGCGTCTGGAAATTTTGGCCTATGGCTTTTTTTCTCTTTATTTTCCACTTTCAGCGTGTTAGTGCCCAACAAGGACGTTGTTATGGGGTAATCCCGCCAGATGGTCAGATTGAGATGGGATATTTATACTTCATCCATAATATAAATCGAATATATTATAGATCTACTGGAATAGGGACAGGTTTATAGTTCAAGTTTGAACTTGGATTGTATAGTATGGTAGGAGTAAACCTTCCAGAATAATTCGAGAGAGCTATCGCTTTGCTCCAAAGCTCTCGGTGATTTGCAACATCTACAGGAATCAAAGGCAGGACATTGAAGGTTATCATTGTATTTGGTTCAGCTTTTGGTGTGGACTGGAAGGTACGTCTGTTCTCCGAGCAGCTTCTAAGCTTGGATTCATGTATACTTTAAGGTGGACGCTATTTCCTTCGTCAGAATTTCGTGTCGCGTTGTGCTACATAGGTCCAATCGTCTCCAGGGCTGGAATAAAAGCTTAGTTTCATTTAATTCATACATGTCTCACAGTTTCGTCGTCTAGTTTAGCATCTATCAAGTTTGGGGTCACGTAGGTAACTCAATGTTTCCTGACTCTTCAACATATTGTTTCCGTCACTTTTCTGGGCCGAGTTGAGTCCACATGCGTTCTTTGATTCTCTGAAATCATTAAGAGAGATTTGTGCGCCGAGTGCCTAGTCTGAAGACGCCAATCGCTTTCCCGTTGTATGACGGAGTTTTATCACATCGCACTGGGTATCGTATCTTGCTTCCAAAATATGACTTTGAGCTTTCTTGCTCGATAAGTAGTTCGTTTTCAAACTGAAATATTCACCAATTCCTAGTTCCAGTTATAACCTCGCATGAAGCAGCATTGCTATGCTCGATCTGAACTCAAAGTCGAGATCCAGGGAACTTCATGTGACGGTTCACATCCTTGTAAAGCAAGTATCGGAACTTTCCAGGGCCACCAGCATAACAAGCCTGTGGGCAGAAAGCGCGCAACCACATAAAGTCACCAGCTTCAACCTCAACCCAGTCCTGATTGAGTCGGTACACAGCCTTACCCTCCAGTACATAAAGACCATGCTCCATAACATGGGTCTCAGCAAAAGGAATGGTGCCACCAGGCTCGAAAGTAACGATAGTAACATGCATATCATGGCGCAAATCATTCGGGTCAACAAAGCGAGTAGTCGCCCAAGCACCATCGGTATTCGGCATAGCAGTGGGTGCGACCTCTTTATCATTCAGAAACAGGGGCTCGGGAGCATCCAGTCCCTCAACAGCCTCGTAGGCCTTGCGAATCCAGTGGAAACGGGCAGTGCTTGCGCCCTCGTTGCGGAGAGTCCAGCCGCTCTTGGGTGGGAGGAAGGCATATCCGCCCTCGGTGAGAGTGTGCTTCTGGCCAGCCAGAGTGACGGTGATCTCGCCCTCGACCACGAAGAGCACACCTTCAGCGGCGTCGTCTAATTCGGCACGCTCGCTGCCACCACCGGGCTGCACTTCCATGATATATTGAGAGAAGGTCTCGGCGAAGCCGGAAAGTGGGCGGGCAATTACCCAGAGACGGGTCTTTTCCCAGAAGGGAAGGAAGCTGGTCACGATGTCGCTGAATACGCCTTTGGGGATGACAGCGTAGGCTTCGGTGAACATGGCGCGGTCGGTCAAAAGCTGGCTTTGTGGTGGCAGACCACCGGTTGGTGCATAGTAGGCACCGACTCTCTTGTCGTTACCCATGGCGGGGTGGTGGTTAGGTGAAATGGGGAGTTATTCAAAGACGAGGACCTCCAATGTTGGTGGGGCCAGGTTGGAGGTTTGATATTATAGGGGATATGACAATTGACAAAGCTCTGAAGGGGGGGGGGTTGAGGTTATATTAAAGAAAACCGACCAAGAGAGATTGAAATTCCCCGCACATTATGTAAATAGCGATTCTTCTTGGTTCTCCGCTCCACGGGAAATCCCCGGCGTTGGCCGACGACTCCCCTCGGATCAGGCCGACAGTGGCATCCGTGCGTGGGGTTCAAGTGCCGGAAAAGCTCTATTTTGACTGGAGCACTTGAGGTTTAGCGCTTGTGCAATTGCATTCTATTGGGTACTTTCATGAGGCTACGATGTGATTTTTCTACTATAATAAAAAGCTCTTCGTTGACTTGATATGGCCTATAATCATACTATCACACCCAAATCATTCGTCCATCCACCCCGACTTCGGGATGCGGTGTGGAGCCAACGTTTGAACTGATAAGCGCGCAGGTCCAAACGGCTCCTATCTGCGAGGGCGAATTACTATTGCATATTGCACGTGACACATAGATCTCGAGACCGGAGTTATGTTATGCCGAGCTTGGTCACCTGATCAGTCTAGTTAACAGCTATAGTGACTGTGCAAGTGGACTAGGTAATAACTGGGGAATACATACTACTATCAACCTTGAAAATATTATAACTTACATCCTTGACTTGAAAGTTTTTAAAAGTTCCTAAACTTGAACAGTGTTCATTGAGATCCTTGGGAGAAAACTCGGCTACGGCCATAGCCAGCTCGAATATACAAGTTGTTGTTATGGCAATGATGGAAACCTGAAAACCTTGATAAGTGCCAGTGTGTCTATATATTAACTCAAAAAGCGAGAAGCCAAAAGACTGTTTCAATGTGTCCTACTATAGCGATGAGTATCTGATTTAATGATCAGGACAACATGTAAGATGGATGTTTTACCGTGGGAAATATCGCCAATTTCAAGGGTCAGTAAGTTATAGAAGATGCAGCCTACCCTGCTAGGCAACCACGAACTGCCTCATTCCAATTTCTGATTTGACGAGAATAATATAGTAAGTAATTCAGTCATGCACAGCTTTCTATCTATATGATTTAGCCCGAGGTCTCTTCTAGCTTCTTCTATTCCCACATCTATCACCCTCGGACATGCTCCTATCTCTTTTGTGACACTGCTGATTGATTTTCCAAACACAGCATATTACACTCTAAATATTAAACGCCATATTTCCAAGGTTGGGGCCCATTTCTCATTCGTGACTTCCTATCTATTCCACCTGTTTCTTCCCATCTTCTTCTCTCGCCATCTACTTTCACCTTGGTTCATCCTTGAGCTTCTCTTCAGCTTCTTTCGCTCTCCCTTCCATAAACAACTTCAAAATCCTTTTTTCCCTTCCTCTTCTCACCTGAACCAGTCCAACTTGACGAATATCTCTTATAAGCCGTCACAATGTATGGTGAAGAGTCTGAAGACCCAAGCCTACCGAATGCGCACTTTGAACTGACTGTCCCAACAAGCAAGCTTTACGTGAGCCACCACAACAGTCTGAGAACCTACAACGAGGACAATCAGGGGTCCCAACATATCAGCAAAGATGCCAGCTCCATGATCAAGATCGACACCCATGCATCGGCAGTACTCAAAGCTAGAGACAAAATCTCTATCCTGGTGAACTTTCTGACACAGGGCCACGAGACTCTTCCACCTCTTATGCCTGAAATATGTACCACAAAGCCGTACCAAGACTATCTTCCGCGGTATGGGTGTCTTCTTCGGGTACACGAAAACACCTTGAAGTTCCTTGAATCATACCAGACGAATATTGATTCTCGGCCATTACACGTTGCGAAATCTTTCTACCATTAGTTCGCCGAGGATATGACAGTTACTGGCGAGATTGCTTCGCAAATGAAATCTCCGCTTGAACAGCAAATTTCGCCGCTACTTTCAGAGCTATTAAGCTGTCAGCGACAAGCATCTTCGTCGTCAAAAACCACAGGCAAGGAGCCTTCTCAGCTGGATGAACCCCCCGTGGAACTAGCAATGAGCGCCAGCTCGGCTGTGGAAGGAAGATTAAAATAGAGATTGATTTATTTAAACTCAAGTTATCTGGGTTGTACTTACTTCCACTGTTGGTATTGTGCCTTCCTATTCTGTGGATTGGAAGGTGGCTTGTCCACCTGATCTATCCATGTATACCAAGTACCCGATACTACCGATAAGACCCGGGTTCGATACTCAATTGTACAGCATCGACAATATTTCCATCTTCAGGTACAGCGTGGATTTAATTAACAAGCGCCTAGCTAAGACGCGTTCAAATGCCATTCTATCGAGGTAAATTATGTGAGGTTGCTGTCGCCGCTCGGATATATCTCGGAGGCGGAACTACAATATGCCGATACATCACATGATCGTCCCAGTTGGCAGACCCGCCTGTGTTCAAGACGCATCTTCTAGCGCCAAGCCTTCCTTAAAGATCAGGTTCCTGGAAAGCGTCTCTTATATCTCCCCATTCCACACCACCGCCAAAATGACTACAGGTAAGAAGAATACCTTATCCAAATGATTCTGTATTACATGAATTGACATTTTTCCAGCTCACCGACCCACATTCGACCCGGTACGGACATTTCGACTCTTCCTTTAATCGCAATTCTAACTTTAATGTGAACAGGCGCAAGGCAAAGAAGCCCTCCGTGGCCCAGCATATCACCAGCGACTCCTCCCCGCACATACACACCTCAAAGTCCGGTACGCAAATTGCATCTCGCGACGCTCAAATCATCCGGACACTAGCTAACAATCGCCCAGACAACCCGGTCAAGGTGGTGACGCCGACAACGAAGTCCGCGATCTTCGCGCCGAGCTCCTGAAGGCTGAGGCTGCACACTTCGCCAAGAAGAACGGTGTTCCCGTCGACGAAACAGCTGCTACGGAGCCGGCTCCAAAGCGACAGCTTGAATCTGCGGAAGGACAAGCGGAGGATGGCGAACAGGCCGAAGACCCAGAAGCGAAGCGGCGACGCATCTTAGAAGAATCGCGAGATATAGATGCCGATTCAGATGGGTCGGAAGAAGACAGCAGCGAGGAAGAGGATAGCGATGATGACGATGACGAGGCTGCGTTGATGCGCGAGCTGGAGCAGATCAAGAAAGAACGATTGGCTCAGAAGGAGAAAGAGGTTTGTTGAATGTTATTGATTCATATTGCCAGCGCATGCTGATTTCTTCCTTCAGGAACAAGAACGAGCGCTTGAAGTAGAGGAGCAACGAGAGGTTGATATTGCTCGAGGAAACCCTCTTCTTAACTCGCAAGACTTCAATATGAAGCGACGATGGGACGATGATGTCGTCTTCAAGAACCAAGCCCGAGGAACTGAGAAGCAGGATGGGAAGGAGTTCGTAAACGTAAGACTACGCCCTGCTTTTCCATTCACGGCATATACTGACATGATACATAGGATTTGCTGCGATCTGACTTCCACAAGAGATTTATGGTATGTACATGATCAATGAAACAGTCATGTTGGGCCTAGCTAACCATAAATCATAGTCAAAATACGTTCGTTAAAGACCGCAATCTATCTACAATCAATCATAATTTGCATCTGCAAGATTTACCCATGGGTGCACCGGTTCTACTCCATCCTCTGAACAACCATCTCGCTTCTTCCTTCGGCGATGCATTGGCCACACAGTGAGATCCGTCAAAGAACTGGTAAAGAAAAGCTCACTACCCCGGCATCAGCCAATGCTGCACATCACGCTATGGGCGATAGATAATAGACATTTATATCAGTCTGGCGACCGCGGAGCTGACATAGGATCGGTATCCATACCTCTTAATGCTACGATGGGAAATAAACAAAATTCTTGCATATTTGAAACGGACAAAATTCGGGGCCTCTCGTACAATCTGAGCTTTAAGTAAGAAAATAAGAAATAGATAGCCCATTAAGCATGGAAACATTGTATAAATCCGGGGCTCAAAGAGCCCCACTTCCTCCCCATTCACCGCTCAAGCTTATCGTCCTGATCTGCCGCAAGAACGAGCACCAACTTCCTGTCTTTAAACACCTCAGTATGGAGTCCCAACCAACAGCCAAGGTGCTGCATCGTACGTTGCCAATCGCCATTTAGCTGAAATCAAGTGGATCCAAGCTCCAAAGCGAAACAAGCTAACGCTCCCTTCGTCAGATCGCATCAACACCGATATCTCACAACTACTCCAACGATTCGAAAATATCATGGCCACAGCGACTGTAAGGTCTACCTACGTTGATGACACATTTTAAATTATGCCAATTGACGATTATTGTTCCGCAGGTCGAGAACCCTAGCTACACTTCCAGCGCCGTGGAGACATATCAGCTAGATGTCGAATCAACAGCTCTGGTAAGCCAGTCCTAAAGTTAAAGAAATCGAGAGAATCTACCTTTCAACTCGAAAATCAATTATTCTGCACTTTCAAATTGATCGGGACTAAATATCTTTTCAATCTAGATCCGTGCCGCCGAAGACATCCTCGCATTAACCAGAACCATGAAAGAGACCTGGCTATTCGGTAACTTGAATACCCTCGGCGAAGATGAAAGAGACGTACAACGTCGAGAAAATCTAGAGAAAGACGCAGCTGCTGTACAAAAAGCTGTTGAGGGGGGTGGCCTCTCGAAGCTGGCGCCGGGGAAATAAAACGGTTGAGAATTGTTGTGCGCTATATTGCATTGGGCTTACTAGCCAAAGGCGTTTATGGGACTGTTTTGGTATTTGATATACCTGGTTGTTTCGAGCAAATCTTTTCATCCTTTCTTGGACAAAGTTCATGTTCATTGCTGTCACGATCTAGAGTGTATGCACTCATGGCCGACGTAGTGGACTTATAAATCCTCAGTATGATTGAAGACGTACTACACCGATTTTAAGATCATATTCATAATCCAATTATAAGATTAACGGGATAATTCCACGATTTACCTACTTGTAGCTTCCAATGTTAGTCTCCGCGGACGTTCTATACCTCCAGCTCAAGTATGCTTTATAGACTCACTCACGCGGGGCCGGCCGATAAGCTATCCGATAAACACTTCTTCTCCCAAAAAGTACCTTAAACATCTCCTCGAACTTCCCACAACCCACACATCCTCAATACAAGAAAGAGAGTGGAGAAAACAAACACAATGCCACCTCCCACAACATCACCAATTTCCCACTCTCTTCCCCTCACGCTCATCGTCGCGACGACGCCCATCCGCGTCGCGTCAGCTCACACGCACGATGAAACGCGCCTCGGCATAGGCCTAAACGGCACACTACCCTGGCCACGCATAAAAACAGACATGTCATTCTTTGCGCGCGTAACATCCCGCCCCCCGCAAAAAGGAACAACCAACGCAATCATAATGGGCCGAAAGACCTACGACTCTGTACCGAAGTCTCTCCGTCCGCTCGGGAAGAGAATTAGCGTTGTCATCTCGCGGGATACGACCGGTTCTGTATCCGAGAGCGTGTTGAAGGAGCTAGAGGCCAAGAAGGCCAAGATGGCTGCTAAGGCTGCTGAAGAAGGGAAAGAGAAAGTCGAGGAACCGGGGCAAGAAACTGATGCGATTGTTATGCCGAGTTTGGATGCTGCGCTTAAGGAGTTGGAGGGAATGGAAGGATTGGGGAAGATTTTTGTTATTGGGGGGGCGGAGATTTATGGGGCTGTGTTACGGGATGCGAGTGATGGGTTGAAACTTCGTGGACGACCTGTTAGAGTTGTTATGACGAATGTTGTTAGGAAGACTGAAGGTGGGGAGGAGGTGCTGTTTGAGTGTGATACTTTTTGGCCGTTGGATTCGATGGATAAGGTTAGTGGGTGGAGGAGCGTTGGTTCTGAGGAGCTTTCGGAGTGGGTTGGAGAGGAGGTTACTGGGGAGTGGAAGCGTGAAGGGGAATGTGAAGTGCAGATGGTTGGGTTTGAGAGGTTGGGATAGATGTTTTGAAAATGTCATTTGTTTCGGGTTTATATACTACTCTAAATAGGTCGGTATTCGTTGGACTGGAAAGTTCTATTTGACGTATGATATGCGTAAGAAGAGTCTTATTTACAGTCCAGGAAGCTGGCGCTGCATTCCTGGAAGGAACGTATATGCAATGCAAAGATCAATGTTGCCGACAGATGGATGGGGAAAGGCATGAACCACCGAATCAGAAACGCCGATGCTGAAATCAAAACAAATATGCAAGGAATCATGTCCGTCGAAAGAAGCTTAGTTACTCGTTCTGCTTCATAAATTTCACAAATGCCTTTTTGTGCACGAGGCCAGCGTAGTGGCCATTGTGGAGCACACAGAGATATCGGAGACCGAGCTTGGCAAAGCACTGGTAAACCAAGTCGATGGGAGAATGCACGTCAAGGGCAATGGGGGCCTATGGTGAAAATTAATACGCGGGTAAACATCATATTCCATCATGGGATCAACTTACAGGGTCGATGTAGCGGGTGAAATCCTCCTGTACAACATCTTCATTATCGCTTTCGTAGATTGCAAGTGAGGAGTCTAGTGCCATTAGGCAAACTGCGTTGTCCTCGTCGTCACCAAGGCTGTCTAATGCGAACTCTAGATCAGGAGCCGGAATCAAGCCTGCTAGGATACCATCTCGTAGAATCGGTAAGCCGCTATCAAGTTCGCCTGCCATCAGGAGATGCTCGAGCTTCAGACGAAGATCCGTTGCAGCAACAAATGGTGAGTTAGAGATATCGATTATACGGTCTCTTCGTACGGGCCGAACGATATCACCAAGCTCAGCTTCTGAAAGAGGTTGGAGTTTGTTATCGAGGAAGGGATAGGCGTTCATGTCGGTTAAGAAGTCCTGCACAATATTAGATCTGTGGTGGGTGATCAAGAACGTGAGGGTATGAACTTACATAGATACTGCGGGGCTCGATCGCATCTGCCGTCCATTTGGCACAAAGGACAGAAAGTGAGAATGGAAGAACATGGTTCAAACTTCCTGTCAGTTCAAAGAGTATCACAGCCAATGTCACTGATAGTCGAGTGACTCCACACATTGTGGCACCTGCAGCAACAAGAGCGTAAACTCCTGGAGTCACACAAGACTCCATTCCAGGGACTGCAGGGCAAGAGTTGAATAGGAAAAAGGTCGGGTTATTAGCCACCCAGTATTGGACGACATGCCCGACTATTCGACCCATCAAACCACCAACCACCATTGACGGGACGTAAATACCAGCTGGAACTTTAATACCAAAGGTGATAACAGTGAGAAAACTTTTTATGACGAGTGCAGCAAGTAGGTATTTGATAGTATCCAATATACCACCCTCGTGAGGACATAATCCAGTGCCATCTTGGGAGAGGCGTTCACAGGGACTGGTGAGCTCAAATAGAAGCTCACTAACGCTTAATTTGGTATATCGGTTCCAGAAGCTGGCTAGCCCAGTGACAATTGCGACCAAAAAGACTTCGAGCATAGGCCACCGTTTAATTGCAGGGATCCGACGAAACGATCGCGCCCACAAGCTGGATGCTTTAATGAAAAGGGCGCCAACCGCACCTCCGAGTATGCCGAGGAAGATGAAGATGAAGATCTCGAACATCTCCCAGTCCGAAAGGTATCTCACTTCGAAAAGAACAATTTTCCCAGTGCCGTATGGGTTGAGAAACTTCAAGGACAAAGCAGCCGCGATGCAACAAAAGAATGTTCGGAAGAGCGTCTTAGGTGGGAAATAGTAGCTGACCTCTTCAAGACTAAAAAGAACACCTCCGATAGGTGCGCCGAAGGCCACCGCAACTCCACTCGCAGCAGCAGCACTCAGTACTTCTCGCCTTTTCCCGTCATTTTGGTTGTACTTGGCGAACAATCGACAGAGAACATTGCCCACACAAGTAGCAATGTGAACATATGGCCCCTCCTTTCCCAGGCTCAGACCAGATGAAATACTGAATATCAGAGCAATCGTCTTAATAATCAAAGTCTTGAAACCAAGGTACCCATGCAAAACAAATCCACTGTTGATCACCTTCACCTCCGCAACTCCGCTACCAGCAGCAGAGTAATATATCATTGCCGGCCGAGAAGGCGTATTTGGAAAGGTTCCATGGGGGCTCGTTTGGGACTCCGGAGAGCCTGAACCGCCAGTGCTAAAAGTCTTCCCACGGGCATCGGCCCCCAGGTTTTCGTCGAGGGTGGCTAAAGAGATCGAAGATGGTACAACAGTCTTTGTGAGAAGAGTCAAGGCGCATGATATCATTGCAAGAATGATCACCGAGATGACAAACATCACAAAGTCTATCCATTTATTATCCGTACCAGAAGGTCTGAAGATCTGCGCCCATGACCTCCACGCATCACAGGTTGACGCACCATCGCAACATATGCTCCGACTTGCAAACCAGCGCGAATGACAGAATCCGAGCTTCGCATCGAATGCCCTGCTCTCAGTGACATCCACAAAGTACGCAATTGCGGCCGTGATGCAACCTGTCAAGGCCACGAGAATCCAACCCTGTGCGCTGTCGAACACTGCCAATAGTCGGCCACGAACATCCTTCCTCCGCCGTAATTGACGAAGTCGTGCTCCGTCTGCAATACTATCGTGTACCCAATCTGTTGATGTAAATTGATCGTACCAGGTGCGCTCGTCCAGGAACGATGACGCAGTCAGTCCGTTCTTTGTCGACGGTGGCAAACTGGCTGATCTTTCACCGTACCCATCTCCATCCCCATCTAAAAGACCATCGGTCTCTCCGATACTACTCCGCCGACTAATTTGCCTCCGTACCGAGTTTGTCCGACTGTGGTTTCGTACCCGACGCAAGCTCCCCGCACCCAGGAGATAGCGTAGTGAGTCGGGGCCCGATACCCCTGATATGCTAGTATATGAACGACGTGGAGCTCGGCGCTGTGGTTGAGCCGGTGGTCCCAGTAGACTTGTAGTCTCACTAGCTTCTAGGTGGGAGTCCAGCGACTGGTACCCGGTATGTTCTTCGGATAGGTAGCTTCGGCGGCGGTGAGCGGTTGGTGACGGAGGGGCTGTACGAGAGGCAGGGGTGTCTATCTGAGCCTCGTCTTGCTCGCCCCGTGAAGGAGCAAGCTGTGGAACTGAGCGAGGCATGGATAATAGGGAACGGTTACGCCTCGACGATATAGTGTGGAAGCCTGATCTTGGGGAACGTTAGCTATGAATGGTGCTTCCCACGGAAATCCTGAAGAAAGAAAAAAGGGTCCGCATTGGGATGACTAGACATGTATGAGAGGGGAGAAAGAAGAAAGAGAGAAAAATACTTACTAGGAACCATGGCCCCAATACTTAGGCAAGTGTTTCACCAGCTCAAGAAGAATGTCCAGTGCGGGCAGCAGATGATAGGGAACGCGTCAGGTGAGGGAGGCGGGCCCACCGCACATCTTAACGGTTTTCTCCCCACATTCTGCTTACTTATTCGCGGTCTAATATATTAGAATTTATGTTCTTGCATCTCAGCTTCTATTTTGATTCGATCTTGGACTAGTATCTTAGAAATTTGCCTCTTTGTCCGCGCTGACCGAAAGTATTCTCCAGTGTTTTGTTTTGATTAAGTAGATGGAACCCGCTTCACATGTTCCGTCGGGGTCAAATCACCTCATCTTATTGGAGTAGAAAGGAGGCAGGTGAGAGGGTCCAGTGCGGGGAGTCAACGCCCATGCATCCTCATGACAATCTCACCCTATTTTGAACATTCTCGGCTTGGGTAGTGTCTAACATTGTATTCGATAATCGTGAGAGGCTCTGTTCCGCCCGGCATCAGAGTCTCTTTTCATCTCAAAGAACAGCTTAGTTCAATATCATTTCCTATCCGATCAAAGCACGGGATCAGGGCATACCCCATATGCGCTATAGCTAGTCAGTAACCGCGAAACTGAGACATTCGTGGTGCATGAAGTTACTAGTCGTGCGTGCGGCATCCAACCCGTCGATCCCCCGCTATGTCGATCGAGGGAGGTCAACATCGAATATCCATGATAAAGCCCTGAGACATATTGCGAAAAAATATAACGTGATTACAGATATAGAAGATTCAATTTTTTGAAATATAATACTACTGTATAATAATTTTGAATGCAGTACATGGATATACCTGGGTCTACAGTCGAATAGAATGCACCAAGGCCATCTTATCATGTAGGTTCTAAGTAATAAGCTTCAGACTAATCCCTCTCATAGATTTCGGGACAACGACCCGAATATCTTCGATCCGTTTTCGACCTGCATCAGATATATCCAGCGGTAGCAAGAACTATATTAGCAATCTGATCAGATTGCTTTGGCCCGAAGTGCAACCATAAATCAGGAGAACTATAAATTAAACCTCTCAACTACGAAACCTGATCATGAATCATGTAGACTATTACCTCTAGATATCTGGAAAATACATTATCTAAGACGCAAGATCCCTCGTTTCAATCGAATTCACACTGTAGCTAAATCGTAAACAGATCCAGTCTTGCACTGCAATTGGTGGAGAAATCCATCTATCAAAAAGGTCCCACTTGCCATTCTGCCCACGGAGCTACAAAATTCCCCCCACCAACAACACTCGACACTTTAAAGGCTGGCATAGTCCCTCATTTTTCCAGTTTTCTGGAATTCCAACTTCTATTCTCTTCAATTATACCTCTCATTAACAATGGCCAGCTCAAATGGGGTCACCGGCAAGGTCTATGACCAGTTTATTCTCTTCGGAGACTCCATTACCCAAATGGGCAGTGATCCGGCATTGAGCTTTGGCTTTCAACCAGCAATGCAAGATGGTGTGTGAATTCAAATTCAAAACATCGTTCATAGATGGTCTGTTCATCTTTGCTGATTTTTATGACAGCATACAGCCGTAAATTGGACGTGATTAATCGTGGGTTCGGGTAAGAATTTTATTTAAGATCAATTCAATATTCCATTCATTCAGATACGAACATGAAGAACTAATAATCACTAGAGGATATACCACCATCCACGCCAATAATGTGTTTGCCAAACTCTTTCCAGCTCCAGAGGTAGCCACAGTGCGCTTCATGGTAATGCATTTGACCTTCCGTCACCATGATCCACCCACTAATTCGCTTCAGACAATCTTCTTCGGCGCCAACGATGCTTGTGTGGAAGGACACCAACAACATGTCCCTATTGAAACTTTTAAAGAAAATCTTAAGAAGCTCATTCAGCACCCAGCGACAGTTGCTCAGAATCCCCGAATTGTTCTCATTACTCCCCCGCCAATCAATGAATACCAACTAGAGGGCTTTGATCATGCTAAGGATACTGCCCATCCAAGTCGGACTGCTGCCATAACAAAGACTTATGGAGAGGCAGTTAAGGAAGTAGGAAAGTCTTTGAATGTCCCTGTTGCGGATATTTGGACAGCTTTTATGACCTCCGTTGGTTGGCAGGAGGGTCAGCCTCTTATTGGGTCCAGAGATGCGCCACGGAATGAGAATTTTGACAGCCTTTTCATTGATGGTATTTATACGATATTACTAGGAACTCTTGTTCAGTTTGATTATACTGACTAATATCTATCTAGGACTGCACCTTACTGGAGATGGTTATCGATTCGTCTTTTCGGAGGTGATGAAGGAGATTAACGCTACTTGGCCTGATCAGTCTCCGAACAGCTTACCTATGGTTTTCCCCGCTTGGACTGAGTTTTACCAGTAAGAGGTCTATATACTGTTAGCTTCCAACCTTAGAAGTTAACTGCTTGGTTGCCTTTGTTGTATTTATTGATATATAATTGTTCGCCTTGGCGTGAAGAATAAATGGAGAGAATATGGATTTTGCTCCAAACCTTAGGTTAATTACCAGTAATTTTACATGATTATTAGATAGTCAGGTATCTTGCAGCAAAAAATAATAATAATAAAATCTACAGTAGTTCTACTATGTATACGTCCATAACTACATCACTAATTGAGGAGCCGTTAGTGGAGCAGTGACGGGAGCGGTCTAGATCAACTTCTTCCCCTCCTGCATGACGCTCTTCCTCTCCACTGCATTTCCCCCAGATCTTATTCTCCTGCATTCGATCTGACTATCACCCTGGTCGATCTCACCTTTGAATTCAGACTGTCACCAGCTCCAATTCTGCCCTGTCCACAGTCCTAAACCCCGTGACTTACCGACCGTATCCCATCACCCACCTCTTCTACAAACATCACCTCATTGAGCTCTCCGACACCCTATCCTCACAGACCCTCTGCCTCCCCAAAACCTTAAACCTCGCCGCACTACATATTGCCACTTTCAATACCTATAACCTCATTGTTCTCTGCTCCTGTCACCCTATTAGCTTCGTGCACACCCCACTATCGCATGCTGTGAGCGGAGCCACACCCCCTGCACTTCACAGCTCGGTGGACGGCCCCGTGGGCCGTCACACATTCTGAAGGAGGGAGGAGACCCCAACGGCGGCTACTGGTGTGAATCCAGCGCCAAATATTTCATATCGGGTTCAAAGTGGCAATTCTTGAAGCTGTTGTGGTAAGGGCCCAAGGGGGTTCTTGATTGTTCCTGCTGGCCTACCAACCTCGGCGGCGATGGATGCACAGTACGCTTTTACATCGCGGGATGATCTCTGGCGGATCTTAGATGATCTTAAAGAGCTTCATAGCACACAGATTGAGCAGGCCGACCGGATCGCACGACTCGAGCGCCGCCGGGACGAGGATGCGAGGTTGAAAAGTGTGTGGGGTCCATTATCGCCATTCCCTTCCTCAGTGTCTATTCCCACAGGTATGTAGCTCTTTTGGTGATGTGTTTTGGTTTTGGTTTTTGTTGCTAACTTCACGAGGGATCTCTCATTTAGAGCCCGCCTTTAATTCTCCACCCGACGCGTTTAAAGGCTTTGACCAGGGGCAGCAGCACGGCATGTCGAGCTCGGCTATTGGGTTGGATGGTGATGAGGAGCCCCGACGAGGTGCTTCGCGGGCGAATAGCGTACGATTCGACGAGAGTGCGATTCATGGATATTATGGGCAAGCTAGTCGGTCTAGCACTGAGTTGCCAATTCGGACTGGAAGTGGGATGAGCAGTCTTCCTTTGACTGAGCGTTCTTTGTCTCATCGCTCCGACGGAAGACTCAGTTTCTCTGGCCACTCTCATCTCTCTGCGCGCACGAACAGTCTAGGCCTTGATTCAACTAACCGTTTATTGGGCTCATCCTTTACTGAATCGTCACCGCTGACACCTCCACCTGGATGGTTCTTGCTGGGTCCAGTGCCATGTATCATCCGATGTTGGTTGACACCCACATTCTCCAATGAGACTCTTTTGTATGCTGCAGTTTGCTCTGGATCTTACATGTCAAGCTTGGGCAGTTCAACCATCTACAAGCTTGGGCTTGAGGAATCAGTGTATCGCGAAGAAGGCCAGAGGTACATTAAGCTTCCTGTTCACCTCGCTGAAGCTAGTATCTGTCAAGCCTCCTCTCGCTCCGGAAGCCCAGATCCCCATGTTCCTGCCGTTACCGTTCGATTCCTCATGCGTGAAAGCGATAATTCGGATGATTCGATTGAGGTTATTATTGGTAGTGATGTGCTTCGCGCTCACGGTGCTGACATCCTGCTTTCCAAGGACAAGGTCTTGATGGTTGACGATGAGAGAAATCGCATTTCTATCCCTCTCGTCCGCCCCGAAAAGGAGACTGTGTTCAAGAATCTCTGTACGAGTAGCAATGGAACTTCAGACCATGGCGTCCAGAACGTCCCCGTTGCGAATGGCAAGGATACATCAGGTGCCATCGGACAAGCTAATGTCCCCCATCAGCCAACATACCAGTCGATTTCGGCCCCTGCCTCAACTCGTGTGTCAGTTGGTGACGCTGATGAGGCGAAAAAGCCCCGCCTGCAAGACCATGTTCCTGAAAACGCCGAGTCGCGTCCTACAACCGGGAATTCTACCGATGCACACACCGGCACCTCTCAACCCGAAGCTGCTACCGTTTGGGGTTCCTGGCGCCGCCCGAAACTCGAGACCAATTCCGCCGCAGACAAAGGCACGGCAGGTCGTACCATGAAAGTCCTTCGACCCACGAAGACTTTACGGGCGGTTTCTTCCACTTCAACCCCTACTACCGCTGAGCACGCCGACCACTCCGGTTCCGCACCCAGATCTGCGACCCAGCTGTCCCCGGATGAAACGACTTCAACCCCAACATCTGGATCTAATCCTATCGGCGGCGCATCGGCATTCCCCTGGCTTAATTCATCTTCGAGTCGTTCTACCGGGACCTCTAGATGAATTCCATTCAATTGAGAAATTGAGAACTTTCTACACTCTCAAGTGCTGCATTTTAGCGACGGATCTCGGTATGATAAGCCGCAAAAATTAACAATTTTGATTTTACGCCTTTTATTACCTTGGGATCTAGCTCTTTCTTTTTCACACTTAGCGAAGACATCCAAAAATGGATAGTCAATCATGACACGATAGCACTTGCAAGAAACAATGTACTATTCCACAACCTCCACATTCCTCTGTAAACGCCCACACTTCTCGGAATATCTAATCTACAAATCTGTAAAATATCCTCAAATCCCCCACTCATAACCCAACCAACCTTCTCTGCTTCAGATCTTCGAAAAGACCTCCAAAGCTCCCTTCGTCTCTCCCTTCGTCTCCTTGACAAGCCCACTAACAGTCCTAAACGCGTCATGCTTCGCATCCCCCAAAATTTCAAACAACAAGCTCTCACTACTAGTAATAATAGCCCCCGCATCTCTCAATCGATCCAACGCAATCTTCCTCTCTTCCTTATTGATACTGCTCACGCCATCAACAAGAATATAAACTCGATGACCCTTAGCCAAAAGATCAAGAGTCGTTTGCGTAACACAGATATGCGTCTCAATACCAACGATGATAGCATCCAATGCTGCAGGGTCAGAGGGGAGCAATGCCTTGATCTCAGGCGTGATCATTGAGAATAGTGTTTTATCTACGTCGGCTTTGATGTGTGGGCCTTGGAGATGGGTGCTTAGTTCTGAGACGGTGTTGCCGAGTTTTGAGCGGTTTTGGGTCGTTATGTATACTGGGAATTGGAGGGTTGATGCTGCTCGGGCCATTTTTTCGGTTGTTGAGACTCTGAGGTTCAAGTTGTTAGTTGTCTTCGATGCAGGTGGGTGGATGGGTGGGTGAATTAATGGGTTAATGTACAGTTTGGAAAATTCGTAGATTCCATTGCGGAATTTATCTTGGATGTCGCAAACGCTTTATTGAATGGTTAGCTTGGGTTTGAGGTGAGAAGATGAGGTAGATGTACAAGAGTGCGGGGTTTCCTGGTTGTAGAGTGTGGTTAGCTGGGTTCAATTGTGTACTGTAGGGTTACGGACGAATTCGAGTTGTGCGGAGAGCAGCCATGGTGATTGAATTTGATATGTAGGTATGAGTCGATTTGGGTTAAAGGTATTAAGGAGTAGTAGAAGAGGTGTCGGTTGAAGAACGGCGAACCCCGGGAATCGGAGAGTGCGGGGAAGAAAATGCAATCGGCCGAGGGGAACTATGCACGAACTATGGGAGCTAACAAATAGATCTAGAAATTCAAAACAATCAAGATTTTGTATTTAATGTATCTGACCAGTTATGATTACAATTTAATGGATAGTATATAGGAGGGGTATTCAATGCTTTTATTTTCATCTATGAAATCATCTTTTTATAGATTTAGAGTTTTACCTCGTGCACCTTCGCTCGCCCAACAAACCAGCTATCATCGCCTTTTCCTGCGGCAGTGCGGATGGCATAGAGCTCATCGAGGAACGCAGGAACAAAGCTGCCTGGGCCGCGGACGTATTCTTTAGATGCTGCGTTTTCAGCTGCAATTTCGTACATCAGGATTCCGGACAAGACAGCGAGCAATCTATCGGAGCGGTGCGCTGTCAGGAAACAACCTGAAATGCTACCGATGGCACAGCCAGTCTAAAAGAACACAAAGTTAGTTAGATATTTGACACTTGCCTATAAGGAAAGAAACACTTGAACATACTCCTGTTACTTGTCCGAGGTATGGGTGACCGTTTTCTACTGCAATGACTCGTTCACCGTCGCTGAGGTAGTCAGTGGCACCGGTCAACAACACAACGTTTCCTAATTAAACCATGTTAGTAATTTTAACTTATTGTAGAAGCATATAAGCGACGAGATTGACTCACGCTCTCGGCGAGCAAGATCGCGGGCTAGCTTTGCCTTCTGCTGGCCATCGAGCGTACTGGGCCCACTGTCAACGCCGCGCTGCTGTACCGGACTACTACCCCAAACTTGGCGGATTTCGCCCTCGTTACCCTTGATAAGATCAAAATATCCTCCGGTCATGAGCTGAGAGACAGCGTTACGACGGATCTCTGTTGCAGCAGCACCGACGGGGTCATAGATTACCGGGTTGCCCCGGGAATTGTATGCCTTCACGGCCTTCTGGTAGTTTGATACGCTCTCGCTAGTCAGCGTACCCATATTGATTAGTAGAGCGCCATCAAACTTGCACAAATCTGTAGCCTCATCTCCATATGGGGACATAATAGGCGAAGCACCACTATGAATAATTGTTAACAAGATGATCATCAATATGAATCACCCAAAAGAAAACTCACATGGACAGAGCGACATTGGCAACGAAGTTAGCGACAACAAAATTAATCATGTTGTGTACCAATGGGTGTCCCTCGACCATTTTGCGCACAATCTGCGGCACTTCGTGCAACAATGCCTCGGCCTCGTTGGCTCGGGGAGCTTGTGTGGTCAATGCAAAGGGAGCAGGCGAGTTGATCAGCTTGGCGAACTCCTCAGCCGAAGCCTTGGGATCATCGGCTGCCACGATAGCGCTGACAATGGCTACTCCATCGAGAGCCTTCTTAGGAGATCGGGATTGGTAGAGAACTCGCTGGACATTGCTATGGTTGATGCCTCCAATAGCCACTGTTCCAACGGAGGAATCACTAATGGCACTTAGGATAGCCTGGGTCCCTGCAGTTCCAATGACTGATTTGGTATTAGTTTTTCTAAACGATAGCGTCATCCGGTTAGCCCTTGCGTTGCAGTATGCATTAAACCGCAGATACATACGTCGGGGTGGCGAACATCGTTCCGATGCCCAGGTAGTCAGCCCCATCGGCAATGGCTTTCTGAGCCTCATCCAGGGTAGAGGTGCTAATTCCAATAATGGCATCCTTGGGAAGAAGCTTTTTGGCTATATCAAATCCTGTAGTATGGAATATCAGACTCTGCGAAAGTTCCAAGACTTACAATGACAAGGATGGATGAAACTTACTCATATCATCTTGGCCAAGGTGAACGCCCTCCGCCCCAATGGCGAGAGCGACATCAACTCGGTCGTTGATGAGAAGAGGAACACCATATCGCTTCGTTACTTCGTGCAGTCTTTTAGCTGTATCAATCAAGTCTCCGGTATCGCTCTTTTTATCCCGGTATTGCACAATGGTGACACCTGCGCAGCGGTCGGGGGTTAAAAACGCGTACTAGGTATTCCACAGGATGGTATTTAGTTCTTACCTCCCTTCAATGCCTCTTCCACTACTGTACATAGATCCTGCCCCTTCAGGATTGCCGGGGTCGAGTCTGTGACCAGATACAGTGACAAGTCTACTGGCATTGCTGCGATCTTGCGGCTCCCCTTGGACCTTCAATTTCTTCGTAAATTTAAAAGACCAAAGAGAAGGCTTCGTTTAGCTCCTGATGCAAAGTGCAGTTATCCGATGTCTCACGCACAATTGACGCCAATAAAAAGTACACGGGAATTCGGTAATCAAACCGCGATCCCGGCCGCCGTTGGGGTTCTGGTGGGGCTCGGAGGGTTTGACCTCATTGCGCAGGACCAAGTTTGAGTTTCTCAAGTCCGAGTTTTCAAAGTTGAAAGTAACTTGTGATTGTTAATAGTATAGATATCTCATTGGTGCTTTTAATTTAGATAAATTGAATCTTCTCCTTCTACAAAACAAATGCCCATAGTGAGGTCCAGTAGGTAGTAAGTCAACGAAACAAACAGCACAAACTCCGACACGCACTTATGTCCGATACCACGTGCCTGATGACTCATCCACGGGCCCACCTAACAAAATCCGCTTTCTCTTTTCGTTTTCGCCCGCTCTGTTTCTCTTTCATCACACACAACTTCAGGCCTTCGACATCTTACTGCGAAGCCTTCCCTGCGTCAGCTGTCCAGACAGTTCACGCATCTACTTGAACGCTCCACTGATTGCCTCGGCATCGCCATCATCACTTTATCAAGAAACTTTTCTCAGGGTCTCCGGCCTTTGACTCGGATTCCCCCAAGAACAACCTCGGTCGTTCTCGTTCCAAAGAGACACCCGTCAAGGAAGTCGACTGCGAACTTGTCTATGTATTCGTCCTCCGTGCAACATTTCGAACACCACCTGCCGCCCAAGCTGCAAACGTTTCGCACGTCGAAACCTTGCAGTATACACCTTCGCTCTTGTGGCTGAACCTCCTCGGACCTGCCCTAAATCTGTGACCTATTCGTGAGCAATCACAATATCTAAACAAACAGAAACCCACTCTCCAAATTTTTTTTCCTCCAAAAAAATCCAATCAATTCATAAAAAATCGTCCTCGACACGCATGTCTTGTTCCGTCGACAAGATTTCGTTCAAGATCTCCTCCCGCTACCTTCTTCGCAAGAAAATCATTCCACTTTGGTGATCAAATTTCACCAACATAACCTCAAACCGTCATCATGGCCACCGTTAACATTCGCCGGGATGTCACCGATCCCTTCTACCGTTACAAGATGGAGAAGCTCCAGTCTAAGATTGAGGGCAAGGGCAACGGTATCAAAACCGTCATTGTCAACCTGAACTCAGTCGCTCAATCTCTCAGCCGTCCTCCTGCTTACTTGATCAAATACTTTGGCTTTGAACTTGGAGCCCAGGCCAACGCTAAGCCTACCGATGAACGTTGGATCATCAACGGTGCCCATGAGTCTAGCAAGCTTCAGGACTACCTTGACGGCTTCATCTCCAAGTTTGTGCTTTGCAAGAAGTGCAAGAACCCCGAGACTGATGTCATCATCAAGGATGAGAAGATCACCCTGGACTGCAAGGCCTGTGGTCAGCGTTGTGACGTTGATCCTCGCCTGAAATTGAGCACCTTCATTGTTCGTAACAACCCCAAGGGTGGCAAGAAGGAGAAGAAGGACAAGAAGGCCCGTCGCGAGGCCAAGAAGGAGAAGTCCCAGTCCAACGGAGACCAAGATGCCAGCCCTGGTGACAGCAATGGATCCGAGAACGGTGAGGAGAATGGTTATGACGATGATGAGGCTCTTGAGGCTGGCAGTGATGATGAGTTGGTCCGCCAGGCCAAGGACCTTCAGCTTGACGAGGAAATCAAGGACGATGATTGGGCCGTCGACCTCTCTGAGGCGGCCATCAAGGCCCGTGCCAAGGACCTTCCCGATGACCTCAAGCGCTCGCTAGTTCTGGAGGAAGCCGATGAGGATGGTGCCGACGGTCCTTCCTCATACGAACAACTTGGTAGCTGGATCATCGAGACTGCTGAAGAGAAGGGTGGTGTCACCAAGGTCAGCGACATTGAGATCTACAAGAAGGCCAAGGACTTCGGCATCGAGACCAAGCACAAGACTCTCGCCGTTCTGGCCCAGAGTATCTTTGACGAGAAGATTGTCAAGCAGATTGAGGACCGTGCTCCTCTTCTCAAAAAGCTGATTACCTCCGAGCGTCACGAGAAGGCCTTCCTTGGCGGTACCGAGCGCTTCGTCGGCCAGGATCGCCCCGCTTTGATTGCGCAGATCCCCGCCATTCTTCTTGGTTACTACCAGAATGAAATTGTCTCCGAGGAGACTCTTAAGACCTGGGGTGCCAAGGCTAGCAAGAAATATGTCGACATCTCGACCAGCAAGAAGGTCCGCAAGTCTGCCCAGCCCTTCCTGGAGTGGTTGGAGACCGCCGAGAGCGAGGACGAGAGTGACGAGGAGAGCGAGTAGACGTGTTTTCAACATCTATCTCACTTGCTTTTTTGGACTTTTTGCTCCCTCCGATTGTTGCTTCTTGATGTCACTTCGGTTCTATCTGTCTGGGTATGCTCATCCACATGGGCCCAGTTAGTCTGAATGTTTAGTTACCTAGTATCTTAGTTTTCACCGACCAATCGTCACTCATTTATCACTATTACAATTTGCATCCTTTTTACCTCTGTATATTCGTAAAACCCGAGGCTAGATACTCAGGGACTAAAGCAGAGTTTAGATATTGATCTACGATCCGACCAGTTTTATCACCGTTCTGTCCACGGTGCCAATGCAGACCAGAAATCAAAAGAATATCTGCTACGGGAAACGAAATTCATGAAAAACAGCAGGAGAATATTGTATCCTTGAATATTTACAATTAGACCTAGATAGCAATTATCGTAGATGGCTCATATCTAGATATCGGCTTCATGCAAATTCCAACACTTCACCATCCACCTCCACAGACATACCATATTCTTGAACTTCAACAATAGACCCTGTAGAAGCGGAACTCTGGGCCTTGTTCTTTTCATGTACAAAAATGAACCAAGTAAGATCCGCGTTCCAAGTCTCCATGGAATGGATAGCATCATTCACGGATCCAAGCATACTCTGCTGTGCGGGGTCTAATCCAGAAGCACCCACAGAACGGGAATCGGTCCCACTGTGGTACTGGAAATAATATTCCGGTCCAACGAAGAGCGAAATCCATGCCCCAAGGATCTCACAGATACGATCTCCTGTTTCCAGCGGGAGGCGAACACGGGTAAGAATCGTGAGAAACAAGGAGATAAGAGCTCTCCATAAAGAATGGTGTGACGTGAAGGCGCTTGAGCCAGGAGTGGGAGTTGTAAGAGCGAGAGAAGAAGTAAATGGTAGATCTGAGTATAGATTATCGCTCTCAAAGTCTACAGATTGAATGAGAGAGGCCGGGGGTGTTGGTTTGCGGGACTCGTTACGCTGTTGGCGGTTGCGACGGTTATTCGCTGCTTCTGCGTCTTGTCGGACCTTTGTCCATACACGCTGGTATAAACGATCCCAGCGGGGAAACTCGGGTTCGATACGAGTGGCCATGAAATCCCCTGCACCCTTGCACATTGCTTCAATAGCTTGACAAGCTGTTGTTATGACGAATGTTTCTTCTTGGAAGGCCTGGGTATCGGGTTGGGTGGAGGGGCGGGTTGAGTTAGAAGATTGGGAGATTAGACTATTCGAAGAGGATTCGGATGCCAAGGACGAAGGAAATATGATCCTTGATGCGACGGAATTCCATAAGTCATTTATGAGTGGTAGGAAGCTGTTCTCGTTTTTAGAAAGAGTTGGAAGTGTATCGATGAGGATGGCGAGGAGGGAGCGTCGAAGGTATGGTGATGGGGAAGATAGATGAGATGGAATAGATTTAACGATATGAAGCAGGAGGGAATGGGTCTTGCTCAATGGCTTTTCAGCATCCTCAGGCTCTTTTGGTGGGGGTAGAGGCTCGTCGGCATCAATCTTGTTCAACAATTCTTCGATAGTCTCGGGTTCTGTGGGTGGTTTCTCGTATGTCTCTGACCAAGGCTTCTTTGGATGGGGAATCACCCCATCATCATCCATGCCTTCTTCCGCGTCATGCATGGCTCGCTTAGCTTTTCTGTTTGCGATATTTGCAGCAAGGGCCGAAATTGAAAGATGCTTGATTTGAGACTTGCGGTGGTCGTGAGGTCCACTTTCTCTACCATCGTCAATAGTCAAGAGAGATGGCTTTTGGGATCCCGCTGCAACAATGGCTGCTAGACATTTGAACAACATTTCAACAAGCTTGGGGTAGCCATGGTACAGGTCGATTATACCAAAAATGGAATCAACAACGTCATCCAAGTAAGGGACAAGGCGTGGACCAGAAAGCTTCACCATCATGAACAAAACTTGGGGTGGGTATGGTGACACATCAAAGGTATTCAACTTCAAGGCCACTGAGTTGACTAGATAGTCGACATTCTCTATGATCATGGTACTTGTGTCCGGGTAATTGCAGGCCTGTGTCAAGACATTCAAACATATCATAGCATGTCTTTGAAGGGAAGAATTGTTAGATGCCAGTAATTGCAGAGTAGGATACAATGCATCCATAAGCTCAGGTCGAAATGCCTCGCCCAGTTGTTGGGCTTGAAGAGCAACTGCCTCGAGGGCAAGTGCTAACGCTCGCCAGTCACCAGATCCATCAGCTGGAAGTTCAGTCAAAATGATTAGAGCATTGTAATATAGTTCGTCAATCATCGTAGCACGGTTCGATACTGAAAAGCTTTGCTGCATGCTATTATCCTCCAGGAAGTCGTCAAAAATAGCCATGGATTGAGATTGCGAGCGGAGAGATGTCAGAGCCAGCCAGAAAGAGCTAACCACCGTTTCATTGGACCCAGATCGTATTTGATTGACAATGAACCGGGTTATCTCATTTCCAGACTCGGATAGATTCAGCCTAATGATCATAGACCGCAGGTCTTTCAGGGTCTGCTGTTGACTTTGATGTTCAAGCAGTACAGATGGGAATTCCAATGATTGATAATCAGGGCCGACTATGTCCAGATTCAAGGCCTCCGGACTAACAGACGCCAAAGGCTGAAGAATATTTGTGTTCAGTTTGACAACGGCGCTAACACTGTTGCTTAGTCCGGAGGCCAAGCTATTTGTGAGCATCTCTGACCCTGACTGAACCTGAGATATGACCTGAAATGCCGTGGAAATTTGGCGAATCCCCCACTGTTTGGCTGTCTCATCACTACTTTTCATGATTCGTGGGAAAGATACAAGCCAGTTGTGAAGGGATTCCTTGAGGGATTCCAGAACCACAGGGTAAGTAGTCGTAAGATGGAGAAGGGTTTTATAAGCGTCATTCGGTTCTTCATATTCTTTGTCAGCGAGCACGACAATGGTGTCAGTCATAAGAGAAATAGCATCTTTAAGAGTGACCTGGCAATCTTCAATGACCATGACACACAGCTCCAGCAATGCAGTCTGGACCTCGTGCCTTTGATGACGTCGTACTTGAATGACGTTAACCAGTGCCAATTTGATTTGTGTAGTCGTGGCCTTCAGCCAAGCCTGGTCCAAGGCCAATGTCTCGCTTTGGGGATCGACAAGTTTGGGCTTTTGGATAGTAGCAGCAACATGATCATTGAGAACAGATTTCAGAAGATAATTCAGTATACGCAAAGAGATCTGTAGTAATTTGTATGACCGGCGAACTTGTGTTGTGGGCTTTAGCACTTTGGCTAATGCGGAGACTGTTCTTGGCATAATGCTTGCTAGAACCACACGATCTGAGATTCGAGCGTAGAGAGCTTTCATAGCTTTCGCAGCAGATATGCAGACATCGTCGGACCTCTGATCTACAAGGCCTTCCAGAAGAATGTAAACCGTTTGATCCACAACTGTTGCGGTTCCAATCTCATGAAAGATCGTCTGTTCGGCAACTGGGCCCTCCAACACTTCAAATATCACATTTAAACATTCAAACCCAGCAGTAGATAGCTCCTCTGCCGCTTGTGCTTTCAAGGGCTCCTTTCCATCAACATTATTGGGGGATCCTCCCACAATCAATGTTAGCAGTATGATCAACTGCTTGCCTAATGCAGGGACTAGTCGGTCACGCCACCCATATGCCACTAATATATGCAAGCATTTGACTGCTAGCTCGATGCATCGTACCGGGAGTCGTTGCGTCTGATTAAAGATATTCGTGAGGGGGAAGAAGGCGTATTCCGCAAGCTTCTCATCGAGCGAATTCTTTTCTGAAAGGTCCTCCAGAACATAGTGTAGAGGCTCGAGGGCTCGGGTCAGATCAGCAGCAGAGCTGTTATTTCCTCGGAAAGCCAGGCCGACGGCACTTAGCTCTACACATGGTGTTCGTAGCTGTTATGTTCATTAGCATAGCTTTGAACCGGGTTGTCGGCCTTACATACTCGCTTGAATGATTCCTGCCGTTTGGATTCCATTTCGGCAAGTTGTGTGATTGCTGGAATTAGGTAGGCCGCATCCCTCTACTAAGTATGGCCAGTCTGTTGATAAGTTCACAACTAACAAATCCATCCCAGACTGTGACTTGCTCGTTTATTTGAATGGCTGAACAGCTCGGAGTGGGATGCGTTGCCGCCTTCACAATTCTGCCAGATATTATATAGGCGGTGATTGTTGACCTTGCCAAATGTGGTAAGATGTCTGAGTAGATCCCACGTGACTATGACCGCGGTCGCGTCGCGTGCAGATGGCGATGCTGCCTGGGTCAAGAGCTCTAAATTGTTGATGCTGCCTGCTAGTGCTTGATTTTTGGTTTTTCTACTTAAACAAGCCCAAGTCCACTCCTTGTAGTAATTGTCAGATTGAATCGCCCTATGCGCCCTATCAATTCCGCATTTGCGCCTTCATCGCTATTCTGCTCCAATTCTCGGCTCCGCATCAACTCCGGACGTTTGCTGCAATCCCTCGACTTTTTTGATGGGCATAGTTCGTTTTTTCTATGGTCGCAAAGTCACTCAATATTACCACGTCATTTCCACGCTCCCGGATTTTCACCACGGCCTTTGGGTCCACATATCATCATGGCAGATGACAAGAGTAGCAGACAAGCTACACTGGGGTACGTGCGCGATTCCCAATTGACCATCGGGTGTGTAGCTCAGATGTTGGGGGAATATATCCGTGGCTACAGCTACGATTTGATAACCTGAATGCTAACGTGATACCTCCCCTTTTTCCAGTCGGTTCTTTGGCTCAGATGCGAACTCCAACCAAGCTCCTAAGAAGCAGACAACGTTGGCCTTCGGTGGAAAGAGGCAACGAGCGACTAGCGATAATGTAGAGGAGAATACAGAAAATGCTGCTGGCGCGAGTAAGGATGCTATGGTCGATGTCAAAGATGAGGATGAAATAGACGTCCACGCTCAAGCGAACCCAACAGAAGCCGCCAAAACTTTGAAACGCGAGAAAGTTGAGGTGGATGAAGAAAGCGACAACTCAGATGTGCAGCCTGTTTCAAAACGAAGACGCAAGGTCACCAAAGAAGGTTCCTCTCCGGCTCCCAAGAAGAGCCCCAAAAAGAGTCCCAAAAAGAGTCCCAAAAATGCTACACCTTCCCCGAAGGCCTCCAAATCGCCCAAAAAGGAGGCCGCATCGCCATCCCCCAAGCCAATCTTGAAGAAAGCTTCAGGAGAAGAAACACCTGAAGAGGAGACCAAATCTGACCAAGATGAGGAGGAGCAATCAGAATCCGAAGGGGAAGATGAGGTTAAGCCAGACGTTAAAAAAAAGACAACAAAGACAATGGAAAAAGTGCAGGCCACCCTACAGTCGAGTGGAAAAGATCTATATCCGGACTGGAAAGCCGGTGATCCAGTCCCTTATGCTGCGCTGTGCACAACATTCTCTGAGGTTGAGAAGACTTCTAAACGTCTAGCTATCATGGCTTTCTGCTCTCAATTTCTCCAACAAGTTTTACGCTTAACCCCCGACGATTTACTTCCAACTGTTCAATTGATGATCAACAAGCTGGCTGCGGATTATGCTGGAATTGAATTAGGAATTGGAGAGTCGCTCATTATGAAGGCCATTGGAGAATGTACAGGTCGCAGTCTAGCTGTCATCAAGAGTGATCAACATGACATTGGCGATTTAGGGCTGGTGGCTGCTAAGAGTCGATCCAATCAGCCTACCATGTTCAAGCCCAAGGCATTAACCGTTCGCGGAGTGCATGAAGGTTTGCTAGGCATCGCTAAGGTCAGCGGACATGGATCTCAAGACAAAAAGATCTCAGGAATTAAAAAGCTCCTTTCTGCGGCAGATGTCGCAACAACAGGTAAAGGCTCCAAGGGTGTTGATATTACCAAAGACAAGGGTGGGCCAAGTGAGGCCAAGTTCATTGTGCGCTTCCTGGAAGGTAAATTGAGACTGGGTCTCGCTGAAAGGACCGTGCTTGTATCGCTAGCTCAGGCAATCGTGTCCCATGAAGCAGCGGCGGAAGGCAAGAAAGCGTCCGCTGAAAAGATGGCCGAGGGTGAATCTGTCCTCAAGACAGTCTACAGTGAGCTGCCCTCCTACGAAACTATCATCCCAGCTGTGCTAGAGCATGGCCTTTTCAAACTCTCGGATGTTTGCAAGCTGCAGCCCGGTATTCCTCTAAAGCCCATGCTTGCCAAACCCACCAAATCCATCACTGAGGTTCTTGACCGCTTTGAAGGAAAGGAATTCACATGCGAATACAAGTATGATGGAGAGCGAGCACAGATTCATTTTGTTGCTCCAAGTGCTATTAAAGACTTTCCCGGCTCGACTGCCACATTACAAAAAGATAGCAGAGGCCACTCAGCTATTTTCTCACGAAATTCTGAGGACCTATCAAAAAAATATCCCGACGTGTTAGGCAAGCTTGACAGTTGGGTCAAAGATGATGTTACCAGCTTCGTGTTGGACTGTGAGACTGTCGCTTGGGACATGGAAGCCAAAAAGGTCTTGCCGTTCCAGCAGCTGATGACTCGAAAGCGAAAGGACGTAAAGGCGGAGGATGTCAAGGTCAAGGTTTGTGTTTTCGCCTTTGATCTTCTATTCTTCAATGGAGAGGTAAGATATGATTCCAATGACTTCAATATGCACGTTATCTCTGCAGCTGCTAATCTATGCAATAGCCCTGTGTCAAGAAGTCTCTTCGGGAACGTCGTAACCTGTTGCACGAATGCTTTCAACCAATCGAAGGCGAATTTCAATTCGCACAATATGGCAACACCAATGTCCTTGACGAGATCCAAGAAATGTTAGAAGATAGTGTCAAGTCATCATGTGAAGGATTAATGGTGAAAATGCTGGACACCGCCGAGAGTGGCTATGAGCCAAGTAAGCGAAGTCGGAATTGGCTGAAGGTACGCTCAACCCACTGCACTTCCTCTACACCAGACTCTTCTAACATCAAAATCAGGTCAAGAAAGATTATCTTGCTGGCGTTGGTGACTCCCTAGATCTCGTCGTCCTTGGTGCTTACTATGGTCGCGGAAAGCGTACCTCTGTGTACGGTGCTTTCCTTCTGGCTGCCTACAACCCAAATAACGATACATACGAGACTATTTGCAATATCGGTACCGGATTTTCAGAGGCAGCACTAGAAGAATTCCACAAGGAGCTGTCAGAAACGGTCATTGATCGGCCAAAGCCCTTCTACTCTCACTCGAGCGTGAACAAGGACCAGCCAGATGTGTGGTTCGAGCCTCGGCTGGTTTGGGAAGTGAAGACCGCTGATCTAACCCTCAGTCCGCGGTACAAGGCGGCAGCAGATGAATTCGAGGGAACAACTGGTGGTGGTAAAGGTGTTTCATTACGTTTCCCCCGATTTATCAAGTCTCGCGATGATAAGAAGCCAGAACAAGCAACGACTACCCGTGCCGTGGCAGAGATGTACCGCAAGCAAGAAGCGGTGGCCAAGGAGAATGCGGGCAAGAAGGGTGTTGATGATGATTTTGAGTATTGAGCTTGAATTTTGGAGGCCTTCGCAGTCGGTCTACAAAGCATTGGATGCATTGGCGGTTTTTCTTTCCTTTTTTTTCCTTTGAAGCATCATGTCATCATTTATCAAAACCTCGATACCATCTGAAATCCAGTGTTTTACAAACAACTCTATTTATAATCTTGTTTGGAAAGGGTTTATTCACGTCAATCTCGATCAAGCACGTATATTAGCAAGCATGGGGATTGCACTGTAGTGTTATGCGTTTCTGAGTGGATGTACATGTATCAGCACGGAACTGGGTAGTCGATAGATAATACGAGTGCCTCCAGTTGTGCGTGTGACTAGTTGTGCGTCTCAACTTTATTCCCAGGCTGAGGCGACCATTTACCTCTCAGGCCGCAAAACGAGTCTTTTCCTCCTTTCAATCATGTATTTAACGAATTCTTTCATGCCATGTTGTTTCAAGCCAACCGAGACAATTATCTATTTGATTAGTCTAGAAGGTTTCTTTCTGTATATGCTTCAAGCCGCTGGAAGATCTAGAATGTAGATTAGCCTAACTCAGTGCCTTGTCTCAGACATTGCAGAACTTATTTCTCCCAGTTTGACCACTTGTGAGTGCTTCTCTGTCTGTTTTGTTTGCATGCAACGCCGCTTTCCAGCGTTTGAAAAAAAAAGGTCCCATTGCTCTGGGTCCCCATGATAGAAGTCTACCTCATCTCTCACTTCTTCTTCCTTTCTCTTCTCCCCACCACCCAACACCTGCCAGTGGCACCTAGCCTCGAAAATCCCCCTATGCCATCATATTTGCTGTTCTAAGTACCACCCATCTTTCCTTTCTTACAAACATGCCCCGAAACAAGAAAGGTCGCCCAGGACGCAAGAACACGCCAAATGCTGGAAGCTCTGCCCAGACCACTCAGTCTCAGCGGCCTGTCGATTCTGCTGCCTCTGACATCGTTATGGGCTCTACTGAGCCTGCGACCCCGATCATTCCATCAATCACCCCTGCTGTTGAGGCGAGCTCCTCGTCTACCTCAGTCAAGCAGGTATCTGAACAAAATGCTTCACAGAGCAACGCAGGTGAGAGAGAATGCGCCCCGCAACTGTCTTATAAACACCTCCAAACACACAGATAGAACCCTCAATCTAACACAATGACAGCTGAGCCATTCGAATCAGCAGATTCGGCCCAGCCCCGCGCCAAAAAGGCCAAGATTGAAGAAGAGGATGAAAAGCTCCCACCTCTCGTGCCACCCCGGGGCTCAGGTGCTCCAACCCCCAGCCCCAGTGGCGCCCTGTTACTCCCAGAGTCGCCCCCAGAGTCAGATATGTCCTCGAATGAGGCACTCGATTATGACGACCCGGATGACTCAGACTCAGACAGTGAATCCATCGAGGGCAGGCCCTTCAAAGCGATGGCCCGTCAGCGAACCCGAAAGTACGTGAACGCCTTCCTGGATAAGGGCAAAGACAAGCACTTTGTGGATATGAAGATTGATCCTCTTCTTGGTTGCGAAAGTTACTATCCCTGGGTTTTTGCAATTGAGATTCAGCTCAAGATGCATCAGGTCTGGGAGGTTGTTGAGGATGATCTGTGTCCGTTGTCGAAGACCGACGATCTGTACATTTGGTATGAGCGGATGAAGGATGTTGCGTGTGCGGTTATCTATGCGAATGTTGGGCAGACTGTTCGGAAGAATGGGTGCTTTATTAACACGATGAAGTCTGGAGATCCGACAGAAGTCATGAGCCATCTTTATTCTCATTATGGGCATTTTGGTGATGAGATTGATGGCCCCAATGAGAGTGACGGTAGTGATGAGTTGGATTAAGTTGTGAACCCACTCATCCTTTGTGATCTTTTCACCCATGTGGTGTTGATGGTGCTTCATGGCTGGGTTGGTCGGGTCGAAGATCGTGGATATGCGTGAGTGGGTGTGAATGATATCCTTAACATGAGATTATTACCTGGCTTTGAAACATGTGTCTTATTTCGTGTTTCCTGTCTTCGAGAATATCCTGTGGCGGATCGGCACAATATCTTGATTTAAACTTGAATATGATTACCATTTAGCCAGCTCAACTCAACTGAATGAAGCCCTTACTCCGATATCACAAATCTTGATATTCATTCACCCTTACATCTTACAAACATTTCTTCGCCTTTTCGATAATACATTTCCAATGTTCAACCCATTACTGTTGACTTCAAGTTCATGTACCTTCTGAGGTTCAAACAGACTAGCCTATACCTGAGGGCGAGTAGGTGAAACAGTCCCTTTAACCTTCGCCGTCTCCGTCTCCCCCTCCCCTTTCTGACTCTTCCCAGGCTCATTAACGAATGGATTCATAGTATCAGCATTCGAAAGTCCCTGCTGCTTGAACGAAATACTATTAGGTCCCTTTGTGGAGCCCATAGCTCTCGGCTGTGAACCATGAATTAGTCTTGCATTTTTCAAGTACAATGCCAAGCGCATTGCTATTTCCCCAATTCATGAAGGACATACCTCATCATACGCTGGACCCTTAGATGTATCCTGCTGATTTCCCTCTGCGGCACTTTCATACTCCTGATTTGCTCCATGGGTCTTTGACAAATGCCCCTCTTTCAAATTCTTAGAGCCACGAGGCCAAAGATAAAATACAGCTGGAATGCCAATAACGAGCGAGATGAGTTTCCTAATTCAAGTTGCCGATGTTAATCACAATCCTTGAATTCTTTTTGGGGCATCTCACAATCTAGAGTTGGACCCGCCTTGACTTGGATTGCTGGTTGCGAAACCCCTGCAATTTAAGGCATGGGTACGAGGCTGAAAGCCACGACAGATTTGTGCGACTTGGAGAGATGGCCGAGTAAAAGTTGACATGATTGGATTTTAGAATATTCGAAATATGGTGTTTGCCAGTTTTTCGAGGATATTTGGGAGGGTAGAGAAAGGAAAGTTCTGTATACGTTAATCAAAATTTCCTCTTTATCAGTACCATTTACAACGTGGACTTCAAGTTGAACTTAAAAAAATTGAACTAGAATGTTACATCATTTTCTGTAAAAATATTCTTGGTGGAAACTATACAGGAATTCATATTTTAAGCTGGTTTTGGGTACGAAACTTGATTTTTGTACTAGATAATCATGACGTATTCGATATATAACATGCCTTATGTGAATGACTCAGACTATTTGAACATCAAGATAGATGAATATATTATGGATCTATAAATGGCTATGACACATTTATCTGGCAATATAAGTGGGGTTGTGGTCGTTGATAAAGGCAGAGAAAGCATGAGGCTATTCGGAGGTTAATTCGGTTCAGCTCATTGGTGGATGTTTTGCCGGTAAGGAAGTGGCTAGTAGTCGATAACTCAGTCATCAAACATTTGAACTAATACAGACAAATGGACGCCTTGTTAAGCTTCAAATATTGCATTTTATGTATAGACAAAGGATATTTGATTTCAATACCATCAAATCCATTATTCTGGCTGCACATGTGTATGACAAGAGCATAATTCATCCTTAAAATTCAACATAACCACTAACCATAGCCCTGGAGTTAGTCATAGCCATATCCGCTAAGATAATCCGACCATCTCAATCTCGAATCTAATAGTACAAGAACCATTACATAAACCTCCATTATTTCGCCCAGCCTCAAATTTCCATGAAACTCCAGAACGCAGAAGGCCAAAACCTAAGGCGAACAAATATCGTCAACTACACGTCAGGCGTTGGACCCCTTTCAAGATCCCTAAGTATCGAATCAACATCGATTCCCATTCGTTTCAACTCTCCGTTAGACGCAGGAAGAGGGAACCACATAGTCATTCCTGCTGGGTCGAAATCTGATGGTATTGAAAATGGAGGCTGGCAAATAACAACGGGAGCATCACCAGTGGTCGAGCTAGTAGCGTTAGATGGTTGAGTAGCAGCGGGAGATTGTATACCAGTAGTATCCTGAATAGCAGCAGAAGACCGAGCACCAGCAATAGCCTGGGCAGCTTCAGTAGCTTTGGCAGCAGCTATACGAGACTTGAGCGCAGAAGAGGGTCTGGTAGGAATAGCAATCGGTCTGCCAATCCCAGAAATAGTAATACCATGCTTAGTAGGTGACTTTTTCGTAGGCGATACCTTAACAGCACCGGTCGCAGAAGCAGAACCAGCAGTAAAAGTGCTAGAACTAGATGCATACTCAGAAGTAGAGCCAGAACCAGAGCCAGAGCCAAGGCCAGTAGCATTTCCAGTTACAGTCACAGCCCCCTTGACACTCCCAGAAATCTCACTGGGAGTAACGCACCTCGCCGCAGCCGCAGCAGCAGCAAACAAATCAGCCGGAATAGGAGTAGGACGAACAGGACAAAAAGCCCCGAGTCGACCCGCCTCAAACGCCACATTTGTAGCCTCATTGGGATGAGAAAAGGGCTTGACAATATTGAAAGTATTTTCGAGGTCAGAAACAAGACGTTCATTAGTGCTTGAACCTCGAGAACTAGGCGGTCGACAATAGTGAGTAGAATTTGTTGAGAGAACCTCTCGGACCTGTCGGGCATTTTCTTCAGCTCTGAATGCAGCTACGAGTAGCTGGTTCTCGATTTCTAGGTTTGCGATGTGAATTTTAGGATTTGTAGAGATTGCAGGGTTCGTGTTAGAAGTCGAACCTGAGACTGGTTGAATGGTAGGAGGAGCAAGAGGGAGCTTAGTAGGATCCCCGACCTGGGTCTTTGCATTTTGGCGAGGGGCCACTGGTTGAGCAGGTCCTTGTTTGGGTTTGGAAATTGCTAAAGACTGCGGTAGAGGTGATGATGTCTTGCTTGTTGTAGGTGCCGGTGCCGCGGGCTGGGAGGGCACGGGTTTCGTGAAGATAATCGGCTGTGTGGAGAATGGTGGCTGGGTACTTAATACTGGATTTCCGTATGCAACTGGTCTCATGTGTAGAGGAATAGGGACAGGTCTAAGCTTGGAAATGGAGCTGAGTGATCACATGGAATTAGCAAACTTGACTCGTAAAGATGATAGGGTGTATGCAGATGTGTACCTAGGTATTAGCTCAGCGAAGACCTCGTTGAACTTCGCTTTATCGTGTCCGCCTAGTAGATATGAGAGCTGGATGCGAAGGCAGTTGTTCTCGTGTTTTTCTCTTAGATAAAGGTCACGGAGTTTCGTGACTTCGTCTTCTAGGAGGAGGGTTCTGGAATTGAATGATATCAGTATGTGTAACATCTGAGGGAACGACGCGGAGAAGAAAACAGTGAAAGAGGAAAGTGAAAAGGAAGCAACGCGTACTTGGCTAGGATATTCTGCGCCGAAACAGGCAATTCGTCAATACATTTATTGATCTCCTCTGAATCCATTCCTTCAAACATATCCGTGGTCTCGTGTTCAGGGGCATCGGGGGCACCGGGGACATCGGGGACACCGGGGGCGTTTTGTGCGGCTGGGCTCCTGGTATCTTCACGATATGGGTCTCCAGCTGTCTTCTTCGGAGGGGACCTGGGGCATTTCTTTTTGCGGGAGTTGATGGTGCGAACCATGTTGACAGGTGTTGATTTTGATGTTGAAGCTGTTGACTGTTTGTTTTGAATGTGTTGTGAGGAGAGAAGGAGGATGGGTGAGTAGGCGAATGGGGTGCGAGGTGGAAATTGAAATGGAAGGTGGTGGTGGCGTGAGTTATATTGGCCTACCTATTGTACAGACGCAATGAGAATAGATATAAACTACATATTCAAACATCGGCACTTTATATAATCAGTATATTGACATTGTTTAACTGTACTAAATCAGACACCGACAAAATCGATGATTCTGATAAATTTTGATTCGATCCATTCAACGCCGTGGGCCACCGGAAATAAACAACGCTATGTAGATACATTGCCCAATCATCATCACTGTGCAAGTGTCAATGCAAAAACAAACGAGTAGTTGAAATGAAATGAGAAGAAAAACAATCACTATAGTCAATTTCAGAGCTCGCCGTGACGAGTATCAGGCTGCTTGTGCTTGCCTTCTCCGGCCATAAAGCCACCAGCATGAATGCGAAGTCCGAAGTTAACCATAACAATACCAACGAGACTAAAGGCAAGAAGAGTTGGTCCCCATCGCTCATAGTACACGCGTTTAACATCGCGACGCTTGCGGATTTTTTCCACGCGCCAAAGGTAAAGTACGAGACTGTATATCAGGGCTGCTGCTGCCAGAACAGTGAATGCCCAGGCCGATGCGAGGGAGATGGTGTCGATTCCGAAATTGAGGAGTGCGGCAGCAATACCACCGAGGAGAATGGCGAATTCTAACCAGGATAAAAAGGTACGTTCAGCGGCGAAGTATACCTTGGGTTCAACACGAACGGGGACGAAGATACCTGGAAGATAAAGTCAGTACAAGTGGACTACAGATGTGAAGCACGTGGGCTAAAAACTTACGTTTTCCAGGGGGTGCTTGGTATCGCTTGAATGTACGGCGCGTACCCTGCAAGACAGCGATTCCACGCTGCTCAGGTGGAGGCATTTGGGTAGCCCGAGGACGTGGAATTATAGCCAGCAGTCCTTGTAAAGCATAATGACCAGTCTTACGAATGTAATACTTGGTGAGCTGCTCCGCATAGTAAGCACCTCCAACCCGGCGAGCCTCCTCAAGTTGCTCTGAGTCCATATCCTCGTCATCCGAGTCGTAAAGTGGGTAATCCTCGTCTCCTGCCAGTGGCTGAGCAGCAATGCGCTCCTCGATGTCTAACTCGTTGCCGTTTGTCTCGGTGAACAGAGGGTATCCATCGGGAGACGCGCCAGAAAGCCCGTTACTGGCGGGTTGGGGAGTATCCGGTGAGTACTCCTCATCCGAATCTTCATCATTGGCAGATATAGATGTGCTAGCCATTGGCCGCTGGATTCCATAGCGCCGATTGACTGGCTTGCGAATGTCGACATCCATCTGTGGGTACCAGAAAGGGAGGAGGTTGATACGGGTGGGGAAGAGGGTGGCAGAGCCATGGATGAACTTGCTGAACTTGGGGACAGCTTCCACCAGGTGACTGGCAGTCAAGTCACGGATCCACTGTGGTGGCTCTTGGCCAGCCTGGGTTTGCAGCTTCACCTCCAACACGGCATATGGGAAGCGGTCGATATCCTCTGGAGGCAATTGAGAGAATGGGAAATCAACACCAATGTCCATGCGGCGCCAGTTGCTACCAGCACGAGACCGACCATCCAGATTATCCTCTCGTACCATGGTCAACTCGGTATCCAAGGAAATACGTACACGTGCATCACCAGGAAGCTGGAATGCAGTGCGGTGGTAGAAGGTTCGTGTTACAGGAACCAAACGACGAGTAATGACACGGTATTGAATCTCCCGAGCCAACTGTTCAAGGTCGTCAATTTCCTTCTGGCTCTTCTTGCCCTCCTTGCGCATCTTATCAAAGACTTGTTCCACAGTCATCCGGCCATCCAAAAAGGAATTGACATTCTTCTCCTTGAGAGAAAATCTGGCCTTGACCGATTTCTCTCCAGTCCAATCCTCACGATGAGTCTTCCTCTCTACAAAGATCTGGTCGCTCTTCATGCCACCGTACCATCGCAGACGAATGGCCTCAGCGCCCTCAGTCTTCTTCAAACGGCCCTGGTAGAGCTCCCAGGTATCGGGGTTATCATAGTAGATAGATGAGATAGCGGTATCCTCCTCCTCAAACTCCTTGTTAGCATTGAAGACAAGAACAGGCAGATGCTTCAGGATAACAAGTTTCAATTCGGTGATATTGTCGCGATGAACCCAGTACTTTGTTGTTTGTCGCACAAAGTTCTGCTGAGTTCCACCAGCTGCAGCGTCACCCTTGACAGGATTACCCTTGGTGCGGACCAAATCGTAAAGCTTGGACAGTTTCACAACAAAGGCATCGTAGTTATCCTTGAAAAAAGGCTTGGCTTTCAGGCGCGCCGCGAACACGGGTTTCAGGTACCATTTAGTTTCTTTCTGTAGTTCATATTAGCCAATTATTCAACAGTCAATATAATATTGATTGAGAACGAAAGGGCAATGCGACACGAAACCAAATTAAAAGAATAATTTTGTGTTCGCCGAAAAAGGAAGCGGAAGGATCAAACATACGTCATGCTTCTTGATGATCTTCTGAAAGCCCGTATAATTAAGCTGAGTAAACTTAGCCAAATCATGCACATCCGCAATAATATCACTGAGCATCTGCTCTAGCAACAAAAAGTCCTCATCTGTAGGAGGCGGTTGCGGGGGCCGAAAGACGCTTGGGCGACGAGTGCCAGACTCGTCCAGTCTCGCAACCACATCATTCACATCAATTTCGCTCTCCAGAATGCGCTGAACAATTTCCTCACTCTTGCGCTTCTGAAATTGGAAGACCTTATCTAATTCGCTTTCCAGCAGCGACACAAAGGTCTTCTCGTCGTCTTCTGTCCATTCCTTTCGTGGGGGGTTGGCCACATCGGGTGTGGGCTGGGTGACAAAATCTGTCTTTAGGGCCTTTTTCAATTCATCGTATGCAATGTAGAATGGGTGGTATTCCCTTATCATAGACGATTGGAGGTGTTCGCCGAACCTGAGGCTTGTAAGTGGATTGCTTCAGAGGGGGAAGTGCGCCGATAGTATGCGGGGAAGGGTTTCTGGAGGCGATCTGCCCCCCGAATCAAGGGATAGCTTCTGCCATGTAGGGGGCGTGCTGGGAAATTTTTCACTCGGGATCGGGTAGATTGGAATTGGGCGTGGAATTGGAAAGTGCACTGTACATACCTCATGATGAGTAGGGAGAACCTGGGAAGAGAGGATGGAGGAGAAGAAAGGCAGGGAACAGGAAAGAGTGACTTTATCGACCCGAGAACGGTCTAGCTTTTGGGACCCGCTCGGAGGGAAAATGGCAGAGTCCAGCACAGTGATGTAGTGCAGCAGGGGCTATTAGTGTTTGGTCTTTATGCTGTATTTTTTCCTCCGTAATTTTTCCTCTTCTCGAACATTTTGAACCACTTTCTAGAGTTTTAGACCAATAGACTCCAGGCTGTTCCCATGCGGTTCAAGGTCATGCAACCAGTGGGAAACGTGCAGCCTCAAGCGTGCTTCGAGCTGTGTCATTCATAAGCTCTGATTGGTGCGAGCTACTTCCCGGTGTATGAGTCAGCACTGACCCCACTTCGCCATTAACCAGTCACTGCCGCACGTGCAAGAGATGTCAACGACGCTAATCTCTTAGTTTGAAACTTTTGATAGCAATATACACTACACATGTGCACTTCCAAGGTTAACTGCCTACTATGATGGGAGAAGCCGGCACCAAAAACTATTTAGTTATCGCAACTCGGTCTATTCCGAGAAATATCGAGAACTCTTCCATATTGACCCGGTACGAGGTACATCTCACCCATATTAAGAACTATGCATTATCCCAGTAAAACTACACAAAACGGCACCCAGTCCCAAGGATACCTACATCTTTCCCCGTGCAACGATGCCTATTCAGCCAGAATAATATCAAATCGTAAATTGTAAGTGCCACACGGAATTACATCCGGAGTACTGAACGTCTGAACGTCTGAACTACCGTAAAGTGGAGGGGTGGAGTTACAAGGGGGATCTGCTCCAGATTCAGGCTGAACTCCCTTACATACAGAAAACAATCTGGGGGTCGGCAAACCACCTTACTGCATGCATAGTAAATACCTGATATGTCTGACCTAATACGGGGGAGTACAGATAGAATCTGATAGAGACACGCGACACATTTCCTCATTTGTGCAATCTGAAATATAGTTCGCACAATCACGATCTCAATAGTAAAGCTCGAAGCCAAAGTTTAATCAGGCCCGCTCTTGAAACGAGGTGCAGCTGTCCTTTGTACTAGCTGCATTAACCGAGCCGTCTGGTGGGAACCGAATGGGGCCTGAATCGGGACTGGCCGTGTTCTCTAAGCCGACGGCCCACCGACACCGGATCTCCCGAGTGCACATGTGGAGCCAGTCAGTATTGTACTGAACCAGTGAGCTGAACTATTACTGCCCGGTGAACGTGAATAAGAGGGGAAAATCAGAAGGAAATATTCGCCACTTATATAAGAAATTTTATCATTGATTACACCATGCGTCAGGTATCCTACAAAATTCCCAATGGTGAAACATAGCTACAAAGTAGTTACAGGCTTTAGCGGGCGGGCGGACGCCGGAATGGGAAGGAATGCACGCGACACATATGATCCATGAGATAAGACATGTACGATAATCCACTCAACGCCTGTACATCCAGATCAAAGGAGACCACATTTAAAACAAGTAGAAAAAATCATCAGTCACAAAAATGAGCTGAAATAAAAAATAGTTAACAGATTAAGTATCAACATGCAGCCCGGCTCAATCATTGCATCGTAGGAAATCATCGTGGTCTATCCACTCGCAGGTTTTTTTCTCTCAAGACATTCCCATCGCCGCCCGGCGGATGCTGCGTCGTGGACCCTCACCCAAGACGTTCACGGCACCCTCAGCCTCGAGCGACCGAATCGCATCGCTAAACTGCTGGTGCTCGATCTGAATGTCACTCTGTTCACCCATATCGCGGAAGAGATCCGTCCATCGCACTGGGGCGTTGTTCACACCAGAACGGTCATCCAGACGGGCCAGTAGGGCCTTCTTGAGATCCTCGCGCATACGGCGCTCGCTGGCACTCGTACCCTCGGTGAGCAAGCCCATGTCAATGAGACCAGTGCGAGAATCGGTGGCAGCCTGCTTAATGGCAGAGCGAATCAGACGCACGGCCTCCTCAACATCGGAGGGGGTGACTTCTTCCGACAAGCGCATACGGGCATGTGCCTCGGAAAGACGAATCATGGACTCCAGTTGTCGAGTGGTTGCGGTGATACGGCGCTCAGTGGCGCGAATATCGTCACCTAATTGACGCATAGCGACATAGGCATCGGCCAGTGCGGTACCAGCTGCAGGAGTCAAAACGGGGTTGATCTTGGTCTTGGCGTATGTAATGTAGGCAGTAAGGAACTCGATAGGCTATATTCAAGATCAGTAAATGTGAACATAAAAATGAGGAGCCGACTCTGATCATCAGACTTACCAAAATCTCCTCTGAGCTTCCATTCTCGGGGGCGTCTTCCAGATACATGCCCACCAAGTGCTTCGCCAAGCGACGATCCTCGGTCTCATCCACGCGGTCCAGAACCAAGTAAACAAGGTCGAAACGAGAAAGCAGAGTAGGAGGGAGGTCAATATTTTGAGGCACTGGCAGCTTGGGGTTATAGCGACTGCCGATGGGGTTGGCGGATGCCAAAATTGATGTTCGGGCATTCAATGTGGTGATGATACCGGCCTTGGCAATGGATACAGTCTGCTGCTCCATCACTTCGTGCAGCACGGACCGTGTGGCTTCATTCATCTTATCAAACTCGTCAATGCAGCAAGTACCACCATCGGACAGGACCAGGGCTCCGGACTCCAGTACCATTTGGCGAGTCTCGGGATCGCGAGTCACATAGGCAGTAAGACCAACAGCAGACGAACCCTTACCACTGGTGTAAACACCACGAGGGGCGATCTTGTGTACATAACGCAACAATTGGGACTTGGCAGTTGAAGGGTCACCACACAGGAGGATGTTGATATCTCCACGGTAGCGGGGGTTACCACCTTTCTGGAAGGTTTTGTTTGTACCACCAAATAGCTGGAGCAAGATACCCTTCTTGACATCATCCGCCTCGTAAATACTGGGAGCAAGTGACCGAGCCAGCAATTCGTACACATCAGGGCGAGCAGCGGTCAACTTAATTTTCTCTTCCTCCTCGGCAGAGATCTTGCGGGCCTGGTCAGCCTCAGCCGCCTGCTCGGACATCTCTTGTTCAACAGTTGAGGTGTCTATTCCCATCTTCTTGCGGTCGACCTTTTGAACGTGAAGAACATCGATATAGGTCTTGAAGAGGGCCTTCTGAGAACGCTGACGAGCGCTAACACGCATCGGGTTACAGCGGAAGATACCAGTCACCTCGACTCGGTCACCAGCCTTGCAAACGTCGACCAACTCATCGTACACACAAAGAGAAACAGAGTGAGGAGTTTGACCATCTGGGACATTGTCAGGTGTTTCCTGGAGTTTGATAACCTGCTTGTCGGAGAAAGAACATCGGTTGTGTTGAAGTTGCATGGAATTTTTGGACTTGCACGCATCTCGAGGGCAGACAGTGGGTTCCTGAATGCGACCTCGATCAATGTCAACTTGAACACCAAAACTACAGGTATTGCACCGGAAGAATGCTATAAAAGGGAGAACATGTTAGCTCAAAACATTTTCTTCTCGTATTCAAAGCACCACTTACCCTCTTTCATGTCAGGAATCACAGGAGTGGCACGAATGACAAGACCCTTAATACTGACCAACTTATCCATGTCTAATAGGCGAATTAGTAAAGTTTCTTAGTGTGGGAATCGAGTAAAAACATACCAGCTGGGTCAAGATCTCTCATATTCACAGTCTGATCCAAACCAAATGGAAGCACTTTGTAAGACATAGCTTCAACTTCGCCAACCAGATCAGGCACATCCGCCTGGGGAACTATTCCATCGGATGTGAGAATGGATTGGCCATGGCGGCCTTGAGCCCCGCGTTGGGTCTCTGAACGCAAGACATCCATTTCCTTAAGGGCCAGGTCAACCATAACATCTTTGACAGTCTGATCCATCAATGGAATGATTTCCTGAGGGTAAGCGAGTAGCTGGTGCCAGAGCTTCTGTGTAAGGGGATAAGATTTGAGATTCTTGGCATCGAGGTTGAAAGTAGTTAGACCAAGTCGTCGCATATCATTTAGCATGTTAATGTATTCACGTTTCTCGGCTGAGCCTCCCAAAAGTCGAGTCTCGTCCTCGGAAGCACCGTCGGCCCACAGGCGGTATTTTGTGGCGAAGTTATAGAGGAAATTCTTGAAGGCGGACATAGAATCCTGAATGGAGATGTTGGTACCCCAGATGACACGGGATGAGTTACCGGCCATAGCCTCTGCCTCAGAGGTGCCTGGGTTAATGTTTGAGAAGGTAGCATCTGATCGAGCGACATTGTCACCGGAAGGGAGCCCGTCGGCGCCCACGAAGACTCGGTTTCTGCGCGAGGGAGTCGATCCGTAACCACCAGTGTGGATATCACTTCGACGGGGAGCGCCCCGACGGCCTTGACCACTGGGTGACACAAACAGACCACTGCTTATGCTGTGTGCGTCCGATCGAATATCGGATCGAATGTCGGAGCGAACATCAGATCGACCGAAGCCCCTGGTAGGACTAGAGCTGGGGATATAGTTGATAGGAGAGGAGTCTGTTGGGTTGTGAGCTTCGGATGGATTTTTCTAACAGTTTGTGATTGCGATTTGTAGTTTTTTGCAATACGTACCTCGAATTCCTGCCGCACGAGGGGTTCGCTCGCCGTCATCAACTGTGGAGCTGGCCTCTGCCATGCGAACATCAGGGGTCTCTGCGCCTCGATTGCTTCTCGTTGGCGACGATTGGAAGAACATAGGTGAAGAGGATGGCACATTTCGTTCGGCCGCAAGCCGTCTGGCTGCGCGGGGCGTTGTCTGTTGGGTTGGGCTGCTGGGAGGTTCACGAGCCAAAGAAGAGGCTGGCGAGGCAGTCGCTTGTTTAGAGGAGCGACTCCTCCTGTTTGCCGGGGAAGACATTATGTGTTGTATGTGGGAGGATTTAGAGGTGAGGTATTTTGGTAGGTGGTGATGGGGGGTGGGTTATAGGAGTGGAAAGAAGGGAGAGCAAAATTATCTAATTAGGATAAATTGAAAAGTAGAACGCGTAGGGACACGGTCGCGTCGACTATGCGGCTTTTGATTGGTCGATGGCAAAGCTTGGAACGCGTCTGGATTATGTCAGGATTCGAACAGATCACATGATCTTTAGGGGCGTTCTCTTTAGTGCCTTATACCTAAGGTGTCTATTCCCCTCCCCACTTAAGTTAACTATGGAGTACATTACAGAGGAGATAGTATTCCTCCGAGGTTATCCCAACATGTCTCATTAATATGGAGTGTACATCACCAGGTCTCTCAAATTGATAATACTTGCCACATATGTCCCCACCTAAAATTAAGATACATGCCAGCGTGAACATGACGTCTGTTGGTATTTTAGTCTATTAAAGTTTTATTTGATTGGGACGCGGAAATATCATCCCCTTATTTTACAACCTTGGAAGTCAACGTGCAATATTGATGTAGCGCGTTCTACTGTATTTAGTGCTCTGAAGGAACCAAGCTAAGCTCCGCTCCATTATGTATATTAGCACGCTAGTGCTTAAAACAGACTAGCTCCAGCCCTAAACTGGATGTAAAGTGGCGTAACTCAGGGTATTTCAGCCACAGAGCTCCAACCACAGACAATCGAACCAATCATCGACGCTTTCCCTTCTCCCATTGTTTACCCAACTGTGGAGTCTTTCTCCGTCAATTTCTTGGTCAATTTCGCTTCGCTCTCCCCTTCTTTGAATGTGAAGATCTTTGTCTTGTTTCGTCTCCTTATATTCACATTTGACTGTTGCAGACAGAGTCATTGATTCAAAGCGCCAAACCCACAGAACAAAGCCCTCGCCTGGAGAAGTGTACGCGTTCCAATCTTTCTGAAGCCGCCGGGATCTACTTGGCAGTTTCACCAGGCGCTTTATGTCATTTTACAGCCGATCGGCATTTACCCACGATCCGATTCCTTCCAATCATCCCTGCCTCCCTGTGATTTGGCGGGGAGCTGTCACCTTCCCTGGCGCCAATCCAAACACCAGCCACTGCGGTCATTTGTGCCACCATCCACGAAGATTGCCTTTCCCGGGTTCCAAGTTATAGACCGGCTCCACAGTGATCATCCCTCCCCCCGGCGCTTTGGTGATCTATTTTCCTCACCTCGTTCCCCCATTAATAAATATCCCCTGGTCAAAGGATTCTTCAAACGTCTGGACCCAGCGATGCCCATTGCCGCCATTCAATCTCCTGGTCGGTGAAAGGGATTTTTAAAAAATACACCCCAACTGCCACGCAAATAAACACTGGCAGGGGAGATCACCGATTTCTCGAGGATAAACAACCTCTTTCTATAACCCACTGTCCTTCCTTTTTTTTTTTTTTTTTTTTTTTTTACTTTTCTCTCTCCTTCCTTTCTTGGATTCCTTGACAGCGTTCACATCTTCACCCACCCACCATGACGAACGCTTTAGAAGAGGCGCTCGATAGGGCGGGTGGCCATGGCAAAGCAGACCAGGGTGAATCCCTCGCCAGTTTTCTGGCCTCGTTGGGTACCGCCGTCACGGTCTTCGCAGTCGAGTTCTTGCTTTTCATGATTCTCAAGGGTAAACTTACTCGTATCTAGTTAGTCAACCCCCTCATCTCTAAGAATGTATTGACATATGAGCCTTCTAGCTGACCAGAATGATAGTCAACCACGCACATATCTTGTCCCGGACCGAGAACGAACTACACCATCACCACCGGGCTTCTTTCGCTGGATTGGCCCAGTCTTTCGAACCTCCAATACCGAGTTCATTCAGAAGAGCGGCCTGGATGCGTATTTCTTTCTTCGCTACTTGCGCATGCTATTGAAGATTTTCCTCCCCTTAGCTTTCATCCTACTACCAGTCCTACTTCCTATCAACAGTGTGGGTGGTAAGGGCACTAACTACGAGAAAGGCAACAGCGGGGATAAATGGGATATTACCGGCCTAGATAAATTGGCATGGGGTAATATCAGGCCTACCCGCACAAATCGCTATTGGGCCCATTTGGTTATGGCAATTACCGTCATATCTTGGATCGGGTTCGTCTTCTTTGATGAATTACGAGGCTATATTCGCCTACGCCAGGCTTACATGACCTCACCACAACATCGACTACGCGCCTCCGCAACTACCGTACTGGTTACGGCTATCCCACCCCAATGGCTAAATGTCGAGGCTTTGGACAATCTTTTTGATGTCTTTCCGGGTGGCATTCGAAATATCTGGATCAACCGGAACTTCGACGAATTGAATGAAAAAGTGAAAGCGCGGAACAAGCTGGCCCTCAGACTTGAAAAATCTGAGACTAGTTTAATCGCCAAGTGCAAGGAGGCCCAGCTCAAGCAGCTGAAGGCAGAAAGCAAAAAGAATAAGAAGAATAAAGGTACTAAACGCAAGGTCAGCATCGAGGATAAAGAGAAAATGGATACCGACAAACGTGCATCGCAGATGGCCATGACCGCTGGAGTTAGCTCTGGTAATCCACACCAGGCGCAAACATTAGATGAGGTTCTACATCGAAAACACCAGACAGCGCATCAACGGGACACATCAGATGGTTCTCGGCACATCAGGGTCTTTGACCCGGCCCTGGCTGCAGCTGGGGCGGTTGGCCTAGGTGTTGAGAAACTAGGCAAGTCTGTGCTTGGGGGATTAAAACGGGTGGAAGGTGGCTTTGACAACACCTTGACGCGAAATGGAGGATTTGTTGATGAAATGCCACCGCATCTACCTACACCACCGGTGCATGATGGCCACCCTCCTACCGATACCCTAGAACCCGACTCCCCGTCCTTCATTCACATGCCTCAAACACCTGAGCCTGTCCAGGACAACAGTAACGTGCGCCATGAACCTAAAACCCCGCCTCGGCGTCCATTCTGGAAGTCCCGTGGCTCTTCTTACTCTAGACACTCCAAGCATAGTCAAGAGGCCGATGAGCACCCCCTCACTGCACCCGACACACCTGCTATCGATACAGACAATTGCATCGCTAGAAGTCAGCACTCTGAGAAAGGCAACAGACGGAAGAGTCATAAGGAAGGTGACAAATTATATGGAGATCTTTACCCAGTTGCCTATAACGAAGATTTTGATAATCAAGATTACGGAGAGCCTCTGTGGAAGAAATACATTCGAGCAAAGGATCGGGATACCTGGCGGCTTCCAATCTTCAAATGGAGCAAATGGCCCACGATTTGGCTTATTGGCAGAAAGGTTGATACAATCGATTATTGTCGAAAAGAGCTCGCACGCATGAACTTGGAAATTGAGATTGACCAACAGCACCCTGAGCGATTTCCATTGATGAACTCAGCATTCATTCAGTTCAACCACCAAGTCGCAGCCCATATGGCTTGTCAGTCAGTAACCCACCATCTTCCCAAACAGATGGCACCACGAATTGTGGAGATTTCCCCCGACGATGTTATCTGGGATAACATGTCCCTCAAGTGGTGGGAGCGCTACCTGCGCACATTTGGAATCGTCACAATAGTAGTTGCAATGGTGGTCGGATGGGCTTTCCCCGTTGCTTTCACAGGGTTGTTGTCGCAGCTATCATATCTCGAAGGTGCATTCTCATGGCTTGCCTGGATCGGTAAACTTCCTTCCTGGTTCATATCAGCCGCCCAGGGTGTTTTGCCCGCACTTTTCTTAGCGATCTTGATGGCAATCTTACCCCTGCTACTTCGGTTCCTAGCTCGAAAGCAGGGTGTGCACACTGGCATGGCCGTTGAACTCACTGTTCAAAACTACTATTTTGCATTCTTATTTGTTCAGCTCTTCGTCGTCGTCACTATTGCATCCAGTTTCAGTACCATCTTCAGAAATGTCACCGATGTCAGCAGCTGGTCCAGTCTGCTAGCTGATAATATTCCCAAGTCCAGCAACTACTTTTTTTCCTACATGCTTCTGCAAGCAATGTCTGTCAGTGCAGGTGCTTTGGTACAAATATTTGGCCTCATCAGTTGGTTTATCCTTGCTCCGATATTGGATAAAACCGCTCGAAAGAAATGGGCCCGCACAACCAACTTAAACCAGATGCAATGGGGTTCTTTCTTTCCCGTATACACAACACTGGCTTGTATTGGTATGTTCCCCGATCTCTATCGCCGCTAAAAAAATTTATCTAACTTTTCCTTAGGAATGATCTACAGTGTGATTGCACCTCTGATTCTTGTTTTCAATGTCATCACCTTCAGTCTCTTTTGGTTCGTCTATCGCTACAATACGCTTTATGTTACAAAATTCCGCTTTGATACAGGTGGTCTCCTTTTCCCTCGAGCTATCAATCAGCTTTTCACCGGTCTTTACATTATGGAAATTGCTTTGATTGCAATGTTCTTTTTGGTCGAGGACGAAAAGGGTAAAAGAGCCGCTAAAGTGCAAGGCATTATCATGGTCATCCTCCTTGCCGGGACCTTTGCGTACCAACTACTTCTCGATAATGCATTCGGGCCTCTTATCAGATACATACCAGTCACTTTGGAAGACGCCGCGCTTCGTCGCGATGAAGAATTCAAGCGTGCCCAGCACGTCCGCCTCGGGCTCCCCGTGGATGATGAATCAGACGAAGAAGATGGACCTGTGGATCATGGAATTCCTCAAAATGAAAACGAACATCAACCTGAGCGAGACATCGAGCTCAAGAGTCTTGACGCCAATGAGGCGGGTCGCAAGACTAATGGATCGCGTGATCACCTCACAACGCCCAAATTGGGTTCCAAACGACCATCTTGGGCTTCCCGCTCACCAGGCAGACGCTCCAAGTTTTTCGGTGCAAATTCGACACCCTCTACTCCCACTATGCAATTTTTGAGAGAAAAGATGGCCAATGATGCTGAACATCAAGGACCTTCTTCGAAGACTCTAGGACATGCTCTCTTCTCTGGTCTACATGATGAACTGGAGGACCTTACCCCCGATGAGCGTGACCAGCTGACCCAACGTGCGTTCCAGCATGAAGCTCTCCGGGCCAAGCGTCCTGTGATTTGGATTCCGCGTGATGACCTCGGAGTCAGTGATGATGAAGTCTACCGGACACAACGCTTCAGCAAACATATTTGGATCAGTAACGAGTATCAAGCACTGGATGGCAAATGCCGAACAATCTTCAGTCGCAGTCCACCAGACTTTTCGGAGGTGGATCTCATTCAACTGTAAGATTTGCATATCACGGGCGTTCATGGATTCTACTCTTTGTTCCTGTACATTATTTTCAAGCGTCGCATATTTTCTGCTTATAGAGCAAAATTCATTCTTGCTGGTCAGGATTCGTATACCTTCATGTCATTGACTTCATCGTAATCTCTTTTAACTAGAAGCCCAATCTAGTCCATAAACCGACAAAGCGGCAAACGATAATTATCTACAACCCAGTATGCTCTCCTTACACCCTCCCATTCGCCATCAAGCTTGGGCACTGGAATATCCTCCCACTCAACATCAAACCCAGCCTCAAAGAGATCCATCTCAGCAACCTTCTGATAAACATCATACGAGATCTGTCGATCAGCCCCCATCCCATTAAAGAATCCCCACTTGCCCTCCTGCTCCAACAACCCAATAACCTGCTCCGAGAAAAAGTCCCGGAAATCAGCATACGACTCTGCAAACGTATCATAATAAACAGCATCAAAAGTCTCCCCAGACTCAATAAGCCCAGGTAGAATATCCTGCCACCTCCCCTCATGGATTACAACACCAGGCTTACTATCCCATCCGCGCTTCTTCATCTCAACAACAACGTCCGGATGCGCCTCAATAATATGATGCGCCGCGGGACTCTGCTCCTGAAAGAAGCCGTCGACAATTCCCATTCCATGCCCGACATTGAGCACCTTCAGTCCAGGCCGCGGGAGGAGGTTTTGCGCTGACTTCTTCATAATAGAGCTCTCCCAGCTCATCATGACGCCGTTCTGGTCTGCGTCTAGAATTCGGTCCGTGGTGATATTCAGTGATGAATCGAGATATCCGGTGTTTGAAACAGAGGGGTTCGCAAGCCTCTCCCCGGTAGTCGTAGCAACAGCAACATGTGCCTCAGATGCGTCTACCAGTTCTGGCGCATCACCTTCAAGTTCAACCTCTACTCCCGCTTGGGCTTCAGTCTGAGTAGCTTCGGCACCTTCTTCTCCTTCCTCTTCCTCGTCCTCGTCGTCCCCATCAGACAACTCCTCGTACCCCTCCAACCGACTAAGTAGCATCTCAGCCCGTACACCTGCATCGACAATCATATCATAGAGCTCCGTGGCCCCGATGCGTCTCGCAAGACAACCAGGTGTCTCATCATTGTTATCGAGATCATTCCAGATAGCACCCTCCTGCAGCAGAAACCTCACAGTCTCAGCACCGCTCTTCAAGAGTTCCGCATGTTCCTCTTGTTTCTTTGCGTCCTCTGTCTCTGTTTCGGCCTCAAGCTCACATGCTGCAATGGCAGAGTGAAGGGGTGTATAGCCTGTTTCTGGGTCTTTGACGTTAGAAGCGTCTGGGAGGGCGGATTGTGTGCGCACTAAACGGCGCAGCTTGGGGATATCATGCTGAGATGCTGTGAGGAGAATATCTTGAATGTCGAGATCAACGTCGATTTGGGTGAATGAGATTTCGGGGTCTGTAGTGGGGTCTGCCATTGTGGTGGTTTCTGGATTTCTGTTAGTTTGTGGTTCCAAATTATATACTTTGGATTGTATTTAGTTGAGGTTCAATGATGGTTTATTCGGCTGGAGTATAAACTTACCAAGAGAGTTCCCAAGGTTAGAGTACTATGCCCTTGGATTTGTGAAGTGGACTTGGGATGTATCATGGATCTATCGAACTGATAAAAAAAAAGTGGGTGGAGCTCTGCTCGCCGCCTTCGTCCCCGCGCCGAAAATATATGCCCTCCAGGGCTGCAGCCAATAGAGTGGTAGAGATATGAGCTTGCAAATTTACGATTTGGAATATAAATTTAAACAAAAACAGATCAAGTGGAGTTTGATTGTGAAAAAAAGAGAAGAGACCGCGTTTGGATGCTCCTAAAAAAGCTATTTGTACATATGTTTCTCCACCTTGGCGCCAAATTAATATAATTTATTTGCCTTCTTCGCTGCTTGCGTTCACGTTAAGTCCCAGGCCTTGAGCATCGAGGTAAAGCTTGTTCTGGCCGTTCTCTTGCAAGAGCTGAGCAATTTGGCGAGCATTCTCAATCTTACGCAGCTCGATGTAGCTCTTACTCTTTTTAATGGCCTCTCCAATCAGCTCGGCGGAACGGGCCTCACCCTGCGCGCGGACAATGAAAGCCTGCTTCTCTTGGCGAGCCTTGTCGACCAGGAAAGCAGCACGCTGAGCATCTTGCTGAGCTACTTGCTTAGCTTCAACGGCAGCAGTGAATTCGGGAGAGAAGGTCAGGTGCTATAAGAATATCGGTGTTAGTTAAGGCACGGAAAAGGCTCATATAACTGGATTCATGAGATCGAGTTGACTTACGGTCAGGGAAACATCATCAAGGGCAATGTTGAAACGGGCAGCACGACGAGCCAAGTTCTCGCGGACCAGACGGGCAACGTTCTCACGTTGAGTGATCAGCTGGCTGGCGTTGAACTGAGCAACAACGCTCTTCAGCACTTCGTTGACAATAGATGGCAGCACACGCTCATCGAAGTCTCCGCCGAGGGTCCGGTAGATCTGGGGAAGAGCATCCACGCGGGGCCGGGAAAGCACACGGCAAGTGATGTTGACCATCTGCAAATCCTTGGTTCCAGTCAAGGAGGCAATGTTGCGCGGTTTAGCGCGGACATCGTAAATAATGGGGGTCTCGATCCAGGGAATACGAAGGTGGGTTCCTATGGGCAACATTCATGTTTAGTGTCTCGTTCCATGCACGGTTGAAGTCGGAGTCGGGTTGTACCTTCGCTGTAGATTTCCTTCCGCACACCACTGAATCTTGAGTATTTGATAGCACGGTGACCACCGTCAACTAGAAAGACATGTTAGAGACCATCCAAGCCAAGCGCATCGTGCTTATCGTACCGTTGAAGAGCGAATTCGAGACTGCCCAGGCTCCGACTCCGACCAGGACAAGACCGGCCAAGCCCATACCACCGCGACCACCACCGGGGATGCCACCCTTACGTCTCTGCAGCATGAGCTGCACGCGCTCCCAAGCCTCTCGTTGATTCTGAGACATGATGTGAAGGTTTAACAAGAGGTAGGTTGGATGGTGTGGATGGAGACGGGACGTTCGAAGAAGATGCATGGGTAAGCGGTAAGAGTAAAGTCCGGCAGAATATCTTCCTTCTTTCACTCATTCCGACCTCGAGCATCCATTAGCATCATTTCATCGCAATCATGGCGCCCGATCGCACGGGGAAAAGTGTATTCCTGGGAAATATCCCCTACAGTATGTTATTTAAGCCACTTCCAGCTACCTCGGTTCCAATGTTCGTTGCTCATGATTTCTATAGACCTCACGGAGGAGCAAGTCAAAGACATCCTCAGCACAGCTGGAACTGTTACCAAGTTCAGGCTTATGATGAACCCGGAGACTGGAAAGCCCAAAGGATATGGATTTGCAGATTTTGCCGACGCCGATGCCGCAGCTTCAGCTGTTCGAAATCTGAACGACTACGAAATCATGGGCCGAAAGATTCGTGTTGACTGGCCTCACAACAACGAGAAAGACTCCATCCCAACAGACTATCCTCAAGACGCGCAACCTCCCACGCAAGATCCGGCACAGCACATGCAGCAAATTCCCGGCGCTGCGCCACTTCCTCCCCTCCCACCAGGCGTGGAAGTCCCAGCCCACCTCGATTGCCCAAATGCCATCTCTCACACTCTCGCCTCCCTCCCTCCCAATCAACTCCTCGACGTCCTCACTCAGATGAAATCACTTGCCGTGGCTGATCCCGCCCGCGCTACTGAGCTTCTTCGTCAAGCGCCTCAGCTTGCCTATGCCATTTTCCAGGCTCTTCTCTTAATGAACCTGGTCGAATATCAGCTTCTCGGATCCATTGTCGAACAGGCTGCTCAACCGCAACCTGCAGCACACCAACAGTACCAACAATATAACGTCCCGGGTCAAGTTGCTACTCCCCCTGTTGCTGCGACACCATTCGCTCCACCACCTCTACAGGCTGCGCCTCCCCAGCCTGTAGCTGGTCAAGAGGAGCTCTTGCAACAAGTTCTGGCCATGCCACAGGCTGCCATTGATGCCTTGCCTCCGATGGAACGTAACCAGATTATGATGCTACGTCAGCAATTGATGCAAGGTGGCATGCGCTAGCGGCATATGGTAAACCCCATAAGCTATCTGAAAACTGATTTAATTCTCATATGCTGCAGGAGCTAAGTGTCGCGGCGGATTTCTTTTTTTTCATTTCCCTCTTCTTTCTGTCCTATAGTCTTTTATGTGGCGAGGAATGGCGCATGGAGTTGTGTTTATTCATCTAGGCTACTTGCATACCAGCTTCTCCCAGCTGTGATTTAAAACCAGGAAATCAACCATTTATCTCTTTTGAGCCTGTATTTGAACCATATCCTTGTCTAGCATTCTTATTTATATAAGGCTCTGTAAGCTGACTAGAAATTCCCGTATCCTACGAATATTTCTAAACTTAGGGCTAGATCCATGAACTTTTCATTGGTACGTTGTAAATAGTAAACCATTTTCAGCGAGCTATCCTGTATTGAAGCGTCTTTATTGACCTGCAACCCTGCACAAACAAGGCCATACCCCAGATACTCCTCTCTTATAAATGTACATATTTTCCTATCCTAGTTGATGGGGCACTGGCAATTTATACCCACCACCAATATGTGAGCTGGATGCCGGTCCTGGACAGTCCAGTGCACTCTATACTTTGAATTGAAAGCAAATGATGATTTTGCAAGCCTATAGAATGGAGCAAGCCACTGATGCTCACCCTTGAGGATATCTTCGAGGATTTTGCCATAAAAGCCATAAAAGTAGAACTCATTTCCACTACGACATATTTTGTGAAGAATTCTCTCTAGTATCTTCTACTATCACACTACAGAAGTAGAGGCTTAGGCCCCTTCCAATGCCGCAGCCAAGTTCTATATATGATTTACCTAAACCAACAGTAAAGGATATAGAGAGTAAGTGGAAAACTAAAGAAATTTGCATTGATGCCGACTTAATCTGCATCCGGCTCCCATTCCCAAGAAAAAAAAATAAACTTCAGGGGCCACGTACTGTACATGGTAGACAAAATAAAACAAAGACGCCCTGGGCAGATGCTCGTGCAGCGGACGTGCATCTAAATTTTTGTTCCGCTCCGAGTCTGCGCTTTCAAAGCATGAATTCAGGTAGGGTCCCACACTTACAACCCTCCATTATAAATTTCCTCCGCGTTCTCTCCATTCCCGTGCCGAGTCGTAAATACAGCCTTCAAATTTAAAATAAAGAGTCAAACATGACTCGTTTATTGCTGGGGCTGGGCATCCAAGGCACCGTCCTGGCGCATCATAGTCTCGGGGTTCCACACAACCTCCTTGAGGTTGGTCAGACCGGCGCTGTTTTCACAGGTGTCGCGTCCGCTCAGCGGGCCAGGGGCAGGAACCTTGGTGGAGGCGGCAGCACCGGTAGCAGTGGCCGATTCCTTGAACGCGGTGAGAAGGGTCTTGATAGACTCTGGGGTCAGATCCTCGTAGTAGTCATCGTTGATCTGGACCATGGGGGCGTTGACACAGGCTCCTAGACACTCAACCTCGATGTAGGTGAAGAGACCGTCCTCGGTGGTGTGACCAGGGGTGATACCGAGGTGCTCGTTGATGGCCTTAACAATGGAGTCGGAGCCACAACCACCAAGCTGGCAGGGGGTCTAAAATATGTTAATTAGAATTCATTCATATATACAATTAAGTTCGCGGGAGAAGGGAGTATGCATACGGTAGTGCAGATCTGCAAGAAGTACTTGCCGACGGGATCGCGGTTGTACATGGTGTAGAAGGTAGCGACCTCGTAAACACGCATGGGAGGCATCTCAAGCATGCGAGCAACCTCGTTCATGACGCTAATGCTGGTGTAGCCGTGCTGGCGCTGACCGAGATCAAGGAGGGGCATAACAGCCGCCTTCTTGTACTGTGGTGGGTAGCGCTTGAGGATCTCATCGGCAAGAGTGAGGTTCTGCGTGGTGAACTGGAACGGAATGGTCGGGTTGTTGGAAGGGGAGTTACGGTGCTGCGATGAGAGAGAGAATGTCAGATCGATTGACCTTTATTTTGTAGTTTTTGGCCGGCTTGCACCGGGGCAATGTCTGAGGGGTCTGGGAGATTAGGGAATCACGTACGACCGTCAGGGAATCGCTGTACCGTTGAGGGGCGGCGGAAAATGATCTGAATGGAGTGAATGGAGTCTGGCGCAGCAGCCGGCTGGCCCGCGAAACGGGGAAGAGTTTCGACGCCATCGTAGAGAGGGAATTGGGAGGTTAATTGGGGGTGAATGTTGAGTTGACGGAGGAGAATGACGGATCGAGTTGGCAAGACGTTTTGCGGGCGGTCAGCCAATCAGCGTCGACAGATTACTCCCTCCATATCGCCCACTGCAACGCCTACAATAACAACCTCGCAACTTCGATTTTACCACTATTTTACATCAATTGAATGGAGTTGATTCCATTTTGCAGTAAATCTTATATAAATACAGCAATGATTATTCTTCACTGGCAGCAGACAACTTCGGCATTTTAACAACATAAGCCATTCTCAGAGCATCCTCAGCAGCCACTAACCTTCCAAAAATTATCTCCTGCCTAGCAATGCTACACACTACACATCCTCCATGCGATACACCTCATACGCAACCTCTTCATATGGATGCGCCTTTACCAGAGCCTGCACTGCATCCAGCATCACCTCTCGGCCTAGACACATGATCTCCGCCTTCACCTCCTCACAATGCTCTAGAGTTCCGACCGAGCCAATCGCTGGATTCGCGTCTTGACTAGGAAGAAATTGACCTGTTCCATTGGTCTGAAAACAGCATTTCGTGTACTTGCCCCCGGGGAACGAACCCGCGCCTGTTGCGAAGATAGCTTCTTTGCAGGCTTCAAGATCGCTGGGTGGAACGAAGAAAACGAGCTTGTACCGGTCAGGAGACGCTGTAGCTGACGACATCTTTCGAGTCTGAATCTCTGAACCCTTGGGTGAGAAAGTTTGAGATATCGGTTGAAGCGCAAGTGACGCTATTCCTATATGTTTGGAGCGGGCACTCTTGATCCGGTAGTGCTGTAAGGACCCAGTTGATAGACCACGTAAATAGTGCAATTTACGATTCAATATCCTTGGTCGGAATGTAGACCTGATTGATGCGCAGGTACTGTTGAGAATGACTTGGGACATGAGAGTAGTAAAGCGGGGAAATCTTGATGTTGTCGTGAGGTACCTATAGTGGAGGTACTTATTGCCTACTAAGATAGCTAACAGAAGTACTTGACATAATTTATGCCTTGTTTCTCGGGCAGGAAATCGATGTTCTATAACTAGTTAACTTAACTAGTATAACAGTTGAGTAACTTGGTGGCATCAACCTCAAACAAGCCCTAAATTGATATATCTGAACAGTTGAAAAGGATAATCATGATATATACATGTTGAAATTCAGTCAGGGGGTATCACCATGCACCTCAATTTACAAATACTTCTTTACATGCGCGGTAATGCGCTCCAATAACTCTGCTTTCCTCTCATTAGGAATCCAACTCTCCTGTACCGCATTTTCCGCCACAATCCTCCATTCCAGCACAGACAGCTTATGCGTTTCCTGTACAGCGCAATAGTTGTCCAGAATGTACGCCCCAAAGTATGCGGGGTCATCACTATTGATCGAGAATTTCACCCCCGCCTCCAGGAACTTCCGAATCGGCACGTCAGCAACAGACTTCACGCACTGCAGCTTCACATTCGAAACCGGACACACGGTTAACATGATATTCTGCTCGGCGACACGCTTCATGAGCTCTGGGTCTTGAATCAAATTAATACCGTGGTCGATGCGCTGGGCTCCAAGTTCCAACGCAGTACTGATATATGTCGAGTCGCCCTCTTCACCGGCGTGCGCAGTAAGACGGATATCCTTCTGTCTAGCGGAGGCGTAAATCTCCCGGAACATATCTTTCGGTGGGCCAACTTCGGAGGAAGACCAGCCTAGACCGTGGATAGTTCCCTTCTCGTAGTCACCAGAGGCGAGAAACGTCTCGTAGAGTTCATTGGCTGACTCAACGGGAAGATGGCGTAAAAAGCAGAGAATCAGTCTAGTACTGAGGCCCAGCTCGCGCTCAGCGCGCTTACAACCCGCCGAGAAACCAGCTACAATAGTCTCATAGGGAATGCCGCGACCCTGGTGGACCTGCGGGTCGAAGAAGACCTCTGCGTGGTGAACACCGTCGGAATGGGCTTTCTGGAAATAGTTCCAGGCAAGATCGGCAAAGTCACTTTCGGATTGGAGGACCGCCATGCCCTCGAAGTAGTAGTGCAGGAAGTCGTCGAGGTTAGCGAAGCGCTCATAACGGTCTGCTAGGGCCTCAATTGAGGCGAAAGCGGGGTCATCGGTTGGAAGAGTAACCCCATTGCGTGCGGCAAGTTGGAAGATCAGTTCGGGCGTTAAGCAGCCCTCTAAGTGGACATGGTGTTCGCACTTGGGGAGGCCTGCGATGAACTCGTGCAGCGGGTGTTGGCACATTGCGTTTTTAAGAGTATGAGCGAAAGCGAGTGTCTGTGGGAAGAGTTTCCAGGTATTAGAAAAAAAAAAGAAAGAAACTTTGTAGGTTGGAGTGGATGTCGAGCTATATATGGCCGCGACAAAAGATTTCAAGTTGAGATTGCGGGGGAGAAGGTTTAACTGAACCGCCGATTTGAACGGAATTCCTCTTCTTCACCGATAACTCGATCTATATCGCATTTCCGGTTGCCCCATTAAGCGGGGGTCGTGGCTCTGCCTTCTACATTATTCTGGCTTGTTTTTAGACTAACACATGCATATTTGAGTCATCGAATCAAAGTTGAATATCTTGGTCGGAGATCTCCGCACAGGAAACGTTTCGAAGTCAAAACCTCTACATCGGGAAAGTCCAAGAGATACATGCATGGTCAACTCCTCACAAGAACTAAGAGTACAAATGATATTTTAAAGATATATGATTCATATAAAATCCTAAATATGCTTCAATGTTACAGCTAAAACGAAAAATCTAAGGCAATATATCATCATTATCTACACTTTCATCTCCGACCCAGCGGCCTTGCGAAGCCGGTTCATCACAGCAGCCGCTAGGTCGCCATCGCGATCTGATATCCCCTCCACGTAAATCACATCCACATCAAACTCGTCAAGGGCTCGCAGGACCGCAAATAGGCCATGGGCAATAGAATTTGTATCCGAACCAAGATGATAGTCATAAGCCAGTTTAGTCCGACAATTCTGACTGCCATTCGCCTGTCCTGGGACAGGGAAGCTAACCAGGTTATCGATGGGCGCAGTGACAGGCTTAGCAGTGCTCGCCACTACACCATCTGGAGCAAGTCCCAATCCTTGCTTCCAGTTGCGGGTACGGACAATGCCGATATTATGTGCGCCAATAGCAGAATCTTGTAAATCCTTTTTAACGTGACGAGTCACGCCCTGGAGGCTGGATCCTGATTCAAAAAGGACTACCCGTGCTTTTGGTGAGTAGTGTCGGTATTTCATGCCCGGTGCACGTGGAATATCCTTTATATCCAGTGTTCCGTCCTTGTAAGCTACTGTGACGTTCTCCCAGCCGGGAACAGTGCGTAGTTCGTCAATACCAAGACCACCGGGCCGCAGGATAGCGGGTGGGTCACATAGTCCATCCACAACGGTACTTTCAACACCAACACCGGAGGATCCACCGTCAAGAATTAGGTCTATGCGCCCCTGCAGATCATGGTAAACGTGTTGCGCTGTAGTAGGGGAGGGCTTTGTAGACGCATTAGCAGACGGTGCGGCGAGTGGACGATCAGTAGCATGAATGAGCAGGCGCGCGAGTGGTGAGGACGGCATGCGAGCGCCAAAGGTCGTCAAGTGGGAGGTGACTTCTGGAGCGAGTTCGGAGCCAGAAGGGTTGGGAAGGATAATAGTCAGTGGGCCAGGCCAGAAACGTTCAACAAGAGGCGTATAGATCTGGGGAAGGGAGATGCGCGGTGTCTTGGTTGCACTTGGACTGGTCTGAGCTGGGTTCAGAAGCCTATCAAGCATGTCGAGAGAATCGACATGGATGATCAACGGGTTATCAGAAGGTCGTTGCTTCGCGCGGTAGATGCCTTGAACTGCAGCGCTGCGCGTAGCGTCAGCGCCTAGGCCGTAGACCGTTTCCGTAGGGAATGCGACGGGGATATCATTTATGCGGAGGAGGTTGGCGGCTTCTTCGATAGCCTTCGATTCGGGAGTTTGGCTTTTGCGCTCATCTGCCCACCATTCGGCCAGTGATCTGGATCCGGGGCCCTGGTTGAGGCGTTGAACGGAGACAACCCGTGTTTCGGAGCTGGCCATCGTGGTGATCAATCTGGTAAGTCTGCGCTGACTTCCAGTGAAGGATCGGAGGAACAGCAGCTTGATGTAAAGGCCGGATATCAATGACGCAGTAGAAATCAGGCACACGTAATGAGGGGTGTGTATATGGGAATGCCAAAGCGCACAGGTCCGAGTCACAACGCAATTGATGCCTATATGTGCGTTTTTTGGGCTATCTGTATTCTGTGAGATCTGATCTAGGTTATCGGATTGTCGATCATCTCACACCAGCCTCGTGGTCGCGATATGCAGTTCTTTATTAGGAACAAAAAATCGCGGAAAATCGACGATTTCGCCATGACGTCGGATGACTCATCCGATTGGGCATGAACATCACTGCACTGTGAGGTCAGTTACGCTTGAGCAGAGATTTGTGTGGGCCTATTTTAGATATGACAGATCGATAAGAAGGAAAAAAGAAACAAGAATAGTGCATACAGAAGGATTAATATACCTTTTTAGTGGATGCATGGGCGTCGTATCACTTTGCGTGCTGCCAAGATCATAATATCAGGGCACGATCATCTTCTAACCTGATGTAGAGAGGGCTTGAATCATGCATATATGAAGAAATTTATATCTTGTCAATGTTTTGAAGACAGCCACCAAAGCAGAAACGGTTGAAAACCGTTCTAGATTATATACAAAGTCCATAGGTATACTTCTATGCTTCTAACGACATGGTCTATTTCTTCTTTCCACCCTTCCCTCCTTTCCCACCTCCAGCACCTTTACCACCACCGCCTCCTTTCCCTTTGCCCTTATCGCCTCCGCCTCCGCCGCCGCCGGCAGCACCAGCAGTCATGATACGCACTTTGCTAACCGGCATAGTGTTGATAATCTCTGTATCTTTCCACCCCTTGATCAGCTCACCCTCTCTAGCCCGTAGCCGCTCTGCATCAGCGCGAGGGATCCCCGCATCCTCGGCGTGATCCTTCTTCACCTTGCCAGTAGTAGTCTCAGAGACCCAACGACCAATAATTTCCTTAACGGCTTTTCCTTTCTTCACAGCGCCAGGTTGTAGCTTCACCTTGTACTTGTACTTGCCCATAGCGCCCCATGGGGCACAGACGGGAATAGCAGCAAGGATCTCATCATCTGGAGTTGGGGTTCCAACCAGTGCTGGAATCCAGGTCAAGTCAGCGGCTTCGGCGGCTGCGACCTCTTCATTGTAGTCATCACCACCCCCCGAAAACTGAGCTTGTCGTTTTTGCTCTGCTGCTGCTGCTCGCTCATGCTGTGCTCGTCGCCGCAGCCTTTGTGCTTCGGCTTCTCGCTCACGCTGAGCTTTAGCTTCTTCTGCTTGAGCTGCCTTGGCGGCTTTGCCCTTACCGGCTCCCAGGAGCCGAAGGGCTAGTTCACGCTCTTCGTCGTCCTGATGGGCGTACTTTGCTGCAGCACGCTTCTCCTTGGCCCGCTTACCCCGGGTTAGTGCAGTACGAGTTGGGGCAGGTTCAGCCTGGCCTGGTCGGTCGATGGTCTTGCCTTGGCGCACAGCTCTGCGTTCTCGCGCTGTGAGCTTCTGATTGTCTTGCTCTTGAGAGGCCTCCTCCTGAGGAGCAGAAGCGGACTCCTCGTCTTCTGATTCTTCATCCTCGGCTATTTCCTTGGCAGACTGGTCTTGGTTGGGTTCAGTCTCAGCTTCCGGCTCGCGCTCTGCTGCCCCCTCTTTAGTCGTATCCTCTTCTTTATCCGATTCAGATCCAGACTCATCATCCTGCTTAGCTTGTGCAGAAGGAAGTTCGGAGTTACCTCGTTGAAGAGGGTTTCGAGAAGCTGGCGCCGCATCGTTGTCGTCTTCCTTTTCCTCGTCGGAAACATTTCTTTCGTCTTCTTCTGCCTCCTCTACATCTTCGTCTTGTTCTATCTGCTCGGGCAATTCCCCCTTGGTGAAGGGCTTTGCTTCGAACTCCTGGGGTTCAGTAGCAAGAATATCGGTGGTATCATAGTGTATTTTGTGATTGCGCAGGCTTTCCTTGCTGATCTGAAATAAGACGGAAAAGCCGAGCACCAACTGCGATGGCGCTAGGAAGTTCTTCTCGCCTCTGATTTGGAAATCACCGACAGGCAAAATTCCACCACCCATCTCGGCTGTCTTCGAAACCTGGTTGGCATGTACCCAGTACGCAGACATGACAGCCTTGGAGTCCCATGCCGTTGAAGTTGCAACACACATGATTCCAGCTTGTGACAATGTGCTTGGAGAGATAGGAGCATCCCCATTCCCGGTGCGGTTTTTGACCACAATAGGCATCGCTCCGGCCAGGTCGGCATGAATGAAGATATCACCTTTGTTCAGGTAGCGATGGTAAAGTATTTCGCTTTGCATTGAGTCCCGGGCTCTATAGAATAGTTAGTCGCATATAAATCAGCTTGGAGGAAGATAGAAACATACCCAATAACCAAGTAACCTTCCGAGGAGATGAAGAAAACGAATTTCTCGAACCAGAATGGCTCACGAGCGTGTCGAAGAACTGACTTCTCTTGTTTCAAAGTCTTCTTCAGATCGGCAGTGACCTTCTTCTCGTGACTCTTAAGCGCCTTCGTAGAAGACTGAGCAGTTCTCTCCTGCTTCTCTGAAGCTTGTTTCTTTTGGTCATAGTATTGTGAGGCATTAGCCCAAGGCGTTTGTCCGAGGTCGATATCAATTGACAGCATCCGTGATGCAGCATCGGTTCGAGTTCGCTCCTCTTTTTCTTCAGCCTCCGAATCGGATTCAGATTCGTCGCTGGACTCGATATCGACATCTTCCTCCTCTTCCTCGCCTTCTCCTAGAAGGAGAGTGATGGTATTTTCGTAAAGTTTGAGAGGCAGCTTAATAACTTGGGCAACTGGGTTACCTCGACTTTGCTCCATCTCGATCAATCGTGCGATCTCTCCCCAGTCCATACCCTGCGCGACCAAGCCATTCACAGCGTCCATTGCTTCTTGAACGCGATATACATTGTCTTGGATAGCACCAGCCTTGCGGATATGTAATTCCTGTGCATCTTTCAGGGCATCGATCCGTTTTCGGTGCTCATCTCTAACGGCATCCAGCTTACGCTTGGCCGTTTCTTCTTTCTCCGTAAGCCTAGACTCAAGGCGTTGTGATTCTAAAGATGAAAAGTATTCATCAACAGTGGCGTTGAAGCGCTCAAACTGCAAGATCTTGATCCCCGGCTTATCTTCAAACTGTCGAGGCCTGAATGGATGGAAATCCTCATATAGTAGCCCGGGCTTTTGCTCATTTTCACCTTCCGCCTGCGCCGACACTCGCGGATCTTCTTTGGCAACAATATAGCCGGGATGATCCGCACCGGTGTCAAAGCTTTTCGACACTCTCTCGGCCTCATCCAAGACTTTCCTTACATTCTGTAGCGCTGTCTCATTACCAAGGACCTGATCAAGCGGAGTCGCAGCATCAAGTCCAACAACGGCAAATGCATGATCCAGCAAAAGTGGCGGGAATTCAGGGAATCCCTGCGAAAGAGCTTTCCGCAAGAAATCCGTATTCTTCTTCTTAGACTTCTTAGGCGCGTTTCCTTCTTGTGCAAATAATGCCTGCGCCTTCTCTATCGTCTCTGTGATCCGTTCCGGCGTAATATCAGGAATTCCCGCATAGTTCTGCTTATTGGTTATATCGTACTTGAGGCCAAGTTTTGCTTCTTCGCCCTCCGCTGCAGTAACCTGTCTAAACAGCGCAATGATGTTATATTCGCGATCAGTGACTATGATGTTGCCGCCGGCAAAAAACTCAAGGAACATATGGAATGTACCATCGCTAAAAGAGATATCGATGACACGATCTGTGCCAAGTTGCGTGACTCCTGTGATACGACGCGATTTGAGGAGTTTGCGCAGTCTGGTTACGAAGTGGGAGGGTGCGGTGGCTGCTGTGCGAGAGTATTGCGTGACATGAGTGCGGAAGCCAGAATCGACGATGAGTTGACGGCGATGGTCTGGTTTCGATACTTTGAAAAGAAATATACGCTGTTATAGTACACAGAGCTTATTAGTATCTCTAGTTCTAAGTGTTTGTCTTTGCGATTGAAATCATTGAACGCACCGAAGACAGGTCATAGATGTTGGACACCCGCAGACTGACCAGCTCCGCAGCTAGCTCCTGGGTGATGACCTAGGAGAAAGTTAGCGGTATGTTCAGCTTCAGAAATTGCTTTCCTTATTTACCTTTACGTCTACTGAAGAAAATCTTTGCTTCATTGTGGCCGCGGGGAGTTGTGAAAAGATGGAATTTTCGAGCGTGACGTATGCGGGGCAGGAGCGGAAGTCGGGCTCTGTTCTAGGAAAGGTGAGCTACCCACTTCTATAGCTTTCTACGAGATGATATCCACGCTATATACATATTATGCAACTTATCAAAGTTATTTGGCTTATTAAAGAGTTCGTCTTTTTCATTGAAGTCATCAGCGCTTTCAGCTATGGGAATATTAGCTCGAGCCACAAACAGTCGAGATCACACGCGACGGGATAAGGCTTGCTTTTGCAGGATGCAGAACAGATATAAAAAACATGCGAAAGATCTATGAAGCTTTCCATCCCAAAGACATACGGGAAACAACTGTGAGTACTAAAAAGAAAACCATATCACGCCAGGGCCAGCCAGGGAAGAACAGGAAATAGAAAGAGAAACCAAGCAGGTACAAGGGCCTCTGTCCCAGGAAACAAAGGGATTTTGCGAGAGAACAAAGAACCAGTATATCCTCTACATTTGTCGCAAACTATCGGCCAGGCGCCGCTTGCCGAACTCCCATGCATTCATCAGACCTTGTTCAGAAAGGTCGATATTCTTCATGTTCGGCGCATCCGCAGCTGGGGCACGGCTTACTCGCGAAGCGACCATGACAGGGTCGGTCTCGAGGATGATACCGTCGTCGATGATTTCGTCAATGGTAAGAGAAACAAGATCGTAGTTCTCGACAATAGTACGCTTGTCGGTGGCACCCCTGTTTTAAGGAATTGTTTAGCACTGTCGTTGAGGATTGCAGTATCTCCTTCCTAACACAAATTGAGACTTACTTGAATAGTATTCCAAGGGCATCGCGGAGCGACAGAACCACGTTGTATAGCAGAACCTCGTTCTCGTCGGCACTTCCCACCACGTACAGCATCACGTCGCTCTCCATCTTGAACACCACAATGCGGTTGTCGTAGAGAATCACGTCACTTGTAGACTTGTTGGTCTTCTCGAGAAGTCCCTTTTCGAAAGCACGCTGGTCCTTGAGCGAAGGGTAGGGGTTGGCACCAGGGTAATCAGTCGAGTTGGGTGCTGTTCCGGCGGGGGCGTGAGGAGCCGAGTAGTATTTCGTGAAGATACGGGAACCATCGTCAGCGGACATGACGAGGACCGCATTGACGGAGAACAGGGAGAGTGAACCGGTCATTGTGTCTTTAATTGATTCCTCGAAAGTGTAGAGCTGTGCGCAAGATGTGCTTGTTGATGCGTGGAGGAGCCAATCTGGCCGCAGGCGGAGACGCACTAAAGTTGATCCGTCGGGGAAGCGGCCAGCTGTGAGGGATCTATATTCCAACCCACAAGAATTCAATTTTTAATACGGCGATAGAATTCTCCTAAATGGATGTCTTATCATCTGGATGTTTTATCATGTTTACATATAATTCAAGTGACTAAGGTTTTAATAGTGATAATAGATAAATCGGGTCAATATATTCCGAGTATTGAAGCTTTCTGTATCTACTTCGTTGGCTGGCGCCCCTGTACAAAATCGTTCAAACATGAAAGTCATACAGAAAAAAGGGTAAGTGGTAGAAGAAAAAGACAAATTATGCAAAGGATTGAGCCCATTATTTGGCCCTCCATAACATGGGTCGCAAGTTGTGCATCACAAAGGGGGTATGATAAATATGGTGAAGACAAGTCCAATATCACATCAAATCATGGCATTCCAGTAGGAACACGGACCGGTTAAAGCTGAGTCTGTTCCTCCGGGTTGGGTTTGTTAAACCAACCTGGAATCCAGCTCGCACGGTTGGCCTTTTTGCGGGCAGCCTCCTCTTCTTCGAGTTTGGCCGCGTCGCTGACAAGACGCAGGGGCCGCAGCTTATTCTGCGTCATGACAGCACCCGTATAGTTGGTCATGCCGCTACTAGAACGAGGAGGGCTGGAAGTTGCTCCTGTGGAAGACGTATCTCCAAGCGCATCACTGGTAACACTTGGGGAGCTACTGCGGCCTGCTCGATCGGGTTGACTGGACATTGATGGGGCCCGGCTCATGCTAGATACGTAGCTGGGAGCACCGGAGAACATACTCTGGCGTGATCCAGGCCCCATTGGGGTAGGGCTCATGGGTCCGTTTCCACGATACATGTGCCCGACGACAGAAGCGGCATTGGGGTCGACCTGCTCAGAGCGGGCTCGACGATGACTAGCTCTGACTGACTGGGCACGGAGTGGAATACTGGGGGCGGTTTCCGGATTCTCATGTGCATGACTGTGCGGAATAGAAGGTGGAGGCATCATGCTGGTTGGGCGAGATCGGGGTTGGGGGTGGGACCGCGGGCTTTGGCCCGATACCACAGATTTGGCCCGCTGCAGGAATGTTTGAGCAGCATTATCATCCTTCTCGGGGGGTGTTGGGGGCAAGTCTTTTTCACCACCTGCTCCCGTGGCGGTTTTCGGTTCTTCGTCGTCGTCATTTCGATCCAGAACATGTTCGAAACCGTCATGCTGCAGGACACGACTTATGATACGTTCGATGTAGAGTGTCAAGGCTTTGTTTTGGTCCCTGAGACTCTTGAGCTCACCATCGGCCTTGCGGCCTGGGTCTCCTTCAGCCGCTTCTTCATCCACCGATTCGAGTTCGTCAGCCAAGGAGCCTAGCCCGCTGCTGGAATTCTTCCCGGGGTGAACATCTCGCATGAAGTCGCCTTTGGTGAAATCACCGGTGAGCGTCTTCTCGCTGAGAAGAAGCTGATAACTTTCGTTATCTTCCATAAGACGTGCATTAGCCATGCGTGCTTCCAAAAGCTCCTTCTCCAACTCACGCTGCCGACCTCCGCCTTTATTCTCCATCTCCACAAGTTTGATCTGCGACTCAGCCAATTCCAAGCGCAAGGATTCTATCAATTTGTCTTTCTGGAGGAGAAGGTTGGAATTATTACGGGAGGGGCTGCGCTCGAGATGGGAAGAAGGAGCAAATTGTGCATCCAGATCTGGAGATGCTCGATTGCGGAAGCTCGCTAGACAGATTGTTAGCAAGTTGAACTCTAGATATATGCAACTCTCACAACTTACAAGATCGTGATACCTGATGGCGGTCACCTTCAGTATTGATGCGCATATCCTTCTGCGCCACCGACTCTTTCAACCGTTGAATGGTCGCCTGCAACTCTTCTTCCTTGCTGGCCTGCTGCTCCTTCTCCTGAAGCATCGCATTCCGCTCCATTTCATGATGCTGCTCGAGATCCCGAATTTGGCGGGCCTGCTCCCGGATCTCGGTACCGAGTGTTTCAATCCGAGTGTCTCGCTCATGAGCTTGATCTTCCAGCTTGGTTTGTTCACTAACGGCTTCATCCAAGCGCATTTGTAAGACGCCGAGTTGTTTCTGATACTGCTCAGAGGCGGTTTCAGCCTTCTGAAGCTGCTCCCGCAGTTCCTCAATCAAGGCCGCATTTTGGGCTCGCGCCTCCTCCTCGGATGGGTCGTTAGACATCCGCGGGACGTTGGACATGCTTAGGTTTGATCTGCCTGGTTTTCTTGCGGCGGCGCGGGCAGAAACAGGCGAGCTTCTCAAGGAGGGGGAGCGGTTGAGACCGTTAGTTGCGGCGCTGGGCGAGCGTGCATGCCCTCGTGTGGTGGACCCGTTGGCTGGCTGCGGATCTGCGGGCGATGATTTGCTGGAACTGCCGCTGGTTCCAGGCTTGCGAGGCGTTGCTGACATCGTGCAGGGACCCAAGGCCCGGGAATATTAGGTGATGTATATAGGGAGGCAAATAGATCTTTGGGGCGTATCGGTCCAAAAAAGGTAACTGATCTAGTTGGTTCAGGTGTGTGAAAAGGGTTAAGGGTGTATCAATGCAGAGCGGTCAAAACGGGTGGGACCTGGTGGAGATGGGATGATGCAGTGGTTGTATGGAACGAGGAATGTAAAACCGTCAGTTGAGGTTCTGCCACATGGCCAATGGAAGCCGGAGAAGCATTGAAGACGTCGACGGGAGTGTCTCTGTATCTGAGCGCAGAGAGGAATGGGGGACAGAGGAGAATGGGAGGGCCGATTGCAGCAGGCCTTCAACTTTTTTTTCTGTAGGAATGCGGGCGGAGTCCCTTACTCTGGCATCTAAAAATACCAAGGTAATTGGGGCTGTGGTACGAAAGTAAGACAATTGAATCTGATAGTAAGGTGGCAATAAATATTGAATGAAGATATGTTCAAAGTGCACCAGGGAAAAGGTTTCGAGGTCACTCAGGCCGATGCATCAATACCAAGGGAAACAATAACAAACGGCTGGAGGGAAATTGGGCTGCATCCCAATGTGAAATTACAGGACGAAAGTTACATGGAGATTACAGCGGAGTCGAAAAGGGTGAAATCGATGCCTGATTACTGCCTCAGGTGTCGGTCCTAGTTTCATGAACCGCCTGCCGTTCCGGTAATTTCACCGCTCACTCACCGCCGGATCGGAATATCATGATCATCCGGGTGTCCACAGATATTGAATTTCACTTCGACCAAAGTCACGTTCTTCGTCCACAGTCAAGCCGGAGCGCATTCCCATACAAGTTATTTAAACAATTTCGAAGTTTGTAAAGAACTTCACGCGCAGAGATGGCCCCCAAGAAGTCCAAGAAGGGTTCCGACAACGTGAGTATCGACTTGCATAGCAATCTATGCCAAAACCCCCGCATTTCGAGGGTGAAGATCGTACATATGCAAGTGAAGCTAACATTGCGGGTCTAGATCAACTCCAGGCTCGCCCTGGTGATGAAGTCTGGTAAGGTCACACTGGGCGCTGCTTCTACCATGAAGACTCTGCGCAACGGTAAGGCCAAGCTGATCATCATCGCTGCCAACACCCCTCCTCTCCGCAAGAGTGAGCTCGAGTACTACGCCATGCTGGCCAAGACCCCCGTCCACCACTTCGCCGGTAACAACGTAAGTTTTGAAGAGCATACCGTGTAGATCATGGCTTAATGTCACGATACTAACTTTCAGAATAGATTGAGCTCGGTACCGCCGCCGGTAAGCTCTTCCGTTGCTCCACCATGGCCATCCTGGACGCTGGTGACTCGGACATCCTGACTGGAACCCAATAATTGGGTTGACTTGGGACAATTGGTGACCGTAGATGTTCGGTTGGGAGAACATGCGCAGTGTCCACTTTATTGGAGGAAACACGGCACACGTTTCGCCATGATTATGAATTATGTTCCCTAGCTAAAAAGGCAAACCAGGCATCTATGAAGCCAGTTGACGTGATTCTTGATTTCTAACCGTAAAACTAAAACCAGTTTCCCGCATATCAGCGTAGCATTGTAAGCTTACATAGATGTAGGAGTGAAATGCTCAGTAATCGATTCCAGCGAGTAATAAAAGTGGGTCCCTCGGAGAGCAGTATGATTGGTCCGCTAGTAGGGTTAGGGCTCTTTGCCACATCGCTGCTTGGAAATCAAACAATCCCGTGACCCGCCAACCCTTCTCTTTTCCTTTCGATCCCTCGACACCAACCGACCCGACACTCAACAACTCCGTTCGCAGGAAGTGCTCTTCGCCTATTTCCAGCATTCAAGATGGCTCGTCGTCCCGCAAGATGCTACCGCTACTGCAAGAACAAGGTGCGTTGAGCCGATTTTCGCCTTGAGGATTTTTTGTGTGGGAATCTCGGTTGTGGGGGGTGGAACATTTGAAGCAATATCCAAGGCACCATAATCGCAACGACTGGTGTCGCTACACCGTTGCGATACTGGCCGCTGGACTCCAAAAGAGAGGGAAAACCCCGAATTTCGTGGGTTCTGGGGATATGTGGATTTTCTTTCTACGGAGACCTGGGATTTCTTGGATGCGAGGGAATGAAATCATGGCTTGGCAAAGCTCAACTGCTAACATGTCTGTCCGTCATATAGCCTTACCCTAAGTCCCGGTTCAACCGTGGTGTTCCCGACCCCAAGATTCGTATCTTCGATCTGGGTCGTAAGAAGGCCAATGTGGACGACTTCCCCATGTGTGTCCACTTGGTCTCCAACGAGTACGAGCAGCTGTCCTCCGAGGCTCTCGAGGCCGCCCGTATCTGTGCCAACAAGTACGTTTCTCTCTCCGAAGCCGTTTAATCGACAACCGATTTCTACACCAGCACTTTTTTCTTCAAAGAAAAAATATTCTAACATGTCCGTTTTCAAAGGTACCTCGTCAAGATCGCCGGTAAGGAAGGTTTCCACCTCCGTGTCCGTGTGCACCCCTTCCACGTCGTCCGTATCAACAAGATGTTGTCGTGTGCCGGAGCCGATCGTCTCCAAACCGGTATGCGTGGTGCCTTCGGTAAGCCCCAGGGTACCGTTGCCCGTGTGAACATTGGCCAGATCATTCTGTCCGTCCGCACCCGTGACGCCCACCGCGCCACCGCCATCGAGGCTCTGCGTCGCTCCATGTACAAGTTCCCCGGTCGCCAGAAGATCATTGCCTCCAAGAACTGGGGTTTCACCCCCGTTCGCCGCGAGGACTACGTCCGTCTCCGCGAGGAGGGCAAGCTCAAGCAGGATGGTGCCTACGTCCAGTTCCTGCGTGGCCACGGTCTCATTGAGGACAACATGAAGCGTTTCCCCGCTGCCTACGAGACTGAGGCTTAGATGGTTATGGGTTGATTGATTCAGACTACGAATTCTAAGAACGAAAAAAATTTTTCCTGACTCTTAACCTCTTTCCTGCTCTTCTTGTCTACTACCTATCTTGATATCTCGTGTGCAAATCGCAATGGAGTTCTTCCATGGGTCTTAATTTTCAAATTTTGAATATAGTAATTCCTTGTAGTTTTAAGCGTTCGTACTATGCAGGATTAGGCGCCTGTGCCCCGTCACGATCTTCATATAAGGCGACCCCACAAGCCGAAGATCAGGAAGATTATTTTGATGAAGGACTTAGCTGCTGATCCTGGGGTTGATAGCGTATTGCGTACAGCGCATGGAGCACTTTAATTATATCTACACAGTACCTACAGTCACTCAGGTGGAGCTCCTCGAATACTTGGAAATCTCACTCAGGGCCGTTGAGAAGGTCCCTGGTACGAGTTGAAGTTGTAGACAATCAAAAAATGGTATTTAATAACGTATTTTCCCAGATATGTAAGGTAGCAGAAAGAAAAAAGGCTTTTATATACATCTCACATCTCACGCCGGCTCCGTTCCACACCGTTCCACATGTAACTGCTTCGCATCTATCAAGAACTCAAAATTAGCTCAACGCTGACACTCATCCAGAGTCACGGTGATAGTACATACCTGCAATGTCTGCTTCTGTACAAGCATCATTTAAGCAAGTACTCAGCGCATTCCGAAATGCATTACTTGGGCAGGTACAATCAGAATCGTACTGTGAAATACAGCCAGATACAATTGCCGCCTCAGTTAAACATTGATTCTATACGAAAAATATAATTAGAATAATGATCAATCGAAGGATAGTCCATTGGACTAAAGAGTATAGTACTCACAAGACATTGGCTTGGAGACAATGAGTCTGGGGCCTCTGTTGGCTCGGCGGCAGCGAAGAAGGCCAGGAAGGTAGCCAGAGGGACGTAGATGGAGAGCTTCATTTCGAGAAGTTGATATTATATGTAGTTTTGGAGAGTATTATTTTGTATGCGTAGATGCACAAGCAATTAAGAAATTATGATTGTTGATTGTTGAGGACTGATTCTGGGCAAGGAGAGTAATATATCTTGTTCGAGGTTGTTAGGGCTCACATTCCAGACGGGAATAGAGTAGTGTTTGGGCAAATTCTTCGACACCATGGTGATTATAGGTATGGATCTAGAGGAATGTGGCAGATTTCTAAGGCTGAGATCTTCGATCGAGATTAAATGTTGTTAGTGGGTTGGAATTCAGCAATGATGTCAATTGATATTTGACATTGCTCCCAATATCCGTTAGAAGGTACTACTAGGTACAATAATCGCTGTGTAGCGTTACGCTCATCGCCTAGAATTACCAGTCCTACTCCTAATCAATATAGTAGTAAGCGAGTCTATTGTAAGTAAATAGCGATACCAGTACTATGATTGAAACAATAAATTTATTGTGGTACCTAGTAGGTATGGCTATATATTTTATCCTCATTGAATTCTTCGCCTTGAAAGCACCAGCATCCCATAGTAGCCCTGGTCTGATGAGAGCTTTCGCTTTCGAATACTCAAAGACTAAATCTAGGTGCCCATCTGATAGATGCTGAGGTATAGAATCATCTCAGAAGCAAAGACCCTTTCAAGTTGTAGAACAATCTCCTCGCAGGACCGTGGCGGATAGCTCCAGGATAACCCATTATCGTCAAACTCAGCGCCAGGTTCATATTGAAGGTTTTCCATATATCCTGAAAACTTCTCGCCCAGGGGAAAGTATCTAGTATTGGTGATCATACCCTCTCGCAATAACCAGGACCTGGAAATGCTTACTCTGGCTACCCAGCTGGGATATATGTCTTGTCAAGGGTCAATGGTCTAGTGTCACCATTTTCAACTGCCGTTACACGATCGGCTTCATACGGACCAATAAGCCTACAGGTCATTTTATTAATGAATATATTTCAATCATAGATTTTAGTTAGCTTCGATGCCTTTCGATGCCCTTAAAATTATGAAGTGGCGATAGTCATTTGAACTGTGGGGGGTTCGATTTTGATGTGACTCGGAGTTATGATGCTCAGGCTCAGGCTATCATTGAATATATATGATGTCTCGAATTACAACTCCGAAGGCTGGGTGTGTTGAGTTCAGGGAAACAGAGTGCTCTGATATAAACTTGGATTGTATATATGCATGGAAGATGTTTTTCGAGTTGTCTAAGTGTGAAACCTGAAAACTTTGAAATGTGTCGCATTGGCGCATATTGTATATGATCTTGGATTCATATGCAGAAGTGTTTGCCGAAGGTTATCCTAAGAATAAATATCATGCATACTACATAAACTTGAGACTTCGAGCTGAACATTCACCTCCGTGCAGGTATAGAAACCTTGGAAAAGGCTCAAGCATCAACCAAGCCCAGTCCTTACATATAAGTAGTAGTATTGTGTTGCATCTCAATCAGGACACAACAGCATTGACTTCAAATGTTGCAGCTTTACATTATATGCATGCAGCACAATGCAGTAAGTTCATAAATTCCAAGGATATGAATCAAATGCACTTATATCTTGATCTGAAGTCAACAAAAGCCCGAGCATAACCATGATATACTATCAACAACTTGAATTTATGCATATTTCAATACTAACCACATAGTACATACATGTACCAGTCCAAAAACCAACAAACCGTTTATAACACAATTATACAAATAATACACTCGCCCGGGACATGGACCAAGGACTCGGGTCCTACAAATTCATCATCAGTCAAACCAAGTCCATCTACATCCATGTACTTACAACCCTCAAGCCTAGCCGTCCACCTAGCAACGAAGAATGACAAAGTAAACACCCCGCGAAAGGGATCATTGCTCACCCCAACTAAAACCAGAAATCGTTATTGGATAAAATCCAACCAATTATACAACCTTTCCAAACAAAATACAATGAGAAAAAAACCACAAAGAAAATAATAATAATCAAAAACTCAAAAAGCCAATTCTCAACATTTCCTTAACTTTTCCGGATGGATCAGACCAGAATCCGGGGAACTTAATCCCAGTCAGCTGGTACAACAGGATCACTCGGGTGAAACGCCTTTCATTTCCCAGCTCCCCAGCCTTTCTCGAGCGGGCTAGCACTGAGCCGGGCCCTCTCTCGCTTACCAGTCGGAAGCCAGTGAGAATGAGAGTATTCACGCCTGGTTGTGATGGTGGTGGTGCCCGTGGTAGTAGGCCCGGCCGGGCGACCGACCGACCGACCGACACAGCCCTGTCTCCACGAGGATACAAGGGATTCGAAGGCGTTCCAGGATCCAAATCCAAACGAGCTAGTGCTAGGTGATCTCATTATTATATCAAGCGACATATTGCAATATCACCCTACTCCGTACGGACTACGGATACATGTACTCCGTATTGTTGTTTGACCAGCCTTAGCCCCAGCCCCCATGCTTACTGTACATCCATGTACATAGTAGGGTCAAAACAGACTTCCATTTCGGTGGCCACCCGCTGCATAATACATCAAGTACAGTTGATAATCAGCATTCGCAATCAAAATCAAACTATTCCAGTCCCACCCGAGATGACTCCTTGACGATCGTGCGGGGTAAGTCTGAAAAAAAGGGTGATAACAACATTGAACCTTACAAGTGTGAATAAACCCAAGACCGTGGATCACGACTATCTCGGTTCTACGGAGTGTGTACAATTCATCAGGCTTATCGTGGGGTCTACCTAAGTATACAAACCATGGTTCCTGTGGAAGTTTTAAGGTGTAGATAGTACATCGTTGGGCTACGGGCGATGCATGGCCCACAGATAAGATATCCACTTTTTATGTATGCCGAGGGGTCTGAGTTCATTAGTCTAATTATCTATCTCGTATCGTGGTTATCGGTTGTCCTATCGGTATCTTGTAGCTTGTATCTTTGGTTATCTGATGGACCTACTGTACATGGTATTGTTCTTCATGGATAAAGTTAACATTGGAAGGAAATTGGATGGAAAAGGGGATCTATCGCGTATTAGGTTCAGGGTTAGGATCATCATTATCAACACGGGATGTCGAGTGATCATTATAGGTGTTATGCATGGTTATTCAGGTCGTGCTACCCACTCCGTTTGAGTCCATTATGATTATATTATGATAGTGAACAATGTATTTCCCTCATAGTATTGTGCAAGTTGTACCGTAGAATGTGTCATATCATGCCAACTGCCTATAGTATCAGCTTAGGACGATGATCCCATCTGCTTGTATTGCATGTCTCGGCGCATTATTATGGTCTACAGTAGATCCAGCGCAGAAGGTTGACTTCCGGTCGTGCATGATACTGATCCGACATGACGAAACACACTTGCAGTCGGCATGAAATATATGTAGTAATGTTGTGTTGTTAGGTTAGGTTAGGGAGCCAACGGCGAGCACCGATGGATTATGGAGGGGAGATCGGAATATGAGCCGTGCACGACTGCATTGACCCCCTGTACATTGCGTAGAATGCCATCATGCACTAAAGTAGCACACATGTACGCGCCTTTCCCCGTTATCGGGACAGTAACTGTAGAGGTATCCATCCATCTCGATATCTGATTTGACCATAGAGTATCAAATAGACAAAGAGCTAAAAAATGATCATCCCCCCTTGTCGTGTAAGTAAAAAAAAAGATCTGATGGTGTTAGGGAAACGTATCGCGTGATGTGAAACCACGTCATGAGTAATGCCGTGCCACCTGCATATGGACTCGATGGGCTGCAAGGTTTGTCCTTGCAGGAGGCGGTCAACGACAGGTCCTACACCGCTGGTACTCGGGACAAAGACCCGTTGCATTTTGGTTGCTGCGTTGATGTCTGAGACCAGCAGGCTTAATTCCTGTAGGGTACCCAGGCACAGGTGTACCTTTCTACCTTACTGAGTTCTGTTCTGCCTCTGGCCTGAACGCATTCGAATTACCTAAATGTCATCTCCGCTTTTACAGTATTTCCGCACGACCCACTAACCGGCCCCACAATTTTTCTTTCACAAAAATAATGAACCCTCGCTTACGAGGGTCCGCCACCCATATGGAACAGATCACCCATATGGAACATTTTTTCTAAATCTTACCACAACCACTATTATCATCTACCACACCACCAACAATGCCTAAAACCAATAAAGATATAGAGAACCAGATTCAGCTGGCAATAGAGTCTCTCTCTGAGCAATCTAAGCCTAATATTAGGAAGACTGCGCGAGAATTCGCGGTTCCTGAAGGCCGTCTTCGTCGGCGCTGGCAAGGTGGAAAATCGCTTTTCCAACGACAACCTAATGGCCGGAAGCTTAGTATTGCACAGGAGAAGGCTTTATGTGAATATATTGATTATTTTGATGCGGTCGGAGCATCAATAAATCGCCGTCAAATTGCTATTGCTGCCGATTCAATTCTGGAAGAAGATCATACCGACACCACCACAGATCCCCCACAAATTGGCGACCATTGGCTAAAGCGTTTTCTTAAACGGTATCCTGAGTACTATATACGACGTCGGCGAGCTCTTGATGTTGAAAGAGCTACTGCACTGGATAAATCCGTTATAGAGAGATGGTTTCAAGACTATCAACGTATAGTGGCTAAATATGGCATCTGTCAACAAGATATCTACAATTTTGACGAAACTGGCTTCCAAATTGGCGTCGGTCGCGATCAATTTATTATCACAAGACATCCAAAAAAGAAGCTATTTAATGGCTCAGTTACCAATCGCGAGTCTGTCACTGTTTTAGAGGCTGTTTCGGCTGATGGCTTTACATGCCCACCGCTGATTATTCTAAGCGCTAAACAAGCATTACTACGTTGGTTTGATAAAATTGAAGACGACGAGCATCTTGCTATAACTGATACTGGCTATATCAATGATACATTAGCATATCAATGGATTCAGCTGTTTCATAAATGGACAATTTCTCGTACCATTGGGAAAAAGAGGCTAGTTTTATGCGATCGTTTTGGATCACATTTAACGCGTCAATTTGTTGAATTTTGTGAGAAGAATGATATCATTCTATTCTTCTTACTCTCACATACTAGCCATATACTACAACCTCTCGATGTTGGAGTGTTTAGTGTATATAAACACTGGCATAGTGAGGCAGTTGAGGCGGCTACAATGACTGGATGCCGTAAATTTTCAAAGGATGAATTCCTACATTCAATCAGTGAAATCAGACGCAAAACCTTCCGGCCACATACAATCAAGCTTGGGTTTAGATTAACTGGCCTTTGGCCAATTAATTCTAAGCTTATTACCGATGAATTGGATTCGTACGATCCATATTATGATAATATATCCCGGGAAGATACACCATCAGTTAACTCACAAAATACTGAGTTTAGCACCCCAAAAACCGCTGAGAGAGTTCGAAGAATTAGCGATCGTATTAATCAATATGATCCTACTACTCAACGTTTTAAAGAAGGGCTAGCAAAGCTTGTAAAGGGTGCTGAGACTCAGGCAATGTTGGCTGTCCAACTGCAACGGGAATTCGATTCTACACAAGCTATTATGGGAGCACGTCACGCTAGATATGATGCTTCTCGCCGTTATACGCAAATCACTGGTATTATCAATTCAAGCCAGATCAAAGAAATGAAGCTAAAAGAATATAAATTGACTGAAAAAGCCGATCAAGAAAAGACGAAGCGGAAGTGGAAGAAGATATTGGTTGAAATTAGGAAGCATGGAAGAGCCAAAAAACGCCGGGGAAATTAACTTGATTTTGTATTCTAATATTAAAATGGCTGATTGATTTGTTTATTATTTTTAGTTAATTAATTAACTATATGGTGGTGTGGTAAATAGTAGTTGTAGTACGATTTAGCAAAAATGTTCCATATGGGTGATCTGTTCCATATGGGTGGCGGACCCTCGTAAGCGAGGGTTCATTATTTTTGTGAAAGAAAAATTGTGGGGCCGGTTAGTAGACACGTACTTAGAATAAGTCATTGTCATTCTAGGGGAGGGGGGGAGGGACTAGACTAGACCCATCCCATCGCCATCAAGGTCGGGCGCGTAAGTGGTTTTAGCCACACTGCATGGGATACATCTGCGCCATCTGGGGCCAAAAGGACCAAAAGGACAAAAAGCTCCTGCAGCAGGAGCGCTAAAGCAGTCAAATCTGGCCCCCCTTTTTTATTTTGGAAAAGGTAATAATCATAATGTACCAACTTAGGCAGCGTCCCCTTGACACCGTATGCCGTACCTGCGGAAGAAACAGCCAGCTGGCCCATTGACCCTCTTTTTCTCAAGGAGACCCGGCAACGAAACTCCGGGGCCTGCAGTAGGGGGAGATGGAGTGGGTCGGATTGAGTTACCAATGTTACCAATCAAAGGACATCACGCCATAATTCATCCATGGCGTCATGCACGATGGAAATAGTGCATATTGGAGTCTGTTATGAGTGTCTCTCATTGGTGGTGATGGGTGGTTGCCCCAGAATCCACTGCACATTGCGATGCATCCGGTTTAGCGTCGCCACCTTGATCCGCCCTCGGCCGGCGTGAGTCTCCCAAGTCCAGTCAAGTCCCAGTTCCCAGTTCCCAAGTTCCCAAGGCTGAGAGGGTCACTTTCCCATGCCCCCTGCTCTCTCCTGGTTTGCTGGGCTGGGGAAATCAACATCCTGAGACCTCGGGAAGACCATTCTGGACTGCAGGTCCCAGTATTTTCCATGTTGAACCTTGGGAGAAGAATTGACAATTTTTTTGGAATTTTGGGTCTTTGGGTCTTTGTCGAACTGGTATCGTAGTCTATGTAATGTAGTTCATGTTGGGGTTCCAAATTTGGCTGGAATCGCCTCCCGTCATAGATAGAAAACAATGGCCATTAGATTGACAATGAATGTTCGTCATTTGGGCTAGGGTGTCGATGTTTCGTCTCTTTCATCATGTCATTCGTAATTCCCCTACAGGGTGGAATGCCCAGGGTTTGTCTGGAAGGTTCATGAAGATTGACGATGGGGGCCTACTGGATTGCGTGGCGTTCGAGGCATACCGGGTTCTGTAAGTGACGATCGATAGTGGTACGGAAACGGGGCATTGGACCCCCCAGAAGGCCAATCATGCCCAATGGGACAGTTCTGATTGGGGACGAGGCAGTGTAGATCGCACGAGTAAACCCGTTTTAAACCCGTTTGAAACAGTAACTGTATCGTCAGAATATACGTCCTGAATGACACATCATGGTTCTGCAGTGTACACTCTGTACCGTACAGCGGGTAAACTGAGGAACTAACATTAAGGAACCCGCTGATGTGACTAACCTGACGCTGTTTCCCCATATGACTCCTAATCTACCTGTACTTCCCCTTCTTCTCTAAACTTGCCATATTATCATCTCCGTTCCCTCGTTCCTTCTCTCTTTCTCTTCACTTCCTATCTTATCTTTCTCCCCATTCTCTTCTCTTCTCTCCTCCCTCCCCGTCCCTCTTCTACGGGCTAGCACTCGATCTTCAGCGATATCCAAGTCATCTGTTTCCCCCCATAACCGCTGTTGCCATCTGTCAAGGAGTGCTCCCCGACATCGACCACGCCTCCTATTTCGACCTTCCTATACCATTCACACCATCTCCAGAGTCTGCTTCTGTGACTCGGCCTGGTCAATAGTTACTTCTGGTGTTCTGTTCCAGTTCTGCTATTGATTGGCCCCATCGTCTTCCATTCGCCCCCCGATCTTCGTCTTGGTTATATATCACGAAATCGTCCTTGGCGAATACCTTCTCAACTCATACGTGCTTTGTGGACAGAGCTTGTTGAGCGATTGAGAATCCCAGTTCTTTTGGGAACCTGGCTTTTGAGCACTCCGACTTGTCCGATCCCCCCTGGATTTGAAGGTGCTCTGATCCCCAGGGTCCCCATACAACTCTTCCCATCTTCGGTTGATTCCTGGTAGCTTGTACAAGCTTCAGCATCCATTCGAATCTTTGGAATTCTTTTCCATCTTAGTGGCCTTCCAATTTATCGCTCTTCTTGCCTACCGGTCCCACCCATGACTCATTAATCTCAACTTCCAATATCTGAGTCACGACCAAGGCCCACCTTGAACCCGGTGTTCACAGGCTTTTCGTGTTTTCTTCTACGTCTTTTCTTGCTATACTTTTTCCATCCAATCACGATATTACGCAGCGTTATCTCAACCTCCCTTCAATTCGTCTCTCAGGCCTCTTGACCTTGTTGACCTTATACAAACTACAACAACTCCATTCTCTCCGCCAAATTCTCTTTTTCTCTACTTCGGCCCTTCGGCATATTGAAAAAAACGAAAACGACATACAAATGAGCACATAACGGTCTTTACCCCCTTTTCCTTAAAGCGTCTCCATCACCCTTTGTCTGGGTTCATTCAGCCGCGTCCTGCGCCGCCTCGTCATTACTATTTCCTTGTTTATCAACTTCCTCAATTCACTGGTATATTTTTATGACCCCTTGTGCCGAAACGGAACAGTCGTCAACTTTTTACAACTTGTCTCGTCTCAGTGGTTCTGTCAATTCAGATCCAGGCCCAATTCCTCTACTCTTCTTGAACCTTAATCATTTCAATAGCCTGGTTGCTGTTTCCGTTGCAACGTTTGGAATCCATCTTTCCACACGTTCAACTCCCTTTCCTGAGCGCTTCATAGATTATTCTTTGTTGTTGGAGCCTTTCTCAACTTTTTGTCTTTTGCATTTAACATCCCATCTCATCTCTACATTTTCACATCATGTCTACCATGGAGTCTCACAATAGCGGCTTTGAAAAGGGCCGCATCCTGGATGGCCGCTTCCTCTCAGTGGCCGCTCTCAACTCGGGGTCATTCGGCTTGGTCTTCCTCGCCAAAGATATCAAGACCCACCAGGATGTTGCTATTAAGTGTCTAGCCAAGACGCTCTCTTCAGATCCTTCAACACCTTTCCCAATGGATGATCGATTTGAAGAACTCGAATGCCACCGCCGTTTTGGACGCCACCCTAATCTGGTCAATTTGATCCATTCATTCGACACTGAGACTCACATGTACTTGGTCCTGGAGTACTGCGCCAATGGTGATTTATATGAGGCCATCCGTCTCAACCGTGGTCCACTTGAGACTGAGCATGTACGCGACTTCATGCTGCAGCTCATCGATGCCATCGAGTACATGCATGCCAAGGGCCTCTATCATCGCGACATCAAACCCGAAAACATCTTGCTGACATCTGACGGTTCGATGAAGCTCGGTGATTTTGGTCTTGCCACGAGTGACATCTGGTCCCACGAGGCCTGTGTGGGCAGTGATCGTTATATGGCGCCTGAGCAATATGAGCCAACTTCTTCAGGTTACTCGCCTGCACAGGCAGACATCTGGTCCATTGGTATTTGCTTGTTGAACATTCTGTTTTCTCGCAACCCTTTTATTACTCCCACGCAATCCGATGTGCTATTCTTAGACTACGTCCGTGACCGCCAGTCACTGTTTGACATATTCCCCAACATGTCTCAAGATACTTATGATATTCTCACCCACTCATTGGCTCTTGACCCTGAGAGGCGCTCCTTGTCCGAAGTGCGCCAGTGTATTCTGCGAGCTGTCTCTTTCACCACCGACGATGAGTCATTGGATGAGTTCTGCACTGAGGACCGCGAGGTTGTCGCCGCCAGCGCCAACCGCGAGCCTCTGCGTACTCCTTCCCTCCAGAGCCCTCAGATCAACCATGGCGACTCCTTCCCTTGGGCCAAGGCTTTGCAGTCGAGTCCCGCTATGGCCAATCGCCAGCTCTCTGCAATTCCTGATAACGAGAGCTACACTGAGGATCTGTTCCCTCCCTCTGAAGTGGCTGGTACCTCATGGTTCTCAACCCATGACAATCTATCCATGGCTTCCGTCCTCGAATCTGCTTTAAGTGAATCCATTCGCTCGCTTCACATCCCTCAGCACAAGCGTGTCAATCTTCCTCGATCTGATCCCGTGCCCATCACTGGTTCTCTTCCTAGTCATGCGACGAAGCCTTTACCATCTTTGTCAATGGTCTTCGGAAAGGACTCCACCGATCAGATCTCCAAGAGCTGGAGCGACCTGTGGGATGAAGAGGAGGAGTCGGAGAATGAAGAGATCGGTCTCCAGCAGCGCCGTGAGCAGAACTCTCGCAGCTGGAGTCAAGAAAGCCAGGATGCCCACATGCCGGGTAACATTTTGGAAAAGCGCGAGCTGGACTCCGCTTCTGACAACCGACCTCACACTCCAGTCACTCAACTGATCGCCCCCCGCGCCATTGGAGCTGACTCTTTGGAAGCTGACAGCGATGCTGGAACTTCTAGCAGCACGCCTCGCCCTATTCCTCGACAACTCTCGCTCAAGAAATCCGACGTCGACAAATGGGCTGAATTGGGTGACAAGCGACGCAACTGCAAAACCCGTGAACCCTTCGGTCCTCAGCGTGCAGCCCACAATTGGCGACGCGATTGGGGCCTTGGCTCTTCTGGGTTTGACCATGGATCGCGCCCTAAGCGCGAATCTCCTCAGATCGACCGTCGCCGCAATGTCTTCCTCAAGAAAGACTGGCGTCGTGAACATGCGGACCTTTCCAAGCTTTCCCCAACTAAGCCTTCCTCCTATGATGGCAGTGTTGACGAAGACCTCGACCTTGTGGGTGGATGGCATGATCTCCACCTGTAGCTCATATCACCTTTGCTGCTTATTACATTCGTCACATTCTTATCTTTTAACTTCCGCTTGTCTTTGTCCTGTTTGCACCGTTCGATTAAGTTGGGAAAAAAGTTCAAAAAACCCTTACCAACGATACATTAATCTCGTTTCATTCTTTTCTCTTGTTTTTCTTTCTTTCTGGACTTGAACTCTCGCACGTCTCTGATCATTTATTTATTTTTTTGTTTGCTGGTGCTCACCTCTCTATATCCTTCAAATTGCTGCAGCAGTTCACATTTTCTTTTCACTGCCAGCACTGCTCTTAACCATTACCCTTTTTTGTTCTTTTCTATTTCTGTACTATATGGGGTTGGGGCAGCAGAGGGTGGGAAGACACATCATGCACCAAAAAGACTAGAAGGCGGGGTGCAATTTATTTAGGGGAGGATGTTTTTTATTACGCATTCGGACAAAAGCAGCGATTCGGAAAATTCAAGGAACAGATTTTGATGATGATGGAATATCAGCATGGGAGTTCCAACTACGCATCTTGGCTCCCAGTGCATCAGGTTGAAACACGGCCGTTTTTCTCTTTGACTCTTGATATGGAACCCACATATGTATTGTAACTAGCTTTGGGGACGTTGAAGAGAAAATTGAATACCCTCCGTGAAGAATATATACTATCTTCTAGACTGCAATCTTGTAGTATTTGACATAGAGTGGTTTCAATCTGGAGTAGTCAATATTGTAGAAGGCCTCGTGGTTGGAAGCCACCTTCCAAGGCTGATAACATACAGTCTAGAATTGCTACATTTTCTATCCCACTGATGCTCTGAAATGATACTCCACTTCCAGCCTCCCGAATTTTAACTTAGGAAAAGATGCGGTGTAGATCGGTCCACCTGCATTGCATGTCTCAGCCTTTTTCTTCCTTTCCCGTAACAGCACAAAGCTCACCGGAGCGGGTCAGTGCATTATGCATTATGCATTTTGCAGTTGCAGTTGCAGTTGCAGCTCGCATTTAATCAAAATATGAGTACACCATGAGAACCTAATTTCATCCTAACTATACCTCTATGCTTCAACCATCTAGTACTATATCATATTAATTCAAAACCCTGTCTCTTTTCAACTCAAGTATACAACATACTGTCCACCACAGTATGTATCAAGCGGCGGTGAAAAGGGCGGTGACCCCGGCTTAAGCCATCACAAATGCCACGATCCACTTTTTATCCACAGCTTCCACAACGTTCGAGTCGGCGCTTCGCTTCGGACACAAAGGAATAGACTACACAATCACTTCACCACTTCAATAAAACGCCTCCTTCAAACTGACCCCGCCTTCTGTTATTCGCCCCATCCTATTCACCCTCATCATATCCGTATCGTTATCCTCCCACCTACCTCCGGAACTCAAACTCGCCAGATAACGATTACGCGATTGATCCCGTCCATCACGATGCGCATATCATAATTCACGTCAATCATATTACAAGCCTGCTGTTCTGAGGTGGACTGGTTGGTTTTCATTCTGCCAAGCCGGTGGCTGGGATAAGCTTGTGAGCTTGGCTTGCTAGCTGGGTCTCTGGAACAGGATGGCTAGTTTGGGATTTGGAAGGGTAAAAATATCTCGCTGTGTGGTTATTCTTCTTGCACTGGCTGGTACAGGGCTTGCGGAGACAGTTCAGAGTCAGAGTCAGAGTCAGAGCCAGGTACCAAGTTCGGAGATATGCCCGGCCGAGAATATTTGGGAAGTTGAGGCACGAATTCTCCGAGAGGAGACGTGTCTTGAAAACCGACGGGGTCCTGGATTACAAGCTGATTTGGGCTCTGGGATGCCTGTTGCCGGGAATTATACAGCTGGGGTGGATTCGGATTTTGGTGCCGCGCAGGGAACAGATGATACCGGTGCAGTAGTACCTGATATTGAGGCTGAGACTGCTACCCCGCAAGAGGCTGAGCAAGATACGGATTCTCTGCTCGATAGCGCGAGCTTCTTATCGTTTGAAGATTGGAAGAAGCAGAATCTCGCGAAGGTCGGACAATCAGCCGAGAATGTCGGGGGAAGTCGCCGAGTAGCTGCTGCCGGTAAAGAGGGAAGAAGACAACCTGGGATCAACAATGCGTTGGATTCATTAGGAGACGACGCGGAGATTGAATTGGAGTTCGGCGGTTTCGGTGCTGAAACACCAGAAGCTAGTCCTACGGCATGGGGGACGCCGATTCCATCGCCATCCGCGGATACTCCAGACGACGAGGAAAATGATGCTCATCTTAGACAGGTACACCGAGCAGATATTTCGCGGCGGAAAGATGCCGGGACAACGTGCAAAGAGCGATTCAATTATGCATCTTTTGATTGTGCGGCTACTGTTTTGAAGACGAATCGGGAGTGTAAAGGGTCTTCTTCTGTTCTTGTTGAAAACAAGGATAGTTATATGCTGAATGAATGTCGGGCTCAGAATAAGTTTCTTATTCTGGAACTGTGCGATGATATACTCGTTGACACTGTTGTTCTGGCCAATTATGAATTTTTCAGTTCCATCTTTCACACGTTCCGCGTTAGTGTATCTGATAGATACCCTGCGAAACCGGATCAGTGGAAAGAATTAGGTGTTTATGAAGGCAGAAATACCCGCGAGGTGCAGGCGTTTGCTGTTGAGAACTCTCTCATTTGGGCGAGGTATCTTCGTATTGAGTTCTTGACGCACTATGGCCATGAGTTCTTCTGTCCTATTAGTCTGATCCGAGTACATGGAACGACTATGATGGAAGAGTATAAACACGATGAAAGTGCTGGTCGGGCTGAAACGGAGGATATCGACGAGGTCGAGGTCGAGGTCGAAGAAGCCCACGTCAATACTAATGACGAACCGGTCGCCCCTCCAGAGGTTGTGGATGAGCCCGTGGCGGAGGAAATCGACAATACTCCATTGCCTGAAACTTACCCTCAAGTACTCAGTGAGGTAGAATTGCTGCTGTTGGGCATTTCACAGAAACCCGACGAGACTTGTGATATCAATCAACGACCGCCACCGGAGACTATCTCTGAGGGTACTGCTTCTGTCGCTTCAGCAAATGTGAATTCCACAGCCACAATGGATGGAGCTCCGGCGGCCCAATCTGGCGCGTCCGCACCGCCAAAGGCACCAGAAGACACTCGGAAACCCGGGAATTCTACAAACGCTATGATGACGACTCCTGATGCTTCCGTTGCAGCTGCAGAAGTACCTCAACAGAACTCCACTGCCGAGAGTACAGGCAAATCAGTGGGTAGCTCCAAGGAGGACAATAGTCCATCACCCGAGTCCATCAGGCCGACATCTACCCAACCTCCCTCCTCAAACCCGACCACCCAAGAATCATTTTTCAAATCCGTGAACAAGCGACTCCAAATGCTTGAATCGAACTCTACGCTCTCCCTCCTATATATTGAAGAACAATCCCGAATCCTCCGTGACGCATTCAACAAAGTCGAAAAACGTCAGCTTGCAAAGACATCTACGTTCCTTGAAACACTTAATGTCACAGTTCTCAGCGAGCTTAAAGAGTTTCGAGAACAATACGACCATGTCTGGAATTCTGTGGCTTTTGAATTCGAGCATCAGCGAATGCGATATCACCACGAAGTGCACGCCCTCAGCGCCCAGCTAGGTGTTTTAGCCGACGAACTTGTATTCCAGAAACGTGTCACTATAATACAAAGTATCATGGTTCTATGCTGCTTTGCACTGGTTTTATTCTCCCGAGGCTCAGTCGGAAACTACATGGAATTCCCTCGAGTGCAACGAATGGTGGCTCGCTCCTACAGTCTACGCGATTCATCCCCCATCTCAGCTTCACTTTCTGCCAGCCCAGGCTCAACGCGGCCTACGTCTTCCTATCGCCAGAACGAGACTCACCGACGCAATTTATCGGACAGTTCCTCGTCTCAGGATAGTCCAGCCAGCCAGTCAGCTCCTTTTATCCCGCCAACCCCCACATCTCATGTTTCTCAGGATATGAGCCCTGAGAAGTCCGATGAGCCCCCATCTCCAGAGTCGATGTCTGTACCTACGATTGGAACACCCCATTTTCGGTCCCATAGTACTCCGCCTGTTTTAAATGGACATCCGTCTATATTGGATCAGGACGACGAAGGGGATGAATTTGCACTGGCGGCGGAGGTATCTCAGACATCGGACGAGGGTTTAACACTATGAGGCTTTAACATAATCTAAGTTTTAGACTGGGCTGGTCCCGACTGAAACATCAACACCCCTTCTTTGTTTTGATCCATCCTGAGCATTGTTTGCCCTTGATTTTCATTGTCATCTGTTTATTTTCATGATATGGCGTTTGGGCATTATCGCTATGATCTGGCGAGTGTACGTTTGGATGATATGCACGATAGAGATTCCCACTTTTGTTAGGCTAAGATTCTATATTTGGTACTTTCTACCTACTATAATCATGCATGTTCTGTTATTCCCGAGGTCGACAACCACAATAAAAGTCACTAGCAGTAAAAATAAACACAAGACATACCCTGTAATACTCAAAATCAAAATAAACAGGATCAACATCCATTAATCCAATTAATATGACTCAGGACAGGAATGTTCTGGCCCGTGTCGTCATGAGTGCAACTGAAACCCGTTGCCGGGCCAACAATCAAGACGCATTTTTCCTCGTTCATCTGCACCAACAACACGTTTTTCCTCTTCTTATCCGATCCACTTGATCTGACTTGAACCTGCAAAACTTCAATCTTCCACATACTCTCTTCATTAGAAAAGACAAAGACTTGACACTTCAAAAACACACAATCACAACCACAATGGACGCCACAACACAAGTGCAGCCTTTGGCCGACCGCCCAACCAACACCCACCTTGCCAATACCAACAACAACGTGGACAAGACAGACATGAAGTCTGCTGATTTGTCTTCAATGGATTACCACCGCAACGTGTTGCAGGGAAAGCTGGATAACGGCGAGAAGTGAGTTCCCCCCATCGCTGGTGCTGGCGTCAAGACCCAACCCAGCAGCCAAGATTTTTTGAGACGAGAACATTGCTAATAGTCTTCTACTTAGGCAACCTGGTGCTTACGTTTCCCCGTCGGACGAGTTAATGAGTCCCTGCACAAAGAAATTGAGCGACATTAAGGGCAAGCGATTCAAGAAGTATGTTTCCACTCCCAGAGGGCGAACAACAAACCCGACGCATTTACAGTAGTGAGAGTCATACGCTAACATTAAAACAGTGCCGGCAAGCCCCAATCTCTCTTTGCTAAGCTTGGAAAGAAGAGCTACGAGCAATCCTCATCGGCTGAACAAGGGCGCAACTCAGAGTAATGCACTCGCATTACTACTGTATGATGTCTTGTTTATGTGCAATTTGTGTTTATTCAAGTTCTCTTCTGCATAACCCCTGCACTTCACCGATCATATTTATTTCCATCGACCGGCTACGTCTTTTGATTTGGACGCTGGCCGTCTTCATCTGAGACAAGCTAGAGCAAGACTCGGCACGAGTCGGCTGGATTGATCTGATCCGATGATGTATGCAATGGGGACTCCTTCATTCTTTTAGGGATTCACCTTGTTTCCCTGTGTTTTTCTTTTGTCACGACCCGCAATGCCTTCTTGCCTTATGTGCTATTACTATTTCTTTTTTTGTGCCAAGGTTCTTTGGTCTGTTATGGGGTTTGGGGGTTTAGTTTGTCCTCTACATAGGAATGGAGATTAATTGGACATTTTCTTTCATTCGGTCACTCGACCATACGGCTCTGTAAACTTTATATCTTTTACCTTGGGATATTTTCAATCAATGGTAATTTGAAATCCATCGGCGAGATGACCGAGGTACCTGGTTGACAACGGTATGCTCACAATAACTCGTTGGTGATGTTATTCGATTTAAAATAGTAAGAGGAAGAGTTTTCCATTTACATTTTCATTTACAAAGAACATTCTAGTCAAATTTATATTCTCCAAATATCTATTTCATGATTCTGCTGATGGTGCCACTCAATACCGACCGCTATAGTAGACGCTGGGCCGAGGCAAAAAGCCCGCCGCTCGGCTTCTCCACTACTCCGCAGTTACGAAGCCCCCAACTTATAATCGACTGCTTCGCCTCTACTCTCTCTCTCTCCCCAGATTCCCCATATCTGGTCTCATCAACTTTATCATTCATAATGTCTGCATCTACCCGTATTCCTCCTATCGCTCAGCCCTTCGTCAGCGACCGGGCAAAGAAGACACTGGACCTGGTATGATTGAGCTCTCCCGCTCTTACACCAAGCTGTCGGTGACGGCATACTTCCCTTTCTCTTCCATTTCCACACAAGATGAGATGGGATTATCCATATTTCCATCGAAAATTACCCATTGTATAAATTCTTAGACTAACTCTTCACGCTGCTAGGTTGAGGAATTCGTCGAGAAAGAATGCGTCCCCGCTGAAGGTGTTTTCTCCGCCCAGCTCGGCGAGGGCGAGCAGCGATGGAACACCACCCCTGCTGTTATTGAGCAGCTGAAGGAGAAGGCTAAGAAGCTCGGGCTTTGGAATATGTTCCTGGCCAAGAGCCATTTCAAGCAGGGTGCTGGATACAGTAACCTTGAGTATGGGTTGATGGCTGAGATCCTGGGAAAGAGCAAGCTTGGATCAGAGGTTGGTTACCGTTCCGTCCCTACGACCGAGTCGAAATTATAGTGTATCTGCCATATGCTATGCTTGATCTTTTATATTTTGTTTCGTGGCTGACTTTCAATGTTCAATGCTAGGCTACTAATAACGCTGCTCCTGATACTGGTAACATGGAGGTGCTGGCTAAGTACGGCAATGAGGCCCAGAAGCAGGAGTGGCTGGCTCCCCTGCTGGAGGGTAAGATCCGGTCTGCATTCCTGATGACAGAGCCAGATGTTGCATCTAGCGATGCGACGAATATTGAGCTCAATATCCGTCGTGAGGGTAACGAATACGTTCTTAACGGATCGGTACGTTTTGAATTTATGCGAGGCGCATAGAATAGTATCATTCTCTTCTAAAGGCCAAAGCTAACATATCAAATTCCAGAAATGGTGGTCCTCAGGCGCTGGTGACCCCCGCTGCAAGATCTACCTTGTAATGGGCAAGACAGACCCCACCAACGCCGACACATACAAGCAACAATCTGTTGTGCTCGTCCCAGCTGGACTCCCAGGAATCACAGTCCACCGTATGCTAAACGTGTACGGCTACGACGACGCCCCCCACGGCCACGGCCACATCAGCTTCAACAATGTCCGCATTCCAGTCTCCGGCATGGTCCTCGGCGAAGGCCGCGGGTTCGAGATCATCCAGGGTCGTCTGGGCCCGGGCCGTATTCACCATGCCATGCGCACTATCGGTGCCGCTGAAAAGGCGCTCGAGTGGCTGATTAACCGTGTGAATGATGATCGCAAGAAGACCTTCGGCCAGCCTTTATCTGCGCACGGTGTGATCCTGGAGTGGATTGCTAAGTCGCGCATTGAAGTTGATGCTGCGCGTTTGATTGTGCTTAACGCGGCTATTAAGATTGATCAGGGCGATGCGAAGTCTGCGCTGAAGGAGATTGCGCAGGCGAAGGTTCTTGTGCCGCAGACTGCGTTGACTATTATTGATCGTGCCGTGCAGGCTTATGGTGCTGCTGGTGTCTGTCAGGATACCCCGCTTGCGTATCTGTGGGCTGGTATTCGAACACTGAGGATTGCGGATGGACCGGATGAGGTGCATTTGCAGCAGCTTGGTCGTCGGGAGAATAAGTCACGCAGGGACGCTATTGCTGCTAAGTTGAAGTGGCAGCAGCAGGAGTCTGATCGATTGCTCATTGCTTCTGGGTTCAAGGCGAAGAGTCATCTGTAGATAGTTATGAGATTTGGAAAGTCTCGAATCTTTCATAGGTTCATGTTGGGACTAAATAGGTACTTTCGGAATAAAGAATGAAAGAAATTCCGATAAATCTATTCATGGGTGTTTTTTAAGATTGTGAATCTGGTATAAGATTGATTGAATTCGTAAAAACCCAACGCCTGCAAATGTTTAGATCCTCCAAGTCATTGAGATATGCAAAATCCATATGTAAAATCAGTTATCATCCCAGATCTGCCTCGCACGTGGATACCGTTATGATATGGACAAACGTGAACATGAAAAGTAAATAAACATAGCTACATGAAAACAGTCATCATCTCCATCATTGAAGCCCACCCGCAACGAAAAGAAACAAGACAAAAGAAAAACAAAAAAGCACTTTTTTTTAGTAATGTTCTTCATCAGCAGGGTTGTTGCGCTTGGCTTTTGCGCGCTTCTTGTTGGCCTTGAAATGTTTCTTAGAGCTTCCACCCTTAACCTCAGAGACATCGATGCCGCGTTCCAAAGCGATCATCATACGCTCCTTGCGACCTGTAAGATTTTGACGCATCTCTTGGCCTTGAACGGTGTTCTTGGCGTTGAAAGGCAAAGTCATACGGCCAGCTGAAGGACCTGTCGCTGAACCGAAGAAGCCGGTGTCAAGAGCGCGAGAGCGCACACCCGGTTGCTCTTTAGCTGTGGCCTTAGATGCCGTAGAGGCAGTTTCAGAGTCAAGATCTTCAACTTCAGCCATAGTCCTCTCGATTTGGGCCCGGCGTCTCTCAGGAAGATGAGCGAGGTCGTAAAGATCCTTATTGAACTCATTTGGATCGGTGGGGTCCTCACCCTCTGCCACAGGGGGAGGGTGAACGAAAAGAATCTTGCCATTCACGTAGTCCTTCAGGACGTAACGTGCAGCACGAGACTCGTCCGGTTGACCCAGACCTTGAGTGGAGAAACCACGAGCACGAGCGTAGGCACGCAAGAGCTCACTGGCAGTAGGGATGCCAGTTCCGCCCATCTCGATAGGGCGAGTATTGATCTTTACACCGTAGACATTTTCCAGGAAGTGCTGGGGAATGCGGTGCGCGACAAGAGCGGCGGGACCAGTGAACTCACGTTGCTGGTCAATAGGCAGAACACCGTTCACGACCAAGTCAGCCTTGGTAGTGGCGAAGTTGGGGAACACCAGACCGGGACAATCGCAAAGCATGATTTCTGGGGAGAGGTATAGTGTTTGGAAATGCTTGGTTTTACCGGGTGTGGCAGACACAGACACCTTCTTAGCACCCAGAAGAGCGTTAATTGTGCTGGACTTACCCACGTTGGGGTAACCGACCAAACCGATAGTTGTCTTCTGCTTAGGCTTTCCATCGGAGTCCTCGTTCTCAGGAACTCTCTCCGGGGCGTTGGCGAGGAAAAGTTCTTCTAACTCGTCCACATCCAGGATATGGGCTCCCAAGGAGACATCAGGATCGGCGAGCTGAGCCAGCTTGTCCTCGTCCGTCTCTTCTTGAGTAGTCTCTGCAATTTCACCCTCTTTAGAAGCATCCTCATTCTTATCTTCAACGTTCATCTTCTTAGTAGACTTGATAAATTCGTCGTCGTCTTCGCTGTCGGACTCCTCCTCTTCCTCAAGCATCTCAGCTTCTATCTTCTCCTTGGCGAGGTGGGCCGAGAAGAAACGGAAGTTGATGTTATGCTTCTCGAAGTACTCAGCCCAGGCTTCTCGCTGGGGTAAAGTCAACATATCAGCCTTGTTAACGAGCAAAAGATTCTTCTTGCGCGGGTCAATCTCCTTGACATAGTTTTCCAAATCCTCCGAACGGAACTGAAGTGGGTTTCGAGCATCGACAATCTGCACAACCAGATCTGATCGCTCAATAACACGCCATAGTTGACGCCAAACCTCCAAGTTGCGCTCGAATGGGGTCATCAACAAATCATTAAATTCCTGCAGCTCCGCTAGGCCGCGACGCCAGTCCAACAGACTCTCACGCTCCATCAACTCCAGTTGCTGTGGTGTTGTCGTGGAATCCCATTTCGGTCGGCGCGGAACCGTCAAGCGACCCTTGTTCTTCTGGTGTTTCTTCAACTTCGACTTCTCCTCAGATGCGGACAGGAGGTATGGGTTTTTCTGATCGGTATGGATAATTTTGACGTTGTTGATCTTCTCGGCTGTGAAATCGGTACCAGCTAGTTCGGCGGTGCTAAGGAATTCATCGAGGGCAGCTTGCTCAGTGATAGAGCGCATCTTAACCCATGATGCTTCCTCCGAGGCATTTGTAATGTAGGTTTCACCCTGCATGTTCTTTCGGGAGATGGCATTGTTGTGCGAGCCCTTTTTTTGAGCTGAAGCTTTTCCTTTTCCGAAACGGTCATTCATGAGGCTGTTACCCAGCCCCACGGAGTTTTTGGATTTAGCCAACACCATGGTGGATATGTATGGTGCTGTATGGTGTTGAAAATGTAATGTGTAGGAATCGAAGTAAAACCCCGCTTGAAAAAGGAAATCTTTTGGATTATTCAGGCGCGGATAAGATAGCTGACTCAGCAAGGGAAATTTTGATCTTGATTTTGATTTTCGATTTTTCTTCGATTAGATCAATGTATGTTTAGTTTGATGTTATGCTATACAATAAATGAAATTTTTGAAGAGTCTTGTGTATAAAAAAGAACCCCTCTTATGTCTTCAATCACCCATTGTACATGTATCTTGGTGAAAAGTCTATATTCGCCACACTGAGGACCCGAGGGGCTCGGGCACCGATAAGGAGCACGTGACACTATCTATCCCACTTTTTCACTTTTTTTGTGATCAAGCAGATATACGATCTACAGCCCACCGCGTATCTCTTTTAAAGGCCGCCATCATGCCGAAGCAGTGGATGTAAGTTATCCTGGAATATATGATTCATCTTCAAAACTGACCATATGCTAGTGACAAGAAGAATGCGAGCACATTCCAGCTCTTTCACCGATCTCAACATGACCCGTCAATCCACGACCCCCAAGCCGACGATCGAGTTCTGCACCAGGTCCGCGGTCCCGCGCCAGCTCCCTCTGCAGCATCTACGACCTCTTCCAAGCCTCTCCGTAACCTCTCTGACCTTCAATCCGAATTCAACAAAGCCAACGTCCGCCAGAACGAAGGCGAAGCCGCAAACCATGGCATTTACTACGATGACTCTGCATACGATTACATGCAGCACTTGCGTGAGCTGAACACCGGTGGCGGCGACGCTCATTTTGTGGAGGCTAAGGCGGAGAAGGGAAAGGCCAAGGCCAAAGGATTGAAGTTGGAGGACGCACTGCGACAGGTCTCTTTGGATGAAGGCTCGCAGAGTGCTTACAACCCTAGCGAATATGGGGACATGCGCTCGAACTTCACGACCTACTCCCGCAAGCCCACATATCAAGATCAGCAGAATGTTCCTGATGCGATTGCCGGATTCCAGCCTGACATGGACCCGCGTCTTCGTGAGGCTTTAGAGGCCTTGGAAGATGAAGAATATGTGGATGACGATGACGATGACGATATTTTTGGTGAATTGACCGCCAATGCGGAAGAGGTGGACCGAGGAGACTTTGAGGATACCCTGTTCGATCACGCTGAAGAGGATGAAGGTTGGGAGTCAGATGCGACTGAAAAGGCGCCCGTGCCGAGAGATAGCGATGGTCAGGAATTCGATGACGAGGATGTATCAGAGTTCAACAAGGACGTTCCTCCAGGTGAATTGCCAGAGCATGATCGACCCGCTCCAGATATGCAGCCCTCAGATCAAAGCTGGATGAGTGAATTTGCCAAGTTTAAGAAAGATGCCAAAACTGGCAAGGCCCCTGCGCCAGCAGCTCCCACTATTGCGCCCTCAGAGCAACAGACTACTGCTTCTACCGCTTTCACTGTTGGAGGTACACCCATCCGTCGCAAGAAGCGCAAGGGTGCTTTGACCAATCCATCTGCTTACTCCATGACCTCATCCGCATTGGCACGTACGGAAGGACATCGGCTCCTTGATGACCGATTCGATAAGGTCGAGCAACTGTACTCCTTGGATGAAGAAGATGAGTATGACGATAGCATGTCCATGGTTAGTGGCATGACTGGTGCCACTGGAATGACAGGAATGTCTACTGCATCCTCTCAAGCGCCCAGTCTCGTTGACGGAAACGGAGCGGCCGTCTCGCGCAGCGACTTCCACAATGTCATGGATGACTTCCTGGCTGGCTGGGATGATAACACAGGTGCTCAGGTCAAACGTAAGGGTGTTAAGCATAAGCGTGGCAAGCATGGAAATGAAGCAATTGGAATTCGCATGCTTGACGAAGTCCGCTCGGGTCTTGGCCCAGCTCGGTTTTCTGACGGCTCTAAGCGTGTACCTGGACGAGCTTAGATGGCGTTCATCCTTGCATATAATTGCACTGCACCATGATACGACCCTGAATGGAATTTCTCAATCATGACACGGCGTTTGGATCTCTTTCTATATCATTTCTCATCTTTCAATTTTGGATACCTACATCCATGCATGTGTTCGATTGGATGTATCTTTTTATCTATATCAAAAGCCTTGATGATATTCTTCCATAACTGGTATGTTCTCAGTCTGACTTTCCATCATCCTCCAGTATAATCTTTTGTAAATTTTCCCATGAGCTTATTCTCAGATTTTTCAAATCATACAATTCCGAATTTCTCTTCTCATCATAGAGAACCGCTAAAATCCCACTCTTTGATGCGGCCTTAACGTCTCGTACCTCGTTGTCCCCAAAGTAAACAATATTCTCATTGCCAATCCCATACTTCTCCAAAACGACATCAAATAACCCATCAACCTTGGACTTGCCAACCTCATTTGTGGTAATCAGAACATCAATATAGGAGTTTAAACCCAATTTCTGAACCGTCCATTCCTGCGCGTCGGCAGGACCCTCGGTAATAACAACAATCTTCTTTCCAAGACCCCGTAGAGTATGGAATAACTTCACGACCCCCGGTTTCAATGACAAATTTGATTCCAGTGAAGAATTGTAGGCGCCTAGTAATACAGTAGTCTTGCTGAGAAAGTCATCAGGATCTGGGGTCGTATCTAGCATGATATTATCATCGGCATCAGCTACTCCATGCGCCTGTAGGAGCTGGCTAAATCGTTCTCGGCGGTATTCTGTTGAGCTTCTGCCATCAGTAAATGCGTTGGCAGTGGTCGTACTTAGAATATGTTGATATGTCGTTCTTAAGGCGGCGGGATCAATTTCCTCGGCGCTACCTATGAGTTGAAATACATGTTCTGAAGCTTGAGAGGAGGCTCTGCGGAATTCATGAAGCGTGTCGTCTAGGTCAAACCCAACCCACCTTTTGGAATGAAGGGCCGCTTTGAAGTCGGACATTTTTCTTGAACCCCTGGGCTGTGAAGCTACCCAGGGAGACTGCAGGGTTATGAAGGCAATTTATTAAATATTGTGGAACTTTAAGGTTGTCAGAAGTATTACGTAGATCGTGACTCAGAATATGTTCATTTTAATGCAGATGGCGTGATAGCCGAGAAAATACGAAATTATAAAGTACAAGTAGGGGGAGATCTCCGGGTCCGATAAAATACAAGATATGTACAAACGTTCAAGTGGGAGACCGCTTAGAGAGCTCCGCCCACTTTTTCAACAATCCACATTGCTAGTCGTACGTTCCACCCGACACGGCGTTCTGTACGCATCAAGTCCTCTCGTGAGATGGCCTTCGCATCCTTCTGGAGCCACTCGGTCTCCTCGCCAAGTTTGCGTTTAAGCTCTTGATCATTGGTGACAACTAGAGCGCCCACCTCGATATCCAGACTGTAACTCCGCTTGGTATAGTTACTGCTGCCGACAAATGTAAGACTGGGATGCTCTTCGCGTGGTAAGGTAATCCAGAGTCCCTTTGCATGATAAGTCCATCCACCTGGCGTACCGACAGTGCCGCGACGCCATTCCTTCAATTGAATGGAATTGGTGGCCTGAGCTGCAGCAACTCGATCAAGAAATCGTGCAGAGAGATGCGTATAAGCTGCTGGTAGCATGCCCGAGACACCGGATGAACCGTAGAAACCGTTCGCCCAAGGCGAAGCGGTTAATACTGTGCCTTCTGTGGTGGAGGGGGCCTTGGAGTTGGTTGATGTACTGGCAATTAAGAACGAGGATAGAACGGGGTGAATGTTGAAGTAACCTGCTGTGAAGAGCCAACGGGCACCGGCGAATACAGGCGATTCAGACAATAGGCGGAGAATGCTGGTAACAGCCGGGAACTCGGTTGAGGCGTCGGGTTTGAGGAGCGGAGTGAACTGTGCCACGGGATATACATACGTCTGGCTTGAGGTGGAGGGGAGGATAGGTTTGTTGTCGGAAGCTTGAATGAGTGGAGTGAGGACGGTCGATGAATATGAAATGAAGTCTTTGGGATCATCTAGCGGGCATGGAGCTCCATTAGATTTGGGCCATTCGAGAAGATAAGCAGACTTGTTCTTAGGGTCTGGCAAGACTTGAAAGCTCAGACTGCAGATAGCGTGGTGAATGCGAGCGTAATAGTCGGTTAATGTCTTAGAGTCGAAGACATGGTAACGATCCAGCCGATTTGTGAAGTAATCATCCGACAAGTTCGCTCTGTATGTACTATCAGCATCGGCACTTTCTAGACCAAAGTCCATTGGTAGTATCCTACCCCGAGAGAATGATTTCATCGTCAATCCCGTATAACTTCATATGTTGTAAGCCCCAGCCTTCGTTGATACGACGAGGAATGTATTTCTTCCGTAGACCAGTCAAGTTGGGAGTATGGAACATCCGGATATCTACTCGTTCGGGACCGAACTCGTCTACTAACGAGCATAATAGCGATGCACAGGACGGATTAGGGGTTTCTCGAGTGCCGCGCAGAGCATCTGTAAGAATAGATACTTGAAGCTCTGGGTTTTCGCGCAGAGCCTCTGCTATCGTATCAATCAATTCGTACTCGGTTTTGCCAATGTAAAGTGTGGAAAGGTAAACGCGGTTGCGGGCATTGCGGATTTTGTGCTATACAAATTATAGGTTAATACACATAAACCCAACAAAGCTCTTCAGGGCTTCACAAACCTTAAGAGTGGAATAGAAGCTAGCCGGCGAGTCCAAAATTGTAACCTGAGACGCCGAAATCTCAAATCGAGGTGCAATGCGATCCAGTTCGACCGTAATTCCCCCGAGAGGTGACGGCCCCGATGTCGCAGGGGCATTAGACGTCGTGTAGGCAGAGAACTTGCGACCGCTAAGCTTGCGACGTACAATCGGACGATGAACAGCGCATCGCAGCGCTTGTCCCCCAATGCGACCGAACATGACGTGGAGATTGAGAATTGAAGCTTCAAGAAATCCAAAGCGGAAGGTCCAAATTGTTTCTGAATCGGGAAGGCACGACCTTAAACATATGCAAACAATGCAAACGTCCCGACTTCAGTTCGCTTCAACCTCGCGACGACTCACGGCACAGGGATTACGCATTTGTTTCTCCTCCAATTGCACCGTCATCATGTCGACCATTCTGCGGACGTTGCGCAACCTGCGCCGCGTTGGGCTCAAGGTTTGTTACTTATCTGATTTTTCTATTATTCGAAGCGGCCGAGATGCTAACTCTTTATGCAGGACTATGCCCACCAGATGCAGGTATGAAAGTCACTGGCGGATACTCACGATATGATTGACAGAGGGAAGAAAACTGACTGCGATTTGTTCTTTGCTTTGGAAATAGAACATCGGTACGTTATTACCTGGTTGGGACCAAAGGTGGCATATCACTAACCAAACTTCGTTATAGGTGATACCAAAGCCGGAACCCTGATCGGAACTGACCGCTGGGGCAACAAGTACTACGAGAACATGGCTGAAGAACTTCCTCGTAAGAAACACTACAATCTAGGGCCGAGAGAAGCAATGTGGAGAATAGCAGGACCGTGCTGACCAAGTCTACTTTATCCGCACAGTCCGCACACGATGGGTCGACTACAAGACTAACTGGCCCGAGTGGGAGCCCTCTCAAGTCGAGCCTGGCTGGTAAGTTTGCACTGGAACGAGGAGAGGGATATCTTCTTTATTGGATTTGCGGAACTGATCGTGATACAGGCACGCCTGGATCTCTTATATGGTTGATGCTCCCCCCACCGCCGACAAGCTTCTCCAGGCTGGTACCCGCCACTTCGAGGCCCCAGAGCACCGCCCCAACCTTACTCAGACTCGCGCTGCTTTCCGAACCTACTCTACGTATGTAATTTGATCCATGTCCGGAGGCATACGTGCTGACTTATTGCTATAGCACTCGCCCCAAGTACTCTGCTTGGACTCCTGTTGCCGCTCCTCGGTAAATCCACTGGACTGGGGCTAGCAAAATGAATCCAACTACCGTACGCTGACACTGGTATCGTTATCTTTTTTTTGTTGAAATCCTCGAAGCGTTTGGCTTCGGAGGAATGTACATAAAGTTGTGCTACTTTTACTTTTGATGAAAGATTTATCTCATACATGTTTGAACTTCCATTAGAGAATCTAAGACAAGAAACTGATGTAAAGAAAAAGAGAGAACGATTTTCCATTTCCAATAGATGCTCAGTTCAAATCAAAAAAAAAACGCTCGATCAATCAATCAAACATGCCTAGTCCTGCTCTCAGTTCCCGCTCCGCAGTAAGGACTTGGTATCTCGGATATTGAAGATGAAAACGGGGGAATCAAGCGCGACTGGTCCGAGAGAAATCAACTAGATACAAGAAAGATATTACATTAAACATCGCTGCCCATTTTTAAATCCCTCAGAGCACATATAGACCAGAGCTAATGTTAGACCAGTGTCGGATTGGCCGACGGTCTTCAAGCTCAATGCACCACCAGAGAACCTCCTTCAGTTTCTCGATCTGGTCACCAGCCTCGTAAGCGCGAGACAGGGCGTACCAGGCCTCGGAGTTGTCCCACGAGCTGCCAAGCTTAGTCAGCACCGACAAAAGTCCGTAGGCACGATCGCGAGCAGCAAGGCGATGAAGGTGCTTCGGGTCAACTTCGTGAGGCGACTCGGATACTGAGACAGGTGTTGGGATTTCAGCCACCTCGGGGGTCTTGAGCTCATCAGCCGAAATGGCACGGGCGGCCTTCAACTTGTCACTATCAGATAAAAGGGAGAGACGGGAGACATTGATGTCCACGTCTGTTTTTGCCGACTCGGGTGCAAGCTTTTGGTCCCAAATATCCAGAAGGAGATTTGCAAGTGCAATAGTTGCTATTGGGTGTTCTGGATGGCGGAGGAGTGCATCTTCGTAGTATTTCATAGCCTGGTGAGGCTTTCCCAAGGCCTGACATAGGAGTCCCTCTTCGGTATAGACCTCCGCCCAGAGTTCCTCCGGGCTCTTGGCAGCAGTCCAACCTCGTGAGCTGAGATGACGAGCCGAAGACTCCTCGGTTGAGGCTAAGGCTTCCATCCGCGTAGTTTGCTTTAATGCTTCCTCACAGGCCTCACGTGCGTCATCGAATAAAGATGCTCGGCGGTAGAGTCCAGCGATGATTAACCAGATTTTGACGAGCAAAGCGAGTGCATGTTTCTTAGATTGAATGGTAGAAAATGTGGTGGTGGCGTTTGTAGGCGAATCGAATCTATGACAAGAGGGAAGTCTAAGATCTTGCCGCGGGGGTTGATCCTCATGGCCAACGGGTTGCGGTTGCAACTGGTGGTGCACATTATGAGCAATTGGCTGAAGAGGCTGGTTGGCAAGAGGGGATTGGGAGTAATCCCGAAGCACCGGTGTAGAGTTTCCAGACACTGCAATGCCCACCTCATCTTCGCGGGGCGTAGATGAATCTTGACCTCGTGATCTATCAGGTCTATGGGAACTGCCGCTTCTCTTTCTTAACTTTTTGGAGTCTGATCGTCCAAGCCTTGGACTCTGATCAGGGTCTTCGTCCGTCACTTGGATCTCTGGGGCGTCGGAAGAGTGGCCGTTTGGAAGCGATGGGACTGGTGGCACTGCAGATTGCGAGCTCGTCGATCGATCGGCATGGCGTTCAGGTAGTTGGGATGCCCGGTTTCGATGGAAGATACTGCTGCGGAAGCTCTTGGTCGTGCCTGCAGAACTCTTTGGTGGGACCAGATGATCTGACTTCTTTGGACCTTCTTCGAGCTCCAGCTCATGGAAGAGATTGCCGAAGAGACCAAGTAGCTGTTCACTCTGGTTGACAGCGGCCTCGGGACCTTCTAGGACTTCGGTGAATGCGAGCTGTGTAATGCGAGTTTGGAGAATACGCTCCTTCTCCCGACCCTGCAATCGGCTGATTAGAGAGCGCTTTGTGCCCCCAGGCCCATTTTGGGAATGTCTTGATGAACGTCGCTCGCGATGAGCTTTGGGGAAAATATCTGCGGGGAAATGCTCAAACGCTGCCTCACATGATCGCTCAGCGATGTCAAACTCTTGCTTGGCACTAAGCAACAATGCGAGAAGATGCCATAGCGGCACAAGATCTCGCTGTTTAGAAAGGTCCTCGGCCACAGGAGACGAGTTGTGTGAAGCTAGAGCGGACTTTGCATAATCGATAGCGCTATCCAGATCTCTGTTTTCAGCCAACGTAAGGGCCAGTGTATATAGAGAAGCGAAACTAGTCTCTTGACCGAGCTCAGGGTCAATACTTTTCTCCAAGTACTCAATTGCTTCACTCCGGATCTCGTCTCGGGCCTCATTAAGGGGGGTGTAGCTAGCCCAATTGGCGAGACCAACCCCGATCGCTCGGTAGGATATTGCTAGTACGGCGACAGGGATATCTGGAGAATTGGTACAGTTAGGACCATGTGAAAGTAGGAGCTTCCCGTTGCTCTGACCCTCTGTTTGACTTGTCACCTGGCTATCGGTATACTCTCTGATAAGTTCCGTCAAATTCTTGGCTTTCTCTGCTTCCTCGTAGGACCCCAAAGAGCTCAATAAAATGATACCCTCGGACAGCGTTTGTAACAAAATCTCATCCTTCTCTAGTTCTCCGTATTCGGCCGACTTCTTAGCTCGCTCTTTGGCGCCAGTGACAATCTCGATGTAAGAATCCAGTGCCCGCATAGCAAGGTCGAACTCTGCCAGCGCCGAGTGGACATGGAATAGTCGTCTTAAAATCAGGTGCGAATGGTATGTTTTTGTTGCCGCGCGGTATAGAATCTGTAATTTCGGGTAAGCTCCCCGACATGAAACCAGAGCTGTTGGATACTATACTTACATCAAGGACATTGCGACCCACGACAGCTTGACCTCCATCACCGAGATCATTGTCCTGCCACTGAGGGCCGCATAATACCTCCCAGTTGCCAATCACTTGCTCTATCCATTCTTCAACCTGTGAGTTGTCGGAGCTAGCAGTGGGAAACTTGACCTCCCTGAGAAGGTTGCCCTCACAGATGGCCTCAACTCGACGCAATTCACTAGCAAGCTGCGGGCGGCCTGGCCCATCGTGTGGAGATGGGTAGGCCAAGGCATCCTGGAGTACAATTGTAAGGAAGAGATAATAAGACTTCCAGATCGATGTACGTGAGGGTTGGCCTGGAGCACCTGCATATGCAGCCTTGGGAGAGCCAGCGCCCCCCTTGACCGCAGGATGCACAGACCACAGCCTAAACAGCCGAAGTGCAATCTCCACGTGTCTTGGATCTGAGTATGGTGTGGCCGTGCCGGCTTCTTCGCTGGCCATCACAGCTCCCTTCCCAAGTAGTGTCTCGGTCCAGCTCAGAAACTGGGAATTGGCATTGGTGGTGAGCTTGCCGTTACTGAGCCACGGGATTAAGGCTGCGAAAGTCTCCAAAGTTTCACCAATGCTTGCAACTGTTGACTGCGCAGAGCCTAAAATCAAGAATCAAATATCAGCTGGTTAGTCATATTACACCGGAGGGGATACAGAGTCCAATATCTGTGGAAGCCGGCCTACCCTTAATATAACATCCCTTGACCAAACAGACCTCAGTCCACATAGATAGGTCATGTCCTTCGTTCAAGAGAGCATCAATAGTGCCTGTGAAGTCCTTAGGAAGTCGACTGGCCGCTAAACCCGGCTCATTAAGAGTCCAATGGATCCATCCTAGGCATACACGAGCCTGTACGATCTCCTGCGGGGTGCCGTCATTGTTCTCAATCGTTGTCAACAAAGCGGGAATCAGTTCAGGCAAATTAGGCGTAGATGCGGATTCGGTAGTTGTCTTTTGCTGCAAATATGCTACGACTCGAGATTCGGCAGTTGCAGTTTGAATGACACCTATTGATCGGGAAGAGGGAGATCTCCGAGTTAGCGCGCAAGCCACCGACGCGGGGAGGAACAACTTCTCATATGTCCGCAAGTTAACGTACAAGTTCGGTTCGGGGCGTGCTTGGTGACCTTTCGGATCAATTCAGGGACTTCTTCCCATTTCCCTTGGGCCCGCGCCTGGTCCAAGGCCACGATGTAGCGTTGTCCCTTCTCGGCATTGCCTCCCTAGCGCGGCGCGTCAGCATACGTTTCTCGAGGTCAGGAGTGCCAACGTCGGTGTATTTTGACACCTCCGAGGCGATTAACCAGACTCACCGCCATGATGTCAGGGTGGTAGGATGAATGCGCTGAAGAAGATGCAAGAGGGACAATCCCATGCAGCGCTGGAGATGAACGGGGCCGGAGAATGATCTGCCCCAGGGGGGTTGGAAAGTGGAGGCCTTTGCGTATTGCTTTGGTATGTAATTTTACCCGAGGCCCGCAGTCTCTCTTCCAAGGTTGTTTAATGTTCACATTCTTGTATCCGGTCCCAATCATGTGGGTCCGAGCTTCTTCCCCAATGGAAAAAAAAATCACCGATAAGAATTCCCACCTACAGTACTCTCTACATTCTCATTCTCCAACAATCAAAGGCTGGAAAAAGAAACCGAGATGTCGGCCACTACTTTGCGTGCGGTTACGCATCGATTGACCACCACTCCGGTCGAGCAATTGCCATCAATTGCTTCGTTTCTTGCAACCTCATTAACTGATTGCGCCGAGCTTCTATCTGCTCCTCAAGCCCAAAAACAAGGCAAATCAGAAACCGACCATGCAGTGCAGATCCACAAGTTGAAGACTCGCTTGGCGAGCTTGTTGCAGGACCGCAGTATTGAGGGTCGATGGACTGCTGTGGTATTGGCCAAGGCCACTGTTGAAGCCGGTCAATGGGAAATTTTACGCGGTTACGAACCAATCGTGCGCAGCTTGATTAGTATTCTAGCGGTATGGGCATTCCTCTAAAACGTGGATATATATATTCATTCGAATCTAGATCTGGATCTAGACCTTTGGTTCAAATTTTTGACATATCTGCTTTCTCTAGAAACCCGATCCAATCTCCACACGAAAGTTGGCTTTGATCACATTGACCCGCATATTTCACCTCACATACCAGTACCCGACACTGGTCCGAGAAATCACTACCCCTCACCTGCCAGGTTTCATCACTGCCGCCCTCAATCTGGTCTCAGTGTTGGTGAAGCTACCTTCGGGGTCGACCCGGAAGGCCAAGCCCAACACCCCATTCATGGAGATTGTGCTTCAGGTCTGCTTGGAATTGGTTCCTCGCCATGCGACAATTTTCCGCCCATTTGGGTCTCAGCTGCGATCCCTACTGACCGAGATTCTCGGCTCCTCTTCGATGTACTTCCCAGACCCAGTGATGGATGCCGCGGAGCAACTCTTTGCGTCCCTGCATAAGTGTGCGCCAAAGGACAAGGCTGGATCTGGCTGGACTGAAGATTGTAAATCAACGGTTCTTTCCATCCACCGAACAGCCGATTGTGTTTTCCGCGCCGTGGTAGAGCAGTGGGAGTCAGTCGACGGAAATCTGGTTTTCACTCGACAGAATTATAGCAATGAGTTGGCCGATGATGGTACTGATGCCTTGGGGCTTCCAGGTTGGAAGGGTGTTCATGCTGGAACTGATAGGTTAATAATCCTTCTGCGCATATTGTCAAACTTTGTTGCCATGCCATCTGCAGCTGCTGTCGCCCTCCCCATCGGTTCCATTCTCGACCTTACATCTCGCCTCACGTCCGTAACCTCTCCCGCAGACGGAAGCCAATCAAGCGTTCAAGCCAATGCTCAAATTAGCCGCGATGAGCGCGAAATGCTCTGGGCTGAGCTGCCTCGCATCCATATTGCCTGCATGGACTTGCTTACACAGGTTATCAGTGTGTTGGAGACCAGCGCCACCCCTATTACGCAAAACATTGTCGACCAGATAAACTGGGTCTTCAAAAATGAAAAGACCAGCCGAAGTGTGCGTTTGGCTTCATATGATCTGCTTCGCGATTTGGTTGTGCTCAATGGGCCTGCCATGTCAAAGCAGAGTGTTGCAGCTATCGCAAATGTGCTGCGTGTCTGCTGCCATGATCTCTTACCCCCTACCGGTGACTCCAACTCACAAAATAAGCCTCAAACCGATTCCAAATCAAAGAAAAACAACCATACCATTGCAAATGCCGATTCATTCTTAAATCCCGATCTTCAAAAGAACCGCAAATCGCAAATATCTTCTCAATTTCCTGAACTCGAACGAGCGGCTTCGGGTCTCCTTCAGAGTGTGCTGACGTGCATTCCGTCGGAACACCTCGCCGCCTCGATTCGCACTGAAATCGATCGCACAATCATTCTAGTTGCCGATAAGGATGCCATGCTTGCCAGTGTTCTGAACCCCGTGCCGGCAATCAAGGGCCGAGCGGCGGGTGCTAGCATTATACCTTTCTTGGTACGAGGTTACGCGGACAAAATGGAAGTCGAGGCCTTGGTTCGTCCCAGGATGCCAGTCTTGATGACTGCCCCAGAACTCGATGGGTACGCCGAAGACGAAGACGAAGAAGAAACTGATGAAATGGCCGATGAGGCTTACAATGTTGCTCCCGGGACTACTGATTTCTTGAAGATTCCCACTCCGGCACCAGTTGAAACAAAAGCAGAGACTGCAGCTCTCCCAGTTCATCCACCAGTCCACAAGCGAACTTACGTTGAGGAATCAAGAATCCACACTCCTAGCCTGTCAGTTGCAGGTGACAAGGAGGTCACACAAAGCAAAAAGGCTCGGTTTGAAGAAACTGTCTCTAGTAGTGTGATTCAACCATCATCGGCACAACAAGCCTCTGATGTGTCTCTGCCTCAAAGCGCTGCTCCAGTTGTGCAGAAGCAGACTAAGGTTATCTCTCAAACCTCAGTTGCCTCAGCGGCGCCTCCTTCTGAGGATGACAGTGGAGACGAGCTACCTACATTGAACATGGACTCCGATACTGATGATGACGATGACGATGATGAAGACGTCACGATGGAAGGTTGAATCTTTGTATAATTCCCAAAAAGTTTACAACCAAAAGCTTTGTATATTTCAATAGAATTCGCACCAGCACTTGAAGTTTATTATGTGTATAATTGTTTCTAGATATTTATGCACGTCTATGTGTATTCGTCTTTTAATAGGTTTCAAATAACCCGTACACCACTGCCCCAGTATGTTCCATCACTCCAATACGCAAACCAAGTTCCCTGCCAGCACCACCATCCTTGGCCATTCGCCAACCCAAAGCCACGGAGGGGACTAAATGGCACAGGTTCCATCAACCAGAGACCGCCCCGAGCAAAGTCATCTGCGATTAAACCTCCCGAAAGTAACAACCAGAAGAATACAATTGTAGCATTTGTTGTCCGTCGAAGCCACCGCGGCGTACTGCTCATGGGAGTCTTTGGGACAATCACTGCTTTGAAGGTATATTCAACAATGATGGCAAGACTCTGTAGAAAGAAAAACGAAAACGGCCCGGTGAGAGGCCGTGTCCCCTTGAACTGTGTATAACTTCCACAGGCATGCACAAAGCCACTAAGTGCGAATCCGATAACAATATAAGTGACTCTTTTGACATCGGATTTTGTTCCCCAGGAAGTTGGAAGTAAAGATAAAACCCATCGTGCCGTCGCTGTGAACCCGTATCGAAAGAGTTGATGCCACCATTGGCCCCAAGCACCTGCCAGTCCATGATCAAGCGTTGGCGAGAAAAAAGGACCGAAGCTATCGGCATATAGCCATGCTGAATCTAAAGGCGCGCCAGTTAACTTACGGGATGCATTTGGGAATGCTAACGACAGCCCAAGGAAGCATATGGGATTGAACGAGGTAACGAAGTTGAGCGCAATATATACACCCATGCAACTGAAAAAGCAGTGATAGAAGCGAACCCCCAAGGGAATGGATGCGAGGAAAGAGAAAGGTAGTGGCGGTACTACATCTACCTCGACTGTACCTCGAAAGTAGGGATCCCTCATCATGATAACTTTGAGAGCGTCGAGGATAAGATATGATGTGAGACATGTTCGGAATGCTCTCCGAAGACGAACTTTGGCAGTGAGACAAGATGCGTCATTCTCTATACGATGGTGTTTTGAGAGAAAACCAGATTTCAGCTGTTCATTGACTGTCTTAGGAATTGGGCCTAGACGCGGAGCACGCCAGTTCCATTCTGGACCGCGGAGGTTGAATAAAAGCCCAGCGCACCACTCAATCCGATGTGTAAATTTAGATGGATAAGCTTGCCAGTAAAACTGGGCATGATTATCTACATCAGAATGCATGGTATTCGCTCGTGACGAGATTTCTCTCCCTGGTTTAAGGCCGGGGCCATCTATATCGGTTGTAGTTCGTTCAATGCGCTGAAAGTCACGCTCCACATCAGAGAACACGAACAAGGTAGCACTCCATATCAGCCACCAAGCAACAAGCATGCCAATCATATAGCCATTTCCGCCAAGCAGAGCTCTATTGGTACGGAGTGCCTCAATCCCATATGCTAAATTCAGTGCAAGAACCAACCGCCTGAAATATTGGCCACCTTGGCGTTTGGGAATAAGCAAGGCGACCCATGGTAGGAAATTGAAGGAAACCACATGGTAAAGAAACAATGGCTTGAAAACCCCCTGTTTAAGCAAGACGTGTAGCTCGGATTCGTTCTTTTCGGTGAGATATCTAGAGAAGCTAGTGCGGGGATCAGCCATTGCGGAGAAGTGCCACTAGGCCCGGGAGTTTGACTGCTACACGCTAAGCATATATGTATATAAGGCGTGCGGTCGTTGGAGGAGTTGATGGTATTTCTTAAAGAAAAGGGGTTCCATAGAATGAGTGCAAAGCACCAATCATCAAAAACTAGCAGAAAAAGCAAAAAGGCGAGTTGAATCAAGTTCAACTTTGAGATAAGTTGTGTTACATCCACGTGACCATGCGTTTTGGCAGCGGCGAATTTGATAAGTGCATCCACATTGGGCTTAGCGTTGTAACTGTATTTACCAAGCAGAAGACCGTGGATCTCAGCGGTGGAAATGCACCTCTTACTTTTAATGTACTAGCAGCGAAATTTTAATACTGGGAAGAGACAAATGATGAGTACTGTATATATTATATCACTAGAAGATCTCATATATGGATTCAACCTATTCAATGTGTCCCAATTGCTAGGTGATTGACAATGATGTGGTGTTTTCGAGGCTATCAGAAATACATGCATTGTAATGCAATGACGCACTAAGCTCAATTAAGGTAGGTAGAGTTATCCCACCGCGTCCGCGTGGGTTGGCTCTATCCATTTCTCCTTATTTCTCCTCTTGCTTCATCCACATTCCGATGACGTTGAATACTCGATTTGAGAGTGATCGGAGTTCCAATTGCATAAAATCATTTTTAGCACCCGATAGCTGAATTTCCAAAGTTGAACTCGGTGCAACTACCGTCCATCATGACGCAATATCCCAAAAAACGGAAGTCTGATATCGATACTGTCGATTTGAAAGGAGATGATGCAGGTCGCCCATCGAAAGCAAATCGAACAACTCCCTACTTGGACCCACAGAATGTTAGCACGGGCCAGAGATTTGGCGAGAGTGCTGATTACATTCCATTAACTCAAGTTACTGGCGCAGACGAGGACGATGCTGAGGCTGAAGAGCTTGTTCAAGGAACCCAGGGCGCAGATGAGTCTTCAATGTCCAGTAATATGCACTACGGTGAGTTTTGATTGATTATATATATGTGGAACATGGGCTGAGATTTTTATTACTAGGTACCTTGGACACCAAGATTGTGGGATGCCGCTTCTACACTGGAATTGCGACTCCCGGAGAACGTGTGATTTTGCAGCGAGACCCTCAAAACCCGTATGATCGCAATGCAATTCAAATCAACAATATCATGGGTGCACAGATCGGCCACATTCCAAGGGGGGTTGCTGAAAAGCTCGCTCGCTACATGGTATGTCTAACGACTTGCCCAATTAAGATATCAGCCGTTAACATTAAATTTATATAGGACTCTCGTGAACTTCTAGTTGAGGGAATCCTCACAGGCCCTAAGTCTTTCTTTGACTGTCCTGTGGCTTTGCCGTTATACGGCACACGTAACCCAGCTGAGCGGATCACGCTGAAAAACAAGATGAAGCAAGACAGACTCCCGCTTCGGGAATTCAACGATGCTGAGCGCAAAGAAAAGGCACGCATTAAAGCACTTATTGCTGCGAAGAAGGAGGCAGCGAAACAGGCTCGTGCGATGGCTCTCAAGAAAGCTGCAGCTGAATTTCAGGGCAATGAGGATTCAGTTTTTGCAAATCTCTCGGTTTCAACAGGCCTGGGTGACACCGAAGAAAGCTTTGAGGACCTGTTGAACGAGAGCAGCTATTTTAATCCCAGGGAAATAGGCCAGGTGGTAGAGAACTTCGGACAGAAGGAATCGGAAATGGCCAAGATGCCGATGGCTGATACTCCAGCTGGCCTTTCGACCGAATTACTTCCATACCAAAAACAAGGCCTTGCGTGGATGATCGCTCGCGAGTCCCCGTCACTTCCCTCGCCTGGATCCGACGCCGTTGTACAATTGTGGAAGAGAAATGGTGCTAAATTCACTAATGTTGCAACCAACTTTTCGACATCTACCCCGCCAAGCCTGGCCAGTGGTGGAATCCTTGCCGATGACATGGGTCTTGGAAAGACAATCCAAATAATATCTCTCATATTAGCAAATCCTACGCCTAGAACCTCGGATTCCTGCAAGGCGACATTGATTATTGCTCCTGTAGGTGTGATGAGTAATTGGAGAAACCAAATTCAAGACCATTGCCGGACCGAAACTATGCCTCGTGTTTTGATTTATCATGGATCTGGTAAAAAAGAGGCCGAAAAGCTGGCAGATTACGACGTGGTTATTACTAGCTACGGTGCCCTTGGCGTGGAGTACCAGCCAGAGGCCAAGAAACCCCCTGCAAAGGGTATTTACTCAATTCAGTGGCGGCGTGTTGTCCTTGATGAAGGTCATGGTATCCGAAATCCCCGAACAAAAGGCTCTCTCGCGGCCAACGCTCTCAAGGCGGACTCGCGCTGGGCACTGACCGGAACACCGATTATCAATTCACTTAAGGATTTGTACTCACAAGTACGCTTCTTGAAGCTGACGGGAGGATTGGAAGATCTTGGAATTTTCAATAGTGTCTTGATTCGCCCTCTAACCAATGGCAACCCCGAGGCTCGTTTGCTTCTCGAGGCATTGATGGGGACTATCTGTCTTCGACGGCGCAAAGATATGGAGTTTATCAATCTACGACTGCCGAAGCTTACTTCCCGCATTCTTCGTATCAAATTCAATGAGCACGAGCAAGAGAAATACCAGGCGTTTCAAGCCGAGGCAAAGGGCGCTTTGCTGGATTTCAAGGACAAGCAGGGGGGCTCAACTTACTCACACTTGTTGGAGGTTATTTTGCGTCTACGTCAAACCTGCAATCATTGGGCTCTCTGCAAAAAGCGTATCGACAAACTAATGGAAATGCTGGATAAACATAAAGTTGTGCCACTTACTCCTGAAAATATGAAAGCCTTGCAAGATATGCTTCAGATTCAAATCGAAAGCCAAGAGGTCTGTGCAATTTGTCTCGATAATTTTGATGCACCTGTCATAACTGCCTGTGCCCATTCTTTCTGCAAAGGCTGTATTGAACAGGTCATTGAACGCCAACATAAATGCCCTCTCTGCCGTGCCGATATCAATGATAATAGCACGCTCGTTTCGCCTGCAGCAGAACTAGGTGAAGATACAGAAACTGTTGAAGCAGACCCTTCAAAGCCGAGCAGCAAGATCGAGGCATTGATGAAGGTTCTTACTGCGCAGGGCCAAGCTCCTGATACCAAGACAGTGGTTTTCAGCCAGTGGACTTCTTTCCTCGACCTTGTGGAACCCCATCTGGCGCAGCGTGGGATCAACTTCGTCCGTGTCGATGGCAAGATGAGCTCCACAAATCGTGATAATTCGATCAATCGCTTTTCCACCGAGCCAACTTGCATGGTTCTCCTTGCTAGTCTCAGTGTTTGTAGCGTTGGACTCAATCTAGTTGCTGCTAATCAAGCCATCCTTGCCGACAGCTGGTGGGCTCCAGCCATCGAAGATCAAGCCCTGGATCGAGTCTACCGACTAGGGCAAAAGCGAGAAACCAATGTCTGGCGATTGATTATGGAAAACACCATCGAGGAGCGAGTGCTCGATATCCAGGGACGAAAACGCGAACTCATGCTGACTGCATTCCGGGAGACTGGTAAAAAGAAGGCAGAAGATCGAGCAACCCGTGTGGCCGACCTCGAGTCCCTTTTGACCTAAATTTCGGGGCAATTCTGATATGTAGAGTCCCTTGTTTCATTTACTTTTTGTGGGTTCCGGTGGCGTTTCAGATAGACTACTACGAATATCCGGCGCAGATCTAGGTGCAGGCACAGGTGGCGGTTGTGTGATGCTGCCTCAATTTTGGCTTGTTCGTGTGTATCTGGCGATTTCGGAATGTTTCTTTGCTTCCAACCTTGGAATCTTTACTCCTGTACCTATTCGTATTCTTCTGGATATCCTTTCATCCGGAATGTAGATCCCCCTCATCAAACTCTATGAACTCCTCCTTCTCCAATTGGAATCAACCGTTAGGATCTCCGTGACGAACTCTATTTCGTTCCTCAACCATGGAATTCTCCCCCGGAATCGGACCTCAACCCCGACCACCTTAACTTAACCACCCCGAAAAATGCTAGCATTCACCAACCATGCACGACTCCAGCACAAACTAAAAATTTCATTCGCAAGACCCTCGAATCCCAAATATGCACATGCAGAATGGTCAACTGCGAAGCACCAGTCGATGGCATCGTCGGCGCATATACGGGTAACAGTTTCGCCGTCCAAGCCTCTATCGCCAGTCTCCTCGGATGTGCCCTCTACAGCGCCCTAGAACTAATAGTCCTGATCTTCTCTATATTCAACATCTACCGCGGCCTATACTTCTGGAGCCTACTTATCGCCGCATCTTTAGGTGTCATCCCCGATGCACTTGGCCTAATCCTGAAATACTTCGAGCTCGCCCCGATATGGGTCCCTGTAACCCTTTCCACGGCCGGTTGGGCCATAATGGTAACCGGGCAATCGCTCGTGTTATACTCGCGACTACATCTTGTTATGTTTAACAGGACAGTTCTGCATTGTGTCCTGGGAATGATCATTTTCAATGCGATCGCGATGCAGATTCCACAGATCATTGCGTCATACGGTGCTGTGTATGCGTGTCATACGAAGTTCACGGTTTTTTTCAATGTGTGGGAGAAGGTCCAATTGACAGTCTTTTTTGTTCAAGAGATTATTATTTCTGGGTGTTTTATTGTACAGACTATTCGGTTGTTGTCGACTTATCCGAATCGTTCGAAGAGGAGGACCAATATCATGTATCAGTTGTTGGCGATTAATACCGCTATTGTTTTGATGGATATTGCACTTTTGACTTTGCAGTTTATGGGGCTTTTTATTACGCAGACTGTGTTGAAGTGTTTTTTCTATACTGTGAAGTTGAAGCTGGAGATCGCTGTTTTGTCAAGATTGGCTTCGTTCGTGAAGTCGCAAAGCGATCAGGGGTCTTCAGGTTTAAGTCATTTACAGCAGCATTCATGAACAAATTATTAGCTGTATAAGGCAAATTCTATATCTTATTTGTTTACAAAATTTGAAGCCTTTGCTTTACGTATAGTGACAGACCTATGGCGCATATTTTTTATATCAAGGTTGTCGTATCGTATACAACCGATGCTGCCATCTACTGTTCACAACCTCAGGGCTCCGCGATTAAACCGTCTTGGAAGATTCTTAAAACAAAATTCGAAATTTTCTTATTCATACACGTAAACTAAAGATTAGATCCCTCATGGGATTCGTACTTCTAAGGCTAGAGATTTTATTGAGAATATGGTTTTGGTTTGAGAGACTAAAAGAAGTAAGAGGGGTATCACAACAGAATCAAGCAAAAACGCCTAAGAAAAATGAAGAATGCTGGAATATCACATTCATTCAACGTGGCAACGATATTACGCCGCTGGCACTTCCGACAACTGTCGGTTTGGTTGGTTGTTGGCTGATGGACTTGTTGGGGCGGGATTATCGATATCAGCAGATGCGACGGTGTTGGAAGAGGAGGCACGTCTCCTCTGTCCTTCCTTTAAGGGGGACGGATGTGGGGTTTCACGGGTAGATGCTGGCCGAGCAATGTTATCATTTGAACCGTCGGTCATCATGTTTGCTCCAGGATAGAAAGGACCTCCGAAGCTGTGCATGACTTCGGGCGGGGAATAAGTGCTTTCATCCATTGGACTCCCGAAGCTAGGGATTATTTCAGGCGGAGAATAACTTCGTTCGAAAGATTGAGACCGACCGACATTTTGTGGACGAATAGGACCCGTGGGGGCACTCATTGGGGAAATATTGGCGGTCGCGCTGTTAGTCCCAAAGTCGGATGTAAGGGGGTCAGTATCTTGTAGTTCAGGTACCGTGCTGGACAGGTTGTAATTCTCGGTTCCATATTGTGACATATATGTGGTTGTTGACTGCGGGAACTGGGACAAATACTCATTTTCAGCATAATATGGAAACTCCTGCTGAGGGCCTGTGGCGTTGGAGTCGTTAGCCTGTTGCTGTGGCAGAGCCCAACTTTCCCACTGAGCTCGGAATCCATCTGTTTGAATTTCAGCTTGCCTCGTTTGCCTTTCCAAGAGGCCTTGCTGAGAATCAAGGAATGAATTCACAAGGGATATTTGGGCATTGGGGTATTCATTTGGAGGGCGCTGGATCGGATTTTGCGGCTGGATTGGACCTGCATGTTGGGGCAGAGTAAGTTGCGATCCATTGGGAAGAATGGGTCTATCTGCAACCGATGGTTGAGGTTGCTGAGACCTTGCCATCTCATTCCAACGGAGCCGCGCAGCTTCCATAGCAGCTCGCTCTTCACGATCTCGTCTCTGTACCTCTAACATGTATCCTTGTGGGTCAGTGCGCCTGAGTTTGTCCAATGCTAGCCTGGAATCGACCTCTTTACGCTCTTGCTCAGTCAAACGATCATTTTCATCATCCTGCAGAGTCGACAAGGTGATCCCCAAAATACTCGCTGCATCATCGCTATTAATTATGTGATCCAAAACTGCAGGATCCTTGCCCAGGACATGCTGAAGTGAGTGCCGTTCTTTCTCCTTGACGAAGAAAAGATACTCGGTTTTCTTCTTTTCGCCCTCACGGAGAACATTTTTCTTATCCACCACACGGACAGAAAGCTGAGACTTGAATACAACCTTGTTGTGGATGACGTCCTCGAAAGTTCCAGCGGCCACAAACCGATAGACAAAGACTGGTTTCATCTGGCCCAAACGGTATGCGCGCCCGATCGCTTGTTCTTCCCATGTTGGATTGAACAAGAAGTCGAAAATGATAACGCGGTTAGCTCCAAACATATTCAACCCAAGTCCACCGGCTCGGGTAGAGATGAGCATGACTTGTGTATCATCATCGTCACGGTTGAATGATTTTGTCATTTGTTGCCTATAATAAGTTGGCGTTGATCCATCGATACGCTTATATGACGAATGCCGCTCTTTTAAAAAGGAATCAAGGTAATTGACGGTTGGTATGCTCTGAGTGAAAATCAGAACCTTGTCCCCGACCTTTTTTGACTCTTCGAGGATTCTTCCTAAAAGCACGGCTCTGTGGGACAAGCTGGGGTCTGATAGATTTGGCACCGTTTTGAAAATAGTCTCGATTTTTTGAAACAAGGAAGACGGAAGACCAGCTTCGGCAATCGAGTTGGGCATAAACGAGCTAGAGTCATCGTTTTGCTTTGTGCGATCTTTCAACTTTTCAAGAAATGGAACCGGATGATTGCAACACAGCTGCATGATGGCCAGCCACTGCCACAAAGTCGTGAGATTGCCATTGAACTTTGTCTCCTGGACAAACATGTTGTAAGCAGCCTTCTGAGTCTCCGTTAAGGGAACACGAAGAATGAACTCAGTTTTAGTAGGCAAATCAGATGCAATTGCTGAAATACTGGCCCGATTGACCTTTGGATCCATGATCATGTTCAACAGCTTCAGTGCAATAAGACCGGCTCTTCTTTGTGATCGAGTACTGTCGAGATACAGTCCTGCTTGGATTGGCTCTACAAATTTCTCCTTGAATGCACTGGATGTTTCCAGATAACCTGGTGCGATCCAATCAATCATTTGGAAATATTCCATCAGGTTATTCGCAAGAGGCGATCCGGTCATGGCAATGCGACTCGTGGTTTTAATACGCGAAGCCGCTTTTGAGATGGCTGAAACGCCACTCTTCAATCTATGAGCCTCATCAGCAACCACAATACTGGGTGTGGACAATAGTATGTTATCGACGATTTTCTGCTGCGATTCATCAAATGTGTTCGAAGAGTTGGAAGACATCAGTCGTCGAAACATGTCATAACTGAGGACGAGAATGCCGCCGTTGTTTTTCCAGGCTTCAAGGATAGCAAGTCTAGTCGGGGCATCCGTATAAAAATTGGGATTAATGTCATAGAAGGTGCCTAGGTAGTGATCGGGTGGTGCCCAAAACTCCAGCTCTTCTAGCCAGTTGTGTGACAGAGAGGACGGGCATAAGATAAGAGTCTGAGACTTGTGGAATTTTTGAGGTACTTGTGCCCGAATCTTAGGGTTTTGAGAAGCAGCAGCCTCCGCGATTGTAACTAAAAGAGATATTCTGCAGAAAGTTTCAAATGAGTAAGAATGGGCCTGACTGTTTTTTTTAATACCGAAGACTTACACTTGCATTGTCTTGCCTAGGCCCATGACATGTGCAAGCAAACACCCCTGCATGTTGTCGCCTTCGCAAAGTTCGCGCCACATGAATTGGATTCCCAGCAGTTGGTGTGGTTTAACAAATTCACCAATACCTGGATTGAGATAGAGTATCGGTTCTTTGAAAGAGACTACTTGTCCTGCTGGGTCACTGTTACTTAAACCTAGGCGCTCTCTATCTCTCCTAAAGGCCTCTCTTGCCCGGTCTTGTTTGGCTTTCCGATCTTGGGCAAACGATTGTGCATTGTTTTGCAGTTTGATGACATGCCGCCTTTTCCGTTTCAAGCGATCTGGGTCAGTAGAAGTCCGGTGCGAATGGTTCTCGAACCTGAAGTCGAAATTTGGAGATTTCACACTTGTTGATCGACGTCGTGAAGAATTAGGATTCCATTTATTGTAAGCGTGAACCAACGCTTTGAATTTGTGGTAGAAAATTTCAAACGTTGATTCAGCACCAGGCTTGATAGCCTTGAGCGCTTGATCCAGCAGATTTTCATCTATACCCGATGGGTCTAAGGTGACACAATGAAACCAAGACACAAATAATGCAGCAAGCCGCATGAAAAGCTTGCTGTCTTCTGGGTCCTTGTACTGCATCTCCCGCTTGTTCTGAATCATCGCTCTGATGGCTTCTTGGACCCCTTCGACGTAGAGTTCAGGAAACCATTTATCCAGGAACATACCGAAAGACTTGATCTCACTTGACCGCAATTGCATGACACTTTTTGCTAGCAGCTGGATACGATCTTTTGATTCCATGATCATTTCCATGGAAGTTCCATTCAGCAAATCAAAGAGTTCGGCATGTTCAATGTCGACGGGAGAATGTATTTCTTGCATAGGGGAACCGATTGATTCACAGTCACTGATGATAATTGGGCGAGCAAAAGAGCTCCTCCTTGAACTCGGCGAAGTTTTAGTAGACAGAGCCTCTGGGGGTCTAGGACGTGTCAAAGTGAGCTTGACGGGTGTTGTAGGGTTCAGAGGAGGCGTTTTGACCATAAGCTCCCTATCCACATTATCTGTTGGCGACACTGGATTGAGAGGTGGTGTCTTGATCAGTGTTTCAGCAATATCCTGGTCTTGCTGTTGTTGTATCGATCGGGATGAGCTAGATGGTCTAGCAGTAAAATTGGCTGCCGGGTCGATATCCATATCGAGAAGATCTTCTTCATCTTCATCATCCTGAATAAAAGCAGTGGGGGGAGCTTTCAGTGGAGGATTGGCATGGCGACTTTGGCCCATCTCAACAACTCGCTGCCGTTTTCTGAGACCATGTAGTGGTTCACTGTCGCTTGACGATGGAGAAGATCCTAGGCTGAAAGGAAACCCACGAGTAGGAGCAGGTTCGGGACGTAACTCTTTTGACTGGGCGCGGCTGTTTTCATTGCCTGAATAAATAGAGACAGATACTGTTTCATGGCCAAGGTCGACCTGCTCAATATCGGTCTGATCAAAATCGACTTCATCGGACGACATTTCCTCGTCAAGGGAATCATCGGTCAAGAACTCTGTCCCAGAATCCAACGTTTCATCATCACCTGAGTCAACCTCTCGTATTACTCGAGCTCGAGTATTGTTGACCCGATGAGGAATTTTCGACGGGCAAACGTCTGATTCCAGAGTAGCTAGCTTCCATTTGCCAAGACATCGATCGGATATTGTCGGATCCATGTTCTTGCAGGCTTTCTGTAGAGTCTGAGAGGATCTGTATTCGAAAGCCAAAATTCCCTCCTGCTGTTTCATAAGACGGCTCTCTAGATGCGCAATGTCGGCAGAGAAGCGATTCTTTTCACGTTCAAGATTATTGGATTGCCGAGAATGCATCCACATTTTTCGTGCCTTCGGAAGTTCCTTTGGAAGGGATTTTTGGCGCCATAGCTGTTCTTTTTCCGCAGTGTATTCGGCTATTAAAGCCTTGCACTGCTCTCGTGGGAGAATAGGCCTTGATATATCGAGACTCGGGTTATCCTGCACTATTGCACGATATGTCTCATTGTCAAGCTCACCTTCCGATTCGGACTCTCCATAAAGCGGGAGAGGACTGCTTGTGTCATCATCATCGTCATGATACTTTTGGGTCAAGTACTCCAGAAAATCTTCTTCTTTCTGAGTTCGCGCACCAGAAGGTGCTTTCTTGCCCAGCGTGGCAAGGATCTCTGGCGGTTGAAAGTTCCCACTTTGAGCTGCAAAGGTATTGCTCAATATGTCATTTCCAGAAGAATTGGATGTAATATCCGGCTGCACTAAGCTGGGGGCAATCCTCCGTTTGGGTTTCTGAGCATTATCGACAATGCTAGATTCCTGAACAGAAGGCCGCGAGGGAACGACGATGACAGGAGTCGTCGCCACTGGCACGAGTTTTGCATGATCAGTTTGAGTCCTATCTCTCACTTCTGGGGTTTCATTTTCATGATTGCTTCTCTGGGACGACTTGTATTTCGGAGATTTGTCTTGCAGCCACCGAACAGCTTTCATTAAGCTAATTCGGTGGCCATATGCTTTTACACCCATATCCTTCAGACCATCATTATCGACATGCATGAGAACCTCCCCACACATCTCATTGTCACGGAGTGTTGCTTCGAGCTTGGCTGAATCGGGGCGTGGAGTATTTGATGATTGTGCCCATGGTGCAGGTCCTGGGTGACAGAGAAAATGTACCACTTGATCCACTGACCAGTCAACTGGATCTGTCTTATCAGTAGTGGCCATTTTTCATTGCGGGGGGGCCTGTAGATGAATGAATTTGAGGTTTCTCACAACACTGCATGCTCCGATACTCACCAATTAATGGCCCCCAGTATGAACAATAAACTGCAAGGCTTGATGAACGTTGATACGGTAGCACAGCGTTGCGGAGATCAAATGGTACAGATGTATCGTAAATCAATCAGGGCACGGTGAGAGTCGAAGAGGACGCGACACAAGTAAAGGAAAAGTGAAGATGAATCAAGTTGCTACAAAAGCTATTCAGAGGGTGCTATATGCCGGCAGTACACATGAGCATAAAGGGCGGTATGATTTGATCTAAAGGCGGTGAGGACGGAGCACGAGGATGATGATACCGGAGGCGGAGAGAAAAGCGGTCGGCGGTCAGCTGTGCAATTTCAATGCGGAAACCAGTATTCTGCCGTATCTAAGGACATCACCCCGCTGCTGATAAATCAAATCAAATCGCATTATGCCCAGGTGGGGTGAACCTGAAGATCTATTCGAACAATTCCTCCAGTATCCTACACAGCTTGCTGCGGTCCATTTACGACACCATGGCCAATCCAATTTATGAGAACTATCCTCCTCAATTGACACCGGAGCAGAAAGAGTTCCTGGTCACGGCCACCAAAGATTGGGCTATTCAAAATGGCCTAGCTGTTCGACCGTCCCCTGCAATTCTCCCCGAGAGCGCAAACCCGAACCATGTCTTCGCTACGAATGCTCCCGTGACGCTTTTCCCAAGTCCTTTCCCACAGGCCTGCTTTAAGGAAGCCGAGGCGCTTCAAACCGTTTACAATCAACTTTATGCCGCGATAACGTGCAACGAAGAATGGCTGGGGAAGGTAATTGAAGAGTAGGATCTGCAAAGATAATTAGTTCTTGAGGTTTTCAAGCTAAGATTTATTCATCTATAGTTTGATTGACGTCGATGATTTTGTTGCCAATCTATGGAAGACTCACCTGGCTGTGAAGAAGGAAGGATATGTCCAGAATTTGTCTTTGGGTTTATACCGATCCGACTACATGGCTGATGTTACCCCGAACCAGCCTCCATCCCTGAAGCAGGTGGAATTCAACACAATTTCTTCTTCATTTGGCGGGCTTTCCTCGCTCGTAAAGTCGTTACATACCGAGCTATTAACATCACCGCCGAGCTACCCCCCTCATCCTCTCCTCCAATCTGGAACACCACCTGATAACACCGCCGTCGAGACTCTTTCTGGTGGGCTTGCTACAGCTCATAAGGCATACGGATCATCAAAGTCCTCCCCGGAGCTGCCATTATGTGTAATTTTTATTGTACAAGATGAAGAGCGAAACGTGTTTGACCAATTGGCCCTGCTGAAGCGACTGACTGGATTCCATAAGATTCCAACTTTTCGTGTGAAAAGCAGTCAGATCTTAAATGAGACCTCTATATCTACTTCCGAATCTTCTCGACCATTGATTTACCGACCTCCACACTCACCATCATCTGCCTTTGAAGTAACAACAGTTTATCTCCGTGCATACTATTCTCCCGATGAATACAAATCTAGCCGTGATTGGGAGGCCCGTACTCATTTGGAACGATCCGCGGCTATCAAGTGTCCTACAGTGCTTAATCAGCTGGCCGGTTGCAAGAAGATCCAACAGGTTCTGGCAGAACCCACAGGACCCGACCACCTAACGAGCTTTCTCAATGGTGTTGATTCTTCTATCATTGCTAGACTGCGTGAAACTTTCGCTCCGCAGTACGACCTCTCGACAAATGGTCAAGGACGTGATCTGGCTCTCAATGCCGAGACAGCCATGAAACATGTTCTGAAGCCGCAGCGAGAAGGCGGAGGAAACAACATCTATAAAGCAGACATTTCCGAATACCTTCGAAGTATCCCCGAGTCTGATTGGAAAGGCTGGGTCTTGATGGAACTTATTAATCCTGCGGAAAACGCTGAGAATGTCGCTCTGCGTAATGACGGTGAAGTTATTCGCGGAAATGTCATCTCTGAGCTAGGAATTTACGGCACTATTCTATGGAAAGACAACGGGGAAATCCTCCATAATGACCAGGGCGGGTGGTTGTTGCGAACAAAGGGCAAGGAAGTCAACGAGGGTGGAGTAGCCGCGGGCTTCTCTAGTTTAGATAGTGTTCTTCTTTACTAAGCAGGACTTTGCATAACTATCAAAAAGCTTAACATTGTAAATGACACTGAGATATCTATAAATTTACTGCTGCTTTTGAAAAAGAACCCCCCCCCCCCCCATCGTTATCGGTTGCATTGTTATAAGATCGATTACACTTTCCCAAGAATCAAAGCTTAAAGTTCAATCGCAGTTTGAAGACATTCCATCGCCGAACACTTCATTTGCTTCCAAAACCTTTACTCAGTGTCACTCGAAGACATTGGAGCCGTATTATCCACCACCCCGTCCTGTTTCTCTGGGTCATCCTTCTTTGCGGCGGCGGCTGCATTCATTTGGCCCAAGAGTGCCGCCATAATCTTGTCCGCCTCGGTAGCAAACTTGCAAACACTGCGAATCCGGGCTCCATACCTATAGAACAAAAATGGCACAGGCATGCATACAAGTGCCAAAAAAGCGGGAACAGAAGCAGCCCAATGGTATCCAAGATTTTCGAACATCTGAGTTGTAAACATAGGACTAAAGAGTGAGATCCTGGTTAGCGTCAGAGTAATTATAAACCAGGTTTTGATCACTCACAACGCGAATCCAAAAAGGGCTCGCAAAATAGCATTGGCAGCAAGCGAGGAAGCCGCAAATACAGTATATGCGTCCACGGTATAGTTGATCAAGCTGATAAAAAGAAGAACTTGTCCAATACCGAAGAAGGCAGTGCCGATGAGCGGTACTATCCAATGTATACTATCATAGATTGTCCAGGCAAACCAAAATAGACCAATTGGAAGCAATACTCCTCCAAGCATGGCAGACCAAAGGCGCTCTTCTGGTGGATGGCGTCCTCCGGCTTGAGTAAGAGTTTTCTTGTATCGCCCATCGAAGACAAGATATATGAAGAATGCAAGGATCTGGCCAATTAGAACACCCAAAAATGATAGTCCGCTTATTCCCTGAGACCAGTGGCGCGAGTTTTCGAAGACGATAGGGAAAGCTGCGAATTGCATGTACAAGATGCCATATACTGCACTGGTCAGCATAAGTCTAGTTTATAGTGTAGTTTCAGCTAGCTTACCGATCGCAGTATAAATCGACAGTAACAAAACAATTGGCTCAAAGAAAAGCAGCATCCAAGGTCGTACTAGAGCTACCCTCAGCACCTCCATCAAAGTCTTCGACCCTCTTTCAACTTCAAGCTTGCTCATGTATACGCTTGTCGTCATTTTAGACAACTTCGCAGCACGTCGCTGAAGAATACACGGCGCGTAAGTCTCAGGAACAAAGATAACACCAACGATCCACATCACGGCACAGAATATCACCCCCAAAGCATCCACCCATCGCCAACCCGCCGCTTGGCTAAGGAATCCACCACAGATAGGACCAAGGGTTGGACCCATAAAAGGCGCAGAGCAGAAAACAATAAGCGCCAGCCCGCGTTCCCGCGCAGAGAAAATATCCCCAATCACAGCGGCAGCATTGACGACAGCAGAAGCACCACAGCACCCGGCGAAGAATCGCAAAACAAGTAACGTTGTTATATTCTGCGAAGCGATAGAGCAGGCCCCGAAAATCGTACACAGCCCAAACGAAATAAGATAGATTACTTGGCGACCGAAGATCTCTGATAAAGGTGCCCATGACATTGGTCCAATAGCGAACCCAAGGACATATAGCGATACTGTAAGAATGGACACCTCCGTACCTGCATTCAAGTTGACCTCCACCTGCTGAATGGAGCCAGACATAACGGCCGACTCGAAGGATACAGCTAGTGTTCCGAAAGCCATAATTACGGTAATCCACCATTTCATTGGCTGGCTGAACAGCATAGGGTTGCGGGGATCCTCGGGGATAAAATCGACGGCATAAGGTTCATCGGGTATACCTTTGCCGGGATAGTCGTATCCAAGAATTTCTTCAGTGACGAGTGATCGCGAAGCCACTAGCCGAAAGACAGAAGGTTTGTTCGCCATTTCGAAAGATATAGATATTGACTTTGTGTAAATTGGTTTTGTTCTTCATGATGCCAGTATCGTGTTCGTTATTCTTCGAGATATATTGCTCCTGAAGGGGTTAGTGACCAAACCCCATGCTAGCAAGTGGCGGACTTAAGGACAATTTCCGTGGAGTCGATGAGCCGCAAGGATCAGGAGCTATGGTAGTGCTAAAAGGAGTTGGCGTCTTCATCTTGGTCCACTAGGAGCTGCTAGTTAAAAGAGTGCGAGCAAATCAAAATGGGTGGATGGGGTTCCACAGCGGAAGGGCCCGAGGCTTTAGAGATATTCCAAGGTTATCGCCGTGTGCACCGGAGATAAGCCGGACACAACCTTGGGAAGGAAACCACTGATTGTTATATACACTGGGCAGCCCGTGGGGACCTATTGGGAGTGGCTGGGTTGTTTTAAGTCTTGACATTAACTGCATTCAGTTCTGTTTGGAAAATGAAAATATTTCTTTTAAATGAACTTACCAGTATAATCTACAGTATCTATAAGATTTATGTCTTCATTTATCTTTCGATTCGTCTTTCTAATTCCAAGGTTCTTTCCACTTGCTTTTCTATATATGCAGAGCTTACAGTACAGATATCTGTGCACTAGGTGATAAAGGTCAACATAGGGCTAGGGGGGTCTTTCCCGCTGGGCGCTATAGTCCTCCGTATAGTGCTATGTGCTGTATGCGCGGCAACGGGATAAGACAGATTCCAAAATCAACTTGAAGGAGTACGGAGCTAGCCCGGTGCCCGGGTGGTACATAGTATTGTAGTAATTAACGTGATTGGTATCCATGGATGATGACTGACTGCCGAAGCTTCCCAATGAGCAGATTTTTGCTTCTTGGAATTGATTCAGGTTGAATTTAACTTTTTGACGGGAGCTTGAATTCCTATTACTATTCCAAATACCAATCAATGCCGCAGCCTTAGAAGGATAAGATAGTAAGCATGTCGTCAATATTGGTACTTCGCTGTAACGGGGGGACTTTAAAGTGAGAGTGGCATCTGGGGTGTGGGGAGTAGCAGAGGCTTCGGTACGCAGAGTGGGGTACGCGGGGGTTACATTGTGGAGACAATGACCACCTTCAATTTCAACAGAACAGACGCGCATGTTCTCTAGCCGTAGCTTCGATTCTGAGAATAATACCGCTAAGCTTAGGATATGCATTGCTAGTATGTTATTTGAACCTGGATCTTTTAATATTGTCTTGGGATCTACTGGGAGCGAATCTGACAGTCAACCTGACCAGAGTGAAATGATTTCGGTGTTTCGGGTCTTTTTCGGGTATATCTGCAGCAACCCATCTGGGAAAACCTACACGATCGCAGAGACTTAGATCTAATAGAGGTAAAGTAGAATATCATATTTTATGTTCCTTTACTATTTTTATGTCATGCATTAGCTCCCTTCAAATGCGGGTCCACTGGGAAGCGTACCATCACGTGGACCCGCGTTTCTGTTGTGTGATGATGCATTTCGAATCTTCCTTTCGCATGGATCCCCGGTACAAACTGTTCGGTCTTAGGAAAATAGTACATATGAGTCAGTTTACCTTGCTTATTGGTATCTTGAATCTTCTAAGAACGGTAACAGGAGCTTTGCAAGCAAGTGCCCTCAAGTTCAATTGATCAGGACTTGACTAGATTGGATATAAGAATAGAGATATAACAAGTAAATTACCTCCAATTATGGTCACGACTGTTCCGAAGTCATGGGCTATAGGTATCAGAGTTAGGGACTAGGTTCCCATAAGCGATTCAGGTCTTGCTTATAGGCTTGGTTCCAATGAAGTGGGATCACATGGCCTAATCCGTAAATGATGGTAATTGTTGTTTGCACAGTATCTCTCGGATTCGAAAATTTTATTTGTATTTATTTGATCTCTCACCTCCAAACTTCCCTTCTTCCTTCCCACTCTTCTACCTTCTGTTTGTCCTTCGCTTCAACAAGCAATCCCCACGCGTCTTTTTACTTCTTTTCTTTGAACACGCTCTTATCTCATGAACACTACTTCCTTTGAAGAGCCTTGAGTCAAATTTCTCGAGTTGATCAAGATGGCCGGGTCTCGTTCCCAGGGGTAAGTGTGAAAGTAACATTCAGATATGAAGACGATGCTGACCCATTTCACTTAGCATGAACCGCAATGTCACTGCCGAGTAAGTACAACAATTATCATATATTACCGTAGTTTGAAAGGTTTCACTGATATATTTAGGATCCGTAATCCACTTGAAGGTATCCCGCGTCACCAGCTGATGTCCAGCGTGCAGCAGTATGCCCAGGAACACGAACTCCTAGACATCGTCCCCTTCCTTCGAAAGGGTGCCATAGCAGGCCAGAATCCAAGCCATGCGTGGAACGCAGAAAAGCTTGAGGGCTTCGGTGAGCTTGATGCCGAAGATCGGGAAGTTCTCGTTGTGGAGCGTACAAGCCGATGGAAGCAGCCCCGAGCTTTGTACTACACCATTATCCTGAACTCTATTGCGGCTGCAATTCAAGGTTGGGATCAGACTGGTAGGTTCTCAATGAGTTCTACAACTAAATCCACTAATATTCTGACTGTTCTAGGCTCAAACGGTGCCAACCTAACCTTCGATGCTTTCTTTGGTATTCCTAACAATGCCCCGTTGTGCCCTGACAAGCATACCTGCGACCGCAACCAGTGGATCGTGGGGCTCATCAATGCAACACCTACTATTACGATCTGTCTTCTGTAAGAATATCCTTAATTGCTCTTATACTTGCGTTCTAATCACTGATGGATTGTCTGTCACAGCGCCGGTTGGCTCGCCGATCCCCTGAACAATCTCTTCGGCCGCAAAATCACTATTTTCATTGCCAGCATTTTCAGTCTCCTTGCTCCCATCGGCTCGGCCTTTACTCAACACTGGGGTCAGCTGGTGGCTTGTCGTGTGCTTCTGGGTATTGGAATGGGCTTGAAAGAGGTCACCGTCCCCGTCTACTCTGCTGAAAATGCACCAACCAATATCCGTGGAGGTCTGGTCATGAGTTGGCAGCTCTGGACTGCATTCGGTATCTTCCTCGGAACTTGTGCAAATCTAGCAGTCAAGGACGCCGGCAAACTTGCATGGCGCTTACAGCTTGGCTCGGCCTTTCTACCAGCAGTACCTTTGCTCTTAGGAGTTCTTTTCTGTCCAGAGTCTCCTCGCTGGCTTATTCTCAAAGGAAGACACCGTGACGCATACAATTCTTTGATTCGTCTTCGTAATAGCCCTCTGCAGGCTGCTCGGGATCTCTTCATGATTCACTCGCAGATTGTGTTGGAAAAAGAGATGCTGCAAGAATCTGGCTACGCCAAGACCAACAATACATTTGTTCGCTTTAGCGAACTCTTCACGGTACCTCGTCTGCGTCGAGCAGCCTTGGCCTCTGGAATTGTCATGATAGCCCAGCAGATGTGTGGAAGTAGGTTTACCTGTTTCCTTTATTCAGCAGGATTCCTTACTAACACTATTTTGCTTTTGTCGCGCAGTTAATATCATCGCATTCTATTCCTCGACTGTCTTCTCGGTATGTTTTCTTGGAGTTCGAGTCTCAGATATCTTTAAAAGCATGCATGTACTAATCAAGTATTAGCTTGCCGGTGCAAGCAACACCGAAGCACTCTTCGCATCATGGGGATTTGGCCTGATCAATTTCCTCTTCGCCTGGCCCGCAGTGTACACGATCGATACATTTGGCCGACGAGGCCTGTTGATCTTCACATTCCCCCAGATGTTCTGGACACTGTTAGCAGCTGGCATGTGTTTCTGGATTCCAAAAGGTGACACAGCACATCTCGGTCTGATTTCGCTATTCATTTACCTATTCGACGCGTTCTATTCTCCTGGCGAGGGCCCTGTCCCATTCACATACTCCGCCGAGGTGTTCCCGCTGTCTCACCGTGAGATCGGGATGGCATGGGCAGTCGCAGTCAATAATCTTGGGGCAGCAGCACTGTCTCTCACGTTTCCATACATGTTGCGTGCCTTCACTCCCCAGGGCGCATTCGGATTTTACGCCGGTCTCAACGTTGTCGCTCTTGTCCTGGTCTTCCTTTACATGCCTGAGACAATGCAGCGATCTCTGGAAGAAATGGATTATGTGTTCGGGGTACCTACTCGAACTCATGCTAAGTACCAGCTCACGGTGATACTTCCCTGGTGGATCAGACGCTACATTTTCATGCGCAAGGATGCTGTTTGTCCTGATCTTTATCGGATCCATGAGGGAGTCGACAAGCCGGAAAATGGACAGAACAATGGAAATTCAGCCAGGTTTGATGCCCATGATAAACCCTTGCACCACTTTGAGGATATCACATCTCTGGATGAGGTTTAGGTTGCTCACAAAAGTTATTCCGTCGATCGACTTCCTTTTGTTGTTGAAACCTCTTCGCCATCTCCACTTGATATCTTTTCCTTGTGTATCTTTCACCCTTTTTTTTTTGCTCTTATTCCCTATTTTTATCATGATATCCACGTCCCGCTTCTCCCAAGTTTGACAGAAATCCCCATTGTTGTTTTGCGCGTCAATAGGATGCTCATATTGCGGGCCCTGGGTAGAAGAAGACACGCAGGCTGATCGGCCGATATGAGAGCGATTCCCCAAATTTCATTTTTCAATCACAGGTTTCTTTTCATTTTCATAGTTGAAGGCATGGCTTCGCTCCAATCTATTTGCTATTTGCGGAATAACTCGATTTCGTTCAATTTTCCATTTCGTAAAGCTTATCAACTTCACTTTTACATCTCCGCAAGGATGAGTGGTAAACATACAATTATCCGTTTGATTGAACGCAATTCCCGAATATATCCACGTGGAATTTATGATCTTCATATTTCCTGCTATGTGAAGCCCAATGCGTCGAGTAATCGCATAACAGCTGTTGGAACAAATAGAGTTGACGTGTCAGTAGCTGCCGCTCCCCGCGACGGAGCAGCTAACTTGGCTGTCTCGCAGATCATCGCAGAGGTGTGTGTACTCCAGCCCAGTCGCAATCCTAACCATTCGTTCCGAAATAAAATACTAACTGGGTTGTGCTTCAGGTTTTCAAAGTCCCAAAATCCAATGTGGAAGTCATCCGAGGACTCAAAGGACGCGAGAAAATGATATCCATCACCGATATAGCTATCGGTGATAACAAAGATGCATTTATACAACAATCAACCCAAGCCCTGATCAATGCGACTAGCAAAAAGTAAATACATCGACCATCACCAAATACTTACACCTAAACCCGCCATCACTGGGATAACGATACCGCGGAGTCGGGATCCCGTGACGTAAAATTCCGCTTCAACCCAATTACAACATTCCAACCACATCAACATCCATGCCTCAAATTTAAAAGATGGACACAACGACAGATAAACCAGCAAAAGATACACCGGCACCACCACAAGCCACAAAACGAAAAGCCAATGACACCAATACCCCCACAATCCAATTCACATCTCGAAATCCACCATGGACCTACCTAAAGCTTCAGCTGTAAGCTCCCCGACCCCAAAAAATAACACAAGCTCAATCCTAACAATTGATCTATCGCAGTATTCCGCAACCTGGCTCCTTATCTACACAGCCCTTTGACGCGCTCTCCGCCCGTACATACCTCTCCTCCGCGCTATCACAATACCTAGGACTCACAGGTACTGCTATCCCGATCGATATCCTCAAAGTCGAGGGGGCTTCGTCAGCCGAGGATACGCAAAATACCTCCTCGACCACTACTCGGAATAAAAGCTTTGTTTGGATCCGTGTACCTCGCGATGATGGAGCGGCTGTTGTGGCTGCGTTGAGCTCTTGGATTAGTGGTGGTGGTGGTGGTGGGAGCGGGAGCGGGAGCGGAGCAACTTTTGCATGGAGGATCTGCGCGAAGGGGAATTACCTTGGTGCTTTGGTTGCGGGGTCTGGACGGGACTTGTTCGTTCCTTAGTCTGCATCTGGGTTGGGTTTTGGATTTATAATTTTTTCATCTCGCAGATCGACTGGGCTCTGGCTTTGTTGATTCAGAACCCGATTATCGCCCTGACGCCAGATTGGCCTGATACTGGTTGCATACTGCGCTGTATTTTAAAGGCCTCTAGCTGCAGATAGGAAGCGTGCTAGGGTTATCCAGGCTGCGTACAGCCAGTCGTTCCATCCCTATAATCCCTATATTCATTGGCGGCAAGAAGGTAGTCCACAGGGACTGTGGATTTTCCACATATCTTTAATCCCCCAGGGTATTACCAGCAGAACGTGCAAATCTATTCCTACAAGGTTCGGGATAGCATGAAGAAGGGTTATGAGGCAAGGCGACCATAAGCTGCCAATCAAGATCGTGAACGAAAGATTCAGATTCAGTCTTCACAACAAATATCAAACAAATTTAGAACTTCAGGGTTTTTTTTCTATTGAGCAATGCACCCTTCAAACGCCCGGAACTCACATGCTGTCACAATATTAAAAGCAATTTGGTCGCTGAATCAAAATGCACTAGATGCCCCGAAGAAATGTAGTTCCAGTTCCTTCTCGCATCATTCACCATACTAAGCCCGTCCTTCTAAACAGACTGCTTAGACATTGACCCATTGCCAACAATAGTAGACGCGTCGGACATGGTCGTGGGGTTCCCACTTGGAGTCGGGCTAGAAATAACCTTCGCCTTCAGCGCAGCCCGAATATCCTCTACGCTTCTCCCCTCCCACTCAGAATATCCGTTCGGGCTCAATGGGAACATGACAAGGTTTTCATCACGTTGCATGAAGTCATCCACCTTGGGCGGGGGTGTGGCTGTCATGATGTCCAGCTCTAACGCGATCTGGCGACAGTATGTATCCAGTGGTAAATCGTTAACATCCTGACCGAATGGGTTTTCAATCTCGCTTCCGATAGTAGCGAGACCGATAATAATGTACGCGGCAACTGGATGGGCATGTTAGCTTACATCTTGTATAGTATGGTGCAAATCAGGTGTACTCACCAACAGAGGCAGGAATGGTAATCCAGTGAAGAAACTGGTAAAGCTGGAAGGGCAAAACAAGAACATAGATCCACGAGATCTGTGCAATAGCAATGGAATACGCAGATGGAAGAGGGGTGTCCAGCACCCGCTCAGTACCAGTAAGAACCTCATTCAGTGTCGACATCATAGTAACTAGATCATAAACATTAGCCCCATCAATAGATAAGATAAAAGCAAAGCGTCTTACTAGCTTGACTCTGGTGTAAACCCGACTTCAAAGTTCCGTTATCCACACAAGAATCAATATAGGCAGAAATATGATTCAGGATTTCGAGGGGCAAATGTCCGAGAGGCTTCTTAGATCTCTTGATGAGTTTCCGGGGATTTGACTCCGCAAAGGAGACACCGAGATACTCGCCCGCAGACTTCAAGGTACCCTTAGCCTTAGGGTGAACGACATTGTGATCATGTGCGTCCCGCGCGAATGTATCAAGGTACCCGACTAGTCCAGCTAGATCTTCATAGGCGATATCAGGTTCAAAGCGAAGCTTGTGCTTGAGAGCGACGGCGAAAGCGAGAATAAGGTTCATAGCGGATCTATGAGGCAAAATGTTAGCATTGGCTTCGTGATCTAGGCCATTGAAGGTGGCACGGACAGCTTGCGTAAGAGATCCACTTTGCCCAATTCGCCTTCGCGTTCTCCGGTATTTACCCAGATGGTACGAGACAAGTTGCGGGATGTTTGAATAAGTTGGGACCAGTATTTACGACCATCAGCCCAGCTGGATAGATGTCAGTTTGCGTTCTTGTTTATGTCCGTTGTGTATATAGATAGGTTAAGGAATGTTGAATTGGAGCATACCGTTCATAAGCCGTTGAGCTTCGGAAAGACAATGCCAAACCCACCACGAAACCCAGCACGGTGAGTAGGATGTCATTGACGCCGACTAAAGAAGAATTCTGGTATGAGAACGTTGTTTTGGTGGCGTGACTGATGAGAAGGAGGATAACTTACGATCGTGCACAAAGTGCGAAATAGAAGTGATCAGGGTCGCCCATCCGGCAACCAAGAGCATAGGTAGAATCATCTTCGGAGTGACACTACCATGCATACGCAAAAAGATAGGCCATTTCGAATGCTTGTCCATATCACGGGGACCATGCTAATGAAGCAGAAGACAACGATGTTAGCATTGACTCCATGACTGTGCTTCAAATGATCTCGGATAAACCGATAAAGCTCATTGGGGTCTTTTCGCCTGCACGTACAAAGTAACGGTCGAGTTCACTCGAATCTTGCCTGTGCAGATGAAACTGAGAGTCTCGCGAGTCGGCGAGATGCTCCATGAAGGTTGGACGGGGAGTCGGCGCCTTAAAGCGGGGCAGTTGCTGCTCTTCTTTTGTGTGAAATAGGACATCTTGGTGATGGTCGACATGGGCTTTTGTTTCAACTGGTACAGGTGGAGGGGCGGCGCTATCAGAGAACGGTGCCGGTGCATCGCTCGGCGATGCAGGGGAGTGGTCGCCCATGGTGTGACTGATTGTAGGATATCAAGATAGACAGGAAAAGAAAGGAGGAAGGAAGGAAGGAAGGAAGGAAAGAGATAGAGTCGGACTATTTTAAAAGATCGGAGTAATAATGAGAGTAAGAATCAGAAGAAGGCTGAACAGAAACAGAAGTGAGTTAGTATGAAAAGAAGGAAAAGAATGGAGAAATCGCCTAAAGATGCATATATAGAGGAGAAAAGGAGAGACGAAAACCTGGAGTCCGGAGAATTTTTACATTTTTACATATTCTTACATATTTTTAAACAATTTTTTACACTTTTCCTCAAAGTGAAACATGGCGTTTACCACCTTGTCAGGGGGCTTTGTTTCATGCCGATCTAGACTGCGTCCAACGCGTCGTTGTTGCTTGTCAAGGTTCCGGAGTGGAGAACGTGGAGCCTCATAGCCACGTCGCTCCCATAAATTTAGAACGAGTCAGTCAGGGGATGCGGCTGAGTTAGGGCATTCCTGCAGGTTCTTCACGTTTTTACTAGTAAATCATTCTAATATGAGATCATACTGATCTTAATTAAATACGAAAGGAACAGTGCTCGGGACCTGCTCAATCAATCAGAGCCTGTTGTCAACTGGTGTGGTACCAGGATGCGCTGGCGTTTTGGTTCGGATGTGGATACCGTCCCGACCCGCAGTCAAGATTCCTTACTCCTACTTGCTCCTACTCTGGACGCCAGTCAGAAAGGAGCGCTTACGCCCCCATTATGCCCTGTACAAGATACGAGACCTCTTTAAAATTCAGTCCCTCTTTTTTGTGTGCGTTCATCAATCTAGATCAACGGGGAATTTCTCCCGGATACGCTGCCCATAGCGTGTGAAGAGAATTGGCACTGGAACAAATGCAAGGGCAATGAAACCTAGGAGTGAATTTCCCCAGCCAAGCCCGAGGCTATCGAAGAGCTTTGGTCCCGCCAGTGGGATCAAGGCCCCCACGAGTGACCGCACGGTGGTTAGCGTGGCATTGGCTGATGCTGCATAGGCGGGGTAACAGTCGATGACATAGGTTTGTACGGGAAGGTACACGCCCATCAGACCGAATCCAAAGGGCGCCATGCCGATAATAGGCACGATCCAGAAAACACCCTTGTCGGCGGACCAACCATACCAGAAGAAGCTGGCGGGGATAAAGCAGGCATAGAAGATCATGGTCGGAAGACGCATCTCAGGCAGGTGTCTGCCGCCATTGCGCGCGGTGAGTTTCATCAAGATACGGTCATTGGTGAGTGCGTTAAGGGTCACCCCGAACAGAAACCCAAAGCCGATGCCTAGATAGGCCAGACCGGAGATACCCGTCGACCAGCCATATGTGGTTTTGAAGACATTCGATATGGTCGTGAAGAACAGATACAAGAGGCCATAGACGAAGGCGATGTATGTGGATAAAAGTGCGACAATGGGCGACTTGAAATACAGAATGACCGGTCGCCTTAATCCGTGCTTCAGCATCTTTCCTAGTGAGGGATTCTTCTCCTGATTTGGCGTATAGGCACTGCGAAGGTCAGAGCGACCGAGTTCTTTCGATAAGCGCTCAGTTTTCCGGCGGATCAGAACAATAGCATACGTCTCCTGGTTCAAGAACTCGATACCAAGTGATACTACCGCACCCAGAATCAATAACACCCAGAAGACCCATCGCCAGCCGATAGTTTCACCCATGAACCCTCCGGCCAGCGGCCCAACGCATGGTCCGATTAAAGGACCCAAGCTCCAGATAGACGTTGCTAAACCACGTTGTTCGATCGGAAACATATCCGCGATAGCACCTGCTCCTAACGTCAGAGGTCCAGATCCCCCAATACCTGCGAAGAGTCGACATATAATCAAAGTTTGGATATTCGGCGCGAGAGCGCAGCCAATCTGCCAGACAACAAGGAACCAATTCGCACAGCTAAGGACAACCCGGCGACCATATATTTCACTCAAAGGGGCAAGTAGAAGCGGTCCACACTGTGAAGCAATAAGCAACCACATCGAACAATACGCAAAGAAAATTCAAACCCTGCACAATGTTCTAATATCGAAGAGGTGGATGCTTACAGCGTACCCAAGCAAATAAATGCTAACACTAAACGAAAGAATCGTTTCATTGGTTACATCTAATTCCTCCCCAACAAAACTAACCGCTGGCGAAAACATACTCGACGCCAATGGCGAAACGAAAGTAATAGCGCTCACAAGCGAAAGTAACCCCCATTTTTTGGCGGCAGAGAAATTCTGCGGATTCTCAGGATCATCTTGTCCATCCCACCCAACAAGTCCGCGATCTAGATCTGTCTCCGGGTACCGTTTTGTCGGCACGGGTGATGGGCTTTCGATGTTCTTTTCTTCGGTAGATGGGTCAATATTTACGTTTGTTTCGGTTTTGGTTGTTTCTGCGACCAACTCTTGCGAGGAGTGATCGGCGGTGATCATGCCGAACTTGGTGCCCTGTTAGGCTAATCCCTGTCTGCTTTGCGGCCGTGATTAAAATGAAAAATGTAGATAAATATTAGTGATGGGAGAGTATCAACATGAACACCAGCTTAACTTCGGGTTGAATCCAGTTGAAAGAAGGTAAGATTTGATTTCAAATTCAATTCAGATGGGGGAAGCTTATAAGCGACCCCGCTCCTTCATCCTAAGCTGCTTGGGTAGATGAGATTCATACAGCCGGAGTTTGCATAAGAAACGGGCATAAGAGCGAGTTAAGTGCCGCATAAGCACGAACCCATCAACTTGAAATAATCTACGTGGGCTCTTCTCTTATTTCACCCATTAACTAAATAAGTGCTCTATTGCCAATAAATTTTTTAAAATTTTTTATTTCTATTACTCTTTTTACCTTTTTACTTTAGCCAAATTAGCTTCAAGTTCATACCTTCTTTTCGCAAAGCTTCACACCACGATCCCGATCTTATCATCGGCTTTCCCGTTCACGGCGAATACGACACGTCCCGAGCGTTGCTCTTAGGCTTAGGGTAATTCCTGCCGGGCAATCGAAGCCACCATCAATCACATCTCACCGTACAGCAAATCATGATTGGTTGATCCTAGGATGCATTTTATCTCCGGCAGTTCTTCCGTCTCAGCTTGTGGAGGCGGTTGGCAACGCGTGGAATATGCCGATCAGCTTTGGAATGTAACCACTTGTTTCGGGTAAATGTTTTTGATTGGTTTTCTGGGGGTTATGAGATGGATAGTGGGGTTTGAATAAGTTTGTGCTTGAATACATCTAGATCCACATCATCTTCACAGAATATAGGGACCTGAGTATATGTGCAAGTCCCGTCTTCTCAATTTGAATTTTAAAATTTCGAGTCGCTTATTTAGTATGTATTATTTATTTGTTTTTACCCATATAATGCCCAGATATAGTAGCACTTGGAAATATAACACTTTTTAGCTGGTGAGACTTGATTGGTCGGGTCGGTGCAGTTCGGCGCATAAACCAACTCACATCAAGGCTCACTGACAACCGCGTTTGACACTCCCTTTTCAAGGTGTTGTATATTCTACTGCCCGGATTCTCCACGGGAGGGCGCAGCTCCAATTCCTTCAAGATGCAGTCGATCAGACGCGCGATCCGTTCAATGTCATCACTTCGAAAAACACCTTTTCAATTACCCCCTCGAGGCCATCCCTTGCCGCAAGATGGATTTGTAGACGAAGAGATTTGTCAAAATTATGATCCTAACCGATTTTATCCAGCAAATCCAGGTGATGTCCTCGCTGATCGCTATCAGATCCTGGTCAAGGTCGGCTGGGGCGTATCTTCGACCGTATGGCTTGGCCGTGATATGAAAGATTATTATTATTGATTTCGCTTTCTCTGAGTATAACTCTCAGAGACTAATTGTTCTTCTAGATCCGAAGAATAGCCGGAGACAGCTGTAGCATTGAAAATTCTTAATAACAATGAAGTGTCTGTTCATGAACGTGAAATTGAAAAGCTCATTGCGACGACGGATCCATCGCATCGCGGCTACTCCCTTCTTCGAACCCATTCGCATTGTTTCGAAATAGCCGGTCCTGAAGGGAAGCATTCCTGTCTAGTTTATAAGCCCATGAGAGAGCCGCTCTGGCTTTTTCGTATACGTTTCAAAGATGAACTTATCCCTCTTCCAATTGTGAAGGCGCGCATACTCTTCCGTTTGGCGGGTCTAGACTACCTTCATACATCATGCAGTTTTACCTATGCAATTGCGGATGTTTGGGGAGCAGGTGTATGGTAGCGCGCCTTGGGGGCATTCTGCAGATTCCATGATGATGCAGATGGTTCAAGAGGCTGGTTCCAAGAGGCTGGTTCTTCTGGTGTTGCTACTATGACGATTGATAATACCAAACTCTTTCAATGAGGAGTGGTACAGAAATAATGGATGGGATGAGTTACGAAATTAAAGCTCGCTTCAATTCGAATTTTCGATAGATATTCTTGTGGGCTCGAGGTTACTAGAAAATATTCCAAAATTTTATAGAGTAAAAGGATGGCGAGTTGGTTTCAGTGAGGTGCCTCGAATCAGATTTTACGGATTTCGAACATCAACAGGTAAGAAAATTCGTCAAAAGCAAGTTCGGCATCAATTAAAGCCTAGCTCCGGAACTTTAAAACTCTTAACTGCTACCGAAATGCAGGTCTTTGTAAAAATGTGATACTTTGGTCGATCAGCCTCATTTTTGGGTCCACTGTTGCCGCCACCCAAACTCACCAGGATGTCTACTAGACAAAGCCGAAATACTCGGAATGGCTGAGCATATCGATCAAACGTTAGAGATATATCTTATTGCTCCTTTTAGATCCCTGGTATACACTGTCGAGCTATTAATTTGATTGGGCGCTGAATGTCAATATATTCCCTTACTGCTATGATCTCAATAACGCTGCCGCTAATAGCTACTGTAGTTTAAGTTTCCATTGCGAGCGATAACTTGGATTTGCCAAAGCGGGGGATCGTTGGTCGACAAATTGTGAGTTTAGATTCCCCATGGGACTCTATACATCCAGCATCCCTCTTAAGATCCTCTTTGTTCATATAGAGCGTATCCAATAACTGGGGTAGCCCCCGGTATCTGAACCTATCTCGGCTACACTATGCGAACGCAATGCCGACCAGAACTAAATTCATACAGATAAAATATTCCTTTTTGAGAAGAAATCCCAGCAAGGAACTCAATTATACCAATAAACGCACTGAAATATGGGGCTCTTGACTCAATTTCAGAAATATGGCATTTGAACCCTGAAAGGGATCTCCAAAAGGCTTGACGATCGCTCTTTACAGGTAACGGCTTTCTAATGTTTATCAAGCTAGGCTCCGTATTGATGAACTTTCCGGCATTCACCCTCCCTACGTATGCCAAGTTTCATTTTCCTCTGCATATTTTCGGAGTTGTTCCTATTTTTGCTGCCGCCGAAATTCAAAGTGGACTACATGCAGAATATTCCGAGGGCTCATCGCTGTCGGGCATACGGAAGCACCATGTCAGGAAACTAGAAGCATTTGATCGACTGCACTGACTTATCCACTGCAGAGTCTAAAAACGAAGTTTCTCGTTGGCCCTCGACGGTTTAAATTTCGTCTTCTTTTCTTTGTTTTGGTCGATCCCACGAATATGATAAACTCTTGTGGGTCCTTCTATCTGCACCATTTATGCTTGGATAGATAAAAAACCCATTCCCCAGGTATTTCGCGGTGTGTTATGGGAGCTTTCTTTTTTCGAGACATTTTCTTTTATCTTCACTTCCTCTTCTTCTTCCTTCATAATTTCCAGGGTCTGCATGCGGCTCTCACTTCGCTCTTTGATATCAGCTCTTTCATGAATATCCAATAAGGAACGGCTGGTCTCCTTTGTCACTGCTAGTATTATATTGGCATCAGATTGGAAATTTTATGCTTAATATTCGAGAATATTCACTCTTTCAGCCTTCCCACATCCTTCTTATGCTCCGCCCATCATGCAACTCCCCCCAGCTGCTGTTATAGCGACTTGGCCAACTCCTAATTATGTTGACCCAGTGACTCGCGGGAATGGGGTCTTGGTTGTGAACATTATTTGTATCAGTATCGCATTTGTGATCACTCTTCTTCGTCTATATACTCGGATATTCATCACCATGACCGCTGGTACTGACGATATCTTGATCGTCATTAGTCTTGTCTTTTCTATCGCCATGGTGGTCATAACATCCGTTGCTACTGAGCAATGGGCCTATAATCGACATATGTGGGATGTGCCAATCGATTGGTTCCCTACTGTCGAAAGGTTGTTCCTTGCATTTCAGATTATGTTTTCTTGGGCTTCCACCTTTACCAAGATCTCAATATTATGGTTCTGTCGACGGCTTCTAGGAGTGGGAAAGGGCCTCTTCACAGTCTGGAACTGGGCTTTTATTGGTTCAATGATTTTCGTTACCATCGATGCACTTTTGTTCACCTTTATTACCACCTTCCAGTGCTCGTGAGTCTAGCTTATCTCTGCCTCTGCCTTCTGATTTCCTATTCATTACATCAATTCAACTGCTGATCCCTATTTCAGACCCACCAAAGCATTCTGGGAAGTTGATCCTCAGTATCCGCATTCATGCCTGAGAGACGGAGATATTGTCTTCGCGGGTAGTGTGATCAACATCTTTACCGATTTCTTAGTTACCATTCTCCCCATGCCCCTCATCTGGAGCCTCAATCTTCCCACTCGTCAACGACTAGCCGTCATATCCATCTTTGCCCTAGGTATCGTCGTCAACGTTGCGGGCTCTGTCCGTACGGTATACGCTTGGAAGAGCCAGCTCACCACATACGATCAAACCTGGGAAGGGTGGCCGGTTCTCATCGCTGCTAGCGTGGAAATTAATCTCGGCCTGGTACGTCTTCATAGTCAACCTGATCCAGATATGTTACGCATCAGTCGTCTAATCCCCTTTGTTTTCTCAGATCTGCTCTTCAGCTCCAGCTCTTCGGCCCCTCGTCGCAACCTTCCTTCCTGGCGCCCTCCCATCCAAGAGTATGAGAGCCTCCAGCAGTCGCCAAAGTCGTTCTAATAAGCTCTGGTCTTCAGCTAGTCACTCTCGAGCCTCCCATATGGCTATCAACGCCAACCCTTACCAAGAAAGTCACGAAAATGATCGGTGCGAAATTATGCGCACTGTTGAGATGGCAACTTGGTCTGAGACTCGATCTGAGCACGATGATATAACTGTTGAAACGGAAAGCCGAGCTGTCTCTCCTAATAACGCTGAAGTGAAAGAATGGCCTTTGGTGAGCACGTCTGTTGAGAGTAGTCGATCATTCAGGTTAAGCAAGTATGGCAATGAGTCGCCATCAGATGATCTTCGCGACCGTCAATAATTTTACAACCAGATATCAGAAATTTCACCCCTTATCAGCCAAAATGACGCTGGTCAGAAAAATGGAACGTCCTCGAATGAGGTCCAGAAACCAGAAATGGATTACAAGTTCTTTTTCACTGCATTAATAGGCAAGTCATCTAGTCCTTTGGGAAAGTACCCTCGGGTGCTTTGAAACTCAATTTAATCTACCTTCATAGGTATATTCCTTGCCTTCGTGGACGATACATTTGTTTTCACTACGTACGGGACGATCGGGTCTGACTTCGGTAATGGCTCCATGGGGTCCTGGCTGGTCGCGGCCTATAATCTAGGATTTGCCGTTTCGTTGCCCCTCGTGAGATCCCCATCCATAATAATTCGTTCGCGTTCTTTGGTTTGACATTGGCAGTATGGCCGAATCTGTGATGTCCATGGCTACAAGCGACCAATCCAAGCCGCTTATTTACTATTTACAATTGGGTGTGCTTTGTCGTAAGTTGAAAATCGAGTGAAATCTATAGGTCGCGAGGGAAACTTACTTTTCTCAAGTGGGACTGCAAGCTCACTGTGGACTGCGATTATTGGAAGGCTGCTCTCTGGTGCTGGTGGCTCGGGGATGACGGATTTACTTGTTGTTATAATCAATGGTTCGTGCATTCAAATACAACCTTGGAGAAGAGTGTCAACCAACATAGGTGTCTGAGTTAATTAATGATGAAACTGTAGATATGGTGCCCCCAAGAGAAGCTACAGGGTTACGCGCATATATCACGATCGTGATGACTGTCTCAGTTCCTGTTAGTGCCCCATTGGGCGGTGCTTTGACTTCATGGGTTGGCTGGAGATGGGTCTATCTCCTTCAGGTTCCGTTGACTCTCACTTGTTTAACCATGGCTTCTTTGCAACTGAAAGCGCCTAAGAAGAAGTCCGAATCTGAGGATGAGGTACAAATGTCTGATCGGACCGATCTTAACAAACGAGGAATCTTTTTTCTCGGCCTCTCTGTCATTTCACTGATGACTATTTGTCAATTCACTGGTGAAATCACATCTCAATCAACAATATGGTTGTCAATGCTAGCGACGCTATTCTTCGCCAGCGTCTTGCTTTATGGGATCAACGAACGACGCTGGACAAATGCCCCGTTGGTTCCGCTAGAGTTGCTTAAGACAAACGGAATCGGTGCAATTTATCTTACCCAAGTATTTCTTTTCTTCAGCTATGGAGGCGTAGGTCAATTCTACCTCGATTATCTCACTTTGACTGATCAATACCACACAGATCTGTAGTCATATCACGGAATAGTGGATCCGGACAGAAAAATTCGGCAATAGCGGTGCTTCTGCAACTATAATGCCAGTGGTATTTGGGAATGTTGTTGGCGGAACAGTGGGCAGCAGGATCGTGCAGAGGTATGTATTCCTTCGCTACGCAATACGAGATGACCCAGGTGAACTAAATCACCACCAGGACCGGGAAATACAAGCAATTGCTAAGTGCTGGCTGCATGCTCGTGATAGCCAGCAACATATTGATGGCCACAAGATGGTCACATCGACCACTATGTTGGGAGATGATATGCTACATTTTCTTGGGAGTGGGAGTGGGAGTGGGCGCTACTCTCGTATGTACTTTCACAGGACTGTCAGTATCAATCTCAAGGGATATGACAGCCACTGCTATGTCAAACTATTATCTCTGACAGCAGCTGGGATTGGCATTGGGCGTTTGTGTGACATCTGCAGCGAGTCAGGGGCTTTTTGCAAAATACCTGTTCCACGATATTCCCCTAAGTGGCGGTAAATCTGAGGTTTGCTTTGATGGTCTGTTTGTGCTATTGAGCTGGGCACAGCTAACATTGCCACTACTGACAGCTTATCGGGGAAATATCGAATGATCTTCGATTTGGTTCTACCTTGTCTGAGCCCATTCAGTCGATTGTAAGACATTGTTTCTTGCAGGCTTCTCGAATAATCCCTAGTAATGAAGGACGTTCCTAAGCCTGTGACTGCTTTCAGCTAACTTCCACATAGTAATATCTGTCGTCGCCTTGGTTCCAACCCTTCTTATATTCCTGAAACTTCCTGAGCAGTCTCTTGACTGACTAAATTTATCATATACTTTGAGGATTCTCTACATATGACAGCTACTGAGACTCCTTAAAAAAAAATTAAGACCAGTTTCCAGACTCCGATTCGAACCTTTCTGAATTAGGATCAAAAATCAAAAATCACTCCGTCTCAAAGGAGAGGGAAGCAAAAAGATGGACTCGCGGGGAATCGAACCCCGGACCACTCCCATGCTAAGGGAGTATTATACCACTAAACCACAAGCCCAATTGATATATGGCAGCTCAATTTGTGGCTTCATGAACAAAAAACGATTAGTTTGTGGGTTCAGAGTTAGGCGGACCCACTTGGACGTGGACGGTACTCGGGCCTGTTTCCAATTAGGAATGAGATTCCGATACATCCATTCGTCCCAAAGGTCATGGGACCAGATTGAGGCTGGGGAGTTGCGGAGTCTGGACCGCTAGTTATCTCAAATTGGAAGGCCAGGTAAAAAACGGACATGGATGGAGTTTCACCGCTAGTTAGGAGGGAATCGCTCAGGTTTGGGATGATTTTAGATGATATAATCGACCTCTGGGTCTAGTAGTCCATAGCGTTCCCCAGGGCTATATATATCCATCCATGCGGGGAATCCACGGGCGCATTGATCATTCTCACGTTGAAGGATAAAATATTCTCAAGGATATAGATGGCCTAGTATGAGAACTAGTAATTTGATAACTAGAAATATACTGTACTTGTCCGCTCTTTCATTCAAACGCGATCGATTATCCAGTCGAGTAATGCCGATAGCCGATAAGCCGATAAGACTACACATAAGCTTATCGGTGCTGATAAGGCCAGGATCCGGCATCATTGATTTTGATTTTTGGTGACAGACTGGTCTCTATGATATTCTTCATTCCCCACAAAGGAAATTTTTTACGGCAGGTAGGCAATTGAAAATAGAAACCTTGAGTGGAGGGCAGAGGCAAACTCGTTACCACATCGAATTGCCCAAAAACATCCACCAGGTACATCCACCTGCGTAGACTTTCTCGATTTGTCGAAAACCGGGATTACATTGCTCGGCGTTTCGACACCCAGCCGCTCCGTCTGATTGGTCCACGCCACCGAGATCCAATCGTATCAACGCGGGGGAACAAGCAGCTCCAAGCAGCTCCAGGTCACGACCGATAACAGCTTCTCTTGATATAAATCCGGCTGCCCCGCGATCCTTGTGTTTCTCTTCTACTATTATCTTCTTTTCTGTGTCACTGGAACCTGGGCTTCTCTTCACATCACTTACTCTCAATTGTACCGGATACAATTGTTCAGAGTGTTCCCTTCTTCCCCGCACGAGAGTCAATTGACCCCAACTCTCTCATTTTCTCTCACATATTGACTCCTGCAAAAAAATAATACACAATGGCCTCTGCTCTTCGTTACAGCGCTAAGATGCGCTTGGCGGCTCGTGTGCCTGCTGCTCGTGCTCTCTCCACCACCGCTCGCCTTCGCGCGGCCGAGAAGCCTTACTTCCCCAACGAGCCTACTGGCCCCTCGCTCTCGACTCCTATCCCCGGCCCCAAGAACAAGGCCGCTGCCGCTGAGCTAGATGAGGTCTTCGATGTGCGCAGCTTGAACATGCTCACTGATTACAACCAGTCTGTTGGTAACTACATTGCCGACCTCGATGGCAACAAGCTACTTGATGTGTAAGTGGCAAATCACTGGATATCAGTCCGATAAGACAACAATCGCTCACAGCTATATTAGTTATGCTCAGATCGCCTCTATCCCCGTTGGATACAACAACCCCCACCTGAAGGAGACTACCCAGTCCCAGGAGATGACCAATGCTTTGATCAACCGTCCTGCTCTGGGTAACTTCCCTTCCGCTGACTGGGCTAACATCCTGAAGACTGGTGCCCTCCGCGCTGCGCCCAAGGGACTGAACCAGGTTTTCACTGCTATGGCTGGTTCCGATGCCAACGAGACTGCTTACAAGGCTGCTTTCATGTACTACCGCCAGCTGCAGCGTGGTGGCCCCGACGTTGAGTTTACCGAGGAGGAGCTTGTGTCCACCATGAACAACCAAGGCCCCGGTTCTCCCCAGCTCTCCATCCTGTCTTTCAAGTCTGCCTTCCACGGTCGTCTGTTTGGATCCCTCTCCACCACCCGCAGCAAGGCCATCCACAAGCTGGACATCCCTGCCTTCGACTGGCCGCAGGCTTCTTTCCCCCAGCTGAAGTACCCTCTGGAGGAGCACATTCAGGAGAACGCCCAGGAGGAGCAGCGCTGCCTGCAGGAGGTTGAGCGCCTGATCAAGGAGTTCCACAACCCCGTTGCCGCTGTCATGGTCGAGCCCATCCAGTCTGAGGGTGGTGACAACCACGCCTCCCCCGCCTTCTTCCAGGGCCTGCGTGATATCACCAAGCGCACCAACGTCCTCTTCATCGTCGACGAGGTGCAGACTGGTGTCGGTGCCACTGGTAAGTTCTGGGCCCACGACCACTGGAACCTGGACTCTCCTCCCGACATGGTCACCTTCTCCAAGAAGGCCCAGACTGCCGGTTACTACTTCGGCAACCCTGCTCTGCGTCCCAACAAGCCTTACCGCCAGTTCAACACCTGGATGGGTGACCCAGCCCGCGCTCTGATCTTCCGTGGTATCATTGAGGAGGTTGAGCGTCTCGGCCTCGTCGAAAACACCCGTATCACTGGTGAATACCTGTACTCTGGCATCGAGCGTCTCGCTGAGAAGTACCCCCAGCACTTCCAGAACCTTCGTGGTAAGGGCCAGGGTACCTTCCTTGCCTGGGATACCCCCAAGCGTGATGAGATTGTGGCCAAGGCCAAGTCTTTCGGTATCAACATTGGTGGCAGCGGTGCTCAGGCTATTCGCCTGCGTCCCATGCTGGTCTTCCAGAAGCACCACGCTGATATCCTTCTGGAGCGCCTTGAGCAGCTCATCAAGTCCATTTAAGCTCAGAAGTTGGACCACGTTGAATTAGCCTTTCCTTTCCTTCTCTTTCCCGTTTTCTTTTCCCAGTTGAATTTGTTTAGCGGATTTCCTTTTATTTCTTTTATGTCCTTTCATTCATGATTCGGTTATATCTTGCTACGATTGATGCCATCTTGAGCTGGACCATGTACATATAGACATTTTGCTAATGTCCACCAAAAACGACGATTTTATACCAATGACTTTGAAAAAAACTTCCATGTAAATCATTTGAAACTCCTGCTAGCATGTCCTATAACCCGATGCCCACAAAAGAAGATAGCAATGCTTCCGACCCAAACTCCGAGAGAAAACAGCAAAAAAAAGATCACGGTGCAGGTCACCTGGCTCATCAGTTACAAAGGCGGGTATAGAGATTCCATATGCAACGAAAGACTTTGGGCGACTGATGAACAGTATTTGTACTTAGAAGGATTGTTGGAGATGTGCAGAGATGTCGCTCGAGGTCTACGCATCCTCTTCGCCGGTACTTCCGTCGCGCCTTGAAAGAAAACAGATCAGTACTTGATATTAAGATAAAACAAATGAGACCAGAAGCTGAAGAGTGTACCAGCATTGGAAAGGAATGGAAAAGAAGGGACGACATTGAACATACGGAACATATCTTACGCCTGAGTCCTCCAATCTGCCAATCATGTCGTCCGGGAGCTGCCAGAAAAGAATAGTTGTTAGCCAGTCCAATTAAACAATAGACTGATGAATTGCGGTGTCCGGATAGAAACCCACAGTGCCCGACACCTTTGTCGCATATGTTCCCGGCACATAGTTATCCAAACGCTGCCAGCGTGCCACCCAGCTGACAGTCGGATCGCGAATGGCGATTAAGCCTTCAAAGACCTGGGATGTGCATTCTGCGATCGCATCGGCGCTTCCGCGGAGTTCGAGGCTAGTTTCGCAGTTGGGACAGCCATCTTTTTGGAATTTCTGGGGGTTGGGAGTTGCATTGTTAGCTTTAATGATGCTGGGGTGTCGGTGAGCAGATGATTTAAGGGCATCTCACTGAATAAGACTGAACGATGGAGCAGACCATGCATGCGCGCAGATGGCGCTGCTGGTGTGGAGTGGCGTAGAAGGACATGGTCGTTGGAGGAGTATATGAGGAGAGGAGGGAAGGGAAGGAAGTGACAAGGTGGAAAGCGTGCCAAGCCTTCTCTTCATATTGCCATCGGAGAAAAAAGATAGAGAGAGAACCACCAGGAACCACAGTCTTCTCCGCTTCACTTTTTTTTTGGGATTCTTTCTTCCTTCTTTTCCTTTTAACTCCCCATCTTTTTGGATTATAGGTACTTTGTCTTGGTTTTTAGAATAATAGCCCTTTTATTCTTTCCTTTTCATTTCGCTCTCGGTTCTCTCGCGCCCTCCCCTCCGCACTAGAACCCGTTCCCCGATCGACGCTGTCTCGTGCCCCTCTACTATTCCGCCCCATGGCTTCGGACCAAGAGGCTGCCACCGCGCTTAAGACGCAGGGTAACAAGGCGTTTGCCCAACATGACTGGCCGACCGCGATAGACTTTTATACCCAAGCAATCGAAAAATATGATAAAGAGCCCTCTTTCTTCTGTAACCGGGCTCAGGTGCGTCGGCCTTCCGTCCCTGTTGCAATAATGGTCATCCCTAGACACACAAGGATTTAGTTTCGCTAACATGTGGCATAATTTTGTTTTAAATAGGCCCAGATCAAACTCGAGGCCTTTGGCTACGCCCTAGCTGATGCCACCGCGGCTTTGGAATTGGACCCGGACTACGTCAAGGTTAGTCACTGTTAGGACTATTACCTCCCCTCGAAGAGACACAGCAGGATGCAGACTGCCGCGAGCATATGTAGATGATAGATGGCGAAATATAGAGCGGCTAACGGTGACCTTGGTATAGGCTTACTGGAGGCGTGCCCTTGCCAACACTGCGATCTTGAGCTACAAGGCGGCTTTGAAGGATTTCAAGGCAGTCATCAAGCGCGAGCCTAACAACAACAATGCGAAGTTGAAGTTGGCCGAATGTGAGAAGCTGGTGCGCCGCATCGAGTTTGAGAAGGCCATTGAGGTATCGGACCCGCCATCTGCGTTCGAGGGTTTGGATATCGATGCTATTAAGGTGGAGGATGGATATGATGGAGTGCGCCTGGGCGAGGAGATGACACAGGAATTTATCGACGATATGATTCAACGATTTAAGGACGGCAAGAGGATTCACCGCAAGTATGTCTTCCAGATTATCAAGGCCGTAAAGGATCTGGTATACAACGAACCGACAATGGTGGAGATCGGCGTGGAGACCGGCAAGAAGTTGACTGTCTGTGGTGATACTCACGGTATGTACATGGGAATCGATCAACTCTATATCGTTGAAGGACATGCGGACTGACGTCACAGGCCAATATTTCGATCTGCTGGAGATCTTCCGTCGTAACGGCGCGCCTTCTGATACCCATGCTTATCTTTTCAATGGTGACTTTGTCGATCGTGGTTCGTGGTCGTGTGAGATTGCTCTGCTGCTTTATGCATACAAGTGGCTCCGACCGAACGGACTCTTCTTGAACCGCGGAAACCATGAAACAGATGATATGAACAAGGTATACGGATTCGAGGGCGAATGTAAGGCGAAGTATAATGAGCGGGTCTTCAAGGTCTTCTCCGAATCGTTCTCTGCCTTGCCGCTGGCTACTTTGATTGGTCAGAAGTATCTTGTTTTGCACGGTGGTCTCTTCTCCGATGATAAGATTACCTTGGATGATATTCGTAAACTGAACCGTCACAACCAACGGCAGCCAGGACAACAGGGTCTGATGATGGAGATGCTATGGACTGACCCACAGACCCAGCCTGGACGCGGTCCAAGCAAACGTGGCGTTGGTCTCCAGTTTGGTCCCGACATCACTAAGCGGTTCTGTGAGAACAATGGTCTGGAAGCTATTATCCGGTCGCACGAGGTTCGCATGGAGGGCTACGAGGTTGAACACGACGGCCGGTGTATTACCGTCTTCTCCGCCCCGAAGTACTGTGACTCGACAGAGAACAAGGGCGCATATATCAATCTTGGACCTGAACTTAAGCTCCAATATGAGGTGTTTGATGCAGTTCCTCACCCTGATATCAAACCTATGGTAAGTAATGACTACACTGGCGTGACATCGGAGTATATCTACAACTTGAACGGAATGGCAGGACTGACACATCATATAGGCGTATGCTCAAAACTCAATCTTATCGCAAATGTGATGAACGTTTTTGATTTGCAAGCGGTGACGCTATTTTGTTTCCAAAAAGAAGCTAGAGATCTATACGCAAATGTAACTATGCGATGCTTATTGACATCTTGGAAATCCATTAAACACTGTAGCTTTGGCCTCTTTCCCCCTCACACCGCCACTAGTAATTGTTCACCGCCTTCTTCTGCCCCGCGATTTCCCCTGTCCTCGTCGCGAAGTGACGCAGCTAAAATCCCACTCCCCCCACTTCAGTCCAAACTCCACTTAACAACCATAAAAGATGGAATTCGATCCGAAGACACGTAAGTAGGGGATATTTTTACTAGTGAGATATGGTGTTAACTTGATAAAGCCCAATTCATCACCTCGGACCCGTCGAGCTTTGCCTCGATCTCCGCCGATGACAGATGGCCCGTGATTATCGTTAGTCATTCAGCCCTGGAGATCATACTTATAAAAACTCAAGTGCTGACGGTTTAAGACTGGCGCTATCGATGATCTTCATCGCACTTCGATTTCTGTGAATAACAAGGAAAAAGAAGACGAGGGCAAGAGCATCATTGAGAAGCTTGCTAAATTGAAGTATGAACTGCAGCACAACCGTCCTCTGACGTGAGTAACCCTGGAACTACCGATATTATATTGTCATTTTGCAGCTATATCAGGTTCCTGACACCACACGATTGTTCATAGACCACTTGAGGACGATGGCCACCCAGATATTGCCCCCTACAACAAGGAGCTAGAGCAACGAGGAAACCCAGTTTGGCACGATGTGCCATGGCTCTACTCCGAGTGTTACCTTTGTATGTTTCCATGTGATATGACAATGGATTGGAATGCCTCAATGGCTCTGACATGATGAAACAATACAGATCGTCGCATTGAGACCTTCTTCGCACTATCTAAGCACTGGAAGGGATATGATGTGTTTGCACGCCAAAAGATGTCGACCTTCAAATCATCCCGCCCCGCAGTTCTAGAGCTTGCAGCTCGTTACCGCGAGCTCGCCAAAGAGGCAGGAAGTGGAAAGGGTGCAGATGGAAAGAGCCCCGAGGAAGTCGAGCAAGCCGAGAAGCTACTTTTCTCGGAGATGTGCGAAATCTGCCTGTGGGGTAACGCTACAGATTTATCCCTCTTGACCTCCCTCACATACGAAGACATTCAGAAGTTGCAAGGCTCGGAAGCCCGTAAGGCTTCACAGAGCAACATTATTGTCAATGATCTCGATGCTGCATTCGCTGTTATGCAGAAGGCCCGGAAGGACAAGAAGGATGGTGAGCGCCGCGTGGATATCGTACTTGATAATTCTGGCTTCGAGTTGTTTGTCGATCTCATCTTGGCTGGATATCTGCTCTCTACCGGTCTGGCTACTACCATCGTTCTTCACCCTAAGCGTTTGCCTTGGTTTGTGTCTGATGTCACACCCAAGGACTTCTCCGACCTGCTTAACTGCATGGTTGACCCACAAGCTTTCTACACTGCTCCCGATGATTCGGGCAAGACCTTCCCTCCTCTTTCCGACAGTGAAGTCTCTGATGTCCAGTTCTTGTTTGAGCAATGGAGCAACTTCCACCAAGATGGCAGACTGATTATGCGCCCTCATTCATTCTGGACTACCCAAGGTTGTTACTGGCGTCTGCCACACCTGGCTCCGGAACTGTTCGAAGATCTGAAGGAGAGCGAGCTTGTCTTGTTCAAGGGTGATCTGAACTACCGTAAGCTGACCAACGATGTAAGTCTCCCATATAAATTTATTCCTGACGTTGTTGAATATCCCTGCTGACTCTTGCAAGGCTCAATGGGACACCACCACCCCTTTCACAACAGCAATCGGGCCCATGGGTCCCAAATCCGATATCCGCGTTCTTGCTTTCCGCACTTGTAAGGCTGACACAGTTGTCGGCCTTCAAGCCGGCGAAGATGAGAGGCTCCGCCAGCTGCCAGGTGGAGGTGGTGACCAGGCTCGTAAATGGGCATGGAGTGGCAAGTGGGCCGTTGTGTCGTTCTCTGACGGCAAGGCCTAAGCTGCTGTATTGATCTTGATCCATATAATGCGGAATAAAAATAAAGGAAGAGTAGCAGGAAGAATAGAAGCTGACGATGAAACGATATACTGGGATTTTGGTCCTGGGTGGATCGCTGAATACATTCATAGATGATACATCTCGTTTGGTCTGGTCAAAAGGGTTGAATAAACGAGGCCATGATGTTAAATAGTTTAGACTATGGATGATCTACTATTAGCATAGCTGTTCCATCCCAATATTGTACATAAAAGCGAGTCTCTTTCCGAACCACTTGTAGGAAAATCGGTAGTAGCAGCTTTTAATAATATCGGTTTGGATGTCTGAACCCATGAATTACCGCAGACCCCTTCATCAATACTGGGTGTCATCGGAGGTATTGCGGACATTACTAGAACAATAGTGGACCAGAGCATAGTATTAGGATTCTTCATTTCACTCTGCATTCACTGATCCTAAGAGAATAAGTACCAATCTTCCTTGGAGCACCATGCTAAAAAAAATAATCTTGACTGTCTTTACATTTCCACCCGGGAACACAGTAGGAAACAAAATAAAGAAAATGACGACCGGTCATCAGATCCAAACACAAGTCACTTCTCCGAACCTCAGAAATTTTCTTTCCCAGATGGCCTTAGTCTCTGACTTTCGCGTTTCTGCCTGAGTCGTGACTTGGCCGCAGCAACTCGTTCAGGAGAAAGCGGTTCACTTTTCAGATCGGCCAAAAGCCCATACTTCTTTCCAGGTCTTTCCCCCCCAGAGATCGTATGTCCTGCATAGTTACCAACACGGGAGGTAGTCTGACCCGAGAGCGTATCTAGAGTAGACTTGATATGTGTAAGGGGACGATGGGTATTCGCGTGTGCTGGCTGTGTATTTGCATCGGTGTCTGTGAGCTCGGAGCCTCGAAGGTATAGAGAGCGGTAGGTACGTTGATTGTCGCCTGCAGGGTGATATCTTGAATGGCCCCGACCGAGGGATTTAAACGCCTCAATGTCAGGGGGTGATGAAGGAGGGACAGGAGCTAAGTCTGTATGACGGGATCGGAGAGTTGGTCTATGAAGGACCTCAGCCAGGTATTCTTTGACTTGAGCGTCATCTGCGGTGATGTCTCGGAGATCCCTAGATTTGCGTTTGAGATCAAGGGCGCTCGTGGTGGAATTGCGCGTGTGGCGCGCTTCTCTAGATTTGGAGCGGGGGCTAGGACTAGGGGGTCCCTCGATATCTTCGTTGGCTTCTTCATCTGCTCCGGGATGGTCGTGATCTTGGCCTGCAAAATCCTGCACATGTACCCCTGTGTATTCTTTGCGTGGGCTGAGAGAACGGCGTTGTTGGGGTCGGAGGGTAGGTGCTCGTTCGACAGCCGAGACCCTTGTCTTTAATTGATCAATTTGGGTTTGCATGCGGCGGCGTTCATCATCGAATCCTTTTCGGAGTGCATCTTCTGATTGTCGGTGCTCTTGAGTGGTGGTTTTCAAACGCTCACGATACTCCTGGATGCGTGCTTCTAATTTGGTTTCTCTTTGTTTCAACTTATTCTCCTTCTCCTTTCGCCGGCCTTCGTAGCGTGACATTTCTAGTTTCACACGAGCTAGAGTTTGCTTAAGACTGTTGTTTTCTTTCTCGAGCTCTTGAGCTTTCCTTTCTGAGCTCTCAGCGAGGTTCTGGAGTGTACTTAAATCCGTATTCTGGCGCTTCATTCCATCGATTTTGGCGTTCGCTTCTTTGAGCTCTTGTTGTGTTCTGTGCAGCTCCATTGGAGAAGGCTGTTCAGGCTTATCGAACTTGGCTGGCTCGCTGTCCTTTGGGACTTCGGCGCTTACAACGCCTTGTTGTTCAAGCGAGGAACGCAAGGCAGTAACCTGCTGTTTGTATTGCAAGGCGAGGGCAGTCTGTCTTGTCAAATCCTGAATCAACTGCTCTTTGTCGACTGTGGATCCTTGCCCCACAATAGAAGAAGCAAGACGCGATACTTGCCGTTCCATCTCAGTGACCTTTTCCTCCTCCTCCTTGAGTTTCTCTGATAGTCGTAGGGCCTCGGAATCCTTCTTGCGGGCGTAAGACTTCGCGATAGTTCGGTAATGGATCAACTTCTTTATCTCTCGATTTGTGCGCACGCGATAATTATCGAACTCGGTTTTCCAGTATTTGCCTGATTCCGATCGGGGTTCATCCAAATTGAGAGTAATGTCGTCCGGTTCGTTTTCCGTCTTTGTTTGGGGTCGCGCGACAGAATTGTCACCGGACGAAGACGATGCCTCTGTAGTTTTGTCTGAGTCGGAATTCTTCGTTGCATTGTCACGAGCATCTAATAATGTCTGCGTGAGTTTGCTTCGCGGCTTGCCGTCTGCAGACCCGGACATCCACTGTGTACTCAGATTGCCCGACGGATTTGGGGGTGTCTTCACCACTTTGATCGAGTGGCTGTCGCGTTTGCCTTCGTTGTCGACTACGCCTTCACCGAAAGAGACAGTTTTGCGACGATTTGAAATAGTTCCCGGGGTGACGAGGATGCTCTTTGTTGGGGAACCAGAGGGATTGAGTACCGAGTCGAGATCAGGTTTGGGTTCTAGTTTCTCGGGGATGGGGATGGGGATGGGGTTTGTGGTGGTATCGCTTTTACGACGCTGGTAATTTGATTCCTTTGGCTGCGCCGGACGGGGTGTTTGGTCGTTGTCTTCTGCCCCTGGTGTACCGAACAAAGCGCTTTTGAAGGCGCGCATCGCAAACATGGCAGCTGGGGTCTCGGGGGGTTCCAACACCTTCGTGGTGTCTATGTCCCATGTTAGCCTTTTATAATTGAATATGATTGCATTTTCACCCTACCTGCAGCCTCCGGGCCCTCATTCCCCTTCATCCAGTCCAGCATTGTTGGAGTTGTGGGAAGTTCGGACGAGTTGAAGATGTGATGACTTCGGGAGTAAACAAAACGCGTCCGGGCGGAGTCACGGCGCTTATCGATAGCGGCAACAAACCCTCCAAGCTCCAACTCCAGAGCTCCAACTTCAATTGTAGCCTGGAAATGCTTACGCCAAGTTCACAAACGGCACAAGAAAACAAGACATGATTTGCGGGTTTTGCGGACCCTGGGAAGTTTGAAATCCGTTTCTATATAAGAACGTGATGGATCCCCCTTGTCGAATGTTGCTCGTGATCTGCTCATTCTCCTCGCATCACGCACACCGCTCCCTATTGATTTTGTCCAACCAGGTCTATCGATAGATTGGAACATTACTATCCATCAGCTGAAGGGATGTCTTCTACTCAGTCCCCCATGCTGAGTCTGGCCGCAACGGCTTTTGCGACCATCATGGTGGGGTTTGGCGTCAATGCCCTCGTGCGCCCTGCTCATGCGTTGTCATTCTTCGAATTTGAGCCACCCGCGGGTGCCGCAGATCGGAAAATGGTCGACAGCCTTATGGCAGTCTATGGAGTTCGCGACATCTTCATGGGATTCGCTATGTATATCGCCTTGTTATTTGGGACCCCTAAGTCTTTAGGCTGGACTTTGATCATTACTAGTCTGGTTGCATTTGCAGATGGGGCTATATGCTGGAGCCATGGCCAGGGACAGTGGGCTCACTGGAGTTATGCACCGATGATCTTGCTGGTAGGGGGGTTGACGCTTAGCACCAGCGCACCGCGAACTACATGAGTACGTGTTCGTGGGGCAGCTTGTTTGGTTGGAAGTTGCTGATCATACCCAGTTTTCGAAGGTTTGGTGCTTTTAGCACGGTGGAAGACGTCTAATATCATCGAGATACAAGGTCAGGCTTTAAAAACTTGCTTGGCACCGACTACACATGTGTGCATTCCTTCACTGGCAGCATGGCACACAGCAGCAACAAAAACTGGAATATATCCTTTGTCTAAATGTGGACAGGACTTGATCACACAAAAATTTTCCATACGGTTTATCTTCCTTCTTTTCTTTTGAACCATTAAGAACTTCCAAGGGTCGGTCGGGCTCCCATTAGTAGAAAATGGTCACCTATGTGATACTCTAAAATTCCTCGCGTAACTATTGGGAATTCACTTGGGCATTATCGGAGTAACACTTGAAGTCATTTTGTCGTCAAAGCAGAACCCACACCTATGTAGACCCACAGCGTAGCTATTTATTCTGCTAGCCAGAACAAACTATGGACACCCCTGGAGGAAGGTGAAATGGTCCACGGGTTGTGCCTAACAGCTTTTGAAGTTGGACCCGGGCCGTAATGGAAGAAATTGCTGGAAATCACGGCTAAATTGTATGGACTGATGAGTATTGACAGATGAAAAATAGCATCGACGAGATGAGGATGGGCCTGGTTTGTTAGTGAGCCCGGGCGGAAAGCATTGATGAGGCTCAAATGCCATTGACATAGCTTAAATACCACTGCCTGAGCTTAATTGCATTGGATATAAAATTGAGAAAATGAAAAGTGTTGACATGGAATAAAAAGCATTGACAAGCTATGCTTTCCACACATATGAATGGGAGTTTTCTCATTTGCTTCTCATAGCAACATATACTAGTACCAATTCATTAAACTATCTGCTACTCTTGCTTTCTTAACAAAACCTTAACCCGAAAGTCCATGGGCTTCACAAACCACAAATTCTCAGTAGTCCAAGTTTGGTTTTCCAATTCAAAATCAAAATCACGAATCAGCTGAGGGATCAATTTGTATATTTCCAGGGTAGAGATGTGCTTCCCAAGACAGGTCCTCCCTCCAAGGCCAAACTATAGATTATTAGCGTCGATCACTCGAGGGAAAAACATTGTTTTTGAACGTAGCAAGAACTCACAGGCATATACATCTCATTCATTTTACGAAGCTGCTCAGCATCTGTGATCCCCTCAATCCATCTCTCTGGAATGAAAGACTTCGCATCTGGAAAGAACTCCTCATCATAATGCGCGACCCACGTATTGATGCCAATGGCAGAGCCCTGAGGTATGAAATATCCATTGATCTCAGCACCACCGGACGGAACCTCGCGCCACAACGGCAAGCCCGTGGCGGTATGCATGCGGAGCGCCTCTCTTATCACAGCTTGCAAATAAGGCATTTCCTGGCTTTCTTTGAAAGTAATTCGCTCACTGCATCGATTCTGGCTGGTGAACTCATCAATCTCACGTCGGAGCCGACAATGGACATGTGGTGTCCTCAGAAGATAGTACATAATAGCCGACAAAGTGATGGCAGTTGTGTCTGAGCCAGCGATCACATTTGAATTACCCATCATCTGAAGATGGTAGTCGGTTATCTTCGCAGGATTCTCGTCTCTTGCAACTGCCATGCGCTCCATAAAATCTTGAGTTTTAGGAATCGTGGTTTCGGAAGGATTTTCGCCGCCTTGTATACGTTTTTCGTTCAATTGACGAACTTTGTCGACCACAAAGTTGATGATGAACAAGAGGCCTCTAGGTCCGGAACCGGGGAGGGAATTCATCAATTTGTATAGAAGAGGATACCACTCAACGTATATTCCGGCCAAGCAGCTGAATACGAGTATTTGTCGAACAGTACTTATTGCGCCCATGATGTCTTCTCCTTTATTAAGAAATCCTAGATTCTTGAGTTAGCGAAATGTCAAATCAGTTTCCAAATAACCTCTTACCAAATCGTTGTCCGAATGTGATTTGCCCAATAACGTCAAATGCATAGCATTGAAGCCAATGGTGAAAGTCAATTGTCTCTTCTTTCTGTGCGAACTCGTTTAATCTCTCCATGAAAATGCTGGCAGATGCATCCACAAAGCCCTCATAATGAAGAAGGGAGCTCATAGAGTATAGGCTGCTAAACTTTCTGCGTGTTTCACCTATGCATTGAATATCAGCCCCGAGTCGAAATTAACACGGATTTGTTGTCGTAGATTACTTACTGTGCCTTTTGTTATCTCGATCTGTAAAGACAGACCAATTATGCGGCGAAGGCTCTTTGAATGCATCGTACCAAGCTGCTTTGGTGAAACGGGACCCCGCACCATACACAGTCTTTACATCTGCTTTTTTACTGATGCTATAGTGACCTGGCGATAGTCGAACAATAGGTCCGTACTTTTTATGAAGATCGAGGTTTTCCTTGTCGAAATTTCCGCTCAAAACTCGGTTAAAGTACCATAGTCGTGTGAAGCGGGCCAAAAAAGGTCCAGGAATAGAAATTAATGAAGGGGCTGTAATGACTTCCTTAGCCAGTCGCAATATGTGACTGGCTACTATCAGAACAAACGGTATACTGCAAAGAATAAGAATATACATTTCTTCTGTGGGAGAAAATGGAAGGCCCTCGAGGAAAGACTTATACAGTGGTTGCGAAACTGCGTCTATTAATAGTGCTTACTGGTCGGACTCCGGTGACCTCATTGTGTAAATAGGTGCCGCTTCTTACATATCTATTAAAAGTCTAACTCGGAAAAGATCGGCTAAGATTTTTTTCTATTTTCTGTTGGTCGGTAATACGGTATTTTCTGTTAGGTCGTGCATAAACTGCGCTTTGAGTTTGGCTTCAGCTTGGATACAGAAGCACCCCACTACCAAAAAACCATTATACTGTAGCGTGACATATGAGACATACACATTTGGAATATTCATTACTCTTTAGTAGCCACAAGTGAAAGCAACGCTTGAAACCCATACATTATTACTCGCTCCATTCTAGTGAATGGAGTTAGTTTGATTCTCATTCCACCCGAAAGAAACGACACTCATGGAGCTCCCCGCGGGCAAAGACACATCCTCCAGCACATATCGCTTATCTGCTTCCTGGAAGATACGCTTAATATCTGCTAGGGTACGCTCACTGCCATTCCAGCATGCGTACATAACCAAGTCAAGGTTTCTAAAGTAGCACAAAAAATGTAATTAGTAACAGAACACAAGCACAAAAGAAGGGAGGACCACACTAACCGTCCATGCTTTCGACTCCATTTAAATTCCGGCCCTTCAGCCAAGATATAGTCATAAATCACAACCTTGGAATGGGCCCGCATAGCTGGTGCAACCCGTCGTAGGATCTTAACACAGTACTCATCACTCCAGTTATGAAGAATCCACCGGAAGAAATACACATCAGCACCGACAAGAGGTTGATCCTGTGCTAGGAAATCCGCAACCATAAACTGGACCCGATCTTTCCATTTCGCCTCTGTTGGCAGCTGTTCTTGTCCCAATTTAACAGGCACCGGCAAATCCTGTACAATAAGCTTCATCCTTTCCGTCGCTTCGGCTAGTTTGTGACAGACAACTCCCACTCCACCGCCGATATCCACCACTACCGCGTCTGATCTGTCGATAGATTTCCAAGGAAAGCCGTTAACAAGATGTTCAAGATTGAAGCCCTGCTCGCGGGAGAAAAATCCCATGGTCGTTCCAAAGCGAGAGCGACGGGATTGTCGCTGCTCTAAAAAGCTATATATTGGTAAATCGGTGTCGTTTACCATGTTGTAAGCTGTTTCGTTGGGCTCGCTTGATGTGCCATACTTGCGAATAGCCTCTGGAATACGCAGTGCTGCGGGGGAAAGCTCGTTTAGAAGCATGCCGACCGTTTGAAATGCACCTGGATCCGTGGCTAGAAGTCTTGATAAAGACGAATGGCCAACTTGGTCGTTGCCTGCGTCTACGAAGATTCCATTCTCCATGGCGTGAACAATTACGCGTCTGCATATACCAGGGGGCATGCCAGCTGCCTGAGCAATCTCACTAGAGGAAAGAGTTTTGTTGGAAGGCTCCAGTGGAATTTTAGATGGAAGATCATATTCATATACAGCATTCAGCGAGGCGAGATCGGTAAACTGCAAAGGTCAGTATTTTGATTAATTGAGCAAGCTTTGATATCAGCGAGAGACGTACACCGAACATTGTCTCCATAAGATTGCGAACTGGATCATTTGCTAATCGCTTTATCATCTGGGCCTTATCGCCCAGTTCATGGCGTGCGTCGCGCAGCTCCTGAGGTAGGTCGGTGAGTGACAGTGTATCTTGATCAAGTGAAACCGGTGGCAAGCCCTTGGAAGCTGTATAATCATCCAAACGCCTAGCGAGGACGAGGGCCTGCTCAGCCAGCTCAGTTAAGGTTGTCATAGTGGCTGTTTTGACTTTGAGCAAAAGTCTTAGGATGTGAGATGTTGGGGTGATTACGATGATCAAGAGCTTGATTTTGTATATCCCCACAATCTTTCAGAAAAGGGTATACCAAATGGAGAGAAATACTTCTCATCGTCGGAACAACCGAGAAAATGAGACCTAAATGGACCCCACTGCGAAGTTGCACCGGCAGTAAGCCCTAAAGCACCGGCAAGTGGTGCATTGGCATTTGAGGGGGCGATCAACTAGCATATCGTCAGATCAAGATGGCTGGATTGAAAATTACCTTCCAGAATGGGGTATCGTCCGAATACCCAAGAAGTGACGGTGGAGGCGATGATCTATGAGCAGATACTAAACTTGGAAGGGTGATGCAGTGCCGAGGACCCGGTTGAAGACATGGATGACATCAAAGCTAAGGACCAAGTGCGTCGCTTATCTGACTAGGATGACGATCGTATAGGCTAAGAGAATCTTGTGATCTTTGTTCATCCTTTGGTTTCGCTAGTGCCTGTAGGATCATTTAGTCTGGGGGCCAAAGCCAAAAGTGGTGTATACCGAGTAAAACGGATGTATTGACAAGATAACCCCACGTTGTATGATCATATTGCCACGGCCGCGCCATACATGTCGGGATCCGTTACTGCTCCGTCTTGGCGCCTGTGACAAGGACCCCCTGGGGTTCAGTTTTGGAAATATTTTTATTTCAGCCTAACCGTTTCTATACAATCGCTCCGTTGTCTGACTTGGCGGCCTGAAATGGAGCCAACAAAGACTGTCAGAGGAGGGGCTGGTAGCTATCATCCTCCCGCGTATATGTGGCATGGGTAGGTCCACCTGGGCAGATGCTAAAGTGAGCATGTTATGAGCTGAAATAGGACCTCAATAGCGATGATACAAAGGTTTTACGGGGAATTAGGAGCCAAACCACTGGAATGAGCGTCTGAACTAAATCGATCTGTGCGCGAGGCTGAATCACTATGCCCATATTCAGCTCTCAACAGATTGCAAAATAATTTTAGCATACGAAACTTTAGAGATCACCTTCAAGTTGTCACCGGCATTCTTTTTTGAAATAGCAGGCTTGGGAGTTATTAATAGTTTTTTGGCTGGATATAGTTTTCTTTTTGAAGACAAATAGAGAGACCTTTGTTGGGAGTGGATTCAAAGTTGTAGGAAGTACCAGGGCTAGAGACAGCTGATTGCCATCTGTGTATCGGCAACTTGAATTTGATATGCTGTAATCTCATGAGGCTCTGGCCAAAATAGAAGCAGCAGCAGCATTGGTCGATTTTTGAACCCGGATCATTTCTCTTAAGTTTAAATTGTCATTTAATGCACATAGAGGAATTATGAGAGCATGAAACTTAGCGTTCACTTCATATAATCAGATAAGCAGTTGTCATTCAATATGGAAGAAGAAAAGTTTGAGACAAACTGTATGAAATAAAAGTAAATATGAAAACATGAATAAGTCGTTCCTCGCTCACAGAGATCTATCGTGTAGGTGATCACGCCGAGCTGATCAAGTCAGCGGCCTTTTCAGCAACTGCATAAAGCACAGCCTGGTAATGACCAGCCAACGACAATGGCAACACACTAGCATCCACAACACGCAACCCCTCAACACCATTCACGCGAAGCTGCGTATCAACCACCTTACCCATCGCAGCTGAACCAGCCGGGTGATAGAAAGTAGCACCACCAGCCTTGATAAGCTTGTCAAGTTCTTCATCGCTAGAAGTAGAGCTCAAAGCAGACAAGCCTGGACGCGGCAACTCCTCCAAAACCATCTCCTGTCCTTCGGGGGTATCCCGGAAAAGCTTGGTAACTTGTCGCACACCCGCCCGCAAAGCGGCACGATCCACTTCGGTGGCGTAATAATTAGGATCAATGAGTGGGACGGCTGTGGGATCCGCTGACGAGAGGGTGATACTTCCACGCGAAGTGGGGGTGACTCCCAATACAGCTGAGGCAATGTATGTACCGTCCATTGGCACCTCGACGCCAGCCACAGCAGCGCCTGCAGGCGCGTATACAATCAGAGTCTCGATGTGGCAGAAATCGGGTTTTAGATAAGGGTGGGTCTCTATCTCCGCGCCGCTGACGCCGTCGGTTTGTAATGCTTGCTCTAGCTCGGCGCGTGGTGCCTGCACCGTCGCGACCCAGTTGGAGGGAAGTCCCAGTCCATATGCGGGGCTATTCCAGAGGGGAGTACCAATTGAAAGGCCTTTTTCTGGGCTTCGAACCTTCCACCACTGATTGAGGGAGAAATGATCGTGGAAGTTCTTGCCAACCTCTGGGGAGTCAACTTCCACGGGGATGCTGTGTTTTGAGAGCTCATCTGAGGGGCCAATTCCTGAAAGCAACAGGACCTGAGGGGTTCTATAGGCACCCGAAGATACAATTACCTCTCGTGAGGCGTTGAGGGTTGTCCCGTCAAGAAGCTCGACGCCTGTCGCGATCTTCTTCCCGTTCTTTTCCGCGAGAAGGACACGCTTGACGGGTGTTTCGGTTTTAATAGCTACATTAGACTTGTTTTTGATTCCGTAAGCTTCACTGGCGAGCTGACGTTGACCATCGCGCCAGTTTTCTGCCAGCGGGGCCAAACCCTTTGGATAACCGGCATTGCCATCCTCAATGGCTTCAATGCCAAGTTGAGACCAGGCCGCGCGCACTGGTTCGCGTAGGGGGTACTTTCGGTCATTGCTGCTGGATTTGACAGTTGCGTTGTGGATAGGACCAGAGGTACCGTGTACAGAGGTGTCTGCGTTTTTGTCCCAATGGGTCTCGGAGCGTTTGAAGTATGGCAGGAGACCCTTGTAGCTCCAAGCATCATCATTGACGAGTTGAGCCCATAGATCATAGTCTACGGCGTTACCCCGCGTCCAAGTACCATAGTTGGTGGCGGTACCTCCGCTCAGAGCTTTACCAGCAGCGTTATAGCACTGGCGGCCATCGAGATGCTTCTGTGGCACAGTTGTATATGACCAATCTAATGGGGAGCCATGGGCACCGAAACAAGCCATGGGCGAGCCGGTGAGCGGGTGACCCGCAACATCAGCGCCAGCTTCGAGCAGGAGAATAGAGCGTGAAGGCTGGAGCTCAGCTAGGCGGCCGGTAAGAGCTGAGCCTGCAAGACCGCCGCCAATTATAATGTAGTCGTAGGTTGTGTCAGACATGGTGATGTGTGAGGAGGAAAGAAATTAAATGAGGGGTGTTTGGCTGTAAGCTCTCACCTTTTTATTTGATTATGGTATGCGGAGTACTACAAGTAGAGGGGCTATGTCATTCTAGCCATTCTGACTATTATGTCATTTTCTTTGTCTCGTTTAGTCTCTCACGGAGATATTGTTCGTTAAGTCCACCGCCTGTGCTTCTTAATTCGAGATTTGTCGATGAACATCGGATACTTGCAGGACACCTTACTATGGTATGGGTATACAAGACAAATTACAAACATTTTTTTTATCATTATTAGCTTTTTTTCTGAATAAGTCTGATAGATTAACATTCTAAAATCCTGTGACATTTTGAAATTCCCCTGGAGCCCATAATTAGATCGGCCTTGGCCCAAAATGTAGTTGGGTTGGCCCCCACGCGCCCAAACAACGCCGTACATACCCGATTCATTCATTGGCGGGATCGAGCCGGTTACAATTCCCCGTGCGACTTGCTAGTTGGGGGCCAAAATATCAAATAGGCTGACCTGCTTAAAGTTTCACGTGCATACATATGCTATAGCCCCCAAATTGATAACGTAATTCCCGGTCGGGCTGTACACCCGGCCGAGCTGTACACCCCATCAAAAATCACATCTTCCTACCAATATACCAACTTTAACCAGCCACTATGCCACCAATTCGCGCCCAATCGTCTCGAAATTCTGCCGGAAAAGAGGGTAGGATCTTATTAGCCGTTAAAGATATCAAAGATGGCTGTATCAACTCTCTCCGCGCAGCAGCAAAGCTATACAATATCCCCCATACAACGCTGGCTACGCGCGTCAATGGTGTACAATCATGCGTCGATATACGTCTAAATGGCCATAAACTGATACAATTAGAAGAGGATTCACTTGTTGAATGGATAATCTCTATGGATACGCGTGGAGCAGCGCCTAGGCCAGCTACTGTACGAGAGATGGCTAATATACTACTAGCTGCGCGTGGTAGCTACCCTCCACCAACAGTTGGTAAAAATTGGCCATTAAGCTTCATAAATCGACGCGAAGAGATTCAATCACGCTTCTCTAGGCGTTACGACTATCAACGCACATTAAATGAAGATCCTAAATCGCTACGAGAGTGGTTTGCGACCGTACAACGTGCTATTGACGATAACGGTATCCAAATGGAGGATATCTACAACTTCGATGAGACAGGATTTGCAATAGGTCTTATTTCAACACAAAAAGTGGTTACGCAGGCTAGATACTACGGTCGGAGAGCTATATTATAACCAGGAAACCGTGAATGGGTTACTGCTATTGAAACTATTTATGTAGATGGCTATTTGCTACCGCTATATATAGTTTTTAAAGGCTAAGTTGCTATGGCTGGTTGGTTTGATAATCTACTAAAAGACTGGCGATTTGAGGTCTTAAATAATGGCTGGACTACCGATGAAATTGGCCTACGTTGGCTATAGAAACTATTTATCCTATGTACAAATTCGTGCGTACATAGCCGGTTTCAGCTATTGATTCTTGATGGCTATAGTAGCTATCTTACGGCTAAATTTGACCAGATTTGTGCAGAAAACAATATTATACCACTTTGTATACCTGCGCATTCTTCGCATTTATTATAACCGCTTGATGTTGGATGTTTCGCAGTGCTTAAATGTGTATACGGTCGCTTTATAAGTGATCTTGCGTGTGTAGGCTATAATTATATTGATAAGTTTGATTTTCTAGATGACTACTAACGCGTAAGACTGGAAGTGTTCAAAAAGCTAATTATTATTTAAAATAGCTTTATAGCTGCTGGCCTAGTGCCTATTGATCTAGAAAGAGTGCTTTCGAAGCTTAATATCTCTTTACGAATATTAATACCCCTAGGAAGCCGACTAAGCAGTAGATCTAGCCAATTTATACCAAAAACGCCGAGAACTGTTATTCAACTACAAAAATAAGCTTCTATGATGAAAGATCTATTAAAATAACGGTCAAATAGCCCACCAAGCCTATCGAAGACTATGTTAGATTAAATTATTAAAGGTCACTATATATCGCTACACAACATAGCGTTACTAGTATAGGAAAACGCGAATTTACGTATAGCCAATGAGAAAAAACGCCAAAAACGCAATCGATCAAATAGGTAGATACCCTGTGATACTGGCCTAACGGTTGAAGAGGGCCTACAACTAGCTATGTAGCTAAATTTACTAGATGAAGCTATTTCGGTGGATTCGAATACATAGGGCAAAACGCCTATTCAGCCAGGTCAGCCAGCCAAAAGGGCTCTGCCTCGGTGTAGTGGATGTGGGAATATTGGCCATAAGATCAATCGATGTATAAATCGCGTTATTTAGCTAAATTAATATATGTTGGCCAATATATATCGATTTAAATTTTTCTAATGGGTTGGGGTGTACAGCTCGGCCGGGTGTACAGCCCGACCGGGAATTACGTTATACATATACTTTAGTCATCTGAGCAGCACTAATAGTAATAATTCAAATGCCTCATACCCACAATGCACATCGTCGAGGGGCGTAACTTTGGTGTTAGTTTCTTTTTAACAGTAAAACATTAAATGAACTATTAATACCTATGTAAATACTAGTATAGATGATGAGCTTGCCCACAAGGCTCGCGTACGCGCGGATGTCCATACAAGGGATCTATGAACCCCGCAGCCGAATCCCTGCAGTCCAAGAGATGTGATCATTATTCAATTTTAGGGTTGCAGTATATCTGCTTTGTGTACTCAAACACCTGGAATTACTTCGGGTTGGACCTCATCACAGCCTCCGGCATGTCACTGCATACTGTGAAGGTCATAATACCATATAGTGAAACAAGTCGTACATGTACGTCAAATGCTCAACATCTTGAGATTTCACGGGGCAGCCACACTTTAATTCTAGTTTCTCCATGCAAAAGCTTATACCTTTTGTCTAACTGAGGATTTTCATGGTCGCAGCTAGTGGCTATGCTTGGACTTCGTATCCATAGGCAATTCATCTACAAATATCCTTGAAGATCTTTTATGGTTTCTAAGATCTGCAGACCTACTTTGACCTTAATGCGCCCACATTAAGACATAAATTACCGCCCCCACTAAGCTTATGCGAGAGCAGCGATGCATTTCGCAGCCACCCATATAACCCTCTTAAAATTAGAAAAGTTCATAATGTGTCGGAACGGCCGAGTCAGCAAGAATATTGTGGGGTCGACATGGGTTGTGTAGAATACATACCTAGACATCGATACAACATTGTACTTAATCCAGGATGCATTAGGCTATACTGCATTACTTTTACTGGACGCTCGCAGCCCTAAAAGTTGTCAGCCACCGCTAACTTCCTTTGGATGTGAATCAGAGCGTATTTCCAAATATTTCCTGATATGGGAAATGTGACCACATTCCATTCCTTCAGGATCGATCTAGGCATTGCTGAATCGGAATCAGCAGCAGGATTTGAAGCAGATTTGGTGGCAAGTAGGTCTTGGGGAATTTCGAGTTTAAGCCACTGAGGATAACACATGATATCTCGTGAAAACAGTAGATTTGAATTTCCATCATTACCATAGATCGTTACGCTGTATATATAAAAGTAGCCAATAGAAAGAAACGCCTTTGTCCGTATCCTTAACCGGGGATTTCCTTAGATATTGTTCTTATGACTGACATGCGATTTCCATTCGGTTCGCACGCCGATACCCGCACTGCCCACAGAGTCCTCGGAACCGTGCGAGGGTTTGTGATAAGACGCAGGATTTGGTCCAGACACCTTGGTGATAACTCCAGGCCACTCACCAAGCTCACTCGTAGCTGCAGAATCGCGCTCCGATGGCAAGCGACCGAAGGGAGCTTCCTCGCTGGTTGAGTTGTGCTTGTCTGATGGGTGTGAGGAAGCAAATGATCGAGTTTTCTTGACCAATGGGCCTAGCAGGGGTCCACAAGCCACGGTAATACCTATTGCAGGCTCCAAGAAACTCCACAACAGAGGATATGCCTCGGTGTAGGTAATATCGGCGAAGTCCGTAGCTACTAGCGCCACTATACGTAGGATGCTAACAACCATGGTTCTTAGAGAACTATAGTTAGCTCAACCGATCAATCATGTCAGTATATGGAAATATCAGAACTTACAGAAGCCCAAGTCCAAATACACTAGAAAGTGCGGCACGCGTTGCCATAGGAGCATGCAAGTTCCAGATCATTGGTATAGGAAGAGCGAACACGCAAACGTCTGACGCAAGGTCCAAGACACCAACGGCAATGAACGCTGCGGGCTCGTTTGCACACTTTCCCCCTGGAATACTTTGATCCCAATTGAACGCGAGTGGCTGACACAGTAAGAATGCTGTCAAGATCACCATTATACCCCAACATACGATGAATCCAATCACTGCCCAGCAGATGATTTGGAATCGCTTTACTGTAGAGAAGATGCGGAGGTAGAAGAGGCAGATGGAAGTTTTGATCAAAGTCAGAGTAGACGCGTAGAAGACCTGCATAGCGACCAGAAGCTGTATCGATAACGTTCATTAGTTGATCAATAATTGTACGCGATGTTATGAACCTACCTTCAAGGAGACGACGATGCGCCATGGTTCTGTTTCTGCGGCATGATGCCCTGCGTATCCCATGAAGACATCTAGGTACAGTCAACTTCTGGAGCGCTTCAAATAGAAAACGTGATAATTTGTTGAGGGATTAACCATACCAAGAATCTGGGCGCTGGCCATGCCATAAAGTAAAAACTGTACCCATTTCATTACAATCAGCCCCATCGTGAGTATCGAGACTGCCTAGACGTACCTGTGCTACCAGAACAACATAGTCTTCTCTCCCCAACTGCGCCCGGTTGATGCGTTTGGAAATTAAGCGGAGAACAACAGATATAGTTGAAGTTATGGTAAAAGTGATTATTGTGCCCAAAATTGCTCGGGCTCGGTAGCTCGCCAGGACCTCCGGCATTTTGATGGTTTGATTTGTGGTTGCTACTGCGAAGCAGGGAGCAACAATCAATTTGAAAGATCAAGCTACCTCATTAGAAGCCAAATTGAAGGAAGGAAAAGGGCAGAAAAAAGTACAAGGTGACCATCGCTACCTCTAATAATCCACTACTGCAGCCCATTAGCCTTGCATATGAAAATAGCCCCATACCAACAATCATTTTGTGTTTGAGGCTTAGTGCTTATTCTGGGCGGTTGTAAAACATATGTCGGGTTGAAATGACATCACGTAAACATGTATACATTGCCCAGCATTTTTAGATGTGAGTGGGGTTGGTGGATTGGACGAATGACAAAAATGTGGAAACTTGGCAACATGGCTGAAGAAGTCAAAATTTGATATTATGGTCTGATCGAACAATACGGCCCCCAAGTGCGGGCTGTACGGTATCTCTCTACTGCTTATGCTTTCAAGGTATTGGAACCACGCTCCAATTAGAAAGGGAGAATAAAGTGGAGATCAAAATGTCTACAGTAGTGCCCTGCATATACAGCTGTAAGCCTCTGTTTTTACCCAATCGCGTTGAGGTTTCAAAGCCACGCTCTCAAATAAGCATAGAAAATGTCGTCAGCAAGAAATGGAGCAAAATCGATTGTAATATTGATAGATACACCAAACGAGTCTCGTTCTGAAACTCTGGAAATCAAGAGGCTTAGATTATTATCTCGAGATGAATTGGTGTCAGGTACGAAAATAATGTGTCTGCAGAGAGTCAGGGGTCCCCTCAAGTAGTTACCCGGCGTACGGGACGCAGAATGGCCCCAATGGCACCTACATTTAATACCGGGTGAGTTTTCCAGTTCGTATTTCGTGTACGTACAAGCTTGAATAAAGTTTCGCCACCAAACTAGAAAACATTTCGATGTTGCAACTAAATTGGAACCCTGGGGAGTACGCAGTGAGCTTTAAGGAATAAAACCATACTTGCAGCTATGATATCAATATTCGAGCCAAATTTAACACACAGCATTAAAACATAGCAACAATCTCACAGTAAAATAAAGAATGGAAAGAAACCTCGGTGTGTATTAGCTTATTATGGAGCACAATAGATCTGTCTATGCGCCAACCCCACACCGTGAACACTGCCCAGGTATCACTGGGGGCTAGTGTGTGCCACATATTTCTTTCTGATGTCTCGAGTCTTTTTTTTCCCTTTTTTTATTACCCATACCTACTACACCTCTGCACATCTGTACCTCGGAATTGGAACTGTCTCCGTCTCGGAAAAGAGCCATGCCGATGGCCATAGGCCACATACTTATCCTTGACTCCATGGAAATTGTCTACTACCAACCGCAGTGGAGACGGCGAAAGTATATCCAATAGCTTTCAATGGACCCCACGCGCTGAAAAAAATAGGCTTGGCTCATGGCCACGACCGAACTGCCTAAAATGGTAGAGTTGGCGGGACGCCCAGCTGATAGGCCGCGTAGGCACGGAAATAGCCAATACTAAATGATATCACGATAGATGTAGGAATACAATTAATTACTAGTTACGGCCATCGCATCCAACCAACCAGGCGGTAATTTGCCGTTGTGTTATCTTCGGCGCAGCTAGAGTCAGGTCCTTTATTTAGAATGACAATTTGATATATTGTCCACACCTGTCATTCTTAATGTGGATATTTGAACATAGACTTTTTATTACACCCGTCGTGTATCTTTGTTTCTCTCACCAAGCTTCATGATGGCCCACTCTGTCAATATTCTCCATTTTGGAGACCAGACAGTTGACATCAGCTCATCCTTGCGGGAGCTGATGAGCCTTTCAAAGGACACGCCTTCTCTTGACCGGTTATTGCGCGAATGCACACAAAGAGTGGTCGACAGTAATATTGTATCACTGACAAGGGAACGCCAGTCATGCTCAAATAGGACATTGGCAGATCTTGTGGATAGACTGAAAGTTGCCAGTGAAGAGAGGCCGGCAGTTACTACGGTTCTCATGTGCATCTATCAACTTGGCTGCTATTTAATGTAAGTACCAAAGTCAAGATCGACATCATGACATTAAAGGTAATTATGTCTAATTTTCTCTAGATACCTTGAAAAGTGTCAAAGATGCCCCACGTTATACTCAAAAACGAACATTTTGGGGTTATGTACAGGAATGCTACCTGCAGCCACAGCCACATGTATTGATTCCACATCAGAGCTTCTCGATATTGCACCTGAGATTGTCGGCGTCGCATGTCGACTTGGTATTACTGTTAGCCGTCGCTCCTGGGCGCTTGAAGCAACAACCGGCAACTGGGCAACCTCGGTATCGGGGATCACTTTCGAACAATTACAAGATGCTATCCAAGAATTTGATGGAACATACGTGAGTTGATTTTTTCTTTACAAATAATATAATCCCAATGACACAGTGGCTAACCATGGGCTTAGTCTTCAACTCCATCTGTTCAACTTTTTATCAGTGCACAGACAACCACCTCATTCACTGTGTCTGGCCCACCCCTGTCACTACAGCAGTTTAGGCAACAGCTACAATCCAAGTTTTCTGGAGTCAAAAAAGCTCTACTTCCTATATTTGGAGCTTATCACGCCGGCCATATATACAGCTCAGACTTAGGTCACATCATCGGGGGCTCAGCCCTTTTCAACAAGTCATGCTCAACCAACACATCTCTCATATCCACCAGCACGGCGGGTTTAATAAATGATAAATCCACGCTGCGCGACTGTTTACAGACTGCAGTGTTGGATATACTTTGTCGTCCATTAAATTTGACTTCCGTGTTAGAGAGTTTCAAAGCCAACGATCATGCAAATGCGACTCTGACCATGTTGGGTATTTCAAACGCAATGAACACATTGAAAGATACCATTCAACCAGTTTCTACAAAGATATTCCCAAGCTCTATAGCCACAACAGAGAGCAAGAACAATGGCAGCTATGCAATAATTGGCATGGGCGGAAGGTTTCCAGGTGGAGATGACCTGGATTCATTTTGGAATGCGCTTGAGGAAGGCCTGGACCTCCACCAACCGGTACAAACACCTGATCTTGCATGTTTTCAGATCTTTACTATACTAATACAAAGCTTAGGTACCTATAAGTCGATTCGACCCCGAGACACATTATGATAAAACCGGAAAGATTCCCAACACTACATTAACCCCTTACGGCTGTTTCCTTGACCACCCTGACCTATTTGATGCTCGACTATTTAATATGTCACCCAAGGAAGCCGCAGCAACAGATCCAGGCCAGCGACTGTTATTGATGACAACGTATGAGGCTCTTCAGATGGCAGGATACCCACATAACAAAGCAATGTCGACACATGGCCATCGCGTGGGAACATTCATCGGTCAAACCAGCGACGACTACCGTGAAGTAAATGAGGGTCAAGAGATTGGTATATTCTGGACCCCCGGTGGTATGCGAGCCTTTGGGCCAGGGAGACTGAATTACTATTTCGGGTGGGATGGCCCGAGCTACAGTATCGATGCTGCTTGTTCATCTAGCATGGCGGCCATTCAGGTCGCATTGACCACATTGAAAAATAAAGAATGCGATATGGCTGTCGCTGGTGGAGTGAACATCATTACCTCTTCGGATCCATACGCAGGTCTAAGCCGTGGAGGTTTCTTGTCGCTTACCGGATCATGTAAAACGTGGGATGCCAACGCCGATGGGTATTGTCGCGGAGAAGGAGTGGGTAGGTGCACATATATTTTAAGGCATTTTCTACTCTTCCAGGCCTATGCTGACTTGTGTTCTTCTCAGGTGTTGTTGTGATTAAGCGACTAGAGGATGCTATTGCAAGTCGTGACCCCATCCAGTGCGTGATTAGGGGCATATCAACAAATCATTCCGCGCAGGCAATTTCTATTACCCACCCACATGCTGCAACACAAGTCAAATTATTTTCTGCTGTACTCAATGATGCCGGAGTTAAGCCAAATGAGGTCGATTATGTCGAGATGCATGGAACGGGTACACAGGCTGGAGACAGCATTGAAACAGCTGCAATGGCTGAGGCCATGTCCGCTCGGTCAAGTGGCGACCGTCCCATGTATATCGGCACTGTCAAGCCCAACATTGGCCACGGGGAGTCCGCTTCGGGTGTAGCATCCATCATGAAATCCGTGCTCATGTTCAAGAAGTCCATCATACCACCACACATCGGCATCAAAGGCACAATAAACCCCAGTATTCCGACTCAAAAACTCGATTCCCTCAATATACAAATCCCAAGGACCAAGGTGCCATTCTGCAACGGTGAAAAACCTCGAAGAATTCTGGTCAATAATTTTAATGCAGCTGGAGGAAATACAAGCTTGCTTCTCGAAGACTACGTAATCGATCAACAAGGAAGGGAAGATACTCAAGACCCTCGTCCATATCATGTTGTTGCTGTCTCGGCAAAGACCAAAAGTTCGCTCCAAATGAATGTCAACCGCTTGACTACACTTCTGAAAACAAAAGATGATATCAGATTGGCTGATTTGGCCTACTCTTTAACTGCACGGCAAATTCACCATCCATTACGCCAGGTATACACAGCCACCGATATGCCCCAGTTGATAGCCAACTTAGAGCAAGGACTTTCAAAAGCAATTGAACCTCCGAAAATTCGACCTAGGCCAATATTTCTCTTTTCAGGGCAGGGATCTCTTTACCCAGGCATGGGCAGTCAGCTTTACGCGACCTGCAATGTATTTGCGGACAAGATTCGCGAAATAGATGAGATTTGCCATAGCCTTGGTCTTCCGCCTATCCTTCAAACATTCGAGAATGCCCTCTTTGACCCAACAAATGCCAGCTCTTTGCAAGGCCAGCTAACAATTGTTGCCGTCGGAATAGCTCTTGCTACGCTCTGGCGATCGTGGGGTGTAGAGCCACAGCTTGTATGTGGACACAGCCTCGGCGAATATGCGGCACTTTGTATCTCTGGGGTATTAAGCTTACATGATACCTTCTACCTTCTTGGTGAGCGTGGAAAACTCATTGAGAAATTTTGCCAGCGAGGAACTCATGCGATGTTGGCTGTCAGTATGCCCCCAGACAGACTCGAGCAAATATTGTCGGGGGAGGAATTCGCTGCTTGTGAAATTGCCTGCTGCAATGGGCCTGGGTCTACTGTTGTCAGTGGTGCCGTGGAGAGCATCACAGCCCTAGACAGTTCCCTGAGAAACATTCACTGTGTCAGAGCTCAATACCTCGATCTTCCGTATGCTTTTCACTCAGCCCAGCTTGATCCATGTCTGGAGCCGTTTATTGCCATGGCCCGCAAAGTACGATTCCATAAGCCGAACATACCTGTTGCGTCGACGTGCGAAGGAAATATCGTGACAGACACCGGTATATTCGGCGCAGAGTATCTCGGTCGACAGGCCCGGCAGCCAGTTCTGTTTCAGGAAACGGTTGAGACAATCCTCTCTACGGGTGGATTTGAGGTTGACTCTACCTTCTGGATAGACATTGGCGCCCGGCCACTTTGCCTTAATATGGCGAAATCCATTCTTGCGGGAAGATGCGCGAACATCTACCCCTCAATTACGTCTAAAGAAGACAACTGGCTTACTCTATCTAAGAGTGTTTCTAGCATATACAGGGGTGGTATTGATATTGATTGGAGCACCTTCCATCGGGAGTACGAGAGTACCCTGCAGTTTGTAACATTGCCGAGCTACGCGTTTGATCTGAAAAGCCATTGGCTGCAGTATGAAGGAGACTGGCTGATTACCAAGTCTGGCTGTGAGAATAAACCGAGGCCGAGCTCACAGCAGCAAACATTCTCTCCAACAGCCACATTGCACCGGATTGAGCGAGAAGAGTTCAAAGATGAGGGCTCAAATGTGACATTTGTTTCAGACCTGAATGAGGAGCATCTCAGTGCTATAATTTCAGGTCACTTGGTGAACAAAGTTGCATTATGCCCCAGCTCTGTGTATGGTGATATGGCATTTACGGCAGCCTCTTATATCTGGGAACGCATCAATTCAGACGATATACCAGCCATGGATCTTGCAGACATCGAGGTACATAAACCTCTGATCTTGGCCGGAAAAGGCGAGCAACTGGTGTTTATCACAGCTTCCAAGGAGTCTAAGTCTTCTTCGGTTTCAATTACTATCAGCTCAAAGGGCAATGGGACGACTCATTCAGAGACTGTACATGTGACATGCAGTGTTCATTATGGCAATTCGAAAGAGTGGATGTCACAATGGACAAAGCAGCAATACCTGATTCAGGGCCGAATTGATAGCTTGAAACAAGCTTCTCTCGAAGGTAAAATCCATCGACTGAAGCGCGGTATGGCTTATAAACTCTTCGGAAGCTTTGTGGAATACAGTAAGCAGTTTCAAGGAATGGACGATATCCACATGGACTCCGAGATTCTAGAGGGCTCAGCTCAAATTTGCTTTCAACCGATGCCAGCAGGAGAGAGATCAAGATATCCTCCATACTGGATTGATAGCTTGGTTCACCTCTCTGGATTCATCCTGAATGTCAGCGAGACCATCCCAGATGATGTCGTCTATATATCGCACGGATGGGGAAGTATGCGTATTGCATCTTCGTTGTCTGAAAATGGCAACTACAGAGCATATGTTCGCATGCAAGAATCGGAGAAGAACATCATGTCAGGAGATGTCTATGTTCTTGACCAAGACCAGAATCGTACAATCGCAGTCGTTGAAGATGTGAAATTCCAAGCCATTAAGAAAAAGATTTTGAGCCTATTGCTACCTTCACCTGGAACTGAAACAAGATCTATGTTATCAGAAGCAGCACCAAGTCATCACAAGAAACTTAATAAAAGCGTCTCAGGCCACCACAAAGATCCGCAGGTTTCGAAAGATATATTCTCCGGAGTCCTTGATCTGATTGCTGACGAAACTGGGGTTTTACCGGAAGAACTCACCGATGGTACAGACTTGGAGGAGATTGGACTTGATTCCTTAATCTCCCTAGCAATAGTTGACAAGCTCCGTCAAGATCTTCACATGAACGTTCCCAGTTCACTATTTCTTACTTGCAGGAGGATTGCCGATCTTCGCACTTATTTTCAATCGCCTGATATGCACGATTTTGAATCGAGCACTTCTCACGCTTCCTCGGAACTGGGTGAAGAATCATGTTCTGGTTCAGGATATAGCACGCCTTCAACCACTGCCACCAGTGAGCCGGCAGACTCTCTTTTACAAGCTCTGCCAGGAATAATTGCCAGTGAAAGCGGAGTAGATGTGGAAGAAGTTATATCAGGTACTACATTTGCTCATCTTGGTATTGATTCCCTACTGGGGCTTTCAATAATTGACACTGTTTACACTCAAACCGGTCGGAGGCTCCCCTCATCTTTCTTTCTTGATCACTCAACCTATGCAGATGTTGAGAGGAGCCTTGGACCAATACACCCGACGACATCCTCCCCTGCATTGAGAGGCATCAATGATGGTGATACCCTGTCTGATCTAGATGCGCTACCATATTGCAATTCTGTGTTATTACAAGGTGATCCTTTGGTGGAAGGACCTTCTCTATTTTTGCTTTCCGACGGATCTGGATCTGCAGGCTCTTATGCTGGTCTACCATGCCTTGCTGGCAATTTACCTGGTGAATCAAAGAACGTTAAGGTTTGGGGCCTTAACAGTCCATTTCTTGGATGCTCTGAGCCCTTTGACATATCATTCCGCGACATGGCTGGCATGTACGTGGACGAGATTTTGAGAATCGATCCAGAGGGCCCCTACATCCTGGGCGGCTGGTAGGTTACGATCAAAGTATGCTTTCAAAATTAATCTTCTAACATATTTTCTTCACAGGAGCATTGGCGGAATCTTTGCTTTTGAAGCCACCCGGATTCTTCGTCAAGCAAATAAGCATGTCGAGGGCCTTGTTCTTATCGACTCTCCTTGCCCGGGAGTTGTTCCACCCCTTTCACCTCATACAATCGATATACTCGATGATCTCGGCCTCACTAAAAGTCAAATATCTCAGAAGAGGCAAAAGAGTACACATGCACATTTCATAGGAAGTATCCGAACGCTAGGAGCATATGTTCCTGAGCCAATGATGGGATCCCAGGCGTTGAATTGTTTAGCTGTATGGGCAAAGAGCGGTGTTTGGGAATCTGTTGAGGATCACAAGAGGAAACAGGCCATGTACAAGATCCCAGAGAATGAGTCACATCAATGGATCATGGATGAGAGAGCGAAGCCTATGGGACCAAGTGGCTGGGAAACTCTTCTACCAAAGGTGGAAGTTGAGGTCATAGCTGGAGATCATTTCTCTATAATGAAGAGACCACAGGTATGTCTATATTATTATTGCAATTCAAGTTCCACTCAAGTACATAACTAATGCTGCATTAATTAGATTTCCCAGCTGGCCGATGTGATATCACGCTATATTTGTCATTGAATTTTCAGCGCCATTTGTCGTTCCGCGTATTTAGATCATTTATGGCGCCAAGGAAGCGTGATTTATTTAGAATCCATGACTAATTCAAGTTAGAATCAAAGAATTACTTGTTGAAATACCCACTTTCAAATTCTTTACGTATGTTTCCGACACCGCGAGAGATCGGCATTGGCTAAAGTACTCTGGGGGCGGCCATACTGTAAGAGAATGGAGTTAAAACTTGCTTCCTCTAAATGTAACCAGAGAATGAACAGAATTAGTATTCATGCTAGCACACCAAGCCAGCAAATACTATTGCATTAGTAGTGAATTGGGCGCCAAAACATGCGTGGCCCACTGAACTACTATATGGGCATTGCTGAGGCCTAATTTAAGGTTGGCCAGTCTGTATATACATGTGCTACGTATGAGATAATTGACAGATGCACACAATCTCTAATAACCCTTCTTAAAGTAAAATTCATCTCGCCAATAGTACTAATTCCTGGGCTTCATAGCTTCAAGTTGGTATAATCTGTGGTTGTTATACCCAACGTCATCTCATACTAGTAGTACCTAAGCGGGTCCATTTGGCTATCGATAAGTTGTCGGTATCTGACCGCCTGTTGTTCCCCTCGAGAGCAAAAAAAGAACCTCGTTTTCTTTTTCTCTCGACATATTTTACTCCCTCATTTAATTGATTTACGTGTTTCTTCATGTCGTTCAATAAAAGCCGGATGTAGGGCGACTTCGCGCTCCACGCCCCGCGATGTCTCCCAAACAGAGGAAGAAAGCTCCCCGCGAGAAAAAGCAAACCTCTTCGGACTCATCTACCTTGACATCCACCGTTATAGCAACCACCAATTACCGCGAAATCCACCTGAATGAGGTGGAAGCTCTCCGTTCTATCTATGGAGATGATTTTGAAGATGTTGAAAACCGCCGGTCGGCATGGCATGTGAGTCTCGGAGCTTTGTTCTTTGTCCATTGACACATCTGAAAGAGGGGTGGGACTAACCGTTGCGATCCCAGCAATCTTCCGACGTAGGGTTCAAGCTCCACCTTCGCGCATCCTCCAACCCAGATGTCTGCCTTGTTCTCCTTGTTGAGCTGCCTGCGACCTATCCAAAAACCATACCCAACCTCTCTTTGAAAAATCTCGACGAATTTCGCGATGGGGCCCGTTCTCGCATCCAGGAAATTGCTCGGAAAAAGCCGTCTTCGCTCCTTGGAAGCGAGATGATTTATGAACTGGCTGTATCGATCCAGGATGTCCTCGAGGATGTTGCACAAGCTCGTGAACAGGATAAAGATCTCCCCAGTCTCGAGGAAGAGCGAATGGAACAGGAAGCTGCTGCCATTCAGCGGGCAGAACTTGAAAAGCAAGAAGAAATGCGAAAACAGGAAGCCGCCAGTGCGGCTGAGGAACGCGCTCTCCAGGCAATGCTTCAAGACAAGATGCGACAGCGAACTAGAGCTCGCGTATTACGACGCAAGAGCCGGACTGGTGGATTGGATTCGAATGATGTGGATGACCTAGTGGAGAACACCCCAGGTGCCATTTCTTTTGACCCACCCGTGGCAATAAATGACAACGATGGTCAGCCACTGGTATTCCGTGCTATACATGGAAAGACTATTTTACGGTCTTATCAAACTAAAAAGACATTCACTGTGCGGCCTGTTGTTTCAGAGCGTCGGTGCCACGTCCCCCAGTTGGTCCTAAAGGAGATTTTCCTAGAAGAGAAGGCATCTGATGTACTAGCATTTCGACAACAGATGCGAAGCAGTGAGGATAAATTGGAGAGTTTGAAGAGACTTCGGCATCCCAATTTGATTGATTTTGTAGGATTCAAGATCATTCGTCCCATTAATGACTTTAATTCCACTGAAAACTCGTGGACTGTGTTTGCTCTACTAGAATATGCCAATAAGGGCTCGCTGTTGGAACTTCTAGATATGGTGGGCACTGTTGCAGTTGAGACACTCCGTGGCTGGATGATCCAGCTTCTTGAAGCCCTCGAATTCTACCACCGGAGCGGATTTGTTCATGGAAATATCCATTGTGGCCGAGTCATGATTTGCAGAACCTTGTCTGGTAGCACAATAGTCAAGCTGCAATCTAGTGTGGAAGACACACTTCCAAATTCTATTTCTAAGCGCTCTTTGACTACATCCAAGTCACCGCTATGGCTGCCCCCGGAGTTGACACAGGAAGGTACACTACCGAATATGAAGACCGATGTCTGGGACTTGGGTATCGTTCTACTTCAAATGGCCTTTGGGAAAGATGCTTTGCTGAGATATACCTCGGCCAATCAGCTAATGGCTTCTTTGGGTCTATCTCCGCCTTTACAAGATCTATTACGGGAATTCTTTCGACCGGATCCCAGGAAGCGCCCAACTGCGTTTCAACTGCTGCCATCTGAGTTTTTCCGAGTCGATGCGCCATTGACTCTTCGTGATAGCGCCTCTAACTCTGTATCATTGCAAAGGAGGCCTCGACTTGACTCGTTTGGCGCCATCCCAGCCTTGTCAAGGTATCACCAAGATTTTGATGAGGCGGGTCACCTTGGACGCGGTGGTTTTGGCCAAGTTGTAAAAGCTAGAAATAAGCTGGATGGACGTTTCTATGCCGTTAAAAAGATCTCCCAGTCCTCAGCAGCGGCTTTGAAGGACACATTATCCGAAATCATGCTACTGTCAAGACTGAATCATCCTTATGTCGTTCGATACTACACTGCCTGGTTGGAGGAAGACTTCAATCATATTGAAGAGGAGGCCATCTCATCTACCGAAGGTGATCCATTTGCCAGCCATGGCCATCATGGATTCAGCACTGGCGGTCTTGACTTCATAAGTTCAAGTGGATATCCGAAAATTGAATTTGCTGCCTCGGATAGCGACGATGAGAATGACGGAACCATGTTTGCCGACGATCATCAAGACTCTCCTGGGACCTTTGAAGGCAGTAGCAAGAATAGTCCCGAGCTGAGCTATGCGAGGTCCAGAGGCTCTTACGGCCGTCCAGTCTTGACAACTCTTTACATTCAGATGGAATATTGTGAAAAGCATACCCTCCGAGATTTGATCAAGAATGGTCTCTATGATGATGTTGATCGGTCCTGGCGCCTATTTCGACAGATTCTGGATGGATTGAGCCATATCCACAGCCATGGCATTATTCATCGAGATCTAAAGCCTGATAACATATTCATTGATGTCGCCAATAATCCTCGAATTGGTGATTTTGGGCTAGCAACCAGTGGGCAGTTTATGACAGCGGTCCGCTCGTCTGCAGCCGCTGACTTTGAAGGCAACTTTACACGTAGCCTGGGGACAACTTACTACGTGGCACCAGAGATGAAGTCGGGGTTCTCCGGTCATTACAATGAGAAAGTTGATATGTTCTCTCTCGGTGTTATATTCTTTGAAATGTGCCACCCTCTCACCACGGGTATGGAACGTGATCAAACACTTAGAGAAATCCGGGAACCAAGTCATCTACTTCCGCCAACTTTCCAACAATCCGAAAAGACCGTCCAAGGCCAAATCATTGAATCGCTTCTCAGCCATTCGCCTGGCGAACGGCCCACGGCTGCAGAACTACTTTCCAGTGGTAGAATTCCTCTACAGGTAGAAGAAGAGACATTCCGACGAGCCATTGTGCACTTGCTCTCTGACCCAAACTCCCCGGACTACAAGAAGATTCTCTCGGCAATATTTTCCCAGTCCCCGAAGAAATTCGAGGACATTGCCTGGGACATGGATTCTCATGCAACACCCGCAGCAAATGAGTTGCTCGTTCAGGGTCTCGTCAAAGAGAAATTGACATCTATTTTCCGACGCCATGGCGCAGTCGAATCAGCAAGACAGATGTTATTTCCACGATCCCAACATTATTCCAACGGCGCTGTCCGCTTGCTTGATGCCTCGGGCAATCTCTTGCAGTTGCCATTTGATCTCACCGTCCCCAATGCGCGTGCGATCCCTCGGCAGGATAGTTCTCTGGAAAGGACTTTTGCCTTCGGCACTGTCTACAGAGAATCAACCCACGGCAGTGAACCTAGAACCCATCGCGAAGTTGACTTTGACATCGTTTCATACAATACCCTGGATCTAGCGCTCAAAGAAGCGGAAGTTATCAAAGTACTAGACGAAATCATTGAAGAATTTCCTCCCCTCCGCTCTGCGTCCATGTGCTTCCTCATCAACCATTCTGATCTCCTGCAACTCATCATGGAATTCTGCCGCATCACCCCATCACAAACTCCATTGGTGAAGGAAGTTGTCAGCAAACTGAATGTTGGGAAATGGACAATGCAGAAGATTAGAAGTGAACTCCGATCTCCTGCAATTGGGGTTGCCTCAACCTCGTTGGACGATCTTGCTCGTTTTGATTTCAGAGACTCTCCGAAAGAGACCCAGCGCAGACTGCAAGTTATCATGGAAGGCACCGAATATGCCGAACGAGTGCCTGCCATCATTGCTCGCTTGAATTTAGTGATAAGCTACTTACAAAGCTTCGGGTTAAAACGAAAGGTTTACATTAACCCCCTGAGCAGCTTGCATGATAAATTCTACAGAGGTAGTATTTTATTTCAATGCGTTTTTGACAGAAAACGCCGTGACGTCTTTGCCGCAGGTGGTCGATACGATCGTTTGATCCAAGACTTCTCGCCAAAGGTCCTGTCAAACAGGCCACAGGCTCATGCTGTCGGCTTCAATCTCGGTTCAGACAGACTTGCATCTGCTATGACCGAGTACCTGCAGACAAAAGCACCACCAAAGGAGACCGATACTGGCGGTGAACTTTACTGGACAGCTCGCAGAGTAAGTATCTGCATTCCTGCCGACATCATTCCTAGCTTGCCATTCTAACCCGCATTAGTGCGATGTTCTCGTCGCTAGCTTTGACGCCACAGTACTCCGCACAATCGGTGTGAAAATAATCGAAGACCTCTGGACAAACGGCCTCAGCGCCGAACTTGCTGTGGACGCCTCATCCATCGAAGAGCTACAAACCAAATACAGAGAGCACAACCACCGCTGGATTGTAATCGCCAAACAAGACAGCAAAGAACGAGGCTTCAAGGTCCGCAATCTCGTCCGCCGCGAAGAGTTCGACATCCGCAGCGCAGAACTAGTTCCCTGGCTCCGATCAGAAGTGCAAGCTCGTCAATACCGCGAGGGAATGGTTGACCCACGTCAAGTCCGACAATCCGGACCACAGGATGCACTACAGCCAAACGAAAAAGCGAATGACGTCCGTATCCTTGTCCCACAGCATCGGAACAAGAAAACCAACCGGAGAAATATTGTCGAGTCGGCTTTGGTTCGTTCTCGTGAAATCGCCGAGAATGCTCGGAATGCTCCTGTCGTTGCGATTGAAACGCGCGATGATGTTCTTGACGCTATTCGCGATACTAGGCTCTCTGATCCTGAGAGCTGGAGGGCAGCTATTCAGAATGCGCCTTTGACTGAGCGGAAGTATATCAGTCAGGTGTATGAGATGGTCAGCGACTTAGCATCCGAGGCTCGATCGAGCGAGACCCCAGAGAGCTATACTAATGCGTTTATCTACAATTACCGGACGGGTTCTTGTGTGTATTATGATCTTGGCCGCAACTACAGGTGATTTTGAACGGGAAGAGGCGCACAGCATTTGAGACACATGACAGATCTTTGCTTTTGGAGTTTTCAACGTGGTGCATATTTCTGCCCATCCTTACTGGTTTATTGCTTTTTTTTCACCTCCATGTTTGCATTATCAAGGCGGTAACATTATATCTCCTTCCATTGTCATATTTTTAGCGAGTGGTCGGGTTAACATCCCGTTATGAATAACGCCAATTTAACGAAGGCTTTGCATAGAAAGGGAGGCAGGCATGTTCTTTCCGTTCAAATTTTTGAAGAGGCATCATTATAGTACATAGCAGAAAGAATTACAATCACCATTCTTCCCTTGAAAAGCATTTCAGTTCTAAATTTCCAAGGTCGCCTCGTCTAGTCGCTCTCATCATCGCTACCATAAGCAACCAATGGCCCGCCAGAGGCTTTCGGCGCAGCCTGTGTCGTCACATTACCGCCCAGTCCACGAAGCGCAGCAACAGCTGAACTAGAGAAGATTCCATTCTGCGGCTCGGCTTCAGGCTCATCTGCGAGCGCGGGCTCGAGCATCAGTGTCTGCTCTGGAGCCTCGAGCTGATAAGCCTCCGGGGCCGACTCTAGCTGTCGTGTGCGCGAATGCCAAACATCATCTGGGACATCGTATCCGTCTAAGCCGAAACTACCCTCGATCTTCTTCCTCTTTTTGGCTTCAGGGTCTCTACCCTCGATCTCAGCAACAAAGGCGGCAGGAAGAGCGCGGCGCACAGCTTCAGCAGCTTGTTCTTCCAGTTGGCGTGCCTCGCGCTTCTGTGCTAGCGGGTTGGGGTCGACTGTTGCCCATCGTACATTGATGATTTCCTCTGTTTTGGTTAGACAATTGGTCCATGGTATCGAGTGGATTGAACACGCGAAAACTCACCATTATCCAACGCTTGACGATTCATTGCTTCCATAGCCTGGTAGAAATGTTAGTTGGTCTCTTTCTTTCGGGTTAGTAAAGACAACTCACGAATTGAGTATTAGCCTCATTGACATCTGAAAGCATGTTAGTCTGGTTCTCCGAAATAATTTAATTTTCTTAATGGGCGCTCACATGTCACGAAGGCAACGCCGCGTCCTGTCAAAACTCGGAGTCTTTGAATCTCTCCCCACGGGGCAAAATGGCGCGAAACGGTTTCTTCAATTGCATCCTATTTCAACGTTAGTTACCATATACGCCAGTTCATAGTTGTATTCCTCTTACATTAACGTTGATCCGGCCAACGTAGAGAGTTCTATTCTGCCGTTGAACTGGTAGGAGGTCAGTAAAAGATGGAAAGAAAGTGTTGGATATACCACATACAGGTGCCTACACCAGACATGTCCTGTCAAATTTGTTAGTTGGCTAATCCATCGAAGTCTCGTCGCAAAAAGAATGAACATACATCTTTGTAATCGGAGTGCTTGTCTCTACCTAAATATCCAACAGCAGTTAGTAGATGAACGCAAGTGGGCCCCGTCCAGATATAGTTGCGTACCGAAGCAATCGACATTCACAGGGAACATATCATGAATGGTAGGAATTCGATGTAAATATTCGCAGTCAACACCACGCCAGCAAGTGCCCTTGGCAAAGTAAAGCTAGCAGAAATGTTAGCACCCGAGCTTGCTGGTAATTTTATCCAATGAGCGACATACGCAGAAGTATGACCCAGAAACAGAATCCGCCTTTGTATAACCGCTATCCTTCACAGGGTTGCATCTCGTCTTCGCCTGTGTATTCAGTCCAAATTTGTCATCACGATCTCCGCCGGACCTATTAAGCGGTGCATGTTAGTGTTTGTCGCGACGCGGGAACGTAAACCGGGGGTAGGGTCATTGAGCCACCAGCTGGCAGTATTGGGTAATTTCGTACCATTTGCTGTACCAAATATCTGATAGGGAGTCGTGTTAGCACTGTCCATCGTACGTATATAAAGAAATGCACTCACTGAACAGATCACCAGTCTGGGCAGGCGCTTCCGCTCCAATTTCAGAGCGATCAACCTGAACACGGGCAGGACGCTTCTTCTTCCTAATAATCTTCTTTGTCTTCTTTACGGGCGCAAGTTGATTCTGCTCCTCCGATTGTCCTTCAACTTCGATCTCGGTTTCCTGAACCGGTTCTGTGACGGGAGATTCGGCCATGGTGGCGAATGAGTGCGGAAGTGAGGTGATATGAATCGAATCGAGTCGCGGTATGATGATTCTAGAGCTTGTCGTGTTTCCGAGACCAGAATGGTGGAGTTGAACAGCATTCAATGTTAAGGTTGTTGGAGTTTAAGAATCTCGAAGCTCGAGATTCAAAGTGGAGTCCGCGCTTGATGAGTCAGCAAACTGGCAAAGCGTGCATTTGTGGTTTTCGCGACATCGTTTTCAATTAGATACTGAGATTGCACAGGCAAAGGCCTTAAAAACCGGCATCATGGTGAACATCACAGAGAAAATCAAAGAGTAGGGTCCCCCTTTTCTTGCTGCGGAACCCATGGCTCCCTTTGTGTGGTGGCTTTTCTCCCTCCTGTCTCTGCATGCCGGCTCAAAGCCTTGCAGGACGGGGGAACGAGAGAAAGGATATGTTTGGATGGATAGAGATGCTGATTTTTCACTTACAGAATCGAAGATGAGATGCGCCGCACTCAAAGTAAGTCGAAATCACGATTTTAATATTTTTTATATCACCCCGCTAACATGCCCCGCAGAAAACAAGGCGACAGGTAGGAGACCATAAGAGGAACCCGCAACTCGCGAATGATAGATTTACTGATTTCATCTGCTCAGAGTATCACTTGGGTCTATTGAAAGGGTGTGTGATCCCCAACGAGATGTTCTGGGTGTCATACCAATGATTCCGTGTCTGTGCCTGTATCCGTACTAACCTTCACAGAAAACTTGCTCGTCTGCGAGCTCAGCTTCTCGAGCCAGTAGGTGGCGCCGGCTCCGGTGGTGGTGCCGGTTTCGACGTTAGCAAAAGTGGCGATGCCCGTGTAGCACTTGTTGGATTTCCATCCGTCGGAAAATCTACATTCTTGTCCAAAATCACCAAAACTAAGAGTGAAGCCGCGGCCTACTCATTCACCACGCTCACTGCTATCCCAGGTGTGCTTGAGTATGGAGGTGCAGAGATTCAGATCCTCGATTTGCCCGGTATCATTGAAGGTGCCTCCGAGGGCAAGGGTCGTGGTCGTCAGGTCATCTCAGCGGCCAAGACTAGTGATTTAATTCTCATGATCCTGGATGCTACTAAGAAGGCAGAGCAGCGTGCTTTGCTGGAAGCTGAGTTGGATTCCGTGGGTATTCGGTTGAACAAGGAGCCTCCGTATGTATTCGACATATGGCTAGGAAATTTGAGGGTTTGGTATGTGGACTAGCACTAATTGTGAACCAGGAATATCTACCTCAAGGTGAAGAAGGCCGGTGGCATGAAGATTACTTTCCAAACACCCCCGAAGAGCCTGGATGAGAAGATTATCTACAATGTCTTGCGTGATTACAAGATCCTCAACTGTGAAGTGCTAGTACGAGATGAGAATGGTATGCCTCGCTTCGTCCTCTCAAGAATGATTTTGGATACTTACTGTAGTAGCCACAATTGACGACTTTATCGACGTCATTATGAAAGACCATCGCAAGTACATTCGCTGGTAAGTCGCTGGAATTTCGAATTGAAGGGCGACGACCGCGATGCAGTTCATTCTCTAACCATTTGAACAGCTTGTATGTATACAACAAAATCGATGGCGTCAGTCTTGAGTTCCTGGATCAACTGGCCCGAGAGCCTTACTCAGCCGTTATGAGTTGTGAGCTTGATCTTGGTGTGCAGGAGGTCGTGGAACGTATTTGGAAGGAATTGAGATTAATGCGACTCTACACAAAGCGGTCAGTCGATTCCTACTATGATATATCGCTTGAGATATTATCGAACATATCATTACTCTGCTGGCAAGAACTCAGCAAGTTGATTGATCTGACTAACATCAATTGCTATTTATAGAAAGGGACAAGAACCTGATTTCAGCGAAGCACTTATCGTACGAAAGGACTCATCAATTGAGGATGTGTGTGACCAGATTCACCGTACTCTGAAGGAGACCTTCAAGTATGCCTTAGTGTGGGGTGCCAGTGCAAGACATATGCCACAGCGCGTGGGATTGGGGCATATGGTATCAGACGAGGATGTGGTATCAATAGTAGCTAAATAGGCTGGAACAAGACTGGTGCATCTACGAATTGACTATGCAGAAAGAAATGGAAAGGATTATGAGCTAAGCATTTTTCAAGAAATAATTTAACTTGAAAATGTCAAAATGAACTATGGAACATGTATATGAACAGACTTGAAATCCCAATGATATTTGCCAACCAAGAAATAGACCAAACTCCAACCTTAACATGAGGACATCTATGCGGCACCAGCAGCGGCAGCGGCGGCGGCAGCAGCAATGTTCTGCATGCCAATGGTGGGCTGGACACCAACACGTTCCTTAGCCAGAAGATCAACCAGGAGAGGGCTGGGGCGGCTGTCACGCTGAGGGTAGAGACCAGCCTGGCTGTTCTTGTGCTTCAGGACACTGTCGAGGTAGATGTCGAACAGGTATGAGGAGTCAAGAGGACCACCCTTGGCCTCGGGGTGGAACTGAGTGCTGAAGATAGGACGGGACTTGTGGATCATACCCTCGTTGCTCTGGTCGTTCAAGTTGACGAAGTAAGGCTTCCAGTCAGAGGGCAGGGTGGAGGCATCAACGGCATAACCGTGGTTCTGGCTGGTGATGTGGCAGCGGCCAGTGCTCAGATCCAAAGCGGGAATGTTGTGGGCACGGTTTCCGTACTTAAGCTTGACGGTGCTGGCACCGGAAGCCAAAGCCAGAAGCTGGTGACCAAGACAGATGCCGAAGATGGGGATCTGGGAGGTCTCCATGAGACGCTTCAAGTGGTAGACGGTATCCTGGCAGTGAGTGGGGTCACCGGGGCCGTTGGAGATGAAGACACCATCGAAGTGGTGGGCAACCTTGTGGATGGGAAAGTCGAAGGGGAAGACAGTTACGCTAGCACCGCGGCCAACCAGGCTCCGCAAGATGTTCTCCTTAACACCACAGTCGATGACGGCAACGTGGGAGGTAGGGTCAGCAGCGCTGATGTGGAAAGGCTGCTTGGTGCTGACCTGGCGGACCAGGTGGATCTGCTCGGGATCGGTGAAAGCCTCATCCTCGTTGGCATCGTACTCCTCGCCAACAGTGATACGGGCCAGGGAAGAACCCTGCTCACGCAGATAGGTGACGATGGCACGAGTGTCGACGCCGGAGATGGCAGGAACACCCTCACGAGCACACCACTCACCTAGAGACTCAACGGCAGTCCAGTGGCTGTACTGCTCGGCGACGTCGGCGACGACAACACCGGCAGCCTGCAGGTTGGGGGACTCGAAGTACTTCAGGAGGCCATTGGTGTCCTTCTCAGCAGAGGGCACACCGTAGTTACCAATGAGAGGCTGGGTGAAGACCAAGATTTGTCCGCGGTAAGAGGGATCGGTCAAGGACTCGGGGTATCCAACCAGGGATGTGGTGAAGACGGCCTCGCCGGAGATGTTGGAGCGAGCACCGAAGGATTTGCCGGTGAACATGGGACCATCACGGATGGTGAAGGTGGCGGGCTCGAGAGCAGCACGCTGACGAACAGTAGCCATGAAGCGAGCCTGAGCAGGGGTCTTCATAGAAGTGAAGGCCGCAGCCCGGTTGGGCATGGCCTTGAACAAGTTCATGAACATTTTGTATAGAGTTTATAGGATGAGAGAAATTGCTGAACAAGAAACCGGAAGGTCAATTCAGTTAATGGAAGCCTTCCAAAGGTGATCTATTCGAGGGCATTGTTAGTATTTTCGAGTCCCATTCTTAGATTGAAAGAAAAGGTTGACTTGAAAGACATACCCGAGATATAGTCCTGGGAGGTAAATGTTGAGGGTGCCAAACACATAAGCGCGACTGAAGATCTAGCAGTCAAAAGAATAGAGGGAGAAAAAAAGTCTTAACGAGACATGAGGCGTATTGAAGGTATAATATGTGGAGTGGTGTAAACTGGGGAAGGAAGGGAAGAAAGGCTTGAGAACGAGGAAAAAGTGCAATTTTCTGACTCAGTGCGGGCACGTGCCTTCACCGACTCCGGTGGCCAATCAGAGCGACATCGGCCAATCTCCGATTTTAACTGGTTCGTTTCCCGTTCTTATCCGTGCTTATCTATGCACCACCAACATTAGCATCCACTGCACACACCGCTAATCCCGTGGAATACGCCTAAAAAAGGCTTGGACGGACCAGTTACAGGGGGCATAATTGATATTTGCAACGACTGAGAAGCCTCAAACATCAATTGGTTACACTCAATTGTGAATTAAAGTGCTGATCCACGCCCTGAGTATGCTTATATCAATCTATCATCAGTACGGAGTAGTCCCTTCCGTACTCCGGTCATACAAGACCCTACGTAAGAGACGGATAAAAATGGGTCAATTTCGGTGGGAATTTAGGGTCTAGGAAATCTATGCAATCGACAATCGATACACCGTCATGATCAACTCCTATTACCCAATTGTAACTCATTTTTGTGCACTTGTTCCATAGCCCTGGTGATCGGCCTCCACTTACCAGCCACCTTGACCCTAAATGTATCCGCATTAGAATAGTCAACCAGTTATAAAGGATGTCAATGCTGCATTGCGTCCATAGCATCATATGCGGGCCGATCCTGAATCTCAACGCGTCTGGACTCGATTGTGCCTTAGGTTAACAGCGATTTGTTGGTACCTTGCACATTTGCAGTCTCCAAAGAGGGGTAGTGGTCAACAAGTCGGTGTGAAAGATGCGTCTTACAGGCCCAGCGAGGTTTCTTTTACGTTATATCCTTGGTTTTTGTAAGGACAAGTTAAGGACAGCTTAGCCGCTTTCTCTGCACTTCTCAGAAGGATTTAAGACATTGGGCCATCCGTTTCCGGGACGATTTATAACAACCTGGAAAATCATGCCTACCTACTAGTAAAGCCCACGAGCATCACTTGAAGCTTTCATAGGATTTTTTAAAGATTTTAGACAAACCTTTTTTGATATAAGGTTCGGCGGTTATTAGTGCTGCAAAGGTCGCGCGGAAACCACCGATAATTCCCGAGGCCTATCAAGATTCATACGGCGTAGATTCGGAAAGCGTAATCAATGTTCAATGATGATTGATTCATTGCCAGACTTGAAAATCAATTCTATCAGTTCCTAACCAACAAACAAAGAAAACAAATAGACCGTGTTCTGTGAAGCAAAAAGACGGCGGGTCCTCGGCATTTTCCCTGGTGCCACGAACCAATCAACCTCCTCAACCTCGGCCTCCGCGATGCATGCTACATACCCTCATTAAAAACAATGTCCGACTTCACGCCCCGCAAGCGCTCTCGCGCTGCATGTTTATCCTGTCAATCCCGTAAGCGCAAATGCTCAGGCGAACAGCCCTGCGCAACATGCATCCAAGCAGGTGTAGACTGCCACTACAGCACTGCCCCGCGCAAAAAGCGCCCCAGGTCCAATAGCGCATATCGGGCACCTTTACCCTCACTAGATGAATCGCAAAGACGCGCAGATGGATTATCCCATTTTGCACCCAAGCCTGTCAGTGCTGCAGGTAGCACGACATCTCCCGCTTCATTCAACTGGACAGATGAATCGCGGGGAATGAGTCACTCTCTCGAGGCCAATTCCGGAGCAGCATTTGTTCGCAAGCTTGGACTTCGCATTGATCCAGCTCGTGCACCAAGATTGCATCTTTTTGCCTGGAATGTTGGCGAGAGACGACTATCGCCTGCGTTGGCAGCGCGCGAGATCTCTGTTTCGGCACCGGGGTTTATCACCAAGTTGCTCTCACAGGAAGATATGTGCCACCTGACAGCTATCTATTTTGAGAAGGTCGATCCATGTTATCCGTTTCTAGACCGGCTTAATGTCCTTTCACGGATTGCTCAGCGTTGGCAATCACCGCTAGATTTGTCAGAGCAACCTTATGATGCTGTTCTATATGGAATTGCAGCATTTGGATATTTGTTTTCTCGCCGCGAAATCATAGTAACGGAGCTCCAGCTCGTCGAGGGAGCACATAAAATACTACAAAAAAGTGTCATAGGTGCTGAATCACCTTCAATCGACGCGATAGCTGCATGGGTTCTTCGCGCCGCCTACATGCGAATGACAGCTTCTCCACACGCCGCATGGATGGCTAGCTGCACATTGATGCACCTAATCGAGGCTGCGGGTCTACATCTCGAATCTCCAGACCCAGAATCAAATCTAAACTCAGATTCACAGCAAATATCAAGTACCACCATCAATCCTCAATCAAAATCCACAGAAACCAAAAACATCCTAGATACCCGCCGCCGTCTCTTCGGCATGGCCCGACATCTAAACACATGGATCTCATTCGATCTAGGCCGTTCCCGCGTCCTCCTCCACGGCGCATCGCAACCAATCCCACTATCTCAGGACAAAACCACCCGCGCCTCACTCTTTCATCTCCTCCCCCTATCAGAAAGTCTAGACCCAACAACCTCATCTCAATCCCTACCAACACTCGAATCAGCCCTGAAATCCGTCCTAGATCTTTCATACTCTACATCATCTCTAATTCTCGTCCAAACAAACCTAACCCTCTGCATCTACCGTCGCGTCCGCGCTATAAATGCCCACGCCCTCTTACCACAAGACCTAGACCGCGTCTTAGCCCTAGCGCAGCGGGGTCTTCGCGCCGCGCGACATATGGTCCTCGCCTCTTCGCCATGGCATCAAGTTGCTAATGTGCCGTTTCAAGTTGTCTGTACCCTTTTGGCAATTGATAGTCGGCCTGCGTTAGCGCTTTTACCAGATGCCATGGCGACGTTGGGGGAGGTTTTAGCTGCGTATGATACGGCGAGTATGCGGGAGGCGTATTCGACGGCTTATTTGCTTGTTGCGATGCATCAGCGTAGGAAGGAGGATGACACGAGGGCTTTGGGTGATGTTTTGAGGGCCAATGCTGCAGCTGCTGTTGCGCAGCCGCTTCCAAGGGAGGAAGTGAACAGGAGGGTTGATGCTGTGGTGGCGAGGGCAGGAGAGGGCGAAAGAGTGGATGAGCAAGTGCAGATACCGGTGCCGCGGACAATGGAATTTGGGCCGGTTTCAGATGCTGAAGTTTCTTGGTTGGGGGATTTGGTGATTGATATACCTAGTTTGCAGAATTTTGATATTGATCAGTTTCTTATGACGGATGTGCCTTGGCCGTGGCCTGAAATGGGGATTTAGGATTCATGGTATCTACATGGTATTGCTATGTCTACATTAATGAATCTCATTCTGAGGGAAACGAGGCTGCTGTATAGAATATTGATCTAATCGTTATAATTCGTCGCATGTATCCATATTGGAAAATAGGCAAAGTTCAACGCCTGCATGAATGCTCAAGGTAAAACAATGAGTATATCAGTGCCCTGCACGCTATATGGGGGTTAATCAAGAAAGAAAAAAAATCAGGATACACTAAGGGATGATCAGTCTTTCTTGTCGTGTACCTCAGCCCGTTGGGTAGAGTTATTTGCACCGAGACCTGATGACCAAGCCACTCGCGCAAGTTGCCAAAGGACCCAAAAGAAACCTAGCAAAATGACAATGCTTGTTCCCAGCTCAATATTGCGAGTCTGGAAGAAGCCTTGACCATCACCCAGGTTAAGGACGGGAGCATCCAGCGTCTCGACGAGATGCTCGGATTGGGGATGAAGCTGATAAAAGAAAGTCCGAGGGCTAAACAAGCTATCGTAGACAAGATGTGTGCGGTCGAACGGATTAATGCCTATGCTTTCTTTTTCGTACTCAGAGCTGCAAGCCCAAAAGACGACTGGCCATGGCACATGCACAGGGCGGTATCCAGTTTCTGAGGGATGGAGATACCGAAGATGGAGAGGGACGGTGGAAGTCCAATTTGAGGATTGAGAGGTCAAATCATCACCGTTAGGGGTGGCCAATTCAAAGAGCCAGTTTGAGCCCCAGCCCTTCACAGCCCAGTCTGGAGCCTCGAGATCTGTCTCGCCGGAATGAGCACGTAAGCCTGCTAGATTGTGGGACTGCAGGAAGAGCGAGTCTGTAGTCCCAAGTTGGTACTGGTCACCAAAGATAGATGAGGGAAGTGTCAGGTATGTATGTAGAGAGCAGGTTGTATCGTCTGGTGCGGATGGTCGATCCAATGAAGAACGTGGAATGGTTATAGACATAGTTGGATGAAGGCCGGTTGGCTCGGTGAATGAGATGGCGTAGCTGGCGGATTGAGGAAGTACATGATGGCGCGAAGGAAACGAGAACATAGCGGGTTCTGTTATAATTAGCTGGGATGTACTTGTATAATGTAATATTGTAGGGCTCCTGCATACTCAGCTTCTTGTCTTCTCCAACAACAGCCAGCAACCCCCCGACCTTTACTTCGTCCGCACCGATTCCTGGTTCCGTTCCTAACAAGCCAAACTCGACCTTGTCTGATTTCTTATTAGGTTTGTGTATCACTTCCGACCATCCTCCTGTGGGTCCTTTGGCCCAGAACCCGGACAAAACTAGGGTATTGGAGGTGCCGTCATAATCCACGTCGACCACGTCGGCAGTGGACAGAGAATCAACAACAGCGACGCATCCAACGCTTTCAGTTGTATGAGAGCCACAAATAGCACGCTTAATATTCGAGATAAAAGGTTCCAGAGAAGGGAGCTGGGTATGGTATTGCAGAGATGTCGCCGCATGGGATTCAGTAGCTCGGTGGGGGGATTCGATAAAAGCCTTCTGATAGATATCACCATGTTAGTAAGGTTGATCCAATGATACAATCTATGAAATGGAGCTTTAACATGCGATCGGCATGAAAAGGGTTCATGATCGGCTTTCGACTTACCTCGTGCCGTGGACAATCCAAGGCCTCATCATTCTCATTTCGTCCGAACGTCGCGCGCAGCCAAGAGCAAAATGTCTCTCTAATCAGTAAAATAATCAGTTATGTAGCCCAGTATAGCCAGCTGGTCTTCATCACTCACGACGATTGGCCCGCATCTAGGGGGGTATGCAGCACATGTAGCCCAGGCGAGACCCTGCTGGAGAAGGGCGGGACAGCATCGAACGACTTCTCGGTAGCCCAGCGAACATGGACATCTTTCGCTTTTTGAAGAACATGCCGAAGCTTTAAGACAGAGTCAACACACGAATTCAAGCTTCATGGTCGTGTAGGATAGCTCTTGTTCTTACCTCGCTGGAGAGGGCATTTAGCTCGAAGGTCAGGCGGTCTTCGCGGGCGGCGACTATGTTCCGGATCGTGAGCGATTTTGGTGTCAATACAGCTTGCTCTGGGTCGAAGCCAGCATCGCTGCGCTGGATATAGGTAATTCGCTGCTTCATGGTGAAACTTAAGAGAGGCGAGGAGGTGTAAATAAAGCGGAGGGGGAGAGCAGCAGAGCTTCCGGAGTTGCTTTCTCCGCATGTCCCGTTTGGGTTTAGGGTCGGTATGCCGCAATGACGCACCGAAGATATAGATACAAGAGATACAACCTTGGAAATAATTGAAGTGAAGTTTGATAAATTGATAAATACATTCGAACTGTCCTAATTTTTGAACGGGGGTCACATATTTTAATGTCCCAGAGAAGACTGAGAAAACAAATCAAGTCATGGCTGTCATTAAAGGCACCTATTAAATAAATGATGTCGCTCACACCAACGCCTATAAGTATGCTAATCAAATCATAATCGAGGAGTTTACAGAATCTTCCCGAGTGCGGTTTTTTGTTCAGCTGTCAAGCTGGTAGGGAATTTGACATTGGCACGGACAACCAGGTCACCCCGATCGGTGGGCTTCTTGGAGATCACCATGCCCAACCCGGGGTATCGTTCCTCGTGGCTAGGCTGGGTAGGACCAGGCTTCGAGATGCGAACTGACTTGCCGTCGATTGTTTGCACGATTTTCTCCCAACCTGTCAAGGCCTCCTTGAGTGTAAGATCCACGGTTGTTACAAGATCGTCACCGACACGCTTGAAAGTAGGGTGTGGTTGCTGTAGAGATAGTTAGCATTGGTTCTATGAAATGAAAAGAGCAAGAAAATTCATATACCTCTTTCACAATAAGATGCACATCTTGTCGGCCTCCTTCTTCCTGGTCGCCAACATTCTTATACTTAATCTTGGAACCAGCACGCAGGCCAGGCTTGATAGTAGCTTCGAGTGTCACCTCTTCAACAGTGCGCTTGCCATTGTTATCGAAAGCCTTGCTCTTTGTCTTCACCTTTTTCGTGGTACCCTTGAAAATCTCCTCAAGAGTGACAGGCAAATCTTTCTCGACAACAGTAGGTTCAGGTGTTGGCGCACGGCGTGGCTTCTGTGAGAAGCCTCCACGAGATCTTCCGCCGCCCATCCCAGGCATACCACCAAGCATGGAAGCAAAGATGTCATCGTCAAGGCCACCACCCATTCCACCACTGCTGCCACTGCCTTTAGCGAACTCGCGGAAGATATCGTCTGCGCTGCTGAATCGGAAGCCAGTTCCGCCACCAGGGCCAGTTGAATAATGGAATTTTCGCGATCCTCCCCCGCCAGGCATACCGCCAAAGTCAAAGTTACCGGGCATGCCTCCGGGGCCGCCTGCACTACCACCACCTCCACCACCAGAGGAAGGTGGAGGTCCACCACGGAGGAGGTATTCAAGGCCGAATTGATCGTAGACCTTGCGTTTTTCGGGATCGGAAAGAACTTCGTATGCTTGGGATACCTCTATCGACATACGTTAGTATTGTCACCTCGGGCAAGAAATAAAGCGGGGTTACTTCTGGAGCGGAAGAAGAGGGAGGACAAACCTTTAAATCTCTCAGAGGCCTGAGGGTTATTCTTGTTCTTATCTGGGTGGAATTTCAAGGCTGCCTTGCGATAGGCCTTTTTAATTTCATCTTGAGTTGCGCTTGGTTGGACGCTCAAGGCGTCATAGAGCTTTGTCTCAGCTACCATGTTGTGCGGAGGTCGAATTGAGTTTCTTCAGTGGGAAACAAAAATTCGCACTAGGTCCGAACTAGAGCTGTCTAGAGCTGTGCGTTTAAAAATCAAAGATCGTCACGGTAAAATGGATGGTGGGACGATGTTATGTAGTAGCATGTAGTTCTGGAATGACGTAGAAGGTTTGGAGATGTACGAGGCGGTCTAGGTGCGTTTTATAAAAGGACGACGGGTGGGAAGTTAGACGAAGGAAGAATGAAAGAGGAATAAGAATATTAGGCGGGGAACTGGGAGGGTCCTTGTCCTTGGAATTGGGAAACCGGGTGCAACTTCTCGACTGTGCTCGAGCGTGGAGTATGGTCAGTGACGTGTGACGTTGGTGGATCGAAGGTTCGAGAAGTTTCCACGCCTCAGGGCACGTGTGTCTGGTTCAATGAAACTCATATCTATATGATACAACTCATATTACGTTGCAATAGAATGAGCCTTTCAAATATCCTCTTTTATATACATTTTACCCCAGTTTTTATCATTTGAAGCAGGTCTCCAACGTTGTGATCCATAACATCATCGCGGCTCGGCCCCACCTTTTCGACTACATCATTGGGTCAGTGCTTTGTGTGAACCAAACACTTTAAAATGAACCAAATTGGAGATTTACATATTGAATTTCTAAGATATTTCTATGATGGACGAGAAACCCCGAAATCTGAAAAAGGAAAAGAGAAATTAACGAATGTCGAACAATGCGCTTGGCTGGCAACCAGGAAGCAAAAATAACAACTCATGTCGATATAGGCACCTCGCTAGCAATACCCATAAATGTCTATCATGAATTCAATTATCGTGATGGTGGAGACAAAAACAATCGGACCATTAGTAATTGGTAAATGAAATCGGATCTTTTTCGAATGTTTGAGAGCCATCATCCATCACAATATAGTCCTTGATCACGGCCGTATTATTGAGCACGCTGGCAATCTGATCTTCGGAGCATGTAGCCTCCAAGGAGAGAATATAGCATACGGGATCTGGAGTTGCAAGAATTTTATTCTTAATGTGCCAAGTCGATTGAGGACCACTGGTCGAATATGACAAATTGTGAGCAGTGTTTATCTTACCCGTCGCCAGATCACGATTGAAGAGCGCACGGTGAAAGAGTTCATAGGCCGTTTGTGGTTGATAAGCAGGCACTTCATGCCCAGCTTGATAGACTCGAGCAAATGAAAAATTGCCGTGCTGGCGAACCTGACCTCCGACATACGAAGAGTTTGTCTGAAGAGGCGAATACCCAGCAGCTCGAAAAGCCGGAGCCTTGGAGTAGTCGACGCGCAAACTCACATCTTCGCCTCCAATCCAATTACAGGCATAATCACGATCGCCGTATATGAGCGAGACTTTGATACCGGCGTCTAGGAGATAGGCAATATCATGAAGATAGCCATGCACATCAGCGCGAGGGTAGTCACCTGTTGATGCAAATCCCCTGCTGACACTGTTAATTGACTCGGTAAAATTGATAGGTACACCCAGCGCTCTCTGCACCCAATTTTGGCTGAGGTATCCAAAATAAAATGGCTCTGGGAACGGATCTGGATCTTTGTGGGTTATATCGTAGTATCCTCGCTGGGCGTATGCAGGATAGATACCCTCAACCTTCTTGTTGCAGAACTCGGAAGCCTGGTTGCATGCCTTATTGACTGTTTCATTGTTCCCATGCATCTGGGGATCGCCATCTGCGGCAAGGGCACGGCATTCAATGATAAGATCTTTGCATCCCCCCGGACGGCTCCAGTCATTCATGGCTTGGTCGTACAAAGTTTTGTTAATAGCTTCCACCCCGTAGGTATTGTTGTACGCCATCTTCGGATAGCTAGGTTCCTGAAGAAGTAAATCGATACACCCATTGACGATCCCTAGCGTATCTAAGTGAATATAATGCGCCTCGTCCGGGGAACCGATAGTACCATTTTGGATCCGCTCATTTTGCTCTTGAAAAAATGCCGCGAACGACGGACCATAGCGACCGCCGTATGACTCTGTCCAGATGCTGACACGATCATCATGTGGCTTGTACGCCGGAAACTCGGAGAACCACGTCTGCGCAAAGTGCCATAGCGACCGAGCGGCATTCTCCGTATTATTCGCAGTCAAACTCCCATTCTGACTAGTAGTTGTGCCGACATAGAATGTGTTATTCTGTATTGGAACACCATGTGTCCATTTCGAGACATTCCAAGCTGACTTGATTTGGTCAAAGGTGCCATTAGTGGGAATATCATAGCTGAATCCCACTTGATTGGGCTGATCGATATACAACATGTTTACGTAGTTATTCCAGGACCAGGGGTTGAGTTCGGTCGAATTAGAATCGGACTTGACGACACAGGGTCCATTCTCCTGCATTAGACCGATCAGGGATGACGAGCCAGGTCCACCGTTCATCCAAATGGACAGCGGCGCATTTCTGGGATTATGGCGTGCCTCGAAAAACCAGAAAAATGTGTTGATGGGGTACTCTTGGTCGACGCCGACATCTTCCAGTGTACCGGGAGGTAAATGAACATAGCCGGAGTACGACCTGACCCCTGGTGTGGTTTCGCAGATTCCTGGCTGTGCAAGCAATTTTAAAAAGTTAGGCGTTGAGTTCTTTGCTGATCGGCCACATGAAGCGGAGATACCCCACCTCTTTATACGATATTTGAACACCCTCTTGATGCTTGGAGTTCACGACCGTTAATCCCTCGGGCGTTGGAGGAAAGTACTGGGCCACTGCAAGGCTGTTCAGAGAAGCAGCCAAAAGCCAACTCACTAGACTCGTCATTGTACTAGTAGTTGACATGTGAATGACCCTAGGTGAAATGGCGGGTATCGGATAGTAGAGAAGTGGAAGTGACTTGGGGGATTCGGCTGCTTTATGTACTTATCGCATCCCCGCCCGCAAAAGCAACTACAGGTCAAGAGCGATCCACAGGAAGATCTCCGATTTATGTCTGAATGGGCTGAATTGTAGTACTATAGAGCCACCGAAAATGACAATCTTCTTTTTTTAACATCATAGCAACATCAACAGTCTCAACCCATCAATCGAAGCCTTCTTATCAGTTCAGACCGACCTTGAAGTGGAATAGGTAGCGCATTCGAACCTGAGATTCGTTGGCAAAATAGTGCTGATACTGAAAGTTAAAGGAAGGGGTGATTTTCTGTCCCATAGCAATATTAAGCATCTTGACACCTGCTAGATCACCATTGATATGGCCAGCATCACGCCATCGACTTCTATCTGGGGCAATAAATGGGCCACCCACTTCACAGAGGAGCATGAGCGCCTCGGGACCACCACCCCCCTTTAGACAATAATCTTTGGAAACCCCCGCAAGCTCAGAGAGATAGATATGGGAATGTTGTAGTCCTCCACAAAGCCCTTCCGCCAAAATGCCTCGAAAGTTTTGGTTAGGTGATCCGTGCCATAGGAGCCTTCTTGCTTGGCTCGAATGGCTTTTCCTCCATGCACCGTATCGCGTCGCCTCTCCCGTGCGTTCGATGCAGAATATGTTGATAAGCTGGATAGACTGTATAATAGGTATAAGTTAATTCAGGTTCCCACGTATCGAATTAAATGGAAAGGAACCAACATCTACTACTCTCCCTGGTATTTGAATTACCGTGTTGGCGGGTGAAAGTGTAGCGTTAGCTGAAAAGCTGAAGTAATTTGCTAAAACTGTGTACTCGCTTGCAGATTTATCTACTGCATATGTAGGATTAAGTTAGCGATGTCAGTTCAATATGAAATATCTTATCCCAAATCAAGTAATGAGCACTCAAGTACAACTTACGCTGTTCTATCTTTTCAAGGCCTCGCGATGTTGGGGACGTGAGTACCAGTACATTCCGCAGATGCGATTTGGGTGTCTGATGACCTGAAAACTTGAACTTGTCTATTTGCTGCTCGACATCTTGAACAGAATAGCGTCCGTCCATAATCATTGATACGAGACCCTTATAGCATTTGGTCATGGCCGAGAAGACATCTTTGTCGGACGCCAGTCCTTCAACATAACCTGGCTTCTTCATCATTCGTTTCAAGAGAGCAACACCGGTCTGCAGTTGATCGTGATTTATGCTCGGGATGGAGTTGACCCGATGTGCATGCCAGTGCCTGACATTCCTGACATATCTTGCGATATTCGAGTTGTCACAGACTCGGAAGGTAGCATATTTTTGTGCAGTATTTCCAATTAGTTCGAGCACCGACTTCACGCCCGGTGAAAGAAATCGTGAATTTGTCTTCGAACGATCGTACTGACGTAGGAGAAATACGAATTTGGACTTTTCTGGTTCTTCATGACGGCTTTCCCAGTCGTGGCCAGTCGCAGTTCGAAATTTCTTTTTGAATACAGCTTTGGCATCTGCCAGGTCTCCCAGGCCTGCTATCTCGGTTTCTGTGAGGGCTGAATTGACTCTTTCATGACTCCATGTATGATACTTGCCCGACTTCCCGCTTTGAATAAGCTGCAAACGGCGAATGATCAAGTTTTGAGTAGACTCGGCCTTGAATAATATCGCGTCCCAGATTACTCCATCATCTTCCCAAACCGTATGGCCTAATTTGAGTTAGTTGATTGCTATTGATTTCTTTCGGGTGTGAGTGACAGGGATATAGAATATACTAGTACTAGTACCTGCTCGGTCTTCCGAGGGGACGTTGTAAGCCAAGCTTTCAAGGAATAAATCTCGCTTGAGGCTTTTTGAAACTTGCTCATCATCGTCCTCATTTTTCTGATTACTTTTTCCGACCTCTTTTTGCATCAATCGAATTGTTTTCGCATTACTCAACGTGTAATCTGCTTCTGGAAGAGGGCGCCCATGGCTGATGGATTGGAGAAGCCATTCGATGTTGACAATCTTGCTTTTTGTGCGGATAGCTCGCTTAACTGTTCATTGTTTCCTTGTTCAGCTTTCGATATTATCAAAATTTGAAGTCAAACCCACTCCTGTTGGACATTTTCCTCTTATTCAATTCCCCCTTACTCGTTATCAAATGCGTGCATTTTGGAACTTCACCATTTTCGGATCTCTCGATCTCAGCACCCGACTTGATAATTTTTTCTTTGAGTTCACCTATAGTAAAACAAAATATTAGTCTCATTGTTCATTGAAATGAATCATATAAGAGAGAAAGTTTGCTGGTATTAACCATGCTTATGACCGGGAATATTTCCATGAAGTTCAATGAGAATATTCTTCATCGAGTCTGGTGGGTGGGAAGTGGAAGAAGACGAAGAAGATCTCATTTTACCCATATTTACTATGGGTCGTATGCAACAAATAGAAAGAAAGGGGAGAAGAGCCTTCAAGGTTGTTAATGCGTTTCTTTTCTGAACTGGAACTCGATGGAGGTTGGGTAGTATCAAGAAGATAATTCCAGCGATTTTTGAACGCATTTTATGGTCAACTGAGGGTATATTCCGGCAAGTCCCTTTCATTTTGAGACATGCCAAACTGTTTCAAGTTGCGTTTGCCATCTTTCGCCGATATGTCAACTTGAACCCGAGACACGACAGATCGCTCTTATCTCCTACGCAGAGTCGATATAATTTTTTCCAATGTTTATACTAGCCAACCACTTTTTTTAAAACCAAATTATCGATACTTCATTTATTAGAGAAATAAAATCTGGACACTGTTATTGTGTGCATAGATTGTCACAATTCGAAGCGTGAAGGGTAGGTCATTAGGTTAGTGGAGAGTTTTTTAATTGACTGACTATATAGGTACGAGCGGGAGATCTGCATTGCTATAGAATTCCTGTAGAATTTGGGAGAACTGCAAGGCCTTCAAATTCAATATGAGCAAAATTAAGCAATCTAATATCTGAGCCAAAACATAGTTCCGGGATTTATCAAAATAACCCAGAAGCCCCAAAATGGCATCAGCAGTTTCAAATCAGCACGACCTTATTCCTGAATCCTTTTACCAATCAAAATACTACGAATAATAACTTCCGTCCTCCTTCTTCCCGCTCTAAATCACCATAATTCCTTGCTGCTGATGTTGTGGCCCTACTGGAAATGGAACATGTACCGCATCCGGATTTCATATATAAGTGAGCGATTTCGCAAAGGCCAAATATCTTCGCTAAGAGCAAACAAGGCAGTTTCGGGTATAAATTTACCTTGCTCTATCTTTTGAAAGCCAAAAGCTCTCGAAACTTCCGCTTCGTTAATCCCTTGCAATTTGAAGAGCCAATAAGCGAGTTTAAAAGAATAATGACCAGTCAATTTGGCGCTCCATATCTTGGACAGTGAGGCCTGAGCCTTGATAGGAAAGTAAGCCACTATAGCATGTTATCAAGGCCAAGAAGACATCGTTTTCAGATGCCACTTTTTGAACAAGTCCTGGCTGCTTTATCAAGCGTCTTAAGAGAGTAATTGCGAACTTTTGTAAGTTTTTTTTCGTTATTTTGAATGGAGGTCCAAGTGGTGTAGTCTGGAAATCTTGTTTTGCAAGCCTTGACATGGGCTTCGATGGTGTTTTTTCCCCTTTTATTAATTAGCTCGAGCACTACCTTTATGCCAGGTGAAAGCTCTTTCGGTAATTCCAAATTAGACAAATTTGTCATACTAGTGTACTGACGTGGAAGAAATATGAAACTTCGATTCTCCTGGTTCAAATTCAGGTTCTTCACGACGCCTGTCCCAAATGAGGCCAGTAGCGTTTTGGAATCGATGTTGAAATATTGACTTGGCATGTGAGAGATCATCCTGGTCCAGCCTTTTGATTTTCGTAATGGTACAGTTTTCTCTCTCGCGAATCCACGTATAAAACGTATCAGAACTCCAAGTCCGAACAACTTGTAATTGATGTATGCTTAGGTTGTTCGAAGACTTAGGCTTGATTAGGATTACATCCCATATCACCCCATCTGCCTCCCAAACGGAGAGTTCTATTCCAAGTTAGCTTTCGATTTCTACCAGCAGTGGTATTCGATGCTCAGGACTGATGTTCTTACCATATTCACCACAAGGGATGGTGTTATCCAGGATTATTCTCGAAGATAGATCGCTCTCGGGGGGTCTGCATTCACTGCCTAGAATATCGTCCCTAGACTTCTCACCTTCCTGATCGGTTTGCTCATCGTTTTGCTGCCGCGATGGAGTACTCCGCATACTAGAAAGCGTGAATTCATCTTCAGGGACCACCTGATCCTCCTGCATAGATTTAAGAAGCCAATCGATATTGACAATTTTGCATCCCTTCTAGATAGCTCACCTCACTATTCATTGTTGTTTGATTCAATTTTATGTTATAAATTCCAGAACAAAAATCTTACTCTTCTTGGGTGTGACCTTTTTGCGCAACTCTCTTTCGGTTGTTAAGAGATGTGTGCTTCGTTCAAGCTGGCCATTTTTGCAATCCTCGAACTGAGCGCCCATCTTTTTGACTTTCTGTTCAATTACAACTTGAAAGAAATATATCATGAATTTTTCTATGAAATCAATTTTTATTGGGAGCAGAGGTTTTGGTACGGACAATGTGTGTATTTCAACTTCCCATGCACTGGAGGAGTCGTGTCTCGCTATCCACCTGTTTTACTTGGTAAATAGAGATAGATAAGAGTACGATCATTTTATTCAGCCGTCAAGTAGTGGAATAATTTCATTTCTGAGGTGAACCTAGAGAGAGCAGGTTGGGTGGTACTATTACGACGTCAAACATTTCCAGAAACCTTTTATGTGCAAGGAAGGTTTGCGGAACAAGGCGAAAAAATCCACGTAAAACCCATACAAACTCTTACGCTTGCAAGCTTATCGATATCAAGATACATACTGAAGCAATCCGCGTACGTGGATCATATTCAAGTGCGGCTCACGGCTTTCAGATCTTCAACTCCCAAAAGACCATAGCTGCTACCTAACTAAGAGTCTGCCAGGAACTAAATACTTTACCTTGAAAGCAAGAGCCTCCGTGATCGTCCACGGGCGATACCTATTATGTTTACATACAAAACTTGGGGGGGGGGGGGGGTGGGGGTTTTGGATTGACAACATGGTGAATATGTTACAACAAATCATTTAATGTAAGTTCATACTAGAGCTAGATTTCGTAGAGAGCCCCGTATAATGATCATTTGAAGAATCATTCCATGATGACTTTGGTTTCCCCATCAATATCAAAATAGAATCTCGGTCGTCATCACGGTCAGATCTAGGTGCAGCCCGGTGGCGTGACAGCCGTGATAGAGTTCTCATTCCTCCACTCTTCTGAGACCATGAGCTTCCTTCTGTCTCCTCCTTGGTTGACAGTGGATTCTTTCGTAGCATCCACTTATATACTGGTCGTAGGGTTGGCAGTGTGCCGCAAAAAATAACGACAAACAATTCCCCGGAATTCCAAGCGAAGATGTCATAAGAAGACCAGGTCGAGTCTGGCGAGTCTGCAAGTTGAGGGAGATACGAAGTTTTTATGGCGGAGCAGATGGCAGCCCTATTCTAATTAGTACTGCGGTCTCACTCTGGTATTTGTGGAGGTAGAAAGGAAATGCTCGACTTACAATATGTTGAAAGCGAAGACAATTGATAATTGCCATTTTTGCGTCAAAGTCATTTGTAGCTTGAAGAATATGCCGGATGGGATAATTGCAAGAGTTGCATAAACAAAGGTACAAAAGGCTGCTCATGTCAGTAAAGCGTCTATTAAAATGCAAGGTAGGCAGCGTACCTCCATTGAACACGCCATAGTCTGCTATGACTTGATCGCCAATGCAAACGCCCGAGATACTGCTGTCCCAGAGAGCCGCTGGCGGCGAGCATTGAATGATACCGAGAATTGCACATGAGATAGAAATCAGGCCCGCTAGCACGATACAGACACTCCACAAGTAGAGTTTATGCCAGAACCAGTTTGTTGGCCCGAGAATCGACAGCAGAAGGGCGGCGATCGACACCTTCCCAGTTGCAAGACCGATAGTGCCAAATGCCTCAGCAATCCAATTCACCAGTGTAACTCGTGAAACAACTGCGTCACCCAAGAGGACCAAGTCGTCATGGTGTCGTTCCCCCTTATTCAAACAGAGGACGGTGAGGCATACGGTCCATCCATAGAAGCACATCTGCTCTTGTTAGTTGATGCACGCTCTCAAGATCAAATATGCGCGTAGAGGCATTCACCAATGTAATCAACATGAATAAGTCATCATACCCGAACTTGCCCCTCAACTTGCAACTGGCCACTCGCATGAAAACTGTGGCAGTTGAGAGACCAGTCATCACCCATAGCAGTGTTATCAATTGTGGCCCACGGTCAGGTACATGCCCACCGTCTGAGGATGAGTTCGCCATATCATGTAGTGTCGAGAGTGGTCAACATTGGAGAAGGAAGAAGCGCCCTCAATCGCAATCATTATCCAGCAGGGCGATTGCACTTTCAGCTTTTATCGATAAGGTTCACTCCGCACGCACTGTTGCCGTTGAAGTTTTTTGGGGGGCCGGCGTTGTAGCTTCTTTGGGTATTCTTCATGGCGATCGGGGCCAACATGGGGGCCAAAGGATGCGGACCCTGATAAAGGACAAGTTTTTTCATGCAAAGACGCGCCCCCGACCACTAAATGTGACGCTAGTGTCAACAAGCCCTTCCGAGAGTCGCAACACTGAAGAATTGGACGAGATAATTAATGATTTACATTGCTCGTGCAACCCGGGGGCGCTGATGCAAGCGATTTCCAAGGTCGTGGCAATCGAGTTGCGCAAGGAGGTAAATGCCGCTAATCAGGGGGCATGTAAACATCAGAACATACTCTTGTCAATACTGGGTATTCCTATCTGAATATTGGCCACGCGTTTCTCAGACGAGCCTCGGCATTGTATGTACGGCGTATAATAGAGAGCATCTAGAACTGAGCTACATGACTCGAGCATGTCTATATCACATCAATGTCAATTGTTCCCGTGTCAAAACTCTAAGGCGAAACGAAACCCTTTTCCACCGCGCTACGATTCAGCCGAAGCTCGCTGTCTGTGCGTAAGTGATTCAGGAACGAAGTTTTCCGAACATTTGCATGTTCTAAAGATCCATCAATCAATAATTGCTTGCGATCGAGCTCCGGGATTTATTGGAAAATCCGCCTACTTGATCCACTATCACTAGTACGGAGTGGTTTTGGAGAACTATTGTATGTTTAGCCCCTGAGAATGCTGATCCACACTACAAAATCAAACGGAGTGGAGGGACCGAGGAGATCGCAATCCTTCGGGGATACTCTATATTACTTTTTGCGTGCTAATCACTTTAAGTTCAATAAAATAAAAACAAAGGATTGAATCGCGGACGTCATAAAGTTGATCGGAACATTTGAAAGCTACTGAACCATGGTTGGATGATCTTCTTCGCAAGTCTCGGGTATCCCAGACATGGCCTTCGTTGTATCTGGATCGTGGATTCAATTTTACTGCTAAATATAGAATCAACTAGGGAAACCTCGCGACATTGAAGAAAGTTGAGTTAATGAAGATTTTTCAGTAAATTTCATCTGGCAAATTCGAGAAAATACATAGTATTCAATGTTTCCCCTAACTAACCTTCGATTGTTACCCGACTCGCGAACGATTAACCAACCCAAAATATTTGAAACAAAAGAAACCTTGAACTATGAAAAAAATTATACTCATAACGTGGGAAGAAGCAACCCGACCCTTTCGAAAGCCCGTGCGCCCCGATGCTCTAGTTGCTGGTGAAATAATTGTAAGCCAACAGCGGGCCCAGATTGATTTCCTTGGCCCAAGAGTCGAGATCATATCGAATACGAGAGAAGTTGCCTAGAGTTTTTCCATTGGAAGGGGCGTATTTCTTGGTATCGAACCCAGCTGGCTCCTCATATAGGTAAAAGGTATATCGATGAGGCCCACTGCCGGGTGGAGGCGCAGGACCAATATAGTTGGCAACAAATGGGGCACTAAAGTCAAGTTCCCCCGATTCAGAAGCCTTGACACCAGGTTGAATCCAATGAAGGATGGGTCCAAGAACTCCAAAGGAGGGGAAAGGCGCATCGATATCAAGTGCCACTAGGAAATAGGTCTTGTCAGGCGAGAGACCAGCGAAAGAGGCTTTCGGAGGAGACTGGGCATCTTTTCTGACAGTCAGTTATGCAGTAATAATCCACTGGCTTTAATAAATCTGACCTGCGCGAGGGATGTAAAGGCCTGGCTCGATATTTTCGTGGTTTCCGACGGTCAGATTCAGGATCTTGGACTTATCGTTCTTGATGAGCGACAGACCCGCCTTAATGCTCTTCTCAGACGGCATCGTGATGTTTCTTTAAGGTCGTAGAGGTGAGTATAGTGCCAAGGTAAAGAAACAAGATATTGGTTGCTGTGAAATTAAAATTCAGAAGTGCTGGAATTCCCCAGCGCTGCGGCGAAATATGTGTGGCGTGAGGGGTCGGGGATAACGGAGTTTAAGAATGTATCTCCATAAACTTGAACTTGAGAAATAGCACGCCTAACTCACGCAACTGGGGCGCCTTACCATAGTAGCAAAATACAATATCTTCTTCCATTCAACTATGTAAAGATAGCTAGATCGAAAATTAATTGTATTTTTGGATCTTTGCGTCAATCAGCGGTATGGATTGATGAAGTATTGTGCCAAAATAAGCAAGAATATGTGCAGATGAAAGTATACAATTCTGGACGAACAAGTGCTTGATAACAATCTTGTGTAGTATCTCAAAGCCTCATGGCTCACTCTGGGATCAGGTTTCCTACTCGAACTTGCAAGCTAGTATTTCCTTCTTCGGGATACGGCACTGCAAAATCACGAGCAAATGCAATATCCTTCCAAGTCGTGTCATGTAAAGTAAAATCGAATTGACGGATAAGAGTCGCAATCGTGAGGTATAGCTCAGCATAAGCTAGACTAATGAAAGAAAATGACATTAGCGAAGGCTCAGAAATATGAGATTAAATCATACTTCATTCCAAGACAGTTTCGACTCCCCTTGGAGAAGCTGACCAAGTAGCGCTCTAAATGCTCGCCTTTCGCAGCGGCACGCAACCATCTTTCGGGGTCAAATACATGAGGCTCTGAAAATATCTCAGGGTCCATCAGAACGAAATAGTTGTGTTGGCTCATGGATGTCTAGCAGTGTTGGTTAGTACTATTATGATATAAGCGAAAATCGGAAGGTTACTGACCCCCGGTGGAATAATATGATCTCCGTAAATTAGGGTCTCAGTTGGTGCAACACGAGGGGATCGCATGGCTATGCCTGTGGCAAGACGCAAGGTCTCAAGTATAACACTCGACTGAACTCGGGTTAGCAGGCCGCGGAGTGATATTGCATGTCGGGCGACTAAATGTGACGTACCAAATAAGGGAGTTGTCTCAGTTGATCCCATGCAGGGCGAGACTGCGGTGTCGGTATGACAGGTCTGAGCTCTTTCCGTAGCTTGGCTTGAATATTTTTGTTGCTGATGATCTGATAAAAGCCAACTGCAAGAGCTCTGCTGGTGGTTTCTATACCGGCGGAGACGATTGCCATTCCCTCATTTGCAAGACGGTCAACGCCCCGCAAATTCTCAGGAAGGCCCTCATTAAGCACACTTTCCAAAGCAGATCCATCCTTGGTCTGTTTCCCAGAAAGGACATTTACTACCTGAGCGCGAATGTGGGCCTTTTGTTCCATAAGTGCATGCATATGGGGGTTTAACGTTTTTAGCACAGGCAATGGGAAAAGTCCCACGATCGTCTGTATGATCGGGAAGAAAAAGTTGACATGACAAAACCGAGCCAAAGCATTTATTCCATCTCTGACATGCTCATTGAAGTCTGGACTGTCTAGATTTCCGCTGCGATATCCAAGAAAATATCCATAAATGGTGTCGGACGTCAAGCCCGCAAATCCGGCGTCTAGTTTGATAACCCTATCAGACTCATGGGCGCTTTCAATATGACTGCAGAGCTTATCCAAATTATCATAAAGAATTGGCAACATATCCGTAGTAGCTGACTTTGAAAACAGTTTGTTGAGAGGTGCACGGCGTTCGCGATGTAACTCGGCAGAGACAGTAACAAAGCCCGATCCCTCCATATCAAACTGGCTGAAATATGGTCCATCTTTTTCTCTCCTGCGAGAACTTGAAGCATATATCTCTTCGTAGTAATTCGAGTCTTTGATGTGGATTTCTTTCGGTGTTATGCGAATGATCGGCCCTGTGCTCGCTGGTTCAGATTGAGATTCGGGATGATTTAGCAGGCCGCTTACCGTAAATTTCATGTAGTCGTTCAATCTCCCAGATGAATTTCCCTCTTTTGATTACGTTAAAATAAAATTCATATCCGTTAGTAGCTGCTGCTAGCTTTGGTCCGGGGATTTTACTGAGGGCATGGAAATAAAGTCGATAAATAGTCCGAATAAGCAAATAAACCACAAAAGCACCAACATATGAGCTTGCCTGAGCGAGCATGATTCCGGCTACTGCTATAAGCAACTGAAAAGGCTTTTGGAGGTTTGAAGAAGGGGAAAGGAGAGATTCAGGAAAAGGGGCAAGAAAAGAAGAATCAGACTTCACTTATTCGCCACGGACCTCTCTGATAGTCTATCATGCATGAACTGTTCATAAAAAATTTAAGAAAAGAACAAGAAAAAGCAGATCCATGACAAGTTTTCATTGGTGCTCTGTTCGCATATTCAAACATTATTAGCTCGCGGTCTGTTACCGGTGTCATCAGGATCATTTCTCGTAGCGAGAGGCTGCCTTGGTGCCAAATGAGGGCCAGAAGCTCCTCAATATCCACTTAATATCCACAGTATACGGGAGAGTTGCATACGAAGAAACCATTCATGACAAGGATCCTCGGGAAGCGACGCAGCTAATTGCTTTGGGCTGAGGATAAACAACATTTCATTGGCTTATTATGCTACGGACCAATCAGAATACGTGAATAAGAGGGTCAGTCACACTGGTGCAAGAGGGGTCATGCGCGTCGAATGAGAACAATGGCTTTGTTTCGGGCTTTTCCCTTGTGGTGTCACCAGTTCGCACAGTCAATTTTCCCGGTATTTGGTTGGACAGGGGTTAACTTGCTTTTTTTTTTCATGACGTGTGTATGCATGGTTCCATGTTAACATATTCAAGGTTTTTCACTTATCACATGGGATATTATAACTGGAAATAATTAGCAAGCACATGAATTAATATTATAAAATTGAATGAGCAACAAGAATTTAATGAGTTTACTAATTGGATGAGCCCTCCCATGTTGAGCAGATCAAGAATACTCAAAGCTATTGCTGGCCTTATCAAACATCAACATGCTCTGCATGCTCAACCTGGATATGAGCCTTTTCATTCTGCAGAACAACTTCCAAGCGCTGTTCATAATGCAAATCGTAGTTTTGTCGCGCTTTTCTTGCAATGATAGAGACATCTGGACCAAATATCAAGTCCATGTCCTCCATCGCCACCCCCTTGGTTTCGGGAATAAAGAAATAGGCAAAAAGTAGAGCCAGCACAATACAACACGCAAAGAAGAGAAATGTGCCATATCCAATACCCTTAATCATATGCGGTAGCGAGTATACCACGATAAATTGACCAAGCCACTGTACGCATACTGAAATCGCCATCCCGAGAGTGCGTACTCTTGTTGGTAGGGTCTCGGCAGTAAAAAGCCAAGGGATGCCGTTCCATGAGAATCCGTAGAATACAGCATAGATATAAATCATAGCAATTGCTGCATTTGCGCCAGAATCACGAGGAGGTGTCTGGTTGAGACTATTGCTAACCTTGCAGTATATTGCCAGATAGAACATGGCAAAGCCAGCACCGATGGAGCCGACGAGAAGTGCTGGGCGGCGACCTATTCTATCGACAATCACGATCACAAATACAAATGTCGCTCCCATTTTGACCAGGCCATATACTCCAGTGGCAAGTAGTTGAATGGACGTGCCTGAAAAGCCGATCGCCTTGAATATTGTCGGGCTGTAGTAGTTTATGGCATTGATGCTAGAAAATAAATATTAATCGGTGTTTGGTTTCGAAAGTAGATTGGAACCGACTCACCCAGTGAAGTTTTGAAGCATCATCATAGCTATACTGATTCCCAGCCGATTTCGAACACCTTTCTGGCTGAGTTCTCGCAAGAGCTGTGTCCAATGACGCCATCCTTCTCCGGACTCAAGGTCATTTTGAGCGCCTGCCTCCATGACCAAGAGCTCACGTTGTATGTATTCGTGGTCCTCGGGGAGATTTCGAATCCACGACAAAGAACGTAGGGCCTGGCTCCTGCGCGACTTCGATACCAACCAACGAGGCGACTCAGGAATAAAGCCAAGAGACAATAAGAGCATACCCACGGGAATAAACTGAACGGCAACAGGAATATGCCACTGGGTGTCGCTGTCAGGAGAGATATTCTTGTTGACGCCATAATTGACCCAAAACCCAAAAACGAGCGCAATCTGCAGCATCACTTCGAATATACCGACCAGGCTTCCACGGATTTTGGCTGGAGAACATTCCGATATGTATATCGGTAGAATCATAGCAGATCCACCAACACCGAGACCAGTAAGAACGCGCCCACCGTAGAGCAGGCCAATCTTCCCAATCAGCTGGAGGACTACGCCGATGGCAAATACCACACCGGCAACAGCAAGAGTAGTCTTTCTTCCGAATCTCTCTGCTAAGAAGAATCCAAATAGGGAGCCAAAGAATGCACCACCCTGGAATGTAGAGACGATGTTCGAAGAAAGATTGGTTTCATCTGCCGAATTAAGCCCGTAGGCACGTATGAATGAAGGCAGGCTTAGCGTTGTTCCGATGAATGCGGAGTCATAGCCATACATTGCTGAGGCCTATAATTTATTGTCAATGAAATAGATTTTGATTTTGAAAAAGTGAAAAATCAAAGTAGAAGCAAGAACTCACCCACGCAGCAGAGAAAGAAAGGAGATATGGACGGTATCCATAAATCTCAGCAGGTTCGTCTGAGGCCCGGTTGGGACTGAGATTTGTGAGTCTCATACTGGACCAAATTAATGGTTGTCGTAAAAAGGCTTGTTGCCCTGGGTACAGATTTGATAAAGAAAGAACTGGGGAAGAGAAAGAACGCAATTGAGTTACCCCATGGCCTTATTTATGGGACTCGCATCCGGTAACCGGTTCCCCGCATTGCCCAGTCTTTAAATCAAAGGGGGGGATCACTAATCGAGCAATTTACGACAGGATCTGACAGCCTTACAGGTCAAAGGCATAACCGGAAGAAAGATGGAGCAAAAAGGGCCTGTGCGCAGTTTAGTTTCCCCAGTTCCCCGGATTTCGGCCCCCAAATATCCCAATAGATACTGGAGCCTCTCCCCGCGCGGGGCTAGGATAAACGCTTTGCCCCCACTAAACTGTACTTGAAAAGCTCAAACCCCCTGCAGGATCCAAAAAACAGAGTCAAGCGGATACAAATATTCTCACCACCACATTACAATTCATCCAGACGCGATGCTTCCAAAGAATTGGCCCTCATTCGACGCGTTGCCGCTCGACAAAAGCGGACCCCCTGGAAATGCCTGGGGTCTTTTTGGAGCGGACGATCAGTTAGGCATGCTTAATCTATTAACTCCAGATGTTGTCGCAGCTGCAGCCACGGAGATAAAGCAGGGGATTCGAATTTCGCTGGATTATCCACTCGACAAACCATCTTTTCCAACTAATGACCGCAAGATATTTCAGCACCGAATTGTCCATCATCCATCTGTTCCTATGAATGACGATGAAGTACACCTGAATACGCAGAGTAGCACACAATGGGATGGATTCCGGCATTTCGGTGAGTTTCCTTTCTTGCTATCTTTGCTATGTGTTAGGAAACCTAACAGTTGATAAAAACAGCATATCGACATGCGCAAAAGTTCTATAACGGACACCAACAGAAGGATTTTGAAGACAAGGAGGTTCTAGGAATAGACCGTGAGAAGAACATCGCCTCCCATTTTATTTAAAAATAGTAGCTGAATATTTCACAGAGTGGACTCAAAAAGGAGGCATCATTGGCCGCGGTGTCCTAATCGACTACGCCGACTGGGCTGAACGCAAGGGGGAAAACCTCAAACCCCTCCAGTCCGGAGCCGTCACGATCGAGGAAATTAAAGGGATAGTCGCAGAGCAAAATATCGAGATTCGACCCGGCGATATCCTGTTCATTCGGGTTGGTTTCACAGCAGCATACAACGCCTTGTCAGCATCACAGCAACAGGAATATCCGGATCGACAGCCGGGGGGTCTGTTAGGCCTAGAAGCAACACAAGAGTCTTTGCGTTGGCTTTGGGAATCACGTTTCGCTGCTGTTGCAAGCGATTCACCAAGTTTCGAGCGTGGTCCTGTGAATGGGCCTTTCAATCATCCTGATGTATCTGTCCATCAGTGGGCATTAGCGGGTTGGGGGCTCCCATTGGGCGAAATGTTTGACCTAGAAGAGCTGGCTAGCACAGCCAAGAGCTTGGGAAGATATTCTTTCTTCTTGACCAGTGTCCCTATCAAGGTATGTGATAGATATTCTGTAACGTTTTCTAGTAAGAACTATTTTTGACTTTATGAACAGGTCCCTGGAGGAGTTGCAAGTCCCCCGAATGCGGTTGCGATATTTTAAACGAATTACCAATAGAATATCAGGCGAAGTATAGAGTCACTACAAGTAAGCTACAAAACATCACACAAAGCTTGAATCCCAAAGCGAAAATAATTACGGAGAAAAGTTTGTCCAATTGAGTAAAAGCTTGAGAGGCTCTATGTATAGACACAGCAGAGAGTTGACTCTCGATGTGAGCTCTGAATATCAAATGTGGAACAAGGAAAACAAACGAGTAAATGCAGACCACGCTAAAATGCAACAAATGAATCTGGCCACAGAACCCACTATTGATGACATACAAGTGTCGAGAATGGTGCAGAGAAGGTGAAAATGTTAGAGTAATGAGAATCCGAAGATAGAGACGCGCGAAAAGAACCAGGGTATCAAGTGTAGTCAAACTCCAAAACAACCAGTCGCCAGGACAAAATATGGGCCAAAGTGCAAAGAAAAAAAAATCATGAGCGACATAGATGGAAACATAAGAAGTAGCTTAGTAGCTTAGTAAGAGCTCTGGATGTGGGCTCTTAGGCAGCTTGAGCATTAAGAGCATAGATATTGACCAAGTCGTGGGTCTCGTCTTCAGAAATTGACTTGTTGCGATCAAATTCATCAGACTTTGGCTCGATTGGGTTCTTAGTAGCTGCTTCTAAAGCTTCAAACTTGAGGCTTTCTGTTTCCGGGCTAGGTTCGAATTTTTCTTCGGCGACGGGCTCAGCCTTTTCTTCGGAGTTTTGAGACACTGGATCCAATTCTGGCCTGTCGAGCTTCTCGATATCCATGGAATCAAGGTTTTCGGCTAAGAGATTAAAGTCATCCGCCAAGGCCTCGAACGAATTGCCGCAATTTGTTTGGTCCTTCTGTTGCTCCTCTGTGTGGTCTTCGCCCTGGTCCTGGTCTTCCTCGTGTTCTTCGAAATCGCCATTGACGGAGTGGAATTCCTCATCTTTCTCGGTGGGCAATTCGACATCAGACTCGGCGAGGTCTTCATCATCGAAATCGTCCTCGTCAACGACGGCAGGTAGAACAGTGTTTGTCTGAAGCTTCTTCACATTCGAAGGCAAAGAGTCGGTAGTTGACTCAGTGAAGTCGACTGAGTCACCGGCTGCTTCTGTTGGCTCAGTACTGCGGCTAGAGTGCGAAAGCGCAGTAGGAGAGGTGGATTCACGACTTGATCCCGAGCCCCATGTGTGATGAGGGTGGCGAGGGGGCAAAGCAGGGGGAGTTTGAGCTGGCCGTTTGGGGATAGTAACAAGGCGAGCCCGGGTAAAGTTAGGGGATGAGCGTGAAGAGGAGTCCGCGGTAGAGGGGCGTTCCTCGACTGGAGATTCGGCACGACGCTCCTGCTTAGCCATCGTCGCATTGCTAACTTCGTGAACTTCGAAATCCTCCTCATAATCACCTGGTTGTTCTTCTCTCTCATTCTCCATCTCAGCACGCTCAATAACTCTCTTCGCATCTTCAAAGTCCTTATCCTCTTCCTTTTGCGGTTTCATCTTTCTCTCGCCACCATCAGTCGTCACTGTGTCCCAGTTGGCTTTAGCCCATGAGTTTGCGGCCGAAACATCTGTTGATTCCTTCGCACTCCGCGAAGACGCTCGGCTTACTGATGTAGGGGTGGTTAGCGGGAGGTCGTCTGTCTGAGTGCCGCGATTCACGCTAGCGTAGCTTTGCAGGCTACCTCGCCAACTATTTCTCGGCGAGCTGTCAAGACTGCGCCGTGAAAATGTGGCATACACCGGACTACCCGGGTTGGGCCGGAATTCAAAGGTTTCGGGGCTCGGCCTCACCTTCGTGCCAGCCTCGCGTATGAACATGCCCTCGGCCTCTAATGCTTTCACTCCGTACGGGTCCGGGTCCTCGGCCGCTGGGACGCCGAAGGGGTGGCCTTCTTCTCCAAGATCGATGTCGCCGGGGGTTTCACCGGGTGGTGGGATCATGGTTTCGTCGACATCTCTATCTCCCTGTGCTGATTTGATGGTTTGCAGAAGCGTGCTGATCGATTCTGGTGGGTGGCGTGCTTTGCCATTCAAGATGTCGGTGACGGAGATGCGCTCGCCGTAAAATCGTTCGTTCTCGTCTGTACGCTCGATAATAATGGTACCGTCGACTGCAACGCCGGCGTAGAGACCCTTGCTTTTCATGTATGTCCATATTGGGGCCTGGCGTTTATGTACCTCGGATTCCAGTACGCCGCCCATGCCAACAGGGCCAGCGGCGACACTGACTTCTCCACCGAGAGTGCAGCGCAGTTTCTTGAAAGCTTCCAGCGCTTCATATGTATTTATAATCACAACACAGTCGTATATGTCGACACCAGCCAGGAAACCAATACCAGCGGTGTGAAGCATGATACCAGATGGTGGACTCCATTCACCAGTCTCGGGAACTCGACCAAGCAAGACTCCACTGCCTCCGGAACCACTGACCCAAAGGCCAGTTCGCATGGTGGTGAATATAGCGATACCCTTGGCGTTCTGGATAACTTTAGAAGGAATCTTTTGAATAACCTTCTGCTTGCCCTTGGGGCGATTGATCTTGCCATTCTCGTCTGTTCCAACTTCGGATTCAGGCGCATAGAAGCCGTCTTTGCAGAAGCTTCGGAGGATACGTGCAGCCTTATCGCTTTCTTTATCAATGGACATAGGCCAAAAAGCCTCAGCACCTAGCTTGTTGGAGAGGCGATTGACGGGCGCACCGAGTTTATCGACGGTGGCCCATGTTTTGTCGAAGCCCTTCTTAGAGAAGCGCTTAGTCTTTTCCCAAGTCGACTCGGACATGATTGCTGAGCGCTGACCAACGCAATTCAAGGCGACAAGAGATTGTTTTATTTAGAAGATCACCAAAGGGTTTAAACGGCGCCAAAAAAGTGCAAGTGCGCACTGTCAAGCGAGCGCGAAATCTATAGGCGGAATATTATCTGAAACGCGGCAGTTGCGCTGCAAACGGGACCCATGAGATTGTGGTATGCTTCTTCCAGCGATCTGGAATGCAGAACGATCGGCTCAAGGGGATATATGAAGGAATCCGGTGCGATCTGCAGAATCGCCACTAAAGAATGCGTGCGGGGAGGAATGTCAGGCGGATGAAATGTCACGGACGTTTTGTGCACCGGACACACACGAACGGTTTGAAAATTTCTGTAGAAACTTCTACACTTCAAGTTAATAAATCTATTGTTTTATATTATAACACAGCAGTTGCAAAGGGCATCTGGGGAATTTGTTGCACAGTGCTGAATAGCAAGTTACCCGACGGGTTGGGATGATCCTAGTGGCGATCGGACAGCCGAACTGGAATGTATGCCCAAAACATCAAAGGGAAGGTTGACAAAAACAGTGATAAACCGTGGATCTTGAGGATCGGGGAATCTACTATACCTTTTCTAGGATTATCAGGTCGTGAGTGTTTGAGGGTTGTGGTATGGGTGTATCTCAGGCAAATGAAAGTAGAGAGGAATAGATGGGGCGCCGCAGCGCAGGCACCAGGGTCCCGGATAGATTTAAATCATTTCCAATTTTTCCCCATGAAATACTTTCTACCTGTGAAAAGCAAAAAAAAAGAAAGAAAAAAGCAGGATCCAAACTTCGGGTCAGACGGAACGACATGGCCGAGTGGCGCCCGTGGCTAAAGCTGGCCAGAATCACGAGTAAAAAGTCGATGGGAACGCGCGGAGAGACGTCATCGACTCGGGATCTGGGTCTATTGGGGTTTCTTTAGCTGTACGACAGATGGATTAACTTAAGTTGAACTATTGGATTCTATTATTGCATTGTTTGTTGCATTGTTTCCAGCGTGTGATATCAAAATCTCCGTGCCTATACATCACTTCAATAGTTCCCGTCTTGTCAACCTCAGCTGCACCTTTGGTGTTAATATCGAGATGTCTACGATAGATCACAATGCCCCACTAGGACCCGAGATGCACGGCCACTATGACTAGAGGCAAATGTAATTTACTCCCCACTATCGCTGTCAATGCTTTACCTGTACAATATTCAACGTGCTGTATTTTGCAATATGAGGACTCCAGCTTCCATAGTGGAAGATCATCGCAGCCCGTGGACGGTCGCATGTATGTAGTATGACCACCCTCAGGCTCATATTTGAACATTTAACCTTTACAAGGTACATCGGCTTGTCTTAAACTTATCTTACTTTAACTTGGACCACCAATTGAACAGGGTTCTGGAAGCTCACCTTACGTCGAAACTACTATATCCCGGTCCATCCGGCGATTTATTTTTATGACACCAAGACGCAACCCGCCAATTGCAGCATTGTTATCATAAATATTCCGATATCAAAAGCAAATACACTGATCAGATTCCAATATATAGTCTTTAGATGCTAAAAAATATGTACTCACGTGTAACAATGTGTTGTCACGCCCATTGTATGTATTCGCCTTGGTGGCCGTAAGCACGCCGCCATTCCCCACTCTCGCCCCACTTCGAACCCTTCGATAATCAAATCTTTCCAAATATCACAGCGTTCGAGACCGGTTTCGACCTAGGGACAGGGACAATTCATTGTGGGAGGGCGAATCCAATCGCCCTATCCGCCCATGGTAGATCTTGTAATTTATCCTGTTATTGCTTTTAATTCGACTCCCGATATCGACAGTGCATGGTCTTTACTTTTGACTATTAAACCGAAACACGATGTGCTTACAGATTGCCCGGCATAGCCTCGGTGACTAATCTGCTTCCTCTTGCATAATCTATTGCCTCTTCTCTTCACGGTTGCCGTTTAGAGATTAGTAGAGTGCATATCTAATGACGTTAGTTCTTATGCATCCACCCAGCCACCTGCTGGCCAATTCCATTGGAGGGCCAAAAAATCACGCCGATCTAGTGAGGATCATTGATCGACGGGTATGCCTGCAGGATTATGGGGCGAAGTGGGGAGTATCTTGAGACAGAATTTCACTGATAATATGCTTAGTGATGCCAAAAATTATGTGACCCAGTCATAATGAGGCGAGAATAAAATCAATATTGGAGTTCAGATCATGCTGGGTCTTTAACATGAATACATTTCTGCCCGAATAAGATCAATTTCCATCATAGACCTCGTGTCTGTACGCCTTCCCCGTATGATCATCTCTCAGATGCTTCTGCCCCGGTCCATAAACTCTTTCACGCATGGTTCCACTTTCTTTCTCAGGTGCGTATACGCCCCTTTTCCGTAACTCAGGAACCAAAAGCTCCACTACATCCTCGAATGTCCCCGGAGTCTGCACATACCCGATGTTGAACCCATCCAAGTCCGCGACACGGACCCATTCCTCCAAGAAGTCGGCCACAAAGCTTGCTGTTCCCACAGGAACTGGACCAGCACCGCCAATAGAGATGTGCTTTCCAATATTCCTTGGCGTCCACTCTGGAACATCCGGACTTTGATACGAAAGCGTGTTAATTGTCGAGTGTACACGAGCATCGACGTGGACATCAGATGGCTTGATAGGTGTGTCAAGGTCAAAGCGACTGAGATCGATACCACTTCCACCAGAAAAGAAGGCTAGCCCGGCTTCTTCACTTGCGTTCGCCAGTGCCTCACGGTATTTAGCCTGTGCCTCTTCCTCGGTTCGCCCGATGATAGGGGTGAGAATAGCAAATACTTTGATTGATTTAGGATCACGACCGAGCTTGGCTGCCTCTTCGCGTAGGGCCTTAATCCGCGGCGCCAGGATATGAGGTGATGGGGCGGACACAAATACACCCTCCGCATGTTTCGCCCCGAAGGCTGTGCCAGCTGGTGATGTACCAGCTTGAAACAAGAAGGGCGTACGTTGTGGCGATGGGTCCAGAATATGAGGACCATCAACATGGAAATGCTCACCATGATGGTGAACGTATTTGATCTTATTGGGGTCTGAGTAGATGCCTGTTTTGGGATCTTCTTGCAATGCATCATCGGCCCAGCTACCTTCCCAAAGTCTGAAAATCCGGTCATCGTCAGTACTTTACCCCTTGATCGAGGTCAAGTGAAAAGAAAAGAATATACTTACTTGTAGAGTACTGTTAAGTATTCATCAGCGATCTCGTACCGTTTGTCATGATCTATCAGAGGCAATCCAACCTACAAGTGTTAATGGGAGATAATATTTTTTCGCTGAGTTTCTGCTTACAGCTTTTGACGCAGATGCTTTCCAAGAAGTGACAATGTTCCATCCAAAACGGCCACCTGTGAGATGATCTAATGTCGAAAACCTCTTCGCGACGACATAGGGAGATTCGTAAGACGTGGATGTTGTGATAGCGAACCCGAGATTCTTGGTAACTGACGCCATGGCGGATATCGGCTAACAATCGAGTGTGTTAGTAAGATTCAATATGTGTGATTATAATATTAATTGGCGCATTTAACTCACTATTGCTGGGTCACCCATAGGATATTGAGCTGCATTACGAATAGCAGGCTCAGCACTCCCCTTATATGTGTCATAGAGACCAAATGTATCCGCAAGAAACAATGCATTGAAATCGCCCTTTTCCAGTATTTGAGCTAAGTTTGTCCAGTATGAGAGATCGCGACGCTTTGTAGCTGATCGATCGGAGGGATTCTTCCATTGACCGAAGGATAGATGGCCCACGGTGAACATATCAAAGCCATTAAGATATATCCGTCGCTTAGATGGAACTTCTTCTGATACCATTTTGAATCTCTATTGAATCGTTCAAATGATATAGCAGGTTGCAGTGAAAAGTTACAATGCGATTTTTGAAGTAATGCGAGAATTGGAGGGTTAAGATGCAAAAATTCACCTTGATCACCTGGGCACCTTTATCACCGTGCGTAACAGTATTTATCTCCTACGAGCGGAGTAACCCCGCTTAAATTTTTATTGCTGTCATCGGCAGTTAAAAGCACGTAAAATGATCTAGACTATTTGGGGAACTTGTATACTGTATTGAGATAGCTTGGATGACATCTCGTGAGGGGGACAACCTCTCAGTCGGAAACAAGCCGAGATAATGCTCCGCATAGCAAAATCACGTCATATGTATCCTACGCGACACAGATTCAAACGTATGTACACTATCTTAAAAGGATTCAGTGGTGTCAAGATTTATACAAATGGCGTAACTTGCACTATCGGACATAGCTCACTGGAGCTAGATGTGAAATGATACCATATGCTGTATTATTATGTAGCTTAACTAAATCCTGGATTTAAATAAATATTTATATAGGGAAAAGTATATAGACCCTAGTTTGTCAATAATAAAAGCTAATCATCTCGTTAAGTCTCACAGTCATTTCCAATTCATCAAATGGCCGGGTTTCTTTCACGCGTGGCAGCCGCAACACGATGGTTCCCAGCCGGGATGTCCCAGGAGGAGCGAAAGCTTGTTAGAAAATTAGACATGCTTGTTCTGCCTTATGCTTGTTTATCTTTCTTTGTCAAATATCTTGATGTCTCTGCTTTAAGTAAGTCCATATATGCAATATGCAATATATGACGAAACAAATCTAATCAATGCAGCGAATGCCTATGTATCTGGGATGAAAGATGATCTGAATCTATACGGAGATAGACTGAACTATATCAATGCGGCATGTGGGTCAATTTCTATTTCCTCTTGTCTTTAGGTTCGGTTTCTGATTCATTCAAAAACAGATGAGGTTGGATATGTCGTCTTTCAAATTCCGAGCAACCTGATCTTGATCAAGTATCCGTAAGTGACACTGCTAAAGAAAACATTTAACATTTGGAGACAAGTACTAATTTATTCAATCTTCCAATAGAGCTCAATACTATCTTCCTTTTGCGGAATTATTTTGGGGCTTTTTTACTCTCGGGACCGCCTTTGTGAAGACATATGAGCAGCTGGTCGTCATGCGATTTTTTGTTGGGCTCAGTGCAACCTCATGTTACGTGGGCCTGGTTCATATTGTCAACTCGTGTGTATCTCTCTTCGCTGTGACTTGTTTCTCTCTAACGTCCAAATAGATGGTACAGGAAACCAGAACTGGGACGCCGAAACGCCCTTTTCTGGATTGCTAATCCCCTTGGACAAATGATTGCCGGTTATCTTCAAGCAGCAGCCTACACAAATCTCAACAATCATCACGGACTGCAAGGATGGAGGTAAGAAAAATTAAGATCAATGAGGCTGGTAGTTCAATTATGTTAACTTAATTCCGTGCGATTATAGATGGCTTTTTATAATTTGCACAATTATCACTATCCCAGTTGCATTCCTGTGAGTTTTATTCATAATTTTCTTCGGGCTTCTTGCACAATTCAGTTGACAAGTGTATGCTAGTGGCTTTTTTGTTTTCCCTGATATGCCTGAACGCACGAAATCTCGTTTCCTTTCCGAGGAAGAAAAGACATTGGCTCGAAAACGACTCTCAGAGGAAGGGTTCACTCCATCAACCGGGTTGAGCAAGACGATATTCAAACGTGTTTTGGGCTCATGGCACGCATATGCATTTGTCCTGGTCCTAGTCATCTTCTGTCAACAAACTTACCCTCAGAGCAACCCTTTTATTCTTTGGCTCGACTCTCAACCTGATAAGTACGGCGTGGCATTGGTTAATAATATTTCCACGGTGACTCATGCCGCCTCTACAGTGGGCGCACTTGTAATGTGTTTCTACTCTGATATTCGTGGATCGCGTATCGAGCCTATCATATTTTCTGGAATTCTGTGCATCTTCTCGAATTTGGTCCTTACAATTTGGAAGATTCCGGATGGTCTCAAGTTTTTCGCTTATATTTCAATCGGATGGGCATACGGTACAATTCCTGTCCTTATTGCCTGGACGGCAGAAGGAATAGCAACAGACTCAGAAGTGAGAGCAATTGTGTTTGCTACTTATAATACTTTATCGGAGATATGTGGTTTGGTGGTACCCTTGGTCGCGTGGCCGACCTCTAAAGCACCTCAATTCCGTGGAGGTTTTATATGGGTATGTAGTATATTATTCCACAGTGGCCCCGAGGGTTATTAACAATTCCATACGCTAACTCCCTCTTTCTTTTAAGGCAACTGTTCTTAGCTTCCTTTATCTTTTGAATGTTGCTTGGATCTTGGTTAAACAGCGAATTGGTGCCAAGGGGTCACAAGCCGCCGAAGAACGTCCCATTGAAGAAGCAGAAGAAACAGATTCCAACGGCGGGAGGGAAGATCTGGTAGTTTACCATCAACAGGCTTCCAAGGCTTGAATTGGGGCGAACTTATATTAGTAGGTCAACTGAGCTGGTAAAGGGGAAGAGGAATTGGTGCTCTAATTTTTGCTATAATACAAACCAGATAGGTCTTAGATTGTGCACCGGTCCTTCATTCCTTATAATTTTCCAACTATTACCAGTTCGAAATCAGTGTGACATACTGCCTGTCTTTAATTCTGGTATCATAATAAACATACTGGTTTCCTGTATCTATTTATTTTGCTTGTCCGTTCTTTTTCTCTTTTTCTTTAAGGGCCTATGTACTACGTAGGGATAAGAAGCACGTCAACTTAAATCGTATCTTCCCTGCCCGCACACCTCGCAATGACAAATATACGCGCGTTCCTAACAGTGTATATTATTGCCAGACAAAGAAAGTCATAGCTAGCCCCGCATTGACAGGCGTTTTGGAAGTCGGCATTTAGCCGGCTTAGCATGAACTTGAAGACGACGGCGGACAAAAATATTGCGCAATTGCTGAGGTTGACACAACAACGTGCGTTGGGATAACTTGAAAAATCAAATCCCCTGGACAAATACAAATCCAAAATCCTCTGGATTGTTTTTCAAGGGCTCAGCGTTACACTGTGGGATTTGAGATCAGAGGATGACGACAAATCATTCAAAGTCTCAATACGAGACGACGACAGAAACGGACGGAGAAGATGAACCTCACAATATTATCAACGATGCTCTCAAAGTTCCCGGTCAGTTTGCCGATGAAAGCTTTAAACTCTTCTCCAAAATTGAAGTATCAGATCCGACACCAGAGGAGGCGATGAGAATATGGAATAAATGCCTATGGCGAGTTCTGCCCTTTTTGTATATTGGGTATCATCTCATGTATGTTTATAAAAAACAGAGCGTTATACTTGAACTCTTGAAGCAAACATCAGAGACATATAGTAATTATAAAATAGTTAGGAAGCTCTGCTATCCTAGGTATCATGGAAGATGCACATTTGAACTCAAACCCGTATAATCGTATAATTGGCTATCGTCGATCTTTTACTTCGGATATCTCCTTACAGAGTGGCCCTACAAACCGATATGGATCATTTTACTTGTTGTAAGTCAGGTTCATGCATAAAATTTGAAAAAGGCATACTCACTCGATTACAAGATGGCTGCTATACTCCCTTCCATCGTCATTATTGCTTTAAGAGTTCATCTTAGCCGAGAAAATAAACGCCGAGATCAATTGGAAGCTATCAATCATGTCACGAGTAGTGGTAATGTCGAGACCATTGATTTAGATGGTTCTAAGGCTGCGCGAGTTGTGGATCACAGCCAGATGGACTTGACAGACAAAGGGAACCTGACTTTGTAAGCGATGAAGTCCTTATGGATGCAATGGAAGTCCTTGTTGATGCTGACATTTAATAGCCGTTACGTGCTTTAGAACCATTATAGCACTGCATTGCGTATCATCATCGAAGATCAAAAGATGAATTCAATGACCACAAACCTTGCAATAGTTTGCTGCATGGTATTATAAATGGGCTTCTACATAGATTCCCGGAGTGAAATTTTATGGTCCGCGGGAAAGGAATGAAATAATTTCGATCATGCTTAGCTATAGAGCCGCAAAATTCAGAGCTTAGTGCCCCTTGATGGTACCTCTTGTTTGCCACGCAACAATTTATGAAGTAAGAAGGTCAAGGGCTAGTACCTTCAACTTTTGAAAACCAAAAGACACCCTCCTCGACACTTACCTAAGATATTTGGTTTGATTGTAGAAAATTTACCATATGCGCAAAGCTATCGCCAGCACTTTTATGAGCGGCAATCGCACGTCCAGCGCCTGCGGCAATATATTTCTGACTACCCGGTGATGCATTAGGGTAGGAGGTAGACAAAAACAACGCAGCTTGATTCTGTGGATGTGTACAATTTCCGCCACAAGCATCAAGATCGTTCGCGCCTAGCACAACATCCACAGGACCAGCGAACGAGGATGCCGACCCCAAAAGTCCACCAAGCGTAAGTTGAACACCGATAGTATAAGTTGACTTGTGAGCAACCTGGCGACTAAATGCCGCGGTATCATAATTAGGCCAGCGGTAGAAAGCAAATTGAATGCCGACCTCGGTCTGTGATGTTAAATATCCGGTTGGCAAGTCTTTGAATTGTCCCGAGATTTGAGAGTTTGCATTGACCATGTTGAGAGATGCTTGTGTGATAGCGAGATAGTAGCTGTTTGGTACCGACCCGGTAAGGATTGCGGCATCCCAGTCATTCGGATATTGGATACTAACGGCCTGTGTCAATGTACTTCCTGCACTGTGGCCTACCCCAACGACATTCTGGAAGTGGTAACCGCCAACTTTGGCATTCCGTAGTTGCTGTACGAGGGCATGTGTTACAGCAACCTGACTGGCAGCCTGCACTACCTGAATGGGATCTGGATGATCGGAATTGCCGACTCCCAGCTGGTCGTATGATAGGGTCGCGTAACCAGCTTCGGTAGCTGCATCGATGTAGCTGTAGCCGGGACTTATGTCCCAGTAGGTGTTATCAAGAGTGACACCGTGTGTAAGTACTTGGACAGTCTTGATATTGGTGATTTTTGCTGCTGTATCCGGGAGGCAGAGTCTGGCATAGATGGAGTAATTGCCCCGGATTAGCTGCGTACCGCTTGGAACCGTATGCGTTAAGGAATTAGTGATCTGAAGTATATCCACCATAGATTCGGTCCATGCTTCATTTGTAGTTGGGAGTGTATAATTCAACTTAGTCCCATTTACAGAGACGGGCACGTTGATATAACCCGCCACGCAAATTGACCTATTGCCCGTGGATCTGCTGATGATCACATCTCTAAATTCCGTTATGGAGATATTAAGTGCGGAGCATATAGGAATGCATGCCACAATCGCAGTCACTATGAGACAAGATATGAATTTCATGTTGAAAATATGCGAGGAGGAAACACCAGTCTGCAGAGAGATGCAACTTAGACGTGACTGAGCTGGAATAGAGATATCAGCGCAATATAAATGACAGAAAAATCGAACTTGAGTTTTAGAGTTAGTTACGGTGGCACATCATATAGAACTTTCTGTGCCTTTTGTGTTTCCAACTTTTACAAACGGGCTCTTACGAAGGAGCTAGTCCCACGAATTTCCCCGCGCGGTGTCGAAGCTTGAAGCTTCGGAATGGTGAATGGTTGCGATGAAATCAAATTCTCTAGATATTAGAGCCAGCTCATCGCTTCTAAGACTGAAATTTTTGGCAAAATCCAAGTCTAGCCGGACAACATATCGATGGTATAGAAACACAGTACAAATTTAGAGCTAGCCACCCCAAGGCATACCCATGGAACACGTTTAGAGCGCACCCAGCTCCTTCAGCTTGGAAACAAGCCCGTCGACGTCCTCGACCTTGCCGCCACCCTTGCGTGGAGGGGGCTCTGCAAAAAAGAATGATATTAGCAACCCAATCCAACCTGAAAACAACCCCAAACAGAACACGACATACCGGTAACCTTAACAGTCTTTAACCGCCGACTATCCTCAACTCCGAAATCGGCGAGCGTCTTCTTCTCCAGCGGCTTCTTCTTAGCCTTCATAATGTTAGGCAAGCTAGCGTACCGAGGCTCATTCAACCGCAGATCAGTAGTAATGATCATAGGCAGCTTCGCGCGCAGAGTCTCCACACCACCGTCAACCTCATGCGTCACCTCAATAGTGCCGCTCTCATCCTTGATCTCGACCTTGCTGGCCTGGTTCGCCTGCGGCCAGCCCAACAGTCCCGCGAGCATCTGACCAGTCTGGCCCTGGTCACCGTCGATCGCCTGTTTGCCCAGCAGCACAAGGTTGATGTTCTCCTTCTCGACGACACCGCGCAGCATCTTGGCGATTGTTAGGGGCTCGGGGCCACCTTCAGCGCTTTCGGGGACGTCGATGTGGAATGCGCGATCGGCGCCCATGGCCATTGCTGTGCGGAGGACATCGGGGGTCTTAGGGCCACCGGCTGAGAGGGCGAGAATGTTCTCGACCTTCAGAGGGCCTTTGCGCTCACGGAGGCGGACAGCTTCTTCGATTGAAAGCTCGTCGAATGGGTTTAGAGAGTGCTTGACGCCGGCGGTTTCGACACCCGTCTGGGCTTTGTTGATGCGGGGCTTGATCTAGAATAGTTTAAGAGGTCTATGTTAGCTGTGGTGATTCTTTCTTTGCATTGTGGTTCATTTTTTGTGGTGGGAGTTTGGTTGCAGGGTAGATTTGGGATTGTATGCATGTGCATGTGCTTGTAGTCTCGTGTCGATTCCGAGTACTGAGCACTGGGTTTTGCTAGGGAGGGATACTAACGGCATAGTCGATCACCCGCTTGACGGGGACTAATATCCGTAATCCGCTAGCCATTTTGAAATTGCTCAGGTGTGTATTGAGCAACAAGCGAGAAACCAATGCCGGAGAGAAGGTTGAGGGGGAAGGTTGTAAGATGGGAGAAAGGACTGCGGTGACGGAGTGCCAAGACTCTCGAAATCGCCGACGCGGACCGAGTGTAGCCCTGATCGACTGATGCTCGATCCCAGCCGAGGTTACGCATACAGCCTACAAAACACTATTTTCGGGCTGGAATTCCGAGATAATCTCAATATGTCGAGTACCCGACCGACTTATATCATATCAAATTAGTGGAAATTCATAGCCAATTAGGAATTGGCACTAAAGGGCCTCTGCGGCCAAATTATCATATCGCCGATACTTTCAGCCGCCCGCCCGGAATAGCACATGTTGGTCTCGTAAAGAATTAAGTATACAAGTTCTATACAATCAGGCTTTGAAACCTAAATGTGTACCACTTATATTGGTAGTATTCTTCATATACTTCATTATATGATTCTGAAAGTTTTTTTGACTTTCCTCTATGCAGCTTTTAACAAGAAATCCCATCAATCACCAAGTTTCTTGCTTGTATCGACCACTCTTTTCCATAGCGATCAAATACTCCTCGGCTTGTGATCTAGTATATGGTCGACCATTGACAGGTGCACCACCATTTTGAAACGACTCAATCAAAGCTTCCCTAACAGCCTGAGGCATACGTCCTGATGAGCCACAAATGTACACAGAGCCCTGTAGATCATGCAAAAGTCGGAAAAACAGCTGGAAGTTCTGATGGATCGTATCCTGTACATAGACCTTCTGCTGTTGATCACGCGAGAAAGCGGTAAGCACCTGCAATGGAATGAGCTGACCCAGTTGATCCCATTCCTCTGAGAAGTAAAAATCAGAGTTTCGATTTCGGCCACCATATAGTAGCACTGTGGGTCCAATTGGAGGTTCAATGCCAGGATTTTGTTCGCGGTATGCTTGGACTAGCGCCGCCTTCTCCCATAACATTGACCGAAGAGGCGCGATACCTGTCCCAGGTCCAATAAGAATGGTAGATCCAGTCAATTGTTGGATAGAGGAGTTGAGTCCACCTGGTTGAAGCTGGACCCGAAGTGTGCTACCTGGTCGGAGGCTAGAGAGATACTTGGTGCAAACTCCTTCGCGGATTCGTTTTATGACAGTTTGATACTTGACTATAGCGATCAGAAGTTCAAACTGCGTTCTTCCGTCTGCTGTTTTCTTCCGCGCGCCGCCACTTGCGATGCTGAATTGGCGGGCCCGCATTACTGGAAGAACCGAGACGGCGTGCTGCCAAGGAACCTGCACGGTGTCAAATTCATGCAACACCTCTAAAATACTCCGTCGCGGTCGCGAGGTATAATCCCATAGCTCATCAAGGTACTCTGGGTTCGTAAATTCCAGAAGGCGTTCCTTTTGCAACTCATCATTCGTATAATGCGCTATAGCAGAGAAGAAAGATCTGCGAGGGATTGCTTTGATGTCGAGATAGTCTATAAGAAGCGATCGTAAGGTCAAGCTCGGATATGCGTCAAGACCGGGTATCGGTGATGGTGATGGTATATTTCCTGTAGGGACAAGGGAGATTGGTTTATCTGCATGGTCATTCCAGCCCATTATGTCGATGAATGACTGTACATCTGTCGGTGATGTTTTAGGCGTTATGGCAATCATATCACCAGGAGCGTATGAAACAGATTCAGAAACAGTCAAAGAAACACGGCGAACATCCTGCCAATGCTTTTGGGGTGTAATGCGCCTATTCTCATCAAGTGTTGCGGTAAGAGTATCTGGGATTGGCCGAATGTCATGGTCTAGGTTTGACAAGCCAGTCTGGTCATTTTCCACAGTGGTTGAATTTGGCGATGCAGCTGTCGGTTCTGAAACAGAGGAGTCAACTCCCTTCAACTGTAAAATCCATTTTGGTGGTAGTTGAACATCATCTGAGATAGGATGCTGGCCAGCGGGGAGAGGATGCCGACCCAACAAATTCTTCCGGAAATCTGCCAACCATGGTAGAAATGTGCCTTCTAGTCTGCAAAAATGTCAGCTCCAATGATATATATAATATATATTGGGTTTGTTCCCAGAATAACAAACAAAACATACCCTTCAGGATGTTGCTGGTCCGCCTCCCCTGTAGGGTAGATATCATTTGCACCTAGCTGCAGCAATCGCTTGTAGAGTTTCCGTACAGCCCAATTGAACCTGCCTAGCGTAAGTACATATCCGAGGCGTCGTAAAGACTTTTTGATATTTGTATAGAGCATACTTTGGATAAGAGCTGTCGCCGAGACCGAACGATGCAAAATCCACACCGTTCAAGTATGTAGGCGGAAGTTTCTTAAGTAGCAATGACTTCCAAAAAGATCGCGCATTCGCCGGTAAATCGCCTTGTCCAGTTGTAGACACCACAAAAATGGTGAGGGTGTAATTAAAAAGTGCTTCCTGAAACGACCCAATCGTAAGATTTTGGAATTGTATTCGGACTCTTCAAGGGTCTTGATCACTCACTGGCTTCACCTGATTCAACTCCGATACGTGTGTCGAGAAGCGCAGTCTCTCGGCCACCGCACCCAATTCCTCAGCCACCTCCTGCGCATTGCCGGTCTCAGAACCATAGAGTATCAGAGCCGATCGCGTTTGGTCGGGTCTCTGGGGGTCCATGCTGCCTGGGAGGGTTTGCAATTACTTTTCCCCCTCTTAAACATCGAAATTCCTTATCTCGCCGCGGGGCTCGGCTCCGATGTCGGTGACGTCATGTGGTCCGAAATCGCTTCTATACTCGGTTGAAGAATAAGATATTGATTTGGCATTATTGGATATTTCAAGAATTAATAGAATGCTCAAGATGGTATAATATGTTATACATTATATTTCGAACCAGAAGTCGAATACAATAGGCTGTTTCCAATGTATTGGCGCTGAGGAGTTAGCTCAAGCTATTTGTAAATAGCCTAGTACAAGCACTGGCATTAAAACAACTATGCATTTGAAAGTGACACTGTAAATGATCCTATAATATTCGATAGAGGAATCCATGTATGTAATTTGGCGTACATATTCAAAATTACTCAGCTCAAATATGACTCCCCCGGGTAACTCATTTGAACTGCTTAAGCTAACACAGATGTATTGGGATGCCTTGATTACGCATTGAACCAGGCAACACTAAATCGAAGTTTGAATTATTTCTCAATATTATCAGCGTTGAATTTGAGTAAAGATTTTGTAGTCCCATCCATCAAAAATCAATGGGAGGACGTCCACTAGACGATCAAAGTATCTAAAGTAGACAGGGGGTGCATTCACCACGGACTGCACCAACGCTCAAATGAAATATGACCCCAGAAACAAGGCGCCAGAAATTTCCATGCAAGTAGAACAAAATAAGCAAAGGGTATCTCGTATCGGCGCTTCACAGCTCATCCTCACCACCACCTCCACCATCGCCGAATCCATCATCGCCAAACTCATCATCGCCGCCATCAAAGTACTGTTCAGCATTATAATCACCGCCCAATTCATCCTCATCGTCCTCGTAATTGTCATCCTCTTCCCATTCTTCTTGTCCCTCTTCCTCATCGAGCAATTCACCATCATCCGCATCATCTCCTTCATCGTCGTCGCCGCCGCCAGTCGCGCGTTTTTTATTGGAGTCCTCGCCCTCGTCTTCTTCATCTTCGAATCCACGCTTTACACCGCTGGTAGCCATACCGGGCTTCCATCCATCAATGCCAGCATCGGGCCGGTAGGAGGGCTGAATAGTTTGCCAAAGTTCTCGAGGAAAGAATTTCAAGGCTGTAGCCAGAAAACAAAATAAAGTAATTAGACACGAAGGTTCCTCGGTAATACCATTCAAGAAAAACAGAAACTCGTAAAGTACCTACCGAATTCATGCTGGTTTCCATTGGTATCAATGCGAGGAATTGTGCGCCTTTTCTTCTGGTACCGTCCAGAGAAGGTTGGCATGCCTGTGAAAGAGTCGAAATTCACGCGGGCGGCGCTGCCCTTCTTAGCGGATGAGGAGGAAGAGTCGAGAACGGAGTAGAAGGGGCCTTCTTGGTATTGTTCGCGTAGGTGACGGTAGTGATCGACCGCATTTTGGTCTTTTGGGGTGAGTTTACGAGCCCATGGGACGACGTATGCCTGCCTCGAGTGTGAGGAAGATTGAATCATCGTGGAGAGAAATCCAAGGTCGGGCGCAGGGGAAAGTGGTGAAGAAAATCGCAGAGTCTGGTGAGACTGGGAAGCAAACGTACAGGGTAGAGAGGCGTGGGAGCTGTGTCAGGCTCACCACCAGGGTCTGCATCCCAAGTGAATTCTGCGCCGGGCTGGCGCTTGCCCTTTGCGAACCGCGACATTTCTAATCAGTAATAATATATTTATTTACTCTAAGAGAGCAGCAGATTTAATATTGTTCAGGGCGTCATAATGGTTGAGTTCAAGATTGTTCAAAAAGGTGGAGAAGAGACATCGATTAGAAAAATAGCGTTTTGCTGCCACTCACCGCCTGCGGGTCCGGAACGTGACATGGCCCGCAGTAGAAATTAGGGCTTCACTTGTTGGAGTGCTGGACCGTGTTACGCGCTAAATAATCAAATATCAATATTTGAATACTTATCGATCAATGAATGGTAGTACATTATTTTGTTCTCCGTATGAGTGAAAATTAATTTAAATTTTGGAGACGAAGCTAATCGGTGGACTAATGCAAATCAACTAGTTATGCTAGAGATGCTTTATCTTGTCACAGACCTACAGCCTCTACTTGTGCAGATCCCTGCTGCACAGGACCTAGGGGGCCTTCATTCACCCGCTGCCGCAGTGTTCGTAGAATGTCTTCAAAGCCTTCCACCTGTCCACCTGATTTTTGAAGTTCACTGTAGAGTGACACGAGGACACCATGCTTAGCAGTAGCTATCTTCCATACGGCATTTTGAGAGTCACCAGCGCCGCCACCAACAAATTCACCATAGGATCGCGGTGGCTTGAAAAGATATGGCAGGAGGGTAGTGAGAGCCGGCGGCGTGAGAATAGCCCATGATCCGGAAAGAGGAAGTAACCCACTGCTAGCTGGAGACAATTGCCCGAGTCCTTCTTCGGATGGAAGTTGGAATCGAGATGAGGTTCCAGGAACATGAGATGCGGGAGGTAACGGCTGCCAGTGAGCTATAGCGATGGCTCTCATGAAGGCGATAGCAGACAGCGCCACATCTTTCATCGCAACGACATCGGCGGCAGCAACGATATCCATCCAGAGGTTAGGGTGTTCGTTCATATAGAGGAAGTAAAGTATGCGCGCTGCTGCCGCCTCACGATGCCAGTCAGTTGGTGTTTGACCAGAAGCGTTCAAATCCATTGAATCAGAAACAGCAGCGTGGGCGGGTCCATGGAGGATCTTTGCTAGAACATCAAAGGCCTCTCCATTAGGTGGATTTGTAGGAACCTTCAACATGGGGTTGGCGCCATGCCTCCCAGCTTCGACCAGCAATACTCGAGGTAGTGAGCCAAGAACGGCCAAATGTCCTGTGGGCACTTCGCCATGTGCCCATTGACTGGAGGGCATTGCAAGAGCCCGAGTAATGCGTGAAACAATACCGTCCAGAAGGACAGATGGATTTTGGAGGAGGTGGTTGGGATAGGACTCGGCATATCTCGCGACGTACGCCATGATAGGCCCAGAAAGGTAAATGAGATCCACTGGGTCGAGCTTGCTGTCATCCAAATAATATTCTAACATCTTGGAATGAAGGTTTTCTGATATTAGGAAGTCAAGTGCTGGAGATGAAAAGGTCGATCTTGACTGCACAAGACTTCGAGCGAAGAGGCCAGGAGCATCAAGCTCTAAAAGTTCCCGATAAAAGTTCACAAGTGTCATATGCATCAAGACGTCACTCACATTTACCATTTGAGAGGTTGCGAAATGGAGAACACTTTTACTTTGGAATTTGGCTTCGACGTCTGGAACTTGCGACTTCGAGATGATATCCCAACGCAGACTACCAGCCTTGACCAGGAACCCCATCAATCTGCCCTGTGCTAGAGTGCGCTCACGCTTCGATAGCTCGCCCGGCGCATCATTCTGTAAGCTGCACAATCCAAACATAATTCCATATACATCTTTGTCCGTGAATATCCTCCTCCACATCAGACCTTGTCCCGCATGCACCGTATGTCTGTCATTGTTGGCAGCTTCGTGTTCTCCATTTTCGAGGGGGCTAGCCAGGTCGACTTCCAATAAAGCCCAGATTGCATCGAAAGCTGCCTGTGACACTGCCGTATAAGATGTTGATAGCCACAGCTCTATTAAAGATGCAACCAGTCCGGAGTCCCCTGCAACAATAGCAGCATCGCTAGATGTTTGCCCTGCCTTGGCTAGTAAAGAGAGGGCAAGCAAATTAATAGGTTCGGACGGGGCTTTGAAGCCTGCGACAAGATCGATGGGAGGATCGATGGCACGAAGGTCAGTGAAGCTGAAGTATCCAGTCGCCTTGATCGCGAGGGTGGTGAGGGGCGTAGGATCTTCTTGGAGGATAGGCAGTAGAGCTGATATTTGTGATAAGAGCGTTGCGGGGACGATGGGGGCGGTGTTTTCGATCAGCTGGAGCTTGAGTCGCTCGATGAGGGGGATATCAAGTTTTGTTGAAGGGTCTTCCTTAACATTTTCAAGATGCGCCTTCGCAGCATCAAAGGAAGAAGGAGTCGCCATGATGACAAGCGTGTTAGATTAGGTAGCAACTAGTTGTATCACAAGAATGAGATCTTATCTGTAACCGGGCCGCCTCTCTACACCGCCTATCTCCCCGCACCCGGGCTTGCGGGTTTGTGCCGCAGCCTGCATGGATGCTTCCCTCTCCTTTACATTCAGTGTTTGCTTAGCGCATCCATATGCCTTGCTTGACAACATATTGAAGCCATGGAGAATGTACAAGAGGAAAAAAGAAAAAAGGACATTTATTAGGATGGCATAAACTAAATGGGTAGTTTTTTGAACGGGAGGTGTACCATGTTCTGTCCTTCAACCTGATGCATGCTTGCTCCAACGGCGGATTCTTCCGCCATACTATTCCGATGTTAGTGCGCCGACATACATTCAGGATTCTAATCTCAACTTACGTGATAAAAAATGAAGGGGACAGGAACAAACAGGACGGCAATACCGCTGAGTAGCGAGTTGCCTGGGCCAATCCCGAGCTGACTGAATAGCGCATTTGCCTGATATTCATGTCTTGTCAATGGCCGAACTACACTAAAGGACAGAACCAATTTGGGAATCATTTCCGTTGACTTAAAAAGTGGAAAGGTTGCACCGAAGGAGGCACGGAATAGAGCACTACCTGCAAAGACGGATGTGGCGTAGTGAGCGTACGTGATGCCGAGATAGTTAAAGAGCGAATTGAACAGTGTCACCACACCGATGGAGAAAGGACCAGAGCAAATTATAAGATGCTTTCTAAACCTCAAGACAGTGATCCACCTGCGCATCGAATTTGTAATATAATATGCATTGTTTGATACAACCAATATTTACAGTACAAGTATATTCCAGTAATCCCTAAATTGGTCTGTTAGATATGGCAATCCAAAGAAGTCAGGTAGGTATACACCTGTAAGTAGACTGCGGCACACACCCCTTCACATATATGCTTCCTGGGTGTACAACTCTAGGAATATCCTATATGGAGTCAAAAAATCGATTCAGTATCTTTTCAAAAAGAAATCACTGAAATCTTCTAGTAAAAAGACTAATCGGACATTCTATAAAGGAGGATTAAATCAACAAGGAGCCTCATACAAATGGATTGGCGGGGAAATCAGGCCTCAGGCATCAATATTCATTCTGCCAAACTGACCGCATCACCGAGCTTCAACCAACGTCAAGCACATCGTCTCAGCTTTGACTATTCTGAGAGACTTGAATAATGGATCCGTCTCAGTCTTTAGTCTCTCAAAAGTCCTCGGACTCAGATTTACATATTCAGCTTCACCCGCTTGTCCTCCTCACCATCTCCGACCACATAACCCGCCATGCCGCACGACAGCAACAAGGCCCGATCCTCGGTGCTCTGCTTGGCCAACAAAATGGACGAGTAATCACACTGGAACACGCATTTGAATGCCCGACTACAGCAGGACCGAACGGTGAAGCCTCACTGCCAAGCCCATGGTTCGAAGAAAGAGTGAAACAATGTCAGTATACCTTCCCCGCACTGTGCTCCATCCAGCCTAGGTCTCTATACTAAACAATTACACAGTCAAGGATGTACACAAAGAACCGCCTCTTGATCTGGTTGGATGGTGGTCCACGGCTCCCACAGCCGCACCCGACCCATCCCACCTATCAGTCCACCGTCAGCTCTTACAAGATTACAACGAATCCGCTATATTCCTCGCCTTCCACCCCTCACAACTCCAAGCGTCCGAGTCACACAATGCTAAGCTCCCATTAACGATCTACGAAAGTGTTATTGAGGGTGAAAATGTCAATGACGCATCAAAGGACATGCAGATCGATGGCGAGGAGTTGGTGCTTAAGCTTCGATTCCGTGAACTCCGATATTCAGTAGAGACTGGTGAATCAGAGATGATTGGCGTCAACACAATTGTACAAGGATCTGGAACAGCGGCAGTAGATACCTACCCCTTAGTTGCAGGCGCAAACACAGGGAATAATCCGCAATCTGTGAAACAGGGCACCCGGGGTGATAAAGATGGTAGAGAAAGCAACACAGGGCTAACACAGGAAGAAGAGGAGTGTACGTATAACCCCCAACGATTGATCAAGTACCATGATACTAATATTATGGGAAAACAGTACTCGCGAACCTTACTACTCGCCTCAATGCAATTCGCACACTCGAATCCCGCATTAGCCTCTTAAAGTCTTATGTCGCCAACATTTCCCCAGAATCCGGCAATGCAGACTCCACATCAGTGACATGGTCCCACCCACTTCTCCGCGATATCAGCTCCTTGCTGTCACATCTTTCTCTTCTCTCCCCTTCTGAACAAAGCTCATTCGCTACAGAGGTCGTCTCTCAAAACAACGATGTGCTCCTTGCTTCTTTGCTTGGGAAAATGGGTGAGAGCGTCAAAGCCATGCGAGAGCTAGGCCGAAAGTCTGCTATTGTACAAAATCAGCGGAAGGCCGATGCTCATGCGCAGCGACGCCAACGCTATCCAGATTTCGGCTCGGGTGGAGGAGTATCAAGTGGCTTCTATCCTTGAGGACGAGGTTGATTTCTGGATAATGGATGAGGTTATGTCAATCTGAATGATAATCATGGATCTCTAGTGTGGTTAGAGATTTCACGTCTAAACTGCGGCGCCTTCTGGCTATTCTTTTTTTTTTCTTTTTTGCTTAGTTCAATGGCGTTTGAGCACATTCCCATTACATTATTCAGGTCTTTTAGTTAAATGAGTTAATGACTAAGTTACTGGAATTACAAATTTCATGACTGTGCTTTCCAAAGATTATTAGACGAGTAATTTGAGAAATCTATAACATTTATCTAAAACATAGTTTCCAGGAAATTAAACATAAGGGTTCTTGAATTCATAAGGTTACTGTACAACAAGTATCGTTGACCATGTCAGAAAGTAAATAGAACAAGGCAACGTCTCATCATTCATGACAATGGCGTCGCACAAAGGGAGAAAATGGCAATGGGAAAAATAGAACATGCCAACGAAGAGATTGGCGGGTATTCATATCCAACAGAGATTTGAGAAAAATAAAACTTCCAGCTGAATCAACAGAAGCTGCTCATGGGTAGCGTAGCGTAGAGAAATAAGATGAAATAAAAAAGTAAGACCTGAGCTGAAGTCTTTTCATTTGTTGCTCGAGGTCGAAGGAAATGGCCAGAACGTAAAACCATGAGCAACCAAAATCGTACACAAAATCTAAAGTGTCAAGTCATAAATAGATGATACTTGGTTATTGTTCATGGTGGCTTTCGGGATAGGGAGGTGGTGGTCGATATGGATCAGGCATAGGCATAGGGACTGCCTCACGAAGAGGACCATCAAGTGGGTAGGGGTTACTGTTGGGAGCAGTCTGTTGAGTATTCCCGGCCCCCTGATAGGCAGTGTCGGGATCATATGCAGGCTCAGGTGGGAAATGAGACGCAGAGCCTTGTGAGTAGAAACGGCTCCCAGAATGTCCAGCGAGGTACTCGTCGGCGTCGGACGAATAGGGCGAGGTGCCCAAAGGACCTGACTCTGGGTTTGACTGCGCGTGTGAGAGAAGGGTTGCGCCCTCCTCATATTGTGTGCCATTGTAACGGCCCTTCCAAGCACCGGTCATGGCAGTTCCTTCTTCGACAGCTCCAGCTTCGGTATTCTGTAGGCCGATAGCATCTGTGGACGATTGACTGTAGCTGGGATCCAGCGTGCGGGTCTTACGACCAACAAACAGCCAGCGTGCAGAGCGTCCAACAGCCTTCACTAGGTCGAGTGGGTTCATCGCATCGACCAGCGCGGTAAAACCCAAGCGCCCTCCTTCGTAGGATCCCTTGCCATTTCCATAGAAGTCGGTTCCCTGGTTGGTGATGACATAGGGCTTCCAGCTGAAGGCCCACAGGTGCAGAACACCGAAAATGAACATTTCAATATTGATCAGTAGCTCCGGTAAGCCATACTTCAGATCTATATTGTTGATCTTCTTCGATCCTTTGACGGCACCACTGGACATGAGGAAACTGATAACAATCTATAAGTGTAAATCGTTAGAGAGAGAACAAATACAAAAGTGCCGAATGGGCGCGCTTACTCCTTGCCAGAAAGAAAGGAAAATAACCAGCTTGATGGACAGAATCTTCATAAAGGGATTGTGTTGCTTGATATCATCCTTAATCTGGATGTAGAATTGAATCAAGCAGTACATTGCGATAGTGACGCTGACAGATTCGATAACCATAATCTGTAGTTATCAATTATTAGCGAATCATAATTCAAAGCCAAAGAGAAGGGCATGTAGTTACCCAGATATGCGCAAATGCCGGACTTAGCGACTCTTCACAGTATCTTCCCGTAGCTTGCGTCGCAACAGCAGTAATGGTCATCACCACACGGATTATACAGTATTGGAAAACACCAGCCCAAATGACCTAAAGCAAAGCACACATCAGTATATTGCCTCTTCAATCATAGATACAGTCTATCCCGGAAGCCAGCTTACATTGAACCAGGTCAAACCACTGCGCGGATTGCGCCACACTCCCCGCTTCGAACCGCACCATACCCATTTCTGAAAATAATTCAATGGGAACAGCCAAGTCTTAGGCTGAATGCCACGGAAGTAGTCCTTTTGGCTATGGAGATCAGGCGCAATATAGGCACACAAGAGGGAGAAGAAAGAGGCGATTGCGAAGGCTTCGTAGCAGTCACCGATGACTTCGAAATAAACGGAATCGTTATAGAAAAGGATGCTGAGCCACGAGACGATGGAATATACGGGGACCATCCACAAGATGCGAACAATGCTGCCAAGGTGAAATACGTCAGTACATGTCTCTCTCAAAATTGTTCTATATTTCCCAATATAGAGCGAACCGCATTCTCTCCAGCAATTGTCTCGCGCGGGATTCGGTGGGTTCACCACTCACTGTCGCTGCTCAATCGGTTTGCTGTAGTGCATGGCGTGCATCATGATGAGGAAAATGGACACGACACAGGCGAGAATAGCACAGACACCACCTACGATCAAACTGAGGTTATGAAATGTGAGACCGCCATCCCATAAAGCTACCTCGGAGACTGTCGGGCGCGCATAATGTTAGCCTTTCAAGGTCCTTGCCTTCTCCCCGTATATCCAGGTACAGCGCCAAAGTCTAACGTACTCTTCTCATTCTCCTCGGAGGCATCACACGTGGTCCAGCCCATTCTGGCTGGTCTGCGACGGGTCGCGGCAAAGGTGGGGAGTGTGGGATTGCGAAAGGGGTTGACCTGTATCGTCTGTGGCGCGCGGACTTTTTTTTTCTCGTTCTTGGCCCTCCTTTTATCTTATCCGGGGATCAACAGGAGGTGCAGACGATCGCCAAACAATGCGGCGCGGGGGAGGCGAGAGAGGAACAGGAAAGGAGAGGTATCTCCGTCTATTCAAGGTGGGAAAATAAAGGAAATTATAAGAGAAAAGAAAGAGATTTGGTGCTTATTTCGTAAGCATATCCATTTCGCTCGTGTGTTTGGTCGGGAGATTGAGGTGCCAGAGGAACGATCGTCCCCTGGGGCATCTATTTTTGGCTTGGGGTGGCTTGGCTTGGCTTTCCCTGCAAATGAACGGCTCCATACGACCTACACACTCTCAAGTGCTTCTCAGTCAATTCTATATTCTGATTTCCATTCCAATACAAGTTGTATTTATTATTAGTAGTATTTTTCCCAGTTTCAATTTTAGGGTAATATTAGGCAGGGCACAATGCAGACCCCGGAAATAGGACGAAGGACTATGTGTTGACGAGTGTGTACAAGAACATTAAGAAAGGCTATTCAGGAAGATTGATAGTTAATAAGATTTAGATAGAATCTCTGTACATAATTTCTGCCATATTGCTTTACAGGGGATCTTTACTTGGGTTGACTATGTATAGAACATTTGAACTCAAGATGTATACAATACTCGCATTGGCTACTGTACTCATAATCAACTTTATCGTACACTGTGAAGATATTTGCTCTTCTGACTCTTTTGTCCTTTTGATTTGCCTCATCAGGGAAATAATCATCGATTTTAGAAATCACGCCCCCGACGACCTCCACGATTACGGCCACCGCCTCGTCCTCCTCGGCTTGGCATGCCTTTAGGTCCATATTCAGAGCCTCCATCTACGAAGTAGTCTTCATCTTCAAATGTAATGCGCCGCATGTCATCGCCTCCACGCCGAGGAAATGTCCCTTTCTTGAGGATTTCGTCGAACTGGTCCAAACGTTGATCGGCAATCTTACGAGGCACGCGCAGGTAATAAAGCTTGGGCTTTGTGGTCGTGGATTCAAAAAGGTCATCAAGTGGCTTGAAGCCTTGCCCTGGCCGTGATGGAGGCGCGGGTGGGGCGTTGGACGGCCGGTGATCCACTTGTGCAGATACACTGCCACGCGGGCCCAATGGGGGTGTTCGATTGAAGCCAGCCTCGCGAGGCCGAGACGAAGCGGCGGCTTGGGTTGGCCCCGATTCTGTTAGCACCGCACGGATGCCCTGGCCTTCGCTACTAGGCTCATACTGCACTTCCCAACGCACAGGCGGCCCACTCCGATCGCGAGATTCCTCCTCTGTCTGAATGAATTGTTTGACCTGGTCTTCAGGAATGAAATCTGCTCGGAGTGTCTTGCGATTGCGTTCATTGGGCCAGGTGGTTCCATGTAGACCGGCGCGAACGCGTGACGCGGCAGCTACACCGGTGAAGCCTGCAAAGCAATGCGTCTTGATCGCATCAAGGAAGAAATCCTGTATAATTTCAGGGTTCGGATCGGAGCCAGGTGCAGCGGCCAGGCTTATCAAGTGGTTACGTAGGGCGTTCGGCTGGAGCGGGCGCATTAATCCATCAATGTAAAGGGCAGCGGTGGCAGGATGTAAAGCAGGTTCAACTTCTGCATCTTCCATTGGGACATCGTCCCGGGTAGGAGACGATTTTCGAGCAAGGGCTGGGCCACTGGGGGTAAAAAGACCTCGGAAACGCGCATCTTGTTTTGGTGGCGCCGAAGAGGCTTCCTTCTGCTCTGTGGGTGCGCTCTGATGCTCCACGGCAGTGTCCTTAGCTTCTATTTCTTGAGAGGCAAACTCATTGTCGTCTTTTAATTGAACCCGAGGGCTCTCCTCCTTTGCTCTAGCTTTCTTGTTTGCAATTGCTTCAGGTGTGGGAACGGGGCTCTGGCTGCGCCGTTTGCGCTTGCGCTTATCCTCTAGGGCCTCTTCGATTGGGAGAGGGGTGGAAAACTCAGTGTTTGTCTCTGAGGTCGGAATGGCGGAGAGTACCGAGGACTCTTTCATAGGCTCGTCAACGTCCCCAGGAGCCTGCTTAACCAGTTGCGTTTCACTTTTTTCTTCGGTCTTGTCCTCCTCGCCAGCAACAGAGTCGACTCGAGTCATGTCCATATCTTCATTTTCAGTCTCTGTTCCTTCCTCAACTGGTACCTCTTTAGCTACCTCGGGCTGTAGTGGCTCCTCGTCTTTTCGAGGCGTTTCATCTTCTCGTGCAGGACTGGGTTGTAAAGGCTCTTCTTGAGTTACAGGAGTATCTTGTTGAGGCTCTTCGGGTGCTGTTTCAGTTGACCCTTCTTGCGGCGAAGCTACTGGCTTTTCAACAGGTGGCTGTTGGGCTTCGGGTTGAGGCTCGGGCTCAGGTAGGGTTTCAGGCTGGGGTTCAGAAGGAGCAGCAGCAGCTTCTTCCGGTTGCGCCTTGGCGTCCTCTTCCACTAGCTTGTCGATGATCTGTTGCTTGAGACGCAGGCCTGTTTGAGGGATTCCGCGGTTCTTAAGCTCTGCCTTCAGGTCGGCGACCTTCCATGAGGGGTAATCGGACATTTTCGCGTAACATGAGATGAATTGAAGGGTGGCGTGTTAGGTAAAGTGTCGCGCAGGGATTGAGTCTGGGGACGCGGAATGCGCCCGATGATGTCGGTTGTTAGTCGAACTAGCCGCATTTGGATTAGCGCGGTGGTGAAGAAGTATAAAACTTGTTCAAGTACAGGCGAATTTGTAGGTAGACAACTAGATGAGTGCTAAGTGATCTAGTATTTAAAACAACTCATTTCAAAACTGTAAGGCACCTTCGGTTCAATTCAGGGCCAACTCTTAGTACTGAACTGACAGTTACATTTACTATCGGTAGAGATACAGAAACGGGATATACCTCTAGGGTTAGGTGAAAAGCATCTCACTTGTACCCAGTTATACATCATGCTATTCAATTCTTACAATAAACATCATATTGTGGCCAACGCCTAGGCATAATGAAGTCCCGAGACAAAAATTGACTGATGATCTCCATCTTCACTTCTGTTAAAGTATGACCCATTAGCTTCAAATTCGGTGCCTGTGCATTAACCCCATCCTTTACTCAAAGGCCAATATGATATTCCAAAGATTTAAATTATCGATCGACGTTTATCTATTCTGATGTTATTATATGATTTGTTACATTCTAAGTATCTAAGTATGGATATTAAGACCTTGGATAATGCGGGTGGACAAAATCATCGAGAAGAATACTGGTAGACAGTAAGAGCCTTGGAGACCATCATACATATATCTTTTCTGTATCATAGTATGTATCTATCATGTTTAAAACTTGAACTTGACGCGTTGGGGTCCAACCTTGGAAGGTTCTGCCATATTCTATTTGAGAAAGAATGTGATTTCTCACCTGCGGTTGACTGCTAGTATAAGTAATGTATATACCCCGTGCATGCTCAGGTCCGATATTTTCGAAGCTTGGAACTTGAAGTGACCCGTAGACATAGAATTGTCTCACAATGTATGTGCTTCAGAATGATTTTTTTGGGGATAAGACAGACAATGCGAATCTACTAACGTATTTCTCAAGGTTCCGGGTGGGCGGTATTATGCTGGCAGCCATCAATGCGACATACATATACGGGATTACTTATTAATCAGCCACGCTGCATTTACGGGGACTGTTGCAGAAGATGAATTGATAAATTTCATAGATTGAGGGTATGACTATGGTATACAACGCCTATTCCCATTTTTGCCCACACTAGATGGGTTCATCCAATATGATTTTGATAGGCTGGAGTGCGTTGTTGGGCAGCACCAACCCAGAGGTCGTCAATCATCAATTTTCCATTCTCTTCTATTTTTGAGAAGTCGATGGGTTGACTTAAACCTCACGGGAGAGGATGTCGGAGTCACCAGCGTCAAGGACGGCCATGGTGGAGCAACGGAAGAGCTTACCGCAGGCGGTACCGAGCTCAATCTATTTTACGGGTTAGTTCAATTGGCTCTCCGGGACTCTATTAGGAGTTCCCATCGCTGAGCAACTTCACTCTCCGAAGTGGCATTGCAACTTCTTCTCAGAGTAGTAAAGCTGCCAGGCAGCTGCGGCAACTCGATTGAGCGCCGACTTGGGTAGGGTTGAACGTACGTTGTTACCGTTGAAGTGGTGGACGGGGACCTTGGCGAGCATGGCGTAGTACTCGAGCTCGGACTTGCGCAGAGGAGGGCAGTTACCAGCGATCAGGATCAGCTTGGCCTTGCCGGAGCGGAGGGTCTTCATGGTAGACTTGGATCCCATGGTGACTGAAAAATTCATTAGCGACCGAGTAAAGTGACAATTGAGAATAGACGAATAACTTACCCTTGCCCGACTTCATGACGAGGGCAAGGCGGGAGGAGATGGTTTCACCAGCCTTCTTGTTCTTGACCATTTTGACGGTTGAGGGGGTGTTGATGGGTTGGAAAAGGAGTTGAGAGAATGGTTGAAGAAGAAAGAAGAAAGTGTGAAAAGAAAGTTTTTGATTTGTGCGCTCTGCTATCTCACCGCCCAAGCTGTGATTGGTCATGGCCCACATTACCCTTTCTGGGGCCTTGGTTGAGCTTGAAATTAACGTAATACAATTACACCAAAACTGCTCCGAGTGCTGGATATCATATGTCTGCCATTTTATTTACCGTTTTCCCCTGTTTTAAATACATTCGGGTCATTCGGAGGGTATTCAAATCAATGGCCACCTGTGCAAGGGCCAACTCCCGAGAGGGATTCCGACATCTGGAGGGGCCTTCGCGGGGTTCCTGAGTCATTAGGCGGGAGACTAAAGGGGAACTTTTCTGCGCGTTTCCTTCCATTCTTTCTTTCCCTCTCCATTCTCCATTTACACATTTGTGTTTGTTTTCTGTTTTTTGTTTCTCATAGCCACCATGGCCACAGAAACAACTACTGCTCACACTGGGCAACTCCGTCAGTCAATACACTTCCCCTAAATTCCCTAGACGGCTACTAAATCCCGTAGAGAGAGTCGATTCGCAGCCGGAGAACCCCTACGCTGCCTTGATTGAAGACCAATCCATTGCCGTGGTCCCATCTTTTACTCTTGAGTCCGGCGTCACTCTATACAATGTCCCTGTTGCATACACCACTCGAGGAGTCCTGTCACCCAAAGGCGACAACGTTTTGGTCATCTGCCATGCTTTGAGTGGAAGTGCCGATGTCGCAGACTGGTGGGGCCCACTCCTCGGTGGCCCTGGACAAGCATTCGATGTGTCCCGATTCTTCATTGTTTGTTTGAACAGTTTGGGTAGCCCTTACGGGAGCGCCAGTGCGGTGACCTACAAGGACGGTAACCCTGAAAAAGGCTACTATGGACCTGAGTTCCCTCTTACCACCGTACGCGATGACGTGAAGTAAGTTTTTTTTGTACCACGCTTCCATTGAGCGCTACAATTCTAACTTCCTTCCTCTCACTAGCATCCACAAGCTTGTCCTGGATGATTTGGGCGTAAAGCAGATCGCTGCCGTTGTCGGTGGCTCTATGGGTGGGATGTTAACCCTCGAATACGCCTTCTTTGGTAAAGATTATGTACGAGCCATCGTCCCAATCGCAACATCCGCATGTCACTCCGCGTGGTGCATCAGCTGGGGCGAGGCCCAACGACAGAGCATCTACTCGGACCCCAAGTATGATGATGGATATTATACGTTTGACGACCCTCCCGCTACAGGCCTTGGAGCGGCGCGTATGTCGGCGCTGCTCACCTACCGCTCCAGAGACTCCTTCGAGTCCCGCTTCGGCCGTAATGTTCCTGACCCATCAAAGCGACAGAACATTAAGGGAACGGATAAGCTACCCACACCTCCCAATGAACACTGGGCTATCCACAACGATGGTCACAAGGGCGGCGCCTCTCGCTCCGAGACTCGACAGAGTTCGCCAGTGCCTCAAACTGAGATCCAATTCATGGACCCCCAATTCTCGGGAACCAAGACATTCTCAGCTTCCACTCCAGTCAAGACTGATTCCTCCGGTCGCCCGCGCCCACCTACTTACTTCTCTGCTCAATCCTATCTTCGCTACCAGGGAGACAAGTTTGTCCAGCGATTCGATGCCAATAGCTACATTGCTATGACCCGCAAACTGGATACACACGATGTCTCTCGCCATCGTACTTCGGACAACGCCGAGGATCGCGTTCTTGACGCGCTCTCCCGGATTGAACAGCCTGCCTTGGTTATGGGTATCGAATCTGACGGCCTTTTCACTTTCGCTGAGCAGCAGCAGGTCGCTGATGGAATCCCTGATTCCCGCCTGAAGCGCATCGACAGCCCCGAAGGCCACGACGCATTCCTCTTGCAGTTCGAGCAGGTCAACCGCCATATTGTGGAATTCTTCAACGAGGTTCTGCCTGATATTATGGCTCAAGAAGGCGATGTTGCCGCCGTGGCAAGTGTCAAAAAGCTTACGAAGAGCAGCAAGTTCGGTGAGGCTGAAGTGGAAGATATTACCGCATGGTAAATCATTCACCATTTAATATACATACTGGCGCAGTCCTATTCTGCAGCCAATCCCATGCTCCTGTCCCAGACACGGACTCTCCCGCCTATATTCTTTCTTGCCATAACAGGATTATCAAGGATGAAATTTGGTATGAGCTCCACGCCTGGGTAGTTGTCATGACGCACTAGGGGAAGTAGAGGTTGCCGTTCTTTCATCCGTTTAGCTAGTCAGGGAGATGAGCATCCAACTGCCTCTCTCGGATCTCACTTGGCATAGTCCATTGTCGAGAAGACTGCACAAGAAGCATCCAACTGCTCTCCATCAGACCCACCCTCTGGGTCTAATCCTCCAGGTTCACTCCAGGGGTTGATGGGTCAAATACACACATTTCGGGGTCATCGGGCGACGTATTCGTCGCCCTTTCAGAAATATTTCCAAAATATGGGAAACCAATAAATAAGAATCATTTCTATATACACTATTTTTTCCATGATGCTGTGTAAATCTGTACCTTGATCAATCTAATCAGTGGCCCATGCCTGCCCTCCACGCAATCTGCTCAGCAGCGCAATGTCTCCCAGAATACTGCGCAACAACCTCCTTTAAGTCACTAGCCCTTCTCTTCATCAATTCTGCCCCGGGTCGTTGCAACACTTCCAAAAACCCACCGAATAACGTATCGTCATCCCATACCGGCGCTGTATCTTTTCCTGGCCACACTCCCACGCCAACATATTCAACAAGTCGTGCGACATTATATTGATCAAGCCACAATGGAACAATAACCTGTCTAACCCCAGCCCTATACAAGAGTCAATAACTGTTCTGATTGTAACGTATCGTGATATCCAAAACTCACCTAACAGCCTGGCGGTAGTACTCAGTAGTCCCATGATGAACCCAAACATCAATCTTGCCCGAGTTAACAAGCGAGATAGGATCAACATCAAACTCAGGCTGACTGTATATCCTCAACCGCCCATTTTCAACATAAGGCTTCAGAAGCTCAAAATGCCACGTATTAGAAAAGTCGCCGTTCATTTCATATTGCCATAGGACTTGCACATCTGTTTCCCTAAGCACATCCCATATTGCATTACTCATTTTCCTCGTTCGTTCTTTATCATACGTGAACGCATCTCCGAGATAAACCAAAATAGTAGTTGATGATGACGAGTCAAGCCATTCAACCAATTCCGGGTTCTGTTCCTCAGCTGGTATCGGGTCAAGTGTCATAGGTCCGCAAATCGTCAGATTAGTCGGGTGGTAGCTTAGAGGCAGACTGGCCTCGAGAAGGTCACCAGATATCAGGGGAATACTATCCCATTGCATGTGCATACCCATAGGTTCGTTGATACCCATGACTTCAAGTTCTGATCTGGCGGTGTGCAACTTGGAGGATGCGGTGATTGTCGCCATGAGCCTGATTTGCATCCAGATATTGGGAAAGATAGAATGTGCTGGTACTGGGAATTCATGGCCTGACATCAATCTGTATTTTTAATGTCAATAGGAAAAGTCTTTTATTTAATTTTGCATCAAGGAAGACTCACGCTGGGTATTTCCAGAACATCGATTTCCATGGTTGATGGTAGGCAAGAATATCAGATAGTGAATTGGCGCTCAAGATAGCAAATCGACGATTTGTATTCCTTGCAGCATCGACAAAGACCCTCGGTAAATTATCAACGACGATGAGTGCCGGATCAACATCTTCAATTAATTTGACCGTTTCCTGAAACAAGGCAAAATATTCCTTTGTATCCCACGGCATCAACATATCTTCCAGAACAGGAAGCATTTTACCATACCCCGCTAATCCATACTCAGTGATATAATCATATAAACGATACCTTTCACTCAGAGCCCCCGTCATACTTTGGCCACCCAATTCATGAAAATTAATAGGTTTCACATTGGGATTCTTAGCCTGCACATCTGCAGAAATATTCCGCAGATACGGCTCTATAGCGGGTGTTCCGAAAGAACCCCAGTATATTTGGATATCAGGCCGAGTTTCAAGGAGAGCAAAAGCAGATGCGATGTGGCTTTGGACAAGGTCGGAGCTACTATCGGTTAGATAGAGGACGGTGTTGTTGCGCCCAGAGATCGGTGCGTATACCCCTGGCTCTGTGGCTGATGGCCAGAGGTACACAGAGCTGGCGACTAGCGCTGCTAATATTGCGGTAATTGTAACTCTATAAGACATGGGTTGAGTTTGAGTTCAAGTTCTTGGAATAACATTGGAATTTGGGGTTGCGATCTGTGCGGTTACCTATTATGCTGTAGCCTTGTACTGTAGGTGTTTTGGGGCTGAAAGTGGCGGCTCCGCCCGACTTCAAGTTGGTGAGGTGAGGCTCCTTTGACTGAGTATTTGTCCACAAATTTTATCATCGACCATACTATATCTGCTTGATACTAGGCTCTACATGGGATCAAACGGACTAATAGTCTTATCGAAATTGCCCATAATATGCTGATTGACATTAACACTATTAAAATCCCCTCACCACATATGGAGACAGGGGCTTATCCAGGCTCCGCCATTTATAGAAAGCGAGATCCCAAATATGTCAAGTCGTCTGATTTTATACCGTATTTGGATGATAATCTACGAGTTGCCAGGCGCAAGATTAAGCAATTCCAAAGAACCCTGGAAGTAGACTTTCGCTGCAGCTCCAAGTTCGGCCAAGGCCCGGTCTTAAGTCTTCGATTAAAATTGGTGGGTGAGATTCTGGGAGTACACATGCATAGTAATTAATTTGCTACTATCGGCCCAATGTCAATGAGCTAGGCTGATTGTATGTAACCTGTTTAAGAATCATGGGGTACGTACAGTATTCCCTAAAAATTTGGACATTTGAATGTGATATGTCCGACCAATCAGGTGATCTTGTTTTGCTCATCTTTGCATGTGTGCTTTTTGTTAAGTACTTCGCCAAGACTTGATCGAGCTATTCATGTTGAATAAGTAATATTAATATCTACCTTGAACCATTCTGAAAACAAAATTATGACGATTGAACAAAATAGTATATAATTCCCTAAGTAAACAATCTTGGACAGTTCCAACTGGAAGGTTGAGTTGTCTACCCGAGTCTTGGCACGGACAAACCCCCTCAAGTGCTCTTTCTCCCGCTGATCAACCGTCCAGGTGGATATGAAATGATCATGTTTATTTGATTTTTTCTGTTCTCAGTCAGTTGCGGTCACCAGACGATGACGATGGCGGGGACAGAGTTTTGCCAAGGCAGTCCAACAGTTGAAGCGATCGACATGGATTTTTTGCTCTTTTTGTGCCGTGTTCCTGGACGGGCGAGCTGAAGGGCTCCATGGTACCGGATAGAACCCCACAGGCGAAAAATGGTTCATGGTGGGCTACAGGAAAAAGAACGAGAGAAAAGAGGGGAATACAGGTTCTAGATTGTTTTCGATGTCAAGTGTGAGAGCTAAAGAATTAGTTAGCGCTGTCAGGAACCGGTTTTCAGGTGACGGAGACACAGTGGGTTCATATGATGGAGATCAGTTGAGTTTTATTTTTATTATTTTTTTTTTTTCAGTATTTACAGAGTACTTAGAAGTCATAGAGGACTGTACAGGAGTATCTTTGATCAGGGTGAAACATATTGCGTAGGAAATAGTCAAGATTCAATATGTTCCTGATTTAATTAAACAGTCGCAAGGAGGGAATCCACTAGAGCGCCAAACCGAAACATTGTTATTGTGGGGCTGCTTGGACTAGGTCAATGGACCCTGTTGAATTGGCTTATCGATGATTCATATTAAGCACAGCTACAAAGCAGATAGAATACGGATCTTGTTTGTCCCCTTGTCCTCTTTTTCAGTGCTGATCCTGCTTTGTTGTTCATCAACCTTCATCACAGTCTGGTCTAGACTAAACTCCAACCAACTCCAACTGGACGATCCCTGCTGGTGGGAAGTCTAAGCGTCTTCAGCTTCATCGATGGGGCTAGACAGATCACCCTTGGTTCTAATCTACTGTATCCGGGACTCCAGCCCTAACCGTTAGACTCCACTCGGCTCTAATCTCTTTATCTATGCCCATTTGTCTTTTCCCCTAAAATCGTGGCGCTTCCTCTTCTTTTCCTCCTTTTCTCTTTTCTCTTTCTCTCTTTCCCTCTTTCCCTCTTCCTCGTATCAAAATACATTTATCCCTGGATCTCTGGACACATCTCGCCCAGAATCAATAACAAAGAACACCTTCTTTGCCAGATCGCAGATGACGCACGGATGATTGTTCACCTGCCTCTCCCTTATCTTACCCTCGTTTGGCTGCGAGTACCCGCGACATCTAATCATCCCTGGCATCCCCCGCATACCAGACCTCGTTGTACTGACAACGGTCTCACCTCAACTGTCGCCGCAACGAGTAAACATCCAATCTCTGTACTGCGCATTTCTCGGAACTGATCCAAGATCCGCTAAGGATCTGCTGTGGCGCCGGACTATAATCCCTTGTCGTCACTGCCCATTTGCAGCCCTATACATACATAGTCGGCGTTGGCGGGAGACTGGCATTGTTTTGCTCTTCCACTTTCCAACCTACCTCAAGACTCCTGTCTCTCGTTCAGTGCAGCAGATATTTCCCCAGGATTTATCATATCTCTTCCAACAAGATATCAATATAAACCAGAGACCCAATATCAGCATTCTCCACCAAAACAACATTATCTCGAGCCTACCACATACAATGGAGCGCAGACTCTCCCAAAAAGCAGCGCAAATGCGCCAACGCCTCTTCACTCGAACTTCAAGTTCTCGTGGCCGCGCAGCAACAATGGCCTCCCCCGCTCCTGCAACAAGCACAGAGACAGAAAAATCTACATCCAAATCTAGCATTCGCTCCCGCTCAGCAACAACCCCCGTCTCTTCCAACCCAACCATCCCAGCGTCGGACAACATCGACAAATCCCGACATTACCATTTCACAGACGAACCAGGGTACTACCAGCCCGCAACGCCATTAATCTCCCGACAAGAAATCGAAGAAGACCTAGAAGACAACATCAAACATTCCTGCTGCCTACTAGTCGAAAGTATTGAGCGCGGGCTCCCCATCTGGCCCTCCTTTCATAACGATAACAATATGCAGCCCAACTTGGCCAAAGCTCCACATGAAACACGCACAAATTACCAGGACCAAATGACCCAGTTATCTCTTTCACCCGTCGCTCTGGATAACTTATTAATCCCTCAATCTGATTATACATCAACAACGCACTGGGACTCCGTCCGACCAACCCCATATTCCCCACCAAGCAAATATGGCCAGCCAGCCCAGAATAGTTTCGCCTCGGCAGGTACGGGCCGGTTCTACGGTCGTCGCCTCTCCACATCCCCCGAGGCTCAAATAGATGAGATGGAAGAGCAAGATTACGATCTCGATGTCTCACGTGCTCGAGGCCGAAGCTTCGGTACAGATACTACATCCCCCCGATCACGATCACGATCCCGCTCCTCCAGCCCGGGCTTCTTCCCATACTCCCCACCTCAAATGGACACAGCATGGGGTCGCGACACGACTCAAATCCTAGAACCAGAAGAACAACTCTTCGCTGGAGACGCTTTCCTCGGCGCAGAGGGAATAACCTGGCTACGCGCAAGTCTAGATCAATCCGATCGCCCCTGGCCCACAAGTACCGCGGCCCAAGCTAAAGAGTCAGAGTCAGACCGAGGCTGCATGACAAGTACCCTTGGCACGGGGACGGGGCCGTGTCCCGGGTCCGGACCGGCCCCACGTCGCTTCTACAGTACGCGTCGATCTAACCTGAATCTGGGGAAACCGCAATGGGATGCAGTTGAGGTTCACGGAAGTCGTGAATCGGGTCTTTATCGAGGATTATCAATGAGGGATCTTTCGATGGACGAGGAGAGGAAGCGGGCACATGAGTTCTCGTATCCTGTTTGGATGGGAGATTCTGATGGTGATGGGGATGTTTTGGGTGAGCAGCAAACGTTTTATAATATGGATGAGATACCGGCACGGCATCGACGGAAGCGCGCGTCGGAGTTGTTGAAAAAGTTGACTGGATTGGGGATGAAAAGGAAGGATGATCTGGAGAGGAGGGCTGTGGAAATTGTATGAGCGTGAGTGCATACCTTGAGACATTCGTTTTCTCTCTTTTTTTTTCACTTCTGTTGAATTGGCGATTTTGTCTTGGTTCTTATCATTGTTTATTTCCATGTTGCATACTATTAGATCATGATGGATTGGATGTACATATACCCCCTGAGCTGATTGTCAATCATATTTTCTTATCTTCTTAACTCACTGGAGCGCATGCTATTATTCTTAAAATATAAACAGTCACTGTATCTAGACCAGTATTGGGATAGTAACTTCTGGTCCAAGGTCTACTGTATACGTAAAACCTTATCCGACATTGGATGTAGATGATCCAAATATTGCCCTACGGACATTCCCTAGCCAATACGGCTGATGACCTTTTCTTCGTGACATTACCTGGGTAATCAATTCATTCACCCATTTCCGAGACTTCTAGATTTATTAACAACGGATTTCAACCAGTTCTAAGAATTCTGCCTACTCTCCAAAGACCCCCATTATGGATATTCTGTCTCGTTGAGGACCACGCTATGCTGCACAATTGGAACAGTAACCCCATCACGATTCTCAACCCGATAGGATCCTTGATCATGTGAAGCACAATCAAAATTCCAGCTGATCAATATTGGAGACTGACAGTCTATCTATCTTTTTTCATCACTTTACTTTGAATTCAAATTTCAACACCCATACCGGTCCATGAGGGCTCTGAAATCAGGATCTTGCAATAGCTCCTTCGCGCTCAGCCGTTTTTCTGGCGCGTAGATAAAAACTTTCAACATGATAGTTCGCACCAGTTCTTGCTCCGCTGCATCAGCATCGGGGCGAAGGCGTGCAATTTGCGCAGCAAAGCCCCCCTTTGGATCAGCAATTTGAGACTGATCATACCATGAATCAAGTCCTTCGGGATGGTTATAGAGACCTTTCCACCTTTCAGGTAGTGGGCCTAAGCATTCAACCATAGCAGTTACAAGCCCACCTAGAAACCATCTAGGAAAGGGAGTGATTGTAAGATAGAGCTCAGAGAAAATGACCATATAGCTCCATATATCGCAAGCAAAGCTAGGGTTATACTTATGAAATCGTTCTGGAGAGCAATAATACTTAGGTGTCCAGCCATGTTGAGTAGTAGTATCGTCAATCTTCTTTGATAGACCAAAATCAGAGAGATAGAATCCGTCTGTATGAAGGTCTGAAGGAAATTCGACAGTAGTCACAAGCTCCCGAGGTCGCATCTTTTTTATTTTCTGCTTATACTATAAATTAGAAATCAATTGGAACTCACAGATATCGCTTGGATGGTTCAAGCTGCTAACTCGGAACAGCAAGAAAACTTCTGTTGTTTAAACTTAGCAACTGTCTAGGTGAATTAACCCAACTCGACGATCTATTGCGGGGAAAGATAACCTTATCACATCATCCACTGGCATCCCTCACGTCTCCTCACCTCACCCTTATATGATTCCAGTCCCACATTCATGAGAAGAAACCCGATATCAAAAAAACATATATACATCTATACACTATGAAAAGCCGACATCGCTCAATTCTCGCTATTCTAGCAGGGACTACCACTGCCCTAAGTGCCCAGCAACCCTTAGGTGAGGCCGTTCAGCAGCAGACACACACCAAACCCGAAGAAATAATATCTTCCTCGCCTCTTCTATCCTTCCACCGAAATATCGTAGATATCCCATCAGTCAGCGAATACGAGAAGAACGTCGGAGAATACATAATCGACTTCCTCCATTCACAAAACCTAACGGTTGAGAAACAAATCATCCCTGGAACCGGGAAAGAAAACGAAAACGAAAGATTCAATGTATACGCCTATATCGGAGAGGATAGATACCCCGATATCCTCTTAACAAGCCACATCGATACCGTCCCTCCATATATTCCCTACTCCCTGCATAATCCAACTAGAAGAAGCGGGACTTTCAATCGAGAAGATCTAGTCATTGCCGGTCGCGGCTCAGTAGATGCCAAAGGAAGCGTCGCAGCCATCATCTTTGCAGCTCTAGAGACTATCAAAGAGAGTCCCAACGCGTCAGTTGGTCTATTATTCGATGTCGGCGAAGAACAGTCTGGTGCAGGAATGAGACATTTCTCTGATTCAGACCTTAATCTGACTCCACCAACTTATCGCACTATTATATTTGGTGAGCCTACCGAACTCAGTCTCGTTGCGGGACATAAGGGTGGCATACGATTCAAGCTTATTGCGAATGGAAAAGCTGCACACTCGGGATATCCGTGGTTAGGCAAAAGTGCCATCTCGGCGATTTTACCTGTTCTTCAACACCTTGAGGAGCTTGAGGATATTAGTTTCGAAGATGGGGGTTTACTCAGTAGTGAACTGTTTGGGAAATCGACGCTGAATATCGGGTTGTTGAGTGGTGGACTAGCGGCGAATGTTGTTCCTGCTTATGCCGAAGCGACGGTTTCTGTTCGTCTTGCTGGTGGGTCGACAAATGATACTAGAAGGATCATTCAGAGGGCCGTGGATCGCGTTACTAAGGGGGATGGGAGTGTGGTTGTTGATTTTGGAGATTTGGAGGGTGGTGCAGCACCTCAGTATCTTGATGTGGATGTTGATGGATTTGATGTTATTACGGTGAACTACGGGACTGATGTTTCTTCGCTCGATATTCATGATGAGGGGGTTAAGAAGGTTAAGAGGTATCTGTATGGTCCTGGAAGTATCAATGTTGCTCATGGTGACAACGAGGCCATTACTGTTGGTGAGTTGGAAGAGGCCGTGAAAGGATATAAAAGGCTCATTTCGGCTGCTTTGGAGAAAGATTCGAGATAAATTTAGATATTCACGGGGATCAATGTGGTTTATGTCGGAATAGTATGAGACAGGACGATGTGGTTGAATGAGCACAGAGGCATATTTTCATTTCGTCTCGATATTGAGCAAGATAGAACAGATAAAAAAAAGTACAGAGTGGATGTGGTTCCCAAACACCGGTCAGGATGCAAATTGTAAGACATTATGAGAAGTAGAAAGGAGAAAGAGGAAAGAGGAGAGGAAGCAAAGAGAAACAGAAACGGAAACAAAGATAGAGGAGTCAAACGATTAGAGCCAGATGACTAGCTCAACACCTCGCATCTTCCATCGAGGGTATTCGATCTCACTTGCTAGGGACATATCGCTCACTGCCCACGGCGGGGACGCTTGTTGTCATTTCCCATACGTGGACCTCGTGGACCTCCTTCGCCGCCACCACCTGAGTTGTCCTCTGGGTTAGGACGGCCACGCTTGCGCTGACCAGAGTTTCCACTATCACGGTGATTATCACGGTCACGGCCTCGGTCACCTCGACGCTCTCGTTCCCGATCACGGTTTTCGTTTCGATTACCGCGGTCTCCACCTGATCCCCAACGGCGTGAATTATCGTCAGTTGGTAGAGGGGGTGGAGGAGGGGGAGGAGGGGGAGGTGGTGGTGCTCCCGCTGATGAGGAAGGACGAATACGGCCCTCGTTTTCGATGGGTGTAGAATTGGGGTTAGGAGGGCCACCCATGTTTGGTGGTCCATCATCCCGATCACGGCGATCACGGCCATCTCGGCGTCTTCCTTCTTCACGCGAACCAGGGTTGTTTCGACGTTGAGATTCACGAGATTCAGTAGGTCGGTCACGGTCACGATCCTTGTCATCACGACCACCAACTCCAGCAGGGCCAACATCACTTCGGCGAGCACGGTCACGATCGCGTCGGTCTCCACGACGGTTGCTATTGCTATTGCCAGAATCATCACCGCGACGATCACGGTGACCATCACGATCGCGATCATTGTTACGACCTGAACCACGTGCATCGGGAGCAGCATCGTCAATCAGATCGCCGCCTCGGCCACCAGCCCGCGCGCGGGAATTACTGTCATCTTCAGGACCGGTTGGCACTGGCGCAGGGCGATTTGGGATCTGAGGAGAAGCATTCGGAGCATTCGATTGGCGGTTTGAACCTCTTCCACGAGATGGGGGTGTGGCATTTCCACGCTCAGCAGTGGGGCCTCCCTGTGTAAGCACGTTGTTAATGCCAGCGAATCGTTTATCACTGCGTCCACGGTCATTGCCAGACCCGCGAGATCCCGAAGGGGGATTTACCCCAGCACGTGGACCAGAAGGCGGGACCACCGCGGTGTTGGGTGGGTGCTGTGGAGGCGGCACTGAGTCCTGCAAGACCTTGAGCCGGTCAGGGTGGATACCGGCTGTTTGAGGTTGTTGAGGTTGCTCAGAAGACGGTGGTGGAGCGGCAGGAGGCTGATCAGGACGTCCACTTTGACGCCTGGAACCCGACGGGGCTGGGCGCTCGGGTGTGGACATTTTATTGTTGGGCATGCTGGGAGGAGTAGGCAGGGCGCCCGAGACATTACGGCCATTTCCTCTTCTGTTGCGGGGTCCCGATGGAATTTCATTTGGTGGCTGCAGTCGACCGTGATCCGCTTCTGGGCCAACTGGTGGTTTTGGTGGCTCTCTTGAGTCACCGCCAACACGATCACTTCGAGGACCTCTAGGAAGATCATCATGACGAGGGGGCTGTGGACCTGGACCAAAGTTACCAGAGCGACGCTCGTTGGGGAACCGCTCGGGGCGATTAGGCAATTCAGACCGTGGAGGCGATGGTCCACGCGGTGGATATGGGCGTCGATCATCCTTTTCTGGTCGAATGGGTTCACCACGACGCGGACCATCGGTAGGGCGATCCGGAAACTCAGGCATCAGCTCGGGCCGAGCAGGAGGTTCACGGCCATGGAACGAATCCGTGGTCCGCATACGGCCAGATCGATCCATCGGCCATTCTGGTTCCCGTGGCAGACGGCCCTCACGATACGGCGGCGGCCCACGCATCGGATCATCTGGAAGGGGTCTCATTGGGAATTCACGATCACGATCTGAAGGTCGTCCGTGACCTCGAATATCACCGGGAGGCCCATCGAATGGACGGCTATGATCTGGTCCTCCATGGCGAGTTCGCGGGTTGAAGTCGGGATGCCTGTCTCGTCGATCGTCCAACACATCGGGACGTGCAGGCAATCTACCCTCGCTTATGCGGGGGCGGCGTGCTTGCTCGCGAGGATTGATCCGTTCAGGCTCTGGGCGCTTCGGGATGTCGGCTGGACGGCCTGAATCGGGAGCTCGAGAGCCTGACTGCGATCTTGTCGGCTGGTCTGCTTGAACACGTTGTTCTGATGAAGGCTGGTCAATGGAAGGAGAGTCTACGCTGGTGTCCATAACAGTAGACGTATTTGCTGATTCTTGGGAGGCCCCAAATTGAGGTCCAGATTGTTGAGTCGCATCTCCCGCGTCAGGTGCAGAACCAGTGTCCATCATCTTCGCATCTTCAATCTCGCCATCTTCCACTTCCAGTTTGCCAGTAGCATCCCGTTTCGTAGAAGTCGAACTAATTGGTGCATGTTAGTTAAAGCGTAATCCAGATATTGATATTCAATGTATGTTGACTTACTCTTGAGCCGGAGGACTGAATTCGGGGGCTGTTGCATTCAGGTTTGTTGGGCCCGAAGATTGTGTTTGGCCGTCAAGAGGTTGGGAACCAGCTGGGGGCTTTCTTTGATCGACCTTCAGAGTGGTGAACTGTTGAGGAAGCATCCATTGTTTTTCTCGTCGGTTGAGATCTCCGATAAGCGAAGCGGCAGGAATCTTAACATCGTCTCTCTCATCGTTCTTGCTTAGGTCGGTCACGCAGGTCAACATCTGCTTACCCATGACGTTGACAGCCGGGTAATGTTGAACAATAGCCTTGAGAACACTGATGGCATTACGAATATGCATGTATTCGCCCCCAGTAAGACAGGTCTTGAGTACCTTGGTGAGCCATTCGTGCCACTTGTACAATAGACGCCCAAACTCAACGAAATTCAAGAAATGATCAGAAGGGATGTTTATGGCAAATCCAGGAAGGTCTCGCTTGGAGCCATATGCCTCTCTTTCGTAAACTGCTTTATCGGCATGCCAGCGGCCCAAATCACGCAGGACCTCGTTCAAAAACCGGCCCAGATTGTCTGCTTCCTTTGAGGTACAAAGGAAAATCAATGCAGTCAATCTCTGCTCGCGAAATAAATGGTCAATTAGCCCCATAGTCCGAAATTTCGGTGCTCCAGAGCTGTGTAAGAACTTCAGTAGTTTGAAAGAGAAAAAGGCGTCAGTGGGAGACAAGAGCAAGCGAGGAATGAAGCATTGTTCGAGTAAAGCAACATTCAGAACATCGTGATGGTGAGGCGTGGTAGTGAACCAGCTATCCTTCTCTTGGAGTAATCTTCTTCGGGTTTGGTCATAGGCCTTCAAGTGATTCTTATTCTCGTCTAAAATCCGATCCTGAAGCTGGGTGATATGTTTCTTCTCTTGTTCTTTGCGTCTCGTGCCAGCCATGCTGAGATCAGATCTATCGTTATTGATTGCCACAATGCGGCGCTTCAAGCGATCAATCTCATCTTCATAAGACCTCCCAGGAACGTGCACATCGTAGGGAGAAAGTTGCCAGAAAGTTGTATAGAAATGTGCTCCCACAACTTCCCAGATCTCAGACGGCAAAACAGATTTGACATTGTCGATCAACTCTTGCATGACAGCATTCGACGTCAGTGGTTCAGGAGAAGCACCTTCAATAGGAATGCCGTTTTCGTCCTTGTCAATGTCCATGCTTGATTCGGCTACATTTTCATTGGACTCGGCCACGGCTTCTCCTTCATCGCCGTTGTCCATTTTCACATCGTCAGAGGGCTGCTTATCTTTGTTCAATGATTCTGCCTCTTGTTTAGCACGTTCAACGTCGGCCATTTTTCGAGAAACGCTAGGGCGTCGAATCCAGAAGGCGACCTCCGGCTGGATACCAAATTCTTTGATTAAGGAGGCGAAGTCGGGGACAAAGGAATCAAACTCTTCTATAGACAAATTGCTGCGTAGTAGTTCAAGGTACTGAGTGAGAATGCGGTGAATCTCGTCAAAGATATTTCCAAGCAATTTGAGCTCGGACGAGGATTCTTTGAACACGCACGTCAGGCGTTCTTGAGCGATAGCAACCAGGAGCTGTCCAGCGAGACGAGTATGGGTCAATGACTTTATAAGCCGCCTAGATGTGTTCTTAGATTCATGCCGTTTATCCAGAAGTTGCAGAATTGTCTGCGCCTGAAGTAACTCTCCACCAGCCATGGCATGAATTTGGTTGTCATTGAGACTGTTGTCGGAAATAATACCAGCCATCGAAGTAATCAATTGCTCCAAGACAATCAAGTCGGTGGAATTGTTATGACGCAGCTGCTCTACGACATACTGTAACAGAGGAGCTGGGTCCATGACAGAATATCGCTTGAAGGTTCGACCAGCAAAAGTTGAGAGGGCGTTTAACCAACGACTTGTGAGCAAACCACCCTCTTGGACACGGCTTCTGCCCTTTTGACCCAGAGAGTTGATGAGCGACCAGGTCAAGATATCATAGCCCAGGTTTGTGAAATAACGAGCACACTCAACGACGACTTCGATGAGATTCTCATACGACTCGATCTGACTAACAGCCACGTTGATAACGATTCCAGGATTGGCATATGCAATCTTAGCCAGGGATCGGGCCATGGGCTTGACATTTGTTTTGCTCAACCTTTTGAGTACATCCTTGGTTTCAGCCTTTGCCTGATCAAATGCATCTTTGATATCAGGCAATCTAGAAGTTTGACCAGAGTACCACTCGGCGTACATATTGTATCGGACGCTGCGAGGAAAGAAGCTAATGAGGTCAAATATCTCATTCACGACACCAGGGTTGGCCTTCGTTAAGCTAACGGAAGGCAAAAGGAGGCGCTTGCACAAATCCAGCCAACGTGCTCTATTTCCATCCGAGTCATCTTCAGACAAGCTGGCCTTGCCGATACGCGCAAGCTTCGTCAAAAGACTGGCATCTTGTCCAATCTTATGTCCGGAAAGGTTGAGGAATGAGGAGCAAAGGGCGAACACGTCATCAACAGACTGACAGATCGGAACGTTGTCAGACCAGTCGTCCCAGTAAAAGCGATAGTCAGTACCATCATTTGTGGCATCTTGTTTGTCCAGCTGAGCCCAACGCAGGACGCGCCGCGGGGTAGGTTGGATGAGTCGAAGCTTGCCTTTAACCACACCTGCCTGGTCTGTACTTAAGATTTGTTGCTCCCCAGGGAAACCTTCAACGGAGGCTAGAGGACGGAGAGGGGTATAGACCTTGCTTAGGCAGTGGTGGATGATTCGATGAATGAATTCAGGCAGTTCGGGGTAGCCATCCATAAGCCAAGGGAATTTGCTCATAACGAAAAGAGCCTCCGGGATAGCGCCAATAGCTAAAAGGCTCTTCAAGAGCATGACCTTTTGGTCTGATGGCTCTGGAAGATCATTCTCCGTTTTTGTTGACTGTTTGTCGGCGTCCTGATCCTTCGATGGAGTGGCCATTCGAGTCTCAGATTCTCGGATACGAGATGGGGGAAGTGTGTCGTCTGATAGAGCACCAGCCATCATGAGAGCATTTATTCCACCTCCTGGTCGCGCAGCCTTCTCCCTCTCTGCTTTCTCTGTCATCTTCTCTGATTTCAACGCATCCATAGATTCATCGGATCTCCAAAGGTGAGCATAGAGATCGCGAAGGGAAATAAATCCAATCTTGATGAGAAGGGCAGCGAGGAATATCAGATTATGGGGCAGGGTATCAGATTTTGTTCGTGCATTTGAGGAATAGAAACGCAGCTTGAAACCAAGAAGTTGTGCAGCAACTCGATTGCCTTTAGGAGGCAGTGTTCCCGTCTCTTCGATCCACTGCTTGAGTGCGTCTTGCTCTTCGGGGAGGCTGTTCGCTTCCGGGAGAACTTGTTCCTTGTCTTGGTGGGAGAGTGGCTTGCGACCTATTTCGAAGAAGGCTTGCACTCCGACTTGGCGCACACGATCCCAGAAGTCTCGGTCGCGCTGCTCATTAGATTTCATGATGTTCGTACGTTCCTCTTCCGTTGTGACCCATACTGGCGATCCGGGAAGCGCCCAGTTGGGTAAGCCAGAAGCACAACGAATTCCTTCAACTGCGTAGAGCGGATCTTCCTTGGGCCACCACGAGCTGGCGCGGAGCAATTTCACAAAAAAGCGATACTGCTTTACCAAGACAGCCGCGAATACGTCCAATGTCACGTCCAGTACGCGGCCCACATCCATATCGAAGGCTCCGACCATCGCCTTCACTCTTTCAAATGTATCTTGAACAACTTCACCCGTTGGCGGTTCATTGTTACTTGTTGTGAACAGCTCTGTGAGAAGCTTCGAGTATCCTTCAGATTCCTCGCGCAGCAAATTGTAGTTTGATTGTCGGTAAAGCAGGTTGGTCTGTTTGCGAATTCCCATGCGTGCAAATGTCTCCCGAACCAGACCCAGCGACTGTAGTAGAGGAGTATCAAGCTGAAGACGCATAAGAGAGGATGGTATCGAGGTTGCATACACAAGCGGTCTTAGAGCAGGATTGGATGTGTCGGCGTCTGTGAAAACGGAGAGCGTGTCCAGAAACAAAGAGCGCGAGTCAAATTCCAAAGTCGAGAATTTGCGTTCTTCACCTCCCATTTTGACATCATCCGATGCAACTTCATCTCCGATAATATCCTTAACTGTAGAACCGGCCTCGAACGGAGGGAGGCGGTCATAAATCGCAGATCGAATGAGCTCCTGGTAAATCGATGCTAGGCGTGGCAAATCCTGCTGCGATCGAGCCGCATGTCCTACCTCGACAACCTTACCCTTTCCATTCGACGACCACTCTTTCACGATAGTATCTGTAACGTACTCGTAGTCATAGGGAGGGGGTGGCCTGGCGGGGCGACTGACAACAGTATCAGGTCCAGCTTGGGAGGAAGGTCGCGGTGGTGCGTTTGAGACGAGAGTGTTGGGTGCCGAAGAGGGAGTTGGCTGAGCGACCGCAGACTCACCATTTGTCTGCGAAGGCTCTGGCGCATCCTTGGGCTGGGCTGGTGGCGGAGGAGACATCGCGCTTTGTTCTCTTTGCTGGGAACTCGAAAAATTTTGGTTATCGTGAGACCGGCGGCGGGAATCGTTTCGAGGACCGCCTCCGCGATTCGACTGTCGGCGATATCGGTCGCGCCCATCGTGTTGGTCTCGAGATGGACTCGATTGGTGTCTACCGTGTCCTGCCATGTTGAGAGTACCTGGGCGATGGGGCGACGGTCGCGGACCTTCGTTGTTCACAGAATCGCTGGACCAGGTGCGCTCGTTGCGCTTTCTCTTTCCTCCCTGCCCAGGCGCCATAGGTGATATATGGCGAGTTCAGACGCTGAGGGCAGAGATGGTGGGTTGAAAGGCCTGTAGGTTGCAGCTCATGGGGTTGACTCTGTAAGAACCGCGTAGGGCGATTGTCAGCAATTGGAATGTCGATAAAAGCATGCAAGCTTCAGATCAAACGAGCCATATTGTATCATACCAGTCATAAACTTCATCAAAGAATCGATAATGAGGCTGCGCGGCGCAGAGAGCAGCGATGGGGATGAAAAACGTCGGCTCCAAGCTTGTTCGGGAGCAAAGACAGAGCCGGTGAATATTCGTGCCTGAGGTGTCAATGGCCATCCGGAGTATTCACCGACGGGGCTAGTACAAAATCAGTATACAAGAGACCACAACATGAAAGAAATCGAATATACAAAGGGTGTAGTGAATTAAAAGAAAAGAATGTATGCCTGAGTGAATATGTATACCTACTTTTCGAGCTACCTGGTTTTCGAGCCTCAAACTGTAGCTTTGCTTGGGTGGGGAGTATCATTCTGCCTAAAGACTATTTGTATGCAGCCATGGCCATCATCTATGTACCTAATGTATCCCCAAAACTGCCAAGCCACAACTATATACACAGCCCTGGAGCCCCACGGCGAGACATGGCTGTGACAGTAATACTGGGTTGGGTCAAACTATCAATTGAGACATTTCAAAAGATTGGGACGTTAGGAAGATATCGTTTTTGGTTCATTTCCTAAATATCATAGATAATCGTGGAGCTCATATTATAACACGAAATAAATGACCTTTACAGCCCGAGACCCTTCGCTTCAAGAGCAACAATATCCGGAATCAAGTCAATTAACTTTGGCTGCTTAGGCTCCCAACCAAACAGCTTTCGTGCACGAATAGCATGGCCACGAGAGTTTGAGCCCCAAGCATAGAGACCGACAGAAAGGATTTCCGAAGTTCCCTTCGCATCCAAAGTCTCAACTTCAGGCGACTCGATATACTTTTGATCAAACGCAGCTTTAGCCACGGCGCGCTGAACATCACCCCAGACAAATGAGCCATTTTCAGCGAAGTAGTATCCTTCATCATTCCAGGTGGCCTTGCCGCCGCCCTCGCTAGCGGCATCACCCAGGGCGAGGTAGACATTGCTCAGATCCTGAACATGGACCTGGTGCCAGACGTTCTCGCCCGGCCCAACTAAGAAGCCCTGACCGCGCTTGATCACAGCTGAGCTGAGTAGATAGACTTGAACACTCTTAGTGTTTCCAGGTCCACGGCCCGGTCCGTAGATTGTTGGGGGACAAACGATAGCGGTGCGAACACCGGTTGGGTTGCCCTTGCCAGCATTAATGATGATTTCGTCGACATTTCGGTGCAGCGCATCTGCGGGCAGATTGACAAGCTCATTGACACCCTCCCAGTCGTTGTATTCCTTAGTACGATTGATGCCGTATGTGTTTGCGCGTTGGTCCTCCACAGTCAGAATGCCAGTTCCGGAGGTATGGATGATCCAGAGAGGTCGCTCGGGGGTGTGGTGCTTGGCGCCTTTAGCAATTGCCTCTGCTGAAGCGACGTGGTCGCAATCCGCAAAGTCTAGAAATTTATTCATGAGCTGTAGTCAACTCGTAGGCGCCCAATTATGAACTTACGGAAAACAATGTCGGCTTTCTTCACCTCTTCCTCGATGGTGTCGGCGGAGTCGAGGTCGCCGTGTACAACTCGGACCTTGGGGTATTTGCTGGAAACCACAGAGGCCTTCTCCTTGTTGCGAATTAGAGCTGCAAACTCCCAATCAGGGTGGGCATTAGCGACGGCGTAGAGACCGTCTCCGCCAATATAACCGGTAGCACCAGTGCTATAAATTTGGTTAGACAAGAATGATTGCTACCGTAGGTGGGGTGGGTACTAACATGAAAACTTGAGGAGCCATGCTGTAGATGAATGTGATTTCTGTCTTCGAATATAAAGAGTTGGAAAAGAGAGAAGAAAGCAGAAGAGATGAAGTCGGTTTAGAGCGATTTCTATTGCTTTGAAATCAGCTTAATGGAGGAACTTGGTCCGAGATGGAGACCAAGAGTGGGCAAAAGTGGGGTTGTGCTCATAGATGATCCGATGTCATGTCATGCTGTGTATGCTTGCAAGACAGTGAGCTACCCTAGTGCTGCTACCCCAGTGATCTATCTACATAAATTGAAGCTAAGTTCGATCTTGCGTCAGATGGACTGTCTTGAATATTGTCAAAGATAAACAATTTAACCCCACAAAAATAGTATATGAAGCTTATTTAGAATGGCGGGGAGCTAGGTAGGTATTTTTGCCTGAGGTGTTAACATCTTGCTTCCCCCACTTATGCGCAATGATGTGATTTATAAACTCATTCTACTTATGGTCTCGGCTTTAAATTCAACGTGAAGACTTCCCCTATGCCGACCCCATTCAAATCTAATTTGTTCGGGCTCACCTGAAGCAAGTACGCGAAGAAGCCCACGTTCTTCGAGATCCTGAAAGATCTCTTTCTGAAATTGATACTCCTCATATTCTCCAGACTTTGGCACTTTCACCACGATATGAGAATACACTCGTAAACGTAAGATAGCCTTCCACTCTATATCCAGTGAGCACGGGGGAAATGATGCTGGGTATCCAAATCCATCAGTAATGGATATGAATGGGAAATGAATAGCAGTAGTAAAAAAGAAAGCCAAAAAGCAAGTTCTTTGTACTTCAGGGGAAAGACTAAGAATGAAAGAATCAATGTGGGAAAGGGGAAGCCAGATCAGACATGTCAAATTCTTCGCAATGTTGTATAATTGCAGTATCTAAGACATTATACACAGTGGAGGATAGTTATAGGAGATGGGACCAGCTCAATCGAACCCAAACGCATACAAAGTTTGATTATTGGAACATAGAGTTGCCTAGTTCAAAGATATCGAATTACTAGTGCCAAGTCAATCAATATGCACGGGCATCGGGAAACTATCTGAGATATCTTCTTTTGGCACATATGCAAGCCATACGAGGCCTTAGCGCGGCATCAGTTGGCGTTTTCATTGTTGGGTACACTTAGATACAGATATAGCAAAACTTTTGGAACTAAGCTGCCTGAAGATACATATAATTAAAGGTTCAAATTTAAATCACGACAGCACAATGTTAAGATTATTGTACTTGGCAATGTACTTACAATCTTGGAACTTGGATGTACCTCCTCTTTAATCTAGAGACGGCAGGTGAGATCCGGTAGTCCCCGACAGGAATTGCGGGTCTTGCTCGGGACTCTTTCTCTATTTACAAACCCGACCTTGAAATACTTGCAGTCCCCGGCCCTATCCCTTTTTTAACCTTTGTGCCATTTCCTGTTTAGTCCCGCTGCCCCCAATAGCCCACCTAGGTAGTCTGTGTGGTATCAGATTCCCCGCATGATGTCAACCCCCGGGGCCCCGGAAGTGTAAACCCCGCAATCCTGGGGATAAATAGCATCTACTCATACCCCTGAGATAACATACTTCCAATATATATTGAAAACATCAATCTCCTTTAAGAACCTACTACTGTATCTCTTGCAAGATGACCTCAGGAAGCTGTGCATGTCACTACATTCGCTACACAAGCACGTCCACCCCAACAAGACTGGTGAATTGTCATTGTACCACATGCCGTAAACAAGCCGGCGCCCCATATCAAGCCTTTGTGCACTTTCCCATTGGAGCTATCAAATGGGAGGTAGAGCCCACAACATGGAAGTCTAGTGAGACCGCCTCACGAACGTTTTGTCCCAAGTGCGGCTCAACTATGAGCATGGTTTTGGACGCAGAGCCTCATCAGATTGGGATTGTGGCGGGAACGGTAGACGATGCGTCACAGATACCGGAACCGAGTGATCATATTTTCTTGGAGGAGAAGGTACCCTGGTATGGTCTTCCTGCCGATGGGACGGGGAGATGGCAGGCCTGGAGCCAGTAGTTTGCGAAGTGTTTTATCATGATGTTGAGCGATTAGTAGCTGGGGTGTTAGGGTGGGAAGAGTGTGGAGATGTTTAGGAGCGAGGTTGTTTGATTTAAATATGTGTAAGTAGTGAGTGGGATTCGAAGACTAGGAGTATCCAATGGATGATAGGATTTGGGCTCAAAAACTACAAAGTAAAGACATGTTAGGAGACATGAGTGTAAGGAAAAAGGAGAGAGCCAGTGGCAATCGCTGAGTTGTGTTCAGGATACATGTACAAAATCAATAGAAGAAGGTGCCTCGATCAAAATGTACTGGTAGCCAGGCGGCTGGCGGCATTGCGAGCATCCAGTCGATCATCATCATCCTCTGCAATGGAATCAACCTTACTTGTAGAACGCACGCGTCCTTGGCCAGATTTGCCTTCTTCACTATCCTCATCATTGAGAGCAGGTGCAGTAAAGCTGCCGCTCATACTGCGGCCCATGCTGTCAGTACGACGGGGCACGCCGCTCCAGGAGTCACCCTTAGGGCCCTGGCTAGATGCAACATTGGGTCGACGTTGTGCTGGATGAGCCTCCCGGCCCAGCCGACTCAAACCACCGGAAGCGTCAATAGATCGGATATCGGGGCGGACACTCTCGAGCGTTGCCAAAGTTCGCCGCTCTGCATCGATCTGGCGCAAAGTGTACTCTCGAAGACTAACAAGAAGTTCATCCGTGGTGCGATCGAACCAGCGACGCTTCTCTTGCAGTAGGTTGGCAGTGACACGCTGAGTGCGTTTGGTCAGGTATTCTTCGTGGTTTTGAGCCTCCTCGAGGGCACTGATTGCTTCGTCAACCTTGTCTGGGCGAACTGATGAGCTGACTTTCAGTCGATCAGCGGCGGCGCGCTTGCTGCGAGCATTTTGCTGGGCTTGGAGGAGCTCGCGAAGTAAAATGTGTCGATTTGTCAGGGTCTCCTTAACAATGAAGGCATCCGAGGAGTGGTAGCTCAATGGCTCCCCGAGGGTTGTGGCTTCTGCGGTAGCCTGTACTGCATGATAGTCACCCACGGTCTGAATAACTTTGCCCAATTTGCGATAAGCGGTGCCCAAGCCAGGATGCGTTTCCTGTACGCTCAGCTGACCAATCTTGACGCCAAAATCGGATTCAGCCAATCCGAGGCCTAGAAAAGGTCAGTTTCCTCTTTGTAATATAAAGATACAATATTGTTGCAAGGCATACCTCGACGGCCTTTGACGACTCGGTCTACTTTATGGCTAGAGTCCATTGCTCCCAAGTAAAACATCTTAACCGCAGGGCGAGAAGCTTGGAGCTCGGGGGTATCATCGGGGGGAGGTGCAAATTGCTTCAACATCTTGCGCCGGACACCAGTAGCTGGCTGTTTCATGCGGACCACCGGACTGTAGCCGAAGTCGCTCTCGACGAAAAGCACGACCTCATCATCTTGAATGAGCACTTCATTACAGAGAACAGCATTCAACCAGCGCTGCATGGATGCTTTGATGCGGGCTTCATCTTCGTCGGTACCGGCGCCGGCTGGGGTCACTGGAGGAGGCACGGCCGGGACTAGAGCTTCGGGGTTGGCTGAGATCAGATGGTCGGCGAGCTTTGTGAATTCGGCGTGGGTTCGGCGGACATCACGATACTGGGTTGTGCGGAACTTGGGGATATTGGTCTGGATAAAAACAAATAAGCATCAGTCCATCGGCTCGGCGGAGCGCACCTGTTGACAGGGGAGGGGGTAAAGGACTCACGTGGATATCGAAACGGAGAATAGGATCTTTCTTGCCTGTCCTCTCTAGGCCAGTGATCTTTCCTTGGATCTTATACTGCGGTGCTGGGGGTCGAGAGGGTTGACGTAGTCCAGTCTGATGACGTGCGGGGGACTGCGATTGCTGCTGGTCTCCGGTTGAAGGGTGCTGCGTCGCAAACTGAGGCTGTCCTTGGGCATAATCGGGGTCTCCCAATTGGGCACTTTGAAGCTGCGCAGAGAGGTCTGGGGATTGTGGTGCTCCTGCTTGGCTTCCATCCGCTTCCTCCGCAGACTGCTCGTGGCTTGGCAACGGGGATGATGGGATGTCGCTATTGTTGGAGGTGGGGAATGTATTGCGGTCAGCGCGCGGAGAGCCCCAGGGCGAGCCCTCCACGGGGTGCTCGGGATCGTTGGAGATGTTTGAATAGTCCATTGCTGTCTGAATGTGATATAACAAGTGCCTTCACGGGGATCAAAGGGGCGGGTGCAGCTAGTGGAGAGTAGGCGTCAGTACTAATGGCTGGAGATCGACCCCCACAGTAATCGTCAACTAGTTCCAAGATGGGCTGAGCGTACCTGAGGCAGCTTGAGTGAATATGAACAAGTGCTTTCAATTGCGCATGCCAATTGGCAAAATCATCAAAAAAGAGGAAACAGGTAGCAGTGGCGCAGTCGAGGATTGGTGTTTGTACAATGGGGAAAGAGAGTGAGGTTGGAGTGAGTTACGTAGGGAATGCCAAGGCCGCCTTCAACTCCAAGTGGATTTTCCTCTTACTCGCTCCCTCAACGCACCCGATCTATGAGCATTTACGGCAGATCCTCGATGTCATTTAATTCATAATTTGCACATATCATATATGGGTATCATCACCAGCCAATGGTTGTAGCTCCGTTGTTGCGTCTCCCTCTGACGGGAGTGCGCTGTGTGGGCCGTTCTTATAAGCCGCAATTCAGCGCTGTAAAGCGTGATATTTGCCCCCAGAGCTTGCAACTGAATATTGATCGAGCCAAATCGTTTTCTACATCTCTTTCAAAATGTCAGATCCAAGATTTGGACCGAACGCGAAATATTGGGATCATTGCCCACATTGATGCGGGAAAGACCACCACAACAGAGCGAATGTTATTCTACAGTGGTTTTACTCGGCGTATTGGTGATGTGGATGAAGGATCTACCGTGACAGATTTTCTTCCCGCCGAACGTGCGCGCGGAATCACGATTCAATCCGCTGCGATCACTTTCCATTGGCCTCCTGGTGATGGTGCCGACGGTCAACCGGCTATTCAGGATTCATCTGCTCCTCGATCCGCCAATTCTCATACCATTAACCTCATTGATACCCCTGGACACGCCGACTTTACTTTTGAAGTTTTGCGATCTCTGCGTATCCTGGATGGCGCTGTTTGTATTTTGGATGGCGTGGCTGGTGTCGAGGCACAGACAGAGCAGGTCTGGAACCAGGCCAGCACCTACAAGATTCCTCGAGTGATCTACGTGAATAAATTAGATCGCGATGGTGCTGCATTCGGCCGGACTGTGCGAGAAGTAAGCTCTCGTTTAGCTGTTTATCCAGCTGTCTGCCACATTCCATGGTTTGAAGGCGGTGATGGATCATTCGTTGGCGTGGCAGATGCTGTGAATCTCCAAGGCTTACGATGGAAAGAAGGGGAGGATGGACGCTCTGTGAAAATGTCGAGTCTCGAGAAATTGGATGCAGAAGAGCCAACTCTGGCCGAGGAACTCCGCCGAGCACGTATTGCCTTGGTTGAGCTCCTGAGCGAAGAGGATGAGACGATCGTGGAAAGGTTTTTCGAATGTGACGAAGATCATTTGGCAGTATCCCCAATGGACATTGTCGACAGTCTACGGCGATGTGTATTGGACCCGACCAGTCGAATTGTGCCTTTGTTTGCAGGTGCTAGTTTCAAAAATATGGGTGTTCAGCCTCTGCTTGATGCTGTTGTGAATCTTCTTCCCAGCCCACCAGAGGCAGCAGATCCAGAGGTGAGCATTGGAGGTGTTACGGGGGGGCTCCGTCAGTTGCTTTCGGGTGATCTCATCGTGAAGCAGAGCGAGCAAATCTCCCAATCCTCCAAGGGCAAGAAGAAGAAGAAGATTTCTTCTTCGGTGGACCCCAAGGATGCGATTTCTAAACTTGGAAGCTGTGCATTGGCATTCAAGGTGGTAAATGATGCCAAACGTGGTGTTTTGGTCTACGTCCGTGTCTACTCTGGGTCACTGGATCGGAACAGCTTGTTGTTCAACACCAATCTTCACTTATCTGAACGTGCACCTCGTCTATTGAAGATGTACGCCAATGATGCAGTGGAGGTTGACTCTATTCCTGCTGGTCACATTGGTGTTGTAGTTGGTCTCAAGCATGCACGAACCGGCGACACGCTGGTATCTTATGCCGGCAATAAGCCAACGCCCCCTGAACCTCTAACTAGCCTTCAGCTGCGTCCAATTGTTGTTCCACCGCCAGTATTCTTTACTAGTGTAGAACCGCATAGTCTGAGTGAAGAGAAGCGAATTCACGAGTCCCTTCAACTACTTCTGAGAGAAGACCCTAGCTTGCACGTCACTGTTGACGAAGAGTCAGGCCAAACCTTACTAAGTGGAATGGGAGAACTGCATCTTGAGATTGCCCGTGACCGCTTGATCAACGATATGAAAGCTAAGGCCTCTATGGGCCGTATCGAGATTGGCTATCGGGAGAGTGGCACTGGTGCTTCAGGTAGCATCACCAAGATCTTCGACAAGGAGGTTGCAGGTCGTCGAGGCAAAGCAGGTTGTACCGCCATGATTGAGCCGTTCAATGGGGAGGCCAACTCTGAAATAACGGACGAGGATACAATTCTCACAAAACTCATTGACGGCAACCACATTATCATTCGTGCCCCTGGCTTACAAGTGGAACGCGTCAGAGATGAAGAGGAGACTAGCCCCTTCCTTCCACCGGGCATGGATTTGGAGACGCTTCGGACAGCGTTGCAGAACGGGGCCTTGGCCGCGCTGGCTCGTGGCCCTCAATTTACATACCCTATGCACAATACTCAGGTCATCCTCACAATCAACCCCGCAGAGCATCTCTTCGGCAGTGACACCACAACCTCTGCCCTGTCCGCTGCCGCCCGTCAGGCTACCTCAGCCGCGCTTCGAGATCTCGTTGCTGGACCTGGTACTGTCATGATGGAACCATTAATGAATGTCAGTATCAGCGTCGACGAGGCAAGTCTAGGTTCCGTCGTCCATGACATCTCCTCATCGCGTGGTGGACACATTCTTTCGCTGGACGAGGATGTACCAGTATCTGCAACTGATGCCTCGGGTTCAGGATCCATTTCGGAAGACCCTCTTCCTCCAATTGATCCCAAGCGCGTGTATGCTCCAGCAGATCCATTCGAATCTTCTTCCGTTGACCTGGACATGCCTATGTCTACTTCAAACCAACGTACCATCACAGCCAAGGTTCCTCTGAAGGAGATGGTGGGTTACCTGAAGCACCTCCGCAGTTTAACTGCCGGTCGGGGAACCTTTGTCATGAGTGTAGACCGATTCGAGAACATGTCAGTTCAGCGACAGAAGGCTGTACTATCTGAGCTTAGAGGTGGCTTTTAATCCTGCAAACAACCAGGAAGGGAAAGTAGTCTCCGCCTTTCGCGCCCTGTACTTTACAAGTTCCGATGTAAATATCTCAAATGTACTATTATCTTTATGCCACATTTACTATTTCAAAATTCTCCCAATGTGGAACTTATCATCGCTCAAATTTGACAATTTCCACGGCCCTTTGCCTTGGCTAATTCCGTGTAAGAAACCCAAACCATGGCATGGAGTAGACAATTCTCAATCACAATCCATATAGATCCGCAAATGGATCCACGGCTGAGTCTTTATGCCGTGTGTGTTCTAACCCATCGGCTATTCCCTGTGCTGTCCCTTCTCCATAAAGATGCTCAATCCAGGCAAGCGTCACATCAATTCCAGCGCTCACACCAGACGAACTCCAAATGTTACCATCGGTGACCCATCTCGCCCGAGGAACCCAGTACACCTTCGGTCCCAAAGCAGTAGTCTCCTCCCATGCTTTCTTGTTTGTCGTGGCTCTTCTTCCATCAAGTAATCCCGTTCGAGCTACAAGGCCTGATCCATTACAAACGGTGATCAGATATTTGAGCTGCGGATACACGTCTCGGATGAAAGCGATGGTCCCCTCAATTAATGGACTCGAGACTCGCGTGCCCTGACCTCCTGGAACAATCAGGACATCGAGAGGAGGCGGAGTTGTAAATGTATGAGTTGGCACGACGGATTGACCGGTTGCCCCTGGGCAAAATGGCGATCTCGTTGTGACTGGTTCTAGTGTTGCTGATAGAAGAGCGAGAGACACATTCTCTGTCCAGGACAGGTCATTAATGCAGTTGAGAGGACCGAATGCATCAAGGGCCTCGAAGCCAGGGAATAATACTATTCCAATGCGAAGGGGGTCGGTTTGCGCGGAGTTGCCTTAAAATAAATTAGCACCTTGAACTGGTGTCATCATGTATCCACGCAGATCATGATAGTGCAGGTGGGTCTGATTAAAGTAGAGTTTTAAGAGACATACCTGACATTATGTAGCACGGCCTTCAAATGGGTGTCAAAGAGATATTCAATGGATGGGAATAAGAAATTCTAGACACAGCGGGGTAGATCACGGTTTAAAAACTGTCGGGTGCCTGAAACAACAACTTGAAGGCTCTGGCGGAATTGCGAGTCATGAGATTCAAGTTGCCTCAAGAGGTGAACACCAAACCTTGTTTACGAGAAAGAGTCCTCTTGAGATCTCAATCTGAATAAAGTAAGTGCAAAATAATTGTTGCTGATCGTTTGAAGATGCGTTATTGTGACAGCGGGAACAGCGTAGACACTCATTTTGTATAGACCAATGGCGCAATGTAGCTTTGATTACCGCGATCAATTGATATTCAGTAAGTTACATGGATTTCCACAGAACCTTGAAGAATGGCCCCGCCTTGTTTATAGGCCCCCGGGGCCAAATCACTCCAACACTAATCAAATCCAGTACTCGAGTCTCTGAGCTCTTCGTGCTTCTCTTCATCCGCCAATTCAAATTCAAACCCTTTCAACAATGTACTCATCAATTTAGAGATATTGGTTATAGTCATTGTCTTCCCAGTATAGTGTCTCCTAAAAAATATTTATTTTCAAGCTTTCAGTTTTCCTATATCTACGCTGAAAACACCCGAAGACTCAGTAGCGCTCTTTTCTTGCATGACATATTACGCACTGCGCGCTACGTACTACCCCGACGCATTTCACAAGGCTTCGTGATACATGATACATGATAGGACATGGGAGATGCACCGTATGGGGATAGGGATGGCCCGATCACCATCCAGATCGAAGTGAGTCATTGCTCCCTTCAGACAGGAACGCAAGCTGATTCTCTATAGCCTTTTCAAAACGCTCTCTCAAGATATCTGGGCGCAAATATTGGACCAAATTTCACCCTCTGATAAAGCATCTGTGCTGGCCACGTGTCGAGGCCTGCGACTTTCCTCCGAGGGATCATTATATCGCCATGTCGATATTGACTGGGTCAGACCTCCCCTTAGGCGGGTCCTAATGTTATTCCGCGTCATCTATCAACGTCCAGAGTTAGCTGCACAGATTGAACATCTAAGCATGGTATCCTCAAAGATGGATTACCCAGGCAAGGACCATCACTGGGACGAAGAATGGGTGCCTCCCCTATTTAATGGTGACTGGAAGGACCTCTCATCTCACTTTCAAGACGAGGTCAAGGTTGCAAAGGACATTGTTATTAGATCGCAGCTCCCCTCATCGGAAGTATGGATCGATGCGCTGGAAAATGGTAATCCATATGCGTTTGCGGCTATTATCATTTCTCAACTCCACAACCTACGGTCACTACGACTGGATTACACTTTTGTGTGGCAATCTGGATTTCCGGGTCTGATAGTGAGACATGCTCTTCTTTCGGTATCCCTAGAAACATTATCTCGATTTTCCAACCTCTCCTATGTTGAGTATGGTCTGAACGTCCCACCTCCCAGATCCTACCATGATGCGCTAAACAACTTCAACCCTATTGATGCACTTCCTCTTTGCAATCCTGAGCAGTTTGCAGGCTGGTTCTATATACCCTCTCTGGTTTCCCTGCAACTCTGGTTACAAAGTTTAAAAGGTGTTGGTGATAGACTGAGCAAGCTAGGTGGATCAAGCAAGCTGGCCCATTTAGCTAACCTCAAAATATTTTCCTTGGTGGAATCCTCTATTACAGAGACAGAGATCAGAGATATCTTATCACACCTTTCTTCGGTGAGAAGCATTCATTTGGGTATCAACTATCCTTCTGAGAATGATAAGGGCTACTTCCAAGATTCTTCCCGACCTCCTCTAAGCAAGCAAGAACAAGGTGCTCTTTTTGAGGGAATCATGAGTATAAAAGACACAGTCCAAAATATTTCTATTGGCCTTGAGCTCTGTCCATTATTTTGGGTTACCCATGTGGACGAGCGGGGGCACGGGAGCATTCAAGAAGGATTGATCCCATTTCAAGGGTTCTTAAAAGAGTTCCCCGTCCTTGAAACAGCAGAACTACCAATAGTTATGCTTTTTGGTTGGGATCATAAAAAAGCACCGCAATTGGCTGATTTGGTACCCTCGACTCTTCAGAAGCTTTGTCTGCGAGATAACCTGGAGGGCGTGGCTGATTACCAGTGGGATATGTACGAGACGACGAGAGTTCAAGATCTGATCAAAGACTTTCTTCCCTGCGCACACTCTATGGCCCCACACCTCAAAACAATTTCGATACGCACCTTGAATGCATTCCCGCCCGAGGATTTGAGACAAAACTATGCGCTGCCTTGCCGGGAGTCATGCGAGAAACTCGGCCTGGACATTGAAATCACCCAGATCAATGATCATCTTTCGCCTGGGCTTTGGACTACGCGCTGATGTCCTATGTTTTATCCACGGTGGCCACTAATATCACTTCTTGAAGGTCTATAGGCTAAATAGACACCTTTACAAGTAATAAATAGCATGTATCGCACGAAAGGACGAGGAGAAGGAAGTCTCTAGCTTGCTTTTCATACCAGAAATGTGATATACGAGCCTCATTTTACTGAGCCCCTCCATTTAACACAGGCTTAATAACTAATCTGCGCGAAGGTCTTAGCAGTAGGGCCAGATAAGAGCTTCTCAGTCCCAATAAAACATCTGTAGAAACCCGCTGTGGAATCTACTCCGGCCATTATCCATACCCCGGAATCGGAGTCGGCGCACTATACCTATTGGGGACTAGTCCACCGATGAATGGCTATATCCCAGGCCACTTCGCGTTCAACAAGAAAAGAAGCTCATTACACACCACTCGTTCTTACAAGAGCTCTCATATCTGTGTTACAATGACAGACAGGGTTCGTCGAAACGGTCAACTTTCGTCGTGCGAGCCATGCCGACGATCGAAACTCCGTTGCGATCATGCAAGACCATATTGCAGTCGATGCGTACGCCGCAATCGCTCCCAGAAATGCTACTACCATCCATCACCGTCCACTCGAGGCGCAGACTCATACACAGGAGCATCAACGTAAGAAATTTGATTCTTTATTATATAGAAAACATGAATATAATGAGTACAGCGTACCCCCACCCGCACCCCAAATCCACCCTGTCACACCTTCGACCCGCACCTTAGCCTCGTCAACCGAAGATTGCCCAAGTGAAAGTGAAAACTACGGTCGTGGAACTGGGCTAGTAAGCCTCCAAAACTCTTTGACGCCTTTCGCAGGCTCTAATGATGCACATTCGCGTCGTTCATTCGCATACTTAACCCGAACAAGCATATGTACCCCCACCCAGCCATACCCAGTAACACCAGCTACAATCACACAAGGTGTAGAGGTTCTTCGATGTCTTCTTGATTTCAATGCAGATTTCCCCGAAGTTGCCCGTGATCAAGGAGAGACGGGAGCAATTGAATCTTGTGGCTCGTTTCTTTTCAGAGCAGCATGGCGAGCGACACAAAGTACTCTTCGAAAGCTAGAGTCTAGGCCATCGTTAGAGCAATTAACAAGTGCTGTTCTATCAATATTTGAACAAACTGCTCTTCCGCTTCAACTTCCTCTATCAGCAGAAAACAATGCCATTGAAGAGGCACTCTCCGGCAAATCGCTTCGTTGGGAGACCGTCAGCATGTGTTTTATCCGAATTGTCTATTTCAGCGCAACATTGAGAACAAACAGACATAGTTCACATGGCAGCACCCCTCCAAACTTTGACCACCAAAAGACGATGCGTCTAGCATTTGAATCCTGTATGCAAACGCGGGCATTCTGCGACCAAGTTGATCAGACAAATGATTTAACAGTGTGGGTATTAACATCACTAATCATCCCTGCTACCTGGTGCTTCGGAGACGACTCTCTCCGAGCTTGGCGCTTAATGGGCGATCTATCATCAGTGATAACAGCTCTTGGTTTCCACAGAGGCTTCAGCGGTGCTACATCAGAACCGCCCTACTTAATAGAACTTCGCAAGAGAGTCATAGCACTTGCGCACGAGCACGATAAAGAACTATCAACATTTGTCGGACGACCTCCACGACTAAACCAGAAATACTTTACATTTGATCTCCCTCTCGACTTGCCTGATTCAATTATCACAGGACCCGTCGAGCAGTTCGAGGCCGCTAAAGCCAACCTTGACAAGAACGGATGGAGTCATGAGGTCATGGTTCGTCCTGCTTCGCGTCTTCGCGCCCTCCTCTTATTGAGTTCTGCCCGTGAGGGTGTCTTGGAACTATCCCTTGGTCTATCAGAGAAGAATATTGCTCAAGAAGCTAGGTAATTGTTCTCTTGCAATTACCAACACTAAGTCTGTAGTCGTTGACCTTTTTCAATAGAAGACTTTTGGCTGAATTGGCTTCTGCTTGGGAAAAAATTCCTCACAAGCCTTATGAACAATTACTAAGTGGTACTTTGTCCGCATGTGCTATGTGGGTGGTAGTAGGGTCTTGGTTCAAATATCTATATACCGAGTTCCTTTTGCATAAGCTACTTATAAGCCAGAATGAGGGCAATCGCGATAAAATGATACGAATATCGCATGCGATTCTTCAGCTAGCTCTTTCACTGTTCAGGAAGAATGACGTGATATCCACACCGAATCTTGAAGCAATAGTAGGTTACAGTTACATAGAACCTTTCAGTACCAACTTGAAGCCAAAACTTTTCATACTAATTCAAATATTCTCATAGATGGTGTTCTACGCAATGCCATGTGCGTGCATCCTCATTTTAGAGCTATTTCGACAGAGTCGCCAGGATCCTAGTTCTGCATCCCTTAACACGCTCAATCGATCGACGATCATTCAGGATATAAGCGTTCTGATATCATGTTGTGACTCGGTAGCTATATTTGGACAGAGTAATTATCAGATGTGCAAGCAGGCCCAGACTGTTTTCAAGCGTTGTTTAGATCGGATTTTGGACCCGGCTGCGCTTCCTTCAAGTTCTCATGGTTTAATCTGTGAAACCGGGACAGAAGTGCAAGATCCTCAGGTTATATCTCTCGGCTCTGTGGACTTTGGTTTGACGGATTTATATCCTAATGATCCGGACTGGTCTGTGTGGCTTGAGTCTTTTGATCTATATGAAACATCGTTATAATGTGAGCCATTGCGGCCAGATGCCTGAGATTATAAGTATAAGGACACATGCCATCTAGGGCTATCGAAAGCCAGGTAGTAGCCACTGACAGTCTATATATAATACCTCTCTATTTGTTGCGGAGGCTCGTTATTGCCGAGCAAGGTAAATGACTCAAGACACCTAGGTACTAGCAGAAACAGACTTAAGAGGAACAACACTACACAACATACATCATGGCATCCCGTAAGTTGCACGCACATAAAACACAAAAGATCCTAAGACATGAAAAAGGTAAAAAACGCCAAGTATATATATTTACCAATTATCATCCCATTCATCCTTGCCCTTAGCATTTGACGCTGGGGCACTCTCCGTATGCTCTAGTCCAGACGGAGCGGTAGATGTCTCAGCACCAGCCGTGGTAGAGTTAGCCAATGAAGAACCTGACCCAGGCATCTTCCGCATAGCTGCTGTGCCAACAACGTCAGATCGAGAACCTCCCCGTCGATGACCTTTCTGCTCTGCACCAAGGGAGGAGAGGTCGTCCCAGAAATCTCGGCGTTCGGGATCAACACGGCCTTGAGAGGCTTGACCGGCTGGTCTACCGTCTTCTCCTTCAACGAAACGGTTGAATTGATCTGCTGCACCGCGGGCACCAGCTTGTAGGTTCTGGCCCCAGTTAGCGGCCTGTACACGGGCCTGAGCCGCAAATTCGGACTCGGCAAGCTGTGTCTGTTAGCTGAGGACATAAATGATTAAAGATGGGAGCAGATACGTACCTGCTTCGCGGTCGGTTGAACATATGAGTCGTGCACTGTCTTCGCGCTCTTGCCCACAGCAGATGCAAACCATCCGAATCCCTTCGTAATGGAAGCCATAGGATCCTTCTGGAAATCCTCTGCAGCGTTTCCACCAAACCCACCGAATCCTCCAAACGGCGACGACCGGCGATCCCCAGCAGAGGATGTCGAAGGCGGCAATCCACCCCCAAACCCAGTAAACTTCCCACCTTGCGAAGGAGGCAGATTATCAGCGCGAGTCGCATTATCATTACCCAGCTTGGCAAAGTATGCCTCATTCTGCTCCTTCTTCGTCGGCGCACCACCACCACCACCACCAGCTCTCAGACTACTCGTCCTCGACATCCCACCCGTGGTAGCAGGGGACCCTGTCCTGCCTGGTGCAACACCGCCCGTCCCAACACTCATCGGTGTGCTAGACCGTGACGCAGTAGCATTATTGTTCTTCTTCTCTTGTCCCAGGACATATTCTTTGCCTTCAACCTTGCAGGATAGTCGCTCTTTCCACTCCTCGCCTGCGTCGCCTTCGTATCGCTCTTTAATGGTTGAGTCCTCGAATGTTCGGCCCTCGGACACGGTTACCTCGTGTGCGTCATAGAAGGATTTCCAGGGCTCGTTACCGCCTAGTTCCATGCGTTGGATCTCAGCGTGTTTGAAGGCGTCCATTGTGATTGAGCGGACGAAGGAGATGTGCACGCCGAGACCGCGGTGCGTGCCAGCGCAGTTGAGGCAGATGAAAGTTCCGAACTTAGGGGACGCCTAACATACAGATCGCATTAGCAATGATAATTGATATGATTGACGTGTCCATATCTGCCTTTGTGCCCACAACGTTCGCCCGCAGTACGGGTGTTTATTCTGATCCAGCAGGGCGGGGTGGGTGGCGCAGACGAGAAAAGGGATCAAGATCGTAAAATAGGGAGTAAAGGAGTTGTACGCACCCATTGAGGTGATGGCGCACCGCAATCGCAGCATCTTTCATTGCCATTTGTCTTGGAGATTTGGAGGAGCTGTTCCGAGTCGGCGGTTAGTTAGACTATCCAGAGTTGTGGCTGTTGCTCCGCTGTAAGGAGGGGGGAAAGCGGCAGCATTAGACGGCGTCGGAAACAAACACACCTTTGTCCTTGTTTCTGGATCGACCTCCCACATGCGCGACATGGTGGGTATAATACTTTATAAAAATCGAAGCTTGGCAAATCGAAGAGGAGGTGAAGGAGTGGGTGGACGTCAAGGCGAACTCGGCACAGCAAGTTGTTCGGAGCGTTTTCTGTTTTTGGTGCCTGAATTGCCCCCTATTTTTCTAATTTCGCGCTCCACCAGGATGGCGCTATAATGGATAGTTTCTGATAAGCGGGACTTGGATAACTGAGACACAATGGTGAAATGATGAAGAGGCGTTGGAGAGGGCGGTGTTTTTGATAACATGGACGATGGGATCGGCAAGGGTCGCCCCAACATGAGCGTCATCGCCAAGGGCTCCGAAGCTTCAAGACAAATTGTTCATAGTGATTTAATGGCATTAACAGCTCTACGCGATAATATTCAAAAGGAAATCCCAATCAGATCGTCATCAGTTAGTTAAATGGGTGCTAAGATACAGTACAGAAGGCAAAGGTCGTTAAGGATGGAGGCATCAGCAAGGATTGCTCTCCAGCATGGACGTATTTTCCATGACATCCATAAAAAAAAAGAAAGGTCATCATCACACCCTCGTCTCCACAAACTTCACCTCCCGAGACCGCTTGTCGAGATAGCTAAGATAAATCCATAGTAGACCTGAGCTTTGAGGGCAAAGTAAAACAAGGAAATAGGAAAACACCCCAAGGAAGAGTTCATGATCATATTCATATGATGTCTTCAAGTTCCTCCTCTTCCAAATACCCTTCAAGCTAATCAGCAACTATTTGCGGTCGGAAAAAACAGCTTCGTTTGTTTGAATCTAGGCGTCAGCGGGAGTCTCCGCGGGAGCGGTGTTCTCCTCAGCTGGGGCCTTGGTCTCCTCCTCATACTTGTCAGCGGCCTCGTTGACATCATCATCCTCCTTGCCGGGGCTGTCAATGGCGACCTTGACGGCAATGGTACGGCCATCGATCTCCTTTCCGTTCATCTCGCTAACAGCCTTGGCCTGGAGCTCCTCAGTGGCGAGGCTGACGAAACCGAAACCGCGGGTCTTGCGGCGCTCATTACGGGCCTGGAGCTTCTTGATCATGAAACGGGGAATGGGGCGCAAAGCAACCTTAGCCGAGACAGGGTTGTATTCGACGAAGATCTCCTTGAGCTGTAGGGGGAAAAACAGTTAGCTTTCTGGGTCCTAATTCTGACAAGATATACTCCTTCAACATTTGATACGCACCTTGTCCTCAGTGAGATCATAGGGCAGGTTGGCAACCATAACCTTAGTCTTGGAAGGAATGCCGTCCTCGGGGGGACCACGCTGCTTCTGGGGGCGGGCGCGCTGCTTGTTCTGCTGCTTGTCCTCGGTGGAAGCAGTCTCGTTCTCGTTGGTGGTATCAGCCAGAGGAGTCTGCTCGGTAGCAGCAGCCTCAGTGGTCTCTTGACCCTCTTGAGCCTATTGAGCCTTCAGTCAGCATTTTCTTGTATAATATTGCAGCCCATATAAATCAGTCGAAGGGGGAAAGAAAGACATACACCACGACCACGACCAGCACGGCCACCGCGGCCACGAGCGCGACCACGGCCGCGGCCCCGACCACCAGTGCGCTTACGACCCTCGGTACCGCTAGCACCCTCGCCACCACTACCAGCACCCTCCTTAGCCTCAGCAGGCTCGGGCTTGCGAGCAAGCTGAACAGACACCTTACGCGACAGAATCTCCTTGCCAGAGAGCTTTTCGATGGCGGCAGTGGCTTCGTGGGCAGTAGCGAGATCCACGAAAGCGTAACCAACGGGACGGTTAGTGCGGGGGTTCACCGGGATCGAGGTACTCTCGCTGAGATTCGAGATTAGCGTGATGATTTCAGGATGGTATGCGTCATTCGAGGGATGCCACATGACCTTGGCAGGCTAAGAGGACTCCATCATCTCGAGCATCGATTTAACTTACATGGTGTATTCTTTGAAAAACTCCTTAAGCTCCTCCTCAGTGGTCGCGTATGCGAGGTTTCCAATGTACAGGCGGCGGCCCTCATCGGCACTGGCAGCAGCGGCATCAGTTGCCTGGGTAGCTGCAGGCGCAGTGCCGTTGGTGGTGGAAGCATCGTTCAGAGTGGCGGCAGCCACGCTTTCAGTAAGGGCATCGACGGCAGACATATTGACGATATTGACACAAGGAATGGGGAGAGGTCTTGAGGTAAAAAAAAAGAGCTAGGGAGCTGTGTCAAACAAACAAGAGGGGTGTTGTTTGTTGATTGGCCGGGTGATTGATGGAGGACTTGACGAGGAGGAAGGAGCAGGGTAGCTTGGTGCCCTAGATACCGTTTGAGGGGGGAAGAGGGGGGGAAGAAGAGATTGATAATGGGAAGCAGTTAAGTTGACTCTTGGACGAGGAAAGAGAGAAGGGAGAGAGAGTTGTCGTTGCTTGGGAGGAAAGGAGGAGGCGGTGTGCGCTAGCCGTTCTGGGGGGGGGGGGGGGGAGAGAGACAGTCTGCTGATGGGCAGGATAGTAGGCTATGGAGGAGGAGGGGCCTAGACTACCAACTATTTAGGCGGGGGGTCTCGCCTAGAATTCCCTAGCTTTCCCGCTTAAAGCGTAAACTAGGGGCGGTGCCTACCCAAACCCAAATTCTGCCGCCAACTTTGGCTCTTGCTGTTTCTGCCTTGATGTCATATGAGCTGAGAGCAACCTCCACTTCAATTCGGTCAGTTGCTATCATCTTCGATTATCGTCTCCAAAGAATCCTACGATCAGAAAACATCGGCTACAATTACTATTATTCATACCATTCTACAGCTTGTATTCCCTCAATTAATCCATTCGTGAATTAACGCCGCTTTTCGAAAATCAACCCAATGGCACTTTTAGCTCTAGTCTGGCGCCTTAACCAGATCCCTGTGAGGATCGATCTTCCACATCACTCGGCTCCACTTTGCCTCCAATGGGTCTCCACGTTCCCAACCTTGGAAATCAAACCACGTTAAACTACGGTGTGCAAATTATAACCAGGTAAATTTCTCCATAGTATCAATTTCATGGAGCTGCTGTAACGGAAAAATTATTCTATTCAGTACATACAATGTTCATAAAAAGCAAACACGATCTGATACCTGCCTGCTCCGTACTCCGTGCATGTACATGAACCCAATGACCTGCAGCCTGCAAATAAGTCAAAATCAAACTTGCCCCTCCATGTACTCTTAACGCTACCCCTCTTCCCCGGCACCACACCGCCACGACTCAATGCTTGTGATGTCTCAACCCTGCCGTTTCAATTAAATTTGCAGGTCCTAGGTGAAATATCCATTTTGAATCAGCTCATCAAGCTCCTCGTCAGTCATGTCGTCGGAAACCCCAATTGGAGGTTTGTGGAACCCGTCAATCCACTTGTGTACCGGGATGTATGATCCATAAACGTCAAGCCGAACTGGAACCCTAGCAGTCGGGATTTCCCTCTTTGTTGGTGGATTCCGGGTCGGAGTCACAAAGGAGTCACTCGTCGGGTATGAATTTGTCTCTGGCTTCACCGGTGTTGTCTTGGCCCAGGCATCGTTTAACCCAGTTTTGGAATTGGTGGAACGTATTGTAGTCTCTGAGTTCGGAACAGGCGTACTGCAGTTAGAAGAATCGGTGATGCAAATCGGATCTCCTGCATGTCCCGTATGATCCATGATTCCACCGTGAGAGGACCGCCATTTTGCGATGAGAATCTTTCCGCGTTCTGAAACTGACTTGGCTTCATGCCAAACCTGAGGTACCTCAAGGGATACATCGAGAGATGCGAGAAAAACAGCATCAAGAGCATCACGGACGTCATTGATGCTGCAGTCCCGTTCCTCTGCGAAAGTTTCGATGGGGAACACCTCGTCAATTTTGGCCCTCATAGCCTGAAAAAATTCGTCTGTGAAGGTGTCATTCTGGAACCCGGGTACTTGCTGGTTGGGCAAACAAGCGGTAGCTTGGTGTTTCTTGTTTGCTCTTTCAATTGACCTATCTAAATAATCACTGGAAGCTGCCACTCGCTTCCGATCTGTTGATTGCGAACACATTGTTGGAGATCTCGTCTTCGTTGCTTTGAATCTATGTTCAACGGTCAGGGTCTTTCCATATTGGAAGCGTTGTTGGTGCGACATGGGATTATTTCAAGTTCATACTGAGGCCAAGGCTTTGTAAGAGATGAGGTGAATATTTTCCGTGCTTTGGTCCAGCTGTGGCTTCTTGGGCAAGGCTTTTCAGATAGCTCTCACTCATTACATAAGGTTCACGGGCATGAGACATGTACTTGAGTCGTGTTGTAGTTGTAAGATACGTTATCATCTAGCAATCGACTAGGTGAGAGAGTAGGAAAAGTTACAGAGAACAGATGCAAAGAGGTCGTACTAATTAGAAGTTATCTTGATACTTAATTTACAAAGGGAGTTGAATATAAAACAGTTGAATTCTCTTCGTTTTCCTCCAAAGAATGGCGTCTATTGCCTGCACCTCTGATCTGTATGTAACAAGCCATCGGAAGCCACGTTTCGCACATCTTTACTGAGAGCCAATTTTATTGTTGCCTGTCCTTACGGGACGCTAGCATCATAACTTGATCATGATCATGACCAAGGATACAGGTAAGGGGAAAACTTTCTTCATAGTCCATAGAGCTATGATATTAAGATGGCTACTATAAAAACCAAAATATAAGCCTTACAGTCCTGTAAGTACACATCAACCTTGGATTTATGGGCACATATAGATGGGAACTTCAAGTTTGGGACGTGAGGCCCGAGTCATAGAGTACCACCCCTAAAAACTTGATGTAGTATACTCTCTACTATATGAATCATGACCATGATATAAACCTTAGAAATCTGCTGAACTTTTTCTTTGCAACGAATGAGATACATGCATAACTGGGCCCACTACTAGTAGGTTAGCCCATACCCAGGTAGTAAACAAACACATTGAAATAAAATAGGTAAACCGGAGCATTGGCTTTGTTTTTGACTATCTTCGGGCGGCATCGTGCCTTTTCCATAATTAAATGCGACGGTGATAAGGTAAAATCAGACAAAATCGATGTTTCAAGCGGGTGGGCACTGCTAGAGGATTAAGCAAAGGGTTTAAGGGGCTAAAGCTCCCAGGTCCACTTCCATAGATCTTATCGCGTCCTTCCAAGAGTTGATATTTTGTTGCCACCCAAATCACGCATGGAATTGCTTTCATGACCAACTTACGCTAATCGGTGGAAGATTTCGTTCGTTATCATGATCGCCATTTGATCGTCTGCCATGACCAGGTTTGAGGGCCACGTACCTGCGAGGATCGTCAGTCAATATAGCCTTGCACGGACTCCCTTACTCCACAACTCGTCACTATGCGAAAACAAGATTCGAGCTGCTGACTCATCGGCCAGCCATTGACGGATGTTCGTTCCAGACTAGGCGATGAGAAAACCTTCATCTGTGTGCTTTTTTTCTTTCTATTGTTAGGTCAATGGATTACGGGGATATTGGGCTATTTGACTTGTTTAGTACATCTGGTTGTGTTGTCAAATTAACCCCTTCCATTCTCCACAGCCTTACCTATTACACCCCTGGAGGAGTCCTGGAGATACGCCCAAGTCTCCATGGATCGCATTGAGCCCGCCGCGGATGACAATGCCCGGGGAAGCCCCCCGGAGGGCCAGTCTACCCAGTCTGCCCAGACAGCTCCAGCAAGACCAGTCTTGTCGACTTTGCAAACTCCGGGGCGACCTCGGGCTCCCTCTGCGAGATCACGTCGCCCGAGTATCCGTCTGTCGCGTTTCCCCTCACACTCATCCGTAGAGGACGAAAACAATCAAATCTCACACCCGGATGCCGCCCAGTTCGGCAATTCTCTGCAACGCCAGGTCTCCGTTCGATCACCCGTCGCTGAAGAAGATGAATCGCCGCATGGCCGACGACGGAGTAGCTCCGAGCCCCGACCTGGACGCTGGTCGTCTGCTCCTGCGGACACTTTGCCGCGGGTGGCAACACCCATGCGCATGATGCCTGTCAACGAGGAATCATCTCGCCAAAGCCCGCTGCTGACCCCCCAGGCATCTACTGCCCAGCAGTCCGAGCAACATACCCCAGAGGGACTGGTGGAGCCTGCTCCGACCCTACAACCACCACATCGTAGTATGCTACGAAGGACCAGCCAAGCCGCCCTGAGACCATTTACACGCAACCGCGCATCTACTGTTACAGGCGCTCCGCCGCAGGTTGGTGATACGCAGGAACCACGTATTAACGAATATGGTTCTCATGTCGTTGATGTATTGGACGTCATTGGTAAGTTGTCTGACAAGTACCCCCGGTGGCAGTTGAATTGTTTGCTTACTTTTATATAATATCAGACCCGGAAGTTTCTGCCCTTTCAACTCTTACCAATGTTCAGAATTCACTTTTCGTGCCGAATCTGGGTGGCTGGATCAATCGTCAACCAACATACACGATCACACGAGCACCTCATACCTCCGATGAAGAAACGAGCACCACAACAGATGAAGGCGAGGGATCGGACGATGCCAAGAAGACCCGGGAACGGCCAACCCTGGAATCACTGCGACCGTTCTCTAGTATGTCTTCGGTGCTAGCAGGACCTCGCTATGCTGTCCTGCCGGAAAATCATGAACTGGATGGATGGACGAAGGAGGACTTTGCTGAATTAAACGACCATGTCCGACACATGCTCCACTCCCGTCGGTCAAAATTCAAGCGTTCTATGAAGGGATTTGGACAGTATATTCGAAAGCGTGAGTTGTCCAACCCGAAATGTTTATTATCATAAACTCTAACAAGTACTCTCTTACAGCTCTTGGGTTCCTCGTGACCCTCTATGCGACCCTAATTACACTTTTTGGTTTAGCTTGGGTACTTTTCTTAATTGGTTGGATTAATGTTGCCGGTCGGCAGTCATATCTTATTAACATCATTGACAACATCCTGGTGGGCCTGTTCGCCATCATGGGTGACGGTCTTGCTCCTTTCCGAGCTGTCGACACATACCATATGATATTCATCGCGCGCTATACTCACAAAACTTGGAAAATCCGCAATAAGCGGAAGCTCCCTGATCTAAAGGATAAGAACGATCTTCCCGCCCGGCCAGAAGAAGACGTCGATATCGAGCTTGGCGACAAGCCCAAAGAAGAGGATGAATTTACCGTCCTCAATCCCGCGGAGCAGCTCAAACTGCAGCATCACCAAACCAAGTTTGCCAATTCTCATACTTTCTATAAACCCCATGAAACCATGACCCATCATGCTTTCCCGATGCGCATGCTTGTTGCTATCGTGTGCATTCTCGACTGCCATTCCCTGCTCCAGATGGCCCTTGGCGCCTGTACCTGGAGCATGGAACCTCCGAAGTACCGTCCATTTGCCTTGACCACCGTTATCCTGTGTTGCTCCATTACTTGCAACATCACCGGCGGTATCTTGATTATGATCGGTGATCGAATGTCGCGTAAGAAAGAGATTGTGGAGCGTCTCTTCCGACAGGAACTTACCGAGGAAGCCATGCGGAAGATGGAGAAGCGAAAAACTAAAGAAGAGCGTCGCAGCTTGCAGCTTAATCGTCCCGAGCTTTTCCTGGGCACTTAGCTACACCCATGCTTGCGTATATACTCTATTACTTCTTCACGACCGTCATGAACCAATACCGCGGGTATGGAATTCGCTACATGAGATACTTATACATTTTCCCCCACTGTACAGTCTATAATTGTTTGTCATCCGACCTTGTTCTTGTTTTGGGTCAGCAAAGCTATATACAGAAGCCTGGAGTTGTGATTGGATATTTTATACTGCGCCATTTGATCTGCTGTGCTTTAATAGTTGTGTCGCTTCATATGATTCCCCCATTTGGTCTGAGTCTGTATCAATGGACGATCGAATATCTCTTCGCTATAATTTGAACTTAATTTTTATTTTGACCTTCAACCTTATCGCAAATTAGACCACTCTTGATGCCTCCTTATTTTACCATATATTCCTACCACCCTTAACAGCCTCAAAGAGAATAGTCGCTTGAATGAATGAAATGAACTTGAAGCCCTCAATAGCTAACAATACAAGCAATTGACACAAGTACTCTGCCTAACAACTCAAATAAAAACAGCGAGCTCCAAATAAAAACCTACTCTAAAAGAAGAAAACCCTCTGATCACCGGAACTCACTAGTCGGCCTCGATCCCAGTCCACTCTTCTCATACGCCATATCAATCATCTTCATCTGATCCCATGAATCCTCCCCCTCAACCCAATACTGCGTAGCTCGCCCCTTCACCCGATTCACAAACTCCTCAAGCTGATACCGATAAGACATCCACCAATCCTCACCCGGAAGCTCTGCAAACTCACCCCCAGCCTCCTTATAACTATAAGCCTTATACGACTTAGACTCCGTCCAGCTTTTCACTGGTCTCCGATACCTCTTATCCCGAATAACAAAAGTATCCTGAACATCAATTCGATGCCAAATAAAAGAATGTATAAACCCATGCAACGTGACAATCCGAGTACAACCCTTCTCCTGCGTTTCCAGAATCGCCTTATCATCAACAATTACTTCTCTATGCGTAACACGAGCCTCAGATGGCTTCCACAGCACAGATCCTCGCATCGTAGTACTCGCTTCAGCGATACCACCATTCGGAAATCGGAATTTCGCCTTGAAATCCGTATCGCACTGGTCGTGGATCCCGTCACCGAATGTACCCGGTTCGCAAGAAAGACACTCAACAGGATTATCGTTGAAGATCATCCGAGTGATGCCAAAATTGTATGTTCCGAGCATCATCATGCTACCGCCGGAGAGCTTGTAGTTGAATGCTATGTTTTCTTTATCTAGCATTAACCATGGGATCATTGAATCGGTGTGGACATGCACGACATCTGAGGAAGTGATGAAAGATAAGAATTTGTGAATTGAAGGATGAAATCGGTTATGAAATGCTTCGAGGAGAGTCGGGGCATTTGGGGCTTTGAGTTCGGGGAGGTTGAAGAGGATTGAAGCTTCGGTTGCGTTAGAGGCTGATGGTTTTTCGAGGAGAACGTGTTTTCCAGCGCGAATGGAGCGGACTGCCCATTCAAAATGGAGGCTGTTAGGGAGAGGAATAAAAATTGCGTCGATGTTGGGATCTTCGAGGATTTCTGTAGTTGTTATATAGTTTAGCTCGGTTCTCTGCATAAGGATGGATGAGGAAGGTCTAACGCACCATCGTAGGATGTGCGAACATCGGGAATGTTGTGCTTTTTGGCAAATTCAGAGGCACGGGTATAGTCTCTTGCTGCTATTGCTTGTACTATTACCTCTGGATGAGATAGAGCGGGCGTAATCAATGCGAGAGGTCTAAAGGCAGGGTTAGTGAGGTGGTGCGATTACCGAAGCCTTCGGTGCAGCTTACGCTATTTGGGCCGCGCCCAAGATTCCAAAACGAATAGCACCGCTTTGCTTTTCTGCTTTTGGAGGGCCGAAAGCCGTGAATATTCTCATGATTGTAGATGCCATTGAAGTTGCTTGGTTCTTCTTTACTCGGAAGCTGTATCTATGGATTCAATTCTTGGATCGAGACGCATATATATACATTTCTCGAATCATTGACATTACATCGCTAATTTTTCAATCCTTTCTCGAAAGGTTACTCGTGAATAGCGTGCTTTCTTTCATTGTCCAATTTCTATACATTCTAGTGGATATTATAGATACGATGGACGTTATAGACGAGAGAACCAATCAGGAGCAGGAGATCCGCAGATTAGTCGGGCCGCAGTTATAACACTATGCCTAGTTTGGTTCAGCGCCGGGTGAATAGAGCCCCGATACGGAGAGACGTTCCTTAGGGCGACGGGGAGAGAGGAGCAGTTCGTGCGAATAAAAATTGTTTATTCGGTCAAAATGTCGGTCAAAATTTGGAGGATCGAAATATACCCAATGTCAAGATTTAATGCTATTAAGCTTAATTGGCAATGTTGCTTCATGTTACACACGGTGTGGTTCCTAAGGATCGATATTAGGTACTCAAGACTTGCATGTTTTACAGGGCAATGTTTTATTGTACTGGTGAGTTTAAATAGACATTAATTAAATTATAGACATTGAAATAATTAGGTATGTAAGGAATGAAGGATAGACGAGGATACGGAAGTATTTGCAAACCTCGGGATTTACATACACGCACATGACCACCAATTGGCTCTGTCACAATGCCAGCGTTTTCAGCTGTTCTAAAACATTTGAACTCAAGTGCCCAGGTAAGCCTTGACGACTATCAGGCTCTGTCCCAAATCGAGGATTATGAGGCTGGCTGGGGGCTTTGTGGGTTGCTGAAAACATTATCGGGGTCAATATCAGCCTTAATCCGCTCTAGCCTGGGTAAGTTGGCACCCCAGTAGGCTTGCGGGCCATTTTGAAGCAGCGGGTCGACATAGCCAGCATATGCCTCATAAGGGGCGCTGGTGTTCGCCAATACGTTCAGTTGGTCAAGGAACTTGATCATAGTCGGTGTGACACGCCCAAGAAGGTTGATGGAATATGTCTGGAGCCAGATCAAAACATCTCTGTGGGGATAGGAGGTGGCATCGGCAGGGATCTCATTGATGAAACCGCCCTCGAAGTCAAACACAAGGAGCCAGAGAAGGGTGCCTTTGTTCGCTGTTTCAACATATTCGAAGAATTGGTCTATCGACGTATCCGACATCAAGTCCTGTGGTGTCCATGCAGTCGATTTGGCATAGAAGTTGGACGGGATTCCTCCTGATAATTTAAGGGCTATCTCCTCGCCCCATTCGGCTACCAGACCGAGAAAGTCTTCGAAAACAATGGCAGTGCCGTTAGCACCAGGGAATTGACTTGCCATGTCTAATGCGTCATATTCTGCCTTTGTTCCAAAGTATGTACCGGAGATGATCATGGTATCTTGGAGTACCCAGAGGGTAGATGCTAGCTTCCACGTGAGATCTGGGTTCGAGACATATGCCTGCCATTGCTTATATAGCGCGGCTTGAGATTTCGCATCGCCGATACTAATAGAGAACTCGTATTGCACTGCAGTACCCGGTGCGGGCTCTGTGCGCACAACGAACTCGGTCACGATACCAAAACCAGAGCCTGCGCCTCGGATGGCCCAGAAAACATCGGAATTCTCACTTTCAGAAGCACGAACTATGGTTCCGTTTGCGAGCACTACTTCTACCTCGAGAGTATGATCAAGGGCCATTCCGAATTGGCGCGAAAGTGGACCTAGGCCACCGATGGTAAAGTGCCCGCCAGCCCCGATCTGTGGAGAGGTTCCATGGGCCATGGCACGTTTACCCGCGTTGTACAAACGGGTAGTTATATCTTCAAGGAGCGTTCCAGGCCCAATTGTCGCATGCCACGTGGTGTAGTTCATTGAAAATTGTTGGAAATTCTTCATATCGACGACAATTGCTCCGTCCGTTCCGCCGAGTCCTGAAAATCGCAGCATGAATGTTAGTTACTCGTGGTTTCGTGATTGCGCGTTTTCGGAGAAGAAGTACCATAATTGCCGTAGCTGTGACCGCCACTCTTAGCTTGGACAGGATATCCGTTGTCAGCCGCGCATTTGACGATTGCAGCGACTTGATCTGTCGATGTCGGAAAGGTCACGGCAGCAGGCGTGACCGGAATGTTCAAATTATAGCGATTAACGTCCACCTCCTGGTAAAGTAGCGCATCGGGGAAAGCCACACTGCCGCCATCGGTTACGGCGTTGCGGAGACACGTCTTGTAGGCCGCGTTCTGGCCGAAGACGATGGGAGCTGCCGCTAGCGCGACGAGAAGGCCTCGAAGGTAGGCCATGTTGTCTTGATGTTGAGGCAAGGGGTTTAGAATACGAGGGCGACTGCGGTGGTCATCACCTGAGTTATAAGGGGCGCGAAAGAGCCTGATGGAATTGTCGGGTTCGCAGGAATCGCGTAAAGATCATCCACCTGCCCCACTGCGGCTGTAGATGCGGGTCCATAAGCCGGACGGGGATCTGAGGAACCCAATCTTGCCAAGCGTTTCTTGTGTCGAGACTGGATGATGGCGGTTATCGAACAAGGTGAATGCCCACGTGAATATGAAGGGGGCATAGATTGGGATCTCCTGATATCGAACATGAAAGTCATTAAAACTCTTTCAACAAATTCCTGCTGTACGGGGTGCGATAGCCACAGTTCCCGGAAATCATGACATGGAAGGGATCGCTGTTCGGGTTGCCTAAAATGACTCGGAGGCCCCGGGGGCATGGGGGTAAGCAAGCCCTGGAGACGTGTTGACATATCTCGAGGTCTCCAGATGACCTAGCTTGGAGACATCCATGGAACTGACCCTTCTCAGATTCCCGATATTTGGCTCGTCATTGCTGAGACATTATCCAGGCAACAGAACGACATGATGAGGCGAATTTCAAATTTGAAATGCCGAACAATCCTATGATTCCTTCACAGTCTGTATCTGCTCCCTATTCTTGACATAATATAATTGCTTTTTCCATGGCTTATCTGCACGCAAGCCATGTGCACTGGTCAGCCGGTCTCCAGGCGCGCCCTTCGCGTTAAATAGCAAGCAACACACCATTGAGGGGGTGTAAATAACATATGTGATAATATGGAGACAGAGTACTCCGTAAAGGAGTTGAGAACAACGCGGAACTCTAGGGCAACCGCTCGTATACCCGCTCTCGAAAAGTGCCTCAGATATTGGCATACGACGCCAACAAACAGCACACCTGGCACACTCGTTGCTCTAGACATAATCCTCTGAATGTGCACGTTCAACAAGATACCTACAGAGAAAAATACGTCTATTGTGCGCCTGTGTTGCACATGTCTTGGGATCACGGGTACATCGGGATCGGGACATGGTTTGAAGGTTTTCTCAGACGGTGTTTACATTATACACATTCATGTATATATGGAATTTCTATGCAAGCCATAAGTAGCTTTAGGGTATTGAAGAGTTGAAATCACGGTGATGTTTTCAAGGTTCCCGCCACAGACATATATCAATGTTCATCATCATAACTTCAAGTTCAAGCCCTGGAGTTCCAGCTTCAACTTGAAGTTGTCTCTTGATGGATGTTTTAGTTATTCTAAGGCAACTTAATATCAAATCTAGAGTTTTCAAAAGGCAATATTTGTCAGCCTTACCCTGTTATCAATACAGTAAATACTTAGAAGTTTTATCTCTACATGCGCTGCGTGTTGGGGCGGTTGTTGGGCGACATTACCTACATATTATGACACTTCAACAGTACTGTGAGACATTACCTACTACCCTATCATGCTACATATTTATATATAACTGCCAGCCCGAGGAACTACTTGTAATTCTTACGGCAAGATCCCCGTAGTAGATATATGTGGCTCCCGTGACCATGTGGGCATGATCATACATATTTTAGAAGTATAATTAACCATTGAGATTGGAACCCTTTGAACCCAATAGGCCTGGTCAAGTGACACCGACCTTCTCCAAAACAGATACGCACAGAATGACTACACCACAGAATCCACTAGGGATTCATTATATCTAAATCAGACAATTAAATTCTCGACCAACATATCATACTAGTCGTGGAGACAGCCGGGCGAGACTTAAACGAAGTGATCGTAATATACGCATGGAATTGAATAATATTTGGGATAGGAACAAATCTATCTGTGTAGTTAATCACGAGCTACATAGTAAGTGTAATGTTTCTAAGGCGCCTTTCAAGTTCTGGGGCCCTGTTGTGACCAGCCCGAAAGACCCTACCCAGCAAGGGGCACTCCAGCCACCGGAGCCTCACCCCAACACCGCAAGCGATGTCCCTCATATCCCTCGAATCTAAGAAAATCAATTTTCCTTGTAGACCAGAATTCTGAATGTTGACTCAAACAAGGCAGGTTTAATGAACAGCAAAAGTGTAGCAATTTTAAATGGTGCAAGTAATTATCAAAATCTCCAACACTGGAAGAGATCTACGTATCAAGGGTACTGGCAATCCATTCCTCCATTATGACTAGGGGATGTTTCCTCGGTAAGCCCCTGTAGATCCCACCGGTCGCCCATCGTAACGCAGAATATGAGTCCACAGGCTCAATAGGAAGGAAAGTGGAGAGCCATAGAATATACGTGCCGTTCTGCCCTGGTTGATGGCACCCTGCGATGGGGCGTCTAGGGCTCTTGATTCCGAGTGAGATCAGATCTGATCCACTGCGATGAATGTCGTCTTGAGATCAATCAAGTTATTGAGTTGCTTAGTGTTAGTATGTAGAGGAGAAGTAGTTGCGCTTGCGTATTATTGAATTGAAGTTCTCGGGGTTAGTATGTGTTGTTGGTTGATGAACGGATTGTCTACTGAGAAAAAGACGATAACCAAGTGTAGATAAATAATTTTACTATATGGAGGTAGAAGAACCAGTGTTGCGACACCAAGATAATTGATAAGATCTTGTTCGAAAAGAAGGTTACATAGACTACGTAGATCTCTAAGGAAGTAAGATTAGGTGGTGATACATACCTCCATTCAACAAGGGCTACAGCGGAGACGTACAGCGCCTGAACTAATCACTTCAATCAGCAATTATTGATGGGTATTATGATCTTCATTGTCATTGCAAGATCTCTAATTACATGAGTTGTTTGTTTCGTCAACCGATATCTTTCACTTGTAGTGAACGGGACATTCAAACCTAGCTGGGCTTGTAGGGTGACTCTCATGGATGCCATCGCCGTCATGGAATGTAGGGCTCGTGCAATTTAGCACCAAGGGGAGCGCATTAGAGTTGATGACAAGATTCCAAAGGGAAGACTCACCAATGGAGGAGCTTGAAGACGCCCAATTCAGGGTTCTCGAGGTCCACACCCTTGCTTGAGGCATTCCAGTCACAAAAATGAACCGATTGTTTTTGATGCTAAAATGTAAACTGGATGACCAACACAAGACCCAAACAGTCGAATCTTTGAAGATAAAAGGCGTCTGTTCAATTGTTCAATCTATTATTCTTACCACACACTTCTCTTGCATTCTCTCTCTACCTTTCTTCCAAAATTTCCAAAAACCCTATCTACTCCTTTTAAAAGACTATCATCTTTAATTCTTTATCATTCAAAATGCAGTTCTCCATCAGCGCCGTTGTTCTCGCTTTCGCCAGCATGGCCACTGCCCTCCCCACTGAGGCCTCCAACAACGGTCTCCAGTCTCAGGAGCCCGGCCACGTCCGCTGGCCTGTCCCCGGCGGCATGTCCGTCAAGGAGGCCCAGTCTAAGTGTGGTGACCAGGCTCAGCTCTCTTGCTGCAACGTCGCCACCTACGCCGGTGACACCACTGATGTCAACGCTGGCATCGGTGGTGGTCTCCTCTCCAACCTGATCGGTTCTGGATCCGGTGCCAAGGGTGCTGGTATCTTCGACCAGTGCTCCAAGCTGGATGTGCAGAGTATGTTTCACTCCCCTATCTTAACTATCATCACTTTACTAATGATTTCCAGTCCCCATCCTCATCGCTGTCCCCATCCAGGATGTACTCAACCAGCGCTGCAAGCAGAACGTGGCCTGCTGTGCCAACTCTCCCTCAACTGCCGTAAGTCATCATTTCTAGTACATTTTCTCAGTTCATAAATCTAACTCGACTCACAGAGCAACGATCTCGTTGGCGCTGGTCTTCCTTGCGTTGCCCTTGGCTCCATCCTCTAAGCTTCTCGCTTCTCGATTCGGGTTTTTCTGGGGTTGAAAGTTGGAGGAGTCCTGCTGTATACCTTCATCTGTTATTTCTTCTTGCTTGTTAGAGATTTAATTACTCTTGATTCTGCGTCATGGATGTAATAATATCTCCATATAATACATAATCTTTCTTTATCACGCATGTCTCAGATCAACCTTATACTATCATAGACTATCACCTTTTTCCTTATTCCCAGAGACACTTGTAGATCCGGATACTTCCACACATATCGGAACGCTATGATTTGGCAGCTGGAGCAGTTCGAGTCAAAAGACAAGGTGTTTCTTATCATGGATCGCAAGAGCTGTAACTTCGAGGCTCTGAGTTACTCTAAATGGGATTCCAGTGGTATACACCAAGTCGACCTTTGCATTTACACATGCCAGTGGGTAGCAAACAATGTACCATTTGCTTTCAATTCATATGAATATTCGCTGTATTACCTTATAGAGATTCCAGCACAATTATGCAGTAAGCGCCTGGATACCGGCTTCGAGCGCACGAACATCCGCACCACGAACACGGGTTCCGAATTCCTGTCCATCCTTAACAAAAACAAACGTAGGCATGGCAGTAACACTGAACTGCTTCGCGACACCACCCATCTTATCAACATCGATCTGAATAAAGCGGACGTTCTCGTATTTCTCGCTCAGCTTTCCGACCTGAGGACCAACAGCTCGGCAAGGACCGCACCATGTAGCGTAGAAGTCGATTACCGTAGGACCGGAGGAGATCAGGGCCTTGAAGATGACCTCACTATGAGTGTAAAACAAAATTTAGCTGTAGAACCAATGAAAATACCCTTGAAGCCCCTTCCTGCAAGCTCTAACGGGGTCCTTACTTGTCAATGTTGGTGACTTTGCCGTGGGACTCCATTGGTTTGGCGGAGATTTTGCGTTGTTGGTAGTAGCGGAAGACTGCTTATGTTAGCTGGGTCGTATTTTAGCGGTGGAGCATGCGCTGCTCTTTGAGATGATGACGAATTGCGATTCAGGGTCACCCACCTATCCAGCACAAGAGGAAGATCAGGGTAATCTTGACATTCATTTTGGGTTCTGTGGATGTTTGTGGAAGAATGCGGGTGAGGGTGGAGTCATCATGGGTTGATGCACGTGACCATTTTGAACTATACAGAGCCCGTACGTTGGTGTTGACATGAATGTTCCTGGTTTGATGGTCTCAAGTTCCGATTTAGATAAATATACGGAGTTATGCTTGAGCATCCGAAGATTACTTGCTTTTTTTCATGCGTTGTTTCACTCTATAATCAACCAATGTTCCCCCAAGCATCTATCCCTTCAAGATCCCTGCTGATTTGAAATTTCCTTCTTGAAAAGATCTAGCAAATACCTTGGAGTCGGCTTATCAGGCTTTCAGATTCAAATTTTTATCTTGTGAATATCCCCCTTTCTTTACACCAGACAAGTTGTGCGCAGAGCTTGATCCAGTAGTGATCATAACGGCTACTTGGTCATTCCACGCATGATTGCATATGCCTCAACTAGAGCTCAAATGCAATGTGATTAGAAACGAATGGTTTCTATGACGCCATAACTATACAAAAGTTGTTTGTGATATGGGACATAGGATTACTACTAGGTGAAATTTATCAAACTAAGACCCACAATATGCGAAACTAGTATAAGCTCATGCAATCTTCAAATAATAAGGTTATAAGTCGAGATAGGCGCTGAAATGAATCCAAGTGGACGAAGGGATACTTGATAATTTATTACGAGTTTTTATTTTTGCTTAAGTTGAATCACAATGACTATAGGTAGGTCGGCATGGCCCTTTCCACTTTTAAGCGTCAATAACCCTCAGCACTGGGAATCATGACACCCCAAATTCAAAACAGCTTGATTGGATAAAGCTTTCGAATACATTCCTCCAAACTTCCCAAACCCCTCAATCAGAGCAATTAAAGTTCCCCGCAGCCCTAAATTGCTAGAGTTATCGCTAAAATCTCCGCAGTGATTTCATATATCCAAGGACATCCAATGAAATCAAATAAAGAAGTCTGCCGACCTGATTCATGTAAGGACCCGTGAACATTCAAGGTCATCGGAGCAAAAAAATGTAATGTGATTGGCCGCTAACAAGCCCCAGCATTCTCAATGAGCGAGACAGACATGGATGGCGTAGCCCTGGTATGCAGGGTACGGGGAAGGCAGGAGTAGGATAAGATAGTTAGGAACCATCCATCCAAGCACTTTCCCAATAGATACAAATGCAATATGCAAAGAAACACCAGCTCGAGGCACCGAAAACATTAGGAGCCTAATATATTGACATACACAATGATGCGCCAAATGTACGACGAGGAGTCCGAAAAGGACGATACTCTCTCCGCTATGAACAGTCATACTTCATTGAACGGGAAGCCTGATTCAACGGGCGCAATGCTCCGCCTTTCTCTTTGGGTTGCCTTCGCGGCTTGGATTGTTAACTTCGATAATGGATACACGGGCACTGTGCTCATTATGCCTTCATACAAGAAGGCTTTCGGTACTTGCAGCGACCTTATGGATCCGAAGACTGGCGAGGTTGTCGAGCAGTGCTTTATTACCCCTCTACAACAATCTCTCATAAGTCTGAACTACATGTTCATCGGTATCGGGGGCGGGGTATCTGCTTTATCAGGCCGCTTTTTTGGTCGCCGTGGTACGATTCAGATTGGGTGTGCGCTTGCTATCATCGGTGCTGCCGGGATGCTAGGTACAGGAGGACGAGGCCAGGGCAGTTTCGTGCATTACATGGTGTGTCGGTGTATTAGCGCTATTGGTCTTGGACAGTTGATATCCGCCAGCACAGCATACGGATCAGAGTGTATCGTCGCGCACAAGCGTGGGTTCTCGTTGGGACTGTATAATGTCGGACTTGCGATGGGGAACGTTGCTTCTTCTGCTGTATGTGCCGGATCGGCGCAGTTTGAGCCGGGAAATAATTGGCAATGGAAGACGCCGATCTTGTGTCAGATTCCAATGGGCATTATTCTTGGAGCCGGGATCTTGATGTTTCCTGAGTCGCCGCGATGGATCCTAAATAATGACCCTGAGAATGAAGAGGAGGCAAGAAGGGCTTTCGCAATGCTCTACCGGATGGATCCATTTGCGCCTGAAATCACAAATCAGATTGAAGAGGTAAAGGCACATATCAAGGCTGAGCGGACGGCGAAGAAGTCTGTTTCGTGGTATCAGATTTACTCGTCGCATAATATTCGGAGGACTTCTGCGTCAGCGTTGATCATGATTGGACTTTCGATTACTGGGATTCAATTCGTGCAGCCGTACGCCACTACCTTCCTTCGGGGTGCTGGGATGAGCAACCCATACTTGATCAACGTTATCATTGGCCTGTGTATTCTTGGAGGATCAGGCTTAGGTCCCGCTGTGGTTGAATATGGAGGACGCCGACTCGGTATTTTGGCTGGATACACAGTAATGGCAGTGTGCATGTTGATTCTATCGTCCGTCAGCACAGCACTAGGCCAAGATTCCGTGTCCAAAATCGTCGTCGTCATCCTCCTATGCTTCTGGGCCTTCATCTTCGGTGGAACAATTGCTCCTACAGCATATCTAGCATCTGTAGAGATGCACAGTGTCTCCTTACGAACATATGGACAAGCAAACACGACAATCCTATACGGTGCATTCTCATTCGGCGCCACCTTTTGGACGCCGTATATGTTAGATGCACAATATGGTAATATGGGACCCAATGTGGGCTACTTCTACGCTGGCGTGACGGTTATTATTACTGTGTTCGTTTTTCTGCTTGTACCAGAGACTGCTAGTCTTACTTTGGAGCAGATTGACGATCATTTCAATTCGGGACGTCCGGCTTGGAAGACTTCTGTGGCGCGAAATAAGGAGCTTGTTCAGCTTCGTGGCCGGGAGTTGCAGGCAAGTGAATAAGTTTGCAGAGCACGGCATTGATTTTGATGAATGTAACAATTATGGGTGTTTAATGTATAGTTCGTTTTACTGTATAGTTGGGATTAATACTATTGATAACAACTACTTTCTAATGTTTCATGTTAATGGAATAGATATACTATACGATTTCAAAACTGTCAAGTTGACAGTAAGTACCAGTAAGTAGTCATCTCATTGGAGATGGATAACTAAGATAGACGCGATAAATGATATTCAGATAATTGCCTTCATTCAGCCAAGAAAGTTTGCTCCCAATTCCGGCTGGGACTGGTATTTTGAGTATCACCAATCATTCGTAAGTCAGAGGTACTTTTTAATGGTAGAAGGACATTGTTGTAGCAAGAAAAGAGATTGATATAGAGAGAATGGTTGTATCTATTTACATAGCTTTGCTATCTTCAGCATCAAACACCAGGCTAAAAGAGCACAGAATGGCAAGGCTCAAAAAAAAACTTTACAGACAAGCCACACAGAAAAAGGTAGAAAGCGCTCAAAGGAAACGTGAAGGGAATGTAGGGTCAAAGCTGTACTAGACAGCTGTATAGACAAGGCAGTTGACGCTGATGTACAGGTAAGAAAAACAGAAGAAAAGAACTTCAATACTCCAGGGCCACAACAGAGGTACTGGATCAAAAAGTACAAAAAAGACTCCGAGTAAGATTGCCAACAGAAATGGGAGAAGGCTTTTCTGATGGGCCAAAGTGAGTTTCAGAGCCCATATTATAGGTACGAAGAAGTGAAAGTGGATCTGGGGGGAAGAACTGTTTGTAAAGGAGCGAGCGGCCTTGAGGGGCGCGTAAAAAAGTGAGGCTGTTGTAGAAGTCGAGGAAACGTATAAGAGGATTCAAATTGGCGTGATGTGAAGGTGTAGATGGAGTTAGAGAGGTCCAATCAAGAAGCTAACAGCTCATTGGGCGATAAGATAAAAGGGCTTCACAGCTCTGACTTAAGAGGCTCTTCGGGAACGTAATCCGCTCTGCGATTGTTCATCATTTCCTCGAGAATGTCAAGTCTCTCACGTGTTGTGCGAATGGCATGATCCATTTCTCGGTCCGAAACCTTCTCTTCGCGAAGTCGGGCGATGAGCTCACGTTCATCACCAACATTCACGCGAGGGGTTTTATGATTTGGCTCCGGCATTCTATGGTGGAGAGCTGGAAAGACCATTCCGTCCATGCCAACACGATCTTCGAGCCAATTCCAGAGCTCGCTCTCTTCACGCCGCCACATCTCATCATATGCAGCTAGCCGTTGCGGCAGACTTAGTCCTGGACAGCCTGCACTGTTTCCAAGCATGGATGGGGTTGAGGGTGCACGGAAGAATAGCAGGTAAAGTAGGAGCCCAACAAGCAAAATTGCGATGTTCCCACTCCAAAGCGGCTTGAGCATGCCTGTGAAAGGCTCCAGGATAGGTCGCAATGGCTCGAGTAGACCCCAAGACTCAGTTTGATTTGAATTGGCATCCGCAGTGGCTTTGATTGATGCCGCTGCAGACGACTCCTGAGCATCGGTATCACCCTTCTTGCGACGTCCCTTTCCTCGTCCGCCGCCGGGGGTTTTCCCACGGGGAACAACGCCTGCCTTGAGAGTCTTGATCAATTCGGTTCCAAAGGTGGTCTGTCCATCAATGGCACCTTTTTCAATCGGACCTGCAAATAGTTAGATTTTTGCTACATATACAATTTGATGGAATAAAAATATTCAACTCACCCTTTAGCCAACTTTTGCCTGTCCATTCGATGTTACAGGTCATTAGGAAGCGAGTATGGTTGTTGGGAGCCCATGTCAGAAGATATTTGGTCTTTACAGCAAAAACATTCCCACTGGGGACATCGGGGGTTTGAGTGGTCAGGGTGACAAGAACGAATTTCTCCAAATCCAAAAAGTCCAGGTTTTCGGTACTGATACACTTGGTTTGCTTCGGGCCGATGGGAGCATTCAGGGGCTTGATGTAGGAGTACTTCCGGACCCGACTTTCGTTGGTAAGTCCCTTTGCAGTTCCCTCAAACTGAAGCTCTCCAGACTTTTGGTTATCCACGAGGAACTTGGTCATGAAATCCGTTGACGCTGGGCCGAAAACAAGGGAATAGACCTTGCCAAGAGGTGCGGGAATAACCTCGTCCTTGATAACCTTTTCATATTGACCGTCCCCATTTGTGTATTCGGTGGGAGCATGTGTAGATGGACCAGGGAAGTCGTTTTCTTTGGGAGAACTTGCCTTGGCTTCACCACCAGAGTTTGGTCCGCTCGGTGAATTGCCGTTTCTAGATATCCCAGAAGGCTGACGACTCAGACCATTCTTCGCGGGCAATGATTTTTCACTGGCATTGGCACTGGCCCCAACCCCAAAGAAACTCTCAGCGTGGTCGCCTTCTTCGTCCTCATCATAAATCTCATCCTCGTCCGAGACATCGCTTTCAGTGTCGCTTTCATCTTCGCCTGCGCCAACCTTCTCTGTCTTGTCACCGGTGCCATCTGTGACTCTTGTGCCATTCACAGAGCTCTTCAGTGAAGGATGATTGATTTTCCAAATGTTGACCATAAGATCATAAGTTGATTCACGGCTCAGTAGACTTCGGAAAGTGTGACGGGCATGGAGTGTTTGAATAGCGATCGCGTTCGGGAATACCATGGCGGTGTTTTCCTTTTCGATGGCCACTACTTCATCAAAGCTAATGACTAGGGTAGTCACCCAACCCAGAATGTTGCTGGAAAAACATATGTGGCCTTCAGAGATATAGATACGACCAGCCAAAATGATTTCACGCTGGAGCGCACAGCTGTAATCTTCAATCAGGTAGTCATCCTCTGGTACACTTCTAAATAATTGATGGAAATCCCGGTTGCGCTTTTTACTTGCGACGGCAAAGCCGGTCAACCGAGGGACACTCGAATTGACCCCAGGGATGCCAAGGTTGATAGCACTGGCACCAATCGCTCCAATTGTTGACGTGGTTGCACCGGACGAGCCTCGATGTCGACGTGCAAGTCGACTACGCACGCTACCGGTGCGCCGCATGCCACTACCAATATCACCATCGATGATACTCCCAGTCGGGGGAGTATGGTCTCCAGTAAGGACACCATCTCTAGGTAGCGATATCGTAGATTGAGATTCAATTACATCATCACCAGGAGAGCCTAAAAGGGATGAGTCAAGTGGCCTTTCGTATGCCATATGCACTGCCTGCGCCGCACGTTTGTCTTCTAGCTTGGCAGCCTCCTCGTCTCGTCTGTATACAGTCGTGTTCTTGCGCTTATCACCCAATGGTGTCTCTGGCTTTGTGACTACTACACCATCGGCAGTAGAAATTACCTCGCCCGCCGGTGCATCCACATCCAAATGACCGAAGTTAAGATCGCCAGCCCCAAGAGTCTGCACGGTACTGGGTTCAGAATCATCGCCGTTATTCCTGATAACCCCTCTGGGAGAACCGATATCTTCCGTACTAGCTTCCGCCTGGTAGTCGCTAGGGACAATAGTTCCCGTCTGGGACACATTGCGATTTTTTTGCGGGGCGTTTAGCGTATTGGTTATGGAGGATGCGGCATTTTGGGCGGCAGAGAACATCGAGGAGAAAAACCCACCCTGTTGACCAGACGTGGCCTTAGGGGTCTTTGCTTCTTCCAGGGGAGTTAATGTCGACATGGAAGTGGATAACTTGCTTGGGCCGTGAGCCGCAGAAGCAGATCGAACTCGGCGATGGGATATCATGTTGCCAGAGGGACTCACCGTGATGCCGGTTCCAGAGATAGAGTTTCGGCCAGGAATAGATTCAGGCGAATCCATGATATCCGAGGCTAAGATTTGAGAGGTGGAGGGTCGGTGTTCAGTCGGAGTCGGAGGAGTTACGGTAGTCGCCGGCGCCGGGAAAGGAATGGCTGTTTGGGGAGGTGTGTTCGGCAACGGACTGGCTTGCAAAGAGCGCGGATTATCCAGCTTCGTATCGAGACTTGGAGATTTGGTCTGTATCGGACTAGGAAGAGGCGGAGGAGCATCCTGAGATGCGTGCGTTTGCGCCCGTTTGGAAGACAAGCTGCTGCGTCGGCTACTAAACAGACTCCTGCCGCTTCTACTGTTGCCGGACTTCGATGAGGCCGTTTCAAGATCCTCAGTGGAAGCCTTTTTATCGGGCACAACGAAAGCATCCTTTAATCGTCGGCCTGGTGAAGCGCTACGTCGCTTGCCATTGGGATCAGCTGGGACGCCCAGCGTCATACCCGGGACACTGTTTGCTCTCGGGTGATTTTCAGCTGTATTCGATTCCGATCCGGTTGCACTTGGACCGCTGACTGCTGATTCACCATCTGCGTGCGCGTCGTCGGCATCGGCAGTGGGGGCGGCATCCGCCGAGGTGGTCTCGATGAGAGGGGAGGAGGAGGTGTAGAAGCCAGTGTGAGAGTTGTGAGAGGTAAGCGGCGGAGTTCTAGATAAGTGAGCATCAGTTAGTTTCAGGGCGCAATACATTTAGAGACAGGGATGTGGTCTAGAGCTTGGCGTACCTGTCTGGTTCGGAATCATCGGTCAACAGATTGATGACTTCGTTCTCCTGGGGAGCAGAGCTGTTGACAGACGAGGGAGCTACCGAGTTCGTTGCGGATGTGCCACCGTTAGATCCATTTGAGGGAATTTCTTGCAATTCCTGCTCTGTAATGGAGCCAGGCACATCGGGTTCGTCTGAGCTTTTCTGGTTCTTCTTCTTCCGCCTACGCTTGAGGAGCTTCGAAAAACCGCTGGAACCAGCCTTTGCGGTATCCGGAACCTCTCCGGCCTGTGTCTTGGGCCGTTCTGAAGAGTCAATCGATGAGCGGCCATTGCTCCGACTCGATGATTCGATCGTATCCGACTCGGCAGATACCGTCCAGGCACGACGCGACCTGCTCTCACCTCCGTCTTTGAGACTTGAGGATGAGGAGTTGGCCATGACAACGGATTAGACCCGAAGAGAGATCAAGGGGCTGAGTGTATTCGAAAGGACAGACAACATCAAGGGCTTTCTGCTGTGTCGACCCGGGATGAAGTGGTGGGGGCGGGTTTGCTGACTAGGAAACCGGAAGTGTCCCCTGATGCACGTAACGAGGGGAAAGTAGCAGCTCCCTTAGTCAGATGCCGAGGATATGAACCACATACATTGCAGGGATAGTCATGGGCTCGGGTATTTTTAATTGTAAAGATGATATTGTATAATGCTCTCGCGGATATTCAAATCATTCACTGAAAGACACATTATTTTTTTTTCCCATTATTTTTCTCCTGGTGTCTTGACCTATTGCTGTTCGTAGCTGTTGGGGTTTCTCCACTGCGGATGTGACAGTTGTACTGTTAGCTTCAGCCTTGGAGATCTTAATGCGTATGCGGCTGTTTTCAGACAATCGTATAATGGCAATGTTCTAATTGTTCTCTTTTGCTGAATTGAAATAGACTGATTTTTGAGAATAAATAACATATTCGTTTTCTTTTCTAAACTAGAAAAAGAGTAAAGAACTTGGTCCTTGTAGACACCAGTACGTACATTGCACTGGTCTATATTGTACAGTCAGCGGATACCGATAACGATAAGATCCCTTCGTCCTTGAATCCTTATCGTCCACACCGTTTGAATGCCCAATACTTTCAACCTTGAATACAAGCTTCACCAAATTCTACTTATGACCCTTGTCGCTCTTCAGCACAATAACCCCTAAGCTCAAATTAGGAATGCCTTCTCCTTGAAACTCACAACTTTGACTTCTCAAACATGGAGGCCGCTCCGCTTACTCTTGTAAGATACCCACACCCCTCTCCCCGCATAGTTGCTCTAGCTAACTTAACGTCATAAGGCCCACACCCACGCACGAAATGCGGTGCTCGAGACCCGGAAAGCTAATCCTGTCGCAGCGAGTGAAGAGCATGATCTTGCCGCTGGCGAATTTGCAGCAGCAGCTCACAACAGCACCGACCAGGAGGTGAGTTACTCATTTCCGCCCGACCTCAAATAAGAGAATGCTCACGAGGACGTCATGGATAGGCTCTGCGGACCCTTCAACTGCTCGAACAACACCATAAAAAACTGGCTGAGATCCTGAGGTTTCAACACGAACATCCTGCCCATACACCAGACGCGCAGGGTGCTACAGCCTCTCCGAACCCGGTTACTCCATCCTCTACGGATGCTGGAAATACGAAGGCGGGTGTTCCCTCTAACCAGGATGCCCAAAGCCAACCCCCAAGGCTTCCCGGAAATCCTCGTATGTTAAGCCGAGAGTCATCATCAATCGCTAGTAACTTAGCATCAGCTCGAGGTATTCCATCTCAACCCCGTGGATCGCCAGCCTCACCAACACTCTCAGCACACCAAGCTGGAGCTAAAATGTCAGAGGGGCCATCGAAAATCAGGACCGGAGAGGCACGATTGCGGGATGTCCCCAATAGGCAGCGCTCTAACCGAACAACAACAGCTAGACAGCCCTGGTCGCCTCCATTGCCCAGCCCCACCGATGTTACCGCTCAACAAGTCGTTCCTTCGGAGTCCAGCGAGGCTTCGCATCGTAAAACGAAACCCCCGGCAGCCGACGAGCCATTCCAACGATTCTATTCTACGTTCGAGGGACTCATCTCCAAAATATCCGCACCCCTGGCATTTGCAGGCCTACCTCTTGGAACAGGAGACGCTGGACAACAGCCCGGCACCTCAAATCGCAAGTCTTCTGCCGAGACGAAGCTGGATTATCAACACGCGACTTCCGATAAAGGTAACACATTCGCTGAGCCAGATGTGAACCGTCTATTCTCCAGGGCTGCATTGCGATCGATTCGGGAGAATCCAGGGGCTTTTACCGGGAATACGGCAGAGTCCTTTTATGTTGTCCCTACAACCGGTGGAACGATGTCCTATGCAGGTATCCTGACACGAGCCGAGAAAGAAGGGCGCCGAAGCAGCTTAGATGAAGGCGAGGATGATTTTGTGGACGCACGAGAAACCCCATCCTCACCCGAGATGCGCCAGAGCGCCGGTAGCTCCAACAACCGGGCCAAGCGCCAAGGCACTGGAGACAAACTTACGAGCCTGCAAAATCCTAAGACCCTGGAAGAACTTCAAATGGAGAATCAAGCACTGAAGCATTTGTCTGATGAGCTCTCGAAACGACTTCATATGTGGGAAGTCAATGCACAATCATCTTCTATGGCTTTACAGCAATCATTGCGAGCAATTCACCAATCTCCTGGCTCACATGGTCCTTCTGGAATACCCTCTCCAGTAGCTCAGATGTCTACTGCGCCTGCCACGTCGGACTCAGCTGACAGAGTAAAGGAACTAGAAGACATTGTTCGACGCGGCGAACAAGAACTAGATCGGTTGGGACGAGACAATGATAAATTGAATAAAGTCCTTGGGCGATACCGAGACCGCTGGGAGAAACTTAAAGAAGGAGCAAAAACACGACGTGCGGGAGGCCAATCTGCTGATGGTCAATCCAATCCACCAACGCCGGTTCTGAGCTCCAGGACTCCTAATACTCCGCTCTCGCCACAGCCAGATTCCGACTCGAACGATATACCAGCTACCCCAGTGATCTGAAGCAGAGAAATTGAACATTGTCTCTATTCTATTTAATGACCAAGATACATAGGATAGTGTCTATTAGGAATAGATCATAAAATATACATATTTTGGAGTAGCAGCAGAAAACCTTCCAGCTCCCATGACACACAAGACATCAAAAAAGCGGGCAGATAATAAATGATCTTGGATTCCTCCGTCCAACTCCTAGTAAGACAACCTTGGGGTTTGGTTGAAGACCCTCAGCCACATCCCCGAGCCAAAATTAGCTTTACCGACAGAATTGATACGTCGATTGTTTTTTTTAAAATAAAAATAAAAATCGAGGAACCCATTCGTTATTTCCATTTGCCACTTTATATTGAACAAACTAAGCTGGGTTGGACACCTGGGCGTAACCTAAGTTGTTGATAAGAATTGATTAGTTTATACTTCTGGTCTTCGTATACCATCGTGTGGAGACTGCTTAGAAGGATTGCTCCATTCGTGTGGGGCTGGGATCTTTTCCTGTCTCCGCTGCCTAATTACTAACGACAATAGCAATTAAGATTAGCTTGAGCCCCGCGATATTTGAAGCATTCGAGTTTGGACACGGACAAAGCTATGACACGTGGTCATATCGCCTTCAAGGTGTCATAATGGCTGCTTCAAATAAACTGTGCAGCATCTCTGAAATGTTGTTATACCTCTTGCGACGGCTCCTTGTTCCAACTGTACACATTTTTCAATATTGGGGGTGCTTCAAGTTGCTGCAGCTGCAGTCTACCCTCTTATGGCCAAAGTAGGGTCGCTGCCCAACTACATGCTGTAGAGGGAAACAACACCCACACTCACCCAGATATCCTGAGGGTATTTGGTCTGCGAATCAGGATCGTCCCCTGGAGGAAAGTAGGAATACTGAGATAGAGACCGTAAGGGAGTCCGAAGGAGAAGAGATCTGAATTGCTAGAATGATCCGATCACATCTTAAATACAGAATATCAATGACTTATACCGCTATAGCGGGGTATTACTGTAGTGGGGAGTATATTCCCCACTACAATACCTACTACCATGCATGTGTGTAGGTACCTGGTAGTGTAAAGTAAGCGAATCTCTTGCTAAGTGGACTAACACGTCTTGATAAGTGTGTGATGGACTTGTATTTGGCTCATCGCCCTCATTCAATATTACGAAAAGCACTCTCAATCCGTCCTACCGTCTCGTAGCCCTGTTTTTTGGGCCCATCCTTTTCGTGATTCTTGATATTTCCTTGAAGAGTGTTCGGTCTTTAAAGAAAGTATCTATTCTATTATCTTTGAATCAAAGAACCCATGGCGGTAGAAAGTCGATTCCCAAACGTGCATCTGATTGGGTCAGGAGGCATTTCCTCAGTCTACCAGGTCGACTGCGGTATTGTTGTGAAAGTCCCAAACTCTGATGAGTTTTCGAGACAGCAATTTCTCAAAGAGATTGAGATTTACAAAAGGTTTTCCCGACAGACGGCCTGCGCGTTCATTGTGCAGTGTTTCCACCTCACTGACGACGCAATCTTCCTTGAGAATATGAGAGGTGATACTCTTGAGATCTATGACCATACAAAGGTCTCTATTGACTAGTTGAACAGACCAATGTTTAGCTATCCGTATTCAAGGAAATCACGATTATGACTGGGAGAAGTGGGTTGTTATACAGGTGAACAAACTGGAACCACTGCACCTACGACTTGCGTGGATGAACGGTATCACCCAAGCAATTGCCTTTCTTGAATCTCTTACTCTCGCCCATGGCGATCTCCGACCGGAAAATATTCTTCTCCACGACAACAAAATCAAGGTAACTGATTTTGACAATACGGCACCATTCGGAACGCCATTCTGGGTTTGCATGGAGCCATGGGGAAGAGAGTTGACGGAACCAGAAATAGGCTATGATACCCCTGGTTGTCCAGCTGGGCTTCTGGGACCTCGGACTGAGCAATTCGCCCTTGGATCTATGTATTATTATATTAACTACGGGATGGCAGTATACGAGGACAAGACTCTCACAGTCAGTTGGCGTGATCGGGGTATTGCGCGCAGGAAATTATTTCAGGACATGCAGTTCCCAGTCCTAGACTGTGATCCGATGATCGATGAATTAATTCATAAGTGCTGGCACAATCAATTTCCCACAATTGCAAGCTTGGCGGCGGCCACGAAGCAATTGTTTGACAAAAGATGTAGCCGTGAAGAAAACGAAGCCGTGGAGGGAGGAAAGGATGAAAAGATAGCATCAGATGGAGACGAGGCTACAAAAGCTTTTTGTCAAAAATTACAAGAAGATGGTCTGTTTGACTTTATCCGCTCGCGCCAGTCTTGCTGATCTCGTTCAGAGAGATTCGGTCATGGAATCACTAGCCCAGAGGGTCGTTTGGTTATTCCTTATGTTGAGTCAATCGAGAACCGCAACGAGTGTCTTCAAACCAATAAATCTACTTAGTAGTAATACGTATCGCGAATTATATTAAATCCTCTCTATCCTTACTTGAGCTCACCTGTTTTGTCCGATGCCATGTGATTTCCCCGTGTTCTATAGCTTCGTCTAAAGCGAGTCGTTTTACCAGGGGAAGAATACCTGAGTAGAAATTTTATAGTAATAAATGAATGACAAAAATCCAATCAAATATAGAGTGAGCAATAATAATTGGTAACAACAGAAAGGCCCAGTGCGCTGTTTCCAACTATACTGCTGGCTGCTGGCTGCTGGCTGCTGGCTCGACCTAGTTCCCTCAAACTTAAACATAAGCTCATCATCCCTTGAAGCAGGTAAAAATGTTTCATGTTTCGTTCAAGGCCTCTGATGCAACTCGCAACTTGTGCTTCGCTCAACCCTAAACTTGTAATGTTTTTTAGCCGCATGAATGAAGCTCCACTTTACTAAATTCACGTAATAGAAAAGAAAAAGGACTAGAATAAGGCGTGCCAGAGCCTAAGCGAGCGTTGGTCAATGCGGCTCTCAGCCCTGGTGAAATGGCCAAACTTAATGCACCGACAATTGGCGATCGAGCAGACCGCTAACTTATCATGCTATGTATCACAAATTTAGCTGGGAGCATTTCTGATGTCATCTCAGTGAGAATGGGGGTTTTTCTTTCTTTGCTCTTTCCAGAATTTCCAGAATTTCTCAACGGAACTTGGATGCATGGTTTCTCAGCACAATTCGCCAACCGGGCAGGCCGACTTAGACAGTCTCCACATCAAATCTCGGGGTTCTGCGCTGTTCAACCCGGCATCGTGGCCAAGTGGGCGTGATACTTCCGAGCGTGGCCGGCGCAGCCACAAAACGTGGCCCATTGAAGATGATATATCATCACGGAATTCAGCGAAATTCCAGAAACTACCCTTCCGGCAGTACATGCTACTCTGTCACGGTGCTGATGCGGAGTACACGTTGATCTGATCTGCAAGCTGGGGCGGCACATAGAGCATGAAACAGCTACCCCGTAGTGAGTACAAGCAATGGTACGTCAGATTGAGTCGTCATTCTTCTCAAGAAGCCGGACTGGTATCTACATGTAGAGTGTATTTTCGGTTAATACGGAGCAAGACCGGATAAAAAATCAGACCAGAGTACAAGTGGCATACAATTGTGGGATATCATTTTTTGTCGCGGTTAAAGTCCGAACGCTCCGTTGCATGAAACTCTTTGCAACCTGCTTAAACGGGGCCATGGCCGACCATTAAATCTGCACCTATGTCCCTTCAACAGGGACGAGAGCTCAGACAATAATTTCAAAGTCCCTCCACGCAAGGAGTTCTAAATTTATCCCGGAAAAAAAGAATGTACGTGGAAAGCCCACTCGTCTTCCGTGCCTGGAACCTTATTTCAAAATAGCTTCAGTCCTCTGTGGTTATCCCTTCCTAACTGCTTCGAATGGAGAGAAAGCCGTTTGAAGATCTTCAATATGTCATTGGTGATCAATCCATGGAACATCAATGGTGAAAACCTGTAGAGAATCAAATTGCTTTAATTTGGGTAATTTGTTGACCTCGAGTTGCCTTGATCCTTGGTAGCTCAGGAGTCATTGTGGGTCTCGATTACAGGCACGAAAAAAAGCCAAGCTGGGTGGCTTGAAAAGTGGCTGCGTTGTGTGCTTGGGACGGGAAATGATGCCGGATCCACCCAAGCACATTAGCACATGGCACTAAATTCAAAACATGGCAAGAGTAGTAAAGATTGGCATTATCAAACAGGAAAATAAAATGAAGATCTATTGGCTAGATCATTTCGCTCTTTTCCGAGTGGAACATTGAATGTATGGTCCATAAGGCTAGGTCAATTGCTTGACGCTAAAATCTCTGCCAGCCGCGATCCGTGAACTCAATTCGGCGCTGAAAATTTTATAGTGGGACAATCCTAAGACTGCGAGCTGCTATTTTAAAACTGCTTTCTACAATTCACCTGGGACTCTGTTTCATCCTGTAGCTAAACTCCTGCGGCTGCAGCAGAAGCCCTGCATATGGAGTTTTTACGGTGTCGGAGCTCTCGACACGTTGTTGGATAATATGCAAGATGTAGAATTTGCAATGTACATAATGTACATACTTCTGTACAGATCGGATCTAGAGTATAAGCGAAGGAGACGGTGGATCTCACTTAAGACTCTAAACCATATAGATCTTAGTGTGGAAAGGCTTTTTTTCGAAAGGATTCCCCCAAGGAAAGCCACGATAACTACCGTGACTAATTCCATAGATCTTAAATGCTTAGGACATACTTCGCATTCTCCGCACATATCACAATGACGGTTATTAATTCAAAAACAGGGTTTTGATTAACATACCGAACCAGACAATCAATTAATTTACATAGCTATCAGGTTTATTGTTAGCTCAGTGTTGTAGTTTTTTTGGGTCATCAAATTTGGGTCTCAGGGCTTCCAAGGATTCGGCTAAGACAGGACCAGGTTCGGCCCCATCTAGATCAGGAACCTACCGGATCTAAGAAGTAGGAAATACTGGAGTACACCGAGCTGTGGCCCACATCGAGGATAAGGCTTCCACCTGGACACCATGAGGGATCCCATGCAGGTTTTAAGAGTTCGCATCGAAGTTTTTTCCCACTACTGCACCTCATCCCGTCCATTGATGCGGTGACCATTCGTTACATTCCACTCGTTTAATTTCGCCATTCATTAATACAGTCACTCATTTATATACCTGCAGCGTTGCCCCAATGTCCAAATACCATGCCCGAAGACATACAATGGTGGAGGACGTGTGTGTCCCGAAGCACTTGCTGTCTACAGCAAAGTTCGATTCACCATGGGAGATGAAAAAATGGGAGAAATCTCTCCCCGAAAATGATCGTGTCCCCTATACACTGGCCAGATCTGCAAGCCAAAAGCAATCTAGCGGTCTCTCGCGCTCTAAATCTCTTGGTGGTCTTGCTCGTTCTGCTAGTCTTTCTACTTTGCGGGTTCCAAAACGCCCCGATGCTACTCGACCGCGTAGCAACCCTCCTGCATTACAACGTATGTTTATATACTTTATCTTTTCTGTCTTTTCTTTTCCAAACACTTGCTAATCTTATAACGTTAGTCTGGGATGAGTTCAAGCAACCTGTACCATTATCACCGCCCCTGGAGCAAGACGAACCTATCACGCCTATCAAAGAAGCCGCCGTCCATGCCAGTCCCCCAATGAGCGCTAATAGCTCGGATACCTTTGCTAGTAGTCAGCGGAGTAGTATGCAAGATGTGTATGAAAAGGCCAAACTGAGAAAGGTTGCTCTTCAACGAAAATACTGGGTGCGACTTCTATTCGAAATCGGCTTCTATACGTTCCTTATTTTGTTCATATACTTCGTCTTGATCGGAATGCCCCTTTGGAAGGGTGCAGTATGGTGGCTCTACTGGGTTATCAGCAACAAATTCGTCATCCCAGGAGGATGGGCAATTCTTCTTGGTCTGGCATTCTTGTAAGACTCAATACCCTAACGTCGTATCTTGATATTGATTACTGACTTGAAATCTTTTTGAAACAGATATGCTTTCTTGCCGCTCCTCATTCTTTTTGAAAAGGATCCCCCAGCAGTGCTGGTTCCTACCGATGCAGATCTTGAAAAGCAAGTATCAAATGCAGAGAACACAGCCCTGCTTATTCCCTGCTATAAATCTGCACAGATTATTGGTCCAACTCTGGACGCTGCTCTGAAAATCTTTCCTGCTGAGAACATCTTCGTTATTGCTAATGGAAACTCGGAAACTCCACTCGACAACACGGAAGACGTCTGTCGCCCGTATGGAGTTAATCATCTTTGGGTACCTGTTGGTTCAAAGATCGTTGCCCAGTTCGCTGGTTGCTACGCTGCAAAGGGATTTGAAAATGTTCTTCTTATCGATGATGACTGCGCACTTCCACCGAATTTCCCCGTCGTCAGCAACAGATTGACGAGCTCCGTCAGGTGTATTGGATACACTATTAAGAGCGTTGGACCTGAATCATCCAAGGGAACATACTGTCAACAGGCGCAGGATCTCGAATACAAAATGTCCGGTATCCAGCGAGCTTTCTTTGGTATGCTGGGAAGTGCCACTTTCCCTCATGGTGCTATCTCTTTATGGAACACGGAGTTTCTCAAGCAAACATTCAATGAGCATCCTGGTTTTTCCGTATCCGAGGACTGGTTCTTCGGAGATGCTTGTCGACGACTTGGAGGTCGAATTACCATGTGCTCATCTGTTTTCGTCGAAACCGAGACACCATCAGCAGTATTTTTCGCTAGAGGTGGTAGCCGCGGTGGATTCGGCGAAATGACTGTCTTTAAGCAACGATTTAAGCGATGGAACTTTTTCTTCGTTATCGGAATGTACTATGACCTCAAGTACATCTTCACGAGCTGGAAGCTCGGCTGGTGGGAGATCGGAGCCAAGCTCTGTGTTTTCCAAGAGGTATGTATCACTTATTTATAAACTCCCTGACGGTGATTCTCAGTTACTAATCCTCAATTACAGGTGTACGAAACTCTCATTTATCTTCTCGCTCCTTTCGTTTTACCCATCTCTTTCTACGTCCGCCCCTCATTCTGTGGTATTCTCCTTGGTGCAACTATTGGCATGTACATTGTCAACGTGTTGGTGTTCAATGAGATCCACCTCCGACTTAAGAAAGAGCGCATCGACTGGAAGGTCCTTATTCTATACTACACATTTTACAAGATTGCTTTGACTGGTATCAACGTTTTCAGCTGCTACTGGTCGCTATACAAATACGCTCGCTACTTTGCCAAGCGCCATCCAAAGGTCATTGAGGACGAAGAGGCCATTGGTGTCGTTCTAAGTCTTGAACGCGAAGTTGACTCGGAGATTCCCACCATCCAGGAGAACGTTGCGAGTACTGTTATTCCGCAGGATGCAGATGCTAACCGAGCATATAAAAGATTGACTTTAACTAAGGTTGAGGCTCCGCCACAAACCATGGATGAATTTTCACACGGACCGTGGGTATAAAAAAAGCCCTGCCCTGTACATAATATTTAATACACATAGTATCAAAATACACACGCATATGAACATTTCAATATTTTATTCTCATTTATTCAGGACAATACTATGGTATAGAATTTTGAGTCGTTCTTAGCTAGACTGGTTGGAGTTGTTCATCCCTTCACCGTGAAGGTGGTGTTTCCTCTGATATCCTCAGAGCTGCTGCCAACCAATACAGTAAACTGACCAGGCTCAACGACATATTTCATCCGACTGTTCCAAAGTCCAATATCCTCGATCTTGATTGGGATTTTCACCTTCGTAGTTTTTCCGGCAGGAATCACAACCTTATCAAAGCCTTTCAGTTGCATATTCGGAACAACCACCGTCGCAATGTCATCGGAAATATAAACTTGAACAACTTCTGTCGCTTCGCGCGTTTTATCGGTATTGGTGACATCAACGCTCACAGTGACTGTACTATCGGTCGCCTTGACGGTGCTGCGATCTACGGTGACAGTGCCATATTCAAAGGTCGAGTAACTCTTTCCATAGCCGAAAGGATACCACGGAGTAGGGTTACCAATAACATATTGGTGACCAAAGACAATGGTACCATTATTCTCGATGTATCCAGAATCGGTAATCTCACGGGCTGAGTTCAAATAGTCGTAGTAAACCGGCAGATCTCCAACGAAACGCGGGAAGCTGACTGATAATTTACCAGATGGGTTGTAATCACCGAACAAGACATCAGCAAGTGCATTTCCACCTTCCTCGGAGGGATAGAATTGCTGCACGAGTGCTGAGGTGCTGTTGGAGATCCAGACATCTGTTATGGGCTTGCCGCTAGATAGGACGACAATGGTTGGGACTCCAGTGGCGGCAATGGCCTTGATTAGAGGACCTTGTGCACCTACAAGATCAAGGTTGTCTTCGTCGACGTGCTCGCCGGTACTGTGTGATGTAGATGTTAGCAATTATTCTCTGACAAATTTTAGCGCGTGTCAAGTTGTACTCACGTCGCGTTTAGCCCTGTCCATAATTCTCCTTGGTCGCGCGACCAGGTTCCTACAACTACAACTGCAACATCGGACTTCTTTGCCACTTCAACCGCCTCATCGAAACCAGACTGGTCATTACTCCACTGTACGCATCCCTGTGCATAATTGACAGTGGCTTTATTACCAACAGCAGCTTTGATGCCGTCCAACGGTGTGACACCTCGGTACTCGCTCTTGTAAACGACATAATCGCCATACTAGATAATGTCAGTAACTTGGAAGGGACAAAGATAAATTTTATCAGAAATCAATCTGTCACTCACGTTCATGACACCTGAAGCCATGGGTCCAATGACAGCAATGGTACCGGATTTCTTCAAAGGCAAAGTTTGGTTGTGGTTCTCCAGGAGAACTATCGACTCCTTGTCCAAATCTCTTGCCAGCTGCTTGTGCTCTGGGGTGTTGATGAGCGAAGTCCACTGACTCTCTGGTGCAGCAGGATATGGATTCTCGAAGAGACCCATTTCAAACTTCACCCGCAGCAATCTTGACACAGCGGTATTGACGAGATCAACATCAAGTCTCCCCGAGTCGACCATTGATGGAATCTTTTGAAAGTTGCTGTATTTTGTGTTAGCCCAATAATCATTTTCCTTCTTGAGGAACTTTTTCAGGGAATGCCCTTACAAGGAGCCGCCTCCCATTTCTACATCCAGACCCGCATCCAATAATTGTTCTGTGACAGAATTCATGTCTATAGGATTGCTCTCGCACATCTTGAAATAGCTGCACAATCGATCGCTACCACCAGCATCGGTCATAACAAAACCCTCGTAGCCCCATTCTTCTCTGAGGATCTGAGTAAGTGTTTGATAGTTTGCAACCATCGGAACTCCATCGTAGCTATGAGCATATTAGCTTCTTAAATAGTCACAACTAGCAAAGGAAATGGGTAACGCATACCAAGAGTAAGCAGCCATGATACTCCACACTCCTCCATCCACAATCGCGCGCTTATATGATGGCAACCATCTAAAAGAAAATCAGTACTTCATGGACCCGACGAATGTAGTTCAAACTTACGTTGTGCGCAACTCTCTTTCACCACCACGAACCGGTCCAGTATTTATTCCCTGTTCAGGCATGCTGTATGCTGCGAAATGCTTCACCATAGCCGATACATTCTTGCTCTGAATACCCTTAACGTAGCTATAAGACATCTCGCCAGCTAGAAAGGAATCTTCGGAGAACGTTTCTTCGACCTATGAATCCAAGCTCGTTAGAATATTTCCAAGGGAAAAAAAAGAAAGGAGCTTCTTACCCGACCATACCGAAGTTCACGGGCTAAATCAGCTTCGGGGGCGAAAAGCTGAGTCGCACCCAGAGCACGAGCTTCTTGACCAATAACTTCACCCATTTTTTGAACAAGCTAAGACGGATTAGCTATCTTCGCACTAATATGACAAGAAGATACATCTTACACTCGGGTTCCAAGAGCTTCCAATGCCGATAGGAGAGTTGAAGATGGTAGCATTACCAATCAAAAATCCATGAAGACCTACAATGATCATCTTAGTGCCCAATTTCGCCTCTTGCTCCCTTGTAATGTCTTACCTTCCGTTTGCACAATCGCGGGAATACCAAGCGTAGTATTATGCAGCAGATAGTCCTGACCTCGCTTGATATTATCTGCCAGCCAATCCCACGGAATAGCATAGCCAACTATTAAATCTCAGCATCCACCACAGCATGTTCTTAGCATTTCTCAACCAATGTCTACGTACCGTAGAACATGCCCGCCTTCATCTCCATATTCGCCACCAATCCGCTATAGTTGAAGGCGCCGGTTGTCGAGTCCATCCAATTGGTGATGTCTCCTATGGATCGGAATAATATTAGCAGTTGGCATATCATTGAAAGAACAATCAAAAAAAAATTCACCTTGCATCAATTGCGACATCTTGTCTTCAATGGTCATTCTCCCCAATAAATCCTTTACTCTTTTTTCTACCGGTGCACTAGCATCCTTGTAGAGCGGAGTAGAAGACCCGATTGCTCCAGATACAAATGTACCCAGCAGCTGGAGGAGCAATAAGCCCTCCGAGAAACCTTTAACAATCATATTGAGGACGGAAAAGCACTTCAATCGAAAAATTCTATACCAAGACCCGGACAGGCCAATTCTCAAGAACCGGAAATCCAAGCAGAAGACCAAGAAAAAGATCTGTCCCTCACGGGGATCAACTCAACACGGGGCATTCTCGCATTTAAACCCCAGCTCGGAGCTAAGAGCTCATATGCAATTAACGAATTAATTGCTTCCGCGCGGGGATAATTGACAGTAATCAAATCGGTAACGCGTGAATCAGGCCGTGCGAAGCCCGCCAATGTGGCACGCGAAGTATTAGATCGAACTCTGGCATTGAGGTTTCGCAGCGCCGGAGATGAATTGATCATGCGGTATAGGATGGCTACGGTATTATGCCGGAGGAGTGGAGTAGTTAAGATTCATCGGCGGACGCTAAGACTAGAAGGAGACGGAGTATGGTCCCCGCGTGGGGCAGACTTGGGGATTGTGGGGTTGGACTACCTTGTTATCATCTCTTCATGCAGCGTTCACGGGTAAATTGGTTATATTATAGGATAACACGGTGATTGGGAAAGTTGTGATTGCTTTCAAATGTTGGGGGTTTGAGTATTTAACTGTGCCCAGGTGATCGTGGAGGATGAAACAACTGTGCCGTTGAGATAAACGGTACAGTTGTCTTATGCTTCTGCAAGGACTGCAGCCGAGGCGGGGCTTTGACTATGGCATGTTGAATTCGGCTAAAATGGCTATATGATAGGATAATCTGGTGGATCAGCCAGGCCGAACTTTCCCCGGCATATCGGGCGCTGAGCTAAGATAGAAGGAGAGATGATAGCGGAGTTGATCGCACGAATGGCTGACTGTTGGCCAAATTTTTCCACTAATGGGTTGAACCTTTTGATGCGGATGTTCAGTATCACAATCTTATTTGAAGAGGTTGAACATATACGATATTAATCCCCAATTAACTGCAGGCTTACATGCTTACCTTGGAAATATTTGGAATGTGTATTGGTTTCTTCTTAGATCAAGTGTCACTCAAATAGAAATGATGTATGAATTGTACATAAAATGAGATACAGGCCGAGAGAAAGCTCGACATGAAAAAGCCGCCTGCCTGAATCCTGGCATGAAATGTAAATAGGTATAAGAGAATGAACAGAGAATGGTATTAAATGCTTAGAAAAGAAAGTGAAAAGAATATACCCCGCAAAATGCAATGCTTATTACAAACCCAGATATTATGCCATCAAAAGGGAGGAAGCAGGCACTCCCGAGAAGAGAACAATTGAAATAAACAGAAGAAAATGGCGAGGCTGGATGGTCTATATGAAGTTCGAGGGACCCAGCCACTCGGCATGTGAGACATGGGGGAACAGTGTGTGCAAAAGGCCTTACATCTTTTATCACTGCAGCTGCCCGGCACTCGTGCCTTCAGAGTCTGCAGTTTGATCAGGTGCAATTTCAGTATCGCGCGGTGTAACCGTTCCTTGCGTCACGGCACCGCTATCAGCAATTTCGTTGGTAGAAGTCTTCCTTAATGCGCCACCTAACCACGCAAGGCCACCACTCCATGAATCGCTAAAACTGCGAAGACGTTTGGTTTCTCCGTCCGTGTTTCCGGTTGGTGAATGATAAATTTCTGTGGCAAGACCAGGTGTAGAACGACCAGCCTCAGCAGGTGGAACAGCTAAGTCGGTAGCAGACTGAAGTCGGGCAGTAGCAAGCGTGAGGGGGGTATCATTCTCATCTTGATATGGGGCGTCGCCAAAGGCTCCTTCCAATGGTCGTCGGCGTCCTGGTTTTCGCTTGGAGCGTTCCTTGAAAGGGCTGCCCTCGCCGCGTCGAAGTGACTCTGCTACAACGGCACTGAAACCACCAGAAAGTGAAGGGATGAGAGGACCGGGTGAGAATCGATGTGAGAGTGAGTTGCGTAGAACACGTCTCGTAGGTGTTTCAAGGGTTGTATGAGCTCTAGCCCCAAGTGAGGGCGGATCGCCAGCAGCGGGTGTGGACGCCCGTCGGAGATCGATCGTTTTGGCAGTCGGTGAACCTTCGTCTATGCCAGGGGCTGGGGGAAATCGCAGAAGAACGGTTGACTCCTGGCCAGCGGTGTCGTCTTGATTCGGCGGTGTCATCGGACGAAATGGCTCAGGTTCTGATTTAACTGACCGGGTAGTGTCGTCCTGAGACTCTGCCCAAGGATTTGACATACGAGATGGAGGTCGCAATGGTGATGCATGATCAAATGATCGCCCCGAGAGGGCGGATTCGGCTGTTAAAGAGCCGGCCGGGGAGGAGGGCGCTGCAGAAAGAATGCCACGAGGAGTGAGGGAGCTGTCGTCTACGCCATCAATACCACGGCTGAGAAGAGAGCCTGGAGGAGATTCTGCGCCTTGCCCAGCTCCAGATGCCCGTTTCAGTTTGGAGGAACGTTCTGGCCTGGAAGGCGGAGGTAAATCCACATTGTCCTGATATCTTTCACCATCTAACAATCCGATTGCTTCTTCCTCATCCTCTGTGGAGAATGTGGACTCATCATCAGAGTGAACTCTTCCGCTCGTGATGAAGTATACACCAAGGAAGGTCATGAAACAACCTCCCACAAACTTCGCTGCACGTTCAGCTGTCATAGAATTGAAATCTCGATAGAGGACGGCACTTCCTATAATGACAGAGAGCGTAAAGAGAACAAACTGGGTCGGGATCACTTGTGTAGAATCAAAGCGTTGCAGAGCACGGTTGATATAGCGAATCTGCATTACAGCGCTGAAAACGAGGATAAAAACCAGCAGATACGTGATGGGATATGTGATCATACGCCATAGGGTAAATGATAATAAGGAAGAAACACCCTTCGTAGACAAGGCAGTATATCCACCTAGAATGACATGTCAGCTTCCTTTCAACATTAGGTGACTGTTAAGAATCAGAAAATTCCAAAGACCTACCAAACAATGCAACGAGCCCAACATCGATCAAGATTGAGCGTGAGCCGTACTGGTAGCTTCCCCACATGAGGGCAAGTATCAATCCAGTGGTCAATCCGAGATAAAGCTCAAATTCCCAGGTGGTGATCCGAGCCCAAATCTCTTCAGGGCCCAACTTCTCTTCCGATGACTTGGCACTAAGAACAACTACCACTGCACCAGCGATTGAAATCAGGACGCCCCAAACATCCCGACCTCGAAACTTTTCCTTGAGCAAGCACGGCGCAATGATACAGTTTGAGATCAAAGCAACAACTCCAAGCGGAGAAACGATTGATGCCGGCGCGAATCCATAGGCCATAAAGTTACCCGTCTCCCCAAGACACATGAGAATTATTCCAACCCACCAGTAAGGGGAGCGAAGATACGACTTGCGATCGCTTAGATCATCGGAACCGTCAGGGCGAGCGGTACGATCGGACGCAAATGAGTTACGCATGTCATTTCCAGAAAGCCGGCGGCCAGATTGTTCGTTCTCATTATCGCGATACGCCTCGAACCCCCTATCGTTGTTGGACCGGTTCTGTGGCGTCGCTCTACCCCCGGCATGATCTTGATTTCCGTCACCTCCAAGTGTTCCGTAAGGATCGGATGTATGTATCCCATTATTCGTTTGGCCAAATCCCTCTCCTTTATGGAGCTTATCGAGCTCATATTCGCGGTTGATTCGAATATGCGCGTAACGTTGGATATTCAAGGCGAGAGATATCAGAACATTGCCAACCAACGCAGTCACAATACCGATAAGTGAAGACCACTGGTGAATTTCCTCTTCGGTGTGGCCTTTGAAAAATAACAGGAATGGAGCAAAGGGAGAAGACGCGGAGGTAGGATGCGGCGTAGAGGAAGCAAAGGTTGAGGAGCTGAAAGAGGGAGACCCTACCCCCAGAGGTTGTTGTGAGAAGCCCATCTCGATCAGTAGGATCTAATGAATGTGCAGTCGGACCTAGACAACGAATACGCTGGGATCTGATGCTGTCGAACGATAAGCTGAGGATCGGGGTTTCGACCGAAAGTCTGGAGTCCCTTTAAAGTTGTCCGGATGTGTTCCACCACTAGCTGTCGTATTAGAGAAGCTCGGCGGTATCAACAGTACATCTCAAGTCGCCGAGGATTGCATTCTGATATTATATTGGTAATTTGGACAACTGCCAAACTTGACAGTGTCTCAAGTCGCGTAGTGTTGTTGGAAACTTTTTGGATGGATGGCGGCAGCGGGCGGAGAGAGTTAAGTCCCAAGGAGCGGAGAGTTACTTTTGTCAGCGCCCAACGGCTTCCAGGTCTCGTCTGTGCTCCTTGCTCTAGACTAGAGCATATCAAATCTAAGGCTACTTCTACCGAAGTGAAACAAATTCTAGGCAGGTGTTTACGAGTCTATCCGAGGTCCAAGCCCATGCAGTGGCGCCCACGTCATTGGTGGCTCGGACTGTGAGCTGCGATCGAGCGGCTCCCAAGGCCTCGGGGGACGTCATGCATGAAACGAAATGAGGGGAACATTCCTGAGGAGACGCAAGGAATGCCATTATGCAGAGCGTGTTTCATGAATGTCGGTCTATATATTTCATTTGGACGAAGACTAACAGTAGATAGTGCGCGTCGTGACGTTGAATCAATTTTGTGAGCACCTGCACCTAAACTATACAATCATACAAATGATGGATCTCGGGGGTAACGGATCATCGTCGAGGTCTCTTTTTCTCCGGGCCCTTTTCCTCCTCTTCATCACTTATATCGGCGTAAATTGCATTGGGCTGGGTCTCCTTATATGCCCGAGTGAAGATTGGGTCCTTCTCAGCCTTCTCGGCATACTTTAAGAGCGCTTCACGCGGATCTTCGTCACGCATGGAGCTAAGAGGAATATTCTCTCGGATATGTTTCTCATCAGGTGTGGATTTGCCGAAAGGTGTGGCAGCCGGCACATGCGGACGTCGAGGATCGCGAGAGCGACCAGAAGCCGTAAGTCCAACGTTCGGATGGCGAGCAGACCAGGTTGCCGATGTGTATTGAGGTACACCATTAGACCCAACAACGACTGAGTCGCCAGAAAGACCACTGGTGAGATCCGTAGTGAGGGTAGCGTTATCATCTAGATGACGACGCTTGGGTGCCTTGGACATGACCAATGCTGCGCCCTTGGTAGACATCGTGGGGTTGTAGAGGACATGGGTCTCGGCATTAGCAGAACCAGTCAGAATTTGATTGAGCTTCTCATGCCATAAGACTGTGATAAGGGGTGACCCTGGCGTGACGGGGGTGACAAGCTCGGGTTTCAAGGTGGCTGGATTGAGGATATGTAAATGGCCAGTTTCCGAGCCCACAATGATGTTTGCAGAGGGAGAGAACTGAATATTAGATGTTGGGAATCGAGCGGATGTCGAGGGATGAGTGACGGTTGTGACTGGAGTCTTGAACTTCCTAGTATCCCAGAGCTTAATTGTATCATCTCCGCCCCTGCTAACAACGAGCCGGCCATCGGCGCTTATATCCAGTCCGCTGGTCCATGTATCTCGAGTATGAGCATCTCGTACTTCCCCACTTGGGCGTGTAAATGGTCCATTTCCGCTCCACATTGTCAGGCTTCCATCAAGAGCTGCGGTAAGCAGAATGTTGGATCCGCCTTGTTTGGGAGAACCCCAGGCGACAGCAGTCATCTTAGTCCGACCAGCAGACCCAGCAATTCTTGATTTGTGCATGATCACCTCCTTTTGCGATCGTCCCACATTGGCATCCCAGATGCGTACTGTGCTATCCGATCCAGCGGTAGCACAGAGATTGTAGTCGGACGGGCACCAGACTCCACTAGTCGCCTCCGCAATATGACCTTTGGTGTTGTTGAGATCGCGCAAGTACATATCGCCTTTCGCAAACTCAGTAAGTGTTTCCCCATCACGACTGAGGATTCGAGGTTGCGCAGTTGCAGTGACAACTAGGACGTGACTAGGCGACAACGGGTTGAATGCGACGTGGTGGATGGAATGGGTATCCTGCGACGCGGACCCCTTCTTGATCGACGGATCGACTGATTTGAATGCGCGAATCGTGGAGGGGGTCATAGATGCAAAGTCGTGAAGCTTCAAAGTGCAGTCAGTGGAGCCGGTAATCAATCGCGCTCCGGATGGGTCCAGTGTCATGGTAGTCACTGCCCGCTCGTGTGTGCTAAGTACCATTTCATGCGAAACGGGAAACTCATCCTCATCATCAGAATCGTCATCGGAATCATCATCGCTGCTCTTTGGTTCCTGTTGTCTCTTTTCAGACTCCGTCGTAGCAGGCGCAATTAATTCCTGCGCTTCGTCCTTCTCAGCAGGCTTCGGCACTGCAACTTCGGCCCGCTTAGACCGGTTAATTTGGGAGTCCACATCAATAGTCGACTCCTGCCTTCCAAAGCTGGAGGGAAAGAACTTTTTGAACGCTTCCTCGTCAAACCCGTCCATATTGTTCGATGAATGAGGTAATGAACAAACTCCCGCAAGATTAATTTGCGCCGATAAGCGCAAGCTTGTTTGCAATGTTTGCACTGGGGTACCGATCATCTATCACTAATGTAGAAGAGAAGGATAAATGTGGGTGGATATGAGGCTTAGATGTAAATCCTATTTGATAATAAACCACATCATCCGATCATTACTGCTTTACTCAGTAGTGGCTTCATACAAGTGAAGGTTTTACTATGATAAGTGAATAAATGTTCCCAGGTATATGATTGTATGCCATTCCTCCATAAAATCGCATGCGGTCCATTAAAATACACAGATCAATGCTTCAAGAGAATTTCATCGCGCATAATAGCCGATGGAAATCTCTATCAGAGCAAAGACAGCGCTTACAAGTACAATCCTTCCACAGGGCCACCGTCCTGCTTCGTCTTCATGATGCGCTCACGGGCAGCGCGGAAGTCATCCATCTGGACTCTCATACGGCGCTCTCTCAGAGCCATCAAACCAGCCTCGGTGCAAATGGCACGAATATCGGCACCAGACAAATCATCCTTCTGGTTGATGAACTCATCCAGATCCACATCATCACCCAGGGACATTTTAGATGTGTGCAGGGTAAAGATCTTCTTCTTGGTGTTTTCTGTAGAGGAGTTAGAACCATTCTTTTGGTATATGGATTGGAAAAATACTTACGATCAGGGTTCTCGAAGAGAATCTTACGGTCAATACGACCAGGTCGAATCAGGGCAGGATCAAGAGTCTCGATTTTGTTCGTCGCCATGATAACCTTGACATCACCACGGTCATCGAAACCATCCAGTTGGTTAAGCAATTCCAACATGGTACGTTGAATCTCTCGCTCACCACCAGATGTTGATTCGTAACGCTTGGTACCAATGGCATCAATCTCGTCGATGAAGACAATGGATGGGGAGTGCTCGGCGGCGACCTGGAAGATCTGTCGGACCAATCGAGGACCATCACCAAGGTATTTCTGGATCAGTTCACTTCCGACGATACGAAGGAAAGTTGCACTGGTCTGGTTGGCCACAGCCTTGGCCAAAAGGGTCTTTCCGGTACCAGGAGCACCGTAGAGAATCACACCCTTTGGTGGTTTGATACCCATCTCCTCGTATAACTCGGGGTGTAATAATGGCAACTCCACTGATTCGCGCACTTCTTGGATTTGGTTCTCCAAACCTCCAATATCGGCGTATGACTCTGTAGGTGCCTTATCCAACTTCATCACAGACACGAGCGGATCCGATTCTTCAGTCAAGACACCAACAACCGATACTGACTTATGGTGTAAAAGAATGCTAGCACCAGGTTCAAGGAGGTCTTTATCAACGAACGACATAATCGATACGTAGTACTCGGGGCCGGTCGCACTTGAAACGATAGCGTGGTCGTCGTCAATCAACTCCTCCAAGTTGCCTACCCCCATCGGACTGCCTCGCATATCATCGACTCGGCTTCGCTCGTCTGCATTGCGATCCGTCACATCCAAGTCACCTTGGCTAGCCGGGCCTTGGCTCATTTGAGCTTTGGACTTTCGCATTCGTTCCATGTTCTCGACGTATTCCTCTTCTAGTAGCAGGTGGTCGTGCACTCGCTGCATTCGAAGATATCGGAGTTTGCATCTCGAAGTTGGATAAATGTCGGGCAACTTGGCGGCTGTGCTAGGACCAGCGGCCTTGCGCTTCTTCTTTCCAATGCGAGTGGTCGGGGGTGGAGGAGGCTCGTACTTAGGCTTGTCCTTCTACAGAATCGGGCGTCAGGGCCAGTTACCGACGATGCTTATAGCAAGGGAATCATACCTTCTTATCCTTATCATCACGTCCATCGCCACCTGGGCCACCGCCCATGTTCGACTGCTGGTTACCCTGTTTGATGACTGGTCAGTGGATGTGAACTGCTCGCCGGTTACGCAGGGTGACGAACCATGTTTGTAAGCCAGCAAGAAGAAGGCTGTCAAGGGTTTGAGAGAATATCTCTAGATATTATAGTATTCGATGGATGATCAATCTGAGCAAAACAATAGATAGAGAGTCGTAGGTGAAAGAGATGGGATGGGGCTGCTGATGCAGTTGCGTGTTCTAGCTTCGGGGATCCGTGAGAGCTGGAAGCTGTTGCCATAATGCACGTGACATTTATTGCCTTAAGCCTGAGGTACCCTGCGTCATTGATGCCTTGATGCCTTATTAAGCTGCCCGCAGTCTCCGGCGGTAAATGTTCAACATGCGGAAACAAGCAGCTTTGAGTATTAGACCTCGGGCTGGGATCAATAACTTTCATTAGTCCCTGCAGGTTGGGCCTTGCATTACAATCACAAGTGCAATCGGAATATCTCGACTGAAAGTGGACGTTTCGAAGAACTGTGGCTAGAACTGATCGTCCCTCATAGTTCCCCTCCATTGGTAAGGCCGGATTTCCTACCATTTCCAGGTGGTTCGCCTCGGAAACGCATAGACCGTGTTGAAATTTTTGGCCCCGTATTGTTGATTATCGTGAATAATTTATATTAATATTCTCATCTGACTAGATCCTTGAACGTCGAGCCCTAGCTCGTTTTGTCTCTCCCATCGGTTTACCTGTACGTCTCAAATCACCAAAAGACCATGTTGCGCCGAGTCCACGAAGCTCCATACTAAGTCCGATGTTTTGATTTTTATCTAGTGTTTGTAACACCGCATATTCTGCCCCAGAGACCAAGCACGGATCACCATGGCCAGTAATCGAATGCGCCGAATCGGCAAGGAAATGGCCGACATCCATGCCGATATCAAATCCCAGATTACAGCTGTGCCTGTGAATGAACAAGAGGATATCACACATCTCCGCGGCTCTTTCCCGGGGCCCCCGGGAACTCCATATGAGGGTGGCACTTATAACATCGATATCAAGATTCCTACCGATTACCCTTTCAGACCCCCAGTCATGAAATTCGAGACCAAGGTCTGGCATCCCAATGTCAGCAGCCAAACGGTAAATATATCCTCAGTCTCTTTTGTTATACTATAGCCAAACCTGATCATATAAATATAGGGTGCCATTTGTCTTGACACGCTTTCCAGTGCTTGGTCCCCCGTTCTGACCATCAAGTCTGCATTGCTATCATTACAATCTTTACTTAGCACACCAGAGCCGAAGGACCCACAAGATGCCGAAGTGGCCAACATGTTGCTGAGAAAGCCAAAGGAATTCGAGCGTGTTGCTCGACAGTGGGCTGTGATTTATGCAGGTGCCTCCTCGGATGGCTCTGAGAATATTGCCGGTCAAGACGAGACAGGTGGAGCTATGTTTGATAATCTGGCACAGTAAGTCTATCTCCGTCTGGCCCATGGCATTTACTGACTGGAAATATTCAGATACGATGGGTATAACCGTGACTTGGTTGACCGATTTGGCAGCATGGGCTTTGATGTAGTCCGCGTTGTAGAGGCATTCCGAGATATTGGAATTGACCGGAACGGCGGTACAGATTACCAGCTCTCAGAAGGTCAAATGGGCGACGTAACTGGGCGTTTGCTTGGCGAATAGTCAAAAACATTGGAAACATTTGGAAAAGTTTGATGATTACATGACATCATGACGTTCGAAGAGCAGCAGCAGCAGCAGTAGATATGGTTGGAGTTTTTGGCATTCTAGGTGCAACTTGAAATGCATTGTGAAATATCTCCCAACTTCGAGGTCAGGGTCCTTGGGCAAAACATCCAAGGTTCAAGTTGCACTGACACCTGAGGTCGATATATCTATATGTTTAGAGTGTATGGGGGAAATACATACAATTGTTTATTCTTCTTGTTCTTCTTCTATTGTGATCATTATTTTCTTTGTATTGAAGATCATGGCGAAACGAAAAGACGATGGGAAATAATATCAACATTTCTTTCATAATATAGTATCAATAATATCACGATACCAATATAATGCAAATACCAACGAGATTTCCTGAGCATTCAATATACTCGGCCGCCAATTGAACGATTTCAGCGCTGGTATAGTAACATTGCCATCACTATGTATATAGTGATAACCCTCCAAATAGGTACTCTCGTGGCATAGATTCATTCAAACCTGCTGACATCTTGGAACTTTGTATCTGCCAGCAGCTCCACTTAAGCAAGTATAGACGCAAATAGGTATATTGTTGATAGTATGGATAATGTTTTCTAATTTCTAACTAAATCAGCCAATCAATTGTACAATAACTATGGTATTTAATTGAATTTATCTTATATCGGTGAATTAATCGCGTCCAAATCATCAACAGCAAAATCCATGGATGTGTGCTGGTAGGAATCCCTTATCGATAAGCTTCTTTCAACCTCTCCGCCAATCTCCACCAACTCCGCCATGGCTATTCTCACTTTCACGCCTTCACGTATTCTAGACGCATAAATTTCGACCTTGAAGTAGCACTGTGGACGCAACACTTGGTGCCTTCCCGAAAGACAGAACATACACGCTACAATCGGGTACCTAGCCGTGTCCTCGCAACAAAAGCAACAAGCCAGTCACGGCAAGACTCACAGTAACAGGCAGAGGCCTCACGCCAAAATGATTGAGGACGACATCTACCGCACCTCGTCACAGTTTCGAATATGGTCATATACGAAACCAGCATTGGAATCCCTACGCACAAAAACAAACGATATTGCCAGTGAGCGCGTCCGAGCTGCACTGCAGCGAGCTCGTTCAACTCAGCCATCAGCTACGCCCTCAACAGCTGGTACACCACAACCAGGAAGTGACGGGGACACAAAGAAACCAGAGGGCAAACATATAGAATGCCTGACACCAGAGGAGGAGCTAATTCTCGTCCGATACTACTGCGAAAAAACGCTCGAGTTAGGCGAAACATACAAGCCACCACTACCAACAATGGTTCGCGTAAGTTGTACCTTCATGGCTTTGCATCAACCATGACCTAATACTAACCAATCCACTCACTATAGGCGACCGCAATCCAATACCTCCGACGCTTTTATCTCACAAATTCCCCAATGACCTACCACCCCAAGTCAATCATGGCATGCGCGCTCTTCCTCGCAACAAAAACAGACAACTACTACATGTCCCTCCGACAATTCGCAGATGGAATCCCAGGCGAAACATCCCCGGACGACGTAATCTCACCTGAGTTCCTACTCATGCAAGGTCTCCGCTTCACATTCGACGTCCGACACCCCTTCCGCGGTCTAGAAGGCGGCGTAATGGAGCTCCAAGCCATAGCAGACGGACAAGCCCCCCCAACCCCTCACATCCCAAACCAAACAGCACAACAACTTCAACAAAACCTACAATCAATCGCGCCACCACCTGTTCCCTCCTCATCAATCACAGACCGTATCGCCCGCGCCCACGGCACAACCCGCGAGACACTCAAAACCGCCGCCCAAATGACAGATGCTTACTTCCTCTACACACCCTCTCAGATCTGGTTATCTGCTTTTCTTCTCGCTGATAGACCTCTAGCGGAGTTTTACCTTGATTCTAAGCTCGGTGGACCACTCACTGAAACTGTTACCGATGCGATGGACACCGATCTGAAGAACCCGCTTTATGAACTTCGAACTAAGCTTTTTAAGGTTTTGACCGAGTGTTCTGCTCTTTTGGGGGCTTATACGACGCTTTCGTCGGATCCGGATCAGATGAAGGGGTTGAAGCGGATTGCGAAGAAGCTTTATCATTGTCAGAATCCGGAGAAGATTAATTTGAAGAGGGACTCTGGACAGCCTGTTGCTGTGGCGGGGGCTGCGGACTCGGGACAGGTTACTTCTGAAAGCGAGTCGGAAAGATTGGCTAAGAAGCGGAAGTTGGAGCAGGAGCAAAAGGCGCGAAGTAGTGCTTCGGATATGTTTGGTCCGGAACTGGTTACTGAGAGGACTAAACAATGAATGATAGATAGCCTTGACTGATCATGTGTTGTAATGATTCTAATAGATGGTTGTAACGGGATAAGAGGCGTAGGGTATGGAATAAACGCTGTCTATGTGAAGAACGAGACTCCAGCCCATTGGCTCTTACATAACTAGGCAATGATTTAAAAGTTACGAATTAAGATCTTAGCGGTTTACGAACAGCGAAGCTGGTACGAAGCAAGCTTAAATCAGAATATCCGTAGATAGATCGATTCAGAACAGCATAAGAACCAGTGCCACCCGGAATCGCCGTCCAGGTGGAAAGAAACCGGTTACTCTATCGAACAACAATGCAAATAGGCAAACTCGAAGCACGGGCAGACATTCCTCCACCGTATATCGAAAAAGTGAAAGGTGGGGGGAATGAGTTTCATAATAGCAAACATATGAGAAAGACAACCAGTAAAACAAAGAAAAAGAAAGACCGAACGGTCAACCAAACCACCCTTTAATGTCCAATTCTAGTGCAAGAACCGAGGGAGACAGTTACCACCGATCTATGAGAAGAGAACAAAAGGAAAACAAAAAATGAAATCAAGAACCAGCACAACCTGAATATCAAGGATACCATGCGGCGGGAGTTTATACTTTTGAGTCAAGACTCGAGGCTGGTGATCCCCGGGTGGATGGGTTCTGAACTTTTTAAGAGCGCGAAGCATTGTAATTCCTTCGATTCTCGTCTAGCATTTCGTCGTCATCAGATATAGGGTAATGAAAAAAAAGTCAACAAGGATATGAATTCCTTAGACAGCGCCGGCAGACAACATCTTGTCACGCAGGTGCTTCTTGTACAAGCCAATGCTTCCGTCCCAGCGACGGATAGTCTTGTTTTCGCAGACCATAATGTCCTTGGCGATCTTGTCAAGAAGACGGAAATCGTGAGACACGACAACGACACCACCGTGGAAGGCGTTAATAGCATCGGCCAAAGAGTCAATGGTAGGGATATCGAGACCGTTAGTAGGCTCATCCAGCAGAATCATGTTGGGGGATTCAATGGCAAGCAGGGCGAACACGATACGGGACTTCTGTCCCTCGGACAGAGTACCCATGATGGCGGTCTGGGACTCACCACTGAGACCGTACTTGCCCAGCTGCTGACGCCAGTACTGGTAGTCCTGGGACTTCTCGGGGAACTTGTCGCGGACGAACTCCAAGGAGGACTTGGTGAGGTCCAGCTGCTCAGCGGAATGCTGGCTGTACACACCGAGCTTCAAGTGAGTGTGACGGGAGACACGGCCACCAATGGGGCTGAGGGCACCGGTCATAAGCTTGAGCAGAGTAGACTTGCCGACACCGTTGGGGCCGACGAGGGCAGTACGGGAATCCATGTCGACACCGAAGTCGAGGTGCTCGTACAGGGTATCGGACCACTCTCCGGAGTAGGAGAAGCTGACATCGTCGAAGGACAGGACGGGAGGGGGCAGCTTCTCGACATCAGCGAAGCGGAAAGTGAAGACACGGTCGGGAGTGACGGGCTGGATGAAACCATCGGCCTCCATCTTGTCCAGAATCTTCTGACGGGACTTGGCTTGACGAACCAAGTTAGCGTAGGTACCGGCGGAAGCAATGAACTTCTTGATGTGAGTGATTTCTTCTTGTTGCTTGGTGTAGGCCTTCATCTGGTTGGTCTCCTGCTCACTGCGAGTCTTGTGGTAAGAGTCGTAGTTACCACCGTAGTAGAGAAGCTTCTGCATACGCATGTCAAGCATAGTGGTGCAGACACCGTTCAGGAAATCCATGGAGTGGGAAACAAGGACAAGGGTGCGCTCCCACTTCTTCAGGTACTCCTCAAGCCACACACAGGCCTCGAGATCCAAATGGGCAGTGGGGTCATCGAGAAGAAGCAAGGAGGGCTTGACGAAAAGGGCCTTGGCAAGGGCCACACGCATACGCCAACCACCGGACATATCCTTGGTCTTCTTTGAGATGGTGACCTTGTTGAAACCAAGACCAGTCAGAATGAGAGAGGCACGAGTGTGGAAAGTGGAGGGATCCATCTTGTCCATACGCTGCGAGGGTTGTTAGCATTCAATTCAAATTGAAGGTACGTAGGCTTGTTGGGTGTTGATTGATTGTATTCCCATTTATATGAATTTTTTTTTTCGACTGGGAATTTGGCGGGGGTATCACTCACGTCGTACAGATCCTCGAGGATAGGAGACTCAGGGCCGTCGTGCTCCAGAATCTCCTCGGCCTTGCGCTCCATATCGGCAAGCTGGTTCTCAGCCTCACGGACGACCCAGTCAAGGGCACCGAGGTCACTGGGAGGAGCACCCTCGTTCAGAAGGTAGATATCGACGTGCTCGGGGATGGGGTACTCGCGTTGGGCGATGGACTTGAGGATGGTGGACTTTCCACATCCGTTCTCACCCAGGAGACCGTAACGACGACCGAAGTTAAGCTCGAGGGTGGAGTCGGTGACGAGGACCTTGCCGTGGAACACAAGGGAAGCGGAGGTGATCTTAACATCACGAGAAGCTGGCAGAGAGGACAGGACACCAGTAGTGACACGATCGGACAGACCGTGCTTGTCCATCTGAGAGGTGAGCTTCTCAACCTCCTTCATCTTCTCGGTGGTGGTGGCAGGCTGATCGCCCTCATCAGGGGTCTCAGTGCCCTTCTTGGTCTTCTTGTCATCGGCGCGCTTGGCCATACGGGCGGCCTTTGAGGCGGAAACCATTTTGACGATTGTATATGAGGAGGATAAATAAGGTGGGAATCGGTGGTAGAAGGGGAGGAGGGAGGGGTGTAGTTGGGAGGGTAAGAAAAGAGGACCCGTAACAAACGAAGAAATTGAAGGCAGAAGAAATGCAAAAAGACTTAGTGGAGCGTCACTTGGCGGGGCGGAGGGAGAGTACAGTAGAGGGGCGAAATTGGGTGGAGAGTGCCTGAAAGCCCTTATCGATAGAAAACTCTGGGATCTCTAATCCTCGACGTCAGAGTCTCAAGGTGGGATGAAAAAAAAAAAGAGAAAGATTTTAAAAAAAAATTTATTGACTTCTTAAGAGTTTTTATTACCGCCTATGCATAATTGCGCTTACACCCCTTAATTACTCGACACCGATATTTACTCCGACGTGAGAAACCCCAAAAAAATCGAGGGAAAGAAAAAATCTCTACAGTGGGCCACAATGAATACGCTGATTGGGGACTCCGACGTCACCGCACAGAGAAGGTGGTCATCGATGCCTGAGGTGTCAAGGTGTTAACCAGGTGTCAATCAGGTGTCGAGTTTGCCACACTGATAAGAGATGTTGATTGGTATTGGGTTGTTGGTCTGGTCTCTTATCAGGGGAAAACAGTGAAGACTGCGTGGATTTCATTTTCATATTGATGACTATCTTTCTCACATCACATTGAATCTGGATTAACAACATTTTATATACGCTCTTGAATCTTCTCCAGGAATGTGCGCTCATGTGCAGTTAAGTAAACACCAGCAGGAACCAGTATGCCTCCCCGTCCCACCACAAGCTGTCGAGGTTCATCCAAACTGTCTTCCGAATGGCTAGGAAAGTCAGGCCTTTCCTTCTCGCGTTCTTGACCGTACCTCTCGATATCAGCTCGTTGCGACCGTGAAAGCGACCGTGGTGTCCACCAATAAAGAGGATATCGTCGTTGGATATTATTAATGATCAGAGCCGTCGTCTGCATCAAAGTGATCCCCAGAATCATGACGGGGAAAAGGAACCAGCCCAGCCCAACGGTTTGAGAATTTGTGACAGCGAGAAGAGCAGTCGCACCCGCCGGCGGGTGTACAGTATTAGTGAGATACATAATCAAAGTCGTCACTCCACAAGACAAAGCGCCTCCAAGGGAAGTATAATTCTCCGCATTGGGGTTCAAGGCGAAAAGCTTCGAGATCCCGACACCGACCAAACAAGCGATCATCTGACTAAAGAAAGCATTTCGTGGTTGGGAAAGCGGCGAGTCGATGGCTCCGAATTGTAGCACAGATGCTGCGCCCTATTCAAGATATTCATCGTCAGCACGACGATTCTCATCCAGTTATACTTTCCGACAGAAGATATAAACTTACAAAACTGCCAATAATAGCTGGGGCATCACGAGCCTCGAAAGAAGGCACACGCTCAGAAACGGAAGCTACCAGAGCCACACCGCAGAATGCACCCACCATGCCCCAAAAGGCAATGACGATGTTCCCTCGTGGGCTGGGTGCTTTATCTCGATACCCTAGAAAATGCGCGATGGGTCGAGGTACCAAGTGCCATCGGGGAGCCGGAATTATTAGGTTCAAGTATTGATCGATATCAAAATTCCATTCATTAACCCGGGCGAGAACCCCAGGTCGATGTGCCGAAGCAGTCATCAGCGAGACGGAGTTACAAAGGTCTCTCTCGTGCGATTCTCAAAAGTCAAGACCTTTTCCGTCGGTCCGAGGATGCACCAGCGGTCAAGAATATTTAAAAATCCCGGGGTAAATCCCTATTTACAGTGGCAGGTACTGAATATAAAAGAAGACATCCTGGCCGTGGATCCTGCAGACACCGGCTGAGCTGTCTACCGCGTAAGTCTTTGGATATCTCCTCGGAGAAGCTCACTCAGGCACGGAACTCGGCCTGACAGCCTTTGTGATATTCATCAACTGGCTCCATCGTGGTTGAAGGCGTCTACCACTCACGCAATTTGTATTGAGTAACAGAAACCCCGTTTCGGTATTAGTGGCTTGGCAATAGATGATGTCATTTTACAGATCATCTCGGATCTATACAAGAATTGTATGATATGAGAGTAATATGCATCAGAATATGAATGGTGGGGTTGAAATCGATGTACCAGGGAGCTGATGTGGTGATCTCAGTGGTTGGGTTCCACCGCCGATCTACAACTACATATTCAGCAATTCTGCTTGTTAAATCTCAAAAGTGAGGATGAAATAGTGGTATTTACACATGCCAGTATAACCTATAGCAGTTGATGCGTCACTACCTATACACCACCTAGTAACCTGCCCATAATGCCCCGTCTCGCTATCCCTTAGATAGTAGACCAATAGAGTTTACCCTCACACTCCACTGCATCTCTACGCTTCTTTGGCCCCCTCATCAAATGCTGCCTTTTTAAGGAATATCTTGAAATGCTTATAAAAGATCGTTTTATACTTGTCTTTCCACTTATGTTTCCATTTCTTGTTCTACAGTTGATCTATTAAGAGTCTACAGTACAGATAGCAGAGTATTTGGAACTATCCTTGGAAGTATGTTGTCTCGCCGCGCGCTACTATAGTCCCAGTACATCATACAGGATATAAATTATGTACTATATGTTTGAAGCAGCGGGGAAAACCTTGGGAGGGATAATGATTACTGCTAGTACATCATATCAAATTCAAACAAATCGTAAATGATTGAAATCATTAATTCATGACATGTGAATGGCGGATAATAAAATATCAGAAAGGCAGGGATACCCTTGCAATACTTGAATCAAGAGGTTTGATATGACTTGAAGTCGTTTAGTCTATGAGAAAGAAATTGCACAGCTCGCTAAGATCTTCAGGGACGATCTTCAGGGACTGTTTTGAGACCTTCTATCCACATTACAGATGGAGATTGTGAAGGGTGCCTTTCAGACGACCCCCGCAGCTGCTTGCGCGAGCTACATACGCCGAGCACGCCATAGTCGCGGAGGCCGAGGGGTATACCAAATGTTTCAATTATTAATGAAGCTTATAAATACATGTAAGATGATTCAAATAATTCGATAAAGACGATCGCATATTAAATGCCAGCAATTTCCACTTCTGAAAAGCTTTAGAAAGAAATTACATCTATCATATACCAACGAACAAGATGACAGACTCAAAGCCTCAATTACACCTCACAGCCTTTATGCGCCCTGTGTCTCTCCACACAGGTGCCTGGCGGTATCCAGGATCTTATCCAGATGCGAATTTCAATTTCAAGCATTTGACCTATTTTATCCAGAAACTAGAGGCCGCTAAATTTGACGCCTTCTTCATGGCCGATCATCTCGCAGTGCTAAACATGCCCGTTGAAGCGCTTAAGCGCAGCCATACTGTCACCTCATTTGAACCATTTACTCTTCTTTCGGCTTTGTCATCGGTCACCGAGAAAATAGGTCTTGCCGCCACTGCGAGCACTACATATGATCTACCATACCATGTTGCACGACGCTTCGCTAGCCTCGATCATCTGAGCAACGGGCGCGCAGCATGGAATATTGTAACCACCGGAAACCCGGAATCGAGTCATAATTTCGGGTTTGATGAGCATATGGCTCATGGTGATCGATACAAGCGTGCACGCGAGTTTTACGACGTCGTCACTGGACTATGGGATAGTTTTGCCGACGATGCCTTTTCACGAAATGTTGAAACAGGTGAATTTTTCGATCCAGCAAAGTTGCATGTTTTGAACCACTCCGGGGATGAATTGAAAGTGCGCGGGCCTCTGAATATTGCAAGACCACCACAGGGTTGGCCGGTGATTGTACAGGCCGGACAGAGTGAGCCTGGAAAACAATTAGCTGCGGAGACAGCCGAGGTTGTTTTCTGTAGCCCGAAAGATATCGAAGGGGCAAAGGCACTTTACGCCGATATTAAGGGTCGAGTAGAGAGGGCAGGGCGCAAGAGAGAGCAGCTGAAGATATTACCTGCTGCGATGATTATTGTTGGGGACAGCAAGGAAGATGCACAGGAGAAGAGACTTCGATTGGACAGTCTTGTGCACTATGATAGTGCGATTGCATCTTTGTCGATTGCTCTAGGAACCGATGCTAGTGTTTTCGATGCGGACAGTCCGCTTCCTACCGAATTGCCTGAGACTAATGCGAGCAAGACGGCTCGAGAGGGCGTTGAACGGTTGGCGAGGCGTGAAGGGTTGACTGTTCGTCAAATTGCACAACGGTATGGTGGATACTCTGGTTTAGCATTCCTTGGGTCACCGAGTGATATTGCAAGCGAGATGGAGACTTGGTTGAAAGAAGAAGCCTCGGACGGGTTCACGTGCGTGTTTCCTTTTTTGCCCCAAGGGCTGGAGGAGGTAACGGACAGATTGATTCCGGAGCTTCAACGTAAAGGCTTGTTTCGGCAAGATTATGAGGGCTCAACTTTGCGTGAGCATTTTGGCTTGGAAAGACCAGAAAACCAATTTTTCAACAAGCCGAATTGAATACTGATAGCCTGAGATACTACTATATATTAGAGCAGAGTAAACTGGATACTAGCCGTGCCTTACCCTACGGTCTGGACACCAAACACGACTAGCCGCATTTGGTGTCCCGCAGCGCAATGTAATTCTCACCGGAATGTAATTTTTTCGCCTTTATATACAATTTTTTTTAGCAATTTAGAATTTATCATAAAAACCAATAACCTCTCCCGACTCGCTGTATAACGGTTCTGCCTCTGCCTCTCTTTGAGCCTCCGTAATACGTGGTGTGGTAGGAACACCGTACTTTTTCTCCAATTCTTTTACCGCCCGTCTCTCATCTTTTTTGTCTTCCTTTGCCTTCCTCTCAGCTATACTACGTTTAGCATCTTTAACACGTATAACACTATCATCACTAAGGCCCATAACACGCCGTCTAGTAGTTTTTTTCTCCCGCGGGGCTCGGATAGCGGCTATTTCCCGTATAGTAGCCGTAGTATTGGCTAAGGCGTTAAAATAGAACTCTTGCTTATCTAAGACCTGTGCGAGTGTTTTTTTTTCTTTGGGCGTTAAATCAGGCCGGCAGAGAAGAGGAGAGAGATGTTTTTGCCTTTTTTCCACATCTTTAAAGGTTTTTGAAGGTGTGTTTTCAAGACTTGACGACAAAAGATCTGGTTCCGGAGAGGGTGTTTTCTCTCCCGATAGATCAATTTCAATATCTGGGATAGGAGGAAGAGCATTTTCGAGGCTCTCACAGACTTTTTTTGCGTCAACTGGATAAATTCCTCGCTCTGAAAAGGCATTTCGACACATTCGGGGTGTAAGGGCTTTGTCTCGGAATTGGTAAAGGTCGTTTAGGAAGGATGATTTTGATGCGAGAAGACCTCCACCCCATTGAGAAATAAGGTTATTTTGTGTCTTAAAATAAGCCTTATAAGCTTGGAAAGGCTTACCATCCAAAGGTTGAAGATAATTTGTTCGATTCGGCGGAAATCCAAATATCTTAATACCTGCTTTGGTCGCAGTATCAAGAAATTCAAATGTTAGATGTGAGCCACAGCCGTCGACCAAGAGAATACGCTGCTCTCCGTTTTTAAGACGAGTGCGTGTTTCACGGTCAAATTCTTCCATCCAACGCACAGCAAGCTTATCAATAATATAGCCTTTTTCTGCGGTTGCAGTTATCCATTCATCAGGTATTGGATGGTTATACCACGACTCCATATGATGCTGTCCTTTGAAGATGACCAAGGGCTGCATTCGCCAACCATCGGCAGCAATACATTCTGCGACCGTTACCCTTTCACCATGTTCTGTGCCCGGGAGGTCTGAAGCTTTGCCAGATTGGCTAGAAAACACACGTCGGGTCCGTCCTTGTCCAATTTGAAAGCCAGTTTCATCAAAGTTATAAATATTGCGTGGATTCACACCCTCGAGAGCCTTAGCTAACAAATCATACCAATGATAAAGCTCTGCAACGTCTGTAATTCCTAGACGTTTAGAATCAATAATTTTCTGCCTTCTAAGCTTCATCTCAGTGTCTGGGAAACGACGAATATAGCGATATACCCAATCTTTTCCGACCGTCCGATCGGGTGTCTTTGACCGTGCGAGTGTAGCATTGGCCCAATGCTCTATAATAGCAGGCGTCGGAGGGAGGAAGGAAGCATCCAAAGTCTTTATCCAATAGCCTAAAGCCTTCTCCTGATAGACATTTAGGGTGTAATTCGATGGTTTAACCTCTGTTTTAGGCTTCATATTGCAATTAACGCGTCGCCATAACAATCTGTAATTAACACCATATTGCCGCGCGACCTCACGTAAATTTGGCTTTTTTTGGCTTCGAGCGTGTTTCACGGCCTCATTTACACGAGATACCTCGGTTTCAATAGAATCGGCCATATTTAAGGTGGTACCTTGTAGTAATAAAGATGTGTAAAAAGAAAAATTACATTCCGGTGAGAATTACATTGCGCTGCGGGACACCAAATGCGGCTAGTCGTGTTTGGTGTCCAGACCGTAGGGTAAGGCACGGCTAGTACGTGGCAATATGAATCCACATTTCTCTTGAATAAATGAATTCATACCATTGAATTTCCAGTAAAATATTCTGCAATTTCTCTTCATCTACTAGTAGATTTTTCATCACTCCAGTGGCTAGATTTCTGAAACATACTGATGAGTATCATGATCATTTAGAACTCTCACTGCTGAGACTGGAATCAATGGCATTAAGGTCACTTTCTTCACGATAGAGAAGAAAACATTACCAAGCATATCTGAACTCACTGGAAATAATTGACTGATGAGTACAGAAGTTATATCCAGTCAAAGGCAACACTAGCATCGAATAGCTGCCCAGATCTTTGGAATATCCAGCTGGATGCCGGCTGATGAATGGATTAGAGATCTCCAGATCTTATTCAGATGATTTATAATTTCATAATTTGCCTTACATTGAACATATTTTGAGTAATGGCTCTCTCTATAAATACTGGGTAGTTTACATCGGTCTCTTGATATCTTGTATTCACAAATATCATTATTGAACACCACGCAGTTCTTCCATTGTGTTTCTAAAACCAACGACTCTTGCCACAAGATCCAGACATTTGAATATTCTCAATATGGCTCCAACTTTGACTGTGACCCACATAGGCACTGCCACTGCAATCCTCAATATCAACGGTGTCAACTTTCTAACGGATCCTTTCTTTTCTCCTGCTGGCACATCGTGGGATCGAGGCCGGATAGTTCTGAAGGTGAACGAAGACCCTAGTCTTCGGCTCGACCAGCTTCCCGTGATCGACGCGGTGCTACTGAGCCATGAAGACCACCCCGACAATCTAGATGAGCTCGGCCGCCAGCTTCTGGATGGGCGTCGCGTTTTCACTACCGTCGATGGGGCCAAGAACCTTGCACCTCGTCCTGCTGTGCATGGTATGAAGCCATGGGAAGAAATCAATAGCATCATTGCAGGCAAGAAATTCAAAATCATCGCAACTCCTACACAGCATGTTCCTGGAAATGAATGCACCGGATTTATCGTGACCGGCGAGGACTTTGGATATGGCCGTGATGGTCTACCTAACGCGATCTACTTCACTGGCGATACTGTCTATATTGAAGAACTGAACTCCATTGCCGACCGGTATCATATCCGTGTCGCAGTAATGAACCTTGGGAATGCCCATGCCCCCACATCAGAGGAGCCTAATGGTCCCCTACTGCAGATTACTATGGGGGGCAAAGACGGGGCCAAACTATTCCGGGCCTTGAAGGCTGATATTCTTGTCCCCATGCACTACGAATCTTGGGGGCATTTCACTCAATTCGGTGCTGAGCTACGTCAGGTCTTTGAGGAAGAGGAGATTATTGATCAAGTCTGTTGGCTGAAAGGAGAGGAAAGAGTTTCGGTTCTCGAGTAGCATCTGTAGAAATTACACCTGGACACGGACCTTTGGGAAACTGAACGATATGGTGCGCCTTACCCCGCCGCATCTGCTTCCAAGGTTAGACTTTCGCGGAAAAGGCACTGCATGTACACTATTTACACTATTTACACTGCTTTTATTTAACATTATTCTGAGATGATCTCTAGCCGACGATCCCCGGGATCTGCAGTATCTCGTCTATCTTACATAACGCGACACTTCCAGTCCAAACCGTAGATATCAATGCTGATTCCTGCAAGGAATGTATAGAACACATACGGATTTACAAATCAATATACTAAATAGGCCTCAGACATATCGAAAAGCTCTAAATAATTACATCGCCGCCACGTCAGTAGCCTGATGAGGAAAAGCAAACATAAACAAGCATCGCTAAGCTTTGTGGGGCCAATTGTACGTCATTCAGCCCTGTAAGGTGAACGCCGAGAACTGTACAACAAGTTGAAGCTAGACTGGGCAAACTTACGTCATGTTCCAGGCATCGACATTATTATGTGGACGCTAAAGCCCATAAAATTACCCCATAGAGCCAATAACCGGATAAAATGGTGAGGTTAGCCCTGGAGTTCGTCAGATTTGATTTTGGACGAGAATGTAGCCTTTTACGTCACGTTGTAGTCCACAATAAAATTACAGGCTTACGATAAAACTAACAACTCCCAGAAAATAGTGTTTTCTCTTCATCTACCAGAAAATACGATCGGAACATTGAACTATTTGAATTGTCCGTTGTCGCTTTCACTATGGTTACCGCAAAGGTATATGGCTTGTGGAAGAAGTCGCAGACTGTAACTTCAGAACTTGCTCAGGACCCTTCACAAACACCGGAGGCGGTATTTAAACGATTATACGAGCATCATGAGATTCCACATCCGCATTTAATAGAGCATGGAGGGCATGGGCTGTCGGCGGAGGAAATTGCAGAATTCGAAAAGAAAGACGCAGTCCAGAAGGCTTTGGCGTGTGGAAATTGGGGATCGTCAGAGCCTAGTGAATTATTCCTCCAGGTACGTTAATTACCCCCAAGTTGTGTAAAATTATTATTGAAAGTGTCTAATCAATCGAACGGTTTCCAGGTTCATCACGATGTGTTAGGATCCTTAGACAAGGATCCCGGTACAGGGGTAGTCTCACCCCCGCTCATAGCTAGCCGAGGCGTCATTCCCTTGACAATTGTCGCTCCCTTGCCAGATTTATGCCGCCATCTTGGAAATTGCATTGCACGCGCGGAACATGAAGTATTTCTGGGAACAAACTTCTGGATTCACTCAGAGGCAGCTACCTTGGTTACAAATGGTATTCGAGAACTGTCTAGAAGAGCTGGGGAACGAGGTAAGAAGATCGTCATGAAAATGGTATATGACCGGGGAGATCCGAAGCAGGCAAGTCAACATGATCTAGCATATGGAAATATATGAATATACTAACTTTAAGACAGGTTTTCGATAATCATCTTGAAGTCGATGACCAGCAAAGAACGAGCGACAAAGTTCGACTTCCTCCACCAAATGAAATCCCCAATGTGGATCTCAAGGTCATCAACTTCCACCGACCGGTCTTCGGAACATTCCATTCGAAATTCACTGTTATCGACCGGAGCATTGCGCTTTTGCAGAGCAGCAACATTCAAGATAATGATAATCTCGAGATGCTGTCTCATATAGAAGGCCCGATTGTTGATTCCTTTTACGATGCCGCTCTATTATCCTGGGGCAAGCCGCTTGATCCTCCTCTGCCACTTTTGAATTCTCCAGCTGAGGCTGCAGCTATCCCAGCTCACCACGGAGAGCAGAAAACCGACTCAACTTCGGAGGTGCTCCCTGAAGATTTACCAGAGCACACTTCAGATTCCCCGCAGTGGGATATTGATTTAGAAAGCGAGGCAAAGAGAGTTAACTACTCTGTCCAGCCTCGAGGCGATGAGACACCAACTCAAGCAGTGACCCGTCATTTGAGTATGTGAAGAAAATAGCCAACAAAAATAAAAGTCTCCTATACTAACGAGCCAACAGATACGACTATCCAGCCAGATACAACCGGAAACGCTCCCGATTCTGACCAGGAACTCAAAATGACGCCTTACATTCTGCACCCACCTCATGAGCCATTCCCCATGGCCTTGGTTAACCGAGAGCCGTATGGATGTGAGTAAATTAATTATTCCAAAGGTTTTGATCTGAACAATAGATCTTTCAAACACAATACTAACGACGCGATATGAAAGCACCAAACCATAACAGCACTCACAACCCTCAAGATGCAGCTTTTGTCTCAGCCATCAATCATGCCAAACACTCCATCTTCATCCAGACTCCCAATATGAACGCCGAACCTCTGTTTGAGCCTCTTCTAGGCGCAATCCGGCGTGGCGTAGTCGTCAAGCCTTTCTTATGTCTCGGTTACAACGACGCAGGAGAACTTCTCCCATTCCAGAACGGAACGAACGAAATGTTCTCTAATAGACTGTACGGTGCCCTGCAGACAACCGAGGAGAAAGCTAGACTTCAAGTGCATTACTATGTTGGCAAAGATCAGATCCAACCTATTCATAATTCGTTCAAGAAGAGAAGTTGTCATGTTAAGTTGATGATTATTGATGAACATGTTGCTATTCAAGGTATGCCCCATATTCATTATTACTCTTCTGTTTCATGTCGGCTAATTTGGTGATGATATAGGAAATGGAAACCTGGACACACAGTCTTTCTTCCACAGCCAAGAGATCAACGTTATGATCGACTCGTCACTGATTTGTAAAGCGTGGCTAGAGGCTATCAATCGCAATCAGAACACCGCTAAATACGGGGCTGCTAGTTCCGAAGATGCATGTTGGCATGATCCGTCTAGTGGAGAGATTCCACCCGGGTCTATTGGTACTGACCCGGGTCACTTCAGTTGGGCAAAGGGTATCATTGGTGCCGTAAAACGAGTGAGGGGCGTTGGTGGATTCTAAGTGCGCTCGCTGTGAATGATTTAATATCTGACGATTTTCGGGCTCATCGCTCTAGCAATCTATGAAATGTTTAATTGTATTTAAAAAGAAACCAGCTTTTCTTGATGAAACGAAATTGTTTTAAATCAGAAATCATGAACAGATGTCAAAATGTGTTATGTAAAATTAGGGTGCAGATCGTAAAGCTTTTTGTGATCTGCACCACTCTCTAGATAACCAGTCTTATGTACAACTATGAACATTCTACCTAGACTGACTTTTCACTGGCGGTAAAATCAGTCATGCCATATGTGTTGCGGTGTTGTTTATTAAACCTGCAATGAAAAAGATCTATAGATGGAACTGTTCGCGCAGACAAGCGGCGAAGCGGGCGATCGCTTCATCAATCTGATCAAACGAAGCAGAGGCATAGGTAGCACGGAATGAGACCTTCTCAATGGGAAGAGATTTGTCGGCCTTGAACCAGCTACCGCGAGACAGAAGAACATTCTGGCCGATGGCAGCGTCGAAAATCTCTCCCTCGATCTGCTCCGGAGTCTTACCAGCGGCAACTCCGGGGTGTTGACTGCAGTCAATATCGATCCAGTGCTAGATAAATATTAGTAAAGTTCATAGGTTGGAGATTGACGAGTGCAAACTTACGAACATGCCTGCGGCGGGAGCAACCCAGTGGGCAATATCACGGGGCAAATGCTTCTCGCAGGAGTGTAGCATCGCATCACGGCGGGCAGTGTAAGACATGCGCAAGTTAATAAGCCAGTCTAGGTATCCGGTGTGTCCCCAGTGCTCATCCAGCAACTTGTAAAGGACAAGCTGTGAGATACCGCTAGGGTGCTGTGCGGAGACCTCGAAGTTACGAATAAAACGTTCAATTATCTGCTCTGAGGCGACGATCCACCCGACTCGAGAACCGGGTGAGATAACCTTCGAGAAAGACTCCATGCGACAGACACGGCCATCAACATCGATGCTCAGATAAGAGGGGACCAGAGACTTAATGAAGTCAACATGGGTAGCAGGTGGGGGAGGTGCAGCTCCCTCGCCGTTGTAAGGCTGCATTTGCAGGAAGTAATATGGCTCATCCTCCACGATGTAGACATCGTGCTTCTGGGCGACTTTGTAGATGGCACGGCGGCGCTCGGCGGATTGAGTAGCTCCTGTGGGGTTCTGGCCAGTTGGGATAGTGTACAGAAGGTGAGGCTTGCGTGCACCACGAGCCTTGACATCCCAGTTGCTGAGGATCTCGTCCCAAGCCTCGGGAACAAGACCTTCAATATCCATTGGGATTGCAAGAGCCTTAAGCCCGAGAGGGAAAGCGGTCTCTGCGGCACTGACGAATGTGTAGTCCTCCATCATAATGTAATCGCCACGTTCAGTGAACAAACGGAGAGCAGTGTCCCAGGCGTAAGTGCTGCCAGCGGTCAATGTGCATTGCCAATCAGAGTACGGGGGGTTGTGAATCAGCTGCAGTATGTCAGTTATAATCTCATTTTCTTATCCTAAGCATGTTAACGTACCTCTGTGTGCTCAGTAATATACCGGAGAAGCTGAGGAGATCCAGTAGCTTGACCATAGTTCAGAGAGATTTCAAGGTCTAATATATTGTCAATGGTAAGTTGGTGAAGTTATATCTGTAATTGAGCTCTAACTTACCGTAAAGACTCTTTCCCTCCTTGATATCGTGCTTTCCACCGTGCAGGACGGTACCTGACTCCTGAGTTTCTTCAGGGCTAAAGCCTGGTGCCGTAGGGACCTTGACCTCAAGGTGCTCAATTGGGAAATATTCGGAAGAAGGGAGACCACCACCAAGGGAGATAATTCCTAATAGCCAATATATCAGTATAAAGCAAGGCAGATTGATGTATGTCTTGCTTCGTACCGGGAGTCTTCAAGTATGATGCGGCAGCCTTCAACGTCGAAGCCTGTTGACCGAATTTAGTAAAGCGTTCGGGGAAATTCTAACGAATTAGTTAGATACGAACCTTGCGCGCCTTAGCCTCAGTCGACAAAAAATCTAAAAGAAATCAGTAAGTATTAACCATATTTTATCCCAGCACTAATCTCTGGCTGCATCAACTAATAAAGAAAGCATCGGAAAACTTACGGTCGAGGCGCTTGGCCTTTGGCTTGTTATAACAGGCCTAAACACCCCCAAATAAGGCATTTTGTTAGACGAAACATTCCCTTACTTTCACGTAGTATTGTATGTCCACATAATTTTCAGGGTCTCCAAGTCATACCGGGCTCTTCCACATGTCACTGCTGCAAGAGGGTGCGACACCGGTGGGCATCTTGACCATCTTCTCTCTCCACGCAGGGACACCATTGACGGTCAAAGGGTCAGGGACCACCATCGCGCTGGTGTCAGTGACCCCCTTTACTTCGATATCCACGGCGGCGGATGGACTCATATCGACGATGCGCGGGTAGGTAAGGTAATTTGCGGCGGCGATGAGTGTGAGTTGTGTGAAATGCGCGGGGCGATATACGTTTCTTATCGATAAGGCAAGGGGCTTGCTTGTATAGATGATTTGAAAGACGGCGGAGGAATCAGTAGCAAGTAAAGACGACCTCGCAAGAATTTAAAAGGTTAAGACCCGAGTAAGAATAGGAACCAAGTCGAATTGGAGCATCCAGTGGAATTTACAATAGCTTTAATCCACCCGGCAAAGTGGTTCCGGTTTGCGCACATGACTCATCAATGCAGGTGGAAGATGGCTCTTGAATGGACTTTTTGGGGGAACTATTCTTAACTAAACCAGTAATGATGCAAGGATTCGTTTTCGTTATCTAATGTTTCCCCGCACAGACATGGAGTTCATGGCCATTGGCAACACAACTACATCCTTGTGATGTTTAGGGCGCGGAGACACTTTTGAGGATTACAGTAGGGTGCGTTAGGGTGCATTACATTACATTACGAAGGATCAACCAGTCCAAGCAGCAAAAAAGCGGTGTAATAGTCCGGTTACGGTAATTCGAGAACAAAGAGCCCCGCCTAGATAAGGATAACGCCGGCATCGGCGCGATAAGCTTAATGCGCTCGGACTAGACGGACTTGTCGGACTTGACACCGCAAGATAGTCAAAGAGATATACTGCCTAATAAATTCATTATGACTCCACCTGAATGAAGACTTCTCAAACCGCGCCTATCACGATTCTGTCGCAGGAAATTGAGAATCAGTCTGCGACAGCATTCGCGCCAAGTATGGTTGTTATGCGGGTACTCACTACGCAACAAACCTTGGGGGCTTAGCAGATCGACTGAATTTACATCAAAGAATACTATCTCCCCGAAGACGAATTTTTGTGAAAGTTGATAGGATCAAAAGGCCATGTCGCGCGTAGTACTCGCGCGTAGTAAGCCAAAACGACGCACCTAGTCTTGTACCAACTTTTAATGGCAGCCCGTTTACTTCATGTATGTATAAACATGATCTTAATTTTGATGCTCGACTAGCACTCATGATTAGCATGGTGGGGCGCTAGGAGGATTGGGTTTTGGAGGATCAAGATGGGTATTCTCGGTATATTCTCGTCAATAATCAATAACAACTCACTCGATCGGATCGTCAGTTGACAGCTCATCACTTTTAATAGTGTTAAGTGGAGAAACTACGCGGATTGACCATATGCACTCATGAAGATACTTCATATTAAATGTCGTAAAATGTCGTTCGTCTCTAGCTGTAGGCATCCGCGCTGACAGCCAATAGAGCTCGCTAATAAAAATGTTCACACAACATGGCGAATGATGGTTAACCATAAACCTGGTATCAAATAATCACACTCAAGCAAAAAAAAACCCCCACTGTTCCTCATATCCTTGCTTGGGTCATCATTCGGCTCAAAGTCCTTCCCTTCAAAGCGCATCACAAATGATTGTGTAGATCCCAAGCTTCAGCACGTGGATCTAATCATCCTGTGTCTTCACTTCACCGTCCTGTTCGACGTGGACGTGCTCACTGGACTCGAGCGTGTCGATGTGGCCATCAGGGTACTCAACACTTTTTTGCGAAATGGTCAGTCTTGGTACAGCATTTGAGATAGATAGAGTGGTAGAGTGGGGGGTTGGTCGAGAGAAAGATATGAAGTTGGGCATTGAGACGTACATGAAACCTTTGATGAGGCTGTATTCGTGCTTGATCACACCACCCTTTTCCTTTGCGGTTTCCTTGGCCCTATTGATTCGAGTTCGTTAATCTCCAACATAACTTTGGCGACTAAGAGATGAAGGAAGGTGGGGTGAGAGCTAACTTTTCCAACTCCTCGGGGGGAGCGTTGCTCTTCAAGGTGACCTAGCAGAATCGATGTCAGCAGAGTCTTGTCAAACAAGGAAGATAAGGAAAACGAACGTTGAATTGAGGCATCTTGGTTGGGAAGATGAGTGTTGATCGCGTGTGATTGTCAAAGAAAGAGTGCCGCGGGGAAAAAAAGAACAGTGATCAGATTGGAAAGACCGGTGGAGATGAGGGAAAGCGGAGATGGAGGTGGGAGGGGAGGGGGAGGGGAGTTTCTTCTTATATGCCTGAGCTGATAAGAGGGGCTAGCTTGAGTGGTCTTACGCCATTGCCTTACCAAGGATCTTTTGGCATTCTTGTTCCGTCGAAGAGCACCTAATTCTTTTTTACCTTGTTCTTTTTGTTTTATTTTATTTTATTTATTTATCCTTCATTATCGCGCGAATCAGGCAAATGCTACACCACTATAAATCTATATTGTCCAACAAAGATGATGTCGTGATTATATACAGACTTTGAGGTTACTTTTTTTTTTCAATCTGAGTCTTTAGGCTACCATGAATATAGGTCGCTAATGGGTCAGAGTATTCGAGACGACTGGGAGTCAACCAGCCACCCTATGAGCCACTCTACTCGAGTTTCACACTCCCAGCGCAAACTTCTGAATTTAAATTTCCGTCCTTGCCTTTGTCTGTTTGAATTTCACCCGCTGATGTAACCATGCCGCATGAAGCGCTCGATGACGTGCGTAAACGCGGGGCGTGATCACGTGATAGGCGATCCCGGGCTTGCTCCGTGCTCCGTGCTCAGACTCCTCCGTGACTGCTTGGTTGTTCCCGCGGAGGCATGCTCATCCCGTGCATCCCCTTGTATGCAGGACTGGATGGGGCCTTCCACCCTTCCACTTCCAACAGAGTTTTATCAGCCAATTGATAGACCTCAACACCCAACGGTCGGCAGGTTGCCCCCATGCCGCCTTCCTTGTCATCCCAGCCCCAGTTTGAAAGGTCGCCTGTATAGAAAGGAGAACGAACATTAACATTGCCCGCCCATATTGGCCAAGACGTGATACATACCACCAGGGCATGCTGAAAGTGCACACAGAACACTAACTTCAGCAAAGAACTCAAAATACTCGCCTGGCTTTGCAGGTGAGGTCTCCATAAAATATTTCCCCTCTTCATCCAAGCCAGTAACCTGGAACACATTCAATACATCATGAACATCAAGCTCCGTCAATCCGTAGGGAACAACCGCACGCGTCAGATTCGAGTGGCAGTGAAAGTCAAAGGTCTCCCCACCCATAAGTAGATTCACGTAAGGGTCGCATCGAGTGCCCAGAAGGTCATGCACGCGACCCCCAAACTGCGTCGTGCCGAAGGCTACCTCTGCTCTTCGCTTTCCATCGTGGTCTAGCACTTCATGCAACTGTCCGCCACCTAATGAGTCTCCTGTTATCGTAACCAATGGTCGGAGGTAGGGTAGATTGGACCAAAGCCGGTCGCCGACAGAGACATGCGAGGCATGGATCTGTCGGGTTCGTGCTGCCCACATTCGCTCACGGGGGTTATTGGCGTTCCAGATGTTCAGATCCCCCACCTGTGGGCCCTCGGGCGTTTTAAGGCGACATATATGGCCAGCGGGAACTATCCATGCCTGGCCGGAGCATGGTCTAATTGTGAAAGATTCCTTAGAGATGCGGGCTGATGCATCCGATGCTGTCTTGGAGATGGACTGATAAAGCTGTGAGGTGGCATGTATTCCCGAGTCAGGTGGAGCCGTGTAAGCTGGAGGAGGTCGACGAGGGGCAGACATTTCTAACTAGAGATGTGTAAGGCTCGATGTGAATTGTATCGAGACGCAGGATCTGGTACATTCATACTATTAGCTCGGTGTCAATTTTCAAAGTGAGAGTGAAGCACCTGGGCACCTCAAGGAATTTTTTTTTGGTAATCATACAAACCAAGTCAAGAAATCAAAGTATATCAATTTGATTAGCCGCAGAAATACGTGCCCTTTATACAACTTCTACTAGCGTCGGGGAATTCCGCGCGGTCTTTATTTAGCCAGCTGGATCCATGGGCTCAGCTTGCCCCGCATGGATTTGGATGGATTCATAGAATACGGTGATCGCATCCGCTACAGTGGACATCTACTGTCTTTGGTAAGGCTAGACCATTAAACAGCTAACTACCGGACTGATGCCTCAATCTCTTATTGATATATTGTTCAATTATCTCGCTGGCCAAAACCCAAATGATAGATGTTCGAAAGATTGGAGAGGGGTTTCGAAAACGCGTCGGCCCGATGAGGGGTATGCCGGGCCGGTCGATCTGTAGCAAGAGCACTTGAGATAAGACATTGAAGACGCCTTTGTTAGTTTGGTGCTGAAACTTTTGAAATAGAAAAACAGACATATGGAGATGTCAATACCAACCGCTACTAAAAGGCGCGTTGTATCAGAGTCCCATTCAGGTGAAATAAGCATATAAAGTCTTTTCCAACGTGCTTGTCAACTTCTCAGACCTGGGGGGCGCCCAGCACCCCTAGTAGCACTTCAAGTTACCAGCGCACTGCTGGTTGTTACTCGCGCCATCCACCTCTCCCCATCACTGATTCACACGGGTAGGTATGATTCTAGAGTTGCCCTTATTATGACAAGATGGGGCAACCTAGGCCGTGGTCAAGAACAAAGATGATCCCTCATGAAAGATACACGTATACGACTCCAATTCATTCTCAGAAAAACTTGAGGACTCGCTCATCACACAAACCTCCCGCGCATGTTTCGAAGATATGGCACCTCTGCCGTTCGAAGACTTACGATCTCGCAACCTGTCCTATCTTCGGGACAATCGATTCAAAAAAGGAAAACCTTTTGTCGGAGACGGGAAATTTTACCACATATCGTACAAGGAGCCGTCAAAGATATGGAATATTTTGTCTCAATCAGGCCGTTTGGTAGGATCTCAATAATCAATGATCGTTGCGGAATATGCTCATAAATGTAGTAAATCTTAGAATGGCTATGTACGCTATGACAGAACTGGAAGTTCAAACTGAAACTGTGACGAGCCATTTGTTTTAATGCGTAAATACTCAAGACAGTGTAAAAAGAAAGCCGACAACCTTGGAAGTAGAGAACATCTGTAATTGAGGTCAAGGCTAGATGTACAGGAAGGAAACAATCATGTATTCTGATTGGACAGATCAGAATATGAAGCAAACAGGACAAAGCGACAAAACAGAACAAACATAGTGGTGCCTCAGGCCGCTAAGACCTGGTTCGGACGGCTCCACATATTTCCGCCCGAAAATAATTTTTGGGTTGAGCAAGTCCGAAGTCATCGACTGCTGTTGACATTGCGCATTATTCTCTAATTCCCTGGAATTTAGTAGAAAGCAGCTGCAAGGTCTCAGGACCTTATTGTCTGCATCATGGAGCAGCAGTCGAACAGGTCGCATCGCCCGGCCAAGGAGAAGAAGAAATATGAAGGTATGCAGTTGAAGCAATTCTTAATTCTTCGCCGACTCTATTTGAGCTTCGGTGGACTTCTGCGACTAGTGCTGATTCATTTTGAACAATAGGCCAAAATCCGAAAGCCTTCGCCTATGCCAATCCCGGCAAACTCAATAGGCAGGCTGCACGATCTCAAGAGGTACGTTTTAGCAATATCGCAGAACCAAATTCTCAAACTAATCAGATTCTTCTTCTAGGTCAAGGAAAAGAGGCTTCATGTACCCCAGGTCGATCGCATGCCAGAGGAGGCCCCTCCGACTGTTGTTGCTATTGTTGGACCCCCTGGTGTAAGTTTACAGTGCTCAATAAAGTTGCAACAAATGGCATCGGAGTGCTAACGGATATTTCTCGATATGTACAGGTCGGAAAGACAACTCTTCTCAAATCCCTCATTCGCCGTTATACGAAACAGACTCTGAGCTCGCCTCAAGGTCCATTGACTGTTGTGACATCAAAGAAAAAGCGTCTTACCTTCCTCGAATGTCCCTCTGACTCTCTCGCCGCTATGATTGACGTCTCCAAGATCGCTGATATTGTGCTGCTTATGATCGATGGTAACTACGGATTTGAGATGGAGACCATGGAGTTCTTGAATGCTCTGTCTACAAGTGGTATGCCGGGTAATGTGTTCGGTATCCTTACTCATCTTGATCTTTTCAAGAAGCAGAGTACGTTGAAGATGACCAAGAAGCGACTAAAGCATCGTTTCTGGAGCGAACTTTATCAGGGAGCCAAGCTCTTCTACCTTTCTGGTGTGATCAATGGCCGTTACCCCGATCGTGAAGTGCACAATCTTTCCCGATTCTTGTCTGTTATGAAGAACCCACGCCCTCTCGTCTGGCGCAATTCTCATCCTTATGCGCTCGCTGATCGTTTCCTGGACATCACACCTCCAACAAAGATTGAAGAGGAGCCCAAGTGCGATCGCACTGTTGCACTGTACGGCTATCTTCGTGGTACTAATTTTCCCGCCCATGGTGCACGAGTGCATGTGCCCGGTGTGGGTGATTTGACCGTGTCTGGTATTGAAGGATTACCCGATCCGTGTCCGACTCCATTCATGGACCAACAGATTTCGAAGGCCACTGGCTCTGCGCGACGTAAACTTGGTGAAAAGCAGAAGTTACTATTTGCTCCCATGTCTGATGTTGGTGGTGTTTTGGTGGATAAGGATGCCGTGTATATTGATATCAAGACAAACACCTTTCATAAAGACTCGGATGATGAGGAGTCTGATGATGAGGACCGTGGCCTAGGCGAGCAACTTGTTGTTGGTCTTCAGGGCGAGCGACGCTTGCTTGGCGAGGCTGACCAGGGTGTTCGTCTGTTCCGTGGTGGTGAGGCGATCTCTAAAGACGGCGAGGATGAAGAATCCGGACGCAAACACCGACGCCACGCTCGAATTGCCGATTCCGAGCGTGTTCAACCCGCATCCGACGACGAGGACTTGGAGGGTGAAGAGGAGGAGGTCTCCGAAGATGAGGATGAAGAAGGTGATTTTGATGATGACGAGGACGACGACGAGGATGAAGTCGACGCATCGGCACCAGCAGACTTCGGAGACAATTTCAAAGCACGGCAAAATGGGAAGGCCGATCGTGAGGAAGACGATGTCGCTTTTGCCGACAGTGATTCCGATCTCGGATCTATCTCCGGCGACGAAGAGGAGTTAGACAGTGGTCTCGAGGGTGACGATGACGATGAGGAGGAGGACGACGAAGAGGGTAATGCTCGTTGGAAAGAGAACATGTTGGACAATGCCAAGGCTCTTCACGGCAAGCGTCCACCTTTCCGCGTCAGCGATCTATCTCGGATGATGTACGACGAGTCAATCACGCCAGCCCAGGTTGTTCAAACGTGGCGCGGCGAAGATGATGGAGATGAATCGGAAGAATCGGACATCGAGGCCGAAGAAGGCGATGACTTCTTCAAGAAGACAAACAATGAAAAAGAGGATGAGGCTGATTACCGCGCCGTCCCTGAGTACGACTACGAAGAGCTTGAGCGTAAGTGGCATGACGAGGAACTGCTACAATCACTGAAGCAGCACTTTGTCACTGGTAAGCTTGGTGGTGGTGGTGACTCGGACGATGACGATGATTTCGATGATCTCGATGAGGACGATGAGGATGACGAAGGCGATGGAGCTTTTGAAGACTTGGAAACAGGTGAAGCCTTTGATGGATTCGACGATGACGATGATGAAGGCGGTGACGATGAGGATGATGAGGATGCACAGCCCGAGGGTCCAGTCGACTTGGACGCCGAGCGTGAGCGTAATGCAAAGAAGAAGGAAGATCTCAAACTACGCTTCGAAGAGGAGGATCGCGAGGGCTTTGGCAATGCAAAAGAGGGCACACGTGATGGAGGTGAAGGGGAGTTCGGCGAGGACGACTGGTATGACCTGCAGAAAGCCAAGATGCAGAAGCAGCTCGATATCAACCGTGCGGAGTTTGACAATCTTGATCCATCTTCTCGCGCCCGTGCTGAAGGATACAAAGCCGGTACATATGCTCGAATTGTCCTCGAAAATGTGCCATACGAGTTTGTTAGCAAGTTCAGCCCTCGTTTCCCAGTCATTGTCGGAGGTCTAGCTCCAACAGAAGACCGATTCGGATACGTACAAATTCGTATCAAGCGTCACCGTTGGCACAAGAAGATCTTGAAAAGCAATGACCCCTTGATTTTCTCTCTTGGTTGGCGTCGATTCCAATCAATGCCTATTTACAGCACTTCGGACAGTCGGACAAGAAACCGTATGCTCAAGTATACTCCTGAACACATGCATTGTTTCGGCGTGTTCTATGGTCCACTTGTGGCACCTAATACAGGTTTCTGCTGTGTTAATTCATTCTCCAACAAGAACCCTGGATTCCGCATTGCCGCAACTGGTGTAGTTCTCAGCGTGGATGAACACACTGAAATCGTCAAGAAATTGAAGCTCACTGGTGTTCCCTACAAGATCTTCAAAAATACTGCTTTCATCAAGGACATGTTCAACTCTGCGCTGGAGATTGCCAAGTTCGAAGGTGCTTCAATCCGCACTGTCTCCGGTATCCGCGGTCAAATTAAGCGAGCCCTCAGCAAACCCGACGGCTTCTACCGTGCTACATTTGAAGATAAGATTCTGATGAGTGACATTGTCTTCTTACGTGCGTGGTATCCCATTAAGCCTCACAGGTTCTACAACCCCGTCACGAATCTTCTCGATCAAGAAGAAGGCGGATCTGGCGACAGTGGCTGGCAGGGTATGCGATTGACTGGCGAGGTCCGCCGTGACCAGGGCATCCCCACCCCCATGAACAAAGACTCTGCATATCGCAAGATCGAGCGACAAGAGCGCAACTTCAACCCTCTGCGTGTGCCTCGTCAACTGGGCAAGGATCTCCCTTACAAGTCTCAAATTACCAAGATGAAGGCTCACAAGGACAAGACCTACATGCAGAAGCGTGCTGTCGTTCTTGGTGGCGAGGAAAAGAAGGCGCGAGACCTCATGCAGAAATTGACTACCATGCGCAATGAGAAGCAGGCTAAGCGTGCGGCTAAACAAGAGGAGCGCCGTCAAGTCTATCGTGCCAAGGTGGCTGACAGTTTAGAAAAGAAGACCGCCCGTGAGAAGAGAGAGCGGGATGACTACTGGCGCCGTGAGGGCAAGAAACGAAAAAACGATGAAGACGGTGGTGCTGGTGGTGGAAAGAAACGTAGATGATTGTGTTCCTAATTTCTGCACATGTCAATTGGCCGACATGAATATTTGTTTCTGCATAGACGGCGTTCAAAGACTAAAAAATCAATTGTACATTCATTCGACAAGTTCTAAGATGATTCGCTTTGCAGTTTACAGTATTTGCCTATCTTAAGCCCATCTTTGGAATGGTCTCGCGTGGCAGCCGCATCTCTTGGCCGCAGTATTAAAGTGCCCCTCAAGTATGAGTCGAGCGAGACTAATAAGATACTGGGCTTGCTTCTAAATTATCTTTGATTCTGAGAGCTCACGCTTCTTTCTCCACTATCATGCTAAGTGGGCCATTTACTCGGGAACATCGGCTAATTGCCCACCCACTAAAGCGACGGCTGTCATAACGTGTTTCGGGGTAGACTCTTAGCGAGTCTCCATGTTTCACCATTGTAGGCCGATGTTGAACTAGAACGATCAATGGGTTGACTTTGTTGACTAGCTTAGATTTAGGGTCAATTTACAAACCCCACCCTCGACGTTGACTCCCTAACATGAAACGTCCGCCCCTAGTGGCATGGCGCCGTCGGAGTTTTATACCCCTGCATCGCGTATCCGATATTTCTCCTCATTTGACTTTGAATATTCATTTTGTCCCTTTTAACCGTATAATTTTTGGCCCAGCCATAAAATGGGCAACGTCATCTGTCTTCATATGGATAGTGCAAGGGGCCCAAAGTGTAAGCGATGATTTCAGATGATCAATTGTACCGAGATTCCCCCTGAAAACAGGTCAAGATGGGTGGATTACAATATAATTTCTAAATTGGAAGGTGGACCCAATTCATCAACATTTGAAGCATTGTTTGAGCTCTGTTGCTCCCTTGAAGCATATCTATATTATAAAAGCCGCTTGATTTCCTGTAGAAGTGCGCTGTGTGTGTTGTTTTTTCTGTGCTTCCAATACTATTCTTTCTTTTCCTTTCTATTCATTCGCTTATTCATTCTTTTACATTCCCTTCTTCATCATGCGCTGCGCGCTGGTCCTTTCTTTTCTTCCCCTGCTAGCCTTGGGATGCAATAACCCAGCTAGTCATGCTTGTGCTTCAGCATACACAGCTTCCAGCTCCGAAGCAGCCAATTTCTGCGCGACATTTACAGCTAGTACTGTAACAGCTACTACTGGCCTTCCTAATTTTGCTTCTGCCTGTGACAATGATGTCAAGCATCTATCGAGTGCATGCAGTTGCCTCGATACCGCTTGGGCAACTGACTCAGCCAGCGTAAGCCTCATTCAACAAGAAAGCACAGTTTGAAGTTTCGTATAGCTAAGAACTTTCTGGACCAGCAGTCTGCACCGGAGCCTACCAGTGTCTTTACTACCAGCACCACTGCGGCAGTGCCCAAAACTTCCTCGACTTCGCAAACCACTTTTGTGACTGCTACTCGACCCTCCACCTCCTCCGAGGTTGGTATCGCAACCACGACTGCTGCCCCCGTGACATCTGCTGCCGCTTCCATCACCGGTTCTGCTTGTGTTGTCAGTGAATACGCTTCGCTCTCTTCTGCCATCGAATCCTGCACCAACATTGTGCTTTCCGATCTATATGCCCCTCCCTCGAGCACCATTGATTTATCGAGCCTTCAAACTGGTGCCTCCGTCACATTTGCTGGTACTACTGTAAGTAGAAATTACTGCCTTAGTTATGAATTTGAGATCGGTGCAGTGAATAACGGAAGATAGACCTTCGGAGACACCTTTGATGATGACTTTGACCCCATCGTCATTTCCGGAACAAACATCACAATTACCGGTGCTGCTGGTCACGTAATCGAAGGTAACGGTGAGGCCTACTGGGATGGCGAGGGCTCCAATGGTGGACAAGACAAGTAAGCGACTTCTTCCATATGACTGACTCCTGAGTTATGTCGCTGACCACTCTATCAAGGCCCGATCACTTCATTGTCGTCAAAGACGTTTACTACTCCGAGATCACCAACCTGAACATCGTTAACTGGCCTGTACACTGCTTCGAGATCGAGGATGTTGAGCATCTTACCATCTCCGGTCTTGTATTGAACAACACAGCGGGTGACTCGGCAAATTCAGCAAGTGATGGCGATGCTGCAGGTCATAATACCGATGGATTTGATATTTCTAAGAGTACATACGTCACTCTACAGAACAGCTATGTCTACAACCAGGATGACTGTGTGGCCGTGACCAGCGGTTCCAATATTGTCATTGACAATCTATACTGCTCCGGAGGCCATGGACTGAGTATTGGATCAATTGGCGGCAAGAGCGATAACACCGTCGACACTGTGACCTTCAAGAACTCCCAGGTGGTAAACAGTGAGAATGGCTGCCGGATCAAGAGCAATGCCGACACTACTGGTAGTGTCAGCAATGTTGTCTATCAAAATATTACTCTCTCTGGCATCACGGACTACGGTATTGATGTGCAGCAGGATTATCTGAATGGCGGTGCCACTGGAGACCCTACCAACGGAGTCAACATCACCAGCATCTCCTTCATTGACGTTACTGGTACCGTCACTGACGACGGTATGGACTACTATATTCTGTGTGGTAGTGACAGCTGCTCCGACTTTTCATTTTCTGGTGTTTCCATTACTGGAGGTGGCGAGACTAGCAGCTGCAATTATCCTTCTAGTGGTTGTCCTTAGAGATCTACTCTTTGGCCAGAAATAGTATAAAATATCATTGGGGTCACGATGTGGCTTTATCATACTTTTATTTTCTTTAGTAGTATTACTTCGCTGCTTCAAATATTCAGGTCAATGGTCGTCTTAAGATCTTGACTTCGAAGAGAGGAATAAAGCATTTCGATCGGCTCAAAATATCCATATACTTAGTTCAAGTGTCTTAATTGTTAAACACCGAGTACTACTAGGAGTGCCCTGTTCTGACAATAATAACTCTAACATTAAGTCCATTCAAGTAAAATTTGAACTACTAGTAGTAGATTAACTATTGTCTACTAGTTAAAAGTGGGTTTTGAACAACTACAAACGACTACTATAGTTTATCTCGATATATCAGCTATCAGGCCAGATGAAATTCTTCATATTGTACACCTCCATCTTTTTGCCTTGTCTACTCTATCTCTGCATAAGAAATCACCCCAATAATGCTTGAATCTGCAAGTGGCACCTCCGCACGTGACCGTGTTTCGCACGCGTCGCCGCAGATGGAAAGCCGAAGGCGACAATTTTGACTTTTGTTCCAGCAATTCCGACACAGTTTTCAGTTTTTTCTACTTTCATTGATTTTCTTCACATAATTCATAATCGCATATCCATTCCCTCTGTTTAGCATAGTGCCAATCCTCAATCTGGTGTTTCAGCCCCTTGTGGAGAGACTGCCTGTTGACCGTTTTACCGCTCGTGCTCAACCTTGCGCGTGCTGGTCGATCGCCACTGGATCGGGCAGATGGTGTCCTTGTACCCGCATTAGCAACACTGCGCACGCCCGACGGTCCTCGAGAACATTCAGATCCTGACCGTGTGGCTAAGATCCCTACATACCAAGTCACTCCTCATCAGATCCTACCGTATCCATTTTACCTACATGCGGCGACTTGGCGCAAATTGATTTCACTCGCGTGTTTAGATCCCCTCGTGCCGCCGCGTAATCTCGCAGTTGCGCAATAATCGCGTATTGGTCGCCTACCTTGCCTTATTCTTCATCTGCACTGGCTTTGCTCTCCCATAGCCTGCTGCATGATCATGAATGACCTTCAATATGCTCCGTCCAGTCGCGGGGTTCCCCATATGGAGGCCAGTGCGAACACTAGGTCTGTGAACACTTCAATCTCACGGGCTCCAGGAGGCCCGATTCGCTCGGAAGAGATTCAAGTTCCCCGGTCCCCTCAGACTCTCTCTTTGCAACTCGATGGGTTGAATGCTCGTATACATGACAATAGCGCGCCATTCCCGTCCTACGTCGAATCATCCGAACGAGACAGCGATACTTCTACCGAACCACGTCGACCGGAGCTACAACCCGCAAGCCCATTTACAGACCCCTTGTCTAGAATTCCCTCTTCCTCAATGAACGATTCCAGCCCATCTATCAAAGTCGAAAATTCCCAGTCGTCTACTGAGAATGCACAAACACCAACAACACACTCGAGCTCCCAAGAACAACTGTCAGTAAATGGGAATGGAAGTGGATTGAAAGAGGAGAGATACCTCCCAATAAAACATAGCAATGGGTCTTTATCTCCTCTACGATCTTTAGAAAATCGTTCATCGCGATCGGGGAGCGGAGTATCTTCTGCGCCAAAGCACAAGAGGACAGCGACAGGCGATGTTAAATCGATTTCCTCGAGTCTTGCAGCACCCCACAGCGAAGAATCCGACAAACTGGGGGCTACACGATGTCGCTCAAAGAGCACTGGCTCGTCAGCCCATGGAAGTAGAATTGCACAGGTACTTGCACCCTCATGGCCAGTTTCAAGGTATTATATTGACGCGTGTTTAGCTATCCGTTCACATTCGCACACGGCTATCGTATGCTGCTGCCAAAGTAGAAAAATCCAGGCAAGCGCGCGAAAAGGATACTCAGCTCGCGCTTCGCGGTTTGGAAAGTCTGTCAGAAGCGAGCACATCGATCCCAGGTGGAGTCACACCGACGCAAGCCTTGACCCCAACATCTCATCCACAGCATTCATCAACATCAATAAACACGCCCCGCAATTTCCAGTCCCATCACCGCTCTCAATCAGCCATCTCCTCAAACCCTGGAAAACTCGCCCCCTTCCCTAAACTAGCACCCCCTGTCGACATTATACCCTCGAATGGAGACACACGCCGTCGCAGACCTAACCCAAATTCGATTACAAAAGAATTCAATCGCAGTCCATATGCTCGTCATCATAGAAGACATCATTCTGTCCAAGAGCCCTCCATCACCAAAACATTGGGTTCACCCCCGGTCTTAGGGCCTGGACCAACACATATTCCTCCATCCGCGCGATTGCCCTTATCGGCCCAACACGAGGTTTACAGATCACGCACCCATTCTCAAAGCACAGCGATGGAGCAGGACGCAATTGAAACACTCCTTTTCATGTCCAGTCCCGAAAATTCTCAATATCGCTCAAGTCCACGCCCTTTACTACCGCCTACCTCGCAACTCAGCCTCAATGAATCAATCCATTCCCAAACCAATGGAGTGGCAAGTGATCAGAGTCAGAGCTCTCGAAGTGAAAATTCTCTCAATGGCCGCAGCCTCGAGCTAAGGCCATCTGCCTTTGCACTGGAGACAAACGCGGGTGATGAAATCGATCGTATTCTAGATCAAATGGAAAGTGATAGTGAGGATGACGAACGGTATGCATCGCACAGGGCTAGGGCCCCCGTGCACGCATATAATGGACATATGAGACATCATAGGTAAATGCCAGCATTGACCTGTGAAGTTAATTTACTCAAATAATGTTGCTTGGTTACCTCATTGCACACGGTCTTTGGCGGATCAATGGTAAGGGGCGAGTATGGGCTTGGGCTTTATGCATTCACGGCGGGATGGCATTATGATCTAATTTCAAAGTTGCATTTTGCATTCGCATCCGCTAAGGTGTCACGATTATTGAAAATCACTTTCTGGACATGGGCACTGATGTATGTTATCATTCATGGCGGTTGTTATCCACAATCGTCTCTACTCAAATGTCCCATGCACTCAACGTTGCCAGTATGTACGAGGGACTATAGCGTCCGCCGGGGGAAAACTCCCCTGGCCCTATATTAACCATTACCGTCTAGTACACCGCTACCTGTACTGTAAGCTCTACATATATAGAAAAACAAGTAGAAAGATAAGAACAAAAATGGAGAAATGAGTCTGCCCCCTGGACGCTATGGTGCCCCGTATATGTTCAAAATAATTATATACGTGAATCTATATCTAGTAATGAATTAAGTATGTTTTTCATGCGTATGCTCATTGGTTCAGCTCCTGTGATGAGGGTTAGTAAAACTCCGGTCTCATATATTCGGATGCGGCTTCTCCACAACAGCCGAAAGAAACAACTTACGCTAGCCATCTTACTGCGGGCTCGGATTTTTGGTCCGTAGAATGCCAGCACCCAGGGAACAAGGGTGAGTACAAGTCCCTTAACCGTCTATATTAGCAGATATCTTATAAGAGGAGGGCAGAAGTCAACTTACAATGGCACCGAGTAGACTTGAAGCCTCGGGGTATCCGAGATTTTGGAACATGGGTCTAGTAACCAAAGGGAAGATACCACCAAGCAAGTTTCGGCCTAAGCACGCAATAATTAGTATGAGCTTTCCAAAATGAGAGCCAAAAAAGTCAACGTACAGCAAGATTGTGCCGCAATTGCTGAGCTAGCGTATCTGTGGTACACATCCGCTAGGTAATTGAATGTAGCCAGGTAGATGGAGAAAATACCCATAGTCGCACAACCGACTGCGAGAGATGGGACGATCCATGGGACAGATGGGAAGGAACTCCATCCAAACCAGAAGAGACCGATAGGGAGAAGAATGGATTCGACGCAGACGAAGTAGAGACGGGCTTCAGCTGAGGAGGACAGTTTGCCGAACCTCATGGCAATCTTTTCTTGGACAAGACTGATAATTGTGATGATGATGACACCGACACACATTGCTGCTCTTTATTAGCGACGAATTTCTTTTTGTAGAAAGATTTGAGTAATTATGCTTACAGGTAAAGACGGCGCCGGTCTGCTCAATTGTGAAGTTGTGGTTGTTGTTGAAGACAAGTGGAATAGAGCCAAATTGGAGGTAGAGAGTGGCCCAGCTGAAGGATACCCATAGGGAGAAGAAGAAGACGACGGGCTCGGTGAAGAGCATGTCTAACGATATCCTGTTAGTTATATAGAAATGAACGTGAGAGAGAAAGATGACACTCACGGAAAGGCCGATATAGCGAGATTTGAACAGCAGTCATCAGTGAAGCACGCTGTTCGTCACTCTTGACCCTCCATCTAATGCGGCGAACCGTCTTTTCTGCTGGGTGGTCCTCAGAAGACATAATGACACCGACGTGGCCTGCCTGTTCAAGCTCCTCATAGTATCTATTTAAAGCGCCAGCCTTGCGGCTGAGTAGAACACTTCCACGAGTTTCCTTGAAAAAGAAATAAATGATCACCACGAAGACAGCAGAGACAATGGCATGTGAATAATAAATCCAACGCCAGCTGGAGTGAGTGACAATAACACCGGCGACTAAAGGTGCCAATCCTGTTCCAAACAATGCTGAACCGGCGAAGAGGGCCATCGGGGTATTTCGGTCTTCAGCATGAAAGATATCGCTAATGACGCCGCCGACCATAGTGGAGAATGTAGCTGGACAATGTCAGTATACCATCGTAGAGACGACGAGGAGGAAAGAGATACATACAAGCACCGCATCCCTGAAAGAAACGGGCAACCAAAAATCCAGCAAAGGAATGTGTTCCTCCGCATGCAATCAAGCAAGCTACCGAGTTTCATGGTCAGAATTATCTTCGGGGGTTGGGAATAAACGGCGTAGAGCTCACATACCAACAAAAACAACGCCACTTGCAACGAAAATAGGTCGGCGACCGTTGATTTCCGAGAAAGGAGCCAGAAGCATAGGAGCCAAGGCAAATCCAATACAAAAGATCGTGATACTCGTAGTATACGCCGTAGTGCTGATCCCCCACTCCTTGGTTAACAAATCCGACGCCGGACTAACTTCACCAGCCGAATAACCAGCCAACGCCGTAACGGCGCAAGCAATCCAAGTCATCATCCATTTCCGCGACCAAGGCCATATAAACGGGGAAGTATATTTCTCCAGGCTTGGAGCCTCTGGTGCTGCGGATTGACCAGCGCTTGGGGGTAAAGTAATACATGGGGTGGGGAGCGGCGTTTCTAGCTCCAGATAGAGATACTCAATTTCCTTCTCGAGCGAAACGTTGGAACTGGATTCGGGTTTATCCATATTGATACTGGTCCCAGATTTGGGTGTAGTCACGGTTGCAGCACTAAATGCCATATAACAACGAGCAAGAAGTGTCGTTGAAATATATAGGTCTTCAACGCCTTTGATGTGTAGATCTTAGTTTGGAGCAAATGAATCTGGACTTTCTTATGGGCCAAGGCTCAGACCTTATAAACGCGGGCCGAAAGAGTCACAACATGGAAAATTAAGATAAAATTGGAGAAAATTGAAATCTGCAAAATTGGCATCTCCAACTATGATAAGGGGATCCATTCAGGGCATGGAGAACAAAGTGGAGGAGGGCGATAGGGAGCTCCTTGGGTAGTATCGCATGTGGCTAATGTATAATATGGAAGATGGAGAATAAGCCTGCTTTTCGGCCATTTGATCGAATCATTATGCACGTCTTTAGCCGGGTGTCTATGCCGATTGGAGAAGATGGTTTTATTTCCTTTATTTCCTGTCTTTTGTCATTTCTCAATAGTGAGGATTAATAATGTTCTTGACCGGAAAAGGAAATGACTCCCCCCACTTTAAATGTCAATCCCCGAATCCCCGAATCCCCGAATTGGAGATCGGGAACATCTCCGTGATTTGAATATTAGCATGTATCAAGATGTCGAAATTATACCACAATGTAGACAAGCATAAATCCGTTTTATTGGTTCAATTTTTATAATCCACTAGTTAGCTTTTATTTCCCAAGCAAAAATTAAGTGCATACAGCCAGCTGGTAGAAAGTTCGTATCATTACCTGAATCTCTATAATGCAAGCCCCCGGAGTTGCCCTGCGTCTCCCCGACACCCGACAAACCTCCATCTTACACAACGTCACACACCATGAGGCCATGAAGCCATGAACCCGAACTCCAACACCAAACCCTATCAGTGTCAGAGATGCCCAAAGACATTTGCTCGACTGGAGCATCTCCAACGTCATGATCGATCTCGTATGGTCTATCTCTAGTTCAGCTATCTCATTCGCTACTAACCCCCCGCTTAGATACCAAGGAGAAGCCTTATGTCTGTCTCCAATGCCCGAAAGCTTTCACGCGCAAGTGAGTTGCCGAATCTAATACAGTTCATCCAATTCAGCTCTAATGTCGATTTAGGGATTTACTCTCGCGTCATGAGCGATTGGCCCATCAAGAGGGTATTAGCCCCGTGAGTCGCCAGACAATATCGCCGTCTCCATCCCATCCAACTCTGGATGGCTTAGACACACTGGCCTCGGTTGTTACAGACCCTGCACATTCAAGTAATCATTTAGCGTCAAGGCGTGATGCACAATTTTCAAGCTCCATGGATGTGGATCGGGGCCCAATGGTTGATTCGCAGCTATCCAACCCAGGAAACCCCGCGGCTCCAGTTACGCCCACGCCTCTGCAGGGGTCAGACTTTGCGTACCCGATAAGTGCCCTTGGGACAACAGCCTATCATGGCAACGATTTTACTTCGTTCCTAGATAGCGTTCCCTTGCCAAGTCACCCATTTTCACCCGCATTCCAGCCACTTCCTTTATTTCCGCCCTTGCAATACTCCCCTGTTTCGGAGTTTGGCCAAAGCCCCGCTATAGATCACCTAACAGAACCAGCTTCCACTCCCTCAAGCTCTGTCCTACCACGACAGGCTGCGCAATTGCCCTCTCTCCAGCCGGAGGGATATCAGTCTCCCGCGGCCAAGGCAAAACAGCCAACCGGATTCCTTCCCGTGACCGCACAGTGTCGTGAAAGGATTCTCCATCTCCTGAGGGAGTACTCCAATGTCGTCCCGGATCCAACGCTACCTTCTCGACATGCTCTATCACGATGTCTGACAGGTTATCTTATGGGTTTCCACGATCATTACCCAATCGTGCACAGACCAACTATCGATGCCGACACGATGTCCCTGCATTTGTTTCTTTCTATGGCCGCATTGGGTGCTCGCTATTGTAGAGAGCCAGATACAAGTATGTGGTTGTATCAAATAGCCAAACCGGTCACTTTAGAGCATGTGCGCCGCACGTTTCAGTCAGGTTCTTTACCCGAAGGAGATGCAGCTAATAGCGTTGATATGCTTGAAACGATCCAGTCGCTGCTATTTTTGATATCGGTTTCGTCTTGGTTTATCAACAATCCACCATACTATGAGGCGTTGTCTATTCGAAGTACAATGGGTGCCCTGTTACGAAAAGGCGGTATTAACCGGCTACCCGAAGAAGATGGAACCTGGGAAAGCTGGATATATCGTGAACGAGTCAAACGCACGAAGTTGATCGTCTTCTGCTTTTTCAACATCCACACGATCGTCTTTGATATAGCCCCTGTCATTCTTACGGAAGAGTTAACTCTGGAATTGCCATGCACCGAAAGAGAATGGCAAGCATCTCGACCCGAGACCTGGCAAATTGCTCGTAGTCAAAGTCCTGGAGAGCCGAAGTTCCAAGGCGCATTGTCCGCTTTGTTTAACCCTACCAGTGACATAGAAAGATTTTCTTCTCTAGGGGGCTACGTCTTGATCCACGCGATGCTCCAGGACATCTGGATCATGACTAAAGCGAGTCGACTTACTCTGGCGCGCAGTCTTCGCTTGAATTCTCCAATAGCATCAATGCCCGAACTCGTTGTTTTCGAGCAAGCATTGGAACGGTGGTGTCAATACTGGGAACGAAATCAAGAGTCTTCCATTGATCCACTCAGTCCTCATGGACCAATATCATTTACCTCGGCAGCTTTGCTTCGGCTAGCCTATATTCGACTCAATGCTGACTGTGGATCTGCGAGACAGCTTCAATCATGGGATCCTGTTCAAATTGCAAAAAGTCTCAAAGACAACCTTTCCGTGCAGCGAGGTGACCGCCTTACCCGAGCAGCACTTCACTGCGCCCATGCATTAAGCACCCCCGTCAAGCTCGGTATTGGCTACGTGGCGCACTCACAGGTTGCCCTGTGGTCAAATCAACATGCCCTGTGCTCGCTTGAATGCGCCGTGGTATTGGCTAAATGGCTCGAAGCGGTGACGGGGCCGAACCCAGACTCCGCACTAACAGAACAGGAAGCCCGATTGCGGGACTTTGTGCTAGAAATGGTCATGGAGGTGCAGCATGGCGTTTCACGGGAATGGCTCCTGGCCACTAATACCAGGCTTAGTGCGGCGGTGACCCGCCTCTGGGCGCGCCTTTTCACAGCGGATTACATATGGGAAATGGTCAATCTTATTGGGAGGTCACTAGATAGTTATGCCGATTTGTTGGAACAGGGATCATAGTGGGGATAAAAGTATAATTTGATCAGATAATAATGTATATACTCGGAACTAATCAACTATGAACCACCTGTGGAATAAGCATCTTAGCGAATTTCCAGCTATGATTACTCAAAAAGGTCGGGGTTTAAATTGGGGACGGCAGTCTGATCAGATTATGATCCCAGCCGGGAAACTGGACTGCCGAAGCGATACCCACGCTACATCATAACCCATGCGATGTGGACTTAGTATTCTGACTCATAACCTTGGAAATCTATCTCCGCAAAGAGATCTTAATACATCCGGGCTACCCACCAGGTAGTACTTAATTGATGATATTGTCCCCAATATAAAAATCGTTCAAGAACCAGACTATCCTATCCCATCCGTCAATCCATCAATTCCCACCATGGCACCCCCCAGCCCCCTCATAGCAACCTCGCAACTCGTTCCTCAAGGATCTACACTCGCAACCCCTAAACCAAGAGTCGAAGATATAATGGATCTCTCTACCCGGCCAAACAAGCAATGAGTTCGACAACATAATGCGCGACAATCATCGCGCTGAACCAAGACAAGTGCGAACTGATCTATCACCTGCTGCGCAGTCTCAACGCGACAACAATCGTCGAAGCAGGAACAAGCTTCGGCGTAAGCACCATTTACCTTGCCCTCGCTGCTTCTCAAAATGCTTCGCGGAACGGAAATGACAAGGGCCGAGTCATTGCTACGAAGAAAGAGCCTTCGAAGACCGAGATTGCGCAGAGAAACTGGACCCAGGCCGGAGGCGAGATCGAAGGCGTGATTGACTTACGAATTGAAGATCTTCGCGAGGCTCTTGCGAGTGATCTGGGGACTGTGGTGGAGTTCCTGCTTCTGGATAGTATGCTTAACGTTCTATCTTGTTCTCATGCTGGGGGCTTACTGGAAGGAATCTGCTAATGGTTCGTATAATTTGGACTCCTCTCGCTCTGCCTGCACTTAAGCTTGTAGAGCCGTATTTCCGGTCTGGCGCTATGCTAATGGCTGATAATACGCTGGCTTATAATACGCTTAAGGCTGTTTCTGGTTAGGAGGAGCTATTTGCATATGTGGATGCACCGGGTAGTCGGTTCCATAGAATCACCATGCCCTATGCGGGAGGCTTGGATATGATTGTGTATGAATGAAACTAAAGAGAACAGTGGAACTCTGGAGCCGCTCGCTATGTATCTTATGGGCGCAGCACCTTTCGTAGGATATTATTCCTTGCTCTAAATTGCTGACAATATAAAACTGTTCGATGAAATTCTCATCCGGCCATCCTGATAAAGTATCAAAGTAGAAGCATTGAAGCATGAGTTCTGGTGATTTGTTTTAGTTGAAAGATTACTCATATATACGTCTATTCTAAATTATACAAAAAGAATATTCTTCATCACCGTGTCACATATCTAAATTACTCCCGTGTATGTTCCAATATCATAGCAAGGAGTCTCTGGCGGCCTGAGTATTTGGTCTGCGTAGCGTAAAGGCTTCCAGTGGCATTGGTGGATCCCTCCACACACTCACCATCATAGAACATAGCATTAGCAGCATCCTGCCAGAGAGTCTCTTGTTGCAAAGTATTGTCAAAGGTAAAGAAACGACGGCACTCAGCAGCCTCGTAGATGTATTGCCGGGGGACATGGTCATTGTCAGGGCCAAAGGCATTTATAATGTTCACGCGGGCTGATTCAACTGTGAAGGACCAATCATCCAGAGGGATAGGAACATATTTATCCCATTTCTCGAGATCCTCATCAGACAGCAAGGCTGAAGAGTTTGCAAGCTTCTTGGCCTCTTTAAACACCGATGCGAATTCGGCGATGTCGTAGACCATCGAACCTTTGATACCACCCATTCCTTGCATAGGTCCGACCTGTGGACGACCACCGAAGGCAATGGTACGAACACCCTGGCCCTTCATTAACTCAGTAAAAATTGTACATGTCGATGCGCAGGTACCATCGGTGATCTATGAAATCGTCAGTCCATGTTCAACTCCACCGAATGACAAAGGGCGCTTACCAGAATAATATCCTCGGCGTCGAAGTACTGGGTCTTGGGGTCCAGAGGCATTTCACCATAGCCACTGACAGGCATCCCATCATTGTAGTCAGGGTAAGATAGCAGAGTTAAGTTGACAGCAAATAAGCTGGAAGAGTTCATTCCAAGGAACTCATTAGGCCCAAATAAATCAGCCCAAGAATCAAAGCCCTCCTTTTGGTCGGGCTTTACGCTAGCCTTCCAACTCAAAATGCTACCTTCAAGGTCGTCGACAGGAAGACGAGATAGTGCCTCGCCCATGAAGTTAACACCCTCCGTAGCACGGAAACGGTTGGCGGAATAGAGCGGCTGGTCAGGGAAGAACAAGCGGAATGTATTCCACCCCGCAGCAATACTCCCACCACCATTACCCTGGAGATCAATAATGACCTTCTTCTTATTTTTCTTGGCAGCAGTATTAACGAAGTCGCGTGTCACGTTATAGAATCTTTCGACATCTTTAGGGTCAAAGCTGGGAATAGCAAGCACTGCAGTATCCTCAAGGGGTGAATCTTCAGGGAAGAAGGTGAGCGCTGAGTTATCGCTGGTACGAGATGACGGCTTTGGATAGCCCTCTGGGGCTGGCACCATTGAGCGTTTGGAGATATTTGGAGCGAATTTATCAACGATTTTGGTGTTAACCTTTGTTGAGGCCTTCACAGATCGTTTGGAAGAAGCAGCAGTAGAATCGGATGGAATGCAGAATGTTTCATACAGAGCCTTGCCGGACTTCCACTTCCATGTGTTAATATTCACAACAGTATCAACCACTTGCGAGGTTCCATTGGCAAAGTGGAGGGTATGGTAAGCTCCTGTCCAGACCATGCTTTCGCTAAAGAGACCGACCTGTTTAAATGCAGATCCACCATCCACGTCAAGACTATATGGGTTTGATGGGAAAACTGCGTTGTACAGGGCATCATAGTCCTGGGAGCTGTCGCTCAGAGAGATTTTTCCCAAGTACGACTCCACATCTTCACCATTGATCGAGACGACTGGTGAAACTTTGTCTTTGTGGGTTTGCAGTACCTTGGCATCCTTCACCGTATAAACTTCAGGAATTGCGGTCCCGTTTGATGAGATCGAAATGAGCGGTACATTGTTTGAAAAGTCCATGATTGTAGTCGAGCATAATTGCATATCCAAATGACCATCGAAAGCTGATTTAAGCATCTTTTGTATAGCGGTATCGAATTCATATTGGCTCTCGTAACCATTATCCGCTGCCTTCTTCTCGATGTTATCAAGGATCCCGATGAGGTCGGTGGGGGGCATTTGATAGCCTGCAGGAGGGTTTTTTAGAAGCTCGAGATCAGATTGAAAAAGAAGCCATTTGCGGTACTCTTTCACAAACCTGACAGCTCGCTCTGAATCGAAGGGCATAGATTGTAAACATTCTAGTCCCAGCTCGCCCGTTATCTGGAAACCCGCAGCTGTTTCAATAATTAGCAAAACTTCCACATACATCTCAGTCTTCTTGGTCGAGACTTACATCCGTTATTATTCTTGAAGCGTTGATTAATTTGACCACAGGCATCCAAGCTGTCGCTCCGATGCAAGATAACATTGGATGTGGCCTGTGAGGCCGTCAACAGGACTGTGGCCAAGAGTGCATCGGTTCCGAATCGCATTTTTGCTGCGAAGTCTCGTTATGTTATTATTGTATTATTTAGAAACGGGAAATCTAGAACCTTGGGGCTTTAAGAGAATATTTATGTTCATTGATTCTTCATAGCCCTTCTCTAAGCCGCTCTGCCCCCTTTTCTAAGTCTCCATCAGATACGAGACACAGCCTTACGCTATACAATAACCTTCGCTCTATATACCAAGTTGAGGCATGATGGTCACGTTTTCTTCTCCACAGTTAGCTGCGACGGGCGGCTTTATCCCATCTCATTGGTTGCATCTAGGTTAACCTCCCGCGATGTGGGGTATCAGGGACAGCACTGCGGCTCAAAGGGGTTTTCACGGGCTGAAAATGGGGCCATTTTGCAGATTAACAACAGCAAGGCTGTTCGCTTGGAAGCAAAAACCCCACTCCGACCATAAAAATAGAAACTTCAATAAATAGTCATCCAAATGCAGAACATGCCGCGAGCATTCCATCTCCCAAGGTTGGAAATAAACAGGATTGGAGTGTGAATGAACATGTCCATATTCCAACTGTTGACACTATCTTGGGCTTTGAACACTACCCACATTACTTCCATATGTAAACTGAAACAAAAGCCGAAACGATCATTTTATTTCTGCGCGCAAATTGCGACAGGTAGCGGAAATTATGATCAAGGAAGTTGGCGCGAAGCATAATTATAGAAGTGGATCCTCAATTTCAACCTCATCAGGATTGTGGAGAGCGGCTTGTTACACTCAAGAAGACGTTTTCAAGTTGCACGGTCTTTTTATTAACTGAAGGCTATTTATGCCTTTTCTCAGTTCGCTATATCATGATTGCTCCGAGTCGATATCCAGCCACGAGCTCGTTTATACGAAGTGTATATAGGTTAAACCTCCTAATCCCATGCAGAACCAGCTATGGATAAGACTTAAAAAGCCGAAAATCCGATTCTTGATATTTCATAGTCTCTATCTCCAGATTCTATCGCACATATGGCGGTTCCTTGAATTTACAAATGCTTCAATCACTCGAATTCTGTCTTGCCTCCATGGTCGTTTAAGCTTCCCCCTATGCGATATTCAAGATAGACAATATCCGAAACTTGAACCTGAACTCTTCATCAGTAACGTGAAACTCAATTGCTTGGAGCACCATTTTATGTGGATCAAGATCTTGAACCTTGGAAATGATAGGGCTCCTGGGTGCCCGAACAAGTAGAGTATGTATACTTTTTCTTTTCTTTGTAGTATGAGTTCAAAGCGAGTAAATTGAAAATGAATTTACGATTGGAGTGGTGCATAGTACTAGACTGTTGTATATCAACGAAGTTAGTATAGTTTGATTTCATGCACGCGTGAGTTCAAGACTATCATGATACATACAAAATCTGCAATCCAAGCCTTCTGGGAAATCATGATCATCCAAGCACTTTATTCAAGTTGAACATTTGAAGCCTTGAAGCCCTGGAGGTGAGGTAATAGGTATGTACCCAGTACTACTATATAGTCTTCAAGTTCAAATCTAAGGATCCCCATGTCCAAGTTGATTTCCACGGGTGAGACCTCGGGACTTAGTAATGCTTCAAGTTCCCGCAGCAGTATATTTAACCCTTCAAGTTCCAAGGTTACTAGTATATCAATCCAAAACGCTCCATGGAGTATATTTGAAAAAACAGACTATTCAACAATAAATGATTCAGATTTTCCGGGCTTAGCCCAATGAATATTTGATGGATGTGTTATGTATCACTCAAAGTAACTATAGGCGGGATGTTGATATTTCTGCCTCAGGCCATAAGGGATCGGCGTTCGCGTGTAACTCCTTAGTGCTTCAACAACTCCGTCCCTCCCATCTCAACTCACTGCGACAAAACACACCTAGGGCCACCATTTCCGCACATCGTGGGCCCTCGATCCCCCGCACGATGTCTGGACAAGATATTTCCCCGGGGTCGTTGATCAACTTGACGGATGGCCGCCAGGCCACCGTGCGCTTTATCGGCATCACTCACTTCGCGGTCGGAGACTGGATTGGTGTTGAACTAACAGAAGCGACTGGCAAAAACGATGGCGCGGTACAAGGCGAACGCTACTTTGATTGTGAAGCAGGGTTTGGCATGTTCATCCGTCCCACAGCTATAGCCGCGGTTCTACAGCAACCTCCTCGGGAGAGTAAACAAACCACCCGCCCCGGTACCAATGCAACCACCGGCAGACCATCGATTTCCGCGGGCTCAAAAAGGCCACCAGGAGTGCCGCCTAGCGCAATAAAAAGACAAAGTGTCAATGCGTCCACTCCTACACCGGCCCCGAGGATGGCACCTCGTTCATCTTTAAGGGTATGTGTTCGTCTCCGTGAAACGTCATGCCATTGCTCATGAGTCTTTGATAAATATAGTCCCCTACGAAGTCACCAACGAAACAATTATCATCGGCAGCACCCGCTCGTCCCTCAATCGGGGGTGCGCCCCGTACCTCCGCTGTGGCATCTAATCGGCCCCGACCGACACCCAGCACTCGCCCCTCAATCGGCCCATCTTCAACCCAGACAGCAACCCCCAGAGCTTCACGCGCGTCCGTTTCTAGCTCAGCAGAAACATCCCGCCCGGGGTCCCAAAGTAATGTCTCCGCCACTGCCGGATTATCGAAACGACCGTCCTTGCGACAGGTCGCCCCTACGAAGGTATCAGATGGAGGTGAAACTGGAACAAGTGGACCATCGGAGGATCAAACAGATACTGAATCCGTGGGGGCTGAAGATGGACCATCTACGGCACCTCCCCCCACTGCCAGACCCCCTAGACAGTCGCTGGCTGCTTCCCGACCAACGGCTCCTCGTCCTGGGGCTACGGGGTCTACAACGATCCGAACAAACCAAAGCAGTGCTGCTGTCAGCCGAGAGTTGGAGGAACTTCAGACCAAACTTCGCGTGATGGAAAAGAAGCGAACCGATGACCGCGAAAAGATGAAGGCTCTTGAACAGCTGCAGTCTGAGCGCGACAAATTCGAATCCATCATTCAGAAATTACAGGCCAAATACCAACCTCAGCAAATGGAGATTACAGAACTACGCAAGAAACTCAAAGAGTCCGAGGGTCGCTTGGAGGAAATTGAAAGAATGGAGGCTGAACATGAATCACTCATGGAAATGGCCGCACTTGACCGAGAAATGGCGGAGGAGACTGCTGAGGCATTCAAACAGGAGTGCGAGGCACTCCGTTCCAAGATTGAGGAGCTTCAATTAGAAGTGGAAGTTCTCCGAGAAGAGAATGAAGAATTTAGTTCAGAGACGAGCCCCGAGGAGCGATCTAGTCACGGGTGGCTGCAGATGGAAAAAACCAACGAGCGGCTCCGCGAAGCCCTCCTCAGACTCCGTGATATGACACAACAACAGGAGTCGGACCTAAAGGACCAAATCAAAGAATTGGAACAGGATCTCGAGGAATACTCCGCAGTGAAGTCTGACTTCGAGGCTACTAAGGAAAGGCTGTTGGTTGCAGAGACCAATGTTGATGACCTTAAGCAGCAGCTGGAGACTGCACTAGGTGCCGAAGAGATGATTGAAGAGCTCGCCGACAAAAATATGCGATATCAGGAAGATATTAATGAACTCAAGGCTGCTATCGAGGATCTAGAAGCTCTGAGAGAAATCAGCGACGAGCTTGAATATACCCATATCGAGACAGAAAAGCAGCTCCAAGAAGAAATCGATTATCGCGATGGTGTATTCAACGAGCAATCTCGCAAGATCACTCAGCAGGATGAAGTCATTGAAGACCTTGAGTATACCCTGTCCCGCTTCAGGGAGTTGGTAACGAATCTTCAAACCGACTTGGAGGATATGCGAGCATCCCAGCAGATTTCAGAGGCAGAAGCTACTGACCTCTCGACACGATCTCGAGCTATGATGGATCTCAATATGAAGCTGCAGGCCTCCGCATCAAAGGCACAGACAAAGACCATTGACGTCGAACTGAATCGTATGGAAGCCGAGGAGACAGCCCAACATCTCTCAATTGTAAAACTATATCTACCCGAGTATTTTGATGGAGAGCGGAATGCGGTTCTGGCTTTACTCCGCTTCAAGCGTGTCAGCTTCAAGTCTGTGGTTATGAACAGCACTATTCGTGAACGTATTGCCGAGCATGCAGCGATCTCGAGCCACGAAGAGACTTACTGCGCACTGGAGGTTTCAGAACATCTTCTATGGATCTCTACAGTCTGCGACCGGTTCGTCAACTACATCAATGCTTGCACGCCGGAGCAGTTCGACAGTATCAAGGCTGCTCTGTTTGAAATGGAACCAGTTGAGCGTACCTTGAACTTCTGGATTGAAAATTTGAAGAAGAATGAGGTGAATATGAAGAAACTTGCTGTGGAATTGCAAAGATCCATTGCTTTGCTAGCACACCTGACGGAGACCCTACTCCCTTCAAGCCCAGAAAACTTTGCGGGACAGTTGTGCATGCGTGCAACTCTTTCTCAGTCCTACCTGGACCATGCGGCAACCGCCATCGCCCGGTTGAAGTCTCTGATAAAATCCAAACTGCCAATCCCAGAAGAGAACAGTGACAATACAGAGACTCAAGGGACTCAAGAGACCCAAGATGGCCATGACGAAGAAAAAGCATTCGCATTCAACAAACTTGACGCTTTTGTTTCTCATTCCCGGGGATATAAGGTGGCCATGGGCAAGATATCTCGGGCTCTTGAGGATCTGCGATCTAGGTCACTCGTGCTTCCACAACAGACCGACGAGCCGTTCCAGAAAACAGAAGTCTTCACTCGTGAACTGTCGGAGCTTTCTCGAAAATTGGGTGAAGCTGTTGTAAGTCTCACAAGTGATGAAGGCCGCGTTGAGCCATATACTCTTCAAGAGATACTGGACAGCATGTCCCAGGCTTCAACAGAGTTTGTACAGGGGTCAGAAAACGCAACCGAAAACAATGATCCGCTATCCTTGCTTGTTAATAAGCTACGCGAACTGGGTGGACAGCTAGACGAACTTGATGCAATTTCCACAGACCTTTCTCATGCTACCGAATTTGAAAGAGGGGCACATCCCTGGACCGCGCGATCAGAGGAGCTCAAATCGAATAAAACGATCTCACCCGATGCCGACGAAGAAATTAGACGTCTCAAGAACGAAGTTCATGAAGTATCTACTGCTCTTGGCGTCAAGGACAATACTTTGGAGGAGCAAGGCATCAAGATTGAGCTTCTGGAATCACGAATGAGGGAAGCAAGTAAGAAGGCATCAATGGTCAAAGACCTTGAAGTCAAGATCGAAGAAGTTCAAACTAGTGGGGTCGAGCTGGAGAAAACTGTCGAACGTCAGAAGAAAGAACTTCAGACCGCCGAAGTAGAACGAGACGAATATAAGACTCGCCTTGAAAGAATGAAGCGTGTCTCTGGTACTGCCGGCGTGACGACCACAGGCGACGGTCTCGTGATCGACAACGAAGCTTCTCTAGCGGCAATGCATGAGAATGAATCCCTTCGCACTGAAGTTGAGAGTCTTCAATCCGCCGTGCGTTTCCTGCGCGAAGAAAACCGACGTGCCAAACTACTGGACCCGTACTCTGTTCAACAATCAACAGACATGTACTCCTGGCTTGATGCACCTCTTACTCGGCCAGACCCTACAGCCGAACAAGAGAAGATTCGGCGCACTGCTTTGGAAAGTCGGGATGTCTTTACTCATCTGCTCAAACTGACCAAGGACTCCCACGTCTCCGACTTGAAGTCCACGATGCTCCCTCCAGCCAGCGACGAGGCCTCTGCTAATAACCGTACTGCATGGCGCCCATCCAAATCTCGACTGCGGTACCAGGTGCTCCAACACCGTGAAAACTATGAGCATTGGGCCGAATGGCGTGATGACATTGTCAACTATGAACGTGAACAAGATCGTCTCGCTACTGCCAAGCGCGAGCGTGCACTGCGCGATCGCATACCAAGACATGCCCATAAAGCCTCAGTTGAATTCCCCCAGGGCCTCGGCCATGGTATGATGGGCCGTGCATGGCAGATTCTCGGCATGCAGAATCACCGAAAGACCGGCTCCACGAGCGGACCTCCATTGGATGCTGTGGAGATTGTCTCCGAGTGAGCTTTTTCTTGAGCCTCTATTGATCTACTGCCATTTGTACATTACTACTGCCGTCTTATTGCTTCTTTTACTTCCTGTGCATCCACTTTTACCCTTTGGACAATATACCCTCGCTGCACATTTTCCCTCTGCATATTATATCACCATGTTTATATTTTCATGTGAACTATGCTGTGGCTCTTTGAATGCCAGATGCAGTTTCTGTATCCACGAAATGACATCATACCATGTTAGCTTGATTGACTACATGTACCTCTTTCACAGATGAGATTTCCAGAATTCTATTTTAAGCAATACATAAATGACCAGGTGCTATGGATACACCGACTGCCGACTCCTCGAACATCTCTACCTACTCGCGGGATGAGTCATTCGTAATTAACAAATTTTGAAGTTGATAAGGTGTATACATGTAAGAATTAGTAAATGCAAAGCGGCACTAGCTCTATTTTGATAGATCTAAGGTAGGTACTTTTTTCCGCAGTGGGTGCTTTTTGGTTGTTCAACACCACCGTGAAACTCAATTTCGGCAGGTCCCATAAAGCTTTCCGCATTGAATGCCCTTCATAACATTGATTCAAACCCTACAATACTATCGCGAGCATCACTATGCCTCCCCGAGTTTCTTTCGGAATGCCTGCTCGAAAACTCACTGCCAAACGTAACATATTCGCTTCCTTTGCTTCCAGCTTTTGAAGCTGGCATACCCAAGACTCGTGTTTTGACAAAGCTGCGCACAAAGCGACAGACTGGCGGGATCGAAGGCAGACAAGCGGCAGAAAGAACGAAGTCATTCTCGATGCCGTTCCAAATACCTATATTGATAGCATGGTCTTACTAAAGTTAATCACTATTCCTTAGATAGAGATGTGTATACTCACAAAGGTATGTATCGGTTTCATCATTCCCGATCAATTGCGAGCTAGATATGAGCTTTTTAACGGCACAGGCGAAGGAACTGGATATGCACATATTAGTGCATGGTTCAAGAAGAGGATAATAAGACTGGCCTACATGACTCCAAGCCCCATTAGCAGCATTGTGTTAATCTTTTTCCAATTCGGCATATTCAGTCGCCATATCACAACCCCAGGATAAACAGAGAAAATAATATCAAGAGCGGCGGAGATGGCTGCATTATATCAGTGACAGCTCTTGTAACTTTGAAGAGTCGAATGCAGTAGACTTACCACCGACGACGCAGGAGTAAATTGTCTGCGTATCTCTGTTCCAGCATTGGGCATTCGGGTGATTGTATGGGTCCCACTGCCCAGCCACAGGATGACATTGTTCATAAGTGATGATAAACCCGATAAAAGATAGAACATCCAGTCCAATGCAGTATGAGTAAAATGTCCATTTGAGCCATGGTGGCGTGCGAAAGATTCTGCATAGCAGAATCGCAACGCCTAGTTTAGGTAGACTGATACTGAAAAACGACCACGCGTCCGCAAAGATGGCCCAGAAAGCTGCATTGGGAATCGTCTCGGGGCGACTACTCTCGGTAACTTGGCTCGTATAATTAAGTGCGATTTGAAAACCTATTTGTCGTACGATGTTAAAGACCTTTTAGAAAGAAGAAAAGTCAGTCGAGTTGGCACCTTATTGGATATCTGGTACATAGTAGTTGGCATGAACAAACCCAAGATATTGAAATAATTATATCATCAGAGGTGATCGCATCTTTAGTTAGTGTAAGTCGGGAAATCGTTCGGGTCGCAAAGAACCACGTAGACAGGCTAGTCCATGGCCATGTTGCACATGTCCCTGCATATGCTAATTTCGCCCAATCTGTCATTGTGGTACGGATAAAACATATACACTGACTGAGGTCCAGGAGATGTGAAATGATAAAGAAGACAAGGGAAAAGCACGGACCGAAGACCGCGTGGTCAGTAAAGCCCCCATAGCATTATTCGACTCGCACCTATCTATGGGTTATGCAGTCCATGAAGAAGTGTAAGATTGGGGGCTGAAGCATCCTTGGAAAATAGATGAATAAAGAATTGTAAATAATTGTGAATCACAATGCTTGTACAATGTTACAGGTTGACCTAATTTAGAACAAGATCTACAACAGGGCATTCGTAAGTACGCTGTGTAGCCGAATGGGGCGGTTTGAAGGCAAATGTGGATATAGTTTCTTCCAATCAGCTTATAATTCCGCGAAAGGCACCTGAATTGGTTAGATGTAAATCCTGAATCACGGATATCGCCGTATTTGAGGGGTCTGGGTTTCTATTCTGCAGATGGGGCCATGGCTTCAGTAGGGGGGGCCAACAATACGTCATATATTGATCTTGATCATCCTGAAAATGGGTATAACCCCGTTAGAGCCGGTAAGCATACATAATGAATGTATCGAGAACAGCGGAGTTTGATTCAAAATTGTAATATCCAGGCCGAGCTTGAGCCAAAAAGTACTTGGCTCTATTCGGCTCCACATAGAGTGCTGTCTAAATTTAGCCTGTCAAACTATACAGTCAAAGCATTCTCAAGAACTGGGTACTATATTTCAGTCTACTCACTAACTATACATATACTGTATTTTCCAAATCTGATGAGATATAATCCCTCTGAATGTATCAATTAGTACTGTCTCCAGCTCTCCGAGTCCTTCTATCCCCCTTCCAAAGCAAGTGAAATCATTGCCCTTCACTCAACTGTCATGTTTACATTAATTGCAGCTATATTAAAGTTCGAGTTCCAAGGTCAGTATATATACTGAATTAGCATGCAGCGGGGAAACATGCTGCGTTTGAAGACGTACTTACAGAAGGAGGTGACATTGTCCTGGATTTCTGGCGGATCATCCGCAATATGTAAGCTAGACAGATAGCTAAAACATGACTTCCTTCTTGCTCATCGAATTGGCCATCCGGCTGTATTACCCGGCCATAAATCCACAATAGACTTCAACTATCTCCAATCTCCAACTTTCCCCGCTAGTGTAGCTGAATTATCCACAGCATCATCTTCATCAACAACCATAACCTCAAGAAAGCATTCCAAAACCCCCAAACCCCCAAATATGTCAGAAACCAAAATCTCTATCCATATTCCTCCAACAAAGGAAGGTCAATTCTCCCCAGGGGGCCCAACACCATCAATAAACCCACAAAGTCTAAACCCCGCAACCAAAAACTATCGCCTCAACCATCTCGCTCTCCGAATTACAGATCCAAACCGCTCATTACACTTCTATATTGATCTGCTAGGCATGCGAGTGGTATTTAGTATGAATGCAGGCCCTTTCACAATTTATTACCTTGGTTATCCGCCTCCTGATACGAAGGATGGGGAAGTGGGGAATTGGGCGGGGAAAACGGCAGCGATACCAGTTCTTATGAAGTGTAGTGGGTTACTTGAGCTTTATCATGTTCATGGGAGTGAGAAGGGTGTGGTTGGCACAGACGTAGGGACAAGGTCGGAAACAAATGCAGGGACAGAAGAAGGAATGGGGGTATCTAATGGAAATGTTCCGCCGAATTTGGGATTTGCGCATCTTGGGTTTACGGTTCCGGATGTTAAGGAGGCGGTGGAGAGACTAAAGCAGGATGGAGTGAGGATTTTGAAGGATGTCGGTATTTGTTCGAGGGAGGATGTTCCTTTGAGTGAATGGGAGGCTGAGAGGGGGGTTGGAAGGGGGGAGATTCATGGGAACTATGCATGGTTCGTTGAGCAGTTTGCTATGATTGCTGATCCTGATGGGTATATGATTGAGTTGATGCCACAGGAGATGTAGATCAAGTTTCTAGAGATCTATTATTGTATATTTTATGAGGGACTTTATAGAAGGAGATGTGAGGAGGCGAATGAGAAGAGTGGGTAGGTATCCTCTTCTCTTGAAAACACGAGATACATGTAGCCTATGTACAGAAGCTCTGATAGTACATCAACGTGAGATTGAATGAAAGATATTACTATGCACCCCAACTATCATCCTCAGCAACGTCATAATCCATATCTCGTGATAGTTGCGGAGGCGGTGCGCTCACAGCTGGCGCTTGGTCTGTGGTATCCATAGCAGTATCCTGCTCGTCCTCGCCAAAGCCGTTCTTCGTCTCTAAAGGTGTGGTGGCGGGGTGGGTAATTGGCGGGTTAGGAATCCATGCGAGCTGGACTTCTCCCACTGTTGGGATATTCCAAGGACTGAACATGAATTTCTCAGCTTGGTAACGCTCCTTGAAAGCCACGATGACCGAGTCAGACTGGCTGGGGTTTGGCTCGATAGACTCGTATTCGCCGATGCCCTGAATCATTTATTAGCTTGCAAAGTCATTCATAACGCTAGTGTGGGAATTCCCTTTGAAACTTACAATTAGATGTTGACGCAAAGCCTCGTCTTTGTCTGAGTGGAGTTCAACGCCAGTCACCGCAACTCTTCGTGGTCGGTTATCTAGACGCATCACGCTACTACCTCGTCCACGAGGAGCAAAGCCACCGCGACCCCGGTATGCTCCACGATATGAAGGATCATAGCCTCCGCGTCCCCGATATCCACCTCGGCCGCGGTAGCCCGCACGACCCCGGTATCCGCCACGGCCAAATTGGCCCGATGGGTCCGCGTTGGAGGGATCAAGGCCAAGGGTCTGTGCCTCTGCCTCGAGAGCAGCCAATTGCGCGCGTAGTTGCTTTGTCTCATCGCTCACATTCTCATCATCAGCGGCAGTGTCGGTCTGGATGTCAGCTGTCTCTGTGCCATTACCAGATGAGACACCTAGACGTTGCATCAAGCGTGCTTTTTCTTCTTGTTGCTTCTTCATAAGCTCATCTCGCTGACGCTCAAGCTCTTCCTTTGCCTTTTCAGTCTCCTGTCGCTTCCTCATTTTCTCCTCATGTAGCCTTTGGGCCTCCTCCTGCTGTTTCTCAAACTCTTCTTGGTTGAACGCGGGCACTTCAGGCTGAGCGTCGCTATTCCTATCCTTAGGCTTGGACCAGTAAACCTTGACAAACCGGTTGTCGAATATGACTTTCGGGCTAGACCACGCTTGTTTCGCTTCAGCGAATGTCTCAAACTTGACCAGAGCTAGCTTCTTGAATGGCTGTAGCGTAACCTCTGTAATACTACCAAACTGGGAGAAAAACTCGCGCACAGCTTCCTCAGAGAACTTTTCATCAGGAATTTGCTCAACCACAATAGTTGTGATCGAACGGTCTTCGTTGGGACCAGCAGAAGAGAAGTCGGACCGGCCACGTCCTCCTCGCCCGCTATGCCCACCGCGCCCACGACCGCGGCCTCGATCACCGCGGAAAGACTCATTATCTCTCGCCATAAAAGTCGCGGCTTTGGGATCGTATTCTGGTAGAGAAAATTAGCCTATTGTTCGTCTTGCGCGGGACACGAGTATCATCCTTACCATCATTCTTGCCTGGAGCACCATGCTTGTATGGACAGGCTGCACCCATATAACAGATGCCCTGCGTCTCGTAGAAAGGACAGCTCTGGTTGGCGAGGTTTTCCATGTCCGGTTGGCCAGGCATCCCTGGCATAGGCATGCCTCCGGGCATTTGCGGGAAACCCATTCCTTGCATTCCCTGCATCGCCATCATAGCGGCCATCGGATCATTTTGATCGAAGCCAGGGAATCCGGGCATCATGGGAAATCCACCCTGCTGCCCGGGGAATTGACCTTGCTGCATGTGACCGCCGCCCATCCAATCACCGCGGCCACCACCGCGGCCCCGTCGCGGGGTCTTAAACTGGCGGTTCTGGAACGCGCCATCGTCGCGATCCTGATCGCCTTGGAATCCCTCATTATATGACCGTTTTCGGTTGTTGAAGTCGTTTCTTGGGCCGGAGGGAGGGTTGAATGGCTGGGCGGCTGGGGAGAAGGTGTGTTGAGGTGGAGGGGCGGGAAGACCCAGCTTCAAGAAGCTGAATAAATCCTCAACAAACGAGGCAGTATCTGGTGGATGTCAGCATTAGGTGAAATGGCACAGAGTGGAATAGGCAAGCGCACTCTCTCGTAAAAAGTCCTCCAGGTTTTCTACGGAGGCTTTTCGAATTTCTTCGTCTGGGGCATCAGTTCTGATGAGCGCAAGGACATAGTCGGCAAGAACATCGGAATCCGCATCGGAGCTGTATAAGTAATTGTAAGTCAAGAGTTTGAGGCTCAAGGAGCTATGGAGACCCAAGGTAGGTAGGTAGGTTCAACGTACATGTCTTCCAGTTTCCTCACAACCCATGACTTCACCCGCTCAGCTTCTTCGTCAGTGAATTGCATCATGAGATTAATCCCACTCGCCGACAAGCGTTGAGCGAGACTTGAAGTCCAGGGCGATTCAATAAGTACGTATGGGCGCTAGGTGCAGGGATTCCGGATCACGGTAAGCTGCAGACGATCAAGAATAGCAATTGGGGGAGTGGGTCTGGCGAAAAAACAATATTGTTGTCCTATAGGAAGGGGTATCAAAGTAAACGCAGAATCAGCTCGGCCATATCAAATGGACGTGGTGGATAATAAAAAAGTGAGGTCTGGGAGCACAGAATTTCTGAAAACGCGCCTTCGCGCTGTCGTCACGTGATCATACAGGATTTCAGGGCTGGGATGACGGCAATCATCTTATCTGCAGAAGCTACTAATAGCACCGGGCCGTATCTACATGTAAAAAACTGATAGCTACGTTTGTTCTACAAATCTACTCACGCGGGACGCCAGGTTTTGTCTAGCATACCATTTTGATTTCATCTCCAATCTGGTAAGCTAGACTACAGCAAAAAACAAAAGAAACACAAAAAATAAAGCCAAAGAACGTAATCATCAAAAGACGTGAAAAAGGGAAATATGGAAACAGAATGCTGGCGAGCGTTCAAAGGACCCTGAAATCCCTAGAAGCTCCGCATGTTCTAGAGCAAAAAATTGATATAGGAAGCATTTCCGCATCGATGCGAAAATGTATTTTTGATTGAACTGGGAAATTGTATTGCATTCATCAATCTCATAACAAAAGATTCTTCGCGTTGACTGGTACTATGATTATTCGACCGGTGAACATTTTTACAGCTTGTCGTAGTACTAGAGGAAGATGTGTTAGTAGACTGTTCAAAGTCGTGTAGTAGTAGAGTATGCGAAACAAAACTTACGTTCTCGTAGCCGGGAACAACCTCCTTGAGACCCTTGCGCTTACGCATCTCAGTGATAACTTGACCGGGCTTGGAGGTGGGGTCCAGAGGAGAACCACCGGGCAGAACAGCCCAGTGATCGAACACGGACTGAGGGAAGGCCTGACCACCAGTAGCGGAACGCAGATCGGCAGGGAAACCGAAAGACTCGTTGACGGGCAGGTAAGCCTTGACCATGAACAGAGGGGTACCGGGGCGCTGCTCCTCGGAGTAGACGTGACCACGACGGCGGGTAAGGACACCGTAGATACCACCCATAGCCTGCTCGGGAACCTGGATCTCGACGTTGAAGATGGGCTCGAGGAGACCGGGCTCAGCCAGCATAGCGGCGGCGTACAGGACACGACGAGCAGTGGGGATAAGTTGACCACCACCACGGTGAATGGCATCAGCGTGCAGGGTAACATCAAGGATGTTGAAGCGGACGGAGCGGAGGGGCTCCTCAGCAACAGGACCCTCACGGGTAGCCCACTGGAAACCGGAGACAACGGAATCCTTGATTTCGTTCAGGTACTGAACAGCCTTGGTCTGGTCAACCAGCAAGTTGGCACCGGTGGTATCGGGACCGAAACACCAGATCTTACGGGCATCGGTAACGTCCCAGCCGTACTCGTCAGCCATGACACGGGCACGAGCCTTGAAATCGTCACGGGGGCTGATCTTGCCAGACTCGATGGCCTGGGAGATGTCCTCCTCCATGGGGCCAGCAGTCATGTACAGACGGTTGTGCTTGTTGGGGGACTTGGACAGAGCGGTCATGCTGGACTGCTCAGTGACAGTCTCACGGTAAGAAACGACGGGGTCAGAGATACGCAGGGGAACACCAGCGTGGTCCTCCTCGAGATCCTTAAGACAAATCTCAAGGTGAAGCTCACCAGCACCAGCAACGACGTGCTCACCAGACTCGTTGATCATAGTCAGGACACAGGGGTCGGACTTGGACAGACGCTTAAGACCCTCAACCAGCTTGGGCAGATCCTGGGCGTTCTTGACCTCAACGGAACGCTGGACAACGGGGGAGACAGAGAACTTCATGACCTTCATGTTGTGGGCAGTCTCGTCGGTGGTCAGGGTACCGGACTTGAGCAGGAACTGGTCGACACCGACCAGACCGACAATGTTACCGGCGGGAACGTCATCAATGGGCTCAACGAAGCGACCCATCATCAGAATGGTACGCTGGATGGCCTTGATGTACAGATCCTCCTTCTTGCCAGGAAGGTAGTTAGGACCCTGGATACGGACCTTGACACCGGACTTGACGGTACCGGCGTAGACACGACCGAAAGCGTAGAAACGACCCTTGTCGGAGGTGGGAACCATCTTAGAGACGTACAGCATGAGAGGAGCAGTGGGGTCACAGTCACGGATACCAATGCAGGCACGGTCGTCCATGGGGCCCTCGTACAGAGTCTCGGCACGGTACTTCTGGGCAGTGACGGGGGAGGGAAGGTGGATACAGATCATCTCCAGAAGAGCGTCAGCGGCAGGAAGGAACTTGCGCATGACGACCTTGAGGAGGGCCTTGCCCTCGAGCTCCTTCTCATCAGCAGCGAGCTTAACATCGAGCTTCTCAAGAAGACTGGTGATCTCATCACGCTTGTTGTGGTTGACAGCAGCGAAGATCTTGAAGATGGGGTCCAGGATGAACTGGTTGAAGGCACGCTCAAGGGGCTTGCCATCAGCCTCACCGACCTTGGTCCACTTCTTGGTCTTGGGGTTGAAGTAGTTGTCGCCCCAGAGACGGTCAAGCATCTTCTGACGGTCAACACCGAACTTCTTGGCGTACTTGACGGCGAACTGGCGGACGGTGAAACACCAACCGTGCAGACCGGAACCGAAAGCAATGGTACCCTTGTAAGGGTAGACCTGGACGTCACCGAGAGCCTTGTCGAAGTAGGTGGCGATGATGACGTTGACGGACTCAATGGTACGGGAGAAGGACTGGTACAGATCCTCCTTGGAGACCTGGAGCTCGAGAAGAGCACGGTCAACCTTGTTGATACACAGAACGGGCTTGATACGCTCGGTCAGGGCCTGACGCAGAACAGTCTCAGTCTGGACACAGACACCGGAGACACAGTCGACGACGACCAGAGCACCGTCAGTGACACGCAGAGCAGCGGTAACCTCAGAAGAGAAATCAACGTGACCGGGGGAATCGATCAAGTTGATCAAGAACTCGTGACCATCGACCTGCTGGGGGATCTCCTTGAGATCCTCGGGGTCGGGGAACTTGGCGTACAAGGAGATGGCAGTGGACTTGATAGTAATGCAACGATCCTGCTCATCGGGACGGGTGTCCATGAAACGGGTCTCACCAGCCTTAGCGGCGGAGATAATACCGGCACGCTGGACCAGGGAGTCGGACAGGGTGGACTTTCCGTGATCGACTGTAGAGAGAAGCTTGAATTAGCCAACGAGGAACTGCACGATCAGAGTTTCATCAACTTGTCTTTGACATACCGTGAGCAATGACGGACATGTTACGGATGTTAGCCCGACGGTCCATCAGCTGACGGATCTGTAAAAAAGTGTGTGGTTAGTCTCTTGCTACACATATAGGTCGCCAGGAGGGGTAAGATCCTGGGAAATACAACCCCTCCGCCGAGTTATATCGATGATTCTGCTGATGTACACACCTCCTCAATGGTGAAGCTATAGAGAAAGACATTGTTAGTATAATGATCCAAGATGTAAAAGTTTTTCCTTCCATGTCCACCTCGACTTTGATATGGAACTCGACGACGGGAAGCCCACTTACTTGACCATATTGACGGTTGTTTCCTCGAAATAGCCCTAGAGGCAAGGGTAATAATTCAAAAGAAATATAGAAGCAAGAAAACACACAGATGATCAGGACCACTGGACCAGATCAAGCAAGTCTATGTGCAACTGCTCCGGGGAGGGAAGGGGATGGAGAAGGGAAGAAGAAAAGAGGAGGGAGGGGTGCAGTAATAAAAAAGTGGGAGAAAAAAAATTGAGAGAGCGAAAGTGGGGACTCTCTCTCTTGTGTGCCCCGCTCACGGGTTTTGTGTGCGTTTTTTTTTTTCTGTTACTGTTACTGATAGATTTCCATTACACACTACGAAACCTGTTAGAACTTCCCGGTTTCTTCTTTTTTTCTCTCCAAATAATATCATGAATCACATTTAAACCCTTGATGACTCTTATTATACTCTATCCAATTCCATGGCTTTGAAATCATATATTTTGTGTGTATTGAATGTGATCCGACTGTATCCGTGGTACTCCGAGCTTCTGCTGTAGAGACAAGCAGCTACCTAGCTACCTAGCTTAACTCCGCGTCCGAAAACGTTGCCCGAATAATATCTGACATGGTTCATTACCCTCAGTAAACTCTAGTTTTCAGTCATTCACCTATCTGTCTCTATTTCTTATTGTAATTATCTGTAATTAAATTCAACAAAATTGTAATGTGCAAAGCCCCGCTATCTCACCGCCCGCGCGGGGGTGGATTAATAATACATACAAAAGCTGCAAGTCACCACCTGCATTAAAGCAGCTGGCAGTAAACAGCGGGAGCTTAATTACTTACGAAGAGTGCCCCTCAGATACACTCGGCACAGAATGAGGGGAAGCAATACATTTGGTAGCTTTAAAATACTAGAATATCGAAACCATAAATTGCTAGTCAAGTTGAAACAATGATTCTATTGTCAAACAAAATGGGTGTTAATACAGAAAGTGCAAAAAATGCAATGGGCCCCAAAAAGACCATAGAAAACGCCAATCATACAAAAAAGACATCACTATCAGCCCACGAGGCCGCCCCGCCCGTAAGCCAATGGAATCAAAGTAAAGACTAAAGAGCCCTGGGTATATGTACAAACAATCATGTCCCCAGAATAGTCCCGTAAGCATCTTCCACCTCCTTCGCAATTTCGAGAAGGGTCACAATAATGATCTGGTGCGTGACATTGGGTAGCCTATCACGCTGCAACCCAATCCACTCTAAGGGTGGCGTTGCCTCTCCCATGTCTCGCAACTGTGGCGTTTCTATTACTGGCGGCTCCAATGCCGTGTAAGTATATTTGGATTGGGGCACATTGACAACAGCCGTAATCTTTTCTTGTTGCTCAGCCCCTGTGCCACCTGCTTCGGCATCTTTGTTGCCGCTGCTGCTACCAGGCCCACCAGTAATTCGTACAGCAGACGGTGCGAGCGGCTTACCAAGCCGTGATGCCAAAGCCCGAGAGTGTGTTTCCCACATGTCACGAATGAAACTGATGCGTGAGTAGTTCCAGCCCACGTCGACTTTGCCTTCGAAGGTACTGTGGAAGATATACTCGATCTCCCGACTGCCGGGGACCTGCCAGGTTTGCATGCCGGCAACCAATCGAGGTACCTTCAGAATAGTACCACCTCTGGAACCAGAGGCTCGTTGGGCGATTTCGTCCACAGAAAAGTCCTCGAGCTGAGCGGAGCTGGGGCGATTGATACCGGAGAGTGCCACTCGGAGCTGACCCAGGGTCAATCCTAATGCGCTGTGGATTTTGTTGGATTCCAGGGACACAGCGAAACGTGCCTGGGCATCGTAGGCTTCCAGCTTGAATATTTGATTGTCAAAGAAGGAACTTGGGAACGCGCCGATATTGACATGGCGGATACTAACGACCACACCGGTGTGTAACTGGATGGGCGCTCTCTCTGATTCTTCATCCTTCTTGGGCGACTCCTTGGCTGGTACATCCACGCGATCGTGACTGGCGGATGATTTGCGACGAAGATATCGTTCGATCTCGCGTAAAGATGATTCGTAAGCAGATTTCTTGTCTTGGACCAGCCTCTGCCACGCTTGATAGAGGGCTAGAGCTTGTGATGCCGTCAAAGATGTGCAGAACACCTGGACTTCATCACCCTCAAGAATACTGACGAGCCGTTGACTTTGCTGTCCTGTGGTGTCGCGAACATTATACATCAAAAAGTCAAACATGGCAATATGTGCAACCAAGAAAGGTTGGTAATCGAAAGAAACCTTAGCTTGGAGATGATGGAAAGCGATTGAGGCCTGGATAAGTGGAGTGTGGCCGGCTTCGCGGGATTCTGGCCATTGGATAGAGGTGCGAGCTTTGAGAGTCCGCAGTTCCACAACACCACTCAAACGACCCTTGCTCTCGATGCTGATAGAGTCAAAGTTGATACACATACTTTGCTCACTGTCAGATGTCTTGTTGGATGACACCCACAGATTGTCAATGCCAAACTGAGCCTTGCCAAGCGTGGATCCCAAATCCAGTTGAATCTCCAGCCTTTCGATGGCAATCGTAGTGTTCCAGGGGAACGCAGAAGTGGCGGCAACCTGTTGGTAACGCTGGACGATGTATGTTTGAGCTTCTGGTTCCATGGGTACCTCTGGTTGTGGGGTTGAGCTGGGTTTAGCCTCATCATCAGATGGTAGCCAAATCTCTTGGAATAGCAAAGAATCTTGCACCTGCTTGGCATTCAAAACGACTTTCATAGGGCTCACTTTAAGGATCGCCGACATGCCACTGGTTCGGCCAAGATGCTTGCTGTTCATCAAAGATAGCACCATAGATTGCACTTCGAAGCTTGCCGTAGATTCGTTCGAATATACATGCTTCACAGAGGCCTCTAAATTGTTGAATGCCAAGGATAGTGCAACAAAGCGGCCCTGTTCATTGGAGATAATTGTATTGACCGTAACGTAGACACTTTCGAATCGTGCTGTGGCGGCCACCCTGGCGATTGGCTGACAACTAAGACTGAACTCCTGTTTACAAAACAGCAAACCAAGATTGAGCTTGCAGCGTCCGAGGATAGAACTTGGATCAGGCGCGCCGAACGGAGTTTCTTGCATTAGCTTTTGGGGTTGCAACTTCGCTGCGGCAGATGGTCGCCGAGGTCTGCGCTCTTGATCCTTATCGCCCATAATTTCCTTGATAGTCGTAGTCATTTGTTTGACCAAGGGCACGAGCGTCGGGTACAGCACATTAGAAGACGGGTCAACCTTGAGCTCTGCGTTGAGTGCAGGATCATCTGTTCCATTGTCTTCGAAGTGAACTTTCAAGGCCACTCCTGGCGCCTGGACAGTTGCGGTGGTCGCAGAATCTCCGTGAACGTATTCACCATACTTTGCTTCCGACAATCGGGTGCCCATAAAGTTAGCCGCCATCAAATTCCGAGGGTCATGGCTTTGTTTCCCTTGCAACGAAACTGTGGCACCAGCAAAGTAGACATCCACGATGAGAGATCGAAGTCGTCGATTGCCAAAGAGATTTTGGCTTTTAGGATTACCTTCCGGATCAGGAGATGGTTTTGTCGCCCAGGCAGCCTTACCCTCACGCAAGGCTTCGCTAGCAGACGCGAGAGAATTGCGGATCATATTAGCCGGAAGAATAAATTCAGATGTCGCACGAATGTCAAGCGATTTGCCGGCTGCATGAAAAACGAGCCAAAGTTCTTTTCCGATGGAATGATAGGCAACGTTGAAGACAAGTTGGGGCATGAGAGCAGAGTTCAGCGAACGTTTTCTCCTGTCAGCGCGGAATGGAACCATCTGAAGTTGCATATCTTCGATTCGCAGCTTGGCTGCATTTTTCTTCTTATTTGACAACTCAAATTGGCGAATTGAGAAAACGAGATCTTCTGGTTGACGACCAGAGCCAGCGGACAGCGGAGTTGACATGTTCCATGCGACTTGGACATCCCGGAAGTGGAACGAGTAGAGAGCATTGAGGAAAGGCTGTGCTGGCGCGTCACCATCATCATTATCGTTGACATGAATCTTTGGCATATCTGGTTGCGCATCATTTGCTCCATTGTGGTTGCGATGCCGGAGCCTGCGTAGACGCTTAACTTCATGAGAAAGATCTAAAGTTTTGATACGCTCCTGTGTGTGAATCGCAATGTCTACTACTAGGGCAGCTGTCTCGGCGAAAAGTTCGATGTCGAATTTATCGCTTGTGAAATTGTAGGCTCTCGTGACCTCTCCATTTTCACGTACAGCGGAGGTCCCCACAAATTTGACGGCAAATGCGAAGCCACCATAGGACTTGGCTTTAGTTCTCTCCAGACGCCGCAGCTGGAAGTTTATCTGAGATGCATCGATGCTAAACTCGGGATATTCCATGGTGTACCCGCGATCTAGTCCATTCTGAAGACGCATTTGCATCGTGCCCAGGCTGAAAACCATTTCTGCATTGTATTCTTTTCCGTTCAAGCCTGGTGCGATAGCATGTATCTCAAAGCCAGCCATGGTGAGCCTAGCTTTGTACAGTATCATCGACTCTTCTGTAGAGGGTTTGGGATCCGGTTTGGCCTTGGGAAGTGTGACAACGTCGCCAAGGTGTGACTGGAGTACATTGACATTTTGTTTGAGGTCTTCTAGAAGATGAGCGACATCTGGTCCAGTCAAAACAGCCAAAAGACTTCGAACGGCACTGGCTTCAAGCCGAATGTGTTCAATAATCAAATCGACTTCGAATTCCTTGCGGTTAGACAGCACATTTGCAAGGATCCGACCATTGACGGGGGGAATCTCAAGTTGCGAGAGCGAGCGGGTTTTGTTTCCTTCTCCCGACAAGAAGGTGTGAGTGTTATGCTTGACATCAAAGTCGACCTCAATCTTGGAAGATTCTGTGGGCATGACTGATAGCCGAGCTACATCCCCAGAAATCAAGTAGGTCAAGGATGGAAGAAGAGAGAACCTTAACTGATAATCGTCCAGAAACATAGCCACATTGATGCGGTGGTGGGACGGTTTCTTGTATTCCGGTAGTTGATTGACTTCCGAACTTGGAGTACTTGGAGGGTTGATGTTGTTCATGAGCTGCTGAATATAACGAACCTCGTCCTCAATGACGCGATCCACAACATGTGCTAGACTAACAGGGTCCTCTTTCATTTCGTAGCGAAGTTTTCTGCATGAGCCGACAACCCTCCAATCATGCTTGCTCTGTTGTGCATGATCTTCAGAGACGAGAGAGAGATACAGATATGGATTCGCGATTTTTGAAAGCATCAGAGACCCAGCATGGCTCACTAGCTCAGATGAACACGCGTTCGCGCTGAATAGAACGGCCAGGTCATTCTTGTCAACAGATCCAGTGCTTTGCGAGCTGTGAACGACAGAGCCTCGTAGCGCCTTCGAGACCAATGCAAGTTTGACGTTGATTCCGTCCAGGGTGACAGACCCAAAGTCTGTGCCGAAGACAATTTGCAATTCTGTTGGGTCTTTCATTCTGCTGCCTTGAGAAGATTGGGCGGGCTGAGACTCCAGTTTGACTGTTGACATAGCTTTCACCAAGCCTTCTACCAGATCTAAGACCTCCCATCGCAAACGTAGCGCCGCAGAAGAGCAATAAATCTGCAATATAACGAGCTTTTTGAGTTTCATGGCATCGCCATCTTGCACAATCTTGTCAGGTACAACTGATGTCGCTGTCGAGAAGTCTTCAACAATGAAATCACTTTCCCTTGGGCCAGGGTCTAAGGAGAACCTAAAAGTCTTGATTGTGCAAGAAAAGGAAAAGGAAGGCTTGGCGATAGGCTTCTCAGGCTCTGGGTTTGACCATATTCTGCGCATGACATAACTCTTATCAACATGCGCGAGATCCCATGCCCGCCATCGATCAAATCCAGTCAATATAGTAGATTTAGCATCATCTGGCAATGGAAAATTGTCAGAGAGGCATTGATCTTCTAGCTCGCGTTGCTGGCGCACTGGAAGGCCTTTGTAAATGTTTCGAATGCGACAAAGAATCTTCCAAGAATCATGTTGTCTCAGATGAGTTGATGCCACTCGAAGGACATTAGAGATGCGAGTGAGGAAGATAGGGTCTGGGATACCGGATGCTGCCTGTGTTGCAAAGTAGATGATGAACTGAAGGCGTCGTTGACTTGCGGTTGAGACGTGCAGAAATGACGATGCAACAGAGTCGAACATCGTCGTGGCTCGGCGAACCAGCAATGCAAGCCTTTCCACTGATTTGGGAGACGTCACAGTATTGAACGTCCGCATTTGCAGATGCGAACTGATATTAGGAGATGCCACAAGCCAGAAATTCATATCACTGAAGTTGCAGTTAAACGCTGCTTTCTCCTGGAGAGTGTCTGTGCGACTTCCTTCAACACAAACAGAGAAACGGTCTGCCGCAGCATGAACGGTTATACCTTGTTTGAGGCCATCAAGAAGGTCACCTTTCTGTCGTTGAACACGTCTTCGAAACTCCAATTGAAGATGTCGGATTTCAATGTTGTATTCATCTCTCAATTCAATTTGGCTGTTCATTGGCGACTCTGAGAGATCAACTAGCCTCAGTTGAATAGATGGGATGCGAAGAGCAACGGAAGTTGCTTTCTTTGGTTGGCTCATGGACTTTTCGTAGCCTACTATATCAGATATCACATCTTTTTGCAGAGAATCGATGATTTGAACTGGATGTCTTGGTTCTAGACCATCCAATAGGGCAGATAAAGAGAATAAAAACCGTGGGGTACAAAAGCCTCTTATTCCCAGTGGGAGATCTAAAGCCAGATTGGTGTAGGTTGTTTCGTTATCTTCGAAAGTCAGGAACATGGACTTTGGTGTCGGATAGGTACCATCTTCTCTTTCTCCATCCTCTTCGTTTATTGCCGAGGGCATCTCGGAAGTATCCAGCGAAAGCTTGTGATAAGAAAACTGGGGTTGGATCCAAGGGTTCGCATCTCTGATCGCAGCACGAGAATATGAAGTCGATCTAGGGGTCATACAAGCAAAGCTTCCATTATCTTTAGCTCTATTAGCACGATTAGCTCGTATCGTGCTCCAGCTATCATCGAGGTGAGATGGAAGTGGCCGGCGAATGGACTTTGTGCTCGAGCTGGACACAGAGCGAGCGGAATGATTCCCACGAATTTTGGCACTTTTGAGACTCGATGTTTCAGAATGGACAAGAAAACTGCTAGCACCTCCAGAGAATTGAGGCCCTGAGAAGTCCCTGTAAGATGGAGCATTTGTCGTTCCTGTTCCTGGTCTTCGATGTATGGGCTCGGGCATTGAGGGTATAGCCATAGTGGGAATTGAAAACTCGCCCTCTTTTGTAAAAGATGATACTGGGGCAATCTCTTCCCAGTCAAAAAGCAGCCACTGAGCACGATGGGTTCGCTGATCATGGATACGAATATGTTCTTGCTGTAATCGTCGACTTTCAGCAATGTCATTTTTCCGGAGGGCCATTTTAAGACCAATCGTCAACTGGAAAATCCCCAGGGGGTCGACTATCTTCTCGGGTGTTCGAAGAGCATCAGTTGCTAACTGGCGATCTACCGCGGCAAAGGTCAGATTAGGGACGAGCAAGCTCATACGCTTCGAGAACTTCGAGGTGGCCCAATCATTAAAATTAACAGTTATAGGGCTTGAGCTCAAGACAAGAGCGGTTTGATCGAGCAGCACTGCAACATTGATTGAGCTTATGTTGGCCCTCAAAAAAGTCACATCATGAAGGACGGGGGGGAAGAGAGTGTGTAGGGTATTTTCCTCATTGTCAAAAGTGAAATCAAAGCTTTTGAGGCTAGAAGCTAGACATGTCAGGAAATCAGGCGAGCATTCACCCAATATTTTGCCAATGTCGAAATCCCAATTACAGACGTAGGTAGGCTCCGCAGGAGGCAGTCCGAAGAGACGATGACCGTAAATGGAAGCTCCGTCAAGAAAGAGCTGGGTGTCGGATATGGACGTGGAACCATCTATTTGAGTTGACTGAAGATCTAATTTGGCTGGACTTAAAGAAATTTGCATATCCATGTAATAATTGGTGAATCGTAGGTCAATTTCCAAAGATGCGACACGAAGCCTCGTGCACTTGAAGTGGTCATAAATGTTTTCTGGCAGCAGAGCACAAGGACTGTCCACAGTAGCGTGCACTAAGACATCCATATCATTTGACTTTCGGTTTGGATTGATGCCTGAGGGATTTGCGGGCGGTTCCTCAGCGTAAGCCAGCTCTTGGTATTCTTCCAAAGTCCTGAAATGCATCTCATCTCCAAAGTAATTATCTTTGATGATCAGGAAGCTCTTGATCAAAAAACCGTAAAGATAGAGTCGAGGTGACCCCCCATGGATATTCAGAACGAGGGTGTCTGTCAAGTCTGGCGAGGTTGAGAGAAAATAGTTATAAGACCCGTCGATGGTAAGGCTATCCAGTGTCGCCATGGATGATTCTGGTAGAAATGCATGTAGTGTATCCCAACCAGGGTTCAAATGGTCCACAGCACCATCTTGAAGATTGATATTGAACTCTATCGCATTCTGCTCGGGTTGGTACTTGTTGAGGGGAATCAAAACACTGGATGTCAATTGTTTGCCCTTGATAACAATAAACCGGTTATCCTCCCGGTCTGAAGGATTACTGATGATGTTGCGATCATTCACATTGACCAAAAGTTGCAAGTTCGAAAAGGTAAGGTCGATGTTATAGATGAAAGGTACGTAGGTATAGTACTCAGACGGAGGGCCTGATGCCCAATCGCTCACAAGATCAGTCAACAGGAAAATGTGATCTCGTAGCAGAAAAAGTTCCATATCATGACTTTCCACACCGAACCTCCAAGATCGCAATGTATTCCAACAGAGGGGATTAGATAAATCACAAAGAATGAGCTGTCGAGGGGATTGCCAAAGTAGTCCGTGGTTGACACTAGACGAGAGTTTAGATTCGCGCAAGTCAATTGCCAACTCATTATGGTATCCCGAGCTTGACGCAGCCATGTTCATCGAATATGTAATGGTAGAGTCGGGGCCCACACGAAGGGATAGCCATCCGAAGGGACGGATGTCGGGGCCAAAGTGACCCTTTTCGCCTTCCTTTGCGCGCGACTTCTTTCTGTCGTTGGGTTTCTTTACTTTTGCTGTACCCCCAACGGCGTCTGCTCGACCTTTCCACTGCCAGTCTTTAGATTGCTCTCGCGTGGGAATACGAAGTGTAAGTTCATCACTGATCTCGATGTGTAATTTGAACGTAGTGCTTTGTCTCAAGACACCGGCCACTAGGGGCTCTGCAGCTTCTGCGCTGCGGTAAAAATTAGGAAAGAAGACGTTTTGAAGGCCAACTCGTTCCCTGTCAGTCCATGGCCCATAGTTGATCGTCCCGCCATCTATTTTGAGATCAATTCCCCATTCCGGAGGAGGGGCGTGATTGATATTCTGGGATTGCTGCTCCATCGGTATGAGATGCTCAGGCCTAACGCGCCCTGGTATATCCCAAAAGTATGTCAAGTCCAAGCCAGTGCCATCGAGAATAGTGGAAAATCGGCCATATTCAACTGCGTTCCATTTTTCATGGTCGTCATCATTCTCTGCGTCTAAATATCGGGAGAGACCAGTCCAGTGGACGGTATCCGGAAATTCGGCTTGGCTTTTAGGCATATTTGATCCATGTCTATCATCCATGTGAAATGACTCGACTGAGGTTTGGAAGTAAGGAACTAGGTCGCGAATCCCATGCCATATTTTGCGCCTATGAAAGCGATAGCTGAAGAAGTTTCTTCGCTTCTGCTTCGGTATCGGCTCTTCATCTTCGGTTCTGCCCAGAACTTTTGCGGCGGATAGTTGGGTCTGTTTAAAGTCGGGGTTCGGTCTCATTTGAATCACAGGGTGCTTCAATTGAAAAGAGAAGGATTGACGATACAAATCCAGGGGACCAGCCTTGCAAGCAGCAACGTTGCCTGTGGCAGCATCAAACGTCGTTGTCAAGACAGATCGAGTATGTTGATTTCCCATCACAATCGCTCCTTTGATGCAATCGAGTTTCACTGGCAGAAGTTCAAGCATATTTGACACAGGGTCAGAAAGTTCAGACTTTCGGATTTCGGTGTCCTCGTATTCGGGACGTACTCTTTCGGTCGTGTTCTGTCTGGAGATGTTGTCAAAGCTCTTCTTCTTTCCAGTAGCAGATCCCATGGTGAAGCTAGTTTCCGTTCGCTTTGGCTGTTCATCGGCTTGAGAAGATGCGTTGTTCTCCTCGTCGTCCCACTCATAGTTAGTGTATCCAAAGCCAGCAAGAATACTATCATAGGCAGGCGTGCGATTGTAAATAAACCATTCTAGACCGTAAACTTTGATTGAAAGACGACATGGTAGATCAATTGTCTTTTGCACTCCACCTTGCTCCCCAAGCCCGCCATCGTCGCTGCCATGCGCCCAGGGACCGGCAGAAGCAGAACCATTGTGTCCTTCTTGTGAACTTTTGTCTTCGTTCACTTTCGATTCATTGTCGGAAAGATCGGTACGTTCCACCACACGTTTCCAATACCGCCATGTTATGAAGCCTCCATGAATGAAAATTGTCTCGTTTACTCCATGGTATCGTATGCCTTTGAAGAATATCCTCCCACCCAGGAAGGATATTTGAAGCGCATTGATATCGACATATACACGGTAGTAGTGCCAGGTGTAAGCTCGAATTCCGTAGGAGAGCAAGGCCGCGAAAAGGCGATTAAAGTAAAGCAGGAAGAACAACACACTAGATCAATTAGTGACGATCCAAAGACATAGTGGGGAAACAACTCACAGAATACAGCAGACAATCAGCTCTAAGAGGAAAAACCTAAGTATAAATTTAGTAAATAATCCAGCTATCTGGCACTGGTTCCAAATGCAACGGACCAATTGAAGCTTGGGTCCGGCGTCAGATAAGAGGCCGTCAAGCTGGTGCTGGTCATTTCTCCCTGAATCCGCCAGCTGGCGCGAGCATCTTCAAAGAGACAGACTGACTCGTGACTGACGAGCCCAGTGAATGAGCAGTATCATTCCAAAGCTCCAGAAAATGGGGAAGAACGCGGTAGTCCTGAAGCTCAAGATCCGGGATTCGCGATGTTTAATCTAAGGCGGTGTCACGAGAGTGATCGTCATCGGAACACGACTCCTGGCACAATCTACTCCTTGAGCTCTCCCGCTCTCTGCGCGCGCCCAGTCCACCATGTATTACGCCCCTGACGAGTTTACGAAATGACCTGCTGTATTTAAATTCGCGGCTCATTCTCATCCGCGTTTGTCACTTTCAACTTGATCATGGAGGCCGTAAAGACCGTCCCGGGCGGAGGAACAGGCTCCAGCCTAGCTCGAGCGATCATTATTGTTGCTGGTGTATCGGCTCTGGTAGCGTCGCTACTAGCTATTATGTGAGTTGAGATTCTTGAGGCTTCACTTGGTGCTGTTCGTCTTTGGATTCTGAAGCTAATATCCCTCTTCTATTTACAGATCCATTTGGTTCCAAACGTACGAGCTTCGATTGCCAATACGCCCCCTCCTCCGATAGCTACTAATTCGAATTTTTTTCGCACAGTAAAAACTACCGAAAGCCGCTGCTGCAGAGATATGTTGTGCGCATTCTCCTCTTGTGAGTTTTGGCTTATAGACCACATCGGGGTTATCTACGAAAAACAACAGACTGACAGACACAAGGGTCCCAATATTTGCAGCGGCATCATGGACGAGCATCGTCTCGCTCACCGCAGCTCAATTCCTTGACCCTATTCGTGATATCTATGAGGTACATTAGACGATTTGAACGAATAACCGGGCAATGCTGATACATATCTTCAACAGGCATTCACGATATATACCTTTTTTCAGCTGCTGATCAACTTCCTTGGGGGTGAGCGAGCACTCATTATTATGGCTCATGGCCGACCACCAGTATCGCATGCCTGGCCACTCAACCACTTCCTCCCGAAAGTCGATATCTCTGACCCGCATACCTTCCTGGCTGTCAAGCGCGGCATTCTCCAATATGCCTGGTTGAAGCCTGTTCTCGCTTTAGCTTCCATTGTGATGAAAGCAACGGATACATACCATGAGGGGTTCCTGGATATCAAGTCGGGCTATTTGTGGACCGGCATCATATATAACGTCAGCGTCACCCTCAGTTTATATTCTCTTGCGTTATTCTGGGTGTGTATGCACGACGACCTTTTACCATTTCGCCCTATCCCTAAATTCCTCTGTGTCAAACTGATTATCTTTGCTTCGTACTGGCAAGGATTCTTCTTGTCCATTTTGCAGTGGCTAGGGGCTCTTGGAAATGGCGTGGCGGGGTATACCCCAGATAATCTTGCGGCTGCGATCCAAGACAGTTTGCTCTGTTTTGAAATGCCCTTTTTTGCACTTGCACATTGGTATGCCTTCTCGTGGCACGATTATGCAGACCCCACTGTCTCAGCCGCACGGATGCCCGTGAAGTATGCCTTGCGAGACGCATTTGGACCCCTGGATCTCATCGAGGACACGAAGATCACCCTCCGTGGAGAGAATTATGGCTACCGAATCTTCGACTCGGGCGATAATATAATTGCTCATGAGGAGTCTGAATCACGGGTCAAGCGAGTGATGGAAGGCATGCGGTATGAACGGGGAGGCAAGGCCAAATACTGGATTCCAAAACCAGGTGAGGCCAGCAGACCTGGAGAGTCTGATAGTCGCACGCCACTTCTGGCTGGCGGCGACTCCAGTTCGCGTGTTCGCAGCGAGCGCGGTAGTCGTAGTTCCGCGGGCCGATACCAATCCTACAGCGAGATTGAAGTTACCTTAGACGACGATGATGAACATCTATTCACCAATGCACGGGCACTAGAGTTTGGTGATTGGAATGTAAGTCACCGTTGAGCTGTTCTTGTTTCTCGGGACATTAATTGAACCATTTTTTAGTACCCGGTCATCACCGCCAACGAAATTCCCCGAGACCAACGGCTACCTATAACCAGGGGCTACCAAGAGTCTCAATCTTCTCACATGGGAGGCCATGTCAAAAAGTCCCGCTCTCACCGCAAAGGCCGAGCGTCGGGCAGCGAAGGCGGGCGAGATCCCAATGCCTCACGCAAGTCAAGCAAAAGCTCCAGTGGACCAAGTCCCTTGCAGCGCAACGCCAGCTCCACGAGCTCCCACCAGTCACAGCGGAGCCAGCTTGTTGACCTCGTGGTGGAGAATGAAGAAGCAGAGGAAGAAGAACGAGCTCAGTTACAGCGCGAAACGGGATCTGCATGGACGGGAGCCGATGCTCGACGCTTCTCGTAAGTTTCACCCAATGAATTCTTATTTTATTTCGCGCCCTGAGAAGTAATATGCAATTAACCCTGTCTCCTACGATCTAGAAGACCATCCGGACAGCCAATCGAAGAAGAGGCTGAGCCCGAAGCCCCGGCCCAAAACACCCCAACCCAACGAACCCAAGATGAACCAGCCACTACGCGATGGGCCTACGCTGCTTTGGATGATGATAATGTGTGGGGCAAATAAATCGCACTCCCCTTTGTTTTTTCGGGGTTTATCTTTTGATATCTTTGAGGATTTAAAATCTCCTCGATCCTGGGAACTGATTCGTTCTTAGTGCATTGTAGTTTGTCTCGCACTCGATCAGAGGCTTTTTATCTAAACCATACACGAAATTAAACTCAATGAATGAACCAATTGTAATGCTCTCCTCCTAAGACGCACCAAAACCACCTGAGTACGCATTGTTTCTTTGTGTAGGGGTCTCAAACACGAGGTACGGGAACAGCCAACGCAGCATGGTTCTCATACGCGCCCAAAAGTGTGACAACCCCACTATCATACATATAGACAAAGCTACTCCGTCCTAACAGACAATGATAAGCACAAAGTTGTGACATCTCCACTCCAGTCCAACGAATAGTATCTCTAAATTTACTCCACACAGACGATCCTCGCCATTCAATTCATTTGACCCGTCCTGCTGAGAACAACACGCTAGGATGACTTGCTCTCTCTGGTTTAGTTCCAGTTCTTAGCGGCACACCGTCTCACCCCTCGTCCCTGACAAGTCAAGAAGGCTACTGCGCACGGGCATTAGGCTGAGGATCCTTATAGGAGAAAAGTGGGTGAAAGAGGGCTGGTCGGGTTCTCGTACGACTGTTCTATTATTATTCGTACCAATGTACCTTTTCTTAGTCTATCTGTAGCGTAGAGGTTCTTGGACTTTCTTTCACTTCTCCTTCCCTGTTGTCCCCACGTCCCTTTCTTCCCATCCCACCTTCAGGAAAGGTGATGGATTAACTCAATACACGCGCTGGTCGCCATGACGGCTGTTCATAAAGCGGGGTCGCTTTTGACCGGTTGGATGCGCTCGTGCTGGTCATGTTTATCGCCAGACGAAGAGACCCGGGAAGCTCACGATGCCCCGCGAGCGCACGACCAAGGTAGGCACCCATCAAGACTGAAATGTAACAATGGATGAAAAGGAGATATACTCACTTTGTCTTTCTCCATATAAAGGTGTCAAACGCGACATGCAAGTATGCCATACACAACCGCATCTGGTCCCTCCTATGAAACTGGTTGTATACGATGACCTACCAAGCCCACGCATAAACCACACGCGAAACTCGCTGTCGCTGTCTTCATGGCTGGAGGAAGGTCGCAACCTTGCTGAGAGAGCGTCAAACCGTGCAAGTATGACAATTTCTCGGAAAAGACATACCACTACGCCGTTGAAGATCAGTGGCCCAGCGGATTTCCGCAGAGTTCAATCATTTCATCAACCCTCTCCTTTGAAATACGAGCCATTAGAGCTGAGCATCTATCGGTCGGGTAAAAGGTTATCAGACCTACCCTCATTTGAATCATTCCAGTTCCAAGGTGGGCAGCAACGCCAAACGTTAGCCATTCCGCCTCGAGCTCTATCTTCGCCTAAAACGACTCATCGACGATGCGTGTCAACTGCATCTGGATTCTCTGTGTCTCGCAAGCCTGTCGGATCAGGGGATAACCGTCGCTCTCTGGGTAATATTGAACTCTCCATTGAGCGCCGTGAGCCAGTTCGTATACCAAGCTCTTTGATTCCGCACTTCTCTGTTGTAAAACCGGTCCAGGTGAACGTAACAGACGCTCCCCTTCCTATACGATCTGTTTCGATATATCCTGTAGAGGATGTAACAGCATTGTGGAAGGATAGTATGCTCACGTTGGACACTAATGTATCAACTGAGCACGTGCACGATTTTGATTCACCACAGCTTGTGGAACCAATCCTTCGAACTCCAGTAACCAGGAATGAGTCAGGAAAAGAGGACGCGGAAGAGCAGCAATCTCCAGTTGAGTCATCGTGGCTCAAAGACTCCCCTTCAACTTGCAGCTCTCGCACCTTCCCCTCCCGACTGTCCTCATTGCGTCGTCCTTCTTTCACTCCAACTGATAACCGCAAGACTATCGCTTCGGTACCTCTCCCAAGCCGCCTATCGGACTGGTTCTTCCCAGAGAAAGCCAAAGATACATCGCCCAGACAAGTTTCGCTCACTGGGGAGAAGGGCTTCGAATGGGAGCGCACTCGTACGCTGAGCGATACGACCGTTGCCTCGACTATCACCACAGTCACTGCGGGGACTAAATCACGAAACCTGAATGCCTCTATTTCGAGCTCGTGCACCGGTGCTTCTACATTGCAACTGTCCCTGCATAGACCATCTCTAAGTAAAGACAAGGATATCGAGACACCCATCTACCATCCAACAATCTATGAAGGTCGACCTCAGCACAATACGTTCTCTCATCACCGTCATGATGATCCGGCTCTATTACAGGAGGCTACTATCGGAGTAGCCTTCTAATCGATAATCTCGTGATTGGAGGTAGTAATCTCTTCCTAGACTCTGCTGGTCTATATTGACCTCATTGATACGGACGTCAGACCTAGTTGTGTATCTCATTCTCATTCCGCTATAACCTTGTTTTCTTTTCACTCTGCATTTTTGTCGTTGCTTTCTAAATACCCCTTTGATTTGATATCAAATCCCGGAATTTTGCCTGTTTACTTCTTGCTTCTTGCTCGGACTACCAATAATGAGTCTCGTCAATGGGCGGTACCTTTTGCTGGGCGGTTTTATGAGGTCTTTTTGCTGCTTTTCAGTTTCGTACATCCAATATATCACATTGGATAGCCCAGTTATAACCAACCCAATTAATTGAAGAGCTCTACATTTTGCTTCCCTGAATAGTAGATACTATCATTCAACTCCAAATGCAATACCTGGACAGGCCCATACATTTACATATCCACTAGCATAGGTATCTACTCATGTACCTAATTATGTAAGATAACAGTTATAACTAGTTAGTAAAATTAGAAAGCCTAGGTAGGTACTATATGCAGCGCTCTATTGGTTGTTGGCTTTTCTTTAGGTTTATACATGCAGCATAGCATTGGGAGTATCATGGCAGCGCTTGTAAGCACTTTATCCCCGAAGTCTCAGAATCATTGAATTTACGCTCAGAGCTTTGCCGAACTGTTGAGCCGAGAGAGATGTTTACCGTGTTGAAAGTAGACCAAGGATTTCAAGGGGAAACATAATATTTGAATGGTTTTAGGTATCAATTTCTCGATGAGATGTATTCCAGCACCAATTAACATAATAATATCTATGTGTAGCGTGCATTTATCAACTGCAAACCTCATAACAAATGCTGTGGCAGCGAGTCTAGCCAAAGGCCCACAGACTCTAATGTCTCATCAAGCCGTAGATAATAACAATTCTATGAACAAATAGTGAAATCGTCAAAGGTATCGTAGAAGAAGTGAATAAAGCCATGATCTCTCATGGCTTGAAAACCTCAGGGAAATGCACCCGTAGTTCCTCAAGGCTGGAGACCAGATACTTCGACGCCGGAATACGTGGGATTTCAACGCCGGGCTCCACAAGGTGAACGGTCGCCCAGCCTCGAGCCTCAGCATGTTTACAATTGAGATATGAGTCATCTGTGCAATAAGAAGGTCAATTCTCGGTCCAAATATTCGATTACCACCTCATGAAGACGTGGCGATGTGCATGAAAACATACCAACGAAGTAGCACGACTCAGTACTTGGTGCGCCGGCCTCTTTCTCTGCCTTGGCATACATGTCTTGGCTGGGTTTACAAACCAGCGGCAGCTGTGCATAGTCGCAGAAGGTCACGCCCTCAAACAAATCCTCGATTCCCAATAGTTTGACCACCTTCTTTGCATGATTGACATAAGCATTGGTGAGCAGCCAAGGCTTGACCTTGCTAGTGTCCAATGCCTCCAACAGCTTGCGCAACTTCGGGTTCGGTTCCAGAATCCGTTCAAGGGGAAGCGCGTCGTCCACCTCGTAGTTAAACTCGAGGGGATCAATCTTGTGATGGCGAGTCAGGCCTTCGATGGCAAGACCATACTCCTTGTAGTATTTCTGGTGAAGCATATGGGCATCTTCGGAGGTGAGATCAAGGTGCTTGACGAAGAATTTATCTAAAATATTGAGTAATGCGGTTAATTAAAATTCGTCCACGAATTGTAGGCATATGACTCACTGATCAACGTTTGCATCTCATCATGGATATTGCATTCTGTAAGAGAGATCAGTCCTGTTCAATTTGAATCGCATCGTGGTCGCAGTGGTACTTTTAGAGTAAAGCTAATTGACACAAGTTGAGAGTAAGCCAAAATACCCATAAAAGTGTGCAAAGCTCCATGGTCAAGTCCTCGTTATACGTACACAATTGTCAATGTCGAAGAAGAACACTGGTCGTGAGTCACCCCGTGTACCGTTGGCCGTCATTGTTGAGTGTTTACTTTTTCGGTGGAGAAATTGAGGTGCATTCGAGGAAAAGACAGAAGAAGGACGAAGAAATTGGCGACCTGTCGAACCAAAAAGCGCGCGATGCATGGAGAAGGAAAAGAATGCGTCGCAAAGTAGAAAGATGGCGGTTATGACGAGTTATCATTGGCAGCGCGGAGAACATCCCGCGTTACCTAATCCGCCCTAGCGTGAAAACCGCATCGTCGTCACTTTTTTCTGTTTTTGTTCTCCAACCCCATTCTTGCGGTCTGACCAAGTATCCAAGTATCTGAGCTTAAATCAGCTTTGAGCTACTCGGATAACTAGTACCCAAGAGGGATCTGAGAATATTTTCTCATTAGTGGATACTATCTCTCCCCTTACCCCCCAAAAGCAGCCACTGCTTTAAGCTTCATCTTGATCCCTTTCCCCAAAGATTCCCCTTGGATCATGGCGGCAACTAATGGGACTACAACTCACCTTACAGCAGGACCTACAATGTCTTCTGCATCAATTACAGCTGAAGAAGTGCAAGAATATGAGAGAATTTTGAAAATCAGCGAGGAGATCTTTTCAGGATCACACCCGCGTCTCAAGGTCCCCCAGAAGTTTGTGCGCAAACCGAAGACTCAATCAGGGCAAGCTAGTCCGTTGCCCCAGCAGGTAGCGAAAAACAAACCTGCAGGTACAGAGCCTACAGCTCGACTTGAAACCTCGCGCAAAACCAATAGCACCCAAGCATTCGCGGTCGAATACGCGCCCAGTCCCGCCTCCACGAATACAGCTCCTGACGCCCGCGTGCCCTTCAAACCTGCCTCTAGCATCGATCCCATATTTTTGACGAAATCGGATGATCTTGTGAAAGCAGAACTTCAATTACAACGGCAGCGAGTGGAAAGGACGTTGCGTGATCAGTTGGAACAGCGAAAACAAGATGGCAAGCAAAAGCCCAACATTCAAGACATTAAACCCGAGTTTGATGTCTCGGATGTGTTGAACAAAGCTTTTGACATCGTGAAACCTGTCTCACTCAGTGATCCATCTGAGATTAACGCGGCAGACTCATTTGATGAGAATTCCTACTACTCCAGTAAAGCGCCTGATTCGCCGCCTCTTGCCGGTGAACACCAAAACCTGTCTCCTGTCATTCCGACTGGACCATCGGGGGCCTCAACAGGACCTCCAGTAGAGCATTATGCAGATGAGTTGCAGCGGCTTGAAGCTCTGAACAAAACTGGATCTGATCAGGAAATGCCAGATGCTTACCCTGTTGCTGACCAGCGCATTTCCCATCCCCAGAACCAGCTGCACCCCAATCAAACAGAAGCAGCTCGTCGATTTCACGAAGCCCAAGAGGTTGAAATTGTGGATGAGCCGGAATATTCCCCGCCCGCCCCGGCAGCACCGCCCGTTGATCACAGAGTTTATGAGCAAGTACCTGCAAACAGTCAAGGCAAACCCAGATACCTTGAACGCCCACCAGATACCCCTTACTATTCACCTGGAAGCAACGTCACAGTAGTCAGAAACCATATCACCTCCCCAGCAGCTCCTCGTCCTTCGCGCGTCTCTCCCCTAGCCACATCGAAGGTGGCTCCGATTCAAGTTCGGGATGATCGATATGAACCAGGCTTGGGCAGAATTGATTCCGATCCGGAGTCCGGCCGTGCTAGCCCCAGTGGTCCTGCACCCCAGGTTGTTTCTCGCAAAAGAAGACGGCTGCAGGAGAAAGGACGCAACGCCCGTGTGTCTTACAAGAGACAGAATGCTGATCACTCTGATACCTACATCAAGGAAGAGCCAGTCTCTCCACCCCCATTTACCGATGACCCTGCCGTTGTGCGAACCCGACAACCCCAGCAACAGCCTGTTTACATCGACATTGAATCCCCACGTTACTCACCTGTTCCGGGACGACGCGAGCCAGCCAGTCGAGCACCAATTTACGAAATCAATCCATATCATGAGATCCCCGCTGGGCAACTGCCGTCAAGAACAATTTCTCGAGTAGAAGCAAGACATCCAGTCCGTGATGAAACCGAGATTCGCCGAGTCACCAGTATGCAGTATGCGCGGCAACCTGAATATCCTCAAGAATACGTTGAGCATGATCCTCATGCTGGTCGATCCGCCTCATACGCTGTCGTTGAAAGGCGACAACCGGAGCAACCCAGGTACTACGAGGAGCTTTCTTCTTATGGGCCACGGTACATTCAAGTGAATGAGCCATCGCAGCCAGCCTATGGAAGTCAATATTATGAAGCACCTCAACCTGCACGCGTCATGCCTCCACCTCCTCCACCCCAACCTCAACGCCGATATGTCGTTGATGAGCATGGCAACGAGTATGAAATTGTTCCATCTCGACGGGGACAAACCATGGCGCCACCTTCTCGTCCAACATCCAGAGCTCATGTTCCACAACCTGAAATTTACGATGATCGACCTGTCCGTACCGCGAGCGTCCGCGCACCATCTGTTGTTCAAGATCCATACGTTGAGCGCCGCTACATACAAGAGATGCCACCTCCCCAACCTGTCTACAGACGTGTTACTTCTGATTATGCTCGTCCTGTTGCTGGTGAAAGACCACCATACGCCGCTCCTTTAGAAGCTCATGAACCCTTTCCTCGATCCGCCAGTGTCCAGGTTGCAGAATATCTCCCCCGTCGCCAGGCCTACGTAGAAGAGCACACCATTCCCCAGGAAAGGGTGATTCGGACTGCTAGTGTCCGTCCTCAGCCTCAACAAAGATATGAAGAGCCACATGAAGTCGTTCAGCGAGTCGGTGATACCCGTCCCGCTGGGCATGGTCGCGAGGTGAGTGTTTACATGGACGAAAGATCTATGGGTGACTATGTTGAACGCCCTTATTATGTCCGCGAACGACGATACTTCGAAGATGAAAATAGCATGGCGTTGGATGGAAACAGTGAGCAACCTGTGCATCGTGTTTCTCAGCATTACTAAGGCGCTTTGACTTTGATAATTCCACCTGCATTTGCATCCGGCGTGCTTGATTACCCCTTATAATGCATGTAATGTTGAATTCCTTGAAACTACATAAATTATCATAGCATAATAACCTCTGAATCAATTCAACTATCACGATTAAAGAAGGATCCGTAGTAAATACCTAGCATCAACCTAATTACTTATGAGACGATTGACGGCGCTTCAGAAAGAGCCCAATTCGTCACAGCATTAAAGGTGTCTCTTCCTCGCACTCGTATCGGCTATCCTTGTATTTCTTTTTATCGTGCTAGAGACTTCATTAGCACTCACATACTGAATAAATATATGAATCAAACATGTGACAAGTATAATTTCAATCAGATATCCCCGGAATTTCGACAAGGTAATTTCTGAATTGGTTTGTATATATCCATCATCCTAGAGAATCCATTCAACGACCACTTAGTTACCTTGAAAGGGAACAACTCACGTTAAACAGAATTAAAAGCTTGACATGTGTAGAGCAGATGTCCATTCGCAGCAATACTTCATGGCGATCAACTGCAGTATCTAGACTAGCTTAAGTCCGATTCCAGGTGCTCGGTTAACTCGCGATTCTTTTTCAGCAGGGCTTCCCAATAGTTTGCCGAACTAGAATGCGTAATAAACTTTGTAGTGGGGACGGAGGGGAGATGGAGCACTTGGCGATAAGTTTTATTGGCTGGGCATACCTCAAGATTCCCTAGGGGGGTCTCTCTTGTTAATTCTGAGCCAATCAAGCTGAGTTAGATAGAAACAAATGCTTGACTAAATCCAATGACCGATCGGGGACTCCAAGCATAACTCCGAGAGTGGCTGACTTGACAAAACTAGTGACTCGTCGCTGATCAATATTGCAATTTCTCTTTTTTGATCTGCGAATCTTGCCAATCCAAACACATTTTGACACGTCTTTGATTTTTCTGACGTCAAATGATTCATTGTTCATTCAATTGGATTGAATCGTCTTTTTTTATAATCAAAAAAGAAGCAGGGAAGGTGATTCTTCGCCATACGCGCTTGGCCAAAGCATCAATATGGGGATACTCAATGTACAGGGCGAAAGCCTTCAGCGCATGATTGCTGTTCTTGGCGCGGTCGCGTTCTTGATTCAAGGGTACAATCAATCTGTTATGAATGGCTTCACGACATTGCCTAGTTTTATCGCTGCTATTCCAGAAGTCGACACGATTAACACCACGGGCGCGCAGGCGTCTCATAACTCCTTGATTCTAGGTGAGTCATGCATTCAAGATCTTTCTTTCTAATTGACTGAAACTGATTTCGTAGGACTTGTGGTGGCTATTTTTGAACTTGGATCTGCTATTGGTGCTCTCTCCTGCCTCGTCATTGGTGATAGACTTGGTCGTCCCAGGACAATGTTGGTAGCTGGATGTACTTGTGTCGTCGGTGTCATCATCCAAGCGTCTACCTACTCCCTTGCGCAAATTCTCGTTGGAAGAATCGTCACTGGTATGTGTCATCATGCGCCTTTCTACACAATACCAAGCTAATTCAATGGCCTAGGCCTCGGCATTGGTATGTACACTGGAACTGTCCCCATGTACGTGAGTGAGACAGCCAGTGCCCAGAAGCGCGGACAACTTGTACTAGTAGAAGGTGTATTTGCTCTAAGTGGTCTCGCTGTTGCATCATGGGTCAATTTCGGCATGTTCCATACGACAGGTTCAGTTAGCTGGAGATTCCCCATTGCTCTTCAACTGGTTTTTCTCGCTATTATTCTTTCACTTACCCCATGGCTACCCGAGTCTCCTCGATATTTGATCAAGAAGGGCAGGAACGAAGAAGCTATCGCAATCATGGCCAGACTTATGGGCCTCTCAGAGACAGACGATGAGGTTACAAAGGAGATTACTGTTATCCAATCTGCTCTTGAGAGAGATGCTGGACACCGAGAAAAAAATTCCGCCAACCCATTCTCTATGAACGAAAACAGACACCTTCATCGACTCTTGCTCGCGGCAGGCGGTACCATGATGACACAAATGAGCGGTATCAACGTGATCGCCGGATACTCTACTTCCATCTTCGAAGGTACCCTCGGCTACTCCGGCAGCGATGCCAGAATCTTCTCCGCTTGTCTGCAGATTGCTCTAGCACTGGGTGGACTAACAGCAATTTTCCTCGTGGACCGAGTTGGCCGTCGGCCAATGATGATTTTCTCCTTAGCCTCCATGGTTATAGCCCAGTCAGCCGTTGCAGGCCTCACATCTCACATGACAGCATCAACCGGCAAAGGAGCAGTATTCTTCTATTTCTTCGCCGAGTACTTCCTCCCGATTGGTATGTTCATCATGCCATTCATGTATGGGTCCGAGATCGCGCCCTTGTCCATTCGCCATATCGTTGCGTCCACAACCGCCGTATCTAGCTGGCTCTTTAACTTTATGGTGGCCGAGGTCACTCTCGTTGCATTCGACAATATTGGCTGGAAGTATAATATTGTTTATGCTGTCACCAGCGCTGCAGGCTGTGTTGTCATTTATCTGTTCTATCCTGAGACTCGTGGAAGATCACTCGAGGAGATCGATGAGATTTTCCTGCAATCCAAATCGATCTTCGATCCTGTACGAGTGGCTAAAAAGCTTCCTATTGGCTTTGATGTTTTGAATACCATTGAAACTTCCACAAAGGAGGCCTCGCAACGTGATGAGGTGGCTTGATCATGACTGATGTCTATTATAATCACAATTATAATCACAGCTGGTGATACGAGATTCTACGATTAATATAGAATGCATTTATATAATTCAACAATATAATACTTTGGACTTGAAAAAGGATACAGATGCGTTTTCTTCAAGCTTTATAACTCCAGTTCTCCACGGCTCAGTATTCTATATCTATATAAATGCTAGAAAAGTGTCCAGGATTATGCCATTATAGGCGACAAAATTTATAGAAAACCGGCCATATAGATGACCAAGAGACCGCACTGTCATGCACCGCTTCACAGGCCAATGGCCAGGGCCAGAACACCAACAGCGCCAGCAACACCGACCGCAACACCTCCAGTAGAGCGAGGAGCACCGGCAGTAGACTGGGAAGAAGTAGCCTCGGCTGAAGTAGAGCCGGTAGTGGCAGTGGAGCTAGTAGCGGCAGCCGAGCCAGTTCCACTAGTAACTACGACAGAAGAGGTGCTGGCAGCAGCAGAATCAGATGCAGTAGCTAGAATCTCACTGGAGAGAGTGGGTGAGGCAGTGGCAACATCATCCTCAAACGCCGTGGTAGCCCAGGCCTTGACGTTGTTGGGCAGTGAGCTGTACCAAGCTGGGAAATTGCCAGCGTTGATGTCGCTCAGGATCGAGGAGCTCGATGCTGGGTCCATCATGTCCATGTAAAAGGATGAAGGAATGGCGGTCGCTAGAACGGAGCGGATAGAGGTGGGTGGGTTCAAGTAGTCGAGTAAAAGAGAGTTATAGTCTGAAGTATCAAGATTGTAGACATCGGAGTCGGACTCGGTGTTGGCTGGGCTTGGGGCAGCCAAGGCCGTTGCGACGATGGCGGCAGTGGTGATAAGTTTGTACTGCATGATGATAGGTATGAACGAGTGACGATTAAGGAGTGACTTGCAGTGAAAAAATATGGTCTTGAAAGGCAGTAAACAGGACTTATAAGAGCTTTTCAGGGTCAGAAGCTAATTTTGGTCTACACCTGGCCCAGGCCAATACCAAGGCTAGGCAACTTTAATCTGAGACCTGGATATTTGCTTATCTGGAGCTTCCTCTTTTGGCTTTGCAAACCTTCCAAGGTTGTAATCTCAAGATCCAAGCCTCCACCTGCTCAATTCAAGTTGTTTGTTGGTTTTTTTTTCTCAATATGTGGATATTTATTCATTCATTTCTTTGTTTTGATGGGTCTACCCATGAAATATATCATGATTAGCTCTCAACGGCATTCAAGATAAACTTCCAAAGGCAACCAAATACCCAGAAATCAAATGCCAAGTAGAGAACCCCATTTGAGTGACTTCAGGGTTTGGAGCCGCCAATGGCAATTCGGCGTGGGTGGGGCGCGATATAACCTAAGTGGCCCAATGTCTCACTGCCCAGGAGCCGCAGCAGATACTATATTCAAACGGTTCCCTTAAGGGTCCAAATGATAGAGTTTAAAAATCTATAGCCGGCTTGGAGGCTCGAGAGGCCAGATGTAAATGGACTTGTGATTTTGAAATGTCTATTAGCAACCTGGTTCCCACTCGGAGGAAGACTTGGTCTTCTAGGAGTCTCCTTTGTGGGAAATCTACTACCGCTCACCAAACAATTAATCGTATTAGAACATACCAACGAACATGAAATACGATCGTGTTTCTTTCTCCTCTATAATAATGATTTGCAATATGATGATCTACCACACTCTAAGTAATAGAGATTGCTCCGAAAAGAAAAAGGTATATTCTAAAAATGATCATCCAAGTGGAGCCATTGTCCACAAAAAGCCAACTGGGAGCAGCCAGTTACTACTAGTACTACTATTTTATAGGACCCCTGACAATCTCGAAAGCAAGTGCAAAATTATTCTACAGTCAAGCGGGCATTGCAAATATAATATATGTTCTCTCTCTCTCTCTCTCTTTCTCTCCCTTAATCGGGAGGAACTTCGGTGCTCACCAGATATTAATTAGATGTTAGTACTACATGAGGTATGATGAAGAGCCTCCTCTTACATACGACCATAGGGTGTGGAGAACAGAGCTTCCCGTCCGCTCAGCCGTACCTAAGCTACACTTAGATAATGGTTAATTCTAAATTTCTAAAAGAATAATAGTATAGAGAAGGGCCGAGCCAAAATAAGCTTTTTTGAATTCAGCCTTATTCTATGATCTATTGATCTGAGTTGCTTTGGAATATCAAAAGTAAAAAGCATAATTCTGACATTCAAAAGTGTATTGTCGCCATACTCAAATGCAAAGTGGCTATATCCAGAGGTCCGATTTCTGACCGCGGGGAAATTACCCTCGGAAGGATTCCGTAGAAATGGAGAGCTCGGGTTGCGGGGGCATCGCTTGTTCATTGTTATTCCCGATTCTTTTGTGAATCCCCACAAACTTAAACATATTCCAGTTATCGTGACTCGAGATCAAGAATTTCATCGGTCTGCATACAAAAAGCTGCATACCCAAAACCATTATGACGTCCAAGCCCACAGAATCCCCTTCACTCTATCCAGGGGAAATTCTCGACACCATCGCCGGATTTCCCGCAATATACCATTTCCAGCCCGCCGTAAAACAAGATGAGAACCCCGAGAAGACCACACCATTAGTGGTGTGTATCCCAGGGTCCATGCATTTGGCCCGAATCTTCTACGGGGGGCACAAGGGATCAAAAGAGAGCGATTTCCTAGCACATCACCTCAGCAACTTTGGCTTCAACGTTGTATCACTCTCATACCCAGTGGAATCTAGTCCTGAGATCATGCCAACGACAGGTCCACACTTCCGAATTCAAGATTGGGGTCATCAAGCAGCAACGATAGCCAAAAAGGCGATTGAGGACAATTCCTTGACGACGCGATCTATCATCCTTATAGGATGGAGCATGGCCGGCCGAGTGGTTGTACCATTCAACAAAGCAGCGAAGAGTCTGGATCTGAACGTTGAACAATTCATCAGTTTCGCTGCTACTCCCGGCATTTCCAACATACGCAATCCAGCTCCGGGAATGGACTGCAGCAAAGCAGGATATTTTTGCATTCCAACTCGGATTGGTAACTTCTATCAACAAATTGAAGCGATGGCAGGATTCAACGACAACAAAGTTGCTATTCCACGCGATATCTTTCTCCGTGAATATGTCGGGGGTACGCCGATCAATTTAACAGGAGTGAGGCTGAAATACGACGGGCAAGGGGCTTTCATCCAGGATGAAGTGACTCATGAAGAAGATACAGAAGTCTTCGATATTGGCAATATCCCTTTCATAACAGCCTTGTATCCGAATAGTATTCTCGATGCTAGTCATTCCCTTGCAGACCGTGCGACCTGGGGCTTTTTTCTTACATATCAATTGGAGGCGATGATCGGGAAAGAGGGATTTGAAAATTTGAAAGGGACAGTTAAATGGCAGAATCTGTTGGATTTTGTTCACTCTGCTCCTGAGAGACTTTGTTTATCTGTTGAAGGTAGCCATTTCTTCTTTGTTGGAGAAAGTTCTGCCCGGCAAGTAGCAGATAAGGTTGTTAGACTCTTTCGCGATTCAAAGGAATTCCAAAAAGAGCTGTTTGAAATGATAATGTAGAATAATTATAATAATTAGAGAGATAAAAGATTTCTATCCAAATCCCAATCACTTCAAGTATCCGTTTTAAAAAAAAACATCAAAGTCAAAATTTCTGATTCCTGGTCTCCTCAAGGTTCAATGGATAATCATGCCAGCCTGTCCTTGGCAAACATGATCATCAATACGAATACGCCCCTTTCAACACCTTAGCAGTGAACTCATCCGCCTCCAGCTATTTGCCTAGCTCAACCCATATACCATGGCATCACTAATTATACCTTTACGTCTTGTCAAGAAGTTGACTTTCAGCTCGGCAAGATCAAAAGTTCAACAATTCTTTGATGAAACCACCAGAAGTAATCACGTCAATCGAGTACCCTGAAAATACAACTAACGCACATTCTTTCTAAAGCCTCACTGTATTCAGATCTCGAACAATATCTTCATCCGTCAAAGAGATATTTGCCGAAGTTCGAGATCGATCGCCTATTGGAAATATTCGAGGCTTGTGGTGCCGAGAATGCGTCTAATCAGCAATGTACGCCCAACCCTTTACATGTAGCCTAGCCCAAAGCTTACAAATATAGGTTGGAATGAAGAGAGCTTCTCAAAGTATCTTGGAATAAAGCATCCCGAAATTGCCATTTCCAAAGACCTGGTACATCTTCTCTGGAAAATATTCCAATACTACGCGCATCATCCATTTGCACCTAAGTCATCTGAAGAGACGATCGATGCAAATGGCTTCAGACGTGCTATTCTACTTCTGCATCTTCGACGCACTGAGCATTTGGGCACATTAAAGCACTACTACCACTGGAATATGGAAAATGATTGTATCATGAATAGAAACGTTGAGAGAATATTCCGAATAATGGGGCAACCATACATTACTACCAACCTGAACGACGTGATGGATGCTTTAGCCAGTATACAACCTACTATCTCATATTGTGAGCTTCCATCGCGCGAGCAGGTAAAATCAACTGCACGCAGACTTATAGGCGAAGAGCCCATTCAGCCGTCCTTTCAGGTAGCTCGCAAAGACATCTCAAGTCTCATGTCTTTGCTACTAAGATTGAAGGTCAGCAATAAAAAGTCTAGGACATTCTTATACCAAGGCAACATTGAACCTGCGGATTCCACATATGATGAAATGGCAGAAATCTTGGTAAACAAGATTATCGGACGCGAGATAGATTTCCTGCAATCAGACCAGATACATCAAGTCTTGGCTTCTGTGGTATACTTCAACCCCTTGTATTTTCAGACAAAGACAGGACTAATGACCACAGCCGAACTTTTATGGACGTTTCCAACTTCTTTGGGCTGTCCTATTTCAATTATGGCCGGGATCCGAGATACAGAAATCATCCAAACTTCCAGAATCTGTGCCTAACAATATCCTTGGGGTTTTGTCTCTGATGCTTCTTCCAGCACATTTCAACTGGAGCAATCGGCGTAATGTTGAACCATGGGTTTGGGAGACTAAAGCCGAGGATCTCACGAACCCAAATGATATAAACGACGCATATTTGATCGAGTGTCTTGTGAAAATTGCAAGTCCACGATTGATGCTATTCACGAGTAATGAAGCATTAAGTTCACCCCAGGTAATTTGGGGAATTTATTTCGTTGGTCCCCTTTGGGTTAATTCAAGCTCGGGAGATCAGTGTCTGGACTTGAAAACCACTACAGCGCATTATATCTTTCAAATAAAGCCTGAGTTCCGTTGGATAAAGGGTATGGATTCTAAAACCCCACTTACGATAATGAAGAGTGACGGAAGTACTTCATCTGAGGAATTTGAGCAGAAATGCCAATCTTGGAAATCAGACGTGAAAGGGGGCAGCGATTGGCCAAGTCAAAAAGCCCAAGGAATACACGCGCGGTTTGATTTAAAAGCTAAATCTGTCTTATTAGTCGATGGATCTTGTGACGAGAAGAATGCGCGAAGACAGGCAGCTTTTCCAGACGACATGTTCTTTGATGGACAGAATGTATCTTCAGAGATGGGATGGGGGGTCTCAGCAGGGTTTGATACCATTCAAGTACTCAGTATTCCTGGCGGAGGTGATTTGCAGGACGGGCTTTTAAAGAGAAATGACCCGCGGTATACATTAAATACCCAAAGATCAACAGTCAGTTATGAGGAGATCAAGTCAAGGATACAGGGTTTTGGGTCCATCTCCAAGGTTGAGAGCTGAAGGTATTGGAGCTTTTGTCTGGTTGTCATGATATACCTTCCTATTCTTGCAGTTGGTTTTTGAAATGCTTCATTCAATAGAATAACTTGATGATAAGCCCTGGAGCAATATCATCATGGAATTATTGCTAAATATACAATCAAGTACTGCGGACCGTATCCGAGTCCACCCCTTGATGAGGCGCTATCAATCTTAAAATGAGTCATTAGGCCTTCCCAGATGATAGATGGTCTTTGGACCCAATGGGCATCCATATATAAATATAAGATCGCTTCCTCGAACTTTGGAATCAAGATATCATTCCTGGTTTTGTGAAAGAAAAAGAAAATAGATTTGTTGCACGGTCAAAATGGTTCAGGTTAAGCCCTTTGTTATCGATAATTGGGGTGAGGACATACTAGTGGACATATCATTTTGCAATGACTTGAACTAACAATAACATTTCTGCGATAGTCCGCCAGTTTAAGGTATGACACTTCTAGAACGACGGGAATAATGTTGATAATCTAATTCTCTTACAGCATTTAGCCAGCACAACTTTCCATGGTAAGCTTCCAAGCACTTAGTCCTGTATATAGCTAACTCAGCATTATCAGACACATGTGTTCAGCCACTATCCCTACAGGAATTGTCTCAATTTCAAGCTTCCGACTCTTCACTCAGTCCCATCAACAACCTAAACCCATTGAGTTATGGGGCAGTCTTAGGAAACCCCAGTCTTCGGGAGAAGATTCTCTCGCTCTACAGCAAAGATAGCGTTGAGCCGATAGACAAGCTATCTCTTACTGTCACCCAGGGTGCAATTTCTGCCAATTTCTTGGTTCTGGATACCCTTCTGGGACCAGGAGATCATGTTATTTGCCAGTATCCCACATACCAGCAGCTCTACGAGGTACCACGACGAGCAGGCACAGACGTATCGCTCTGGCGAACCAACGAGGAAAAGAAATGGATTCCGAACACCGATGACCTCTCGTCGTTAGTGAAGGAGAATACAAAAATGATCATCATAAAGTAGGTGTCTTCACTACTTATATCATCTTCAAAATTAACCTAGAAATTAGCAATCCCAACAATCCGACCGGGGCATCGATCCCTCTAGCAGTCCTAGAAGAGATCATCTCCTTCGCCGCCCAAAGAAACATAATTGTGTTCAGCGACGAAGTGTTCCGGCCACTTTTCCACGATCAATTTGCAGAGAACCCCCCTTCAATCATGTATTTCGCCGATGTGTACAAGAACATCATTGCGACATCCAGTCTGTCGAAAGCTTACTCACTCCCCGGTATCCGAGTTGGATGGGTAATCACACCCAACCCCGACCTTTTAAACCCCGTGATTCTTGCAAGAGACTACGCCTCTCTCTCCGTCTCACAAGTAGATCAGGATATAGCAACATACGCCCTCGATAAATCGGTACGAAGCAAGATCCTTCAGCGATCACTAGCCATCTGCAAACGCAATATTGATGCACTAGAGCGCTTTATCACATTGCATGCAGATAGATTGCGGTGGATTAAGCCGAGCGGTGCATCTTCGGCATTTGTGCAGGTAATTGATCCGAGGGCCGGCGGACCAGTTGATGATAAACTGTTTTGTGAGAGGATTATTCAAGAATCCGGGCTGTTGATTATTCCGGGTGGACTGGCTTTTGGTACGGAGGGTGAGCTAGACTTTAAGGGGTATATGAGAGTTGGGTTTGTATGTTCTGCTGAGAAATTTGAGCAGGCGCTGGTCATCTGGGGGCAGTGTCTTGGTCAGCTTTAGATTAGCCAAGGCTACGTTAATCACAGATAGGACATGTCGTTTCTTTTTTTCTTTCTCAAATGCGTACTTTGTGTCATCCTTGGCTTTGTTTTTTTTTTGTACATCTGATGGTTTCAAGGTTTGTGGTACCTGAATAGGGTGCTTGTTGTTTCACATTGTTCCCTTTATTAGGTCATTATGATACTGAATTCCTGTTTGCTGCTGCATGCTAAGCTCGGAACCTACATGGTGTCAAGTAGGGTCTACTCGGGGGGCAGAATTAAAGTAATTCATGTTTTTTTCTCTTCAAATCCGCAAGGTAGACAGCTAAATATTTGTGCATACTCCTTTTTAGTGATAATTAATATTTGATGAAAGGTTAAGATGGGCAGAGGCTTGAGGGAAATCTTAGCCGTTGGCATTACATAGATGATCAACACAGAAAATTCGGCGGATATACGACTCCACTGGCAGAAACCAAGTATTGTAGGTGGTATTGGGTGGCGAAAGAGCTCCCTGCATGAAGAAGAGGTCAGTTTCCCAATTGGCCTACCCCACAATGGAGTTTTCCAAACACGAAAAGACAGCATTCACAAAGCTAAGAGATGGACCATTACCATCGGCACGATTAGCTATCGGCGGGTTAAGGTACGGGGATGTCACGACGATCCCCAATGGAAGACACCTGAGCTGGAACAAGAACAGCACCACCTCCACCAACATCACCCGCTGGGGCCAAAAACTGGGGATGCGGCATGGCTGCTGCAGTCAGCTTTCAAAGTGACCTCTTTGGTCCATCCAGTCGGAACTCATTTCGAGGCATCGAGTCTACAAATTGCGTGTGAACGACCCACCACGCCATACGAGAGGATGACGTCGACCATTTTGGGGGTGAGCAAAACCTTGTCGTACATTTCCCCCCGATTCATTTGCTACACAGTAGGTAGGTATTAGTGACTCGTCCCCGGTGGTACAGGAGAAACAGAAACAAAAAAACAACAATGACCTCCATGGCCCACTTTTTGTGTGCGTTGTTGATGTTTTTTTATGTTTCCCACCAAAACAATTGCACGGCCAGCTCGCCTCCGGATGGAGTTCTGCATGCATATTGGGGGTGGGAGCGCGCGCGTCTCTGACCCCTCTCATCCTCCAGGCATCAGCGGCAGGAGTTGCGGCTTCTGACTGCTCCAGATCCACTTAGGCTGAGACCTTGTCCTCCCCCCTCTCAACCTTCCTGTTCTGAGCCCCCAAGAGAGTAGTCCAGAGCGTAAATCAAATCGGTGGCCGTGTCCGGGCCAGCCGGGGCCGGGGGCTTGTCCTATCAGTATAGAGTGGATCGGGGTTAGATACGGTGGTGGTACAGGGCTGCTAGTGCCGCGACCTATAAGAAGCAGGATCGGCTGTATGGCTGCTGTAGGGGACCCGGAAGAGCTCGGATCCTTGTTCTGATTCATTGAGACCGAAAATCTGGATCTGCCATCAGACGTACCAACGGCGACGGTGCCAAAGCCAAGAATTGGGCTCTCAATCCTGTCACGACTGGGTCCCGTGAAGCCCAGAGTGAGGTACTTTTGTTTGTATCTGGGTTTTTGTCGTCTCTCGTACTCAAATCCCGGTTTCTCTGTTTTTCCCCAGGTCATCACGTGACCACGACATCGGATCCTCGTCTGACTATGAATGGAGCTGGACAGGGCTGTAGATTCTATGACAGACTCATTGATACTATACTTTCCCACCATTCAGGCTACTAGGTATATATAAATTCTGGATTTAAGCCAGAAGCCCGGAAGATATTCCCAAGCGCCAAGAGGTCCCTTGCCAGGTCAGTTTCTCGGATCGGCTGCATTCTTTGGCAGCGAGGCAGTGCTGAAATGTGGATGCGTCGAATTCGTATGTACGACTCTCTCCTTTAATGAGAGATCGTCAGGAATCGATAGATCAGGCAATTAGAAAGAATTCCGTGTATTCCATTTTATCAATCTAGGTGTTATTTCCCCTGATGCAAAGTAGGTATAATCTATAATATCCTCCGTATACAACAGGCAGTGTACACATTGTAGAGAGTCCATCTTTACCGTACTGAAATGACCCGCACTCAACGACTGTTTCAATGTTCGATCCCTCCAAAAGCACCTCCCAATTCAATTTGATTTGATTAATTCGGTGTAAAATAATTTGATTTCATGGTTCTTATTCTTTGTTTAACTTTTAATTATCATATTTTCTTCTGTAATTGGTTGTATACATCTTTTTCTTGAGGTCTTGTTGCTTGTATTGTCTGTACCCTATTTTTTCCCTTCTCGATCGATCTTCGTTCCCACCCATTCCCGAAACGCCCACACAGCGGACCATTCCTATCCCTGTCGAGAACCAGTAGGCTTGAATCTCTTCCACTCTCCACCTCACCACCTCCTCCCCCCCAACACCACCCATCCCTTTCCCTCTTAACCCCCAAGTTTCAATAGGGGTGAGAGAGAAAGATTCCCGCAATATCCTTTCTCGGTCATGCACAAGATCTCCAACTTCACGGGCCAAGCCCGTCATGGTTGGGAACGAATGACGCCGACCTTCGGGATGTCTAGACCTCATACCGACATGGCCTTTCGTCGACCACATGGTGCTCCGCCCATGACTCCTCCCACAAGTATCGATCCTACCGTGAATCTGTCGTTCAACATCCCTTTCTCCTCCACCTTGGCCGGCCCCGATGTCGAAGATGTTTTGCATGCCAGTCCCGCCGCCTTGCAACGCTGGACTTTCCCCGAAGGCACACCCGATGGCACTTTTGTTCATCAGCTGCCTGTGCACACGAGTAATGTTGAAGGACTGCAAAGGTTATGCCGACAGGTTACAGAGACCAGTGGAGGCCGTGTGGAAGCCACCGTCACATCGTCAGAGCCGAAAGCTGTGCCGTCGCTACAACGGCGACCTAACGGTTTGGTGACCAATGTCTGCGTGACTGGCGACGGCGAAACGGCGCGTAAGATGCGTGCAAAGATTTTGAATGATACCCCCATTATGCTGGTACGTCAGTGAAAGCAATTTTTTCTTCTTTCTCCCTCTGAACCACATCGGTGGGCGCTGCGTCAAGAAGGACGAAAATTTGGAAATTTTTCAAGGACCGTCTCAACTTTGCTAACTCTTACGTTTTTTTGTCTCTCAATAGCGATGTGCGACCGTCGACGTGGATATGCATTTAATAGTGGATGGTTCGCCGAAAGGAATTCGAGCTAGTGTTCTGGAACACATGGACACTCTTGCCGCCTACACCGGAACCGATATTTTCCTGTTAACACCCAAGCTACACGATGCGGACAGTGCCGTCGTCTCATCCTATGGCTATGCGTCTGATAATGGCCTGGACCAACGCTTCCGAGTTGCTATTTACGGTGACATGGAAAGCTCGGAACATGCCAAGACTCGGATTCTGATCATGATCGATCAAATTGTGCGTTTACCCCCAATCCCTTCGGGTGGATCTCAGATCAATCGGCTAACAAACACATAGCTCAGACGCCATGTCGACGCTATCAAGCTGGAGCTGACCATGCACACGTTAGTGTGTGGCCGCACCCGCAAGAATATTAAGCTGATTGAGGCTGCCACATGTACCGCCATCTACTTCCCTCCACCATTCCCCCGAATCTTTGGATATACCCCTCCCGGTGCGAATCGTCGAAGCGAAGATGAAGTTTATATTACGGGAGAGACTACGGAGCAAATTGCTCTTGCGAAGCAGAAACTGCGGGAGCTGGTGATGGGCGTGAAAATCTACGTCAAGGATGTTGTTGTCAACTCTAGCAAGATTGACAACATTTTGCTTGACCGTCTGGACAAAGTTCGCAAGGTCATGGAAATGAACGGGTCTTACGTGCTTTTCCCACAGTTGGGCAGCCAGCGTGGTCTCGTTCGTATCCAAGGCACGGAGGTCCTGCATGTCGAGCGCACGGTTCGGGAGATTATGGCTCTGGTATGATACAAATGACACCAGTTTGTTTTGAATGAGAAATTGCTAACTTTACTTTTTTTTCAATTCTAGGCCGGTCAATTCTACAGCGCTTCGTGGTGGATCATCATGCCTGACCCTGGCCAGGGCGGAATTCGCCCACCCTCGACCGCCGACGTTCGATCGATGCTCTCGGATATCTGTACCAATTCCGAGGCCGAGGTTAGCTTTGACAACCTCACATTCACCATCAATGGATCCGATGATGCCGTCAAGGCTGCCATGACTGTTGTGAATCAGTTCCCATTTGTCACCCGCAGTCAGTACCAGATGCGAGTCAAAATTGAGCTGGCCAACGAACACAAGGAATTTGTCAGCGGCAAGAAGAACGGCAAGATCAACAAAATTATGGGACAAAGTGAGTCTAGCTTCGTCTTGGAGCTCGTATGAGTCAAAGTCCAGAATACTAACATATAAACAGGCAATGTCCAAATCATTTTTGACGGCTTCAATGAGTATAACTTTTATATCGATGTCTGTGGAAACCAATACGAGTCTACCAAGAACGGCCTCGATCTTGTCGAGCAAGAGATGCCCGCCTCTATCTCCTTTCATGTACCTGACCAGTACCACAAACGGATCATTGGTATCGGTGGACAACACATCCAGCGTATCATGAAGAAATACTCCGTATTTGTCAAGTTCTCCAATGCCATGGACCGCGGTGGAATGGGCAAGGAAGATGATGACATCAAGGTCGACAATGTCATTTGCCGAACCCCGGCTCGCAATGCCCAAAGTCTGGACCTTGTCAAGCAGGAGATCATGGACATGGTCGAGAAAGTTGTAAGTACATCAATATCTTTTACCCCCGGCACAGAGAAATTCCGATTTAACGGTACCACCATAGGATGCTGAGTACGTATCTGAGCGAGTTGTCATTAACCGCCTGTACCACCGTGAACTGTTGGCTCGTATGACCGAGATCGATGAGCTTGAGAAGAAATGGAACTGCAAGATCGAGTTCCCTAGCACGGAACTTGCCAGTGATGTTGTGAACATCTCTGGTCCTGAGTACCAGGTTCCCCAAGCCGTCGATGCTTTGCTGGGCATGGTACCAGAGAGCCATGAGCTGCACTTCCAGAGCTCTGCGGTGCTTCGCGAGTACTTTAAGGCTCCCGACTTCATTGTGGATGTTCGCACCAAGCTCAAGGAGCAGTACGAGGTCGACATCAATGTGGACACCAGCGCCGACCTTCAAGACCATGGTGAGGGAGGTTCTTCTTCCCCTGACCCGGCCCCGGAAGATCGTGTGGTGCTCGGTTACACCAGGAACAATGCCGGTGGCCTCAAGGATGCCATCGACTTCCTCATCTCTCAATTTGTCGCCCACGGTCTTGATGCTAACACCGTCAAAGGTGCCATCCCCCGACCCAAGTCGGACTCATTCGAAGAGTCATTGCCCTTCTTTGACTCGAAGCTGTTGCAGCATGCTCCTGTCCCACTCGTAACTGATTCTCCAACGCGCCCCAGCTTTGTCGATGAAGTCAGCGAGCGTGGATCAATCTTCGAGCGCCTCCGCAAACCCGGCAGCATCTCGTCTTTCTCCTCCTTTATAGGTCGTAAGAACCATTCGGCATCCCCAGCCTCCTTCTTCAAACATGCGTCCAGCAACGCCTCCAAGGCATCGCTCGTTTCCATGGAATCGCGGGATAGCGGCTACCGCAATCCTTGGAATGACTCCGGTGTGAATCTCCCCGAGGACGATATCCCTGTCCTCGGGAGCTCACACAGCCACAAAAGCAGCAACAGCAACAATGGCTGGCCCGCGCGTTTTGATACCAAGTTTCCTTTCGGTACGGCACCCGGGGACATGACACCTAAGCATGACCCGCGTGCCTCTTTTGACAGTGGTCGCCCTAGCACTTCGAATTCTACATCTGGATACCCGGCCCCAATTGGGCCACCGCGTTAAACCACAAAATATCCATTTACAGCAGTATACCCTTTTTGGTTGTGATTTGATTTTCTGTCTGATTCCCAGCGTGTGTTTCTGTCTATGTGTCTCTTTTGATCTCTGTTTTCTTTATTATTTTCCGTATTCCTTTTTACTTTTTACATCTTTTTTTGTTTGATTGATACCACGGAACGCAAGCAACGAAGGCGCCAGAAAAGAAAACGAGATATCCAAGATCTGTGTGAGATAGAGCGGGGAAATTTATTCCCTGCCGATCCTATAGTTCTTTTTACGTGTGCTTTTTTTCTTTTTTCTTCTGATCGTTGAAATTTTGTTGATGATTCGGTGTGCATGGGAGGCTCGGGTTTACGGGTTCAAGTCGGCTTCAACGGGATACCTTGGTATAGTTTGGTGTCGGCAATGGACTCGGGATGGAATCACGTTTGATTTTCATGTTCTCTTCTCTTCTTCTTTCTCTTCTTTGTCGCGTTGATGTTTACTCTTTTGATATCCCCATCAATGAGATTTGACCTTAGACGATCCACTATTCCACTTCCACGACATAAAGTATTGAAATCATCTTTAAATCGAAAGCTAAAGAGAATACCGTTGATATAATCGTCCACAATCAGCAATTATCCGATTCTCCATCTGTCTAGCCCATTCAATCCATCCAATCCAAACAGTGGAAACACGACGATCACCCCACTGACGTAGCAACGCGCAATACTAAGTACCAAGTCCTAGAAGTAACGTGGGGTTGACCACCCCTCATACTTCCCAGTTCCCCACAGCACATAAGAGCAACCTTCAACACATCCATAACCCGTAAACCCAGTCTCTACATCAATCCATACAAGAAATCGGATCAAATCAAACCCATAAAAAAGAAAGAAGAAAAGAAATTCAAACAAAAACAAAATGGACTCCTACCCACGCCCTGACTTCCACCGCAAATCCCCAACCTGGCTCACCCTCGACGGACCCTGGACCTTCACCTTTGACGATGAAGACACAGGTCTAAAATCACAATGGCAGAAATCCCCCTTAAAAACACCAACTACAACAAAAATAACCGTCCCCTACGCCTTCCAAACTCCCGCATCAGGAATAGGACTCCACGAAGCCCACGAAGTCCTCTGGTATGAGCGAGAGATCAACGACATCCGCACCCCTGCAGAGCTCAAAACCGGAAACAGACTTCTCATCCGCTTCGGTGCTGTAGACTACGAATGTACGATCTGGGTTAATGGAGCTTATGTCTTCTCGCATCGAGGAGGTCATGTACCCTTTGACGTTGATGTGACGGATGCACTTTTGGATTCGGATTCGAATTCAGGAGAGGGTGGGAATCGACTCACGCTCCGTGTGAGAGATTCACCGGGTGATCTGGCTCAGCCACGAGGAAAACAGTTCTGGGGCCCTGTTCCAGAGAGTATTTTTTACACGCCTACGAGTGGAATTTGGCTTTCTGTTTGGATGGAGAGTGTACCTCGTTTGAGACTTTTGGATGGGAGTGGAGGGACCGTGCTGCGGAGTGATGATATTGAGAATGGAGAGTTGGCAGCTCATGTTGCTATTTCGGGACGATTGGCGGGTGTTTCGGGGAAGGAAAAGTGTGCTGTTGAGGTTGTTGTTTCGCTTGCTGGCGTGGAGGTTAGTTCTACGCGGGCTGATGTGCATCCTCATCGGAATTGGGGGGAGTTGAAAGGAAACGTGAAGGTTTCTTCGAAGGATATCTCATCTTTGAAGGGAAGAGATGAGTTTAAGGAGGAGGGTGTTTGGTATGGGGATCATGATGGAAAGGGATCAGTTGCATTATGGGCACCTGAGCATCCTATTCTCTACGATTTGACCTTGAGACTTTACTCGGGTGAGAACCTCGTTGATGAAATCCTTACAACGACCGGAATGCGTTCTTTATCCTGGACAAATGGCGATGGGACATTCAGATTGAATGGACGGCCTTATTTCCAGATGCTTTTCTTGGATCAAGGCTATTGGCCCGAGACAGGATTAACGCCTCCATCATCCGAGGCATTGAAGACTGATATCGAGATGGCGAAGGCATTGGGTTACAATGGGTGCCGAAAACATCAGAAGGTAGAGGATAGTCGGTTCCAGTATTGGGCCGATAAGCTTGGATGGCTTGTTTGGGGGGAGATGGCGAATGCGTACGAGTTTGGAGTTGATTATGTGGAGAGGATGGATGCTGAATGGGCTGATGCTGTACGGAGGGATATCAATCATCCTTGTATTGTGACTTGGACGCCTGTTAATGAGAGTTGGGCCTATACGGATTTAAAGGGGAGTATTGAGCAGCGAAATCATATTCGCTCGCTATACTATTTGACCAAGTATGCTTATGTTTCCTTAATTTACCTACTAACATTATCGGCTGTCAATCATTTCAGAAACCATATCAGACTAACATGAAGATGAACCAGATCACTCGACCCAAGCAGACCCATAAATGACAACTGTGGCTGGGAACACGTCCACACAGACCTAACAACCTACCACGACTACACGGACTCTCCCGAACTAACCTCCACCTGCTCAAAAATGGAAGGTGGGATCCTTTCCCAAAAAGGTGGCCACGACATGTTCACAAAACCCATTTACTCCGGTTTCTCAGGCCACACGCTTCTAGATCCTGGAGCAACACATAAAGCTGGTGCACCGGTGATATGTACCGAGTTCGGTGGTGTTAACATTGCACCTGTTAAAGGTGGAGAGGCCGGTGAGCGGGACTGGGGATATACCACTGCCGTTGATGTGGAGGATTTTCTCATTCGATATGAGAAGTTGGTTATGGGTGTTGTTAAAGGGGGACATTCTTGTGGATTGGTTTATACGCAATTGTGAGTATTGAACATTATCTTTACTTTCTACTTTTTCGCTTCCAGGAACAGAATGGATAGTATTGACTAATTTTTCTTTTTAGATGTGATATTGAGCAGGAGGTTAATGGGCTTTATTCTTATGATCGGAAGGAGAAGGTACCTGTTGCTCGTGTTAAGGCTATTATGGATGCTGCAAAGGATTACTATTATAACCACGTAGGCGTTCAGACTCATGGGGCGAAAGGATGGAAGAAACTTTTGGAGCAGGGGAAGCAGGTTCTTCATCGGGCTTAATGGTGTCAACAACTTGAACTTGAAGTAAGCATCTGATGAACTTGGCCTATGAAAGCTGCTTGATCGAACTTCAAATAGACTAGAGAGTAGGGAATTTAAAGGATGCTTTATCATCTACAGTACGAAAAGTTAATTATTGCAACCAAATCCCATATTCTCATTAAATTAGGCTGTTATTTAGCCAGTAGTATCGATTCGCTGAATGCTTTGTTTTAGGTAGAATGTGAAATGATAGAGAATGAGGCTAACCCAACTCGAAACGCCCGTACATGCCGAAACCCACAACAAAAAAAAAAAGAGAAAAAAAGACTAGAATGGCGGCGAAAAATGAGATAGCTGCGCTGGGTAGATGCATTTTACAGAGGATTAAAAAATATGCGCAGAAGAAAATCACATGTTAGCGAGTTCGTGGTCGATTTGTCGATCCAGGAATGCACGCTTGTCACCTGTGAGGGAGGTTTGAAGACGCTGTTCAACCAATACGCGAACTGTAATAGATTTATGTTAGTTATGTATTCAAAGTTGAAGTCAAGAGGTCTCGAGAGAATGTCATGAACTTACCCTGCTTTTTGGTGACAGTGTCGAGGTCCACCTCTGCGAGACATCCACGGATAGCCTCGGTGATGGACATTTCGTCGGGACCAGATCCAGCACGGAAGTCAAATGCTGTGCTGGCAGGTCGGGCGGGGCCGGAGGGGTATTGACCCATTGGGCTACGGGCCCGCGCGAGATTGTCGGTACTCTGCATGAAACCAATGCTATGGCGACTTGCATGACCCGGGTTATCTTGGTAGCCACTGAGGCCGCCAAGAGACATGTGACGAGATGTAGCTGCTGGGTGGCCGCCTAGCTGAGGGTAATCGGTGTACCGGGAGAAACTGGACATGTGCGAATTACGGTTACCAGGAACGTTGCCACCAACGAATGGAGCTGGTGATTGAGGTGGCATGTAAGGGCTAGCATGGCGGCCATTGGCTGGGAAGCCAGTGAGGATTGTCGAGGCTGGCCGGACTGATGAGTACTGAGAGTGGATCTCGTCCATTTCCATTTCATCCACATGTGGCCCCCCAGTAGAGTAGATCTTCTCAGAAGCAAGCTCTCCGCGTCGGCCAGGGAGATTGTTGGACAAGGCGTAGTCGTCCCATCTCTGCAATGGAATACTGCGAGGGTCGAAACCCTCATCTTCCACAGCGATGACACGCTTTGATCCCTTCTCACCAAGAACCACACGGGTGCTACCCCAGGTGAAATCATCCTGTTTCCAGAAAGAATACAAGGGCAGCACAAAACTGTAAATGGGGAACGCAATGAGGTAGATGATCATCCAGCCGATATGTTGCCATTGGCGCTTGACAATAAAGATGATTGCCTGAAGACCGTAAATACCAGCCAACATAATGATGGAAATCAACGGGAATGGACCGGAATCACTGGCGACGCGGTAGATCAGATAACCAAGATAGACACATGTAGCCGGTAGAATAACGGTTCCAAGAAGATCAATAAGGACGACGAAACGCATGCTGAAACAACAGAACCCACAAAGGTCGGGGAGAGCAGCTAGTTCGACCAGATTGTGGATTGTGGAGTTAATCCAACGACGTCGCTGTGAGATCAACACACCCCAGGTTTCGGGAGCAGCGGTACTTGCATATGCATTGGGAAGGAATTTGTAACGCATCGAGGGGAAATGCTTCGTCATAAGAGTTGTCAAGAATCGATCCTCACCCAACGACAACAGGTTCTTCTTGTGGAGGGTATCGATATCGATATCAGCGTACTCTTTGATGAGCCTGTCCGCAATGATGAGAGGACGCCCCTTGTCTGCAGTTCTAAGACGATACATGGTGAAACTAAAGTCGGTTGATTTCTGATTAGTCCAAGCACAACACGGAATTGAAAAGACTCAGCTGAACTTACCATCCAGGAAGACAAGTGACACTGCCAAACAAGGACTCAAACGCTTTAGTGAGATGATGAGAAATGTAGTATTCGTACACTTGAATCATCGTCCACCAACTGCGTTCTTCATTTTGTAGACTTGTCTCGCCACAAATACCAGCAATCTTAGCATCTGCCGCACAGGCTGCTACTAGGCGATTCAGCGAATCCTCCCTGACACTAGTATCGGCGTCGACCATGAAACAATACTCATATAGCTCCGGGTCCACACCAATGATATTGTTGATCTGGTGGAAAACCTCGAGTTCCATAGGAGACATTGGGGCGCGATGATGCACACGGTTCAGGAACTGCATCAGCAGGACTTGCGAATCTCGTTTTCCTCGGTTACCAGGCTTGGTCTTTGTCTGCTCCGACTCCTTACCGACCTTGACGACCACGATGTAGGGAACAACATTGCCTTCGTACTCATAGAGACCAGAGTAAACCTTCGCGTAGTTCAGTTGTTCACTACCTTGACCAACTGATCTGCATGGCAGAGCTGGAGGGTCTAACTTTGGATCAACTCCAAGAATATCCAGTATAATCTTGGGAGTTGGTCGATCATTACCACCACCAACGATCATACCGTCGCAGATCACAAATATGAGTTTTCGTTTATTGTCGTACTGCAAAGCTGTCAAGGAATCCAGTCCTTTTCGCAATGAGTCTTCACCTTCAGTGTAGGCAGGAACCAAACAGATCACAAACTTGTCTTGTGGCGCTGGTCGCCGCTTGGACCCTAGCTGCAGTGCAGCCAGGAACTTGACGAGGATAACAGCACAAATGAGAATAGTGAATGACAAAAGCAGCCAATTGTTGACGGTACATCGAGGACTGTTTCGAAAGTCCACCTTTCCTTGATAGAAAACGTAGTCCATACAGCTTTGTGCTTCATTGAACTCTTTTGTGTCCTGCCACTTGTCCGTAACGTCGGTTCCAGCGTAATTTTGGAATAATGTCGTCACGGCACTTGGTAGGAAATCATAATCATCATTTGATGAATAGAGATTCTTGGTATAGAAGTAGTTCGTGAGGTCGTAAACTTTGCTATTTACAATGACCCAATATCGCGAATAGTCATTGGCTTGCTTTGAAATGGTCGACTTGGTCCATACCAGATCGCCCTTGTAGTAATCTGCGATCTTGGGCATGAAGACTTCTTTGTACCAGGTCCACTTATGGAGTTTGGTGGTATTTGATGCCTGGAGAATGGGTCCAGAAGTATGTTCTGCGTAAGCATTCGCGACGGCTGACGTATCGTTGTTATGCATCTGGAGGGTATCGTCTGTCACAAATGAGCCACAAACCTGGGTAAGAGGCGGAGGGAAATAAGCATCCAAATTTAGACCAGCGAAAGTCTTCATGAGGGTGGAAGTAGTATCAGTTCCGTCATCGCTGTGCTGTTTGCGCCAGAATTTGCTGATATCGTATACCCGACCGTGAATGCTGACGAAGAAGTTATCATCTCCAGTGTGCCAACTGACTTCCTTGGTGTTCCAGACTTTGCCTTTGTTGGGACAGAGTAGATCACCGAATGCAATGATGTAGAAACAGACCAGGGCATTGAAAAACAGGATGATAAAAACCAATACAACTTTTTCTCTCCATGCCATCCGAACATCTGGACGTTTCATACGGCCAACGTATCGAAGGAGTGGTGAAGGGATCCAAAAGGTGAGTGTCCATACTAACGCCACCCACAATCGACGGCTTGTCGGAATAGTCTTCTTCTCGATGTGTTTGGGATCTCCGAATTCAGGGTCAAGATCTCCAAGGTACCGACCATAGTCATCATAGTAGGCGACGTCTCCTTTGTTGTCGTCACCCTTGTGGCCTAGTCCATAGTCACCAGCGGCACCAGCTTGGGTGTATGGCATACTAGGAGCGATGGACTTCGCACCTCCCATGACACTTGGAGCAACCATAGCGGACTGATTCATGAGAAGATCATGTTGACTTCCCAAGAGATTGGTTGATTCACCAACCTGGTTACCATCCGGGGTAAGGCCAGGTTCGTACAACATAGCGCCATATCCAAACGGATTTGCGGGGCTCTCCTCCGACTTGAGGTCGAGCATGCTTTCCGCTTCCCACCACGCTCCTTCTCGCATCCAGATACGCTGGGCTCCCACGATAGCCTCTCCGTTACTCCATCCTCTTTCGAGAATCCAGTTTTGGACACCATCTTGGCCCTCGGGACAACCTAATATAGCGTAACGAGCGACAAATTCTTCCACGTCAAAGTCGGCTGTAAAATCAAGCTGCTTCAAACGACGGTTTGCCCATTCGGGGAGTCGCCAGTCCCGCAGCTGTCGTGACACGGTACCAGCTGACCAAGCAGGATGCGAGGCACTCAGACTCCCGGGTAGGTCATCTGTCGGGTGAATGGATAGATGGTACCAAACACGGCTACTCAACAGGGTCGTCGGAAGATCAAAGCGTCCTCGTTGTCCCAATGAGATACCCTCTCCCTCGACAGGGAAAAGAAGCTGACGCAAAAATGCATCTGCCTCAAATTCCACACCAACCTTCTCCAGAACGCCCTGTCGTCTGTCGAGTTCATAGTCCCGTTCACGCAGAGTGGCACTTCCCTCAATTGCGAGATCAGCCTCCACTTGTGAAACGGCAGTATTCATTTCTTGGATGACAGATTGCCCGAGGGAGGGGATGGAAATTCCGTCATCTTTCATTTCAGCGTTAATCCCAAGGTTGTCGTCAAAGACACCTCTCATAGCGACCGCCTTTCCGAGTGCTGGGCGTGGAACATCAATCACAGTAAGGCTGACAGTGTCTTCATTAGTCCAGTGAGGGGCACCGTGGCCTTCAACGCTAGAGTCATTTTCTAAGGCATTCTGAATATCGACCGAGATGGCTTCGTTCGCTTTGCTGATGATCCAATCCACCAGAGCTTCATAGATACCCGCAAGCAGAATCTCGCGTTCATCAGTTGAGCATTTGTGGAGCAGGACTTCTGGGTCGACTCCGAGAAGACCTCCAACTTCCTCACAAACTTCTTCGAGCTCCTCTTGATCCACCATAAGACCTGCTGCATTGCCAAACTTCAGCAAGCCGGCTAATACTGAGAGAAGGTTGCGCAGCGTGGCACCTTTGATGCCGATCGCTTTCAAATTCACACGCAAATCCTCCGCTGCAGCCGTGTCGTCCGCGGTCGGTAAGTATGACGGAGGCCCGTAGGTACCGGATCGGTTCAGTAATGCGTAGGATGCGGGTTCTTTCAGGTCTAAGAATTCGCGTTCTGCTGGTGTGGATGCGGAAGTCAGGAGGTAGTAAAATACATCGAAAGCACGATATCCGGCCTCATTGGGTATTTCCAGAAGACCCTTTTGTACATTTGTGCCGGATGTTGAGAGGGCCAAAGTCAACCCGACCACGGTGCCCTGGAGGGTTAATGAAAAGGAAGCTGAGAGGGCTGAATGCAGAGAATAAGAGGGATTGAATGATGTGACAGCCGCAAGAAACGGTCTGACGGCGGCCAGAGCTGTGAAGCCTATGTTTGGAATGCTGATGGGTAAAGCTGTGAGAAACGGCTCCAGGAGTGATGGCGTGGATTGGTGGAGAGAGCTAAATTAACCGGTTAGCGAACTAGATACATAATATATTCACCATTTGGAGACCGGAAAAAAACAAACCAGAGAAGAATGCAGCCATCTTCAGCGCGGCGACGAGCATGTTCCCAAGCCCGAATCGCCAAGTCTCGATCAATTGTCACGCCATTCCGGCCATCTGGTAGAGTGGTTGCTGCTGTGACCCAAGTGTTGACGACCAAACTGGTGCTGGCGTCTAGCTGATAGGGTTGGCCAGCTGTATAGAAAGAGTGGAGAGCATTCAGTAATGTGGTGGTGGAGACCTGGGTGGCATGTTGAGAGGTCGGCCGAGGCCCAGCGAGCCCGGCGGACTGGTTGGAGAAGACGGAGTAGCGATTCGACATGGCGAACGCTGGTTTAAAAGGGGGCGTCTCTCAGAGTGAAGGGAAAGAAAATGTCGATTGTCAGAGTATCATCAGGATGTAGATCGGGAAGGTTGATCGCGGTGAATATGGTGTTGAACTGGAGGTGGAGGGTGAGGAGTTGTCAGGTCAACACACGACAGTGTCCGTTTGAGTATACTCCGGGGAAATGAGCGAGTGACTGGGAGGTAGGAACTCCAAAGGTATGAAGGAATCGAGAGCAATAACGGGGAAGATGAAGAGTCGAGGATCAGGGGAGTATCGAAATCGAGAGGAGTGAGCTAGGAAGCAAAGAGAGAAAAGTGCAAAAAAGCAACACAGAAAACACCAGGGAAAAAAAGCGAGGCAGATAAGGGAAGGTAATGGGCGTGGGGAGAAGATCCACTGTAAACTCAATACGACTAGTGGCGTTCTGAGGATACAGTACCGATTGTACCGATTTGACAGTCCAGACGTAGGATGTATAATACCGCCGATCCCCGAACTCTTCTCTGCTGATCCTCCCGAAGCTTAGAGAGGGTACTGGATTGGATTATGATCTGATGTGTTGGATTTGAATATTGATATTGTTGACATTTTGAATTGAATTGAATTTTATTTATTTATTTACTTCCAAGGTTATTGTGTGATTTTAATCTATCCACGGATGTATTTTCCTAGATGTTTGGTCCCAAGGGTCTTTGCTAACCATGGAACAAGCTCTGGGTGTTTATTGAAAACATTCCACTGGATATAAACGATAATAGGTTATTCAATATAAATTATAAATTATAAATTATAAAATTCAGTATTGGACGGTCTAAATATAACCCAATATATACCGAAACGCTATGAATCAGGTTAAATACCACCATGTTTATTATCAACACACCAGACATACACACATGTGCACTCAAGTGCTTCCAGCCAATCAGAGAGCAGTGAGATTGTAGTGTACCCGACCGTGTCTTGCCTCTTTCCCCGCCCCAGACTCCTCTAGAACAGACCAGGCCAACCAGATCAGTCAGATCAGCCAGCATCAGGTCGATTAGGCCGGATCCCTGTGGTCTCGCCTGAACAATTCATGATGTTACACTTTCTGGCCAACTTGTTTTTTTTTCTTTACAAATGACACCTCGGTACCCATCGTAAAGTCTTACACAGTCTATATTTGGGTTGTCTCACACTAAGGACTCTCGCCACCCAGGGTTTTGCTTTTTAGTACGGCGGTTCCGCCACGAACACCCCCTAGTTTCACACAGTCCACTCAAATCACCCGGACTTAATTCCAAAGTGGGGATTCCTTCTTGGCCAGGAATTTCGAGGATAACTCTGATTTTCTGACCTGTTCAGCAGTTGATGGCCCAGATGCAGAAAAATCAAGCACTCAGCAAGGAGGTGGGAAATACTCGATGGGTTCCTGAAAAGTCCCCTGAATGAGGCGGAGTCAATCCCTGAAAATCCCTGAGTCCCTGAGAGGAGACAGACCCTGATGACAAAGAAGCAGATGCAAAAGATGCAAAAAACTGACGAGTCACAGGGGAAGCTCAAAGTGGTTATGTCAGCGGGTGGGGCTGGATTATTTACCTGCGACTTTAATCTATTGATCCTCTGTGACAGTAAACAACAGTAAAAGGGGGAAATACTGTACTCTGTTTGAACATTTATTTATATCCTTCAATACAGTAATTAAGATCTCTATCCACTAATTGCAAAACATATCATGGCTGAGCTGGTTGGCCTTAAAAACAACAACACTGTTCAAGGTGAGCCGTACCGTAACTAAGTAACTAAGCAACTGTCTCACAAAGCTGTGGAGAGCGACAGATGTGGATTTACCCGAACAACTCTGGATTGATGCACATGCACTATTCTTAGCGTGTGACCGGTAACAATACGCCCCAGGTTATCCTTATCTTTTTTTTCCTGGTCCCTTTCCTCTTCGCCATCATTCCATTGTATTTTCTTTTGCTCTTGCTCTTTTGCTCTCTCGCTTTGCATTTGAGCTTCTCTGTGTTCCTGTCGTTTGTCACTCCTCTGCCTTCTCGCCATTTACAAGGATCTCCCCCCCCGATCGCTACGATCGTATGTCTGGCACCTCCACTCGCTAGGAGTCCTTTCATTCCTCGCGACATTCCTCACGCCACGTTCATTCCGGCCGGTGTCTAGACTTCAAAAACCATCCCACTGGGATCCCGATCGGGGCCATTGATACACTCGTTTGCTCCTCCCTCTCCATCGACACTCGCCAAAGAAAATATCATCTCAACAGCCCAAGATGGTGGGCAATACGCCGGGCGCCCCCGCTCATGCCCAGTCCTCTCTACCCTCGCTCCCCGCACATCTTCAGTCCGATACTCATTTGACAGCACATCTCGCCAGTCGGTACGTAGATCTTTATACACTGCATTACATTACTACACGTACTAATTCCCTGTCTTAGCTTCCATGTTGGTTTGCCGACAGCTCGTCTCTCCTCTCAGGCATTAATTGCCCTGAACACATTTACCTCCGCCACGAAGGGCCCCGATGGTACAAAAGAAGGAAGTGCTGCGGGGGAGGCCGAAGACCTCGCCCGTCGAGCTTTCACGAGACTCGGATCTCGCGCTGAAAACCAAGCAGTGGTATTCTTGTAAGTGGACCCACGGATCCTCAAGCTTAAAGAAATTCTGGAACAGCTAACCCATGGACGCAGAGGCGAGAGTGGTTCGGGGAAAACAACGCTTCGTTCACATCTATTATCGTCCTTCCTCTCTTTCTCATCAACTCCGCTCTCTTCCAAACTCTCCTTTGCTGCTTTCGTTTTCGATACCTTGACTACGACCAAATCCGTTACGACCCCGACAGCTTCAAAAGCGGGCCTCTTTCTCGAATTGCAATATGATGGGTCCTCTTCCGTAAACCCAACCTTAATTGGTGGGAAGATCATCGATTACCGATTGGAACGAAGCCGTATTTCCTCGGTTCCCACCGGTGAGCGCAGCTTCCACGTACTGTACTACCTTTTGGCTGGTACCAGCGCAGCTGAAAAGTCCCATCTTGGATTTGACAACCCCATTCACATTTCTACCGGTGGTTCTGGCGCAGTCAGCCACAAGAGATGGCGGTATCTGGGTCATCCGACCCAGTTGAAGGTTGGAGTCAATGACACCGAAGGGTTTCAACACTTCAAAACCGCCCTCCGGAAGCTAGAATTCTCTCGTGGGGAAATCGCGGAAATTTGCCAGATTCTCGCGACTATCCTTCACATCGGACAATTAGATTTTGTTTCCGGTCAATCGACTACCACAATGGCCGAAGAAAGTGGAGGCTACTCCCATGAAGGTGGTGAGACAGTGACCGTTGTCAAGAATAAGGATGTACTCGGCAATGTTGCTGCATTCCTTGGTCTCAGCGTTGAAGCTTTGGAGAATAGCCTGGGTTACAAGACGAAAACCATTCATCGTGAGCGAGTGACAGTCATGCTGGATCCAAAAGGTGCTCGACAGAATGCCGACGCTCTGGCACGTACTATATATTCGCTTCTGGTCACCTATGTTATTGAGACTGTAAACCAGAAGATATGTGCAGCAGAGGACAGTGTGGCAAACACTATTTCCATTGTGGATTTCCCTGGCTTTGCTCAGTCTGCTGCGACAGGGTCGACCTTGGACCAACTTCTTAGCAACACAGCCACAGAGTCTCTGTACAACTACTGTCTCCAGTCCTTCTTCGACCGAAAGGCCGATATTCTGGACCGGGAAGAGATTTCGGTCGCTGCAACCAGTTATTTCGATAACACTGATACCGTGCGTGGTCTTCTCAAGCACGGCAACGGCCTACTGAGCATTCTCGATGATCAGACGCGACGTGGCCGATCAGACAATCAATTTCTTGAAAGCGTGCGTAAGCGCTTTGAGAACAAAAACCCGGCTATCTCTGTGGACGGCTCCAGCAGCGCCGGTATGGGTGGCTACGTGTCTCAAACGCGGAGTGCCTTCACCGTCAAGCATTTTGCCGGAGAGGTGGACTATTCCACGACTGGTCTCATTGAGGAGAATGGTGAAGTTATCTCAGGAGATCTGATGAATCTGATGCAATCCACCCGAAGTGACTTTGTTCATGAACTATTTGGACAAGAAGCGTTGCAGACCATCTCCCATCCTCGGGAGAAGACCGCCATTATGCAAGCACAAGTCTCCTCTAAACCTCTCCGAATGCCAAGTATGGCCAGACGCAAGATCAATCAGCAGGCTCGTCTCGCGGCCTCGGCTTCTGAGAATGTCTTCGGTGCCGATCATGAAGAACCGACAGATAACGAAAGCCAGGCAGCGAGCTCTCGACGCGGCGCTGGAGGGCGGAAGAATGGGCTTGCGGCGGGACCAGCACAAGGAGCAGCCGGGCAATTCCTTTCTGGGCTCGAAATTATCAACAAGTGTCTGAGTTCACCGAATCTAAATCCATATTTTGTGATATGTTTGAAGCCTAACGACCGTCGTATTGCAAATCAATTCGATAGCAAATGCGTACGGATGCAAGTTCAAACTCTCGGTATCGCAGAAATCAGTCAGCGACTGAGAAACGCCGACTTTAGCGTTTTCCTTCCTTTTGCCGAATTCTTAGGGTTGGCTGAGATTGGCAATATTGTGGTTGGAAGCGATAAAGAAAAATCGGAGGTCATCTTGGATGAACGACGATGGCCTGGCAATGAAGCTCGTGTGGGTAGCACTGGTGTCTTCTTGAGTGAGCGATGTTGGGCCGACCTTGCGAAGGTCGGTGAGCGTGTGGTTCCTTCGTATAAGATGACTGGATCCGATGAAGGGGATGGCGGATTCAACGTTGCAAGCGGCAATCCGGATGCAAAAGTTCGCCTCCTCAACCCTACTGATCAATCCCCGGGCGCTTATATCTACGGTGACGAAGCCAAGCAAGGTTATTTCGGTAGCCGCGAATTAGATGGCCGCTCCGATGCTGGCGGGTCAGCCTTCAATTCTGGCGACATGTTCAGGAACCTCGAAACACGAGAGCAGATGTTGGAGAAAGGCAATGAGAAAAATATGGAGGAGGTCGAGGAAATTCCTGTCTCAGGTTCTCGAAAACGGTGGGTGGCTCTGGTCTATCTGCTTACGTTCTACATCCCGGACATTTTGATCAAATGGGTTGGCCGCATGAAACGTAAGGACGTGCGTATGGCCTGGCGAGAAAAGTTGGCCATCAATATCATCATCTGGTTCGCTTGCGGTGCCGCTGTCTTCATGATCGTCGCTTTCCCTGGATTGGTCTGTCCAACGCAACACGTCTATTCCAAGGGAGAACTCAGTACGCATAATGGAAAAGGTAGTGAAAGCTCCTTCATGTCTATATCAGGCGTCGTTTTCAACTTGGGGGATTTCATACCGAATCACTACCCCAAAGTTGTGCCATCAAAGTCTCTCAAAACCTATGCCGGCACCGATGGAAGCCCCCTCTTTCCCATTCAGGTTTCCGCTTTGTGCCAAGGCGTCGATGGAAAAGTTGACCCGAGTGTACCACTGGATTATCGATCGAATTCGAATGACTCTTCGTCCTCTACGTCTACGACGACCGGTACGGATGCTAACGCCAAGTACCACGATTTCCGGTATTGGGTTACGGGTGACGACTCCGGCGCAGATTGGTACTACGAACAGATGGTCATGCTGAGAGCCAATTATAAGAAAGGCTATGTGGGCTATACCGCCAAGTACATGAAAAGTCAAGCAGACGACGATGATAAGATGATTGCAAGCATCCATGGCAAGGTTTACGACATGACCTACTACATGGCAGGTCCTCGAATTCCACGATTTCCCAAGGGCGTGAATAAATCCACCAGTGGTATCGACACAAATTACATGAGCCCTCTGATCACTGAACTGTTTCAAGAGAAGTCCGGTACGGATATCACGAAATACTGGGACGATCTTAACTTTGACGTTGCCCTGCGCAATCGAATGCAAGTATGTATGGACAACCTGTTCTTTGTCGGACACGTCGATACTCGAAACTCGGTCAAGTGTCAGTTCGCACGATACTTTATCCTCGCCATCTCCATTTTGATTTGTTCGGTGATCACATTCAAGTTCCTCGCAGCCTTGCAATTTGGCAAGAAAAACTTGCCTGAGAATCTGGATAAATTTATCATTTGTCAAGTACCAGCTTACACCGAAGACGAAGATTCTCTTCGTCGTGCTATCGACTCCATGGCCCGTATGCGTTATGATGACAAGCGTAAACTGCTCCTGATCATTTGTGACGGTATGATTATTGGTCAAGGCAATGACCGCCCTACCCCTCGAATCGTTCTGGATATTCTCGGTGTTCCAGAGACCCATGATCCAGAGCCTCTCAGCTTTGAAAGTTTGGGTGAGGGTATGAAACAACATAACATGGGGAAGATTTATTCTGGTCTCTACGAAGTTCAGGGCCATATTGTTCCGTACCTGGTCGTTGTCAAAGTCGGCAAGCCTTCTGAGGTGTCTCGCCCTGGTAATCGTGGCAAGCGTGATTCCCAAATGGTGTTGATGAGATTCTTGAACCGTGTTCACTACAATATGCCTATGAGTCCCATGGAGCTTGAGATGCATCACCAGATCCGAAACATCATTGGTGTCAATCCGACGTTTTACGAATTCATCCTGCAGGTCGACGCTGATACGATGGTGGCACCAGATGCTGCTACTCGTTTTGTGTCGGCGTTCTTGTCTGACACACGACTTATCGGTGTCTGCGGAGAAACTGCTCTGTCTAATGCTAAGACTTCCATGGTAACCATGATTCAGGTGTACGAATACTACATCTCTCATAACCTTATCAAGGCATTTGAGAGTCTTTTCGGATCAGTCACTTGTTTGCCTGGTTGTTTCACTATGTATCGCATTCGCTCATCGGAGACTGGCAAGCCTCTGTTTGTCAGCCAAGAAGTTGTCGAGAGCTACTCGGAGATTCGTGTGGATACCCTACATATGAAGAATTTGCTTCATCTTGGTGAAGATCGATACCTAACCACCCTGCTCCTCAAGAATCACCCGAAGTTCAAGACCAAGTACATCTTCCGCTCTCACGCATGGACGGTTGCTCCTGAGAGCTTTGCCGTCTTCTTGTCTCAGCGTCGTCGCTGGATTAACTCGACAGTCCACAATTTGATCGAGCTGATTCCATTACAACAGATGTGTGGTTTCTGCTGTTTCAGTATGCGTTTCGTTGTGTTTATCGATCTTCTGAGTACCATGATTCAGCCTGTCACTGTCGCCTACATCATCTATCTGATCGTCTGGTTGATTCAGGATACATCAACACTCCCTCTGACTTCATTCATTCTACTCGGTGTGATTTACGGTCTGCAAGCATTGATTTTCATCCTCCGCCGCAAATGGGAGATGATTGGTTGGATGTTTATCTACATCCTCGCCATCCCCGTCTTCACGCTTGCTCTGCCTCTATACTCCTTCTGGAACATGGACGACTTCAGTTGGGGTAACACTCGTGTCATCACAGGAGAAAAGGGCCGCAAGGTTGTCATCTCTGACGAAGGCAAATTTGACCCCGCCTCTATTCCCAAGAAGCGCTGGGAGGATTACCAAACCGAGCTCTGGGAAGCCCAAACTTCCCGTGATGACCGTTCTGAGATTTCAGGTATCTCATATGGCACCCGATCTCACGCCTTCCCTGCTCCTCATTCCGAGTATGGGTTCCCTGGCTCCCGACCTGTTTCTCAACTTGATCTAAACTTACATGCCGGCGGCTCACGGATGTCCCTCGCACCGTCCGAAATGCTCAGTCGCCATATGGATATGGACATTGGCATGGAAGACTTGAGCCACCTCCCAAGTGACGATGCCATTCTGACTGAGATTCGTGAGATTCTGCGAACAGCCGATCTAATGGCTGTTACCAAGAAGAGTATCAAGCAAGAGCTTGAGAGACGATTCGGTGTTAACCTTGACCTTAAGCGGCCATACATTAACTCTGCTACCGAAGCTGTTCTTTCTGGTCTTCTCTGATGAGACTATTTCACCCTTGCATGGTCTCCTGGAGGGCTATGCATTCTTCAAAACATGTGTTAATAATGTTCTGAAAATTCTTGGAAGCATCCAAAGAGTTTTTTGATTTGTTTTCTTTTCATTTTATTTTCCATTTCCTTTATCTGCCAGCGACGGGGTATTTTGCATGGATGAGGACTTTTACAAGCGAGCGCGTGGTCTGATTTTTTTCACTATCTTAATTCCTGCTTATGTTTTTTGTCTTTTCTTTGAATATCTTGATCTGCAAGGTTCATCATACATAACCTTGGAAAACTGCCATGTATCTTCCGGGCGCAACATGAATCCCATAATAACCAGACCTGCATATCTGGTACTCTATTTATTCCAAAAGAACATTATATCTCAACATGAATACTTACATACCATATTCCTCGTAACTTATTCTATTCTGTATAATACCTGCATAAAGCAAGAATTCCAAGAAAGAAGTCTCTTATCAAGATTAATAGGCTGACAGCACGCCACGCCAAGTGGGGTTGCAGATCCGACTCCGCAGCGGGAACAATTTACATCGTCGACACATTCAAAACATCCACCTTACATATCACAACCACAATACCTATAATCTTGGAACCTTGGGAAATCAGCAACCTTAAAGCTCTAAACTGAGAGACCCAAACAAATACTCGGCCTAAAAACATATATAAAACATCACCTCCAACCTACCACACCTAAGCAAGAGAATCTTGAACTTGGACTTGGCCTTCAACAAAATGGAATCCCAACCCCACACCCACGAAGAAATACCAACAGACCCATCACCAGCAACAGCAGCAACAACAGAAGAAATAGAAACAGAGCAACGCCAAAAAGAAGCCTTAGCAGCTTTCACCGCAACGCTCCACAGCGTCGGCGCAAATCTCGAAGCACCACTCCGCGAACGCGCAGCAATAATCAACTCGAATGCAGGCTCATTGGAGAGACAGGAAGCCGAATTAGCGGGTCAAAGCAGCCAGTTGGCGAAGCAGAATGAGAGTTGGGAACGGATGAACGATGAGACGAGGGAGGGGTTGAAAGAGATTGGGGACGTTCAGAATTGGGCGGAGATGATTGAGAGGGATTTACTTGTTCTTGAGAGTATGATGGATGATGTTGATGGAGATGAGATGAGTGTTGATGGGAGTTTGGAGCATGAGCATGAGCATGATGGGGTTGCGTATGTGCATGAGAATGGAAATGGTAATGGTAATGGGAACATGGATGTGGAAATAAATGGAAATGGAAATGCGACTCCGAATGGAGACGGAGATGGTGTAAAGAAAGGTAAGAAGGAAAAGAGGAAGAGCTGGTTTTTTTGGTGGTGACAGCGACGGTGACTTTTATATGCAGTCATATCGAAATTATATACACGCATAGGTACTTACATACCATGTGCATGATTTATTCATCTGCTTCAGCTTCGACTTCTTCCTCCTCTTCATTATTTCCATCCACACATTGTCTCCATAGATCTAATCCAACAGGTTCATCCCGATGAGCCTCAACATCGGGATGACAATCCGTATACTCATCCCACTCATCCCACTGTCCAAGACTCATCAAATGTCTCATAGTCGGACGACCATGCGGACAATTCCACGGTTTATCAATCGTGCCCATATTCCGAACAACTCGCTGCATCTGACGCGTCGTCAAAGTTTTCCCAATCATAATACTCGACCGACACGCTCTCATTGCAAACATTTTACGCACTTTACCCGGTCGCGGCACGGAAATCTCATGATTAACCGGCGACTCAGACAAGAGCACAATGAGTTCTTCAAGATCACGAGAACCAAAAACAACCTCCTTGCTTAGCGGTAGAGAAACAAGCTGACACCGTCGACCGATAGGTTCATCACCGCTTTCATCGACCGTGACTATGAATCCGTTCTTTTCGAGTGCGGTCCGATTCTCTAATACAACCTCTTCTTCGACGGCGGTTAGGTCGAGACGTTGTGGACGGACGAGGCGCTGGTTCTGTACGACCGTTTCGGCTTGGAGACGCTCGAAATTGAACTTTTCATCTGAAGCATGTTGGTCTATGATGAAGAGTTCATCGTGATCTTCACCGGGTCGAACGGCGATAATGAAGCCTAGGTTGAATTGTCCGATGATGCGCATTTGGGCAAAGTCCGCTTTGCTCACTGTGAGTGAGAGGCGGTCTTCGGCGGTTTTTTTATCCGTGTTGGCGTCGTCGGCTTTGGAAGTGGTGTTTCGAGGTTGGAGACGTTCCTTTAACTTTTCCATTTGGGCACGGAGTCGGGAGACAGATGCATCGATGGTGCCAATGAGGTTAACAGTTGCGTCGCGGTGTGCAGCACCCTTATTCATCTTGTTTGCGCGGCTTTTGCTATTCTCTCCTGGGAGAATTGCGGTTTCTTCGGCTTGGTGAATTAGTCGCTGGACTGTTGCGTCTTCTTGAGCCTTTTTCTCGGCTTCATCGAGATCGTTTTGACTGGCATCCGTGGCTACCTCTTTTTCGGTGGATTGCTCTTGGCTATCATTATGATCTGTGTGCGGAGCACCGTCGGCATCATTTTCATCTGCAACATAGTCTTCATCCTCGGGTTCTGGAGAGGGTGCAGCCTCTTCTTGGTCGTGAATTTCTTGTTGGGCCTCGTTCTCTCCATCGGCTTCTTCTAGTTCTTCCTCATCTTCCTTATTCTCCTCTGCATCATCTTGCTCTTCTTCCTCGTCTTCCTCATCATCCTCTTCCATCTCTTCTGCTTCAACATCTATATATTCGCCGGCATCATCTCCAGACTCGTCGTCATCCTGGTCTTCTTCTTGAGTCCCTGGTGCTGCAAAGGCCCTCATGTGCTTTCCGAATATATTCGGTCTGGATGGTGTATGGACTAATCGCTTGCGCTTTGGAGTCTCTTTATTTGAATAGCCAAAATCAGAGGTCCGTTTTCGTGGCAATCCACTGCCAACCATGGATGTCACTGTGCGGCCAGCGATGGTGATAGTAGCCATTTCTGCCGGCATTCGACGGGGACGCATGCGATCAAAGGCATTCTGAACCACATTTGGGGTTTCTTCAGATCCTTCAGCATCGAAATTGCCGGGCGCCTGCTCCAGTTCCGACGGCTGAGATGAAAGTTCTTCCAGCGCAGCTGAGGAGCCTTGGGTGGTTTCGTCTGATATTGGGTTGTCATTCCGATCCTCAGATTGAACGGACGAAAGATCAATGTTAGGCGCGGGTGAAACTTCCGCGGGAGAAGGTCTTTCTCTCTGAGGTTTGCCAACAGATTTTTGAGTTTCCACCTCTTCCTCTCCATCGGTTGGCTCTTCTCCATTCTTCTCTTGGCTTGCAGTGGTAGAAGGAGATGCGGTCTTACCACGAGCAACCTCTCGAGCAGAAACAAACCCAGGCAACGAACCCAGAGCTTGCTGTTTACTAGCCGAAGGATTTGACCCAAGCACTTGCGATTGAGGCACCGTCTGATCCGCCGCCTCGAACATCTGGGTAAGAGAAACTTTCAACGAATGAATGAGTGCGCCGGCATCATGCAACAAAATTGTCCGTTTATCAGGCGACACATTCACATCATAAGCATTCGTATCCATCTGAAAATCCGCAAAAACAAACGGCGATTGCGAAACATTAAACGATTTATAAACTTCATTGAATGCTTTGGCAATCTGAGGTAGTGCACAAGGCCTCGTATTCACGAAAAACATCTGCCGATCCGGTGTTTGGCGTCCCTCTCCAAAAACAGGGCGTGAGATATGACCCCGAACCTGAATTTTATTCACCACATCCTCACCACCAGACCGCTTCATCGCATGAGAAGGCTCAAATTCCAGCTCCAACTCTAGCGGGATAAGTGCAGATAGCGTCTTCGCGCCGTAGACATTGGCAATATTCTCCTTCGTTGTACGATTTCCATTTGTAGAAAACACCGTCACATTCTTAGTCTTTCCAACTGTATTCCGGGCACTAAAGCTTACACCCGTACTGATGCAGGCGTATGCATGTAAAAGATTCACCACCTTCCCGTATTCTCTCTTGATATTCTTCTCTAGTTCCTTCCGGCGAACAGGGAGGCGCTTGAAGATCCCGCCCACAGAGGCGGTGGTGCCTTTTCGACCGGCGCAGACTTGTTTCTTGGCTAGTTTACCCGAGACTTCGAATTCGAGTCTTGTCGCTACCGGGACTTGGTGTGCCTGAGCAGTTACGACCTGGAACTCGGAGAGGGCACAGAGCGAGGAGAGGGCTTCGCCGCGGAAGCCGAAGGTGTTAAGGGAAGAGAGGTCATCGTATGAGGCTAGTTTGGATGTATAGTGTTTTAAAGCTGGTCAAAAATCCAAATATTAATTTCAAAACAGTGTCTTCGGTTTCCAAGGGCTCTTGTTGCTCACCGACGCTTTCATAGTTATCCGGAGCAATACCACTGCCATTATCCTGAACCTCGATAAGGTCCAGCCCATTGTCTTTAAATCTGACCTCTGATAAGGACGGCCAATGATCAGCTATCGAGCACGCCCAGCAAGATTCCATGTTGTCCGAGAATCACTCACCGATTGTCGTTGCGTGTGCATCGAGACTGTTCTCGACTAGTTCTTTCGCGACGGAGCACAGGTCGGTGATGACCTGGCCGGACTGGATTTGGTGGACCTAGTGGGTATGAAGGTTAGAAATTCGAAATATTCACTAGATAAAAGATCAGGTATCTCACTGAGCGGGCCTCGATGGCCTTTATGGTTGCCATTATGCCATGGCGGTTGATGTTGGAGAGCGCGTCGCACTTAACGCGCTTGAGAAGCGGAGCATGTGCCAAGCTGCGGCTCCACTTGATCCGCAGAAGGCTATGTATGTGATTGATGTGTGCCGCCTGTGAAAGAGAACAAACAGCGGGCATGCATTTAATTACTCATTCTTAGCATCTAGTTTATTGGATGATCTTATATTTGACCAGAGTATGAAAATCATTGCTGATGCGGTATATACTATAACGGAGAAAGCAAAGTCGACTGATCGCTCATAACGCCCAAAATCCGAAATCTGTTCACTTGCACTTCAATAAAATTATCACATCAGACACCAAAGCGATCGGGTAGTACAACAGGGGCGACCAATGTCCATAGGTATATGGTATAGCACACCCAAGAACTAACAATCTTCACCCAACTAGCCCAGTAGCTGCGGCCAACTGGCGCGAAATCGACATTAGTATCGACTTGCAGTCCCTGTGTCAAAAGGGTTGCAACCCAGGTCGTAGCCAGGAAGAAGATGATGTGGAAGAGAGAGTAATTGTACTGAGTTGAACCACGTTCGTCATCTTTACTGCTGGTCTCAAATTCGTCCTCGTCGTCACTCTCATCCAAGGCACTAGCTGGCAAACTGCCACTTTCAACGGCAGCCCGGAGGGCTTCTGCTCGCATCTCCCGACGGCTGTTGGGCTGTTGCGTCACAAGCCCATGCTCGTTGTCTTCCGTGCCCAGTTGCACGTAGTTGTGGCCACCTTTAGATCCCAAAGCGATACCCTGAGTAGCGGCACGGGTGGTGGTGTATGCAATAGTGGCCATGGTGACGAACGCGCCCAAAATGACTGTGATTGTCCGGGTGCCGCTAGAACGAATGAGAGGGTTGCAACCGTTGTCATCGGGTTCCATAGAGACTGCGGATAAGGTAAGGTAGGTGCAATAAATTGTAACCATAGCGGCTTGGGCTAGGCCCGCTCGGGGGTTGGATTCCTGTACAGCAGGCTGCACGGAGACGAAGGAGATGATCAGGAAAAGAATCAGGTTGATCTAGAAATGGTTAGTAAAAGGTTTTCTAGGCGGAATACTGGATTTACATACCGAAATAGCCGCCTGGTTCATAGAGCAAGAGCCACGAGCAAAGAAGATAAACATCAAGATGGTCATGACAGTTGACGTCAAGTACATGCCAAGAGTCGTTCCAATCAACAAGCCGCGCCACAGTCGCGAGTCGCTGTCCTCAATCTTTTGTAGACAAAGCTCGGCCCATGTATGTGCGAGGTCCACGAGGAGAACCAGACCTAGAAGAAGGAATAGCATGGCGCAGAAGAAGGCGACGTAGTTGCCGTAGATAAAGAAGAACGACTCGGGGATGAAGAAAGACACTACGACAAAAGCGAACCAAAGGATTATCTTGGGTCCCCAGAATCCATTTTGAAGACCTGCTCGACTATCCCGGGAAGTCTTGACACCAAGAAGTAAGAGCGCGAGTATCAGGTGAAAGAGAGCCAGGCCAAAATTAATACGGTGAACCGCCACCCAGCCGTAACATTCCTTGCCATCACAACGAATTTCCATATAATCGAGGGTCAGATGCTGTAGTTTCTTCAATGCCCATGGTGTGAGCATGATCCAGGATACGATAGAATTGATTAAGAGGATGAATGCATAGGCGATTCTCGTGGCCATACTGTATCGTTGTTAGCCCAAGTCCCATCCCGCGCTAGGCAGCCAAGTGACCGTACCTATTCTGAAATTTCCCACATGCGCTACAGACCGCGGAGCAAGTCGCTGCACCGCAACATGATCCACCGACTGTGAGGATCTATTTGAATGAAGCGATCTCATTAGCAAAGGAACTGGTCGGTTCGACTCGGAAGGGACATACCGTTCCCATGCTTGGCACCGCCAATAACGGTAAAGATAAAAGGGCACCCATGATGGGAGAGTAGGTAAGGTTCTGGCAGACCGGGCCAGTATTCAATCAGTCGCGCCGGCGACTCTAGGTTTGAAGCTCGAACAACCGAAAAGTAAGACGGGGTGAGATGCAGGTGGAGTTGACGATCTCCAACCCGCCTTCGTCATTGTCGCAGTGGGTATTTGCGGATTTTAATTTATCCGACAAACACCGATGCTTCTTAGTCATCCAGGGGAGAGAATACCACAGCCAATTAAAATAGATAAATTCCCTCTCGGGAGGTATAAAAAAGCCCTTTGTTTTCTGCACAATCAAGGCATCACTACTAGGTTAAACCTCGAATTTCACAGATTTGCAAAATCCATACATACTCTGGTGCTATCTATGTTATTTTATATTTGTCTATTCCCCTTATAAAACGAGAAAAATTTGTATTTGTCTCAAAACTTCAAACCCCGCAACAATGACCAGCATCAACCAAAACTGGACCTCTTTCGAAGGAATAGACCTCGATACCGATCGTGCAAGATTACTGAGGACTATTTTACAAAGTGCAAACTTGAGTTACCTATGCTCCAAAGCTATCGAGATTCGTCGAAAATTGGACCCTCAAACTGATGAAACCATCACCTGCTCGGCGGAAACCAGCAAGTTCACCAGTGGGCAATGCAATATAGTAATAGTCGTAAGATTCTCCGACTCGCTTGAATGGGTGGCGAGAATTATGCTACCTCTGTAATCCGAGAAAGAGGTCACATCTCTGTCTCTCTTAAGTGAAATATCCACTATGAATTTGATACGTGCCTAATCAAGCGTACCGGTGCCGCGGGTATTCGGATACGACACGACGACAAATGAGATTAGATACCGATACCTACTCATGGAAGCTATTCCAGGGAGAATCTTAGGCATTAAGGTGGCTTCGTCTATTCCCGAGCAGCATAAGAGAAGCTTCGCGGCTCAATTAGCAGGGTACATGTACGAACTAAGCACCATGACTTTCAATAAAATTGACCGAGTCATTTCACCCGACCTTCCCAGAGACGATGGCCAGTTTGATTTGCGTGCATTTCTCATTGGTGATTCTGAGATCGCAACATTGAATACTTCACGTGAATATTTTTATCTTCTTCGGAAAGCCCAAACAAAAGCAATTCTCAAAGCTCATCCGGCTGACCCAAAATGGGAGACGGCAGCTTGGCTTCTTGAGAAAGCCCTCACCAGCCTTGTTGTGGACGAGCATATTTATGGGCCATTCCCTATTTGTCATCTGGATGTTCATTACAACAACATCATTGTTGATGATTCCTTCCGTATTATCGGCATAATCGATTGGAGTCACAACCAAGATGTGCCTATTGAGCGATTTGCCAGGATTCCAGAATTCATTCCGCCCCCAGCTGCACCATAGTCGACAAAGCGGGCCATTACTGAATTTCGCGACCTAATCATTGCTGAGCTGGAGATTATTGAAACCCACAAACCAAAGACTTCACCCGCCGGTAGATTCGAGTTGTCTCGTCTTTTTTCTTCGCCGCGAGCCGAGGCGGTTTGTCGATGTAGATACAGGTATCCGTGGAGAGCTATATTCGATGCAAAGCTCACACTTCTTCTGTTTTATGGGAAGAATGCCAGGTTGGAGGATTTTCGTACCTTTTGTACTGAGCGTTGTGTGTAATTCCTCTCCGCGGCTACGTTTGCTTAGAAGCGTCGATCCTCGATTGACGGCCTAGTGAGCATAACATACCTCTATCTGTGTACTATCTTTGCTAACTAAGTTGCCAGGTGCCTACTTCTCTATTATAATCACATTTCTAACTTGACGTCATGCCCGGATATTGTATCACTGAACGTCCGCTGGTCACTTTATTTTCGAAATAATACCACGCCCGGATATGTGCGGTTTCTTTATCGTAAGCCCAATTTGATCATCATATACCGCTCACCTAGGCATCCACCTTGAAGAGGGCCGGGGGGCTTGTTTAATGAGCTTACTAGGTCGATCAACTCGCAAGGCTAGTATAGGTTGTACTTCCAAGCCCCGGAGGTGCTGTATGGGGACGCGAAGCTTATACACAGTTCTTCCATGACACCCAGACACTTTATTCTGTATTAACGAGCTTTGATGTCACAGTCAATATATCTAGAGCGCCTAGTTGTTGTAGATGCGCGATATCTATACGTGACACCCCCCAGGTCGATCAACAGAGCTTGGTCTTCCTGTTCTACGTCGCCTCTATCCCCCTCAATTCTAGTACGTCGCTTGGTAGCAGGTACGCAGATCAGTTTCCACCTTAATAGGCTTATGCAACGGCTCCTACCCCTCCCCCTCTTCAAGGCACGTCGGGATACATTCAAGCATTTGGTCCAGCAGTCCTTCATTGAATAGTCCAATACTGTATCGATAATTTCCGGAGGCTGGCGAGTTAACGCGGTGGCGAGTTGATTTGTAGCGGCTGTTAGTCCACCGTTCTATGTCGGAAGAAACTTGTCAGTATCGCTGTTATTCGCTGTTTGGATTGAATCCCATACCCATCATATCACCAGTGTTTACAACATAAGCATTCGGAACATATTTAAACGGATACCATATGTCTTGGGATTCGTAGTAGACCTCCAGTCCGCCAACTAATTATCAATATAGTATGATTAGAGTTGCGATTTCGATAAGAATTATAACTTATAAGCTTACCTTCATCTTGGAGTAGAAGAATCAGGGCACCCCAATCAGTATAGGCTCCTATCCCTCTCATCTTGTCCGCCATCTTCTTCGACATAGTGGATATCGATAAGCTTTGCACATACTCATAGCTTAATATATTGTTACCATACAGAATAATAGCCAGGATAGTAGTAAAGATTAATCAACTTACAGTCTCTACTTACAACAAAGTTGTCAAAATACATCTCTTTCAACTCCAAACTCAACGCAAGCAACCGAAACATCGACTTACTCAGCTAGCGCACTTCATTGTAATACTGCATAAATATCTCTTTAAGCCCAGAGTAAACACTTTCTTTGGGCCACTAGTTTACAACTTCCAAGGATGTCCCAGGGAATAACTCAGGACCGATCGTGAAGCCCTCTTTTTGATCTCCACCCGTTCCGACCTTCTGCTCTCCGACAATTTCATATCCCGTTAAACATTCACAATTGGTTCTATAAACCTACATCTTCACATCTCAGGGTAGACTAAAAAAATCCTGCAGACTTTAGAGTGTTTGCGCTCGGAGATCAGCGGATACTGAGTGACCAGTTATCTGGAAGAAGCCGGGGGGTTTGCAGGCAGATCGAACGGCTGCTACTATATCTCTAGTCTCTGCTTTATCATTTTATAAATACCCAGAGATGTCGATGACAAGCACCTCGATCTCCGATTCGGTTATGTTTTCAGTCATGGTGTTGAGAATACTGAGCAGAGGGCAACTGGGCGAGTGTATCAAGTGCCGGGAAGCTGCATTTCAAGCTGACAATCATACGGGTTGGAAGGAATGACGCGTATAAACCGGGACCGTGAGCCTCGCGCCTCTTCCCTTTTCCCTCGCATTCTCACAGAGAGTGCATATCATCGAGACCGGCCGAGCTGTACTTCTGCACTCTCTCATGAAGGGTACATAGGTCATCGAGGCCGGTCGACCTGCACTCTGCCGTCCTTCAAACCGGGAGTGGCCCCAGACTTGTCGCTGGAAAGTGCAGGTCGCCCGAACGTAAGCCGGAACATGCACGTCATTCAATCTCCTGGGGTCATTCCAGGGTCTTGGTGGTGGGGGCGGACCTTACACTCCACGAAAGTCCCACATATATAGTTCAATGGTTCAAGTAGTAATCAAAAGGGGCAACCTCTTTATGCAATAATATCCACGCATAATCGTTTCACAATATTTCATTATTGCATACCCGTGGGCATAAATAGGTAGCGAAAGACGACCCTGAGATGCAATGCAATCCCACATGTACATACTAGTACAGCGCGCATCCTCACTAGGTCTTAGCACGATATATGGGAGGCTTCCATGGATGTACATAAGGTCCACGGGCTTTAATTTGAAGAAGCTCCAACCGAAGACTCTTTCTTGAACTTGACTTCGGAGCCCTCCGAGAGTCTGAACCTTGGAAGTTGTCACGACTCGGGCTCGGAAGGTTCAACTTGAAATTGAACAATGCATGAATATATATAACCACCATTTGACCTCAGGCTGAAGTCACATCGACTACTTGAACTTGAACCTTGGAAGTGCATTAATTTATACTTAGGTATTTTCAATTTACCAAATTGTTACACCAATGAATAACTACTAGAAATGGGTGATCCCGACACCTACCTATGCGAGACATTCTTTGGAAAAAGATGTTGGCAGCCTCGGCTGTCCCCACCGATAATGAACTTAACGGGTCAACTTCGAGGAGTGTTGATTTACATTTCCGTCTATAATTTTCTGGTAGGCAACAAAATCACGTGCCAACAACAACTGCTCGCATAGCTCAGTTGGTAGAGCGCATGACTAGTACCTCTTACCGAGCAATCATGAGGTCTGCGGTTCAAATCCGCATGTGAGCAATTTTCTTTTTTTGCATTGAATCTCTCACTCAACTTTTTCGTTTTCATTGATCTATTCGCTCCAAGGAAAAACAAGTGTTCTTGTTTTGTTTGTTCCGCTTTATTCCGATTATTACTTGCATGTATAATATATACTCTAAAAATTCGAGAGAGGTAGAGTAATGTAAAGACCTACAAAAAGAAATACTAGGAACACGGGTATGTGTATGCATGTTGCTCCATCATTGGCGAATTCAGAGCTTTGTTCATAATGCCAACTTTTGATCCCGAATTTCATACCAGCTCGCATAGCTCAGTTGGTAGAGCGCATGACTAGTACCTCTCACCGAGCAATCATGAGGTCTGCGGTTCAAATCCGCATGTGAGCATCAACTTTTCCCCCCTCTTTTTTTTCCTTTTGCCCCTCCTTTACAAAGTAGGCAGCCTTTTCACGCGAAGAAATATACACTCTTCTCACTTGGAAACCCCTTTTTTGCCCTAGTCAATTTTTCTCTCTCGTTGCCATCAGACCCATAATCTCTTCGTACGATAATTGGAACTACAAATACTTCATAACCAGCTGAAATAATTGCCTGGCCAGCCTCTTTTTGTATTTCTTTCTCGAAGTGTATCATTCATTAGCACTACAATGTTATATGTATGCCAAGGTACTACCCTTCTAATGCTATTCGCCATCCTGGGAGGACAAGAGATACCAACATTAAAGGAAAGATCTCAGGGACTACCTGGCCGCACGCCTTGCCTTGCCCTTGGCCAAATTCAAAAGGAGCGAACAAGGCAAACATACCTCCTTCAAATGTTGTCCAGGTATTTTCCAATATCAACCATGCCCGTACAAGAGAGTACAATTAGGAATCGCAATATATACCAGCTCGCATAGCTCAGTTGGTAGAGCGCATGACTAGTACCTCTTACCGAGCAATCATGAGGTCTGCGGTTCAAATCCGCATGTGAGCATCAACTTTTTGTCCCCTTTTCTTTTTGTTACTCTATCGTATAACCTCGACCGGATGCTCCTGGCTCAAGAATTGATCTGGTATCGATTTTCCCGACACCGCAGTCGATTGATAACGTTCAACTAGTACATTACGGGGGATTAATTCATGAGAGGAGGGGAAGGAAGTGGAGGTGGACAATGTGGAGCTCCACACCCAAGTCTCATCAGGAAGTTTACCTACTGAGATCATGCTAGGATCCACCTCGTTATCGACCAAACAAATTGCTCGTCAAGCTATGCACAATACCGGACTCCACGCCCTTTTCAAGGATCCTCCAGAGGGTCCAGAGTGGGAGCCATAAATACATATCGTAACCCTATCTGCTACCTAAAAGTTGTCATGCCGCAGCATCTAACAATTCACACAAGCTCACTTCACCATCATTCAAGTTACTCAATGGGGTCCATCGGCTACAACGAAGAACATGCTCCTAAGGGCATGGGCCACTGTGGAAATTACGAGATTCTTGAAGAACCGAGCCGATCTCGTCGCAAGATCCGGATTATCGTAATTGGAGCCGGCGCAAGTGCGTTAAACCTTGCACACGAGATCGATACAAGTACACTGGACATTGAGTTGGCGCTGTATGAGAAGAACCCTGAAGTTGGTGGAACTTGGTATGAGAATCGATACCCCGGATGTGGATGTGATATTCCCTCGGTAAATTATCAATTCTCTTGGGCACCTTCTCCTGACTGGACCTCATTGTAAGTATGCACGATTGTTTCTTGATTACCATTTCAAAAAACATAAAATATATGATAAATCTTTGAAATAATCAAGCTGACTCGACCTGGTGCAGCTACTCGGGGGCGCCCCAAATTTTGAATTATTTCAAAGGAATTGCGGATGATTACGGACTGCGCAAATACATTCACTTAAATCATCAAGTCATAGGTGCATCATGGGATGAGCATGATGAACAGTGGGTTATCCAAATCCAGAGAGGTGACGACCCCGAGGATGTTTTTGAGGACAGAGGACACATCCTAGTCAACGCGTCTGGTGTTTTGAAGTGAGCAAAATCATATCCCACTGTACGATGGAGGTACCATGACTAATTTAGTGATTAGCAAGTGGAAATGGCCTGCAATTAAAAACAGAGAAACCTTTCAGGGGCCTATACTTCATAGTGCACACTGGGATGATCAAGTTGAATTAAAAGGGAAACGCGTGGCTGTGATCGGCTCAGGGTCCTCAGCAGTACAAATTATTCCAACTATTCAGCCCGGTGAGCTCAAGAATACCAAGAAGAATATAGTAGCGAGATCATTTCTAATAAGCGTTATAGCGGTGTCTTCTCTGAAATGTTTCATTCGCAGCGCCTTTTGGGTGACTGCTGGGTTTGGTCAGCGGTTTGCAGGAAAAGGAGGAGCCAACTTCAAATGTCTAACACCTGTAACAATTTTTCTCAGAAACCAAGGATAATAAGTTAACGATTTTCAGACAATGCGAAGCAAAGAGAAATACTCCGGGACAACCCACAGAGATACTTGGCATACCGCAAGAAAATTGAATCCGAGCTGAACTCTCGTTTCCGATTCATTCTCAACGGATCGAAAGAGCAGGCAAATGCCAGAGCGGTAAGACAGCCATACCAATATCTTCAACTTGTCAATAGCTTCTGTGACTGATTAACTCGCTAGTATGCCGAGAAAGACATGCGATCTAAGCTCGCTAGTCATCCCGAGATTGCTGACTGGATAGTCCCGAAGGATTTTGCAGTAGGTTGTCGTCGACCCACGCCTGGAAACGGATACCTCGAGGCACTCTGTAGCGAGAACACCGAAGTTGTCTCTCAGTCCGTCGCAGAGATCACTTCCAAAGGGATCAAAACTGCTGATGGCGTTGAGCATAAAGCCGATGTGATTGTATGCGCAACTGGTTTTGATGTTAGCTGGCGGCCATCGTATCCTACGATTGGCCGGGGAGGACACAGTCTCAGTGAACAGTGGAAGGATATTCCGAGGACCTATCTTTCAATCACTGTCCCGAACTTCCCCAACTATTTTAGTAAGAGCATATATATTGCCATTGTTGGCATATGACCTGGAAAGCTGACAATATTTGAATAGTTTTCAACGGCCCCTTCGGCCCATATGGACATGGAAGCTTTCTCCCAATCACAGAGACCCTATCGCGTCATTTTCTCCAGATCCTAGAGAAAATGTCGTCTGAGGGTGTCACTTCCTTCGAACCAAAAGAAGAGGCAGTCGCTGATTTCTTCGAGCACCATAGGCAATTTATGCCGCGTACAGCTTGGACATCTCCATGTCGTTCTTGGTTTAAGCAGGGCACTGTTGATGGCGAGGTAATGATGTGGCCTGGTTCTAGAATACACTTCTTTGAAACGATGAAGCAACCCCGGTGGGAAGATTATAATCTTCGATATACGACCACTAATCGATTTGGATACCTCGGAAATGGATTTGCCGCCCGTGAGTTTGACGGAAGTGACATGTCTTGGTATCTCGGAACTTTAGAAGGTAATGAACAAGCCTATCTACCAGATGAAGATTTTGAAGATTTCATGGTTTGTTAGTAAGCTTAGTGGCATTTCAATCATTCAATCATTCAAGAATTTATGTTCAAAGCTATATCATGATATCGTGTTTTATCGTCTAAAATTACCGATGTCTCCATTTGCCTTTCTATATGTCTTTCTACTTATCTTTCCATTTGTCTTTCAACCTGGTTTGTCTTCCATGTAGAGCTTATAGTACAGGCAGCGGTGTAATAAGCGGCACAGATTATATATGGCCAACTTGAAGAGGTTTTGTATGATCGCTCATATGGTAGGTACCCCGTACCCCCCTAATTTTCCCACTTCAACCAATCGCACTTATTCATTATCCACCCACCCTCTTCAAGCATTCTACCACCATGCTGGTAAACTATCGTGTAGCCTTTTAACTGGCAGAACCGATACAGATGCCTTGATCTCACGAACATCCAGACTGTCCCCAAGCTTGCCCCAACTTAGGCAGTTGATAGAATGATACCCCCCTCAAATAATAAAACGCCCAATTCCTAAAATCCTGCAGAGAAGAAACCCCCTTGGAGCAGCACGAACTACAACGGGCGAAACGTTTTCACGCCGATAATTAACCATTGGTATTTTGAAATGCATGATCAGGGAAGCAGTTATCACGGAGGTATGGATAAAAACGAAGACTATCTTACATCAAGTGATACGAATTCTCACAAGTTAGTATTGGCTTTCGCCTACGAAGCTTGCACTGCATCTACGCCCCGGTACTCAAAGTATTTGCTCCACTCAGGGTCATTGATAAGACCCTCCTTCAGACTCTTCTCATAAGTGATGGAGATCTCTGGGCCTTCATCCGATTCGGGAGATGGATCACGCGATGGGTAGATAATGATCACACCTGGAGTCATCTGGTCAATCAGATGGCGGTATGTAGCCGGCTTAGCAAAACCAAAATTTGCATTTGGAATATTCGCATCGCGGTGGTCCGTCTGAAGCAGTGACATGGGTGGAAAAGAGTCAATGCGGAGGTTCAGTGAGCTCTTGTCTCGTACGGTGGCCACCATATCCAATGCTGCGTCCAAAGCCTCCTGCGTCATGCAGTCGGTCATCTGGCGGACATATGTAGCAAGCTTGGTGAGCGGCCACTCGGTGATGACCTCACCTGCCGTTGGTTGGGTCACCGGAGCTGTGATAGAGAGACTTGCGGACATTACATTGCGCTGGATGCGTGGCGATACCTTTGGACTATGCAATCGTCGCCGCATATCAATAGCTTCTGACCAGAAGAGAGGTTCCGAGAGGCTTGGTTTGAATACTGGCTCACGCAAGCGGGTTACAGTTCGCCAGATAAACGCCGAGAAAGCATCGTAAGTAGAGATCCACGATCCACTTTCAGTAGGATAAGCGAGTTTCTTTAATTCCGCTGCCTTGCTCTTGGGCAAATGAAAGAGGAGCATTTCAGCTGTGATATGACCGGGGTGTCGCTCGGGTGCTGGGGGGCCATCGACGCGCTTCTCCTCGGGCACATTCGGCTTCGTGAGGCGAGATAGGTCGAGGCAGCCCATGTCCCATAATGGTGCAGCTGTATTGTTCATTATTGAGAAACAATTTTCAGCAAGTTGATGCGTGAGTCCAGCCCAGCCCATAACATCATTGGAATAGTGATGATGGTGCATGATAAATACAAGGCCACCACGGATGAAGTTGGCCTTGTAAGATGCGACAACAGGGCTATTTTCGGGACGCGCCTCCGGCTTTTCTCCATATGTCATTGGATTGACACTCCAGCGTTTGATATCGCCGAGAATGGAGGTACGGTAATTTCCCTGACGGATGTCGTCAAAGGATGGATAATCTTTCTCATCTTCGGGTGAGTCCACCCATTGAACATAAAAGCGTACCGTACTATCCCGCTTCTTAACAAAGGAATAGCCGCCATCAGTATCCTTCTCGATACTACCACAGATATGCCTTGCCTGACTTAGGGTCATCTCAAGACCCTGCTTGAGGACCGCAGCTACTCGGGGTTTGTTGGCGTCGTCAATTTCGAAAAACAAGGCATAATTGTTATAAGTGCAGGGAGTAAGGTAGTCGAGAGTCGAGAGTTTGAATCGTTCTTCCTCGGGGTCATTTTCCCAACCCAATGGGTGAAGCTCATAGACGTCTTGCTTTGGCATGCTGATTGGTATTATATGAGTTTTTGGCAACGTATAGCTTTGCAAAAGCAACAAGTCTGTACAAAGCGCTTATAGCCGAAAGATTTATGAGTCTCCTTCCTGTCACTAGCACGTGGTCAAGGAACCGATGGTACATAGTAATGACTACCCCTGAGTACTGATTGGCACGGAATAAAATCCTCTAGTCCAGGGTAACAGGGGTTGGAAACACCTCGTTGGGCAACTCAGCGGTGGGGTGTTATGCTGACGAGGATGCCGTTTCATTAGGTGGGTCAAACTTTGATTCTTTTCAAGTAATTGACTCGATCAAGTACCTGGTAAAACAGATCTTCATCCGGAGATTTGACTATCAGTATTTTTGAGAAAAGGGCCAACGCTAATGAAGCTTGAATCGCGACAAATCTGGATCCGTACATATCCCTGATGTTTGAAATTTGCAAATAAAACCAATCAATAAAATGATATGCGAGCGAGAGGATTGACTGCCATGTGAATTCCTGCATCTTTAACGCGCTAAATCACCACTTTACGCTCGGATCGCGTATTAGCGACACACCATTTAGCCTTGGAACAGGGATTAGGCATTAGCGAGATGAGTAATAGACTTGAAATGTTCTATATTCCAAGGACCTGACCTCACAGTATAGACATTTTCCCCCTCCATACTAACGCCCCGAGCTCCGGTTTAAAAATAAATTTTAGACCGAAGATAAAAGAATTAGGCACGAGATTACGTATGATACAAATTTACCCATGCTTGTATGGCCAAAGTGTTCAATTCTCAGCTTTGCGGTGAAAGTATTTCCGCAGGATTTTAGCGCACGAACTAGTGCCTTTTTATGAATAGCGTGCTACACCATGATTTTTCTTACACTTTGCACTTCACTTCCTTCCCATCCTATGAATAATATAATGGTAAGTGAAGAGTATTTGAACTCGGAACATGTACTCCGTAGGGAATTCCCAGAGCCCCCAAGGTCCGAGGAGGCACAAGTAGGTCAACGAATCATATAATGCAAGATTTTCATGATTGAGGTGATTAACTTTTGGGGCGTTGGATGTTGTTAGTAGAGGTTTACGGAAGGAAGATCCCGATACCTGACACCTTGCTTGGCATCCCCGAGATCAACACACATCGACCTGCTTATGGTTAGCTTAGGAGGAGCCAGCCAAATGGGTAGAGCCGTACCGAGGGCCGGACATTAGTACAACATACCACAATCGGAGATATCGTACGGAGCCATCCGCATAGAGAACTAGGCAACTGTGGGCCCACTTTGAATCCGTGGCGTAATTTACCACGAGCTAGACCATTGTCAATGCGAATTACGGACTACGTAGACAATGCCCTGTCTCAACGGGTATCCTCCCGTATCTAATGGCTCCTCCCGACCGTTTGGAACTTGCCAACGAGAGACAGGTCTGGATGTCTCCTGAAGATCACTCTTGGAATCCGAAGAGGACGTGTCAGTTATATGAAGACATTTTCCTGGCACATATTTGAGCCCCTAGCAAGCCTTTTCCAGTGTCACCTACAGCTTTTCAATGGATTTGGACGGCCCTGCACTTGCGCCGCCAGCTGGCATCACCTCCAACCTAGACAACCCCCCCAACAATAACCCTCTTGCTATCGGCGTATTTTCAACATGCGCAGCCATTGCAACGATATGCTTTATCATGAGGGCGTATGCCCGGATTTTCATACTGAAGAAAATAAAAATAGAAGAAGGTGAGTTTTTGTTTCGAGGCCTGCTTTGAAGAAACTAAGTTGACGATGGCATTCGATTATAGGACTGATATTATGCGCATATGTCTGTCAGCACTGTTATTGGCCTTTATTTAGACCCCATATGTACTAATATGCGCACAGGGATGCTACTGGGGTGCAGTTTCCTCACTTTTACGCCTGATTGGAACACCGGGTTATTTTGTCCACACGTGGAATGTCCGCGTCCGAGACCTAATTCCTACACAATATGCAAGTCCATGGAAACTACTTGAAGGGACCATATTCTAACGTGGATTAGTACGTATTCTTATTCGGAGTATTCTACTCGGTCGTTCTGGCATCATTGAAGGTGTCAATTTGTGTTGAGTGGTGTCGACTATTTGCACCCCTGGGTCGTCAAACTCAGGGATATTTCTGGTGGAGTGCTGTTGTTGTAATATGCATCCAAATAGCCAACGGAATCGCTACCGTGGTGGCCCTCAATTTGCAATGCATCCCCCAGCGCGCCATCTGGGATATTACGATCACGGCTACGAGCAAGTGTTTTGACCTTTACAAATTGCAGGTGGCTTCTGCAAGTATTCAACTAATATCAGATGTCATGATATTACTCCTTCCACAGGGAGTAATTTGGGGATTGAAGATGACATGGCAGAAACGAATGGGTATATCTATCATTTTTGCACTTGGATTATTGTGGGTCATTTTCTAATCTTCCCTCGACGTTGAGGTATTCAATATTATTTTGGTATTCTTGCGACTGACACAAAGAAACTACTACTAGGGCATGTATCTGCGCCGCATTCCGCCTATCCACAACGATTACGCATGGAAATTCCGCCGACTCCATATATACCCTTGGCCCATTGGCCTTCTGGGCGACTGCAGAGATGACTTGCGCTTTCTTTGTAGTCTCCCTGCCCTGCATCCCTAAGATCATAAAGGAGATTAGAGGCACCAGGAACCTTATGAAGACACTCGGAATATTCTCATCTGGTGTCTCATATGACCATAATCACAAGGACAATACTGGGCTCACTTCCACGAACCATAGCAGACTTGGGAGTACATCTGCAAGCGCCTACTATAAGCTGGATCACCTTAAGTCTTCAGAGTCCACGGAACATTTGCACAAAGATGGTGGTGGTTCAGACTTAAAAATTACACGCACGACAAAATTTATGATCACCGAGGATACTAGCGAGGATACTAGCGAGGACTTTAGACAGAACAAGTCTGTTTATCCATAGATAAGCAGCGAAAACTGTGATTTGGGCGGGTATCAGGTCATCTTCAGGGATAAAAAAGTGAGCAAGCACAGGAAAGCTTCGCGTGGCTAGCTACAAAATCAATGAAATGTCTTCATGTTTGTATAATACACATGCATCCTCGAGCAAGCATTGACCAACTTGAAGGTTGAAACGCCACCTTGGAAATTTGAAAAGATTGTAAAGCTCAGGTCCCGAATGTGCTGGGCTTTTCGTGCCGTAAATTCAAAGATCGTTTCAGTTCTAGACCAAAAAGGATTCAAAGGATTCTCCACCTTCAAGACGTCCAAAAGATATTTTGAATTTGGTCCTGGCACATTCCTTTCATTTCAAAAATACCTCCCCCAAGATGAGATTTCTCTGCCTACATGGCAGGGGCACATGCTCCCAGGTATGATTTTCAATTTCCTCTATGAACTTCGCTAACCCTATTTTACATAGATATTTGAGATACAAACTGGTAAGCCTTTCAGTACAGCAGCACATTTGAAGGAAGAGCAATGGATAGTGCGGAAAATACCAAAGAAAGGCCTGGGTTTTCTGACCTCCATTTTAGCGGCAATTCGAGAAGAGTTCACAGATCACGAATTCATCTTTATCGACGGAACTTTCCCTACAGAACAAAACAACGGTATGCTAATTGTTTGATGAAACACTGGGTCTAACCTAAGCGAGTCGATTGACAAATAATAGGTGTTACCATCGTGACGGGCAGCTCTTATGGATTCCTTCCCGCCACTGTCAACAACTCAAGAGAGGTCCGTGATGCTGTGGCGGCATTAGCAGACTACGTGGATCATGAAGGTCCATTTGATGGCATGATGGGTTTCTCCGAGGGGGCAATCATGGCAGCGACACTACTTGTCGAGGATGCCAAAAATTCCGCTATGGGGTTGAAATGCGGAATATTTTTTAGTGGTGGATTACCATTGGATCCGGAACTACTCCGCGGCGAGTGTGTGCGCTGTGTTGACCCACTCACCGATGGAGTTGCGATCCGCGTGCCTACGGCGATTATAGTGGAGGAAGATCTTGGCCGTCTGAGTTGTCGCTCGCCCCTTTCAGGTTTATGGGGCCAGGGGGATATCAGTCGGGGCTTAGTTGACATATGTGAGCCATCTTTGCGTGAGGTGGTTCTGCATAGTATTGGTCATCAAATACCATCATTCAAGTCCCCAGAACTGAATGCAATTCTCAGAGCCATGGAGAGGACAATCGATCGAGCTACAGAGTTATATATCGAGTCTTGAATTATTTACTTTTACTTGCCAACGGCAGTTCTATAGAATCCAAGAATAGGAAGGAAGAATAGGGGCCGCACTGTGGCGTGAGAAGAATAGCTGTGAATCTATTGCAAGTATGGAGAGAGGACTGTATCCTTCCCAAAGATTAGGGCTCGAAAATAACAGAATTCTGGCTACCATAGTAAAGCATGGTGGTGAACATCGTTCCAGATCATTCGTTACACCGCAGAATCACAGTTGGTTGATATTGGAATTCTCACTGTGATGCGGCTTGCATGTTAGTATGGCAAACATCAAACATCGGCTATGGGCATTGCATTAACGCCCGGAAGTATGCCTAGGCGAGCCGATAATGAAACGGTATCGTAATGCCTAGCTAGGTCTAGCGTAGGCATGGCCTTCTGGTATGCAACAAGTTTCACTATGAATTCGTTATCTTTCATTATCGTCCTCATTGCATTATGGCAAACATGCATAGTTTTTTAACTTAAATAGACCTTCCCGGCAAAACGAAGTTCATGTGAGATGTGCGGAAGCAGGAGCGAGAACACTAGATCCTCGAAAGGTCGGCCAGTCATATCACAGGAAAGAGGTTATCGGGTGGAACCCTTTCCCCTGTGAAGGATTCATGATGAAACACATGGCGGTCGAATGACCGTGAACATGGATAGTCCCACTTAACTGATGGGGGAAATGTACTAGAATAGACTAGTGGGAGTTGGCTAGTCTGCCGAGGCCTGGAGCAAATACCATTGCGATATGCTAGGAAGTAAGGACTAAGGGAATATAACGATAAAAGTAAAGACAAATGAGCAGAAATAATTTAAAATCTTTCGCAATACTATACCAGACCACTGGCACAATATTGATCTATATTTTTTACTTTACTCTAAGGTTGTTGGGTAAGGTCGGTATGGGTCAGAACATTGAAGCCACGTTCGGCCTGGTGGGCCCAATAACCAAAGATTTGAAGCTATTTTAATAGCCGGAAGGTCAAAAACAAACAAACATGAGAAATCGGGAGTTGGAGTACGGGAAGATGGATTTTAGAGGATATATGCTAACTCTATACAGAATGTGGAGAATCCACAAGCACAGATTTGACGTTACATCGATCTTAAGACATGGAGACTATCCTAACATGGTAGCTACGAAGTAACATTGCCAAGGGGTCGAGTATATCCACACCATATCATACCTTTAATCTTGTAGTAAGGTTTATTGGCCATAGAGAGTTAGTAGCATATGGAGGCTGACTCGGAGCGGACCCAGTCCATCGCGCTGGAACTTTGGCTGCTCATGCCAGTGATTGAGGTACACAATTACTAATATTTATAATGCACGACAGAAGCAGTTATAACCCGTAATTATCAATAAAAGTACGGACCGCGAATAAACCACATTTCATAACTCATTTTGGAAGACGCATGATGCCCGAAGCTACGAGCACTTCGAGAGCTCCGTCAATTCCTCCTGCCGATGGAATCGCCATTGTGGGATACTCTTTCAAACTGCCGCAAGATGTTGACAACGATGATTCCCTTTGGGAAGCCCTTGAATCACGGCGAAATCTAAGAACCGAGTGGCCTACATCTCGTATTAACCCAGAATCATTCACGAATAATGCATCAATCAAAGTATGTTCACCTTACAAGCAATATCTACAGACGACTTATCGGCTGGCACTAGATACCAGCTCATGGAGGACACTTTCTTCACGAAAATTTAGGTGCTTTCGATGCGCCTTTTTTTCTTTGACAGCACAAGAGGTATGAGTTATTGGAAAAATGATTTTGAGATAAATTATGCATGTACCTGACCTGGCTCTACGTAGGCGGCATCAATGGACCCAATGCAAAGATGGACATTGGAAGAATCGTACCGGGCTTTTGAGAACGGTATTCAATAAAAGCGACAAAGACCATGATTTGAACATGGAACAGCTAACCATTTTCAACAGCCGGTATTCCTGTGGAAAGTCTGAGAGGATCTTCTACAGCGGTCTTTTCGGCTTCGATGCTCGAGGACAAGGCCCGCATGGCAGCCATAGACCCTGAAAATACGGAACGCACAGTGGTCACTGGCAGTACTGTCGCATGTCTCATTCCGAATCGAGTGAGCTGGTATTTTGATCTTCGAGGGCCTAGCATGCATGTTAATACTGCTTGCTCTAGTAGCTTGTCAGCGATTGATATGGCTTGCAAGATGCTACAGAGTGGCGATGCATCATGTGTAAGTTGCATATCTTCCATATTCAATCTAAGACTCCCTTCGTCTTCCTGCTACTCTAGAGGAGTTCTCACTTCAATATCTCTCCATTTTTTCCTCCCCCCTCTCTATCTTTCTATTATTCTGATCGGTAAATTAAGGCACTGGTAACGGCGTCCAATATATGTCTCGATCCGTCCATTTTCCAGATGCTATCCAATCAAAATTTCTTATCACCGGATAGCCTTTGCTACAGTTTCGACCACCGTGCGAATGGATATGCCAGAGGAGAAGGTGTCATTGCCTTCGTGTTAAAGCCAATTTTTGCTGCGGTTCAGAGCGGAGATATGATCAGAGCCATCATTCGCTCGACGGCGTCAAATCAAGATGGTCATAGCCCAGTACTCACACAGCCGAGCCTCCAAGCCCAGGAAGAATTGATTCGCCATGTATACAAGCGGGCTAAACTCTCATTCCATGAGACGCGGTATGTCGAGGCTCATGGTAAGTTACAATAGTATCTTAACTTGTGTATTTGACAATCTCACACATGCCCCTCTAGGAACTGGGACCCCCGTGGGAGACCCAATAGAAGCAAAAGCAATCGGTCGAGTATTTCGAAAATTTCGTTCATCGCAAAGCCCTCTTTATGTGTAAGCACGGGGTCTCAACCCCTGAGGGGAAGTAAGCTAATCGATTGTTAGGGGATCCATTAAGGCAAACATTGGCCACCTCGAAGGAGCAAGCGGATTAGCAAGCTTGCTTAAAGCAATATGTATTTCCGAACCTTTATTTTCCTTTTTTTCCCCGCCCCTGCAGTTGGCCTGACTTTTCTTAGTGATCTTAGAAAGAGGTATTATACCACCGCAAGCTCTAATGGAGAAAGTGAACCCCGCCATCGATGCAGAGTTCTTTGCTATTGAGGTAAATTATTATCAATCACAATCGATCTGTGTAGCCAAACTGATTTAAATACGCGTTAGATCCCGAAGGAAAGCATCATTTGGCCGACAAGTGGGCTTCGCCGAGTATCGGTCAATTCATTTGGATTTGGAGGATCCAACACCCATGTTATCCTTGATGATGCACTGCATTATTTGGAAAGTCATGATTTAGCAGGTAATCACCGCACAGCCTCCAAGCCAGGTGATGTGACACAAGCGACAGACATGGGGTGGATTTATTCCAAAAACGGCGATTCAGGAAATGAAAACATGATGCCAACCTTGGCCGCTATGAGACTTTCAAATTTGCATAAATGTCCACCGCAGCTACTGGTCTGGACGGGATCCGACAAAAGAGCCGTGGAACGTATTGTTAATCAGTACAAAGGCCTGTTAAGTGGTGGTCAATTTAGTGAGGCGACCACGCTTCGTCGTCTAGCATTCACACTAAGCGACCGCCGCAGCCAAATGCTTTGGAGATCATTTGCTATGATTGGAGCTCCTAATGGAGGTCAAGTAAATTGGACCATTCAGCCGGTCAAGCCTGTGCGAAGCTCAAGTCAACCTGGATTAGCATTTATTTTCACCGGCCAAGGAGCGCAGTACGTTGAAATGGGATTGGAATTAATTCAATATCGGGTTTTCGCAAATAGTCTCAGGCGCATAGATCAACACTTTGCTGATTTTGGGTGCAGCTGGTCTATATTCGGTAGGCAAGATATTGAGCGAGGCCCGAGGGTCTCTTCCATGGTTCTAAGTATCGCTAATCGTCTTGCAGATGAACTTCGAAATGCCGACAAAATTGATCTACCTGAATACAGTCAGCCTATGTTGACAGCCCTCCAGATCGCTTTGGTGGACCTACTGAATTCATTTGGAATCGTTCCAAAGGCGGTTGTTGGCCATTCATCTGGAGAGATTGCCGCTGCGTACGTATCTCACATCAGTTTATGGTCCAACGATACCTGTCAAGATTTTTTTGTCTAACGAAGTTTCTCTTTCGCTTTTAGGTACACCACTGGAGCCTTGTCCTTATCATCTGCTTGCCGAGTGGCTTATTTCAGAGGAAAACTAACGGACCAACTGCGAGCTGCTAGTACCGCTTCCCCAGGGGCCATGTTAGCAATCAATATAGCAGAGGGTCAAGTAAAAAGCTATCTTATGAAAAGCCAACTTGATGCACAGAGTCAGGTCACCATAGCATGTGTCAACAGTCCGTCCAATTGTACGCTCTCTGGACCAGAGGAGGTTATTAGTGAAATTAAATCACAAGCAGATCTAGATGGGGTCTTTTCGCAGAAAGTCAACACAGGTGTTGCATATCATTCTCCTTCCATGAATGCAATTTCTGATGAATATAACTCTCTTACTGGCCCATTGGAATGTTCCAACTCGCCAGAGCGTGCAAAACCAGGGTCTATCCCCATGGTTTCATCGGTGACCGGTCAAGTTGCCTCCCCAAAGACTCTGGTCAAAGCTCAATACTGGGTAGACAATCTTGTCTCTCCGGTTCGATTTGCCGATGCAGTGCAACTTCTTACACAGAAAACATCAACACTCAGAGCTGGAATCGGCAGTATTACCGATCTTGTGGAAATTGGCCCTCATTCGGCTCTTCGGCGAGCAGTGAGAGACACGATTGAGCAGCCTGGTAATAAAAACAAAGAGCACCGATACCATGCTAGCCTTCAAAAAAGCCAGAGCTCCCTTGAATCAATAATGAATCTTGCAGGCCAGTTATTCTGCATTGGGCATAAGTTGTCCGTCTCTACAGTTAACCGCCATTCGGTTACTACGCCACCATCATTCCTCACCAACTGCCCTTCATATCCATTTGACCGCTCCAACAACTACTGGAAAGAGTCTCGCATTAGCCGAGACTTTAGACTTCGAGAGAGTGTATATGGAGAAACCTTGGGAGTTCCTGTGTCCGATTGGAATCCTTTTGAGCCTCGCTGGAGAAATTTCTTGAGCGTTGAAACCACTCCTTGGTTAGCCCAGCACAAGGTAGGTCTCCCAATTCTTCACGTTCGGTAAAAACCATTATATTGACTTCGCTATTAGATTAGCGATACTGTGATCTATCCTGCAGCAGGAATACTCCTTTTAGCTATGGAAGCTGCCCGTCAGATTGTACCTTCCAATGACAATATTAATGGCTACTTTGTGAAAGAGATTGACTTTTTAAGCCCGATCATTATTGCTGAAACCTGGGAAGAACGAACAGAGACCCAAGTTTGCCTACGCCAAATAGACAAGAGGACCGCTAACATGCCTGAATTTGATATTGCCATATTTTCGTATTATCGAGGCAAATGGACCAAATGCTGCAAGGCGATTATTCAAGTTGAGATCAACGGCCAAAACAGCAGACTCCAAACGGAAAGTAATGTTTCCGATGAGTTCAAAGAAGCCAAGAAACTGTGTACTCGACCACTAGAATCGTACGTGGTATATAATGATGCTACGAGATACGGCCTTCAGTATGGCGAGATGTTTCAGCAGCTGCAGGATATGTCTTGGGATGGAGAGAAAAGATTTTTCGCACTCCTTGATGTCACGAAAAATAAATTGCAGACACGCAGTCTTGTACATCCCGCAGTACTAGACACTCTATTTCAAGCTCTGGTGCTCAGTGCTGATCATAAGCGAGTGGGTAGGATCCCCGTTCGGCTTGTGGACGCTTGGTTTGCCTCCTCGGGCTGGCAACACCCTGAGTGTGGCTCTATCCGGTTGCTGGGAAAATTCGAAGGCAGTACCAGTGATTTAGGCTCTTCGAAGCGTACAAGCGGGGGCCGAGCGTATGCTGTCACTGAAAATGGACGAATCCTCTGTTATATCAAAAATGCCTCCTTGGCAACCGTGACAAAGGATGTTGAAGAGCAAAAAAAACTGATCCACAGGATTGAATGGAAACCGCAACTGGGCATGCTTGAGCCAGACCAGTGGGTACACTTGATGCATCATACACCCGAAGATGGGGCCACAATAGCAAGAAACTTTGTCAAACTCAGATACGTGTTGGATATAGCTATCATCAAGGCCGTGAGTAAGGTAAGCCAAAATGAGATCCCGAAGAATCTAAGTCGGCATTTTGAATGGCTACAACGTCACTTTCAGAATCTCCCATTGCATCGGAGATTGGAAGGAGAATCGACAAATGACTTGCAGCTTGAGGCCAAACTTTGTGAAGTTGATAGTGTCCTTCCAGACTGGAAAGTGTACACGGCATGTGCCCGGGATTTGACCAAGATCATGACAGGGGAAATAAATCCGCTTGAGCTTATATTCAACTCTGATCTTGCTGATACCTTCTACGCTGCTCTTTTCAGAAACATATGTACAGACGGGCGGCTTCAGAGAGTTCTGGATCTAGCATCTCATAGTGACCCTGCCATGAGGATCCTTGAAGTTGGTGCGGGCACTGGTGGAATGACCAGGCATGTTATGTCTGCTTTGAAGGAACGCGACTCTCGGGCTGGGACCAGAAGCTTTTCTGAGTACACTTACACAGATGTGTCTCCAATGTTTCTAGATCGAGGAAGATCACGCTGGTCTGACCTGGAAGCCGAGGGGCGCATGAAGTTTCAAACATTTGACATGAATCGTCCGTTTGAATCGCAGGGATTTGTGCCGGCATCTTATGACCTGATCATTGCCGGGAGTGTCCTCCACGCAACGCCGGACCTGGAGGCTACTATACGAAATATCCGAAAAGCGTTAAAACCTGGTGGCCACCTCATTTTGCTAGAAGCAATCAAGCCAAATGATGTTATCACAAACTTCATGGCTGGTTTGGTTCCTGGATGGTGGGTTGCCCGTGAGAAATGGAGATATCATTCTCCTGCGATCACTGAGACCATGTGGCATCACTATCTGCGCAACAATGGATTTTCTGGAAATGATCTAGTCATTAGGGATTATGAGAATGAAGATTCCCAGTTTGTCAGCATTATTCTCACCACAGCACTAGAGGATAGACCCGAGGTCCACGAAACAAGTTCAACCATCAGTAACATTACCTTGCTAGTTGATGACGAACAATGCGAACAATTGGAAATGGCAAAACGCCTTAGTCAACACCTTGGCCTACGGACCAACTCGACAATCAATATACTACCATTTGACGAAGCCAAGCTGCAACAGCCACAAGCGAAACCGAACTCGGAGACCATTTTTGTCTCTTTGGTTGAAGTCTACAAGCCACTACTGGCACGACTGACCAAGGACGGGTTCGCAGCTCTACGAGCTTTGAACAGGATTTCCCGTAGGCTTTTATGGGTTACGGCAAATGTTCCCGATGACCCCCTAGCTCCAGAGTATGGTGTGGCCCAGGGCTTCTTCCGCACGCTTCGGGGGGAACAGCCCAGCAATCACTTCGTCAATTTGAGCGTCGACAGCGAATATGACCTTGATACTGTCGTTAGCGGTACTGCAAGGGTTCTAGAGGCATCCTTTGGCTCTGCTCAATCGGATGAGCTGGAATATGTTATGAGGGATGGGATCCTGATGACGGGGCGTGTTGTTGAAAATTCCGTCAGCAACAATGCTCTCCACCGAGTTCTTTCGCCCCAGGTTCAGAAGATCCCTTGGGGTGATGCTGGTCCTTTAGAGCTCTCTTTGAGTGGCAAGGAAGTTGATAACTCTGTGCAATTCGTGCAAGACACGACTTATCGGACTATTGTTGCTTCCGACGAGATTGAAATTGAAGCAAAGGCGTGGAGCTTGAGTCGGACTGATTCTCATGGTGGTATCTCCAGTGACAGCTGTGCAGGTTTGGTTACCCGAGTGGGCCCAGGCTGCGATGAATCTATCCGGTTAGGGGACCGTGTCTACATGTATGCTATCAATCCTCTGCGCAAATACCCACGAGCGCATCAAACCGCTGTTGTCAAGATTCCCGAAAGTGTGTCCCTGGAGACTGCCTGCTCAATAATTGGTCCTAAGATCGCAGCGTTTTATGCTATGATCGAGATTGCTCGAATTGAAGAAGGACAAACTGTTCTTATTCACTCAGCAGCCAGTGACGTGGGCAGGATTGCAGTTCGTCTCGCGCAGCAACAAGGAGCTCATGTCTATGCTACGAGTGCGTCTGTTAGACAAACAGACTTGCTCGTAAACGTCCTCAAGATACCTGCTGATAATGTATTTTCAAGCCGAGATCATCAATTCGCAGCAGACGTTTTACAAGCAACAGACGGAGCTGGAGTTGATGTAGTTCTGAATTCCCTGGTGGAAAAAGATATGCTGGATGAGTCTTGCGAATGTCTCGCACCTGGCGGACGATTTATCGCAATCGGTCATGTCAATTTTGCAGAGAATCTGACACTATCCCTGGGGATTTTGTCGAAGAACATCATCTTTTCGATCATCGACTTGGCAGATCTTCCCAAAGTTTTGAAACAACTGGCTCGGGATGCGTTTATATCGTTGATTGAAGCAAAAATCCAGGCCCCACAGCCGAAAATATTGTATAGTATTTCACAGGCGGAGGATGCCTTTAGGCTGCTTCAAGGGGAAGAAATGCTCGATCGGGTCATAATTTCCGCGGAATCTGGTGATGTAATTTCGGTAAGTTCAAGTTGTCTTCAAAAAAGTGAAACTTTTCTGAGTTGATAAACTGATCTTAATCTCTCTCTCAGGGGCTTATTGAGGCGCACGTCTCCCAGTGCTTTGACGATTCAGCTTCCTACTTAGTCGCCGGGGGCTTCGGTGGTCTCGGCATCGCAATAATAGAGTGGATGGTTGAGCGTGGTGCTAAGTATTTGATCATATTGTCACGGTCTGGTGCAAAATCGAGAGCTGCCATCGAGACTGTGACTAGATTGGTCGCCCGAGGTGTCAAAATACTGTCCCCGCGATGTGACTTATCCTCCGAGTCAAGTCTTACCAAAGCCTTAGAAGAAGCTGCACAAACAATGCCTCCTATCAATGGTTGCATTAACGCTGCCATGGTTCTGCAAGATGGTATCTTCCAAGAAAACATGTCATTTGAAAAGTGGGAGATTACGCTCAGATCAAAAGTAGAGACTTCGTGGAACCTTCACCGATTACTTCCCCGTGGACTTGATTTCTTCATTCTTCTTTCATCCCTTGCTGGGCCTGTCGGTATGATGGGAAGCTCAAATTATGCAGGTGGTTGCTCATTCCAAGATGAATTAGCCCGCTATCGTGTTGGCTTAGGCGAAGCAGCTCTTTCTATAGACATTGGCTGGATGCGCGACATTGGGATTATTGCTGAGAATAAAGCCTACCAGCGCCAGCGTCAGGATGCCGGGGATTTCCGGCCCATTGAAGGGTCTGAGCTTCTTGCCTTGCTCGACATCTACATCAGCCGCAAAAACTCTCAAAAATTGCCGGACGACACCCAAATTCTTCTTGGTCTGCTCACGCCAGCCGACCATCTTCTTGAGGGAAACACGCCCCCTTCAATGCTCGGAAGACCTCTGTTTTCTTCATATACATACCTTCCAAACTCAGGAACGATTGATCTCTATTCTTCCACCAAGAACTATAGTTCTCGCTTCCGACAATCTACTGATTCTGGGGAACGCGTTCAGATCGTCCTAGAAGCACTTTCGGCGAAGCTAGCACGTACCATGTCTATTTCTGTCGAAGACGTGGAGCCCAGTAAACCACTTTCTAAATACGGCGTCGATTCGTTGATGTCTGTGGATCTGCGCAACTGGATTGGTAAAGAATTCGGGGCTACTGTTGCCGTCTTTGATATCATGGGTGAAGAACCGCTCGCCAGTATTGCCGACTTGGTTGTAGCCAAGACTATCCTTTAGAGCGGACGCCGAATGTCATTCTAAGACAGTTGAATTGTTCGAACGCTTACCAAACTTTGATTTTTCTCTATTTTGCGAATGTGCCGAGTTTTTCATATAGGAATCGCAGATGACACCATATATAATGAACAGAAGGGCGCTACTTAAATGTTATTTTCACGTTGAATTCATGATCATCCCATATATGTATATGTTTCCGTGCAAGAGCGCGCGCGCACTTTCCTTATCTTATCTTATCTTATCTTATCCTACTAACTACCCTCCTTACCTTATCCCTTTTAAGTGATCACTAACCCTTGAAAATTTGGGAAAGTCTATTTGACCTTCTTTCCATCTTAATTGAAGCTATTTTCATATTGTAGTGACCGGTTAAAATTTGCAATTTTTAGTATTGGTATTCCTTAGACGCGCCCGGGAGTCTTATCGGGCGGTCAGATATGGCCAAAAAAAAAGTTCTGTCGTTCAGGTTTAAACTTGTAACAACAAAAACCGAACTAATATAATTAGACTACTTAGCTATCCAGCAATTTTACTGAAGCTTAGCTATAGAACTATATATTGTTACTAGAATTATATTTTTAAACACTTTATTCCTATCTTTTCTTGACTTCCTATATATAGTTATAGTAATAGTAAAGACTATTTTCTATAGCCAAATAAACCTTTAACCTTCTATCTCTTATTAATTATCTATTTCCTACTTAAGTAATTACTAACTACTACTCTCTAGTAGATAAGTCCCTTTAGTAGATAAGTTCTATAGGCTTCTAGGATCCTATAGCTAGACTAATACAATTAGTAAGATGTTTTTAGAGGAAATAAGAGACCTTTATCTTATATTCATCCTATTATCGGAGTTTTCTATAGTCTCTACTTCTAGGTATAGTTTTTTTTATTTTTTTTATCCTATTATATTGTCGTTAGTACTTTTTTTAGTCTTACAGATTCAGGATTTTCTCTATCTCAGCCTATAGTACCTAATATACTTCTTTAAACCTCTCTTATCTATTAGATACTTCCTTATCTTATTTAACTACTAAATCTAACTCTTACTTCTAGGTAATTAGTTCTAGACTTATTAGAGATACTGTTAAGGTTGACGTCAAAGGGCTAGGCAGATAAAGAATAATGATATTAGATAGAGTTCTTTCATAAAAGTTATACAGAAACTAATCCTTAGAAGTCTACTACTTCCAAGCATTCATGCATTTTATACTAACCATAGTTCGTATGCTTCACGTGAGAGGTCCGGGGCTGGAACCCTCGGTAAGTCATGCGCCCGTTCTAATATCAACATGCGTCATTCGTTGATCTTTCCTTTGGAATATCAATATGCATGTATGCCGTAACAGAAATACAACATTATAATGAAACAACATTTGATTTAAGATCCAAAGCCGCGTTTCTTTTGCGCTTCAATTGCGTTCGGTCTCAGCTGCTGATGTCTGCTTTCATTTCCATACCAAGATATTCGCGCATCCTCCTCCTTCCCGCCTAGCCGCCGCAAACTGGTTCCCAATAGATGGGGATCTCCGTGGTCAATCCCGGCTCAATCAATCTTTTTATTTTGTTCCTTGAGTTCCGGGTGTCGTCATTCCTCACAAACACAAAAACGTTTAAGAAGTGCTATAAATTCTAATGAGCGTTATTTTGGTGTTGTAATAAATCGGGCGAAGTAGGATAGAGATCTATTGTGTACTTTTAATGATCCAATGATGCTGGCTAAGAGGGTCAAAGTAGGTCTTACACATACCAATATACTTCCACGTATAGCTATAATCAGAAACCGGCTTTTCCAGAGCAATAATTACCCGAGCCGGACTGAATGGAAGTACTCTTTTTTTGCTCTAGGAATAAAAGTAATAGAATAGTATAGGGATTTTTAGGTTAGTTTGTATATAGTCTTCTCAGGTTCGTAAACAAATCAGTCTTCTTTAACTCAGATACTTTGCTAATAATAACTCATTCCTCGCGGAGTGAGTTATCTAGCTTACCTTGGCTAAAGACCACGCCTGGGCGCGGTCCCGACTCCTTGTTGTTTATAAATTCCATTGCATGTTGAACGGTGTCTTCCTGCAGAGCTCCTCGCAGCTCACATTATAATTTTTAGAACCCCTTGTATTTAGTCACCTTGAACCCTGCTACGTCGATAATAAAGCTGTATATGAATGTGAAGGCCGATTCGGGAAAATATGCATAATATACAAAGCTGAATAGCTAATAGTAGAGCCTATACCAGGTTCGTGGGTACTAGGCGACTACCATCTTGCACTTACACTTACGCTTACACTTGCTTATATATGCTTTTGCTTTGTCTTTTAATCTTTTACATTTTTTTGCCCAATCAAAAATGAATAGCTTAAAGCCCTACTTCCCTTGGAAGGAGTCTTCGAGTTGAAACTATATCGTGGGCCAAACTTGAAGATAGCGATCGGAAAACTTTTTGAGCCGCAGGACTAACTAGTACGTCTCAGCCTGTGAAAAGAGTTTCTGAACAGTCAAGGACTCCATAATGCGAGAAGTGATACATAATCCTTGTCTCCTAACCCACTGACCACGGCCTGTTGTAACAGCTGCAGCGTGGTAGCTGTTATTTGGAGAGGGTAATTATATGCCTGGGCAAGAGTTATTGCTTTTGCCTACATTTTGCATCAGTAAAATTGGCTTGAATCTCATAAGAAATAAACTGACCAGTATGTTTCTTGACTGTACTAAAGTACGCATCATTGTAGAATTTTTCTCCATTATCCTGGACGCAATGACCTCGAAACTTCGACTTGTACCCGCTGCATTCGAAATGATTGGGGCCAGCGACTTAATAGAGAGATCAAGCTTCATAGCAAGAGCAAGAGATTCAACTGCTGTTACCCCGTGAGTAATTTCTAGCATATTGCATATCATTTCAAATTTTTGTTGATCATCTGCGTGGCTCTTCTGCTGCGCGGCGGCTAAAACCAGTGACAAATCATGTGGAATGAATATTCGGACTAAACCATAATCATCTTCTTTTTCATATCCAGAGAGAGCAGCAAAGTTATAAAGTTGCTCTGCCGCAGTAGCGACATAAAGCGGAATGTTCTGGCTGAGGCCCTCCGAAGTGACGATCCGCTGAGGCCATGTTAGTAATTTTCAAAAAAAAGATATGATTAAATGAAAATAAACACCCCGATTTGCTACTAGAGAATGTAACATACCATATCTTTAACGAAGATGCCAAGTGCAGAATGGGGTGACCAGTCATCGGCGAGCATGTGTGGTACTCGGTTCTCAAACATCCAACTATGTGCAGGACTATTCAACACCATTTCATATAACCGCTGTGTATTCAACCCCATGGTAGCGGCTAGTCCCATAATCTCGGCTGCAATTGCAATATGAATACCTGCAAGATGCTGATTGATAAGTTTGACTTTGTTCGCACTTCCCAAACCCCCTTCGATGTTGTACAATGCTTCGCCGAGAGACTGCAAAACTGGCTGGGAAATTCTCATTGTACCCTCGGGGCCTGACGACATAATCGTCAGCGTGCCCCGAGTGGCACGAATTGTCCCACCGGATACAGGGGAGTCGATGATCTGTATATCTGGCCTTGAAAAGCGGCGGTGGACTTGGCTCAAGACCTCTTGGGGGAAACCCGGCGCAACGGTGGAGCATAATATGACGATTGCATCCTGTTTCAGGCCAAAGATGGCACCCGTTGATTCTGTGAAAAACGCCTGATCTATTTGCGTGGAGTTTGCCAACATGCAAATAAAGAAAGAGGCATCTTGGACACATTCTCTGGGACTTGAGGCGGCGGTACCGCCCATGGCTAGTAGTCTCTCGAGTGCCATTGGGTCTAAGTCGAATCCATTGACAGGAAACCCGTCCTCGAGTAGGTGTATAGCCATCCCTAGCCCCATAGCTCCGAGGCCGATGAATGCAATCTTTGGCTTGTTACGCGTTGAGATTCTCGTCATGATGGTTATATACGAAGCTCGACAGAGACCAATGAAAGCGACCGAAGTGAATGGCTGTTCACATGTACAGCAAATGTTGTTTACTTGCGTTAGAACTCACAATATTCACGATTGCTACTAACATACAGGACGTAGTATTTACTTATCATTCCATCTTTACGGATTGGTTCCAAACCCTTCAAACATTCGAGACAGTGACAGTAATATTGAGCTCCACACTCCACCACTTTCACTCACTCCACTCGACTCCACCATCCACCCATTCCACCCATGCCAATTCTGTTCACTTTTTGTATGCTGCCCTATCATACTCGCTATGTGCCCAGAGGGATCATGAGCCTAATAACTCGTATCTCAAGTAAATATTTTGCCCCACTATAGAGCGTTTTTCAAAACACAATTAGGGAATAGGTGGAAGCTGAGTCTTGGTCTTGGACAGCATGAACGCAAAGATAGAATGCTATGCACAAAGTGTCTTATTTGAGAAGATTATTCGGTGCTTACTCAATTGTAAGATTTCCCCCTGTTTGCTTCCAGGTTGTTAGAGCACCGTCATAGTGCTCGCAGCGATGAGTGTATTTGACTAGTCCCCAAACCATTTACCTTTTCGGTATTCTATATGGCGTAATCAAGATCTGACTATGATTTGTTGGCAAGTAATAAGAAGGTCATCTAGAGATACCGATGACAGCTAGATACTGAAGTCGCTTCTGAGTGAGAAACATCAAATGGAATGACCAGAGACTAAGCAATACTGCATAGGGCCCATTTTAGAGCCACTAAGATACATGAGTACAGTAAAGATAGTATAAAAGAAGTTCATTTTTCCAGAAGAGCTCAAGCCTCAGGATATCCTGCTTCCATTCCTTAAGTCCCATCGCACAGATTGTGTTCTATTAGAGCACATAACGGAAGGCCGGCTGCTCAAAATCGGTTAAGTCTAAGAACTCACTACCAACAGCAGCGTTCGCAGCGTCTGGATCAGTAAGCGCCTGCCGGTCACGTCGCTTATTCTCCATAACATTAATCAGACGGATTAACAGCAAGGTCACCGCTGCCAGAGCGTACATGACAGCGACCATCAACTTGCCATCGAAATACTCAGGGGCTTGATCCGAGCGGAAAGTCTGCGGTCCAATCCAGTTTCCGACAGCATATGCCAGTATCTGTAGACCGTTCACGGTTGCTTTCTTGGTGTAGCCCAGTGTATTGTTAGAGATCATCACCATAATCAAACACCACGAAGTTCCAGCAGCGCCGATAAGATAATAGCCGATCAATAGTCCAGCTTTGGCATGAAGAGGGAGGACAATCATCAAAATTCCGCCGACCATGGGTATCAAAATGGCAATAACGGCAAAGATAGTTCGGTCAAGATATTTGTCAGAAAGGTATGTCAATCCCAACTTGCAGGTAATATCAACAAGACCCATTGGCATATTAAGCATGAGGGACATGCGATCGGAGAAGCCAAAAGAGCTGATAATGAGAGAGCCGAATGTGGTTATACCCCCATTTGGAATATTCATTAGTAGCGAGAACAGCACATAGAGATAGGTGCGCGCGTCCCGAAAGGCTTCAAAGAAATGTGCCCATTTCCATGTCTGACTTCCGATTCCCTGGAAATTACCCCTAATGCGATCAACAGCTATGAGCTTCTCGCGATGACTGAGGAAATTTGCCTGGATTTGATTGTCGGGCATGAACCAAAAATAGAGGACGCCAGTGATGACGGTAGGTATGCCGAGTACCAGGAAAAGTATCTTCCACACAGCAATATCAGCCTCTTGTACACCTGACAGTCCATAAGCAATTAAAGCTATAAGGATCTGAGCCACGCCGTTGCAAGCTAACCAAAAACCCATCCGCTTTCCCTGCTCATCCTGTCTATACCAGCAGGAGGTGAACAGAACGAAGGCGGGAGTTATAGTCGCTTCAAACGCGCCGAGGAAAAAGCGGACACAGAGGAGACCCGCATAATTATGAGTGGCGACATGACACAGCAGTACGACACCCCAAGCTAGAATATTGAGCGAGGTATATTTTCCTAACGGTAGTCGACGAAGCAGATAAGTGGTGGGAAACCTAATCCATCATTAAAATGCGTGAAGTAGAAGCAGGGACAGTTGAACGTACTCCCAGAATATATACCCAGCGTAGAAAATACTTGAGACCCAGCTGTATTGTTGTGAATTGGATTCCAAATGAGTATCCTCACGTATTCCCATCAACGAAGCATAGTTCAAAGATGTCTTGTCGGCAAACTGAATCAAGTAAACCCAGCACAATAAGGGCATCAACACTCGATCGATCTTGGATAGCACCCTGCGGGATTCTTCGGGTGTATATTCGATATTCTCTGCATCCAGAAACTGTAAGGCTGGATCGATGTCTCGTAGCTCTTCATGCTTGAGATCGCCGTGTTGAACGTCAGTGCCAACTTGCTCCATGTCATAGCCTGGAAAAACTTTTGACGGCTTCTGCCCGAGAGGTAGCGCGGTCATCTTGCCTTATTTTTGAACGACCCGTCTTGTCAGGCCCGAAAATTTAACGGAGACATCATAACTCCTTAAATGCTCCGTTGAGCCCTCCGAATTAGTGAGCGATAGGCGATTCCCCAGATTTCAAAGGATCCAACAAAGCTTCAGAAATGATAACAGTTTGCGGGGGTGGAGCTCCATCGATTGCCACGGTTCTTATCGCTATCTGTTGCAGTGCTATCCGGATCAAACTATCTTCAGCCCAGACAAGATACGGGCTTCGTGTAGGAAGGTTTGAATAAGACCCACCTGTAACCAGATGACCCGGGGCCAGTCTGGCCGCCCTGGCGGATGACGACTGTTAGATACTGGCCTGAGCTGGAGAAGGAAGCGCTTCCCCCTCAGCGAGAAGCTTGGTGATACAAGAAGGATAAAGAAAAGAAATTTGGATAGGAATGTACCCATTGATGTTGTGGTCAAAACGAGCTAGCGTTAGCCGGTCTCTATCTCTATAGGGATATAGTACCCCCGCAGAACAATAAATCTGGGTTCAATTCACTTGATTCCAAGCATTGAAGTTTTTCTCCCCAATAATTGGCTTGTTCCACATGTAGCTAAATTTAAGTTTGATATCATATCATATCATGAATTGGATTGAATTGCACTAATTGTTTCCTTGCCGGCTATTCTGACTCCAAAACGACATCCCCGCTTCCATCCGGCCGACCCCATAGATAGCTGAACTATCTAAGCACTCACCGGCATACTCACGTGCAGTGTTTAACCTCTTTGAAGCAGTTTCAAGCGTGTGAAGACGTATATTATGACCGCCAGCAATAGCGAGAGCGTGCTTCATGTCCTTGGATGCAAGGGCAGCTGCAAAGCCAGGCCCCGTCTCCAAGGGAGGTGCGTAAGCGCCACTCGTGATCCGCTTAGAATAACTTTGCAATACTGATCCAAACATATTGCCGATAAATTCTTCTATTTGCTGAGTGCCAATATCTGTCACTTCCGCAAAGACTTGTGCTTCAGCAATGACCTCCATGAAGCTGATCACGAGAATATTTCTTCAAGATGAGGAGAGCTTAGTCAAAGAATCAATGGTAACATAAAGTGGAAACTGATAGACTTACCCTGAGATTTTTAGTAGACTTGACTTGCGCACGTCCTCTCCCATATCAATGATGCTGCGTCCCATAATATTGATTATTAGCGGTCTGATGGTCTCGACTGCTGTAGCGGGACCCGCCACAGCAAATATGAGAGTTCCAGCGGCTGCTACAGTACTTGCACCAAATACTGGTGCTGCAACAAACGAAGCACCATAGTCATTCAGATGTTTCGCTGCCCACTCAGCTGTCTCTGGGTGAACTGTAGACGAATCGACGAAAATTTTGCGTTCTAGAGAAAAGTCCATGGCAACAACATCCTTCACAAAATCAACGAGAACGTCATCTGTGGAAAGCTGAAGTTCGTTAGCCTCTTAATACCCCGCAAATTTGAGACGACAAAGAGGAAGTCGCACTCACCATTGTAAAAATCACGTCTGAATTCTGAACCATCGTGCCGAAGTCTCCAGGTACAGCCCCTGCATCACGAAGAGCATCTCCTTTCGAGAGCGTCCTATTGCTGTAGTGAAGCGGAGGCAAGTTATTCGCTTGAAAATACTTCTGGAGATTCAATGACATTCCAAGGCCCATAGATCCCAGGCCATACTATCAGATGTTAAATCACGTGGTCGAGATATTGGTCGGGTGTTCAAACATACCCAGCCAACTCGTCGCGTAGATGAGGTCATTTTCAAGTTGTTTTCAAAGAGTGGGCTTCGAAGAATATTTGGTATTCGTACGGAGTCCATATATCTCACGTGGCTGATTTAAATTCGCGGTAGAACACAGTGGAAGCGAAATGTGGCATGAAGCACAAGTGGAGCTCCACAGCCTCCACTTGCTATGAAGCAGAAGCGACGCCGTTGGTAAGTTCGTTTAACACAGCCAACATCGAGGGCCCAATACCCCACACGAATCTTTGCTGGCAAAATTTTTTGATAAGATTCGCAAACAATGACTGTCCCTCTTCTAAAAGAGTGGAAAAGGCTTCCCGATTCGTCGACCATAAACGTGAATCGCGAATGCTCCGGTCATGCTCGGTGGCTTGGGAGCAGAGCAAAGTGGACTCCATGAGTGTGTTAAAGATCAACATACAAGACTCGGGTGTTCTTGGAAGATCATTGAATGTATCTATATGTAGGTGGATCTCAGTCGTTGCTCGTCTGAGCGCCTCCCAGATACACAATAGAATGCCGTAGCTGGCGACAGTGACCCACGGTGCTTCATGAGTGACCTTGGCCGGGTCTTCGCCAAAAATACTCGAAAGCGCAATAGAGAAGTCACTGAGTAAGGCAAGTACACCTTCGTTGCCGCCAAAATGAAGGGGCACCAAAGGTGCAGATCGTCGGATTGCGACAAAATTGCCTCGCGTAAGATGGGTAGAAGCAGCCATTCCAGCAATCAAGCTGTTGTCAACAATACCTCCAATAAGCAACCTATCAGGTCGACATAGGCTAACCTTGAGAGAAACGATGAACAACTCGTTTGTTCTCCATAGAAAGAAATGAGGACTTTCACTCGCAGAAGTCATATTCTTGACAATTCTCCCAATGTTTCGTATCGCCATATGAAAACTCTTAGTCTGGTTCTGAGTCAAGATATGGAATGGGTTTGGGTCAGAATAACTTGGCGGCATTTGATAGTAACATCGTGTAAAGTCCCGCACCAAAGCTTCTAGATTTGTAAGCACGCAAAATGTAGTAAATGGAGATGCCTCTAGCGAGGATAATATATCGACACCAGGTGTTTCAGTCATCAGGTTCTGCGTCGCGATTGTTAAGGAAGCCGTTGCTAGTCCGCGTGGCCGGTGAAGCAAGTCATCGGTGAACGTGAATGCCGAGACTCCAAAGTATTCGTTGAACCTCCGAATCCATATTTCAGGATCTTTTGCCTCCCATAGGCTCGCAGGAAAGGGAATCTCCCACCCAAGTTCCATTGAAGACATGAGTGGCCTAGAGTTGCAGGGCAAGAATGCGTGCGAATCCAGGAATACTAATGTGTAGAGCGACAGTCTCATGGATTCCGCAGCTGCGTAGGAAGTCCATCGAGCATATAGCGTTTGTGATTCACTTCCTGTAGTATACGCGGAGTCATACAACCAGGATTGTGACTCTGGCATCGCAATTTCTTGCTGCGAAAGACCGATCTCGCGTACAGCCTGCGCTTAGGTTAACAAAATCTCGAGAAGAGAGTGCAAAGGGTAAAAGATAAAGTACCGACATCAACAAGCTGTCGCAACATCTGTCGTGCAGTTTTGCTCTCAACTGCGTCTTTTGTGTAAACGCCATATATCATGTAGAGTATCCATGCTTGCATAACCCAAGCTTGCCTGATTTCGCCGCAATCGTTGAAGACCTGTCTCAACCGTGGTTAGACCATCATATCAAATTAAAATGGGGGTCAAACAGTAATAGTGCTCAGTACCATACTCCGAAGCTCCTGTTGTCCACTCTGCCATATCTCGCTACGCCACTGCGCTTGCTCATCACTGGATGGGCTTGACGAAAACAAGCTGCCAATGATAATTATAGCTTTCAGTAATAGTTTTGGCGCCGTCGACGCTGTAAATGTAGGTCGATGTAGTAATGGTAAAGATGGATGGAAATGCTGAAAGTAGTTTTTGATATTGACTTCACAATTGCTATGGCCCCTGCTAGTGGTGCTGCGTTAGCCAGAGACTTCCTTCTGTACGATAAAAGATTTGAACTTGAGGAGGGAAGGCATACATGGGCGAGTGGAATTGCGTTTCTTGAGGTATGCTATTATCAAAGGGACTGTGCTCCTCCCAGAGAAGTTCATCGGGGGTAGCATTTGCAGCCGACAGTTCAGCCGAAGCCACAAGTGATGTCATGTCGACCGTTTCCTGAGGGATCTGTTCCAGTTGGAGCTGTGACTGAGTGGAATGACCCAGAGATATTTCAACCTGGCAGCGGCCGCGGTGTCGTTTGAACACATCACTGCATGGTTGTAAGTAACAATGAAACGAAAAATGCAAGGATGAGCAAGACCTTCGGGTGAAACCAGCGTGACATCTATCGCATTCAAAATCATGTCTTGTGGGGCCATGATGCCCTGAAATATAACAAAGAATTACTATCTTCAAGCACGATTGCCTTTAATTTATAGAAACTTACGAGCGCGCTTATGTCGTTGTAGATTTTCCTAGACACGGCCGTCCTACATCAGATATTGACAGGAAAGGAAAGAGAAGAGATTGACACTTACGTTCCTTGTGAATAGTTTCGAACATTCGTCGCACGGGAATGGGCGACTGCGACTCTGTCTCTCTCCCGTTATCTCTGCACGGGCTGCCATTGGAGCCGTTTCACTTCAGTCACTTGAGACGAATGGAGCAGGTAGAGAGACCTCGGTTGACGTCTCCTGCTGTGTTCGGGTGTCACTGATAGTCCATTTGTTGTTAAATGACGATGGCCGAGGAGTTATCCAAATCGAGCATCAGAGATGCGTGTGAATCTACCAACGGTATGGAGTAGACTCTCAATCAGTGAGGACAGCCTCTCGTTGGCTCATTGTGCAGTATGTAATCAACGCACGGGCCCACATGACATAACCAGTCATCCTAGGTCACATGACGCCTCAGGCCTGGCAGTCTTGGCGATCCACTTTCAGCCCCCTGGAGGCGTGTTCAGCTCAATAACTAGTTCAACGCGTGATTAATTAAGGATTTCGTTATGATTTTAATCTATAATTTGTAGTTTTCGATTCTGCACTTTTTATTGCGATTTGCCCCAAGGTACCCCAGTGACTGAATTTACCGCTTACCATGGCTCCTATCAGATTTCTTTATCCTCCTCAAGTGCCGAAATACGCTAAACTACATCGAGCAATGTTTTACGAAGTATGCTCGTATATACTGAGAAAGTTAACATACAAGGCGTTCTTGAAACTTAATTTTAGGGTCTATTTACTCGAGTGCCCTCGAATATGACTATGATATAAATAGAGATAAGGCCAGTACACTGAGGGGTGTACTTTAATGGCCACATGTAAAAGGCATGGCTACATGTCTTCCGACTGACGCAATAAGGGTTATCTTGATGCAATGGGGGTCTATGGACCCACTGTTTATATTGAAGAAACTGCAATAAAGCAGACTAAAAGCTGCATATCCTCTCTAAATAACCCTGCATCTCATTTCTTATATCCAATCGAAGTAGTATACTGTTCAGACAAGCGCAAGAAGAATGCTTGGCGCGTCCGGGGATTTACCGTCCAGCCCCGGTGGAGCGCCCGCTCTCCGTTATCGTGGCCTCCCCGTAGGCCGATTACGACGCTCCTGAAACTTCACTCGACTCGCCCCCCCCATCGTCACTCGAGCCTTTCTCTCGCCGAATTCCACCTCTTGTCACTCTTTACCTGGCTCCGATGTGTCTCTCCTGGTCGATTCCCCATTTATTGTCCACCGTCGCCAACCACCGCCCGCTCCGATAAACGCGCGACCCGATCTCCGCCCATCAACCCCCCGTAAATTGAGATACTGGTGCGATCTCGTGACGAACAACTTGTGTTAGGGCGGGGAAGTCTTCCAACATACACAAAATGACTGTCGCTTCCTCTCATACCACTGCTCGGATTATTTCGGTCATTGCCGGCACTCTAATTGCCTTATCTTGCGGAACGAATGTACGTGTCTCCGGAATTTCTTTGGAAACACGATAGCTAATCGGTCAATTCGGGAATATAGTATGCATATTCAGCATGGGCCCCGCAGTTCGCCCACCAGATGAAGCTTTCTTCGACCGAGAGCAACTTGATCGTGAGTCGCGTGACATCTCCGTTTTATACGATAAACTCCGGTACTGACGGCTTGGCAGGGTGCGGCGGGAAATTTGGGAATGTACGCCATGGGAATCCCAATGGGTCTATTAACAGATTCAAAGGGCCCACGACTCTTGATCCTGATCGGATCGATTTGTCTATGCCTAGGATATTATCCAATTTATCTTGGTAAGTCGCGATCGTCTTGGGTAATCGATTTGTAACCAAGCAGATGATCTAACATACATTAGCCTACCAACATGGTGAAGGATCGGTCCCCATTATCTTCTTGTGTTTCTTCGCCTTCCTGACTGGTACTGGTGGTTGCTCAGCATTTGGTGCTGCCATTAAAGTTGGTATGTCATAAACTATACCCCTTATCTGATCCTTGTATCAAAACTAACGAACCTTCTTACAGCGGCATCTAACTTTGGGGAGAACCGAGGTACTGCGACTGCATTCCCATTAGCTGCTTTCGGTCTGAGCGCTTTGTTCTGGTCCAATGTGTCGACACTCATCTTCAAGGATGACACCGGCCGATTCCTTCTCCTTCTAGCCTGTGGAACTACTATTCTCTCCTTGGTGTCTATTCCATTCATGCGAATCTTCCAGAACCCTTCGGATGAGACCTATTCCTCAGTTCCCAACAACGAAAACCCAGATGTTCCCGAGTCACAAAGGCTGCGCCGAAGCAGTATTGTGATAGAGCACCCCGATGACGGCCACGATTCCACCGGATTTGACCATGCACACTCGGCGCATGCACGCAGTCATTCAACTGTTTCGAACAACCGTATGGGTCCCTCCCACATTAATGAACGCGATGAAAACTCGTCATTGGTGCACAAACCCGATGGCAGGCCATCATTTGATACCCTGGACGATGACTTCCTTGACGATATGGCCGTAGAAGCACACCACCCCGACATCCGCGGTCTGGCCATGCTCAAATACGCCGAGTTCTGGCAATTGTTCCTGACAATGGCTCTCCTTTCTGGAATTGGTCTTATGACCATAAACAACATCGGAAACAGCACCAAGGCTTTGTGGCTATACTACGACGATAGTGCGACACCAAAGTTCATCCAGCAGCGCCAGGTTATGCATGTATCTATCCTGTCTTTCGGAAACTTCCTCGGCCGCCTCCTGAGTGGCATTGGGTCTGATATCCTTGTCAAGAAACTCAACATGTCTCGTTTCTGGTGTCTCTTTATTTCCGCGGCTGTCTTCACCCTCACCCAGTTGGCTGGAGCATCTATCTCGAACCCCAACACCCTTGTCATCGTCTCAGCCTTCACTGGTGTTGCATACGGCTTTTTGTTCGGTGTCTTTCCCGCTCTGACCGCTCACACCTTCGGTATCGGCGGTCTCTCCCAGAACTGGGGAACTATGACCCTGGCACCAGTTTTCAGTGGTAACGTTTTTAATCTTATTTACGGCACAGTATATGATCGTCACTCTGTTGCGGGGCCCGAAGGAGAAAACCAATGTCCAGACGGGTTACTCTGCTACCGCTCTGCCTACTATGTGACCCTTTTCTCCGGCCTTTGTGGTGTTGTTGTTTGTCTGTGGAGCATTCGACGCGAGTCTCAAATCCACAAATCACTACACAAGAAGGCTGATCACCGAATTGCGTAAATATCAACATTTACGAACAGAATCGAGTATCCAATGCTTGTATTTCAATATATCCGTTGCTTACACAAAGCAACAACATCCTCAAGCTCTTACATGATTATGTACGAAGAGCCTATCTACGATCTGCAATGGCTGGCCAAATTTCTCATCGGGTCTTCAAATCAAAGACCTCGAATTTCAAACCATGCATCCTTTTGATTCTTTTCTCTTGGTCCGCCTCTTTTAGACGTGATACTCCGTGCATCTACTGCATCTTTCACTTTCTTCTTCGAAAACTTGGTTATTGGCGTTGCATTTCTTTTCTTTTCTTTTCTTTTCTTTTCTTTTCTTTTCTTTTCTTTTCTTTTCTTGCTATTCATTAGCAATTAATATCGAGACTGTACATGATTCTTCGATCTACATTAATGATTCATTTCATTCCATTCATTCCTCTCTAAACATTTATTCTCCCCGAAGTCGCATATGCGACCTTGAACAACAGAAACGGCTATTTATCGCCGTTTACGACCCCTTGAAACTGTGTATATCTCTTGAGCCCCCGTTGCTCTCAGTAGGTTAGCAACTTTCATATTGCGATTCTCAGTAGCGATCTTTAGTTCCATCGAGCCCCTGGGAGTGTGAATGTTTGCTCCTGCGACTAAGAGCCTGTCGAGAGTAATTATATTGCCATGTGAAGCAACAATTTCCAGTAATGACGGATTGCTCGGGATATTCACACCTGCACCTGCACCTGCAGCTATAAGCACATCAAAAATCTGTAAATAAGATTTTTCGATAGCAATCCTTAATAGTGAATCACCATCTCTAACACTAGTGTTGACATCTGCCCCTGCAGCTAAGATCCTCTTGACGGTGTCTAAGTAACCTTTTTCGACTGCGTGCTGTATTTCTGTTCTATGAGTGACTGCAGAACGAATAGAAACATCTGCACCTGCATCTAGAAGCCTTTGAACAACATCTATATGACCAGAATCAGCAGCGAGTAGTAGAGCTGTCTCGCCACCACTGCTGCCGTTAACATCAGCTCCCGCGGTGAGAAGCCTATCCACAGCGTATAGATGCCCCTTCCAAGCAGCGGCTTGTAGTGGCACCCGCACACTTCTTTCTATATCGGCTCCTTGGCCGTTGGGAATTGCTCCTGCGACCAGGAGTATATCAAGGACATCTGGATAGCCACATTTTGCGGCGAGATTGAGTGCTGTCCATTTATCTCCGCTCGCGTTTAGGTCTGCTCCTGCGGCTAGAAGCCTCTCAACGACACTTGGATGATTAAATTGAATAGCAGGATGTAGTAGCTGGTCTATATCTTGCTTGGTGGCGCCGTGCAAACTAATATCGAGGAGTGTGTGATCTCCTTCCATTGCCGAGGCTTGTTGTATCTGGGGTATGATCGATGCGGAAATCTTTCTCCCGGTATAGATTAGACGTATAAATAGTGTTTATTTTTGAGAGCCCAGCGTACCATGATAAGGTCATCCGGCTTGAAAAGTCTATCTCCCCATGGATAGCTGACGTGCTCGTGGCCGTGAATGAGCATATTCTTCCAAGGATCCCACGTTTTATATATGCTTTTCTGAAACTGTGATGTGTGATGAATCACGTTGACTGATGAATATGCCAAGTAATGGTGCTTAAGCTGAATTTTCCTCGTCGCCGACATTGCATAATTCCGCTGCAAGTTGGCCAGTGTTCCAGCGACATCAATACTCGCTAGATTTTCTTCCGAGTCTGCTTTAAGCCCTGCTATGCGTTGAAGATAATCATACAATCTTTGCTCATTGTCCAAAGCTTTTCGGGCTATCTCAATGGGCTCGATACCAAGCCTCGGGGGAGACTTTGGCTTTTGAATGATTTTCGTTTTGAAATCGTTGAAGTTCAGATATGTAACACAAATCTCGCCGGCGTAGTGATCGATATCCTCAATATTGAACTTGAGATCGTGAAGCGAAGCCTCAAAGCTTCCTTCAATGAGAAATTGTCGAACTATATGATGTGCAAACAGGACTATTTTTTTCTCTTTCGTCAACATGGATCAGGTTCTCACACAACGAATTTAGCTGATAAATATTGCAGGGCAGTTGTTCTGGTTTGAAGGATTCTTGACCAACTTCGATGAATATCGCTTCTTTGAGCTCTTCAAGAGTTAAGGGTCTTTTCGCAGCGATGACCCAGCAAAAACTTCTAAATGCTATATCTGTGTTACTTCGCGAGAAAATACGACGAAGGGCACGATTGAACGTTTCTGGAAGATCCTTGGGTAAGTTGCAGATAGACTGTCGGATGTCGTCGTCACGGCACTGCGAGCAGAGTTCATCAATTTGGAATGCGACCCAGAGAAACCTTGAGAGGTTAGTCAAGGCCCTATAGCCAGGGATATTCTAGTATTGTGACTTACATGCCATCTGCGCCATTTCTCAAGGCCTCCTTGATTTCTTCGATGAGATCCTTGTTTCCCACAACCAGCTCTTCGCTTTGCAGCTTTCCTTTGACAGCGCCCTCGATATAGGTCGATATGTCCGACTGGGCGCCCCGATAATTCATCGACACGCTTTTCAGTCTAGGAAATATTCTCTCTACTTCCCGCGATACGCTTTCGCGACCGGAGAAAAATACCCTTATATTTGTATCTGATTCGACAGACACAAGTGAGAAAAGCGCATTAAGAAGGTCCTCGCGCTCTCGTTTTTGACACTCATCCAGCCCATCAATTATGATATTGAGCCTTTTCAAACTCCTGGCTATCATGTCTAGCATTTTGACAAGATGTTCTCAGATGATAGAGTCCTCTGTGCCTCTTCTAGTAGGAAATCTACACCGTCTGGGAAACCTGCTTTGTCTAGTGCTTGCCATCGTATTGACTTGATAATATTCTCACTCTTCAATGATTCGTGGTCATCAAACCTCACGAAGAAGGAAACAAAAATTTCGGGGTCATGCTTCTCGATTAGAATCCGGTCAATCAGACTCGCGCTGTGAATGCTGAGTTAGTAGACACATGGTACGATAGTTCATCGTTACTATATACATACGCGAGGACTGTCTTGCCTGAGCCAACTGCCAAAAGTCAAAATTTCATATTGAAGTCGCCACAGGAGAATGACTTACTCTTGCCGGAGCAATAAATGACAGGACAGCCGATACCAGTAATCCAGTGATCAAACTCTTGTATCTCAAAAAGCCACTCTGCCGTTCCACCATGGCGCTTTTGTCGACTTTGCTTGAGAGGAGTCAGGTAATCGTGAGTTGAAAGGGAGCCAAGAAGCTCTTGTTTTCTTTTTTTGGCTCGTTGTATGTTCACCTGCCCCTGACCAGACTCCATTATGCTAAGCCTGTTTCCTGCCCTTGAGATAAAAGATCTCAGCTTATTTCTATCCTCTAATATCTCAGTCTCCTGTCCGGTGAGTTTATTATCTAGTTCCTGCTCATCACTCCGTACTCGAGCAGACCACAAATCGCACTCGAATGCCTCATGGCATTTCTGAAGTTCTTCCAGGCGAGGCTTCAATTCTTGCTCGAACGTAGCCCAGAGTGCTCCAAGGAGCTGATAGTGCCCTGCTTATTTGTTAGAGTTGACTAGATCATTCGAGAGATGTTTGATACGCACAGGGGCGTTGAACGTTTTCGATCAAATGTTTGCAGCAATATGTAACGGACGAAAAGAAATTAACGAGAGACTCTCGAAGCTCTGATGATGTCAAAAAAAATTCTTTGTAGTCTGTCGAAGATGGACAAAAAATACCAAGCTTCATAAAGAAGTTGGAGAGAGCCTCATAGTATGAAGGCAATTTGAATATCATCTACTATTGTTAGCTGAGTGAAACAAGTATAAGCCCCAAGAGAGTGTTTCGGGTGTAATCTCACATTGATTGTTAATTTCAGACTCCCCCACAATAGAACAGCAAGTTTGGAGGGCCATGACGGAAAACTTTCAACGGCTACACAGAACTTCCGAACGGATTGCAGAACTGAGTAAAATCTACTCCAATGCTGGTTCCTTTTCTGTTTCTGTTATTATAATCAAGTTGAGCAGTGAAAATGGGGACAGAATCGACGTTTGGAACTGCTCTGGTGCTACGTAATTCTTGAAACTGGGGACCGGAGAGACCACGTTGGAAATGGGAGATAGAATCTTGCAAAGGCTGCCACTGACCGTTGCGAACGGCTGCAACTAAAGACAAAGATTGCATATTCAGTCTTTCCTTTGATTTGGTGCTCAAAGAGTCGCTGCGACTTTTACGGATATCAGCAACCCGCATAGACGTCTCGGTGCCGTTGGTAAGGCTATATCGAGTTAACATGGACTTCGTGACTGAGGCTGCAGTGGCTGCAGCAAATTGGCTGCCATGACTTGTTATTGTGGCTGTCGGCATAATCTCAGACCCCTTTGACAATGATACTTGGGACCTCGTCCCAAATTCCAGCGCCTTCCATTTCAAAGGAAATGACATCGTACTGCTTTGCAACCTCGTCTCGGTGCTCTCCATACTTCATCACAGTATCTCCTGGGGCGATACGTCCGATAAAAACTTGCGGGATTTGATCCCGTTTCTGGAGGCCCTGTCTAGAAACTAGCTCTCTTTCGTCACAGACCAGCTCGGCACAAGGTGCTTTGGAAGCTTCCTCACAGAATGTTTCTATCTCTCTATGACAGAAGTTGCACGATGACCTTCTATGTTTGTGATGATAAGATGCTGCGAAAAGCTTATGCTCTTTAGCTCCAGGAGGGATATAACTATGTTGATAGCCCCGAGAAATGGATGCCTCTTGCAAAGCTTTCAGATATTTGGCTGCATCCCCCTGCAAGTCTCTTTTCCCAGGTTCAGTCCTGAAGTATGCGATGAGACCTCGAATATCCTTGCTTGAGCCGCGCAAAGAAGCAACTAACTCTTTTGGAATAAAGCTTCCAGGGTACTGTCTGCCAAAGTCGTATTGAATAACATCGTCGCTAACGACAACATCCCCGAGAAGTATCTCATGAATTCCAGGTGCACTACCGCAAACACCAACAAGGAAAGCAAGTCTTAAGCTTGCGTAACTTGTGCGCAGACAGGCTTCTGATCTTGCGACTGCGACTTTCCCCATACTTGGAAGAAGCATGAGAACGACGTTATGCATTCCGATCCGGCCATTTCGATACGTATTCGAATCTCCCGAGGTGTGTCCATACTGTTTGCCACCCTCGTCCCAGAACTCATCGACAAGAAGAGAAGCAGCGTCGTATTCAAGTGGTAAGGCGCAAATCATCGCTATATGAAAATCTCGAAGAAACAAGGGCCGGGTATACCTAGTCTCAGAGGATGCTGTGGAGGATGCTGACTGAAGCGACATATTGACGCCAGTGCATGCACCAGCTTTCTATCAACATGAGAGGAGTTCTTAGCGCCGAATGGAGGAGCACTATAGATCATGCTATAATGACCCCCTGAATCGAATCTGACAGACGGCCTGGGGTCTGAGAAGGAGAAGTTTCTAAAACACACGAACTTTCAGCTATTGGGTAGAGGCTTGGTGGCTAAAGCATAGCCACTAATAAATTGGTCTTCCCCGCCACGCTGTAATGCGGCGCCATGTTCACATACGATAGCCTCTTCTAATTGTGTGCAATACCATGTAGGAAGACGTGTAGGCGGGCGGTTAGATCATACGTAGTACGTGTATACGCTACTACCTATACTTCCAAGATTAAATTCAAGTTCTGGCATGTTCAATTTTCTTTACAAGGAACGGGATCCCTCATCTGGGCACTGAGTAGACTAGAGTATATAGATGACTTGTATGTACATGTAGTAGCAACCACCCACTTTTACGAAGTCTCTCCGGTTGATAAAGATACGCTGAAGCTTACGAGGAAATCTACTGGAAACTATATAAATTGTGGAAATACAAGGTATAGGATTCAAAGTCAATTTTAAGAAAAGGCGTGGCTCATTGATCCGTCAAACCAGCCAGAATAAACAAGCTCCCATCGCCACTCTATAAGGGCAATAACTAGCCAACAAAAGACAAGCTCCCATAGAAGACTGAAATGTCGATAAAGCAATAAACAAAACGTGCAATCAGTCCGTAGACATAGTAAACAATCGTTCCTACATTTTTTTGGGCCCGGTTTCGCCACGGTTGGCCTTTGTCCGACCTTCCCACTCCCTTCTTTCACGGATTTCCCTGAGTTGTGAGGAGTTTGTGAAGAGAGAAGACAGAACAGACGAGAAAGAAAGCAAAAAACAACAACTATATTAGAAGCATACTCGGAAATTTCGTACACAAACCCGTGGCAAAGAGCAGAATTAGGAGACCTCTTGCGAAACACCCGACAAGGATCGGAAATAATAAATAGGAGATTAGAAACAAAAGGTCGAGCTTTTTGTTGTGTAATGAAGAACAAATGAAGAAAGAAAATATTTCCAGCCACCAGTGACGAGAGTCGGAAGGGTATCAAAAAGACCAGGGAATATTGGAACGGACAAGCCAATAGCCAAGCTAACTTCAGGTTTCCTTAGGGAAGAAAGGTCCAAATGTACGGCGAACTGAACGAGCACCGCAAAGATTGAGTGGTGGGATTGGAGACTTTTCGTTTCTCAAGCGCTCATGGGGGATTTGGCTTGCGATGGAGATCCTTCGGGTGACTGTTCTACCACATCTGAGAGGCGAATCCTCTTAGCGTGAGGCTCCAAGCCGTCGCCTTCGCCAGTACCCAGCTGGCGTTCCAGATCACTGATCCGTCGCTTGAGCTCCTCCTCACGAAGCTGCGATTCATCCAGCGACCGGCGAGTACGAGACTCGGAATCACGGGCAATCATTTCCGACCGACGCGCACTGGCATCACTCTGTTCGAGTTCTGCGACCCGACCACGGAAGAGCTCATTGATCAAATCAAGTTCGCTGACGCGGGTCTTGAGAGATGTATTAAGGGCGAGCAGGCTTTCGTATGTCTGAGGAGAATCGAGCTGGCGATCGATAGCTGATGGAGAAGGTTGACGCAGCGGAAGAGAAGGAAGACTGCCGGATGAGTGGAGAGTACCGTCGCCTCGAGTGACACTATCGAACATGTGCTGGGGCGCGATGTTTGAGTTGTGCGCGTGCATGGAACCAAAACCAGGTGTCTCTGTTCGCGACAAGGGGGAGTTGGAGCGATCCGAGTGGCCTGGGGACATCTTACGCGACGGACGACGGTAGGCATGCGACCCTAGAGGCGGAGTGCCCGCATCGGATTGTGTCGCAAGACCATTAGCATCGAGAGGGCCGCCAGACTAGAAGATCGCAACGGAAGTCAGCAACTAAGGAAATTTCTTATCTCCAGTCTACAGACGAGAGGGGCGCAGGAAATTTTTTTATCTGCTGGTCGCATTACTCACCTTGCGTTTGGGGCCCTGTCCGGTCTTTACGCGATTGCGACTTTTGATCACATCGGTCTTCAAGCTTATCGGTCGAGGCCGCCCGTGCAATTTGAGGAATAATCCGCAGGCATTGCAAAGCACTGAGCCGAGTTCATCCCTGCGCCACAAAGGCGTGGTCGAGGTGCCACAGTTTTGACAAACCGGCTGTAATTGAGGTTGTTTGTTGTCAGCCAATGTGGTCGCCATGGTGGGAATGGGAAGACAGGTAGAGGGAGAACGAGATTAGAGATTGGGGATGGAGGAGTGCGATGATAAGATTGGGAGAGATTTGAACGGCTCGATAAGGAAGAGGCGCACGGATCGGGTGGTGCCAAGACCCCCAGCAAAGTTGCTGATAAAACGGCCCCGTGCAGAGATAAGGCCGCGATAAGACAACACCCATGAAAATCATGATAGATAGATAGGGAGCGATATGCGATAAATGGGGAAACAAGGATTAGGAGAATTAAAGGCCCACTTACAGGATTATTACCCTGGCCACCAGTTGTAGCAGCCGGTGATGAGGTCGCATATGTCATGTTGGCCATGCTCATATTCGCATTACTGGACTCGCTGATGGTAGAGAAAACCGGTTAGCCAATGGATTCGCGCCCATTTCTGCTGTGCCCATTGGATCCCTCACTGCAGGAAGGAGGGGTATCCAGCTGTCGACAGGAGAAAGCGTTTCGCTTTTGATATTGATAGGCTCTTGAGTAAAGAGATTGCGCCATTTTTGTTCCATGCCACTTTCTCTTTCTCTCATTATACACGAACGTACCGTAGATTAGAAGTAGGAGCCGACGCGACCGAAGCAAGTGCTGCTAATCCCGGCAGAGAGGCGCTCACAGAGACCGATCCAGGAAAAGAGTCTCTGTAGTCGGATGTATTGAGCTTGCCGATACTACCTAGATCTGGCAGAACCGGAGAGAAGGACTTGGGTAGATCTGGGTGGTCTGTATGATGGGGTGCAGCAGTTTCGGAGGGGGATTCGAGGTGGGAAACGTCTGAGGATTGATGCGAAGGCGAGCCAGGTTTCAGAGCCGGGTCGATGGGCGCCGCCCGGTAGAGGATGGAAGCCACAATGGAGGAAGCGTGTGAGGATCAATGGAAATCCGGCCGAGACCGAATTGGAGGACAAGAGCGAAGAGAAGTCGAGCGTTCGTGTATCAGTCGCGCGCGATAGAGCGAAGGCGGTAGTCTTTTGAGGTATCGAGGGTGAATTACCGCAGTAGGTTAGAATAACAACACTCAAGAATCTTTGGGTTCATGGGTGACAATTGCAGGATGATCACGCCGATACTAGGCTAGCGATACTGGCAGCGATACTGGCAATGGCCGCGACAGGCGAGGTTTCCTCAAGGAAACCAAACCATTCAAGGAAGAAGAAAAGAATGACCGGGTTCAAATCGCCCTCAAAATCGAGGCCGAGATCAAGTGTTCAATTCGAGATCAATTGGGGGTGATGTGGGTGTGGAGGATGCGAAGATGCAGAAATGGATCTTATCCTTCCCGATTGTTATTATCGCGCGCCGTATCAAAATTATCCGTTATCGCGCTCGAGGTTGGGCACACTGTATGGTGGTAATTACCGTGAAACCCGTGCCATTAGGATCTTTCTTCTGATTTACATTGTTCAAAAATCTTATTTTTGCATTGGAATGCGTCTCTGGGTCTATGCTATGGGAGTTAGATCCCACTGCCCTACCTCCTGCATCTACTACCTGATCCCATTGTGGCATGCTCTATGCTATATAGTAACAGAGTCGAGAGTATCTCCCGGATTTAGTATATATTCGAGGGCTCTAGAGCTGTAAAGACATCATATCTCTACTAGTAGATCTTTGGTCAGAATATTGACTACATACTCGTTAAAATGGATGTTTATTTTTATCATTTTTATTTTTCAATTAGTAAGTTGAAGCCTTCTTATGCTTCGATCTGCTGCGTAGATCTCCCAAGATACATCCATAGCCCTAAGACACCACAAACCTACTACTCATACTACAGATCCACGTATCATTTCTTTCTTGGTTATGTGGGTCATTATACGACCTCATTTCCCGGCTTTTTCACTGATACCTATTGTGATAGACCCGCGAACCTTGGAGCCCGTCCCAGCTCAACCCCTTTTATGCGGGTGGATTTTAGGGGGTGGAGCCTGCGGCAGTTTGTGGCGGTGCGGGTACTGGTATTACAGAAAGACAGTATGATGGAGGCCGCATGTGGACAAGATCATAGGAGAATTGGTGGTAATTATGGTAATAATCGACCATGACTGGTAAATGAGCCGTCACAGTACCCACCCCAAGTCAAGCCCCCTACCTTAAGTCATGTCTGGCCATAATAATCATGACGGATGCGTTGTTCTTCTCTGCCTTCAAGTTTCAAGCACCTTGAACCATTACCTCTAATGGAATGATTTATTTCATTTTCCTGTCTTTCGTTTCTTTCTAGCTCGTCGTTTTTCATTCACTTCACTCCACTCTCCTTCTTTCACCTCTCCTAGAGCGGCGTGTCCTTCACAATGCCAAAAAATCGCCCTGCCACGTCGGGTTACGCCCGCCTTGCCCAAGCAGAGGAAGAACGCGGATACATCCACGATGACTCAGAAGAAGATGAGATGGCTGCGGTCTCCTCGACCGTATCTACCTCCGCCCCCCGTTACGCTCCTATCTCCTCTCGAGCCCAGATGCAGGCGTCCGGTCTCGCCACGCCCCCAAGTCATCGACGCAGACACAGTGGATATTCCCGCCGAGGTCGCCGGAACTCTGGCGTGGACATTAAGGCCATCAATGCGCGTCTAGAGCGATGGGCGGAGGAGATTGCCGCCAAATTCAAAATCAATCGGGTTAAGGGCAAAACCTACGAGGAAGAGAAGCTTGAAATCTACCACTCGGTCTTCCAGGCCCCCGATGGCGTACGTCCGATTTCTGCAGAGGCCCTGGAATCAGACGAATTTGAGGGTCAACAGCGAAGGCAAAAAGCAGAGTACGAGGAGATCATTGAAAGCGTTCGCCTAGCTATTGAGCTTGACGTGCATCCACGAATGATCTCCCAGGGAAGTTCTGGCAGTTATTTTGCTCGCAATCCCGAAGGAAAAGTTGTTGGTGTATTCAAACCTAAAGACGAAGAACCCTACGCCTCGCGAAATCCAAAATGGACGAAATGGATTCACCGCAACCTGTTCCCGTGCTTCTTTGGACGGGCGTGCCTTATTCCCAACCTTTCATACGTCTCCGAAGCCGCCGCATATGTTCTCGATGCCCGTCTTCGTACAAATCTCGTGCCATACACCGATATCGCCTACCTTTCGTCGAGATCATTCTTCTATGATTTCTGGGATCGACGCAAGGCTTGGAAAGGGAAGAAAATACTGCCCCCCAAGGCTGGTAGTTTCCAAGTCTTCCTCAAAGGATATAAAGATGCAAACATTTTCCTGCGGGAACATCCTTGGCCCGACCAGGCGAACTCCGGGCTCCGTGCAACGGACGCGCCGAGGCGGAAGAAGCGGCCGTGGAACGAAGCGTGCCGCCCGTCTGGCGCGCAGTCTGACGACGAGGACGACGAGGAGGCTGGACACATGCCTTCTGCGAACCCACGCGATGAAAGCGCGGAGCGTCGTTTCAACTGGACCGAAACCCTCAAGCAGTCATTCCGCGAAGAGCTTGAAAAACTGGTGATTTTGGACTACATAATGCGAAACACAGATCGTGGACTGGACAACTGGATGATCAAGATTGACTGGGGCACCGAACAAGTTTCTATCGTTGCAGAACCTCCAAAGGCTACCGAGCCACAACCCAAGCACGACGAAGACGAGCTCATGCCCCCACCGCGCCCGGTTTCCGTTAATTCAGATGGGTCCAATCCTTACAAGCGACGCGAGACAATGATGGCTGTGAGCCGCACAGGAACACCTTTGGCTTCATCGGAGCAACAAACTTCAGTCCAACTTGGTGCCATCGATAACAGTTTGTCATGGCCATGGAAACATCCCGATGCGGTAGGTTCATACAATCAAGTACAAGGTTTAGTTTTTGCGCTGATCACAAATATAGTGGCGGAGTTTCCCATTCGGATGGCTTTTCCTCCCCGTTTCCCTCATCGGCCAACCTTTCTCACAAAAAACCCGCGACCATTTTCTCCCATTGCTCACATCGACAGCCTGGTGGAGCGGCACGCAAATGGCTCTACGCCGTGTATTCTCCCAAGATGATGATTTCAAGGAAGGCATGTTCGCTCGTCAGATCGCAGTTATGAAGGGCCAGGCGTGGAATGTGGTCGAGACCTTGAAGCACGCAGATCACGGCCCGCTTGAGTTAACCCGAAGGACTCGTGTTTGCGTCTGGGATGATCTTGTAGATGTCCCGGTCGCCATTCCAATGCGAGCGCCCTCGACAGACCTGCCAAGGCACAATGCTACGAATTATGACAACGAAGACGACGAGATGGACATTGGCGCAGCAAACTCTACTCAGCCGACTCCCGAATATGATCTTCTAGGACTAGGCCCGTCTCCGAACGACCTTCCTAACCCCAACCGGTTCGAGCTCTCTCGTGGGCGTTCTGATGGGCGAGCTACTGACTCCATCGGTAGTCCCGCAACCTTGAACGACGGCGATTTCTCTCGCCAAACCATAGATGGTGCCTATGCCCGATCCTTAGATGGGTGGCCCGACCTACCTTCTCGACCGAAAAAACACCGAAAACATGGGGGCTCTCTCTCCTTCCGTGTGCCTCACATAAATACCTTCGGTAGCGATGACCTCGAAGGCGACCTTGGATACGCCGCCGCCGAGGGTATGGAAGGTAACCAACGCAAAGTCATTGTGGAGCGTCTGGAAGCCGTCAAGAGCAAGAACCCTGTTTTTACCTGGTGCTGATGCGCTTTACGGCGTCGCTCTGCTTCCTTTCCGTTCCGTGCCTTTCTCATGTCGTCGCATTTTCTCTCTCAAATATTTAATTCGCCATTGTTCCGTTTAGCGTTGTTCTTATTGGAGCTGTGTGGGTCTACACAGGAGATCCTTTGCACCCCCATCTTCTTCTCTTCTTTTCTTTCCCCCTTCTATTTTCGTTCGGCGGACACTTGCTCATTCAAATGATCCTCTGTGTCCATATTTCCTTGTTTTACATGCCACGATCATGATTGGGAGTATTTGTGTTGTATATAGACCATCTCTGGCTGTCCGGTTTGAGGTTGTGGCGTATTGATTGAGCGCCTCATGTAGCATATATGACGAGACTTAATTCCATGATACCATCGTCCTCATAACTCCTTCCCTGGCTCCTATACGTTGTGGTTACATGCGTGTAAACTTGGAATTCGAAAGCTATACGCGCTAAAATTTGCTGTGAGTACATTCATTCACAGGAAATGTCACCGGATGTCGCAAAATGGAAATAGTGATGCTGTATATGCCGTATATGCTATAGTTGGACCTCCTGAGTCCCGACATTTGAACTTGCCACATAAAACATCTCCCATTAGCTAATGCGCGCAATCCCTCTATCCTCTTTCCCCTTGCCAACTCGCCTTGAGTGCTGTCATTTGCATATTTGTCCCTGTTCAGTTCAACTTCAGGGCTGTGAATGAGATCAAAGATAACCCGTCTTATCGGCGGGATCTTCCGAGCCGCTCCAGTGAGGTCATGATCGCAACTTTCTCAAGACACTTCTAGCCTGCTCCTAGGCCCGTTGTGGACAGGACGCGACCAGCTTGATTAGCAACATATTGGAGCTTCTATCGCTTATCGCTTGATGCGCCACAGCTCGTCCGACTTACAACCTATAACTCAGAAGCATTGAAGACCCCCCTCATTCCCGCTTGATCACCTGCTCATGCCGCCTTGCACCTATCAACGCCGCTCTCGCCCTATCCTTCCAACATTCTCTTTCCTTCATCCCTCCATCCATACTCGTCTATGATTGAACTGGCTCAACGTTGCATTTGGCATCGGTCATTTTGCATATACTAGGGGTGCCATGGCCTCTCAAGCGGCCATGCTGTTGGACCCCAAGGGTTATAAAAAACAGCTAAAGAAGAATGGTACTGTTTCTACTTCCCTTCCTTTCTTCCCACGTCCGTTACATAGCCCTGCTAGCAAGCAAGAGTCTGATGAGACATCGGCCATATAAATGCTGAAAAACGTTGTTCTTCTTTCATACTTCCTTCTCAACCTACCATTCGACCATGGAATCGACCGAGTCCTCTTACTTACTTTCTGTTCACACAGCCCCGCATGGTGCGAACAACGCCTCTATCCCCTCTTCTGAATCAACTGCATCACCTGGATTCTCCCCGCCCGTTCATTTTGAAGCAACCATTCCACGAAAAGATTCTCAGTCGAAGTCACCTATGGCGCCAAATTTTGCGCCAAATGACGCGCCGAAGCCTACGACGGTCGAGTTCACGACGAGTAGAGATTATGACAATGAAAGCGACTCGAAGCGGAGCTACCATGAGCTAAGCGAGGATGGTGATCTCGATCGCCCTCGAAACCTTATCGACGAAGTTTACGATGTCGAGAAACGACGACATCATCCGGTGAAAAGAATCAAGATACAGGAAACGCCTACATCTGGAACACCAAGCCAGACAATCAAGGGTTCTGGTATTAGTGAGCTTAGTAAATTTATGAAAGAGGGACAAGCAGGTTCTGTCTCGGCTCCAGTGGGTTCGCCCGTGGTTGATTTGACCGCGGTCTCTCCGAAAGGGAATGAAGATGATGAGCTGCAAGTCACTGGTTCGAATGATCTCAGCACCCAACGCGTTTGTTATGGCAAGGTACAATCAGCTATGGTCAATGCTGCCGTGGTACCTAAGCCGAGAGATGATGCCAAGTCAATATTTCCAGATCAGTGGCCAGCATTGAAGCTCGACTTGCGAAGGGCCCCAGACAAAGCTAGCATCAAAATCGAAGTCATAGATCCACAAGGCAACGTCTTTGGCTTGATTGATCCTAAAACTGCCGCTGCCCTTTGCCCGCTACTCGACTCGCCTACCTTAAGTTTGGATATCACAGCACGCCTGGAAATGCGCCCTGTCATGCAGAATGAAGTTCCAGGGAGCCCAACATCGGCAAACTATCGGGCTTCGTTGATTCTATATGGAGAACGTCAGCGCGCAGAGATTGTTGGCCGTTATTTGGGCCAAAAGAATGTCTGGCTCGGCCATCCAGCGATGGTGGAGAAGGGAACCCCACTATGGAACCCTCATGAACATTACAAAAGAATGTTAAATGCACCCGGGGCCACCTCTAACAACAATGATCGCCTCGGGCAGAGATATGAAGTCAGATCCGCCGAAGAAATAACCGACTCCGTGACCAAAATGTTCAATCAGCTCGTCAGTGCTGATGTCCCCATGATGGAAGCCCCAGATGAATTATTGACACCCTTGTTACCTCATCAAAAGCAAGCCTTATGGTTCATGACGGAGAAAGAGCTGCCTCGAAAGTTTGGGCCTGAAGAAGCTGATAACAACTCACTTTGGCGCATTCGGTATGCCGCAAATGGCCAGAAAGAATACAAGGAAATAATAACGGGCCTTGTACAGCATGAGGAACCACCTCAAGTCCTCGGGGGGCTGTTAGCGGATATGATGGGACTGGGGAAAACGCTGAGCATACTTTCACTGGCTGTGTCTTCTCTTCCACGAGCACTTGAGTGGGAAAAGATGCCCCCTGCCCCAAAGTTGGCGCGCAAAATTCCCGGTGTCCGTTGCACTCGAACTACTTTATTGATCGTGCCATTGAGTGCGGTCAAGAATTGGACAATGCAAATCCAAGAACATCTCAAACCGGACACACTGAATTATTATGTTTTTCACGGGCCAAACAGAAAACTTGATTTGAAGGAGCTCAGCGGTTTTGACCTTATCATCACAACCTATAGTACCATCCTCAGCGAAATCCAGGATCGTTCTAATCGTGGTCCTAGTCCTTTGACCAAGATGTACATGTTCCGTATTGTTCTTGATGAAGCTCATACAATTCGGGAACAAAGCGCTCAACAGACTAAAGCAGTTCTTAGTCTTCATGGCTTGCGTCGCTGGTCTGTAACAGGAACTCCTATCCAAAACCGCCTGGAGGATCTTCTTTCTGTCACGAGATTTTTACGACTCTTCCCTTATGAAGACCGTGGCCGTTTCAATCAATTTATAGTCAGTCGGTTCAAATCTGGCGACTCCACAGTTCTTACTAGCCTGCGGGTTTTCATTGACTCGTTTACCCTACGCCGGGTTAAGGACAGAATTAATCTGCCGCCACGAGAGGACAAAATTATTACCCTTGAATTCTCTGAAAGCGAGAGAGACCTGCATGAACGATTCCGCAACGAATCTAATGTTATGATGCGTGTTCTGACCGGCGAGGGCAAGTCTAACATGGGCGGACGTGTGTATCACCATGTGTTGAAAGCCATGATGATACTTCGACAAGTTAGTGCCCATGGCAAAGAGCTTCTTGATCTCGAAGACCGAGAACGAATCAAAGGCCTAACTGTTCATGACGCTATTGATCTCGAGGAAAATGGGTCTGACGAAGACCCTGCCGCCGGTAGGAAAAAGGCATTCAACATGTTCATGCTGATGCAGGAATCATCCGCTGATCAGTGTGCTATTTGCAAAAGTCATATTGAAGAGCCTCTCAATGGGTCGGGAGATGTTGATCAAGATGCGCCTATGGCTGTCTTCATGCCTTGCTTTGATGTTTTTTGCCCAAGTTGCTTTCACAAATGGAGGCGTACTTGGGAACCAGGCAATGACAATCCGATCATGTGCAAAGCCTGCGATGGTTGGTCGACTAAAAATTTCGTCGTCATAACACTAGAGGGGCTGAATAAGTTTGCCTCCGAAAAGGCCCTACAAAGGCAGAATCGCAAAAGTGGCAAGGTTTTGGGCGACTATGAAGGCCCTCACACCAAAACTCTTGCATTGATCCATCATCTGCAAGTGAGTCTTGCGGAAAGCATTGCCCTGGTGGGGGAGCCTCCAATCAAAAGTGTTATCTTTTCCCAATGGACTTCACATTTAGATTTGATTGAGATCGCCCTGAAGAACCATGGGCTCGGTACATTCACGCGCCTGGATGGTACAATGTCTCTGGCTGCCCGTGGCAGGGCACTGGATGAATTTGCCAAAAATGACAACATTACCATCTTACTGGCCACTATTGGCGCTGGTGGTGTTGGCTTGAACCTGACATCTGCATCTCGAGTTTATGTCATGGAGCCACATTATAACCCCGCTGCTGTTGCGCAGGCTGTGGATCGTGTGCATCGACTGGGTCAAACGCGACCTGTTCAAACAGTTCAGTTCATCATGAAAGGCAGTATCGAGGAGAAGATCCTCGAACTGGCGAAGAAGAAGCAGCAGCTCGCTGACATGAGCATGAATAGAGGGAAACTGGACCGAAAAGAAGTCCAGGAGCAACGGATGCAAGAATACCGTTCTCTATTCAAATGATAACGACTTATTTATTCATGACAAACTCTGCTTCGTTTGCATTTTTCTCCACTATTTATCATTCTTTTGATTCCCATTTTTCGCGATTCGTTTCTGATTTCGGTTTATGGTTCCCCAACAACTCCCCATATATGGTTCTCGTCGGGGTCCTCTATGGTGGCAGGACGGTTTGATTTTCTCCACTTGATATTTAGTTTGATACCCCGGACATGGTGGTCGGTTATTTATTTTTCACAGGCGCCCGGGTCTTCACGTCATTCCCCCATGCCAAATATTGGCAGCTTTGCTTTCATTCTTGCTCTTTTTCTTATGGGAACCTTGCCGCTTGCTCTCTCTTCTCTGCAGGCCTTTCAGCCAATACACGCATGCCCTCTTGCCTAGATGCCCCGTTATGCCCTAGAATAGTCTTATGCCCTGCATCACTAAATAAACATATCATTTCGTTTTTGACTCGGTAGTATCCTTCTTTCGTAAACTCAATCAATTCGCAGGTTTTATAAAATGGTATCTAGTAGTATAAATTCAAAAACGCCACATATCCCAGCCACCCATTCATCAAAGAGAAAACAGAAAACAGATGAGCAGAAAGAAGTATGAGGTAACTAGACCGCAGGAGACGACGAAGAAAAACAAGTCATCATGAATGACCCACGAGTATCACCTCAACTTCAATCGCAAAAAGGATCATGCAAGTCCAACTTCACACCCATTACTCCCTCTCCCCGTGAATTCCCACGAAAACAGCCCCAAGCACTTCATCAAGCCGCTTCCTTAACCCTCTCAACTCCTGTGCCTTGGTCTCTCGTTCCCTTTCCACGTCCCGCAGCTGTACCTCCAACTCCCGAATCCTCTTCTCTTGTTCTGCCTCCGAAGTCCCAATACCCGGCAACACAGAGATCAGATACTCAATCTGCTGCTCTTTTATGATGAGGTCCCGAGCCAGTTCCCGTTGCCGACTTGCGAATGTCCGTGGTGAATCAGGCTGTGGTGGAAGATTGGGGTCTTCGAAATCACCGTCTCCTGGCCCGGCACCGGGTTGCTGTGGTGCTGCTGGCGGTGGAGAGGCGTGTCCGGCGACAGCATCGGTTGTGCCGTCTGTTTTCGCAGCTATGGAGGCGGGGATGGGTGGTGATGTTGCATTTTTGGTGATTTTTGCTAGGGCAGGAGCTGCGTCGGGGACGCTGGGAGGTGGGATTGCTGGACTGTTGTCATGATACGTTGATAAGTAGCCCAAGGTTGCGTAGAATTGGGTTGCAAGCTGTAAGTATGTTAGGTATAATGCTAAGATCGGCGTTGGTCTCATTTACATACTTGGTCCAGGCATGTTTGTAGCTGGGTAAGGATGTCTGCCATTTTTGCGACCTAACCGGAGGAATATAAAAGTCCAGCAAGGTTAGGTTGGAGGCAGGATGTCAAAGAAGAGAGTGGATCATTGACGTTGAAGCGGCTAGGTTGGGCCGTGAATGCGGAGATAAAAGTTGCAATGCGGTGAGCTTGGCTCACTCCTTCACAACATACTCAATGCGACGTCTGACTCTACTCTATGGCCATGTAGCCAGGCATTCATATCCTCTGACTCATCGATCTACGTCTACACCAATAAAACCTTTACTTCTTCGAGAGTTTTCCACAACCCGATTCCATAATGACTTGAGCCCTTTCACCCGCCGTTTGTTCAAGCTTCCCTCCACACCATCTCCGCCCTCCCAACACCACGACAACCTTACGCAATTCCTCACATATGCCTCGCGCATCTCCCTACCAGAAACAAGTACCGTATATGTAGGTACCCATTACGAATACACCGTCCTTCAAAGCCTCCGTCGCTGCGCACTGGCCCTCCACCGCATTGGCGGCCGCGACGACGCAGGCATAGACCTAGCGGGTACCTGGCATTTACCAGAGCATGAGCGGGAGCGCGCAGTTCGCGTGCTAGTGCAATGCAAAGCACTGAAGACGAAACTGGGGCCAAACCTTGTGCGCGAGCTCGAAGGTACCCTCCGACAGGCACCTGTGGGCTGGCGCACGGGCCAAACGGTGGGGATGCTGGTTAGCCCGCGCGAGGCAACGAAGGGTGTGCGGGACGCATTAGCGCGGAGTTCATTCCCGCTTTTTTGGATGATGGTCGAGCGCGATGGAACTTTGAGGCAGGCGCTGTGGAACGCTCGGGCGGAGGCATTGGGACTGGGCGCTTTGGGGGTTGAAACGCGATATGATATGTCTGATCGTGGGGATCCTGGAGCTACTTCTGAACCGAGGAAAGAAGTTACCTTCACCTGGGATGGATGTGATATTGCTGATATGGATGCTGTTGAAGGGCAGTTGGCTCATGCCGAAGATCAGTGGGTTCGCTCTTGGACAGAAGATTTGGATGGCGTCCAAAAATGGGTACTATTGGACACTATCGAAGAGGTTTTCCCTGGTGGCTATCCCGAAACAGATATGGATGGGACAGTGTCGGATATGCACCGAGTAAAGGTTCTCGAGGCCTTGAAAGCTAAGGCGTAACCACTTGTATTTTTATATGTACTATAGCACCAGGATACCTTGATGGTCACCAGGTAAATAAAGAAGAGAGATATCAATATAAGGGCATGGTCATTCCATTGTCATTTTAATCAGAACTTTCAGGGTATTTAAAACAGAAACTCCAGCAACCAGAATCACAGCTCCTCCAGAAAACACCAACATAGTGATCATTATTATCCCTGCATAGTTTGCCAGAAATAGTTCGAATAGAAGAATCGTGAGAACTTCGGGTCGATGTTCACAACATGCACATCACCCTTGCGACTATTCCGAATGACTGCGCGGTGGAAGTTGCCAGCCTCATCGGGCTCGATATCGATTCCAAGCGACCGGAAAATCTTAAGTCGAAGACTATTATAGGTAATTAGCATGTGCGTATACTTTATGTAGTTGGATTGGAACAACACCCACATTGTCGCATCATCCATCTCGCGTTCTCGGCGCGTGGTCTCATCACCCTCCAAGCCTTGCGCCTCCAGATCTGCTAGTCGCTCCTTGAGCATTTCAAGTTCACCTTCAAGGCGCTCGCTTTCGATTTCTAGTTCCGTCGCAGTTTTGGCGATTCGGAACTTCTTGGTGTCCAACTCTACGATCTCCGCGGCGTGTTTACCAGAATCATGTATAGCGACAGCCTCCTCATGTTGTGTACGCAATGAGTGTAGGTGGCGTGAGAGCTTGTGCATAGAAGATTCCGCTTCACGAATACGCAGGTCGCGCGATTGCTGGAGTGTAGAAAGCGAGTCATCGATGCGCGTAACTGCTTGCTTATCCGGATGGATGTTGAAGTTGCCGATTGTATGGTGGATCAGCTAGAATGATGATAAGTATTAGGAATACACCTTGTAATGTCAGGAATTAAAAAAATAACACTCACGGTTCCAGGGTCTCCGTCGAGCAACATGGTGGTTAATTTGGATGCCCAATTTGGAAGTGGTGGTTCATGCACATGTGGATGGAGAGTGTTTTGGTGTTGTTGTTGCGGCAGCAACAGCCACAACCAGCACCGCCACATGTTTCTCCGCAAGTGACGTTCGGCGCTTGTGATTATTCTTGCTCTCAAGGCTTCACTTTTACACTTTCTCTCGAAACTCTTTCTTCTCCATCTATTTACATACCGTTTCCCTGCTACTACATACCTCGAACTTTGAATTCTCCAGCCATGTCGAATCTTCCATGTGAGCTATCATGTCGCCTCTTGTTCCCCGCGACCGTTTGCTAATCCGTGCGCCACCGATTCCAGATGCTGCCGATGCGGAAAGGTCCGTTGCCTTATGAAGCTCCAACATGAAGCCCCTGAACGATGCGAACTGACTATTTGAGCTTGTATCTAGTCCGTTGAAACCCGCCGAGCTGCAGGTGCTGCGTGCACAATATGAAAAAGAAGGCGACTACGTGGGCATTCAGACTAAGTTCAACTTCGCTTGGGTATGCGATCCAAACTTCGCTAGGGCCTCGGCTTCAACTGCCATGTTTCTCCTGCTAACCATATTTCTCCGCGCCTGCGGGGATGTTCTCTTCCAACAGGGTCTTATCAAATCCAATGCCCGACCCGAGCAACAAGAAGGCGTCCGACTCTTGTCAGAGATCTTCCGCGGTGCGCCGGAACGACGACGAGAGTGTCTATACTATCTGGCACTAGGCAACTTCAAATTAGGCAACTACGGAGAGGCTCGCCGGTATAACGATCTGTTACTGGAGAAAGAGCCTGCCAACTTGCAAGCGGCTAGCCTGGGGTCCCTCATCGACGACAAGGTCGCCAAGGAAGGTTTGATGGGGATTGCAATCGTAGGAGGCTTAGCTGTGGCAGCTGGTGTCGTGGGCAGTCTTCTTCTCAAGGGAGCCAGAAGACGGTGAGCGTTAGGACTCGGGCCCTGCAAGGGCGTGTGGCACAGTCGGTCCGGGGCGTCCTTGCGTCGCGGGTCGCCGACCTTTTACCTTGTATAGTGTCTAGTGATGTTATTTTGCCATCGTCTTAGCTTTCTTTTTCTTTTCTCTTTTGCTTTTGGGTTTATACGATGCGAGCATATCCGAGGCGTTGCATGATTTCGAACTCTATTCCTTGTGTTTTATGTCTCTACTCTCCAATCACGACTTACTATCGTCGCTATGTATGGCAATACAATACATAGTTCCTTTCCAGATTCTTCTTTTTGCCTCCTTGCCACTTGCATCACTATTCTTCCGAGACAGAAAATAAAGCTGCCTGGGTAAATGTGCAGTTCTATTTTTACTGTGCATGAAAAACGATGATCTGATTGTTCCATAGGGCCATTTCGATATCGTGCGCTACTACGTACTTCCAAGGCTTAAGGCAAACCTTTTTGGCACCCCGACGTCATGTTAAATGGCTAGTCTTCTCTTTTCTTTTTCTGCTATGGAGAAATTTGACCCCTTTTTCTTATTAAATCCTTTTTAGTCTCTCTTCACTCTCCCATTGCCGCCCGAATTGTCTTGTTTCTTTGTTCGTTAAATGTCGTGGTGCCTAATAATGCCCCGCGCTGATAAGACCATGACTCGTGACTACTCCGCGCGACCTACTGCGCTCTCCAACTTCACACCTCCAACTTCTTGCCACAACTTTCCTACATCGCCGCTTCTGCGAATTATGGCGGATCAGACAGATCGTGTCTTATGTCATGCCTGCGGTGGGGTCTCTTTAAAAGATGACAGGGGGGGTATGCTGTCATGTTCGCACTGCGAATCTGACTTCGTGGAGATCGTACGCGCCAACTCATATTGCCCGCATTGCTCGTATACATCTCGATATACTAACAACGATCCTCTGAATTTAATAGATCGAAATTCCGCCCGATAATGACCCACATGAATTGCCTTCGGATGCTGGATCGCCTACAATTTCTTCATGGAGAGATCAAGATCCTTGGAGGCATGAGGAAACAGAGCCCTCTGGCTTTTGGCCCAACTCAAGTCCCCCGGGCTTTGGGCATACTAGGCCACTTGGCTCACAACAATATTCCCACCACACATATAGGTCTTCCGATGGTAGATTTGCATTTACCAGCACCTCGACGCGTGGGGGATTCTCGCCCCGCCAAGGAGCCGCTGCTACCAACCCTACGGTGCCGATGATGCTAAATAGCCTGGATGAGATATTCAGAGCACTATCCGAGACCGGTCTTGATAACCGAGGAGCAAGAGGCGCTGCGATGGATCCTTTCCATGCACATACACCGGGGTGGCAAGAGCATGATCACCCAGGGTCCGAGTCATTTCCTGATCCTGACGAGGTACCCCCGCGAGATCCGGATGCGCCGCGATTTGGAACTGCGCCAGTGGACAGCTTAGCTGAGTACGCGTACTCCCCAGATTCGACAGTTACGCGCCGAAGGACCCTCATCCGGGGCTTCACAAATTTTGACATTGCTAACGACGACTCTAGTCTTTTTGGGGCCTTTCAACCAGAGTATGGACGAAGACGAGGAGTACCCGGTGCTCGTGGAGCGCCCCCTAATCCTCTCGGAATGATTTCAGCCATCCTGAACTTGAATCGCAGCGGCGATGCGGTATATTCGCAGGAGGAGTTGGACCGAGTTGTATCACAGCTGATCGACCATAACGCCCCGGGAGCGGCTCCACCTCCCGCAACTACTACGGCTATCCGATCGCTGCCCCAGAAAAAGGTCGACCGGCAGATGCTGGGGTCGGACGGAACCGCAGAGTGTTCAATTTGTATGGAAGCAGTGGAAATTGACACAGAAGTTACTGTATTGCCCTGCACACACTGGTTCCACTTCAGCTGCATTGAAGCATGGCTCAACCAACATAATACCTGCCCTCATTGCCGCCGAAGTATTGATTCTACCCATTGGTAGGTTCTTTTGCCATTCTGGACTTAGGTTCAAATAAAAGCAGCTGACATGAATTTGTTTCACAGTGCAACTGGTGAAAATACCAATCAGAACCCATTTATAGCCCAGCATAACCCCACAACTTCCAATTCTCCACCCTCTGGCCGTCAACGACGCCGCAGTTCTCCATTTTCTTCCCTGGGTAGGCGATCATCTTCCAGGTCCAATGCAGGATCACCGCCGAGACTTTCGTTCATTCCAGATGGCAATACTATCAGGCGGTCCAGAGTTTCCAGTCATTCCAGCCAGAACAGCCGCAACGAAGGGCAACGTGGAGGTTTCACAAACTGGGTCTGGAGCCGATTTGGAGGTGGAAATAACTAAGACAGGAGGATTATGAATAACGAAGTCCGGATTTTATTGGTTTAAATTTTTTTGGGGGTTTCTTTCGGTTTTCGGGGGCTTGCATGAGTCTCTTCTACTTTCCATCTGCTGATACATGTTGCTTTAGCGGTTGTTTACTTTCGCCCTTTCTGCTTCCCTCTCGTTCTTTCTCATACCCCATTTTCAAGTTTGATTTCTTTCGCTTTTAACAGACTTTACACACAGAGGTACGCCGGCGGAATACTGTGCAACATGGCTGGACTTCATATAGGGCCTTTCTTTCTATTTGGCATACATATTTTTTTTATGGTACTACTATATCCATGGAATGTATGGATCACTGAGTTTCAACAGATCAAATTCCATATCTTCATATTACTCACTATACCTAGACTAATTCCGATCTGGTTATCGCTTAATATATCTGGATCACAGAACAGATCACAGTACTCCCTTAATCAAACTACTCCACCTTGACAATCTTTCCCGTCTCAACCTCATACAGGTAACCCGTAATGGGCACATCCAACACAAGCGGGCTTTCCTTCAAAACCTGAATATCATCCAACACACTCTGTCTCAGATCCCCAAAGGGTAAAAACGCGATATGATCCACATTCTGCTTGAGATCTGCTCTAATTTTACCACGGATCACATCGTCCGTGAAAGTAAGCATTCCGCAATCAGTCTAATGATAGCACCGTATCGGTTAGCTTTATTCGTAGCTTCATATATCTTCAGATGCGACCCCACTAGATCGGCCAAGACAAAACAAAAAACTTTAAAGGGAATGTTGCAAAGTGGAACAGAACTTACATGATGCACAATGATAATTTCTCGCGTCCCGAGCAACTGCTGAGAGATGACGATACTGCGTAGGGCATCAGAGACCCGTCCACCCGCGTTTCTTATGACATGAGCATCGCCTTCTTCAAGGCCGAGGGCACGGGCGGTATCTGAAATAATGAGGTCATCAGCAGAGTTATACATATAAGATCATAGACCCGATCATTGGAGGATGGAATAATAGGAGTGCAAAAATAATAACAGAACACAAATTCCAAGGGCAGAAAGAAGTTAATAAAAGCCAACGTACCAAGGCGCGCATCCATGCATGCGACTATAGCAACTTTGCTACAGATGAGATGGTTAGCATTTTATTAATATTAAAATGGGCGAACAATAACAGATGAATCTATCCAATTTGCTTACCGTGCTGGGGGAAGAGCAAGGTCTCCCTTAGTAAAGGATGCGGCATATTTAGCATTCGCAGCTTCAGCTTCTTTTGCGACAGACATTATTGATATTATGGATAAGGTGAGTGAGTATATGTATATGTGGAGAATAATTGAGAGTACCTTGAGGACAAGGCTTTGAACCCATATATAAATGTGAAATTTCCCCGCATCGATGCCCAGGTGTGTCTTCTTTACGAAAATGAGGTGATCTGGAATTGCTAGCCATGTATGGCGTGCGAGCTGCATGGCGAACCATTATAACCCCAGAACTTAAAAAATTGCGCCTGATTCCGCGAGTAAATAGCTGTAATTGTACATTTTCCTTATCAACCTATAGAATGGAGGATTCTCAATTTCTACCACAAATAAAGAGCTTAATGGTTATTACGATGGTGACCTTTCCCACTTGTTCGGACCACAAACAGATCGTACTTCGAGGCTAGTCTTAATATAGAGAGGTAAACATTGTATTTGAACACATATTATTTAGACCAAACGAGCCTATTAAAGTAAATTATCTAGTACTAATATTTCTTATCCGCAACCTCCCTACACATCTCGTGTAGGACATCTGCAAGCCACTCAAAATCACTCCTTTCCAGATATACCTGGCCACTTACACGAACATACAACCAAGATCCATAAGGAGCGATAGGAACAAATGTGGAAAAATCTCTCATCATTCTCTTCTGCATATGAATCCAAGCACGACTCCACTCCTTCGCTGATAGCGTCACCCACGAGCCTGGAATCTCAGGCTCGTCATCTCCATTCACGACGCCAATAGGAAGGCGCACAGTATTCACACAGCAGTTACGCATACGGCTCTTCTGGCCGGGTTTCAAATTCATTTCTTGGAGAACATCTGTACCAAGAGCAATGGCAACGATATCAGCACCTTCGTTTGCCAGGGCACGGCAATATGACATGATGACTTCCTCACCACCGCAGACTTCTCGACGAAATTTCAGGGCGGCGGGGACAGATACGTATGCAGAATCATCACTTGTAGCGCCGTGTTGAAACAAATGTTCGAATAAAGTGTTCGGGTTGGGGTTTTTTGGATGTGGAGGGGCTGAAAAGGCCTCTGCGGGAGTAGATGCGGGAATGAAGCCCCATGAAGTGGGAAGCTGTGTGCGGAGAAGCTGCTGGTTGCGCTTTGGGCAGTACAACAAAGAGACAGGCCGAGGAGTGTAGAGCCACCTTAAAGAATGTCAGAGATAGGTTATCAATAAATCCAAGCCCGTGCAAACTCACTTATGGCAGTTTGTTACGAAGAAGTCAGGCTGTAGTTCCTGCATATCCAGAGGAATCATTCCAATGCCGTGGGCGCCATCGATGATGCTGAGGATGCCTTCTTCTCGACAGACAGCCGTCATTAATTCGAACGGAAAGCGAGCAGCAGGACTGCTGGTGATTGTATCAAAAAGTGCAGCGCGCACTTTAAGCCCATCGGCTCGTGCCTGGCGAACAGTCTCGCGGAATCGACGCTCTAGCTCACTTTCTTCGATGGGAAATGAAAAGGCAACTTTGCGTGTCTGAAGGGGTGAGTGTTCTTCCAGAGAGACAATACCATTTTCTAAAGCTCCATAAACATGATCGAAATAGACCAAAGATTCCTTCTCTTGAAAATTGAGGTTGTAAAGCACGGTAGCTATGCTCGTCGTCGAATTTTTGACATACACGCATTCATCCATAGGCGCGTTGATGAGGGCCGCTACCTCCGCCCTTGACTTACGCAGAAACGCAGTTTGTCTCACTCGAATATATGTGTCCGGTTGCAAATCGTTAAGTTCTTGCATCTCACGTCGTTTTTCTCGCACCGGAAAAGGATATGCGCCATAGGAGCCTAGTATTTCCAGATATAAATACCAATATCAACATAAAGGGACACTATGGTACTGACCATGGTTGAGAGGTGTGTATAAAGGATCAAACATCCAATGCTTGCGCATTGGTTTTCCAAATGGGGTGATTTTATTGTCGATGGTCATCGTGATTCAAAATTGTTAGGATATACTATATTGTTCGCAAATCTAACAGAGAAGCTTTTTGGGAAAAGCTGAACAAATGTTAGGACAACTTGCTTCATAAATAAGTCCTGAAAAAGCCCCAGAGCTCCGAGTCCACATGTACTACTAGTAGGACTCCACGGCTCGCAGATATTACCTATTCAGTGACGTCCCGTACATTATTCAAACAGGAATCTACCATGATGCTGGTAGAAATCCTTCTACATAAACGCCCCATACTTACTGAATCGCGAGTCCGCCCCACAATCCTCTCATTGGGGCCAAAGGAGTCCGAGTTGGTTATCCAAGCATGCTATTCTTAGCTGTTAAACATGAGTACAGGAAATGCGAAGATCTGTTTGGGGTTTTTCATGCCGATTTATAGATTAATTTGTTGTTCTTTGTTTTTTGGATCGCCGAGCCGAGTTCGCCCTGGACTAAACATTGAAGGTGCTTACAATCGAGAGGCGAACATAGTGGAGAACAGCGGTTAAAACAGCCCCCTACGTAGCTTGGCGAATCAAGCATCCTAAGCATCCCAAGCATTATGATAGTCTTAACCTTATGGTCCCTTATATCAGGGGCGAAAATTAACACCGCTTCCTCCCTGGCTTTTGATCGACTTGAAAAAAAAGTATGATTATGATGTCAATGTTGAAGAATACCATTAATGCCCCAACATCGTATCTACTCAGTCTCTCTTATTTATGGACACAGTTATACTATTCATCCCCCATTTTGTAGTAGCGCATTGGCTCAAGTTGATGAACAGAGATAAGAAATTGATCGGCTTGATGTGCATTTCAGGGCCCCACGATTTACAGTTTTGAAACACCTGAACTCCGGGTAAAAATGAAGATAGCGGAAGCATCGCCTCCGAGCCCTTCTATACTTAGAAATTACCCCAAAAGACACGAGATAACCTTCCAAGGTTGGAACACAAAGAACATGAAAAAGGAGTCCGTGCGGCTCCAACTTGTTGGCCTGTTGGTATTCGCATAGCATCACATGATATATGCAAGGGATGTGATATGTTAGACTCGATTTCGTTCATCGCCAAGATGTGTACACCTTCTGCAACCCACAGCCATGTGGAACTGCGATTTTATCAGCTGTAGGAAGCCTGCAGTCCGCCAAATCGGCGGATGTACTCTATGTGACCGGCATCTTTGTGCGGTACACCTGAAGCCCGGGCATCACAAATGTCCCACATGGGAGGTATGTAAACTGGCGAATGGCGTGTGACTTAGCGTAATAACAAGATTTTCCAGGACGAATCATCGTACTTTCCAGCGGCCAAAAAAGCCGAGAGAGATGAAATCAACAAACTTCTGCTGAAAATCAATGTGCCTGCTCTTCTATCGCGGGCAAGCCAGCTACGCGGCGGAGTCACTTGCTCGCTACCACATAGCTTAAAATATGACATTGAAACAAGCAGCCAGATTATGGGAGGAATGAATTATCATCTAGAAATTCATTTTGGCGATGGCGTCGTCTGGCTAGCCCGTATTCGAAGAACGAATGCTGCATCTCCGCCAACGGAGCTACAAAGCTACACTATGCAAAGTGAAGTTGCGACGCTCCAATTTGTGAACAACATGAATATACCAATCCCAAAAATACACCATTTTGACTGCGATGAGAAGAATCCCGTCGGTGTCCCATATATTCTCATGGAGAAATTGCCCGGTGTGAGTGTGGGTAGTTCTCTAATCCTGGCATGGACCCCCGGAAACAGACAAAAAGTCTTAAGCCAGCTCGCAGACATTTACATAAAACTTCACAAACACCCAGTTCACAAAATGGGATCATTCAATGATCCAGGGTCCGCCAATATTGGTCCCTTTGCAGTGGAGTCTCTTACCGATCGCCAGGGTTCTGAGTTGAAGACAACAGGACCATGTACTTCAATTCAAGAATATTACAAAGCGGGCATTGATCTTACCCTAGATCTAATCTTGCGACAAGAAATATACACGACGCGCCCGGTCGATGCCTACTTGGTACATCGGTATCTTTTAGACAATGTGACAAGGGTATTTTCATACAACGACCTTGACGACGGGAAATTTTATCTCAGACACGCAGATGACAAGGGAGATCATATTCTTGTTGATGACGATTTCAACATCACTGGCATGATTGATTGGGAATGGGCATATACGGCGCCAAAATCAGTGGCGTTTAATTCACCCATCGCTCTCCTGCCCGTCAGCGAATTTTATGACGGCACCAATAGGATTGGGGAAGATGAAGTCGCGTTTGCAGAACTTTTAGAAGAGAAGGGGCATCCTGATCTTGGAGAAATCACGAGGACTGGACGTTTACTGCACAGATTTGACTTCTGCTGCGGATACGATATCTCAGATTGGGATGGATTCTTGGGTCTTTTCTTTGGTCTTGTCAATGGACTGGGTGATCAATTTACAAAAAAGCTAGGCGACGACAAGCTTATCAATTGGGAAATTTGGAAAGCCGACGCAATGAACCGGTATTGGAACGACAAGCGACTTCAGAGACTCATTGAGGACACAAATTTCTTCTAATATTCATATATTTGCGGTGAATCAATCAATCTGGCATGGGAAATAATGGAGTATATGCCCACGTGCCAGTAGACTGAGTGGCTCGTAGCAATGCTCTTTCAACAGACTTTCGTCTAAATGCTGGACCTGGACCAACGCACACAACATCACTGCAGAGAACTTTTGTCATATCAGTAAATCGATTCCGAGAATAGTTTGTTTTTCATTTATTGGGTGAGAAGATAGTACTCACTGCTTATAAATTTTCCGACGTCAAGGGAGCCAGCAGGATTTACTCGAAAACCACAACTTTGCGATAAATCTGGTTGTATATCAATGCCCCTTTCCTGTATGAGCTTCTGCACCCCACTAGCATCCATCCATTCTCCGGCTACAGAAGCTGCAACTAGCTGACCGGATCTTGTCACCTGGTCAATCATGCCCAAGGAGAAGGCATCTCTCATGGGATACGCAGGACTCAGCACTTTAGACCTAGAGTCTAGCGTATCCCCTACCTCGTCAACAATGGCACTATACATGCCCTTTATGCTCCATTCTAGTTGAGCATCTGTTAATAAATGACCAAAAACAGCCTTTATCCTCGCGTCATCATGTGGAGAATAGACAAGTAGCTTATATCCATTATGGCTGCACTGTCGCACAATTCGATGCGAGAGACTCCACTGTCTCTGATTCATTAAATTAGCCGGAGAAACTGTTAATCCCGGACTCTGTAATGAAAGTGGTACACTTGATCCCGAGAGAAAAGAATCAAAAGGATACATGGCTTGTTCCTGGTCAGGTGGCGTAAGTGGGAGCGACAGATCTGCCCAGTGACTCGGGGCGGGGGTAGGAGGCGAAGATGACGTTGAAGTTGAACTTTCAGATTGAAAAACAGCAGCTGCCCCGTTGAATTCTGTGCTAAAATCAAGATCGACATCTATTTTTTCTGTAGCAGTTCTTTGGCTCGAAACCCCTTGCAAGATTCCCGCAGGAGCATTTTCATCATCTGACTCGTCACAGCCCTGCTTAGCGAGCGAAACACATTGATGTGTAATTTCTTGGAATGCAGATGTAATCCGTGGATGATATTCTAGTATGCTTTCTTCCAGTAACAGATTACTGAAAGAAAGAAATGACTGGCTAAGCTTCTCGATGCCAGATTCTAGTTCGTCCACACGTGTCTGTAGATTATTGATGGTTGTTTCTTTTCGCTTCCGATAAGCCTGCTGGGCTACTCGAAGCTGTTTGCGCCGTCTCTGGGTATAGTGAGTTGAGATGTGCCTAAGGGGTCATGGCTTGGTGACCTCACCTCTGGGATTTCTTTATCATCAGTGATGGTCCGGGGGCGACCTCTTTTTCGCGGCTCTGCTGTGGGTGGATTCGTCTCAGCCATTATTAATATAATATGATTTGTCGATTTAAACTAGAGCGGGTCCATATGAATGCTCTGTTTCAATTTGTAGTCAAAGGCTTGGAAGAAGGACTGTACGTTGAGGAAGGGGTGGCATTAATAGTTGATTTCATCAAGCTCGGCATGTTGAATAATCGGAAAATAAAGAGAAAAAGGTTATTACATAATCCATACTAACTCAACGATCGTCTCTATGGAAGATCTTGGCACAGAAAAAGAAGAATAAGCATTACTAATTAAACTTGCCACAATTAATCAGTTCAAAGAAACCTTCAATAACAATTTCAAATCCCGTGAAAACCAATCCAAACATTTCAAAGAATCAATTTTACATAGACTCACAGGTACCAGATACCTGAGTCTGAGGGGGACCAACATCCACCAATTCTGCCCCACTAACAGTGGTAATGCTCGAATCAACCCCATAGAATGTACAGACAAAACCGCTGACATCCGTCTCGATGTGAGAAATACTCAGCGGATTACCTGATCCAGTCAGCATCTTCAATCATACAGAAACGTAAGCAAAAGAAGGGGAAACATACTTATCTGCACAGATCCGCCACCCACCGGGAAACTCTGCATGAATTCCCCATCAGCGGCTCCAATGAAAGTAACCTGGACCTGCTCTGTAGGTGGAAGTGGAGTGGAATCAGACAAATGGCACGATCCAGAAATCTGTGTTTGTGGAGGCCCGACATCAACTGTCTCGGCTCCATTGATGGTCGTGACACTGCTGTCGATGCCGTTGAATGTACACTGGACATTCCCATCGGCGGAAGAGACATGGGAGATACTTAGTACATTGGCTAATTTAACATGTTAGCCATCAATACAGTCAAAGAGTGTGAATGTTAGCCTTTGCTGAACACGTACAAATAGAGACCATGGAGCCGTCAGTAGGGAAGCTTTGCGAGAATTGGGCGTCCGCTGCGCCAATGAAGGTAATCTCTACCTCTTGAGTTCGCTTAATTGGACTTCCGATTGAACCGGTAGCGAGAACAAGCACAAGATTCAGACATGTAATGAAATTCATCTTGATATAATGGAAAATGTGCGTAGCAATGTATTTGGAATGATAGTGTGAATGGTTATCTTGTTTCTCTCCGACTTCTCAACTACAACACGATGTACATAGGGCTTTATATAGATTTCGGTCTTCGTGTTCAGCTTAGATGCAGTACTTTATTATCTAAAAATACCATCCTGTTCCGAATGCTTTTCACACTTGTCAGTAGAAATATGGTCGAATGGTGACGTCCGCGACAGTCGCCTTTTTGAGACATTATCCAGGATCAGAAGAACAGTAAGATCATTATCATGGTAAAGAGGGCCTGATGTCTTGCTTGTGGTATTCACTATTGGGGTTCCAGTTTGTATAATAGCCGCATTATGGCTATTTCCATGGTCGAATACGTCTAATTTTAGTTTCCCCGCACAGTTTAGTCACGCGGGGTAAGCCCGTATACAAACCCTCGATTCGATGTTCCAGTGACGAGATACATGACATCTAACAAGCAGCAAATCACTCTTAAATTATTCAAGATTAAATTTTCATCAGGCCATGCCGCAGATGTTGGCCCCGCACTTAATGCAGGGTCTCTGGCTGACTACTGGCTTGACCCAGTCCCCACTATTGGGGCAGATCGAAAGTCAGACCCCATGTTTCAATAAACTTCAGACGGCTTTAGTTTTACGGTGCAAGTTTACGATGAGAATGAAGATTTGTAATAATAACCCATAAAATAGGTATAAATTGAGGGGTAAAGAGCAATAAAAGCAAAAAAGAACCTGCAACCCCGAAAACAAACCCGCTTTTTGGGAAGACCCATGCATCAACCATGAAAACCATCTCTAATGCGTTACTAAGTGTTTGTTCAAAGAATAAGAACAATTTTTTTTATCAATATTCACTTTTCTTCCGGACTCGAAAACGTGTGGGAGGATCAATTCTTGCTCGTATAACATCAATCCAAGCCAACGCTTTTGTAGACGCAGTAAAAGGAACCGAAGATTGAAAGAAAGAACTTAGAACCGCAGATCCCAGCCAATCTTGGGGCCCAGTCGGGGAAGCTCATCGGCGACGCTCTGGACATCCTTGTCACCGCGACCGCTGAGGTTCAGAACGATGTCCTTGCCCTTACCCATGGTCTTGGCCAGCTCAATCGCACCGTAGACGGCGTGAGATGACTCAAGAGCAGGGATGATACCCTCAGTCTGAGAAAGTGTACGGAAACCATGCAGGGCTTGGGCATCGTCGGCAGAGATGTAGGTAGCACGGTTGGAGTCTTTCCAAGCGCTCAGCTCGGGGCCAACACCGGGGTAATCGAGACCAGCAGAGATCGAGTGGGTCTCGGCGATCTGACCATGCTCGTTTTGCAGAACGTAGGTACGGACACCGTGGAGAACACCCTTAGATCCACCGGACAGAGTGGCGGAGTGGCGGGCGGTATCAACACCGTCACCACCAGCCTCAACACCAACCAGTTGGACAGTAGGGTCCTTAGAGAAGGGGTAGAACATGCCGACGGCGTTACTGCCACCGCCAACACAGGCAACCACGGCATCGGGAAGCTTTCCGATGGCCTCTTGCAACTGCTTCTTAGTCTCGTCACCAATCACAGACTGGAATGTACGGACAATCAGGGGGAATGGGTGGGGACCAATAGCAGAGCCAATGATGTAGTGAGTAGTGTCAAGATCAACAACCCAGGCACGTAGAGCCTCGTTGACAGCATCGCGGAGAGTGCGGCTGCCAGCATCAACAGCGACAACTTCAGCACCGAGAAGCTTCATGCGGAAAACATTGAGAGCCTGGCGGCGAACATCCTCGGCACCCATGTAGACAACACACTTCATGTTAAACTTGGCACAAACAGTGGCGGTAGCAACACCGTGCTGACCAGCACCAGTCTCGGCAATGATGCGAGTCTTGCCCAGGCGCCTAGCAATGAGAATTTGGCCGATGGCGTTGTTGATCTTGTGACTACCAGTGTGGTTGAGATCCTCACGCTTCAGCCAAATGTTGGCACCGCCGACATGCTCAGTGAGACGATCAGCAAGGTGGAGACTGCTGGGGCGGCTCATGTAGGGGTAGTAAGAACGGTACTCTTCCCAGAACTTAGGGTCGTTAAGAGCCTCGTTGAATCCCTCCTCAAGCTGGGCGAGGCAGTCCATAAGAGACTCGGGAACGTACTGGCCTCCGAACTCGCCAAAGCGGGCAGGCAAGGCGTGTGGGTCCTTAGTGACGTTCAAAGCCTCAATTTGGTCTCCCAAGCCAGGGCCAGCTGGGGTGTCAGCCTCGGTGATAACCTTGGTAGGCTGGGCCTCGGCATTAGGAAGGGCCTTCTGGATGGCCTCAACAATGTTCACCTCATGGGTAAGAGTACCCTGGACGTCACGCTCACGCTTGCGGCCAGTGATGCTGGAGAGGTATTCCTCGGCGGCCTTGGCGGCCTGACCAGGAGCGGCCTGGCCAACAACGGTAATGATCTGGCTGCCAATGACGACACCCTCAGCAACATCCTGAACATCAAGGAAGTGCTGACGGGTGCTGACACCGAATCCGAGAGCGGCGGGGACATTGCCGGAGTATTCGTGCACGCGACCCAAGAGTTCGGGGAGGTTGGCGCTCAGCTTGCCAGTGGCGCCAGTGACACCCATGCGAGAGACGACGTAGATAAATGAGTCGGCAATCTTGCACAGGAGCTTCATACGAGAGTCGGAGGTGGATGGGGCAATCAAGGGGACATATGAGAGACTAGAAAAAAGGAAAATAAATATCAATTTGAATGACTCCACTTCAGATCGATCAAAGAACTTACCCAGTGCTAGTACACAGGTCACGGAAGCGGACAGCCTCCTCTGGGGGCAGATCGACCATGATGAAACCGTTGACACCAGCCTCCTTGCAGTCCTTCAGCATGCGATCATCTCCATAACGCAAAACCGGGTTGTAGTAGCCCATCAGCATGATTGGGGCCTTGAGGCCACGACGGCGGGCAGTGCGCACGAGTTCGAGGACAGTTGTGACAGTCACGCCATTTTCAAGGGCCTGGGTGTTGGCCTTCTGGATAGTCGGGCCATCAGCAATTGGGTCGGTGAAGGGAATTCCGAGCTCGATAATGTCTAAATTGTGAATTGGACTGTTAGTCGGATTCCGCTCTACCCCGCCACCTTAAAGGCATTTTCACATACCAGCACCACCATTCTCTAAGCCGAGCAGAATATCAACTGCCTCCTCAACAGTTGGGTATCCAGCAGTGATGTAAGCGACAAGGGCGGCCCGTCTTTGCTCCTTGCACTTGGCGAATGTGGCCTTGATAGCATCCATATTGAATCGAGGGGGTAGGGAAGCAGAATATAGGTGGAGAAGAAAGTGGGGAAGCGGGGGATGGAGGGAAGAAGGATCAAGTTTAAGTAAACAGAAATATTTCAATAAGCTGGGCAGTCCCAATTGACCTGTCTTTGCTGCCTGTACAAGGACCAATACTGTATGGGGAAAGATAGTGTAGCCGCCGCTCGTGAGTCAATTCGAATTTCCCTTTTCGCCGATGTCGCCCCGCCATTGTCACGTGCGATAAGATAAAATTATCTGTCACGTGCGATATTAAGCGGCCAGTCCTTATCCACCTTGCAAGACCCGCGGAGTATCTCTGAATAGGAGAACTCATTCAATACAACTATGGACTAGAACCCCTTATCACCATTTTTTGGGGATCTGGCACCTCATTAAGCTCTAACATTACATATCCTAGCATGTTGGTTCTTATGGCGCTTATTACTCTCAATTTTCATCACAGGAAGACAAAGGACATCTTGAATCCCATTGTAGCTTTGAACCGTCCATCTTCTATGGTTCAAACCTAATTTATCCTTTCAGAATGAATTGAAAGATCAGATTTCCGCAGGGCGTATCCCCGGAGTCCTTTATACCTACGCAAGACGTTTATGTAGACTGCCGAATCAAGAAAAGCAAATTCCGCTGCAGGCAATATGCTTGGGAGAGGGAACGGTACAACAACCAACAGCACGAACGTCAGCCTCGATCTGTAAGCAATTCCAGATTATCGATACAGGGGTGAAGAATGTCCAGTTGCACATTTCATGTAATCTCACCCAACTGGAAAGGTTGGCTTTGGACGCGAAAGCTTGGCATCAATGGCCGAGTTTCTCGTGCATTCTTGACAACACGGTTAGTTTCGGTAAGTTGACTTCGAACACGATGGTCGGAAATCATGCGACTTGGCCCTGGGGGTAACTTGCTTTCCTTCTCCGTGGATGCAGAGTATTAAAGCGAGACGATAGGTTAGATTCCATCTATCAAATTTATCAACTCGACGCACAGGAGAACGGCCGACTGAAGTTGATATCTCTTGACTCTCGTCTCTGTTCTCGGTGGTTAGCGTGGAATGGGATATATGATCATGACACTTACCAGCTCCACACCATTAGCATACATCCCGCATACGAGAATCCCGATACCAAACAGAAAAACGATACCGTTAGCCGAAGCTCTTCGAATGTTGTGCCAGGAAGCCCAGCTGCCTTCTTTAACAAGAAAGAACCACATAAGGGCCGGGACGTAAAAACACAATGCGGAGCTGAATAAGGCTGCGCAGAGTGATAGAATGAGAGAAAATACCGGAATGGCCTCAGCAACTATCCATGAAAGGAAAGTGATTATTGTCACAGTAGAAACCCAGCTTATCCAGCCCGCTTTTGTGTTCACGTAACGCTCAACCGAGTTTCGGTAAAAAGAGGTGTGGATATACCGAGCAGCTATGTTCGTGTTGATAGAGCCGGAGATGAAGATGACTGGAAGGGCAACACCAAAAGCGATCCTCGACATCAGGGGCCCAGCTGATAGTAATGCAGGCGACTGCACATCCTTTCCCACAAAGGCATACACAAGGGCTCCGATCAACGTGTAAAGGGAAGTTTGGATGAAGCCTGTCGCATGTATAGATTTGACGTAATCCGTCGGTGTGTGCATCTCGTTCATAAACGATGGTACGGTAGCAGCAAATGTGTAGCTGAAAACAATATTATTGATAGCGATCATGGCCGAGTTAAAATCGACATCTTCCCTAGGCCAAGCAGACCAATCCGAGCCTGTTATACCACCACCACTTGCTTGAGTGCTCTGGATGCCAGTAGCAATGATCGTGATTCCAATGGCGCCAAGGATCGAAACAAGATCTATATAACCCAGGATAGCAATATCTGCAAATGTGGGCGGAAGAGCCAGCACAAGAAGAATCACTGTCGATACCAGCCCAAATATCGCAGTACAGATACTACTTTGTGTGATATTGACGAGAGCAATGATACCAGTCAGACAATGCGATCCCACATTCAAGGAGATCGGAAAAATGAAGCACGCAGTCACAATCCAGAAACCCGCGTCGCCCAGCATGAGCCTTCCAATATCTCCATAGTGCTCAACTTCTGGATATTTAACTTTCACTACGCCGACTTCGTAGCTTGCGTATGTTGCGACGAGACCAATCCCGACAGAAGCAATAACTCCGCCAACCATGCCAAGGGTTGCGAATGCGGCAGGCAGACTCAAACTTCCAAGGGCGATGGCTTCCACAATGAGGATAACAACAAGGCGTTTCCAGCCAAGGCGATGGAACTTGTCATGGTCTTGGGCTTTTCTCTGTCTCTCCAGTTCGATCTGGGAGTCACCAATCGAGGGCTCGGTGTCCTCGGTGAGATTTGAAGGTCGGACTGTAGATAAATCGTTTTTGTCGACAAACATACCAGATTCATGATCAGTATAGCAATGGTTGCTGGTATAATATGCCATATTCAAACTAAGCCCTGATTGCAAAATAAAGAAAGAAAGAAAATAGCAGGGATTTCCCCAGATTTAGGGAACATGTGGGAAGAGAAAGTTTTTGGTACAGTGTACCATTTCCTGCATGGATCTCTTCCATCGTTGCCCTGTTAAATCACGGAGGTGTAATGAGAATACTGCAGATAGCGCGTGTGAGAAATAGCTGCAGTGTGCTGAAGCATGCAGGCAAGAATGTAGTGGAGGCGATCGGAATTTGATCCGTGTGTATTGGACCGGCCCAATCAGCTCCCATGGGCTGCAAAGTTACCAAGATTAGGATATCGGATTGTCTTCATTCTCGAAACAAATCTTATCGCATTTCAGCCACAAGGAGCCTATCGGTGATAAACCTGGCAGCTTAGCCGTTCAAGTCACAAATAGGATTACGCCAGCCACGCAGTGCATATGCATTTTAAACAAGTCGGTGTAACGGGGTATGCAACACGATAGAGCGGTAAAGGGAAAGAAAGGTTAGAGAAGGGACAAAACATGGCCAACGAGGGATAGAGAGAGGGAGGTGAAAGAAAATGAGAAAAAATACGAGGATAATGAGAGTTAATAAGAAGCGCTGTCCACGGGTGTAATGGCGAGGAGAGTGAAATATCCATAGTGGCCGGGGGCGGTCCGTCAGCCAGTACCTCGCTCCAAAAAGAGTCTGCAGCACACACAAGACTGTAGAAAAAGAAGAAGAAAAAAAAAAAACAAACGGAAAGACAGAAATAGCAAAATTCTACTTCATAAGCCTCACAAGCCTGCAAGCCGTTTCTAGAGCCAGTTTCGATGGCAATAATCAAGAGTATATCACCGCGACCAAGGAGGTATATGAGCAACCGTTGCAATGAAAAGGCTGCTAAAGTCAATCAAAAAGTGATCAGATTTGGCGGAAGGAATGCAGTACGATGGTGTCTAATGAAAGTCTACTTAATAAATAGAGGCAGTGTGACAATGCACCATCGTTCAGACATGTCTATATATAGCACATATAGCCAGAGACCATCTCACAATGTGTTTGTGCTTGTCCGTATAGACATACTCGCAATAAGCAACCCAGCAATGATTATTGATAACAGCAAGAACAGAGGTGCCGGGTAAATACCAATGGTCATGCTGTAAGTAGCATTAAGCAGTGCGGGAACCCCAACTCGAGCAATAGCATGCAAAAAGCTCAGAAACCCCAACAGCTGCCCAGATTGATGATCAGGTGTGTGCGCGGTGAGACACGATGTCAGCAGAGGAGTGAGCGGTGCAGCAGATGCGACGATAAAGGAAGAGAAGATGAAAACTCCAGGCGACCGTGCTAGAGCGATGCCAACGTAACCTATAATTTGTAGGGCGAGGCTCGCTTGGATGGCGCCCAGTTCCCCAACATTGAATAAAGACAGACTTGGGGTGATTGTTATCTTTTTCCATCGCCTTACCCGGGCCATGATCATGGGAAAGATCAGAACGAGCACCAGTATGCTCCATGAGTTCACCATCGACGTGAAGAAGCTCTGTGTAGTCGGTTGCCATTTAAACAAGTACGCCGGGTAAGCTAATTGCAAGGGAAACAGACCGATCAAGATTCCAAATATGAACATGTCTATCCCGGCCAAGATAACAATATTCCTTTGTAGGAATGTGCTGTACTCTTTCAGCGATCTCAGCGACTGTAGAAATATCTGGAGGTAGGTCTCGCTGGTGTTTTGCTCTGGTGTTGATTCGTCCCGCTCGGCATTATCAAGATGGGAGCTGCGGGATTCCGGCAATACAAAGAGAAATATTAGTATAAGGGATAGATGCGCGTAGACCGCAGATTTGTATATATTCTCCAGGGAATTCGGAAGTGTGAGGAGAAGCCCCGAAATGACGGGGCCCAGCGACGCAGCCAGCGATAAAGCAGCTTGTAGATAGCTAAACAGCCGTGCCCGGGCGCGAAGGCGCACCAAATCAGTAATGTATGCCTGCGACGTGGATGTCACAGTGATCAACGAGCCACTCAGTCCTTGGGATGCATACCCGACTAGTAACCAGTGCATGTTTATTGAGTCCGGATAGCGAAGGACTGAAACCATGATGGCCTCGTATATCAAAGGTCCTATCGCGACGCAGGCAAGGATCGGCTTGCGCCCGACGCGATCGGACAGCGAGCCCAGGATAGGGCTTGAGATGGCACCCAGAAGACCAGCTATCATCTGGCCGTACATGGTGAATCGGGATAGATCGGCTTGCGCATCCTCGCTAGCGAAACATTGTTGAAGTTCCCCGGCAAGATCGCGGGTGTTGGGGGCATCTTTTTGGGTCTGGCCAGTGTGCCGTTGATGGCAGATCAAGGCAAAGGTCGCATTTAATTCAGGGACAGCCAAAATTCCGAATATGATTTGATAGCACGTGTAGATTATTATGATCCATGATGGCTGTAAATTTGTCGTCAAAAAAGGGACGGAATCTCTTTAGGGGAAGCTAGGGGGACGTAGTACCGATGGTTGTCTAACGCGGACCCAGTAGGATTGAAGAGTCCGGCTCTTCCCGTCCCGCTGATCATCTTCTTGATAACAGCGTTGTTCGATAAGAAGAGGATAGTCCTCGCCTTCCTCATCCGACCCATGGTCCATTATATTGTGCGAATACATAATAAATCTGTGCCCAGGGACACAGTAGGACAAAGTGTAGGCTTTATAAGGAGCAGTCCAGGGGAGAGAATTTGCAAAGGCCCGCACAGCGGTCAAGAATGCACGCGACGTGCCTACGTGCATGCAGAACACCGGTTGGGCCCTGAGGTCTGATCACTTGGATTTTGTGGCTATATCCAATGACAACGAGACGATCTGAAGAGCTACAGTGAGATCTGACCGTATCTTCTGTGTCGTCATTAATCATGGAAAAAGGCTCCTTGGGCAGATCTCTACGGTAAAAGGAACAGCCGTACGTATACCAAGCACAACGAATGCTTCCCCCCTTTTTTGGTCTAGTCCATACCTTATGAATAATAAATTGAAGTGAAACAAAGGGACTAGCAAGCCTGATAGATTCCCAATGACATACACAGAGAGGGCGGAAGTTTATCCTCGCATGAAACTAAGCTTGAACTTACCGTTGAATCACTAAGGTCTATGTGGGCATTGTGGTGCGGAGCAGTGAACCTCACTTGACACATGTTTTAGCCCCATTACCGTGACGATGGTCCAGAAAACCCAAGTTAGATAAAAATCCAAATACACGCTGATTATCTATTTGAAGTCTGATCCTAAGTCCCATGCCAATAAACTATCCCGGGCCTTGTCGCGGGGAGTGCAGTTTCACCTTTCCATCTATGGATGCCACAAGTCGGGTCTACTTCGAATGTTACCTAACATGGCATACCCAAGCTCCAGATAAAATCGCTTAGCCAGAACAGTTTATGAAAGACTCGCGATTTCAATCGTTCAGATAAACCCAATAAAGGGAAACAAGCTGTGGAGGAGGAAAGGCTGGCGAAGCAGTGGAGAGAAGCAAATGGGATAGATCCCCACGAAAGTAAGCTATTGTACAAAGAGCAAGAGACTGTTTAATCTAATGCCAGAGGCATAGCTTTACCAGGTCAGAGTGTATATGTGGTAACATGAAAGCAGTTGATTGAAGTCTTTGTCACATTTAAGCTTTAGCATGTTCCGCAAAGCACTTCTCTATCTCAGGTAAATACAGGTCAAAGTTTGAATTACCAGCAGACCGATTCTCCAGCTTGTTCATAATATATGAGATAGTCATCCGTCGGCGGCGATCCATAATCACGAAAGATCCTCCATAGCCGGACCAGAAACAGACGCCATCTTCTTCTGGGATAAGAGGATGTATGCTCTCGCTCCACGGCCGTGCAACTCCGAGACCGAAGCAAACTTTTCCATTAAGGCATAGATCAAAGCCTCGGATTCTCTCTCTCATCATCTCATCCACGGTTTGAAGAGAAAGATACTGTCTCCTATCAACAGTACCATCCAGCGAGACTATAGATGCAATACGTGCCATGGCACGAGCATTTGAGAATCCACCCATAGCTCCATTCTGAGAATTCCGTAAGACGGCTGTATTAGGAAGTGTCGGATAAACCAAAGATGATCGCATAACCCGACCTAGAATACTAGTAGGGTCAAGAGCAGTAATAGGAAATAGTTGATCTAATGGAAATGGAATAGTTTCGGCAGTTCGGGAAATTTCCTTCTCGGGTAGCCCAAGGCAGAAGTCAACAACCCCTAAAGGCTCTGTAATCTCCTCAGTAATGAGCTGACTCAAAGATTTCCCCGTAACACATCGGATAATCTTGCCAACCAAATGGCCATACATTGTACCTGTATAGGCGCTGCCTGTGGTATACCAGGGGGCTTGCTCAGCAAGTCTTGCAGTAATTTTCTCCTCATCTTGCAGTTCTTCAGCAAGTTTCAGAACCAATTCCTCCCTGTTTTGCATTTCTTCCAGAGTGAGGTCTCGATCCAGGGAAATAACTCCAGATGAATGGCTAAGGATTTGAAAGACCTTGATATTCTCTTTGCCGTTTGCCGCAAATTCAGGCCAATATGTGGCTACATTCTCATTTAAATCAAGTTGGCCACGGTTGACGAGGATAAGAGCCGCTAGAGTAGTGACAATCTTGGTTGTTGACCATATTGAAGTAATTGTATCTTTGTCCCATGGTTTGGTCTGGTCTGCATCTCCATAACCACCCCAAAGATCCACGACGTCTTTTCCGTCGATATTTACACAAAGGGAAGCACCCACTTCATGGCCTCCTGCGAGCCTCTGTTGTAAAAGATCACGCAAGGAATGGAAGGCCGCATCACAGGAGCCATGTACTTCAGCCATTGTAGATGTTGTTGTATGCGTAGAACTTGAATAAATAGAGCTTTTGGAACCCAGAGAAGGAAGTGGAAATCCAGCTAACGAGGAGGATTCAAAAGTGGGAATAGTTAATGGGAGCAATAGACTGAGATGGGACGCGGGATAAGGAGCTATTATACCTACCTCCTACACATAGCAACTAACTGCCTTGAAGCCTAAAGTACCCGCTATCCTGCCCTCTTCCACGAGTCATGTTTGGTAAATAAGCGTGCATTACTCGCCCCAGGTGCCTTCGCACTCCCCCACTTGTGGCCTCAGCCCTGGAGCCCCCATATAATGCAATGTGACACTTAAACCGCTGGATTGGTTCGAACGTTATCTGAGTGTGCTAGGCCGTAAGCTTTGCCCATGCATTAATTCCAATTGAATCGTTGACTTCGTCTTTCTTTCTACCTTGTATTTTCAGCTCTTCAATGGCACGGACATCTTCCTGTTTGATTGATGATCCTGTTTTTGGGAAAGGACCCGAGATCTACAGCCATGGCTACGCGGTGTTCCACCTAATGCCCAAGTAAATGGACAAAGAAATCAGGCCAAGAAAAGTAACACGGGAAAACTGCAGGGATAGACTCGCAGGGGTAAAGGTGGTCGGTAGGAGCCCCGGTGGGGGCTGGGGGCCCTTTTTGCTCCATATCCAATGGGCAGTGGTGTACTGGAGCCTACATGTTACATTGGGCGCAAAAATCCGTTGTTTACATCCACCCCCGCTGCCAGAAGTCTGAAATTCCAAGGACGAGTTCTCGATGGCGTCACCTTGCTTGAACTGGGCCAAAGCATCTTTCACTACCAAGCCCGCCCAGACAGGCCTAAAATCGCTGATACTGAAACCAATGCTGTATGTCAAGGAATAGGCATATAGTTGATTTGACTTGGCTAGGCCAAGGGTGCAATTTGAAGGGCTTCTATATGTAAATCGCACACTGGCATACGAAAAACTTTTTCAATAAAATAGTCAAGCACCAATCGATGAATTGCAAATAAAGCACCATATGGATCAACGAATAAAAAGAAAGAGAAAAACTAATAGAAAGCAGTATCCATTGCTACCCTAGGTAATATCAGAATCATGGGAAAAGAAATCCACCTTGACGCCCCTCAGCCTGAAAGGCATGAAAATGTAAAGAAAGAAGCTGCCCGGCCGAAATGAAAGAAGACAAAGTGGTGAGTTGGGGGAATTCAAGCGGAAATCAGCAGATCCTTCGTCGTCGCATCATTAATAAACCCCCGCCTTAAAGGGAACAGATGAGGCAGAATCGTTGCGCCAGCAATGCCGGCTATGCCGGTTGATAGAATGCAAAAGAAAACGGGTAAGATTTTGAAGAGAGGGGAAATGGTGCAGAGAGAAACATGGTTATCATCTAGGATAGATGGAATGCACCCTGTCCCTCTTTAATGGCAACGGAGAGTCTTTTCTTGAGGTCGTCCAAACTGCTGTAGTCGGGGAGCTTGAGATAGTTGACGCAAGTCATGACACTGGGCAAGTAATCATCCGGGGTATATGGGGGGTCGCTTGGTCGACAAACGACTGTAAAGATTGGTGTGAGGCTTTTGAAACCTGTAAAGCATTCAGTAATTAGCAACGGTGAACAAATAAACAAGGTACGTAGGCAGAGGCCTGAAATTGTAAAACTTACCGCCAATCGGAAGCTTGGGGCTACCGGTCACGAATTGGAGGAAATCACGGCGCTGCTGATTATCCATCTCACTCATGGTTTGGAGCAGGTTGCGAACACTTCTGCTGTCCATGTTAAATCCATGATCGGCCTTGATCGAGTCCATGAGAGTCTCAATGGTCCAATCTTCGTCTGCTTGTCCGAAAAGCATGACAAGTTCACTGGGGGTGAAGGCACGGAGGGCGGAATATGGGAAGACTTGGGAGAAGCCAGCTCGGAAAGCCTCCACTTGACGGCGGACACCACTACCCAGCGTCATATCAATGACCTTCTCGACATATTGGTCGACGTTATTGATATCCAATGACATGTCAGAACCACCGGGAACAAGGTCGATTGATGGATAACCAGGCAGTGTGAAGTCTAGACCAAGATCTTCCACACGAACGCCATCAACAACGATGTTCTGAGTGGCCTTTTGCTTTTCTTGGGAAGACAAAGTGCGATCTTCCTGGATTGCGCTTTTGGCCTTGACAAATTGCTTCAACATGACCAAAGATCTAGCCAAGTCCTCATCAACAGCCTTAACAGTCCCCAGAGATGGTGCCACGGAGGAAAGTGTATCCGCAATGCGGAAGAACGCGGGATTGAAAGAGATATCAATGATTCTTGAGTCCAGCATTGATCGCGCAACAAACTTTCCGAGGACCTTGAAGGTGTTTAATTGTTTTTTACCAATCTCTTGAGATGCTTGCTCTTCGCTCATCGGAGATGGAAAAAGACCGCGTTTACCGAAAGCGTAATCGGTAGAGGATGCTGTGCCATCTGTCTCACGCCAAATCTTGAGCTTCGTCTTCGAGAATTCCTTCGAAACTGTAGAGTAGAATTCCAGAGTGGGGCCGAGTCCCGTGCCGACTTCTTCAAAATATTCCACCTCAAGGACGCTGGGCGATGATCCGTACAGTTCCATGACTTTCATCGCTGATTCCAGGATGCGAGCACGAGAGATCCGCACTTTCTGGCGCTGGAGTCGGCCAAGGAAGGGCCGGTCATCACGTCGCATGTCACGTCGACTATCCTCGGCGCTCTGTGAGTTATGCCATCTCATCATTGCACGAGAGTAGCCAAAGGCTGTTGACTGTAGGAACAGATGCCTTGTTTCAAATGGAAACAGGAAGGAGAACAGGCGGGCCAAATCCTCGCTCCAGCTCGGGAGACAGCTGCTAGCTACTATTAACGGCTCCTCGAGCTGTCGATTGACTTTAGCAGTGAGCTTGGTGTTGATGAACTGGGCCAATGGCTCTGGCGTTGTGGTAGCATGATCACGGGCATCCATCAATATGTCATCGATTGTTGCGTTCATTTCATGCACGATACGAAGCAAGCGAAGAATTGATGCTGTTGTAGCGTCTTTGCTCAAAGACGAAGGCATCTCAAGACCATCAGCAGTGGATGAGGCTTCTTGTCCAGCAGCAGGCAGAGTAGATGGCTCTGGTCGCGGCGGGCCAGGAACACGCTTATACGAGACAGTATGGACCGCAGACCAGACATTCTTGACTTTCGTCTCGTCTATCTGTTCTCGATTGTGGTGGACAGCTCGGTAGACAGTAGTGTCACTGGAAATGGGTTTGCCATCAACAGAGAACTCAATGTGCCAATCCTGGGGGATCGAGGCCATAGCCGCTGCGTACGAGGTGAACGGACGTCCAGCAGTGGCTAGCGAGCTTTGACCAGTAGGGTTTGATGTCGCAGTGTTGGGTGCGGACGAAGAAGGCTTCGATGCTGGAGTAGACTGAGATGGAGTGCCCACTCGTGTCCCATCCTCTTTTCTTGCTGTGACCTTACCAGAAGACCCAACTTCCATATTCACAGCAGTCGGATCATGAACAGGTTCCTCTTCCAGATCATCCTCAAGGTCATCAACAATAGCGTTGAGCTCCTCATCATCGTCTCCGTCATCTATGTCTTCGTCTTCATCCTCGCTAATCTGTCTCTCGTCGGCACACTCCAGCGGCTCCTCATCGTGGTCATCATTGTCCTCCTGGAATGGCATTTGGCGGTGCCGTCGAGATCTTGGTGCTGTGTGGTCATCAGCTTCCTCTTGCCAGTCATCTGCATTTCCAGCTGCCCCTTCGGTACGAGGAGGACGATTCCCAGATGATGTGGTTTGTGGGGAGGTTGATGAAGTGAGCTGATCACGCATACGTGCCGCTTGCGCTATGCGGGAAAGGATTGCATCCCCAGCGCGAGATTGGCGTGGACGATCTGACACCGCGATTCGAGGTTGGAGGAAGTCATCCAATGCCTTGAAGGTAGCGATGGCATGAATTGAGACCATGAGGTTTCTGTATGGTCGAGGAACCTCGGTACCGTCCTCGGCAACAAGTTTGAGTCGGAGTTGCTTCCCAAGCATAGAGGTAGCGTTGCTACGGGTGTTCTCCAGCGAATTATGGCTGACGGTGATAACCTCAAAATGTTCGGTCCGGCTAAGCAGATCTTGAAGCTTCCGAATTAGAACACTGAACGGAGTAGTAGCGGTACTCTGGCTTTGAGCCTTCTCTGAGATTGTGACACCCATGAATGCCTTCAAAAATGCAGACCGTGCATGCCTAATACACGGAGCTTTGAAGTCACCCAGCACCCCGAGAAGCACATCAATAATACCGGAGTTAAGCAGTTCAGAACTTGTGATACTCTCCAAAGCATCTCCATCAAAATAAGAAGCCAAATTCTTAAAAAGGGGAAGCCCATCATTATCTCCACTTGGAGAGTAACAGTTACTAAGCTTGGTCGCCAAAGATTGGAGTTCGGTTAGAATCTTCTGGGCTTCATTTCTTACAGAAGCACCATGTCCCGCTTCGTATGATTGTAGGAAGGCTTTAGCATCCCTAATAACAAGGTTGTTGAGGGCATTGTCGAGCTTTTCCAATGATTGACGGCCAGAGACAGATGAGGTCTCCGAGTCCGAAATGTCATCATTGTCTTCGTCGACATCCTCGTCCGCATTTTCCAAATCATCGTCGGTGTCTTCGTTTTTACCTTCGTGGCCGGGTGCGTCATTACCATCCATATCGACATCAGATGCTTCTGACGCACCTTTGTTCTCATGGCGTGCTGAACTACCTTCTTCGTCAGTAGACGGAGTTGCCGCTGCCAACTTGACAATTTCGGAAATGACCCCCTCGCGGTGGAATTGATGTTGATAAACATGATCAAGTCGCTGGAACAAAAGCTCGGCACATCGAAGAGCCAAGGAGACAAGAGATGGATGTTCTTTCTGGGAAAGAATGGAGGCTAGAAAAGAAGCATAGGGTACCGTGCGAAGGGCATCCTCAATTAAAGCCGGTTCAAGGATATGAAGCATTTTCAAATGAGCAATGAGGACCTTTTGACGGACGTGTAAATTGACTGTACTTGAGTATGCATCAGTCAAGGTCGGGAACAAAATAGTTGCAAATCGTTTGAGCTCGAGCTTGCACTTTTCCAACAGCGCACATCTTTCTTCAGGGTTATCTTTGGCTTTGGTCGATTTGAACCCGATGGACATGCTACTATCAAAGTAAGAACTAAGCAGATTGTCGGCACGAGACGCATCGCCATTAGGGACGCCTGGCAATAGTTCACATATAACGTTGAGAGCCTCGAAGATCTGCTCGCGGGGTCGATGGATTAGTGCTTGCATAACCAAGACACTGTCCATCTTGACTGCCGTGCTATCAACATCCTCGGGTGGAGAAACGCCTGTCAGGATCTGGTATAGGGTGTCGACAACGTCCATTTTCAGTAATTCAATAGAAAGGCTAGGGCTAGCTTTGCACACGATCGCTAAAACGCGCAGGAATTGAGTGTGAACATGCGGCCCAATCAAATTTGTAGTACCGGGAAGCAGAAGTCGTAGGACTGCCTTGAGCATTGCAGGTTCAATCAACTCTTCCAGGTTCTGTGGTCGGTATTTGAAGCTTTCAACTATGCGAGACACACAGAGACATCCCTGCTCGACGACTTTGGGGTCATTGCTGGAAAGAACATTCAAAAGGGTCGGCATAACATCCCTGACAACGGGGAACGAGTCATGGGGAAGGTTACGGCAACAATTGGCTGCGGTTGTCACAGCTGTGCGTTGAGTGCTGGTGGGAAAGAAGTCCAGGTATGTTAGACATGCTGTTAGACCTCCCTCCCGCACAATCGAAGCCGGAAAATCGACAGAAATTTTAGCAAGCGTCTAGTCGAGTTAGTTAATGGAGGATCCAGCGTCAAGAGTATCGGAACACTCAAGGTAAGGAGCAACATACGCTGAGAGCTTGTTCAGCTAGATCGATAAACTGAATGTCCAAAAGTTTTTGGCATAAGATAGGAACAGCACCCCCGTAGACCACATTGGCCACAGACCCACGAAGGGCCTCCATCAAATTGGCAAGGCAGCGGCAAGCAAGAAGCATTATTTCGGCATTCTCTTCGCCAAATTGGTTGGGTTGCATTAAGGCGACCAACTCCTTCACGTATGGATCAGGAGAAAATTGGCCGGACAGATTGTCTTCGTTGGAAACAAGCAAGAGGTCTGACAATTCTGATAGAGCGATCAACTGTAGAGAAGGGTCGTCCTTTTCTCTCAGGTTACAGAGAATATCCCGAAGGCGTGAGGACATGCCAGACATCATGCCACTGAGTGCACGCAGTGTGCTATGCAAATTCGCGGCACCTCGACCTCCGAAAAGGCTGTTATGAAACGAGTCCAATTCATCCTCATCAAAAGCCGAAGGGTTGGTCCCATCATTACTATCGCCAGTCTGTGATCCTTCGTGTTCCTCCTTAGTTTCTTTTTCTTCTTCTTCTTCCAGATCCTCCTCCGGGTCCCGCATTATGACATCAGGATTTGTTTTCGTGGGACGCTTCTTTTGCCGACGTGGTGGTGGGGACTGTGTCGCTGCGAGTCGATCTAAGAAATACCATGTTATTTCAGAAAGCTGTACATTATTCCTCTCAGGCAACGTGTAAACTTACCATTGCGGCTTGTTCTCCGTCTTGGGGGCGGAGAATTATTTGATTTTGAATCATCCGTTGGACGAGAAGAGGGTCTAAACGTGAGGAAAGCGCAAGATTAGTTCCATCCCCATATTAAACTAGTTGAAGACCAACTCACCCCGGTTGTGACATGGCTGGGCGACGGATGCCTCGGCGGGGAGCAGGGGCAGCTGGTGCAGCAGGAGCTGGTTGAGGTGCTGCAGTTCGCTGTCTCTTCGATCGTCGTGGGGGCGAGGGAGCCGTTGACTGATTAGGGGCGTCCGGTTGGCGTGACGATGCTTTGCGTTTCCTGGATGCCGAGCCAGCGGCGGGATTCGATGCAGCGATGTCGGTAGGCTGGGGAGGATCTGAAGCAAGTCTTGCAGCAGAGCGAGTGATTCTGGGAGCCATGAGAAACTGAGTTCCTTGAATTGATGGTGGGTGGATGTTTGAGAGAATGGAATATGGAAAGCACAGAAGAAAACACCGGTGATGTCCATCCAAGGTAACAAGGGCTTCTAAAAGCACAGAATCACGAAAGATGGGGGGGTATGCACTTTGGCAATCCAAGGGTGAATTTGGGAAATTTCCCCGCAGCTCGAACGGATGACGTTTGATGATGGCGTGTAAGAAATGAAGATGAAGGAATAAGGAAAAGGAGAGAGAGAAAAACGATCCAGCAGATTGTATTGCAATTCAAAGGAGATGCCTGATGTGAATCGTAGGCAATACCATCACAAAAGCTCGCGATGAGGGGGGGGGTAGTTGGAAAGAGACGAGCGAAGGGAAGATGAGTGGGAATTACCTCAGGGCAGAAGAGGTGGCAGCAGCTCCTGCGGGGGAGACGGAATAATCCTCGAGAGGGTCCTGGCGGTTGACGGAGGCTCTTTGCCTGGCCATAAGTTACCGGGTCAGGAAAGGGATTTATGTAGATAGACGTGAACACCGTTTCAACCCGCCATCCGCACACCTGCGTTGCAGTGGACTGAGAAGCGGGTGAATAGGCGAGAAATATGGGGAACTTGGGACTTGGGCGGCAAGCTATCGGATAATGGGGTTCAGGCCGTGGAGGCTATAAGGCGAGCGGGCGAGCAGGCGAGCTAAGATGACCGAAACGAAAGTGGAACAGACAAGAGAGAATGAAGAAATTTTGATGGAATGAGATGATAAAGGGGGAAGAGAAATGACGTTGAAGGGATGGAGATGGTGGGGAAAGGGAAGAAGGAGGAAAAAAGGCGAAGTGGATTGTGGTGGTGGTTGACGATTGGATTCGGGGAGCGTCAGGCGGCGGAAGTGCAACAATTCGATGTTCCCAGGCGGAGACTCGGGATGAGATAAGGGAACATTTGAAGGGGGAGGTATTATTGGTATTTGAGCTGGGTAGTAATAGTTGGGCAAATATATGATTAACTGGTTGTCTTCAAGTTCCTAGTAAAATGTAAGTACTAAAATTGATCTGTATTTACTGCCAGAGATGGAGACATGTAGATCAGTCGAGACATGGATGAGATCATCTATATCCTCCGATTCACAAGATGACGGTATTTGGAACTGATAGTTTAGCATGAATAATAAAGACTTAGAATAGATATGAAATATACAATATACAATATACAATATATTATCTAAACTTTATCTATAAATCGGGAGGAATACTTAGTATACTTAGTATAGACTATACACACAGGTCCTCGGTATCTACTATGTACCGGCAGTACTCCGATGTATCTACAGACTTCGGCTTCTTCTTCATAGTATAGGGTACTTGGTATACACAGTAAATCTGAAATACTCAACACCCCATACTTTATTTTAACCTATACAAGGTATAATATATTTAAATTTAACTCTACTGCTAGACCTTTTTGATTATTCCTACCCTATATATCTTACTCCTCTGCGGGGCAGATCTCCCCTCTCATCCGCGACCGGCCATCTCCAACATCCAACCGGAAGATACAATTTGACTCACCGAAGGAGAATTGCTAATACCACCCCTCAAATGGCTAAACCCACCCCTTCTAAGCCGCTTTGGGAAATTCTGCCGTATTTGTAATATGAGCCGTTAACAAGGCGGTGTAATTTAAAATGGGCGGTCAATGGAGGCGGTGGACGCCCCGACACACCAAACCACACCAAACCACATCAAAAAAGGCGTCTATTGCGGAGCGCCCGGATATCTCTATTCTTTGATAACAATCAATTATATTTTAGCACGTGATTATTAAATAACGTATATTTATTAATCCAGAAGGGTTTTAAAAAATGGTTTAAAATGGTATTGCTGTAGTAAATCAAAGTAGGGGTTAAAATATGTAAAGTTACTATGTAAAGGTAAATAATAGGGAAATGGCAAAGTATGGCGAGGTGTAGTGAGCATGTGACCTGCCGTTTACGGAAATATTAAGAGAAGCTGATTGGCTGCCGAGGCCCCACAGTACCCTCAGGAATGTGCATTTTTATTACTCCCGTTACCATATCAATATTTTAAGCAATAACAATATTTTAAACATATATTTGAATACCTCCCCTTCGCTAAAATGATTTCTTCTTTTAGAGTATTGTTATTTTCTATCTTCTCTACTACCCCTGAAAATTTGAAGCTATTTGGTTATTATTATGTCACTGGAAACTACTGAATCTCTTATGTCTAGTCCTAGGCTGTCAACTACCCCTCCTCCTACGTTCCGCGATGATTTTCTCAACACTATCGACACAATTTATGACGAAGAGACTCAATATCCCGAAGAGCCATTGGCTGATATATACTCAGATATTGAGCCAAGTTTCCCTCTATTTAAGCTGAATCCGCCCTGGAAACTCGAGTATTCTTCGCCGGATGAAGCTCAAACCGAGATGAATCAATTTGCAGCTACCCAAGGCTATGCAGTTGTTTCAAAACGCTCAAAATCCTCTAACGGGGTAAAACTCAAGGTTATTTACCAATGCTGGCGAGGTGGTGAATATTGTGACCGCCGGACTATAGGACTTGATGCAGAAAAACGCAGAAGAGGCCGTACAAAAAAGTGTAACTGTCCATTTGAGGTTATTCTTCGTCGACATGGAGATATATGGTTATTGGAAATTGGAAATGGTAGCCATAACCATACACCATCACCCGCCGTCAATATTCCTTATCTTCGCCAAATGGCTATGAAAAAAAGAGGTTTGGAGATTGAACAGGCTATCCAGCAGGGGCTTTGGCCTCGCCAGATTACGGATCAGCTCAGGAATGAAGGCGAACATGTTATCGCGAAGAACATCTATAATATTAAGATGGATCTTAACAAAAGACGACTTGGCGGCCGCTCATCTATTCAAACACTTCTCCAAGACCTCCCAAATTCAGGGGATTGGTGTATCCGCTGTAGATCGGATAACAACGATATTTTACTTGCTTTATTCGCCATCCACCGGACTTCCATTGGATTTTTACGTCTTTTTCCCTATATTCTTTGGATGGATACAACATTTAAAACCAACAAGTTCAAAATGCCATTGCTTGATATTACTGGAATGACATCAACAAACCAGACATTCTCCGCTGGCTTCTGTTTTTTATCAGACTCTACTACTGATTCATTTTGCTGGGCATTACAGCAATTACAGTCAGTATTAGCGGTAGAATCAATCCCTGAGCCATTGACTGTATTTACAGACAAAGAGCTTGCAATTCTCAGTGCTATACCAATGGTTTTTACACTTAACCATATGCTTTGTTTGTGGCATATCAATAAGTGCATCCTTGCCCATGCGCGTACTCCTATTCGTCAGTATCTTGAATGGGAGATTAAAGAAGCTGCAAAAAAACAAGAGATATTCTCTTTGAAGAATGGGTGTATACGGCAGGAGAAGCTTCATCGGTGGTGGAGAATGAAACAGTTCTGGCATGAAATTGTTACTGCTTTAACGCCTCAAGATTTCGAACAAAAATGGCAGGAATTTCAGCAAACTTACTGTCATGAGATCTTCTCTAAGCTAATTCGTTATATCCAGAAGGAATGGCTTAACCCAATATATGCGAAGATGTTTTTACACCATTATACTCGGCATTATTTTCACTTTGGTGAGGTAGCAACATCTCGAAATGAGTCGGCACATTGGGCATTTAAACGTGATCAACAGGTAATTCTCCTATTATTATTGAGGGATTTTCTATTAAAATTTAGCCAGGGAACCTCAACTTCTCTCCTTGGAGCCTTTGATATCTTTGAACAGACAATTAAACGTCAATATTCAAATATTCAATATCAGTTACATGACCAGACACTTGGACGATTCACAGATCATCAATCCTATACATTTTTACTACCAAATCTCATACAGAGAATTTCCCTTGAAGCCATTCGCCGTCTGGAGAAAGAAATCAACACATATCTACCTATCCATATCGAAAAACCTCAAATTCCTATCTTCTGTGTATGCGGCAAAGGCAGGGGCATTCCATGCATCCATCAAATTATTCCATATTATAATGAGAAAAAGCCACTTCCTCTTGATCTCTTCCACTTACAGTGGCATCTTCAGGAGGCTGATTCACCACAGTTTCATCCAGATCTTCTTCGTATACAGGAGCCAAGAATTCGGGATGATCGGAGGGTATGGATATCGCGAGGATCGTATACAGCATCACAGGCCTCGGTGGCCACATCACAGGCCTCGGGGGCCCGGCAAGACCCCCGAGGCCCAGAGGGATCACAGGGGCGGATCCCAAGCTTATGGGAGCAGCTAGATGCTGTTGAAGATGCTGTAGATCGTGAGTTTTATGAGCAATGGTCCCAACAAGGCTCTCAGCAGCCACCAACTGTGCAATCTCGGAGGAGACCCAATACATGTGGAAATTGCGGCGTGGAGGGGCATAAAAGGCCTGGGTGTCCGTTGATCAACAGATTTGCCAGTTAATTCGACTGAAAATGCATTTGCCGGTGTTTTTAAAATCAGCCTCTGTTTCCTCTTTAGGTTTAGCTTGGAATGAGATAACTTGCTTGCATATTAAATGTCGTTAAATGTGTGGTAAAATGGAAGCTTTTTACGTGGAGATGAGATTTAATTCTGGACCGTATTCATGCTGCCGGCAGAAAATTGATGCCTTTGTGCCTTGTGGTATTACAAATACGGCGGTGAGCTTAGAAGGGGTGGGTTTAGCCATTTGAGGGGTGGTATTAGCAATTCTCCACCGAAGTCTTAACACCTTAGAATCCAGGCCAAAACTCACTTCCTCCCGCAAAGAGTAATTTACGCCGTTCAAAAAAAAGAGAAGGCCCAGTTCCAGTATATGGAAACTCTCGGCCAATTCTCTTCCGCCTCCCTGTTTGCCTCCCCGCGTTCTTCCCAAACCTTGACCGAGCGGAAAATAGGGAAAGGGGAAAAGGGAAATCAGCGCCCAATTTAAAAAACTTCCTTCTTTCCTCCTCTTCTTCTTCCCCTCCCCCCACTTCCCCAACTCTTTAAACGTCTTGCCTTCAACCCACCCATCCCCTCTCTCAAAGGGCCTTTTAAACTTCCTCCGTCCGCCCCGGTTCATTCCGCTTAATTAAATACCACTCCTCTTCCAAACAACAGTCATCCGCGATGGCAACCGAGATGGTGGGAGGCCAAAGTGACGATGTTCACCAGGCTCCAGCCTATACCCCGACCGCACCCATGAACGATTACGTCCTCCCAGAATTACGCTTGAAGCGCAAGATGGCCGATCCGGAGAAAACCCCGTTATTGCTGGTCGCGTGTGGTTCATTCTCACCCATTACCTATTTACATCTACGCATGTTCGAAATGGCCGCCGATTACGTTAAATTTAGCACCGAGTTTGAACTGCTCGGTGGATACCTGTCTCCCGTATCGGATTCCTATCGCAAGGCTGGTTTGGCCACCGCAGACCACCGGTAAATACATCAATACCCGCTGGGAGTGAAACATAGTAGAATAAAACGCTAACATGGTGACCTGTTTAGTGTCGCGATGTGTCAATTGGCCGTTGATCAAACATCAGATTGGCTCATGGTCGATACATGGGAGCCCATGCAGAAGAAATACCAGCCGACCGCTCTCGTCTTAGACCACTTCGATCACGAAATTAATACCGTTCGGGGTGGTGTTGAGGCTGCAGATGGAACACGGAAGCCCGTTCGCATTGCCCTGCTCGCGGGTGCTGATTTAATTCATACCATGTCTACACCCGGTGTTTGGAGCCAGAAGGATCTGGATCATATCCTCGGCAAATATGGCGTAAGTGGTGTCCGCGAAACATGGAAAGTTGCATTCAATAAACTAACATCTCTTTGTAGTCTTTCATCGTGGAGCGCAGTGGCACTGATATTGATGAGGCCTTGGCCAGCTTACAACCATGGAAAGATAATATCTATGTCATCCAGCAACTGATCCAAAATGACGTTAGTAGCACCAAGATTCGACTCTTCTTGCGACGCGAGATGAGTGTGCGCTATCTGATCCCCGTCCCCGTCATTCATTATATTGAGCAACATCATCTCTACGAAGACGATGGGACATCCAACGAAAAGGGCAAGGAGAGGCAAGATGCGGGCAAATCAGGGTGATGACGCTTCTGCGACCGCAGCGCTGTGCCACCATAATGATATTTAAAACGACCCTGATACATACGATACCCCTACCCACTCCCCCGTTGATGTCTCTATCTTGCAAATGGATCTTAAATACTGTCCATTAAACCTGAAACCTCAAGCCAGATGTGAAAATCCACACTTCAGTCTTGTCTGATCCGTACCCACTGGAGGTACTTTTGGCTCGGCCTTGTACATGGCGCTGCAAGAGAAACAGAGGATTTAAAGATTTTTTTGGCGTTTGGAAAGCTTGAGTTAAACTGGTTCGATTTCTGCTTGACTTTTTCGCTTTGTTCTTTTTGTCGGGCCTAAATTTGAGATCCTGAGGGCGAGTTTCCAATGCAATCTCGCCAGAACCAGCGGATTGTACATAAACACTGTTTTAGCTGATCTTTCGATCAAACCAGTCTGTACATAGCGTGGCATAGACCTACTTTCCCTCTTAGATCAGGAAAATAAGAAGCCCGCAGCTTGCAACTGCAATGACCATCGTATCTCCGACAACTGTGCATTATGTAGTATATTAACTTGTCAAAATGCCAAAGTGTCAGTTTTACTCGACCCGGAAACAGATCATCGCCAGTTCATGCATCATTGTCAGTGCCAATGACACCATCTCTCGGAGGTCGGACTTACCGTAATTTATGCAGGTGGTGGGATCACCATGTGGAAACCCTAATTAAATGTATTGGATAGCTTACTTCACCCCGTTATAAATCAATGTGGCATTGCAGTAAATATAGTATATTCCAAAATATGTAAGACCTTGGAAAAACCCTACTAGTAACCTTGGAAATCCCCGAGCCAGATCGCCGATCTCAACGTGTTCCGCGTGTTATCTTCCGTTATCGAAACGATTTGATCTTAGTTAGTCCTCCACATTTCCCGGCCCTACCCCCCAGGCCGCCCCGTCCTAGGAGGGATCCTGATGCTTGGATTTTTCTCTCACCTTCTTTCCTAGTTTCTCTCACCTCACGTCCTCATGATTCATGAACTCAATTCTTCCCCCCTGCCCTCCATGGCTTCCAACAATGACCTCCCAATGCCATCTTGGCCGCTCACCCCACCGGACGCATCGGATTTTCCGCCAACGAACATGAAGCATATGTCCTCGGTTATTACAGCAATTCATGTTATGTCTACCGAGCGTGCGGCACTCACACATCTCGAGCGACTATATCAAACAGATGCCCGAGCGCAGCAAGAGCTTGCGCGAGCAGTAGATTGCATTGCGCAAAGTGTCCGCGATGGAGGCAAGCTGGTGGTTTGCGGGGTGGGGAAAAGTGGGAAAATTGGACGAAAGGTTGAAGCTACAATGAATAGTTTGGGTATATACTCTGCCTTTTTGCATCCGACTGAGGCTTTACATGGAGATTTGGGATTGGTTCGACCGGTAAGCCACCTTGATACCCCTGCATGGTCTGTGTTGTAAATCCTCCGAGACGCAATCCGGCTGGCTACCTGTTAGGGAAGTGGGGGAAGACGCATCCATGCATTCGTTATCTTTGTGCACATTTGATCTAATTATGATGTTTTCCAGAATGATACAATGCTTCTCATATCGTTCTCTGGTCGTTCTCCCGAGCTATTATCTCTACTTCCACACATTCCGACCTCGGTTCCTATCATCGCCTTGACTTCACATACAGAGCCGTCCGAATGTCCCTTATTATCTCTGCATGTCCCCTCAGGTATGGGAATACTCTTATCGGCTCCAATTCACGAGGACGAAGAGGCGTCATTGGGAGTTAGCGCACCTACATCATCTACTACAGTAGCCTTGTGCCTGGGTGATGCACTAGCGATCGCAATAGCACGCAAGTTACATACAGCCCCCGACAAGGGACCAGCAGAGGTCTTCAAAAGCCATCATCCCGGCGGAGCAATCGGAGCGGCACATGCAGCAGCACTATCTCGAACACCACTGACAACGCCATCAAGCGGGGCCTCGAACAAAACATTCGATTCCCCGTCCTCATCCATTTCCCTACAATGGGACGACCTAAATAGCACTTCCAGCATCCCCACTTTCTCTCTCCAGTTACCACCAGCACATCAACGTATTCCTCCAGGTATACTTGTTCCTCTCGATCAAATACCCAATGTATCATCAGCGACAAGACAAAATCCCAGCGACATCCGTCTACTCGACATACTGTTAACAGCGATTCAGCATCCCAATGCAAAGTCTTGGGTATTTCTTTCTCCGAATGAAATAGTTCCGCCTCGACGAATCTGGTCTTTCCTTTCTCGACATACTAATGTGGATATGCCTGTTGCTGATGCTTTGGCTAAAGACTCAAGCTATTCGCTGGTGGTGGCTCGAAACAACTGGCTTTTAGTACCAGAGTCAACCCCGCTTGCTGAATTGCAACATATGGTCTCCACATCCCGAACTGGAGGGACCCCGATATCTGTCATTGCTGTGATGAAGGATATCGCCTATCCTAACACATGTATAGGGGTGACAGAGGCAGAGGATTTATGGGGTGAATAATATACCATAATGAGTATTAATTACAAACACGACGAACATTTGAAGCTTTTTCTCGTCTGAGAACTGCAACGAAACCTTGGAACTACATTTGTGCATTCGCATCGAGTATACTTCTATACCAATGTATATACATCTTATATCTTCCGTGCAGCAAGAGATCACGGCCTCAATCCAAGGCTCTGCCCCCCACCCTTTAGGCAATATACCATGCCTACGCTCTACGATTACGAATAAACTGATTTGGTACATATACATAGTCATCTGTACACAACCCAAACATTGGGGCTAGAGAAGAATTCCATCTTCACGACATATCAATCTTCAAGTTCGGAAACTTCTTTTGCAGCACTCAATTATTGATGATAATAATACAAAAGATCCATTACTCAAAATGCAAATCTATAATATACACAAACCCCAAACACCTCCAATCAAACACTTTCCTTGGCACCGGAAAGAAAAAAGCCTAAGCCTTAGTAACAGGCTTAATACCCTTATGAATAGCCGCAATACCACCAGTAAGATTCTCATACCCAATTCCCGGAGCCATAAACCCAGCCTTCTGAATCATACCACGGAACTCCTCCTGGCTAGGAAAGCGTTCAATACTCTCAACAAGGTACTGATAACTATCCCGATCCCCAGCAACAAGCTGTCCAATAAGCGGGATAGCACTGAAATTCCAACGCTTGTACACCGCATCAAAAACAGGATTATCAACCTTACTAAACTCCATACAAGCAAAGACACCACCAGGCTTCAGGACCCGAAACGCCTCATTAAGCGCAGCCTGTTTATCGGTGAAGTTTCGGATTCCGAAAACAACCGTATACAAATCCACAGAGTTAGAGGGGATATGAGGCATCGACTCAGCATTAGCTTCGATAAAGTCCAATCGAGGGGTATTGTAGTAGGGTGTGTTGATTGATCGCTTTCTTCCCTCGGCAAGCATGTCTGCGTTGATGTCGCTGATTGTAACGCGGGTCTCGATGTCGTGGTTGATGTTTGTAGCGTGATCGAGCATTCGGAAGGCAATGTCACCTGTTCCACCGGCGATATCGAGGATGTTCCAGCCTTTTTGTTGGGGGTTGTTGATCCGAGCAGAAAGGGGGGAACCGGGGTTCAGACTACGGACGAAGTGGTCTTTCCAGAGACGGTGGATGCCCAGGGACATGAGGTCGTTCATTTGGTCGTAGGAGGAGGCTACGGAGCTGAAGACGGCGCCGACTAGTGTATTTCAATTAGCAATGCGACACAATTATGTTTGTTAAAGCTTTAGCTTGAGCTTCATTAAGGTAGATAGTCTTACCTCGAGACACTTTCTCTGATTCAGGCACATTGCGGAATCCAAAGTGTGTCATGCGCTCGTGGTCGGATTTCGGGTCTTGAGATGCGCGGGTGCAGGAGAAGCAACGATAGGGGGTTGACGGCTGGATAGCACGGCGCTTAGCGCTGTAGTGCAGAGTGCGCCAGGCAGAGCGGGCCGACATGGTCGACATTTTGGAACCGATTTGAGGATTTTGGGGGAGGATGGAAGACCAGGGTTAATGTCTGGATGGATGTTCGACAACTTTTCGGAGGAGAAAATCGGGACCCACTTGGTTTCCCCTGTATCCGTGCTCGGCATCCAATCATCGTGCAGAGTTTCCGAACTACCCAGTCCGGTGGTCTCTTGTCTGATGGAGGTATAGATATCGCAAGGCTTTGTTTCAGAGGTCGGGGTTTACGGATTTATAGGATTTAATGGATGATGCTCTTATATTTTCTAGCTTGAGGACCGAAGAGTTCCAATTAAATGAGCTATAAAGGTGGGCAATTCCCTAGTTAGAATCTAAGTATATCTTCAAACTTGAATCTCAGAGCCAGTTTAAACCTTGGAATCCAGGACCGATTTCAAATTGAGCACGATCGATGTTTTGGGAATTCAAACATCTCAAAGATTTATTTTCAACCTTGGAAGATTATTTTAGAATCATGGGACCCAACGAATTATCCCAATGCTGCATAACCGGCTCCCTGCACGAAGGTGAAGCTAAAGGCAATATCCAATATATCCAGAACAGTGCGTTCATGGTCATGGTTTCAATTCATGAGCAATATACCCATAGATCTAATTGATAGCTAACATAGTATATAGCCTCAGTCTACATTGCCTATCCCCAAGACAAATCTACCAAAAATGCCGTCCTGATAATCACAGACGTTATCGGCCACAAATTCATCAATGCACAGCTAATCGCCGACCAATTCGCCGCAAAGGGTTACTTCGTCGTCATGCCAGACATGTTCAATGGAGACTCAGTTCCTCTAAACCGATCTGAGGGCTTCAAAATCATGGACTGGGTGAAGAATCATCTACCAGCTCAGACGGAGCCGATCATCAACATTGTTCTCAAAGAGATGCGGGAGAATATGGGGTGCGAACAGATCGGGGGGGTGGGGTACTGTTTTGGAGGGAAATATGTTTGTCGGTACCTGAAGCCTGGTCAGTTGGATGTTGGGTATATTGCTCATCCGACAATGCTGGAGAGTGAGGAGTTGAGAGGGATTCAAGGACCCTTGAGTATTTCGGCTGCGGGTGAGTTTGATACTTTTTCCTTTTTCGTTCATGTTTCTATTCGTGGGAGACTTCGTGGAGATCGGTATTGATTGTCCTAACCCATGTTTTAGTCCGAGATTTCGTCTTTGTTACGGCTAAACGTCATGAATGCGAGGGGATTTTGGATCAACTGGAGATACCCTACCAAATCAATCTGTTTTCAGATGTTGAGCATGGATTCACTGTTCGCTGTGATTTGTCTAAGCCACGACAGAAGTTTGCGAAGGAGCGTGCTTTTGATCAGGCAGTTGCTTGGTTTGATCAGTATCTCAAGGGGGAGATAGACAAACCTAGAGTAAATTGGAGTCAGGAGATGAGCAAATAGATTTCAATGGAAATAAGTTGTGGGATATAATTGACATTATTCACAGTGGTGTAATTGTCACATTAGTTACATTATTTGTTTCTACAGTGAATGATAAACATGCGCTATTCAAACGCGAAAGGTAGGAAGCCCTCAGAATGGGAATTATCTAATGGCCACGGCCAATCTGCCAGCAGTTCAGGCGGCAATTGGAACTGCATCAACTGATTTCCCATGGGTGCTGTTGATCCAACTGGCGTTGATACAGATGGAACGGTTTGTTGATAGGCTGATGGTGGAATCATAGCCTCCGGCTTCATGTCGACTGGGGGAGCTGCTCCATTCGGTGCACTTGAAAGTGGAGGGATTGCCGAAAGGTTAACCAATCTTGAAGTCCGCATGTAGCCATCTATCCGATCCACTTGTGATCGCAGACGTTCACTAGCACCCGCTGCGCGGTGAAGACCAACTTCAAGACGGTGGAGTAGACTGGCCATTTCAAGGCTGGTAGGGATGTTAGTACGATCCGGGGGGGGGGGGAGTGAAAAAGACATACAGTAAAGTTCGAACGCGTTGGTACGAGGCGTCCGATAAATTGCCCTCCATGACAGAACCGAGAATGTAGCCAATCCCACCTAAATGATGGAGCTGGGAGTCAATTAGTTTGAAGAAAAGATACACGAGATGAGTTAGAATTTACCAGGGGTGAGCTAATGGCTTTCAAATATTCAACTGGTACCTTCGAAAACACACTCAGCAGCTCGCCAGCCACATCGCATTTCCTGTCTACCCCAATCTCTTCTGCCGATAACAGTACCATCCGCAGAAGCTGTAAAGTTGCCTGAATATTTGCGGACTGAAATCCAAACAGGTCTTGCCCAATATCGCCAGTAGTGGGTGGCGTTTCCCGGAATTGTGGGGGTAATGCAGCATACATGGAAAGCACTCGCTCCATAACCGCGGGCTCTGACATGGATACCGGACTAAAAAGAGACCACACCTCCTGGGTTCCATTGGCCGAAGAGAACTTACGGCGGGTACCATCAACGACATGTTCCAAAATGCGATACAGGTCGGTTGTGAAGTTCCATCCATGCATCCAGGAAACTGGAACATCGCCTTGGCCCATCGCAGTTGACGCTGGAGATACACCAGGCATGCGGTAGCCCTGGTGAGTAATGAGTTCGTCATCTACCTCAATTGGGTATCGGACTAGAGAATGGGCTTCACGGTATCGAATCACACCTCCCCATACAATGGTCGAGTAGATATCGAGCGTATATATTGACCAAAACTGATGTCATATTAGCTACCGCCACCTTGAATTATTTGGGCAAATGCGCTTACCAGTCTTCGTCGTTCCTCTATTTCGATTGGACTGATGTCCTTCGGCCAAAGCTTCTCGTCATGAAACCCTTCCATTGTTATTAAAGTGTGGTACATGCCAGAATATTTTTGCATGTTTTTTATTTGACCATTTTGAATACTGGCGATCGCTAGGATTGCACATGCGCGCATGTAGTTAAATCCTTTTGCAGCGGCCAGATCTCGCGGAAGGGAGTCTTTGGCAGCTGCATAAAAAGCCTCTGACGGTGGTTCAGAAAGTTCCTCGCGATGCCATCGGCTGGTGTATAATGCGCCATCACGAGCGCGGCCGGATACCAATGCACAAACGGCCATTGTCGACGCAAATAGACTTTGATTTCGCAAGTGCTCATCGTTGTTAATTTTCTCTATAAATGATGGCTTGTGAAACAAAGGAAATCTGGAATGGGTTTGATTAGCAAAAGTGAGCACGGCGAGCAGGATTATAGATAGACGCCGTAGTCCTACATAGGATAAACAATCTCAAAATAAACCTGGACGAGATTCCGAATTTGCTGATCACAAGATATGGCAAAGGCTTTCCAGGAATTGCGCAGTGCGCCGTCGTCATCGTACCCCTCAGCCGTTGACCACCCAGTGTTAAAGGAGGTCCAGGGGTCCCCTGTTAACGATGGGCGTGAGGCCGAATCAGGATGATATTCGCTTCTTGAGCCTGAAGACCCAGATGCTCGTTGCGGTGCATTTTCGCGCCCCAATGGAAGCTGCGGTTCTGTACTTGGCTTCGCGACTGGAGTGTCTCGGCCAATGATTTTGGTACCGGCCTTGACACCCCGGCGTTTCGCCGGTCGATCAAAAGTACAGGGGACATCAAAGTCCGCACAATTTTGGCACCGGCCTAGCGGGTCTTCGCCTCTGGTACATTTTATACTGCGTCTATTGCAGAAGTCGCCTGTGCATAAGCTGTTAGTCTTCGACTGACATTTGCGGTCTCGCCAAGTGACGGGTGGAGAAGGTGCGCATTGGAACGCGGGGGATAACCTTACAAGCCTTAGAGACGCGCTGAAGTTTTCGCGGTTTTTGCGACATTCATACAGAGCCTCCCGCCAATAGGAAGCTTAGTACCAGTAGCAAACAACGATCCTAGTCGGTTAATTCAGACGCCGGACAATTGGAGAACGGGGCTTCGGAGCGGGATCCCGGGGTGTGAATTATGGGTCGTGCGGCCGATTGAGGCGGGTTGAAATGTTGAATGGGAAAAAGGCCACTTGATCACCAGGAGTTTAACCGACAACTTATTGTCTTCCCTGGAATTTTTCAATCATTGAGTCATTGGAGAAAGATGTCTGGATATCACTCGAAGCTTGCCTCCCCCAACTTGCATGGCGTTTTGCTGACTCATCACGGTGTCATAGACTCGATTTGCGCTGGCGAATCACCGGTTGCGTGTTTCCATTCGCTTCAGCGGTGGTAAATAGCCAATTTCCGACCAGCAATGGAGACTACAATGGGATATCAGAACATGAGTCCACAAAATAAGAACATGTAACTGCATAAATAGCATTCATAGATTGAATTTTTATTACATATAATTATTCCCTTTCAAAATATACCCATATTTTAGCCCTTCCCCGAAAATACGCCGCAATAAAAGCAATGCAAAATTATACCAAGCGCCAGTAATGACTGTATACATATAGGTATGTTCAGACACTAGAGTGGTCTAGTGGTTTCTCAGTAGTCACGTCGGTCTTATCAGTGTCGTAGGTTTCGCTCCTTGTGACTCCATGCTCTGCCAGGACGTCACCGTGGAGTCTATAAGCTTGCTCCATTTTCCAATAAAACGGGCTCGAAGTCGAGAAAAGAGAGTCGATAGATTCAAGAGAGCGGTTACAAGTCTCAGGATAGACTAGTTGAAACCCATTAGTACCGGTCGCCACAAAATGAAATGCCATCTAAGGAAGACTCACAGAAATAGACAATTGGGATCCAGAGGAGGTTCAAGCCTGCAAAAAGGAAATATGTGCGGCTCTGTATGAATGTTAGTATTTGTAAATATTCAAGAACAAATGCATCAGGCATACAGTCAAAGAACCGAACATGATAGGATTGACAAGAGTAGTCATGCCCACACCAATAGCCCAGCCAGTTATTCCGAAGCCATTGCCCTGAGCTCGCAATTCACTTGGAAAAACCTCAGTGGGAATTAAAAAGGCGACTGTACCCCAGGTAGCAGCATAGCTGGGAAAACTTGAGTCAGTAAAATGTCATATGCCACCAGTAGTATGTAAGGGGAAAAGAGAAGAAGAAGAAGATCGGTAAGAGATAACATACCCCAAATTAAATAAGAAGAGCATCGTCACTGCTCCTGGAGCGAATTCGGCAGCCTTACTAGGGTGATGACGCGAGCCTTCATATACAGCACCGGCCTATGAGATATTAGTATCTGATCACGGCCAGTATACCTGGGATTTAGTACATACGATCAAATTTACAGCAAACAATACCACAGATCCTCCGATCAAACAGACTCGCCGGCCCAGCCGGTCGATAATCTGAGCGCTAATTAGTGTTCCAATGATGCCTATGGTGTTGATACCCCCTGCGAGGCCATTTTGTTTCACATCACTGTAGCCAGCCTGCTTGAGTAAAGTGGGCGAGTAGGCAGTCACGGCCTAGTTCAAGTTGCACGAGTCAGTCTGGGGCATGATTCGAGCGGTATGCAGGATCAATCCTTACAGTAATTCCGGTCCATGACGCCATAATCTGAAGCCAAACACATAGCCATGCTCTTCGGCCTAAGTTTGAGCCTGGCCTACCACCTTTCCCGACTAGAATTTTTGCAAATTGGATAGGAGAGCTGGGTTGCGTATCACGCGCAGCAGTAACGATCTCTAGATACTCTCGCTCAATCTGCTCGGGTGTGGCCCGTCCTTTGCGCAGGCGAGCCAAGACTTCGCGTGCTTCCTTCGGTCGACCGGCCGACGCTAGGTAGCGGGGGCTGTCAGGTAGCATCTTGATAAAAAAGACTAAGATAAGGGCGGGGAGACATTGAAATGCGAGTAGAAAACGCCATCGTACGTAAGAGTACCCGTTGTCCACGAAGGAGAGCCCAAATGAGATCCAATAAGCGATGGATATTCCTAGATCTTGGGAAGGTCAACCGTCTTGCTCCAAAGTTATAGGATCGCTTAGCTGCTCACAGTTGGCAATAAAAACATAGCCGAGGAACCCGCCACGATGATCGGCCGAGGACGTTTCCGACACTAAAACAGGGGTGATGCCAGTCAATGCTGCGGCAAAGGTACAAGCGAAAGTTAGCACTAGATCTTCGACTCCGCAATAGGTGTTGCGCTTATGCACGCTAGCAGGGGTAACTTACCACCAGTCCCGATTCCTGTCACCACTCTGGCACATATCATAAAATTCGAATTCTGAGCGGCTGATTGCAGTGCTCCACCAACGAGAGCAAACAATGATCCAGCCAGCAGGCCATTTATACGACCGATGCGATCAGCGAGCCATCCGCCAGCGAAGCACCCAAAGATCGCGCCTAGATAATAGACGCTGACGATACCCCCTTCGTGGGTTGTGTTTGTGATGGTGCCATCAGACTTGCCAATACCGACTTCTGTGACATAGGTGGGCGCGGCGTTGACACCTCCCATAACACCCTGGTCATATCCCTCAAAGAAGATCGAGATCAGCGAAAAGGTGTGGATAGCGAAGTTTAGCTGCCGCGGCGAAAGCCGCTTCCAAGCTGTGGTGTACCCCATAGCGCGTGTCCTGCAGATGAGTGTGCCCAATGCACCCATTAAAAAGTGAGGCAATGCAGCAGTGAATCTTTTTATAGTTCCCTGCCCCGGTATGGAGTAGATCGACCGGCTGCACGCTGGAGAATCGCGGGGGTGGGAACCACACTCTTGAAGCGCGTAGCCATTTAGCACTGGCCGATCCTGCTTTTTTGGGTTTTCCGGAGCCGCTTAGGCGTTTTGCCGATTATCCTTGTGAGCGGGTCCAGTGATCACTGTCCATTCAGCGTAGGAGAATATCAGATCAGATGTAAGAATGCGTGAACCCATGTTGGAGAATGGATCCACTGCAATTTGGCAGTCAATGAGTTGCGATAAATCAGAACCGATCACATATTTATTTCAGCCCCCTTTTCCCCGCAAACCGTGCCATTTCATTCAAACAACATCGCCTCGTATCCCTTTCCGCCCGTCTGTGCTTGCTCTATACGCCCATCATGACCCCTTCAAACGCAGAAAATAGTAGTCCCAGCCATGGCTTGGATATTACGGTCCTTGGTCTTAATAGTGGTACATCAATGGTATGTTGCCCTTTCCAGTCTTTAGAAATACTGCCCAGTAAAAGACATGCCAAGCTCACGATATACTACGTTATAGGATGGCATCGACTGTGCCCTTTGTCGATTTCGTCAAGAGACACCCGAAGCTCCAATGCATTTTGAGCTTTTGAAAGTAATTAATCTCATAGGGAGATTCCGACCGAGAGTCTCGTAACTAACTGTTGTTTTAGTATGGCGAAATCCCTTTAGAGCCAGTTATCAAAAAGCGTGTGATGAACATGATTCTTCATAATAAAACATCGCCCTCTGAACTCTCCGAGGTAAATGTGATTTTGGGAGAGACGTTCGCGTCCGCCGTGCACCAGTTCTGCAAAGACTATCAGGTCGATATTAACTCCATCGACGTTCTTGGGTCTCACGGTCAAACGATCTGGCTCCTTTCCATGCCGGAGCCTGGTGAAACCCGAAGTGCTCTGACCATGGCCGAAGGGTGTTTTTTGGCTTCCCGTACGGGAATCACTTCTGTAACGGATTTTCGTGTCAGTGACCAAGCGGCTGGTCGACAAGGTGCTCCGCTAATTGCATTCTTCGATGCATTGGTGCTGCACCATCCCACCAAGTTGCGCGCCTGTCAAAACATTGGTGGCATAGCCAACGTTTGTTTCATCCCGCCTGATTCACATGGCGGCATAGATGCGTGCTATGATTTTGACACTGGCCCTGGGAACGTGTTCATTGATGCTGTCGTACGACACTACACGAACGGGCAAATGGAATATGATAAAGACGGGGAGATGGGTGCCCGAGGCACAGTCGACCAAACTTTAGTGGACGATTTCTTGAGTCACAAATATTTTGCTCTCGAGCCACCGAAGACAACAGGCCGTGAAGTCTTCCGCGATACGCTCGCCCACGAATTCATTCAAAAGGCCGAGGCTAAAGGCCTGAATCCAAATGACGTTGTTGCGTCTATTACTCGTGTGACAGCTCAAGCTATCGTGGATCATTATCGTCGATATGCACCCAGTGACCTTGAGATCGCTGAGATCTTTATGTGTGGCGGCGGCGCCTACAACCCCAACATCACCGCTTTCATTCAACAAAATTATCCAAATACACGAATTCTCATGTTGGACGAAGCCGGTATCCCTGGCGGGGCAAAGGAGGCTATTACCTTTGCATGGCAAGGTATGGAGGCAGCAGTTGGTCGCTCGATCCCTGTTCCGACGCGAGTCGAGACTCGACAAGAATATGTTCTAGGCAAAGTTTCACCCGGAAAGAATTACCGCAAGGTATTGCGTCACGGTATGCTGTTCGGTGGTGGACGAGATCATCTACCGCCCGTGAAAGAGTTGGTCAATTATGTTGATGGGAAGGTTTTCAACAACAAGTGGTGAATAAATGACTACCACTAAATTGCGAAAGGTATGATAAAACGACAGCGATGGATTATTTCAAGCATTAGGTCAAGGAGCGAACCTCGGCATGGTTGAGAAATTGGTTTCAGGTTTTTTACTGTGTCTTTCTACGGAGTATTTACCTAGCTCTGGCATTCAGCATTCGAATTTATGAATCTGACCAAGCTATCTGTATAGCTTCAGTTCGAATGGATTCTCCAGCGTTGAAGAGATTCTCATTTGTATTTTCTATATTCTGCGATCGACTTCCATCCTAAGTAACATGACCACTATTAATTCTTCGTCCTTTTAGCGCTCATGGACGGTCAGCAATTAGTACGGCGTGGGGCCGGATAATGTATGTATCGCATCATTGCCCCTGTGGGTCCCATCAGAGTCTATGGGCACATTGATAAATATCAAAGAGACGAGATCAATTCACAAATAAAAGAGTTTGAAGATATGCGATTGGTTTGCCCAATGTCAATTTGAAGACTTGTCTAAAAAAAATTAGATTACATGGTGCGAGGAAAAGCCTTGAGAAGCATCATTCGAAGATCCGCGGATCCGCCAATCTCTGCCGATCTTCACTACGTACTTGCCTGTTATAGTGCTAGTTTGTTCTCGTGGAAATAAGACGCAACAGATTCCCCGCCCATCTGTTTTAAGAGACCAAGGCTTTTTCGTTTCTTTGCCCCTTGAACATCACCAGCTGTTTGTGAAACCCCTGAACAGAGCCTCGAAAACACCCAAGCTATATCGCTATCGCATCCAAACCGATCAAATAAATATCCATTGTTCATCATGAAGCTGCTGTCCTGGGGATTGCTCGCTGTTGTTCCTTGCCTTGTCGAATCATCTGCTGTGGGGTATTCGACAACAACACCTTCTACAGTTACAGACTCTTCGTTCAGTTTTGGATCCCACTACGCAGTTCTAAACCTCGACTTAATTAGCGGACTCGTGGGGACGATCAACACAACATCGCAGGGGCAGGCGTTCATCAAGAACACAGCAAAATGGATCAACGCGTGAGTTTCACTCACTGGAATGTTCTGTCAAAAACCTGAGCTGATAGATTAAGTGTGCATAAACAATCCCCTCCTCCGATCAGCATTTTCAGCCGCCTTTATTTTTCCACTAGCCTTTTGCCTGAGATCTCACCAGATGCCCCTTTCATGACCGACGTTGCTACAGTTGGGAATCTCACAGGGTCGGACCCGAAATCACAACTTTACCCTGCTTTCAAGACGCTGCCTAATTACGACATTGTCCTGCAAAAGACGCGTTATTTTGCGGGCGCGGATAACACGCTTGTACAAATTCTGCAGAGCCAGAAGATTGAAACAGTTATTTTGGTATGTTCGACGTCGGAAGGACAACATAAAAATGGATTTCTAACAGCATCTCGAACAGTCTGGCCTGCGAACCTCGGGGGTGATTCTCGCGACTGCCCAACGCCTCTTCGATTTGGATTTCAATGTGTAAGTATATACATTTCCTTTTGCCAAGAGAATTATACTAATTTCAAATAGCTACGTCATTGCCAATAACACGATTGAGACTGGAAGCGATGCGACCAAAATCAACGACGCGATCCTCCAAGGAATTCTGCCAAAGCTACCGGCCAATGTCATTACTATTGAGCAGGCCATCGATGCACTATCACGATCAAGTGCAACATATTACTAGAGACGGATGGCCTGAAGCAAATTGAGGTCTAGAGTTATGATTTTAAAATAATGAATAAAAGCTTCAGTGTATATATGCACAAATTCAACATTTGAACCGCATTTCATGTACAATGCTGCAATGATAACAACAAAGACTCGATAAAAATATCAGAAGCTATACTTTTAACCTCATTTCCAGCATCGAATCTATTCATTCAATCATTTTGCCCGGTGAATTTAATCTTTCAATGTTGGAAGGACCCACAACTTAAAGTGATTGCAGGAAAGTCAAGAGTGAACTTGTTCAAATTATACGTCTTCTCCGGGGCCATCCCGAGGTCCAAATGTCACCTCCTTACCAAACAAGATACAAATTGCGATCGCCAATATCAAATAAGCGAGGTTCGCTGACTCCTCCTTTCGACCCGACAGGAAAAATCAGGATGAGCCGTTGAAGCGCTATGCGCCGCACTATTGCAACATCAGTCCACTGCGGCTCCTTCTTATCCTCTCTCGGGTTGTCTCGGGAGCCGATCATAACATCAAAAAGGGGTTTATCTCTATTGACCGGGCATGAGTACGACCAGAGATAGAATGTCGAAATGTCAAAAAGGGTTAATCACAAATATTTAAAGATGTCAGTGTGTGACAACCATTGGTATGTGGCCACGTCTATGTATGCAGTCGAACAAATACGGCAAAAGGACAACGTTAAAATAGCGCATGAAAAAGCTTCCATAGAAAGTCCGTGCTTCATTGGGTCTTGTTAGAATTCCAGCCCTATGGAACGGTTCGAAAGGAGTCAAAGGTACGTCAAACCTTCGCTCTTTTTAGCTATGATCAGTCTCGGCATGCCGAGCATCACCCATTGCAGCGCGGAATTTGCTCGGCACCGAGCCATCACCGAGTTTCGCCCCTCATGTCAGCTTCAAAATGCTTTGATCGTCGACTTGGATTCACCGAGTTATATCCATGAGGTAACTAGCTTGATGTTGATAAGCGATAGTTCAGGGTCTAGCCTATCGTATTAAATGCCGCTCGATCAAAAAACCTGTAAGATCTGGGAATATCTCGGAGATCGATCGGTTTGAAGTATTTCTGATTCATGTACCTCCTGTCTATCAATGTCAACACGGCAGACACAGCAAAGTATAAGTAGCTCTACATCTATCCTCTTTTTATTTTGTACAACATCATTAAAGTTTCAACTGTCACACACATATAATATGACACATTCAATACATTCTTCTCATCAAACCCTTGAATCTACGCAGCATCCAGCCATGTTCAACGCTGAGACAAAAGAAAGTCTTCGCAACGCCGGGATCACAGAAACCCCACCACCAATCGATTACAACTATGCAGATATTGAAAATCGCGCGAACCTCGAATTCCCTGAAGAATATGTTGTGGAAACGGAAACTGGTATTGTTCCACAAGCGACTTTAGAACAAATACGATCCCGAGAGTCATCCGTCACACATACACCCAGCAACGGCCAAGAAGATATTGAAAAGGGACCGAAGAGGTCTGCAGACTTCGTGACTTTTACCATTGGGGACCCTGAGCACCCACACAATTGGTCTCGTGCCTACCGTTGGTACATTACACTTGTTGCATCAGCACTTGTGGTTTGCATTGCCTATGGGTCCTCTATCGTTACCGGTGGATTGGGTCTCATTGAAGAGAAATACGATGTCTCATTAGAAGTTGCCATCTTGACCTGCTCGATTATGGTGTGTGGTTTTGCAGTAGGACCTCTGCTATGGTCTCCTCTTTCTGAGATTATTGGTCGCCGACCAGTTTATATTATCTCATTGGGCCTCTACGTCATCTTCAACATTCCATGCGCCTTGTCACCTAACATCGGCGGTCTATTAGTCTGCCGTTTTCTATGTGGTGTTTTCTCTAGCTCCGGTCTATCTTTAGCTGGTGGAACCATCGCCGATATCTGGAGCATCGAGGAGCGCGGTATGGCTATCGCCTATTTCGCTGCAGCTCCTTACTGTGGGCCAGTCCTTGGACCTATTGTAACAGGTTGGATCAATGTTGGAACAGGTCGATTGGATTTGTTCTTCTGGACAAATATGGGTTTCGCAGGTGTAGTCTTGATTCTCATCGGACTCGTTCCAGAGACCTATGCACCAGTGATTCTCAAGCGACGCGCTGCCAAGCTGCGAAAAGAAACCGGAGACTTGAATATCATGACTGAACAGGAGATGATGAAGCTCAGCCTTCGTGACATTGTCCGAACGAATTTAATTCGTCCTATCACCATGATTATGACGGAACCAGTCCTTGATCTGATGTGCATGTACGTCGTGTTGATCTACTCGATGCTGTATGCATTCTTCTTCGCATACCCCGTCATCTTCGGTCAGCTTTACAACTACAACGACGGCCAGATCGGATTGATGTTCATCCCGATCTTGATCGGTGCCGGTTTCTCCTTGCTCTCCACACCATACCTTGAAAAGAAGTTCAAACTTATCTGCAGTCAACGTGCGCCAACTCCAGAAGATCGACTCCCAGCTGCTATGTGGGGAGCCCCATTTGTTCCGATTGCATTCTTCATTCTGGGTGCTACCTCGTACTCCCACATTATCTGGGTTGGTCCCGCGTCATCTGGCATTGCATTCGGCTTTGGCATGGTCTTGTGTTATTACGGCGTGAATAACTATATCATTGACTCGTACCAGAAGTATGCGGCGTCGTCGCTGGCTGCAAAGGTTTTCTTGCGCTCCGGTGGTGGTGCTGCCTTCCCTCTGTTCATCACTCAGATGTATGCTCGTCTTGGACTACAGTGGGCTTCGTGGTTATTGGCCTTTATCGGACTTGGAATGGTTTTGATTCCATATGTTTTCTATTTCTTTGGGGCCAAGCTCCGAGCGCGATTTTCTCACGATTAAATGTTGGATTCCGGAACTTGAATAGATATAAATAAGATAGATGGAAGCGATCGTGGAATGCTTTTTATAGAATACCTAAAAGGGACATTCGGGAAAGAGCATGTTTAAGCAGTGAACCGTTCTTATATGAAGTACATTATTAATGCAATTTATTCATGACCACGCTCCTCATTTTCAAATTCTGCTATACTAGTATCATCCAGGCTCCCCCATCACCTTCTCTTTTCCTCTCGCCATAAATTAACTTGTTCAGCTTATTCATAGAGTCACTTCGTGTTGACGACGGCATCAATTGATTGATGACACGAATCTGGTTGGTCCACATCAGCGCGTGTCCCCACCGTTCGGTTCCCCTTTCCCCTCACCACGAACGGTTCAAAAGATTACGGGGCTTTGTATGGTATCGCTCTACTTGTGGCGTAAAGAGGACACCTCCACAGGTCACAAGGACAGTCTCGGTCCTTTATTAACGTGGCAGTTATTTTTCGGTCTACACGTGCTAAGCCGCTTATATTCTCTCTGCATCTCAAAATCCTCACATTGAATGCAATGCCGCTCGAAGGCAAGCGTCTCATCCTATGCCTTGATGGCACTTGGATGAACAGTGACAAGGGGTACAATCGACCAACTATTGACGATCCAAATGACACCCTGGAGGTACCGACAAATGTTACCCGTGTTTACCGTGCGCTTAGGAAAAGAGGATTCGATGGAGAAAGCCAAGTCATGTACTACCACCCAGGTGTAGGTAGTACCGGCGGCGTCTCGGACTCGATCGCCGGTGGAGTATTCGGTGTCGGAGTCGCTGAGGTATGTTTGATGTTTCGAAAGCCAAATGGCGAGATGCTAATAAACAGAAGAATATTAGAGAGGCGTACAGTTTTGTAGCGACCAATTATGAGCCAGGGGATGAGATTGTTTTGATGGGGTTCTCTCGTGGGGCGTTCACGGCACGAGGAGTCGCGGTACGTGCACGATACTTGTTGAAGATGCATGCTTCCTTCTAATGTGTTTAGTGTAGGCGCTGATCGACGCGGTGGGCCTACTCAATGCAGAGGGGATGGAGATGCTTTATCCCATATTTAAGGATGCAGAAAACTCGGAAAATCCGGACTACAAGGACAAGTTTCCTTCCAAACCGTTTCGAAATAAGCCACCTCGGCCTAATAATGGGAAGGAGTATCGGCATCGACTAGAAGACGTAAGGATCAAACGTCCGATTTGTTTAACAGGAAATCCTAATTTCATTCATAGGCTGGATTAACGCGAGTGTTTGACCCAGATGGACGCCGCATCACGATACGTTGCATTGCAGTTTGGGAAACCGTAGGAAGTCTAGGTCTTTCATTGGTGATCGCCCTCTTCTACAGGCCCTTCAGCTGACTCTTGATAGGTATCCCTGATACAAACATTGGGAATAAACTACACTTTCCTCGATCTACAAAAGAATAAGTCCTCCGCTCCACACACGCGTACGTGAATATACTGACAAAAAGCACATGCCGATTTTACGACACCCGATTATCAAACACAACAGAATACGCCTTCCAAGCATTAGCCTTAGATGAAGACCGTACATCATTTGCCCCAGCTATCTGGGAACGGCCCGACGATGTCAAAACTGATCTCAGACAGGTATGGTTCTGCGGCGCACACTCCAACGTCGGAGGCGGCCTGCCAGACCAAGAGCTGGCGAACATCACCATGGCCTGGATGATGGACCAGCTCACATCCATCGGGGTGGCATTTTACGACGACACAATCGACAAATTATTCGAAAAGAGCGTCCACTACTACTACAAGCATCCTTACGGTTCGAGTCCCGATGATTCAAAGTCAGAAAACTGGAGACCATGGGCCGATAAGTCTGTTTACGAAGAGCATAAACCCGTTAGGCCCTGGGGATTGGGTGAGATCGTCCAACCCGCTACTGGACTCTACCGTCTTGCTGGAAGGACAACACGTACACCGGGACAATACTGTCGTATTGACCCAGAAACTGGACTTCCGACATCGCGGTTCTTGTCTAATACAAATGAGGGGATACATCGAAGCGTGCGTATTAGACTTGATTTGCATGGTCTGGGATTTGATGATGAAGAACGATATCGATGTAAAGCGTTGCTTAAGAAAGGACCCTGGGAACTTACCCGTGTTCGAAAAGTAGTTAGCCGCAAGACGGAAGATGCATACGGGGACTTTGACAAGGTCGTGGAGAAAATTGATGAGGATAGATGGGGTTGGGCCTTTATGGGACCTGCGCAGGAAGCGCCACCTCAGGGTATCCTGATGGAAGAGCCGTTAGGAACGTACGAGAAGCGATTGCTTCGTCTGAACAAAGGTATGCTCAAATTGTGGTATTTTCTATTCTGTTCATGATGATGTATCGGGAGACTAATCATCCTTGAATATCATTTTAGGTCGCTCGTTTTATGAAATGCTCTACAAAGAAAGCGCTTTGTATTATTAAAATATTCTCAAGGAACGAAGAGGGGGACAAGCAGAAGCTAAGGAAGTTCGAAGGGGCGAGGTTTGACCCTTTTGAAGTCTTAAAACAGCCTTCGGGTGTACATAATAATTCGGAATATCAAGAAAGACCCTAGACTGTGATTGGACCTCATGGACTGGGCACGATGCATATAAATAGGCATAGGTGCCGACCCAATCGCTCTCTGGTCTATGTTGTCGTTTGATCCCAGAGACTTTGCACGGTTACATCTTGCACCCACTTACCATTAGTCTCGTCCTTTTGTACGGTAAAGCCAATCTTGCGCTTCTCTCCAGGGAGAAGAGTAAAGGCGTTATCATCGAAGTAACCCACAACACCAGCTGGGTAATCTAACCAAGTGTAAAGAGACACACCACTCTTGGCCTCAACAGTAAAAACGCCAGTCTTCTGATCGTGAGAAACCTCTACCTTGGGATCGATCAAAGCCAACTTATTAGAGAAGACAGGCGTGAACTTATTCCGATGGGTGAAGGTGGAAGCAGTTCCATTATCAGAGTTAGGAAGGTGACCGCTAGCTTGAACAGACATCACCAGAACCGCATTTTCCTTGTCGGGGAGATGCAGAGATGCGATATTCGCGTCAAAGATCTTGGTGGTATTGAGACCCCCGACAGTGAACTGACTAGATGTAGGAGTGTTCGCATTACCCTTGATAGGCTTTCCGGAGAGGTCAACCCAGGTCAAGTTCACTGTTCCACGAGCTGTCTCCCATAGATCCGAAGTAACGTACACCGAGAGATCCCCAGTAGTATAGTTCCAGTATGGAGCAGCAATAATGGGCTTGTAGATATCGCGAGCGACGTAGTGGAGAACTTTCCACCGGCCATCGTACTCGATACCCGCCCATGTAGGTGCCTGCCAGATATCCTCGAGCTGCCAGTACAAGGATCCAAGTTGGCGCTCGGGCATTCCGCTACCTCGGCGGTAATACTGGATTTGATTCTTGTACATATCTGCTTGGAAAAGCTGTGTCGCGTGACACCATGCACTGAAATTAGCTACGGAATCCTGTTTGTTGGGAATAGGATAGTAGCGTTCAACAGCCATTGTCATCTCCCCCATGCCCATGGAGGTGTTCTTGTAGTTATGGGTCTCAGTGCCACCGGGCGGATAGTGATGGTTCCTGAGCATGACAGTGCTGCTATTGAAATGAAGGTCTTCTTCGTCGACGGCCTGGCGCCAGGTCTGGAGACTTGGCATACTATGGTAGCCGAATTCGTTTGCAAATCGTCCGATAGGATACGTGCTAAGATCAAATGCAACACTGCTGTCGTAGTTGTAGTGGTCTGTGTCTGAGTAGTACTCCCCACTCGTAGTATTGTCGTAGCGCTCAGCCATGGGCACTGGCGCCGAAAGATTCACATACAAGTAGCCATTGTTAGTACTGCTGGGCATATAAGAGATGGATCTTGAGTTCTCGTAGACAATAGGCAGAATAAGGCTGATGAAGAGCTGCTCATATTGTCCAACCCAGTAAGCGTAGTTGTCGGGGTCTGCTTCCTGAATGAGAGGGAGCTCGAGGCTCTCAATTTCGTTGCCACCAGCCCACAAGGCGAGTGATGGATGATGGTTGACTCGTCGCACATTGTATGCTACCTCGGCTGCAACATCTTCCAAGAAGGTCTCGTTGACAGGGTACATAGCGTCACTGAATTGGAATTCGCTCCACAGCAGAACTCCACGCTCATCCGCAATGTCGTATATGAAGTCCGGCTGATAGGCACCGGAGGCCCATACACGAAGCATGTTTTGATTTCCTGCTACGATGGCGTTGAAAAGACGCTGCATCTTCTCTTCGGTCACTCGTGGCCAGAACGCGTCTGGGGGAATAAAGTTCGACCCTTTCGCATAGAACTCTTGACCATTCACCTCAAAATGCCAGTTAGCTCCTGGAGCAATGCCTTGTGCCAATTGGTCATCAGTAATGTTAAGGCGATTAAGGTAAATTGTGCGGAATCCAGTACGCTTCGTGACGGTTGCAAGTGTGTCCTGCTTTTCACCATTCACGGTGATAGTGGTGTAGTAGAGATTTTGTTTGCCCATACCGCTAGGCCACCAGAGGCTTGGTGCATCAGCATCGACAGTGATAGTTCCGGTAATAGTTTGACCTGATGTGTGAATATCGTCCAGAGCAGCAGACTTGAGGACCTTTCCGGACTCGACATCTTTGATTTCGATGTGCATTGAGGGATTGCTTGGGAGAGAACCTAGAAAGTCGATACTCGCATTTACAACCCATGGATTGCTTTGGACCGGAGGAAGGTGATTAATTTGGCCTTGGCGGAAAATATCCAAGTCGGTGTTCAGGACGTAGATGCTCTCTTCCTTCTCGAATTGCACAACATACGCATCTCTCCATGGACCGGCAGGAGCAAAGGCTGGGCCCCAATCCCATCCAAAATCAGACTGTTCTTTGCGAATATACCAGCGGTTTTCGAACTCATAGATTTGCTGAGGACCGTAGGGCCACTCTAGAAACAGCTAATTAGTAAACCCATTGTTCCGCGAGTGTCGGGAAACATACTTTCGGCCATCGGATCTTCAGCAATTTTATTAGCAATCTTGGGGGCACTCCCAAAGTTCAAGGACAGAATAGGGTCGCCCTTGCAGCTACTGACGATGTCTGAGACATCGAAGGTATACTGACGGAACTGATTGTCGGTGGTTCCGACGAATTTCCCGCAGAGCTCGATTGTTGTAAATGTGTCTAGCCCGTTGAACACAAGCCAAGATGACTTGGATTTGGTAGACCTGCAGGTAGTTAGCTTTACTCCTCAATGAAGGCATCAATATTGGCGTACACTTCACGAAGAGGGTGACTGGTATAGGTCCAGTTGTTATACGGAATCCACCGTAGATCGAAATCGTTGAGACCATAGTACCTGTCAAGAACATAACCGGTTAACATTTTAGCTAGCAGTGGCTTGTTTCGTCACATACGGATCATCTATAGTACATGTTAGTTAAGTATATATATTTGAATTAACCAGTGATCTCACCAATAACGTTCGCAGCATAAAGATCTAAGTGTGCCTGAGAAGGCAAGTGACCGGGAACTGAGATATTCAGAGCTTTACTGCTGACAGTCCAACCATCCCCAGTGAGGTCAACCACATGCTGGGCTAGCACAGGTTGAACCGTCAACGGGAGAGCTGCTAAAGCTCGCTTCATCCACGAATGCATGGTGATGCCGGGGCAAGCTCGAAATGGCGCACTTGAATGATATACAGGAAGACAAGACTAAAGAACGGGGCATTTACTCCGGTTTTTATCTTGCAAAATTGACCTCGCCCCCTCTTCTCCGGAAATATGCCGGTACACAAGCAAGTGGAGATCCAGAAAGGAGAGACTTGGCTTTTTTTTGAATTCACCCGAGAAGCTATTATGGGTCTTACCATTGTGTTGGGGGCTAAGTTTGGGGATAGGATCGTCAAGACCTCAAACAACAACCCCACAGGGCGGGGAAGAAAGCAACGGTAGCAATGCTGCGTAGTGAACAGGGTTGATCCCGGGGAATTCTATCAGGCAATCTCCGGGTGTCGGCCTGGTGTCGGCAAAATGCGATGATCTGCATTGTTTGACTGTGGAGCTTGAGAGGGGTAAAGGTCACTGCGTACTGGGGAAGAAGGAGCGTGGGGGAGCTGCGGGATGAATTGAAGTATCAGATAAAACCATTCATTATATGAGTTTGTGTGATCAATAAACTCGTTCAGATGAGTTTTCTGGGCCAGTATTGATTAAAAGAAAGAAATTCAAATTGCACTGAAATGCTCATAATCCCTTTGGAATGGATCCCTAGAATTCGAACGCACTGGCCATCTCGGCCGGGGATCGTGAGAAGGAAGTCATGAACTCGTTGTACAAAAAGCATCTATTCATCAAAATAACTGCTCTTTAGCTTTGTATGTATATGTACAGGGTAATTAACGTTGATTTAAGTTCTTGCGCATCAACGCGATGTCATCGGGTGAGAACCCGAGGTCACTAGTCAAAAACTTCTCGACGCCGCCGTCGTAAGTGGCCTCGAAGGTCTTCAGAAAAGCCTCCATGGCCTGTGCTCGGACTCCACTTAGTTCAAGTATGCCATTTGCCTCCGGGCTTAATTGATCGGTAGATATATCTAGATCTAGACCCAGCGCACGAGTCAAATTTTCCCGCGTGCCTTCCAGCGCTAGGCGGGTCAACATGTAATCGTTGATAATTTCATCGTAATGTCGGCCAATGAGGAGGAAAATAAGTGCTGATAATACTCCAGTCCGGTCCTTTCCAGCTAAATTGTTTAAGGAAAAATAAGATTAGCAAGCAGATTCACATGTAACCGTTGCATATCGCTGAGCATCGTATCCATTGATGGATGTACGCTCGAAAAGTGTAAGAAACTAACCCGAACAATGATACATAAATGGATCGTTAGGCTCATCTCTGATATGAGTGAAAACCTCGGTGAATATAGGCTTAGCTGCATTTAGAATACCCATATACATCGCCACGAACCCAGGTGCAGCTTGATCATCCTTGGCAAAATCTCGTAGGTTCAATGTTGCAGGCCTGGCCCCATAGGGCATCCATATTGTCTCGATGCCGTCTATTTCTGGACTAGGAGCCCGCTCCCTTTCGCCTTGATTCCGCAGATCAAATATCGTAGTAATGCCGAGATCATTAGCTAGGATAGATTTTCCTTCAGGAGAAACATCCGATAGATTACCGGATCGGTAGACATATCCCGGTCTTAGCTCGTTCTCACGGCTTAAGTCTCGGAGATTGGATACACCAGGCACGATCACGAAGGGTGGCAAGGACAAGATCTTCGATACAATCGATTCGGGGATAGGTGTTCGGATATCAGTATTTAAGACATCGTTGATATTTTCAGCGTCGATCATGGCGACACAAGAAGGAGAAGAGTTGAGAGAAAATGGATAAGGTAAGGATGTGTGAGAGTTTCTTGACAACTGGAATTTTTCACCATTTGATATGGAAATGTGTTCTCAGGGCGGACCTGAGATAACATGAATTTTTGCGCGCATAGCACGAGCTATGTCATAGTCTTTGTATTTCCCTGGCAGGGAAAGCCTGGAGAGTGGAGAGTGAAGGAAGGGACGACATGCCAATGAATCGAGCCGAAACTATGCACATGTGGGGATCTATGTCATCGCTGGATTGTCGGGCGGTAGTGGGTCCCGATCATCGGAGTTGGCTTCGAAGGAATCAAAGGTTTTTAGCCTTATCATATCATCTTTTTAGAATATGGGGAATCTCAAAGAAAAACCTAACGCATACATACTAGCAGTTAGGCGTTTCTCCCACATTGACATCGTCATGGTGGAGTAGCCCAGAGCACCCATTCCCAACAACTAACCAGACCAAGTCGATTGGAGTGTATGCAAAGCTTGACGATTTCATGAGACAAAACAAAAACGAATCCAACACTACTCAAAATTCAGAATTCTTCCCTAGCGCCTAAGAAAAGACGCAGTCTTTTTTAAGCTTGAGAATATAGATGCACAATAGCGACAGACAACGCCAACCTTGGAAGTGATCAGTTGCGAATTTATCCTGCTAAGATTCACTCCATCCTTCACGGGAAATATTTGGACACCGATCTTACTTTTGTCTTCTCTTTTTTGGCGGAAGCCTCCATATATTGTGCGTTATCATGCATGCGCAGTGTATCACTGCAGAAGAAGTCCCTCAAAGGTGGGGGTGTGTGATATGTGTCCATCTCTGGGGCCAATTATCTTCAGGAAATCCTGATAACTTGAATTTAATTGGTCGGTCATTTATTTTCAGAGAACTTCGTCTCTGCATAATTATAACGAACTTTTTGGTGACTAAAAGACACCGATGATTTGTTCAAGAGTGGGGAAGATACCTTGAAGCTGTTAAAAACCCCATCATCCCATAATATCTGCTGTAGATATCATTATGAGTACTGCCAAATTATTCAAATGTCTGTGGCAGGAGCGCGAGTCACAAAAAGAAGGCGAGGAGCACCTTCTTCCAGACCAACTAAGTCTAGCAAAGCCCGCTCGTGCGAAGCATGTCGGCGTTTGAAAACACGATGTGAAATTAACCCGGACTGTGAGGCATGCCATCGTTGTAAAACTTTAGGGTATGAGCCACATGAACAATTGACGATTGGGTGTAGTAAGGTGAAATATTAAATATACTGGCATACAGGATCGAATGCTCATTCTACGGGGTGACTCGGAATGATTCGCTCCAACTGCAAACCGAGGGGGAGCCTAATAGGGAATTTCAACATGAGTATCACAATAGGTGTGGCCATCACTTGAAGTTCTCGTTGGAATATTATTGTGCTATTCACTGACGGACGTGCAGACTCCGCGCAGTCGAGTCCTCGCTGGCAGAGATCCAAGCTTCACTTGCTGCCAGACCTGTAAAATCAGAGGAAAATAAACCAGAGGTGACATGCTTGGAAAATATTACATAGAGAGATGTTGAATCTCTGTTTCTAACACTGTATACAGAAAGCTCAGTCAAGTGCCGAGCAAACTGCACGCGACGCGCCCATGAGCCTTATCCAAGAGATTCGTGAAAACATCACACTTCATCGACAACCATTGAAAATCCAAGACCTCTCGGAGGATGTGATAATAAGTGGAGTAATTTCGGAGCAAACTGCGAGTATACTTCTCAAAGGGTAGATAAATCATGATTTTGATTCAAAGCGTTTCGATCTGACCTGCTTCGCCTCTAGATTTTCGAAATTGTCTAGTCGCTGGTTATTCATGAGCATTAAACCCTCGGACTTGCGTGCCAAATCACCTTTACTTTTCGGAACCTGCATACTTGCTGGACTCCACATCACCCCGTCATTGCACGGATCATCAACACATCAAGCATTGTACAGCCATGTCCATGGACTTCTAAGCCAGGCACAATCTGCTTCCGCAGTGTCACTCGATACTACCCAAGCGATGTTGATATTTTCGATGTGGGATCTGAGACCAACGAGAGACCACGATCATGGTAACTCATGGCTTTTGAGTGGAACTGCGGCTATGCAGGTCATGATCACTACATCTTTTGAATCTCTCTTGCAGACAAACAATGCTCACGAACAAATTCAAGCACGAGACATTTTACGCACTTGGAATTTGATATGCCTCTGTCAGCTACAGTTCGTTCCTCCTTTATTTCCATTCTTTCTCTAGACCTATGTACCTCGTTCAGGCAATAACACATTTTCAGGTTTTCAGTTGGCTCGGGTCGCCCACCTGTCATTGCGAGCCAGTACTTTGATCAGTGCGCAAAGGTTCTCGAGTTCCCATGCTATAACTCGAGAGATGAACTTGTCCTCTGTGGTGTGAATCTTTATCGAACGCTCTGGGGATTAATAAGCTCCAATTTAGTCCAAAGGGATGTTCCAGCTTGGCCTGGCATTGAACAGCTTCGCAAGTCACAAGAACACATTTACAGTATGTCTATCCTTCAATATAGCGAATTTGTACTTTTTACTCAGACGATAATTTTCTTCAGATCTCGATTCCTCAGAGCCTCTGCGCTTCGCTTATTCATGCGCTTACTTGATCCTCGCTCATCGGACTCTTCAGCATATACACGAGTCTCCACCCGACAGCTCAGGGAGCTGTAAAGTAACATCGGAAAGTGATAACTCAATTCTATTTATTGAATTCGCTATATACCACGCCAGGCAGATATTGGTTCTTTTCCTATCGATGTCAGACCTCACAACTTGCATTCATCCCGCATACGAGAATCTCCTATGCTCATTCGCAATGGTGACTTTGGCCGAATTCGTAATCCACGTACCAGGCATTGACGAGATTATCCGGCTAATGGAGCAATGTATCTCTCATATCCAGCAGGGTGGTAAGGCAGAACCCGTGAGCAAGTGGTCTATGAACGTGATCAAGCAACATGTCAATGGGAAAAATGAGATGGATACCTTGATATCAGAGAGCACCGAAGATACAGAGCCATTTATGTCATGGGTTGAAAGTGAGTGGAACATGGACTCGGAGTTTCCTTCTCTTGAGGATATGTTTTTTGGTAATGTAGTTTAAATTTTGCAAAATAATCGATTTTTTTTTAAAATAAACAAACAAATGATATTCATTGCTACAACAGACTAAAGTTGCAACTTAACCTTCTTACACCCTATAATTTATCATAATTCCAATCATGTCATGTCAGGTTTCCAACCCTCGGTTTAATTCCTGCATAACATCCCTTCGGCTTCTTCGAGAAGCCTTCATGTGATTCCATCTTTGACTGATACAACGCAAAGTCATAACGATGAAACAAAGTACCAATAATCAACTGCAACTCCATAATTGCAACATTCTGTCCAACACAAGCCCGAGGTCCATATGAGAAGGGATTAAAGCATATCTTCTGTCTCGGCGTCAAGTTGAGCCAGCGATTAGGCTTAAACTCATCAACATCTTCACCCCAAATCTCAGCCATATGGTGTATGGTGTATGAAGGAACTGATAGAACAGTGCCCTGCGGGAAGAAATAATCATCGAATTCAACACCGGACCCTTTACCAGTAACAAGACGAGGGAGCCCAATTGCCGATGTAGAATGTAGTCGCATTCCCTCGTCAATGCAGCGACGAAGGAAAGGTAAGTCTCGAACCTGGCTATAAGAAGCTATATCTGTTTGTTGGCCAACTGCTTTGTCTAATTCTTCTCGTAGTCGAGGAATAATCGTGCCTGGTGCGTTGCGCTCTCCATGAAGAATCCAGTAGAAGACAGCACAAGATGTATTGGAGATTGTATCGGAGCCAGCAATCAGCTGAGTTAGAGCTTCAGCAGTGAGCTCTTCGCGTCCCATCGGAGCCCCATTTGCGTCTTTTGCCTGCAGCAATCGCGACAAGATATCATTGCGAGTATCGACCATTCCTTTTTCTGCGGCATCTAGACGGGTCGCAACAGCAGCTACGGCTATACCAGTGAGGTTCTCCACAGCCGCGACTCCCTTGGTAAAGAATGGATCGGGGAGATATCGTGCGTAGGGCCGTATTGCGGGGAGAAGACCCAGTGTTGAGGAAACCTCTCCACGCCTGTTTAGGACATCAACGGCTGGGGCGTACGAAATGGGTCCATCCAGCGTAAATCGCACTTCCGTCTCATCTTTACCTTTGTTGACCATTCCGAACGGTGATCCAAATGCCAGGTCTCCGATAATATCGAAGGCTAGATAGCTGAACCAGGGCATAGCGTTGAATCGTGCAAAATTATTCAAGTTGCCATTCTGTGATCCTGACGATGCAATGCGGTCTAACTGGATTACCCATCGTCGCAGATTAGCTGCCATATGTGGCTCAAAGTCTGCGACCGACTTTGGTGAGAATGCGTGTGATATAATTTTTCGCTTGCGAGTGTGCTCTGCACGATCTCGTACATTGAACATCCCCGGAGTACGTGCCACAAAAGCTTCGTAGTAGTGACTAGTAATGACTAGTTAATCGTAGCTTGTTAACACTTATAGAAGGGGGAGATTACTCTTTCAGAAACCCATTGCCATGCCCATATACAACGTTGAGTGCTCGCTCGTCTGCAATGGAGACATGGTTGAACCCAATCCGCACAACCCTGCCGTATTTGCGATGTGCGTCGTCAACTGCTGCGAACTTTTGGCCTCTGCGGGCACTGAGGCCAATCCATATGTTGCTGAACTTTGCTATGAATGGACCCGGAACTCGTGATAGTGAGCGGTATTGGGTGAAATATGGGATAGTATAATAAAGGATCAGCCACACGGGAATAGTGCAAGCCATCCATGGCGAGAGGAAAAATGCTAATACTGCCATCTCTTCAAGTATTGTCTCGAAAAATATCAATACTGAAAATAGTCGGTAAGAACACTTCAAGTGATATTTTGAAGTTTAAATATCGTTATCATCTTCATTGTGAATTACCTTGGATGATGATATGAGGTCTTTTCTCCGGCGGAGTTATGTATCAACGCCGTCGGAGATGCAGTTCACTCCGTAGGACCAGACCAAGATGTTCATGTGGGTATCGAAGCGGGGAAATCCTTGACTTGATCTGTCCTTTGACGACCCCAGTTACCTAATTTTCACTCCAAGTTGTTTTCATTGATTGTCTCCGGCTTTCGCTAGAGATACAGTCATATCTATAGATCGACGCAATTGTACGAGTTCTTAACAGAGGAAGAAAAATAATGCCACTCGGTCAGGGTTTCTTGGAAAGCTTTGATGAGAAACAAATAGATAACCCTTATATGAACTCAATATTCACACGGAGGTTTCGCTGGGTACTTACTATAGCGCCTTTGCGACTACGTAGAGAATAAGATCTGGACCACGAAAAAAAAGCTGGAATTGGAATAAAAATCCATTATTTCTGTGAGGACCTGTATCTGCGAGATGCATTGGCATCTGCATAGGGATAAGAATACACTCGAACTTAAAATACAGGACGGACGGTGCTGGCTTCAATTGGAGCGACTTCTCCTTTCTTTTTTCGCTCCTCTGAAATATCGTACAAGTATGTTGGGAAAGTAAAATACCGACCGCTTTAACCATGTTGAATGCGAACCAAGCTTAGGATTCTATAGCCATAGAGAGAGCTTGTTGCTGAAGCTTCTTGTTACGACGTAGGAGCGCCAGGAACTTTTTGTCAAGGGAGTCCATTTCCTTTCGCGTACTCTCCAAATCCTTCTGGGAACCGCCAGCAAGGTCCTTCAGCTCTTTGTCGGTCATGGCCGCAACATCATCAAGACTGGGGTTGCCACCGGGGATTCCGGCAGAGCCGAGCATCTGCTTGGCTGTAGCGGCAGCAAATGAGCGGACAGCAGCAGTTGTCGTCTGCAGAAGCTCGGCTGAATGTGCAACAGCCCAGTCGTGACTGCGTGTGCTATCTGCCTCCATTGCTGATAAAACGTTAGGTGGAATTATGGACTCTGCCGTCTCTAGAGCGGTCGTTGGAGACATGCTCGCCAGCTGAGCCGCCGTATCTTCAACCCAAAAGATGTTGTATTTAGATGGCGCTGCGAAAAGCGCTTCTAAGCCGCCGTTAATATTGCTCGAGTCATCGCCGACAACAAATGGATCGGGCATCCCGTTCCGCTTCTTCTCTAGCTCAAGATACCGCACCTCTTCTTTCGGCTCGAGGTGTCGAAGTACGCAGCCGCGAGGTGTGATTAGGCAGCGATTTTTGAGATTCTCGGAGCCCACGCGAACCGGCTCGCCACGCAAGAGAGTCTTCCGGTGTTCCTCAGTGAGTTCAATGGGTTGTTTCAAAGCATCATAATCATCCGCGTTGCACTTCATATCAGTGCGCTGGCTTAGATTTGCGGGATTGAACAGTGAGTTCTTATTCAGATCCAACTGCCCAGCTTTATGCATTGCAGCAAGTAGCTCATGCAGAGGTTTGGTTCGTTCCATAAAAAGGTCTTTAATAGAACGGCCGCTCACTTCGGCATCTTTCACTAACTGATCAACGGTATTGTGCGAACGCCATGTCTCTGGGATAGGCTTAGATTCACTTGGATCTTCCTCCACATACGCAGTCTTGACCTCCCGTACGGATTTTTCTTCGACCTTCGGCTTTTCTGGAATCTTGGGAGCATCGGCCTTCCTGGGAGACTCGCGATCACGCTTAACCGGGCTTTCTGTTTCCACGGCGGAGACTGAGACTGTATCGATAGACTCCACAGCGGCCGATGGTGCTTTCTTGGTCTTCCTCTTTCTTCCCATAATGGGTGCCTGAACGGGTTCCTCTGGAGCTGGAACCGTCTCAGCCTTTTTCGCTTCCGCCTCCTTGGCCTTCTGTCTCCGCTCCTTCTTTGCTTGACTCTTGGTGACGGAGCGAACAGGGGCCGAGCCTATGCGACTCGCAGCTAGGGGTGAATTCGAGCGGGATACAGAAGTAGAGGGGTAATAATCAGCTTCAGACCCGAAGTCGCCAGGGGAATCCGGGCGGCTGTTAGATGACACACTCTGTCTCCGGGAGTCTGTCCTACCGGTTCCTGCAACCGAAGTTGTTACAGAAGGAGCAGTGCCAATAGGGCGCGGAAGTTCTGGCTTCGGCGTTTCAACAACTCGGAGGATACGTGGTTGACGAGGAACAGAGGCGTCGGAAATGCGGGACGCTGTGGTGAGGGGAGTATTGGGACGCGATCCAACTGCGGAGCCTGGACCTTGTCCGGCTGGGACTTGACTCGAGGACGTCCGTTCAGATTTGATGGAAGTTTCTTGGGCAGACAGTGGCATCGTTAAACTTATGGGGCTTGCCTTTGGTCCTGAAAGTGGGCTTTCCAGCTTGCTTGTTTTGTCTGCTTCATCCGTCGGAACAGAGATATCATTATTGATATCATTATTGTTGGTAGTGACTCGAGGCTTCCGGGCCGACTTGGCAACTGGGGAACCCAAAGAGACTTGAGAAGCGTCCTTCTTACGATTGGAGGCAGTTCCCGTCCGTATATTTGACTCGGGGCTTATTGGTCGAGAGTGAGATGGAGTGCGACCAAACCCCGGGGGGACTATGGGTGCTGGCGAAGATGGCTTTGAAGAATCTCTCTGGTCTTGGAAGATAGCAGATCCAGGGTGTGCATGCGGGAGTGGAAGGCCTGGCGGAAGAGTCGGTGTCCCCGCGCGGCCCGCAGTCTCATTGGGAATATGAGATTTCAGAAATCCGAACGTATCGACAGGTTGGCTATCCTTCAATTGGCTGCTGAGAGGCGGGAATTCATCGTCCACTGTCACTTTCCAGTTAGCGCTCGGTCTCACTTCAAATAATGTGTGATAGGCCCGAATGGTAGCAGGGGAGCAGGAAAGATCACGAAGGACAAAGCAATGATGGACAACGACTATGCGGAACGATGATCTGGGAAACTATGCAAAGTACAGGTGCGCCAACAGATAATTACATGATGGGCACTGGCCCCGAAGGATCAGATACATTGGAAAGAATAGTCTATGTAAACAGTAACAGTGAGACAACTGGTTTCGAATAAGACCCTGTTCCAGCTGGTGATATCAGGGTAGGGAGGTCTTAACGTACACTAATCAATGCGGAGACCATCCACGGTCTTGAAGACGCTGGGAATAGCTGAATGCGAAGATCCGAATGCAAAAGGAATAAACACAAGCAAGAAAAGGCAAGCGCCAGCCGCCAGCAGAGAAAAAGGCCCGGGGGACATGCAGTATGTCCACAAAATGCAAAAGAAACAACCCAAACACCGTGTCCGGAAGCAAAGCGCAAAGGCCGATGACCAGAAAAAAGTAGACATAAATGAAGAGGAATAAGGATAGTAGCCCATCATGATATAGCCGGGACTGAGAAAAGAATTGGCAAAAGCCATGATGCAATCTCATCATTTTGTAACAAAGAAAAATGGAAATAAAATCAGGTCGTCAGGGGAATACAAAGATCATGAACAGTAAGGCAGGTGTACGTCAAGGCAGTCAAAGGTCATGAAAGTGCAAGGGAAGTATTAAGAGACTGGGGATTGGAGGGGATCGATCACCAGCGGCTCAACCCACCGCCATACATCATCGAGGGATTGTACCCACCTTGGCCCTGACTCCCATACAACGCTTGTCCAGCAGTGGCATTGGCACCGACCTGATGCATTCTCGCCTGTAAAATGCTCGGGTCTGCAAGATCTACTACACCACCTCCACCGGAGGAAGTGTTAGCGTGTCTTTGCTTCTTTCCCTTCTTCTTCTGCTTCTGAGAGCCACCAGAGTCGGGTGCGGCACCCGCCTGAGGCCCATAGAAGGAATTCAAAAGGCCATTGACGGGAGTCAGGGGAGGTGGGGTTTGGTGCTGTTGAAGGAAAGGGAACATGAACTCACGCTTTGCGGCCTCCTGGCCCTGTACACCACCAACATTTGTACCATTCCTGCCTCGCAGCAATTCACGCATCAATTCGGGTGTCGCCTCCTGCTTTCCGGTGGTCGAGCCTAGTCCAACATTGGAATTCGAGGTAAATCCGTGACCCTGTGCAAACATGCCACCACCACTAATTGGAGGGGTTCCTGCTGTCTTCAAGCCAGGGGGAGGGCCTTGCACCCCACTTCCGTAGAAGCCACTTGCAAGAGCGTGTTGGGGGCTTGGGGCTGAGAGTGGATTGGGGGTGCCGGGCTGTTGCATTTGGCTCAACATCCGCGCATTGCTGATGTTTTTCGTGTTTACATCGCCAGAGAAAGGGAAACGGGAAGACTGTCGATTTTGAGCCTGGAGGGCGTTGTACTGGGCCATCTGGCTCTGCAACAAACCCTGGCGGACCTGCGCAGCCTGGTCCATAGCAGCAGAGCTGAGGGGATCAGACAAGCCAGCCTGCTGGTTACCGGCAGATTTGAGAAGCATCAATTGTTGCTGTTGAAGAGGTGTCAGGCTACGACCAGCCAAATTGAGGCCTTGGAACTGATGGCTGGTAGCTGAGACAGGTGATCCGACTGTGGAATTTTCGGCTGTTCCTTGTTGAGAAGGGGGTTGAATAGCACCATGGCTCTCGCGGGTTGGACGGCCTCGAGGGATGTTCGCATCCTCTGGCTCTCCACCAAGCTGCAAGCTGCCAGATTCCCGACTATCCTCCTCTGCGACTGATGTTTGCATAACCTCTTGCTCTCGATTCATCCGCTCTTCCTCCGCCTTCTCCCGCATAGCCCGGCGTTTGACACCACCATATGGATCTATGAACGAAGGATAGTTCTGAATGTGTTTAATCTCATCGGCTGGAAGGTCGGAGGCAGAAAAAACGAAGCGGAATTCAGGTGACATCAGATCTTTCACGAGGGCATCAAATGGACTTGGCACCTCGGGGTCGGGTTTGGTATTGGTATTCCTAGCTTCGGGTTGACCAACCGGAGACCGTGTGTCAGCTTGCGCCGTGGTTTGTTGTGCAACCTGGACGATAGGAGATGGTTTTTCTATGCGCTTCGGTTCGTCAATTGCCGTTGCAATTGTTATGCTGGCAGGGCGGGGGCTCTGTGAAGCTTGACTTCCAGTTACACTAGCTCTTCGGGTCCTAAAAGCTGCATCTTTGTTGGCCCAGCTAGCAGACGAAGGAAGAGCAGGTCCGTCAGGAACGGCTGAACGGCCACTAATCGAGTCATCTTTGCTTGGCTGCCGGCGCATGGTCTGAGATGTTGGCTGGATAGGTCGAGGTTGGGGAACAGCAGACTGGGACTGGTGCTGGCGTTGACTGGACAACGTGTTCATAGAGGATAGATCGGAGCGACTGTAACTTTCGCTATCTTCGCCGGTTTCGTGCAAGAAAGTGCAATTCCGGTTGTTGCACTGCTCGTTGCGTAGGAAAGATGAGCAATACTTGGTTGTACCGTATTGAGCCCTCAAAACGCGATCCCCGTTAGAGGATCCGTCCACAGCAGTGATGCAAGTAGCAGCATCAGTCTTGCGGGAGAAGGTCACATAAACGCCAATGCCTTGGTGCGGGTTGCCACCAGGCTTAGCTTTGCTAACCACAATCTTCTCGATATCTCCATATTGACCGAAATATTCTCTGCCCCGCAGCGTTTGCAGAAGCTGGTTTTCGTCGCGAATTGTCGGGTTTAGGCCGATGACGTATACCAAATTCTTCTGCACGACTCGAACACCTGCTAAATTCTTACGGCTCGATGCTTCGATTTCGCGTTTCTCGGCTTCCTTTTTCTTGGCTGCAGCTGCTTTGCGGTGCTTCAATGCAAGATCTGCTTTGAACCTAATTTGTGAAAAGAAAGGGTCAGCACAACGAGACATACGGAGGGGTCATTTTATCAGTTCTCACTCCTCTGCATCTGGAATCTTGTATTGAATGGTGCTGTCATCGTAAGGGCGGCGACAGTTCGGGCAACGACCCTCTTCGCTGTGGGTTTTGATATTGTTATAGCAGAATTGGCAAATCTGGAGTAGAAGTGTTAGAGTAACCATCAAGTGAGCACTCAGGTGGGATTCTATCTAAAAGGGATGGCTTTCGAGGCTCGTACCTGATACCCACAGGGACATGGTTTGAAGTTCTTGTCCGAAAGGTCGAATTCTTCGATACAAAGGGGGCTTCGAGTAGTTAGTATACTTCATCCTTCGCAGGACCGAAGAGCGGGGGTCAAAACACACCAAAACTCATCATCGTCATCGATGACAGAGTCGATCTGTTGGCGACTGGACATGGTCGCGGTGAAAAGTGTGCGAACGGTGAAAGGCGACACGGGAATCTGAACGCCGGCACCTAAATGGAATCGGGTACACAAAAAGTAAAAAAGATACGAAAAGACGCTACTCCAAGGCCAGAAAGGAAATGAGAAAGAGCAAGTAATTAGTAGAAGAAAGGGAGGAGGAAGGAGAGGTGGAGTGAGGGTTCACTAAGAGATGGGACGTCGAGAGGGAAGAAGGAAGGAAATTGAAGCGCGGCTTCATTTTGCTGGCATTACCCGATTGCGCTTAGCGCCTAATCGCGTTATGTCAGCTTCACGTGATTCAACAGGCTCAACCAGTAAATCATCTCAGAATCCACCTTACGAACGTCGTGCCTTTTGCTCCCCCTCCTGCCCGCAGCCATTGCTCCCTCACCACAATGGCATCTGCACGATCCCTGATGCGCCTGGGAAGTGGCCGCTCGATGGCCTCGGCTTCGAGGTCCATGACCCACCGCGCCTTCTCCTCCTCCGCCCTTCGATACGCTGCGAAAGCCTCGACACAACCGGGGTCGCCGGAGCCTGAGAACATGCGCCAAGCGCAACGGCCTCGTACGTGAATTTATATTGTCAACTGGAACTGCTTTGGTAATTCTAACGTGTGATTTTCCTCGCTCTAGCCCAGGGTCCCCTTCGTGCCCCGGTCCTAAACCCGACCGACAAGTACCAGGACAAGGCCGACGGCCTTCACAAGTACGGACAGTACATCATGTCCTGCCTTCCTAAATACGTCCAGCAGTTCACTGTCTGGAAGGATGAGCTGACTGTGTACACTCCTCCTGCTGGTGTCGTTCCTCTCATGAGCTTTTTGAAGAACCACACTTCCGCCGAGTACACTCAAATTTCCGACATCACCGCTGTCGATTTCCCTACCCGTGACCAGCGTTTTGAGGTCGTCTACAACCTTCTCAGTGTCCGATACAACTCTCGCATTCGCGTCAAGACCTACGCCGACGAGGCCACCCCCGTTCCTAGTGTCACTGGCCTTTTCGAGGGTGCTCTTTGGTACGAGCGTGAGGTTTACGATATGTTCGGTGTCTTCTTCAGCGGTCACCCCGACCTGCGCCGTATCATGACCGACTACGGTTTTGATGGACACCCTCTCCGCAAGGACTTTCCCTTGACAGGTTACACCGAGCTCCGTTATGATGAGGAGAAGAAGCGCATTGTCATTGAGCCCCTTGAGCTCACTCAGGCTTTCCGCAACTTCGAGAGCGGTTCTACCGCTTGGGAGCCTGTTGGTGCCGGTGAGAACCGGACACCTGAGTCTGTAAGTGCTATATTTCAGAAAATATTGAGCTAATCGCTAACATTTGTGTGCAGTTCAAACTCCCTACCCCCAAGCCCGAGCCACCCAAGGAGGAGGAAAAGAAATAGAAAGTATTTGTACGCGTATTACTCTTCTTTGCCATGTCTGTATGTACATATCGTTAATCGATGGTGTTTTTCATCTTCACCAACTATTTTTGGAGTTCTGGAAATATAAGTATCGTAGTTTTTTAGCTCTATATGTAGATAAACATATATAGGTCCACATGACGGGTACCTCTACTAGTAGTAGCACTATTGAATACCTACTTAAAACAAGTTCGCATCAATTTCGAGCTCCATGCCAGCAGCTGGGCAAGGCATTAGAATTTTGTATCTGACTTCCTCATGAATATCAAATTACTCAAATCGGAGTTGCAGCCTTTCTATTCAAATGTACATCTTGGCATTAAATGCAAAAGCTAATTTGAGCTAAATCCTTCCACCCGCCGGAGCCACTCACGATATGAGGAGGCGGAAAAAGCTGGCAGATGGCAGAAAAAAAAAAAAGTCCGAGTGACTTCCTCATGGAACATGCAACATTTGACCAGCGCATTTAAAGCAACATCCACCGTTTCTCTACATCAATAACGACTCATTCTCAAAACCAGCGATTTGAACGGCCAGCCCACAAAATGCCTAAGCGCAAACTTTCCGACCTCAACGGGTCTGAAGGCTCAGGAATTGCCAAACCCCGCAAGATGTCGATGATAGCCGTCCGACTTACGAACAAATTCGACCAAAGCGTACAAATAATAATCAAGGGTCTCAAAACTGCGCGTGGATTCGAGAGACAGAAGTTGAGTCGCCGAGAGAAAGCCGCTAGGTCTCCCTATGACTCTACAACCTTGGAGCGGTTGGGTGAGGAAGTGCAGGCTTTGAAGGTACGTTCGTACAGAATTACTATGAACTTGAAGTCCGAAATCCGAAATACTGATTGCTTTTTTGATTGAAACAGAAGCTAGACTATCAAGCTATCGCCGATAAATATTTGTATAAGCAGCTCTCCAAGACAAAGCGGATTGCGGAGTCCCCAATCTTCCTGGAATTCCAAGAAGGAAAGAATATCTCCACCGATGGACCCAAGAGCGCCGCAGAATCCAATATCCTGGGACGACTATTCAAGGCCACCCCTGTGAAGAATGTCGTACCTAATCTTATAGCGGAGATTCGGAAATTAATAGGAGTAGATGATCTTCCGGCTGGAAAGCAGGACAAGGCGGGGGCTAAGAAGAATGCGCCAACAAAAGAGAATGTCGAAAAACCTAAGCGCCAGGACAAAGCAGTGTCAGTTTCTGAATCTGAATCCGGAGATGGACCAAGACAGGGAGCAGATCTAAACGTATCCGATGGCAATGAATCGGGCGATGAAGATTTCTCGCAATTCGATTCACGACTTGCTCCAGGCTCAGGCTCCGAGGCTGAGGATTCCGAGGATGAAGACGACGAGATGAAAACCAAGGGTTTCGATCCAGCTGATATCTCTGACTCTGTTTCTCGTTCCCCATCCCCTGATTACTCGGAAGCCGAAGAAGAAGAAGAGGACGAGGAGGAGAAGTCTTCACCACCGCCTAAAAAGACAAAGGCTAGCGCACTTTCTGCTGCCCAGTCACAAAATACCACATTCCTCCCATCTCTGATGATGGGTGGCTACTGGTCAGGCTCCGAAGAAGCGACTGATGACGAAAAAGAGGCTGCCCCTGCCCCGCGCAAGAATCGTATGGGTCAACAAGCGCGGCGCGCCTTATGGGAGAAGAAGTACGGTGAGAAGGCAAACCATGTACAGGCTGAGCAGAAGAACCAGAGGCATAACAGAGATAATGGATGGGATATGAAGAGGGGAGCAACTGGCACTGCGGGCAGTGCTGGCCGAGGACACAGTGGTGGATATGGTGGTGGATATGGTGGTGATTCCGGACGACCTCTTAATCGATCGGAACGACGTGCTGGCGGCTACCCATCGGGTCAGCCAAACAGGGCCCCTCCTCCTAAGGATGATGGACCGGTTCACCCATCGTGGGAAGCGAAGAAGAAGCAAAAGGAGAAAAACGCTATGGCAGCTTTCGCAGGAAAGAAGGTTGTATTCGATTAGTGATGTATGTCAATTGTATTTAAAGCCATCTGAGAACAAAATATCATCTAAGGTCTCCAAGTCTTTGAATACAAAGAAATATGAATTAGAAACTTGAGTGCAGAATATGGTATATTGGGGGTAAAGTCATAATATGTATCCAAAAGATTCGCTAGCTAAAAACACCAATTCCAGAAACCAAGTAATCACTCATGCATGAACTGCAACCACGGTGAGTCTGCACTACCCGTCGGGGTTTTCAGCTCCGCGCCAGTCATCCCAGAAGGGTTACCTTGGTTATCAGGTTCAAAACAAGGAATTGCAGTGAACTCCCCAAGTTCCTGAGGGAAATTCGAGACAAAATGATCGAAACCAAAATGAGGCATTTGTGAAAGTGATTGATGTGATAAAGAGAAGTGATCCGGATTAGAGATACCGCTGTCGGGAATACCATCGTCCAGAAGTTCATGATCAGGTCCTCCCATGGAAGGATCTATTCCATTCGTGCTAAGTTGCATAGCACCGGTAGAAGGCGTAATAGGCATACCAGAGACAACGGGATCGATACCAAGTGGAGCAGGGGCGTGAGAAGTCATATCCTGCGGGATACCAAGGTCGTTGACGGCATACGACTCTTGCTGCTTCCAAGATGAAGCGGTTGCAGGTGATACAGGTCCAGTCTTCCATAGCATTTCCCAGTTCTTGAAGCGATCATATGCCGACTCGAGGGAGCCACCGTTGCTTTGCGCTTGCTGGGATTCGCTCCACATTTCGAGACGGCGAATAGCACGCTCGAGGGCTTCTATGACACTGACGGCGGAGCGGGCGGATCCGACACCCATAGACATGATCTTGATCAAGGATATGCCCTGTTCTAAGGCTGCACCAAGTCGTTCAGTACGCTTGGTCAAACCCTGGGCCAATATAACCAAAAGTGCTGCACGGCAGGAGCTAAATTCAGTGAATGAAGCGCGGGCAAGTCCGGTCTCATCCCGAAGAAGACGGCACAGATCGATGATCTCCAATGCTGCTTCCACACAGTCTGTGACCAAAGTGGTTCGATGTTTCGAAATCCCAGATGGTCCTTTGGGTGCTTGCATTTGGGTTGGCGTTTGCTGAAGGGCTCTGATATTGCTAAAAAGAAATGGTCGCCCAATGAAGATTCGAGTCAAACAATAATCAAGTTTGAGATGAACGTTAGACCGAAATAGAGGGCCATTGGGATTAAGGTCGCGACAGTTTGTTTCTTCAGGTAGTGTGGACCACCACTCAATTAAATGCTTCCGAATATTGAGCAGTCGCTCTAAGCAATCTTGTTGCTGTCCCTTTCGACATGTTCGAAGTGAGGATATTTCATTAGACACCTGCCCAAGTTTAAGTGTCAAGGTGATCAATGTCACCATGTTGGTATGGTTAGAAGGCTGCGTTGCTGGCATTAACCCAGGGAAATCGACGGGAAGCGGTGCGTCCACGTCTGCATCTGCTAGAGAAGCTGGTCTTCCGTGAAGAATGCTGATACGCCTGTGAAATCGTTAGAAGAGGAGTTTAATGAAGGAAGATGCAATGACTGACTTTTCAATAGTATAGGCTGTCCAGAAGACCCGATTGCGTGTTTCCACCATTCGGGATGACAATCCTTCTCCATGGTACCGCCGATGCATCCCATTCTGAATAGCCAGCTTGAGGGCTAGTCCAAAGTATGTGTAGCACAACCCAGAGGTGTCTAAGGGAAGCAGATACGTTCCGATAAGAAGACAGGCCTGAACACTCCGTACAGAGGCAGTTGCAATGATGTCCGGTAATAGCTTTGATGCAAACTGGTAAAATGTTAAACCCACCTCGTCCTCCGAGAAGTGGTGATCCTGGTTAGCCGCAGACTCCTGAGGCAAGCAGTTGACAGGCGTAGGTGATTCCATATGAGCAAATTGTGTGCCCACGGCCAAGACCATTAGAATAGCGCATACTGCGCCTGAGTCATCCGTTGACAGGCTTGCTGGATTTGTGTAGCAGATATTGAGCTTGTCGCACAGCCAGTCCTCCTCAATATACCAGTTGTTTGTTTGTGCATATTTGAAGAAAATCTGGACCAGAAATTCTGCTACATAGCGAGGTGGAAGGCATGTGATGGAGTTTGCCACTGAAGATGATCCCGATTGAAGCTGAGTAGCTCGCCAACGTTCCTCAAATGGTTCGGCTTCGGCGGACGCCTGTGATAATGAATTTGTTAAAGCCCGTATTTCAAAGTTGAGCTCAGTAGATATGAATTACCTCTGGCGCTGCGGTCTTCATCCATTCGTCGATTTTCTTCCTAATTTTCATAGAGAAATTTAAATATGAAAATTCACCAGAGTACTCTGTCATGATTGTATAAGTAATCGGTTTTATAGCAACAAGCAGCAATCAAGTCACCTACGGGTGGTATTATCCGGAAGTGCCTTTATAACGAAATCTTCCTCATCAAGAGCCAAGTCCTCCAATTCATTGGCATCGACTTTTGTAGAATGCGCATCGGATTCAAAATCGCGGTGTTTGGTTTGAAGGTCCTCGGCAGTCTGGCGTAATGATTGAATGTCGAATGAGAGGCCGGGTGCATAGTATGACAATATACGTTCCATATAGCGCACACGCTCTGCTTCAGCAATTTCATGTTGACTATGAGAGGCTGCTCGGTCAAGAAGTCTGTCCCCGCATTCCGGTCGATCAGTACGCCGCTTTTTGACATCATTTCCACACCGCCACAACTTACGAAACAGGTGATGCTCGGGTCTTGTCATTGGGGTCTATGTGCGTAAAATTGCACTGCCGGCGATAACGAAGACATCTGCGGCACGGGACTCCTCCTTCACATTTCTCTTTTACTCTGCGACATCCATCACACCTGCATGCAAACCAACATTGTTAGCGGGCCAAGGGTACTCGGATAGTAATAGGTAGCCAATACGGGAGGCTACATACGCTCTGACCGCTCGTTTGCGATTCTCTTCAGAAACGCGCTGGCGCTTCTGCTGCGGCGCGGGGGTATTCGAATCGTCCATTCCGCGCGCTTTCAACGAGGGCGAGGTCGGCCGAGCATCGTCTGCGGAGAAGGGTGGCGGAGAAAGCGGAGACGATGCACGGATTTAGTCCGACCGGTCGGCTCTGGCTAGCTGGTATATGGGGCGGAAATCCAATTCGAGATTCCTGGAGAATCGAAATGCACGGTGGGAATCAACGAGGAAAGAGGAAGTCGGGAAAGGGAAAGGAAATGGGTCACACACTTATCGGTCTGATAACGAGCTTCGCCCACGGTTTGGCCGCCCCGCATCCTGGCAGACTTTGTGTCCCCAAAGTCGCCTCTCCACCCAACCGGGGCGATTGCCGGTCCACGGATCTTTCAAATGTTATCTACCTTTCATTCTCTAATGGTTATTGGCAGCTGTGAGTACTTTATCAATTCTAAAAACGATTATTTCTATTGGATTGAACAAAACTTGGGGATCAAATAGCCATACATATACATGCGTGAGATCGCGTGTTTCCCGCGCGTAATTATGTGCCCGAGCAAAATCACGATGCTAACTATGGCGCGTATATAACGATTTGGAGCAACTATAGTCTAACTTAACACATACAAGCTAATTTATTTTAAAATCCATCGACATGTGTTCCTAGCCCTGGTTCACTTCCAATATCAAGCAATTCCTTCCCAACCACCAAGTCCATCAACCCCATTCCCACGCACTTAAAGATCACATTGCATCCCTCTGGGATATCTATCGATTCCGAAGAGTCTTTTGTACCAAGAAGGTCGCCCATTTCAATCAACTGGTCTTCTGTCACATTCCCAGTAATCAATTCACCCGATTCCTCCAAACAAGCCGATTTGGAATCAACATAAACCTTGCCTCCACCAGAGAGCAAAGTCTCAGTATCAATCTCATGCATATGTGGTTTATAAGAACCAATGAGAGATATGAAGCGCTGCTTAGGTACAGACTGAAGATCCGAAAAGCTGAAGTTCGGTTCCGAGGACGGCGTGCAGCTGAAAATAACATCTGAAGCCTGCAACTCACCAAGAAGTTTCGCATCATAATCGGGTGTTCCCTCCTTAGCAAATGCACTGATGCTAGTATCGGGATAGCGCTTCCGCAGTTCACTAAATACATCACTCTCCATCTCCGCTAGCCGTTTACGGCCTCGATTAATGAAGGTCACGCGGCGAATAAGGTCCGGGTAGAGCAACAATGCAAGTCGAGCATGCCATTCAGCTTGACGGCCGGATCCCATTACAACAACGTTTTCCTTGCGGAGGCTACAGCAGCGCACAAAGAGCGTCATTGATGCAAGTGCTGTACGGAATGCTGTAACCTCTGCCGCGGCAAGAAGGCCTTGTAATCGACCCTCGGGCGAAAACACATTAATCGTGCCTTGAATTCCGGCTTGACCGACCGTTACAACTTTCACGGCTGTGGTAGCAGTGTTTGAGACGGGCATGAAGAGGGAAGTATTGTTATCTTTAGTGAGGAACCCCGTACGAAGCGGTTGGTGAATTAGCTTCTCTGATGCTGGGACGGACGGTTGCGATTCAGCGGAGTATCCAACCAGTGCATCGCCGAGGACTTTGATGAAGTCCTTGCATTGCTTCTGCGTTAAGTTGCGGAAGACGCGAGTCACATCAGGCTCTGAGAGAATATGCATGGTGGAAATATTTTCTCTGATAATATTAAGAAATTGTGAGGAATTATCAAGCTGATGCGATGAAGGCTTGGAGCAGGCGGCGTTTAGGGAAATAGGGAAATGAAAGGGTAGCCCGCTAGGCATATCGGAGGGGCAGCCCGATAATCGCGGGGGCAGCAGATCGTCCGGAATACGAGCTAATCTGGCTCTACTGTGCCTTCCATCTATTCGGAAGGCCAAACCGAACATCGACTCTATCAAGATAGAGACTTCTTTATCAGGTCTTATGAAATAACTTGTTTCTAAAAGATAAGGTGACATGAATGATTCGGAATATTAAGAGGAGTGGGAGTTGGATTAACCTCCATTGTACATTTATCCAGACTATCTGATCGCTTGGTAATTTGGAATTTTTGCAGAGCCGATCAGACTATTGCATCCTTAAGGTAAGGCAAAAACTTTCGTTTTTCTATTCAAAAACAACGTTAATGACGGTAAGTTCTCGGGAATGATATTTCTCACGATGGATTGCTTGTTCAAATGGCAAGTGGTTCCGGCGTTGGGCTTTATCACTTACGGCAAGTACTTCCGCTTCGATGTTGTCTCCAGGGTCACGTCGATGGCCAGTAGAATAATGCTACTTAGATGACTACGTTATAACTTTTGTTGAGCGGGGAAGTGGAAATACGAATATTGAACTTTGAACTTGAGCTTGAGCTTGAATTTGAATTTGAATTCGAAACCATTTCTATTTTTATTTTGGAAGGCTAAAACAAAGCGGGCGCATATGCAACAAGTTGAAGGCAACGAGTTGAAGACTCCAAGAGCCCACAGAATAAAGCAATGAAGAAAAGAAAAGAAAAAAAGAAACCATGCCAGGTTGAATGCTCGCTAAAAACAAAGTCGTGGAAGATTGACGTAGCCGAAAATGGAACGTAACGGGGTATCTTTAGTTGTTGCCACCAAACACGTTAAGGCAGCGACGCTTCAGTTCACCGAACATAGCGATCTGAGAGTCCTTGGTACGTCCGACAGCCTCTGTGTTCTCGACAGCACGACGCAGAAGGAAGCCCATGCACTCCTGGACTGATCCCCAAGTCAAAAGCTTGAAGACGTTGGGAGCATCCATTGGTGTGGCACCCACGCTCTCCTCAGCACTTTCGAAGCCCTGAAGAAGCTCACAGCTCACTTCATCAGCCATACCTTGGAGCTGGGCATAGCTCAGATCAACGTCATAATCTTCACCTTTGGTAGCCTGCTCCATGCGGATGGCATGGGCCTTTCGCACAGACTCGCGGTTGTGAGTAGCAATGATCACATCGACAGATGGCAGTTCAACGGGGGTATCCTTTGAGGGGCGCTGCAGCATAGAGTTGTACTTGCGAGTGAGAAGAGCAGCAACGACCTCATCATAGCACTGATCTGTTTCCTCCTTCTTGGCCCAGATCAGATGACGAGGCTCTGTCTTCATGTAGGCACCACGAACAAGCTTCACTCCCAGAGTGTATCCCTCGCTGCGAGCGGTCTCCAGGTGACGGGCCAGAGTGACGGGTGTGGATCGAAGATAGCCTTGGTAAGTACCGTAGAAGATAGCCCGACCGGGGGTCTGAGAGTTGCAGTATTTCTGGTATTTCATGATCCATGCCTCAATACCGGGCTGAACAGCTTGCTCCTCGGCATCAACCAGCAGACGCACACCACGAGAGATGGCGAGGTCGCACACTCTTTGGATGGAAGTGTCCATGAATTTGGTTGGGTCGGCTTCCTTCTGAAGCAGGCGGAGGGCATCGGTACCCATTCCAGTGAATCTATAAGAATTGTTAAGAATGTCACTTGAACCACGCATGATACAATGTCAAACTTACTTCAGAGCAACGAAGTCTCCGGTCTGGGCCATGTCAACAGTTCGCATGGTACCGTCCAACCACATCTGAATCTCGGCGAGAGCAGCCTTCTCGTCATAAGCAGCATCCTGGTTCTCGCCCACCAAGACCTCACGAGCATAACCAAGCAGTACGCCGCGGCATCCTAGCTCCTTGATGCTGTTGATGGATCTCTGGACCTCAGCCTTGTTCTCGCCCGCATTGAATTGCTTGTAAATTGTGTGCTTGACCAAAAAGTTGAGCGCTGGGTTCTTGGAAACGTCCCAGAAGGCCGAGCGAGGATGTGCCAGTAAAGACAAAGTGTAAATGCAAGGCTTGAGAAGAAGTGACGAAGAGGAAACAGATAGCACCAGCAAAGAGCGCAAAACGGAGGAGAGAGGCAGCTTGGCCAGTGGTGCAGCCAAAGCTTTCCGTGGCAGAGGTGGTGATGTTGACAGGGAGGGCATGATATTGCTTGTGGCCACAGCCGACTTCACATTTCTGGTGTCGCTCACAAGTCGAACATTGGGACGAGTAGCAGCCTGAACGCGGGGCAACCGCACTGATCGAGCAGCTTTCATTGTTGTGATAGTGGGGAGGTGGAATGTTTGAAGCGATGAGTGTTGGGAAGAAATCAGGTAAGGAAATTTGAAAAGCTCCCACTCAAAGACTAGGTTGCCTGGTCTAGATGAAGTGAGAGTTGAAGTAACGGATGATATCCAAGGTTGAAGATAAAGATTGGAAGTGAAGATAGCTAGTATTAAATTATGTATGTACAGCTATTGGTGAAGAGCCGGTGGCAAGCGCCTGCCGGCCGGTACGGTATGTACGGTGTGACTTCCAGCAGATTAACCGGTAGAGCAGACCCGTCAAGTCTTGTGACTTGTTTTTGCAAATGAGAAGAAAGAAAATGCAGCAAACTATTATTCATAGATTCCACTACACACTCCATTGTATACAGATCATCCCGGTCCATGTAGCCCCACTAGCCGATACTATCGGCTTTCTACTTCCCACTGCTGAGGCTATACCTTTGATTTTCCAAGACTTTTATTTTGCCACCGAGCCTTTGAAACCTTGCAAACCTTGAATCAGATCTCACTAACTTGCATGAACGCATCAGGTGCCAAAAATCCTGTAGGGATGCTTATCTTGCAACCACCAATAATTGAGCACTGTTCACGGGCCGGTTGATACGCAGACTGGGGTAGCACGGTCCACCGCAAAGGTAACCGGGCCGGTCAATTGCAGAGACAGTCTGGTCACGTGCGTCGGCTACTACCGGTCGCTTATTAAGCTTGGTCGCGATCGAGTTGCAATCACATGACATTGAAGTCTTGTCCAATCAAATCCCGTCTCTGTTAGCCAGTAGTCCAGATGTCATCGTCGCCGGTTTCCCCACATCGATCTATACAAATCCCCATGAGGCTCTACTGGGCTAGAATCCTGCTGCACTACCGATTTGGGATCTATGATTGGGTTTACATTACATTAAGGTACAAACTAAAAGATCGTTTACCCCTGCGTACGTCAAAAAGCTAAGAATATTAAAAACTCAGGATTGTTTGTTACGAGACAATCTCAACAGGCTTGATAGATAGTAGTAACAGTTCAATTATGCATACAAATAGTATTTGAAGGAGTAAACTCCACAGTGGCACCTGCTTTAAAAAACCTTATTGCTTTCCACCCCAAAGCCGGTCTTTCACAAAGATATCAGACGATCTCTGTTTTTCGAGTCAAACGGATTGGTACTTGTCTCAAGGATAGCAGATAGAATATAGTATTCACTCGAATTTTTAGCTGAAGCATGAAAGTTACAGCATGAACATGATCTGGGTTTTATCAGAGACTCAGAAATACTTGATGCCGTGGCCTGTCGGTACTTCTTCGGGTGAGATCTTCCCAAACCTTAGAAGTTATCGCACTTCCTGTTAGACAAAAAGCCTTGATTGATCGCATATCAAGTAAGTTCTATGTACGCATATGTAGGCAAGAAGCGTTCAATAATTGATATGTACTACGATTGAAGTGCTGATTTTCTTGACTTTGACTTAATCCCAAATTTCCATTGGCATTAGAGGAGTTCAAATTTAGAGCCCCTTACAACCTTGGAAAGCTTTAGTTTTCCCTCAAGTGATCGTTTCAAGCTGCTAAACCTCATATTATATACTAAACCCAACACATCCGTAACCGACCCGACTTTGGAAAGACCTCATTCCAAACTTGAAGTTACTAACATGAAGGTTCTACTAAACATTTGAATATGTTGAACGATGCCATCTACATATGTAATACTACCTCTTTCTTATCACTGCGCGTATAATAATATAAACCTTCTGGAATGAACACTTCGCCAAAATATTTAGCACTAAAATAGTACTATCAGAGCTTCGGGTTAACTCCAGGGCTGTTGTAGGTATAGATAGCTATTTCGTATAGCGTGTGGCCATTAATACTACGAGGTCCCGGTCGGCGATGCCGAAAAATTAGCCAAATGTTGCATTTCACACTAAAATATTTTCGAAGTTCCCTAAGTATTGTTTTCCCATCTTCATTCGTGATCATCTCCAATTCTTGGTCGCATTGTTGGAGTACCCGCTACAATGTACGATTAGCATTCCCCACCGGGCCCCTGGTGGATCACCCAACCACCGCCGCCCTTGCGCTGCTGTATTCCGGCCCGGTTGTCCCACCCGGGTCTAATACCGGCTGTATCTCATTCGCTGGAAGCTCAAGCTTCTTTGTACATGGTACTCGTGACAGGGCCGTCGGGAAAGTGTGTTGGAGGAGCTGTGGCCGGTGGAGCCGGCCATTTCATCATGTATACCCCGCGTTCTACTTTTTTTTTTTCTTCTTCTCTTTTAATTCTTCACGTCTTCACAACCTAGGAGGAAATTGTTCTGGATCTTGTACCTGTTACCAGAATTCAACCCCACAAAATGCAGTCATTCATCTTGCGCGCCAGAGCGCAGCCCTTGTCGCGATTCCAGTCGCTGGCATGCCGTGCCCCTAGCATGACATCGCGGTCGCTCAACACCTATGCGTCATTCAAGGTGCCCCAGATCAACAACGAGCCCAACGTCAGTCAATTTGGTTTCTCTTACATTTTCATGTTGACAATTACTGAAAAAATTTCCCTAGAACCACTATGTCCCTGGCTCTCCGGATCGCAAGGCATTGGAAGATGCTTTGACTCGGTACAAGCAGAAGGCTCCGCTTAGCCTTCCTCTTGTTGTTGCTGGAAAAGAGGTAAATTAATTGAGTTTCCAAAATAAAGCGCAAAACTAACATCAAGAAGATCAACTCCTCGCAATCTTTCACACAGAGCAGCCCTGCTACCCACGCCCCTCTCGCAACCTACTCGAACGCTTCTAAGGCCGATATCGAAGCTGCCATTGAATCTGCTCTCAACGCCCGTAAATCATGGGCTGCTACTCCTTTCGCCGAACGTGCCAGCATTTTCCTCAAGGCCGCTGATTTGATTTCCACCAAGTACCGTTATGACATTATGGCTTTGACTATGCACGGCCAAGGAAAGAATGCCTGGCAAGCGGAGATTGACTCGGCTGCCGAGCTGATTGACTTCTTCCGTTTCGGTGTCAAGTATGCCGAGGAGCTCTACTCACAGCAACCTGCGCACCATGCCCCTGGTGTCTGGAAGTAAGTTCTCCTTTCCTGAAGTCCAAAATTCAGATAACTAACATGCCGAAGCCGTCTCGAATACCGTCCATTGGAGGGCTTTGTCTACGCCATTAGCCCCTTCAACTTCACTGCCATTGGCGGTAATCTGGCTGGAGCACCCGCACTGATGGGTAACGTTGTGCTGTGGAAGCCTTCACCCTCAGCTATTGCTTCGAACTGGCTTGTCCACCAGATTCTTCTTGAGGCTGGTTTGCCCAAGGACGTCATTCAGTTTGTTCCTGGTGATGCGGAGGAGGTCACAAGCACCGTTCTCAACCACCGTGAATTCGCTGCTCTCCACTTCACCGGTAGCACTGATGTGTTCCGCTCGCTGTATGGCAAGATTTCAGAGGGCGTGGCGGATGGCAAATACCGCAGCTATCCTCGCATCGTGGGCGAGACCGGTGGCAAGAACTTCCATCTGATTCACAAGTCAGCCGATGTCCGCAACGCTGTGGTCCAGACCGTTCGCGGCGCCTTTGAGTTCCAAGGTCAGAAGTGCAGCGCCACATCGCGCGCCTACGTTGCTTCCTCCATTGCGGATGACTTCGCAAAGCAGCTAGCTGAGGAGGTCAACCAGCTTACAATCGGTGAACCTACTGAGTTCTCTAACTTCTGCGGTCCCGTCATCCACGAGGGCTCATTCAACAAGTTGGCCGGTGTCATTGATGAGGCAAAGAACGACCCCGAGCTTGAGCTCCTTGCTGGAGGCTCTTACGACTCGTCCAAGGGCTGGTACATTAAGCCGACTGTGTACCGTACCTCCAACCCCGACCACCCCCTTCTGTCCCGTGAGCTTTTCGGACCTATCATTGTCATTCACTCTTACAACGATGCCACCGATGCCGACTTTGTCAAGATCTGTGAGAAGATTGACAGCACTAGCACCTATGGTCTGACTGGTTCCGTCTTCGCGAAGGACCGTGAGGCCATTCAGGTCGCCGATGAGGGTCTCCGCAATGCTGCTGGAAACTTCTACATCAACTGCAAGAGCACTGGTGCTGTTGTGGGCCAGCAGCCATTCGGAGGTGCCCGTGCTAGCGGTACCAATGACAAGGCTGGTAGCGCTAACCTGCTTTCCCGCTTTGTGAGCTTGCGCTCGGTTAAGGAGGAGTTCGTTCCTACCTACACCGTTGCCTACCCCAGCAACGCGAAATAAAATGAGAAAGCAATGCTTTCACATAAATCTCTAATGACATCACGGCGTCCCCATTGCATATAAAATTTGGCGTTTTCTTAATCTCCGGAAGTCTCATCTAGAACTTTCAGTCATTCGAGTCAAGACAAAATAGTCTACTGTACATCATACTTGTTCGATAATTGAATGATTCCATTGGATATCAAACCTAGCTATCACTCCGTAGCACAATGATCCAGTAACTTCTGCATATTCTGCATTGCCTTCTTCGCAAAAGAATCCATCTCATACTTCCTCCCCTTACCCTCTGGCCCTCCATCAAAAATCTCCATAGAAAACCATCCTTTAAACCCTGTCTGCAGCACAGCCTTCGCGAACTCCTCAATGGGCAAATAACCCCCATCATACGGCATAGGTCTATAATCATGACTCCAGCGACCCCGTGGCCGTAATCCGCCTAAAACTTTATTTTCTAGCGGTGGGGAGACCCTGTATGCATCCGAAATCTGGAGCAAATAGATCTTATCTGCATGAACAGTTCGAATAAGTTCTTGCATACTAGCCTTGAAATTTGCTTGAAGCTGCTCCGGTGGCACCGTCTCAATCAACCCCGATGATGTGGTAGGATCGCCCCACTCACTTCCACAAGATTGGAATGTATCAAGACAAAGTCCGACATTTGGAAGATTCACATCTCGAACAATCTCCCATACCTCCTTCCAACCCGGTGCATGAGTGGACCAGCACCAATTCTCGTATGCGAGGCGGAAATCACTCTCCGCGAGCAATTCGCCCAGTTCTCGTAGATCAGAGACGATGGTATCCCTTTCTATGGATATATTGTCTTTCGGTGTATCGGTTGCTCCAACCTAAATATGCATGTCGTCAGTTAGACATCCTTTTCGGCATTCTTGGCTATTGCGTACCTGCAACAAGTCCGTTCCAACAGCTTTCATAATTGATATCCAACCCTTCGCTTTCGCAAATGCATCCTCCCGTTCAATAGATCCCTTTGGCCAACCCTCAAAATTTGCAAAGGGCTGCAGCATCATAACAGTCAAGGCATTCGCGTCACACAGTTTGCGGATATCCGAAGCAACAGGTATGATCTCAGAGAAATTTTCAGGTGGGATGGAATGGCCCACTAATTGGGATCCATATTCGATGATATCGGGAAACGAAAGCTCAATTGAGAGAAATCCTGCATTGCTGATCGCTTCAAGTCTGCGCGGAAGTGTGTCGCTTGCTTTACAACCGATTGAACAAGAGGCGTAAGAAAAAGGGATCTTTTGTAGTGATTGACGACTTATAGGTACCATTTTGGCAGTGGGTATTCGATGAAAGTACCGTAAATGAATTTTGCAAACATTTATGAATATTCTATTGACTTTAGAAATCACTCCACATGCGCATATAATTAATGGAGGCTCGTGAGATAGCCAGTTTCCAATGATGTAATGCATGTGGACGCGCCGTATGGCAACTGTCGTCAAGTTTACGTCATTTTTATTAGTAAACTTTCATCTACTTTATCTTTATCCACTTGTAACAAGCTTTAATAAATGTTTACTATTGTGCCTTAAGGCAAATGAAGCTAAGGCTCTCGTTTCGCCTTCGTTGTTGCCGCTGACAAAATGTTGACATATGAGGCAACGGGCTTCAAAGCCGGTCGCCACAGCGTATTATTGAAGAATATTAATGACTGGCTCGCTGTTTATCATGTCCCTTCCTGTTTGAAATCGACGAGCAACAGACCAGCAACCACTCTCTTTAATTTATGATTCACGATTGATGTACTGGACAACCATGCCGGCCGAAGACCCAATTAAGAAATTTAAGCGCATCGGCGTCGTCGGAGTAGGCAGTATGGGGTCTATGATGACCTTTGCCTTCTCCGAGATGGGCCTTGATGTCTCAGTATGGGATGTTGAAAAGGCGAATGTCGATAAAGTGACAAACTGGGCCAAGAGTGCCAACGACGTTAAAGGGAAGATTTCAGGATTCTACGATATCAATGAATTTACGAAGAGTCTTGAGGGCGGAGAACGGAAACTATTTATGTTCTCGATTACACATGGTGACCCTGCTGATCAGGTTCTCAACTTGATAAAAGCCGACTTGAATGGAGGCGATATTGTTCTAGACGGTGGAAACGAGAATTATCGCCGGACGGAAAGACGCCAGAAGGAATGTGGAGAGATCGGCGTATTCTGGATCGGCGTTGGTGTCTCGGGTGGTTACCAGTCTGCTCGCCGTGGACCTAGTCTTTCTCCCAGTGGAGATGCAAAGGCTCTGCAGCTAGTCATGCCTCTGTTGCAGAGATACGCGGCCAAGGACCCTAAGAGTGGAACACCCTGTGTGACTCGGATTGGCCCAGGCGGCTCGGGTCATTTCGTTAAAATGGTTCACAATGGTATCGAAGGTGGTATGCTATCCACACTCGCAGAGGCATGGTCGTATATGCATTATGGCCTAGGAATGGGATATGAAGAGATCGGTGATACCTTCGCAAAATGGAATTCAGCTGGCGAGCTACGAGGTAACTTCCTCATTAACATTGGCTCAGAGATTCTGAGAACGAAGAAAACACCCCAAGGCGACGGCAAGGGAGAAGGCATTGGAAACAGCGGCTTTGTGCTCGACGATGTTCTGGATAAGGTTGTCCAGGATGATGATAACACTGAGGGAACGCCACTGTGGTCTCTTATGGAGTCTGCTTCACGACACGTCTCTTGTCCCACCCTAGCAGCAGCGCACTATATGCGGATTGCAAGTGGTAACCGCCAAGAGCGTGTGCTGGCATCAAAGAAACTTCAAATGCCATCTCCTCAGATCATTAAGGGTGACCAGAACAAGAATGGCCTGGTTGAGAAACTGCGAAAGGCCGTATACAGCTCCTTCCTGTCTTCATTTTGTCAGGGATTGGAACTGATCTCTCGTGCATCGGAAGATGAGGGCTGGAGCATCGATCTTGGAAACTGTATCCAAATTTGGCGCGCAGGCTGCATTATTCAGTCCGACTATATTGCTGATCTGCTGCAGCCCCCATTGACTTCGAAGACAAGCATGTCAAACATGAAGTTCATCGATACGGTCTCTCAAGAGCTGCGCAGCAACTTTGATGCATTGAAAGATATTGTGATTGAGGGAACCAAGACTGATCAGTATATGCCGTCGATTTCTGCCACGCTGGATTATCTCAAGTATGAGGGTGGACTTGTGTTGCCTACTAAGTTCATGGAAGCCGAGATGGACTATTTCGGTGCACACTGTTACAACAAACCCGGTGTCGAAGGTGAAGATCCCGGTCCAGTTATGAAGGGACCTCATCACTATGAATGGAAGGTTGCTTAAATGCATAACTTGAATTGGGATATTGATGGATACATTTCCTGTGTTTTACTACAAAAAACGTACATACATATAAAAAATAAACTACATGAACCTTTGATTACTATCTTCAGTAAAGTTATATAGTTGATAAGGCCATATAAATGCATTATTCCTTCAATTATTTCAATCTTTATAGATCGGAATGTCCCAAGGAGGCAAGTTGCAGCCTCAGGAACACGTGGGGGCCGAGACCCAATGAGAGACAGAGAGACAGATGCAGGCGGGGCAATCGTAATTCGTGAAATTCAAAATTTAATCGCAAATGCGCTGGGTCTCGGGCCTTCGTCAACTCTCCTCAATCTCAAAACCTTTCCGGCGAATCGAGTCTGCAAAGCAATTTGCCAAGAGAATGGCTGCTCTTCCCACTACCTACGAGGGTGAGTCTTCCAAAGTCCCCTGCTGCTAGTGACTGCAGCCCCGTCATCCCCTCACCCCACTTCGGGACAATCACTAATAGTCGCAAATCTCTAGGATCCGTCCCAATCGCTGTTATCGGCGGAACTGGTCTTCGTGAACTCCCTGGTTTCACACAGGTTGCTTCGCTGTCCATCTCGACTCCCTGGGGCGAGCCTTCTTCCCCCATCACCATCCTCCACCACCACTGCAAGCACAATGACAAGGTTGTCGCTATTGCTTTCTTGAGCCGTCACGGCCCACACCACCAGATCGCGCCTCACGAGGTTCCCGCCCGCGCCAACATCGCTGCTTTGCGCTCTATCGGTGTCCGCAGCATTATCGCTTTTTCCGCTGTCGGTTCTCTGCAGGAGGCCATCAAGCCCCGCGACTTCGTTGTTCCCGACCAGGTTATCGACCGTACCAAGGGTGTGCGACCATGGACTTTCTTCGAGAACGGCATGGTTGCCCATGTTCCCTTCGCTGACCCCTTCGATGAGGGTATTGCCAAGGTTGTCCGCGAATGCGGTCACAGTCTGGATGGCGAAGGTGTCGTCCTCCATGACCGTGGTACCATCATCTGCATGGGTAAGTTGGTTATGAAAAGATACATTGCTTTGAATTCGAGCTAATAAATACTGCGATTGAATAGAGGGCCCTCAATTCTCTACTCGCGCCGAGAGCCACATGTACCGTTCCTGGGGCGGCAGCGTTATCAACATGTCTGTTCTTCCGGAGGCTAAGTTGGCCCGTGAGGCCGAGATCGCCTACCAGATGATTTGCATGTCCACAGACTACGACTGCTGGCACGAGACCACGGCTGATGTTACCGTTGAGATGGTCATGGGCCACATGAAGGCTAATGCTGACAATGCTCGTCGCTTCATCACCGCTGTTCTTGATGCTCTTGCTAGCGATGAGCACTCTGAGCTCGTTCAGGCCAAGCACTTGGCCGGCTCGATCAAGTTTGGCATCAGTACCCCCCAGCCACACTGGGGTCCTGAGGCGCAGAAGAAGCTCAACTGGCTGTTCCCTGGATACTTCCAATAAATAGGCTAGCATTTACCAAGTGTACTTGGATTTACGTATATTTCATGATGACATATTTGACACATATTAAAGAATAGAATTGAACATTTGAAGTGTCTCTTCACGAAACTGTGATAAAGTTGTAGCTTGATGCATGCCCAGGTGTTAAGTACTAGAACCACTGACGTACAGATAGACAATACTGGTTATTGATTAATACCATGATCTCCTCTTATGCCTGAGGCTAAAGCTGCCTATACTGTTTTCTATTTACTTCTTTTTTTAAGCCATGTGCATTGAACAAGAGTCATGCATCAATTTAAATCAACGATGATCAGATATGGATATCCAAGCCCGAATACGATTTGCTTTCAAATAGTACCTGTAATTCATTCCTCATCCTGCAATTCGATAACATTGGCTAAGAATCCCATATCTACCCCGCAGCCCCCAACACCCCGATACGCCCTGAGTGCCAAACCCGAGGGGCAAATTGATACATTTAATAAGTCGTTATTTTCCAGCGTTAGAATTATCGTTCCTTCGAGCAGTCGTCAATCTGACACTTCAGCTAAGTATTCCCACCACCGCGCCAACTATGGGCACACAGCCCAACCAGAAGTATCGCATCGGCGTTGATGTCGGAGGTATGTTATAGCACAACCAACATATAAAGACTACCTCTAACTTGAAACACAAGGAACAAATACGGATGCCGTGCTCATATCCTTCGACCCCATTTCGGTCATTGCATCGCACAAAGCACCAACAACATCCGACGTCACAACCGGTATCACCAATGCTGTCCGAAAAGTACTGGGTGCATCCAATGCTCCCCTCTCATCCATTGAGTGCGTGATCATAGGAACTACTCATTTCGTCAACGCTGTAGTCCAGCGTGCACCGTCACTACGCCGCGTCGCCGTGATCAGATTATGCGGCGGTGCAGAAGAAGGCTTTGGACGTGGAATTCCTCCATTTATCGACTTCCCAACAGACCTACGCGCTTGCATCGAATCCAAACAGGTTTATTTCTGTAATGGCGGATATCAGATCTCAGGAACAGAGATTAGTCCTCTAGATGTTGAGGAAATCGAGCGTATAGCCACCGAGCTTGTCGAGCAGAATGTTTCCAATATTGTGGTGTCAGGAATGTATGCTCCACTGAACAATTCACAGGAACTTGAAGTGAAAAATATTCTTCTGCGGAGTATGAATGGCAATGCAAAATACCAAATCAAACCTCGAATCACAGTTTCCCACGAGGTATCTGGTCTTGGTTTTCTTTCGAGGGAGAATGCAGCTATTTTGAACGCTACACTGCGCCCATTGGCGGAGAAGACTATTTATGGATTCCAAGCCGCGATGGAAGATATTTTTCAGGGCCCAGGGTATACACTGTACCTGACGCAGAATGATGGAAGTGTTCTTGGTGCATTGGAAGCTATAGAGCTACCCATTCGAACATTCAATTCTGGACCAACGAACTCAATTCGTGGTGGCGCGCTACTATGGCGCGCTGCTTCTGAGATCGACGAAAAAGGGAAGACTGATAGAACAGATGCTCTTGTCGTGATTGATATTGGAGGAACAACATCGGACAGTGGACTATTATTCCCAAATGGTCTACCCCGGATGAGCTCTGTGATGAGTCTTGTCGGTGGAGTCCGCACAAACTTTGCTCTTCCAGCCGTGGAAAGTATAGGGCTTGGCGGAGGCTCGATTATTCGGCAGGACGGCGAACATATCTCCGTTGGGCCTGATAGCGTGGGCTTAGAACTACCTAGTAAGGCCACATTATTTGGAGGAGATTATCTCACTTCTACCGACATTGTTGCTGCTTCCGAACTGCACTTTCCTTCTGCGAATAATGCTTTCAGAGGGATGGGACGGACCGAGCTTCTCTCCCATGTTACTCCGGATACCATCAAGAAAGCGCAAATTACGATGAGAAGAAAGATTGAAGAGCTAGTGGACAGAACAAAGATTCAGAAAGGAGATATAGACGTTTTGATTGTCGGTGGTGGTGCACCTATTATACCAACCAACGAACCTCTTGAGGGTGTTCGCATAGTTCGAAATGTCAAAGGCGGAGAGGTAGCCAACGCGGTTGGGGCTGCAATATCTAGGGTCTCAGGTGTCATTGATACTGTTGTTGATACCTCGAACCAAAGTATCAAGCAGGCCCAAGAGGACGTTGTGAAACTTGCTATTGAAAAGGCAATCGCAAATGGAGCAAAGCCCGAGACTATCCAAATCGCTGAAATCACCACCCTGCCTATTCAATATGTGGATGCCAAGGCTCGAATGGTTATAAGGGCCGTCGGGGAGCTAAATGATATATCACAGCAAGCAACAAGCAAACTCATCGATACTACAATGCTCGAAGAAGATACACCTGAAGAAGTACACGAAACACCCGAAATAACATGGCTCCACGAAGAGGAAATCGATATTCAAACCTACCGACCCAAAATCCAAAACAAACAATGGATAATCTCAACAATAGATCTATTATTCATCGCCCAAGGATGCAAAATACTCGGCTGTGGTGGAGGTGGCGACCCATACCAAGAATACCTCAAAACAAAAACCATTGTCGAGAATCACCCCGGAAAAGTAAAAATAGTATCAACAGACTACTTCCCCGATACCTCCCTAATAGGCTGGACAGGCTGCATGGGAAGCCCAGAAGTCAGCATGGAACGACTTGAGAACGACGAATGCCTAAAAGCCCACGACGAGCTCATGCGCGTAACAGGAAGCCCGCCAATGTCCGGATTCCTAGCCCTAGAAATCGGCGGGGGCAACGGGGTACTAAACCTAGGCGTATCGGCTCATTATGATGTCCCGTGTCTCGATGGCGATTACATGGGTCGCGCGTATCCGACTATTTGGCAAGTTACACCGAACGTATACGGGACGTCTAGCGGTGATGCACTTGTTCCTGTGACTATTGCGAGTGGGGATGGAACGTTCATTACTATGACGAAGTCTCGAACTGATAAGTTGGTTGATAAGGCTTTGCGGGCTTCTTGTGTGGAGATGGGATGTCGGGCTGGGAATGCTGGACCTCCTAAGACGGCGAAGGTTGTTCGTGAGCAGGCTATTACTGGAACTGTTTCGCTTGCGTGGTGGATTGGAAGGGCGGTGGCGCTGGAGAAAAATATAGACGATAAGGCGCAACGGATTGTTGATGAAGTTGGCGGGTCGGAGAGTGCTGCTATTCTTGGACAGGGCAAGATTACGAGTGTTGAGAGAGTTCTCAAGACTGGGCATACATATGGTGTTTTGGAGGTTGAGGGAACCCTGCGTGATGGTAGCAAGGCATTGATTAAGATTCCGTTCAAGAATGAGAATGCATTTGTTGAGGCAGTGTCGAATGAGGAGACAAAGATTTTGGCTTCTGTGCCGGATCTGATTGCTGTTATTGATGCGGAGACTGGTGCTGGCCTTGGGACACCAGAGTATAAGTACGGATTGAAGGTCGTTATTATCGCCATTGCTGCATCGCCTCACTGGACCGAGACTAAAAGAGGGATGGAGCTGGGAGGACCTGGGTCAATGGGATTTGATGAGGTTACATATGTGCCGATTGGGAAGTATAGCAAGCCTCGTAGCGTGATTGATGTCTTTGGTGAATGAACGGTCGTGACATTTTTCAAGAATCACAATTATAGATAGTTCGATATGTATTCGGATATTAAAATTTTCATATTGAATTACTCAATTGATTAACAGGCCATGGATATTGAATAGAACTTCAATTATTACAAAAGGTCACGATGGGCGCCACGTATGTTGGTATAGATACGCCAAAAGATCATATGAGCAGATCACCAGATCTTCTTCGCAACCATCTCATAACGCTGGACATGATCGATCTTCAGGTCTTTATCCTTGTTCTTATCTCGGTCTTCTTTTTCCTTCACTCGTCGCAATCCGTCAGGGTCATCGCCATATATCCATTTTCGCTTCTCGTCACCGACCTCGACCATACCCCAACCACCAGCTCGTCGGCTTCCTTCAACATTGAACTCGTCTTTGCGAGGCACAGGTGCTACTTCACCGCAGTTTTCCTGTTGGCCATTCTGGTGCGATGAAGAACGCGATGACTTGCGGTGTTCACTCTCCATGGCCCTCATCATTTTCTTGTAGCGAGAACGAGCGAAGGCAAGTAGACCCATGCCCAGAAGAAGCTTGAAGATTAACAACACGATAAATCCTGTGGTGATCAGGATCACTGTGAAAATCTGAACAGATTGAGCCGGCGAGGGAATCGCATTTTCCAAGACGGTGCGAAAAAAAGTGTTTATGTTTGGAATGATGGTTCGGAAGGTCAATGGTGGCGTGGAGGGAAGAGGTAACGCTGTATGCTGACTGTGGATAGAGGAAAGCGTGGCCACGCCCATTGCGGTAGATGAAGGATGCTGGGGAGCAATAGATGCCAAGAACATCTGGTAGGTCTGGACTGATACCCGGAAAAAGATACAGGACAAAGGGATCACCGGCAAACCAAGGCGGCGAGTGAGACTGTGATCACCACCAGCGAAAGCATTTGTGTAATAATCTTTCGCGAGAACATCAAGATATCGTACATATAGGGTAGGGCGGTAGTTGTTGAATTTATTGATGTATGCATGTTTCAACCAATCAACAAACATTTCGGATCCAAGGACGATGAGAAACGGCCCTAGGACCTGAGCCAACGTTGGAATGAAAGAGTGAACGTGGCTAAGAGACAAAATTGATGATGGAAAGAATGTGAAAGACTGAGGTAGGATCGACGAAGCAGTACGCGGAGGAGTCGACAGTGGCGTGCTATTGGTGCTGGTGGACTGGCCGGTGAAGCTGGATCCCAATCCGACGCCAATGAAATTGAAGGCGCCCGTTTCAACGATATTGCGTGACGCAATAATGGTGAGCATGAGCCAGAGCTGAAATCGTTCGACAACATCCGAACAAGTTAACTGAAAGAGATTCTCTTTTTCAAATTTGCGGAAAACAGTGGACTTGATCTCCACGAATTGATTGGACAGAAGAAGGGTGATAAGAGCATTCGAATAAGAGTTAACAGCAACGTTCAATGTCATCACCTGATAGAAGAGGGATATTGAATGTGCAACTGTGTAGGCTAATGCCAAAAGAAATAACCAAAACGGGCGAAAGATTTTGCTTCGTCCATTGGGCCTGCGCTCAAGAGCTTCTCTGGAGAACAAGCATTCGAGAACATCTTGTCCAATTGCAGCCAAAAGCCGATCAAGCACCTCGAGGACATTGTAGATCACATACAGTTTGATTGCTGCTTGTCCACGAATCCAGTGGTACATTCGACTGGCATCGAAGTACATCAAGGCGCAGCAGGTCGTAATCATGAGAAACCCTGTAAGAATATCTGCTTTGTCATCCGGAAGTAAAGCAGAAGGCATGGACTTCTTTCTCCGATGGTGCCTGCGAGACTCTGACGTCCTATGCCTTCTTTTCGATAAGTCACTCGGTCGATGTTGAGGCTCTTGTGGAGTTGAGCCATCAGGCAAGCGAGGGGTAGCATCAGATTCGCTTTCTCGTCGCGTGCGTTTTATTTCTAGTGGATGGTTTCTTCTTCGCCATACTCGCCCAGCCCCGTTAATAACGAATTTCCAGAGAAAATGGGCCTCTGCCGCCAGATTCAAAGCCCATGATTCACACAATATGTACAATGCTTTTATGAACCGAAGAGGCAGAATTGTGAAGGAATATAGCCATGCATCAAGGCACGCAAGACTTCCAAAGCAGAGAGTTTGCTCCAGTGCGGGTGGAAGTATCAGGAAATTTAATAAACGTTCGATTTTGGCACTGGAAGATTCATAGGGAAATTCATTCGTATTTCCATGAATGTATAAGGGCGAGGGGCGACCGGATGCCAGCTCCAGCTGCAAGTAGGTGGGGATTGAGGGCGGAGGCAGAGGTACGGCTGGCATAGGAGAAGCTAGAGGCGTTTCAATGATATGAGGCGACGCGGCGAGCTGTGTTTTGAGCTCTCGGTCTTGTTTGGATCGTGATGCCCATGTATTTGAAAGTCGATCATTAATGGGTGTCGAAAGCGTTGTGCGTCGGGATATGGGGGTAGAAAATGTTCGGGATGGGTGTGGTCGGTTCCGGATAGCACCATTATTCGAATGCTTTGTATTCGACGGATCCTCCGAAGACGTGTTGTCTGAGTTTGGATCTTTACTAGACCTTCTTACCCTGAGAGGGCCATCTGGGTTAGATGGAATCTCACTGAGAGGTTGCAAAGTGGTATCTGAGACCTCAAGTGCACGATTTGGCGGCAGTCGAACATTATCCAGAATGGTCCTGCCTCCAATGTTCGCATCCGATTCTATCGCGTGGTAAGGTATTGATTCAGGTGATGATGTGAGCTCTTGAATCTTCCCAGGTGACAGCTTTAACACCTTATCGTCGGCAGGACGCTGGGACGCATCTTTGGTGAGCTCTGCAAGTGCAGCTTTAACTTTCGGCCCTTCAAAAACATCCACGACAGACATGCGACCACTTCTAGCTCCGTTGGTGTCTGACTGTTCCAGTAATATCCCGAGTCCTTGTTCCGGCGAGCCAGATACCAGGCTATGAGGTTCTGACGTAGACGTATCGGCCCTGTTCTGATGCGCCTTTGTTGAGTTTCCGTTCTCCGCAGATTTATATTTCCCGTTGGCCTCAGACTGGGCTGGAGGGGGCCCTTCGCTCTCCGCTGCCGGAGTCATTATGCCGTACTCCCTCAGGTTGTCCGTTGGGATCCGTGTGGGTGTTGTTCGTTCCAGCAATTAAGTCGCTCCTCCCAGTTTAATATGAGCGGTGAGTCCCATTCTCCGGAGCTGTCGTGACGAGCTAGGATGCAATAGGTTAGAGCCGTGGATCGGGTTGAAAGAGTAGAGAAATGTTGAGAGATGAATAGGGCGATATATGGTATAGACTGAGAAGCTGGTAATATTCGTTTCACATCTTCGAGGACAGCGTAGGGACGAAGGAGTTGTAGAATGCGACCAATGTTGTTCAAGCTGGGGAAGGAGATAAGGGAGTTTATTATCTGGCCGGTAGGTAAGGGAAGCCGTTGTCGACACCTCAGGCAGCAGTATATCATCATCTGACAAAGCGCCCTCGATGTCTACAATCGCTGCTCAAAGCCAACCCTCAACAATACACGATGTGTTATTTGGTATACACAGCGCCATTTTCGCAGAAATGTCAATACAAAGCATCTATGAACATTAATGATTACGATTTACGAGATAAATGTGCTACTCTATAAAGGAATCTGGTATCAAATATTCATTCATATTCAGGGATTCAAGGCCTGGGTGCCAGAATCAAAAGATGGGGGTATGTGCAAAGTTCCAAGAGACTTGCTCAATGGTCGTGAACGGTATTAATAGACAATCCGGTCATCGAATGCAGATAAAATAGCCAGCTATTCTGCAAGTGGTCATAACAAAAAATGGACGGGTGTAAAGTTGGATAGTGGTGCACCACTTAAAATCGGTCGGTATTTGCCCGATTGAACGAATACCCTGCAGGAGTTTCATTTCGATTCATCGTCGAAGGCGACGCTGTTTGAGCTCGACTCAAAGATTGATATCCCGCAGACGGTGGCATGCGCGGCATTGGGAGTTGTGGAGTTTGAGATGGAGCAGTAGGATTGAACGCAGTGTATCCACTGCTTGGTGAGTCTGTTGAGCTGTCTGAGGTCATAGGAGTGAATGTTCTAACGGGCGGCCGCTGTGGCTGCTGCTCTGCTCGTGGGGCGGGTGTGCCTTGGTTGGCTGGAGTCATGGATCGTAGAGATGCTGCATTTCCTTGACTTCGAGAGGTAGCGTTCGTGCTCGCGGGTGTGTATGACCTAGCCTGATACGGATCTTGTTGATAGGGCGTGGATCCGGTGCTTGCTGGCGTATAAGATCGGGAATAGTACCCATCTTGAGAGTATGCTGGTGTATCACCACTGACCGGAGTGTATGTCTGATATCTGTCCTCGGAACTAAATGTGCTAGTAATTCCTGGGGTATATGACCGAGCTTGGTAAGGGTCGCTAGGATTGGCCACACCAACGCTTGCCGGGGTATACGATCGAGCCTGATAATGATCGTTGCGGTTGGTCATACCAGTGCTTGCCGGTGTATATGATCGAGCTTGATACGGATCTTGCGGGTGGGACACAGCAGCGGCAGAAGCTGAAGAGTAGGATCCGGCGTCATAGCCAGTCTCGGGTGTATAACCTTGCTGTTCAAAGTGATCTCGTTCGGTTACAGGAGGTCCATAATTCTCATATTCTTCATCGGCACCGTAACCGTCGCCCGCAGACGCGTATGGATCATACCGGCCAGGCGTATGGGAGTGGCCATAGTAACCGGGAGTAGAAGAGGAGCTATGGACGCTAGGAGCCATTGGGGCATATGGGTCGTTGGCAGAGTTGTATGTGCGGTTGGATTGAGCTCCGGCGTCTGTCAAATTGCGATACATTCCCGCCGGACCACGGTCGGTCTCATTTCCGAATGGCGGTGGACCGGGGGTTTGACGGGATTGCCCTGATGCCATCCTCGAGGGCACGGTAGGGGGCAATGGCGGGACTGGAGGTAGTGTGGCATTCTGTCGATCAAGAGGGCTGTAGCCCATCGGGGCGGCGTTGGCGGTCAACGAGGCTGAATCTGCTGAGATAGCCGACGACTGCGTTGTAGTGCGTGTCAACGCAGGTTTACTAGCCATTTCGAGATTCGGCAGTGTGGGATTTTGGTCCGTTCGAGTCGAGTTTGATCGTGTGTACGGGGGCAATGTTGTCTCAGTAGTGCTGCGCGACAATGTAGTGACAACAGGAGTCTTGTCCATATCGACAAAAGGCAACGTGGGCTTCGAATCCGCAGTTGGCAGACCTGGCCTGGTTGGTGATCGATCTTGCAGTTGTAAACCTTTAGCCAAAGCTTTGTCGACCTTGCCTCGTACAATTCGTTTCAATCGGGTGCTAATCTTGCGGCGGCAGTACGCTTTAAGCGAGCCATCCTCCTCGGGAATATGATGGAACAAGAAGATCAGGTAAAGGATGACGGCAGAAGCGAGCTTCAAGACCGACAGAACCCAGATGATCAGTGTAAAAAGCATACCAAACAAGACCACGGCTTGAAGGGTGTTACTCTCAGCAAGGATTTTAAGATTGTTAAAAAACTGCGAGAAGCCCGAGCTACCATCATCACTGGTTGTATTCTTCCCTCCTGGAAGCAAGTCCATTTTCATGACGGAGTAGAGAGTGATGGCATTAATGACTTGACGTGGACCGTCGGCGAAGACTGTATTCATCCAAGCTATTTCCTGTGATTAGCATCAAGTCACAGCTAACCGCAAAAAGTTACAAACTCACATTGAAAGGCAAAATAGGTATACAAGGCAACGTATTCTGCACCTTTCTTACTCTTCGTCAAGTCGGCAAACACCAAGAATTTCTTCCATCCTCGCCCCTTCTTCGTAAACACACGAACACTCTGTACGCGGACTGCGAGCGGGTCAAGGTAGCTCCGAGTGATACTGCCGGAACGCATGGCACGAATCGCAAGAAGCCAGCGATATGCCAGAAGAGCAATCGAGACAATGATACACACAGCGAAGATCCAACGAGAAATTTTGAACGGGATGGCGGGCTCAACGCGGCCAGACCAGCGAGAAAAGGCGAGTAGATTGACTGCCGTGAAGATGTCGACACCGTAAACCGCCATTGAAACGAGTAACATAATCCATATAAAGATATAAGAGAAGGAAGACCAGCAAGATTCGGATTTAAAATCGTCGAGATTCTAGGATACGACCGTTAGTATCGATACAACGCTGTCCACTTGAGGAGTATAGCGCAAGCGGACTTACAACATAACCCCATTTTTCCTCGAGTGGGACAATGCCCTTTTCGCGATCTCCAGAACAACCCATTTTATGTGAAGACCTGGGCCAGCCAGGGGGTGGTTGAGGGAGATTGGTATTCCTTAACGAAAGTGCAAGTTGGCACTTGAGCGAGTTGACTTCGTCGGACCAGCCGGGCGAAGTCCTGGTTGAGAGAGCGGGGGTAAAGGTGAAGTCTAGGTGGGATGGCTAGACAGATGAGCGATTGTAGGAACCCCGGGCAGAAAAGAGACAGAGAACGAGGTCTTAATCGCGTGACAGGTACATATTTGAAGGAGGGATTGGAGGCTAGCAGTGAGGTCGTAAGCTCCAAGTGCGAATTGACCACACGTAGGCGCCTTGAACTGGCATTCACGGCAGCCCTAGAAGCAAAGGCACGGGGCAACTGATCGTCAAGCGCGAGTCAAATTGGGGGTTGTGATGGTGCCAAGAAAGGGGGTGGGTTCTCTGATCAGCTGTGGATCGGATTGTGGAGAAAGAATGGGCGCGTAATTTCAGGCTGGGATAAATGAATGGACACACACGAAGTGAAACTAATCAAAAAAATCAAAGTGAGCGTGCTGATGAAAATAAAGAGGGACAGCAAAGATTTTGGAAAAAGGGGGAAAGAGGGAAAAGGATGAAACAGAAGCTAAGTGTGTTCGGCGGGTGGCTACCCGGGCGGCTAAGGCTGATTTGTAGTAGAGATTAAGAGGGATTCACTAGTCCGTCTGGATTAGATTGCACTATACTACACTAGTTATACTACACTATGTAACCTCGTCTATTATAGTTGAAAAGACCTCATGAACCTCTACTAAAAATTATACCCTTTCCCGCTCCACTGTCTAGATACCCCAACTCTACTCTGCTCTTTATTTTGTTTGACGAAACAATCTGCGCTGAAGTGGATCCCTATCACTGTTGTTAATGCAAGTGCCAAGTACCATTGGTGTAGCCTACAAACTCTACTGGGCCTGTTCCTGGTGTCCCTTGGCTCCACCAACAACCTGAAACAAATCTTACAATGGGATAGATGGGGCCAGTTCTGCACCCAGCCCGTCCCTAAGCGCCCGAGCTGTGGCCATTATCACCGATAGGCGCCAAGCTCATCGTTCCGGACCTATTGTAACAACTAGTAAGCTGCCGGATGGCGCGTTGTTCTTTAGAACCGGGCCAAGACAGTTCATGGATTTCCGGTGGATAATTTGAACCACCTCTCAAGGCATCTGCACTCATACTACGGAGTAATTAGGGGTGACGATGAAAAGGCCACGATTGTGCGTGGCTTTTGGAGGGAGAATCGTGGTCGCTTCACCTTGCGCTTCGGACACCACGGCGATAGCCAAATTAGGCTTAGGGTGACTTACATTAATACGTGTACATACACAAGTACGCCCAGCGCGTAAAGTCGAGTCTACAGGTCGCACCCTCCGGATTAAGTTCGGCTCACCCTTCTTAATCCCGAGGGTCACATGACAGAGACCTCAGCTCACCCTTCCCCACCGCCCCTCTCTTAATCTTACACACTTATATACCTGATGGATTTCAGATTGATTTGAGATAGTCTATGTAGCATGAAGATAATTATGTCTACGAAATTAAAAACCTCGATAATTAATGACTACACTGTGATTACTTGAAAAATACAAAAGAATCCGCATAAATAATGCACGCTCAAAAAGTCACGAGGCTAGGCATATTTGGCCTGTTTGATATCCACTGGATATCCTCAAATATCCAGAGGATATTGGGTGCCATACCGTATCCACAAATTGAGGATTGAGGATGTTGGGATAGGCGGATATCCATGGATATTGAGGATGTTGCCGCAGTCTAAATATTTATAGATTCAGACACTAAATCGAAGCTTTACAGGAAAGCGTACTACATTCCCTGAACATCAAATATGTATTTCCACTCAATAACCACTTGTTAACTAATCATTGTTACGAGGCAAGCAAAATCAAGCAAAAGCCTTCATTCGGTGCTATCTGACGAAGGAATCAAGTCTGGGGAAGGAAAGGAAGAAGAAGAAGAAGAAGAAGAAGAAGAAGCGTGGTGGGGGATCCTTTATACCACACCCTGTCTGAGGCATCCTTCCAGGAATCTTCCCTTTTTGGACACGCATGAGGCTTCAAGCAAACATCGCGCCCGCCAGTTGCCGCCTCGTTTCTTAGGCATCCAATCCTCTCCATCCGTCACAATAATGGTAAGATTACAGGCGACTACAACGCGTTTGCTATCCGAGTAAAATCTAATTTGTTAGGTAGACGACAATTACTTATGAATACAGTATTAATTCTTATGGTTTTCAATGATAAGTGAGGGAAATAAGGAATAGGTGCGTGTCATATATACTTTGAAAGTTATACTAGGGCTCCTTACTATTTAGCTCTCGCCTCTCGCTACACACAGATTATCCTGTATATATCTCTTTTGCATTTACGATAAAACCAATTCATGATCAAGATACCGCCTGACTAGCCAATACTGTAATAGCTTGCTATGACAGTATCTCCCTATGCCAGTTCGTGGGGTTGTGGGTCGAAAAGCGCTTCTATACCTAACCGGGACTAGCCCCTGTAAATCACCCCACTTTATAAAGCTTGACGCTCCGCTCGCGTGAAATTGGTATAGTTATTCGTTGCTCTTTCCTTTCCCTTCTGCGTCCTCCCACCCAAGTTGAACTCGTTTGCTGAAACTGGCCATACTTTCAAGCTGCCATGTTCTACCTTCGTCCACATATGGCTAGGGGTACCTGTTCGCAAGAATCATCATGCCACTTCCTTCCAGACCGAGTGACTTCGATGCCCGATTCCTCCGCCGCCTGGTAGGGACTAAGGTCACTACCTTTTATGACTTCGGCCCCCTGCAACAGCCGTCTGATGTCTCTTCCTCCGCGTCTGCCGTCTCTCCCTCTGCGCCCCCCCCTCCTGGGGTCTCCCCCTCCAGCGGCCTTGCCCCCTCTTGCAGCCTCGCCCCCTCCGGCCTCGCTCGCTACGGACTCCCTCGCTCCGGCCTCGCTTACTACGGCCACCTCCGCTACGGCCCCTACCCTTTCCTTCTCTGGTTCTACCCCCCCGGGGATCAGCCGCTCGTGGATCATCACGGAAAAGCTCTCCGAGAGAGCTGTTCATCTCACACAGGAAGATGTCGACATGGGCGTTGGGTCTCCTATGACAGTTGGCAAATTTCTGTGCCACCTAGAGGAGGACCCGACGCAGATAGCGTTTATGCGAATATATTATCAGATTCCTATCACTGGGACGGAGGACGCTAATCTGGCTACACTAGCCCAACAAATCCAACCTCATGAGGTGTGTGGTGAACTAGAGGCATTTAGGCTATTGATGAGTCAAGGCTGTAGCTCTGTTCCACATTTCCTTGGTTACTGCGAAAAAACGCAAGGGGAATATGATCTCGTTCCTGGTGGCTATGTCAAATACCTCGTATGGGAAAAGGTGCCTGGGGAGCCTCTTACAGAGGAATTTTTCTGGAGCTTGGATCCTCTTGTACGAGAGGATATCCGTGCCAAATTTCGTGTTGCCTTTGAGTCAGTTTACGAGAACCCAAGATGGCAGACAGACAAAACGCTAATACAATTAACAGAGAGATGCTGCGTTGCGGTGTAAAACCACAGCAGTCTAGAATCTCGAAGATCATCTATGATCAGCCCACTGGCAATGTGTACGTCAAGGATTCTACATATATTGGGAATATTTACTAATGAGTTCAGTCACATTTCGGGGTTTCGAAGGGGATGGCCCATCCGTGATAAAATTCAATGGTCAGACACCCGTTATGTCGCGTATATGCTGGCTAAGCGACCCGACGAGAGGGACTGGCGTTCTCGCCTGGAGAAATGGGAGTTATGAAAGGCTAGCAATGTTGCATTTAGTGAGTATCAGATTGAAATTGAGTTTAAATTGCTACTCTCCGTCAAAAAGTGTTATGCAAGTCGAAAGTTTCATTTATTTTTGGGTGTGTGGTTCCTATTCAGAAATTGAGGGGGGGTTCTACTGGATCTTTTGAAGTCGTATTGTACAGTTGTTGGCTCAAACCAATTTTGCTTTTTAGATGAATTTAATCCTGATTGAGACTCCGTAATGAGCACGAACCGGATGTCAGATCATTTGCCAAGAAAGCACAAGACTGGCCAAATGTGACGATCTGGACGTATATAGGAGGACAAATTCCACGATAGGAACAAACAGGGCCGAATTGGGATGATAACAGACTGCAATCCTTATCATGGGACATATCAAACACATTTTCTCTTCCTTTCTCTTCCCCAGTCTTGATACCTTCGTTGAATGCACAGGTAGGTTTCGAACTGTCCTCTTGGCTCGTAACACCAAACTGGTGTTAGTTATTACGAAATGGAGATGACAGCAACTTGAGACCGAAACTGGAAGGCGGTTTAGGAGGCGGAGGAGGATTCTGCCAAATGTATTTAAGAGAGATCTTGCGCTATCTCTCTTTTTCCTTTTCCCTCTCTAGCTTTTGTTGTTTCGTCAATGATACAGCATGATCTTTTCGATTCGCTCTTGATCGTAACATTAAGCTCAAAATCTTATAGCTATTGACGAGAAGTGATCACTAGCTACCTACACCGCAACCACTCATGAACAAACAGTGAACTTATTGCCATTCAATTCCATAAATCTACGAGCTTGCTAGTAGTCTCGAAATTCCTGAATCATAAATCAAAATAAGGTAAAGATAGTTATAACGCGAAATTCGGGTGTTCGCTTAGGGCGATCCTCCGTCAGGCGAAAAATAGCTACATTTCCCTTAGTATAATACAAGGTATGATTCTCGTCATTTACGAGGTACCTAAGAGAAATAAGGCATCTTCTCGCCTATTGTGGTTTACGTCTTTATCTTAACGCATGCATTGCCTTTGCCGGGATATCGCACTAGACCGAATTGTTCGTCCTTGTAGCAGCACTGCAGTATCGTCGCCATTTTGACGAAAATAAATATACCGCGCCAAGCGAGGGCTAAGAATTAATGTCCTCGATAGCTAGAATTAATATCATATATTGTTCAGATACCACTAAATATGCGGAAGTCCGTCGGAACCCGATCTCATGCTCTAGTCCCGAAAAGAGCCATTCCATTTCATGCCGTCCCATTCCGCCTAATCTTAGAGCAGATACTAAACAAAAACGCTCTTTTCAGACCATGTAGATGTAAAGATAGGGTAATGGTCTAGCCAAAGTTTCTACTTTGCGCAGTGCAATTTAAATGGAAGGTACATTATCCAGAAATCAGGAACTATGAACTTTTTCTTATAGGACTAGATCACATCGCCGTTCCGTATCAGGGGCCAGATCTACGGTGACTGGGTCGAAAATGGGATTCTTAGCAAGCTAAGAGGAATGGCAAATAGGAAGTGGCCTGGATCAGAAAGATATTGAGAGAGGATGGCTCAGAGAGCAGAAAGAGTAAAAGAGATAGAGACCAGAGAGAAATTAGATTGAGTTCAAAGGGGATGCTTCTGGCTTATGTTGTGTTAATCTAGCCTGGTAATGTCTAGAAGAGCGAAGTCCTCGATTGGCTTTGAAACGGTGAAGTTGCGTATAGATTCTTGAAATATAAAGAGGATTCTACATAAGAGAGTATTCTAGCAGCTAGAGTAATAGTGGCGACTAAGATACAGATGCAGACAGCGTTAAGTCAAGGGGAAATTCCCAACCATATTGACTCTTTCGGGTTCATTATCCAACTCATTTCATCGTGATATGGGTTTTATCCAATTGGTGAGGTGCCTTGTTTGAGTCGCGCCCCACGTTGCCTCGTGCTGAGATACGCGGTCCTTCCTACTTGGTTAACATATGTCCCAACTGACTGACACCGACCTCCTGCATCGTCTTCACTCTCTCTCTCTCTCTCTCTCTGCTTGACATAGCCCTACTCTTAGCCTTCAAGCTAAGCTCTCACTGCTCACTCGTTACTCCGTACGCACTCTCTGTGATCTGTGTTAGTATAGCCTGCTCACTCAGGATGTTGCTAATAGCCTTCATCGTCAAGAAAAACAAATCTCTCGAAATGCCTCGTCCCGCGCTTCATATCGGCCCGAAGAAGTTAGTTGAGTCCCTGACACCGAAGCTCGAACCCGGGCTATACCGTACACAATCGAGCGCCCTACACGATCTCCAATTTACTGGTGACCTTCAGCTATGGCCGGGCTTTTTGAGTGCTGTGCAGACCACACACCAGAGCCATACCTGGCGCAATGAGGTCCTAGGCCTGACACTTCAGACACGAGACCCCTATACTTACGGAAACGTCGAGGTTGGGGACGAACATGGTGTCCAAGGCCGGTTCCACAAATACTTCGGCGATGTGCTTAACACTATCTTCACATCACAGTCAAAGGGAATACGCTTTGCAGATTTCAAATGCGTACAGTCTACTTTCATCGGCACGCCTGATGTGATCTTGAAGGATGATAATCACGTTTTGAAGGTCATTGGGGAGCTCAAGGTACCGTGGGTTCGCGAGCACTTACTGGAAGATAAGCTCAACGACGATGACGAGCTAAGGAATATACTCGCTCAGCTAATCAAGTACATGCAGAAGCTAGGCTGTGTGTATGGATTTCTCAGCAACTACAAAGAGACGATCTTCCTAAGACTGCTCGTTAACAACTAAGGCATATGGAGGGTCTAGTATTCTCCGGTGGTCCAATCGTCTACCACATACGACAGGCGCACGATAAATCCCCCTGTTGTCTCTACCAGGCAGTGTTTCTTCCATGTAGGGTGTGATGCGTTGAATCAGGGACCAGTTAACAACACTACACCTCGATGGGTTGTACGGACATAGCGCGGACCCTCGAGTTTAGCCACCAAGAAATACCCGCTGACCGCATGAGCCTGTACGAGTATTACTGTACCAAGCACAGCCCGGGAAAATGCAACGTCTTCTGGTTAAAGCCAAGCAGCGGCGTCGTCGAAAGGGAGAACCGCTGAGCCTGGCTTATGGTACGTGGTTAGGCTCCGCAAGAATCTACATAGAATGAGGTGAAAGACTTACTCGTCTTGAAACCTAGTAGGGTAACCGCGCCGGGTACGCCATAGTAGGAGTCGGGCCGGCCGATTGATATTCAAGGGTTAGGGGCCGGAACTATAGGTCGGCGCGACGGAATAAGGGCAAATATACATTATCTCGAGCGTAATAGTAGCAGATAAGCTGAAATAGACTAAGGGCAAGGGAAAACAATGCAGACGGCTCGGAGGACTGCAAAGAGGAGGCTAGTTCGCGCTGGCGATTTAGGGGGTAGCGGAGCTCGGTGATCCGGATCAATGGCAAAAAGCCTCACTCGCAAGGCGTATACGAGGAACGAAGAGGCAGGAAGAGTAGAAGGCAACAACATCTAAAAGTTGAAGCGGCGACGAAGGGGACTTTATAGAAACACGCACGGCGATAGTAACGCGTAGGGAAGCGCTAAACCCGAAACGGCACGCTAAACCATTTTGCGTAATTCACTGTCACCGAATTATACGGAGTATACAGTAGGCAACCTAATTAGAAACTGAAGTGACAGATTTTTCACATATGGGATGTACTATATGTATAATCTCAAGAGCTCTAGACTCTTACGTGGTTTTTATATGTTCTTCAAGTTGTACGTATACATTCGCCTGCTTAGTACGCATATTAATTCCACCTATCCATATTTAGGTAGTGCCCCTCGATCAAGGGTCCTGCATGTTCGCTGGTCGCAGATTACTTAGATGATGATTCCACATGTGCAAGATCATCCGATTCCAGGCTCTACGGAACTTACACAAGAGTGGGGATTAGGACTTGCTGGACTTTTTCCATAGTTAGTCAATGATGAGTATCCCTGCGCACAGACATTGGGGCCCGGGGGTATATCTCTTCATTTTGTTTTCTTGTGTTTCAACATCGCCATTAGTAATTCCATTTTTAAGACCAAATTTGATAGGAATCAAGATCCCTTCAAGTGAATCGTCGGCGTTTAATCCCTTTCGTCCGCCAAAATCTGGATTTGTAATATGATGTAGTGACGTCGGTTAATCGCCATTCCAGATCGAGCTTGAATGCTGGTGGAGCCTTCAGATGCAGCTATTTGAACCTTCTCCCCCGCCATAATTTGGAATATTCAACAAGAACGAGACCTTCCACTTAGCAATTCTTCATTCTCCCAGAAGCCCTTACCATGTCACAGCCTATCCATCCTGACATCGCGAATAAGCCCGCGGCGGGAATCTCATACTTCACGCCCGCTCAAGTCCCACCCGCGGGATCCGCAGCGATCCCTCAATCGGATGGAGTCAACCCGCCGAAGCTATTCCAACCCTTCAAAGTGCGGGGTGTGACATTCCACAACCGTGTAGGGGTAAGCACATTTAACCCAGACTCAACATTGAAATCAGTACAGAGCCTCTAATATCCACCTACAACAGCTTTCCCCGTTGTGTCAATACAGCGCTGAAGATGGCCACATGACAGATTGGCACATGGCCCACTTGGGCGGAATCGCTCAGCGCGGACCCGGATTCCTAATGGTAGAAGCAACAGCCGTTCAACCCGAAGGTCGTATCACGCCTCAAGACCACGGACTATGGAAAGACAGCCAGATCGAACCACTTCGCCGCGTCGTCGAGTTCGTCCACAGCCAAAACCAGATAATTGGTATTCAGTTAGCCCATGCGGGTCGCAAGGCAAGCACTGTGGCCCCATGGCTAAGCATGGCGGATATGGCGACCGAGGCTGTTGGTGGATGGCCAGATAACGTGAAGGGACCGAGCAACATTCCTTTCCACGACAAGTTCCCCACACCAAAAGCGATGACGAAGGATGATATAGAACAATTCAAGAAAGACTGGGTAGCTGCGACCAAGCGCGCTCTAAAAGCAGGCGTGGATTATGTCGAGATCCACAACGCACACGGATACTTGCTCATGAGTTTCTTGTCGCCGGCAACCAATAAGAGAACCGATGAGTATGGCGGCAGCTTCGAAAACCGAATTCGTTTGACGTTGGAAGTCGCCAAGTTAACTCGTGAGACGGTGCCTGATACGATGCCTATCTTCCTTCGCGTCTCAGCGACAGACTGGCTCGAGGAGGCGATGCCCAATGAGCCGAGCTGGCGCGTGGAAGATACAGTTCGTCTTGCGGAGCGGCTGGCGGACAGCGGCAACATCGACGTGCTTGATATCAGCAGCGGAGGAAACCACCGCGCACAGCATATCCATGCCAAGCCAGCTTTCCAGGCACCATTTGCTATCAAGGTTAAAGAGGCCGTTGGCGATAGGTTGAAGGTCGGCTCGGTCGGCATGATTGATTCTGGCCATCTAGCCAATTCTCTTGTGGAGAAGGACGGCCTCGATTTTGTGTTGATTGGGCGTGGGTTCCAGAAGAATCCAGGATTGGTCTGGACTTGGGCTGAGGAGCTTAATGTCGAGATCTCAATGGCAAATCAGATCCGTTGGGGCTTTTCTAGTCGTGGTGGAGGAGTTTATTTGAAGAAGCGAGAAGGTAAGATGTAGGAAGCTTCATTTTAGAACGTGAATTCTCTAGCAAAATAGAGAGCGATTCTAGAACTAGATCATAACGTTGTCAAAATCTACATATAACGTCTGAATTACACAAATCATGACATTAGTCGAATAAGTCATTATTTATCCTTAATTGTGACTTCAACTGATGCATAGATATGATCTACATCTCTAGAACCCTTTCCATCCACGGATGACTAATAATATGCACGATGACATCGCTGCGGGGAGTTAAACGATCCAAGGTTGACGACAAGATTTGGTTTCCAATTGTTTACCCCAACCCTTCGACCATTCTACATATTCACACAATAATATATGGACTTGAAGCATGAGTGAGAACAGCTCAAAAGAAGAGCATCAGTCGGAGGACATCGACGGCTCTCCAGCTTATCTACAACATGTGAATGAACTAATTTCGGATTTGGGCAAAGTCCGGGGTACGCGATTCGTGAAAATCAATCGAAATTACAACTATTTGAGCTAACTTCCTACGTCATAAATATAGCCGATGGCCGTGTTAACATTAATCTCGAGTCTAAGGTTGCAAAAGCAATCGCTGAAAGCATCAACTATCAACAAGAGCTCCGCAAGTCCTCAGTCGATTACAGCCGAAGACGCCAACAGACATCATCATTTGATTTGAAGCTCAACATAGTCATTCAAATCGTTGGTAGTCGCGGAGATGTACAGCCATTCGTCGCCTTGGGAAATGCTCTCCAACAACACGGTCACCGAGTCCGTATCGCGACTCACGGGGTCTTCGCCGATTTCATCCACAGCTCAGGCCTGGAATTCTTTCCTATCGGCGGTAATCCGGCTGATCTGATGGCGTATATGGTTAAGAACCCGGGTCTGCTTCCTCAGATGCAAACTTTACGCGAAGGGGAAATTTGCAAGAAGAAGGCTATGATCGGGGAGATGCTGGATGGGTGTTGGAGATCATGTATTGAGCATGATCCGTATACTCAGCAGCCTTTTGTTGCCGATGCTATTATCGCGAACCCGCCTAGCTTTGCTCACGTACATTGTGCGCAGGCGTTGGGTATCCCAGTTCATTTGATGTTTACTATGCCCTGGAGCAGCACGAGGTCGTTTCCCCACCCGCTGTCGAGTCTGACTGCAGACCCAGAGAATAAGGGCATTGATTGTTGGGTCTCTTATGGTGTCGTTGAATGGCTTACATGGCAAGGGTAAATTTTTACCCTTATTCCCTAGTGAGAGCTCATTCGAGTGGTTTACTAATTATACTATTTTGCAGATTGGGCGATGTTGTGAACAAATGGAGGGCGACCTTGGATCTTGAGCCTGTCCCAACAACAGAGGGCCCAAGCTTACATGAAACATTAAAAGTTCCATTTACTTATTGCTGGTCGCCTGCTCTGGTACCAAAGCCAAGAGACTGGCCCGCGCACATTGGTCAGTACGATTATTATGTTGTGTATTATACAGACACTAATACCTGACTATTTACTCTGTAGATGTCTGCGGATTCTTTTTCAGAGATCAACCACAATACGACCCTTCACCTGAATTACAGGAATTTTTATTATTAGGAACGCCTCCGATCTATGTCGGCTTCGGAAGTATCGTCGTGGACGACCCTCAAAAACTTATAAACACTGTTATTGATGCGGTGAGAGCAAGTGGCGCACGCGCTGTCATCTCAAAAGGTTGGAGTAATATGGATGGCGCACAAGATGAAAATATCTTCTATATTGGTGATTGTCCACACGAATGGCTTTTCCAGCATGTGGCTGCTGTGGTCCATCATGGAGGAGCAGGAACAACAGCATGCGGTCTCATCAATGGGAGACCAACAGCCATCGTCCCTTTTTTTGGAGAGTATGATTGCCTGATCTTTTGCTCTATAAAGCTCTTTTTATCCTTGATATTCGAGTGCTAACTGCATCTTTTATAGCCAGCCTTTCTGGGGTGACATGGTCGCCAATGCCGGTGCAGGACCCAGGCCCATTCCACATGCATCTTTAAGTACCGAAAACCTCGCTGCAGCTATTAAGTTCTGTCTTACGCCCGAGGCCGCCAGTGCCGCGCAGGGAATTGCCGTGAAGATGCAGGCTGAATCGGGCGTGGCCGAGGCCGTGAAATCGTTCCATCGCAATCTACCCTTGGATCGAATGCGCTGTGAAATTTTAGGCGATCAAGTTGCCATTTGGAATTATAAAAAGGGGAAACAATCTTTAAAATTATCTAAGGCCGTTGTGCAAACCTTGATAGAGAATTCCAGGATCAAAACAGAAAATCTTCAATGGTATGCATACTCCGCTCATTTATTCCCATGCAATAGTATTTTTGAATGCCGGTCGCTAAGAACCTACAGTCATGATATAAATCCAATCATTATTGAGAACCACCGCTGGGACCCGTTGACAGGCGTCATATCAGCCGGTATCTCCACCGGAACAAGAATGTTAACAACAAGCACCGGCATGTTGATAGCACCCTACAAAGAACTTACACGCACGAAATCCTCACCATCATCCGAACCGTCTCGTCCCAAAACAGGGAGATCAACATCAACACCCGACTCATCTGATGACCTGCCTTCAATAGGTTCCAGGTCTGCAACAATCCAACCTGATGGTGACCGACCCACAAGTCCACGAAGCCCACTATCAACAGCCGGCGATATGGCCGGCGCATCATTGAACAGTTTCGGCAAATTCACAACAGGGTATTTCAAAGGCGTTTTAGTCGATATTCCCACTGCTGCAGCAGACGGATTTCGGCATGCATCACAATTATATGGCGATAAGCCGAAGGAATACGGCACCGTTTCGGATTGGAGGTCAGGCGCAAAGGTAGGCAGCAAGAACTTTGTCGGGGGGATGAAAGAAGGAATTACAGGCCTTGTGAAACATCCCTGGAAAGGGTTCCAGGAAGATGGTCGAGAGGGTGCCTGGAGAGGATTAGCAAAGGGTGCTATTGGGTTGGCTACTAAAGCGCCTTCTGGTAAGTTATTATTTTTCCTTGAAGATTAACAAACTCTTTGTATAAAATGGAAACCAGTTGCTGAAAGTGATGTTTGACATCTAGCCGGAATTGGGTTATGGGCCTATCCATCACAGGGGATTGTGAAGAGCATTGAAGCGAAGTTCCGGACCAAGACTCGTAAGGTGATTGTAGTTTCGCGACTTATGGATGGATATGCGCAGACTATTGATATGGAAATGTCAGATGATATGAAAGCGGCCATTGTATTGGAATTTGACCAACTTATGGGTGTGGATTGATATATGGAACAATCCGATACTGGTGGGCTCAAAAGTGTATGAGCCTTTTTTGAAGATGCGGTTCATTCGTGTACTATCATGTTGAGTGATAGAGCTGGCGTTTGTAATAATAATACAAATTTCTACTAAAGTCCCAAGGTTCTAACCTAGAAACATCCATGGATATTTAGAACCTTGAAAGGCAGGGTAGCCTGTATCCAAGAATGTCCTAGTCACCAGCGCCGCCGCTATTTCGGGGCAGGGACAGAGACAGTCCTAGAGTGCCAGCACTATGAAAAGTTTACTTATTCACCTTTCACCTCCTTCCTTTTTTGTCGTCTACTGACGCACTTTTTTAATTTCTTTTCAGGTCTCTTTCCGAGTCTCTTCCTCAACGTCTTTCCCAAAGTGTTTCTGAACCTCTTTTTTCTGTTATTGCCAGATCATTATGGTGTCTGACGCATATTTACTTACTCTCAATCGAGTGGATGCCCCCTGTTTGGCATTTATCCCTGGAGACACAGCCGCAGCTTCGCTTACTCGCAGTCGAGCGAGGGCCCACTAGATGGCATTCGTCTCTTCTTCTACATCACCGCACAAGTCTATCTTCAGCGCCTCTTTCTCTACATCATCGCACAGGTCTATCTTCAGCGGGAGGTCCCATATTGACCCCCAGGGCTTTCTCCGATCCCGGCTCCGTGCAGGAGGACCAGTGCTTTGCTCCCTCCCGGGAAGTTCAGTGCCAATGAGCGCCAGTTACCAACAACGAACAAACATCTCAACTCATATTGTTGAAATTCGCGATAAGACTGTCGAGGTTTTAGAGAAATACAACATTCATCATGATACGTTTGCCGTGACTGGCAGAATCTCCATGGTTCGCAGCGAAAACGAACCAATCCCAACCGTCCTTGTGGTTATACCACATCAATCGCCCCGACATTCATCTAAATGGTGTGAAGCTGCACAAATCCTACATTCCATGCTCGATCCACAATTTCCAGAAATATCTATAGAGCTGATCGACGAGAAAATGATGTATCGCCCAGAATGCTCTCCTGTCCCCCATTCACATTCTATTATTCCAAAATGGAAACAGATTTGCACCGGAATTTTAAATTCTAGATGCGACATCACTGAATGGACTGGAATCGCATTGTGGCCGTATGGAATTGAGGATGATCCCAATAAGAACCGCCTTACGGTTCTTGTTAGTGTTCTCGAGTCAGCCATCGGCCCGTTCTGGACTTCCGCACGCAGAATTCAAGACATCCTAGTTGCAACAAACGAACATGATATAGATGTTCTGTTTTTAAAGAATGAACATTGGCACAGATTCGATAAGCCCGACTATCTAGGAATTGAGAAAGGACCTAGGCCTCCAACAGAGATCTGCACCAATCGTGTTGTCTATCCAGAAGTCAGCATAGGAATCCAAAACAGCGATACTGATACCGCCTCGACTTTAGGCGGTATTGCTGAATTGAAAAATCTAAAAGATTTCCAATAGTATCCCTTCGCCTTGACTTACTTTCATTGCCTTTGCCCGCCAAGAGAGCATCGTTTACCATGTCAATACAAATAGGTTCCCCCGAATGACGAAAGGGCAAAGGCGCTCCTTCGAATTGAGCAGTCTTCTTCTTTCGATCTTCAGAATATTCTTGCTATAGTCAATGCTCAGATTCAGTCACAATGCACTGAAGACTTTCGACGATTGGATAGCTTAGCTAAGAGAATTGAGCAAGACTCCGACGGTTTATCAAAGATATCTCAAAGCTAATGCGTTCAATCCGAACAAGAAAGACAAATGTAAGTTCGTTAGCTAATAATAACAAACATCTTTGAGAAGAAAGACTTTTTTATTATTATATTCCTACGTTGAGATGTAAAATTAGGATTATAGATTTAAGTACTAGGGAAATGCTCAGAAAGATGTCGAGAACGATATTTAGAACTCCTGGAAGGCTATCAAGCTATAAATTAGACTCGTGCTACAGTAGATCCATTTGAAACCAACGATAATAGCTTTGATCTCGCAAAGAATACCGAATCGGGCAGCCTCAGCGGTCGCGCGGATGGAGTGTGGGGCCTGAGCGGGGAAACGAATAACCAGTGCCAAGCTGTTGATTGCACAAGACAGTGCGCTGGTGAAGCTATACTCGTTGCCTGATTGGTTCATATCGAGTTATGCAAGATGGTGGCTTTTCATGTGATGTGCATTATCCGTACAGATAGTAGATGACGAGCAGCAAGTCGTAGATGTAATAATTGACCCGAGTCTGATCAATTCAATTCAAAAATTCATAAGTCGTATGAGGCCATTCAGATAAATTCTCGAATCATTTCAATTTCATATTGCGTTCTCAAGTGCCGAATCTGCAACAAGCATACTTAACGTGGCATTCTGTTGGCTCGCAAGCCCCAAGACCCACTCCGGCCCCCGGGGCCCTGTGCTCTGTGTCCGTCAAATGATTTCATTGTGAAAATGCGGACTTGGTCGTGCTAGGATCCGTATTTCGCTTGTGCAAATCCTTCTCTCCTTTAAATATCTTCCAGATCTTTTATCCCGAGAATTTGGAGGCTAGTTCTTCTCTCATTTCCAAGGGAGCTACTACACTTTGAACTGCGGGGCTAAGTGGACGAAACTCACAGATAATCTTAAAAATAAGGTCGGGTACCTGAAACATACGCCCGGTGCTTTTATCGCGTGTCATTTGCCGGGAAGCTCGAAAATCGCCCCAGATCATCATAGATAGAACTCGCCACGGTCACTATGAGGAGCTTAAACGAGAGCTTCACGATGCTCTATGTGGGCCTCATAGTCGCAGTCTATCTCAGGCCCGAATATGCCATCAACGGTTCAAGAACCATCACTATCATCCTTCTACTTTCAATAGTCGCCATTTCAAAGTTTGTCTACCGCATGTTCCTTTATCCTCAATATTTCACGCCGTTAAAGGGGATCCCTGCGCCATCAGTGAGTCCATCTATTTCCAAGAACAAGAGATTATTACTACTAGTACTAGTGCGGTGAACGTCTAGCTAACGTCGCCCAGGAACGTCATTGGCTTAAAGGCAACGCTCACTCAATTCTTATCGAGACTCCCCATGAACTTATATCACGCTGGGCCAAATCTATCCCTCATGATGGATTGCTCCGCTACTATATCGTCGGTCAGCTCGAAAGAGTGGTCTTGACTAACCCAAAAGCCATGAGTGAAGTACTAGTCACCAAGGCTTATGATTTTGTTAAACCGAGGATTGTTCACCAAACCATGGGCCGCATCATCGGCAATGGTATCCTTCTAGCGGAAGGTGACGTGCACAAGGTGAACACCACTTTTGAGAACTGAGAACTTGAAACTTATGAAACTAATATTCTCTCGTTGCAGTCTCAACGGAAGAACCTAATGCCTGCATTCGCGTACCGTCACATAAAAGACCTTTACCCTGTCTTCTGGGAAAAGAGTCGCGAAATGGCCAAACTAATGCGACGTGATTTGGCAGCCAGAGGACCAACAGAAGATAACGTAATTCAACTGCGAACCTACGCAAGTCGAACAACACTCGACATTATCGGACTAGCTGGAATGGGTCACGATTTTGACTCACTAGCAAACCCTGACAACACACTCTACAAAAGCTATAAGGCACTTTTCACAGACCAGAATCTATTATCTCGAATTCTCTTCATGTTTGGCGTGCTAATTGGTGATATGAGACCCATTCAACGACTCCCTACAAAGCGCAACAATGTGATAAACGAGAGCAGAGCAGCTGTCTGCCAGGTTGTGCGACAAATGATTCGGGAGAAGAAAGCGAAGATGGAGGACCCGACCGCAGATATCGGCGTTGATATCATATCAGTCGCCATGCGAAGCGGCAGCTTCGAAGAAGATAATCTCATCGATCAATTGATGACCTTCCTAGCCGCGGGACACGAAACAACTGCAGGTGCTCTTCAATGGTGTGTATATGCTCTATGCAAGCACCCTGAAGTCCAAGATCGCCTACGTGAAGAAGTCCGCTCAAACCTCCCTCCTATGAATGTCGATAATCCCGAGCCCATTGAAGCCAGCGCGATTGATAACCTCCCTTACCTGAACGCTGTCTGCAACGAGGTTCTTCGCTTCCACCCCTCTGTTCCAAATACTGTCCGTATTGCAGCGAAAGATACCACCGTTTTGGGTCAACATATTCCAAAGGGGACATTCTTTGTCATTTCAGCAGAACTCCTCAATCACATGTCTGAGTTATGGGGCCCAGATGCAGATAAGTTCAACCCGGATCGATGGATGGGTCCGGGTAATGCCAAAACAGGCGGCGCGATCAGCAATTATGCGTTTTTGACTTTCCTTCATGGCCCACATAGCTGTATTGGACAAAGTTTCTCTAGGGCCGAACTTGCTTGCCTGCTTGCTGCTGTTGTCGGGAGCTTCAATTTTGAGTTGCAGAACCCAGATGCAAAAATAAAGGTTCGTCGCGGGGCGACCGTTTCACCACTAGATGGTGTTATGGCTAAACTTACTCCTGTGGACGGCTGGTGATATTCTTACGTCTAAAGATAATTGAAACCAAAAATAAATAATTTCTTTGATCAAATAAATCTTTAGATGGGCCGTTGAGCATACTCTAAAAAGGGCTTTATATTTCACCTCCGGGGCTTTGTCAACTATGAAAATACTTGCGCCACCAAGGTTAGAGATGCATAAATTCCCATAATATTGGCATATGGCTGCTGACGCGAGGCTTCGAGTTGTGATCAAAGCAGCCGATTCGAGATTCCATACGAGCGGCAAAACATCTCAAGCCAAAGAAAGATGAAACGAGAACTTCAAGGAACATGCTTTCATAAATTTCACAGCATTTATGAGGAGAGGGCTCTGTATATGGGAAACAACTCAAACTGAAGGCAGGATTAGGAAGGCATACAAGCTCTTCAGATAAAGATATACAATAAGATCTGTGAGGCAATTCAAGTTGAGAATGGATCCACTATGCCTCTACTCGCTGTTCATTTCTGTGCTGTCACGATCTTCAATGAACTTTGCAGCATCCAAAAGTACCCATCTCTTTTCGAGAAAGAATACAAACAGCTGGGAAGCGCTCAGACTCAGCCCATAACAGAGAGATCATGGGATTTGAAGATTCAAACGGCATTCAACAGTTTACTTAAGCAGCTTCAACGCCAAAAGCCACAGTCGATACAAGATCCACTTAACCTGTTGAGAGTTGTGGATCGTTGTACTAAGAAACCCACGACTTTGAAGGAGTATGAAGATATTCTGAGAGCTTTAACGACATTCTACTGAGAGAAAGGAAAACTGTGCGTTCGATGATACTTCCATCAAAACGCTGCATTGGAATGCCCGACCTGGAAGGCTTTCATTACCGAGCTTTCTGGGCACTCATTGTGTATGCCTCTGGTTAGGATGTCCGATTATGGGGATAGAAGATGTGATCTAGATCAGTGCTGCCCTAACAGATTTGTATAGTTTCGAGTAGGTACGTATAGTTATATGGCCGGTGAAGACACGATGACCGTCTGACTAATTGTTAGACTCTTGTTTATCTTTCTTTTTACAATCTGAGCAAATCCTTGTCGCCCTTTTAGCCTACAAAGGTACGAACTGCATGCCGCCCTTAAGGACTGATGGTACCCCTCAATTTGGCACTCTGCGGAGTACTAGTAACGACTGGATATTTACATGGAAGATAAGTCACATTAGTGCTTATTAAGAGTCTTCTGGTTTCCATAACTTCTGTTGAAAAAGACTTGGAGCCGAGTGGAACGCCCAAGTCCCGCCACCAGGGAAGAACCCGATCGTGTTTTCAAAGCCCGAAGGCTCACAAATCTTGTATTTTGGTTCACTGTGAACTTCACTCAGCATGCTATATGATCAGCGACCCTGTCCATTGGATATAACAATTACCGGCGCCGGCATATCCGGTCTCTCGACTGCATTAGCCCTATCGAACGTAAACCGTGAGCACAAAATCACAGTCTTGGAATCCAATGCATCCCTCAGCGAGTTTGGTGCCGGTGTCCAACTCTACGCAAATAGCACTCGACTCCTGGATAAATGGGGACTGACATCATCCTTACCGAAGGTCGCCTTCCAATCCTCACACATGTCCGTTCGTCGATGGCAAGATAACGCAGAGCTTGTCTCGATTATGAATAATCCCACCAGTACATGGCTGTACGAATGGCCCCAATGGCAGATTTATCGACCAGATCTTCAGCGCGTAATCTTTGATCGCGCCAACGAACTTCCAAACGTAAATATACTCTTCGGGTATTCCGTTGCAGATATGAACCACGAGACGGGCACTGTCTACACAGCGGAAGGAAGTACCATCAAGGCAGATCTCACGGTCGCTGCAGATGAAATCTGGTCAAAGTCTAGGCGATGTTGGAACTATGCGCGACCTTGTATCTGGATGGTGTCAGGAAGTACGAGCGTTAGCTTCTCTTGTGGAAGAAGGGGAATGTGCCTCTTGGACCTTGCGCGAAGTACCCAAACTTCCTAGCTATGCCAGTGCGTCTGGGCGCGTGGTGCTGATTGGGGATGCGGCGCATGCACTTCTACCTCATGCAGGCCAGGGTGCTGGGATGGCGATGGAGGATGTTGCAAGTTTGGCTGAGTTTGTCGGATTTTCCACTTCCAAGGACAACCTGTCGACCACCATGAGCGCATGAGCGCTTGGAGTCGGTTTAGACAAAGGCGTGTAGAGCACTTGCGCGAGATCAGTCATGGAAATGCTAGTGATATGACTTTTCCGGATGGGCCAGATGAGAAATGGGGTGCAATCCGTCAGATGCAGAAAGCTCAGTTAGCTGAACTTGGCCTTGATAAGCTCAAGGAAAAGGTCAAAAGGTCATTAGGGAAAAGTCAAAGGCTGATCCATCTGCAAACAGTACGATCGAGCCCGGCGGTGCTATGTGGGTCCAATCATTTGATACATGTGCAGAAAGCAAGATTTTCTATCGCGAGGATTTGAGGCACTGAAGATGACTGCTTTATCTTCTTCTTCTTCTTCTTCTTCTTCTTCTTCTTCTTCTTCTTCTTCTTCTTCTTCTTCTTCTTCTTCTTCTTCTTCTTCTTCTTCTTCTTCTTCTTCTTCTTCTTCTCTTCAATGCGTATGATGCATATACCGAAGCTACTAATATCATGAGCGTCAATGATCCAGCTTGCTCAGGCCTTGTGCAAGGTCTATTCTGTCTTTGACAGGAAGTATATCAGAAACAAGCTGCAGGTCCAGTTCTCAGCCTGCATAGATTCACCATTCAAGTCAAGTTTGAGATATTGTATAAATCGTACGAACTCGTAGACTTCTTGTAACATATCAAACGAGACATTTTGATGAATAATTACATTTGGGTCTTACCATCGTGTCTTTCTTTCTCGGGGCCAGATAGATAGATCCCAAGGGGAAGACGCGCTAACAAGGTGTATCTAGCCGTCAATAACCCGGTCAATTTCGTATGTGTGAGATCCCGAATCATTCCATGTTGAGTTAAGAGAAAACACCAATCTTGTCGGGTCGGGATCTACCGGATCCTGGGTGGTTACCTTCAAGTTGCTGTGAAACACAATTGCAAGGAGGTTGTTGGAATATAATGAGTGGTCTAAAGAATTGAATATATCTCTAGGTCACATTCTAAATTTAGCACTCATCAATTTGTAGTTTGTATTCATGTCTCATTTCTTGAATTTAAATTCAGAGTTCCTGAAGCTCGCGGTCCTTTGGTGTTCAGTGCCTGTGCAAACTTGCTTGTTTATACATACATCTACTCCGTAGCCGTGTAACTTGGACGACAACTTGAACTCCCAAAGCTCTATTGAATATTACGGTACGGATAAGGGACATCAGTCTCCAGAGACATAACCGAGAAAAGTATTATTCTGTTGGTGTGACGTTAAGAATATAAATAAATTGAAATCGAGATCTGCATATGTAGGGATCTAGGTCCGCTTCCTAGCCTCGATCGCTATTTCATTTTCCTTGCTTATTGATCGTGGATGAACTCCCAGTCTAAGATATGAGATATTAAGTTTTACCTTCAACTGTCTAAAATGTTGAAAATCATAACTATTTCTAACCCGATGTTAACATTGGTAAGCCTGTTAGGCCTTGCCTATCAGGCGTCAGCGAAGGCTGTGTTTGCTCATTACATGGTGTGTGCATATTCTTATCTTCAACAATAACTTGACTAACAAGGATCAATAAACTTGTTTTAGATGGCAAATACAGCACAATATGACGTTCCGGACTGGAAGAAAGACATTTCACTCGCTCAAGAAGCTCACATTGACGCTTTTGCACTCAATATGGCATACGGAATGCCAACAAATGAAAAGTCAGCTCATGATGCATTTAACACAGCTGAACAGCTAGAATTTCAACTTTTTTTCTCGTTTGACTATGCTGGAAATGGGTCATGGCCGCAATCGCAGGTCATCCAGTACATACAGAGATACGCGTCGAGCTCTGCATATTACAAATATAAAGGAAGAGCTTTTGTGTCCACATTTGAAGGGCCCGAGAATGCTGATGACTGGATTTCTATCAAGAATCAAACAAATTGCTTTCTTGTTCCAGACTGGTCCTCTGTCGGAGCCACCACCGCTCTGAAGCTCGCTAATGGCGTTGTCGATGGTTTATTCTCGTGGGCAGCTTGGCCAACAGACTCAAAGCAAATGAATACATATGTCGATGCATCGTACATCGAGTGCCTGCGAGAAGCTCAAAAGCCATACATGATGCCAGTGTCCCCATGGTTTTATACGAATATGCCGGGGTATCATAAGAACTGGGCAGTGCACGGTGGTGACCTGTGGTACGATCGATGGGTGGAGATCTCCTTTCTTCAGCCAGAATGGGTCGAAGTGATATCATGGAACGACTTTGGTGAATCACATTACATAGGGCCACTCAATGAAAAGGGATATGGAGTTTTTACCTCAGGAAAGGCGCCTTATAATTACGCCCGTGGCATGCCGCATGATGGTTGGCGGCTTCATCTTCCCTATGTGATTGATTTCTACAGATCAGGAACAACCAACATGACCGAGGAAAGCTTGGTTGCCTGGTATCGAACAGAAATTGGCACCTCGTGCTCAGGTGGAAATACCACAGCTTTTACATCCACCGATCTGCAAATCAACACAACTGATGTCGACAAGGCGATTTGGGATCGGATCTTTTTTTCGGCACTGCTAGCATCTAACGCCTCGGTGAAAGTAAACATCGGTGGACATGATTATGATGCTGAGTGGGAATACGAGCCTGACGGTGGAGTTGGAATCTACCATGGCAACTTTGGTCTAGGCTCTGAACACCTCGGAGAAACGATCGTCATTATCAATCGTGAAGGTAAAGAGGCGGTACGTGTTGACGGCCGTTCATTAACCGCGAATTGCACAAGTGGATTCATAAATTTCAATGCATGGGTTGGTAGTGCGACCTCAGGAAACAACATGTCTGCTGTTTCACCTGATTTAACACGATCTGATCAAGTTTGCATCGCCGGCTCTGGAACATCAAATTACACTCACATTTGCGAATTCACCTGTCAATATGGCTATTGCCCGCTTGATACATGTTACTGTACTGCAATGGGCGGTGCGAAAAAGAAACCAAAGGCCGCGAAGAAGAAAGGGGAGCCCAATCATGGGAATGATAGTTTTGCTGGGCTGTGCTCTTTTGGGTGCTATTATGGATTCTGCCCTAAGGATGTTTGTACTTCAACTAATGAGCCATCTGATACGCCACCACCTACTACCCCGTCATGTCTTTCGGGGAGCCACCATGGTCATGATTCTAGTTGTAGTCATACTAAGAGCCAAGGATCAAAAAACACTTCACTTTTTGTTGGATTGCTTGCGCAGTTGTCTGCTGTGATATACATTGGATGTGCATTGGTCGCTTGTTACCTTGTCTCTGCGATGGAGCATTGATGAATTATATGGCGTGATAAATACTAAATAGTATCTCAAGGGGAAATCAAAGAATGAGCCATCCGTTTTGATGGTATACAATATCTAACTTCAGTGATGTTCCAAGGGGATTGGGCACGGGAGCATGAAGGCATGGAGGAAGGGTATTGATTTTGGAAACTTAGAAGTTGTCTTCGATTTGTCGGAGGAATCATTCCCACCAATCCGAGACAATAGATCGAAGCTGAAAGTGATGTTCGTGATTTTCTTTTTCTTTTTCTTTTCGTTTTTCATTCTTGTCTCTTTGTAGTAAATATCAGAGTGGATATGAAATAATTCCAAAATAAGACTGTGTATGCACGTGATCCTGCTTATCGGCCCGTATCTAATCGTTGCTTGAAAAAAAATATATCTCGGACTCAAAAGAAAGAGAGAAGCACCGGAACCCAATCACTACCCTCGTCTCACTCACCCAAAAATACAAATACCATACTTTGAGATTCGTGGTTCTTGATTCCACTTGAATCCATCAAATCCATCAATCTTAATCAATTCCTTGTTTGGGCCAACCTCTTCACTTTCAGCCCACTCACAGTGCGGGGCATCAACGGGAGCACTAGAACCTCGACAAACCTCACAAAATCCACCCAAATATCACAATGGCCACACAATCAGCCGCCCCCCCGGCCAACGATGCCGCTTCTTACCTTGACCTTGCTATCACACTATCCCTTGACAGCTGGCCCGCACTCACACTCGCCGTCCAATCCAATTGGGGTGGACCGACTTCCGCAGACAAGCGCGCCTGGCTCTGTGGTGCAATCTCTGAGATGTTAACTGAGCGACCCGAGACCGATGCCGAAGACCTCGAGGATGTTTTGATTCAGGTCATGAACGACGAATTCGACGTGGTGATTGACGATGAGAGCGCGGGCAATGTGGCTGATCAGATTATGGAGCTGAAGGAGCAGACTGTTCGCGGAGAATTCGGCGCCATTAAGGAGATGTGGGAGATGTGGCAGGCGAAGAGTGCGCAAAAGTCTGCGACGACGAACATGTTTAAGCAGGTTGAGTCGAAGGATGAGGATCAAGAGACGGATGATGATACTGATGAGGATGAGGGAGATGTGGAAATGGGAGATGCGCCAGTGCGAGCGCCTAGGGAGAGGGCCGAGCCTGAGATTGACGATGACGGTTTTACGAAAGTTGTTGGAAAACAGAGACGGTAGATGAAGAGTCTTGGTTTCCAAGCCTTTATTCGTTTCAAATATTTCCAGCCTTACCAAGGTTACTCGGCGAGTGCCCAGGTGGCATTGACAAGTTTACCTATATATCCATGATTTGACTGTCTACATACACCTCTCAAAATCAATAGAAAAATCACTTACAAGTGTAACTAGTACCTAGTGTTAAGGCTGAAAGGCTCGTCGTAGAGTTTACGTGGATTAAGATTATAATTAAAATGCAGCAACACTGTCCTCTTTATTGGAAAGACAATTAAGGAATCTATAACGCAAAGGGGGTAACATTTCATCATCATCACTTGAAATCGACTGGCTGTATCCATGTGGCACAACTTGGCCCAACATCTTTTTACTCATGTCACTGACTGAGGCTCTCGGCTTAGCCCTGGCAATTTGGGTTGAGAGGTGCAGGTACGATGTGAACTAAGGTCGCACCAGATCCTTTTTGAGTTCTCCTCTCAAATATAGCAAAGAGAACATCTCACATATACATTTTTGAATATCGTTTAAGCGTCGTCATGAATGAGCTTGGTAATCATACCGATAGCGATGGTTTGACCCTATTAGAGAATTTGGTTAGCAAAGAGAAATAAAATGACAAGGAGACATCAGACGCGAAGGTCTCGGATATAACTCACCTGGTCACGAAGGGTAAAGCGACCCAGCTGCGCGTATTCAGCGAACTCCTCCACACAGACCGCACCAGCAGTGCTAGTCACCTCGAGACGAGCAATGATGGTCTGGCCCTTGTTGACGAAAGCAGGGGGGCGCTTGCTCTTACGGCCAGTACCGGGCTCAAGTTTGTGCAGAAGGGCAGCAAAGGTGACCTCCTCAACAGCCGAGTGCACGTGGAGAACACAGTTGAAACCAGCTGTGAGAATGCTCTTCAGGTCCAGAATACGGATCTTGGCCTCGAAAGCAGAAACACAGTGTACTGGACGCTTCGGAGAGCAGAGCACGAAACCGGGGAAGAAATCATCCTCTTCCACACCACGGAGACGAAGGCGAACCTGGTCGCCAACCTTGGCAGTCTGAAGCTCATCTTCAGTCTCGCCATACAGAGCAGCAACTGATACCTCGGTCTTGTTAGGCATCATCAGGTAAGTACCGTTCTTCTTGATGATTCCAGATTCAATGCGGCCTTCAGCCATGGTACCCATATCACGGTATTTGGCTGTAATAGGCATCATGAAAGGAGCGTTGACCTTACGCTCAGGAAGTTCGAAATTTGTCAAGAACTCGAGTAGGGAGGGTCCATCGTACCAAGAGCAAATATCCTTAGTAATGCGATCCTTGATTCCGATGGTACGCTGCGCGGAAATAGGCATGCAGAAGATATCGCTCTTCTTGTAACCCAAGGCTTCAAGGAACTTGATGACCTTGACAGTACACTCGTCGAAACGTTGCTTGCTCCATTCCACAGTAGGGTCATCCATCTTGTTCACCACCAACACGAGCTTTTCAACTCCTGTGTTGCGAGCAAGTAGTGCGTGCTCACGGGTTTGGCCACCCTTTTCAAATCCAGTCTCGTACTCACCCTTTCGTGCAGAGATGACAAGGACACCCAAGTCTGCTTGAGAGGCACCACCAATCATGTGAGGGACATAAGACTTGTGACCAGGTGCGTCCAAGATAGAGAACTGTCGCTCAATTGGGCCTTCCGGAGAGGGCACTTCGACTTTGAAGAATGCGCGACCAACTTCAACGGTCTTGCCCTTAGAACGCTCCTCTTGAGTCAGATCCAGGGCCCATGACAAGTACCAAGTCTCGCGACCTGCCTCCTTCGCCTCCCTTTTGTATTTTTCCATTGTTCGATCGTCGACCATACCAGTGCAGTACAGCAAGGAACCACCCAGGGTGGATTTGCCGGCATCGACGTGACCGATGAATACCACGTTGACGTGTTCTCGGCGCTCGCCATAAATCTCCTTCAAGGTAGCGTCGTCGACATCGGCCTGTTGTTGCTTGGCAACGGCGTCGGCTGCGCGAGCCTGCTTAGCCGCTTCGACACCGCGAGCTGGGCTAGAACGACCAGGGCTAGAACGTCCAGAGGGGGTAGGAGAGGCTTTGCCGGTAGCGCTGGCTTTCTGGTCCGCCTTCTTCTCCGTTTTATCAATAGCCTTGCTGGCGGTAACCTTAGCACCAGCCTCAGCAGCGGCGGTACCCTTAGAGTCACCCTTGCTTGCAGAGTCGGACTTGGCGGCCTCGGGGGCAGGTGTGGGGGTGCCAATGGAAAGTACCTTGGTTTTAGGGGCAGAGGACGAGCCGGTGGCGCCAATTGAGAGGACCTTGGCCTTTGGTGGGGCAGCCGATGCATTCACGGCGGGCTTGGGAGCGGCGGCGGCGGCGGGGGTCTGCTGAGGGGCGACAGGGGCATTCTGACGGGGCTGCTGGGCGAATCCACCAGGCTGCTGGTTATAGTATTGGTTGTATCCACCGGGCTGCTGAGCGTATGCGCCATATTGACCGAAGGCTTGCGGCTGCTGGGGCTGCTGGGGCTGCTGTTGCTGCTGGGGGTATCCGTAGGCCTGCTGACCATATTGACCGTAAGGGTATCCACCACCATACTGCTGGAACTGCTGGCCAGGGACGAAAGAGCTTGCACCGGGTGTGAAAGAGGCTGCACCGGGCTGGAAAGTAGCTGCACCAGGTTGGAACGAGCCTGCCTGAGGCTGAGGACGGCCCTGTCCGTTCAGGTTAACACCCTCTGCCTGTCGGGCAAGCTCATCCTCCCAGGAGTCGGGGGTCTGGTTCGACATCGTGAGAAGGATCCGGGACACAGCCAAGGGCGCAGTTAAAATGACACGAAAGTCGGGGATGGAGGGATGGTTTGATGAGGGGCCGGTTACTGTTAGGATTTTACAGATGCTGAGTCAGCTCCACGCTGAAGGACCCCGCGTCACGTGGGTTAATTACAGCAAAAAAAAATATGAGTGCCACAAAGAATTGAGTCTTTCTTCTTTGAGTTTTTATATATGGAGTGATTTGATCTCATAAATCGAACCCAAGGATTTCGAATCACCTAGAATTTTGATTTCGCTGGCGGTAGTGGTTGGGCGTACAGTGACATGTTCTTTGATCGTTGGGCAACGACCCGACACTATCGATAAGCAGCACCCCTCAATGCTTCATTACTCAGTGGCTTTATAGCAGTCCAGTCCGTTCAGAGTACCGACAAGAGCCCTGAGTGGCTGTCTCCAATCAAGATGGACGTTTTCCTTACCCGTGTATGTCTTTTTGTGTCCCCTTTATACGGTTATGAGCACATAAATCTAACCGAAAACAAATATGACAGCTCACACAACAGGCGATGAACTATGCAATTCGGTAAATTGAGATATTGTTCAACGAGCATGCAATTCAAAGCTAACGGATAGAAAAGCTCGGGAATTGCGATCACAGCTACTTATGCGATGCGCCAATCATCGCGTCTGCTCAAAGTACGCGTATTCAAATAACCCAGTGATGAATGGCGCTGATATTCTTGTACGATTAGAGTGTAAATAGCGAAGACCGCGCAGAACTGCTTACTTTGCAGCAGAGGCTGGAAAGTAAAATTCAAGTGATTGCGCCGTCGATTGATATGATTGAGTTGATGTGAGTCGGGTGAACTTCGGTCACTATATCAGCACCGGAAGATCTAACATGTTGTCTAGTGCTGCGCGTGGAAACACATCGCTCGAGTCTGCCGTTGCTCTTACAAAATCCCTGAGGTGGGATATTCAAGCACTGGGGCAACGACTGGGAAGAGCAGCATCTTCTGAAGAAGCCATGCGAAGTAATTCTAGATCTTCAAAAGACAGTAGCCGCATCGATGCAGAAGTCAAATCCATCATTAAGGATATCAGGAACCTTCTGGTGCGCATAGAGGATGCTGTTCCGCTTATGAACTTGGCTATAACAACCTCGGGGGCTAAGTTGTCTACAAATCTTCCCTCAACGGTCTCTCCATCTCGCCTCCTACAAGCCAGTACATTCTTAACTGCCGGCGATACACAATACTCCATGTCTCAGTCTCAGGCTCAGGCTGTTCAAATTGGCCCTACATTCACATTGTCAATGTACATGCTCTTTTCGGGTCACTTGCGTCCTCATGATGAAAAATCCGTCAGAGAAGCAACTTGGAAGGAAGTCATGCACAAGGCGCGTTTGAAACTTCGACGAGTACCAATGAGCCTATACTATTCTGACGATCAACACAAAACCTCACAACTTCCTGCACCAGCAGGCAACGATGAATATGCATACCAAGTGATGATTATCGAAGACTTGGATGACGGAAGAGTTCATACTTTCGAAGACGACGAACCGAAGCCTCATGCATGTGAAGGTGTTGCTACTGCTGGAATTCGAGAGATCTTGCCTATTCATCAAATCTCCAAGATCTTCTATGCAGATACAGGCAGAATTTTAAACATCAATACGGAAGGAGAGACAAACAACCCTGTTCTTCTATTGAAACGAGACTTAAACGCTCTACCGCCTCGCCAAAAGATGGAGCGTGAAGATGTCGAAGATGAGTATGCTTCTGATAAATCCGATGGAGACTCCGTTAATGAAGAGCAAGCACAACTTGACTCTCAATTACGCGGAAGTGGTCCTTCCGCCCATGATAGCTTTAGCTCGCTACATGAAGACTCTATCCCCGAAGAGTGGCGTTTACCATCAGGCCTTGATCCAGAGTGGATCGCATTCGAGGTCTACAACGAGGATGATGGGTCCGATACCGAATCCGAGGCAGAGAATCTGCCACACACTCCTACAGAACCCACAATTGACCCAAACACGATGGCAAAGCTATCTCTAAACAATAAATCTTCCTCCTCCCCATCCTCACGTTCACCAGGCCAACAAGATATCATCAACTCTACGTCTGCCACAACAACCGTCTCTAATCCTCTCTTCGAAAACATTCGCACCTCCCTCTCTCTCCTGGAAACTATCCTCCGTCTAACATCTCTCCAACAATTCCAACAGCAATCACATCTTGCTATCAGCGACGAGCTCCTTAACTTCTTCCTCGAGGAGTCTTCGACCACTGGAGCTGGCGGCGACGAGCAGCACCGCCAACGACTTCGCTCCGAAGCCCGCCGCCGTGTGGGATGGGATCCCTACGATGAAAGCCCTTTGAAACATCGTGGTGAAGATTACCAGTATGGATGGGGATCTGGTAGTCCTTCTGCATACCCGCGTGGAGACGAAATGTACTCGCCTGGTGGCATGTCACAGAGTTTTCAACTTCGATCGAGAGAGAATACACCAGAAACTCCTACACAAAAACGGGGTTCCCCGTCTTCCCGTGCAGATCGGTCGCGACCTAGTGGATTGAGAGGGATGACGCCGGCTTACAGTGAGGGATACGAGTCGAAGCAGAGCTCGCCTTTGGCCAAAAAAGCTGGAAATATCCAAAGAGGTGCGGCCTCTGCTTCCGGGACGGGGACGGCGGAGTAATGGCTTACTCTGATCCAAATGAATGTATGATTACGACCGAGTGTACCTAGTAGCAAGTTCTTGAGAGCTTAGATGGAATTTCATTTGCCAGGAGATGCGGATTCTAGGGCTGCACGTCATTTATCGTGGGAATAGACTTCAATGGTTCATAGCTACCAATCAAAGACTGAAGTACTCAAGTGAACAGTGAACAGTGAAATCTAAACCGCGTAGCACACCCTAGCTATTTAAAAGAGCGACAGGAAAATAACACACTCAGGTGCAGGATATGTAAATAGAGCAACAATGTGCATGTTCGAAACGTGAACAAGAAAAAATATAGCAACAGACATCAAGCGCTAAACCGAGTTACAAGAACGAACCCGGGAATAAGAAAGATAACAAGTCCATGTAAACGCCTATGACCCAGTAATCACAACCAGACTCCGGAAAAGAAGAGGTACCAATTCCACACAAAGATCATTTTCAACCAGACAAATACGACCTCGCCCACGACTCTTAATGGCAATAATGGCAAAGCATAGCTATATATGTAGCTTACTCCCAATCATCGTCACTGTCCTCTGCCTTTGAGTCTGTGGTAGGGCTCTTTTCCTTGGGAGAACCAGGGGTCCGGCTAGCGGCGCCACTTACAACGTCGTAACTCGACTCACTATCGGCTTGGGATTGCTGGTCATTGGATCGGCGAGGCTCGGCCTTCTGGGCTTCGTTGTTGGGGGCAAGATTCTGAGCACCGGGGCCAACCTGGGGAGTAGAAGGAGAGGCGGATTCAGAATCAGAGTCGTCATCCCAACCGACCTCTTCGTCATCGGCTGTGGCACCTGTGAATAAAAGCATGAGTCAACTGCGCATTCAAGAGAAGGATCCCCCATAGAGACTAAACGACTTACCCTTCAATAGCTCCTTGCGTTTCTGTTCCTCGGTTTCGATGACAAGGCGCAGGAAATAGTACCGTGTCCAAAACTCCACATACTCCACTGTCTCGGGAACAAGCTTTTCCATAGCAGTTCGCAGCTCAGGGTACTTCTCCAAATGAGAAGCAATCTCATCTGTTTTGCCATCAACGCTGAAGTCTTCCTTGAATTCTGGGAATTTATCACTGGCCGGATCCTTGGTGAAGCTGTCCAGATTCGAATGAATTACATGCAGCTGCGCATCAAAGCGAGTCGCATGAATCACCCGCTTGCCATCCGCATCCTTGCTCTCAAATAAAAGCTTGCCCGACTCATCTGTCTCAGGCGGAACAATGCTAACAGCTTCACGTAACCTTTGACTGATGTTCTGACCAAAGCGCAAGATTGCCTCATCAGCAGCCTCCTCGGCCTTTTCGATTTCCTTGAGTCGCCGAGCCGCTTCAGCCTTGAAACGAGAAATGAAGCCGTCGCTGCTGGATTCGGCGGCCTGTGCCTCCCCTTCTTCTGTAATGGCGGTTGGTGTGGCCGCCTCGTCCTTCGAACCTTCGCTGCCGGTCAATGTTGCAGTGCTGAGAGAGAGCCCCTTTGTCCGATCGACAATGGTCTCCCTCAGACCAGAGAAGCCCTTCACTGCTTCCTCGCTTGCTGCTGCGTATTCCTGTCGGGCGCCTTCATAGTAGGTCTCGCCTTGCTTGCGAACATTATCCCAGAGTCCTCCAATTCGAGTACCCCATGGACTGGCGGAGAAGGCACGGAAGGTCTCTTGAAATTCGGTGTTGAGGTTGATGTTCGAGTTCCCGGCGTTGGAAGTAGAATTTTCTCCTTCCTTGTTAGAAGAGAGGATCTCCTCCTGGATGTGGTCGTATGCGATATCCATGGTGAGGGGTTAATGAGGAGGAAATTGTACGGAACAAACAATTGAGGTTGCACCTCCGCGTTCAGTTCACGGGCCGACCGCCCCGCTTTTTGCAGATCAACCCATCAACTTGAACTACTCACACCTCTTTACTGATATTACTGCGGTATATTTGTCTTTTTAAGAAAAATCCTCTGATGTCGGACTGAATCATGGGAGTACAGGTGTTCGATGCTATTCCCACAGCAATTCGCAATATCTCCCTAGATTGAAAAACACTTGGAAGCTAAAACAGTGGGCGTACAGAAGCGCCATTCTTCCCACAGATGGCTCAATAATCTAGCTTGCCTCAGGCCCTCTCTACTTCCTTGAGTCGCATAATGTACCGGGCGTATCTGACTGGAACCAATCATAAGGCTATTTAGCGACTGCCAGGTGAGCTCTACGATGAAACCTAGATCAAATTGGAGTAATATCAAAGCAATGAATTATCAGCATACGGATTTTATTATCTAGGCAATAAAAACACGCGATATAGAAGTTTATAGTAAGAGCCATCATTCATCACAGTATGTCTGAAGCTACCGATCTGGTAAACTATATGGTTCTCCCACGCTATCCTGACTACCCATCCAAAAGTTCGGTAGAGGAACACTCTCCATGACACTCGATGTCAAAAGCTGACTTCGTGACAAAATGCCATTTCTAGCATTGGCCCGTTCAACAGGCTGGGATGATTCAATTTGTACAATTGGCTCTCGTACAGGCGGACGATGGAACTCTGCCTGATTTTCTTCGATGGAATCATTTTGTTCCCTAGCAGGTGAAGACTCGGGTACGATTTCGGGCTCTTCGTAATCTTGGCTTTGTGTCTGCGTTTGCAAAAACGGACCAGTGAAGCGCTGGGCTCGAGTATCTCGCGTGCCTTCAACACGGGATTGAATGTGTTGCGTATTGCCCTCATTCGGAAATAGCTCGGATAGCTTTTGGGTACTAAGCATCGGTATAGGCTCATGGGGGAATTGTGTAGCAGGCTGTAAGCGTTGGTAGTATATGGAAGCATCTGACATCGGAGGTTCGGATGGTGGGCAATCATCCAGATTACTGGGGGACTGGGCACTAGGTGGCAAGGGGAGTTCTTGCGAGTCGTCGCCTCCCAGTGACGGGGTAGGGCTGCAATTGTGCGTATCCTCGACTTGAGATTCTTGCACTCGACTTGGTGTTGGAGGGGCATGATGGGATTGAGACTCTGTATCACTTTGGTCGCTTTCAGCATCCGTTTCATACACCACAGTTCTATCCCCTTGGGTGCGAGTCGGCTCATGTTCAGTTGGCGTTGGTTTTTGCCTCCTCGACTCATCATGCGACCCACTTGATACGAGTCTTTCTTTGAATGTCCTCTGGCGTTGACTTGAGCCTACCACCACCTTGGGCCAATTTTCCGTAGGCGTTCTGTTTGGAGATGTATGATCCTGGTCGTGCGAGTCATCTACTAGGCGTTGAGGCTTAGGTGCCTCTTCCTTGATCTGGTTTCCAAGGGAATTTGCAAGATTCGGTGACTTGCGTTTCAACGGGGATCCAGTTTCGTCACGGAATTGAGATGATGTTATAATGGCCAGACCCGGGCTTTCGGGTGACTGAGAAGATGGAATTTCAAGTCTTCGCTTACGTGGTGTGATCGGGCCATTTGCATTCATTATTCTTTGCGGCAAGCTGTCATTGTCCGCCGCCTGACTTATTCCAGGATCAGATATTGGCTCCCCCGTTGAAAGGTCCAGCTCAGCCTCCGAGATTCGGCGATTGAGTTTCACAGAACTGGGCGTAGTTTGGCTCTCAAATTTCAACTTCGCACTCTGGGGGCTCTTAAAAGTCTTGCCAGCCGGTAATTTCTTAGGTGTCGGTTCTATGTAGCTCAAATTCGGGTCGTTCACGTCGTCATCGTCAATCGTGATATAGCGTCGCACAAAATTCATTTGCGTAAGAGTTTTGTCCCGCTTCGTAGTCGGTTTCTCTGTAGGTTTTCGCTTGCTCTTTGGTCCAACACTGGCTCTGGGTGTCTGGCTCTTGCGGATGCTTTGGCCTCGTTCCATTGTCCCATTATTTACATCTGTGCTTTTCCGTCGCCTTTTGGGGTGGTCGTTATTGGTTTCGAAGGTCGAATGAGCCGGTCTTGTCCGCGATGATTGTCTGTGGTCGCCATCATCATCAGATGCCTCCTTTTGGACTACCGGCTCATTGTTTATATCGTCGCGCGATTCGGTGTCATCGAGGTAGTCAAGCTTTTCGTCATCTGGATGTGGGGTCTGCGTCACAAAATCAATTTGTGTAAGGGTAGATTGGGCGCGCGGATCAAATCGAGAGCCTTTTGGTCGGGGGTGTGTCCATCCTGATGAGTGAGGAGTCGTCCTAGCAGACGGAGTCTTTTTCGAGATCTTTGATGTTGCTGGAGGACTGGGTCTCGCTGAAGCTCTGGTCTGGACTTGAGGTGTTTCCGGTGATCTATTGCGCCTCTGATGAGGTGTCATTGCAATTTGATGCAAAAGGCATAAGGACTTCTTGGTACACTTGGTTAGGTTGAAAGAATGAGTAAATATTGACCCATGACGTTTTGGCAAGTGGACCTCGGGAGCCTGGACCGTGGGTCGCGTCAAACGCGTGAAGGGAGCGAGACGTGGTCACGTGTGTATATTGATTGATGGATTGATATGCTTGAATTCTTTTTCTTTTACTGAATATTCAATTTTATAATTTTGCAATGTTATTTCACATAATCTGATTACTGGCTTGTAATCCTTTATCTAGATAGATCAAACTAACCAATCGGGAATTGCATCTTCGTCTTCGGGGTCTTCAGACAATAACGACCCCTTCTCAATCTCACTATCAGGATCTTCTGAGGGAGGGGGCTGTCTTGTTACTTTGAAAGGTGATGGTGGCCTGGAAATGACTTCGAGGCTGACAGATTTAGAATCGCAATTTGTCGAAGAATCCACCGTAATGGGAGCTTGACTAGAGGAGCCTTGAGGCTTCCCGAAAACTGCCCTGTCATTGGCTAGCGGACGTTCAGAGACAGAGTCTGGTTTGCTTGGGACCACTACCAGTTCATATCGAGATGCCTTTGAGTTATTTTCTTGTTTGGGCTTTGGCATGATCGGTGGAACATGAGGAGTGATTGACTCGGGGCCCGGTTCGTCTTCCATGGCTTCATCTGGGATTAAACCACCGCCGGCATCATCGGTTTCCCATTCGGGGACACCCTCAATAGTCTCGTCGGTAGCATGGTAAGCTCCAGGAGCGAATTCCACCGCTCTCGATTCATTCCAAGGCTCTTTGGGGGGGCTTATTGCGGACTGGTCTGGCTCTGGAAAGAATCCTCCACCACCTTCAGCTGCATCAATGCTCATATCCTCCGGGGATGAATTGTCTGGCTCCTCATCCTCGGTGGCATATCCTTGGACCCTTTCCGCTATCCTAAGTTTCAACAGGAAAAGTCGCCATAATCGGAGAGCTTCTTGGCTTCTTGCTTCAAAAGCGGCCTGTTGTCTTTGATCCTCCATGCTCCTCAAAACTTCAACCAGGGCTTCCTGGTATTCCTGTGCAATTACAATACCACCAAAGACAGCAGTCCCACGCCGACCTTTGAAATCGAATCCGGTTAATGCATCTGCAAAATCAACTCCTAGAATTCGTGCAGCCCGAGATGCCTCTGCTCGTTTTATATGGACTGCTCCGGGCGGCACCATGCTGGGCACATAGACATCCAAATTTCCGTATGCGTTTTTGGGTATACGGCCCTGCACCACAGGCGGTGGCTTGTATATTTGAGTTTGGAACCCTGCATAAAGAGCAGTGTGCTCCGTTTCTTCGCCCTCGTCATCGCTAGTGAAAGCACCTTTGGGGCGATTAGCAGGGACATGTTTTAATGGCTGCTCCCCCACTTTGACGTCCCGTCCCAACCGATACCACTTGTCAGCGCTGCGCACGACATGTACATCGGATCGGCGATATACTGATTCCAGATTGTCGCTTTTGGATGTAGTTTTGCTCAAGCCAACATGCCCAATGATTCGTTCAGGGAATATCACTTCGTTCCGACGCAAGTGTCTATTAAGAGCATAGATTGGGTGGTCTTTAAAGTCCTGAATATTGCGAGGCATGGGTTCTCCGGCAGACTTAGAAGTCAATTCACTGACCTCGGCCTCATCTCGGTCTTCAAGAAAGGGCTTTTCGTATGCTAGTAACGCTTTAGTCCACCACCTCTCTCCGTTTCTGGTGGATTCGACTCGAAGCTTGCGTGTTTTGGCATTGAAAGCTTTTGTGTACCTTCTTGTAACGTCTCTAACGGAAGCATCGTCTTCAAATGCAACAACGTAGCTCATATTGTTGTACGGATCGCTCGATGGGGGTTCGAATTTGGAAGGCTTTGCGATTGACTTGGTCACCAATGGGTCAACTACAATCCATTTTTGGATGGCTTCATTGAATACTTCCACCCAAAATACCGGGTATGAAGATTCCTGTAGGGTCGGGCGAGGACCTTGAAAAGTCATCAGCCTATGAATGATGCAGGAAAATGAGTACTACTAACCCAAACGTGCAGAGGACTGTGCTGGACGCGAGATGAACTCGGGGCGTCCAATTCTTCGTGATCTTGAAGGCGTCGCAGAATTGAAAGCCTTTGGTCTTTCATCCGTGGAAGTGTCATGGTCATCGGAAGAGATGACAATGTACTTCGGTGTTGCTTTCGATGGCGTCATGTCCTTTACCGTACCTGAAAAGGGCAGCGGTTGGAGTGAGCACACTAGTCTCGCGTCTACGGCGACTGATCGAAGTAGAGCGCAAAATAACTGGGCTCCGAAGTCGCGTGAGCCCTGCATCATTTGGGCTTGAGACCGAAAATCTGCTCTAGATAGGAAAACCTCCGCGTCAGACATTATTGATTCCTACACATATGTTAAAACACATCCAGTTCCATTTTAAATGCTTTGGGTCAATAGTACCAGTCTCTCTTTCAGCCGAGTTTGATCTTCAGCCCAATGTGCTCGCTTGATCCCAGGCTTAGTGACTCGGAATTTCCGGTTGAAGATATCAGCCGCTTGGTTAAGGCCATCCATAAAAGTCGTGGATCTCGTATACTGCTGTTTGTCTTCATCGGGATGCAATAATGTGACTACCCGTCTTGGGAGCTGCCTTTTCAGCAATTTCTGTATACTTTAGTTAGATATATGGAGCTTAGTCTTCGTTGTTTCATTAAGTAAGAACCTGTATCTCATCATCATTGCACCACAAGTTTCGCAAGTTCACATGACCCAGCAGACAGAGCAAGTGAACTTTGTGGATATCCAATCGCAATTTTTTCTCTGCCGCCGTGACAGGTTTTCTTCTAGGCGGAACTTTTTTTCTGACTTCCGGCTCCTTGTCAAAAGTAATCTGCAGGGGTTCATCCCCACCTTGTAATGCTGTATCTAGATTAGATGGTGCCTGTGCTGGTTGCTGCACATCCACATCCTCCCATTCAATGTCTGATTCGTCCTCTGTAGTCGAGTCATAAACAGTCTGCATTTGTTGAGTGCTAGGCATCTCTGGGCTGTGCTCTTTCACAATTCTGGCTTTGCCTTTTACCGGCGTGTCGACTGGAATAGCCTTCGTATCACCCACTTTGCGTCTCTTGATGGGCCTATTCGTGTGGAACTGTTCAGGATCTCGCGCCTCGGCCTCTTCCAGCATTTCTTGGTAAACCTCCGGGACTTGACCTTCGTGTGGTTTCCCATGCTTTGGCTCGCGACCGCGGGATGCCCTACTCCGAGTAGCGCGGGCTGGGGTTTGGCGTGCCATGCCTACCTCGGTGCCTCAAAGCGCATCAGGTCTTGGTTTGTCACTATGCGGTTAACACTCGGGCTCCGCGAGTCCCTGGACCGTGTATGACGCGTTTTTTGGGGCAACCCTGACGCCTGTACCAATACTGCAGGCTCAAATGTGAGACTTGGCACAATATCATCGAATATCAGATTCAAATGTTGGAAGAGTTTCCTCGACTACTCTGTTGATTGGTGGAGCCATAATGCGTCATTGCGGCGACAGGGTTTATCCGACCGCCTTGGGGCCATCCAATCACCTGATGATATCTCTATACCTAAACTATGTACATGTATGTAAAAGCTTGCTCTTTAATTTGGAACTTTTTTTCCCTATTGTACTTGTAGATCTTAATTTCGAATTGAAAATTTTTACATTTAGTAATATCACCTGGGCAGTCATCTCCAAAATAGGATATATGGAGCCGCTTGCATTCATCCGTGACTACGCAAGTATTCAAATGTTGGGCTTTAACTGGATGTATACTATTTAGTACTATGTAGTATACTTGGGCTGCCATGTCCGAGAGCAGGTACTATTTTAGAAATTGTATAAGATACGTAAGATCTCTATAATATTTTACTTTTTTTTGTATGTAAGTTGAAAATCCCTTGAAATTAATGAATGATACAGTTCGCATATTATATTTGATTGAAGAGAAAAGAAATTATTTCTATATCTCTTTTTGCCTCGCTACAAATTGATTGAATACCAGGCACTATTCATTTGTTGGGAAATTCACACTTGGGTCATAGAGCCATGACAGCCATCAAGTTCAAATTTAGATCTCCACTCAACAGTGCAATGAACTTGAAGTGCAGAGCTCTGGAGGGTGAGGAAGCATTTCTTTCAACGTACCCAATTTGAACTCAAATATTAAAGATGATGGCTTCAAGTAAAAATATCTTTTTACCTCAAGTGATTCACAGCAGAATTCCCCTTCACCTGAGCCATTTACCTCATACTACATCTCGTAGCTTTGCCCAAGTCGCGAATGTGGAAAACATCCTTGAAGTATGCCATTTTGTTTTTACTTAGCCAGAAATTCAAGCTGACCTTCATATAGTCAAACGATGCAGAATTCACCGTTCCAATCAAGGAAACCGGTTTTGAGACATATCGATCTACCACCACACATCAGAAACCACTAGGGGTCAACTGAAAAAGTTATACCATGACATGACAATGATAAGGTATGGCCACTAATTATGACTCCACAATGAAAATCAATAGCTTATGATCTCAAAGACGTATGGAAATGGCAGCAGACAACTTGTACAAACAAAAAATGTTCCTTGGATTCTATCATTTATCATTAGATCAAGAAGCAGTCGCCGGAGGAATCGAGCATGCAATCAGCAAAGAAGACAAACTCATTACAGCCTACCGCTCACATGACAATATATTGACTCGCAGTGACACCATTCGTTCAATTATTGGAGAGCTTCTCGTTCGGCGTGACGGTATAACCCATGGAAAAGGTGGCTCGATGCACATGTACGCAAAGGGCTTTTTCGGAGGCAATGGTATTGTGGGAGCAAATGTACCACTAGGAACTGGAATTGCACTCGCACAACAATACAATGATACGAAAAACATCACAATTAATTTGTATGGTGATGGTGCTGCGAATCAATGTCAGGTTCATGGGGCGTTCAACATGGCGAAACTATGGAATTTGCCAGGAATTTTTGGATGCGAAAGAATGTATATCGGATGACTCGATTGTGGAATTATTAAAAAAGCATTGAGCTAATAGTCACCATAGACAACAAGTATGGAATGGGGACATCGGCAAAAAGGGCCTCTGCCTCGACCGATTACTTCAGGCGTAGCCTATACATTCCAGGCTTGCGAGTTAACAGAATGGATGTTTTGGCTGTCCTTTCTGCCGCCAGACATGGACGAAACTTTGTGAAAGCTGGAAATGGTCCCCTTGTCTATGAGTATGCCACTTATCTATATGCTGGGCACTCTATGTCAGATCCAGGAATAGCCTACCGAACTCGCGAGGAGCTGCAGGAAGAACGACAGAACGATCCTATCTCAAATCTCAAAGCCAAATTAATTGAGTGGGGCATATTATCAGACGAAGAAGTAAAAGCTATTGACAAAGATGTGCGAGCTTTGGTTAATCACGAAGTTTGAGAGGCTCAGAATGCCTGTCCCCGAGACAAAATCAGATATATTGTTCGAAGATATCTACGTGCGCGGAAGTTAGCCTGCCCAGATGCGTGGCAGAACGGTTGATGAGACTTTTTACACCCCTTAGTGGATGCAAGAACTGATAAGAACTCTTCTTTTAGCGATAGCAATTCATATTCTTCTTATGTCAAATCAATTCAAGTTGTGCCCTCTAACACCAATACAGCAGAGGTGGGATACTGTCGAAATTTTACCAATTTTAAGCTACTTTTCACAAACTTTGCCTAGCCACAAAACCTTTGGGATAACTACAACTTGAACAAATCGACGAATCTCATTGCTTCATTCGGGCGAGTTCTGCGACGCATGCGATATGCACAGCGCCTGGTATGTATTTTTCTTTCCGGTATCAAATGCAGGCTATTGGAACCCTTATTTGGGACCATGACTCATTATTGAGACAATGCGGCTAAAACCCGAGAACATCTTGATGATCTCAGTGACTCAAGAGCCATGTATGTCCATCTAGGTAGGTAGACCCATATACTTAGGATCATATGTAACAACGGGATGTTTTGACTAATCCTCTACCTATGTAGTATTCTAACTGTTCTTCAAATGTTGAGCCGATTGGCTCAGCTGACTGGCTTGGCATACGTCCTCATCTATCAGCAAGGGATACCCAAGCGCTGGACGGAGTTTCTCATCTTGCCCAACTATGCATGTACTCTTATTCCGATCCCCGATCCCGATTCTTCGGTGACTCCGAGTTTCATCCCGCAAGCAGGACGGACCAAAACTATCCGGTGGAGGATAACAACAATGAACAGGTAATATCGCCACATCTAGAAGAGGAAGAAAATACTACGTAGAAATCTGAGGTCATAACGCGCAAGGGGAGATACGTATTCGGAATATTTCCCCTTTTTTCAGGTAGAAAGGAAGACGCTTGCTTCCAAATTCCATTGTTGATCTTGCTTGTGCCGTCGTCACCGGAGGCTTGCATCCGAGCGATTCGAACAATATATCGAACCAAACAATGACAAATTAATTTACCTTGTCAAGCACACTCATTGGTTCTAAATCAAGCCATAGAACTGCCTAGAGCCTCCACTCCGTTCCATCCATCAGCGGGAGGGTCGCCCTCCGAGGAGATCCTCGATCGTAAAAATCACGACCTCGGCAATTCCCCATATTATTGGCTATGAGATCGCAACTTCAAGCCAGTCTAAGTAAACGCGCTTGATCTACAGAATTAATTTTCTTTCGCCTGCGTTGACAGCGAGCGACCCGTGTCATTCATGCATGGCCCCTCCGCCCAGCTTGCCGATTGGCCAAAGGCTCCACTTCGAACAATCGTATGGCGATGATAGAGTTACGAAATCCTAGCAAATTCCAAATACCGGATTTGTGCGAAAGACTAGGCCTTTTCTCTCTCTCTCTTCCCACTAGCTTCTTGCTGAGTGAGTGAGAAGAGAAGAGCACGGGCAATGGGTCTCATCCACCAGGTTGATTTTAGTTCGTGTGTGCCGCCCCATAGGCTAGGTTGGAACGTGGTCTTGGCCGAGACAGCTCGACTATGTTCCGCGTGTGGGCCTTTTTAAATGATCGCCGATAGTCCCCCGCAGCAGAAGAAGTTTTCATGTCCCATGAACACCTAGAACCATGGTTGCGACCTGATATTCTGCCTCCATTGTATCAACTAGTTCTTAGTTTTTGTGAGTACGGAGCAGATACAGTATGTCGTCAAGCGACAGCATTGGGCGTGAATGGGTGGTCCAATGTGGGACGCCTGGTTTGTGGGGAAAAGTAGTATTTGTCACTGAAGCGGTCTATTTGGCCCTGCCGCTAGAAATTTCGGATTGTTGTTCCTGCTAGCCACGTAGCCTTGCACTTTATGTCATTAGATTGGTGGATTGGAGGGACGGGCTAGAGAGGCTTGCATTCCCCGGCTGAACGATGAATAATTGACATTCTTTAGGTGTTTCAGTGCGCTTAAACTGGTTAATGACCTTGAAGCCTGAAAGTATGTCTGGATTCTCCCGGCCGAGATTGCTATTTTCGTCTTCAAGGGACCGAATGTCTTGCTTCATGTATGCACATAGCCAGCTGTGTTTTTGATTACCTGTTGAGTTACATACATACTACGCATCATGTAGGAAGTATCCGTGGACTGCACTGCATAGTTGTATATGGGTATTCATGGATGAATTTCCAATACTCTCTTCCCTAGATTTAAGATTGATTTCTCACATACAGTATCCTTTATAGATGTGTACATTATGGAAACCTCCCTTCTCAGCCTCTTCATGCAATATGCAGGGTACAGTCCGATCGTAAGGGACCGGCGCCTCTTTCGTGTAACATGTTGCTGAATCTCAGCTGGGGCCAAATATTCCAATCCGAGACAACAGCCCGGAATAAGAAGTGCCAGAGTTTGAGATCCTTTCATTTCTTGTATAGGTCAACTCTGTTGACTGAACCGGAAACGAGCCGACCATAGAGGTTCCACCATATTCAAGGCCAACAAATTTTATTTTTATTTTTTATCTTGTTTTGTTTTTGATCAGATCATACAGTACGAATCTGTCCTCAACTGGACCTATGAACGAAATCATTGCCCAAGAAGATTGTCTCCACAGTTGTGGAGACGGTCGCAATGAGCCGACCAGATGCAGAACCTAGGGAGGATTCCTGCGCCCGCACGTAGACCACCGTAAGACATTATAACGCTCTTGCACCTCATCTGCTGACAAGGGAAAACTCCAGTATTTTTCAGAAATACCTGATCTCCCTCTAGGACCCCCATTTCTTGGGTATGGCTCCTGCGCCGGCGGTACCGACACTTTGGAACCCGACACTTTCCTGACAGTCGGGTCGGCCAGGATGATTTTGACTCGTCCGATTGTCAACAAAGCCCATGGGGTTCCCTCAGAATGGGAATCCCAGCACCATGGGCAAACCCGGGGAGAATATTGCTGGGATAACTACGGAGTATACTATATGCAAGGTTACATACTTTTAGGTTGACGATGTTTATCATGATGTTTCTTATTTTATCAATAATTTAGGGGTTTTCCCATCTCTTTGAAAGGTTTCAAGGTTACTTACATTTCGAAATCCATGTTTTATTCATGTAATTGACTTTCGCCCTGGTTTCGGGGTACGCCGAGTACAGCAGGTTAGGAGTTTCCCCCCTAGCCTCTACAGTAATTAGCTAGGTTACGAGCCGTTCTCACGACAGTCGATTGACGAGACGGGACGATTTCCTCGTGTTCCTTGTCAATCACTAGACTAGTATGACATCGGATCGGCTAATCTGAGCTCTGAAAACGATTTCTTGCTGCACTTATTAACTGCGTATGTAGGTTTAGATTAGTCTACTAGTAGGAAAGGAGAATACCCCGAATAGTATCGGAGAAATATACCGATTTAATTGGTATGCACTGGGCTATGCAAACAAGAAAAGAAAAGAAAATGCATGGTTACCCAATTCTTACCATGACGAGGCCACGAGTCCGAGTCAAGGATTTGGGAGCCCAACGACTTGGATGACCAGGGTATAATCCCAAATCCCGGATAACCGGAGCATTTCGCATGTCCCGCAAGTGCAGCTTCCAGATCCTGATCCCCGCCTTGATGTGTGGTCCGTGAGTTTTGTCTTTTTTTTCTTTTTTCTCGCAGGCTGTACATAATGCTACTCATTTATCTTGGTTTGTTGTGTTATAGAAGACCCCCTCTTCCACTATGCTGGGAGAAACCACGCACGGACATTAAAGAAGAACAGCGTTGGGGGCAACCCATAGGTCAAGTTAAATAGATCCAGGAACTGGAGGAGCATGAACAACAGACCAATGACGCGACCGACTGGCGCCCAGGCGTCTGGATTTCGCATCACAGGGGACGCTATTTCTGACAGATCAATTTGTCCACCGCCAGATCGGAGTTCTGGTAGGAATGGCACTAAAGTGTCAGCCGGAGCACCTACTTTGTTCTTCCGGAGGGGCAGGATGCGAAACTCCCTGCAACAATATAGGCTAGCTTGTTTCTTCCACCCATACCGCTACGACAAACCTTGGAAGTGAACGAGGGGCTGTACATAACAAGGATCCGAGTTTGTATACTCATTTTCCCCTTGAGGAAGAAGATATTTGAAGCACAAGTATGATGACAAAATCCAAAGCTTAATCATTGATTTTATAGAAGACTAGCGAAGCTGTAAGTTTCAAGAAATTCCATATCTTGGTACCTAGACCTGCCACCCTTTGGAGTGGAATCCAGGATTACTGACAACAGCTCCACTTGTCGTGCTGCGGGGCCGAGAGGTTGCCATTCAGTGGCGGATCAGAGAGATTTGTTATCATCACAGTCATACTCTCTCGATGTAGCCTAGGGTAGCCCAACCTTTCACTTTCTTTTTTTTTCTTCTCCAAATTTCCTCGGAGGGGGAAAAATACCGTGCAAAAAACCAATCAGTTCACCTGGTTCAACTTGTCGACCCAAACTGTCGGGGATGAATGGCGATCAGGATCACCCATGCGGCGTTCATGCACACATGTTTGAACATTTCTTTTTCCTTTTTTTTCTCTCCCTTTTGTATTTCTCGGGGAAAATTCCCAGGGCAAAGGGTGGAGCGGCCCGTGGCTGGCCCGGTTGCAAATTCCCAGGCCACTGGGAGACCTAACCATTGGCTACGCTTACCTGCGAGATTAAGAGTCCTTGGGAAACTGATTCATACATGGAAATAACAAATAAAATAACATAACATAACTCAAAAATGATTATACAATATGGAAATGGCGCAGTTTAGTGGAAAATAGACCCTTGGCAGATATTTCCCATGTGCGATCAAAGTCATTTTTATGTTTCCCAGCATCTTGGGACATGATTTAGTGCCCGGTGTTTGGGGGAAGGAGATGATCAACGAGGAAAGGGGAAATAAGATTAAATAATTAAATAATTAAATAAAAATGATATAAAATCCATGTGGGATAAAAGAACAAGAATAATCAAATCCATTCCCTTCCCAAAAAGGTCGATTTCAATCCGAACTTTGCTAGGACTTGATCGACCTGCGCTCGAACCACCAAACAGGGAAAGGATTTGATGTGCGGTTTTATACCTGCGTACATATACATGTATCGTGTATTTCCAGTCTCCGCTTCTCTCCAAGTCGGGCAATTGAAGCTTACAGGGTTTGATTTTATTTTCTTTCTTTACTGGGAATTAATATTTTGATTTCTAAGATTTTGGTTAAAAAGCCATATTACCAAAAACCCGCTTAACTTATTCCCCAAATCCCGATTCTCATTTTGATCTGACCCATTTTCTGACTTCCCTTCCGTATCTTTCTCTCCTTAGTTTCTTTCCCCCCACTATAATAAAATCTGAACCAGTGAATCCCGGGGAGGAAAAGTCATTCCAACATTTTACAGCCACCGTGCCACCTCGGTTCTAGCCCTAGCAACCGCACCTCGCTCTTCTGAGTCTGGTTTTACGCTGTCTAGAACTGCAAACTGAAACTATTCCATGGTTGTCCACCCGAAGCGCTCCCCCGCTTAAAGAGAACAAAAAAAAAAAAAAAAAAAAAGCCAAACCGAGCCAAACCCACTGCCCGACACTGACGTCCATGGATGCCCGGTATAGTCTGGCTTAACTTTGTACTCCATCCATGCACACCCTTGTACTCCACTCTCCCCCCCCTTCCCTGCGGGCCTTGATAGTTGCGACATTTCTGGTGTCGATCCCCGGCAGCTTGCCAGCATTTAGTTTATAGTTGTCCGGATCTTTGTCCCGTCCTGCCAAATTATAACTTAACCCGAGCTGTCGGGCTCGGCGAAGTACTGACATCCTACCCCCCTCCCCCAAATATATTCCACTTTGCTCCAATTTTTTGTCTCTTGAATCCTCTCCCATCTTGCCCTCCCACCCCACTCTCATCCTTTCCACTATTTCTCTCTTCCTCGCCTAGGCTTGCTACTGGTGGCCTTGAACACCAATTCAGTGCGGGATACGAAGTGGTGTCTCGCTAAATTCTGTGACCCTCGTCTATGTCACTCAATACTACTAGCTCCCCACTGTCGTTTACTATACTAGAACGGTAATAACTTGAACTCCATTGGTTGAAACGAGTACGAGGTGCTTATTTCTCACAATTCCCTCGCAGATACTATTTTATGCCCCCTTTACTATCTGTTCTACCCCCACCCGCCGGTCTGGAGCCCCTCTGCATCCTTCCTCTTCCTCTCCCACCCTCATTAGGGTTGGCATGCTTGAAGGCTTCATCTGCCTCGGTTTATCCCACTGTGTATACACCCGAGGCAGCCATGATGAGCCCCAAGTCTTCTGTAAGTACTAATCTATACCCGGAACAACCTGTGGTGACTATGTCCTCTTGTCACTCGGTCATATGTTACCCATTGCTCGCCAATTCCTTGCTTTACATACCGAACCAGGAATGCTAATGCATGATATGCAGGAACCGAAAAGCGAATGGTATGACCGTCCTGTCTACGAGTCTCCTCCTGTCTTTGCTGCGAGATTTCGAAGATTGACTAACTAGGCAACGACAGTGACACGCAGTCCTTGACTGACAGTGTAACGGACTATCCCGTCGAGAATGGGAGACGGTATCACAAGTACCATGAAGGAGGTATGTCACCCAAATGTATCATAAATCCTATTCTGCAGCTTTCCTAACCAAGATACAGCCTATCCGTACCCAAATGATGGTATAGAACTCGAGCGACTGGAATCGCAACATAAAATGTTCAAACTCGTCATGAATAATAAACTTTACCATGTACCTCTAGTAAAGCCAGATCAGATTCTCGACATTGGCACTGGCACTGGTATATGGCCGATGGAAATGGGTATGGATCTCCCGCTCCTCGCTGACAAGGTGGTGTGTGTCACATTCATGAAAGCTAATAGCTCATCACTCCCCGCAGCAAAATTATTTCCCAATGCCATCATCACAGGAACAGATCTTTCCCCTGTTCAACCCATAGAAGTTCCCGAAAATGTTCACTTTCTGGTCGACGACGCTACAGAAGAAGACTGGCTCTGGGAATCAAATTATTTCGACTTCGTTCACATTGGACACATGACAGGCTCAATGCCATCGTTCAAAAAAGTCTTAAGACAAGCATATAAACACCTCAAGCCAGGCGCATATATCGAGTGTCACGAGCTCGATCCCAAACCACAATGCGACGATGGTACCATGCCCCCAGAAAACCCGGATGGATTCAGCGCATACGCGGTTCACGACTGGTTCGACTTAAATGTGCGTTCTAGCCAAGAGGTCGAGCCAACTCGTCAGTTTCGAATAGCGAATCGTATTCAAAAGTGGATGAAAGATGTGGGGTTTGTGGAGGTTGAGCAGCGAAAATTCATGCTGCCAGTAAATCCATGGCCTGCCGATGAGTATCTGTCCAAGCTTGGAGAATTGAGCCAGAGTAACTTCCTTGAGGCTCTGTCTGGTTGGTCATATAAACCATTTCTTGCTCTTGGGTGGTCCAAAGTGGAAATTGAAGTGTTTCTTGTTGATGTGAGGAAGAGTATCCAAAACAGGAACATCCACGCTTACATGGAGTATTATGTGGTGACGGGCCGGAAACCCTTCCCTGGCGAAAAGTAAGATACAAACAAAAGCAGAAGTCGATGATGACGCAGGGATTTCCGTTACTCCCTTCTATGATGACCTTGATGTTTCTTTTCACGCCCTTTGAGAATGTTTTCGCTGAGATGATAGCATGATACCATGGCAGGAGAACAATATTGTTATATGCATTGCATTGGCGTTAGGCTTGACCTTTGAATTTTCATTTTTCATTTTTCATATTTCATATTTCATTTTGCATTTGATACTACACACCTTCTTACATTCCTACTTCTATTTCCTTATGATATTTTTTCTTTTTTCTTTTTTCTTTATTTCTTACCTTCTTGAACTTGGAATGGGTGATTGAACCATGCCCTCCAAAATCTATCGACAGAACCACAACTAGTTGAGTTCGCGTTACAAAGCATCAAAGATACTACTCGCACGCGACCAGGCATATTGACCACAGATGCATTTTTCCTCTTGTCACATGCCATGAAGCTTAGAAAATATATACATTAGATACCATGTTGAAATGCATCTTATAATCAAGTCTCTCAAGATCAACAACAACTTGAATGTAGCTATGGACGTCGGGACTAATCAGTGTTTATGAGATACTATGGTATTTCCATGTGACCCTCGTCTCACACCAATATATAGCCTGTGTTTCTTCTTCCTGTCTCCCTCTCTCTTAATTAGATCAACAGAGTCTATCTTCACACTCCACTATATCTCTACGCCTCCGTGGCTTCTCATCAACCTTGGAAGTGGTTATGCCAATATTTCACCTTTTGAAATCAGAAGAGACATATAGTGAATGACATCCAAGGAGGAGCACAATCCCTTCTTCTGCTTTACACCTATATAAAGCTAAGATATTGAGAGAACTCAGTATGTACTAGTATAAGTGTATGTATACATCAATACATATGTATCATCGATATGATATTGCCCGTTGTTGATTGGCGCGCCTACATGATTAGTCACCACGCGCCAAGAAATCCCGGCTGAAGCTGCATACCGAATGTTAAGTGTCTAATGACAGAACCCCAACACTGCAATTGGCTTGCACATACATGCCATACCACAGCTCATGTCTTTTGGTAGGCATGCCTGCCGGCATGCTTTAAAGCCGCCTACGACTTCAACCTTAGAAAACCCCTGGGTCAGCGACGATTTACTCGCGGCCACCTTCTTCCGCTTCGTCAACGGTCAACGACGACATGGTAGCTGTGTGCCCGGTCCTCTGGAGGCGCGAAGGCGACTCGCAAGACGTCGCAATACAGCTCTAGCAGGAATAGGAGGGCCACCAGTGGAGGATATTGCATGCTTGTTTGGTCGCAATGGCAGGGAGCATATGAAATGGACGGATCACCCGTGGCAGAGACCGCAGTGTGAATCCCAAAGTGAGCACAAAAACAATCAAAACCTCTGTATTTCCAGTGACTGACCATTTTTGAAGATCTAAGCAGTCAAGCCCTTGCGACGAACGATACCTCACTTCCCTTTTACGATCATAACCCCGATCCTATTGATTCGCGCATCCCGGAGAGCCGAATTCCAACATCTGTGAACGTGAACAGAAACAAGCCAAGCACGGAATCTAGGCTTCGACACTTCCTGTGTGGAAAACGCTGGGGAATTGAGGATGCAAGAGATTTTGCGAGGAGGTTGGGGATTGATCTCCAACGGAAGCCGAAATACAGCCGTCAAATATTCGACAGTCTGCTCAAGCGCTCGACTACGGACTTTACAGAGGCGGTTAGATTTCTGGACGACCCATTTTTGAACACCCGAGGCTCTGGGAACTATCTGGCTGCTGTCGAGTTGTTTGCTCGGACGCAAGCAAAGCGAAGCCCGCGAGTCGCCGTGCTGGATGCAATCGCCCGTGCTCTCGAGCTGGGATTGGTTCCATCAACTGAACTTTGCTCAATAGTCAAAGCTATTCCAAATATCCTCGTTGGGAAAAACAAGCCTCTCGGAAGAAGTGATCCGGGGGCCCTGAGAGCGCATTACCGTCTCTTATGGAAGGCTATCGGCCGTTGCAATATTCTGGGATATCGTGATTTGGATAAAGATGTTGTTGATGCCTGGCTCAAAGAGCTGAAAAGCGTCGGCAAAATTCGACTCGCTTCAGATATTATAGTCGCGACACACGGTCCTGGCTGGGATCACTACTGGCCGTCGACCTTTCTTTTGGACTGGCTTGAAACAGTCGAAGAATTCGACTCACCGAAACCGAATTCCTTCGAGTTTCCGAGGACCATATTGACGCAGATTGATCCTGACTGTGCAGTCAAATGTCTGATCGATGTCACCGAGCGCTTGGTTTCCAATCGTCAAACAAAATCGGATAACAACAAAGACCTCCTCAAATGGCAATACTGCTTGCAGGGCTTGTCCGCTAATGCGTCAACCATCGGATCTTCGCAAACATGGTCTGATCTCCCACATGCTTATATGCATAATCACCAAGAAGCCTTGGATGCATTCCCTTCAAGTGATGGCCTGCCCGTGCAGCATCAGGTTGTCATGCGACTATGGATCCTGAAGAGCTTGAGTCGTTCTTTAGGACCAGTGACTCAGAGAATAAAATCCACAGACCAGCCAATCTACCTGTTACTGAACCTGTACGAAACTGTGTCACAGACGACGGGGTCTTTCCTCGCTGACTTCTTACGCGACATCCATGGCCTCAACATGCCATATAACGGTCTTCTCCTGCTTGCAAATGATCTCAAGTTGAGGAAGTTAATTAATAATACCACACATCAAACACTTATAAACCTCGAAACTTCAAAGATTTCTTTGGAAGACACCTGGAACAACCGCGATATCTGCAACACAACTCGGCGTTTTCTCCAGGGCGCCTTCGAGCAGATGTTCCGTCAAATGGACCTCACAGATCCGCAGTTTATGAACGAATGTCTTCGTTTCGCGAGACTAGGTGACTCGGAAAGTATCTCTTCAATTATCCGTCTCCTGGACAGTCACACATCATTCAAGCTATCTCTTAACAAAGCTTCCATCCCTATTCCACACCCAGATGAAATGGTTCTCGTGCGATACCATCCAGCTCCACGGGAGAGCTGGTGTCCGGATCCTTATGTTGCAGCTGAGTTCATTCATCAGCTGGCAGTTGCAGCCTCCTGTTCTCAGCACTTAGCACCAAATCGCTCTTTCCATATTGTCCAATGGCTGTACCGTTACCTGCGCAGATATGGGGGACCTGTCTATCCCTCATTAGTGCGGGCGATGTATCATGCTGGTGTTGTTCGGTATCGACGCGAAGGACATCGCATGTCAGAGACACAGCAAGCGTATATTATGTGGATCATTCGCAAATTTGAAGCAGATAAGGTCGTTAAGCAGATGAATAAGGCGCTGTAGATCGGCGAGCTAAGTTCATCTTCGCATAGTGATCAAGTTTACATGGCATGAGAAATTTTGTATAGAAATAAATACCCGTTTGTATTTTCAAATGTCCCCGTTAGAATGCTCTTAAGATCTTGTCAGTCGAGTCCAGTGGTCTCAGCTTGCATATTTATGGATCCGATTTTAACATCTCACGCTTGATTGACTTAATCACTTTAGTTCCCACTCGCGGTTCCATAAGTTCCACAATATCTACCTTGGACCAACAAAGCCTTAAGAATCCTTGAAGGGTGTGTTTAGGTAGTCAAGGTTAGATAGCTCAACTTTTAATAGGAACATATGAATAGATAACTTCGATTGATTTCATTGATAGACTCGATAAACAGTAGTTGTAGAATCCACAGCACCATACACCGACCCCAATATTCGTTCATGAATACAACATCACAAGAAGGAACAAGTCCAGTGTATATTAATTCGTCTCAGAAGCATGAAGATAATTTCACTAGACTGTACATCACACAATTTCTAATGTCCGCTCTAGCTATCCACCTCCATATTCTCCGCAAGACTAGTGTCCCCAGAAAGGTTCTCGATAGTGACATATTTATTCATATCCTCCTTGCTGATAACCCTCTCGTTCAACACAGCTGTCGTACCACGTGGGAAACGGTAGTTGCGTTCCTTGTGTCCACGCTCATTCGGCTTCTCGTAGTTGCGCAGCAACTGAGTAGGCTTGTCCTTCTCAATGACACAAACATCGACATTGCTACCGGAGCCCAAATCGTTGAAGATACCGGCCTTGATAGCCTCCGCACAAAGGCTCACGGCACCGTCCCGGTCCAGATCAGGTTGCCATGTCGACTCGAACACAGACATCGCTGCCAATGATCCAGATCCCATAGTGACATATGGTAGCTTATCTGTCGAACCGTGCGCGTGCACAGTGTACAGGCCTGTGCCTGTTGGGTCCACGCCTGCAACAACCAGGTAAGCACCGATGTGGCCCTGGTAGCGGAAGAGGTGTTGCTTCAACATCGTCATGCAGGTGATGACACGGGGGTCACGGCCTGTAGATAGGGAGTGCAGCTCGACATTTGAGCTGATCAGGGCAGTGGTGAATTCAGTGTCGGCGGCTGTACCGGCACCGGCACACCAGATCTTTGGGGCAATGTAGTGGAGCTTCTCGCAGTTCTATTTCCAGATCATCTCACATTAGTATTCTGTGATTTGTAGTTTGTCCCACAGAAACAGTTCGGGAGGGTTTCTGGTTTTTCGTACCTTGTCTGCTACTATAGGTCCACTTGTGGCTCTGGTATCTGCGGCGATCTGTATTTCCCCAACAGGGTATGTCAGCCTTCGTCCTGGTGTGGTTCCTTTGTGGGATTATTTGATATCGGTGAGCTCGTACCACAACGCCCTTATCGTAAATACATCCCACGATTGTGGTACCTGTACTGGTAGCTTTGGGAAGTGGGACACCCCTGGCGTGAAGCGCCGCGTTGCGGTTGTAGTTGGAGAAGTCGAAGCCAGGCATCGTGACAATGCAGGGGAGGACCGATTAAGAGGGTGTGTAGCTGCTCAACCAGGAGAGGGAGACGCCGTTCTTGAAGTCAAGAATGAGGGATGGGAGAAGGTGAATCGAGATGGTGGAGTAGACGAATGGATAAGAGCAAAGGCGAGGAAGTCGGAGCTGTTGCAAGTGACGAAGCTCCCGCAGCCTAGTCTACCTAACTGGAGGGAAGGCGGTGAGTGGGCCAGCAACGATTCAGAATGAAACAAGAACAAGGTACATTTCCTTGTGCGAACATATTTAACTTATTACCATTTAAGATCGGACTTGAAAGACAAAGAAATGAATTTAAAATAAATACCCTCGTTAAGAAGGTCATTATCTGATTTTTTCGTCAAGGACTTCCAACTTAAACAACTTGATGACCATACGTAGAAGCTATACTAGTAGAAGCTCTTGAGAGCTTTAGGTTGGCGCCTCACCCGTCAGGCTGCCAACGCGTGTTTTTGCCTGCAACACATTTTCGGGCGTTCAACACCTTTCTCGAGACTTGATCGCATCTCCCTTTCTGCTCTCCATCGCGACTCTACCAGCATCTGCACTTCTCTCTCTTCTTTTGGGGGAGAGACGGAGTCATCATTTTTGCGCGTACTCTCCACCTTTTTAACCGGAGTCCCCAGGCACTCCCCCGACGTTCTTTCTCTTCCACGCCGCCGAGCTCGCCATCGTTCAATGCTTCGAGAACGAACTCACCTCTAGGCGACTCCCCTCGTACAGTTTCCGCCGACTTTGATCGAATCAAGATGGCTTTCAACCTCGTCCATTCGCATGCGGGGGCCGAACAGGGACCAGAGCTATCCGATGTCTTTACTGATGTATGTCTTCAAGAGCTCCTACGGCGGACAATGTCCAGTTGCTAACAGCAGTTTCAAGGAAATCGGCTTCAAAGGTATAGCTGGCGATGCTAACATCCGCCTCCTTCCCACCCCTTGGCCTGAAGACGCCCTTCCCTCGACAACATCTTCCTTGTTGGCTGTCGCGCAGAGTAAAGGAGTGGTAGTTGCTGCTGGGCCTAACGCCCTTGTGGTCGCAAGCTCCGACTCGATCAGAAAAGCTATCCAAGCGTCGACCGGAGAAGAAAAACTCAAAACAAAGCCCTTCCAGCCACAGAACACGATCCCTCTTCCAGCGCGCCCTACCCATGTGGCATTTACAGCCAACGATGATGCTTTGATCTTAGCCTCGGAGAATAGTTCACAGATCTCTGTTTTTCAGACTACAGACCTTGCACAGGCGAATGCGCAGCCGGCGATATCTATCCAGACAAACGGCGCAACTATCCGCACCCTTTCAACCAACCCAGATCCCACCTCTACTTTAGTGGCGCTTGTCACAGTAAATGGTGAACTATTGATCGCCGATCTGAAAGCCGGCAACTTGGTATCTGGTGCCAATGGCCCCATTCTAAGGAATGGAGTCAGCAGTGTGGCTTGGAGTAACAAAGGAAAGCAACTTGTCGCTGGAATGGCAGATGGAACTGCTGATCAAATGACGCCCGATGGGACCAATAAAAGCTTGATTCCTCGTCCGACTGATTTAGAGGGCGACTGTCATGGTAAGCACGGGTCGAGTCTATTTTCTGGGGATTATTGCTAACAATGATGTAGTCTCTTCTATATCTTGGCTTGAGAATGATGTGTTTTTCCTGGTCTACACCCCAAATGCCATTGAGGATGATATGGGCATGAATCCAGCATCGTCTTACTATATCATCACAAGACGCAAACAGGCGCCTTTCCTCACACAGAAGTTGCCCGAAGTTTGCTCCACCATGGGCTTTGCCCTAAAGCGTTCACCCGCATACAATTTCATTATACGACTCCGAGACTACAAGCCAGCTTTAAAGGATGTCTTGATCATATCATCAACCGCATCTACCGATGTTGGTATTATCACAAGATCGGAGCAGCCACTGGCGAAGGATGATGCGGCCCAAGCCCTTGTTGGCCAATTCACAACGACAGAAGTGAATGATGATGCTAAGAGAGCATCAGTGCCGTTGAAAGATTCCGTGGACGAGACTTCTGTCATTGGTCTGGCTGCCGATCTTTCTTCCGGTGAAAATGTCATTGCACCTCTTGCCGGCGAAGATATATCAGAAAGCTCCACTCCACTCCCCGGGCTTTTCCTTCTGAATAATGACGGAATTCTTTCGGCTTGGTGGTTTGTCTACTCCGATGCCGTTCGCCAGAAACTTCCGTACTCTGGCTTGGTGTCTGTTCCTCAGTCTTCCCTGGCAGCTTCGCAGATGCAGACCGCTGCTCCTACACCGGCCGCAGCGCCGGCACAGCAGCAACAGTCAGGATTCGGACAGTCAGGATTTGGCGCACCGTCAGCTTTGGGTTCATCGGCCTTTGGCACGCCTTCAGCCTTGGGCTCATCTCCCTTCGCGAAGCCATCAGGTGCGAGCTTTGGGAGCCCATCTACCATGGGGGCGTCGACTATGGGAGCAACCGCTTTTGGAAAGCAATCTGCACCGGCATTTGGCAGTACATCTCAAATAGGCGGATCTACTCCAGCCTTTGGTACAGCATCAACGCCAGGCCCCTCATTCGGAACCCCTTCCCAGCCTGGAGTTGGATTCGGCTCAGCGAGCACTCCTGCAAAGCCGCAGTTCGGACAATCTGGACTCGGTGCAGGATCTGGTTTTGGACAGCCTAGTTCTGGGGGTAAATCACTCCTTGGAACTGGAACCGGAACATCTGGGGGTGGCTTCGGTGCATTCTCTTCCGGGGGCGGTGGCTTTGGTGGTCTTGCAGCATCCAAGCCTACTGAATCACCCTTTGGAAAACCTGCCGATTCGCCCTTTGGCAATCCTGCAGGACAGAATGCCTTTTCAACAGCTTCAACATCTTCCCCATTCGGAACCAAGCCACAAACAGGTACATCATTCCCTCCCCCTTCGAATGAAACGAAAAATCCGGTGCACAACCCGTTCGGTGGGGGTGGATTCTCATTGGGGTCATCCTTCAAACCGGACGGTACAGCTGCTACCGATGATATGAAGGCCGACAAGCAGTCCTCTGGGGCGTTATCTTTTGGCGCATCTTTCGATGACATGGTATCATCACCTAATAAGACAAGTCCCCAGCCAGAGTCAATGGATGATGCGGAGGACTCTACTACTGTGCCTGCACCTGCAGATACTCCAAAGTCCGAGCCATCCTCATTATTTGGCAAGCCGTCCGCCCCGGTCACCAATCCCTTTGGAAAACAGACGCCTGGCCCCACCTCTTTGTTTGGGGTGCCTTCACCCCTGCCTACGCCTGCCAGTTCTACCAGCACTACCGAGACGACCAAATCCAGTTTCTCGTTTGGAAATAATACGACTACTCAGCCCACTTCTCAATTTTCAAACCAAAATCAGATTACAAGTCCTCTTTCGGCTCCCTCCGACAAAACAGCTACACCAAAGAGGGAACCGTCTGTCTCTACGCCTACATTTCCTTCTTCATTCGATGAACCCTTGCCCCCTGACCCTACTAGCAGGGATAGCTATGCACCTGGCGATACATCGGCATCCTCTAATGTTTCTAAGAGCTCAATTGAGGATGCGCCACTGCCTCCCGATTTTGCTATTCCGGAGAAATTATCATTCAATGACAAGGGTACTTTGGCCGAGAAGAAGACTTCACCCAAGGTGGAAGACGCTCCACTTCCCCCGGATTTCGTGACTCAAAAGAAGCCTGTGCTACAGGACGATGCCCCTCTCCCACCTGACTTCACCAAGAAATCGGCTAAAGTCGACGACGCTCCTCTTCCGCCTGATTTCATCAAGAAGCCGTCTAAAGTCGATGACGCACCCCTCCCACCCGACTTTGTTGGAAAGCCAAAGAAGGCCTCGAGCGTATTAGATGCTTCCTTGCCCCCAGCAATCACCAAGTTCACGGCAAAAGCTGTCCCCATTCCTGATGACTCAGATGCAGATTCAGAACAGGATGACGACGAGTCTGATTTCTCCGATAGCGGTGAGGAAATTACGCATGATGAGACCAAAATCCCAAGCCCTAAACCCTCGGCAGAAAGCTCATTTGGTGGACTTTCTGACAAGAGTTCGACTGGGGGTTTCTTTAGTGGATTTAATAAGACCGCCCAGAAGAAACCACAGCCATCTAGTCAGTTGTTTGGTGAGATTTCGAGGCAGCCTGTGCTGCCACCACCCAGCTCTCTAGTCCAAAGCGGGCGTGAGCCATACCGATCTCCCAGTCCTACTCGCGTTAATTCTCAAAAGAACACTCTGTTCAAAAGCCGGCCTGCACAACCAGCTGGAAGTGCGCTGCATGCTCGGAAGGCTTCTTTGACGCAGCTCGCTCAACAAAGGGGTGGGCAAATGAGAAGATCCAGCGATGCTGCTCGCGAGGAACAGGCCCGCGCTCATCAAGCAGCACAGAAAAGGCAGGAAGAAGAAGAGGCTCTCTCTCTATCTGACGATGATGAGGACGAGAGACTTCGCGCTGACCTTTCTCGGCCAGTCGAGCCTGTTACCACTTTGGACCCTTTCTTACCTCACCAAAATTACACGGGAGAGACTGCCAAGCCTGGTCTTCCAGGCATGATTGAACGATTGTACCGCGACATCAACTCTATGATCGATACACTGGGCATCAATGCTCGTTCTTTGGAATCGTATCTTCTTTATCAGCAAGGTTCCCAGACTTCGGGCACTGACAAGCTAGTGAACGTTCTTCAAAGCGAACAGCCTTCCAATGTGTTGGATGAAAATTTGTTCTTGCAGGACATCAGCAAATTGGATGATGCCGTAGCTTCTCTGGGTAACTCTCTTAACAATCAGCGTGTACAAGGAGTCGAGGAAAAGCTGGACCAGTGCCGTCAGCTGCTGACCAAGGAGATCATAACCCTCCGTAGCCAGTGTGCTAGTATTCGCAAGACTCTGGATGCACACACAGATACCGGTGCTATTCTTGTCGCCCCCCTTTCCGCCGAACATGCTACTCTTCAACATGACCTGCGGAGCACATTTACGGAGATTCAGAGCAAGATGGCAGATTTGGAGCAAAGCGTCTCTATGTTGCGAGCGAGAATCGCCGACATTCCTCGTGCTGATGGTGACTCACGACAGTCATCTAAGCGCCCGACCGTCGAAGCCGTCACTAAGACCATTGCTACAATGATGGGTATGGCTGAGAACAAGAGCAGCGACATCGATGTTCTTGAAGCTCAAATGCGGAAGCTAGGCGTTGATATTTCCAACACTGTTCCTAACAGCCGCGAGGGGTCGCCTTTCACTACTCCACGCAAGAACACTGGACGTTTCCCAAGCACGCCCGGCTCGCGCGGGTCCGTGGATCAAAGCGCTTACCATACACCTGAGTCTGCTTCTCGCGGTGTCAACTTCCGGCTCAGTATCAATGGCTCTGCCAAACACAGCCGTCTTCGGAGCGTTGAGAGCATCGCACCTGCCATTGCGCAGGAGGAGAGTACTCGATGGAAGATTAAGGCTCAACGTCGCCAGCATCTAATTGGAAACCTGAAAAAGGCCATTGAAAAGAAGGAAGTGAAGGTGCGCGGCGTGGATGATTTATAGAAAATCCGTTTCATGAAGATTGTACGAGCAAAGGAATTCAGCATTCGGACGCATTTGATTTTCTTCCCTTTTATTCTGTCCTGGCGTAGCTTCCATAGGTATGGGAGCGAATCTACAAGATCTTTCGAACCCCTTTTTAAAGATGTACATATGTTCTTTTTTTACCATCTCTGTTGTGTTTTATTCTATTTCTTTCTCATTGATCCATTGGCATTGAGCCTCAATGAAGACCGGAAACACTGACATCATTTTCCGTGGGTGACATCAGAACTAGACTCTGGCCCTGACATTGAGCTTCAAATAAGCATTGAACTTCTACCAAGTAAACATCTTCACCCTCGGTATCTTATCCCCCCTGCCATAGGAAGATTATTATGTCGGTCACCACTAGTGAATTCATCTTCTTTAAAATTAAGCCTTCTGTTCGTCCCGAAGAGCTCGGCAACAAGGAAGGCGAGGAGCTCCAGCAAGTATTCGATGATACAAAACACCAAAGTGGGCATGAAAGCTCCGCGTGGGGCCGGTCAGCTGAAGACGAGAATATGATAACTTGGGTACTTGGTGAGTGGCTGCCTCAATTTCCTTGAGAACAGAGATATTCGAATACTTTCACTACATCTACCTACGCTCCATATACATATTCAACATACAGAAAGTTAACCAGACACGCAGAGTGGACCGACGCCCGTAGTTCCGCAAACACAGATCACCTGAAGCGTTATCTCGATCTAGATGCCCAGCCACCGATGGCAGTCTATTCGACTTTATGTCCTCCGCTCGCCAGTTCAAACACATTGACCAGCAACCCGGTGACAGAGATCTGTGTGTTATCCTTTGCCAGTTCGCTTTCGGGACGTGAAACCAAACAGCTTCATAATGATCTGATTAATTTCCGGACTTCATTATTGGAGCTGTCGGAAGCGGCGAGACCAAAGTCCTGGTCTATGGGGCAGGTGGATCGGCCGAGTACCGTAGAGCATGCGAAGAGTCCGAGTGGGAAAGCAGTGTTGCACATTTTGACGGTGGGGTGGGAATCTGTTGAGGCGCATAAGAAGTCTAGAGAGACGGATGAATTTGTCTCTGCTATTGCGCCAATTCGAGAGAAGTCGTTGGGGGCGTTGCCAGGACTGGACATGAAGCATGTTAGCTTTCGGAAGCTTTGAACCGAAACTTTCCAGTTGCTTGATGTGGAAATGGGGTGGTGAGGATAGACAAGTAAAAGGATTTGTTTAGCAATGCAAGTGTTCTTTCAGGATTGATATTTCCGGGTAGATTGTCGCGGTGGGTGTTAGAGTGATATAAGTCAGGGATGCGGCGAAGAGAAAAAGCAAGCTTGGGGCTACGGGTATGTGGGGGAAGGGTATGGGGAATAGAATTCGTGGGATTTGGTTATTAGGAGGCAGAGTTTTCAATCACAAGCCTCGAATAAGATACAGCGAGAAAGAAATGGGTTAGGGAAAACGTAAACACCCGTGAGTTTGAACAAAAGAAACGGAGAAACAAGAGAAAAGGAAGAATGAATAACCAAGTAAAATAGTCGTAAACCACCGTGGACTTTTTGGGCCTAGCATTGCTTGGGCACCCAAGGCAGAGAAATAAACATTTCGGCTTAGACGCGGTGCTTCTCGCTTTCTGGGTGGTTGTTAGATGACAATCGGCTAAGATATATGGGGTTTGGGGGGGAAACGAACCAAGGCGAGAATAGAGCATGTACAGAGCCATTTGGTTGCACTCCTGAGTACCTGTGATAGTAACCAGACGCTCATTGCTGCTCTCCTGGGGCTCGTTGATCTTGATTACACTGCCGCTGAGGTGGCGTATTTCATTAATCTTGGCACCGCCTTTTCCAATAATGGCGCCGACCATGTCGTTGGGGATGTAAATCTGCTGGGTCAGTGGCTGGCCGGGCATGGCAGCAGCATTCACGGGGGCAGGGGCAGTCGGGGCTCCACGGCCAGGTGTAGGCTGGGGACCACCCACGTAAGGAGTTGGCTGGTGCGGAGCAGGACCGCCAGCATAGGGAGTATGGGGAGTAGCACCATAGGGCATGGCAGGCTGACCGACAGGGGCCGGGGTCGGCTGGCCATGCATGTAAGGGACGCCATAGGCACCCGGCTGACCACGGTTGGGGTGAGGGTGGTGACGCTTGAAGGTGTCAGGGTGACCATACTGGCCGCCGGCAGGCTGAGGGACATATGGGACAACTTGCATGCCACCCGGGACACCACCAGCAGGGCCACCACTACGAGTGGCATATGCTGAAGCGGCAGCACCGCCGAATCGCTCCGTCAGTTGTTCGCCGAGAGTAACAGCGACGTAGTAGGTCGCAATGTGCACGGCATCTGCAACACCGAGAATGACCAAAGAGCGTTCAGTTGATAACGGAAGACAGGCGTCGGAGGCGTTCAAACGGGCGCCAGAAGCCTCTTGGATCTCACGAATACGGCTGCCACCTTTACCGATAATGGAACCAATAAGAATGTGCGGGATTAGCAAACGCAGCGGATAGGTCTTGGACTGGGCAGTGGAAGGGGCATCGAGGGGTTCATTGTTCAGAGTACGAATGATCAGGCCAAATGCCTAGGCAAATTAGTATGAAATTCACGGGTGATATTATGAAACGGTGGAATGGGAACCTACTTTGGCCACCGCGTCCTGGGGGCCGCTCACGGTCAGAATCCGCTCTACGGCACCCCGAGAATAATCGCTGACGGTGCACTTGGCGCCGGACATACGACGAATCTGAGACACATTCTCACCTCCCTTTCCGATAACTGTAGCTGCCTCTTGGCTGGAAATCACAGCACGAATATGGATCCAGTTGGATTCGTCCTGCACCGTATGTTCGGATTGGGAGCCAGCCCGTTCACCTTGCGACGCGGTTGACTGAATGGGCTGAGTTTCGGGGAGGCCTTTTCCATTGGGAGCATCGGGGACGACTGTGTCACCTTGAGTGTCTTTGGAATCCTCGACACTGGGAATCTGGTTGCTCGAAACGTCCGCTTCGGCTTCGGCATCGTTGCGAACTACTTTGTCGAGGGCTGGTCGTTTGGCCTCGGGTTGATCATTGGGAGCCGAAGGAGACGAAGGGTCCTCGAGAGGACGCTTGGTCGATTGAAGATTGGAAGGAGACGCTGACATGATCTTGGCGATGAAAGCGCTGAGCTGTAGTCTCACTTACGTGAAGGAAGGCGAGTATCAAGAATGAAATCTGCTTCTTCTTATGGATCGTCTATGTACACCAGTGGTTCCCACGGAAAACGTGCTGGTGCTGGCGATCAGGGAAAGGATCTGGTGCTTGAAATTGGGATGGAGAAAGAGATGGTGTATGGTCGACGAGGAAGTGTATGCCAATGACAGAGAGGTGGGGGTTTGTGGGGCCTTTCAGAAGCACAAGAAGCACAAGAAGCTTTATTTTCTTGTATTTTTCCCTTTCCGTCACTATGAGGATTGCCGGGGAGTATTCAAGGGGATGAAGAGCGAAGAAGGTGAAGGTAGGTGCAAGAGGTTCGTGGATGCGACTGGGCTGTGGGTAAGGAGAGGGCGAAACTAGGAAACCAAGCCAAAAAGAGCTTTTCCACTCCAGATAACTGCTGCCTCACGATGAAAAAAAAAGGAGACGCGCCTTTGAAGGGGAAAGGAACCAGGGGAACTGGGGAAGGGAGGTGGGACGAGAATGGTAGTTGATGGAGGGAGATGAAGCGGAGCGATGAGGTTACTCGTTGCTTGTCACTCAAGCTAAACCGAAACCAGTCACGTCACGTGGTTTCAACGCGACGCGGATGTTTTGTACTGGTTCACCTTCTTGATAGTACACTTTTCGAAGAAATTGGCTCAATTGCAACGGACGATGGCAAAAATGAATGGCAATATGGAAATCTCCGAAGATACGGTGCAGAAAATCCAAAAATTTGCTGCGAACCGTGCGGCTGTGGAGATTGAGTCGGCGAGCCAACCTCTTAGTGCAACGGCTTTGCATGCCTATACGCGACGTTTAGATGGGACGTTGCGAGAGCTTCAGGAACAAGTGCGACGCCAGGAGAATGAATTAAATAAGGTATGTAAGTCTCGCATTATATATTAAAAATATGCTAAAAGTTCATTACAGCTACGGGAGATCCGTTCTCACGGCGTTTTGGAAGATGAGAGTGATCCCTGGATACGTGTCTCGAATGCTCGAAGAGCTAAGAAGGCATATGATTCTTTGTTCCAAAAAGAGGAAGAACTTCCAGTGACGGACTCGGTTCTTCCTTCACTATTGGCGATTGAAGAAACATCCCAAGCCATTAAGGAGAGCAAAACTTCCGTCTTAGTAACGGCGGAGAAATTATCTCAAGATCGGGAACGCCTTCATATAGAGGAAGCAAACCTACGTGATTCCTCTGCAATTGCTAGTGGTCTTCGTGAGAGACTCCAGCGGATCCGTAACGCCGCCACTCGAAAACAAGAGCAGACGCCTTCGCAAATGGCACAAGAAACGCTAGGTGAACAGAAAAAGAAAAGACGAGCGCTAGATCAGGCATCTGAAGATCTAAAAGTGTCTTTGAACATATTCATCGACGATACCCTAGCTCCTATGCTCGCTGCAGAAGATCTTGGAGGCCCTACGGTTGGCGATGCGCTTGAAGTATCTGACGCGACATTAAATGCCGGTTATACGGCCCACGGGAGACCGAAGAGACAAAAGCAAACAGTCGACGCCGATGATGGTCAACAGCGGATCGATCAATTTATTAATCGTAACAAAGATGGCTCCGGACCGTCGAACAAGCGAGAATCGGCAGCAAAGGAAGTGCATGAACTTCTGAATACCTTGTTAGAAGCTGGTACTTCATATGTGACTTTACAACGGGACTCTGCAATCTCGAGGTTCCTTGTAAGAGCAAAAGTGGCACAATTCCATCCGCGAGATGCGCGGCGTCTTCGGCTGATTGACTTTGGCCGGTCACTGGGTGAATAATCGAGAAATTAAACTGATCATATGCGCGAAGCTGGCAAGAAATAGTATTGTGTCTACTTATATCCTAATTTAGTTTGGGCGCTCGAAACAATGAATTGGCCACTTGTCAGTGATACCAATTACCAGTATGAAGTGCCTGGCTGGACAGAAATGATAATTCCGGGGGATGTAAGAACGCCTAAAAATGCCCATGCAAGTAACGCCATATCATGGTCACCCCATTAGAAAAAAAAAACTTCAAATGGGCATCATTCCAATCGTAGATTTCGGTGTCTTGGTCTTCGTTGTAGTTTTCCGAGGAGCAGCAGATGACCGGCTTGGTGCACGAGTACTCGTGTTGCTCTTGGATCTGGAGCCTTTAGCTTTCCAGTTTGCAGACGAACCGCCATTTTTCCGGCGTGGCTTTTTGGTGTAGGGTCGTTTGCGCCCTTTGGAGCCAACAGCTGCTGGTTCGGCATCAAAACCGCCAGGGTCAAACCCAGGTGACGGGGGAGGGGGGAAGTATCGGCTCGTAAGGTCTTCGTTGGGCTCTTGGGAGAACTGGGTGTCGAACTCGAAGGCAGATGCCTGGTCTGCGAAGAGGTCATCGCCGTCACTGTACTCATCACTGCTGCTGAGATTGATGACATTGTGATGGTTGGGGTCAGGGACAACGCCATTTGACTCAGCCTCTTCTTTCAATTCATGATAACGGCGTTTTGTATTATCGACCAATTTTAAGATCTGGCGTCCATATCGTTTGACCTTGTCTTGATCAATACCAGGCAAGGCAGCAAGCTGTGAGAGATCTATTTAAAAGGTTAGCATTGGAATACGTCCGCGCCTTGAGCTTGGGGTGATGCCTCACCACTGGGAAAAAAAATGGCCATGTCGCGTAAGATATGGTCGGGGAATGGCTGGGCACGGAGGCCCCTTTCAACAACGATCTACCGAAAGCGTTAATACACCACTAGCATAGTCAACAGAATACGAGACTTACATCCTGCAGGAATCTCTTGGCGGTGACCTCAAAATCCTCAGCAACAGCACGATGAAGATGATCAAGGCGGTCCATCTTTTGGTCGGTCGTTATTGGTGGACCAAGCTCATGGCGACTTTGACGTTTCTGCTTGCCCGGTACCCTGATTGGCTCAAATCCGTCGCTCTCGTCATCTTCCGAAAAGTCCAGGAGTGTTTCGTGAGGCTGAGAGCGAGCTTGGCGGCGATGGTGAGCTGATTGAATTGGTGAAGATACCAGTGTAGATTGTGGATGGCTCTGATTGCTACTCTTGGATTTCGAGGTCGGCCTTGACGCGCGAGCTTTGTTTGGAGAGACGCGCATGTGTAGCTTCAGTTTCCGCTTTCCGGCTTCGTATTCGCTGGCGTGGCGCCCAAGAACAATATATTGAACAGCAAAGTCCTTCCCATTGATCTGGTTATTTTCGGCCAAGGCATCCTCGCCCAGGAGACGGTAGAAAAGTCGCTCCGCCTGGCCTCTATCAATGGCAGACCCCTTACCATACCCAGGGTTTTGTCTGTGTGACGGGCATTTGGGTCTTTTCAACTCACCACGAAGAATATCAACACAGTAAAGTACAGTGACGTTGTTTGTGTTGTCTTTTAAATTTTTCGGCTTTGGCAAATTACAAAAGTAGCGCACAATTTTAACAGCCCATGATGCGTATTCCGTAAAATCCTGTTCTTCGAAAACAACATCTGACTTACAATTGTCACACGTATTAGCGCAGTCTTCTCGGCGGAACTGTTCGTTAAAATATGCGAGTACTTGGACTCGTCTACAATCACTGCGGTTCTCGCAGAATTGGACAACATTCCTCAGCATGAGTTTTTGACGTGACTTTTGTTCCCAGCTGCCGTCGCCTTGATCGATCATTCGTTTCAGTGTAGTAGTGTCTCTGTAGCCATAATAGAGATAGCAACCGGAGCGCTTTCCATCTCGCCCGGCACGACCGGTCTCCTGATAATATCCTTCGAGACTTTTGGGGATACTGTGATGGAACACAAAACGGACATCTGGTTTGTCGATTCCCATACCAAAGGCAATTGTGGCGACAATAACATGGCATTTCCCCATTTGCCATTGCTTTTGTACCGATGCTTTCTTTTCGGGTTTCAATAAAGCATGGTAATGCTCTGATTTGATATGATGCTTGTCTCGAAGGACGGTCGCCACTTCTTCGCATGTTTTGCGAGACAAACAGTAAATGATACCGCATTGGTTCCGGTACGAGGTCTTGATCGTCTCAGCGATGCTAGTCAGAACTTCATCATTTTTGCCTTTTGGTCGCACTTCGTAGGTCAAATTTGGACGATTGAAGCTTTGCAAAAATACTTCGCATCCTCGCATCTTCAAGTTATGCATTACATCGACCTTCACATTCTCTGTGGCGGTGGCAGTTAAGGCCATAACTGGCACACCAGGGAATCTTGTTCGAACTTCCCCAAGCTCCTTGTAGTCTGGTCGAAAGTCATGGCCCCATTGACTGACACAATGCGCCTCGTCGATCACTAATCGCGCCAGTCTATTCCGACCATGAAGTTTCTCCAAGGCTTTGATGAGCGTTTGGTTTTTACTAAGCATCTCTGGCGTGATGTACAGCAACTCCATGTCTCCTCCTCCATTATTGGCCAATTGATCAAGGATCCATGACCGGTCACTTTTATTAGTATCACCATTGACCAGCAATGCATTGATGTTGAGCTCTTTTAGATGGAAAACCTGATCTTCCATGAGACTCAGGAGAGGGGAGACCACAAGTGTGACACCCTTAGTTCGGCCACTTGACACGACAGATGGAAGCTGATAACACAAGGACTTTCCTCCACCGGTTGGCATCAAAATGAAAGTGTCCTTCCCGCCAAGTGTTGCATCGATAGCCTCGAGTTGATTTGATCGGAAGCCACGAAGACGAAATCTATCCTTGAGAACAGTTCTTACATCGTGGGACCAGGGATGATTAGACCAAAAATTGTTTCGACTGGGTGATTTCTTTGGTGCTTGACTTCGAGAAATGTTCCCAGACGTCTCAGCAAAAACCTGGCGCTCCTGTGTATGTATTTCATTAAGAGACGGTGGCGCATCTTCATTGAAGCTGCCAGCAACTTCAAGCATTTCATCATCACTATCATTCCAGTCAAAATCATCAAAGTCCATTGACGGTGAGCCCATGTTTCGAGAAACGCTTTTCTCGTTGCCAAGACGGTGGGTATTAGCTTGCCCAGTCAGCTTAGACGGTAAGTTTCTGTCGGTCATACCAGATGCGGCAAAAGAAGTTGGTTCTCTTTGGGGCGATTGGGGTCGATTCATAGGCGGTGGTAGGTAAGGGGAGGGGTCTCTGCTGAAACTCAAGCCTTCATCCTCCTTTTCGGGGTCGCGAGAGTGTGAATCTGAGCTATAAGAAGCAATGCTGGAGTCTTTGACCAGATCGAAGACTCTAGCTTGGGGCAAAAGTTCGCGTATCTTGGCTTCAATCGCCCCCAACTCTGCTTCAACTGCTCGGCTTTTTGCGAGTTCAGTTGGCATGGTCGTCGGATCAAGTCCCTGGGAAATGACTTGCATGAGGCTTTCTTTCAATTTTCCCTTTCGAGAGACACAACTACTATAAGCCGCTTGCTGGGATTTTAAAGTCTCAATGGCTTGTATTCGAGAAATGAGACTCTGGTTCTCAGCAAGTAAATGTGGAGCGGCTCGGCCTTCCATGGCCTGTTCATATACCATCTCCGCATTCTTCTGCCGGGTCTTTTTAAGGTTTGAGATGCAATTCTCAAGGGCCGATGACGAAATGGCCACGAATTTCAGAATCTGTTCATCTTTGGTCTGAGAACTGGGAACACTCATCCCAGGAGACTGACGCAAAATTTTTGTTTCTTTTGTTTTTGTTATGTTTCGCGCTTCTCGGGACGGTAGTTGTTCAGTAATGCGGCTATCACGGCGTTTTTTGGTCTCATTATCAGCAGGGCTTAGCTGGGGTAGCTTAGGATACAGCCCTGAGTCATCCATGATCATTTTGTCAACATCATCGTCCACCCAGTCATCAAATGAATCTTCCTCGTCAGAACCAGCGATTATTCGATTGCGGTTGCTCTTTTGAGGGGACGGAGACTCGGTTTTTGGTTGTCTCGTACTTCTGGAAGATTTTGACCAGTCTTCGGTTGGAGCGAACTCAGAGATCGACTTCACAGACGTGATCCCATTTGCTTTTGAGGGATTTCGGATTTTAGCCGTATGTTTAGATGGTGACAGAAGGTCGGACGTGTATTCGTCGCTCTTCCGCTTCTTCCCACGCTTTTCAGTAGTCTTCTCATGTGTTGCAGCCTCCTCGGACCACAACCGACGGGGCTCCACGGGGCCAACTGATGACGATGAGATGAATCGCGGAGGATCTCCTGTCAAATCAACTGACTCTATATCGCCGAAGGGAGATGCTTCAAATTTGCGGTTTGATCGGAATGGTGTCGTTTTGGGCTGAGCACGTGTGAATGAGGACGTTGGTGGTTCGAGGCCTGTGTGACTATCTGCGAATTTCGTTAGCAACGGCGCATTGCACTCTATTGTGTGGATACATACCTGCTACAGCGGACTTTATCGAGGTTGACGTTTTAGACGTGGAGGGCGGTTCAGCTTTCCATGTCTCAAGATGACTAGGCAGCCGAGGCTTGCTCGCTGATAATGCAGTCTGCAATCTTGCCATTTCTTCGTTTGTCGCATCCTCGGCGTCCTCAATGATTGCATCCAAAAGTTCGCTTTCGTCGGAAGGCGGAGTTGGCTGTTGGGAGGCGCGCTCGCGTTGGATCGGAGGGGCCTCAGCGGACAGCAAAGGGTGAGAGGAAGGGGCTCGGTTCAGTAGCCATTTGAGATGAGCGGAGAGATTATTTTTCGTCATGGGGGCGTGACAATCTCATGGCGTTGTACTCGTCGGTGTTATCTCCAGTTCAATAGTTTGCTGTCGCGCATAAGACGCGTTGAGCACGTGACTTATAAGGGCCCACATGATTGATGCTGTAACAAACACTCGCAGTCACACTTCTGAGGCTAGAGGGAAATTGGCCTATGTATGTAGTGAATACGACAATCTTTAATATTGTTAGTTCTTTACCTACGTATTGATCGATCCAAAGTCCCATTATCACTAGAATACCTACTCATTATGCACTTCTGTTATCAAGCCCTGCGGGGCCGCACTCGATAGTGCTCTATCGGCAGCGTTTTTTTCATATGCCCCACCACGACTTGCCAGTCTGCAAAAATCGGCCCATTCAAGACCACATCCAGCGATGGGTAAAAAAGACAAGAAATCCGCCGAGCATAAAGCACGGGTGGCGGCCAAGCAATCCAAGAAAAGTGCCCAGAAGGAGAAAAAGACCAAGACGAAGGGCAAGGATGCCGACAGCGACGTTGAAGATGCCGATTTAGATGCCATCCTCGCTCAGTACGCTGAGGAACAAGCCAAATTCTTGAAGGTGACTGAGATTCCTTCTGGGCCTCCTGCGCCACGCTCATCTGCTACTATTCTTGCATCGCCATCCAATCGGAATGAGCTCCTGCTCTTTGGCGGCGAGTACTACGATGGTACCCACGCAACATTTTTCAATAATCTCTATGTCCACTTGATTGATCGAGGCGAATGGAGGGAGGTTACCAGTCCCAATAGTCCTTTGCCTCGAAGTGGACATGCTTGGTGTCGTGGAGGTAACACTGGAGGTATATATCTGTTCGGAGGTAAGATCTACTACTACCAAATCAAAGCCTTGGAACATTCGAAAAAATGTCCACGGTTGTGAACTCAGTAGGAGTATTCAATCTAATGAACATCAGGTGAATTTTCGTCGCCCAAACAGGGAACTTTCTACCATTACAATGACTTCTGGCACCTAGACACGGCGTCCAGGGAATGGACTCGTCTTGAGATCAAGGGCAAAGGCCCCCCAGCTCGTAGTGGCCACCGGATGACTTACTACAAGGTAAATTATAGCTCAAAATGCTTTGAATTGCTAAAATGTCTCAGCTAACTCTTGATACATAGAACTATATCATCTTGTTTGGTGGTTTCCAAGATACTTCCCAACAGACGAAATACCTCCAAGATCTGTGGATTTACGATTGCCAGAAATACACCTGGTTTAATCCAACCCTGACTACGGCATCGCAGAAGCCAGATCCTCGATCTTCGTTCTCTTTCCTTCCGCACGAAAGTGGTGCCGTTATCTATGGTGGTTATTCTCGCGTGAAAGCCGTCAGCGGTAAGCAGGTCAAGGGTGGTGCACAGAAGATGACTCTGCGTCCCATGGTCCACCAAGACACCTGGTTCCTTAGGATCACTCCCCCAGCCCCCGATGCCCCAGCAGCTGCTGGTCCAAATATTCGCTGGGAAAGGAGAAAGAAGCCTGCCAATACCCCGAACCCAGCTCGTGCTGGAACTACCATGGCATACCATAAAGGTCGCGGTATTATGTTTGGTGGTGTTCACGATGTTGAACTGACAGAAGAAGGAATCGATAGCGAGTTTTTCGATACCTTATTTGCCTGGACAACCGATCGAAACAGATTCTTCCCGTTGTCCTTACGACGACCCCGCGCCCCTGGCAAGAAACAGCAGGCGAACCAAGCTGCTAGATCCCGAGGCGATAGAAGCAAAGCCAACGAAGAAGATCTTCTGCAGAACCTCAAGGCACTGGAAGCCAAGGGTGGGATTCGCGATGACGATGGCGATGAATTTATGCAGCTCAGCACACCAAAAGAGGAACCTGTTGAGCCTTCCAAGCCTGCTGTTGTACGATTCGAGATGCCGCATAGACGCTTCAATGCGCAGCTTGCGGTACAGGATGATATGCTATTCATTTATGGAGGGACATTCGAGAAGGGTGACCGGGAATTCACTTTCGATGACATGTACGCCGTTGACCTTGTTAAGCTGGATGGTGTCAGAGAGGTATTCTACAGGGAACCCGAGAACTGGAACCTCATGGATGAAGAAGAAAGTGACGAGGAAATGGATGATGAAGATGATGATGAAGACATGGATGACGAGGATGGTGATGCTATGTCTCTCGATACGTCGTCACCTGCCCCAACAGAAATTACTGTGCCATCGGTTACCCAGGATTTGGAACAACTTGAAGTCGAAGAACAAGAGTCCGAAACGCAGCCTCATGACAACCGACCATTGCCTCGTCCATTCGAGACCCTCCGTGAATTCTTCGGTCGTACTTCCGAGGAGTGGCAAAAGCTCCTTATTGAAGCTATAAGACTTAAGGGCGAGGACAGCGAGAAGAGCATCAAAGAGTTGCGGAAGGCTGCATTCGACAAAGCAGAGGAGAAATGGTGGGATAGTCGTGAAGAGATCATGGCTCTGGAGGATGAACAAGAAGCAGCTGGTATTGGGGAGGTGGTTAACATGGCCGATCGGACTGAAAATGTGGGAGGAGCTGGTCGCCGTCGTTGATGAATATAAAAGTGACATTTCATTCCATACTATTAGTTATTACGATAGCGTACCCGGTATATACAGGCCCTTGTATCTACTTGTTCTTTTCATAACTGTGCCACTTGATCCAAAACGCCAATCACCAAAGCAGTATCACGTACAACATCCACTCGCCAGTTGGAGATAGCAATTCGAACGGCTGGTGTACCATCCCAACTGCTGCCGGAGACAAACATCCGTGATGTGTCATTTATCTTCTTAGCCAATTCCTGGTTCAGGGCATCATCCTTAGCACGAAACAGGACACTCATGAATGTCTGGTCCACGAGCTCAGCTTTAGAATTCGCCTCTGGCAACGCTATATATGCGGGGCTATCAAAAATCCATTGATAGATAGCACGAGCAAGCTGAATCTGGCGTTCGAGCATTTCTCGGTATCCATCTCTTCCGTAATACAACAGAGACGCGTACACTGGCAATGCTCTGAACCGGCGGGAATTTTCAATACCGATGTTGAGAGGAGACGGAATTGATGGGCCATCTGTTGCGCCTGCGCTCAAATAGGCGGCATTGGCATTTTGGAACACTTTAGCGGCTAAGTCTGCGTGTTGAGAGAAGAAGAAACCACAATCATAAGGCACATTCAGCAATTTGTGACCATCTCCGGTGATTGAGTCCACGATATCAATTCCATGGCTGCCTTTCTTGATGGTAGCATACTCTGGCTTATCGTCCAGAGCTCGGGCGAATATTCCAAAGGCACCGTCAGCGTGCAGCCATGCACCATACTTATCACACAGCCAGCGAAGTCTGCCCAATTGCTCGACTCCAGAAGTGGCAAATCGGCCAGTATTAACTTCACCACATGAGATAGCCACAATGCTCACTTTGTCGGTTCTTTTCAGCTCGTTTTCCAGCTGTTCCATATCAAACTGAAGTGGATTATCATCTCGACAGATATTTCGAACGTTTGCGCGGCCAATGCCCAGAATCCCTGCAGCTTTTACCAATGAAGAATGTGGCAGAGTTGATAAAACCTGAACACCCGAAAGACCAAGCTCTTGTAGTACTTCGAATAAACCGTGCTCGCCAACGCTGCCTAACTGGCTTCCCTTTCTCCCCGCCGCTTTTTGAAGAACAAATTCTCGCCCGCAGGCTAGACCAAGGATATTGCTAGCTGTAGCACCGGTGGTAAATGTTCCATTATGCCATCTATCACGAGATAGATGCAAGAGATCCGCAAGCAAGCCAAGAGCATGGTATTCTACATCTGTAACAATTGAATGGTTTGGAATGTGTACCTGAACATTTTGATCGTAGGCTGACACAACGTTATCGGCAAAGAGAGCAGCTGGTGTTACCCCACCGGTTATAAAACCATAGTAGTTGGGGCTGATGCTACCTCCATTGAAAGCAGGCACGATGTCACCCAGAATATGTTGCTGAACGGACTCCAGGCTGGCTCCGACGCCAGGCAGTGATTTGGGAATGGATGACCGGGCTCGGGCTAGGTTCTCTGAGCTTGGGAGGACACCAGAGCCCCATGAACCTTGGGCAACCTGCCATAGGCTTTGCAAGAATTGTTCTTGTTGCATTGTGTCTGTTTGAAGTCTGAATGATAAGTTTATTAGGAAAGCTCAGCGTCATTTATAGTTACGGTCGGGATATTACAGACGTCTCGGGATCTGCGGGGATTGTCTTGTAGGTTCAAGATCTCGGTTGGACCTCCCAGAAAGAGGATTAGTCGAATAGTGGAACCGAGTCAAATAGGGCTTATTTTATAAAACGGGTCTGAGATTGCGAAGAGATGCCTTGTAGCCTTGTGTGTTTGACCGGGTCAATCACTCGAGCAGGGACTGGGGGCGGGATTGGGTCAGGGACACCTCGTGAGTGGCACAGAGTGTCTCCGCAGTTCAATGTCAAGATGCTCCACTCCCAAACCCAAACCCTCGGTCCTTCAACATTACCACAGAAAGCCACCACAACAATGGCAGCAAAGCTCATTGATAGACGGTTCCACAATATTCCCGGTATGTTTTGCATTGCTAAGAGTGACAGTCGATTAGCTACCATTCTACACCCAGCAGACGCTGATTGCCATCACTAGGCAAACTCAGGGTGTCCGAGCTGTTCTTTGACGTTCCCGTTGACTACAGCAAGCCACAAGATGACACGTTGAGGCTCTTCGCTCGAAGTGTTTCTCGCTTCAACAAACCCGTCGAACCAACGAAAGAAGAGAGCAAGCAGCCATGGCTCGTCTACCTCCAAGGTGGCCCGGGCTTCGGATGCAGTGCCCCGCAGAACTACGGGTGGATTGAGCCAGTGCTCAATAAGGGGTATCAAGTAAGTAGCTGCCATACCTAACTGGCTATTCAATGTCAATGCAAAGGAAGATTTTGTCGAATTTTTTTAACACTCGAGTTTAGGTCCTTTTTCTGGATCAGCGTGGCACTGGCCTTAGCTCTACTCTCACGGCTGCAACCCTCGCTCGCCAGGGCAATGCTATTCAACAGGCCGAGTATCTCAAGCATTTCCGTGCCGACAGTATTGTACGTGATTGTGAGGCAATTCGACAATATTTGACGAAGGATTACCCCGAAGATCAAAAGAAATGGAGTGTCATGGGCCAGAGCTTTGGTGGTTTCTGTGCCATCACCTATCTCTCGAAGTTGTAAGTACATATAGCAAGTCTTCAATCTGTATATCGTGGCTTTTTGCCGCTAACTTTCAATCTCTTGAAAGCCCCGAGGGATTGAGGGAAGCATTTCTCACTGGTGGCCTGCCTCCGCTCGTTGACGGGCCAGACCCCGTGTACGCTCGCACGTATGGTAAGTGTATTTACATGTCTGCCCTCGGAAATCCTTTCCTGACAAATTAATAGAAAAGGTTGTGGAAAGAAACTGGGCATACTATGAGAAGTACCCCGAGGACGCCGAGCGAGTCAAGACCATCATGGAGTACTTGAATACCCACAACGTTGCTTTACCGTCAGGATGGCTCTCTCCGTCTCGGTTCCAACAACTCGGCATTATGTTCGGATTTCATGGTGAGATTGCCCACACAGAATGCATTCTATATTAATATTGACTGAATTTATAGGTGGCCTCGATATTATGCATGGTGAATAAGCTACTCTTGCTTTTTTAACGACGTTATACTCACATAGTTGTATTAGACATTGTCCTTCGTGCTTGGAACGATCTGCAAATATTCGGCTTTCTTACAGTGCCCACTTTAGCCACAATCGACAGCAACGGTGGGATGGATAAAAACATTATCTACGCCATCCTCCATGAGGCAATTTACTGCCAAGGGTGGGTATGATTTATGATCTTTGATGAGCAGTTGGCTAACATAAAATCAGCAAATCGTCTCGTTGGGCAGCCGATAGACAACGTTCAGAAAATCCTGCATTCCAAATTGCTGGATCTCAGCCACATATTTACTTTACCGGAGAGATGGTAAGGCCTGCCCCTCAAATTCATAATGGGACCCGTTTATCTAACATTCACTGTAGGTCTTCAAAGACATGCTCGACTCATACACGGAGCTGAGTCAACTCCGAGACGTAGCAGAGGCCCTGGCCAACACCAGTGATTGGCCAGCTCTGTATGACGAGGCACAGCTTGCTAGAAATGAAGTTCCAGTCTATGCTGCCTCATACATTGACGATATGTACGTGCATTACGACCTAGCCTCCAACACTGCGAGCAAGATCAAGGGGATCAAGCAATTCATCACCAACACCATGTATCATGATGCACTGCGGAGCAAGTCCGGCGAGGTTATGCGCCAACTTTTCAACCTTCGTGATGACTCTATTGACTAGAGCTTTAAGATCACTTTTGTCATATGTTGAGTTCGTTGCGGTCGCAGGAATCGGCGACAACATTGCTTCGAACAAGATACATCAGATGCGTAGAAATATGAACCATTCATTCAAATTATGTTACATGTAGCTAGGTATATAACAGACATATCAATATTTGCCAAAGCCGCTGTATGTAAAGTTGAGTCTTGTGAGTATTAGAAAACCTAAGAGTTTTGTTAGTTGAGACATGGACTATACAAACTTGGAATTCTGTACGTACCGCGCCGCCGATGATGAAAATCCTCTCTTCCTCCTGATGAACCCACTGCGCAATCTTGGTAGCACTTTGTACCAACGCATTGCGGTTCGCATTTGGCTCAGCAATACAATAAAGCTCAAATACCGGGGTTACCCAGGCGAATGAGCTAGCTGACCGTGACACGCAATGGTGCACTTTCACATGGGTATTTTTAGCATGAATGCTTGCATGAAGATTATTATAGATAGACATAAGCCTGCGAGGAAATATTAGCCTAGGAAAATAATAAGATAAGTGGCAAAGAATTTCTGTCCTGACCTTCGGCGTCGAGATACTGAAGAGAAGGTTGGGTTGAAAGAGGACATGGTAAACTGCACATTCGCTCTTGATTTGTATAAGAAATGATGCAGCACAGACCCGGGCACGATGTCTGTCGTGGCTGGCCGGCCTTGGTCGATTGCAGCTTTAATTATCTTGAGGCTGCCATTCTTCTCCATTTGTTCGACAAAGGCATCCCGCATTGCTTGCATCTCGAAGAAGCTTTCTTTGTCTGGGCTAATGAGGACAATGGCGACAGATTCTTCTTTCAAAATATATTCGTGTTCTTCAACACCACTTCGAAGATCGAGAAAGCTGACGTACATATGTAAGTAGCCGTTACTGTTGAAGCCAGGCAGACAAACAGGAATCCAACTTTCCCCACCGCCAGCTTTGACTCCATCAGCCTCAAAGACCATGTTAAACAGGAGCTGAAGATCTCCCGGATGAAGCGAGTGCTTCTTTGGCCGCACAACACTGACCAGTCGTCCACCGGCGACAATTAGCCCATAGAGTAGGTTTTTAGTCTTTGTCTTCAGTAGAGCATTGTTAATGGCTTGTCTGTGCTGTTTGCGGATCTTCAGACACTCAAGAGCTGACAGCAAAGTGGACGGTGATCCACGGGTAAAACTATCAGCTAGAGAGGACAGAAGAGTTTCGGACCCTTGGAGTGGTCGCTTTAAATCGGTAGATGGTCGAACAGAGAATAGGTGAGTAAGAGAAGGTAGCGTTAACGTGGATAAAATCTGCATGTACAACGCTTCAAGTTGCAGTCTAAGCTGATTATCGCTCTCCATCATTCGGCTAATTGCGACAAGATGCAAAGGCCCATGGGTGACAATGACAAACTTCGTGTCCCCAGCCGAGAAATTTCTTAGTTGGTCTTCAGAGTCCTCGTAGAATGAGATGATTGTTTGAATGATTCCGACATAGGTGGATATCAAACCACCATCACCGTGGCGTGTCCAAATTGGCTTACCAGCAGCAGACAGGATTAAGAAGTGCTTTTGCTTCGACTTGAAGCGCTCCAAAAGAGAATCTGCCTCGTATTAGTCCGATGGATTCAGTGTGTTACATTTGAGGAAACGCAGGATTCTACCTTCGTTACCGGCTTCTTCGTCGATTTCTCCAACAGGCTCGAATTCAGTTAAGAACTCATCATCATTCACATCATCAGCGGGAAACTCGGCGTAATGAAGTAAACCTGTAGTTTCTGAATTTTCCCCATGAGTTGATGTGATAAAATCTCTGAACAAAGCATCGACGTCTCCGACATCGCCAATTTGGGCGGAGCTTCGAATGCTGGCTGTGTCTCCTGCTTCACTTCCTCGTGAGCTGGTGAGATGGCCAAGACTGGCTTTAGCTTTTAAGCCCTGGGAGATGCCCCGAATACCCAGCGAGGAGTATGCATTCCCCGCCCCCTCGTTTGTTTGTGTATCGATTTCCGTCCGCGACACAGCTGTTGTAGCCCCCGCCCGGGATGCTGATTCGTCGTTGAGGAGGCTTAAAGTATTAGGCCGCGGAGGTAAAGGAGGTCGTTCGCCCTCTGAGCTCGGGCTAGAGTCTCTGTGAGATGGATCAGAGTTCACTGGCGCTGGCGAGTTCTCATCGGCAGGCTCATCCCGGCTATCGCTCTGGGGGTATGGCTGCGGCGCATTCATCCCCGCTATGGGCGTGCGCTTGTAGAGGCAGTCGCTGCAGTGCGGGGCAGTATATCATGGATTGCGCATCATAAAAATTAAGAAGATCCAAGTCTTGCCCGGAATTATTAGTTCGGCGTGGGGTAGAGGAACTGTTTGAGACGCTGACGTCGGTCGGCGAGTCGGACGGAGCTCGCCCAAGGCGGACAAAACATCTAATGTAGCCGCCTGCGTGGCCCTTTCTCCAACACCTTCAACGTTCAACTTGCCCTCCCCTAGGGGTCCTCTTTATTATTCCTAGGTATGATGAGGTGCAGCTCACAGTCTTTGCATCAATTTGAAGTTCGACATTGGCACCATGAGCCTTGATCCCAGTGCCTTTCCGAGGTCAAACTCCCCCGCAAGCTCCGAGAGCTCCTTGACACGCACGCGTTTGCAGGGAAAAGAAGGTCTGCAGCCCGCTCCGTGATTCTTAAGCTGATACAGGAATTGATGGTTAACGTTTGTATTCTCATTAGGATCCGTCAAAAAAGACAAAAGTTATCGCCGTTATGCGTCGAGCGTTGAACGAGCCTTATCACTATTCGACAATGCCTTACAAGAATGGGCCGACTACATATCCTTTCTCAGTCGCCTTTTGAAGGTGAGTTGGTCATATAAAAGGGCCTAGATCATTATTGTATGGCTGACATATGGCCAGGCACTTCAAACCCATCCACCAGATCAACCTGTTGTTCCTCATAAAGTTCTCGTCTCGAAGCGACTTGCTCAATGTTTGAACCCATCATTGCCGTCTGGTGTTCACCAGAAGGCTCTTGAAGTATATACCTACATATTTGGGCTGATTAAAGTATGTTCTGTGAAACTTGTGTGATATTGGATAGGTTTTGACTGATTATGGTTTTCCTAGCTCGATGGGCTATCGCACGACTTGCCCTTGTACCTACCTGGCCTTGCGCCCACCTTGACATTCGCTTCCCTTACAGTCCGCCCTCTCTTTCTTTCCTTGGTGGAAGGTTATATCGTCGATTTGGAACCACGAGCTCTTCGGCCAGCCTTGAAAGCTATTATCCTGGCCTTGCTCCCGGGACTAGAAGAAGAGACGAGTGACGATTTCGAACCGACACTCCGTATCATCAATAAGCTTCGCGAAGTAGGAGGAAGGCTGGAGACACAGAAAACATCTGAAGCTGGGGCCTCTGGGCAATACTTTTGGCAATGCCTGTTTCTCGCATCTATCACGAACCCAAGCAGACGTCTTGGTGTACTAGCTTATTTGAATCGCTACCTGCCTAGGTTAGGCATTGCAGGCCGTCGCCAGAGCACGGCCGAGACTGGGGATGTGAAGGATATTCCACCTGAGATGTTAGCCGCGGCTGACTCTGTGATCCTCCCAGAGCCGGGCCTGTTGATTCGATGCTTTGCATCGGGCCTGTCTGATGAACAGATTTTGGTTCAACGAAATTTCCTTGATCTTTTGGTAACACACCTGCCACTCAACTCGCCGATTCTCCAGTCACGAATCACGGATGCTGATCTTGAAACTTTAATCGTTGCGGCCGTGGGCGTGGTCACTCGACGAGAGATGGGCTTGAATCGGCGACTGTGGGCATGGTTCCTTGGCCCCGAGCCTAACAATGACCGGGAGCGTTCTTCCACTGATGGTAGAAAGTTCTCCTCTGAAACTACACACTCGGCCTCTACAGATGCCAAGGAGCTTTCACAATCGCAGTATTTCAGTCGGGTCGGCTTGCAACCACTGGTAAATGGACTTCTCAAGATGATTACTCGAGGCTCTCAAATTCCGTCCGAAAGAACGAAGCCTTTCCGAATCTCACTTTCCTTGATGGACCGTTGGGAAATTGGCGGTTACATTGTCCCTGCAGTGTTTCTCCCCACAATTCGCAGTGTTCAGATGTTTGAGGAACAGACTTCTAGGAATAATTACGAGGAAGTTTTTCGCAGTGCTAGTGCCTTCTTTGACGGTGTCGAAAGCAGCGTAATTTTTTCTGAGATATTGGGCCTAGTTGATTTTCGCTCTATCGATACCGAGAAAGATCCAGAACTGGTTTTGCGTAACCTCGATCTTGCGCGATTCATCATCGGAAACTTCAATGTCCGAGAGGAGGACATGCTTCAGGTTCACGTTCCTCTATTGACACTTTCGGTCCTCGTACGGATGCGAGAAATATCTTTGTATAAGCCTTCATCGGGAGCAATTGTGGATAAAAGATCCCTAACTACGGCTTTGAGCAGTGTGCTGAAGTCTTTAAGCCCGTTGCTTACAGAAAGATCTTTCTCGCGAAAGACAGGCCAGGAGAAAGTGGCCACCGACGCGAAATCCGGCGATCGGGACGTTTTGAATAAGATTCACAGTTTTTATGAAAACAGCAAAAACAGCCTTGATCTCCCTCCTCTTCCATTTGGTCCTAAGCAACTCAGCGAAATGATCATTCGTGAAGCTCATGACTTGGCCGTTGAAGCACTGGAAAATGACAATGGCGCCCCATGTCTTCATGAAAAGGTCGATATCCTTGTAACACTGCTCATGAAACTCCCCAAATCTCGAGTTCTTCGTGACAAGCGGTTTTATGGGGCTTTATCACGAAGGTTAGCCAAGGGAGAAAATAAATTGACAACAACAGCGTTTTCAGTTATCTCTACGATAACCTCTGCGTTGACAAATGTATTTGCCATCCATAGTCTGGGATTTTATATCAACTATGAGGATGCGTGTGGCCTGGTACCAAGTCTGGTTGAACAGCTCTGGCAATATTTGTCACCACTGAGCCCCAAATTTCATGTTGAAGCTGTTCGGTGTCTATGGTTGCTTCACTCAATATCATGGGTTGATCATCTGGTTGAAGCATCTATAACATCTTTGATGATTAGCTCATCAACGACAAGCTCTCATCATCTCTCATCAGAAGAGCAAGCTGAAAGATTCTATGTGTTATGGAACCACAGCCACCACAGCATGCACGAGCAACCTCCAAAGCAAATCTTTGATGTTGGAGGAAGCTTGATTTCTTATCAATGCTCGGTGCTTGAACGCCCACTTTTCATTGTCCTTGACCTCCTCTCTCAGGAGCCTAGCGATGTCTCCCAGAGTGTTCAACAGTGGCTCCAAGAACTCCATTCCATTCATAGGTAAGCTAACATGCCAGATCAGTGCATAAAAGCTCGTATCATTAACCTGTTTATTATTCTCTACGCCTACAGGATATTCCATGTCATTCTATTAAAACTTGAGGAACTATTTGAGCGTGACACTCCTAGTTCCGTTGCTGGAGACAATCTGTCAATTGCTCCAGATGATTACAAAGAGTGTAACTATTTGTTGCGAACGGCATCAAATGTGATCTCGTCTCTTTCTCATGGGGGCTGGATCACGTTTCTCAATTATACACTGGGACAGAACGAGAAGCGCTCAGAGGCGCCTAAGTCCGAAGGTATTCCTCGTTCCGGCTACTCATCGAAATTATTCATTAACTCGATCCTTCAAACAGACAATGTTGATTCAAAGAGCTTCCACGCAACCATATTCGAGGCTTGCCACAAAATAATCGACGACAAGAGTTCAATGGCGACCCAAGACAGCCGGGAAGGAGAGAGATTGCAAAATGATGCACTTCATCTCATGCGACAGCTCCTTCTTGGACCCGGCGCGGAGAATCTGGTGGAATCTGGAATTGACGATTTCCTCGTGGATCGCCTTCTCATCGCAGCAGATGAAGGTGGTAGTATTGCAGTGCAATCGGCCCTCATCGACACCCTTCTTGCAGCTTTGAAGGTTCGATTCGCCCAGGCCTATGCACCTCCACCACCCCCCAGACCCAAGCACCAACGGGCAAGCTCTCGTGACCGCTTGACAAGTCCTTCTATATTATCTTTTACCAGTGATAAGGGTGACAGAGGCCAACCCTCGGTACAATTCCCTCGGCCCCCAGAGCGTCTTTTAGACTGTTTGCTCAAGGGTATCAGCTCAACGAAATCACATGAAATAGTAGACCGATGGATCGGATTACTTAGCGAAGTTCTTCCACTCTACTCGGGCTCTCTTTTTCAAATTCTTCTCATGCTGGTTGAATGCCTTTGTAGGGAGACAAAAGCAGCTTTTGGAAGGCTCCAGCGTGGGTTTCAGCAAACAGAAGATTGGCCACGAGACCGCTCAGAATATGCCACCATTGCTTTGCTTACTGGCCTTGAAACGTGTATTGCCAATGCGCATGAACGACTTCTCGTAGAGGAGTCAAACATTCCGGCCGCAAAAAGCCCGGACCAGCCTCAAGGCTTTTTCGGTAACATGGTGTCTGGTGTTTTTAACTCTGATGGTAATCAAGGCCGTTCTAACACCGCAAATGATCGCTTAACCGTTCTCTTGTGCTTTCAAGACGCCGTTCGCCTTTGTTTCTCTATTTGGGCATGGGGCGCAGGCGACCGAGTCGGTCCTTCTCCGGATTTTGCGTCTATGGCATCCTTCCAATATACTTCATTGCGAATGAGAAATCGGTCAAGACGCATTCTTGAACATTTCTTTACTGCCGAGGCACTAGAATGTCTTGAAACTCTAGTTGAAATGTGGACCAAATCTGACACGGATAGTGCAACACTTATTTTCAGCCTTCTGCATACTCTTGATGGATCGAGTCCCAAGATCACGATTCCCGCCGTGTTCAATGCAATTTACACCCGGACAAATCCCGGCGCACTTGATGCTAATCGCAAATCATCCCTTACAACTAGTCTTTCTGAATCGGAGCTTGCGAGCTTCTTGGTCGCATACGCCCGTTCTTTGGACGATGATGCCCTGGACGAAATATGGACTGACTGCACAACATTCCTGCGAGATGTACTTAGCAACCCCTTTCCACATCGTCAAATTCTTCCACGACTTATTGAATTTGCTGCTATTCTGGGAGTGAAGCTTGAGAACACGACGTTTGGTGAAGACCGTCGTATGCGTAAAGAACTCGGGGTTCGTCAAGTCTTTATGAAATCGCCATCACATTTTACTGACTATTTCTTCACAGGATGTCGTTCTTCGCCTGCTCACTGCTGTCTTCACAAGCAAGCCACTTGGGTTGAACCAAGACGCTGGTTCTCTAGCGAGATCTTCTATAGATTATGACCGTACAGCAGTGTCCCATACTGGACCCGATGATATGTTGAGTATTCTCGCAGTATCTATGCCATCCTTTATCACAACCTTGGGTGACTCAGACCGCATCAACACCGCAATCAGTGGTGTGTCAACAAATGTCGTCGGTCCTCTCATTCGATCTCGACTATTCCCCAATAATCTCAACTGCAATGTGATGGTTCTACTACAACAAATGGCCAAGGTCCCTGCAGCTGCGAAGGTCTGGAAAAAGGACATTGCTGATGCGTTCAACGACCCCCGCTTCTTTGGATTGCAAGTTGATCTCATCAAAGGGAATTGGATGGATCTTTTGCGTCAATGGGCCCTCGTTGATAAGGAAAGGCTAGCAGAGCTTCTCACTCGAATGCCACCACCGAGCACAGCAGGTATCATGTTTGGCGTGGGAGCCTCTGCAGCGCGGTTAGAAGCGGATCGCAAGACGCAACTCAACCTGCGGCGCGTAGCGGTGCTTCTTCTTTCTGCGAATACCGATTACTTTGTAGGCGAATTGCCAGCCCTACGTCAAAAGCTAGAGGATCTTCTAGCCGCTACTAGTTCCTCTTCGCCGTCATCCGCAACGCGGGCAGAGATATTTATGGTTCTGCGGGCCCTTGCGCTTAAAACCTCACCTTCGACCATGGCGCCTTTCTGGCCTTTAGTTAACTCCGAATTGCAGGAAGCTCTCTCTGCTGTTCCACGCGGCTCGCAGTCAGAAGTGTACGGTCCTTACTCGCTCCTTCAGGCATGCAAGCTGCTGGATGTCCTTCTAGTCACCGCTCCAGATGACTTCCAGCTTCTGGAATGGCTGTTTGTGACCGATACCATCGACGCAGTTTATCCTCCTGGCCAATGGGAACCAGTTGCCCTGGCTGATGAGGTTGCCCAGAGCTTCGGACGTCACGATATTCTCTCCCCATCTGTTTCCAATGAGCCTGTCGAGCCCGCAGCGCGTGGTCTCAGACGCCCTTGGCTTATCTCAGATCACATTCGAGAGACGGCCAAAGATGAGATTGTTGAGCGAGTTTTACGACCGTTCTTCGAGCGACTTAGCATCTATGTCTTTGAGAGCACATATCGTATGGAAAGCGCAGACTTGGGCATTTGTCGGGACGATTTGCTGGCGGACTTGTTCAATGAGAGTACGATGGCGAACTGAGCGCCTTAGATCTGTGTCACTTCCCATTTTGTACAGTTAAAGTAGCCCACAGATAATTCCCCATTATGTTCTGTGCGTAGTTATAGCACACCAATATACCTTGTATCTTCTTCAAATAATTACAGTATCGTTTTCAATCAATGTTTCTCCACCACATCATGATGTATCCGTCATAAAACATACTACCTACACAAAGGTTCCTATTCCAAAGTTCATTGGGAACATCCAGGGCTTATTATAACTTAAAGCATTTACATATCGTGATTACTTTGAATTTATATACATTCAAAATCTAACAGGCAATCATAGGGTTCTCCTTATTGATATTTGGCTTTGGCCAAAATTTTCATCGTAATTCAGATGCAGAAAAAAACACCACGAAACACCGATGGAAAATATCAAATGTCCAATAAAAGGTTACAGAGTCCACCAGGGACCTTTTTTCATTTCTTCTGCAGTTGGTTGAACTTGTTCTCCAGCTCGGTGATGTATTTCTGAAGCTTCATGGTAGCTGACTGAAGCGCCTGTATGACAAAGACCTCTCCCCGTGTGGGGAGAGAATATCAATGTCAGTTCCCGGTAACATCAAACATAATATATTGGCGCAGTCAGTTTTTAAAAGGGACAGTTAAACTTACTATGATATCATCATTCAGCATTTCATTTGCCATGCGATAATCACCCAAGATATAGTAGTAAACGGACGCGCCGGCAACAACCCCACCGGACAGGAATCCGAAGACGCTGCACGTAGTTAGGTAAATTCAAATGAACACCCTTTGTGGGTATCAAGATTAAACTTAGGCCGAAGAATTTTGGCTTACCCTCCACGGAAAGCACCCACGGGCTTTCTTGCAGGTAAAGGCGCAGCCTCCCAACGGGGACGGGAGACCGAGAAAGGTCGAGTGATGACGCGTCCACGCAGCGGTAGGAAAAGTTTTGAGCGTAAAGCCATTTTGACTGATGACCTATGATATTTAGCAAATCAGTCAACGCGAAAAATTAACGTTGGGCTGCTCCTACAGTTGAAGATGTTAAGTGGCAATCTCGAAGAAAGCAGGTGAGCTGCACAGCTGGGTACCCACCTGCACTATTTAAGCTTAGCGCGCGGGTCATTAACAGCTATCAAATTTCAGTGCAAACACACCAAACACTTTAATCATCCCAAATCAATTGGTTTAGCTAACGTTTCCTTCTCCGAACTCTCTCCAATACATCCCAGTCACTTCCCAGAAGTAAACTGAGCGAACACAATGTTTCGTGTCGAGCTCCTCGCCGATAAAGGTTCAGTCCCTCAACCAGGCTGGTCCTATGTCGCCGACCGAGCCTTCAACTCAGCTCAAGCCGCCATAGCCCCAACACTAAGCCGCAAACGCGGAATCCGCGACGCTGGAAAGGGCGGCGATACGTCCTCCCGCCGAACCAACGCTATAATACGGCATCTAGCGGAGCTGGACCGCGAGAACCACCGCGACGTCGCGGTTCCCATCCCCGTGAAACAAGCTAAGGAGGCCGGGGCGCGCGGAACGCGTGCAAAGACAACATCCAACGTCCGCCGCATTCTCCAATCTCAGAAAACATTCAGAAACCATCTCGATGACGAGGAGGCCGCCCTCAGTAATGCTGCAGCTAGTGGGGCCACGGGAACAACTGTGCAGAGCGGCGCGGGTATGAGTGCGGCTGCGACTGCGGCGGTTGCGAGGGTGAGCAAAGCTGCAGCTTCTACGGCTTCGAGGCGAAGTTCAACACCTGTGGCTCCTTTGAGCTCGGCGAAGAACAAGAAGCGCGGAGCAGGCGCGTCAGCTTCAACGCCTACGCCCTCTGTTCCTGGGACCCCTGGTGTGGCTGCAAGTACCACAGAAGCAGAAGCGGGTGAGGAGGATTTTGAGCGAAAACAAAAGCTTTCGAAGACGGAGCATGATGATGATCCTCTTTTGCGCTCGTATGCGCCTACTATGCCATCCGACAAGATTGTTCAGCGCTTGCTTGCTGAGCCTCCACTATCCTATAATGCATCACGGGCTGGTCCGCCGAACTCGTCGCGGTTGCCAAGGCATTTCTGTTGCATGTGTGGGTATTGGGGGAAGATCCGCTGTAAAAATTGTCATTTGAGGACTTGTGGATTGGATTGTTATCGGGTTCACGAGGATTCAAGATGTGGTGCATTCTTTTGAGGGTATGGGTACCTTTGGATGTGCTGGAGACTGTATACTATGGGGCTCGACCTCTTTCTAATGACTGTATGAACTTAATGACAATTCTGTATAATAGAGATCTTTCAAGATTTGGCACTATGCATTTTCATCTTATTCCATTTCACTTCACCTGAGCTTGTACTATCTATATCATTGACGGGGAAACTAGTCACTTATGAACCTGACAACTGGTAGACGCAACATGGGATGAAAAACACTCATCCGGAACTTGAGTCACGGTTCATCTACATGCAATCTCCCCGGCAAGAGGGAAGATACAGACGTCCTCTAACTGGGAGTCAATTTCCCCCCACCCGAAAGCTGAACTGTACCCCCATTCAACCACGCATTCGCACTGGAGCTTAGGTTGTAAGAGATCGAATACCCCTGGTCTACAATGCTCGACACATTGGCCACTGTGATGTTCTGCACTATCGTATCTGCCGTAACCACCCACTTTGACGTCGCATCCAGATTGACACCAACGGTTCCTTCGCCGTTCTTTGAATATGCGGTACCAGTCCAGATGGATTAATCGCCCAGCGTCCAAGTGATGGAGCTACCATTATATGTGACCAAGTCCCCCTCCAGCTCGGACGAGGACACAGCGATGTCGACAATGGCCGGTAGCACATAGCTGCTGTACTCAGCTCCCGCAAAATAGTCAAATTCAGGAGTGATACGAGACGAGTTGGCCACCACAAGGATTCCGGATATCGTGTTTATCATCGTCGCCAATATCTGGACTTCGGCAATAATATTACCAAACTATAGCCCCGGCATGGTCACTCCCGTTGTCGTCAAACGCGAATTACTAAACGAGAGCGATGCACCAGTCTCGCGAGGCTGGGAACAGAACAGAACAGTTCCGGCCAGCAAACCAGCAGTGAAATCCACATTGTCAAAGGCGGATTTCTGGCCACCGTCCGAGAAGAGGCCGGGCGAGTGATCTGCAATTCCAACTACGTTTGTGGCATATGCTTCTCCGAGAGCGTAGAATATCGCGCTCCCACGTTCAGCTGTGTGAGCTACTGAGTCGCTGATATGCAGATATCCCGCAGGACCGTCACCAGCAAAAGCAGAGCTTCGGATACCCCCGAGTACTGTCGGACGTTAGACGCATATATTGTGCCATTACCGGACGCATAGAGTCCATGTGCACATGGGCCCGAGCTGTAGAGGTCGGTATTGGTCACAACAACTGTAGTATTAGTGCCATATGCATAGATATTGGCTGCACCATTACGTGTTGTGATGTTGGAATGGTCAATGTATGAAACTGATGCGTTTGCTACATTGATGGCCGCATTTGCACCATAAAAACTGGCTTGATTGAGACTGGAAGCATAGCCGTTCTTGATCACATCAATGTAGGTCATGTCTATGTTGGACTCCTCCGTGATGACGATGACACTGGTGTCATTTTGATCCACAGTGTATGTTTCCCGCGCAAGCGTAGTCTCGTTGTCAAAGAAGTAATGGGGCCCAGTAATAGCGATAGTCTGGTATGTTGCACCTGGGTTTTCGTAGTCAGCTGCAAGGGCATTATCGTCCGCGTCGACCCCCAGATCAAGATAATCACTTGGGTCCAGTAGAGTCACTGCCGCATGAGACAAAGCCACGAAGGCGCTGATGTGGGTAAACGAGGACCTCATGAGGTAATAAGTATCAATGATAGAAAAGCTTGTTATGTTCAATGATCGCTTCGATGAGTCCACTCACACAAGTTTCTCTTTCCAGTCTCATTCGGATCCACCATGTTTTATACTCGCGAGTCTGGTCTATGGCTCTATGCTCTACTCAAACTCCACATGATAACGCCCTTTGTCCACATTCCGGGCAAGGATAGATTGAATGCGGGGAATGTCTAAATCATAATATGGAGATTCACGCTCGAAGGCTTGACAGCGTCCTCAGTGGAGCCGAAAATCGATCCCTAACGGATCCTTCTCTTGGCAACGAACTATGGTGGCACTGAGCTGAGCAATCAAGCTTATGCCACATTGAAATCAAAAGCGCTCCAACTGCCGTACCCACCTTTTATGCATGTGTCATCAGTATGAGCCTCGTGGGACACATTCAGCCCGAAGTATCTTAAAGTCCCGGGGAACAGGTTTCTCCAGTGCCTTGGATCAATGGTTGATTATTATGGACGGTTATAAATGAACACCTCAAGTGATCTTGCTTATCGATAAAATAAGCTTAATATTTATTTGAGACGAATTCTAAGACCCACCATGAGTTTTCTCCTACCTACTAATGCCAGTAACTAGGCGAATATATTTTTGTGGAAGAGATTGATTCAAATATTCCATTGAAAACTATATTCTTTCCAGGTGATCTCTACTGTCCTCCGTACATATAATAGAGCCTGTAGTGGAATATAGGTACTGTTCCAGCTCTGGGGCCGTTGAACTGCTTAAAATATTGTAAAAGAGATCGATATCAATGCCACGACTAAAGCAACCATCAAAGAAGAAGATGAACACAAATTGGCAGCTGCATTATCCTTCTCATGTTTATACCCATAGTAATCTTTGTCACAGCCAACAGTCAAGTTCCAAAGGGGCATGCCAAAGTAAGTGCCCAGAGTATATGAATGCCAAGTATCAATAGATACCTCCATGGTCATCTTTGGATTACCTTGAAGGTGAAATTCATGCCATGGCTCGGTCCAATTTTCAGGTGCCATCATACCAGCGGCTCCACTCGTTTGTTGATCAAAGAACGTAGTGGCGTTTACACTCTTTCTATCCCATTGAAAGTGAACGTAGGGGTTTCGTTGTATCCTTTTTGGATGGGATCGATCCTAATAACCCCCCTTGGTTCGGGATGAGATCCATTTCAACCGGTAATATTGAGAAGTCCCAGATTTTGAATTGCAAAATCAAGATTCATGAAATATGCGGAGGCATTATAACGATCATTATCATATGCGGTATTAGATACTTCGAGCGGAATGTCTTCTCTTCGAAATGTCGTATATTCAGAGACACTAGAAGTTGTATATTAAATAGCTATGTCTCTTCAGAAGAACCATATAGTCAGGTAGGTAAGGGGCTCTGGGCTTACTTGAAGGAATTTAAATACCACCGCATCATGTCATGAGAGCCAGCAGATGGTGCTTCATCCGATGCATTGGAATATGCAAAGTTTGACCACGCATCATCGGATGCAATGTCATAGTCTTTTGGCCAAAGAGTCCAGACCACATTGGCAAAATTTGTATACTCACTACTATTGACACCAGGCACTACGGCAAAAGCATTTTGAAATTCCACTTAAGTGTTCCGTCCTCCGGGTAATTCGTGCAGGTTGCCTCGTTAGAAATGTCATCTCTGGGTGCCTGGTAGTTCCATTCGACAGTATTGGTTCCATTGTAGTACGCAAAAAGTAAACCCAGTTAACACCAGTATTATCATCTCGTCAGTAGGGCCTAGCGTAAGTCAAGTGCTTGGCTTCTGGGCGCTGAACCCTGAGGTTCGAAGGGCCATGCTCCACTATTCAACCCGGGGCTCATTGTTGTCTATCAAAAGACTGCAGATCGACGTTTGGGCAAATTGCGAAAGAGAGATACTCCGTAGAATATTTCGGTTATGAAGAAGGATCCATTTTAGCGTGTAATTTCGGCTGTTAAATGTCGGGGCACCATAACATTCCTCATTTAGAATAGAGTAGCAGATCAATAGGTACAGGAAGGCCGTTTCTAGAGTTAATTTCAAGGATTTTCATATTTTGTTTGTAAATTCAGAACACCATCGCTGTAAACTTGTCAAAATTTAACATTTCAGGTTGATGCCCAAGCGCAATTCATCTTCTCGGATCTCAAACATAACTTGAACTCCAACAAACAACACTACACAGCACGAAACCATATACGCGATTCCAGCATATGAACCCGTTAAGCTAGCGAGCAGTTCTTTCATTCCATCGATGCCCAGCGCAAAGCCAACCAGATTGGCAATCATCAGCATAAGAATATTCCCGACAGATCCAATTCCAGTAATCACCCTGTATGCGGTAGGGCGCGAGCGCCAACGACGAGCAGGGAAGAGAATTGTACCTATGACTTCAGGGAGAATGAATATTGTGATAAGCCAACTCCACATCAGTAGGCGAAGATTGATGTCATGCCAGATCGCGACGAATGTAAAGACTAGCAAAAGGTTGCGGATCTGCAGGAATTTGGCAATGAAACCAGACTGTGGAGAGGCGGGTTTTGCACCAGGTGGTCCTCTACCACCACCGCCTCCGCCCAGTGGAACGTAGATATACCGGACGATCCAGCGGTTGTATGAACGGTGCCAGCCACGCCAGAATCCAGAAACGGAGTAATTGTTCGACATACAGCGGACCATGTTCTCCGGTGGGTCAATGCCATCTATGAGAGCCCAGAGACGGAAAAATCGCCAAGGAATGAGTAACTTCAGCCAGATAATATGAAGATTAAAGAAAGCAAGCATGCTAAGCTGTCCCGAGGTAAAGAGGGACCAATTTGGCGAGGCTTTCGAAATGGCGACTGCGTATATGTAGTGAAGAATAAGCTCCATACAAAGGACCGTCAAAAGGAAGCGGATTCCGTATAGTGCGGTGCGAGTACGAGTAAGTGACGGGGGCGTGTAACGTTGTTGTGAAACATAGTCGTTGAAGGTCAAGATAGGGCCAGCCAGATACAATGGCGAGTATAGCACATAGGCAAGATAGTTTCGTGTATTGAATGCAGAAGGCTCGGCGGGAATTTTAACGCGATCTCTATCAGAAAGAGATGCTGGGTCGAGTTGTTTCTTCTTATGGGATTCGGTCAGTTCGACATCTAGGCGAGAGATTGGAAGTCCTAAATTAGACGCGATTGGAGAACATACTTCGATCGGACTCGATGAGGGATATTCCACACTCCAGTAGTAATCCATGTTAAAACTTATCAGCCGCAACACGGTGACTTTGAAGAGAACCTCCCATCGGGGCATAAGGCCACCCATACTATCCAGTGTTTGCGCCCACTGAACGAGCATTGAGTCTGTTTCTCCCGGCGTACCGGTTCCCGAAGCCAATAATTTTGCAATTCGTTCCAATGGGTATCCCCCGGATAATTCATTGGCGAAGAGAATGCCGACGTTGAAGATCCATGTTGCTGCAGGAATATAGGACCGAGGCAGGCGTTTGCCAATTCGATAGTTTATGAATAAAATGAGCAGCACCTTGAGTGCTGAGGTTCCGTGTAGTACTGTAATAAAAATAATGCCGAACGCGAAATCGAAGCGCATGCGCTGCTTAAGCTGTGCGTCTCCTGCGGCGGCTGTAGAGGGATTGGAAGGTTTTGTGGTACTCGTGAGTCTCGCAAATGACGCGTAAACTCGGCGAATCAGCGGGTGGGCAATTACGAGTAGTAGAAGATAGGGAATATTGTCGCGAAAACCGGCATATTGCGTATCGGAGTTGTCCTATAAATATGATTCACGCAGGGTTAGCTAGGCCCCGCTTCAATCAAAGCTCGTATAAACAAGTATCTCCGAACAGGACACTCACGACTGAACGGCCAGGAATCCATCCTGGCTCAAGAAGATGCTTGTACGTGGGGTAAATCGGGTGGTCTTCTGTATGTTTGGAAAATTATTCGGTCAGCAAGTCCTTGATGCCGATCTGCCACCTGGGCACCTGGCTTGACGAGGGGCCGACCACTCACGCTTCGAGGCATCAACCACGGTCTTGAACATCAAGGGAACGAGCGTTATGAAGAACAGGTAGTATATAAAGAATTCCGGCGTGCGCCAGAGCGACGCAGGGGCATTTTGGGCAATGGCATTTGCACGGGCGTCTTTCGTGGAGGCAGGTCGCGTATCAGCGGCCGCGTTGGCCGGAGTTGTAGCTGAAGATGTAAAACGAGTGTCAAGGGTGTCGAGGGAGTATATCCGCCGCAACCAAGAGAAAATAAAAGACATTTTATCGCAGTGGCATGGTGTAGGCGGCGGATGACGAAGTTGAAATGTTGTGTTTACTCAGGGGCCGAGGTTGGCCCAGCCAACGCCCCCACATACCCAATCAGCGCCCATCTATTGTTACCTTGATCTGATCTCGAGCGACTTAACTTAGAACTACTAGGAAATATGTTTCTCAATTTAGACCTTGAGAAATCAGAAATAAATATAGCTTGTCAATATCTAACGTTTAATTTGCGACCAAGGTAAGGTTTCGAAGCTTCTGATTAGGAGCCCTCGAGCTGGATGTATACACAAATCTTGAAAGACCCTGTAAGCAGCTGGAACAACCTTGGGAAATCGGATTATAAAATTTCAAAGCAATGAATACCTAGCCAGGTAGCATCCTTATAGCGAGTATCCACATCAGCTTGAAACTGACGAGTGGTTCTTTTTCGTCGTTATCTCAATACTAGTAGACGTTGCTTCTAAATCCTTGGCCAGGCCCTCCGCAGCCATCTTCTTTTTCCGTCGTGACCTGAAGATAAAGTCAAAAAGAACCTTGGAATGTTGGAAACCCCCTATGGCAAGACCAAAATCCAAGGACCAAGCCTACTCCCGAAACTCTTCAACCCGCTCACCAAAGAGATTATCGCATTCTTTGCCCCTCTCATAATCCACTGACCAAAACACACCAGCAAATTGAACACACCAAATACAAAGACATGAAGTACCGTGTAAACCCCGAACAATATCCCTATTGCGGTAATTACTGCAAAAATATAGCCAAAGACCGCTGCAGCCCACATACCTACTCCACACGCCTTGGCTTCGGCGTCATCGTGGTCAGAAATATCATCGCACTTCCCATTCGTGTTCCCACAATTGTGACACCATGTCGTCACATCCTTGATTGGATAGCGTAGATTCTTTTTTGAATTCATCCCATGGAATTTCAATTAAAGGTTTTTGAAAAAGTGGATAAGCCTGCAGCTGGGTTGGGTTTGTCATGCTCGGAGCGTCATGGTATAAAAAGCGCATGTTTATCTCTTTCTTTGAAGGAATATCGGTCCCAGGAGCAGTAGTGACAAGCTCACACACCATAGAGGAAGCAGATTTTGGTATTGATAGGTGGAAAACATTGCTGAGTTTATTGATACCAAAATAGGACAAGAAAGTCTCGGGGGGGCCGAATTCAATTTGTAACCTAGGCGTATATTTCGGTTTGAGCATGTGCTCGAGCTTTTCCCGGACCCGGCTTGCCAGTATGTATCCTTCAACTGAGCGTGCAGTGTCATATTTGCTATACATAAGGGAAGTTCTGTAGATATATGCCATTCTGGACAACATCTCCATAACCTCCGGAGATGAAAGATTGAAAGCGGCGAAGTTGATGTTAGGATTGTAAATCAACTCCGAGTTGACATATTCCCAGATAGGATAGGCATTTGCGTAGCTCAAATCAGTCTGATTGAACCTGTCTTTGACAAGTGGAGCAAGGGACTGATAAAAGTTGCTGGTCAAGAGCAGAAGCTCATTTTGATCATTCGATCGAGGGTAGGCTTCTCTGCCTTTCTTGGCTTCGATACAGTCATCGACATGTGGGTCCTAGAAGCTATCAATATTGTTTTTGACTCGGAATGTACGTACATATATTGGATGAGTGTCATTATTTATTGATTTTGAAGGGTGATAATTGTTGTGATGCGTTTTCACCGGAGTTGAACCCTGAAGACAAACCACGGAGAAATGCAAGACCTGAGTTGATAATCATATCTTGCTCTGGCGCATCAGCAGATATTTGATGTTGGAAGATAAATCTGGATCGATATCGAGAATCTGAAACTCGGAGGTAGATAATAGGTAGTGATTATAAAAGAAAGCGCCGGTTGTATACGCGTCCGTGTCTCCTTGGTTGGTTAAAGTGATGGGCTCTTGGGATCTGATCGTCCGGTCTCCATGCTGCTGGAAAATGGAGGGACCAAGTATTCGTTCAGAACTATTCAAGTCCAAAATTTGAAAATAGGCCAAGAGTATGGCGAGCCATTTTCTCACGCCCATTTTGAACAAGTTAGTTCAAGTTGGTATTATGGTGATGATGAAGCGACTGTCTCAATATTCAAGTCTCGTAAAGAAATAGGTTCATTTCCATGTACATTGGCGGGCACCAGCATGTTTGGCCTTGAGGTGAATCAATACGTCAGTGTTTCTCATAAAAAACTCCATGATATGTGAACTTTGCTTTCTGGAGATGTGATTTCTCGTTTAGATTTAGGTTTACCTTTCCAGGCTTCGGCCAACACAGGAGTCAGCACGGTGGGGCATATTAAAATGGATCAAAAAATTCAATCAAATTCAAAGTCCATTATTTATGATTGAGAACTAGTCAGACTCAATTATTTAAGTATGAGAAAACAAAGGCGTTCTGTCTGTATAGCTCCAATTAGTAGTATTTGAATGGATGAATTGATAGAACATAGATTAGATCAGCAGGTCATCGGTGCCCAAAATAACATCGGAGGCCTCTCATGCAACTTCCATCCTCAACCTCTTCAAGAGTGAATTCATCATGACATCAAAACGGGTAGGTCTTTTCAAACAGCTGTTCCCTTGCTGCCTTCTCCGATACTATCCGCACCAGATTCCTCTTCACTTCCAATTATTACTTAACAAGAGATATGACTGACACGTGCCAGGTTGCGTTCAAAGTCCACGGTACTGTGCAAGGTAAGGGCCCGTAACTCAACTACCCGGATCTTATTATATTACATATCTTATCCCCGTGCCTCGTCTTTGCTAACAAGCATCTTCTAGGTGTCGGCTTCAGGTAAGACCACCAACTGCCACCATCCGATGACATCATATCACCGCCATATCACAATGCTTATTTTCTCAACAACTCAAACTAACTTGATCCAGAGATTTCACACAAAAATGTGCCACGGGATACAATCTGAAGGGTTGGACTCGTAACACCACTTGTGGACGTGTATGTGGCTCCTCGGGTCCTTAACACTATATGTATCTTCAACTCTATCAGTTACTAATACGAATTGCAGGTCGAGGGTGAAGTCCAGGGAGATGAAGAGACCATCAAGAAATTTATGCAGCAAATTGATAAGGGACCACGTCTCGCCCATGTGGTGAAACTCGAGAAGCGAGATATGGAGCCATTGGAGGGCGAGGATCGATTTTCAGTGATGCGCACGGGAGGATCCGAATTCGCATCAGAGGCTTGAAGTTGATTTGATGGCACTTTACCTCTTTCTCTTTCTCTAGGATCCAGTCTTTTATGAGGAACATTGAAATGTCCTATTTTGTTAGATATATCATCATGAATCCTGGACGTCGGAGCATAAGATGCCCAAAAGGGATGGAAATAAACAAGCAAGGCCCCGGATTGAAAGTGTATTAGTGCTCGTATATGGGACATGAAGTATATACATCGCTCCGCTATAAAAGTATTACCTAGTAGAGACTTACTCTTTCTCAAACCTGCTCATATTTACTTAGACTAGGAATAGTAATGTCGGCGAGTACCGGGAAATTAAATTACTGGGAATAGCAGACTCGTGACCGCCAGAATCCACCCAGCTCCAAACTGACGCCGGTGACGAAGCAGATCCCGGTGCCGTATAGTAGGCGACCGACATTTTCTCGGGATCGGTGACTCAAAAGACGCGATCTATACAGACACCGGGTTGAATTGGAGGGCGTACCCGACTCCTCCCGAGGTCACCTGCCTGGGGCAGAAAAAAACAGGTATGAGATGACGTTGTTCCTACAAAACTTCTGATTCCACTACAGAGATAATGGGAAGAGTATTTGTTTTACTTCTTGTTCGAGAAGGGTTTTTTTAATTGTTTCTTGCATTCTACCGGGCTGGAAGGCATATCGATGGAGACACTAGGTACATGGAGATGGGTGGGGACTGCAGGGATTCTTAGGTACCGCTATAGTGGCGATCACCTGGACCCCGTCGTCCAATGAGCATGGCGAGCTGTCAGCATGAAGGATGTCCGGGCTGGGCATGTACAATGAACCAATTCGAGAATAACCAGGAACAGCCGCTAAGATTGAGTTTATCTGCCATTTTTGGGTCTTTTTATGTTATCAAAAATTTTCAAGATCCATCAGGGGTCGGGATTTGTTCGGTGTTCGTTGGAAAGCGGAATGATGTAAATATAAAGAGCCTTCCTGACCACCTTGAGCCTCTACCTTCAGGGTTCATCATTTACCAATTACTCACTCTTCTTCAATCATACAACACATATTTGTCAAATTCCTAACCTATCACATCTCTTGAACATCATTGCCATGAGTTCAGTCTCGGTATTATCAACGACCTCCTTCCGGACCGCGACGCGTCCACAAAACTACATCTATTTGATCGCAAGAAGCTACTCGGGCGTGACAGTCGCCAACCTGCGCAGCTCACATGGTCTCAACACGCACACTTCACAATGGAACTACACTCCCAAGCGCTCAATCTCTTCAACTCCACAAAATCAGATCAAGGAGTTTTTTCCACCCCCACACACCCCAGGCGTGAAGGAGGTAAAATCGGCATGGGTACATCCAGTGTAAGTTACCTCAATGCTAACAGTGGGCTCAATAACATCAAAGCTAATTCCGCTATCAAGCTACAACGAAGCTCAAATGAAGAATGTCGCCATCGCGCATCGAGAGGCAAACAACTGGTCTGACTGGGTAGCTTTGGGTATGGTTCGTGTCTTCCGATGGGGTATGGACTTTACCACAGGGTACAAACACCCCGAGCCCGGCGAGAACCTTCCAGAGAGATTCAAAATGACTGAAAAGAAGTGGATGAATCGTTTTGTCTTCTTGGAAACAGTGGCCGGTGTTCCGGGTATGGTTGGCGGAATGCTTCGCCATCTACGCAGTCTCCGTCGCATGAAAAGAGATAACGGGTGGTATGTGACAATCAAACAATGAACAAAAATGAAGCCAAAATATGCTGATCAGCCAAAAAATAAATAGGATCGAGACTCTCTTGGAAGAGGCGTTCAATGAACGTATGCATCTTTTGACATTCCTCAAGCTAGCCGAACCAGGCTGGTTCATGCGCCTGATGGTTCTCGGCGCACAAGGTGTCTTCTTCAACGGATTTTTCGTTTCTTATCTTATTTCGCCTCGCATCTGCCATCGATTCGTGGGTTACCTTGAAGAAGAAGCAGTCATCACCTACACTCGTGCCATTGAAGAGCTTGAGGCGGGCAAGTTACCCGAATGGGAAGCATTAGAAGCCCCTCAGATCGCTGTGCAGTACTGGCAAATGCCAGAGGGCCAGCGCACCATGAAAGATCTCTTGATGTACATTCGAGCCGATGAGGCTAAACATCGCGAAGTCAATCATACACTTGGCAATCTGGTGCAGGCGAGCGATCCCAATCCTTACCAAACTTCATACCAGAATCCCGTCCAAGAACATCCGAGCAAGGGGATTGAGAACCTGAAGGGTACCGGATGGGAGCGAAAGGAGATCTTTTAGATTCTGGTCAATCTAAGGCGTTTACAAAAGCATATGGGGGTATTTTGTTTGTTTCTGCATGGCGTTGGAGGATTGAAAGCGATGATAGACACTTCTCTTCTCTTGTTTTAAACAGCACTTTTATGTACAGTACATAGTTATGTGACCCAATGAGAAATAGCGCGGACCACTCAAGAGGTTTTCTTGGGACGCGGAATTTGGGACGAAAACTGCACAATCGCCAACGCGGGGCGAAGGGGAAAAAAAAAACATTTTAATCTTAAAATAAAAGATTAAAATAAAATCAAACATTATTAATAAGATTTTAAACATTAAATCCGAACCTAACTCAACACGGCAACTCAGCAACATTTCGCTGCAATTATCTATGGATCCTATTTTCTTCTAGAAGCTATTAAAGCCACATATCTCCTCCACACTCTGGAATGGTATTTGAAGCAATAAAATCAAACAAAATCCAGTTCATTGACGATTATTTGTTGTTAATTTGCCCCTGCATCGTTGTCACACATTAATCTATTGTCTAGGTGCTTTCGTATGTATTGCCCCTTTACGGGGTAGTTAGCCCCCGTTGGCGTATTAGTTAAGGGAGAACACGCCCCTTTTATAGCCCAAAGAAGATTCTCGGCCGTCGATCGTTCACGTCTCATTAAACATCCATTGCGGTCCCTCATTTCAAGTCGAGACGTTTACTGTGGTCCAGACTGATTTGTGTCCTTTATGACCACCTATTGCGATCATTCTTTATTGTGTTCTCTAGTCCAGACATTTTTTCCTAGGGCGTTTGGACTGATCAAATACATACCCTCACCCCCACGTTGAGCCGAATACCAGTGTGCCCAAGCGGTGCGACAAGAGTTTCAGAAACAGACACCTTCCCCCCATTTACGCCAACACAATGGACGAGCCACAATCCGCAGAAGTTGATGTGTCATCGCTGCCTGTGCGTTCTTCGTCGCCTTCACCATCTATTCCTGCCACGCCAGCTATATCCGCATACTCTTCGCCAGACCGCACCTTCTCCTCCGTCTCGTCCCACTCTGCTTCCTCCGCGACCTCTGCCGATGCTCGCTCCACAATCTCAACATCCTCTCGGCGCCATGGATATATCCGTGCCTTGGGAGCTGAGTTCTCTAGCTCGGCCCGTCACCGGGATAGTGTTATGAGTCTGGGCAGTATTGCCCATTTGCAATATTACTTCGCTCGCACGGGGCTATTAGACGGGAAGACGGGCCGAGGCAAGGAGTTGAAGAAGAAGAATGGCGAGAATGTGCCCCGATTGTTGATCACCCCGAACCAGGCAAATATGGATGATCAGGACTTTGTGGCTAGTCCATCCGACATGACTGACTCGCCGGAGTTTGATCCAAACTTTGACGATGAGGAGGGGGAGGTCATGCTACCTCCCACCGTCAGTACCTACAGCATTAAAACACACCATATCCCCCCTCCGCCAGACGTGGTCTCTCTACGCCGGGATCTGCAAGTCGCATTGGATAAAGCAGAGAGTAATATTGAAGCGATTGAGAATGGCGTTGAGCCGCCACCCCGCGAGCCGATACGAACTAGCCTATCGCCCGGGGACGTTCCTGAGACTTTAGAAGATGAATCCTCACGGGAAGCACCGACACCACAGACGAAGGAGGAGGCGCAAGGCATGTGCATTCTGGATGATGTTACGTTGGCGATTCGCGCCGCGAAGATCTATTATACTACGCACCCGCACCCTGATCGTCTCGCTTCCATAAAAAGTGAGCGCGATATTCGACAGGAATTGTTCCAAGTTCTAGATGCATTGAAACGCTGGGCAGCTCGGCACTTTGCCTGTGGGCTGCGACCCGAAGAACGTGATGTGATCCAGGGTTGGATTTCTGGGGTTCGAATAATGCTAGTTAGAGAGAAAGCACTAGAGGATCTCGAAGCTCAGGAGCGAGAGAATTGGGACTGGGCTCGCGGCGACTGGACTGGACGAGAACGGTCCCGCGAGGAATCATTCCTCCGAAGCTTGATGCCTGGTGGCCATACTTTACCCGAATGGACTGCTATCGAAGATGATGCTAGCAGTGAAAGTTTGCCAACCCCGTTTCTTGAACGTTTTAGAGATGGTCGGATCCTGGTCCAGTTACACAACATTGCGGTCAAAAAGTCTAAGCGGCCATTTGGAGATATTAAGGCTTACCATCAGGATATCGCAAAACCGTACCGACAAGCGGAGAATCTACGGTTCTGGATCAAGGCCGCGGAATTGCGGTGGGAGCTCCGGTTCCAGGTTGATGTGATGGGCGTTGTACAGGGCAGTGATACGGCCTGGAGGCAGTTCGATAACGCAATGCTAGCGTGGTGCAGGACTGTTCGTGAGGAACTGGTACGGGATTGGCAAGCAGCCAACCCTGGACGCCCGCCTAGCGCGGGTCTAATTTGACGTGGGTCAGCTTGATTGATTGAATGAAGGCAGGTTGACGTGGATATACATCTCGGCTTCTTTATGACTGCCTGTTCTTTCTTTTCGTGATTTTTTCCTTCTCGTTATTCATCGTTATGGGCTCTTGGCTAGATACCCCTGAATTGCCTTTTGCCTGTCTCCACATCCGGTGTTGGTCTCATGTTTTATTTTCTCCGATTGTCTGGTTCAATTCGGAATCCCGTTGCATTTGTTTATCGAAAAGGGGAAATTGTTTTGAACATATTGCATAAAGGAGCAAACACATAATATTTGGGTATCTTGGGTTTCGGTCTTTGTTTAGGTCTTGTGTACAATTTGTGTGTACAAGTCTAACCTGATTTTGTCTCAATGAACCTTTCAGCAAGTCTAAACTTAGCTGCATAGAAAGTGGAACAAACTGCACTATCATTTCATAGGACAACTCTTCATAGAAACTGTCTTGAATTTGGGAACAAAGAACTCTATGTAGAACTTGCCGATGTCCACGACTTTTACAAACCAACTACTGCATAGTTCCAGCCCAACAACTCTATTCCTGTACATGAGCTAAACACTGTGGACAATCTATGCCCTAAGACAATGGTAAAATAGAAAGGTAATGTTAGGTCTACTACTCCCTACGGCGTACATGGAATCTATAGTTCGTTGTACACAAAAACCCTTGTACAAGTATACGTACGGGACGCATTTAGAACCCGTGGTCCGTTAGGTAGATTAGACGCTAGGAGCACATGGTCCTGACCGAAGCCCCTTGAAATGAGAGCTACGAGCTAGGGCCTAGTGTCGTGGAGCAGGAATTTAATTTAATTGGATCCTGTGAGTATAGGAGACCACTCTGTTGTTGTAGATTCAGGTATCAATTAACTTGGAACAATGGATCTCATGGGCAGCTACCATTATGTTCAAGAATAAGATATAAGATGACTGTAAGATTGGGGTTAGCATCATAGTACAGATCTGATTCAGCGTCTCATGCAACTCAACGGCCCCAAAAGGGCCATGATTTCATCTGATCGCCGGCGAGTGCCGATCCCTTGAATTACATACCGAGGGGGTAGCGAGGTACTTGGTGCCCCATAGTAAAGTGGGTGGTGGGCCATGTACCCCGTTTCTTTCTGCAGACTACAACGGGCGATAGTACGTACTGGCCACTTCATCCCTCGTTATTTCTTGTCTCAAGTGATTGCGGCCCAATACATAAGATAGATTGCATATTCTCCCTTGCCAAAAAAAGAGGAAAAAGAAAAAAGGAACCACCTCAAATTCCTCTTTGCTATTCTTTCTATCTCGCTTCTTGTCATGTAACCCATTGTTTGGTTCTCTCTATTTGATCCACACCAACCACGAGAAGGGGCCCCCTCTGATATTACCGAACAAAACGAAACATTCCTCGTCCATCCCTGCCTGCATTTTGAATTCGCGGCGTCTTTGCTAGACTCCCGTGCTATATTTTCTTTCTTTTGCTTTTCTTTTCAATCTTGCCCCGGGCACTGTACCTATGCATGCCACAGTCGACGATCCATTTTCCTCTGCGACTGACATCGCAACGCACCCAGTGTCCGTTCAGTCCGCATCGCCTCCCCCCGCTAGCTCCAGCTCCCCCAATGAACACGGTCCCCTCCGCCGCTTAAAGTCCAAATCCTCCTTGTGGAGTATAGGAAGCAGTAACCACGAAGACGAGCCCGCCTCCGAACCATCCAGTGCTGAGAAAAACGCCGGTAAACAGTCTATCTTCCGCCGCTTGTCTCCCGCCCTCGCGGCCCGGGTGAAGCAGCTCGACGGCAGCAATAAGCTGACCAGCGCGCCTCGGCATGCTGGCGCCATCGGTCGGATTCCAGAAGAACATCTGAAGGAACTTGATAGTCTTCACAAGGACCTGTCGATTAAAGTTGAGAGGAGAGGTCAGGCGTGGAACGGTGTAACATTTACTTCCCCGGTATCAACAACATCAACAGAAGCCTCAAAACGAAGCGCGTCAAACAGGCTCGAATTACCGTCGAAAGATCTTCTACAGGAGTTTGCCGAAGCGTGCGAGAAAGGGACGAATTATACTGACGCGGTTGCGGTCTTTGACGGTCCAGAACAACCTGTTCTGGCCGTTGCTCAGTCTCCGGTAACTGCCTCAGACCCAGATCCAGAGATAAGTGAGCCGCCGACATCCATGTCTGTGGTAGAGCCGGCCCCCGCGCCGTTGCGCGATGTTCCCCAATCAACGCCCCTGCCCGAGGACGAAGCCCAGGATACCCGGACCGACTTCGAGAAATATGTCGACGATACGAAACGCAGCGAAGAACAGGCCGAATCTGCCCCGGAACCCCCACCTAAAGATGACGCCCCCTCCTCTCCTACATACGCGGTCTCCTCTTCCTCAAACACACAATCTTATTTCAACCCAAATGGGTTACAACGTGCAGATTCAATATACTCATTTTCCCGTGCCTCCTTCAGCAACCAACTGTCTCAACTCACGTCAATTCCTCTGCCACAACCTGGCGCTTTAGAAACAAGTATCGGGAACATCGCTACGGCCCTTGCTGCCGTTCGGGCTTTGAATGGTGCTGCAGACCAAATTCAGATCTGGATCCGGAAAGCCTCCGATGTGCTGAGCGGGCTAGATTCGGAAGATGATGTTGAATGGGCAGCGGCGGGTGGTCGTGAGGGACTGGAAGGAGTGGATAAGGCCATTACACGCTTCGAATCATTGGTCAACGTATACGTGAAAGCCATCGAGAATGTACAGCTTCGAAAAGACATTTCCAGCGTCGATTCTGAGAATCTGAACACTATTGTCAGTCAGATGGAAAGCATTTTACACAACTGGGCACAAATTAAGATCAAGCTGCGGGGTGTCAAAGCGCAAGTTGAACTCGCGATGGAATGGGAAGAATTGTGGTCCATTGTTCTGGGTGATGTGGGCATGGAGATTGATAATCTTAGCGGCATGATTTTCGAGATGGAAGAGAAAAGACACCAGGCCCTTCTTGACAACGGCGAGACTGCTGGTGGTCTTGATATTAACGAACTTGAGACCATTGTTGAGGAATCACCTACCAAGGGCCGATCCCCTGCGAACAACCGGCTGAGTCTTGGACCTATCTTGGCTGCAGCTTCCGGCACACCTGTCATAAAAACCCCGCAGGATGATTCTAGCCATTCGAACCTCATGGCTTTGTTTGCACGAATGCAACCTCTGCGGGCTTCTTTGGATTTCTTACCCATGCGACTATCCATGTTCCAATCTCGTGCCGAGAGGGTCTTCCCCAGTGCATGTGAAGAGCTTGATGACCGTCGAACTCGCTTGGAAAAAACCTATAAGGTGCTGGAGCAAGACGCAGAGGCTTTACGAAAGGAGCTAGGCGAAGATAAATGGATTATAGTTTTCCGCAATGCTGGTAGCCAGGCACAGAAGATGTTCGATTCGGTTGAGCGCAGTATTGCGAAATTGCAGGAAGGTCTGGAAAGCAACGCGCAGGTAAACAACCCTGGTAGCTTGACGAAGCGGATTGAGAACTACGAGGCGAAGAAGATTCACTACGTGCCCGCTATTGAGCGCGTCATCTCGATCATACAAAAGGGTGTCAATGACCGTTTGACAGTCAATGGCGAGGTTTTACGCTTATTATCTGATATGACTTCGCGGACGGACGCATTGAAGGCTAGTCTGAAAGTGATGGACTACTCTCTTGAGGACGTACAGATTGTCAAGGGGCAGCAATTAAGAGATTCCATCTCCAGCATCATTACGATGGATAGCCCAGCTACGGGCAGCGCCATTGATACGCCTGGGAGCTCCCCTGCATCATCGGTGGTTCTGAGTGGCAATGGATATAAGGGCGCCTCGACACCTCTCGGTGGCTCCAGTCGTCGCGAAAGCTCTGTGGGTAGCGCCACAGCCCGTTCAGCTATGTCCCGTCGGTTTTCGGGTGTGCCACAACCTGCAACAACCATGACAGGTCGCAAGTCCTCTATTCCCAAACCATCAGGTCTTTCGTCTCCAACACCAGGAAGTTCACACTATGCCGTCACACCCACGCCAGCTGGACGCAGAATATCTCGCGTTCCGCAACCATCATCCATACCCAATCGTCCAAGATGGAATTCTAGCACCAACACAAACGACTTGGATACCGGTCATAATTATAGTAAGCCTCTCGGTACTACAACTCCTAATGGATATCGTAAGAGTTCTGCCCCGACGCGTACACCTCGACCAGCTTCAACTGCCGCGTTCCGACGAGATTTGTCTGCCTCGCCGGCACCCAGTGCTGGCCGATCAATCAGTCGCATCTCAAATCGCTTCGCATCCTCGTCTCGGAGCCCTGTGCGCAATGCTTCCTCTCCCACCCCTGCCCGTTCCTCTTTGCTCGACCCGCCACCATATAGCCGTCTTCGTCGGCCATCGAACATGTCCAGCGCCGCTACTGCAGGCATGACAAATACCCCTCGCAGCCGACAAAGTTTTGCCGGGGTAGGCTCATCATTCAGCCGTAGTGTTTCTCATAACCAAGGCCCAGATGAGAGTCCTAGCAAATCTATGCGTCCCGGCACAGCACTTGGTCATTCCGGCAATCGACGAACAAGTCTACTTCCCTTGCCGAAGCGCAATGACAAGACAGCTACGGAGGAAAAGCTTGATACCCGCCCACGTTGGCGAGCATAAATTCTCTATATTTTCCCCATATGTTCCCCGCCATTTCATCATCTTCTTCTTCTTCCTCCTATCTCTTTCCTCTATTTACGAGCCACCTCCTCTACACCTTCTTACCTCACCTCCTTGTGTTCTTTCTATCAACCTATTTTTATGTCTATTTCTCTACTACTGCATTGCGCCAGGGGCTTCTTTGGGCTGTTTACAAGCCTACTGGAGCACAAGGGCCGAACATGATATTGAGGGTTAGGTTTTGCGTGATATCCCCCCACTGTTGCATGGTATGGTCTGAGCGTTAGCTTCAGTTTTTCTCTTCGGGTTTTAGTTGGCTTCTCTTTCATCTCTGTGAATATTATCTCTTGTATTTTACCTCATTACTTATCTTAGGGAATGGATCTTTACTGTCAAGTATAAATTGGCCATGCTTCTCGTGCTCATATATAACGGCAAGTTTGAAGCCGTTCACCTCGTAATTTCATAAAATGAGCTCATATCTATCCAAAAATTCGTCGTCTATTTATTTACATCTAATTACCCAACTCACGTCCAAAAATCAACGCATCGACTAATTCCTCGCTGTTGGCCAATCGCGCAGCCTTAGGAACTCGTCCAATGACGTTGAATCCAAGTTTCTCCCAGATGCGAATGGAAGCAGGATTATTCGCAAACACCAGATTGAACACAGAGTACTTGTATCCCTGTACGATGTCAGATTAGAACAGATCCTTCAAGAAGGTCATAAATGATGAAATAAGAAAGACATACCAATTTCGGCGCAAGTTCCAAGTATGTCTCGCCCATGGTCATTCCAACACCCTTCCCACGAGCAAGGGTAGTAGTCAAGAACCCAGCATTGCAGATATGGGAGCAACGACCTATACACAATTAGCTCAAAACATCTAAGAGAACTCGAATATCTATAGATGGAGTCCCTCAAACATGATATGGCAGGATCAACTAGAGAAAGCCAAGCAACTGAGAACACTATACATACCAGGATAGTTCGGCTTAATATAAAATGTTCCCAAACACACCTTCTCCCACTCCCGTCCCTCTCTCAATCCATCGCCTGCATCATCCAAACCCTCGTCACCATCCAAAACAGCAACAACAGCAAACGTACCAAACCAATACTCCGCAAACTGCTCCAGCCCCATAACCTGTTCCATAGGATACGTAGCCCCGCGCTTGATCTCAGCGCTGAACTCCGCATGCAAGAACTTGATTAGGTCCTTCGGAACGCTGGAGGGCCCCTTCGTAATTGGATAAAGGGTTACAGGTGCAGAGTTGGACTTTGGGAGCGTTGCACGGCGAGGCGTTAGAGTTCCTGATGCCTGTGCATCTTTGTGTGCTTGGGGTGGGACTGTGTGGGATGAGGGGTCTTCTAGCATTGCGGGCATTTTGGATGGGTGGATGAGACTTTAGTTGTGGTTGGGTCTGGGGCTTATGGGTTTGTATGGGGGATTTGAGCTAGGTGATAGGTCAAGTTTTGACAGGCTGAGGTTTTTCAATGCTTGGATGTTGAATTGATGGTTTTCTGCGGTTATATACATCTTAGAGTTTTGGGGTTGAGCGTTATCGGGGGAAGCTTTTTTGGCTGAGTCATCATGTAATTGTAGGGCGTGGATCTCCACATCTCAATGTTCAACTCGAAGTGGGAAGGGCCTCAAGATCTGGAATGGATCGTGAGAGAAGAGACTGGACTGTTTTCTTGGGTCTGTATTCACATTTTTTGGTTCAAGGCTTGCAGAATGATATCCATCGAGGAGGGATGATCATGGTATTCAGGTTGGGATGCTAATAAGTCCGAGGTCGGAGGGTTGCACAATAATGAATGCACTGAGTAGACATATGCATACCAGAGCATCATGGTCACGACTCGGATGGATATATATTTGAAGTTCAGATGATGATTTCAAAAAGTTGGCTACCTCAGATACTCGAGCATGCCAGTGCATCGGATACAACCTAACACCAGGAAGAATCTGTTCAAAAATAGTGCTTTCATAACCCTAAGTCTGATTTCGCTATCATGGGACTGTAAATTCATCGGACCTGTGTGAGCACATTTGGTCTTCAAGTTGAGGAGAGCCTGCGATATATCAGCTTCCAAGACTCAAGGTATGTCAACAATAATCCGAATAATAAATTGATTTAGTATAATATTTATGGATCATCGATTCCAGAGGTGGATGAAACGTGATCCTTGGGGATTAAAGCTATACACAACCTTCATACCAAGCGCTCAACAGACCCACCCCCCACGCGTTGTTTTCTTCTATTTAACTATCAACAAATCGCTGGCGTATGATTGTGGTAGGCATAGGGTATGTTCTTGTGTAGGGAGTCGGGGTAGTGTTTTTGTTAGATTATTGAGTATCGGAATCGCGGTGTACTTTGCTAGGAATAGATGTGAATCGAGCTGGCTTGCACTGTAATATGAGGAGCCTGTGTTTGTCTCACTATACGAGAGATAGTTCAGTTCGTTAGGTGCAGTCAGTAAGAGAAAGGGTTCTTCGGTTTTGATTGAGTATTCGGGAGTGACGGATTTTCAGGCATAATATATCTACCAGCGTGACTGTGGAAGACATGCCCAGACATTACCTCTGCCTAGATGCATGACACGGCATACCAGACTCCATGTTCAAGGTGCCTTCTTCTTGTTCTTTCTCCCTCTGAAATGATAGGCCAACAAGGACTGTTTAGACTTATAGTCTCTGCGATTGTTTGTCTCTGGTCATGTACAAGTGGAAACAGCGAAATATACTTGGGGAGCAATAAGCGTCCATTAGATGTTACCGGTGACACCATTTGAGAATGAAAGGTGCAGTTTGTCCTGCTCAAATCGAACTAACACTTCACAAATAGAGTCAAATTCGACGTTCAGAGTCTACTAAGGTACTTTAGAGTACAGTTTGGCTTGGATTTAGCAATAACTCGTTCAAAAAGACTGGCCACAACAAACATAACAGCGAGTATACTTACTTCGCACTATTTTCCCATTTCGCACATTTCCACATTTCCCTCGCACTTCGTACTTTGACCAGAAGCCAGAACTCACCCACAAGCCTCTCAGATACCACCTACCACGGATCTATCCGGCTACCAGCGCCAAGAGAGAGCGACAGACCAATGTACATGCATCTGCAACCTGCAAGCTATCACACGACTCAGCCATTCACTGAGCACCACATGGGCGGGTCGTCTCGGCCTCGCGCCGGCCCCCAAATATGCAACATAGCGGAATTGGAACAACTTGGGATCACCGCCCCAAGCGAAGATGAAACCCACCCACGATCAACTTTAGCGAAGTGTTAGACATTTCAAACAGGGACTGGTACATATCCCCCGGTTTGGGGCCCTGTAGGGGGCCACGTGGATCTACCGGGTGTTTCACGATACGCTATAATTGCATCTGGCGCACGGTTCTATGGGATTCGGCATGGTCAACATCATAGGCGTTCCTAGTAGCCCTAGTCTCTATAGAAGGATATTAACCCCTCGTCATTTGGCCCCGATGAGGCTTTTTTAGAACCTTCACCGATGTTAAAATATCTAAAATTGTGATCTTTTGAAAATCTTGAAACCGCCGGATGTCTTGACGTAATGTTGCTTGGGAACCACTACTCACAGGAAACTACACCTTATTTGGATGTATAATGCGAGGTTGGAGTACTGCATACGCAAGAGCCTCTGACAGCTAAGATCTAAACATAGACATAAGTAGTTTGGCAGAAATCATATACTATTACTGAGTTTATGTCACCAACTTTGAATCTGCGAACTTATTTGCTCCTACAGAGGCATTCCAAGGTTGCCTGTTGTATGCTCTATATGAGTGCTTCCAGGATTTTTGGCCCAAGATACGGGTTCTTTGTTTTTGAATCCAGTGGTACAGTTTGCTATAGGTACACTATCAAGCAGCATGGCGCCGGACTTTGGAAGAGCACTGACTCCGAGACTAAAATGGTGGCTGGTGGATTCGGTACCCTTGCACGCTCGTACATTTTTGACATATTGAAAATGGCCCCCGCATGATTTTCGGCTGCCTCGGGGGCCATGGTGATCGACAGAAGCTTGCGAGCTTCATTAACGAGTTAATATTAATGGAAGGATGCTCAGCTATCAGAACCAAATTCATACTAGTGGTTTCGGGACAATGCAAATCCAATAATAGTCCAATGTTGCAAGGAATAGCAGGAAGGAGCATTTGAAATGCAATCCTTGCAAGATTCCTGAAAAGCCACAACCATGGCATCTTTAATAATATACTTTCATAATAGATTGAAATCAGGCCATGCCGTAGCACGCGAAGTGGCCCAATACTTACAATTCTTGTACAGCTTACGCTCCATTATTACAACGAGAAGAAATAGAGCCATTAAACTAGTTCAAGCCGTGCATTTACTTATGTACAAAGTGGAGCGTACTAGACGGGTCAATCTCGACCAACGTACCAAAGATGGGATCCATCGGGGAATTAGGACGACAAGCGTATCAAGTACGTATGCACGCTATTCCCCGTATAAAGGAATTTTTCCAAGATCGGGGAGATGTCTTAATCTCCGCGGAGCATGTTTTTCGGCTATAAGGTCTTAGAGAGTGAGAAAGTTGGAAATATCGCATCAAGGCCGCCAATCGGCTGACATTGTCCGCCATGCTCACTCGGGGTTCAAAGAGAAAGGGTACCTAGTCGGTGTATAGGTTGCTTGGCTGAAAAGCCATGGAGCAAATCAGGATAAATATTCATATTTTCGGTGATAAAAGCCTTGTCTGGAAATCAGTACACTCAGAGCCTTGTTTGTCCCGGCGTTCCAAACGGTGATCCGAAAATCTTGGCTCAGGGAATCAATCGACGAATAGAAAGGAATTTGCGCGTCTGACGCACAGACACTGACCCGTAAATACAGAGTGTCTTTCGTTTTGAGCTCTTTGGCGCTTTTTCCAAGTGTGGAATATGTAATACCGATTCATTAGTGGGTTCCGGACCGCATGGTTTACACTGCGTTAGTTAGCGATCTTTCCGGAGACAGGCCGAACTGACCAGACAAGGGCTCACATCACCTTTTGGCCCCATAATTTACGTGGGTCTCTTCGTGATTGTTCTCCGCATCAACGGCAGAGCTCGCACTCGGAAAGCCTTACCTAAGGGGAATCTGAACCCCATTGGAAATACAAATAAGTGCGAAAAGGAGGCTGGTTCAATAACCATGGTGTGTGTGATGTATCCAGTAGCCTTGTAGAAAATGGCTGAAGAGGGCAACAATTGGAGTCTTCAACTCCCACAATAAGGGGCCGAACTGCGCAATGTAGCGGTATTTGGGCGGGAATTAGGGTGAATTTTTACCTTTGATGTTCTTGAATTATCCCGGGATTTTCAAGACTATTTTCGGGCGAGGGATCATTAGGTGGTATTACTCCGGACTTATGATTACTGTTATGTAGATTTAAAGCTACACAATTTGGTACAGTATCTTTAATTGCCAATTCTTGCCAAATCTCAAGTGGCCCATATCCGAACCCAAAGCAAGTCAACGGGGCCCCAGTTTGCTTGCTTTTTGGCCCCAGGGGGACCCCTACGCGTAGTTGACACGCAACCCCTTATATACCGGTTTAACTGCATTTGTGCTAGCTGCAATAAAATGAATTAAAAAGTCTTCCAGCGCACTGGTTTCCATATTGGTTATTGAGAGGGGAAAAAAAGCAAATATCATCTGTTCCATGGAACTATGTATCCCGTTCGGAAATACACGTACATGCATACCTACACTACAGAAGTCGACCTAGTGTGGATGTCGACATGCCCCGCCAATAATCGTTCGTGCGAACATAGGATACAGGAATGTTTAAATTTGGCCAGACCAAGCAGGAAGAAAAAACAATACAATCTTTAAATTTTGAGTGGACCATCTATTTTCACTGGTAGTGCAGGTGACTATTCTGTATACACATGGTTGCGAAGCGAATCAACCCACTTCTCATGGCCCTCGGGAAGCCCAAGGGTCTGCAGGTACCCCGCCCAAAATCTCGCTTTTAATTCCCTGCCGAAGAAGTGGGCTTGAAGATCCATTGCAATGTGTACTCGTTGTCTTGAGGCCACACCGATTGACCTGTGGATTTAATTTGATTTCAATTTCAATCGTTTCAATCGGGGACTCCGATGTTGCAATGCATAATTAGGCAATACTTAGTCCCCTGACGTTAGACTTGATACGCGGCTTGAACAGGTGGCAATGACCCAAGAGAATGGGTTGCAGATCTAGGGGGTTTTTGGTTTAACTGTTGGGAAATTTCACCCTCCCAGTGGTGGATGACTGCCAACTTAATGTTTCAAAAAAAGCGTACCTACATTAGCGCCAGGATCGGACATGCCGTAGATAGTTATCGGCATGGCAGCGTGGCAAAGTCCCGTTGGGTAAGATTCGTATTGATTCTCGGATACGAAAATGTATGGGTGAGCAGAACAGAGTAAGCCATTCATATCATGATGCTGACTGTCTATATACTCCGTAAGCCGTCCACTGTACGTCCTTGTTGTTCTAGATCGGGCACTATGTACCGAACGGGCATACCGGATGGCTGCTATATACGATGATAAAAATCGAAAAGTAAGATCGGCATTGAGTTTTCAATACATTTTCTTTTCTTTTTTCTCATGCAGATCTATGTCAGAAAATAGTAGGGGTGCTTCTTGGCTGCTAATAATTTAGATTGAAGTGAAATTAGGGCACGCTGCACGCCAGATCTGAGGAGCTACTGCACGAACGGTCACGTGTGCTGCAACAAGGATTATAACCTGGATCAGGTAGAATAGCAGGCTTGAAGAAAAGAAGCGCGAAGGGTAGAAGTCCAATATGGTGACAGGGGTTGGTTGCTGGTCAAGAATAAAGAAAGGGGCTGGGAATTGGGACTTCATTTTTTGAATCTCGAATGGATAAAATGCTTATTTATGTACTAGTAATAAGTGCGGAGGTGGCTTCTTATTTATTGGAGCATATGGAATTTCAGATGGATTCTGGATTTTATCGGCCCGCAACTCAAGCCCACCAAACCCAGAGCTAAGGGTGATCCCTCCGAGATCCTTGCAACCTTGTGTTTATATACTGCATGCCAAGAAGGGTCCTTCTGCGGATGATACCTTGCCACCATTGTTCGAGCTTCTTATATCAGATATATCTAAGTAGGCAGGAGAAGGAGAACTTCAGCTTGGGAATCAAGAAAGATATTGCTTTTTTTTAACCTCCAAAGTTAGAAAGAAGCCCCAGGGGAACATGATGAAACCCCATGATCATGCAAGTTAAAGGAAGAATAAAAAGGAAGAAAAAAGAAGCCAATTCAAAGACAGAATAAACGCCGGTCTGTACTTTCAGATAGAAATGAATTACTTAGAAACCGCGCCCGCGGCCACGGCCACCACCACCACCACGACCCCGGCCGCCGCCTCTGCCACCTCCGCGGGGACCTCCACGGCCACCACGACCACGGTCGGTTTCCTTTCGGGCCTTGTTCTTTGGTTTGGGTGCGTCGTCAACGAGTAGGGTATCGAGAGGCAAGCTATCAGGAAGGATGTAATAGCGAATTGTTGAGCCACGGATGTTGATAGTCTCAAGTGAGATAGGATCACGACCCTTGGGGGTCATCTTGACGGTGCGGAGGGAGGTGTTCATCTGGGGTGACACAGCAGTAATTGTGCCATGCATAATAGTGCCTGAGTTTTATTCAATTTGGTTAGACGCTTTGATCTTATAGAATTTGAGGTGTCGGGTATTCAATGAGTGGGCACTGAGATGCAGAAGTCTATAACCCAATGAAGCTGGCGCAAGCACTCACCATTCTTGAGCTCAATGGTCACCGTCTCATTGGCACATTTCATCAAAAAGCTAGTTGAATGGTCAGCTCCAAGCTCGAGGAAGATATTTCAGGATGGGATGCGCGTGGTGGAATCTCGGTCCACGACGCAGAATTGGAAGGTGACGTACCGGACGAGCTTCATTGTGGATATATTGAACTCGTAGTGTTCGTTTCAAAGGGTATTAGGGAGGTCCGAGTGGCTTCGCAAGGTCTTGGTGGGGAAAGATCTGTGAGCAACCAACGCGGGTTGATGATGCGGTTCAGATTACAGTGCAGTCTCGGCCAGTAACACGTGACCAAAAATGAAAATCATATCACGTGACTCTTTCTTTGTGTGCTTTGTTCGTCTTGGCCATTGGACTGGTCTCAGTTGATTTACATTTCCACCACCCAAGGAATTTACTTTCGGGCATTCTATACCAGAATGCTTTTGATAAAGTGTGTCTAGTTTCGCGACGAGGCAGAGTCCCTTGGATCCACTATGGCGTCCTTATCAATAGCTGTCCAGAGTATCTGAGAACTGGGTTACATCTCCACGGGAGCTTTGTGACATATGTGGAGCTCAAAAACCATCGATCTGCCGTTCTGCATAACCAGGCTTACAGAGGCCGTCCACTAATAGCGAGGAGTTTGAAATATGGAACTGGCGTTATACTCCAGATGTATAATGTACGGAGTACACTGCACAAGCATCAAACGGTGTCTTCGACCCACCTGCCAAAATCCTGATGCAAACTGTCGCGAATACAGTATTGTCCGTCTTGGAATACATGACATCACTGATACTTTTTTAATTTCCTTTTCTTTTTCTGATATCTAGTGATGGACATGTTTTCTCTACCGGTTTGATGCTACTTTCTGCGTCCTTGTGTCCCAGTCAAGTCAATTTGCTCCACTTTTTATGACTTGAGCGGAGTTCCGACCCAGCCTTCCAGAGAAACGCTGGTAACAATTCAAATGTTTGATGTTTGATACACGATACCATTTTACCGGGGATAGTATGGGTAAATTTCACCAAAGACTGACTCGCAAGCCAGCCTGCCCATTGCAGTATTACCAGAACTCGTTTACGCCGTGTACGCTGTACGGATGGGACAAGGCTCGGTCGGAGGTACCGAATTTCTGGGACGACCGTGCATATTGATCGAGTTTTCTCGGACTATTTAGCAAGCCATCCAGCCTGGAACAATACAGGGACGACCGTTTGGCATGCCCAACTTTGGATATGTATTCGGGGCAGTATCAGACTTGCCATGCAAACGGCGGAAATAAAAGACCCAGGGCTGTTTGACCAGGAATCTATCATGCGGATCCCAAGCCCTGAATGTGGAGAGAGCCGGTCGATCTCGAGTTGAGCCGGTAGTCTCCCGAGGCGCCACTCCCCGGTCCCGCCATGACAAATCTACACAGGCGCTAATCGTAATCGTCCGCCCCCGGGTCTGCCCTTGTCATAATTAGCATTTTCTTTTTTCGGATTATGAGTCGGTACCGCGATGCCGGTTCATTGAGAGTGAGCTCCACTTTTAGTGTTACAGGGGTCACAGCAAACCACATGGGCACCGGGATGCTGGGACCTTGCGTTTGTGGCTCAACTTCGACACCATACCTGTATTCGCACGAGGGAAACTGATGCGAGATTGGCCACATCATGCCTGGTGTGGATTCTGTTTGATTTGATGAAACCGAGTTCTCTATTTTCTAACATGTGAACAAGACTGGCCACAAATGTACCCACTGATGATTCGACACTCAATATCTGTACGGAGTGTCCGTATGTACATTGTACATACTTCGATGGACGCGGATCGATGCTTCCGAGTCCCACCTTTCTTGAAATCTGGATTTTGAAAATCAAATGCACTCCAGACTCCAGATCGGACTCGTCGATACTTTCGGCCAAAATATATTATTGGTGATGATCTGATCCTACTTTTCTAACGGCGCGTTCGTGGGGGCCAAAGACCGCGCAACGAGGGTACGACGGAAATGTCCACCGTGGCTCATCGGATCTCTTTTGTCTCCTATCCTTCTGTGTTTTCTATTTTCTATTTTCTATTTTTTTTTTCAAGTGACGGATTACTTGCGAGGCCACCGCAAATGGCGGCCTGAATGAAAAGCCACTAACTTTTCTGGACCTCCCATGTCAGCCACATACAAGGCCAGCGTCATGGCCCCCAAAACGAATCAGGGCGCCCCATTTCCCTCAATGGGGCTAAAAACCCCACTTCGATTTTTTTTTTTTTTTTACTGCGAGAAGCTCCCCTAATTCTGGACAAGGATCATTACACGCCCTGGCCCCATGGGCCAATCCGTCCCGAGCTTTTCCTATGTTTCCAGTACGGAACATATAGGCTTCAGCCTAACAACGGAGGTTCCGGTGTCACCTGTGGGGGTCAAAAAACCCAAGTGTCTCTCTCCTCGATAGTACCAAGGGATCCACCGCTGAAGATCATAGGATCTTGCGTCCCCCTACTTTCTCGCACTATATCAGATAGGAAATGATTATACAGCTCTTGCCGTGTAAAAGCAGCGATCCAAAGCGGCATTGCCCCAAGTGTGTTTCAGGGACAACAATCCCACCCAACCTATTACAGTGAGCAACCATTGGTACGGAATTTCTAGAAGCCCGCTGTTTGCCTTTTCCTTTAGTGGGCCAGCCTCAGCATACCCAACTGGGCTCCGATTCATGATTGCGGGGACTGTTTTTTCTCGTAACAACGCCCTGCTATCCGTCTGAAGATTTTCTATTGAAAATTCTTATTCTGTTGAAAATTCTTTTCTGCATCAGATTGCAAAATCTGCAGATTTTGCGGTGCGCCCGTCGCTCGCCCCGAATACTAGAAGCAAAGAATAAGAAACAAAAACCCTCGACTTTGCCAGCGCCGGCTCATGAGACCACATTGTATGTTGTTTTTTTTTTCTTGAAGATTGCCGCCCCTCTTTCCCAATACACCCCATATGTTTTGTTGGCCCTTTCTGGCCCCCTCCTTGTTCAAGTGTAGTTTTGCGCTAGGTCCATGACCTAGGCCGAAAGCCCCAATGTCTTCCGGGAAGACACAGTCAAACTCACAGGATTTCTCGTCTCACCGCAGGAACCCTGAACTGTCTAAAGACCCAGCCTTGCAGCAACAATCAGGACTTCTGTCCACTCTCATTGAGTCAGTGCAGACGCCAATCTTCCAACCTAGCGCTTTCCCCAACTCGGCCTCCACTTGGCCCTTTAATACCAACCCTGTGCCGACCCAAGAATCTACTTCTTTATCACCGGCGGTTTTCCCTATTTCACCTCATCCACCGGACTCCACTACTTCCCTACCCTCTAACTCTAGTCTTCCTGATTCATTCTATGATCATCTGGATCGTTCTTACTCAGAACCTTCTTACCCTGAGCCTTCATACTTAGATCAATATCCTGATCATAGTACGGCATCGTCTTTCGACGACACCAGTTGCAAGGAGCAATTACCCACTGATCATCCACGGTAAGCATAACTCCTTTCAATTCCATCACCTTTGATAAAATATCAAAATCATGAAGTTCATAAAAAAGAACCGCGTATACTGATCAGATAACAATTTTAGCGGCCTTGGAATTACACCATTCCCTATGTCTGTAGCATCAGACTCATACTTCGCTGGCCCAATGCAGCCAAACTCTCACCGTAAGTAGTATGATATTGGCGACATGAATTTAATGAAAAGGAGAGGAAGGGAAGACGAAAAAGAAACCATCAACTAACAGATCACAGAATATGTCTGGGCTAACCGCCCCTTTCAACCATTACAAGCACCACCGGCGCATATGAACCAACAGTTCCCACCGCCGCAGTCGTACCCTTCATCAGGGTTCCATGTTGGCTATGGAAGCCATCAAAACGGGCAAATGCCTGGATACCATCACGATTCTCCTGCACCATCTTCTTATCTTCCTGGGGCGCCTGGTAGCGCTCGCCATACCCTCTCACGCAGGTATGATCTTTCTGTTTCGTTGCAATAGCATGCACCCTCCCTTCCCAACAGCGATGCAGCTGACAAGTTGCTTTTTAGTCCTTCCGTGGCTCGTTCATTTCCCCCTCATTCGGCTGCTGGCATGTCCGAACAACCTCTCATGGCCTCGTATGTTTTTCGAAGAGGCAAAAAGCCGTGTGTTAGCAATTTTGGCGGACAGTTATTAACTATTATTGCAGCTCTCCTCCTTACATGATGAACCAACCCGCCTATTTTCTTCCTGAAGCACCACCAATTCCGTGAGTACCATTGGTGGACAAAGGCCTCAAGAGTCACTTCTAACCTAGAAGCCAGATCTTCTCACCCCTCTTCTATGAGTTCGCAAACATCTTCAATGGTCGCTGAATCCGTCTTCTCCCCATCCGACTCTGTACCCGGATCAGAAAATGACAATCAGCTTCGTCTAATGAACTCTGCTGCCGCGAGACCTCGACCACAATGTTGGGACCATGGCTGCAATGGTCGCGAGTTCTCGACATTTAGCAACCTTTTACGACACCAACGCGAAAAGTCCGGCGTAGTAGCCAAGGCTGAGTGTCCCATCTGCGGAGCAGTGTTCACTCGTACGACTGCACGAAACATTCATGTGGCTCAGGGCAAATGCAAAGGTGCGGGCCGGGAACCATCATCGGAGTAGGATCATTTTCAGCGGTTTTGGTTACTGGCGTTTTTGCTTTATGGATATCCTTGTTGTTTTTATTTTTGCCCATTTTGGTTCCTCTTACCCCCCCTTTTCTCTCTCTCTTCATTTTCCCTTCTCTATTTCACTTCGCTTGTCTATTTTTCTCCTCTTCTTGGACATAGAGAGATTTCTCGGGAGAAACCAATTCCCCATTTTCATAGCTATATAATCCAATTGTGTGGGGAGAGTGATCCACGTGATGCCTCAGGCATCCCGGGTGACTCAAAACCGATCATCAACATCAGTCATTTGTCTACGATTTCCTTCCTCGTTTTCAGTACAAGAATGCCCTCTTTCGCTGTTTCTGTTTTGATACCGTGTCGCATATATTTTAATTTCCTAATACCGTCATTACCGACGTGATTTGTAGACTGGACCTTACATTGCCACGCCCCATGGCATCCATATTCACTTATGACCCTGACCCGCCTCGCGTTTCCTCCCCGTGGTCGGCCTCAGGATCATCGACCCCTCAAGTCAACGTGTCAGGGACTCGAGGATTAACAATTCGAACACGCAGCGGTTCAGCGCTAGACTCCGGTAGCCATGACTTCTTATCGGACTATGGTATCAGCAAGTTGGAACCGGAACCCCAGGAGGGCCCCACCGAGTACAAGTTGCACCTACTGCTCCGTCCTCGACGGCCGTATCTTTCCATGTCAACAGGCCATGTTGTTGCAGGCTCTTATCATTCTCGCAACAGTCTAGCTCCTCTTTCAATATCTGCGTCCCCGTCTCAAGATGCAACTCCAAAGCCCATGCAAGCCAAATCGGCCCAGAGCCGGCAGCAACGGCTACAAGGGCTGACTACGCAATTGCTTTGGCGGCTGCAGCAGTCTTCACCATTCCATTCCTCCACCACGGCAAATCTGGTAGTCCCAGTGCTTCCAGACATAGCGCCTGAATTGGGCACTCTTCCTAAGCCTGTTCGTCTACTTCCTGGTTTGGAAGAAAGCCAAGGTGCGCTGTATGAGATCGGAATTGCCGACGACGGCACGTTCGTAGGCTTGACTCAAGATGAACTCGAGGAAAGTGTCGTGACTCTACAGACCATGGCGGGTAGTCTTGGCTGTAAAGTCGAGATTTTGCGGCGGGTAATAGTTGGGAAATGTGAGTGGACAGACGACTTAACGACAATACCGGACGCAAAAAATACTCATAAAGACAGCTTATGGGTCGCGGAAGCTCTGGTTACGCCGGACTTAGACTTCTATAATATGTCACCTTCCCAATCCAGGCAAAATGGCGGTGATGCTCAGAACTCTGAGCCCGGGATGAACTCGGTCTTGGGAGAGGACTACTCTTCCACCGAGCAAATTCGAATATCTATCGCAGGTCCTAGTGCTGCAGGGAAATCTTCTTTACTGGGGGCTTTGACTTCGTCTCAACTTGACAATGGGAGAGGCAAGAGTCGGCTTGGTTTGCTCAAGCACCGACACGAAATATCTTCCGGAATAACCAGTTCAGTCGCCCAGGAGTTGATTGGATACGCAGATGATGTGCCTACAAGTGTCGTGAATTACGCCACTGGTAATGTTGCGGCTTGGGACGATATTCATGCGGCTTCGCGCGGAGGCCGCCTGGCTTTTGTATCCGATCTTCCAGGCTCCACTCGTTACTTGAAATCCACAATAAGAGGGCTTGTCAGCTGGGCGCCGCACTATGTGATGCTTTGTATACCAGCTAATTGTGGCGAAGAGACAGTTGATGCTGATGCGGGCAACGATCATGTCGCCGAGATTGAAATTTGCCTAGCTTATTTGGAACTTCTTCTGAAACTTGAGATTCCAGTTCTAGTCATAATTACAAGACTCGATATTGCTTCTCGAGCTGGATTACGGGAAAACCTTGCGAAAGTTCTGTCTGCCCTGAAAACCGCAAACCGCAAGCCTGCAATGCTTCCCGCATCACTCGCTGGGGATAAGATCCCCGACCTACAGCAGATTAGTGCAGGAGACAGCAAAATTGCCCAGACTCTCATCCAAACAACCAATGGGAACTGGGACTATACCGTGCCTATTGTCCTCTCCAGCGCCGTCGATGGCTCGGGGATAGGACAAATCCATGCTTTTCTTCGCCACCTCACAATACCATCAGTCCCACGCCAGAGAGCCTTGCGCTTACCAAAGTCAATATCGCACCACGAGGATCCCACAAACATCTTTGATGTAGATGAGGTTTTCGCCATCCCACCATCTAAAGTATACTCGATGTCCAACGATAAGAGTACCCCAGAAAGCCGCGGAATGGTATTATGCGGTCTAGTCCGCCATGGCAGCATATCAATCGGTGATGAGATGACAATCGGTCCCATTCTCGTGGACACATCAGCTGATAACACCACCGACAACCCTTCTATAACTCTACTCTCCCGCAGCAGTGGTCCAGGCCCCTCAAATAACTTCCCAGCATCATTCTCCCAAGCCACACTCCCAGGCCGAGACGGCTCATCCACTCAAGCCAAGTGGCAGCGCGTCCGTGTTGTCAGCGTCCGCGACCTTCGCCTCCCAGTCCGTCGTTTAATGAAAGACCAAGTCGGTACGATAGGCATCGAGCCTCTTACATCACCAGAGGAGAAACTGCCACGTCTTAGCCGTATCCGTAAAGGCATGGTTCTAACAAATCTACACACAATCTCTCTACCGGTTCCTCCAACCAAGCCATCTCCATCATCTACTTGCCCCCCATCAATACTCTCATTGCCCTTCCACACAGGCTTCATGGCCACTTTCCCCGCATCTGATTTCTCTGCTCTGAGCTCTCCTCCCCTTCTTCTAGGTGGAAACGCCATCGTCTACATTGCAAACATCCGCACAACTGTCCGCGTCGTTTGCATGGCTCTGGCAGGAACAGATGACGAGCTTCCGTCTGGACCGCCCTCCCCCTCTGAACCAGAATTCTTCAGCTTCGACGGTGACGCCCATTCCCCCGATACAGGGGAGAAGGCTAGTAGCCAGACACCCCGGCGGCGTCCATCAGCGACTGATATCAATAAACTTGTTTCCGGTGTGAATAGCGATCCGCAAGCAAAGACGGGAACATTCAAAGAGAATGTCCAGATAACGTTTGCGCTTGTAACTTCTGTAGAGTGGATTGAGCTTGGCTCCCAGGTTCTTGTCATGCCTGGTATTACCTTGGGAGCATCTTCTGGTACAACGAGCGTGTCAGCGCCTGGGCCTAATGCGTCTGCTGGACCAGCGACGTTGTCTGGACTTGAAGGGTTTGTAGGAAGTGTTAGCGAGGTTATTCCGGGGAGGAATACGAACAGTATAGGGAGCGAATAGAGGGTCCCAGTTTTTGAAGTTTATTAAACTGTACCGCCCGCTTCTATACGGGCTACATTGCTGTTCTTGTCATGTTGATATTTGATTCTTTTTTTGTTTATAGCTATTTGGGATACACATCTCTGGACGTACAGAATGTGTACTTAGCGACGAATTAACGATATGATATTCATTCTATTGTTGGATATTAAAAGAAAATACCTTACATCCACTTGGGCAGAACATTGGAAAACAGAACTCATACTACTGGAAAGTGTTTAAATGTGTCCATGTATTTAATTGAAGATAGAAGCTCAGGAGCAATTGACTTGATCACTATTGTACCGCAAGACCAGAGGAACAAAAGTGAACAAGTCCTATGTATGATATTGGGAGAGTGCGAGGCAACCCTTATCTTTCGTTAATGCTTTGCAAATCCCCGCCACGCAAACCACAAGCAGTGATGACAGCTCCTGCATATACTCGCGGATGCAAAAATGGCCACCAAGCCTGCACAGCAGTACAGCATATGTTATCCGACCTCCAGGGATCCGCTCATTCATTTGAATCGGACAAACTGCCGGCTTGCATTCGAACCTTAAAATTGGGGGGAAGGGGTATTTTTCATGAGAGTTGTTAAAATTCAACCGCTGAATGATATGACATGACATGTCTTTGCCGTGCCACTCAAAGCAAGCTCCATAATAATCTAGATTAAACACATTTCACCGTATCATCGAGGCCTTAATATCAGATGGAAAACATAACCCTTCATTGCTAATGGTATGTTCTCTGTATAAAGGGGATTGATTGGTGATGTTTATCCGCCTTTGCGCTGGTCGCCCGAGTTACGGGCGAATGTGCTAGTAGACCCGATAGTGGCACTAGCATTGCGAAGTTCGATCTTTTTACGCTCCATTTCGAGCTGTTGAGGGGAGGGGAAAGAAATAAGTCAGCAAGATATTCATCATTGAACTATGCGGGGATGATAATGCATAAAAGAGAGCAGCAAGCAGACCACTTACCACCTTGCGCACTCGAGCCAGAGCAGCTGTGTCACCCTCAACCAATGGGCGACAATCATCAACTCGGTATGGCGGTGCAATCGTAACCGCATCAGCAACAATAATATTCTGTCCGTTCCAACGCGCAGGCATAGTTCGACTGAACGCATCGAATATATCCTGTGCTTCCCGAGTAACACCCTTTCCACGACGTGCCTCCTTATCAAGTATGTCACCAACAGCCTTAATCTCACGGGCCTTCAGCGCACGGGTATCGAGTGCCTGGATGGTAGGCTGTGCGTCTGTGAAAGAGGGGGACTCTGATGAATTGGACGGAAGCGCAAGGAGCTGGCAGGACTGGATACGAGAGACGGGGATGACATGGTAATCACCGCTCTGTGCCTGCTTTGCATCCGAGGCAGCAGGAGCGGGAGATGTGTTAATCGCGACGAGGTTGGTAATGGGACATGCAGTAAAAAGGGTTCCCTCGTAGGTAGAACTCGATGGACCGGCGGTGGTGATGCGGACGCTACATCAAACAAAGATGAGCAAATGTTAGCGCATTGATTGATTTATGATGTATGTGAATTTATGGTTCTGGTGAATCCTGGTCTGGGTGCAAAGCTCCAGCCATCGTCGAGTACATCGATGAATTCGAGGGATGGGTGCCATTGAAGGTATTGTAATTATCACTCACCGAGCACCGATCGCACCGCTCAATGCGGTATCCATGGGGACCATGCCCGCTGTCATAGTAGGACCAGCGGCCTTCGCACCAGAGCTCTGGCGCTTATTCTCCGCCATCCAGCGTGTGACGTGGGCGGGCGGTGTGATTCACTTGCCAACCTGCGCACAAGTTGCCGAGGAATCAGGATCGAATTGTGTTGACGAAAGATATTCCTTTATTTAATTGCTCAGATTGTGGGTGTAAGACACAGACTTTGGTCGCAATTGATGCCGGTCTGTTGTCTTTGAGGAGCTAAAGAGATGCTGGACCCTTTTCTCGTATAGGTTACGGTCGGTTACCGGACTGGACCTTTTTTATAGAGATGGGTTCCACAGTTTGCGAAGGGGGAGTATTTCTTTATCCCCTTCGCGGTGAGGTCGGATAAGAAGGGGTTGGGGAAAGAGGGAAAGAAGAAAACGAAAACAACACCAGGCCCCGGGGATTCTGGAGGAAGGAGGGGAGAACGCGATAAGATGGCATTGACAGGGTCGACGTTGCTCGATACCTAATTTGGTTTAGCGTGGATTGCCGAGTTACTGATATCAGGCATTAAGGCAGAAATTGACATCGCCCTACTTCTAGGGCTTGAGGCAATAAACGGTTTTAACTACGGGTAAAGTGTCTCATCCATGAATGCATAGATGCGACGATAAGATAATGATACTGAAACGAGCATATTTTGAAAATTCGACTTGTTTGGTATTATCCTCATTCATTGAAACAAATTCGTTACGTTCCATTCGTGTTGGCATCTAAATACATGAAACCCAGTTTTTTATCATATTATCTTCGACTTTACGCCACGTAGGTTGAGGCAGACACATCACCGCCACGACCGGTCCAGTTGACGTGAATGTCCTTACCTTCGGGGAAGGTCTCGCTGGCGTGCTCGGGCTTAATACGGAAAGTGTGGGCACCGAAGTAGTCACGCTGGGCCTGCAGGAGGTTGGCAGGCAGATCCTTGGTGCGGTAACCGTCGTAGAAGCTAAGAGCAGTGGAGAAAGCAGGCAGAGGAATACCCCACAGAGCAGACTTGCTGACAACGTTACGCCAGCCGCTCTGGGCGTTGTGAATAGCCTTGGTGAAGAAGTCGTCGAACAGCAGGTTCTCGAGATCGGGGTTGTTGCGGTAAGCGTTGGTGATGTCCTTCAGGAAGACGGAGCGGATAATGCAGCCACCACGCCACATGAGGGCAATAGAGGGCTTGTTAAGCTTCCAGCCGTACTCCTTGGCAGCGTTCTGGATGAGCATGAAGCCCTGGGCGTAGGAAATAATCTTGGAGGCGTACAGAGCCTGCTCAAGGTCATCGACGAAGGCAGCCTTGTCACCCTCGAACTTGGGGGAGGGACCCTGCAGGATGGCGGAAGCGCGGGTACGCTCGTCCTTAAGAGAGCTGAGGCAGCGAGAGAAGACAGCCTCGCCAATCAGGGTAACGGGCATACCGAGGTCAAGAGCGTTGATGGCAGTCCACTTGCCGGTACCCTTCTGACCAGCCTTGTCAAGAATCTTCTCAACGAGAGGAGTTCCGTCGTTGTCGTTGTAGTAGAGAACATCGCGAGTGATCTCAATGAGGAAAGAGTCCAGAACACCGGTGTTCCACTTGGCAAAGATGTCACCGATCTCCTTGGCGGACAGACCAAGACCCCGCTTCAGGATGTCGTAGGCCTTTTGAGATTAAATGTCAGTACGCTCTTGGTTCGGGATATGGTGGGAAACCACAGGGGTAAAGGGGCAGGAAATCTCACCTCGCAGATCAACTGCATGTCACCGTACTCAATACCGTTGTGGACCATCTTGACGTAGTGACCGGCACCCTCGTCACCGACCCAGTCGCAGCAAGCCTCACCGTCGCTCTTGGCGGAGATGCTCTGGAAGATGTCCTTGATGTGGGGCCAGGCGGCCTCGTTACCACCGGGCATGAGAGAGGGGCCGTAACGGGCACCCTCCTCACCACCAGAGACACCGCTGCCGACGAAGCTGATACCCTTGTCGGCAAGGTAGCGGGTGCGGCGGTTGCTGTCGGGGTAGTGAGAGTTACCACCGTCAATGACGATGTCACCCTCCTCAAGGAAGGGAAGAAGGGACTCGATGAAGTCATCGACAGGCTTTCCAGCCATGACGAGGAGCATGACACGACGGGGACGCTTGAGCTTGGAGATGAACTCCTTAATAGAGTGGGCACCGACAATGGACTTGCCTGAAAAGCCATGTATTAGCATTGTGTGAATTGGCAGAGTTATGGGTGAATAATCGAATAGAAGAGCTTACCCTTGGCCTCGTTCTCCAGGAAGCGGTCGACCTTGGAAGTTGTGCGGTTGAATGCGCAGACGGTGAAACCGTGATCAGCAGCATTGAGGATCAGGTTCTGGCCCATGACGGCCAAACCGATGAGGCCGAAATCAGCACTAGGAACAGGATGCGCCGGAGCGCCGACATTGATGCCGGCGAGACGGGCACTATAGTCAGCGACCAAATTCTCTTGTCAATAGCTGGGCAAATGCAAATGTAACGCGGAAGAAATAGCACACGCCGTTTAATTCCAAGTACCATAGCTCCCAGCCTGCCCTGAAGAGATTGTAATGCGACGAGGCATGTATGTAGCTTGGGAATATGAGGGGCGTGGCATCAGACTCGCATTTAGATCACGAGAGGGAAACCCATGGAGCCAAGCTCACTGGCCTTCATAGAGAAAGCCAACAGAGCTCACTGTCTTGTATAACAGAATTGACTCGGGTTCAGGAAATCGGTGGGGGCCCGTTGGGGGGAGCATCCCAAATCCGGAGGGTTTTTTTTCTTGGTGTTTGGAGGGGTATGATGATAAGATAGAAAGAGAGGGAGTAACTTACACAGCCTGGTCAGCCATGATGAATGTGAATTGAAGAAAGGATGGCTTCAAATGAAGGGTATCTACAACGAAGAGAGTTGAGAGAAGGAAGAAAGTTGGGAGGGGGAAAGGAACGAGAAGAAGTAACCGGGCTGACGGAGCAACTCTTCCGTCATATGGTGGGACACAATCACCGGCGGGGGGAAAACTACTGTATTGGATGTACCGAATACTTGCTTAGTGACCTACGGCAGCTATTTCTGATTACTGTCGCCGGTGTCGCGCCAAGTATTCGGTACAGGAGCAGAGTCGTCCGGTCATCCCACTCGGGTTCTGGCTGGACACGGGACCTGGGAAATTTGGGGGTCGGATTTGATATGGCGATTGAAGCATTATCCGACCCGATCACTCATATTCAGGTTTACTAGTTATCCGTTGCCGGAGAGACTGGGTGGTCCTGCATATCGCGTATGCAGTGTAGTCTACGGGTGTACGAGGAAGCGCGGGGCAAGTGGCAGAATAATGGAGGGGCACTGACTTCATTACTATGTACTTGGCCTCTATGTACTCTATACTGTATGTAATATGTATGATTTTGAACATACCTTGCCACAGTCAGCATTGGGATGATATATACATATGTACTTTCTATAGAGGTCATCCATTTCAGTCCTCCTGTTCAGCGGAGTATTTACGTAGTTTCATGTATTCTTCCCCCAATTCCCCCATCCATCGGTGAACTGTTCAGGATATTAATTGCCGCAAAAAACCGAATCCGGTCACGGTCGTCACGCTAGACCGCGTTGGGACTAGGGTGGGGGTGACCTCATTGCGGCGGATCTGGTCAGCTCCAGTTAGTTACAGTGTGCACTGCTGGAGTACTCAGCGAAGCCGGTCTAGGCAGGTTGCGGCGGTACCTGTTTATGTCAGGAAATATCCACCAACAAGAGGGAGCGTCAAATTCTGAAAGCACATGGCTCCCGCAGTCAACTGGCCAACGCGATCAGAACTTCTGATTATATAAGAACTACTACGGCCTTCCATAAACACCATTAATGCACAACTTTTCCTTTCTATGAACAATTGCAATCTCGAGTCCACGATCACCAAGTATCCTGAAAGAGATAAATCATTACCCCCAACCCTCGTCCTTTTATCTAGTCAATACAGTCCCCCCCCTCTCTCTCTCCATATCGCCCCTAGTGACATTTTTGTCGCTTCTCAACCTTCCTCTCTCTATTTGAGCAGGGTTCGGTCCTCAAAAGTGGCGTTTGGTGGATTTGGACTGCCCTGAAGGTACGTTGCGGCTGCGATCTACAACAGCTCAACCGTTTTTCCTGTCGGACTCTCCATTCATCATGTCCTTTCCACCCCCTCCAGGTTTCAATAAGGCGCCGTCGTCTCTCCCTCCGCGACCACCACCATCTTCCAATGCCGCCCAATCAACTTCCTCGGGCCATGGCAGCAATGCACGCCCTGCCTTCGCAGCCTTTCAACCGCGCTCCGTAGCGTCTAGCCAGCCATATCGCACCAACAGCCCGGCCATCTCAAAACCACCCGTCCCAGCGCCCGGGTACGCTGCGCAAGCGAGCAACTATTCAAATTACTACCAACAACCACAACCGCAATCATACCAGAGCGGGCCCTCTTACTATGGTGCTTCTTCATACAGTAATGAAAACACATACGGTCCGGCCGTCCCACTCATCCAGAATCCCTTCGGAACAACGCCTGGTCAGTCATATGGCGGTGGCCGACAGGCCCAGGACGGCGTCGATGCCGAGACCGAGGCCCAAATCGCGCAGTGGCAGAGCGCCTATGCGAACCAAGACGACCCAGCAGTGGCTGCCGCCAAAAACCAAGCCCCTCAATCTGGTCCTGGAGCCAACAGAGGCTCTGGTACCCCAACCGTTGGCCCAGTCGGTACAGGTCCCCCCATCCCACAAGCTGAACCCGAGAAGACAGTCTCCCGAGTCGGCGGTGGACAGAAGTGGACGGACAGCACTTTGCTAGAATGGGATCCCGCCCATTTCCGCCTTTTTGTGGGTAATTTAGCTGGTGAGGTGACCGACGACTCTTTGTTAAAGGCATTTGCGCGGTACACTTCTGTGCAGAAAGCACGTGTGATTCGAGAGAAGCGCACGCAAAAGAGCAAGGGTTATGGATTCGTCAGCTTCAGTGATGGTGATGACTATTTCAAAGCTGCGCGTGAAATGCAGGGCAAGTATATTGGTTCGCATCCTGTTCTCTTGCGACGAGCTGTGACCGAGGTCAAACCGGTCTCAAATAACAAGAACAAGAAGGGCGGGGGTGGCGCCCGTCGTGAGCAGCCCGGGGCTAAAGTCAAGCATGATGGAGTTAAAAAGACGGGCAAGACCAAGGGAGGATTAAAGATCCTTGGTTAGACGTGGACTCGATGTGGAATTGTACTCTGTGTACATCAATATTTACAAAGATAATACAAGGTTGAAATATGACCTCATCCTGATGGATACGCGTTGGGTTAAAATTCGATCCTGAGACTACTGAAAATGGGAAAGAGCCTCCAGGTGCATGCATGCATGCATGCCTGCATACCCTCACGTTCTCCCTTGAGATGTCCCCCACAAATGTATGTAATCAATATTCAAGAATGAGAATCCTCAAAAACGGCATTCAGACCTGCGAAATTATTCAACCTGATGTCTTAGCCTGATGCTCAAAACCTGGGAGTTCCTTAAACAAGTAAAAATGAAGCTATTCAGAGCACAAATTTGCACATGTCAATGCTTTGGGGGTCACGTCAATGCTTTCTAGACTATGTCAATGCTATGTACAACTTGAACCCCATCCACATCATTAAAAGAGAGATCATGTTTTGCTATCCAATATCTATCTATATTATCGTTTAGCTATATAAACTTACGTATGCCTACTAGTACTACTAGTATTTGCTTACTTGGCTAAAAATTTGGGCTCGTGCATACTGATATCCACAAGTAATGGCTGAATAGCCGACCAAGTTCCTGTTCATAAATCTACACATATAGAAACAGAGAGATCGATCCACAAGGTGAGCATTGTGCTCCATTGCTGGTTTTCGTACTTCCAGACACCATCATCCGTCAATCTATACCCATTTGCATACATTTCAAGGGTGCTCATCATAGCACTATTGATGTATAGGTGCCGCAGTAAGCAACAGAATCCCCAAAAACATGGGGCGTTGATTCGCGATGTTGATTGGCCAGCTTTAAAGGTGATACCCGGATGTGGATCCTGGTAGATCCAATTACGCCAATGAGCTCCAACTTCACCCCAAAGAACCTCCCGTGCGTGAGCCTCGCCAGATTTTCCTTGTCCAGCCTCAAATCCTGTACCAATAACCCTGCATCTGCTGCAAGCGACAAGCTCGGAAAAGTTTCAAAGCCCCGCAGTATCGAGATATTCCCTTTGTTTCATAGGGTTTGCGCATTCAGCTTACCTCTTGTGTGCGGCGTGGATGCGTCATCATGGATGACCGCGACCCCGCGGCCAAACCCGATCGACCAACTCAAGTCCGGCCCACTGCGCCGCGAGTCAGGCTTAGCTGTGAAGCATGTCGCCAGCGGAAAGTGAAATGCGACAAACTCAGCCCGTGCACTAGCTGCCAACGACTGGGGTTTGTATGCGTGCCTGTAGAACGACCTCGCTTACCACGAGGTCGTACGCGGAAAGCCCCCGAAAGAGCTGGCCACTCAGATAAGGAGCTCGCGGATCGAGTCGCGAAGCTTGAAGATCTCTTGCGACGGGTCGCATCAGAGCGAAATGAAGCAAACCAGTCCCAAACTGAGGAATCGGCTTGGTCTAACGACATTGGCACCGGGCGGAGTTCCGAGGTGAAGGTGGAGAGTGTCGAGCCCTTGCAAGATCACACTGCCCATGCGAACGAGACCCAGCTACCCGTATCAACGGTGCAGTCCGGCAGATCTCGGCCCACAACGTCGTATATGGGGAGCTCATTCTGGGAGGATATTATGTTACAGGTATACTAAATCTCTTCTTTCGCCGAGCACTGCCACGATTAATGTATTAACATATCTTGCAACAGACACACGAATTGCGGACAGTGCTTGATACCCGGGTAGATAATGAGCAGCTCGAGTTCAAGAGCCCCACTGGGTTTGGAAGCAACTTTGTTGGCTCTGAGGGGTCGGAAAGCATGTCCAACTCGCCCCAATCTATCAAGGGGATCTTGATCTCGACCCAGACACGCCAGACTTTATGTGATATATATATACACAACGTGGATCCTGTATTCAAAGTCTTACATCGACCATCATTACGAGCATTTCTTCATGACAACCAACCATATCTTTATTATGAACCTGAACACCAAGCCCCGGCTACTTTGGCACTTGCCGTTTATTCTGCCGCTGTTTGCACAATTGATGATACCCAGTGCCAACTATTATTTGGCTTGGACAAAAAGTCCGTCTTTGCTGACCTACAAAGAGAAACCGAAGCTGCATTGATCAGGGCAGATTTTGTGATCACGAATGACTTGACTATTTTGCAAGCATACGTAATATCTCTAGTAAGTTCACTTTCTTCTGCGGCGCACGGGTTGCAATGGGATAATGGTAGGAGAAAGCAAATCAAGCTAACACTGACTGCATTTAGCTCGCGGCGCGTTGCCAAGATCAAAGCCGGCGAGTGTGGACCATGCTAAGCATGGCCCTCCGAGTAGCCCAAGCACAGTGTCTTCATATGGCTGAGCCTCCGTTCCAAGTCGGGCCATTTGAGCAAGAAATGCGTCGCCGTTGCTGGCAGGGCATTGGCCAACTTGACATGGCAGCTTCATTGGATCGAGCATCCGAGCCAATGATGCAAGCTGCGTGGCTTGAGTCGCACCCTCCAGCAAACATAAATGATGAGGACATATGGCCTGGGATGGAAGGTCATGTCCAGGAACGTCCAGATGGCACCTTCACAGATGTGACGCTTCTTCTAGTAGTTGCTGCAGCCCAGTCTGTTTGTCGATCTATTGCATTTGCCGACTTCATGGAAACATCAGTTAAATCGATGAGCATGCGCCAGCAAATATTATCAGACTTTCTACGAAACACCTCTAATCTCTTGGCTGGATGTCAACCAGATAGAAACCCCTTTCACCGATATACAAAACGAACAGCTACCGTCATAAACGGCTGGCTGCAACTGGGCTGTCTTCGCCCCTTGATACGAAGTCCAAACTTCACCCCGCCACATGTCCAGGGTGACGTTCTTCTCAAGATGGCTGCTGAGAACCTGCGGTTGGCGTCGGAATCCTTCAATGATCCCCAAATGGCGCCATGGATCTGGTTTCAGTCATTATGGGTTCCATGGCACGGCCTTGCAGTTGCTCTCGCCGAGCTCTGTGTTTGTCAAGATGCTGAACTTTTATATAAGTACTGGCCAATTGTCGAATCGGTCTATCACCGAACGAGCTCTGTAATTGCCGACTCACAACACGGGATGCTGTGGCAACCCCTGGAAAAACTTATGAATCGCGCCCAAGATCGAAAACGTGAGATATTGGGCGGGGGCCTGACAGAAGCAATCAAACAAGTAACTTTGACTGAAATGCCTCTAGCTCTTGCCCCTAACCAACCGTGCCCTCAAACTTCTACGTGCCCTCAGACTTCTACTTGTCCTCAAATTTCTGCGAGTTTTCAAATGCAAGATACGGCGATGCCGATGACAACTACTGGCCAGATCCACCCAGCTGTGGCAATGGCACCTTTGGAAATGGGTTTCGACGCAGGAACCGAAGCCTGGCCAAATGTTTGGGATGCCATGGACATGAGTGGAGCCGAACCCCCAAGTGGGTGCGATGTCGCCTGGGCTAGCTATAATAACTTCATTGGAGATGTGTATGACACTGCAGATTCCATTTTCTTGCCTCGATGATTGGAAAACACCGATTGCACCTTTTCGACGGCTCATCTCCACTTCAACTTAAACAAATCCACTGTGGGCAAAGGGGTAATAACGACAAAAAAAAGGCTCTCTCCATTCCAAACCTACACTCCATGTATAACAAGCTTAAAGAATAACACATGAATGATTATGATCAATATTCCATTGCCAACTCATCTCGTAGAAGCGCTTAATAGAAAAATGTAGGCTTGTGCAGAGAGCACAAGTTATTTCAAGGAATACTCAGGTGGAGGTGGCATGATATTCGAATTTGCTGGCATCGCTTTTTCTTTTCCCTCTTTTGATCCACCAGCATGGTTGCGAATTATCATCGTGACTTCGGCGCTCATAGAGACATCCTCTGGAGTTCGGCCGACATCATTTTTCGTCTTGAGGGAAGCCCCACGCTCCAAAAGGAGTTCGACCATCTTGACATCACCCTTCTCAGCAGCAAGATGAAGTGCGCGATTCTTGTATCTGCCTTTCATATCAATCGGTACACCACATTCAAGAAAAATGCGAACAAGCTCTCGATTCCGATCATTCACAGCACAATGAAACATCGGAATCTTGTTACGGTCCAGAGCTGCCGGAGAACCATCTTGCTGCGCAGCAGCAGCTCAACGATCCTGATATGCCCCACATGAACAGCAATATCCAATGGTTTACCAGGCGTATCCTCTCCCCTGGCTTTAATGTCCATTACTGGCGTATCATAACACATCCGAGCCCATAAATTAGGACTATTAAGCCTTTCATGCTCAATAAGAAGCTCACACATCTCCATCGCTCCCTCTGAAATAGCCAGATGCAAAGGTGCCTGTCGAAGGCGATTGGAATGCCTAGCATGAGCATTCACTCCGAGCAAATATCGCACCATGTTGATATCTCTCCCCTAGTCGCGATGATTATTGGTGTATCCCAGAAATTGTCCTGCGCATTCACTGTTGTCGGATCGCATTCGATTAGCAAGCGGACAATCTCGAGATGCCCCTTGACAGCGGCATACATTATTGGCTGTGCATTATCCCCGTCAATAATCGATGGAGAAGCATTTCTGTCAAGTACAAGCCTTGCCACGTCCTAGTGCCCGTTTTTGTCGGCTTGACAGGGTTCAACTTGTGAGGCAACTCTGGCTAGATTTTCTCGAAAGTTTAATTGCCAGTAGCGCTACTTGGGTTGATTATGTGCAAGCTCAAAGTGTCAAGCGCCTTACACTTTCAGCAACTGTTTTCCTTCCTATCAGTCTGGCGTCAAGCCTGCTTAGTATGAGTACACGTGCTGCTGAGCTGAACGAGCTGTGGTATGATCTCTTTGGATTGTCGTCTATTGCATTACTCTCAGTGACGGTGGTATACTTCTCTATGCGTATTTGGGATGAACTCAGCGAATTTGAGATGAAGGCTTTATTTCCATTAGCAGTGATTATGAGATTAGGTATGTTTGTGATGCATAATAAATGAAGGGTGTTCATTGCACTTTTGTTCTTTATGTTTGGTGTTTTGGTAGTGGCATCTTTCTGTATGGGCATGATCAGTGACATTTCACTTGGTTTGCACATACTAGCATATGGCGCAGCTGCTATTCTCGGGCCTATATCGGTCTTGAAGTTTTGTGAGATATTTAGGGCCATATTCAAAGAGCACCAGTAAACATCATCTAAGTGGATCCCGTGGCTAATGTGGTGCACTTGATTTACCCTTTTGAGCGCTTGAAACCGGCCTTATTACACGTGGCTTTGTGTGAATTAAAAGACTCGCCGGAGATTATATTTCTATATCTGTATTGGAATTATAGTACGTGCGTCATCATTTCAATCCAAATGTCTATTGATGAGTTATATCCCCCGTCTGATTGAATTGATAAAACTTCCCACTTTCATGAGTCCAAAACGATGAAATCCGTGTTAGAGCTTGAACTAGATGGATCTGATGTCGCCACTCTAGGCTTATCAGCCCACCGTTCTGCAATGCTTCTTTCCACCCTTCTGTCCGAATTGGCAGTACTCGAAATACCAAACACGCCCGTCACAACCAGAAATTCATCACCCATTTTAATTTCGTGACTCGCCTCACGTGCAATGGTAGGGATAAGTGTCCTCTGATGTGCCAAGTTCGTGTTTGCATCAGGCTTTAGAACCGAGGCATGCGTATGTATAGATGCGGGTATGCCGCTCGTTATGGCAGCAGAGATACCAGTGGCACCCGCGGCTGATAGAATCAAAACGGAGTCATCAGTCTCTAAAATACCTTCGCTTACTCCAACTTCACTATTCGGATCCACATTTTGTATGGCTGGGAGCTTTGTTCCATCTTTTGAACAGCGGCCAAGAGATGAAAAACCGCCTTCCACCGTATGTAAACTGTTCAGTGGAGAATTGATACGTATGCGATGGACTCGGATATGCCAGTCTGGCCACCTGTCTGTGGGTGGAATCAATGTTGTATGGATTTCGACCTGTTGGTCTCCCCAAGGATACCATCGAACAGTCGCAGTAGTGATCTCTGATGAGCTTGCGCCTGTCTGTAAGCGAGCCGTGGAAAACTTGGGCTCTGAAGATTTCCATTTCACAGCCCATGTTTCAGCACCATCACGACTAAGCGCTAATGTGCAGTCTGGCGCAATTTGCTGAATTAAAGGGCCAGTGGGAACCGAAAAGGCGAATGCGGACGAATATTCAAATTTAGAGTATTTGGCTTGAGTAGCCTTCATTGGCCATGCAATGAATTGTGCAGGCGATAAACAGAAATGGTGATTTGCTGACGGGTGGTTGCTGAGGATTTGCCTGGGAGCAGGTACAAGCTTCGGTGAAAATAATGATGGATAAGGCTCTTCTTTGGCAGTCCAAAATTCGTTGCTTTCGGATAGCGAGAGGGCGATCAGAGTCTTTAAACTCCAATAAGGTGACTGGGGAGAGTTGTAATCTTCGGACATATACATGTTTCTGGAATATCATTAGTCTCACCGATATAGGCATATTTGTGGATGAATGGATACTAACGGGTACAGCCAGCCAATGTTCAAAGTTCCATCTGCATTGAAGATATCACTAGATCGAACTGCCCACCAACGAAGATGGCGCAATAGAAACCCCTTGGTTTGACCAGGTGTTGACAATGGCGATGGCATGTCAGACACCGGACTCACGGCAAGCGCAGCAAAGAAGGCACCACAGGAGAACCGATATGTAAGAGAACGACCAAATGGGATGGCAGCTCCTAGTAAATGTGGCCTGTTAGTCTCGTCATTTACTTCTTGAGTTTCTCCCATCACTTGAACATGACATACCGTCCGAGTCAAAGTATCGCCAGAATGAAGCACCGAAATCTCTTGCTTGCTGTCGGTACCGAGCAACTCGCTCAGGGTCGATATCCTCTGCGTATTTTGCATAGAGCAGCTGGCTAAATTGGATTGCAAAGCTACCAGAGTAGTAGTCAACCTGGCGACCCTTTCCAATCGCATCTCGTCGTTTTGTCTTAATTGAGGCAGTAAATTCATCCATCTCATCCTGAGTAGATAGCCAAGGACCATCGCCTGACCAACCATCTTCAAGATAAAAAGAATCAAGAACTTCGAAGTCTGCCCGCATCTCGTCCGAAAGTTCAGAGATAGGAATATCACATACCCGAGTCAACGCAAGATTGGCAAAGATTCGAAACCATCTCCAATTGTTACTAGGCATCTGCTTGCCGTTGATTGTCCGAAGCCAGGCGGTAATATTACGCCTGGTCCTTTCATCTTGGCTGTGAAAGAGCTGTTCTGGAGCTGCAAGAAGAGCAAAACTGACCACCTCGGCCTCGACCATGCGTTGATCTGTATCGCATATTGCACCCCAGTACTCCGAATGTTCGGGGTCTGTGCCACTGACCATACCCATAATCCACGGCTGTGTCACTTCTCGGATGGTTGCCGTGAGACTAGGATCGCAGCAACCTTCCTTGAAAGTTGACTCCAGTTGAAGAAGCGATGCTACTGCCCATAATGGCCGAGCAAATCCTTCCAGCTGTGCAGCTGCTTCATCGAAGTGAACTCCTGTGGAGACTGGAATACGAATTCTCGCCTTGTCTGGTGAGAAATACGGTTTCAGCGGACGCAATAGCGCGATGGCTGCATTGGCGATATCTTCTCGAGTACGAAAAGCATTATCGGAAAATCCAGTTACTTGAGGCATGGCTGCAATGGTAACTCTTGATTTTCAGATCAGGTAACTAGTAGACATAGTCTTCACCATATAATTGATGTGTGGAAGGTGCCCCTCGGGCTTCGGGGTAAGTCTCGGGGATCTTCCCCGCATCAGGACGCCGGGAGAGGTATCGGCCGGTCGTGCCAAGGTGAGACTCAGCATGCTACCTTACCCACTTCAGGTCCCCCGGGTGTTATATAAGTGGTGGCTCATTGGATAGTTTCCAAAAATGATTAAAGATATTGTTGTTCAAAATGACATTTAACAACACCATCACCGAGGATCATCCAAGTGACGATTCTGTTCAAGTGTTCAGCGACGCAGACGATTCAAGAAGCCCGACTATGACGGATTTCAGCCATACATCAGCTGATAACGATGTCTTCAAGAGTACACAGTCATTCAAGCCGACCGAGGCGCCAGCTCTGAGAGATCGATTGCGTGAGTTGTACAGTGATAATATCACGGCGAAGATCCTACGGACTGCTGTAACCAGTCTTCAAAACAATGTCAGTTTCTATACGTGGAATCAAGTATCACTTAATGCATTCTAACTAAATTCAGGACCCTCCTACTGAGTACCCAGAGTGGGTACCGCAATCTGGTCCAGGTAATGGAAAATACGAATGCCGCGAGGCAGACTTCTGGACCTGTGGCTTCTTCCCTGGGTCGATATATGCTGTGCTTGAACGTCTTATCAAGTATCCAAAGTCGACCTCTGCTGGAACAGGTAATTCAACAGTTATCCAAAAACTTCGCGACTTGGGAAAAACTTGGTCGGACCCAATTCATCCCATGGGGGCTCGGACAGATACACACGACATGTCCTTCATCATCCAGCCATCAATGCGACCACTCTGGGAGCTCTTTCACGACAGGCGTGCCCTCGCAACAATAATCACTGCCGCGGACAGTTTATACACCCGGTATAACGACAAAGTCGGTGCTATTCGTTCATGGGACCAATTGACCCAAAAGGGAGTTAACATCACCTCCATGGACCAGGACTTCCTGGTCATTATCGATTCTATGTGTAACTTGGATCTCCTGTACTATGCTGCAGCTCACACTGGCCGCGTTGAGCTTTTTAGTGCCGCAACTCGGCACGCGCACAAGCTTCTACGAACTCATCTTCGCCATGAAACAGGCGAATTTTCCAAGCGCAAGGGATACAACGGTCCATTATTCAGTACATTCCACGTTACAAATTTCAGTCCAATGACTGGGAGACTCAAAGAAGCTCGTACTGGTCAAGGCTATGCAAAGGATTCAACCTGGGCTCGGGGTCAAGCTTGGGGAATTCTTGGGTATTCGCAGACATATCAATGGACGGGCGATACAGAATTTCTCATTGCAGCCTGTGGTCTAGCGGAGTACTTTCTCCTGCGACTAGAACTGTCCCCTAGCTGTGTTGAGCGCCCTGTCACAGCTGATAGTGATTCAGAGACTCAAGGACGCACCTGCGGTCGTTTTGTACCACTATGGGACTTCGATGCCCCTGTTGACGAGGCGAACCCACTCCGCGACTCATCTGCGGGTGTCATTGCCGCCAACGGTATGCTGGTGTTGGCACAGAGCCTTCTTTCCCGTGGTGAACATACCCAGGGCCGCCGCTATCTTGATGCTGCGCTTTTGCTAGTTGAAGATGCCTTGAAATTTTCTCTGGCTGATGAAAAGGCCTCTATCGTTGTTCGTGGACAGGAGGTTTCAGTGGAAGATGTACGGCCAAAAGCTACATTTGAGGCCATTTTGAAGAATGCGACCGCCAATCATAACGCATCTGACCACCGACGTTATTGGGACCATGGACTGGTTTACGGAGATTACTATCTTATTGAATTTGGTAATCAGTTGCTTCGAATGGGACTTGTTTGAAATGAGACCTGGGGAGCATATAGATAGACTCATAATATAGAGGAATTAAATTATGCAGATGAAAGATCAAGAATTTATTTATACATGTGAATAGTTATCACCGGAGCGCTGCGTCGTAGTATGAGGCACCTTCAAAGCACAATGTTATGCCCACCTCATACGAGTCCTTACTCATTCACGAGAGAGTTCCGTATTTCCTCCATTTATTGGACCCATGTTTGCGGAGAACATCATATCGTCAACACTGATTACCCGGTCCATATCCATAAAACGCTGATCAAGAAGAAGATATGAAATAGTGGAGAGCTCATCAGCTGGGGGCGGATCATTTACCGGATAACCCATTGAGACTGGGGCGGTCGGTGAACCATTGAGAATTGGCTCACCAAATGATCCATACACTTTATCTGTCCCGAGGACTTCATTGGCGGTATTCCATTGTGATACTGGATGGAATACTCTCGAGCCGGCAGCAGAGGCACGTCGCGGAGTCGTTATTGATGCATGGGCCTCTTGGTGTGGGAGTCGATGATCCGGCGGAGAGCGAGTGGATATGGTAGACCCAGGTATAGAAAGTGCGTGATTGTTGGAAACAACTGTCGAATAACCTAGGACATCTACGCTAAAATTTGGAGAGAACACACAACGCTGATATAGATCGCGCAAGTGGTCTGCGTAGGTGCTGGCAAGACAGTGTCTGTGAGATGAGGATCCAAGCCATCGACGGGCCATCTCGTCTAGGCTGTTTATAAGATACCAGAGCTCTGTTGGAAGGGGAGATGCATAGTAGCGCCAATGAACTACACGCATATGTCAGAATAATTTTATGGAAAGAATATTGGAGATCCGACTCAACTTACCTAGAAGAACTCGAGCGGCAACAAAAACACAGAAGACGAATTGATTTGCTATTGGGTCACTTTCGGGTGTATTACCCAGGTATTTCGCGGTCATATTCTGGATTTCAATGGCTGCATTTTGGCATGTTTCGGCGCTACAGTCACTCGGGAGTCGTACAATGTTGGCCCACTCGGCGGGTGGGTATGCCATGCGTTGGTGTAGAAGGATCATAGAGGTGTTGTGGGTGACATGGGCGAGGGTGAGATTTGGATCCATGTGTATTAACGTTGGCTGCCGCGATATATTGGAATCTTTCCATTTCTGTGGAAGAAACATTTTCCAACTGATTTAGAATGTTAGCTCCATACTAGACGAGTAGATAGAATAGAAGAAAGATCAGAGGACTCACTGTACCAAACGAAGATCCAACTCTTTGAATCGTGTGAGCCAGTTGCTGACTTCCTGTCGGTCATGGAAGTTGATTTCTTGTTGAAGGAAAAAGGTAGTGACTCTGCTAAGAGACTCTGTTGCTTCGACACAATAGGCAAAAGCGCCCACTGTTGACATATCTGGCATGGAGGAGCTTGGGGCAGTAGATTGGGGCGATGCATTTTGTATGGTGGAAGTTGGTAACTGATCAGGGCTCTGGGGGACACCAGAGTATTTGGCAGGTAAAAAGGCGATAGAGTTACCAATTCGCGCTTCAGATCGATCCCATATTCCAAAGAAGGGTGTTTTCACCTGCTCCTCTCTATGCCAGAGACCTCCATCGGCAGGGAGACGACGATGTACATCATCTGCTGTCAGACTGGTATTCCAACTACATAAAATATTAATATAATAAAACAGAGAATGAGTCCTCAAGGAAATTTCTCATTTCCAACAAGGTCAAATAAGGTATAGAATAACCGGGGACGTACCCTGTTGCAACTGAGCAGAATCGGTCCAGGTTAAATATAGTCCAAAATACCCGTCTCCTCTCCTCTTCCTCAACCCATTTCTGAGAGGGTGGTAAGGATAATAAAGGCTTGAGTAATCGCTGTACATCACGATCTTCGTCTTCGACACTAAGTCTAAGATACTCCACCGTCCTAGTCAAGGATCCAACAATGGACCAAGCTCTAGAGGTGTTGCCATTGCCAATCTATAGGGCCATGAGTATTTGTGGTTAGGACTGAAGAAAGGGATGGGCTCACATCATCAAAGGCAATAATCGTTAATGCTTGAAGATTTTCGACTGATAGACTATCCATCGCATTTAAGACGACAATATTTCTCGACCTTCTGGCCTTCAACTCTACATCAGCGGCTGAGATACCATGAGCCTCTGGATGAGCATATCGGATCGCAGCAACCACCATAGCGTGAATAATTATAACCAATTGAAGTCGTTGTTCTGGGTCATGCATGCGACTTCGAAACCGAGTCTCGTGAATAATCGGTATCCAAGGATGAATTTTGTTGAAATACTCATTCACAGTGTTTTCAAGTAAATCCGGAGCAGGCAAACTAGATGACGCATCCAACAGGTCTTCAAAGGGCACATCAAGGTGAATATGCGGATTCCCACAGCTATCCACTCGTCGTCGCTTACGAGGTCCAGACGACTGTAGGGTCTCATAAGCATAATTGGGCGACTGTTCAGAGGCTGTACTGGTCTTTGGCGTCTCATGTGAATGGCGGCTCATCCTTTCTCGCAGCGGGTTATTCGATGTCTGGCTATTCTGATTATTAAATTTACACAACTCCATGCATACTGTTGACAGTAAGTTGACAACTCCGTCAAGACGATTGTGCTGCTCAGAGCCATGCTCCTGGTATCCGTGATTGACAGAGCTGCTATCCCTCGCCTGTACCTCTTGAAGTGCATCTTCTAGGACCTCTGTAGAATATTATTCAATAATCAGCTCCGATCAACCATCGTTCCTGCGCCAAGTATTTGCATACCAATTCGACGACTCAAGCTCTCTACAGCACCTGTTTTGAGGCCGGGTTTATTTCTTTTTGTATCATAGACGCATGGCGAGCCGAGTCGGTTACATTGCGAACATGTCGGCAGTTCCCGTGAGCACTTCAGCTTCCGTCGTCGACATCCTTGACAGGATGGGCGCTCTGGATCGACAGTGCTGCCACTGTTCTCCTCATGTTCGTTTGGCAAATCCATCTACCAGTGTTCTGTATGGAACTGGGGGATTAACAACACCCCGGTCCATGTGCGATTAGTAAAAAATAATGATAACAGCAACGGTAGCCCGTGAGGATTCGACCAGAAGCTCCGACCTTGCATGACTCCGGAAAATGTGATGCGCATCATAAGGAAAATATCGCTGTCTGTGCGGGGAAATTGTGGGGAAGCTATCTACTTCAATTATTGGCGGGTGTTTCATGGGCGTTCGGTGAGACTTGACCCGAGAATAGCCCCGGCGCCCGGCGAGAATCTCGCCCACCGGAACTTTACTATTTCGGTTATCTCAGGTTTTGGGAGGTTCGTCAAAATACTAGGTTCATGGGCTGACAGGAGCATTAACCCTCAGACCATGATCAGCCTGAGCCCTGGAGGCTTTGACACTTCCAAGGTTATTTGTTTATTTTTCTTAAAAAAAATCCCATCATCGATCATAATATATTGTCAGAAAGTACGTGTCGATGAATCTATTTAGACCAAAATTTGTCAAACGCGTTCAACCTGCTCGACACCCAACTTGGGATCTTTGCCAACCTCGACAGCATTCTCTGCATTGACATCTAGTCCCATCTGTTTCATAGCATTCGTTCCAGAAAGGGCATTCGGCCCGTCGAAAATTTCAGCTACTTCCTCAAGACCACGGTTCTTAGTTTCAGGGAAGTAAAAGTAAATGATTGTAAGGTGAATCGCGATCATAACGACCCATACAATGTAGTATTTCCATCCGATAGCGTCCATAGCGACTGGATTCGCGAAGCTATTGTATAGCGATGCGAGGTTTCCCGTGAGTTGGTACAGCATAGATGCCTTGGATCGCAGAGAGTAAGGCACCACTTCCATGATGTATGTCGGGGAAATTGGAGCACAGGAATGATAAAGTCCGGTGTATATAAAGATCATAGCCAGCACCGCACCAGCGTAGCTGTGGTCTTTGAAATTCTTTTGCTCGTTAATTGCGGAGCAAATGGTCCAAATAATATACGAGATCCCCATCCCAGCCATGCCAAAAAGGTAAAGTCCCCTTCGACCAGCACGGTCAACCATTGAGGCGAAAAAGCAAGCTGACAGAAGACTCCAGATAGAGATGCAGCCGTTGATAATGAGTTGGGTTTTGGAAGCCGTGATGCCGATGGTATCAAGAACTTTGGGTAGATAGTATGAGGAGAGAGCATTGCCAGACCATTGAAGCATGGCAGGGATATATAAAGCCAGGAAAAGACGGTGACGATTGCCCTTAGTCGATAACCATTCTCCCCAGCGTGACTTGTGCTGCATTTTCTCCATTTGCAAGGTCGCTGTAATCTCAGCCATTTCGAAGTGCGCCAAGCGAGACTGAGGATCTCCATCGCCGTGGTATTTAATGAAAATTTCGAGAGCCTCTTGGCTGCGGCCTTTGTAGATGAGCCATCGCGGAGACTCAGGAGCAAACAGACTGAGAATTGCCTGGATCACGGAAAAGCTGCATTGCAAAAGACTCGGCAGTCTCCAGCTCCACGAAGAAGTCGCCATTTGAAACGTACCGTAGGTCACCCATGCTGCGATGAGAGAGCCTAAAGGCCATGATACCAGATAAAACGAGACCATTTTACCTCGATGTGGTGGATATGCCACCTCCGAGAGCAGCGGCGGTGCAGCGACCGAAACAATTCCCAGTCCGAAGCCGACAAAGAAACGAGAAAAGACAAACATAGCATAGTTGACTGAAGCAGCCTGAATAGCTGACCCAATAATGATGATTATAGAGCCACCACAGATAGGATATCTTCTTCCAAACCAGTCACAAAGTTGAGATGATATCACAATAGAAATCAAAATTCCTCCCAGTGGGCCGAAAGTCATTGCACCCAAGCGAGCTCCCGCAGGCTCCCCAAAGAATTTGATCCATGCTGGCAATGCTTGCATACCATTGATCATGCTAGCGTCGAATCCTTGGGCGGTTTGAGTGAGAAGCGCACACAAGAGAAGAGTATTGAGCTGCAATAGTCTGGCATCTCTCCACCATGGCTTGTCGCGCTTAGGAATAACATCGTTCAACACAACACCTGTGAAGTCATACGGAGAGGCGTCTGAAGGACCGCGCCTTTCGTCCATATCTGTAAATGGGTGGGTAGAGGGCGATTCAAGGGGTGAATCAATGAAAATGGAAGCCAAGAGGACTACCCTTTGCATGTGCCCTATCAAGGCCTTATACCAGGTTTCTCAAATGCCCATGAGCATATCACTGAGGTGTCTCGGGCCCGGAGTATTGTACGGGTTCTAATGGAGTTGATTTACAAAGCCACCGACATGGCTTGATGACAGCCACGCAATTTCCCCGCAATCATTTTTTGGTGCTGAGAACCATGAGCTCGCTTCAGGGATCCGGGGAAATTGTTCAAAATACCCCACCGGGCCTTTCTGGGGTTGGTGCCGGAGATGGGGGTCAACGGCCGGCCGAGCTTTCTACCGGAATACCGAGGATCACTGTCATAGAATTCTCGGGAATTCCGACGATCGCTTCGGTAGAATATCGAAAAAACATATAAAGGTGGGTTCTTTGCAGATTCAATATCCATGTCTGTGACTTTTTGGTCATAGCGATAAACATGCCGTGGTACTATTATAGACACGCTCAATCTATTTATTGTCAATGTTTCCAAAGTTGGCCGATTTGAACAAATGAATTTATATAGGAAAACGTCTTTGGTCTGTTCTGTTGAAATTTCTCACATCGGGGATCAAATACTAGTAAGCTTTGCACATGAAACTTAAAGCTGTAAAATAGTTTTGCTTGGCTTCACATTAAACTACTAGTACATAGCAAACCTTGGAACTGCGACTGATGTAAATACTTCGAAAAAGTGTATTTAGGGAGGAGAAAAACTGCAAAATCTCTCCCGTTATACTGATAAAGGAAACCCTGGAAGATACCAACTGTTCTCTCATTACTTGCTATCTTCTTTACGCTTTTGAATCATTCACAATCTGAAAAGAAAGCGATAAGAATTCGTGACTAAGATTGGGCGGATCAAGCCTTGTGCAGCCTGGCGGGAAATCTATGATTTAGTATATCACTAAGCGGGAAAATGCGGTGCTTACAACAGCAAGTGTAGCTATAAGTTCATGATGAAAACTTCAAGTTTGGAAATATCAGATTTCCAATCAGAATTGCCAATTTTGCTATGACGGTACTATTGTCTTGATGTTCAACCAATTAGCATATAAATTGCAAGGATTCTAGATGTACCGCTATACAATACACAACATTGAATCTTCAACCTTCATCGATATTAGAATCATTTGATTATATCATCTCCATATATGAAACATTGAAACATTGCATTCATACCGACTTTCAAGATGAGTGACTCGACTAACACAACTGTTGTCTTTATTACCGGCGTGGGACGAGGTATGGACTTTTTGATCTACCTGTTTTTGACTACAGAAGTACTCACATTCGCAAATTTTACAGGAATTGGTAGAAGTATCCTTGAAGCTTTTCTTCTTCGCCCTAATTACATTGTCATTGGAAGTGTTCGAGACAAAACGTCTGAGAAATACGAAGAGCTGAAAAGGCTTCCAACAGCCTATGGATCTCGCCTACTCCTTATCAGCATCGATAGTACAAACATGGATGATCCGCAGGCATCTATCAAGGATATCGAGGCCGAAGGTATCACTCATGTTGACGTTGTGATTGCAAATGCCGGTATCACACCATCTGCTGGGCCTTTAGATAAAGTAGCGATTCAAGATGTGTCGGATGCACTTTCTATTAATGCAATGTCCCCGATTCAACTCTACCATGCTACGCGCCCGCTCCTAGAGAAGTCGTCCCGACCTGTCTGGTTTTCTATGACCAGTGCAGCTGGATCGATCGGAAATGTGGAGATGCACAATGCTCATTTCCTTCTCGCTTATGGTATCTCAAAGGCTACTATGAATTTCTTTACAAAGTGAGTTATTTTTCAATCGGGCTTGATTATGTTCGGGCTGACAAAATCTTTGATAGGCCTGTTCATGCTGCGCATGCAAATTGGATTGCATATGCGGTTCATCCTGGGTTGGTTCTCTATCCTCTTTGGCCTTCATGGAAAATACTAATCATAGATCAGGCTGGTTCGATCTGAAATGGGTAACGAAGGTGCGCGTTTACAGGGGCTGGAAAAGGCACCCGTCACTTTGGAGGATTGTGCAACAAATATTCTGGCTCCTGTAAGTTCTACTTTTACTAGTATCTCTATGCAATGGAGCAATCATGGGTCTAACAGAATTTATAGATTGATGGGGCTACGAGAGGAAAGACATCGGGAAGGTTTTTGAACTTCACTGATAACTCTGAGTTGCCATGGTAGAAACACCTACGACCTCAAAATTACATGTTCAGATGTTTGCACTTTCCAGTTATACACATAGATGATCCTTCAATGGAAGACATTCAAGTTGGATGATGACTCCATAGACTTGAGGAAAAAGAAAGAAAGGGTATACGCAACATAGCTCAGGATAACCCTCAGAGTTATACATCAAAGGTTGAACTCTAGTAGCTCTGCCACTTTTGTAATAAAAGATGATGTAAAAGACTTATATGATATAAATTCAAATTATGGGGTATAATCAACCTCTTTGGTTCAAGTTCAACTGGCAAAAAAAGGACATTGCTCCTTTAACGCTCTGACGCCTTCAAGCTCATGTTTCAAACCTCCTTTGGACATAAACTGTTTTAACTATGTCAAGGTTTGATGGGTAGAAATTCTGGGCCCCCATGCTCCAACAAGATTGGTCTCCAGGATCCTGGGCCTTCGTCTCGGTTTTCTTATTTTGAGACAAATAATCTGGCGCTGACCCTTTTTTCGGAGTAGGTATGGATACCTCCTTATTTTCCTCGGGAGTTCGTTGATAAGTACACGTTCGGCCGCGGTGCTGGCACTCGACGCAGGGGTATTCCCTGTTGCAAGCTTTCCTAATAGTTGCACAATTATCACAGGCTCGCTTATGCTTTCCTGTTCGACATCTTTCAGGAATCTCATGATTATTCTCTATACGAGTCTTGCATGTCCCCCAGTGCCGTCGTAGCGCGTCTCTGAATTCGATTAGTAAATCGAATACCCCTTTTAGATCATGTTTAGTGGGACGTTTTATTCTCTAAGAAATCTTACCTTCGGCCAAATAGAGCATTACAAAAAAGACAAATTTGGCTTTTGTTTGCGTCATCTGGGGATTAGTTAGCAGAATACAACCTCGTATGGGAATACAATTCACATGCGTGTTCCAATGTGCCGTTTCAAATGCTCTAGTCGCCCAAATGCAGCATAGCAGCGATCGCATCTCCACTGCTTTCCTAATTGATCTTGCCGTGGAATCCCGTCCATCGGGGCTTTTTTAGATCCGGATGACTCCCAGCAATGACGGAGGTGGGGGAGGGGCTGTTAAGCCTTGCGATTTCACATTAAGGGGCTTTCTCTAATCAGGTTTCTGTGACTCAAGCTGGACTGCGTTCAATAGTGGGCCCTAGCAAAGGCCTAACAAGGGGGTAGTTCAGCACGACCACAATTGCGTGGTCTGACTTTGATCCGGTCCGGAGGGATTTGACTCCTAGTCCGCATCGGTGTGGATAATGATGACCAGAGGGAGAATTGTGATTTGTTAATCTGCATACGGTCTGGGATCTGGGGCCGTCGCGGCTTCCCCACATACGGCCGTATCGGCCCCATCATGTATGAACGTGCTATGCCGAGACTTTTGATGCAATTGTGATCTCTCCGAAGTTATTTTTGGTTCTTCGATTGAGAAAGTTCAGCCATTGACTACATAACGTCATCTTCTAGCCCATTTATATTTACTGGAATTCACTGAGTCTCCTTGCAATTTACACCTGGGCAGCTCCGAGTCCTATCCTTGGAAGCAGCAAATCATCATGTCGTCTTTGACAGCAACAGAAACTATCCCTGTCAAATCTAATGACTTAGATATTACAGAGAAGCACTGGAACAATTGGCCTAATGAAAAAGGCGTATGTATACTTTCCATTATTAATTACCTTCAGCTACAATCTAACATCTCATAGTTTGATCCCGAATACGAACAGCCCACGCCAGTTGAGCTCTCTGTATCGGGTCATATCCCAGCTTATGCTGCTGGAACACTTTATAGAACTGGCCCAGGCAGCAGTCAAGTGAAGAAAGATGACGGGCAACTCTTCCAGATGTCGCACTGGTTCGATGGCTTCGCCCAAACACACCGTTTCCAAATAATTTCATCGAATGAGAACGATGCTACAATCAAAGTCCTATACAACTCTCGTTTCTCGTGCGATTCTATGATTGAGAACATCAAAAAAACCGGAAACTTGCAAAGCCTTGGGTTCGGGCAAAAACGTGACCCTTGCAAGACGGTCTTCAACAAAGTTCAAACTGAATTTGAACCACCACTGGCAAGCGACCAGCCATCAAGCGATCAACAGTCAAGCGACCAACCACCTGACCCTGCCTTGTACAATGTTAGCGTGACTCTCTCCGTCAATATGCCTGGCTTGAAGAATTCGTCGGAAAACGAGGATCAACCAACCCAGCGCTGGGCTGATTCAAAGGGAGTCCAGAGCTTGTGGGCAAAGACGGACCACAATGTATTTAAGCAACTGCACCCGGAGACACTGGAGCCAATCAGACTTGCCACACAAGCCAATCTTCATCCGGATCTAGAAGGTCGAAAGACGGCTTCACACGCCCGCTCTGATCCCGTAACGGGGGATGTCTATAATTACAATCTCACTTTAGATTCAACCAGCATTTACCGGGTCTTCCACATCTCAGCTTCCACCGGAGAGACAACGATCCTGGCCATTTTCTCTGGAATACCTTCATACATCCACTCTCTCAATATTTCCGAAAACTTCGTTATACTATGTGTATGGAATGCGCATATAAATTGCGAGGAGCATGATGATGGATCTTTTATAGACTCGATCATACCTACAGATCCGACCCAGCCGGCGACATGGTACATAATCGATCGCAAAGGAAGTCGAGGTCTTGTCGCAACATATGAAAGTCCAGCATTCTTTGCGTTCCATACTATCGGCGCTTACGAAGAACCATCCAAGGAGGATCCAACCAATGTCGATATTGTTGCGGATCTCGTTCGCATCGACAGCTCCGAATTCATCAAAAACTCCCTATACGAGAATCTAAAGTCATCTCTATCTACTGCCAAGGCATTTATAGAGAACAAAGACCTTCTATGCAGCACATTCTCACGATTCCGTCTTCCGGCTCTCCCTTCGAATCTTAACTCTGAACCCCTCGAGGCAACATTGGAATGGTCTGCGTGCAAGGCTCACTCGCCGGAATTGCCAACAATGAACCCCAAATACGTGACTCGGAAGTACCGGTACATGTACGCTGTCGGATTTGGATCTGTCTCAACTTTCACAAGTTCAATCGTCAAATTTGATATAGATACCCAGAAAGATCTTGTATGGTCGGTCCATGGCCACTCACCCGGAGAGCCAATTTTTGTACCAAACCCAAGCGGTGAAAAGGAGGATGACGGTGTACTCCTCAGTGTGGTACTGGATGGTTTCAAGGGCACTAGTTATCTTCTCTGTCTTGATGCTCAAACACTGAATGAGCTCGGCAGGGCTAATGTCAATGGGGCGGTTGGTTTCGGATTTCATGGACAGCATGTTCCAAGCGTGGGTTTGCCTACTGGAGATTACTGAGCTATGGTGAAAGTGTCTGCAATGTTATCTTACTTCAAAGATGTTTCGCTTGAATTTTTATTTTATTTTTCTCATAATTTGTACAAATTACGAAGATGGATGGATGTAAACTCTACGAATTTCTAGAAAGATCTACGTAGAACGGCGCCCTGTGGATGACACTGATCCACCCGAGGAACCACTTCCCTTCCAAAACTTAGGCACTTTTCTCCTCTCTCACGTTTGATTCTACTCAAAATCTATAATACCTACACTAAAATATATACAAAAAGCAGTCAAAATGGCAACCGGCATTGAGAATATCACTACCCTCCTCTCAACAATGGAGCCAACGCTAGATCCAGAGATCTACGTCTTCATCACCACCACAAAGCCCCTCTCATCTCTCCCGCTATCTACTCTCAATCCGCAATTGATCGCCCAGGAAAAAGAAGGCATCACCATTGTAACGACCGAGGCTCTAGCGACATCTCACGGCTTCGATGAGGTCGTCTTTCCATGTCAGAAGATCTCATTGACGATCCATTCCAGCCTCGAGGCGATCGGTTTGATCGCAGCCATTACGGATCGGCTGAAAAATTCTGGAATCAGCACAAATGTCGTCAGTGGATTCTTTCACGATCACATTTATGTGCCTGCTAGAAGGGCAGAAGATGCGATGCAGGTTTTGGAACAGTTAACTATCGATGCGCGGGAGGGAAAGAAGTCGAATGAATAAGATGGCGATAGCAGTCGAAAAGAGGCAGCTTTCTGCTGGATATTTGATTTTACCTGCTATGGGTTTCTGTCGATTGAACATTTGAAAAGAATAATAATAAAACTAGATTGACAAGCCTCTAAAGCTAGTGATCTCCCTACTCCATCCCTATGATACATACATCGTTGAAAGACATTAAAGTCAACAAAAACACACCGAGATAACCCAGGATATGAAGGAAGATAAAACGGAATAAAACAAGTGGACAAAGTGTCAAGACACTGAAGAGTTGTTTTTCTATTTTCCTCAACCTGTACGCCAGAAAGATAAAAACCACCCACTCCTGATCTCGTAGGATTAAACTCCTCTGTGGTGCTTTTTTTAAGCAGGCACTGGCTCAGGCAGAACCCACATGCCATAGAAGACAAAAACATGGATTAGCTCCACCTGATTCCATGACAAAAGAAAGTCGGATGAAAAGGGTAAGGGAAATTCCCTTAGGAGCGATAGGGCAAGGTGGACAGGGTATTACTGATACATCACAAAATGATATCGATGCTCACCAAAGAAATCGAAAAGAAGATAGGAAAGGAAATGGAGATTGAAATATAATGGTCGATATTGCGACGATCAATAGTCGTCCTCCTTCTCTATGATCATAATCAATTCAGTCAGTTCCTTTCGCAAAGCGCGATTTCGGTCCCAGACTTCCATGATTTTTGGCCGGTGGCTGACGAAGCATGTTTTCTTCCAAGACAGTCCTCCGTGCTTCGTGGCAACCCGGTTGGGGAGACCTCTGGCAAGATTCCGCAGGACCAATGCAGCCTTATATGCCACACCGAAAGGCTCGCCCTTCTCGTTGAATGGGGTGTCCATGTAGTACCACTTGCGAACGATTCGTTCTTGGAGAACAAGACGCTTGGTACTTGGGGGCTTTGCATCAGCGGGTCGGTCTTCAGCTATGTGAGAAGAGACGTGTCCGGCCACCATCGCAGTATTGGTGCTAGATCCTGACGCTCGGAATCTGGTACAGTTGTCCCATTGGCAGGTGTGGATTGGTGTTTCTGCGGCTTCCAGCTTGAACTGGCCTGCTGTTTCTTCGGGCTCCAGGTTCATATGGTCGGCCAAAACATGGTGGCGAAGATCTGTCGGTGAACCGAAGGCGCGCTGGCACATCTTTGATGGTTTAGAGTGATCTTGCCATTTGCAATACTGGTAAGGGAAGCCGTCAAAAGTGTAAGCGGTCTCCAAGGGTCGGATTCCCTTGATGATGAATTTGGTTGCGGTTCCCGGGCCATTAATCACTTGCGCCTGGGCGTTGGTGAAAGTATTACTGACATTCTTAATGAACTCAGCGGCGGGAAGGACACCACCGCCTGGCACCCGAGAGTCTGCAAATCGACTTTGGTAAGCTTGCCAAAGAGCAATCTGGGTGATCTCACACTCAGCGTCTTCAACGAAGCAGCAACGAAGCCATTGCGAGCTTCGTTCCGGTTCAGACAAGCCCATCAGTTTCTCCAACAACTCGGCAGGTACCCGTGGTATCTCAGATGGCGGGGGTGCAACCTTTTCTTCTTGGAGAACGGTTTCTTTCTTGTTTGGCCGTGCCCCATGTGTGAGTAACGCGATCATACGGGGGACGAAGACAATAGGAAGGTTTATGACATCCATCAAAGTCTCAATATTGTCGGGGCTAAGAGTGTACTGATACCAGAGGTCTAGCGCACCGCTCAGAATATCGGTGTCGAGCTCCAAAAGTGTGTGGTAGTACAGTTGTTGTAAAGTCGACTTCGGAAGGCTTTCCAAAGCACGATTTCCATCTGACTCCTCTAGCTCAGTTGAAAAGTGTGTCAATGCCCATAGTGCTCTCACAATATGCGCACGGTCGGGCGAGTCGAGGCAGTCAACGAGGGATATCCAAAGGGGATCTTGAGGGTCGGTTCTCATAAACTTGGTCACCTCCTCGGCAATATCGAGCGCATCATTTTTGAGTTCATTCAAACGCGACTGTTTTGGAACGTTGATTAGAACCACCAGAAAGTCTCTGAGAAGGCCACTTGCGTAGCATGAAACGTAGTAGGCGTTCTCTTTCAAAAGAACCATGTTTCTCAATACCAAAATTGCCTCCTTCACGTTGCGAAGAGCATTTGTGAATTCCTGGGTCTCGAGATTGTCATTTGGGAGGTTGACGGGGATATTTCGTATTTTGTCGAGAATATCACGGGTTCCATGCAAAGAGTTGAGAACGTTCACTCGTCCAGATTGGAAACGAGGATCGTATTCAAACTCCCATCGAACACCAGTGCAGAGGTAGGTGATATCCAATGCCTTTTGCATCAGAGTTTCGGCAAGCAGTGGGAATCCCTCGAACTTGAACTTATCGCATCTTTGATTCGATATCTGAACCAGGTGGTATAACGCGAAGTCGACCTCATCTGGTGTGCCCGATTGAAGGCCGTAATGAGCGCGCTTATAGATGTGGTCCGCTAGAATACATATTAGCATGATTCACATGCCTCGTGTTCGTGTGGGCAAAACTTACTTCGTGGCGCCTCAAGAAACTTCAATGGAAAGTATGGGTCGTAAAAGTTCGGTTGTTTGGCCATTTTTGATCTGTCATAAAGGGTTGAGAAGAGACCAGGTCGATTTCCGGGAGTAGGGACTTCCCGGGTGGACATTGGAAGCTGTGTTTGGCCTTTTCCTTCCCAGCTTTCGACTGCAAACTGGGCACTGTTAGGATTGGCGGCAGGGTTGAGATTCAGGTGAGGGGACATTTGAGGTTGAGGAGAGGCGTAATTTTGATGGCTTTTCTGGCGAGCGGGAGTTGTGTCGGGGATGAAAGGTTGGTTGACTTTGGGTGCCTGGCGCAACCCCTCTGTCTTCCTGTTAGTATAACTTGATAAAAGCGGTAGGACGATGGTTCTTACGGCGCAGAGATGTTCTTTGAGGTGTAGACGCCGACATTTTGGCTTTTGATACGGACAACTGGGGAAATTGACAGCTTGCGAAAACAGCAGCAGGATACGATCTCTGCGCTGTGATTCCTCCCTTGCAACCCAGGTCTCGGTGTAATGATCGCAGGGTTGGCGTGCTATTAACGATCCCTCTACTGTTGACGCCAAGACTCGCCAATGGGATACAACTAGCAGAAATACAGGCTTCCAAGCAACCCAATAAATGCGCTAAGATGAAATACCCTGATACGGGGTAGTCGAAGGTGTCTCCGTGGTATTAGAGGAAACGAGGTGACGAGTGGCAGAATGCGCCCGAGAGATTGCTGGATCTAGAAAATCTTAATCGCCGTGCTGGACAAAGTGGGCGGTTCGCAATTAAATGGATTCGACGGAGCGCGCCCGAGGGCTCTGGTCAGGATGCGCAGCCAGGATGGACAAACAGGTTCGGTCGGTATTTGACAGGAACCAGTCCAGATTATAGGTCGTGGAAAGCTGGAGAGAAAGTCGGCGCGATTGGCGACTATTGCTAAAAAGCGATTGATTGTTGATGCCTCGAAAGTGGTGGATTGAGGCCAATTCGCAGCAGCTGAACTTGCGATCAACGATCGATCAGCCAAAAGTCCGCGCTTTCGCTTTCTTTGCTGGAGCGCGTTGTCGGAGGTACAGTTGTTCCAGTTCCGGGATGTATTTGTCGAGCTAGTCCTTTATAGGAAAGTTCTGACACCTGAGGTGTCTAAATATGGATACAGGTATAGATCACAATGTTAATTCATCGCCATCTCCGATATTATCGATACTTGAGACATTATCATAATCACAATGGTTCGACCGCCTGCTAAGTCTAAAGGTCCTAAAGTGACCCGTTTGCCACTCTCCAAGTTCTCCCACACAACCACAACCATCGACCACAGCGGCCCATTGTCCTGGACCCATGTGAATGATGCTCAACAGCTCACATGTGTTTTAGAACAATCTTCTACATGTCCATCAACCATTCCAAGGCTATTGATGCGGGTATCTCAAAACAATATGATTCTGGTATTTTTCTTTGCCTCCTTCAAATGACGGGCTCAAATCGCTAACAATGATGATTTCACCTAGGAGCAACTGGATCTATCACACTTTATCCAGCGTTCAGCAGCTCAGAGTCATTCAGCCCAAGGTGCATCGCAGGCAAAACCCCCTTTTGCAGTTGTAGTTAAATCACCCTGTCTGGCTGTGAAATACCCTCAAACTGCTACGCACGTACGTCAGATTCGGAATAAATATGCGAGTGAACTGGCCCGAGAAATGTTGCAAGTACTCATCAATGAATAGATCCGTCGCTTTCAGATAAAGTTCTCGCGAAATACCGATTACTTTACAGCCCTTGCTTTTCTCAGTGAATACAATTGCCCATTTACAGAAGGAAGCACAGCAATAACAGCACAACCACTGCGAAGGCTGCCTACCTCCTCATCTTTGGCCTCATTTCAAGCACCGACGATTACCTCAAAGGCTGCAAGCACTACAGCCCCTTCAGAAGATGGGGCCGCTGTCACTCTCCTTCCGATGTCAGGGTATATGCCCTGTGGAATACCAAGTATGAGCCTTGTACTTGCCTTGGAATTGAATTCAAGCATCTAACATAAATATATACAGCTCCTCACCCCCCATCTTCAACCACAAGCACAGTCTACAATTTAGCTTCCCACAATGTGCCGCCTCAAAACACAGATCAATATCAAAATACAAGCTCTGGGCAGACAAATTTGCAGCTCACTATAACAGGTTCGGATGTCAGAGCCCCACAGAAAGTCAATACTCGTACTTCAACTGCACCAGCCTATCACGGCAACCAACTCGATGAAATGCTACCGCCAAAAAGAGCCCTCCCCTTCTTGAAGCCAGCTCAGAAAGCACCACTTAGAGAAAGATCTAATGTCTCCGACATCTCGCAATACGCACAGTCAGAGGGACAGTTGAATGGCTCTTCTAGAAATACACAGCTACTCCCATTTACAAAAAATCAGACATTACTCCGGTACGATTCGGAGCTCGTTGACTCGCAGTCCTACTCACCAGCTCCAACGCAGCCATACCCAGATCCCCCTCCTTCTTCACAAAGAGAGGTTCCCCATTTATCCGAACATTCTCTCCCTGAGACTGCAGAGCAACCCCATGGTGTCTATGAGGCTCAGATGAATATATCTACTGATAGACCCCGTGAAAATGAAAAGACTTTGGAGGCTACTCATACTGCTCAGAGCAAAGGGATACAACCGGCGGCAATTTCTGCTGAACAATTGTCGACTTATCTGTCTACGCCGACGCCAGAAAGGATTGAATTGCTGGAGAACTGGATGTGCGAATTGATCGAAGATGATAAGTTCATGGAGTTGTGTCAGGATGTTGAGGCAACATGGAAGCGATTCGCATTTGGGGCCAGGGAGTAGATGTGAGGATTCTATGGGAGATTTCTTAGGATGTATTACGGATTATCAGGCTCAGCCTAGCAAGATGATATAATAGGTATTGGTTTTATTGAAGTTCAATAGTTTATCGCTATTTTTAGGCCATGGAGAGAGACTATAATGGGGAATGAGAATATTAATGTTCTGAGACCAACTATCATCTGGACGATCAATAGGGTGAAGAGCATAGATGTTAAACCCCAAGCAAAGATCAACGTAAAAGCAGGTAAAAGCAGCAAGCATACAGAGGGGGGAAATATGTTTTTTTTCTTCGAACCAAACTCCTAAATAAGATAAGTCGAGATGACGGAATGCAAGCTAGATCCGACAATTTATTAGATGACTCAACGAGACCGACGGTTGTAAATCAACCCGGAGAACACATTCAAGTAGCCCTCTTTGGTTAACATGGTGAAATCCACAACCGTACGACCAACCCCGCCATGAGAGTGAACCAGCTGAGGCGCAAGGTTCGGTGATGCATCACCATATTCAGCAGACAGGCCAGGAGGTGGAGTCGCAGATGTAGCTTGGCCAACCGAGCCTTCAGCTCCAACTGCCAAATCAGCCAGGTGCTGCAAGGAACGCTGCTCATTGGCACCCATGGGAGGCGGCACACTAGAGCCCGATTTGCTCACGCCGCTAACCGCCTCTTGCAGTTGGGTTTCTTGCGATTTGGCACGACGCCATTCGAGGAAGACTCGGAATTTCGCATCCCAGCCTGGAGTAGAAAATATCTTGTTGTGTTCACTTGTGTGACTCGTGTTTTGGCGATGATCCAAAATTTCTTCTACTTTAGCCAGCCCCTCCCAGCAGTCATTCGAGAGTTCAGGGAGGACTGTGGCCTCGAGCAAGGTCATGGTTGCGAGGGCAAGACTATGTAGATCAAAGGGCGTTGCCAGTCGGGCCTGCACGGTAGCTCTGTGCATCTCATTGATCACCTCCTGGGCGCAGTAGATGATCTCGTAGGGGCTGTAGACAAAAACATGACGCTTAATGAGTAGGCGAACTGTCCAGTAGAGCTGATTTTGCAGGCTCTCAAAAAGGGTACGAGTGCCAGAATGCTCGGGCAGCTCATGAACCCTAAATATATCTTCCATATCTGACAGGCGCTCAAGGGAAGCGACTAAGTTGGCACCAACCATACGGCCGAGTCCGGAATTGGTCTGGCAGACATTGTGTTCCACTGTGGCCAGGGTAACTAGCTCAGACAAGAATGTCGAAAAAGCTAGAATGAGATATGTAAGAAAGCTATTTGAATGAAATCCAAGCAGATATAGAGGTTGAACTTACATGCAATACCAGTCGTAATGTGGCCTACTACTCTCTCATCTTCGCGACCGCCAATTTCTTGCCCTCCAATTACAGTCGCATCTGCCACACTGATAGCATACCAACGAGTCAAGATGATTAATGATACCCAGTTGCGTCGAGTCAAGTTAGCATCTGAATCAACATCTGGATCTGAATCACGGTTGTTCCTCAGTTGACCCTGGTTCTTCGCTAGGTCATAGCCAAGCTTGCAAGCAGCTTGAACCAAGGTGTGCTTGGGGATTCCATCTTTGAGAACAAAGTTATCAGGACCGCGTTGATCACAATCAATGATCATCAAAAGGAGAGTTTGTAGCCAGATAAGATTGGCTGCAGTCGAGTGGACGATTAGTGGCTGACGAGTGTGATACAAAACAAGATCCTGTGCATTATCAAATGATGTGACACGCTCAAAATTACTTGCGACGCGACTGAGATCAGTGCGAGTAACTGTGTACAGCGCGTAGCAAAAGATCTCCTGTGCCTCTCGATTGCACTGGTGGAGGAGTTCCAGCGTTCGTTCTCGGGTATGAGGCAGAATTGGCAAGAGCGTGTGCACTTTCTGGTAGTATCTGTAATAAAGTTATTGGTCTTTGGTTGCACAACGAGTGGTTAATTGGTTGAAACATACGCATCAAGAGCGCCTTCATCAAGGGTAACGGGTGACATATCATCGTCGCCTTCGTGCTTGTGTAGGTCTGTCATCTCCAACCCAGTAGGCAAGTCTTGTTCATTGCTTGCTGGCGTCCAGAATAAGTTTCCTGGTTTCGCTGCGCCACCGCTAGCAACTGTTGGGTTGTAGGGGTCTGCGGGGGAATCCGTCGCATCGAACGCGTTCTGGGACGCTCGAGTATTAAAGGATGGCTGGGCAAATGAAGAGCTCGGGAGACCTTCAAAGACGGAGTATGTTCGCTTTCGACCGGCTGAGCCTGAATCAACAGGCGAAGTGAAGTCCTGATAAGTTCTTGGGAGAGACACATCGTTCATAGCCTGATCCTGGTATGGCACATCGGACTGGACGATTCCAGGAGGCTGCATCTGACTTTCGAGTGTATGTAGTCGTTCGGCGAGTTCCTTGATATAACTTTACACCTGTTAGTCTGGGTTTCGAGTGGCTTCGAGTCTCATGACGCGTAGTGCTCGACTTACCCTTTGCTAGGACCGCGCTTCATGGGAACGCGACTGAATTGACAGACGACGCCCAATCGGCGACAATTCGAGCATGTTTCAAGGCCGGTTTCCGAGCTCGCATCGCATCGCACCTATTATTGAGAGTATGGCATTAAAGACAGATCTTTGACGCGTCTTGTTTGGGGGATCAGGTCTAGGGATACCTTCTTGCGCCGACATTCGTCACAGGCTCGTGAGATTTTCGATCTTTTCCGCGCACTTTGGTCTCCATAGCTCAAGTCATGGTTTGGGTCTACGCCCACCTGCTGACTTGGCGTGAACTGCAGCATATGTTGGTGCGGGTGCTGGTCCTCGGATGAGGGGCGACCCAAATCACCGGCATTTGAAGAGCCCAAAACCATGTTTTGGTTGTGATGTACTCCATTACTTGATCCGTCACCTAGTCCAGGGCCAGAGGCTTCACGCGACAGTTCTGCGGAGATGAGTTCATCGGTCGTCAGTTGGCGATTGCTGTAGTAGGGCATAGCACCCTGAGCCATCTGCGCGCCATTTGGGGATGGATAAGAATGGCCCGGGCCCATATCAGATTGATCTCGGGGATTCATTGCACAAAATTTACCCCGAAAATATTTGTGGAAAGATGGGTTTGATGGAAAGCGGGTTTCCGGGGGAGATGGTGGAGGAGTGGAAGACGCGAAGTGCAGAAACGAAGGTTTTTTTTCATTTCTACAGGCTAAATTTTACGGGGAGGGAGATGGGCAGGGGCTGACACCGCCGCATTGAGCAACACCAACATGACGAAGATGACATTGGGGACGATGCACATTGAATGTCTATTGTTTATATGTTTTTAAACTTCTACATAGTCCCTCCGGGATGATCACACGGAGAACGGCTTTTTGTTTCTGCGTGGACAGCGGATTAACACCTTTTCCCACCGGGTCCCGTTCTCCGACCCGAACCTTCAATCTATGCTAAGACTTGAGTGGGTTCCTTTTGATCTTCATTAAGATTGTATTAAAAATTATAGAATAGTCTGGGCATAGTGGATATAAAGGGTCTCTCGAGTTGTATCGCTGGGAGCTCTCTGCATATTTCCAAGGACATACGCCATCAAGTTGTCACGATCATCATTCTGCTGGATGGCCACTAGGCAGAGGACGCTTTCGGTAATACACATCTACCATAACTCATGATTCCCGTCTTGCACAAATCGTGATATCTCTAATTTCGGAGAACAATGAGAATGAATGCCTATTTAATGATTCAACATTTCAAATGTGCCAAAGTTCGTTGTTGAACTCTTGCGTTCACGTTATATTAGATAGGCTGATGATACATTTTGTGGGTGCAGCTACCATACCTACTACTACTAAAGTTTACCAAGGTACTTCAAGTTCAAGTTTTCGCGTTCTCCAACCTTGAAAGACTGACATAAAATTCAAGTCGTTGTACCGAATCCTAGAAACATACTCTCGTTATTTTAGCCCTAGCTCTTGGCGTCCTTAACCTTGGAAGTTATTCCGGGGCCGTGTAGTTGTGGAAGCGGACCGTTGTCCTGACCGGGGTGGGTTCCAAGGCTATGCTATCCAATGTATTGTTATGATAAAGGGTCTCGGAAAGTCTCCGACACCTGATATAATATGATATCCAAGATCATTATCTGATCTCCCCAGAGATTGAATGCACTTTATGAAGAATTCCCTTACAGCATCATGATATTTGCTCAACCACGCAGTCAATAGATTACTTGACACGGTACCTAAATATATACGATAGGAGCGTAGGAAGGTACGCTGCATGCCAATTGTGACTATATCAAAATGAGACAAGTAAAGAGCAACAGCTTCTAGTGTTATGGTCGAAATGCCCCACCCCCGACATCTGTACGTCCTTGTATCGCCGGATAAATAATTGGGATACGGCTCTACTGGTGGATCATTTATGGCGGCTATCCGTTGCCATGTCAAAACACCCAGTGTAAATTGTTCATCTGTAAGAACTCGATATCTCTTCGGTAGCAATTGAAGGCTTCAAGTAGATAATGGGCCTTATTTCCTGGCTGTAACGTGGCCTCCATCAACGTTTCTCCTGGTTGCGATATCCTTCAATCAATTGATACACCAATGGACTATTTAATGGACGCTCTGTGGTTCCCTTCCATACAGAAAGTAGGGGAAACGATCTGATTATGAGAAGCAAATCCTTTGTCGCTCACATTCTCCAAGATAGCACCATCCAAAACCTCCAAACTTTCCCGGAGTATCCTAACGCCTTTAGTCAGGTTCATCCCGATCGTATTTCGTGCCATAATTTAGATTTCACCCGAAACGACGGATGATTGGAGCTGAGGGTGAACCCCCCACCGCGGAGTACGATACCAATACATGTACGGAGCAAGACCTCAAGGGTCGGCCGGATTCCACACCCTGGGCATCGGCGATTGGCTCTGCCCTCTTACTGTTGCATGCGTAGATCAGGGCCCACCCGCTGGTCCGGCGTCAAACCCCTCTGCAGCCCGCCCAAAGCAGGAACAGTGACGCCATAGGACCGGAGTCGACCAAAGCTATGACATGCAGTACCGTATGGTGCGGTAAGGATTCGTGGACATTGCTCCTTTCTGTCATTTTGATGTACAGGCCATCACGGACTACAGGCTATGGCGTTGTATGTATTATTTTTTTGTCTTCTTTAGCAACACCCTCACTTATCCCGCTGTTGCTGTGCCAAGCGTCTTTGAACCTTCACTGCTGACTACCTAGGTTTCTTCCATAAGACATCCTGCAGAATCAGCGAGGTCAAACCGTGGCTGATTACCTTATAGAATTGCCACCAATTTCGGGAATTTCCTGCCACCAGCTTCCATTTTTGCAGATTATTATGATTAGCCAAGAAAACAAAGACATGGTCTCAAGGGCACTCTGAACGAGGCCAAGTGTCAAGGCTGGGATGTGCGGCCCCAGATTGCACTAGCGAGATCCATCCCGGTGGGGGTCGAGTTCGTGTGAAAGGCCGTGCTCGATACGGGCCCTCAATGCTCCCCAAGGTCCAAACAATGCGGTCTTTTTGGGTACATTGAGATACCTCAAGTACAAAATATTTCCTTGCCTTTAGACACGATCTACATTGCAGCCAACATGCTTCTAGGACATCCGGTAAATGTTGCCTCGTGGGACTTTCGGCGATTGCAACGGCAGTCTGAGCGAATCAAAGGGGTGTTACCACGCAAGGCGGCTCTGGGAGGCTATTCACGCTGACTGTAGAATGTTTGCATATTGTTTCACTGGCCTCAACATAAACTACTATATGGATTGCTCAGAGTTGAGAAGTTGTTCGTTTACGTACCCTAAACCGAAATCCTTTTTTGTGCCTTTTTCCCACACAGGGTCAATGGCGCCCTGTTTTTTTTTTAGTTTTAAAATAGGTAAAAAATTTGCTAACTAAAAACCCTAACCCGGACCATACATTGAATCCCGGGTTCCTGGTGGGACCGGCCACGTCGTTGGCCTCTTGAGGTGGATACGCAACCCTCGATGGGATGGGAAAAAAAGGGGGTGTTTTGCAGCTCAGGCTTGTTCGCAAAGGAAAGAGAATAGGCTAGAAGGCGCACAGGGATGAATCCAGTTGCAGATTTGAAATCTTATGGGCGAGTTTCCGAGAATGCGCCTACTGATTCGAGTATTCCGGTCTGTCCTCGTGGTATGAGGTACACAGGCCATAATCGGGAAATGGCGCCTGAAATTCAAGGTTTGCGTAATTAAAACACTGTAACGGGGCGGTAATGGTGGATTTTTTGATGTATGGGTATTGTCACATGGCCGTAAGAGAAAGGGTGCACTCACCAAAAAAGCCTTTGTATCAATGGGAAATACCTGTAATCGGCGGTAATAAACCGTGCCTTGTACCTTACTCCGGTCATTCACAGCCACCAATGACGCAGCGAAAATCCCAATCCCCCCCATTAACGTTATTAAACTGTCGCCTCCCTCTTTCTTTTCTTTCTCCTCCGCATAGGGCGTTCTCCAACTCTCTATATCGAACGCTTTCTGTCTTGGCCGCCACTACCGGTACTTGGTGTCCTGTCTCACGGCCGGCGCCAAACGGTGCGTAGGCTTGGTCCCCCTTGGTTTCTATTCTCTCTCCTCTCTACTCTATAAACCTCAACCTACAAACCTACCAAAAAAAACCCGCCTCGCCTCCTCCGATATACCCATTTGATTTACTTTGAATTCCGCTCCTCTTGCCCTCCAAGTCTCTCAGTACGACCCTCAGTTCCTTCAAGATTGTCTTGTATACTGCTGGATCGGCGTTCTGTGACCTTCGCGCGCATTGGGATAATTATAGTCTGAGATACCCTTTTGTTCGTTCTGTTCAATTCGGCCTTCTCAAAGAAGAAGCGCTTGAATACAACCTTGCCTTGACGACCGTTCTTGCGGAATCTTTCATTCTTGGACAACCGCACGTCCTATTTCCTTATTTTAAAACATTTATTACGTCTTTCAACGACCATTCTCGCGATTCATCGCATGTGTGCCTCGCAGTAACCCGCCGCGATGCTCATTGATGGTGAGAAGTGGGCGTGTGAAGCTTGCGTCCGGGGTCACCGGGTTAGCAGCTGTCACCATAGTGGTATGTCGATCTTCGAAGCTTATTTCGTGTATACAAGAACTATATATCTCTAACATTGGCTTCTCAATAAGACCGCCCTTTGACCCATATCAACAAAAAAGGCCGCCCAGTCTCTCAATGTACCCACTGCCGCGGCTTACGCAAGTCTCGAACTACACACGTCAGGTGCGAGTGTGGCGACAAGAAAAAGAAATCCGACTCGGAATGCCATGGTGACCGAGATTTGAGTGAGCATTGGCGCTGGCTTTATTCACGATTTCCCCCTTTCTGATAATGAACTACAGAGGACTCCCTTCATCGTTGTGGCTGTTGCCACGGACAGCGCTGTACTTGTGCGCTGAAAAAGGAATCCCATCTTGACCCCGTTCCTGAGACAGGTTTACTTCCTTCTCAACCATCGGTTCCTGCTGAACTTCCACGGAAACCGCAGCTCACGACGACCAAATCCGAGTCGATGTTGACTGTCTTCCGTGATGGTCACCACAAACCCGCCCATAAGCATAATGACATGGCCCACAAGTGTGGATTGCCGTACACAATCCCACGATCACATACCATCCACCACCCGTCCGACATTCCTCGTCGTTCGGTGGACCACCTCCCATTAACGTCCGCCTTTGTCCAGGAGCCCCTTCCCTTGTCGATGGAGCCCGTGTCTCAGTCCCAACAGACTTCACAAAACGGTTCCCCTCACAGTGTCCCAACAACAGGCTCTGAAGATGATATCAGCACGGCCTCTCTTGACCAATCCTTCCTGGACAAATTTGCGGCTCCTAGTTTCCCACCACCTGCCGCAAAAGACAAAAAGACAGACGGGTCATCTAACCCTACGTCTGCCCCGGCTACCATGGACAAGTTTCCTCTGGAGCAAATTATTACCAGCGTTCCTCCTGTCGATGTCTCATCCTTCGCCTCATTTCCAAATACGTCATCTAACTCCCCGATTACTTGTATGGCATTTCAAGATAACTATCACGACCAATACTTCACCTCCCCAGACTCCGAAATGCCGCTGGGATCTGGAGGCTTGGGTGCGCCATCGGTTGACTGGTCGAGCTTCCCGCTATATTCCGATGCCCCTGCCGCAACTAGCACCCAGGCCCCGTCATACGCCAGTTTTGATTACAACTTTCCCTCGGGTCTCCCGCCACCGTCATCCTCCGGCGATATCTCCGAAGTCGATGAGTTTGGACCGCTCCCTGGTTTGGGACACAATGGTAACAATGACATGCACGATCTCCACAGCGTGAGCGAAGCGTCTGATATGGATCACCTTCGTGCCAGTTCTGCATCCTCATTGGTTGGGCTACCACAGGCGCAGCTTCTGTCATCAAATGATTTGGCGTCGATGAACATCGATGATTTCCTAAAGTCCGCCAATGAATCTACTGCCGCGCTCGAGCATCAACTGCAAGCCAGCATGGGGATTGAGTCCAAGTCCCTCACAACACAAGACGCGTACTCCATGCCCGCCCAGGACTCTATTCCCATTTGGCCAGCTAGCCTCTTTGATTCTGACTCAACCCCACCGGTGGACAATGGATATTTCGGTCCACAGTCCTGGGCACAGTAGTCCAATGCTGGTTCTCTCCACCTAAAACAAACCTACTTTTGCTTCCGTTCCTATAACTTTCTGTTGGGGTCTCCGCTACCTGCGGCACCTTACCACCACCTCTACACCGTCTTCATGACCTTGATGAGAGATGATGATAAATGCCTTGTTTGCCTTATTTCACTAGCCAGTCTAGAATTCTTTTTCTCACGATAGCATTTGAATCTAGAGAGGTTCTGCGATTTACCATTATGGATACACGTGCATGTATATCCTTGTTTCCGTACCTATACGACTTGCACAACGCTTTCACTCTATAGACCTGTCTTCCATGTGTACTATATGACTTTTAGAGCCATACTGAATACAACGCCTGACATGGCGATTCTGACCGCTAATATTTCGAATATTACCCACCTAGCATACGTAGTACTTGACTTGAAAGGCAAAGCAAATCCCACTCGTAACCCCAATGTCATGTCATGTCCTGCAATGCAATGCACCAAATTAGGATTGCCGAGCCACATACCATTTCACGATGGCACTGACGCGTAAATAACAGCATCATTGTACATACATCATGATACATGTCTCCACACTGCACCAAGTACAGACATTCATTCGGTCAAGCTATCCAAATCCAGAAGCTCAGCTGCCAAATGAAATGATCAATCAACCAGTGTTACGAATACTGTATGTAAAATGTAGCGGTGAGCGCGCTTCCTCCACACGAACGGACCTGTCTCGGATCGGCGAAAGCAGGTTTTTGGTCAGCATGCACCCCTAAACTCTATGCACTCGATCTTGCACTGCAGCTTGCTATTACTTACAGGAGATCAGGGTCAGGTGCCTCGTATTTCGTGTGTTGCCCCCACTGGAGGCTTGTGCTGTGAACTGAACCCCCGTGACCTTGAAATTCTCGGAACTACCAGTTCCTACGAGCTTATGTTACCATGAAATTGGTTGGTTAGTACTCAGCTATAATGTATTTAGCCGAGTATTCAAGCACCGAGGTTTAACTTGCTACAGAATTTAGGTTAGTAGAAACCACAGTATTGCCTATAGGTATGTACCAAGCATTGTACCTATCAAAATGATCTACAAGTAGCGGTGTGCAGAACCTACACATCTGTATCAACCCCAGATCCAACAGTACAACGTATCCACAAAACAACTTAGAAGTCTCCATATCTATGGTTGTAATAATAGAAGTAATAATGGTCAAGTACCAATTTACCGAGAGATAGAATATTGTAAAATCAGCAGATACCCGAGCTCCTCATTATCCACCCATTGTTCAGCGCAGCACATCCATTCCAATTCGAACCACGTCCGAAAAATCTGGTATACAGGACCCTGTACACTCTAACGTGTACTGTATCAACAAAATACGAAGTCAAAAAGTACGTACAGGTCAAATAGAAGCAAAACCTGCATACCAAGCCTTTTCAGATCGTGCATGCCGCATACCGTGGCATAAGCCTTGCTTTACACGGCGCTTCGTTGAAATACAAGCCTTATATGCATACCTTGGCTAATGCTTAGCACTGCACGGTCCGTGTCGCGTGTGTTGTCTCCAAATTGGACATGTCGAGTGTTTTAATGGGGGCTAGCTGTCTGGGATCTGGGATGGGATCCGGGATCTACTCAAGTAGGGTTTACGTTTACTGCGGCACGGCTGTAGGGGCGGAGATTATGTTAAGGGTCATGATCCCGGTGACTGTTTTTTTGTGAGATCATTTATTTTATTGTAAGTTATTCTAATTTAATCTCATTCCAAATAATGTTTGAATTATTGTTATTGATGGGGCTGGTCAGGAATTGAGAGGAATTGTTATTGTGACGACTGAGATTCGTGGCTGATGCAAGGGAGGTAGGTACTGATACATTCCTGATATTTGTATGACTTCCTTTCGGATAGTTCGGCATCTTGGTCGGATGGACTTTTACTGTTACGGTTTATTGTAAAGAGTACAATACGTTGGATGAAATTTATGCTGTTTTGATACAGACAGGGTGGATGTGGCAATGAAGGGGAGGATTAAGTAACAACACTCTAGGGCTTACTACGATGTTGCTCTTGGGAGAAGCAATTCAAGTGAATTGATGTCTTGGAATGATAGTACGGACCTGCCTACATTTTAATGGATGGTATAATAACGATATCATGATAGCGTCTGTTGGTTATCATATTATTCTGCTCTTTCGCCAAGATCTAGTATACTCTAGTAAACCTGGATAAGACGGCTGGGCTTTCATTCTTGATCATGACTAAAAGTGGTGAGATTTATATTATTACTCAAATCAATTTATAATACAAGTCTTATCCAACATTGATATGGTTCATTAGATTATATAGGTATTAGGACATCATCACTGGGTAAGCATGTGGGTATAATCCTAATTTTATAGAAGATAAGAAAAATGGGTAGTTGAAAACGCAGAGGACTGCCCAGGTGGCATCTACTATGTATTTCTACCCAAGTACTACCCACGAGGCCTACTTATACGGAGATAGATGTACAATGTTCTTCGGTACTCAAATGCTCAAGTATAAGAGTTCATTCTGTACAAGCACATGATAATGTATATTTGACATATGATTTGGCAGCTTCTCGCGGTAAATATGGTCTATATGGTATCAAATCAAACAACAGCCAAATCTATCTCACAGTATTGGAGAAAAAGAGGGCGGGGCATAAATTGGATCGAAAGGCTGCAGTTCACGGCGAGTTTCCCAAGAGTCGTGTCGCATAATGACATAAAAGAACCCAAGAGCAGATAATAAAAGGTTAGAGTAGACTTATTTTGGTCTGTTCTGTTTATCTACTGTTATATCTTGTATAGCTCAGTCAATTCTTTATAGTTTAGCATTTCCGTCTCCGTACTTGCTCATGAACTCGGAGTGGAACTGGACGATACGCTCAACCCAATCGGTACCAGGGGCGAGGAAGGTTGTGCGGAAGTGCAGGGTGTTCTCCTTTTGACCGAAGCCGGAGCCGGGAACAACGCATACACCCGTGGCGTCGAGCATGGCGAGGCAGTAGAACTCGTCGGCTGCGCGGCCCTCAGACTTGGCGGCTTCGATGGCCTTGGCGGGGAGGTTGATGGTTGGGAAAAGGTACATGGCGCCCTGTAAGGAATCAGTATGAGAGGACAAGAGATTCACGGGGTTTTTAGTTGGCTGTGGTGCTTACCTGGGGCTCTTGGATCTCTACACCCTCCATACGCTGGAAGGCATTGAACAGGGCGAGGGCACGCTTGTGCAGACCATCCCGGATTCCATTATATTCCTTTTGATACAGCTCGAAGCTGGGCTCGCCTTCACGAGGAGGGTTGACCATGGTCTCGAGCAGACACTGAGCCACGACTGGTGGGCATAGGCCAATGCTGACGAGCTTGTAGATCTGGGCCTGGACCAATGGGTCAAAGCCAACCAGTTCGAAGTAGCCACCACGGTGACCGCACTCGCCAACCATGCCCTTTGAGGTACTGTGCAGAGAAACCAGCTCCACATCATCGTACTTGCCAGGCTGTTCCTGTTGAAGCTGGCGGAGGCGCTTCTTGAAAGAGACGAATTCACCAGTGAAAACGTTGGTCTGGTAGACCTCGTCGGCAATAACAACCAGGTGCTCCTCAGCGGCAATGTCCAGGACCGCCTTAATATCATCTGTGCTCAGAGAGGCACCGGTTGGGTTACCGGGGTTAATGACAGCAATAGAGCGCACGTTAATGTTCTGAGACTTGGCAGTCGCGATTGACTTCTTGATAGCGTTGACGTCGGTACCCCACGCCTTCTGCTCCTCTAGATAGTAGGGAACGCAGTGTGCGTTCAACAAGGCCAATGTAGCAGTGTACAATGGGTACTGAGGGATAGGAACCAGCACACCAGCACTAGGATCATTACAGATAACGCTGAGAAGATTGCTCACACCCGAGGAGGCACCGGCAGTCAAGAACAGGTCATCTGGGTTGGCAGGGAATCCGTCACGCTCCTCAATGAACTTGGCTACGCTCTTCCGGATTCCGGGAGCACCCTGGCTGTGACTGTAGGCACCGACACTCTGAACATTAGCCAGCAAGGCCTGGGCCCGATCAATGACATCCTGCTTGTATCCAAACGAGTTCTTGAGCGCCTCCTGGTTCTCCAACAGCAAGGGGTTCTCGACAAGACTGAGGACTTGGCGGAAGAAGGTGATAGGCTTCTGATCCAGTTGTTGTGGGTTACCGATGTTGGCGAAGATGACGCTGTCGAAGGGCAGGGACTTGTCACCATCAGTCAGGCGCTGACGATAAGTCTCAGCCTTGACGGCCAGCTCACCGCGCACGGCGTACTTAGCGGCGCGAATATTTTGGTTCATGTTATCCAGGTTGAGACATTTCTTCGACTGAGTGGACAGGGTCCGGGAAGTGATGGTTTGAGTCATGGTGGATTCTGAGACGAGACCCAGGGCCGATGTTAGTTAAAGAACCAAAATGAGATTAATGCCTCAAGACGAAAGGGATTGAAGTGATTGAGATAAAAGAATTAATAGTCAAGTGATTAGGAGTAAATAGAGAAGATGATCGAATCATATGAGGGTGAGACAGGTACTCCCCGCGGGGAGACCGTTCAAATAAATGGCGCAGCACATCATCCCACGTACCTGACCAAGCGGAGAACCTCCCCGCACTGAGCCCAGTCGGGCGAAGTAGGAGTCGACATTTCGGCCGGGTTGTTAGTGTCCTCAGCGGAGACACCCGCATGCTGGATGTGAGCTTAAATTGCCAGGACATCCTTTCCAATTGATAGGATCGGCTTCAAAAAACCTTTTGGAATTACCAATGATGCAGTGATAAGGAGAATGAACGGCTACAGCGCGAAGAAAGAAAAAAAATATTTGGAGACTGGGCGGTGTGTGAGTCAGCGAAACGTATCTCCAATCCCCACATTCGGTGAGACAAGAGAGATAGTAAAGTGTTATGATTAAAGCCTATCTACTGTTATCATACTCTATGCTGGTGATAATGAATAACGGCAGTGACATTTTGAACAGATCATGGAGAAGATCTGCTTACTTCGTGACGCTACAAGCGCAGTATAGTGCAGCATGACCTGGACCAAGCTGGCGGTAAGCCGATCTTCCCCTCGGAAAGCCCCTTTGCCCGAACCAAGTGGGCTCCGTCAGCGCCCCATCGTCACTCCGGGGCCGCCCGACTGCGGGGGCTCGTTACTAGTAGATTATACGCTCCACTTGAAGAAGGAGATAGTCAAATCTCATATGTCATGCAAGATCTTATCTGTTGAGAGTGTTCTAGAAAACTTATTTCAATGCTAAAATAGATATCTCTTGAGCCGTGTCGACATGGACTATTGTTTCCGCGGGTTCGTTTCACACATCCAATCCTTCTCTTCTCCTCTTAACTACGTTCGCTTCCCCGAAGACGAACAGCTTGTCCATACTTCTGAAGCTTCGTAATAAGAGAATCACCATGCTTGACAACATCCGCGTACTGCTTGTTCTTGTCGTCGGGACGATTGGTCTCGATGATTCCATTGACACGGTCGATTGTGCATGCAATGCGGTTGCTGGAGATGAACTTGGCCAGGTCACTGGATATATAGTTAGCAGTGTACATATTGAAGGGATGTGGTCGTCAAGGAGTTCATACCGGTCCAGGAAGTCTACAGTCACACCAAAGTCGCTGGCCATGCTGTTCAGCCCCACGACTCGGTAACTCTGAAGCAGTTGCTGGTAGGCCCGTAGTCTCATTTCACGGACAAACCATGCGCGGTGCTCATGCAGATAGTGGTCCTGGGTCAGGAATTGGTCCTCCACAGCGGCAAGCGCCACGAAGAAAGAATGGTAGTTACCATTATATAGACTGTTCACCAGGTTGGCCAGCGGTGAGAAATCGACAGGAGCTTCATTCTCTGCTTGTTCGCTAGAACCAGTGCCCAATGTGGTTAGGTTAATAGCAGTGGTGGCACCAGCGGCCGGGGTCGATCGTGATACGGATGCGTCTTTCATCTCCTCTTCGCGGGCACCGGGGCCGGACGAAATCTCACCACTAAGAGCCGCCAATTGGTCCTCTCCGGAGCCAAGGATAGCCTTGATCTCCGGCGCGTCCACCACCTTGGCCTTGAAGTCCACCCGCTTAAGAGACAGTGATCCTGCCAGAACTGAGTAGATCACCAGCGAAGAATAGCTGCAGAGCTCGTAGCTCGTAAATGTTGACAGACTATCAAGAAGGAGGGGAGCAGCCAGGCTGTAGGAGCGAACAGTGAGCAAGTGCAATCCTTTGTATGCCTTTAGACGATTCCTTCGGTCCCAATCACCACCGCTCTCAACGAGAGTCTCTGCGCGTTCGATTGTCTTCTTCACAAAAATAGCATCACCGAAAAACAGACCAATACGGATCATCGCGAGAACGAGATCGATCTTGGTTCCGAGAAAGCCGATCTTGTCGAGGAGGGCTTCGTGCGACTCAATAGATTTGTCCTGAAAGAGTATTGATGTTAGATACTGCAATATTGTGCTCTCCACGTGATTATTGAATGATGAGGCTCGTTACCTTATCACCAACTCGGGCCCAGAACTCCGCTCGCTTCCCGCGCGCAGCCTGCACCTCCGTCTCACCAGCAGCCTCTTCAGCCTGGTCCTCCTCTTTTTGGAATGTCTCCAGCTCATTCTTATTATCCTCGAGCAAAGATTGATAGATTTTCTCGTCCCAGGGGAAATCGATGTTTTGGGGTGACTTCCGCGAAGCAAGCATGTTAGAGGTGATAAGCGGCTTCGTGGTTCCGACATGGTGTTGTGTGGCGCCTTCTCCCGCATTGTTCAGAATACCCTCAGTGGGGTGGGCTAGATGGCGGTAGAAGGGAGCCATCTTGCGTTCCTTGATGACATCTTGCAGCTTCTTCAATGAGGACTGGCGGATGGATGGGACGCATGCAGGGTTGGAGAGGTTGAAGACATGTTGGGCAACGAGGAGATCGGGGAACTTGATGAACTGTGGGTCAGATCCCATGATGGCGAACTGGGACTGAGATAGCAGTAAAGGGATGGACAAAGGCTGAAATGGGGGGGATGTCTATATTGATGAAATGGCAACTTGGAAAGGAAATGATGCATCACGTAGCTGGCCGAGCTCAGCTGGCGGAACGTTTTTCCGGCGCCGAATACTCCTTGCTGCCTGAGGCTGTCAGTACTTCCTCTTCGGGTAAGGTCGGTATTGTCCTTCGTATCGCTTCATGCATCGTCTGTCAGGAAGTAACTCCCCCATCTCCCCTACTCAATCTGTCTCTGTTGATGCAGATCAATCTGATTAAATAGGACAAGCTTCACTGCACAAGGTTGCACCCCACGTGGTCCATTATAATGCATACATGTATATGTGGTCGTGTGCTTCTTTGGCCCCGATCCTTAGGCGCAGTCTGAAACCAATAGACATTTATGACGTTTGATTATTCTTTGCATTGCTTTATCTATATCTGGTTATCTATATAGTTCTCTACATATACAATCACTTCGAAAGATATAGCATGTTGCAGGGATTCGTTGGAATCGCCCTACGTGCCCTCGGACCCTCGTAGGGCAAACGGAGTCGCCGATAACTAAGGTACACCACTGTACAGAGCGGAACTATTCATAGTATTCCACAAAGTCTCTTTCCACATATCTTTTTTCTGCCCCCAAATTAAGTTAAGTTCCAGTTCCAGTTGTCAAACCCTATTGATAAGACACATAGCTACGTAAGTAGGAACGCCCTTCTTACGCCCCCATTCACCTCAAAGGTCTTCGATATGAAATAAAAGTTCACGGTTTAATGTTCTGACCAAAACAAGAAAAAAGTGGATAATGGTCGATATTTCGGCCCCGGTTGAACGCGGCACGTGCTCTCTCCATATCGATGATAGGCATCAACGGGGATACCGAAGACCATGAATCCTGGTCTTATACCCCTTGATCATATCCGAATCATTCGATCCTTCACCTGTTTCGCTGATTTCATTGATCTAGACGATGAAAACAAGCTTTCTATTGACGTATTGTTGTTTGAACTACGCAATCTCATGGTCCGGAGCAAACCGAGGTGGAAAACAGGCTGCGGGCAGGTGATAGAAACCTGGCCTCTGATTGGCCAGAACCCCAGAATGGAAGGCCGATGCTTTAGCCAGCCGCTTGTACAGAGAGGGAACGGCGGCCCCCACTATTAGTGCCTTTCAGGTGGGTTAAGGTCACTATAGGCTGGTCTGCCTGGTCCCGCATTGCTTGTCCTGGCAAATGGTGAGGGACTAAGTTAGGAATTAAGTCACGATGGGAAAAGTTACTTGAGGTTGCTGCGATCATGTAACTGGCCCAAGCCTAATCTCCTGTTTTTCTCTTTTTAGCGTCGTTTTTTTTTCTTCAAGTTTTTTTTTCTCTATTTTTTTTTCTTGGGTCATCCTGCGATCCTTCTTACATCTATTTAAACCCTCCGATTGCCAGTTCTCAGCGCGTGTCTTCTTATTCAAGCTTCCCCCCCCCACGATTCTTAACCGTGTGGAAGTGGTAGCATCGCAGTATCCTTTTTTCACTCCATCCGAGGTATGTTTTTCGACCTTCTCCTACACAATATAACTAAGACATGTCTAGGAATCCTTGTGATTATTGACCACTCGCAAGCATGAGCGACAAGGTAGTCGAGCCTCAGGAATACCCCGAGAAGGATCTCGGTCCCTTGGAGGAGGGCCAAGGCTTGGAATCTCTAGCTCCGCTCGAGGATAAAACCAAAGGCCGCTGGGAGCGCAGTTGGCCTACGATTGCATGTGGTGCTGGTCTGTTCTCCGATGGATATCTCAATGGCGTAAGTCTTCGAGAAGTCTCGCCCTGAGCGCGTACAACATACTGTCCAAATAACTATGACATCCGATTGGCGCGACGGGTCATACAAACTTGCGGGGAAAGGTTGGATTGCTGACTGCGTTTTGCTTTTCCCGCCATTTTAGGTTATTGGTCAAGTGAACACCATCCTCAGCACGATCTATCCCGACACCTACAACAACTCCCCAGCCAGTAAGAATGTCTCGGCCATCGCTTTTGCCGGTACCGTCGTTGGTATGCTTATCTTCGGCTACACAAGTGACCATTGGTCGCGTAAATGGTCACTCATGATTTCGACTATCATCCTTTTCATTTTTGCGGCTCTGTCGGCGGGATCGTACGGTTACCATGATAGTCAGAATGGCCTGTTTGCAGCTTTGACTGCCTATCGATTTTTCATCGGTATCGGTATTGGTGGTGAATATCCTGCAGGTTCAGTCGCTTGTGCGGAGAACACCGGCGAGCTTAAGGAAGGTCACCGTAATCGGTGGTTCATCATGTTCACCAACTTCCAGATCGATCTGGCCTTTGTGATTTCGGCCTTTGTGCCTATGGTCCTGTGTCTGATTACTGGTCCAGATCACTTGCGTGTGGCTTGGCGTATCGCCTTGGGACTGGGTATCATTCCTCCTCTGAGTCTGGTTTGGCTTCGATACAAGATGGAGGAACCGGAGGAATTCAACCGTCAGCGCATGCGCAAGTTCCCTCTGACTTTGATTATCCGTTTCTACTGGAAGCGACTTGTAAGCAGTTACCAAGCCAGTTTATTTCAGACTTTCAGTACTAACAATAACCAGTTTATTGTGTCATTGATCTGGTTCATCTATGACTTTTCATCCTACTCCTTCGGCCTATACTCCTCAAAATGGCTGTCGCTTATTTTGCCCTCGACTGCTCCGCTCTGGCAGACTTTCGGCTGGACCACTCTGATCTATCTCTTCTACATCCCAGGCTCTAGTCTTGGAGCCTTCTTCAGTGACTGGATTGGCCCTAAGCAGACTCTGGCCATCGGAGTCGGTCTTCAGGGTATTGTTGGCTTCATCATGTCTGGATGCTATGAATGGCTTGCTACTACCGAGTATCTGGGCGCTTTCATCGTGGTTTATGGGTAAGTCTTTTACCATGTCAAGGTCTTTCAGTTCCTGTGCTCACATATGTAGTATTTTCCTCGCTCTGGGTGAATTCGGTCCTGGTGATAACATCGGTCTTTGTGCCGCCAAGACCAGTGCCACCGCCATCCGTGGACAGTACTACTCATATGCGGCTGCCATGGGCAAGATTGGTGCTTTCGTGGGAACCTACGTTCTGCCTCTTGCCCAAGAAAATGCCCCCAACAAGATTCGGGCTGGCCAGGATCCTTTCTTCATTTCCAGCTCCCTGTGCATCTTCAGTGCTTTCTTGGCTTGGTTCTGTCTCCCACAGATTAACCAGGTTTGTATCCTCTGTCGGATGTATTCTTCATCTCCATGCTAATACGTACATAGGATACTATCACTGACGAGGACGAGAAGTTCCGTGACTTCCTGGCCCAGAACGGCTACGACACCACCACTATGGGTAATTGATAGATGTGTCTAGCCAGACGAATACTCCACCCCGCACGCGCCCCCATCTAACACCGTCTTGAAAACGTTGCCGACTTGCCTCATCTAATTGCCCACGATACGACTCATTGATGTATCGCCGAAACTGACCTATGATCGCCTGGTCACCCTCTACATGCTCTTTGCATCCCCGACACCCCATGCGACAACTCTCATGCTGGCAATTCGGCATACATCGATTCCAATTTGACATGACATGACCTCCCGACGATTCGGTAACCCGTGGACCCCTTGCGACTTAATGATTTGATATCTATCATACGACAGACGAACCCCAACTTTCCCCTTGCGAATAGATGACTTTAATAGCGAACACTTCCGTGCTGATCTATGGGTGGTCTGTCTCGGTGGTGCATTCATGGAACCATTCGATTGCTTTTTCGTATGACCTGCGGAGTGATATTCTCAGACTCACTATAGTCTTATTCTTAGCTAAAACGATAATAATTCAATAAAACATTCAGACACACTTCATTCCACCGAACTAGTCAAGCCAACTACGAAGAATTAGTCAGTATTGTACATTCTAGACTCTAAGCTCCAGGTCTATATGTATTGATATCCACAGGACCCTCGTGTGAACCTTCCTATTGGAAAGTAAAACGAAAACCGACCGGAGCAATTGTAAGGTTTAGGATCAAAGAAGTAATGTAATCCGGTACAACAGAAAAGGGATACAAATTGCGATGAATTTTGTCTCATTTCTAACAAGATAGCAGAAAAAAAAGCTCTACATTATAGGAGATTGAATACAAGCTTTTCACATGAATCACCATGGATCTTGGGGCCATCAATCTATTGCCTTCTCTGGTCACATTCCCGCCCGTCACTCTCTGACGCTAAAACGATAGCCGTAATCAAAAACAGAATGGAACGGTAACTAACGGAGTAAGGACTATGACTGAAAACACTCAATAAAGGGTAGAAAATCACATGTGACTGAATAACCTAAATTAATATCTTATGGCTGTAAGAGCAATACACCACACTAAGACAAGATCGTCTAGCGGGACAAAACAGCGCCAAAATGTTGCTAGAGAAGGTAAAGTCGTCATTTGGGGACAAACAGCACACTCCACACTCCGCGAGTTCAGCCGAGGTAGCCCCATATTCCCGTCACGGGCTCATTCGCCGGTCAATTACCGGACCGCCCTCTCCCGTTATTACATCAACCGATCCTCGGTCCATTTAACATCTACTCCGTATTTCAACGACTTCACTCTTTCTCTTTGATACCGAATCTACATACCTTGCATCATATACCCCCGCGTAATCGGTATTAAATCAGGAAACATGGTCGCCGACGCTCTCGTTCATCACCCAGCTCTGGCGCACTGGTTGCGCTTCGTCGCGACAACCGGTACGTATTGCACCAGCACCGTCCCTATTCCAACCCAGCAAGGGGGAATAGCATGCATACACTGGACCCAGCCGAACTGGACTTCTACTTATCCTGAAGATAAGAACGGAAGACCAGACCAGACCAGACCAGACAATCTTGCTCACTCCCTTCCGCCCCAACCATTCATTATCTTTCACCCCAATATTTTAAACGTCATAGCTGACCTAACACAAACCAGTCGGTCGCGATAAGCTCCTCCGCACAATCCAATACTTCTCCCGCTTCTATGCCTGGTACCTCTACCGCACCAACAAGCCCCAATCCGCAATCGACCCCTACAACGCCGTAAAGAAGCAGTTCGGCACAACACGTAAGATCCTCCGTGTCGGCAAATGGGCCGAGCACCTGAAGGCCGCCTCCATTGCCCTCGATAACAAGGCACCCATTGATCCTGTCCTGCGCTACCTGAGCGTCGGTCGCCAGCTCGGTTATGCCGGTTACCTGAGCATTGATATGGTGACTGTTATTGATGCTGTGGGATACCGTAAGCTGGAGTCTGTGAAGAGACTGCAGGAGGCTGCTTATAAGTCTTGGTTGGCGGGTTTACTGTGCAGTGCTGTTGCGGGTGTTTATACTCTGTACGGATTGCAGAAGAAGGAGAAGACTATTAACCGTAAGGAGGGCGAAGGTGTTGTTGAGGCTAAGAAGATTGAGAAGTGAGTTTATCCCCCCATTTGTTTTGCCTGTCAAGTCATGTATGGAATAGAGCTTGGGCTAACTTTGAACCAGGGAGCGATCTGCTGCTCGTGTGCAGCTCGTTTCTGATCTGTGCGATTTGGCTATCCCTATGTCTGCTGTGGGTATTATTACCCTTGATGATGGTCTGGTTGGTATCGCTGGTACTGTCAGTTCTCTTATTGGAACCTGGTCCCAGTGGCGCAAGACCGCATAAATGGACTAGTACGATTTGATCCTGGTCCTGGTCTTGGTTCGGGGCATTTTGTTGGTTCATGGGATTTCACTGATCGAGCGTTGTATGCTGGTGCAATGAGCTGAATTCTTGTATGAGATCTGAGAGGGAGAAAATGGAGTGGGAGAAAGTGGGAGATGATCATGTTATTTGGACTTTGAGCACTCTTGACGTTGTCAGTTTGATCGATTCTGCGTTTATATCCTTGATTGTTTTCATGAAGAACTTGTATCTTTTTATTTTTGGAGGACAGTGTTTAGATGTCTTTCTATCTTCTTCGAGTACATATCACAAATTTCATTGTGTCTTCTCTGACATAGATAGACTTCATGTTTCGAGATATCTAGTGTACTTCCTACTACTAGTAATAAAAATGTGTTATAGGTATCTTATTCTGGGTTCAAATAAATATAAATATGCTCCTTGATCCATGCCATTCATTCTCATCGGCTTCAAGAGCCTCGGCAATCTCGCATAGCATATGATATGCGTTCTCTGCTCCCATTCATCTGGCAAGCGTCACATCATGACTACGTCTGTCTTAAACAGGGCAAGTCTATTAAACGTCAGTGCCATCCCCAATAATCAATAAAGAAGATCAACGAACCGCGCCACAAGACCCACAGGTCTTAACAGCGCCAGACATGGCGGTACCACACTTGGGGCAGCTGTTGTGTCCAGACATGATGATGATAGTGGATCTTTGAAGATCTATCTAGTTAGCCAGAAGGTCCTCACTCTCAGATCTCTTGCAGTCTAGTCTAGATAGACTAGCCCGGAAAACCATAAACGAATGCATAGTTGCAAGTCCATACCTAAATAGATATTTGGCTACCAAGGTAGATTCTAGGTTGGATAGAGTATGGAGTGGGCTGGGACGAGTGATCGTTAGGGAAAAGGTCAGCGAGGGGTAAAAGAAAAAAAATCGCATAATATTCTATTCCACTGTTTACCCCGCCTAACAGCCCCGCTATTGATGATAAGCTCGCGATGCCGACTTTTCCCTATGCTCTGATACAACCTATATTGAGCATTAATATACATTCGTATCATTTTACATGTGTCTCTGAGACTCCCAGTGTTCCCAATAGCGGAACCTATACCTGAGCCTGAACAACCGAAGTAGTACAACCCTCACTCATCCTCGCTATCCTCCGAGTCATGCTCACATCTCCACATAATTTCCAACTGCTCATTCGCATCCGCAAACATCTTCTCTCTCTCAGGAGACCCAACACAGAAACTAGGCCGTTTGTCAAATCCATGAATCGCATCTTCAACCACAAACCCTCCACAATGCTTCATTCTCCCCTCATCCACAAACTTACAAATCCTCTCCCTCAACGCATCCCCCTCAACCAGCAACTGATCCCACCCACACGTATAAATAACCACACTACCCGGAAAAGCAGCAAGTAGTAAATTAGTAGGTGTAAGACCAGGCGATAAATAGGGATGTCCCATATCTACTTTTCCATCTTCACTCTTTGGTAAATTCTCAGTAACCAAATACGAGTTATCAAAGAACTCAAATACAGCAGGTGGAATCATGCCCTGTTCCGCAGCGATAGGATTCGTAGCATCTCTCTCATCTCTCGTTCGTGTCCAATCAACACTCGGATAAAAAGCTATAGAACCTCGAAGAATTATATCGGTCTTTGTATCGCGGCGGTCTCGTTTTTCCAGCTCCTCATATAACCGTAAGGGAACTGTTAATGCAAGATTCCCACCGGCACTATTTCCGCATAGAACGAATCGGGTTCGATCGAGATTATAGCTTCGTGCATGTTCCCATAACCAGAGGACTGCGTCGACGCAGTCTTCCATTGGTATTGGGAAGGGGTGTTCCGGTGCGAGACGGTAGTTTACTGAGACGACGACGCTATCTTCGTGTTTTTTTAGGACGGCGTGGGCCCAGCGCGCGTCGTCGATTGCGTGGCCGATGCTGAAGCCGCCGCCGTGGAAGTTTATGAGGACTGGTCGTGGTTTTGAAGTGCTGGTTATTGGGATTGGATCTTTGCCGGGAGCTGTGTAGATGTATAGGGATATCGAGCCGGGTGGGTTGCTCATTGTTGTTGGGATTGTGAGGTCGAGGGCTGGTCTGGGTGGAAGAGGGAAAGAGAGGTAGCGGTCTAGCCAGGAGACGACTGCTTGGAAGAAGCGGAGTTTTCTGGCTTGCCGTAGGAGGGCGGGACTTGGGGCTTCCATGGTGTGGATTTAGACTTTGTTTGTTGGCGATGTCGATTTGGTTAGATTGTAAATCATTGCATTGTGTATTTGGTGGATGTGGATAGACCGGGTTCATGGATCTAGATATTAATTTGTAATCGTTGGTAGATGACGTAGAAACAGTGTAAGGTTGGCAAATTTCCTCCAGGATCATTGATTTGGGTTGTATGTGGCGTTGCCTCGGGTATAGATAGTACATGTAAGTTATTGATATGTTAGAATTTGCAAATAAAGTGTGGTGTCACGATCTCAGAGTCGGTGTGATCTGGGGCTTCGAGAAACCGATGATCTTCGAGTGGTTACTGTTGATCTACAGAAGATCATCATCAAAGTATTGCGGGGCGAATCGCTCGGGAGTAACCTTGTGTGAGAAGAGAGTGAACCGCTCTGATATCATAGTGCGATCAGTTTGGCGTTATTGGTTTAAGAGCATGGACATAGAAAATAGAATTGGAGGAATTGCATTCTGATTTGATGGCAATCCTATATTGACATGTTGGTACAGATCAACCATCTTCCCCAATGCACCTCAGACCTGAAACGCCGTCATAAATCGTAAAGAAGCCATAATGGCTAGTCAATGGAAATTTTCATCGACAGTCAGCGTTTAGGCACGCTGGCTTATTTTCCTTACCAACTGCAGGAATCTGCTGGGTCATGCAATGAATACCACCACCGCTTAGGGCAATCTCGGGGATATAAACCTGGACTACCTTTCGGTTGGGAAACAGATTTTGAAGAATATCCTTAGCAGCTTCATCAGATTCAGGGATGCCGAATGCTGGAGATATAACTGCCCCATTCACCAGATGAAAGTTGACATAGCTTGTTACCATGTCTGTATTATCTGTAGGGGCCTCGGGTAAGTCAATGAGCTCGAAACTCCTTCCTTCCGCATCAACAGCATGAGATAAAACACGCTTGGCTTCATAATAAGCCTTGGCCCAGACACCAGTGCAGGGGTTGGGACGACTTAGGACGACCTTTCCCGGAGCAACGAAACGAGCCAAGCCATCGATGTGATCATCGGATACATCGGAACTCTCTACTCCAGGAATCCAAATCACTTTGGACACGCCCAAGACCCGTTGTAACTCCTCCTCGATAACTTTCTGACCCATCCCACGGTTGCGATTTGAATCCAGAATCGGTGTACGGGCAGCTATTAATGTTCCATTGCCATCGACTTCCAGCGCACCACCATCAGCTGTAATAGAGGTCTTCAAAAGAGGAATGCGCTCATCAGCGAGAAATTTTCGAGCAAAGTTGAAATTATCGGATGGAAACTGTCTTCCCCAACCATTGAAGTTGAAATCGAGACCGAACCGATCGGATTGTGATTCCTCGCTAAACACGAAGAGGGGCGCGACGTCACGCATCCACGGCTCAAGATCATCTTCTTCCGTGACCTTCACTTTCACGCCATATTGGCCGGAGCTTTGAGCTCTTTTTCGGGCGTCGGTCGCTTGTTCGGAACTGACTAGGAGAGTGACTGGTTCGAAGTTCGAGATGGCGTTGGCGATGGATGTTAGCTCATCTTTCATGCGTGAAAGGCTACCGCTGTGTCCCGTATAGCTTGGGTTGGCGATTCTTGGCCAGGCCATAATTGTACGCTCGTGGAGTTGGTTTTCGGCGGGCATGTAGAACTCAAGGGGTGAGGCTAGGGTGCTCACGACCCCCAGGCCGAGTTGAAGAAATAAGGATTTCATGATGGTCCCAATCTTGGTGTGAGATGAGATGAGATGAATTGTAAATGGGTGAATCTGGCGAGGGTGACTGTCTGAATTATGACCCAGATAGGTGGGTGCGTCGAGTGAAGGATTGGAACAGTCTCCATCCAAGCCTGAAAGGTTAAAGAGCTAGTATCTCATTCTACTACATAGACATAGTAAGCGAGCTCGGTTAAAGAGTACTACCTACCCAGCCTGGGAGGAACATATCAATTAGGAAGGTATATAGAGCCCCCATATTCACACATAGGTAAATTCATATAGTATCCATTGGCTGCAGGGTTTCATCAACCCTCGAGGCTCCGCTATATCCACTCATAATATCCAAAAAATGACACCAAGAAAAAGGACACAGCCTCGTCGATCAAGTGCTTGGTACAAGGCTAGAAGCTTTAGGCAACCGATTTTCAGGGTCTTGTTAATCTATACTTAGGCTTGGGCTCGGTGAAACAGCGTAGAATATGCCGAGTGTTGTGCAAGGTTTGATTGTGGATCTCTTCCGCTCGGTCTACCGTGACCCTTCAGGGTCCAGAGACGTTATTGCTAGGCATCAATGATCTCACATTAAGGTTTTTTGGTTTGTCTTAAACACCCGAGGGCATCTTCTCACAAAAGTTGGCACACTTCCATTTCCTGCAATTTCTGAGTGTCTCAGACTTGAAGAGGTTAATGATCCATGCTCCACACGTGCACCGGCACTTGATGCCTAATACACCAGGCATCAATATTCTAGGTAGAGCGGTGAGAGAGCAACACTATTGGCCATTGGCCATTAGAGTGGGGCATCTATATACCACTTGGGTGTAGTTCATCTGGCTTATCACGCACTCCTACAAATTCCACAACTTCACCATCCTGGAACATTTGATTTTTCTTCAAACCCAAATTTTGAGGCCGGCGAGGCACGTAGACAAAGTGATCCACATGTTTCGGGCTGCACATGTCGATCCCCAGGTTTCCATTTCGCAATAAATCCACGCAATTTTCACAAAATCCATAATCGTAACAGATCGGACAGTAAGAGAACTCATCTAAACGGGCCTTGATATACATCATGGCCCATCGCATTTAATAATCACTTTATCTTGTTCGAACTGCCACCACTTTCACTCAACAAGAACATCATAGTGACCAAGAGAGTATGAGAGGGAGATGACGCGGCCAGAATCTCAACTCTTTACGTGGAAACGCGTGCATCTTTGCTCCAGGCTGACCAAGAATACCTGTTTCCCTACTTCTTTTGCCCCATCTTTTCAGTTTCCTCTCTGCGAGCCGCCTCTCATGACACGATCCGTGAAAAGTGCAGTGAATGGGCGGTAGACACCCGCGATCCTAGAGTCAAATCACTTCTATCGGAGGACAGCTTTGACGATAGCGCCCAGGAGTCCGCTTGTCTTATCGTTGATGATTATTGTTTGAAGAAGTTCGCTGAGCTTCAAGGTGACTAGGAAAGCAAGGAAACTGCGCCAATTGTTGTTCTAACTAGAGTATAGGATGTCGAGATATACAGAGAATAGTATCAAGTGTAATATACTAATAGTATAACCTATAGGCTGAACGTAGAGGAGTATAACACGAAGTATAAAGATCCGGAGGGCCATTTGTCTATGGATGATAAGGATTACATTCTCTTCGACGAAGTTGATAGACTTCAAGTTCCTATATTGGGATGAATATAGGCGGAGATTGGCTCAGTCGCAAGTTTGTACCAAAGTCTTTCAGAGCATAGGGATTACTGTGAAGTATAGTACCAAGCCTATGCCCGTCCGCCCAGATTATTCCCTGACCAGCAAGATGGGTACTGGAAATTGTGAAATCTGAATTTCAGTGCTTCCGATCGGAAGAAGACTCTTCAAATATTATTTTGTCGTATTATCTCGTACGCAATTGAAATCATTCTTACTTTGGCAATACTCTTTTTTTGTTTTTTTTTTTGTTTTTGATCGTGAAATTGCTTAGTCACTTCCTAAGATAAAAGTTCAATTGTGTGGACACAGGTAAGTCATAGAGTAGGTAATGATAGCCCCGGTACAATATCCTTTTCAAGTTCTTTAGTTCTCCAGTTGTTATTCTTCCCATGACAACAGTTTCATGCCCCAGGAGAAACCCTAGACACTCCAGGGCTCTAATCTAAAGCGTCCAAATCAGGAACTTTGATCCCCTTCAACTGGTTGTATAGAAGATCGAGAGTTGCTTTCACGATCTCTGAGTTTCCAGGGGTAATCAGACTATTCGCGTATGCTGAAGAAACCGCTGCAATGCGTGGTTCTGTCCATTTCAAGGTCTCGAATTCTTTCATAATGGAAGGCAAATTAGTCATACCCGGCACATGCGTAATTCCCGGTCGAGTCATACACCCCAAACACCATAGTAAATGCGATTTTTTAAGTGGCTATATATCAATAATGAGAACATATTGCTACTTGATCTTTGGTAGAATATTTCCTGATAACGTATAAATTTGTATAGGTCTCTCAATAAAAAGAACATATATTACCAAAAATACGCGCCGACAGGGCGATGCATTTTTATATAGGCAACCACCTTACCTTAACATAGATTTTGCCCCAATTAATATGCTTAGAGGGATATATTTGACACTTGAATATCCTATAAACTTATACAAACTTATATAAACTCTTATGGGTTGAAACATCACAATCTAAAATATCGCACTTACTATGGTGTTTGGGGTGTACGGCTCGACCGGGAATTACGTTAACAGTTAGTACGCAGAGGTCTTCCCGAGGCCTGTGCCTGGTCTACATCTAAATCCCCTTTCTTTCCTTCGCCGGCTCACTCGAATTGAATCTCCATAGTTGACTTTGATAGTACGCGCCTTAGATCTTGAGAAAAACCAGAAATATTCGGTATGAAAACATTGACAGAATTGGACTATAAGGGCGACAACGGATACATTCAGATTAGACCGTTTAAGATTCTGAGAAATACTAGAACTTTGCGGCTCAAGCGGGTGATAGCCTGATCTCCATTGTCCAACAAAGATCATATATGCCCAGGCATAAGGCTCCAGCTTTGCATATCTATTTCACAAAGACAATAGTCTTATAATAAGCTGACATTTGGACATTTCTTGGACGTAACCCAATTGAGGAAACATGTGCAGTCGGCCCCCAACTTAAATTAGCGGGTTCCCCACCTGGGAATCCAACATAAATAGAGCCGTGGACGCTATGAAGTGGGCACATTGATAGATATCCCTCTACAACATCCAATCTAACCTTTACATGCTCCCAATATGTCCAGCGCCTCAACCCCAATTCCCGTGGTAGTCTGCGGTCGATCAACAGCCATCGGCAAGCCAGTATCAGAGTCCCTACTACCCGAGATCGAAGGTGACCCACCCCCACTGTGACCCCCAAAATATAAACAATTCCAATAAACTAACTAACCCCCTCAGTCATTCACTTCATCCAAACCAATGAGGCCGCCATAAAAGAGCTCCCCCTCCTGCTCGCAGGGCAAGACCCCCAATCCACAGATGACAACGGCGTGGGCTCACATCAGTACGGCCGGCCAGTCCGTGCAGTCATTTTCGGTCGAGGATACGGCATAGATGATATTGAGTCGTTCAAGGCTGCGTGTGAGGGTGCTGCTCTAGAGCCAGTTGGTTGGATTGCGGGGGATCCTGCCAAGGCGCCGGCACCTGGTGCGCCGCCGCCGGGTCCTGATTATTTTAAGACTGCGTCGAAACTTACTAAGGAGGCTGTTTTTAAGTGGGTTGAGAGTGGAGCTGGAAAGGATCAAGTTATTCTTTACTAGGGAGTTAAGGTTGGGGGGCCGTTAACGGGCTACTAGTAGTAGATCTATATGGTTATGTTGCTATGCGGCTGATACTAGAGATTGACTTCCAAGATTACTCCAAGGTTGACATACTCTTTCAGAATACATACAAATCGCGCCATGAGTCTTGTTCAATGAATATATTTGATAATACCTATCGCCATTTGAGCTTGTCTTTCTAGTTGTCTTTCTACCTCAAGTTGGTTTTATACCTATGCTTGGGTATCCTCCCGATTCGGAGGTCGCACCATGATGTGCCTAATAGGCGCATAAATTATTCAATAGCGGAAGACGTCTATAGGCCAAAGAGCTTCAAGTTTGCCAGTGAGTTCAAGTTCAATGTTCTAGGTGATTGTTGCTGTAGACCAAATTCACCTTATGCAAGCCCCTGTTTTTCATTTTCATTTCCAAATGTCCGATCGAATTGACAAGGTTGAATGATACTACTCATGGTATACCTCCATAAAACATGAGCGGCGCTACAACTTACACCCGTAGATCGAATCACAGGTTGCTGCGGTGTGACGTCCTTCACATCGCTTCATTCCCTTCTCTCTTGCAAATGAGAAAATAATCGAGCTCGTAGATTTATGGAACGATCGCGCCCAGCCTCGCGTATTGAAGGGTTATCGCCCGGTTTCAACTTTTAGGATACTCATACTACTGAGTACTAGAAGCCAGTTACTACTACTTTGCCCTCACTGACTTTCAAGGCTTCATCATGATGCCAGCCCCAGAGTGGATATCATGATTTTGAAAACTTTGAAATTATATATCAAGCCTGCCAGACCCATATTGTTAGTATATTTGAGTGGAAAAACTTGACTTTAATCAACATTCCAACCACCCAGTCTGCCATTTACGACATCCTTGTCGATTGCTCTGCATCATGCTCATTCCGAAATCTCTTCGTTGGGTCTTGATTTGTTGCCATGCATAATGAAGACGGATAACCACGGCCTACGGAGCGACAAAGGTAGCCGAGCTAGAGACGTAAAACACTAAACAGCCTCAAATACCCGAGAGAAGGCCCAAGCAGCCAGGGGGATGATTTAGGTACAAGCCGCTCAGTGGAGGAGCCCGTATACCCCACATTCAGAAGGAGCCACGCGACAACTTCCCCAGACAGCCAAGAATCGCTAAGTGGGGAGGGGTAACTCCTCAGCCCAGCCTGAGCAAGAGGAACCGAGCAAAGATACTCCGTCCCAGTTTCCCAATCAGCCCGGGGTATCAGGGAGCGAGCGCGTCATCGGTACAAAGATCATCTTAGACTGCCGACCAGTGAGAGGCGGGGGTTATTCCATTATACTATGACGTGAGGGCATCGGGTCGGGGAAAATAGGAGGAGATGGATCTACGTTTTCTGCTTTCCCGCAAGTCGGGATTGTTTGAAATCGGGGAAATCTGGCTGGGCCGGGAGTCCGATAGGTCGAGTCTTCGATGGAGAAGGAGAGAGAAGCGGTACTTGGACTCACGGGTGAAATAGGAGGGGTGATTTTGACGTGCCTGGACGGGGCTTTGAAGTTGATAATTGTTGACCCGGATGCAGATAAGGGGGATTTGTTCCGGGGGAGATCCCGGGGAGACCGGGGCTAAACGAAAACCGGGGCCTGCAAGGTCGGGTCTGGAAGTCTTCACTTTTCAGGTGTTCGTTCATTGGATCTAGTTTTTGCGGAGGAAAGCCCCTCTTCTTCCCCTTTTCCCGGCTCCACTGCTAGGCTGGATACCGCGAGTTCATTCCATAGAGTTATTATAAGGTGTTTTTTCAAAAGCCTCGTTCCAGACTCGGTTTCACTTGGGTTAGACCGAGTCACGCGGAAGGCAGAAAATCGAAAACAGTAGCTAAAAACTTACACAGGTCACCTGAATGTCTACAAACATACCTTGAACCCGCACCGAGCAGACTACGTGATAGGCCAAACGGCAACTCTGTATAGCAATTCGGTACGTAAGTCCTAGGAAGTAAAATCGCGCAAGGGCAAATTTTCATGCATTCATGGAAATTCCAGGAATGAGAGAGGCTCGCTGGTCTTCCCGAGGACACAAACCGGGTCGGGATCCGCCGCTAAGCACCGGGAAAAGAGGATCTGGGGTTGATCGAGAACACTGCCTCTACGTAGTAGGAGTAGGAGCTGAAACATTGTAGCTGGGAAAAACTTGCTCAATTTTTTGAATTTTCCAAGAAAATATAATTGATTGAACTAAAAATGTCAGTGTAGTACGTAGTACGGCTTACTCTTCGGCGAATAAGAAATGAAAAGAAAAAGTATCGGGCCCTTGCACTTGTTTTTCACGGGATTGTCGATGTCTCCATTCGCGAGCTGGGCCGAGCCCGAGAATCCCACACGTAAACGTACATGAAAGCCATGGGGAAATGACCAGCGGTCGGGAAAGAGGGCTTTGATCTTATTGCACGATTAGCACCGCACATTATCGTTCAGCTCCAAATCGACCCAGGACCCAGCGGCAATGTCTTCTGCCCACTCCACTATCCTTGGAAGATGGAAATATACGGGCGCTGATTGGCTCGAGCCGCCGCGATCAATGTCGCAGATGCATCATCCTCGGTTGAGTTAAACGCCGTTATTGGAGTAGAACTATCTCGGAGGATCCTGTTACCACTACTGGGGCCTGGTCGTGGTCATGGTCGGGTGTATTGTTTCTGATTGCGAATTCTTTCCAATGCGTCTTGTTCCGAGAAAGAATGGAAAATAAAATCCCGCAACGTCGAACTGGAGAACTCAAGAATTGGTTTAGCCGATCAGAAGCTGAAGAATTGTCTATGTAATAATGTAGGGGCAAATGAAAAAAAGGGTAGGAGGGATCGACGGGTTATGTCAGCTTTTCTCTTCCCCCGCGAATTCCTTGGATTGGACTAGCCAGAGTTCAACTGCCTGTATTTGGTACAATCGAACTGGTAACTTTGGGCTTCAATCTGTTTCTAGTGAGATCATTGTGCGTCATTCCCGTCGTCCGTGGCTGGATAAACTTCTTCCTAGCAACGGACTTTTCTTTTAGGCAGATTCACAAGATAGATGCAAACGGGCAATTTAGACCTTTGACAACCTAGGTTCGGCAAGATTTAGAGTGTGTAATGGAATTTATTAAAGGAGCAAGATCTTTCTCGCTACATTCCAATCTTACTTCCTGATATATTCGAGATTGTATATGCGCGATTTCGATCTCTATTCCATCTTTAAATTCATTTTTGAAATTACAATACTCCATACACTCTCAAGTCCCCACTTAGCCCTCATTTCTCCTTCCTCCCTTACTTTTCCGTTCCAGAACCCGTCCGCCGGGTGCATTTCGTGTCCACCTAGAACCATTCGGGACATCTCGGACAACGCCGCACCAAGGCATTTGTGACTTACGGCAACACATCATCCATCACCAACCGTCGCCGTGAGCTCGGCCCTTAGACCCGACATCACCCGTGAAACTGTGGAGAAGTGCAGGGGCAAAGCACGAGAACGCTCTTGATACTAACGCTATCGTCGTGGCGATGGCCCTTGCTGGAAAGAATTATATACCCCTCGTTCGCCCCGACTCTCCAGGTCCTTTGACTTCTGATTTCTTCCAACAACAAGTCGCAAAGCAACGAAACAATAACTACCATTCTACTTCACTCAGAAACATGGTTGCCACATCTGTGAATCGCACTGCCCTCCACCCTGGCGGTGTTCAGTACGTCCTACCTTATCCATCATCATCACCTTATCGCCTTCTTCTCTTATACCTTTATACATCTTGCCATGTTCCACCCTCATCCCACCTCGTCGTCGCTAACATTCACTTCCTAGGCCCGGCAAGGGACACACTGAGCTGGAGGAGGAGCTGCACGAGACTGCCCACATTGACTATGACCGAGTGTCCATTGTAAGGAAGCCCTGTTACCTATACGTATTGATTGGAACTCGTCCATAGTCATGGCGATAAGTTCCCAATGACTTCAGTTTTACTAATGACTTATAACAGATTGCCAACCCTGCCGTTGCTGCTCTGTACGAAGATGCTTTGGTTTACGAGACTGGTACCGCTATCACATCCAGCGGTGCTCTGAGCGCCTACTCCGGTGCTAAGACTGGTCGTTCCCCCTCCGACAAGCGTATTGTCAAGGAGGAGTCCTCCGAGAATGAGATTTGGTGGGGACCTGTCAACAAGCCCATGACCCCTGATGTGAGTTGCGCCTTTTTCTCTTCACCCTCGTGCCTATTTGCTCTATATGAGCGATTTTACTCGGTCTTGTTACATATTTGTCGGGACTACGTGGTTGGGGACTGCCCTTGCAGATGGCCCGATAGGCTAGCTCCACCCAGGATCCCTTGCATATGCACTCCAGACAAGTCAAGCTTTTTTTTTCTTTTGGCAGTTCCAGCTATGGGAATCCCCTTGAGGAAAAATGGCGCATGTTGGAATCAATATGCGTCCTTTTTCCATCTCGGTTGCTCTGCATACCTTGTCTTTCCCTCAATTTTTGCAATTTTCTTTCCCCCCGCTTTGTTTGGCCGCGGAAAGCCGAGGCTTTCACGTGTATGACGTCATTACTAACATCCCTTCCCGATTAGGTCTGGCGTATCAACCGTGAGCGTGCTGTTGACTACTTGAACACCCGTAACCGCATCTACGTTGTTGATGGTTTCGCCGGCTGGGACGAGCGTTACCGCATCAGTGTCCGTGTTGTCTGTGCTCGTGCCTACCATGCTCTGTTCATGCGTAACATGCTTATCCGCCCTTCTCGTGAGGAGCTGGAGCACTTCCACCCCGACTATGTTATCTACAACGCTGGATCTTTCCCCGCCAACCGCTTCACTGAGGGTATGACCTCCGCTACCTCCGTGGCTATTAACTTCGCCGACAAGGAGATGGTTATCCTGGGTACTGAGTACGCCGGTGAGATGAAGAAGGGTGTCTTCACTGTCCTCTTCTACGAGATGCCTGTCAAGCACAACGTCCTGACTCTGCACTCCTCTGCCAACGAGGGTGAGAACGGTGATGTCACCGTCTTCTTTGGTCTGTCCGGTACTGGCAAGACCACACTGTCTGCCGACCCCAAGCGTAAGCTGATTGGTGACGATGAGCACTGCTGGACCGACACTGGTGTCTTCAACATTGAGGGTGGTTGCTACGCCAAGTGCATTGGTCTCTCTGGCGAGAAAGAGCCCGATATTTTCAACGCCATCCAGTTCGGTTCCGTTCTTGAGAACGTTGTCTTCGACCCCGTCAGCCGTATTGTCAACTACGATGACGCCACCCTGACCGAGAACACTCGCTGCGCTTACCCCATTGAGTACATTGAGAACGCCAAGATTCCCTGCAAGAGCGACAACCACCCCACCAACATCATCCTCCTGACTTGTGATGCTCGTGGTGTGCTTCCTCCTATCTCTAAGCTCACCCCCGAGCAGACCATGTTCCACTTCATCTCTGGTTACACCTCCAAGATGGCCGGTACCGAGGACGGTATCACCGAGCCCCAAGCTACTTTCTCTTCTTGCTTCGCTCAGCCCTTCCTTGCTCTGCACCCCATGCGCTACGCCAGCATGCTTGCCGAGAAGATGAAGGAGCACAAGGTCAACGCCTGGCTCCTCAACACCGGTTGGGTCGGTGCCGGTGCCACCACTGGTGGCAAGCGTTGCCCTCTCAAGTACACCCGTGCTATCTTGGATGCCATCCACAGCGGCCACCTCGCCACTGTCGACTACGAGACCTACGAGGTTTTCAACCTGCCCGTCCCCAAGACCTGCCCCGGTGTTCCCGACGAGCTGCTTAACCCCGCCAAGAGCTGGACTGCCACCACCTCTTTCTCCGACGAGGTCACCAAGCTGGGCACCCTGTTCAACGAGAACTTCAAGAAGTACTCCGACCAAGCCACCCCCGAGGTCCTGGCTGCCGCTCCTCAGGTCTAAACTTGACCATGATGGATCTTCCAAAAATAAGCATTTGTGTTTTATGGTCCCAGACTTTCTCAAGTCTTTTGCATGGCGTGCTGCGTTTGCTTGATCTCTTCCCCTGGATCTCGGGCCCCATACTTGTGTCAGGACAAGTATGAGGTATTTCCTTTTTCTCATCTTTTTTCATGATAGGCTCTTTTTCTTTCTCATATTTCTCTTGATCTATTTTATATTTTGTGTTATCGATGGACATGTTTGACGACTGGCTCCATCGGACTTCTATCCCGATACCCTAACGATAGTCAATGAAATCAGATATTTCACAAAATCTTATCTCCACATAAACTTAAGCTCGAATTTAATTGTATTTTGTAAGATCTTTAAACCCCTGGAACTTCGTGCACGGGCAACCAAGCATTTCCAAGCACTTTGAACGATGCTCTTGAGTTGGAATGGTGGTTAACGGATCATGCACACACTACTAGGCAGCTACCAAACTTGGACATCCACACTTCATTCCTCTTCTTTCTCCTTTCCCGCTAATTTCTTTGTTGGTTTTCCTACCGACCTAGACCACCTCCAGAGTGTTATCAACCGCCTTGGATTTATCAGATTCGCAGGCAGCAATGTTAAGGGCACGAAACAAGAATAGGTCCAGAAGATCTAATCATAGGTAGCCCCGCCCTAAACCCCAGGGGCGGTCCGTGTGTGATCGTCCCCTGAGAGTGCGAGCCAACAGGATTGATCCAGTCCCCTGGAAGCATCAACTTATGCTTAGATCTGTGGGTATAAGAGTTTATGTGGATGCTCCACTGCAACTCTCCCCACCCCGCGATCCTGATCAGGCTCCAAGAATACACTGCCCGTGTACCCACTCGCTCGAATCAGTAGGGATCCCCACTCTACATGAATAAGGCCAATTTGATCGTCTTGTTTCAACCAAACAAATGTCAAATAATATGATAGGATGCTTTAGTTCAGAGTAATGCAATTGCAAACACTGCCATCGGAGTTTCTTGTCGAAACTAGGCTCGCAAGGCAGAAGCCAAAATGTCTTGTTTCTATACCTTCGCGATCCTCCTCGAGAAGAGGAACTTTGAAAATTATCCATCGCATCTTCAATCGTGCTCAAGATGGTGGAATGGAATAGAATTACCCGGCAAACCGGGACATTGACCTGGAAGAACCTCTTGGTGTTCTACAAATCGCCAATTGCCTCCGTGATCAAAGCGCTCTTGGTCCCTATTGTGGTGACTCTTGTTTTCTCCTTTCTTAAAGATATCAAGTCATCAGGATCTGGAACCCCATATGACTTCTCAAATACTGGAAGGGAGGTTCTCACTCTGTCTGATGCCATGGCTGCGGCCTCATCCCAACGACTAGTAGTCGCTACGAATGGGATTCACGATGCCCAGCTGAACAATTCGATCAATGCAATTTTCCAAGACTCGGGAATGAGTGCCTTCGATCTCGAGCTCATCGATAGTCCCAACGCCATTTTCGATAGCTGCAAGCAGTCTATTCACGGTACTAGTTCATGCTTTGCTGCTGTCGTTTTCACAGTCTTTAACAGTACCCATGCCGAATACGTCGTCGGTCTCGATTCGGACTTTCTCACAAATTCACCCACCAGTGCAGAGCCAGGCCAGTCTGTTCTCTCAAAGCGAGTTATGCCATTACAATGGGCACTGAATGCTCAAATTGGAGGGTTCAAATCCACCCAAAGGCCGACTGAGAAGACGTGGGATGGGTATATTTACGTGACGGAGTTTGAACCAGAAGAAGATGCTGGAGCCTACTGGCTTTCCCTTGTCAACTTGATCGTTTCCCCAATATTTGTCTTCATATTCATTACCGCCACCTATCATATTGGTAGTGCAGTGGCCAGCGAACGACAGAGTGGTGTTGTGGAACTTCTAATGGCACAGGGAGTCACCACCACGCCCCGAATCCTATCGAACCTCCTATCCTTCTCCGCCCTCTATATACCCGGCGTCATCATCTGCTCAATCATACTCGGCGAAGTCCTGTTCGTGAATACATCTACTGGTCTTATATTTATCCTCACGGTTCTCGCCGCTTTATCATTTATCGTGACCTCTCATTTCATCGGGTCGTTCTTTTCCAAATCATCCGTGTCCGGAATGTGCACATGTATCTTGATTGTCATACTTGCTTTCGTTAGTCTGTCTGAGAGCTTGGCTTACTATAAGGATGCCGGCCAGATACTAGGCCTCTCGATAGTCTTCCCGCCTTATGCCTTCTCCACGTTCATTCGAGACATCGCGGGTACGGAAGAATCAATGAAAGCTTGGCCCAACACTGAGATTGCCAAAGAGGACACTATGATAAACGGGTATCTTTACTTTATGTGTTTCCTCATACAAATCTTTGGCTACGGTGCGTTGGTCTTCCTTGTCGAGCACCTACGCTGGGGTGTTCCACAACGCCGGGAATGGTCAGAGACGTCGGATCAGGTTGCTCTAAAATTGACCAATTTGTCTAAGACTTATGGCAAGAAAAAGGAAGCTGTCAAAGATTTCAATGCCGAGGTACAGCACGGATCGGTTACTTTCCTATTAGGTCCGAATGGAAGCGGGAAGACTACAGCATTGAAATGTATCTCGGGAGTTCTGAATGTGGACGACGGATCGAAGATCCAGTTCAGTCGCGATGGTCTCTCTCTTGGCTTGTGTCCACAACACAACGTACGTTTCTCAAGTCTAACCCGTATTTCGTGCCCTGTTAATTTCTTTCTTTCAAGGTTTTGTGGGATGAATTGACTATTGTCGAGCATGTTCGTCTTTGGGCCAGCCTTAAAGGCATCGGAAATGCGCCAAGTACCCAGGAGATAGATGATGTGATTGCCGAGTGTGATTTAACTGAAAAGGCCTACGCGGCAGCTGGAACGTTGAGTGGAGGTCAAAAAAGGCGATTGCAGTTGGCCATTGCCTTTGCCGGTGGATCGAAAGTGGTCTGTATTGATGAGGCATCAAGTGGATTGGTATGCGCACCCTTCCCTAGACGATGAGATCAACTATTAATTGTTTAGGACCCATTATCCCGTCGCAATATTTGGAATATCATCCAGGAAGGTCGACGCCATCGGACGACCGTCTTGACCACACACTTTCTAGACGAAGTAAGTCAAACTTGCAACACGTGGACGAATAAATATCTAACAAACCTAGGCCGATGTTCTCGCCGATCACATCGTCATCATGTGCAAGGGTAGCTTGGTCTGCCAAGGAAGCAGCATTGCCCTTCGCGCCCAATATGGTGACAACTACCGAATCCGCGTGGACGACGATCAAGAAACGTCCTGGAGAGCTGCGAATTCCACTGAAGCGACCCAAAAGGTTCTTGAGCTGGAGCGTCTGCGACCCGATCTATCTTGTCATGTCACTTTCCCCACTCTAGAACAAGTGTTTCTTAGAACAACCTCCGAATTCGGTACTGCAGTCGATGGTACTGCGGAAGACGGCATGGTCGGTGAAGAGCAGAACACTGAAGATGACTCCAATACTGTCTTGGAAGACAAGATCCTGGCCCTTGAGAGTGAATTTACAGGCGATGATTTAAACCTCGACGTGAGACAATCCGTGGGATTATTCTGGCAGATATGGGTGCTGTTTCGAAAGCGCTATCAACTTCTTTATCGCGCGTCGGGCATGATTGTTTACGCGGTGAACCTTCTCCTACCTATAATTTTGGCTGCGGCATTGGCCACATTTTTCGTCTCATGGGATGCACTCGTAACCTGTGAGGAAAGCTATAACAAGTATATTCATCCCGTTGGCGCAGACATTGCTCCATTTGACGCCCAGTCAAACTTGGCATCGACTATGCAATATGAAGTTCTCGGCCCCACGAAGCAGTTTCAGGGTGCCGTGCAAGATGCACTCTTCGTGGATACTTTGTGAGCCATACAATTCGATTAAGAGGATATTGTTGCTAACTAGTATAGAAATTATTTGACTTATGATATGACCGATGCAGAGCTTCTAAAGAGCCGCAACTATACCAACAGCGAGGATCAGTTTAACAGCGACATGAAAAAAGCTCAAGGAGATGCTGGATTCGGGATCTACGCACCAACACCAGAATCTGCCGTTCTGTATCACGCCGCAGCCTATACCGGTGCTGGTAAGTAGGCTCCATTATAATAGCAAGTGGAATTACTCACGGAATTTATTCTTCTTACAGAGACTGGCATGAGCGGTCTGGACCTCATTACGAACCGCATTGCCAACTCGACTTCAGACAATCAAGCTCGGCAAATAAGGGCTCGACTGCGGACCATGACCCATGTTGAACCGGGTCATAATGGGCTGGATATGCCAGTTGCAATTCTGATTGTCCTTGTCATGATAGCATCTGTGTCGACCTCAGTCATCTATCCTAGTACGTCACCTGTTTTTGGGTTGTGAATTTCCAAATCGAACACTGCTGATTTTTATTTCAAGTTTACGAAAGAGTTTCGAATGTGCGAGCTTTAGAATACAGTAATGGTGTCTCACCATTTGCTCTTTGGGCTGCATATCTTTTGTTTGATACACAGTTCATCATCATGGAAAGTAAGTTGCTCAACCCATCTCCACTTGAATTTCCATTCTAATGTCTTAGGTTTGGTTGTTTATGGTCTGCTCTTCATACTCCCGTCCAACGCAGTCTGGTACAGCCCAAGTGCCATTTTCGGCGCCTTTATTCTTTTTGGAATTGCATCATATCTTGGTTGTTACTTGGTTTCTAACGTCATCCGTCGTGGAGGCTACGCCGCAGCCCTCGGAATCCACATCGTCTTGTTTGTGATCTATATCGTTGCTTACGTAGGAAATCAAGAGGGCAGCTCCGCGGACAATATACAAGATAGTAAGTACTTTTGCTTAGACCCAAAGACGTCAACCAGTTTCTAACCTTAGTCAGTCTACAACTCCATCCAAGCTGGTCTTGGTCTTATCTGCCCCGCCGCCAATCTTGCCCGAGCACTATGGGTCGGTAGGAATACCTTCGACGTGCTGTGTGGGAAGAACGGCCAAGCGGACGTATCATATCCATTTAAATATGACATTTATGGCGGTGTCTACGCCAACCTGACGTATCAGATCATTTTTCTTTCTTTAGTGATCGGCATCTACGAATACGCCGGCACAGGCTGGTTCCAACCCCTTCTCTTCTGGCGACGCAAGTCCCCAATGAGATTACACCACCGGGTTGACGATGGCCTTAATTCCTTCGACAGCAGACGAGACATCGTCCTTGAAGACAGCCGTATCCACGCCCCAAGAGTCAGCGATGAATCTTCAATCTTGAATGTTTCTCGCGTAAGCAAATTTTTCAGTCGCTCTTTCGTCGCACAGAATATCTCATTCTCTATCTCTCCAAATCAAACACTTGCGCTGTTGGGAAGTAATGGAGCGGGAAAAACCACCGTTATCAACATGATCCGCGGAGAGCTCCGACCAGACTTCGGGGATATCTTTGTGAATGGAATATCTGTTCTTACAAATCTTCGTAAAGCAAGATTGAACATCGGTGTCTGTCCACAGGATGACGCGGTTGACAACTTGACCGTTCGACAGACCTTGGAGTTTTATGCCGCTGTCAAAGGATTACAGCGCGTAAAGCAGAACGTGGACCAAGTACTCAGAGCCCTGGATATCACACAGTATGCCAAAGTTACTGCCAGAGCGTTGAGTGGCGGAACAAAACGGAAGTTAACGGTCGCAATTGCTATACTGGGTATGTTAATCTTCCTTGTCTGCAACCCCCAATTAATAAGACTAACACGATCGTTTGAAGGAAACCCACCTCTTCTCCTACTAGATGAGCCTTCTACAGGCCAAGACGCCGGCGCGAAACGAATCCTGTGGCGAGCGCTCCAACGCATTCGGGCGAACCGCGCCATCCTGTTCACAACACATAGCATGGAAGAGGCCGAAGCATTAGCGTCCAAGGTCGCTATCATGCGAACATCTCTCTTAGTCTGTGGACCTCTCCAGACTCTAAACGATACATACGGCGGCGCATTTAGACTCCGCGGAGCGCGCTGTGAGAGCGTGGTAGCCGATACCGCGCGTAATAAGGTATATGATGTCTTTTCAAGCATGGACTTGCCAATATCGCGATACGAAGATACAAGGGGAATTGTGCAATTTTTCGTCAAGTATGAGAAGAAAGATCTTGGGAAGATCCTTTCTGCTATGGAGAGTTTGAAGGTGAATGATTCTGAGAAATATGGAGAGCAGGATCATGGTGGATCGGGGTCTGCAAGACCGACCGAAAGTGAGATGAAGGTGTTTGAAGATTATACCCTGATTGAGCCCACACTTGAAGAGGTGTTCATGAATGTTGTGAAGGAGGGTGAATGATTGTAGAATTCGCTCCCTATCTACCTTGCATAGATGTAAATAATTTGAATCTTATGACATTTCACAACTAAACCAATTGCAACTATTAAACAAGGGAACATCAATCTATAGAATCAATCGTCAATTTTCAAAGACCCCCCACATTAAAAACTGCCGTGCAAATGTGCAGCCTATCTCCCCTCTCCATTGCCGAATCCCCCCCCCCCCCCCACCATTCCCGTCCCCAATCCCGCTATCTACTTAACCTCGCTTTACCGCCGGAATAAGCTGCTATCTGTCCATCGCTGGGTCCCGACAACCCCAACCGGGCTCCAGAATACCCGTAGCGATGGCATCAACATGCCGAACTCCTTTCCGCGGAGGAGATTAGCTACGGTCGGCTTTGGAGTTGAGGTGGGTATTATAGTTGCATTGGGTTTGTTTTGAGGGTCGTTGGGGTGGGTCTGGATCACCCGTTGATGTTGGCGGGTGGGTGATTTGAGGGTGCGGATTGGATTAAAGATGGAGTTCGGTAATTCAATGCGTTCAAGTTTTTTATTGTTGAGCTACTATGTCTATGTTTGGCTATGCATTTTACTATTTAGCTTAGATAGTAGATAGTAGATAGTAGATAGTAAGCATTGGGCCGGAGTAGGGGGTCCGTACTCCGGATTGAATAATATTGACTTTGCTTAGCAGATAAGAGTTGGTGGCTATGTTTGATTCAATTCAGATTCCTTTACAAAACTCCGTCCTCATTCTGTGCTCGCGTGCTACGACACGATGTCCGAGTCTTTTTGAAGATCTTGTAGGGACTCGGCGGTTCCCGTTGCGCTTTGGTAGGACTTGATAATTATTATCAATGCCGGCGGCTAGTGAGATATCCACGGGATAGAGTATCGGTTCTACATGGTAGCTTAGAGTCCAGGACTAGACATATCACGTAGGTGTCGATACTTAGTTGTAGATCGGTGTGATTTACCCAGCAGAATCCGACATGACACAATAAATTGATGGCCAATTGAGTATGCACATACCTCTTTTTCATACTCAACGAGCGGCGAAGCTCGTATAGCAGAACCCGACCTGGAAAACTCCTGAAAGTTGAACCGAATTATCCTATTCCAACCGACGGCCTAACGGCTAATCGGCATAGAAGTCCATATGATGTAAACTCGGAAAAGAATAATATCTTCATCCAGCTAGATCAGGATCGGACTCCTGTCCTCCGCCACATCATTGGAACGCCGCGAACAGCCGGCATACAGGTTGAGTGTGGTTTTCCGTAGTGATTTAGCTCCGATATCGACACCTGGGGCTACGAAGGCCCAAGCAATCTGAAAGATCCAGCCTTATCGAAGACAGCTGAGGCTGTGAAGTGCCGGTCCTCGGCGGAATGAATTCATCTCTTTTTGACCTAGATCGGAGGATTCAAGTCAAGATTGTGGGGTCTGAATCCTTGCCTCAACAAAGATTAGTCCACTTGCGCAAGCGGGCGATCTTATTGGCATTGCCGGTGGTGTCATTGGCCGTGCGGGCCAGGGGGAAAAAGACTGGGGTTTTGGCTTGGTCGGTCTGGATGCTCAGCTCTGTCAGCATCTCCAGACCCACTGGACTTGCATTGACACTGGGTCATGAACATATCCCTCGGTAACCCGGGGAGCGGGAGCGGCAGAATATTATTGAGGGAATAGCCGATTTGTAGCTGGAGATCCGCCCTACCGAGGATAATGCATCATGCGGATGACGAGGCTTCTGGGTGGGATTTGAATGATATTTCCCGAGCTGCATTAATTGACGAACAAATATGTAAATGTTGTTTAGTATTAGCTATATTCTAGATAACTTGATCTGGGAGTCTCTGGATAGAGGCAGTTTCCCTCGGATTAATGCAGAGTCAACGGGTTCCCGACGCGTTCTCGTGGGCGGAATGGGTGGGTAAGTGGGTTGTAAGTGGGGATTCCGAGTTTAGCTCGTGGCACTAGTGCGCTTGTTGGGGCCCCTGGGGTCTATGACGTGGAGATTGATACTTTGGAGGTGAAGAGGTGTGTATTTTTCTATTGATGGAGGAAGATGCAAGGGAATCAAGGGAATCAAGGGAGTAGAATGTATTATCTTGCTTCTTTCTGTCATGGAAGGTTCTTATGACTCTAAACGATGATTTCTCCCCCGCTTTTTCTACGTGTTCAAGCTTCGACCCCCGCATTTTCCTGCGACTTTCGCGTATGATCACTTAATAGGATTGACCCCATTGGCTTGATCGACAGGTGGAGTCACATCAGGATAGACTACGAGGTACTCCGTACATGTCCATCAAGCTCCTTCTCCGGAGAGATCCACGGCCAAATTCGGTGGATTCGGTTGAGGCGACAGTCAAGGACGGTTTGTCGCGGAGTGGATCCCCATGATTCTACAGTAGATCTTAGCTCTAGAATTAAAGAATAAAAGAAATAGAATTGTTTCAAGAATGGAAATTATGAATTTGGTCTGGGTACATCCAAGTTATATAGACAAGCTTAGACCCCCCGAAGTCCCGGTTTGTTCCTGCTACAAGTATCACCATTGTCACCTTACTGCGTATAACTGAGTTACCAGGCAACTCTCTTCCCCCGCACTCCCTATTTCAATTTTCCCCCCTCATCCCTCGCTTTCTTCTTCTCTATCTTCTTTTCTTCCGAGATCGTGGTTTTGTTTAAGAAGCATATCTAGGTACATTAAGCTCGACGTCATCGGTGAGTTTGATCGCTTCCATGGGCCGCAAAAGGCTTCCGCCGTGGCTTCTGAATCCACCAAAGAGAATATGAACTGAGATTGAACGATCAGACCGAAAATAAGGAAACCCTTGAAATCTCTCAACTCCCTCTTCACACCTGGTCAGTACATGGGAATTCCCTCTTGCCTTCTATATCCCCACAAGTCTCCATTCACACTAACTGTATCCCTCTCCACCCCAACAGACTTGGGGTGAAAATTAAACAAGAGCATCAAGCATGGCCTCCACCTCTGCCAAAGAACCTCCTGTGGTTGCGGCCGCCAGCCCAGAGGGACCATGCAAAGCCTCCAACGCCAACTTCAGCATTGCCGGCATGCAAAACCCGTACGTGCGCGCAGCGCTCCCATTTATCAACGGCGGTATCGCCGGCATGACAGCAACAGTAGTAATCCAGCCCGTCGACATGGTGAAAGTTCGTCTTCAACTCGCCGGCGAAGGCGCAAAGACTGGACCCCGCCCATCTGCCCTCGGAATCACCCGCGACATCATCGCCTCCGGTAAAGCCTTGGATCTCTACACGGGTCTCTCAGCCGGTCTCCTCCGCCAAGCAGTCTACACTACCGCTCGCCTGGGCCTCTTTGAAACATTCATGAAATCCATCAAAAGCAAGGCAGACGAAGCAAACCGCAAAGTAACCTTTGCCGAGCGCGCGGGTGCAGGTCTCTCGGCCGGTGGTCTCGCCGCAATGATAGGTAACCCAGCCGATCTCGCACTCGTACGCATGCAATCCGACGGTCTGAAACCTCGCGAGGCGCGCGCAAACTACAACTCTGTCTTTGATGCGCTGGGTCGTATCACGAGAGCCGAGGGAATCACCGCGTTATGGGCCGGTGCCCTTCCAACCGTGATTCGCGCCATGGCTCTGAACATGGGACAATTGACTTTCTTCGCGGAATCCAAGAGCCAGCTTAAGCAACATACCACTCTTTCACCTGGGACTCAGTCCTTCGCTGCATCTGCCATTGCAGGGTTCTTTGCTAGTTTCCTTTCCTTGCCGTTTGACTTTATCAAGACTCGTCTGCAGAAGCAGCAGAAGGATCCAAAGACGGGCAAGCTGCCATACAAGGGCGTTTTGGATTGCGCACGCAAGGTCGTTACAGAGGAGGGTTGGCTGCGTTTCTATCGTGGCTTCGGTACATACTACGTGCGGATCGCTCCTCATGCGTTAGTTGCCCCCACTCCTGCTTATTTTGCATAAAGACCCACAACTAACTAAATCTGGGTCCACAGGATGGTAACCCTCATTGTTGCCGATTACCTCAACCTTATCACCAAATAGATTTTGAATGAGACGCGACGCTTAACACTACTGCGACTGGTTGTAACACGAATTTTTGCTATCGAGTTGACATGAAGGAGTCTCCCCACGAACGCACTACATAACCGACCAGTTGATGATGCGGGTCCATGCAATGAACGTATTCCTTTCTTTCGCGCAAACCAAAATCGAAACCAGAAAAAAAAAGGAGGGAACAGGCACAGTGCTTCTTCTACGCCGTGACCACGAGATTTATGAACCTTACTCATCCACCCGCGATTCTTTTTCGAGATGATCTTCTGATGGAAGCCGGCAAATTCGTGATGCTAGCCTCATCCCCTACATAGTTACCGATTCGCTTACATGCATATAATCTACCGGCATATTATCACCGAGTATTTTCCCAACTGTTCGGAAAATACATTAATGACAGGCAACCGTTTCTATTTTCCGGTGTGAAGTCTCGTTTGCTCCGACGGAGACACGATGAGATGGACGGACTGTTCTCCGCGGAAAGAAAAAAAATCACGACACAACTCGTGACGATAATTTTTCATTTTTCATTTTATTTCTAGGCTTATTATTAGTTGCTATGTCATTGACAAGCGAATACCCCCACACTTGTCCGTTCTACTTTTTTTTATCTTCCATTTCCAGTTCTCTCTCCGTTCAGTTGTACGGGTTGCTTTTCGCTTTCGTGCATTAGGCCTATAGCCTTGATACCCGCTTCTATTGCTTCTTTCTATATGTCGCCTAGCTAAATTGGCTAGGCATAGATAGCTTTGAACTACGAACGAGTATAAACGAGTATAACTAGTCGTGATTTTTATGTTAAGCCGGAGCCTCCAAGATTAGGAACTTGATTCCGAGGTGAATAGGTATGAGGTACTACCATGTAGCTTACGTGTAGTCTTAGATGTGGTACTACTGTCTCACTTTATCGTTGCACAAAGTACGTAATTAGACATGATTACACATGCACTTGAGCATTTGAAGTCATCAGTGGATATTGGAAGACTTAGTTAAGCGGAACTCGGCTTCAGATGCACATACTGCATTGAATCAAAGGATTGAACTTGAGTTTGAAGTGCAGTCACGCACATCCTTTAAAATTCAAATATTAGAATTAGATGCTAAAGTCAACTGCCAAGATCTGGATCTTACATCTACGGGGGCCCATAGTGATCATCGGGAACCCCATTATTTTTGCCTGTTTTCGGCTGGCAGAAACTCACGATATCTGCAATACAAGAACTTCCATTGAGACCTTCCAGTATCGTTCCCGAGACCGGCGTACTGGCTACAACCGGTGATCGAGGCCAGGCTGGTCAGGTATAGAATTGTACCCGCAAGCAGGAAGACCTGGCGGTGGTCGACAGGCACTTTGGCAACGTCGACAATCGTATTTTTCGGTTATTCTTCCAGTTATCCTTCCAGTTAACTTTCCAGTCGTTTTTCTAGTTGGGTTTTCTACTCATGTGGAGCTTATAGTACAGGTAGCGGTATGATAGACAGTAAAGTCTATCTATGGCCAAGGGTTTTCTTCCTCCGATGATCGCTATGGGCCGTATACATCAATGTTCAATGTTTACTGTTTACGTGGAATGAATTCTTCATGATAAAGGCATATCTCATGATTCATGGAGATCCATAAACTAAGTAATGCAAACCGGCTAAGAGTATCTTCTGGGTGATAGTAGCCATGGTGATAGTAGCCATGAAAACAACGCCTCCGTTAAAAAAGGTAAAAATAAAGCAGATAGACCCAACGAAGTCGCCACCGAGTGTATTAATGGTGTATTAAATTGCGAAATCAATTCAACCTGGAATATGCAGGGTCTCAAGGCTTCAGGGTGTCAGGGTATCGATGGTTTTAATTCTCCATGGCGCGTTTCTCATCAACCGCGCCGGGCGGGAGGACATCTTCGAGTGTTTCATCTGTTCCGCGGATATCTTCATCAATAGGAACAAAGTCCTTAATCTTGAAGAGAATAACAGGTGCAGCGCAGACGAGCGAGCCACAGAGAAGAGCCCAGTTGGAGGCAAACTCAGACATGTAAGGAAGCTTGTGTTCTCCGTCCAAAGCCCACATAACAGCCGCACCGGCAGACTGGATACCCTTGTAAAAACCGGCCAAATTGGCAAGCTTGCGACCAGAGTTGCCGAGGGCTCCCATGAGCCAATAGACAGTACCTTGCCAGACGGCGTCGTAGAAGCCGTAGAAGAAGTACAAGAACATAGGGCCAACGTAGCCGGGAGTCTTCCAGTCCCAAGGCTCGAAGCCTTTAGCGGCCACTGTTTCACGGGTGTATTTCTTCTGCCAGGCGTAACCACCGCCCCAGATGGCCATGGTGAGGGTGAAGAGGATACCGAGGGCCCAACGGGCACGGATGCTGCGACGAATGGTGTTCACGTCGAGAAGTGGGCCAATAATGACAGCTGCCACGATCTGGGCAAACCAGTAGAGGAAGTTGTTTAATGCCTTGGTGCGGACGTTGAAGTAGGCGTTGTTGATGCTGTTCTGCTGGTAGGTGTAGAACCAGTTGGAGGACCAGAACATGGGGAAGAGCATGATGATGTAGGGTTGCGAACTGATGGTTTCCCAGAGACCTATGATCTCGGTTTTCCAGGTTGGGCTCTTCATGAGAATGACACGCGAGCCATCTGGGCGGACGACCTTGTCGGCGTCGCAAATGAAGAGAGCGAGAAAGGCACCGAAGGCCATAAGGACGATGAAGGCAATGTAGGTACCGTCATTGACGTTCTTCTGGGTGGTAACGTGAATGTTTTGGCCGAGAGGGATCTATAAAGAGAGTACAAATAAGTTAGTTTTGGGGTTCAAATTTTAGAACGAGATTCAAAAAAAAAAAAAAAAAAAAACTTACCAAAGCGCCAATACAGGCACCAACGTTGAAAATACCCCAGAACCAAGCGAAGTAGCGACCCTTACGTTCCTCAGGAGGGTAGGACATCATGATAGCACCCTGCGCAGACCACAGAATACCAGCACAGACACCCAAAAGGGCACCGGCGAAAATGTTGAAACCTCCCACTTCGGCATGTTCGGAGACCAACAGGCTAATCGCGTAGATACAGTAACCGATACCTCCAAAAGACAGGGAAAGCCGAATTCCAACACGGTTGACGACTGTTCCAGCGAAAAAGCCGACGACGGCGAAGGTACTGTAGAGGGCAGTGTTCTATGCGATACAAAACGAGTTAGATATGCGCGCCTCCACGTGAGAATGTGAGATGTGGGGGGGAAAGTTTTTTTTTTCCCGCATATGGGAGGGATGCTAAATGCGGGGATTTGGGGATGGAGATCGCGGGGCTACCATACCATGTTATCAGCTAAGGTGTTGTCTGTCTTACCACCACCACCCAGACCACTGAGAGCATTGAACATGCCCGGGCACATGAAGCAGACGAAAGCAACCATTCCCAACTGAAAGCCAGGTGAGGCATACCAGGTGGTCACGCCACCCAGTTTGATTGACTTGTACATCCATCCTGCAGGTCTGGGAGCTTCATCAACTGAAGAGGCGTAAGTGGCGGAACGGGTCTGCATTTCGACAGTAGGCTTTGAATTCTCCGGATCTGTCATTTTGGTAAAGCTGGGGAAGGTGTGGGGGGGAAGAAGAGAAAAAATGGGGAAAGCCAGAGAAAGAAGAAAAGAAAACAGGAAAGTGAAGGGGAAAAGGTGAATTAAGAAATAGGAAGCAACTGAACAGAAGCAACCCAAAAAGGGAAAAAAAAAAAAAAAAAAAAAAAGATAATAGCAAAAGGACAATAGTCTAGCTTGCATCGAAGGATTTAAAGAGATGACCGAAAAATACGACCACGAGTCAAGGTAACATTTACTTTTCCTCTAGGACTCCACTCTCAGATCCACATCCACCATGTCCGCCATGTCTAGTTGATCTTTAGCTGCGAAATTGCGGGGACATCTCGTATCATTGGCTGGTTCTTTCTCCGCTTCGATAACAGAGTTACACTGTTTCGATTGATTCAAACGTGATTGATTTCATTTTCCCCGGAATTCCACTGGCATAGTGATGGTGACATGGGTAATTGAATCTGGAGCCCCGGATTTTATCATTCTCCTCCATTCCGTACCCCATAAATTGTGATCAAGTGCTGTCATACATTCTAACTGCTGCATTAGGACAATTATATGTTCCCGAAACTTTGTGTGGCCGCGCTAACAGTGGAGAACCGCACGAAGTACGCCAATTACGCCAATCAAACCAATCAGTGATCCTAGGGAAAAATTGCACGGAGAATAGGGGGCCAGCAGTATCTCTTTCGAGGTTAGTGTTATCTGTGAACTCCTGAAACACGGATCACGCTTGTTTCCATTTTTTCTATGCGTTTGCCGAGCACATACGACCGTGGGATTTCCTGCTACTTACTGTACCTACTATAGGGCGGTGACTTTTGATGAACGGAGGATTAGAAATCGAATTGAATGGCTTTTTTTCCCCCTTCAAATCCCATGGATGAAGCGAACGGCTGAATCGGAGAACAAACATCAATCTCGTCCCGGCGCGATGGTCATCCAGGCGATTTGGAGTACCCGAGCCTATCATGCGGGTCTAGCCGAGTCTATCACCACATGTGCATTGCTGGGCATCATCCATCAAAGTCCACCGTAGTATATATACGAAGTGTCATTTTTGAGTGTCATTTCTCATATTAAGTGAATTATACTAGTATTCCTAGTCTGACCCCATCTCCACATCTGACTCCTCATCTTCCTCTTCCTCTTCCTCTTCTTCGTCTACCTCTTCATCCTCCTCCTCCTCCTCATCTGTACTTCTCGCGCGGTCCACTGGCTCCGACTTAACTCGGGCACTTGGCACCGGCGCATCATCAATATCCACATCCACATCCATCTCCGGTTCAATAGCATCACTAGCCAAAGTAATATGGTTCGGCGAATTAGGTAACTGAGACTGACCCTCCAATTGATCTTCGGCCTCACGGGCAGCCACTTCCTCGGCTCGTCGCACCCGACGAAGTAAAACTGGATCAGCTCGAAGATCTTCCTTAGTCAATATCGTTGAACAAACAGGACACTTTAGAGCACGAACGCGACCCCTGCCGGGCCCGGGTGCGGTCATACTACTGCCGCGGATCATATCAAGAATAGCCTCACGTTCGAAGCTATGCGGGCACTTTGTACTAGTAACGGGGTCTTGATATGGAAGTAAAGTAAGTGGGCACTTCATGGAGATACGCTCTCGCTGAATGGCAATGTCATCGTCCGAGTCATCGGAGGGTTGGCGACGGTTGCGCGTCGATCGAGTCTGCTGACCAGCGGATGTGGTGGCGTTGGAGTCTTCCATGTGTTCGAACCAGGTCGATGAATGGGGTAGGGGCGGGGCCTCTTCATTGGGAAACTTAGCATCGTGAACCATGCGGTAGAATCCAACGTAAGAATTATGCCCGGCATATCTGTTTATAAGGTTAGACCCTTGTTCGTAACATGTACCCACTCATAGTAAGAAACTCCGTAGAAACTCATAAACATACCTTTCAGTAAGCGACAGCTCCTTCCACCTCTCACCCTCGGCATCCAACACCTCACCCAATCTCTTGCTCGGCGGATTTCTCGCTCTAGCCTCCATGCCCTCTCTCTCCGGCGTCCCCTCATAGTTCTCACCTTCAGATTCCTCCTCATCATCATCCCTCCGCCTTTGCGCCCTTGTCTGTCTAGGCCCAGCAGAAGCAGCCTGATTCTCTTCCTCCTCCCTCTGAAGCTGAGAAATTGAACCCAGAATCGCCTGCAGCCTCGCCTCAGAATCAATAATCCCCCGCATCTTCTCTTCCATCTGTCCGGTCACAGCATCAGTTCTCCGCTCAAGGTCACCAAGCCTCTCAAGCTCCTCATTGTCTACAGAGTCATCTGGCTCCTCTCCACTAATGGCACTTGCATTTCGTCGCCCTTCTCTGAGCTTCTCGTAGCGGAGTCGCGCATCAAAAAGCTTTTCATTCACCTGACCGGCTGACTCGGTGAGTACCTGAGTCGCATGCCCGAGATGTGTTTGAACGCTGTTCTTGTGTTGGGAGTGAAGGAGTGCGGCTAGTTTGCACTGAGCATCGCGGTTGAGGGGTGCCTCGGGGGCTTCGTAGGGTGGTAGGTCGCGGATTTGAATTGTTCGAGGGGTTGTTTTGGTTCTTGGTTTCGCACCGCTTGAGGGCGTACCTCTTTGGGCGTTTGAAGCGGAGCGTGGTACACTTGAGGGAGCACGAGATTGTGAAGTGCGATTACGCGCGGGGGTTGCGAACATCTTGGGACAGCTCCAATAGCGCGCTTGTGAACTTCAAGTCTAGTGAGGGAGTAGCGTAGAAATGATGTGTTAATATTGCCAAGTAGAGATGTTGTTCATGTTCATGTTCAGGTGAATTTGTTGTTTGGTTGTTGAACATAGAGCTGCAGCTCGAGGATATCGAAATCCTAGACGCGTCGCGGGCCACTAATCCTGATAAGGCTACAGTGGGTGCGATAAGCTTATCTTATCGGTCACTTGCTTCAGGAACTTGAAGCAGACAGATGAACGACCTTGGAAGATCATGAGAAAAATAGTTTGAATTATTAGGATAATTGTACAGATTGGTAGCAAAAATGGAACACTCATTCTTTTGAATATTTATAGAACTTCTCATAGTACAATATGCTACTCGCGGATACTTCTAATATGTACCTTTCACCTTGAAAAGACCGAAATCTATTTCATCTATACCTTGTAGAAGCAGAATGCGTGATAGAAGCCTGACGAGACTGTTAGCAGGATACATAAACAAGAGCACTATAAGAATATACTGACTAACTGCATCCTTCTCCTCCTCGGTCATGTTTAGCGCCCCAGTGGCTCGATCTCGGACTCCCATGCGCTCGCTCAACGGGCCTAACTCACGGTCGTTCTTCTCATCTTCCCAAATATCTAAGAAGGGCTTGCGGTACTGAAGTTCAAGGTTATAGTCCTCAGTGAGACTGAGAAGGTTAGTGTCAAATACAGCGGAGAAGAGAAACTTGAGTGAGTACTTACGCTCGGAATGCTTCCCAAGGAACAACGTATTCAGGGACCTCTTCGACAGCCTCTCGCATGAAATAAGTGTATCTCCACCCAAACGGCGGTCGGAAAACACCACTTTCAGGGGTGGGACCAGGGAAACGGACACGGTAGATTTCATTTCCCCATTCGCAATGATCCTCCTCCTCGACTTCGCCATCTTCACGGCCCTCAGGCTCAGGCGCCTTGCCACTTTCGCGGCCTTTTCGCTGTTCATGGAATGCACTCACACGAGCCGTAATCATATCTGAGTTGGGACAAACACCGATAAAGCGACCGCCCTTCTTCAGACAACCAGCAACATTGCTCAACATCTGACGAGTCTTCTCCTCGCTCTCGAAGGCGTAGTGAATTGCAAACATGGAAGTAACAACATCAAAGCCGCCGCCGCCAAACCGTGCCGCCATCATAGATCCACCCGGCCCAGCACTGGGGTCAAATCCAACTTGTTGGATAATGCGAATATCACTCAGCGACTCGCCAAAGCAATCTTTCGGTTGAAACTCCCCATGAAACAAAGCCGGTGGTGGTCGACGACCCCGTTGTCCCCGACCAGATCGCATAGAGGCATATCGATCCCTCGCCTGCTCAATAGAGACATTGGCTGGGTCAAGTCCAACATATAGATCCACCTTCTGAGGCGCAAGCTGCCACTTCCCCAGATCTCCGCCCTTTCCACAGCCCAAATCAAGCACAAGCAACTTTTTATCATCAACGGGCGCAGGTCCCATACTATCATTCGCCCAATCCTTCGTATCATTGAACCGCGCACTGAATTCCTCATCTGGCGAAAATTTTTGAATCAAAGTACTCTTCACCCAATTGTTGAAACTGCGCAGTCCCTTGATCTTACTCTCTGTCTTGCGCCATTCCCGTCCACGCTCAGGAACAGCATTGTAGTGCTGCCGCACAACATCTGATACCCCCCGACTCTGCGACATCCGCGAGGCATCTTCCTCCTGCACCCGATCCTGGTCCTCCTGTCGACGGCGAAGAGTCTCGCGGTCCACAATACCCATTCTCGCACCACCGCCTGGTCGCTTTCGTTGCTTGGGCGGTTCATCGCCTGGCGGAGGGCTGCGAGGCTGAAGCGGAGATCGAGACCGTCGGCGTGTGTTTTCGCGTGGGCTGTGGGAGCGATCACGACGTGAGAAGACCGATGGGGGTGTCCGACCGCGCTTGCGGTTCTGGTGACGTTCTTGCATTCGTTTGCGTTTGGAATAGCCTTGCTGAGAGTCGGCGGGTGTGTTTTGATCTTCGGTTGGTTGGCGCTCGGCGGTGCCTGGTGAGCCGGATGGTCCGTCATGGTTACCAGATTGATTTGGAGGCCTTTGAGATCCTGACCTGGAGGAAGCTTCCATTTTGTGGAGAAGGAGGCGTGATGTGAGAGTTGGCAATGGGTGGCTTGGGATTTCGGAGTTGAAATTTCAGGCAAATTCCAGTTTGAGAGTAGTTGGGATTGATTCAGGTTGTGGTGGAGCAGAAAAAAGAGATCCCAAGGGAGATAATTGATTAGGAATGAAATCAGGGGAGAGAAAAGCAACACCAAGTCAAAGAGATGTATGCAGTTGAGAAGAGTCGAAGTGTTGAATAGCACGAAGGGAGCTCCGCTGGATGTGGGTCACGGCGAGATCCTACTGGGAGCCAATCATATCACGCCTGTTCTTTCAATGAGCAGCCCTCAAGTGCTTGGACCTTACCTTAGAACCATCTACTATACTATGTAAACTGATTTCCATGCAAAAGGAGAATACCATTACTACCCGGTGCTTCAAAATTTGGGTGAGCCAGTGATTTCGGGATAATGCTATCAACAGCGGTTATTCTTCTTCATTAACACCCATACAGATTAGTTCCGATGCCGAGCGTCAGCCTTGGCCTAGTCTACTACGGATCCTCACGTTGCGTATTCCATGGTTCTCGCGAGACAGAATTCTATCTTTCTTGATTTCACTAGTAATATTTTTTCTTGGGGCATTTGTATTGAATATGGTAAGAATTTTAATTTTTTTTCTTCTCTCCGGAATCATTCTGCTGGTTAATGTTCACGCCCAGGTCTGAATTTGAATCAACTTTCTGTTCTCTCTCGGCATCCATACGTTCAAACTAAGGCGACAATGGGTCGGGATTTAGGAGAAGATGGATGTAGCAAGGCAGATACCTAGTAGTCTAGTAACTAGATAGTTGAAAATAAATCATCGGACCCCAGGGTATTACTACTACCTATACAAGATATGTATAGTACTATGTAAATTCTCCCTAGCTGCGACCTCGAGTGGAATATCCCAAGGTTATTCTCGAATACATAAGTTCAATTTTATCGTACCACATACGATCCTAGTTCATATGTAGCATCTCCTAGCCCCTCCGAGGCAGATACAGCCATCTTTCTTTCATCTGTAGGTATAGGAATAGTGTAAAAATAACAATTTCATTTCCCAAATTGATGCTAAGTTTAAGTCAGGGCCACAAAAGGACCAACCGAAAATTGAGAGATAATGCATTTTGAAACGAAAGCTAAAAAGCGAAATATCAACAAAATAAAACAATATATCAATTTCAGAACTCAATAGATGCAGCAGCACATATGTTCCAACTAGTAACGCATTCATGAATAGGACAAAACCCAATATGAATTCAAATTGATCCATCTCACTGAATCATGGTTTCCGCCCGAAGAAAGCTGTCCAGTTCAAGGCATGCCATACGGAGTTGATACAATGCAGCCACAAGCTGAGCTAGATTGGTCTGGTATTCATGGCTTTGACCAAGGTCATTAGCTTCAACGATAGCCATGTGCAATCGCTGCACTCGTGATTCCATCCATCTAAGAAATGGAGGGATCCAGTCCCTTTCCAGGAATTCAATCTGGGCAAGATTATGATAGAAATTCGGCTCCGTATTGCCAGCGAAGCTTGGGTTACCAGCAAGGTTTCCCAGTCGTGCAGGGCTTGGATAGGTGCTGGGATAGGTTTGAGATGTAGCAAACCCTGGCTGCATGGTATCGTAGTTCACGCTTGGGATTGGCTGTGGAATCTGTGGGTGACCATGGGCAGTAGCTGTTTCTCCGAAGAATCGTGATATTGGAGGAAGAGCCGGAGTATCATTGGACTGGTCCGCATTTTCGCTTGGAGACGCTACAGTAGGCATGACCGACAAATTTTCAGGCTCTTCCATTCTCGCTAAAGGTTCTTCCTCCACGGTTGGTTTCGGGTTCTTTGCCGTACGCTTGGAATGCCTCTTTTCTGTCTGACTTGCTGAGCGCTTCAATGGCTGACGTTGGGTCGATGGTGGGGATGTGGACTTTGAAGCACGGGGAGGTTGGTCGGTACACTCATAAGTCCGCAATTTGGCGTGCCAGTTCTGTGTATTGGAAGCAAGGATTGATTCTGGGTGTTTTAGCTCACCATCGGCAGTCCTCTCAAACAAGAGTGGATACCACTCGGCTCGAATATGGCCTGTCGAGCTGAAGCAAGATGGGTATTTCTTGCGAATGGCTGGGGTGTAATAAATCAGCTTGAGAATCTCATCCTGATCCAGAAGCCCATGCTCATCTGGAAGACTTTGTGGCTCTTTGAATGAGGTACGTTTCTGAGCCTTTGTTGGCACTGGGGATGGAGAGGTTGCAGCATCTATGTATGCTGAGCCATGGCCTTCGGCCGCAGGCCTATCTTTCGGGTCGAGAGGTGCAGGCATTGGAAACACGCACGTGGTCATATTGTTTTTGACGATGGGAGAAACAGACTGCTGGGGGAATGTATTCAATTGCGTTGCCTTCAGTGAAACATTTTCCGTGAGGTTTCCAGTGAAGCTTCTGGAAAGGTCTTCAAGAATTCCTCCAGGAAGGTCGCTAAAAAAGTTTCCAGGAAGCTCTCCAGGAAGTTCTCCCGCAAGGTCGACAGGAATTTCTCCCAAAAGGTATTCGGAATAGTTTCCAGACATTTTGATGTTGGTTCAATGTAGTCAGCCTGAGGATGAAGTCAAAGTGGAGACACAGCTCGAGATGAAGATACCGAATAGACCTATGTGGTTTCGAGTCAAAAGTTGTAACCCAGGTGTTCGAGGGCTATGAAACAACTCGGAGTACTGGCGAATTACAACTCTGGGGACTGTTGAAGATATATGAGATTAGTGAACAGGTTGAGACCAATGAATGTATGTAAAACCGAGAATATGAGAAGAGAGATAAGGTCGCCCAGTGGTCATTACACATGGAAGGATGGGCGTACGCGCCAATATGGATGGCAGCAGATACTTGCAATATGAACGAAAGAAGAAGAGAAGGAAAGAAGAAGAGAAGGAAAGAAGGAGAGAAGAGGAGGAGGAAGAAGAAGAGGAGGAAGAAGAGAGAGAGTAGGCGTGCGCAAGTATATGGATCTTGATGGGAGTCACGGAAAGAAAAGGCTGGAATATACCTTCAGGTTGAAATTAGGAAAAGAATTGGATGACTGTGGCAGAGTTGAAAGGCTTGCAAAGGGGGCAGATGTAAAAAGAAAGGACCGATAATAGTTAAGAGAGGTGAGATAGTCAATCTCTACAAGATAGCTGCTTGGGTAAGGGAAAGGATAGGTTGATTGATGTTGGCCTATCTCTCTTGGGACGAGTAGTCAAAGCAGAGAAAGCAAAAGAGAGATTGGTGCTCATTACCTACCTAGCCTTTGACCGAAAGGTGCGAAGATGTTAGGAAGATGAATATGAAGATGAGGAAAGTCAGGAAAGCCTTTGAATGTATTGGAAACCTTCAAGCTCATAAATTTAGGTGTGCATGCAGATAGATACTCATCTTTGTAAAAGATACAGAATACAGGTTTCTGGAACAGTATTAAAAATTTAAAAATGCGATGCCCAAAATATTGTTGTACTATAGGCTCTGCCATTATATGATCTAAAAATGGTGGAAACATGTGTAGGGATGGAGGTATTTAGACATGTACCAGCGTGACACGTCTTTACCTATGTACTATGCGGATCGCTATATATTTCGAGGATTCGAATGTTCAAACTTGTCTGAGTATTAAATTGGCTATGCATAAAAAAGAATCAATGTAGATGGGGTCATATAGTAGGCCATTATTTCGAGAGATTGGATTTGCGATGCGGCGACTTGGGAGTCAATGCATGTCTTATTCGTCGAATCTTCGCCCACCATTCGCGGTCGGCAGATTTGCGGCTCTCCTCGTTTTCTTCGTCTGGTATGCTCTCCTCGTAAGGCGTGCTGGAGCGACTCTGGGATATATCCATAGATGCCACAGATCGGAGCCGTCGACGGTGCTTCACCTTGCATGCTTCGGCCACAATCTCCCAGCCACTGCGCAAGATCTCAACTTTCTCATTTGATTTGCCTGTTCCACCTTGTGCGAGTCGATTGATCCATGGACAGTATTCCATGTGCTCGGAAGTCACATCTAGAGATGTATAGACGGTTACGTCTCCATTTTCTTTTGGCTTGTACATCCACAAACCAAGGCGACGGAAACAAGCTTTGCACCCGACTAGCCCGGCAGCTCCATCGGTTACAGCATCCCATCCAAATAATGCCATTGAAAGTGCAGCCTTGTTAATAGATTTTGGCAGTTCCGCCGGTGGCTCGGAAGCAGTGTCAATGGATTCCACACTAGGCTCGTCTTGAGCATCTGTCGTCTGGGAAGCTTGCTCCTGGTTATTTGGCCAGTCTTCGGGTAAAGTTTTGATAAGTCCATCCAGATCAAAAACGTCCGGAGTTTGAATCGCACTTTCGGCTGGTAATTTATCACCCATCTTCACAATGTTTCGATAGCGATCGTGTAGGCCAGCAATAGCCGTGTCCGTATTCGCTAATGGTAAATGCTGAATAGTAGCTGAGAGGAAGTTAGCCATTGAAGTAAGATTGCAGAACTGAAGTCATACCATCACATGCTTTGTTGCGCCATGGGCAGTTCTCGCCGTGGTCTTCTCGTAGTCGTTTGACATATTCATCCACGAGTTTTGCACCTGTAAATATTCCCATCAGTATCCAACAATGTTTCTGTGATGAGTAAAGTAAGGCAAAACATACGGACTTCCCCGCGCTCTTTAACTTTTTCTATATCATATCCATCTAGTTCATCGATCTCCTCCGGTAGCTTCACTACTACCGAGCCGCCACAACCACTGACACAGCTCACGCGCTTCACATCTGTGCATATCCAACCACGTTTCGCCCATTGTACTTCATTTATCGGTGAAGGTTTGGAAGTCCATCTGTCCACTCGACGAAAGGTCTCTAGCCGCCCGAGGAATGCTTCGCGGTCCCATGGGACGAAAGTTGGGCGCTTCGACGAAGAGGAAGACGATGTTCGAGATGTAGATCGCGAAAGATTCAATATTGAGTTGCGCACTGAGATAGGATCTGATGCATCATTTCCGGTCAAACGGACTTTCTTTATGGAGAGGTTGGCAGGTGGTCGGTCTTGTTGGGCGCCTGCGCTTGACGATGTTGTTGCTGTTGACTTGGAGGGCTTGGATGTACTTTCGGGGGTGGATGGTTTCGAGATAGACTCGAGAACTCGATGGAATTTCCGTTTCTTTGATTCCACGGCGTAGGACATGGTTCGCGTGGGGAATTGAGAAGGTTGTTGGGTTGGTATTGAATAATATGAGCTCGGGCTGTCTGGAGCTGTGGATCAAAGACAATTTGTCTGCCTCAGGCATTAGTACAATGACAAGGCCCAGGCCTCTGCGTAGACAATTGAATGATCGCTTTAAGACAATGATTAGTTGTGGCCAATGGATAGCATAGCAATGTAAATAGGCAGTTTCTCTTTAATTAATTATATGTATAATATATAAAATACTACGCTGTACTACAAAATAGTCTTCATGTTTCAAATGTTGGCAGCCAGCAAATCGCTCATCTCTGATTGGACCCGCGCTTGATGACCCGCAACAATCGCATGATCTCCGGAATCGAGGGTTCGCTTTTTCTTCTTCTCCGGATTCCCCCAAACAAACATTCGCCATGGCTTCTCTAGGCACTTCTCTGCCATTATGGCGGTCCGTAGTGCCTCGTGCATCCAAGGGCCTATTCACCTGCCGCCAATGTCTTCGAGACCAAGGCTACGCCGCGAAATCCATCCGTCGATATGGCGCAATGCCATCCCCTCAATCCAGCAAAATGCGACCTTCCCTCTTCTTCGATAAAAACCGCCAGTTCTTCACTTCAGCGTTGAGAAAATCTACAGCTGCCCCAGCAATCGCAAATGCAATTGAGGAGGGTGCTTCCAAAGCAAAGTCGGAGATGCCGAAGATCAGCAACAAGTCCGTCGCATATTGGCTCCTGGGCAGTGCGGCCAGTGTCTTTGGTATTGTTGTTTTCGGCGGTTTGACCCGTCTCACAGAATCAGGGTTAGTAGCTCGATACATCTCTCACATTTAAATGGGTCAAAAAATAGATTCCGGAAGCTGACGGGACTCACTTGTGCGCAGATTGAGTATCACCGAATGGCGACCTGTTACCGGCTCTATGCCCCCAATGAATGCAGAGGACTGGGAATCAGAATTCGCCAAATATCGCGCATCCCCCGAATTTAAGCTTTTGAACCCGCATATGACCCTGTCTGAATTCAAGTCTATCTACTATATGGAGTGGATCCACCGGCTCTGGGGCCGATTCGTCGGTATCTCGTTCGTCCTGCCTGCTGTATACTTCGTCGCCCGCAAGAAGGTCTCCACCCCAATGGCCTGGAGACTATTCGGCATCGCCGGTCTTATCGGTTTCCAAGGTTTCCTGGGTTGGTGGATGGTCAAGTCTGGACTGAAGGATGACCTTTTTGCGCCAGGAAGCCACCCGCGTGTGAGCCAATACCGCTTGACTGCTCACCTCGGCGCCGCATTTACTTGTTACGTTGCTATGTTATGGAATGGTCTTGCTATCCTGCGTTCCCATAAGCTGATGAGTGATGCCGCTGCTGGCATCAAGCAGCTTGAGGCTCTTCGGGACCCACGTCTGGCGATCTTCCGTCGTTCCGTCGCTGGTCTTGCTTTTCTGGTCTTCACTACTGTCATGTCCGGTGGCCTTGTCGCTGGTTTGGATGCCGGTCTCATCTATAACGAGTTCCCCTACATGGGTAATGGCCTCACGCCGCCCAAGAACGAGCTATTTGATGAGCGCTACTCTCGCCATGAGGACCGCTCCGATCTCTGGTGGCGCAACATGCTGGAGAATCCTTCCCTTGTCCAGCTCGATCACCGAATCCTTGCCATGACCACCTTCACCTCTATTATGGCCCTTTGGGCTTACAGTCGCCGCTCACCTACTGTGAAGCGTCTGCTTCCCCCTGCAGCCCGTAAAGGAATGCACGGCGTGGTTGGATTCGCTTGTATGCAAGTTGCTCTCGGTATATCGACTTTGCTGTATCTGGTTCCCATTCCCCTGGCCTCGGCCCACCAAGCTGGTAGTTTGTTCCTTCTTACTTGGGTGTTTGTGTTGGGCAGCCGCGTCTGGCATCCATCTCGTACCGCAAAGCTATTGCAGATGGCTGCCAAGGCCCGTAGCCAGCAGCTTTCATCTTCTACTGCCGCTGGTATGAAGAGGTTGTAAAAATACTGTAAAAATACTGTTGTCGTGTATGATATTTTACCAAGCGATTATAGTCTTGGTGTCCTGATACCATCTCCATTCCTCTCTTTCTGTGGATTTCACAACATCCACCTGTATTAGCTATTACTACGTTGATCTACCTTGTACAAGACAAATTTCACCTGACTTCATTTCATTTCTCGTTTGACACGTGCAGATTATTTCGTATCGTATGGGTATCTTCGAACATGCAGCCACCCCGATGAACGCCTTGTAAATGGAGAGGGTAGAACAACAAAAGAGTGGAGATGTAAATCAATGCCGTGGAATACTACTACAGACGCCTGAAAGTTCCCCACCAAGTGACAACACCACCAACGACCCTTTCAAAAGCCAAATCATTCTTTCATGTCAATAGGCCTGGCTCTGCGTGATGGATTTCGTCTTGGGTTGTCAAATTCCTCTCCAAAAGCCATAGAAATATCAGTCAAACTCTCGTGTGTCCGTGGCCGCTTCTGCCTCTGCATATCAAGAGGGTCATCAGCGATATCCTCTGGATCACGAGACCGTTTCTCATAGTTTCGACGACTCCCAAACTCACCACCAGTTCGGCCGAAGCCAAATCCACGATGAGACGAACCCGAATTGTTATCCTGTAAAGGTGAGCTATTAGAAAGATTGATCAAAGTTTCCGCGGCCTTTCTTCGTGCCTGTTGGTCCCTATCCTGCCTGCTTCTACCCATAGTCTCACCAGGAGACCCATCCCTTGACGTAAGCGTATTAGGTGTTTCAGGAGATAAATGACGACGGACGGTTGAGGAAGCTGGCGAGGGCACCGTCGAAGGTGAAGACGATATCTCAGGGTCTTCTGCTGCTGGTGGAGATTCAGGCTCCTGCGCCGTATGATAACCGGTACTAGAGACATGACTACGGTTCTGGCCACGGTTCCCTAGACACTTTCGGCAGCATTGCCAACCACAAAGATTGCATCGAGACATTCCGTCCGTGTTCCGGTGGTTGCATTCATCACACTTTGCAGTGTGAGCTGCTACCTCAGTGAAGGTGGCTACCTGCATTGGTCTTTTGCGCCCTCTGATAGGAAGGCTCTTGGTTGAGCTACGGTCGTGGCGAGTGGTACTTCCATTTGTAGAGACATCAGAGATCTCAGATTGAGTTGTATCCCCTGCGTTCGATACCTGGGACTCTCGGGCTGCTTCCGTTGCTAGCGGTTTGCCGTTTGATGAGGGAAGCTCGGTGAGATTCTCATCTCTGAGCGCCGGTGCGGGATTGAGGAGGTCATGGATGCTGGGTAGTCGTTGGCCATCGTTGGAATAGGGTGCGTAGGGATGCCACGGCATTGGCTTCATGCACCCTCTCATGTGCTATTCATCTTATATTAGTATACCATGCTGAGTCACTTCAACCTTTGATATCAATATGCTAACCCAAGTTTGGGTGGGGGTGGGCAGGCGTCGCGATGGATACCAGGGCTAAATATCGTATTCCAAATGAATACGCTTCTTCAATAACTAAAGTCGGAGAATGAGAAAGTCACCTACCAGATGCGGGAAAGGAATCGATGGCAGTCCTTGCATTCGGGCCCGTTGAATTTCGATGTGGCGAGCATCAAGACTTTGCACAGGGAAATTAGCATACTGAAAGCTGCTGGGAACAGGTTGGTAAGGATGCGCTGAATTTGATGAATGATGCGAGCCAGTTGGTGAGTCTATTTCAGAATAGTAGATTGGTCGACCGTTCGTGGCGTGTGTCTTTTTTGGAGGCGCACGCTCATGTTGCTCGGGGGATGAGTCGTGTTCCATCATCGGCGAGTTTCAAAGTCAGAAGAGTGGGAAGAAATGATACGATCTGGTTGTAGAAAGATGGATGCTTCAATGTTGGAAGGACAAGGTGGCAACAGCTTGAAATTTTGCTCTTTTATGCACGTCAAACAGTCCTTTCATTACATAGGAATTAGCGAGAGGTGAGTTAGTGAATCAGAGTCCTGGAGTATGAGGGACGAAAATCGACCTTTCAGTTCAAGGGTCGCAGAGAAAGAGAAAGAGAGCTCCAGGACTAAGTGATTTATGTTGAGTACAGGCCTAAATGAAATGGCTTCGAAGAGTGAACATTCAAAATTCATGTCTATGGCAACTTCAAGTTACATAGATTGCAAAATATGATATATATGATATACAGAGAAAGCTCAGGTATGTATAAATTGATAAATTTCTTTTTTTTTTTCAACTTATCTGATGCATGGCATGCCTCGTAAAAACCGTTTAATTCACATGAAATTACAGACAAGGGCATGGCACGATCTTTCAGCTATACCAAAATCCCAACCCATAGATAGATTCATATCAATTATTTGTGGGCTGTAAATTGCAAGTTAGTGTTATAGGCTCATGAAAGTTACAGGATAATAATAACATACGGATTCCCTCCTCAGGCTTGGGCTCAATTCCGGCAACCTCCGCCGCAGACTTGCCTCCCACCTGGGTCTTATCATCCTTCATGAAGGGGAAGGTGAGGACCTCTCTGATACTATAGTTGTCGGTAAGGAACATGACCAGACGGTCAATTCCCAAGCCCCAGCCACCAGTTGGAGGCAATCCGTACTCGAGAGAAGTGCAGAAGGTCTCGTCAATCATCTGAGCCTCGTCATCACCCTGGTCCTTCTGGCGGGCTTGCTCCTCGAAACGCATACGCTGATCGAAGGGATCGTTCAACTCAGTGTATGCGTTGGCAAGCTCCTTCTTAAGGGCAAACGCCTCGAAACGCTCGCAAATACCAGGCTTGATGCGGTCATACTTGGCCAATGGGGACATCATCTGAGGATGACCGTAGATGAAAGTGGGGTTGACGCAAGTCTCCTCGATGAATTCACCAACCAGAGTATCTATCATACGAGCATTGGTCAATGGTGGCGTGCACTGCACGTTCATCTTCTTAAGAACTCCCTTGAGGAATTCGTTGGTTTCCTCAGTGTGGAGTTGGTCACCGGGTGGGAACTTCTCACCACAGGCCTCCTCGAGGGCGGGGATCATCTCTACCCGCCTCCAGGGACCCTTCCAGTTAACATTGTACTCTGTGCCGTCTTGGGCGTGGAATGTAGTCTCGTAACCACCGGTGAGATGCTTAACCAAGCCGGAGATCATTTCTTCAGTGGTGTTCATTAAGTCATACATGTCGGCATAGGCTTGATAGAACTCGCAGGTGGTGAACTCTGGGTTGTGGGTGAGATCGGCACCTTCGTTGCGGAAAAGTCGGCCAAGCTCGTCTGTCATCGCATATTAGTTATCTTCGTATAGGAATTGCGGCCTTGGAAATATTAACTTACAGACACGCTCAAGGCCACCAACAATCAGCATCTTCAGGTACAATTCGGGGGCGATACGCATGAACAGGTCCTGGTCATATTCGTTGTGATGGGTGACGAAAGGTTTAGCGGTAGCACCACCAGCAATGGCGTTCATCATTGGGGTTTCCACCTCGGTGAAGTCACGACTGTCAAGATAGTTACGGATGTAGGAAACAATCTTGGCCCGGGTACGGAAAGTGCTGCGAGAACGCTCGTTCATGATGAGATCCAGGTAACGTTGGCGGAACCGTTGCTCCACGCTGGACAGCCCGTAGTGCTCGGATGGGATGGCATGCAAGCAAGGAGAGAGCAAGATAATCTCATGGGCAAAGATAGACAATTCACCATCGGGGCGGTTCTTGGGAGCAGTACGGCCAGGGAAACCAACAATACCGATAATATCACCTCTGCGCAGCTGTTCGTGCTGCTTCTCGAATGACACGTCTCCAGTAGCGAACTGGGCTTGGCACATGACCTGGATCTTGACACCTTCGGCGCGCTACAGGACCATAGTCAGGATATACTGAATTAAAGTGAATAGTACCTGGCACAAGACTGAAACTCACCACATCGTAGAAGCACAACTTGCTTCCACTAGCGCGCTTAGTGTAGATACGACCAGCAATGCGAATGGGGATATCGGGCTTCTGCTCGCCCTTCTCCAGAGTGGCATAGTCCTTGACGAATTCACGCAGGTCGTGAGTGACCTTGAACTTGTGGGGGTAAGGGTCGGGGTTCTTAGTCTCGCGAAGCTTGTTGATGCGCTTGCTACGAATCTCGAAGTATTGCTATTCGGAGACTCGATGGTCAATTCATGATCCTTAATAGCATTCGCGATATCGGAAATCTTACGTTGGGAGTCAAGTTGGCTTCCTCCTCCTCTGCAGAAACCTTCTTTTCGGCCTTAGGAGGAGCCGCAGCCACCTTTTCCTTCTTCTTGGCGTCCTTCTCACGCTGCTTTTGGCGACGCTTCAATTCGGATTTGGACACCTTCTCGCCGGTGACTTCATCGAGCAACAGATTGGCCATAGAGGCCTCAGCCTCTTGCACTGGGTTGGAATCCGCCATGATGTTTCTAGACGAGGGATCAAGAGTGAATAGTGGGATAAAGAAAGAAGGAGGGGCAAACGAGATTTTGGGCGGCAGTCCGCCGAGTCGCCATCTGATTGGCTGCTACCCAACTACAGCTATATGACTCATGGACCGAAACTGCGAGATAATCGCGGGTTGTTAATGTTCAATGTTCATAGAACAGTTTCATTTAATCAATATCCTAAACTGTCTCAATTCCAATTGAATTATCTTCTATACTTGAAAATTCAATAGGCTTTCAATACTCAATATGGAGCTTAGGGCTTAGGGCAGACGAGTGGGGCTTTTACCCCGCCGTTTTTAAAACCCCTTCTATACGAAGTATATCGCGTTGCGCATGGGATTATTGTAAATTTGGCAGGGAATGATAAATTTAGTGATGCTGAAGTCACTATATTTTGGGCATACCTCTTCATTCTTCATGTTCCATATTTCACTCAATCCTCTCTATAAGACTAGGTAGTGTTATCTAGTTTCCTTATCTCGAATCAGCACCACCAAACTGATGCACGTGAGTATCACATTCGCCTTTTTTTTCAAGGTATTCAATCAAATCGAATATCAAGTGATAATTCATCTTGTTTTTGAGTTGACTTGATCTACCGTGCAGGAGGATACTGTCAAGATATAGCTTTTAAGGGGGATCTAGGATAGGAAATGGAGTTCAAACGTTATGGTGGATTACTTGCAGCGGTCACCTATAGGTTTTAATATACAAGCTTCCTATTTCTACTTCGATTGTACACTTTAATAAATGGGTAGAACGACACGCGTGGTTCCTCTTTCGCGTGGTGAAATTGAATATCACTCAGAGGGGTTACATCTGGGCATCTGACAAGGAGGTTAGGACCTTCAAGATGGAGTCAGCTATAATTGTTCCTTTTTGGGTTTACTTGCAATATTGTTAGAACCTAGATAATCGATTCACAGTCCAGGTTTATTCCCAAGTCTCCGCAATGTAAAATCCATTCCACCATGAAATAGTTGTTAATTATTAGATTTAGAGGTCCATGAACTGAGCGACGGATATGTGAGAGCGAGAAAGTGCTGTGGTTCTGAAATGGGGTCACTATTTTGTATTATATGCTTTGTTACTACTGCTACACAGTCTATCTAACTGTTCAAGAATCAGGATACAGCAACCAATCTTAGCCTCGACCTATGCTGTACATTCCTCATGACTGCCTACTGTATGACCCTGGGTATAAGCTCTAAGTATCAAATACATTGTCTATTGAGTTACAGATGTGTAAGCCGAAGGGTGGGGTGGCGACATTTGACTTCGTAGACTTTGGCTTCATTCTCTCACTTCTCCTCCCTTCCATTCTTCCCTTCTTCCACCCTCCACCTTCCACCTTCCAACATTCTTCTATCAACATTCATTTCTTCAGCCTGAGAACATTTCTTTCGTGTTTACCAATACTTGTTTCAATAATTGTTTATCGCTTTATGGTGTGAAAATCGGCCAGACTCGTGTTACACTTAGTTGAAGTCTGAGGCCTTGATTTCATCATGTTCACTTCTGACTTTGTTACCCGACCGAAATCTGAGAGCCCGGTATTCCCTCAAGCATCATCTCGCTTTTTCTTTTCTTCTCTGCCAGAACACGCAGCACCGTCAGTTTCGACAAATGGCGTTCACAACGGTCTACCGCCAGACAGCCCCAAGCTTCCTTCATCAATGGATGTTCTTGGGTTGGGTATGAGGGACCTTGTCCGCAAGGTACAGCATCTCAGTCATCTGGGGATCGAGGACAACCGTATTGCACTCCCAAAGATTTGCGTCGTGGGTGATCAGAGCACTGGAAAAAGCTCTTTGATCGAAGGAATTTCTGAGATCAGAGTCCCCCGCAGTGCAGGTACCTGCACACGTTGTCCTATGGAGATTGTCCTCCGAGAAAGTGAGCCAGACCGGCCATGGAAATGTGTCATCTCGCTTGTTCATGGATACCATTACGATCCTCAAAAGATGCTCAAGAACAGAATCCCGAAAACTGAGAAGCCCGACTACCTCGGACCCTGGCTTCGACAAGGCGCACAAGATGAGGAAGAGTTTATTACATTGATCGATAAGAGTCAGGTGGAGGATTCAATCCGGTGGGCACAGTTGGCCATTCTCAATCCCACATCAGACTCTCAAGATTACGTTCCTGGGAAGAACATGGGTACACCTACTACTATGGATGTAAAGTTTTCGCCAAATATCATTCGACTAGACATGTCAGCACCGAGTCTTCCAAATCTTTCTTTCTATGACTTGCCTGGTGTGATCAACCAAGCCGATAACGAAAATGAAAAATATGTTGTAAGTCTTGTTTCAAAGCTCGTCAAACAGTACGTTTTGCAGGAGAATTGCATTGTTCTTCTCACTCAGTCAATGACTGATGACGCCTCTAACTCGACTGCCGCTCGCATCGTACGTGAAGTGAAAGGTGCAAAAGAACGTACGCTTGGCGTTCTCACAAAGCCGGATCGGCTATCCGGTGACAACGAGTCTCATCAACAGTGGATTGAAATCTTGGACGGGTCAAAATTTCAATTTGGTCAAGGGTGGTATGTGGTTAAAAACAACCCAGATCCTAAAGTGCCTCATAACATCGCACGGGCTCAGGAAGAAGAATTCTTCGGAAAACCCTTCTGGACTGGAAACTTGGCAATGTTTCAAGATCGCTTCGGAGTTCGAAAACTCCAAGCCGCACTTCAGACTATCTTGATGGATCAAATTCAGAAGTGTCTTCCCTCAATCATCAAGCAAATTGATGATAAAGCTAGACGCATTGACAACGAGCTTAGGACTCTACCTGATCCCCCAGTGGAAAACTACCAGTTCATCTTGATCGAGAAAGTGGTGAAGCTTGGCCTCTGCTTCAATGGCTTGTTTGGTGATGGATCCGAGAGCAAGTCGCTCCGAAAGCCGTGGAACGATCTGGTTTCGGACCTCCAAACAGCCCTAGACAAGACTCGCCCTCGACTCATACTCAACCACAGCTCAGATCTTGATTTCTTCCTTGAAGCAATAGATTCCGATTGCGAGATAGTCTCAGGACCAATTCATCGAGGTACTAAAAGAAAAGCACAGCATTTCGAGCCCAATATCAAGTCTGAACCTACCCCACCTACCCAGCCTACTCAGCCTACCCAGTCTGCTTTGCCTGAGAAAAGTCCTTACGTGACAGAATACTTTCAAAGTCTCACGAAGGTCCATCGATTCAAACTTGATGATATCCGAGAAATCAAGCAAGAGTGTCAGCTTTCGGGGGTTCCGAATCAGATTGATCCCAGGGCGATACAGAAACTTAACCAGAAAAGTGTCGAGCACTGGAACGGCATCGTTGAAACGTTTTCCAGTGCCTTGTATGACACAGTGAAGCAAGTTGTGTACAAAACCTTGAACGAAGTGATGGCGATGTACCACCAGACGGAGTTATTTCGCGAACTCCAAAGAATTACCAATGATTTCCTGTCCCTCGTTAGTCTCGACTTTTCAAAGCAGATTACTGATCATTTCTGGATGGAATTCAATACTCCTTTGACTATGGCCCATCAATACCATAAGGAAAAGTCTTCGAAGTGTTTGACCGAGCTCGCCCAGAAGCGCCATGAAGGACGGAGAAAGACATGGTTGAAAGCCCACGGGTACCCGGAAGATAGGAGGGAAAAGATCCCCGACCTTGGGCCAGACCCATTCTCTCAAGAGATTGAGATGTTAGCTGTAAGTTAAAGAGATCAATGTGATCGTTTCCTTGTTTCTTGTGGATGAAATGCTGATTCTGCCAGAGTTCGAGGGGCTATTACGAAATCGCCAAGGCACGGTTTACTGACATGATATACCTTCTTGCTGAGTCGCATATTCGCGACAGATGCCGAAATGAATTGAAAGGCGCTCTTGAACAGAAATTGAAAGCGACCACTCCTGAACGTTGCTGCGAATTGATGGCTGAAGATCCTGAGAGAGAGGCGCGCCGGCACAACCTTGCTAAGCAGCGCAAAAAGCTCACAGAGGCCCAAAATTGGTTGGCAACAGTGCATAATGTTGACGAGGATGAGGAAATGAGAACTCCTTCCGATGCTACCATGGGCAGTCGGGATGAAATCATTGGCTGGGCTTGAGACATATGTTTGAGGGAACTAATGTGTTTTAGTCATGGTATGGAGCAAATGGCTGAGAAACTTGTGCTATCTACTGCATGTGTGATCTACTGGGTGCTACGATAATGGTGAAGGCTCGTGAGCAAGTCAGTCCCATGGCCCTGTCTTTTTCGATGATTGACCAAGGGGAATTTTAATGTATGGCGGTGGGCCGGTGGTTATGGATGGCGTTGTTGAAAATAATCTCAGGGAACAGATAGAAAACACAAATGATAAAAAAGTCGATGAATTCCGTGGCTCACGTTTAATCAAGTACTTTTCATATCTTCAAAAGCAACTAGTAATTATATACATCCATGGCTGATGCAATGGAGTCATTGGGCATCGGCATGAGGGTGAGCCTTGTGAAACCCATCTATAGTAATATGTACGAAACCAGCATGATCTTGGTCGAATTTCATATGGAAAATCACCTAAACAATGCAAATAAAATAAAACATTTATATTGTCAAAGTAAATAATCACTACAATACTAAAAACCCTTTGTTTTGGTTATTCTATATTTTTTATGGGGCAAAGTCGATCTCCATACATTTGTCAGGTGAGTCTCTGTTTTCCCCCCCGCCGAAAACGTCTTGGCGCCCGAAGCTCTCCAGTGCTTATTCCGGCCACCTGGTGCTTTCTTGCGATCATTGCTCATTTCCTCTCCTTGTCTTCTGCTTTACATCGCAGTCATCATGCTTCAAGTTCCTATTCGAGAGCACCCAAATCAGGCCTCTACCAAGGCTGTGATTCTGGTATGGTGACGCAATGATGCCCGCCGCCCCTCACCGTTCATTAATTGACATGTCAATAGGTCGGTGGCCCCTCGCGGGGTACTCGTTTCCGTCCATTGTCGCTCGATGTTCCCAAGGTGCGTGTTTGCTATCTATCCAATTTTATACGACTATATGCAGGAAAGTGTATCTGACGATATTCCCTCGATTATAGCCCCTGTTCGAAGTCGCCGGCCACCCAATCATCAACCACTGCTTGAAGGCAATTGCCAAGGTCCCCGACGTGCGCGAGGTTATTTTGGTCGGATATTACGATGAGAGCGTCTTCCGTGACTTCATCAAGGATTCTGCCAAGGAGTTCCCCCAGTTCCGTATTCAGTACCTGCGTGAGTACACTGCGTTGGGTACCGCCGGTGGCCTGTATCACTTCCGTGATGCCATTCTCAAGGGCAAGCCCGAGCGATTGCTCGTTTTGAACGCCGATGTCTGCTGCTCATTCCCACTGGGTGAGATGATGCGTCTGTTCGAAGATAAGGATGCCGAGGCTGTTATTCTGGGGACACGCGTAAGCAACGACGCTGCCTCCAACTTCGGTTGCATTGTCTCGGACTCGCACACCAAGCGTGTTCTGCACTACGTCGAAAAGCCCGAGTCTCACATCTCCAATCTGATCAACTGCGGTGTTTACCTCTTCGCCACTGAATGCATTTTCCCCGCCATTCGCAGCGCGATCAAGCGCCGTACCACCCGTCCTCGCCTCCTCTCCTACCCTTCCTCCGATAACCTGGAGTCATCGTTCGTTGCCTCTACCGGTGATGACGATGATACCGAGAAGAGCGAGATGCTCCGTCTTGAGCAGGATATCCTCTCCGATCTCGCAGATAGCAACCGCTTCTTCGTCCACGAGACCAAGGACTTCTGGCGCCAGATCAAGACTGCCGGTTCTGCTGTGCCTGCTAACGCGCTGTACCTCCAAAAGGCTTTCCAGGCTCAATCTGAAGAGCTTACCCCGCCATCTGCCACTATTGTTCCTCCAGTCTTCATCCACCCAACCGCCTCTGTTGACCCGACTGCCAAGCTCGGACCCAATGTTTCCATTGGACCCCGTGTGGTTGTTGGTGCTGGAGTCCGCATCAAGGACTCCATCGTACTTGAGGATACCGAAATCCGTCATGATGCTTGTGTGCTGCACTCCATCATTGGCTGGAGCAGTCGGGTCGGTGCCTGGGCCCGTGTGGAGGGAACCCCCATCCCAATTGGCAGCCACTCTACCAGCATTGTCAAGCAGGGCGTCAAGGTCCAAAGCATTACTATTATTGGCAAGGAGTGTAGTGTTGGAGATGAAGTCCGTGTGCAAAACTGCGTTTGCCTTCCGTACAAGGAGCTCAAACGGGTACGTCCTTCATTTATTTCCATGCTAAATATCTTATAATTCATACTAACGCTATTCAAACAGGATGTTGCTAACGAAGTTATCATGTAAATGCCTGGCAATCTGATCTTTGGTTCTCGTTTGCTTTTTTCTACAAAATACCACCCTCGTCCTATCTTGTCCATATCGAGCGACTTCCATAATCTTGTCTTGAGTTCGCGTGCCATTGGATGGTCATCTGTTTCGTCGCTGTTCACATTTACCACTTTTCCCCGCTTCTGTCTTTCTTTACGTTAGAATGCAGCACATTGGAGATTTCGTTAGAAAAACAAGATCTAATTCATCTATCGAGATTTCTTTCTTCTCTCGTGTCTATTATATACATGTATTTCATAACACGATCTGCAAATGCAGAACGTTCCACATTTGACGGACATTAAAAATCAGTCATTAATTATTGAATAGTAGTTCATCTAATGAAGACATCAACTCAAAATTTAGGTCAATGTTGCCAAGCCCGTGCTATCAACATTACCGTAGATCCACTGGCTGAAGTTACTAGGCGCAGCCTGGTTGCAAGGAATTCCAGAGCTGTTCTGTCCAATGATGTTGGTACACTGGAAGATCTGGTGCTGAACATCCGTATCATAGTACGGCAGGTGGCGCGTAGCGTTGACACTGGTGATATTGATATTATCAAATGTGATGTTGGGGCAAGGGCGCTCATCAGAGCAGTAAATGGAAGAAGCAATGTTGAAACGGGAGGTACCGTGAATGTTCTGCCATTTGACATCTTCGATCTGCAACTTAGATGTGTTGCAGCCCTTGTTAGAGTCGGCAGAGTAAACACACTGCGACATCTGAATGGGCAGACCAACATTCTCCATCTCGAAGTTGCGGAAAGTAATGTTCTTCACGAGGCCACGGCCACCACCACCCCAGTCTTCGTTGCTAGGGGTGTAGATACGAGTACCCTGCCAGGTCTTGATGTAGGCACCGTCCATGGCGTTCTTGATCTTTACATTCTCGAATGTAGTGTTGATGTTGTAGTCTGGCATATCCGGGTACTGTCCAATAGATCCAATGGTAATTCCAGTACCACCTTCACAGTAGATGTTTCTGGCTAGAAGATTGGTAGTATTGCCCTTAGCCGCGATACAATCGTCACCGTTGATGATAGTAGCATTCTCCACAAGCAGCTGATCGCTCTTCCAGGAGTCATAGCCATCGGTGTTCATGGTGCCCCATTTGCTGTTGCTAGTAGCATTGACGAACAGGTTGGTAACGGAGACATTTTTGCTATCCCAGACAAAGGTAGCCCAGAACTGTGGCTGGATGACACGCAAGCGATCAACAAGAAGGTTGGTCGAGTTGTAGAAAGTAATACTCATAGGACGACCGGGCTGGTTCGACTCGTTCTTGTTTGCATTGTACCAAGCCTGGCCATTGCCATTGTAGAAGCCACCCTCGCCGTAGAAGTTCACATTCGTACCTCCGAAGAGCCAAGCAGTGACTTGATCCTGCAGGACAACGCTGATAGCATGAGTTCTCCAGTATGGAATGTTGGTAGAGAAGCGCAGCTCGCCGCGAAGATGAACATCACAGTTCAACAGGTTGGTTGTGTTCAAAACAGTGTTGACGTGGAAGAGGTTGTTTGAGAAGATGACAGTTCCATTGGTACCGCACATATCAAAAGCTTGCTGAATAGATGGCGAGTCATCAACGGCTTGGCCGTGATGAAGCAAAGCCTCAGGATACAAAGTACATGTTGTGCCTTCGTTGACAACCCAGGCCTTTGCCAGGGTGAAGCAAAGGGTAAGAAGCCAGAAATTCATGATGATGGTTCCGTCGACCTAAGGCTGCTGCTTGAGTCAAGGCGAAACTGTGCTTGCGCGAAACATTAAACTCAAGTTCATCGACCGTCCTTATATAGTCGAGAAGGCATGAGACATTTTCTTTCCCGTTGCACCCCCACGTATGTGGGGAAAAGAGTATAGAATTACATCATATCCCCAGTCTTTGTCGGGTCAAGCAATAGCCGCCGAGAGATATGGAGACGGTTATATGGACGTAGAGTATACAATGCTATAACACGGCAATTGAGCCCAAGGGTTTTGAGATGCCGAAAAAGGCGGGGAGTGTCGGGTCGGGAAAGGACCGAGAAAAGCCAAGGCTCTGATTCGTTCATTCTATTCTCTTCAACCAGAATCTTTAGTCATGCCCCGCTTGACTGGGGCAGCTAAGCAGTATTTCGCCGTCAAAAAGGCTAAAACTTGGCAGATCCCCGGCTTTGTCGACCAGAAGTGGCTTTCATGATGGTGATCCTTCTCTCTAGTACCAGAGAGAAAATTAATCCATGTACCTGATCAGGCTAAAAGTGGCGGCGCCTTCCGTGCTTCGCCGTAGTAATATCCCGAAACTAAGTATTCCAATTCTCATCTTATTCACGGGTTGTATTCGGCCCGGTTCGATTGTGAGTCTGATCTAGTAGTGCTATTAAATCGTAGTGGATAAAATCACGGATTTTTTTCGCTCATTATGCACCGGGATCTCATGGCCGTTGGAAGTGAATGTGTGTTGATACTGGTAGTAGGCGAATTCGAGTCGTTCGTTTATAACAAGTCCAAACACCCCAAATAATAAGATGTAAAGTTCGCCGATTGCAGCTTCACCATGTATCATCTTTAGCGGCATAAAGGTCCTGGAGCAATAATTCGGGAGTTTGGTAGAATCGTTCGAATGTTCTTCTTTTTCGAGTGAAGGTTGGACCTGTATGACAAGTTCCAACTCAGGGAAAGAGAGACGCGAGGGAGACATGTCTTAACACTGGCAGCAGGATTTCTGGAGAACCTCCAAGGCTAAGATGAAAGCGGGGGTAGAGAACAAACCCAGCATGGATCGACATATAGGCAGGTATCAGTCAAGAGTCAAACCTAGCAATGTTGCTATAGTAACAACTTTCAAAGTACCTATCGGAACTAAATCTTGCATGCAGATGGAAAGTGCTAATAAAATAATATATAGTATTCAAATGGCCTCGCTAAGAACCTCGCTTTTTACATATCTAAATATAAAATAAATGTATCGTTGGGCTCCATGACAATAACGCCGCCATGCCCATGCAAGCAGATCGCTCATATATAAGAGCGTCAACTATCCAAATCATTCGTAACAAAACAAAGTCCTAAAATTCATCTCAGATCAACGATGCATAATGGGATCATACCCAGTCGCCGCAGACCGATCATCTCCTCGCTCGTAAGAATTGAAGCGCGCTGGTTGTGCCCGATCACCATGACCGTACGCAGGAGCATCATCATCATAATACTGCTGCGCATCACCGGGCATACTCTGCCCACGCGAGTGCGAGTAGGAAGTATCCGAGTACGGATGCTGTTCATGGTCCCCGTATCCCCCAGCTGCCATGGCAGGTGCCGGTACATCATGCTCATACGGCATGGCTGGTAGAGACCCACTGCGTACGTTCGACATCTTCAACTCCATGGCATCCTCACCGGGCCCAGCGAGTCCGTACACACCGAGCCTGTTCTGGCGCCGACGGACGATACCGTCTAATGCGAGCGAGGCGATGAAGGCTGCTACTGCGAGGACTGTGAATGCGAAGACGGCCTTGTACATGCGACATACGTCTTCGCCGGTGGAGTTACCCCAGTATTTCGTTGTGCATGATGTAAGGATTGTGTGTGCGGTGTTGTAGCTTATTAAACCGAGGCCGACGAGCCAAACGACTAGACAGAGGGTGTCGAGAACCATCGCGAGCATTGTGCTCAAGCCGCAGCTGCAGTTCATAAAGGCTGTGAGGATGACATTGATGAGGGAGATGAGAGCGGCGATGAGAAGCTATTTGTTTTTCTGTTAGCGACTTAATTCACGATCTTATTTTATTTGTTGTCTTTGGATTTGGTGAATAGTTACAATTAAGAAGGCAAAGGGTAATTTGTACCCGTCGGCATGGAGATGATAGATAAACACGGCAAGCACGATAGCGACTATCAGCGACGATAAGAAGGCGAGGATGCGGATGAGATGGAACGGAAGTCCTGGGTAGTCGGACGGTTTGGATCGCATGATGAAGATTATGTGATGATGGATTCAAAAGATCCAGGGATCAAACAGTATTTTGGAAGGTTGGGGAAAAGTCGAGGCCCCTTGATTATTTGTATTCTGTAAACATGATCGGCGCTCCACTCGACACGTTGGGGTGTGCGTCGTCACGGCTATTTTTAACGCGGCTGTGTACGCAGCGCTGGAGGGCGGTGTCCCGGGTTTCACATTGACCACAGGGTTTTCCATATAAATTGGATCTAGGCAGCCCTTGGCATTAAAGATTTTTATCTGACCTTCTAGAGCCTTTTCTAATTTATTAAAAATACTTTAATAACTTTAAACTCTTTACTATCTTGAATCAGAGCCTCTTTCGTGAAAGCCTCTTTGTCTTCCCAAAGAATGCTAGCCAATTTTCGAACAATTGTTTCTTTGTCATTTAATTGCGAAAGTGACTGCAACAGGGCGATCACGAAATAAACGTTTGCTGATAAGTAAATTCCAGATGATGGTGTGAAAGTATTCCGAAGTACATGTATAGATGGCAGAGTGTCATAGTAGGCGAACTGTGCATTCTGCGACGGATTTCGATATCATGATATTGATGGTGTCTCATTTTCAATGATCTTTTATAATATCCAAGAATATTGGGAAGACGAGTCATCCAACGGAGAGATTGACCATACAATCTTTGCAATTGGCCCTATCTTGGAATATGTCATCTCCACACCTTTCATTGTTGACGCCACCCAACACTCCGGCGGGCTATATGATAACGGAGCACACCCAGTTAGTGTCATGAGTGCAGCGAGTACTATTGGAAAAGCTGTGGCTAGGGCATTGAACATGCATCACTCACCAAGAACCGCGTGGTGCGATTCATGGTATCGTCTTAACTCAGGTAAGGGTTTTGGCACTGGTCACAAAAGTACACGCCAAGAATTGAATGGCGTGAAAATGCAGCTGATGGGTCCGCTAAAATTGAGGAAATCATGCCCAGGTGGGAACTATCAATCAAAGTATATTTGACCTCCCCAAGTGGCTTGCTTTGTTTCAAGCTGCACTTACTCGTGGGAGATTTTGGATTCAATATGATCCACCTGATACTACTACCTAGTAATGATCTTGTGGGGCTGCCATTGATGTTGGAGGATGAGTTAGAAACTATATGCTGCGAGTTTCCAGAAGTGACTTCTTAATGTTGGAAGCCTTGAAGGGGTGCAAAAGTAACTTGGTGCCCACGGCGCCTTTCGGAGGCTCAGGAGTAACTAAATCTAGAAGATGGGTCTATGATGATGTTTAACTTCCGAGGGTTAGCACACGTTCTAGAATTATTTTTGGCAATGCTGTTATACTCTTGTACAGGCCACATAATCCCAAACAAAAGATCGGAGGTAACAATACATAACGTGTTTTTGCCAATTCTGAATTGAATCTCTTAGATACTTTCCTTTTCTCTCACAACCCAGATCCCACTCGGGGTGATTCCTTTGCCCTCTAAGTACTTCCCCACACGGAAACAAGCCTTCAAGGCGGGGTACATAAACGCTAACACCAAATAGGTGGAAACATTATTGAGATCTGCACCACTGGTCGAAGTTACTATCGCACTATCAGTCGGCAAATTAGCGAAGTGGGGTGAGATAGCATCACTCAAGAGCTAATAGTATTGAGAAGAAAGGTTACCGGCGAACCCGGAGAATCCGGCGTTTTAGAACAAAGCCCCAGGACTGGTATATATCTTTTCTTTCAGGATTTTTGCACCGGAAGCTATTAAAGCCCTATCTAGCATGAATCTATAGAAAGCTTGACGTTGAGCGCTCGACTATGGAAAGAGTTTCAAGGTTTATGAAGATTGCCGGTGTGTCACCGGGGAACACGGGGAGAATGCCGGTGATGCTTTTCAAGATAACGGACAATCTTCGGGCCTGTCAAAGATCGGCATTCAGCGAACCAGATTAATAGCTCAATGTAGCTGGTATAGGTATACCCGATCAAATGAGGGGAACAAGGAAATTATGGGCAGTTAAAGGCTGTGCCTTTCCCCGTCGGGCTAACACACTTGATAGTCACCCATAGATAGATCCATTCAATTTCTGAGCTATAGAGGGTTTCATTCTTGAACACAACTATGAAGTTGAAAAGCGCTTTTCTGGGCTTCAATGCTGCCCAGCTAATTACAATGACATCAGCTCTGCCAACCGACATCCGACAAAACATCCCCCGCGGAACAACATATGCAGAAGATATGTTCAACACAGCAATCGAATGGAATGATGGCTTCTGGGATGATGAAACAGGATACTTGATCGCTGCAGCTAGCAATCCCGGTCGCTACGATACTCGACACAGTGGCTGGTATGCAACTCAATTGCTAGCTCGAAACGGGCCTGGTGATGTTGCAAGAGCCGTACGAATTTTCGACAACGTTATTTCCGGACAGTATCTCGATACATCTTGGCAGTGGTACGGTGATTACCAGCAATCGCCGTCAGAGCCTTTGCCAGGTACTCTTGAATACGTGAATGGCGGACCTTATAGCTCGGTATGTTTCCCTGGTCATGCGTAATTATATTCTCGCCTAATCAAAATAACAGTGGGATCCTAATATCCGTGATTTCGTTGGCTGTGCCTGGCTTGTGGCTCTTAATGATCATAGCCATCTTCTTCCAGCGGAAACAGTTACCAAAATCGAGAAGTCCCTTCATACTGCGGCAAAGGGTGATCTATACCGCGTTGGTGGAATCGACGGCGACAATCTTTACCCATGTTATTCAAATCCATGGTTGATGAGGACTATCTTGCAAAATTGGGTTGGTACACGTTTGGGTGACAAAAACTTGACTCAAGCAAGTGAGAAATTCGCTCAAGAATTCTATGACCTCTGGAGTCAACACCGTACACTTTCCGAGTTCAACTCTCCAACATATACTGGCGTTGCTATGTGGGCTTTGTCTCTATGGAGTCAGTATGCCAGCGAGGACAGCTTATTAAAAAAATACGCCCCTGAAGTCTTAACAGCGACCTGGAATGAGGTCTCTCAACTCTACAATGCCAACCTCAAAAATCTTGCTGGTCCATGGGACCGCACGTATGGATACAATATGAAAAAGTATACATCGCTGATTGGCGCCGTGATATGGGGTGCTGTTGGACGTGAAAATGCTCCAATTCCTCAGAAGACATCTGGCATGTACCATGGCGATGACTTTGCTTTCTATCCGCTCTTCGCACTCGGCATGCCAGAGATGCTGAAGTATCTATCTGAGGAATCAAAATCGAAACTCATCAAATTTCCCGGCGATCATTTCTTCGCCACTCAAGCTTATTCTCCCCCTTTCGACACATACGCACGAAATATAACGACCTGGATGTCTGAGAACATCACCATTGGCGCCGAGACAGTTGCAGAACATGTCATTGGTGGACCAGCAGAGAGCACGAGTGCATTCAGTCCAGCCGTGATCCAATGGGCTATTGATGATTATCAGATTGGATGTGTCACCCACTGGGTGACCGAGTCTTCGATTCATGCCGTGGCTTCCAACAATTCGCTGTATATCTCCTACCCCAATGCGACTGCATCGGATGGCCCAATATCTTTCAACTTTTTATTCAGTGGACTCGATATTAGACATAATTTCAATGTTACTGGATTGAAAGACTTGCCTAATTTATCTTTGGAGGTCAAAACCAACGCCGCTGATAACTATACCATAGTATACGATACTGATCAAACCGTCAACGACTTTATCTTCTACAACATCACATATACGATGCCGGACGTTTTCACTGGAGAGCCGTATCTTTCCCTTCATGTTGTCTAAGAATATAATTAGTTGAGAGATCGAATAGGTTTTCTTTCACCTCTTGATAGCTAAGAAGAACAATGAAAGTCATTATGGAGCGCCTGAAAAAGAATTATCAACTCCTTGAGACAATCCAATTACTAGCTGGCCAATTCAGAATGGGAGTCATGGCATATGGCGGGCACCTAACCCGGTATGTTTCGTTTAGGTACCGGTCGCCTAAATGGGGCGCTGTTTGAACGGAGCTGGTTGGTTGCCTGATCATCCTTCGAACCACTTACCACTTACCCATTACTCAAGTACACCGGCCAGCGCATTTATAATCGCTCTGTCTATTCAGAAGTTCACGAGAATTGAATCTCTCATCCTTTATTTGTTTCTTTTTCAAGACTTGCCAATTACTCATACTTTGGGTTTCCATCATGGAGAAGTGTTGGGAGGAGACGACCATCGACACCTGGATTTCGAAACGCATGTTTGACCGGGAGTTCATTCTAAAGCGTCTGGACGACAGACTAAAACAGTATCTTCCATTCTCCCAAGATAATGAAGGCGTTATCGAAAGGGTCTTCCAGTCCGAGTGCACTACGGGGCTTTTGACCGAGGCTGTATTTATTTCCCTTTTGCAGACCAAGTCGACACTACCCTGCTCTTCCGAGGGAATTCAAGCTGGGAAGCTCATATGTGACAGCCTTTTGTACCTTGGTGATATACCATTTCCAAGCAGTCCTGGCAAGGAAAGGGATGTTCCGCGACCCGGTCTCTCTTTGAAGCATCTCACACGTTCATTAATGTGGATGCTTCCAGACTGTGTTGGAGGAGTCATAATTGAAGGCTCGCGGTCCCGTATGCGAACATATGCAGACCGCTGCAGGCTGCTTTTCCAGAGTCTCGCTTCTGTATCTCATAATATGCCACATGATCCTGAGAGCGCACTCAAATTGGCACAGCAAGGGGCATTTGAGGTCGAATACGAATCGCATTTGGACTTTTGCTCGATGAATCGCGACGATGATGGTGACGAGATCTACCATGACCTACTTGACGTTCTCTACTCTACACAAGAAGAGAAAGCCCCTTGGCTTGCATGTGTCCATAGAAATTCATTTCGTCCCCGAGCAAAGATTATGGCGATTGAGAATGATCTGCCAAAATTGTATTCACTTGGCATTCCCGCCAATAATTTTTTTACTTTGGTCAAAGTTCTTCTGGCTTTGCAGTTTTCATCTGAGGTCAAAGCGAATGTGAACCAATTTGATGCGGCCGCAAGATCTATCTGTGCTACCTTCTGTGACTTTAAGGAGGCGGAAATTATTACGTGGCCAGGTTTCTATCGTGGACTAAAAGACACCATGCCGTATCTCTTCGATCCTATATATAGTCTGCTTTTCGAGTCATTTTTGGAGAAGACCAGCTCATTTTGGGTAATGACTGGCCTTGAATGTCCCAATTCATTTGGAGAGATCCTCACACTGCCCCGTGCGAGCCAGCTATCAGCTTTTCTCAGCGGTTGCCTAGCCTTCGACTATTTGAGGTGTCTTGAATATTATACCCCTTCGAGTTTACCAAGTCCAAACGTGTTAATCGAGGCAGTTGAAACATCTCCCGATGACAGTCGAGTTCTTCTCTTACTATCTGGAACAACCAGATCAGGAGAACCATATGTTTTCGGTGTTTTTAGCCCCAAACCAAAGGTCGACGGGGCTAGCATAGTGACGAATATTGTCCCTAGTGCAGTGGGACTGGAGCCTTGTTCCATTTTTCAGCTAGCTCCAGTTCAGGATATCTTTAGGGGGATACCAGACAAGCCTGGATGGAAAGTGGACAACGAGACGGTTACGTTTGGACAAAATGGGGGTGTGATGATGACATTCACAGATAGGTTGCGCTGCGTTGAAATCATACATGTTTCTGAAGAGGGTGGTGAAGGAGTATACAGATCAAATAAGTTGAGGGGCAATTGGACAGTCGAGCTTGAAATGTCGCGGATAGAAATTTGGAGGGAGATGGAAGATAACGACGAGGATGATCTTAAAAGTTGAAATTCATTCCATTGTATATTCAAAGGGCGGTTGGAGTCGTGCACAATTAGAGCTTGAAGCAGCGCCCAATCATATTTTCCCGTTCCCCCCGCGCCGCGTTATCACTCTGCTGCCTCTGGTCCGCAATACACATTAAAGAACTCTTCATTATCTCCAACAATTGACAGATTCCAGCCTTCCTAACCGCTGAACTTCGCCTTTAATTTCCCTTGCTCTGCTGAGTACAACAGAAGCAAACAAATTCGGTGTCACAAAGCACGATTTCAAAGCGGGATATCCCCGCACATCTTCTCCCCTCCCCCATTACAACACCCCAAAACTCACCATGTCGACCTACGAAGGTAACTACAAGTTCTTGCTGACCCTCATACCTCTATATATACAATCTTTATATATTTTCAATCTCACTAATACCCACTTTACAGTCGAACACGGCACTGCGGACCCCGCTACGAACCCTCAATCCCAGCACCGTCGCCGCCCAGACCTATCCACATTCTTCGCGACCCTTTCAGAGATCTCCCCGGACCCCAACCACCCCGATCATCGTCCTCATGCCGTCCCCGTACCAGGAGATGTCAGCGCTGCATTTTACTCCCTCGCCGAGGCCTTCGAGGTGATGCGCCGTGAGAATGCGTCTGGGGGCACCGAAGCTGAGACTGAAGGGGCCTCTGGTCTCGAAGGCAACGAACTCATAACACAGATGATACAGAGCTTGCTCAGTGGGGCTGATATGCCACCTAGAGAAGTAGAAGGCGTAAGCGAGGAGTTTTGCGACAGTAAGCTTATCAATTCTGCAGCACCCGTCTTGTTTTCAGGAGCCGCAGGGTGCATCTCTATTCATCGATATCTGACAAAATTGATAGTGCTCGATCGTGTTCCGAAATCCTCACTTAAACCAGATCAGACCTGTCCTATTTGCAGCAATCCTTTTCTAGAGGACGAGTACCCGCTTGTTGTCAAGTTGCCTTGCCATCCAACCCATATCTTTGATCTAGAGTGTGTGAAGCCCTGGTTACGACTGCGGGGAACTTGTCCACTTGATCGGGTAGACTTCGCTAAGGAATTGCGAGAGAAGGATGAGGCGAGGAAGAAGCTGGTTGAGGAAGATGATGAGGAAGAGTGGGATGGGATGTATGGCTAAAGAGCCATGGTATAGCCTTCATAAAGTACCAGTTGCTAGTTGGAGAATACGTAAGGGAGTTGAAGTCGAGCTTAGCGATGCGATGTGAATGGATGAATGCATGCATTATGAGGGTGTTGCGTCCTCACGAATCATTACTATTGATCGATACCTCATTTTTTGGTTCAAAGAATCCGTTATCTATATGATTTGTTAATAAGTCTCAGCAGTCAATATAATAATGCATCTACCAGATTCAGTATGACAAGTATATGCAAGCTGAGCTTATGATTTCTAATTCTATAACGATTTGCGAGCAAAATAATGTTTTTGGGTCCTACATATTATTTACGCTGTACATTAATGAGTAGAAGGTAGATATGGAAGACCGCAGAATTATCCATGCAGTTTCATCCAAATCTTCTAATTGCCTTCTTTGGACCGGATAGCAAGCTTTCCAGCTTGATTAATCATGGCCTCATAGCCATTTTTTTCCAATACACCACCGTCATTGCTGACAACCTCTCGAGCCTCCAGTTCCTCAACTAGGCGCTGGTTTTCGCGGTTGCCTTCCAATAAGAATTTCAGGCACATGACGGCATGCTCTTTGATATAGGGGTTGTGTGCATCAAAGTTTGTACAGCACAAGATGGCTTCAACACCTCCATGGCGACGGATTTGCTCCTGAACTTCGGGGCACTTCCATACCAATGATGAAAGAACCAAAACGACCAATTTCTTGAGGTTGCGCCATTCGAATTCTGAAGGGTCTTCTGTGATTGGAGGAGACTCTGGGCGCGAATCGACACTTCCGGGACCGGGCTCGATCGGGTCTGGGTCACTGGGATCGTAAGGACGCTCAACAGCAACGGGAGCTGGGGATGAAGGCTGATCATCGGGCGATGCGCTGCGAGGTGGTGGCGGAGGAACCGAACCAAAAGGCATAGAGTTGAGTTGGCCCTTGGGAATGCTAGCCTCTAGCTCTTTAATGAGAGTGACCAAGTCATAGACAATCTCCCATTTGACCAGCAGATTCTTCCAGTCATTGTTTTCTGTGAGTACGGCGAAGAACTCAAGGAACTGGTAAACACCTTCGTAGACGCGTTCCATATCCCACAGGTTCAACGGGAAATCTTCAGGAAGGGCACGCTCCGCACGAATCTGGCCTTGTAGATAAATCAAGGCACAGGTTTCCGGTATAATATTACCACGGAAGATGGTGAAGATATATCGGACAGTAAGAATATCTACACGGCTGAGCGACGCTGGTGTTCGTGGAATGTTGTTCTGTGAGGATCCAGCAACAGAGGCCGGTGAGTATTTAGCTCGGAAGATGTGCGTCAGGATCTTGACCACTACAGCCTGAGCTGGGGAAATAATATCCTTGGGCTGACCGAAGTCGGAGTATGCGTGAGACATTAGGCCATTACGAAGCACGGCTTCCATGATTTGGACCATCATTTTAAAGTAGAGCTCATCATCTGGAAGATCCCAAGCAGCAATGAAGATCAGAAGTTCACGGAGCAGATTGCGCCCGGTCTCCTGCGCAAGAAGGATATGGCACCGAAGAGCTTGCATGTTTCGGGATCCATTTCGTTCTCCACCTTTGAGGCCAAAGCTATCGACAATTCCTGCTTGGACAATCATTGGCAATGCTTCAATCTCGGCAGGCCCAAGTACAAGAGGGATATCGGTCAGCAAGCCCCGCTGTTGATCGCCAGGGCGACCACGATAGTCGTCGTCATCTTCATCATCCACCTCTGCACCATCGTCATGTCCATCATCAACATCTCCCTCATCTTCTTCGTCCCCTTCGATGCTTCCGTCTGCGTGTCCCTCCAGACTGTGCGTGTCTTCATCGCCCACCGTTCCTGCATCCGCCGTATCGTACTCTGCATCGCCGTCACCCAAATGAGAAGGCTCTTGTAGACGCGCCATAAGTTCATCCTTAGCTTCCTGTAATGTCTCGGCTGCTGATTGAGACGAACGAGGCATACTGGTATCGTCATCTGTTACCGTCGCGTCTACTGTGTAATCATTAACCTCGGGCAAATCAGCCCAGCATAGACGGGAGAAGCCCGCGGTCGGACTACGATCAATGGTAAGAATTGTCTTCTTTTTAGTTGGCTCATGTTCCTCTTCTTCGGGCAGAGCAGGTGGCAATTCACGGGCTCGATCCTGGAGATCAGACCATCCGTCCACTTTGGCTCCCAGAATCGAGGTCAGAGCAGCACGTATATACTTGACTTGTTCTGGATCTCTACCCATCTCTTGAATGTCGGTGAGGTCTCTTCCCAAAATCTTCTCCATATGATCCTTAATATTTGCCAAGAGCAGCATTGCTGCTTCTTCCTTGATTGTAGAAGGTTCGCGAGGGAACTTTGCGATGGTCTCAAGCAGTAAGTCCTCTGCTGTCTGATCATATAATGCGCGGATGGGCGGGTTGATTACACGTTCCCCAATCTTCACAACTGGCGCAACCCCTTCAGCCCCGGAGGCAGGATCCAATGCGTCTTTGGGTTTGATGATATTGGTATCGGCGGTTGAATGGTATCCAAATAAATCCAGCCAAAGAACCATCTTCCGCTGCTCGTTGTGCATAATGAAGTTGTGCAAATATTGGAGGCACGTTATTAACAGCCGCTTGTAAAGATTGACCACCTTTTGCCAACGCTCTTCGTTTCGAGCATTAGTCTCTCCATCGAACCCTCTGGCGGTAACTCGGACGCAGGTATCGATCAAGGCGAGAATTCTTTGATCGAAACCCTTAGCAGCTGCAAGGTTCTGTGCTTTCTTAGTTGTGGCGAGCAAATTGCGAGCGATTGTGCACAAATCATTCAGGCGTTCGATGTCCTTCACCAAGGAGAAATAATTGTATGCAATCAAGTTCGAGGATGAATGTTCGTATGTAGCGGCAGGGCTCTTCCACGCAAAGGATTGTGACTCGAGGACGGGAATCGCCTTGGTGAGAACATCCGTCAGGCCCTGCCAAATGTCTGGAGACATACCAAGGTTGTGGCTAATATGCTAAGTCAGCAAAAGATAAGGAACTAACGATTCCTGGCTACAATTGGGAAGTATCAACATACCGAACCTCGCTCTCTTGATGTGTTTTGTATAAGATCTGCTTGCCAGCAGCAAGCATGTGCTCTAGACGCTTGTCATCAATCATTCCTCGGGTTTCATAGTGGCTTAAAGTCCCGGCTAAAATGACTTTGAGCATAAGCTCTGCCGGGGTGCAAAGTGGCTTCGGATCAGCCATTTTGCCTTATAGAAAGGGTTTAATGTGCACGATTGCCAAATGAGGAAGACCTTCGGTGGGATGAAATTAAACTGGAGAACAAAATTGAGGATCTTATCCGTTGATTTGTGACCGCCCGCTTCACCGCCCGCGGGGAATCTACAAACACTGTTCCCATATTGGACTAGCGTGATCATCGGACTATACAGAGGAACCATCAGCACTAAGTATGTGTGCGTTTGCTAGTCTGAAGTCAACTGGTCTTGAATTTACACCACAGTATTAAAGCAACTACTCAGAACAATTTATTTCTGGCGATTTTTGTATGTACTTTGTATACACCAAAACATTTTGCGCTTCGTAAGTTTCGTGAGACATTTATGTAAAGGCCTTCCGCCGCACCGAAATACCCATTGCATCTTTAAAATTATCCCAAAGCCCAACATCATAAATGTTATCCACTTCTTTCATGCTGCGGACTGGTTTCCATCTTGTGTCAATTGGTACCTCTCCACCAGAATTGTAAAATACGCGATTGGAGTCTTCTGCCAGGACAAATCCTTCCATGGGCGGATCACAATCCGTAACCAAGATTTGATCACTTTGTGTTGGCCAGGGCTGATCGTCCAAGTCCGTGTAGGCAGGCGCATTATCGATTTGACTTCGCTTCGCTTTGAACACAAATCCATCTGCAACATCATCTTCCAGGTCAGACCATTTGGAACTTTCATTTGTGGTGGTTCCTGCCCATATGAGGTAAGTATGGTAGGCCAAAAAGGCCGCCGCCAGCGGGGCCGTCATCAGCATCAGCAAGGTCACAGCGCCTATCTTTGAGTCGGCGGTGATAACAAGGGCCCATATTTGGAAATAGACTGTCCAGGCTTTCATAGCTGCTCGTCCCTCCAATGTGACTCGTTCCTCCAGGGTCTGGCATAGGAGGTGATAGCCCAGGAACGTGCCATATGTTAACATGACAGTCAAAGAGAGCAAGAGTGACATAAAATAGACATAATTCGCAGAGCCAACGCAGTTCATCAACCAAACGCAGTGATGATCGTGTCGAGAGACACAAGCACGACATATGTTACAATGCTTGCTTCGAGGTGGCTTGGGCAATTCGCAGGTGCGACAGTTATTCCCAGGGTGAAACAGCACCCGATCATACGGATACCGCTTCATCTCTTGACCATGATTTTCCGGCGTGATAAATGATTCCGTCTTCACGCACTTGTAGAGCAATACGTATGGCAGAATTACCATCACAGGGACCCACGGTTTGTGGACGCTTGGCAAACGTGGCCATGCTGGTGGAAGGAATACAGATTCCCCTATAGAGAGCAAACCTACAAAAAAGATCTAAACTTTTTGGTTAGAGGCAATCTGGCCTTGCCAGTACATATATTAAATTGAGCACTTACCAAAATCACTGGATGGTTTTCATTCCACATGTATTTACCCGTCCGAGTCCATGTTCGCATGAACCGCCCTCCAAGGTAGTGTGAATCCACAAATGCGATCCCGTTGGGGATATGTACCCATAGTAATCGATAAAAAAACGCGATGGGCGTCTTCCTTGAATATCGTAAGTTATAATACTGATATAGTAATAAAGTCACTCATACCTAAAGGCTGGTAATCTCCCAAACAAGGCAATAAACACAAATGCCGAGATACCCAGTATCGTCAGTGCGACAATACGAATGACTCCCATTCCGGCAGCAACTATGGGTCTCTGGAACCGGTGATCACTAAAAAACACCAGGAATGACCGAATATAATGAGATCAAATAATTTATCGCAGTTTCATTGTCGTTGCCCATGAGCCTTGAACTCGCTCTGATGCCAGAAAATGGTTGGCTTGGCTGGGTTCCCGTCGCGTTTGCTGTCGCAAAGTCACGTGGTCATCATAATGCGCCTGCGCGTAAAGCATCGAAGCTCAAGCGCTCACATTCACCGAGGAACTATGTCCATACCCGGAATGATCCTTGAATTTTAGCTTTTTTGAGAAGACACTATTTTATTGTCGCATATGAAATGCGAATCTCTCCTAATTATCCATTGACACGTGAAGATCGCGTGTTTCCAAGTTGACAAGAAATCGGAATGAATGCTCGCTTTTATCAAGAAGATACCTGGCCTCTTGACTTTCCTCTAAATCTCCGACCTGTACTTCACGACTGGCATTATGGCGGACTCAACCCGAGAGATCATCGTGAACAATCTCTTTGGAGGCGCAAAGTTCTGGCTCGCGCACCACATCCCTCAACGGACCATGCTCAAAGAAACGATTGAGGTATGACCTATTTCAAGCTGTCTGGGAGCAGGACGAAAACTAATTTCTCCTAGAAACACGGCGGCGTTGTCGTGTTGCTAGAAAAATATGCTGATGTCAAGCTTGTTGACCATTTAAGAAAAAAGCAGCTTGCAGACACGTACGTATATCTACCGTATATTGAGAAGCGCCGCGGCTAACTATCAACCCAGATATTCCTATAAATATGTCGAGAAATCTGTTCGCAATGGAAAGCTTGAAGATCTTGAAGACTACCGAGCAGGTCCTTCTGCTCAACGGCCAGTAGGCGCATCAAATATCCCTACAAAGAAGACCAGATCAGACTATACCTTGATCGACGATCAGACTCTCTTTGACTGGTTACATCCCTATGAACAGGAGGAGAATGCGCCGATCAATGGCAACAACATCTACAAAAACTTGGCTGAGAGGGTATGCATCAAATTTTTAGGCCATTTTCCAAGTGTGCATGACTGATTTGAAATTCTCAGTTCCCTCAGCATCCATGGCAATCTTGGCGAGCACGATATCTCAAAAACCTGCGCCATAAACCCCGCCCGGGAGGTGGAGAGCCCAGACCAGACCTCCTGGAACATGTACCAGCATTGGCAGCAAGATCAGCACCACCACCAGCAGCAGCAAAGCCAGCAAAGCCAGCAACACCAGAAGTAAAGCAAGAGCCATCAGAGACAGCAAGGTCAATGCCCAACATAAGCCCACCACGCATTCCTACCGAAGGCGAACAGATCCAACCCTCGACAATGCCCCAAACACGGCCCGGCGAATCGGCCAAATTAAAAAGAAAGCGCGGATCGTTCGCTGGGCCGCACGAGAATCAGCGCGATGAAGTGTGTCCACCACCTCCTAAGAGAGTATTAGCTGGGACCCCCGAAACTATGGATTCTCCGGCTCAAAGTGTTTCTTCAACACACCAAACAACGCGCAAAAACTCATTACCACAAACTACGCAACCATCACCTACTCAAACATCAACACAGAAAGCTCCAACAGAGCCTCGAGATCCGCAACAAGTTCCTTCGGGTCTCTTGTTTTTAGAGTTGCCATTCCTTCCATCGAGCCCAGAGCCCGAAGTCGAAGAAACTGATCAGGAAAGCAATATAGATGTCAATGACTGGATTGATGCCCAACTAGGACGAGGCAATATAGAATTGTCCCTTGTGCTCCAAGCATTACAATGTACCAGTATGAATCCCGAATACGCTGAACGGGTACTCGAACATTGCGCAGCCGGGAAAGGCATACCCACAGATATGCCAGGAGTATGGACACCTGAAGATGATCGATGTCTAGAGGCGGAAGATGGGCGAGCTGTTAAAATGGTCTATGAAAAGCATGGCGAAGACTTTTTCAATGCCAGGTGGGAATACCTTCGTTTAGCTCGTGATGGAGGCATTATTTAACCATGAGCCAGTGTAGTAACTTGACAGCAAGGGGCCATGTAAATTACACAAACCCATCTCGTCTCATCATAATATTATTATTTTATGAATACCAGTATTGCAAATACCGAGAGAAGGGGGGTATGAAAACATCAAGTATCAACTCAATATACAGGCCCGAAGATGCCCAAATATCCATGAGCTGAGTATGCTAAGAAAATAAGCATCAATGCGGATCGACTTCAGGTATCTTACATTGGGATCGTGGCGTAAAAAAGCAGGAGAAAAAAGAGAAAGAAAAAAGAAGATAAGCACAATTGGAACCCTAACTCCATATAAGCTCCTTTGAAATAATGTTTCCCGTGTCAGTCTCGGAAAGGTGCCTAGAACTCAGCACCAACTAAATTTTCCGCTCAAAAAGATTTTGGGCGATATGTCTAGCTCTCGTTATCCTTAAAGACCCTGCAAGGCAATCAGTATCATCATAGTCAATTGGCATAGCCGGCGTACTTACAAGTGCTGTTCATAAAACCTAAGCATCTAAATATAGAGTTAGTATGTTTCTGCTATAAATGCGGCAGATATCGACTGACCTTCTTGGGGCATTTGTCATAGCATGTCTCCACGGACACCTTGGTTTTCTTGCCATTGGTCCACAATAACAAAGCGAATAGAGTTTTGTTGTCTTCACCGCGAACAATAGTATCGACGCAATTCACTTCCCTGTCCCAGTTGTTACCCTTTGGCAGCCAGTTCTCCGTGTCTTCGTCGCTGTTGTCCTCGGTCAAAGCCGGTGTCTCCGAAGCAGGAGTTCTTGGGGCTGACTTTCGACGTTTCTTGGATTCATTTTGTGAAGCTGGGGGTGCTGTTGACTTGGTTTCTCCCAAAGATTTGCGTTTGCGACCTGCCTTTGGAGCGGCCTTTGACGAGGGCTTGTCCGGGCGTCCACCGATCTTCTTGTAGTACTGCTCCACAACATCCTTCGCGCCGTCCCTGCCAAACTTTGTCAATATTGCGCCGTCCAATATATGATGTTCGCATGGACATCCGTATACTTACATCAGACCATCTTCTGGCTCCCATGTCATATCTGCTGCCTTCTCATACCCTTTCCACTTCACACGGAGGAGAAGAACTCCCTGGAAATGTGTTAATGCGACCGATTATATTCACTCCCCCATGGAATGAACGTACTTCTTCGGAAAAGTTGTGCTCGGCGATCTTCTCAACGATGTATCTATGGCGAATCAGACAAAATGACCCCGTTGAGCAGTTTCGGGACCAACTTACACGTCCTCATCGTCACCATCATCGCTATCCTCGTCCTCGTCCCCGTTTTCGACTTTCGCCTTTACTTCTTTCTCAACTTCTTCCTTAAGTTCTTCCTTGGCAAATGGGACGTCGCCAGACTCTGCGTCTGAGAAATCTTCAACGGGAGCTTTGGTGGTGGAGTTAGCAGGTGCGCGTAAAAGAGTAGAATCAAACACGGCGCATGTGACTCACGCGGCATAGTGGATTTGAAAGGAGTGAAGTTGAGAATGCGAGATAGCAGATTGGCGGTACGAGGCGCAAGCCTCGTTCAAACTAGAAAAAGAGTAGCGATTGGCGCGCGCGCAAAGAAGCTGTTGAGCATCCGTAGGTTGGGGGTTGCGCGTGGAAAGCTGAAGGCGGACAGCATCGCACTAAACCCGATTTAGCGACTGGATTTTAATTTGCGAGACGCAATTCACCGAGCTTCGATTCCCCCCTCCGCATTATTACTATCAACGTCAAAGTCAGGTTGATACTTCGTCTTTCTTTTAGTTTCATCTTTCTTCAACCCCTGGTTAATACCCTACCAGAGGGCAGTCCCCCGTCAAAATGGCGATGCGTATGTTCCCCTATTCATTGGTTCCCATTAACCCCCCGGATGCCCCTCATTATTTGTGATGGTGACTGACCCTGACTTTGATCACTTACAGAGCTTGATCTTTCTCAAGGTATATATCATACGATTCGGCACCATTACTCGACTCCCAATTACGGTTCACTAACGCCCAGAAACAGCTTCGGTGTTGAAGGATGAGCAGGGCCGTCCGTTTATTGTCGTTCGCGAGTACGTTTCCGGATATCATGCCTCTGACACGCTCAAAAATCATGAATCAATAGCTGGGAAATAAAGCACGGAAGCTGACCATATAACTCATTACCGTTCAGTCAAGGAAGAAAGAAGAGACAACATGGCACTGAAGCCGTGAAATCGCACATTGTGGCCGCTAAGACTGTGGCCAACATTGTCAAGACTTCTTTGGTATGACCACCCGATATTTTAGCAGTTGGATTGAGTGCTCATAATCTGTGACAGGGTCCTCGCGGATTAGACAAGATCCTTATTTCCCCCGACGGCGATATCACGGTTACCAACGACGGTGCAACCATTCTCGGCCAGGTGCGCTTCTCCTTTGACCCTTTTTGAGACCGACACATAATTGGCGAGAGACTTACATGGAGATCCAACAGATGGAAATTACAAACAACGTTGCAAAGCTTCTTGTCGAGCTCTCCAAGTCACAGGATGAGGAAATCGGCGATGGCACAACCGGTGTGGTGGTGTTGGCCGCTGCCATGCTGGAGCAAGCTTCAGACTTGATTGATAAGGGAATTCACCCCATTCGGATAGCCGACGGCTACGACCAGGCCTGCGAGATTGCTCTTGCCGAGCTTGACAGAATCAGTGACGATATCCCCTTCAGCAAGGATGACACTACCAACCTGCTCAAGGTAGCAAAGACCAGTTTGGGCAGCAAGATGTATGTATCAGCTCTTTCCAAGCATCATTGCATTTTTACTAACCTTCCTATAGTGTCTCCAAGTCTCACGACCAGTTCGCCAAGATTGCTGTGGACGCTGTGCTCTCTGTTGCTGATTTCCAGCGTAAAGATGTTGATTTCGAGTTGATTAAGGTTGACGGAAAGGTCGGCGGAGCCCTCGAGGACTCTTTGCTTGTGAAGGGTGTCATCATCGACAAGGACTTTTCCCACCCCCAAATGCCTGATGAGGTTCTAGACGCCAAACTCGCTATTTTGACTTGCCCCTTCGAGCCCCCGAAGCCAAAAACCAAGCACAAGCTTGATATTACCTCTGTTGAAGAGTTCAAGAAACTTCAGGAGTATGAACACGAGAAGTTCAAGGAGATGATTGAGCAGCTCAAGAGCTCCGGTGCAAACCTTGTTATTTGTCAATGGGGTTTCGATGACGAGGCCAACCACATGCTCCTTCAGAACAAGCTTCCTGCCGTCCGATGGGTGGGTGGTCCCGAAATTGAACTCATTGCGATCGCTACAAATGGTCGCATTGTGCCTCGGTTCGAGGATCTTACCGCGCAGAAACTGGGTACCGCTGGACGTGTTCGTGAGATGACCTTCGGTACCACAAGAGAGAAGATGTTGGTTATCGAGGAGTGTGCAAACAGCCGAGCTGTCACTGTTTTCATTCGTGGTAGTAACAAGATGGTATGTCATTCTTGAAACTGGCCCTCGATGCGGTTTTGCTAATCAAACTACCTGTAGATTATCGATGAGGCTAAGCGATCACTACACGATGCTCTGTGTGTGGTGCGCAACTTGGTTCGTGACAATCGTGTCGTGTACGGTGGCGGTGCTGCGGAGATTGCTTGCTCAATTGCTGTTGAGGATGCCGCTGTTAAGGTTTGTTTTCCCCTGCTTTCCTAATTTTCTACCTCTTATCTAACCTATTTCAAACCTACAGAGCCCGGGTATTGAGCAATACGCTATGCGTGCTTTCGCCGATGCTCTGGATGCCGTTCCCCTGGCCCTGTCTGAAAACTCTGGTCTGAGCCCCATTGAGACTCTTGCCTCCGTCAAATCTCGCCAGGTCAAGGAGCAGAACACTCGCCTCGGTGTTGACTGCATGCAGACCGGTACCAATGGTAAGCAGTACCCGTCATTACAGCAACTTGACTCAGACGCTAATATATAGTTCTCCAGATATGAGGGAGCACTTCGCCATTGACCCCTTGATCGGTAAGCGCCAGCAACTTCTGCTTGCTACTCAGCTTTGCCGCATGGTTCTCAAGGTAAGTTCATATCTATTATATTCTTCTCTTTCCTTGCCTGTCCCGCGTACTGACATCGGTTTCAGATCAACAATGTTATCATCTCCGGCGATGATGACGCTGAATTTTAGGTTACCCGCACATAGTCCTAATGCTTAGCCAGTACAAGAGTATAATTCTGGCGTGTCGGCTGAAACCAAAAAAAAATGATGATCCTGATTGGACTCCTATGTAAAACATGGCCCCTTACATAGAACATTCTGAGTTGCAATGAGAAAAAAGACTTATGATCTCTCATGTCATTACTTATGCTTCTTCCATCTAAATGTACGATAGAGCATCATACAGAACAATGGCTTTTTTCGTATCCCAATGGCTACACATAGAATTCGATATCTTGATCCGGGTATTGATTCCTTGAATTCAAGTTTGAACTTGTCCAAGCAAGCCACACACTTGAAGTTATATATTGTAGTAGATCTTACATATTGACCAAACCAAGATACATAAACATGAGCTGTCGTTACAGTCCTGCATACTATTACAGTGTTTAGTTTACTGCTCTGCCCTTAGTATTCGTATTACTTATCCATCTCAGGCTTCCAAGGTTCTGTGCGCAACCAAATCGAAAGCTGGACATGTGGAAAATGCACGGAGCTTCGTGCGAGTTCCACATCCTCAAACATGCAGGCTTTGTACATCTTATTGACAAGCTATACCTTTTTCAAAGAGATTATCCCATCAGCTTTGTGTATCTATAATCTACAAAGGGGAATATACATGGGGGTTTGTGCGCCCAGCCTGAGGTTTGCTTTTGGTATACCACCTCGATGTGTTCACGAGGATCTCACGGCGACTTGCTGGAGGACAACAGATACAAGAGGCACCACACCATTGTCACTTTTAGCCTGCCATTTGCTTCGAATCACTGTAAAGCACGACAGTCTCTCTACTTATGACGTGTCGAGGTCTCTAAAAAGTGATAAATGATCTCGTGAGGGCGCGAGCAGCTCTTGTACGACTTTGAAAACGACCTATCAAGGAACAAAATGATACTGGCGTGTCTTTGAATGATTATCTATTGGGGTTTTAGATTACTTACTTGGGTTCCGGTGTAGTCATCTCTTTTCTAGCTTCACATGCTTGAGATCTATCATCCTTGCTCAAACCCCGTGGGGGTCATACGTGAAGTATAGTTAGAAGGGGGTACCTGCCTCTCATTCAGGATGACAGGGAATTGTGCAGCCTGCGAAGAACCAAAATGAGGTAATTTATATTACATTGACTCAACAGTATCCCCAGATAGCCACTGCAGGAATTTATCTCAAGCTTTGTTGGCCCTAGTCGCGGAGGTTATCATAGACGGCAAGATTCAAGCTTGGCGTTTGACAACACGTACCGGTCTCAGAAGCTTGATAGATTTTGTGCTTCCTATATATCTAGGATATGACTACAGTAAAATCGTATTCAGCCATGGGCCTATGGGAGTGGGTGGAATATCCTTCATGACTGGTATAACCATAAATAGTCTGTTGACCAGGGCGCCCAAATTTCAATATCTCGACAGGTAACCTCAGAGGGATAGCTCTATGTCTCCAGTTACTATAAGATTCACCAAGCAATATGAAAAGATTATGATTCATTTATTTCCTTTGGGCGGTGATCGTTATCACTTCGAAAGTTCCAAAAATGCAAGGCATCATGCTCGCCTACTGAACCACGATTAGGCCTGGAGATGATGAACTCGGGGCTTAATCTGGCTCCATGCAGGTTACACAGCGCGTGGAAGTATAAGCCCCAGTTCCCCGCGACTCGTGGTTCACCAAGTTTTGAATCTTGTGATCACCGCGGCTCCATGGGTTTCTCTTCTGTTTATTTCCAGGTTGATTTTTAATCTTGGCATCTAGATTGTGGCAGCTATTGTGAAACTGATAAAGGGTCTAGACTGCTTTACTTCTTTTATTCCTTTGCTGCTAACATTCAGAAAGTAAGCTGTTTGGTTATTCTCAGGCTTCTTTCTCTTAGTTCATCCTTCTATCAATAATGTCTCGGCTGAACAAAGTGATCTAGATTCATATAATTTAAAGAATATGGTGTGGCGGCATTGAAATTTAGCCCTCGCTATCTCGCTTTAGTAAAGTTAGTACCCGACACAGCTGGTAAGAGAATGTCTTGATCTGCAATTCGTATCTTAAAACATCAAATATCGATACCGTGGTATCGGTATCGAGATGTTCCATGTTAGCGGGCCATCCTTCAATAAGAAGCAAGAAGGCAATCCGAATGGCCTGCCCAATCACTTTGAAAGCCACATTATCTCTCACATATGCCCAATAGCATACATGCATCATCATGAAAAATGATAATGTTTCGGCAGGAGCGGATCAACTAAAAGGATTCCCTGTCCCGTGTGGGCTGCATTGAAAAGTGCTGCAAAGAGAGCAGCCATCCGCCAACGCCACGAATAATGTCAGCTCGAATAATTGTATCTCGATTCTACATTTTGCATCAAGAATAGATTTGGGTTGAAGCTCCGGCAGCAGTCCAGATGCAAACCCAGCACTCCGGTGTGACCGTATAGACAGGTACGGGGCGAATTTGATCTGGTGAGCTTTTTCGTCCGCAGAAGGCGAGATTAAAATTCGTGAGACTTGGTTCTCCGATATTTGGTCTTCTGGGTACATGGAGGCGTAAGTGGCTGCTGCGATCTAGATGGCATAGCGATATCGGGGGCAGTGGCAAAGGTGGGTATGTGTGGTCTCTGTAGTTTGAATTTCAAATAGGGCCACCCTTACTGGAATACCTCTGCTTCTATTATTGAGTATCTCTCCCCCGGTAGTCAACATAGCCGCGCTTGTTGGGAGCGCGCCATCTGGACTGGCAACACAAATACTGGTTCAGATGACCCTATACATGTCGTGTAAACCCGGTGTCTGGTGAGACATAGGAGATCAACAGTGCAGAATGAACTGAGACGAGGGGGGGAGAAGAAAAGGATGAGAATTATGTTCTGGCCAGCGTGTCGCTCTGCCTGTATGTACAAATGCCTTGCCCTCGGTCATCAGCCTCATCGGTGCCCACTCCCCACCTACTCACATGGACGGTGGCTATTGACGTGGCTTAAATTTGTTCGTGGCAGCCAAGTCGCTAGGTCTTAGGATCCCTTTTACCTGCGTTCCCCGTGATTGGAAGTAAAAATCAGTAATTAGGCGATCTGGTTTGCAATTTTGTTTACTCGTTCCAGTTGACATTATCATTGACCTGTATACCGCTCTTTCGGGCGATTGTTATTGTCACACGACGCCGACGAACCTGTCAACTGTTAACACATCATAGGCCCTTGTCATTTCACCACGGCCATACGAATATTAGTATTTTGACATCAGCGATAGTCGCCTGTTTTTGTCACATTCATTGGCTCGATCGCTTTTGCGATACATCTTTTTTTGGTGGCTGGCGCCAAAAGTAGAGGGCGCCTCGGGAAGTAATCGTATTTCGCCCAAGGCGTTATGGCGTCTTGGGACATCCGTGCAAGATAGAAACTTTACACAATAGTGTTGATATCACCATATTGGTGTCGTCTGGAATTGTTTCGGAGACGTTGGATTTTAATCTTCAAGTGTTAAGCTGATAGGTTATAAGTCATCGGGTAGAGCGCGGCCTAGAACAACCTAGGAATCACTACCTAAGACTTGGTAGAATCAGTGTAGCAAATAGCGATATAGGTACTCAATATTTTAATACCAATAGTATCGATTTTACTTCATGTGTACATTTCTTACTAAATATACGCTTTGTTCGCCATTCATTTCCTCCAGACACTCGCCGGTGGGCTCGCCTGATTTCATTACAACGACACCATACCAAAAGCATCAACATTAACATACTGTAAATGAATAATACGTACTATGATACAATATATTACTTGAGACATTACCATTTGACAGTACTATCGTTGGAGGTCTTGGGTGACTACTAGCAAAATTGGAACTGCCAGCAGCTTGACACAGCGACAAAATTCAATAGAATCATGATGTACTCTATACATTTACTACTAAATCAAGCTCGCGAACGATAAGACTTGCCAGTGGTCCTAAGGTCTATTTCAGGGCTTAGTTAAATGCCAGGCGGCTAGAACAGTCGTCTCAAAGACATAGATTCCATATCTATACTACCAATCCGAATTTCAACGTCTGTGGTTGGTGGGAAAATAGCCAAGATGCCAAAGGCCCCAACACAAAGCGCCAACGGAAAAGCCTGTTTAGCAATCTGTCAAAGAAATCAAGCATGAAGTCAAAAGACAAGATCTGAATGGCCCGTCCCAGAAATATCACAGCGCCTATCATTCGCTTAGGCAGTCCAAGAGGTCACGCAGACCATACTAATGCAGAAGACCTATAGAGCACGGACGTCTTCCGGGCGCCTTTGACGCCTCCGATTAGTACCAGTGGAGCCCCCTAAACTGATCGACCAGGGGAAAGGGTCTAGATTGCGACTACCAGTCCTCCTGACCATGAAAAATCTTTCAGTCATCAGCAAACAAAGAGCCACCACGCAGCAGAAGTAAGTGAGATCAGCCACGATCACACCAAAGTTCGGCAGATCGTGCCCGATTGCAGCAGCTTCGGTCTGGAGCCGCTGCACCCGTCCCCTAGAAGGAAAAAAACAACGCCTCAAAAAAGCAAGGTGACCTGTCAGAGCGAACCTCTCATGTTGAAACTTGCACATGACCCCCGGCTTTTTTCTTTTCTTTTATCTTTGACCATTATTGGTGCGCAAGGCGCTCATTCAAGGGCCATCGACTTGACCGGACGCGCTTTTGCCCTGAATAAAAAGGGAAAAAGGGAAAAACTAGGAACCCCTGAAGTTAGGCTGAATTTGCACATGTGGTGTCATCTGAGCATGAACTACAGATCATCATATCGCCCCCAAGTAAATAACATCAAACGAAAGGGAATTTTGTTTCAAGTTTGGGGCAATGTGATTTCGTTTTACAATATTACGTACGAATCGGTCAGTTGAGAACATATGAATCAGGCACGGAAGGGATTTGACCGTTTGAAGTATAAAATGTCGGGAATGGCGTTATGAAAAGTAAAAAGTACAAAATACAGATAAAACAGACTTTTGTCTAGCCCTGCTTGTGGGTCTAGAGCTTCGGAGAATGGGAGCAGAGGCATGCTAGGGTTCCCAAATGCCTGGTACAGATCTGCAAAGGAAAGGGAGATAGATTAGCTTATGTTCATGCCTATTTCTTGTTTTCCGGTCTCAAACAAGGGGGAAGTCACCTGGCATCGGTTTTGCATTCGAAAGTAGCCCAGGCCTTCTGCTGGTATCCTAGGGCCAATATAGAGTTGACCGACTACTGTACTGAAAGGTATCAAATACTATACCACTGAAGTTTAATAATTGAAAGAAAAGCTCTATTCAGCAATGAAAGAATGATCATATATGTATTTATCAATAATACTACTGTCCTTTTCTTTTCTTTTTGTTTATTTTATTTTCGAAACCATAAATAATCAACATAGGTAGTAGCCACTTACGTATTAATAGAGCTGTGTGACGTGTGATTGAGAAAGGGGCTTCAAGTTGTAGACACATGAAGTGAGGGAAAACACACCTCAAAAACACGAATATTCTGCAGAAACTTTATTGTCGAGATTTACAGACTCCTGGCGGAAGATAGATTGAACATAACTACGGATATGCAGGCCCTACATCCGGCTGGACTGCAGGGCCGGGAAACCCCATCGCTGGGTTTCAGCCATTACGTCTCGTTTGAAGATTGTATGGACCTTGACTCAGTACATACCCCGGGATCTCCAAATTTGCGGGAAAAAAAAGAAGGTCACATGCATATACTACGTAGTGGATAACCTTGAAAGCTGTACATATCAATGCGGGAAATAAGCTCTCCCATTGGATGAGCTGCGAATAGGGTAATTTTTTGTTAAGTATTTGGCCCAGGCAAAAGCAACAATGATTAAAGGGATCTGAGAATTGCCTTAGAATGATTGCCAGCATAGGTGGGAATGCATGTCTTCCGATTGACTTTGTGCCTGATTAGCGATTCCCCTGACCCCGTGAGTCTAGAAATCATGTCCGGCTTCCACTCCCGCGCTCCCCGACACAAACATCCCTTGCGCAAACGAATCAGCGACTCGGAAGTTTCCATATCGACTCGGTTCCTCAGTTTTGTCTTTTGAATATCTTGCGGGAGCCGCAAAAATACCACCCCGCGGAATTTTTCACTTGTAACTCTACTGCTTGTTCCATCTTCGGTCTTCCGGCAGCTCTGTGGCTCCCAGGATGGCCGGGGGAGGCGGCCCAAAAACAGGGCGGTTATGATCTGGAATGTGATTTGCTATTTTGGTTTAACGTGTGATACAAAGGAAGAGAGCTTAGGGACCCGTCGTTCCTCTAACCCCTGTGCATATCACTGCCGCTTAATTCTTTTCTTCGGTGATTATACGTCGAGCTTTCAGTCAAACATGAGCAACTCACTTTGAATGGACGGTACAGTAACTTGGACCTTTACTTTTTTCTGTTTGCCTTCCTTGCCTTTTTCTTTTCTTTTCTTCTTCTTCTTCTTCTTCTTCTTCTTCTTATTATTATTATTTTGGCTTGACATCACACTAGCTCGTTGATCGACTGGTGATTAGCTGGTAGATGTCACAATCAAGCGGATCCATGCCTTATCACCCTTTGACAAACGCTCGTTCGCCGAAGCAGAGCGCGTAGTGATTCCGATGGTGAACCCCAACCCACCTATTACGGGCAGAGATATCCAACTTCCCCTTTTTTGTTCCTGGTGATTTACCAAATGTTGACGGTATTTTTGGCCAGCCACATATTTAGACAATGAAACTAAACTTGGAACCATCATCGACATCTATAGTTGTTTTTTTGTACAATCAATCAAAGAGCTGCCCCCATGCATGATCCACACAATAAAATCATAATGCTAAAGACGCCCAAAGACGCCTGAGAATGCTGCAGTGTAAAGCGACGTCACAGAATTGAACATAGCTCGTCAACACAAACCATGATACATACTACCAAACAGGCATTGCCCCTGAAGTCTGGATTCCTCCGGGGATAGGCAAGCTAGAGAGCACCTGACATGGGGAACCCCAGTTCCAATCATTGGGTCCGACCGGTAATCTGTCATTGCAACCGCCCGCCTCACACTAGCCCCAGACATAACCTAGCAACGCCGATTGAATCCCCTGTTTAAAGCCGAGATGAGATCCAACAGTCCCTGGTATGAGGGTACGTCACCGTCACAAGCCCCTGCCGAGGGCGCTCCCCAGGCATCATGTGATATGCTCTCGTGACCTTGCCACTGGTCGCGATCCATCCAACAGAGACCTGCAATTTCACTAGTTATAGTAGTCAGTATTGCCAGTACCCAGTACCTTATGTTGCAGTACAGATACCAGGTCTGATCGACGGCGATTCCGAGCCACGTTCCGAAGCGAATCTGGTCCGGTCAGCTGTTGCTCCTGGCCCCATCTCTACCTGATCCACGCCTCGGCCGCGAAATATTGCCGGCATTTTGCCGGCATTTGTGGCGGCTCTGCCTGATATCCCTAATTCACATCGTACTTTTCAATCTACAGGTGACTTATGAGTGAACCTAAAGTAAAAGATCACCTCGGTATTTCAACTATGGTCTATGAAACCTCGGTAAGGAAAGTTCCGGAGAGCCGTGTTAAGCAATGTAAGTTGTGATCTATTTCCCGGAAAGTGTATTTGGATCAATAGTCATTTAGATGTTTCCAAAATGGGGAGGGAACTATATGCGTGGCGTGTTGGTGAGATTATCGAACCCCGGAAATATTGCATACATATGGGACATTATGGGTAGCCTCCCGTTCATTGGTGGAGTCCCCATCAGAATCAACAAATTGAAGACTCCTTTCGATCATAACTCCAATATCCAGGTTGCCACTATTGGTACCACCCGAAATATCGAATTTGGGTCGTGAGACCGAGACTGAGATTTGGGACTGAGACAGAATAATGAAGGACCGAACCTGTTCTGAGGTCATCAATATGGGCTCTAATGAAGGTCTTCTAAATGACCTTCCGAGATGATAGAAACCGTTGTGCAGACTTGTCAAGAGCGGGTCAGCAGCGGTCCTCTAAACCCAAAAATTGGGGCTGCACAAGCGGACCTGGAAAAATGCTTTGCATCCTGTAGGTGTTATTGGGAATGTCATACATCCACAAGGAAGAGTCCTCTTACTAGGAAATCCCTACGATGCTTTTATCAAATCAAAGACCGGGGTCGTTATGGGACTCAATGTATACTCCATAATTGATAACTTGTCTTTGCCTCCCTTCTCCATTAATGTCTATTCCTTTGGTCCGCAATCTTTTGAATTAAGCACAAGGGACAGCTGCCAATATCAAACGACCAACGAGCACCAAAATGTCGGGGCCAAGTGGGGTCCGGTGGATTTTCATTTTGCCCCCCAGGCTGACCGACGGTTTATGTACAGTGTACGGAGTATGCGATCCCCGCGTTTACTCCTCCGACCCCCCACAACCCGGTCCACCCCAGATGATCAGCAAATTGTATAAGGGATAAAAATACAAATCAATAAAAATCAACAGGGAAAGAGAGAGCAGGAACTCAGAGAAAAATAAGCTCGCAGATGATGCCTCGCATCCTCGAAGCAACAATGAAATCGTTGCTTCTCCTTCGACGTGCAATAATCACATGATGGATGAAACGTGCATCTTGTGCAACTGAGCCCCGGCGGCGGCTTCCTAGTGAGGTCGATCGGTCAGTGTCTTCCAATCTCCCGGGTTGGGCGATAATTTCGATTAGTGGGGATAGAACGATGGTCGAATGCCCCCTCCGGAGCACGGAGTAGACAAAGGCGTTATCATCTGCACCTCGTGGACAATCGCTTACCGCTAAAGGACGGGAGCACCGTCTCTTTTTCCTTCTCTTGTTATCTGCAGATATGCACTTCGAGTCCAAATCGAGGGCCTTCCTAATCTTGAATGTAGCATGCTGATCCTTCCCCCCTTCTGAGATTACTTCGCCCTCGATGCCAGCTGGCAGGCTCGTGACTACGACGGGCTGTGACACTAGGACTGCCGTGTTCTCTTAGAGGTTCATGGTCGGCCAGGATGTGGCCTCTCGGAAGACAAGGACACAAAGGGGCGGTAAAGGTCTTTTTTTTGATTCATTTCCCCTTTTACCTTCTGGCTGACCAAAGGTTATCCCACCTGATTGATGCCTGTCGCAACATCTAAAAGAATAGGCTAGACAAAAAACATAAACAAAACAACACATCAAAGGATGATTATAATTATAATAATAATAACAATAATAATAATAATTTACACTGGCATTTGGGGATGAAACTCTCCGCGTGGTTACATGGATTGAAACCGTCCATAGATACATCCATCTAAAGCAGTAGATCGAGAGGAATAAGCGCCGTACACTGCAGCATCATGATCGATATGGATACGCAAATAAGTACTCCTTAGTGCAATGCGTAATTGGCAGAAATATCACATTGGTTCCCCCGGTATGTGGTCTAGCCTTGGGGTTAATCGATCGACCATCCCTTTCTCCCGGATACTCGCTGGGTGCGGATATGTCCCCGTTCAGATGGTATTTTCAGCCCAGGCATGTTTCCCCAGAAAATAACTTAGTTCGAAGTAAGAATAGGAAAATCAAAATATTATACCGAAAGGAGACCACCATAATCTGGGGCTGGATTATTCCGCCCCTCTCCAATTCTAACAAGGGATGTTGGGCGGTTGCCAACCAGACACCCCCCTCCCTCTACAGGATTTTGGTCTGTTGACCACCAACGTGGCTGAAGATCTTGGGAGAAAATCAGTCAGAATCTCGAATGGGGCAAGCGAAAAAGAAAGGAGTGGGAAAAAAGGGTAGATCTCGCCCGCTGCCTATTGTACGTGGTGCAGGTAGTAAAAAAGGAAGCGTCCGTGACAAGAATAGTTTAACCGCGACACCGCGACACCTATCAGTTGGCTAGTCAGCCGGACCTTGATCCTGTTAGGCGGCCAATCGCCGGTGGTGCGACAGTTCATCAGTCAGTAGGCTTGATATCTGTCTTCAGTAGATTGCAGTGGCAAGGACTCGTTCAACTGGTGGCGTGCGAGTGTAGTCCAGGCCTTTTCTAGTGGAGGAAAGTTCACCCCCCTTCCCCCCCCAACACTGCTGTACTGGACCAGCATATTCCCTGCCCAGGTGGTTTCTTTGAGCTATCTATCAGGAAATCATATTATCAGTCTAGCATTACAATAAGCATCATCATAATCCCTGATCGTTTCGCGGACAGGTCACAGGCGCTGAAAGGGATTTCTTTTATTCATTTCTTTTCTTGTTCTTCCCTGTCTGATAGTCTGACCTTGAAAGCTGACAATGTATCATTCTTTCGTATTTCATATCTTCATGGAAGAGGTACTTATTGTGCAGTGTTTATATTGTACCAGAGTGGAAGTTCCGAAAACAGAGCGTATTGTATTTCCCCCACGGCGTTTGGCTGTATGTTACCTGTGACAAGGAATCGGGAATATTTGGAAAGACAGGGTATCGTTGATTGGGTACCTCGCTGTTACCGGGGTATGACCGATAACTGAGTGGGGGGAGGAAGTACTGAGTTTGTACAGGTAAATTGGAGGCCCCGTGATGCAACTGAATTTTCTCCTTCACCGACTCCACTCTTTGCGTCTTGGGCGTTCGGGGATCTGGGACGTAAGATGTGTTTGGTGGTATTCGGTAATATTACACGGATTTCACCCAAAGCGAAAAATTGGAAAACCGAAAATTGCAAAATTGCAAAAATCGAACAAAAAAGTCGGGTTTTATTCATTAAAAAATGAAATATTTAATTCCACTTTGGGATTTTTTGGTCTTTTTTGGTCTTTTTCTTTTCCTTTTTTTCGATTTTTCGATTTTTGCAAATTCTTTTTTATAATTTACAATTTTCCCCCTCTTGCACTCCACTCCACTCAGTGCCGCCCCCGTCATTCTTATTATCGTTCCGACAGCCCTTCTCTCCTCCCTTTCTCTTCTTCACCCACTCCATCAACCTTACCTGTCGACCTCACCATCCTCCTACCGCACGATCTTATTAGGAAACGCGTCAATCTCTCTTTTTTGAACGCGTTCCACGCCGGCTGATTGCCTACCGCCAAGAACTCTCCGCATTCAACGGTGCCGCTGTGACGGATCCGAACTGCACGAACGCTCGACTACCCAGTCCCACATCGAAATCGAAATTTCTCTTGAAAGTCGCCTGTCTACCGTACAGACGATAAAACCAATTCGATTGCAACCCCGGTGCCGATTTTATCACTGATTGACTCGCCGTAGCTCTTTGGCCTCCGACTCGAGTTTTTTAAAGCCAATTTCACGAACACACAAATCTTCTAGAACCCTCACTACCGGTTTCCAACCGCCGTACGACCACTCTCGGGGAAGACGGCGACCCCGGAACACCATTTCTTCTCTGTCTTTGATCACACTTATACCACTCGGAACTGTGGCGACCCTACAATGCCTCTCACAACGTCTGTTTTGACGGTGGACGCGGATAATATTCACAAGGTGGATACCGCAAACGCTCAGAGTCTCCATGGCATGTGGATGGGTGAGTTTACTCTCGATTGGAGGGTTATATGGCCTCATTGAGGTTATAATAGTTGAGCTAACAGTGAATGTCTAGTCTTCTCGAAATGTGCCGATTATATGGACCAAGGCCGACGACTTGAGAATTTGAGTTGGCGCCTGTGGACCCGTGAGACATTTTGTGTCGAGCCGGAACTCTCTAAGGATACCTCTGTCCTGCCCAAGTTGCGTTCCGAAGCTGGTGATCTCCCGGAGCTCTCCGCTAGCGTTGAGTCGGCCGCGTCCGACCAAGCCGAACGCATTGAGGCTCACATCAAGCGTCCTAAGTACTCCGATTATCGTCCTGCTGTGGTCCGCGAAGACTCTTTGGCTAGCTTAGGCCGAGGAAAGGAAAAGCACATCACGTCGTTGGATCTGGAGCGCATGGTCCTCAACATTAAAGAAAAGAAGAACCTCGAGCCGCTACCTACCGTTGAGCCTGCTGCTCCTATCGTCGATATCACCCCCCTTCCATCGGCTCCTACACCTACTCCCCCCTCAGTATCTACTGCTAGACAGGTTCCGGTTTTCCCTCGTCCCGTCTGCAAGCCTCGCCAATCTACTGAATCTTGTTCGACAACTGCACCCGAAGGAAACGAAAGCGATGGAGCTCAACTTAATAATGCATCAGATACTAGCGTCTCTTCGTCTGGCGTTCTACCATCCCGCCCGGAATTGATCAAATCACCTAGCGTTATTCGTGGATTCTCGCCTTCGATGATCTCATCCTCTTACCGGTCGCAACCTAAACTCGCTCTCGAGTCGAGCCCGTCCCGCTCTACCACTCAATTGAAGCCATCGCCACTCAAGAAGAAGGGAGGCATGTTCACTCTAGGTGGATCTTCCGGTGACGATGATGAAAGCTCTTTCGAGGAACGAATGGTCGCCAAACCGACACAAGAAAATGCGACCGGTGGCTTACTACGACCTACGACTAGCACCCCTAGTTCTTCAAAGAAGGTTGCCTCACTTAGCGATGAAGTTGCATTCCGACCGAAGAGTCCCAGTCATTTCGACGAAGATGCCATCGAGACCGACGACGAAGTATCAGAGAGCGCAATTGAGGACGATGAAGATTCGGATTGGGAGGACTCAGTGACCGAAAGTGGCAAGTCTAGCGTGGACGAGCGACCGGAGCTCTTCCAACGAGTTGATTCCAGACCCAACCTGGTTTCAAGGCGATCACTTCTTACTATGATGATGCACCAGCCAAACAACATGAGGCAAGGAAATGCATTCCGATCCAGTCCTGCATTACAACGCTCGCGTTTGACATCACCCAACGGTCCATCCCTCCCCGGTTCACCCCGCCAACCCAACAATGATGATGAGAGTTTGACCATGCGTGGCCCCGATGTTCCCCGATCGAAGCCCATCGTTATGAAGTCCCCTCCGCAATCAGCTGCCCATTCACCTCGCACCACTCGTCGCAACATGCTTGCGACCGAATTGACCGAATCGCTTCGCAGACATCTTCTCTGGGAACGCCAACAGAAGAGCGCAACTGCGAATGCGTTCATGAAGCGACGTCATACCGCCCATGACATGAAGAATCTCCAAGAGTATCCGGGGCCGAAGGGCCCCCACCGTGCTCCGGGTCAAGGTACATCTGCCTCGGGCGAGGGCAACAATTCTCGCGACAAAGACTTCTCTAAGAACGGCTCATGGACCAACTATGCAACCGACTATGGCCCTTGGGAATACCACGCCAAGGGATGGTAATTCATTATTTCTCCATTCAGATCATCGATTCTTCTTTACTTTCGATATCTCTTCGATACTTGACTCGTTCGCACTGAGCGTTTCGTTTTTTCCCTTACCGACACGTACGATCATGATCACGCATTGCATTTCGGCGCATCTATGGATTTGTTTTACTTGATTTGGGTCTCATCGGCTCCGGGGTTTGGGGGTGTTCTTCCATACAAGGTTTCAATGGGCGTGTCCCTTCCTGGATCTTCTTGAACCACATCCACCTTTTCCCTTACGACTTTAATATTCATGTACAGCTCAACTCTCGTCCTTTCTCTGGAATCTCCTTAATGGTGGATAAAATATCCTCACAACCGCTTTATCCTACCAAAAATTCCACGGGTTTATCTAAAACCACGAAGTTCGAAAACAAAAAAAGGGTCTTATCGTCAGCGCTTCTCTCCACTGCATGTCTTGTTTTCTATGGCTGCAGAAAACATACTAGCATTTTCTTCTTCTTCTCTTCTTTACCCAGGGAACGGTTCTTTTCTCATTTTCTCGTCTTTTTCCTTTTCGATACCAGATACCATGCTTCTTCCTGTTTCCCCAAGCTAGGCTACATCAAGCCTAAACCATATGTTCCCTGTACGCTACTCATGAAATTCCTGAGCGCCGCAAAAGAAAACCTAAAAACCTGGAATGAGCGAACGAAACCAGTGAAATGAAACATTTTAATAAACATTCCTCATGCAATTCGTATACAGAAGTATATTCAACTAAACTAATACAAACTACTTAAGAAAAACAAAGCACAAGTCTTGGAAATGGCTGGCGCTATGCAGAGACTGCAAATTGGCGGTCTGGATTCCTGTTTTTTTTTCTGTTTTTTTTCGCTGATCGAGCGCGTTAAGATCCTACTAACTATGTACATCTGCAAAACCATGCACCGAGTCGAGGTCCGCAGAAGGTTTCCGGAGGGAATATCCCTATGATACCGACGCTGTATTATTATCTATGGGCACCGGCGTTTCGAGGCTTGGTGGCGTTGACACGTCAAAGGCAAGGAGAAGGAGGGTGGAGTGGAACTTGGATGTGAAAGGGATTATCAGTAACCACCTAGTCATCATGAACTCATGATTACATGTACAGGCGCGAAGGAATGAAATGAGCACATGGCGCGGCTCCTTACCAGGAGCTTGGGTGAAGGATTCAATATTTAGTTTCAACGGATCCATTAAGGGGGAAGTTTAGAGACTTTTTCCATGTGGCATTTGTGTTGATGTACGGAGTACATGTAAGTACTATCCATGGGGCTGATACATAAACACTATCTAAGCAATATACATACATGCTACCTTCCTTTTCCACTATAGTGTTATCCAGTCATAAGCTAAGATATCGAATTATGCACCATCGTCCTGCCTAAGTGGGTATCGGATTGCGAAATCATATCCCGAGACAAAGGGTAGGAACTGAAGATCCTCCACCCAGCACGTAAATCAGTACGACTTTGTATGGGGAGACGCCAGAGAACCTCGGGGCTACAGTAGGTTAATAGGAAAAAGAAAAGAAAAAGGGGTGTGTCAGGTGGTTCGGAGAAGGATCATCACATCCAAGTATTGTGATATGGGGCCAATATCGGTTTGTTCTTGCCATACGCCGCGGAAGCCGAGCGAGCAGCAGACGGAGGACAAAAGTACGAGGTAGAAAAGTACTTCGGAATAGAGATGAGAGGGGAAACTGAACTTGAAATATCCAGATCATGTTTAGTAAATTTCTTAGCCAGGCTTGCATTTCTAATTTATTTTCAATTTTTGGCTGAGGCTATCATCGCACTGTTCGCGTCCACATGTGAAAGACTGACATGTGCTCTGCATTAGTCTCTAGGTCTAAGCTCTATGCAAAGGCAAGTCAAGGTGTTTATTGCGACACGACTTGACATGATAAGCGATCGTTGGTTGAGGAAGGTAAACATTGTAGAAAGCTGTATACGGTAATCCTCCGAGCTTAGACAGGGTTTCCATGTCTAGGCCTGGGCCTTGAATTGTAGATTGTACGGAGTACGGAGCGATGAGGGGACTTAGGGTTCATGAGATAGTGCTGGGGAGATCGACGATGCTGGGAAAGAGAGACGAAGGCCTAGACTCGGCGGGTATTTTTTTCAAAATGTACATGTTTCAAGATGGTTTGCGCAAAGGAGACCCGGGTTAGCCTCATCATGACACCATGTATGTTTTCATTATGATGAGTGTGAAGGAGTATTAGTACTAAGGGATATTCCGAGGTAGTTTGGTATGGGGTTGGGTTTTTCCGTAAGGCGCTACTATATGCAGAGTTCAAGAGAGGCAGGCCTGGCGAAGCTAGAGAATCAGAGAATCTATTCTGGGTTCAGCCTAGGGAAAGAGGCAAAGTCGATAGGTCCTGGAGTGCACTGGAGTTTCCCGCTCTCCGCTCTCCCGCCAGACATGCTTGATGTCATGTTTGCAGTCATGTGGCCTGGTGGGGGGTCACGGGAGGGTCACGGGATGCTCGTGACTCCGGGGAGATGGCGATTTTCGATCTCGCGTTCTGCTCGCTGATTCGCTGTAGCTTTATCACTCTGCTCAACTCCAGGTTTTTCAGGATTTTTTTGGAATTCCTGTATGAGAAGGCGTTTTTGAGTATATACAAGGATCATATTCTGATACATGATAGATGATATTACTTGAAACTCCAATCTCCAGAGTCATCTCCAAAAATGACGTATCTATAAGTAATGTTCGGTGCTTGCCTTTTTTGGCGCTCCCAATGTGTTGCATCGAGGCCGATGTGGAACCGTCCAAACCACCCCACGCTTTTCTCTCCTAAAACGCCCGACTTTCTCCGCCGGGCTCCTCTTTCCCCAATCCAAGCAAGCTATGACTGGCCATGCAATCAGGAGGTGCCCGACATTCGTGGGTCCAACTGAAAAAAAAGAAAGGATTCATTGGAATCAGCTTCATCTTCAACAGTACAGCTAGTTCGAATTAAGGATCCAGGGCACCTTCAATGACAGGAAACATGGTCTTCACTCACCGAGAGGACAAAGCTCACCCAGTAAATATCAGATTTCAAGATTCCATTGCTCCGGTCATTTTCCCGGAGTGTTTTAAACGGAATTTACTTGTTCAGTATCATCCGTAGGCGTAGACGCCTACAAATCCACTCACCAACACTCTAACCCCCTAAGCAATGGCGCCGGCAGGATTCCAGCCACCTCCAGGCCTTGACAATCACCTCTAAACCGATTCAAGCTAAAATTCTCCCCCAATACCCACAAAAAATTCCCGCAGCGGACGTTTTTGGGCCTCGATCTCAGCTCCTCGGTGAAGAGGCTAGTGGGATTTACGGTGGATCAGACCAGAACTCTGGAACCATGCGTAATTCGCACAACGTCCGCATCTTTTTTTGACTGGCTCGTCTCACCGGTATTGTTATGGTCTTCTATAGTGTGTATTTGGCAGTATTGAACTGACATCTGGAGATCGGCATTGCTACTTTGGGTGTTTTGTGTCCACCACTTCATCAATCGAGTATAACGGTGAGGCTCGTAGAATGCCAGTTTGCTAGAAAAGTGGACTTAGGGCTTAGTTCAATTCGCATTTCTTGTTGGCTGGTCTAGTTTGATGACTTGCGTCACAGGATTCGGCATGCCGATGATGCAGCTGCAGCATGTTGATGCTCCAGGCTGTTCTATGTCGGCCAGTCCGATATGGAATTGAGGCTCTTCAGCGTACATCAACGACCACTTGCGATTATAAAGTTCAGTATACGCATGATGCTCAATATATTCTCAATAGCTAAATATCTGTTGACCTTTTAATAAAAAATATAAGCAAATCGCGTTTACAGATACACTACATCTGATCGCAGATGAATAACATAGCTTCGTCCAACATAGTAACTTATGAAGCTGATCTTGCCACTCTTCACAAACGGATGACAGTCTTCCTTGTGGACCACGCACTACATATTTAGAGATACCAAACAGGTTCACAACTCTCCACGCGCATCTCTACGTGTTCGATCTAGATGTTTCTCGATGCCGCAGTTTCGCCGGTGGCATTCCTTGTTTCCCCCTAAGTTTCTCCGAATCCACTGCGACGGATAGAGTAGATATTTCAGGGGAAACTGACAAAAGGCAACTCGCAATCAAACTTACTCCCATACATTTAGTCTCGGTATCCCGAAAAGTTGGACTCTTCGGGATTCCGGCGGCCCAAGCCCGAAGCTACAAACTACTTACAAGGATTGCACAGATCACGAGGAGTTCAAATTGTAACGAGTCGTACAAAGTATACGATAATCCCCACCCACGCGGACCTCGGGAGAAAACCCGTCAATAAGTGCTACATGATTGGTGCTCTGCTTCGTGGGTCATCAATCACGTGAATAGGACGAAGGAGCTCTGTCCTCCGGCGAATCAATGCCGCATGTAACGATGCAAGCCACACGCATGTCGGGAAACACATCTATAGATAAGATGTAAGATATTGATGTCGCGCTGTTATAGTTGAATATCGACATTTATGTGCCTTCTACCGGGACTATTTGCCGGATTCCGAATTTGGATGTTGTTGAGTCTTTTGCGGCGTGGACAATCCCATGGTTGTTGAGTTACAGCGAGGGCTTTTTCCAGAAAGGTTCTGGAAGGATGATCCGATTGGTGCGTCCCATGGCCTAGATGGAGCTAGGCTGCTTTGGGAACCGGATGTCCTTTTTCGGAATATTACGGTATTGTCGTATCGGGACTTGGCCGTGAATTTGTTTTGGTATTACACGGTGGAGCGCGGTATGGGTGTACGGAGTAAAGACGGATACATACACAGAGCCTTGGAGCTGAGAGCGGTTAATCTCTTTAGATGCTGTTAAATATGCAAATCTGGGTTATTTGACAAAGGCTCAATAATGTACATAATTGTTCTTTTCTTCTATATCATTATTTACGGTCTTGTGGCCGTGAACGGTGGTAAGCCCGCCAGAAACAACTGCCTCGGTATGTATCTCCCCATGTTCATCGCACAAGGTGCTCTCACATGGGGGATCGTACTCTGGGTATCAAGTTCAATCGAACGCTTATTGTCACCGGATGATCTTTTAAATACAATATAGATAAATTGAGCGCTCGGTGGAGATTAGAGGATTGTATTTCTAGGTGTATAGCACCTCGTTAGTAGCTACATCTATGTATAGGTTCACACGAATGAGCTACTACACTGCTGGTAAACATTCGTGGAATAATTACTTCCAAGCAAGCCCTGGAGTACGCTAGTGTTCCAGCAGGGAGAACAAAGGAATGTATCACTCAGCCACAAACCAAGCTCGAGATATTAAACTAATACAAACAATAATCTGCGATCTGAATATCGATTCAAGCCGTGGCGCATTCCTCTCATTCTACGATTAAGCCAAGGTATCAGTTCCGACCGTTGAAATCCTCCAAACCGGCCCCAGAAGTAGGGAACCCCAATGCAACTAGCAGAGTCTATGACAGCCACCAGGACGCTAGACAGGGTATCGACCAGCGCCAGAGAAGGGGGTGTGACCATGTCAAACTTTCAACCTCATTTGATTGAAGCACGAAAATAAATACTCCCTGCAAACTTGTCTCTCCACCCTGGTCGCCGGCTTCATTCTGAACCTTAAGCGCGGCCATGCGGCGGTATAAACTTTGCATATCGGAAAAAGTACCATTTTAGATTTCGGTTTAACTCTCATTCAATTAAGATCACGACAGAACCCCATCATCTGATCTGGTGTGGCAAATTCTGGCCTTTCTTAAGTCCATACATAGATGTCCGGGGTAGTTTCTTCCGAGTAAGAAACAACTACAGTAGTGTATGTAATCTGTTCCTGACATTTATAATTAATTCCCCTACCTTGGCGAATACTGTCCCTGCATGAAAAGTCTGCTTGTTTTTTGAGGCATCCATTTAACGGGGTGGAAAAAGTCTTCAGCTCATCTGATCATGTTGACCCCTTGATGTTACCGACGGGGGACCGATCTATCGGTGTTTAGGTACCTTTGTGAGGTGCATGGTGGGCTAAACGCATAACCCTCCAGGGCTGGTGTGGCGGCATCGCCCTAGAGCTTAGTGTGCAGTCGGCGGGGTTCTGGAAGCCGAACCCCTCACCTTTCTCCGCGTATCGCGCGATCTGACCGCCCGAGTGGGAGGTGGAGGGTTGTTATGCGCGTTTTTCTGATTGCGGTAACCCGTCTGGAGACGGATGTGAGCAATAATGTTGTTAATTGTGGAGATAAAGTGGGAATTGACTCGCCACTTTGAGAATTATGCAGAATGTTTCAGAAAAAAAATAATACATGCAGTATCAAACCATTTGTATTCTGGGATTGGAGATGTTCGTGTAAAAATATCAACATTGAGTTGAACTGGGAAAGTATAACGAGGTATAAGGAGCATCGGGTCTTGATTACATAATTATACATAATTATGTTTTCACTATTGTGTTTGTTGGGTTTGTTGGGTTTGACAATATTGCAATGTAGGAAGATACTAACTTAACTAGATAGAAAGATTAATTTTTGACTGAATCACTGATCAGTACAGTAGTACGAATATTTCTAGAATTATCTAATACAATATTTAGCAGTTTTCATGTTACTGCCCCCCATTTATGAGTCACTTTTTCTCCAGTCTTCATGAGTATTCCATGGGAAATGGTGAGTCAGATTGAATCATGGCGGACACGATGTGCAGTTCCCCACATCAAACTCGACCAGTCTTGGCACTGCCAGCTTCAGTAAATACTATATCTTCAAGAACAGAATCAAGATCAATTCGGACCGGCTTTTTTTAGAGCGCCATCTTTTACCCACCCTGGCCCTTACTTGCAACACATTATAACGCCGCTCACGCACCGCAGATTGCCTGTTGTGCATTGCAGATCTGGTCCTGTCGATCCTGTCCAAGGTCACCCGATCTCTGCGTTGGCATTTCAAACGTCACCTCGCCTTGGTTCATCCAGGACAGCATTCGCCCCCATTACTCTCCGTCCACATAGGCTCAGCTCCAACATGGAGAACCAGTCAACTGACATTGCAGCGGGTCCCGAAGTCCATGCCCATAGTAAGTCCTATCTCATTTTCATTGGCCCTATTACTCATGGTGTCGTTGGTGGCTTGTCTCCCGCCAAAACAAACCAAAGAGATGATCTTCCAGGTCTCGACCTTCCTTTCCTGTGCTTTTGTCTTTCCTGCAAGCGTCCTGTATGTGGCAGGGCAGCGCAGGTCCATGCACGCTGAGCCACCGAGGCCACCCGTGGTCCAGTGGTTGGAAACCTGTTGAGGCCCTTAGCTCTGACCTTATGGCCTGAATTTTCACCGAAGCGGCCTGGACTGCGGGCCGCAACCTTTCTGATCACACGCTCATTGCCTTTCTAAACAGGGACTGACCAACCACCCTTGGCTGGCGATGAGTTGTCAATTGCGACTTCGTCCCATGGTGTTACATTCACGGAAGAGCCGTACAGCGCTCGCCAACCCAAGAAAAGAGGAAATTGTCGTTATTTTACAACTAAGAAAGGTACGTGTTATCAGATCCAACTTATTGGTTTTCTGTGCTTGTTATTGTTTTGTTTTATGGAGTATATCGTTTTGTTGTCGTTTTACCATTACATGAGCCAGATGATAAGCCTCGTCCCTCGTATACATGCAAGTTTACTCAAATGTGGCATCGTGTTAGACGAATTGGGCTTGATTTCAATCTGCCAGTCAATGATCCAGTCATCGGATGCCTCTCGTATTGCCTGAATATCATTTATTGGCAGATCATGATTTCACATGGGCAGCACAACAACGATGAATTATCATTTTCGAGTTTGATACTGACCTTGGTCTAGGCTGCCGTGCCGGTGCTGAATGCCCGTATGTCCACGATAGCTCTATTGGTGGGCAGAGCGTGACTTCAGCAGATCAGCAATCTGGTTCTCATGATGCCACAGATGCTCAACAAAATCTAGAACTCAATAGAACTCCTCAAAATAAGGATGTGGCTGCCAATGAGCAACAGTCTAAACAGCCTACAACGGTCTCACATGCTGCTCAGCCTCATAGGCCAGTTTCTAAAACAGAGCAAAAAGACCCGAGAGAGTTTCAGCTAAACCAATTGCGACGACGTTTTCAAGTACAAGAGAAGACAGACAGCGATGGAACTATTCTAGAATTTGGATTGGCCCCCTCTGACCCTGACTTCCCATTTGAATTGAATGCACTACAATGCGTGCTGCATGTTCCGAAGTCATATCCCGCCTCGGGTCGACCGACGCTTATAGTAACTAATCCAGAAATGGAACCTGCATATCAATCAAATGTCGCGAGAGGATTCGACGACATTGTGGACTTCACATTGCGAACAAATGGCCGCGGCACACTCCTCAATTGGACGAACAGTCTTGACAGGCAGCTGGAAAAATTGCTCACATCCCTCGAAAGAGGTCCCAAGCTCAAGTTTGTTGCTAATGTGGGCACTGGAACAGCCGACAGGGGCTCAGTATCTACCAGCAAGACTGCCACCCAAGCTCCCGTTGAATTACCTGTTTTATCAAAGCCAATACCTAAGGCTGCTGTCAAGCCCAGAGCACCGCCAAAGCCTCATGTTGCAAGAAATGTATATACGGCCGATCAAAAGGCCCAGGCTGAGAAAAGGAGATCCCTGGAGGCGAAGCAGATTGAAGCTCGACTTGGCAGACTTCCACTTTTCCAGAAACAATCAGAGACTTCCTTTGTCATTCCGATTCAGCCAAACAAGAGGGATCGTCTTCCTGGCCAGCTCCAGGCTGTGAAGGTAGTGAGACTTCTGGTTCCTGCATTGTATCCACTTGAACATTCCATCATCGAAATCCAAAATATCGACTCTCCAGAAGCCAGATCCGTAGAGATTGGCTTTGCACAGTGGATAGACAAGAATTCCCAGTTGAATCTGGTCTCCCAGATCAATTACTTGGCCAGCAATATGCACAATTTTGCCAAGACACCATTGCCTGAAGTTGCTGATCATTCGCAACATGAACATCTTCATACGGAAACGGTTGAGACTCTATCTCCCAAATCAGAAAAGCCCAATGATGCTGTCTCCGCTGAGGATCCAGATCGACCACACCTGCACGTCATCCCACGTCCACCTGAGTGGTCAGTGACTGAAAACAATGACGATAGCGAGATGAGTGACGAGTCGAGCTTTGAAGAAACTTCCGAAGAGGAGGAGGGCGACGACAACAGTGAAGGTGGCGCAACAGTCCCTATAGCAACCGACACACCAGGGCAAGGTGTTGCATTATCATTCCCTTTCCTAGAGCTCTACGGAATAGAGCTATTGGAGACTATGTATCTTGCGATCACGATCAAGTGTGAGAGGTGCAAGGAAACAATGGATATCAAGAACGTCCCGAATATCACGGATCCGAAGAGCACACCAAAAGTGGAGTCTTGCAACAAATGTGCCAATTCTATGACTATTGGTAAGATTATTATCATATTTCATCATTTCCCGACTATCTGAACTAATATATTCTGCTGAAGGCTTCCGCAAGCAACTGATGCACTCTCACGCTAATCGTGCTGGTTATCTGGATATGGACGGTTGCACTGTTGTGGATCTTCTTACAAGGTACGTATCATCTCTAATAACTACCTTTGCAATATTATAGAAGTTCTTACTGATGTAAATTGAAGTACCTTCATTCCAACCTGCTCCGAGTGCTCAACTCCATACCATGCACCCGGTGTGTCGGCAGTCCGTGGAGAAAGTGCCATGGCAATGTGCCGTCATTGCCATCGCAAAATGGGTATACATATCCTTCAAGCCTAGTGCAAATCCGGGATTAGATACTAACTTAGCCTTAGTTTTCAAACTCCCCGAAGTGAAGTTTTTGCTTGTGGGAAGCGCCGCCAGTAAGTTCCAACTTATTGATTTTTTCATATGATTCAAATTATTCACATTTATCGTAGTTTCATCTCGATCCGGCCTCTCATTGAAGAAGAAAGTAAGAGCACACCCTTGGTTCTTTTCGAAAACATGCTAATCATTCCACAGCCTAAAGAGGTTCTGGGAATTGTTGCTGGACAAGAGCTTCCTCGACGTGGCCGCTGCCAACATTACAGCAAGAGTTATCGTTGGTTCAGGTGCGCTATTGATTGTTTAGATACACTATTCCATATTTCTAACCCCTAGCAGATTCAGTTGCTGTGCTAAGGTGTTCCCCTGCGATAAGTAAGTGTCAACGCCTATTATCTTTGTGTTGAACGTATGCTGACGAATCTAGATGCCACGACGCAGAAACCGATCATCCAAACGAACACGCAAATCGTATGATATGGTATGTATACCTGAAGTCTCAAATATGCAGCTTGGTATTAACTTCTGGCAGCGGATTCTGCTCTCGTGAACAAATTTACAGACCCGAGAACTGCGGTATCTGCAAAGCAGTGCTTATTGGCAAGGCCGGTAGCGGCTTCTGGGAAGGAGGCAAAGGAACGAGGAATCGAGCTCTCATGAGCCGGAAAGGTATGGACCTACATTTCTATAATGACGGTTTGTACAATGCTAATAAAGGAAGTAGATCCTCGAAAATATAAGCGGAGGGGAGCGACTGTCCCTGGTGGTTCGTCTAAAAAGAAGTAGGGGCCATCTATATAGATATGAAGAAACAAAAAAAATGAAATAGGCTGTTTTCAGCTCTGAAACCCGAAGAATTGTTCTCATGTAGTTCAAGTGGAAAGCTAGTTCACAGAAGATCCAGAGGTTCTATTAGCAAGAAGCATACTGATTCTCGGTGATAAATGACCCCCAACCCCTTCCAAGTTTTTCATGGACGCACCTACTACGAGATAATCATTTGCCAGGTTCGCCACTTATGCAACTTTGGAAGTATAACGTGCAATCCTTTACGACCACATGCTTAGGAGGCCCCGCCCCCAAGTAATTGGATTCTATTGATATGACCTCGACAAAATCTATCTGGTGTTAGCTGATAGTTGTGCCAGTGTGGGACCGAATGGAATTTTGCTCTTGCCAGACAGACAGGAACGTTTTGTATGTTGCTGATATCATCCGAAAGAAATAAGATAGTTGATTTGAGTCGTTAGTTGTGTATACGATCTTACATTGTGATTATTCTATTCTTTCCTTTTATCTTTTGCTAAATGTGGATTGCGACGAGAAGTTGCATACTGTTCTCCCATTGCCACAGAATGGCAGTTCTCTCTATTTATCGGGAGTCTCTTATGAAGAGCAATTGTGCAGCAGATTAAATAAAATCAGGTCATACTGGTTGTTTACTTAAGAAAGGAGAAGATAATAACTGAGGTGCATATGTGTCAGTGTTCCCCAAGATGTGTAGGATATCGGTTTATCTTGTAAAAAACTTTGTTATTCTGAGAGAAAATTTCCGTATACCTGCATGTGCAGGGATTAGTGAAAGCAAAGAACTTCAACTACTAAAAATCAAGAATAGGTAATGCGCCTGAGCGCATCGCAGGTACATTATCTAGCCACATCTTCGATCAAAGTAGGGTAAGCCAACCGGGAAAGACGGCAGAAACAACATGAAAAGCCTCTCGAATAATGTATGCAGGGGTAAAAATATCTTCTAGCCCGACAAGTTCATGCAGGAGAAATTCCCGCATTTTTCTCTTTATCTCGGGGCGATGTAAAGTTTGTAAACTATGGTTTCTTCCTGAAGCACCCGAGCCTATGAACGTTGCAGCCCCAGGTATAGGATTCGGTGGCGACCGGGTTCAACTGCCAAGTCACGTTTTCCCCGGCAAAAATCAGAAAAGTCATCGACCCGCAAACCCCATATATCTTTCTCTCCTTGCCCACCTCGACATTCTGACCAAGGTTTGGCTCTGCCAATTTTACACTGTCAATATTTATCTCCATAAATCTCTCGCGATCGATCTTATTTACCAAGATCTCCTGAACCATCGCGTTTCTCTCCGACTTCCTCGCGACTCCGTCACCCTTCCTGACACGACTTTCTCTTTTCCTCAATCATAATGGATCACACTCGGGACCCCTGCCCCTATGTCGCTCTGAGTGACTTTGGTGGTGCTTTCTGCATGGGTGTATGTCTTCATCTGTAGCTGGTACATTCTCGTGAAACATTGAAGAGCTGACCGGATGTTTTTTCTATCTCTAGGCTATCGGTGGTGCTGTCTGGCACGGTGTCAAGGGTTTCCGCAACAGCCCCTACGGCGAGCGCCGCATTGGTGCTCTCACAGCTATCAAGGCTCGAGCTCCTGTACTTGGTGGTAACTTCGGTGTCTGGGGTGGTCTGTTCAGTACCTTCGACTGTGCTATCAAGGGTATTCGCAAGAAGGTTCGCATCCATCGATTATCTGCCATCCTACAACAAATACTTACTTCCGGAAACAGGAAGATGCCTGGAACGCCATTTCCGCCGGTTTCTTGACCGGTGGTTCTCTCGCCGTTCGTGGTGGTGTCAAGGCCGCCCGTAACTCCGCCATCATGTGCGCCGTTTTCCTCGCAGTCATCGAGGGTGTCGGTATTGGTTTCCAACGAATGATGGCCGACAACACCAAGCTCGAGGTATGTGGCGATTTCCCCAATTCTTTCATGCTCTTATCTCATCTGAGCTATTTTTCTAACTGGAATGTTTCGTTCTAGCTTCCTCCCCCTCCTCCATCCGAGCAGAAGGCTTTTGCTTAAATACCCCTTTCTCATCTGTCATCAACAATTGCGATCGACCCATAATTTTCGACGGCACAAAAGTCGCGAATTTCTTCGATCGCTGTCTTTATAACATTCCCATATTGGGTCTCTCTTCTCAGGTGTTTTGGCTTGGGTTCATTTTTAAACGACATAGCATAGAGGTCACTGGTTTCGTTCTGCTTTGAGCTTTCTTATATGCCGCCGGCGGCCTGTGTTTCGGAGCATTGTGATTTGGTGGATGACGGGGTTATTCTTATGGGCCATTTCAAAGGCTGGCGTACGTGATCTTTTCATTGCCAGATGGCCTGCCAAACGAATTTCTCGACTCATCCTGCAAACAAAAAAGCATTTGAAGATGGGACCGTGTTGGATACTTGTACATTAACGCATTGCTAACACGCATAATACGCAATTTTTTTTACACAAACACTGATTTGGATTATTCTCCTGACCAAAATTACCTTTCTGTTGACAATTTTATATCTTACAAGCACGTTAACGACGCTAGCGGAGTTGCGCAATGCCGATACTACACCGACTTCTTTCCCCGCACGAACACTTCAACTTTCACCTACTCCCCCATTAACTACAGAAATGTCAGAACCCACAGCCTCTTTCAAGCCTGCACTGATCCTCCACGGAGGTGCAGGGAATCTTAAACGCGCCACCCTCCCGCCGGATCTATACGCCGCCCATCACGCCTCACTTCAATCCTACCTCCGCTCAACACACAACCTCCTCAAAACTGGTGCCACAGCGCTCGACGCCGCCGTCCACGCCGTCTCCCTCATGGAGGATGACGAGCTCTTCAACTGTGGCCGCGGTAGCGTCTTTACCACAGAGGGAACGATTGAAATGGAAGCGTCAGTGATGGTCACCTCGGTCCAAGACACAACCACCAACCTAGAAGGCACCATCAAACGTGGAGCAGGTGTAATGGGACTTAAGAATATTCGGCACCCTATCCGACTTGCACGCGAGTCTCTTTTGCGTACGGGCGTGACGGTGGATGGTGCACCAAAACATGATGGCGGGAATCTACACTCGCAATTACATGGCTCCCATGTCGAGACGCTTGCGCGGGAATGGGGACTAGAGTTCAAGCCCGATGAATGGTTTTGGACGAAGCGTCGATGGGATGAGCATCAGCGCGGATTGAAGGGTGAGGCGGAACCTCTATCATTGAGCCAGGGAACTGTTGGGTGTGTATGTTTGGATCAGTGGGGCAATCTAGCTGTTGCCACTAGTACGGGTGGACTGACGAATAAACTTCCTGGTCGAATTGGGGATACTCCTTCTCTTGGTGCGGGCTTCTGGGCTGAATCGTGGGAAGAGCTTGTGCCGAACATTGCTCCAAGTCCTGATTCTTCATCTGCACGTGGCTTCATCCAGGAAGCTAGGGAGTTGTTGGCGGACTGCTTACTTCCTTTTATGAGAGAAACTCATACCTCAGCACAGTATACGCCTCTTCCAGGTAGCTTGGAAACAAGGCAGTTCTGGTCTGGATCAGAGAAGCAGGCTTTGGGTTACCAAGCCTCCTCCCCAACACAGAAGGCTTATAAGAGACGTGCAATTGCGATCTCAGGCACTGGGAACGGTGACTCGTTCCTTCGAGTGGCTGCTGCACGTACTGCAGCTGCGATGCTACGTTTCTCTCCACCTAGCCTTGGTTTAGCCGACGCCGTTACAGCGGTGGCTGGTCCTGGTGGTGAACTCCAACGATCTGCCGGCCAACGCTGGAATATCACAGGAGAAGGTGGAGGTGGCATTATTGGGATCGAGGCTGATTCGGGACTTGCTGGCAGTGGAGAACTGCCCCGAGGAAAAGTTGTTTTCGACTTCAATTCCGGCGGGATGTGGCGTGCGTGGGTCGAGGAAGACAGCTCTGGAAAGGAGCATGAGAGGATTATGGTCTTCCGCGAAGAGTATCGATAGACGCGAATTCTCGGTGGGGTGTACTAGTATGTAGATCCCATAAAAATGGGCGGCTGGGAAGGGAACTCCGCTGCGCGTGCACCTTGCAGATAGATTTGCCAATGCCAACCTGATTTCTACCTACCCCAGTCTCATTGATTAGTCTTTACTTGGTTCTACTCTCGAATGACGTACAATGACATTTGTTGAATTCTTCCCATCCTTTAGGTTGGGTTCAGCCTGGCATCACACCTGCAGGCCTACTATGTATACGCACGAGCTTTCAGCCACCCTTATGCTCCATATCTGCAAGTCAAAATTTGATAATTGCGTACTCTTTATTTGGCCTATGCGAGGTACCCACACTCTGATGGCTGGAATAAACACTGTCTGTTACTTGGTTAATTCAGAGCAAGAATCAATAGCTTGTCTGTCTCCTTGCATATACTAGTAGATATTGTTTTTGTGTTACCGACGATCATTCCTCTGCAAGCCACATCCATACAAGAGCTTTTCACAACATAAATTGACCCTCGAGTCTAATTTATTCGCGTTTGTTCTTTTCAATGTAACACTCATATTGACGAAACTCATAATTACCTCTATTTATCATGTTGTCCTACAAGATTCTCGTTCTCGCTCTACTATCCTATGGCGCCAAGAACGTAGTAGCAGCCAAGGTATTCCAAGTTACTATCATCACGTCCTTCACGCCTAGAATACTAATCGGTCTTCTCTTACAGCCCCCAGCCACCCTCTTCACAGAGGAGACATGCCTAGGCGATTCTTTCGAGGTCGCGGCAGATGGCAAATGTGTTCTTCTACCCGAGAATTTGTAAGAGCTGCAATGTGTGAATGCAGAGACAAAAGCTAATCGACGCAGGCAAAAGGATATCAGCGCTGCAGAGGTTCCAGAGGATGTGGTTTGTGACTTTTACACGTATGATGAGCTTATGGAAATTCCTGTGTCGGTATGTTATACTGACATTTATGTAGTGATGAAAAGTGTAATGAGCCACTTTGGATTGGAATGGAGGGTGAGGATAAATGCATGAGCTTCAGTCCATTGGAGATTTCGAACAAGACCGTCAGCGTTCACTGCTATGATGCTGATTCGATTTACGATTAGAAATGAGGATAAATTATGGAAAGAGTATAGATGAAAGTAGAAACCAGATCTATATTCTTATTGAATCTAATGAAAGAACTTGCAAAAGATTACTCCCAAGGTTGCAGATGGTGTTGAAGTCTCAATAATTTCTAGGTATAAGGTAAAAGTATTTAAGTATCTAGTTCATTGCTAGGTATGCAATGCAAATTTTCAACCTTGGAAGAAAGCTAGACAGCACTGAGGGCAACTGATTTGTATGTCATTATAATTTTTACTCTTCAATTTGCATCGTCCACTATATCGCGCTATGGACTTTTTAAATCTCAAAACTTTTGTAAGACACAAAGACAATCAACCTTATATACAATGATAGTGCTATGTTATGGCAGGGTAGCCGGGTATATTCCACATGAGTTCGAAACTTATTTCGATCTTCCACCAAGGCTACCCATGGCCTTCAACCTCTCGCTATCAATTTGAGGAAGGGCCTTGGCACCTGCAGTAGATGGGCTAGGTAGGAAGCCAGTGGCAGACAGGAAGGCGAGGTAACGGCCAATTATGTCTGTGGTGACGGCGCGATCGCTCAGTAATTCAGGAGAGACACCAAAGGAACGCAGCGCAGTAGTGGCATTGACATCGTCAAGGTCTCGCGCGACAGAGTTTGATGGCAGATCTCCAACGACAAAGTGGAACAAGGGAAGAAGTGCAAGCTCCTTAGAGCCAGTGTTGCCCTCATCAGCCACATAGTTATGCAACAAGTTGCACCATTCGCGATAGGGGACTTGAGGTACATTGTAGCCATAGGTCTCCAATGAACCGAGCCACTCGTTGGTAGTCAATGGGGGGTGGCTGATAACCTGCACTACTCCCAAAGGCTCAACTGGTGGGTGCAGCACTGAGGCGACAACGATTCGGCTGACGTGGGTAACTGGGACCTGGTTGATGTTATTTCCAGGGATGTCTGGGCGTGCGTTGACCTGGATACAGCCCTTCCACAGACGCAAGAGGAAGTCGTCAGTAACGGAAAAGCCGGACTCTGGGTCACCCATAATATAACCTGGGCGAATGACAACACCGGCCAGACCACGGCGGCCAGCTTCGCGAACAATATACTCGCTAGCCCACTTCGACTGTCCATAGCCGGTGCCCAGGCCCTTGGCACTGCCCTCTAGGTCGTCGGATTCGAGGACCTTGGATCCACTCTGGTTGATCTCGAAGTAGTGATCGGTATCCAAAGTTGAGGTGGAACTGATGAATGCGAGGCGCTTGGCCTTTCCGAAAGTACAAAGAGTCACACACTCCATTGTACTCAATACGTTAGCCTGACGCAAGCTGGAGTACGGAAGCATCCAGTTGACCTGGGCTCCATTGTGAATGACCAAATCAGCTTCTTGGGTAATGCGATCCCAGTCCTGAGTAGACATGCCAAGCTGAGGCTTGGCGATGTCACCAGGAACAACCTCGACACGGCCGGCCCATTCCTGGCGCCAAAGTCCATATGCCTCAGCAATGCCTCGAAGACGCTGAAGACCAGAAGCGGAATCCTTGCATCTCACATGCGTGATAACACGCATGTTCTTATTGGATTCCAAAAGGCCATTGAGGATGTAAGAACCGAGGAAACCAGTTGCACCAGTAAGGAAGGCTGTGGTGGCCTCGGAAGTGGTTGACTTTGGAATAGTAGACGGGAGATGAGCGGCCAGCTCTCGAGCATCCGCTGAGTATGCCTGATCCACAATCGCGGAGCTAGCGTGGACATTCTGATCCAGTCGGAGACCAGTAGGATCCTGAGCATGTTCGATTTCCGCAGAGAATGTTTCCAAAGTCTGCGACTGAAAGATAGCACCCATGGGGATGTCAATATCCTTCCATTCTCTTCTAACCTTGAAAAGCATCTGTTGGGCAAGAATGGAGTGTCCACCTTCTTCAAAGAAGTTGGACTTAGGTGCAAGCATCCTAGCAGTGATATTTGGCAGGACCGATGCCCAGATATCAGCAATCTTCTGCTGGGTCTCGGTCAAGGAGACTTGAAGGGAAGAGCTTCTTGATGCCCGTCGGTTGACAAGAGCCAGATCACTGGTGCTCGGGAAGGGAAGAGCAGGCTTGTCAATCTTGCCGTTGGGGTTCAAGGGCATGCGAGCAAGTGGAATGAACATGGTTGGTACGGCGTAAGAAGCAACCTTGGTCTTCAAAAAGTTCTTGCAATCTTCAGACAAGGAACGGAACTTCTTCAGCATAGCAACCAGCGATTCATCCTCATTGGTTGGATCGGCGGGAAGGTTGCCATCTTGAGCCAGCTGCTCGAACCATCGCTTCGTCTCTGGAACGATGTAGCTCACCAGAGTGGGCTCCTCATCCTTATCTCTCCGCACGAGCGTAACGTTTTCACGAATGAAGGGGTGATGAGACAAGTGAGTGTCAATTTCACCAAGTTCAATTCTGAAGCCACGGATCTTGACTTGGTTATCAACTCGTCCAGTGCACTCCACAGCGCCGTCGGGACGGAATCGACCAAGATCACCGGTTCGATAAATGCGGTCACGGGGACCCTTATATAGCTTCATCCAAGGCTCAGGGGCCTGAGAAGCGACTTGTTCGTATTCCTTGGTCCAAACACTGGGGTCAACAAACCAGTTGGTCAAGAATTTGGATTCGTTCAGTTCACGGGTGCGTTCATCGTCTCCAAGGTAACCCTCCGCAAGACCACCGGCACGGAGGAACAGTTCACCTTGTTCTCCGACGTCGCAGATACGAGAACGATTCTCGCGGTCAACAACCAAAAGCTGCACGTCAAGCATCCCTTGACCAACAGGAATGATATCTGGAAGATCATCAAGGTATGAAGGCTCCTGGGCCTTGCTTGGGATTTCAAAGAAGGACACAGCTCTTGAGGTCTCAGTTGTACCGTACATATTCACGATAGCAGCATTCGGGGCAAGTTCTTGGAGTCTACGAGAGTCCTTCTTGGTCAAGAGATCTCCGACAAAGAACACGTGGTGGAGCGCAGGGAACTGGGCACTGGCACCACCAACTAAGATTTGACCCATGGCAGGTGTAAGATGGGAGACAGTAGCCTTATGTTCCTTCATCCACTCAGCAAGGAGCTCATGTCCAATGCTGTCACGATGGGGCACAAGAATCTGTGCGCCGAGGAAGAGCGGTGTAAAGATATCACGTTGAATAGGGTCATGGGCGATACCAGATAACATGGTAAATTTGTCATCCTTGGAAAGACCAAATCGTTCTTGCATCCAGGGTGTAAAGTAAGTCAAGGAGAAGTGTCGACCTTGAACACCCTTGGGCTTACCCTCCGAGCCACTGGTGAAACTGAGAGTGGGTACCGAGTCAGGGCCAATTTCAACATCTGGCATCTGTTCTTTGAGAGACTCATAAGCCTGGAGACAGTCTGGCTCTCCGCTAGCACTAGAACCGCCAATAAGCTTTCCATCGTCTAGGAGCTTCAGCGCCGGGACATGAGCTTTGATTTGTAAATTTTCCGCAACAAATTGGGACACTGATTCACCGATAGGACCGGCCTCTTCAGCTGCTCGCTGGATATGAACGAGGAATCGAGGGTTGGCGACTTCTAACAACGTCTTCTGACGATCCTGGGGATAAAGTGGATCTAATACGCTGACCGTTGCGCCGGCCTTCAGAGCTCCCATATATGCGACCACCAGGTCCACGCTGAATATTCGTTAGTATAGATCTTCCAAGACCAAGTTCAATTCCATGATGCGATTAACGAACCCCCGGTGAGCATAAACCATGACGACATCTCCGCGTTCGCATCCATTCGATACAAAGAAGTGGGCTAGCTGATTGGAGGTCTCGTTGATTTGTTTATAGGTGAATTGACGCTCGGGGCTTTGTTGACCCTTAGTTTCAACAACGCAGAGCCTCTCTGGGTGGGCAACCGCGTTGCGAGCAAAGATTTGGTGGATTGCTAATGGCGGAGGGGTAATCTGTTAGCTCTCCGAGATTCTAGACCATTAGAGCTCATACTAGAACTTACGTCCTTTGAAACCATTCCAATTCAGATCCCTTGTCGGGTCCGGTAATGGACTAGATGAATTCCCTGCCATTGTGTCTTTTTCTCCTCGAAGCATTGGATGAGGCTTGATTGCATGAAGTCAATGAAGCAGAACGAGTCACAGCCGATGCCGGCAGTACCAATGTACCCTAAGCCCTAGCAGGTTTAGTGAGGGGGGTGAGTCATGCCTGTGGGGTGAGTCATGATTATGTCAGCATATGGACCAGTTGGCGGAAACTGGAGAAGTATAAACATCCCGAGCTAACTGGGAATATCAGTCGACTGGTCTTGTTCATAGACTTGATTATGATTTAAAATCTCGTACAGACGAAAATGAATGGTTTTCCATTTACCGAGAGATTGCCGTGTGATAGAGGATTGTAGCGTATAACATGCCACTACAAGTTGCATATCTTTATCTCAAAATCAATGAACCCTGTAACATTTTGAACGTTTAATTCAAGTTCTTTAGGACAGACAACGAAGAAGTACTTTCTTGATATAATTAAGACCATGTGGAACACATAAAGCACCAATCAGAAAAAAGCTAAGAATGACGTTTGCTAGAGCGACGAGTAATACATCCATTTTACATGTGCAAAGACTTCATCTATATAACAAAATCAAGGCTCACCATACTTAAAGCAGAAATTCGCCCTTAGTCTTGGCCACCTGCTCGTCATAATAGGGCTGAAAAGCCAACCAGCCTTTCTCAGGACCGCCAACCTGCATAGCTGCGTAGGCTGCTTCATCGTCGTCGATGATCTTCTTCTCATAGCCCGCCGCAGAAGCGGCGTCTGCTAAGAGCTGAGCTTGACATGTTTTATCAAGACTTATAAACCAAAATGCTGCTTCGTCCACACTACCACCAACTGTCAGGAGGCCATGATTCTGAAGTATGGCAGCCTTGCCTTGTCCCAGGGCATTAACTATTCGCTGTCCCTCTTCTTTATCCAAAACAATGCCCTTGAAATCACGATAGACACCGTGGCTCTTATAGAATCGCAGCGCATCTTGCGTAATCATTTCGAGTTCTCGTCCAAAACAAGAGAATGCTTTGCCGGCAACACTGTGTGCATGGCAAGCGGCATGGACGTCCGGTCGGGCTTTGTGGATCTCAGAATGGATGGCAAATGCCGGTGCGTTGATGGGTTCGTCACCAACAACGACTAGCCCATCTTCATCGACTAGAATGAGATCGGATACCTTGATTAAGGCGAAATGGGCCGAAAGAGGGTTGATCCCTAAAAGAGTTAGTACCGCAGATTTGGTAACCGATGAACGATTGGATAGCCTCGATGTAGGCGAGTGGTTGTGGAGCAAGGGGATGAAAGAGATCCAAGATAATGAACGTCGAAATGGGAAAAACTTACAGAAATGGTCGGTGAGTATCGGGTCGCGCACTGAAATGTGACCAGCAACGCCTTCATCGAAGCCTCGGTCCGCAAAGATGCGGAAAGCTGCTGCTAAATGCTGCTTGCGGTACAGGCGCTCATGCTCCAGATTGTCAAACTTAGGATAACTGCGAATTTTCAAATCTCGGCCATCTTTCGTTTTACCGAGCACCTGAACTTGAGAAGGAGCTTCGAGCTTTGAACTATTGCCCACTGACGGGATAATCTTTGGCTCGGCGCTGGGGGTGAGCGAGACGTTTTCGACAACGGAGGGTGGTGCCATAATGATGAATTTGATGAGTGTGTGCTTTGTATAATGGTAGAATAGATGTTTGTTACATTAATAATCTCTATTCATATAACCGGCGCATGGTGCTCAACCATAATGCGGGGTTAAAGGGCTAGTCCAATAAGATTTGACGGATCTATAAGACTATCACGACTAGAAGTGGAGAACCACATTTCTGCGCACCTGTCGACAATCACGGGATCGGAATTTACATTATTGCATACATTTTATGCATTTTCCACTATTCTGTGGACTTGGCGAAAAGGCGAGACTCCAATAAATCTCCGCGAATGGACTCTTTGTCTTCGATATCGTGATGAAGACGACTACATGTACATTCAAATCTAGTATGATGTGAAAGTACATTAACTTGAGTCTTGAAAATATAGAAATAAGGACAAAGGACATCTCAACGTGTAGAATATTTCTACAAAAAAGATGTCAAATATCAACAACTCAGATGGAGGCAAATATACTTTAAATACTAGTAATAGTATATTAAGCTTATAGTAAGCAAGCCTCAGAAGGACCGACCCCATTTCATCGGCATTACAACAAAGTACTAACATCTAAAGACCTAACGACGTCGGTTTGGAAACGCTTTGTAATAAACATGTTGGCCTTTCTGTCGAAAACCTTCATGTCCTAGTGCCATAGCTTCGTCAAAACTTCTCATCGTCAGGACATCAACTCGAATATCGTACTTTTCAAGTCGTCTTGCCATAGGCTTCGCAATTGCCAAAAAGCGCTTTTTCGTCTCCGCGATATGATCATTCTTCAACGCAAGTAGCTGCGTCAATCCTAGTTGTGCCTTACCCAAAATTGAATAAAGCTGCAGCAGGTGCGGGATCTCACTCTCATATGCATTCAATACTTCAATGATTGACTGCAAAGTGGGGATAGACATATTGTCAAACAGACGCAATGCAGCCATGCCATTCCGAGGACTAATCCATAAGAACCAGCGTCGAAGAGCATCAAGCCCGGCAGTAGACAGTTTACCAGGAAAACCTGCCCCAAGGTAAAGTGCTTCAAGTCGATCGTAATGATGCCGTCTTTCGTAGATACCATCGCCATCATCAACCTCGTAGAGACCTAGCCAGACTCGTCTCCAGAGCTGAACAACCTCATTTTGAATCTCAATGCGGAATGACTCTTCGGCTGATTTTTCATCTTCAGAATTGCAAGTGTATTGAGGGGGGCAGTCATCATAGTTGGTGGTGGTGGTAGAGTGATCCTTGGGTCCAACAACTCTAAAGGTGTAGCATGTTTTCTTGGCCGTTTGTTTTTTGATGGATACCGGTGGAGTGAAATGGAAAAACTCCAAGATCTTTCGAAACATTCGCCGACCTCTTCCAGGCTTCATTGTAGTCGCTCAAGTATTAAATAGACGTATAATGAGAATAGTAGTTCGTTTTAGCTGTGGATTAAGCGTCTTGGGCATCTGTGTTGGCAGTTCTTGCTTTTAATACAAGACTCGAAAATATGTTGTAACAATGGCGTCGGTCCATGGAAATAAGACTCCGGTATGAAGCATCATCACTACATGTGTCTAAGAGACGGATGCTGCCGGCATCTATTCTACTGCAGCGTCCATCATTGTCTATCTTTCTTGCTGTCCACCATCGTTATGTTTAAGTGGATTAGAGCAATAATAATATTTGAAGTTCATGATCAAGGTTTGACAAATGTCTCCATATAATGGAAATTTTGAATTGAAATTTCTTAAATATACAATTCAAAGATTTTCAAATCCGACGTGGCCCTTAGGGTTCATCGGTTGCTCTTTTAAGACAACTGGTACCTACAGTAAAAGAAACTAAACGCCAAAAATATTGTTTCTATTTTGAAGCTTAATAAAAATGATTGTTTACATCTACATCATCAAATCACTTTCGGTGATGTCCGGGTGACGGCAGTCTGACGGCGAACCACTAGTTCACGGCATGCCCGGGGCCCTCTGGCTCCTTACATGTCATGGGAAGAAGATGTCGATACTTCATAAATCCCTATTGAGAAAACATATTCACTCATTGACATAAAATTAGGCCACATTCTCCAGTCTTGAAATATTTGGTTTGAAAAATGGAGGTCACCTGAGGTATACCCGATGCTGCTGCCACTCTATGAAACTCCAGAGATTTAGAAAAGCTCCAAGTCTCAATAAGCGAATAATTTTCATGATTAAATCTCTCATTCCACAGTGACTATCTCATGTAAGCCAACTAAAGGTGTGGAACTGTACTTCTAAAGCCAAGCGTCAGAGAACATTGGCAACAGAGCTAGAAGGTTTGAAAATTCGAGACGCCATGCTGTTCGGCTCAGACAGCAAAGCAAAAGCATTATGTACTTCATAACCACCTAGGTACTATTTAGTAAATCTGAGAATTGGCATCGATCTGTAATTTCCGTGCTCAACCATACAAGGAACTTTAAGCCAATATGTACGTACCTAGGGCTATTGATGACTTCATCGTATTGCGTATGTCATACCTGCCCTTGGCATTGCGATCAGTTACTCACGGCGTTGTACGGACTGAGTCAGAATCTGCAACTCACCTAATCCGACATAATTATCTTCTCTGCCAGTCCAAGGAGACTTCAAGCTGAATCGCTGCTCTCTTGACAATTTCGAGCACCTGCGACTGTTATGCTAGTCCTGGCGATCAACCACCCAAGGCTTGGCAGAATGCTCTGCACAGACGATATGTTTGACATAACATGCATCTAAGTTGCCCGTGTATTACAAATCTCTATTTATATTTTAGCGAGGGGGCTTATCATTATTTTGCATGTATAAGAATCCATTGTGAATGGGGCTTCTATTACCAAGTTCTTGTCGAGGGCCAGCATTTTCAAATGGGAAACTAGGAAAAGGCAGCCATTAACCCGGTAGGTACTCTACTCTAAACTTATCACTACAGGACGCAAAAACGAAGTACATGTACAACAATGGAAGATATCAATATTTCTTCTCGGCCAGATCAATCGATGAATTTGAGCTCTATATCAACAACCAATCCATCATCCAATGACGATGAGATAAATAACACCGGTGTTTCAAGTCCCTTATCAGAGCAAAAAATGCATGCGTCTGGCCACAAAGGAGAGGAATGGGCACAAATAGAACGTTTGATTTCGCGGATGTTTGGAAGTGAGCGGAAAACAAACCCCGAAGAAGAGAAAACACGGTATTCTGGAGTCGTATGGAAATCTCTTACAGTCAAGGGGATTGGACTTGGGGCCGCTTTTCAGCCTACTAATGGTGACATGTTGCTTAGTATTCCAAGACTTGTGAAAAAGTTGTTCACTGGGGGCCGGAGAGGGACGAGAGTAGCAAAGCCGGAGCTTCGCGCTATTTTGGATGGCTTCACGGTATGATATGATGTGCTACTTTTTAACCCCTACGCGTGAGTATCTAATGACAGAATCTCAGGGCTGTGTTCGACCGGGAGAGATGTTGCTTGTTCTTGGTCGGCCTGGCTCAGGGTGTTCATCTTTTTTGAAAGTGATTGGCAATCAACGTTCATTACGGAGGAACTGACTCGGAGACAATGGCAAAAAAGTACCATTCTGAAGGTAAGCCATCGCTCAATATTGGTGATATAAAATCTAATCTTTTAGTTTTGTACAATCCGGAGGATGATCTTCACTATGCTACCCTGACGGTTCGAGATACTTTACTTTTTGCTCTCAAATCTCGCACTCCAGACAAACCCTCACGCATTCCGGGTGAGAGTCGCGACGAATATCAAAAAACCTTTCTTACTGCAATTTCTAAATTGTTCTGGATCGAACATGCCATGGGAACAAAAGTTGGCAACGAGCATATTCGAGGCATTTCAGGCGGGTAGGTTGTCCCCCAAAATATGATGGCCATTGATTAACATTCCCCATGAACAAAGAGAGAGAAAGCGCGTTTCGATTGGAGAGGCCATGGTGACAAAAGCCAGTACTCAGTGTTGAGATAACTCAACGAGGGGTCTAGATTCTAGTACTGCGCTTGAGTATGTCCAGAGTCTACGCAGTTTAGCAGACACTGCCCATGTTTCGACACTAGTGGCTCTTTACCAGGCATCCGAAAGCCTATTTAATCTCTTTGACAAGGTCATACTCATCGAAGACGGAAAATGCGCATTCTTTGGTCGAACAGAGGACGCAAAGGAATATTTCGAAAGACTGGGTTTCGAAAGCCCACCTCGATGGACAACGCCGGACTTTTTGACATCTGTTAGTGACAAGAACGCAAGACGTATTAGATCTGGGTGTGAAAGCCGAGTTCCTCGCACTGCAGAAGAGTTTCAGGCCACATACCGAAGGAGCGATGCATATAAGGCCACATTTGCAGATATTGAAGATTTCGAGAATGAACTCAAATCTCAAGAGCACGAAAGGGAACTCGCCAGAAGAAACATGACAACGAAGAACTTCACGATACCATTTTGGAAACAGGTTTCTATTTTTACTCATCGTCAGTTGCTCGTCATCCTTGGTGATCAAGCAGCCCTAGCGGGGAAATGGGGCGTAATAATCTTTCAAGCTTTAATTGTGGGAAGTCTGTTCTATGATCTCCCAGATACAAGGTATATGACAGTTATGAAACGTATGAATTTATGATACTAAAAATTCTGCAGCTCCGGCATTTTCACTCGAGGAGATGTCATGTTTTTCATCCTGTTATTCAACGCTCTACTCGCCCTTGCGGAGTTGACAGCTGCTTTTGAAAGTCGACCAATTCTGATGAAGCACAAGAGCTTGTAAGTGCAGAATTACAATTTGAGAAGATTCAAACTTCCATATTCTGATTGAGTCTAGTTCTTTCTATCGCCCAGCGGCATATGCTCTCGGTCAGGTAGTTGTGGATGTACCATTAGTGTTGATTCAAGTTGTCTTATTCAACGAGGTAGTATACTTGTAGGTCTTTCAAAAGCCGCACTGGTATTTGAAACTAAGGAAAATCATTGCAGCATGGCAAATCTTGCACGAGCTCCATCTCAATTCTTTATCAACTTTCTTTTTACTTTCGTACTAACTATGACAATGTATTCATTCTTTCGTGCCGCAGGGGCACTTTGTGCATCCTTGGATATTGGTAAGAATATCATGATTTTTCATTACTAACGTTTCAAGCACTGATATTTTATTGGCCTAGCCACCCGTATTACTGGTGTCTCTATTCAAGCATTAATCGTATATACCGGTATTATAACTATTCTTCAACTGTGGACGAAGAACCATACTAATTTGGGTTTTTTTTTCAGGCTATCTGATTCCGCCCTGGAAGATGCACCCGTGGCTAAAATGGCTCATTTGGATCAACCCGGTTCAGTATACCTTCGAGGCCTTAATGGCCAATGAGTTTCATGATCTTTCAATTAAATGCGAGCCTCCTTACCTTGTTCCCGCAGGACCAAATGCAAAGTCCGGCCATCAAACCTGCGCCCTTCAAGGAAGCGCACCTAACCAAGTGATTGTTCAAGGGTCTGACTACATAAAAACTGCATATACATACTCTCGAGCACATTTGTGGCGAAACTTGGGAATTCTTGTCGCTTGGTTTATATTCTTCGTCTTATTGACAATGATCGGTATGGAAATCCAGAAGTCCGACAAGGGAGGCAGCTCAGTCACAGTCTTCAAACGAGGAGAAGTCTCAAAGTCAGTTGAAAATGCTATCGAGCTTATCGGCCCTCCAATAGATGAAGAATCTGTGGAGAAAGAAGTACCATCTCCAGACTCAACAGACGAGGGCTCGGGTAGAGACGTTCAGAAAGTCGCCAAAAGCGCGTCGGTACTTACGTGGCAGAATGTGAATTATACTATACCTTACAAAAATGGACGGAGGACTCTCTTACAGAATGTCAGTAGATATGTAAAGCCAAGTCGGCTTACAGCATTGATGGGTGCATCTGGTGCAGATAATTCTTTATGATAAGGCTTTGAGATTATTTCAATGATAACATTGCTCAATACGCTGACTTGAGCAGAAAGACTGCACTCCCGAATGCACTGGCTCAGCGAATTAATTATGGGATCATTACCGGGGTCTTTCTGGTGGACGGAAAGTAAGTAGCCTTGTCCTTGAGGGAGATCTATGACCTGGGAGTCATATGAAAGACAGCTCTGACAATTCTAGCCATCTGCCAAAGAGCTTCCAACGTGCGACGGGTTTCGCCGAGCAAGTGGACATTCATGAGCCCACAGCGACAGTTCGGGAATCACTGCGATTTTCGGCTCTACTGAGGCAACCAAAAAAAATCCAATGCAGGAGAAGTATGATTATTGTGAGAAGGTGATGGATCTTTTGGAAATGAGATCCATTGCTGGTGCTACAATTGGCTACATGAGCTCAGGACTAAATCAAGAGCAACGCAAGCGACTAACCATTGCAGTGGAACTGGCCAGTAAGCCCGAGCTGCTACTTTTTCTGGATGAGCCAACTTCAGGACTCGACTCTTTAGCAGCATTCAATATCATTGGATTCCTGCGAAAGCTTGCAGATGCAGAACAGGCCATTCTCTGCACGATTCATCAACCGTCAGCTGTTCTATTTGAACAATTTGACGAACTAATTCTCCTACAGTCTGGTGGGCGGGTAGTTTACAATGGTCCTCTAGGGTCCGACTCACGTACCCTAATAAAGTACTTCGAAACAAAAGGGGGGATGAAATGCTCACTGCACGCAAATCCAGCGGAGGTAGGTCTCTTACTTCCAAAAATTTGATGCCCCGGGTACGTGTGCTTTTCTGATGTGATGCACCTAGTACATGCTCGAGGTTATTGGAGCCGGAAATCCAGATTATAAAGGCCAGGACTGGGGTGATGTATGGGAACATTCACAGGAGTCGAAAAATATTTCCAATCAGCTGAGGGATATTATTGGCTCTCGCCGCAAAAGGCAGCTTGAAGCGATTAACGAAGATCGTGAATATGCCATGCCTCTCCATGTCCAGATAACGACTGTGACCAAGCGAAGATTCATAGCTTATTGGAGGAATCCCGAATATATCAAAGTTTGTTGTTTATCGCTAATTCTATTAACAATAGAGTCATACTAACCATGGGAATAGGGGAAGTTCATGCTGCACATAATCACTGGGCTTTCCAATGCTTTTACGTTTTGGCATCTGGGCAACAGCTCAATTGATATGCAATCGAGGCTCCTTTCAATCTTTATGACCTTGACAATTTCACCTCCACTCATCCAGCAATTGCAGCCACAATATCTACATAGTCGGAGGCTTTATCAGTCTCGCGAGTCCAACTCCAAGATTTATTCGTGGACTGCATTTGTTGTAAGCAGTATTCTGCCGGAACTTCCGTATTCCATCGTCTCGGGATCTATTTACTTCAACTGTTGGTAAGTAAGAGATTAAGATAATATTGTCAGGACTATTGTTAACCAAAGAAAATTACGCACTTTTGTAGGTACTGGGGAATCGGTTTCCCTCGAGACTCGTTTACCTCTGGCTACGCTTGGATGATGTTAATGTTGTTTGAATGCTTCTACGTTGGCTTTGGGCAATTTATTGCAGCATTTTCACCAAATGAGCCGTTCGCATCGCTGCTGGTTCCAGCTTTCTTTACATTTACAACTTCGTTCTGTGGTGTTGTTGTGCCATATATTGCCCTTCCTCATTTCTGGCAATCGTGGATGTACTGGCTTACACCTTTCCACTATTTCCTTGAAGGCCTCCTAGATGTGGTAACCCACAACATCCCTATTCGATGTGTTGAAAGGGAGGAGGCACATTTCAGTCCCCCTTCTGGCTTGACTTGCGAAGAATATGCGAAGACTTATATCGAAGCATCTGGGGGTTATGTTCGTGAGGCAGGGGGTGGAATGTGTGCCTTTTGCCAATTCTCGACTGGAGATGAGTTTGTAAGTGATTCTCATAATTTCATATTCTTCAAAGGCAATAATCTGTTCCTAACTGCATGTCCCCCTCAGGCTGCCAGTTTGAACGTCTTCTACACCCACAAATGGCGGGATTATGTGAGCATGCTTAAATAAATCCGGTTATGCCAGCGGTTGATCCTAACCTTTTAGGGAGTCTTCTGCGCCTACGTCGTCTTCAATTTTATCGTTGTGTTCGCATTCTCTTGGTTGTATTTCCATGGGGTTCGGAATATGAAACGGTGGTTCAGTGTGCGCAAGGCAAAACATATTGCACATGCATCAGTCTAGGATGGTCTCGGGGAGCCAAAGACATTTCTTTGCATATTTTAGTCTCAAACCAAATGTTCCAAGCCATGAAGAGGCAGAATCGTTGAAGAGCGTAGACTAGTACTAGGACAGCACACATGTGCACACATATAAAGCGTAGGGTCAGCTCCTCCGCCGAAAGCTAAAAAGGCTTGGCACTCGACTCCTCATCCATCTTTGCTCCGCCCCCATTTCCCCATTCATCATTCCCTTTTTTCCCCGGCGCGCTGATCGCTCGTGCCTGCCAGATTACTTGCCAAAAAAAAAAAAAGCTGTTCATGGGCTTCTGTCATGCAGTCATTAATTGCTTAAATCCCATGCCAATTAACCTCTCCCACGCGCCTTTTCTTACTTACACACCCCCACTTCTGACCAACATTGCCGACCATGAAGGAAGAGAGCCAGAGAGAAGCGTCTGAAGATGCACATGACGACCAGTCGAACTCGAGATCCGGCGCTAACCAATCTTCCAAGGATCGCAAATGTCAATATTGCAGCCAAGCGTTTACCTCTTCGTCACTGGGCCGTCATTTAGACCAGTTCCTCTTCAAGAAGAAGCCTGATGGAGTTCACGATGTGGAGGAAATTCGTCGCATTCGGAGCGGGATCACTCGTCGGCAGGCCCGCACAAATTCCGGTAGACGCGACGAAAGCCCTGATGGTGACCCGAGAAAAGGTTCATCCGATCCCTACACAGCTGGAGATTCAGCCTCCAAAGCACGGGAAGCTCCGCCGCGCATGATGTTCAACACACCCACCTGGCATGCAACTGGCGTCATCAACGATATTCCCAATCCGAGTCGCATGCTTGATGGCCCGCGGATTATGCCACCGCAGTCTCGATCGGGATCTTTACAGCTACCGGATTATGCGAGTCGCGGCGCCAATTCCAACAACCCGGATACCATGAAAGCGCTCGAGCTGGCGCTACATGAGGTGCTCGACAATATTAAAGCTGCAACGTAAGCGACTCTGTGTCTCCCTCCTCTAGCCCTACGTGATGGTCCCATGCAACTTCACAATGCCTAACGATTAATATTTAGTTCACGATTTCGACCTCGGCTATCTCCCTTCGAGTTCGATATTCAAGCTCAAACGTTTCCGTCTCTTTGCCTCCATTTTCTCCCCCCACCACCGAGTCTGTTCGCTTCTCACCCTTTCCCCTCACCCGACTCATTCCCACTTCAAGCTCCTAGCGTCGAGCATCTTGACATTGTTCGGCAAGCACTCCGAGCCAAGATTGCACAATGGAGATCAGACCAAATCACAGGGGATCCTGGCGCTCACGCGAAACATATGGGGGCTACTCTGGATCAGAACATGATTTATCGGACTGCACAGCAACATGAGGAAATAGGACTGCGGCACCTGGAACTGGCTTTCAGCCACTGGAATATGCTTCCACAGGAGGCCCGCCGCGAGGCGTGGTTGCTGGAAATGACTCGCGCGTTTGCTCGCGAAGTTGATACACGGAAGTCTGTGGATGAACGCTTGGCTAGGGTCCAGCAGGAAGCAAATCAACTTCGAACGCAGGTGGAGCGTCTGGGGTCATGTCAATGGCCACGAGAATTTGCTCTTTTCCCGCCTGATACACTTCCGCTTTCACGGGATGCGACTCGAGAATTAGATGCAAAACAAAGCCAAATTAGTCCTGATTCCACTCGGTGGGACTACGATCACGTTGTTTCCAAGTGGAAGCGCGTCGTCATGCATGACAAAGGGATGGGCCGTATTGGAGTGGGCTACGCTGCTGGTAGCACGCTGGTCGACTCAGATAACAGCCAGCAGCTACAAAGTCCCGATCTCCGACCCCCTCGACCAGGTGAAGATACTTCGTCTCATCCGAATCGCCTACGGCCTCTACAAACCATCGCGATGAGCCCGGATGCAAATACCGCTTCTACCCCTGCCTCCTCAGCAAATTATGCCTCTCCGTATTCGCATGCAGATACCCGGAGCCCACCAGGCGGCAACGCTGGAGCCCCACAGGCTAAACGTCCCCGTCTAATGAATGGATCTGACGGCCCAGCTGCGCCATCCTCCGATTCAGCTCCTTCCTCAGCCAAGCCGACTGGTCCCTGGCCTAATTCCTCCACCCCAATTCTTTCTAATTTGGCTGCGCCTTCTGGGCAAACACCTCCTCCCTCTACTAGGGGATAATGCGTCTTTGGGCATTTGCTTTTGAAATCTGCATTGCGAGAAGCCAACTCTTGATAAACCAATAACCATGATTGGATGGCAAGCTTCTAAATACCCGTTGTACATTTATCGAACATACAAAGACGTGCATCCTATTATATGTATAATCATGATCTGTTCCACTCAAGCTTGGTCCTTTGAAACCCCGGTGGTTTGCTTATGCCAAAAGGCCGGCAGGTAAGCTATAATTGAGCTAGTGATGTTAATGAAAGTAGTTGTTAAGCTGCTAGAACACAGATCCGAGGAATAAATTTAAACAGGACTAGATCAAATATAAATAGGCTTTCAAATGGTCAAATTGGAGTCGAACTTTTCAATGATGTATACATGTGCATACTATGTAGTAGAGACGAAGAAGAAAAGGCCAGAATAAGATCGACCACTAGATATGGTCTGACCGCCTTTGACGCGGGGGCAGTGTTTACTTGTTTTTCTCCCCACCATCCAGATCAACGACGAAAAGGAAAAAAGACATTCGAGAAAGCACAATTCTGGGCGTGGGGCATTTAAGGATTCTTGGAATAAATTTTCAATCTTAGAAATCTGTCCAGCAAGTAAAAATGTACGTCTCATTTGAATTTACATCCCTGACCCTTCTCCTTACATCCTTACATTACCCTTTCATCCTCCTTCATTTGCTCCAATTCAATTCACCTCCAACCCTCCCCGTCCCATGAAACTTTGCTAAGCAATTTGGAATTAGAACCAGATAGTACCGTTTGCCCACCATGGAGAACTACCAAAAAATTGAGAAAATCGGTGAAGGTACGTGTTGTTGACGCGGTTGTGTGGCCCCATCACTCCCAAATTTGTTCATGCCCAACTCACGCGTCAATTGTTCCTCCTAGGTACCTACGGTGTCGTTTACAAGGCCAGAGAACTTAACCATCCCAACCGAATTGTCGCATTAAAGAAGATCCGTCTCGAAGCCGAAGATGAGGGTGTCCCTAGTACCGCCATCCGCGAGATCTCCCTCCTCAAAGAAATGAAGGACCCCAACATCGTCCAATTGTTCAATATCGTCCACGCCGATGGCCACAAGCTTTATCTTGTCTTTGAATACCTTGACCTCGATCTGAAAAAATACATGGAGGCTCTACCCGTGAGCGAGGGTGGACGTGGCAAGGCTCTCCCGGACGGCTCGATGATGGGTGCAGACCTGGGACTTGGCGACGCCATGGTGAAGAAATTCATGGCTCAGCTTGTCGAGGGTGTTCGCTATTGCCACAGTCACCGTATTCTGCACCGCGATCTGAAGCCACAGAACTTACTTATCAACCGTGAGGGTAACCTCAAGTTGGCTGATTTTGGTCTTGCCCGAGCATTTGGTGTCCCATTGCGAACCTACACTCACGAGGTTTGTTATGCCCCGTGCTAGAACGAAAAGGGGGTGGAAGAATCAATCGCTAAATTCTGGTTTCTTATAGGTTGTTACACTGTGGTATCGCGCTCCCGAGATTCTTCTCGGTGGCCGCCAATATTCAACTGGTGTTGACATGTGGTCTATCGGCGCTATCTTCGCTGAGATGTGCACTCGCAAGCCGCTGTTCCCCGGTGACTCCGAGATTGATGAAATTTTCAAGATCTTCCGGTCTGTGTTGCCCAGTTTGATTCTATCATTGACGTCCTGGACACTAACATTGCTACAGAGTTCTTGGTACTCCCGACGAAGAGGCCTGGCCCGGTGTCACCTCGTTCCCCGACTACAAAGCCACCTTCCCCAAGTGGAAGCGCCCGGATGTACCTCTTGTTGCAGGTCTGGAGGAAGCAGGCCTTGCGCTTTTGGAGGCTCTTCTCGAATATGACCCTGCGCACCGACTTTCCGCCAAGCAGGCCTGCATGCACCCCTACTTCCGACATGGGAGTTCCCACTACTCAGGCCGTGGTGTCGGAGCCCCGCGCAATGGGACTCACTAAATGATCTTATGTCGAATTATTTCTTTGATTCTTATTTCATTCCTGTAACCTTCTTCACGGCGGGTGGCCACCTAAAGGGGCTCCCGGGGGACATGTCTTTCATTGTTTTTTTTTGTACCTGGCGTTCATCGGGGACTGAGCAGGGCAGGCTTACTATCACCAGTTGCTTTTAGTCAATGCAAGGCGTACATACCCATTTCAGACATTCATTTCGTGTTTTAAAGTTTCTTTATGCATTGCCCAGGTGGCATCACGAGATTCTAGAAAGTAACATTACCATGGCATCGGGATCTCATGCTCAGCCCTGTCAGCCTCAAATTCCTGGTGAAACGTGTTTATTTCCAGGCATCACTAACCTCACATTGTAGATGATTAAATTATGAATCATCTTCAGCTATGGCCTATCTACCAATGAGAATCCTAATCTACCAACAATACTACTTCCAGATAGTAAGCAATATGTCCCGGATATTACCTACTATATCTCGTAGTCCCCAGTTCCCGTCGGAGCTGAACCATGGGGCACCACGCGAACTTACTGTAACTCCATGTTTATTCTTAGACACCAACCTCCATCCTTCCCAAGCTTATCCATGCCATCCCATAATAACTTCCACTAAGATAATTGGGGGCCAATTTCTTTTTGATCCTGGATGCCGGTTGTTTGACTCACGAACAGGACAAGTGGTAATTTGAAATGAATCTAGAAAAAAAAGCGGATCAGCTGAATGGGAAGAATGGGGACTTATTGGGGGCCATGAGCGGGCTTGGCCTACCGCACCTGTTCATTCGCGGGGCCCACGGGTCTAACGCACGCCCCTGCAGCCTTACAATGCAAGAAAACAGGCCTGAGTGGTCGAATCCCGTATGCGTTGGTGTACGCGAGTGTCTCGGCGCCGGCGAAGTCGTGGCGGAGGTCATGCAAAGTAGCGTGATTCATGGAGAAGAAAGCGTTGGAAATACTCCGCACTCTCCTCTGTTCCTTCTCCCGTGTATAAAGGCGTGGACCGCCTACTCTGTACCCTGTCGGACTTTTAATTTTCTCCTAGAATCGTCGCTGTTCTTCGAAGTGGTCATTGCGATATAACGACTGAAAAAAGATAAGGTCCCACCTTGTCAGAAACTCTTATATTAAGATTCTTGGACACCCTGAAACGAAAAACTAGCTCAGGAGACAGAGAGAATTGCTTTCTCATAGTCATCATGGAGTTCGAAGATGAAATGTACATGGGTGGTGGTGCCGCTTCTTCTCGGTCTAACAGCCGGCCTCCGCACCGGTCGCGTTGTCAAGCCCCGCAGGAATCTGTGAAGCAATTCTGGGAACAGTTTAACACCAAGTACCCTGGGAAAGTGTACACAGTGCTGCCGGACAATCCCTATGCTCGGACTCGGGCGAAGCGGGTGCCCAACGGTGTCGTCCAGGGCCATGAGGCTGTTAAATCATACGAGCAGGCTAAGCGAGAGTGTCTGAAGTCTGTTGATCGAATTGTGAAGGAGTGCCAGCGGGTGAATCAGAAATATACGGATCCTCATTTCGATATCGAGTTAGATCTGAAATCAGGTCGGAAGAACTATCTCTATGGCCTGAATCAGACAAATGAGGAGATGAGACCGCGGGGAGTAAAGAGAGTGACGGTAAGTCGCGATAGGGCGTTTTATCAGCCCACAATCCTGAAATTCAATCACGAGCGACGTGCTAACGTGACGCCTAGGAAATCTTTGAGAACCCCCAGTTCTACGTTAATGGACCGACTGCATCTGATGTTCGTCAAGGCTATGATGGGGATTGTTGGCTCATGGCGGCGCTGTGCACCATGGGTAACAAGTTAGAATTGATCGAGAGGATTTGTGTCGCTCGTAATGAGATCGTTGGTATCTATGGTTTCGTCTTTTACCGCGGTAAGTTTGAATGGCCCCACGTGTATAGGGATTTTGGAATATCAAGCTGACCAAACCTAGACGGCGAATGGCAACAGTGCATAGTAGATGACAAACTGTATCTTCGTGCTGCGGATTACGATGAATCGGTTGATGAACGTCCTCTCTGGGATGATATTAACGGCACAGATGCGGAAGAAGAGTACCGACGAGTCTGGCAGACAGGCTCACGGGCGCTTTACTTCGCGCAATGCGTGGACCCGAATGAGACTTGGCTACCTTTACTAGAAAAGGCGTTTGCCAAGGCTCATGGAGATTACTCTGCTATTGAGGGTGGCTTTGTCGGTGAAGCTATCGAAGATTTAACAGGGGGTGTCACTTCGGAGATCCTTTCAAACGATATCCTCGATAAAGATCGCTTTTGGAATGAGGAGTTGATGAAAGTCAACAAAGAATTCCTATTTGGTTGTGGTTGTGGCATGTTTTCAAACTGGTTGGATCCCAAGTATAAGGGCCCCCCACGAGACCGAAAGGGAATCTCAGAGAACCATTCCTATTCGATCATGGAAGCTCGAGAAATCAAAGGATATCGCTTGCTTCGGCTTCGGTAAGCTTTACCCCCTACGACTTGATAGCAAATTCTTACTGATTCATTCAGAAACCCATGGGGTAAAAAGGAATGGCATGGTGACTGGGGTGATGGATCTTCTCAATGGACGGCAGAGTGGATGGAGTTGCTCGGTCATAAATTTGGAAATGACGGGGTAAGTTAATATGGCTACTGTGGACAGACCCAGAATACTGACCGTCATATAGTTCTTCTGGATCTCATACAAGGATCTTCTTCGAAAATATCAGCATTTCGACCGCACACGTCTCTTCGGGCCTGAGTGGACTATCACACAACAATGGACAACACTGAATGTCCCTTGGTCTGCCGACTATCATAGCACCAAATTTATGATGAATGTGACTCAGAGTGGTCCGGTAGTCATCGTTTTATCCCAGGTATGTGAACCCGCTTCTCTCTCTTCGAACATTACTAACAGAAGAAAAAGCTTGATGCCCGGTACTTCCAAGGACTTGCTGGTGAATACAGCTTTGTGCTCAAGTTCCGTGTCCAGAAAGACGGTGAAGAGGAATACATGATTCGCAGTCATAGCAGCCACTTCATGGGCCGGTCTGTCAATGCCGAGATCAACCTCGAGCCTGGCCGATACCAAGTTCTCACGAAGATCACCGCATTCCGAGACGAAGATGTCGAGCCAACTGATGAGATTGTCCGCCGTCTTGCATCTGTCCGAAGGGAGAAACTCGTTCAAGTCGGTCTTTCTTATGATCTAGCTCACGCGAAGGGTCTAGTGAGAGAGACTGAACAAGAGCGAAAGGAGAAGGAGCACCGAAAAGCATATGAACGCAAGAAGCTTCGTGAAGAAACGAAGAGAAGGCTACAGAAGGAGTACATCCGTGACCGTAAAATGGCCGCGAGAGAACAACGCATGGATGCCCGTCGTTCCGGCCCAATCCCCAATGGCGCACCTCGTGGTCCTATCCCGAGTCAAATCCTGGCTGAAAAGCCCACCGCGTCGCCTACAGAAAGTCTCTCCAGCGATGGCAGCGATTTTAAGCCCAGCGTAAATGGCTCTGTCCCAACTATACAATTTAATGGACTCAATGGTTTACACGCTCGCCATGCATCAACTGGCTCCCACCGAAGACGAACTGAGTCGCCGCGACCAAGTCTTAATACTCGCCTCGCGACAGACATGTTGGAAATAAGTGATATCGAATGGCTAGAGGGCTTTGAATTTGACAGTGACCTCGATATGCCCCCAGAGGATGCAGAACACAAATCACGCAGTCCAATGCCCAAAATCGAGGGACCTGCTGCTGATCCTTGGAATGCTGTCTGTGTGGTTGGTCTGCGAGTTTACTCGAAGGACCCGAAACTCAGCCTGGAGGTAATACAACCGATACCAGAGGACGAAACTGAAGCTCCCCTGGATATGGATGATCCAGCTGCATCTGCGACGATTGAGAAGTCATTTTGGAACCACATGGTAATCTAGATTGTGAATATGTATAGCACCATACATTTGAAGCCGAAAATTATTGTGTACCGTTGCATGTAATTATAGCTGAAGCATGTTTTGATATTTTAGTTCCATATCACACACTCAATATGTCAACTTCCTTTATTTGATCTCAAGTATTATTGTACCAGGTGAAAAATGATTTTGATTTTCTTGTATAAAATTTCCATCTGTTGTTCTACATGCTGGATAGCAACGGCCACACGTCACGTGAAACCCGGTACTGGTATTGGCCATATCAGCGTCCCGAGTCAACAACCTGAATTCATGGCGTTATGCGCGTTTTTCATTTCAATTCACGAGCGGGTGTTTGTCTGTCGAGGCATGTTAGACTAAATTCACATACACGCCTCGCCAAAGGCAGATTTCTGTCGAGTTGCCGCGATGAAGCATTTTCACTCCCCGTGGGAAACAATGGGCTTGTGTCAATAAGGTTGGCTTATTCTACGCAAAATGATGATGAATATCCCTCTGATATGTGACATACAGTGTAACAAAGCCAGATGATATTTCCAACGACCCATCGTTGGAGTCAAGGGTGATTCTTTATCTTCCACCAGGTCCTATCTTCAAGGGATTCAACGGCAGCGAGCCAGTCCAAAATGAAGTGGATTCTGATATTTGGGCCAATTCAATAAATGCTACAGGATCTAGCTCATTAATATCTAAGAGCACGTCTCCACAACATGCGCTAGCTTGCATGACCTCTTCGACGGTAGTGACGGTGAATTATCGTCTCGGCCTGTCACAGGAAGGAAATCATGCATCCCCAGAGACAGAATCAGAATCAGAACCCTATGCAGTTGAATTCCACAAATACCCCACCCCAGTGCATGATACACTCATGGGATTTGACTGGATCCAAACTCATCTCAAACCCACACAATTCGGAGTCTTCGGCTCACATATTGGTGGATCATTAGCACTTATGCTAGCACTTACAGAAGCCCAATCACTACATGGTATCGCCGCCCTCGAACCAATTTGCGACTGGCCCAGCCTCGATGATTACTGTATAGGTGCAAGTGCCAATAGTACAGATCCCCAAGACACGGGAAACAAAAGATACAAGAGACCAGCCAAACAAAAAGGGCCCGCGCCGCCAGATCTGGTTCCACTCCTCGAAGCGCGGGAGAAATATTTCACCTCGTTTGAGCGGTGTTTTGATGCTTTTGCTTCGCCGATTCTGTTTCTTCGCTCTGCGGGCCGTGATGCTGAGAAACTTTTTCCTCGGTATTTAACCGGTCCTAACCATCCGATTCCTGTCCTAGAAGATGGCTTAAACCCCACATCTACGGCGCGGCAGAGTGGTTCAAATGGAAGGTCTAGTGAGAATGATTATCTTGATGCTGAAATAGGCAGTAATTTGAGTTCTTCAGAATCGCATGTACCTGTTCGTCGGCGGAAGGCGCTCTCTCGATGGCCGCCTTATGGATTGGATTATGGATTGAGTAGTAAGACTTGGTCGGGGCCTGATGATGGAATTGGTAGACTACAGATCACTTTGCCGTGGGTGAAAATCTTTTTACGGAATGGCTCGTTGGAACAGAATGCGAGTAATAAGGATTTACCCGCTAAGCGTACGGTTCTGGATCACCAGGGTGAAGAAATGGCCTCTGTTATGCGAAGAGCGTGCTTTTGGGGCCGGGAGAAAGGGTTCGGAGAACAGAGGGTAACTCTTGGAAAGGTGGATGAGAATTTGGGGCGAGAAGTGAAGGAATATTTTGATGTAGTATTTGACGAAACAAACAGCGATTTATAGATTTTGAGTCTATCATGTTAATATACCAAGATATCACTGCTGAGGTCTCATGAAATCTCAGTCGTTCAAACAAGCTACTTGGCTTCTCCTTCCAGTAATCTGGTACATGGTACTAGTCCGAGGAAGGGTTGCAGGTCTTCACTGCTTTAAGCCGAATTGACTGGTTGCACCCTATACACAAGACCCTCGTTGGGGCCCGCCTGACCCTTGCACAAAAGATCCCATCCGTTTGAGATGCCATTGGGACCAGCCACACCTTGGCCCCAGATGAGCTCTAGTCCAGGTGCACACTCGTGGCGATGATTCACCATGTCTAATTGGCTATCGAGTAACTTACTGAAGAATTTCTCCAATCCCAGAAATTCGATCGCAGTATCCTCAATTCCGGAAGTATTATACTGGACCTTGCCAAGATCAATCATTGACTGTTGAGAGGCGTGACTCTCTTCAGGAGTGTAGACCTATGATTTCAAGGAATTCAATGTCAGTTTGGACGACGAGAACGATCAAAATCTCATCAAATGAGATTGTGAGGCTTACCTTTTGCTGGCTTCCAATCTGGATAATCACCTCAATTGCAGATTTAAGAGTGTCGCTATTTTTGATCAAATCCAAGAGCTTGTCCAACGCGTTGGACCGAGCACCAAAATCTAAAATCACAATCTTAGAGGGACGACGCTCCTCTAGCCATTTTGAAGTTTCGACGCTGGAAATATCCGTATAATCAACTGCTTTGCAAGGGAATACAGGGTTTGCCATTTCAGTAGCAGTAGAAATCTGATCAACTGAGGAGGTCACTTGCAGAAACCCAAGTGAAGCAGAGTGCTTCGGTCGCCTGTTGAAGAAGTATGCAAATCCAAGAGCAGTCTTGGTAGATGCACCCAGACTAACCATGACAGCAGAAGTTACATCTCCATCAGCCGCTGTCCACATAGCTCTTAGTCCTGATTTCCCGCCATATGGATGAATTGGTGTCGTTGTTTCCGGTTGTACTGGGAAGACATATTCATTTAAATGGTTTCCAGCCCGACATAATACGACGGAAGGCCAGGCTAGGCGATCAATTTTTTCTTGCTCTGCGGAGTCGAGAGACTGAGTGCGGGATATATTCTGTAGTGACTCCGGTACATGGACATAACGGTTATACAGCGGCATAAGCTTCTGGCGATGCTCACTAGTCTCAATCCAATGTCCAGCGGGAAGAGATGGTTCCAATTTGAGATCTGTCAAGGCAGCCGAAGTAGGCCAGAATCCCTGAAGAACTGTCCCAGGAACAAGATCTGGGATGTTGCTCTCTTCAACGGTCGCATGGCCCCAAGCTGGAGCAATGCCCCAGTCGGTGGGATCGTTATAAGGCGCCGGATAATAATCAGCCACGGGATAGGTATCCCACCTGTGTCAATCAGAGATACGTTCGCATTTACACTACAATAGAGAAGGCTCACATACCAACGCGCAAGGAATCCCATGCGAGCATAGGTCAAATTATTAGATGTTAAACTGACAATTTGGGTGCGGATGCGAATAGACGAGTCTCCCAATTCTGGCAGAGTCGTATCATCGGGCAGCGTGAAGGTCGCATGCTGGGAGTTGTCATGTTTTGAGACGACGTGGACTTCCATTGTCACTTTGGGTATATTTGTCGGACGCGACAGGTGTATCTTATTATAGCTTGCGAGCAACGTAGCTGTTGGGTTGATTACTATTTATCGGAGCAACGGCAGTGAGAACCGGGCCCGACGTAGTAGAAGCCACACTGATCCAATAACGCCGCGCTTCCTTTTTAGCCCCATCCCGCTAGGCTGGTTGTTAAGGATCAATGGATGCACTATCAATCCTTAGGTCATTTTGACTCATATTCATGGATGAATCATGTTTGTTTGCTTCCAGGGTTGGCGGGGAAATACATAGTACCTAGTAGGTAGTATTCTAAGCCCGTTGTTCAAGTTGAAGCTGAAGGTGATGATGTTGTGACTTAGTAGTAGAAATCCAGAAATATATTCCCAGACTGCCTCTGGAAAAAACTTAGCGAACCCTGGAAGTCTGTCGCCACACGAATTTGGGGGCCGATTTCACGTTTCATATATTTTATTTCGCTTAAGCGATTTGATTCCAGATTAAAAAAAGGGTGATTTTAGGTACTTTGTAGACGGTGATTTATGGTGCATTAAGCAAACAGCGGCCCAAAACATTTGAGTTAAATCTGCCCTGGGATACCGATGGGATACCGGAATCCCAGCTTGTGGCCCGAAATCCCAGAATTCACCATTTTCCAGGATTCTATGGGCATCGCCCTACCAAGATCATTATGTCTTTAAAACAGGCAGACTTAGCCTAGCAATAGTAATGATAACTGCCATATTATGTTCTTGACTTCAAACACAACCATTCTCTCGAATTTACGAATTCATTTTTGTGGACTTGAAATGAAGGACTTCCTGAACTAAATTGTTGTTGCATCTTGAGACAACCTGGACTCTAGGACTGGCTATATTGAGCTTTGGGTTATATATGCACAAATGTCGTCATTGTCATATACCAGTCCGGTATGGTGTAGTGGCTAACATCGCTGTCTCTCACACAGCAGCCGGGGGTTCGATTCCCCCTACCGGAGTTTCTTTTTTGCCCTTTTGGCCCCTTTCCATAACTCAATTTACACTAATATTTTTTTGATCTGCAGATCTACATTTTAGCCTTTCCTCCTCAATTGAAAATTTCTACTCCTCAAAAAAAGAAAAAGAATTTGGGTCGGACGGTCGTCCATACTAAGGTGAGCCAGCCAGCCAGAAGTCGCAATTTGTCTGTCTTGCTCCCGGATTGAAAATAGGTGCTGGGATACCGAAAATGCCATGGGATACCGAGAGTGGGCTGCCGGATATTAAACAGCATCTCCTTTTAACCTCCCTTCTGTCTTTACTTTAAATAGCTAATTAGAGGCCAAATTTAAAAAAATTCAATACACAAACGCAATCTTTGTCTAAAAAAATAGACCTATGCCGCATACATCCATTTCAATCACGGTCTAGCTAGGCCATCAGTATTTTTCATAATCCCAGGCTGATCATTTGATGGTCCCGTGAATCACACGTATCAAAATAAAAATATGATATTGAAATGCAAGTATTCAGGACATTGAGCAACATGAAAGAAATATTCCCAGAGAACCTTTATAATTATAACACCGCCAGGTCTATCATGCCGATATTCATATCAATGCATTTTACAGGTTCGGACCTCCTAGCCCTGCATTCCCATTCGGTGATCCCCACCACCCCTCCATGTCACCCAAATCAGGAAGCATGCCTGTCTCATCAGAAAATTGCGGATTAGATATACTACCTAGGGAATTTGGGTCGGTACTATGCCCTTGAGCTCCAGCAAGCATGTTCAAATCGGATGTGCGAATCCAATCGAAATTGGCGGCATCTTGCGCTGTGAAATTTTGCTGCGCGTAAGAGGCTTGCTGTTGGTTCTGCTGAAATGTAGGATGATGTGATTGTGAAGATTGGTACGAGTTATCGATGGAAAAAGGCGCAGTAATAGGGTTATTGGAAGTAGTAGTCGAATTTTGCCCGGTATTGTGAGTGGTTGTATTGGAGGCAACGACTCTTGATTTCTTGCGTGGAGCCTCCGCCCCAGCTGAGCCCGACGGTATATTACCTGACTGCTCTGTTGAAACAGGGGCAGTATTAGGGGGATGTCTCTGCCGTGAAGTGTTGGATAAGAGGTTGGCAGAGCTCATTTGTCGCTTTGCGCGGGGGCCAGATCGACGCATTTGAGTTTGCCAGCGTCTTTGAAGGGTAACGAGGTAGTCGCGTGTTCGTTTGGCATTTTCGAATGATTGGCCTAGTTCGTCCAGGGCACGGAAACAGAGGTTGAGATATGCGACCATTTCGGCATTTCGGGGGTGAGCCTGGGTCACCTCGCCTGCTTTGGATGGTACTAATGCGGAGCTGGAGACTGTGACGAAGAGTAACATCAAGGCGGCGCTGAAGATGATTGCCACGGACTGGTTGGTCATTCGTCTGAAGGTATAGTGTTTCTCGTATATATGGAGGAGTCGTGCTATAGCTGTAGCGGAATCGATGCACATGCGTCGGGCATGGTGGTAGCCTGGTCCCTGACGGGGAGCGCGAGGTTGGATATAGCTCTTGGAAACCCAAGGTCGATGAAAGAAAATGATGATTTGGTGATATTGCATGCTAAAATATTTGTTAGAGTTGTTATCACAGCAGTAGGGATGGATGGATTTCAAGTTACTGAAGAATTAATAAATGAGGTAGTATAGGCGTAGTATCGTCCTCGGGATTTATCTCAAGATTAGAGGGCAGGTTAGCCTTCCACGCAAACAAGTCTTCGGTTACTTGGAAGCAAAGTCGTTGTAGATCGTGACGAGATATATCAGAGCATCCGTATCTAAATATTGTTAGCGGTGATCCATGTAGTACTTACACCCATCTGGTAGGAGGTGTGGTTAATGAGAACGTACAAAATATGGCCCACGGGGGAAATCATCTCCCATAAAACGACGAATTGCCTGCAGATTAGTTCTGTGGGATTTCTGAGCCCACTTGCATGTTCCTTGTCCTGAAGTCCATATGGATACCAAATGGCCTCCCGCTCCGGCCCGAGGCTTGAAGCAGGTTTTGGCACATTGACGTCCCCGGCATTCATGCGGAATGGTCGGCCAAGATAAAATCCCCAGAAACTATACACATTAGCCACTATAGAATCATGAAAAAAAAATCCGATTTACTTACTGATCTGCTACATAACTTCCCCAGAATGTCGCACGCCGTACATCAGCTTCATGTGGACTGATCTCTCCTTTGTTCACATATTGAGTCATATCAATATGGAGCCCAAGATCAAAGGCTAGACGCATAGACATTCCTAATTTGACGTTAATATTGGGACATCTAGTTGGTCCAATAGCAAGATTTCTCACCACTATAAAGCCAGCCCCGCGCATCGCGATTCGATGCTCCTTCGTGGCAGCTGAGTAGCACAAGGGCTTGAACAGTCGCAACACAAGGGGAATCCAGCTCGATTTCCAAAAGAGCTTTGGCACGATCCGCGAAGAATTCAGCCAGCGATTTAGGGAAAGTGATAAATGTAGGGTGGTATCGAGCCTCAAAAGCACTTCCAATGGCACACCTATATCAAGTTAGCAAGTCACTCAATGCAATAACTTAAATCCAGTGTTTACTGACATGGCATTGGTGAGAACCTCCGAGTAAAACGGTGTATCGTCATATTTGTTTCGCCAATCAGAACGTGCTGTCATGTACATCTCCTTGTCTACGACGTAAATGCTAGGGTTCTGCCACGTGAAATATAACTCAACCAAATGGTCCTCCAAAGCCTGGTCAACAGGTTGGCCAACTCGAAGGTGATTCAGTATATCCTGACCATCATGGCGTACAGTGCGTGCATCAGGCCTTTGGCGCTGTTGCGTTGCAGACACATCCACCAAATTAAGATTGGAGGTAGCGCCATAAAATCGTAAATGACCATCCCCTGCAACTTTGAGTGTTCCGATTCGATGCGAGAGTTGCTCGATAACATCATTCTCGGCCTCATTGTCTTCATCGCTATCGGAATCTTCATGCTGTTCACCTGGCGCCTGGCCAAGTAAAACGCCAGATTGCTGTGCCATATCCATGCCAATTTGAAGATTATCAGGACTTAAATCTGGGTTGACATTCGTTCCCGGTCTTCCGTTGATATTAGCATAGATGGTATCCAAGCTTTCTGCCGTTGGAAGCGTGAAGCCCCAATGCATGAAGTTTTGGCTATCATTCGCGCCTTGCACCATACCGAATGGGTTCCAAGGCCCTATAGATGATGCTAGCTGCTGAGTAGATAATAATCCCGTTGAGGAATTCGATTCCGGAGTGGCTGAATCCATTACTGGCTGTACCTGATGCTCCTTTGGAGCGATTACTGGTGGGCTTTGCCTTGGAGACTCAACCGAAGTAATCGGTAGATTTGGTTTAGTCTCGGAATCCTCATGGTCTTCCAAGGTCGCACCTCCTTGGGCAAATCCACGAGCGATTTGAAGAGTGTCTAACACTCGGTTCATTCCAGCTTCATCCTCCGGTTCCATAGGTGGAGGTTGCAGCCCTTGATCGTAGATGAACTGACATAGTTGATCAATTCGAGCCGAGAATAGCTCGGTGGCCGCTCGAAGAGATACTCTGGGCATTATGTTAGCTAATCATAGTCATTTTCGTCATTCTTAATCGGTAAGATCAGGAATTTGCCCCGCATTAGCGTTCGCGGGGATGCCATTATCCAAGCTGGCATTGCGCATATGACTACGAGCAGAATTCAATTGATAAAAGGGTCTACTCACTTCCGCTTATCATCCCCATGTTGATACTTGCATTCCTTGCCCTTGCGTTGACAATTCTGGCAATGGGGGATCGACCCGTCACACTGCAAGTACACGAATCAGATGCGGCCGGACCCTGCGCCGGATCGAATAGATGGATACATACCCTGATCTTGCTCTCTCGACAAGGAACACAGGCCGTTGTTACATGTTTTCTCGGCGCCTTCTTCGGCTTCTCAGAATCGGGCGACATGGTTGTGAAGTTTTTCTCGGAGGCGACTTCGCCTCCAGGTTTCGGGATCCCGCCGAGTTCAGCCAAATGTGGGGTCGGCGGTTGACGCACTTGAGTCGCGCTCTGGCGACAGGAATACGTAGAAGGATATCACCCAAAGCAGCGAGTGAGGTTACTTAGTAGTGGTGTCGTATCCATAGCTTTATATGTTCATGTATCGCGTATTTGGACCTGAACAGGGTTTTCTCACTCGGCAAGGTTTGGGCCAGTGCAAAATGGTGGTCCAGGTCTGGGGGGCGGGGGTAAAAGGGTCCACTATACCCGCCTATAATACGATGGATGATAAGATATAATCCCATTTCTGTTGGTTTAGACTGATCAGGCTGGTTAGGCTAGATTGACATTACGTGAAGATTTTTAAGAAGAATGAAAATAAAATTATATTTTGCATAGATTTCATATACTATCTTATATTTTTAAAGGATAAAATTTTCATTATTTACCAGTTAGCGCTGGGCTTGATGCGCTCGTTCTGGATAACCTCAACCCAGTATCCATCGGGGTCAAGCAGGAATGCAACATTATGCATTCGGCCATCGGTCAGGCGCTTCTTCCAAGCTAGATCAAGTGACTCGAAACGTTCGCAAGCAGCCTGGAGATCGTCTACGGTGATACCTGGAGAAAAAGGAATATCAATATTAGATTGGATCGGAGCATGACCGAAGGGGTGTCACGGTGAAACTTACAGATGTGGCCGAATCCCTGAGGTTCCGCGTTTCCGTTATGGTATACGGGTCCTTCCTGCTTCTCAGTGCCGTAGTTCCAGGTCAACTCGAGCAGACCCTCCCACTCAGCGACGGCGTTCTTGACACCTTCTTTGATTGGGGGGTTGGAGCCAGGGTAGGCCAGGAAGTACAGGTTAAATTTGTTCTCTGGGTTTTCGATTGTGCGAACAAGCTTCATTCCAAGAGACTCCTGGTAGTACTTCAGACTAGCCTCGGCATCCTTGACACGGATCATGGTGTGGTTGAGGCGATAGCTGGATGGGTCTGTGGTGGGGCCCAGATCCTCATCACCGCGACGAATGATCTCCACCCAATATCCATCAGGGTCTTTCGCGAAAGCAATGTGTCGCATGCGACCTTCCGTCAACTTCTTCTGGAACAGGTAGCCGGCATCCTCGATGCGCTTGCAAGCGGCCTCAATGTTGTCGACCGAGATACAGAGATGGCCGAAACCGCGATGGGGCTCCGTGTTGCCATTGACGACACTGTAGTTGGGATCGAGCTCGGTGCCATAGTTATGGGTGAGTTCGATGTTCGCATTGCGGTCGGTGAAATGGGTTTCCCCCTGGAGAGACTTGGGACCGTCGTAGGTGAGGAAGTAGTTGCAGAACTTCCATTCTGGGTAGTCCATCTTCTTAATCAAGCTCATACCGAGGAACTTGTAGAAGTCCACTGATCGCTTTGGGTCCTTGACCCGGATCATAGTGTCTATGGGGCCATTGTGTCAGTTGTGTTTGTGTTTTCCGTGGGAGGGGTAGCTGCAGTTGGAGGACGGACGGTTCAACTTATAGGTGGAGGGATCGGTAGCAGCCATGGTTAAGGATCTAGTGACTAAGATGCGATTAGTTTGATTCAATCCAATGGGGAAGCATAGAACATACGAGGTATACTAGGTTTGAGGATCCTTTGAGACAAACGCAGCCAGGACATGAAGGATGTTGGAGAAAACTTGTTGGTTTGTCAGCGTGAGGGGAAGAGGGAAAAGTGGGTCTCGTGACTTCATCCACAGCTTTTTGATGACTACAATATACAAGAGACATCAACCTATTACATATAGTTTCATAGTTATTAGTGGAATATTAGGGGATTCTATCATCTAAGATCGTCAGTTCCCTGGGGTACATTAGCCTAGAATCTTATTGCTTTTTTGAATTATTCTAGAATACGAACTCCTTACTCTGCCCCATTATAGTTTGGCCCCGCGGGAACCAGCTTCTCTCTCCCCAACTCCTCTTCTCTCTCTCTCTCCTTCCCACTACCAACTTTCCCCCATCTTTACCTCCACCCCCACACTTTCTTGCCTCCGAAGCAAACCCTACCAACAAAAACATCCAATCGCATTTATACGACCAGCTCATCGCTCGCACAAGCCAGGTACGTGGATTATTCCCAGTGACGACTCTGCACTCCACACCCCAACCCAACCCCGCCCCAGTGCCCAGGTCTGATCGTCCGCTCCCTACGATTGGTCTGTCTTCCCACCCCGATCACCCTCGTGTTGAATACCCTCTCGCGACTATATTTCTTTCCTTTTTTCTTTTTTCCTTTTCCCGCGATTACCACACCTGCATATGCTGCCTAATTCCTTCGCGCGCTCTCTTCTCTTCCAATCATATTCCCATATCTGCCCACGTTCATCCTCCTGCATCATGATCATCTCCGACATGCGGAGAGCCTCGCGGTATCGCATGACTGCAGTCCTACCCTGGCCTCATATATAAATTCCGAGCTTTCCTCCGAGCTTGGCCTTGTGCCACCGGACCCAGCGGGAATAATCGTGTCATCTGGACCCGGGAGCTGTGAGCTGTGAGTCAAACGGCATAGAGCACTCGAGGCTGGGTGTGTTTGTTTCTTTAAAAAATAAATAAACCAAAATCAAAAAGAGAGAAACCCTTAAAAATTGCCTAAGCCAGAACAGAAGGCAGCAGCAGCTTCACCATCCCGCACCATCCATCTTTATCTTCCTCTCTCTCTTCATCTTCCTTCCTTACCCTTTACCCTTCTCTTTCTTTTATCCCATACCCAGCTATGAACATTGAACATCTTGCCCCGTTTGCTCTTCGAATCTTCTCAGAAAAATAGAGGCAATCTATTCATATACCCCCCCGCGCTCTGCGCATGTGAACCAGACCATGGGTTTAAAGATGGCTGAGTTCGAACCACTTCCAGTCTCCAGTTACTTCACCAATCCCAATCCCGACTTCGAGCTTACGCCCAAAGACGCGCCATTCGTTCCATATTGGGCTCATTGTCGCGTGCAGTGCGCGCAGAACCTCCTCCCCGCCTCTGACGAGCCTATCGAGTACGATCACGACGACGAGGACTACAGCGATAATTGTTTCTTCTTCCCCGAAGATTGCTCCTACACCCCACCAAAGGACTGGGTTGTGGAGACACAACACCCACACATAAAAGATAGAGAAGATCAGGTTCAGCAAGATACCCAGGCTACCCTGGGCCGAACCGACAACATGCTTCCCGACCTTCCCGATATCAAAATGCTGGACTCAGAGGCCCTAGGTGATCTTCTAGATGACAATCTCTCTCCTCCAGAGATCACAACTATGATGTATGTCTACCACTCTACCAGATGTGTATGGTTCATCACTAATAAGAAACACAGTGTTTTCGCAACTAACGGTGCTGTCTTCGCATACGCCTCTGCTCTCTCATCACGCCAATTACGAAATCTCAGTGCCACCTACGGCGCCGCTTACACATGCTACGCTAAGACTGCCTCCAGCGGAAATCTCACAGGCGTGAACCCAGCCAGTCACCCATCCTCATACGTAACAGCACAATCAATGTCTTTAGGCGATGTCGGCTCTATTGTCTTTGAACTAGACGATTCCGTCGCAGTGGTGACTCGCATAGCCGACAAAGTCCTTCTAGCAGCGATCGGCCCCAACAAAATCGAACAGGCAACCGCCAACGGTACCGATCCAGAGTACCTAGCCATTGAAAATGGGGCGGCAACCGATCCATCTTCCGGGAATGGCGCCACGTCAGATATCGCTCAAAGTGATACACAACGTGCCGTGGTAGCACCACCATCTCCCAATCCACCCGCCCGAAACGGAGCACTTGATACCCAACATGAAATTGACCGGAGCGTCGATCTAGAACGGCTGGCAAGTCTCAATCTCTCTGCTTCGCCGTCTGTTTTACTGGCACTTGAGTCTAAATGCGCTGCGCTTGGTCGTTTCCTTGGACAGAAATTGCATGATTTGGAGAGTCCGGAGGATTTTTAAAGCAATCTTGAACTTTGCAATCATCCCGGGTTACGAAACTGGAATTTGAAAGTCGGCTATGGAGTAGATATGAATGATCTGCAGAGAACTTGAACTATGATCGTTTACTCCGAGTATTGCATACATGCATGACCTTACGATAAACTTCGAATTTGTTTGTTCAATGTTCCTTGTTAGCAATCTTAGCAAGCGTTATCGCATAGAGCCAAGCAACTCATATATTTTGTTTTCATTATTTTTGATCTATGCCGTTCAATAGTCGTCAAAATCATAGTATTTGAGGTTTCAAGTTATTAAGACAATATATATCTCAAGATGGATCACATGTGTACGTCCACTGGACAATCAAAAATCAAAAAGAAACCAGCTGATACACTCAGAACGAGCTCAAACCCAGCGAGCTAGATGTAGATGTGTGTGAAATGAACCAAGAGCGTATAGAATGGTGGGGGGAAGGGAAGGAACGAAAAGAAAAGAGTGAAGAGAAAAAAAGAGGTTATGAATGCATGATTGAGCAGAGCATAGTGCATGCACGTCCAATATAGCGTAGATCAGCCAAAAGACAACATCAACAAGAAAGAGTAAATTATCAAATTTAAATGTAATCGCGATCTAAGATTTCTCTCCAGCAGCAGTGCCACCAGGACCGGTAAAGTAGCTCCCAGAGCTGGCAGTGCGGCTAAGAGGCTTCGCTGCGGGGTCCGCGCCAGCAGGGGACGTGGCATCCTTTGTATCCTTCGCCGCATCCTTCTCCTCAGAGTATGTAGGTGGGTGGTTCTCCTTCTTACCTTTGATACTACCAACCGGGCTTGGAGATTCAGCAGGCGAAGTAGGCGAGGCAAGCGTAGAGGCAGGAGGAGCAGTAGCAACGGCACTGCTAGGAGTAGAAACGGACGCAGAGCGACCGGACTCCTTAATAACGGACCACCACTTCTCAGCGTTGGAAGCGGTAGAAGCCTTAAAGTTCAGCTCGGTAGCAGTGTGGAAGGCATTGCCCACCTTTCCGTTCGAGACATCCTTGCCCTTAACGCTGAACTTGACGCCGTCGATGGAACCAACGGTGCAGTCGGGCAGATACAGAGACAGCTCGGGGGAGGGATCTTTACGGAAGTCGTCGTCGTCCTTGTACTCGTGCAGATAACCTGCGGGGCTGATAACGTAGTATCCTGAGCTGAAGCCCTTCAGGACACCAGCGCGGGAGCGACGCTCCAGGGAGCCCTCGAGGAGGGGCTGGGTAGAGCGGTGGTCTTGGTTGGGGAAGGAGATGTTGGCAAACTCGCGGGGAGGGGAGTCAGGATTGACGAGCTTGGCGTCGTTGCTAACGCAGAAGTTGATCCATTCGAAATCGGGAGGGATGCGCTGGGCAGCGCCGAGCATGTCGCCGTACATGGCGCGCTGGAGGTCCAGCTGGGTGCCCATGATCTGGGAGAATTGCTCCAGTGCAGCTTGGACGGTTTGTAAGACGTGGGCCTCGAACTGCTGGAAGGAGTTCTGGACAGTGAGGATGTCGTTGCGGTGGTTGTTTTCCTCGGCAACCTGCTTGTTGAGGCGGTGGTTGATTTGACGCTTGAGGAGGTAGGGATCGTGCTGGGGCTCGATCTTGCTGCTCATGTGGGAGTCGTGGGAGGCGGAGTGTTGGCCTAGGAGCTCGATGTGCTTTTGAGTCAATTGACGGGCTTTCTCTACGGCTTTGGCTCCCTTTGCTGCACCGCTCTTCAGTTCCTTGGATTTGTTTTTAATTTCCTTGTGGAGACGTTCGAGGGTTGGGAGGACGCTGCCTTTCAGGTTCTTTTCGGTATCGAGGAACATGTTCACCATTCCCTAGTGGAAACTTCATTAGATCCTGGATCATCGGTTTGGAGGGAGCGTAGAATATTCATACCTGGGAATTGTTACGCAAGTTCTGGAATAGCCCAGCCATACCTCCCTCGGACGCACTGAAGTGATGGGCCTCCTTCATTGGCTCGCTGACCGTCTGTTCCAACCATCAATATTCAACTAGTCGATCCCGAAGGTTCCATATCCGAATAATAAACAAAGGACTGACCTTAAGAATCTTCTCATGGTCCTTGGACTGATTCCTCGAAATCTTGGCAGTGGTCGTGACATAGTCCTCCAAGTTTCCAGTCATGTGCTTCCATGCACGAAGACGCTCGATCAGGAGGTTGGTAGTCTAATATGTCAAAGAAAGATATTAGCCGCCGTGCCCCGCGATTCCCAATCTCTCATACCACCAACATTTACCCGGAAGTATTGATAAACATACCTCGCTGCTATCGGTATCCGGGATAGCTTCATCATCACTCATAGAAGTACGACGAGTCAAGCCGCTGGACACAGTAGCCGACCGCTGGGGGAGCTTGTGCTCCACGGGGCTAACTGGAGTCGACATGGCGACAAGGAAGACAAGAACAGAACAACCCAAAAGAAAACAAAGCTAAAAAGAACCTCACCAAAGACAGAAGTATCGATTCAACTGTCCCAGTCAATGCTCAAGCTTCTTGGCCTTCTCTCAATCTTCTGGAAGGGGGGAAGTTGGAAAATGCGGGATGCGGGATCGGTGTTGTGCCAGTGGACACTTGTGGCTGAGAGAAAACCGGAAGAGCCGTAGAAGCGCTAGTCTATAGCCGGACTAGTCGTTTGAACGGAGCAATGGAATGGCAACGAGGAATGTAATTTGGCCAAAGGTGGGGCCTGATATATTATTGTACTACTGCACTTAAAGCAAAAGTCGTGGTGCGGTGGGAAAATTGGTAAAGTGGGATGGGACAAGTGTGCATTCTTAACTTTGCGGCGATCGGCCATGAATAACGCCTATGAAGTCATTGCCCGCATCTGTGGCGTTTATGCAACATGGAAAACGTCCAGCGAAAAATCTAAGTTCGCTGCCCAATTCCAAATCTACCTGTGATTGTATTTCAAGGTTTCCATGTCAGATTGATGAGATTGGCTAGATCGATAGATCTGTGGGATTTGTTGATTCGACCCTTTAGCCTTTCGCGCATGCGACGCGTCGAACGCCACATACATTAGTACTGATCTTTGGGGGAGGGACGGGTCTTCGCGCTAATATGCTTAGAACCATGTTTTTGGGGTCGCGCCACAAAAGAGGTGGAGCCCATTCTTGCCAGGTACAGAGGGTGATCATGAGCGAATGCGGACGGAAAGGTTACATCTTTTGTTCAACAATCCCATTATGGTGTTATCTTGATTTTGTGGCCGGGCGCAGCATGTGGATCTACAGTATATTCTACTGAATCGGGATACCTATGGAGGGGCAGTCATCGATTTGAAAACCAGTACTCAGTAGCCAGGTAATAATGCATTGTGCTCGGTATCAGATTAAAGTACATGCGACTTGGGTGCGTGAATCGTGTTGGGGAGTCTAATTCTGAATTCTCCCTTAAAGCTGAGGTTCGTGAGAGAGAGAAAAAACCAGAGAAAAAAGCAAATGATCGTCAAACCGTCTATGGAATATCCCATCCTGTCTAATATTCAAACGCCGAAATGTATGAGTCAAAAGCAAAAAAAAGACCACCCATGATCTGGTGGGTGGGGTGGAAAATCATAGCCCTCATGTTGAGGTAGGGAATAGATGAAGAGTGTTATAGAGGCAAGATCCAGTGTCCAGCACTGGAAAAATCACTTTTGTGCGGAGTAGGGTTGGTGGGGGGGGAGGGGTAAAAAGCGAAAACTGTCGAGAGGTAAAGTCAATCCCATAGAAGAGACACGTTGGTTTATCACGTTCTAGCGCGGGCTTGCACTAATCGGAATCTACGTTCGGCGTCATCAGCATTGGTGCTTCCGGAGCCGAAGTAGCTAATACGACTCACCTCCAAGGGCGTGGAGATTCCACTAGCCCGTCCACTGTTCCGGCCACTTCGTAGATAGGCCTGCTGTGGAGATTGGAGTAATGGGGTGGTCGGCAAGCTACTTGCAATGACCGCATTATAGTCGGGAAGGCCAGAGTCAAAAGAGCCCACATTAGACCGCACTGCAGTTGAATAGCTGGGAACTCGACTCAATGTTTCGACCTCGGCGAATTGAGGATGGAAGGGGGTTGCCATTCCTGATGGGAGAGCTTCATGATCAACCTCGTCTGAAGGTCTCCGGGAAAGTTCAGGGCTACCAGGAGTGTGTGAATTAGATCCCGAAGATGGTCCGAAATAGTCATTGAAATGAACATTCAACTGCCGTGAGTTGGGATGGCTCTCAGTCGGGGACTCGTGTGGAGGCTCGCTGGGGGAGGGCTGGCCCATGGTATGCATATTGTGCAATCCCTGGATTCCCTGGAGACGAGTTCGTAGCGCCGCAGCAGAGATGTCGGTGTTGGTCAATGCGTTCATGGAGGCGAGGTTATCGGTGGAAATGTTACGACTCAGGGCACCGCCTGGTGTGTTTGGTCCGCTGCCGGGGCCTGGTGTGCGGTATCCGTTGGGGTCGACCTGACTATATAACTGATCAAACTGGTGCTCTCCATATAACGGAGGTGCCTGTTGAGCGGCGAACTCGTCGGCGGCTCGTCGTTGATTAGCCGACACCACACTCTGGTCAAGGATGTTGTTGTTATCGTCAAGGCCAATGCTTGGGGAGATGAAGATTGAGACCGGGAGAGTTGCACGAAGCTAGTTTTAAAGTCAGCCTGGTCCAATCACGGCAACTAATCACAGGATGCTGCAAAAAGAACTTACTTCACTGATATGTCCATCAGGGTTGTGAAGTTGAATACGGAACTTCAACTTATGACGAATCTTAATGCCCTTGGTGTCTGTGTCCTGCAAACACCTAGTCAAGCTCGATGGCATATCGAGATAACGTGTGAATTGGTAACCTTCAGCCGCCTCATCAATAACCTCAATACTATCATCATTCAACTCATGCTCATCGGATAAGATGGTGCGGGTGATCTTGTAGGTATTGCGGATGGAGTCAGGGTCTTCCGGGTTGAGAGTAAGATCGTGGCTTTCGATGAGCTGTGAACTGGTTTGTCCGATACGCAACCCCTTCAACAGAGGAATCAACTTGAAATCCACACGAATCGAGGTTCCAAATGGAACAGCTTTGGTCGGAGTGCTGATTGAGTACTCAATCTTGTTCGGCCAGATGTTATCGACAGACTGTAAAATTGACCTGTTAGTGCCCCGCCTACCCCACCAAGGGATTCAAAATGAGATCGACATACCATCGCATGTGAAAGCTCTAGCGCACTCGGGTCAAGTGTTCGGATAATGCGCAGGGGCTTTCGCGCCACAATGTCTTTAGCGTACTTCCTTCCGATCTCGGCCTTGAAGCGGTACATGACCCAAGTCTCCGATAGACCCTCCACACTCTCAGGCATTGACCCCTCTAGAAAAACTTCGAAGGGATACTCGTAGTTCCCTGCCTGTAAGAGCTCAGTTTTTCCTTTGCCAGCATCACGGAATCTGAATGTCTTGTCGTAGAATACGCGTTCTCTCCAGGATTTGCGACCACCGGCGGTCGAGCTAGAAGGTAGGTGCCAGCTGTGATTCCGTAGGGTTAGCAGCTTGATCATGTCTCCATGTGGCGCTGAGATCGGGTCACATACCAGACACGCGACATTCCTGTGAGCTCTAATCGGATATGCTTGATTGCGAGCGGCTCCGACAAGCAGAGAACCAGTGTTCCCTTCAAGAGGGCACCAGCAGCTTCATGCTCACTTCCGCGGAACACGATATAGTCATCGTTCAATCTAAAAATCAGTTAGAACTGAGCTGTCGTTGCCTCACTCTGCATGATGCCGGCATATTCAGATCCACGTACCGAATATCAAAGTACTTGGCATTGCTTGCGCTCCCGCCGCCACTAAAGAAGCTGAGAGCCATTTTGAATTATGGCCACCACGGCGACTGGGAGCCGGGTTGATAGAAAATCAAAGATAAAGAAATTGCGCAATGGCAGAGACGATTTAGGGAAGCTGGACAAGATCCAGAAGTAGAAACGAGAGAAATGGGAGTAGGAAAAATAATAAACCACCAGGGTATGACACAGGTTTTTTTTTCTGAACGAAAACCCTCTATGATCTACCGGACAATGTCCAGAATCGCGCAAGCTGGTCCGACCAAACGGGTCCCACTGTGTAGTGGAGATGTGCCGTTTCCGGTTGCAAAGTCAAAGTGGCGATAGAGACGGAGATGATGCGAGCCCTGAAGGTGACTAACCGAAAGTGGGATGTCGCGATAAGAAGAATCTGTTCACCGGAACAAGCGGCGAACAAGATCAAAAAATAGGGGATGAAAAGGGTAGGGTTAGATGGAAAGTAGAGAGGATGAGAAAAAACGAATGAGTCAAACGAGACAGAAAAAAAGAGAATAAACCAGACTAATAGACGAATGAGTTTAGGGGGGCTTTTTTTGACGTTGATCTGCCTTTTACGTCAGCGATGGGATCATTCGAAGGTCAATATCACGGTCGAGATTCGTTATGGATGATTATTATTGTATTTGTTGTTATCGTCTGTTTCTTTTTTAGCAAATTACCGCATTTGTTTCCGATATTTATTTTATATTTATATTTATATTTATTTTTTATCTTTCTTTCTTTCCTCTCTCGATAAGACGAACATCGATCCCTATTTCAGCCCTTCATCCCGGGTAACGGAGGACTCGGGGGGACTTCCGTTTACCCAGTATATTTCCCGGTTAGATCAATGACTTGGCCTGGAACCTGGAACTTGTAACCTCGGGATCGCCCTTCCCGCACCTTTCGCGCGCGATCGATCCTCTTTTTTGGGCTCCTCTTTAGGATGATCGTGCCTGGACGCATAACATGCAGGTTACACGACATGATCGTTATACTTTCTGCACTCCACTCCCACAGCATGCTCTTCTGCATCTCCTACAGAATTTCATCATGAAACGCAAGCGAAGTACAAAGTATAGGGCTAGTGCCTAAACTAGCTATCGACCACTTATTGGTACTACCTTGGCCTTGGCCCATCTGCTGATCCCTAATATCGGGTGTCACAACCTCGCTGCCTGTGCGCATAGCCGCTGAAGAGAGAAGCTGATGACCCGCTGAAGAGAGAAGCTGATGACCCGCTGAAGAGAGAAGCTGATGACCAGGATTATCTCCCATGTAAATCCTCCTGGATAGGTAACTTACTACAGATTCGTAAAAAGTGGCGTAGATATCATCTTCGTGTGTGTATAGATAAATCGATCCTATAGGTGCATCATCCCTGGTCGGGGGCTTATGATCACAATCACACTTAGCATTGACACCCATGTAAACAAGGAAGCTGGCAAAATGCATCTACTTATACTAAAGTGTCACGTACCATGTATGTATCATGTAATCCGTCTGTACTCCGTCCACAGTTCTAGATCTGCATGTGTGTGTGTGTGGGTTACCCTCATAATTGGATGTCCCTGTGCTATCACTAAAGCTCATACTGCCAACAAAGCCCCACTATGTAGGTGTCACTTTGTTCACCGGCCACACCAACCTAGCTTGGTGTCCCTTGGTACAGATGACGAGGAATTGTAGGTTCTGACGTGTATACCACATCCATACCTTGATTCATGATTGAAAAAGAAAGAATCGCAAAAAATAGATTATTCTTCTCACTTCTTACTTGAGTTGGAAGAAGATAAGGCATCCCGCGCCATTTGGACCCTTCCTAGACGAGATGCACTCGTCAGATGGCGTCTGCACGCCTCATGCGCCAGGAAGTTACGCACGAACAGCGATTTCTTTGGGCGTTCGTCGTTTCCTCTCATTGAAACCAATAAAGATAAAGCATCGATAAGCTCCTGACCCGCCATGGTGAGCCAGCCCAAACCCAAATCTATACAAGTGTGGTCTCGGCCTGGGCTGCCGACCGCGGGCACTATCGGGATCCCTTCATATGAAAATGGCTCGGGCGTTCCCGCTCCTCGGAATCCCGACTGGGTGCCGATATTTCTTTGATAGTCTTTTCCTGTTACGCGTTTGTGCCGCCATCGGACATTTGTACTCCTGACGATCCCACAAATCACGCATAGAAATACTCTGCTGAAGGAGGCTGTGTTTCAGTTTTTTTTTTCAAGCTCCTGCATGGGGCTTTATGTGATAGTGATTTGTCCCCTTCTGATGTGGATGTGATACATGTCCAATTTATTAATGGTCTTGTGCTTTCAAGGATTACATATTATGGCCCCTGCCCATATGACATAGTAATAAACGTGACAGCGGGTAAAGCTGAGCGACATACTACTAATTAACCGAGTCTGAAGCACGCCGTTCTTCAATGTTCTCATTTATGTACTGATATTGTGGGTCTGAAAAACTAGACATGCTTTCCAAGGTCCTCAAGTTTTTCATATTTCACTCGACCCACCTTGAAAAAAATAAGTAGATCATTGACGGTGAGCTTTTTAGCTAAGATCGGAGTTTTCCCTAGCCATTGATTGTGTACCCGCTCAGCCTGGATCCAGTATCCGGTGAAAAATGGATTCCAGAACCACTGGCAGATCCTGTTTCTACATTTCAGCGGGTACTCCGAGCCATCACATCATCTAGACCCATCCATTGACGATAACATGGGTTTGATAGCCTTATCTCTGCTCCCCAATCAGGGAATGTAATTGCCAGGATTACTCAGACGCCTGGAACAAGTACATATGTAGAACGCTGGATTTACCATTTTCGAATGAGCTTGTTCTAGTGTTTCATTGCCATTTGAGTATCATTGTGGATTCTTCTCCTAAGATGCTGCGTATAACATTTTGAATACTCTGAGGGAGAAACATCACACCTTGAATAGAGCAATATAAAGCGACTTTAAGGCTAGAATAACCTCGAAAGCTTACGCTTAAGTACTTGCATTTAAGATTTTTGATCTAGATACATGAACTCTAACCTAGTTACTGTACGTCCCTGTCAACTGAGTGCCAAGCTCAAGATTCAAGTCGATGCAGTCCATCTTTCTCATCCTGGTCCAACTATAGAAGTATCACCAGTGCAAGAACAAAATCCCGCACGGCACTTCCAAGACGCACTACCGGAGAAACAAAACTGAGTCAATTTTTAAATGAAAGGGAGGTAAAATCGCCCCTAGCCTTATCAGTCTCGCTTGTCAGCTTCCGAAACAATCAAAGAGACGAAAGCTGGTGGCAAAGATAACAAAGACAGACAGACACAGACAAAAAGTGGAGATGTTTAAGAGATCCCATTTACCAATTGTTGGACAGAGATCCAGCACACCACGCCAAGAGACAAGGAGATAAGATAAGAAAAACGTGAGAAAAGAAGAAATTTCCAAAAAGAGATCCCACACGTACGGTATGGCCGGTCCAGAGCTCCATAGTTGACCCACTACAGGTCTTTCAGACAGCCAGGGTTGCTGTTTAGTGGGTTCGATTTTACTGTATATATGTTGGTAGGGCAAGAATCGGGGACTAGACCACAAACAGTGGAACCAAATGCAAGAATCGAAAGACTCTGTTGACAACCCCTGAAGCTGTGCATATTTTATTTCCAATGGCATGATCACCGCCTCTTCCTACATGGCTGTACTTACGGAGTGCTCCGTTCTCCGTGCGGTCGTCATGTTAGCATTGCCGAATATCGGTAATTTGTTTTTGCCATCGTCTGACTTGAGCTTTCTTTCTCCCGGCGCTGTCGTGATCAATCAACATCACCAAAGGAAACAGCCGGAGCTAAGTTGTATAGCCCCGGCGATCGCTTTTGCCAAGATCGAAATGGCTAAGAATTTTTGCGCTCGGTAGACGCCAATCAGACTGTATTGTGCCGCCACATGGTTTGTTTGCCTTATGTCAGGTTCTGGGGTAACTACCTCAGGCTATGTTTGATCGAGTTATAGTTATGTGGATACGATTCAATATCAAGCTCCCTTCTATATATTACTTCTATAGTCCATATCGGTGTTTGATATATCCTCACCTATTCATGTCTTTAACTGGGTCCGGGATATGGAACAATACTAGTAGATAGGAATTCTATCCTTCACGCTAGCACATGAGTAGGTACTATTGTCTTCCGAATGTTGCATGATGGCCGATCAACATTGTACATAAGACTTCGGACATATGTGTGCGGTTACACGACATCAATTGCCACTGGACTCATTACTCGGTATTGCCTTCTGGCTTTGTTCGCGGAAGTTCGTAATAGCGGCACAACCCGCCCCCAAGCAACACTGCCTAGGGGCTAATCACTTTAACGGAGCGAGAACAATGCACCAAATGGCCGATCCAAAAGTCGTTTCCCGGCTGGATCTACCTCTCCTGCATGTCATAATCGAATGTGATGTATATTGCAGAATTCTGGCCCGCTTGGAATATTCGGTGTTCTCGCCGATGGTTTCTAATTCAAGGAAGAGCTGCCGAACCTGATATTAGATGCTAGCTAACTATTACTAGTAATTGCGGGGTTGAAAGGCTCACGAATCAAAAGTCGATTCATACTATCTTTAGGATACTCTGAGTCATGCCAGTGCTGGTCTCAATAATGCAGATACATAATTGACAGACTGGTGTTTTCAATGTTGTACTCATGCAATTCTTCATACTGAAGTTGTGTCAATGAACTGGTTTTTGCTTGCCTGTATAAATTGGATACAAATAATCGAACCATTAGAACTTAAATATCACCAAAAAAGGCGGACTATGAGCAGGACGGTCAAGGCAATCAATCGCAGTTAGCTAAACCGTGGCAGGGTATGAATTCTTTCACGATTATATCATCCCGTCTAATAACTACAACATTTGAATTTATTGTTTCACGGCTTAGGCTTTCAACCGTATATTGCTTAGATGCCGGTCTGGTGTATTTCAGGGACTCAGTGAGCAGGTCCCGGTAGTAATTATGTTCATAGTGATAGATAGAATAGTAATAGAATCAGCATCGAGGAAAAGATACACCCCAAAACACAGAATGCAAAGACAATCGTCTTGCACCAAAATAACAACTTCGCTATTGTTGCTGTGTACAAAGTATTAAAGCATCAATCTAGAGATTGAGACATGTCTAGGTTGGTAAGGCGGCATTGGACGTCTGGCTAGCCAGTCTGGTCCCACATAACCAGGCCGAGACAAGTAAGTGCCGGTCATAGGTTGTGGTTGATGGATATTGCGAAGCCAGGGCCGATATTTTGAAGACAGACGCGGCGGGTGGTGAAGGATTTCGAATCGTAGGTTGATATGATAGGAACACATCTCGAGCCAGCAAGATCATGCTCGGCCATGACGTAGATATAGAGGGTGAAGGTTGTTTAGCGAGCTAAGCCGAAAGTATGATGGGCGTTTAAAATATCCAGCCCAAGATAATGTAAAGCAGGACACCTGCTCCAATGACCATGCCTGCGATCTTGAGTACCGCGACGGTGTCGCCTTGTTTCGCCATTCTTGTCAACCGGGAGGCGCTGCCTTTCAAGTTCGTGGAGAAGGATGAGAAAACTTCGTTCTAAGTAATCCGTCAGGGTTAGTCATTCACCCGCATTGTCTTATTCTCACTTGGGGCCATTATGGATGTCTCTTCGAGGAAACGTACCGAGTGATCGAGCGAGTCTTGATCCCGAGCATTATCATGAATATCGATCGTTACATGGCGAAGGGCGGAGACTTTGGATGAGAGAGAGTTGAGGAGCGCATTGTTTTGTCTAGAAGGGGAAGTCAGTCTTGAGAACGAATGAGGGCGTAGGGGCGAAGGGGCGAATTGTTGGTCGTTGGATAGCGCCAACTGACGACTGTGGTAGTCTTAAGGAAAGGGGGGCACGTACTGCTCTCGTTCGTAAGCGTCACCCATCTTGAAAGTTGAGAGAAGCTACCAGGTCTTCAGTCGAGTGTAGTTTTATGAATTCCGGAGGGTGAAGTTGTGGCTGAGAAAGAGGATGCAAGAGTGATTAAGATGGCGAGTGGCTCATCTGGGGAAATCGGCGGAGCCAATCCGTGGACGCCGAGGCTGTTGCTGACAGGTCATGTGACCACATCTATCTATATGTAGCACATGGAGATTTACCGAGCCAAAAACCTTCAAAATGAATTCCATTTATGTTTATTTCCATTCTTCTATGATTCGAGGCTTTAGTAATCTATTAAATGAGAGTTTCCTCAGCATACAGATCATGGTGTGGCCAATGTATGATGGATCATATACAGAAGCCGAGCATACCCTGCCATCCAATGAGTCCCCACCTCGTCCAACAGACTGGCAAACTCCAAGAAGATACGCTGTGCATGACGAGCACCAGAATCATATCGCTTGCCATCAATCAAAATTGGTCCGCCAAAACGAATAAACCTAACAGCAGGGTCATCTAATTTTGTGGAATTACGGGGTACCATGCTTGGTGATTCAGGATTCGAGATTCCTTCGTCCCCGATTATCTTCCAATCGACAACTGAGCTATCCAGATCGAAATTAATACTTCTAGGACCGGGGCTCTCCTTACAAGCCATATCTGGACTGACTAGGACATAAAAGCCAAGGATGAGGGCAGATATGAACAAAGTTCGAACCGACTGAAACGCTGTTCCATCTGCGGGTTTTCGATGCGATAGAATGCGGAGTGACTGGACTGCATGAAGACATGCTCTCCGTGCAGCTGGGGTGCATGCCCAGGAGCTGAGGGTTTGTCTAGCATCAAACATTGGTTGCGGACCGTCGTGACCAGCAGCACGAAAAAGAACATTGATATCAATTGTTAACAGCATCCAAATACTATGCCATATGACGATGCCATTTGGATTGGATTCACGGAGATTTGTATCGTATAACTGAATCAATTGCATGAGGAGAGGGGCAATTATGCTTGCGCGCTTATCGAGACGACAAATATTCCATGGGATATGTTGGTGTTGATCGACTGGTAACAGGTCTGAGCAGACAACCAATCGGTGCGTATCTGCAAACGCACGGAGGAGAACGGAGCACAATAGTCCGTACATTGAATGTATAGGTATCGGCCCTTGTAGATCGGGTAGGTGAAATGTATGTGATGATAATTCGAACTTTTGGTTCGGATGAGGGGTTTCGTTGAGCAATCGAGACCACTCGGCTGGCGTTGGGGCTTTGTAAAGGCTGACTTCCATAGGTAGGCAAAGAACTAAGTTATCAGTCGAAATGATTGGATTCATCGAGAACAGCCCTGATAGCCAAGAGTCATGGAGCACAAGACCTATGATCAGACTAAATATCATTGATATTAGACAAAGGGTATCATGAATGTTATTTGGAATATGTATCTGACCATACTTTTTCGTTGATTCCGCTCGGCTCCAAGCAATCCATTCAGAAGAATTCCGCTGCTGTTCAGTATTCGCTGAAAACAGCATGTCGTAAGTATCATCAAAACTTGAACAGAAGAAACCAAATCTTTGCGCAGTCTAGAAATATAATTAGATGACAACACCAAAAAGCGTCAATGCACACACATTGAACTCACCTTTGTAACATGTAAGTAGAGGCTCCGGGACTTTTCCGGGTAAATATTCCCCTGGGACGTGTTAGAAAGAGAACGCTACAGGAAGAAAAATGATTGCTTACCCCTGTTGAAATAAACAAAAACAGCGTATGATGTGCCAGCACAAGATAGCTCAGAAGTTGGTTCGGCGCATGGAAGTTTATACTCGTAGAAATAAGTTGAGTGTGAACCTCGTTCAGAATGGTCTTTACCAGACAAGAAGATGGAAGCATTAGCTGCAGCTAGATCAAGGATTGCAAGTAAGAGCCATGTTTTCATTGTACATACCGGATATAGTTCTCGGATAAAATCAATAGCGTCGTCGGTCTTGAGAAAGGAAACCCCAATCATTGACATGACAAATAGTAGTAAGTCAGAGACTTTGTCGGAGTCGAAGGTCGCAGGATGAAGGACCGGGTAGGTGGGTTGATATCTGCGACAGTAGAGATAGAATCCCTGTTCAAAAACCTCTATGTTGTTGATACAAATAGACTCGAGACCACATCTCAGATCGTCGAAGAAGTCATTACATCCACACACGAGAAGTTTTCGCTTCAAACCCCTGAGTCTTACTCTGGAGCTTTCTGTCAGGCTGATCTCTGACACGTTGCCTTCCCTGCCAAGGGGCTGTGTAGAACCAAGCTCTGTGCGAAGGTCATAGCTGGAAAATATGTTTTCTGAAGAGCTAAATGCGATATCTTGCCAGAATTCAGATTTGGCTTGGGCAAAGTCGCTACTCGAAGTTGCAGGCCAAAACTGTTGAATTTTGCTTGCGATCCCTTCAACGCTGTCACACCTTGAATTTGGGGCGCTTGGGCTAAGTTGAACTGGGCCAGTAACTATGTTTTCAAAGTTCTGCGAATCCAAGAACGGTGTGGTAGTCGGCGGATCAATCGTGCTTACAGACTGTTCGAAGAGAAGTCTGAAAACATCTGCGTTCGAGCTACTTCTGTCCACACTTTGAGCATGATAGTCTGGGATATTCCCACTGGTAGATACATTCTCGTTCAAGTATGGATGTGTGGTCATAAAAAGATCATCATGGCCTTCGAATGTTGGATCCGATATCCCAACAGGAATGAGAAGCTCATGAGTAAGGTGATCATCAAAGGCAGGATCCAAGGGTGGTTTGTATGCAGCTTGTTGTTCAAATGGGTCAATTGGAGGTTCCTGGTTTGAATTAGCTCATAATCCAACCACCAGATTTCATGTAAAGATGGCTCACAGGGACTTTTGGTTTACTCTCTATTGTATGGTTTCGACGATGGCGTAAGAGAACATCCCTACCAAATTAGCCTACGCCAATGAATTTGGACCGAAAATCTAACCTTCGTGCAAACTGCTTTGAGCAAATGGAGCATACATATGGTCTTTCTCCGGTGTCTACCTTCGTTGTCAGAATGGAGGCTCTTTCAAGCTGGTGATGCCAGTCGGCCGGAGCAGGGAAACATACGGGCTAATTGATGACGGTTGAGGTGCTCCGTCTTAGAGAATGTCTTGTCACATCGTGTGCAAGATATCCTATGTGAACCACCTTTGCGTCGTGTTCGCATTGTGTTCAAACCCATTCATATGGAATAGGTGGGAATATCTCGGCCAAAAGAATTGGAAGTGCCGGCTAATGGTTTGCGGGGTCGCTCCTCTCCTGAAACTACTGCCTCATTTGCCAGGCATCAACAATTCACTTAGGTTAACTAGTTAAGTTAGGGACTACTTTTAATAGCTCCGTTTAGGGAGCTTGGCATGGAGTTTTGCTGTGCCAAAGGAAAACAACGGTTGTTTCATCTTTAATCTATGCAGGGGAAGTAGGACACGTTTTGAGACAATTTACTCGGCGAGCTACGATGGATGCAGCTAGACGCCGAGAACGGGAGCTGACTGTAAAACAGAGGATCCTAAAAATTGTGCACAAAATCCACACAACTAAATATCTGTAAAATTTTGATACAAAGTTGCTCCCAGCCTTGAGTATCCCGCATAAAAACTCCCTATCTAGACGCCACCATAGTGGGAAACAAGGGTGGGGAGGAACGAACCCCCACATCCCACATTCCCTGGATTAAAACGCGGGGAATCAGTTCGATTGATGAGATCTATCAAGAACTTTAAATCTTTCAATGTGGGGACATGTGGCATCCTTCCAAAACGTTGTAGAGAACACTGAATATAGTAGACACTTATAAATTGCTAGATAACGCCCCATAAAATATGAAAATATCGGTAATAATCTCAAATCCTTTTTCGCGATTCCTTTCTACACAATGGCCATCCTTCAAGCCTTAGACCATCGCATCGAGTTTATATCCGCAGGTCTCTTTCTCTCTTTAGTTGGATATGTAGTCTATCAACGCTATTTCCATCCACTGTCGAAGTATCCAGGGCCTTTCCTCGCCTCTCTCACCGATTTGTGGCAAGTTCATCAATTCATGACTTTAAAACAACCCTACGCCCTCACAGAGCTACATAAGAGATACGGTTCGATCGTCCGATATGGCCCGGATAAACTAAGTATAACCGACGAAGAGTCTATTAAAGCAATATATCAATCTGGCGCTCGGTATATGCCCAAAACAGAATTCTATGATGCTTACGGGGCAGCTCACCCTAACGTGTTTGGCATTCGTAATGAATCCGTGAGTTTCATTTCTTCATGGCCATTTTAACAATATGCGTTGCTTATGTTAAATCTTTAGCTTCACTCCATACGACGCCGACACATGTCGCATAGCTTCTCAACGGGTTACATGAAAGAAATGGAACAATATTTAGACGCGAATATCAAAATTCTTCGACAGAAAATTTCAGGTTATGCCTCTACCAAAGACGCCTTTGACCTCAAAAGGGTATTACAATTTTATGTCATTGATGTACTGGGTGAACTAGCCTTCAGTCAGACATTTGAAGTTCAAACCTCTGATGATGAAACTCGTGTCCCACCTGTGGTCGAACATAGCCTACTTGCAGCAGTGACTGGGGCTTGGCCTATGATGACTGAACGATTGAAGCGGTGGCTTCCACTTATTCCACACAAGGGTCTACAAGCCTTATTCAAAGGCCGGCAAGCTTGTGCCGATCTTGCGTCGCGCTGCGTAGCTCTTCAGTTGAATGCTGTCAGATCAAAAGGTTCAACAAATGACACACCGAAGAGAAAAGACATCCTCACGAATTTGATTCTGGCAAAGCATCCCGATACAGGAGAAAGCTTAACCCAAACAGACCTTGAAACTGAAGCATTTGGATTCATGTAAGATCTTTCTCACGATTATACATGCAGTGTGTCCTATGGCTGCTAACTGGAAGATTTGCTCAGTATTGCGGGTACTCATACAACCAGTGCCACAACCACATTACTATTCTACCACTTGCTACATAATCCAGATTCGATGGCAAAGTGTGTTACAGAGATTGACACCAGCTTGTCAATTTTGCAACCAGATGAGAGCGCTTATTCGGTCACTGTAGCTGAGACCTCGCTACCCTACCTTCGAAGCTGTATGAAAGAAAACTTTCGTATCACACCAGTTTTTACGATGCCTCTTGCCAGGCGGGTCATGATGCCTGGAGGAGTTACCATTGCTGAAAACCATATTCCCCAAGGAGTGAGTGCATTCATATTTCTGCATTGAAAATCTTCAACCCAATCAACGTGCATTTCTGACAATATCATCAAAGACTTCAATTGCCGTCTGCAATCATGCATTCCACCACAACCCCGATGTATGGGGACCAAAACACAACGTCTTTGATCCATCACGATGGGAAGACAAAGAAATTGGTAATAAATCTCGGCTACTGATGCACTTTGGATTGGGCGGTCGTCAATGCATCGGGAAGACACTGGCCATGGCCAACATCTACAAATTGATGAGCACTTTATTGAGCGAATTTGAATTTGAACTGGCCGACAAGGAGGAGGCGAGACGAGCATCGAATGGCGAGTTTCGTGGGGAAATACCTGAGTTGATCAGTGTCGGAATTAGTGATTTGGCTACTTCCTTGATTGTTCGGGCTCGAAAGCGGGGGAGATCTCTCTGAGCACTCGAAAATATTCCTTCTGTGTGAAAATAGCAGTTATTGGTAATAAAATCGGGGTAGTTAAAATTGTACCTTGTCATACTTAAAAACCGGATTACATATTATAAAATACTGACATGCGTTCATTACCTGTCAGAGCTGGAGTGTGCGACCGTGATGCCCCCCCGGCCCCCCCCCCCACCTGATTCTTTTGTATGATTATCACGCAGAACAGGCAAAAACAAGTATAATATCTTGAACGACTCATCCACTTCGCAGGCAGTTTTCTTTGGTAGCACACCGCGACCTAGAGCGGCAGCCTGAGAATTCAACGAGTTTAAGCACAATTACGATCAAAAATGGCAATGGTGTGCTTCCAAACAATAGAGGGGAACCCCTTCTCCCGGAGCTGTGCCATCAAGGCCTTGTTGGTTGCGTCCTTTCCATTATGGTTGAGAATGTAGTAACCACTGGCGGATGCATTCGTGGAGTTCTTCTTGGAAGGAAACTCTGCGGAGGTAGAAAGCCAAGTCTGCCACTCTCCAGAATCAGACATGGAAATGGAGATGGGCTTGATCAGGAAGCCCATGATGGAGCCGACAACGGATCCCATGCTATTCTTCAGAACCGGTGTTGCTACAATGCCGGGGAAGACGTGGAGGAAGCTGATCGATGGGTGGTCGAAGGCAAGGGTCTCGAATGCGAGAGACGTCATGGACGCTGGGTAGCCGTTGCTAGTAGAAAGAGAGAACTCCTTATGGAGGTCCAGATTGTCTTCTTCGATCTTGATTTCCTTACCCCCAGCGAGAATGCTGACAACACGGGGAAATTTGGCGCTTTCAAGAGTAGGGAGAAGATTGAAGATGAAACGCATGCGGCTGTAGTACCGAAGGATATGGTTGATGTCGATCTTCGCGTCAGTCTCTGTGCTTGGCTTAGTCTGTCTGGAGTGGAAGTTTTCTGGGATACAGTGTCTTCTCTTACCTTTCTTGCTGAAAGCAATGCCTCCAGACGTAAGAAACAAGAGATCCAGAGCTACAACCTTGGATTTCAGGTCCTGGCAGACTGTATCCACCTTACGAAGATCGGACACATCGGCAGGGATAAAGTGATAGAAGCCGTTGTTGTTGGCTGCCTTCATCTCCTCAACAACCTGCTTGCCGGCTATTTCATTCCGGCCAACGATGTAGATAGTCGGCTTGGCAATGGCACCGGCCAACTTGACAGCAGTGCTCCGTCCAATACCACTAGTACCGCCTACAAAGAGGGCAGTCAGCTCTGGACGAGCAGTCTTGAGAGTAGCATTCCACTCGCGCGCTTGAGCAAGAGTATGCTCCATGATAAAGGTAAAACAACTGGTTCATCTATGTAAGAACCAGAAAACAGAAGAACTTTCGTACGATTTAACTAAAGTATTAAAGATGAGGAAAAAGGAAAGAGGGGAGGTAGGCTCCTACGCATTATTATACAGGAGAATCTGACGGGTGCGGGGTTATATGATCCGTCATATGATCCCGCAACCTCGTAACCTCGATATTGGTATTAACTTAGTATCGATTCGTTATATTACCTCCTCCTCCGAAAAAATCCTAGCCTCTAGGCTTTAGCTATTAGAATATTATCACTCTTATTATTATTAACAAATTCATCCTTCTCTACTACTTTAAGCTATACTAGTAGGTATATAGAAGGTCCCGTTTTATTAGGGATTAAGTATAGAATTCTTTTGATTTCTCTAGTATATTCTTAAAGTTACCTGCGGGGTACTATTTAGTGTCCTTATTTTTAATCTAAGATACTTAATATTATAAGTATCAATAGTGTATATAAGAATCTTTAATCTTATTAACTTTATAAGCCTCTTTCTTATTAATAACAATTAGTAGTATTATATCCAGGATCTATCTAATAAGAGGCTTTATATATATTGTAGGGTATAGCTTATCTAGTAAGAAGACAAGATATACCTTTATTAAGTCTAATAGTTATAAATACTATAAATTACCTTCTTTTTTCACAATTTTGAATGGTCTATATTACTAATTAGATATTTTCTAACTCTATCTTCTTATCTTCTAGATATATATAGTAATAAAGACAAGCTAGCTAACTCTAAATTTATCTTTACAGTATTATATATCTATATATCTTTTCTAACTTACTTGTATAACTCCTATTGCTTTATAAGTATGTTACGGCATATATGCATATTTATATTCAAGCGTTACCGTATACATGCATATTGATATTCCGAAGGAAAGATCAACGAATGACGCATGTTGATATTAGAACGGGCACATGACTTACCGAGGGTTCCAGCCCCGGACCTCTCACGTGAAGCACACGAACTATGGTTGGTATAAAATGTATGAATGCTTGGAAGTAGTAGACTTCCAAGGATTAGTTTCTGTATAACTTTTATAGAACTCTATCCAATATCATATCTGCCTAACCCTTTGCATGAGCGTGAGATTACTCCTGTGATGAGGTGCCTACGATCTACCAGAATGGAGAAGGTGCGAAGAACAACGAATAACAACGTTAAGGAAAGGGAAAGAAGAGAGAGAGAGAGAGCTATGCTACATACATGTAGGCGGATGCCACTCTCCAGGCCAATCATCTGATTGGCCTGCATCCGAGAGTGGGTCAAACCGCACAAACGTGCAGACAGTGCAAACATACCCGTCCCGAGTCTCCTCCATGTAGTTATACTACAACTCCCACCCGGAGCCCCGCCGCCGGCGATGAGCCCCCGGGACCGATAGCCCAGCCTGGCGCCGTCACCTGGCGAGAAGAGCCGTTTTGCAGAAAGAAATGTCCACCGGAATTGCGATAACGAACGAGACCTCGGCCCTTAAATAGCCCGGTCCGCATTTGCGGGCCGCTGGCTTCTTAGGGGGATTTCCCATTGCCCCACTCCCATGGGTCGGATGGGTTGTGCACAGGTCTAGTTGCCGATATCATTAGGCAATCAGAGTGTATGACGTGTGGAGTTCCGCACGCCAATCGCACGCTAACGTAACTAAGTTGAAAGCTGACCAGTAGTGAGAGGAAGATGATAGGTAACTGTGATGACTAGAAACGCGCCGCGGGTAGACTTGTTTTGAGATACTAGTATTTGTATTTTTATGGAAGGTTAGGGAAGGTAAAATATATTTTCGAAACTTCGAAATTTTATGAAATTTGGCCTCTTGAAATGAAATTTGAAATGGACCTTGAAATCTCGAAATCACACTAGTCCTGAAATGGAAAGCTCCGTAGTATCTGTCCAATAACACGCCTAAACTGGTCAACCTGAGGACATATGGACATCTGGAGCCAGTAACTCAGCTTCATCGCGACATCCCTACATGAGCTTGTGGTCATTCGATGGAATGATGACTCATCAACAACAATAAGGGAAACGGTAAGTGTTATAGAGACTATCTGATATTCAAGTATTACCTGGAGGATTTAAAAAATAAATAAATATCGTCCAGATCCTGGAGTTCGTGTTTATCTATCTCAAATTGGGCTATGATGTACATGTACTATGGCTGGCCGATTGCGAGGTTTCTGCCGCATTAATACCTGAGGCAGCAATCCCCTGCAGTAGACCGCCTTGGACGTGCAGGCATCTTAGCCGTCCCACATGTACAGTATATACAGTGGCTGCTATCTAGTTAGCACTTGAGGCGTTCCATAAGCCGAGTGACCCACTCCCCCGGTTTCCCAGCTCTGATTCCCACCCGGCGGGATTTACCCGTGAACCTGGCGCGTTTTTCTCAGCCAATTCCTATCTTTCTTGGCCCCCTGCGATTCACCATGCATGCAGTATGACCTGATCTTGCTAGCCAATTAGAGTTCTTCTTCTAAATCCTCTGTATTATCGCGAAAATAGTTCCCATGGCGCTCAACAGCACGCAGATCCGTACCTGATGACCTTTGCCGAAAAGATGGCGTCTACCGAAGAACGGCCGTCCAAGCGAGCCCGCCAGGCCTGCGAGCCCTGTCGGTAGGTTGAAGTCAGTCAATTTAACACAGCTTCCTGTGCTGATCTTTGTTCAGTCGGAAAAAATCACGGTGTCCGGGAGAGAAGCCGACTTGCTCCTACTGTGAGCGCCTGGGCCAAAGATGCGTGTATGCAGGCGAGACTATCGAGGAAGGGTCGGATTTTGCAAAGAACATGGTAAATAACATGATTGCTACCTGTCGAATGAAGCTTACAGTGTTATTCAGGAAGATCGCGTTTGTCGCATAGAGGATAGACTTGAACAGTTGATCAATTACATCACGTATGTTCTCTGGCTTGGCCTGGCGTTTTTTGGGGGGACTACGACCTAACTTCGAGGCGACAGCAAACAGAATCACGGAGGGGGTACTGAGCCTCCTGATAGTCTACAACATGCGCAAGTGCATTCACCAAGACACTCAGTGTCAACGCCTATATTAAACGCTTCCATGTGAGTAGTAAAATCCCCCTTTACTTCGATAAGGGCGAGCTTCAACTGACGTGCATCACAGAGAGCTCTCACGAGACACATCGGCCGTACAACTGTATCTTACATTTTGTAATTCTCAGCCTTTGCCATTGTTCCCGGAAAGAACTTTTACCACATCTTTCATTAACCGAGATCCCGAGCTTTTACTTGCGATGGAGGCTCTGGGACTTCGATTCCGCGGAAATGGCCTCAAGGAGAGATTAATTCAAGATCAGATAAGGTTAAACACAGAAAAGGCATGTCAAATGGTAATGGCACGTCTAGCACATGGCAATGTAGAATTATCAACAATTCAAACACTTTGTCTTCTCAGCATGCTAGAATTCACATGTAAGAGTCCCATACATCATTGAAATTTCCCCTTACTAACTTTGCCATAAAGCCGGACAGCTAGTTCGAGCAGGGTTTTATACAAACATGGCCAGTTATTTTATCCGCAATATCCGAAGCGCTAGTGTGGAATTCTTAAAGAATCTAGAAACGGAGAAGGATGAACGAAAGCTATGCCACGCAAGTATAATAAAGTTGAAAAATATCCAAGGATCTTCTCAGCAATGGCCACTCGGAGGAAATGGAGACCAGGCTGCTCGTCGAGAGATTCCTCATCCCACGTTTGCCTCATGGATATCGAAAAAGGATGTAAGAAAGGGCGATATGGGCGCAAATGCTGATATGAGTATCGTGGCAGCTACGATACATACTAGTGAGCTATGGTCGCTGGCAGGAAATTACGCAATGGATCATACTAAGGATGACACACATCCCCCTTGGCATCCACAATCAGATTATACCATGATAAATTATTGGCACACCGAACATGAGAGTTGCATGCCATTACAATTCCGCCTTCATGCCAGCCGTTTTCACGAACACTCCATGGCAGATTTGCAAGCAAACCGTGATTATTGGGGACCATGGCTGTTCTTCCAGATGGCCTGGCATGCAGTTCCATGCCTTCTCAACCACCCATTCCTTCTTTCTATGCGACTGAGGAACTTTAGGCGGACTATGCCTCAGTCATTCCTGCGAAATTCATTCGAGCAGCTCACATTTCACACTGGCTGGATCATTCACTTTCTTGAACTGACCGAAGCGAAAAACTTCGAGGTATCAGATCCAACTCTCGGTCATTGTGTCGCGATTGTCGCGACGATCTATCTCCAACACAGCTTTGCCGATGATAGAAACTTTAGTAAAAAGGCACAGACTGGATTTGACAAATGTCTTCGGTTCTTAAAAAGAATGGGTCATCGATGGCCACATATTGATCGCCAGGTGATACCCCTCAAACTTCAACCCCCGATTATTCATTATTAACATCTGAACAGGCTAAGCAACTAGAACAGCTTCGCGGCAGTATCTCTCCGGGTGACATAACAGTAGAAACGAATAATTCCTTGAACTCCCGAGGGAAGTGGTCCGTCAATCTGCATTTACTTTGGAAAATCCTCGCATACTCTCATGCCAGTAGATCCTCGAGCTCATCTGGCGATATCTTTGGTCCGATTCTGGCTAAGGAAAGTTCCAGTAGTCTGAGAATACCATTGGCCGGTATGATTGCAGAGCAAGATTTCGCACTTATTGGATCCGCCGGAATTTCGGGACACAAGACTGTGGCGTCGGAATGTGTCACATACCCTCCTGAGCAGACGGAGCATGATGAGGCCGGTTCTGAAATGCCTGCAATAAACCCTACGGACTTGACGGAAGAGCCTAGCCTGGACTTTGCTAGTGAAGAAACGCTGATTCTGCAGCTACAAGACTATGACCGGGCATTTGAAGATTGGTTGAGCCTGAATCCATCCTGATTGATATGTTCTATCAATCTGTTGACCCGGGACCCGGCACGCTTCCGTGTTCTCCGGACGCCAAGAACCCGGCTTATAGCCGGATTGCTCATATTCGCCTCCACATTGAATCTTTTAATTTACTCTAGACTCATATCTCATTTCATTTTCATAAACCCCCACTTTATTTTAACACCAGTGAAAAATGGCCCCCTCTAAAAGTGATCCAATTTTGATTGTGGGTGCTGGCGTTTTCGGCCTATCCACCGCACTTGAGTTGAAGCAGCGAGGATACGAAGACATCACAGTTTTGGATCGTTACACACCTCCAGTCGTAGATGGAAGCAGCGTGGATATTTCTCGAATTATTCGAATTGACTATGCTGATCCAATCTACTGCAAGATGGCCCGCGAAGCCTACCAGGGCTGGACCACAGAATACAAGGATCAGTACTTTGAATCTGGGTTTGCATTGCTATCCGAGACTCCCCGCAATGACTGGATCGAGAAATCCAGGAGCACCGTTTTAGAGATCGGTGGAAAAGTTGAGGACCTCAAAGACGCTACACAGTTGCTCGAGTCTTATCCCAACATTCAAGCCAAACTCTCCGGCCTTAGCGGCTACTTGAACAGGCTTGGTGGCTGGGCCGATGCTGCAGGCAGTATCCAGAAGCTGGCCTCGAAATGCAGCGTCGAGGGCCTATCTATTGTCTCCGGACCTCGCGGAACCGTTGTTTCTCTACGAAAAGAAGGCTCCCGGGTCGTGGGCGTGAACCTCCTCAGTGGTGGGTATCTACTTGCCTCCCAGGTCATTCTGAGCACTGGTGCATGGACAAATCGCCTTTTGGATGTTGCGCATGCCGCTTCTTCCTCAGGTCAGCCAGTCGGTTTCATACAATTGACCACCGAAGAAGCGCGGTCCTTGGACTCTACTCCTGTCATGATTAATATGAGCTCCGGTGTATTCTGCTTCCCCCCTACACCAGGCTCGAACATCTTGAAGCTCGCTCGTCATGGTTATGGCTATGCCAACGAAGTCACTGTTCAAACCGACGGCTTTGATCGTACCATCTCGACGCCCAAACTCGAAAGCAGCAACGCTCAAACAGGCTTTCTGCCCGAGGACGCTGATGAGGACCTACGTGCGGGTCTGCGTCAATTCTTCCCCAAATTCGCCAACAGGCCGTGGATCAACCGTCGCCTTTGCTGGTATACCGATACTCCTAAGGGCGACTTTATTATTGATCAGCACCCGAGACTTCAGGGTCTGTTCGTTGCCACTGGTGGAGCTGGACAGTAAGTTGCTTCTTTTCTCTATCCCTGTCTCTAATGACGCCCAAATCGAAGTAAATCTTTGACTAACCTATTTTTAGTGGATTCAAATTCCTGCCTGTCCTGGGTAAATATATTGCCGACTGCTTTGAGAACAAGGCTCCTGAGGAGCTGCGCAAGAAATGGCGATTGGATTCCCCGGTTGGTAGTGCTGGCGCTATGAAGGGTGATGGCAGCCGAGCTGGGCCACCACTGAGATGGCTTAACGACTTTGAAAAGGCAAAACTATAGATAGCCTAAAGGCAAAAATCAAACCATGCTCATACGTGCTAATGTATCCATGCAAGCAGAATAGAGGTTGAATCCTTCAATGCGTTATGTAATTCATTTCTAAATTATAAGGAATCATACCCAAATGTTCAACAAAATTCCGATGAAGAAACACCCTCAGACCATTTCATGACAAAAATAGCTTTTCTAGACCTCAGCTCCCTTAGAATTCACCCCTCTGTACCTTCTACTCCGGGAGCCAGATTTCTTATTCGAAGCAGTCCCATCTGCAAAGCTACCATCCTGACAAACCGGGAACTCCTCTGGTCTCAACCAATACGTATCATGCGAAGGCTGGCCTTTCCTCATACCCTCCAGATCAAGCGGGTCAACGATAGTCGCCCACGACGACCGGTTATCAATCCAACCAGGCCCGTGACGCTCAGTAGACTTATCCATATCGAGATATCTGCATTTCTCCCTTGGCAAATAGCGACCAGGATGCAAGAGATTAAGCCAATAGGTGAAGATCAACATTGGTCCCAGCTCGAAGGCATAAAGATACCACTCATTACTGAGGATAGGTCCACAGTTCTCACTGCAGCCGATATTCTGAAACATTTCGAACGCTTCAACGGCACGGAAAATACAACGGAGCAGAACAAAGGTCGATGTCCCATATAGAGTGAAGCAAACTGTTTTCACGTTTCGAGGGACGGGGCCTGCTCGGGCGGCACGGACGTGGAACGTCACGACGATTGCGACGACGAGGCATTCCACCACTGCCTGAAGGATAAGACCAGCGGCAATAAGTATGCCACCGGATTTATATTGGCTTAGATCTGAGCCAGCTGCGGCGTTCTTTGCTGCACCTGCGACTGTGATGCTTTCGACTGCGGCACCGACGTAGACGAAGAAGATCAGGACGCGGTTTGGGTTGAGAACGGCGTGCATGGGGACGTAGTTCATCAGTCGGCCGACGAGATTGTATGCGGCGGCGGAGTAAACTGGTGGTGCGAGGTAGATGAAGACGGATTGTGCGATGTAAAGGTTCATGTTGCCAGGATGGTAGCTGGATATGCAGCGCAGGATCCAACCGGTTGTGAAGAGAATTCCTCCCCATGTAACGAAGAAAGTGACGCGCCAGAACCTATAGTTACTAAATTGGCAATGGTTGGTTAGCATGGAATTTGAGTGAAATTGAGATGAACCCTTACAAATTCTGGAATACATGCAACAGCATTGATATGCCCACTACCGCTGCAAAGACAGCTGGTAGTACATGGCTGGGCTGGTATAGGTAATAACTGACAGAACTATCTGTGGTGGAACCCATGATGACTATTTTGAATGAGAAAGGATTGAAGGATAATTAGACTTAATTGAGATGGGTACTCTTGTGTCTTAAATATTTTACAAAGACCACATTGACCCCCCGATCCATGATCTGTACAGCGCTTCATCATCCCAAAAAGAGTAACGATCAGACTCAATCCCTAAGGCTGAGCGCACTGCCACGCGAGAAAAGAATAACTAGAAATTAAAAAAAAACAGCCCCATCAACCCAAATAAACTCAAAATCTCTGTCGTCTGCCAAGAAGCACCTATCGCATCCATATTCAACTTAGCCCCCACGGGATAATGCATCCATACCCCACATTTCACCCAATCAGAACCACAGAGCTCAACCAGCGCGCTCCATGGAACCCAATACAGACTAGCCTATACTCTCTTCCAGATGACGCTCGAAGTTCTTCAACATGAACTTCGCATAAACCCGCCCTTTGCTAGCGCAGTCCAGTAGCCGACAAGAATACCTACACTGGCATCACTCAGCGCTCCCTTGACCCTACGATTTTAATCTCTCTCCCGCCTTCGACGTCAAGCGTGCATGAAGATCCATCTTCCCCGACACGGTTCAGGGTCTTCGTAGCCCCACCAAGTTTAATTTAGAACAGTCTCTTGTCGCAAAATGCCAGGCGTTCCGAAAGGGCGCGCATGCGATGCATGTCGTAAGCAAAAGAAAAAAGTTAGTATTAATGAGATGATTTATTTCCATGTTCTATACATCTCCGCTCCAGTCCAAATTTGAAGTTCAAGTTCAAGTTACTAACGTATACTCCAGTGCGACGAGACACAACCCTCCTGCTCACGCTGCATTCGCCTTAATCTGCAATGCGTGGGATCAGGAAAACAGCGCTACAAGTTCCAAGAAGAGAAGCGATGCAAATCAAGCATGCAGCCTGACGCTAAAGCTGTAAAACGAAGCTCACAGTCCCCAAGTACATCATCCCTGTCCTCGAATACCTCGCAGTCTCCAAGTTCATCCCCAGGGGCAATTACCAATGCCTCCGAATTCGTGTTCAAAATCGTTATACCCACCAAACCAGAGAAGATGCAGATCCGCCTCCCACCAGAGTCTCCAGTCCTAAATCCAAGTAATGCTTTATCGCCCTTAGCAATCAGATTTATTCACACGATTAGCCGCACTACACACTTCCGGTATAATCTTTGGTGGACGTTCGGCACATTTCTGGAAGACGTGCCACGCCGTTTAGGCACAAATGAAGCTCTTGATCGTTCTATTGAGGCGTTAACAGCTGCACACTCGGGATTCTGTGGAATAGAACGTAATGGGGCGACTGTCGAGGCGTTGACAAAGTACTCTCAGGCTTTGAGGACATTACGGGTATACCTTGATGATGGAGTTCATTCGCAGTCCTCTAATACGTTATGCGCAGTGATGGTTCTGTTGGTTTGTCAGGCCTTTCTGGGTCAAACAAGTCAAGCCTGGTCAGGACATGCAGAAGGAGCAGTTCTAATACTTAAAGCGCGAAAGAAATATGCACCACGCGATATGTTTGAAAAGAAACTATTCCTATCATTGCGCGGCACTGTAGTAAGGTCTTCACTTTCCCCCAGAGAATTTATCCGAATTATTACTTCTCCAAATGATTTTGCAGGCATTGATCAAATCCATTATTTATCCGTGCAAGTCAAAGATACTAACAACGACAGCTCTTCGAAGGTCTACTTAACGACCGAATAAACCTTACCCCAACAGAATGGGACGAGCTCGTTAGAAATGAATTCGACGCAAACACACCAGAAGGTCGCATTCTCCAAAATCTCGCCAAAGGCCCCCATCTAATGCCACAATGTCGCCAAATCCTCCAAACAGCTTCAGATCCAACAAACATCTACAACGAAGCCCGCACACTATACCAAGACTGCAAACAGGACCTCCAAGAATTAAGAAGTCGAGCAGTAGATAACAACGCATCAAGCATAGACATGACAGGTGTTCCAAAGGACAAGGAGAAATTCGTGACCGAATTTTTCCACGCCCATTATCAGCGCACATACGGGATCGGACTTGTTGTGACTTTATTTTTTAACTGCATCCTTAATTCATTAGAAAAGTATATGGCACTAGCGTTTGGGATGGATGGTGACTTTACTGTGCAGATTGATGCGAATTATCTTGCAGAGGAGGTTTTGGCGTTGGCGGAAAGGTCGATGATTTACAGGCCTGTCGGCGCTGGGTATTTGATCATTTGTTTGACGGCTGCGTGGGCGGCTACTAGTGATTCGGTGTTGAAGGGAAAATTACGGGTTGCGTTGAATGATTATCATGGGGATTTTAAAGTTAGGGATCACTTTCGGATGAATCAGGAGTTGGAGTGGACGGCGGAACATTTGAGGTTGGGGGTTTCTTTTCGGGATAATGGGGAGAGATATTATCCTGGTACATAAAGACCGGAGACTGGGTGATGAAGATACATGTATTGATGAGATATGGGAACCTTTTAAGTAGATACCATTTGAACACTTGAACACTGAGGTCAAGATGTATATAGAATGAAGATATGTTATTCTTTCATGCGAAGTTCAAGTTTGCTCGATTAATGACGAAGTGTTGCTGCTGGATCCAATATCTGATATCTTTGGCTGAGTGTCTATGCAAAGTCATGGTTTTCTACCCGCATTAACAAAATACGAATATCATGATAATTATGGACTGGCCCGTAGGAAGGGGGAAATATAAAGGTTTCGGAGAAGAGGAGAATACATAAATAGTCCGAGCTGTATGGACACGGGAAGTAAGAACCAAAAGAAAGGAGAAGAGAAGCGGGAAGACAGCTTGATCGCAAGAGAGAGAAGAAAAAAAGTAAAAGCAAACCCCAGGCGCTATGCGAAGAGAGAAATGAGACCATGTGTGTGTGGGAACAGACTATATGGTAGAGCGCAAAGTTAGGACTGCAGTATACCGGCGCAAAGGACCAGTAATGGCCAAATAGGATACAGTCGAGCGCATGCACCGTAACGTCCGTACGTGACTTCTTTTATCCCCTCGGACCTGATATATGCGCAAATGCATGGGCCCGTGGCTGCTTGGGTCGATGGATGCATCAATAGCATTATAAAAGGCGTAGAAGGGAATAAAAGGATAGAAAGGTGGGACATGGGTGGAAATGGTAAAGGGGATGAACCTTGATGTGTACAGTTTTTGGGGAATAACCTGGACTGACAAACGCGTGGATTGGGTATTTCCGTTGGCTTCAGAAAATCAGAACGCATAATGGCAGGCAGCAGAAGAGAAAAAGAGTGAAAAACCATCAAGCGTTGTTTCACCACATGTCATCGTCATCGTCGTCATCCAGTTGGACGTCGTCACCAAAGGACGAATGTCCATACTGGTAATGCCCCGAGTCGTAAGCATGGCCATTCTCGTAGCCATGCTTATCATGTCCGTGAGCCTGGTAGCGATCGCGTGGATCATCGTCGTAGTCATACATGGATCCGTCATCATATCCACTGTCCCCGTAGTGTTGTTGCTCTTGTGCCTGTTCATGAAAATTCACCCGTCAGTTACTTGTTCCGACTCTTGGAAGATCGGTTCTCTGCTTACTTCTTGGTATCGCTGATATTGTAAGTACTCATCTGGCTGCTGCTGCTGCTGCTGCTGCTGTTGTTGTTCTCGTTCTCGAGACCTAGATAATCTTTGAGATCCCGAGGAAGCCACCATCATCTGCGGGTGCATCTGTTGCACCTTTTCTAGATATGAGTACATGAAGTTACTCAGCAACACCTGAGAGTAGAGAGCGCGCCGGGGATTTGCCAGCTTGATATGAGCCATCCGATAAATTGCACGTTCTTCCAAAATAGAGAAACGAGTCCATGGGTAGTCGACATCAGCCCGTAGCTCCCGTACTGGAGGATCAGGAGATAAGTTTCGGGAGGAGTTCTTCCTGTGATGACCATCTCCACTATGCTTCTTTCTACCACCACCGAATATTGAGGAGAAAATGCCATCCTTCTCTTTCTTATCTCCGGAAGCTCTTCGAGCTCCATCTTTCCGCCGCTCCTCCTCCAGTTTCGGGTCAAGGCGATCTAAAATAAGGCTTTCTCGGCCCTTGGGAGTAGTGTCCAATGATGACTGAGCGGATACTTCAGAACGAGTAGTGGTACTGTGAGCCTTTTCTGCACTTTTCGTTTTCGCTCTTCTTGAGTCGCTTTCTTTATCCTTCTTTTTGTCCTTCTCTTCACTACCCAAAAGCCAATGCCAACTTGACTTGCGGCTGCCCTCATCTTTCTTTGACTTTTTGCTCTCTGCCTTTCGTTCGTCGGGTTTTCGCTCTTCGGGAATTGTTGGGATGAACGACAGACTATCTGTACGAGTGCTATTTCCTGGTATCATCTGAGGGTTGTTCGCAAAGTCATTGAGTGTCGGAGTTGTTTCTCTGCCCTGGCGATTGGGACTCATCAAAGATCGTTTGTTTGGTGTCGTATCCGCATATTGACCCGTCTTGGATGAGTGTGCAGAAGGCGTATCGCGTTCAATAGAACGACTGGATTGTGAAGTTGGGCTCGGCGATGCGCGATTTGAATCGTCGGCTTGCGATTCGACAATAGAAGGGACATTTTGCTCAGCGGGTGGTACGTGCTTAGATCGACCATTGGAGCTGATTCGTGATTGCCATTGCCGTGCGTATGTGGCGGCATTTGCCTGTGCCTCGGCGTCGAGCTGATTGGTTGCGCTTTCCTGTTGCACAGGAGTTGACATAGCATCACTTTCGGCCTCCGGCCTGTCAATAATTGTATCGAATGTTGAACTGGTTGCAGAGCCAGGTGTATAAGTGCCCCTGGACGAAGTAGACCCTGACCGTGCTGTGCGAGTTGCTGGGCCAGCATCTGATGAAACCCGGGTTAACCCCAGGATTGGGGCAGCATCCGGTGGGGAAACAATGGATGGAGGTGAATCGGCAGATTCCGAGAGACCTCTACCTATTCGTTTGGAATAGGGAGCCTTCTCGCCCTTTTTCAAGCTTCCCTTTCTATATTGCGTCCGTGTCGACCGTCGTAGGCTATGACCTGGGGGTGCTGGCGGTAAAATAGGCTTATCCTCGCTTGCAGAAATGCTTGCATTTTGCATGTCTTGAATCAAGTCATCTTTATTCGACGGAGAATCATCCACCAAAGTTTCCAGCTGTTGTAGATTCGGACTCAGCATGCCATCTCGCTTGCTTGCCTGTGAGCGCTGGCGTTCCAATCGTTCCGCTCCATCTGTATATCCTGCAGAATTATCGATTTGTTTTGACAACATAGACCGTTTCCGACGAAGACTACTCTGTGATCCTTGACGTTCAGGTCCCAGAGAAGAAAAGTCGCCTGATTTCCGCTTAATCAAGTCGGTCTTGCTATCAAGAAACGACTTGAATTCTTTGGGTGCCAACTCTGGGTGTAAACTCGCGGGCACCCAAAATAACCGAGACGCATCATTCTCATCGGCGGTCGGGGAGGGTGGGAGAGACGGAATAGCGAGGTTATTTCCAAATGATGGAAGGTCGGGATCGCCGGCAGCTGCTACATCCATTGACATGCGCCGAATGGCAGCAAGATTATTCAGTTCTTGAACAACCGCAGCGGGGTCCGATTCGTAGTCAATATCATTGAGAGGGAACGAAGAGGTCGCGGTTTCCGACGGCGATCGAGTCAGATCGGGAGACCTGGAGTCACTCTCCCGGTCAAAGGATCGGTGGGTGGCCAGTGGTGGGCGAAGGTGCCCATTTGTTGGTTTGGACTGGTCTTCGATCGGCGAATTTCGCTTCGATGTGTGTGGGGAGTCGGGGATCGCGGCGCCTCGCGGAATAGTGGTGATGGACTCCGCATGCGGAGATGCTATATAGCTCAGACGCCTTGCATCATTGCGGTCGTAGTCATCGTCGTACATATGCCCGATGGCCTCTGTCACATGGTGGCTAGGGTCGCTAATCGACAGATGGGGACCATGCCCTCTCCGCGTCGCGTGTCCTCCACCAGCCTCAGGGGCAGTCGTGGAAGCCTAGGAAAGGTGAAAAGATGGTCAGCATTGAATGGCAATGGCGAATCAATCCAGGCCAGGGTCCCTAATCAATGGGGTATCATTTCGGCGCATGGGGGTTTGGTGATAGGCATTGGAGGGGTCCCCGGTGGATGTCGAGAGAGGGGTGAGCAAGCAGACAATCACGACGCCTTTTTTCTTCCCCCAAGCTCTTTGTGTGGGAAAGCAGTAAAGTCGGAAGGGAATAGACAAAGGAAAAAGTAGTTAAAATACATACCTGCATGGGAACCAACTACACAGGAACCAAAATAGCCCACAGTTGACCCTGAAGATGGGGCTCTCTCAGGGAGAGGAGGGGACAGAAGGGTCAATGTACCACGAGAAGGAGAAGGTTCATCGAAGCGGGGGAAACGGAACGGAAAGAAATGGCCCTAGACCAACCGTCATTTGAAGGAAAGAGGGTAGATCAGAGGGATCAAAGAAGCAAAGAATGGGAAGAAATGGGGAATGTTGGGGATTGATGATAATTTAGCGGGCGGAGTTAGTGTTCGGTCGCCAGCACCTGACATCTTTAAATTGGCCTCTTTACTCTATCTCTCTCTCTCTCTCTCTCCTCTCTCTTCTCTCTTCTCTCTTCTCTACTATTCCCTCTCTGGGATTGTTCCTCTGCTAATAATCTCCAGTTTTCTCTTTAAACTCTACGGGCTAAAATCCCTAAATCGTCCATTCTTTTTTCTCCATTTGACCTGGGGTCTCCACTTTTTGGCAACAAGGCACAGAAACGGCCCATAGAGCCTGGCCCAAGGACGATCATCAGGCTCTGTTTGGGAGGTGAAAACCAGACAATGGAGTCGATCCACGCTATCCATGAACACCATCCACCTTTGAGACGAATACAGCAACCCTGGAACCACCCCATACGCACTCATCCACTTTACTGACGTAACATGCATGCATATCGATGCATATCGATACATATGAATACATACATACACTACCCAGCTGGAATTTAGTGAGAAATTTATCAACTCAACCCCCCCCCCCCCCCCCAAGGTTCCAAGGCTCAACTGCTGGATTTACGTACTGCAGACTACGCATGACCTGCAGTCCAATCTAGTCACGATCGACGGGTGACCCGATCTCAACACCAGTTCTATACTAGTCCTCGTGGTGGGTTGACTTTGGTCTGTAGTTCATGATTCACCTATTGGTTTGAATTTCAACTTCGCCGGACGTGACAACCTTGAAAGTACTACATGTCATTCCCTGGAACTATAGAATAATAATACACCCACATATAGGCAATAATTGATCATGTGTTCTCTTTAATTTATTTATTTAATTTTTTTCCAACTCAACTGATTCCAGGATGACTAGCTTGCGGCTCTGGAAGTTAAGTCGCCTCACTATGTTATTCTTTATCTATACAATTCTATATAATGCGAAAGCCATTCATTCCACTCTTAGTTCAAACCCCAAGACCTTTAAGAGTTATGCTTTGGTCTGACTTTCTGTTTCTCTTTCCCTTTTTGTCCTTTCATTGTTTCAGAACAACACATTCTCCAGTGGCACAGAACCCCACCCACAACAATATATCTCCTGCCAATTCGCGGACAACTAACAAAGCAAGGGTCTAGGGCTCAGGGGCCGCTCTTAGTCTTGCCTTGCCCCTTCCAATCATGAGATAATAATACAGTAGGTAACAAGAAAAGTCGGGTTACTCTACATACGGGCGTCGGACTAGGAAAAATGGTAGAACTATGTAGCTGCAGGTCGTGCAAACATTCGCGTAAGCCTGTTCACTCAAGTGTGTACTCCCAAATAAAGGTCTAAAGATGATCATACTAAGCAGGTCATGGGTCTATTTGAATCAAAACTAAACCAAGATTTGAAAAGATTATCCGTACGAAATGATGACAGATAGATAAGTAGAAGAGTAGATGGAATAAGGCCTCTAGGAACATGCAGACTGAGTAAGGGGAATCCACTACGTAAAACACAAATAACGTAATTCCACCGCGCCGTAGACCAGGTACATACATGCTATGTCCTCAGAGCTGAAAACCGAACAGGAGAATGACAAATTCTTGAACTGGGATTTAAGAGTGCAAAACAGAAGGCAAGATGTGCTAAAAAATGGGTGGAGATATGAAACAAAAGAAAAAGCAACGAATCCAGACACGCCCAAATGTATATTCGTCAATCCTCATCGACCACATGATGTGCCTTTGCATGTCCACAAATCATAATGAGGATGCTGCACTAACATAGCTGAACGCATGAGAAATCTAGGCGCCGACATAGTTACTGCAATCATAATTAGCTTGGTAAGATCGTAAATGGTGAGGATGAGTGTGGTGATTGATGGTGAGGCTTACCTTGGGAAGATGCCGACACGATCGCCGATCCGCCCCGTCCACCAATCCTCTGCCTTCTCTGTTCGCTTGATAATGGTGATGACTTCGCCCTTTTTGAACCCCAGATCACCTTCTTGGTCTGCATCAAATGTGAAAAGCGCAACCGCCTGGTCCTGCCGAAGTCCTGCGCCTCCACCCGTCCGTTGCCCGAAGACCGGTTTGGGGGCGCTAGGTCGGGTCGGTCGACGGTCTGAGTAGGAATATTCGTCTTCATACGTATTGCTTCGGCTACGTCCATATCCATTCTCATAATCGGGAGGAGGAGCAGCAGTACGTGTCGTTGCCGAGCGACCCAGCCCTCCTGCCGGGCGATCATAAACATCATCTGCCCAGGTATTTGCCCGGCGCGGCTTGTCGCGATATTCGTAATCATCTTGTTGGGTATTCGACCGCTCCCGTTGTACGCCTTGGCCATAGGCTTCACCTCTCCGACCTTCCCAAACTACATCGTCATGGCTTTCATCGTAGACCGGCACATCATTGTACATTGCGTCCCCGGAGGCGCGGGCATTTCCTTGGAAGATGCGCGAATTGAGCACGCGCATCAATGCATCAGTAGATGGCGGAGCGCGCACAGTACCAGTGAGAAGTTGGTTAGCCGAAACACGGCTTTGGTACATCTTCTGATTGGCATCCTTGCGCTCGACCAGCATACTACCCTCTAAACTGACTCCGGCGAATAGACCCTTAGTCTTGGAGTAGGAGAAGATGGCAGCAACACCCTTTGTACTAGCCGCACCGGCAGCTTCTGCATTTCGACCGACGGGTCCTGCGGCGAGCGAGACGTTACCACCCAGCGTGAGTGTACCGAATTGGGAGAATGTGCGAACAGCCGAGGCATCGTTGAGGATGAAAACAAAGTCAGTCAGTTCGAAACCAATCTGGCCACCGACACCTGCGCCAGCGGTCGCGATGGCAGATGGAGCGGACCAAGTGCCATCAGCAAGACGAGCAACAACGATACCCGAACCGAATCGACCAGAACCAATGAAACCAGCTTTCAAGACCGTGAGAATCGCTAACCCCTGTTTTGGCATCATATGTTAGCGTGTCCACCCCCTCAACCCCGCTATAACGATTTTTCTTTTTTTTTTCTTTTTCTTCTCTTCCTCACCTTAGCGCCAGCCAGAATCTCTGGAGGGATAACCTTGTCTGGACCGAAAGCCTGCTTAGGGTCGACGAAGGATGTTAAGATTTTCGCTACCTTCTTGCATTCACCTAATCAGAAGATGATTGTCAGCCGGAGATGCCGAGAGCAATTGCGGGGAAGTGGGCAGGGCAAATTGAGAAAGACTTACTGGCCAAAGACGACGGCAGAGGGTTATGGATCCCGAGAGGCATCCTGAAGGCAGTCGTCGGCGGAAAATGAAGGAAGACTGAAAGGGGAGGAAACTGAAAGAGGCAGGATGGTTGATCGGAGACTCGAAAGGTCGGGCAGGTTAGTCAGGGCGATGGGGCTAGGAGGTGGACCCAATGACGGCGGACGCGGGACAACAGCGGTTCGTAAACAATAGGGCGGATGAAGTACCGATGGTTGTAGATTCCAAGGGTTCACTTCAATAATCAAAAAATATTCTTAGATATATTTGAATATGAGTGATAATTTGTTTGCAGGTTCTTTTTGTCTCCAATCATATCCTAAAACACCTACACCTCTACTAATTGCAGACAATCCAGCTCTTCTTATGAATTATACCCCCACAACTCCAAACGTTCATTAGTGGCGCAGCAGTCATGGGGCACAGCCTCGCTTCCAGCAGTAGCCGCATTCAAGCCATGGTAACAAAACCTTGGACTACCTATTTGCTCATTACAACTTACTGAAGTAGGGCTGCGCATGATACTATCGCTGGACGATATTGTCGTAGCTTTTGAGTTTTTACGATGCGATATCGTCTATTGCATCGCCAGGCCTCTGGCTTGGCGATAATATTGTGATAATATTGTATCGTACCGCCGGCAATTTTGAAGACGATATGGCCCTAGAGAACGAGATCGCAGCTCTATACCGAAGCCAATTGTAAGTATAGTCTGACATGATTAAAAACAGGATGTGAATGTTGCAGATTCCAAGCGCTCACCTCAATAATCAAAATATGTATAAATAATTTGAAGTCGAATGTGAATTCTTTATTTACAGATTTCCTTTGTTTGAAATTTTTCTTTGTCTCCGAACAATTCCGAGTCCTAAATGATTACTAGTACTGAGAGTCCAGCTCTTATTGACAATTTCTGTGGAAGCAAACCTTCTCACAACTCAAAAGCAAATACTCATCACCAGAAATCCAAAATAACATGACTTCGCGAGTTGAAACTTTTCCCTCCTGGGGCGATGAGATTGATGCATCTGAGCTTATCAATGGAGAAGGAGGACAGCTCCTCCAAACGTATACCAAAATGAAGCCTGAGAACATAGAATCGCATGTGAAGTACATTGTCAGTTTCAAATCAAATACACCACCCTTTTCAACCCTATTGGTATTTGACTGACAAGCCCTATCTATATAGGCGAGAAAGGGCTGGAATGTGCTTAGATACCCTTGCTTCCAGCAGTTTTTATTCCTACACCTCGATCTATCCCGCTCGCCTCTCTATCAGGAAGTGACCAAGCAAGCCCGGTCAGGCAGTTTGCTGTTAGATATCGGATGTGGTCTCGGACAAGACCTACGGCGACTCGTTCAAGACGGAGCACCAGGCGAGAACTTGATTGGTCTGGAGATACAACAAGCGTATATCGACCTTGGCTATGAGTTCTTCCAAGACAATTCCACGCTAGAATGCAAGTTCCTTGTCCAAGACTTTTTCAAGGACACTCCAGAACTCACTGCTTTGGCAAAGAAGATCAGCATCATGAACTCTGGATATTTTATGCATATGTTCGACTGGAAGAAGCAGTTGGACGTAGCAAAGCGTATGATCGATCTGATGGCTCCCGGCAAGGGTTCAATTATCACTGGAGTCAATTTTGGTAGCACTCGTTCCGCAGGACCATTCAGCGATGTACCACCGGGTTTTGATACGATTTTTCTTCATAATAAGCGGTCGCTCTCTGGGATATGGAGTGAAGCTGCAAAGGCAACGGATACTGAGTGGAAGTTTGACTGTGTGTTAGAGGATGATGAGAACTTTAAGAACATGGCTTCCGGGGGTTGTCGGTTGAGATGGACCGTGGAGATGCAGTAATAGTGCCTTAGTTTCGAGGTTCGAATATCGTAACTATATACTATAAGCTCTACATAGATTGAAAGATAAATAGAAAGATAAATAGAGAAATGTCTTCTATAAATACCTTGAATCAAACTAGTAAGCTCACTTATAGATAAAGAAAGGTTATATCTTGAAGATATACCTTAAGACAGTAGATTGCAAGCTCAACTTCCAAGGTTCAAGGTGATATCCGGGGACTGCCTTTACAGATACAGTAGTGGGAGGTTCGATCTCCCAGAAAATGTTACGCGAAGTCACGGGATTCAGAAACTTGCGAATATACGTTTTATATAAAAAAAAGCTTGACAGAATAATTATATCATCCATGGATATACTTATGATACTCTCTTACTATGTATGCCTCCATACAGATAGTCCTATGCTGTGCACCATGATACCTTTATAGGTGTGGATTTTCTTGTCGTTTGCCCGAGTGCGGCTATCTTGTACTGCCACCAGGCATTCCCCTCTTCAATGTTTAATAGGTAAGTAATGTTTGAAATTGGCTTATAATGTCACTGCTTGTTGAAATGAAAACGAGCATGGCCGCTCTGGCCTTCCGTAATCGGGGATTCGGGGATGATATAAAGCGGTGGGGCCACTCGAGTGGTTACTGCCGCTATCCCAGTGCAACTCCGCTATTATCTCTAAACAACCTTGGAACCCCGGATTAGCGTTGGTTGTCTGAGAACATGCCTAGAGTGTAGGCAGCTCTATCGCCACAATAATGGCCACAGGTATATTCATCCTATCTAAGGCGAATGGACGCGTTTATAACGAATTGAACCTAGTTCGGATCTCCGTCTGCGGCGACGAAGGCACAGGTAAGTCGAGCCTGATTACCTCGCTGGTCAAGGGGGTCTTCGTCACAAATAAGATTCAGCCTGTGCTTCCTCAAATTACCATCCCTCCCACGCTCGGAACCCCTGATAATGTCACCACTACCACGGTTATCGATACCTCGGCCCTGCCACAGGAGCGAAACAACCTGGCGCGCGAAATTCGAAAGTCGAACGTTATATTATTAGTATACTCCGACCACTACAGCTATGAAAGAGTCGCGTTGTTCTGGTTGCCATATTTTCGATCGCTGGGAGTCAATGTACCTGTTGTCCTGTGTGCCAACAAATCAGACCTTGCAGCGACTCATACCGAAGCACAAGTTATCGAGGAGGAAATGCTGCCTTTGATGTCAGAATTCAAGGAGATTGACTCTTGTATTCGAACCAGTGCTCGGGAACATCGAAATGTCAACGAGGCTTTTTTCGTATGCCAAAAAGCGGTTACACACCCCATTGCACCACTTTTCGATTCCAAGGAGGCAGCTCTAAAGCCAGCCGCTGTCTCGGCTTTGCAGCGCATCTTTTATCTCAGTGACCAAGATCGAGATGGATATTTATCAGATAAAGAGATCACGGACTTTCAGACTCGATGCTTTGGAAAGCCCTTAAGTGAAGAGGATTTGGCCCACATCAAGGAAACAATACAGAAAGGCTACCCGGAGTCTGTGACGGAATCAGGCATTGACTGTACGGGTTTCATTCATCTAAACAGACTATATGCAGAGAAGGGCCGTCATGAGACAGTCTGGATTATACTGCGGGCATTCCAATACACCGATAATCTCTCACTGCAGGAGAGCTTTTTACACCCCCGCTTCGAGGTGCCACCATTCGCTTCTGCCGAGCTATCACCTGAAGGATACCGTTTCTTTGTGAACCTCTTCCTTCTATCTGATAAGGACAATGATGGAGGTTTGAACAACGCCGAATTGACATCCTTGTTTGCGCCAACACCTGGCCTCCCAGCATCCTGGGCTGATGGCTCATTCCCCTCTTCAACAGTCCGCAATGAGGCCGGGCATGTGACTCTTCAGGGATGGCTAGCTCAATGGAGTATGACAACTTTCATGTCTCCCAAGACTACGTTGGAATACTTGGCATATTTGGGGTTCGAATCTTCAGATCGCAACAATTCTTCAATCACAGCCGCATTAAAGTTAACAAGACCACGAAAGCGGCGCCGACGCCCTGGTCGTGTCGGGCGCAATGTGGTTCAATGCAATGTCCTTGGTGCTCCTGGGTCCGGCAAATCTGCCCTACTGGATGCTCTGCTTTCGCGCGGATTCAGCACGACCTATCACCCTACTATACAGCCTCGCACTGCCGTTAATACAGTCGAGCTACCCGGTGGTAAACAATGTTACCTCATCATGGACGAGTTGGGTGAGCTGGAGCCGGCCCTCCTCGAGAACCAGGTGAAGCTGCTCGATCAGTGTGATGTGGTCGCGTATACATATGATTCTTCCGACCCAGACTCCTTTGCGTACATCCCTGCACTTCGAGCGAAGTACCCGCACCTGGAGGAACTACCTAGTGTGTTCATCGCCTTGAAAGCTGACCTGGACCGCACCACTCAACGGGCCGAGCACCAACCTCACGAATACACAGCCATGTTAAATATGCCCAGTCCCCCATTGCATGTTAGCGTTACCTGGAACTCCATTCAGGAAGTTTTTGTACACATCGCTGAAGCTGCGATGGAGCCAAGCACCGCATTTCCTCGTAGCGAAGAGGATGTTGAAGGCAAATGGATGTCGTGGGGTATTGCGCTCGGGGCGGTGGTCTGTGCCGGAGCCGCGGCCGTAATGATTTGGCGTCGAGTCAGTGGCAGTGGCAGTGGAAATTAAACCTCTTGAAGGTTGTAGCTAGGAACATTTGTACTATAATACCCTTATATTTCTTTTTTTTTTCCCAAATGTCATCTTGATTAATCAAGTTATTAATTTTCCAGTTCCCCGTTCCAGATTTAAAGTTGTGACGGTTCCTACAGAGTGCGTCTTCTTTTTGTTCTTTGATCCTTCGGCTCGACCGGGGACATTAAGCCCGATAGCCCCGCCAGGCACGAGACTTCTCCGCTCGCCTGTTACCCCGGACCAAAGTGAACTCTCGCGCTGACGTTGCCGGTCTTTTCCCTCTTGCTCCTCAGAATTCCATCACAGCCTCCCCAACTTCGCCTAGAGAGATATATTACTGCATCTTTTTGTACAGTTCTGGTGCTACTTCATTACCCCCTTTGGCTCTTTGTACATCACTGGGAATTAGCCTGCTCAGATTTTGGCTGCGCATGACCTGTTGGAGGTAAACCTGTACCATCTTGCTCTAGATATCTCCGGCTCCGAGAAATCAAAAGTTAATCGGGTTACTTCTCTCGTGTCTGTGGTGAAATTGAAGTGACAACTGGAGACTATCATCGAATCACAATCAATCCCCTTGTGAACACGGTCAAGCTGCAGGTTGTCCTGGGTTGCACAGGTTGAATTGGACAGAATTGGAACTGCAATATAACAATTCAATCGTCATGTTGTAAGACAGTCCCCTTTTATACCCCCCTGTTTTCTTGGTTTCCTTTTCCCGTCCTTTCCTGGTGTTGCATGACTATATCGCCAGCGAGGCTATCAGCTCAGTGCTATCTCACCTATCTTCAAACGTCATACCACTCGACTTTCACCCGAACGTTATCGGCACTGATACGCTAAGCACGTCATTGGGCATAGTCGATATCGACACTTTGATTTGAATGAAGAAAGCTGAGATCAGAATGTCTCATTTTCCAATCAACTAACTCACTTGGCAGTGTTTTACCACCACCCCCTCCCCGCTATACTATCCCTGTCGCATATGCGGCGGGGGCAGCAAATGGTATGGCGGTCCCAGTGGTCGAAACGAATAACACAATCAGCCACCCGGAAGGTGGCTGTCCACTTCAGGTTGGAGAAGGTACGTAAGAGAAATTTAAAAAAGAAAAAAATTATGAGCGCGAGCTCAGGTGGGGGATCTTCGATCAAGATATCCCTTACCTATTCACATGGCCCGCGTTGCTGATCATCGATGATCGCCTTAGGAACTTACACCCTCAAAGACGACCTCCTCCTCGCAACACCACCTCCCCACCCTTCAGAGGCCCCGATAGTAAACCCGAACCCTCTTGCGACCGTTCCAAACCCTCCGACCTCTGGCGTGAAGCTGTCGCTGGTCTCCCTCGATCCGCGCAAGAAACCACCACAATTTCTGAAGGGACCTGTGCTCGCTCCTCAATTTGGCGATGGAAATCCCGCACTTGCACCACCTGCAGCACCACCTGCAAAGGATGCTCTCAAGAGACGCAAGCCGAAGAACAATATCATCAAGAGTAGTTCCTCATTTGTTTCGCGAGTAATCACCCACGAAACATCGGCCAAGCGTCTGAGCGATCGTGATCCCAATGGAGTTTTCGCATTCGCCAATATCAATCGTGCATTCCAATGGCTCGATATTACCTCCGCGTCCAAAGAAGATCATCTAACGAAAGTCTTGTTCACCAAGTCGCATATGCTATGCCATGATATCAACGAATTGACGAAGACCGCTTCTCATTTGGATATTGTGATGGGTTCCTCGGCTGGAGATATCATCTGGTATGAACCTATGTCTCAAAAGTACGCTCGCATCAACAAGAACGGTGTCATCAACAATTCTCCCGTGACACATATCAAGTGGCTTCCTGGATCCGAGAATCTCTTCATGGCCTCTCATGCCAATGGCGCGTTGGTTGTCTATGATAAGGAGAAAGAAGACGCTTTATTCACACCAGAGAACACTGGTATCTCTGAGGAGTCCAGCCAATTGCCTTTGGATATCTTGAAGTCAGTGAACTCGCGAAATCAGAAGGCCAATCCAGTGTCATCATGGAAACTGGCTGGCCAGAAAATTTCAAGCTTTTCTTTCTCGCCAGACCAGCGACATCTGGCAGTTGTTCTAGAGGATGGATGTCTGCGCCTTATGGACTATTTGAAAGAAGAGTATGTATACCAACAACCAAGATATTCCAAATTTCGAGACTAACATAACAACACAGGGTTCTGGATATCTTCCGCAGTTACTACGGTGGTTTAATCTGCGTATGCTGGTCGCCAGACGGTAAATACATTGTCACCGGTGGTCAAGACGACCTTGTGACAATCTGGTCATTCCCCGAGCGTAGAATTGTGGCCAGATGTCAAGGCCACAACTCTTGGGTCTCTTCGGTAGCTTTTGATCCCTGGCGCTGCGATCAGAAGACCTATAGATTCGGTAGCGTCGGTGATGATTGTAGACTTCTGCTTTGGGATTTCAGCGTTGGAATGCTCCATCGTCCGCGTGCGGTTCGTTTTCGTCTCATGTCGTTTTTAATTTGTCTTCATTCGTCTAATGTATCTTCACAGCATCATCAAAATTCCGCTCGCCACCGCAGCAGTCTCGTCCCGCCTCCCGCACCGTCCGTGCCTCGCCATCGTGCTGACAGTGGAGCAAATCGCATGCGATCTGATTCGGAAAAGACCGAGAACTTCTACGGCGATATCGAGCCGGTGGCTAGCCATCCTATTGAGCCTCGATCACGAACTGCGCTCTTGCCTCCTATCATGGTATCGTTGATCCTTGAATTCCAAACTCCACAGCAATGACCTAACAATGTTAATAGTCCAAGATTGTGGGCGAGGATCCAATCTGCTGGCTGGGTTTCCAGAATGATTCTATTATGACATCCTCTTTGGAAGGTATGGATTTTAAATTTGGGTATTTCTGTTTCTCGATCAATACGCTAACCTTTTCATCTCAGGCCATATTCGCACTTGGGAGAGACCTAGTGACAGCGTACTCAATAATGACCGCCGTCGTTAAGTGCCGGATAGTCACCCGAAGCTTTCAATGTGCACCGCCTGTCTGTTGACCTTTCACTCAGTAAATACTTTTTTAGCGCTCTGGAGTAGGATCTCTCTTAATAATTTTTCAGATACCCAATTTATCAAACTCAACAATCAGTTACAATTTCTAAAGCTTCAATTTTGTCGCTAGATAGCAACCTGAGTAATTGCAAAACCTGCCTGAGAATATCAAGCTACCTAAACTTGCTTCGCAGAATCAACGTGCTGGAAGCTGCTGCAATGATTCGCCCACCACCAAAGTGCCTTTATTATACCCCTGTTTATGCAAATATAGGGCTGCTCCTTATAAGCATATTCGAGCTACGACACACATTCATAGTAATAAACTCAGTATAGGGCGTTCACAGCATTATTGCAATCGCATTAAGGTAAAAACAACTCATAGATCATAAAACATCCAGACAAACATTAGATCCAATCGCATCAGTATCACTTTAAACTAGTTGTCGGAGTGCATCTTCCACTCATTATTAATCCGCACACAGTATAGCCCGAAATATAATTAACACCACGGGATGCTCTTTCGTATATTTTACTCAACAATGAGTCTGTGACTCCTTTCACAATAAGAACAGGAAATATACTTAGAGTGCCAGAGCAAAGAGACCGAGAAGTAAGCTACCGGCCTGGCTCGGGGGCATGATGTAACCAGCTGCATTTGTTGAAGTTGCCGATGCAGTTGAAGTAGAGGTCTCAGTCTTGATATGCTTTGTTTTCGTCGATGTGGCAGTCGAGCTCATGGTGGTGGTTGACACTAGGAAGATGATGAAGTTAGTATCTGGCAGTATCTGGCAGTATAGGTAGTGACGAGTGATGTAAATCCAAATAAAACTTGGAAACCAGCTGAAAACATGGCACCATTTACTCACCACGCGTAGTGGAGCTAACGGTACGGGATGAAGAACGAGTGCGAGAGATAGAAGATGAAGACATGGTAGAGGATGGCGTCTTCGTGGAAGAGACAGATGTAGAAGAAACAGAGGAAGATGGTGATGCAGTAGGGGTTTTGGAAGAGTGCGAAGAACTTGTACTCCAAGAACTAGAGGATGTGATAGAGGTGGACGCACTGATAGAAGAACTCATCATAGAAGATGAAGAACGGGTAGAAGCAGAAGTAGGTGACATGGTAGATGGAGGAGAAGTGGTATAGGTAGACGCACTGGTGGAGGAGTGAGTACTAGCGCTCGAAGAAGAAGAAGCTGTCGGAGAAGAAGTATGAGAAGCAGAAGTCGAAGAACTCATAATAGTCGACGATGAAGTCTGGAGAAAACTTGAAGTAGAAAGCATGGAGGTCGACGCAGATGTAGATGCAGATGCAGAGGTAGATAAACTTTCACTAGCAGTGCTGGTTTCCTTACCAGAGCTAGAGGCTGACACAGCCTTAGATGGAGTCACTTTGAACTGTGGTGACTGAGCCAAAATTGCACCATTATTCCTGGATATAAAGTTGACCTGGTAGCCACCACTGTAGGATTATCAAGTTAGTATACCTCAGGGATGTAGCTACATATTGGACTCGGGATCTCGCGTACCCAGTGTCAACATCACCGACATCTTTAGCTTTGATCGTATACTTTCCGAGGCTAGTATCGACTCCCGAAGCAACCAATTCGTTTGCGGTGGGGTAAACATTCTGGTTCACTAGGTAGATATCCATCTTGGAGGGGTCGGTCCTAAATATCATTTCCAATATTGTAAGAACCCCCGGAACCAGTCACACTGTAAAAGGCGAACTTACGACACTGCTTGCCATTTGACAGTAATAGAATCATCCAGAGGGACTTTCTGGTCGATCACCGGACTTAAAATCTCGAGACCTAGTAATAGTAGAGGAATCTGTTAGACTAGATTCAAGACTCAATTGACTCCACTATTTACCTGCAGCCGAGACAGCAAAAGCCAGCAAGGTCGAAGAAATGGTAAGACGCATTGCGACTGAATGTTACAAGCTCCTGCTTTGATTTAGAAAGAGTAGTCACTAGAGGAACTTCACAATGTATATGAAAGACCAGAAAGGTTGGAAGAGAAAGTTGAAGAAGAGACCCAGCGGGCAATATCTTATAAGATGTCGGAAACCGTGATATATGAAAAAAACGGGAATAAGCTATGACCCATTCTACACTCTTCTTTATGACATGAGAAACTTTATTTTTGGACCAAGGAACTCATGGTGTTCCAATGCGTCATGTCTCATGCCTCTTATCTTCGAGGGGTACAAGAAGCAAAAGGCAGGGGCGGCATTGGCTGTACTCAAGGCTACATGAATAACCACTTGTTGACAGAAGGTAAATATTCTTCTCAGGTGTATCCTGTAAAGTATTCATACTAGTCCGAACTGCAATCTCAAATGGGCGAATTCATGCCGCACAGCCTATCTAATTTAAATCGGCCGCGCGCCATAGTTCATGTGCAGTACCTGTCTATTTTGCAAGCAGGATGGCTTGACTCCATGTTGACTATCCTAGCATGCTAGCAATTGGTCAAAGTACTTAGTCCCCTGGGGTCACCGCTGCATTTTGTTCAACACTAAGAGAAGTTCTGGTCACTTGGTACTCTACTTTATAATCGACGCGGTTACTCAACTGTTGATGAGGTATAGACCCAATCCCCTGATCAAGGAAACTCAAAAATTCGTTCCTTCTTTACTGATTCGTTGATTAATATAGATATCTTTACTCCTGGAATACAAGTACTAATTTTTTAACTTGATGATCTATCTTAGGAATATAGAAAATAAAACGCAGACGATATCAACTCTTCCGTTCCACCACAAACGTCCATCAAAGCGTCCAAGGCTCTATTAGATGTGAGAAATCTGCCAAGGCTACGCCCGACGGTCATAGCACATCTGGGAATCGGAAAAGAAGCTGAATACCCTGCGCATGATCTTGGAAAGCGGTCATGGATCTATGTAGGACAAAGGTAAGGGCCGAGCCCAAATACGTTTTCAATCCAACGCCTACTATGCTCACACAACACGGGAGTACCATGATGATCTTATCACTCTTGTTCATCTTAGCAAATCTCGAATGTTATCATTTTGTATGATGCTTCTCTCAAATTATTGGTCGATTTCATTTCAATCGCTCAAATTGAACGTTGTTGCCTCAAACCTAAATTTCCCACAGCAGCCAACAGAGCTCGTACAGCATGTAGGTCGTATCGGAAACATCTTGATTGGATACAAACTAGTGGAAACTGAAATAGTTCTATCATCAGATACGGTCGCACTTCGGATCCCTGCTACATATGATTGTTGCCAGGCGATTGATTGTCTCCGTTCGGGCCTGACGCGTATTTGTGTTCTCCGACGCCTCCATCTTGGCCGGACCGAGCTGCTGACAGCATGCCTAGAGGCTTGTTACTATTCCAAGATTGTTTGAATTATGATCCTTATCAAAAAAAAATATAAATAGAATAATTACCGCAGTGGTTCTGGTTTTCTTTGGTTGATAGCCGACAGTAGATAGAATCTTTACACGTACCCGTAGACATAGATAATCGCTCGAAGCTTGGACTGAAGTTAACTGCTGGGCTTGAGGTCTATAAGTTCATAATGAAATACCAAACGGCATATGTCTAGACACTCCACGGTCAATCCATGGATATGATAAATATCGGGTGCGCGGGTATGGCGGTTTTTATTCACAAAAAGAAAAGATAAAAACAAAGCAAGGCCGAATTTTTAGAGGTTTTCCTAACACCTTAAGCATCATCATCTTTCATCCTTCATTGGATTCAAATTTGAAATCCAAGTCTTTCAGGGTCAACGGGTCTAACGCAAAAAAGATATCAGTTCTTCAAGTCAAGGTTCTCGAGAATAAAGTCAACTTCGTCATCCGCAGTCTCAATAATATTCTCAGGTAAAAACTGAGATTTCCATCCAATTTGACCGCCATGGACAGGAGTAAGTGTACATCTGGGGCATATTAGAAAGAATATTCCAAGAAAATAACACAGCAAGTACTGTACTGACCTTCCACCCAGCATGACAGGTACAAGTGATTCCGGAACTCCCAAGCCCTCAGCCATCTGCGTCAAGGCTGCATCGTCCACTGACTTAACGACATCATCATCCACAACACCGCGCTTCGCCAATGCCACCGCAAAAGCATGATAGATATCGCGCCAATTAATACTACCGGACGAAGCGAGATAAAAACCTTGCTTATTGTAGCCCATCTCAGTGCCAAGAAGCATATTTCGTAAAACTTGCAAATAGAGCGTAGAGTTATCCACGATATGGCAAACCGGCCAGGACTATAATAGTTACAAATTTTGTCAGCACGTCATAGTAATGAAAAGACTAGTAGTACCCATAGATATGAATTATTATCGATGCCGAGGACATACCGCGTCAAGGCCATTGACATCATACACTCGCCTAGCCTTATGGGCAGCCTTGATGATGGCAACAACTTGAATAGAGATTTTGTTGCCGAATCCCTCTCCCTTTCCGTACACAATACAAGGCACAAAAATATAGCCTCGCACTCCATACTCTTCGCAAAGATCGATTATTGAGAGATTGGTTTTGGTAGTCTATAGAATCCTCATTTAGCATCCAGCTTATGTAGACCATTCTATTGGAGCCATACCTGAGCAAAATAAGGATGTGGTGCCACGGAATTCTTGAGGGTGTTATAAAGATCCGGATCTGTATCAAGCAGCAGCTTCTCAGTAGTAAGGCCTGCATGGGAACTAAAGTGCTTTGCGCCCCCAGTGTGCAAGAAGTGAACCTCTTTCCCTGTCTTAGTTTTGACCTCATGTAGAGCGCGGATCATGGTTGGCTGGTGCTGGTCGCTGGCAGAGTCCACGAGGAAGAAAATGATGGAAATTTCATTGCTGATAATTCTTTCGCGCAGCTTTTCATGGTCACCAAGATCACAAAGTAGTGGTTCAGCGCCGTACTGCTTCACAGCTTGGCTTTGGTCTCCTGATCGAACAAGAGCATAGAGCATCCCGTAAGGAGGGAGGTTAGCATCTTCCCAACGGGCAAGAAGAGAGCCCCCGAGGTATCCCGAGGCACCAGTGATAAGAATGTTGTGGGACATGGCAGATTTTAGCGATAAAACTTTGGCTATGGGATGTGATAGAATGGTCAAGGAGGGTTAAGGAAATTGGACCTTTTATATCTGAGAAGGTGAGGATAGGGTTGATCCTAATTGGGAAACCCTTCCAAGGTTCCACATTCCGTAGTATTAAACGATGGAAGGCAAAAAGAAATTAGGCAGATCATCTAGGAGAATGGAGATAGCTTCCATACCTCCCCAAGCTTGTTGATTTTGTCCCGCCAGTTACGCTTTGAACGATGAGAAATGTCCCATTCGAGTTATTGCCGTCCATAGATCGATCCGCTACTTCTCATTGGCTTAGTCTTCTTACCCCTTCTGGATTGGCCCAATGTTTCCTATTGGCCGAACCCAATATACGAACGGAGTCCACATTGATGCAGATACTCATGAATAAGCAGCCTCATCAGTATTACTAACTCAATTTGGTTGTCCATATTTCAACATACTTTCGACATGTGGGCAGATCCCATGAATTAATGCTTATATCACAGCAGACTCCCCATATGTTCTATAATTTTGCGACTCCCCGATCGGTAAGCAAGCGGAAGAGAGTAAATCGAGCTTGCAGTTTCTGTCGTGCACAACGCGTTCGCTGCGATACAAATGCTCCTTGTACTCAGTGCGTGGAGAACAATATCACTTGCAGTCGTCTCCAGACTGCATCTTTGTCGACATGTCACAGGGAAACACGCAATCGAGAGCGCGTGCCAGCACCTTCTACTCATCTGAGTAGCAGAGACCATGAATCAGGCCAAGACCACCCAGAAAGACCAAAATATCCTCAACATTCAGCTAGCTCTACAATCTTGACATACAAGCTAGATTCGACATTAGAATTCGTTACTCGCATCAACACTTTTTGTTCCAGTGCCTTGCAACTCTCTTCACAGGCAGCACAGCACGATGATGATCCCGGCCCTTATAGGTCCCCATTCTGCCCGGGTGAAGTGAATATCTCACCATCTGGACCGTGTGACATTTCCATCGAGCAGTTGAAGACTTTATTGCGCATCTTTCAAACACGCATTCATCCTCTTATCCCGATAATGTCACAAGAAGACATTCAGCTGCCCGTTTCAAGTTCTTCCAGTGAAACAGAGGATACAGTACCCACTCCTCTCCAAGATGCGATAACTGCCTACACAATGCAATACATCTCTCACTCGGGTCTTCACACCCGCCTCCTGGGATTACAGTGGAAACAGTTCGACACAGGAAATGAACGATCGAGGGTAGTTGGCATGCCATATTTCCAAAGATGTCTAGCATACTGTACTCAGTATGCTATTTTCGAAACTCCCTCTCTCATGACACTGAAGTGCTTTTGTATAATGACGCTTTTCCTACTGGATACGGGCCAACATCATACGGCATATGCGGTAATTGGAATGGCTGTTCGATTAGCCCAGTGTCTGAACCTTGATAAAGTTCTTCCCAGCTCCTCGGATGATATAGAAAAACTCCAGATATGGTGGACGCTCGTTCACTTGGATTTCCGCTGTTCAAGATATGAAGGGAAGCCTGTCTCGGAGTTTTTAAGCGCCGGAATCTCAAACTCCTGTCATCCACCGAGCTCTGCGATAGATTCCCACTCATCACAGTACTACATTGAGAGTCTTCGATTAACATGTGCTGCACTCACAGTTATGCGAAACATATCACATAGCTCTAACTTGATATCAAACCCCGGGAACGAATCCACAAAGTCGCAAGCCGAAGCCCTCATGGCCAATTTACAGCCCCTGAACAACTGGAAAGTTGCTCTACAAAAGAACAAGAACTTTCAATGCCTATGTCTGGATGTCCCTGAGAACCCTTTAGATTCAACTTCTGGAAAAGACACCTTGAATCCATCCGTTCACCCTCTCGAGATCCAACAAAACACCCTTTTAGAACTCCAGTACCACGACATTATAATCAGTCTACATCGCAGCTTCATTGAGCTTCCAGCTGCCACGCACATACATCATGATTCTTCTCATATAGAGCATGTGCAAACGGCGCTCAAGCACGCACTAGCAACAATACAGCTCATTCACTCGCGCATGTCGCAACATGATGTCTTCTACGGATGCAGCGAGCTATACCAGTATCAGTGGAATGCTGTCTTGACACTTATCGGATTCATGCTTGCTTATTCTTCGTCTGTGTACTTCTCAACAGCACTGAGGCATGTGAATCTTGCTCTTGAGGTCTTTGAATTTGGGGGTCGACTGTCAGATGCTGCTGCGAGGGCGGCGGGGTTCACTCGCTTCTTACGGGATAGGGTATATAAAATGAGCTGTTCTATCGATGCTGGTAGTATACAAGCTGATGAGAATTCATTCGGCCCAAGATATGAGCCAGGTTCTTTGCGAACTCCGTTTTCCAACTCTTTGATGGGGATAGATGAAGATTTTGGGTTGAATCTTTGGTCTTGGAATGATTTGATTGATTCTGATACATGGCTAATGTCTCAGGCTAGTGATCAGAATGCTGAAGGTGGCTCTTAATCTACTATGACCTCCGAGTCGGGACTCCATGATCTGGGCACGCGTGCTAATAGCTTGAAGATGCTCTTATTCTTCATATGTATTTCGAACAAGATAATATTAATGACGAGAGTATCGCATATATGCTTAGATTGAATTCCGGCCTTGATTTTGGTATCATTGATAGTATACATAAATTATATGACAAGAAAAGGGGAAGAGAAAATACACATGCCAAGTATAGTACAGGTCTATAGCGTCAAAAGTCTAGAAGTCTATGCAAGCCCGCTCAATGGGATATATAATGCAAACACAATGGCGCCAGGCACACGAAGAAAGGAAGAAGGGAGAAAGCCCATGGCAAGTTGAGAAAAAAAACCAAGGATGGTTAGGAGCTGTCACTGCTCTCAGCGCTTGACTGAAGCTGTTCGACTGGTTTCCAGGTGTCCATTTGACGGGGTTTCACCGGAATTTGGATGGCATTCTGCAACACCCAGTTCAAGGGTCGCGGTGCACCTTTCCATTGCTCATCCATTATAGCCGCAGCTTCCAGCATGATGAAAACAGAGTTGACAGGCTCATATTTTGGGGCTTGAAAGATGTCTGTGTTGACAATTTCTTTGGCTACGCGAAGCTGGAGATCGCGTTGTTCGCCAGCACTCTTGAATCCGGACGTGAGGAAGAGCAAAGGGTTATCTTGAAATTCGGAAGGAAGTTCTGCCAACGTGGACTTTGAAATGATACTGCTCCCAGTATTCTGATCAAGACCAACGATGACTTTTCCAGCGTTGATGTCCCAAAGCTCGCGGATCTGATCAGTCTTTTTATAGGACACGTTGCGGCTCAGGGTAGAGAGAACAGTTTGCTTCATCTTGTATGTGACAGATTTTTGCAAGCAGGCGTGACGCCAAAGTACTCGGCAAATGTTGTACTTGCGACTCTTGAAGGCGATCAAGAACAAACGCTCCCACACCTGGGGCACAAAACGGAACGAAGAAAATTTGCCAAATTCAAATGTGTAGTGAAGTGCACGGCTAATGCTTGAACGACACATGGGCATAATCTGAGCAAGACATATACCGTCAACTGCAAACGACTCTTTGGCGCATATCGCCAGCAACTCATTGACTGCGTCGAAGTTCTTCAAACGAGAAGCTACACTGAACATCTGGCCAAGTAGCGTTGCATTGAACCAATCAGCCCCATGGGTTTGTTTCATGAGAGCAAAGTAAGATTCAACGTTTTGTCCATTTTGAAGGTGCACATAGAGCGAATCTTGAATCGTTATTTGAAGAGCAGATCGAATCACCGCTACATCTGTCAAAAGACCCTTGTGCGCCATACGCGTAATTAAAGAAACCTTAGTGCTTGGAGTGACAAAAGTCTCCAGCAGAGCGAGCCAGGTGTCAGAGTTCGGGGAAATCTTAGCTCCGGCCATCAATTTGAGGCACCAACGAAAGGATTTGATATCCTGGCGGCGCCCGGCACTTCGTAGTAGAATATTATAGGTGTCTGCGGTAGCAACATATTGTCCTTGTCGAAATACAAGCCGGGCAGCCTTGAGTTGATCACGGCCGCACAGGAATTCCAGGGCTTGGTTCAAAGCAGCTGTAGAGAATACCTTGCGATATGTATCATCCTGGAAAAGCGCTTCAATATGCTGCGCGATTTCAATCCCATAGCGTACCGAGCGTCCGTTTGGGATCCCTTTGGTACTCTTAACAGACAATCCGTGTGCATTTGTCAAGTCCTCAACGAATTCAGCAAATTCCTTGACGGTGCTCAACGAAGGACGAGAGGCAAGAACAGATTCGAGAGTAAATGGTTTTTTCTTGCTCGAGAGGAAATTCCAAACTCCGCGTATTGTGGGGGCATTCTCTCTCGTGGCATAAATGGAAACGGGGGGCTTGCCTATCTCAACGAGAGGATCGCCGCTAGCTTGAAGGGATTGGATGCGTTGGAAATCCCCTTTGATCAGCTCCGTAGTACGTTCGGATCCCGTCAAAATGACCTTGCGATTCATTCCGTCGCCTTCTCGGGGATGCAATATTTGCACTTTACATCCATTGCGTAGATGCATATACCATATATTCTCCTTCATACTTTTATCGATCATACCAGATAACGCCGCCACCGTTTCTTCTGGAATAAGCAGCTCCCTGTGCCTATTGCTTCTTCTGGTCTGGGTTTGAGTTATTTCCTCAACTTCCTCTATCAGGTACATCATATCTTCCCAACTCTCATGCATTGCAGCAGAAAACGCCTGAGGTTGAGTCTGTTTCAAATAAGCTTCATAGCGAAGCTTCCTCCGATCTCGGACGGAAAGTATTTCTTGAATTTCCTCCGTTGGATCAAGCTTTGACTGATGTTGAGATTCTGTGGAAGCAGCAGCACGTCGTTGACCCTCCTTTCGGCGTTCCCGCGGGTTTGTACGGGTGGTATTTTGACCAGTTCGGTTATGTGGCACGTGTGCTAGGTCGTCGTCGACCTCGACTTGCAGATGCGGGTAATGTACAGAGCCATTGCTTGATACAGATTTCCTGAGCTCATAAGCATTATCTGTGGGCTCCGTATTGTCGTCTTGCACTGGCGACGAGAGGCTTTCTGGTGGGTCGTTGAGATCCCGGCTCGCGAGGTTGGAGTGCCATTGGGTCGATTGTTGAGGGAACGGTCGGGGAGATGTATATACAGAGGGGTTGTTTGGTGTACGGAAGGAGCGAGGGGTTCGATTGCTTTTCTTCGGGGCTGCTCGAAGAGCTAAGGACGCGATCGGTCGCCGTTGCTGTACGGCGGAGGCCGCCCATCGGGGGTAGAGGAATAGCAGAGGATCCTCCGGGCCAGCCGCGACGGTGTCCAAGGCGATGGAAAGACGCCTTCCGAGACACGGGCGGCCACTTGTCAACATGTGGACTGGTGTCCGTAGCATCCAAGGTACGGAGCAGTGGTTGTATACGCAAAGGTGTTGAGAATCCCGATCTTTGAGTTCCGAAAAATGCACGCGGGAAGGGAAGGCGGTGTCGGCGATCCCGAGTACACTGACGGAGCGATTCATAACTACGAAGTAGAAGTACCTAACTACAGTATACATTTCTTATTTATAGTATATCCTACAACAAGTCTCAAGTAATGAACTCAAAACCAATCATATTCATGGCTAGGTATTATCCCAAAGAAAACAAGAACCGAATTATTCGTCCAATTACTGTACAATAGAGCAATCAATAGATATGCCCGTCCCGGCCCACCTCCGCGGCGTTGGGAATTCCTTTGATCTCCTTTCCCCTCGTCACAGGCTCACTAGATGCTTGCGACCGTTTAGACAGCAAGGTGTCATGTCTAGTAACTGGAGTCAAATCAAGTAGCTCAGTTGCTGAGTCTCCGTGGGCATCAGTAAAAAGATCTGGGCCAGTAATATGTTGTCTGGCACTCTCCGCTGCCCGTAGCAGATTATCTTTCTTGCGTTTCAGTTTGTCTGCATCTTTATTTCCGGGATCATCAGCTGGCTTGGAAAGTATGTGTATCGTGTTGACAAGATAAGTCACGAATTGCCAGCGGGATGTCTGGAACAGAAACATAGACATGATCTCCGGTACCTGTTCAAAAGAAAAGAAATCAGATTAGTCCATTGCCCTGAACATCTACCGCGATGTGAAAGACACTCACCTTATCATTGAGGTAATAAATTTCCTCTCCGCCCTCCTCCACAAACTTTTTTAAAGCGTCGATTCTCTCTCGATCAATCGAGGCAAGCTTCAAAGCATACATAAGGGAAGGAATATCTCCAATCTCCTCAAGATGTACCTCTTCATCAACTTTGGTGCTAACCCGACTCAAAAACCCAGACTCAACCCGCGAAAGTCCCGTAACACTCTGGTCTCGACTTCTCGTCTTAGAATGAATAGTAAAGTAATCTTCCGTCAACATGTGCGCGTTCTCAAAATCTGAGTGGCCACGATGTCTCCTCTCGGGAATCTTAGTCCGTAATCGAACCCATCGTCTCCTTCGAACAAAAGAGTGAAACCACGGGTGAGTACCGTGCCATTGCGAGGATCCAAACGAGAAAGAGTACTGCCATCCTTGCTCGTCAACATCACCGGACATATCAACGTACCAGGTACGCCATGTCCATTCCCAGCTTGGGTCGGGTACTTGGGCATTGGTGATGTTTACAGGGCTCGGGCGCTTATCATCCTTCATCCATGCGGAAGGGTCGAGGTTGAGTAGCGAGCTATGCGAGTACAGGGGTACACCAAAGAAGAACGAGCCCCGTTGATTCTCATATAAAATATCAAGTTCTGTGACGGCTTTTGTGTTTGTCTCAGAATCGGATTGTTGCCCCTGTCCCCCTGTGCCAGAGCCAGATTGAATGGCCTCATTTGTATGACTGGGAGCTCGGGAGGGACAAAAGTCTGCCGTGTCGACACGAGCTGTTTCTGTCGCGAAGTCTGACGTTATATTTTCGTTTCGGGGCCCCGTCGAGCTCTCCGCTGAGATTGATCCCCGTATTCGTGATGACTCCCTACTCGGTGATGTTTCGGGGTCTGTTGCAACGCCTAGCTTATCCGGTTGCCATTTGGCGTATTTGCGCTTGGTGAGCTGTCTGGAGACAGATGCATGACTGAGGTGTTTTGAAAGGCTGCTTTGCTGTGCATGTTTGGAGGGTCGTCGCGAGGATTCCCCGCCTGTCGGTTGTTCTGAGGGGACAGTATTGTCCACCAGTGCAATGCTTGGTGGGCGCTCCATGGTTTGTTCGTTTAGATATGACCCCGTTTATATTCAATGGGTGTGCTTCGGTTGAAGTTCGAACCCTTGCTTCGATCACGAGGGCTGTCGCATTATCCTGTGAACGACGATATTATCTGCACCTCAGTTGCCTGGTTTCAGTCCAGATCCAGCTGGACAGACGAACGAATTATGACGGGAGTAAGACAGGGGATATGAATTATAGTGTAAAAAGGAAATACAAGGCTAAAGGAATCAAATCGTAACCTCAAGGGTTCGAGGGTAAGTAAAGAAGGAAGTGAGTTCAGCAAGCCGCCGATGACATCGTTTGCGGGGCCTACAGCAGATGTAGCTGCAGCACCGCAACCTGCTGAGTCACATGTCCCTAACTAAGAATATCATATACTGAGAAGAAAAAGGTAGACACAGTATAAACAAGTAAAGACTTATTGGAATGAATATAAACATTCAAATAGTAGGTTATTTCGAATACCAGTCCACATAGGCAAATCCCTGTACTTTTGTCCATAGTTTACAAAGGTACTTTTGACCGCATTATCATCGGTCCCGCCAAGACCCAGTACAACGCCCAAAACACCCGCGAACAAAACAATCTCCGCACCGCAACACAACCCACCAAGATGGCCGCCCAACACTACCGCAAAATAGAGCTGCAATCCCCAGCAGACTTCACCTTCCTATACGCAAACACAGTCGGTCTCTCGCGCCAAAAACTCGACCTGAACCTTCCCCCGTCCGCAACAAACGATGACGCCCCAGATCCAATGCGCGAACGCGTCCGGGAATTGGTTGATGAGGTGAGATAGATACTCTACATTCCTGCACAAGCTATATCTATCTCTCTGGATGTGGTGCGATGTGATGCGATGCGATATAAGGCTGTTTTGGATGTTATATTATGAAGCAAAACTAACAACTTCGCAATAGTACATAAACGACACATTCATGACAGCGGCATCCTCTATAAGCATTAACGGCATTGAGGCCTCGCATCCACAATTCCCCTTCCCAGCTGCATTTACAGCAACAGAAACAGTCGAATACGAACAATTTGACTCGGACCTTGCATCGCGTGTCTCGGCTCTATATGCTCAACTTGAGTCTCTTACTACGAGCGTTGCACAATTGCGACGGGATGCGCCGCGACAAGCGGCAAGGGCATATGCGAAGGAGTTGAATCGGGTTATTGAGGATGAAGGGTTTGAGGAAGAGGAGGAAGAGGAAGAGGCTGATACTATGGAGGAAGACAAAGCAGAGGAAATGGATGTGGATAAGGATGGAGCCAATGGATCTACGAAACACAACAAGGATGGCGAGCGGATACCGCTTAATGACTCCTTACGAAAACGTAAACGGCCTGATCCTAAGTGGGAATTGGAGATTCCATTGGGGACTGAGGAGGAGGCGGAGAGGTGGCGAAGTGGGGATATGGCTGATGTTTATGGGAGCGCGCTGAGGACTTTGCAACGCTTGCAGGGGGAAGAGAGTGTTGAGGAGGGAACCGAGGGTAATGCCTTGGCTACTACGGTTGGGAAGGCTGAGAGGGCTGGACGGGCGGCGGATGTTGTTGAGCATATGTAGGCTCTTGTCTGCTCTGGGGTCTGCTCATCTTCCAGTATTTTGCTTGGTTTCTTCTTCTTTCTTTGGGATTTTTGATTATATGCCAAGGTCGGGTCACGGTGTTTCGGTGTTTCGGTGTCAAGTTGATGGAATCATGATACCATGTTTTGTTCTTATGGCTTGTAGGGCAAACTCTGTATGTCTACTTTACTATCAATATTGTCTATGATTACGAAGATAGGTATTTACTTTGGACTCAAGTGAGTTCGTGTGTAATGATCAGCAAGGAAAATCCTTGGATTCACTCGTTTCCGCTATGTGCTCTCCCATGTATACACTCCATTGTCCAAAACATAAAGAAAAAAAAGCCAGTTTTCCACTGCACTCCCCAACTCAACTTGCTTTTAAATCCACTGCAACCTGCCCTTCTATATCAGCGCGGACATCCGCGTCTTCAACGGGCCATAAAAGACATTTGTGAATAAGAACTCTCCATGATATTTAGATCGAAAACAACAACGAAAGGGGTAAAGGGGGTAAGAGATCCACGCTATATGTGGGTGGGTAATCGGTGATGATGTATTGAAGGCTTCCAGGAGAGGTAGAACCTGGGGGTTTGCCAACAGAAGGATGTTAGATGGAGCAACTTCCTCCACACGGACCAGTGGGTGGGTATTTATTCAAGACGGATGGATGTTGTCGAGAAAGAATCTCCGCTGGACCATGAATCGGATCGAATTCCTCTCTCTCTTCTTTTTTTTCTTCTCTTTTTGGATTTTCTTGTGAGTGAGTCGATTGTGAATCTAGTCGAACGAACAGGAACCGACTCCTCAAATTGTGAATAAACGAGCGAAAGGGGGAATTATTCTATATTTGCTTAAGCACTGGTCTCAACGCCCTCCTGGCCCTCGGCGTCCTTCTTCTCGTATCCGGGGTCCTCGTTCTCAACAACAGCAGGGGCAGCAGCCTCCTCCTTCTTGTTAGCCCAGGCAGGGGTGCGAGCCCACTCAGCTTCTTGCCAGGGACCCATATCGGACAGCTCACAGCCACCCTCGCAGCTGCAGGAGCCACCGAACTCAACAGGCAGGTTCTCCTTGGGGACCTGAGCGAGCAATTCCTTCTGGTAGCCGCTGCCCAGAACGTGGATCTTGTTGACAGTGACGGGGTCAAGGAAACCCTTGACAACGCTGAAAACACTGCTGAAACCCCAAGGGGCGTTGATCAGATAGAGCTTGCCAAGACGCTCGGGGTAGTAGTTCTGGGAGATCTCGGAAGCTTGGCGCACGTATCCATAGACAGAGGGAATGCTAGTGATACCAACACCCTTCAGGTCCATGATGGAGCAGCAAGTCTCAAGCAGCTTGCCGGCCTTGCGGGAGCAAGCGGGCAGACGGGGGTCGGACAGCTTCTCGTACTCGGTGACAAGGTTCTGGAGCATGCGGTCGCCGGTGGTGATCTTGTACATGGCGTTGAGGTCGATCTTGCCCATCTTCTCGATGTAGACGGGGCGGCCATCCTATTATGGCAGAGGATCATTAATTAAGTTCATTTCAGAACGATCGCACATGTATCCGGTAGCTTACCTTGTCGGTCTTATGGTAGTATTGGGGGTAGAACTTGGACACCTCCGCCTTCTCCTTATAATCGAAAGTGGCGGGGAGAGTATCAGTTCCGAATTCCTTGCGCCACTTCTCACAGCCGACGAACCTATAGTACAAAGAAAGACATTGGTCAGATAAAGCGCGGTGAAAAAAAAAATCGACGATGAAAAATCACATGTGAGATGCACAGCGTGCTCTCCATGCAGGGCATGAATTAATCATTGGGGAAACAGGAAACCTACATCGCCTTAGAAGCCACGAGATCAAACTTGCGAGCACGCAGGAAACGAAGCAGGGTCAGAGTATCCAATCGCTCAGTGTACCCGTCCTTCTCGAGATCCTCGCGCAGCTTCTGGACCTTCTCATCTTGTTCCGGTGTTGTGTGGCCAGGGTGGCCAGGCTGATCCTCGGGGGCGGTAGTAGGGAAGTCGTACGAATCGTACTTAGGGTCGACAGGCAACTTCTGTTCAGTAGCGGCTGCCATGGTGAAATGTGTAATTGGAGGGGTAAAGGTGGGAGTGGGAGGAAGAAAGTTGCAGGAGGAAAAGGCGGAGGGGGTCGTAAGTGGCCACAAGGATAAAAGGCCCGGGGAGATCGGCCACTTGGTTCGTAAACAAGTGATCGAGATCAATAGTTACGAAAATAAATGTTCACCCGTTAGTTGCCACTGGCAATTCAAATAAAATGGTAACATATTGGAGCAAATAAAGTTCCGCTTGCTGTGTTCAAGGGGCTACAGAATAAGGGGTAAGATGATGATCCTACTCGTTCTTCAAGCCCAACTCATACTCCAGAGGTTTTTTTTTATGGCTACCTATGTATTTGTATATATTTGTCTACGTTTGCAGCCAAGAACTTCGAGATAATATAACGCAACAAATCAATTGTCAATATTAATTCATTTATCATGTCACTTTATGTACTTAGAGGCGGTTGTCGTGTTGCCTGAAAACGGCTCTTAACTCTGCCGCTTTAAGGTGTACGTACCCTTTTGACACCGCCGGTTGAGCTTCAAGCCGTGATGGCTGTTGGCTACAGAAAAGTCTCCACAAGAGCCTAATAATGCCCCGTGTGAGGGGCTCGAGGCGGTGTCGCTATGCAGGTAGCCTTAATTACAAATTTTACGTAGCAGTCCAGAGTTTTGGCGAATAGGTAACTAGTTCATTCTTTCTAGCGTTTTCAAATAAAGATAATCTACCATCCATTGATTCGTGGCTTCTGGCTTGCTGTACAGACAGGTTTCACGTAGTCAAAATCATACGGGTATTCAAATGCAAACAGCCCCACGTCGCAAAAACAAAATAAAACAAAAAGACATAATATTATACACAGCGCAGTGAAGCCAGGGCCCAGAGCGGTGATGGTACGACATAACAACAAGTACCATAAATCGAGATTACACGGCCATGATAAAGAGATGCCCCAGGCCAAACAAGGAAGGGGAAGGGAAGATAAATAAGACGCGCTGGGTATAACTTGCAAGACGAAAACAAAATAAGAAACACAGCAACAAGGGGGATAGTTCAAAGGCCTTTCCAGAGATCGTCTGCAGATCCCGAGCCAGCGGGACGAAGTGCTGATCATCCTCGATCGGATATGTTTGTATATCCACAACATTCACAAGAGGTACATTGCTCCACCGAAAGAGGGGGAAGAGCATCCAAATCATGATAGAAATAGTATGGGAAAGCGTTTCATTCCGTGCATCGGCGGTCGAGGATGGACGGGCTCATGTATAAGTCGGATTGTAGTTTCGGGTCCATCAGGTTCGTCATAATAGATTAAGTGGTGGTGTTCACGGTCAACCGAGATAAAGACTCGGCTTGGACATAGAGAAAGAGTAATGTATGCTATGTACTCGATCTCATACCGATAATAAAATCGGGGTTATAAGCGAAAGAGAAAGTTTTGATGGCAGGTCTAGCCTTTACCACCCCTTCTTGCGTGCGAATCGCTTGTTCAACAAAGCAAGAACTTTGGTGACATTGAACTGGACATACTCCAGGTCAAGATCCTCCAGGTTGTCCTTCTGCATCTCCAAAAGGTCATCCAATTTCAGGTCAAGCTCTAGGAGTCCACGAGCTCGGCCTTTGTAGTGGAGACTGATAACAAATGTACCGGGGAGGGGACTCTTGAACATGAAGTAGATGTTCGCTCGGCGGTTTTCCGGCACATTGCTGCGTCGAATAACACCTTCCTTTTCCAGTTGCTGGTGGGTAAATTTGTAAGGGCCAAGTTCCTGGTGCTTCTCCTTCTTGCGCTGCTTGCCCTCGGATTGGCTGCGCACGTTGTGAAGATAGGACTTGTATGTCTCCAGCTGACCGACCAAATAGGCATTATGGTCACGGATAGTAGCGAAAACCTCTTCCAATTTGCGGGTCTCCTCCAGTACCTTTTCTTTCAATGACCCAAGGTGCACCAACTCCTGCTCGACCTCATCACGGAGAAGACTGAACTCATCCGAACGGTCGATCACGCCCATGTCCTGCAGCTGGCTCAGCAGCTCCATAGTGCGAATACCCTTCCGTACCATTACAGCATCATTCTTGAGGGTAGCAGCGGCTTCGGCGATGCGGTCCAGCCGCAAAGGCCGACGGGCGACCGAAGAGTTTGGAGGTAGAGATCGAAGAATCTGCACAAAGGTGGATTTGGCCTCCATGAAGAACACTTCCTCTTGAGTGATGTCCAGCGCGGCTGTCAGGTCGTCCAAGGCAGTCTCCCATCGGCTAAACAGAGGAACCGTGATAGTACGGTTCTCTTTGCGAGGAACTTGTGGAGGTGCAGTACCCAATTCTTGCAGTAGTAAAGCGAGATGGGAGTTGTGATCCTGGCCAAGTGCCACGTTGTGCTTCTCAAGAAGAGCGTGGGTGGCGTACATTTCATTCAAGGTAATCTGGAGTTCCAAATCACGCTTGGATAGAGCTACGTAGTTGTCCATTTCGAGACTTTCGTAGAAATCTTGGACTTCACACAAGTCAAGGAGGAACTTGTTCACGCGTTCTTTGTTCGCCTCAATGAAGGGCTGAAGACTAGCCATGTAAGGCTCCTTGGCGTAGGAGGGCTTGTTGGCCAAGTTCTGTATCATCTTGGCGATCAAAGTGAGGGTACGGCGAGGCTTGTCGGTCGGGGTAGCATCAATGAGCATGTAGGAACGAGGGGTGACAACGGCGGGGTTGATGAAGCGCAGGAAGAAGAAACCACCGATCAAAGTACAGATTGTCTGATCTTGGGCATCAGGGTACTTGCGACGAGACAAGCTTCGAATCTGCTTGCAAATCCATCGGATACCGTACGGAGTCTCATCCACCGCGTCGATAATGGTGTTGAGGAATCCGTTTGCAATATCGGTCAACATCTTCAGACGCGGAGCGATGATTGCTTGCACCTGCTGGTTATCAGCGGCATCCTCAGCCGTGACAGACCGAGCAAGATAATCGGGGAGAGTGCCTGTCTCCTCTTCAATCTGCTTCACCATGCTCTCGTAAACCTTGAGAGGGTTGATTTCCAAATCCACATCACGCAGTTCAATCAATGAGTTGATACGGTCGGCAAGGACTTGTTTCAGGTAGCTTTGACCGGGACCGCGACGTGTGTAGGTAGTCATCATACGAGATACCGGGGTATTCTGGCGCAGAAGGGAGGAGTATTCAGGGGTGTTGTCGAATTGGTAGGTAAGGACGGATTGGAACATGGTAAGCAAGAGGTGCTCTTCGCGACTCTCGTACTGGTTACCGTAAATGGTGAACATGACAGTCTGCAATAGAGAATCGATCTCCGCCATGGAGACTAGTCGACACAAGTGGGCAATGTGACGGGGTTCGGATTGAAGCAGGAACAGGAGGTTGCCGTATTTCTGAGTTCGCTCGTCATTGGGAAAGAAACCCTCTTGCGGGTCGGCGGTGTCGTCGAGATGACTGGCAACTTCGTTTTGCTAGATAGAATCGGGGATGTGAGCAGGCGGTCCTCGATATGTAGTGATAGTGAATAGTAAATAGAGTTGTTGTGACTAACCTCTTCCAACGCCATACGGTTCTGAATCAACAATGCGATTCGCGAGTCCAAGTAGCGGACATCTTTCTCCAGGACGAAGTTCTTCTTGGATTGGGATGAGATCTTGGACTTGAGTTCTCGGAGATGCTTTTGGGCTGTGCGAAAGTCAGCGCTGACCTATTGCCAGAATCTTAGGTTGATTGTGATCGTACCTCGCGCCAAATCATCGGATATTTCCAAATCCCTATCCTTCGCGGACATGGACAGGTACAACGCGGTGACCGACATCCGCTTGGATTGGCGGAGCGACCGAGTATCGTGCGACGACATTGTGTTCTGTCGTGCGACGGGCTGAAACGAGGAAGAAGAGGATGAAGAGGCTCGGGAGATTCTCGATGCAGGTTGTAGCATCGTCGCAACGGACATTGTGTGATTGTAGGAGGGGAGGAGCAAGCCTTCAAGAAAGCCCGACTTTACAGCCGACGACTGGTACTGTCAAAGTCGATTGCGCGAAACTCTAGATAAGAGAGAAAGAAGATTAGAACACGATGCAAGATTTTGTTGACAGCGACCCTCGTATGATTTATTGGGTAGAAACCAGGTGCACAGTTCAGGCATGTACCGTAGTAAGGTTGTTCGCATACCTGACAATCTCCCCGCTGAATTACTTCTCTTTATTTTTTTATTTTTTTCTTTGCCCTCGTCGTCAGGGGGTTGACAAACAAGGTACTTTTCTTCTCAGTTATTTTTTTCACCCACAATAAGGCGAATCAATAGGAGAAGGAATCGAGTGACCAAAGGCGGGAATGTGGGAGGGGGAGAAGAGAAGAGGCGGGTGGGAAAGGGGAATTAGAATTGATCGGAGGGGGAGATTATTATTTCGTTAGTTCGCTGTTAGGGCGGGTTCTTCTCTCTCTCTGGGGGGTGGAGGGGGGGGGGGGAATGGGATTTACGGGTGGAGTCAAGTCTCCATCATGATTTTCCCTTTATATTATAATAGCCGTGCCGTCGGCCACTAATTCGGCCACCCCGAATTAGTGTCCCCCACCGTAATGCAAAATATCACCGTAATGCAAAACACGCAACAAAACATCAATTTTTAAACTAAATACTAAATGAATCTTGATATGCAATTATATCACCATTATCTCCAAGAATCGGCGTAGAAGACACAATAGGTGATTTATCTGTTGAGGGTCGAGAAGGTTCAAATCCAAAGCGTTTTTTAAAATCTTTGGCCACCCGTCTATCCTCTTTTTCATCTTCCTTAGCACGTCGCTCAGCAATAGATCGATTTGCATCTTTAACACGTAAAATTCCATCATCTTTGAGGTTTAATAATCGCCGTTTGGTAGATTTTTTAGCCCGTGGGGCCTGGATTTGGGCTATTTTTGCGATCGTAGAAGATGCGTTTTGAATCGCCTGAACGTGGAAATCCATCTCTATAAGTATTTGATCTAACGTCCGTTTTTGCCGAGGTGTAATACTATCTAATTCCATTAAGGGAGCTAGTTTTTTGCGGCGTTTCTGGACGTCTTCTGTAGTCTTTGAAGGTATATTCTCTAGACTTGAAGATAGTATATTTTCCAGTGGTGGTGATGGTGTTTTTTGATCCCGAAGATCAATTGATATATCTAGGATAGAAAGAAGGGCATCTTCCAGTTTTTGACAGACAATTTTAGCATTGACTGGATAAATTCCTCGTTCTCGAAACGCATTTCGGCAAACTCTCTGTGTCAAAGCTTTATCTCTAAAGCCCATAAGGTCTTCGAGAAATGAGTTTTTATTTGCTGTAAGACCCCCACCCCACTGTGAAATAAGGTTATTTTATTAACGAAAATAAGCCTTATAAGCCAAAAATGGCTTACCATCCAAAGGTTGAATATAATTTATCTTATTTAGTGGAAAACCAAAGATCTTAATACCAGCTTTTTCAGCAGAGTTTAAGAATTCAAATGTCAGATATGAGCCACAGCCATCAACTAAAAGAATTCTTTGCTCGCCTTGCTTAACACAATACTGCGTTTGACGGTCAAATTCTTTGATCCAAAGCACAGCAAGTTCATCAACCATATAGCCTTTCTCAATAGTTGCAGTCATCCACTCCTCAGGTAATTTGGTATCATACCAAGCCTCCATTTGATGGCGTCCTTTAAAGATAACAAGGGGTTCCATTCTCCAACCATCAGCCGCAATACATTCTGCGACAGTAACTCGCTCTCCATGTTCTTCACCGGCAAGACGTGGAATCTTTGTTTTATAACGTATAAAGACTTTCTGAGTTTGTCCTTGGCCCAATTAGAAGCCAGTTTCATCAAAATTATAGACAAGCCTTTCTGGTACACCATCAAGAATTTTGTCTAATAAATCATACCAATGTTCTAGAATAGCAACATCTTCGTGGCTCATTCTTTTTAAATCTATAACCTTCTGTCGTCTCATCTCAAAATCAACATCCGGGAAACGTTGAATAAAGCGATAAACCCAGTTTTTTCCGACTGTTCGGTCTGATGTTCCCGATCGGGCAAGAGTCAGATTTGCCCACTGTTCTATAATATTTGGTGTCGGAGGGATAAAAGCTTCATCCAATGATCGAATCCAGAAGGATAAAGCTTTCTCTTGGACGTCATTTAAAGCCTTATTTTGTGGTTTTCGTTGAATTCTGGGCGTTGATTTTTGACGGACTCGGCGGTACAGAGTATAATACGAAATAGCATATTCCTCCGCGATCTGCGTCAAATTTGGCTTTTTGAGGGTAGAGGCATATCCAACAGCCTCTTCCATACGAAATACTTCATTTTCATAGAAATCGGCCATAGTTAAGGATGTATAATTGAGGGAAGAAGACGTGCGGGAAAGTGTTTTGCATTACGGTGATATTTTGCATTACGGTGGGGGACACTAATTCGGGGTGGCCGGATTAGTGTCCTCCGGCACGGCTATTATAATACAATTGATCAATGCATGTAGACATCCGGTTTGTTTTCTCTCCGAAAAATGATCCATTGATTTTACTCAGACCGAGTTTGTCTCTTCTTTGACTTGTTAATCCACGTCTCTTTTTTTTTGTTAGTGTTTTCTATGTATGCAAGGGGAACATCGCCTTTATCGTTGTTCATGCACAATTTTATTTATTTTTATTTTTTATTTTTTATTTTCTATTTATTTGATTTAATTATGATATCTACATCCATGTTATCTATTCCCCTGAGTCTGATGAAATCCCTGTGATCGTCTCATACACCTACAAGTACATCGTGATAGATAGGAAGTACCCAGCACATACATAACCTATGTACACTACACATGCAGGTATACTCTCTAAGTAGCCAAACTGTCCAACCCTGCTCTACCCCTGGGTCGTTTTTTGCCACTGGCAAAACATCTCCCCCTTTTCCCCCTCAACCTTGGTTCATCCGGTTACTGAAAGATTAGGTACGGACTTTCGACCAGCACAGAAATCGCGATGATCGTCTCAATCCCGGTCGTCCTGGCTCCGTTAGTCCGTGCCCTCCACTCAATCATATGTATCTCAGGGGGTCCCATCACTGATTAGCTAGTCTTGACGTCAACTCTCGGTGCCACTGAAGACATTCCCCCTCTTCCTACACTTACTACTCACAGGTACCTGCATCCGAAGAGGAGCCCCTAGCCGGGCCGCACTGACTCCCTCCCAAGTGGAGATCCAGATTGAACGGGGCCTCCAATTTGGGTAAGACGGGCTCGCGGCCTTTGTCCACGAGACCTCCATGTGGACGCTGCATCCCTCGTCGAGAGGAAAAGACAAAAAAAAGTTTCAGGTTGAGTCCTGGTCTAGTATCTTTTCTTTCTCTCTCTATATTTACAAAAACTCTCGCTATATTTGGTGACACCGGCAAGAAGGACCCTCGGGGAGAAGCCTTATCGCTCCTTGTTCCTCCACACTGATTGACCTCATTCCCGGGTCCGAACAAAAGAAATGAACAGGTAAAAAAAAAAAACCACTCCACTATGTTCAATCCATTGAGGGGTCTTACCTGCTGCACCTGCAGGAATCACTCGACACTATCGAGTGTCTCAAACGCAAGGACTTTTTTTGCGGATCTCCTAGCCGATTTGGCACTCCCGGCTCCTTCATCCGACATCGTGCGATTCATGTGTATGACGATGGTCTCAATCACCTTTCTATCTTTTAATGAACATTCCCTGTTATAATTCCCGCTGTCTAGGTAACTGGGATTCTAAAAATAATCGCGGCAATGGCGTTAATCTATTCATATTCCGTTCCTCAGCTCAACTTGGAACACTCATCTCGTTCATCCGTCACATAACGGGATCCTAGTTTTCTTCCTCATGCTTAAAACAGAAAGTGAAGAAGAAAGCAAAAGAAAATACAAAAGAAAAATGGCTCAAATGTGCCCCGTAGATCGTCCAGGACCTCATGTTGTCCCAAGCTCAACTCCTACTATACCCTATTCGAAACCGTCGCATTCGTACCATTGCTTTTTTTGGAGGGGGTGGAGGCACATCAATTTTCTTCTCTTGCACGCATTCCTGGTCAGTGCTTTGCTGCTCAGGGGTAAATGCGCACGAAAGTGGATCCGGTGGGACTGGAAATGGAGACTCGAGGGTTCCCCCCTCCGCAGCATGAACTCTCTCAAAATGCATGGGGATGACTGTCCTACCCTCATGTCCTACCCCTGATCACTGAGTCGTTCCAACTGGTAACATCTATCCGTCATGTCTCAGGCTCTCCATGCACATATTCCTTTGTGGCGTGCAGGAATGGAGCCAAAAATAAACTGGTAAGATCACTATACAGTGCACCGCGCAGTACTTCAAAAAAAAAAAAATGAAAAAAGAGGATCCGTACTCCACACCTATACTACACTATCTTTGCCTCTTTTTCTTTGCTTTGTCTACCCGCATCTGCCATGCTCATCCCATCCCATCCCATCCCGTCCGTCATGAAACGCGCCAAGCTCCGTCGCAGATCCGTCGCAGCTGAGCTGTAACCACCCCTACTTACTAGTTCTCCCGGGGGCTTCCGTGCAATACAGTATACAGTATGTATCCATAGTTAGCTTCCCCGTGGCTTGGGCTGGATTGGATCCATCAGTGCCAGGAGTGTCAGAGGGGCCGTGATCGGCAATGCATGTATGTACAAGGTTAGCTAGCATACTCGACTGCGCGCGAAACAAGCCTAGCATCAATTAACGGGCCGCTCCATCCACAGCTCGTGACGGAGCACTCAGGAACTGGCACCGGCTATCTCGTACGGAGGCCTCCGCAACTTGGAACTCCACATCTACTAGTTACTTAGCGAGTCGATAGGTACGTAAACCTCAACATCCCATTGCGGCGTTATGCCCGAGCAAAGTAGACGAAATCTTGATTCTAACGTAGGTCGAAGTGTAATTTTTCCACCGTCGAACCTTGCATATCGTTGTTTGCTTTTTTTGGCGCTGATACACTTTCATTTCTACGCGGGGAATGGTGGTCCATGCGATGCGGGAATGGAAGATGCTTGGAGTCTGTGGTCGGCTGACTGCATCCATCTCTCGTGTCTGTGCTTCGATGATATCCATGTCCATCATTCTTTGATGCAATGCATGAGGGGCTAGGGAGTTACAAGGTTTATCGATGGGCCCATGTGACTTTAGCGCCAGGAACAGGCTGGATCTGGAAATAGCTTCGGTTAGCTGCTGTTGATGTTGACGCAATGCTTTGGTCTGAGTTTTACGCTAGTGCGCTGAGCATTCTGTCGTGGTTGTTTTGATTTATCGGGGTGCATATGCATGTACTCAGATGGTGAGGTTGCCTTCTTGTGGGTTGCAGGCCAAAAGGCATGAGGGCTGCTCACGCACGCGGTATGTATGTTTGGTCTAGACTGGGACTTTTTATGATGAACATTCCTATCGAAGGGCTCGAATGCTCCTTTTAATCTGGTCAGCCACGCCTGAATGTAAACTGAACGGGATGTTGAATCAAATTAAAGTCTCGTGGTCCAAGACAGTTTCTTATAGTTACCTAGTTTATAGTGATTATATCCACTGTGGTGAATCATGTCTTCTATTGGAGTAGAGCTATCAGCATGAAACTACTACCTACATAATAGTGCAGTGGACATTCATAGATGTCTAGGCTTGATAAGAGTGGTTCAAGTTAGCACAAGTTCTAACAATCAATACCCATCAATCGCACTATACGCATCAAAGATATCAGAGGAACCTTGAAAGCGTCCATTGAAAATCTCATAAAATCGTAAACCCTAACAATACTCAAGCATATAAAACATAAAGCATGATATCACAACCTGGAGTCACATTATGTATAGTATAGATAGACCTCCTCCCGCCAACCTTGGAACATGGAAGAAGATGATACCGTGACCCTAAGTATCTTTCTTCTCACCCTCCGTCTGCTCCTCTTTCTCACCCTCTCCCCCTTCTCCTTCACCATCACCCTCACTCTGCGCCTGCATCCTTGGAAGGAAAAATCTACTAATCATCCCCCCAAAGAACCGCTGGTCAACCCAGCCCATCAACCCATACAAAATCCACCCCCATCCCCACAACGAAACCCCCATCATACTAGCAACAAGCAAGACAGGACCAAGAATAACCAAAGAAAGCACAGCCCAAAGCAAAAGAGCAACAGCCGCAAAGACAAATACGCCCGCCAAAAATATCAACAACGGAACACCGCAGCAAATAATCTGACAAACGATAAATGTAGTGGCAATGGGTCTTTTCATCGCTCCTTCGAACATCTCTGCTTGTTTCGATGGTGGGAAGAGGTATTGTACGGCCCACTTGACTAGGTCTTCGAAGCGATCCATGGCTTGCGGGAAGAGAGAGTGGAACCAGTTGTTTACGCTGGACCAGGCGCTGGAGAAGTTCATCTCGCCTTGTGGTGGTTCGTGCTGGGTGCGGGGTTGGCCTTCATCGCGGGGGAATTCGCCTGGGACGATAGGGTCTGTGAGGTCGTTTGTTGTTTTATTTAGTTGTTTTGAGGCGCCGGATTTGTCTAGTTTCGGTATATTTTTCACGGGTCGGGTTGCTTGTTCGGCTTTATTTATTGGGAGGCGGTTGGTTAGGCCGCTTGTGACGGGGTCGAGAGACATCGTGGTGACCACGGGGTGAATAGATATTGAGAGTATTGATGGTAAGAAGCTCGAGGTAAGGAATCAATTAAAAAGAGTCGGTGAGTATGAACTTCTGAATTCGAAATATTTTCTTGTTAAATAAAATCTATGATCACGACCTGAGGACATAGATCTATATCAACGGTCCGTGGTACTAGATGACGTAGGGGGCGTGGTATAAACTTGATCAAATATATTAATTCTAACAATCCACTATTCCTATACCACTAAACAGGTTCAAAGGCTCCAACGGTAGTACAGTAGGTAAAGAAAAGAAAAGAAAAATCAAACCGATGATGAAAATGATGATCCAAACTCCAATTTAAATGCCCACATCTGCGCCCAACCCACCCACATCGTTATCACGGATATGGCATCCAATGCCCTTAATTAATCCAAGTATCCAACCCCTCCGGCATTGCCTTCAAACGTTCGTATGACACCTCCTCAGTTCCTTGGAACGGGAACGGAAGTCGGTTAACTTTCAATCTTGACAATGACAATTTGCCTGACGTGTCATTTTGCTCCAACAACTCACACGCTTCACGGAATATAAAAACGAGAAGACTCGCAATGTCTTCGTAATCATCGCCCAGTTCACCCCACTCTGACTTCGAAGCTTGATAAACGGTATGGCTCCACTGGGGTCGTTGGCTTATTAGTTTGTATAATTGAGGATACTACAGAGGTAGAGGTAGACTTACCTTGCCTGTATTGTCAATGCGGTAAAACCAAAACTCATTTGAGTCGGTTGCGAGGCCGTATATCTCGCGGCTCATTTTGCCACAGCGCTTGCGTGAATCGTGGATCATGCCTTTTATAAATGAGATGCCATATAAAGCGAGCTAAGAGGGCTATTAGTACCTACCCATATACGCATGGACAACTGCTTCGTCGAAAACCCCAGGTGTTTCGGTATGCACAGCGACAAAATTGGTGGCAAGATCCTCAACGGGACCATACCAGAGACTGTAGTATGGAGTGCCACCGAGCGAATAGGATTTGCCTGCGCATGGTAGGCGGCAGTTGAACTCAAGATCAGTATGAAGAGTCAGCTCGTCTGAAAAAGCTGGATCTGTTTTCTCAAAGATATAATTCAGAAGAAGGTCCAGGCGCGTTCGTCGAGTGGTCATATTATTAGGCTCACGAAGAGTGACATTACTCAGGCATTTTGCTATAGAATAAATCAGCGATGCTCATAAAATAATCATAAAACTTAAGAACCTTCCAAGGTTGGGACCTACAGCATGTCTTAGAGAGAATATCTGGCTTGGGGCCATCCAGTGCTTCCCGTTCTGCTCGAGCTTCTCGTTCCTCTTGAATACGCACACAGGGCTCTTTGGTTTCGGCCAGAAAGCGACAAACTGGGTCATGGCGCGTAAATTTATTGACCTCGTTGATCTTCATGTCCTCTACTGGTTTCCGGTCCTCGTTTAACAGACGCATGGCGTCTCGGGCTGATTTTTGGGCGGTTCTTGCGAGCTGACCGGGTGTTACTTTGCCTTCTTGGGAATCAAGAGCTGCAGAAAATACTTTTTTGATGTCGTGGGCGAGCTTGGCAAGTCTGACCGTTTTTTTGTTGTGATGCCTTGGGTTGGGATGGCAAGCGAGTCGAGGCATAGTGTAGTTGATTAATTAGTACCAAATATATGTAGCAAGAGAAGAATATCCAATATGAGAGCCTGAGTAAGTGGAAAGAAAATGAAGAGTAAGAGGAAGACGAAGAGAGAGAGAGGTAATTATTGCGACAAACTCAAGAAATTCGGTTCAATACGATGTCGGCCATCCCTTTGTGTTCGCGGGTCTTGAATTGGTATAGTAGGTATCCCAACGATATGACAAGTTTGGGGGAGATGTCGTAAAACATACATCTTTTGGAGCTATCCATGGATCAATCGCTCAGTACGAAAGATATGATACCAAAGCCATAAAGTAGAAAATGGCCCAGCAACAATTACCACCTACGTGATCTCAGGCTAGTAGATAGTAATAAAGGATATACCTTGATATTGATATTTGATATTCAAACCCAAAACGCCCATTCAATGTAGAAAAATGCAAGTCTATCTTTTCTGGTCGTTTCGCATGGTCATCAAAAAATGCTCAGTTACCACCGTTTCCATGTCCAGTAGCAGCAATATTGGGCGCCTCGACCATCCCCGGAGGTGGACCGTAAGGATCAAACGCCGTTCGAACTGAGCCCACGCCCTCTTTCAGGTAGAGAACAAGACGATAAGCCGAATTCCCATTTAAATAATATCGATGTAGTCGCTTGCTGCGGAGGAAGCCTAGTCGTTCGTACAGCTTCATCGCTGCGGTGTTGGTCATTTCTGTCTCGAGCACGATCTGTCACAAAGTGCAAAGGTTAGCCAAGAAAAAAGAGAGCACTCTCATATGATACAAGGACAAACCTCGTCTGCATCTCGCTCGGTCATCGCATCTATAGCCATGCGCACTAGGTTCGTCGCAATGCCCCGTCCTCGGTACTCCTCGCGCACGGCCAGCATGGCGATATACCCCCTCAATGGACCGCTGCGATGAGGCTCAAGCTTTGAAACTACGACTCCGACCATGTTATCCTTTTCGTCCATGGCGAGGAAACAGAGATCGCCCCATTGATATAAGAAGTAGCGGTAGACGTAGATGCTGTAAGGTTCGGAGAGATCCTTGGAGATCAACTGGCGCATTGCGGCGACATACTCGTTCTCACGCGAGCTGTCATACCGCACGTAGCGGAGTGGAGAAGAGGCATCTTGGCTCATTCCGCAGTCTCACCGAATTATAGGTGAGGTAGAGGTGTCCAGGATCCTGTTAGGGAAGAGGGGAGGTGGGGAAGGCGATAGGGAGAGATAGAGGAAGCACAAGGCGGAAACACAAGGGAAGGAGCCCGATTGCCATGTGACGCCGATCGTCCCGTTAAATGTTATTGCTGGGATCCTTGAGCTTGTGATTTTGTCCTAAGTATTCTATTCTTATCTTGTGGATTTCCTGTTTTATTCCCTACACGAACCGCGCCTACCAGAGTATTCTTCCTACGATCGATTGGCTTGCACCTTGCCCTTTGGTTTCTTTGAGCGGTCGCTATGCTGCGCCGCCGCACAGGCAAGGACGACACTCCGTCCCGCGACGACAGCAACAAACAGGATACCCAGCCACAAACAGAGGAGGATCGCCTACGGGCTGAGTTTGGAGGTGCGAAAGTTAAACAGCTCGTTATCACCCCACCACGCCGAAGCAAGCGCCGTAATGGATTGATCTTCGCGCTCGGCGGGCTCTTTGGAGTCTTGGTTGCTGTATTTTTTGCGAACCAGCAGGAAGTCATCAGTTTGGAATCGTTATTGGACTTGAACCTCGATAGCTTGATTGATGTTATTCCACAAGGAATTGTTCGTGATGCAAGAGAATTCTCGGTACTGCTTCCCTTCCCTCCACTGGCCCTCCTACGACCCGTTAATGGATTGATGCTAACCTGCTATGAAAATACAGCAACACGAGCGCGATGCCATCAATTACGATTCTTTTGCCGTCGGTTTACATCTCCAATCGCAAGGCGTACAGGCCAAGCATCCTGTCGTCATGATACCCGGGGTTATTTCAACAGGGCTCGAGAGCTGGGGAACCGGTGATACTTCACGTCAATATTTCCGACGGAGGCTATGGGGCAGCTGGAGCATGATGCGTGCTCTAATAATGGACAAGGCAGAATGGAAGAACCATATCATGCTTGATCGTGAGACTGGTTTGGACCCGCCCGGTATCAAGCTTCGTGCCGCGCAAGGCTTCGACGCTACCGACTTCTTTATCACAGGATATTGGATTTGGAACAAGATCCTTGAAAACCTTGCTACAATTGGTTATGATCCTACAAATGCGTTTACGGCCGCATACGACTGGCGCCTTGCATACCCGAATTTGGAAGTTCGAGATAAGTACTTTAGCCGGCTGAAGTCTTATATTGAGACTGCAGTGGAGCTGCAGGGTGAGAAAATCATGCTGGCGTCTCACAGTATGGGATCACAAGTAGTTTTGTATTTTTTCAAGTGGGTCGAAAGCGAGGAACACGGAAATGGTGGCAAGGACTGGGTCAACAGACATATCGACTCCTGGGTCAATATCAGTGGCTGCATGCTTGGTGCTGTCAAGGGACTGACGGCTGTTTTGTCAGGCGAGATGCGCGATACAGCACAGCTAAATGCTTTTGCAGTTTACGGGCTGGAGAAGTTCCTGGCCAAAGAAGAGCGAGCAGAGATTTTCCGTGCGATGCCCGGTATATCTAGTATGTTGCCCAAAGGCGGCGAGGCTGTATGGGGCAACGCAACCTGGGCTCCAGATGACCAACCTGGTCAAGCACAAACCTTTGGAAATCTCATCAACTTCCGTGACACCAATTCATCGTTGACACATCGCAATCTTACCGCTCCCCAAAGTCTGCAGTACTTAATGGACCACAGTGAAGAATGGTACCGCAACCAGGTGTTGGGTAGTTACTCGCACGGCGTCGCACACACCAAAGCTGAAGTGGAAGCTAATGAGAAAGACCCGCGCACCTGGCTCAACCCACTCGAGGCTCGACTCCCCCTTGCACCTGATATGAAGATCTACTGCTTCTACGGTGTAGGTAAGCCCACAGAGCGTAGCTATTGGTACCAGGAGGAGACTGATCCGCTGGTAAACCTCAATGTCAGCATTGACACCACTGTTACGTTGAATGAACATGTTGACCATGGCGTCGTAATGGGCGAGGGTGACGGCACCGTCAACATCCTTAGCACAGGCTATATGTGTGCCAAGGGCTGGCGCATCAAGCGCTACAATCCAGCTGGCTCTAAGATTAAGGTCTTCGAGATGCCACATGAGCCGGACCGCTTCTCACCCCGAGGAGGTCCCAATACAGGTATGCTCCACCAGATTTGACATGTTTCAATTTATACCTCTATGTGATCAAATACTTACTATATCTAATAGGCGATCATGTTGATATTCTTGGCCGCGCCTCGCTGAACGACCTCATTCTCCGGGTAGCTGGCGGCAAAGGCGACGATATCGGGGAGACCTTTGTCTCCAATATCCGCGAGTATGCGGAACGTGTACAGATTTTTGACGACGAATAGACTTTTAATGAATCTCGGGTGGGCACCTTTGTCTAAGTTAATATTCCCCTTTTGTTGTTTACACTGGTCTCTTCAGGATACCCACAGATATTATTAGACTTGCATATTAGAAGGTAATATTTCTAATTGGATTGGCATAGAATGAAACCAGGGAATATCCGCTATCATTATTTTATTTGCTTTAAGCACAAATTTCACTATCTCATCTTCAAACTGCGAATATTCGGAAGATTCTACTGGTACACAAGACACGTAGCTTTGAAAGTATAACAATGCATGTACCTGCATAGACCCGTGGGCAACATGATACTCATCTGATCAAGTGTTACCAGTTCCTAGTTCCTGGTCCGCTCAGCATATCTTGGCAATGAATTACTTTTTCGGTCCCTCGTCCACAATGACGGAAATCTATCTCAGTGAGGGCACAAGGAGGTATATGAATGCTTTGGATTGCATGCCCAGCCACTACCAATATCGCCCAAAAGCTGTCAGACGGGAGTAAAAGTAATTAAGCAGGAGATTCTTGCCGACGTATAGATACCCGACGAGCTAAGTACTTACTAGCAACGGTAAGAAGAAGAAAACATTCTTAATCCACTTCAACCATGCTAAGAAGCTATCCACCCCGCAACTCGAATTCAATAAATCCTTCAGGCTTTCCGTCGAATGCACCCACCTGCAGGTATCTACAAAGGTTCAGTACTTGACCTCGTAAAAAAGAAAGATGGAGTTCGTATCACCGAAACCCAATCTCCAGACCCAGTAAGCAATACTGAATAAAACAAATACAAAGCTTAGAAGAAACTAAAATGAACTAATTATGCAGTCCAATTCCCAGTCAAAATTACAGTGTACGAGGGGATATGCTCACCGCAATCACATTCACAATTTACAGACCCTAGCATGCAACCCCTCCCTGCCGGCACTCCACGGAAGGGTACATGTGAGTTTGGCCCGTGGGATCGACAGAAGAAAAGCTACCAGCCACTCAGACGATAGCTGGTGATCTGCATCCTGCAAGAGCGGGGGCAAAGAATGAGCAGGGTGCTGGTGATCTGCACTGAGCCGAATTAGGATCTGAAAGGTTCTCCAGTAGAGCTAGGATTGCTTGTACTGCGTCACATAGTCTTCGGTAGCGCGAATTTACCTCCTTATACACACTACAGTCTTCGCTATTCACACTGCAAGATCTATTTTTGTATATCCATATCTTAATCACGTGTATTAGCTATATTGGAAATATCAAAGAGCTGTTATTACCCCTCCAATTCTTACCTACTATTACTAACGATCAGGGGCATGATGAACGTAGTAAAGCAAGGTTCTCATGCAAATATGGAAAAAGCCATAGAATCAAGAGTTCGTCCTAGCGCAAGATGGACCTCATTCGAGGGCTGGAATTATAACGGCATGAAAGAGCGCTTAGAGACAGCGCTCGCTAATCTCAACAAGGAAGCCCTCCTGTCTCACGCCGAGACTATAAAGGGCCAGAAGCTGTCGATGAGCGAAAACTTCTCGGCAACTTCTCGGCAGGGCAATACTGGGCTTGTTTCGAGATGGTAGCCGAGGATGGCAGTCTCATGATTTCTCATGTTCGATTGCCACAGCATCCTGACATGCCTGCGACAGTCAGCGAAGAGGAAGGAAATTACGCAATTATGTGCAAAATCTCGACGATGGAATTTGTACGCCAGAAAAACTTTCCATATGTAGTGGTTCCCAATGTCTATGCCTATGGGCGCCCTGGATCTCGGCGTGCAGCGGCCGCGGGTGCTGCGTATATGATGACAGAGGGCTTTTATGGTAATACATTACAGGATGTTGCGTTTGACATGTGCAATTTACCGGTAAGCAAGTACCCTTATTCGACTATAATCTTGCTCCTTGTTTTATTATGAATTCCCTAGCAAGGCCTAGGTTCCAGTCCAAGGGCATATTATAACCCAGTGGACAATGTGCAGGCGCAACAAGCAACTTTGCGTTATCCTCAAATCGGTTCTATTGCCCAGCTTACTCAATCAGGGGAGCCTGTTATAGGGAAATTGTCTACAGTAGCAAGGGAAGAACCTGTCCCACCAGGTCCATTCTCAACAGCTTCGGGTTATTTCATTGCCATTGGAACAACAGCATTGCATCAATCAGATGTTCAAAATAAAGCGCACGGTTCAGATACAATGCAATATAACATGCTCGATGCCTCTGTCTTCCTCGATATAGTACAGACAACTAGCCTTTTTACGATGCCTCAAGATATTTTCCACCTGAACCACATGGAGTTGATGATGAAGAAATAGATGGGTACCTTTGTGATTTGCGGCCTCGGATGAGTTTAGATTGATCTCTACTCTAATAGTTATAGCCAAGGACGTATTTTGAAAGCTTCAAGTTGTCATGATTTCAATGTTCTATAAAGTGAAGTGTATGCAAACGTGGGTTTCTTTGGAGCAGTACTATTTATTTAGATGAACTTGAAAGGCTCAGATATCAACCTATAATCTTATCTCATGATAATATCGGCACGGGATTGGGCTGCCTCGGTATCTTTTTTCTCTATATAGTGTGAGAGCTGCCAGTGACAGCTTTACTGCGTGATACTACTAGAGATTTGTACAATAGTCAAGGCGCTAGACTGGATAATACCACGATTTTCCCTCAAAAGACCACGCGATCATTTCGCCCGACTTACTTTGTACAAACTTAAAAAAGGCGGGAAGATCAATAATAACTAGAATACGGCTGTATTGTAACCATTTGAGTTTAATTTAGTTTGTCTTTTCTGTTTCCTTTTTCCCATCCAAGAGAACCTTGGTTGCAGGCTTATTTAGGAGCGGTGGAGGTAAATAGAGTTAACCTTGGAATGGAGCTCTGGAAAGACTAAAACAAGGTTTTGCAAGGGATTAAGTACAGGGTCTATTGTTTATACTACATAGTCAGGTGCACAATGTGGAATAATAATGTAATGTACAATTCTTCATAACTTCATCTAGGGATTAAGAATAATGCTAACGATATTTCCAACTGATCGGAGTCCAGGGTGTACACAAGGTAGCCAGGCCGATCGCGAATATGTTCCACGGCCCCCTTCTGGAGGAAGGGAGAAAATACACGAGATATTAGGTGGGCGGGAGTCGTGGTGGATGGATGGTCGGGTGCCATGCCAAATTTCAGTTGGATCGTGCTTCATTCCCGATAGCCAGAAGCGATGAGATCGGCAAACAAAGAGTGGTTTAAATGAGCTCCGTCGAATCACATTCACCTCCCAATGTCTGCCGCAAGTAGTCCGTGCTGTGCTTCTTTGCCAGTCGGTTTCCACTGTGATATTTCCCAGATAATATTGTCTGGTGGGAATCACCCATGCCGACGCCGGTTTTCACCTGCCAGCGGCGAAGGCACCAAAACGAAGGTCAGACCGATTCCATGGTATGTAAAACCTTCTCTTTCTATGTGCCGATGCAATAAAAGCATGCTCTCAAAAAGCAGCCAAAGATATTCAAAATTTTAATGCACAGCGAGTGTAGTGCATGTAAGAGGCGCCGAAACGTTTTTTTGTTCCCGTAAAAAGTCGTTTCCCAAAGTCCCAGACGCCAGTCATAAACGATCGACATGAATGATAAAAAAGTTTGTGCATCTGAACGAGCCGAGAAGCGAAAAAAGTGGCTCGAACAGTAAAAAAGTTGTAGCGAAAGACATAGGTCAGAAATGAATAGAAAGGTGCGGATCGTCCCAATAGGGCGCGTCCGAGTCTGTACAAGCGAGGGTTTCCAGACGGTGGCGATTGCGAGAATATCGCAATAGAACCCCGGGCAGGTTATCAGGGTCCGCCACCGGAATTAGTATTATGGACGGAGGTTGTCATCCCAGTAGGGTGACGAGGCATGTACAGCCAGAAGGTAGATAACCTTCAACTCAAGGCGAATCGAGTACCGAGTGCCTTGTGAATCGGAGGTTTCCTAATAGGATTAAAAACCTTAAGGTGTCGAAAATTGTTTGATGCAGATGATGGTCCCAACATTGTCGTCAAAAGCAGAACGCCGTTTCGAAAAGTGATTAGATGCAATAATAAACAAGTCGAACACAGTACGTGCATGTCAGCGGTCTCAGCGACCGGCTTCGATGTCGTGGTTCGATGTAAGGGTTTCGCTCTCCCAGGCGTAGTGGTCATCCACAGGGCTCAAAGAGCCAGAGGAGACCGAGGAGGAAGAGCCAACAGTCCACTCGTCGCTGTCCAGATTGAATTCACCGTCAAGACTAGCAAGGTCGTAGCCAAATTCGCGAGAGGCATCGCCGACCTCGACGTAGTCGTAGTCCCAGCGGAACATCTTATCACGCTGAACACGCGGGAGGAATCGAGTCTTGGCAAAGTAGAATGCCACGGTGGCGAGGAGACCGCCGCAGACCAGGTCAACCGCGTAGTGGTGCGATAGGTACATAGTAGCCCACCACATCCACAGCGTGTAGGTAACCCAGAGAGGCTTGAGGCGAGGGAAGACGTGGCTCATGAATAAAGCGGCCAGAGTCGAGTCGGCTGCGTGGAGAGAGGGGAAGGCGCCGAAGACCACAGGGGACTGTTTGAATCCCGAGGTGTAGAGGTCAATTCCAAGCAGCTTGTCGATACGGGCAAGACCGGCGGGATTTCCCTGCATAGAGTAGTCGGCTGGAGCGAGGCCATACAGGTTCTCATACCAGGGTGGCGAGCATGGGAACACCAGCTGAATAGTCACAGCCAACATACTGATGTAACCCAGAGTGCGGGCGAAGAGCGGAGTTGTACCCGGTGGACCAAAAATGAACACAACACCAGACACGACAAAAGGCGCGCCATAGTGGCAGAGTCCGTAGGGAATCCACGCCAGGATATCCAACACTACATTCTGGTGGGCGGATAGGATGTTGCTAATGTTGGCTCCGTACAAGATGTTCTCCATGGCTGGGAGCACTCGGACCCAAATTGCAGGTCGCCAGTCGCTTGGAACGAATCTATTAAGCACTGAATTAGCATTTTTCATTCAAAAACGCGTGTCAATCTGCCCAGCGATCCTCCGCAGGGGAGTGATCACGGCGCGCAATGATAACGTCACGTGGGGCGAGAATCAGGGGTCCTGGGAGGAGAGGGGGTTGGACATACTGGCAAGCATAGAAAAAGATAAGCCACCCAGCAACGGGTAAGAAGGGAAGAAAGAACTGCCTTGTGAGGGGTAGGAGAAGAGAGAATAACAGCAAGGTAGAGATACCAGTCTTGCCTAGTGGACCTGGCGATTGCATGGCAGATAGGGAAAAGATGCCAATGATCAACAACAGTAGATACTGAAAGTCATACATGGTCCATCGGTGAGCCTGAAGCGAGCGGAGTGTGTCCACTGGCGAGATCGAAGTCTGAAGGGTCGAGATAGACGAGGTTGGTGATAGTCGACTCCGAAGCTTTGAGCGGATCTTGCGGCGCATGCGATGCGGCACCAAGAGCTGGAATGATCGCCATGGCACCTGGATTTGAAGTTTGCCAAACTGGTTCTGCGTGCGATCCTTCCATGATGGATAGGTATTCATCTTTTTCCCGGCGTAAGTCTCCTGTAAGAGACTCTAGAATCACTCGATTGTTGAAGGGGGGCAGAAAAGGGCTCGAGGGATGCCGCGGGATGAGACGGAAGGAATTCGCAGGAGCGTCCGGGAGATAATTCAGCGTGAACAGACCGGCATGAGAGAAGAAAGGTTAGGGTGGACGGAACTGAAGTAAGGCGTCGAGCCCTGGACAGGATGAGAAAACAAGCAGAAAGAAATGGGAAAGCTAGAGAGAGAGGGGGGATAGGTAAGGATTAAGAAGCAGAGAAAATGGGAGGATTTCGGTAATCTTTTCGGTATTGGTATTACCATGTTCCAGGTTTGGCGCCGCCCGAAAAGTCCATGGCGTCACTAATCGTGGACTAGTGCTTGGCCCCTATTGCGACCTGACCGGCTTAGGGGGGTATTTTATTTATTTTTTTCTTTTACAAATTTTCAAATACTACGGTATAGGAAAGATCATTCAGGGCATTTACGATCTATCATATTCCAAGGTTATCAAGTAGTTAAGTGTGAAGTTCTGGCAAGGTCGGTTTTCTTTCATATTTTTCAGCCGTTTTTTTTTTCTCTTCTACTTCAACAGGAACAATACGAGGTGATCCCGACTGTGCCGGGCGGATGCTACGGAACGGAGTCACGAAGACCGAGTGGCTGATGCATGAGAGATCACAGCGGAGTTTATGGTCAAGTGCCTCCGATTTTGTGCAGAATTTGAAAGACCGAGGTCAGCATCGCAAAAATTTGTTTGTCTCGGTACCTGACTTTCTTCTTTTTCTTCTCTTTTACAACCTGTTTTTCTCTTTGTAACATAACGCCAACTAAACCTAGACAGGCAATGAGTACGGCCGTACGAGACTAAAATTCATAAATTATACTTCGTGCACTAAAATGCAAATCAAAATAAAGGAAATTACAATACAGTCAGAGCTGAAGAGCTATAATCAAAAACCCTTTTTGGACCCATAACAGCGCTCAGCAAGAGAAAGGGGCCTGTAATGGTTGGGACGCAAATTTTCAATATAAGATCCATTGAAGGTGCCCGATTGGCCCACCCTCCCCTTCGGCGGCCCCATCGTTCAGTCCCGGTATCCAACGGGAGGCGTCAGATCTCCAGGCCTAATTTCGCTTAGTCCACCAACGGTTGTACAGTGTCCATGCCGCATTGGTCTTATTCAGGAGTTATCAGGTCCCTGTTGTCCTTGGTGATTTCGGGCTTAGGAGAGCTCCCGAGTCCCCATGGATCTATATCCATGTAATCTAGGTACCGTATCCAACATTCGAGTATTTGCCAGGGATGCATAGTGATGCCCGCGACATAAAGTATAGAGAACAAAACGATCTACTTCGTATCCATTTCTTAGCTCGTTGCCACTGCTCGTATGATTGACCTGGCGGGGAAATGTCGCGTGTGTCTTTTTTCCTGCATCTGAAAGTTCAATAGACCAGGCGCAAGCGTTGCTTGACAGCTTAAACCCTGCCGGTGTTTCCAGACCTATCACTGTCACGACTCAATTATTGGGCCAATGCGGCGCTACGCGACGCTATCCTGGCTTGGCGCGTTGGCGACCATGACTATTACTAGGGACGGAGTAAAACAAGGCTTCTCAAACTCCGATCACCAACCTCCTGATTGTAGACCTTCATTTCCCAAGGAAATCCCGAAAATCCCGTTGCCTGCACTAATTATGGAAGCTGAATATCTCGCAAGCCGATCATGGTTTAGCTTGTCGCCCCCAGTTTCAGAATTCATCGTCGCGCGACCGAGGCCAATCACAGTCCCGCTCGGGGGGCCAAAGCTCCCAGCATGACAATCCGCGCTATTTGCGAGAAAAACTTTCTTTATTTTCCGATTCGAGGGAATTTGTATACTTGCTTGGATGTTTATACAGCATACTCAGGCGCCGCACCTTATATCAAAATAAAATAAAAGGGAATAGACTATTCCGTACCGAACACTGACAACCTCACTCGTGGATGACACGCGTGTAGGTAGAACCATAGTATGTCATTACCCTGTAGTCGGCTTTCGGCACTTGCGTACCCGCTTACATCGAATACAAAGGGCAAGGTAGAGGTGGGGCTCAAACCAGGACATTACTCTGTCCACTTCGGTGATAGTTCGATAAAACACGATTGTATTCACGGAGTACTAAGATGCCTCGCAGTCGCTTGGTCTATGCTTACCGCTCTTGTATCCTCTTCAAATTAGTATCTCGTGGCTCTTGCCCACTGTGGATACATCTCATCTTACTACTCCTCTGCCCCGTAGTCCGTAGTAGAATTCAAGCAATATACAGCTAGTTCACGAATTGAGCTAGATCTTGACCAAATCAAGCATTGGGGTATTTCAAACATTCGTGCTTTCAAACCACCGAGGATTCTCTGATTTTCCCATTCCTACCGGCATGTAGATCCTTATACCCATAGCCTTGCTATCCCGTGTGTGATGGCCAAGAGGGTACGTACCCCTTTCCACTTAGGAACCCGTCCGATTAATATACATGAACAGTGCTCTAGCCTTCCCAAGGTTCTATGATTTGTACGAACACAAACCGGTTTATATCACTATGAACACGATCTTTGAATTTAGTGGAATTGATGCGTCCATCACTGTTCAGTATTAGCCTACTAGCTCCGTATGTTGTCTTAAATGTTTGATTCTAAGAATGATAGCGAAGAGTATACAAATATCTTTGTATAAGAACTGAATATACATTAGAAAACCTGAGAGGATATGAAGTAGTCACTCGTCAGTTCATCGTGATACGTAGTATCATAAAACTCATTGTTATTCCAAGCCAAGTACTAAGTATCATAGTATAGAGGTTCAAGTTGCTTCGAACTGTACATCTAAAGCCTAGCTATAATGAAATGGCAGGATAGATAAAAGCCTCAAATCTTCTCACCAGCGACATCAAAACATGTTTATCTAGACATCTCCATCGTATCTAGTCCGAGATATATGAAGTGGCGTCAGGTCCGACCCAACGAAAACCCCCTTATTAATGAATCCCCAGGTCCCTTATGCCGGTAAATGAGCGCACATGGTCCGAGGGCGAGTCAATATCCCACGTTTCAGATACATTCGCGCGCGACCGAGACCAATCACAGAACAAATCTAATCGCCTCAAGACCCGGCGCTTACAAAGATACCAATATCCAATATTGAGTGTTTCTTGAAACATTCACGTCACAAAGACATGAATCAGTATTGATAACAGCGTATTGACATCAGCGCAAATAAGCCGTGTGAGGTAGACTCGTATTCGTTTCCTTCTCTCGTCGATGTGGCTGCCTGGAGTAGAAGTGGATACTAAGAATGGACAGGAGAAGTGATGCAAGGCTAGATAGCGGGCTGTCCCTCACTTACCTAGGTATTTTACTTTGTTTGATGAGTTGGTACACTGCGCCACATGGGTGTGTGGAGATACGTATGAGGTCAGCCATGCATTAAATTCAGGGAATAAACAGTTGTTGGAGTAGAATGGGGCTGGGGCTGGGGCTGAGCGGCTTACGGGCACTTGGCTCTACATAACAACCCTGGAGATTATCCGGATAACAACGTTCGCTATTTTTGGAGCATAGCATTTTTAGGTTTGCGTATCTGCGCTGCATGAGACCTCATTAAGGAAAGTATACTCCGTATTCGAATTCTGTAGGCATTGGTTGCGCTCTTGCTACATTAATCCTCGCATCATGCACTCTTTACAACGGAATGTGAATTACAACATGATGGGGCTTCTTAGTACCCCAGACGCAATGACTACATTTGCAGCCCCATCCTTCAGTTGAATACAGCCTAACGTTTACTCCACAAGTCAAATTAAAATAGAAATATCGCCATTTCAAATTTGCCGGAAACAGAAAGGCGAAGCTATAGAATACAATACGGATTTTGAATGGCAATCCATTGAGAATCCAAACAAACTGACCAATATACTATCCGCTTCTCAAAAATAAGGTACATTTTTACTGATATGAAAATAGATATTCTGAAATTACTGCATTTTAGTTTTTCAGGTTCTAGTTCCGCGCAAATTAACCGCGACCTCGTCATATTTAGCACCGCGCAACTTGAACGCAAGAAAACACTCCAAAATAACCTCATGTACTCAAAATTTGACTGATTCCCAACATCTATTCCCGAAACTTCAACCTGATCTCCAAACTTGCCTCTGAACTGTGGCAACTCTCGCGAGGCAAAATACAGCCCCATGAACAATACATTGCCCAACACAGCCATGCATAATTCCTGATAAGTTTCAGCATTGCATCAAAATCCAGGCTTATGCACAGTGTCTGCAGATCAGCCTTGCACTTTAATCTTGATTACTTAGGAGAAACGTGATCATCCTATTAGGGGCGATATGCATTGCAAGTAACGATAAGCCATCATGCCCGGCCACGCCCCCACTGTGGCGGGGTATTGTCCACGTAGACGTTAGGAGTGAAGAGTGAAGAGTGAACATCCTCGTGAATCTGTCTTGTCATGAAGTAAAATCAATCCATGCATTACAATACTGTTTATGTTTATGCGATAGGGCGAACCCTTGCCTTGCTGGAATGTTGACTGATTGTGTCGGTGGGATAAGGCGATGCGGTGAAGTTGTAGCTTGTTATTTTTGGTTCTTGTATAGGTATGATGGCGTAATTATTCAAGTTGAATCTGGAAGCCTTTCTAATAGCTGAATATAAATCTTGGAAGTAATGGTGAAGAATGGTCTGGCTGGACAGGGCTTCTTGTCTTTGACCTCGAGGGGAATAAGATAAGTGCTATGACGTTGTGCTTCGGGGACATTTCTATGTAAAAACATCCATTGGAGCAAGCAGAAAACAAAAGATTCATTCCATAAAAACCCATTCACGTTTGCATGGACTCGGGTTTCTTCTTGTAAACAGATATCTAGAGAATAAAGAGTGTTTGATTTTGAGTATTGAATGAAGTACAACCCACCCACAAGACATGCGCGGTGGGTACTTTCATCCCGAGATCTCTAGCTAAGATTGTAGACTCCATAAACGAGAGAATCTGCCCGTCGCCCGACGGAGCCCCGAACGCCGATCCCTGTGCCATGAAAATGCTGATATCACCAACGCCATGAACTGCAAATAAGTAAACGAATGAGGTAAATTTTTTGATACACTTTTCTTTTCTTTGTGCAGCTGAAATCACTGGTGACCATGATCAGAACCACCGCCATCGGCCAACATTTGAAAACCCTTGACAAGACCCATAGCGGACCCCGCTGCAAGACCCCCCACAAGGATCATCTGGAAACCACCAACCATGCCCTTGCGGATATTGCGCCGACCGCGCCAACCACTCACAAAGCAGGTTTTGCCATACCCAAATATGAATAGAGCGACAGCCATAGTAGCGATCGACCAGCGCAGAGCAAGGAATGCATCATGTGGACCGACAAAGAAGTAGGGTAGGAGAGGAACAAAGCCACCCAGGAAGTAACCAAGGGCAATAGTCAAAGCGCAAATGACAGCTCGCGATTCTGATGGCTCGGGAAGTGTGTGTTGGAAGTTCATTAAAAATGAAGGAAGCATGGGTGAATTTGACAGATGGTGGGTTAATTGGGCGACTAGTTCGGATGGCAGCTCGTAGGGCTCGAAGACCTCGGAGATGGTACTTGTAACTGATGCTGGATCTGTCATAGTTTGTGTTTCAGTCTCCTTAAGTGTGGCTTTGTATGATTCCCTAAAACAATCAATGTTAGCACCTGGATCCTGTTTTTTTCGAGTGGAGAACTGCTGGATTTTGGGTTTCGTTGCTTTTTTGTGCGGGGTTACAACATACTCTTCGCTCTTAGCTCCTAGATATCCACCGAGGCCCATGGAGATCGCACCTGCGATGAGCTCGGCCATGCCGCCAAACACGACGACTTTAGTATCACCCAAGGCAGACAGTCCTGCTGTAAGGGCAAACGGCACAGTCATGCCGTCAGAAAGGCCAATAATGGCATCGGAGACCGTACGGCCATCGATCCAGCTGCCGCTTTTCTTGTCCAGATTCGGTTTATGGCCAGCTTCGATATCTGGATGCAAATGCATGTGGACATCTTTCTCGTCGTCCGTGGACGATCCCCGATCGGATAACCGGGAGTAATTGGACATCATGCCGCTGAGTGATGTGATGGACATTTCAATAACAAGGGATAGAAAGCTGGAAAGAGGTTGAAAATGCTAGAGAAGCTAGCAAGGGAGAGACGGAAAATAAACACAGCGACCGACGGACTTATGAGGAGTAAGGAGTGTCTTATCTCGCTTGAAACGTTGCAATGATCGTGCGGAGAGACAAGCCCATCACAATCCCTTGAGCCAAAACGTGCTTGGCAATTTGTTTAATCCATTTTGTTCACAGGATGCAACACCATGCACGTGCAATGCTGATTCGAGGAGGATCAGCAACAAGAATACGCTATGTGGATCAGTGTGGAGTTGCCCGGTGCTTAAACTAGAGTAGACGGGACTCGGTTTGAGGGGAAGGAGCCAATCAGAGCCTATACAATGTCAGCGGTGGGTCACCACCTGACCCCACCGCCTTCCACTAATGAGAACTGAATTAACACGCGATTAGGTAGAACAGGAAAGATGCGGAAAACATAGGCTCTTAGAGCCACACTGGTACCAGGTACACGCGACCTGATCATCCATCTGCATGATTATCATGCACACCCGGACACGCCAGGAACACCTGCCTCGTTATCTCGCACTAGAGGGGGACTGTCATATAGACACTTTCGGCCTCGTCCTACACAAGTGTCTAGATCTCAAGCCAGAAGCGTCCTCATCGGGATATTATTGCCCCTCCATCTTCTCCCCACTCTGACAGGAATGGAAAAATCAGGGGGACGAGTCTTGTGGATCGTGCGAAATCTACTGATCTTGATAGGCCTTTATCTGCCTCTAGGAAATCTCCGACTACTAATATCAGCAATTAGCGTCGGAGCTGGCCCTCGTGCTCTCTTTAGCTTCGGTGATAGCTGCTTAGAACAGAGAGATCTCAGGTGTCCACTTTGCCATTCTACTACGAAAAACGGTGATTTCCGATGAAGCAAGATGAGAATTCGCTGGAAAGGAAGGTGCCATGGGTGCCCTGATTTCCGGTCTTCGTGTCATGGGAAATAGCCATATCCACCCTATAAATTAACATCTTTCTCCCTTTCTGGTGAATGAGAGTCATAATCAAGTCCCTGCAAATCTAAGTTGCCGAGCAGTAAGACTTGCCGCTATGAAATCAACCTGGTCCTTTGTTGCTCTCTCGGGTCTTGTTGCGGTGGCATCAGCTCGCCCAACAGGAAATACCCAAGTTTGGAGCCAGTTGCGGAAGAACGTGAGTGGAAAACTTCGGTCATGGATATTAAACAGTCTTCTAACTGTATACTGGCAATAATAGATCAAGCATGTCATTTACCTGACACTGGAGAACCATTCTTTCGACAACATCGCCGGGTACTGGGACTTCCACCCAGATATAGACAACCTGCGCAACATCTCTTTCTGCAACGAGTATACAAATCCTAACTGGACAGTATATGGAGAGCCCTTGGATATCTGCGCAGGCCCCTATGAGACCGAGGTGCCACTGACAGACCCGGACCATAACTTTGCCGGTGTCAGCTATGAAATCTTCCGCAAGTGGAACCCGACCAAAGATGACGTGCCAAATATGGGCGGCTTCATTGAGCGTCAATCAGAGAAATACTCCGAGACGCCTGGCGATGCCTCATTCGTTATTAAAGCTTATGATGAGGCGAAGACTGCTCTTCTCGCGGAGCTGGCAAAGAACTTTGCTTTCTTTGATTCTTATGTAGGTTCGTTCCACTTGGGCATAAAGCATGAATTAGATTTCTGACATGAATAAAGTTCGCTGAACATCCCGGCCCAACCAATGTTAACCGCCAATTCGCTACTTCCGGCTCATCGTGCGGCTTCGTCGACAACACTGACCAGTCTGCTGGCTTCTGGAACAATGTGACTGGTACTACCTGTGCAACGTCGATCTTCGAATCTTTGAGCAACAAGAACATCTCCTGGAAGAATGTAAGACATGACAACAACTTGAATATGGCCATTATACAAAAATGAAAACTAATTATCCATTTAAAGTACTACGAGACTGATATTGTCGATGCATTCATGTACAAGGTAAGTACCTGTCATGGATTATTTGAATCAATTTCAACTACTAATACTTCACAGTGGGTGCAAGATAACGCCATGGATAACCTGGCCCATGCAAGCGAGTTCTACAGTGACCTTGAGCAAGGAACCCTACCAACCTTCTCATACATTAACCCCGAATGCTGCTCCGTCGACTCCATGCACCCGACCAGCCCCATGGCATCGGGTGAGCAAATGATCAAGCATTTATACGATTCGCTACGCCGCTCCCAATACTGGGATAATGCGTAAGTACCACTGCCCAAATACATACTCAACAATGAATACTGAACATTACGATAGCCTGCTCATCATCAACTTCGATGAACACGGTGGTTTCGCTGACCATGTCGCACCACCCATGAACGTGCCCCAGCCCAAGGACGGTATCACCTTTACTGGTACCTCCGACGGCCACAATGTCACATATGACTTTACGCGTCTTGGAATTCGGTATGTTATCCATTAAACAAATCCATCTCTCTCATGTAAACTTACTGATATTGAATTCCTTCTCAGTGTTCCTGCCTTCCTTATCTCTCCGTATACTACAGCCAACACTCTCATCCACGACCAGGGTACCGAGTACGCCGATAACTCGGCTTATACCCACAGCTCCATTTTGCATTTCTTGCAGGAGCTCTGGAGTCTCGAGGGCCTTAATAATCGGGTGCAGTGGGCTAAAACCTTTGAGTCGGTCTTTACCAACGACCGCCGCACAGATACTCCTGAGACACTGACTACGCCTACGTGGAATGGGGGTGCTGGAGAGCCCGAGCCAAGCGCATTCTATCTTCTTAACCAGGACTATAGCTACTACGCTGATATGTAAGAGGTTAGACTAAGATGAATGATATAGATAGAGGGGCCCCGGGGGCAAATGGAATATTACCACGTTATAGTCCAAATCCTTTGAGTATCAAGTAAATAGCCCTATATTTGGAATGAAGTAAATAAGAAAGAAATCCAGTATCAATAACTATGTAAGTGTAGTAAAAATAAGACAAGAGGAGATGGCAATGCCATCGCAGAATTCCGATCAGGCTATGTACTCATGCAAAGCTAGAAAGGATCCCCGGGTATAAGGCATTTCATACATCATAGCGCGTTTACCAGAAAGGCATAATGAAGTTATGGGAAGGATTGCAAATGATAAAAATGGGCAAGGAAGAGAAAAATAATAAGCAACAACGAGGATCAAGAGAGAAGAAAAGAGAAAAGAAAAAAAATATATAAGAATAGGACCGTGTCTCTGAGTTCAGGCTGTACAAGAATAGACGCAAGGCAGATAAATACCCACATCCATGCAAGAGCGCCATAAACGTTGATGTTGATGTTCATAAAAGAAGAGAATGCAAATCGAGCATTTATGTATGTCCTAGGGCGTCAAGTCGAGCATATCCGATCAGCGGATATGGGGTAGTACAGGGGTTTACTTCGAATACCTAATCAGAAACCATTAGTCCGAACCGATTTCCTCAAGTAAATAAAAGGCACAAAACATACGGCTTGCGCTTCTCAGCCCCATGCTCAGTCTTAGTCGCATCCGCACCACCCATATCCCAAAGTCGACTTTTATACGCAGGGAACGAGGTGTGGTTCCAAATGTTGACAAGTACACTATACCCAGTTAGCAGCAGCCCCAAAACAAAACCAAAAACCCAAAAAAACCTTGCTTCGCTACACCCGGCGGTCAAAGCAGGAACAAGATTCAAGTGCCTGCAGCACCACCGGAAGATCCCAGAGGCAAGACGCACAAAACCCCTAGGAAGAGGGAGGACAAGTCATACCTTTGGCTCCGATCCTTGTACTCCTCATCCTTTATTTCCTTCACCCGCACCTTCATTCCATCTTTCGAGAACACCATGTGCTTGCGCTCCATTTTCTCCTTCGTGTTCTTGCTCACATCCTGGACGATGCTGTAGACGACGTATCCAACCCCAGCAAGGATACCAACGAAAACAACCAGAAAGAAGAGCGGTAGGAGATTTTTCACTGCCATTTCGTTTTATTCGGTAGGTTGGTAGGTGAAGAGAGAGTGAAGATCTTCGTTCCTGATCGTAAGGAGGGAGGTGTGGCTTTGAGGGGCGATCGGGGGCTGAGTGGAGTCGATTGTCACGTTTTTAAAGGTGGTGTTTGTTGGCGCCAAGCGTGTAGGGCTAGGCAGGGGAAAAATATTGTTGCCTGAGCAGAGACGGCGTTGTGATCACTTGGAATGAGGGTCTAGGTAGATAGGATGAGAGAATAAATGAGGAATTGAGAGTGTTTGAGAAGAATTGGGCCAAACAAATGTTTTGTATTGGGGTCCGCATCTAACGGTTTTCCCCCTGTGACGTTCCATGGAGGGGAGTGTGGCGGTGCGATTGTGTTTTATCTATTTTAGGAAGGAAGGGGGTGTGACTGTGGCTGTTCGGGTCCACGGGTAACAGGACTGGGGTAAACCCGGTGCATGAGTAGATTGTAGATTGTTATTCCTTGTTTTGGTATTTAATTATTTATGTTCTACATTTATTTCATTTTGTTTCCTGGGCCCTATTTTCTTTCTTAGCAACATAATAGAATGGCAGAGCTTATCAGTTCTTCAGAATGAACGATCTTCGAATCGGATAACCAACCTTGGAGCTATATGAAGTGTTTAGATTGGAGAATAATCCAGCTCAAATCGAACGGTCTCATATTTTGTAGCAATTTGCTTAAATCTCAAATTTTGCCCAATGGCTCCGTAGTCTTGGTCGAAGAGTGACTCCTTGAGCTGAAAGCTCGCAGTGCCGGTTTCTCGAAGTTCCAAGAAGGCATGGGGATCAATTTGGCGCTGTGACACAATTCTGCCAATATCGTAGTCCCACCGTTTAGTATTTTCGGAAACTGACTGCAGCCTCTGTAACACCGTGGCTAAGGCATCACCAGATAGCAGTCCATCGCGGCAGGTTTCCCAGTATCCTGCTATTGAGGCGTTGTTGCTTTGATTCGATTTTCGTATACCAAGCTCAAAGTCCATAACCCGCTTAACACTTTTAATTAGGTCGATTGCCATTGAGAACGACTACCGGAACATCGTGCTGATGGTGCTTTCCATCAGCGCATAAAACTGCTCGCTCGTGCACTTGGTACGCATCCATTCTTCTTCCGCTGCGGCATTTCCTATCTCTTGCTGCTGAGCTTTGAGAGATGCATCGCTAGTAACTAGAGATGCCCCGAGTTGCTCAAACTCTCTATCAATCTTCATAAGCGTTCTGAAAATTGGGCTGATCTCAAGACGACGCTCCTGAATCTGAAGAATCCCATTGCCTTTTCGTGCTGCTCTTTCCGCTTGCATGTCCAATTGTTCTTTGGTAAAACTAAGAACCTCCGCACCATAAGAAAGACATGTGCTTAGTTGGTCGCCACTGACAGTCACATCTGCACCGACACCCATGGGGTTGGCTTTTGCACCAGCCTGGGGAACAGGAGCAGTAAGAGCAGCTGTCCGCTTCATAGTGCCTGCGGAAATTAATACCCCTTGTGCTATAATGGACAAGGTATCTTGCTCGGCCTCGTACTTTGTCATACGATAATCGTCTTTCGTCGTTCAATGTTTTGTTCGATGTCTTTCCACTTCTCGCCAATCTGAGGAACTTCCGTCTCATCGCCAGTCAAGGCTAAGTAGTACCGTAGTCGCAGCTCCTCCTGATGCCTGGTTACCTGAAGAACCTCAATAGACTTTTCAATTTCAGTTTTTTGATGACCCTTTACCCGTATCGTAAGGGATACTATAGTAGTCTGGTGCTGAGTTTGCAGTTTGGATAGTCTCTCTGCATCCTTTGCCTCTTTAGTGGCTAGAAACTGGGCCGAACCCCCTGACTTCCGAAACTAGCTCAGAGGCACGTCCGAGCAAGTATTGGAAGCGATACTGAGACAGAGGTAGTTCATAGCAGCAGATAATTCTTTCCCAATTTCAAGCTGAGCCTTGATGGTATCCTGGATATCGTTTGAATCTGTTGATTTACTAAACATATGGGGGAAAATTTCAAAGGCTATAAGGCGAACCTCCTCGTCAGTCAACGCATTGTTTGCCGCCTACACGGCTGCAGAATATCTAACATTTCCCTGAAACTTTCTAATACACTTAACTCATTGAAAACTTTCTATTTTGTCTTGTGTAAAATTTGATGCTCAGATGTTCATTTGTCGTCTCAGCTTTCATCCCAAAGTTCCTCGGATATGGTAGGACTGGGGCTTGTGTTTCGTGATGTTCCCCTCGACGGATGTCTTCAAAAATTGTTCAAGAGGTTTTCCAATCTCCTTAATTTTCTCGTAGTACAGCAGCATGCTGTGTTACGATCGTTGCATCGCATTTCATAAGGCATATGCAATACCCACTTTTGTACATTTCAGTTGCTACAGTAGCGACCACTATCGCCTTCCTTGGCAGAAACATAGAGAGACTGTTTCAATTCTATTACCTTAGCCCCCTTAGTCAATATAGCTATGTCCTAATCATTGTTTCTCGTGATAAATTGGATCTTCATTATTTCCGTAACTAGTAGTTTACACCTTAGTTTGTAATATCGAGGCATACAGTCACACAACAAAATACAAGCCAAGCCCCAACCCAAAGTGCAAACACCCAGATATAAAGATTAATCATAAAATCATAAATCATCTAACCAAAACTAAAATTCTCATACATATAAACACATGATAAAATCTCAAACCACAAAGTCCAAGAACCACCAAACCTCCACCACCGAGATCCGCACGCTGCAACGGTCCCCACAAAAATCCCAATCGGGAATCTCTCACTTCATCTGCGTCATAATGATAGAATACAAACTCAATAAGCGGTGAATTCCGGCTGCGATCTGGGGAGGAGCTAAAGCAAAAGCTGTACTTCAATACCTGGAACAACTCAAGTTCAAGTGCATCGATCCACCTAATTCTAATTCTGTAATCTATCTAAATTATCTACCTACTTGACACCTACCTACATACTCAATCCCGACCATGTGCGACGTGCCTTTCATCCCATTCTTCCCCATCTGTTTCCAATGCGGCACCGATCAAAACCCATGTCATTGTAAGGTTGTTGGACCAACGCTAGGTAATTATCTAAGCAGAAACTCAAGGATTCACACTTGCAGGAACTAACCAAATCAAATCATCGTATATAGGATTCTGCTGCACGATCGTTGCTGCTGTATGTACCAGCACCAGTTCAAATTGATATGCACTTCTGGAATATACTAACTTCTCCAGGTTGTTTGCTGGCCGGCTTCGATCTTTTGTGGATGTGGATGTACTCAGACAGGACGAGAGTATGGTTCTTTCCTTTAGTGCTTGTGACTGATCGATGCTAACCTTGAATCATTTGTAGTGTGTTGGGGTACCCAGTAAAATTGAATGGGCAAGTTAGTAACGCGATACCATTTTGACCTCGGGGTGGTGGTTGGAGGAATGAGTTGTGTCGAACTTGAATCATACCTTGGATGGCAAGTCTGAAGGGTGATTTTGGAAATTCTTTGGGGGTTATGACAAGTGCTCTTTCAAGTTGTAGGGTCTGCTTTGCCCGTTTTCTGGGCTTTTTCTTTAGTTTTAAGACTTTCCATATATAATATTACACATGCACATTGAAGCAATATAACTTGATATTATACTCAATGATCGATAGCAGTTAGTTACAGTAGGAATCAAGTACCGATAATGTTCATTCAACGAAAATCATTATTAGAGAAACATAAGGCCAGGGCTTGCTGGAGTACAATGCGACAAGACGGTGCAAATGAGGTATCCAGATCAAAACGATCAATCAAAATAGACGTGAACACGTGAAATCAGACCATTACGATCCCTTCCAAAACAACGAAAGCATGTCTCCAGTGGGTATAGCCGCTGAATTGCCACCGTCTAAAGAGATAAGGAAAAAATAGCATGGAACTTTGCCTAACATCCGAGAGTGTGCACTACTGCCAAACACCGAAGAAAGGTCGGAAATAATTATCTATTTGAGCTTCTCCTTGAGCTTGCTGAAGAATCCGCTCATGCGCTTCTTCTTCTTCTCGTCCTTGGCATGGCCGTCGGAACCGGCGGTCTTGGCAGTGCTTGTTTCTGCGGTGGTGGTAGTTTCCGGTCCAGTTGTCACTTTAGGCTGGGCTTGGTTCTCGGTGTCGGCTTTGGGAGCGGATGTGGGAGGGGCAGATGTTGGCGCCGCATGGCCTGGAGGAGGGCTGGAAGTGGGTGAAATATTGGCGGAGTCGTAGCCACTGGTTAAAGCCGCAGCAGTAGTACCGGCAGTGGTCTTTCCGGGAGCTTTGGCGGACTGGGCAGCAGTTTCGGTGGGGGCGGGTTCGCCAGCAGACTCATCCACGTCAACCTTCTTCTGAAGCTCTTGTTCGACATCCTTCTTCTCTGCCACGGCTTCCTTGTTGGCTGCGGCTTCAGGGCCCTGATCGGATTCAGCGATAGATTCCTTCACCACCTCTGGAACGTCATTGGCAGGTTCTGTGCCATTTGCTTGTCTGTCCTTCTCCAATGGCACCTTTGCAGCCAAGGCAGCAGTGGTGGAGTTGGGCGCAGCAGATTGAATGGTGTAACCTGGGTCGGCCATGGCGGCCTGCTGTGCAGGCCCTCCGACGTATGTTTGATCCTGCTCAGTTGTCGCAGCGCGCTGGGCGGGTCCACCGATAGGTAGACTAGACTCAGGGATAGTGTTCTTGGAGATGGGGGGTACAGAAAAAGCACTGGGCCCAGCTGTGTCACTCTGAGTGCCGGCGCTACCGAGGGGCACACTGTCGCCCTTTTCATAGGATTCCTTATCCAGTTTCACGGTTGACTGGACAGTATTGCCATGGATCGTGCTGGGGTCAGGGACCTTCTCACCAGGGTTCAGCTTAATCGGGTTCCCGTAGCCACCCGAAGCCGGGATCGGATTGACAGAAAATATTTGTTCGGACTCCTGTCCCGGGGTATCGGGGAATGCGCCCGGAAGACTGCCATTTGTTTGCTCTTTAGAGTGCTCCAAGGGCACATTGGCCGCCAGGGCAGCGGTGGTAGATTCGGGGGTCACGCCAGACATGACAGCGGTAGTAGCGGTGGGGGTGTCTTGGTCCTGGTTGGAAAGTTCCGTGCTCTGAGGCTGAGGCTGAGTCTGGGTCTGGGTCTGGGTCTGAATGTCTTCTGGTAGAAGTACGTTGTTGATGTTGTCTGCACCGTCGTTTTCTTCACGCACACGGCTATCAGTAGTCCAAGTGCCGTCAACAACAAACTTGTAGATAAATGAGTCAGTATTTCCCCCTCACAGTGGCGTGCTCGGAATGGTCTTATAGTTTGGGAAAGCGGGACAAAGAACGTGACGTCAGCGGGAAGGAGAGTCGTCATACAAGGAAAAAGAAAAGCTGGGGGTTGGTGCCTAGTTGAGGCCTGAGGCAGTCACTGGCTCTCACCGCAACGTTTCTTTCCCTCTTATCTACGGCTGAGGCGCAATACCTAACAAGGGGGGGAGGCGGGTAAGGCAAGAGAGGGGAAAAATGAGGTGAAGAGAGAAGGAAAAAAAAGCAAGAAAAATATTGCATACCTTGTATTGAATCTTCTCCCTGATCGGAAGAGAAACTTCCTTTGCGAAAATGTCGCCCACCCGGTCCAGTTTCACTGTCTTACCCCAATCATCGAAATTGCCCGTAACGAACACCTCGTTCGCAGTGTAAGGCCTTTTATGCAAATGCGAGGAACCGTCCAGTCAGCGATCCAATCCAGGATTATGTGTCTGTGTCACTGGGGAAGGGTGTAGGGGGGGGGGGTGTCAAGGAAACTCGAGCTCTCCACATTAAGTGGGCACCTGCATCAGATAAAGAGCATTGATTCAGACTGAACTCACCATTGGAATGTGTAAGTCCCCATGGTTCCAACGAGCCGAATTAATGCTGGTATTAATCCAGCAAAATTCAATGGGAGATAAAAAAAATTTGTGACGAGAGATGGAAAGAGAGAGAAGAACCAGGTTGGCAAGGGCGCTTCCAAGCTCTAAATCGGAGTGGGGTGTGACACAGACCAAGTGTCAGGGTCAAGGAGTTTCGGTCTGGTTGGGATTCATGTTAACGTTGAGATAAAGGGAAAGGGAAACTAATATACTATTGACATAGTGGGATTGTCAAATTCCAGGGCTCTCTATTAACACCTATACTACGTTGTAATATGAACTACTAGTATATACATCAAGGTACCATCTTCATTGTGTGAGCTTTCCCAGGAGCTTAACTGTGGCGCCCGAACCATGGCTCAAGCGCTTTGGGCACGGCCAGAACTAGATTCTCGTCTCGTCAGAGATAGTAGAAACAATCAGACTAGATGATAAATATACATAGAAAGTACCATATTTTTATTCCAGGGGAGTTGAATTAGATTTATTAAAATTAATCAGTCGAGATCAATGTTTGAAATTACCTATTGAAACGTATAGGTTCCCCCAATGGGCAGGGATGGGGGGACTGTGCTCTGTGCTCTGTGTTACCCGGGGCTTGGTGCGATCGACACTACCCGCTTCCTACTGATTCGCACTGCGTATTTCTCATGGCTTGGGTACCTACATGTATGAAAGTTTCTATGATTTATACAGTAGAATTTATATATGGAAGTCTATGGCATTGGAATATTTAAATAGTAATCTAGAGAAGAAAATTTCGAATTCCCCCTGTTATTATTTTATTATAACCAATTACCCCACTATAACAGAGAATATAATGAGGAAGCTCATCCGCAAACGGTCAAGAGGTCAAAATGTCAAAATGTCAAGACCCAGGTTCCTCAAGACTCTTCAACCCAAAAATGTCAAAATGCATGACTTCAAGAGTCATCTGGGCCCCAATTTGCCACCGCGACTTCCATGACCTCCCGGTCCATTGTGGCGACCAATGATGGTGCTGATTCCCGTGTTCTAGAAGACACCTGGAAGACTCACCCGTCAAGCTTCTTCTTTTTTCTTCTTTTCCGTCTTTTCCGTCTTTTTTTTTCTTTTTCTGTTCTTCGTCCTATTCTCCCGCTTCTTCACAGTAGATCTTTGATAGTTACGCTTCCATGCGGGTCGTGTGCTTGACTATCTCCCAATGTCATATAAAATTATAATTTTAAAAAAAGCTCTTCAACCAGAACCCATAAAATTAAAACACTGTAAATTCCAAACCTAATATAGCAAAGGAGTCTCATTCATTGGATCTTCTTTCCACTCTTTTTCCTCCAACTGGACCCAAAGATGGGAACAAGTGACGTCGATCATAAGGAAACATTGGTGATCGACGCGACAGAAGCTCAGACCAACTCGCCCCAACTTTACTCCTCTTCGTCTTTTACCCCTCCTTCATGATCTTCTCCTTTCCCTCCAATTAATTTGCACCGCGAGACCTGGGGTTCATCCTGCTCGGCTTGTCGGTTCCTTCTAGATCTTCACCTCCTTTTCCCTTTTCACCTTCATTATTTGTGCGTCTGTGGTGTGCGCCACCCTTTGCAGCTTTCCCTTCCCCCTCTAGGTGAGACCTTTTCTCCATCATCCTTGTCCTGCATATGGCCCTTCCCGAGACGAGCAATTCCGAAGAATCATTGTAAATTGTCTGCAAAACGGAAACCAGCTCACACGGCTCCAATTAAGACGCCTGTACCATTCCCCCACTCCCGTTTGGCTGCAGACTGCCCCTCCCGCTGGTCATTCTAGTCATTCTCTTTCATCTATTGCGACTCGCTTCTCCTACATATATACCTTGATCATTGGAACCAGTCGATTCTAACAATATCCTACCTGGAGAAGACCAGATATTCAAACCCGCCTTGCCATCTGGACTATAGTCTCAAATCCTCTCTTTCTTTCTCCCTCAAGCTTCAACGTCGCTGGACCAGCGGCCTCTCCGGCTCCTATCACCAACGCAGCCATGGCGGAAAGCTCATTCCCAGGGTCTGCCCCATTCATAAATACCAGCTCTAAGAACGACAAGACCTCAAATATCCAAAAAATCTCAGAGGATGAAGAATTCGAAGTGACGTCACCCACTGATATGACTTTTCGACAAGCCAACTCAGGCGACAACAAAGGAAATGCTTTGTTTGGAGGAAGCGCATTCAGCGAAGGGGGATCACAAACTGCAGGAGGCTCGCTATTCGGTCGGGGGAGTCCATTTGGTGTAGGAGGTGCAGAATCAGGCCCAGGCCACCCGGACGACGATGAGCCTGGAGCTCTCCCACCTGGCCCTGCAGGACAGGGACTCCCAAACAACTATGCCTTGGGTCGTCGTACCTCTGTCTCCGCTGAATCCTTGAACCCCACATCTGCCGGTGCTGAAGGCTGGACACCCCCGCATCACCCCAAGACGGAGGACCAACTAGCACGGTTGAAGACTGCCGTCAGTAGCAACTTCCTGTTCTCTCACCTCGACGATGATCAGTTCAAGACTGTACTCGATGCGCTAGTTGAGAAGCCCATTCCAGCCAAGGACATCAAGGTGATTTCTCAAGGCGACGCCGGTGACTATTTCTACATTGTGGAGAAGGGCTCTTTCGATATCTATATTCATCCATCTGGCTCCGTGCAACCGGGCCCAGATGGCCTGGGTAACAAAGTTAGCAGTACCGGAACCGGTGGCTCCTTTGGTGAATTGGCTTTAATGTACAACGCCCCTCGTGCCGCGACAGTGATTTCCACCGAGGCCAAAAGCACCCTTTGGGCTTTGGACCGCATCACCTTCCGCCGCATTTTGATGGACTCTGCCTTCCAGCGGCGCCGTATGTACGAGGCATTCTTAGAGGAAGTGCCACTGCTCCTGTCTCTCAAGCCCTATGAACGATCTAAGATTGCCGATGCTTTGGATACTATCAAATATCCTGCCGAAGCCACCATCATCAGTGAGGGTGATCCCGGTGATGCATTTTATTTGCTCGAGTCAGGCGAGGCCGAGGCATTCAAAAACAGCGTTTCGGTCAAGACATATAGTCGAGGTGATTACTTCGGTGAATTGGCTCTGCTGGATGATAAGCCGCGTGCGGCGAGTATTGTCACCAAGACCGATGTCAAGGTCGCACGTCTGGGTCGGGATGGATTTAAGAGGTTGCTCGGGCCTGTGGAAGATATCATGCGGCGAGCCGACTATCAGGTGGATGCGACCAAAGCTCCTATTCCATGAAATGTGATATAATACGATGAAATCGGAATAGGACTTGAAACTGAAAATCCTAAGATGTAATTCTGGGCGTGATATAATAATTCTTTTTTTTATCTCACTTTGAATCCCAGTCAGCATTTGATGCTTTCAACTGCTCTATTCTCGCATGCCTTTGCCCTTCTTGTGTGCTTTTTCTTTTTGCTACTCTACGACTCTCCCTATTCCTCAGACCTGACACTCTTTATGACTTCGTGTATCTACAAATTCCTTGTCTCTTTTACGTGCGGCGTGGTTCCTTGACACAGGTACCTACTATCGTCTTTGTCACATTACCTCGCTGTGTTGTTTGATAACTTTCCTCGTGCTGTTTACTCTACATCAACAGGGTAGAGCAAATTGACTAGAACTCCGTCAAATTCATTTTTAAATCTACATGTCCAACTAGGGCTTGTATTCTCGAATTCAATATTCATATCAATAGGTTTACCATGTAGATTTCGAAAGCACCTGGTTTGCACTTAGATATCAACAGTCTAGGAAACAAGTTATCTTTGGTGCTGTTAAGCTTAGGTACAGAGTAGCCCCTGTAGTACTAGGCCTTGTCTAGACTCTGAGAAAAGACTCATATTCTGTTGCCAACGGCCACATTTAAAGAAACCAGGTTTGACTTGGTGGCATGAACAAGATTCAGGGTGGGATACCATGGATTATCTAGGTACTCTATATAGTAGGTGCAACCTTCCAAGGTTGGCGGGGGCTCGGTGGAGGCTATGTGTGTGGAGGGAGGGGGTGAGCAGATACTGCAGGGATATGCTTTCCCTGCAGGTCATTTTTACTCCAATTCAGCTCTTGCTCCGCTTGTCCCCGCAGTTTCAGCGGTTTATGCTCTCTACAGCATTGTTTATAGTACATAATAGATCGATAAGGGGGCATAATACAGATCAAGCTGTGTATGGATTATGTTCACGATCTATCTGTCTTATTTCATAGTTTCCCCCCTGCAGGAAATGGGCGTCAATTGGAGTCTATATTGTACATCCCGAGGTCTCAGCGGAAATAAGCCACGGAATATCACTAGAGGGGTAAGACTCCACTTATACAGAGGGCGGTATATTTTCACATGGAGAAGGTAGCTAAAAATGGTAATAGGTATACTATGTACTGGATTATGGAAATCAGAGAACACCTTAGGCCCGTTGGGCCTACCTCGACTCGAAGATTAGGCTCTTTTGTCAATCCTAGTAGACTATGTAGTCGATCACTAGAATCGGTGAAGAACCAGACACCCAGTCTAGTGGATCAAGTCGGAGAAAGGAGCGGGGCGGGAAGAGAAAATTTGTACCCGGAAGATCGTCTGGTTCCCAGGGGGAGGGCGATTGGGACGAGACAAGTTTTTCTTCTTCTTTTTCTTTCCCAATGAATGAAGAAATCCGTAGGTTTGAATTCATCTCATTCGATTCCATCCCATAATTTAAAACTGATTATCATATGTCCCAGCCAGTGATGATAGAAGTAAACACGCTAAAGAACTGATTCCTCTCTAGTACGGCCACGTGCAGGGACCATCCCGGCAAAACGGCCCTCACCGCCCGGCCGTAAAGAGAGAACTTCAGCTTTTGCTTCTTCCCTTCTCTCCTCCCCAGAGCCATGTCGTCGCAGACCATGACGGCGCCAGCTGTGGGCCATCGTCCGCCTGATCCAGGCACCGATACGCCCATGTACGACTATGGCGGCTCACAGAGCGACGCTTCGCCCTCGAACGACCCTAGAAGCGACTCCGCAATTCGCGACATGCATAATTCTGCCCCAGCCTCTATGGCTTTGCCCGCCACCCCAATTGGGATTAAGACAGAACCCTCGGAGAACCAGGATTTTTCAATGGATGTGGATGAAAAAGATTCAAATGCTCAAACGGCCGCCGGGGCTCTTTTAGCTCAACTGTTAGGGAATCAGACCGCGACAACCTCTTCTTCTGCGCCGGAACAATCTACTGGAATTCAGACAGAGCAACAGGATGTGAAGCCGCTCGGTTCAAATCGCCCTTCAATAGATCATGCCGCCCAGATCTCTACGCTCGCCGACTCGAACTTCAACTTTGATCCAGATTCGACGTCTGCGCTGGGGGGGATGTCAAATATACCGAATGGTCTGCTTACGGCGGATTTGTTTGCTGGGCTTGGTACGGCTCCACAGGAAGGAAATATTGGCGAACACCGATTATCAGATGCTATGGATCCTCTATCAGATCCATTGAACTCAAAGTCGGGCCTTGAGCAGCCTTCGCTCTTGCCTGCTTTTGATGTGGTCGAAGCTCCGAAGAATGCGTTTGAGGCTTTGCAACAGAACGAGCTGCTCACGGCTGCATACCTCTCACAGAGTGCTGATCTATCAGCTTTGGGATATCAAGATGGATCAGCATCAATTTCTGGATCCGAGCCTAAGATTCAAGCATTTGCCAAGTTGGAGTTTGATGATGGACATTTCTATGTCAATACGTACTCCTTCATCTTGGGACGAGATGTCCGAGCTGCGCGTGCCGCCCACCAGCGCGAGATTCAGTTCAGGCACGCCGTGCGGAGTTCCAGGGCAAAGAGCTCGAGCGGTGGCCACACCTCGCATACTCCGAATCGAATGAAGAGGGAAGAAAGTGCTGCTATGATGGGTAGTGTTGTTAGTGATCGTGGAGGTATCATGGGATTTGATCCTGATGTTCCCCCGCACCTTCCGGGAAATGTGGATATCAGTAGACGATCATCAAAGTCTTCTCTTGGTGAATCTGCTATGCCCATGCATGCCAATCCAGCGCAGCTTCAAACAACCACTGCTACAGACTACAATGCGCTTGCAATGCAATCTTTGCAAGATGGAAATGCTGACGCAAAGCCCGTTGATGCCCTGGCTCTGCTTCCATCGCCTGACTCCTGCCCTACGATCCCTATACATCCTCCATCGACTGTTGATGGCATCGCCGCAGGACATCGCGGAATATCCCGCCGACATGTCCGCATTGCCTACAACTTCGACCGTAGTCTCTTTGAGATGGAGGTTATGGGTCGTAACGGTGCATTTATTGGAGCGGATTGGCTTTCGCCGGGGCAGCTTCGACCGTTGCACAGTGGAGACTATATTCAGATTGGAGGCGTGCGTATCCGATTCTTACTGCCAGATGTACCTATCGGCGAGACTGGTGCCGATCGCCTGGAAGAGCAAGCGGCGGATGACGACGAAGATGCTCTTGAGTCCGTTGATGCTGAGCATGAGATTGATGATATGGACAGAGCTTTGAGCGATAGTGCAGAGGGCAATGACTCGAAGGTCACCAAACTTATTCTCAAATCGAAGGACCATGATTCCAAGACTATACAATCTATTGAAGCATCGGGAGATCAACCAGCTCGCCGTCGTGGACCTGGCCGACCTCCCAAGGATGGGATCATGTCTAAACGTGAAAGGGCTGAACTTGCCCGGGAACAGAAAATCGCTGCTAAGCGTGAAGCTAATGGCGGTATCACACCACCACCAGCCACACCAACAGCACAGGCGGGACCACCACTGCCAACAACTATACCAACATCAGCATCCGCGTCAGCGTCAGCGTCAGCGTCAGCGTCAGCGTCAGTGCAACCCCGGCCGTCTAAAGCTGGCAAGACAACAACAAAGGAGCCCGTGGGAGCCGAATCACCGAATTCGTCTGTTAAGCCCTCAGATAAGCGGAAATATAAGAAGCGGAAGGGGGATGGCACCTCAATGGATTTCCCTCTTCCTTCTATGGAAGGTGGCCAATTACCCACAGAGCAGCGAACCGAGGAATATGTCAAACCACCACCAGTCAAGAAGCGCAAGCCGTCTCGGTCACCTTCTCCCAATTATCCACCTGAGTCTGCGTATACGCAGGAGGACTTGGCCAAGCCGCCTTATAACTACGCTGTTCTTATTTTTGATGCTCTTACGGATGCTGGAAACCCGATGACGCTGAAGCAAATATACCGCGCATTAAAGTTGAAGTATCCTTACTTCCGCTTCAAGTGTGAAACAGAGGGATGGACTTCAAGTGTACGACATAACCTTAATGGTAATAGCCACTTGTTCATGCACGCAGAGAGGGATGGCAAGGGTTGGTCATGGCAGCTTCGGCCTGGTGCCTCTGTTGAAAAGGAAAAGAAGAGACGACCGTCACCTCCACCACCGCCGCCACAACCGCCGCAAGTATCAGTTCCAGCTCCCCAACCGTATATGGGCGGTCCTCCTATGTCTCATTCCTATGTTTCCCCATCTGCTGGTCCACCTCCTCCAATGCAGACCCAACGCCACAACTTCCAATTCCCTCCAATGCCATCCAACACCAACACCTTCCCTGCACCTACTCCGGCGGCGCCTCAGCATTCGAGTTCATACGCACCTCCTGCTCCTCCAGTCTCTTCTACTCCTGTCAAACCTCCTGTTTCTACTCCCGCCCCGGCACCTGCTCCTGCTCCTGCTACTGCTCCTGCTGTTGCTCCTCCTGTTCCTGCTCCGGCATCTTTCCCTATCCCAAGCACTATTCGGAACAATCTCCCTGCTGCTTTTGCTCATACCATCCCATCCACTTACACATCTCCCTATGCATCCGATCCCACACCTAAAACTGCTCAGCCTGGTCAGACTCAAACACCAAGGCCTGGACAAGGGCCACCACCGCCTCAACAGCAGCAACAGCAGCAGTCTCCTTACCCACCTCAAAAGCCTCCTTCTTCTCAACCACCACGCGTAAATACGCAACCTCAGACCTTTTCTCCTGCTCCCCCTCCTGCTGGGTCTCAATATAAACCTCAGCACCAGCAACCGGCTCATTTACAGCAATCGCAGCCCCCACCACAGCCGCAGCCTCATCAACACCCTCATCAGCACTCTCAACCTCCTCAGCACGCACCACCTCCGCATCATCATTCACAGAATCAACATCCTCCACCTCCACCTCCTGGCCCGCCTGCGCATTCGCATTCGCATTCGCAACCTCAATCAATGCCAACGCAGCACAATCCTATGCCAAGTGGACAATCGGAGACATCCTCGTTCAATGACCGTGCGAACAAGGCGATTGATGATTTCGAAGCGGTGCTTATGGAGGACTACGAAGATAAGAACTACATCCGAGAGGTGCTCCGAAGTGCTCGTGCTCGTGTACTAGGCAATGCTACTGAGAGCTCATTCCCCGGTGGAGAACCCAAGGACGAGGGCGTCATCATGGACGTACTTCGCAACCTGGTTGGAAGCTTGAAAGACGAGTAAACCAAAAACCGCCTTGCCGGTTCCATTTTCGTTTCTTTTTTTATTCTCGTCATGACTTACGACCTCTGGCGCGTTCTGGGGAACGGCCTTCCCGGAGTTTTTATCTTTTCAGTCCACTTTTTTTTTCCTTTGCTCCATTTTCCCTCACCTTTTCTAACCAAAGTTTTGTGGGACCCGACCTATTTGTCCGAAGTGTTGCTTCGAGACACAATGGGTTGGGATCGTATCATTTCTTTGGAAAAAGTTCGGCCAGGAGGGAATGAATGGGTTTTTTTCTTCCTTCTTTCTACTCCTGACGACTTATCGAGTATACGAGTCTTATGTCTTTGTTTGTGATTGGGTTCTTGTTGAATCTTAATGATATCCCTCTGTTCTAGCAGGCAAGAAGCCTGGTCATCTTTGTTTCTTTCTTCGATTTTGTCTTTGTCTTTCTCCTTTTCTGTTACCCTTTTCTTTATGTTGGCACATGGTTCATCACCTGTGCCACGAGAGAGGGCTGGGGTGCTTTCGAGCGGATTAGCTGTTGTTTAACCCCCCACCCTGTTCTTACTTCCCGACACCCTGCGATGAAGTCAGGGTGTGGGTGCATCCAAAACTAAAAATCAAAAGCTAGCATAGAAATACCAATCCAATATTCACGGGAATACCGGAACGTGCCTCGATCTGTGGATTCAGAGTAAACTGGTAAATCGATAAATTTGCATGGTGAGCCTGCATTAGCACCCGTTTGTTTTTAAGTAGCCGTGGAAGTACATAGTATGTAGCGAGAGGTACGTACACACAAAGTACTGCACAATGTAAACACCGGTATATTCTTAATTATAAAAAAAGTAATATACATTAAAATACACTACATCCTTAATTCCATTTGACCTTTACGTCCTCCATATATCAATGGCCTATCTAGGACCTTGAATACCTAAGTACATATCCGCCATTTGCCTCCCCCGCCCCACGACCCCAAAGGAGAGAGATGCGCCCGGATTCTTCCTTGATGGCGGGGTTTCAAATTTAATCTGAAGCAGGAACACTTGGGCCGAGTGTATCCGGCTAAGAGCGTTTTCCATTTTCTGTCCCCACCGGAAGAGAGGAGAAGCGGGTAGTAGAAATGGAAATGGAAATGGAAATGGAATATTCCGTACAACGTATAATACAGAGCTAGGTGCGGCGTGGGTGCGTTGTACCTGGAAGGACTAGACTAGACTAGACTAGATCAGAGTTAGGTACATGTAGCGGAGCCGGTTATTCGGTGAGGGATTTTGTATACTATCTAGGCCAGGCATAGGCCATTCCCCGTAGGTATTAAGTGGGCTGTCAGGGAAGAAACCAGGAATCAAACACTTAGTCTCCGGTCTAGTGCAGCTGTACTCCGCCGAATGGAATCCTTGAAGGATAGAGTTTTGACAGACGGGGATTATTAATAGAGTGAGGAGTGGTGTTCGGGCGAAAATGGGAAAAGGAAAAAACGATATTATGATCGGCCTTGTTTTTCTAGAACAAAACAACACTAGGGCTTGGGCTACTGGTTGTTTGGGACTGTGATCGGCTTCAAGGGGGTGCTCTAGAGTACTGTACTCAAAGCACCTATTGTACATAGTCACGGAGTCCGGGTTTAAATAATAAGTGTGATTATCAGTAATCATACTTAAGTATCATAGGTAGATGATAATAATAATTAGATGAGTTATTACATGTGCTGTCCTCAAAAAAATAAATTCGCCTCCTTGATCTGGTAAGTGTTCTCTCGTTGGGTACCCAGTGGCATTTTGTTTTGTTTTTCTTTCTTCTGTATTTTAGGTACTTTAGTATTATCACCTGGGCAGTGTTCTATACCCTTACTGGGGAACCCATAGTCCAATTAGAACCCCCACCGTCGACCCCCGGTGCTGGCCCCCCTCTCTCTCTGCTGTCAGTGGCCATGCGGCATGACGCTATGCACACTGCAGGGATAACTACCCAGTGTCATGGATGTGGACTGTGACTCAGAGAGGAGGAGGGGTCATGACAAGTCACCGGGTGTCTCTTCTATGGTCCTTACTTGGTAGTACCGGGTGATGGACCGCGGATGATGGAGATTGTTATGCCAACGCTATAGTTTAAGTATTATGACTACGAGTCTAGTTGGATTCTATTAAAGGCCTCACATATTTTAAAATAGTTCATAGTCAGTATTCAATACATGTCTATATATATATATGCTTTGCATGACTAGCAGTGTTATTATGTAGACGTCCTTGAATTCCTTGAGTACATTGATCTCGTAGACCAAGCAACGGATGGAATGTCCGTTGCAACGCTTGGGCCTGGTATTTTACATTTTACGCTCAATGTTCTGTTATGGGTTCACCAGGCATTAGTCAGGTGGAGTCCGCACGAGTCCGTTTTTTTTTTCTCCAATTTTAATTTTTTGTTCTCCTTTTTTCGCGGTGATTCAACCTTTTTTTAGAATTTTTTTTCCCCCTCTAATTTTTTCCCTCTAGAGGAGTGACACGGGCGTTGCATCACTGGAGGTGGCCCCCATACATTAATTTTTCTTGACTAGAACAGCCACTTGAGAGGCAACAATGATGATGATGACGGGGGGTACCAGTTTCATATTTCCATAAATTTGTTACATATTAGGAAATTAGGATGAAATGTATAGATTTATTTGATTTAATAAGTTATAGATTATTTTGTATTAAAAGCAATCAAAATTTAAGAATCAGTTGGAGTTTCGGGTTGGGAGGTGAGTGAAACGGCCAGTATTACAGCACTTGAGGGCTACTCCATACTCGTTAGGGGGTGAATTTTCAGTTTTCCAACTACAATAGGCAATAGAAGTGGATACACTGTTAACTCGGTGTAGAAACTTTTGAGTGGCTCCAATTGTATTGCTGTATGGTCAATGTCCTGTATCCACAGCAGAAGTCCAAGCTAAGTCCAGGCTCAAACGCCCCCGAGCCACTCGAGGGCCACTCGTCACATCGTTGTCACGTATTGTAACACCAGACCCTCCCACACGGACACTTTCACACACTCGCCCAGCACACCCTTTTGACCTTCTTCATCCTACTCTCTTCTCCCTTTTTCTTCTCCCTCATCCATCTTCTCCCCCTTCCAACGAGCTTTTCACTAAGTGTCGTTGCTGACCTCACGAGAGTGAGGTTTGCCTCTACGCGAGGGAAAACAAATCTTTCCTGTGATTTTCTTAACTTTTCATCGGATTTCCGTTGTGTGCGCGCGTCTTCCTAGAGAAACAATACTTTTCTGGGAACACGCCTCGAGAATCTGTGTGATATCTGTCTTGATCTTGTGAATTGGCCTCCAAGCTCTGTGCTCCGTCAAAAGAGTTTCTACGGTTCAAATTCTACCACACTCCTTCCGTCCCATTTGTGTTTCACTGTTGGCTTCAGATTCTTGTTGAACAGATATCGATATCTCTCAATGTCATTCAACTAGAGACGTTCCCTACGATCATATTAGAGCGACGCGCTCACTGAGCTGCGCTCTTCCCTTTCCGGATTCAGGGCGACGTGGAAGTCGTAGACGGTTCGTTTCCCCTCAACTTTCGTCTGACCCCAGGTGTTCGCCCTTCCTCATCAACCCCCGAGGCTGGTGCTGACCCCGAGTGATTCTACAGCATTCAAACTCGTCTACACCTCTCCGTCCTGATCTGGTTTTTCCTAAACCCTTTCTTCGAAAATGCCATCTTTCTTCGCTCCAGGCCACGGCCTGCCTCCTACCCCTCCTCACATCAACAGCGGTGGCCGCTTGGATGAACCTTCCTTCTACCCTGTTGCTCACTCTGCGTTCCCGCCTCGCTATCACCAGAGTGGCTGCGAGTTCATTGAACAGTACTCGCAATCCCTCTACGCTAAGCCGAACGCGATGAACCTGCACCCGCAGTCTGCGAATATGATGCACCACCCTACGCGCGAGTCGATGCACGCCATGGCTCAACAACAGCCTATGTACGGACCGATGGCAACTTTGCCTCCAATTCGCTCCAGTGTTCAACTCCCGCCCATGGAGAGTGCCATCCCCCCGCAGTACCGCCGTCAGGATATCGCCCCGATGCAGCACCAGCAACAGCAGGAGCAGCCCCGCAAGGAGGAAAAATCGACCGGAGGTGTCGCTGCCCACCTAGACTACGAGATGGATCGTATGTCCGACTTCGTGGCGGAAATGACCCAGGGAATGTATGATTTGTACAACACCAAAATCACCCTAGCAGATATTGACATCATGCGAAGCATATCCCCAGGATCTTCGGTTCCCCCTCAGTTTCGCAAATACGTCTTCCAGATTTTGTCCTCGACTCGCCTGCCCAGCTCGACCATTTTGCTGGGTTTGTACTACCTGTCCTGCCGAATGCGCCAACTTTCGGCTCAGCGGGTGTACCAAGCCAGTAGTGGCCAGATTTACCGCATGCTCACCGTTTCCCTATTGCTAGGTAGCAAGTTCCTGGACGATAACACTTTCCAGAACAAGTCTTGGGCAGAGGTCAGCAACATCCCCGTCGCGGAACTCAACAAGATGGAATTGGAGTGGCTTTTCGCTTTCGAGTGGAAAATCCACAACCGCATGTATGACGAACAAGACGGCTTTAACTCGTGGCGACGCCACTGGGACAGCTGGCGCGCTAAGGCCAACATTCGCGCTCAAGAGTCTCGCCAGTCTCTGGCCCCTCTTGACACTAACGTCGTTCGCCAGCACCAGTCTATTGCGAAACCTCTTTTGTCCCCCGAAGGCCCTATCCCACCACAGTACCAGCGTAGCTCTACTATCGAGAACTCCTGGCTCAACCCTGCCGCTTCCGAGTATTCGCCTCCTTCGGCACCCCACAGCGGACCCAACACCCCCGACTACTACTCAGTTGGGACCTGGGGCTACTCGAACTCGAACCCACCACCGCCTTACACGCGCGCGTGGGCTCCCCCTTCACAATACATCCCTCAATCAGCACCGCGGTCACAACCTCCATCGTACCACCACACGCCCGCCTATGGCTTGCCTTTCGCTCAAAGTGTTTGGACTGGCCACGGGTCATCGTGCGGTTGCATGTACTGTGCTAAACACATGGAGCACTATATGTGCAACACTGCTTTCCCAGCTCTACAGCCTATCCTGGCAGGCTAAAAGTTTGGCCATCCATTTGTTATTCACTGCTGATTGACCATTGCGGATGGAAACAGACGACCAATATCGTCGTCTTGTCTTTTTATGTTCATTGCGGCTTAGAATTTTTTCTTCGTTTCTCTTTTCCTTGCGTCGCCTTGCAATTTCGTGGGTGGATTTCGCACAGCCTTTTATTTTTTTATGACACTGTTTTCTTTGCTTCTCTCGTCCTGCTGATTCCTGATCTGATGCGACGTTCACGCCCTCTTGACATATTTTGAATCGCTGGCCCTCGCCTTTTGACGATCAATCGGCATATTGCGACTCTCCGAAAAGTCTTTTTTTGTTCTGCGTCTGCTGGTTCGTGTCGGCTTAGCGAAAAACTCAAAAAATACCAAAAAAAGAGGAAAAAACGCTCCCGCGGCGACATTGGCACGCCCCAGTCAAACCTCAAAATACTATGCCTTCCCCTGTGGTTGGACATGGTGTCACATCAGTTGGACGTCACCGGTTCTTTTTTTTTAATTTCTTAAGATCCAGTTTCTGGTGCTATTCGACGGCTGGGGCCGCAGTCACGACGATCACGAATTCTAAAATCTGGCCTTGGTCTATTACCCATGACTTCGGATCATATCTTCGGCTTATTTTCTTGTTTTCTCTCTCCTTCTGCCTTTCATGCAGGACATTCCTTCGTCCGGCCTTGACTACCCATAGATTGTTTCCCTTTCCCTTTCTTCTTTCTCTCTTCATGTCGGTACATTATTTTCATTCCAATTCCCCACGCTGCAGTCAATTTTCTGGCGTTAATATTTTCTCTTCACTCTTCTCTTCTTGCTCTTTGTCCAAATTCATTTGGCATCCTCAATTACCGAAATTCGACCAAACAAACTTGATATGACCTTTCCATTCTCATTTTTCCTTTGATTTACGACTTTCTCTAGCGCCAACGCTAAAAGCCCGCCTGGAGTTTTTACCTTTTTTTTTTCTCCTGCTTTGTCTTTGTCCTCCTTGATTACGAGCCTGGAGTGCAGTGCGACAAGTATCGGCGCCTTCCAGATTTCATCTTGCCGATTGATATCTTGCATAATCCCCGTTTTCTTTCTCCAGGCTGGATGTTTACCATCGATGCTGGGGATCAAGTCCATTTCGGATGAGGGGCAGATTTGTACGTAGCATTGGCGCCCTTCAATATTTGAGGTTTTCCCATTGCCTGTTCTATTGTCGTCTTCCAATGCCTTGACGCTTATTCTGGTTTCTCGTTTGTGTGTCCTCGCATCGGTCCGTCGGTTATGGGTTGCATACGGAAATTCCTTCAATAGAAGATGGTTCGAGCGAAATATGTGACAAGATATTATCTTTGTCTTTATCTCTCTCGTTGTCCTTGTTCTTTAGAGCATTTAATCCGCATGTAGTATGTTTTGATATTATACGTGGCTGGGCTACTTGGTTGCCCTTTGTCTTGATATTGGAAGATTGGCCCATGACTTAAGACTTTTGATACATAAAACATTAAATAAAGACTTCTTGAAAGGATAGACTTTGGTATTCATTGGGTATAATTGTACTAGTTAAGCTTTGTTGTAAGGTTTAGCTTATAGGCTTATAGCTGAGATGATGCATTCGCCGTGGGAAGTTTGTACTAGCTCCATGGCTCCTCTAAGGCTCTGACACTAGATAGGTATAAGGTACGTACATGGGGCTGTAAGAACGTAGGCAGACATCTTCATAATAGATAAGTCTAGACTAACTTTGAATAGTTATGTGGACGGTTCAACTCAAATCAAATGATACGGGACATCAGTCACAATTTAGATCGAACTAAGTAATAAAAGGAAAACTCCATGGTATTAATTCCCTTGCTCATAATGCATTTTTCCTCCTCACTTTTAAAACATATTCGTTCATGTAATCATTACTATCGTAACGCTGAGTCGGGCAAATGCCTCTCTCTATCAATGTCTTGTCTTTCCTCGCTGTTTCCAGCATGACCATTGATGCAAATCCTTAAAATGCATGTAGAACAAGATGCAACAAGAAAATAAAGAAGACAAAATCCAAAAACGTGAAAAGAGAAAACAAAGAAATAAGAAACACGTAATGAGAAATAATAAATCCGTCACCGATCACCGAAGGATGTGTAATCAATAGACACTCCCTCGAATACTCTGATCTTGCCGTTGCTGCTCCTCTAGCGAGATTTCTGGTACACTTTCTGGTACACTATGGTTCTTTTCTTGACCGCTGCTCCTGCTCTTATCACTCATAACTGGGGATTCAACATCAATATGGCTGGATTCCGGAGTGTGGCTATCAGAGTGTGTGGAGACATCATCACCATCACCAAGGATATTAGCCATTCGGTGATGAGGCTGCGACGAGGTAGTTGACGATGTCTGGCGATGATGGGTTGAGTGGCTATTCTGTAAAGGGACAGGTTGGTGGTGATGATGATGATGATGGAGATAATGGTGATGAGCTCGAAACCGTTTAGAATCCTCCGTAGGGTTCGCGCTTAGTTCATCATCACCATCATCTTCTATTTCCTGTGATGGCCGATGTAATGTTGGTCTAGGATGGAATTGTCCGGAGACAGGTCGCAAGCTTCGGCTGCCGTGGTCATCTCCTTCGTCGTCGGATGGAGCGAGGCTATTTGCACCACTCATGGAGCCACCTCCATCCCGTCCGCCGAGGTGAAGTAGGGCTAGCTTGAAACATGCCGTGGAAGATGATACAGGCGGTGTATGGAGATGGTGGTCATCGCTATCTCGATGGAGGCCTTGCATATGTGGCCGCATTGGGCGAGTAGTGCTGCTTGTGCGATTATCGGAGCTTGAATCCCCGGTCCTGTTGGATCTGTTGGCCTCACTGGCTTCAACCTCAGGATGTGGGTTGGATTGAGAGTGATCGCTGAGAGAGTTCCGACTGGGATTATTTGGGTTCTGAAATGGGTTACTTCTGTACTGGAACGTTTTGTCCGTATCATTGGATGAGGTTGATGAAGCCACTTTTGGATCACCATTTGACTTGCTGGTTCCATTCTCATGTCGCAAGGATTCGATCATTCTCGACCGGAGAGAATTTTTAGCATCCCCCGATAAGCCATGGGTACAACCATCGGGACAGCCACCCCCATTTTCTTCGGATGGGTATATGCTCCGTCGGTGTGGTACCAGTAGGACTCAGACCTTGCAACTCGCGTTCGTTTTTCTTCTCGAGATCTCGTTCTTTTCGCATTTCCGACCAGGTGCGAAGCTTATTCTGAAGATTGTATTTTCCATTATCTTCGTTGTGTGTCATGATCACAAATTCGCAGTGATCGATGTTCCGAAGGTCTTCAAAGTACTCCACGCTCCAATGGTACCACTTCATTAGAAACACTCGGGTCATGAGACCGTGTGTAACAAGGACACAGACACTAGCAAAATCATCCTCTCCGAAGAGTCGCCACAGGGACTCGTTGAACCCGCTCACTCGATCATAGGCATCGGCGGCAGACTCGCCGTTAGGAATACGATAGAAGAAATGACCGTAGTCAGCTCTCTCCATCCACATTCTTTCCATCTCCGTCGAGCATGGTTGAAAGTTGCCAAAGTCCTGCTCTCGTAGGCGGGGTTCTTCGTATACTTTTATGGTGTTCCGGGGAAATGGAGAAGGAGATGGGGAATCAGAGGTAAGAGATTCCAAGATGCCTTCGGTTGTTTCCCTTGTACGGCGATACGGAGACGTAAAAAAGTGAAGGTTATCATCTGGGCGTAGTAGGTCTCGTAATCGACGGCCTGCTTCTTGAGCTTGACGAAGTCCTTCGGCAGTGAGTTTTACTCGGTGATCTGGGGTTGTCTGGTGGATATCACGGTTCTTGTTGCCTTCTGATTGTGCATGTCGAACCAAAATGATCATCTGTATATATAAGAAATTAGGTTTTTATCTTGTATTACCATTGTTGGAAGCCTCTTACCCGTGGTTTTCCCATGATTGTTAGGGCATGTGCTACAAGCAAATCCAAGAAGATGCGGGGGAAGAAATGCCCTCTGGGCAGTAAATTAGGCGGTCTCACCGAGGACGGGGTATAGTGGCCATTGTAGACGGATGCTGAATAAGGGAGTTTGGCAGCAACATTACTGATGTCATTTTAGGTGGCAGATTGAAGTTACAATCGTCGAAAGGGCTAGTATAATAGTTCCAGTTTTGCCTACTTGCCTAATAAAGATGATAGCCACCTATGTATCCGCAGGAGTTGAACCCCATCTCGACTATAAGATTGTTAGACCAGAGTCTAGATGGCCTATTACCAGGCAATAATATAAGGCACCAACACTACTGTATTCGGGCTAAATAAGCATCCGTCTAGCCTGGCCGTTGCACCCCGTCGTATCTGGTCACTAACCCACAGCGGCTTTTACGCAATCGCAACCCGCTACAACATAACAACATCGCAGTATTGAAGAGCCTCTAGTATGGCCGACTCGCTGCTGGAGCTCCTGTCTCCACATATCTTAACACCCTCGAATGATGCTACAACCTCACAATATCTTAATCGCCTGTCGACTCTGTCTCTGCAAAACCTCCAGACCACCGAACCCCAGTCCCTCGCCCAATCCTCCCACTCCACGCTCCTGTCTCTCCAAGCATTGTCCAACCGTTCCCACCGGACATTTATAACCTCCTCCGATAACCTATCTACCTTACGTACCTCAATTCCTAAGTTGACGAGCGAGGCGCAAGAACTCCGCGATGCCGTGCCAAAGCTCGACGAAGCCGCCGTGGGCTTTTCTACCAAATATAGCAAGATCAACGACAACGCCTCCTTAGAGCGACGCAAGAAAGCGATGCAACTTACCCGCAATGTGGACCGACTGTCTGATATTCTCGAGCTTCCTTCTCTCCTATCCGCTGCTGTGTCCGCTGCCTCGGCCAATTCAGGAGCTGGCGCGGCATCTACGACATATTCATCTGCGCTCGACCTACACGCACACATTAAGCGATTGCAAACGTTATATCCCGATTCTCCATTGATTCAAGACGTAGCATCTCAGGCCGAAGATGCGATGAAAGAAATGACCACCAATCTCATTGCGGGACTCAGAGGCCAGAACCTACGACTCGCAGCAGGTATGCGAACCGTCGGCTGGTTACGGCGAGTTGCACCGGATTTAGAGACCTTACAGAAGGAGGGGGCTACAGGAACTGGAGAAGGAGCGCTGGGGGCTACCTTCTTGATCTGCCGACTAGCTCATTTGGTCTCAACTTTAGAGGCATTGGATCCATTACGAGAGCTTGCAGACCAAGAGACCCAACGGAGGACGGATGGAAAAACCAAGTCTGATTCGTGGTCCGGTGGCCAGCAAACCGATCGCTACTTAAAACGGTATATCGAGATTTTTCGAGAACAGAGTTTCGCCATTGTCTCTTTATACAAGAACATCTTCGCTGCGGAACAGTCGGATTCTGACGTTGCCGCGTCAGGGCTTAAGGCATCCGACCCCAAAATCAAGTTACGGGATCCCTTACAAAATCGCCCGTCAGCCCTGGCAACGTTTCCAATGCACTTGGTACAACTCCTTACAGATACCATGCGAGCGTACCTTCCCAACGTACGGGACAAAGGTTCGAGAGAGAGTCTGCTGACGCAGCTATTGTATTGCGCAGCTAGTTTGGGTCGCCTCGGGGGCGATTTTGGCATGATCTTGACAGAGCTCAGTAGGGAAGAGGACATAGAGTATGAATGGGAGGAAATAATGCGCAAACACCGGGCATTAGCTGGGCGGTTAGAGCAACTTACGAGTCGAGTCGCGGTGCATTGAATGTACAGTCAATAAACTTTCTTCTATATCCATTAAATATTCAACTTCATGTATGGTAGTGCCAAGCATAGACTTAAACTAGGGTGGGTCTCCGCCTTTTCCCCGTGTTTGCGCCTTGTGTCACTCTCTTCCTTTCTCTCTCGCTCGAGATCTTGTCTTTCTTCCCTTGCTTCACTATTCTCTGAAACTACCTCTTTGAGCCCTTAGACCACCATATCCATTCCCTCCCATCCATAACTCCCATCTGTCCTACAACCGTCCTTTTACCTCTATCCTCTATACCTTGTGGCGGAGCCATGGCCGCCCCCACGCTGGTTGACCCGACCAAGCAGGCCGAGTACCTTATTGTCCTAGGTGAAAGACTGTCAAATTCGGATCGCAGTCGATTGATTAATGTAAACTACAATTACAAGACGAAACACGCGACACCGCAGCAGCGTTCAATCGTCACTCGCTCCGCCCGGTCGCACGATCTCTACGACCTTTCCGTCGCCGATAAGGCCCCGAGCGCCGATCACACGTTGACGTATGCCTACAAAGGCAGTGAGGATCCCGAAAGTGAACGCAATTTGGTGCTTGTTTTCGACCCCGAACGAAAAGTCTTTGTCTTGGAACCCTTAGCCACCAAATTGAATTTCAATCTCCGATCCGCGCCCGGAAAAACGGAGAAACAGGTTATCGAGCAGTACGAGCAGCTCCGAATAGCGCAGGAGGATGAACATACATCAGGAGATGACCCCAATGTCGCGAGTACCAGTGAAGATGAAGGTCCTGCGGACGAAAGTAATCCATACGACTTTCGACATTTCCTCCCTAAAGAGGGCGCCGAGGATCTCAAACCCGCCTCAGGCGACTCCACTCCGGAGCCAGTGTACACCAGCAAGGCGAACACCCCTGTAATACCAGCAGCTAAGCCTGCTTCAAAACCAATGCCACGGCCTAGAAAGGAGGCAAACCCACTTCGAGCTCCGAGACGCCCAGCGAGGCCCCAGGCTAAGCCCAATCCGCCCAGACGGAGTCCCGACCCCGTTGTTGAGCATATTCCCGAACCTACAAGCACAAGTTTTGATAAACAAGAGCATGAAGATGCGCGCTCCCCCATATCAGATGCAGGAACTGGCTCAGCATCTCAGCAGACTGTTCAGTCACCAGGCTCAAACATAATCGTTGATGGCGACTTGATAATTGACATGGGATCTCCCCCTCCCTCCCGAGCATTCAAGGTCAACCCAGCCTTTTTCTCCTCTAATAATACCCCCGATGACCACGATTATCCCGAAGAGGAGATGGAGAGTTTCAGACTTCCGTCTCCAGCAAGGAATACACAGCCTACATCAGCCCCTGCTGATGCTGGCCACGAAGACAATGATCAGGAAGATGAGGAAGATTTACTCGCTGCGGAGATGGAGGCTGCCTTTGAAGAAAGTGCCCGAGAAGAAGAAGCACGCACCCAACATTACGGCCAGCACGCTTCGAGTCGGTACAACGTGCCCAGTGATGACGAGAGCGAGGTTAGTGAAGAAGAGTAATACCTTGACCTTCATTTACCTGTAATTCGTTCACCTTTTTTTTCGTTATTGCATACTGTTTCAAGCGTGGGCGCTAGGTTCAAGAATAGGAGATACCAAATGCATAATCACATTTCCTTTATTGTGGGCTTCCCAGTGCCTTTTGCGTAGATTTGAAGGAAAGCCTAGACTAGAGGGTGTTGTCTCTGAAAGTCTGATGTTGATGGCTATGGAATCTGGCTATTGGATATAGATAGCTTGTTCTGATGTTACTATCACACGCACAAATCTCATGGTAAATAACAAGATTGCATAAATAAGAATATTGATGTAAGTATACAACAGCCAAGGCTGGCATGCTCTCCGGGGCTCTTGATATAGTTCCTGGTCGAATCGGAAGTGACGTTGATCCGCTCCGGGCAGCTTTCACCTCCGCCGGAAATGACGCTGTAAACGTTCTTCATTCCTCGCTTTCATTGCTCCCTACTTTTTAGGCGCTCCTTTGTCTTACTTCTGGGGAATCCAGTGACCTGACGCCTACTTATAAAGTTTGCAAAGATGCGATGAAAGACCCAGTCGCGCTTGATTGGACTGGACCACATCTACTCGGATTGGAATCTATAGAATTCCTCCAGCGCGCAGGCGCGCTTCACATGCCAACTTTTTTTTCATGAGAAGCAAAGTCTAACTCACTTTTCCGCCTTCATCTCCGATTCCAGCCAAATCGAAACCGTCGAATCCCCTCCCAGATGGAGTCCACGGCCTCCCCCGCGCCATCAAAGCACCAGATTCCCGGCGTGGCTAACCCTGTTGTGGCAGCAGCCGAGCAAAAATGGTTGTTTCCAGAAGGAGATCTAGAGCGCACGCCCTCGCGCCTCGATAAAATCGATCGTGAGAAGGAGGATTACATTCGACACCGGGCTGTTGAGTTCATCTGGCAGGTTAGCATGATGTTGAAAATGCCGCCGCAGACCTCCATGACCGCTACCGTTTTCATGCACCGGTTCCTGATGCGCTACTCGCTACGCGGACAATACCCAGATCAAGCGCCCGAGTTAATGCACCCGAAAGTTATTGCGGCTGTGGCGCTGTTTGTCGCATTCAAGGTGGACGAGACCATGCGTCGCATGAAAGACTTCGTCGTGGCTTGTTGCCGTGTGGCCATGAAGCAGCCTGATCTAATTGTCGACGAACAGTCAAAGGACTACTGGAAGTGGCGTGACCTAATTCTACAGAACGAAAGCGTGATGCTCGAGTACCTTTGCTTCGACCTACAGATCGAGTCGCCCTATCGCATTTTGTGGGAATACTCTCAGTTCCTCAATGTCACCGAAAACAGACCCCTCAGACATTCTGCCTATGCCTTCCTCAACGACTCAACATACACTGTCCTCTGTCTACAATTCCCTTCCCGAGTTATCGCTGCCGCAGCCCTTTACGCCGCAGCGCGTCACTGCCAAGTTACTTTCCCAGATGACCACAAGGGCCGTTCATGGTGGGAACAGATTGGCGTGCGTGTCGAGGACCTGGTCAGCGCGTGCAAGCTTATTGTACAAATATACGAGCGTGTACAGCAAAACTTAAGCAAAGGCTATCCCGACTTCGCTATCGGCGACGCCTCCGACCCCAACGATCCCACTCGTCTCTTCCACAGCAACCCTACCTCCGCTCCTGACCTGACATCTTCTCTTTCCACTCCCGCGGCTGACTCCCCCGCTGGAAATGGGCGCAAACGCTCCCGTGAGCCAGACTCTCAATTCTCTGCAAATCACCACCCGAGTCCTATCCCACCACCTCAATCTCAGTCGTCATTATCATTAAATGGCGAGCGTTCCCCTAAACGCCAACGCACAATCTCACCTGCCCCTAACTCGGGAACACCATCTACATCTCGTCCTCGAATCCCGCTTCGAGCAATGGGTGCCTCATCAGCGAAACCTCCCCTCGGAGAGCAGTCACTAAACTCTGCTATGAACGTCGATTCTTCGCAGCCCACAAATACCGGTGCAAGGCCAACGGATGAGACCAGTGCTGAAGAAGGCGAGGTCTCAGACGCTGGCGTAAATCGAAACAATGCGCCGCAAAGAGAAGCAGTTGAGGAAGGTGAAGGGAGCGAAGAAGGCGAGATTTAGTTCTTTGCATTTCATTCCTTTATCTCTGTCCTGCTGTTTCACAATTTGCTTGAGTTATGTCTATTCTCAATTTGGTGGCATTTGTGTCCGGGTTGCATAAACTTGGGGAGTTTTTGCTTGTTTCTTTTTCTCCTGCCCCATTGTCACATCTTATTTACACCGTGGCGAGTGGTTATGTCTGCCTCGAATTTATCTTGGATGCAGTGTAAATCAATGACTATCTACGACAGCTCCAATGATCAAGATATTATTACATAAACTGGCTACACTTGAATACCTCACAATATGAAAGCGATGATGAAAGTCCCAAGCTTCAAAGGTCTATTATGTAGATCGAATAAGTGAACGCCTTGCCTATCTATGCACCCAATGGCTAGCCTTGGGGAGCTGTCTTTTCTAGTACCCTAAATCTAGCCCAAATAAGAATCGAACGTATCCTAGTAATGAAAATAATAGAGCTTAAAAAAGAGAAATGCAATAACTAAAATCGAACGCTCGTGTGCGAACGACAAATTGAAGCCAATGTCCAAATGTAACAAGCCCAAAAGCCAATCCGCGAGAAAAATGGATAACGTAAAATTGCCTCTAGCAGGGACGAAAGTTCCTGAAAGGTGCAATAAATAAAACGATAGATGCAAGATAAATGTCAGATAAATTTCAATGTCCGAGAAGGAAAAAGAAGAAAAAAAAACGGAAAGAAGCTAGTATCCAGCTGTCATGACACCAAGTCCATGATCAAGCAAGCTGCTCGAAGCGACAAAGCTAAATCCACCAAATGGATTGCTCTCGCTATGCCCATGCTCATCCTCAAGATCCTTCTTGGACATGGCTCGACCATTCGCAGAAGCATAAGGCGACGTACAGAAGTCATCGAAGCCATTTGCAACAGTAGGACTAAGAGGAAGACTTGTGAAATCACCCGAGAAATTCTCTGCAAGGGCCGGATCAGTGACGATGGGTTGGATCGGGGGCTGGAGTTCACGGCGCTCAAGAGCAGCCCAGTCAATCTTGCGGAAGAAACGATGTTTCTTGATAGTGATCAAATCCTTAGGCATATGATAGCCCAGGCGCTTAGCTGGGTCTTTGCGAAGCAAGCGAATGAGAAGATCTTTAGCATCTGGGCCTAGGAAATAGGGCATGACGAGCTTCTGCTTGATGATCTTCTCCTGGAGCTTGGTGTGATTGTTTGCGCGGAATGGAGGAGAACCAGTGAGAAGATCGTAGCCCAGAGCACCTAGGGACCACCAGTCACACGCTTTGCCGTATGGCTTGCTCTGGATAACTTCTGGAGCCATGTACTCGATTGTACCGAGTCTTGAGTTGCAGCGATCATCGTCGCTGAGAGCAATCTTGCTGAGACCAAAGTCAGTGAGAAGTAGATGGCCCTCGCGGTCGAGGAGACAGTTCTCGGGTTTGAGATCGCGATACAAAACGCCGACGTTCTGGTGCAGATGTTCCAATGCGAGCACCATCTCTGCCATGTAGAAGGCCGCGGCATCTTCCTCAAACATGCGCTCCATGGCAAGATGAGTGAACAGCTCACCTCCCTGGGCGTATTCTAAGATCAGGTACAACTTCTCATGGTCTTGGAAGGCATAGAAAAGCTTAACAACAAATGGATGTCTATTAACACTCTCCAGAATTGTGCGTTCGGTCTTGGTCTGTTCGACAAGCTTCTTGTGTACGGTTATCGAAGCCTTGCGGAATTGCTTCTGGGCGTAGAGCTTGCCCGTAACGACATGTCGCACCAGCAACACAGTCCCAAATGACCCTTTTCCAAGGCATAGTATGGGCTCAAAGTCTTCCGCCGTCATCTTGCGGCAAAGCTTGCTTCGCATGTCCATTTCCTGTGCGCCGGCACCCGTCTCCGTACCAGCCGGTTCATCGCCGTCTACAGCTTCAGGGCTCACGAAGTCCTGATCGAGAGGTACTTCATAGCTTGTCAGAACCTCGGTTTGATCACTGTCGGAGTATACACTCGCGTTGCTGGGGGTCTCGGAGCAAAGTCCGCTAGTGCCCGCGGTTGGTTTTCCAGCAAGACTCAGCGAATCGAGTTGGAGCTTTAATGCGCTCACTCCATGACCCGCCGGAAGCCCACGAGGACTAGACCCTCCTACAGTAGGGGGACGGGAGCTCTTAACACGCGAGCTGGTAGTAGAAAAGTCCTCGTCCTCGTCCCCCGGACGCCAGCGGCGTGAACCCGTGTACGGTTGAGCGAGCGGGATCGGCCTGGTTTGCCTGCTTCTTCTTTTTCGCTTTCCGGCGCGCTTTTCCAGTAAGTAAGTTTGCATCGAAAGCGGGTGGCTTCATTGCATCCTCATTGGCTGCAGCATTGACCATCTTGAAATGTGATGACAGGCCTCCCATGTGGACATCCGGGCCCTGTTGATTGGTCGGGTGTTCTCCGAAGGGCTGAGCACTGTCAGCCTGAGGAGTGAACACATCCCCAACAGTGAGATCGTCAGGGTGTGTGGAGTCCATGTTGAAAATGGAGTCCAAGGTGTATGTCTCTTGTCTATACTGTCCAAAGTATACTCGGGGTCGAAGATAGATCTGATCTTCAAGGTGTTCCGTGAAAGGGAAAAGAAGCCGCCAGCCAGTAGGCAGATGTTCCCATAAAAGGGCGAAATTTAGTGGTTATGTTACTCGAATTGCCAAAATGGCAGTCACTGAATAATCGCCATTTTAATTAGCTTCATTATGATTTTGCTCTTTCGCGATTTTTGGAGGGGTAATTTGGAGCATTCTTCTTTGGGATAGTAATTTTGTTCTTCTCTTTACCCCGCTATTCGCTTCAAATTGGGCAAAAATGAAAGCAAGCGACACCACATACCTGGATTTGAAAGGCAAAATGCAATTTCTCCTCTTGGACTTGGACGGGGTTAAAACCCCAGACTGAATCGTCTCGAGTAGTTTTACCGTCCGCCCTTCTTCAGGACGGACCAGGAACCCCTACCCAAGTCACCTCGCCGTACGCGGGGTGAAAGGCCAAGGTGGGAGTAGTCGATTCGGTAGCTGAAGACACGTCGAGAAGGTCGGGAAGGGCTCCAAGGGCGAGAGATTCAAGGGAGGTTGGGTTCAGGTTGGCCAGGGAGCTGGTCAGAAGAGTCAAGGCGAACGGGGATGAGGACGCAGACCGGTACATAGAGGACCAGAAGAAAAGGTTCGCGATCGAAAGGATTTTGTTCAATATTCCCACGGAGTGGAAGTGAATGAGGTATGGTGCAAGTCTGAGATGAAGAAAATCATCTCGCTTTGAGGCGGAAATCCGGGGCCGACGCTAAACTGTATTGGGTGCTCACGTGTCAGATCTGATTTACATGTGCTACGATAGGCTCAATCTATGATCTCTACATCTACACCACACAGTACAATATACTGGTAAAATATGGTAAATTCTTCTACATATCGCAATACGGACCACGTTATAATAAAGACAAAGCTTGATCTTTAAGTATTTTTGATTATTTTTCATCAAAATAACTAGAATTATCGTTTTTCCAGGGTCCCGCCGCAGTCATGATGCAATGCAGGTCCCGGCTATGATCTAGAATGCCATGCACAACATATCTACCGCTGAGCCACCTCGTGGCTCTCAAAGAATGCCTGGGATCGTGTGATCTCAACCCCTGATCTCTGCACAAATGCAATAGCACTCGGCTTCTCAACCAGAACAGTAACCCGCTCATTTCCAAAGTCCACAGTGACAATACGGGCAATAAAAGTAGCCAATGCCTCCACAGTCTGGAAAGTAGTCTCATCCACCTTCTATAATCCAAATTAGTACCCAATCCACCATTAAAATCAAATAAAAAACACAACACCATATACGTACCTCAGCAACAGCCCTCGTCATAGCTTGGTAAGTATCAACAACAGTAGATCCCCAAGCCAACTGCCCAGGACCAGAGAAAACAAGCGAAACAATAACAGCCTGCTTCTCGACGCGCTCATGCGAATTCACACCCAAAACAGCATAGCATCGAATCCCATCAATTCGGAACTCTTCTTCCAACACAATAGAACACCTTCCCTCGCCCTCGGCCTTATATCCCCAAACAGTAACACTACGATACTTCAACCCCTCCTCAGCTCTTAACAGCGCCTTAGGCAAATGCAACCAAACCTCGCAACGCCCATACTCTGCTTCAATGGGATAAGTAGATGGTGCATCGACGCCAACACCGAAAAAGCTATTCCGTGGACTCTGGTGCACATGCGACATTCGGCGCACGCCAGCGGCAGTCTCGTCGAGGAGTCCCAGGCCGGCATTTGCGACAATGCCAGCTGTCACGCGAGGGTCTTGGCCTGCGGCGCTGATTTTCATTTCCTCGCGCCGGGTGCCCTCGACGCTTATCATGTTGTGGTGGGGGTGATCTGGGGAGGAGGGCTTGTGGGCCATCTCCTTGATGTCGGTTTCTAGGCGGCGGAAGAGCTTGCCGTAGTCGATTGAGAGGGAGACATCGTCTGTTGCTGCGGAGGCGATTGCGGAGGAGTAGGAGAGTTTGAGAGTTGCGGTGCAGGGCTGGGGTTTGTCGGGGCGGTGCCAGGCTTCTGGGGCTGCGGGGAGGGGAAGTTGGATGTCGCGGAGTTGGACGTTGTCTAGGACTGGAGGGGGTTGAGGGATGTGGACGGAAGAGCGTGGTTGGGCCATTTTGGTGGTTTGGATCGCTTGTTCCTTTTCGGTGCTTTCGATTTCTAGTATGAAAAGGGATTTCCGGACTGGCTATGGATGTTCAATCGGAATCAGAAAAGGATGCTGAAGCGGATGAGCTTGAACGTTGATGGCGAGGTCGTGATGACAGTATGATGTAGCTTGTCAATTCGGTCCTTATCCAAAGCACCTGGTTAGTTTTATCAAGCGGTTCAAATGGCTGAGGATACTCAGATCTGGTAGCGACAAATTCCAGGTGGAGATAAATGGTGGGAGGGGTGGGGGAGAGAAGCTCAGGAAGTTTTTTAGCGGGGCAGCCCGCAGATCATAACGGCGGTTCAACTAAAGTTATGGCAAAGTTTGGAACACCACGCCCTAAGCCGGGCAAAACGGGCAAGCTAACATTAAAGTAACGCTACCTTTTGCGATAGTACATTGTTTCAATTATCAGGATCAATATACGTCCAAGATAAGCCTTTCATTAATTTAACTCCACGGGAACAAGCGGGAATTATCAAAACTTCAAATCTTTGAAAGAAAATCACGATGCATTATCCGTTTTCATGTAGTAGCTGACCAGGAAAACACGCTAAACTCTCGGCAGATGGGAGGAACTCATGGTACCATAAAGCTCAATACGATGATACGATACGTAGCGGGTATTTGGAGGGAGTAAAAAGAAACATCTGCGGAAAACAGCCGAAAGAACAAGGACACCGAACCACTAAGGCCAATCCTCTTTACCAATAGCGAGGGCGTTCATATGCAACATATTCGCCGCGCGGGGGAGTGCGGGGACGGGCATAGGGCCGTGTTGCCAGATAAGGATCCTCATAGTGGCGTGGAGGAGGGGGAGGTCGACCATCATAAGGATCATCGTAAGGACGACGTGGAGGCGGGTAGTCCTCCATCCGAGGCCGAGGGGGAGTGCGGCGTCCATAACCATCTCGTTCATAGTAGTCTCGGCGCATGGGAATGGGCGAGCGTTCCCGGTAGTGATCCCGGGGACTGTATCCACGGGGTGTAGGGAACCTTCTGTCATATTCGTCCATGGGTGGGTAAGGCCGACGTGGGGAGCGAGACCGGTAAGGGTCACGCGGAGGACGGTCATCAAAGTTGGTCTGAATCTGTGAAGGGGGAGGGTCATAAGGGAGGGTCCTTTCCTAGAGTCCGGGGGAGGGAAGCGAGTTGGGTTGTATCCTTACATCCGCAGTACAGCTCACATGTACTCCTTTGAAGTCTGTCTGGTCCAGTTTCTCCACGGCAGTCTTCAGGTCATTGGCCGTCTCAAATTCAACAAACCTTTTATCCATTGTCAATCAAAAGTTAGGTAGAAATGCCTAGGCTAGGCTTCAAATGTGAATGGTTGGTAACCCACCCTCTTCCTTGTTCGCGACCCGTTTCTGAGTAAACGACATCCAGTCCGGACTTCCGGGCGAAATCTTTGAGATCCTAGAGAACGTAATGGTGAGTCCAGGTTCCGTGATACATCCGGTATGATTCCATGGAGTGACAGGAGGGTTCTACATCCGGGCATGAAGGGGGGAAGGATCAAGTTGCAAATGGCCAAAGGTAAAGGTCGTCCAAATCCTCGAGACAAAGGTTGAATGTACGTCTGTTCAGGATCTCCGTTCCAGACATGGGGTTTTTTTTCAGGGTAGAACGGAAAACCCAAAAGTGTCTGGTCTATGGTTATAGAACACAAGGCTAACGACCTCACCAAGGGATCAGGGGTTGGGAGGGAAAGTGGCCGTGGGGAGTCACAATCCGGGGGGAATGTCCAGGGAGAAATGGGCTTGGGCTGCTAACCTGCCAACTTGTTTCTGGAAGACCAGAGATCTGCATTCGGAACATCGTGCGGCGCGGACGAGGAGCAGCAGGGCGGTCCGGTGGGCCAGCGAAGTTCTCCTTGCGCCGGGGACCACGAGCGAACTGCACTGTTAGTCGCTCACCCTTGAAGTCACTGCCGTCTGTTGCATAATCAGTCACTGCAGTTTGATGATGTTGCCACCATTCAACACGGTTATAACATACGGAAGGCTACATAGAAAATTAATCAGCAAGCTGGACGAAGTTTGAGCTTTGATGAATCGGTGTTTGAACTTACCAGGCACAACATCGCGAGCATCCATGGCGTCTTCGTACTCGATGAAGCCGAAGCCATTCATAAGCTTGATCTCTGTGATTTTGCCCGAGCCATGGGTGCTGAAATGTTCTTCGATATCCTGCTTGGTGACTATCAATTATTGATTCACGGTCAGCGGGGCGCAACATAAAACCCGAAGAAAAGAAGTGTTAAGTCATCAGGCATTATCCACAGCATGTTGAATGCTTCTGAAGAAAGTGGGCGATGGCGCGTGACCATGTATAAGCGAGAACCAAATCCCATTCATAGGCAGGCCGGAACAGCACCAGGGGACCAGCCAGCGGTGAGGCTGAGAAAGAGGGTAAGGGTGTGTTTATTTGCGAGCATACCATTGCGGGGCAGGTTCCCAAGATAGAGTCGAGTAGAAGACACCTCCGTCATGGTTGCTGGTTGATGATTCAGGGAAGAATCACGCTAAACAGAACCTTGATATGGGAAGAAAGGTAAAGGAAGAGACGGCCAAAGAGCTGTCTCAAGGCGACCGAAGTGGGACGTAGCCAAATGAGGGAAGATGGCGGTGATAAGCGGCAAGCGCTTAAATCACTTTTACTTTTCCCCTTAAAAAGGAAAAGTGGGCTAAAGTGGGCTAGACTAGACTCGGTCGATTCCACCAGAGCCTTTTCTGCAAGTGGTTTAAGTTGGATAAGAAAGAAAATGGGGGTGGGAAAGGTACTCGTATGAAAATAAATAAAGAGAAGCAAGAGAGCGGGGGCAAAGAGAGAAAGGGACAGAAAAAGCACTGAGATTCTGGCGGTGGGCGAAGTCGATGCAAAGTGGCCGCCTCACTTTTTTTTTTCACTGTGCTGAACTGTATCCACGTGTTGGCTTCCCCACTGAGGTCCGGCGCGTAAATGGTGTTTCAGAGTTCTTGCTGCAAATAGGCATCCCAAAGTGTTCTATTATCTCATATTTGGGGGTTATCTATAGAAGTATGAGATTCACGAATAACATGGTTACGGCTCGTGGACCTCCACTCTACATTCCACGGTTCTACCCTTCGAGTTCCCCCATGGGGCGGGAGGTACCTATACATACGTCAACTAGTACTTTTGACCCTTTGATTGCAGTAGACGACTACATCTAATACACGGGTATGTACCTGCACTGCAGGTAAAAAGCCTGAGGATTAATTCATGATGCAGATGGTCAGGAATAAAAAAAAAAATTTAATGAAAAATTAAAAAATTAAAAATCGCTGTAGCTTTTTTGGTATTCTCGGATATATACAGTACAGATAGGCCAACAAGCCCTGGCTTATAATCAATAGGATTCCAAAACTCCATTTTAACCCCAATAAACTTATGTCATGATGTACTTGGGACCCTCGCCACCTTGGGGAGTCTGCCAGTTGATGTCCTGAGTAGGAACCTTGATATCACATGTCTTGCAGTGAATACAGCTAAAACGAGGAGGTTAATATTGAGTCAAAGGGATCAAAGAGATAGCAGAAAAGAAAGGAATAGAGACATACTTTTGAGAGTTGATCTGGAACCGCACGCCATGCTGTTTGGTAGGATCCTCGACATACTCATATACACCGGCAGGGCAGAAACGGTTCTCCACTCCCTTGTAGATGGGCCAGGCAAGATCCTTGTGCTTTTCCCAGTCCTCCACTTGGAGATGCACCGGTTGATCTTCCTCGTGATTTGTACCCGTGCGACTCACACTAGTGAGGATATCGAAGCTGATCTCGCCATCAGGCTTGGGGTAATCGATCTTGTTATATTGAGAGGCGGGCTTTGTGGCCGCGGCATCAGTGCCATGGTGACTGAGCGTCCAAGGTACACGACCCTTGAAAATATAGGCCTCAAGTCCAGAGTACATAAGTCCACCAAAGAAGCCGAGAGGACCATTGAAGGAAGGTCGAATGTTACGCACTTCATAGAGCTCCTTCCAGATGGAAGAATCGCGGAGAGCTTTCTCATAGTCGAAAAGGAACACAGTACCGTTATCTTCGCCCTTCAGCGCAGAAAAGGCAGCCTCAGCAGCCAGCATACCTGACTTCATGGCTGTGTGAGTACCCTTGATCTTAGGAACGTTCAAGAATCCAGCGGTGTCTCCGATTAAAGCACCACCGGGGAATGCACACTTGGGAATGGACTGGTAACCACCCTCGTTGAGAGCACGAGCACCATAAGAGATACATTTACCGCCTTCAAGCACCTCCTTGAACATAGGGTGGTGCTTCATCTTCTGAAATTCACCATATGGTGACAGCCAAGGGTTAGGGTAGTCCAATCCCACCACGAGACCAACACTGACCATGTTATCGCCGAAATGATACATCCAGGCACCGCCATAAGTATCCTTAGGGAGCGGGTAGCCCATGGAGTGCACAATCTCTCCTGGACGGAACTTCTCCGGCTGAATTTCCCAGATTTCCTTAATTCCGAGACCATATGTCTGAGGATCGCTGTCTCGTCGCAAATCGTACTTCTTGATCACTTGCTTGGTCAGACTACCATGACATCCCTCCGCCAAAAGTGTGACTCGTGCGTGGAACTCCATTCCTCGCTCAAATGTGTCTTTGGCGTTGCCCTCCCGATCCAGGCCCAGGTCGTTGGTAGCAACACCCTTCACAGATCCATCTGGCTTGTAAACGACCTCACTAGCGGCGAAACCAGGGTAAACCTCCACACCGAGCTCCTCCGCGCGCTCAGCCAACCATTGGGACAATTGACTTAAGCTAATAATGTAGTTGCCGTCGTTGTGCATCTGCGGGGGAACGGGGAGTGGGTATGAGCCGGTCTTTGTGAGGAAACGCATTTTCTCGCCCTTGGCGGGGGTCGCCCCTTCGAAGCGGGAAGGGTTATCTTCTGACAGCCAGTCTGGGAAGAGTTCGTTCATGGCAGTGGGTTGCAAGACATTGCCGGAGACTATGTGGGAGCCGATTTCGCCAGCCTTCTCCAACAAAATAACACGGAATTCCTCATTTCCTGCTTCGTTTGCGAGCTGCTTCAGCTTGATTGCAGCAGCGAGACCGGCGGGGCCTAGAAAGGATCAAAAATGCAGATGTTAGTCTGGATTACTCTTTCGGGAAAGCAGCAGATTTTGCCATGTGAACGGGATTCATTCCCATGTGAAAGAAAAGGTGCCACCACATACCACCGCCAACAATGCACACATCCACCTCGTCGGACTCGCGGTCCAATTTCCGGGGATCAAAATCTCCATTCTCATCAGTGAATCGGCGTACTACCGATTGCGAAAAGGCACGGGTCTGGATCGGTGAAGCGAAAGTAGCTCGGCGCAAAAATTGGCGATCAGAGGTCGAGGACAGGCGAGCGGGACGAGATTGGGAGACGACGGAGGATATGGAGGGGCAAGATCGAGCGAATCGAGTGGAGGACCGCATTTCACGCCTCAATAGAGGCAGAACGGCGCCTTTGGACGCCATCGCGGGCGCAATTTGAGAAAAGGCGAAAGAGGTAGGTCGGAGTTGCGATTGGCGAGAACGGTATGGGTGGATGGTTAGGTAGAAGTTAAGTACATGACCTCGGGATCAAATTCCACGAGGTCTCAAATACAGCGATCGGAAGTAAAGAGAAGCTTATTTGCCAACCTTGAATAGCCGACACTCTGATTCTGTGCCTCCAGAGAAATCGCCGAAAACCGCCTACCCGAGGCTTTATGGGCTGTAGCCAATCAGAGCACGGATGATTGGGAATCGCCGGACTGCCGGCTCACCGAGAACGGCCACTGGTCACTCACTGCTGGTCACTGGGCAAAACTAACTGCCTGATCTTCTGTGAGGGGGGCCACATTTGTCCGCCTTCGGTCCAGCTCCTGAAGTGCTGTCAGCATCATCGTCTTCTTTCTACCTATAATTCCTTGTTTTTTGGTGGCTTGTTTTTTGTCTTGTGTTTCCCCTCCTCCATATCCGACCCGACCGTGTACAAAGGTATTGATCGAATTAATATACTCCCTATGTACACTGGATCGGCCAGCTGAAGGATCCTAGTGGATCATCAGCGGTGAGTCCATCTTGACATCATCGACAGAGAGCGCAAACACAAAAATCGAGGCAGAAATTCAATAGTGGATTCAAACGAAGAAAGCTCTCCATGGAGCTAGCTAATCTCCTGTGAAATGATCATCGACTCGAAAGGCAAACAGTTTACGCCGCAGCTTTTTGCCCGCGTTAGGTGCATTACGGTATACGGGCGCGGGCGACACCTACGGGTATCGCCACCCAACAGCTTTGCATTAAGCTTCCCATGATGCCCGATGGGTATTTCCCATATTATTTGGGGTATTATTCTGGAGTACTTGAGCAATACTTGGGAATGTGACAACAGCTCAAAGAGTACGATGGTATTCAGCATACCAAATACAGGAGGTGATGATCGCATGCCATGAGACTGATCCAAGGCTTGGCAAGAGCGGTGGATCAGATCCGCGACTTGACCAGTCCAATGCCAAACGGACACCCTGGCCTCTTCTTCTCCTAGCAATGCCCCTCCACAAACAGAAAAAAAAAATTATCTTTTAATTTTGACTCACTAATATTGTGTGTGATAAGAAAAAAATTAAAAAAGGATACAAAAGAGTTTCATGGGAAGCGCCCGTGGAAAATTAGGGCGCTTGGTGTCCACCCCCGAGTCGACAGAGCAGGACCCTGTGGAGAGGGTGAAAAGGGAAGGAGGGAAGTCGGCGGCAACAATTTTTGTTCAGTTGCCATCCATTAAAGCGGCGAGAGGATAGCGCGTCGTACCAAGACACGGACGCGTGATTGGGTATCGGCCAGGCTTGGGGGGAGGAGAGACCCGATAATCAGCTGGAGGAGCGCTACAGGCTGGGCAATCCACTGCAACCATGGCGCCGCGGAGGATAAAAAGCAAGGGAAGTCAAGCCAGTTAGGATCCAGTCAGGGGGCGTAGCACAGTGGGGCGGCAATAGTAACAACCAATAACGGTGAGTCAGAGTAGAACGCGTCGATGATTGGCTTTACCAGCCAGTACCAGAGCCGCTAGCGGGGCCTTGAGGCCATGGGTGAAAGGGAGAAAAGGCCGCTGCTTTAAGCGCCACCAGCGGGTCCAGCCTCCCCTGGAGTTCAGTGTGAGTCAGCACTATATAAAGAGGCCATCTCCCACCTTTTCCCGAGCGAGAGATTCCCTTGGTCTTGGCATTTGGACTCTTTCTACTCCCCTTTCTCCCTCCCTCCCCCCACCTCTTTCCTTTTGTGGCAACTTGCTGCTTTAATCTTGATATTTACGGATCCTGGATTTTTCCTGATTATTTTATTTGGGTATTACACCTAAATAACTTAATAGTATCAATCAGTTTTCCAATATCCCGTGGGAAGGAAGGTTCTCTGGAATTTCAAATTCTCATTTGATTCCTAAAAAAACAAAAAGGGTCATCTCATAATCCAGCCTAACTCCTCTGGAAGCTTGTCCTCGACTTGCTTCATTCACTCTCATTCAGGTCGCGTTCGCAGATAGAAATCATTTCCCAAAAAAGAAGTCCCAATTGAACAAAAAAAAAGCAGAGCAAAAAAAAAGTTCCTGTTCAACATTTTACCTTGTTGTTGCCTGCTGCCGCACTCTTGATCCTTTTTAAAGTCCCCATTTCTCTGTCTCCTGTGGCGTGCGCTCTCTCTCTTGAAAACACTTCAGTGTGCTTTTTCTGGATATCTGAAAAGATCGACATATTCGTGTTACTCACGTCCTGCATCTTTTCCAAGGGGGATACATTGATTTGTCCATCTCCCTCTGTCTCGTAAGTTTATATCCAAAGTTTCTGTCACCGTCCACCGCCTTCCATCTTCATCTTTCTTGTTTCCTTTCCGACACCCACCTCACCTCATATCCTCGACCCTCCGGCTCTTCTCTTTGACACCGGGTGGCAAGAACTTGGGACTAACCTTTCAACCTTTCTTTTATCTTGCACAGTGGTCTTTGTTCCCTTTGACATACTCCTATCTCGTTGGCTCTTTGACTCATCTGATCCTTTGATCAAATCTGTCCAATATGGACTCGCTCACGACTCACCCGAAGACTGCCGAACAGGCTCGTGCCTTCACCTCGCCCTCGTCACTGTCCTTCCCTGGTGGTGCTGGTACTGGCGAACTTACCCCTCCCTCCTCTGAGAAAGAGATTCAGGGTGCAAACGGTATGAACGGCCACGGAGGAAATGCCATGAACGGCAACGGGGTGACCCCCGCTACTCCGGCAACTCCGGTTGCGACACCTGGGGCGACCACGGGAAGCAGTGGCATTGTGCCTACTTTGCAGTGAGTATTGACTCTTCTGGCTTGTCTTAAAACCGCATTCCATAAGAGCTCAGAAAGGCTGAAACTTCTTTCTCTCTAAAGAAACATCGTGGCTACCGTCAACCTTGACTGCCGCCTGGATCTGAAGACCATCGCGCTTCACGCTCGCAACGCTGAGTACAATCCTAAGGTATATTCCACACCTCCCTGAGATTGGCTTCCTATCAGGGTACAGTGTGGCTGAACTAGTCTCTTTTTCTTTCTTATTAGCGTTTTGCCGCCGTCATCATGCGTATCCGTGAACCCAAAACAACCGCCCTTATCTTCGCCTCGGGAAAGATGGTTGTCACCGGTGCCAAGTCCGAAGATGACTCGAAGCTGGCCTCGCGCAAGTACGCGCGTATCATCCAGAAGCTCGGTTTCAACGCCAAGTTCACAGATTTCAAGATCCAGAACATCGTCGGTTCTTGCGACATCAAGTTCCCCATCCGCTTGGAGGGTCTGGCATCTCGCCATCACAATTTCTCTTCCTACGAGCCCGAACTCTTCCCTGGTCTGATCTACCGCATGATGAAGCCCAAGATTGTGCTCTTGATCTTCGTCAGTGGTAAAATTGTCTTGACCGGCGCAAAAGTGCGTGAAGAGATTTACCAGGCTTTCGAGATGATCTATCCTGTGCTCTCTGGTATGTCCTTCGCACTTTTTCCCATCCCATCTTGGCCATTGTTACTAACCCACTCCCTAGACTTCCGCAAGATGTGAGCAGTTTGCTTTCGCCAGGAAGATCATTCTTGCGTCTTCGCCCTTCCACATTGTATTAACATCTCCATCTTATCTTTTCTCGCTATGGTTGGCCAAGAGATGGTGGATTGGTCACTCCCATCCACCTCTCGACCTCCCGTTATCTTCTTCACACTTTTTTTTCCACGATTCCCTACGCAAGCATTGTTGGGCGTTTTAGCGATTTGGATTATTCTTTTTTTCCTCTTTTTTTTTTCTTCTCCATCTTTTCGACTTTACAATTTAGAAGATTGCTGCACACCGCAGTGAGGCGGTTCTGTGCGCTGGTCGAATGGCTGCCTCTTAATCCCGTTCACGTCATTTGGTCATCCCCGTTGGTGAGGCAACTTGCTACGGGACCAAAAAAAATTATGCTCAGCTTAGATTCCCTCGTTATCAGTCTATCTATCGGTGGCTTCGAGAATTATGGGATCGGCTTTTGCCGTGCTGCTTCCGTTACCAAAAAATGGAATTTTTAAAATAATACTGAACATTCTCTATTCCCTTCATACAGTACTGTATATGTGTAACCTTGGAATCATTCAAGCTTGACTTGGTAGAACAGTAGTTACGGTTTTGAAGTCTGAACTAAATAAATGGAAATGCATCTATCATGTTTGTTTTCAACTCGAATTTTATGTTTTATACATGAATGCCCGGGCGACAGGCCCTAACTTGTATATACATCCCCACCTGTGGACCCGATTGATGTTCAAGTAGGTACGCCAGGCTTGTTCTAGCAACACTTGAGATTACAATGCACTTCCTCTCTTGACCTTCGCAGTCTTGGCCAACTCATCCATCAAGATAGAGTTTCGTGCCCCTGACCGACTCCCGTCACCATCAAATATATCCTCATTCGTAGGCGCAGCCAACTCAGTCCACTCCCATAGCTCCCGCAACTCAGGTTCCAAAGTACCCTCCATCGCATCAACAACCTTATCACCAAGAACAGGGAAGAACTTATAAGCATGTCCGCTACCACCAGTAGCCATGAAAAGTCCCTCATATGCAGGATGATACGAGACAATAAAGTCACCATCCGGACTAAAAAAAAACAAAGACAAGAACCACGTATTAGCACTCCGCAGCAATGAAAACAGATATAAGACATCTGCCTAATACGAAATCAGAACCCAAATCAGAACAAGACAAACTTACGTGTCAGTGTACCAGCAAATCCTCGTACCAGCAAACGGCCGATCCACAAACCGTGGCAGAAGCTGTCTCAGCGCAACACGGAACGCCTCCTCCCCCTCCAGCGGGACAGGTACCCCCGTCTCAGGTAGACTAACCTGCATCCTGTCTTCGGAATCCTTGACACCAGGAACAGGCACGCTAACCGGATTCCGATACCCATACGCATGTCTCGCGATCTTGAGCAGATTATCCCGTGGCGGAATAATAAAGATTCCAGTCGCAAAGTTCAAGATAGTAGGCAGGTTTTCCAACTCACGCTGCTCCTCATCACTAATCTTGATATACGCAATAGCCTGTCCAGTAGCCACAGCCTTACCACGTAAATCAACAAGTCTAGGCGTCCAAGCTCCAGTAGCAAGAACAACCAGATCAGCCATGACAGACGATCCATCCGCTAGTTCGACACCAGTTGCGCGAGGCTTGCTACCCTTGCCCTTCTCCTCAGAGAAAATAACCCGTCTCACCTCTGCATGTTGAATAGTCACTTTTCCCTCCTTATCAATGAGGGACTTTGCATATGCCACACTAGCCCCGGCATCGGACCAGCCCGATCCCCAATTCACATAGCCACCTGCTACATCTAGCGTCTCGCCGTATGGAGGAACAACACCCAGTACGTCCTTTTTCTCAGGTAAAAAGACAACATTGTCGCCTTCGATTTCGCGAACGTTTGCATAGCTCTTGCGTGCGTATTCCTTTGCGCTGGCGCTGTCTGCTGGGTACACGAGTAACAGTCCGTTTTGTGTGTAGCGCCCTTCTTCACCCCAGGGGGTACTGCGCCATTTTTGAATAGCGGAGGCAGCTAGTTTGGAGTATGCGCCGTGTGCGTAGTCTGCGCGGACAATACGGCTTGTGTCTACCGAGGAGCCGTGGGGGTTTGGAATTGTGGGGGAGGCTTCGATTAGAGTTACTTTTGAATTGGGATAGCGGGTGCTGAGAGAGAGGGCCGTGGATACTGAGAATGATGTTAGATTTGTGAAGCTTTGTAATTAAAACGATGGGTATAGGTATGGGAATTTTATGTGGGAATTGGGATTCATAGTTGTTGGTGTTCTGTTGGGTTTTCCCGGGGACGGGTTGTGGGATAGAGAAAAATATCGGGGTAAATTTGTTATGCAGTTTGTGTATGAAGTATGAGGTCAAATGAAATCAGAACTCACGGCCAAAGACTCCTCCGCCCACAATTAGGATATTCTGCGGCAATCCCATGCTAGAAGGGTTGATACTTTGTCTTTTGTGTTTTATGTTGTTAGGAAAAAGTTGGGTTGGGGATCGAGTTGGAGATTGGAGATCATCTCTGGGCGTCCCGATAACGGACCAGAACTTATCAAACCCCGGCCCGGTTCCCGACTGTTCTCCATCTTGACCGAAAAAGCCAAGCGACGAGGCTAGGATCCTCTCTAGAGCCGAGGAAGTATTCGGGTCTGATATCTAATTGTTCAGTCCTAAGGACAGGATATATACTTGTGTTTTCTCGTCTTGATTCGCGGAACACCCCTATCCTGCTGCTTCTACGCGCTCCTGAGATTTTTTTCTTCTTTGATATCGCGCATTGAATACACGAGCTGCGCGAAGTCAACTGTGACCAAGTCTTGCATATCCTCGCCTATTCAAATCTGGACGATCCATATAAAAGCCCCAGTGGCCCGGCCATCAAGATGAATACACAAATAACCCGCGCCCCCATACGGCTCAAATGGTCAACATCATGCAGAAATGTACAAACCAAAGCGAAAACACCTCGATCCCAACCAAGGTATGTAAACCCATATTCAATATGTAAATCTCAATCTCACACATCCCAGTCGAAGAAGGCCACCACCACAAAGGCCACAATCCTCAGAGCCAGAAACAGTCTACACGCGCCACCCAAACTACAAAGGGCCCACCATGTCACCGCGCCTAATGACATTCCTAGGAATCTCAGTCCTAGGCATAAGTTCCTACTGCGGCTTCCTCTATGCCTCATACACCCGCGAAGTAACAAAGTCACAAACTCTAACAATCCCAACGGACGTCTCAAACCGCTACAACACGAGCGCACCATCTTTCGACGCAGAAGTTGACCTTGCCGAAAAGGCAATGCGACTCGGCTCAAAGCGTAAAGATCTAATCAGTCGCGTACACGGGGACGTCCTCGAGGTAAGCTGCGGCACAGGCAGGAACCTCGAGTACTATCAGCTTGGTGAAAGGCGTGGTGTGGATTCTAATGGGCGTGCAGCGGTTTTAGGCTGTCGCTCACTTACGCTTGTTGATCTTAGTCCGCAGATGGTGCAGATTGCGGAAGAGAAGTTTAAAGCTTTGCATTTACATGGTGATGGTGATGGTGATGATGAGCTGTCTGTTGTTCCTGTTACTTTTCGGGCGCAGGATGCAGCGTCTGTTACTGTTGGTAATGGGGTTGAAGGGAGGAAGTTAAAGGCTTATGATACTATTGTGCAGACTATGGGTGTTTGTTCGATGTCTGATCCTGTGGGGACGTTGCGGCATTTAGGTTCTATTACGGAGAAGGAGAATGGGAGTATTTTGTTGTTGGAGCATGGGCGTTCGTATTATGATTGGTTGAATCGGATTTTGGATAATTTGGCGCCTGCTCATGCGGATAGGCATGGGTGTTGGTGGAATCGGGATATTGGGGCTATTGTTAGGGAGAGTGGATTGGAGGTTGTTGAGGAGAAACGGTGGCATTTTGGGACGACGTGGAGGTTTGTTTTGAGGCCAACACGGGATGGAGATCAGAAGTCTCACGATTCTTGAGATAATGTTGTTCAGTCTACTGTGAGGACTATGTGTATATTAGAAGGTTCTGTATTATAGTACTGGAGTGTTCCAACTTGAAAGTTCCGAGTCCAAGGTTGAAGGATATCAATTAATGTAAACATATATGGATGGATCTATACCTAGTGAACCACAAGGTTTTGGGGTCACTTCGCTTAATTCTGTTGTCGTGTTTCAAGCAATATTAATAGTATGTATCCATAATAGAAGTGTACGCTGCATATGAAAATCGAAATTCTAAAAAACTAGTCTCCACTATTGCATAACCCTTATTTGACATATTGCACCTGGGCAATCTCCAAGTCCGTTGCGGATAGATGAATGCGGGGCTCTGATGAAACGACCGACCAATGCGCATATAGATCTACGCATGTGAATTGCATTGCCGGGGAGGAGAGCATATCATATACATTTAGCCGAGTTGAAAAGCGTATTCCAAGTTTAAAATGTTGATTTTATCTCGCATATGTTGCCTCATTCAGGATAGATCTATCCATCTCGATACTAAATTTGTGAAGATGGAGGGTAGACCTCGGGACGTGACCTGTAGTTATGTATGGATGAATAGCCAATTACAAGAGAACTCTTATTCGGATATATTGACCAGGCAACACTAATGCAGCTGCAGAAGACACTACGATTTAGTATACTAGCAAGATCCAATTAGAGAAAGCTAAAGATGTATGTGTTGGATGGATCCTTTTAGATTTTTCATTCCCATGAAAATGGAAGGACTAATGGGGGGATCGTGCGTACTTTCCTCACTAGTCAAACGACGAGGCCGAACGGAATAAACCGTGATAGGGTGCCTACGTCTCTACCGGAATGGAGAAAGGGTGCGAAAAACAACTAATAACAACGTTGAAGAAAAGGAAAGAAGAGAGAGGGGAGCTATGCTACGTGAATATAGGAAGCCCATTCTCGGACCAATCATATGATTGGTCTGTATCCGAGAGTGGGTCAAACCAAGCAAACGTCCAAACATGCAGACATGTCCGACTGGAACCTTCTCTCTGTAGCTATACTACAGAAACGTCCTTCCAATTTGGATCAGTCGGTAGATGCGCGGTGCAGATCATCTGCAGGGGTATCTATATGTCTTGAATTTTGAATGTTAGTTGGCCGAGAGATTGGGATTGGAGGGGGTGGACATGTTAGTGCAGTTGTTGGATATACCGGCACACCGTACATATTGAGACATGATGCAAGGAATTTGATATGTATGGGATTGATGATTTACTTTGGTCACGTTTACATTTACATTTAGTGCTTAGATATACTAGTCTATGCACTATGTACGGAGTATGGAGGTCACCTGTCTCTGCAGTTGAAGATATAAATTGTATTCCTCGCATAGGTAGGTGGATTTAGTTTGAAGTAAACAATAGCAGGAAGGCTACTATAGGAAAACTCCATGACTCGGTCGGTATCTAAATATTCAAATGCCGATTTGCCACATGGAGGGGAAGAAATCAAGACTAAACGAAAGATGGCAGGTATAGAGACGCGGGGTAGTCAGATATGGCCCCATTCATATCAAGGAAATGCAATCCTGAAAAGTCTAGATCCAAAGGATGCACCCCGCCACACGAAAACGAGATTGAGATTCCATCGGACCAACCTCCAGAAATTGTTAGCGTTAGCGTATGGATTACGGTGTACGGAGTACCGACAGGCTAATATGATAGGGATCTGCACAATCCAGCCTGAGATGAAAACATTATGTAGTAATATGAAGAGTAGGCTAGGACAGTCTAAAAAATATGGCGCATAAAGCCAGCCAGCAAGATTGCAAATAGTCAAACTCAAGCATCACATACTCTGCTTAATGCAAGCTGACTGGGCGTACCACCTACCTCATCTGTGGAGATGCGGAGAATTAGCGTACATGTACATGCATATTGTACCGTAGGCTCCCCGAACCGACCCAGCCAGAGGCAAAAAAAAATAAAAATAAAGGATAAAATTCCAAAATTCCAAACTCTAGATCAGATAAATGATCTTCCCTTCGGCCGACATATCCAAACAATGGGATGATAGTAAAAACCCCAGATCGATCCATGGTTGACCTATCAGATATGGGAGGGTAACCTTCCCCAAAATGAACGATGTCATCACTTAAAACGAGTCAAACGAAGCAACAAGATTGGATCGATTCGATTTGTTTGTCTCTCGTAAACGACAACACCGAGGGGGGAAGGGATAGGCGCTGATGGAATGATTATCGCAGACTTGCATGTGCCTGTAATGCCCCTACCCGCGCCCTTGCTGCTTGCCAAGACAAGTATAGGTAAGAGCAATGATACAAACATGTACCCTAGATTGGTAGATTGGGCCTACAAGAGTGTAGCCGATCTTTACGAGAATTGCAGGAATTGAATTATTGAATTATTGAATCATAGTGGAATGAGGATCGGCTCCTTTCGTGAATATCTTTAACGTTCGTGTATACTACCTAAACCTTGACTATGTTTTGGGTGTTTTGGGTGGAGGCAGTTGGCATCATATCGACGTCGACGGATGGAGACTTAAGGGGGAAACGAAATGCGTTCCCCTCTTTATGCCATCATCACTTTTTGGTGACCCGATTCCTTTGTTTGCAGGTACCGACACGGTGGATGTGATAGATGTCTTGGAATTAGAATTTACATAAAATTTAATTTAGTATCATTTCTATTTTTTGTTTTCTTTTTTAGATTGGAGGGATAGAAAAGTCAAAGTCAAACAAAGACTGTAGAGTAAGTAGGGGACATGATGCCCCGGCGATATTCCGTGTAGGAAGGAAAAAGAGGAGGGGCGGGAGAGAGGATAACTGGGCGTACGTAGTTGGTAGCGGGTTACGAGGCAAAGAACACAGAGCATACAGGACGGGACTCCGTTAAGCTGAAGCTCTCCCGTTCTCTGTCAGGGCTGCATCATCTGGTGGCGAGGCTCCCTGTTCCCCCCGAGGCTAACTGCGTGCATCCCCTTACTAGGGCGACAATACGGAATACAAGTACCATACAATGATTCGGCCGGGGATCCACTTACTACAGTGCAGTGGAGATAGTGACCCTCCCAAACGGCGACGCTAGGGATCTTTTTTGGGAACCGGTGTTTTCGACCGGAGGTCTCGGGTTGTCTTGCTCGCGTGCACGGGAAAGATTGGAGAAAGCCATCAAAACAGTTTCAAGACCGTCAATCAGAAACCAGGAAGCAGAAGAAAAATCATGATAGATCTATTCAGCCGAGAGGAGAGGTCGATCTTTTCTCTGCACATACTTTCGACGCTAAAGTAGACAAGGAGCAGCGGTCAAGATGCTACAAGACGACTGGTCACCTAGCAACCAATTTTATTGACAGATCGAATGCATCTGCAGACAGGAACAGATTTGGGATGCATCCATGCACGAACGGTGCATGGTCGGTCTCTCTCATTTGGACAGCACCAATCAGGAACCCGGAAGAGGGTATTATTGTTCCGGACAGAGCAAGTCAGGGCAGTTCTCAGTGGTCGGGGATCGATGTTTAAACGGAGCTGATGGAGACCGAACTGGAGCACATTTTATGGACCTATGGAAAGACAAGGTCCATTTTGGGTGTTGGGACACATGGCTTAGTGTCGTTCTCACTCCACTAGACTCCATCGGTGTTGGTGTTATTTGGTGGATTTTGCCTCTCATCGGTATGCACTATGGCCCAGGAAGGAATGGAGCGGCTTGCTTGGCTCGATGAAGTAGATCCACTCACCGCCTGGAATTTGAAGGCGGAAAAATGTTTTTTCTTTTTCTTTTTTTTTGTCGTATGTCGCATCCCTGCATGGGTCAAATGTTCATCTTTTTCCGGGGCGGTGTAGTAGTTGCATTTGGGTAGCAATAATATATTTGAAATCCCAGAAACGGCGTGTATTTTGGTATATTCAGTATAGTTCATATTTTTATGAGGAGAGGCAAAAAGAAGTGCAGAGCAAGTAGAAGCTGTTCCAGCTCCGAACAGCCGGAAAATCTCGATCGGCACCGCGGTTCACTCTAGGCAGAGCAGTCCATGCCGTAACGAAAATCAGAAGAATGGATTCCCCCCAGCCAATCAGCGTCACTTGAATTCGGGACAGTATTGGTAATTACGGGAATGTGACAGAATAATATGGGAAAAGTGAGGAAAAAAGGAGGAAAAATTAGGGAAAAATTAAAATGTTAGAGAGAAAAAAGCAAAAATAGGAAATGGAAATGGAAAAGGAAAAAAAAAAAAAAAAAAAGTGGAAATAAGGAGAATCCACAGTTTCCATCCAAAGAGAGATTCCTCAGGTAATTATTCGCCTTCCAACTGGAAGCTCAAGTCGCATCTGCCTCCCTCTCGTCCTTTCCCCCTTTACCAACATCCTCGAGAGTCCCCTCCGAGTGAATTAGTCTGTGTTTTTTGTCTAAGTTTTTGAATATTCTCTATTTGTATTCTTTCTTCTTTCCACTCTTTCTCTCCTTTCAACTTTTCCCCCCTCCTTTGTTCTTCCCGACCATCTACATCACAATGCCGTACAATACCCGTCGCAAATCACTATCCCTCCCCTCGTTAGGCATCCATCTCCCCAACTCGTCACGTCGCTCTCCCTCCATCTCAAAAGGCGCATCCGAGGATCAACACCCTGCCAAAAAAGTGAAGCGATCGCATACTTCATTATCACCGGAGCCTTCAACGAAAAAGGGATCACTCGTGCGCGCCGGCCGGAACGGAGCCTTCGAGCAGACACCTCCCCCCCTCACCTTTGGATGGCGGTCTGACAAGGAAAATCGATACCGAGGGTATCAATGATGATATCGTCGTGGCCGTGATCGATCAGTTGGAGAAGACTGGGAATCGTCCCCATTTAGTGAAGGAGCTAGCCGCGGTTTTGGTTTCGCTGAATGCGACTGTCGCAAAGTAAGAAGATCCCCCCTCACCCCCCAACCTTGGCCCCGGCCTCATCCTTTGAAATCCTCTTTATTTTCCAGCTGCTAAAATTCGATGGTAATAGTTCCGCAAACCCCGCTGCGCTCCTGTCTTCCCGACTCGCAGCTTACATGAAGCGTCCTTGGACAGCTCTTGCGCCATGCCCCATGGCCAAGGAACTTATCTTAATCCACCCACGCAAAGTCTACTATTATCTGACGACTTGCCCCCGTCAACCTACCCCGGAGAATGATGATCTAATCGGCATCGATGGAAAGAACTTAACTCCTAGCGTCTCTAGCCTGGACCAAGATGAGGATGATATGATTTCGCGACAGCGCAGCCCAAGCCCCGAAGTGGATCTGTCATCGCCAGACTTTGAAGAAGGAGAAAATGTCGATTTGGATGGTTCCGACTGCGGCACTCCCACTGATCAGTTCCCCGACCATACTAGCCATAAGCGCTTAATGCACTCAAATCGTGCGGCCTCCCCGCCCCTGGAGGGCGATGAGAAGGAATTCACTCAGACCGCCAGCGCCGTGCGTGAGCGTGCTTCGGAAGAAAAGGCCAGCCGTGAACAGTCTGCCGAACGCGGAATTTCAGTCTTGTCAGAGAGTCTCAGCGCCATGGATGAGGATAAGAATAATGATTCGCCTATGAACGGTGGATCTATCACACCCTCCATCCACGGCGAAGAAGAGTTTAATGATTATTTCTCTCACGTGGTAGACAATGAGTCTCGCGATCTGGATGAGGCCGCCGCCGCTACCCTTTTCGGCACCTCACCTTCTCCCTCTCTCACCTCTGTCGCGTCGTCTGTCTCGTCTGGAACGAGCGCGGTCAGCGATAGTGGTCTTGATGTTGATGAGCAGGTCGACACTCTGCCAACTACTCCACAAATCAGCCTTCCCGCTGATCCGGATGTTGCCCCTGTCTCAACTCTGAAGCGATCTCTAGATATGCTGAACAGCGGTTTCCCAGATGTTGATTTTAAGATGTCTGATCTGACAGAGTCACACGAGAAGCTCAGTATTGGCCCTCGCCACTTCGCTAATTTGGACTCTGAACCTGTCTTCGATTCCTGGAGAGAGTTGCAAAACCCCGAGACTGTCGAGGTAGACGAGCTTGACGAAATGTTTGGCGAAATCTAAACATTTCCGAGGACCCCTGCCATGACATGACCGACCCGCTTTCTCCTCTCTTCACTATCGCTTCCTGTCTTTTGAAACTCCACTTCTTTTCTCTCCCCTCTCGCTTGCCTGAGAGCCACTCTTGTTATACCCCCTTATCACCTTTAAATCCTTGTACATGTCGGCTTTCACCACCTCGCCGTGATCTTACTCCTCTTTTTTTCTAATCTTATTCTTGTACATATACACATCTGCTATTGTTGTTGGGAAATTTGATATCTTGCCCTGGATGGGTAGATGGGAGACTAGGATTTATGCGAAATCTTTATTGATTAAGAGAAGGACAAAAAAGCGAGATGGTTTTTCCCCTGCTATCTATTTCCTGTATGCTAAGGCGTCGACGCAAATCTATGAAACAATTTATATTATCGAGAAAACCTACCAGAATTTATGATCTCATTATTGCAATTTGTAGCATCCAGATGCCGCATATATGCCGACTTCAATATCATCAACGGGATGCATCGACTACGGGAGTTTAGGGGGTTTGAGCAATGGAGGTAAGACCGCCTTAAAACGAGGGGGGATTTATGCAACCTAAATAGTTTTACATTTCAAAATGTTTTATTAAAGGGTTTTAAGCTGCTCGCCAGTCAGTCAGAAGTATAGTAGGTGACCACAAACTTCGCAGATGCGACTCTCGTGGATTTCTGACGGTCTATTTTTAAAGGTAGAAAGTAACTGCATTTTTCATATAATGTTTACTTTTTACATAACCTATTTTTACAATATGAGAAGGGTATCACGGTCCTATATCCTCTATACATTCCCCATTGCTGTTGTAATACTCACCAGAGCATGATTGTGCAGCACAATATTTCTGAGCCATGCAGGAGGGCGATCTTTCTCAAGTGCCATGGCAATAGTCCAGATAGCGCGACCTGACCTATCCAGGGGATGGTATAGCGGTTCTTTCTGGGAAGATGGATAGTAAACATCTGCAGCCTGAGTAAGTTGCGCGAGGAAAGCATTGAGTTTTGTCCAGCGATCTCGCTCCTTATAATACATCCTTGGGTTAAATGGATCTGCATGCGTTAGCATTTTGACCATTAGAAATGAATTGGAGGATGAATCAATCACCTTCGTGAGCGCCACCAAACTCTTCCCATTCCTCAAATTCCGTGTACCCAAACGACGGTAACTCTGTCCAGAAGATATGACCTTGAGCATCCAGAGGTTCATTTGTAGATGGGTAGATTGCAACTTGCTTCTGGAGATGATACATGAACTCGACAAGCTTTGAGTGCTTGGATGGCTCCAGGCGTTGAGCGAGCTCCACTGTGGCACAAGCGACATTGTAGTCTGGGGTCCCGAATTTGTTCCAATCCTCCGGACCATAGATAGACAATTGATCCATGGTTAGTTTGAGTAGGTGAAAGAATGCATCTTGCATGGTGATCTCTTCGTTTACGACTTTGTCAAGGAGTTTGAATTCGTCTGACTTTTCAAATTCCTGAATGAAGTCTTCTTTGGTCATAGTGAGGGTGTATTAAACAAAGTAGGTGTGAATCGGTTGAGAAGATGATCCAGCAAGAAGAAATCTGGCTTAAGTAAGAAAAATTATTGCACAGCCTTGCGCGACATGATCGCGCGGGCCTTAGATACCAATATGGACTCGACTTGCGTAGACCGACGTGCAGCCGCCATCGCGTTAAATACCACATTTGGCAAACATGGTGCCTTGTTACTTACTTTCAGCCTCATCACTGGGGTGACTATTTTATTTTGCCTATAGAGCATTTTAATGTTGGCAGAAAGTAGAAAGGTGACGCCGGAGATAAAGAGTACTTCAGGATGAGATCTGAGGCCCTAGACTACCTTTATATCTTTTCCAAGTTGATGGCGTTGATGCGTGGTGAATACTTCAAATGTTCAAATGTTCAAATGTTGGAAATGTTACTCATGCAAGGGCGCTAACCCCAATCCGGTTAGTGTTATATTTGATGCGCCAACGCCAGCGCTAGGACTTTTCGCCGTCCACCCCACTTGCTCCGTATATCTTGATTTGCCCATCGCAACAACGCCGCCATTACTATTAACCTCCCCATCGTTGAATAGTATTGCTCGCTATCAAAGCTTATACAAATGGATTCAACCGCTCCATAGAACATCATCGCCGCCCGTGCGATCTACTTGGCCACCAAATCGCATCGCGTTGCACTACGCCCCTCACCAATAAATTGTACCCTAAAACCGTTGCAGCGCACTTCAACCGCCTAAACCACAATAATGACGATGGAGGATCCGCCTAAGATTCAGCCAGGAAATGGTGTTGCTGCCCAGGCCGAAATTCGATCTCAACTTCCCGCCCGTCCCTCGCTCGCTCCTTCTACCGCACCTTCCGCCACCGAGACGGCGTCGACGATCGGAGGAGGAAATTCAGTCGCAGAATCGAGGGCTCCTTCAAATGCTAAAGTTGCCATTCCACGCAGCAGAGGAGGAATCGCCCCGCGATATAACCGTCGGGTGCCTCGGGCTTGCGAATCCTGTCGCCAGCGCAAGACGAAGTGCAGTGGCGATACACCTATTTGTCGCCAGTGTCGTGAGTTAAGGGTGACATGTAACTATCCTGTTGGTTGGAAGGAAAGGACGAAAAAGTAGGGCCCTTTGCGATACCGATTGTTGTCTGCTTCTTGGAACCGATACTAAATTGTGATTTTGAAATTTGCAGGCAGGTTGACAAACTTACGGAGAAAGCCCATGACTATGAAGCCCTGTTGAAAGACTTGGGAAGTATTGTGGAGACTCGCACTGCAGACCGGATCAAAAGCTTGCTGGACAAGGTACGTTGATTTCTTGCCGAAAATTGGCATGTCAAAGACTTACGCTAACATAACTCTAGCATGGTTTGGATGTGGAGTACTCATCAAACAGCAATCCGTCTCACTCCGTTACGCCCCAGGATGATATTGTAGAACCAGACGAGCTGAGCTCACCATCATCGATTGGCTCGCTTGAAGCGATCGATCGAGTGCAAGAGGATCTAAATCGAAACGAAAATTCTCGAGCCACGGGGTATATGGGGAAGAATTCCGAGGTGACCTGGATGCAACGGCTCCAGAGAGAAGCAGAACACCGATCACAGGGATTACCGGGATCTCTAGAGCCAGGACAAAGCAAAAGACAAGATGACGACCTTGCCCTCCACGCCGTCAACTACCATTTGGATGACTTGGATATCTCCGTCCCTGGCCCGATCGAGATGTATGCTGTGCCATCTCGGGAGCTAGCTGACCACTACTTTGAAGATTACTTACGGACTGTTCACCCATTCTTTCCGATAATTAATCAGCCTCTATTTACTGCACAGTATAAGACGTTCTTTGACAGTAACGCACAGCCTGGTGACAAATGGCTTGCCATCTTGAACATGATCTTTGCCATCGGATCCAAGCACTGCCATCTCATTGAAGCACCATGGGCTGGGGATGACAAAGACCACTTGATGTTTCTGACTCGAGCCAGGTTCCTCAGTATGAATGGTGATGTCTTATTCAGTCATCCTGATCTCCAGCAGGTCCAGGTTGAAGGCTTGATTGCCTTCTACCTGCTTTCCTCGGATCAAATCAACCGGTAAGTGACTCAGACAAAGCGAAAAGCGAAAAGAAACCTCATTGACGTTTATCTGTCTAGGGCATGGAAAATTTCCGCACTGGCTATTCGGTCTGCCATTACCCTAGGTATCAATATGAAGAATAGCAGCCCCACGACGCCAAATATCTCCAAAGAGGCTCGGTACCGTGTGTGGTGGTGTCTCTACACCTTCGAACATCTGTTGGGTATCATGACTGGCCGAGCCACTTGTATTCTGGATGGAGTTTGCACCACACCTTTGCCGCTTCCGTTCGAAGAGGACACACTCACAGAGCCAGCTGCTGCTGAATTATTAAACAATTCAGTAGTCCGGGATGAACGCATCAACAAAGTGATGGCGAGTGCTTGGGTTCGACACATGCCCCTCAACCCCACTGGTGGGAAAGAACCCACCGACGCAGCCCGTTTTCGGGACAATTCGTGGGTGAGAAGCTTACCCGCCAGCTCCGGCCTTTGCCACCTCTACTATTGCGACTTGGCCGTAGTTGTTCAGGAAATCGTCAATAAAGTGTACTCGGTGGATTGTGTGATGGTCCCCTGGGCTCACATTGAGAATCGAATTGGCGAATTGAGGTCTCGTATCGACCTTTGGTATCATAGTCTTCCAGACACACTCGACTTTACCAAGAAGGAGGATGAAGGTCCCGACAGACTTCGTTATAAGTTAGCTCTTGCATTTCACTACTACAGTGCGCGTATCACATTGGGACGGCCTTGCCTCTGCCGGCGCGATGCGCAGAAGAAGAGTCCTTCTGAGCGCTCCACCTTCAGCCACGACATGGCAGAGCTAACTCTGGAGTCTGCCAATCTCATGCTCGATCTCATCCCCGATGAGCCTAATGGTATTCAACTCTACGAAATTTCCCCGTGGTGGTGTATTCTACACTATCTCATGCAAGCAGCGACTGTTCTCCTCCTGGAGTTGTCCTTCGGTTGTGTTCACAAGCCAGAGAACGAAAAGCTCTTCATCGTTCTAGCCAAAAAGGCAATCCGATGGCTTTTCTCCATGTCCGAGCATAGCATTGCTTCTCGGCGTGCCTGGCAACTATGTGATGTTAGTCTCCGCCGCTTAGCTACTGGCATGAAGTTCGATGTCAGCGATATGCCTGAGCACACTTATCAGGCTGCTCCTACCTCCACCCTCTCAATTGAACAGCCACACGAGGCCGTACAAAACATTACACCCTCTGCAACGGGCCTCTGGAATCCACTGCTGGAAGACCTGTCATTAGCTGGCCAAGACCCCGAGTTTGGCACAGATCATTATTATAACAGTTACCCAAGTTTTTCGGATGTTCCAACGTCAGACCCCATGGCCGCTATCAATGACTCTCAAATGACGGACGATCTGTATTTCCCATATGATCCCATCAGCGGTGAATTCATCCGCTCGTTCTTCCCATACTCGAATGAAGAACAGAACTGGAACCAGACTTGATCTCCAAAAATCGATTATTAAGTTCTTGGACTCAGGAAATATTCGCTACGAGCTTTATTCTTTTCACTTTTCTTTCCATTTACTCGCCTTTTAACTCATTTTTAACTTCCCATTTAGTGGTTAATTCACTCAATTGGCCCGACCCGGAGAGTATAAGTTGTGCCTCTAATATCCTCTCTTCTCCTACTTTCGCTCAATAACAGATCATCAATCGCCATGTTATGTTATGGCCTTTTTTGATCTCCCTTTCTCCTCGATATTTTACAGCTCTATATTAAAAAGGCGAGCATTTTATTGGATGATGTATTGAAGTCTTGGGCGGGCAGTTATTTTTGTGTTTGGAATATGCATAAAACCAGGAACGTTATGGATATCATGAATGCGGATTTGGGTTTGGCGTTTGTTTGTATATCCTTTCCCCCGCACTGTGACATTGTTTTCTAGGCGGTTGGGACTCAGATATTTGGAGTTGATGGTTTGTAGTTCCTACTTCTTTCATTGCCCGATACCCTTTGGGGATCTCAAGACTGGTCTGACGACGGGCAATTGTATATATTTTCTATGTATTTATTATTACTTTGTTGTACCATTGCGGCCATGCTTAGTTTCCATGGAGATTTAGATCATAACTGATATCATGTTCAATGTATACTTTCTATTTCACTTGGGTAGTTCGTATGTCTAGATGTCTATGTGCGTGACGACCCCATAAAGCAGGGGAGAGCAAACAAGAGGAAAGAAACCAAAATGATAATACATCATGTGAAGGGTTGAAAGGAAAAGGGGTATACTATTTACACTGTTGGACCAATATTCCAGAAAGAAATTATTATACATAGTCTTCTTGACTCGTTGATCGCGTTCTGATCAACCCATAGGTGTCGAGGCGGCAGAAATTATGAATCCGATTTTTTCGAATGCATCTCTTTTATATGAGCATCCATCCAGGGTCCATCTTGGATCTCTTTAAAGCGATCTCTGTATCGCTTTGCCTTGACAGGAGTGAGCACGCCGCGATAGCGCAGGCGCCTCAAGTGGCCAGGGACCTCGAATTCGATTTGTTCTTCAGGCATCCCGGCGCGTAGGAAAAGACGAACGCACAAATCAAGATTCGCCTCTGCAGGCGAAAAGGGAGGAAGACCACCCTTTTGGGTTTGATGTTCGAGTATTCGCTTGGGAACCCCGAGTTTGTATCCGTCTTTATGAGATTTCGATGGGGTGGAGGATTCAGTGGGTGGTGACGAGGATGAAGAGGTTTCTGGCGTTTTCTCATCGGCTGGTTCGGGTTTATGTTCATTTTGTTCTAGGCCCCGTTCAACTCTGTACTCTTCAAGTGCGGCTCGGGAAAGAATGCGGTAGGTGTTCAAGTTGGGAATAACTGCTTTCTCCATGGTATGTTGGTGCCATTTAGGATTGTATGAGGGATCATTCTGTTCCCAATCACGTTCAGCGAATGCTTGAAGTCGAGTGACGCCTCCTTCTTTCTGGCGCCAGGACTCCGGTGTTCCAGGGGCTCGACACCATTTGAAGAGGAAGTTTTTGCTGAATTCGAAACTGCGAACTTGAACAATTGCGGAGAGGAGAGTGTGGAATGAGACAACAGGAATGTATTGCAACTTGTCGCGGCTTTTAAATTTGCGCATGGACTTTCTTGATGCAACGTCCGCCAGCTGTCCAGGTACCGAGAGGAAAATGGATCTGACTCGCTCAAGGACTCTTTCCTGGAAATCGGTGACTCGGGCGTTCCTGCTCCGAGGTGTATTGAATTCGCCGTCGAAGAAACGATTGAGAAGGTCAGTCGCGCAGGAGAGGCTCTGCTTCAAGCGGTCTTGGACTTCTGTTGGGGCATTACTGGATCGGCTTCGCTTGAGAGCATCTTCAAGTTTGACTATCTTGGCACCGAGAGCCATTATATTGCTAAAGCCCCAGGACCTCAATCTGTAATCACGTAGGTATTTGAATGCCAGGATTGAGCGCTCCCAGTCACCAAAAGAAATATGGAGGTTGGCCATTGCTTTGAGTGCATTCACTCCAAGTGGCATTTCGAGGGATTTGACCACACTTTGGCTCAATTCTTTGTTTTGTGTGGCTGCAGCAAAACGAAGAATTGATGGGGCTAAAATTTGTCGACCATATGCAGCAGGTGGGATTGAAGGGCCATCCACATCGTCGTTGAAAAGTAGCCAGTTACCAAAAGCATCTGCACGAGTAGCCGTGGCTAGATCGAGCAGGTCGGCCAAAGTTGAAGGTGAAACTTGGGGGAGCGACGACTGCGTTAATTGAGACATGTCTAATCTCTGCGAATCAAAGAATGGCACATCGATCGATGGGGATTGACTGAGATGCTCAAAAAAGGCTTTGATGTGGTGGGCCTTGCTAGCATCGACGATATTTTGAAGCCACGCGTATTGAATAAAGGCAGTGCTAGCCTGACCTTTGTAGCTGTAGCCCTTGACGTTGTATTCCACTAGACCTGATAAGGCTGCTGTCTCGTCATATAGCTGTGCTCTTGTCATATTTTCTAATTCTTTCATTGAGGGGACCGCACTGTTTTCCCATGGGGGAACAAGACACTGAGTTGATCGTAAGACCTTTTCAAAGGAGCTTGGATCTTCGCGGGGAAGCAAGCAGCCAGATTCTATAATCCGAACAATGTTCTCAGTAGCCACTTTGTTTGTAGGGCGAAGTTCGTCCTCGGGGCCTGGTGGGTCAAGCAAAGCGGTTAGAGGAGCCGAGAACTTCAGCAGATCGGAAGGTGAGGATCCATGAAATCCAATTCCATTATAAGCATCATTGGCGAGCCCAGTTCGTAGACTTGAAAGCACTTCAGAACTGATGGTTCTCTGGCCGAGTCCATTAAAAGGTGGCTTCTTTGCACCCTTGAACGTGGCAATGGGGTTTTCTTGGCCCGGTCGACGCCATGACTTTTCCGTGCTAATGTTTGTTTGCCGCACAACATCGAGGGCGTCCAAAAACGGCTCCCAACTCTCGACATTCCAAGACAGACGGTCCTTTCTCCTGCTCATTTGATCCACCAACCAGGCACCTTGTTTATTGAAGCCATGCTCTACACAGCACCAAAGGATGAGCTCAAACCAGATCTCAGGACCCAATTCTCGAACCCCAACCTTGAAGGGAAGAAAAGGGGGATCTTCTCCAGCTTCGGTAGCCGCGGAGGCAAGGGCAGACTCATGTTCTAACCATGCCGCATCAGAAAGAACGCTCATAATATGACTTGATAACATATGCATCCCAGGCGGACGCATCGACAGTTGATTAATTTTGCTATCCGGGGACTGGTAAACCCTATCAGAGATCAAATCCAAATGGTGCAAACGAGCAAGTGAGCGATAGACGTAGGGCATTGCAGCTTCGGCTTCCGCAGCTGGCCGGTCTGCAGCTTCCAATACTAATGACCCAAGGCTAACTAATGTTTCCGCCAAAAATGTGTCGGCGAAATTACGCACAGCCGGGCGCTGTCCTGTGATTTTTGAAAGGGAGGTGTTTTCGGAAGGCGGGCATGTCGGGATAACTTCGCGTTTGACGATGAGATCATCTCGACTCTTGCTCGTCAGCTCATGGAGGGACATCCCAGTATCTAACCAGGAGAGGCTGGGGGCTATTCGTCGAGGAGTCATGTGCGGAATAAGAAGCTCGTATGTGTCGATGAGTGTACTCAGAATATTGTACACGTATGGCCATTGCTTCTGATAAAATCCCAGAAGATTGAGAATTTGAAGACCCGGGCCCATCCGTGCGTTATGCAATATTCCCTTTAACCCATGACCTCCATCTAGAGCTTTTGTATAGTCCAAAAGCGAAGTCGGACGCTCAAGTTGTTCCAAGGCAGCCTTGCCCTGTTTTGCGGTTCTTAAACATTTCGCTACATGAGGTGCCCATGCATAAATACTCCTGCCTTTGTATGCATAGAGGGGAGGCGGTGGTAGCGAGTTGTATGATAATATAAGCGCGTTCTCTTCGGCTGCAATGCCCTCTTCCGTCTTCGTTGGCCGCGCTTGGGAGTGGGATAACTTCGGGTATGAAAAGGCGGAATGGCGTATATATGGCGTTACTGACCTGCGGCCGGTTCGCAGGAGGCCGCCGGGCCACAAACACCTTCTCATGACACGGCGACAAGCTTGGTGACGAGCTTGGTGGAAGGCGCCTGCGGAGGATTCACGGACTCGATGGGATCGGGTGTGGTGTGGCACATTTCGGATGGCACATGAACCAGGTATGTCGCGGATATTATTCAGACCGGGTGTCTTGTGCGTATCAATTGGTAGTACCCGTGTACCCGTCACGACGGGATTGTTGAAAGAATACTGGAAAGTTTTCAAGGGAAACAAGTCGCTGGAAATTTGAAGCCAAAAACTGGATGAGTCAGCATACATGCACCGTAGCCAATCGGAGCGGCCACATTTACTTCGATCGTCCATGCCAGTTGGGGGGATTGAGAGGCAAGAAGAAAAGGGAATCTGGGCATTTATTGTATGTGAATAAGACGTAAATATATTTTATGAAGCCAGTCTTGGTCTAAATGGAGGTGCATCGTTGTGTTGTTCGTCTGTGACCATAAGGTGCGACAGGGCGACTACCGCTTCCTACGAAGAAACTCAATGCAAATGGCAACAGGGCGTTACCATGTATCCGAGAAAATACCACATATGTATATAGTAATAAGTAGTACTATAGCTGAATATTTCACGATCAAGAGTTTGATTTGTGTGGATACGGTGTCGGTCTATATACTTTTCTCAACTGAACCAGCAGCCACGGAAACACAACAACCTTTCTCAACCACACAAGGCAACGAGAATGCCATCAACGAGTACAAGGTAGTTTCAGAATCTAAGCTAAAACGGCAGGGAACTGACGAGCATGAACACGCTGGGCGTCCTCACCCTGGGAGTTGGGCTCAGCATTAGGAGTGGGACCCGCAGGCACGGTCACGAAGCTGGATGGGCTACCACCGCCGAAGCCACCAGTTGGCTGGGGACCTCCAGAAGGAGAAGGACCGCCCCGACCACCACCGAAGCCTCCGGAGGGGTTATCACTACCCGAGGGACGGGGTCCAGGACGACCAGAAGGGTGGCCGGAGCCGTGACCGTGACCGCCATGACCACCATAGCCATCACCTCCTGCACTACCAGATGTGAAAGTGCCGGTGGATTGGGAGCCAGAGGGAAACTGGGAAGTTGGAGTAGCATCCTTGTTGTTGCCGAACTGTAAAATTGTTAGTTCAGTGTTCAAGAAGGATATTATAGACGAAGCAAAGCGCCGCATACTCCAGGAAGGTTCCAGGCCACAGCATTAGGAGCCATGAAGAGGGCGGCAGCAAGGCCGAAAGCAACGTTGAACTTCATAGTATTGAAATGTGTGTTGTGATATGGAAAAAACAACGAAAGTGTTTGCAGACAAAAAGTCAAATATATTGGATGGTAAAGAATGGATATGTTGAGTGTCAAACTCTGAATGATCTGAAATTTTATTGCGAAGGAAGGAAGCGCGCAGCACTCTGATCAAAGGACTATATTGCGAAGAGCTCGAGCAGCTCTTTATACCCCGTCCATAGATGTACATGGGAATGGCTGTCTTCTGTCAAGTGGACTCTAGCTGGTTCGGGCTGTCCGAAACATCTAGACCAGGCATGCAATACCGAGAACGGTGGAGATCAGCGTTCTGAGACTGCCGATAATGGATACTCATGATTGTCATCGGTTATAAAGATGTCGAATCAAAGGTTATTATGGCAAAGGTTGTGCCGACGAAGCCCTAGGACCCACGGCAACGACCATATACTGATGTGGAGCCGAGACTTGTACGGAGTAGCCAAGGGGCGCAAGTGCACAGGTGCAGGATGTACGCCACCAGGGGCAATGAAATCCCGAAGCCCTGACAAGTCACCAATCAGGAAAGTAACTTGAATAAGGTGAAAGTTGAGCGACTTTATTCAGGTGGGTGGTCAACGTGAAACGGACAAGTCACAGGGACGCTCCACAGGGGCTTACACGTCGTCTGCCGATCAATGCGCCGCTTGTGAGATGACGGGATCGCAAATTCCCCAACGAGATTGGCCAATTCAAAGGACCCCTGTGGTAAAATAGAAAGAAATAGAGGACCATGGGCGGCAAGCATAGCGTGTGCCAATATCATTGGGCATGGGCTGGACTAAGCTGGATATGCTCATCGTCGAATAGTCCAGCGCCACTCAGGGTCTCATACTTACTCTGCGACATCACGATCCCTCGATTGCGCGTTCTATGCCTCGAAAATAGTAAAATTGCCTAAATTTAATTATAGAATAGATGAGAAGAAAAGAGAAATGTCATAAACTGAAAAGGGGTATTGTACATCAAATATCATTGTAGGGGTCTCTCAATTAACATGATACCAAATAAACACACAACTCCATACAGGAATCTCATCACATCATGACAGCAGAAAAGAATGGAATACATCATATGGACACTTGGGTACCTCATAATTCTTCCTCCTCTGGTTCCATTTCGCCTCCTAACTCCTGCTCTACCTCTTCAACCACAAAGCTCTCATAGTTTTCTAGGCTCTTCTGAACGTGAAGCTTGAATTGGATGACATCGTTGAGCATGGTTTCCACTTTAGTGTGTAATTCCTCTCGAAGTGCATTGGCCCGTAAGGTGAGTTGTTCATGTTCAATATTGGTATTCATCTCGCGCTGTTCCATCAATTGGACACTTTCACTAAGGGTGGCGCGCATCTTGGCAAGCTCCTTTTCCATTTTCTCAATTTGAGCGTCAGAAGCAAGTTTCTGAGTGGTAGTAATTTCCTTGGTTTGTTCGAACTCCGCTTCTGCTGCCCGGCGTCGGTGTTCCAATGCCTCGACTTCACTTCGCTTCTCGTCCATCGCCTCCTTAATGTTATCAAGTAGATTGCGGCGCTCCAGGTCATCGTCGATCCCTCTTTTCCGTCGCTCGTTGATTTCCTTACGGAGAGATTGTAGGTTGTTGCGCACAAAGCCTCGGAGGTCGAGATTTAGTAGATGTGCCGGGTGATATCCAACGAAAGGTTCTGCTAATAGGCGATCACCCTCGGACGGAATTCGGTTGGGTCCACCACCAATCTGGCTGGTAGCAAAGTTGTTTTCGTTGACAATCAATTGTAGTTCGAACTCTTGACCCTTAGCGTTTACCGCGGAAGAGGGAATCAAGCTGGCTTGATAGCCAAGAGTATTGTAGGTCTTGACAATTTGTTCCAAGTCTTCCAGCTTTTGGCTGGCTTCCGACTCTTTCTCCATGACCCGCGCATGCGCCTCTTCCTGGCGAGCCATTGTATCTTCAAGACTCTTTTGAAGACGCTCGCGTTCGGAGTTCATGCGATCAATATCTTGAATGGTGATGCCCTGTTGATCCACACTAGCTTGGAGATCAACGCGCTCAGCCTCGACTGTTTGAAGGTCGTCATCAGTTTTCTGGAGTTCGGCGTCGAGAATTTTGATGCGAGTCTCATATTTGTCAATCTTTCCCTTAACGTTCTGATTATAATCTTCAAATTTCCTCTTGTCGTCTTCCAAGATTCGAAAGTGCTTATCTAGCTTAGCCATGTCGGGCGCGTTCCTCTCCATTTCTTCGATCTGTTCCCTAAGGGCTCGGTTTTCTGTTTCAAGCGCCTTCATTTCCTGTACAAAACGCTCATTGCCACGGGCAAATTCTTGCGACATATTTTCAATGTGCGGGACCAATCGCTGCTCTGCCGTCTCATCGTCCTCGTCCTCACCACCCTGAAGCCAGTCGTGATAGGCCTCAGTAAGAAAACGAAAGATAATCCGATCACCTGTAACATCAACACCAACCTCTGCGCTAGCCTCGTCGTATTGTCCCTGTACATAGCCCTCCATCATCTGTGCCAACTGCATCAACCAATGTAGCATACCAAGGAATGTTGACCAATTCTGGCCACCGACGGCTGCAATTTGTGACTTGGTAATGCCCTTTTCATAAGGATAACGCAACTGCTTAAGGATAGGGGGCACTTCGGAATCCATGGCTTTTTGAAATTTGTACCCCGGGTCAATACGATGGTACAGCCACTGGAAGATGTAGTTGAAATCTTTTTGGGTCGGTGAACGGAGGGTATTCTGACCCAAAGAATGTTTCATCTCCAACTCAAACTGATTATTAGTCAAGTACTCTAACAACTCGTGTCCAATGCGCGCTTGGAAAGTCCGATCTCGAAGCGGTCGGGGGTCTCGCGGGACACCCGCCACGGCAGGTACTTGATTGAAAAAAGACTGGTGGCCATGGGGTCCCCCCGTGGACGGTCGGGAGAAGACACTGCTTCGGCGCTGTAAACTTTGTGACGCGGGATTCGATGGAAGAGAGCCAGGCGCAAAGCTTTGTCGACCCGCACTAGCCCCATGGAACAAGTTGGTCGACATAGAACGGCGAACGGACGAAAGGCCAGCATCGGCACCTAGTGGCCCCCCAGAGGAAGCACGAGCGAAGTTCGGCTGCTGAGGCCTGCTAGCTGAGTTCAACAGGGAGGTTCGGCGGGCATTCTGTGACGTTAACGGGGGATTATTGTAACCGACGGAGCTCGTGCGCTTCAGAGCAGATGAGGGCTGTGGGAGAGCAGAATAGTTATGGACACTTCCCAAAGTCTTCAAGCCAATTGTTAGCATCCCATTTGCCCACGCGTTAATTAGCAAAGCAATTCATACCTCTCGAGGACCCGGGCGCCTGACACTAAACAATCCAGTATCTTGCGACATTATGATCACAAAGGCCGCTAAAGCGGCGCGTCAAGTCGCAATAAATCAACAAGTTGAACAAATTAAACAATATTTGAATTCTAGCGATTGTAAAACCGGAACACCCAAATTGCTTGTGGTGGAGGGGGAATTGTTATCATGCAGGACGGTCGGGCGAACAAATGTAAACAAGAAGCGGGTCACGTCTGAAAAGAGAAGGCGGTACCCACCTCCTGCAAACAGTCCAAACAGGGGTACAATCACGAGACTTTCCCAAATTCGGTGTGGGGAAGCTCGGCGGTCGTGACTTCCGAGGTCCAACGGCGAATGCCGATGACGGTCGCTTTCTCCTGCTTCACTTTCCCTTCACATCTTCTTGATTGAGCAGATTCCACCCATAATGGCTCCCCGCGAGGAGCTCATTGCGTCTGCTGTATGTCTCCCTTTACTCTGCAAGCAGTCCCTAAAGCGCCGCTAACCTATGACTTCTAGGTGACCTGTACGATCAACTATGTCCATCGCGTGGCGGAGTATTGGCTAACCATGCGACAGTTCTCCAGGATCCCTCAGTGGCATCATCGCCCATTGAGAAAAGAGTCGCCTTTCTACAGTCCAAAAATCTAACACAGGAAGAAGTCGACCTTGCTTTAGCGAGAGTCGGCGAGGATCCTGCTGCAGCTGCAGCTGCCACAGGCGCATCGTCACCAGCCCCCTCTTCACAACAGGTTGCTTATCGGCCACCACCACAAGCCCCCCAGGGGTATGGCTATCCTCCATACGGCCAATGGCAAGCTCCTCCTGAGTATGCATATTATTTCGATGGTTTTTTTTTTCATTCTCGTCAATTACTAATTGTATAATAGGCCGCCCAAGCGCGACTGGCGAGACTGGTTTATCATGGCGACAGTGGTAGGAGGAGTTGGATATGGACTATACTTCGTCACCAAGGTAAGAAGCCTGCCAATCGCTGATATCTGAGGGAAATATTGTATATTGGGTGCTAACAGTATCTCAGCGTTACATTTCCCCACTGATTGCGCCGCCAACCCCTCCTCAACTAGAGCAGGATAAAGAGAAAATCGATGAGCAATTCTCCCGTGCATTTGATCTGATTGAGCAACTTTCGACCGACACTTCAGCCCTGAAGGCTGCTGAAGATGCCCGTACCGAGCGTCTCGACGCTGCTCTCAAGGATGTGGAATCCCTTGTTGTAGATTTGAAGGCTTCTTCACGTCGAAGAGACGACGAGGCTCGCCGAATCAGTGATGAAGTCAAGTCGTTGAAGGATGCCATTCCTAAGGCCCTCGAAGGTGCCCGAGAAGGGAATGAAAACCGATTGAAGGAGCTTGGAACCGAGTTGAAGAGCCTGAAGGTCCTACTGGGTAATCGCCTGGGTGGTACTGGCGCCACTTCTCCAGCTGGCAGAACTTTAGGCAGCTCGACACCCCCTCCTCCCCCATCTACTGCACCTCAGTCGACTCCTACGGATACCAACACTGTCACCCCACCTGCCCCAGCCACCACTGGCCTGCAAGCAACCGTGACTTCGCCAGAACAGGAGACTCAGCCCTCAACGAGCACACCTGCGACTCCGGCTCCAGCCACCAGCCAGAGTAGCCCGCTTTCGCAACTGAATCGCTCGGCTTCCATCCCAGCCTGGCAAATGGCCGCTGCCAACCGATCCAAGAGCTCGCAGTCAAGCCCTGCCCCAGCTGCTAGTGACAAGCCGACGGATACCACTAATGAGCAAAGCGCCCCACCCAGCTAAACTGGCATCGTCTGTTATTTCAACTTCTGTATATTTCTTCGCTAAGATGTATTTATTTCAAAAGATTTCTTTGCTTTTTTTTGCATAATATTTGGATTTGGTGAACGAATCTTAGAATGAATAATTTTGGCCCTATACAAACCTCATCTGCCTAGTTGGAATCCCTAAGCTGATAACTTTGAGCCTTTCGTACATAAATCCTACCTGTTGTATGCGCCCGATTTGATGATGAAACAGGTGGAAGCTGTGGGGCAACGGGAACCGCCTGGAGATTGGACAGTTACGCGCTGGCACTATAACCCCCCGTCAAATGAACTCTCACCACGCACATGGTAGGACAATTCTGGCACAAAATGTTTATTTTAATATTCCGATGGGGCCAAAACATTGCATTATAGATATGGTATCTATTAGCAGCCGTGGGAAACAATCTCGCACTTGAATTTCGATTCCTGGCGCTTAAGTAGGTCGCAGAAAGGCCCAAGCTTAGTATCAACACTTTCCATCTAGAACAAACAGCCCCCCTTCAAATATTAATAGTTTTCTTTCGCTTCTTCTAAATTACTGAAAGAAAATGTCAGTTTCCTATTTCAATCTAAGCTCATTTCTCAGGCACATCGATTCTTGCCGTTTGTGAGACTGAGAGAGCTTCCTCGTTGAGGTCCTTTGTATCCAGCATGGACTTCAAGGGTGATAAAAACTATGAAACCGTTTCGATTTCCTCCATCTCGACGAAGGTCAATAGTTTTACCACCCCATCAACGCCTGGATGGCGACCGACATACATACGAAGACGAGTGCTAATGGCATTCGTGATCGTCTTCTGTGGCATCATTGCAACTCTCGAAGTCCTCAACCACATCTCCTCGACAAACCAAGGACTTGCCTCATCCACCGAAAGCCGTCACTATCTTTGGACCTACGGACCAACCGCCATTCTTACTCTCATCTCTGCCTTCTGGGGTCGTGTGGAATTTCAAGCCAAACAAAGCGTACCATGGCAAGCTATGCTTCAAAAGCCCGAGACGCCGGAGAAAAGTATACTACTTGACTATATCTCTGAGATGCAACCCTTCGCAATGATTCGAGCCATTCGTAATCGGCATCATATCGTTACTTCGGGAATTAGTGGCTCGCTACTTCTGCGCCTCCTTCTCATCATCTCAACTTCTCTGTTCAGTCTTCAGGAAGTGGGAGTGAACAAGGGAAAGATTCCAATCCAAATACAGGGAAACGTGAGCAAGCTGAGTGTTTCGGACTTTTCTACCGCTTCCAATCAGCCGTTCGATGCCATCAATGGTATTCTCTTCGAAAATGTCTCCTATGAAGATGGTACCACTGCGAACTTTAGTTTCCCCACATTCTCGACATCTAGCACCTCGAACGAGTCTGTTGTCCTCGCAAACCTTACTGGTCTTGCCCCGGACCTGGAATGTGAGCCTGCGACTCTTGGGTTTAATACTTGGTCGATTGAGCGCGTTGAGTATCTCCAACAAAAACTGGTATATCCGCCACAAAACGATGTGCTCTCATCTTCCTCATGCAAAATACAAAACATTTCAACGGTTTTGGGCTTGCCAAGTTTTGGAACTCTATTGGGCACTCGAGAAACAGCCTTTGCTGCCCTATTCAAAGCAGGCCAATGCGAAGGCTCAGATGGGTCCGATGGGAAGCGCATTATACTAGCGGCAATAGAAACAAAACTAAGCAAAAAGACTACGCCAATCCCGACCAACTACACCCTTGATGGTAGCCCTGAAGGAGCAACTGAATGGCCGAAAAATATCACTGTAAACAATGCTGTGAATTTGATATGCAAGCCGATAGTATCTCTTGTGAAATTACTAGTAAAGTCCAACGCGACCGAAACATCCCCGAACATGGATATACAGACGTTTGAAGTTGAGAACACAGTACCACCTGGTCTGGAAGCATGGGATATTGCCAGCAACATAGTCTCAGAGTCCTCAATCGTAGCATCTGATGAATCATCAGCTGCGTGGACCGAGCAACCTATATCTCACTCAAATCTGTTTCAAAATACAAATGAGACACAGATGACTGTTGACTATGCTATACAATTAGGAGCTATGCTTATTGGAGAGACCAAAAACTACACTGATTTCCTTGAAAAATGTGTACTTTTGAATGCGGCTTCCAGCTATTACCGCGCAATTGGTTCCCAGCTAGTCCATCAGGGATTTATTTCTCAAGGGAAGATTGCATCTAGTGGCTTTCAAATTCTTACCGAAAATAGGGTCACCATGACCCAGTTAACACTTCGCGCGATGGAAGTTTGTCTGGCACTTGCTATTATATTTGCTATAAATATGATTGTGTTTGCTCCACGGACTGAGTTATCTCCCTACAACCCAACGTCTATTTCGGCGGCAGCTGCAATCATGTCGAGCAGCAAGGTGCTTCGCAAAACTCTTCGTGGAAGCAGCTCCAAGCCTCTAGAGGCCATAACCACCCTTTTGGAAGGAAAGCTCTACCATACGGAGTTGGCTCCAGGGGGCTTCTCAATTGCTGCCAGGGCCAACAATACCGAGAAGAATGCGAAGCATACCGACATTGAGATCGATCCTAAAAGGAAGCTTCACTGGAGTCCTTTCCCAACGTTTATTTTTCGTGTCCTTTTATTCATTGTGATAGCACTTTTGATAGCTGTCTTGGAGATTGTTCTATATGTGTCCGATGCAAACGATGGACTGGGAGACATATCTTCCAGTAGTGGAACTGTACACTATACATGGACCATACTTCCTGCTCTGATGATGGTCCTTATCGGTGTTCTTTTTGGCAGCATAGATTCTAACACTCGGTGCTTGGCGCCATACATCCATCTGAGAGACAAAGCCGGAGCACTCCCCTCACAGTTCATGTCTGTTGATTTTATGGACTCCCTCAACACCACCAATATTCTCAAATCTGCGAAACTGAAGCAATTTGCTGTCTTGACTACAACATTGTGCACATTAGTCACATCTGTCTTGACCATCGTTACGAGTGGTCTTTATACCACCATGGACGTACCGGGGTATATTACCTTGGAATTCAATCAAGAATCAACATTTTATGGGAGTGAGGTCTACTACACAAGCCCCGATGGCACAGACTCTTCTTTCCAGGACAAAGGTCTTTTAACATCCGAGTACATTCTCCGTGATGATTTTGACTACCCTAAATGGACATACGAGGAGCTCGCTTTTCCTGAAATTTCACTTAATTCAACGACCTCTACTACAACAGATCTCACCGACGCATATGCAGACATCACCGTCCCTGCCATGAGAGCAACAGTAACCTGCAAGTTCCAGTCAGGTGCAGATCTCAATGCAACACGCTACAAGTACTATGGCCAGAACTACACCACGTTCGACCTCTTCTTCGCGCCCTGCAACTATAGTAGCACCCATACTTCCTGGGTAAAAGAGGAGTATAATTATATGCGCCTCAATGGTGGATCAAGCTTTGGATTTACGGCCTTCAACCCCTGTACAGTGGAAAGTGGCGATTACATTGCAAACACAAAAGACACTGCTACCATCAACCCTCTTGGGGGCACAATATCATATATCTGGGGCTCTCTTAATAACAACTCATTCTCACATGTTGCCGCATTGACGTGTCGAGAGTCAGCTGAGATGGTCGATACAAAGACCCGGTTTACATTACCAGATTTCAATATTTCCACAGAGATTCCTCCTCAACCCGATGAATCAACGGCCAGACCAGCCATAAACTATACAAACAGCGAAGACTGGACAAGCTCCACCGAGTCAGGAACAGTAAATAGCTTTGATAGCTTCTTCAGCGCGCTAGTTTATGGTAAATATGCCATTCCAATGGAGTATCTTGCCAACGAAGCAGACAATGAGAAGGTGATTAGCGCTGTGAAGTTCCAACATCGTGTCGTCAAGGCGCAGATATTCAATTCCTTTAATCGGGAGTCTGTTGGAAATTCCTCGTCTTATCCATCTCCTGCGACGCTACGAGGAAAAGTTACTACACCAGGACGACTACGTTTATTCCAGGATGCTGTCTCGACCCGGGTTCTGGAAGCGTTGCTTGGCACATTGCTTATTCTGGGTATCTTGGGCTCTTTGTTGACGAATACGGATCATGTTTTACCTAAGAATCCATGTAGTATTGCTGCTGTGGCGAGCTTACTGGCTGATTCAAATATCCTACATCGTTATACTCCCGACATTGGAGATCCAAATGCGAAGGAGGTCGAAGAGAGGCTTTTTGCGGATTGTCGGTTCTTTCTGGGTTGGTGCTATGATGGGCCTTTGAGAGGGTTCAATGATGATAGATTTACGATTTATCTTACTGATTATGGAATTGAAAAGAAGCTTCAGCTTCCTCCGAGTCGAGAGGGATGGGTTTGAGGTTGGATAACGAATAGAAATGAATAGATTAATGAATGGATGAAGATTATATGGCAAAGTCTCGTAATTGTTTTCAAATTATTGAATCCCGAGGATCTTTCCCACTAGCATTAGATATCTAGATTGATAACCAAAGCACACAGACAAAGAACGCGATTCAGAGGCTATCTTCAAGTGGGTCTAGTCCGATAAGCGATAAGACATGGCAACGCCTACCTCATCGGATCTTTTACCAGTCCAGACATTTTGATTCAGTTTTCAGCCAGCCAAAATGGCATCGCCGAGAGCAAATTCCCCCTCATTAGGAGAGAAGGATCGCTGTCATCATCGGAGCCACCATGAAAGTTCTCATTCCCACCGACACCGACATCGCGATCGTGATCGCGACCGCTCACGCTCCCCCCATCGTTCAGACAGACACAGACCTGATCGCCCACACCGTCGACACCACCGAGACCGAGACCATCATGACCGAAAGAAAGAAGAAACTTCCGCCCAACCTGTGGTGCTACCTCTGAATGCCAGGCAGCTCTCCCGGCGGGACTTGGAGGTGTTCGAGCCCATGTTTGCAATGTATCTCGACATCCAGAAAGGAATTTTCATTGAGGACTTATCAGAAGACGAGGTGAAAGGCAGATGGAAGAGCTTTATTCATAAATGGTATGTTAGGCGGTGTTTTACTGGCGAAAGATCTTTAGCTAATGCCATGCTTGGTAGGAACCGCGCGGAGTTGGCTGAGGGATGGTACGACCCAGCCACGCTGGAAAGGGCCCGCCAAAGTGTAGCAGAACGGCCGCCAGCTGTGAGTGGCAAGAGAGACTCGCCCGAATATGCACAAGATGAACAAGACACAAAGGATACTAGTCAGGCGCAAGAGCCAGCAGACGATGATGATGACGAAGATGACGACGATTATGGGCCAACTCTTCCCAACCCGAATTCAACGAGACAAGTGACACATTCCGGGCCCACAATACCAAAAATGCAAGATCTTGAAATGAAAAGAGGTAAAATGTGCTCCGATATGTCGAAAGTTACAATTGACTAACGGTCCTTATAGAGTCCGCACTTGAAGACGCGAGAGCCGGGCGCGAGGAATTCCGACAACAGCATCGCAGCGAAAAACGATCTCATAAGGCTGCAATGAAAAACTTAGAAGAGGAAATTGCGCCTCGCGCGGAACCCGGTACTCGAGAGAGACAGCTTGAGAAGCGCCGAGAGGCTGCAGCATCCAACCGCGCATTTGCAGATGCTCGTGGAGGTTCACCGGAAGCCGCACCGGAGGCGGACTTGATGGGCTCCGGTGACAACGACCTTGCCTCTTTGAAGAAAGAGAAAGAGCAGCAGCAACGCAAGAAGAATGAGAGAGAGCTTCGAAGGGAGGAGATCCTTCGGGCTCGGACAGCGGAGCGTGAGGAGCGCGTTCAACAATATCGTGAAAAGGAGGAGGAAACAATCGGCTGGCTGAAGACCTTAGCCAAGCAGCGGTTTGGTTAATCTTTCGAAATGAAGACCAAACACATTGCCAATTGTATAGCTATGCGATCTTAGCGTTTTTTATTTTGCAACTTTGCAAGCCTTTCAATCTCCTACTGGGCACTATATGAAAACATGGATACAGTTCCTGGACCTAATAGTGAAATCTATATTTCGAAGAACCCAATGAACTCTTCCTTATGGTTCTATTCCAGATAATCTTTCTTACTTCTCCTTGTTCCAACTTCAAGGTCCTGTCCAGAGTTCTAGCTAAGTTTCCACAGCATCACACATATGTGCAATGAGCATGTGCATCATGATACACATATTCAAAGTCACCGCAAGGCAGCCAAAGTAGACCGCTGCTTCCCCTCTGCATCGAAATTCTGTGGATTCAACCACTTCTCAAAAGACTCAGCCAAAGCAGGCCATTCCGAATCAATAATCGAAAACCAGGCTGTATCGCGGTTCTGGCCCTTGACAATCATATGCTGGCGAAAGACGCCTTCCGGCTTGAATCCAAAACGAACAGCAGCCTTCATAGAAGGTTTGTTCAGATCATTACATTTCCATTCGTAGCGTCGGTATCCCATATCCTTGAACACGGCATTCGTAAGGAGATAAAATGCCTCCGTTGCAGCCGTTGTACGCTGCAACAATGGCGAGAAGACAACATAGCCTATTTCAATGGCGCGATTCTTCTGGTCAATGCGCATGAGAGAAAAGAATCCCACTGCTTTGTTGGTTTGTTGGTCAATCAGAGCATATAGGTATGGGTCTGGAGACTGGGAAAGTCGCGCAATGAATGGCACGAATGATTCCTTGTCTGGGAAGGGTCCATCTGGGATGTAGTCCCAAAGTGCGTCATATTCCGATCGTCCTATGCTTTCGTAGAGGTCATCTGTGTGGCTAGGGTCGAGCTTCTCGAGGCGCACAGAGCGGCCTGTCAATGTGGTTGGCTGTGGGGGTTTGGCAGGGTGCGTATCCACTGTTGCGCCGAATGATCTTGTCATTTTTGTTTGATGATTCAGAGTATGTCGAATGAGAGATTGGATATTGGAAGGTCTTTCAATGGAAAGAAATTCAAGATGGGGTCTGGTAGTTATATGCTGGAGAATTGGAATTGGAGATGAAGATGAGTCAAGTACTATACCAGCCTGAGGTTCTCCAAGTATTTATTTTCGGTGGGGTTTGAGTCTTGACTAAGTAAATGCTGACTCAATTCCAGTGGGATTGACGAATGAATCGCGTTGATAACAAAAGATATGATGGAAATTATTTGTAAAAGCTAGTATGACTCCGAATTTCTTTTCTAGAGATGCAACCCCAGATCTACTATGTATGCTTAATTGTCAGTTTTGATTCACGGGGAACTGACTCGGACTCGGTCTCATTGTCGAATCATCACGGTAGATCGGCGTCTCGGCGGGAGCGACAACCGATAACGTCCACTGTCGAATAGGATGAACGCGATCTCGAAGGGTCCCCAGATTAGAAGGTTCACGCCCTGCGATATTTGTAGGCAATTGAGTCCAGAAAATCCTAATTGCTCACATAATCATGCAGCCCAAATTCGTGCTGAATAAACAAAAGCCGGGACTTGCTTAAGATTGGGGGTTCCATCACAGAATGCGATTATAGAAGAGGTAATAGGAGATCAATTGGCAATAGAGACTGAAATGAATCATCATCTTTTATATTAGAAGTTTCTGGCTTCGAGCCATACTAAACGAGAGCCTGAAGCGTATCGACGAATGGGACACTACAACCGGTCGTTAAAACACAACAAGACCTCCATTAAATTTACCATGAGCCGTGCGTGCTATCTCCAGCTTGAGGCCGCGACTCATAGTCCACCGTAAAGTTGTCTGTCCGTCGGATGGCAATGGGACTCATGTGGATCTCGTTAGAGCTCTCCTGCACATGGCCATTCTTCCCTCCATCTGAACCAAGGATACTTTCTTGGCTCTCAACATTGGTAATAGCTAAGTCATCTTTCCGTGCAGCCGATCTCTTGCTTCTATCGTTAGATGATGCATTCCAGTTGCTGCTTTGCTTTTTGTAACCTCCGCTATTGCCATTGCTGTATGAGCCTAGTGTCCGTTTGCCGAGGATGATCTCGAGGAGAGGTTGGAGAGTGGGGATGCAGGAGGCAATGGCGACGACGTTGGCTTCGATACTAAAAGATTACTATTAGTATATCACGTAGATAAAAGGGGGATGCGGTTAGGGAAATGATTACTTAGTCCATAAAATGAGGTCTGCTGTTCCATCTATAAAGGGTTAGGTATAAGACTAAATTCTCAGTGATTGATGGCGGCTTACAAGTATAGTCGGATTTGTCTGCAAGTCCATGCAGCTGTGTGCATTTCACAATGGCCATAGCTGCTGCGATCGCACCTAGTCCCAAGGCGGCGGAGAGAGCGACCCTCTTGCGCAGGGACATTTGCAGTTTCATGAGAACGGTCATGGGGTAAATGGCGAGGTAAAGATCAACTGAAGCAGAAATAGCTATATGTTCATAAGCCTTCTGCAAGTAAAATGAAATTTTGATGAAGACTTACCACCGGTGAAGATAGCATAATTGATAAGCATCCAAGTGCTCTTGCATGTTGCCTCGCCCGACTCCTGGAGTGCCGGTGTCCACAAAGCGCGGGGTGGATCACACTGAAAGGTCAGTATGGTTGTTTCAACAGCTAAAGATAGGGCACTTATACTAACCATGGTGAAGAGTATGACGATACAAATACAAGACACGGCAGCAGCAGTTGAAACCAACGTCCAAAGAATGATCTTTTGGATTAAACCAGGATTCATAATCCTTGTAAGCATGGATGTCACTGCAATTTTTGGGATCGTGAACGACAGGATTCCCAATAAAAAACTGACATTGTTGAGTAACATGGCCATGACCAGATTTCCATGTTCCTCAACTTCAACCATGTGTTTTCCAAAGCCATAATACACCGATGCTGTCGTTGCTCCACAATAGGCAAGGCCCAATGCCATGGCAACTACAATCAGGTAGTCATCGATGCCGAAGTTCTTGAGCATCTTCAAGCGAATGAAGACTCGAGCAACGACCATCATAAGGGTGAAAGACGTCAACGTCCACACCACTGCCAGGATCTTAGGGCCCTTGTCATCTTTAAGATTTTGCGTAGTGACAACCATTGTGACTTTTCAGGCTCTGCCGTCAGAACCGCCTGTCAATGGAGGAAAGAAGAATCGATCCTTCTAGGAAAGAATAATGCGAGACATGTCCCGTATTTCAAAGCGCAGGACTGACAAACCTCGGCCACCCAGGGGATTCCGGGGAACTGTCAGATACTATCCAAGATCCACTGTTGGCCCCTAAATTATGTATTGCCGAGTTTTTTTTTGGTCCAGGCCCACTGGAGAAGAGGAGATACAGGGTGACCCGTCAGGCTGGTAATGCTCCGTTAGAGACACTACCAGCCGTTTAAGACTGGAGCATTTGTGCATTATTTGTACACGAGAATAGAGGACCCACAATAAGTACGCAATGGCGAGAAGGCTAGCAACGCTAAGACCCCTCTGCAAGACTAGGTTATTACTGCCAAGTTTCTTGCACCCCTGTCCCATTTCACTTATTTTTATCGATGAACCATCAAGAGATTGTACCTGGACGAGACATAACCTGGGAATCGGAGAAGGAACTCCAGGCGAGCATCTGAAGTAGACGAATGTGGCTGCGCGTATCCAGGTAGGTCACTCCACCATTATCTCCGCCAAGCTGTCATATTAGAAGGTTCAAGTGCCAGATAAAGAATTGTCTGTGGGCAAATACCGATCAGCACAAGGATGTTCACGAGAGAATAAACTAGCCTATCCGGGAGAAGACAGGTCATATGTGGCGTTTTGACAGTACACACGCCCGAATCCTCGAAAAGCATTTGCCGAAGACATGTCCACTTCTAATGCTTCAAGTGGGGCATTTAGCCCTAAAATAACGGCGGCCGCCACAATAGGGGTTAAAACAAGCGCTAAAGCTTGAATGAGCGGCGGAACCGGCGATCCTTCAACCGCTGGCGGTATAGCCCGCTGGCTGGATAAAGTTTCCTAAGGGCAAATTGTACGATACGGAGTAATCGTCGAAGCGCGAATCCTTCGTAGGCTGACCCGGCTCACTAGTGGCCTGAAAGGATCTTCATACCTTCTCGCTTAGATAGGTCGTACGGAGCACAAGCCTCAAGCCTCAAGTTTCGAGTCTTCCGTTCTCTTTTTCAATTTCTGCTTTCTGAAATGTGCATAGATGATAGCTTGGGTTAAAGTAGAGGATCTGTCAAAAATTGCAAAGATCGAGAAGCACGACGACTATTACTTATCACTTCAGGTTGCTATATTCAAGTCCTGTTTCTTCAATTGTATACATACGTCCACGAAACTCCACAAGGGCTGTTGGTCCCACACGAGTATTTCCCGGCTTGCCCCCGTTCTAGGTTACCATAGAGAAGTTTGACTAATTTCAACTTATCCACTTACCATAACGCTACTCCATTGCTTTCTCCACAGTCTCCATATTTGAATGGCACAAGAGGCCACATGCCAACATGGATATTGGAAGTGATAAGCATGGAGACTGCGCAACCCCAAGCCATTATTTGACCCAGACCAGTCGGATCATCCCATTTGGCCTTGAACATACCTAGACTTAAACTAGACACGACCTAGACTTAGTTATGCCGTCTTTGCCCCTTTTTTCTCTCCGAAACCCGTTAGAAAGGCCGAAATTACCAGAATCTGAGCGGATCCAGAAACGGCTCCCGGATATCCCAGGGGTTAGAGCAGAATGAGCTTAAAGCCCCCATGGCCCCTAGAAGTAATGTTAGAGAACCAAAAACCATTCATCTTTTCCGTTTGAACACATAACACATATCAAAATGACCATCGAAGCCAATGGAAGTGCCACGAGCGGCCACCAAGAGGCATTTGTTGACGGCTCAGTGGCAATTTCAGCCAATCTTCCAGAATTGGTCCCAGGTCTGCTAGAGAAGATCGCTGCCTCTGGCAACGCCTTTGTTTCCAATGATCCCAAGGCTCGTACTGAGCTTCTTGATGCCGCACGTTCCCTCGTTTATGCTACAGAAACCCCCAGGGAGACTATGATTCGAGTATCATGGTCACAATCTACATTGTATGCCTGTATTGAGACTGGCGTTGATTTGGGTCTTTTTACTGCTCTGTCAGGAGATGACAAACCCAAGACTGCTGACTCGCTGGCCAAGGCCGTTGGCGCTGAGCCAAGAATGCTTGGTGTGTTATTCCGAATGAATCCCAACCTCATGTGAGGTATCTAACTCCAGATAGCTCGTATTTTGAAACATCTCTGTGCTATGGGTGTAATCCTGGAGACTGGACCCGATGAGTACCGTCGAACTGGTTTCTCGATTTCTCTCATGTCAGAGCGCTATAGCGACGCCTACCCATGCATGTAAGTCCCCCATTCTTGCCCTCATCTTGAATTTACGTCTTCATTTCGATATGCTCACAGTTTCCTGATTAGCACCGATTGCATCACAGGTGGTATCATGGCTCTCCCGGCCCACCTAAAGAAAAACAACTATCGCAACCCTTCGAACGGCACCGATTGCGGCTTTCAACTTGGATATCGCACCACAGATCACTGCTTTGAGTTCCTCAAGAACCACCCTGTCGTGGCCAAACAATTCAATAATCACATGTCTGCGTACCACCAGGGTCGTCCCAGTTGGATGGATGATGGATTCTTTGACGTGCCCAGACTTGTCCAGGTAGATACAGGGGATGACGGTGCTCTTCTGGTTGATATGGGTGGTAGTGTGGGCCATGACTTATCAGAATTCCGTCGCAAGCATCCTAATGCTTCCGGACGATTGATCCTGCAAGATCTCCCACATGTGCTTGAGCAGGCTCGCACAATGGAGTTGCATCGATCCATTGAGATTATGGAGCATGACTTCTTCACCGAGCAACCTGTCAAGGGTGAGTAAAATCCGTTCCTCTCGTTCATGGAAAGTTCCCCACCTAATGAATACGATCACAGGAGCTCGCGCTTACTACATGCACTCCGTGCTTCACGATTGGCCCGATGAGAAATGCGTGGAGATTCTCAAGAATATTGTCCCGGCTATGACCCCCGGATATAGCAAGATTTTGATCAATGAGAACGTTATTCCGGAGACAAATGCCTATTGGGAGACTACTAGTTTGGATATTATCATGATGGCAGACTTTGCTTCAACCGAGCGAACCGCTGCCAACTGGCATGCTCTGGTAGAAGCTGCTGGCTTGAAGGTTAGCAAGATCTGGTCCGTCCAGCGTGGTGTGGAGAGTCTGATTGAATGTGAGATCGAGTGTTAAATAATTTTCAATGAATAATTTTTTTCAGTTTCACATAACATAAAAACCACCGTCTGAGTATCTGTCAATAGTTTTGAGTTAGACCAGTTGGCTGGGACGTTGTTCCGGACGACAATGTCGGTATTTACCACGGCAGTGTGGCATTTTATGGTCGTACTAGACCTGTGTCTATCTCCTTGCAGCGCAATAACAGGATTATCGCAACTATTGAGGGCGAATCTATCTCTGCTGGCTGTCCTCATGAAATTCAGAATCTGGGTCGGCAGTGCGAGCACTGGAGATAAGATCTCTGCCAGGCTAGATCTCCTCCTTTCCGAACAAACTTGCGCCAATGGTACTGACGCGAACAATTTTGCTGGCCTGTGTGAGTTTGCTTGAACATATGGTTACTGTCTCCTAGGCGCCTGTATCTGCACGAAGATAGGAGTAGGCCATAAGAAGTCTAACTCAACTAGTGTGATTAGGTATCCTGTTGAGGGCGAGGGTGCTAGTTATAGCGGATTGTATTTATTTGATTGCAATCTGAGATTCTGTCTACCTTCTTTATGCGGTACCGTTAAGGTTCTGTTAAGTATACTATCAGTGTTATCCTTCCTTCCCCTAGTTTGTACCTTAGGGATAGATAACAGCAAATTGGCCGGTTTTGTGATTTAAGCTATATCTATGGCTTCTATCTAATGTTTATTGACAGAAAAATGCACCAAATAATTGCTCGTCAATTAGAGGACATCAAGGAGCATCTACCAATCTCACCAACTGAAGCTGCGTGGATAATGACTTCGGGGCGTTTTCAGAGACTCAAGTGCGCCTTCGGTACTGAAGTGGTTCAGACGCCATGGTTAACACTTGACATCCCCCAACTTGAATCTGATGCAGGTTTTCCCGACGCCCAAATATTCAACGGCCAAATGCGCATTCCATGGTGAGCTCAAATTTCTCTCGTCTAAAACCATATACACAGTACATATCTAAGTTGAGCAAATGTTCTAGGGAGGAACTGCAGAATTGCTTCGACACAAAGATTGATGAGATATCCGCTCTTTTGGATGGTCATATCCGGAATATGTACGCCAAGTTTCCTGACGATCAGATTGTGAGTCCCATCACCCAGCGCAGTGATCACTTAATAGTATGACAGTTGCTTATTTTATCTGACCCCGGGGCAGACCTACACGATTCTTTCAGGTGGATTTGGCAGTTCACCATACGTAAGGCAGCGCCTACTGGATAAGTATAATCGCACTGGCACAACTAGTCCAATTCACCCAAATGCCGACGGCATGCAGATTCTGGTCGCCGATGAGCTGTAAGTGAGAGAGAAAGAAGAAGAAAAAGAAACACCTCCCTTTTTGCACTACAATTCTGACCAGTATGAATAAGACAACTTGTTGTGGTCCATGGCTTAGTTTTAGATCGGATACAGCAAATCAAGAAAGGGGTTGTTACCTTCGGATCTCGATGCTCCCCCGTGAGTTATGGCATTGTCTGCGACAAGATTTACGACCCAGATAAACATATTGGAGAATCTGTCCGACTTGATCCACGCGATAAGAAGACCTATGCCCGCGATCAAATTGACTGGCTTATGATTCAGGTAAGACGAGAAAGCGCTCCAATTTTGCCTTTATATTGATGTTTGAATATTGACGCATTCCTTCTACGCACTCAGGGAAGCCCTATTCCGTATGCAGGCCTAACCAAGCCGTTCCAACTTAAAATGGATCCCGGACGAGAGGAAGAGCCTTGGAATGTTCAAATCGTCATGTCACACTATCCACTCGAGAGTTTGCCTCGAAGTTTGAGCCAATAAGGCGTCCAAAGAGTCTGTAATCTCAACATTTCCACGGAAAACGTGGATAAGAAGTTGAAGAATCGCCACTGGTATAACATGAAGCCCACATTTTGGCGAACAACATTCGACGTGAAGGTGGTAGTCGGGCCTGCCGATCTATCGTTCCAATTGTGGTCCAAAGACAAGAGAATCCGAAACACCAAACATGAGCCTATCGGGGTGAAATGGATGCCGGCGGACAAGGATTAATGTCCGCTATTTGTGAGGGTCCCAAACAAATAGCTGCAATCTATAGCGTTCAAGCGTTATCATTAGCCTGTGAAGAGCAAGTACCAATATTTTGAAAATTCAATTGGGGGGTTTATAACCATGATGCTTAAGTGACAGTGCTCCTGTAAACTAGTGGCGACTCGCGAGTATAGATAGAGCGGCAACGGACCGCTCCGATCGTCGGATCACGGACAGCAACCGTAACCCAACCCTGAACCTTGGAAGCTTAACTTCCTCGTCATCCCTTGCCATGACCATTCACCATTCACCATTCATCATTTACAGCCAAAATGTTTAAATCAACACCAACGCGTTTGAACACCCAAGTCCCATTACTCAATCATGGAAAGCGCGCTATACATAAGCAACACTCCCTGCCAGCGGCGTACTACCGCGGCGGCACATCAAGGGCTATCTTCTTCAAGCAAGAGGATCTGCCCCAAGACAGAGCCCACTGGGACTCCATATTCCGTGGCGCAATTGGAAGCCCAGACCCATACGGGCGACAACTAGATGGCCTCGGGGGCGGGATTTCCAGCCTATCAAAGATATGCGTGGTAGGCCAGTCAACCCACCAAGACGCCGACATAGATTACACCTTTGTATCGCTGGGTGTCAAGAACACAGACGTCGACTACTCCAGTAACTGCGGAAATATGATAAGTGCGGTCGGACCCTTGGCGGTTGATTCAAGGTTACTTCCTTTATCGAGGGAAACAGCCGACTCGGTCTCGGTTCGCATCCACAATACAAATACCGGCAAGATTATACATGCTGCATTCCCCATTGTCGATGGAGAAGCTGCGTCAATGGGTGATTTCTCCATAGATGGTGTCGCGGGAACAGCAGCTCGTATACAGTTGGACTTTATTAATCCTGCTGGATCGGTTACGGGTAAACTGTTGCCAACAGGTCAGGCAACTGATACCATTGATGGCATTTCAGTAACCTGCATTGATGCTGCTAACCCCTGCGTCTTTGTTAAAGCATCGGATCTCGGCGTAGTAGGAAATGTTACTCCAGATGAGATCAATGCACATCCTGACCTACTTACGCGCTTGGATTCTATTCGTCGTCAGGCTGGTACGAAAATGGGACTTGCGAAGACACCCGCTGAGGTTCCGGGAAGTGTGCCTAAGATATGTTTGGTTTCGGCGCCTCTCTCCGATGAGAGAGGTATTGATCAGAAGCAGGCGTCTGGGGATGTTGATCTTCTTGCTCGTGCCTTGTCTGTTGGACAGCCACATAAAGCAGTGCCCATTACCGTTGCTTTGGCTTTGGCTGCTGCCGCACGTGTACCTGGGAGCACCGTGGCAGAGACTGTTGCGAAAGATAATGTAGATCGCGCAGGTATCATTATTGGTCATGCTAGTGGGAATTTACTGGTCGGTGCAAACTTTGACACGACTGGTGGACTTGTATCGGCAACAGTGTTCCGTACAGCTCGAAGACTCTTTGAGGGGAAGATATACTGGAAGGGTGAAGAATTGATTTGAGGTTAGAGAGATTTCTTTTGAATGGAAAAGACACGACACCTCTCCAACTTTTGTATTATACTACATTAACAAAGACTTTTATGCACGTCTACCAAGATCTAGATCTGCCACCAGCTTCATATTTCCCTTTCCCTCGTTATCCTCAAGGCCAAAGAATGGCTTCACGGCAACATCAATGGTCTCTTCGAACAACCGTCCAACGACAATCTCTTTGAGATCTTCACCCGTCTGCGCAAAATCAGGGAAGGCATTCATCTCTAGCAGCCATGCAGCCCCAGTACTATCAACCAAGAAATCGACACCAAACAGCTCAAAAGCATTCGGCAGAGTCTGGAAATGAACCATCATTCCCCTGGCCGCAGCTTCAAACGCCTCACCGGTTACAGCACAAATCTGTGAGAAGATCTGCTCTTTCCAGTCAGCTGACAGCCCGGGGACATGGTGATCGAGGTCCCAGAAGCGGCGGACACTGCCTTCATTTGAACTGCCGCCTTCTTGGAAACAAGTATTGGTGAGATGACGGGCTAGATCTTTGACCTCATCATCTTCTTCATGGGGTGCACAGTATGGCTTTGCGGCGAACAGGGCCAACATCTCCCTGAAGACGTATACCTTTAATGATCCTATGGCGAGAACGTAGGTACGGATGTGGAACTTGCGATTCGAGGATGATGGTAGCAGGAGTGGTGGATCAATGTAGGGCTGGGCAATGAAATGACGAAGTTGAGAGGTGACCACACCAGCATCGTGGGGTTGAGCTTCATCTTCATCATCATCATCAGCTTCGGCTTCGTCTTTTTCAGAACCGCTCTGTTCATCATCGGAGTCCTCTTCCCATTCCTCAAATATCTCTTGTAGTTGGGCCTCGCTGTTGAAAAGACGGATTCCTTGACCGCGATCACTCATGCCAGGCTTGAGAATCCACCATTCCTTTTCAGACTCAGGGCGCTCCTCATTCTTATCTAGACTCTCGCGAAGCTCGTAGGCCTCAAGTAAGGCATCGTCGAGGAACTCGGCATAGTCCAGTTCGAAGTCAAATGCAGGCTTGAAATGGTTTTTCAAAATGCTGTCTGGATGTTTGGAAACCCAATTGGCGATCGTGTTTGAAAGGTAATGCTTGCGGATCAAAGCTTTTCGAATGATATACGCATTCCCAAGAGAAGTCGATGGTCTTGAGAGAATATGTTCGAATTCGAGGCGTTCATATTCACGGTATTGAAAGACCGGTGCAGAGCGTTCTGGCAACTCGTCAATCGATGAGATGCGTTTGGAACAGGCCTTATCTCCCAAACGACGTGACAATGCTCTTTCGACTAGTTCTCCGACATAAGGAACATCACAGTCGATAATAGAGTACACTGTGGGCAGGCTAGACGTGGATTGTTTATCTGAACTACAGAAATCCCTCTATCAGAACGGTTCCATTGAATAAATCGATCATAAACCTGCAAGGCAGAATAAGAAGTGCAAATCTCAAATAAAAATGCAAATAGGGACACATGACATCTATCAGCTATGCCAGATATCTAAAGCAAATGGACCCGTATATTTGAAAACAAAACAGAATATCTGCAACCGCATCATATAATAATTTCCACTCACAGCTTAATCTCGCCCGTGATACCGGGGGCGTGCATGAAACTAGCCTTTAGAGGCGTGACACTATACAGAAAGACGAAGTTAAAAAGAAGATCAAGTCAAGTGTATCAAACGTTTACTTACCTAGTCATTTGCTCTTTGACGGCCCAGCCGTCATTTCCAGGCTCGCTTTCCTCAACACTGCGATACACATCTTGGAAGCTTGGTGCCCACTTGAAATGCTTATGCTGGAATCTGGTGTGACGGGGTTTATCTCCATTAGCGGCATCAGCCTTCTGCCCTGTCAACTCGCTTTCAATACGAAGTCGCTTCTCATCCAATTCCGGATCATCACCAGCAGCATCAGGGTCAGCAGCCTGGAAACAACTTCCAGATGTCCACTTGTTAATTAGCATATCTGTGTATAGAACCTTATTTTGGCTTACGCCAGGCTCTAGCGGAACATTGACGGTATAAAGATCCACGCCGTTGACCCAATTAGCGCAAAGATACTCGATCAACTTGACAGAGTGCTTCGAAGCTTCAGCGATGACTACAGGGTCGTGGTTCCGAGAGCTGAAAGCATATGACAAGGCGATAGAAGGCTTTCCGCAGACAGCACCCTCCATAGCGCCACCAATGGTTCCGCTGGACAAGGCGAACAACGCTGTACTATTACGACCGTAGTTGGGGCCGGAAACAACGACATCGATCGGACCGCGCTCCTGGAAAAAGTGGTAGAGACCGATCTGAACGCAGCTTGCTGGGGTTGAGTTTATTAGGATCCATTCATCGCCGCCGTCATCGGACTCGCCGTCGCTACCCCGCGGTAGGTGGTGTGTTGTCCCATCGTCTTGGTGTAGGGTACCCGGGCGAAAGTATGTTGGTTTCACAGATGCACCCACTATGTGCGCTTTGCCAATCCATGAACGCTGCTGGTGTGGGAGAACAACCGAAACTATGTGCCCCGCCGACTGGAGTTCATGGACAAGGGAATGAACATAAGGCGATGACTGGTTTGACGGCGGGCCGTCGTCATTGGTGATCTAATCGCACCTGGTTAGCTTTTTGTCTTAAGACATAGTTTTTATAATTAATATAGGAAAGTGTATGCGAACCAGGATATGCATGGTGATGTACTAGTTAATTGGCGAGGAGATGGAGGGGAAGAACTCGGAGATTTTCCACCCCGCGGAATCGGAATCCCTTTATCGGAAGCGTTATCCAACTCGGCATTTACATCATTCGCATTAATAGTTCTTCGTCAAGCTAAGGGTATATCGAAAAGGGCCGAAAATAAGATAAATAACAAAATTAGACAGTAAAAGAACATTCAGACTTAAATGTCATACTCTTTTAAATGACTTCGTCTTTTCTGCATTCCTGGCGTCTCGGAACTTTCTAGCCCAGAGCCGATGCCGCCCTCGTCACCTTCCGCCGCATAGCTCTGTAACAGGAGGCTGCTACCAAGGTAATCCTCCGGCTCTTCCTTCTTCACTTTGACGTGATCACTGGACGACCCACTGTCTTCAGCTTCAGGTTCGTTCTTAACGAGGGCTTGCTCCTCCTCATCCTTGATTTCATCCTCGTCCGTTGACGTAGGCGCAGATCCTAAAACCCAATTCAACAAGAGCCAGGTGACACTCGCGGTTGTCACCGAGACAGTCCAGAACATAGAGCTGAACACGACAAAGGACGTGATCTTCCAGCGATACATAAACCACCTGTAGCAAATATTAGCCCCGACACATTCCAGATAACCAGCGGAGTGGGAATAGTACCTAAGCCCAGTAAATCGTGCCCGGAATTCGACACGGGCAGAGTAGATATGTAATTTCTTTTCACTCTCAATCTCAAGGCGCAAGTTCTGCGGTAAATTCCGTGCGCCTCGTGCAAATGCAAGCTTCTCCATCATCGGGACCTCCAATCTCTCTGCCTCTCGACGCCAGCCAATAATGTATAGAGGAAGGCGTACCATCCTTCGGGCAAGATCCACTAGAGGCGAGCTATAAGTAAGGGTGCTTGGTCGGCGAGATTTCGAAATAGGAGTAACGGAATTGCTGGCTGTGGGGAGCACAGAGCTTGTCTGGGGAGAATAGAGCGTAAGATCGATCATGAAGTTGCCCGCATCGATATTGGAGGGCGTACGAGGTAGGTCGAGGACGACGGCGACATCGTAGGCTTGCGAAGAGACGAATTCGGATTCGAAAGAGGCCGTGCCCCAAGGAGAACCGTCACTGTTTACAAGGGGGATTAGCAAAAAAGTCCGCACTCGTTTCAGATAATCGCGTACCCAAATTGTAGATGAACTTCACGATCAACGCCGACCGTAGGAATGAATCTTAGGTAGAAAATGCCATAGGCAATACCGGAAATTCCCACCAAGAATATGGTGGCACCGATAAATAGTAAAGTATTTAGGTAAATGCGGAGAGCGGTCCTTGAGAATAGCACGCGGAACGGCGCCCAGAGCGCGTCCTATTTTGTATTAGACCCATTGATTAAGAGAGGGAGGGGGAAGAAGAAACAAACTAAGACGACCACCTGAGATGACTGTCCCTCGTATTCTGTCTCATCATCTGTAAATTCCGAGTCCGCCATCGTATGGGGTGTGCAGTGAAGGGGGGAAAGTCCAAAAAACAAGTTCCTCGGCAGATGTATCGTGGGTCCCAATCAACCTTATCGCAGCTCCAGACTTGTCTCTACAAGATGAGGTCACCTCTCGCAACACCCATTTACACCATCTTTACTCCATATTTTACATAATTTACATCACCAAGGCTTTTTGTTTTTAGGCACCTGGACTTGATTCCGACTCATTGTTGGGAGAAAATAATTGACATGCTTAACTACATCTCGAAATCTAGCTAAAATCGTAAATAGAAGTGGTAAATAGTTCAATTAGGAATCTCAAGCCGTCAATGCAGATCCCCATCAACTCCAGCTTTTACGATCTTATCATTACAGGTCGCGAGCGGCCTTGGAAGGCGAAAATAGAATCGTAGGTCATGCGGAAATCGTGACGAATAGGAAAGATGCATACCGTCCCCGTGGCAAATCCCGGCCGTAACACATAAAAAAATAGAACTTGAAAAGCAATGAACCCCGTGAAAGAAAAAGGAAATGGCAAAAAGTACAATGAGTAAAGTGCGGCATCGCCATGTCGCACTTAGGATGTGATCGGGAAAGTGGTGGCGGTGGGAGGTAAAGCTTACGCCAAGGGGCGGGGGCTTTGCTGCTGAATGTGCTGAAGCAGAGCATCAAAGAGTCGACCGATCTATCGGAAACACGTTAGTTTCGGTTTAAATGAGAAAATGTAGTGTAGGAATGCATACCTCAGGGGCCGCTTGGATGAAAGGAAGACGGAAGAAAGAGTAGCTCCGGTTTTGAAGCAGCTCCTGCAGAGTGATAATTAAGCCCCATGGGTGAGGACGGTGGACAATCAGGCGTTCCAGAAGCACTCGAATGATTTGCTGGCGGATATCGGACTCATCCTGTTCAGAATAGTCCACGCCAAAGAGACGCAAAATGGTGAAGCTGAAGAAGTAGGTATGGCTGTTGGGGTACCGCAATTGGTTGGCCATAGCACTCAGCAAATAGTACCGAGCCTCCGGTTGCATGTTTTGGGCAAGCTTGTCCAGAAGTGCGGCATGAGGAGAATCTTCGAATGCACTGCGGGTGTTGGTCTTGGGGGCCAGCTCTTCGACGGCTTGTTGGCCAATGTACAAGACTAGCGCGTTCATGAGGACAACGTCCACATTGATGGGGGCGTAGAAGAGGGCGGTATCAGACGATGCCGAATTGATGACAGCATCACAAAGTTGTTGAATGTGAACATCAGAGGCATTGCCGCTTTGGAGAACGCTGTCCACGGTGTCCTTAATGTTTGCCTGCTCCAGAGGCGCAGCAATATCTCCTGCAATCTGAGGGATTTCGCGCATTTCTTCAATGCGCTCCACTTTGAGGCCCTCGCGGAAAGGATCGGGGAGCTTCTGGAAGGATGATGGGTAAGCACTCAAGACCAGGTTGCGGAGCTGCGCGCAATGAGCAGGGATCACATTGCAAAACTGAAAGTGGTTCTCGGCCACAAACTCAGGGAAGTCGTGATGTAGAATGAGCAAGATGCGGAGGACGCCCTTGTACAGGTCCTTGGCGACGTAAGAGATGTTGGCCGCCTTGAGCTGCTCGCCGATGTAGGAGAGCAAGGCCTGCATAATCTCACAGTAGAGTGGCCAGCCAGCCCGCTCGGGCATATTAAGCATGTCCGACATAAAGACGCGGTGGGAGACCAGAGAAAGCCAGCCATAAACGAACCCAGGGATGTATCGCGGCTGCATTGACAGAATTCGGTTGGCCATGGCAAATATCATACCCTTATGATCTTCGTGGTGTTGGAACCCAGCTAATGAATATTCACAGAGGATGCTGGAGAACAGGCGGAAGAAAACACGCTGGTTGAATGCTTCGCCTCGCATAACTTGATGGTGGTTGAGAACAAGAACGAGAGAAGAAAGAATAGACCCAAAGTATGCGGGTTTGCTGGCCTTAACAGCACCGGCGCTTTCACCCTGGAACTTGACAAGGAGAACAACAAGCTTTGATAGGGCATCAATGTACAAAAATGCTTCGTCAATGCTTCCATTGGGGTTTTGGCACTCATGTTCGAACATGGCAATAGAAATATCGATGCTAAGGCGGAAAAACAAAGCAGAATCTTCAGGATTGTTCATGACTTGACGATTGTGCATGTCCTGCAGGAAGGAGTGGTAGGTCCGATCAGTCGCACCAGCAGCTTTGTAGATGCCGATCCATTCACTGAAAATGTACTCCATCTGGTCTCGCTTGGATCTGGCTTGATCACCCAGGAGTGGGTTGACAACCTCTGGGATGCCACCATCGCGCAGCTTGCGGATAATTTCCAAGGCAGGAGTGAGAGTAGGGTCTGTGATGAGCCATTGACTCATGGCCTCCAGACTGCCTGAGAAGTCGGATCTGAGAGCTGCGGGTTCGTCGTTCAGGAGAACGCGAATCATCAGAGTATCAAGCAACTCCAAGGCACGAAGATCTTTTTGACCGATAAGGCGGGCCAGGACCATGTCGACCCGACGAATATCCAGAAGACCAGCATCAATCAGAGAAACTGTGACAGGTACATTGAACATGTGCTCATCGTCAATCTCCGCCAATAACGCCCACGTGTATCGTGCAATGAGCGTTGACATGTCGCAGAGCTTGGCAAGTAGGTGAACAAGAACTTCAAGTTCCAGGGGTCCTGATGACTGGGAGTATAGAGTCGTACAAATCTTCAACGAAGTCAGTCGTGCCAGCTCTTCGCCGTTTGGTGAAGCTAGAATGGAACGCAACGCTGTGTTGTATTCTTGAAGTACAGCACTGTCTCTGCCGAGATCTTTCACTCGCTCCTCAGCCGCATCCCGAGTGGCCTGCTGGAGCTCGGAGATGAGAGCTTCAACCTTCTCTCGTGGGCCTTGGCCGTCGATGAAACCATTGGTGTGCACGCCACTAATCTGGGAGACAGCTTGAGCTTGAGGCGTCCTGTGGGGAACGGCAGGCTGCTCAGCGGGCGTGGAGAGATTGGGAATGGCAGGGTATGCTTCTTGCAGCACATCAGGAAGCTGACGGCCGGTATCAGTCGAAGCGTTTTGGGGGAGAGTAGTAGCGGTTCCGCGTGATTGACGAGCAAACTCTTCGTAGATGGCCAGTTGTTCCTTGTTGAGGCCACCAGGAGCTTGGCGATATGGCTCTGGGATGAAGAGACCCCAGCGGTTCATAGAAGGATCAATAAACGGCTCATTAGGGCGAGTAGCAAGATGGCGACGTCGCGCCTCAAGCTGGGGCTCAACCATTTTCTCGATCTCGGGCAGGGACTTCTCTTCAGCCGCCTTCTCCACAATGCCGCAAGCGGCATCCAAGTTATCATTCACACACATCAAAATCAGACCTTCTGGCATAGGTTGATCGGAGTACTCCTGTTGGATCATCCGGATGTAATTGGTCATGCTGACCTTAAGAGGCTCTTTGCAAGTAACCAGAGCAAGGCTACCGGCAAGCTGTCGGGCCATAATGCCAGCCGCATGTCGCACTTTCTCCTCGTCGGGCTCCATTGCGAAGTCCTTCGAGACGAGTTGCACGGTAGAGATGGAGGCAATGGTAACGGAGCGTTCGACAACCGGTGTGATTATTTCCGCAATGGCACGTTCCACTGCGGTGGTGACTATTTGTCTCAACGCCGTAGGATCCACCATACTGCTTGCCGAGGGAGGCAGAACAAGAATCTTGTCAAGGCTAGGCAGAGTAGACATAATAGCGGCAGGGGAAAGTCGTTCGTTGCGAATGCCCTGGTTGATGGATGAGAGACCCATATCCTCGAAAGCTTCCAGTCCCTCGGGAATGTTTGTGGGTGCTGGCATGACATCTTCCACCTGAGCTGTACGATCCCGAATGATAACAGCCGGGTCAACAGTCTTATGGTCAAGATCTAAATCTTTGCAAAGAACTTCTATCTCGAATTTGAGATTCAATTTAAGCTCAGCAAAGTGGTAAAGCTCCAGCAAAAGACCAAGTACATCCATCAGCCAAGGATTGGGGGGCTTAAAAACAGTTGACTTTGTGGCTTGAACGAGCACCTTACAAGTGAAGGGGATTGTAACCATAAGTCTCTGGGCATCATAGCCTTCCAAGAGTAGCCCCTTGAAATAGATGTTCTTGTGCTTAACGGGCTTGTCCTTCGCGATTGTCAACGAGCCAAGCCATGCACCAAGATTCTTGAGGTGGCCTCGCTCAGTAGATGAGATCAAAGTGGCATCCGAGTTTAGTAACTTTGCAAGGCTGACATACGTCTCTCTCAGAACCTCGGCCCAGAGAATCTTGTCTCCGATTCGATCAAGAAGGTCAAGATAGAGTTGCTGGAAGTTTGGTTGCAGCTTGGCACGCTCTTCCACCAGATACGCCGCAAACCATTGATGGTGCTGTTCCCGCAAAACTTCACGTAGATCCAAAAGCTTCTCCTCGATATTTTGCTCCGAAACGTTGTTAAGGACAAACAGAATCTTGTCCTGAACTTCTTCATCTGGGTCCCGGTAGAGCTCTCCACGAAGCGGAGCGTCAACCGAAACAGATTTGAAGGTGAAGGGTTTATCACCAGCTGACCGCTCGTCGGCGTCGCCATTTGGCAATGGCGAAGGTCCGATATCCCAATTTGGTGGCTCTCCTTCAATGGCTTCCTTGCCTTTAGCTCGCAAGACTTCTTCGGCCTTTTGGAAGATAGGTGTATTTCGTAAGGTGGGAATTTGAAGGAGAAGATGACAGAAGCCTGCCCACTCAGACAAACGATCCATGAGCTGCTCAATGGCCTCCACTCCGAATTTGAACATTGGGTTTGATACTTCATGCTCTCTAACGGCTTCCAGGATCATACCCAATCCAACTTTGAGTGTGATTCCATCAACCAGTCGGAAATTGATGATGCCACCGAACATGACTGCGGTTTTCGTAAGAGCTTCAAGAGGGTATTCGTGATAGCAATGGTACTCATCGATGAGACCATGTACCATGCATGAAAAGAGATCTTGCTCCTCAGGCTCTCGAGATGACTTGTATCGCCGCATCAGCTCCAACATCTCCCTGAGCGACAGTTCATCATGGTACATCTTGCCAAAGAGTGTCTGCATTTGCTTGTCAACGGCCTCAGGTAATGTGTTGCCATTTTGGCCGTTAACATCAATCAGGTCATCGAAGCCCTCGCCATAATTGATCAATCGAGGATACGTCTGGATGCAGATGCGCTGAACAGGCGTCAAATTCTCGCGATCGCCAACAAACTCCTCAAGTACTGAAAGGAGAGTGTAAACGGTCTTTACAGAAAGGCTGACCATCTGCGGGGTCGACTGCTCCTTGCGCTGTACGTGTAGCTCGTCTTCAGCCTTAATTCGTAGAAACTTGGACAAAAGGCTGCCCATATCAACTTGTCCTTTCTGGGCAGTAAGCCTGATCCATTGGCCGAGGTCAAATGAGCCCCGACGGTCTGAATAGCAAGCAAGGTCCAGAGCAAGTCCATTAGTGAAGCCGAGAAGATATTCGAGCCAACCAAACGTGACTGCATGGTCGTAGATCATGGCAGTGGATGTAGGGTCTTGGCTGAAAGCCGCGAACAATTGCTCAGATACCCACTGGCGGTCCTGGCGCCACGCACCATGAAGAGCGAGCTGAAACCCGTCTTCTTGCTTCGAAATGAACACGACGAAAGTTCGCAGGACGAAGCTTTGTTGAACGCCAGACCATGGCTGAGGAATAGCCAAGGCGGAGATAAGAAAAACAGGAAGGTCATACTGCACGACCGCCTTGATCAGAAGTTGGCTTTCCTTTGCGGCCCAGGAGGCCTGGGAAAACAACGCGAGGTCAAAAATGGCCTTGATAGCATCCATAGAACGGAGTGGTGATTTAGATGCACGCTCTCCCTGCAGTTTCACTGTTTCGGGTGCGTCATCAAAAAAGTCAGAAGGAAATGTGGCACGAAGGTTTGGGACTTGGGAGGCATCCGTTCTCGAGGCAACGAATGCTGTGAGGAATGACATTTGGGTATCACGATGCTCCCAGTCACCACCCCACAGCTTCTGGACATCCACCGAGGCATCAGTAGCAGCGAGGGCAGAGAGCACAGTGTAGAGCTTCTCAAATTGCCTTGGCTCCACCCTTAAGCCATCTCGGTCGAAGTGCCGGAATACAAGTGTCCAATTAGGTTGCTTTTCGGCATAGGCCCCAATGAGGGTATCGAGTGAGAATAGGTGCCAGTACTGAGATAGAATCATGAAAAGAAGCGCGGTTGCAAGGTTCTCTTCGCTCCAGCTATCTGGACCCGCTGCATTAATCAACTCCGTGGTAGCCTCTATGTTGGCGGTTGCACGGGGTCCCTTGGCATGTAGTTGCCTTACAAGGGCGTATCGGGGGTTGACGAAGTTGAACATTTGCAAAGCGGAGCAGACTTCGAATGGCATGTCCATGTTGAGATTTTTGTATCGCACATTTATTGCATAGACCAGCTTCGCCTTGACATCTTCTGTGAAATTTCGGGGAGGGTAAAGAATGAAGCGTTCGATGGTCATTCCAAGGAAAGAATTTTCGATGTCTTTGGTCGCTTCGGAGGGATGTGCGAGGCTTTGCAAGAAGGGAGCAATGTTATTGGAGAGAATTGCATCGGCTAGATAGAGCAAAAATGTTAGTGAGGTATTCACAGCATACAAAGTCATGGATCCAGCTTACCCTTAGCCCGTAGATCAGACTTGTTTGTCATTTTGAAAGCTAGGGCGAGCGCAACTTTCAAAACGGGATCAAGACGGAAGTGGTCTAAGAAGGTGGATAGATCGAAGTCACGGAAAATGTCTCCTTCGGAAGTGTCTACCGTCTCCGCAATCTTCTGTGACTGCTCGATATCGGATGACACTTTCTGCATTTCCTGCACAAGAAGCGGGTAGTTGCCCGCATTTTCGACTGACTTGTTCGACCCAGGGAAGACTGTGGGCGCATTGCCAGTAAGAAGGCGGCGGAAATATTTTGAAAAGACCTCCATACCGTTCGATGTCACGAGCTATAAGTGAGATGCGGGTTAGCTCTTTGAATTCAAAGAGACTGTCTAGAGTTTAATTTTACCTTATGTATCTGAGCGGCTTTTGTCTCCCACTTTTCTTTTCCTTCTTTCTCTGTAATTGAGTCAAGCAGCAGGAAGACCTGTGCAATTGAGATCTTTGTGAGCGACGATTGGCTCGAGTGGGCAGCTGCTGACCCAGGCTTGTCTGATGCAAAGCCCGTAGGCGAGTTCACAGTTGTGCCGGATGATAGTGGTGAAAAGGCGACACCTCGAGAGGAACTCGGCCCACCACCTCCCCCAGTGCCTCCACCACCCGTGATGGAGCCTGTTGCTGAAGCGAAGTAAGACCCAGCAGATGGGGTGTGTGCCCGAAACTTGGGCGAAGAAAGAGACTGGGCTTGTTGCTGCGAGCCAGGCTGCAGTGAGGTGAAAGGAGACGGTGTGGGCTTCGGACTACCGCCTGATATACCCCTAGTGGAACTCAGAACAGCAGAAAATGATGATGGCGTAGAAACCCCAGGGCCTGCGTCCAAGCCCCGGGAGGAAGCAGAGGGAGCGGCGGAGGAGAGGTTGGTCGCGAGAGGAGTCAACCCACGACGAATGCCGGTCTGCGACGCGGACCGACCCCAGGCACCAATCTCAGTCCTGGTCGAAGAAGGTTTATCGGTGCCAGAAGCAATCGACGATTGGGCGGAAGGGTGAGGGGGAGGGAAGGTCATCTAGGAGACGCGATCATTTGATCTGGAGGGTCCGACGACAGATTTTTAAGCGGGCGGCCGCAGTGAACACGATCGATAAGACCAATCGATGGGGGTGATGGGTGTTATGTTGATACGGAGGCAATCGAGGGGGTGAGAGAAGAAGGTTGGGGGGTGGGATGGAAGAATGGATAGCGATGGAGGAAAGGTTAGAGGAATGGTGCGTCAAGGTGCGAGGTGTCGGAAGTGTTGGTGCCTCAGGTGTCACGAGGGAGCTTGGGCGTGAAGAGTTCCAATGTTGGGCATGTTCATTTGCTGGATGAGTGTTTTATTCGAATTACTCTTTTTGTGTGGTGAGTTAAGTTATTCAGATTCAATTTAGCTCAGATGTGTGTTACATTCCCCGTCAGTCTCTTCATTCTTTTACAAATGAGACCTCGTCGCTGTTCGACTACATCTGGCACGTGACCTGTGCTGATATGTGTCTGCTGAGTCATGGTTGTCCCGCTAAAAGTGGAAAAAGTGGGCTTTTCCCCGGGTTTGTGCATATTGTAGTGGTGACAGTCCAAGAGAATGATTCGATATCATTTTGAAATAACACTTATCTAGCCAACATTATACTCGCCTTGCAACCATATTTACAGTCATCCGGTGGATCGCTTTAGTTTACCGTGAAATGCATCATGATTGGCTAAGTATACCCGGAGAGCCTCAGCTCTCATCTATCTTGACTTTGCGTTGTGGCCATTCCAATGCTTCTTCCCACCTAGCATCGTGTATACCTGTTTTCAGCTCTAATACTACTTCAGCTACTAGAGCCTTACCAGATCCTTCAGCCCACCAAAAATGGGCACCGAACTCATCCAATAAAACTCCCCAGTGCATGAAAATCAAAAGTTCAACAGGCCTGCGTAGACGCAACCTGCTAATGAACTCTTTCTGTACATATCCTAGCCAGGCCATTATTGTTACCGGGTGCGGACTATAAACGAACTTGGCAAAACAAGTTCTCAAAAGCTCGATAGCCTCATGGTTGATTTTCTGTTCCTCGGTGTCTTGATCAACATCCAATTGGTTCAGCTGGTCTAGCTGGTCCAATGCTCTACCTGTCTCGATGTCGATATCCGCAACAGCCATTTCCCAGAAACTATACTTCTCGAATATGCTCGCTTGGAGCCATGGGGCACTAATGCGAGAGATACTAGTGGCACCCTGCAGCAAATCAAAGAACGTCACCATGTTCTCGACTGTACTGACTCGTTCTTCACGGAATCTTCCGTGGAGAGTGGGTAACGCAACGCCGATAACTGTTATGATGGCTGAATACGCATATACAGCGTCACAATTTTGTGGGGTCAAGTTATCCAATGCGTTGCGAAATGGGCCGAAGGATAAGCTGTTGTAGCGGAGGGCAACGTCGAGGTAAGACACCGGGTTGTTGGACTCGGTTGTCGTTGCAGCCATGTGTAAAGCAGCAAGTGCAAGTATTCCATGCATAAGGAACTCGTTTGTGTAGGCGAGTTTCGGGATAAGAGACTGCCAGCCCGCCTTATCAGACAGGTCGCCACATAGGCTTTTATATGTCTCGGTTGAAAATTGATGCATTAACTGCAGATCTTCAAGGGTATAGTGATTGGTGTCCGTCTGCTGGGGGTCTCCATCATGTTGAATTTCATCTTGACTATCAATGAGTTCCTCGCTTGGAGATTTGGAATGGACAGCGCCGCTAGTAGTATAATTTTGGGTGTTATCCAAGTAGCTGCAGTGGAGCAGCCGATAGGTGCAATTAGTGCACTGAGGCCGAGTTTCATCACACTAATAAGTAGTTAGGTTAGATAGATCTCTAGCCTTGAAAAGCAGGCCGGAATTACCGACCCCGCGTTATACAAGTAGTCTTACCTTCACTCGCCTTTCTTTGCATTGGATGCATCCAGCCCGGGACTTTTTGTGTGATCGCCGAGGAGGTGCCTTCACTCGGCCTGAAGGCGCCCTTGGGCCAGAGCCGCCCGTCATGACCCAATCAAAAGCTTCTCAGGAAGAAAGAACATCAAGCGTCTACTACAGACATGAATGCTTCCCAACTACAGGCCAGCTCGACCTGGAATTTGGAAGGTCTAACACTGAAATTGATGGTCAAGCCACAGCCTTGTAGAGCTCGCGCTTACTCATTACATGGATTCAGGTGGATTGATTGGTAGGCGCTCGGCTGTGTCTCTTGGCTTTCGAATACGAACACGACGTCAACTGGCAGTATGTAGCTTTCGACAATCTCGTCAATTATGGGATGTCAAAAACCAATCCTTCAGTGGTCAAGAAGGAAAGCAGACTGAGATTATTTGTCGAAATGAGATTGGTCCCCTCAAAAAAGCAACACGCTCAGGTCCTACTCAAGTGTTATCTTTTGTGTATACTCAACTCCCATGCTCATTTACAAACTACTGTCGATTTTGCGAGATGACCTTGACATGAACAACAAAGCCCGATTCACAAGGCATTTGCCTTTATTCACAGATATATCTACTATTTCAAAAAGGTGGTTTCCAGGTGTAAGGTTATCGTGGCAAGTACTAAGACCATCATGATACACCCGAAGGCTCGTCGCAAGCTCCAACAGAGCCAGGAAGACAGCGATACCTCAGTCACAGGCTCTGCCCTATTTGAACCCCAACCAAGACGTTGATTCCCAAGTCTGCAAAGGCCAGATGGTGAAGTCATTATGTAGTCGCAGATGGGAGGTCTACGCAGGTAATCAGCATTACTAGAAGGGGGAAATTCACGAAAGACATGTATCAGAGATTGCCTTGTTGGGTTTTGATTCAAAGAGTCCCTACTGCTGGTAACATAGATGTGCTGAAGTAAAAAAAAATTTGGACAGAATAGCCCAAGACAATAATTCATTTGCCAGAAAAATACCGGAACCACACCAGTTCATCCAATATAACGCCAATAAATATCAGGTTTGATCAATATATAGATCAAATATAACCCAAGAAGATAAAAAAAAGCTGCGTGATGACAAATCGCCTTGTTAAGGGGGGTTCCAAAAATGGTAGAAAGGAAGGATAGGAAAGCAGAGATGATGGGGATAATGGGTCGGGAATGAGTAACAAGACAATTCTCCCACGTAAGGGCGCAGAGAGATAAAAGAGTAAAATCACACAGTGAGAAGAATGATAATCGTGTGCACATGAACCAATGCTAGTTTCAGAACCCGATCTAACGCCACGCCGGTGTCCCGGGAACAATACCATAATGGTGAACAAGGAGGCCCGCTCAAATGCCAAGAAATCAAATTAACCATTCAATGACAAACAGTAACATGGCGTTGCCCATTGTGCTCTGGCAGTGTACGTTGATTCAGTACCAGCAGCAGTGTTGACATAAGTCGTCGTTGGGGTAGGTGCAATCTCCTGAACTGCATACGTCTGATGAGCAATGGATTGGATATGGCCACTTGCATCCACTTGCATCTGTTGGCAATATGGTGATGAAGCAGCCTGGTGATCACGTCGTTCTTCCATCTTGATGATTCGTGGATAGTTGGTGAGCTCGTCACGCTTTTGAGCCTGAGCAGTGGCCATGCTTGCGGCAAGATTGCCGCCAGTAGCAGCAGTGGTTTGAAATGATGTGTCCTTTGCCGATTGGTTGACATACAGGAAAAACTCTAACATCGTGCTATTCCACCAGCAGAACCACGGCTTTTCACCAGGCTGGGCAGCCTGTTTGCGTTCCATAAAACCTGACATGTTGTCGGTTGAAATTTCACGCTTCGAATTAGAAGACACTTCGATAGCATCCTCGGGGAGAATCACAAGTTTATCAAAGTATGACCAGAAGAATAGAGCCGGGCCAAAGCTTGTTTCGCTGTTATCCACAACAATGCTCAGGTTTTGTGTAGGAGTAGGGAGGACCGGCTGTTGGGCCCCATAGGAGTATGTGGTGGTGGTGGAAGCTGCGTCGCTACTGAACACAATAGATTGTTGATCGCCAGAATCTCCAATGACAATCTCAAAGTCCTCTGGCTTGTCAAGACAACTCCAAACCGCCCTGACATCGTGGTTTTCAACACACATTCGAGAATAATTTTGTAATATTGTGTCGACAGTATAATGACCGGTCGGTGCCGGCTTAAAACCGGTTGGTGTGGTTGTCACCGACGAATAATCCATCTCATTTGAAGCAGTCACCGTCACAATATGCGGGCCGTTTGATGAGTGGTCTGCTGCCTGTCGGTCGGCCTCATGGGCTCTTTTTGTGCCAAGGACACCGCCAATCACACCTCCAATAGACCCTCCAATCAACATAACAGTAGCAATGAGAACAAGAGTCCAAACTGGTAGACCGCAGCAGGCAGTTTGCTTCCCCTTGCGCTTGAGCTTCTCCTCAAATTCCATAATGCCTGTCGTCGCTGCGGCGCCTGTAGCACCGGCTGCCGCCGGTCCGACATAATGACCACTGTTCCCCGTTCCCTCCGGGATGAGTACCCTTGAAGACGTACTCGAGATAGGCGGCTCTCTTGAACTCGAGTTAACTGATGTCGAATTAAGCTGATGTTCGTCTTGTCCTAAATTCACATCGACAGGAGGACTGGTTCCATCGGCCATCGTCTCAGCACCAGGAACGGCCCCTGTCGGATAGCGGGAATAGGGAGGCAACGGTTCTGTGTGCCCATCCGGTCCAATAATGTCACCCACATCATCGATTCGACGACTAGGAGGTGGCTGATATGATGAGTTGATGCCTGGGAACCCCACGGGGATTTCGTCATCCATCCCTTCTTCAACAACATTCTGAGTGTACATCCCATAAGGGTGTTGAGGGCCGTTTGTTTCGCCCATTGGACGTTCTTGCGGGCGGATGGTCGATGTACTGCCTACACTTGGGGTCCGACTGACACCAACTTGAGGGTACATGGAGTATGGATGGCTAGGGCTGGTGGCGCCTGTGTAAGGGCTGAGGGCGCGGGGTATCGAGAAGCGAGAGGAAACACTCTGGTTCCTTTGCACAGCAAAGGGGGCATTGTTGATAGAGGAGACGGAGTTGCGGTTGTTTGCAAACGCTCCTTTCTGTGGTAAACTAGATCGATAGGGTTCTTCAAAGGAGACCCGGGCGTCATCGGCGAATGGGTCGACATGTTCAGGGGCAGCGGCGGCGGCGACACCAGTGTGCTTTTGTGAAGGGTGCGTTAAGGTGGTCGAGGAGGCTATGGAAACCGGACTGTGTGCGCGCTCGATTTGGTCGACATCCATCGGTTCTAATGAGTACTCGTCGGAGAAGACATTGGGATTGGAGACGCGCGATGTGCGACCGAAGGATTGGCGAGGCATCGACTCATAACCTCCCTGGGATAGTCGTGGTGTTTGAGACGACCTCGAAGCCGAGCGAGAATGATCGGGTGAAATGCGTCCAGACATATCCCCTTGCTCTGGCAGCCCTATCGGGCCACCTCGGTGAGTTCGAGTCAAACCAATGACGCTGGCACCCCGGGTGAAATGGGTGACGGGACAAAAAGAGACAAATAGGACTCTTCCGTTACAGTGTCGGATGGAAAGAGTCGGAGTGCGAGGATATACAATGCGAGTGGTGGGATGGAGAAGGGGGGTCGGTTAGTGAACAGGGTGAGGGTTGAAGATGAGGTGAGAGGCGAAGGGAAGGAGACGGACTGAGTTTGAGACTTAGTGTGACGGCGGTAATACAGAGTCGGGGGAGGGGGCGCCACAGTGCGAGTGTTACTGTACGGGCCAACTTTGAAAATAACATGTATTGGAAACTACAAAAGGCAAATCTGAACTCTTTTCAACTACTACACTTTATTCTTTCAGTGGAATGATATCTTGATCTTCTTTTTTGTTGTTTCTTGTTATCTTTGCTGTTCAGACCCTTAACCCTTCGCTTTCCCCCATAGTCCGCCGCCCCCCAAAGGAGACCCTTCGACCGGACGCGATCGACTGGGACCTCCTCCTCGAGCGCTACGGCCACTAGGGCGACCAAACTAGCGACTAAAATTCACCCTCTATTTGAGCAGTGGGTCTGGGTCATTGCCACCCACTCTTTTCTCTCCCTAGTGGAAAGTGAGAAGGGTTAGAATGGCATGAACAAGAAAACGAAATACATACCAAACAAAAAAAAATTACTCTATTGTGTACATCCATCAATACAGTCATCTCAATATCCGATCTAGAATGGCTCTTCTTCCTGCGAGGATCAGCGAAATTTTTCTTCCCATCTCCGTCACATAAGCCTAGAATCACGCGAAATCCGGTCTTTGTCCGGGTCTGGATTCTCAACCTGCATCAGTCCAAACAGGAACAATGTCTCCAGGTCAGCGGCCAGCCAACGAGAACATTTGACTGTGGATCAGGAATCCACAACCCTCTTGAGCCCGATAAAACTTCATTTGAGTGCTCAACTCGTCGAAAATTCTCAACCGGCTAATTGTTATTACGGGGTGTTCGGTACTACATGTATGTAACAGCCAAAAAAGAAGAAAAAACGAAAGGAACCGTCGGCCAAACCTGGAAATCCCAGCTGAAAACTCAATCTGGCTGTACCCGGGATTTTCAGGCATCACGCCCGCCCCCAACAGGGCTGAACATTGGCCAGCGGATATCTCGGAGTTGTGCCCAGGAAGAGTTGTCTCAAACAGACAAACTCGTCACTTGTATGAAGATAACGCCAACTCTCCAAGAGTTCTAGAAAATCCTTCGCATATCGAAATACTCGGTTTCTTTGTACACATTTCACCCAATTTTTATCTAAGGACCTGCTTGTGACCCTGTTCCCCGCCGCAAAATTACGTCGGTGGATGACTCCCGAGATCGCTGGGATGATTATTACATCAGGCCTTGGATCCATGGAAACCCTGGAAGCCTCTTCTTGGGAATAACCGGGGCAGAATGCCAATACGGGTTAGGGTGTTCGGGCATTCCCCGGTACAAGAACAAGAATTATATATTGATCGTTAGATCTGCTATACAATGAAGCGTTTCCACTCCTCGTGCTTGGGTGCCTGACCCAGTTAGTCTCGTTGGGGATTTCTAGGGTATAAGGAGCATGTATGCGTAACATAAGGCGTGTCAAGGGACCAGTCCAGATTGTGTTCTTTGTCTCTGTTTAATTGATCACATTGTAAAATGACTGGGTCAGCATTTCCCTTTCGTCCAGGTCTCCAGGTCCATATATAATTATGTATGGTTCATAGCTACCCGCCAAACCCGATTCCACCACCTTTCTTTCCCCTGCGGAAAATTTAAGCGATCTGAGATCTCATAATTCTTAGTTCGGTAAACAGAATGATATGATTTGATGGAGGCGATTAAATTCATCTTATCTCCGTCGAATAGCCTTTTGGCATCTGATTCGTCTTCCAAGCTCCAAGTTTGAATGTAGTTTGTGTATCGAAATGTACCCACATGTGTGATAGTATATGGAAAAGGTACGTACCCATCATGTTCCCACCTGACATCAGCGTAGTTCTAGAACCTATCAATTCGTGCTTCAACAAAAGGATGTAGGGCTAGAATGATGAGAAAGAAATTAAAATTGCTAGATATTACGAATCATAAAGAATAGATAACCGAGCAAACCCTTTTGAGCCTCCGTCCCTAGTAGGTACAACTGAAGCATCTTTATAGCCAGGACTTTACTTTCTTAATAAGCAATTTCAATGTTCTTGAGCAGCTCGCGACCTCGGGAGCGATAATCTTTGGATATGCATTATCCTTTGCAATTTCAATAACTCTTGAAATTGTGGAAATGAGCAGAAAAATGGCATTTAACACGAGCCCTCCCTCTTAAAATTGCGACTGCATGAATACTAAACTCGTGTCGATTGAATACTGAAAAATAATATGTATAGGTATGTGGTAGAATCCTAACCCAAAGCAGTCATAACTTGAAGCTGACGAGGAGACGGTGAGAAAAAATGCTATTAGACTACAGCAAAGCCAAAAGATGTATAAAGTTCTTAGTTTGATACATAGATGCTGCCCTTTCCAGGGTCATAATTTGATTTGATGAAAGTGTTATACCTAGATACTTCTGAGATCTGCTGCTTCTGTTGGACAGTATGACATCAACTGGGAATATGAGAATGCACATTCCAACACATGTGAATCTCACCCAAGCAATATTAATTATTGGGATATCATCTTCAACAGTTCTAACTGCTTTCAGGATATTGAAGTGTGCATAAGTCATGCCAAGCTGAGTTCTAACTCTCGGGACTTATCCAGCTCATCCTAATACCCCAGATGCATGGGTGAAAGGATCAACTGAGCAGCGAAAACTTTGGGGAAGTTCTTCATGAATGACAAATCCATGGAATGTAATGAGCCACTTTGCGCTCGCGTACCTGATTTATAGAAGTGGGCAGTCGACTAGCCGTCCATGCTACGTACGAACCTTATAGTCCAGACAACCATACGCTACCTTGCTCAGATGCATCTCGATATGGGCTCAAATAATCGTGTAGTACTAGAACTTGAAGTTGTGTGAAAAGGACATTAGTCCTATTCAGGACACTCGGAAGATCAGCTCATGCGTGTTCCAAGCTACAAGATTCTCTTTATTCAATATAAGTTTCGTTGCATTCACATATTGATGCATGTGCCCACTGCCCAGCTACAGCAAGAGGTTCTGCTGGGCTGCACAGAGATTTCCAAGGTTCAACTTGAATGTTTCGAGGCTGGGCTTCAAGTTGTCAAACTTGAACATTAACATCCATCGTTAATACATATATTAGCGCTCAGGTGCATGCTGAATTCATTATCAATGAACGATCAAATGTTACCCTTCGGGACATCGGTGTAGAAGTCTCCGAAAGGGTCGGGCTTGTGCTTCTACGAGAGCTACGAGTGGTGAATCCTGAAAGAACAAATAAGGGGCACATTTGAAGTAAGTGGACTGGATATGCGCGGGAGACCAATAGCGGGATGAGGTTGGAGGAGGACGCGTCCACGGTACATAGTTTGGAGAATTGTGCTGCAAGCTCGTCCGCCATGAATCAGCTTGATTTGGGCTCTAGAGAAAGTTATTTTTATTATTCACTGAACTACTCTATTAAACGAAAGAGTAAGAAGAAGCTTTTCTAGGCGAATAGCAACCCATTCCCCAAGCAAAATTGGAAGGAGACAATAGAAGGCGAGGTCTTGGCGCGGGGAGTTCGACATTTGGAGCCCTCCACTTCCCCGGCTTCTCCACATATCCTGCCAAAGCGCGGCCCACTCAGGTTTTTCGGAATAAGGATCGGTTGCATTGAGACTCTTGGACCTGTGACTCTACAGATCTTTTCCTGATAGAGTTTAATTCTGACCGGAGTATTCTGTTTAGCTTTTCCATTATCAAAAACAGCCATGATTGCTCGGAAACGACTAATATGAACATGAAACCCGGTACTACTTAAGACCGGCCAACTAAGAGTCAACCAATGCTTCGCCGCACATTATCCCGACGCCGAAGTCCTCGTGGCCATGAATTTGGAGTAGCCGAATACCTGCAGGCTTTTGTATAAGGTCGCGGGGATCTGGTCCACTGTTGATATCCTCCATCGCACTTGTTCTTGATCCCCAGTGGGTGACCCATCAAAACCCAGACTCTCCACAAAAAGACCAACCAACCATGGGGCTTTATAATCGAAAGATCACTGTCGATGACAATACTATTACATCGGCTGTCAATTTAACACTACGACAGTCTTTGTTTCCTAATCTTTTGGGTATACTGAAGACCCTGTTCTCGCACGTCGTGGCAATAGACTAATAGCGCGCCGCCACGCAGTTACAATCCTTTTCTTCCTCTGGGGATTTGGCTATGGTCTCTTGGATACTCTGAACTCGCATTTTCAAACGACGCTCAATATCACTGCTGGTCGATCTTCTGGATTGCAAGCTTCATACTTCGCTGCGTACTTCATTTGCCCGTTGACTATTTCCGGGTGGATCGTTCGCAAATATGGCTTCCGAGTGACATTTATGACTGGTTAGAACGATTAATCTCCTATTGTTTCCACTTTTACTTATTGGCTGATTATATGGTTATATTCAGGTCTTGCTGTTCTTGCTGTTGGCTGTCTTCTCTTCTGGCCAAGTGGAGTTAAGAGATCATTTGGTGGCTTCTGTGGTAGCATGTTCGTAAGTGAGCTCGTCTTGGCCATGTCCCTCGTGTCTTTAAGTTCTAAAACAAAGCGACTTTTTAGGTCGTCGGAGCCGGTTTGGCCACTTTGGAAACAGCTGCAGACCCGTGGGTTCCATCGCCATGAATATATCTCCAGCTCATCAATCCTAACGATCATATTGCTCTCAGATTCCTTTCCATTTGCGGACCGCCGAAATACAGCGAGATCAGACTTAACTTGGGACAAGCCGTGCAGGGTGTTGGAACCTTCATTGCTCCGCTTTTGGCCTCTCGTGTCTTTTTTGCAAACACAGTTGATACCAATGCCGGGCTGAAAAATGTTCAATGGACCTACCTCGGTGTAGCCTGTTTTGTATTTCTCTTGATTATTCTTTTCTGGCTCGCACCCTTTCCCGAAATTACCGACGCGGATCAGGAAGCACTAGAGGGGCAAATCGCAGAAAATCATGCGGATGTTGGCCCATTCAAGAAACAGTTCACTCTATTTTTGGGTGTATCAAGTCAATTCTGCTACGTGGGCGCACAGGCTGCTGTCGCTGGATATTTTATCAATTTTTGTGAAGAGGCTGGTCGAGATGCTGCATCAAGCTGTAAGTTCCAACTCGTGGGGTCCGAATTTGACAGTAGAGCTATCCTCTGACTGTTTCTGTTTTAGCCGACTTGCTCTCGGTTGCACAAGGCCTCTACGCATTCATGCGCTTCGTTTCTAGTGGCCTCATGATGATGAGGCCATTCAAGCCTCGTATTATGTTGACTGTTTTCTTGACTCTCTGCGTTGTCTTCTCTGTTGCATCCATAGCTACTCATGGCACTGCCTCCGTCGCCATGATTATTCTTGTCTTGTGTTTTGAATCAGTAAGTGAATCAGATCCGGACAGATATATTTCAGTCACTTACCCAAACAGCTTTGCTTTGCAACAATTTTTTCATTGGCTCTTCGAGGCCTAGGTCGTCATACCAAGCGAGGTGGCTCCTTGCTGGTCGCAGCGATCTCTGGCGGCATGGTGTTCCCCCCAATGATGGGAGCCGTTGTTGTACGTCATTAACCCTTTCTGTGATATTAAAGTATTGAAAACTAATATCGTGATCTATTGGCAGACTAATGTAAACGCCCATACTGCCATGGCCATCCCAATGATGGGTTACATAATTGCTTTGGCTTTCCCGATCTATGTCAATATGTATAAGAGAGACGTGATGGATATGCACCGTGACACCGATGTTAACGTCACAATTCCAGTGAGCAAGGACATTGCAATGGAAGAAGGAACGCAAAGCAAGCCTGTCGCCACGAACATTGAAACAGGTGATCCTGTGGAGCAAGAGAATCATGGAACGAGTGCCGAGTAGGGTTGCTACGAAATGGGAGCATAGATTGGAATGAATCAAATTGAGCTGGTGTCTATGTGTGCTACTGGCAGCTTGTCAAAAGTAGAGATCTTTGTGATCTCAAGGGCTCCTCCGAAGGTCAAGGATATTTGATAATCTCAATTGCCCCTTTTCACCCCATCCCTGTGCTCCACTTTGGACATCTGGTCTCACACGGAGATACCAAGCCCAGGCACGCTTGTCTAACTCAGATCGATCCAAGGTCGTGGACCATGAGAAGCAGACGGAGTTAATGGCACGTAGAAGGTGACCAACATTGTCTTCCTGCTCGCCATCCATAAATGGAGTTGGTTTTGACTTTTTCACTGGAAATTTGTTTTCTTGTAGTCTCGTGATTGATCGAATAAGATAGGATCGAGCAGATTCCGCCGTGAATATTGGCAGTCTGTTTCCAGATTTGACTTCCGGTTTTGTAGCCTCGGAATGCGAGTTTCGAAGTGCCTCTAGATCAACACCCCAGAGTGGTGGCATTTTGTCAGGGCTATCATTGGCATCGGGACTTCCAAGAAATTCAATGACAGGGATGTCGCTAGAATCGTGTTCTTCTGATGTTGACTGGAGCGGTTTTCCTTCTTGGGGGTCATAATCCCATCTTTTTAGCACTCGAATACCTCGACCGAGGACTTTGACAACGGGTTGGCCCTCTCCCCACCCTTCTTCCTCAGCTGCCCGTTCACTCTGTATGCCTAGACTGATGGCCTTGGTCTGGCTATTGGCACTGACCAATGCCTGGGCAAGGCTAAGTCTGCTAGATATTGGTTGTTCAGGCATTGTGTATTTCAGAACACATACCGCAAAGGCAAGTACCAACGGTGCTCGGTTGGTCACCAAGATTATATTTCGCAGCTCATCGTCACCCGCAGTCGAATTTGGCAGGCACAAAGATGATTCAATTTGATATGGCGTTGAACCTTTTGTCATGGGGATATTTTTATTTTTCTTTGCCTGAGGCGATATACCTGTGTCATCAGTAGAGCTGACTCGTTTCTTGGATACCCGCCTTGCAGCATTGAAGACTTGTTTAGCCATTTTGTCATTTGTGAATATTTCTTCCAGAGCTTTAATATTCGACTTGGAAATTTCTTCTGGGCTTTCTTCTGTTAGTGGTTGACATAACATGTGGGAAATAACTACATACCTGTTCAGGTTAGCTTTTTGTAGTGCTGGGATGTTACCCATGGCCGACGCTAATGGGACTTTTGCATCCTTTGACAAGAACCGTAAGAGATCTTGGACCTTGGATGCATCCATATCTTTTGTTTTGATGTGTCAAGCAAGTCGGCCAGGAAATTGAATAGAGAAAATTCACTGTGAGTAAACACTTGAACCTCATAAGGTAAAGTTATGGTTGAAGCACAAAAGCGGTTCTTGATGTTCTTGACAAATGAAGACGATAAGATGACCGCCTTTTTCACCGCCCAGGAGCATTTCCAATCAGGAAGCAGCTACATCTTACCCAAGTCGTCTGGACCTTTCAACATCCTACATTTGAAGCTGGTTTTCGACCGCTGCAGCTGCAGCTGAAGTACGTGATGCCGGACGATTCTAAAGAGAAGGGCTTCCCCGATGTCTCCGCCAAACTATCTGCGCTACCCAAGAAATCGTTATTTGAACGCCAGAAAGCCGAAGCCGAAGCTAAACGCGCTCGAGAGAAGGCCGAAACCGCAGCAGTCTACGAAGACTTTGTCAAATCATTCGAAGACGAAGCGCCCACTGCACCGAAGGGCTTCGACCCGCGACCGAACGCATTCGGCCCTCGTGGTGGTGGGGTTGCAGGAGGACCAGCGCGGCGACATTTTACAAGCTCTGGCCCTCGTAGCAGTGGTCCAGGCACACTAGGACCGGCGCCGCAATCGCTATCTCGAAAACGGACACATGAAGGGTTTACACCTCTGCAACGAAATCGTGATTCTGCGCATGGTGTTTCTGGGTTCGATCAGACTACAACAGGTTCATCTGCCCCAGCGCCTGGCTTTAATAACCTATTAGACGATGATGAAGACCATCGGAAGGCCGACGCCAAAGACGTCGAAAGAGAAGCTGCAAAACCAACTCTTCAGCTGGCTTCCTTGCCTCCCGGAACGTCGCCTTCAGTGGTAAAGGCATTGATCCCAAGCTCATTGGCGGTTGATAATGTACACATCACACGACCCTCTACTCAAAATGCAACAGAACGGAGATCATCAGCAGCTATTGTCACTCTCGCGAGTGACACCGCGGCTTCTGATATCGACAGTGTCGTCAGTGCACTTCAGAACAAGTATCTTGGTCGAGGATATTACCTCTCTTTGTCTCGGCATCTCTCATCTGTAGCGATTACTTCAAATCTTTCGGCATCACTTGGCTCTTCTAGTAGTGGCTCAGCTCCATTTGGGGCGAAAACTATTCAACAAACTCACGGGGGCAGTCTGAATCGCGCACCCCCGCCAGCGTCTCACCGCGGTGGGTTTGCTCCCCCAAGCTCATACGGACCGAATTTGGGAAGAGAGGAACCATCCACACGGGTAGAGGTCAAGGCGCCGTCAGATATAAAGCAACTCAGGTTAATACACAAAACGCTGGAATCGCTCCTTCAGTATGGGCCTGAGTTTGAAGCCTTGCTTATGAGCCGTCCAGAAGTACAAAGAGAGGAAAGATGGGCATGGCTTTGGAATGCTCGCAGCCCTGGAGGTGTGTACTACCGCTGGAAATTATGGAAGATCGTCACACAACCTTTGCAGATTCGCAAAATGGACAAATTTACTCATATCTTCGAGAATGGACCAGACTGGTCCTCCCCTGATAGTCATATCAAATTCGAATATACTACACACCTCGACAAATTTGTTTCTGATGAGGACTACAATTCATCCGATGAAGAGCATTCAGATAATGAAGATGAGAGACGTAATCAAGGTGGTGGACCGCCTCCGGAAGGAATAACAAGTCAACAAGATGGCCTTGGCTACATGAACCCCTTGCAAAAAGCCAAACTTACACATCTTTTGGCTCGGCTGCCAACAACCCATGCCAAGCTCCGGCGTGGTGATATCGCACGGATTACTGCTTTCGCGATCGAGCATGCTGGCGCAGGTGCAGATGAAGTTGTTGATATGATCGTCTTGAATATTCTCAGCCCGTTGGCATTTACTGGCGCCAACCCTGACCGAGAATCAGAGAAAGCTGCCGCGGATCAAGGCAATGTTCCAAAAGAAGAGGGCGCCGATGTGCAATCTAAGCAACCAATGGATACATCCTCGGCTAAACTAGTTGGGCTTTATGTCATTTCGGATATTCTTTCTTCATCAGCAACCAGTGGCATGCGCCATGCCTGGCGATATCGACAGCTTTTCGAGTCTGCACTTCGTTCTCATAAAGTTTTTGAACATCTCGGTCACCTTGAAAAAGACCTCAATTGGGGAAGGCTCAAAGCAGATAAATGGAAGCGCAGTGTCGGCACCCTTCTCCATTTATGGGAAGGGTGGTGTGTTTTCCCCCAGGACAGTCATGAGCATTTTGTCCAGATGTTCGAGCAGCCGCCACCCACTGAAGATGAATTACAAAAGGAGAAGGAGAAAGTCGAAACGGAGAAGGCTATCAATGCATTTTCTAAAGGAAAAAGTCGATGGAAGGCTGTGGATGATGATCCTACACCTGAAAACTCGAACTCAGGCCAATCTAGTACAGCTGGGACACAAAGCCAGTCAGACAGAGTTGGTGTCTTAGAAGACGAATCGATGAGTGACATCGATGGAGTTCCCATGGAAGATAGTGATCTAGAGGAGCTTGAAGAGGGGGAGCCCATGGAGGAAGACGATTCAAAACAGGACGAGGAGAAGAGGGCCACAGCCCTAGAATCTACACAACCTGAAGTAGAGCCTGAGGAGCGGGATTCCTCTCGACGCCCACGAAGGCCCCGGCCTAAAGCTGAAGACATGTTTGCATCTGACTCAGAAGTAGGCCAGTGAGAGATGAGGGAGATAGACATATGACTGTAATGATACCAAACAATTTTGACTTTCTTATCAAGCCCTGCGATGCAATGCTACTACCCAATTTACCCGGGCTTCGAACACCACGGAGTAAAGAAGAATGAGATCATTATCGGGTAGATTTGATACTAGGCTGGGCGCATGATGCCGCCGCCTGAGGCACCAGCGGCAGAATTCGGTGCCCCACAACCCCTCCCGCCGTCAACAAATACCTTCTCCCACGCCCTCTTTCTTCTATACCGTCGCATCTTTCGCAAAATCTCTTCAAAATGTCTGGTAAGTACAGCAGCAATACTCAGCCTTTGTCGCCGCTTCCCCAGGCCTCCTAGGCCCATTGAACACCAAGGAACCTTGTCCAGTATTACCACTCGTTTTCAATAGCATGAACGGGTTGCGCCTGGCATGCTGATGCCATGACCATATAGGGAAACCCCCTAAAAGCCAACTGAGTTAAGAGTAAAAAGCTAACAGTATCCTTTTTTCATAGACTTCAATGCCATTGCCGGTATGTTTCTCCCATACCCAACCCCCAGATCACCGATGCGCCGACCGCACACAATGATAGCCCCGCGCTGGCCGGCGAGATCGCCGCACTGGCCCAGCAACAAGCCTCTCCGCATACTCATGAACGCAAACCCTCTCTAACCATAATATTCCATCTCACAGAGCAGTTCGTCCAATTCTACTACCAGACTTTTGACACCAACCGCGGTGCTCTTCTGCCGCTCTACGTAAGCCTATCCGCCTGATGCTACCTGCAGCTTTTTTTTTCTGTCGCGAAGGCTTCTGTCCTGCAGTCAGGGATACATTCAGGATTACAAATACTGATTTCATCGTGATGATATCTAGCGCGATGGTTCAATGCTCACCTTCGAGACCAGCTCGGTCATGGGTGGTAACGCAATCGTTGAGAAGCTGATGGTTCGTTCTTCCTCATCTTGAATCCTATATACCATTGGCCTTCCTCAGAAAAGACTGACACAAACCTTGTGCAAACAGACCCTGCCTTTCCAGAAAGTCCGACACGAGCTTGCGACTTTGAACGCACAACCTACCCACGGTGAGGGTATCATTGTGCTTGTGACCGGTGCTCTCCTGGTATGTAAGAATCACGATTATGTGGTCTCTATCAAAATTTACCTCAAGATGTTTCAGCTAATAAGACTATCTGATAGGTTGATGAGGAGCAACGTCCCATGAACTACACCCAGTGCTTCAAGCTCATGCCTGAGAACGGCAGCTACTACGTCCTGAACGATGTCTTCCGTCTGGTTCTGGGTTAAACAGTAACCCTGGAAATTTATTACGATGCAACGAGGGAGATGTTCTCTCGACGGGCGTGAAGCCAATGTGTCCCGGGGATTTGAGAGTTATATGGCTATTAAATCATTTTGAATTGTAGGGGGTTCACATCCCTTTTTGGTTCGCGGTCACTCGAGACGAATAAATCAGATTTCATTTAAACATAAATAACTATTCTTTTCATATTATCTCCCCTCATATTGTATTTCATCCTTAAATTCTCCTTGTTGCATTTCATTGTTCTATATATCTTACGATCATAGCACACTATAGTGGAAACTACAACTCGTACGGTCCAGCCGCCATGCGTCGAAATATCAAATTCACCAATCACTGGCTTTGCAACAAGGGCGTCTCTTCAGAAGGTTGTTCAGCGGAGACAGGTCTCGCCTCATTCGTTGCTGCATGCCCATCTGATTGATCTTGCTCCCCTGGCGTATCACTCACGCTTCCTTTATGTTTGCTGTCCGGGCCAAAATACTCAAAGTAAATGGCCATCACCAACAGCGTACCCTGTAAACAAGCCGTAACTACCAGTACCCCCCAGATACTCCAGCCCTCAAGGCCCTCACGTGCGGCCAAACTAGCAGCCCAAACAAGACTTCCCGGTGTCTGGATGCACATCATCGGAATGCTCAGACTACCTACACGGCGCAGGCGGAAAGTGGTGTAAATCTGCGGGAAGTATTGAATAGATGCGAAGGTGGCGGATAATATTCCAAGGAAGTTAGCCCAGGCCGGAATAGCTGCGGGGTTCTTGAGTTGAAACGCGATGGAGATTATTAATGTGGCGAGGACATGCAGGAGGCAAATGGCGGTTATGATAAGAGCGGTGCGATATGTTGGGCCGCTGGGGCGGACGGGGTTGGTGGGAGAGGTGGCTCTTGGGAAGTATATGACAAACAGGAGTAGACTATGGTGGGTTAGTGTTGGGCTAGGGGTATATGCGTAGAAAGATATGAAGGGTATGCCATTCCACTTACATTGAGAAGAAGCAGAGCCACTGAGCCCCCACCTGGAAGATTCCAAGCATGCCTGCGAAGCAAGCTATGCCACTAATCTCGCTCTCTTTGCAGCAAGCAACACTCTGCGAAGTCTTCGGGAAGACAAGGATGTTCGCAAAGGCGGATGTACCTGAAGTGGTGCCCAAGAGGACAAAGTAGGGTGAGATGCCGAAGGAGCTTCGACGCGTGATTATTCGGATGTGTTGCGGTAAATAAGAAACCAGGATACCAATGATGATTAGACTGGTACATTTTATATTAGTTCTATATCCGCATGACGGTGAATACTGGGTAGGATAACATACACAGAGAGTACGGGCTGGAAGATGCCAGGCGAGGCCAGCTCGCGGCAGACTGGTGACAATGAATCACTCATGGCAGCGGTCCTGAGGCCTCTGTAGCAGTGCGTTGTAAGTCTAGCCGCATCTAAGTGCCCTGGAAACCAACAAAGCTGTATTCCCGTACAGTGGACTTGTCAATATAGGATGTTTCCAAGGTACAGATGGGAAGATATGCAACGTTCAGGGAGGAAGGTTGTAACTTCAGTCCCCGCAACTGATAACTACCCGCCTTTGGGTGGCCACGCTAGTCCTTACTGAGATTAGGCTAAAATCACGTGTGGTATGATGTAGTTCATTGCCTGAGGCAGATATTAATCTAAGCCATTCTGCTCTTCTTTGTGGTTTTTCATTTTTTATGTATACACCAATGCTAGATAAATAGATTATTCGAGGCGAATTGGGTGCTTGAGTGGTGCCACAACATCCCTCCAATAACTCATCAACCCAGGAACCGGAAAGTGACACATGTGCAGTCTTAGCGTCACCGATCAAGTATAGGATAAGGTAAACAAAATGCCTACTAGTAGTTGCCACATCATGAGAAATGTTCCCTTGGCTACACATATCATTTAATTATCCTCTTGGTCTATCGCTCCTCGTATACATCTACACATACCATAAATATATATATTTGTGAGTTGTCAACTTGAAGATATTTTATTTATCAAGCATGGGAAATTGTAAGGATATCACTTCGAACTTATTAGGCCCCGAATCAATGGGGTTGAAACACTTTTTCTCCTTCTTGTACTCTCCTCGCTTATTCATCCGTGGCCATTTTATCGATTTCAGTACTGAACATCTGCAGTAGTCTAATGTGCACATGCAAGTTGCGTCATCAGCTTCTTCATCTTCTGGGCCGAAAGTCCTTTGTAAGCCAAGATTTCGGTCGCGCGTGGAGAATCATACTCGGTGACGGGAAGGCTGCTGAATAACAGACGAGTGTCTGGATTGGGATCATGTTTTAAAAGGAGTTGACACATCATTGCGTCTCCTTTTGTAGCGGCCCACTGCAGTGGGGTTGGAACTAGGTGCAAGGCTGGACTATCATATTCAAATTCCACCTTTGCTCCCGCCTGAAGGAGCTCACATGCGGCCATTGTGTGTCCACGTTTGATCGCTAGAGATAGGGCAGTCTCGTTGTCACCATTTGAAGCATTAATGTCGGCTTTATACTTCAGCAGCAGCTTAAGCCCTCGCACGTCACCCAATTGCGCCATATCATGAATAGGCTGGTGAGGTTGACCGGCAATACTCGGACTAGCGCCATGCTCGAGTAAAAGGCGCGCCATTTCGAACCCTTCATCTTGTCGGAGCAGTGCTTCGGCAAAAGGCGTCCTTTGAAACATATCTATGGCCGAGAGGTTTGGCTCAAATCTCAGGAGTAGTTTGAAGAACTCGAAGTGTTTTCTTTTCACTGCGATGTGGAGCGGGGTTTCCAGCTGGCCATTTTGTGCGGAGGGATCTGCTCCAAACTTCAGAAGAAGGTGCAAGATCTTGAGGGGAACGCCTTGTTGGAGATGCAAATGCAACAGGGTGTTTAATTGGCAGTCTTGAATGTTAGGGTTAGCCCCGTTCTCGAGTAGAAGTAGAACTGAAGGAAAATCGTGGCTTTTCATAGCGAAATATAGCGCGTTGAAGCCACCCCCACAATGGACATTTGGGTCGGCACCGTTTTCCAGGAGAACTTGGAGGATATCGGGGTCCGTATTTTTGGCAGCTGCGATCACAGGTGTCGATTTGCCCCTTTTCACGTTGAGGTTGGCTCCGACATGAATAGCCATGGTGACTGTCGCGAGAATGCGTTCCTTGATGCCCCAGTGGAGGGCTCTATCGCGATTTGCAGCACGGTACCGATACAGATGTTCATTGAGCGATTGGAAAGAGTGTCGATTGACCTGAGCCAGCGAGTTAAGATCCCTGTTTTTTTTGAGCTTTTCTCCGATCAAAATCAACAACTCGGCTGGTAGTTTGTTGAAGCTCATTTTGGTTTGGTATGGCGAGGCGATGGATATGAGATGGACAACTTTTTGATCTGGTAGTATATTATAATTCAGTCACAAGACCAATGAATGGGGGGAGATCAAAGCGAGATGATTGTAAAAGGTTGGAGGGGGGGTGATGACAGATGGAAGGTGAGAGATGGGATTCCAAGAGAAGGTGTCTGCTCCCTTTTGGGAAGAAAAGGCTCTACGGCTCTTGGGCTCACTTGGGTTTACCTTGTGCTTTCCTCAAACCCCACCTTCATATTTTTTAAAGGCGAATATTAGTTCTATGGCTTACTTGATAATAATTCTTTTCTTGAAAATCTTTCTAGTATCAAGGGAGACACTTAATATACACAATTACTAGTATTAACATGGAAATGATGGGTTGTTTACCCCAGCATCGGGAACGTCGATAATGAGTAGATAGGCCGATAGGTGGCCGAGAGGATCTTAGAACAACAAAAATTCTTTCAAACCGCGGAGCTGCCTCATTCATAAGGAAGAACCCAAAGGAACAAACTTCTAGCTGTGGATCGTTATGTAGACCTTTTTGCTTCTGCAATCCAAAAGCCTTCCATCGTCCATCTCCGTGCCTGGGCATATCTATCCACCGCATTACGCAAATATGAGTATTCGCCATCTCGAGCCTGGCACTTGCTATGCAATAGTGGTGTATTTCCATACAAGTCATTGTCCCCCGGCCAATTCAGATACCATGAGCCATGCAGGCTTTTCCAGGGCATAGGTCCTCCTCGACGATGGGCATAATTCAGCAGATCATGACCCTCCTCATCCGCATTAAACAGACCGGATTGGCCGAGCAGTCCTCGATAATATTGAAACAAGTCGGTGGATGGTGAATACATGAACAGCCCGTTGCAGAATAGAGTTGATACTTGTGCTGAGTCTGGAGTATCGGAGTCTGTCGCCGTCACAGGCGATGCTACCATGACAAACTTCTTAGGCAGTACACTCTCATCTTCTGAAGTCATCTGCGAATTATGTTCAATTTCAGTTAGTACAGAACTCAGGTCGTCGAAGATTTTGTCAATCGGATGAGTTAAAACTGTGCTGGCATCCATGAAAAGGAGCTTGTCGTAAGGGACCACTGTGGGATCGAAAATGCGCAGCTTGGTTGCCATATCGCCCCAGCGACCTTCAGGGATGCCTTCAACTTCGACAACAGTGGCCCCATCCTCTCGAAGTCTTTGGCGCTTGCTCTCTCGCACGTGTTGATTGACCAGTACAACGACTGGAACAGGATTTCGCAACTTGGTGGTTGGTGCATGAAGCAATTGATATAAAAGCGTCCGAATACTTAGATATTCGGTATCAAAATTGTCGTTATGGTCTTTCTCGGTCCTATGCAGTCCTAGGAAGGTTGTGATAGCATGGCGGCCCTAGCTCGTGGCTGGTTGTGTAGCAGTTTCTGGCCCATCGCCAACTGCCTCTGGGGGTATTGGGGTGCCGAATAACAAAAAGATCGTAAATCCAATAGAGAGGAGACAAAAAATGAGCAACTTCTTGCTCATGAAGTTTTCCGGGCGACTCGTTTCGTGTATCATGGTCGCCGCCGATCTCAAGTTCTGTGGATTTGGTTTTCAAGGGTCACTTTAAGGTGATGAGGCGAGAGGAGGACAGTCTCCCTTATATAAGGAACATACATATTTATGTAACATACCGAATAAATCGGTTGTTCCTGGCAGTGATCAGCCAATGGTGACTACATGAAGGCTCTGCATTTATATAGCGTGAGCTGCATTCGGCATTAAATGGGCGAGGGTCACATTTGGGCACGGATATAGATACGCGGGATGTTGATTGGTGGGTTCAGCACTAACTAACTAGGTTAGTTAATTATATATAGGACTCAGGCACCAAGGCATCCAATGACCTAAAACAGACTTTGAATAGCGTCTGAAGGTGTAATTCCAGTGGAATTTGCTACCTTTGCAGTCTTGAAGGGCATTTTTATATTTTTCTCTTCCAACTTGAATCTTATATCTTAGTGCATCCCTTGGAATTCCGTGAAGTTGCTTGGGGATCCGACTAATAGGATGGGTCCGTCTCCAACATACTACGAAAGGGATAATTACGTTGCGATTTCTCAATAAATAGGTATTCAATTCTAATCCGGATAGATAAACATACTGATAGCAAAAGCATAAATATGTCTTTTTGTTTCGAGTAATATGCAGGACCGTGGCCTTGTGCACAGGCGCAAGATGGCATCATCCCATGGGTGACACAAAGTGGAGTTCATGGTTGAAGCTGAAAATCATCGGTGAGAGAGCTGAATACTTGCCTCTAAAAGAGACAATAGATTGGACAACGTGGCGTCAACTTGATCTTCAATCTCACAAACAAAGAGACAAGATTATGAAATGACGGCAATCTTCTTGGAAGAATGGGTGCTTTGATGAATCATGCACTTTAAGCCCGGGGAACCAGGCAAATTCCCCAACTACGTCACTGCACGATCATCCCTGCGAGTTCCCTGCCTGCATCACTCTTTGAAAAACGAGATCTGAGCTCTCGTATAAATGCATACCATGCACCTCTCCTGATTAATTTTTTCCCTCCTTTCCTCCGAATATTAGTTGGGTACGTCTCTTCTGCTCTTCTTTTTAGTGTTTGGATATTGTGACGCTAATTGTTAGCTATACAGCTCCACATCAAAATAGTCCAGCCCAACAACATCGAAAGTCAAAATGAAGTTCCATCTGGCCACTGGCCTGGTAATTTTTCTTGCCTCTGCTGAAGCTGTAGGAGCTTCTAGCTGGTGGAGCAAGGCTGGTACGAAAACCACCCCTGACTTATTTTCTTCGATTTTAAAGCTCTAACATCATCTTCTAGTGTACAACAAATGGCATGAGACAGAGCTTGAAAGATGGCTCTCCGACCACGGTACATCAGACCTCAATTTGAGAATTAGTTTCACAGTCTGACATCAGAGTCTAGATATCCCTCACCCTAGCCCTGCCGACCGCAGAGATCTCGAAAATTTGGTCAAGTCCAACTGGGACTCCAAGGTTCAGAAGCCTCTTGGTCACGTCACCGACCAAGCCTCCGATGAGCTGCAGAATGCTAAGGAATGGATTTTCGAATCGTAAGATACCCTCGATGAACCATACTAGAAGAGAGACATTAACAAATATCGATCGCAGCTGGTCCGATTCGCACCTGAAGGCATTCCTTGATCGTCACGGCATTCCAGCACCTCAGCCACGCAAGCGCGATACCTTGATCAAGGCCGCCCGCGAGAACTATGAATCTGTCGCTCAAAAGGCCGGCGAGACTGCCGCATATCCCGGTAACTGGCTTTATGAGCAATGGTCCGAGTCCGATTTGAAGGAATGGCTCGACGAGCATGGATGGCCCGTTCCTCAACCCACAACCCGCGACAAGCTTATCTCAACTGTTCGTCGCAGCTCTCGAATCGCTAGCCTTCAGGCCCGTGCTATCGCTTCCTCCGCTGTTGCCTCCGCTGAGGCGGCAAAGGCATCTCTCAGCGACGAGCTTTTCAATGCCTGGTCTGACTCCAAGTTGAAGGAGTTCCTTGATGAGCATGACGTGCGGGTTCCTCAAGGTTCCAAGCGTAATGAACTTGTTGCCCTTGCTCGCAAGCACCGACATTATCTTCTTGGTCAAGCTTCTAGTGCATCTTCCGCTGCCTCAGAGGCTTTTGGTGCCGCTACCACCAAGGCTGGTAATGAATACGCCCGTGCGACAGACGATGCAAAGCTGAAGGCTGAGGATGGATTCAACGGCGCCATTGACACATGGTCGGACTCCCGGCTTAAGGCTTTCTTGGATGCTCGCAGTGTTCCGGTTCCTCAGTACAGCAAGCGTGATGAGCTTATCGCCAAGGTACGTGCCAGTGCGCACAGGGCTTCCGGCGGGTGGAATGAGTACAACTTCGATACTTGGGACAAGGAACATCTCCTGTAAGTTCTGCATTCCAAAATATTTCACTTGTTTAAGATTTTCTAGCAGAGCTAACATTCATAACAGCAAATACTTGTCTGCTTTGAACTCCAAGGCTGCAAAGAAGGCTGATGCCTCTCGCGAGGAACTGATCAAGCACGCCAAAGACAGCTACACCAAAGCTTCCAAGGCCGGTGGTGAGCAGTATGCATCGGCTACTGCAGCCGCCACAAAGGCTACTGGCTCTGCCAAGGATACCAGCTTCGACCAGTGGTCGCAGTCGGATCTCAAGAAGTACCTTGACTCTTATGGTATCCCGGTCTACCAAGGCTCGAGCATCAACGAACTTCGTGCTGCGGCTCGTCGTCAAACCACATTCTTCAAGTACGGCACAAACAATCCCCAGGATACCATCTATGCCAAGGTCGCCGACACTTTACAGTGGGCTTTGGATCAGTTGAAGATTGGTGCATCCAGTGGCCGTGCCCAAGGCCACGAAGCAGCTGAGAATGTTCGCGAGAAAGCTTCCGAGAAAGCACAGGGCATTCGCAGCGAGCTGTAAAGAAGTCTGAAATGAATTATGTGGTAGATCGCAATCGCCCATCAAAAATAAGGGTAAATTTGTGCGTTTGAAATCCTACAATTCCCGCATTGTTTGAAGTCACGATGATACGACATGTTTGAAATCGAATGTGAGTTTTGGGAGGCTACCTGGGGGAATCTTTCGGGGTATTTCTTTTTTCATTATCTATGCCGGTAATAACAGTTCTCGTCTTCCGAAATGGATTTTCCTGAATTAGTAGTTGGAAGTCTTCCGGGGTTATTTACAGTATACCCCGTAGAATAGCCTCAAAAAGGGCAAATTGCAACCTTGATATGCAGTTATGTTTCTGATATCTCCGAAATACAAGTAAAATGTGAGCGCTTAGTTATTCTCCTTCTTTCTCTCTCTTCAATTTTTGGGTTTCAACTCATGTAGCAGGTCCCAGCTCAATCAATCTGGACAAATTATGACTTGGGGGCTTCGGGGTCACCCTCAGCAACCAGCTTGCCAACAACCAAGTACTTCTCCGAGAATCGCTCCTCCCATGACTGAAGATTCTCAAGTTGGTCCTTGTCCAAATCCTTAAGATCGTCCAGCGGGGCAGACAGATCTTTTGTCAGCATATCCTCATCGAAGCTCTGGTGAGCAAGTCCTCGAGAGGCATCACGACCAGCAAAATTTTCGTATGGACCACCCTATATCGCATCATATCGCATGTCAGCCGGACCAGTTCATTATCAATAAATATAGCTTCAATCCACCTACCGGGCCATAGAAGTTCCTGCCGGGAGACACGTCAAAGATCCGACCACGCACAGCCAGGTAGACCGGGCGGTTGTCTTCACCGTTGAATTCGAGTAAAGTCTTGGGGGTGTAGATGCGGAAGACGGTTGGGGGCGGTCCACGGGGGAGGTCGATCTGCTGCTTCGGTTTGAAGTGCCAGTAGACTAGCACGACGAAAAGGGAAAGGAGGATTAGATTGATTGGAGAGGCGATAGACATCCTGCTGATTGTGTTAGTTGTCTATTTGGGGGCTTCTTGGCGTGGCGGAATTGGGAAAGCACATACACTTCGGCTTGGGGCACGGAGTCCTCTGGGGGGTTTTTTTTACCGGAGTCAGTAAGGATTCGCTCTTGTTGAAGAGATAGAGGGGACATACCTGGCATTTTATCGGGAAGGGTGGAGATTCGATGTTGCTGACGAGGTAGGAAAAGGAAATGATGCATTGCATTGATGACATCTTCTCCCCGCCCCAATCACACGTGACTATTGATTGTGATTGTATATCATCTGCGAATCATTTATGTATTTTACTTTGCAGAAAATGTAGTATTCAATTCTATTTTTATAGGATAAATAGTATGAGTCAGTTGGAAATAAAATAATTCATATTCAATGGGAGTAGAACCAATATCTACAATCAAAAAGGACCGGGCGCTTGCTGATACACATAGTACCTACTATAAATAGTAGTGACAAGCGGTTAAGATTAAAGCGTACCAAAAACAAGCGTAACATGAAACTCCATGAAACCATATCCATATTCCCCCCTCCAGCCCTGTGTCCCTGAATCTACTAGTATTTGACATCTCCACTGGAACAAGTCGCCCCCATTTTTAATTGGAATTTGTTATGCCATTTCCGGTAAGCTTTGGGGGTTGAGTTCTCATTTCCTGTTTGATTTCATCTTTGATTTTGCCATTCCATCCATCCTTTCTTTTCTAAGGTCTTTCACATCTTGGATCTTTGTGCTGACACCCGTGGTCAACCGTCATACGCCTACCTTCATTAGTGTGGATCCGGCAAGCCCCGGCCACTTTTGCTTTCTTTACTTTTTACTACCCAAGTGGTGTTGCTGCATTTGCAATCTTGCCCTCCATTTCTAAGTATCACGCAACGTCGATCAAGATCACCAGCTTATTTGCCTTTTCGATCCTTGCTTATTTTTTGCCCCATCCCCGCGCACTTGGGCATCCAAAACGTCATCCCAAAATTTCCTGAGCCGCAGATAAATATGTGGTCGAAGGGCGGTTTTGGTCGATCGCGACGTGGCATATCCAACCCCACATCGGCTGATAATAACTCGGGGACTACAATAACATCGGACTTGTCAGGTGCCGCGCGTGCAGACTTATCTTCCAAAGATTTGCCTCTTGTGCCCGAGTAAGTGCTATCTGCAAAAACATTTGGGGCCACCAATAGAGATCTAAGTTATTCAAAAGCCAGTCTGAATCGTCTTCCGATATCAACACCGGTGGGGATTTAACAGCGCCCCAGGAGCTTAATGAAAATAGATATTCAGCGGTTTCTCCCTTGGCATCGCCAGAATTAAACATGCGGGACAGCATCAGCAGTTTCTGTGTTTCGCCGATTGACGAATCAAACAACTCACTTCCCCGTACACAGAAGACAACACTGGATTATTTTGGCGATTTCCCAGTAAGCGCAATCAATGTCGAGGATCCCCCATCTCCGCCTGGGCGGACAAAGAAGAAAGTCGTTGCATTTGCAGTGGGAACGCCTGAAGAAATCCCAACTCTGCAGATAGACTATTCTCCCGCAGAGTCTCCCGCATATGAGGAACCGCCTTTTATTCAACCAGTCCAGCATGCGGGTCCCGAGGCTCCCATGTTTAGGGAGCCGCATTATGGGAAATCAGAGCACCCCAGACCAAAAATCAGCCAAAGGCAGAAACAGCATCAAGCACCCCATGAACAACCAAGTAAAGAGCGACAGCATCATTGGCATCCAACGCACTGGGATGCCTTCTCTGGGGAGCCTACGTTAGGAAAAGTTGGAAAGACTGGTGAAGTAGATCCGCAGCAGACTACTTTCCACAAGTCTGCAGCCTCTGCATCAGGCTTTTTAAACTGGGGCCGTGAGCAACTCCAAGCCAAAACGAAGATCGCCCAAGCACAGGCTCGCAGCCGCATGGCTGGCTTCTCCAAACCCGAGTCTCCTCAGCTCAATCAGCTCAAAGATACAGAACCGTGGCTGAGAGACGCCAAAGCTAGACGAGGCTCATCACCCCGTATACACGAGAAAGAGAAGCAGGAGAAGCATCTCAAGCATCCCAGTAACGAACACAGGCGACGATCCTCTCATACCGAGTTTATGCCTACTACAGTGACAACGATCACTGCTGGTGGCGGCCCAAAGACGTTACCGCATAGGCCACCTCCATCAAAGCAATATCACCAACGGCCTCGACGAGAACAACGAGATTTCAAACCATCGCCAAGGCTTGATACATCGATTGACACAGAGCCCTTTAGCGATTCTGGCGTACAGTTTGGTGGTGCCACAATCAAGCCTAAACCTGGCAGTCCTGCTCCCAGTCCCCATGGAAGCCCGAGCGATAGCCCTGGAGATAGTCCGAATGCCCGAGAAAGTCCTCCAGCAATTATCCTCAACAAGCCACAGGATGATCCCCAGGATAGCTTGAACAGTGAACCTAAAGCTGCAGGAGACATTTCTTCTATCATGTCTCGACATCGCCCGACTCCCAACGGAATGCCGATATCAAAGAAGCCAGTTCGAAAGCCAACGCCAGCAGAGACTGCGCAGGACTCAGATACAGTCAAACAGCCCCCCGCGAGTGATCCCCAAGATCCTCTTAGTCGCGTCCAGGCCATGGAGAGCAAACGAGATGAGCTCGGACGACGCCGAATCAATCTGCAAACGGTGATTTCCGAGTTGACTCGTGTCATTCAACCCACTTCTATTGCCTACGACCTTGCTGCCAAGCAAGAAGTGAAAAGAACTGTTCTGAGCATGGAAAATGAGATTGCAGAGATCAAGAGAGAGGAGCATGACCTTGGGTTAAAGATCACTCGAGCATGGAGGCGACTTGATGAGAATAGCAACGGAGACGGTAGTAATCTATGGATCAAGCGCGTAACAAGTTAAGTCATACTTGATGTTGGGGATTAGAAGATGATACTCCAATTATGACAATTTTGGCGTTTTCTTTTCTTTCCTTTCTCTTTTACGACTTTGCATTTCCTTTTTTATGAGATCCGAGCGTATCTTCTTTTGTTGGTGCTTGTTTCGTTTGATTCAAATACCCGGCCATGTAGCTTGTTTTTGTGCCCTGCTTTCTCTGGTGCTGTTTCAAGTTTTCCGTTTCACTTTCTGGTCGTCTGTGATGTATACTTCAATTAACCAATATTTTTGGAAATGTACGTTGATATTGTGTAGCTTATATACTAAGTTGAAGAACATCTGTTCTCTATGGAAGACTAGACCGGATCCTGGCAGAGAATTAACTATTAATCAAAAATCTGCAGGAGTGGCGCGAAGGTGAATAATGTATATTGCGCTTTCATTGGATATATGGATGATTCGTTTGGATCGTAAAATGGATGGGAGACGATTTCCTCCATGTGCTATGCGCCTAGCGACCTTCCATTCCAATTTATTTCTTGCCGGACTTCTTGATACCCTGCTGACCAGTGTTCAGGGGACCCTTCTTGCCCTTGGCGGATTCCATCATAGCCTTCTTGGCCGCGGCATCTAATGCGCTGAGTATTAGCTAGGTGTATTCATAGGCTTAATTATCATGAATTGAGAAAGTACCGGCTCTCTGCTTCTCGTGGAAGGCAAGATCCTCATCATCGAGGTCCTTCTTTTCCTTCTTGGCGGCCTTGAGAGGCTTGACCTTGCCACCTATGTTAATGGTAAGCAATGTATTCATGGTGAGTCAACACACTCCGTATCACGGCCGCGTACCTTCTCTGCTTGCGCCACCCATGATGAGTATGAGGAATGAGATTGATTTGGGACTGAAAAAAGACCGAGGGGAGACGATTGAGGAGGGGGAGGCGTTCAAAGAAAAAAATAAATTGTCCGGGTTTATCAATTCAAGAGGGGAAGTGGCTGACCGCCTACCCGATAAGGTTCTAGAGGCGGCGCTATCTTGAATCCAGAATCCGTTCTGCGCAAACCACGAAGCTTCCTCTCTCAATCACATATTTCCCCCATCAGAGCGTGGATCGCCCCCATCGATCTCTCACGCTCGAATTCAAACCTTCTCAAAGACCCGGCTCTTTAATTATGTGCTTGGGATAATCGAAGCTACACATAGGCTTTGGTGTGAAGGCAGGCCTCTCAAGCCGGTTGGACTTTCAAACATCCCCAAAGATTCATTTTGTCTCTTGAGTTCACGCTAACTGAGCCTCTCTTTCCGAAGCCTCCTCCAAAGGCCGCAAGAAGAAGACTTTAAAGTACCCGCAAGGGAAGAAAAATTGCACCTCGCGCTACTTGGCTGACAGCGCCATCTCGCAAGTTGGGTAGCAATGGCATCATATCAGAGGTCGAGGTCTCCATCGACCCCTTCAGAGGGTGAGATCATCGAGCCAGGCTCAGAGTTGAAGGCAATCGCGTCAAAATCTCCTCTTAATGGCACCAGCGTTGACCGTCCCCCCAGAGATAGTAAATCTGCTGCAACCAGATCCCCTCCACGACGAGGCAGTCGATCACCACACCGAAGAAAGTCATGGACACGGTCGCTTTCACGTTCGCGCTCACGATCCCGTTCTCGTTCTCGTTCGCCATATCGGCATAACCGCGACAAAGGATACAAGCGTAGACGCGACGAAGAGCATGATCAGTACGATAGTCGGCACGCCCGGGTCGAACCCTCCCGTCGCTATGGGCCTCGGCACGACGATAGAAATGATCGCGCGGCCCCACGCCGCCAGAACAAGACATACCATGACTTTGACAGGGAAGAGACCTACGGCGGTGGTCTGCAATACACGGATGAGTACGATCGACGCCGAGATAAGCGTCAACGTACCCGTAGCCGATCTCCGTATCGCGAAGTGAGGAAGCAGAAACAGTATGATGACTCGGAATCCAAGGCGCAGCCAGCAAACCCCAAGAGACGTGGACCTTCATCTAATCAGGCAGTGAGCGAAGGAAAGCCCCCAGCTCGTTCTCGGGATTCCAAGCTTAATGCTGAAACCAAACCAAAGCAGATGAAGCAGGATCTTCCCACGCGTGTTCATTTTGCTGATGAGTATGTCACTTACCATAATAATCTTGCCAAGTATGAAGCTAATGAAATGTACAGACCCGAAACCCCCGCATCAGATGCCGTGGAGGAACCCGATATTTCTGAGCCGATGGACGAAGCTGCTGCCGTGGAAGCTCGCCGAAAGCGTCGTGAGGCTATCCGAGCCAAATACCGAAGCCAAGCAACGCCCTTGCATCTTAAAGCAGTACACGCAGGTGAAGTCGAAACAGATTCATCAACTCCTGGTGCGGATGCCACCAGTGTCCAAGATACAGCGGGTATGTTCCTTGTCCCAACAGACAAGAATCGAAAGCAGGCTGACATATATGAATCCTCATCTATAGAATCCCCACGAACTCCAAATGACGGTTTCCCAGATTTCAACATCGGCCAAGATACGGACTTGGTTAATACCAATGGGCCCCTTGACGAAGATGAGCCTTCCGCTGCAGATTACGACCCAACCATGGACATGAAAGAAGAGAGACAAAAACATGACGGTAGTCAAAGTGTGAAGGGAGACATTTCGTCCGCAACCTACGATGAAACACAGACCGTAAAGCAGGACATTCTCATTCCCGATACCCCCGTTGCCCAACCAGAAGCCCCAGCAAAGGATCCATATGACATGTTCGCAGATGATGACGACGATGACATGTTTGCCGAAGACAAAGACGAGCCTCCAACGCATGCATCAGCTTTGTCAGCCATCCCCCAAGCCAAGGAACTCGATATCAGCATGATGGACAACTGGGATGATCCAGAAGGCTACTACAATCTCCGCATTGGAGAGTTGATCAACGGTCGGTATCATGTTACCCAGAATCTGGGCAAGGGTATGTTTTCCTCCGTCGTACGAGCCACAGACGCCACAACAGGAGGCCTAGTAGCAATCAAAATCATCCGCCAAAACGACACCATGCGCAAAGCCGGAATGAAAGAGATTGGAATCCTAGAACAACTCCACGAAGCGGACCCGGAAGACAAAAAACACCTTATTAAATTCCTCCGCTACTTCGAACACAAAGGACACTTGTGCATGGTCTTTGAAAACCTAAGCATGAACCTCCGCGAGGTGCTGAAGAAATTCGGCCGCGACGTCGGACTTAACCTTCGCGCTATCCGCGCCTACGCTCATCAGATGTTCCTGGGCCTAAGCCTGATGCGCAAATGTAACATTCTCCATGCAGATCTCAAACCTGACAATCTACTCGTTAACGAGCAACGAAATGTCCTGAAGGTCTGCGATTTGGGTTCCGCATCTTCATCATCTGATAACGAAATCACCCCGTACCTCGTTAGTCGATTCTATCGTGCCCCTGAGATCATCCTGGGTATTCCATACGACTACGCGATAGATGTATGGTCTATCGGATGTACGCTTTTCGAGCTATACACAGGCAAAATCCTCTTCACTGGCCGAAACAATAACCAGATGCTCAAGTCTATCATGGAGTGTCGGGGTAAATACCCGCCTAAGCTCCTTCGGCGTGGATCACTGGCTCATCTGCACTTTGACGATGGGCTTAATTTCCATAGCACGGAGGAAGACAAGATTACTGGTCGTCCTGTTACTCGCATAATGGATTTCAAGAAACCGACCCGTGACTTGAAAACGAGGTTGATGGGTAATGGGACGCGTGGAATGTCTGATGTTGAAGTTAAGGAGTTGACGCTCTTTGTGGACTTTTTGGATCGGTGTTTGGGGTTGAATCCTGAGAAACGGATTACGCCTGCTGATGCACTGAAACATCCCTTCATAGCACGGAAGATATAGTCTGCAGAACTTGGTGTCTTGTACGGAATATCATTCTTCTTTCATTCTATGATCGAAATCGTTGTATAGCGTGCTCATAAAAAGGAGCCTTGGAAGCAGTCTTTATTTAGTGTTACATTCGGAGTTAGATTCTAGCAGATTTCCAACTATCAGTTTGTATGTATGTACTTTACAACTACAATGAACCAAGGGGAGTTCAGTGGATGATTAATTTGTTTCAGTACATGTGTATGTATTCATCTTATGGATGCTTCTATTGTAATGCAGAGGAATGTCTTGCGTGTATGATCGTAATGATTCAATGTGATATCTCCAAGTAATTAGTATGATATGGTATGTAGTTGTTCCACATGGGATCTTTATTCAAGCATGTTGCTGATCCCATTCCAAGGTCCTTATTCCAGATATCCTTCTGATACGCAACTGCTGTTCCAAAGATTTGAAATATAGCCTTAATAATGCATATCTATGTGCTCTTGGGATCAAACCCAACACTGGCAAGTGAGACATATCTTAACTTCCGCAAAGTCTTTCGTTGCACCCAGTCCAGCCAGGTTGAATAATGAAAGAAATCGAGAATCCAGACTTGATCATAACCAGTGATCAAGAGAAACTTTCTTCTCTACTCATTTCAAAAATGCAAAAAGAAAATAAAAATGAAATGGGTTCGAGGAAAGCAGATTCACGCTCGAAATCAATCATCATCATCATTATCCTTTGGGTGGTAGCCGTACTTCTTCCAATTTTGTTCAACCCACCAGTTCGTGACGTAAGCGGCATCATAGAGCCAGCGTAGCGCTTCATCGTCATATTCTTTGCGAATGACGGTGGCCAAGTCAGCGAGACTGAATCTTGAAACGGGTTCCACTTCATTGGGATCGGCATTCAGATCGGAGAATCGCCACTCTACATCATTGACGAGCGGGATGACGAGTCGGAATTGGGGCTTCGCGCCGGAACGAACGGCCAGCCATGATCCACCGGTATTCATAACGGTGTACTGCCAATTTTGCATGCCATCTTTTTCCTGGGTGAGGGGACGGAGAAGTGACTGTCCTTCGTAGAGAGAGAGGATATCCTTGGTGGGTTGGATAGATTCCTCGCCGATGGATTTCGACTCGATGAGAAGATCCAGAATAGAAGGCACAATCTGGTTGCTATTGACAGGACCAGAGACCTCTAGAACTGGAAGCTTTGGGTGCGCCAGGACAATGGGAACGGCGAAACTGCCAACGTGAGGGTTATCGTAAGGTGTGATACCACCGTCGTTGGGCAGCGAAAGACCGTGGTCACCTGCCATGACTAGCAGGGTCTCATCGGCGACGCCCTTCTCTTCGAGAATAGCCAGAATATCGGCGAGCCAAGTGTCTTGGTAACCGACAGCGTTGAGATACCTGTTCAAGTCCTCGCCGTGGTTTTTGGTCGAGCCCAGAAGCGAAGCATAGATATCGTTTGGAAGACCCCATGGGTGATGTGTTGTGCCGGTGAGATGGGTTAAGAAGAGGCGCTCATGATCGCGTTCTGCGTCATCAATTGCGTCGCGGATATAGTCGCGAAGTTCGCCATCGATATAGCCATAGTAGTTGACTTCCTTAGTTTTCACTGGGTAGTGCTTTGCACCGGGCTTTTCGATAATCTCCTTTGTGAACTTTTCTTGGTAACCCAGCTTTGGTGTGAGTTTGTCTTGGTTGTCATAGCTGTCAGTGACTGACTGCATCCAGACCGAGTGCCAGGGCCACTGGGTAAAATCATCGGTAGTGTTTGGCTCAGCTGCGATGCCCTTCTGGTGGCTCAAGGTCTCAAAGATGTGCGGTAAGCAAGGCTGATAGATGTCGTATTCCCACTCGCGGTTGAAATCTGCAACGAGGGGCGTCACGCCGCACAGAGTACCAGTCAGACTCTTCAGTGTGTAGGTGGAAGTTGTGTATGCATTTCTGGCACTGATACCGCCATATGCCTTGGGGTTGGAGTAGAGCTTGTCGTCATGCTTGAACCCGGAGTCAAATCCGGTCAAGTACTCAGCGGTGCGAGTGAGGTTGGCAATGAGTTTCTCGACGTCGGCAGGGATCTCATCATTCTTGTGAGTCTCTGCAATGCGATTATAGAGGAAAGAGTCCTTGCGTATGGGGAATGTATCTGCACGAGCGCTCTCTAGCTTCAGCAAGACCACATGCTTAATCTTAACGCTTCCGTCATTCAAAGCACCTCGGATCGACTCCAGAACTGGCTGCTGCAGATTGGAAATGTGCATTGGGTTCTTCTGTGGGCTATAATGCAGGGACTCATTTGTCATAGTCTTCCAATCCTCGAAGCCGGAGCCAGGTTCCCCAGATAACCAATCCCATGATGGCGGGGTAGCCTGCGATGTGCTTTTATCCAAAAATCTATATTCCGAGCGGGGTAAACCAGTGGTATCGACTGGCGAATTCCGGTGACCGCCTTCAAAAAATGAGGCCAAAGGTAAGGTACCCGACAGGTACAGGTACATCGGATCAGGCGGCCGAACTATACGCAAGGTGGCAGCCAAAAACACAAATGTGAGCACCAGGACTCGTGGCAGTAGACGGTCCGTCCGTCGACGTTGCTCTTGAGTGGAGAATTCATGGTCCTGGGAGCGGTTGTTACCCAGCGGGTCGAGTAAATAGTCACCTTCCTCCTCTTCCTCGGCCGAGTCGTTTAGATAATCATCTTCCAAATGAATCTGTTCGTATGTTCGAGGATCGGGTAATGATGTATTCTTTGAATTGGACTTCCGATTATGGAAGCGTTGCAACCAAGGCTCCACGCACGGTCGCAGTCGGGCGGTTAACCAACGGAAGGGCCACGCCAAGACATGTAGAACGCCACCACTAAACGAGTGGATTGGCCGAGCCGTGAAAAGAGCAGCAGCCACGAGTAACGCCTCCCCGATCAAAAAACCGGTTAATCCTGATAACAGAGTGCGTAGTGCGGCCGCATTCCCCGTAAACGTCTTAGCTTGACGCCAGTGGATTTCGGCCCCCGTGAAGACGTAGACCGAGAAATTGGCTGCTGCCATGCCAGAAACGATCAAACTGCATCAGAAAAAAAAAAAGGTTAGATCATTCATTTGAATATGCCCATTTGTTCCCGGATCGAAAAAAAACCCCTTTTTTTCTTTTCTGATTTGAGATTGAAATTTTGAAACAATGTCCCATGGCTCGAAATGAACCAATGACGATCGTGCATAACTCGCATCTCGTAATCGTAATAAAAAAAAAGGGGGCGATAGAGGGATTGGAGAGGGTGGAGATTTACCTGGCAGGAAGAACGAGGATGGCATTGAAAGCCGCAATCAACCCCGTCCATTTCTTCACAAAGATCCGAAACAGTAATAGAATGGCCACATCTTGGAAAAAGAAGGATGGTCCCCAGAGAAGGAATTTCTCAAAGGGAAGAGAATAGAGATGGGCGTATAAATGTTGCACTTTGGCAGCGAATAAAGACCAAAATGCTAATGCAAAGAAATAACGACGCGAAAAGTCCCAGAAAACCTCGAGAATGGCCAGGGTCTTTTGAGGGTTCTGATAGACATGGTTGGCCTGGTAGCGCACGAAGTTCACCACGCCGGCCACCTTCATGTTGAGAAGCACATAGGAGATCTGCTCCTAGGCATATATCTCAATAAAAAAAATATAGGAGGTAGTTAAAAAGGAGAGTGATGATAAGAGAGGAAAAGAAGAGGAACGCAACGACAATGGGAAATGATGTGCTTCTCCCTCTAATAAGACAAGACACGCGACCCTTAACCCAGTCCAGGGTCTCAATTTCTTAAGTGGAAACTCCGCCTCGTTTCTTCCTCCACAATTGGTTCTTGTATTCCCCACTTGGCCCCCATTCGCCAAGATGCCAAGGGCCATTGCGAGGCTGAATGAGTGTCTTTGCCCAAATCAGTTCCAACGTCCGTCCCCTGAAAGGCTCTTGGATTACGCTCCAAAGGGTTCTGTTCAGTTTAGTTCGATCCAGTTGCATATCATCATTTCGCGGCGATTGCATCCCCATTCGTTCCCCCTCAGTTGGTCTCCACTCGTATAGGGAGGGATTTCCGAAATCTCACTCACCCCCACTCCTGCGCCATTCTCCCCCAATCCCCAACGCCAACTCCCTGATCCCTCCAGAAAGGCAACAGCATTCATAATTCTGTTCGGATTTTGGGGTCGGTTGTTGTCACGCGAGACACGAAGTCAAGAGGAATAGGTAACAGTACCTTTCCTCACCCCTCAAATTCTCCCCCCAAAATCACCTGAATCATGCTGCTCGGCGGCCTTTTCAGCTGGCTCTCCTTGCTGTTCGAGCCACTGGCCGATTCAAACGTGCCCCCAATTCAACCACAAGCCCGATTACGACCCGAGAATCGGCCCTGGCAAAACATCATCACTGGTGTATATGGCTATCCCCCTTTGCTCAAAATTCACGATCGGACCGGCGAGATCAGTTGGAGTTTCCGTCGCGAAGATGTCACGCAGGATCTGCCGCCCGCGATAAAGAAATGCCTGTGGGCGCATTCCAACGATGCGACCGAGATCAAATACATGCACGATGGAAAGAGCGTGGGCGCCGTATACGCTGACCTGGCCATGGTCGTCAATCACCTCCCCGACGATCCTGTCAACGATAAGAAGATCACCTTTGCCGTCTGTCGCGACAATCAGTTCCTCTGGAACGCCCACACCGTCGAGGCCTTACCCAATGACCTCTTTGCGATCGGAACCACCGGTCAACGACCCTGGGATGGTATTCTCGTTTATAATGCCAGTGCAGCCAACCCGCTTGTCGATGAACCCCCTATCCTCCAGAATATAACCGGTCTGCGGGCTATTCACGCCATGATCTGGGATGAACAGGAACAAATCCTCTGGGCGTGCGGAACTGATGCAGCCGCCGATGGCTCGGATCCAGTGCCAGCCTATGGTGTCGTCCAGGGGTATCCATTTGATGCAGCGACCGGGCAACTGAGGAAAGACGATCGATATATTTATAGGCTGCCAAATGCGTATACGATCGAGACGGAATGGGGCAAGGGTTATTCGTGGTGGGCTGGTCCTCACGATCTTGTACCTGTACCAAATGAGCGAAAATTCCTTGTTTCGGAGGATCGGGGGCCACATGCGCTTGATCTGGAGACGGGTGAGTATTTCATGGAGTATGAGGATGTGATCGAAAAGTATATGAAAGGGTTCGAAGTGACGACAAACGATCGTCATGGAGTCAACCACACCGATCAGTATGAGGAGTTGCCGTTATCTGATCTGAAGAGCTTCAACCTTGCACCAGATGGCGCCTTCATATATGTGCAATCACTCTGGACCAAGTTCCGTGGTTTCCATATTAGTCTGGTAGTTGATGGTCATCGACGCAAGATCAATTTGGGTGATGAAATGTATCGAGCCCGCTGGTGGGGAGATATGGATGGATGGCCCAAGCCAAAATGATCCAGTATTTGGTCAAATCTCACCCCCGACTGCCACCATGGCATCGGTCAACCTTCTTGTGCAACCATTAGTATGTGAGAACATGTCGACATAGATGATTCCCTATTTTCCCCTTTTCTCTTTTTCTTTCCTTGTCATTATCCTTTCTCTTCTTTTTTCTTCCTTTTTTCTTCTTCTCATCCCCAATTCTCCTGTGTGTTGCATCTTGTTAGTCAATTCTTCTTCTTCTGCTTTTCAAGATCAGTGTTCATCATCGGCCGTTAAAGCTGGTCTAACCCGATGATTGGATACGGCAACCACGATGGAAATGTCGCCTTCCGTCGACTTGCAGACGGCCGCCAACAGCAGACAGTGGACATCTTAAGAACCACCAAGAGACAAGCTTGAGAATCAGTCCCGGAAATGTTGAGATCTTAAATGAGATCGACTGTGAAGAAAGAAAAGAAAAGAAAAGTTTAATTGGGGAATGCGTCTGCCTAAATAATAACTGGCTCATTGTGCAGCACTTCCCATTACCCTAACACCTCATAATGGGGCCAGATCACTTAACTAGCCTTACATTTATACAGCCTTGTCTCCTTTTGGTTCTGGCTAAGCCTCGCAAATGATCCTCGTGGCTAATCAGAAGCCGTCGTTTATAAACCCAAGCATCTCAGGGTCCAGCAGGCCCCACTCCTTCATGACTTGTTTTCTAAGGCGGAGCCTCATCACGCAAAATCAGCTGTGACATTTTGGGCCAAAGACTGCTTTTTTTTCATATTCTGGGACAATTGGCACATACAGAATATAAATAATATGTACATTTTATGGTTGCAAATACTCCAGGGCTTGATGTTTTTTTACCTCTTCCCTCCTCTTTTTTCTCTCAGGGAAAAGGGTCTCGTGATGGATACCCACTCATCTAGCCCTGGGGGCATTCTTATTCGTATTATAGTTTATTTTCAGCAACATAGAGCGAGCGAATACGGCGATTGGGCAGTTCCTGTTTCCAAACTCCTAAATAGGTTAGAAATAAGATTTTTTTCTTCCTGTGTCCCTTCGGTGTCCTTCAATTTTATACTAGTCATTCTAGCCGAGGTATAGCGTCTCCACTTAGAACAAGCAATACTCTAGTAATACTTCAATTAATTGTATTATTTTCCAACTGTATGGTTCAAATTAAAACGTGGCCTCCAGCTCATTTCTGGTTAAAATCAAAATTCCCCGTCTTCAAGTTTTAAAGAGTTCTACTGCTACAGGCTGCATGTCTTATTTAATCACCGACGGCGATTTCCATATAAACTAGGCAAGTGGCAGCCTGTTTCTGCAAGTTTCACCCCCGAGGTTCCCGCTATTATAGGACGGGCTATTCCAATAGCGGCTAAGGTTGAGTTTGGAAAGGTGGCTCAGTTGGTCTTGAAACTACGTTAGGCGTTGCCTCGTCCACTTCCAAACCGGGTAATACCTATTCTATCTTCATACGCATGCCTTCAGGGCCCGCGCTGTGCACTGTTGTCTTCACGTTCAAGTTACGGGCCGCTCCAGCATTGAACTTGAAGATTGCATTTCACCGTCGGCTTTATTTTATGTGGTTGGTGACCCCAGAACCTAGAAACTTGAATAGAGCCCTGGAAGCCAACCTTTGCAAGGCTGTTGTTAGCACTTGGCTTGCTTTCCCTTTCTAAACCTTCGTGGATTGAAAGACAAGGCCTTTCAAACTCTTGAGCAAAGAACAAGCCACGCCATAGGTGATAAAGGGCCCGTGGGGTCCGGCTTTGAGCTTGGAAAGCGATCTCGATGTCTTGCAGATGTTGAGAATTTAAATGATGTAGGACCTCGTCCATGATGATCGTATATAGATTAATTGCGATTCGAGTAGAATAGGATCTTCTGTCTGACAAGGCTAATTGGTTCATTTCTCTTTGATAAATCACTCTTGATTCTCGCACTCAACATTGTCGAGCTTCGTCAGTTCCAGCTCTTCAATCATAAATGGTGTCCCAAAGCACTTCTCACAGCTAGGATTCCTTTGAAATTTAGTTTTCTGCGTGCATGGTCGAGGTTAGTGGCTTATTACTCGGTACTGTTGGCTTTGAGATCATGCCATTGAAGCTGAAGTATCCCAGCATAAAACTCGCCCTCGATTAACTTCGATGGTATATTCTTCTTGAAGAATAAGATCTTGTAGTTTCGCCAGTTGTTTCATAGCCTTAAAAACCTAAAAAAAGTTTCACTTTTGAATCAGGTCGCCAATATATCCTCTGTCAAGGCAGTTGGCGAATAGTTCACCGAAAAGCTTCCAAAGAAAGAGACGAAATCCCAGAAGACCGACAAGGTTAACAAGAAGGAACTTAAGGGACTTGACAAAGTTAGGAATAAGGGCCGAGAAGCAGTTGACAAAATTAAGCAAGAGAAGCTTGACGAGCTTTGGAAAATTGAGAAGGAGGAGTCTAAAAAATTCGATAAGCCGCACAATAAGACGCTTGCAGATATTGATCCACAAGAGATAGCTACTGGAGTCGTACTGGCAGTAGACTGCACCGATGCAGACAGAGGTCAACCTTGATCTCAAGTAAGTTTCCATCGACCTATGAGCTGATTTGTCGTTTTTACAGGATTTTGAATATTACAGTTATATTCCGGGAGTCAGAATAGCCAATAGCCAAATTAACAATGATTCTTAGGGATTCAGATGCGCAAATTGCTCGTTGTAGGCAGCTTATTACTGAGATTGCTTGAAATCCGCTTTTTCTCGACAGATTGAGGGTTCTGCAAGGGCTTAAAAGGCTTCGAGAGTAAGTTACTCGGCTCAAATAACAACATGATACCATCTCCCTAACACAATGCAGGGAATTGAGGGCCATGCACCCTGGGGTCTCTGACGATGTAGCAGATTGATTGAAATTTTTAACAGATCTGGATGCTCAGCTTACCCAGGACGGAGATAGATAACAGGTATCACCTACTATAAATGTTATCATGAGGGCGTATCAGGCGAACAACCTTCAGTGGACTTCTGGGTATGTGACATACTGGTCGAGAGGAAGGCAACTTTGTGAACCAAGGCTTTTTGACCGGCATGAATACCTCGTTTGGAACAAATTACATGCGGGCTGGACTGGTTTCTGGGTCGAAGGGGTATGTAACATGTACTATGTCATCATTCTTAAGCTCAAAGACATGGAAGACCAATGCTGACATGGTATTTCTTAGCTTTGAGAATCCCTACCTTCGCGCAGGTTTTGGAAGAAAAGAAAGTGTTGGCCTACAAAGTTCAGGGGCCCATCCGTCCCAGGGCTCTCAGGAGGGGGCATTGCCAATGTAAAGGTACTTTTTAATCTAATTTAAGGACATGATTCTTCTAAAATGACTTCTAATCTCCATATTTTAATCATAGGCCCCAATTTCCCTTCGGTGCATTCTAGCACCGGAAGATGTAAATGATCCACCTACTGCAACAAACTTCGATCCCGAGAAATCTCAGAGGCTGAGGGATTAACCTATTCACCACAGCCATGTTCCAAGGGTTGCAGTAGCCGCGGAGTTTCCACACGCTGGTGAAACAAACATCAGAGGCGATCTCCCAAATTTACCAGGTCCCCAAGCGAGTATGCCACCTGACGCGCGGACTCCATATAAACACATGTTTATTAGGCTAAATGATGACACTGAATCTGATATTCGTACCATAATGGAGAGGGATAGGAACCACCTGATAAGCCAGACCATGACTGGCGTTTATCAGTCCCAGCCGGATGCACCACCGCGTCGTCCCGGCACACCTCTTCTTCGTTATATCTAGGTTATAAGTGCCTCGGGGATTTCCTATTTTGAACCGGTTACAGCTTTAGAACAAACTGCCGAAATGAAGAGGGCGGACTTATGCTGAAAAAACGGGATTTCATAGAGGTTGCTATATCACCTAATAACAATAACCTTTCCGTTGAACCCATACGGTTGCTGGGGCCCTGGTTAAGGCACAGGTTCTATACTGCGACATGTCCTGATAACACCGGGCGTCTTTATATCTTCTTGAAGGCACGGGGATTTATGTCGGTGAATCGTATAGGAAAAGATTTCGCGGGTACGTTACCACCATTGTCAGTCAGCCAGCGTCCGCCAGGTGATGGTGGTGGGAATAATGGCGGTGGTGGTGGTGGTGCTGTAGATCGTAGGTATCTGAATTGATATGGATCATCGACATTGGTATCATCTCTATCGGGATTATGGGCACTAGCACTGGATCATCGACAATGACTTTGGACTAGGGAAGGGCGCAGTGAAGCCACCACAAGAAATTTTAATCTCAATAAAGCTGTGCGTGCTAATTGGCGATATACTTATGTTTATGCTTTCACCTACTTTATTACTTTGCTACTTTGCTACTTTTCTACTTTTCTACTTTTCGTCGGGGTCTTGCTAGGTGCTAAATAGATAATTCATTCTCACTTTGTCACTTCTGGTTCAGGCGAGTTGAAGAGATGACAATCACTTAGTATATCATATTATCACTATTTCATTAAATTTCATTGATAACATTTGGTACTCCTTTATACCATAGAGTCCATGGGCATTTATATGGTTTGAAACGCATGGCAAATTATTACTGGGCAGAGTCGGTAGTGACTCGGTTGAATCATATTGACACTGGATAAGAATTATTAGCAATTGATTATAGTCCAGAGTTGGTAGTGAACTTGGTTAACACCTATTGACATTGCCTAAATAGCATCGACACCACCCTAGATAATATTGCCCAGACATCGCTCAGATCAAGCTATATAACCATTAACAGCTTGTCAAGAGTATTGACCAGCTTGTTACGATCAATAAGAGTTTAGTGAACCCGGGTGACGACCCATTGATATGATTTAAAAGGCATTGAAATTGCCCGGATAGTAGTAAGATTGACATAACATAAAACTCCTCAGCAGAGCGCACACAGTCCGTAAAAACTACTTGAAGTTTACCCACTCTACAGCATTTGAATAGTTAAACTGTATCTATTTTTCAACAGTAGCCTCCCACTATATCCATTTCTTATATAATACATAGAATCACAAAATAAGATACTGGTTTCAAATTGAATAGCAAGAGCCGATTGATTTAGGTAGAAACACCGTGACGAGCTTGAAGCATGACGGACACTCGAGCTACTGCCAGTGAGAGTAGTTTGTTGGCACAGTCACTCCATACCCGAGATTAATTTTCGATTAATCACTCCTAACAAGCTGAATTCCATGGAATAAGATGGATGTATACTCCTTACATGTGTACGACATCATAGTATTACCCGGCAAAGTAAAGGGATCGCTACTGGCACTTCGCTAGGGCATCGAAGCAGTCAATGTTTAGGCAGTTCTGCTCAGGTGGGAACGCTACTGCATGTAGGCAGCTAGAGGTCCACCACACCTGGGTAGTAGTAGTAGCAGGAACAAAGAAATCACCTGGGCAAAGGAGGCTCAAGGACATGGAGATATATCCATCCAATAGCAATCCATCAAAAATCGGCCAACCACTGACCCAACCCGGCCGGACCAAAACTTGCCAGCTCCACCGTCCACGCAGCTAAAAGAATGCAGAGTGAGGGGAAGGTTCTAGATCAGCAGTGCTGACATCAACGGATCCAATTGAGCCCACGGTGGAGGTGAGCTGCCACGCTCATCTTGATCTCATTCCAGACCGAAGTCTGATGCATCACATCACAAACGGCCGCCCGTTATCCAACGCGTGGTTCATCCCTTTCCTGCGATGGAGCACAACTGTAATCACATCACAAGCACGGCACCAATAACCAATTCATTCATTCGGTATGGATGGAGTCCAGAGTTCAAGGTATGTAATGCTATTATTTACTAAGCCAGTCGGAGACCCGGGGGAAGGACGCGAAAAGCCAACTACGCATTTCCTGCCAAGTTAGTGCAGCACTTAGTTAGTCTTGCCCCTCACTGTGTGCCATGTTTTCCGAAACAATGGACAAATGGGCATATTGTGTGCTGGGAAGATGGGGTGGATGGGAGCCGATTGGGCAGAAGAAAGGAAATTGCGTACCCAGTGAGCTGGGCTGAGGTGAATACGAGAGAAGTCAGGGTTGAGGAAAAAGGCAGCTAAAGGCAAAAAGGAGGATTGTGAATGGAGGAGTGAGGCTAAAACCGGCGATGCATGGCGTTTGGAGAACAGGCAATGTACCGAGTGGATATTACAATTGTAGTCTACTATAGGATGTATGTACTCGGAATGATGTGGAGAGAGCAATAGTTTGGTTTTGTACATGTGGTGTAGGATGGGTGGCGCGAATTGCATGCGGTGTACATGGGGGTACATGTACGAGGACGATAACAGATTTGACTACTCCATATGGATATGTAGCATTTCAGTTCCAACCCGTGGCGGGCTGACTTTACTCTGCAGGGATAATTCCAAGGAAGACAGGTGGGAAATTAGATTGTTGTTTCGTGTGGATGAGTTCTCGAAGGCGAAGATCTCCGCGTTCCATGGTTGCCACCCCTCTAGTGGCAAAGGTATCCGGGAACGGAGGAACAAAGCTTACAAGGGCAAGTTGAAGGATTATTACTCCATGTTCACATTCTCATTCTCATGCTCATTCATTTTCTTGGGGTGTTGATGATGTCGATATGTGTTTATTTTGTGGAGCAGTGAATCTTGATGACTCCTCCTTTGAGAGTTGTTTTTCTTCCCCTGGCAGTTGGCATTCTACGCCTCCATGCAGGGCCGATGATCTACTAAGACTGGAATTTGCGAGGATCCGCACGGCAGATAAAGCATAAAGATAGTTTGGGACAAATATGGAGCATACGTAGTAGAGTGCTTAGTATTACCGTTGACCTTGATCGAATGCATTAAACTATTGAGGAAGAAGCATAGGACTGGTAATATTCTAGGTAGCGGTGAGGAAGCTATATCTTCATATTCTCGGAAGCAAGCGGTTCAGCTGCATTGCCAATCCTGGGGTGCAGCAATGAGTCGATGTGATGCATCGTGCAGATCATGTGATGCTCACCGCAGGTTGACTGGTCTGTCAAAGGGGGAGAAATGATGGGACGCTGTGTTATACTCTGGAGGACTCGGTCCGGTTAGTCCCGGGGATGAGGGACAGGACAGCCTTTTGGAAAAGGATGCAAGAGCCCGAGGGACATACGTTAGAGGGGGAAGAAGGGGGCAGGGAAAGGCAGAATCCTGCCCCCGCTCGTCCTTTTTCCCATTTCCCATTTCCCAGCCACCTTCTTTGCTTTTTTTCTCACTCTGACACAGACTTAGGCGCCTTGGTGAGTCGCACAGGGCGTGATGCATCCGCCCCCGAACACCACCCACGTTGGACCAATCAGTCAGAAACTGGAGTCACAGTTTGCCCAGGGTCTGCAGGCCCGTGCCACCAACGAAAGCCGGGAAGAAGGATCCACTCGTTCTGTTTTCGAGAACGGTGTCGAATGCTCTGGTTGGCCACAAGACCCCTCCTGCATCGCCTCACTTTTCGTTGGTGGTCGGTGCTTCTTGGTTTAGAGCTTGAGGAATAGAGTTGGGGCCAAACAGTAATTAATAGCATACTCCGAATGGATCCTTCTCCAGTCAATCATAATCCTGGTCGGTAGGCAGAAAAGCAGGGCCCCCTGCTACAGGTGAAACGGAACACGGAACACGGTTGAGAAATTATGATTATTCATTGCTATTATTTTCGGCCAACAAGTTTTTGTTTTGTTTTTTTTTTTTGTTTTTTACAGGAGGGTGGAGCAGGGCGTTATGGAGACACAAGATGCATTCAATAAGCATCCATGTGGGAACGGGATGAGGTGGCGGAGAGGTCTCGAATCATTTCAATCATGCTTGCCACAGTCCTCTGAGAGTACGCATGCAATAAATCAGGAGGGGAAACTTGGAAAGTCAAATTAAAATTAATAACGAAAATAATAAAATTCAAACCGAGAATCTTCCTTCTATGACAATCCATTCCTAACTGTTATAAACTGCACAAATCAGAATAGGGGGCAACAGAAAAGTGTAGCAAAAGATGCCTTGGGACCCGCAGGTGGCGCCTGCAAGTTGGTTGAAGAGGAGCCCTAGTGGAGGCAGTGATTGGGTGGGGCCCAGACAACTCGTAAACTAGTTCCGGCACTAGTGCAGGCTGCACACCGCTCCCTGGAGCCACGGTGGCCTGGCCTTGTCCACATGGACCAAGCCCACGACTCGACGCATCATCGATATTTTTATCGCCCCTCCCTTTAGGATTTCCCTCTGATTTATTATTATTATTATAATTTTTAGGGGAAATATTCCTTATTTTTATTTGGTTATTATTATACACCTACACAACTCTATCATCTTTCCCTTCTTTCCTCCTCTTCTATACATATTCTTCTCTTCTTTTTTATATACTCTCCTTTGCATCCTTTTCTGGTTTCCCGCTTCTTGTGCTCTCTCTCTCTCCCTCTATCTTCCGGGTCTGTTTTTTCTTGTTTGGATCTTACTATACTACAACACTCTTACCCGCCACCACTTTCCGGAACTTCTATATTCGCCCCCTACGGATCTACCTACTTCGTGGAATGGCCTGCCCTTGAATGCCGTGGGATTTCTTTCGGATACATTTTTTATATAATTCCCTGGACAAAAGCCACTGGATCTTATTTCGCTACTCGCATCCTTAACCCCCTTAAGGATTAGAGGATTATAAACAAAAGGACCTCGAACCGTTACCGACTTGGATCTTTCCCCGTCGTCTTATCTCCATACTTCCTCTCTGGACTCCCCCTTATCTATTTTACTTCCGGATACACCATGTATCCCACTATGCTTCCCACACCACCTCCTTCTCCCCAACCACGTTGCTTTTCTCCCGAGGACCGATTAGGACTTATCTTGGCCAACCGTCTGGAACTAACCGGCATCCTGGGTGTCGGAGCTTACGGAGTAGTCTATACCGCCGTGGATATTCACACCAACATCTCCTATGCTGTTAAGGCCTTGAACAAGTCCGGGCTGGATCCCCGACAATTAAAGTACCAGCAACGCGAGATTCGCCTCCACCATTTGGCCAGCCAACACCCTAATGTCGTCTCCCTGGTTCGCATTATGGACTCCATGGACTGTACCTACGTCGTCATGGAATACTGCCCGGAAGGTGATCTATTCTCCAGTATCACCGATAAAGGCAACTATGTGACCAATGACCCATTGGTTAAGCGTGTGTTCTTACAGCTCCTGGATGCCGTACAGTTCTGCCACTCCATCGGAATCTACCATCGGGATCTCAAGCCCGAGAACGTCCTGGTGACGGATCAAGGCATGACTGTCAAGTTGGCCGACTTTGGCTTGGCCACTACGGACTACTTCACCTCGGATTTCGGATGCGGATCCACTTTCTATATGTCGCCTGGTAAGTTTTATATGGAACTTGTATCGCATTAATGATCTTCAAGCTTTCCCCCCTTACCCATATTTCTTTCCCGCCCGGACAACAGCCTAATTTATCCCAAACAGAATGTCAACAGACCAACCCCCGCCCCATGTCTTGTTACGTCTCCGCAGCCAATGACGTCTGGAGTCTTGGTGTTATGCTTGTCAATCTAACATGCGGTCGCAACCCATGGAAACGGGCCTCCACCGATGATTCCACTTTCCGGGCATATCTTAAGGATCCCTTCTTCCTGAAGTCTATCCTTCCTCTATCTACGGAGATGGTCTGTATTCTCAGCCGCGTCTTTGAACTTGACCCTTCCAAGAGGATTACCATACCGGAGCTACGCCAGTTGATTGTGGATTGCCCTCGCTTTACTGAACAACCCCCTGTGGCCCCCTGGGTGCCGGACCAGATTCCGCAGGCCGACTACTTTGGCCAGCCCCAGATGCCTTTCATTCCCGTAGAGCCCCTGCATGCCCAGCCTTCTGGGTCATCATCGGATTCTTCACACTACTCTGACTTCTCCGACTCGGCCGTCTCAGACGTCTCGGCCCTTACTGAGGATTACACCGACTACAACTGCATGTCCCCTATCGTTTCGGAGCAGGTGCCAGACTGCAAAGTTGTGTTCCCTCATCCCATCTGCGTGGACCAATCGATCCCCGTGGATATTTTCCCTGGACCTCCTATCCCGGTCTGTTAAACCTGAGATCAACTAGACCGATCTTCTGATTTGCTACTTCCTACCTACTTTATCACGCTTATTACACGATCCACACGCCTATTACCTTCTACTACCATGTTGAATCGCTACCCACCTTCGGAGTTTTTTGATTTCGAACTATATCTCGGGAGACTTCGCTATCTCCTGTTGTCCACTTGGAGTTTTTAATAGCTGCACTACATCGACAGGCTGCTTCTTTCCCACCTGCTTTTATTTTTTCCCTGGACATATTCCTATTCTTTCCACTGGATTATCCGGACTTCCTTGATTTTCCCCAGGTTCCACAATCGTGACTATACTTGCATTGTCCACCGGATGTAGGCCACTTGTGATCATCCTTTCTCAATGGCCATATCCCGTTTTTTCCTCCACGGTTGATCCGACCCTGACTTTCTACTGTTTTAATATTTCCAACACATACCAGGAGGCTGGCCACAGTGACTTCTTTGTTTTTTTGTTTTGTTTTTGTGGTTTTTTTTTTTTTTGCTTTGAAACTCTGAAAATATTGGATTATCTATTAGGGAGGCATGTTTTGAACACATAGTCCCCAAGGCGGGGCGAATGTTTTGTTTTCAGGAAAGGTCGTTTGAGGCGTTGTAAGCTGGAACATACCAGCTGGCTGTTGATTTTTGCTTTTTGGATAATCTCCTGTTTCATCCCAGACAGATCTACAATGATCCATCTGTTTTCTTGCTTATGATTTATGGGTGGTTTTGTCTCGGCTGTTTATTTAATGTTATTTGCATATTGTGCATAGATTTGCCTCAGCATGGATTGGATGGGGACTTTGGGGCTTTTTCTGGTTTTACGATATGATACCTCGGACAATGGAGCGATAATTGATTGCATCGCCCAACATTCAAATGTTTACATTCTACTTCAAACTACAATTTTGACTTGGCATAATTCTACTTGTTTGAAAAGTCTTCCTTCCCTTGTGTAACTTGACCCTGTTCCACAGCCAGCAAATTCGAGAGCCACAACATTGCAGATCAACTCGTTCGTGTGGATTCTTTTATGTGGTGCGACCGTGTGATTCATTGCTGCCCAAGTGAGACGTGCGGCGTGTTCGAATGCTGAAGCACCAAACCGGACAGACAGTGGAGTACAGTGGGGTCCTCTCCTATCCTCCCCTCTCCTCGGCTTTCCTTTTCGATTCGCAACTTCGCAGTCTAGGTCTTGCGGAAGTGTAAATTGCTGCTTATGCGCTGGCTGATTCGTCGGCGTCCGCGTACAGATTAGAAAAAACCAGCGCAGTATTGGTGCATCTTACTCGCGCTGAACTGTATTGCTATCCATAATCCACTCTTGACCTCGCAACAGCCGCATCCTGCGACATTCTGGACCGGGGTATCGTGTTCGTCTTCGTTGGGCACTTGTCTTGGCAATTTTTGTGTTGTTGCATGTTGAAGCGAAGAAAACACCACTCCTGCAGCTGTCTCCGAGTCCTTATTGGGTTCGAAGTTCTTGGCCCGCTTTTGCTTAAAGGTGCATATGCTTTCCCTGCCTCTGCATAAGGCCTGGGTGACCCAGGCTGCCATTCTTTGGGTAGGAGTAACGCATTCACTTCCTCGGTAAGAGGCTCTAGCAAAAACGAAGTCTTAGAAGTAGATAGAAATCCACCAATAGTATGAATCGGAGTGTGAATGAATTGGAAATAAAATGCCAAAGAGGATTCCAAGCCGCGAGGCGTAGTATTTACATCAGTAAAAAGACTTGACTATCAATACATATTTCTATTCAAGATCCACAAGTAGTCCTAGCGAACGCCAGTGGTATAACCGGATTCGACAAAAAAACAATTGGGTATTATCTGTCGAAACGAAAAACAGAAAAGGAAAAGAAGACACGCAAGCGCCCTGGAAAATGGGCTCCGTATGCGCCAAATCATAAAAACGTAAGAGATAAATAATATGTATTAATAAAGCAGCCGCATTTCATGAAATTCCGAGTCCCCTCCTAAGGAGTTTTTATCCAGTTGAATAGTCATCTGCTGACCCTCTGGAATGTATTGAACAAAATCATCATCAACCAATATTTTTAGATCCTTTTCGCTAACATGAAATATATCCAAGTCACTCGATGGAGTGATGCCGTATTTCCTAGAGATTGCTAGGGCCAAGCCTTGTGTTGTGCGCTCTGACAAGTAGACAGCACGGTAAACCTCAGGCTGTTGAGAAATTTCCAGCATAAGCCGAACGTAGAAGCATGCAACTATGAGATTCAATTAGATATTTGTGAGAAAGTAGAACGGGGTCAACGAGCATACTGAATGTGGGTGGCTTTGTGGACACATAATTAATTTTCTCATTGTCTGAATCACCTGGTGTGAAATGTTCCGAACCAGAACCACTATCCTTAGAGCTGGGAGTTGGCATATGTGTCGGTGAGACCTCTGAGCGGAATTCATTGCTTTGAATATCCGGCATATGAACCGCATATAGATCTGGGTCGTCTTCCTTGCTTCCACGGAGCGCTAAGATGGTTCTAGGCTGAATAGAAAGAGCCATATGTTCCAGTTCGACAAGCTTCGAATCAAGTCCATCATCGCTTTGTTTCATCTCAACCTTTGGTGCACGCATTGCTTCCAAAGCGGGATTATTGAGCTCAGGAACTCTGCCTCTCTTGCGCTTCTGCGCAACTGGCTTCAGTGTAGAACTAGCCATTTTATGCTTCAGCTTCTCAATCGCCTTATTCAGATTCCCACTGTCGTTGGACATTTTGCGTTCAGCACCATGGTCCCGGAAAAGCTGTACTCTGCAGAAAGAAATCTCTGAATCTTCAGACCCGGGATAATCGACAGGGGGCATCAATTCCTGCGTCTTCACACAAAGACGGATAGGTAATCCCTTCACCCCCTTTGAGCGGGTGAAGTCTGTCGACAGGAAATGTAGTCGAACCGAGAGGTCGAAAAGATTGAAACCCGCAGCAGGGTCCATTGTCCAAGTGATGCAGAAGCCATCGAAAGATTTTTGCTCAATCTGACATTGAAATCTAGGATTTGCAGCACCAGAAAACTCAACGGCAAATGGCACGCTTTCTTTTCGGGGATTATAGTTCATGGCTCTGGCCTCTCTCCACAGTTGCCAGCAGGCGGCTGGGTTCAATCTTGCATCCTCCTTATCAAATGTTACTCGGACAAAGGCTCGGTATCTTTTCGCTTGTCCACCGGTCATTGAGGGGTTTGAATCCATTATTGACAACTTATAAGCTTGTCCCTTGTTCAGGTAGCTTAGTGTTGGATCTTCGCTGTTCCGTGTCATCGCAGTTGGGGCTGCTAGCGTAACACAATATCGAAAGCTGCAGACACGAAAGACATACATTAGTATCCAAGGATATCGAAGAAAAGGAAGAATAAAAGTAAACTCACCCCTCATTCTGCCACTTTTGCAAAGACTCATCTCTTTGGTTCATGGGTAGAGACACAGGGCTGCTACCAAAATGCGAGCGCTCATTAGATGGATTCATCGTTTCATAGCCTGAATCTAGATGAGGAAGAGGCATATTCATTTTCATGTCTGTTTCTTTATCTATTTGTGGATTGCCCCATTGCTGTCCCACAGAAGACATATTAAAGCGAGAGTTCCAAGATTCATTTTGTGAAACACCCGAAGAGCTCTCCGGCAAGGAATAGATATCTTCCGTTTGCGCAAGGTTTGTGGGAGAGAATTGTTCATCATCTTGATATTGCGCAGTTCCAGTCATATCCAGGGGGTCCATGAATGGCAAAGCACTAACGGGATCGATTTGGGTGGAATTAAAACCCGGGTTAAATACTTGCAAATCATTCGGGCGAGACGACATGTGGGGCATAAAGCCCGGAGCATATGCTGATGGGTTATTCATTATACTCTCTAATGGGCTTGATTTGCTACTTGTAATTAGTTTGACGATTGCAGGCGCTTCTGTATTAGATTGCATACCTTGTAGATTGGCCTTCCTTGTGATTTTGAGTGTCGGAAATTGGAAAACAACCAGCAAACGCATTATGAAAGTTGTTCAAGAGCTCCTTACTCGGCTTGTGTGAAATTCTACATCACAAATCAAAGTCATACGTCAGCTGCCACATGATCTTGAATATTCTTGGGAGATAATGCGGGTTTACCTATTATGAAGCATGGTCGTCGCAGTTCTTGGGCACCCTAATACTTGAAAGAGGGCAAAGAGAAAATTAGGATATTATCAACTACATATAGTATTAGTATTTATCAACGTCATATGTATTTTGTGGTTGCAATCAAGCTCCATCGAGTTTGAAAAATGTGACCAATAGCGGACTTTTATCGCAAATCGTATAGTAAAACCAGATTTAATACCTTGGGAACCTACAGCCCAACATCAAATAATAATGGAATTTAGGACATTTCATATCTTTGATGACGTGAATAATACCCAAAGTGGTAGGACTTGACAAGGGATTCATATCAAAGGCGCTGGAATGCTCAACCACGATTGGTCGGTTAAAAGTACCGTATAGCTACGCCTTCCGCGTTCGGAGTATTTCTCCCCTCGAGTTGGAGCCGTATCGTTGATGTGGGGAAAGTCGTTACTGCGGGTCCCAGGCTATTCTCCGCGGCCCACTGGTTTTAGATTCTCATCCCAACTGTAACTTACAGTATACACGTCACACACCCAAGGGGTTAGTTTGGTCCGAGATTATTGTAAATACCTACGCATAAAAGTGATAATCGATGTCCCGTCCTTTCCTGTTCTCCCGTCAATTGCTGTAGATTAACCCCCCCCCCCCCCCAAAAAACGTGAGAATGTCTCCCCCGGGAAAGCGAAACGCCCTGAGCGCAACCGTATCGCCGCAAAGAAGTTTCGAGAAAAAAAGAAGCATGAGTGCGCTCAACTACAAGCCACTGATGCAAAATCAAGCGTTCAAGAGACCGAGGTCGATATTTTACAGGAAGAAATTTGGCATTTCAAAAATCAATTGTTTACGCATGCACATTGCGAGGATCAGCAAATCGGTTTGCAACTCCGTGGAATGGCCAACTAATTGACGAGAGTGGCCGACGATCCATTCGAGTACCCTTCGACACCAGTCCAGTCTAAAGTACGCCCTGATATGACCTTGGGGACCGAGGATGGGACAAAGTGGGAAATTAATGGGACCGAGTTGTTCGATACCTTTCTGGATTTACCTTCAAATGTTGAAGTGTATAATATAAGCGATGTTTTCTAAATAAAAAGTCGTCTTAGTTGCGTGTCAAAAATGGATCCTAGATGCTGGACTTACTTGATGTCATCGACTTAAAAGATCTAGCATTGTACTGTATGCTATGCATGCGTGTTACAAGGTCTTATTTGTATGCATGACGGGCTGTAAAGGGTATGACCAGGTCACAAGTAACATAGGAAGTGAATTATTATCAAACAATCATTAAAGATCTTTTGTTGAAAAGAGCGGGGCTTATCTACCAAAAACCGACCATTAACAAATCCCGGAGGCTTTTCGATACGTATACGTAGCGCAAACTAGGTAAGTCACGTAGACCTCGGATTTAAAGTGGATGGATTTATTGCCCGTGTCTCCTGTTTGATACAAATTGAAGATTGAATGGAAATCTCCCCTCAAACCCCTGCATCGGACGAGTACTGTACATGCACGCTTAGCTACGTCCGTGCGCGCTGTGATTGGCATCCGGATCGACCGGGAGAAAGAACCGACCAATCATCTGTTAGAACCTGATGACCTGTGGAGCCCCGAGGTCGCCAACAACCAGCCTGCTTCAAGGCACCATGGAATTTGGATCATATTTTTCAGGCCCAAAACTTTTACTACGTGGTATTTTATGCTTCCTTGGATATATTCATCAGCCACCTATGTCATGAATGAGAAAAGATGGGGTGGCTCCTTAAGCTTAACTTTCAAATGTTGTGGACTGATACGTCATTGTACGTCCCCCACGGGTTATATTCTAAGCAACTAACATTTCACTTACTAAGTAAACATAAAAACATAGGATTCCTTGGAAGGGGGGTTCTTTTACTGCACCAGACGAAGGCAGAATAAAAAAAATGCATGTCTGCCAGTGCAAGTCTCTTAACGAGTGCAGACTATGCATTTGACCTTATTCAAACAAAATAACGCACCACATTGACGTGAACATTACAAAAACCACAAAATTCCAACACAAACGTAATAGCCCAGCTACAGAATGCTATACGAAGAACCCAACGCGCCAGTACACCATGTCTCAATCTGAGCAACAGTAACACCCTCTTCACTAGCAATGGTGGCGCATGTATCACCAGTACCCACTATATAGATTAATCACAGTTGGTGATCATTCCATCCTGAATGGGCGTAGGAGTAGTAACTACGTTTACAGACTTAGTAATACTAGCGGCAACGGCAGTAGTAGTGCTCGTAGCGGTGTAACCGATGATATCGATACAAACATAACATCTAGACCAGAGACTGGCGCAGCTGCTTCCTACAGTCGGGCCCCAAGTGTAACAGTTCGTCAATGCGATGCCAGCACATGTATCACCAGATACAACAAGGTGGAATTGATCACAATCCGAAACGATTCCACTCTGTACGGTAGTTGGAGTTGGAATTCCGTTCCCAGAGGCTGTGGCTGTTGTTTTTGATGCGCTGGTAGTTGATGTTGATCCAATGACACCAATGCATGAACATAATCTTCCACCCATAGAGATGTGCAGCCAGTGCCAACTGCTGGATTCCAGGCATAGAAATCAGATAAGGAGACCCCGGCATAGGCGACAACAGCTGCACATGTATCTCCCGTCTCTACCAGGTGGAAGGTATTGCTGCTGCTGGTCATCCCTGTTCGAATGGGAGATGGGATGGTGATGCTGTTACTGGAAGTGGTCGTGGAGGCCGTTGCGGTTGTACTACTAGTAGCTGTACTATCTAGAATATAGTAGCTGGATCCCGGAGTTATAGAACAAGAGCCATGTTCGTCGAATAAAAAACAATCCCTATTATTCAATGTTTTAATCTGAAAATAGTTAGAGGTCACATCCATTCAAATATTGCTCTGAGGGATCGGAAGGCTCGGTAAAATAAAATAGAATCCCCAGAGCCCTGGATCCATTAGACCCGTGGACTGATGCAGCTAGGATAATGCACTGCACGGAGAAACTAGCACTAGTGGTGTCCGCGCCAGAACCTCGCAGCTTGACAGGCTAATTACTAGAGAAATATCAGCCAGACTACCGAATTACCCGTCACTTTAGATATTTCGAGTTTTTCGGATACTTTGCGGAGTGCATAGTTGCCTGGAAAGTATTTACCGCAGTTTCAATTACAAAATACTTATTACAATACCATCTATCTGTTTTCACGACCTCAAAATTATATGCTAGTTATTGCTGTTGAAACAAGACCCGTGGCATATAAAATCCAAGTTAAGGAAGTATATCCAGTTCTACCCTGAGAAGGCAGGTTTGGATAGTATGACTCCGTACAAACTCCAGTGACATTAAGGTCCCATGATGACAGTTTGACCACTGATGAAGTGCACTGGTAATATTGCTTACTTCTGAATCCTCCAGCCGAGCAGCACATGGTGTACGCGAATCCGATGCAGAATCCGAGATCAATGCGCATGCGTCTCCGTTCGTATGATGCAACTTGACCACCGTGTTATTCAATATCTCCTCAATCTCGATATTAACAGGCATCGGACAAGTTTCGGATTCAAAATCTGGCTGTTTCCCATCCGATGTGGTAGTAAAATACATCTCACCACTAGGGGACTCATTTCACTGATCTGCTGAATAAGATCCGTTTATGTAGGAGCAATTCCAAGAAATACTAAGTTCCCAATACAAACGCCAGACACCTTCTTTTTGATTCGTGCGCGACGTGTGGTTGATCCAGAAGAATGGGTCGGTAGAAGGACTCCCCGAGCTTACGTAGGAGTTGCCTCTTAAGATATCATTCGAGTCGAGATGGAATAGGCTGTACTGGATCGTAGCACCCAGTTACCATGCCAAGTCGGCGTTCTGGGCCGCTAGTACAATAGGGAAAAAAGCCAGTGGGGCATAAGTGTCGTTGCGTGGGAAGACCAGGTCTAGTTAGATTGCTTGGGAAGCTGCAAGGCTAGTTGAGATGACAAATCCCACTATAAGCAGGGCGATTTGATTTTTGTCATATGGCTGGGTTGGGAATCTCATTATGGGAGAGATGAAAAGATTTGGAGAGAACGAAGTGATGCATTTGCAGGTATGGAGTATATGATGAGTGCGGAAAGAGATGAATTAACCCTCCAAAAAGTTCAACTACTGTCTCTGTAAAGTTATGCTTCTGGCTGTAAATTATAAGCGAGTGAACACCAGTGAAATCAACATGGGGCGACCCTAGAGTCAGATTGGGTAACTAACCAATATGATATCATTCGTTCATGTGTGTGATTACTGGGCACAAAGCAACCACGTTCAGTCCTCCCAAGGCTAATTTACGACGGATATCTCCGCGCCAAGCTAGAGGGGATTTACTCTTGTGATCACAGGTGCCACGAAGACGCTCATATCCAATTACCGAGAACAACTAGATCATGATCCCTATAGATGAGGCCAACTACGCATCTTGGACGGTCTTGATTAGGTAGGAACCATCTCTCCTCAAAGTAAACTCCGGAGCTTTTGATGGAAATTATATTATCCGTTCAACTCGAAGTTCAAGTTGTCTGCTAATATATATAGCATAAAGATAATTCAACGGTATCTAGGTATTCATCACTAATTCCGAAGTTTTCACCTCCACTTGACAATCCATCTATTTTAGGGCTGAGCGAAGGATTGGAGGCGCAGATGGCCCAACTGGAAGTCGTCTTTAGACTGGAGCCCTGTCCCGCGAGTCCGCGACCTTCTGTTTGCTCAAAGTATCCAACGACTAGTTTAATGCATACCAGCCAGTGACAACCTTGGAAAACAATGGAAACAGATGTGACTTTGGGAATTGTCTCGCTTGTTTCCTCCAGACTTCTACGCGAAGTTTCTGGCAACCAGAGAATACCCCACACCAAGCCTATCAAAGCAACAGCAAAAAAGAACCAAAATGTGCCGATTGGCTGCAAGGCATCTACTAACATCATGCTCGGGAGGACCTTTTGTCGAAATTTCACATTAAAACAGCTAATTGGGCCACAAGATTAGAAGACTCACCTTGACTAGAGCAAACTTATTGGCGTAATGGATACACATTAGGAGGCTTGTCCCAAGAGTACGGACAGGCGAAGGGAGTATTTCGGCATTAATCAGATATTGGATAGAGTTCCATCCAAAAGCATAGCCAATTCCTGTGACGTAAATCGCCGCAACGGCACCAATCGCTGCTCGAAGTGCATTGCCGGACTGAGGCTCGCCTTGGGCATCCCAGGCGGTAATGAATATCGAAACATAGAGCAGAGCAAGAAGCTGCAGGATAATTCCGAATAAAAGAGTACGTTTCCTTCCAATGCGATCTATGAAGAAAAGTGCGCTTGTAATTGCAGTGACCAATTTCACGACTCCGAAAATAGCCGTCTTCAATAGTGTCTCAGATTTGCCCGTCACATTGAGCAGGTCGAAAAATTTAGGCGCATAAGCTGTCATTCGTTGTCAGTGATATCTTTCAAGAGTAGTGTTTTGGGAAGAAGTCATCCTACTTGTAATGGCGTTTGTTCCCGACCATTGACTGAGTAATTGTGCGGAAATAAGAAACTATAATCGATAAATATTGGCAGTCTGCCCGAAAAGCAACTTCCATGGCTCTAACCAAGACCACGCTGACTTGCTCGTGGAGAACTTTGTCGCCATTTCATCTTCTAGATATTTCACCCCTTCAACAACTCGGGGATTCTCTGGGCTCAACCCCCACAGCTTGGCTAGGCTTTGGGTAGCGTGTGATGTGTGGCCACTGTAGACCGAGTATCTCGGACTCTCAACACATCCGATTGAGAAAACGAGTAAGACGATCGCCATAATGAGTTGGCTGCTTTCCGGCAGAACCCACTGTGCGCTGGTATGATTGGATATGTGAAGTGAGGCACCATAACCGGCAAAGTACTATATTGATCACATGGGAGCAAAATGAGTGACTGGGTAGCTTTCTTCAAATTTTGACGATAGAGTCAACTCACACCAATCAAAACGCCTATGTACTCAGATGATGCATAAGCCCCAACTAACAGGCCCCGCGATGATATCGGTGCCACCTCGGCTAAGTAGATTGGCCCTACAACGCCAGCCTGACCTACTCCCAGACCCATAACAAACCGACCGGCAATACACTGCTTCAGATTACCTGCAGATGTAAGGAAAACTACCATTCCAATAATCCAAAGCGTACATAGCTGCCGCATGGTCCATAGTGGACCAATGAAATGACTTGAGAAAAAGGCGATCAAGCCTCCAGGTAAGCTACCAAGGTGCAACATGGACGTGATATTCGATAATCGATTTGCCCTTTCTGCCGCACTAAGGTCGCTTGCATGAAGCTGGTAGTCTTTAATGAAAGAAGGTAAGTCGTCAACAGTTGCAATAAGACTCTCGTCCAGCCCTTTGGCTGAGCCCAAAAGGCCAAATGCCACTGCCGCACATATAATTGGAACATTCAAGTATTTCATGATTGAGCGACCAAAAAAGGAGTCGTTTTTTGACCTCAATAAAAGCAAAACTATGGATTCTTATACTTCAGACGTGCGCTCCAATTCTACCTCTCTGGTACTTTAATTCAAGCACATATACCTGAAATCTTTAGGGCAACCACAAGGTCCCCTTCGGTTAGCAGATTGGTACTGGGTCTCTCCACTTAGGCTGGAGCTTAGCCAAATACTAGGCCCACCTAACACTAGGGCAGACGAATGAAATAAGAAGGCATTGAATCTCATTGGTCAGCCCTACGAGTGGCGCCTTTGGGGGAAAACGTCGTAATCTGCGCAAGGCAGATGGAAATGCGCCAGTGAACTGCCGTCCTAGCCGATACGTGCCCTTTCGGTGTGTTTCCCCAGTCATTCCGATCCAAGACTACGTAAGCCTTGACTTGATATACATTTTGGACATTTCGAGATCCAAAACTTGATCAATGGCGCCGCGCGTAAAGTAGAAAGGGGGAGTCAACGGCTTAGCTGTGGGAAAGAGGGTCCGCTCAATCCAGGAAAAGTTTTCTCGTGCGAACTTTGAACTTTTTCAATCGAGAAAGCGAGTCCGGACTCGGGAATTTTGTTGCATCTCTTAATTAGCACTGCCTGGGGGAGAAATACAATCTCGGTGGTGTGCTTCCTAGGTACCATGCCACGCACAACACTCTTACCACTTGTGATGGACTCGATCCATGTTAATCTGCGGTTCTTCAAGGTCTTGGTTAGGCCATATTTAAACCAGCACTTGGACTAGGGAAGACTTTCATTTGTTTGGAGAAGCCTTTGTTGGGGTTTTTGATATATCATCCCCGGTTGACGACTCAGTTGTTGGCGATGTCCATCCAGCTTACTTCATTGGAATCAGGTCAAACTTCGTGCGCTGGGCTTCGGTCAATAATGATGGGCGCACCTAGGTGCTCTTGAGGATGTTGAGGTCTCATCTCGCTCTCGGTAAATGATAACATGAAGTAATACCTAATTCATGCATACAGGGAAAATTGCGTTTGAGTCTAAGTTCTTCGTTTAGGCTAATTAAGTGATTTATCGTCATCAGACAACCTTAGAGTTGAATGATCTACCAAGTTTCGGCTGTACAGTAGAAAGATTCAAGTCGTATACAAGGTGCTCATCTACTTTATCTGCTTCCGAAGGATCAACGTCCTACTAGTAGAATATTCACAAGATTCAAGTTGGAACGAAACTATTTGTATTGCAGTATATGACAAGAAGACTAGACAACAAGGCTTTGGAAATTAACAATGGGGGTGTATTCATAATATTCAATTATCTTACATTAAGAATATTTGTTTAGTAGTATCTCAATAATTTACAGGTATTATAGATATCCTGATTTCGTTCAACGATGTATGCGAACTACCGCCTAGTACTCTACTATCTGTACTAAAAAAATATTGATACGCTTTGTGTAGATAAGCGAGTCTGGCTTTATGCATCATCCTGTGTAAATTGCACCGAAAGCGACTCGTTGCTGGTAGTACGGCGAAGTGATCAAGTTTCACACGACATGTGTAACTGTGAGAGGTGGTAGATAATTTCTCGGAAACAGGCAATTGAGTGCGCGCATTCAATTTATCTCTGTCAGACAATAGATACGCTTTTTTTTAATTGGGTACCTGGGTCTGTTCATCACTATCATGCGGCGACATGCTACCCCAGTACTTCCTAATTGGGCTTTGGCTTTCAGTGGGTATGCACCATCCACGCAGCCACACAGAAGTGCATTTCTTTTCTTTTTTCTTTGCGCTTTGACATTCACGTGTAAAACTGTTTCTTATTGGATTATTATTTTGCTAAAGCGAAGATACAATTGGTATTTCGATAATAATCTACATGTTCCGTCCACCGGTAACGCGGATCGTCTCCCCATTGACATATGAGAAGTACGGACTAGCAACACCTAGAATAGAGCGCGCTGCCTCTTCAGGGCTAGCAGGCCTCCTCAATGGAATGTCGGGGAAGGACTCGGTCTTAGCTTTATCCTCGGCTCCCTTCTTGGTAGCAAGCTGCTTGCCAGGAATACCCAGGGCGACCTTGGTGCCATCTGGAGTTGTGATGAAAGCACCCTCCTCCTTGGCTGCAGTGAGACGAGTTGTCACGTAACCAAAGGCAATGGTGTTAGAGCGCACGCCGAAGGCTGGGCCCCATTCTTTGGCGATAGTACGAGTAAGGCCGACGACACCGGCCTTGGCTACAGCATAATTGGCCTGTCCTCTGTGGGGGTATTAGCCAAAATTCCTGTTCTCTGTGATAATATCGCAGAAATACTCAGAAATAGATAAAAACTTACGCATTTCCGTGAATGCCGCTCGTGCTGCTTATGTTGATGACAATGCGCGGCTCCTGGTCCTTGACTCGGAAATATGGCGCAGCCTCTCGCACCAGCCGGAAGGGCGCAGTGTTGTGCACTGCTAGCATGGTATCCCATTGCTTATCAGTGATCTGTAGACGCAATCAAGGATATCCTCATCAGCTCTACATATACCTAGATGGGCCAATGGAAGATCGAAAGGAACTTGATGGTAGGGTCAATCAAGGAAAAGAAAGGGAACTTACCTTGTGGATCACACCGTCCCAGGTGAAACCAGCATTGTTCACAATAATGTGGATTTTACCACCACCGAATTCGGCCGTACGCTTCACAAGTTCTTTGATATAGTCGCTATCCAGCACGTCGCCCGCCACTGCCAAAGCACGGCCCGCTTCGGCGGCATTGATGGCATCAGCGACCGCGTTGGCCTTTTCTGTTTTGAGAGGTGAGTGATGAGGCCTCAATATTTGGTGAAAATTCCAGAGAGAGGAAAGATTGGAAAGCATAATGTAAGTACGTACTCGCATCGATATCCGCAATAACGACCTTTGCGCCTTCGTTGGCAAAGAGTCGAGCCGCCTCGGCGCCGATGCCTTGACCTGCACCAGTGATGATGGCCACTTGGCCGGCCAGCATGCCGGCCGGGTAGTTGAGGTGCTTGTTGACCTGATTGAGACGATCAGAAGGTGCCATCTTGAATTTACTGTTGTTTTCCGTGGTGTATGGCTAAGGTGGATGTGAGGGGGAAGTTGGGGTCTTATACAAGCTCGGTGATTGAACTGCCGAGGCTCGCCGCGGACCGAAGTGTGGGGTCGCGTCGGTCGCAGCAAGTCGAACCCACGGACTAGAGTATATTTTAGTTAAATCAAGAAGCAAAATATAAGCAAAATGTAACTCATATAGCCTATGTAACCCAATTCTTCTAGCCTCTGATGAGCTAGCCGATTCGCGTTTACTATCGTGCTTGTGCATCGTATCTACGTAAGAGATCCTCCTGTACAAAGCCAATCTGCAGGCAAGGAAATAGTAGAAACAAAGAAGGTAAAGCAAACAATAAAGACATTGGGAAACGTTGCAGCAAAATACCTAGACTTACTCAGAAAACCCATATACACAATTGAAACTTCAGAGGGACTCATCTCGTACTGCATACTTGGATCCACAGATACAATCGTTTGAGACAGAGCGTAGAAATGCTTCCACAGTAGCTTCGTAGCCGGTGACGATAGGTAATAAACAGTTACTTCCGGGGCCAGGTGCATCTGACTCCGAGTCTTGCAGTGTGACTCCAAAATGATCTGGCGAGACCCAGGGTTGATCGGCAGAGTATTCACTTTTGATAGTCTGATCCCGAGATACTTCGTCATCAAGTAGCTTTGGATTCTCGAGAGAAATGGTATTCACGGTGGCCTTCAAATTAGACAAAACATCTCTGCACTGGAGGAGTAGGCTCCGAAGCAAGAATGACCGTATCTGTCGATTGTCTTCTTGGCCAACCTCATAATACCCGTAGCGAATATCGATACCATGCTCCACGTGCGGGACACGTGAGGTTTCACCGGATATCCAATGCTCGAAGAGCTGCAAAGTCAGATTGAGTACAGATATAGCCAGAAGTAAGTTACCACTGTCCTTGGTGCATTTGACACACTGCATGAATATTTGGCATGCGCAGAAAGTAGCTTTGATGGCTTGAAGGCTATGATCAAATCTCAAAGGAACCGATTCAGCTAGAAGATGATTCATACGGTTCATATAAAACAGTTGTTTGTCCAAACACTCGCATCGTACTGCTGAGTAGGGTGAGGAAACGGATCCTCCAAATGGTGGACTCGCTATGCCATCTATCAAAGGGTCGGATGCAAGGAAGGTAGGTGTGACGGGTGTATGTGGATATCCCAGACCAAGAGGCAATGCGGAACATGAATCCATGAGATCATTGAATGGTGAACCATCAACGCCCGTCAGATGAGAAGGACATATGGGTGTGTCTAACGCAGCACCGCTTCCAAAACTTCGTGGGCTTTCCCAAAGCGCCGGTGGGCCTGGTATTAGACATATCTAAAGAACCCCGCCAATATAACAGTCAGAGAGACTTAACAGAATGAAACAGCTGGTTAATGAAAGAACTCACGTCATCGTTCATTAGTGAGTCTGTCATATTCCCTCGGTAGCTAGGAGGGACTTGGGGTTCCCTATCTACCACCGGAGGCACAGTACGATTTCCCCGAAATCCTCGAATAGGTGGCTTTTCATCTTGCAACTGACCTAATTTGCGCAGTGTGGCTCGATTCTTACTCCCCTTTGGCTTCCCGGAACGATTTGCAAAGCCATATTGACACTGTAAACCATGTCGCAAACACCTTGTGCAAATACTTTTCCCGGACAGATTGCATTTCACCTTGGATTGCCTACAGTTCTCACAGGCGGTTCGCAGCTTTGGTGCATCGCCCCCGGCATAGGGACTGTCATTGGACTCGGTAAGCATGAAGGGCCAACAAAAGGAAGAAATCGGGTTGTAGGAGAAGACTTTGTTAGATGCAGATATATGATGTAGATAGTATCACACGAGGAGGATCGACACTGCCGGGGCGGGAAGATCATTGCATAGTAAAGGGAACTTTGAAAGTCATGGAGGGAGCCCTGGGGAGTGAAAGGCAAAATATGAGGTTAACTTTCAGGATACTATTCACTCAGCAGGACACATCCAGTCCCTTCCTCCCTTCTGGTACGCTAGTCCCCACTGTTCTCGTATATATAAAGCCAAAAATACTCAAGCTTCATGAACCAAGAAAGAAGTCATAAAAGAATGTCACACTTCCATTCGGATTCATATACCGACGGCAGCCGCAAAGAGGTCAGCCGCTGTGAAACCCAAGAATGCTTTCCATCTGATCAAATAAACCTGGGATTCGCGACAGTCAATTGGAAAGTAAAAATAAAGGGGCCTCGACACCCCCCTCTAAGTCCTAAACCCCACAGCATCGGTGATTGAACCAGATTAGGGAACGCACTTCTCAGAGTAGCCGTTGCTCAATTGGAGCATAGCTCGTGATAGATGAAAGTAGAAACGCTACTAGAGGAGCTTGAACCGCCTAGGGGTCCTCAAAGTCACACACCCTGATGCAACATTGTCGTAAATGGCCCATGAAGTTTGGCTTTTTTTCTATCATTGTGATTTTAATTATTCTGATTTATCCTTGGAAATTTCTATTTTATTTTTACTTTCCTTTTAAAAGGAAAAGTATCGTGAGAAATATTATTGATAATTCATTTCATACTTTCTTAGGAGGAGGAAGCACCTTGGAGACACTTTCCGGGAGTCTGCTGTCGGTTGGGTCCGCATGAACCACCAATGAGACTGGTCTACAATGGCTTTCAACAAGAATCTTGGGGGCACCATGTGAATTTTGGAGCACATTCGACTTGGGCTGACTGGGTCGAGCCACAGTCGTTGGCTCTTTTTCCTGTCAGAGCTTTCACCGCTTCGCTCTGACCGTGGTCATTGTTGCACATCACGAACCGGGTCATCGTCAGCAGGGGCCTTTACTATCGAGGGCGTCCATTACCCTTCGCCACACGACTGTGTGAAATGTTTCATTACATGCTACCACCAGAATTGCCATGAGCATGCTGTCCAACCTCATCTTCTCCACTAAGATACCATCATAACTCAGCCGCGTGGAATCTAACAAATCTCGGCACTACCGCTGTGCCGATAGTCGAATGCCTTGAGCAGCCCTGTCAGATGAGCCACTGCCGCACAAACGACTAGCACGTGGAATATCTGATGAGAGCTACCGACGAGGTCAAATTTACCGGGCCATAGTCTCTCAGGGACCCGTGCCGCGTATATAGCGGCTCCAAGAATATACAAGAAGCCTTGGAGCAAAAGCCAGCTGAGTCCGATCTGCCGTCGCATGCGATCGAACCCAAAAAGGGCCAGACCATGGAGCACGGGGAAGACGGCCGACAGGCCCATCCAGACAAACATGGCAGCCCGGTATGGGCGCCAGCGGGGGGTTCGGAACCGTGGGAGAATTGAGACACACACGCAGCCTAGCCCAATGGTGCAGATCATGGTCCAGTATCGGTGTTGGAGCTCAGGCACACAGTAAAACCCATAGAAGATACTGGGGACGAAGCTACCAACAATGAGGCCTACAATGCCAATATAGTCAAACGAATTGCCGATACGAGCAACTGCTGGTGAATGATTGGAGATTGTGTGATATGTTGCAGACATCCCCAGACAGAAAGCAGCACCTGCAAAAAAGGAGATAAACGCAGCGATGTCAGAGTCAGTTGCGGTTTGATAGCGAGGCTCTAAGGCATGGTAAAGCAGATAAGCTGCAGGGACGGCTAAAATCGCGGGTAGAAGGTGACTGTAAATATTGACTGTCTCATTGTGGAAGTAGCCAAGCGATTGAAACGAGACCGAAAATGAGGACGAGGCCGGGCGATATCCGGTATGGATGTGGTGATTATCGCGCTGCCAATGAGGCAAATCATCCCAGTGAAGAAGCTTCTTCATCGCTTTGGGGGGTACTTCGAGTACAGAGCTTGCCAGCGAAGTTTCTGGGCTGTCCGACTCTTTCCCCTGTACTGGGCGACGCTGACGAGACATCGTCACATGCAGAGTAAATGCAGGACGTGGTGTTTAGAACTTGGCGGATAAGCCACAAACCATGCAGAGAATATGTAAGCCGATCAACTGTAATAGAATTGATCTTATGGAAGCTCTTGGAAGGAGAAAGCAATAAATAAAAATAAAGAGACTGTACATGAAAATTAGATTGAAGCGTTGAGTAGTTGGGGACCCAAATCTATGGCGCCGTTGGGAACCTCGGTGCAAACGTAGCAAACAGTGCAAAGTGCCGCGGTCCACATCTGCATCGGCCCCAGATCTGATACGGGCAGTTGTCCCCTCATGCTTCCCACATGCAGTCCGCCAAACCCCAGGGAAGCCGGTTACGGCCCGTAGCTGACCCTCTCGAAAGGGTTGGCTTCGTATCAAAGGGTGACAAGACGTAAATTGTCCACATTAAGCCTTGGGTAAACCTTCTCTAACGCTGTCTTTACAGGCTACTCAATCATAAAGCACAGCAGGACTACTACGATACAATCGTTGAGCGATATTTCCGATTCTGTTCAGATCACCATAATGATTTTGATGCCGCTCATGCATCGCTGCCTATAAGTTCTTCAAATGATGCAACGTCAAACCCCCCTGCAGCCCAGTCAGCTCCAAAGACCAGCCCCCTTGGGAGGGGTATCCCCCCACCATCGGCGGAATTATCCAAGCTCCTTCTTTCCCTCCGGAAGCTGCGAGAAGGTATTTTGGCAACATCGGGAACTACTCCGCCCGAATTCGCCCAGCGAGTTCATTACTTCTCGATCCGCCTGGCAATTCTTGCGCAGCACCCTCCGTCATACTTCCCTTCCTTGGAGCATTGCCTAAACAAGCTGCATTCGAGATCCCACCCAATGCCTGATTCGGAAGTGAAAGACATAGTGACCTACTTGATCCTTGATTATGCCTGTCGCCAGGAGAATATGGTATCGGCCTTCGAGCTGCGGGCACGGGCGCGGCGGGAGTGCGCCTTTCAGTCGTTAGCTGTCGACCGTGTTTTGACTGCATTGATGCACGATAACTGGGTGATATTTTGGCAGGTTCACAAAACCGTGGACTCTTACACACGTGCTGTGATGAATTGGGCTGTGGATCGAGTGCGAAGACATGCCTTGAAGGCGGTGGGCAGTGCATACCTCAATGCCCCTGTGGACTGGATCGTGGGTGGATGCACTGGTGACGATGTGAACTGGACGTGGGAGAAATTGCACCAAAAGGAAAACCTCGGTTGGCAGAAAGAGGGCGATATAATCATAATCAGACGTCTCAAGCCCCGGCCACCACCAAATCCACAAGTCGCGAAGGCATAGTAATGAAATATGTGCGTGGTTGCATTTTTGATTGGCGTTTTATTGGAATGCATGGTGTTGAGGCCCATACTGGTCATATTCTTATTTGGGCTGCATTCGATCGTTCTCTCTTCATGGGACATTGGATTTGGCATTTTCTGGGCACTTGGCGTTTTTACAAAGAAAGGTCAGATTCAATAAATACCCATATCGGGTCATTCATTTCATTCGTTTCATAGCTTAAAATCCGTGTTCGGACGTTCTATGTTTGTGTGTCCAGAAGCTGGCTGACTAGCCACTGTAGCTGCCAGTTGTCCCTTCATTTCGCTAGCATTGTCAGAGCAAAGTTCGTATACAGTCGATAGATTGAAAATAAGACTGCCAAATAGATGATGTGTAGAGATCTGCGACTCAAGGAGTTGACGCGCCTGGGCACCTCGTTAGCTTCTACTCCAACATTCAACCAGTATTGAGCATACCTCATCAAGTTTTCCAGCGTAAAGGAGGCACACGGCCATGTTCTGTGCGATCAAGTCCCTATCTTCCCTGGATGTATCTTCATAAAGGGCGTGCCATTGGTCTGCCGCATCATTGTAACGAGCATCTGACATACTTAAGAGAGGCTGCAAGAATTTCACCTCCTTCGACTCATGCGATTCATCGAAGATCTGATGCGCGGAATCAACATCCCCTATACGCAGAAGAAGAAGTGCTTTGCGCAACTTGATGTTGTTTGCACTTGGTTCTGACGACCCTAAACTTTCGAGTGATCTTTTGGCTGCGTCAAGATCACCCATCTCTATCAAAGCATTGACGCAACGCATTCCTAGATCTGCCAGTCTTTCTTTCCAAATTTCTCTTGCTGATTCTTCGATTTCTTGCCTTGTCAGCTCCCTTCTTGCCTCCAGTCCAAGCTCGTATAGCCCACCAATACTTCTGCGAGAGTCACCGAAGCCAATACTTTGAAGCCTCACGGCCAACACACGCAAAGGCCATGGTACTATATGGCGAAGTTGATTTTCAGGTGCTTGGGTCTCCTTATCTTCTTTTCCAGGCGCGTCGAGGCTGGAGTCGATGTAATAGAATGCAGAATGCAAATCCTCCAACGCTTTCGACTCTTGGGCAGCAAGTACGGTATTTCCGGATAGCTCTAGGCAGGCTAGACGAGTGTAAAACAAAGAGAAGATGATTTTAATATCCGTAGGCGTTATTAATGAAGAGGTAAGTATCGAGGCAGCGAAATTTGCAGCAACTAGGAAACGACCTTCGGTAAGGAGCTTTTCCAGTGTGCCTAAAGACGACGAGAGCGGTTCACCCGGGTCTAGGACGACGAATTCGGCGCGAAGAGGTGGTGGAATATCATTATGTGATAATTGATGGAAAATATTATGCCGGAGTAGGAATGACAGGTCTTTTGCCATCGTTTCGGGGAGATCATCGGGGGCCAGCGGGTCTAATTCGTGAAAAGAAGCCCCTGAAAAGGCATTATTTTTGATATTCGAGCTCGCATGCGGGACATGCAAGCTGTCCGGTTCAAGAGGACTGTACAAGATGTGAGAATTTGAGATTACAAGTGGGGAACATGGGTATTTTCTCACTCGTCTGGTGGTGCATCTAAAGGACCCCGAGTTGAGCTGCGGGGCCGCGAAGCTATTCAGTAAATTAGTATTCGCCTCAAAGAGCACAACCTGTCTTATCGCGACGGAAGTTTCTCACATCTAGATAAAATGCGATTATGGGTTGCCGGTGATGCCATCTTTCGGAGAATTTATAAACAGTAAATGGATATGCACCAACAACGTGCTTTGGCGCCTTGTGTCCGGGGGAAGCTCGTGCGATAAGTTATCGGGCAAAAACAAAGGCGGTGGGTGGACACGTCCACCGGATCTGGCCAGCATTGGCGCAACGTTGATTCTCCTCCAACAAGCTTTCCGGCCATTCGCTCCCTACTTCTGTTTTATTTTTTCGTTAATTCGCGGCTTCTGTCCTGGAGAAATCAATTGACTCCATAAACTCCTTGAACTTTCACCATGAGCGCCACAAAGAACAAGTACTCGGTCATTTTGCCGACCTACAACGAACGGAGGAACCTCCCTATTATCATCTGGCTGCTCCAGAGGACTTTCAACGAGAAGTACGCGCCCCTTATGCGATATGTTATAATTATATTTGCTGACTGTGTTTTCTCCCGGAAACAGCAAGCTGGATTGGGAGGTCATTATCGTTGACGATGGCTCCCCTGACGGCACCATCGAGATCGCGAAACAACTCCAGAAACTCTATGGCCCCGAGCATATCATCCTGAAACCTCGTGCAGGCAAACTTGGTCTTGGAACGGCCTACGTGCACGGACTGCAGTACACTACCGGCAACTTCGTTATCATCATGGACGCCGACTTCAGTCACCACCCCAAGTTTATCCCCGAGATGATCCGCATTCAGAAGGACAGCGACGCCGACATTGTGACCGGGACACGGTACGCCAACCGTGATAATATTAAGGGTGGTGTCTACGGCTGGGATCTGTTCCGCAAGTTTACCTCGCGCACGGCGAACATGATTGCAGATGTTATGCTGATGCCCGGCGTGAGCGACTTGACTGGTAGCTTCCGTCTGTATAAGAAGCAGGTTCTCGAGAAGGTCATCACTAGCACTCAAAGCAAGGGCTACAGTTTCCAGATGGAGATGATGGTCCGTGCTAAGGCTATGGGATATAAGGTTGAGGAGTGCCCCATCACCTTTGTTGATCGTCTCTACGGCGAAAGCAAGCTGGGTGGCTCTGAGATCGTCGAGTATCTCAAGGGCGTGCTCAATCTGTGGCTGAAGGTCTAATCCCTACGAAAGACATTCGACCTATTTGACTCCTATTCAGTCGTCCTCATTTCATCTGGGCTCATTAAGTACCAGCTCTGAGCGGATTACCCGTCCTTCGATATACCCCACAACTGCACCATAATTGGGCTACTACCTTACTACATCTCCCTTTCCTTTCAATTTCTTTTATTTTTATCTTCTTGGGCGGTGTTTGCATATCTTTGATTTCGAGACCCATGTATGTCAAGAGAAAAATCCAATGATCTATTCTATATCGTAAGGGGGTTTCTTTCCTTCTCGAATATTGAAGATTTGTTCCATTTCCGTGAAAGATACCTCCCTCTTAGAGAGTTTTCAGATATCTTACCACACGCTCAATTAGGCATTGTTGCCCTTCGCCCTTGGCATTGTGACTGGCACCAGGAACGATACCACTATTCTCTGCGTCCCAAGAAGCACCCCCAGCCTCAGTAGCTTGTTTCCACTTCTGTACCAAAGCCTCCTTGTCAACCCACGGCGGGCAGTATTCGTCGCTCCCAGAGTATAGTACCAAAAATTTAGACTTGGAATTCAAAATACCACGCGAACCAATCTTTCCAAATGTCTCTTGATGGCGTTGTTCGGACAGATCAGAGCTGAAAAGATCGTCTGCCGATGGCTGATCCGGGCTATCTGGGCTAACAAGACTCAAGAATCGACGTGCACTAAGCGGAGCATTACCCGGTAATCCTAGCTGCGCGGTCATATTCATAGGAAGAATAGCATCCATCTTATCATGAGTCCATGGCTGTGTCTTAGCGGCGCTTACGAGTTGATCATAAGCACCCTGTGCCTCGTTCGGTTGAATGGAGGTCTTAATAAGATGTTGGATAGCCTCTCGGTCCGACACTGGGGCTTGCATGATGGCTCCATCGAGCTTAGGGCGCGTCAGGTATTGAAGACCAACATCGAATTCGGGATCCCTGGGGACAGGGTTAGGCGAATGGAGATAGTGCAAGACATCCTGGCTACCAGTTGAGTGGCCCATGACAACGATTTTGCCAGATTCACCCTTCAGATTACGAATGAATTGCACGCATTGCGCGATCTCCTCCACGTCCAGGTCGAGACTGCCGACTCCAAATCCATTGTAGGAGGAAGAAAGCAAGATTGAGAAAACGGACCATTCGGTTGGCTCGAGGGTTTTAGCGAGCGGGTTTACGTAAGGGACTGTTTTGAATCCATCGGTCAAACCGCCCACGAAGATCAAGCTGTTTGGCTTGTTCGGCTTATCGGACGAAGTAAATTCGAAGGCAACGAGCCTGGGAGCCTAACAGAGCACATGTCGATTAGCCCAGGAAATATGGCAAAATCAAGGATGTCGGCCATACATATTCGTGGAGAATTCCACTGTTCGATAATTCATGAGTAGACGACATTGTTGTTTGAAGAGAGTGTGCGGTAGCTGGTAGCTCAATCGGAGGGGCAGGGGTGGATGCTTGACGTCTTCTGGGGTCCACTGCGGGGCTCGCGTCTTTCTCGTGCCTTAGGTTGTCTCGACCAGACACCAAGGTACAACTCTCTAGTAAGAATGACTCACTCGCTATCATCTTCAACTGGTCACAAGTCTCATTGCTGTCAGTTATGAGGAGGTTAAATAGGCAATTATTTTAGCTCACTGGCGCCTTCGTGGTGCACCTACACGTCTAGTATTTTATGGCACCGCAGACAATAATTTCAAACGTTCACTTTTTATGTTTATACTAGCAGACCGAAAAGCATCAATCCATTTCATATTTCACTTTATGAAATCACAAGCATAAAGTATTCATATCCCCCAGACGCCTAATGGGTCTGAGCCATGGTCCCTTCGCGTCTCTTGTAGCCTTTTCACTCGCTTTACAAGGGTACCTACACAAATTGGCCCAATTGGAGTACAAATAGAGATCGCCCAGATTATAACCAGGTAGATCTCGGAAGATTGACCTGATGGCCCAGATGGAAATATACCTTGACTTTGTGCGAGAGAAGCGATAAGATATCCAATCTCTCCTCTTGCAACCTTGGCCAACCCAAGAATCGACGGCGGGTATAGTGACTTTGGTTTTGGAGGGAATGCACCCAATGAAGTTTGCCGAGGTGCCGTGGCTTGAGTGTCTTCTTGGAGTTTGGATTGACTGGCAGGATTCTGACTAAATGACCCAACCCTGTTAGCAATCTGATCTTGGGTTTTTGGTAGATTATCCGATACTCCTGTAGCTTGCTCTACTGAAGCCGTTGAGGATTCATTTGGCGCACGTTTTTTCTCCTTTTGCTCTTGGTCGGTTCTTTTAGGGGTGCAAAAGAGACGAATACGATGAATTGGTCGTTTCAGCGTATTTGTGAGGCTGGAGAAGGGACGCAATGAGAAACGAACAAGCCAGATTCCAGTGACCATCTTTCCAAGTGTCATCAAAAGGGCATATAAAGAAATATTTGACTCTCCCGATTAAGCTAAATCCCCTAGTTGGCAAATTCTATGATTCGGGATGCTTGTCCTTGGAGTACAGTCGACGGTTATGGTCTTTTACATAAGGAATTATTTTCAAATATTAATTCAGATTGAGCGATAATAGTAATTAAGTTCACATTTCTGAATACGCGGGAGGATGCTCCAGTTCCTCAAACTCAGTCATCGTCACATCGTAGCCTAGATGTCTCTTAAGTAGCTCGTGCGTGACAAATCGCTCGGGCGTATTGCCTTGAGCATCAACAAAAGAGACATGATGATTGACATCGCTGATTCTCTGCAATTCGTTTGCGTGGCGATGATGATGTGGACATCCATCCACACCAATCAGGAATATTGTTACATGAACCCAAGACAAGCTCAAAAGGTCCAGCTCAAACTCGTCCATATCGCTAGCTTCACCATCAAGCAATAGAAGCAATCTAAGTTTGGGTGTTTCTGGCCCGGCTTGCCATCCGTATACCGGATGGTAGTATGCCGACTCAGAATGTTTCTGGAAATGAAGATTCTTGACAAGTTGCCAGCCGGTCATGACTCGGGTTCTGCCCCCAAAGCGAATTTGATTCCACATTTCACGGAAGTTCTGGTTGTTCAAAAAGCCGATATACTCAGCATTATCATCAAAAGTAACGAGCTGGTAGCCAGTTGTGCTGTGATCATGGTTGATCATTGCATCTGTAAAGCGATGGATGATGGCTTTGGCGAGATCTGTACACGAAATGTTAACATTGATGGCGAATGTGTGAGCGAGGAATCTTACCCTTATTTTTCGGCTGAGTCGATGGCTCATACTGTGTTATCAGAGGGCCTTGATATACCGGGCGAATAGGGTCGAAATTCATGGACCCAGAAACGTCCAACAATATCATTGTGTCATCCGAGGGCACTTCTGCCCCATCAAAAGGCCTGAATGGAGCAGGCATCACCTGCTTCGAGTAGCCATCTGACTTATGCTGAACGTGGCAAGTATCATCCGGAGAGAAGTACGCAGGGGGAGGCTCAACGGCAGAAGCCATCCTGGCACGAGCCAATTGCATCGCAGAAATAGGATCAGGTTTCATTCTCGGACCGGTGATCCCTGCCCTGTGGTTTAAGACCCAGTATAAGCGCTCCTCGGCCGTATCCTCATAGCCTCTCCAAGCAGGCGTTATACCTCTCCATCCAGAACCCGACTCGATGCTGAATTTAAGCGGATTGGAAGCGAGATTGGCCCACTCGACTGGAATAGGCTCGAAGTATCCTGCTCGTAGCAAATGTAGATATTGAATGGGAAATCTAGCTCGAAGCTCAGCAATTTTCTGCGTCATACCGACATGCTCCTGGTACTCTGCAACGAGTCGTCGCCAATCATTGTCCGGCCATCTTCCATTTTCCTCGTACAGGATTTCGTTTCGTAGCGATTGACCGCGGGCAATTGCCTTTCTTGTACGTGCAATTTCTCTCTCTTCGGGTGATTTGATAGAGAAGGCCCTTCGTAGGCTAGAGAATCTGGATGATTTGGCCTCTTTTTCATTATTGGATGGATCTGGCGAGGCTTTACCAGTATCTTTCTCTGATGTTGAAGGTCCTGGCTCAATGGATTGCCATATATTAATCCTAGGCTCCTGTTGATCGATGGCTATTTGCGCGGCTGAATTCAGTGACGCATTCAGGCTCAGCGTCTTTTGAAGGTATCTGGCGTAGAGGCTTGCGTCTGGCCTTCCCACTCCATAAAACCCACTCATGTTATACATGCCCCCAGAGCCATAGCTGCCAAAGCTACCATATCCAATTGAATAAGGGGATATGAACTGGTAAGGATTGCTACTAAACATGGGTGCGTTTTGATAGCAATCATGGTATGCTTTTTCGCCTATTCAACCCGGTTGTCAATAAATAATACGCTCTTTTTATATATTTGCAGGATTGTTCTATATGTGAGACTGACCTGGGTACATGACTGCCTTAGACCAATGGTTCTGCACGCCAAGGCGAGCAAATTTCCTCTGTTTATACCTATGAACTGGGCAGCTGCAGAACATATCTGTTTCATGTTCTGGTTCAATATCTGAGTTATAGATGCCAAGGTCTAGTTGAAGCCTTTGTAAGTAGAATTGCATTTCTTGCTATCGTCAAATAATAATGGTTAGATCGTCACACTTTACCATACGAAAGGTTAAGCACACCTCATCTCTGGCCCGAAGCTTTCCTGCCTCGATAACGGCATTTGTGTGGACACGACGGGAAGGACCACTCATGGTGTCCCCGTAAGACGGGGGTGCGGGTGTTGATTTCTTGTCCATATCGGTAACAGGCTTTGGCTTGGCCTTCTCGGCATATCATGTAGATCTCAAGGATTAACGTCTGACGAGACCCCCGTTTTAAGTGAAATGCGGGCGCCTAGTGTAGTCGCGTCTGGTTTTGCCCGGCGGGGGCTGAGTAAAAAAAAAAGCCTCGTTGGATCCACGGGCGGGCGCACGTTACCTTCAGTTTGTATGTCTCTACGGAGAAAGAACAAGACAAAGAAAAACTTCGAATGTATATTATTACTAGTGAAATCAGTTCAAATCTTTCGAATGTCCTGTGGGGTTTCCCCCCCCCCCATTATTTCAGTCATATGTTCTGAAATTACTTTCATTGAATACATCGGAGAGAGCCTTGAGCGGTTAAGCGGCACGTCATCCCGGTTGGGCAAAGCCAGTCAGAGATCAGCCTTGCGAGCAATTAGAATGCAATGGGCAATCTGCCTAGGCACTTTTTTATTATGGCGTCCAACTTCATTGTTGAAAGGTAACTCTATGACAAATCGACGAGTTTCAGCCCTGGAGATGAGCGCTCATGTGGAGATTCCAAATGTTGACGCCGGAATCATATACATCCGTCATATTACGGCGTCTGTCTCGGGCGCTACATCATGGTACTTGGTCAACGACTTCAAATTTATAGCTACAACTTGATGTTTCGGCCCGAAATTCAAGTTCGCAACCTTTACGTGATACTCAGTGATGCAACTTCCAGTTGGTCGCACCTGGGACTTCACAAAGGTTGGACTGTCTGCGGATTATCCATCTTCTTGCGCGAGTCCTCCAGAAACTACTCGATTCAGTCTCAATTCCTTGAAGAAAATGGAAAACCGCTTGAAAAATGAGTTCTCCAAGATCCGAAAGAGTCGGCTCAAGGGACTATAAATCACATTACGCGACAGGTATTTGAGGCAGGCATTTTGTTCAAGTTCCTAGCCGGCTGTCTATGTGTATGATGCTCAACTGCCCCAGGGCTAATATCGAGCTGGCAAATCAAGCTCCAATATCTTACCTATGACCAGGCGATGATATGATACAGGACAAGGGATGTGGATTTACCCATGCAGATGATACGATTCAACTGCAGCTAATCCGATTGTTGGCTTGAGCAACGCTAACCGAAATAGGAATGGTGGGGTATCTCCCCGATCGGGGATGGCGCGTCTTGAATTGTAGCTTCCGTAGCTCAAGCAGCGCCAGCATTCCCCGACATCATCTCACCCCCTCCCATTCTGTTGTTCTCTTCATTTATGGCGGCTTGACGTCGACTGAGTGAATAATGCCCGTAGGCCGCAGATCTGGCCGCAACAAGGGCCCCAGGACGGTTTATACAGAGGACCCTTTCGTATCCGCTGGAATCAGTGATGAATCAAGCTCCGAGAAAGAAACACCAGCACCCAAGGGCAAGGAGAGAATCCGGCAGAACGAAGATTCTGCATCCGAAGATGAATTTGTAGCTGGTTCAGATCACGAAATCGATGATGGGGACGAGGGTGAAGATTCTGCGAACGAAGAAGCCGAATACGACGAGGAAATGGGCGAAGCGAATGAAGATGACAATGAAGATGATTTTATGGAAATAGATGAAATCAGCAATTCTTCCAAGAAGAAAAAAGTTTCAGCTTCAAAATTGAGCGCAAACGCACTGCAGACAGCCCGTGATGCTTCATTTATCCCGAAGGATAAGACACACTACAGGGGCATTCTGGAAACCAGAGATCAAGTTTCCAAACTAATGCATTACATCTTGACGTATGGCTCGGATGATCGTGACATGGGCCTTGCAATTCACATGCGTGGCCGGTGGCGGTTGGGACGGGACTCTACCTTCCCAACTCGCCTGTCTCTGGAGCAAACTGACGGAGAGTCCGATTCTCCGCATGGGTTTAGACTTGGGATCACCGCAAAAGATCTTGAAGAAGAGAGGAATACTGGATGGGCCTGGTACTGCGACAAGGAGATCGGTGGAAAGTTCCGAGGAAAGCAGCAACTCGGGAAGAAAATGAAGGAAGTGGAAGCACGTCAACAATATCTACCCCAGCCAAGGCCACAGACGCATAAAGTGTTGATGGGGCCATCTGACTCTCAACATGCCTTCGATCTTGGCTACCATGACTGCATTGATCTAAGCCAAGCTTGGGACGACAAACCGCCTAAGAAGAGCACGCAGCCGGCAGGAACGAAGATGCGGGAGGGTTGGCTTATCAATATTGGGCAGAAAATTCAATGTATGGCATGGGCCCCCAACCAAGATGGTTTATCCCAGTACCTTGCCGTGTCTGCGCCGATCACAAGTGAACAGAAGAAGAAATATCAGACAAATGCAAATGAACCCAGCTCAGCGTTTTCCCCGTCGTCACCTTATCCTGCTGCCATTCAAATTTGGGAGTTCACAGCCAAAGCAGTTGGTGATCAAACACATACAATTGACATGGATCACAAGCCGCACTTTCGGCTAGCTTTGTGCTCCGAATGGGGGGACTTGCGACAAATGGCCTGGTGTCCCATGGGGCGAGAAAAGCAGAGTGCCACTGCGGACGAGTCAGTGGATATCGGCTTGCTAGCTGGTATATGGGGAGATGGAAGGCTGCGAGTATTGCAAATCAAGTTGCAACCGCGTTCGGATGCCCTGCAAATTGGTAAGAGATATTTATTCTAAACTCCAGCCAAGGATACGATTCTAATCTGCTACGTGAATATAGTCAAATTAGATTCTTCAGCCTTCGAGGCTTTGCCCCCATCGGGCGTATGTACAAGCTTGGCCTGGCTCTCGCCAAGCGACATTGCAGTGGGATGTTCAGATGGCTTTGTTGCTGTTTGGAGCATCATACCGTCCTCGGTTCCAGAACCTCGACCTTACTTCTACCATCCCATCCACACAAGCTACATTTTGAATATGACCTCCGCCTACCCGACAAACCCGCATCTCTTATCAACGATTTCAGTCGACGGTGAGACCCGTTTATGGTCCCTTCTCGAGCCTCAAGGTGATAACACGACCACCTTCCGCGTACGGCTGGCCTCATCCCATCTAAGCTACTCCCCCGTTCTCCAAGCTGTATGCTCCAGCGACGAGAACGAATATGCCAGAATCATGCCCGTTCGTCGTTTCTTTGTTACGCTTACACCGGGAAAGGTGAACAGCACTGTCTCCGCGATGGCACCGTGTAGCTTTTGGCACCCCAGCCTCCTCTATGGCGGGACTGGCGGTGAAGTCGTGGCGACAAACCCAATGCGACGCATGCTGTACGGGAAAGAACCTCTGTGGCAACACACGTGGTTCACGCATGAATGGATCTCGGGGTCTGATGCAAATAGCCCAGGCGTCAGCCGGTTCTATGATGGATTTCGCGCTGAAAGCCCCGGTGTGATGAAAGGTGGAGAATCCCGACCAATGGGCTTGAGTCTAACCACCATTTATGATGAAGGTACACACGTCACATCCCTGGCTTGGAATTCTAACCGCCAGTGTGCCGCTTGGGGCAGCGCATCGCTGGGCTGTGGGCTATTGCGGGTCGAGGATCTGGCCATTTAGCTATCCTGCCACAAAGGGAAGAGACACATTCGGCATATGGCAGATCATTTTAGCAGATCATCAAAGATAATTAATCAACCTGTAACCAGTCGATATGAACCAACCTGCCTCATTACAGGGAAATCTCATGCTATTCGTAGACTAAGAAAAGTAACTAGGCACCGGTTATTCCTTGATGCAATATAGTGGATCGAATAAGCGGGTCCCCCAGCCGCTAAGAGTGGGTCTCCCTGGCAACACGCCAACCCGGGCCCCAATCAACATGCAAAACAACGGTTGTGGCGCTTCCATGTGGATCGATAAACTGTTAAATCGGCGTGGCTGGGGTGGTTTTTTAGTCCCCAGCCTCTGTAGATCCCAGCCTGCCTATTTTTGGTCCAATTGAATGGCTGCCATGTGCGTTAGGTATACCTCATGTTGATAGATGTGGCGGTTCTAGATTGCAATTTTCATCACTTTTAAACCCTCTCACCCTACTGTTTTTCAGATTTCAATTCTATCCAAACCAATCGACCATCTCTGAACATTCAGACCAATTTCCAACCTTTCTCAAGCCACCATCTATTTCATACACACATATTCACGACATTCAACATACTTCCGACTTCACAACCATATTATGCATTTCTCCTCCGTTGCCACATTCCTCGCAGTCTCCTCCTACAGCATCACATATGCTGCTCCAGTAGCCAACCTGCAAGATGGTCTCAATCGTCGCCAGATCAACTACCAGGTAGTCAATGTTGACGGCGAGTCTAATAGCTTTACCGCTCCTGAAATTGAGACAGTCACTACAACCCTCAAGTCTACTGTGACTGCACCCGGCGCTCCTCCAGTGGCTCAGACTGTGACTGTGACTGCAACACCATCCCTGACACCTTCGTCCTCTCCGGTGGCTTCGAGTTCGACTCCCATCTCCCACCCAGCTCCTCCTCCGGGCGAGTCTTTCATGCCTGCCAACAGCAATGGCTTTTTCCGCCGTGGTTTGAACGCCGCTGGCAATCCAGCTCTCTATGCGCAGAACTATGCCTCTTCCAGTTCTTCATGGCCTACCTCGTCGGCTTCTCTTGCCGCTCGCAACTTTGATGGGCCGGATTCTTCTTCTTCTTCTTCCTACACCCCTTCTAGCACAGCCGTACCCACCCCTACTCTGGCTGCTCGTCAGTATGGCAGATGGTCTTCCAGCATTCCAGGCTCCTCGCCTACCGCCGTGCCTACTTCTACCGCTTCTCCCCTTGTTGCCCGCCAAGCGGATGTCTGGGGATTCTCTAGCTCGGTTGCCCCACCATCTGGCACTCCCAGCGTAGCCCCCTCTTCGTCTGTGTATGCTCGGGGCTACGTTGCTGCCGCCTTCTCCGGTTCTTCTTCTGGTCTGCCTTCTGGCACTCCCAGCGCGACTCCCTCTGCGTCTGTGTATGGTCGTGGCTACGTCGCTGCCGCCTCCTCTTCTGGCACTCCTTCCTCTAGCGCTATCACCACCGCGTCGCCTACCCCTTCCCCTGTCAAGCGTGACTTTGAGTACTCCTCCAGTGTCTCGACCCCCATTACTCCCAGCTCTAGCTTTTCGATTCCCCGCTCTTCAGCTCTCATGTACTAAGGCAGAGGGTTTTTACGTTAAACAGTGACTTTTTCCTCTTTTTGCGACATTCTGATGACATGAAACCGCATGAAATGACGATTTTCGTGACACATGATACAATTTGAACATGACGTTGATGCAGATGCCGGATGACATATGATACATGCCGATGATCTCTGCAATCAACAAAGATCGGTGTTTTGTTTTTCTTTTATGAATGGACATTTCTTTGATTCAGGCGAGCTTGGGTTGCATACGAGGCGTTTTTGGGAGACTTTCTGTTTTTTATCTGCTTCCTACAGTGTATTATTTTGTTTTTTGACTTCGATGGAAAAATAGGTGGATCTTTCGGAGATTTTGACTACCTGCATAGATTGCTTGAACGTGGCTCTGGTTTCATTTAGATAGGATCACAATACAAGAACATGAGATATTGATTATTAAAAGGTCCACAGAACTAGTATATATGAACTGCTAAAAGTGACCACGGAACTTTTTTCAACAATAGCCTTAGCAAAACTTGGCTTTTCCTTGAAAGAAAGAAGTATGTGACGCGTCAGGCAGCGTGGTAGCGAGGTTACGTAAGGCGACATCGAAGGCCCAAATGCGCATGAATCCCGTTGCCCCGAGTAACGCGCCGTAAACATTCGCACCGCTCATCCCTCTGCTCACCATCTTAACATTCAGCGACCGCAGGGTCTCGTTTTGTATTTTCGTTTTACATCCATACCATATTGTTCTCTATTTTCCACTCATTTCCTATCTGTTCTTCTGATCTCAAACCGTGTATGAGCAAAGGCTGGCCGAGGCTCAACATCGACAATCATGCCTGGCACTGTGGCAGACGGGCCGACGGTCTCTATGTCTTGTAAGGCACACCAAAAAACATAGCTTGATGCGCAATTAACTAACACCTGAGTTCCAGTTGCCAACAACTTCTGGGGTAAAGATGATGCAGGTCTTCAACCTATGCTGGATCGCATGCACGGTTCAAAGACTACAAGTGATGAATTGAAGGCCTTTTACAGCGGTATGCGACCAATGATAGCCAGAGCGGCCTCTTTCAGATACTAATTTTTTTTTGCTGGTTTCTAGTACGGGCTGCTATCGAAGATGAATATGCGCGAAAGTTATCAGCGCTCTGCAGGAAGCCGTTTGGGACATGCGAATCTGGATCGCTTCGAGTCTCGCTGGATGTGGTCCGCGGAGAAACGGAAGCGATTGCCAAAGCACACGCAGCGATTGCTGGTCAAATGAAGACTGAACTTGAAGAACCTCTCGGTGCTTTTGCCAGTGGACTGAAGGAGAGGCGAAAGATCATCCAAAATGGGATTGAACGTCTGCATAAGAATAAGATGCAACAGACACATGTGGTCAACAAGGTTTGTTTACGAGCGACAATTATAATACTGTTGTTTACTAACCATTACCCAGACTCGTGATCGCTTCGAACAAAACTGCCTCCAGATCAAGGGTTATCTTGCCCAGGGGCATATGGTGATGGGTCAAGAGGAACGGAAAAACAAATCTAAGCTTGAAAAAACCCAGATTCAGATGGCATCAAATAGCCAAGAATACGAGGCTGCAGTTAAGGTACTTGAAGACACGACCGGCCGCTGGAACAAGGAGTGGAAGGCTGCTTGTGACAAATTTCAAGACCTGGAAGAAGAGCGACTCGATTTCACTAAGAGCAGTCTCTGGACTTACGCAAACATTGCATCGACCGTCTGTGTGAGTGACGACGCTTCTTGTGAGAAGATCCGATTGTCTCTTGAGAACTGTGAGGTTGAAAAGGACATTGTCTCGTTTATTCAAGACCGCGGAACCGGCCAGGAGATTCCTGCTCCTCCTCGCTTTATCAATTTCTGCAAGGAGGATGACGATGCAGCATCGGATATCGATGGAGCGGATGGCTACTCGGTTGCTCAGTTCCAGCGAACAATGAACCCTGCTTTCCGGACATCTTCGCCACAACCATCCACTTTCGAGTCCCACCATGATCCGCAGTCCGATCTTGCGGCTCAAATGGGCCATCCGACTCCTCCTATCGCCAACACACAGGAAGCGCCTCCTCAGCCCATCCCACAGGAGCCTCCAATGCAGCGTATGCAGCAAGAGCCTCTCATCCAGCGTCCTCCGCAAGACCCACAACTTCAGCGTGTTCCACAGGAGCCTCCAATGCAGCGCATGCAGAGCCAGCCGCCTTCTCAGGCCATGCCACCACCACAGCAAATGCCACAGCAACTACCCATGCAAAGCATGGCGCAGCAACCGCTTCCGCTTGACCTTCGCCGGGGTGGGCAACCGCCACCGAACTATGATCCGGAGCAGCATGGTCAAATCAATAAGGTCCCCCATAATGCGTACCCTACCGATGGTATGACGATGTTCTGCCGCACTGGTCCACCTTCCGAGCGTAGCTCTGCAGCTAGCGGATACCGACCCTCTAGTCGTGATTCGCAGAGTGATATATCGAACCCTACTTCCGCGTCTAGTGTCGAACCTCCAGCCCCGGTTATGATGAATCAGAAGCCAGCACCGCCGCTCCCAAGCGTGATGAAGCAACAGTCCCCTCCTAAGCCCATTCACAATGCATCCTCACCCAGCGCACAAGATGACATCGCGCCAAAGAAGAAGAGCACATTTTTCAGTAACAGTCCATTCCGACGAAAGAGCCGCCACGAGAAAGAAAGGCCGGTCATTCCTGCTGCTCAGTCTGCTTCCCGAAGCCCATGGAGCTCCCCTACAAAGCAGCAGTCTAGCCCGCCCAAGGCCATACCGTCGCCAGCCTCGCGGCCCGACGCTCGCTCTCGTAGCCCCGAACCAGTCGACCCTAGGGCCAACTTCCAGCTGAATGTGGGCAACAACGTTTTCGATGTAGCTTCGCCTGACAAGAATCCTTCGAAGCCGGGATCCCAGCAAGCTAAATCAGCTGAAGATGACCTGGATCCTATTGCTAGGGCCCTCGCAGACTTGAAGACAACTGGCAATGGTAAGCAGTCTAGCTTACGCGTATCAGCCGACAGGTATCACGGAATCCAAACCCCTACGCCTTCAGCACCAACATCAGCTTACGGAGGTAGTAGCGCTGCTGCCCCACCAGCATATAACGATCCATCTGTCAAGCGACTCGGTGCCCCCGAACCAGCATTCACCGCAAAGCAGATGCAAAAGACGACCCAACGATACACTGGCCAGACTCAAAGTGTACTTCGAGGTGGCAGCAACAACCCGTCACCCACGAAGCCTCAAGAGGTTCCTCGCGCAAGATCGCCAGCCCCACGACGTAGTGCTAGTCCCCAAGTGTCTCCTTCTCCTCGGCCTGAACCTCGCACTGGATACGGCGGCGGTGGCGCCAGTCCAAGCCCAAGCACCTATCACTCTGGCAGTGCTCGCAGCCGCTACAGTCAATCGCCAACCCCCCGTCGAGCCCAAGAGCCCCCATATTCTCCCAATGACTACGCGAGAAGAGCTTCGCCAGCTCCATCGCATCGTGCAGTATCCCCCCAACCTCAATTTCGACAGCAGACTCGTCCATCTAGCGCTGGGGGAATGGAGTTGCAGCTTTCTGGTAGCGAGTACGGAGGCGGTAGTCCATCTGGTTATGCTCCGAGCCGAAGCGATAGCCGTTCCCGGTCATACTATGGTGGTGATAATGGTGCTCCCCCTGTTGGTCGCTCTAGGAGCCGCACTGTTGCTGTTGCCGAGCCAGGACGGAAATTCAGTCGTGATGGACGCCCCATCCTTCACTTTGGTAAGCATCTAATTTTCCGTCTTCATTTATTCGTATTATCAATTTGCTAACTTCATATTTCAGCGCGCGCAATGTACGGCTACAACGCTGCTATCCCTGAAGAGCTCGGCTTTGGAAAGGGCGATTGCTTATCTGTCATCCGTCTCCAGGATGATGGTTGGTGGGAAGCTGAAATCACCAATGCCCGTAGCCATCCTGGCCTAGTCCCCAGCAACTACTTGCAGATTATCTAGATCGATTATCTAGATCCCCAGCTTTCCATCTCACGACCCGCCATGATCTTACCAAGCCTTTGTCTTGACGGAGCTCTTTTGTTTTTCCTATTTGTTCACGCTTTCACGTAGATACCACGCCCTTCGCCAATCTCTTTGCACATTCACAATCCTTTTTTATCCAATTTCGATTCTTGGCATGGCGTCCTTGGGGGTTACTAGCCTTGCTTGTCAGCCTGCTCACCATTTTGACTTCTACGACTTTTTTTCCATTTCTCTTCTTTTGATTTTTTTATCTGAGATTTAGCGCGTCTTGTCTATTTTGTCAATATCTTGGCCGTTGTCAATTTATCCACCGCGACTTTGTTTCTATTCTGCGTTTCAGGGGAGATCCGTTCACATCAAAAATTACACCGAGAACGATCTGAGCCATGTACAATCCTCGGGAACCGTGGTTGATGGTGGTCTTTTTCCTTTTTTTCTTCTCCTTTTTCCTAATTTTTTTTTTTTTTTCATATTCTGTGCCTCTTTCCTTTTCCACCGTCGCTTGCTTATGGTTCTGATGGAGGATACGATGAGTTTTCATGTAATTGAATGATTTTTATTTGTAACAAATTCTCTCCACACCGTAAGATTCGCAGCCGTAAATAGTCTAGTCGCCAGATCGGCATAAGAGCTTACCATGAATGCTCATCCTAGGAAATGTGAACAGAACAGGATTAACCATGTTAATTTTGGGTGTAACACCTGGGCATATGAAGTATAACCGACTTCCCGTAACCCCGCACGCTAAATGTTAGTTAGAACCTATATTTCATTTAGTTTCAATAGCGCCTCCGGGCCAAAAACGCCTCTTAGATCATTCGCCGGTGCAGATAACAGCTCGAACTCATACAAGATATTCGAAAATTCTCTCGTGACTTCAAGTTGAGATATAGTATACGTTAAACTTGAGCATGATATCGGAGTAGACATCATAGACTTTGGGGTATAGACACGTTCAACTCAGCAGCAGACTGATTCCTTCAAATTCTATCCTCTGGTCCTGCCTCTAACTGATCGACCCCTCAATCTAGCTGAAAATGGCCAATGGCCAACTTTGAAGCAACGGATCAAAATGCTTGGTCAGGCCACGCCCGATGCCGTCACTTATCATCACAATCACATTGAATATTGACCCACATCGCCCCAGCCTGCGCTAGTGTAGGAATGGAAAGTGAGCACGCACCTTTCTCTACGGAAGACCGATGTTACTCCGCACTGGCATCATGGTTATCTAAGTGGAGCTCAGTAGATAGGGATGTGCACATCCTATGGTCAATACGGATCAGGGGCCGAACGCCGTATTTTTGCCTTTGCCTACGTGACCAATACATCAAAGGCTGAATGTCTATGCACAGTTTTGGTTGTTTAAAATGTAATTTAGAGGTGAAAGCCGCATTTGACCAAAGGCTCAAACTTATAGGTACTTACTATGGACTATAGTAGGTAGTATAGATGATACTATGTATATTGCTCGGCTGGACGATATCGCGCTTACTAGTATGTCTCTGAAACCTTCAACATCCAGTTACCATCTGACTCAATTCGGTTACTAATCCGTTTGTTCAAGTTAACCGGGTATGGAGAAGACTGAGCCACTTTCGGGTTTCATTAAATTATGCCGGTGGTCGGATTTAGTTGACTAGTAAGGTTACTACTACTAGTCAGGATGGATATTTAAAATCGCCTTGACCACACCCCCTCTTGCCACTTTTCCTCGGATTCAATCTAAAGAGAGCTGTAAAAAGACAACCTTCCGTTTATACGTTCGTTGGGGCTGAATTTAAGCTCTACCGTGGGGAAATATGACTTCTTTTTTGATCTCGGGGATTGTTTGTGCTCTCGGTCTGTCATCAAGTGTCACTGCTGTTGCGTATGGTGACTCCGTTCAAAAGTCTGCCACAGAGAAGCAGTTTTCACAGGAGTTTCCAGAGGGATACAGTTTTTTGAAACATATTGGTGGCAATGGACCGTACTCAGAGAGACGTTCGTTCGGCATTTCGCGTGACCCACCCGATAGCTGCGCAGTTGACCAAGTGATTATGATCAAGCGCCACGGTGAACGTTACCCCTTAGCATCAACGGGTGAATCAATCGAGTCCAGCCTTGCAAAGCTCTATGGTGCTGGTGTCACTGAATGGAAGGGTGATCTAGCCTTCCTGGACGAGTGGAAATATTATGTCTCCAATAAGTGCTGGTATGAAGCCGAGACTTACAGCGGTCCTTATGCTGGTTTGCTCGACGCGTACCACCATGGTGCCACCTACCGGGACAGATATGGGGACCTGTGGAATGGCGATGTGACTCCTTTTTTCAGCAGTGGTTATAGTCGTGTTATTAACACTGCTCGAAAGTTTGGTGAGGGCTTCTTCGGATACAATTATTCGACTGACGCTGCTTTGAACATTATCTCCGAGTCTGAATCTCTGGGTGCCAACAGTTTGACTCCAGTTTGTTATAATGATAATGACACGGCTACATGCGATAATCTCCCTAGTACTATGCCAATATTCAAAATTGCCGCAGCCCGATTAAATGCTCAGAACTCAGGCCTCAACCTCAACGAGACTGACATATACAACTTGATGAGTGAGTATTTATTCGTTGACTAGAAGGATATTACCTTAAAAGAATTGAAAGCTGACTTCTGCATAGCCATGGCTTCTTTTGAATTGAATACCCGTGCCTTTTCCGATTGGATCAATGTGTTCACTCAAGATGAATGGGTCGCTTTTGGCTACTTGGGTGACTTATACTATTACTACTGTGCTGGGTGAGTCATTTTCCACAATTTGATAAGAGAGACATGCTGACATTTTGCAAAAGACCCGGCGACAAGAATATGGCTGCTGTTGGGGCTGTCTACATCAATGCGACTCTGAGTCTCCTCAATGAGGGTCCTGAGAAAGTAGGGCCTCTAATTTTCAACTTGTATGCATATTCACCTCGAACTATCCGCCTCCAAGCCTTCAGCGTTACTAACTGTCATAGCGCCCACGACACCGACATTACCCCAATTGTTGCAGCTCTCGGCATTCTCATTCCCAGCGAAGATTTACCTCTAGATCGAATTCCCTTCGGAAACCCTTACTCAATTGGTGACATCGTTCCCATGGGCGGACATCTCACTATTGAACGTCTTAGCTGTAATGCTACTGCCATGTCCGAGAAGGGTACCTACGTACGCTTGGTACTCAATGAAGCCGTTGTGCCATTCAACAAATGCCAGTCTGGCCCTGGCTATTCTTGTTCTCTTGATGACTATACTTCCACCTTGAAGGAAGAACTTCCCGACTACCTGACTACCTGCAAAGTTCCAAAGTCATATCCACAGTACCTCGACTTTTGGTGGAACGCCAATACCACCACTCACTTGAATTACCAGCAAGGGCCGATTGGCTGCCAAGAGGGTTATACCATGTCATAAAGCCGCAAGAACTCCTTACGTCACTATGTCGGATAGATGCACGTATGGGATTACAGGTGGGAGAACCATGATATATCCACATGGGTAATAAGTCTTCAGAATAGATATACAATTCAGTACCCATGAAATAACTATATGAGACAAGATTTGAAGTGATACCAGAAGCAAGATATTGACAATAAATGATCAAAGGCCTTCGAACCATGAGAACGATAATACATCGACATGTAGCAGGGGGTATATGGAGAAAAGAACACAGCGCTCGTAGCAAGCATTCCAAGTGCAACTAGGGTTCAAGAAAAGCAACAGCGCTTATTCATCATCAACAAACGAGTTGGCCATACGACCGAAAAAGGGAACTTCGAAATGTTCGAGTGTTTCAACTGCAAATGAATTAGCATATGAATTCTTTTATAACCAGTGGGTCGTCAAACGCACCATCACGATAAGCTCGCAGACTGAGGTAACCGATCAAACCGAGGTCGACAATGAAGAGAGTCCAAGAAAGAAAAGCGGACCATGATAAAATAAGATGAAGGATCTATCCAACCTCGTCAGCTAATGTTTCAATTTGGACAACGGATTTAATACTCACGAAGATAACAGCAAAAAGCATGCTAGATTGCCAAGCGTGGAATCTATTAATAGTAATCTCATCAGTATTTCTGCCTGGGGTACTCTCAAATCCAAAAGTCATCTAAGTGGTACATACCGGACGTAGTCGCTCTTATGCTCAGCTAATAGGAGAAATAGACCTCCAGCAGGAGGTAAAACTAAATACGCCAGTGCAGCCTCCACATCCATGCGAATGGGAAGGCTTGTCTCAAAGGCCCCCAAGCTCACATGTCCACCTTCAACATCTCGTCCAAAGCTGGTGTTTCCATGTCCACCTCCCGCAAAGTGGCTTGGAGAAGGCAGATCGGCCGATGCTCTAGGTGATCGAAGGTTGGGAGACTTGCCGCGGGGGTCGGGATGGGGAGGGGACAGCGCCCGCTCGATCTCGGGGGATTCGTCTTGATAGGGAGCGAAATTCATTATGTCTGAGTGATGGAGAGGAGAACTGGGGGTTAATCAATTTACTGGGGAAATGGAATCCAAGCTCCTTATCGTTATCAGCGGTCGCGTATCCGCGCGTTTAAGTTTACGTTTACAGCCTCAGGCACCCACTATAATTTAGATCTGTTGCCAGAAATTGGGTATCATTTTCATTGGGCACATTAACGTTTCATGTGGCTCTATCATCATACACGAAGAACAAATCACGTATGAAGTATTCTAAGGCCGGCTTCGTCCTCGGGCAATTCCGCTTGCGCTTGCACTTCCACTGCCAGTACTAGAACCGCGCATAATCCCGCTAACTGGCCGTCGAGTTGTAGTTGTTGATGATCCCCGCGTAGCTCCCGTTCGGCTGGTACTGACACTGGGCGTTCTGCCCAGACCAGTACTGCGAACAGTGCCTCGACTGGTCCCGCGAGTGCTTCTTGTGCTCGGTGCTCGTCGCAGTGCATCTTCTTCCGCTTTTCGAGCTGCTGCCTCTCTTTGTTGTTGTAAGGCTCGTTCGCGCCGCTCAGCAGCTTGTTGTTTCTGAATTGCTTCGGTTTCCATGTCGGCTACATCTTGAGTGGCACCTTGCCAGTTTGGATTGAGGATCAAGCGTTGGTTATGTTCAGTTTGGGAGAGGATTCGGGTCCATGTATTGAGAAGTGTTGATGCGGATGTAACGGTTTTTGATACAGTCTGTAGAACATCGATATGAGTTTTGAGCTTTATTTGTTTGTATAAGTCTCGGTAGTGAACTTACATCCATATTTCCTTTGGCATGATCAATACTGTTAAGGAGGTTTTCAATTACTTGATTGACGTTTCGGACTGTGTGTAATTCGTTTTGTAGCGCGGCTTCCCGAGCTTCCTGACGATCAAACATAGTGTCACCTCCGTCGCGAGATTGCTGTTGTTCTGGTGCGGGAATGTCATCAGATGATCGCGGTGTGAATTTTTTAGTTCCACATTTTGAAGGCGAATCCCAGAGATTCTCAGTATCTTCGTCCGAAAGTTGTAGTCGGTCCATTTCCTCCGCAGCGCTTCGAGCCATTGTGGAATAAGAATCCGGCAGTATCACTGCTCTGAGCTGTAGAATTTGGGTGGAGAGTGTTGAAGAGTTGATTGAAAATAAATATGACTTGGCGCCCACCAAAAGACCTATCAATAGACCTAGATCTCAGGGGAAACTGATCGGGAAGAATAGTGTAGATCCATGGAACGAATCATAAATAATCGCGGGGCCGATTGTTGTTCACCCAATCTCGAAGGCGGTGGAGGTGGTCGGGGCGGTGACGGGAATAGGGTGGCTGGGAAGTCCAAACATGCCGCCCTTCTTTGGGTCTTCGCCCTTCCTTCTTTTCAACTACACCCCATCTCTAATTGCTTTTTGCGGAAATCTACTTGCTTTAAATATCGACTTGCATTTTGGATTGCCTTGAAACGTTCTGTCACGACTTCTGAAGTTTGATTTTCTCCCGTGTGGTCGTATCTGCACCGCGCCCTTGATTGAATCCATCAACGCCAATTCACGACTTGGGGTCAACAAACGGTGCCAAACGAACTGAACGAACCCAACCTGAGGTCAAAATCATCACAACTACGACAACCAGCGAGACAAATACCCAATCTTCAACCGAAAATTCACATTCGTCTCATCGTGTATCATCCATGATGTCGTCCACACCGCCCCCGCCGTCGCCGTCAAGTCTGAGAGTTCCAGGTGCACCACTACATGGTCCTGGATATGACACATATGAGCCATATCCCACTCGGTCTTCAGCTAGATTGGCAAGTCAGCGTGCTTCGCGACCGAAAGAAACAACACCACCAATGTTCCCTGACTCACCAAGTAAAGGTCGATCTCAAGGTTATTCACCAAGAAAGTACCGAAGGGTAGAAGATACGACTCTCTCACCACCAGGTAGTCACTCGAAATCCCGAGCCGATGCACAGCGAGGGCGCCTGTCTGGTACTGTAAATTACGACGAGTCTCGAATCACTCGACCTTCTTCTACCTTACCACCTTCAACTGGAATTTTCCAGAGCCAGACCTTACCCACTCCCGCCAAAACTCCATCAAAGAAGAAGGTAACTGGCGATCTTTCATCTACTGCGCGAACTCTCTTCCCACAAAGCACCAAAATGTCGAGCAGGGTGAAGACTCCATTCTCGCTCGACAGTCTTGACGAGTCCTCTGGCCCAGCTCGGGGTATTGAGATCTTTACAGACTCTCGCGATCGCATCCCTGCTCCCTCTCAAGAAGCAGTCAATCCTTTTCGCATCCAGTCTGGTCTCGATGGTGACGGCGATCGCCCTGTCACTCGTGCCTCTCGTCGAGTACGTGTAGGAGAGGAGACGGAAATGACCTATACCTTGTAAGTAATCCTTTCTGTCTACCCTCACTTTATCATACTAACTTTTACCTTCGCTTCAGCCGTGGCAAATCATTTATCAGAAAGCTTGAGGATCTTGACCAAATGGAGGACGACGATCCAAATGATTTGGGGCTGTTTGCTGGTCGTGAGCACTTGTTACCTGATTCTTCTGTCCTTCAAAGAGTGAAACCTCTTCGTCACAAAGACATCAAGCCTCGGCTGCTCTGGACTGCCGATGGAAAGCCAGTCCCACGACCTCAGCCAAAGGACGAGAACGTGCCTGCCAAGAAGGACGTTAGAGAGTCTACTGTTGAAGACGAGGCCACCGATGAAGAAGATGGCGTGGATGATGAACCCCTCTCGCATAATCCGAAGTCACCTGTTTTCACTCCTCAAAAGCTCGAGTTCCCACGCGCCCCCGGAGCTACTCGCAATTTGCGCTCCCAAGCACGCATGGATTCTGAGATTGAAGACACTCCATCCATGAGCGCCATCAATATTTCACAGCGCAAGAGCACACCATTCAATTCTTGGTTACGAAAGAAGAAGGGACCCGAGGAACTTTCTCCTGCTACCACCCCCGCCAAGCGTGACGCTCGAGACGAGCCTGCGAAGCCCCCGGGTTCTAAGAGATCCCGGACTACCCGCAGCGCCAACATTGCATAGATGTTTCTATTACACAGGCTTGACGCTTTGAACTAGTCCAGGTGTTTTGTTAGTTACTACGCATTGTCTGACCGTTTATGTCTTGTTTCCTCCACTTCGCTACCTGTCACCTAACTTTGAGGCACTACGATCATTGTCAAGCTGTTCCCTAGCACATTTTTGCTGCTCGCTCAACGAGGATACCCTTCTTCAGGCCTCTCGAAGGTCTTTGCTTTTTTCTTTTCTTTCTCAGTCATGATCTAATTTATTCTCCATTGATGACTTCTGCGCCTTTTTCAAGCCATGGGGTTCTTATTTGCTATTACTTCGGTTACCTGGCGCTTCGGTTTGGGTCAGGGATGGGATACCAAGGTACTCAAGCGTGTGCATTCTTTCTTCATTTCTTTTCCGTTTTCCAAGGATGGATCAAGGGAGTCCGGTGCTTTTCCATTATGTTCTTCACTTTTGCATCTTTCCTCCTCTTTTGTACTGCTTCTGCCTGCTTCTAGGCTTCATTGCGCGTCCCTTTTCCTCTGGTTGGTACCTGGATACAGTTTGTGCGTGATGTGTGATGCGACAGATGATACCGTACTTTTTTTTGAGGATGAAAAATTTGAACTTCTCTCAAACTGCATATCAATATTTGCGCAATAGTATGGTTCGATCTTAGTCAATAGTACGTTTATGAAAAAAAAAAAAAGAATACATCAAATTTGAACAACACACAAGTGCCATTACGTAGATCTAAGGTTACCAAGTGAATACACTGGATACGGATCCAAAAACTTTATATGTTGATGGGTCGATTCGATGCAGCCGAAAGAGTTCTCCCTCTCCCATCCATGATGGCGTTATTATGTGCAAAGAAAAAACAGGGCCAGACGCCAGGAAAGCCGTATAAAAGGCAGCGTTGTACATAGATTTCGATTCTAATCAAACAAACTCTAATTCATCATCATCGTCGTCATCTGATAAAGGTTGTTGCTTGCTGCCTGTCGCCTCAGGACCACCAAGACTGTCTCGACCAGCTTCTCGAATTCCCTTCGCAGTGATAAACCGTGTCTTTTTGAGACCACTGCCGTGGGGCTTGTCCCCATCATGTGACCTTTTCTTAGGACTGAGCCTCACGTTCTTTGCTCTGCCAAAGCTAGACAGATTGAAATCGCTGCTACTTGAGGGAAGACCCTTTGGAGTTCCAGGAGGACCAGATGGCTTGGCATCCCCATTGGCATCTGGCAATTCGGTGGTGCGCGTTCGCAGATACTCAGCACCCACGCCACCAACTTTGCTAGAGACAAGCTTTTGTGTGATATCCCTCTCCCGTTGTTGCGCTATCAGGCGTTTGCGTAATCGCTCTTCCTTATTCTCCATCCCCCGGCCCATCATCCCAGCCGCAATAAAAGGGTCGTCATTAGCATCAAGCATCGCTGCTGACCCATGACCTCCAGCGAGAGGGTCATAGGATGTACGATTTGCATCACGACTCCTAGGAGCTGGCGCAACAAAGTATGTTGACGCAGATGCCAAATCGTATCGACCACCTTCAGGCTTTCGTCTCTCTTTTTCGTGAGGAGGCGTGACCGCTCGACTCCCCTTTCTGTGTTCGTAATAGCCCATTCTTGATCCACCACGGCCAAACTGACCTACATCACTGTTCACACCAGAACGCAGGCCTTGCGTGCGTCGCACCTGGAGATCAACGTGGAATTCACAAAATTCGGTTTTCCGGGCATCTAGCCAAGACTGGCATGTTTTGCCATCTTTTTTGACGGATTTGCAGTAACCGATGTCCCGGGCCTTTCCAATCTCCAACACCTTATCATCCGATGACGAGAGAGCCAAACTAAATCGATTGGTATCCAGCCTGTGTTTTGGGGGAGGCAGAATTGTTGGGTTCAATATTGCAACAAGGGTTCCTGTTGTCATCTTGTAGTAGCGCGAGAAGGCAGTATCGAACAGAAAGAGATCAATTGTCCACTTAAGATCGGTCAGAGTTATAGCCATATAGCGACTGGTGTTGTTCGATCCATCGTCATAAGGGTCAGTAGATTTCGATGTGGTATTGTCTGATTGCTTCGTTTGTTTTGGCTCTGACTTGGATGCAACAATTCCAAACACGACGTAATCACCGTCTATGTTATCTGGAAGTTCAAATGCCGGAGCCTTGACCTTTTTGAGGAGATCAGGTATGCGAAGGGCAGTTTTATCGGTGAGAGTGCGGCTTAAGAATGAATGGGGGAGTATGCGACTTGATAGATGCAATGATGAATAGGACTCAAACTTTGAGGAGTCAGGCGCACTTGATGTTGCCCCAACCTCTCCGCTTCGGTTGTTATTATTGTTGAATTTTCGTCGGGAATCGTCCTCTTTCAAGTTCGGAGTCGTCTGACTGCGTTTTAAACCGCCAGCCTGTGGACGGTCTAGGGACCGAAGAATCTCCTCGCGGTTGAAGTTGTAGGTTTCAGGTTCCCGGCTCATAGTAGTTGGAAGTGTTGACTGCAGCTCACCAGCAGCTGCGGCCCTGAAAGACTCGATTTCTGCTTGATCCAACTGAAAGGCTGTGCTGCGGCCAGCCTCCACTCGTTCCGCTCTGGCCAGGCGAGACTTCTCTGCCTTTTCAGCAGCCCGGCCCTCGGCCATTCGCTCACTGAAACTTTTAATTCTTTGGAGTCCTCCAGTGCTGGGCGATGTTTGCGGTCGTGGTGAGGAATACATGTCACTTGCGCGAGACATGGCACCGCTGCGATTTCCAAGCTGGCTGGTGGGTCTAGCCTCCATCCTCGAGCTTGGAGGGCGTTTCAGTGACACATCACTAGCTTTCCAACCCTTGTCTATTCCTAATTGATACCTTCTAGGGGACCAAGGCTCAGGCGCTGGTGCAGCCCGCCTTGTAGGCGACAAAGGAACTTGCACATCATTGGCAGGGGCCTTGCGCTGGCTGCGCGGGGGGCTTCTTGGATCCGCAGTCTGATGAGGGCGTGCGGCGGAGCCCAGGCGATCATCATCGTCTTCGTTGTAAGATGTGGCGGTGCCGGACCGGCCTCGGGATTTTTGGAGTTGTTTCAACTTGAGGCGAGCCTGGATCTCGGCAAGCCGCAGCTCCAGGGTCTCTTCATCCTCTTCTTCCTCCCCGCCGTCATCTTCGCCCTCGTCTAGCACCTGGCTTGCTTTTGATCTGAAATTTGGAGTTGTGTTGGATCGTTTCAAGGGCGAGGAGAGGAGTTGTTTGCGTTGCAAGTCTTGGTATTTCCTCCGACCTCCGGGAGAGCTGAGTAGAGCGTCCCGAGGTGACTTGGGTGGCCAGGCACTGTCGGCCACTGGAAGGAAAGCTTGTCAGTAACCTATTCAATTTTATGGGGGCAGAAAACCCACTTTCAATTCAAATTCAAGGGCAAATCAATCAGAAGCGGCCATCAATATTGAGGTCATTCCCCGCCAGGATCGCCGTTTTCGCCGGCTGAACCCAAAACGCTGCGCTTGAGCCGTTGGAAACGAGTGAATCGACCAAATGCCTTATTAAAACGAAGGGATAAGGAAATATGAGAAGATCAAGTTCGTCGAGTCCTGAAACTTTCGGAAATTGCGAAACTGCTAGGGATGCAGGGAGCGGAAATGATGGATCACACACATGCATGACCCGCACATGATTGGGCGCGTCCCTGCGCGTCGCGGTTTCCTCTTTAGTCCTTAGTACCGTCCAAATTCTACTTCTCGTTCCTTCCTTGCTCCAGTCACTCCAACGCTATAATATATTACACACTTTCATAATGCCTCGCACTCGAGCTTCTGCCCCTGCCGAGCAACCAAAGCCAGAAGACAAAAAGACTTTGACTCCTGCCGAAAAGCCTACAAAAACTTTCATATTGCCCTCGTCTCCCAGCGCCGACGCGCGCCTGCTCTCCCTTCCGAACCCGCAATCAGGCGAACTAAGGCACTATTTCTTCTGCCCACAGCGAGGTCTTTACGAGTTTACGGTTGTCGGCGCACCTCCTTACCAGGCTCGCAGTATTCTTTTCACACCTTCCGCGCGTGAATCAAGTTCGCAAACTGACGAGGCGCCTGCTACTCCGCCTAGCTCGATTTCGAAGAGTGCGGATCTCCTCGTCGCAACGCCCATTGACTCGATATTTTTCTTGGTCCCTCTTTTGTTTGCTTCTTCGAAAGCAGGTCAAACACTTTTCCAGCCATTGGACGATATTATTGACTCCAACGATGACCTCCCTCCCCATTTTCGCAATGTTCTCTACGATGACAAGTTTCGACCTACTCTGCTCGCGCGTGCAGAGGCTATATGTGATACGGTGGACGCTGGGGATGAGAAGATGATTCGTTTCAACGAATCGAAGCTTCTGAAAGAATTAATTGCCAAATCTGAAAGAATGACAGCCCAAGGTCTTCCTGTAAGCTTGGAGGAGCGATTTATCCGGCAGGCATTGGCTGCACCCCTGATGTCCGTCAAGCGGGAAGATGCGTCTACTAGCCAGAAATTGAACGATAATGGGGGCGAGGCAAATAAGCCCAATGAGAGCTCAGATTCGCCATCCACAACAGAAACCACAACTACTCCATCCGTGTCTACGCCGGCGGGCGAGTCAACACCTGCGTCTCAACCGCCCGGAGAAGAGATCACTTCTGATGCTACCATAGCTCGACTACTGCGCATTTCTACGGCACTGTCATATATGAAAGAGTCTTATATTTCGAACGACCTGTGCTCTCGTATTGATAAGCTCCTTGCCTCTCCTGAAAGCCCGTTGGATTTCAAACCCTTAACGGATCGCTTGAAGGAGCTTGTTGAGCTTCGTGCAAAGGCACACGCGTCACGCAATATGTCTGATTTCACCCTCAAGCGTGGCCTCGATGACGAAGAAGTCGAGTCTCGTGCAGAAAAGAAGCGCAAGAAGGATGAAGAGGAGAAGAAAGCCAAGGCTTCAGAATCTCGTGGCATCCGGGATTTGAAGAAGGTTAATACTACGGGCATGAAGAAGATGAGCGATTTCTTCGGCAAGGCTGCAGCTAAGAAAAAGGCTTGAACGACTCGGTTGCGATCTCTACTTCATTCTTCCCGAACCACTATACGGTCCAATAACTAAATACAAATTTGGGAAATTGACGAATTAGCCTTTTGCTCCTCTGGCACGAGGAAGCATCAGTTTCGGCCCACTTGGCGTGGCTGAAAACGCCGCAATTCCTCCTATATATAAAGGACTAACAACCGCTGCACACCAGCTTGCATCTTCAAATTTGGAAGCGATTGGGTCACTCTGCACAAATTACAAGCCCAGCGAGTCGGTCAAATTTTTTTACTGTCGACTGAATCAGTAAGACTGCACCTTGGTACATCCACCCTTTTACAGTGCCGTGTCGCCCTGGGGGCCAAAGTATTTGAAGCTTTAGAATAGTTGATGGTTATTGAGGATATAAATAGTTTCAAAAACCGACCTGTAAGGTCCATTAAATTCGTGAGAAAGCTCATAATTTCTAAATCAAAGACTTCACAGGGCAACCTGGTCAATGGCAGCTCCAGTAACACTATAGATATAATCAATGTTAGCGACATATTCCCCTTCTTCATTGGAAATTCAGGTGTGACATACACGAACGAGCCATTGGACGGCTTGCTGATAACCATCGCTTGCTTCAGCTTCTCCGCGCTGATATCAGGGAAGTGCTTTAGGTAGTACTCATTCCGTAAGGCAGTTGTCACAGCCTCGACCTTGCCCTGTGGCAGCATGTGAACTGTACAACCACCCCATCCAGCACCAGTCAAACGGCTACCCCAAGTACCCGCCTTGCGAGCAATGGTGCAAATCTCATCCACCTCCGGAGCACTGCACTCGTAGTCAACACGGCATGACTCCTGGGACTCGTTGAGCAATTGACCCAGGTAGTGAATACGCTTCTCATCCAACTCCGATGCCTTGGCCAGGCAAGCCTTGAAATCCAGCACACGACGCGCCTCCTTGAAGCAGTGCAATGCGCGCTGGCGCAAACGGAATCGCTCAGCTTGAACAGGGAATGCAGAGAGGAACTTTGACTCCAGCTCGAGAACACTGATGCCCAGAAGCTCGGCCATTTCCTCGCGTGTGTAACCTTCGGTCTTGGTGAAAAGGTCCTGAGTAGCCTGAATAACGGAATCGATCTGGTACTCCAGTGGATCGTGCAGGCGTCCCTCCTTGGTCATAAGTTCCTCTTGGAAATTGCGCAGACTGAAACCGAGGGAGCTGTTATCCTTTGGCAGAGTTAAACCATAGTTCTTGGCGAGAATGACAGCAGCGAGTGTACACTCTGCCACGCGGAGGTTGTAGTGTCGGGGTGCAGTGTCGGCCTTGTTTGAAGTGACAAAGCTCTGAGCCATAAGGAAGGTGATTTCGTCGGCTGCAGTAGGGATTGGGACGTGCTCGACCTTGAATGTGGGGAAGAATTGGGTGTAGAGGAGGAAACCACGCTTTGAGAAGATAGAGGCAGCTTGGTCCATACTATTTATTGCAAGTCGCATCTTGTTAGCAAGTGACAAACTGATTGATTTGAATACGGAGATAGTCATTTCTTTACTTACCCGCCAGAGTACACACCAACCGCACGCTCAGACACAACAGCCAGGTCTAGAAGGTCCTGCTTCGACACATTATGATTGTTGGCCTTCATGACGGCCAGCGCACTAGCGCAGACGAACGCGGCACTGCTAGAGATACCACCACCGGGGGGCACATTGCCATCAACAAGGATTTCCATGCTTGCAGGAGGCACGCCATCTGGTCTCTCCTTGCGCAGGAACTTCAATGCACCGGAAAGACCGGCCTTGAAGTAGTTGATCCATTCGTGCTTCTTGGGGTCGATCTCGATATCGGTATCATGCGGCACGCTGAACTCGCGAGTGGGGAACTTCTCCGGCGCAACATTCGCAATCTTAATAGTGGTACCGGAAGTGCCAGGGGTGACCTTGACGGCCATAATCACGTCGACGCTCACGGCTGTAGGTAGAACATCGTAAAGTGAGTAGTCGATATGCTCGCCGATGATGTTCACGCGACCAGGGCTGCGGGCTACAAAGTCCGGGGTGTGGTTGTATTCTTTATTGAATTGAGAGACCAGAGCAGAGAAGCGCGCCTGGTGTTCAGCGGCGGGGGTGTTCACGGAGGCATCGCTGGTGGCATAGACCTCCGCGATAGATTCTGTTTGCGGAACAAGCTCTTGTGGGGAAGACATGGCGGGGTAAGGGACTTTTTTGAAGAAGAAAAAGAGGAACTTGGTGGGATGAAGGGACAGAAAAGGAAGAAGTGAAGCACGACACTAATATGAAACTAGAAAAATGAAAATAGTAAATGAGAAGAAAGTAATTAATTAGATTAAAAATAAAATAAAATAAAAACCTGCAAGCGAATGACGCCCCGGTTTCCAAAGACTCCAGCCCCGGGTAAAATGGAACGTTGGTGGGGGAAAGGGCCCAGCTTTCATTGCCCCGGTGTCCTTTTGCAGTGTTAGTCCTTGCGGAGAGGTCGCATTGATCCCGCAAACACAATTGAATTGTTCTTGCCTATTGGTGCAAATGACAGGAACCATGCGTTTGCCCCCCTCCCCCCCCCCCGTTATATCGTCATTGGGACATTGCTGGAAGAGTTTAAGAGACTCGGGGCGTAGTAGACATCCGGGGTTAGATGTGCCGATCTATATAAATGATGAAAACAATCAGGCTAAGCCTACGGACTTCCTTCGATCTGTTGAACTTATACAAGTATTAAGCACAGATCTCTCGTATTTAATGCCCTTCAACGTCCTAGGTTACCGGCCCGAAATTGTCAACTCGGCATGCCACTAGGGCTTCGGGAAAAAGAAAACATCGGTTAATAGCTTGTTCTCGGCTTAATGTGGAGGCAGTACCCCATAATATTCTGGATAAAGGCTCTTGCTACAGTGCACGGCCCACCTGGATCCGGAAGTCACCGTCGCGACGTAATTTAACTAGCATAGCATGATCAAAAGTTCATTGAGTTGTTACATGGTGTTATAGGCATTGAAGAATTCCTACATGCGTTGACATCTGTCGCAACCTTTTTGAGGGTCGGAAATTCAGACGGTAGAGCCTCTCCAAAGTAATGTAGCCTCTTCTAGGGTGAGCAGTCCCAAAGAAGCTCATCTGGTTTGCTGCATTCGAGGCCTGTTTTGACTCGGGAAATGGTCACAATTGCAAAGTTCTAACTATCGTGGGACATGCAAAGCCTGCATAAATAATCAATGCCCCGATCTGTGCATAGTCTGCACGGAGCAAGGGCTGCAAGGCAAAAATAATATTTGAGTATATGACGTGGAAAGCATTGTATATCAACTGCAAGTGGTAGCACAAGAAGGTTCACCGGTAGTTGGTGGCCTATAGATCGAGTCCCCTCGCATGGGCCAGGCCTTAATCGGAACATCGCATCGGCATATGAAACCAATAAGAACAGCAAGAAGTCACATGAGAAGCGAAAACGGCCGGGTCAGGTGATCTGCCGATTTACGCCGAGGTCGGAGGTGCGGAGAAGAAAATATGGAGAGAAAGGCCAATCAGAGAGTTTCAAATTGAGTCAGAGCGGTCGGTGAAAGTGGTGCTTTAGGTTAAGGCGCTTTTTTCATTCCCCCAAGATTTACTAGCAAGGGCCAATTGCTTCTTCTTGACTCACCTATCCTTCGTGTGCTGGCCGGGTCGTTCAAGATGATGCCTCTCAGACCATCAAAAACCGCTCTGCGGTCCATCCATATCCAGAGGCAGCTTGTCTCTGGACGCCGGCCCTTTTCGACTTCGTTCGTGGCTTCGGCTGCCTCGCCCCACCGCTCTTCTCCCCAGAAGCGTGCTCAGAGCACCGCAACAGCGACCGTGTGAGTTCTTCCGCCAGAAGAATCAGTAGACGAGAAGAAGAAAGATGGATAAATAAATACTGTGGAAGGATATACCGTACTGACGCCCTTTGGTAGAGAATCTCGTCCTGTCCCCAGCCCAGCCTTCAACCAGGAACCTCATCGCAATGAGGTCTCGCCTCTTCAAAACCGCCAGGCCGGCGAGCTCGATGACTCGTATGTGCTTCAACCATTGTCTTTCATAAAAGGAGTCCTTCAGTCTAATATAATCATACAGTATGGTCGGAATGAGCGGTGGTGAAATCTTCCACGAGATGATGCTGCGTCACGACGTGAAGCACGTTTGTGAGTCACCTACTCTCTCTTATATTCGGCCATTATGGCTCTTTTTTACTGATGAAACATAGTCGGTTACCCTGGTGGTGCCATTCTCCCCGTATTCGATGCTATATATAACTCAAAACACTTCGACTTCATCCTTCCTAAGCATGAGCAGGGTGCCGGACACATGGCCGAAGGTTATGCCCGTGCCTCCGGCAAGCCCGGTGTTGTTTTGGTCACCTCTGGCCCTGGTGCCACTAATGTCATTACTCCTATGCAGGATGCTATGTCAGATGGTATTCCCATGGTTGTGTTCACCGGTCAGGTCGTCACTAGCGCTATTGGAACCGATGCCTTCCAGGAGGCTGATGTTGTCGGTATCTCACGTGCTTGCACCAAGTGGAACGTCATGGTCAAGTCTGTGGGTGAGCTTCCTCGCCGCATTCAAGAGGCCTTCGAGATTGCCACTAGCGGCCGCCCTGGACCTGTTCTCGTCGATTTGCCCAAGGATGTCACCGCTGGCATTCTCCGCAACCCTATCCCCATGCAGAGCACCATCCCCTCCCTCCCAAGTGCCGCAACCATGGCTGCTCGTGAAATGAGCAAGCGCTCTCTCGATGCCACCATTAGCCGCGTCGCTAAGCTTGTCGACAAGGCTGAGAAGCCTATTCTATACGTCGGTCAAGGTCTTCTTGCTCGTCCCGATGGGCCTCAGATCCTGAAGGAGTTCGCCGAGAAGTGCTCCATCCCCGTTACCACCACCCTCCAGGGTCTTGGTGGATTCGACGAGTTAGATCCTAAGGCTCTGCACATGCTGGGTATGCACGGTACTGCATACGCCAACATGGCCATGCAGGAGGCCGATCTTATCATCGCTGTTGGTGCCCGTTTCGACGACCGTGTCACCCTGAGTATCCCTAAGTTTGCCCCGCAAGCGAAGGCCGCCGCCGCCGAGGGCCGTGGTGGTATTGTTCACTTCGAAATCATGCCCAAGAACATTAACAAGGTCGTTCAGGCTACCGAGGCTGTCGAGGGTGACTGCGCTGATAACCTCCGTCTCCTCGTTCCCCATGTCAAGGCCGTCTCAGAGCGCCCCGAGTGGTTCGAGCAGATTAATGACTGGAAGGCACGTTTCCCTCTGTCGCTTTACGAGCGCCAGGAAGCCGATGGTCCCATCAAGCCTCAGTCCGTCATTGAGAAGCTCAGCAACCTCACTGCGGACATTAAGGAGAAGACCATTATCACCACCGGTGTCGGTCAGCACCAGATGTGGGCTGCTCAGCACTTCCGTTGGCGTTTCCCCCGTACCATGATCACCTCTGGTGGTCTTGGTACTATGGGTTTCGGTCTGCCCGCCGCTATCGGTGCTAAGGTCGCTCGCCCTGACTGCCTTGTCATCGATATTGACGGTGACGCTTCCTTCAACATGACCCTAACAGAGCTTTCCACTGCTGCTCAATTCGGTATTAACGTCAAGGTCCTCCTGTTGAACAACGAAGAGCAGGGCATGGTTACCCAATGGTAGGTCAACCTTACATAATATTGATTCAAAGAGAAATTTACTGACAAGAATCAATAGGCAAAATCTCTTCTACGAAGACCGTTACTCTCACACTCACCAGCAGAACCCCAACTTCGTTCCTCTCGCCCACGCTATGCGTGTTGCCGCCGAGCGCGTTTCCGACCCCGCTGAGGTTGAAGCCAAGCTGAAGTGGCTGATTGAGCACGATGGCCCCGCCCTTCTGGAGGTCATCACTGACCGCAAGGTTCCTGTCCTTCCTATGGTTCCCTCCGGCAGTGGTCTGCACGAGTTCCTCGTTTTCGACGAGGCCAAGGAGAAGGAGCGTAAGGATCTGATGCGCCAACGCAAGGTCGACTTCCATGTCCGCAAATAAATTTCTCAAGGCCAGTGGCCAACCGACAACCTATTTCGCCTCCATGGGGACGCCAGTCCCCGTTATTGACCGTTTTTTCCATTGATATCCATGGCGTTTTCTTGGGCGGTTTCACCTAAAGCGATTGGAAGAGTCTAATTGAACCCGAAAACAAAAAAGATTTCCCTTTGCACCCAAAAGTTATATCGCCCGTCGCAGATCGATCGATGTGGCAAAAGTTTTGGTATCCGTTTCTCTTCACGGGTTTCCTCTACTTCTCTTGTTGTCCCTGGGGTAGTTGATTTGGGTCAAGGAATTCCAGATTGCCTACGCTCACTGTGTTTTACATAGTTACTTTCGGGATATCTTCTCCTGAAAGCCGCCTCTTTCACATTGTGTGTAAATAATGTTCATGTATTGCAAGTCATAGGTCGAGATTTGGGATGTGCTGCCTGCGCGCTCCTGGAAGAGACCATTATTCAAACAGTTTTATCCCAAAGGCTTACGTCTTCAGCTTTTTTCTCTTTCAAAGTAGAATGAATCTATCGTATTGTCAGAAATTTTTTTTTTTTTTTTTTCATATACTTAGAATGAATGTGGAAGAGCGGTTTTAGCTTGAACCGTTAATGGAGGAACTACCGATGTGGAACTAGTTAACTAACTAGTTAATTACGCATACGTATTAGGCTGCCTGATTAATATGGCTGATTTTTGGCCTGTCACCTAACTAACTAGTCATTTGGATATGATCAGTTAAATATGGATTCAATGCTCAAAGCCGGATACGTGTCGTTCTAATATTATTAGATTGGATTCAAGAGATAGGTTTATATAGCCCGCAAATGCATAGGCGAGCAGAAGCATAGTGTGCCCAGTGACGTTCGGGGGAATGTCGACCCCATATTATGGTGTCACGGCACCCAATGAGCTTATCCTTCTTTGCTCCAACTCCAACTCCAACCAACTCACTCTCCCTCTCTCTCCTCCAAACACCGCACATCCACCAACCAAACACCTTAATTCTCTTATGAATTGTTGGCAGTGGTGAAGAGCCCCTTGCAAGCTCAATCATTGCTCTAACCGCGCAGGTGTTTACCGCCTGCTTCCCATCCCACAGCTCCCCCTCATTCTACAATGGCCAGCCCACCGCCTGTCGCCGAGGACCAGACCCGCCTCCTTGAGGAGGCATTGGGGGTGGTGAGGCAGCAGTCGGCCTTGATGCGCAAATGTCTGGAGACTCCCGGAAAGCTCATGGATGCGCTCAAATGCGGGTAAGGTGTCCTCCCTGAGCCTTCGCTCTCACTAGGCAGCGATGTCGGATCGCCGCGCAACGAACATATGTGCTAATTAACTCCCCATTCGGGGGCCTGCGATTATAGATCCACACTTGTATCCGAATTGCGAACACCTAGTCTCGGTCCGAAGCAATACTACGAATTGTACATGGCTGTTTTCGATGCACTGCGACACCTCTCCGTTTACCTTAGGGAGAGCCACCCTGTCAACCACCTCGCGGACCTGTACGAGCTCGTTCAGTATGCGGGCAACATCGTTCCTAGGCTATATCTCATGATCACTGTTGGCACCGTGTACATGTCGGTCGAAGAGGCGCCAGTCAAGGAAATTATGAAGGACATGATGGAAATGACCCGTGGAGTTCAGCACCCGATTCGTGGTTTATTTCTGAGATACTATCTTTCCGGCCAGGCGCGGGACTATCTGCCTTCTGGGACTGGCGATGGACCGGAGGGAAACATTCAGGATTCGATCAACTTTGTTTTGACGAACTTTGTGGAAATGAACAAGCTCTGGGTGCGGCTTCAGCACCAAGGTCCTTCGCGAGAGCGAGAGCGACGCATACAGGAGAGACGTGAGCTCGAGCTGCTTGTGGGTAGCAATGTCGTCCGCTTGAGCCAGCTGGTAGACCTCGAAACATACAAATCGGGCATCCTACAAGCTCTACTTGAGCAAGTGGTGCAGTGCCGCGATGTCTTAGCCCAAGAATATCTCTTAGAGGGTATGTATTATTTTTGCGCTGGATGTTCGACTCGACTCAATGCTGATTTTTCCAAAAGTGATAACCAAGGTCTTCCCTGATGAATTCCACCTCCATACTCTTGATCTCTTATTATCCGCCATCTCCCGCCTTAACCCTCATGTTGACCTAAAGAAAATCGTGATCGGACTTATGGACCGTTTATCTACATACGCGGCGAAAGAGAGCGAGGCAGAATCCACGGAAGAGCCAGATACTCGCCAACAGAGTGAGGAGGAGGCCGTCACCCGTTTATTAGAGAAGCTTGAACTTGACAAGGAGAAGAAAAAGAAGCAAGCGCCCGCTGAGCCCGCTGAGCCTGCTGCTGCAGATGCTCCTAAAGAGAACGGGACAGATGAGCCAAGCCAACCGAAAGAGACCACGGATGAACCAGAGCCCACGAACGGAAAAGACTCGAAGGCTGATCTTCCTGCTGAGGCCAAGCTGTATGATATCTTCTACGACCAGGTGGTAAACTTGGTCAAGACACGTGCTTTGCCTATCCAGGATGCCATGGCTCTTTTGGTGTCATTAGTCAACCTTGCATTGAATATCTATCCAGGCCAATTGGAATATGTTGATCAAGTCTTGGACTTTGCGACACAAAAGACAGCTGAATACACCGACCATGCAGATCTGCACGCCACATCCACACAACAACATATCCTCCACCTTCTCAACGCCCCTCTCCGTTCTTATGCCTCAATTTTCACAGCTTTGGCTTTGCCTCATTACTTACCGCTCCTTACATCGCAATCATACCCTACTCGGAGGTCTCTTGCGGGCGAGATAGTGCAGAGTCTGTTGAAAAACAAGACTTTCGTCACAAATCCCGAAAACCTTGATCGTGTTTTGCAAGCCATCAGAGTCTTGATCAAAGAGGGTGCTCAGCAGTCCGCGGGATACCCAGGGGCTCAATCGCAACGTCGCGGAGGAGAGACAGAAGAGACAATCGAAGAACAAGGATGGCTGGCTAGAATGGTGCACTTGATCCAGGGATCAGACAATGATACCCAACTCAAGGTAAGGAAATCGATAATTTTTGAGGTATTCAAACCAGACTAACATCATGGAAAGCTCCTTCAAGCACTGCGTAAAGCATATGCCGATGGCAATGAACGCATCCGATACACCACGCCCGCTATTGTCACAGCCTCGATCCGTCTAGCTCGTAAATTGAAATCGCGAGAGCATTACGATGACAACTGGCAGTCACAATCATCAGCTCTCTACCGATTTATGCACCAATGCGTCAACAATTTGTACCAGCGTGCCAACCCAGGGTGTGCGGATCTGTCTCTTCGACTATTCATTATGTGCGGTGAAGTAGCAGATCAAACTGGATTCGAAGAAGTGAGCTACGAATTCTTTGCGCAAGCGTTTACGATCTACGAAGACGCAATCAGCGATTCTCGAGCACAATTCCAGGCAGTCTGCATTGTTTCTGGGGCCCTGCATGGCACTCGTGGCTTCTCCAAGGAGAACTACGATACCTTGATTACGAAGGCCGCCCTCCATGGCAGCAAGCTACTTAAGAAGCCAGATCAATGCCGTGCAGTGTACCTTGCCAGTCATCTTTGGTGGGTAGTTGAGAACCCTCAGCGCGGAGAAGAAGACCCCAAGGACGTAAGTATCAACACGATCTTCTTTATTTGATTTTTCTTAAACCAGTTATGTTGACATATCAATAGCTTTACCGCGACGGCAAACGTGTTCTTGAGTGTCTTCAGCGTGCTCTTCGTGTTGCAGATGCTTGCATGGACACAGCCGTTTCTGTCGAACTCTTCGTGGAGATCCTCAACCGCTACGTCTATTACTTTGACCAGCAAAATGAGAACGTCACTACCAAGTACCTCAATGGGCTTATCGAGCTCATTCACTCCAACCTGCATAACACCGAGGGAGAGCCAAACCCAAGTCTCGACGGCCCCACGCGCCATTTCGAGCGTACGCTCGAATACATTCGGTCTCGGGGCTACGAGGGTGTCGTTACAGAACGACAGTAACTTTAGAACCCTAATTTTCCTTGGATGTTCGCTCGGTGTCAAGACTGGTTTGAGAAGACTTGAACCTTCAAAGGATGGGACATTGTTTGTATGAGATGCAATATGTGTATTGAGGATCGTTTCTTTTTCTGTCGTGGACCCTAGACTCTCATGGGTTATCATTCTATCGATTTCTTTTCTTGTTTGCCTTGTGGAAGCCGGCCCTTGCCTCTGTTGCTTTTTTCTGTGCTAGTTTCTAAGTATATACAAGTGTATCATTGTCTCTGGATGACACCATACCATACCCTTCAACGATATTGATTCCATGCTTGAATTTTTCTTGTTCTTGATAGACCACTGTATTGATAAAAAGAAGGTAATTCAATTCAACCTTAATTTGGGTCCATAGCTCAAGTGCTCGCATTATCCCATCGTATAGATCCAGCACTTGAGCGGATGTACTTGATACACTAGTCAAACTCGGTGTTCAATATTCAAAATAAACCAAGCTGTCCTGTGGAATAATGAGGCTACTCTGTGCGGTCTTGATTGCTCGGTATTTCTTTTCAAAATGGATTCGTCTGGTGCAAGAGACAATGCACGATGTGCCTTTGACAGGTATGTAATATATAAAATGCGCGTTTTCTACAAGCTGCTGGTGCTATCACAATTGTCACATCATCAAGCGATGAGAAGTTGGAATTTGTGAAGAACAGATTTGGTGCAGACTACACCATTAACGATAAGACCCACCCAGAGTGGTCTAAGGAGGTACTGAGACTCACCAACGGCGAGGGTGTCGACTACTTTCTCGAGAATGGCGACTCCGGAACTATCGCCCAGAGCATCAACTCGGTCAAGATGGATGGAAACGTTTCTGTCATTGGATCCCTTTCACAGGCCAAGGAGATGTCCGATGTCGCAAGCATGGCCCTTGCTAAAAGAGCCGTTGTCCGTGGCGTCGTTGTGGGTTCTACTCAGCTTCTGCAGGAAGTTGTGCGCTTCGTCTCCCGCAAGGGTCGGCGTCTGCCGGTAGAGAAGGAATTCGGCTTCTCTGAGGAGAATGTCATAAAAGCATTTGAGTACCTCACTTCGGGCACTCACATTGGGAAAGTCTGCATTATGCCGTAACTTTTTATTTACGATTATTTGACAAATAAACTTTCGTGCTTTTTCAGATGAAACATTACGGAGTGATTGCTCGCCTCCGTCATCTCCAACTGGGCATAGATGCAAGAAGCCGTCTTCCTCATCGCCGCTGCTGACTCGGGCTCGGACCACCCGGAACCATGAACATAAATCTCTTGAAATATTTTTGAAACCAAACCAAGTAAAGCCTAGAAATTTCCCAAGGGCTTCTGCGAAATCTCTCCAGAATCAAGTCATCATGTCATCCCTTACTGGAAACCCCAATTCACACCCAATTTCAGAGTTCACCGAGCGACTTACTGGCAACTGTCTATGTGGGTCGGTGAAAGTGACAATCAATGATCCGGATCTGTTCACTAGAAGAAGAGGGCATATTTGCCATTGTGCCAATTGTCGCAAGGTTTCAGGTACCTTTGCTGCCAGCAACTTGACCATCGAGGAAGACAAGGTTGAGATAGAGGATCGCGAAGGTACGCTTTCCAAGTTCGTGGATACTCAAACTGGTAGTGGGACTCCTCTTGAAAGATGGTTTTGTTCACGATGTGGAAAGTAAGTGCCTATGCTATCCTGCGGTGATCTTCTTTCTAATTCTTCCAAGTCCGGTCAAGTCTGTGACGCCTGTGTTGGCAGGGAAACTCGTCATGAAGATGGGACTATTTCCGAGAATTCCAGCTCCTGAGTTCGAAACATTTGCTTTATATAGACATGAGTGGCAAGGGCTTCATCCTGGTGTTGATCAATATAAGATAAAGGCGTTTGGAGAGAAGCTTTAGGAAATCAAAAAGGAAGCCATTCATAGTGCATACTAAAAAAAAAAACAAGTTGAAAAGAAGTAAACACGAAGAAACTTTGACAATAGTAGTAAAAACCTGACTTGGGGGGAGACAACCTTAGCATAGACATACCAGCAAAAGGCATAATCTCGAAGCAATCTCCAAATAGTGTGGGGCGCGTGTGGAGAATTGAGCCTCGGGACGCCACAAGAGAATGCCGAACTCACTGCACATCTCCATGGGCGTTAAAACGAAATGGCTTTTACTTTGCCGGAGCAAGTCGGCACTCATCTCTCTCAGGTCCATTTATCTTTTAAATTCTGCCTTCTTATGAGTGCCCCACACCGCAATGAGTAAAAGATACACGGGCTCTACAGCACGGCTTGTAGCGGAGCAGCGTGCCAAAATATGCTTGTATGGGCTTCGAGAGTTACAGAAAACTTGGGAAGTTACCAATTGGATACTTCAGATTTTCTTTCAATACTTGGATCGATCGATGGCACGGCTCTTGGATACTAAAGAGCAAGAAGACGAAAATAACCATATCATGCCAATGGGAAGTCTGCATACCGGATCCTCCGGCCCTCCCAAACACGCTGTAAGTGGTCAAATGGAGATCACAGTGGAAGGAAATGAATTGGGACTCGATATCCCATTTTCCTGGTCTTTTGGCCAAAATAATATGGACTTCACAGGCTCTCACGGACAAGATGAGTCCTGGATTAATGCGTTTTCTTGTCTGGATGGAATTACCCCTGTTGACCTGGAACTTCTTGCGGGTTGTTTGACCTAGAATCTATTAATATCATTATCGAAAATAAGATAAATAAATTTGACAGAAGCTCAATAGTCTTGGCTAATACACCAGTACCAGGATTCTTTTGAAATAATAATGATAATGATTATGAATCATTTGAAATTAATCCAGTTTCGTTTTCATCCTCTATTCTTATTCTATTGACTCTGAAATTTCGAGATGATGCTAGGCCTTGGGTAATTTCTAGATATTGCATTAAGTAATAGGGCTTTCATCCAGAGTGAGCGTTGCAGACTTGGTTATGAGATACTCGTTAATAGCCACGTCTTTTCCAGATTCCTTGCCATATCCCGACTCTTTAATACCACCAAACGGCGTTTCTGCGGCGGATTGATTTCCTGTATCATCGTCAATCTATCTCCTCAACATTCTGGGGAGAGATCCAATTACCTGTGTTTAATCCGATCATTCCAGCCTCCAAAAGTCTCCATGTACGGTTCACATTGCGGGTGAAGACGTATGATGCAAGGCCCATACTAGTGTTATTTGCCCAAGCCACAGCCTCGCCTTCAGTATCGAAACGGAAAAGAGCACATAGTGGGCCAAAAGTCTTTTCATCAGCAACCATCATCTTTTTGCTTGCTTCTGCAATAATTGTAGGAGAGTAGAAGTAGCCGGTGAGGCCAGCAGGGCGAGACCCTCCAAGTACCAGTCTCCCGCCCTGAGCGATTGCATCTTTTACGTGGGACTCAACCTTATCTACCCCCCGAGCGTTGTCAAAGGACCAAGAGTCGTATCTTTTGCTGATCCATGACCAATCTTTAGCTTTCTGGACTTTTCCACGAGTAATGTCTCAAAGGCGCTGTAGACGCCGTTCTGTACATATACACGGTTCGCGGTGATACAGGCTTGCCCAGCGTGTCGCCATTTGAGCTGGATTAGAGCATCCGCTGCCTTTTCAAGATCAGCATCATCGAACACCACAAATGGGCAATTCCCGCCGAGCTCCAGTGTGAACCTTTTCAGCCCATCACTGCAGTGGTGGGAGATCACCTTTCCGACGCGGGTGCTGCCAGTGAAAGTGACCTTACGGACCAGTGGATGCTTGCATAGGCTCTCACTCAGACCAGGAATACGCTTCATATCTGTCGTCAAAACTGTGAGAGCCGCCTTGCCAACTCCTGCGCGCACTGCTAACTCAGCTAAGGCAAGTACACTCAGCGGGGTTTCAGGGGAGGGCTTGATGATCATAGTGCAGCCAGCAGCGAGAGCGGCTGATGCCTTCCGCAGAATCATAGTAACTGGGAAATTCCACGGCACCAGTGCGGCCGAGACTCCAATCGGTTGCTTGATCGTTATGATGCGACGATTCGCAATTGAACAGTGCCCGACAGTTCCCTGAATCCGCTCTGCCTCTCCAGCAAACCACCAGGTAAAGCCCAAGGCATAGTCAAGCTCCCCCAGAGCTTCAGCCCGTGGCTTGCCAGTCTCATATGTAAAGATAGTCGCGATGTCTCTCTTGGCGGCAGTAATAAGCTCGTGCCAGCGTAAAATCATATGTGCTCGGCGGCGAGGCGTAGTGCAGCAATAGCGTTTAAATGCGTCTTGGGATGTCTGAACAACATAGTTGACGTCTTCCGCATCATTCGCGGGACAAGACGCGAATGGGCTACCAGTGCCTGGGTCTTTGGTGATGAATATATCAGTATCGTTCTTCTTCCTCTTGGTAATGCTTGTCCCAAAACATACCGATCACATCAAAGCGTGCACCTGAAGCTGCCTCAAACCATTGACCATTCACAAATGACTGTTGCTTTAAAAGAGTTGGATCCTCCAACTAAGATTGTTCAATAACTATATTATTTTTTTCATTTCGTATTTATATTTGTATACAATCACAATTACTTACCTGGAATGGAACTTCATCTGCTGAACTCATTTTGTCTGCTAGAACTGTTGAAAGTCGATCACTATACTCTGCAAAGTCAATTTCTTTTCACTTTCTTTCGCTCTCTCCATTTTAGATTTTATCTTCTCTCTTCGGCCTCTTACTCGGTCGGCATGACAATCTTTTTACCGAATATATGGTGCCAAGACGGCTTCTTCGAAATGGTGGAGACAATTGGGGATCTCCACCGAGATCAGAAGGACTGTATCTAGCATATCTAGTAAAGCCGTCTCTTGTTCAATCGAAGAACCTCGCCGAGAGAAGCTAACCATGCACCAACGCATGAAGGGAAAGGATTTGTCTGATTGGAGAGAGTCTGGGTCCGAGGTATCTGCAGGGTTGAATCTGGGCATTTTTGAACCAGCAGATAAAAGGCCAAGTTCTGGCACCTAACAGTGCTCCTATTCCTGGTCTCTGGACTACCGGAGAGCTTACTGGACTTTATTACAACGGTATGCCGATACTTTGTTTCCCTCCCTTGATAAGCTCCAGGCTTACAGGCCCCAAGAATATCCTCCAGCTACTTCAGTATTGAGATCTTTGACATTCGGCCGGTTGGCAGGTATTTCTCTCGCGCAGAATCTTCAAACTTCCGAAAAGAAGGCTGTGCTCTAGCTTGGGCTGATCCTGCGTATCCTCAATGGATTTCTTCAACAATAGATATGATTACTACTGCTGTTCTTGCTGTTGTCATTCTGCCTTTTGACCCCGAAATTAGATCCAACTTTAGGCTCCATTGACTTAACCTAAGGCCCATGTCGATAGACTAAGGACGATAACTGGCGTGCTGTAAAGACATTGCTATATAAGATGCACTAGTGGGATGCCGGGCAAAACGAGCGTCGAATCTACTTTTCTATTTTTTTTTATTTTTTTTTAAAAAAAAATTCCCTTCCTTTTCTAACATACCATTATTAAATGTCCGATCACAGCATATAACGAAACACAAATGGAAGAGAGAAAGAGAGAGAAAAATTAAACCAGAGCGGAAAGGTCAAAGTGTATAGGGGAAGCGATTAATTTCTTGTCAACAGAGGACAGGGGAAGATCTAGATGCTATCATTAGAAAGTTCTCGGGATTATTAAAGCGTAAAATGCGACGATTTGCTTCAATGTCTCGTTAATAATAATATTAGCCAATCATCATGAGAATTTTCAAAAGCCGAAAGGCCGAGGAATACTTTCGGCAGTTTTCTACTGATTAATCTAGTGGGGATTTGAAAGGATTCCGGTTGACTTTCACTATTTTTAGTAATTTTGATTTTGAGCTTCCGGTCAAAAAGTTTCCTATTTCGGATAGGCCCCATCGCACCATCTAAAAACCCTCATCCTTCACAAAGTTGCTGACGATACGGTCGCAACTGGGGCAAGTGGATTATTAACAAATTTGAAAAGCCTCGCATTCATGGAGAAAATATGGTGGTTCGGTATAAACCCAACTCGTGCTGTTCCGGTTGCTGATCAATGAGAGTAGGTACCTCAATTTCTTTACAAGCCATGTTCACATCTGGCCTATATATACTATGTCGCAGGTCGTTGAGTAGTAGCTTTCATTCAATACATTTTACTCGACCATTCTTCCTACGATCTAGTGTTTTCACTAAGCAAAGACTACTCTTCGCAACTTCTTCAAAGCCATCCTTTTCCGATATCTCCAAGATGACAGTATCAAACACCCCAACTACTAAGAGCTCTACCTTTCTCGAGGCAGTGAAGCACCGTCGCACTGTATATGGCGTCACCGACCAAGTTTCAGTCTCTGATGATCGCATCGTCGAGATTGTAAACGAAGTTATTCAAACCGTTCCTTCGTCATGGAATATGCAGAGCACCCGCATCCTTGTCACCCTCAAGAAAGAGCACGAGAAGCTTTGGGACGCAATCACTGATGCTGCAAAGCCGGGTGTTGTCGAGACACAGGGAGAAGAAGCCTGGGCGCGCAATGAGGAGCGTTTCAAGTCATTCCGAAAAGCCTATGGTACAGTACGTCTTCCAAGGAAATGTTCCTACCCGCACCGAAAATGACGATGCATAATATTTCTTGCTCTTCATTCTTCTCTCATGCAAGGCTAATTATATTCAATAGATCACCGTTTTTGAAGACCACGCAGCCATTGAAAAGCAACATGCGAAATTCTCCCATTTCCCTATCGGTGTCTTTGAGGGTTTCTCCGAGCACTCCAGCGCGATGCACCAAATCACACTTTGGACTGCAATTGAGCTTGAAGGCCTTGGTGCTAGTTTACAACACTCGCACATGATGCCTGGTGCTGAGGAAGCCATCAGATCAGCATTTGACCTACCCTCTACGTGGGCCCCCAAGGCTGAGATCGTATTCGGTGGCCTGTCAGGCGATATGCCAGCTGCACCTGAGAAGGAGCCTCTCTCTACCACTGTCAAGGTCTTCAAATAAAGATTATATCCTGCTTAAGAGGCCCTGGAGGGCTTCATGCTTTGCAACCTGGGGACAAGGTTGTCAGATACCTTCGAGATAGATCCAGAGGACAGTGAAGGATAATTTTATATGTTATACATGACTAGATAGTTTTATCATTTTGCTTTTTTATACTATAGTGAGCCCAATTAGAGATACCGTCATTCTTAAGTGTGGTCAATTTTCTGTCCCAATTGTAGTTTCATGAAAACAGAGCAAAAAAGAGGAAATCTGATGAAAAAGCAACATTGCGATGGTTATATCCATCTAATGTCTACAGTGTATCGGCAAGAATACAGAATCCGCTAGTTTCCATTGGTGATATTCAACCTTTTATGTACTGGTGGACCTATTAACCAACGAACTGAAGTTGAAACCTCATGGTGTCGAAGGGGCTCGATAGCCTGGTATGACTATGAGGTTTACAAAATTGAGAATTGAGACTACGGTATCGACTGTCACAAAGACTAGCCAAGGATAGAAAGACGAAGAAACCTTCAATCATGCAATTGTGACAAGGACGATGATGGAGAGGGAGATTATCCCAAGCTCCTTGGATATCGCTGCATACTGCAGAAAGGCCAGCAACAAAGAGAGAAACAAAGCTCATAACGTACACTAAATAAAACCTGATGCCCCCAGGTCCAAGTTCAGCCGACTTGGACGCAACTTATGAAAAGAAATTCCATCAACATAAAACCCATGAAAATTGGAAAAAAGAGACTTGAGGACGCGTAAATGTGAGACGTTAAGCCATGACGCTTCAATTCAGGTGAAAAAAAAAAGACATGAAGAAAAGAGGAAAAGGACGAGGGGCATTTCAAATGTGATTCCCAAAAGATTGCGTAAGAGGGCCATTCTTATAGATATAAAGGATGGTCATGTACATTTCAGTCAAAGGGCTCATAGGATTATCGGGATTAAGAAGTCCCGCCATATAACCCAGCCGGGGGTGAGGAGTATTGCCGTAACACGGAAGGAGCGTTGAATCCACCAAACGGAGCAGGATGACTATTTCCAGGAACCGGGCTACCAATATCACCCGGGACAATGCTACCGCGATGACCAGGAATCGCACTGTTGGTATCTGGCTCAAACTTGACGTGCTTGCCATTCTCATCTTCCTTGATGGAGAATGAACCACCGCCATTTTGATGATTACCTTCAGTGTCGCAGATCTCTACCATTTCGCTCAAATTTATAGCCGGTTCAGTAGAGGGGCGAAGCTGCTCCACTTGACTGAGAACCACATTCACGTTGTGGTAGCCCCCAGAGCCAGGCTGGGGGCTTAGCGTGTTAAGGTTCTTGCAGGCTTGTATCACTAAGAGACGGATGGTGACGGGTCGAGATGTGTGTCCACGGTGATGCGTGCCAGCTGCGAAGACATTGTTTGGCTGTGGTTGCGGCCAGCCGCTTCCTATTGAAGTATTAATACGAGGCTTTTGTATAGATAGGTCAAAGTTTCCCTTACCAGTCGTTGCTCCCCAAGTCGACGCACTAGGAAAGGCAGAACCACCAAAGGGGGTGGCACCCCAGCCAGTTGATCCTACTGCAAAGTTCGTGGGTTTAGAACTGAGAGGTTCGGGGAAGAATGACGGCCCCTGGAAACTAGCTCGGGATGGTGTGGGGAACTGGCCTGGAGCAGTAGCGCCTGGAAGCGACTGAGACAGCTTCGATGAATAATGAGCGTCAGTATCGTCAAGGAGCGCACTACTACCCAGTTGAGTGCTCAACTGATCGACTTCCCGATGTGTTGCTCCATGGCCTCCGTTTTGTTGATCCTGTGTACCACTTGACGGCCGCTTAATGGGACTAGGTCTTTGGAACGATTGGCCACTTGTTTCTAAGGGCGAGCGTTCAAATGAGCTCGATGGTTGTCTAGAATGGGTCTTTGCCAAAACTGGTTGCTGCATTGGGAACACGCCAGGCATTCCGTGGTGCCCTTGAAATGGGAAGCTGTGTCCTGGATCTGACGGGAAGCCTCGTCCTGAAGGCATAGGGCGTACACCATTCATACCAGGGGGCGCAGTGATACCACCCGGTCCAGGGAAGGGTCGAAGTGGGTTCATAATCGCTGAGTTGGGGGAGTACATATGCAGGTCAGGGGCCCCGAGAGGTCGACCACCCATTCCTGGAAGGCCCGGGGGGTTCGGAGGTAGGCCACCAAATCCAGGGAAACCAGGATGGTTACCTCTACCCAAAGGCGACAGAGGAGCGGAAGGTTGGGGATGGTGCAAAGGAGGTTGGGGATGATGACCCGGCCTGCCACCGATGGTGCCATGATGTGATTGAGCCATAGAGCGTGGTGAAATGGATGGCTGGGGAAATAATTCAGAGGAGGATGGCTGTGAGTGAGGAGAGGAGGTATGAGATCCCTGTTGGGACGGCTGGCGTGGCCTGACAGGCGTAGAAACTTTGGGGGCGATGGGGGTGGTCGTGGAGTAACGAGGGGACTGTAGAGAGCCAGGAGTAGCTTGGAATAAAAAATTTGGCGGCATGGAGATATTTCCAGGGAGTGGAGCGGGTCTTGGTTGGGGATCCGATTTTCCAGCACGTTCACGGGCTTCTTGCTCTGCCCTAGCTGTAACCTCACGATTCTTCCTGGCTTGTTCGTCCCGTACTTTCCGCTCTTGTTCCTCTTGAATCTCCTTCTCGCGGTCTTCTTTCTCCTTGCGCTTCGCTTCCTCGCGCCTCTTTTTCTCTTCCTTCTGCTCCCGCTGCTTGCGTTCCGCTTCAGCTTGTCGTTCTCTGTCTTCCTTTAGACGCCGCTGTTTCTCAGCTTCTTTGCGTGCCCGTTCCTCCTCTTGGGCTTTCCGTTCAATCTCACGCTTCTTTCGTTGCTCTTCACGCTTCACTCGCTGTTCTTCTAGCTTCTTATCTTGAGCAGCCTTAACAGCAGCTTCCTCGGCCGCTTTTTCGGCGTCCCGGCGAGCCCTTTCTTCGTCTTTAGCCTGTTTTTGAAGACGTTTCTTATCTTTCTTCTTCTGAGCTTCTCGTGCCTTCTTAGCGTTGCGCTGTTCGGTTTGATTCTCCTCTTCTAAGAGCTCTTCTAGAAGCTGCTTCTGGCGTTGTTCGGCTACCTTCTCTCGATATGCAGTCATAACACGTTGTTCAAACATTCGAGCAGCGAAAATCTGAAACATTCGACGGCCCTCCTGCATACGTTGCTCTTCTGTCATGGCATCCTTTTGTAGATATTAGCAAATTGATCAAACTAGAAGAAATTTCATAGCCTCGAAAACAAACCATTTCGTCCTCGTCAAACTCTTCCTCCTCCTGACTATCGTAATCTTCTTCCTCTTCATCGTCGTAATCTTCATCATCCAAGGGGCCATGGTTATGACCAGCATGAAAGGATTGGTGAGCGGCGGCTATATTATACTGCGTGTCTTCTTCTCGTTGCATACGACGTTCGGCTAATTGCTCCATCATGTCGATGAAGTGTTTGCCATCGTTTTTGAGAAGATCATCGGCCACGGTGAGTATGCCATCTAATCGATAATGGTTAGAAAATAAAACCAAGTTAAGTTAAGCCTTACTAGTGCGTGTCCGCATACCTTTTACCGTCAAGCTATTACCGAACGCAAAGAAGTCTGCTCGAGCGGCTCGAGCATCCTCATCTTCGAATTCCTCATCGCTATAAAGCTCATCATCATCTTCGTCATCTTCCTCTTCCTCTTCCTCTTCCTCGTCGTAATCGTCCTCCAAGTCTTCTTCTTCTTCTTCTTCTTCTTCTTCTTCTTCTTCTTCGTCGTCGTCCTCGTCCTCGGGTAATTCTTGGACTCGATTCCGTGACGGATGATATTGGCCGTGGGTGCGGGTATGCTGTCCAGGAGATCGAAGTGGGGGTTGATACAATCGCGGAGGTGGTATTATAGGAGCACCTTCGTCAAAAGAGCCTTGGTTGTTGTTGGCATATTGCTCAAGTTCCTCGTAATACGCATCGTACAGAACTTCTAGCTCTTCTTCGATTGCGGTTCGCTTTCGGCCACACACAGTGCAACTGCAGGAGTGCTTTTGCTGCTCTTTCATCTTCTTCAACACAGCATCCTTTTCTACTTTCACAAGTTGACGTCTTTCCTCCTCGCCCAGCTCAAACCAAAATGTTCGAATGTTTTCGCGCTCCTCGGTGTTTGATTGGTTCCAGATACTGCTTTCATGGGTGGATTTGGCGGGAAATTGAGAAGGGTATGGCAGCGAGTGTGGCGGTGGAGGGTGAGAAAAGGTGGCGGAGGGTGTGGATAGAGGAGTAGAACTACCATCGGCGTGCGTATGCGAGCCAGAGCGGCCTTTCTTATTTTTCTTCTTCTTTGATTTCGACCCCTCCGAATTCCCATAGTCGTTCGATATTGGATGGCCATCTATATCGTGATGCACACCTGAGATTCCGTTATGGTATAAATCATCGCCTTCGGCATGGTCAAGATCCGCACTATCAACTTCGCCGTGGTCATTGGAATGTTGGTCATCCACAGCCGAATCTAAGTCCGCGGAGGCATTAACATCAGATGGATCGATGCCGAGACGGGCGGCTTGTTTCTGTCGACGTTTTTGCTTCTTGCGGTTTACTTGTGCTGGTACAGGCATGTTCCCAGGAGGAGTGTGGCTCAAAGGTCCCCGCGCATCGCCGTTGGTCGGTGGTGTCGGTTTGGCCGATGTATGGGTCGCCATAATGGGTGCGAATGGAGCTGAGGGCGACAGTCCTCAGCTAAGCTCTAATATCATGCGCCAGGATGTTAGCAGCCAGATATCAGAAGCAGCGTTTGGAGAGTGGGGGTGGTTCAGAGAAAACCGCCCAAGACCCAAAAGCGGAGAGCGGGAGGACGAAAGAACCAACCAACAAAGCTCCGACCTAATCCAATGTAAGGACTCACCAAAAGATCGAACCCCTTTGGGTGTCCACAAAGGCACCGGATTGGTCCCTTTGTTGGTCACTCAGAGGCTGTTCCAAGGGAGCAAGTGAGTGGGAGGGGCTGGCGGGCGATCGAGATATCGGGAGGAGGGGGTGGTTGAAAGGCAATAAAAGCCGCCGGCCCAGGGCGTATTTAATCGGGACTGGGGCCGGGGGAGGCTGGAGTGGTCGCGGAGGTCGAAGGGAGGCGAATCTAAACCCGGGCCAGCAAGCAAAGCGAAGCCCTGAGCGTGCGGAACACAAACGGCAGCGAAATCGTATTCTTGATGATGATGAATGAGAGCGACGGGCTTTCCAGCATTCTGGCTGGTTGTCGTGCCGCCGCAATGGGATAGCCGCCGCAAGCGAGCTGGTGCCTGACTATTCAGGCACAATAGGTTTTATCTATTAATCTGCAGGTGAGTCCGATAATGACCTACTATGTATTTGCGTGTTTATTTCATCCGCATTCCTTTGATATGTTCTTTAAGAAATCTGACTCATGCATCTCCAAAACTCATACATTGTAATGCCCACTGGTCACCTGATTGTTTCTGACCGCCTTCATGCAAGCCCTCATAAATCCCGCAGTATCCGTGGGTGAAAAGGCGGTAACTCTATGTACGGGGACTCTCTAGCTGACCAGTTGCCTGCGCATTAGTACTTGCCCGTAACTGTCAAAGCCTCCAAGGTCCAAAGTCGTTGCGCGCTCCTCAGCTCCACCAACAGTGAGACACAGCGCTAATGACAAAAATAACTTTTTCCTTCTCGATTCCCACTCATTTAGACTTTGCGAACGGAGTGGCCGTAAATCAGAAACAAAAATATGTCATATCGCGGAGAAACTACCTAGACAGAGAGTAGCATAAAATTAATAACGTAGGCTTCCTACCTCAATTTCTCCTTCTGGTGTGTCTTAAATCTCCGGATTGTTCCCAACTCTATCCGCATTCCCGCTCTGCCCCCTTCATCTTATCATCAGCTCAGGCACCTCTCTCGCTTACTCAATTTCAACCTTTTTCTTTCTCTCGTTACTCTTTTTCTTTATTTTGTCGACCTGTCTGCTGTCTTGTCTCCCCGTATCGAATCATCCTTCAGGATCGTCGTCCTCATCTAATTCGTTAACCTGCATCCCACCTCTCCCCCACCCCCAGTCGACCATCATTCAGCCCCGGCGCGACCGCCTTCAACAAGCCCAAAGTCACGTCACTGTTTTTCTTTAGGCCAGCCACGCCTGCATCTACTATTGGGCGGAAATACAGTGCACGCGCAGGGCCAATATTTCCTTATCCCTGCTCATCAACCCGCGGCATCGTGGGTTTACCTCGACTATCTCGCACCTGTGATCCGTCATTCTTCTCTCCTACCATCCTCCTGTCGAGCAGCGCTCGAAACACTCTGCCGTCCAGTCCATTGAAATATGGCGCAGCAAGAAGGCGATAATGTTATGCGGAGGTACGCGCGGCCAATCTCTTACTTTTGCATATTGTCATACCCCCTCCGGCCTAGACCTTTCCAAATCATACAGACAGACACCTCCATCGAGTGGCGATCCCATCCACGGAGAACGACGGTCGTTTTTTTTCCCACTTCTTTTTTCTGGATAATATGCAATTGAAATTCTAGGGACTCACGTTCAAATATACTAACATCAATGGAAACCTCTAGGAAGCTGGTGATTATTGGAGATGGCGCGTGTGGAAAGACTAGTTTACTGAGTGTCTTCACACTTGGCTACTTTCCAACGGTAAGTCTTTCGGATCCAAACATCCTTTCCATTTTTTTTAATCTCATTGGTCAATTATTGGCTAACTGAACTCTTTCTTCTAGCATTATGTTAGTTTTTATACCCTGGACAAGAACAAATAAACACCCGCTCGGCCTCTAACTTGCAGCCTAGGTACCAACGGTATTCGAAAACTACGTGACGGACTGTCGAGTCGATGGCCGTTCAGTGCAATTGGCTCTTTGGGATACTGCTGGTCAAGAAGACTACGAGCGATTGCGGCCATTGGCGTATTCCAAAGCGCACGTTCTCCTAATCGGATTCTCCGTGGACACTCCTGATTCGCTAGAGAATGTAAAACATAAGGTTTGTTGGCTCAACACGGTCTCCCGGGATATATAATGGCACAACGACTAACAATCTAAATAACAGTGGATCGAAGAAGCGAATGAACGGTGCCCCGGCGTCCCCATCATCCTCGTTGGCCTGAAGAAAGATCTCCGAGAAGACCCAATGGCGGTCGAAGAGATGCGCAAAAAGTCACTCAAATTCGTCACAGCTAAAGAGGGCAACGAGACTGGCACCCAAATCGGAGCTCGCAAGTATCTCGAATGTTCCTCCTTGACTGGCGAAGGCGTTGATGACGTGTTCGAAGCTGCCACCAGAGCTGCGCTCTTAACCTTCGATAAGCGGAAAGGCTCCTGCTGCGTGGTGCTATAACGACTTCATCCCATGAGACCGTGCGACCATTACAATTCCTTTCTCTGCCAGCGTTCGATCTATTTTACTCTCACTTTGGGAAAGCGATGAACTTGGCTTAAGCTCAGGTTTGCCATTCAATCGACCTTCCGCTGTATCATGCATCATTGGCGTTTGGGAGGTTCTAAAATGCCCGCCTGGTCACCTGGCTTTGGGCATGATGTCTTTTCTATCTGTTTTATTCCATCCACCCTTGCCGTCCTGATTTAGCACGGCGTACATTCAATTTTTTACTTCATGTCTTTCCTTTATCAACAATTGCCTATGTTATCACAACAATCTTCCGACTTGATGCACGTGCGACTCCGGATACCTGTCCCTCTTTTACATATTCCCCGAAGTGCATGGCGAATCCCGCTCCTTTCATGTTTTCCCCTTCTCCTCGTGTAGTATCTCCTGTCACTTTCGTGTTCCCATACAGTGCCTCATTCCTTTCCCACTCCTCCCAGAAATACATAATCAAATACTCAACCTGGAACACAATTATCTTTCCTCTCTAGTCTTCATTCTAGGCAAAACCCGCGGTCGAATACTCTACCCCCCCTTCCAAGCCTTGATTCATAATATTTTGGCTCAAATAATTGATTGTTCATAGTACCAGGCACATCCAGCAAGATCGATATTGGCTACTAGTTGAAAATGATCAACTCGATTTATTAAATTTGACCTAAACTTGAACCCTTGGAAGCTACAAGACCATTTCCTTGTCAGAAACTCACAAAACGAAATCGTCAAACCACAGAAAATTTGCAAGTATAAAAATCAACTTGAAGAAACCTTTACATTTCAAAAAATCTCAATAAGAGAGATAAATGCATATATATAGTACATGGCGCCAATAATACAACCTTGGAAGACACCCAAAAGACAAATATAAAAACCCTGTCTCGAACGTCTATCTCAATCACAATAAACCTCTGATATCAAACACTTATTTCTTCTCAATCTTCTTCCACTCATGATTCCACCCCTCAGCAGACGGGAACTCAGTCTGCATACGTCCATATTCAATGGGAATCAAATCAGTAAAGATACCCTTCTTGTTCATTGATTTCCGGAACAATCTGCCACCATCTCCAGCACCAGTGCGCAACTCCTCACACGCAGCCTGCATAGTCTGGTATTGGCGCTGCAGTTCGAGTTGTTGGGTGTTGCGCTGCTTAGCCTGGAACAATTGCCAAGCGCGATGAATAGTCCAATGACGGAGGAACCGGTTACGAGAGAAGCGGAGAGGACGAGGAGTAAGAGGGTGGTGAAGGAAGTAACGAATAAGAGCTGAGGGTGATGTTAGTATTTAGATCCTATTCTGTGTTGTTTCTATAATGTTTTGGGGCACATGGGCTGGTAATTGGGGGCAATTGATCGCATTCTCAAATTGATATAGAGTAACGTACTGATTCGCTTGTCCACACCGGGGCGGCCTTCCTTGCGCTTGGCTAGGGAGCTTGTTGATGAGAAGGAGGCGGTTTGGACGGCCGAGGTGATCGGGCTCGGTTGTGTTCGTCGGGACAGTGCCTCATAGCATACACGGGTAACTGAGGGTCGTGCCGGTGTGGGTGAGATGGGGATACGGAATACGTTCGCGAGAGACGCGAGGGCTGGTGAAAGGGACCGCATTGTGGCTGATGTAGTATATGAGGAGACGAAGAGGCTGTTTCACTGGAGTTCAGGGCGAATAATTCCTTGACGGCAGAAATTGACCGCCTTCTCTTAGCCGCGCGCTTAATAGGAGTAGGCCGTGGAATCTATATTGTGATTATCACTTACTGCAACCGGAGATTTTGGCTGCAATAAATTCTATAATTACGAGTTATTGGTACATGCAAAAACCCGAGTCAGAGCAAATTCGGTCTCATGTCCTGCCAGATATTTGTTTTTTAAGATACTACAGATAATAGGTAGATAGACGATAATCACCACCTGCTCAGCAAGAAGAAGTAAAATAGTGATATGTCAGAAAAAGATAGTCCAGAGAGTAGTCCAGAGAGTAGTCCAGAGAGTCATTGTAATGCGTAGCGGTATCTTGGGTCGTGAGAGGCATCAAATGTTAAAAATGACATGCGTGTAAATGGGTCCACCAGAACCCCCAAGGAGAAGCCCTTAAATAAGCGCCATGAAATGCAAAAAGAGAGGGGAAATTGGGGTGTCGAGAGCAATTATGTTAGGCAGCTTCGGAAATCATTTCACCGTTTATTTGTACCCTGCTTTTTTGCCTTGGACCGCTCATAATCCAACACCTTTCGTCGTCGGTGTGTTTGTGCCAACTTCCACCGGCAATATAGAACGAGTGCGTCTTTGAGTAATACAAACATACAGCCACCAACGACACTGCGTCCCCAGCGAGTCTGAAGAAGTCCAGGTCGACTGCGCTCCAATACCGAAGATGGGGTCGTCCATGTTTTTGGTAGAACGTATTTCAACAGACCACCCACCGAGGCAGAGATGGCTGGGAAAACCAGAGCCCCAAGCACAGTGTCGGCGATATTACCGGTGTCGTGAATAATCTCGTTTTGTCTTCGGCCTAGACCCAGACCTTGATTGTTGTTCTGGCCTGCGGGCTGGCCTTGAGCTTGTCCGTCCTGAGCGCCTGTGTCAGCGCCATCATCGTTTTCGGCGGCAGGAAGAGCTGGAGCATCGGCAAGCTCGTCGTCATTGCCCATTCCTACCTGTAATTCAAGATCAATCTCCATGAGAATTTGACCATTAACGTTGTCACCGAATCGATTTAGTCCCTCCGCCTGATCTTGCTGTTGGGCATCATCTAGAATCTCTTCTGCCGCACGAGGTTGTACCTCTGCGATCCATTTGCGCTCCAAGGCGCCGAATAGTCGATCGTAAAGTGCGCCATAGAAGCTTTTTACATAAGGCAAGGCCGCGAAGGTCATCGCCGGGGTGGGCGGCCAGATATCAAAGTCGGGTTCGTGTCCTGGGTTGTGTACGGCAAAAAATAGAACGGGAATGGCTGGGAGAAGACCTTCGGCGTAGCGTGTGCGCGAGAATATCAAGACCAGTGGGATGAGAGGCAGGCCGAGGTTGAGTCCAGAGTTCCACGGACCCTCCAAACTATCTTCGATAATGTGCCTGGCTTCCTGTGGACCGAAGACAAGCTGCATTGAATACGCGCCGTGGGCACAGCATCCTGCCCAGACAGTGCCCGCGACTGTGAAGACCATACCCGGGAGGACCAGCCGCCCCGCCACTCTTTCCATCAGTCGCAAGGTATCAACAACATAGCTCCGTGGACGAGTGACAACGATCTCAGATTTGCACTGGGGACACTGCATTTTGGTGTGACCGTTCCGCTTCCGCGAACGAGGATTCTCCATATCCGCAAGCCAGTCGAGCAAACATGCCTCGTGCGCTGTCAAAGCACATGGGCAAGGTGATCGCCATTCCAGATTAAGTGGCGAGTCTTCTGTTTCGTCGGTATAGCAAATCCAACATTTTCGTGGTTCCTCCTGCACTGTGTCTGGTAGAGTCGAAGATCGGCTAGTAGCTTTGTCGGTGATATCGGACAGATTCTCGAGGCTGCTCGGCGTGGAGGCACCTTTATTCAGGAAAACGGTCTCGGTGTCTTCGATCGGATCGGGTTGACTTGATGTACCCTCAAGGGTGGAGGCGCTGTTATTATTTGAGGTGGTGCCGTCGGAGGATCTCGTCCTGCCAATCGTACTATAGCCTGGAAGAGACGCCATATTGAAAGGCAAGATGATTGTTTGATTAGATGCAAAAAGATGATTAAATTAAAGTTCCAAGCCCGATATAAGACAAAACTGGGTCAGCATCTTTTGTGAAAGGTCAAATAAGAAGATGACGAAGCGAAAGTGGTGAAAGGTCGGCGGAACTCGCTGGGAGAGAGTACCTCCGCTTTCAAAGGTGGAGAGACACTTATAAGGGCATCTCGGCTGTGAGCAGCGGCTGTCGGCCACCGGGTCACGTGGACGGTCACGTCAGAGCCACCGAGGCGAACGTGCTCTACAGCTGAACGGGCTTGCCCGCAATTGATACTGATCGGCAGGGACTTTTTCACGATCGGTGGATCATCCGAAATGCATTCGAAAGGGGAAATGACCCTCATGGTCCGGAGTATTCTCGCAGTTTTCAAACATTCAAATATACATCTTGATACAGAATACTGGGTGGATCTCCGATTCTCCGATTGTGGAAGCCCATGTATATGCCGCTTTTGGACGTGAACCAATTTAAAAAGGTTGGATCACAATTGCAAGACAAATCGATTCTAACAAAATATGCAACGATGTGAACCCCAGTGCAATTTCACCAGAGGCAATTCCAAGCGCTATCCCAAGACAAGACTAAGGGTGACCCGGGAGCCGCTAAGCGAGACGATAGGTTTAGCGGCTATGAATAGCATCGAAAAGGCGAGTAGACCCGTGGAAGAATCCAAAGTGATTAGTACGCGATTCGGTACGAAATAATTACTTATTCGGGGTACTGCCTCTGTAGTATGCCGTCCTAAAGACACTTATGAGGGGGTAATATAACGAGCTGAAGCTCATGTCTATCTTGTTATGCATATATGATAGTAGAGTATAAAAAAGTTCGAGGCTACTTAGTTAATACAATGCAACAGAGAGGTAGAACTATTTTGATAAGAATAACCTAATCTTCACACTAATTTAAAATCAAAAATCAATTCCCTAATCTATCCGTGTCCCGGTGGCGTGCTGATCTTGGCAGCAGCATGTTTTGTTGTGTCAAGAGCGAGCGGTGCACAAACTGCAGAGACGTAGCAAACACATGAGTCCCAGTTTGCGGATTTCGGCTTTAACCAAAACTTGATGCCAGTACGGTGGTCGTGCCGAGGTCAACCAGAGCACCGCTGGATATGAGTGCCGGTGAGCAACAGTTTGAAATTGGCGGGACATATCGCTCTAAGTTAGATGGGGCACATCGTGTGAAAGTTGATGGGGAATGAAAAAAAAAACCAGAATTTCTCGAGGCTGATTCAACGAAAAGTTGAATGTGAACTTGATCAATTAACTTCAAGATGTGAGGGGGAAATGTACAAGTATTTTGATCCTTGGATCATTTGAAGATATCACTGGAGCCTGAGAGTCGGGCTTCAATTCTATTTGGCGAAACATATATCTATGCCCCCGGCAACAAACTTGAAGACAATAACTCATGTTGCTGAACACATTCCAACTCACACTGTCGTTGAGGCAGGCACCGTAGAGATTGGTTTAGATACCGTTTTTCGATCCAACTTTGTCTGTACATGTCTTCCTCGAAAACAAATGTGAGAATGACTTTCCCTAGTGAATTCAAGAACCATATACTACTTCAAGTTACTAGTACATAGTACTGTACAAGCGTTGATGGGGTACTGTGATCTTCAAATAACGGCACAAGCCCGTCGCCCGGACCAAGTGGGGACGCCAGAGCTGGGGGCCCACAGGGCTTGACCACGAACACGATTACGATCACGAGAGTCGCGTTAGATATAAGCCAGCCATGAGGTCGACATTTCAAAAATAAACAACAATCATTATGGCCACAGAAGACAACATGACGGACTCTAGGCAGGCTGTGTCAGATCATGCTTTTTCAGATCCCGACAACTCTACCCCAAAGCCGCGCAGCTTACTCCAACTCTCGATCGTGTTGACATCACTCTGTGCAGCGGTGTTTGTGGCAGCCCTCGACATCACGATCATCACAACGTCTTTGCCATCTATCGCGGGCCATTTTCACTCAAGTTCCGCGTATACATGGATCGGAAGTTCCTATGTTCTGGCCAACAGTGCCACTATCCCTTCTTGGGGGAAATTGTCAGATATTTGGGGCCGTAAGCCGCTGCTTCTGATTGCGCTGGTCATTTTCTTCGTGGGGAGTTTAGTATGCGCCGTTGTTGAAACCATGCCGTTGTTTCTTTTTGGTCGTGCCGTCCAGGGTCTGGGAGCTGCAGGCTTACTGACACTAGTGAACATATGCATCTGTGACTTGTTCTCAATGAGGGATAGGGGGTTATATTTTGGTCTAATTTCTGTTGTATGGGCCCTCGCATGTGGAGTTGCACCAGTACTTGGAGGTCTGTTAACTGAAAGAGCATCGTAAGTGATGTGGCAATATTCCCCAGGAAATACACATACTTACTAGTCATTATCCGTAGTTGGCGTTGGTGTTTCTGGATCAATTGTATGATGCTCATAACTAACATGCAATCTTTTTGCTTTCCATACTAATCGTTCTTAGTGCCCGTATCTGCTCTGGTATTCATTCTCCTGGCTTTTACTCTCAAGCTCGACACGCCTCATACCCCTATATGGGAGGGTCTAAAAGCAGTTGATTGGACCGGAAGCCTTTTCATAGTCGGCAGCACAATCATGCTACTTCTTGGCCTTGATTTTGGAGGCGTCACCCACCCCTGGGACTCGGCGACGGTAATATGCCTGATTGTCTTCAGTGCGGTATCCATCTTTTTATTCATGGTGAATGAATGGAAGTTGGTCAAATACCCTATTATCCCACTATCGCTCTTCCGAGATCGTTCAGGAATTGCCTCCTTCCTCGTCTGTTTCTGCCATGGATTTATCTTCATGGGCGAAGCCTACTACCTACCACTCTATTTCCAGGCCGTTCTTGGCGCAAGTCCGATCATGTCTGGGGTTTATCTATTACCTCTGGTCCTATCTATTTCGTTATTTGGCGCATTAACAGGGCTCTTCATTCAAAAGACAGGGAAGTACGTGCCTGCGATCTGGCTAGGGTTGGTACTCTTAGCACTGGGCTCCGGTCTACTTATCAACTTGGAACCCACACCTAATTGGGGTAAAATAATTGGGTTTCAAGTGATCTCCGGTGCAGGTGTGGGTCTTAACTTCGAAGGGCCACTGTTAGCATTACAAGCGATCGTTGGCACAGAAAATACGGCCACGGCAACCGCATCTATTGGCTTCGTGAGAAGTCTTTCCACTGCTGTTTCAGCGGTCATTGGAGCAGTTGTGTTCCAAAATAAAATGGCTCAGCAAGGTCCAAGGTTAGTTGCGGTCCTAGGCGAAAGTTTGGCCAGCCAGCTATCAGATGGTAGTGCTACCGCTAGTATAGAGCTTATCAACGCTCTCCCCGCAGTACAGAAAGTGGCGGCGCAACTGGCATTTTATGAATCTTTACAAGCAATGTGGATCATGGTAGGTTATTTTCGCTTCGAGATTCAATTTCCTTCTTTATTTTTTCCCCTCTTGCTTTTCTTTTTCAAATAAGGTACAGTGTTAATGCCGAGTCCTACAGTATGTTGCTTTTGCCGCGGTCGGCCTCGTTGCCAGCCTTTTCGTGGACGCACATCACCTTTCTAAGGAACATAAAACCGTCACTCTTGGGTTGCGTGATATGAATTCAGATCGTGTGGCGCCCCAGTCAACTCAATCTGGACATACACAGGGACAATAGATGCATAGTTAAAGAGAGCCAATGATGTAATCCAAAAGCTTAGCAAGATAGCACAGTATGACATCGAGGTACGTCATCGCAGCCTTCTGCGTTGATCATGATATAACTACAGAACAAACACCATGGACCTTGTTAAAACCGGATTTTCAAACTCATCCCTTAATAACCAATTAATAAAATCGGGCCTAGAAACTGATTGAATTCTAACTTATCCAACGATTTTGTTTAACTTCTCCATCCTCGTGCCCTTAGAAGAACCATACCATTCAGAATGAGCTCTTTCTTACAGACTTCTTCGCGACTCCGGGCGCCTTTGTCCTCTATTCCTCTTAGCCGTCCAGCTGTCGACTTGACGAGTCGGCGATTTTATGTTCAAGGTACTCCTAAGAAATACGGGCAGGCAAACCAGAAGGAACCGACCGAAAATCCCGAGTTAGACAATACTCCCAACCACCCAATTCCCTCAAATAAAGCCCACCCAACTCTAGGAGATGGCAGACAGTCAAACCTGACAGATGAGAAGGGGAAACCAAATAAGAATTTACCCGAGGATGTGAAGAAGCACAACGCAGAAATGGAAAACCGATACGACAAGCCTTACAACCACATCGCGGACGAAGGCCCAGTTGAGAGTGCCTTTGAGAAGAAATGATTGTTCTCTTCCCGAGCTGCTTGCTAGGCTATTTTCCTTCTCTGTTCTATAAAATCCGAAGCATCTCGTTGCCTTTTGTGTACAATAATCTCTATTTATGTATGGTTCTGGGGTAGGATAATTTGAATATGCTGTATCTGGACCGACCCCCTTTTCGTGTCTTCAAACAAACCCACCAAATGAATTTGAATTCACTATTCATTTCCGATCTTTGTGAGATGGTTATATTATAATTATAAATCTAAAATTGAGCCAGAAATATTTATTTGGCTTCATCCCTCCAATTCTCGGCCTACGTATCCTCCTTCGCTGGAATCGTCGCACCAGCCTGGACTCGTAGTTTCACACGCACCTCTGAACTTTCAGGCATTTAAGTAATTAAAATAACATTGTCGAAGTAGTTATCATGGTATGCTCCGGGATCTTTGGGGAAACGACCTGGTAATATCATATTGGCGTATATGACGATCGATGGTACTACTCTGTTGAACGTCCAAACAACTGAAAAGAATAAAGAACAGAAATATTGAAAGCCTTTTTTTACCCCAGCCAAAAATTTAGTTGTTTCTAAGATGACTACAGGCGCAAAAATTGCCACTCCACCTACCACGCAAACTCGCTTCTGCTTACTCGGGTGACTCTCTACACACCCCGTAAATACTTGAGGGAGGATACGGTATAATTTCATGTTTTCAAACAGATTATATGCTACAGGTAACAAGGATGCATCCAAAGAGAAGTAAAAAGCTTAATAAATAAAGAGGCAGAAGCACAAGGGCAGAGAAAAAGTAACCTTGTTTACAGGTGCGATAGGCTACATATGTATTGGGCCCCACAAAAAACCTGGGCTTACAGTAGCATGTTCCTGTCGATTCGGGCTAGTTGCCCACTCATCCCTTCATGGGTACCTGTGCTTGAAATATTCCAATATGCCCTACTAGATCATTAGGTGAGAGAGTGTATTCAAATTTATCTCTCATGCAATACATGTAATTTTATTCAATGACCTGCTCAACTACATGTACCTGCTGGATGTGTATAATGCCGATCAACACGGGCAGCCAATCATAATTGACTGTACAACGATAACTGGGCCGCCCGGGATTAAGCTTATCAACAAAGTCTCAGGGCATTCATAAAAGACTCTCAAAGTTTGTAAGGAAGGCAGTGCTTATATTTAGAAATCAAAGAAAATCAGAGTCTCGCATACAAAACTAACTATATATCTCCTCCCATTGTCTGTAGCAGCAATCTCAGTGAGCGCCGTGCAGCAACCTTGGATTTAGAGTTCAAACCGCCGAAGATACTTCTTATCGATAAGAAATCTCAAAATATTATTCTGCCACATGCTACCGTCAACTATTATCCTTTGCTCAGGTACCCTTCGGGTGGAAAATTTTCATTCTACAGCTATTTTCAGTTTTGGTGAAATATATAACATTCATCATCATGTCAAGCCCTCCAAACATGGATGGCGCTCAGCCATACAGCGCCATGGCGGGGAAGCTAGACTCCCGTCTGCTCAAGGCCCTTGAAGTGATGGACTTCAAGTTCATGACCCCCGTCCAGCAGCGAGTTCTAAGTGAACTTCCCGATTGGCGCAGTGACTGTCTTGTCCAAGCTAAGACTGGTACTGGAAAGACTCTTGCCTTCCTTCTGCCCGCACTACACTGCCTGCTTCAGGGTAACTCAGCGCCACCAAGGGGCCAGGTTGCCATCTTGATCATTACGCCGACACGAGAGCTCGCCCAGCAAATCGCCAAGTCATGCGACCAACTCACATCACAATTGTCGAAATCCCTCGAATGTCATATTGCGGTCGGTGGAACAGCTCGTGCATCTGCTCATTCACGTTTCATGAAAGGCGCCCCTTCTGTTCTAGTAGCAACTCCGGGTCGTCTCAAGGATTACCTGTCTGACGATTACACTGCTGAGAAATTGTCAAACATTCAAACATTGGTTCTTGATGAGGCTGATACCATGCTTGAAGCTGGTTTCCTGGCTGATGTCAAGCAAATTCTGCGCCTGATTCCATCAAAGAAAACCGCCGGGTGGCAAGGCATGTGCTTTTCGGCTACTGTTCCTCCTAAGGTCAAGGAGGTGGTTAGTGTCGTTCTGAAAGATGGCTACACTAATATTTCGACAATTGACAAGAACGAAGCTCCTACACATGAGCGGGTACCACAGTACCATGTGGTGATTCCATCCGTGGCAGAAACCTTCACAACACTAGCTACACTTGTCAAGCTCGAGAGCCAAAAATGCTCTAAAATCATTGTTTTCGGCGTCACTGCCAATATGGTCGCTCTATTTGCCAAGGTCTTTTCCCGAGGACTGACACCATTGAACGTATTTGAGATTCATTCCCGACTCAGCCAGAATATTCGCACAAGAACCACAGCACAGTTCAAGGAAGCCGCGTCTGGAATCATGTTCGCTTCGGATGTTATTGGTCGTGGTATGGACTTCCCCAACGTCGACCTGGTTATCCAAGTCGGTTTGCCATCAAACGGTGAACAGTACGTTCACCGCGTTGGTCGTACAGCTCGCGCAGGAAATGACGGTCGTGCTATTATTCTTCTTACACAAAGCGAATCTTTCTTCATGAAGGTTAATCGCCACCTGCCCATTCAGCCCCACCCTCAGACTGAGGCTATCATTGCGGAAGCTCCTGCATGTGCCGACGATGTCAACCAAGCTATGTATAGCATTGATGAAGTTACCAAGCAGCGGGCCTACTCCTCCTACATTGGTTTCTTTGCTGGATCAGGTCTTTTGAGACAGCTCCGTCTCGACAAGACTGGCCTGGTCCAATTAGCAAACGAAATGGCCATCAAGGGCATGGCCTGTCCTGAAGCTCCTCCAATGGACAAGAAGGTCGTTGGTAAGATGGGGCTCAAGGGTGTTCCTGGATTCAATTTTGGAAGCCTGGACGATTTGAATGGAGACAGTTCCGGTGGTCCTCGTGGTCGTCCACAAGGGCGCCCCAATGGCAAGAAACGCGATGTTCTTAGCCCCGGCGCCGGCTCAAACAGAGGAGGCGTTGAGAAGTCAGGAGGTCGTGGAGGAGGCCGGGGAGGTCGCGGAGGCCGTGGAGGCCGTGGACGCGGTCGTGGTGGTGGCCGCGGCAGAGGAGCTTAAATATCATATCCTGTATGTAATGCATAAAAGAATTTATAGAATAGATCATGATGAAATATGATTTGAGCACTTATTCTCTTGGACGTCCTGAACCATCGCTAGAGTATCAACCCAACGCCCCCTTTCCTCCTCCCCCCAAAAAGCGTATAAAGATAATGATCTTTCAATTTATTCAAGAAGCCAAAGATGCAAAAATTGAAACTACTAAAAATTCAGAAAGTGACAAGAGGGGGATTCGAACCCCCGCCCCGAAATCGAGACACGGATGTTTGGATCAGGTATACCTGAACCGTGCGCCTTGGACCGCTCGGCCATCTTGCCGTTGCTGTAGTGACGGTGAGAATCGTGCCATGATGAGAAAAGACAAATGCTTTTGGCTATAGATCCCACCTGGGTAGCTATAATTGAGCACTTGGGGAAGCCAGGGCTGGAGCATAAGATAAAAGGCCAACCGATAGCGCAGTGTCATGGTAAGAATAATAAAATGGAAGGAATTTATCAATACTGAAATAAGTTCAAGTGCTTTTATAGCTACTGCATACTGCGTTTTTCTACAAGCTTTATGCAAGGACAAAACGAGCATTGTACATATCCAATTAACACAGTTACATCCAAAAATATCATAAGTATCAAGATCCACGGTAAGTCGAGTAGTTCCAAGGACCCAGCAAAACAGGTACATGATAGTGGCGCCAGCCTTCCTCGCCCTCACGTCCACGGCCCTTGACCGTGAACTTGACCTCAACCTCAGGCCAGAAGCTTTCAATACCTTGCGACTCATACCAGGGTCCAACCTGGAAGCTCACAGCCCAATTGGTCTTGCTGTCTGCACCGGGCAGTGCCGCCAAAATCCCCGGGACAGACTGGTCTCCACCGGCTGGCGTCCAGTTTGCGACACGGCCATCGCCATTGGTGGTAGCATGGAAGAGGACAGGGCTGGATGATGCAGTTTCTGACAATAGCCTCAATGTAACGGGCAGGTTGGCAGCAGGTGTGCCAGTCAACGTATTAAGTACGTGGCAGGTAATTGGGTCGCGGGCAGCCATTGTGGAGGGTTTTTGTGCTGGTGGGTTGGTTGTGTTGGGGAGCGGGGCGGAGTTAAGATGCTGTTGGTAGAGCGCAAGGCGGTTGGTGATGCGGCCTGAGTCACTGGGATTGTCCATTCATATAGGTAAGAGGAGAAACTGGAGAAGAGAAATGAAGTGGAATTTTTAAGGATAGTAGATTAAAGTAAGTTGCGAAGAGAAAATGGGGATTGTATTAATTTCTATGGGTCGTTGGCATCGGAGAGCGCATCGGAGAGCACCGATAGCAATGCGGAGGGTGCCATGGTGTGGAGATTAGCAGCTTTACAACCATTCGGGTTATCGGCGATCGTTTGCTTGGTTGGTATCTTTGTAATTTGAATCTCTTCAGGTTGAAATACTAAGCTTGTAATTGTTTTAAGTCTTATTCAAAGTGTTTGCTGCTTTATCGGCCTTCAATTCAACATAGGTACTTAGAATGCTGTGACGTACCATGGAACCTTCGACAATCCGGTTATCCAGCAAAATAAAAGGAGGAAGCGATCGCACAATGACAGATAAAATAAACATCGATCCTGGATTGCATAGCTCATCAAAGAAACGTCAATCAATTTGTATACCCTCTATCAAAGCTTATTGTGGTCATCTAGACCATCTTCCGGAACGTTCGATTGCTTTGCGGGGCAAATCATCAATTTCGAACTTCACCTCCCAATCTCCCACCCCCACACCTCCCTAAGCCCAAATCACCATGTCCTCCTCCGCCGTCGTCCAAAGCGACGATCTCGACATGGAGCCTACGCTCCAGTCGATCATCAGCCAAAAAACCCTCCGCTGGATCTTTGTCGGCGGCAAAGGTGGTGTGGGTAAAACCACCACCTCCTGCTCGCTGGCCATCCAGCTTGCCAAAGCCCGCAAATCCGTCCTCTTAATCTCCACCGATCCTGCCCACAATCTTAGCGATGCCTTCGGACAGAAATTCGGAAAGGAAGCCCGTCTGATTGACGGATACGACAACCTAAGTGCCATGGAGATCGATCCCAATGGCAGTATCCAGGATCTCCTGGCTAATGGAGATGGACAGGATGACGCTATGGGCGGAATGGGTATGGGCAACATGATGCAGGACCTGGCGTTCAGCGTAAGTGGAGAAATGACGCCTACAGCTTAGACTTTGATGTGTGATATACTGATTGCGAGCTTTCTACGATTAGATTCCTGGTGTTGATGAGGCTATGTCCTTTGCCGAAGTCCTGAAGCAGGTGAAGTCGCTTTCATACGAGGTTATTGTTTTCGATACCGCGCCCACTGGACACACTCTGCGCTTCCTGCAGTTCCCCACAGTTCTTGAGAAGGCCCTAGCGAAGTTGTCTCAGCTCTCAACACAGTTCGGCCCCATGCTGAACTCTATTCTGGGTGCGCGCGGAGGTCTGCCTGGTGGACAGAATATGGATGAGATCTTGCAGAAGATGGAGTCGCTGCGGGAGACTATTGGCGAGGTCAACACACAGTTCAAGAACCCGGACATGACAACCTTTGTTTGCGTGTGTATTGCGGAGTTCCTGTCGCTTTATGAGACCGAGCGCATGATCCAGGAGTTGACTAGCTATGGCATTGATACCCACTCCATTGTTGTGAATCAATTGCTGTTCCCCAAGGATGGAAGCAGCTGTGACCAGTGTAAAGCCCGGAGAAAGATGCAGAAGAAATACCTTGAGCAGATTGAGGAATTGTACGAGGACTTCAACGTGGTCCGCATGCCTCTATTGGTGGAAGAAGTCCGCGGAAAAGAGAAGCTGGAGAAGTCAGTTCACCCCCTTTACCCTATACCCATTGATGACTTGTTATGATTTGATCTCATGCTAACCCTCCGCCTCTCCGATAGATTCAGCGGCATGTTGGTCGACCCATATGTGCCTCCGGAGTAAGGGTTTGATATGATTTGACAGGATACGAGATGGACAGTGCAGCCTTTTTTTTTCTCGAACGAATTATGAAAAGACTAGAGAATAATTCATGACACCACCAATTATTTTGGTAGTTTCCTGTACATGCGACCATGAAGATATTCAAGTACAAACAATAAAATGGTAGACAGTTCAACTTTGAACGACCGGGGATCCCGGAGAGTATACAAGTGCCGCTATGCATGTTCTCGTCCCACCCGATAGACATGAAACCAATCGTGCCTTCTTCATTCTATTCCCCCTCCAACTTCAACATTACCAATATCACCCAGCAGAATAGAATAAACGAAACCCAAATGAAATGAATCTGCACCTGGAACTCCAATCAAATTGCTTGACAGATTCCCCACTATAATATGGCAAATAGTATCTACAACACACGTACTTTGACCATGAACTCGAACCCAGGAATCCAGGAACCCTCGCCTGCATCAGCCATGTGTTCGGCGTGAATCGAAAAGAAAAGACTAGCGATGGCAAAGTCCATTGTCCTAAAAGCGCCAGATGCAGAAACTTCCTGCAGCAATTTAGGTTGGGCCTCTTCAATCTAATGGAATCCTTGGTGCCACGACATCACCGCAGCAAGAGCCAATTTCGCACTGCATTGAAGGTGCGGTGTAGACATGAGAATGTCACTGTCATCGTCAGAAGGGACAATGCAAAGACCAGCTTCGTTTCATTTTCCGGTTTCGTCAATATTATCTCATTTTGATATGTCTAATTTTTTATTTTATTTTTCGCTCTTCTGCTGCGTTGTTCGCTGCATTCCGAATCGGCTAAGCATCTATGCCGCTATGCGTCTACACCTTGACAAGCCTCACTTTTCACCCTCGCTCCAAAGAATATACTTTCGATCATCAGCTAAAAAATTCACCGGTCAAGGTTTATACATGATCAAATCCGAGATTGATGAGTTCAATATATTGATATCATATTAATTTAAAAGAAATCTCGTGGCAAACACAGAGCTATGTATGGAAGGGGAAATGGTTCCCGCAAAAGCGTTGGGTCTCAGCGGTTGATAGAGTGAGGCGGCCATCCACCTTTTTTCCTGTCCCCGACAATTCCGTGAATCCTCCATGCCAGCTAGAAAGCCTAGATTCAATTAATTGGCTCTCGTTTGATGTTTCTTCATGGACCTTGCTGCGGGTACGCTCGCCCCGTTTTTACTTTTTGAGTCTACATACTTGGAGTCTACACCCGGGTGCTGTGCACCTGGGTTATGGTGGAGCATATACCTTCTATTCGGGGATTTCCTTGCTTTTCTGACACCCTATACTACATTCCATTTGTCCGTGGGTAAGACCATGATGCATCTGTGGATCTGAAGCTGTCTGTATGGAACGATATAGAATATGGGGTTTGCTGCTTGTGTGGATTTCGTGAGATCATCCACTTGGCGCCCCCTAAGGATCTGAACGAGAGAAGTGTAGCTCCAACTGGGCAATTTTTGATTCGTCCCCCTTGCCTCCGATGGGCCTTCTTTATTAATCGCTTTTTCATGAAGAGGGGGGTAGGTGGAGTGTACTAGTTCATTGGCCTCGGCACCAATGTTTTTGGGTATTTATACCCCCTAACGGGTCTTAAAGAAACCCAAAGGAGAAAGAAAACCAACAAAGAAGATTGAGAAAAACGAATCAGTCAAGTACTCAGACGTATCCACCACAGGGGCTCCAGGATTTCTAGTTCTGGCCCTCGTGTGTTGGTGTCACTCAATTCCAATATCAAATATCAAACCTGCTCGCCCTATTTTTCAACAATCCCCTATCTATCCAGCAACACTGCTTCAGAAGCAAAAGCCATGTCTGCATCTCAACAATACTGGCTTCCAGGATACGGTCTATCCCGTCATATTGTCCTAGGGCATATCCACTATTTTCTCGGCCCGAGTGCATCGGTCCGGCCGTTTAGTTACCAGGTATATCGGCCATACCACCCACTACGCGCCATGGTTAACTCGCTCTAACCAGATTTCCTTGCACGTCTAAAGGGGCGCGAAGGATATCTTATCACAGGCCCACCTCTTACACGGGTCTGTCCACTACCATGACCAGGCGGAAAGAACGAAGAAAGAGGAGGAAAAGAAGAGAACAAGAAACTAAACTGCTAGGTATCGGTTTGGCTAACTTATGCTGTTACCGGCTGTAGGAACAAATCGACGATCTGGCTGCTATGTCTCGAGAGTATGAGATGCAGGAAGCACTTCGTATGGCGAACCAGAACCAGAACAATAACGGTATCTACGCTAGTAGCCATGTTGATTCGCGCCAGTCATCTTCAGAGCCCTATATCAATGAGTTGATCCCGGTTGACAACTCTCGACCTCGCAGACGCGCAGAACCGGAGGCCAGAGGAGCTCGTTGATTTTAACACTGCTTTCGATGTCCCACTGGCTTGGCCTGTGAACCGGATTTGTTCTTTTTTTCAGCATTTGCCCGGAGTCCACGCTTTGAAACCCACGAGATTTTGACCATTCCATTCCAGGATCTAGTCAGCGGGACGACAGATTTGATACTTGTTCACCAGCTCCAGATTTCGTTTCAGTTCCATTTCCGGTTTCTAGGTCCATGTCCCGTTTCTTTGGTTTCCAAATCCCCTTTCCATGGATATACAGGAATGGCTATTCATCATACCGGTGCTCCAGATCTAGCCTTGATTTCGTTACGTTGTTCCTACCATGGATTGAAGCCAGCCGAACGGACTCTTTGACCTATATCCAGGACAGACCGAGAGTGAAAGGAGCGTTGATTTGGACATTTGCCGTAGAGTGATACAATGGTGCTTTGTTCGAGCGTATCATTACGGTTCTTAGATACCCTTGATTGTTGAGCGTTATGAGCCTCTCATTACTGTTTTGTGCTTGCATATGCTTTTGTTTTCCTCTCCTTGGAATTGACTGGATCACCCAGGTCTACTTAGCTTCCAAGGCTGCTTACTGCTTACAAGGGAAGAATATTGGACCAGACATATTGTCAGACATCATTTTCACTCATCTCTATAGACCATTCGTAACAGCATAGATCCATCAGACTCCACCAATATCAGGAATCTGCTACTTAATCCACGTCTCATCTTTTTTGTCTCTCCTCTGTACCGAAAGGACATAAGCCCCTTTCGATAATCCACTTCGCTGCGAAAATAAACTAATGGTTCAAAACAACAACATAAAGTGAGAGTAAGAATAGGGAAACACAATCTGATGATGGAGAAGGTAAATAGAGGGAGCGGAAGAAGAGAAACTGTGGACTAAGAGGTAAAAAAGAAACATCAGAAAAGGTTGGACCACCTAAGAACGCCAGCCGGATGCCACTCTGCCTCGGAGTCCCTTATCCCTCCAATCCGTGTTGTGACATACACGGGGGAGATTCACAAAAAAACGGGAAAGGCAGAAAACATTTAGGGTTGATAATAACAAAAGAAGAAAGGATACGGTTTTGGCATCAGCTCATGGAGAAGGATGTAGGGGGAATGGGGAATGTTTATTTAGCAACAGCCGAGCTGAGGACCTGTGTGCGGAAGAAGGCACCCTTGGTCTTCTCGATGACTTGCTGGTACACGGACTGAGGTGGGTGGTTCATGATGACTGTGCCCTCCTTATAGTCGATCTTGGCATCAACTCGGGTATCACGGATGAGGTTGACAATCCACTTCTCACCCTCGTCCTGGCTCAGACCGAGACGGGTGGAGAGATCCCTAAAGAAGAAAAATAGATTAGTTGACAGGAAATTTTTTTTGGTCTCAACTGTAGTTATAACGTACTTGATATCGATCCGTTGGTGGATCTTGCAGTAACTCTCGGAGATGAGGTGACGAGCAGCCTCGACGAAAGCATCAGCAGCAGAGACAAGGAAGAAATCACTGCGCAGAACCTCCTCGGCCTCACCCAGCTTCTTCTGAGCCTCCTCGAAGTCGAAATCGACGTACAGTGCCTTAACAAAGTCGGTGATGGGGTCGGTATACTCGTAGTCCTCCTGGCGCACAACTCGGATCAAATCCTTAAGTTGCTTCTGGTAGATACCGGTGTGCTTGTGGGGGCGGCTGCGGTTGGTGATAACGGCGGCAGCAAGGTAACGCAGAACCCAAGGGCAGCTGGTCTGGATGGTGTTGATATAAGCGGGGGAGAAGAAAAGATCGGTTAGGGCGTCGCGGGCGGGATCGTGGTTGAAGAAGGGGAACAACGACCAGTGGATGAGCCAGGAGCGGTTGTTGAGCTGGGCGAGCGGGTTGTTGAACAGACGAGTCTCAATTGAATCCTTCACCTTCTGCACCTCCTCCATAGCACCCTCCCAGTTGGTAGTCAGGATCTCGGAAGCGAGCTTACCCCAGGTGGCTGAGGCAACCTTGTCGTTGTCGGTGGACAGAACACGGAACTGGTAAAGCAGCTCAGAGGCGTTACCGTAACTACCGCAGCTGTACTGGAAACGGCCGTAGTCGTAAAGGCCGTCAACCATCTCGGTGGTGACACCGTGTTCCTCCTCGAGGAAGCGCAAGTTAGCAGCCTTGTCGCTTCGCAGGTTACCCACAACCTCCTCATCCTGCAACAATTCGGTAATTTTCTCAACCTGGCCCTCGAAGTGCTGCAGTTTGGCCAAAACCTCCTCGCGCTTCTTAACGAACTCCTCGGGAATCGTATCGGTGTTGTTCATTTCCTGCCACAAATTGGCGACGTAGTCGGTCATGTTGGTATGCTTGAGCAGCTCGTACTTGGCGCGGATAACCTCACTGTCCTCCTCATCGTTGCCAGCGCTGAATTCCAGCAACGGGAAAACCAAGTGGCGGTCCAGGTATGGGATCAACCGGGGCAGCAGATCATACTGAGGGGCGGTCTCTGCGGCGGAAGCGCCGCTGAGCTGCTCAGCGGAAGGAGGGGCGTTGGCTGCCATGGTGGGACGCAGGATGTGGGTTGGTTCAAAGATACAACGATGCGTCTTTGATTGAATTTGTGTGCGGGAGGGTTTGATGCGCTAAACCCATTTAGGTAGGCCGTGTGTCGCGGGGCGGTGGCAGAATTCGGCCGTGAGAGAAACTTGCGCTTTTTCTTGTTTCTCGGTTGCCGGTTGAAGCTTGTTGATCGCTTGTTCGAGTCTTTCCCTCCTCTCCACCCTTCACCCTCCTCCATCTTTGACGCGCGATGGCGTCTCTTCGACACTCGGTCCCGGCCGTCTCAGCCGTGTGCAAGCAGAGCGTCAACTCCCGTCTGGCTCAGTCCGTGGCTTCCGTGCAGACATCTTACTTGTCTTCCATATCTACACGACCTACATCCTGTATGTGCCATTTCAACCACCTCTTTCTCTGCAACTACTGCATAGGGATGCATGGTACATGGCGATGGCAACTGGGTCACAATAGTCATATCCAGAATGCTATTACATCCCGAAGTCCTGGCTACTATCATACCACCGACTGCATTCAAGAACCGAGAGAGAGAGAGAAAAAACCACACCTCTCCATCTTCACGGGAAATCACTGAATAACTAACCAAAATAATCACTAAACAGATTCTCTCCCTTTTCCAAAATCATCTTACTCCCTCCCCATCCGCCAAACCCGCACGTTCCTGACGCAACTTCGTCACCAAGCCCAAGCGCTAAAAGAGCAACCGATCTCCTCACCAACTCCAATCCCGCAGACCACGCAACCACCAGCCCCTCCTCTCCAACTCAACAACCTCCCCTACTTCGTCCGCCGCACCGGCTCCAACCAGCTTCCCGTGTACCTGGACAAGAAAGCCGGTGGCACAAAACAACTCACCAAGATCCAAAAGACAGAGGGTGATCTCGATGCGTTCCGCGAGGATCTAGCTCGGTCTTTGGGCGTGGACGTGCGGAGTTCCGACGTGAGCGTTAATAGAATCACAGGTCACATTGTCGTAAAGGTATGCACCCAATTAATGTCTTCATGATAAGTACAAGACTAATTATGTTTTATCATTTACAGGGCTGGCGCAAACCTGAGATTTTGAAGTTCCTGCGTGAGCGCAACTTTTAATTCTCTTATTTCCTTCCCTTCTGTTTTTTCCATTAGCGATGTCTTCCCATATATGCATGGGAAGGCAATCATACCATCAACCGCAATGGCTACCAAAAAGCATGCACAACTCCTGATCTGATCGGGATTTGTATCTTGAGAGGCATATTTCCACGAAGAGGTGGAATTTACGAGGTATTGAAGAGGTCATGCGATTAGCATTTGCAATGGCTTTATGGATCGAAACACCCATGAGCTACTTGTCCCTCTCCTCGGTGTATTTTTTTCTTTTTCTTATTCTTTTCTCTTCTCTTCTCCTTTTCTTAATTTTTCGTCATCGGAGCTATTTTTCTCTAGTTTCCTTTACTATTGCTGGTGTTCTGTCTTGCTTTTTCTTTGCCTATCTGCAGTTATCAGGCGCATATTCTTTGCTCTTGGAGTTCTGCTCTCCCTGTACCACTTTTATTGTGTATATGTTCCATGACTCGGTGCCGGTGAAGTCTTCTCTAATCGAATGATTGAATCATACGTCTATCTATTTTAGTCTTGGAAGTATTATTCGTAATTCTGTTGGGTTTCTAGCATGTATGGGATTAAGGCTGAGGCTACTGAGGGTTCGTTCCACACGGACGCCTGACAAGTTGGCAGATGCGTGGGTGCTAGCTGTATAGTGGGACTACTAGAAGTCCTTACGTGTATATTCTTTGTACTTGTAGGCCTTGAATATAGATCATATGATCCTGTGAAGGGTATTTTGAGCATTGTACACGGAAAAAACTCGCTATCTCACAATGAAAACAGATCGGAAAAAAAATAAAAGTAATAAAAGTAAACCCCACCCCTTCCCATTTCCACTGGCGCCCAAAGAAATTCGCGATGATCGGCCATTGGCTGAAGACATAAGTACAAATGACATGAGAGGAATCAAAATTGTCGTATATGTTGTAGACAAGGGGAACAACGCCGCCTCACTCCTGAGGGAAACATAACAAATAGCTCATCCTTGTTCACGACGGTATAACATCATACCACTCACTCCGCAAGACGAGCATATGCGAGGAGATGGCGAATGATAGTGGGGTCCATGTTCGTAAGCAGTAATGCCCCAAGTAGGCTTTCCTTGCTGGGAATGACACCAGACGGGAGCTTGATCGGGGAGATGTTGTCTACTTGTTTTGATTTCTCGGCAAGTCGACGGAGAATAGCCAATCCACGGTGGATTATAGAGCTGAACGCATAGGCATCCGCATCATTGGCACTGGGATGACCTCCTCTTTGGCGCGGGTTGGTAAGATGTGGCAGGCGTTCGTTGCAAAGCAGACAAGATAGATTCAAGAGGTGAATGGCAAACCCGTCAACAGAGGCAAGCCATGATCTTGCCATAGATCCATCCGCAAAGGTAGACAACACATCCGCGGCCAAAAGGCCATGCATAAGCAATACCTTGCGGGCATCCGCAACCACCAGGGTTTTCTTATCAGGAATAGCGCAAATAGCGAGACCAAATGCACGAGTCAATAGATCAGGCCTGGGAGGAACAGAACCATCACCGGAGAAGATGGTACCTAGATAAATTCTGTTTGGATCATCTCGGGCCAACATTTTGGCGAGGCCGTCCACCGCAGCGGGAGTGTATCGATGAACAGAGGGGTTAAGCGTAGTAAACATCAGCTTGTCTGGATTCGACGTCGGTTCCGGCGTAGGCGCGAAGGCAAGAAGGAAGTTCAAGAGACTCAAAGCCTCCTCTTTTCCGGGAATCTGCATAACGTGGGCAAGGTTGCTCATAAAAATCACGGCATCCTTCATGAAGTCCAAGGTGTTCTGGTCGGTCCGTAGGAACATTTTGCGCATCCCCATGGAGCGGAAGATGTCCGCATAAACCTGAGTGACATCAGGCATGCCCAGGATCCCGAGGTTCGTTTCACTAAAGGAAAAGTTGCGGAATATGGTTGTGATGCATATCAATCGTTCAACTGCTCGATCAAGATAGTACTCAACGCTTCCAAACTCAGGAACTTCGGCCAACGAGGTAAATTCAGTCTGACACCCTCGAGTAACCTCTTCATATGAGCGTAAATGCACGATTTCGGAAACCTCAGGTATATGATCAACGAGAAAATCGACCTGATCTTGGGCACAGTCCACCAAACTCTCCACCAAGTCATCGCAGTTCTCTAAAGAAATTGGCACTGTTGGTTCACATGAAAGAGTGGTCAAAGTATCTAAAGCGACTCGAATCTCTGCCTGAATCCCAGACTTGAGCCCCATGTTGAGGGCATGAATATCAACCACGCCAAGCTCTGCAAAGGATGGCATAAAGGGCTTCAGCCGTGAGATATGCTCTCCAAGTTGATACATTTCATCAACAACAATGGGCCCGTGAAGATGGTGTTCTGTGATGACAGTAGGCTTAAACGTATCCTCAATTGGAACCTTGGTTACCTGCTCAAGTTTGTGCTCAGCTTGGGCGGGCTGTGGGACAGGCGTGGCCGATGCGGCTTTAGGCTGCTGCTGTGCTGCCGTAGGCGTAGCGAATTGAACTGCATTCACTGGGGGTGTCGGCGGTGGCACTTGTCGAGAGATGCTAGACCGGTGTCCAGTGGGAGGCTTACTTTGGCTCCGCGCCTGCGTTGGTGTCGTGAAGCCATTTACTGGCGTAGCTTGAGCGTGGTTGGGAATTGGGGTATGATTCTGTGAAGAATGGGAGATCTGCTGTGATTGATCGAACCCGTGACCTGGTTTGAGCGCAGGGGATTGCAATTGCATCGCTGAAGGATCATTGGGTTGGCGAGGCATTCCACCTTGCGGCTGAGGTTGGGGCTGCTGCTGTGGTGGTGGCGGCGGTTGCTGCTGCTGCTGCTGCTGCTGCTGCTGCTGAGGTTGTTGTTGATGTTGCTGCTGCTGCTGCATCTGTTCCGCAAATTGCCTTTGTTGCGATGTGATATAAGCTTGTTCATAGAGTGCGAGATTCCTTTGGTGGTAATCGCGAAGTTCCTGAGCAGCCGATTGGAATTGCATCTGCGGAAACTGTAGGTGTTGTCCAACTGCAGGCCAAGCATTCATTGCAGTGACTTTCTTAGAGCCACCCATTTTCATAACCGTTCCATATAGCTGAACAGGGTTGATAGGACGGCCACAGATAATTGGATTTGTATCAAAGGGGAGATTTCGCTGCATCATGAACTTCTGCAAGGTGCGCATGAAGCCCGCGGGATCGGTTGGCTTCGCCATATTCTGCTGCATTTGCCGGATAGCAGCCATTTGTTGAGGGTTTGCCATGGGGTTCATGCCAGCAGGGGGACGCGCACCCATCTGAGGGTGGGAATTCATCTGGCGGTTTTGCATATTCATGGCATGTAACCGTTGCTGCTGGCTAGCAATGGCTTGATGATAGCCCGGCGGTACTTGTTGCATACCACCTTGTTGCATACCACTTAGCTGTGCTTGCATGGATTGCTGAGGTCCAGCCGAGGTCATTCCGGGTCCTTGCTGGAATTGAGGGTTCATGCCTTGCGGAAAGGCCTGACCTGGCATGAAATTGGCATTTTGCGGGGTGTTGACTCGGCTCCCATGATCTGATTGAGGTGGAGACATGTGAGGGCCAACATGCGGACCGGCGGGAGAGAAGGGGCTAGGGGAGGCTGTCCCCATACGAACACTCTGTTGATCAAAGTCTTGCATGACTGGGGACTGAGTCACATTAGGGGATGCATTTTGTTGGAGATGTTGATAAGGTGTGGGGTGTTGAGGATATTGCGGTGTTCCATTAGCTGGACCTTGATAGCCTGGGTATGGGACTTGAGGTGTTTGCGATCGCGACCCAGGCACGCCACCAGGCGCTGGTCGCGGAGACATAGGCATGCCATCTTCTGGCCGAGGTCGTTTTGATGGAATCACCTGGCCAGGGTTGTGGAAGCCGGGAGAAGCATTCCGCGGCACGCCATTGAACATGCGCTGGAATTGGTTAGGGTCCTGGGGATTTGGGGAGGCATGAAGGAAGGCGGCTGAGGGATCGATAGTGGATGGGTTAAAAGCCCCATTATCCTGGCCAGGAAGATTCGAGGCGTCGACGGCCCAGGCGTTCATGTCGTGCGGTTCTACCAACCCATCTACCCTCACCATGGTCAGTACTTGCAATCATCTAATGTCGCGCGCCACAATCGCTCAGTCAACTGTTTCCACCTTCAACCATCCGATCCCATCAAAACATAATCGCATGCAATGCCCCAAAGATATTGCCTAGTCTGGGGGCACGCGTGGAGTGGAGCTGTTTTGGAGATGCGCGCTCGGTCGCGACACGGTTGGGACACGGTTGGACCCGGAAACTCAGGATGATTGAAAGGGCGTTTCCACATCGCCAATAAAATGCAATATAGAAAAAGAAAAAAGAAAAACCCCCAGGGATGAGGAAGTAAGAGATTGTACATACCGACAAGGCTGGATCACTGGAATTCCAATAGGCGAACGGATGGCTAAGCCGAGTCCCGAAATTAGTGGATGGGACAAAAGACAGAGGTTGGAGGTGCTGGGTGTGGTCACGTGGTGTTGCCGCCTAAGGCAGTGGGAACTGCCACCAGGGAAGGGGAAGAGAGGAATGGGGGGTGGGCCGTGGGGAAAGGCCAGTCAAATCATAGGCTTGAGGGGGAAGGGAACAAAGCTGCTGGTCTTTCTAGATGATCTAAACGACAGCTCCGGGCCCGATAAACCATAAAGAAACAAATTGGGGGTTACAGACAGTGCGTAGGTGTGGGCTCCCGGAAAGAAGGGGGGAAGGGAAGAAGGGTGCGTGGCCACAGGGGAATGGGGAAACAGTAATACCGTGGGAAATTTAAAATAACAAAATTAAAAGCAAAAGAAACGATTCAAAAAAACATATAAAATACCAAAACAAACGGGGGGAATACCTACAGCTCGCAAAGTGTGCAGGCGGTTAGGGATGAAAGGGGAAGTGGAGAGAGAATCTCTGAGTGAAAATTGGCTGATGCCAATTCTCGTACTCTTTACTGCGGAGGGTCGTTTCCGGCCTCTCGTTCCCTGTACCACTTCCCACTTTCTGTTTTTTCTTGTCTTTAAAGAGACACTCCCTATAATATTATTATATATTGAGCGTGCTGTAATTTGTGGAATTAGAATTATGGTTCTTTTTTTTCCCTTATTTTTTCCCCATTTCTCTTGGGATGGCATAGGTCGTCATGACGTCCATGGGTTAGTTAATCGCGGGTCTCGGCTGGATTCACGCCTCATCCACCATAAGGATAAGGCAGAGCCGAGCCAAATCGAGAAATCACCAACCAACCCTGAGGGGATGGGATTTTTTGCCCATGTTGGTTTTCCCGATGGTTATTTGAAACTGGTAGGAGAAGAAAAAAAGGAGAGGGAAAAAAAAAAGAGGGAAAAAAGAAGTAAATGAAGCAAGCGATGATCCATTCCAACGGTCTTCGCCTAGTCAGGTTAGTCTGTATACTTGGGGATGCTAGGCTAATCGGGCCGCACGAAAATGATCTCCAGAAAGAAAGGAAATTCAAATTCAAGGACTGTAAAGAAAAGGGGGAAAGATTCATGGGGAAAAAATAAAATGGTAAAAATAAAAATAAGAAGAAACTCCGGGGTGTGAGGTTGTGGACTTGGGCGCTCCTTATATAAAGCTCGGGCTAGCGTCTGTTAATCATGACGCCCAATCCTCGTTCATGAAGGGAAATGGGGGGAAAATCCGAACAAAAACCCTCCTTTGACAAAAAACATTTCGAGCAATCCTCTCAAATGCACCAGCAAAGACGCAGAGGCCAAGACTGGGTTTCCCCCTCCACCCAGTGGCAAGGATCCGACTCGATCCGCATGGGAAAAATCATGGTCTCTTGTACCTGTCCCACCTAGCCGCGGGCCTGCTCCACTCTCATGATTGGGTCCGGGCTCAATGGCAGAGCTAGAAAAGGCTAGGAAAAGGTGAAAAATAGCCAAATTAGCTAGCACTTCGACTTTCAAATGATCTCTTGTTCCGAGGAATCTATCAGCTGGATCTGCATCGCCCGCTACAAATCGTAAAACGTAGTCCCGCCTTATTGGCCATGCCACGAACTTGGCTTGTACAATCTGACCACCTGAGCACCGATCACCCTGAAACATGTCATGAATACAGGAAATTCCGAAAGGCTGATTTGGGGCACAGGCCATCGTGACTTCCAAAGTTCTTCAAGGACCCGCTGTTAATATCATGACTCGGCCCCGGGGGTAAATGTGTTTCTTTCACTATGGCCCTGACGTGTGATAGCCAGCCTGTAGTACGACCATATGGGACACTACAATATATACTAAGTAGTAAGCCTTGGGGCTGAAGCGCAGTACCTACCTAGTAGTAGTAGTAGTAGTAGTAGCAGTAGTAGTAGTAGTAGTAGTAGTAGTAGTCTGCAAATATATTGTAGAGAACCTGGAACATTTGTCTAAAAGAAGCTTGGAGATAAAATAAATCTTTGACAATAAGATTTCTTTCCCATTGGAATATTTATTTAGGAGGCCTTTAAAAAAAAAAAAAAAAAAAAAAGAGTCACTTTCTAAGCTCCCGAGGTCGTGTTGAATAAACCCTGGAGGTATACATATACTGAGATCCATCGACGTAATCCGCAGCCCAATTGAACCTTGGAACTGCACATCTCAATTTCACGTAAAAAAGTAGTTGAAATGTCCTCTATTAAAAGATAACTCATGACAGAATACATATGTATCCCAAAAAGAAATAGAATATACACATACGCCACTTAAAACCAAAAAGATCTGGTTCAAACATTGGACATTCCACTCTGTTCGATCCGAGGAGAATCACGTGACCATACCGTAAGCTCCCAATAGCCCGATTGATCGAGCTCCAAGACACATCACATCCCCGAACTCCTCATCGCGCATTCATAACGTCCACGAAACCACATCCAATCATCATTTCTATTTATTCACACCATTTTAAATTGCCTAGGAACCACCTTTAAAAAATCTCACCATGGGAGACGTCGCCGTGGAAAACCCGGCAAATAGCGTCACGCCTCTCCCCAAGCCGGCCCTGGACGCCCTTGGAGCCTTGGACTCCTTGGAGGGAACAGGCGCTGATGGAAATGATGAATACGCTACTCTGAAGCGATTACAGAGACATCTAGAGTATGCTAGGCTCTTCTGAACCCATAGCCAAGCTTGGACTAATCGCCTCCCCAGATATATTCAACTGCAGGAGGAATACATCAAGGATGAGCAGAGGTATGCTCCTATCATCTTCATTGGAGACTTATAGGACGAGCAGATTTCTAACCCCTTTGGATGATTCTAGGAGCCTGAAGAGGGAGCTTGTTCGGGCACAGGAGGAGATCAAACGGATACAGAGTGTGCCACTGGTGATCGGACAATTCATGGAAGCTATCGACCAGAAGTATGTCAGGCTGTATTCGGAGCTCATTTGACGAGATTTTGATCGCTAACGGGCATCTTTTAGCACGGGTATCGTACAGAGCTCAACCGGGTCCAATTACGTCGTTCGTATCCTGTCCACACTCGACCGCGAGAAGCTGAAGCCATCATCCTCGGTCGCCCTCCACCGACACTCCAATGCGTTGGTTGATATTCTCCCCCCAGAGGCCGACTCCTCAATTGCCATGCTTGGTGAGAATGAGAAGCCTGATGTGACATACGCCGATGTTGGTGGTTTGGACATGCAGAAGCAGGAGATCCGGGAAGCTGTCGAGCTGCCGTTGACGCACTTCGATCTTTACAAACAAATTGGTGGGTCTTAAAACATTCGTTACACATATCACAACCGCCATGCTAATTTCATGCAGGTATTGACCCTCCCCGTGGTGTCTTGCTCTACGGCCCTCCCGGTACCGGTAAGACCATGCTTGTCAAAGCAGTGGCGAACAGCACAACCGCCAGCTTCATCCGTGTGAACGGATCAGAATTCGTACAAAAGTACCTGGGAGAAGGTCCTCGTATGGTCCGCGATGTTTTCCGAATGGCGCGCGAGAACTCTCCCGCCATCATTTTCATTGATGAAATCGATGCTATCGCTACCAAACGTTTCGACGCCCAGACCGGCGCTGACCGTGAAGTCCAACGTATTCTGCTCGAGTTGCTGAACCAAATGGACGGTTTCGAGCAGAGCAGCAATGTCAAGGTTATCATGGCCACCAATCGAGCTGACACTCTGGATCCCGCTTTGCTGCGTCCAGGTCGTCTCGATCGTAAGATCGAGTTTCCTAACCTGCGTGACCGACGTGAACGCCGACTAATTTTCTCTACTATTGCGTCGAAAATGTCTCTGTCCCCGGAGGTGGATCTGGATTCCTTGATTGTACGCAACGAACCCTTGTCAGGTGCCGTGATTGCAGCTATCATGCAAGAGGCCGGTCTTCGAGCGGTTCGCAAGAACCGGTACAACATCATCCAGTCCGACCTTGAGGATGCTTATTCCGCCCAGGTGAAGAGTGGCCACGATGACGATCGGTATGTTCCACCTCTACTTTGTCTTCTATACTATTGGGTTCGTGCAACTAATGAATATACAGACCTGACTTCTACCGATAAATGGGATGGTGTGTTGGGTACGCTCGGTATGGTGGGGTATGGGTGCATGGTGGAATGTTGCCTTTCCCCTCTTTTTTGTTGTATTATCAATAATCCGTGACACTTGGGAATCCATAGATGATCTATTTCATTGTATCTTGTAAGTGCATGGCTGCCCCTTTGAGGAAATGCTACATAGGAAAACCTGTATTCCCTTTTAAACGCCTATACATACGTGTAGTAGATTCATGTATTTGGGAGATCCGGGGGACTGTACAACGAATAGTCAGGGTCTGGGCCAAAAGATAGCGGCGGTGGGACTCCCGCTCCCAAGGTAGGACCAAAGAACCTCGGGACCTCAAATACCGGCCACCTGGGCAGAAGTAACATTCAATACTGGTACCAGAGTAACAAGGCTTTGGACAAAGGATTTGATTTGTGATTGCCTGGCGATCTATGCAAAAGGTCTAAAAATCAAGGATTAGACACCCCTTGCCACCTCATCGCTGCTGCCAGGTACCAGTTCGCTCTGACCCCTCTCTAGTTAGCGCCATGCTAGGCACCCAACCCCCTCCCGGATACGGACTATACGCAGACAACTCCGCCAGAATTAATGCTTTGAAAATGACTATGGAGAGATAGATTTGTAGTGCCTATATAATAATAGTTTGAAGTTTTATTTTCTTCTTTCAACGTGACTTGTTGGATATATGATCTATCAAGCGTAGGATGTCCAAAAAAACGGAAGCAGAATACGCTGGGGGTGTAACCCATACCGGACCCAGCTGATTCCGGGAGATGACGCACTCCCGTCACGTTATGCCGATCTCCGTCTCCAGTCACTCCGCCCCCAGCTCCCTCTTATCTTCCTCATCACCTCTCTCCGTTCATCATCATCTACACGCTTTATCCATCATGAAGTCTTTTGCCCTCTTGACAGCCTCTGCGCTGCTGGGCAGTGCCTCTGCGGAGGTTCACAAGCTCAAGCTTAACAAGGTCCCTCTCAGCGAGCAGCTGGTAAGCATCAATCAATCAATACCGCTTTAGGCGACATCCCCAGCTGATTAGCTATCTCAGGCAACCCACAACATCGACGCTCATGTCCACAGCTTGGGCCAGAAGTATATGGGCATCCGTCCTGAGCGACACGAGGAGATGTTCCAGGATACCGGCTTCAAGCCCAATGCTGGCCATGATGTCCTGGTTGACAACTTCTTGAACGCCCAGTGTAAGCTATCCTTTGCTTATCCGTTACCATTCATACACCCCGGATCATATAAATACTGACTCTTTGTCTACTTTAAGACTTCTCTGAGGTTACCATCGGAACTCCTCCCCAGACTTTCAAGGTTGTCCTTGACACTGGTAGTTCCAACCTGTGGGTTCCATCATCAGGGTGCAACTCCATCGCTTGTTTCCTCCACAGCACGTACGATTCATCTTCGTCCAGCACATACGAGAAGAATGGTACCGATTTCGAAATTCGGTATGGTTCTGGCAGCCTGAGTGGTTTTGTTTCTCAGGATACGCTCCAGATTGGCGACCTGAAGGTCAAGAACCAGGACTTTGCCGAAGCAATCAGCGAGCCCGGCCTGGCCTTTGCTTTTGGCCGGTTTGATGGTATCCTAGGTCTGGGATACGACACCATCTCAGTCAACAAGATGGTTCCTCCTTTCTACAATATGCTCAACCAGGGTCTGCTGGATGAGCCCCTTTTCGCCTTCTACCTTGGCGATTCCACCAAGGAGGGAGACGACTCTGAGGTCACCTTCGGTGGTGTGGACAAGAGCCACTACACCGGCGAGATCACTACCATTCCTCTGCGCCGCAAGGCCTACTGGGAGGTCGAACTCAACGCCATTAAGCTTGGCGAGGAATCTGCCGAGCTTGACAACACTGGTGTCATCCTTGACACTGGTACTTCTCTCATTGCTCTGCCCTCTACTCTCGCTGAGCTCCTGAACAAGCAGATCGGAGCTACCAAGGGCTTCACTGGCCAGTACAGCGTCGAGTGTGACAAGCGTGATTCTTTGCCCGACCTCACCTTCACCCTGAGCGGCCATGACTTCACCATCACTCCCTTCGACTACATCCTGGAGGTCTCAGGCTCTTGCATTAGTACCTTCATGGGTATGGATATGCCTGAGCCCGTCGGTCCTTTGGCCATCCTGGGTGATGCTTTCCTGCGCAAGTACTACAGCATCTATGACCTCGGCAACAACTCCGTTGGTCTTGCTAAGGCTAAATAAGTCACTAATCCAATAAATGACTTTGTTCAGTGGTAGCTTTCGATGAACCTAAAGCCAGGAATCCGGGAATGTCTCGTATATACAGTTTTGTATATGCGGCTTTCATTTGGAGGGTAAAGTGTCGGGTCAAACCGTACTCTCCAATTCACCAATACAAGCATAAACCAAACCAATATTGAGTTGATTTGATCGTTCTTATTGTCTTATTTTCGGGCTTTCTTTTTTGTTTTCTATTCTTGATCAGCATGGCTTCCACTCCTACGCTTGACCATCGATGAATACTGTCTGCGCAATCTGTCCTCCTGATGCTGTATGACTTTTACTTTACATCTCTCGTTCATATTGCTTGATATTGATCTGCCCTGCTTCCTTGTTATGTAAACTTGTTGTCAACGTAATATAATGGCTTCACCTATTGCACGTCTAATGTATCTGGTATATTCCAAACGATCGATTATAATAGCTCCAGTTTCCGGTCGAAGCTAACATTTCCCGATTTTAATATAGCTAGGTAGTGGCTGGCCCGTAACTGCAGCAAAGCCGTTCAGTGACAAGCGGACGGCCAATCATAGCTGGTAATCTGGGCCGAGGAGGTTGCTCTAAGTATGGGGTGGGGGCAACCAACTAATCCTAGTTTACAAACCTTCATTAGGATAGTATATTGGAATGAAAACATAATCTGATCCGAACTCTTGAGAAAATCAAAACTGTCATCCGAAATCCACAATATGAACTCTGGGCCCATACTACAGTATGTAGATGGTATGTTCCTCGGAGGCGGTGGACAAAAGGTTGACATAAGCGGAGCTCTTCAAGTTCAAAGCAGTCCCCGCACCCCAGAGCTTGCCCTTCTCCGATCGCAAGCATTCTTCTCACCTTTAAAAACCCGATCCCTGACACCCACCGTCAGTTCCTGGCGCCTATTCTATTTTTGCCACCCACCGCCAGATTGAGTGAGGCGCACACCGTTTCCCTTTCATCCGTTTCGTGTGGCGACTTTCCATTCACAAGCTTTCTACCCTCGCGCGTTTCACCTTTAAGCACTTACCCTTCCCAACAGGCTGAAAGACCAAGGAAAAAGACTATCGTCTTGTCTTTTTCTTCCATCCTCGAATACTCCTCCCGAACCACGAACCAAGAACATACCTACCACGCGTCGCGTGTCGGTGATGGCTTCATAACTTGAAGCGCACGCGATCATATCCACGTCACGCCACGTCTAATTCAATTCCGCTTGCGCTTTCTCTGCGCTGTCAAAGCTACGAACTAGAAGTGGTAGATACTGTCCCGGGGATACTGGGCTTGTTGAGTCATTGACCAGTACCCTGTGGATTTCGTCGCCTGGGAGTGCGTTGGAAGCAAATATGCTTCTCCGTCTGCCGTACAGCTTGCACTACCCGATAACAATCACGTCGTTGCTTAAAAGCGCGGGTGATGAGGTTAAAAAGGATGAGGCGTTGTTTCGGTATAACTACAAGACTAAGGTTGAAGAAATAAACATATGGGGCGAGACGGAATGGAAGGAACGGAATTTCCCTACTCGTTTTGAGTCGACCGTTGATGGTCAGGTTGAGGAGTGGAAGATTTGCGAAGGAGATATTATTGATGGACCGTGAGCTCTCTTTTCACGACGTGCTGGTTCAGCCAATTAATGATTTGTTTAGGATGGATGTTGTAGAAATCGCCGAGCCTTGTGCTCACGAGGTTCAATATGGTGGAATGTGTGCTGAGTGTGGAAAGGACATGACTGAGTGTGTATATCCTTTGTTGTTCACTGAAAAAAAAAAGACGTTAATATGCTAACCGATGACCTTTTTATTTCGCGGATAGAGCATCCTACAATACCGAAATGATGGACTCCATGCGCGCTCCGATTCAGATGTCCCATGACAATACCGCCTTGACTGTCAGTGAGAAGGAGGCTAATCGTGTTGAAGAAGATGCCAAGCGTCGTCTTTTGGCATCCAAGCGTCTCTCGCTTGTAGTAGATCTTGATCAGACCATCATCCATGCCACCGTAGATCCTACCGTTGGAGAATGGAAAGAGGACAAGGATAACCCCAACTACGAAGCACTAAGGGATGTCAGGCAATTCAGATTGATCGACGACGGACCGGGAATGCGCGGCTGTTGGTACTACATCAAACTCCGGCCCGGACTGGAAGATTTCCTGCAGAATATCGCAGAGCTGTATGAATTGCATATCTACACCATGGGCACTCGTGCATATGCACAAAACATTGCAGATATCATTGATCCGACACGCAAGCTTTTCGGAGATCGAATTCTAAGTCGCGATGAAAGTGGAAGCTTGACAGCCAAAAACCTCCACCGTCTATTCCCAACTGACACAAAAATGGTTGTCATCATTGATGATCGCGGTGATGTGTGGAGTTGGAACAAAAACCTCATAAAAGTTTCTCCTTATGATTTCTTTGTGGGGATCGGAGACATTAACTCCAGTTTCTTGCCGCAGAAGCAGGATATTGGTGAAACGAATAATAAGGCGGTCGCCAAGTCCCCGAAGCCTGAAACGAAGGAAGATCATGCCAACGGAGCAGTTGACAAACCGACTGGAGAAGGTGATGTTTCCGCATTAGCACAACTTGTCACGATGGGCGGTGGCGATGATCCAAGATTGCGGGCAGAACAGACCAACGCCCAGGAGGAAACTATCTTGCACCAAGTCGAAGATCGCCCACTGCTACAAAAACAAAAAGAATTAGATGCAGAAGATGACGGCTCAGCTGAGAGCCACGAGTCCACTTCTAGTATTGAAGAACCCCAAGAAAACAAACACCGACACCACCTACTTGAAGATCATGATCGAGAGCTCTTCCAACTACAAGAACGACTGGAGCAAGTGCACGCCAAATTCTTCGATGAATACGACAGAACACGTACTAGTGGTCTTGGGGGCCGTGTGGCAGCTCTGAGGGGGGAGAGAGCGCCCTTGAAAGACAAGGACGTTGACTTAAAGCTGGTCCCTGATGTCAAGGATATCATGCCCAAAATAAAATCTCGGATTCTCGGGGGAATTGTCGTTGTTTTTTCTGGCGTTCTTCCTCTGGGGACAGATACCAAGAATGCTGATATCTCTCGTTGGGCGATGAGCTTTGGCATTGTCATTTCGTCAAGAATAAACGGCCGGACGACTCATCTCGTAGCTGGCCGAAACCGAACTGCTAAGGTGCGCGAAGCTACACGATGGCCCGACGTCAAGATCGTCACAACGCAGTGGCTTCTAGACTCCTTAGTAAGTTGGAGGCATCTAGATGAAGAGCCTTACCTACTTCCCGTTCATCCAGACGACCGTGGTGAGCCCCTTTCGCCCAAGTCACGAGAACTCGCCGACAGCTCCTGGTTGTCGTCTTCAGACGAGGCGACAGGCTCCATGTTCACCGAAGACGAAGGCAATCCCGATTCAGAAGACATTTTTAGAGAGACGGGGCTGGATGACCATTCGCCTGTCGGATATGACGAAAACGAACAGGCAGCTGTACATGACGAACTTAGGGATTTCCTCGGCAGTGATGACGAGAGCGAGAGCGACAACGATGCGGGGGGAGATGACTCGGCCGCAGCGAGTAAGAAACGGAAACGCGGCGAAGGAGCAGATGTAGGCACCGATGACGAGTCTACCGAGGATGAGGATGATGAAGACAAACAAGGCTCTCGGCTCTCGCAACGGATCAAGCGTTCATACGAGCGAAGCACTGGCCTTCGAGAAGTCGCGAGTGTTGCAACAACCGAGAACAACGGATTACCTTCCAGAGAACGGGCGGAGCAGGAGCAAGACATCGACAAAGCAGCTGCCAGTAACGCTGGCTCTGATGACGGGCATCCCGAGAACCCAGATGATGACGAAGATGATCTGGAACGAGAGATGCTTGCTGCATTTGAGAATGACGAGGACGAGGCTGGAGACGAGGACATTGTTGATGAGAATGAATGATCTTCTCTGTATGTCTCTCGTCCTCCTCTATCATTGTCTTCCTACCATTTTGTTCAATCTACATTCTACTCTTCGATTCGACTGTGTTTTCTTTTCTTTGTTCCATCTCCAGATTTCAAATGCAGTGGCAATGCGCCTCTGGCATAGCGATGGCGTTTATGTTGATCTTCTCTGTCTTCTTTGATGCATATTCTGTGGGATAGCCTCAGTGTTTATCTATCTACTTGTTCAAGTTATATGTGGATAGAATCAGAACCCTGGCGGCCGTTTAACACAGGGCATGTTCTCGTTGAGGCTTTTTCCCCGCCCATGTACAGTCTTTCAAAAGAATAAAAATCCAGAAATCGATCATGACTTTGAGACTTTGAATCACTTTAGCCTTTGCGTACATATGTAGATTAAAGTCGTATATGCAGCATTAAAACCAATGGATTTCGTGTCCCTCATATTCAAAGACTATTTTAGATATATCGCTGAAGGTTCATAATGCTCATAAAAACGCCAGCTCAATGCAAAAATATGGTATCACAATGAAAAAAGAAAATTTCAAGAAATAAGACCAAGAAGAAAAGAAGAAAAGAAGAAAAAAACAAATCCTAAACTTATTCTCAAGAATTCAAAAAGGTAAGTAAATCAAGTCAAGTCAAGTCAAGTCAAGTCAAATCAAGTCAAATCAAGTCAAATCAAATGAAATCAAATGAAATAAATCAATGATAATAATTCCGATGAACCTGCCAGGACATCACCATCATCCAAATATAAAAGATGACATTGACAAGCTCAAATGCAAACGCCGTTTTCCAGCAATTACCTATCAACACGAATCAAATCAGTATATTATCCTTTCTTTTCAAATGGCTAGCCACATAAGACTCACAAATAGTTATCTGCGTTAACCAGGCTAACGTATTGATATTATTCCCCCTCGACTTATCATTGACCACATAATTCTGGCAATTGCTGTTTATGTTCCCCACCACGCCGTAGAGTTGTAAAGATGTTTCAATCAGACCTGTTAAGAACAGGACGAAGAGGATGAAGCTGCCCAGTATTAGGATGCCGGGTAAGAGAAGGCGGCGGGTGATTAGGCCTAGGACGACGAAGATGAAGGTTACTGCTAGAGCGCTGGTTGTCACCATGAATGGGAAGAGCCTGTGAGAAGTTACTTAGTTAGTATGTAAAGTGTAAAGTGGAGGTTAGGATTGAGGTTGGAGGTGGAGTTCCCGAGGAATGCGGATAGGATATGATAGATCGATAAGATGGAAGTTTGATGGACTTACCATGGTGTGCCGAGGTGCATTGTTGATTGTATTACCATGAACCAGGAGAAGATACCGAGACATGTTGCTGAGCCTGCTAGGACGACGATGAGCCAGATGTTGAGCTGGATCTCGGGCCAGTGATAGCTTAGGCGTTTTTGCATGATAGGCATGATGGGCTGTAGAGTGATGGGTGTTTCGGTATTTCGGTGGTCGGATCAGGTATGAATGAAGGGGTTTCGGTCTTGGTCTTTGTAGTCGAGTGCGCTCGGCGAGTTATTATTGTTGTTGCTTTGTTGATGTTTTGATGGAGGTGATTTCGAGTATGAAGAGATGAGATGCGACGAGATGCGATTGCGATTGCGATATATATGATTCAACGAGAGTGATGCAGTATGCCCGATTCAATTAGGACGTTTCTGGCTTCAAACAGGGCTGCGAAGTTTGTAAACCCAATGGCGCAAAGCGCAAGCCTGTGGAACGGGGTTGGGTTTGGTTTGGATCTGGGGAAAACGCGATAAGGGCAGCGCATCGGGCGCCGAAAGGCGCAACGTCAAGGTGAGATCTTGACTTGTCGATGACAGTATATATTGTCGGAAATAAAAGACAAGAGACTTGGCAGCGTAACTGGAATGGAAAGAGTGAGAAAAAGTGAGAAAGAAAGAAAGATTTAGAGGAGGCGGGGGAATCGGGCTGATCAGCGGAAATTAAGGTGGCAGGGGATTTTGTATACGCGTGGTGGAACCCGCTCTCTACTCCGGGACTATACCCGTGGGTATACTATGTAGTACAATAAGGTGAATGTCATCAAAATCTTTTATTATATTCTCAAAGACTCTTTTCTAAATCTCATGATGGTCATCTAAAAAACAAAAGAAAATCGCGAAAAGATAAACTAGTATCATATTACAAGAGGGTATCGCCCAGTGCACTGCGGACCAACGAGCATCCCGCGCGAATAGTCTCCGCGGCACCGGCTGTTTCTTGTAGGTTGGGGTTAACCTCTACCAGGTCCATAGCGACCAGGTTACCTGTCTCATGCACGGCCTCGCAGATAAAATCACCTTCACGAAGAGTGAGACCACCGCGAACTGGAGTACCGGTGCTAGGAGCCCACTGGGGGTCCAGCGCATCGACATCAAAGGATAGATGAATAGGAGTATCGTTTCCAATGTATGCGAGAGCCATCTCGACAACGCGACCAATGCCATGGCTAATAAAGACAAAAAAGTTAGTTATATAGTTCTCGGACGTAATAGCGAGTCAAAGTATCAAGGAAAACATACCGGTCGATATCGTGCATGCTGAATGCCTTAATTCCATTATCACGCAAGATTTTCTTCTCGCCTCGATCCACATCCCGAAGACCAATGTACACCAGCTTCCGAGTGCTGACAATGTGCTCATCCTTCAACCAGCCGAATATATCGGGCTTATCTTCCTTCGCCAACCGAGTCAGGAACGCCATAGGCATACCGTGGATGTTACCACTAGGGCTCATCTCAGGAATATTGATATCGGCATGGGCGTCAACCCAAATGACCGCCATCTCACGACCCAAACGCTCACGGATTGCCTTCGCGGTACCGGAAACCGTACCAATAGCGATGGAGTGGTCGCCGCCCAGAGTAAGGACGAACTTGCCATCCTTGGCGTAGTTGTACACCTGGGAGCTTAGTCGCTCGGTAACGGCGCTGACAGCACGGGGCTTCTTCATGTTTCGGTGAGGGGGATCTTGGTCCTCGGATGGAATATCTTTCTCGTAGTAGTGGACGGTGTTATCGTGGTGGATGTCATATTCGAGGTCCTCGCTCAGTTGGGTGAGGAGGCCGGATTCGATCAGGGCCATTGGGGCGGCTTCGACGCCCTTTTTCATCTGTTATGTGATTTTTTAGCATTCTGGTATATTGGAATCGTCTCATGTCCAAGGTCAAGTTTCCATACCTGTCCGCCATTGAACCCGACAGCTACCACACCGAGCTGGTTGGGGTGGGACAAGAAGCGCGAGGCGATGGTGGATGGTTGCGTCATCGTGCGTGTGGGATATGTAGGTTGTTGAAGGTTAAATGGAAGAACTGCAGTAAATTCTAATGGTAATGCGCAGCGATTTCCAATAGTTTCAAGCAGTTTAAGGAACCAATGTATGGAGGTTGAAGACAGATGGACTCCAGATCTAAGTGATCTGCGATAAGATAGGCGAAAAAAAAGTGGATCGGATCAAGATTGAAAGAGGGTCACAAAGACAAAGGATCAAAGTAAACTTGAGGATATCAGGATAGAAAAGGGGATTTTCAAGAGGAATTCAAGCCAAATTTATATCTTGACTGATAAATGACCTAAACCCCCTTTTTTAACCCGGTCTTGGATCGTTCCGGCTTGTGAGTAGCAACCATCGCTAAAACCTGCACTTAACGATCATGACGCTCCGCCGGGTGCTCCATCGCTTCCGTTAAGTACAGGTTGAGGAGAGCCGCCCCGTTTCGGCCACCCAGAGGCCCCGAATCGTCCCACCGTGTTGCCATTTGGTATTTTAGTGAGGGGAAAGGCCCGAGGGATGTCGTAATTTCATCTGCGAGTTCCTTTTTGCACGAATAATGGAGTTGTGGGTTGCGTCTGGGGCGGCAAGGGAGGGTTTCTAACAACAAAGTCGCTCGAATGCTTACTGCTGATCGAGTTTAATCAGGTTTGAAGTTATCTGAAGGAAAGTAAAAAGAAAGAAAAAAGCGTGCAATGGAAATATAGAGATTAGAAATACACAAGGGTATCATTGGTGGCTAAAAGTTGAAACTAAGATAGTACATGCATCGAGACTAAAATCATACAGTATTTGCTTCTTCGCTCAGGATTAGTTCACGGAGAACCTCCTCCGCCCTGGGCGCTTCAACACGGCCCTTCTCGCCCGTGCGCATCATCTGCCCCACGAACCAACCGAGTTTCCCCAGTTGATTTTTGCTACGGATCTGTTCAACCATCTTCGGGTTCTGAGCAATGGCGGATTTCGCCAAGGTCAGGTACTCCTCGCGCGATAAGGGCCGAAGCAGAAGATTATCTTCTTCTAATAGTTGGGGTAATGGCCGAAGATCTCCTTCGAAAATCATCGCTAGTACCTGCTTCGCCGTGGGTCCAGTAATCTTCTTCATTTGCAGATGATTGACCAGCTCAGCGAGAGACCGGGCCGGGACAATCTCCGCATCCCAGAACCGGTCTGCTTTAGTCAAGAGACCACCTAATTCATGGAGTACCCAGTTTCCAGCCATTCGCGCGAGAACGACCTGTGAGGATTTATCCAGATCGCCGTGTAATACACAGAGAATGTCTACGACATCTTGGTAATACTCGAGACGAGCACCGTCATCCAACTCGATCAAGGGTTTGGCGTCCTCAATTGAGAGGCCATAGTCGGGGCCCGTCAGTTGCACAAGTAATGCGTCAGGAGAAGTAGGCAGGGTTTCCTGAAGGTGAGCGATCACATCCTCACCAATAACTAGTGGAGGAACGTCAGGATCAGGCATGTAGCGGTAGTCGACGGCACCCTCTTTGCCTCGGAGAAGGCGAGTTTCAGTGCTACCAATGGTCCATCCTCGCGTCTCACCCTCGACAACACCGCCGCTTTCCAGTAGTCTGATCTGGCGGTTTTTCTCGGCAATGATAGCATCCTCTATCGCCTTGAAACTGCTCAAGTTTTTGATCTCAGTGCGCTGGCCTAGCCCAGAAATGCCGTCATACTGGCAGTGTCCTGGTCCCTCGCCGCGGCGCCGTATCGACACATTAACATCGGCACGCAGACCACCAAGCTCCATTCCAGTTGTGACAGCCCCGCATGCTTGCAGAATCGATTGTAGCTTTCGGACACAGGCTGCAGCGGTCGCAGGGGTATGGATCTGCGGCATGGTAATAATCTCAATAAGTGGGTGAGATACACGGTTGAAATCGATGAGCTGAGTCGAGGGAGGGTATTCCTGGGATTTGGCGGTATCCTGTTCCAATTGGACCTGCTTGATATCTATGCGGACCCGTTCACCATCCTCAGGCGCGATACCGTCGTAGTCATTTAAATCGACGTGGCCATTTCGTGCGAAGGGTTCTACGTAGTATTAGCCTTGGCTGGCAAGGACCGATCGAGGATAAAGAAACTGACCGTAGTATTGAGTGATCTGATACCCCGCCGGCTGGTCTTGGTAGAAATAATGTTTCCGATCAAACCGGCTGACACGTTGGACTTCACAGTTCAAGGCGATCGCAGCACGGAGGGCTGGGAGGAGAGTAGCTGCTTGGAATTCCTGCGCGGTGTAAGTCCATGCCCATATTGTAGGTTATCTGGTCAACACGAACTGGTTGACTACCTGGGAATGCCAGGTCGAACAAGGCGACATTTGAATTGGGGGCATCGCTTGAAGATGTAGCCGCTCCTAATGAGAGGAAGTATCACGCGTCAGAAAAGAACTTCCAAGGGTCCAAGGGTACCCGTTATGCGCATTGAAGAACATACTAGAGAATAATTTTGCAGCCGTATCCAATTGGGCATGGATTTCCACCCCAACTGTAAGCTCCCATGTCTGTCTTGATGCCTCCTCGTTCTCTTTGCGTTGTTTTTTCTGGGATTTCAGACTCTTGGCTTCTTGTTTGAGTTGTTTGCGGAGAGGGATGCGGTCACTTGTAGCGTGGAGATTGCGGAGGGAGGATAAATTGGTTGGATGGATGAGTAACGGTCTTAATGGATGGTTTAGTCGACCGAGGCAGCGACGTGCGCCACTGTTGAGCCATGGCCGGAGCATGGAGGCGCGTTGCAGAGGGTGAAGTCGGAGAAGAAGCGGAATGGACGGGATTGACTTGGCGATCTGCCGATCGCACTAGAGTCATAATGAATCACACTATTTGAACTTTGAAGGATTTAGTACGACAGTAAGATGGTAGATCGAAGGAAGTATCACATCATAGCACATATTAGGAGTATTCACATGTTTTTGTATTATTTTTATTTATGTAAAATAAGGAGAGAGTGTGTATATAGCCATTATGTAGTGCGTAGTCCGGTATTAGTAGTGGGACATAGTAACCTAACCGCCCATGGATCCTTCAATAGAGTGTACTACACTTCACCCCCTCCAAAACAATGCAATGGTTCTATGTATAGCACCCCCCCCCTCTTCACAGCTGCATGAACAACCATTACAACCATGCACCGAGAATGACGAGAATGATGGGAATGATGGCAGTCGACTAGTCACATCCCCCTCAATCCTTCGGTACCCAAAAATCGGGGCGAATGTGTGCCAGACCGCCAGATGGTCCAGACGCAAGGAGATGATCGACAAGCGACTCGCCAACACATTGTCCCCAATGACTTAACTATGTTCAGGCACGCATGCATCGTTCCTCGGATCGGAAAGGAATGACGGTTGATTTGTTCCTATTCAAGTCCGGGCCCACAGGGCTATTGAATAACGGGTGTCCCCATCTTTCAAACTACTGACGCTTTTTTCTTTCTTTCGTGTACTGGCGCTTTGTTCGTTGAAACCTTGTGCTCCGTACCACACCCAGAAGGAAAACAACACTATCTTACACTATTTAAAACAAAAAGGATATTAAAGGATAGCACCTGTGTGATTCCGCATTACGATCGGCAGGGATTGCGAGGAACCTCCTTGCTGACCTTCCGTCATTGGCTCCCGATCTGAAGCCCCCGGCGCTTCTAAATCTGCTTCAGATTGACGGAGATTCCCTGTGCGACGAATTACAACACTCCATTTCCAAGAAGATTACCGCCGTGGTTTCGTTTTAGTCTCTAGGTGACGCCGAACTCGTTTCTAATCTGGGGTTGCGAAAAAAAAAAGGGAACCAAGCTGACGTGCAGCACTCTCTTCGCTCTTTATTTAATTAGAGCAGGACTCGACTCCCAAATCTGTCCTGGGTCATACATACATGAAGAATGTCAAGAGGGGACCTGGCGTGGTGAGACTTGAGACATCATCTGGACTATCACGCTCCCTCTTACCATTTTCTACTTTCCTTTTTTCCCTGTCGCCCTATTTGATCTTTTCTTTTCCTTCTTAAACCTTGTTTTCGTCTTGTCCAGACCCGACCCCTAGATTCCGCGGCTTGACGTCGTGATCTGATCGGAATTCAACCCCTCCCTTGCCATGCCTCGCGGCCCGATAGTGACGCTCTTGAACCCATTACCATTACAACCAAACATTTATGCCATTCAATCACTGTTATTACGGGCATGGCCTAAAAAACACTGATTCAATCATTCTTCAATTAATAAACAAACGATACTTGCCGATTATCGCCGATCATCATGCCACTCAATAGTATGCGAACTAGGAAGCCAACAAAGAAGGATGGGAGGAAGAGAACATCATCGACGGTTTCAACTGCAACAACAACATCAACACAGGCTGGCTCCGTGGAGAGCGTTAAAACCCCAGAGAAAGTTCAGACTTCTGGCCGGACCATTGGCTCTAAAAATGTCGTGAAGCCGCAGGCGGCCTCCGAGTCATCACCACAATCCGCAGAACCAACAAAGAAAGTCCCCAACGTATTCGAATTTCTCGAGGATAGCGACGTCTCGCCATCCTCATCGTCGGAATCCGAGTCTGAATCCGAGGACGAGGCTCCTGTTCCCGCCACTCGGACTGCTGTCACTAAGATCCAGTCACCTAAACCCCGTGCTAGCCCTGTACCGCATGCACTATTGGTATCGAAGGCTGGCACTTCTCCCAAACTATCGGGGTCATCTACTGGCGGAACGTCAAGAATCGCAAGTGACTCTCGGCCGCCACAGGCACCATCACCTCCATCCGTCCCTTCTGAAACCCAGTTAGTATCGCGCAAGCCATTGTCACCGCCAGCGCGAAAATCATCTGCTCCGAAGGACTATCCTAGCTCCACAGCAGGGTCTCCACCGCCGCCAGGCAAGCGTCAATTGCAAATTTCTCGACCGGAGAACTATTATAGAGATGCTGCCTCTATCCACCGGTCCCCACTGCCACCATCCCCTCCTAGTAGCCCGGAAGATAGTATCCACCGTGCATTGCAACGAAGAGATTCAACTGCTTCCCAAGCGACATCGGGATATGGTCTCGTGGCATCACATTTGACTCGTTCGCGTGGGGAAGACAAGGGAGCATTCCCTCCAATGTACAGACGCTTCGAGAGCTTAAACCATCGTGTTCTACTCCATCTCCAAGATGAGATTGCACAGATGGAAGAAGACCTCAATATCTTGGATGAATACGAAGAAATGCACCGTGCCGCCGCCGCCGAAAAAGACGGCAATAAGCCCGTACCTGCATCTCGCCGAGTAGATGCCCAGTCTCAATCTTTCTCATCGCTGCATTATCGGCGTATGGATCTGATGTCGGCTCTGATTCAAAAGACCGAACAATACAGTAAGCCACCTTCTCTAGTAAAAAACCAGAAACAGCCCTGACGAATCTTTCAGACAATGCACTCAGTGCATACAGTAAAGTCATTCAGACCCTACCCCGCGCCACAGAAGATGACATTCAGAATTACCGCTCTTGGATGAAAGAACACAATCCCATAGCTGCGGCTGAAACCCGCTTCCTGGACGACGGTGTCGACCTTGTATCTCTTACACCCCGCCTGGCAGCATCCGCCGCCGCCGCACCAGTATACATGGCTATAATCATAGCCTCTGCTGCTCTTTTACTACCGCTCCTTGCATTCAGCATGATTGCAGAATTCTCCGGCCGATTGGTCGTAGTAACAGTCGTTGCCGGTGCCACAGCCGCAATCGCAGCGAACTATTCCGCCGGCATTGATGCTCTTGTTGACTCAAGAGATGGCTGGAGATGTGCTACACTGTAAGACTAAGAGAACCGCAACACCTGCATCAATCTATCACTGTACCCAAGCTGACATGTTCCACAGATATTTCGGTTTCATGACCTTCGCCGCAATGTTCATTCCATAGAGAACAAGCGGTAATGAATGACGAATCCCCTAACTATTCATTTATGGATTGTGCTTTGTACTTGTCTTTTTCTTCTTCTTTTATTTTCCTTTGTCAGTTTCGGTTTCGTCTACTACATTATTGATCGCCAGAAGGGAACTAGCCGCCGGCCTCCAGCATGAACATTGACATGGCTGCGCATTTCACCAAAAGTTTTATACAGAGATGATTGCACATAAAAGCCCTTGATGACGTTCAAAATAAGAGGATTAGCTCAAAAGTTCTCGGACAGGTTGAAAGATTCAGGATAGTGGCGTTTGTATTTCTTTTGAATTGTTATAACAAATTACTACAACTGAATTATTGGTTGTTGATGGCATTGGAATTTGAGCTTGAGCTTGAGCATTGGGTTGGATGGGAGATACCTCACTTGTGATTTGGGAATGAGGTGTTATGAGGATTATAATGAGTTTTATACGTTGTTTTCACCTGTTGAAGTGTACCATTTATGAAAGATATGAAATAAATGCCGGGATTGAGATATAATACATACCTATGTATTCTTCTATTGATGCTTAGACCCCGTCGCCCTTAGAACCGAATTGGTGGATCAAATCCAAATTTGGCCCTGGGGCCGAGTCCATCCTTGTATGAACCCAATTTCTCGCCACTTCCAAGGTTAATTAGAAGGTTATTTTTAAGCTCATAGTTGGCTACGCTTGGGGCCGCCCCAGTAGTATTATATATAAGGTCATCTTTTGGGGGCTTTAAAGTGTTACGTAGTTTGTGCTTTAAGAATCGTACATAGTGGATAGCATAGGTACTGTCGAGTACCTATACGGGGTTTAAACATCATAGAATACATCAATTGTGATAAAAGCGAAAGCAATCTTCATCTCGTCTAAACGAACACTATAAACCGAACAAAGTGCAGACTGCCTCGCATCACCAGCCTGTTTCACCCATGCCGAACTCTTGTAAAATTGGAAACCATGCACAGACACGCGCCAATCGCTTATTATTCAACACAACACCACCGATACAAAAGAAAAGAAAAGAAACCACAAGACCTGGTACACCCCACGAAATATGATTGGAAAGGATCATTAAAAACACAATGGAGAATGTGAAAGGATGGAAATGGAAAAGACTCGAAGCCATTTTCGAGCAAAGAAGAAGAAAAAGTTGACCCAAAAAGTTCAGAAAGAGGAAGCCATATAGCTAAGAACAAGATAGGGACAAGAGAGAACTTTTCAATAATTTGAAACAAATTCGAACAACGACGAGCGAGGAATTGATTTTCTATGACTGAATGGGGGTCCCATTCTGTTTCCCTGGTGTCAAACTCCCTTCCTGTGATTGTCGAGCTTCATAGTGTGGTTGAGGTGTGGAGGGACTTTGTCGGGCTTGAGCTGCCAGGTGTGTTTTGTTTACAGCGCTCTGGTCTGCGGCACTTCTAGCATATGCCGCGGCGGCAGCGCTGTTCAAGTATCCCTGTGAGGGTGTCTGGGTAGCGTACTGCTGGTACCGTTGAGCGGAAGCTGAAGGTGCTGAAGCGGACGGGGTACGCCCTTGTGGTGTACCATATTGAGCGGGTTGACCAGGCCTTGGTGAGTAAGGCTGGGGTGTATACCCATTGGGTGTAGGTCGCTGAAATTGTGGTACATTGCTGGCCTGGTTGTACTGTGGGTTGGCCTGCGGAAATTGCGAACTGGATCCGGGACGTTGGGAAGGAGTGCTTGGTGGTCGACCCCCAGTATAACCAGGAGGAAACGAGCCGCCCGTTGATGGTTGTCGAGTTGGCTGCGGTGTTGGGAATCCACTCGGTGTTTGAGAGACACGGGCGTTTGCATTGAACGCACGCTGATTGTACGCAGAGTGGGGAGCTTGGTAGTTGGCAGGTCGGGCAGACGACGGTGTCGAGGCACGATTGGCAGCGTTGGTCTGGGCAGCGATGGCTGCCGCACGATCCTGTTGAAGGGAGTAGTCATCTTTTTCCATGGTGCCTTGCCAGTCGGGGTTGTCAATGATGATCTTTTGACTGATGTTTAATTCTGCTAGTTGGTCACCGTTGACCTTGGCGACAACGTATGGAGGAAGGTTGCTAATAATGGCAACAAGCTTGGACTTGAGGTCTTCATAAACAGCTCTCTCTTCATCTGACGGGGTTTCTGCATCGTTGATTTCTGGCGCAGGGCTTTCATTCGATTCGGAAATTTCATCATCTGAGGGCAGTGTAGTTCGGCGAATATTTTGATATGAAGCAAGTGTTTCAAGCAGGTTGGAAACCTCCGCAAGGACATCGTCGATCTCTCTTGATTCTGGTTCCGCTTTAGGTGTTTGCTCTGTTTGAGCAAGATATTCTGCATAGTCCTTCGGCTTCAGCGATTCGGCCACCTCATCAAGGAAGCTCTCATCCATTTTATCGATGGCTTCAACGTCCACTTCTCTTGAACTGTCCTCTAGTCCATTTTCTGGATATGGAAGAGAGAGAAGTGTACGTAAGCGCCTTGCTCCTCGCTGCCCCCACCAAACTAGATTCTTTGAGTCAGCCTGTATGACGGCATTGGAACTGTCGAAAGACGGAGCGAACGAGGAATAAACTCCTTGCAAAATAGCAGATTCATCATCGGTCCACAGCGCTGGATCCTCGTGTCTTGACACAAAGCCTGATTCTTCGTTATGCTTTTCAACACGAGACCAATATGACGATGAGGATGAAACACCGCCATATTGCAACCATTGCGTGGCTGGCAGCGTCGCAAAACTGTAGTTGTTGCTTTCGCCCGAGAAATTATTGACGTCTAGGACAAGATCAAATGGGTCGATCCAAGAGACTGCTGTGCTTCGGCGCCGTTTCCTGGGCTCAGCAGGCGGCAAACCAGACCGAGGAGCGAAGACGTCACCAAATGTCCTCTTGGGCTTATCTTCAGCGGACTCTAAATTATATGGAACTACCCGAGTAGTTGCGATGCCATTAGGCAGACCCCCCTCGCGAAGTTGCTCTTGTACCTCAACAACCTTCTCCGCACCAGACTCAGACTGCAGTGGCACTTGAACCGATTTTTGCAAACTAGAGAACAACTGTTTAGGTTGCGATTGGTTTCCACCAAACATAGTCAAAGCCTGTTTATCCTCACGAGCCCCTGAATTTGAAACGAGGGACAGTAGCTGCTCATCATCCTCATCTGGGTATTCGGCTTTGATGTCAGACTGATTGACAAAAGATTGCCCGACGAGAGTGTTCATATGCTTCTTGAAGGCTGCGATGAGATTGACCACCTCTGTTAAGGCGGAGCCTTCGGGCTTCGTTCCATTTGTCTGGTTCTGATTGCGCTCAATCACCGCAGCAGATGCTCGCTCGATGTCGGCCAAGAATTCCTGCAGAGTATTGTAGTGACTTGACTCGACTCGGGTCCGAATATTTGATGTATCTTGATCCCCCGAAGTTTTAGCTCGCTTAACCCGGGGTTTGGCTGTCGACGTGGGAAAGGGACATGATAGAAGCTGGAGTTCGGTGTCATGCCTATCAGCTGTCAGTAAACTCTGTGAAGACAATCATCCTCAAAAATGGGCAAGCCTACTTTAGCAAGAGGCCAACAAGGTTTCGTAGAGTCTCATGCAGGTTGCTTCTGTCATGCAATGTCGATGAAGTAGACTCAACCGCTGGTCTATCATCTTGGGTTGAACGCTTCCTCTTGGCTGGGGTCGCGGTCGCAGCAGACTCTATGTGAGACTCGCCGTTTGAGGGAGCCAAAGGCCTGGGATCTTCACTCTCGTCGGCGCTCATGGTGGAGGGTTCGTGGTTGGTGTCAAGTAGCTAGGGTTTCGTTGGACGCGGTCCCTTTCAATGCAGATGATCGCTAGGAGGATTCTGAAATGCTCGAAGAGAAGATCAGAAAGACGCGACCGAGGAGGTGATTATCAATGGGTCGTCGTGGTTGAAGGTATTATGTGATCTGGTTCGCGAATGGTGGTTCGAGTAACCTTGATGCGAGGCTCGCGACAGGATCAAGAAAGGATGAAATCGCGACGATAGAGGGAGAGGAGGAACAACACGTTAAGAGTCCAGATTTTGGGGTGGAAAAGCAAGATTGAAGGATGCAAAAAAATGAAGCGAGTATACACCTTAAGGTGTGCAATGGACTGGACCACCTCCTCAAGTGGTGAATTTCTTGAGCAGTGAATTTGTATGAGAATTGGGAAGACGAGGGCGATACCGTTTCGTGAGACTCAGAATGCGCGCTTGTCCGAAATGCGTCGATCGGTCACGTGAGGAGCCCGCTCCCCCATTTTCTGCCGGAAGCTTTGGCTTCAGGTACTTTTCTTTTTCTTGTTTAGTTGGTCAATGTTTTCTTGGGAAACCTCCAGGAAAAGAATATTGTAACACCTGACTGGAGTGCGTGCTCTGGTGAAGGTGTTTCTATGATCACATTCATGGATGTCATCGGCTCTCAATCATCTTCGAGGCCTTTCGGGGATATCCTCTTTAAGAGCCGCGCATCCTCGGACTTTTAAGTGGTACAAGGTATGCTTGAAAAAGGTTGCTTGAAGAGGCTGGGAGTCTTTTGCTAACTTAATTGTTCTATTAGAATTGGAATTTTGGCGATATTATACGCCCTACGCATCACTGCCGCGACCTGCTGCGAGATGCCTCTGGAGACAACCGCCGCTTATTCCACACAAATGGTCCCTCTCGTGGGCTCGACTCCCGCGTCCTAGCTATAGACTCGGACGTTCAGCACGAAGACAGCATCGAAGTCAAAAATGGACAGGACGACTCATCAGCGCGTGTTCGATATCCCCGAAGAAAATGCACCACCAAGTCTACGCTTACACCCTCTGAATACCTTTCTGATTCCCTTCAACAAGCAGGCCATCCTCTTGGGTCTGGAAGGCGATTCAAAACAGCCGCCGGAATTTCGAAACGCAATACAAAATACGTCATCTCTCCTAAAAATCTCTTAAAGAAAGAACCTCGATCACGTTCTGTGCGACAGTCTCTACAAACAACGCTTGGTCAATACATCCAATATGTCGATCCTTTACTTCGCAGTGTTTCTGAGGCAGATAATTTGAATGCATGGGAGGTCGCGCTCGGAGACGTCTTCCGAGCAAGCAACCGCCGTTACCTCGAAGTACGAGGCTACAGCGTGGATGATGTGGTTGCATGGGCGTGGATTTTGACCAGCAACGATCCATATCAAGCAGCCTCGCGATTGCTTTTGTTGGAAGCTGATTATAAAAATCAAAAGATATCGACTAATGGGCCTCGTGTCCCGCCCTTCATTGTTTTGCTTCTCTTAAAAGAGCATCATCTAGATCCTCATGTCTTTCGGTTGTTACTTATCCATTCTTTACATCTGATGAGCGGTGAACCTCTCCCAAGTCTTGACATACTGGGTCAGTCTTTGCAGACAGAGCAGGTACCCGCTACGGAAAGCATATACCCCAGAAGGCCTCAGGTCGATGTAACTACTTGTATGCTGTTGACCAAGCGTTTGATACGGCATGCGCGGCACGTATGGCCCGAGGCTTTCCCTGTCGTTGCCCGCGCGGTTGCCCGATTTTTGACCATGCCAGGCACGGAAAGGACAGGCAAATCAATCCCCGACGAGTCAAAAGATAGACGTTTCAGAACCCAAATGGCCAACCTTTGTCTTTCATTACTCTCCCTCCCCGCGAAAATTCATCCCTTCCGATCAGCCTTCATGCAACAACAAGCGCAATTCGAGCTTCTTCGTGCCATGGCCACTCATAAGCCGGTTCTTCCTGTAACACGGGAAGGTTATCGAGCCGTGGTTGCCGTTCAACTGGCCCATAAAAAGACAACAGACGAGCGCCAATCTGCAGACTTGAAAGCTCCCTCATGGCCTCCCTGGAAGGAAGAAAAACTTGGAATTGATGCTCAACGAGGAAATGAAGGTCTCCACAGTCGTGCAATGAACGTACTGTCTCAAATGAAAGAAGCAGGGTATTCCCCCCGGCTCTGGGAGGAGATTTCTTCTATCTTGGCTGGTTGGGATACCGATGGCAGCCCGACAGTTCAAACAAGGTCTCTTGCTCCGCCACGAGAGTCTTGGCCGCTGAAAAGTCGCCAGGATCGTGATCACCACCTCATGTGGGTTGCACGAATTCGCGCCACTCGAACTGTACGTGAAGCCTGGGCTTGTTTCTTATCTTACCAGGATCATGGCCTGCCTCCAAAAGCTGCGATGTACGCTGCGATGGCCGAAAAATTGTTGTATCGCCAAAATTTGGCTGGTAGTGATTTTGATCGGGCTAGTCTGACTCTGCCGGGCGACGGGCGGGAGGTTTACGCAGAACCGGCTTCGGCACGGGACGTTATCTATGTGCGCTCAGAACCGCCATCATTAAACGAATTTTTGGACGAAATGATCTCTCATGATATTCTTCCTTCTGGCAGGCTGCTTGCCCTCCTTTTGTTGTCTGCCCCAACTTTGCGTTCGGGACTGGTTTACCTACATGCCAGCAGTCTTACCGAGGACCAGATCATAGGGCTATGTACTGTATGGCGTCATCCATCGGAGTACCAAGAAAAGCATCTTAGAGCCCTTGAAGCTCTGCCGGACGTCATATTCGGTGCCTTTATCAAGTTTTTGTGCAAACATTCGCCTTTAACCGTCAGTAAATGTGCCAAGGATGTCTTCATGGCCGACCGGACCGAGTTTGACGTTGAATTTCCAACCCAATATGAACCCGATGGGCCTATTGCCTTTCTTTCCGAAAACCAGGAAGATCTAGGACCAGCAGGCCACCCGCTAGCATTTTGGCATGCTACTCAGTTAGTCAAATTACGCCAACCGCCTTGCCGCTGGGCCTGGCATAATCTTCTTTCTGCCTTCCACCTTGATCCCATTGGTGGACAACAAACAGCACGCACCAAGCGATTTGTTCGCCTAGTGGCGTGGCATGGCATTGGTCAAGTCTTAACCTGGATGCGTGCGCGCAATATTGCACCTGGGCCAAATGATTTCCAGTCCTTATGTGTAACGTTCAGCAGAGCGATTGATGCTGGAATCAAACAACCCGAACTAGTAGAAAAGGCAACCAGACTCTATCAAGTCTCTGCTAAGTTCCCAGAAACCGATGATCGTGATCACTTCGATGTTCTGGTTGAAAATGGCCTGTCTCTTCTTAAGGCTCACTTTGATCAGCTGGTTCTCCCTTCTGCACAAACCTCTGGTGTTGCGGAGCGAAGCATATTTGCCATGGATAGTGAGACGGACTCACTTATCACCACGCCTTCTCTTCTTCATGTCCCGTCATATGCAACACTACACAGCTTTGTGCGGGCCATGGGAATGGTTGGAGACGATGACGGCCTGTTACATCTGCTGCGGTGGATGAGTCGGTCATCTGCTTTGCTGAACGAGGTTGCTGAAGAACGTCTAAACGGGAGCCAAATGATGCGTCAGACCTTAGTTGCTACCCGAATGTACCTGCAGAAGCTACACCCCCAGTCTGTTACGGATGATCGGAATGATAAGATATCATCGGACTCTAAGCTGGAGGAGGCATACGACATAGTCAGTCGGACACCAGGCTGGGAATGGCCCGATCTGGCAGAGGTTGAGGAATATGTGAATGTATAATAGTGCAATTTTTGCTTATAGACCTGTGAATTATGATACCCCATTTACTACCTATTCATTTCTCTTGGCTTTTGAGCCTGCGCACGAATCTAATGTATGATTGACACCGTAAAGTACGTAGGGTCGTGTGTTGCATTAGGTGTCAAGAACATGTGGCTCCTAGACTGCACGCCCTACGTCACTGGTTACTACTTCAGTGTGGCCTAGTAGGCGTGGCAATTGTGAACTGGCTTCATCCATACTATAGCGCCAGTCTTACGATCCAGCTTAGAAAATTGATATTTAACCTCATGCCATCGGGTGAATAGTACTAAGCTAATAGGCGTGAAATAGTCCAACTGTGAAAGTGAAAACCAATCTCACAGGGTCTAACAGGTATTTTTAAATCCGTCCCAACAAAACTAGCGCTCTCTCTAAGTTGCATGTTTCTTAATCGACACTGAGAGGTTGCAACTGCAGCCCTAGTTGGATCTTTCAACCGTGCCTCTAGTGCGCGACCCCGAGCGACAGCCATAGCCGTTATGACACTTTCCGAAGCCGAACTCATGATGAGCCCGCCACTCTTAGAAGAGGGTTTATTATGGTAAAAGGACGTGTGCAAGGTTGAAGCCTCTGCGACCCAGTCCATCACAACTTCTTCAAGCTCTGTGGCTGCGGGGGAGCATATCCAACTGAACATTGAGTTAGCGAAAGAGGTAGCTAGAAACTCGCCCAACATGGATGGGTAAGACGTTCCCGATGGAAAGAATGCTGCAAAGCCAGGCGAGCTCCAATCTGTCATACGAGGGAGAACTAAATTCTGATAATCGGCCTGAATGGCATCCCAGGACTCGGAATGAGCAGAAGCAGCTCTGGGCAAATGCGTTTGTGCAGAGTCTTGAGGCCTGTTAGCTGCACTCCTTTACAGAAAGCGAACTACACATTGCTTGCCTCCTTCTAGGTCTGGTATGACGAGACAACTATCTCCGAAACAAAGAACCTTTGTACGACTGGACTGGCATGCATTACTTGGATACTCCAGTTCTGCGACAACTGCAAGACTTTGTAGCAATTCTTGGTCGCGAGGGAATTAGGTCGGAGTCAGTCCAGACCCTGCTAGCGACGAATTTCTTTACCGCTGGGGGCACATCTCTAAACGCGATGTCCTGTGTTGTTAAACTCCGGAGAGGTGGCATGGACATCAGCATGGCTGATCTTTTTGCCGCCAAATCACTTTGGCATGTATTTGACTCGCTTGCGAGAAAGCAACACTCTTGCTCTCGATCCATCCCGCCACCTCAGTGGACAGTCAGGCCGCTGGACCGAAGCAATACAGATGAAGCATGGGAGCTGGAGGCGTCAAACATGGTCGACACTCAGCCGATATCGTATATGTGGAATGGTTCCTCAAATCCCGCCAGGACCAGAACGAACTGCTATATTGAAATGGTACAGATCCTGAAGAATCTTGAGCCTTTTATGGTACGGGCGCCATCTATCACATTTGGTGTGTTCGACTCTGAAAATTCACTGATTGGTGTTTGCTGCAACATCTTATCTGATAGTTGCCGGGAAGGGCTCCCATGCAATTTCTGAGCGAGCTCGAAGAAGGCGTGATAAACAAAATCCAACAAAAGGGGAACATGAGTCACTTCATGGAGAGTGTAATAACGGCTATTGACAGAAAGCGGCTTCATGATCAGGCCGAGCGAGTCCAGTGTATGTACTTCATTGAGGTGGAGCTGCTAAGGGTTGCGCGGGAGAACAGCGCGTCGTTTGTCATCACCACGAACACAAGCCCGGTGACACAGGACATTGATCGACTTCTTGGATACAAAGAAGAAGAAGAAGAAGAAAGCAATGCTGTCATCGAATGGACAGATAATGAGGGAAACCCGTATGTACCATCTGTGGACGGTGATTTTGACATACAGGTCACGTATAAGCTATTGGGTGGTTGTTAGTTGTTGTGGCCACTTTTCCATATTCGATGAAATAATTTAGCGGAATACGTTTATCCGCTCCTTACCACAATCTAGAGTATATCAAGCTCTTTGTGAAGTTCTTTAGTAGAGATTCCACATTAAGCTCCAGTAGTCACAGACTTACAGCAGCTCGGCAATCTTCGGGTTGCCGCGGCTTCTTGAGCTTTCCCCACAGCCGGAGCCCCGAGAGCAACTTAACCGTAATTTCCTACAGAGTTGGATTGCACTCTTGAAATCACTTGACCCCCCCCCCATATTACTCTCCAGCATTTTCTAGGACCTTGTGATCGAGAATCATCTCGATCTGCAAAATCGATCTAGGAAATGGCATCCACCCTATCTCCCCGACTTATTCGCCTCACACCTCTATCCCACTTCTCTCGCCCTACCTCAACCTGTACCCGGGTTTTCATTTCGCGCTACAGTACCAGTTCAGACGAAGAAGTGATCAAGACTCAACAGATCCCCGCACCAGGATCAGGTCATGTACGCGTGCTCCAACTCAACCGGCCTAGCGCCCGCAACGCGATCTCGCGTCACCTGCTCGATACCCTATCCAAGCACGTGAAGTCCGTCGCCGCAGAGGAGGGCAACGGGCCGACTCGTGCCTTGGTATTGTCAAGCAACGTTGACGCCGCATTCTGCGCAGGCGCAGATCTAAAAGAGCGCGCCAAAATGAGCCCTGCCGAGTGAGATTCTCCTTTCGGCTCGAACTCGATGTAACGACCATATTTGCTAACTAGTGATTGTCGTGTACAGAACAGAAGATTTCCTCCTGGATCTCCGCAGCACATTTAAAGACCTGTCAAACCTCCAAATACCCACCATCTCGGCGATTTCCTCCATGGCCCTTGGTGGCGGCCTCGAACTCGCGCTCACCACACACCTTCGCGTTTTCGGCTCCTCTAGTATCGTCGGACTCCCCGAGACCCGCCTTGCGATCATCCCCGGCGCTGGCGGAACATACAGGCTGCCTGCGCTCATTGGTATGAACCGTGCGCGCGACATGATTCTTACCGGGCGCAGAGTGACTGGCCCAGAATCTTACTTCATGGGGCTGTGCGACCGTCTTGTGGAGGTTTTGCCCGAGGAGGCGACAAAAGAGGGTGTTGCGCGCGAGAAGGTCCTGAGGGAGGCTATTCGGTTGGCGCTGGATATTTGCGAGGGTGGTCCTATTGCGATCAAGCAGGCTTTGTTGGCCGTGGAGGGATCGCCTATGGGGGAGGCCTCAGAGAACAGAGCTTATGAGGGAGTTATTGAGACGGAGGATCGGTATGAGGCGCTGCGCGCCTTTGCTGAGAAGCGGAAGCCAGCTTTCCGGGGACGATAAATGTTTTACGGATTGTCTTTATTTGGAATGTGTAATTTGGGGTCGTATAGAGGCTCAGTTTTCATCTTTGATGAGACGAATATAAGAAATTTAAATAAATTGATATGTCTGACTGGTGATTCCTCGAATCTACAAATCTATAAATTTACGAGTATTGGTTTACAAAATGGCAATCTACATGGCAATAGAGTATAACGGGGTTGATCGTGTGTACACTTACATGCCAAGTTGTCTTCCAAAGAGCGCAATTTAGATGAATACAACCAAGTCTCTTGTTTCCAAGGTTCATTTGCGCTTGTAGTAATCCAGACTGCTGTACGGAGTAAAGCCCTGCTTAACATTCTCACTCAGCCCGGTTGCCTGCATGAACCTTGGGTAGAGCCTCGCCCCGCACAAAGTCAGATATTCTTTCAGAAACGCCCTGCTGCTACAATAAAAACAAATTTTAAAATAGTCTGAGAGTTCAGATACTAATATAATATTCCATTCCTATAATTGTCAAATAGGTAAAAACATTTTTTAAAAATTAAGACAATCAAGTCCGATGGGGGCTGCGCATACTTGTTCAGTCCCCCGTATATGGGGTTCACTTCGGATCCAGTTCCGATCTTAGTAGCCTCTGGTATTCTTCACGGCATCGGGGAGATCCCCCGGAGCTCATCTGCAGGTTTCAAGGTTTTGTGAGTGGTATTGGACAGGGCACCTGTTCAAGATCCCCCGCCACCTCCTTTGAAAGAAAGTGACGAATGATGCAACCTGGTCACAGTAGGTGGGAGCCATGAGTCACTGGTCTGGCGCCTAGATTCTAGTTGGATTCTACTTTTGCTCATTGCCTGCGCCTCTTCCGGGCTTTTACCTGGGTTCCTGCAGGCATCTGCACACCAGAATGTCCTAAAAAAGAAACTCGGAGAAGAGCAAGGGCGGGTAGGGTGTTTCTGGTGCTTGGCTGATCTATATCCCCTCTACTCCATACATTGATTTGGTATCCAGTACAGTTGTCACGAAGATATCTGAACATAGATGATTTTATGTAGATCGCTCAAAATCGAGCTAGCAGTTTGATTGATGTGATCTAATGCATTAACAGTAACAAAGGAGTATTGGGGGGTTTTGATTATTGGATGTATCTACTCCATCAGGATCAACAACTTCTTTCACGGGCAACTCCTCCAATAGTAATACCAGGTATGGGTGGTATGGGACTCCACTCTCACCCGTGGCGCAGTCCTGATCATTTTGCGATCTGCATTTGCTTTGGGGGCCCGGGGACCTGGGATTATAGCGGCCAGAAGGAAAAAAACCTCAATTTCCCTATTTTAGACCGGCAGAAAACCACGATACCTCCAGCCAATACAGTATCAACTCTAGGCGGTAAAAGATTATATATAGCCTAGGGGTTTCTTGCCACCTGTGCGTTAACGCCCTCCCATACTACCCGGGGAGGACTCCACTCTGGCCAGTGTTTACATTGGGTCATCTGGATGGGTCAGGGGAACCGTATCACCTGCAGCTCCTACCCTGTTTGTTTCCAAGGTTATAACAAGTAGGTACTAGCCTTGTGTATTTTTGGTCTTGTATATATTGCTTCAAATATTTCCCTCTCTCTGGCTTCCATCTTAACTATGGTTTGTTGACCTCCGAAATATTGTACACTACAAATCCATGCCTGATTCTCGCCCGGTCAAGCCTTTTGGCTTGACTCAGGTGTATGTTCCCCGCGGTGACCCCACAGTTGATATCGTGTTGGTTCATGGTCTCAACGGCCACCCTCACGATTCATGGACCAGCAAGTCCACTAATTGCTTCTGGCCCGTTGACCTCCTACCCGATGTGCTTGCCTCTCAACGACCTCGTATCCTAACCTATGGCTACAATGCGAATGTCACCGCATTTACTGACGGCGCATCGCGCGACTCGATCGTCAGCCATGCGGAGACTCTAGCATCTAACCTGGCCGCGAATAGAAATCTCCGTGACTGCGCCGATCGACCTATCATCTTTATTTGCCACTCTCTCGGTGGGTTGGTTGTCAAACGAGCTTTGATCTACTGCCGTAGCTTGTCGAACGAGCGAACAGAGCACCTCCGCTCCGTCTATGTATCAACCTTCGGTATCCTCTTCCTCGGCACGCCGCATAACGGATCAGATATCGCGAAATGGGGCTTATTGTTGCACAACATCTGTAGTGCCCTTCTCCCCAAGAAGGTTATGGAAGGATCCCCGCAATTGGTCAAGGCACTGCGGACAAACAATGAAACCTTGCAGCACATCAATAGTTTGTTTGCAGATATCATAAGTCGCTTCCATATCTATTTTTTCCACGAAACTCGTTCAACCGACGTCCGTGGAACAAGGGAGATTATCGTGGATGAAACTTCTGCTGCCCCATATATTGAAGGTGTTGAGAGAATGGGTATCGAGGCGGATCACAGTCACATGTGCAAGTTTGACGACGAGAACTCTGCTGGCTATGAGGTTGTTGCTGAGGCTCTTCTTCGATACTCCCGTCAAGCGCCTGCACTGATTTCAGACCGTTGGGTTGCCGAGAGAACCACTCGCACCATGGAAATGAAGGCCAAAGCTCGCGAGATCTACGACGGTACGCCTTCAAATTCTTCAGATGTATATCGACCTACTGGAGTCAAAATGCTGACTGGCCCAGTCAAGGATGACCCTCTAGCTCAAAGCACCCCAAATTTGAATAACATTGGTAGGACGCACCTTCTCCCTGCACCGAGTGAATCAGTTACGTTGAGGGATTATGAGGTTGAAGAGCCCCCTGTTTGAGGAGTGCAAGTTGAAGCCAGCGTGAATCTCTTATCTTTCTTTTTGTCTTCGCTCAGCAACACCTACGAATACTACGAATACACCCATACCTGCGGCCATTTTATTGTTGATTTTCTTCGAGTTCATGGAATTCTTGATCTATTTTTATGACAATGTGTGTCCACTATGATTATCCTTTTGTATTTAATTCAGCGTTTGGTCCTTTCTCCTAGGGTGGCTCTCAATTTTCTCCCTCAACAATCAAGCTGATATCATTCAAATCGTTTATTGAAATCCTTGGAATTATTTGAAGTCAGACATTTGGCTGACTTTTTATTTCCCCATAGGTCACTCTGTACCGACCCTTCCTCGTGCGCCTGCTACTGAAGGCCGTAGCTCCCCAGTATCTGAGATGAGCAATAGTGGCGTACTCACGTTCTCTCATTACTCACAGCGAGAGCCACAGCCCTTTGTTGCCCCACCGGGCTTTCATCCAAATGCTACATTTTTCGGCATGCAAAAGGAACTAGAAATCCTGCACAATCGCTTGTTCAAGGCCAAGGCGCGTGCAGATCGAACCATGGCCGTTTTGATTTCTGGAGTACCGGGATCAGGAAAGACTCATCTAGCACGGCAATACGTTTTTGCTCAACGCGAGTGTTACCCAGGAGGGGTGTTCTGGATTGATGCCAAATCTCGCGAGTCGGCATACAAGTGTTTCTGGGAGATCGCTCAAGCAGCCAGGCTGGTGGATCGCAAGGATGCCGAGGATTCGGTCTATCTCGAGGCTCGATCATACGTCAGCACCGTTCGAAACTGGCTCCAGACACGACAAGAGTGGATTTTGATATATGACGGAATTACTTTTGATCACGATACCGATATTAATGACTTTCGACCTTTCTTACCTTGGAATAAGAAGTGTAGCATCATTTACACATCGATTGATACTACACTTCGAAAAAAGCAACGCCTGTTTGAACCTTATTGTTTGTCAATGCCTCGACTCAGTGTGGAAGATGCTTGTAAGCTTCTTTATAAAGATCTCGGGATCAAAAAGCCGACACAGGATCAGGCTCTCCGGGCGGTGGAAATTGTTGATCACTACGAGTGCTTGCCTCTGGCTATTCATGCTATTGGCCATCGTCTCAATGCCACAGGCAAGCCGATCGAAAGATACCACGTTAAGCATCAAGTGACGGACAAAAAACTGGCGGAGCCATTCCTGAGCATTATGAATGATTTATATCGCCTGCAGCAGCGCCAGGCTTTGAATCTCATCAATTTGCTATCATTTCTTGGACACCAAATTCCTGTTGGCCTTCTCAACTTTGGAAAAAATGCCATGACTGCTGAAAATGCTGAAATCACAACAAGTGTTCAAGTCGGAGAGGACCCAGACCTTGATAATACACTGGGAACTTTGATTCATTATGGTTTAATTGAGAGAATCTCGGATTCCGACCCATTTTTTGCACAGCATATTTCAACGCCATCAGGAGACGAGATTAATGTCGACGTTAAACCTGTACCGGAACTGTCAGAGTCGTTAACCGAGAGCAGCCAAGAAGGCTTTTTCTCTATATACCGTGGCAATTCTGCCGTTGATGTTGTTAAGATCCACAGTGTGGTGCAGGGGTTTTGTCGAGACGAGCTCAAAATTAAGGATGAAGAATACAAAGAGACCATGGGCCGAGACGACCCTGGGTTTTACGACTCGTGGCTAATCGTTGCTACTCGCTTTTTGTGTAAATCCTGGGAAGCCGCTAAGGAAAGAATGACTCATTCTTCTGACTGCGGACTTATCCGGGATTACCGCGAATACGAGACACATGCATCGCGTTTGATCGAACTCTTCCCCAAGAGGCACGGTATTGGGGTGCACCCACCGATTATCCGCGAGGCAAGAGAAAGTCTGCGACGATTGATGAAGAGTCTTAGTAATGAGATCAATCGGAGGTCACCAAGTTCTTCTCAGGAGTGTGCACGTAATCAGAGATCTGTCTTTGATCGTTCTAGCAGCTCATCTTCCTCATTCCCTGAGTCCTCAGCGGACGAAGGTCTTTCACGCCAATCAACTTGGGCTTTTACAGACTCGGGTTCACCTCGGGCTGAATCTCCCGAGGAAATCGCACCTCCTCGGTTTAAATTAGATTTATTCCCGCCTCACATTTTTAGACAGGCAGGCTATGAGTCGGAAGAGGGCTATGAAACCGATGGAGAAGCGAAAGAAGCTCCTAGAATTTCTCCAGCATTGTCACAAATGAGCCAGATGACCGAGAAACCGAAGCGCTCGCCTTTATCCTCTAGCCCTCCTGTGCAACCCGACGATAGTAATGCATGGAGGCTAGTTGAGCGGCACACAAAATCACGTTCACCAAGAGAAAAACAGCAAAGACGACGTACTAGAGGGTCCTCTCGCCGATTTCGGGGAAATAAACCAGCCACCCCGTTGGTCAAGATCTCACCTGTCCATGGACGAGGGTCATCAAGTCGCAAATCCGTAGACGAGGGAGGCAGCTCCGTGATACTAGCCTCCGCCGCTGAGCGAGCACTTGCAGCTGTTCGGAAATCTGACAGAACGCAGGCAGTAGGTGAAAACCTCAAGCCGAGCACGAGCCCTCCATTTCAGGACCATGAAAACGACCATACTTATGCGAGCGTGATTGCTCATCATATCCTCGATGCCGAGCCAAAGCGCCCAGCCTCCATGCCTTCGCGACGTGGAGTAGAATTGATAGGGCCACGGATGAAAGCATCTGCAGAATCTCTTGATGGATATGGAAGCCAATTATTTGCCTCGCCACTCTCGCATGAGTTGGCACAACATGAAATCATCGCAGAGGCTATGACTCGATCAACATATAGCGATCCTGGGCGAGATTTTCTCAATCAACCATTGCGCGAGCTGGATTTGCGTACTGCACCAAATTCTCAAATCAACTCTCGACGCGCCTCACTTGCCACATTTGAGCCTATACGCGATATGTCTGCTAGTACTCCTTCACTTCTTCCTTATGGCCCACTACTCCCTTATGATGAAGACATTACTGTCACAAGGTCGAATCATTCGAGAATGGCGCAAAGCGTTTCCGGTTCTACTTTTATTCCTTCCGGTCCTCAACCTGTGCCAATAGTTTCTCATCCTTCCGCGATAATGCCTGGTGCATTGCCTCTTTCCCTGCCTTCGGATGCTCCGATATCCCAATTTACAGAGCGACCAGGACCTGATGCGCTTTCTCGTGCATCTTCTGGAATTTCAACCCAATCATGGGCAACCGAGCCTGTCCGTTACCCGCCACGCTTCTCTCCTTTCCAGAGTTTTCAAGGACCGGTCGATATATCGAGGTCCCCCACACCAATGCTCCAACCGCAGCATACAATTACTGGACGAGCAAGTTGGAATGGTGAGTTCCCCGTAATAAACAGTGCCCTTCAGTCTGATTTGCTCTATCCTGCTCTGGTTCCGCATACTATGCCTAATCACCACAGGGTAGGCTCAGTAGACGAACGACTGCAAGCAGTCAAGCCGGCATGGGATTCTGAGATGGAGCCTGCACAGTTACTCAATTTCGGTTCTCATCGCGTTGACGTGCGAGAGGCTCGTCAACGATTGTCGGAGTCTGGTCGGCTGCAGATACCGAGACATGTTCCCACTTACCAGCTGTATCATCCTAACCTATCTGGACCTTTGATTCAAGATGGGGGACATGTCTATACTCCTGCCCCTCCACTCGAGGTATATGGAACACGCGCACGCAGTGGTAGTACCCCGCAACGTCCTAATCACTACGATGGACTGGGTGTACGATTTCAATGATAAGACCCCGAACATTTCTTTCGCTTGGCCTCTCTATAATCTGTCTTCTTTTTCTCTTCTTATTGCATACATATTTGGTTTCCTTGCATCTTTGATGGAGCTTTTGTTTTGCTTTCGCTCTTTGCTATTTTTATGATACACCATTTTATACCTTTCATTGATGTTTGCTTCATACAGCCTCTTGCCTTATGAGGTCAATTTTGAGTTTTTTTTTTTGAGATTCGTCTCTTTGACAGAGACCTAGAAAGAATGCATCTATAACAGTGTCGATTGCATGGATGTGCGGCTGTTTTCAAGGTCATAAAGCATGAAGTTGGTGTCTGTTTTATGTTCTCTCTCTCTCTCTCTCTTCTTTTTCTTTTTCTTTTCACTTCTTTTAGAATAATAATTTAAAGTCTTTTCCGAGAAGCTTTGAATAAACTATAACTCGCATACATAGTCTGTTCAATAGACATAGTCATCTCATAATAAATTCTTTCCAAGATTGCGAACTCTGAGCCTCATGATACTACATTATCGTACAGACTCCCCCTTCTTCTGACTCAAGTTTGTGAAATATCTCCGTCTTCGCCGAGCGGAACTGTTTATAGGCATCCCGACTATGAGTCATCTCTTCTCGACTGATCTAAATCGCGTCCTGGTAGTCTTCCGCTTCAGCCATGGCCTTTTCCCTCTTCTGTCTATCTAATCGATGGTTCCGCTCAGCTTCCTTGTGCATGCTACGAACCAAATCTTCGAGCGCCAATAACTCAGTATCCTTGCGATCAATCTCTTCTCGAAAATATATTTCAAGAACATCCATTTTCTCCTTCCATTCCTGCTGCTCGTCCCCATGAAAATCCTCAAAGGTACCCTTCAAGATCGCCTGGTCCTGATGCCCCTCACTCAAACATTCTTCAATCTCATCCTTGACTTCTGTCAACTCAGCCAGATTCTCCGCATCTTCATTCTCAGCTGCTTTCTCCATCTGAGCAGTAACCTCAGCCAGTTGCTCCTCATACGCCTTCCTAGCTTTATACAACTGTATCCCCACCTGGGTCCCAACAGAAGACTTAGCGAGGATCTTTCTTTCCTGGAAAAACTCACGCGGAAACTGTAAAGCCTCCGGCTTGTACCCATCAGAAAGCCCAATTAACTGTGACATAATGTGCTGTGCATGAGCCTTCTGCTCATACTGATTCCAAGTCCCAGTTTCATTGAAGCGGCGTGAAAATGCTTCACTCTGTTGTAAATCACCATAATACGCGCGGAGCATCCCCATCTCTCTGTTCCTTAAGAAGGCACATTGGTTCCAGGTTTGTCTATTGTCTTTTAGATCCGACTCGCGGGGCCACATTGTCGTTACAATACAAAAATTCCGATACCCTGCGAATCCGCAGATGGCCTTCACTTTGTTGATGTTATGGCGGCTGATGGGCTCCAAATTGTCTCTATCATTAGGCTGTAACATCAAGATGCCGTTGATACGTACTTCGTTAGCGTACGAGGCGCCGAGGTACGAAGAGAGGACTTTGAGGGTCTCCACGTCTGAGCGATTTGGATCGTTGAAGCCTGGCGTATCAATAAGGTGGATTCGTCTCCCGTGCCACTTGTAGTTGTAAACATTGATTAAGTCGGTACTTAGACGTTTTGTGTTAGTTATTAATTATCTAGAGTATATTATCTCTGGGGTGCATACATGATGGGAGGCGTTCAGAAGGGCCAATTTCCTGATCGGTACAGCGACGTATAAAGCTCGATTTACCAGAGGCCGGTGCACCTACTATGATGAAGAATCTGTCCAAAGAGTCTACCTCGATGAGGCCTGTGAAGGCTGCGAAGCGCCGAGCGTTGGCGGCTAACCGCTCGCAAGCAGTCCCTTCATCATTCATATTTAAAAAATTGACAGATAACAGAGCAAGAAATAAATGAGATTAGAATCCCTACTGAGACGCCGTATGTAAACTGATGGGTCTATGGATTTGGTGAGTGCGGAGTAGAATCACGGAGGCCCAAGGCATACTTCTGGGGCGGGATGACGGGCCTTTATCATGAGGGCTCAGCCTCGAGCCGGAAATCCCTGTCGAATTTTATCTATCATCCGACTTTTCTTCGTTTGAGGTCATTATTGCCGGTGGCGTAGTATCCGAATCTTGACAACGACGTGTCCATGCAAAGACAGGGGTAACTGCCTCGCATGATGCTTTTCAAACAAGTTTTGACGCCAGCAAATAAGCAATAAGGTGCCACAATAATATTCACTGATTTGATGCTATACTCAAGTCGCTGAATAGTATGATCCTGCTATCATTAAGGGCCAATTATACATGTTCCGGTCCCTCTATTATTCCAATTCGGGCGCCGGGTCGATTCCAGGACATCAATCATAATCTTCCACGACAGGCGATAACCCCTGTGCATGCACTAGACGCTCGCGTGGCGTCTCAACCCTTGCTATATAGGATGAGTGAGTACTGACACTAGGTTGATTGAGCAATGAACTGCAAAATAGGTGTTATTATAGCCAGGTATGTGAGGGGTAGTCTGACGAACCAGAGGATTCATAACTTGTTGGTTTTTCACTTCTCTCTCAGTGTTAATCAACTGACCGAAAAATTCCCTCTTGAAAATAAAAAAAGATTCCGCTACTCGATGATTTGAAATCAAGGAGACTTCGCAATTGAAGATGCTCGGTGCTTAGGCCAGGATCAGGAGTATTAAAACCACCCAATCTGTCCAATATATGGGATGAGGAGACAGAATGAAGGTCAAATCTGTTGGCTTTCAGCATATCACTTAATGCACTGGCAGCCACGGTTAGAATACCCGAGAGAGTTATAATCGTACTGGGATATGTGTATGCATTGCAGATATAATTCATTGTATCTTTGTCCCGGGACACTTTGTACAAATTGCGTAATATATACAGACAAGGATGATTCGAATAGTCGGTTGAATATGCTGGAAGCTCCATGATGCGTTTTTGAAGCTTGGTTCCTGTTTAAATCTTTGATAATCTCCGAAGGGGTGGATAACGTAAAATTTCGAATATAGCGTGCCACTTTCAAGTGAAGACACTCACTTGATTTAATAGAAACAGAGAAAATCCGTACTCGATCTTGAAGATGATAATCGGTGGGAACAAAAAAAGCAAAGAAAGAATCGGTGTGCTTGATTGATATATGATTGAAATTTATCGATTTGGGATGCAATATTTATGCAGCAAAATTGGAGGCTGAAGAAAATGAGGCATCTCATGCACACTTGCCTAGGTGCGACATGATAATGTCGGAGCCTTGAAACAGCCTGATGGTAGAATATTCCGTTGCTTAGATTTGAAGAACAAAGGCCCAAACATTTCAGGGTCAACTGAAATGTTTTAAGCTAAGAAAAAATACATTGTACTTCTTGAGTTTAGACAAGATGTTCGGAGATCGAGTATTCTTCGAATAGTGATTGGCTTCACCTCAACTTTGTAGAATTTTGTATGGTTTTTCTGATCGAGTCTTAACTTCGTCTTTAGGTAGAAATGGGTTCTATGTTAGACTAGGGTTGTTCTGCAAGTGGTCGAATAATTTCTAAACATTTGAATAATCCTTGAGGGGAAATCTACATGACCCTTCATTTGGCGACCGTCCTGGGCACTTGCCAGGGCCCTTTCTGAGCTCCTCGTCGATACCATGGTTTTTAATATAGAAAAATACAATGTTCTCATGCTGAATTCCCGCCCAATTTACCTATTCCTTGGTGGAATTCTCGTCGAGGCTGGGAACCGATCGAGTTGATGTATGCCGCTGGGTCGAAGCCAGGCTGTTGGTGGACATTCCGACTGGGTGCTTGTTTTAGAGACCCTGGCATGATCTGTATCATTTTTTTAAGTTTTCGTCTCTTAAAAAACCAATTTTACTCAATGGGTAAATTTCGTTTTGAAACTATGATGCGTCGCGCCATATCTAGATGTCCTACGTAAACTGTATCTTGCAACTGCCACGCACCTTATATACGCGAACCCTACACTTAACCCAACCCTCGGGATAAGCACACGCCCAGCCTCCCCGCCTTTGGATGGGCTCGAAATCACACCTCAGCACGTTAGTTATTGTTTTGCGCCTATACTCAACTCCGAGATGGCCCAATATACACAAGTTGAGCTCCTCACACTCCATGGACCGGTATTTCGTCGCGTTTCAGCAGCTCCCCCTCGACCGGCTACGGACGATGAGATTCCTATCATTGATCTAGGCACAATCGATGATGGCTTTGAAGCCAGAGAAAACATTGCATCTAAGATCAAACATGCAGCAGAGAACATTGGATTTTTCTATATCAAAAACCATGGTATCGACGAGGAGCTCATAGAAAGGGCCCTGGCAAGTGCCCAGGCCTTTTTTGGCCAAACGGATGAGCAAAAAAACCAGGCTCACGATAGATATCGTGGAGTTGGAAGCACACAGATAAATAAAAAAGAAACCAAAGGTTGGTTTTCATCCATCTCAAAAACTACCTCTGATATTTGCTAACTGGATGATTGTTGGAACATCTACACTACAGACCGGAAAGAGACCTTCTTTCTTCCATATAACCCCAGAAATGACCCCACGCTCGCCGACCCCGCAACCCTTCCCCATAAAAACCAACATCTAGACAGTGAAAACGATTATTTTTGGCAGGGAACTGGCCATATTTCAGACTTCAAAGAGACAACCATTGAATTTTGGCAACGTCGCCTCATCCTCGCTCGCAAGGTAATCCGCATTTTCGCATTGGCTCTTGATATGCCCGAGAACTACTTCGACGAAGTCATCACACAGCCAGGTGCAGATGGCCTCTACATACACTACCCAGGTTTACCAGAAGTTATCTTCGAGGGCACCGAAGCCGATGTCGGTATTGGTTCGCACACAGATATTCAATGCATTACCCTTCTTTGGCAGGATATGTCTGGGGGTTTACAAGTGTTGTCAGCCAGTGACGAATGGCTTGATGCACGACCTATCCCTGGCACATTAGTTGTCAATATTGGAGACTTTTTACAGAGGTTGTCTAATGATAGATTCAAGTCTACTGTGCATCGGGTTTACAATCGACAGTCTACTTCGCGATATTCTATGCCATTTTTCTTGGGATTTAATCCTGACTCGGTCTGTCAGGTTGTCCCGTCTTGTATCGATGAAGAACACCCTGCTTTATACGAGCCTATTACTTGTGGGAAAGTAAGACACCCCCAATCTCATTCCATGATAATGTGCGTTTTGCTGACTGAGTATTAGTGGCATCGGGATCGAATGGCGCTTGCGCAGGGGAAGCTCTCGTGGCAAGAATCTGGCTATAAGTCTACATAGAAAAATCCGTTCAACGAAAGTACGATCACACTTTTAAAAGGATATTTATTTATTAACCACTGATTAAGGGCCAAAATTTCTCGCTTTGCAGCACATAATCTATTTTAGAGCGCGGAGTGGAACTCTTAATCTGCACAACATGGGGTTAGCTCCACTCTTAATTAAGCTTTGACAACCCTATAGCTTCCTCAAGCTTCAGCTCCATAGAACCTAAGAGATGAATTGAACGACACGGTGGCTTGTTAGAGCCGTGTCTCTATTTCAAACAGGATATTTAATTGTCCAAGCTTGAAAAAACTTGGCTGTGGATCCTCGGGGGTGTGACCGAGAATCGACGTAAGAAATGCGACGCTGATGACGTCGTGATGCCAGGAAACAGCCGAACCATATCCAAGTATTTACCTTTAAAAGCTCGCTCAATGGCAAAAACACAACTTTAATTTCCTGCATACAAATACTTCAGGTCGCTATAAACTCAAGCAAATTCTTCTTTGGCAAAAACACTACACAGTACTATTCCCAATCTATCGCAACTCATCGCAACTCATCGCTATCCATCATGTCCTCTGCACGCTTTATGGCAATCGCCAAGTCCCGTGTGGCAACTACCACGCCGAGATCTATCATTGCTATTCGGGGTATCTCTTCGACTGCTAGACTGGAGAAGAGCCCAGTCGAGGCTACAAAGGATACTCTTAAGAAAGCCGATCGGGTTGTTTCCGATGCTGCAGTGAAGGGCATCAACAAGGGTGGTAAGTGGGCATTCTTAGTACATTCACCTAGTTCCAGTGGTGGGCTTTCCATGACCAACTTTTGCTTTACGTTTCTTTTTCCAAACAAACTTAAGTAAGGAAATACAGGCGCTAATGTTGGACCTTGTTGCATTGTAGATGAAGCTGCCCACAAAATCAAGGATGCCGTCGGCGGCGTCGCGCAGGAGGCACAGTCAAAGGCCGGAGATGTAAAGGGGAACGCATCCGAGTACGAGGGTAAAGTCAAGGGAACTGCAGAGGAGGCCGCAGGCAAGGCTAAGGGAAAGGCAAGTGAGGCCGCTGGCAAGGCTAAGGAGCATCTCGGCTGAGAGCTTCTCATTTAAGATGAAACTGGCGTATTGATTCACTGTTTGTACATCATGAACTATAATACCAACTTTAAAGTTACCTATAAAAAGATCGAAAAAGAGGAAACGGAAAAAAAGAAGATACAAATGAATATGCTAAATAATCAAAACGCCGACCATAGTGTATGCGGATCATGATAGATGTCAAGAGCTTAGGCCTTCCATTCCCTCCATGCCACCCAAATCTTCCCAGAAGTTACTGAAATCCACGTTTTCTTCCTTAAACATCTGTTGCACCTGGAACATCGCTGACTTTTGTCGTTCCGGAGTGAAGCCCCCAGGCTGTGCACTCTCCGACGACACCAACTCGACCCAGCGAAAGAACAAATCCTCTTTGCCCATCGCAGTCAACTTGTCCTTGAAGGCCAAAATTTGATCTCGCTGCGCCGAGCGTTGCCGGTTAGCTGGAGTGTTCTCATCCCCAACACGCCAGATGAGCCACCCATCAGAATCGGTATGAACCAGCACAGCAGTACGGAACTCATCCAACTGCACGCCATCACCCTTGGTAATTCTGTCCACCAAAGCATGAGCGGATGTCATGGCAGGGTAGTCGAGATTCCAGTCCTCGTCAACAAGCAAGTAACCTGTTTTGCCAATTCGCTCAGGAGTCACGGCAGCTACGATCTTATCGCGCATGGCCTCGTTTTCACGAATCCACTTGTTACGTTCGAGCGTCTTGCTCCAGCTGCGGTTACTGCGACGGACAATGATCTCCCGGTCTCGGAACCCGATTGCACGCCGCCAGCGTAGGGGACCGAGCACGAAATTTATAGGCCAAGCCAAAAACTGTGTCGCGAGGACATAGTCAATGAAAATGGTCCCTGTCCGCCGGAGAACGAGTGGCGCCATCTGCAACCATGACAGGGAAGCTTCATCAACCGTCATCGAGCTTTGGAACATGAAGAAATTCTTTATAAGTGTTGGGTAGGTGCTGATTCCGAAGTATACACGCGCGGCAATCGCCAAGGCCAGCACTACGTTCACTATCGAAGGAACTAGGAAGGTCTGCCATTTGAGATCGGGTGATGTTGTGTCGATATGTATAAGGTATACCTCATCCGAAGATAGAGGCTCAACGAAGGGTTGTAAGACATTTGGAGTCTTGATAAAGGGAGGAATAGGACCGGAGGATGCGGAGTTTGGGGTCGAGGTGCCTGATGAGGCCGGAGTTGAGCCGGGCGTTTTCCGGCGGGAGGATTTCGTCATGGTGTAAGGTGTAGCTTTGAAGGAGCTTAGAAAAAAGGGCAAGAAGTATTCGTTTGAGATATTGCGGGAGGATATGAGCTGGGATGTTCCTTTTGGATAGTGCTGGGGTGCACCCTGGCGTTGATTGTGGTTTTTATTCGAAACACGAGTCTGCAAATGATCAGAGCAAGTGCGCGGGTCACATGTCAAGGCGAGTCACCAATGTTGCTCGCATGATCCAACCAAACAGACCAGGAAGAGTGGTATGTGGATAGGAAAGAAACAAGTAGCTAGACGAATATGAGACGAAGAAGGGATGAGGGCCAAAGGAAATCCCACAACAGTGCTTTGCAAGAAGTTAAATTCCACACTGCATAATCGACATGAAGCTCTGCTGCTAACCTCATCGGGCAATGCGGGATCTCCATATTTACTTTACTCAGGCGCTCCAAGTTATTCGCCTCTCTAATACCTAGAAGAACGGCTCTTTATCCCCTTTAAATCTCCAAGCAAGGGGGAATTTTCTTCTTCGTTCATTTCCGCGCCATGTCAACTTCTCAAGGCGATCGGGTTTCCCTGGCGCGTCACAACTACCCCCAGTCGCCCTTTAACCGCGCGCGCGAAGCCAACTACGAATTCGATCTGGATACCTCCAATTTCCCCACACCTTCCAAACAGAATGGTTCGCGTTCTCACCACAGTTATCGAACGAGCACACTAGCTGGGGCATATCGGGCTGCATCGCGTGCATCCATGGAGGAAGGCATACAATCGGGCTCGTCCCCAAGTCCCCGACAGGCGCGACGACCATTCGGCGCGTTCTCTCCCAATTCCGAGACATCAAACCCACGAGCGGAGACGATGGACGTGTATCGAGGGACCGAAGGATACGATTACCCACCAAACAACGCACCGCTAGAAGAATGGGATGCACCACGGGGCGCTCGTTCTGCAAGTTATTCTTCCTCTCATACAAGGAATCGCGACTACGAGCATGTCGCTCATGATGGACTTGCAATCTCTGAAGTCAGTTTGTTTAGTGAAAATGGGCGATATTCTCCGCGCCGAAGGACTACGGATTATAACAAAGATGAGCAGCGCCTGAGGCGTGTCACTGGGAAAGACTCGCCAGTGTTTAGCAAAGCTAAGACTGGGCGAGCAGCTCTGACTGCAGATAATCTCCAACGACGTGAAGAGGAGGAGGTCGAGAGCCAACATATATCGGATGGTGACAACGAGCATGGTCCGTCATTGAATTTGCCAACTACTTGGGGAAGCCGTGCAACTCGCCGACAAGAATGGCTTCGGAACGTCAGTCAACGCAGCGTCTCGGATGAGTCCAAGGAAAGGGAGGGGGGTCCTCCGAAAGTATCAGCGGATCCGTCTGAACCTAGGACAAGGTCAAACGATACTTTAACTTCTAAACGTCGCTCTTCTCCCCGTTCGCTAGAACGAAATCGCATTCCGACCCGAAGTGCCCTCGAGGAGCGCACTGCCAACCCACACATACAAGATATACCCGAACCGAGGGAGGAGCTAAACGAAAGGAAGTTTAGCCCGGATCACGCCGCGCCCGGTGAAGGCGATCCTATCCCGAATACTCCTATTGTGGTATTCAAAAATTCGAATTTTACAAAACAAAATCAGCCAAAGCGAGACTCTCAAAACTTGTTACGTCTATTGTCGAGAACCGAAAGCCCGAAGCTGGAGCAGACGCAAACCCCCGAGCCACCGAAGCTATTCGAACGACACGTATATGATAAAACGCCTCGAGTGACAGGTGCATGGATTGATACCCCAATAACAGCGAAGGTTGCCCAAATTCCAGATGATTTGACAAAGGACATTGTTGTTCCGTCTGGCGCGCCGAAGGCTGTCGAAGCCCCGAAGCAGCAAAGCAAGTCGCAAACAGAAGTCGGAGCTAAATCTAAAAACTTGAATAAAGAGCCAATTACCATAACAGAAAAATCTCCGGAAGAAGAGAAACCAACGAGGCCGTCAAGGTCCTCTGTTTTTCGGCCAAAGCTTCCAAAGAGTGGCTTGGAAACAGTTATTGAGGATGTCAACTCTGGAAAGGAGACTCTTGGTTTAGGAGACGATACTATCGAATCTCTTCAGGCGATTGTAAATGACCAAATTGTCTTGAAAACGGAAGAGGAGGAAGAGGCAGCCTATGAGAAAGAGGTCCTTGCGAAATTACAACTAGCTCGCTGGAACGGGCAGGGCTCAGTTGATATTGATCAACTAGACGAGAAAATAACATCTCTCGCAAACAAGATCTACGAGATGAAAAATGGTCTCGCCAAGCTTGAAGGAAATATCTCTCAGAGCGGTTCCGTCACGCCGCAGTCCAGCCCCTCTGCAGAAAAGAAACCTCAACACACCATCCGCCAACAAACCAGCGAATCCTGTGAACAGTGTGCATCACATCCTCATGGCCGCGTCTACGCTGCGATTCCATTACCCCAGCTTTGGATTCGAAATCCATCTACCCGGCGTTGCCAGCTCACAAAACTTGGTTGGGTCACTTTCGTGTCATTGACATGGTATGTCATTGAGTGCATGATGGTAGAGCAGTACTGTCACCCCACAATTTCGGAAACCTGCGATGGATATTGTCTCATGCCAGATGCTCCTGAGTTTCCATTTGTGACTGTCACAATGCTGTGGCGTTGGTCTCATTTATCAGTCATTCTAATGCCCATATTCACTGCCGCCATGGCTTTCTTCCGCTTGATTGGATTGTTGCTAGGGCTATGGGATGGCTACGCCGATGAGCCAACGGAAATAGGCAATCTCGTGGGTGAAGTTCGCATCAACGGAACCCCTGTGGCGTTTCCTTGGCTTTCATCCCCGTCAGCTCAGGGTCTCCCACCCCCACAGCCGCCTGTCTGGACCCCACGCGATGAACCGCCACCCAACCAACCGCCGCGCAACGAAGCCCCTGTCAAATGGGATGACGACCAACCTTCAATGGATGATGATGAATTTATTTAAACAGCCTAATTTTGCACTGAGATGGCACCTTATGACCTTATCATGGATTTTGGAGATAGGCGCAATTGGCTTAAAGGGACCCCAAGGACTGGCTGTCGAATATAGCGACATGTACTCAATAATTCTTTTGGTACTCTGCAGATGCAGACTTCAAAGTCAATATTCTTAGCTTATAATAATACCAAATTTTGTAACCAACCAAGCTTAATTGCCATTATTGCACTACCGGCTCCTTATAACTAAACTTGCTGATTACAAGTAAAACTCAAAGACCTGTGAGTGGGGTCTGTCATTGAACAACATCAATAAGGTGTTTGATACGAGAAAAAATCTGTAATTAAATCCACATGGGATGATTCCCCAATAGTATCCGATCCCCATGAATCTCCTAGCCACATTGTCTGGTGGCCGGACTTGCTTGGCAGCCATTTTGTAAGGCTTTCGCCGTTTGGATTGCCAGTTTTGATAAAGTTTGCCCAATATGCTGTCATTTTAGTCTGTATTTCATAGTCATCGCTGGTCCAAGGCATATCGGGGTAGTTGTATGGAATATTGTTGAACACATAGTACATCTCACTTCCATGAAATGCACCCAGAACTTGACCTGGTGGCGCATGGGTCCAGTAATAAGACCAAACGGGCTGCTTGCTTCCACCCGCCGCCATGTTCAATGCGAATTGCCATGTCGAAATGCGGCTGAAATCTTGCCACATCAGGTTGCTCTGATTGTTGGCTTCGTAGTAGGTATCCGCAGGATAGAGTTCGAAGTAGCGAGTAGAGAGATTTCCATACATGGCAGTGTAATTGCCCTTGTAAGTGCTGACTGTGTAGCCTGGGTCTGGCGATGCACCTGTTTCATCCTTGTTGTTGCCTGCTAGAATGGGCACATTTGCATGTTCATTGTTTAGCAGAGCCTCCCAGTAACTGTATGGTAGAACATAACCGTCTACTACGGGTCGCCATAGTGGAGGTTCGGAAAAATTTGTCACATTCTCGAATTGCGTCCCATCGAATATTGTGTCATTCAGTTGGCTCCATGTCGTCATGTTGGCTGTCGGGATCTTTCGTGCCTCCGCAATCGATGATACATTGAGTTTGTTAGACACGAAGTCGACACCAGAAGCCAAAGCATGCTCTTTCTGTCGATAGCTTGTGGCAACAGAGCCGGTGATAGGGTCGTGTGGTGCTCGAGGGCCACTCTCTGCGATAACACCGGCGATCAACCCAGAAGATTGTGGGCTGTAGAACATGTCTAGGGCACACGAGGAACCAGAGGATTGGCCTCCCACTGTGATTTTCTCTGGGTTGCCTCCAAAATTGGCAATCTCTGCTTTGACCCATTCGACGGCAGCAATCATATCCATCACGCCATAATTACCGGATACATTGTGCGGCGACTCAGAGGAGAGTTCGGGGTGGGCTAGGTATCCAAATGGTCCTAGTCTGTAGTTGATAGTCACCATGACAATATCATGCACAGCAAGTCCAGAGCCGTCATATGTAATCACATCGCCGGACCCATCGACGAAACGTCCACCATACATCCAGATGTATACAGGAAGATTGGCTGACGGATCAGTAGTAGAAGTCCAGATATTGAGATAAAGGCAGTCCTCACTCATGACCTCACTTCCAGTTGTCCATAGACCTTTACCATCAATGAGAGGCTGGGGGCATTGAGGTCCTGATACGGTGGCTTTACGGACACCATCCCAAGAGTCTGGCTTTGTGGGAGGGGTCCAACGGGCCTCTCCAGTAGGTGGCGATGCAAAGGGAATTCCCTTGAAAGCATATACATTGTCACGATATTCAGAGACGTTTCCTTGGAGACGACCATAACTTGTGCGAATGATGGGGTTCTTGTCACCCTCGGTGCTGCTTGAGGGGGCACCTTGAGCTCCGATAGCTACCAAGGTGCCAATCAATAATGAAGAAATTGAGCGCATGGCTTGAAACTTCGTAATTGGCGCCTCTCAATATAGTCGTTGGCAACAATGAGCCCGAGATTGACCATTGTTGGCCGCTTCCCTTCCTTTTATAGGTGAGCAGTATGCAAGATGATAATTGTAGGACCAAAGCTATGCCGCTCATTGTTTCTACTTGTGGGAATATCTTTGAAGATCGCATGTGGACTGACACGGCTGGCAATTGTATGAGTGTCTATGTGAAGTGGGTGGCACTAACCATGTATGGTTTCAAGGCCCGAATATTCAAACCTCCTGCCACATTTTAGTATGATCCACGATACATTTGCGATCCAATAAGGAACTATCATCACCTAACTTCCCCGCTAGTATCGGCATGTTTTCAGCTGGGGTATAGTTTCTTCTCCACAAGATCGGCTTCTCCGGGCTTTCCGTCCGTCATATACATCACTCGATTGCGGGGTATCGGCCCCATTAACTCATAGCGAGCTAGCCTGTAGTCAAAGCTTCGGCTACCTAAGTCAAAAAAAAGTGAATGATTGAGATTTTCTCTCGAGGCCGGAAGGCCTTCTTTGGGAAAAAGAGATCCGGGACTCGGATGTTGCGATATCCAGTGCTGTTGTCCGAGACTTGCCTGATGCTCCCCACTTCTAGATGCCCCCGCATTGATTTGGTGACAGTAGATTGCATAAATATGGGTTCTATCTAGAACGCCTTGTTGTGCAGCTAGTTACATACAGCTCAAAATCTCCATTGATTAAAACCAACTGCAGATATGTCTTTCATCCTGTGCTTAGCTCTCTTGGCAGCTCTGGATACCTCGTTGGCATTGGCTGGCTCTTCTGGCGAAACGAGCATCCTCTACCAAAATGACGGGAACTGGACAAGACATGACCAGAATCCCAGTGCAGTTTTCTTTAATGTTGCAACGGACTACGAGGCCGCGAAAGCAACATGTGTTTCCAACAACGAGACCCTCTTGAACTGCCACAAATTTTCCGAGCTTAGTGATCAGTTCTCCTACCAGAGATACCTTGGGAATCTTGGTGAAAACCAGCTACTGTGGTCATCGTGTTCCTCATCAAGCCCAAGTGATCAGAATGGTGGTCTTCCTCAGTCTGGGACTGGTACCAAATACCCTTTCCTATGTACAAACAGTGCTTCACTGGTCCAAGATGTGTATACAGACTTTTCTGCCTACCCACGCATCAACACAACCGTTAATGGAACAACCTTTGAGGGGATCCGAGACCACATGGCATTCAGATTCATTGGTGTCCCATTTGCCAAGCCACCTGTCAAAGACTTACGCTTCAGGTATGCCCAGAATTGGGAGGGGACTCATGTTCAAGCCACAAACTACAGTAATGGTTGTTTACAATATGGGTGGTTTGAAGGTGATACATATGGTCTCAACCCTTGGGGTAATAGTGAAGATTGCCTATACTTAAATGTCTACACTAGCACAATTCCGGAGTTGCCATTGACGGATGAGTCTCAACTCAAACCGGTTATGTTCTGGTTCTATGGAGGGGGTCAAACCACGGGAACTGCCTCTGACTCTACATTTGACGGTGCTAGTATCGTCAGCCGTGGTGATGTGGTTCTCGTAACAGCAAATTATCGATTGAATATCTTCGGCTACATGGGTCTGAACGATTCAATCATTCCTGGCAATTACGCTCTGACAGATAAGATCGTGGCGCTGGAGTGGGTACAGAAGTACATCCGTGGGTTTGGTGGCAATCCCAACAATGTCACTATTTTTGGTCAATCTGCTGGAGGTGGCTCATGTATCGACCTAGTTACCTCGCCAAAGGCTAAGAGTCTATTCTCAGGCGCCATTCAGCAATCTGCTGGTCGCGGTCACGACACAACTCCAAATACTGCTGCAGGATTGGTTCTTTCATATTTAGACCAGTACTGTTACGGCGCCAACGGAACTGGCGAAGCACGTCTCAAGTGTCTCCAAGCCCTTCCAGCAGAGACACTTCTCAACATCACTTACAGTGAAGTCACTACCTGGCAAACAATTGTCGATGGCATTTATGTTCCCGATATGCCTATATCTCAGGTGGCCAAAGGAGCAGCATATGTTAATCCAGTCAAACTGATGAGTACCTTCATGCCAGAAGAGGCACAATCGTTGCTCGAGACTCTGTTGGCACCTAATATGACCAATTTCACTGCCAATTTGTGGACACTGGAAGAAAATGGGCAGATAACTGCTAAGCAAGTAGATGAGATTCTTGCTTCTAACCTATGGCTCATTACCAACGAGACTATTCCCAACAATGGCAGCACCACTTATCCTAATGCATACAATGCAAGTATCAATGTAGCAACCGATGCACAATTGGCATGTTTTAGCGGGCAGTACGCCACCCTTGGAACTTTTGTTGCAGCCTTTGATCCTGTCTGGGCTGCCGTGCACCAGCGAGGCTACGGCCTGAGTTACTATGACTACTATGACCTTTGCACTTTCCCCGTTGGAAAGCCTGAAACTCCTTATTACCGTTGCCACTCCAGCGATTTATATGAAATTTTTGGCACCTACTATCTGTTTAATCTCCCAGTTCGAGTCCCCGAAGATATTTACTATACCAATGCAGTTCAGGACATGTGGACTTCGTTTGCACGAACGGGCAATCCCAATGTCGAGAAAGATTATTTGAAAGCCCGAGGATACAATACGACACTCAGGTTCTTCGAAAACTGGTCGTGGCCTCAGTTTGAAATGTGGGACCAGTCTGCTGCTAGCATCCAGTGGCCAGACTCAGGCTATACAGCGCTCCCGAGTCTGAGGCATTGCAAAGTGATCGTTCCAGAATTAACGCTGTAAGTACGGGACGTGAGATGATGGAGTGGTACATTTAGCTATATGAGAGTTTATGATCTTACAATTTGGGATAATTAATTCTATACAAAGATAGGTATTTGCAGAGAGACAAATAATAAGATCCACTCGCTCCGTATTAACGAGAAACCTTAGTCTACACATTTGAACTAGACATATCACCCACCGAGACTAGGCCACCCCCCATAGGGAATATGGAGTATGCATTTAAAAATTTTAAGCATTAAATAAATGTAGCATGCGGTGACAAAAAGGGGGCTTAGGCGATTTGGACACATCGAAGTTATTGGCTACGATCGGTCTTGGCCCTGGGGCCAGGTAGTGCATAAATCACCATACCATCCCGTAAAAATAGGGCCCAGGTGCACGGGGCGACACTCTAAGGCGGCCCCCGGTGTCAGTGGCTGGAACCTTAACTTGCTCCACGTTAAATCGGCCTATTCAGCCCCCACATGGCCTTGTTTATTACAAACTTGCCGGCAAATCTACCCCTGTTGAAGTTTTTCTGAACGATGATGAAGACAGGAAGGAGATCATACGTCTTTGATCAAATAGAAGAACAAAATGTACCACATTTCCACGAAGACCACCGCTGAAGATCTGAAGTTCGATGTCGCGGCGCCGACTGGCTGGGCTTTCGCTGCGGGAGACACGATTATTGGAAATTTAGTCCGCAGTACCGAGATCGTTGTCCCAGAAGCAACCGTTAAAATCGACTTCATGGGTCGTATATGGAGTCAAATAACAGAAGGCCATACTGACAATAAAAAAACCTATGAAGATAACAGAGACTTGGTCGACTCTCAAGAGACCGTGCTTTACAATGGACCACTCCACTTGCCTGCTGGCAGCGATGAGAGAATAAACTGGGAATTCTCCGTCAAGATTCCTAGTCAGCTCAAAAAGAATCTTGAGCTTGATTATACCACCATGGGTAGTCTTTTTTCGACAACTAGTTCTGATCACCCTGATCCTAGTATTCTTCCCCCGGCATTCGAGTCGTCCGGGTCGCCTGGATATAAATCGTCACACACCTCGATCAAGTATTGTTTGAAGGCTTCGTTGTGCTATAGATCTGGCAAATCTTCAAAAATCCATGAGGTAACATGGCCTGTCAAAATCCGGTACTCTTCCCCACATACCGCAGCTCAGAGTCGGATTCAGCAGGCTCAAGCATCTGAAACGAAAGTCCAAAGTCAGCGACTATTACTTGGGATGCAAAATGCACAACTTTCGCTGCATGATAAAACACGGAAACTCTTTCGCTCTTCTAAAGTTCCTGAATTTCATTTCAAAATGAGCGCCTCCTGGCCGATGGCGATTCGATTCGATCATCCAGAGCCCATCCCAATCACTGTAAAATTCGAGGTTTTGCCAGAGAAAACTAGTACCGACATCAAGGATGCTCCGCAGGAAATTCGGATCGATTCTATCAAAATATTACTTTGCTCAAGAACTATGATTCGAATCAAGAGCAGGCTCTCAAGCACTAGCTCCCATTCCAATTGTCATGTTAAGAGCTCGGATCTTGGTTTGAATAAAGTGCTTTCGCTACTTGAAAATCCCATGACGGTATCTACTGGGGAGGAGAATGAGCCTTTGCATTTAGGTAATGCGTTTCATCTCATTTTGCACGAATATGGCATGACTGCGGGAAATAAGCGACTATATCCAATGCGTCCATTATATCCTGATTTTTTAACTCATGGAATTTGCCATACAAATAGCTTGGAGCTACAGGTTACTGTGAATATTGCCGGGGAAAGTGTTACTGCGACGGCTAGCTCACCGGTCAAGATATTATCTGCAGCATAGAATGTCGAAAGTTCTTTGCATCATTATGTTCATAAATTTCAATTTCATTCATATTCAGATATAATCCGTAAAGCTAATACTAACAAGATGTGTACCTTGAGTTTCTTCGAATTCGAAATAGTGCTTGTATGTTGATGGCCAAATCTTGTACAAGGTCCCCCAAGAATTCTCCTCGGGTGTACAGCAAGCAAATTAAAAACAAAGAATAAAATAAAATCATGTTCATGTTCATGATCATAAACGTGATCGTTCCCGCCATTCTCTTTGCATCTTATTCTCAGTCTCCAATCTCCAACCTGTGTGTTTGCGAAGTCTTTCCTCAACCTCATCATCGCCAACGTCACAAGCCTTCTCTAGAGGGATATCGCGCTCGCTCCGCAGCTTGAATGCATGGTGTCTCAGATGCCCACTTCGTGTAACCCGAGACATATCAACATCGCGAAAGAATCCACAAAGCCCATCCCAAAACTTCTTACCGGTCGGCGTCGAAATCATGATTATTCCATGACAGTGTGGCATACCCTCGAACATCTGCGCAGCAACAGGTACCCCTGCCTGATGCATACGCCGCGCCAGAATCAAGCCTTCATCAGTGAGACACTCTTCGCCAACAGAAATGAAGACAGGCGGGGAGTCTTTCCATAATTCGGGATTAGCAGCAATTGGCGAGACGAGGGGATGTGACATTGCGTTTGCGTTGCAGAATAGGTCGACGCGGGGTGGTGAAACTGGCCATGCTGCATCTGATGGGAAGGGGTGGGATTGAAAGGGGATTGAAAAGTCCGGCTCATCAACTCGTCCTGGGCGGATGTCCATATAGTCAAATTGCCTGTTCTTTACAATTGATGGCATCGACAGCGTGACATCGCACCATGGAGAGATTCCTCCCACTCCGCCGGGCAATTCAATGTCTACATCCTTGCCGTGGAAACGGACGGATCGGGAGACACGTCGGAGTGTGAGAAGAGTTTGCAATAGTACAAATGATAAATTGCCTCCGGCTGAGTCGCCGGCTATGACGATCTTGTTAGCTGGTACAGGCTTGTGCAAGGAACCTTCAGGTGGGTGTATCAGTGAAAGATACGCTGTTAAAGCGTCGACGAGTGCTGCTGGGAATGGATTCTGCGGAGCCAGGCGATATCGTACTGAGAAGACAGGGGCGCCTGTTTGCCGCGAAACATGCGCAACGGGTACCCGGTGGGTGCATGGGTCCATTAGGCTGTGGGTATAGGTGTTAGTTTCAGACTTAATTTTGACTTTGCGTTATAGAATTGTGCTTACAAGTACGCGCCGCCATGGAAATATAAGATTGTGATATCTGAGGTGATCTCCTTGCGCAACCTGTGATATTTCTCTTCCTCCGAGATATCAGGTTGGGGGGCTTTCTTATCGACCCCACTACGATATCCGGTCCATTCGGCTTCAACAGCAGCAACAGCAGGCGTATGAAAAGTCTCTTGACCATTTCCGAGTTCTTCAATCGCACGGAGAACCGCATCGCGCACATCGAACTCTGGTTGCGGCAGAGTGACCTTGGAGATCCACATTGGGCCTCGAATACCAGGGTCACGCATACTGCCTTTTTGCGTCTTGAGAATTGTGTCCTCGCCCGTAACGAATGAGCGAATGAGCACCGTGAGAAGCTCAGTACGCAGATCCTGTTTCCCTGACATAGGGGACATGTGAATGCCGTGTAGGACCAGCGTCTTCAATAACAGAGGTATGCGAATCAGGAGCATCTTAAGCCGCGTGACGGCTTGTTTTAATCCGCCCATGCTGGATGATAGACGGACAAGGCTCTGACCGTTCTCCTCTGCGAGTGCGATGTGGGATGGTTGAGATTGATATAGATTCAAACCGGTTTGGTACAGAATGCCTGGACCCTTGTGCCGAGGTCCGTTCTTGTTTAGGCGAATCAAGCTACGTCAAGCGGGTCCACCCCAGAACCGGTATCCACTGCGATGAACAAGATGGATTATTAAACTTGCATAATTTGAGACTTCGAAAGAATCTGCACTATATTGAACAGTTTCACAGAAGATCATAACAGCCAAAGCTCGTTTTCAATTGATGTTTGAAATGCAGGGTCTATGAGACACCGACCGCCCTTATCTACATGCAGATACAGATATACAGCATTTATACCAGTTCGTTTTCGTTTTCTCCTTACTTTTTTTTATTAATAAACATCTCTATTGTTTTCCTGAATGTCCGTGTTTAATTGATTATATATAAATACTATATATCTTACACTTCAGCCTCATACCTGTTGCCTACCTCAAGTGCTAGTATATAGTAGTAGTAGTAGTAGTAGGTCTAGATGTCTTGCCCCCGGCCCCAAACAAACCCGGCTCAAACTTGAACAGCTGGACCCAACTCAATACACGAAGCCTCCGAGTCAGACCTTTTCCCCTCCGGCCCTGGAAGCTATTGGATTTAGCGAAAAGAATTGCCTCGTTTGGACCTTTAATTTTCGGGTCCCATTCATACCTCGGAAGTTCAAAGCAGGAAGCCAGCACTTCACGTCTTCCAAGCTTCACACACGTTAAAACTGCACAAAGCTAATCATATTCATAATGGACTGGACGGCACTGCCTCCAGAAATATTCGATACGGTTCTCACATATCTGGACATCGACACGATCAAGGCACTTCGTCTAGCAGACCGAAAGTTCGCAAACAAATGCCTTGGGCCCCGCTTTCGAGAGTCTATTCAACCCAACATCGAGTTTTCGCCCCACGGTCTTCGTGCACTTTATAATCTGACATGCAACTCTACCATCAGTAGCATGGTCCACTCTCTGACGTTTGTGGCCATATCCCTGGATTTTTATCGATTAAAAAAGTGCATAAAATATGGGTATCGCACTGTAACGGGAGGAGATACGTCCTTTCGTATAACGACAGAGAAAAAATAATCCCCCCAAGAGATGTCAAATTTCAAATCTGATCTGGACTGGTTACAAGAAAAGCAGAAAGAAAGAGCCAAGGAAGTACCTAGCGAAAAGATCGAAGTCCTCAAACTTACGTTGAGGCGGCTCCCCAAGTTGGAGTCTATTCGCTTAGATGGTGCGTCTGTTGTGGGGCGTACCTTGAAACGATCAACCCAGGGCGCGGACTGGTATCAGCTATGGATGCGCGCCTCGCACATTTTCTCATTGGTTGTGACAGCTATGGCGCAGAGTGGGACGTCGGTGAAAAGGCTCGATGTATATCGCGAGATTCCTAGATGCTGCATTCCATCTGGTCACATCACCAGTTACGCCTCATCTCTCGGCACAAAGCAGCTGGAAATGATGTGTGAGCGCTTGGAGTCGCTCAATTTGAGTATGTCCACGGAAATACGGAGTTCTCTTAACACTGAAGAGCCAGATCAAAATACGGTACACGAACACGAAGGTGACAATGACGATGAAAAAACACTCTACTCCGAAGATGAAAGCGAGCTGAGCAAGCCCGAAGATGGATATTTATCACCTGGTGATCCTCGTGCAATACTGTCTCGTGAGACACCTGGAATCACGCGGTTTTTGATGACTGCGCCTGCCCTTCGGGAGCTAGACTTGTCTTTCCGCAATGCCCTTGGATACGAGATGTCGGATAGTTACGACCGGATCATTGGAAGTATCGCCCATGAAACTAATTTTCCGATGTTGGAGTGATGTGCGTTCTCTGGATTTCGGGCAAATGGGGAGTCGATTCTACTGTTCCTTCAGAAGCACTCTGACCTCCGCGCTTTCAAGCTGCATCAGTGCAGTCTGACAACTGGGTCATATACACCCATCTTTTCTCACTTAGAGGAATCGATGCCAAGATTAGAAAGCCTCAATTTTTTTAATCTATATGGAAAATATATGGCGGTTCCGCGGCGCCCCCCAAATGTTTCTCATTCGCCTTCAATTGGTGAATATCAATACGAGGAAGAGCGCGAGCGAGAGATTAGTGGACTCGTGCATTTGGAACCAATTTGGGAGCATGATGGTGGAATGCCTTCGATATGGACGAATACTAAGATATTCAATCACGAAGAATCGAAGAAAGGGCTTAGGTTCCGGGCAAGGCCTTACGGGAGACAACAAGACTCTGGCGCACTTCGCCGGAGGTATCAAACTTCGCAAGGGCTGTATGGATCTCCATAGTGCTATAAAAATTGCTTAGAAATCAGCCTCGTGCTTTTAAGGGTCTCAAGTATCATCTTTATGATATTCAGAAACCTTAGATGTAAATTAATCTCCTCTGAAAACAGCTTGGATATCTCCTTCAATCCACCTCGCCCCAACCTTAACCAACACGATTTTCCAAATACCCCCACTCAACTCAAACTCCATATTATTAAGACCATATCCATTTGCATTAAGAGTCGCGCCTTCTCCCTTGTTCGAAGGCCTCCAATGAGCAGCTCGAATCTGGAAATGCACCCTCCATCTCGATTCCGACAGTTCTGTCCACTTGCACGCGCCGATAAAATGTTGGGTCGTGATATCCAAATTTCCTAGTCGCTCAGGGCTGGAAACCCATTCAACAAATGAATCCGGTGCTGCCGATAAATCTTTAATACCACCAACATCTCCATAATCAATGGAGACCTCTGGAGCAAAAAGGCTGTGAAGTAGAGACCAAGACTTTGTGTCGATGCTTTCAGCCCAATCGTAGAGAGTATTTTGGCACTGGAGTAGAGCTGTAGCCATTGGGACTGCTTTCATCAAGTGTTTGAAGAAAGTGAATAGTAAATTGAGAAGCCCTGAAGCTCTTGGGAGTATAGTATGAGCTGGGTTAAACCGTGTAGGAAATGGTTATGAGTCTGGTATTAGATTGAATTGGATTAAGAGTCTCCGGGGCTGTAGATGTATGGAAACATTTGAGAATCTATAAATAGACCGGTTAGGCCACCTACTATACTCAACCGAGAAAATGAGGGCACAAGCTTTAGTGTAGACTCCATCGTGTGTTTGGCTTGATCATGGTTGGTGAAGCTCAAGCTGTTGTGGAGTATGTACGCAGATTAAGGTTTGTTGGTTGTCGCAACGATTTCCCTCTTTCGATTAAAGTAGATGCCAATAGGTTTGGGGTATGGAGACTTAAAATGCAATAATGCAAATACCGATATTGAGCCTCGTGCCTGAGAAGCTTGATTGTGTATTTGTATTCAAATGTAGGATCGCAATACCTAGTCAGCCATTCATGAGTGGTGGGTCGATCATTTCCAATTTTGGATAGACCATGGCTGAAGGAATGTGAATTGTCAACAGACGCAGAGTGCTCTCTGTCCTGCGTGCTTACTTCTCCCCCCCTTCTTTGAGCCTGCGAGAGCCATCAACCCCACATCTTCAAATCTAAGTGTTGAAGCGACGTCTGGCCCGGCTGGTATAAGCTGTCAGCTCATTGAGAGCATTTCCTACACAATACCTATCACCGGATTTCCAAAACACCTACTCGTATTGAATCATAATTTTTCTACTCCCATTTTTCAGGAATGCAGGGAGGGCCTTGTTGCAAACACTAGCTGCTACTGTCAACCAGTGAACGTACAAGAAATTCCAAGCCTAACTACAAACTATCGTAAGGTGACGGCTACTCCCCACATCTACCTGATTTCACCTGGTTTACACCATTAGATCCAGATGTGCCAGATCAAGTATTTGAGATACACTTGCGGCTGCAAGCAGGATTTGGAGTTTCAGCAGTGTGCCGAGCGTTTTGGTACCAATGTCAAGTGCCATCCGCTCAAGAAGGTATTTGATAGAAATTCGACCAATCACTGTCCGAAGCATCTGGTCAAGCGGGATGCCCCAATGATTTATACCGAGCGACGGGAGCGAATTGTGGAAAACAATGTATAGGTAGCCATCCATGATGGGTTTGTGCAGCTATCGAGTTATCCACCAAAGATTTTTACGTACGAGGTGGCGTGTGACCGATTATATCATGATGTAGTAGTTGCCAGGCACTGTCATCCCCCCAGCTTTAATCTGACATTAGCAGAGTTCCTTGACAGCTACTCCGTATACTGGGCAGAAATCAATCTGCAAAGATAGATTCCAAATCGGACATTCGAGTCCTTGTCTATAGACAAACAAAATTGCCTTGTTTGGAGTCCTTGACGAGTTATGATGCGATATATCGATTGGATACTGTATATAATAGTGCATGAAAAGGTACGGAAACGTACATTTGGCTATTGAGCTTCAGATTTGCCCCGTCGACTTTCTTGCTCTTCTAGAGATGAAAACGACATTCTAGAAATCGAGATATTCCAGAACCGCCCTATCGGGTTCATCGTTAGTCTGTACCTCTGGGAACGACCGGAACCTTCTATCATGCCTCTACAATGTGGTGTGTATATCTTATGGAAGCGATGCTCTAAAGGGGCCCTTTACTTATTTTTCCGGCTGTCAATAGGTTCATGTACACCTTGGCTTCAGCCCGACCTCCCTATCATGGATTAAGATTGGTTTGTGAAATGGCATATTCTTCATGAATTTCCCCGGTTTGTGAGAGAGACGATCCGCTTTACAGACAATTTTCTTTTCGCGAAGGCTATGGATACAATCGAAGGAACGCTGGTCCCTCGTTTTACTTCAGGTCAAACTTTGACGGCTCGAGAGTTTGTGTATGAGGCTGGAGCGTGCAGAGCCCACGTTGTTATTCTTCGACGAGAAGAAAAGGCAATAGACGATTCTTCTTCCCAGGCTGAGATACTCGAAGAAAGAATTGATCAAATTGAGGAGTCTGCGAGGAAATTGAAACGCGCCTATAAATCAGAAATACAGGACAGGACAGCCAGGTTAAGAGAAGAGCCTTTGTGGGCCGACAACTTTGCATATTGCACCGAAGATTCTAGGCGCAAAATTAAGTATTCAGAGAGGCGCAGAAATTGTCATTTATCCAGTCGATAGCTTCAGTAGCCGGCAATCAACCAAGCTCGTCAACGACAACTCCAACTCCCCTTTATGCGAGGGCAGCCCGGAAGCGACTTCAATCCCAAAGAGGCTCACCTCGCCGGAGCCAGCGAAGTTGGCGGGGACGAAGGGCTTAAATCCTCCTCTGCCTAGGATTGGGGTGCCTGTGGACCTTTGATTGCCTAGATAGTTTCAATTCGCTTTTCTATCGACACCCACGCCGACAGTCTATGAACTGCCAGTGTATCTAGTCTCTGTAGCATGCATCATTTACTTCGTATCATCTGCCTGTTAATATTTTCTACCATCTTATTCAAGTTAGCCATTCTATCAGTTTCGTAATTCTAACAACTTGAACCATTTGGAAACTTATTGCTATATCTTCGAATATACAAATGGACAGTCACCGAGTGGCAATCGCCATCACATGAGTGTCGCTGAAGATCCCAGCCCCGAAAGGAGGATGTCATAATGAATGGTTGTGCAATGAGTCGTTTCCAGCCGCTCACTAATTATAGTCGTATACTTAATGCCCAGAATCCGTGTTAAACACCCTAAAACGCCAAACGCAGTGCAATAATCACAGCTATCATGTATCAAGAAGATCAACAGACGGCTTCGTCTCATTCGCAGGTATAGACCCAGCTTCATTCTCAGGTTCACTGGGCCGATCAGATAGATCCTGCGCTCCCTGCTTAGGATGCAACTCTTTCTGATAGACAGGTTGTTCATCGTCCTTAAGCCCCGATCCAGTCGGATCCCTACGAATCAAGAAACTCTGCACTCTTGCATCATTCGATGGCATCTGACTGACAGTACTCTGTCTTCTCCCCGTCAAAAACCGCATCGAGTCCTCACTAACCTCGCGAAGCCTCTCCTCATACCCGGTATTCAACTGACCAATCCACGAAGCCTGCATCGCACCCCCAAATAACGTAAGAAGAATAACAAGCCTTGTAAACGTCCGGTGATCCACAATATGTTGCTGTTTCCCATTATGCCGGTTATTCCAGCGTTCCCAGTCCTCCCACGTTCCGTTCGCGTATATATTCATGTCAGGCCCGTATGGCCCAGCCATAGGATCTGGACGAACAGAATGGCTCCATCCGGTTCCGAATTTGTCATATGCTGCGCGTTTAATGGGGTCGGAGAGGATCTCGTGTGCGGCGACTACGATCTTATAGCGCTGAAGACGGATTTCGGGCGTGATGTCATTGCTGCGGAGGTCTGGGTGGTAGAGCTTTACGAGGTCATAGTAGCGGGTTTTGGAGTAGGTTGCATTGCGCGGAATGTTGAAGACTTCGTATGGAGTGAATAAGGGTGTTTTGGGCCATGAGTGTTCGTGGCTGGGGGTATCTGGTATGCTGGCATAGTTTCTTGTGGGTGGGATGAAGCTGAGGCGGGATAGTGGCGAGATGGTGTTTTGCGGACTTAGGAGCTGGATACCGCCGCAGCAGAGGGTGTGTGGCTTCTTGAACATGGCCACATGGCTTTCTGGGAGATTGCAGTGGCTCCTGTTTCTTTTAGATGTAAATTGGATGTTGGTGAGAAGAGAGGTGAAGCTTGCTCGATCTCCCCTCACGGCTGCTGCCGTTGTTCCCGGTCTCGGCGTTAAGGTTATTGGCTCACGCGACTCCGACTCTCCAGCTTCCGAGATCAGCTGTTAGATCAAGTGTCCATATGCACATATGAAAATTTACCTTTCTTGTGACTAGAATTTGGTTTTATAGGAGAGCATTTTAGGATATAATATGGAGAAAAATTCACTGTGAAAGTGATTGAGTATGTACTGGTGGGTATCTCGTGAAATTCGGTCAAGGGCAAGTATAAGGATAAATCGCCGGATGTCACTGGGCAATAGAAATCAAAAAAGAAATGAACAGTAAAGCAAAGCAAGGCAATGTAAAATCAAAAAAATATGACCCTTGCTACGCCGTAAATACAAAATATCCAAGTCTTTCTATTGTGGGGTGTCTTCACGACGATACTCAAGAGACCACAATTTCTCCCATGGTCGGCCTCGTCGAGCAGATGTTGACCTTTTTGGAAATGATGTTGCGGAAGTATCAGGATCAACTCCGTGGATGTGGTTACGGGGCGAAGAAGGGTATTTCGAAGCCTGTGTTGAAGAAGTTAGCTTAAAGTGAATATAAACCCGAGAAAAGATAATGATTGTCGTTTCGTACTTTTCACGGGCCGAGGAGTAGGTCACGGCGAACCTCTTCAAATATCGGTGCAGATTCACGAGGATGGGAGCCGGCGGCATCGGCATTAGCATCAGCATCGGCAGGTCGAACTAAATCGATGGCCGAGTCGTTGGCTCTTTGGGATGGCGTAGGAGTTCCCCGCTTGGAATTGTTGCTGTTGCGCCGACTGTCTAAACTCTTGGACAAAGCCTGAGCGACTGTGTTTTCTTCGGTCGGTCGCTTGAGACGGATGCTCCCCTTGGCATCCACCTGGGTAGACGCGACGGTACTTTTGGAAATTCCAGGAGTAGCTGGTGCCCCAGGCTTTTCCTCGATGGCTTCGAGAAGATACCATCGGAGGCCATCGGACAACTCAAATGGATTCTCATCATCAATGGAGGCAGCTTCGCTGGCATCTCCAAGCGAGCGTCTATCGGGAGTGCCGCCATTTAATGACTTCGAGAGATCCACAACTCGTTCCTCGATCTTGGTAATACGAGCGAGCAGCCAATCGCGGGCGTGAAGCTTATGAGAATCTTGTTCACGCAAGAAATAATGCGGTGCACCAACATTGAATGCAGCCCATGACCGAATGGCTTGATTTCGAGTGGGGAGAAATAAAGCTAGGTCACCCTCCTTGAAAGAGCGGTATGCAATCTTGTCATGAGCGTCACTCTGGGCTCGATGGTACTTCTCGCGATATCCACGAGCTTCCTTTTGCCATTTACGCGCAAGTTGCTCAATGTCTTTCACTCGTTTCACGACCACATCACCAAAAATGGAGACGTCGAATCGAGTGAGGCTTTCCATGAACGATGAGAATTTGGTCTCTTCTTCTTCGGGGCTCTCAGCATTCATCCAACCAAGTAGTGCACTGTCAGGCTTAGCGGACACAATACCAGATTGAGCCAAGCTTTCGCCAAGTCCCGATGAAGAGGCAGTGAGCTTCGAAGCGCGTTGGATAATGAGATGACCATCTTGTTGAATGATAGCAAATCCCAGTTGCTCGAGCATCCGTTCCAATTTATCGACCTGCGAAAAAAGCTGCTTAGATATATCGTGGCCATGTTTCCCGCGACTTTCGTAGCGTGCTAGTGCTTGTCGTTCTGCCTCTGAAGCAATATCGAGCTTCTTCGCCCAATCCGCTTCCTTGGTCTGTAGTTCCTGGGCCTTGGAGTCTGCATCGGCTAGTCTCTGGGATAAATCTGCTTGTTTCCGCTCTTCTTCTGCAATCCTTTCTCGCAGCTCATCAGATCCTGTTTCTCCTGCAGATACTTGGGATTGCAAAGTGTGATGTTTAGACTGCTCCTGTTCCAACTCGATTTTTGTGTCGTTGGCTTCAGATCGTGCTTTTTCCAACTCATGCTTTGTGGTCTCCAATTCCTGCCGAACCTTGTCAAGTTTCTCGGACAACTGGGTCAAATCAGTGTCCCGTTTATGGACGGCCGTAGCTTGCTCCTCCAGTTCATATTCGATCTTTTGGATATTTTCTTCCAGAGACTTATTTTCAGCCATGGTTTTCGATGCATTGGTTTCAGCAGTTCGAGCATGGATAGAAAGGCCTTCAGAAAGGACCTCGATAGCGTGAATGATACTAGGGATTTCGAGTGGCACAGCTCCTCCGGGAGACAGACTCATGAAAGCCGACTGTAGAGCACTGTAGTTCTCTTGATCTTTGTGAGTCCACTCTGTTCGTTGGCGCTCAAGATCATTGACATTCGCCTGAAGCTCTTGTTCTTTTTCTTGCTGGCATCTAATGCGCTCATCCAAATCGTCGGCCCTCTGAGTCTCCTTCGCCGAAGCTGTGTGGGCGTCTTGCAGTTCGATCTCGAGCTGATAGATTCGATCATCGATCTCTTGCTTCTCATGGTCCCGTCCATCTATCACTTTATCCAGCTCTTCTTCCACTTCATCCGCGCGAAGTCGATATTTCTTGAGTTCTGATTCGAGAAATTTTCGTTCGTCCTCAAACTCGCGCTGTCGTGCCTCAAGATTTCCAATGAGATCTCTTTTGGTTGACTGGGCTTCTTGATACTTGTCAGAATTGGATTGTCGCTCGACATGGGCCTCTTTGTGAAGTCTCTGAACAGTCTCTCTTTCAGCTGTCAGTTCAGCTTCGAGAGAAACTATACGTTGGACCAAGACTCTATCCTCGGGGGACTGGGTCATAGAAACCCGCCTGGATGAAACTGAAGATCTCCTAGAGAGGGTGTCTGGATGTGGAGAAGCTGGTGAACTAGGAAAGTCCGGGCCGAAGTTACCACTAGATGGTCGACTAAGCTGGCTTTGGCGATGGAGGAGATCCTCTAATTTTCGTATACGACTCTCAGAGCCCTTAACCCGCTCTTCGAGTTTAGTCTTCTCATCCTGTAGACTTCGAACCATATCATCACCGCGTAGAAGAATAGAGCTCCGACTCAGGTCGAAGACACTGCCATTCTTGAATGCCTTCGCTCGTCGTCTTTGCTGGCGTGAGGGTGAATCTAAGTCTTTGAGCTGCTGGGATAATTCTTCTGCAATATTTGTTAAAGAATGTTTAGATCTTATATCATCAATATAAAGCTCAATCTCCTTTCGGTTCACCTCAGGCCATTCTTCATCTTGCCCTTGCAGGTTGACTTCGATACCTAGGGTATTCGAGTCCCCGAAAGAAATTTGATCGCCCATGTTTTTGAGCCACTTTTTTCGGCGTCTTTGTTCTTCATCTCTGAGGACGGCCATTTCTTCCGCTAAACTCAATGAATCCGCCTTTACCTTATCTGACCATTCTCGGCGTCGAACGGATTCGATAAGGATGGACCCGTATACCATTGGCATCTGGAATACAGTATAGATAATGTCGAAGGAGTTGGTATTCACATCGAGATTTATCAGTTGGCCATTAGCGTCGGCCAACCGTGATTGGAGAGATGAAATGGCCCGCATTTGATCAATGGCCGTCTTCTCTGCATTATAACGACGCTCGATTGAATGTGCAAGTGCTTGCTGCAGGTCTGCACTTGCAGCCAAGAGAGAGGGGAGAAGGTTTTGGGTGTGGTTGAGCGCCAGCCGAGAAACATTTGCAAGCATCTTCTGGTTATTTGGTAGACTGATAACATGCTCATGGTCCGAGCCAATCTTCTTCGCAATCGTTTCCACTTCAGCTAGCAAGCCCTCGTCCACATCGGCGGGAGAAGACAACAACTCCTTTATTAAATTTTGAGTATCCAAGGAGATCTCACCAACTGCGTCCTGGAGATCTTGAACTTGACTGGCGAACCGCGGTTGGGCAACCGCCGCATCTGCGCCAGCCTGTTCGACTTCGTGTGCATCTACGAAGTCATTAAGAGATCCCATCAACCGGTTGTTGTCTTTCTTTGGGGTTGATGGTCGGCCAAGAAGTGGGAAATCTTTTCGTGCTGGGATGCTCTCTAATCTTGCCAGAGCGCGTTGCCAGTCATCTAGAGCAGCCTGCTGCTCTTCCAGTATATTATTGGCCCACGTCTGAGCTTCTTTGAACTTGTGTTCTAGATTTCCAACATGTGATTTGAGATTCTCGAGTGCGACACCAACTGCGCGATTGATGACATCGGTTCGTTCATTGTGTTCCTGTATCGTCTTGTCGGTAGCGCCACATCGGCTGGATAACTCCAGGGCCCATGATTTCCTCGCCATGAATAAGTTCCGCCATGCTTGCAGGTCGTTCTGGTCGGTAAGTGATGCGGGAGGACTGCCAGGCTTAAAGGGTTCAGGTGTAGGTAGTTCCGGAAGCTCGATATCGCCCGGCTCGCTCACGTATTGTCGGTCATATACAAATATTTCAGTCTATTTCAAATCCCAGCGACCGTATTAGTGTGTGAACAACTTCATGCTGGGGGTTGAGTTCCAGAGTTGCCTACCTCGGTAGCAAGTGTCTGTGTCTTCACGTTCTTCCCTCGGGCGGTCATCAAGATCTGCCTAGAAGGAGGAATCGAGGTATTTCGAACGATCCATGATTTCAAAGAATCGGGTCTGCATTCAGAGTGGAGTTAGCTTGCTGATGCATGAAGCTAGGGAGATCGGAATGGGGGCTTTCCCCTCTACCAAAACCTGGGGAAATGGGCCGAAACATACGAAGCAAAAGCTACTGGATCAGCCAGTAGATGCTCACCAGAGTGAGAAATGTAAATGTGCAACGACATGTCCCCCTCCTCTCCACCGAGATTCAAAGCTCTCAGGTGTTTTCAAGGAAGAGGGGAGTGTGCTAGTTAAGTTTAGCAGGGGCTGAAGCTCTTCCATACGAGTTCCCCACCGCCTCCGGTCCTTATCACAAGATTACATCCTTTGCCGCACGCGATCTTGCTCATGGCTCCGAAACATAATCAGTGGCCACACTTGCGCTCGGAGGAGCTGACCCTCCTCGAGTACTCTACGGATGACCCACGCGATGTGGTGACGCTATCTGACAAGGAAACCCTGATCCTGCAGCTCGCCGAGCAGATTCAGGAACAGCGATTAGAAAAGGCGTTACTTGAACAAGGTACGTGTTTATGGCTCTTTTGTTCTTTCTCTTTATTTGGCTCTTTGTTCTTTTATTTTCCCTTTCGTCGCTTGCTTCCTTTGGTCCTAACTTGTCTACAGAACCAGAATCCCTCTCAGGCGACAATGTAGAGGAGGAGCTTGCGATCGCGGAACGCGAGTTTCTAGAATCGAGAGCCACATACACGGTCAGGAGGAAAGCACTACGAATGGTCCTCGTGACTGACCCGATCCTGAAAGCCGTTCATCTGAAAGCGACTACCCCCCCTGAAAAGTATGTTCATATCCCTGGCTATATACATGCGCCGCGTCTCATGGAAATCGCACAGGGCACTGCTCCGCCTCGTCAACCGCCGCGACGAGCTCGCGCTCGCGCACGAGAATCTAGCATCCGTCCAAAATGCCGTCCTCAAACAGCTTTCCAACTCCGGAGTGAAGAATCTACAGATAAATAGTGAAAACCAGGAGCTAGTCAGCCAGCTCCTGGAGCTTACGAAAAACGATTCAACCTGGCGCGAAAGACTTCAAGACGCCAAACTCGCATCACAGCTTGACGAGCTTGAAAAGGAACATAGAACCAGCAAGGCCAAATGGGAGACAATGAAGAATATTGCAAGCGCAATGGTGGTTGGTAGCGGACTTGATTGGGCCGATGACGATCATCTACGAGCTCTTGTTCTAGATGAGAGCGATGATTAGTGATGTCTTTGTAGGCACGGCGTACTTTGTTCTTATTTTCTTTGTCACGGGCGCGTTGTTCGGCGTTGATCCTTTATGCCTTGCGATTTATTATGATTTTACAACGGTTATACCCTGTGGGCTGGATGGGGCAATCAACATTAGAATTTCGTATCAAAGGGCAATCGGCCTTTGAGCATAATTTTTTTATAATTTTCTGTTACTTTTTTCATAATTTTCAGTCTCAATTTTTCTAACTTTATGGGTTCTGTGGCTTGGCAAGCGAGAGGAGTGCACCCCGTACCAAACAGCATCACATCAGGAGTGTGGCCGTGTAAGACCTGTTGACCCACGCCTACATCACAGTCCACCCGTCATAACGAAGTGGGTAGATAAGGGTGTTATGGGCCCGCGTTGTTAGGGGGAATTCCAGTCATGCGCACGTACAGCAGAAAGAAAAGAAAAATTATCGACTAGGTAACGTCAGTCTTAGGTGGATTTGGGATTCGTACAGCCTCGACCTAGAAATGATACATCTCCTCATCAGATGCGACTAAAGAAAGATAGATTTGCAAGTATCATGGCTAGTCATACTTTTAGTGGTGGAAGCTACCCTAGGTAGCCGGGCTGCAGAATCCAGCATTACACAGAAGCATAATTACGCGAGTCCAACCACTCTATGACGCTCTCCTCTCGGAAGAAGTGGAAGGGTAATATTACAAGTGGAGTGGTACTTGATTCCTGCGGGACTTGGACATGGAGACCAATGTACCCAATGTACCGGAATGTGACCTTGATACTGCCCCCAGCTGTACTATTCTCTGCTCTGTCTGTAAAGACGTGTTGCCTGCCTATAATATTTTATTAGTATATAGTAGTCTTTTTTTTTTAACTTTCTCCTCGCTTTCCGAGTCCCTCGCAGGGTATTATGCACAATCGGCGAAGAGAATAGTACATCTCTGGATACTCTGCATATAGTACCGAGGGAATTTTCAAAACGCGTCGCAAGGGAACACGCCCCAATACACCATGGTTTCCGGCTTGTGATCGTGTGATTTCCAACTCTGCAAGGGAAGAAAAAAAAACTAATGATAACAAGGGAAAATCCAGTCTCCCAGGATCCGCTTTTCGATTTGTGTCCCGATCAACCAAACAGACAGAATTACTACTAGTCAATCTTGCGTGATCCTCAAGGGATTTGAATCCCGAGATTCATTGCATACGTCAAGATGTAAACATGTAAAGAATGGATATCGGCAGCCATAAGCGCCCTTTTTTCATGTATGTAGAGCAATCCCAACCAGAGATTTTCGGGCAACGGCGCTATAATCCCCAGTTGTATGGCTGTGTTTCCAATAATCGTCGGTTACGCCAAAAGGGTACGCCATGCTTATGTTTGAGCAACGCTCCAGCTGCGGTTGTACCTCCAAGTCCTTACCTCGCGCTAATTCGATCCCGGATGGGCTGCCATTACACGGTGGTCGGTGCTTTTATTACTACTTTTCTGTTAATACTGGAACTATACTGGCTACTGGCTAGCGGACTGGATCAGAGCGGGAAATCTTTTCTATATATGGGGGTACTCCCGTCGTCAAAAAAAAAAAAAATACTCAACCTAAAAGGCTGGCTGGCTGGATGCGTATGTAAGTGTACTTTTCGTGATCCGTACTGTCGCAAGGACGACCACTTGCCGTTCGGCGACCAAGGTACAGTACACATTCGCTGCGTTCGTTTCGGAGTTATTACTTAGATAGCCAAGGGGAAATGGTTTCTATGAATACGATTTTCGTCCTTATGCGTCGCGCAATCCTTTCCCGATCTGCTTATCTATGAATGGCCAATTGTGCTCAAGGTATTTAGGTGTGGATATGTTGACTGGGATCATATTGGGGAGGAGAATGGAGATTCATGCGTAGAAGATACTCCCTGCGCAATACTATTTATTCCCTTTGCTTGCTGGGTAGTAATCTTGAAATCATGAAACACTTTGATTAATGCAGCATTAAAGTCAAAGAATTTGCTTTCCATTTCGTTCTATTATTATTATAGACATATTGGGATCTCTTTTTTTCCGATCTCATATTTCCAACAGGTTGGGGTGGGCAGTTTTAGTTTTGCAAGACACGGGCAGACACCAACATAAGCAGCGTATTAGAAGGGTACTGGATACTTACGCATTAACTCACTTTATTGTATGCTCCAGCGGTACATGGTACGACATATCCTAGGGCCAGCTGCGCGGTTTTAATGGGTGCTCCACTGTGAGAGGGCTTAAGTATGTTACAGGTGTACTGGTGTTTGGTACGATTTCCCTCTCCGGGAGCATGAGCCGGGTAGAAGCATGTAATTTTGCCTTTTGCTTTATGATTAGACTCTAGAAACAAAGCTGTATTGATTGACGTAGGTAGAAAGATGAGGAGATGGGACAAGGGACGTGTATAGACTTCTTTTAATATTATACCTTTTTTTTGTTTGTTTTTTTTCCCTTTTCTTCCCATGATGTTCAGCAGTGTGTATTGGGACTACTGGAGCTGGGAGCAATGCAGTACTAAGGTTGAGGGGGCTGTACAGTGTGTACATAGGATACGGCGGGTACAGTACGGAGAGATTAATACGTGACGCAGCCCGGTACATTCCCCTTGGGTCCCAGTTAAGTGTGGTAAGCAAACAGCAAGGGCATTCCCCCCTCTTACTCTCTTTCCCTACTACTACGGCTCTCCCCCCTCTCTCTCTTTCCACTTCTTCTTACTACCAGCTTCGCCATACAATATTTGGCCATACAAATCTGAGGTACTGCATATAAATCCCCTATCTATACAACCACCAGCATCCCCCAATCCTCTCCACCACCACCATTTCTCTTTTTCTCTGTTTCTATTGTCCTTGATCTCGTTTCGCAAGGTCTTAGAAACACTTTTTTTTATCCTCGTCGCGACCGGTCGCGTTGGCGCTTTCGTTCCATCTATGAGAGTTGCGCAGTAACTAACTTGCGCCCACTCATTTAGATAATTCCAGCATTGGAACTCTTAATTGATTTCTAATTTTTCTAGTGAGTATTACTGTCCTTTTACCATTTCGTTTCATCCCATTGCAAGCAACTGGAAGGTGTGACCTGAGGGAGCGCAACTCAACCAAACTAAGCCAGCACGCGCCAGCCGTGTTTAGAGTGAGGGCACCACCACAGCACGCGTGTTTCTCAGCGCCACTCTTCTCCCTTACTATCTTCCACATATTTTGGCGCGCCTCCCCCCCCCCCTCATCGTCACTAACTTTTCTATTGCACCATCTCCATATTTTTCATCACCCGACATCACATCAATCAATCTAACCATGCCTAAAGCCACCAAAGCCACTACTTCCAAAATGCCTAAGGACAAGCCCGTTCGCAAGGCCACCAAGGAGCGTGTCCAGCGCCGCAAGAAGGGTACGTCGTCGTCTCGTCTCGTCGCTCAAGACATCCATATGAATCAAGTCAATTCTAACCTTCTCTTAGACCCCAACGCCCCCAAGCGTGGTCTCTCTGCTTACATGTTCTTCGCCAACGACAACCGTGACAAGGTTCGCGAGGAGAACCCCGGTATCACTTTCGGTAAGCAACACTCGTGAATGATTCATCGCTCGTCAACGTCTCTAACCTCACCTTCAGGCCAAGTCGGAAAGAGCCTCGGTGACAAGTGGAAGGCTCTCACTGAGTCCGAGCGCAAGCCCTACGACAAGAAGGCTGCCGATGACAAGAAGCGTTACGAGGAAGAGAAGGCCAAGTACCAAGAAGTGAGTGCTATCATGTCCATCGATGTCCCCTTGTGTTCTCTTACTAACTGACTTTCGCAGAGTCTGGCCAACGCCGATGAAGAGGAGTCCGAGTAAACGTCTCTCCGCAACTTTCATTTGCGCAGATAATGGCGTTTTACGTGTGCACTCTTGGTGATTCTCCTCAGTTTCCTTTTTCCTTCCCGCTGTTATCATCATGGGCTTAACGGATGGGTTCCTCGGTGGTTTTTGCTTGCTTTATGGATGGATAGCCTCACAATTAGGGGCCTGAACTAGTGTTTACTTGCGGAAATGGTTTCCATCTTGACTTTCCATCTTCTTGCCAGTCTTGGTTTTATCTTTGCTTTTTTCTTTGTTTCCTTTCTTGCTTGTCTTGTTGAGGGAAACGGATCTCGAAGTTTAATCAATCAGTGACTGCTCGGACTGATGGACAGGACGATACTTGCTGGATCTCTCGAAGCAAGCCTAGTCTGATGTACACTAGTCAATTTTACTCTATTTCCCTATTATGACAATTGTGCCTGTAGCTCCTGTGTGAAGCTGTAATTTCTTCAGAAATGAAATCTCAACGCGCTTGGGTTGGCCCAAGCTCCCGCGTCCGTGGGGCCTTCCAGGGTTGTTTATTCCCGACGCGCCCGGGAGATCTCCGGTTGTTGGCCTGAGGCTGAGATGATGCTCCAGCGGATCAAGGATCCTATTCCCTGGTACGCTATTCTCCAGGGCTCTATAGATCTTCTCATGATGTTCTTCACTCTGTATTTATTACTCTTCAAACTGCGGCTACTAGTTCGGATTAATACGAGGCCACCAGCAAGCTGACTAACTCTACCAAAAGTTGCCTACCAAGTCGATTGGGCATACAAGTATGGATTTACTATCTCTCGACATGGGACGTACCGTGTACGTATACCTACCTGAACGGTCATCAGACTACTTTCCCCGAAGTTCATCGTATCACTTCTTTTGTTTATTCTATCAGAATGATGAGGCTCGGAAAGAAGGTCATGGATGCGAAGGCTTTGTGGGATTTGTATAAGCTAGTAGACCTCCCATTTGCTGCTTTGTATCAGGTGCCCAAGGATATGCAAGTGAGCAAACATATTAAGATGCAATAAGAAGATGCAATGCTATCACTAGCTGCAATACTAGTCACTCCTTCCCGACTCTAGCTTGGCACTAGTAGTTGTTCCGTTTCTCGCTACGGAGTATAAGTAGACTACACAGCCTCAAGACTTGGGCACAAAGGCACGGACTTACAAGCCATGCAGGCAACACTATTGACCTTCCCTTTTCGATATGACTTCTAGTGGTAGTATATAGATCAAGGTCCACCCTCAGCTGAGACGTTTGTCTCGTTCTTTTCTATTTTATCCTCCATTCGCCCATGCGTCAACCAAACTAGTAGGCGCCGTTATCTATACATACCTATACTTACACCTCTTTTTCTTCTTTTGTGCTCATGATTCTCATTGCGTCTCTATATACTGAATTCAATTTCACTACAATTCTCTCGCGTGCCCGTTTTCTCTGTCCCTGTCCCCTTTCCCTTACCAAAATGTGTCTCTGGCTTCTCCCACCGTGGCCGCTTGGGCATTTCCGCACTGTGGAGACTGTTCGGGATACTTAAAGTTGTGCAGGTCCATGGGAACTCGTCTGCCAATCCAATAAAATCGCGATCTATATTCTGCCTGGCCTTTTGAGTACGTTGTTACTGAAATGTATCAGGCCTTCACATTGCTCTATATCCCTGTGCACTGATTTCAACATAGACTAAGATGCTGGTTGTGCACTGGTTCCACCGGCTTCTTTCCCCTCCTCTTCCCCTCCCCCCACCGAAACGCCCCGCCATTCCCGCGCGACCACGTCAGGACACAAGACGCAAGGGTGAAAAAAAAAGTAAGAGCCGCATTGCACGTGAGATTGGGTGACCTCGCTTTTCTCAGGCTCTCGTATCTCCCACTTTTGACTCAAAAAAAACCTGCGTAGAATCCTTCGCCGTATGGCCTAACCAACCCCATGGATCTGAGTACGTCTGTTGGAGATACCGAGAGTGCGGCAGCTGGCTTTACCACCTTTCGTGTCCCTCTCCCCGATCATGCGGCTGAAGTCACCACTTTAATATCCGATCTGTACGCAATAAGTGCCTCGTTGACTAGCCTGGGAAGATTTTCTCAAGATGTTCGCTACCGACGCAATTGGCCCCTCATCGAACCTGATGTTGAACTTGTGCGAAAGAGTCTGAAGTACACACTAGAGGATATTTTTAAGTATTTTCGTCGCATTGACAAGGAGAGGTCACCAGAGAGCTACAGACGTGCCTGGACATCTATGGATGGGTGGTTTTGGGACGAATCGCATTATTCTCTTTCAACCCGTCTGGCAAGATATAAGAGCTTTCTTAGGGAGATGGGCGATGTGATGAAGGAGTATGTAAACCTCCCCAAGTGCGACTTTTCTTCCGGGGTCTTTATAGTGAAGCCGTTACTATACTGATGCCTGGCTCTTATATTGTAGTCGACTTGAGGACCTACCGCTACTACCAGCCACTCGAAGGAGGCTGAAACAGCTTCTCGCTTTGCAAGAAGAGCGTTTGACATCTAATCTTGGACGCATGTCTCTCAATGACCAAATCCCGCCCATTAATCGTCCACCCTCGAGAAACGATCGTCCCTCTTCGATTCTTCGCCCGCCATCGAGAAATAATCGTCCTCCCTCAAGGAATGACCGTCCACCCTCGAGAAATGATCGTCCCACTTCAATTCATCGTCCTCCCTCGAGAAACGATCGTCCCACTTCGGTTCATCGTTCCCACTCGAGAAACCGCCCTCTATCTAGCGGTAATGGCGCCGAACCTATTAGCCCGGTTGGAGACCGACGCCGACGTCGTTCGTTCGAACGTGCTCGACCTTTCAATCCTCAATCCCCCCAGTCCCCTCTCTCGCCTTCATCTGGGACTTTCTCTGATAGTTTCCCACCATCCGTACCGGATCCTCCTAGCTCACCGTTGACGGGCTCTGTGTCTGCTACTACAACTACTAGTCAATCTACACAAAACGATATCCTAACTTACCACTGGGTGAAAGATGTCTTTAACAGCTACCGCACGGAAACTGCAATCCCAGAATCATCAGAAAAGTAAGATTCTATTAGTTTCAGATATTCTCTGTCAGGCAAATCATACTAAAAAAATGTCTAGAGCCGGGTGTTTCGATGAGCCCCAGTCAGGGATCAAAACAGTTTTAAAAGAACAAGGGTTTGAGAGGGCTCTTCAATTGTGAGTGATCGGGGGAATAAGAATGATATGTCAACCGACTCTAACCAAATACTAGGGCGTTCAACGATAGGTCGGAGATGACTGCATACTTTTATTTACGCGAGAAAGACGGCCGCGCTCGAATTGTTTGCAAGGTACCACATCGCAGTAAACCAAGCGAATACTTCTGTCTCCCTTTGAACATGTTAGAAGTTGTCCAGAAGGGGTCTTGTCTACAACTGTGCCGGAGACGAAACTCAGGCAAGAAATTGATCTTGTGGGCACGTCTAAAGTTCACAACTGTTGAAAGTAAGTGTGGTGTCGAATGTATAACCCCATCCATTCCGGTTGATACTGTGATCTAATTCTATTGACCTCAGGCATGGTTGTATTCTTCTGTACGTTCCTGGCCCTTCGCTCACAGGATGAGGGTCGACCTGTGGAGGATATCCAAGATCACGAATTGAACGACGAGGAGGAGATGTATGGCGGGTGAGTCAAACCGACTTCTCGAGACTGTCCAGATAATACTAACTAGCTATAGCCTTATTATCGATGACCGCTATTCACATGCTTTACGTGTCTATCAAGACAAGATAACTGGGGCTGTTCGATTGCAGGCCTCTGTTCACGAAGGTGTCATGGACCGGTAAGTTTACACACTAAACACTTCAATCACCTGGTTTTAACTTAAGGGAATTTAGCACACCCGTGTGGACTGCATTTGTGACCCATCACCTTGGCCGACGCAGCTGGCTGAAAACCTTGGACTCGAAGACCGTTGCAGTGCGCGACTTGGACCTTGCCATTTTCATCTCCACTGATGAATACAGCCCACCACATACTAATCGGGGCGAGCATTTGTTGAAATTTGCAACTCGAAGTGGTGCGTTAGCTTCAAATCCCTCTTAACTCGTTTTTCTTGATTGGACGATACTAACATATTCCAGACGCTGAAGGCTTCCTGGATTGCATGCAGGAGATAGCGGCGGCTTCCCATTAGTCGCGCCACTGCATTATCATACGTAGTATGGCTTTATAATATTGAGCACATCAAAGCCCGGAGCTGGTCTCATGACTCACGAGTTTATGCCGCAATGATTTTCGCGATCAAGAATAAAAGTTTCTTTTGGGCCTGCTAATTGGTTGTTCTGGCGAAGCAGCGGGCGCACGTCTATAATTTCTGAGCGTTCATTTGATGTTGAGTATGCGTTGAAGGCGTGATGGGCATGATAGGGGACATGCTAATATTTTCTTTTTGGACATTTTGGCTGCGCTGGCTTCGCTGAATCTGATTGACTTGCACGTATTTTGATTTCATGCGTACAATACATCCTCAACTCAACTAGGTCAGGATAGATCAATTCATCGCAAATGAATGATGGGAAATAATAGAACAAACACGATATAATTGGGATCTTAAAAACGTATAGAGCCTGCAGACGATCATTTCTTCGACTCAGTCTAATCGAGATGCCAACATATCATTAGGAAGGTGATTCAGAAGTCGTTGGGTTATTCTCTTCTCTCGCAAGTGCGCAAGCTCATTAGTCATTTCCTCCTATTCTGCCCTCTTCTTCACTCGAAGCTATCTCTGAGCCTTAGTCTCAATACGATCTTTTTCGAGTTGAATTAATACGTCCCTCATACTATTATTTAGTCCGTGGTTGGCATGATATGCCCTATACCTACTTCACCAGCCAATTGATGGGATGGCATGAGCCGGCAGCCTGTTAGCCGTACCTAGTATTTATGCGGTGGAGCTAGGACAGAAATCCATTGAAACCCATAACTAGTTATTCTTATGGACCGTTTACGTGATTGTTCCCTGCCTCCTAAATATGCCGATTATTCCAGGATGACTTCGTCGATTGACACCTTGCCCTTACTACTTTGCTTGACACAGATTTCATGCGCCAAGGATTTTCCCGCATTGCGAACATTGACGCGTGGCCTAGTTTATAGTCTCTCTTAAGTTTCGCGTCCTATTAAGCCCATGAAGAAAGCCACAAGGTCATGAATCCACTTTTTCTGCATCGCCCATGTTACCTGATTTTTGGTTCCCCACCCCCTGTCTAATCTCCGAGTGCATTTGGCCCGGCTCCTCCGACCCGTTACGGAACACTAGGCCGATATCAAGAAGATAAATTCGGCTTAAGCGCAGATCCTTGGAACAAAAGTGGCATGCAAATTCAGTTGACGTACTCGCCAAGCACTTCTGTGACGAAACAATTTAAACTGCTGATAATGTGTTACGCTAGTAGAAGATCGACACCGGCTAAGCTATTGAAGAGCTAACATAAAAGGCTTGTAGCATCTCACTTCCGCCAACTTCAAAGTTGCACTCAAGCGTGTCTGGGAGTCTATATTATCTTATATTTCTCACCCTTCTATACCTCGGCACCATGCTTCCGAAGACAATCGCTGCTACTACTATACTTTTCGGCTTGTCGCCCCTTGTGTCAGCCGCGCTTTATGAATCTGTTGTTCAAACGAAATATGGCGCTGTTCAAGGATATCCCGCGTTTAACAAAACCTCTACTGGAAACCTGACGAATTGGAAGGATATCAGTGTTTGGAAGGGAATTCCATTTGCCGCAACCACCGGTGGAGAAAATCGCTGGAGAGCTCCCCAGCCTGCCTCTGCATGGAACGGCACCCTGGATGCTAAAACATGGGGACCTGTTTGCCCATCCGCAACAAGTGGGGACAATGATTATACCATCGATGAAGATTGCTTGAATCTCAATATTTGGAGCTCTGCCAGCTCGTCTGAGGCAAAATTGCCTGTGGTTATGTGGAGTTATCCTGCCCTCTCCACTGCGGCCGACGCCCTCTTCGATGGCGGGGGTATGGCAGACCAAGGGATTGTATTTGTTAACTATAACTATCGTACTGGCTCCTTCGGATGGTTGGCTAACCCTGAGTTGACTGAAGAATTCCAAAATGGCCATAACAGCTCTGGTAACTGGGGTATGTTGGATCAGTTTGCTGCTCTCAAGTGGATCAAAGCCAATATTGCCGACTTTGGCGGAGATCCTGATCACATCACTGTCATGGGACAATCTGCTGGTTCTGCCGCAACTCAGCACATTTTGAACAGTGAATTAACAAAGGGATTGATTGTTGGTGCTATCATCGAGAGTGGTGTCCGTTATCCAGAAGATCCATATGCCATGCAAGCTGCCGAAGGATACACCACCCTCAGTGCCTCCTATAAGACGGCCAAAGAATACCTTGCTAGCCTGAATGTATCCACCATTGCAGAGGCGCGAAAGCTACCCATGTCTGATCTTGTCACAAATTTCATGAGCTCGGCCTACTCTTTCAGCGCAACACTCGATGGCTATGCCATGCCAAGCACCTACTGGAAAACACTGAAGCAAAGTCTGGCACAGGATGTTCCTGTTCTTACCGGAAACACCAAGGATGAGAGTGGAGCTACCTATGGCCTGAACATAACACTGGAGGAGTACTACGAAGACTTAAACGAAACATTCACCGGTGCTTGGATCCAACGTTTCCTCGATCTCTATCCCGCGAATGACTCTCTCACTGCATCTGGTGCAGAGAACTCACAGTGGACCGATCGCTCAAAAGTCGGCACCTGGCTTTGGTCGCAGATGTGGGACGAGGCGTACGAAAGCCCTATCTACAACTACTACTGGGATCATGCTCCACCTGGACAGGACCAGGGTGCTTACCACGAATCTGAGATCAATTACGTGTTGAACAACCTCTACGCGACCGACATGCCCTGGACTGCAGAGGATTACGCTATTGCTCAGAAGATGAACAGCTACTGGGCAAACTTCATCAAGAATGGTGATCCTAATGGCGAGAAGCTTGTTTCGTGGCCTGCTGTGAACTCATCTGAGTTGGTTCAGCATGTCGGTGATGGATGGGGCCAGATCCCAGTGGCTTCAAGCAAGAAGGTTGCTCTCTTCAAGTCTTGGTTCAGTACTTTGAAGAAGTATTAGAACGCCATGGAGCCTGACAGCTGTGTACATAGCAGATACTTTCCTCTAAAGTTTCAAAATTTACATCTGCTTCCTAATGGCAAGATGTATGAGTAGTTGAATAAACTAGCGAGTTCACAGTGATACGAATGTATAGTACATGTCGAAGACCATCCTTTCTAACCATTGTTTCATTATGTTTCCAATTAAATACCTCCGGTCTATATATAAGTTCCCAATTCACATCGAACCGATTTACTCAAGCCAGCTCCGCCTCGATCACACTTTCTGCAACGCCAGGGTATGTGTGAACCTTAATAACCTTTAATCCACCCTTGGCAAGTAAGCTTGTCCATTCAGCCTCGGACCTTTCACGGACGTTCAGGTGAGCCAGCATCATCATATCCATGTTTGTCGCAGCCAGTGTGGGCTTCTCTTCGCTAACAACAATTTCGTTGAACAGAACTCGCGAGTAACCCTTCTTCAATGCAGGGACGAGGTTCTCAATAATCTTCACACTCTCCTCATCACCCCAGTCATGCAGAATAGAGTGAAGCGAGTAGGCGCGAGCCGCCTTAATGGGCTGAGGGGTGAAAAAGTCATGGGCCTGCACTTCAAAGGGGAGTTCGGTGCCTTCCACTTTGACAGTTGCAATGACTTGCTCGCGATCTTGGAGAACGATCTTGCCCGGGCGTGATTCGTAGCGCGCAGCAAAAGTAGTAACGTCATGACCTCGGCCACCACCGACATCAACCAAGAGTGCCTCGTTGGCGGAGGCATCGAACCCTTCAATCAGACGTTCTTGAACCGGGTAGAAGTCGAACCAGTCTGGCTTTCCAGCACGATAAGAGGCCATGAAAGAACTGAAATAGTCGAGGTGAGGAGGCGTCGCAACGAGCCAGTCAAAAAATGCCTTGTCTGTCTTATGTGCTGATTGGAAGGGACCATCGAGCCCGCTTAGAGTCGGGGGTTTGTATCCATTCTTCTTGAAGTGTTCGGGGAAGCCGTTAAAAGCAGGGCGAGACGCATCGTAGCAGAATGATATACTGTGTTGATATTTCTCTTCTGCGAGGTCGTTGCTCAATTTGGACGCGAGGAAGACGCCATTGTGGAAGGTGATAAGGTTCATGGCGACCAGATGCCTGATCAATCGTTCGAGGAGGTTGACATTGATTCCGGTTTTTTCGGAAAGAGCCGAGGGGCTCAATCCATGTTCACCAGCTTCCTTCAGGTGTTGAAAAAGTTTTACATCGACGGCGATGCGGATAATCGCGGATTGGGCAGGCTATTAAGCATGAATTCTTGTCAGCTTCCAAGTACAAGTTAAAATTCACAATTGCATAACCGAATTCGGGAATTAGTTACCTCAGCCCAGAAGGTTCGCTGCACAAACTCGCTAGGGATCTCGAGGGATGAGATAAGTGCGCGACTATAATCAATCAAAGCCTCTCTTGACCCCGCCTCGTTCTTTTCGAATGCGATGCGCGCCGCGGCTATGCCGTCTAGGATCTCTGATGGGGCCTGGGACACCATTTTCAAGCCAATTTCCTTTTAAAATGAAGTAAATATGGTCAATTGATTGCGATCAAACTGAAGAAGAGTCAATTGAGCCCTCTAAATAGCGAAAAACCTGGCAATTTGCTAAATTGCCTCGTTACGATGACCATGGCCATTTCTTACCCCTCCTGCTTTCAGGGGCATAGTTCAAAAGGACACAGAACCCTGATTGGCTTTGCAGCGATTGAAACCGGCACTTCTACTGTAGTCCCATTCGTCTATCGGCCAATGAACGGGAAAATAAAAATGTGCTAAGTGCCGCGTCTCATCTGGTGGCCCTTAGCCAGCGGGGTATTACATAGAGGGCTTCCAAGGTTGAACGGAATAAAATGACATGGCTCGGACCGTGGGATTGGCTGTTCACCATTGGCTTTTGAACCTCGGGAACCGTTATTGTTCCCTAAAAGTGACAGGAGTTTAAGGGGGTTGACATTGTAAGTAGAACCTCCACCATCATTGTTACCCACTTTTTCCTATTATAGTTTTCACGGGTGTAAACAAAACAAAGTCAACTAACGCATCCTGCTTTTCTCCTTCGCATTTGGCTACCTATTCTGCTGCACTACTTTAGTCATGCACACATAGCCGATCTTTGGCCAGGCTAGGTATTTTCGACGGTATGGCCCCCATCGAGCCTTCACGGAATAGCCTCGGGCCGCTTATTGACGCTAAAAACGCCTTGCATGTCCCACCATATGGACTAAGACCCAAACCAGTTTTTCGGGCTCTACAAAGGCAGAAGAATGCACCTTGCATCCTGGTGCTATGTATAATTTGTCCACAAGTGAACCGATCTCCAACCTGAATGAATCTGTCAAATTGGAAAACAAATGTATCTGCACCCCCTGGAGAGTGGACGCAGCATCCGCAGTGGATAGATCTTCCGCTGACTTGTCAATCCTACCTATGATAAACAGCTTCATTTCCAGTTTTGACCCGCTGTGGAGAACTTTCTCGTTCTATCCCATAATGGTGGAATCGGTGCAATGTGCTTACGATTGTACTCACCAATAAGTGTTGTTTGAGAATATGGTGGTTGCTAGGTGGGTATGGACTAGATTAAACCGGTTACATATCTCAATTTCTGGCCTAGATTCATTACACTTGCATACAAACATCTGGGGCGAAAATTAAGCGAGATGGCAACACTCTGCGGACATCTCATATTTACCACATTTACAGTCACAAAAGTACTGCTTTGACCCACTTGACAGAGATCGTGGTCAATCAAGATCTCCATCTTCCCTTTTTTTTTCTTTTGCTCGTGATTATATTTGTTATTTGTTCATCTCCGTACTACGTACTATGCCACTGTTGCGGGTCCCCAACCTAACTCCCGGGTACAAATGGTTCAAATGAGCTAATTGCTAAGGCTCTGTGCGCAAAACCCAAGACTAGTCGCTGCAGACTTCAGACATCCATTCTGCTATGTTGCGATCGCTTTTGGATTGCAACTGCCCTCCTTAATTGAGAATCGTGTTTCCTCATCTCTCGCCATGTCTACGTTTGATACGAACGTTGACTATAGCGAGAGTCGAGCAGCTGAGATCAATACAATCGGATGGGTATTTACTGGCATTGCTATCGCTGTCGTTGCCTTGAAGATATTCTCTCGTGTGGATAGCAAGCGTGCTGGATGGGATGACTTTTTTATTTTTTTCTCATTGGTATGATACTCAACTTGAGTTTGGTGATATCTAACTGACTTACAACCTTTAGGCTCTTAGTATACTTGCCACCTCATTCGTCTCCCGCTCGGTCACATTGGGATTTGGGCGACATACTGCAGCAGTTGTCGCAGAGCATGGCTTAGAGCGCTATGAAAAGACTGCTTATTGGCAGATCATTGCATTTCCGTTCAATATCGGTACGTTGAACTTAAAAATAAGTTAGCAAAGATATCTGAAGAACTGACCCAGAAATTCTGGTGCAGGTGCATTTAGCTTCCCCAACATCTCGATTGCGATCTTGATCGTCGATCTACTGGACCCTAACATCTATCGCAAATGGTGTCTCTATCTTATGACAATATTCCAAGTGATCTTTGCTATGATCTCGGTATTCATTGTGTTCTTCCAGTGTAAGCCCACGGCAAGACTATGGACCCCCACGTTGGACGGCACTTGCTGGAGCTCGGATGTCTTCGACGATTTCTCCTACTGGGTCAGTGCCTATACGGCTATAACGGACATCATTCTGGCGATTGTCCCCATTCGAGCATTTTGGAAACTACAAATGCGAACCTCGACCAAACTCAGTGTCTGCATCATGATGGGATTGACATTGCTCTCGGCAATCGTCACGATCGTTAAAGCGACCTATTTACATCTCTTTACAAACCACACGGATCCACGTACGTCCTCCGTTCTCCCTCCTCTCGCTACTTAATTAGTTGCTGATATTTATTAGTATGGGTCCCCGTGCCACTGGTTCTTTGGGGCTTGTAAGTACTCCTGTCCCCCAAAACTGTTCCGCCTACTCTAACAAAATAACAGGGTTGAACAAAATGTTGTTATTATCGCTGCCTGTATCCCAACCCTCCGCCCTTTTTTTCGCAAAACATTCAAATCTACCCTAGGTTCTTCCGAGGGGAGCACTTCACGGAGTCGTTCGGGATCCGGATTCAAGCTTCCTTCCAACCCGATCACTGGTGGTGCTAACAAAGCCCCGTCCTCTGTCTCGGAGTTTCCCCTGAGGAACACGCGGCAAAAAAGTCATGGCGAAGATAGCCATGGCAGCGATCATGATGGGTCATGGCATGGCATGGAGCCCTGACAATAAACGGGTTCTCCTAGTGCCCAGGAGCTCTAAGTCGACTCATTTCGGGATAAATTAAAAGCTTTTATTGAGAAGCACTATTTTGGCGTTTGCAAAGGCATATTTTACGCGGTATGATCAAATATTCCACCATTTTCAATTTTCTGTGGTCTTTTGAGACGCTAAGATCGTAAAAAGTGCTTGGTAGCCTCTCCCCAGTAGTCCCCATCCTTATACTCGTAAATGCCCGGTACATTGCCTTTGTTCAGACCTTCAATCGCCACAGCAAGCTCCTCTCCTAGTCCTTCGTCCTTGATTTCCTGTAAAGGGTAGAGATATGTATGGAAAGCAAAAATAAGCGCCTTGGAATGCGGTAATCGGTGAAGAGTTTGGCGCTCAGAACGCAAGAATGTCTAATATAAGTCAATATCAGTTGTCTTCCAACTAGTCCAGAAGTATATTTACCTGATTAACATTCAATTCACCCGGCTTTATAGTTTGCACTTCCTTCTCCGAATCAAATGCATGGAACAGTCCCGTTCCCTCAGTATTGATACTCCAGTTGACCCTCTTCACAACCCTCCCAACTTCAATCTTCGCGAAAAAACGATCCATACTACGTTCAAGTTTCTCTGCATACTTAGGTACGGGGCCATGAATATCTGCAAGACGAAGACCAAGCTTCTGACGCGTGTTAAATCCAGACGGAAAACATGTAGCGTATGCCTGAAGTATATACTTTGGCTGATTGGGAGAAGATAAATCAGGAAGAAGAATTAAGAACTCTTCATCCACGGTCTGTGCCAGGATCTCCAGTGCATGGATCGTGGACATCTCAGCACTAACTTTTATCGGCCAAGATGCGCCGGTGACGAGGTTCTCGAAGTGTTCTGGTTTTTCTTTCGTGCTTGGATGTAGTTTGAACATGCTTGGATAGCGGCCTGGAAGGTATTTCCCTAGTATAAACAAATAAAGCTCGCTGACAGCGCTGTCGGTGCGAGGGTCTGCTGTTGCGGATTCGTTGACTGCTACTGCTATATCGTGATGCTCTTTCAAGATCTTCTGACGAAGTGCTAGTCTGTCTTTGTATGTCTTATCCATGGGTATCATCTCGGACGGATCTAGGTTCTCGATTGCTTGGGGGGCGTTAGCACAACACTGTTGATCATGTAAAAGGCTTGTGCTAACTAAAGAACTCAAATGCAACTTACCCATAGTCAGGTTGTATTTATGTTTTCCTTGGAACGAACGAAGTTGTAATGGTTCAGTATTTTGCCAATCAAAGTCCATTAATGGTTTAATTGTCGGATTCTTAATATCCGTTTCATCTTCGAGATTGGATAATGTTGGAGCTGAAGAGCGTTCAAGCCAACGTCGCACTGCGGCACATACTCCAACTAAAATGACTGCAGTCCCAATCAGGGACCACAGAGATGATGTTTCACACCATGACGTGATGAGATCCAGCTGCTCGTTCAGGAATGTTGCCATCCCGACAATAGAACCGAGCGTTATCCGTGTCTCACTTATAATATCTTGTAGATGCAAACTCCAACACTTATGCCAGTTGCTAGTGTAGCTTGTGAGTGTCGAGAAGAGATGAGTCAAGTCCAACCCCCAACCCCCAACCTTTTTACTCCGCACTGACTCCGCAGAGGGGTTCGCCTCTACAAAAATTTCACTATGTGTTTTGCCGGTCGCTCTCCACTTTGACGGAACCATCCGATAGATTGGTTTGGCTTGTTAAGTACAAGGATATGTATAAGCGATGGCTTCCATACAGGGTATAATGATATTCACACAATCGGAATGATAAACACATCCAACTCTTCCTCCAGGCCACGGTATGCATAATTGATCACGCGTTCCTATCTTTTCAACAAAGCCTCCGATCCGGGTATCACCCGGTAAATTAAGACAACCCCATATAACACCATAAAAGGGAAGAAAAAGACCCTCAAAACCGGCGCATTCGAGGAAATCTAAGAAACAAATACTTCGAACAGAACAAACTTCAAGGTCTCGGAACTCAGAACATAACGATCATGACCGGCCACCTCTATGCTTCATCACTCCGTTAGCATCTGAATGGACCGATCCATCCGTACTAGGCGCCATATCCTCTTTTCCCATGTCTCTCTCACCCCGAGAGGTCTTATCATGTGTCATATCGTCTGTTGATTCTTGCCCATGGTCACGGTCACTAGTATCGGTCTCCACACCACGTAATCCAAATGCTCGCCGTTGTCCATCTGGTCGTTCGTTAAGGCTCGGGGCCCGGGGTCGCTGTTGGCCGCGCGCGCGTCCACCGATCCAAGGAAGTTCCCAATGTATTATGCGATAAAGCCACAGCCCTGCGTCGAAAACGATGAGCGCAAACCAGGGAAGGATCGTGATAAGGCCGAGGAGAAACTATGACAATCCAAAGAATTAGCTACGTCATGGACAGATATTCAACGTAGAGAAACGAAATTCGTACGAATATTCTCACAGCCCAACTTTCCACCTGAATGAGTTGTGGTGGGAGAATGGAGTACCACGCCATGGTTTTATCCTCTCGTTATTCTAGTTCGGAGATATTTCTGGGTAGCTGAGGTGGCTAAGCAGTTGCCAAAGTTTGCTGTAATGGAAGCGCGAGGCTTTTTATCCACTTTTCCAATATCGAAGGTCTGACAGCTAGAACGGCAACAGGCTTAAGCTGGGCGTCTAGATGCTCTTTGTGGTGGGTTCTTCAAAGGTTCCTCATCCTCTCGGAGGGGGAGAATGATCGGGCAGAAGAGATAGGTATCCGGGACCACACGACAGCAAGGCGCATAAATCTATGCGTCAGGCTGGTCGATGTATCAAATCGAACGACAAACACCCTTCCCCGCACGGTCCCTCCAGGCTGGAGGATAAAGTGAGGGAGGTGGTTCGGATGCGGAGGAAAGGCGGTGTCTGGAGCTAGGGGGGCTTGCTATTCGGAGCCGCGCAATCCTCCCCGCAGAATATTCAGCAGATAGTGACACCGACGCGGACTGATCAAAATTAAGTGGGAAGTGTCGAGTTGTCGCGTGGAATGAGGGTTGTCAGGAACAAGTGGAGCCAAGAGGGAGAGCGGAGACACAAGGACATCACTGATCTAAGCTGCCCGGATTAGGAAAGTTGCAAGCACCTGCCGAAGATCGTTCTTGCCTCCTTATACTTCCACCATTCTATCTTAATTATTTTGTTTTGAACTAGCTATTGAACAATGGAGTCTTCTTTATTGAACCTCCAATAATAAATACACCATGCGAAGGTCCTTTTCCAGTCTCCCATAAAACATTTCCCAGGCCTTACTGCGTGTCGGTCTTGCCATTGGTACCTTGCGATCTCAAACTGAACGACTTTTGAATATTGGTAGTCTTTGCGTTTTGACCAGCTTATCTATGAGAAAGGGCATAGATACCTCTGAAACCGGCCATTTGACTTTCAACTCGAAGTGCTCAAAACGATTTTATATTGGGCCCAGTTGGGGCAACAAGAAAGACCCGATACTCTGGCTTGGTAGATGACCTTAAAGCCCCAATATATGCAAGTTTGATTGACGAATCGGTAGCTTTGCCTAGTATTTAGGAATATGACCCACATGTAACACAGCATACAAACGCAGGTACCGATATTTTCATCGATCAAGAATTACTGATGGAATAATCGGATTGAACTCTGCAGTATTGTATCATTGCAGACTAGGCAAGTGTCAGATTGTTGTTTCATAGGACTGCTACTAGCCTCCAGAAATGAAACATCGAGGATTTAGTATCTGCAGCTGTCAAATGAAGAAGTGCATGCTCCCGATACTGTAAATCCGATCAAATGTTGGTATAGCTAACCCACAGCCCTTGAAAATGGCATGGAGCCCAGTCATATTCATTGTCGGTGACTAGCTTCCTCTAATAGAATGAGTTCTGGTAAATTAAACCACTACATTTTGAAGTACTACCGATATCATCATAGTTCTAACTGTTTGCTCATGCAAACGAAGACGGTGCATACACAGAAAGGGAGAATAAAATGATCTGCAGCGATCACACATTCAATGTACGCCCCAAGCTGGATTGCCACCTCACAGGGAATGTTAGGTCATTTGCCTTTAAGAAAGGAGTAAATTCATCTGGCTCTCGTCCCGGTGCTGCAAAGCGAAGGTTTCCCTGTATTCCTCCCACGGCCCCCCGGAATTCGCGCTTGGTTTTAACCGAGCGGTTAGGCAGTCCTATGACAGTTGCAAATGAATAACAGCTCCAAATACATACACGGAAATAGATATTACTTGCATTTCTCATATTATTTACTTTTATTTACTTTTCTACTTAACTGATCCTAATTAGGTTTACACGTTCTAGAAGAACCAGATAATGGGAATAATGGTTCCATGGAACTTCCACACCACTCATAAATAAGAATAACCGATCTAGCCATGTCCTCTACGGAGTATGGCCGGCCAATTTGTACTGGCCTCCAATCAAAAAGCAGTTATTGACACGGTGCCTTTGATACAAAGTGCTTGGCATGTTTTCTAATTCGCTGACGAAAATCATCACGCTTTCGGGTCATACTCCGGGGGTAAATGCAGGTAAATGCAGAGTTGTGCTGCAACTCCATCACAAGAAACACCCAATCAGGGTGTGGCTGAAGCTCACGAGGCAGGTTCTAACAACGTCAAGGAACAAAGAAAAAGGCTTGAATTATTCGGTGGTTTAAGTGGTCGGTGGAGCGGCGACGGTAGGTGCCGCCAGTACCTTTCTTGGCAGGTGACAGGGCCGATCTAAACGCTAGGCATGCGGGCGGAGATCACGAATTATCGGTGATTGTTTCGCCAATTCCAAATCGTTCAGTAAGTATTTCGATTCCAAATATGTCCTTGTACGTGTTGTCTTATATTTTCTGTTTCTTTCTAAATGAAAGACGATGAGTTTCGACCGATTTACAGCTGTTCTTTGGCGATGTATACACTGAATCTGATATCTGATGATCCAATGCTAAAACTAGCGTTTAAACTCTATAATCTAACCGATATTATTGATCGCAATGTGATTAAGCCCCGTGGTCCCTGAGTCAAATCTAATTGGCGATCATGCATACTCCATATCTAGTGCAACCTCTCGGAACGAAGTGCGGTTCCCAATCCATAACAAAGCTCACGCAGTATTCTGATAATTGATAATCTATCATGCTTTGCTTGCTCTATGTTCCTATTTACTCCGCTTCAACTTGATATCCGCAGCACACCCACGTGTGTACATGCAGGCCCTGGAGGTCAACCAATGCAACCATGACGCGGAAACCGACCTCCTCCCACCCGTACATCCAACTATAAAGCAGAACAAGATGCCACCAGTAAGCCAGTGTGAATTAGCAGCTTGTACGGATACTCCAAGGTTCTCCAACAGTTACTCCTAGTAGCAATTGAGCCCCTCCCCCCGCACCAATGCATCCTAGCACTCTCGTCGGCCTTTTGGCCTTTGCTGCTGCGGCACAGGCCATCCCCACAAACCCCCGCAAAGCTCACTCGACATCTTCAATTTCAAATCTGAAGTCCAAAATTAAGAATGTCGTTGTTCTTTGCATGGAGAACCGCTCAGTCGATAACCTCCTCGGTGGACAAACACTCAAAGGTATTGAGAACCCAATCAACAATGGCCCTTACTGCAATCCCTACAATGTTACCGATCTCTCCCAGGGTCAGCATTGCACCGAGGCAAGAGACTATGACTCTGTCACCGATGACCCCAGCCACGCCGTAACTGGTAACACAATGGAGTTCTACAGTAGCTGGACTCCCGATAATGCGCTCATCGCCTCTGGAAAACTTACAGCAAACAACAATGGCTTCATCCACGAGCAAATCAATAACTACGGCTCCGATGCAAACAAGACCGTCCTAGCCAAGCAGGTCATGAACTACTATACCGAAGACGAGGTTCCAGTCCTCACCTCCCTGGTCCAGAACTTCCTTACCTTCAACCACTGGCACTCCGACATTGCAGGCGTAAGTTATCGTAATAGCCCAACTCACTCAACCAGAACTAAAATAGTATATAGCCCACGGATCCTAACCGTTTTGCCCTTGTAGCCGGTACATCAGGCGGCCACGGCGAAAACGACGACACATTCGGTACATACGCCTTCACCCAGCGTTCCATCTTCCAACAACTATCCGAGACAAACCACACCTGGCTCAACTACTGGGACACAGCCGGTGGCACCGGTCCCGAAGCACAATGGTTCTCCTGGACAAAAGAGACCTCAAACCAAGACAAAGTGGTCCCCATCACTCAATTCTACACAGATGCAGAAAGCGGCTCTCTGCCCGAATTCTCCTACCTAAACCCCTCCTGCTGCGGCGTAGGAACAACATCTATGCACGACAGCGGTCTAATCTCAGACGGCGAAGCATTCATCAAGAAAGTCTATGACTCCATCCGCTCCAGCCCACAGTGGAACGAGACCTTATTCGTTCTCACATTCGATGAAACGGGTGGATTCCATGATCACGTTCGTCCACCCTTGGCTACGAGACCTGATAATCTCACTTATACCGAGACGGCGCCTAATGGAGAGAAGTATACGTATGAGTTCAATCGTCTTGGAGGGCGTATTCCGACATTTTTGATTTCGCCTTGGACTTCTAAGGGATATGTTGAGCAGAAGGGAACGGATAAAACTGGTGCAACTGTTTCTTATTCTGCTAGTTCTCTTTTGAAGACTTTGGGCTATTTGTGGGATTTTGATGCTTTTACCCCCCGCGTGGAGGATGCTGCTTCGTTTGATCATTTGATTTTGAGCACTATTCGTTCGGATGCGCCGACTGCGCTTCCTAATTCGGAGGCCTTCTGAATCTCTGTAGCGAGTGAGAAGGTTGTAGCTGGGTCTGGAGAGAAGGTGGTGGTTCAAAGTGGCTGGGTGGCGTCGCTGTTTATAGCTTGGTTGTTGGTTCTATAGTAGGATATATGGATCTTGGCTATGGCTCAGACGGACCCTGATCTTAAAAACTTTTGCTTTTGTATAAGCTTCTACCTACTATATTTTATGAGTTTTGATTTATGACTCCTTTTCTTGATCTTACTACTCCTTCAATCATTATAGGTACTCATACTGTTTTGTAATTGTTCAATTCGTTTTTGAATAATATTTGGATTATGGTATGTGACTAATTTCAGAATATTGTGTACAGCTCAAGTACGATATTTCCAGATTCGCTTGATGCAACATTATCCAGCCCTTGGAAATTAAAAGGAATGTATGTAAAGGGGATCATGGTCTCGTATCAGTATCAAAGGCAGCCTCTCAGCGCCATCTAAACCCCGGAATGGGTGTTTCGCCAAAATAATACAGAAAGAAAAATATCAAATAATACACAAAGATGCAGACAACCTCCAATGTTCGTGCCAGAACAAAGAAGATAGATAAAAAGAGACAAAATACAAGAACGATGGATTACCGTGGCGCCCTATACGCATCATATGATGTATAGGAGTACGGGTCAACCTCGTGCCCGTGCTCGTGCTCTTGTTGTCCGAGAGGGCCGTAGCCGCTGCCTCCTGCACGCCACCGGTCAAGCGGATTAGCATCAACTTGAGCTGGCGTTTGCGCGCTGCTGAGAAGTCTTGTCTCGCTTTCATTGGAGTGTTGGTACATGCCTCCGCTGAGGCTGTTGCCGCTGTCACCGCGTGAGAGCGGAACACGGAAGGCCGGATGAACAAGTCCACCAGATTCGGAATGTTCGTAGCCTTCGTTTAATTTTAAAGCGGTCATGGATGGCAGAGAAGGGACGGGGGAGGAAGCACGTGAGGAACTGGGAGACCACTCCGCACCCAAGGTACTGCGTGGTGTCTGGGAACGTTCTGTCATCAAGTCTTCTGGGCGGCCATAGATGCCTCCGCCAAATTCTTCGCGGAAGTCCGGGCGATCCTTGAAGTATGAGAAGTCCAGATGATTCTCTGGGACAACTTCGAATGGAGACGGGTCGGCAGCCTTGCCGGGTTGGGACGACATCATGGGATTCATGGCGATATCGGAATATTCCCCCTCCATATCGCCGCCATCCAAGCGACCCTGGTAGATTTGCTTGAGTGCCTCGGCAGCACGACCATGAACCATAGGGGTCAATAGCGGCTTGTAAAGGGCTGGGTGGCCAAATTTGGAGCTGAGGCGTTCTCCTGCCCTCTTGCTAGACTTTGAAGCACCGAGAGCCTCGGCATCGGTCAGGTTGGCGCGATTATAGTACTCGCAGTCTGGGTCGAATGTGCGGTAACAATAATACTTGAAGCCCAACAGCAAGAATGGCAGAGGAGCGACGCAATACACCATAGTCCAGGTTCCCCTCGACAAAGCGACCAAGGCGATGATGAAATTCGAGAGAATAGTGGCAAAGATCATGCGGTCAAAGATCACGCGCCAGAATGAGCCAGCAGACTCGTTCTTAGTCACAAAGATGTACATAAGCAGATACTTCTTCAAGATGGCATCAACACCAAAGTACAACGCGGTTATAGGCAAGACAATTGGCTGTAATGTGGCGAAGCACATGGCAACAGTAGCATAGAAGAGGAAGTAATTGTAGTAACTAGCGTAGTCAAATGGAGGAGGCGCAGTCCACTCAATAGCTTGGCGTGGGGTTGGCGAAAGGAAGGTCCTGGAGAACCAAACCCAAGCCAAGCTGACCATTTGGAGAAGGTCGATAGTAGCACCGAGATTTCGCTGAAGGAGATATGTCACCCAAAAGGTTGACACATTGCACAGCGCAGTAATCAGCTTATCATAAAGTTGACTATCGATAATGGCCTGCCAAGCATTTTCGTTGTTTTCGTTGGTATCCTCAATCACAGCTGTGACGAAATTCCAAGCAGCGGAAAAGAGAGAGAAGACAATGAGGTTATTGAAGACAAAGAATGCATACAGTTGACCCATGACCTTTCGATCTCGAGAAGTCTTCGTTTTGGCACCGCTTTTGATTGACAGGCGTCGGAAGATAGTCGGAAGAACCAGATAGACGAGGGAGGTGATTGCAGGGGACGCAATACCCTGGATAGCAGCCCATACGTGAGGGTTGGCCTCCAGCTGGGTTTGGAAAGCTGGCCAAACGAGGCCCAAATTGGACAAGCTGGACAAGAAAATGGCAATGAGACCGTTAGGAACAATCCAGACCAGAGTTAGCGCAGTAACCCAAATAAAGTTGGCAAATCGCTTCCATTTCAGAGAAGCCTTGGAAAGAGGCAGATTCTCCCAGATAAGGTCGCTAGGTCGAGGGGCGAGTCTGATGGTAGTACCCTTGGGGTGTTTCTTGCGAGCTGTCCAGGCAACTGCATGCGCCTGTTCGATGTTTTCCCAACTGGCAAACCCATATGGCATAGCATCACGACGATCGATGGACGCTCTACCGTGCTTGATTTGTTCCTCTAAAACGCGAATGCGCACCGTCAAGTAATCAATCGCATCCACTTTTCCATCAGGGTGCTTGCTGCGTTGACTTCGGGGTGGGCGAATGCGAGGACGTTTCGCAGGCAAATGATCGGGTCGTCTGAGGTATTTGGCAAGTATGGACTCTAATTGCCGCACCGCGTCTTCATGTTCCGTGATGATAGACGGTAAGTCCTTCACGTTACGCCCAATAGCAGCACGAGGTAAGGCAGCTGTGGGATTCACTTGATCGGTAAGTCGAAGGATACCCTCATCAGAGCGGTCAGGTGCTGGGATATCGGTGACCATGAGGGTTCGCGCATGCAGACTACGTTGGTAATCTGAACTCTGGAAATATTTCCTTCGTAGAGCCCGTACAGCTTTGTAGTTCCTCCAAAGAAAATATGCGATGACCATGTCAAAAGCCCAAGCACATGCGACCTGGCTCCAAATTGGTGGTGTTGTGGTCACATTGAGAGGGGTCATCAAGTCAAAGACGGACAGGTCTGAGATGTTCTTATTCTTTTTGCTTTCTGCGAAATTCACCGGAATCATAACGATGCAGCCAATGCTCATGAAGATGAAGATATTGCGACACATCTTAGAGAAGCGCAAGAATATGACAGCATCCAGTCCGATGGTTTCTACCAGATGATCCTCGCGCGTTTTGATGACGGGTTTAAACCAGGAGAAGAAGCCCTTGCCCACCGGGGGCGGGGCATGTTTTTGGTCTGCATGTTTGACTTTGGGAGCGTAGACGAGCGAGTGACGGGGACGAAAGAGAGAGAAGAGGAGAGCGAGGACGACGGAGACACCGAGCGAAGTGGCAAGTGAAGCCCAGATAGAGCTGGAATTGAACTGTAGAAGATCGATTGTTAGAGATAATTGTCTCCTCGAGGACTTTAACCCCGCAGAAATCCACCTACGGAAGACTTGAAAGGATTCTGAATAAGATCAAGGAATTCATCCGTTGAGGACTCGGCGCGCAGCTGCAAGCTCAGGCGCCGATCCATGATGGTCGGCAAAACCTCAAAGCGAGCCAAAACAAAGAACAAACGAGAGAATAGTATTCGAAGAAGAAGAAATTAATAATTCGCTGAGAGAGAAAACGAATGACAAGTCGACATGAAGCAAAGCAAAACCCCGATTAAGAGTCCAACAAGCAGAAACCAGAAAGAGTAGGGAAAGGGAAAAAAGCGACGAGTAGTGAGACAATGTACAAGAATGAAAGAAAAGTGGAGCAGTGCGGAGGCCTGGATTCGCAGGCCTATTATTAGTAAAGTAAGAGTGCAGACGATCCGCGCCGATCGTTTCGACCGTTCAAATTTCAGGCCCAGGTTCGCCTGCTCCATGCTCAATTCAGTTCAACGTCAACAATTCCCCATAGTGTGGCCCAGTGTGGCCCAGTCGTGCCCCTTGGTGGCGTCCACAATACGTCGGACTCTCCATACAAAGACCCATACAAATGGGCGTTATTGGTAGACCAGACCAGTGCACCTCGTGGCGATCCAATCACACTCCGCACGGCTGTCGCAGTCTGGAACATCTGGAACATTTACTCAGATTAGGGTCCCAAGGTAACATTCGAAACGCTGACAAGTACACATTGGGTAGTGGACCTGCGTTTAGTGCCGAGTTTTTTTTTTCTGTGCGGTATTCGCAACACCTGCAGAACAGTGGAGTTCATGTATGTAAATAGCTACATACTGATAGTGGTTACGGTGTACTCCGGACAGCTTTGAAGGCGAAGAAGACTAAGAAGACTAAGAAGTGAGGAATTGGACTTGGATGCCTTGTGGCCTGAATATGAATCTGCTGAGGTTGAAGTTAACACCTTAGAAATCAGGCGTTAAGGAAACTAATGAGAATTGCTAATACCACCCCTCAAATGGCTAAACCCACCCCTTCTAAGCTCACCGCCGTATTTGTAATACCACGAGGCACAAAGGCATCAATTTTCTGCCGGCAGCATGAATACGGTCCAGAATTAAATTAAATCTCCACGTAAAAAGCTTCCATTTTACCACACATTTAACGACATTTAATATGCAAGCAAGTTATCTCATTCCAAGCTTAACCTAAAGAGGAAACAGGGGCTGATTTTAAAAACACCGGAAAATGCATTTTCAGTCGAATTAACTGGCAAATCTGTTGATCTGCGGACATCCAGGCCTTTTATGCCCCTCCACGCCCCAATTTCCACACGTATCGGGTCTCCTCCGCGATTGCTGAGTTGCTGGCTGCTGTGAGCCTTGTTGGGACCATTGCTCATAAAACTCACGATCTACAGCATCTTCAACGGCACCTAGCTGCTCCCATAAGCTTGGGATCCGCCTGGACCTCGCCTGACCGCCCATTTTAAATTACACCGCCTTGTTAAGGGCTCATATTACAAATACGGCAGAATTTCCCAAAGCGGCTTAGAAGGGGTGGGTTTAGCCATTTGAGGGGTGGTATTAGCAATTCTCAAACTAATAGCCCCTCGCCAAGCCACATACGCAGCGGATGATGAAGTCACACTCCACATATGTGCACCAGCATCCCACCTGGTCATGACAATAGGGGTCAATGCAGCCCAATCCCACCAAATACATATCTAGTCTATTGTTATAATTTATAACCGCACTACAATGTACATGTGCACTCTCTGCATGACTATTCTACATGACTTTTCCTACATAATAACTTTCTCCTTACTTAAAATGCAAAAAAAAAAAAGATTTTGTCACATGGTCGTGATAGTGTATCTTCATTATGTGTCGACATGACATTTCGCTACATACAACCGGTACGCCAACATCCCCAGGCGCGCCCAATATTTTTCAACATCATAAGGGACATTTAGACGGGAAGAAACAAGCAAAAGAAATTAAACATCAATCAAGTGGGGGGAATTCCTAAGAAACAAAAACACAACACATCTTTTTACAGCTGGTTGGAAGTGTTGAAGTCCTCAAGAGCGACCTTAGTACGCTGGGACATGGTCTTCTCACCCTCACGAACCCACACGCGGGGGTCGAAGAACTTCTTGTTGGGCTTGTCAGCACCATCGGGGTTACCAACCATGGTCTGGAGGTAGTCCTTCTTGTTCTGGATGAAGTCCCGGACACCGGACAGGTATGCGTACTGCATGTCAGTGTCGACGTTGACCTTGACGACACCGTAGCTGATAGCCTCCTTGTACTCCTCCTTGGAGGAACCGGAACCACCGTGGAAGACGAAGTAGACGGGCTTGTCAGACTTGGAGCCCAGCTGCTCCTGGACGTACTTCTGGTGCTTGGAGAGCAGCTCGGGGTGCAGACGGACGTTACCGGGCTTGTAGACACCGTGGACGTTACCGAAACCAGCGGCAATGGAGAAGTAAGGGCTGATGGCAGCGAGGGCCTTCTGGATGGCAAGGATGTCCTCGGGCTGAGTGTAGAGGGAGTTGTTGTCAACATCCTCGTTGTTGACACCGTCCTCCTCACCACCGGTGATACCGATCTCCTATTATGACGTGTTAGATAAAGGATTTAAATATAGAAGTCTTGTTTTTGGGATCAGGAGAATCTTACCATCTCGAGCCACTGCTTCATGGGGGCAGCGCGCTTAAGGTAGGCGGCAGTGGTGTTGATGTTGTAGTCAACGGGCTCCTCGGACAGATCAATCATGTGGGAGGAGAAGAGGGGCTCGCCGTGAAGCTTGTTGTAAGCCTCATCGGCATCGAGCATACCATCGAGCCAAGGGAGGAGCTTCTTGGCGCAGTGGTCGGTGTGCAGGATAACGGGAATACCGTAGGCAGGGGCAATGCTACGGATGTAGTGGGCAGCGGCAACGGAACCAGCAATGGAAGCAGCCTGGCCATCGTTGCTGACACCCTTACCAGCGAAGTAAGCGGCACCACCCTGGGAAACCTGCAGGATGATGGGAGACTTGGCATCGCGAGCAGCCTCGAGGGAGGCGACGACAGTGGAGGAAGATGTGACGTTCTAGAGGAGTATAGTTAGTAGCTGTTGCTGTTGTTGTTCATCTATGGAGAGATAGAATGGAGCTCTCCCACGGATGGGTATGCATATGAATATGAATATAGCGGGGGATATTTGATAGAACATACAATGGCGGGAACGGCGTAGTTGTTAGCCTGGGCGTGCTCGAAGAGACGGAGGACATCGTCACCGACGATGACACCGGTCTTGCGGGAGAGCTGTGCGAGGAGACCCATGATGGATGATGATTGAAATGTACAGGGAATTCGTTAAAAAAAAATTGAAACTGTTAAGAAGAAGAAAAGGAAGAAGAGGTCAGTCCAATCGTAGAAGTAATAAAAGCAAGCGCTTTACCGAAGGACGAAAGCGGGCAGGGTTAAATGGGCAAGGTATGGAGGGGCAAAATTGGTTGGTTGGTTTTGGAGGGGCAAGCATCGTCATCGACACTCACCGGGAAAAGTGGAGCTTGGATTCACTTACTTTATGAAGAAGAAGACAAACTGAGGTCAGGATGATTTCAAAGGCGTGTTCCAAGGCACTGGCTACTTATATAGGGAACTCGTTCAAAGTGGTTTTCAATCCCTCCGAGCTTTTCCGTGGCGCACGAGGATTTGCCGTTCGGCCTGGTTTTCTTGTATAACTTCCCCACTATGAACCTGGCGGGGGGTTTGTTGGGTTGAGCTGCATTTACAATTCCAGGTTTCACGTTGGAAAACTAGGAGATGCACAAACTTGAACTAGGTCTAGCTTTGAACCCTCGGAATTAATCCTGTCATTGAAAATCGCAATTGGAGTAGATCTATCCTATGGGAAGAGAGCAAATACTATCTCTCGGGCTGCAAAGCATTGATCCCGTTCACTCCGTAAATTGTTCGTCCCGTAGCGGGGAACCGAGGAATTCGTGTTTCGCCGTTCTTCCATCATCCGCCATTTACGTAGCAGAGAGAGAGAGAGAGAGTCGAGAACAATATAATGACCCGCTCTTCAATGTACACTTTGCAGGATCAAAACAACCCGGTTCAAACACTGCAACACACACCCTGATCTTGATCCGGTTGCTTGCAGAGTTCCACCGGCTTTTACACTTCGGTCCGGTGTGCAATCCGGTTAAGGGAGGGCCCTCGGTGGATCTGCGTGTGCCTGATCGGAAACCCTGGAGACATCCCTGAATATGACTGTGACATCAGCTCCCGTGGGGCTTCACTACCAAGTTAGATTCACTTGATTCCCAATTCGTAGATCTCATGAAAACCAGTCACTTCTGTCTTCATTTCTACTCTAAAAAACCTAGCCATCAATAGGTGGCTGGTGGCTGGTGGCTGATTGCTGATTCCAGCCTTACCAATGAACTGATGGAGAAAAGTTGCTATGTACGGGAAACCTTTTCTATACAAAGAGATTGTCAATAAGACATGGAAATATGAAACTTCCCTATGCAAGTTTCATCTATAAACGCCCCTCAGCAAAGGCAGGGTTGGCCTCAGGTCGCTCCATCTCGTAGAACAAAAGATATACTTCCTTCTGCATGCCCAGCACGTCCGAGGTTTTGCATTCTTTGATTTTTTCGTCGGAGATCCGCCACCACCGGTCATTCGCCTTGCGACGACGACGAAGTCGGGAACCAAGCCCCGTGGGGGTTTCCACCGATGAGCGCGGGATGGTCCGAGATGATCGTGGGGCAGACGAAATACTTGCTCGACCTGCTTCTGTCGTCGGGCTATGAACATCCGAAGTCGTAGGTTGTGGTGTAGAGGATCGAGAGAAGGTGCTCGGGAAGGAGCGGCGAGAACTGGAAGTAGTGGGGCGTGCTGCTGATGGGGACAGCTGGGTGCCTGACTGGGATGCACCCGAGAGTGAAGTCGACGAGGTCGCAGGTGAAATATTGTTACTGCTACCCCCAATATCATCTGGATTGAGTGGTACCAATCGAGGACTTGGAGCCTCTGAAGGATTTTGGCTGGTGACGCGACTCTGGGCGTAGGAACCAAATGCTTCGGGGGTAGAAAAGGGAGCATAGAGGTTATTGCGACGGAAGGACTCGTAATGACCGCTGTGATGGCTACCCTTGTGGCAGACAATTGCTAGTACCTTGTACCAGGTCTGGTTTAAGATTCCTCCCAGGGGAAGTCGCTCAGGGAATGATACCTTAGCAGCATTCTTTGTCGAGCTGCTGCGATCGAAAATCGAACGCGACAAGTGAATAGCAATGACTTTGGGAAATGCAGTGATACGCATATGACGGGCAATGCGTCGTTTTGGCGCAGAGTCTGCAGGTGGGAATACGATGCCCTTCAGCTCAGCCTCTGGGTCCTTCTCCAATGCCTCTTGGATACGGGAAATTTCATTGTCCAGACGTTCTGACTCGGTCGATGAACGTGTTCTAGCCTTTTCTTGCTTCTTGGCGTCTATCGCGTGCTGAAGTCGACACCGATCACAACGGAAATCTTCGATATATTCGGTTTTCAATAAACCATCAAAACAGGCGTTGAGCGTCGTTGAGCTCTTCTGCGGTACTTGTAGCGTAAGGTTGACGAATGACGTCTGGTTCGGTTTATATTGATAGTGACAAGACTGGCACTCAATCTGCGACTCCAGCTTCCCCTCAAATAAAAATCCCGGTTCATTTTCTATCTCTTTCAATTTCGTATCAATTATGGCAGGGAGACCGTTAGGCGTGCCATCATCAATACGTACCTCCACCTCAGCTGGGCTCTCTGGTACATCGGCTTCAGACTCTGTCCACGCCACATTGGGACTAGCAGACACACCATTAGGACGCAGCGCTTGCTTTCTTGCGCGTACGCCAGCATGGTATTCGTCGCAAAGACGCTCCAAGACGATCTGCAGGAACTCCTGCGCGTCCTGCTGATTGCGGCTAATGCGCGTCCGGAACGCGAACTCTAAAGACTGTATGAACCCCCGCGCTGAGATAGTCTTTTTATAGATAGGCCGCTCGTTCAACCGATCCAGCATTTCTTTTAATGCCTTTGTAATCAATCCTTGTTGTAATTCCCGCATCTTGTCTTCCTTCGCTCCACGTAATTGGTCATCTTGGCTCGATACCGCGTGATAAACCTCCGGTCCGTCCAGTTCGCGACGATGCAGCTCTCGAATGAGATATACGCGAAGATCTCCAAGGCCGGCTAGGGCCTGAAGAACCGAATTGATAAAGCAGTCATTGGCTAGGTTGGACAGGCCTACGATGCTCTTCTTGCGGTTGTTATCGTTGGACTCGTCGCCGTCGATCGTGTAGTTGGGTCCAAACACATAAAACAGGGCGACGGCAGCGAGAGAGGCCCCGGCCGCATAAGCGGCTACTGTTGTAGGCTTCTCTTGCATCAAGGCTTGTGGGTGGTAAAGGGAGGGGGTTGGCGGCGGTTCGTGGCGTAGGGTAGGAAAGTGAGGCGAATCAGCTTAGCAATGTCATGCGCCCCATTGTTCGATTCCAGGATGGTAATATTGGAGAAGAACGGGTGCCTAGGGCCTCGGAGGTACTGAAAGGACAGAGGAAGGGCCCAAGAGAGTCGCTAGGTGTTGAGTTGCTGCAACAATATCTTATTCACAAGGAACTGGGGAAATAGTTGAGAATTCTGCGGGCTAGGCCGGGGAAGAGGAGGGGGCGGGAGTGGACCGAAGGGTTCATGCGGAGAAGTCGGGGGCTTCGATCTAAGAAATAACAAGTTTCCGGATCCTTTTAGTCAAAACGGGGTAACTCCGACCGGAGAATATAATATCAAGGGCACCTAAAAGGTCATTGAAAGCCACAGTAACTTCCGGATGCATTATGGCTAGCTCGTTCTTGGGTGAATCCAATCCAATGTCCAGTCGTCATCCCCCAATTAGCCTATTCTGCGCGGTCAAGGCGCTGTAGCACTGAGTCATCTTCCTTTGACGGATCCTCCGGATAACTGTTGACCCCACATTTGGTGTATTATGGAAAGCCACCGTGGTTGATTCTTAAAAAGACCCGGGGGTTATAAAGGGAGATGCTGGATGTAAAGAAGCTTGGTCTGTCGGCTCCAAATGTCCGTAGGCATCCATGTATCGCAACAAAACGAGTCACCTTTGAGCCATTGGGAAATCAAAAATGGAATTGACGTGGGAAAGGGCCTCTGCTAGGCTCCCATTTTGGACAGCCTGGAGATGGTGGAACAAAGTTGTAAGGGGAGAAAATTGGCGACAAACCCCAGATGTAAACAAGTGGTATATCCATTTTGACTAGTCTTTCTTTGAATGTTCCACATGATTACCTACATAGCCAGAGTACATCATGATAGTATGTAGCATATATACAGAGTATAGTAGATACTACAGAGCTAGTTATTACGTATAGATAAATATTCCAAACGAAATATTTTACCTGGAACTATTTCAATCAAGGAGCTCGGAATTAATATTCAAAATGTAGGTCTGATCAAGGTCACGATGACCATGCATTGAATTGTGGAAAATGCCCCCTAATTTTTTAATATGGGCTTTATCAAGACTTTTATAATGTCCTTCCATCCACATGTTCGATCTCTATCAAAAATTCCATCGTATCATAACTTTCATTTCAGTCTAAAAACCCTTGGGTTTAGGAGCGGAGCGTCTCAGGCAGGGTAGCAACCTTCTCTTCGAACAGTTCCTCGGCCTGCTTCCACACACGAGCAGTGGTGCGATCCTTCAGCTGCAGAAGGCTAGGGAGGAGAGCCTCGCTGAACTGCTCAGAGCTCTCACGGGGAAGAAGAGATGGCAGGTGGTCGATGCTGATGACGCTTAAAGGCGGGCCCTGGGTACCTGCGGGCAGGGTAACAGGAACAGTAGGCTTATCGAATGTGGTAGTGACTGTTGCTATGTGAGTTTTCATTCTTTAAATAGGGTTGAGTGATAATAAAATGATCGGCCACTTACTGTCGTAAACAGGGACGGGGTTGAAGGGGTTGGTGGTGTCGGCGCTGACGTCGCAGATAACAGAGAGAGCGCGATTGGAAGAGGTGAGGGACTCGACGTTGACGAAAGCTTTGCGAAGGAAGGATAATTAGCTAGAGGCGATGATATGAGTGAATTGAGTAAACTTACGAGGGATCTGAGCGCTCAGGTAAATGCAGTTGACGAAAATGTCGCTGGTCACAATCTCCTCGAAAGGACCGCCCTTCTTGGTCTCGGCCATATCCCACTTAATAATGTTGGAGTCGGGGATACCGACATCCAGGGCCAGCTGGACGGCACCCTTGCCACAACGGCCAAGGGCACCGATGACAAGAACGGTAGGGTACTTGCCGGAGATCTTCTTACCAGCCTCAACGCTCTCCTTGACGGACTCGATCAGGAGATCCTGGTTGGCGTAAGGAACCTCACCAGGGAGCGCTCCACCCTCGGGATGGGCGAGCTGCCAGGCCCAGTTCTTGACAGCCAGTGCAGAACCAGCGTAACCAGCAGAGAAGCCGAAAGCAGCAACGCGACGGCCAACCTCATCGGTGAGGAACTCCAGGTCAAGCAGAAGACCCTTGCCGCGGGGCCAGCGGCTTAGGACATCTTGCCATCCACCCTGCTGCTTGTAGCAATGGGCGAAAGTAACGTGAACGTGCTCCAAGGGGAAGTCCTCCTCGGGCAGTTCCTTCAGACCCAAAACAACGGCGTCCTTGGGAGCATCTTTTACCCAGGAGCCTTCATCAACGAGAGGAGCTCCGATCTATATTCAATCGCGAGGTTTAAATGGTGAACTATCGGATGAAAGGGTAAATGGGGGTGCGAACCTTGGCGAATTCCTCATCTATTGATAGTGTTAGCCAATTGAGTCATAATACTCCAAACACGACCAATTCAGAGAACATACCATCAAAAATGCGCTGAGTAGAGCGCTCGACTGTCACATGGTAGCCAGCATCAATCAATGCCTTGCAAGTGGTTGGGGTCACTAAATTAAAAGCTATCAGCAAACAATTATCCCTCCAAGAGCCGATAACGACAATTGAATAGTGGGGAAGAAGAGGGACTCACAAGCAGACCGCGCCTCAGCGGGCTTGGTCTCAGCACGAAGCCAAATCTTCTGCGACATGATGAATTGTAAAGTATTAAGAAGGTATGAAAGTAAATAACAATGTAGACAGGAAGCAATTGAGATCAAAGCAGAAATAAAATAGCATCGCGGTGACACATTGATAGCGGGGTTGGTTTCTCCGTCCCCGGGGCAGTGAGTCAGCCCGATTTTCGGCGGGCGGAGTCCCGATTCGGGTACTTAGGGCATGCTTAGCATTGGAAGCTGAAGTTCTAGAGGTCTTACGAGGGAAGCTGTCTTATGGAATATACTTGGAGTTTCGTTGATTTATTTTTGGATGATAATGACAATCTCATCCCTCCACGGATAATAATAATTCATACACCGGCTTCTGCGGCGAGATGAATAGTAGAAGGCTATAGCACGGGATGGGATACCAGATTTTCGGGCCATACAGAAGGCTTAGGTAGCCTTGGTTCGGCTACGAGTGCGGCTTCCGATTCCATCACCTGGGATCACTTTCTTGATTGCCTCTTTCACTTTCTCTTTCTTAGGACGTCCTGCTTTCTTCGAGTCGCCATTGGTATCCTGGGTGGCAGTTGTCGTAGCAGGGGCGACCGGGCTCGACTCTGCAGGTTCATTGGCATCGGAAGCTGGTGCGGCGTTCACATCTAGCTTTTGTTTCTTGGCCTCGGGTTCTTCTGTTGCTTCGGATGCTGGTTCTTTCTTGTCTTCGGTGACCGAGGCTGCAGTTGGGACTGAGGCCGGTGTCGTAGTTGAGTCAAGATCACGTTTCTCGCCAGTTTGAGGCTCCTCCTTCGTTTCTTCGTTTTGAATTTGCCCCTGGGTCTGGGCCTTGGATACCTGTACCTGGGCGTCCACTGGCGCTTCGGGCTCCGAGGATGCAACTGCTCGGCCAATACTAGATTCTGTAGGTGGTGCCACCGATGGTTTGGTAGTAGGGGCCTCTAGACTGTCGACATTCGCACCTGCCTTGGCATTTTCACCAGAGAGTAGTTCACTTTCCGTCTGGCTCGGATGTACGACGCTTTGAACCGGCTGAGAGGGTTCGCTGGTGGAAGCTACCATTGATTAGTCAGCATACACTCGGATGAAATTGACATGAATAGCAATGGTGAGAGTTGCCCAGACAAGAAACTTGGGTAAGGTCTGGGGGAATTCATCTGAATGAAGCCATTGCAGTACAAAGGGCACACACCTGGAGCTGGGATAGGGTTTTGCACAGAAACTCCTTCGGTAGTCATGGTGGATCAATGATGTCAGATGTGGGAACGCGGTTGGGAGAGGTGAATTTCACGAGAAATACGATCGCGAACGTAGGGCGACTGCAATTAAGGAGATAGATATGATTTACGAAGAGATAATGGGATGGAAAAAGAGTTGATTGAAATCAAAGTGGGAGAAGTGAGGCTGCGCGGTGACGTTTACTACACAAGAGCAACTGGAGACGCTAACCCGATTCCATCGAAGTGCGACGGGGCTGATTCGCCCCCTGCTACCCCATGCTAAAACCGCCGTCACACAACTCCTAAATGGACCATTTCCATTCTGTCCGTCATATTCTTCTCTTGCACCTTAGGGTTGTGCTTTCATACAACTTCAGAATTGGATTGATGAAAAGTGTATCGTCCAGAAGGTCATCCTCTCAGTGTGACGCTGCCTTGATACAAGCATGCCAAGCAGATCTCGGAGATATTTATCCGGATGGCGCAGCGGGAGTGGAGTCACAGTGCGGAGTACATTCGACGGTTTTCGTCATATCGCACTGAAGTACTCCGAGAAGTGCTGCTAGGGTCCGCTCACCAAATGAGAAATACAGAGTAACGATCTCTCGTTCCCATAGTTCATAGAACAGAAATATAGAACATGGCTGGAAGAGCGCTGTAGTCTCCCTGGTCTTTTGATGACGGTGTCATGAAGCTCGAGTGTAATCCTGCGCAGTCGTTCGCACTCTGTAGTACTTATCTGGCAGCCGTAGTGTTGTTTCTAGTAAATAGTATTAAGGCGGTTGTTTGTCAGGAAACGGCTTCCACAACTCAGGCCAAGCTAAATTCAAGACGGCTAAGAAGATCCTCCTGTTCTTTGGAAGAGATAGGAAGGCGAGATCCTTCAGCGGTAGAATCTGCGGTCGTATTTGGAAAGAATTGCTGTATAAGGTGAGCCAGATGAATAGCCTCCCGGATATTCTTCCGATCAATCAAAAGGTGTAGTGCATCGCACGCAATACGAAGTACCGCATCCCGTCGCGGAGAATTCCAAGAAAGGAATTTGGTAGGCGACAAGGTTTCCACGAATCGAATTAAAGGTTGAGGGTCAGGATTTTTTGGATGGCAAAGCGATATGCTGGCGGATATCAATGAGTTCGGGACGGACAGTGTGGAGATTACACTCTGATACTCATCGTAGGTCGTGACCGATACTAGCTCATTCAAAGGTTTGAGTTCCAATGCCGCTCGGTTAAGACGGGCTCCGGCTTCCAACAACATTGTTTTTCCAGGCAAATGGGTTTTCTGTCGAGATATTGAATGCATGTTGCAGACATGTACGTAATGTTGGAATGCCGAGCCCAAACCCTTTCCATATCGAATTTCAGCTTCTATGAAGCCAACCAGAAAGTTGTTAAAAGTTTGCTGGGCCACCACCTCATTCATTCGGCCATTATGACCGCCGAGGTCATAGCTCATGAGCATTTCGAGCCAACAGATAATCGTATCTTGAAGACCTTCTGCGACCATGAACTTGGCCAAGGACGAGGAAGTAGCTTTCCAGCGTAGAAGCATTTGTCGGGAAGCCCCATCTGAAGCCCAAAACCAATCTACCACTCTAGATGCGGTACGAGACGTCTTCATCGTCTCGCTGACTTCCCCATTATCTGAGGAGCGCACTAGCAGAAGTTGCGACTTTAAGCATTTAGTAAGCAAAAACGGTGTGACTGCTCCCGATGCTGCCATTTCATCGAAGAGCCCCATTGGGTTCTCAGCTAGTCGCTTGTCTTGGCTAATATTCTTTCCCGCATGATGGTCCAGAGACGTAGCCTTGGGTGGTACGATTCGAAATAACGGGTTATCCAGGATATTATGCAAGTGTTGGTCTGTTGCATGAAGCGAGGAATCCGTATTCAAGGGCTGCCGATCGCTTTCATTATGGGGTGGCTTGGAGGCTGGGTACGCCTGGTCCAATTGACTGCGAAAGGATGATGTGAGGGCATTCAGTAACTGTTGAGACTCTCGCGGAGTTCGAGGTAGTGGCTGATGTATTTTGGGCCACGACTTGAATTGGAAAATGGAGGTGCCCTTCATGATGGATGCGGTGACTCCAACGATGGTCCTACTGTAGCAAGTGGTGGAGAGCCCCCTTGTGAACGCCCCAAGGTTGAGAAGGGGAAGATCGCCGCGAGGGGTGGGCGGTGAAGGGTGCAGATTAGAAGTGTACGCCCCCTTGCCCATAGATAGACTTTACCGCCTATTACACCGCTGCCTGTACTGTAAGCTCTACATAGATAGAAAACTAGGTGGAAAGACAGGTAGAAAGACAACAAGAAAGACCAGTGGAAAGATAAGTTAAGAAATGGCTTTTTTCTAGATATATTAGATTATGCTAGTAAGTTCGTTTAAAAAATATCTCAAAAAACATGGCGATATCCCATAGGCCTCCAGGGCTGGATAGTTGAAGTTATTGTATTACAAGTATCGTGATTTTCTGCCGGCATGGAAGTGGATGACGAGCAGACCGAAGTGTGGTGCAAGCGGGAAGAAAAGGAAGAAATTGGTGGAAGAAACGATCAAAGGACTGCAGAGAAAAAAGTAAAAAAAAAAGATAGAATGGATGAAAGAATTAGTTCTAGATCTCAATTGGTCGCTTGCATTCAAACCTCTAGTCTTTTATGCTTGAGAAATGCTCTCGCTCCTTCTATGCTATAACTTTCATAGTATAAAGAATTGCAGGCAGATCAAGCAAGCACACCCAATAGGCGCCACTCGCTAAAAAGCCGGGCAGTGCCAAGACCAGCTGTGACTGGGAGCAACACATCAGAACTTAGCTTTTGCCTTCCCCATTCACACTCCTGCTCTCTCTCCTCATAACAACATCTCTTTTCCCTTTTTCTCTCTCTTGCTTGTGTCTCTGAATTTATATTTGGCCCCAGTGCCTGTGGTCTTTTCTGGTGCTTTACCTCTTGCGCGAGGGTGCATCACGCTTTTTCCTACCTCAGATCCTTCCCTTTCAACGAAACCCTTGCGACGCCATCGTGACCTCCTTCCCAATTTCACTTCTTTCATCTCACACATCCTCCTGAAATAATGTCCGACGTTCAGAACCGACCCTCTGCCCGAGGCAGAGTATCCGCCCGTGGTGGACGCGGTGGTTACAGCAACAGAGGTGGCCGGGGTGGAAGCAGCAGATCCAATGCAGACAGCTCAGACCTCCCCTCCTTTGATGAAGGTGAAATCGGACAAATGAAGAAGAAGTATTCCGACACTCTGCCTACTCTCCGAGAATTATTCCCCGACTGGAAAGACGAGGACCTCGCATTCGCACTAGAGGACTCAAATGGTGATCTCGAGGAAGCAATTGAGCGCATCACTGAAGGTGGGTCCCCCTTGGCTGAACGAGGACTCGGCGCATCGTAATTTTTTTGGATCATATGCTTATATTAATCAATTACCCCAGGCAATGTATCGCAGTGGGGAGAAGTCAAAAAGAAGACCACAGACCGCACTCGCCCTAAAGCCAAGGAGGTTCAGAGCACCTCGACCGAGCCGACTGCAGCTTCCGTCCGTGGAGCCCGTGGTCGCGGCGGATTCGAAGGGCGTGGTCGTGCCCGCGGAGACCGAGGTCGTGGCGGCCGTGGTGGCCGGGCAGGCGCTCAAGCTGCCAATGGAGCTCGTGTCGTCAGCACCGCAGAGTCTGTGCCGGCAGTTGCGACAGTGGCAGAGACAGAGCCTGTTACATCTAAGGCAGGAGAAGAAGCTGAGACTGAATCTGCAGCTGTTGACTCCGAGCCTAAGACTAGTGTGATTCCTGATGGTGCAAAGAAGGGATGGGCTAGCTTGTTTGCCAAACCTGCTCCTCCTCCCCCACAGAAGAAACCGCCACAGGCTGCTCCCGCGCCCGCACCTGCACCTGCGCCTATTCCCGAGAAGCCCGTTGAGCCTGTGCCAAAACAGAAGGCCCCCGAGCCTGCACCGGTACCGGCCGCAGCTCAGAAGACTCCTGTTGCTAAGCCGACCGTCCCCGCCGTTCCTACCGTTCCTGTCATCCCCGCTACAGCTGGCAAGCAACACAAAGGTGACTTGACCGAGACAAACCTTGAACAAATTCCCGATGTTTCTGCTCCTGCTCCCACCGCAACTGCTGCTAGCACCGTTGGCAGCGGCATTGACCCCGCCGCCGCTGCTGCAAGCGGCACTCCTTCTCGTGCTCCTCCCTCCAGTCTTCCTGGTAGCGCATACAAGCAAGGTGTTCGGGCGCCTGGTTTCCAACGCCGTGTTATGGAGCAGCAGCAAGCTGTTGTCATGCCTGGGAATCATGCGGTCGACCGTGCTGCCGTGCAATTTGGTAGCATGGGACTGAACGGTGACTCTGTGGACATTGATGAGAACCGTGAGGAGGCCGAGACTCGCACTCAACCTCCTCAGCACTCTCCTGTTGCCCCCCGTGCGGCTCTCCCACCTACGTCTCAAGGTTCCGCCGAGACTGGCGCCGCCCGTCCCGCTCCGGGTCTGCCTCCAGTCCCCCAGGCCTCTGTCGGCGACTCTTCATTCTCTGAATTTGGACGCTACTCTGAGGCCCAAAAGCCATACGATCCTTTCAACCCTCAAATCAGCCAGCCTCAGCAACAGATCCCGGAGCCCTTCGCCAATCAGGCCCCTGCTCAGCCTGCTGCCACAACCGGCAGCGAATACGCTCCCTTTTATGCCGCAGATCAGCGATTCCCTTACTATAACAACAACTACGGCTCCTACGGACAGTCCCAGGATGCTAGTGCTGCTCCTCGGGCTGCTCCTGGATTCGGTGTTTCTGGTGCCGAGGCTGCGCCTCAAGTTCCTGCCAGCCAGGCTCCCACTCGCTACGGCCCTGTTGATGCTACTAACAGTGGTCACAACACTCCTAACCCTACCCTCCCTGGCGCGACCCAGGCCCCTGCTGCCCAGCAGCATATGGCTGGTCAGAGTGCTTACGGCTACGGCTACAACCCTTACTACTCCAGCCCTCACTACGCTCAGTACATGAACCAGATGAACCAGCAACAGTACGGCCGGAGCCGCCCGATGTATGATGATGCTCGTCGTTATGATGAACAGCAGCAGCAGCAACAACAACAACAACAGCAACACTACGGTATGCCACACAACAACCAGTATGGTTACGGCAACCAGTATGGTCCTTACGGTGGCAAGGGTGGCATGTATGGTCAGCCTCACGGCGGCTTCTCTTACGACCACGCCTCCTCTCCCGCCAACACTGCTGCTAGCTTTAACCAAACCGCTGCCCCTGGACGTGACTCCGTCTACAGTGCTCGCACTAGCTCTGCCCAGCCAGCCGATAGCCAGCAGTCCGCTACTGGTGCCAATGCCTTCAGCACCGGAATGTCGGACGTCTTCGCTCGTTCCCAAGCTGGTGGATTCGGTCAAACACCCTCAGTCGCTCAACAGCCCCCTGTGGCCACCGAAGAGACCAAGGGCTTTGAGGCACCCAAGGCCGGTGGCCCCAGCCCATCTCTGACTCAGGCTAATCGCCCCGGCTCTGCCACCAACAATGTCCCCGGCCAGGCCCAGGGTCAGACCGGCCTTCCTCAGCAGGGTCAGCAAGCCTTCGGTGGCTACGGTCACCTTAACCCGCAGTATGCTGGTCTTGGTGGACTTGGTGGTCACCAGGGAAATGCTTCGCAGACTGGCGGTTATAACTATGGGGCTGGCTTCGGTAACTACTACGGAAACAACCGTGGTGGCTGGGGTAACAACTACGGCCACTAAATGTCGAGACTATAGTTTCATTCCCCTTCTTCCTTGCCATACACATATGGCGTTGCATTTACAGGTGATTTGAGAAAATGGAGGGTCGTTGCTCTTGACCTTGCAAGGCAGACAACGTGATGCTGTCTGTATTAGGCAGTATCATTTAACCTGAAAAAACGCTCCAGCTTTTCTTTTCGTCCTTTTTTCCTCAACATTTGTGTAATCTCTACTCTCTTCTGGGAGCTTGGTTGGCTTTTCCTTATTGGGGAACTGGGTCTTGCGGGTTTTCTTTTTCTTTGTCTTTTTTCATTTTCCCAGGTCGCTTTTTTTCTTTTGCTACTGCTGCTCCTTGTTGAGCCGGTCTGTATTAAATCCATCAACTTTCCCGAGTGCCTGTGTTCCTCCACTCTTGTTTCTTTTTTCTTTTACTTTTTTTTTCTTTTTTCCCTCCTAGCTCACGGTGTCTCTTCGGGGTTCGGTGTGCCGTTCAGTGAAAACGGGATTATATTAATGTCCCTTCTTTGCAACTTCTGTTCTTCACCGTGAGCAATGTCTGATGATTGCCAGGTACGGTGGAGAGGTAGATCATGATGGACTGCTCATGTTACTTATGTTTACTGGGCCTCCAAAAAAGTGTGATGAGTTATGTACGCACCTATACAAACCAGATATTCCAGGACCAATCGATTTTGTTAGGGACCGGGACAAATCTCGCTGATATAAATGCGTAATTCTCTTCTATTCAAAGTACATATCTCCTACAAAGCAGACTCCCATTCAACTTGGAAATCCTCCTTGGGTATCTAGGGGACTACATATACGTACTATATCTCCTCTGCCAAGTGGAGATTTCCTATTCAAGATGCCGCCGCTTTCATTATGGTCAAGACATTAGCGTCAAGGTATCTGTTATCGCGAAGAATTCGGGGGAAATCTTACAATTGAAGTCCTGTCCGTGACACTGCGCATCCCAACGAGAAAACAAGAAAATGTGTCATCGATGTCAGGTATGTGTTTCTCCATCCCCAAACATTGCATATCCTTGTCCATAACATGATAAATCCTGGAAGGTAAGGAGATAACAATTAAATCTGGGTCTTCATAGACTTACCCGTATATGTAATCAAATACGACGTTACAAACCAGCTCGTTTGATTAGAGCTGTTTAGATCACTCGTTATGGCGAAAACTGAGGTACTGATGACTGTTCCCTCAACGTTGACAATGAAAAGACTGATAGAGAGACTGGTTTATTTTGTTAATAACCAAATATCGAAGACGACAAGGCAAAATCAACGAATGCCTACCTAAATGCCATAGCATACAGCCTCCAGCCAAACAAACAATGACTATCGGACTAAGATTCGGTTTCCACATTGTTAGTAGCTATTGCAGATTTTATGCTTGTTGTATGTCACCCCAGCTACTATCGCTTTCAATTTTCCTCGACTACAGAAGGAAATAGAAGTAGCAGAGTTTGCTACTACCACGCGCAAGGCCCTGTTGCCAGAGCTATTATATTATAAAAACAACATGTCCAAGTCTGATCAGCTTTCCAATATAGATGAGATATGCATACCAAGGGGGGTTACACAGTATCCAAGCTGAAGGGATAAAAAAAATGGAAGTCGACTCGCGCCGATCTGGTCTTTCGTTGATGGCATCGACGTAAGTACCGACTTCACTTCTAAGTTTATCAGTGAGATACTATAGACCCCCCTTGCCTCATAACGTTATCGCGCATTCCTAGATCCCGACCAACAGAATTGAATAAATAGACTGATGGGCAAGTGAATGGACCTAGTTTTAGTACGTTACCTATGTTCATCTCTTTTTCAAATGGCTCTATTAGGACTCCCGACACTAGGTCATAATCTGACCTACGATAAGTATTATATCGTTAGTACAACAATGCGTACAATGCACTGTTTGTATTTGTCATTTCAATCATGTATCACACCGCCGATTTTTTGAATCTACATAATTAGATTCTATATTGCGTGTGTATGAATGGGGAGTAAAATACTATACCAAGGGCAGGTAGAAGAACAATACAATCGCCTCACTTGATGCTCAAGTTATCTACCACCAGTCACCTAATATAAGCCCTCAGTTTTGTATTTCCCACAGTGCTCCTGTACTTTAGTTTCAGTCTTTACTTTTCATTTGGTTGGATATAGGTTAATCTCCCACTTTCTCAATAAAAGTAATTCAGCTACTAAGAAATGTTTGAAAGCGTGCGGTATAACTATAACCCTTTATTATATTTGCAGGGCTCTTACAGATGACGTCTAGAATAACCTTGGAAGCATGATGTGAGGAAGGAATTGAAGGGAGAGATTACACGCTAGCTCATGTACTTTATTTTACCCAAGTTATGTAGTACTTCATATCACCCTTCGTATCTATACGTACCTTTCGAGATACAAACTTGTCCATCGATCAGTCGCCACGCTTCAAAGCCTTTCCATCTTCCATTCGACTGTTTTCAAATCGCAGGTTTCACTCGGCGAGATGGACTGTTTTGGTCATAAATCAAACAGTACTTTGTGGATCTTGACTTTGCGCGGGGCACCATATATACGGCCTTTTCCGCGAGTTTGCGCGTCATTAGAAGCTTGAATATATACTAGTAGTTATTAAAACGAGCCAGAGCTTCTAGCCCTGGATATGTTATACCGTTGCAAAATATTGTGTTTAAACAAGCTTGAATTGACCCCGTTCCACAGCTTCACAAGTTAAGGTAGCTTTTGCTCCTATCCGTGGATATATAATCCTGTCGTCCCGAGGTCCGGGCTGTCGGAGTTTGAATGTAAAACAGGGACATATGCAGTCCACGGGTAGTAGTAAGTACTTGACTCAAGTTCAAGTCCACGTATCAATTACTACTAAGTTTAAGCATTCCAATGTTCTAGCCAGAGTTGAGTATGAAAAGGACCGGGCAGTAAAGGGTATGAGTGTATAGGCGTCAGCTTTCGTTTAGAAGAAAAAACCAAGATCATATCATTAAGCAGTGCAGCCACTGGCCCTTTCGCACCAAGCTAATAAGCAAGTAGCAAGACCACCAGCCGGAACTATGTACAATCGAAATGTAGCATGACATGGTCCCTTATATGAAAGGGCATCATAAGGCCAACTCTATGTGTGAAGACAATTGGGACGGGGGCAGGACTGAGTAGCCCGATAGGGTAGCCCTGGCACCCTAGATCCACTAGAAAAGAAACCAAAAGGATACGGAAATAACAGAAAAGCAGGGAAAGCCTCTCAGCTTCGCCATCCAAAAAAAAAAGATTTCAAGAGATAATCTACTCGGAGAGGCCCAGCCCCTCGGGACCAACCTTGTGGTAGGGTGGCTTGGCCCCCGCAGCGCGGGACGCGTCGAAGCGCCAAAGTCCGCCGGTCTTCTCCCCATCGAGATCAGGAGACAGATCCAGAGAGCGAGCCAGCTGTTGAACAGCGGCATCGTCGTCCTTCGGCTCAACGCGGCCGAAGAAGCGACGCTCCCAGTCGCGGTTTTCGGCCTTCTCTGCGCGGCGGAGATCACGTTGGGCATTCTCGATGCGCGATTTGTGTGCGGAGACAGCATCCATGTTACCACTTTGGATGTTCTCCGCAACATCCTTCCAAGCCTTACGACTCTCATACAGATCCTGCTCTTCGAGTGGGGCTAGGCTAAGCGGGGTAGTTTGGTTTTCCTCGACGACCCAAGTATCAATCACATCCTTGGAGCCGGTCTTCTTAATCTGGAAGTTCTTTGACCATTGACCATCGACTGTGTAAATGGGCTTCTTTTCTCCTTCGCTGGCCTTGTACAGGCTAGCGGTGAAGGTGTTCTTCTTACCACTTAGCCATCCCTTACCGGAGAAATCAATTTTGGAGACGTATCCACTGCTGCTGGCAATTTTGGCGGTCTTTTCGAGCTCGACAAATGGTGTACCGTAAATTAGAGACTCGATGTGCAGGTTGGGGAGCGTAATGAGGTAGCGCTCCTTTTCTTCGGAACCGGGTAAGGAGAGGGTGTACAGGGCATGGCCGATCTGCTTAATTTGGATGGTGCTAGAGAAGGATGCTTTCTGGGCATTGTATCCTTGTAGCTGTAGGCGAGTGGTAGAAATGAGATACCGTATCCGCGAAAATTCAAGGGTGTGGCGTTGCACTTACCTCAACTCCGTGTTTCTCGTTGGAGATTGCATATGCAGTCGCGGGTGGATGGTGACTGTCAAATTATTCCAATGTTATTTTTTCATGTTCCGCGATGGAGAAAGAAATCCCCCAAACAAGATAATTCAGACCTACCTGACTTGTTCGCTGACCAACTGTGTCTCGCCGACGTCCTCGTCGCCTTGCCACTTTCCAATGAACAGCTCGCCTAGGAATGGGTTCAACGGCTTCTTCTCACTACCGAGCTTCTCACTGCGACTGCAGTACTGCTGGTGCAGAGTAGTCAGGAACCATTTCAGAACGAGGAGGGCTCGCTTCTCAGGATCCGACTCCTTAGCGGGGGCGACGAAGACGGCGGGGTGCTCGGCCCAGTAGGCGGAGTACTCGGTGAGGGAAGTTGTAGACAAGATAAAAGGAGGAGCTGTCAGGGAAGAGAGATCACCGTTGAACGAGGCGATGGACTAGAAAAATGGGTTAACTCAGGAACTCAGGAACCCAAAATTTAGTAGAGCAAGTATTCTACGTACCTTGAGGAAACTAGTCCATGAGCCTTTGCTGCCGGGGGGAACAGCGCTCTGGGGTTCCTTGGACGACATTTTTGGGTTTAAAAAAGAGGAAAAATAATAATTAAAAAAACAGATATGCAGGATAATATAATAGGGAAATTCCCAGACTGAAAGAGCCTATAGCTAAGTGGGGAGCCCTGGAAAGAGGTGACGGAGGTTAGGATGGTTGGCGGTCAGAGGATAACGTCATGAGCCGGGAGAGCACATGGCAGTTGTGTCATGAAGGTTTGTGGTTTGTAGTCTGTGGTGGGATTGGCCGATCTTCGTTCCTTTTCCTGAATGCCCTTTGTGTACAGCCACACTATAATCTCGCTTTTTCAAGGCCGGATTTTTTTTCTCCTATTGGGGTGAATTGACATGGCTTGCGCGTCAGGCTGCCATGATCTTCTCCCCCCTCCATGATCCACAAGCTTCGTCGACTAACGGAGATCCATAAATTCCGACTGTGATCAGTGCACGATCCATCATGGCTGTCAAAGGTTTAAATCAATCCCCTTCCCATACTAATTGGCAAGTTCCATAGGAAAAAGAAGACTTCTTGGCGTATTTATCGCTTTATCGCTGCGATCGGTCGTTCCCGCATTCCCCATACATGCGACACACGGATTCTTTTCCGCACTCGCTCGGGCCATGGCAACGAGATCCTCTTTGTCCCCACGTTATCACGTCCATACGATTGGACACAATCACCGGAATAGACCCTGAAGAACCAAAATCGGGCTCTTATCCCGCATATCTGAGCGTTTTGTACTCTACGGTCTCTCATCCGTCGTCGGTTCAGGATGTTGCCCCCGCCGATCCTCGGCCAATTTGAATAGCTCGCCGAGGGTATAAGGCACATTGCAGATTTTCTTCTTCTGACTCACTGTTTGACTCTTAATTGTATTCAATGACTATATATTCTTATCATTTTTGAATTGAGTTACAATTTGACAACCTTATCTTTGTTTTTACGAACTATATGTCTCTATAAGGCTTTGGAAAGACACTGCGGTTGAATGTTAAGCCTTATCCCTGTCCTGACGATCTTTTTTGGGCCTATCTGCCCAATTTCCATGAAAGCATACAAGCAATTAAACTCTGTTCACTGAACAGGCTTCAATTCAGTCATATTATCTCATTGGTATACCGCGCTTTAGAGGGTGACATCTCCTGAAGCGTTAGCCATGTCGCCGTCATATTCTGGCTCCAGTATTGAGGAGGCACCTGAGGTAGAAGAGATTCAGCCTCAAAGAACAAAGTCACGGCGATCCGATGCGGGCAATGACTTACATCTTGTGCAAAGTCATATGTCCCATCATGATATGCCCGTGGCCACACATGAATTCCATGAAGTGGATGCCGAACAATACTTGCGCTTTTCACCCTCACGGAAAATAGTGATTGTCGCAGTGCTATCGTTCTGTTCATTTCTGGCCCCAATTTCTTCAACGTCTATTTTATCAGGAATCCCGGAGGTTGCAGAAACCTACAACACCACCGGAAGCATCATCAATGCCAGCAATGCTTTATACTTAGCGTTTATGGGCATCGCCGCGCCTTTCTGGGGACCATTTAGCCAAGTGTGGGGCCGGAGACCGGTTAGTGGTTCCTGTCTGTATCATCTCCATATTCCTTCTGACGTTGAACTCCCCAGATCTTTCTAATTAGTGCTTTTCTGTTCTTTGCTTTTAGCATTGGCACTGCACTGGCCCCAAATCTACCATCATATTTTATCTTCCGTATTCTCACAGCCTTCCAAGGAACATCATTCCTCGTGGTAGGAAGCTCTGCAATTGGAGATGTTTATGAGCCACGAGCCCGCGCAACAGCTTTAGGATGGTTCCTCTCTGGTACCCTTATTGGACCTGCATTCGGACCATTCATCGGCGTATGTTCTTTACCCTTTCTGTATCTGTATCCAAAACACTTCACTAACAACTAAACAGGGTGTTATTGTCACATTCCGCTCCTGGAGAGTAGTCTTTTGGCTCCAAACTGCCCTTGGCGGGTTTGGTACTTTACTAGTCTTCTTCTTCTTCCCAGAGACATACCCCCACTTGGCCAAGGCAGATGAGACCCAGAAAACACCCAAACAAAAAGCCCAATTCCTCTGGCACCGCGTCAATCCTCTCCGCGTCGGCGTTCTCCTCTTCTCTTACCCGAATCTCTTCTTCGCAGGCCTAGCAGCCGGCGCCCTAGTCTGGAATCAATATTCTCTCCTCACCCCAATCCGTTACGTTCTAAACCCCCGATTCAACCTTACCAGTCCCATCGAATCGGGATTGTTCTACATCGCCCCGGGCTGCGGGTATCTAGTTGGTACTTTTATGGGCGGGCGATGGGCCGACTACACAGTTAAGAAATGGATCCGCAAGCGTGGTGGCGTTCGAGTTCCAGAAGATCGACTCAAGTCCTGTCTTGTCTTCCTCGGAATTGTTATTCCAGGCTGCATACTGGTATACGGATGGACAGTCGAGAAAGCCGTGGGCGGGATTCCCGTGCCAGTACTAGCTATGTTCGTACAAGGTATCGCGCAACTCTTCTGCTTCCCAAGTCTGAATACCTTCTGCTTGGACGTGATGCAATCCTCTGGCCGTAGTGCAGAGGTCGTAGCAGGAAACTACATGTTCCGGTACGTCTTTGCTGCCATTGGCTCTGGTGTTGTCCTTCCGGCTATTAAGGGGATTGGTGTTGGTTGGTTTAGCACCATCAGTGCCGTTTTTCTCGTGATTGCTGGTGGTTGTGTTTGGGTGACTACTATTTTCGGAGATAAGTGGCGAAAGGAGGTTGATGCTAAGAATCAGCAAAAAGAAGCGAAAAGGCTAGGAGAGCAGGTCTTTTCACAGGAGAGTGAGAAGAAAGCTGAGGTTTGAGCTGCTCTTCATGAGTTATGAGTGATGTTCAACATGTGCATAATCCTATATCAGATCCGTATCCCAAAGACGTGGACAATTCCCGAGGTCCTGTTGACAGAAGGACTTGCCGAGGAAAAAAATGTTAATAAGGCTACTTGATAAATAATTCTATAATGTTTTGTTCTTTTTCTCTTTCTAAATTTGTAAACTCGATAGCTCTCCAAAGCCTAATTAGTCATTTCTATGCCCCAATGTGTGTGTTTTGTGACCCATAGCCTCCCCCCTAGGAAAAAATTGAATGACTTATACCACTTGGGAATTTCAGACGACTGAGCACTCAGAACATAGCAGCAATCATTCAATCATTCTCAAGACTGACCAACCTGGTTTCCTAGATATAAACGGCTAATTATTTTCTGCTGGATTTTCATCTAACCCCTTGCCCTTTAAAATGGTGTCTCGATCTAACCCAGTCTCCGTAGCGACACGATCTACTTTGCGCTGCTCAGTAAAATTCCTGCAATCTTCTCGGCCCTTTTCAATATCCACGAAGCCAATTGCAACCATAGCAGCAGCACATATTGCAAAGAGGAAGGGGAACCCCATCCAATTGTTGCGAGTGCTGTTAATAATAGCTTGAATGACATTCGGACCAATGACGGAGGACTTGGAGTTGAGGTCAGTAGAGAAAATAAGCTCTTGCGCATTTACAACTTACTGCTCGATTTGTTATCCCGAACAATGCGAAAAACATGTTATCATAGCCTCTAGGCATTAGCTCACTAATCATTGTTTGGGCATACTACAATCGAAACAATTAGCCTGGTTTTAGCGTCCGCGAAATGTGCTGTGGGAGAACATACTGCGTAATATGGCGCCTGGAACAAGCCAAAGATGACATTATAAAAGTAGAATTCCCACTAGAAGAGTGTCAGTTTTGTAATAATTCTAGTTTAGTAGGATGACTTACGCGATTGTGGTATCCAATTCGGGTTGTCCAAAGCCCTAGCATTCCCCAGAAAGGAATGAGAACAGTGAAGCAATTTGTGATCATAAACATAGTCTTGGTTTTGATCTTGAAGTATCTTTGAATGTACCAGAAGCCAAATGTTGAGGTGATTGAGCAGACAGCCTGGGTAATTCCAAGATACGTGACCTGAAGGAACGAAAAAGATACGTAGTCATTTTGAATAATCGATACAAGTGTTCCTGATTTGTATTAGCAAATGATGGGCTTTATAAGGGGTTAGAAACGTACCAGTCGTGTTCAGGCCATCGGCTAGCAGGAAGTATGCCACAAAATACAAGAATGTCTGAGGAAGGGACCGTATCTCTTTCATGGCCAGCCAAATCTGTTTGAAACCAATCGTGGCATAGTTGGAGCCTTTGGGAACTTTTGGGCCCGGCCTCTTCTGTTGGAACAGGAACCACCAGATACCGAGTACAACCCAGTCTAATCAGAGTGTTAACTCAAGGTAGTGAAGGTAGACATCGAAATAGTCGCTTACATGAATTGGTGAGACAAAGTGCCAAATTGTTTGCAAATTCATTGTTTTGCATCGGAAGCAAAACACTCAGATTTAGCACCAATGTGAGGAGGTATCCAATGTTACTATGTGCGGTTGAAATATTGCTGCAAGCACTCACATAAGTACCTGGGTATTACAATTTAGAGATGAGTAATTTTACCTGATATGATTCCTTTCCAAAGACTCGATCGCATCATACTCCTGCTGGCTGATCTTACCTTCTGCAAGCTCATCCCTCGCTTTTCGAACATGCGGCATATATCGCGCAATTCGAGGAAACACAGCGGCATAAAAGACCAGCGTGGCACCGTAGGCAATATAAGAGACCACATACAGACCCATAGCGGTCGCCCATTGACTAGGATGTCGGATAGAAAGCATGCCGTACTGTAGGGCCCAACAAATGACAGTCAGAGCCAAAAGAAGCCATCGACCAAAAGAACCATAGTCAGCGGCACTTCCTAGCCACACGAATATTACTGTCATGAAGGCGAAGCAGAGTCCGTTGGCAATCAGCACTACGGAGGATGTCGATCGAGTGCCCCCTGCCCAGGGTACCATACATGCCGATGAATCGGTACATGGCTTAGGTGGATTTGTATCGGGGATATGTCCGGCGCCATTTAAAGCCCATTGGAACCTGTCAAGTTAGTATCATATAAAGGAGACGCTTTTCTGATGCGGAAATGGCGTACAAAGTTTGGCTGTACGAGCCTGGGCCGACGCCGTTATCGCCTGGGAAGTTTCAGGGTTTCAATCAGCTCTTTCCTTTGACAATCTCATATATCGACTACGTGGCGATCGATGAGACATACCATTGTAATAGAGGTAGTAGGACCAGAGTTCTTTTCGGGTTGTGGTGGGCTGTTCATAGGCGTCCTCATCGACGCCGAACAACCGTTCATATTCTCGCAGTGTAGCACGAGGCTGTGAGGAGGTGACAGCAACCTCGACGGCAGTGTCATTTTTACCTGACTTGATTTCCGTTGTTTGATCTTGAGCTGTAGGGTGTTCCATGTTTGATATTCCTCAATAAGGTCGGGAACCTCGGAATGAAGGAGAAAGAGAGTTTTTGGTCACATTCCCCTTCCCAAATATGGGTTTATCTTTACCCCGCATTCTAAGATTGCTGGACTTATCCCCTATTTCCCGAATAAAATGCTTATGTTTATCTTATTAGCCTTATAAGTTACGTGATTGGCGATAGGTATGTGGTCCATTAGGGACTATGTTCTAACATTTGAAGTGGACCCCGTACCAGAACTTAAGATAAGGTGGGCTTCATTGATCGACGTGGGTCATTGTATTCCCAAACTCACTGAAAATAGTATAGAACAGTCGCCAAGCCCTGCCGGCATCCTTTCAGACATTAAAAAACGTCTGAAAAAAATTCAAATCTAATAGAATAAGCAAAACCACTCAAATTTTGCCTGGCCGATAACTGCGCCAAACATCAAAGCCAACTTGCTCATACCACCCATCAAGAGCAACCCAGTCCACAAAGACACCCTCAATACCACGCTGCTTCATATTTTTCAAGGCATGGGAGATGAGTGCCAACCCAATACCAGACGTACGATGGTCAGCATCAACACCGACACAACCAATCAATCCTGTGTTTGGACCACATGTCTGTGGGAATGCCCATCCTGCATTCAACTTGGGACAGGGAGGCAACATTAGCGTCCATCCAACCTGTTGTCCCTCCGAGTCAAAGGCCGTCATCACGCAATGTGGATATTTACTAGGATGTAAAGCAACATATGTCTCAACCCAGCCCTGAAAGGGACGTTAGTCTCGGGGCGTTAATAACAAGAATACGATGACTTAAATACATACCGCTTTATCTGAAAAGTTCTTCCTCTGGCCAACGAGGCATGCCTCATAATCTTCAGACTGCAAAGGAGCAAAGCGAAAGCCACGGTCTTGCGCACGAGTGAAATATTTCTCGGGGGCCCTGAAGTTACGAATATCCTGATAAAGATCCACGGCTCGGGATTCTGGCGGACTGAGACGAAAGCCGCGGTGAGTAAAAAACTGTTGAACCGATTCAGGTAAATCACGAGGTATTCCGGGCCAGAAGCGGGGGAAAGAACTTCCAAGGTCTATAACGTTGATACCGAATTCGTTTCTGAAGTACGAGCGAGTTTCTGTCAAGAGTGAGGTTCCGATTCCTTTACCTTGATGATCCTGGGAAACAGCCAGAACCGCAATATGCACAGTCGAAGGTGGACCAAAAGAATTCAGATAAGCGAGGCAGAAGCCAACAAGCTTTGTGCCGACTCGGGCTACGAAGTGATTCCCATTCTTCCTGTCGACTAAAATGCGAAGACTGTCATCGGGAAGAGCGTATGTTGGGAACACCTCATTCCACAGGGACACAACGTCATCTAGGTCTTTTGAAGCATCAAATGGAGTTATAAAGGCGGGCCTCTTTGTGGTACCTCGGCTAATGGGAAGTGACCCCTTCGGTGTCAACTGACCAAAAATAATTCGCGCGGCCACAGTGAATGCTTCGATAGTCGGCTCATATGTCGTGATATATGTTTGAGCCTCGGGCGTCTCAAGAAAGTCGTATGGGCTACAGGCAGCAATGAAAACCGAGTGTTGAACATGGCGCGGAAGCTCGTTACCAAGGGACTGTTGATAGGGGGCCTCGGTTCCATTGATAGAGACAAAGACGACGGCATCTGCAGTTTTGATATCAGACCATTGCTCATCAGATAGCCCCGTTTCCTTGTATTTGATTTCCGTCACGGAAGGATTGAGGACCCGGAGCGCATTAAGATACGGGGAAGCTTCATAAGCCCCCTGTCGCCCCATTCCTTCGCCATCTACAGCACCTCCTACCGGGATGGTACCTCCGGGGAAAAGAAGCACAACCTTCGATGTTGTTGACAAAGGAAGTATCCCTTTAGTATCGCGAACAACACTCACGGATCGCTCATATATCCCTTTGCAAATTGGTGAAGCTCGGCTGTTGATTGTGTCAAGCTCTTTGAGACCCTTCTGATGCAATGCAGTATCCCAGTCTAAGAATTTGTCTTTGACATGAGCTACGCGGCGACACGCCTCATCCAGACGAGATGAAATGAGGTTTTCAGTTTCAACTGCTTCGCATACCTTTTTGATGGAAGCAACCTGTACATCAAATGTGTGACACAGCATAATACTGTCACTTCCAGCTTGGAGTGCAAGAACAGAGCCTCGTTCAGTTCCAATGGTGGACCGAATTCCATCCATTTCAAGACAGTCTGTTATGACCATCCCATCATAGGCCATGTCATTGCGTAGAATCCCGAGTACCTTGGGCGACAGCGTTGCGGGCAGTGTGTCATCGATGCTTGGCAGAGAGATGTGAGCCGTCATAACAGTCTCGATACCTTCGGCGACAGCGCGTCGAAATGGAAGTAATTCACATCTCTCCAGTTGATCGCGAGTTTTTGGGATAACTGGTAACCCATAATGAGAGTCTGTAGCAGTATCGCCGTGACCGGGAAAGTGTTTCACGCTAGGGACGATATTCGTCTCTCGAAGACCCCGCGCTATTGCACTAGCAAATCGGCCCACAAACTCCGGGTCATCACCGGGGCTGCGGACTCCAATGACTGGATTCAAGGGCTCCGAATTAATGTCACAGACAGGTGCGTAGTTCATGTTGACGCCAAAGAAGCCTAGCGTTTCGCCTGTGAGCTTCCCCGCTTGATAGGCCAGTTCAGGGTCATGAGTAGCCCCAAGAGCCATCGGCCCGGGAACCTGAGTAGCAATTGGAGGAGAGATACGAGTGACAAGTCCATTCTCTTGGTCAATACCAATGAGTAGAGGTCGTTCATGTCCAGCAAGTCGAGCCTCGTTTTGTAGTGCAGAAGTTAAGGCCTTCCAGCGAATGATCAGTATGTTCCATGCAAGGAAAATAGGGAACTCGGGATCTCACCAGAAGTTGCTCGCCATTTTGGAAATTCCGGGAGAAAACAACAATACTTCCGACGTGGTAGTCATGGATGAGTGTTTTGACCTCTGGACTTGGTTCATGGCCATGGAACCCCACCGCGAACAGCTGAATTTGTTAGACATGTTTTGGTTCTGAAAATGGCTAGATAAGGGTTCCAAGGTTCCCATACTTGGCCGACTTTCTTTTGGAGATCTATTGAGCTCATAGTTTCGATGTCCCACGAAGCTCCAAAGGTGTGGGAAGAAGTGCTAAGTTGGCGCGGGGATGGCAGGTTATGAAGTGGAACCGGCTCATCGCCAGTGCGCTCCGTGTCCGTGTCTCCCTCCACCTGCCGATGCAACCTCTTTTTACTCTTGGCTCCGTCCTTTGTTCTTTCTTTTTTACGTGTACAAACATGATAGACCATGGTCGTTCCTTATTTATTTTGTATTAACTTTATCACCTAGGCAACTGTAAGGATCTTCTGAGTCGTGCCTTCTCTATAAACCTTGCACATATGTATGATCCATGGATTTGACCAAACTGACTCAGTGCAGATCGGTGTTTTTCATAGCATCAATTTTAGCACGAGCATTTTTGAACCCTTCGAGTCTGGCCTCTTCCGTCCGGCCACTATCAGGAATGTTCGCACCCTTCTGCGCTGCCCCTCGCTTCTTAATCTCCTCAACCCACTTCTTTACAGCTGGGAACTCCGCCAAGTCGATCTCCAATGCACCGGGAGCCATTTGCACCCAAGAGTAATTCGCAATATCTGCGATTGTGTACTTATCACCAGCAAGCCACGGGCTCTCCTTCAGCCTAATTTCAAGAACAGAAAACAGACGCTTCGTCTCGTCTATGTACCGCTTGATACCATAATCAGAACGCGTATTGGCAAATAGGCGGAAATGGTTAGCTTGGCCTGTAAATTGGAAAGAGTCAGATATGGCTTATAACCTTCGAGTGGCGGTTCAGTTTAGCTCACCTTGCATGGGTCCAATTCCACCAGTCTGGAACATGATCCAGGAAAGCTGCTCAATGTACTCAGGGGTACCAGGCGCGTAGCTTATTTTACGGTCGGTGTCATATTTATCAGCTAGATAGAGCAGAATTGAGCCGCTCTCAAATACGCGCTGGGACCCGTCGGTGATTGCAGGGATGCGCCCATTGGGGTTGATCTTCAAGAACCAGCTAGTTTATCGATATGTTAGCTATGCCAAGGCGATCTCTTCGTTGTGATCACGTTCACCTACTCCTCCTTCTGAATGTTTGTACCGATGTTCATGGGCACAGTTTTGTACGGGAGACCTAGCTCCTCGAGGGCAATAGAGGCTTTGATGCCGTTTGGGGTCGGCCAGCTGTACAAAGTGATGTCGGACATGGTCGCGGTAGTAGAGAATGGTGCTGGGAACGTGGAGGAGAATTGAGACAGTCGTAATGCAGCTTTATAAGAGCCAGAGCTTGGGAAGCGGGGTAACATCATCAAGTGGCGATGGAAAGGGTTATGTAAAATCGAAATATTCTAGAGCTGTCTATGGCGTAGATGCATCGGGGAAATTGGTGGGTCCACAAGTATGTAGGGGAGAAGCTCCGTGACTGGATGGCCTCATATTAGCCTGAGATAGCAATTCGTCTTATAAATTTCAGCATCAGTGCTTGAAGAATTTATGTTTCTCTATTATCATCAATTGATTAGAAATAGATCGCTCATGCTCCAGAGAGATCATTACGGAGTGGCTTTCCGATCAGTAAGCAATCGGGTTTTCGGCATTTTGTTTTCCAATTTCCGAATCTCCTTGACATCATGATCTGTTTTACACACTAGAACAAGAGTCAAGGTTATATTCGAGCTTTTTGTACCTTATTTCAACATTTAGTACTGCCTGGGGCTCATATCTATGTTTCAAGGCATGAATATTCGATCAGAATCAGCCATGGCCCATCAGCGTAAGCCGAATCATGCCACGGCGGCTTTCGGCCCCCCGTCAAGATCTCACCCCGCGAAACGAGATTCATCACAACTTACAAGGATTTGTGTAAATCTGATGCAGAGGATTCATGCACATGTGACATTTACAACATGGTCCGCTTAATTTGGGCAAAGGCGATGACTCTATTTCAGTGGATGACAAGGTATCTAATCCCCTGGCATCATCGAGATGAACCAACTCGACTTCAAGTTCAAAAAATTGTCGCACAAATTGAGAGGCAAACCTGGACAACCCTGAGACTAGAATTTGTGTTTTTTGTCCGACTTTTTCTTTCAGAATCCTTACTAGAGAAAGGATGGAACATCGTGTGTAAGGGATTTGGACCACTGAAGAGCACCGGAACTCCAATTATTACCGCTGGATGGTGGTTGACATCTGTCAAAGTTCCGCTCACTTTTGAGCGTGCCGAATATGCACTACTACTTCAAATAACACCGTGGGGCAAACTTTTAGGGTTTCGCTTTACTTCGCAGCAAGCACTCGGTCTCGCGACTGGCTGGAAGAAACCATGTTATGCCGACAAACCCGTTCGCGAATCTACCATGAAGCTTGGAAGGGGAAAGTTCAAAGTTGAAGGGACACTGTGCCTACCAAATAAAACAGGAGAGCAGACTGAGTTCTCGGGGTTTCCCTGTGTAGTCTTCCTGGCAGGCTCTGGACCATGCGATCGAGATTCTACAATAGGAGAGAACAAACCATTCAAAGACCTTGCATTGGGTCTTGCTTCCCAGAGAATCGCCTCAATTCGATTCGACAAAGTGACTCATACACACCAAAAGACATTTCGCAAGCGCAAGGGTATCACATTGACAGACGAATATGTGGAACATGCTATGGATGCTGTTCTACAGGCCCAGAACCATCCAAACATCCTTCCACATGGAGTTTTTGCTCTCGGACACAGTCTAGGTGCAGTAGTTGCACCAATAATTACAGCTATGAATAATTCCACTGCCGGTTGCATTATAATGGCTGGGCCAGCGGAGCCAGTTTACCGATGTCTTGTCCGACAACTTCGCTACATCATGTCATTAGATGGCCCCGAAGCGCTATATCTCAACAAGCAGATTGATGCTACACAAGCGCAGGCTGAACTAGCAGACAGTGACAAGCTCACATTGTCAACGCCTGCTAAAAAGCTCCCCTTTGGAATAGGTCCGTCTTATTGGCTTGATTATCGCAAATTCAAGCCCATTGAGACATGCGCCTCATTGAAGAAACCCGTACTCGTTATGCAGGGCGATAGGGACTACCAGATCACCATCCAGGATGATTATCGCCATTGGGAGGCGGCTCTTAGTGAGAAGCAGAACGTCCAGTTACGGATTTATGAGCGTTTAAATCATCTTTTCATCTCGGGGAGTGTACCATCGACACCAATTGAGTATACTGTCCCAGGAAACCTAGATGAGCAGGTTGTAAATGATCTTGCTAAATGGGTGACTGAAAATAGCCCGGTCACACCGGAAGCCCAGACATTAATCTGAGTCACATTTCAAGTGGGAGAATACATCTGTGAGAAACGGTGGATACTATTTCGTCCATGGATGTTCCAGTTTGTAATAGAAGTCAAGCTTCAATTTGCGACATTTCCCATTATCCAGAAACAGGCAGTAATCACTTGCACGGAGTCTTTCCGAGCACCAGTTGCTCCCGGTTAGCCTCATTGATATCCCAAAAAGTATATCGCTGCTTTAAGTAAATTAGATGGATGATCCCCACATGGCCTGAAGCCACGCGATTTCACGTTACAACGACACGACAGGGCGATCAACCCGAGCCTCGATGGATTTCGCCGGAGACGGCCAACAACCAAGATACAGTAAGACTTGTTTTTGTTCTAAAATAACAAGAAATTTGTCACCTATGCGCTCAGGGCGGGCTTGGCCCCTAGTGTGACATCTTCCAGCGCGTGACTGTTGTACCTTGGCACTCCTGGGCATACGAAACGCGTGCTTGAGTCGTATCTTGTCGGTAGTTCAGGATTGTGGCGTATAGGCAACGAAACCCTCAAGATCCCGAACCATGCCGGGTCTCAGATTCACCCCTTCGATGCGGAATATTTGCGGGTTCACCGTCGCTCCTTATTTCCCGACCACGGTATGTTGAGCGAGGTTTGCGGGTTTCGTTCGGGAGGGAAACCTTGGCCCGAGGCTTATTGGTGTCAGTACCAGGCCATAACGGTCAAGTGGATCTGAGCGGCCAACCCGAGAGATCTCATGCGTTAATTTCGGGCACAGACAAACACAAATCGCGAGCTTAAAGCATTTTGCGCAGGGCAGCTGGGGCCGACTCCAGGTTTACAATCAACGGCTAGTGCCATACCCCAAACCCCAGACCAACCCCGCTTGACCTCGTGGAGAAGAAAAATGATGTACCACATCTATATAATTTAATTTGGGGGTAAAAATGTACATTTATCGCACATGGAAAAGAGCACAGAGCTTGCCGGATGCGATTATGTCCAAGATCATGACCGTGATCGGTCAGAAACTATTACAGTTACCTACCGGTGGATCGTTACGCCACAAAATCAGCCTGCCGCGACGACGGAAATCTTTCAACAAGGGATTTGCCTTCCTAGGCCGAATTTGGTATGGTCGCTGTGTTCCCGTTTGACTTCGTGATGCATTAATCAAGGGGGCTTGGCCCAGCGAATCACGGGTAGCTGGGTTTCTTAGCCTCGTGCTTTGTCTCCACCGAATAGGGGAGGAAAAGAAGAGTCGAAGAGACACAAGAAGGGGAAAATGGATTCTTTAGCTCTGCTGAGCAACGAAAGTTTACTTTGGAACGACGCCAGTGGCGCTAAGACTCTGTAATATAGAGTAGAACCTCAATAGTACGGGGCGCATAGATCCAAATCCGGCGAGCATGGAAGAGACAGCAGGATCAAGGCGTAACAGCCAATTGTGATGAATCTTAGACTCCCAGGAAATTGAATTTCAGAAAAATTGTGACCTAAATGAGACTTTGGTCTTGACACGGAAATCATGGAGGGGGAAGTTCGTTGCTAACCGATGTAGATTATGGTACTTCCCATGGGATGTAGCTTATTTCACTTCATGGGTCCATTTATTCCCGGGCTAAAGTCTTGAGTCCCGATCTTTTTAATCTGCCACAAGGATGATTGTTTGCGTAATAGTTAAGTGCCGATGCTAATTGTACCTACTGATCGCCAATTTCACAGGGCTCAAGCATCCAGGCCAAGATCACTAGCAGGAGCGATTGATTGGACAGAAGTACTAGACCATGAATATCCCAGCCGAGACTCAGGGACTCGGCCACTAAAACTCAGAGCCCAGACTCAATTTCTCGTCAGTCGTGAGGGAGCCGAGTCGAGAGTTCAAACCTTCCCCGTGGGCAAGTGGGCCCCTCCATGATTACCCCAAGCCTGGGGGTGTGTACTCCGCACGGTGTTTGTTCCGGGGAAATATGGGTCCCATTGAACTTGAGATTTCAAGCGCCAATATGACTAGTTCTGCTCTTGGTATAGCTGTAATGGCCGTTGGAGGCGTTCCCTTTTCGAGCCAATGGTTTTTTGACATTGCCAATCGGACTGGAAGGAGGTAAGATCCCCAGTGAGAAGCATAAAAGGCGTCAGATCCCCGTGGATTTCCTATACATTTCTCGATTATTCTTTTCTTTATTGTGGAGCTACGCCTACATTTCCTAATGTATTTTTGATTTTTGATCTCTCACTTTCCCTCAACCCTCCTCAACCCACTTCATACCTCACCACCCACGCTTACTGATACCACTCACAACATCCACAAAGCCTTTCCATCATCAAGATGGAGAAGGATACTGTAGCGGAGGTGGAGGCGCCACGGTTCGTTCTGCTTCCAAAAGAATGATTATGCATCAAGCACTAACTGTCAGCAGCCTCAGCAGTGATGTGAGCAACGCTGAGAAGGGCCACGTCGAACAGGTGAACCTGCACAACAACATTTCAGCCAAGTAAGTTCTCATGCTTCACAAAAGGCTTAACTGAGTATCCATACTTGACAGATCACTAATTAAAAAAACAGAATCAAGAATCCCTTGGCGGATTTGTCCCAGGCACAAGTGCTCCGAGATGTCGAGGAATTTGCAGTGAAATACCAGGTCACCGATATTCTTCCTGAGTTGAAAAAAGGAGCCTTAGTCGCCAAAGACCCTGCTGCATTTGCATCCGTACCCGATCTCACAGAGGCTGAATCCACTGCGCTGAGCGACGAAGTGCTACATAAGTGGCGCCAGCCCAGGGCTCTCTATTTCACCATTATCCTTTGCTCGGTTGGTGCAGCCGTTCAAGGCTGGGACCAGACAGGATCTAATGGTGCCAACCTTTCTTTCCCCGACGCGTTTGGCATCCCTGAAAGCGCCAGTGTTAAAAACCAGTGGCTTGTAGGTATCGTCAATGCCGCTCCGTACATTGCCAGTGCTTGCTTAGGCTGTTGGCTCTCTGACCCTTGCAATCGAATCCTTGGTCGCCGTGGAACAATCTTTATTTCTGCCATCTTCTGTGTCATTGCTCCTATCGGATCTGCCTTCACTCAAACTTGGCCCCAACTATTTATCGTTCGCCTTCTGCTTGGTCTTGGAATGGGTCTAAAAGCTTCAACCATCCCCATTTTCTGCGCTGAGAACACACCTGCAGTAATCCGAGGAGGCCTCGTTATGTCCTGGCAGTTGTGGACGGCATTCGGTATCTTCCTTGGTTTCTGCGCCAATTTGGCTGTCAAAGACACAGGCTCTATATCATGGCGTCTGCAACTGGGATCTGCTTTCATCCCTGCCGTTCCCTTGGTAATTGGTGTTTTCTTTTGTCCTGAATCACCCCGTTGGTATATCCGACGAGGGGAGATGGGTAAGGCCTACCAATCCCTGTGTCGTCTTCGCAATACTCCCTTGCAAGCTGCTCGGGACCTTTACTACATCCATGCCCAGATTGCAATCGAGCAGAGTGTTATTGGAGACAGCAACTATGTCACTCGGTTTGTGGAGCTTTTCACTATTCCACGAGTCCGTCGTGCCACTCTTGCTTCGTTTACTGTTATGATTGCCCAGCAAATGTGTGGAAGTAAGTAAATTCCGAAGCCCCCTAGGTCTCCTTCGCATTTCTAACATTTCACCTTAGTCAACATCATTGCATTCTACAGTTCAACTGTCTTCAGTAATGCCGGTGCTTCTGACACCGGAGCTTTGTTTGCGTCTTGGGGATTTGGCTTGGTAAACTTTATTTTCGCCTTTCCAGCTATTTGGACCATTGACACTTGGGGCCGACGAACATTGCTTCTATTCACATTCCCTCAAATGGCTTGGACACTACTCGCTGCAGGCTTTTGCTTCTATGTTCCCGGAGATGGTGGAGCGCATTTGGGATCCATTGCTCTTTTTATCTTTCTCTTCGCTGCTTTCTACTCCCCTGGCGAAGGCCCTGTGCCATTCACATACTCTGCCGAAGTCTTTCCATTGTCGCATCGCGGTACGTACTCTCTCCAAGAAACTTTGAGGAGAATAACATAGCTAACTATTTGACACAGAGGTTGGAATGTCCTGGGCTGTTGCAACCTGTCTCGGGTGGGCGGCAGTGCTCTCTATTACGTTCCCCCGTATGCTTTGGGCTATGACTGCCACTGGGGCATTTGGCTTCTATGCGTGAGTGATCCTGGATATTAATCAATTTATCTTGCTTATTACTGACTATCTGGTATTAGTGGCCTAAACGTGACTGCTCTGGTCATGATCTTCCTTTTCGTTCCGGAGACTAAGCAACGCACCCTTGAAGAATTGGATTACATCTTTGCCGTCCCAACCCGAGTCCACATGCACTACCAGGTCTTCAAAGTTTTGCCATGGTGGACCCAGCGCTACATCTTCCGCAGGGATGTGCAGCTAGAGCCTCTGTACAAGCTCGATCACCTAGCCGATAACGAGGAGGTCGTAGCCAACATCCGCAACAACAGCACCGTTGAGAAGATTTAGTACTAAGCGGTCCTATTTTGATTTCAGGTTTGCCAACGAACTTTTTTGATGTGGTTGATGAGAATTATGGATGAGCCGAAATCTGGATTACACATGATAGTATGTGAGATGAATTAAATTTTTGAAGCGATGGCGGCGCCTGCATTGTAACTCCTATTTTTGCCTCACTTAAAGCCACAAAGACGAAGACCCGATCGCTAAGCGCCCGGATAATAAGTCCCCTCCATTCATCGCTCCTAGTAATCTTGATAAGATGGCGTCAGCAGCTTGTTCACCCATACATGAAACGTCCGGTGTCTTGGCATATGCAGTTCATCACTTCTTCGCCGATGCTAGAGCCAGTGTACAAAAGTACCAAATGAGATAAGCAGCATAACAGCCCTCCTACGTGCGACGATCGGATGCTTTATTTAATGTTAATATTTCAAGCCGACTATACCGGTTTTTAACTCCTCTTGGTAAGGTTTTCAAGGATATCTTAATTCTACGCTTTCGAGCAGTATGGCTCTAAGACGGTCCTAAGTGAATGGCTGAGCACTAAAATAGCATCACAGAGAGGGGAAGCACCACGATATGGAACTAATGCATCTACAGGGATCTTGATGCACGGGGCCAAAGGATTGTACTCCTGGTGTCTAATGCCCTCAGCTGTTAGGGGACGCTTCTCATCCTCGCCCCGGTTCCTTTCCCCTTCTTTCTTATTCATTTCCACTTTTCTTTTTTAAACTACTCAAAGTTGACTACAAACCTTAGCAGCACAACGTTTATCATGCCAAGCTCTACTTCCTCTGGAGACAAAGCTTTGAAAGATTTGCAGTCGCAACAGGCAAAGATCCTCTTCGATAAGATTGATGAGTTGCGAACGATTGGAGTCGGTGGTATCATTGAGCTTCCCCAACTGATCGTCTGCGGCGATCAATCCAGCGGAAAGAGCTCTGTATTGGAGGCCATCTCCCGAGTTCGCTTTCCAACGAAGACCAATACCTGCACAAGATTTGCAACGGAGGTGGTTCTTCGTAGAAGTCCAGAGCCCAAGCTAAAGGTCTCGATCGATCCAGGTGATTCTCGAACGGATGACGAGGAAATAGAAAGGCTTCGAGCATTTTCCGAGACTTTGTCAGACAGTAACGATGCTGCTGCGTTCCAGAAGTTGGTCGAGAAGGCTCAAGAGTGGATGGGCATCGATAACACCGACACTTCGCCAACGGGGTTCAGCGACGATGTTCTTAGAGTCGAGATCTCAGGGCCTGAAAAGCCTGAGCTCACTCTAGTTGATCTTCCTGGCATGTATCATGCCAAAAGTAAAGATCAAAATGCCGAAGGGATTGAGTTCGTTCGAAACATCACGGAGAAATACATGGCCAATCCCCGCAGTATCATCTTAGCTGTTCTGAGTGCTAGGTTCAACTATCACCTGCAAGATGTTCTCGATACTGCGGAAATCTTCGATCCGGAGAGGGAGAGAGTCTTAGCCATTGTCACCTCCCCAGACAAACTTTCTTCGGGATCTGATGAGGAAGAAGAATACCTTCAGTGTCTTGGAAACGAGAAAGTCCCACTGCAGTTGGGCTGGCATGTATTGCGAAACCGGGGATATGAAGAACGCAATATGGCCGACGACGAGCGCGACAAAAAAGAAAAAGCCTTTTTTGAAACCGGAAAGTGGACTAATCTTTCTCGGGAGAATGTGGGAATCGAAAGCCTCAGGCTTCGTTTGAGTGACATTCTTTTCAAGCATGTTCGTCGCAACTTGCCGGGGCTAGTCAAAGATATACAGGGCAAGATCACCAGTCACAAACACAACTTGGCAAAGCTCGGTGCCCCAAGATCAACACTGCAGGAGCAAAGATCCTTCCTCGTTGACATAAGCAACAACTTTACGCTTATCATCAACCAGGGCCTTAATGGAACGTACGAACATAGCTTCTTCAAGAGCTTGGATGACGACACGCCATATCCTGACAATCATTGTCGGCTACGTGCAATGGTGCGGGAGCTTAACGAGTATTTTGTCGATGCTATCACTGTCCGTGGCAATGAACGAAATATTCTTTTCCCAGAATCGGAGCAACGCCTATTCATGAGTGACCCGAACAACCCGAGGTTCGATCCCTACAAGGACTGCTGGGTACCAGACGATGTTGACTACAGAGTACTACTCGAGGAAATGAGAAGGAAAGCACGAGTAAACAGAGGCAGAGAGCTTCCAGGGAATTCAAACCAGCTGTTGGTGGGTCAGTTATTCCGCCAACAGTCAACGCCATGGGAGAAAATCGCCAAATTGCACATTGACACAGTTTATGATGCAGTAGCCAAGTTTGTTTATTCTGCTCTCAATTATCTCACAGATAAACATACATTTGAGCCTATATTCAATGATGTTATCGCGCCAGGATTGGAGAAGCTGAGGCTGTCCATATTTGGAAAACTCGAAGAGTTGACCCGGCACTCCAAGCACGGGCACCCATTACCAGTAGGAAGAAATTTCATCACTCGGGTGCAGGGGCTACGGAATGCACGCCAACTTTTCGTGCTCAAAGGGGAGCTTGGTGTTGTTGGAGGAGGATTTGGGAAGTCTTTCACCTCGAAGGATTTAGAGAACGCTACACACAAGATGCGAAGCATGAGTGATGATTTCGCAGCTGTGGATATCATTGACCAGGCTCAGGCATACTATGAGGTAAGGAGCAAAATTGAATACGACTCATCACAACGTCAACACTAATCAAAACCCGCAGACCGCCCTGACAACATTTGTCGACAATATCGCAATTTTAGCAATCGAGAACTGCTTGCTACTTCCCCTCGAATCTACTTTTACAAGTCTTGATGTCAGCAACATGGAGAGTAATAAGATCAGAGCGCTAGCGGGAGAGCCACCATACGTTCGGAGCGACAGAGATCGCTTTACTAGTCAGCTTGAGAAACTAGAGGCTGGGTTGCAAACTCTTAATATTCTGAAGACTGATAGATCGTCCTTAACCACCCCTGTGGTATTTGGTCAGTTTCAAGCATTCGGCTCAGACGCTCTTAGCTAACAAAAATTTAGTATAGTATCCAGAGCCACATCTCCATATGGAAACGGAAGGTCATCCCATAATGCAGATGAAAAATCCTTTAATAGTCATTATGAAAGAGAGAATATTGACTGATCCACTGATTGACTGATGGATATCACAGTTTTTTCTTTCTTTCTTCCTGCCCGTCTCCATGTTTGTTTGTTTTTCTGCGCAGTGCTATGTATCTCAATACAATAGTAAAACTTATGTAGCACACAACTTCTCAGCAGATTGGTAGTCTCGGTGAATTTTCCAGGGTATTTCCAAGCCCAAGCAAGATTGACCATGCCCCAAATTTTGTCCGGGTCATTCAACGTGTAGGGCGATCGGTGCCGAAATTTATTTTGCGCGTCTTCATCGATAGTATCTAGATTAACTTTAACTTGAAGATTCAAATGTGCTCATCGTTTTCCTAGCACCCTTCAAGCCACCGAGTACTACCACGCTCTTTCTTGCATTCATTATTCTGTCTTCTTTTCATTTTTATACATTTTCCTGTTTGCATATATCGGCAAGTCATTAGATCAGTACCCACCACTCAGTGAAGATACGCGTGGTGGTGGAATAAAATTTCGTATTAATGCAAAGAACTGCATGCGTAAAACATTTATCACTGTGCAGGTGCTATGTATTGATTTTTCCCCTCTATATCACACTCATACCTATGCTACTAGCTCACAGCATAAAAATAGGTCTAACTCACCAGATATTCAACTTCAAGTTGCTCACACAGAAATCCAGCGTAGATCCAAGGCATCTGGTAATTATGTTCCGAGGCAAAGTGAGGCCATAGGGGGATTATAGTTAAAACTGAACATTTTAAACAGTCCTCTCGATAGTGATTTCTAAATTGCCCGGGCAGCTTTTTGATCTATTGATTTCTGTTTCCGCGGTGACTGAGCGGGTCCTGGCATCATAACATTGAATTGATCCATGGTAGAGATCAGCTGATGTGGGACATAGGTGAAATGATCAAGGGGCAGATGCCAGAACTCAGCAACTGACAGAAATGATAGATAAAATCAGGCGGGAGACATGAAAAAGTTAAAGCCAGCAGATCATGTAGAAATGATAGATAAAAAACGAAGCAGCTGGACATATCATAGGGTTTGACTAGGTCACGCTCCTGACGACTAATAAGGTGTATCACGTGGGGGTTCGAGATGTTTTGGTCCACTCCCGCCCCTCACTCCCTCCTGCCCAAAAGCATTCCATTGCGCAACTTAGCTCTGTTCGGCTCCATATGGGTGTTTCGATGGTCTTGTCGTCTTCTTGACCTCTACGTTGAATCTCTGAGAGGCAAACCAACTCGTCTCTACGGACCCTCCCTTCTCGTCAGCCCTCCTACGGACCCACAGAAGCCTCACTTCACTTCCCAGCCTCCATATATCAGTAGCAGCAGTGGGGTTCCGACCCAGTGGGCTACTGGGTACTCCTTAGCCAGTCTAAAACATACTATCTTGACCGCCTCTTCTAAAGCTTCCTCACTCCTCGCCGGACTAAAAAACACCGTCAAAAAACGAACCAGAAGGAAAAAAGTCACAACAGCTGATTGTGGTCTTCTAACCTACGTTCGGGCTGTCAAATTTTACCTGAATTCCTCCCTGAGACAGGCTTATCTTCTCTCGAATTCCTGGAGGAGATTCTCTCCTTGTTTTTGAGCTCCGCCTCAAATTTATCCCCTCAAAAAAATAACTATCTCCCCCTCCAACCCCTCTTGACGCGCCGCTATGCCCTGTTTCAAAGGCCTGGCCGTGAGTATCCATACTCCAGATGGCGCCATCTCAGAATACTCTATCCAGCGACAATCGCGTGCGTCTCGTATAGCTTGTTTCATTCCGGTCCCCCCGCCGAAGGTCCCGGATTCTAAGAATGGCAAGCCCGAACAATCAACCTTCGCTATCTCTATCACCCTCTTGAACCCCGGTCAAGATGTCCCTTACTCCACCCCTAAGCCAACCTCCGAGTGCCCATCACCCAAACCGAAAGTCGTTGGCGGCCTGCCGGGAAACACAGGAGAGCGCGGCCAATACTCCGGCGCTGTAGCGCCATACCAGGCCTTGACCAATTCACCCAACGAAACCGTTGCAGCCTACATATACTTTGATGGAAGGCAGAAGGAGGAGGTGGCTACACTGTTGCGGAGGGGAGAAGAGACTTGGGTGAACTCACGCTGGGTTAGCATTCCTGGATCTGAAGGCGGCGGCATTGCCGAGCGCGAGTTCCTGTTCCGAGAGGTCGGCCTGGAACGCTGGCTCAATGGGCTGGATTTGGAAGGAAAAGATGCGGCCGCCAAGATTGAGCGTCGCCGACAAAAAATGGAGAAGCGTCGCGCCAAGCGCCTAGAAGAGGGCCTGAGTATGGATATGGAAGCAGGCGCCTCTTCGAAGCCAAAGAACATCATGCGCTACGGTGGTGATGCTAAGGCACCGCTGGAGAATGTCTCGGATGATGATCTGTCCTCCGATTCTGATGATGATGACCCAATCCCGGAGACTGCTGGCCAGATCAAGGTTGCACTATTCCGCGTACTGGCGTCCGGAGAGATCAAACGGGGTGAATACTCTCCGCAATTTGATGCACACGATGATGACGAGGAAGGTGGCCAGGAGGGCGGAAATGGAGATGCCGATGTGGATCACACAACTAGCTTCGCAAAGCCTAAGTCGCTGGATCCAAAATCTATCAGTACCCAAACCGTCACCGGCATCGACCCGACTGACAAGCCATACGCAACTTTTACATTTATGTATCGTGGTGAACGTAGGTTTTTACAAGCCGAATGGGCTGGAGAATTGAATATCGCTAATCATATGCAACATTTACAGGGCAATTGCAGAAAATGGGCATTTTTAGGGATTCCAAAGCACCAGAAACACCCGCCGCAAAACGAAAGTCTTTACAAGCAGACTTCTCTAGCTTAGGCCCTCTCAAACCCGGCGGGACAGTTGGATTCCTCAATTTTAGGGATCAAGAAACCGCACGTAAGAGCAAGAAAGGCGATGATGAAATGGACAGCGATGACGATGACACCGATAATCCCATTCTGAGCAAAGCGGACGACGAAGAAACAAAGGACGATGACCAATTCCTCTCTCCGGACGACATCAAACGTCAGGGAGAACTGGAGGAAGGTGTACGTAAGATTCGGGTACGTTCTGTTACTATTTTATACTTTAATACTTATATTTGCTAACAACCCAACAGTTGAAGCGCCAACACTCCGCTGAGCCGTTCAATAGCGGCGGCGAGAACAACTCTGCCGATAGTCCAGCTTCTGGTACAACACCCCCAGCGCCCGAGCGTGCCACGACACCACCTAAAGCTACCATCAATGCCACAGCGGGTCCCTCTGAGCCTTCTCAGCCTCTCGCAGACTCAGCCGCAGCCGCCGGGTTTATTGGCAGTCCCTTGAAGAAGCAACGGGCCAGCGTATCCGCAGCTGACGAAAATGCGCTCCGACGCCGTATTGCGGAGTCCTCTGGACGTATCAATGAGGTGCTGGGCACAAGTACGAATGAGACTACGCCCGCCACCACATCGTTTGGTGATAAGATCAACTCCGCGGATTCAGCAGCTCCACTCCAAGAAGATGAGGAGCTATGATCTTGAAATTGTGACCGGTGGCTCTTTGCCCTATTCCTGGAGTCTGGGATGGGCGATCCTGGATTCATAGACTTTTTTTTGCTGGAACCTTATTATTGCACCACTATGAGCCTTTCAAGGAGCGACTGGGCCTTTATGCATGCTCCTTCTTTTCTTCTCCTCTCCTTTTCTTTCTCCTTCACCATTTACGCCGTTATGTCCAAATCAACACCACAGGAAGCATTCGGAAAGGGAAAATACATTAGCTGCGTCACCTATGAGTGACTTGTTTATAAGTTAGTATGCAGGGGATTATTTGAAAAAAAGAATATCAAACCGGCATGATCTATCTAATCTTGCAATTCTTGGTTGTAAACCGAGTACTGTACCTATTTTCCAACCTTAAGCTCACATAAGTATAAAATCAGACATGGCGGTAGAGCACCTAAGCACAATAGATCCGCAATTTCAAGCTGTGGAATTTGTCCGTGACACTAAATCATGATTTATGCAGAACCCAATACTCAACTTCGCTAAACTCAACTTGCCAGAAGATGTTCGCAAGGGGCTTTCCACGCCCGTCGCTCACGGTCTCATCCGCCATACTCAAGAAACAGAACGTTCGGACTCGGCCCGCTTGTTTTCTCCACCAGGTCATTCCAACTCCATCCACCTTTTTTTTCCCCCTCGGGCGCGCATCTCAACGAGGAACCAGCATTGACAAGCTAGCTAGAGAATACACACTTCCTCAACCCCGCGCACCACTCCCATCATGTCTCTGACGCGTTCAACCGACCCCTTGGTCTGGATCGACTGCGAAGTAAGTTCCCTTCTGCATGAGACTACAGCAACTTGTCGCGCCCACGAAAAAGATCAGGAACACAACACTACGAATAGCAAATACTCATGACTATACTGTGCGCAGATGACCGGTCTCGACTCCGAAAACGACCAAATCCTCCAAATATGTTGCTTCATCACCGATGCCCAGCTCCAAATCCTTGACGATGCCGGCTTCGAGACCGTCATCCACCACCCCGACTCCACCCTCGACGCCATGAACCCGTGGTGTATTGACACGCACGGTCGCACGGGCCTCACGGCCGCCGTCCGCGCCTCGACCACCAGCCCGACCGCCGCAGCCGAATCCCTCCTTGCCTATATCCAACGCTACGTCCCGACCCCGCGCACTGCTTTGCTGGCCGGGAATAGTGTACACGCTGATAAAGCGTTCTTAGTACGGGGGCCATATGCTGCTATCATGGAACATTTGCATTATCGTATTCTGGACGTGAGTACTATTAAAGAGGCGGCGAGGCGCTGGGGTAGTGAGGAGTTGTTGGCGTCTGCCCCGCCAAAGCAGGAGGTACATCTGGCCCGCGATGATATTTTGGAAAGTATTGCAGAGATACGGTACTACAAGGAGAAATTATTTAAGTAATTATGGAGCGTTGTACTCTTTTGTGTTTCATTTCGATGTTTTATGATACCAATTTCAAACTTGACGAGAGAATGATGTATTCGTGTTTACTAAGTATTTTGGATTCCAAGGTTAATTCTTGGTGGGGAGCTCAATGCTCCGGTGTTTGGGTTTTAGGGGAGATAAAAGCAATCACAGAGGGTTGTAGAGACAAAGGGTAGCTTGAGAAGCATAGAGACAATATCTCAGATCAATATACTACATTTGAAACCAATTGAACCCTTTGGTGGCAAAAGAAAACCTCGAAAATTGAATATGCGCCATGTCTTAGAACCGTAAGTGGGATGATCAACACATGACGCCAACCCCTCCTTCTTTCTAGTCGCTCAACTTTCGCTTCCTTTTCCCCCTTCAACCCACCCCTCTTAAGTTCACCATGTCAGTCCAAACTGTTTCTATTCAACCCTTCACTGACCAGAAGCCGGGAACGTAGGTACTTCCTTACCCCAATCTGTGTCCCATTCCTCTTCCCTGACAATGTTTCAGTTCTGGTCTTCGCAAGAAGGTCAAGGTCTTCCAGCAGCCCCATTACTCCGAATCCTTCATTACCAGCATTCTGCTCTCAATCCCCGAGGGTGTCAAGGACTCCTTCCTCGTCATTGGTGGTGATGGCCGTTACTACAACCCTGAGGTGATCTCCAAAATTGCCAAGATCAGTGCCGCCTACGGTGTCAAGAAGCTCTTGGTAGGACAAAATGGTATTCTCAGCACACCTGCTGCTAGCAACCTGATCCGCGTTCGCAAGGCCACTGGTGGTATCTTGCTGACTGCCAGTCACAACCCTGGTGGTAAGTTAGACAATCGTTGTCCCAGCGCTGTTACCTAGGACAAGCTACTAACACGATGCAATTGCTAGGTCCGGACAACGACTTTGGTATCAAGTACAACTTGGCCAATGGTGCCCCTGCCCCGGAAAGTGTTACCGACAAAATCTACGAAACCTCCAAGTCCCTCGCCTCCTACAACTATGTCGAAATCCCTGATGTCGACACCTCGAGCATTGGCTCCAAGACCTACGGTCCCCTCGAGGTTGAGGTTGTCCACTCGACCGCCGACTACGTTACCATGATGAAGGAGATCTTCGACTTCGATCTGATCAAGGATTTCCTCAGCTCCCACAAGGACTTCAAGGTGCTCTTCGATGGTATGCACGGTGTGACCGGTCCCTATGGCGTAGACATCTTCGTCAAGGAGCTTGGCCTGCCAGCCAGCAGCACCATGAACTGCGAGCCTAAGCCAGACTTCGGCGGTGGTCACCCAGACCCTAACCTCGTGTATGCGCACGAGCTTGTTGAGGCCGTTGACAAGAACGGTGTGCACTTCGGTGCCGCCAGTGACGGTGACGGTGACCGCAACATGATCTACGGCGCCAACACCTTCGTCTCTCCCGGTGACAGCTTGGCCATCATTGCCCACCACGCCAAGCTGATCCCCTGGTTCAAGAAACAGGGTGTTTACGGACTTGCTCGTTCCATGCCCACCTCCGGTGCCGTTGACCGTGTCGCCCAGGCCCAGGGTCTCCAAAGCTATGAGGTTCCCACTGGCTGGAAGTTCTTCTGCAACCTGTTTGACAACAAGAAGATTTCCATCTGTGGCGAGGAGAGTTTCGGTACTGGTAGCAATCACATCCGTGAGAAGGATGGTGTCTGGGCTGTCGTTGCCTGGTTGAACATCATCGCTGGTGTATCCAAGGAGAAGCCCGAGGAGACTCCCAGCATCGCTTCCATCCAGAACGACTTCTGGAAGACATATGGCCGCACATTCTTCACTCGTTTCGACTACGAGAACGTTGACAGCGACGGCGCCAACAAGGTCGTCGCCACTTTGGCCGATGTCGTTGCGCAGAACACCCCAGCTGGCGCTGGCGCTGCCATTGAGGGCCGCAAGGTTACCGACGCTGGTAACTTCTCCTACACCGATCTTGATGGCAGTGTTTCCAAGAACCAGGGTCTTTACGTCAAGTTCGACGATGGCAGCCGTATCGTTGTCCGTCTGTCTGGTACTGGCAGCAGCGGTGCTACTATCCGTCTGTACATTGAGCGTTATGAGAGCGATAACTCCAAGTTCGGTCTGAGTGCCCAGGAATACTTGGGCGAGAACATCGCTTTGGCTTTGAAGCTTCTCAAGTTCAAGGAGTATGTCGGACGCGAGGAGCCTGATGTCAAGACCTAAGTGATTCATTGTCACTTGGGCAGATTATCGTGTCACCCGCTGGATGGGGGTCACGGCTTTTATTCTTCAAAGTTTGATATACGAAGTTGATACGATGGATGACTGCAGAAACAAAGTATGAGATAGAAATAACAATATCGATTTGAGTAATATTCAGTTTGTTCCGCACTTTGTCAGTTGGCAAATAGTAAACGCATTATACTCTGCGCATTCCAGGGCTTTAAAATCACATATACAGGCTCTTCTCCTTTTTCTTCTTCCTATTTTTCTACCACTCCTTATCTATGATTACCATCTAACATATATCTACTACTTAGTGTTCAAATATGATATTGTCTTGATATAGTGAGATGTTATAACTTGGTATACAACACATTTTGCCGAGAGGTTCTAATCCAAGGCCCTTTAGCCTAAACAATTTATATTCATGGAAAATGGACTTATGTGGATGTAGGTATTGTGTTGAATGAAAACTGGCTATAACATTGAACAGAATAGAGTTTAGATAGAAGTACAATTTATCAATGAAGGAGTAATTCTTAATAGTTCAACGATGCAATACTGATGGGTCTATTTATTTCCAACCTTCGAAGTCTTAAAGCAAGTCAAAAATAAGCATCTCTTATTCCTCTCATTTCTGCAGTGAGGATCTCTAATGCCTCTCGCTAAAATGAACGTTGATCGGTGGTGCATTATGCGCATGGCGAGATCCAGCAGAAAGCCTGCGCGATAGTAAGTTGTGACTATCTGTGTTGATATTTTCTAGTAAAATAAAACAACTTAAGTGCTGATTTGGGTCTCTACGATAGTTCAAGGCTTCGAAGCAGCATCGAATTCCTTAGCTGTTCTTGGTAAAGCTCCCGATATCATTCATAATGTTATAACCCATATCGAATTTAATGCTCAGATCTAGTAGGCGCCACCGCTTTTGCTAATGACTTCTGCTGGCGAAGATTTATTCAGCACTTTGATAACCCTCCCCCGTCTTGATAAACTGATTGGGGTGCTGCAGAAGACACCGAAGCCAAGATACATGTATAGAGCAGGTAAGATTCCTTCAGAAGTCACCCATCGAGTGTTACCTATTAAACAGACTATTCAAGATTGTAATCGCCCGCCAGAGATGTTTTCGGCAATCAAGACGCTAAATTTTCGAGACATCCGGCCCTTTCTTCAGTCTCGAAAGGCCCGAAAAAATACCCCGCGGCCTTGAGGTAATGAGTGTCGATTTTAATACAACCTCTCATGCCGACACTTTTGCCTTACTTTCAATGAAACTTCGCTTCGCTGTCGCGACAAAGCTTTCTACTGCTGAGTTCTTTCATCTCAGGCTTTCGTCAAAAGCCATGGCTCCTCTATTTGAATGCGAGCAATTCTGGAGAACAAGGTTTTTGCTCCACGGAGAGCGAGGATATTTGAATTTCCTTACCGAAGAGAACTATCAAGATTGGAGACTTCTATATCGGTGCACTCGCTCAAAGTTTGTTTGGCCTCTCAAGCTTCAGGATTGGAGAAAGCAATGGCTCACTAATGAGAACATACGTGATCATTATGTGATGATCGAAGAGCCAAGTACAGCTCTAATAGATAGAAAAATGCAATCAGCAGAATTCGATAACAGTTTGCAATGGGAAAAGCAGCCCCCCCCCCCCCACCCCAACTCTTGTCCTTACTATCTACATAATGCTCGGCACGTTGACTTTCTTATATCTCAGCCTATATCGGAAATCTCCGATACCGTATATTGCTTATGTGGTCGACCAGCGTTTCGTTTGAAATCCCATACAATTGCGAATCCTGCCTCAATTTTGGAGATACATATTTCCGTCCTCGTCGATGATGAGCTCACATATATAACGGGATTCGATTTAGTTCACGGATTTGATGTTCCAAATACAGCCTTTGGATACAGAATCCCTGGGAAGCAAACCACTGTTCGTCTTCGTGATCGACAATTCAAGGGCTTCGAAATGAAAATGAATATAGACGGGGTCCGGGCCCTAGGACTCATAACGGATGTCGATGACCTTATCAACTATGATTGGGTCGGTCAACATGAGGGACCTGAAAGTACAATGACGAGGCGAGTCACTTCTAATGATCATATTGCTGCTATTTCAGGAGAGTTTCAGGTTAGCGACGGCTTTCTTTTGTTCAAATAAGCTTTTCCTCATATAGATTGCGTGTATTAACAAGGGTATTGCTTTACAGGATCAAAAGTTGATGGGCCCAGCAGTAGGTTCAATGGCTAAGCCTGTCACTACTGTTAGCGATGATAAATGTGTCCATCAAATACGAAGAAAATCAATCTATACGTTTAAATTGTCCATCTATCTCTATTATTTGGATAGCAATTTACTTGATTGAGGTAAAAAGATGTGGCTCCTATGCGTTACTCGGCACATGAATCGCTCCAAAAATCTATGTTTGTAGGTAGTATGATTCCATGGCGTTCATCAATTGGCCTAAACGATACCATAGTATTCAATCGTTCAGCTTCCCTTGAATTACTTGCAATAAAACAGCTTCTAAGTAGTTATTTATTGATTATAATCTTCGTTCTTGGCTTCATGTGCCCTGCAATAGTTGAAATGTATGAATCTTAAATTTCACGTACGAATTATAAAAGCGCATTCATAACCTCAGACCCGTTCTTAGCGTCTGTGTTGACTCTCTTAACAGTCAAGATAATCACGAACGATAGAAGGCGATGAGGATATGAAAGGGGCTAAATGGCCTAGAATATCCGCATTGCTGTCTTAAATTACCTAGATTCCAATTCCTTCTTTTCGATGCTAGGCTCTTTTCATGGTAAAGTGGATGCTGATGTGTATGTAGTATATCTTGATGAAAGCACTGTTAGAGGACATATACGCCCGTACTACTAGTAGTAGATAAAATGCAGTGATAAATTAGTAGCCAAATCAGTATAAAAGCTTCAAACTCACTTTTTCTTCTTCCTTCTCTCTTCCTTCTTCAGGCGAAATTCTTTCCAGATCAACTGCGAAGAACATTCATATACACTTAAAAGTTACAATTACCAAGACGAAAGACCAATCGCCTATCACAACCAGCATATCCCCTCTACCACCATAACACTTCCTATTCGCCAAAATGCCGGTAAGCACCATTTCAGATATCCAGAGCGATTACACTAACAGTCTTTTCGGCTGAGGGACGACGAGACCTTGGATATACACCTTGAAAAGGTGACCGAGCGAGGGTCTCTTGAAGTCGTTGTGGATGATTCTGGGTACGCATTTTTGAACTCCTATTCTCTGCACCAGACCAGTACACACACCAGCGTGAAGCGTACACTGGCACTGGGTCACGCACACGAGCAAGCGTCTCCGTAGCAATCACCATGTCTTCATCTTAGTACGTGCTTTTGGATTGCCCCTTTTGTTATTCTTCTCAAATTGCGCTGCTTTTTTTCCCCTGCAATAATTGCAGTATCATCATTCATTAAGCTTCCAATGTTATCATGATTAATATTGTATCCAAACCATTTCACGCTCTCAGAGATCACCAGCTGAGTCCTTCAACTTCTGTGACCACCAATCTCCCCAGCGCACAACACGCTCACTTCTCCTGGCCTCCTCAGCTGCAAAGACCACTGCATGACTACGGACTGCTTCTTCGAGCGTACAGCCAACAAACCTGGCCTGGGCAGTTTGAATATCCAATTCCCCATTCAAAACAGCCTGAACAGCGCTAACATACTTTCCTGCAAGTCCATAGTCCCCGCCCCCATGCGACTCGGCCCTCTCAGGCGGCGGCTTTGGCACATCGTGCACAATAGTTGTTCCAGACGCAAAATCATAAATCGAGATAGTATAACTGTCATACTCAATTTCTCCCGTAGTCCCATAAACCCTTCCTCTTCGCTCACACTGTTTCTCCGTCGGCGCGACCATATGAAAAGAAGCAGTTTTCGCAAGACGATGTGGTGAACCCGTCTGATCATCCCACGCAAAAGTGACCACCTGATCATCCATAACGTCATTATCTGCCTCATATACACAGCGTCCATACCAGGGGCGTGCCGCAATATCTCCATCACTCTGCACTCCAAACTGATAATCTTCACTCAATCGAGACATCAAATGCTTCTCAGCTGCATCGGCTCCCTGCGCCGAATACACATCTTCGATATCAGGGCAAACAATATCAACTGGCCACCCAGTATGTCCCCTTCCAAGATGCCGGTCCTTGTATATTCGCACCGCGCTATAGCTGCACTCTCGCTCCGCAGGGCAAGAAACACAGGTAGTAGCGTCGCCCGCTGTAACAGGTTTCCTTGAACGTCGGAATTGTGTCAAGGTTCCAGCTGATGAGATACTCCGTGGGAAATGCGGGGCAGATCTTTTCTTCTGTGCTTCTTCTAGACAAGTAGGGGAACAGAGTAGCCATAGGATAAAATCAATATCATGACATGATTTCGTGAGCAAAGAGCCGTCACCTGCTGCTGTGGCACGACGCCAGTTACCGCGCACATAGCTATGGGAGAAATGCCACCATCCTACGGGCTCGGTGTGCTCGAGTGAGACTATATCGCCGATCACGCGATCTTGAAGTAGTAGCTTGCGAAGTAAGATATTATGTGGGCTGTAGCGGAGGACATGGCCAATGGAGAAGATGGCTGTTTGTTCACGGGGAGCTTTGGTAGGACCCTCGGGTGGTTGAAGGGTACGATAGACAGTCAAGCAGTCTTTCAGTGAAAGAGCGAGAGGTTTCTCGCAGAGAATATGAAGATTCAATGGGGCAATGGCCTGGATAACCCCAACATGAGTTTCGTCCAGTGTGCAGATGAAAACTCCGTCCACACCTAGAGGGATTGTGTCATCACCGCTTTGAGAAGCTTGTTTACGTCGCTCGGTCTCCCAGGCTAGCCAGTCACGCCAGTCGGTAAATTCTTGGCCTTTGCTTGGTGTTCCTTCTGCGCCCCAGATGTAGTTTCGGCCAAATTCGCGCCGCTTGAAGGGGTGGGGCTCGGCGACGGCGTGGACGTTACCTGGCGTTGTTCTGGTGACGGCACGTGCGTAGGCGTTTCCTCTGGAACCAGCCCCAATTACTAGGAAGCGGCTTACTCTTTTTGTCGAAGAGCTGGACAGCTGTGAAGGGATATCGGGTAGAGGGACTTGAGCTTCTTTCATTTTCGCGTGGTAAAGACAAGGATTGGGCTTTATAATCCAAGAATTATAGACAAGCTAGCAGGGACTGATCATGAAAGAATAAAACCATGGATTAGGCTTATCTGTGCAATTTTATATTGCTATCGGTGAGTTTGAGGTTGCACCGCGGGGCGTGTTGCAGTGCGGGGGAGATGGGACATCAGCAAAATCAGACGAGCGCTGATTGGCCCCGGCTTAACTATAAGCTTCATTATCTACGTTCATAGAGAATGCAACATTAATAAAGGGAAAATCAAATAGTAGAGAGGATACCAGGAGGACTATGAGTAGAAAAGAAATATTAAGCGCTTGAGATCAACATGATTTGTAGAAACTTGGCAGCACAAATCCCCAGGACGATAAGTGGATCCTCCGCCCTTCTATCCAATTTTGCAAGTGCTCGAGCCTTCATCTTCCCTTTCCCCATGACTACTTATACCAGTCACTCATTCAAGAACTTCAATCTCAGTACCTAGCTCTCCTCCATGTCTTTTTCAATTACCAGGTTACCAGAACCCTAATTTCCGAACGTGCCTAGGTGACGAAACCTCATAAAATCCGGGACTAGGTCCCTTTCTCCCTTTTGATGATTTGATTGTCCGTGGCATGCTCAATAATAGCATGCCGAGTCATGGAATTGAGATAATCAGTACAGTCGTGTTTCCTAAGAATGACATGATACTCAGAGCTACCCTTCATCCAGCTGGAAAAATAAGAACTGGATCCAATAAAAGGGACATTAGCGTACGCTGATATAGAGGAAATGAAATTCTGGGAGACAGGGAGATATACTACCCCTGGAAATGGAGAGGAAGACGCTTTAGTTCATGAAGCAATGCCTTTGCAAGATGTGATGGAAGATCTTCACCTTGGTGCAAGAGTTTGGAGCCCACATGAAGAGGAAGACCAGGGTAATTTTGTAGTTTCAACATATCGTTTTCTTCTTGATAAATGAGAAGGATACACGAAGCGACCTTGGCCATTTTTGGAATATTAGGCGTCTCCATGCGGAAATGCTACTGAGATGGGCGTGGGTGTACACTGTTTGCGTAAGGATAGAAGTGAAGAAAATGAAGGTTTTCAAGATATGGAGTAGGATATAAAAAAGGATATAAAAAAGTACAAAGAAATTATGTCATCTAAATATGCAGAGATAATCAGGCGATCTCCAAGGTTCCAAATAATATGGGTTGTCATATTGATAAAGAGTGTGGCATATCATCCCTATGATTTTCTAAACAAAGGATAAGTGAAATAGATCAAACGTCCAGCGCTCCAGCACTGCAGGGTCAAATGGTCTAGGTATCTCGATTCTAGTAACTGTATACAAAATAGACAGTATCTTCAAAATTCAATTGGTGATACAATAAATTATTCCATATTAAAGATACATTCATTCAAAAATCCAGAATTCACACAGGTCTCAAGGTATTTAAAGCTCTCGGCATTCGAAAAATCCACATGGCTTTTCTCCTGGGGCCCAGGCCTCCTCCCCACTAAGCCCCCGCTAAGTCCCCACATCCCCGCTTAAAGTACGTCCAAACTATTCCAAGAGACTAGACACTCCGTGTAAGATCACTGATTGGCGGGGTAGGGTGGAAGGTCTGGGTGATTGATAATATCTGGCTTCTTGAGAATCACGAAATAGCTTCCAGAGAACCAAGCCCGATTAAATGCACTGGAGCCAGATAGAAAGACAATCGTTAGGGATCACACGACAAGTGTAGTATGAATTGACGAAATACGGGGAATTGATACATACTGGCCAGTGAAAAGATTGGAGATGTCCTTGCCTATCGCTCTGTAGTGATCTGGCTGAAGGACCTCATTTGTCTTCTGTAATAATGGAGATGCATCGTCGATCTCGAGACCAGGATAGTTGGCAAGCTTGTATTGGTACGTATTTTGCTTGGCATCGTGCAATTTGCTGTAAATGACCAGGATGTAGGACGGCGGCATCTTGAGAGAATAAATGAGCAATCAACGATATGTAGGGGATCTTAAAGTTATAGATGAAAGTTATAACTCCGCGACAGAAACAGGCTGACCCCTGTTCCGTGATGGTCACATGATAGTTCGATCTGGCCCCGATCTGGGGCTATCCTGGGCTTGGATAAGTGTCATGTGCTGTGCAAAATAAGAAGAAACAAGACATTAATGCCGATGCGCTCGCTAATATGGAACGTCGAGAAGTGGGGTTTCCAGAGGGTTCTGGTGACAGGAGGTAGAGGAGTGCACGGTAGATGGCGGAATTAGATAACTTGCCAATACTCCTCGGTACACTAGTGGGGTAAGAAGATGAAGGGAACGCATATCGAACTCACCCGTTCTTTCAGGTGTACTTTTATTTCCTAATAAATGCCCAGAAAAAGCATACCGCTAATGAGCAAAGCGATACCAATTCGAATTCATTGGTCGGTAAGATAGTGACAAGACAATTTCTCTTAGTTAAATGCCAAACAGAACTGTGGCCTAGAGCTAGCACATAGCCACTCCTCATATATTTATTACCAGTCACGGCTACATACATGTTACGCTCGATCCAGTGGGGGTGTAAAGGGGTGAATCCGGAGTAGATGGTCTCTTAATAATCACAAAAATGTAGTTGTAGTTTGGTTCGGAGCTGGGCTTCCAAGCCGAGTAAAGTTTTCTAAAGCTCTATGATCAGATATTGTATGGACTCATGGTGGAATTGAGGAGATCAGGGTAGGATATGGTCTTACGAGCCATGAAATACAGATGCGTGGTCGTTGATATTATTGGCTATAACTTTGTAAAGCTCAGGCTCATGATCACTGGAACCCTTATGCAGAAATTGGGATTTGTCGTCAATTTCGAGGCCGGGGTAGTTAAAGAGCTTGGCAGTCCAGCAGTATGGATTTTTTACATTGTGGTATTGCTGGTAAATGAGTAAAATACAATATGAGCGTGCATGTTTATAGTGTGAAGAAGACAGTTGATACCACTGAGGAGTATAGTATTTGGATATTTGAAAGATCTGAAATATTTTATGCCATTATAGGAAATAAAACAAATTATTGAACAACTTTTATTTAAAAAATTGGGAAAGATGCAAGGCTTTGTTACATGCTGACTGTCTTTGGCCTTAAAGGTGTCAGGATGATGAAATCTAATCGTGGACAGATTGATGATCGAAACACATTATCAGTTAGAAATTTTTTGGTTTCTTTGGGAACCTTCAGATATTACGAGACATAAAAAATAGGTTGAAGAGTTCCAAGGTTCGTATCAAGAACAAATATGTAGGTTGCTGCGGAGGGGCCCAAAACCCCAGAATGCCATATTTGAGGTCTTAATCGCCTGTCAAGAATCTTTTGATCCACCACATTTCCAAAGTTACCTTTGGAAAAGGTTTAGTGAGGGAGAACTTCAATAAAAACATACGAAGCTAAATAAAAGTTCTGCGACATGCATGCATTATCTGTACTCTAGAGTATCAAGGACCAAATGCCACAATGATAACATTTAGCGACCAAGTTTACTTATTTTTGAGGAGCATACAGAACAACATAAAAAGAAAGAAGACCTCTAGGGAAGCATAGTCAAGTATTAAAGGAAGCTTTCGTCTCAGCATCAATGGCTTGAATTGGTCGTAGGTTGCTTTGCTGTGTATTTCGTGTTTGGTGTTTGATATCTTTTATCTATTCAAAATCCTTTCAAATGTGGGGTATACGGATCTCAATAGTCTGGGGAAGAAAATGCCTAAGAATTGGGATTAATATTCGTCATTGGGTGGGAAACGTGCATACCAGCGGTATGCGTACCATGTTCTCAAGAAAAGTGGGTATTACTCAATGGAGATATTTATTTACAAAATCTATTTTGTATACATCGTTCCAGTGCTGTTTATCAGGTACTGCCATAGGATAAAAAACCGGTTTATGGGGCCTCAGGAACATCAATGGAGAAAGCTGCATGCAGGTATGTGGTTCCATGCACTGACTGAGGGGGAGGGGTTGACAGGCCCCACGTATACTGCAGATCATCTACAAGTTTATCTAACTTATCTATGAAAAAAATATGGGGAAACAATATTTCAAGTCTCTTGCAAAAGGAGGTTGCATGACTAGCTCGGTAGACTGTCTAGATTACATCGCGCAAGAAGGGAAGGCCATCAGGAAATGGCACCGCCAGTCTGCAATTACTGCCCCAGAGACGCACGCTCAAATGGAGACAATGCCGCCTATCAAAACCAAATCAAACACGTCGATAATTTATTCCTCACCGCAGTTGACGATGGTGGGCTTGACGGAGGAGCGAACGGCACCGGAAGAGGAACCGAGGGCCTCAATCTCCTTCACGACCTTCATGGAAGCCTCATCGGCGACCTCGCCGAAGACGACGTGCTTGCCATCGAGCCAAGAGGTGACGACGGTGGTAATGAAAAATTGGGAGCCGTTACTGTTGAGGAGAAATAGTCAGATTTATGTTCCTTGTTTTGGAGCGGGGTCGGTGGATCTGAGCGCAAAAAAAAACGAAACAGGAATAAGAGAAACTTACGTGTTGGGGCCGGCGTTGGCCATGGACAGAAGACCGGGGCGGACGTGCTTGTGCTTGAAGTTCTCATCGGGGAACTTATCGCCGTAGATTGAGCGACCGCCAGTACCCTGCGTCACAGAAATTAATTAGCCAATGCTTGATTGTGATGTGAATTGGACCAAGACCAGATCAAGTTGGTTCGGCAGCCATTGCCGGCGGGTGATTGGAGAAAGTGGAGGGGAAAGCAGCTTACGTTGTGGCGGGTGAAGTCACCACCCTGAAGCATGAACTGGGGAATGATACGGTGGAAACCGGAGCCCTTGTATCCCTCACCCTCGGGCTTGGAGCAGAGCTCACGGAAGTTGCGAGCAGTCTTGGGGACGTCACCCTCGTAGAGGTTGAAGTTAATGCGGCCAGTCTTGGCTAAAAGGAGTGTTAGAATTGGTTTCTTTTCAGGTTGAATATCATGCAGACAATCAATGATTCCCGCGGCAAAAGAGATGGAGGCTCAATTGACGAGAGCGACGAGTGACAGAACTTCGATCTGCCCCTCTTTAGGTCTTCAGATAGAATCTGGGGAAACTTACGAGCGCTGGAGCCGACTGGGGCGTACTGGATCTCGAAGAAAGCCTTGGTGTTTCCGGACATGGCTGCGGATGTAGATGAAAATGATCTAGTGGCAGGGTGGAAAGAACAATTGAGAGATGAGAAGAAAGAGGGTGGGGTTGACTTGAGGCGGCAAAACATGGTGAGGGGCACAAGGCGGAGCGGGACAACCTGGGAACCGGGCTGGAATGGGGTTAGCTTTTTCGGGATACCAAGGAGACCAATAATGTATTCTTAGCGCCTCAGGCATCAATCTCAAGAATCCTGCCATCGAAGTATCGCGCGTTTCTGCCAATGGCAGCGAAGGTTCATTGGGATTTGAGGCGTAAATGGGTAGAGTTGGATATTCCAATCCATTTGATATCAACCATACTTACATATTATACAAGAAGAGGATGGGGATGACGGTGAAGAGAGACTATAGGGGGAAAAATTGTAGCTCGACTCAGAAAAGCTGTCCGGAGCTCCGTGATTAGTCATCCCGGGAACTCCGTTCCGGGGAAGCTAGGCCATTTCTACTAATAAATAATCCCACTCCTTGCTACCTAGAATCGGTGGGTTCTCGGTCTAATCGGCTCTCGTAATACCTTCGTTAAGGTAATTCTAGAGGCTTAGATAATATTATACCTAAGCTCTAAGATGTATACTTAACATATCATAAGGCTTTAACCAAAGCTAATATAGGTGCGATTCCATAGGAGGACGGTACATAAGGAGTGTAAAATTTAATGTGGTGGAATTGAAGTGATATACTATGGCTCTTTTGTAGTTTTACATGAGCAATACAATCGATTCTGCCGTTCTTTTTACAAGGAGTGGGATTATTTATCGGGGTGACTGTAGTATACTGCGCGGATACAACAGTCTTCAATGTTGAGTATTCCTCACCCAAGGTTGGATAAACGGTGTTTTATGGTATTCATCTATGTTTATGTTTAAGCTTCAAATTTTTAAGCAAAACAGATTAATGGGGCCAAAAATCCTATTTCATGTGCAATGAAAGGGCTAGACCCAGTGGCTCCATAGAAGGCAGGAAAGGGAATGGTGGAGAAATTAACAGCATAAAAAGGTGACTACCAAGAAAGGCAGTGGGAGAAAGAATAAATAAATAGTGGAAAATAGGGCACAGAAGAATGAAAAGAAGTAAAGAATCTCCAAAGCACTGTAGAAATAGAAATACAACAAATGTGGCCTTAGGGGAATCCAAATGCCGAAGAACAAACATGCAAAGAGAACAAGAAACCATTGATTGCCACGCGTACCAGGACATCATTTCGACATTGTCAGCTTATTTGCCACAGATGAGAGTCGCTCAAAAGCCAGAGAAAGGATGAAAAGTTGAAAAGGTATGGGGGGGGGGGGGGGAAATATAGAGAGAAGAACGGAAAGAAATGTCAAGAGAAATGCACGCTAGGTGCAGCTCATCCACGTATGTAGAGACACAGTAAGTCGTGTGTAGATGGAAAAGAATTTAAATAAATTTATCACGCGAAGTCGTCATCATCTCCGTGCATTAATGATTCCAGGCGCTGCACCAGTTCCTTGGTCTGGCGAGCGATCTCGAATGCAATTGGAGGCAATTGGTTGGTCACCTCGCGCAGTTCCTCGGGGCGGGTAGTGTGGTGACCTTGGGCAACAGCACTTATCAATCGGCCACGGCATTCATCAAGAGAGTGAACCGCAGGCTCAGATTGCTCGCGCAGGGCAGTATCACCGCTGCGTTCATGAATCAGGTGTTCCGTGGCAGAAACCACATTGGAAACAACCTGCCCAATGGCGGAGACGTGAGATTCGACGCTGCTCAGTTCATGTTCGGCTCGAATGCTAGCAACCAAGGCTTGAATAGACTGGACCATGCCATCAGTCTGGTCCTCAACGTAAAGCTTAAGCTCTTGGACTTCGTGATCTTCCTGGGGAGCAGCATAGCCGTAGCCATTGGTGTAACCGTTCTGCATGGCAGGGTGGTCATGCTCAGGAGGGCTCAATGCACTATATTCAGAGTTGTTGCTGTATCGCCTTTGGCTAGCAGTTGTGCTGAAGTAATCCGGGAATTTTTCCTGGGAAACACCCACATCAACTTCATCCAAGTCATCCGCAGGGGATGCTTGGATTTTAACCACACGGACCAATTCCACCACAGCAGTGCAAAGATGGGAGGCAGCAGCATCAAGCAAAGAAACAGGCGATAACCCACTGGAGCTAGTGAAGTTGCGAGCAGCAGTAATCATGTTGTTGGCAGTGGCAGATACTCTGCCTTTAGCCTTCATGCGAAGGGCAGCTGTACCGTCAACCGGGGCAGGAGCCTTGTCCACATCATTAATCATGTAGCGAACAGCAATGATAATAGGTTTGATGTGGTGGGACACCTCCTGGGCGTCCTCGTACCGGGCAGCTCGAAGCAGCTCATCAATGGACATCTGGAACTTGGTGACATGGATATCCTTTACCACACCGTCGGCCTGGACGAGTTCGTGCTCTTTGACAATGACGCTTGCGTCAGGTAGCATATCAGAGATGCCGCCTGATGAAGTACGCAGATGGCGCAATTGTGCCTTTGCCTTTGCATAGCGGTCCTTCCACTCGCCAACCTCACCTTGGAGCTTCTCGACATCATTTGACAACCGTTCTTCGCGTTCCCAATTAGAGTGGCTCTGAGCGGTCAGAGTCTTCATTTCCATGAGAAACTCAGATGCTTCCTGTCGGACCTCTGCGGTGACAGACTGCTGTTGTTGTAATTCCACCTGAAGGCTTTGATGCTTAACCTCCAGATCAGCAAACCGAGCTACCAAGTCTACATCGCCAGATTCTCGAGAGACTTCATCAAGTTGAGCCCGGAGATCCCGTTCCAGGTTATCTTGCTCTGAGCGAACTCGATCCAGCTCAAGCTGAAGCGAGGTATTAAGACTTTCGGCCTGGGATACTTTGCTCTCCAAATCTTGGCGGAGATCATCCCACTCCTGGCGTTCACTATGGCTGACCTATGGAAAAAGTCAGAAAAGGGTCGAGAGCAACCAAAAAAAGAAAATAAGGGAGCAAAACATACCGCTGATTGATCTGAATCTTGTGACCGAGACAATTCTTCGTCTTTCGCGCGAACTGATTCTTCTAATTTTTCCACTTTCTCTTGTAGTGCCGACACTTGGGCTTGACTGTCCAGCAGCATTTTTCTTTCCCCATCACTTAAAGTCATGGCAGTTCCTCGTCTGCTCAGTACTGCATCCAGCGCAAAAGCATCACTCCGAGCATCATCGTCATCATCCATTCCCATATCATCGCTATCTTCAACCATTGTACTCTTATTAGGGACCATAGTGTTACTCTGGAAAGATCGGGCCAAAGGACCATCACCATTCATAGAAGGTGGCCCACCAAGAGAACCTTGCCGGGGCGGGAAGGGGCTGCCAGGGGGACCACCAGATGGATAGCCTCGACCCATGCGACTCGGGGGTCCACGAGATTGTGAGCGGCGAGCGCCCGGGGGCATATTGGGCGGAGCACGGCCGCGGCCTGTGAACTGGGGAAAGCGACGCTCCAGTTCACAGAAGACATCGGTCGCTAGATCTCGGAAGCGCTGATGCTGAAGCATCGCAAGCTTCTGTCGGGCATGATTGCGTTTTTCGTGGAAGTCATCGCGAGGAGGGAGAAAAGTAGGAGCGTCAGGGCGAGGTGGCCGTCCAGGAGCAGGTGTAGTTTGCTGGCGACGAATAAGTTCGTCGTAGACGTCGGTACTAAGTTCGTGGAATTGTGTGGGTGATAGTCGTAGCAGCTTATCGCGAGCTTTGTTGGAGCGGCCGTTCACTCGGTCTTCGCGGTAGGTAGCACTGAGGAACCGCTTCAGGGCGACATAGTGTTGATGTAATATTTCCTCCATCTGGCGTCTTCGTCGGCCACCATCGCGCTCCTCGCCTAGTGTCCCCGAGCTGGATCTCGCACCTCCCACGGAACTGGGAGGTGATGGGTTTGCGCTGCCAGGCAGTGACAAAGCGGTGCCACTAGGGCTTAAGGGTGCGCTGGGCACGCCAGATGTCGGGGGAGTGGCTAAATTGCCGCGAGAGGAGAATGTTGGCGAAAAAGGCGGGTCCGACGACTTCTGGTATTGATTGAGGCCGGACCAGTCGCTACCATCGACGGAGACAGGCGACATGGCTCCTGACTGGCCATTCATATCAGGTTGGCAGGAGATTATCAAAGGCTTTCCACCAGCACTATATCGATTCGAAATTCGCAAGGTTGATGGGGATTTTGGAGGAAAGGGCGGTTGACAAGGCCGGACACATCCGCGTCGTCACCGCACAAGGACCCAGTTTTATCTCCTCCACACGATCTGAATGTTTGAAACCAAGGCACCGAAAAGGGGGAAGGCGAGGGAATCACCCAGATCGGAGGATGGGTGGCAGTCAAAGAGGGACTTGGAAAGTAGGAGTCCGAAGGAGTGAAGGACTTTTGGAAGGGGAGAAATAATGAAAGGGGAAAGAGAAGTTCAATGTTGGCACAGTGGTGGTAAAGTTCCTCTCCGGAGTTCCCTTACGGGGGACCCGCAGGTCCTTACCTTGAGCCACAGGAAGCAGATATTAATCAGGAACCAAATGCAAGCCAAGCCTCTTTCGTCAAGTTGCAGACATTAATTACTTATTCTATCGGGTGATACTGTGATACTGCAAGTATACTGCAGTAGACAATCTGATCTCCGTTATCTCTATGCATAAGGGATGTATCAGGTATAATTATTATCTATACAGATCTTAGGTTGTACAATTAGTTCGAATCAATTACACATGTGCAGAGTAAGTTTTCGAATCCACGAACCAGCTCGTGCTAAATGGGTATTGTTGGGATGACCTGTCAGAAAGGTACATGTACATGGGTAATACCTAGGACTGGGACTCGCCAATCTCGGGCGGATGTTAAAAGGTTTAGGGCCACAAGCCACAGGGGCTGAAACCATCCCCCCTGCTGACACCAAATTTAAACATTCAAGCTCGAATCAGAAGTCAGAAGTTTAAGTTGATTAAAAAAAGAAAATTTAGAGGGTGAAATAAAAATAAGTTACTTTCTACAAAGCCTGGTTGTGTACATCAAAGAGAAAATAGTTCACCAGGGAACATAAGGGGGGGAAAGCCCTAAGCGGACTCCATTCAGGAGTTGATCTAAACAATCTAGACCTTTTAGCCCCCGGAAGTTTGTGGCTAGAAAATACCATACGAATACGATACCCATGGACTACTCGGCATGGGGTATTATTGACTCCACTTCGGACACACTAGAAAACACACGGGAATACAATAGAAGGATGGAGATACCGAAAAAAAATTTAAAAATTTAACAGGCTTCATAGGTCTTTGCGACCAGCATATCTATCCAGATGAAAATCACCAAGTACAAAATGTAGGAGCGTAGCTCGTATCCGCTGGCAGCGGATGTGTTTTTGGTAGGCCGCAGAGGGCTCAAGGGGGGCTCACAATTAGTCGGGGAAATAACATAATGTTTCCCCCTGTGGACAGAGCCATCACTGGATTCCAAGCACCTTCTCAATCCCTATACATATAGGTGAAGCAATTGGGGAGAGCTCCCATTATGAGAAAGAAATTGAAAAATGCAAAAGCAGAGATGGGTCTTCGAGCGAGTGTAGGGCTCGTCCCAAATCTACATCGGATATGGTATCCAGGGTTCATGGAGATGGGGATATAGGATGTCTTGTTTCCGCAAGCCAGAGGGAGGAGGAGGAATCAATCGCTGCTTATTTCGAGGTCATAGAAAGACCACGGGTAGCTCCCACGGCGGCAGATACCGGGGTTGATGAGCGAGTTGGGGCAGCACTACGGTTGTGCGCCATGTGGGCTTTAACCAGGTGTCCAGCGGCAAGCGCGGCACATAGACTGAGCTCACCCGCGAGAACGGAGGCAGCGATGATGCGAGCCAATTGGCGGGCATTCTCACCGGGGGTGGTGGGGTGGGATCCCCGAACACCAAGCAGGTCTAACATCGCACCTTGACCCTCCAGGATAGTACCGCCACCGATGGTACCCACCTCAATGGAGGGCATCGAAACGGCAATCTGAAGGTCACCATTGACACTGTAAAAAGAAATCGGGTTAGAATCGTCGGTTGGAAAAAGAATCAAACATATCACAAGAAACTTACTTCTTCATCGTGGTGATACAGTTACTGCTCTCAACGACCTGAGCGGGATCTTGACCTGTAGCCAGGAAGATAGCAGCCACAATGTTTGAGGCGTGAGCGTTGAAACCACCCAAAGCACCGGCCATAGCACTTCCAATCAAGTTCTTGCTGATGTTCAATTCAACAAGAGCAGCGACGTCACTCTTAAGCACACTCTTGACAACATCACCGGGGATGATAGCCTCGGCGACAACCGACTTACCACGGCCATCAGTCCAGTTGATGGCAGCAGCCTTCTTGTCAGTACAGTAGTTACCGGACAGAGAGATGATGGCCATGTCGTCGAAGCCGCACTCCTTGGACATGACGTCGAGTGCCTTTTCACAGCCCTTGGAAATCATGTTCATACCCATGGCATCACCAGTGGTAGTCTTGAAGCGGACGTAGAGGTAGGTACCAGCAAGAGCAGTCTTCAGGCTCTGAAGACGGGCGAAACGACTAGTCGAGTTGAAGGCAGAGAAGATGATGTTGCGACCCTCTTCGGAGTCAATCCAGACCTTGGCAGCGGCAGCCCGAGCCAATGTTGGGAAGCTGACACAGGGGCCACGAGTCATACCATCGCCAGTCAAAACGGTGACAGCGCCACCACCGGCATTGATAGCCTTGGAGCCACGGCTGGTACTAGCGACCAACACACCTTCAGTGGTGGCCATGGGGATGAAGTAATTCTGGCCATCAATCTTGATCGGACCAGCAACACCAAGAGGAAGGGGCAGGTAACCAATGACGTTTTCACAGCAAGCGCCGTGAACCAAACCATAGTTGAAGTCTTCATAAGGAAGCTTGGAGTGCTCCAGAGAGTTGGTAATAACAGAGGTAGCCGGGGTACGAGAGACAACAGCTCGGCGGATCTTGACAGCACGGGTGAAAGCGTCCACACGGCTCATCAAGTTCTCGTCCTCCATAGTCTTCTCCAGAGCATATCCAGGAAGCTTACCGCGAAGGGACAGGGTGACAAGTTCCTCATCAGTGAGTAGGGGAGCGCGCTTCTCCTTCAACATCAGTTCACATTCCTCGGAGGAACGAGTGGTATCTGTCTCATTAGGCTCGAACTTGGGGTACACCTTGGGTGCAACAGGTTCCTTGGGAGCAGCGGGGGCAGGCTCGGGCTCCTTAATGCTCCATCGAGCGGCATTAAAGAGATAACCATTGAGAATGATACTAAGTGTCAAAGCCGCAATAATCCACTTGCTAATGAAGGGGTCTTCCACACTCTTGAGCAGACTCTCAAGAACCTTTCCGCCCACAGCATCAAGGAACTGATCAGTGTACTCAATGTCAAAACCAGGAACTTCAGCACCCGCGTAATAAACAGAGGGGTACTCCAGCTTGTACTTGATTGGTGGGATGATAGTAACCAAAGTCTCTTGCTTCTGGCTCTTGGCAGTAACATAAACTGCATCCAAGCCGTTCTCGGCCACCTTGAAGGGGTCGATAGGAGTTGGGGCCATGAAGTTAGATAGACGGGAGATAAGAGCGCCGTTTCCAGTGTTTCGGAAAGGGATAGCAGAGAAATTCACAACATTGATTAGGACAAGGCCACCAACCATGAAGATCTTGAAACGACGAACGGCACTGGACTTGATTTTACGGCCAAAGATGCTAGTGTCACCATCTTCGGAGCCTGCGGTGGGCCAATCGATACTCGATGCAACGTTCTCAGCAACGCTGTTGCTAATACCGTCCTCTTCCAGAGCCTTGCGCAAAGCAACATGTCGGCGAATGCGGGTGATCTCAAGCTTGATGCAGAGAATCGTCGTGTAGAAGGTAAAGAGGAGAACAGCGTCGAAGAACAGGATCCAGGCTGCGAGGAAGCAGAACTGCTGAAGACCACCCTTAACACCAGAGGCAGCTCCCATAGCCAAAAGACCAATCTCGATGCAGTAGTGCTGAACAATCTCAAAGCCCTGCTGTTTGATGGCAGTAGCAATAGAGTCTTGAATAGAACCAGGGGTGCTGGAAGCCAGCGGCCGGGGAGCGGCACCGGGACGGGGGCGACGGCTGTCCACTGATGCGTTCAGAACGGCCCGGGTGAACATAATTGGCTTCTCGAATCCAATGGTAACAACCAGGAAGGGAAGGCCCTCAGAGAGAAGGAGAAGATTGATTGGTACTCCCAGCTTGGTGGTCACCAAGAGACCAAAAAGGAAAGCGAAAGATCCGGAAAACAGCACTGTCGCGCCCAGCCAGAAGTTTGAGCCCAAGCGTCTCATAGAGAAGAAAAGGGACACAAAGCTCAGGTGCATCGAAATATATCCGAGGGTCATGATAACAATGTCAATGGTCTCAGCGTGTTTGATTAAGTCCACAAAAGAGCTCCAAGCATCCGTCAACCACATCATAAGAGCGGCATGAGAGCTTGAGGCACCACGAGCAGCACGCATGATCCATTTCTTAGGCTCTGTGGCTTCCGCATCTCCAGACGGGTTCGGGATCTCCTGAGCGGCCCTCAGGAGGTCCGAGATCTGGCCAAAGGGCGCGGTGTATGCAAGAGCGGAATCATGGGAGAAAGGCGAGAAGAGATTGGGAGTGTATGGGACGGAGTAGGCAGAGACATTAGAAGGGATCGGGACACCATCGGCGGACGGAGCAGTGAAGGCAGACTTGGAGGAGGAATCGGGGAAGATGAAAGTAGTCAAGGCCAGGTGGTTCACGGCAGGCTTCTCGACCTCCTATTGGAATATTGATTAGCAATTGACCCCGCGAAGCAAGTTGGGATGAAAATAATAGACTCACGGCCGAGTCAACCCAAGTGTCCTCCGCTTGCCACTTCCATGAAGTGGACTCGCCTAATCGCAGGCTTCGACTCCCTTGGAGCAGAGCATCTACGTCAACCTGTCCAGCGACGTTGCGAGGGTTCTTGGTAGCATCTAGAAGACTGCCTTCCAGGAGACCCACGTAGGTGGTGCTGGCGAGCAAGGCAATAACCACAATGGTATGGATGGGGTGTACACACGCCCGACGCGAGATGCACTGCAGTCCAGAAGTGACCTGGCGGCGAATCCAACTCGGTTCTTTGTCCTGAGTGTCCTCCGTAGAGCGCAGCCTCTTGGAGATAAGAGAGGTTGCCATGTTGATAGGGTTGGTGAGAGCGGTGTGGACGTCTGTTGAAGGCGTTGAGAGGGAGAGGCTAAGACGGTCCGCGGGGACCAATTCCTGGAAGAATTACCACCGTGGATGAATTCTTGTTGGCCGAACTCGAAGCACGAGAGAAGAGATCTCAGAGTCGGTAGATCTCCTGCCACATGTGGCCCACGAGGCGGTGTTGTTCACTAACTGCAGTTCCCACAGGAACTTTTTTTGGGATGATCAGCGGGTTTCACCACATGAGACTATTGTGAGCTCGGAGCATACCAGAACAGATATAAGGTAAGAAAAATGTTAGAGAACACACAGCCTCTCAAATTGGGAATTGCGGTATACGAGCAAGCACGGAGGACCCCCTGAAGGCTGCGAAATAATTGAGACCGGGTCCGCGCCGAATGGAATTAAGTATCGCCGACAACGGGGCCCTGGGATGCCAAGCCACGGCTCAGTGGGGGTTTTCAGGTTTTGACAGGCCAATGAAGAGTTTTTTTGGCCAAATGAGACTAGTGGTTGATTGCCGACTTAAGGGTCGAATCGAACGAAATTGAAAAGATTCAGAAGAAATAAGTAAAGGGGGGAATTCAGGCGTGTGGTTCAGGGTGAGAGAGAAGTCCCCTATAATGGACCGCAGAATAGGAGTAACAATACTAAGAACCCGAATCCCGGTTCCTCCAAACATGAAAGGAACGAGTTTGCGAAGCTAGTGCAGCTTGAGGTGGATTTGACTTTCTCTAGCTACAAAGACTAACCTTGGAACTTGAGGCTTCGCTGCTGACCGGTCAGGTGCTCCATACCGTACAGAATAGATTATGTATATCAAATTCAAGTTTGAATGATGCAGGATTTACTATATTTATGTATTCTACAACCCCAGGATTCTTTTCAGCCCCTAGCCCTGTGACGCTTTATGTAGACCATTCATTCATCAAGATTTGTCTGGGGACTGGGGTGGTGGCGAATCCCATTGAAAAGCAAAAAGGGGAATAGACAAGACTTGAAGTCGTGCTATTATGTACTAATTTTGATTTTTCCGGTTATAGTCGGAGGTCATGGAGTCATGAACAGTTACACTACGTATGTATGTTTGTACGAAATAGCTGAAATGAAGACGATCTTCAGCTTAGGACAGCCACGAGTGAGGGTTACTCCATAAGCCCTGGGACGCCACTTTATCCAGTGTCTCCATAACTTCATACAACCAATAGCCTTGTGTTATCCAATTCTAAGTACTTCTATCGGCACAAGTCCGTCCTTCCGTATACATGCGTCTGCAGAAGACCCATTTTCCTCCCCAATATTGCAGAGTGTTGCAGAAACTCCATCTTGTGTGCAAATCGCTTCCCGTCAACCCGATAAGTCGGCCCGACTCGCTTGCAGTTCCACCATTGCCCGTTATGCATACATCTTAGATGATATTTTCTAAATTCCTTCTCGAGTCCACGTCAGCTAGCGTCTTGGTCCGTTAAAATCCGCCGAGTTTCACTTCCGAAAATCGCCGGTTTAACAGCTTTTTGACCCTGTCTCTGGTTAACACGCCAAGGAGAATCCACCCGGTGGAGCTGATGAAAGAATCAGATAAAAATCAGATAACTCAAGCCACATCATAATCCTCTCTAATCCCCACGACATCTATCCACTCATCCAGAATGGTATCGGTAAGCGAGCTCGCTAAACAGAAAAGAGGGGCCATTTAATCAAGATAAGATGCATTCCCGAGGGCCCAGAAATCAACGGTGAGATTTCTTGCCAGCGGATACATGCATATGGTATCGAGCTTCGGAGTTGGGCGGAGTAGACCGACTGAATCAATCAGCCAACCCAAACATTGTTCAAGTTGCCAGTGCTCGGACAGATCAATGAGGGTTCCTATGTACTGAAGAAGGCGGATCAAAGTACGGAGTAAATGGCATCATACCTTGATCTCTAGACGCGCCTAGCTCTGATAATAAATCACGGAAAGTCCTAGTTTCCGCAGACTTGTAGACTTGCAGACTATCACTAAAACAGAAGAGAGGGGCGTTTAGACCTTGGTAGGCATGGAGCAGGAAGTCCCTCGGTGAGGCCAATAGGGCCGTTTCGGGCAGCTACTCATTCATCGAGTTAACAGTCAAAGTCTGAAAACAAAACAAAACAAAAAGTAACCATGCAGCTATGAAATAATCTGTGCAATCTATTTTCCGCATGCTGGCTTGTCTGCAGAACATCGGGTGTTGCATGATCCACCTCCTCAGAACACGGCGCTTAGAGAATTTCTGCCAACAACCAATCGATGAGCTTTAAAAAGCTCAACGGCTGCAGACCTGCAACACTTGCAGCCCCCTAGGGCTCTCGATTAGTCTGTAGATCTCAGAAGCAGCCTTCTTTCTCTCTTAGCGCCAGGAGTGCGGGTTGGAGTCAGTCTCAGACACAAGAATACCCCCCGTTGCCTTTTATTTATGCTATCCGAAGCAGGCCCCAGTTGCCCAGGTGTTTTCCCAACCATGTCACCCAACCGTTCACTTCAAGACTCCATCCTTCAGTATATCTTGGCGCTGAAGGTGAACAATGCATCGGGTGACAGATTTAGATTGTTTCAATTGTGACGTCGGCATTTGATCTTTATTTGGGTTGCTCCAATTGGGTACAACCATGGACTATTGCTATGTCGACCTCCCTTATATCTGCAACACAAGTCCTTTGATCGCATTATTTGAGAATACTCGTTACCCATTTGGAAGCCTTGTTTACCACATGTGTTTCTATGAACAAAGCAGATTTGAAACCCTTGTCACATCTCTTTGGATCACTGTCTTTGACGCCTAAATACCAACATGGTTTGAAGTGAATCTCAGCATCTGCCTACTTTCCCATTGTTACTTTAATTATTCAATCATTCCCTACGTATAAAAGCGCCTCCCGTTTTCTTTTATCTCCGATAAATAAATGGTCTACTAGCAATATTTTTCTTGAACCGCTTGCAAGACAATATATTCGAAGTCGCGTACCGCTGGCCGGTGCCCTGCAAATTTCTTATTTCGAATTCATAACACGCAAATCTCATCCTCCAGCATGTTATTTCAAACCACCGCAGTAGTCCTTTTCGTCGCATCCTCCAGCGCCCATTCTTGGGTTGAACAGCTTAGTGTGATCGCGCCCAATGGGACCTTCACTGGCACCCCAGGATATGCACGGGGAAATTACCTTCGCACAGCAGAGGGATTCAATGATACGACAATGACATACCTCATTCCTCCAAACACCCAGGCCAACACAACGGTCATCTACCCCACAACCAAGCTCTGCAAAGGCACACAGCAAGACCAAACGCAAACACCAGGCAGCCCACGACTAGAAGCCAATGCAGGCGACGCGATCGCACTACGATACCAAGAAAACGGTCATGTCACTTTACCCTGGAATCAACCAGGCAAGCCACCAAACCGAGGCACGGTGTTTGTATACGGGACGACAGAGCCCAAGGTCGGTGAAACCCTACTTGATGTCCACGGGGTATGGAACTGGGATGGCACGGGTGGAGATGGACGTGGAGTGCTTTTGTCTGAGCAAAACTTCGATGATGGTCGCTGTTATCAAATAAATACCGGTAACATCTCGGAGGCTCGACAGGAAAAATATCCCCATCAAGCGAACCAGTTAATGGGCGCTGATCTGTGGTGTCAACAAGATGCCCAGCTACCCAATACTGCTCCAAGTGGTAAAGTATACACTCTTTATTGGGTATGGGACTGGCCAACTTTGCCAGATATTGATCCTACATACCCCGATGGGAAAAAGGAGATTTACACTACATGTATGGATATCGACGTTGTGGACAAATCTACGAGTCGTGTGCAGGTGACCGACAGCTACATTCATGATCAGAGTCTCGACAATGCAGCCATTCCATCAGAATTAAATGACTTGACGAACGAGGATGCTGTTACTGTGACAGATTCTTCGTCGACGGCATCGGCTGCCCTTAATGAGAATACTGGGTCTGCCTCGGTCTTAAAGTCGACCACCCAGACTGCCCAAACCACACAGATCATTCAAAGTACTCAACCCACCACGTCTGCAAGCGCAGCTACTGTGACTGTCACTGTTGGCGCCGTGACGGCTTGGCGCACAGTGACCAAGGTGGAAATACAGGAACATACGGTGACTATCAATAGTTGCCAATCAACCGGGAACACTGGTTAGAAGTTTATCTAGTTATACTGGTTATACTAGATATTTCTATACGTGTATATTTTAGATCTACAATACTTGGAAAATAAAGAGATTATACCCTGGAGATTGAATCGTTGTTATGCAATTCATTTCATTCTATATTTTCCCCATTAATGAAACACTTTCTCGCCCATTAAGAAGTTTATTGGTAAATAACTTTATGAAGCCAATAGTCATTTACCAACCTTTCTTAATTATCACGACTATCAGGGGGTCAAATAGGGGGAAGTAGAACCTAAGGCGTCAAGCTCGGATCTATACTCCGTATCGATACAAATCGAACCCACGATTGTGGCTTAGCGCGGCTCAACTAACGGACTTTTGTAATCCAATCACATATGAACATGGGTCAGTGAAGATGGATGGGGTAGGATTTGATGTGGTTAAAAGCACATTGCAGATATGTTAGAATTGAGAATATTTGACTCAGAATTACCAGCCATGTAGTCCTATCTTACAACTAGAACTCCACACCTTATAGTTCCTTAATTACTGAAATTATTATATAAGGCTTCCGTGGGTTTCCGAATTAGGCATGACTCCTCGATCTGAAACACGCTAGCACGTGACGCTGACCTAAGCCCCGCGAAGCTTCAATTCAACCACTGCGAAACGGTTCGAGACAGTTGGGATTCTTTGCTTCTTGCGCTGCTTCTAACCTGCATCTGATTTGCTGTGTGTAGTGTTGGGTTATCCCTGCGACTGCTGCCGAAAGAACATACACATCCCCGCGCTGATCATTAACCTAAGGGAGTTAAGATTCAATCAAGGTATGCCCCATCTCCGATCGCATTGCATTCAGGCCAGATGAAACCAGAAGATGATGGGCACGCCAAAGGAATTGGATTGAGCAAAACAGATCCAAAAAGAGTCAAAATAATTTCTTTTTCAAAAAAAAAGGCCATTCTCATCATCACTGGCTCGAATCGGCAAATCTGCAATACCCTTCACTCTTAATTTTTCGGCGACATAAGCGCTGTGCCCGGGTTGCATTATATCTGACACACACCAGTTTCTGCTATATTTAGCATTTACCCTCGACCAACTGCGGGACAGCAGTCTGGAACAACCACTATTCCGACTCTTCTCCCAAGCATTTTCACCTTCATCCGCGAACCCTTACTTGGACTCCAATCACCGTGGGGTCTAACTCCTCTCGTGACTCGGCAGTCCCCGCCTTGAACCTTTCCCCCCTCCTCCGATCTGGAATACCCGCCTGGGGTCCTCGTGTGTCCACAATCGGGCGGTTGAGAGACAACGTGGTGGACGTGGTGTGCGTGCGTGTGTGTGCATAATCCTTTTGCGTACATTGATTGTCTCTCCTATTGTCCCAAATCACCAGGGACAGTTTGTGGCGGGAATCGCAAGTGGGATTATCGTCGGCGCGCCACCCAATCGCAATGCAAAAATAGGATTCATGCAACGCGGCTAAATGAACTCCTCCCCATACCCCTTGCTGAGACTCGAATTTGTGACTTTCTCATCATCTGCTCACCTATCTTGGGGATCTCCCTGACCGTGAAAGATGGCTGCCCCGACCTCCCCTAATACGCTTTCTGCAGACAACCTGTCGGTCCTGCCCCCCATCCTGACGGATGCCACAGTGAAACCGTCTCCCAGCGCGAAGGATCGTCTATCTACATACTCCAATGTTTCCTTCGCATCCCAAAATCGTTCGCGCCCGGGCTCTCACGTATTTCCTATATTCCACTCTAGTCTGCCGTACGCTCTCGTGCGAGACTTTGCCTACCCACCAATTCATCCACTGCACTACGGTCCACCTCCCCTAGCCTCTGGTGTCTCTACACCAGCAAGCGAATACCGTCGTCTGTCCGATCCAGCCACCTCATGGGACACCTCCCGCGGGCCTTGGGCTGCCGGCCCATGGAGCAACGAGAGCGGACAGACACAGGGTCCTGATCCTGGCCCTGGCCCTGGACATGGCCATCAGAAATTGCCGGCTATGTCCTTTGGCGACGGGCCCCCGTACAGCGAGGATGAGGATTTGCATAGCCCAGTAGTGACTACATCGCGTCAACGGAAGAAGTCCGTTGGTACAGATCTGAATGGTATGATGCATGAAAGCATCTCAGACCCTGCAGATCGCGGAAAATTTATTAGCATGAACCCCGATGGTAGTGAGACATATTACGTCAATGGAGGTGTCTCAATGGAAGATGGACCTGGTGGGGAATACGTCACATACCCCGCCAACGAAGGGCGTTATTCACACTACGATACCAACCAGGGATATGCACCTGATAACGGCTTCGAGACAGATTATGGCGGTGACCGATTTAGCAATGACTATGAATTTGCTGTTGGGTGTCCGGACGAAGAAATGCACGGCAGAGCTGTTGCCCTCTTCGACTTCACCCGTGAGCATGAGAACGAGCTGCCTCTCACAGAGGGCCAGGTGGTTTACGTCTCTTACCGACACGGCCACGGCTGGCTGGTTGCTGAAGATCCAACGACTGGAGAAAATGGTCTTGTTCCCGAGGAATTCGTGAGACTGCTTCGCGATATCGAAGGAGGGTTGACCTCGTTGAACGGGGAGCTCATCCCGGACTTGTCAGAAAGCAGCACATCTGTCGATATGACTGAAGATGATCGCACCACTACTCCCACTCAGAATGATATGAAGGACACGAATGGTGACACTCCGATGACGAACTCCGGCGAAGCAACTGGCGACAAAGCAACCGGCGACACCAGCGACACCAGCGAAACTACTGGTGATACTGGTGCTCGTTCTAGCATGATTTCAAAAACCTGAAATGGCTAAAATCACCCAGAAGCGGCTCCATTGAACCAAGGGCACGACCTGAAATGCGCATGTCTCATACGTTCGAGCCCTGTGCGTGCCGGATCGCACCTCTGGCATTCTCAAAGCCTTTTGACAAAGCCCCCCTGTTTATCTTCACCCCAAAGTGGTAGAGCCATTTCCTCTACCCGCATGCAATCCTATTGGTTGGTAATTGCAAGCATGTCACTCCGGGGGAAAGCAGTCACTTTGTCGTCTTCCAGATGCAACATTTCTGGAGACCAAATGGGCTCAAATCTTCTATGACCAGAAAATCGACTTTACAACCGCCCTTGGCCATATACTTCACCGAAGCGCCCATGCCCCCTCTCTCCGACTGATGAATGATTCCCTCGACCACACAACTTCTACAATGATATCCCACTTTCCACGAGATCTGTTTACGCCCTTGTACAACCCTTGGTTAGCAGAGGCTACTTTGAAAGCCCCACATGAGAATTATGAGAAAGAGCTACTCTTCTCTTATCTTGTCGGCTTTATTTTCCATCTATCCCCTTTTCTCCGCAAAGTTTCTGAATTCTGTCATACATTTTCCTGTTCTATCCCCTCTTCTAAACTCATCTCCCTTTTCCGCACATGTATCTAGCTTCCTTCAGCGCAGGCGTTGTCCTAGCATCAATTATCAGCATTAGCGTAATGCCTATTCACCCTTCATGTCCTGTGCAATGGTAGTTTATAAGCTCGAATACCTTAAAAAGTCTAAATGAAACTTCTTTCAAGTTCAAGTCGCTTAAGGCATTATGCTAAATTGAGCTCTTCACCTGGGCATGGCATCTACTCTTAAGCAGGAATTACAAGACGTAAGTCACAGCCTTGAGCCAAGAATGTATGTTCAATGAAGGATAATCATGAGAAATCAAGTCCATGGATATATATAACAAAGATCATCTTACTAGGAAATGGATATGAGATTTTGTTCGCAAGTCACTGCAAAGAAAAAAAGAGAAAATTTTCAGGATTGCTTTGCTAAAGCGGTGGACAATTCCATAAGCCGACGAACAAAAAAAGGTGAAACACGTAAATGGAAGGGGCTTTGCAAAAAAAGAGGCAAGATGGGTGAAAAAAAAAATGAGAGAGGGGATAAACAAAATGTCTGTAGAATTATGGAATACCGAATTCTGTGCTTGGTAGAAGACCATGACACATGATCAAGGAGCCTCGATGACCAGATCGGAGACTTCAATTTAACCGAGCAGGTCGTCGAAAGCCGAACCACCAGATTGCTTTGGTTGGGCTGGTGCCCCAGAGCTGGCAGGAGCTCCCCAAATACCAGCGCTAGCCTTCTCCTTAGCCATGCTAGCAAGGTTGGGGCCCTTGTTGGCATTCGCGTTCGCCTTGCTGATACCAGCGGTGGCACTGGCATTGGACCAGAGGGAGCCGAAGGCATCGCCGGAGGGCTTAGCTGCTGAGGCTGCGGGCTTGCTTGCTGTAGAGGGAGCCTTAGCGGAGGCTGAGGAGGCGGCACCTTGCGAGAAATGAGAGTTTTGGTTTGAGACAGAAGTGTAGTAGTTGGGGGTAGCTGCTTGGAAGCCTGTGGGCTTGGGGAGCTGCTGCTGTTGGATACTGGCTGTCTGGGAGACGGGAGAAGCGAGTGAGCTCGAGGTTGGAGTAGGAGTTGCCGAAGTGAAGCCGACAATGCCGTTGATGTTGGCACCCTGTGACGCTGAGACGGGCTGAGGAGCAACGAATTGAGTGTGGGATGTTGTGCTCGCGGTCGAGGCAGGAGGCGCGATGGAGAATTGGTTGGAAGCAGCCGGTGCCGGAGTTGCGGATTGGAAGTCATCGAAGTCATCGTCATCGTTTCCGGTGTCCAGCATGTTCAAAGCACTTCCAGCGGGCTGCTTGCCAGCGGCGGTAGAAGTAGTGGTCGTCGCAGGTTCATCATCACCGAAATCGAACAAGTCTACTACGGGAGCAGGGGCTGGTTCCGGCTTCTTGGGTGGTGCTCTCTTGGAGGTAGTGGCAGCGGCGGCGGGTGTACGTGTTGGAGGGCTAACATCACCCTCATCGTACTCGTCGTATTCATCGAATTGATTACCCCGGCGAGCACTGGTATCCTGGAATTCACTCGAGGCACCGCCAAAGCCACCACCATCACCGAATACACCACCGCTGTAACCACCGTATCCCATGCTTTCGCTGCCGAAGCCACCGTAGCGACTAGAGCCACTAGACATTCCACCAACATTCATACCGCCTTCAAAGCCACTGAACTTGTTGCGATTGCTCCGGGCCTTTTTGCGCTCTGTGCGGATTTGATCCACATCGCCCAACAACTTCACCAACTCGGAAGATCGGTTTCGCACGTTGATACCCTGATCCTTGCCGTTCATATCAATGAAGTGGAATTGTCGCAACATCCGCAGCAAGGACATGTGAGATCTTGCGTCATCGACCACTCTCTCGGATCCATTCTTGATCAGGAATTCAAGAAGTTGTAGGCCCTATACATTGCAAAACAGGCAAAGTCAGTTATGTGATCAGGGGCATTGCAGTAGGTAAGCTGACATGCCTTGTAAATCTGTCGCCATTCCTCGGCAGCCTTATCGGTGAATCGTTTATAAATCATGGGCATAATCTCGTTAAGATTTTGGCTGTAATGATTGTCAGACTCTGCACAGACGTCCATTGGCGTCGCACAAGTGGTAGCCACTTACTAGCTGTTTGTTGCATTGGCAATTTCCTGCATCAACGTAGTCGAAGCGCCCCATGGTTCATTATTTGTGGCTTCTCGGACCTAGGTCATGTAAGTCAATTGCTGCCGAAGTTCCGTACGAGAATATGAAGTGCGATGGGTATTCATGAGGCGATTTCGTGGCAACTGGTGATCAGGGTGAACGGACCTTGGACTCCATTTCTGTATAGTTCATGACAGCTATAACAAAAGCGGTCAGCTTGCGATTTCTCGGAATTGGTAGGCAACGCAAAGACTATCTTGAAAACAAAAGTAACATGCTTCATGACTTGGCTTACCATTTTGCACCTTCCGAACACCAGCCTTGAGATCATATAAAGTCAGGTTGCTAACCTGATCTTTGAGGTTGTTGAAGTCCATGGCGAGGGGTGGTTGTTTAACAAGCCGAGATGAGGGTCAGGAAGGAACTGAAGCGTGGCACAAGAAATGCGAGACCAGACGATTGAGACTAGAGAAGACTAAGCAGTTTAAACCTGCGGGGATTCGGAGTGATCGGAGAAGAATGGTTGGAGCACTGTAGGGTGACAATCCGGCTTCCAGCTGGCCGATTGCACGCGCCACGCAGTCACGTGAGAGCCCCTGACCCCAGCCATGAACATGATTGGTGGGGCACTGGGATCTTTTACTATACAATAGATTTCAGTTGTATAGTTTCAAGGTTACAACGTCGATTGACGCCAATTATCTCAAGTCGAATAGTATGCGGATATGTAGAAGGTTTTTTATTTTCTTCTGGTCATCAAGAGCCAGTATGGTCAAAATAATAATATTTCTCGAGATCTAGAACATCGGAGGGCATTGTCTATTGATATAGCCAGGAAAAGACCTCAAAATTCAGAATGTTTTTCATATTGTGTACATGTCCATTCGAATGGCATTGTCAGAACCATGACGTTATCGCTATTGAAAGGGAAGGAAAGATCCATACAAAAAAAGAAATACCTAGGTATCTGTAACAGAGTAGAAAACGAAAAAAAAATGAATATCACCATGAATATGCCCAACCCCATTCATACCTCATCAAATCAGTCAGCGTGAGAAGTTTATTCGTTGTAGAACTTCTTCATAATCAAATGCAAGAATAGATTAACATTAACCCTCATCTGCCCCTCGAAAAAGTCCATGAATTGTGTATTGTTGAATTGCGCCTGCAAAAGGTCGTCAAGTGGTACTTGAGCGTTGGCGCCAGGCACCATCATGTTCCCGGTGCTGCCATCAATGGTGAACACCCCGACTTCATTACTGGAGATAGTCAAGTCCACACGGTCGAACTGTCTGTCGGAGTAGCCCTTCCAAGAAACTAGTACACCACGATCCGCCAAGTTGCGAGCGGAGTACTTGTAAGATCCGAACTTGAACACCTTGCCCGTCTTTTGAAGTTCTCGCTGATGATCCCACTGCTTTGTGAAGGGCATTAAGAATCGCTTCTTACCCTTCTTGTTCTGAAGAGTGACCATGGCTTGCTCGATATAATCGTTGTAGGTCTTGAGTTGACCATCCAAGTAACCAGCCTGGTCGCTAAGGCGAGCAGAGGTTAGTCGTGCACCTTCTAACTCTCGTTCACGTTGAATTCGTCGTCGGTGTTTGGTTCGTATGTCAATGGCAATAGCATTCAGAAGATCTTGGTATTGGTTTTGTCGACTGATCTTGCCAGCCTGCTCCAGGCGCAAGATGTTCTCCAGGGCAGTTCCCTTGAGTTCCGGATAACTCATGGAACCAATATCAATTAAGGTACTAGCTTCGGAATAGGCACCTCGGCGTGGGTTGTTTGTGCTTAATTCATCTCGTACTAACGCGTGCCACCGCTCTTCGTCTTCGTGACTGGGTGGTTTGAGCATAATATCCATCAAGCTAGTACCGCTCTGGACTCGGATAATGTAAAGAATGCATCGCTTGGTCTCCATAAACAGTGCCTTGACTGCTGCTTCGGGATCTTATTACTCTTTGTTAGCTAGTGATTTTCATACTTTCCCTCAAAATATAACGTACCTTCGACCTGAGCCAGCTTGGGATTAAGCGTAAGGTTAATTTCAGTGGAGCTGACACTCATCAATTCATTCTCATTGCTCTTCACGTTGCCAAGATCGCGCACAAGCTGTTTGAGGAAGTCGTCGGGGTGTGAGCACATGAAGTCGATTTGCGAAGCAACAAGTTGATGAATCGAAAAGATATCAGACATCTTGATATACAAAGTTGGCTTGGCCTTGGCGTAAAGATCATTAAACTCGTCAATATCGAAGTAGGCTTCCGCGTCTTGAACAGAAATCACTGTGAAGTGTCAGTTTCGATCGAAATAAGAAAGATGGAAGAAAACATACACTGTCCCCAGACGGCTCCAAGCCTTTGTATTGACTCGCCGATATAGGTATTCAAAGGTTGGAGGTAAACATTCTCAGCTCCAAATAACCTTCCAGAAGCTACTTGGGCAACCACCTTGGAGATTTCTCCAAGGTTCCTCTTTTGTTCTTGCGTCAATCCACGATCCACCACGCCGTGTTTCTCTGGTTCCAAGATAGCTGGCTGGAAATAACTCTTCCAAACCCAATGACCAACAGTTTGGAGAACAAACCCAGGGTCTTCGTTGGGGAACCGCTCAAGCAAATTCTCATACATTTGCTTGGCCAAATACCGGATACCAAAAGGCATACGATACAGGAAATCTTCGAAGGCAGCAAAGAACTGATCAGCGATATCGCGGAGGTCTTGCAGGTTTTGAATGAAATTTTCACGGGTTTCGGGGTCCCTGATTGCCTCTTCTCTAGGAAGGTCTGGTTGTCGTCGACTGCGTTGGCCTGTTCGAAGCTCCTCGTTATTGATCGAGGAACGGTAGATTTGGATTGGATCGCTCTCAAGGTCAAGTTGGGGATTGTCGATGACGGACTCCTTTACTACGATTCCTAGAACATCCCGCATAAACTTTCGGTCTCGAGGCGATTTTGCGTAGGAGCCAAAGAGTTTGTTCCAGAACGAGTGGCAGCGTAGAAACTCAGACAGGGAGGTAAAGCCATCAATATCTTCTTTCACCGCGCGAGCAAGAAGCTTAACAAGGTAATATTCCTCTCGCCTCTTCTGTGAGTACCCGAATAGACCCATCATCAAATGTCTGATCCTTTCATACTCCTTATCAGATGTGTTGAGCTCTCGCAGTCGCCTGAAGAGTCTCGCCAAGTATTGTGACTGTGTCTGGAGAAGAAAGAAGAAGACCTGATATTGATCCAGCTTTCTTCTGGATGTCTTATTTAAAGCCTTGAGATCATAGGGATCCTTCGACGAGATGTCGGTATTGGACAATAAATTGCCGATATGGCCACCAAAATGTTTCTGGTGCTTGACCACTTCATCGAGGGTAATTTTGTTCTTGACAAGAAGAGCAATCTTGATGTCCAATTGACTGATGTACTGTTCGGCGAGTTCGTTTTGTCGAACCTGCTGAACCACAACCTTGCGAAGTCTTTCGAACTCGACTTCCTCGTCGAAGTCAAAGTCACTGTCATTAAGAAGATGCACAAAGCCCTTGACGGTCCCAACCGGTGGGTTTTTTCCGCTCGTCAAACTCTTATATGCCTGACCTTGGATGCGGCCTCGAATAACACTTTGAGCCTTGATGACCTTTTCCATGTTTTCGTTGTAATGGCGGCGTCTTTCCTCGAAGCGATTCCTGACAAGAATGCCCCGAATACGAGCTTGGAAGTCGGTTATGACGTTCTCTTCATCTTCCAAGTCGGCAAGCATATCCCCAACCTGTAGTCTAAGGATCATAGCTCGAGCCAGAGCTTGAAGCTCGACGGTCTCTTCTTCGTTTTCTTCAAGTCTGTTAAGAATTTCACCAACTCTGATGCGCTCCATTGCGGCTCGTGACAGCGATTGAAGATCAACGATAAGATGCACCTGCTTCTCTAAGGCTTCGCGCTCATCCTGTCGGTGTTTGCGTTGGAGGAGGCCCCTGATCATGGACTGCAGATCTAAAACAGAGCTCTCTTCTTTCATCAGTGCCTCGTTCTGGGCTTGCAGGAGATCTCGCTGGGCCTGGCCTCTGAGGATCCCTTGTAGTGCAGTCACTGATAATTTATGTTGTGTCAATTCAGCATGTAGGGCTGTGTTGTGTTTTCGAGCTGCAGCACCTCGAACCAAAGCTTGCAGATCAATACAAATATTCTCCTTGTTCGAAAGATCAATCATCAGTTGCAAGTGTCGCTTCCTGGATGCCAGCGCCCTTGCTCCTGCTTGCATGAGAGTGATGGTAGGGATCTCATGTTGAAGAGATGCCTTGACTTGTGCCAAGCTTTGGCGAGCGAGGTTCCCCCGAATCACTGCCTGCAGTGACTTCACAGGGTTACTCGCCTGCTCCACTTGCTGTGACTGGGCACTCATTTGCTTGCGCTGCAAAGTGCCCCTGATTGCTGCTTGGAAGGCTGTGACATCACTCTCGGCATATCTAGTCTCGTCATATTGATCTGTAACAACTTTGCGGTGTAGCGCACCCCGGATCGCCGCCTGGAAGCTTTTTATTCCAGACTCTTCGTTTCGCATCCGGGTCTGTAGTAAACTGCTCTCTGCGCGCACTTTCGAAGCCCGGATGAGACTCTGAAGCTGAAGGATGTTGGTTTCTTGGGCATGCCGCCACTGCATCTCTCCTTGTTGGCGATGACGGACAAGGAATCCGCGACTCAGTGCTTGAAGTTGAATCGCAAATTGTCGCATCTCAAGTCGATACTGGCTAACTTGACGCGCCCAATCACCCCGGATTATTGATTGCAACTCAATAAGCATCGGCTCAAAGTTCCAAAGATCATTCATCGTATTGCCAAGCTTCAGCCGCATCATAGCTCCTCGGACTTGAGCCTGAAGGTCGGTAATCGACCCCTCATTCTCGTGGAGTTCACGATCAATTCGCTCTTCTTCGGATTCGACTGGCTCGGGTTCCGGCTCTGGCTCTGGCTCTGCGCCGAAGTTTGCAGCCATGCCTGCGAAGCTCGGCATACTGACTCCGGCTTTGTCCAGTCCCTTCTGGGTCTTTTCAAGCTCGTGGTGCTCGAATTCAAGCTGACCAACCAGGTTACCCATCCGGAAATCCAGCATACCATTTTTGAAAAGCAACCAGGATAGAGCATGGATGCAGTGAATGACCTTCGGAACGTTTTTCTTCTCATAGAGGTCAATGAGTTCGAATCGGAACAGTTCGGGTAGTTCCACATCGTCAAGGAATCTGAAAAACAATGCAATGTTGTCCGAATGGCGATACTGTAGTTTGGCATGTCGAAAAATGCGCAGTTTTCGGTCGGGGTACATTGCCTGTACGAGCTCGGCTAGGGTCACACCATCTCTCAACCCTTCTTCCAGCTGGACAATTGGTGGAATTTGCTGCTGAATAACTTCTTCAATCCATTCTTTAGCCTCGCCAATATGGCACAGGTATTCGTATGCTTGTAAGAATTGACGTTGTTGATCCATCCAATTGCTCGCTGCCCATGAAGATGCCTTTGGCTTTTCTGGTGATACCGCGCCATTCCTTGCAGCGACCGAGTCGGCTCGTTTTAAACGTCGGCGCCCTTGTAAACCCACCACAGATCCTGTACCTGACGCAAGTTGGAATTCCTCACCTTCTCCGGATTGCGCGAACTTGGACAATGCTCGAAGGTGGCGTGTAGATGATTTTTGGAAAGTCTCGAGCTCCGGCGCGGAAATAGCTGCGGTAAGTTGTGGTGGGCGAGGACTTCCGGATAATGTCTTTTGAGGCGATGAGGGGCGTGATGAGCCTGGGGCTTGGGAGGGAGTCCAATGATGGGAGGAGGCACCTAGTGGTGGTGTTTGGGGTTCAAATGCTGGCGATTTATACCGGGGTGATTCATTCTCTTTAAATTGAACATGATGCGAATCTGGAGTCCTGGGTCGGATATCTTTGTAGGAGGGTTGTTCATCGATGGTATGGCTGCGAGAGTGTCGGTTTACACCACTCTTCGGGGGCGAAGAGGAGATATTCGGCGCTTGCTGCAACGGTCGCAAAGACCGACGAATGCTCTCATATGTTGTTCCGGCGTTGGCCAACGATCCTTTATTCGACGGCTCCATTGTGACGCCACTTGCCTCACTCTTTCCTCGATGATGACCTAGGTTGCTGTTTATGGATGCATTTGAAGAGACTGTGCTTGTTCGGCTAGGGACGAAGGAGCTTGATGCGACCGAGTATGCGGAAGAATTGGTTGACGCGGTCGACCCGTGTCGCAGTGGACTGGATGACTGCGTGGGAAGATCTGTCTGAGCCCGCTTGAGTGATGGGAATTGACTGGACATCACTATCACCGTTGCGACAGGAACACAGGCACCGATACAAGATTCCTGTGCTCGATAGGCCGCATCCCTGCTTCAATCACAGAAGCGGGGGTGTGGTAATTTCAGTCCGAGCTTGTCGCAATTCTCGGTTTGTTTTTATTGAGATCGTCGGAATGTGAGATCAAACGGCAACAGAGGTGAGCGCAAAAGTCGCTATTCGGAGGTGCGGGAAGCAAAAAGGCGATATTTCGATAGCCGTGTATTTCAAAAGACTTGTCGAAAAGTTCCGGCTGTAAGGACTGCTTCCCGATGATGGAATTATTGTTGACGGTGGGGGAGGAGCGAACCGGGCAGGAAGAACCAGGAATCCAAAACAAATCTCCCGATGGGGACTAGCGCGATCAGCTGATGATCGCTGATCCTCAACTTTTCCCAGTTGGTTGAAGCCACAGATCGTGTACATATATATATAACGTAATCACCAATATTATGTGAGCTATATATATATATATAACCTGATATATAGAACTTGTTACTCTATACTATCCGTACAAAGCGTACATAGCAGATCCGTTGAGCACTTATTCCTCTGAGCCCGAAAATGTAGCAGATTCCGGGCAGGGTCCATACTAAAGGTAGTCTTGGCAAAAGTGGCTCGATCGGCCAGGGCTAACAGTGGACCGTAGTCCCGTGCGACCATCTTCCATCAACACTGTTGTCGCAGCTCGACTCTGTTCCGATTTCTGAAATCCTTCTTACTTCGCTCCAAGTGAATATAGTAGGTCTCTTGTCGTAAGGCTCGGGGGAAAGAGGCTCACGACCTGCCCAGTTCCTGAAAAAATTCCAACTCGAAAACCGTCTCATACGTCGTACCTACTACCCTACTACCTGCCTAAGTACTCCGGAATACTACATAAGTATCCAGGTATGGATATATTTTCTTCAAAAGTTCAAGTTGTTACGAAGCCGGAGCTCTCGGGTTGTAAATAGTACCGAGATATAACACGACCCCCATGGATATCATAGGTATCTAGAATATTCATCCATCTCTATAGTCGCAACCCATATATACTTTGACCACTGTATGTATTACCCACACTCGCTGCTCTTAGATTTCCCTCCACAATAATTAAGTCTTTCCTAACGTGGTTCGTGCGCGATTTAGTTAGGCCTGAAGGTCGGCGGCTTGACCCCGCTAATGTGAGAATAGCGTGACAATTATGACATGGATCCACCACCGAATCCCCTCTTCAACCGTGGAAGAAAAATTTCGACACATCTCTTACTTTCTCCCCTTAGATTACACCCTTAGGCTTTGCCAATACACAATATGGCGGCATTAGAATCGCCTCCCCGTTACACCTACAAGATCGTCCCCTCCACGGCACCAGTGCCCCAGCCGATTCCTGAGATATTGCCGGTCAGCGAGCTAGACCGGGGCTCAGGATTCATTCATCTGTCAACGTCAACTCAAGTGCCCAATACACTCAAGTTTTTCTTCAAAGATGATCCCATAGTCTATATACTACGCATTGAGTATGACCGAGTGCAACACAATATTCGCTGGGAATCTCCCGATGGGAAAGTCTGTGGCCCGCGACCCGGTGAAGGCTTGTTCCCTGTAAGCTCAGCACTAGATCGGATTTGCAGATTGATCAACAAAAACTAATTTAGAATAAGCATCTGTATAACGATTTGAAGTTAGGCAAAGACGAGGTGGAAAGTGTGGCGATTTGGCAAAATGAAGACGGTTGGGACAAAGCCATTGACGGGGCCAAGCCATGGCTTCTATATTAGCGCTATGTATAAAATAGCTTGATGAGCTCCACTTCATTTCTCCAGATCACTTACTGGATTGAACCTTAGACCCCTGAATGGAATATTATTCTAAATTTCTACTGCCACTAGGCAAACTTCGAAGCATGTTTCGAACTTGATGAATAGAACCATTTCAATCATGTATATATATTTGGACGTATACTTACCGGTTTGAAGATCTGTCTCATACTAAGAGTCATAGGGTTAATATTACTACTTCTAAAGATTGGCCGCATATACATTTAGAACGATCCACGGATCTTCTGAGGATTGGCACACATGAGTACTAGTACGATCAGATATACAACTTGAACCATGCTTAAATACTATGCAGTAAGCTCTTGAAGAGTTTGTACACTGCATAGATATCCGAGTCCCTACTAGACGCATGCATTATTCGGGTTGCATGCAGGGATTTGCAAGCACTGCATGTAGCAAAATGGGGTCCACAGAACTTTTGAAAAGACTATGTAGAGCCTACCAATTTGAATGATCTAAGGCTCTCATAGACTAGCTGACAAACGCATTCCCTGTCAGTTTTAGTTATACGACATGCAATATAATCATCATTGATAAGCAACAGATCCCTCACCGCCCGCCGGAACTTTCGTTTAGGAACCAATCATATCATGTGACCGGTGAAAAAAAAGTTGTTGCGCTAGTCCCAAATAGGTAAGGCCCGGAAGCAGAAAAGGACTGCTCTTTCGCTGCAATTTTTTTCTTTTTCTTTCTTTTCTTTGGGAAACCTTAGCTGGCCTCTCTCCATCAACAGAAGTTTCGTTCCTGTTGATTGATATTCTTTCATATTTGATATCCATTCTCTGACCTGAGAGTCACCTTCTTTTCTATTAAAATAACCATGCCTATCACCAACAAGGAGGCTGCGCCCGGCGCTGCCATGAAGGCAGAAATCGAGGACTACACCAAGGCCCTCGAGGTTGTCAAGACCTATACCACTAAGGATGGTCTGGATGTTGACACTCTTCTGGACTCCGATAAGCACGGCGCTCTGACTTACAATGATTTCCTTGTCCTGCCCGGTTACATCGGTAAGATTCTCGGTTTATACCCATAGCGGGGTATTCGATCAGAAATTTTTCTAACATTCTGAGTTTATAGGCTTCCCTGCTTCTGATGTTACCCTGGAAACTCCTGTCACTAAGCGTATTACGCTTAAGGCCCCCCTTGTGTCCTCCCCTATGGACACTGTCACTGAGCACAACATGGCTATCCACATGGCCCTGCTCGGTGGCCTCGGTGTCATCCACAACAACTGCGCCCCCGAGGACCAGGCCGAGATGGTCCGCAAAGTGAAGAGATACGAGAACGGCTTCATCCTGGACCCTGTCGTTCTGTCTCCCAAAGCCACCGTTGGCGAGGCCAAGGACCTCAAGGCCAAGTGGGGTTTCGGTGGTTTCCCTGTCACTGGTAAGCTTCACTCATTGTTCACTTCCTTTAGCCCAATGTTTTTCCCCATTTGCATGATGAATACCTTTTTCTATATAACTTTCGTTCCACTGGAGCCGCGAGAGCAGCACTGTAGAGAAAACTTTTTAACTGAACATGTTTCTGTTCTATCACGTTCTGAATCATTGCAATTCATCTGGCATCATTGCTAACATCAATTGCCTAACAGAGAACGGCACTCTCCGCTCCAAGCTAGTCGGTATGGTCACCTCTCGTGACATTCAGTTCCAAGGCGACCTCGACGAGCCTGTCACTTCTATCATGGCCACTGACCTGGTCACTGCCCCTGCTGGCACCACTCTAGCTGAGGCCAACAGCGTTCTCCGCAAGTCCAAGAAGGGCAAGCTGCCCATCATTGATGACAATGGAAACCTTGTCTCTTTGCTGTCCCGCTCCGACTTGATGAAGAACCTTCACTACCCTCTGGCTTCCAAGCTCCCCGACTCCAAGCAGCTTATTTGTGCTGCCGCCATCGGTACTCGTGAGGAGGATAAGACTCGTCTCAAGCATCTCGTTGAAGCTGGTCTTGACATTGTCATCCTGGACAGCAGCCAGGGTAACAGCATGTTCATGATCGACATGGTCAAGCACATTAAGAAGACCTTCCCAGAAATTGATGTTATCGCCGGTAACGTTGTTACCCGCGAGCAGGCCGCTTCTCTGATTGTCGCCGGTGCCGATGGCCTGAGAATTGGCATGGGCAGTGGTAGCGCTTGTATCACCCAGGAAGTTATGGCTGTTGGCCGTCCCCAGGCTGCTGCCGTGCGTAGCGTTTCCAACTTCGCTGCTCGCTTCGGTGTTCCATGTATTGCCGACGGTGGTGTCCAAAACGTTGGTCACATTGTCAAGGGTCTGGCCATGGGTGCCAGCACTGTCATGATGGGTGGTCTCCTTGCCGGTACCACCGAGTCTCCTGGCGAGTACTACGTCAGCAATGAGGGTCAGCTCGTCAAGGCCTACCGTGGTATGGGCAGTATTGCCGCCATGGAAGACAAGAAGGCCGCCGGTACCAACAAGGACAGCCGTGCTAGCAACGCTGGTACTGCCCGTTACTTCTCCGAAAAGGACCGCGTTCTGGTCGCCCAGGGTGTCGCTGGTTCCGTTCTGGACCGTGGCTCCGTCACCAAGTTCATCCCCTACCTTTTCGCCGGTGTCCAGCACTCTCTGCAAGACATTGGTGTCCAGAGCCTCCAGGCTCTCCACGATGGCGTCAACGCCGGCGATGTTCGCTTCGAGATGCGCAGCGCCAGTGCTATGACCGAGGGTAACGTCCACGGTCTGCACAGCTATGACAAGAAGCTTTACTCGTAAGCTCCAAGCTTCTTTCGAAGTATTGAGATAGGGACTTCCCGCTGTGAATGTGAATATGACCGGGATATCTGCGCATGATGCTACGTGGAATTGGAAATAAAAAAGGGGTATGATAAAGATTTGGAGTTATTATCCGAGGAGTCTTGTTTACGGTTTATAATGATGATACACATGTTGCTATCAATTCTGTTCTTTCTTTCTCCTTTCTCGCAGTAAATTTGTAGACCCTTGATTCTTTTAAGTATGTAACCGTCTACACATGACTATAACGGCCGAAGCTCGTTGTCGGTTTATGAAATGTAGGGTTCATAAGAGACACTGCCCTTACAGATATGTACAGCCCTGGAGTAATACAGGAGTTTTCATTCATATCTTACCTAACACTAGTCCACCTTAAGTGCTGTCTTCGTTGTTTTCTTCGACACTTCTTCTCCTATCTTTATTTCTTTTGTTAATAAAGTGATCTCTATCATTTTACCGAATGGAGTTTTTTTAGTATGTGCATACTTTTGATAATTCAAAAAGACCTATACAAATCAGGAATCAATTGTAAACGGCCTATAGCCGCGTTGGCGTTCGGTAACCGTCAAGCACATGGCGCCTAGCCTTAATGCGGATAAGCAAGGCGCGGGGTATAGGGATGAGCCTAGGCTCTCGGGTCATTTGCCTTCCATCTCCCTCGGCGACAAGTCACTCTACAACGAGATGTTGAAGATTAATTTGGAGAGCATTTGCAATTATTCTTTAATCCCTCGAACACTAATACGGTCTTCACTCACTCCAAGAAGCCCGAGATATCTGAGATATCGCTCATCGCCCATTCCAAGCTTGTCGCGTTTGCCGGTGAATAGACTGCATTTTTCTGCAAAGAACTATTCGGCTACTTCAAGCCCATTAAACACATCAGACCAAAGAATGCCACGCAAACAAAGCAATGGCAATCATAAAAGAGAAGTCGCCATTCCTCGACCTAGTTCTAGGTAAGTAATCCCATCGAAGAACTACCCATCCACCCAGGTAGTTCTGTTGTCCGCCCTTCACATGGCTTCCCGACGGGAAACACAGTGCGGCATTTCAACCATTTATTTGAATTGTAGCTTACAAACGCGCAGTGTGATTCTTGTCTCTCCCACAAACGAAGTTCTTCTGCTTCACCGCGTGCATACTTCTACCTCCTTTGCATCTGCTCATGTCTTTCCAGGCGGAAACCTCTCAGATCAGGATGGTCCATGTCCTCCCCCGGAGGACCACACGCGACACGACGATGCGCCCCATTACCGTAGAGCGGCAATCAGGGAGCTGTTTGAAGAGAGTGGAATCCTTCTCGCCAAGAACCAGACCACAGGCAAGATGCTCGTGGTCGACGAGAAAACTAGGGATCAAGGCCGAGCCTTGATTCACCAAAATAAACTTACTTTCGACGAGTGGCTGAAGCAGCAGCATTCAGAAGCTGAGCCTGATACAGGTTAGTTTATATGCCACATGACTTGAGTTTCTACGGCACCCTTAGCTAACTCTTCTGAAGACAAATTGGTCCCTTTCACTCGCTGGGTGACACCTACAAACGTCCCCAAGCGGTATACGACCCAGATGTACATATACTTTATGCCACTACCCGTTGATGTGGACAAAGAACTTCTTGAAGAACTTCCCACAGAAGGTGAACGTGAAGAAATCCAGGTTCCATCTAGCGACGGCGGTATCGAGGTAACCGAGGCCCAGTTTCTTCCAGCTTCTGAGTGGCTTCGCCGAGCTCAAAGTGGGGAGATTATTCTTTTCCCTCCTCAATTCCTTCTCTTGGATGTTGTATCTGGATTCTTGGACCAGGAGCCCCGATCAGATGCATCCTTAGAAGTACTCAAGAAACGACGGGCAGCGTTGCTCGGTTTTATCCATTCAGGCTCCCCACCATGGACAGATAAGGTTATTGCGCCCAAATTGCTTAAAATGACAGAAGATGGACGCTCAGTGCTGGCACTTGACGATTCTGGGCCTGAGCTGAAAGGATCCGGACGACGAGGCGAGCCAGATCGGGTTGTAGTCTTGAAGTTCAAGAAGGAGGGCGCAAGAGAGGTGCGAGTAGCATGGAAGAAGGATATTATGCAAGAAGAACGGAGCAATCTTTGATATAAGACCAATGTACATATTTAGGTATCATCTGAAGTATAGAAATAATCATATTTACTATTACTACAAAGTTCTACAAAGTCCATCGCCCCATTCATGAACTTACCCGAATTAATTCCCAATCCCATTATTGCCACGATCGGCTTATACGTCATGGCTCTAATCCCACGCACCACGTAAACCCGGCCACGCCAGCCCTCGACAAACAGTCACATGACCCACACAAATCATTCGGGTCTTCAATTTTATGGGCCACCAAAAATCCATCCACCTCCAACCTCACCGTCGCCCGTCAAAACCTCTACACACAACCCGCCAAAATGGAGAACGAGAAGGGAGAGATCGTCGATCTGTACGTGCCTCGCCTTTGAAACCAATCCCACCACAATATCCCGGACCTCTGAATCTGGCTGTCCATGCAAAACCGCGTCCCACGAACATGGAAGCAAGTCAAATATGGAATTTTTACTCCTCACTGTCAGCCATGAAGAGGCGTCGCATTAATTCCTACTCGATCACTGCGATTTGCGAGCAGAGCAGCCAGATACAGAGATTCAACGGATGGGCATTGAATTCGACAAGAAAAATTCAATATTTAAAAAGATCAATCATACTAATCTAGCCTTTTTCAACAGCTACGTGCCCCGCAAGTGCAGCGCCACCAACCGCATCATCAAGGCCAACGACCACGCCTCCGTCCAGCTCTCCGTTGGCAAGGTTGACGAGAACGGCCGCTACACCGGCGAGAACGAGACCTACGCTCTGTGCGGTTTCATCCGTGCCCGTGGTGAGAGCGATGACTCCTTCAACCGCCTCGCTCAGCGTGACGGATACCTGAAGAACGTCTGGGCCGCCAGCAGCCAGCGCTAAATTATTGGCCGGGAATGTGAATGACGGGTTGATATGATGGTTAGTGCGACCCGAACAGTTTTTTTCTTGATTGACTCTGGTGAATTTCCCAACTAACATACTTCATACATACAGACGAACTGTGGCTAGATGGTCCAGGTTCGGGGATTGGTTATGGAAAAAAAAATCAGGCGGGGTACAAACAATTGTTACCTTACGAATGTTCAAATTTTTTTAGTCCCCAGAGAGATCCTGTTCTCCTGCAGTCTATCTATCAAAATGAATGGAATCGACGACTTAATGGGTCAGGTTTTTCTCAAACCGATTGTTCAACGCCCTTCGGGTTTCACGCCTTATCGCGATAGATATTCCAGGCTAGGTCTGATTGACTTCGGCCGAGCAGCCTTATAACCACTTGCTATTGTTGCAGTCCAAGACAAGATGAAATCGTCCAAATTCCACACACTAGACCATGAGGCCCTTGCTTCCCCCTTTCTATTTATTCCCTTTCCGTCCCCATTCCCCTTTTCCTTTGTTTTATTTCTGGTTTATCCAGTCGGCATATCAAGGCATCCTCATTCTTTCAGACTAGGAAATCGGACCTTGTGTCTGTGTTACCGATGTTTGGTTCCATGAGCGAGGAGGTAGAAATAGCACATCCATCGCCGAAAATCACTTTCCGCCTGCTGAAGAGCCACTGTTGCAGAGATCCATGCACTGGGGCACAGATACGGGTGGGACATTTCTTCTGTAGAGATTGAAGCTGTAGATGACATCTCAGCTCTGAAGGCTATGTCGCTTTACATAGGTTATTACATCTTAAATACAAAAAGATTTATCAATTTCTTTCCTATTCTACATTCTCATCTACTCGTGGTATCCTTTATGAATCATTGCAAGTAGAAAATTGGTGTTCATATATAAAGACATTTTTGCTTCATTTCTCCTCATCACGGACATGCAATACGTTGTGTCCTACGTGAAATCGTGATTGCAGGCCAAGATCCTAAAGGTTCTAGTACCCAGGGGCCTCCACCAGCAAGACAAAAGAAAGCCCAAGTGCCTCTCATCTATTGACAGAATATCTCACCCCAAACATAGTCGAATGAGAACTTTTTTTCACTTTTAGTTTCCTTCTCTAGTTCTTCTCCAGACGAACAGCAGGGTTAGACTCGATGAAGTTCAAGTCAACCTTGTGACCAAGGAGCTCACGAATGTTGTTGACACCGTACCTACAAGTAGGATTATATTAGCAATTGACACCCATTAAGACAAAAAAATACCCTCGGGATATGGGATAGGTAAACTCACTTGATCATAGTAGGTCTCTCCAAACTCAAACCCCAACCGTAAACCTGCATGTTCTTGGGAATGCCCATAGACTCCAGCATCTCAGGTCGGAACATACCACTATTACCAATCTCAACCCACTTGCCAAGACCGTCGTGGTAACCGAAGATCTCCATACTAGGCTCAGTGTAAGGGTTGTATGCAGGCTTGAAGCGAAGCTGGTGAATACCCATCTTAGCAAAGAAGACTTCCATGAAGCCGATCAGGCCACCAAGGGTGAGACCAAAGTCCGCAATAACACCCTCAATCTGGTGGAACTCCGCCAAGTGAGTAGCATCAACAGCCTCGTTACGGAAGACACGGTCGATGGAGAAGAAGCGGGCCGGTCGCGGGTTAGCAGCGAGCTGGTGCAGCACATAAGCTGAGACAGAGGTAGTGTGTGTACGGAGCACAAGACGCAGAGTTTCATCCGCATTCCATGGGTAGCGGTAGCCGATGGAGCCGAACTTGCCCTTCTCGTGGACCTCGTGCACATTCTCCCAGTACTGCTTATAGTCGAGGGGCTTGGCGTCGGTGTTTGTAGTGAGGGACTTGAGACGGTGAGGGTCCTCGGGGGGGTCCTCGCGAGGGGCGTCAGCGACCAGTGGGTCGGCGATATAGAAGGTGTCTTGAAGATCACGGGCGGGGTGTTGCTGGGGGACGAAGAGGGCGTCGAAGTTCCAGAAGCCAGTCTCGACGTAGCGGTTGGTGGGCATTTCCTCAAAGCCCATCTCGAAGAAGATGTTGCGGAACTCAGTGCGAACCTTGTTAAGAGGGTGCAAGGCGCCCGAGGTGGTGTGGGCACCCTTAGCGTTGAAGTTGTATGCCTTCAGCTCGGCGGTCTTCCAGGACCCGCTGGCAATCATCTCCGGAGTGAGATCGGTTTCTTCCTTGACGAACTCGCGGGCATACTTGGGGCCCTTGGAGAACTTGTATGTAATTTCCTTGGTCACGGCAACAAGTTTCCTTCGCTTGAGATCGGCCAGGGCCTTGCTGTCGGTCAGAGCCTTTGTGCGCTGGACAGTGAGCAGCAGTTCGCGGGTCTCGTCGACAATTGACTCGGTGGTAGCGCGCAGCTTATCGGCGTCCTTCTTGACCCAGCCACGCTTGAAAGCATTACCCTGGCCAACCTTGGCGCTGTCCTTCCCCACAATCCCGGGCAATTCGCTGATCTTGAGGCCGTCGAGCGCGGCGACGACTGCGTTGAAAACCTTGGCCTCGTGACTGCCATTGGCGGCAATTTCAGCGCCCTCGGCGGAGAGAGTGAAGACATCTCTGTCAATGGTTTCATATTCGATAAACTGTCGGGAGCCGAGGCGGTCCAGCGCACTTTTAATGTTGGAGGAGGGGGTGGAGGGGAAGGCTTCGTTGGAGAGGAGGGGCGCATCGGACGTGGACAGGGCGTCCAGGATCGGGGCAGTCATATCGGACGCCATGACTGCAGACGTCTCCTGCAGTGAAATTGGCAGATATTGAACAAATAGCGGGGGGATAATATCGGGCTGGTGTTGATCGACCGAAATTCCGATGACTCTTTTCCCATCATGTCCGGCGGGGCAGAGAGACCAATTCTGCCATTTCACCCCGCCAAGTTAAACTTACTATAGTAAAAGCATGACCTGGCTCATAGTGTGTCGGAAGTATGCAGCTTATCTCAACGAAGGCATTTGAGACAGGGTGTTGTTGCTTTCTTTTTTCTTTTTTTTTAAAAAAAAGGGAAAGAAGCCGTTTTGATTATTTGATCACGCAGCAATACCTCGTATTCCATCGCTATCTTACGCATGTAATCATCTCATCAGCCCCTCTTTTACTAGTAGTTCGATAGAGTACTCCATACATCCGCGCATAGCCCTATGCCGCAGATAAGGACAAATAGTGCCAAGATGCCAGACCATCCACGAAATTAGCATTCCAGCATACTTGTAGTATATATTGTCTGCAAATTTAGGGTTCAGCATTTTGTCATCGGGGTTTTTTACATTGTCCCAGCATCTGAAATCTCTCCTGGGGCTCTGGTGGCTTATCAATAGGTGCTATGATTCGTGTCCATGGTGCTTAGGCCCATCCACACCCTGCAGCGTGACACCGTTTTGCCACATTCTTATGAGACATGAAAGTGTAAAAAACTTGATGGAGTGAAGAAGTTGAAATTCCCTAGTAATCTGTCTTGGATCTAGTAGCAAGACGAAAAGATCTCCAGACTATATTATGGCAGTTATACATCTACCCCTTATCAAAGTTCGTATTGCGGCGAACTAAGAAGCGGATCTCCGCCTGATCGGAGCGACAAGTTTGAACCTCCGGTGATTTAGGCTGCGTTAAACGGTGAAAAAAAATTAGGCAAAGTACGCCGAGACTCCGGGACCAATGATAGGTCCGTATATGATCAATACTGTACTGAGATACCATGTTTTAGCGGGCGTTGGAACATTAATATACTATGGATACTTCCAAGATCACCTAAGTCTGAGTACAGTACATGATAGTCTGTAGTACGCCGTAATATTTTCTGAATCTCCCTAATGACCTTTCCTTTCCTGTTAGCGAGGGACCAGCAACACACCAAGAATCCCCGAGACCATGAACCAACGAGGCCATGCACCAATCAAGTCACGACCGAGTCCACTTTTTCTGGTCAAGACTTAAGGTTCAAACTGGATCCATCCACCACGAACCCCGATGATTGGTGATTTGGTAAAAAGCCCTGGTCCAATCCTCCTAATCCTGGGATGAGTGGGAGCCGTGAGACTGTAGGTCGGTTTGGAACATGAAGGTAGGTGGGACCCTGCGGTTTACACAAGGCAAATAAACTATTGAGAGCTCAAACAACGAAGTCCAGCGGTACTGGAGTCAGAAGCGTATGGATCGGCCCCCTGACGGCGATCATCACGCTTTTGAGCCCGAAGTTGGTTTCAATAATTCAAGAAAACAGTTTAGGCGTGGGCACTAAAGCAGACCACGGGAGATGAAACAACCTTCTGTGTTCTCTGGGCACTAGTGCCTTCTATTGCCTTTCTGATCCTTTCACCGTATATGCGATGGGGGGTTGTCCGTGCGTCCCTAAGCATGGGAAATATTGATAGATTTGCCTCCCATAAAGAAGAAAAAGTAGGCAAAAGCGAGAGAACTGCATACAAAATTATAAAATTATAGAAATCGGTGGAAACTAGAGACATGAACGCACCGAAGCATTACACATTTGTTTATGATTAGGAGGCAAAGTCCAGTAGCCCCTTTCGAAATCTTTGGTTGTCTCTGCCACTGCCACTGCCACTGCCACTGCCCACTGCCCACTGCCCACTACACCCCCCTCCCCTCTCTCGTTGTTCTCCATCTAAGCTCTTTCCGCTCCGAGCATTGGTTGTCCCCGTTTGCTGCTCCATTCTGTTCGGAGCATATTATTTCGCTTGATTTAATGGAAAATCATTCTGATTTCATATTTTTTACTTTTATATCTTATTATTCTCTTTCATATTTCCCCCCTTTATCATATTGGGCTGTGTCTTGTTCTCCCCCGCAAAAAAAATAAATCCCAAAAAACCGCAAACCTTCGTGATTACATAACCCACGATTTCCCCCTTCCCAAGGTTCCCGACTTTGATTCCAGTTCCCTTTCATCCCCCGAACGACTCGGGTTCTATTGCATCTTCCCGGTCCTCGATTCTTTGAAATCGCCTCATGTCGCCTTAATTTATTTGTTCGATATTGTGTGTCAGGAACTCGTCCCCGTAAGTGCCGCCCGTTTTTTTATGCCTCTTATCCGGCTCAATCGATCTTCGACACCCTTTTCCTGGCACAACGAGACTGTCTCTATGTGACACCTTCTATCCTATTTGCTTTTGTTCTTGTCTTGCTCGCATCGAAAGATTTCTGGCCATGGACAAGAATCCCTGTGGTCTTGGCGAGAGAGCGCGGTCGGATGGATTTGGTTTCCGATTTTCTATTTCTTGCTTCAAACCGCTGATCCAATCTTAGGGCACAATGGCTGGCGCGGACGAGACTCTCGCGGCCGCGACTGCCGTGCTACAGTCTTTGGCGAGAGAAGAATCCACCACCGGCTCCTCTTCGCCTCCCTTTGATTTTCAATTCCCATCTTCAAATGGCGCGAAAGCGTCCCATCTTCCCGGAGATCCCACCGCTGCAAAGGCCGCCTTCGAAACCGAGTTAGAGGCCTTGGTGCGCCGCGTGCATCACCTGGAATTCCAAGCTGTCAGTCATCACAAGTTCCCCGACGACCCCCAACAGGCTACTCTGTCTGTCCTCGGATCCAACGAGAAGAACCCTGATTTTCTGTGGACCTTTGGGCTCGATCGCTTGTCGTCCGGTCAAGGTTCTGACTCTTCTTATTGCCTTACACAGCAGCAAAATTCGAATCAACCCGATCGGAGACAACAAACCCCCTCGGGTCCCGAGGAACCACCCGCCGGAGATTTTGACGACGACGAAACTGATGAGGAGGATGAGACTGGATCCGGCACCCGTGTCGTTAGAGAAGAGGATATCAGTATCCTACGCAACCATGTTCAGAAACAAGCCGAGGAAATCAGCTACCAAAAGGATATAATCGCCCAGGTTCGTGACGAGTTACTCAAGCAGGAAGAGCACACCCGTCGTGCTCTCATCAAAGTCGAAAATGAGGACGTTGTTCTTTTGGAACGTGAGTTACGGAAACACCAACAAGCCAACGAGGCTTTTCAGAAAGCGCTACGAGAAATTGGAGGCATCATCACCCAGGTCGCCAACGGTGACCTCTCGATGAAGGTGCAGATTCACCCCTTGGAAATGGACCCGGAAATTGCTACATTCAAACGTACGATCAACACTATGATGGACCAACTGCAGGTATTTGGAAGTGAAGTGTCTCGAGTTGCCCGTGAGGTCGGAACCGAAGGAATACTTGGTGGACAAGCTCAAATCACTGGTGTGCATGGTATCTGGAAGGAACTTACTGAAAACGTGAACATTATGGCCAAGAACTTAACGGACCAGGTGCGAGAAATCGCAACTGTAACAACTGCTGTCGCCCACGGTGATCTTTCTCAGAAGATCGAGAGTCGTGCTCAAGGTGAAATTCTGGAACTGCAACAAACTATCAACACCATGGTGGATCAACTTCGAACATTTGCAACGGAAGTAACGCGTGTAGCCCGTGATGTCGGTACAGAAGGAGTACTCGGTGGTCAAGCTCAAATTGAAGGTGTTCAGGGAATGTGGAACGAACTCACGGTAAATGTCAACGCCATGGCCAACAATCTTACAACGCAAGTACGAGATATCGCGACCGTTACCAAGGCTGTCGCCAAGGGTGACTTGACGCAGAAGGTGCAAGCCAACTGTCGAGGAGAGATTGCGGAACTTAAAGATATTATCAATTCCATGGTGGACCAACTGCGACAATTTGCCCAAGAGGTCACGAAAATTGCGAAGGAGGTCGGTACAGATGGTGTTCTGGGAGGTCAAGCCACAGTCAATGATGTCGAAGGCACGTGGAAGGACTTGACAGAAAATGTGAACCGTATGGCCAACAATCTTACCACTCAAGTGCGTGAGATTGCGGATGTCACCACTGCTGTCGCCAAGGGTGACTTGACTAAGAAGGTTACGGCCAACGTACAAGGTGAGATCCTTGATCTCAAGAGCACGATTAACGGCATGGTGGATCGTTTGAATACCTTCGCTTTCGAGGTTAGCAAAGTCGCCCGTGAAGTCGGTACCGACGGAACCCTTGGTGGCCAAGCCAAGGTGGACAATGTGGAAGGAAAATGGAAAGATCTTACCGATAACGTCAACACCATGGCCCAGAATTTGACCTCTCAAGTGCGAAGTATCTCGGATGTCACTCAAGCTATCGCGAAGGGTGATTTGAGCAAGAAGATTGAAGTGCATGCACAAGGAGAGATTCTCACCCTCAAGGTGACCATCAATCACATGGTGGGTCGACTCGCTAAGTTCGCCACGGAACTCAAAAAGGTCGCTCGTGATGTCGGTGTCGATGGTAAAATGGGTGGTCAGGCCAACGTGGAGGGTATTGCAGGAACTTGGAAAGAAATTACCGAGGACGTCAATACTATGGCTGAAAATCTTACGTCTCAAGTGCGTGCATTTGGTGAAATCACAGATGCTGCCACGGACGGTGATTTCACGAAATTGATTACCGTCAATGCCTCTGGTGAGATGGACGAGCTGAAGCGCAAGATCAATAAGATGGTTTCCAACCTTAGAGACAGTATTCAGCGAAACACTGCAGCCAGGGAAGCTGCCGAGCTTGCCAATCGCACCAAATCCGAGTTCCTCGCCAATATGTCCCACGAGATTCGAACTCCTATGAACGGTATCATTGGTATGACACAACTTACGTTGGATACCGATGACCTAAAGCCTTACACACGTGAGATGTTGAACGTGGTGCATAACCTGGCCAACAGCTTGCTCACCATCATTGACGATATACTCGATATCTCAAAGATCGAAGCCAATCGGATGGTGATTGAGAGCATTCCTTTCACAGTGAGAGGCACCGTCTTCAATGCTCTCAAAACATTAGCTGTCAAAGCCAACGAGAAGTTCTTAAGCTTGACCTATCAAGTGGATAATACAGTACCGGACTACGTTATTGGTGATCCATTCCGTCTACGCCAGATCATACTTAACTTGGTTGGCAATGCTATTAAGTTCACTGAGCATGGAGAGGTCAAGCTCACCATTCGCAAATCAGACCGTGAGCAGTGTACGACCAACGAGTATGCCTTCGAATTCTCTGTGTCGGACACCGGTATCGGTATCGAAGAGGATAAGCTAGACTTGATCTTCGACACTTTCCAACAGGCAGATGGTTCTACTACTCGCCGCTTTGGTGGTACTGGTCTTGGTCTGTCTATTTCTAAGCGTCTGGTCAATCTGATGGGCGGTGATGTCTGGGTCACGTCCGAATACGGACACGGAAGTACTTTCCACTTCACTTGCGTCGTCAAGCTTGCCGACCAATCTATCAATGTCATTGCATCCCAACTCCTTCCTTACAGAAACCACCGAGTTCTATTTATCGACAAGGGTCAGAATGGTACTCAGGCCTCCAATGTCCTGAAGATGCTCAAGCAAATCGAGTTGGAGCCGTTGGTTGTTCGAAACGAAGAGCACGTTCCTCCACCAGAGATCCAAGACCCCTCTGGAAAGGAATCCGGTCATGCGTACGATGTAATCATTGTCGACTCCGTGGATACAGCCCGTATTCTGCGGACATTTGACGAGTTCAAATATATTCCGATCGTTCTGGTTTGTCCTTTGGTCTGCGTTAGCCTGAAGTCGGCCCTCGATCTCGGTATCAGCTCATATATGACTACACCATGCCAGCCTATTGACCTTGGTAATGGTATGCTGCCCGCACTGGAAGGCCGCTCTACACCAATCACTACCGATAATTCTCGATCCTTCGATATTCTTCTCGCTGAGGATAACGACGTGAATCAACAATTGGCAATGAAAATTCTTCAAAAGCATAACCATAACGTATTTGTTGTTGGCAACGGTCTGGAGGCCGTCGAAGCTGTCAAGAAGCGTCGCTACGACGTCATTTTGATGGACGTACAAATGCCGGTGATGGGTGGTTTTGAAGCTACGGGTAAGATACGTGAGTACGAACGTGACAGTGGACTTCAGCGTACTCCCATCATTGCGCTCACAGCCCACGCCATGTTGGGTGATCGTGAGAAATGTATTCAAGCTCAGATGGACGAGTATCTGTCAAAGCCGCTTAAACAAAACCAAATGATGCAAACTATCCTCAAATGTGCCACACTTGGTGGCTCACTGCTGGAGAAGAGCAAAGAATCTCGAATTTCAAGCAGTGGGGAAATGCATCCTATTCATTCCTCTGTCTCCCAGGACCAGAACCAGCAACAGCAACAACCGCAACGATCACAAAAGATGCAACCCTTACCTACACCTCCTCGACCTGGTTTCGAGACTCGGTCTATCACCACGTCCGGCTCTGTCGGTCGTGGAAATGTTGTCAGCCCTGTCGAGGACAAGGATGAAGAGATGATCGATGATCGGGTACGTTGAGCATGTATGTGTGAAAAGTTATAAATTCATCGACCAAACCGACTAATAATTTTCCTTTCTCTTCCAAACAGTCACTACTGCGATCAAATAGTACTTGAAGGCCGTTTGCATATCATGAACATTTTGTTTCCCAGCATGCAGATTCTTCTCGGATGTTTTCGATCTTGTCGTTGATACCCTGTCCATATGAGTCGTCAAGGTTTTCTTGATTGTTCTCGTGGTAGAAAGAAATTATTAACTCTTTTTCCCATTCTCTGTTCTACTCGCTCATACCCTTTGCTCTTCATTATCATATATTCCGACCTTCCTCTCACACCAACATACACATCCTCCCGCATTCGCTTCATTCCTTATCCTGGTGTCTGGCGCTTCTTTTTCACAATTTTTCATCTTTGATTTCCAAAGCTTGGGTCTACTCGGCACAGTCTGGTGGGTGACTAAAGGGGGAGTTTGTAAGAGAGGGAATGCTTCATTTCCATTCCCTCTTGGTCTTTCTATTGTTGCCATATTTATCATCCATTCTCTCGCTCTTTGCTTCCAGAAAGCCCTTGAAGCTTCTTCTGTTCTTATTTACTTCTATTTTTTTGTATTGTATTTAGTTGCTTCTTCCTTTCTGGTCGAACCACCTGCGGTGCAAGACACAGAGTGCCACAAGCTCCGGGGGTTATTCATGATGTCTCTTGGGTCGTCTTCTGGCTTTTGGCTCGGTCTTCGTTTCACGGACAGTTTAGATTTCTGTCCGTTTCATTTCTCAATGCAAGACTTTCTGCTCTGTGTTTATTACAAGTAAAAGTGTGAATAAAAGTTACATGCCTGCGACTTGGCGGCTCAACCCCCAGCCATCAATACCTAAGTAATTGAATCCATATCTTTGCTCCCATCTACAAGACTTATATGCCTTTGTATCTTTAGATGATAATAGATAAGTCATATTAACTACTGGTTTAACAAATTATAGTTCAAGAATCAAAAACAACCAGCAATCTTATTATCTATGCCTTTCTTTTCCCAAATTCCAGCAAGTGATATTACATTAGATCCCATATCTTCCCAAAATAAAGTCTTCAACAATTATGACAAAAAGGTTCCCAAATATTTCAAGACACCCAACTTAAACCAAAGAAATTAAGGAGAATAAGAGGAGAAATAGAAATAGAAAAACGAGAAGAGGAGAATAGAAGAGAGGAGAGGAGAGAAAAGAAAAGGAATGGACACAGTAGCCCGTACCTCGTATTAATTTATCCTCGATGTCTCATATGGAACTGAGGAAAGGCCCCAGACCCAGCCTCGGTTGTCGTAGTCGTCAAAAACCTCGTCACGTTAAGAGTACCCGTCGCATTCGAGAGAATACTGCTCGTGTTAGCGAACGGCGCTGTCATATTCATCGTCCCCAACATCTGCCGTCGCACTATACCGGGAGGAATTGCCGCTCGCGGGGTGACTGAGCTTCCTCCAGCCCCAGCACTACCACTAGCAGCTCTGCTAGCGCCAGCACCAGAGCCAGGAGTCGATCCAGGCACCGCAGTGGACGTGGGTAGGGTTTTCAGGGTACTTCCGCCTGCTGAGCCGGAGCCGGCTGGTGTGCTACTGCCGCTGCCGGGGATTAAAGGTGTCGAGACTCGGGTGCTGACTGAACTGGTAACGGTAATTGCGCCGGAGCTTACGACGGGTGTTGAGCTTGAGGGTTGCGCGCTAGCTGTGGACGATGAGACTTGAACGGAAGATGAGGGCTGGGCAGATGCTGTGCTTCCTCCTGCTCCGGCTCCACCTCCACCTCCTCCTACGGCGCTGGTGGTAGCTGCATTCCCGCCTCCAGCTCCAGATGTAGCAGCTCCGCCGCCGCCTTGGTTGGTACCACCTCCGGCTGTGGCGCTGGGGCAGCTGGTAACTGTTACTGTTGTGGCAGGGCAGGCGGCACATAGAGCGCTTGCAATGGGGCAGAGGCCAATGGTCGATGGAGCAGGTGTAACCACGACTGGTCCGATGGAAACAGCACAGGTAGCAGGTGGGGTTGTGGCAGGAGAAGAAGAAGAAGAAGAAGAAACAGAGGATCCTCCACCGCCGCTGGGAGAGCCACCACCACCACCGGGACTGCCTCCTCCACCAGGGCTTCCGCCGCCAGAGCCAGGGGAGCCGCCGCCAGGAGAGCCGCCACCGGGGGAACCTCCACCAGGGGAACCTCCGCCAGAACCAGGACTACCTCCTCCGGGGCTACCTCCGCCAGGAGAGCCACCGCCAGTGCCTCCGCCGGGGGAACCCCCTCCAGAAGAGCCACCACCAGGACTACCACCTCCTGATTCACTACCGCCGCCGCCGCCAGTAGAGGAGCCACCAGAAGGTTGGGAGCTTTGGCAAGGACTACCAGTAGCACCAAGGTTTCGCTCCTCAATATTTCGCACCTCCAATTGATTCAAGTCATCGGGATTGATAAGCTCATCGGCACCAACAGGAACACTCTGCAAGAACAGCCAAGAAGCGGCCAGAAAGACCAAGCACTTCTTCGCATGCATCATTGAAGCAAAGAAACCCAGCAGATAATAGAAGAACCTGTCACTTGAAGCCTCGAGAAATTGATTGAAGCGAGATAATGAATATAGAGCGAAGCCGATTGGATTGCGGATACGTAGCAGGAGAAACTTCAACGTCTTTCACGACTTTGAGCACAGTTTCGAGCACTGGTCGAGCTCGAAAAGAGGATATAGGCCCACGGGAGGTACTTTATCAACACGAAGCAAGAAACAGGAAAGAACAGCCTCCGATTACCAGAAACGCGCAGATCGAAGGGGAATCTTGTATCGACTTCGAAAGAGCAAGGGGAAAAGGAACAAAAATGACGGAAAGCACATAGGCCAGAACGCTCGAATATGTACCATGTAGAGAAGAGGGTGATGTCTTCGACAAATGATGGAGACTCGATGTCATCGAAGGTCCCGATTGGGAGTCGGAACTTGTATACATTCAATTGAGTTAGGGTGTTAATTAAGTTTGAAGCTTTGTTCAGCCCTAATCTTTGCTTTTTCTGGTTCCGTGGTGCCCGTAAGCTCCAAACCGCCCTATTGGAAATTATCCCATGCTCTGATCCATGGATGGGGTATCTCAGGCACCATCATCGTGACTGGTTGGTTACATAGATTCTATGCACCTGAGGATATTTGTTCCTGTCGGAGAAGATATGCGAGGGGTTTGTTGTTTGGTCAGCACCCGGTGAATAGTGAGTTAGATGTAGTTGCGAGGTCGATGAATTTATTGTTTAAGGGTGTCTGCAAACGTTGATGTGTCGGTTATTATTCAAGTATGACATATGAGGCCCGTGAAGTTGAGCTCTCTCCGAATCGGACTCTGGCCCCGACTTTAGAGATTCGGTGATGCAGCCGTCCTAGCTAATCAGTGATGGACGAAAAATCGATGATTTTGTGTTTAGGTTTTTTTTGGGAATGCGAGTGGACATCTTAGTAAACTTTAACTCGACATTAAAGATATTCTAGGTATATGGGCTTTAGGGATTTATTGCAATGCATGCGAACAGTTCAGTTGCCCGTGTCGTCGCTGTCGTCGCTGTCGTGAAGCTGTGACAGCTCAAGCTTCGAAAAGAAAAATTTGAACGCTCAATTAGACGATGGTTAGAATGCAAGATGAATTTTTTCGCTCATTGGGCAGTTTTATTCTGCTGCCATCAGGTCGTGTTGAGATCATTGGAGAAAGAGTGTGGTGCTGTTCCTGAATATCAAGAGTCTAGTAAATTGCTAACGGCTTGCGCCACCCGACTTGAATGACTTTGACAGCCGTGCAGCATACCAAACCTAGAGCATAACATGCGATCGTGAATGTAATAAGGCCCCACCATTCTCCATTACATCTCACTAAAATTTCACCTGCAATTGGTATACCGGTTAAGGTACTGGTGATAGAAGATGTCAGTCCGATGTGTAAATTACATCACCAAGTCATGCAACGAGCTCTGCAAAAGGAAAGAAATGACTCACCCAAAACTGACAATGGTATAGCATGTTGCATAGTACCTCCCGTAGTTCTCCGTTTTGCAAAGCTGGTCAATATTAGCTGAATTTCATTTTCTGATAATATTGGTCGGGATGAAATCATAGGAGGGAACTCATACCTGGCCGACACAAACGGGTGTCAAGCTAATGTTGCTGCCAGAAGCAAATCCAAAGAATAGAGAGTATATGACAAGCAGAGCTAAACTTTTACCCGCTGGTAGCCAAAAGCATACATTGCAAAGCAAGCACATGGCAACAGTCACGATCAAGGCATTAAATCTTCCCAAGTAGTCGGCAAAGAAACCCGGCAAAAATCGTCCAAAGAATGAGCCGACGTTCAAGATTGCCAGAATCTGGTACGAGAAGCTCGTGGAAAACCCCTTGTCCAGTGCATAAGTTGAGATGTAGCTGATTGGGACAAAAAGACCCCACTCAATGAAGAAGACGCTTGCGGTGGTCAATGCGAACCGGGAATCGCGGAAGATGCGGAAATCTGGTAGAATATTTTCCTTGGAGAACGGCTTTTGAGGGAGACGTGATTTGATCAAGAGGCTTGCTAATGAAAAGGTGATGAGGCAGATCAGGGCGATAACTCTAGTTGCCCAGGCCCATCCTATTCTAGGGAATAGAGCCTCGAGAATGAGTGGGAATGCAATACCTCCAATCGAGCCACCGGTAGCTGCGATTCCTGTTGCAAGACCGCGTCTATAACTGAATGTTAGCAGGGAATTTCGATGCGTAGCTAGCCATTATGGAATTCTAACCTTTCGTAGAAAAAGTGTCCGATGGCAGATATAGCTGGTGTGAAAATAAGAGAAGCTCCTACGCCTCCAAGGACGCCAATTACCAACATAAAGTGCCAGTACTTGGTACAAAATCCAAGAAGAATGATGAAAGCCATTTCACATATCGAGCCGGCGAGAACCAGCATCCGCGGGCCGCGAGCATCGAAGATGGGACCGATTTGAACACCACAGAAAAAGACTAAAAAGGCATACATGCCAAAGATCCAGCCAATATCTCCGGAACTATAATCTTTGAGCTGGTGGCTCGAAATATAGGCCTGGAAAGTACCGATAGTGTTGACAAGTCCGAGGGATCCAAAAAGACCGAGAAAACTTCCTAATACAACGAGCCATGCCTCTTTTCCACCTTCTGGGTAAACGTTCCCCTCTGCATCAGTTGTCACTCGACTGACTGGATCTCTGTGAACAGACCGCTGGGAGGGGGCCACAGTTGAGGCCATTTGATACAATACATCACTCTGGGCGGGATGGTCATGTGCTGTTGGTTGATCGGGCGATTCCGATTTTCCCACCGCGTGGACTTGCTGTTCAGAGTTGGTTACATGGCTGGCAGACTTTTCTATCTCTGTTGTGACAGCGTGTGTTTCATCTGTGTTCGCATTCTGATGATGGGAATCGACACTCAGGTCAAGGTCAACAACTGCATTAGACATTCTAAACAAAATGTCGCACCGTTATGTATTCCTCTGCACGGTATTTTTCTCCTCTTCCGGCTTTCTATGGGAATTTTTCGGTTGTTGTAATTAATATTCCGAGTCAACAGCGAGGTGATGAAGTAAGTTGCGGGTTTGATTCAAGAAAAAGCTGGGGTGAGGGGGCGTATTAGGAATCGAAAAAATTGGGTCATCAAAGCCAAGAAGGCTACAAACTGTTCATGGTGCGTCCATGGCCCCGATTGGCCCCTGTGAGGGTCTGGAGGGTCTTTAGGACGCTAAAGAAAAAATTTCATTGGATCCGGCGGTTGGTTGCCGATAGTGGGGACCAAGGTACCTCTATAGCTTTCGCTTCTCAATATGGAAAAACATCTATGAATTCTGAACCATCGGTAGATGTGCATAGGAAATGATTTGACCTTAGACAAATTTTGAGTAATATGAATAATACCCCACTCCACAAAACAGCCGATAGGGACTCTGGAGATACCCAATACATGCAGATGCAGCATGCGGTGGGGTTGCTTGATCTCGCCCGCGGAGGACATGCCCCACCCGATGCCCCGTTACATTCGGTGTGGAAGAGCCTGAGTGTCGGTGCCCTTTGTTCACCTAAACTCTGTATAGTGTTTGGCTTTCCTGCCGGTAAACGGTGATCATCGTATAGATAGGCCAAATGGCTACCAATTCAAGTCTACTATACATAGATTTTAGGCTTCCAAGGTTCAACTGTGCCAACCTCGGAGAATATAATAATACGCAAATGTATCTGCAGGATGAAACTCAAATTTTGCTCGGAGATATATTAGTATCATCCTGATCAAAGTTGGAATGTGTCCGAGTCGGTCTATATTGGCATGAAATACTATAAAGAGACGTCTACAGTCATTAGAATTTAAATTTTTTCCAACTAGAATGCGGCACAGCATACTAATTGCAGGGAAGCTAGAAGAACAATTTTTGCAGAGGGTTTGCCTGATCGCTCGTTGTAGCGTTTTTAAATACATTCAGAAAGATGGATGGGGCGAAGACACTGACAGGGAACAAAACTCTTTCCCTTATATAACCAAAGATTGAGCCGCCATATATCAATTGGGCTTGTGGTTTAGTGGTATAATACTCCCTTAGCATGGGAGTGGTCCGGGGTTCGATTCCCCGCGAGTCCATCTTTTTGCTTGTCCACATTAATCTCATTAATCGTCGTACGACATGTCTTTTTTTTGTATAGTAGATAGACAAACTATGATTATCTACGCCAGGATTCCCGGACGGCATTTCCACGGGTCTTACCACCACCTGCCAATGTTACTGCAGGATGACGTTCTTCATGAGCCATTAATTTATGCTATGTATCGACAGGTAGGAAGTACAGTACTAGTTAGTGATGCTGTAGGTAAGCCGACCTTTCCCAAAATTGATCAGGCCTTACTGGTGTCAGAAGCGAATTACTAGATATAGTCGCAGAGGCATCTGCAATAATACCTATTATTGGCAATGAAGAGACGCCAAACCCGTCATTAAAAAAAGCTTAACACTCCAGGATTTACGTTGAATTTTGGTAAAATCGCTCCATGCATTCTTTGATAAGCTAGCAATAATCTGTTTCTCAAACACATCGGCTACATTATTAGGAGCAACGAAATATCCCGCTAATGCCGTACCTATCAGTGCATGATGAACTCAGTCGGCTACGAGCTCACAATCAACTGTAGCCGACAGCTTTCCAAGGGTGGGAGATTGAACGTCTGACTACTGAACCGCGCACGGAGTACACCCAGCCGCGTGGATTATTTCGTCTCTAGTATATTGCATCGTCCGAAAGCCAGCTTGATAGCTTGATGTTAGCAGCGATTTTCTTCGCGCCACCCGCCACCACATTTTAGGCGAGCGGGAAATCAAAATGCGACGCAGAAGAAATTACGTTGGTTGGAGTGAGGGGAAGGCGATAATCCAATCTTGTCAGGCGAACTCCACTTCTTCCGCCATACGAGCTTCATCTAAGAACGTAGATAAGCCCATATCGCCGGAGTTCCGCCGCTGTCCCGATAAAACCTAGTCAACGTCTAGCTTGTGCCTGAGCAAACATGACGCAATCAATTTATCTCGGAACATGAGAAGACCTTATCCAAGCTCCCTTAAGCACGAGAAACAGCTATTCGGCTAATTCGGACGTGCTGAACAATGAGAAGCCTGAAAAGAGTAAAGAGATGGGATGATCATGCACGGTGAAGTAGTCGGGAGATTTACAGTCTGGTTTCCGTTTCCGGGAATGGTGCACTTTTCGACCCCGCCTACAAAGTGGTACATTTGGCTGATACTGGCCGCTCAGTGATATCAGCGGAGGAACCGATGTGGAGTTGCAGGAAGAAGCATTGGTTAGCCAGGTGCTTGACCAACCAGGGGTTTCTTCCGAATTGCCGCAATGTCCATCAGCCCCCGAAATTGAGTACTTATAATCGAGCATGCTCTCCCACATGCAACGATTGACTGTCCCGGCCTTTCTTTCTTATTCATCCTTTAATTTCCACCCGAGGCCCTTAGTCCAGGATGCAGATTAAACCATTCTTGACGTCGGCGCTCCTAGCCCTTTCACTGGGTGCGGATACTGTAGCCGCATCCAAGCATGGTCGCTTCGGACAGCTTTCTCGTGCGCCAATGGAGAAGGCCAAGAGGGCCTTACAGTCGGCGAAGGATCATGTAGTAAGGACTACGACCAAGTATCGCTTCTTGAGCAGCAAGTCAAAACGTGAGTGGAATACATGGATCTCGTTTCACCTTTTCACAAATTGACTGAGTTCTCTTAGCTTATAAGGTCAATCATTTGCCCGATGTGCATTTCGATATTGGTGAGATGTACTCGGGGCTAGTGCCAATTGAAAAGAATGATACTTCACGATCGCTCTTTTTCGTGTTTCAACCAACTATTGGTGAGCCAGTGGATGAGATTGTGATCTGGCTCAATGGCGGCCCGGGCTGTTCTTCCATGGAAGGATTTCTTCAAGAAAATGGAAGATTCACGTGGCAACCGGGAACCTTTCTCCCTGTTGAGAACGAATACTCTTGGGTGAACCTGACCAATGTGTTGTGGTAAGCACTTGCAATATCATTGTAATTTCCTAAGAAATGCGGAGTTTAACTTTCTTCCTAGGGTTGACCAACCCGTTGGGACTGGATTCTCTATTGGCAACCCCACAGCAGACTCAGAGGAAGAGATTGCCCAAGACTTTGTCAAATTTTTCAAAAACTGGCAGGAAATCTTTGGAATCAAGAACTACAAGATTTACGTGACAGGTGAAAGTTATGCAGGACGCTATGTTCCATACATTTCAGCGGCTATCTTGGACGAGCAGAATAAGGAGAACTATGATTTGCATGGTGAGTGAGAAGATCTTAACTATTCAACGACTCTAAAGGCATTTCTAATTTATCCTAGGTGCACTTATGTACGATCCTTGCATTGGTCAATTCGACTGGGTTCAGGAGGAAGCCCCAGCTGTACCACTTGTACAAGCGAATGCAAACTTATTCAACTTCAATGAGACATTCATGGCCGAGCTCGAAAGACTTCACAAGAAATGTGGATACGAAGACTTCATCGACAAATATTTGACCTTCCCACCACCCGAGCATCAGCCACCCAAGTTCTTTAACTACACAACCGACGCTGAATGTGATGTTTTCGACCTGATTTACAATGAGGCATTCAGCACAAATCCTTGCTTCGACTTGTATGAGATCCCTACTATGTGTCCTCTGCTGTGGGATGTGTTGGCTTTCCCCGGTTCCCTCGGCTATCTTCCCGACGGAGCAACCGTGTATTTTGATCGGGCAGATGTCAAGCGGGCACTACACGCACCCAACATTACCTGGTCTGAGTGCTCAGATGGACCTGTCTTCACTGGTGGTGATGCAGGACCTCAGCAAGAAGGAGATATCTCTGCGAACCCGATTGAGAAAGTACTTCCTCAGGTCATCGAAGCAACGAACCGTGTCCTTATTGGTAATGGTGACTATGATATGGTCATCATAACTAATGGCACTCTTCTTTCTATTCAGAATATGACTTGGAATGGTCATCTTGGATTCCAGAAGAAGCCCGAGAAGCCCATCGTTATCGATCTTCCTGATCTTCAGTACCAGAGCGTCTTTGCTGAAAATGGAATGACTGGTCTGGATGGACCCCAGGGTGTCATGGGTATCCAACACTTCGAGCGTGGCTTAATGTGGGTTGAGACCTACCAAGCCGGGCACATGGAGCCTCAATACCAACCGCGTAGTTCTTACAGACATCTTTCGTATCTTTTGAACAGAACACAAGAGATCTGATCGAGGAAGTGATTCGAAGCCGCATTAGTATGATAGTATCATAGAAAGGGACGGTGGTTCAAATGTTGACGTGTACTGTCGCAGTCAGACCTGAAGATGTGGTATCAAGCTATTTATTAGTTGATAACCATTTGCCCATGTGAATATGCATTTTCGAACTCATGTGCATACTTGAAGCTTAAATCCAATAAAACCCTAGACCTGTATTGAGGGGCGTTAACCACTTCGACTATATTAACCCACAAGTTGAATCTTGCCGAAACTATGATGCTCAAGACCTAAAGACATGAGACGTAAAGACCAGGTCTAAGGACTGCTATGTATCCCGTTTGTGCAGTAAAGCTCAAAATCGGGTCGGTAGTAACATTAAAACGCTCATTGGCAATTTTCTGGATAGTGTCCCCAGGAAGACTTGTGTAAACATGAGGCCCGCCGTAGATGCAATCCGCTGTAGCATTGGCATTGTTTGTACTGAAGCAGGAGTAGTCGTTTGGGAAGGTTGCCCTTGCAGGAATGCGTAGCGTTTCATTCGTGTACAGGAAGTTTGGATCAGAAAGCACATTGATCCGAGCTAGGTCACAGGCGCCCACATTGTACTTCGCTGCAATAGTATGGGTTGTGTCGAACTTTTTCCTTTGAGAATGTATGTATCTGTTAATGAATGACTTCGCCTTCCACTACTTATGCTACATCGATTGTTATAAGTTGTCAAAGCGCTCGGTGAAGTATCTTTGTATAGTATCCGTCTACCCCATAGAGCCCTTTCCAATATTAAAGCATATTGTAATTACTTGGTCTCAGATAGTTCACTACAGTTTCTGTTTTAAGGGTTGTTTTAGTGAAAGCTGCCAATAACAGGAATTTCAATTCTAAGTCACGATGGTATCTTGCACATATACACGTTCAGCAGGAGGCGATCTCGCTCAACCATGCAAAACAAACCAAAAAAGTAACAATAATAATATACTCGGAGCTGGTTAGGCCCTCATTACAAGTGGCGCCAGGCGCAGTGTGCTCATTTCTTTGAGCTTGACCAGCCCGATAGAAAGGTATCACTTGTGTATATACCTCGGCTTTATCTTCACACTGAATAGATTGGTGTTGATGACGACGACCTTGGGCTAGAGAAATTGGAAATTCAATCTTCCGTGTTTTTTTTTTCCCGTTGCTTCTCTTTCTATCTCTATAGAGTTTGCTTGCCACGTGTTTCAATGGGGAAGCAAGCCATAGCCACAAAACCAGCGAGCATCAGAGCACCCGAAGCATAGATCGGAGCATTCGCGTCAGATGTACTGGCGAAAATAGCAACCAATGGAGCACAAAGACCGGCAATACGGTTCAAACAACTTGAAATGCCAGATCCGGTTCCGCGGTTGGGAGCGGGGAACACCTCAGGAGTGTAAGCGTAGAGAACACCGTACATAATATTCTGGAAGAAAGCCTCGAGACAAGTGCAAACGAGTTGAACATCCGAGGTCTTTGCGGCAGTGAAGCAGAACAGCAAAATTCCAGTGATGAGGGTTGAAATGGCCATAGTTCCCTTACGACCAATGTACTTCATCTCAACTGTGTAGCAGGCAAGAATGGAGCCAGGACATCCCACAACTGAAGTGATGGCGTAGTTACGGTAGGTGATGTATTCGGAATTTGTTTGACCACCAACCTGAGAGAGGTATTGTGGCAGGAAAGCGTTGAAAAGAGGGTATCCCATTCCGATGGTGGTCCAGCAGAACCAGAGGAGAGCGGTGGTGATACCCAGACGCTTGCTGGAGAATAGAGGTGCAATGCGCTCCATAGAAAACTTGGAGAAGAAACGCTTGACAATGTCGCCTACGGCAAGCTTTTCGGCTTCCTTGGTTTCAGCAATGCCACCGATTTCGTTAAGAATCTCAGTTGTTAACCAGGTCTTGGTGTTGTTCTCATAAGCAATGCCATGGACGGAGGCTACAGCTTCGTCTTGGCGACCGCGAGAAAGTAGGAACTTGGGTGACTCGTATAGGTGGAAAAAGAAGAAACGAGCAATCCACATGCACATGGTGATTGCGCCAAGGGTCAAAATCAGGTAGCGCCAGCCCATATTGTTTTCCTTGGTACAGCCAACTGCGCTAGAGCAACTGTAGGGTGGGATGAAGGCCCAAGCGAGCAAACTGGAGATGAGCTGTCCAATAGGCCACCAGACACTTAGCATTGTCAACAGGTTGCCAGAAGCACAAGGTAAAAATTCCAAGAAGAGAGCGCCATCAACCGGCAGGTTTCCACCGACACCGAGACCGAGACAGGCGTACAGAGCAGAGGTGCCGATCCACGTAGGCCCACCACCTGCTGCGAGACCGAATACACCGGCAAGGAAAAGGGTTGTGTTGAAAGCCAGACGACGGCCGACAATATCAGAAATAACACCCCAGAATGAAGCACCGATACACAGACCCAGGAATAGGGCACAGGTGCTGAAGCGCACCCATGACGAATCGATGTTAAACTCGTAAGAAATTGGTGTCAAAGTAAGGGCAATACCCTATGGTAATTCATTGTTAGCTTTGATCACAATAATGGCTAAATGGTTGCCTGCTCGTGTATCATCGTGGTGGGTTCTCACCTGAAGCCAAAGGCTGCATAGAAAGTCAGTCAACAATAGTCAATTAGATTCTAAGAAGTGGAATGGAGCTTACTTGTCGGCTAGCCAGCCAAATCCGCACAAGAAAAACAGCTTTTTCTGGTATTTTCCCATGCCAATGTCCTGCATCGCACGGTTGATCACCTTAGCTTTCCCTAAAGAAGTGGAGAAGATTAGATCTAAAGCCCAATATTCAAATCGAGAAAGACATTATTGTAACACTCCGAGCCGAAGAGCATCCACTTACGGTCATAAATAGAGTCAAGAGAAGATGTGGACGATTCGTTTTCAATTTCAGCCCGCAGCATTTCTATCGTTAGATGGGACGTCTCGTGCAGGGAACCGGCTGATCCATTCTCCGATGAAGAGGCACGCTCCAAGGATTTGTTAGCATCCGGGCTGGCATTGGGATCTTCCTTTTTCTCGACGGGCTGGGCTCGGTTTGGGTAAGCCGGGGCTTCGGATAGAGGGATCACGACGCCTGGGAAATTCTGGCGATCCTTCTTGAACGGGTTGAATTTTTCGAACCCCATGGTGGCTATACGGAGAGGATGATTTGAGGCGCTTGAGGGAAACTGTAATTTTTCCTAAACAAAGTCAAGGACTGGTTCGTCGGGGGTTCGTTAAATCGCCTGCGGAATTGTCGCTATCTGCTGAATGGTCTATAGTCTGTTCTAGATACCGGGTGACAGGTCGTTTGTTGGGGTAAGACTACAAAAGTGGTGCAATCGAGAACAATTTTGCGCAAGGGTTAGATCGTTGGCGTTGTGCTTGCTGGGAGAAATGAATTCGGATCGTGAGCGTAATACGTTGCAATCACTTGTCGAAAAAGTGGAGGTCGTTGCTACTGAGGAGCAAAGTCGTGTGTGAAGAGTATGTGACGTGCTTGGTTCCGTTGATTTGAAACACTTTCTTTTTTTCTTTCTTTCTTGTCTTTTGTCTTTCTCATAGAAGAAGGGAACAGGTAAAATGGGTTGAGATACTATAGTAGATAGTATGTCTCGAGACCCTGAAGGTGGGGAGGAATAGACGGGGAATGGGAAAGAAATGGGTACCATGCGATACTACTCCATACTTATACCTGGATCCATTCTGGATTCCTCTTCCCCCCCCATTTTCACATCTTTGCTTTTTTCCCTTTTTTCCTTTTTTTTTCTCTTCGCTTTTTCCACCTAAATTACAGCCCCGGGTTTATGCGAGTAGGCCGAATCCATGGAAACCGGATTGGTCACTCTAAAAGTGGAGCGTGTTCCTCTTCCACGAATCGGGTATAGCGGTCCAATGCTAGTGTCGCCCCCATCCAAATGTTGGCATCATTATGGTAAGGATTCACGCAGGTAATGGGGTCCCAAGGCCATCCAGGTATCCGTCTATACTGTGCTTCGTATAGATTACAGCTTCCTCATTAATGCCGGAGCCGCCGCACTCAGCCTAGTGTGATATCAGGAGACCCTGGCTCAATGAGGGCCGCCGCATTCGGCTATGAGTTTGCACAAACTCCATTATTTGTTCCCTGAGGCTCGGTCCGCACCAGTCAAGGGATTCAATGGATGTTCTATGTAATACATATACATGATGTATGTACAGCCGTTCAATTGACAGGTCCACGATTGAACGTGGAGTATGGGGATACGGGAAAGACCCTCCCTTGGCTCTCAACACCACACTCGAAGCGCTCAGATACATATGGAAAATATTCTTGCGTGAAGGCCAAAGGCACATGTGCACAGGAACCCTAATCTTCGGCACCGACGTCATCCCATATCTTGTTTCGCTGGTTTGACCGTGGCCCTGGTGCTTTTCTTCTTTGCTTTTTCTCCTTGCGACCCCGGATTCAGAACGATCGACGGAGGGCCCTTCCCTCTGTAATCGCCCCGAATCTTGTCTTACAGGATGATCCTCACCACCCAAGCAGACCTTTCTAACAAGACAGAGATCAGAAAATCTTTGATATCATCCCCAATGTCACTCATAACCCTCCTTGGCGTGGGCGCCTCATTCCGCATTCAGCTCAGAAATTTCATCCATGGACTTAATCAATTAGCAAATCAGAGCTTACATGATATTACAATACCGTACTGCTGTTACATTCACGGGGCTCCACACACGGAGTACTCCGTACCAAAAATCTAGCCTTGGAATCAGTACTGTACGAGTTCGGGACTATACCGCGTGGCAACGACTTGGCAATGTCGCCTGCCTTGCTCTCCTTGTTCGTAACGTAGGGGTCTATCTACAAAAAAAGAAGCAATTCCACCGCTGAATTTACGCCAGCTGAATGATGGATATTCGTATATAAGATAAGGCAAAGTTTTCACGCCCTAGATATGCACTAGTCTTTATCGAAACGCGATTTAAACATTACAACCCTGCTCCTTGGCGCGGCCTGAGCTCAAGCTGAAAATCGAAATTCTCGTCCAATCACTTCCTAATATTATTTTTTTAGCGAGAAGGCCGAAAGAATTAATTGTGCGATATGGACGGAAATTATATTGCTGTGTTTCGATTTACGAGTTTGTGAATTTTCTTCGTCTAGGAGACTTTGGTATTTCATGGCGTGCTTCAATCGAGAGTCATGGAACTCCACAACTAGAAGTATATGGTCATATTTTCGTGGCTAGAGTTTTAAAATGCGCTGAGGGGGCCGTTTGAAATTAGAATTTCGTGACTCCGATCAGCCACCACAGGGCCTGATTATCGAGTCAGTAAGGGAATTAGAATATTAACACAAGCCATCACTTTGCGCGTTATACGTGTATTCAAGGGCTATGGAGTATGTACCGGCAGGCTGTAATAAAGCCCCTTGGCTGAACAAACTTCAGCCACCCGCTGAGCTGCCTAGTTAGTCTTAGGCCGGAAGACATTAGCCGAGAGAGATAAACAAGAAGCGAGCAAAAGAAGAAGCAGAAATCAGGACTCACTGTATGTTATGTATACTTTGATCTTTGTTTCGCTGGTTGGATCTCTTCAATCGCAATATCCACAATTATACATAATTAACATACTGGAGTGGAGTGAGACCGGTTAATAATCGTGGGTTTATTAACCTGCAATGAACATGATCCTGCAGTATTGAAGCCCGAGTTCATCACATGACCTTCAACGTTTTCATGCATTTTCAGGGTGAATGGCCCCCAACCCCATGTTACGAACTATAATCAAAGGTCGTGCTTTGATATTCCTTAAATGGCCCCAAGGTTATCTTAACCCTGGACAGCTATAAGACATCGCCCCCAAATAGAGAGAAGAACCGTTTCAAAGCTCCATACATAAACGAACTCTCTTCAAACTTCTATGTAATTTAGTGCATCCTTCCATGATCGACATGTAAGCGAGGCACTTCCAAGGTTCGTATCAAAAAGCCCCTATTACATCAACATAGCGCCCCATTAAGTTACCTGTGATTCTTCGTCATATGATAGGGATTACGGAGTAACTCGAGGTGACAGCGAAAAGGCCACGGTTCTGCGTGGTCTTTTGAGGGATAATCGTGGCCATTCCACCTACCCCTCAAATCGGAACAACAGTAGCCAAAATAGGTTTAGCGGAATTGCAATATTACAGGAGGAAATACTATGACCCCCTCTGGCATGTAATTGAATAAAAAAAAGATAAAAGGCAGTCGAGAGTCCTCATGGTTTCTAATAATATTGAGACCAGTAAAATACGTACCAGGCAGTAACCGTACCTTCGCGTATTTCTTGACCGCCCGCGTTCTAGTGCGCCCTAGCGAAATGCAATCCCCAGCGAAATGTAATATTGACTAATCCGGTATCTTTTATATGGCTTTTATATATAAAAGATACATCGCTAAAAAAACTATAATTTTAGCTATATCCTAATATATATTAATGTTTTTTATAACTTATATCTCTTTCAAATCTTTTATTTATAATGACTATATATCTAGCTTAAATTAACTTTTCAAAATTTTGTGAAGGGCTAAAGCAGAATTTATGTTCAATTGAGCTAGGCCACGTACTGTGTATAAAAAGCTTAAAGAGAGAAATACCAAGTAGGTGTTCTACGTGTTAGGTTGTTATGGTCACGTGTGCCACATGACCTTATACCGGGCATTGGCCCGTGACAGTATCCCCCCTTTAGGGTGGTCCTCCTTGTGCGTGTTGTAGTCGTATTCGGTCGTCTTCGGGCCTGTAATAGAGTCGAAACGGGGCCGAATCGTCTTTCAAAGGCATCCAATACAGAGCAATCTCGAACGTCACCGAGGCTCTGCCAGGTCTATTCCGCCCAACCTGTCCATTTCACTAGGGCTTCATCACGGTATCCTCGACCGACTTTCTTACATCTTACGTTTATTATCTCTTCCACTTCATACTCAAGTTCCCCATTAACCAGCATCAGTAAAGGATGTGAATCGTCCACGATCTATGATAGAAACAGGTCTGAAGCGACAGGTCTAACCAGCTCCACGTGGAATACTAGATAGACACCGGTGGGCACCTCTAATCGTACTGTATGAGGTGTGGGGACGTCTAAAACTCGATATTAGACATATAGCCAATCCAGCTTCTTTGATTGTCGTTATATACATATATTCCGTAAATTTAGCCATACCCAGTCGTCTTTCTTATAGACTAATGCAGCCTGTCGTCGCTTATTCGATTGCTCTTCCTGTAGAGCTTGTACAGAAGCAATTACAGCTTAGGCCCAATCAGTAGCTTCTCGTAGTCGATTCACGAATATTTCGCCCGCGATTCCCGGTCGTATACAGGTTTCGCAGGGTTCCTCTATCTCTTCCACCTTAATGGGGTCGACATAGTAACCATATATAAAGAAGAAGGGGGATAGTCCTGTTACACTAGCGTTGCGGTTATTAATCGCTATGGCGACGATAGGGAGTAGTGTACCCCAATTACTCTACATATAGGTTATGAATACACGTAAGATTCGTTCAACTTCTTGGTTCGCGCGCTCCGTAACACCATCGGATTGTGGATGGAAAGCGGTCGATAGTCAACATTGAATCGACAGCTTCTCACATACTATTCGCCAGAATACACCCACAAATTGGGACCCACGGTCACTTATAACCGCTCATGGTAGCCCATGGTGCATATAAAAGTAGGTAAAGAATACATCCACTACTCTCTCAGCAATTATCTCTACCATACTTATAAGAATCACACTCTTTGTAAGCCAGTCCGTGATTACCATCAAATTCATTACACCTATATGTGCTGTTGGGGGTAGTTCCACAATAAAATCTATGGACAATTCCGCCCATATTCACTACGGAATCGGTAGCGGTTTCAGTAGCCCATACTTCATATCGCGCCATACAATACTACAGCCGCAAACTGTACAGTTTCGTAAGAAACATCATACATCTCTCGCTGCTCCTGGCCAGAAGAATCTCCATAATAGTATCGCGTAGGTAGCGTCTCAACCAGGGTATACTATAACATAAAAGTCGTGGATCTTCTGTATAATCCCTGTGCATAGCGCCTCATTATCTAGGATCCATATCCGCTACCTAAAGCAGAGTAGCCCTCGTTCGTCCAGATAGCACTCTAATAAGCTCGTTTTTATGTTCGCTTCGGCGGCGATTCGCCAATCTCCCTTTTCCAAGGCTTCACATATCTTCTGATACTCTAGATCAGTAGATCTCACATTCTTCCATTCTTATTATAGCGTAGACTCCTCGAATAGGGGTATTTCCTTCTCAAAGTCAATTCCCTCTACCACTAGTAGATCGGGTCGTCCCGTCTTAATCTACACCTTTTTCAGTAGGGTTCGGAACCGATTCGATAGCCTTTCGTCCGTGATATACTGTGGGGTGTCTTGGCTTCACCGTAAAAGTGCGTCAGGTCTCGCAGCAAGCTTCCCAAGGCGATATTTTAGTTCATAGTTAAACTCTGTAAGGATATCCACCCATCTTATTTGTTGTTTGTTTAGATGTTGTGCTTTACCAAAGTATCGCAGGTTTTTATGGTCCGTTACGATAGTGAATCGGGGCACCATCTTTAACTCTGGTCTCCACTCTCGGAGGACACATATAATCGCTAGCAGCTCTTTGTCATAAATCTCGTAATTTGACTCTGCTGGCGATAGTTTCTGGGAGAGGTAAGCGCACAGACGTAGCTGCTCGTCTGGCCCATATTGTGATAAGACAGCTCCTGTGGCCCATCCTGATACGTCTGCCTCGATAACAATTTCCTTATCCTCTTCGAAATGTACTAGAATCGGGGCGTTGATGAAGAGGCTCTTCAATTCTTCAAATACTTATTAGCAGTCGTTATCCCACGTGAATTAGGCATCTTTTCTCGTCAATTTCGTTAGAGGCACTGAGAGGTCAGCGAATCGGGATATAAACGGGCGGTAAAAATTAGCGAATCCAAGGAAGCTCCATATATCTCGTACTGATTTCGATACTTCCCATTCTCGGATAGCTGTAACCTTCTTTAGATCGACATAGATTCCCTTGCCCGCTTATACAATAAACCCTAGATATTTCACGGAATCTTGCTCAAACTCTGATTTTCCAATATCACACTATAGACCTGCTTCCTATAGTTTCTATAGCACTTGTCCTACTTTCCGTCAGTGATCCCCCAGCAATCCACTACTATATATAATAATATCGTCCACGTACACGGACACGAAATCGTCGAGATACTCTTGTAGGGTCCTGTTGATATATCTCTAGAAAGTCGCTGGTACACCAGTTAGCCCGAATGAAATAACGTTCTACTCGTATAGGCCGTACCGTGTCCGAAACGCTATTTTCCATTCTTCTCCTGGTTGGACACGAATCTTATGGAAAGCAGCAATAATATCTAGCTTAGAAAACCATCTAGCCTACCCTATATTCCTTAGTATCTCTCTAATCAATAATAGCGGATAACAATCCTTCACTATTAACTCGTTTAACCCACAATAATCGACACAGAATCGTACTCCTCCGCCTGGCTTCCTCACTAGTAAGACTAGGGCCGCGGCGAGCGATTTGCTCACTCGGATAAAGCTCTTTCCAAAAAGGTCTGTTAACATCTTCCGTAGGTATAGGAGCTCTTCTCTATTCATACCGTAGAGGGGATTGTATAGGGGTGGTTCCTCAATACCGTTATGGTCTCGTTTCAGGGTGATTTTATAGTCAATTCCTGGTCGATTCGGGAGTAACTCGTTAGCTAACTGCTGGCTAAAGACGTCCAACCACCGCCAATAGTGTCTTAGCAGCTTGTCCTTAGGATTATCCTATTTCTTTGGACGCAGCGCTTTCTCAATATCGTCTATCGTAACTTTGCCGATTCGTAGTCGATTCAGCTACTTCTCTCTGTGGATAAAGTCGTGCAGTGATTAGGCTATTAACTTCTTAATCTATATTCTCCTCACGTTGGTTGGTCCGATTGTACGGTCTACACGGTTCCAGCACCTTGTCCGCTCTCCATTTCTCACAAATATGTTAATATACCCTTTCCTTACTAAGTATCGGCCGTTAACGTCTCATAACCAAGGGTCTCCTAATATCATACTATCCTCTTGCTAGGGAATAATATACACAAATACTCATCCTTACTAGTGGCCGTGAATATCTAGATTGAAGTACATAACCTAGGTGATTCAGCCCTGATTCGGGACTACCCCGTCTAGGATCCGCATAGGTATCCTAATACGCGGGAGGTTAAGCGACTGAACTAACACTTCGTTTACGGTTGCGTAACAACGGCATCCGCTGTCGACTAGGGCTTATATAAATTGGATTTCATTCACTCTAGCGTCGACTAGAAATAGTAGTATTTCTCGTTTCAGTAGCTTTTTGACTCCTTTTCGCTCCTGTTCGCGACTCAGAACCGGAGTTACTCTTTTCCCGAATCCTCGCTTAAGGAGAGTTCGTCCTCGGAAGCTGACACGCTTGACTTATAGTCGGTTATATATCTAGCTTTCTTGCCTTTAACCCTACAGGGATATCTCTCTCTTGGTCCTTAGTGCTATATAGCTGGCAAGGAACACTTCGCAATAAAGTAGCCTTATTCGCCACAACGAAGACATCTTCCTTCGTCCCGTCGTCTCTTTACCTCTTCGTGATCAACCCACTTCGCTTACCTACTCGTTTCAGGCCCTAATCGGTAGTATTTCGTACAGAATTCGGCTTGATTAACTGTGGTAGTTAAGGTCCAATCCATTGAGTCCTGGTGCTGCTGGGCGTATACACAGTACGATCTTTCTGGGGTATTAATACTAAGGGCATCCATATCGGTACTGATTTCATAGAGCCAAGCAATAAGGTCCGAAAACGTAGCGGGAATACCACAATTCATCAACGAATTCGTCATACTTTTGTTCAAGGATCCTAACAAGATCTATCTCTTCGCTTCGTCGTGCCATTCGAGGGCACCTACATCTGCAAACTCCTTCTCTAACCTAAGAAGGAATTTCGTAAAAGGTATACTATTCGACTAGCGTATCTAGTGGAGACGTCTCGCGGTACGTGCTTTGATATTTGGGTCCCCGTAAATACCCTCAAGATAGTCCAGAATCATCTGCGGATCCCCATCGTTTCATCGCAATTTCACAAAGGTTCCGGTGTTCTTCCAAGCAAGCTTCTCAAGCCTAGAGAACACGTACATAAACTAATCTTGGGGCGAGCCAATTGCTACGCCATCAACATGCAGTTTATTCTCTATTGTCACACGCCACGTTGGCTAGTCGGCTGTTTTTCCCCCAAATGGGATCGGGTCTGGCAGTCGTACCTTCGGGTGATATACAGATTCTAATCGTGGGGGTTCCGGGGTCGATTCAACCGTAGTTCGTGCCGGAGTTGGTTCCCCTGTCGTCGTCGTCGACCGTAAGACCAATTGCTCTATTACAGTCTCCAGGCGACGGATTCGTTCGTCTTAGGCAACACGCTCTTGGTCGTATCGTCGTATTAATTCCTCCTATACTGCGCGTTCTATATCGATTCACTCGTTCTGTTCGCTCTACATAGCTTGCGACTATGCCATTTGTTGCAGTAGCGTCTGCGCCCATAATAGTAGGCTCGTAGATTCCTGCATCTTTTACTCAGGGGTCGCGTCGCCGAATCACTCTTGATTCAGGGACAATTCGTATATAGTTTTAGATTTTTACAATATCCAATTGGAAGCTTTTTATTTGTGAAGGGCTAAAGCAGAATTTATGTTCAATTAAGCTAGGCCACGTACTGTATATAAAAAGCTTAAAGAGAGAAATACCAAGTAGGTGTTCTACGTGTTAGGTTGTTATGGTCACGTGTGCCACGTGACCTTATACCGGGCATTGGCCCGTGACAATTTTTATTAATTAACATATTAATATATGAATTTTTCCTATAGTAAAATTTACTATAGGAAACCCTTTTTTAACAGATAAATCTATCATAAATAATAAATTTATATTTGAAAATAAAAGAACTAGATAATTTAAAGAATAATAAATCCTTATATTTTATAATTTATCAAGTTTTCAATAATTTTTATTACAAAATTATGAATTAAAAAAATTAAAAATCTAGGTATCTGTGAAGGGCTGAAGCAGAATTTATATTCAAATGAGCTAGGCCACAAACTATGTATAAAAAGCTTGAAAAGAGAATTACTAAGTAGGTATTCTGCGTGTTAGTTTGTTATAGTCACGTAGTATACGTGACCTTATACCGGGCACTGGCCTGTGACAGTATCTTTTGTATGATAAAGTCATATAAAAGATAACTGATTACATTTCGGTGGGGATTGCATTTCGCTGGGGCGTACTAGAACGCGGGCGGTCTAGAAATACGCGGAGGTACGGTTAGTAGTAACACCCTATGTGAAGGTTAGTGACGCCCGCTGACACGACTCATAATGAAGTAATGCTATATCGCAGCTCCAAAGTTTCAATAATTACTCTGGTACATATGATATGAGCATTTTGAATTTTTCTTGAAGTCATTCGATGAGCACAGACACTTGTTGGAGTCCAACATTGAATCAGTACCTAGACAAATTATTCTAATGAACACACTGCCATTATATGCCCAAAAAGCCTAGGTGCTTACATGCAGTCTGAGCCAAAATGTCTATCCCTCAGCCACAGCTTTTCAAGCCCTACTATGAGCGATCTGTAAATGATCTCGACTCTTGTATTCCGCGATATTTATACAAGGGATGCCAGCAGTTTCAAGAGATCTGCCATAATGAGTATCTTCGCTATACCGAACTTAATGACGCTCTGGTCCAACGATATAACGGCCAGTGGCATAAGCTCAAGCACCTTGATCAAACCAGCTATCCCCGATATCAAAAGCGGCTTGAAGAACTTGATCAACTTTATGGTTTCAACATGACTCGAGATCTTTATTGCGACTTGAACAAAATCCACTGCGCCTCTGGACTAGAGAGTCAGTCCGTCATGCGTAGCACTTCACACTCTACTGCTTCTAGTAAAACATTCGAACTCAGGAGTGCAAAGTCTCCGAAAAGAGGAAAATCAAAACATCCAATTTTGGAAGGAACCATTGCTTCGACTCAACGAGACATCCCAAGCCTCCAAGTCGATGAAGATTACTTCCCTTGTGACCGCAAACCCGATTCAGGCCTAAATCCACGGAAGCTCACAAGATTTTTGTCAAATCCGACTCCGAACGCCATTTTCTATATTGACCAAGATACTTTCCAGAAAGACTTCCTCGCTGAGGACAATCGACTCAGATTTTCCTTTTTCCGTCAAAACATTCTAATCACGATGGCACCTCTATCCGAACACGCGAATGCTACGACTGAGCTAGAGAAGCCGGTTTGGCGATGGCTCATAACTATGAACCTAGAAGACTCGATTAGGGGATTTGGCGGCTCTGGAGTGGCAGCTAAAAACGACTCGAATGAAATCAAAGTACCCGATGCATCATATGGGCCCAAAGAAGCCCCCTCTCAATCCGATCCAGGAAGACCTTCCCTCATTCTGGAGATTGGAAACACTCAAAGCCTTCCCAGTCTGGAAGAGAATGCCCGCTGGTGGCTAGATCGTCAAAAGGGTGATGCGAAAGTTTGCATCACATGTAAGCTCGATCGTAACCCAAGGCTTGTTCTCGATCTCTGGGAGAGGCAGACTGTCAATTCACGGGAAATTACCAGTCACGCCCAACACATTATTATAACTCGATCCAAAAACGGCGAGGTCAACATTCGTGGTTCCCCTCTTCACCTCAAATTTTCTCTTGTATTTCAGAGACCATGCAATGCCGATTCCAATGAGCATGATCTGACAATTCAGAGCGAGAGACTGATTCGAATTGCCAAAGACATTTGGACATTCCAAGGTCTGAACTGATGCCAGTGGGTCTCTACCTATGTTTTTTCTCGTTTTTCTTTCGTTTTCTTCTATTTTTTGTCCTCGCTAAGTTTTTCTTCTCACTTTCGGTTCCCTTCTTTGTCATCCTAGTATGATGGTGGTGGTATGGTTGCGTTCAAGCTTGAAAGGCACAATCAGAATGCGTTATCCAAGACTGGTCGATATGTAGTAGGTCCTGAGTATTTGAAGAAGTTGAAGTGGTGATCAAGTTGTAAACTCTGTAGCTACTAGCTACCATCAATGTCATTCTTTACTATCTCAACATGTCTTATATACATAAGCCTGATTACTAGTCACGCCGCTGGTCCCCCCGCTATAATATGTATTAGTAGAGGACATACTATAAGGATACTAGTACATTTTGTACTAGTAGTGCTAGAGCTAGAAATTGACTATAGGATCATCATGCTGATGTTCAGTTTTGCTCGGCTCATCTTGATAGATGGAGGAGCTTATGTGGCTGGCACTGGAAGACATGTATATCCAGAGACCAGCTTATAGTGGAGAGTTCTTAGCCACCTATCAAAAACCATACCCGTAACGGTCCTGCATAGGCCAGTTTCCAAGTCTCGAGTACCATCGATATCCTGGGTGAAGAAAATACCATCGCAGTCCCGCAGATATTTTGAAACAGCGTACTTGATTTGACTCTTCGGTAATTCTCCATACAATGGGCGCTCACCGTTTTCTAGCCACGATCTGTAAGAACGTGGGTATTCTTTGATATTTGGGTGAGGGTCATGTCCTAGCCATATTATCCCATCTTCAAAATGGAAATGCAAACGTGCTAATATCTCATCGAGACGAGGAGCCCTGGAAGTGACATAAGGGGTCAACACATACCCTAATTTCAAGTGTCCGTGCTTGGTATGCACCATAAGCTCGGTATATGAAGGGCGGTCAATCACAAATCCTTGCTTTTCGACTACTCCGATGCAAGATCGAGAGGGCTGCTGAAACATAATTCGTTTCCAACTTGCATTTTCATGCGTCAAGCGTTGGTCATCTTGATGATCGAATTTGGGTACGTACATCCAAACCGCACAAGATTGCAAAGTTCTGCTGCTCTGGCTATCTCGGACTCATGACCTGTTGATATAGGTTATAATAGGAAGCTATTTTTGAGCGTAAATCTTGGAATTGGAGCTAAATACACAAGAAAATAGAAGATTGAAGTGTGTTGATTCCCGTTGAAAAGGCCGGGGAATCTGGTATCTGTTATAGGCAAGACCGCACTCCTCTCCCCATACTCGCGCCGGTGACGGGGAGGGGGCGGGGCTCGGCGACCTAGATCAATGGCAAAAATGCCTCACAGAGGCTGCCCGGTAGCAGTGTATGCATACGGAGTTAGATAGTAAGAAAAGAAGAGCGAAGAGCGAAATAACAACCAAAAATCGTCGCGGTGATGAGGAGGACTTTATAGACACGCACGGAGGTTCCTGAACACCAAGACACGCTAAGCTGAATGAGGCGGGCTAAACTGCTTTGAGTAATTCGCCGTCACCCGAGAGTATGGTGTACGGAGTATATCAGCGGTGATTTTATACTTAGAATGGTAGGGCAGTCCTGCCGACCATATCTTCCCAAGATAGGCCTATCCGGACCGAAGATTTAGAGGAAAAGAGCAAAAAAATCATATAGATTGGTAATTAATTACCAAGCATGAATCTTCCCCGCGGGAAACTTTGTACCGCACTCTGATAATCTGATCAATGATAGGTTGAGTGTTTCATAAAATTCAAATAGTATCTACCACATGGACGCAAGGGCGATCCAGCGGTACGGTACTTCCCATATATCCTTTTACTCCTCGGTGTAAGTTCGGCATTGTCGGAACAGTTCCAAAACTGAATGGAAACCCACGGATTTATACATAGATGTACATCTGAGTCATTATTCAAGATACTATGCACATTAAATCATAACTTACTGCCAGAATCGGTAGATACAGACTTGCCACCAAAACTGGCATCGTACACTATCCGTCCCTCAAACCATGTCTTCAAGACGTTTGCCCCCGAGAACTCACCCTTACTCAGGTCTTGATCGAGAGCTATGAAATTAGCCACCTTGCCCACTTCAAGGCTCCCACTTCTTGTCTCGGCTCCGACTGCCTCGGCGCCACCGAGAGAGATAACTCTACAGAGAATCTCACCTCCGCGTTCCTTTCGGCTCTTCCCCTCTGCTAAAGCTGTACTTCTTTTACCACCCGGGAAGAACTCCACTTTCTCCACGATGGCTGCCAACGCATCGAATAAGCTTGGCGTTTCGGGCAATAACCAGTCGGAACCGATTGTCATTTGAGCACCACTCTGTAAAACGTCGTTGAAGGGCCATTTTAGTAGATGTGGAATTTCTTGGACGACGGGCTCATGGAATATAGCAGGGGACATTTCAGCCGTGATACGGCTTTTGACAAAGCGAGGAACGTCATCTGAATCAACGTCAAATTAGCCAAAGTCTAGCTTAGTTGAGACGAAAGCAAAGTAAAAGACTGACCTGGATGAACTGCACTGCAGTGCGCCAATTCATGCCTCGGGCCGTTAGGATTCTTTTGTCGAACTTTTTCCAAAACGTCCAATGCACCGCGAGCAGAGCCTTCACCTGCGACATGCAGTTTACATGTCATTCCGCGTGCATCATACTTCTCCACCGCCACTTCAAGAAAGTCCCATCCAATGACTACGTTCCTTTTCTCGGGGACTCCAGCAGGATCTAGATCACATTGCGTGAACTGTGGCGGTAATGGGGCACCATCAAGCCAGAACTTGACAAAATTAGTATGCACATGTTTGCTGCGAAAGCCCTCTGAGACATCCAGCAACGCCGAAAGACTCTCACTCGACTCCATTGCAAATGTCTCTGGAGCACAGACAATATGAGTATACACATCGAGGGCCAACTGATTTTCTTGTTCCAGTTCTTTCAAGGCATGGAGATACGTCGAATTCGCAGATGCTTCTTGACAAGACGTGATACCGTACCGATGACACATGTTAATTCCGAACTGCAGAGCCCGTTTGGCATGAGACAGTGGCGGAATGGGAAGCTTGGAAAAGACTTGGCTCATCGCGTTTTCCGCGACTTCCCCAGTAAGACTTCCATCAGGGCGACGGATATAAAAGCCCCCCACGGGATCAATGGCATTGGTAGGATCGATTCCCGCTTTCTTCAATCCCGCTGTATTGAGAAGAATACGATGGCAAGAAACCTCACGCACAAGGACTGGTGTGTCCGGGTAATTGGCGTCCAGATATTTACGATCAGGGATACCGTTTGGGAAAAAGCTGGCCTGATAGAAGTTTCCAATCACCCAGTCGCCAGTAACATTATGATATGAACAGGCGCATACGCCATGTTTGATTCTGTCGCCAATGTTCTCGGCGCCCGAATCAAATCCAATTGAGGACTCATTTAATGCTTGCATGCTCGCGATTAAAAGGTGAGTATGGGCATCATGAATACCTGGCATCACGAACTTCTGGGCCAGCTCATATTTGATAAGACCTCTTGAGGATGCTAATTGTAGGATATCCTTTTCTGAGCCAATTGCCTCGATAATACCTGCTGCTGAAACGATAAAAGCTTCTGCCCAAGGCTGCTTTTCGTTGATAGTATAGACTCTACCATTGTAGTAAGCAACTGAGTTGCTTGAGTCTGTTGAAGAGAACATTGTGGTAACGCAATGAAATCAAAGCGATCGATGATTACCACAGGGCTTGCGTGTTATTTACTCCAAACCGAGAGATTCGGAGAATATCCCCAGTTATATGATTTCCATGTACCCCCGCTCTCAACAGCCCCAGGGGCGGAATGAAAGGCCGGAATAAAAGTACTGACATAAGGTAAGCTGGTGCACAGCATTGCCTAATGTGACCGAACAGTACAACTATCCATACTGCAGAACGAGATTTTTGGTGCGGGGGGACAAGGAATATCGGAATAATTCCGTGTCCCACGAATTTGAATTCATATCGAATACTTGTATATAACCCACTTATCTCAAAGGTTAGGATCGAAATCTTGGTTCGGATTTTTAAATAAAGATACATAGGGTATTCGCAAGCTGATATCGTTGTGGGACTTGTTAAGACATAGCTGATAGCTGAAATACATTCTAGATTGTACGGGCCCTTAGGGGTGGGGTTATATTGGATATGAGTACTAACACGGACATCAAAGCCTAAGCCATGATAGCATCCAAAATCACCGACCATTGACTGAAATTCGCTGCACATGATCTAGCAACGGCGTGCTCTCATCCATATCAATACCAAATCTTGTCAGTGTTCTGACTTTTTCTTCAGCCGAACAACTATGTGTCGTAGAGTGAGTAGTTGCTGTCAAATGACTTTCAGCCCTCGAACCACTTTCATCCCGAGTCTTACTATCGTTGAGATTAGAAGATTCAGAAGCACTCGAGACTGGACCGGCGCTATTAGGTCGACTGGTCATGATATCAGGTCCAAATTTCCACCATTCCATCGAGAATGAGCTCTCAAACCGTCCCTTCTCCTTTAACTCTTTATCAATACAGCATTCTGTGTCTTTCATGGTTTTCAGGAATTGTGATCCCACAACCAGACCAGCAATCGACGAGATACTACATGGACTCTTGGGCAGAACCTCTTTTGTCCCTATCATTTATCAGAAGAGCGCTTGATATTTCTGAAATTGAAACCTCCGAGTCATACCTGCAGTCGGTCCATATGTCTATAGATGATAGTACCGATCACCATCTATCTGTCTTGATTCCATGGCTGTGACCTTCATGCCGAGTGACAACATAAAGGGCAATGAGTGCACCCAACATTGACAGAGAACTAAGCAGGAATATAATCATAGTCGAGCGATGGAGAAAAAATGGTACCCATAGATTACGAAGGCTGCCATGGTTATCATCTGGGTCGGTCTTCGCATCACAAGCGTAGTTGCCAGCTCGTTGGCTGCCGACACCCTCTTCCGTCAACATACTGAAGATGGGACATAGATCAGATCTAGAAAGTGACGTTCAAAAGAACGGAAGGTATTGAAATCACAGGAGAGGAGGATCTCAGGATTTTGGTTAGCAGTCGATGCAACCAGGTCTTGAGAAAGGTAGGCGAGCTTAAAGGGAATGGCTGTTGAACAGGTGTCAAGCACCAGGACCGGTTGATATTGACTATGCAACGGTGTTAGGTAGGTGAGTGCGATGCCTAGGTGGTGCTGGAGGCGGGCGGCGAAGCGCCGACTCGCCCTCTAAAGTTGCGAACCGGCCTCACCATAGTACACCCGCTACCTTAAAGCAATTTGGATTATTGCAAATCTACGATGGCAGCATCTTGATCGAATTGATCCAATGAGATTTGTTCAGCCTATTAACATACAAAAAATACTTGTCTAAAAAACCGTTGGAGACAAGCGTTATTCAAATCAGATTACCAAGTCCACAAGATATGGACTTGGCCAGAAAACGAAGTGATTGCATTTGGCTGTCCCTCAAGCCAGAGCAGAAGCAAGATAAGAGAAAAGAATAAGTAAGTCCTTAAAATGTAAAATCCCTAAGATGACACATAAAACAACCAACTCCAGGCCAGGTCGAAAAAAGCAAAAAAAATCGCAAATGAAAATCAGTAACCATGTTCACCGGTGAAAACCCCATTCCCTCGCCTATCCAAGATACCAGAACCAGTCAAATAAAGTATGTATGCTCTTCTTCGCTGGAATATCCGCATGACATGCATAGACAAGTGAGGAATAAAAAGAATATTAGAGAAAATGGAAGACGCGAATGAAAGAGAAACGAAGATGTAAGGAGGGAAAGTAATCAGAGGTTATTTATCGGCACATATGAATGGAGAGGAAGGAGAGAGTCGTTTGTATATGGGAGAGGTGGAAGAAAATCATAACGAGAGAGATCGTGAAACATATCGCTCATTAAGGAAGATCGGTAGGACCATAAGTCAAAGGATCGAGGGGGCATAATTTCTTTTCGTTTTCGAAATATGCTGACAATAAGTAGAGGCAGGTTTTCATGTTTAGGCGACTGGTTGTCCTTGATTCCGTCGGGTGCGTTTTTCCAACAGTGTGGCACCGTCCAAAGTGAGCTCGAATGGTTGCTGAGCTCTACGTCCGATAGAGCTCTTAGCTGCAGCTGCAACTTTAGCGTCGTGTTGACCGTAGCCTTGCTGTTGACGAGGTTGTCGATGGGCTTGCCGGGCCTGGGCGGCACTACTTTGTGTACCAAGATTTGTGGATCGGAGTTTGGCTTCCATGCCAGCCATTTCCCCCGGCTGACCAGTAGCTTTAACAACCTTGGCCGGTGGTTGTCCGGTAGCATCGGTGGCCTCTTTATAGTCGAGGTCGTCATCATAATCTTCATTAAGAGAACCAAGAGCGGTCTGAAAACCAGCGGTAGGGTTACTGCGGGCTGCCTGTCGTTGATGCCGGCGACGTTTGCCTTCCTCCTCTTGTCGGTGAACAGCATAACCAACATCAAAGACCTCACGTAAGTTGAATGCAGCTGGTGAGCGGAAATCCATGCGACGATCTGAGCCGGTGGCGGAGGGAATATCCAGAAGTCGGGAACTGGCAGGTTGGTATGGAGCTTGGTCGGCGCCCATCGGGTCGAGATGGTCTCCGCTTTGGCGGACTGGACCCATTGGAGTTGCCAGAGGAGGAGCATCGGCGGCAGCAGAGGTCTCTTCATCCGTTCCGCGGATCCAAGGATGAGCGAGGAACTCGGTGATTGTGTATCGTTTCTCGGGATCGACAGTCAACAAATGCGAAATTAAGTCTTGAGCGGATTTTGAAATATCATCCCACCACGGCGACAGGAATGTATATTGACCTCTCGCCACTTTTTCTGTGAGAACCTGGATACTCTCATCGTAGAAAGGGGGGAAACCGCATAGAAGGGTGTAGAGCACACAGCCCATGGCCCACATATCCACACTCTTCGAATATCGCTCGTCCTTGACGATCTCCGGCGCAGTATATCCAACAGTTCCGCAGGGAGTCATGGTTTGGCTGTCCCAAATGACTTTTGATAGACCAAAGTCGGCGATCTTGATTAGGCCGATGCCACCGGAGCCATGCCCGGGCGTAAACTCTCCCTCGTCTTCCTTTTCCTCGTCGCCTGGCTGTTGAGATTTCGGGTTTTTGCTAGGGACAAATGGGGTGGGGTAGAACAATAGGTTCTCTGGTTTGATATCGCTATATAATTTTCGTTAGTCTATCAATATATGGCACCGGGAGCTTCACAAACGAACCGATGCACGACACCAGATGTCTCATGGAGGTATTCGATAGCCTTTGCAACTTGTAAAATAACATGACGGCTCAGATTTTCGCTAAAATAGGTCAATCGCACGATCTGGTGAAAGAGTTCGCCACCAGGGCAGAGCTCCAGGATGATATAGTAGTATTGGCGGGATTCAGAGAAATCAATCAATTTGACGATATTCGGGTGATCGAGGTTTCGCATGATTTGAACTTCCTTGAGAATGTTTGCGCGCTAGAAAAAGAGACAGAAGTTAGCAACAGAAACGTAGTGAAGATGCGACGTTAGGAAAGAGCGCGGCAGTGTAACAAGTCAACATTGTCGTGGGAGTGGAAGTCATGGTCTTAGGAGAATCCGATCTGCGCACCTCTGCAGCCTTGGGGACCTTTTTGACGCTTGGATGAAGAGGATCGGACTACAGAGAAGACATTGGCAAAGTTCCTGTGGGAACCATCTCTCCTCTTTCCCCCGTGGAGTCAAGATCGCAGTTCACCATCAGACAGCCAAAACTGAGAGAAATAGCAGAACTGAAATTTGTTGACACATGCGAGAAAAGTAAAAATAACGGGGAAAAGAGTAGATAAGAAAGGAAATCAAGACCACCAGGCCAGCCTACCTGATTGCTGTTCATTTCAAATTTCCGCACGACCTTAATTGCGACTTCTCCAAATTCTGTTGTGGAATCCTTGGCTCGATAGACATTGCTGAAAGCGCCATCGCCCATCTTCTCGATCAAGATCCATCGATCCAGCCCTGGATATTTAGGCATCTTGGATCGGCTCATGTTCTCCTCTTGTACCAATCTTTCAATGTCCATTGAGCGATCACGGCGCACTTCAGCTTCTGATTTATGCTGCACCGCGGCAGGACCATTTCCTCGTAATTCGGGGTCGAAGGAGCCAAGTGCAGGGGCGAATTGACCCTGGGGGTGTGGTTGCTGTTCGGCGTGGATGGTGGATACGTCGGTGGTTGGTTCGGAATGAGGGGTCACGAGGCGAGCTTGTTTCCCATGCCGGATAAAGTTCTTGATGTTTTGGATGGTGCTCATGACAGGCAAGTGATTAGGAAGTGACAAGGGCCTTTTTAATAATGACAAAAGGGGCGGGGGGGGGGGGGGGGGAGTAAGAAACGTCACGGCCGAATGCGCCCGAGGGAGGGGTTGGGGGTTGTAATGTGGAGGGGGGAAGTTTAAGCAGTAAGAAAATAGATGATAACACACTCCCTAAGAGAAGGATAGAGAGGTCTGGGTCACGGGAAAAGGGAACAAAACGAAGAAATTGAGAAACTGAAAAAAATCGAGGTTGAATTTCTCTGGAGAAAAAGGAGAAAAGGAAAAGAAAAAAAAAGCCTATGACGACGATGCCTGATGATCATCGGGGCGATGTCATCTTGGTTTGTTACCAAGCACAATCAAAGGTCATGGCCAACTTTCCCATCTTCGGTTCAAAACGTCATGTTTCCCGCCACTGATCCACTAATGTAGATTAAATGTAAATGAATGAACTTTTATTTCCTTCGCATCATACGGATGGCCTGGATTAATCTTTCTAGGATTGTGGCATTTTTTGTTTGCGGAGAGAACTGTACAAGTACCCCGCCGACACCTGAATGCCTGAGATCAGTCAACCACCTCTTACAGTACTGACCTAGGTGCCTAGGTATACTATCCGGTTATTCTCTTGTTACCTATGACTCAAGAAACCATGGGTTTGGTTACTATATGTGATCTCATTTCTTAGATCATATTTTATCTCAGTCAGATGACGAATTATCCCACAACTTGTCAGGTTGCCAAGGAGGGAGTACGGAGTACGCCTACAAACTACTGTACATTTTGCCATCTCCATCACAACCTGCTATAGAACAGGTCTGCAGCACGAACTAGTCCAGGATGCAATCTGAAGTTGTACCAAAGCTTTCTCCCCCCATGTCCACAATTTCCTATCAATTCCCAGAATTCCAGAAGACCGGCCGCTAATCAAGGTTCCAACCTTCTTGGTGGAGTTTTGATATCGTCATCCGGTCATTCTCGCCACATGCCCACACCCCGAATGCGGATTCTATGAACGGGATCTCTTTTGATCGTTTGGAAATTAAATAAACAATCAAAAGCTACCTCAATGCTCGTCATTGGTTCTCATGTGAACCTGATACTGAGCTGGAATGTGTGTGTGGCTTGCCTTTGCCAAGGGTCAAACATGCGACAAACATGCGACATGCAAGGAGACCTGAAACGGGTGTCTGTGTCTAATAGGCAACAGACTAAGAATGAGCCACAGAGCCATGCAGAGTATACAGCTAGAGAACAAAAATAAAAGTTTGATCCAGGAACGTCCGTTGTTTCTCCACATGCACCTCAGTCAAAGGTACATGAGTCGTTTAATTAGTGGTATCTATGTCCACTGATCATCGGCAAGGCTCTGTACGGAGTAGACTGGGGTAGGCTTAGGGTATACTCATGACTCCTTTCCCCAGTGCCCAGGTGGATCATATTTCAGTACGAGCCAACATTGATGTGATACATAGAATATCTTCTACCTAACCATTCATATTGTTGATCTCAACTCGCTATCTCAACTCGGTAAGAAGTACACACAACGGTACCTACCGACTACTGTACGTATTGTAGGTCCATGCAGTCACAATCCAATCACATCCGAACATCTCACCAAGCATATTCCAGATGTCGGTTCCTTTTGATTAAGGACGTTTGACCTTTTTCTGTAAAACTCAAATAAAGTCAACACTATGATTCTGTGACTGCGAATCCACTTAAACTATACTTAGCACGTAGACGTGGTCTCCAGCGAACAACTCGCTTCCACGCTCCTTCCTTCTCGCCCTCGGTTGTGCTGTCTAAGTCGCTCCTTCCCTTCCAGCCCCCTCTCATCCACCCTTACCGGTGTCCAGGCACACTTAGCGTCTCTGCGTCTGCATATTTTGCATCTTCGTATCTCTCTGCATACATCGCGAATATTTTCCTATCGTCACCTCGAGCCGTGATACACTTCCCTTGCAGTCTATTATCTGCGTCAAGCCAGTTGACGGGTCCTTGATCGCCCTTCCCGCGATGCGACCCATCCATCCCTCGACTGACGCTTGAAATTCAACGGGACCCGTCTTTGACATCTCATATTTTGAAACTTATGGGTCATGTCTGGCCCCCTTTTACGACTTTCATGATCCTATCATCACTCTCCTTTCTTTCTTTCTTTCTCTCTCCTACAGCGATTTAACGTTTTCTTCATTTCCCCCTTCCTTCTTGTGACGGGAGCTTCGATATGCCTGGCGTGGAGGTGATGAACAACACTTCGGTGGATTCGCCTGAGCGACCGTCTCGGAAGTCCCACAAGTCACTCCCGCGGAGGGGTATCGTCACCCCCATTGATGTTGTCCAACCCGTTTCACCAGACAAAAATGCGACACTTACCGCGCCGGCTCCTCCGTTAACTCCGCCCGGTGCGATTCATGATGAGACCACGGAGGACGAACTTACTCCCCGAAGGACCGACTCACGCCCCGAGGCTCAAACCACGGGAATGTTGACACCGCGCCGGCCCTCTAAACCACCTACACCTGATGTCACACCCCCACGAACGAACTCGATCAAGCGACCGCCACTCAATCATGTCCACCATTCATCTTCATCGCGAGCAGAGTCCTTTCAGACCGCCTTCGAAAGTATCTCGGATGCTGATACTGATACGCCTGTTCGCACGACCTTGAATTTGCCACAGACGATGAGCCGACCGAGGTTACCTTCTTCCTGGCAACGAAGTGTGTCTAACGGAAACCCTGCGAAGCTTAGTTACGCCAAAGATACTCCTCCATCTGCTTCCCAGCAGCACAGTGAGACAGCATCTGAAACAGGATTTGAATCATGCAATGGAGAATGGGCGACCAATCAGGGCGAGGCATCACCAACACCTGCGACTGGAAAGAAACATCCAAAGACCCGAGATCAAATGAACGCTTCTCCAGATTCGGAAAAGGACACGCTGGACGTGCTACACCTAGATGCTTCTTTGATCCGTGAAAAAAGCCTACGGGATAGGGTTCACAAAACTAACGACTTAACTGAAACTCCCTCTATGGAGCGCTTTCGAGATGAAATTGGATGGCCATCCTATGATACTTCTTCACAGGCGGGCGATGCAGAATCACATCGCTTATCAGGCTTATCTACAACCTCTACCGTCGAAGCGATGATTATCGATTCTCCAAAGAGGGGCCAGCGGTTGTTGCGACATTCAGAAAAACGTAGCTCTCTTCGTTCTACTAGCTCCCCTATCACGAGATCTGAACGCACCTCGACTACATCAAACGTGGACTCGCAGCACCGCCTAGTGCACAAGGCCGCTCGTATCTCAGAACAGGATCGCCGAAGTATTTCATCGGGCATCTCTTTCTCCGACAAGACTGTCAGCAGCGCGCCTCGTACTTCAGTCGATATAATTCCAGTGGTAGTCGTGCCAGAGAGACGATCATCCCTCAAGTCAGGACCCAATAGTCAAGTTTCCTCGAAACATGGGTCTCAGCGTTCCAGTCGACGACCACCAGTATCATCCCAGGGCTCAAGCTCGGTGAATGTACCACGCCAAAAGAAACGGACCATGTCTGATTCGGCATCGGCACGATCTGCAGATCTAGATTCGAGAGGCCGGCCATTTGGTCGACCGGTGATTCCACCACGCAGCTCCTCGCTTTCTGCGCCGACAAGTCGAAAAACTTCTCGCGCTACATCCCTTACGTCAGAAAGCTTGCGCAGTCACACCCTGGCCATGGACTTGGAGGTTCAAAAGCGTCGAGAGCATCAGCCAGTGTCACCGCCTCGTAACAACATCTTGGGTAACAATGGGCCCGGGCAGGGTCCGGCTCGTATAGAGCCTTCCAAGGTACCACCGCCAATCTTAATGAACAACAATGATGACATGTCAACTTTACGACCACCCTCTTTGCCTTTCACACAATGGTCGATTCCTTCGTCTTCCCCAGGACCTATAGAAATTCGAGAGGCCACTGCTGTTAGCCTTTTCGCACACAATAACCGGTCCCTGCTTTTGGTTGACCCACGGATGCCACCAGCACCAGAAACCCACACACTCCAGGCGTTTTATCAAATGAGCAGGGGCATTTCCAATCCACAGACTCCGGATAATCGCATCCACCCCGCCATGCTTGCGGTGGAGTCTCCGTTAAAGAATCCCCGCCCGCCACCGAAGCCTCCTGTTTCCAAACCACTGCCGCCCCTCCCTACTCATGTACAGCGAGAAAATAGTAATGGCCTTGAGGAGAGCGGTGAATTAAGCCGTCGGCAAGAATCAGCTCGTCGTACCTGGGCTAGCCGCCCTCGGTCAAATTCTTTCAATGCTCTCCTCCGCTCTCTTTCTGTTAAATCAGCAAAGAATCGCAAGGCGGGAATGGATGTTGACAGTCAACTCCATCCAATGTGGCGTCCACGTGGGTTCTGGGATGACATTCCTGGAACATCTCCTAAGAAAGGCAACACCGCTCGGCAGAGCCTTACCAATCCCGATGAAGCACATTTGGTCAACAACTCTCTCGGTCTTCCTCAGTCACGCATCATAATCGAAGGTCCACCATCCTTGGCTCGCCGAAGCCCTGAAATGAGACGCCTCTTTAACGGAATGCCTTCTGTCGCCCAGTACAATGCCAGCAATGCTAGCTTGGTGGATCGAGGCATTCTTCGTAGCGGATCGCCCCTGTATCAGAATCGGTACCGAGTACTATCTCGATTGGGGATCCGTCTCAGATCCCTCAACCTGCGCAACATGCGAAACCGCTTTCAACGCCAGCGTCAGAGACGCGTTGAGAGAAAAAGGGCAGCCCGTCGACAGACTCTTAAGCAGAGCATTGGAGGTCCTATTTACGTGGCTTCTAGTGCCACCCATGAGATAACGCACTGATGCCTGTTTCACGCCACCTTACGATACATATTTTGACTGGATTTGATTCAGCTGATGGAAGTAATATTTATGATGACGACCTTTATCCAGACGTCAGGATGATTTGATTTGACTTTTTTTTTACCTGCACGTTGATTTCACTCGAACGACCTTGAATGATTTGCGCCTTTGATTTCACTGAAATTTCCTTCTTCTTTGCATGCACGGGGTTCAAGTTTGCTGATGATCTACGATACTTACGACACACAATGATGACTCAATGACTTATGCAAGTTGTGCCAGCTTTCTCACTGGCCTCAAGATGTATCATAAGCTCTACCCTGCGCTACGTTGGACATGCATTTGATTTGGCCCGGTTTGAACATATCTACTAGGGTTTTTTGTTTGGTGTCACTTAAATCTTTTCATTTTCATATACATTGCGATTTACATTACTGCTCTCTGGGGTATATACATGGCATTTTGATCATGACCATCCATCGATGTTCTATAAAAGCAACCTTGCAGGGGTGATTGAGATGTAGTTCATATTAAGCTCTGGACCCCCTGCCTCTCACTCGTTTCCCCCTCCCACTAACACTCGACCGACCTCGAATAGCCATAGAGCCATACTCTGCTTCCCTTTCTCGTCTTAGCCTGCGCTGATCTGCTGTCTCGGAGCTAGAAGGACCGACAGAGCCATGATCATCTCGTCGATTACCCGTCCCTGTATTATTGGAAGCATTGGCCGTGTCTCGAGCCCGTTTCAACATCGCCTCCCAGGTAGGAGGATCGAGGAAGGGCTGCGGGGCCATCGCAAATGCTACTTCAATAGGCTCCGACTTCAGATATTGTAGTTCATCTCCATCTTGGCCCTCATCTGCATTCTCATCACTATGCAGGGGATAGGAAATGGGTTTCTTCATGCGTGTTTCTGCTGCCACCGCGCTAGAATTCAAAGCCTTGGCGACTGTCTTATTGCATGATGTTTTGCTTTTGTTTATATCTTTCCCTGTCGTGGACGAGAATAGAGGTCGCTTGTGTGGGATGAGAAGAGGGCGTGAAGATGTCATTCTGGGGTTTAGCAGTGTAAGAGGAAGGCTAACATGACGTGTCCGATTGGTACTTTGTAGAGTGGCTGTTATCTTATCGCTTATCGCTTATCAATTTCGCTATGTACTGAAACTGTCTGTCCGCTTTGTCCATTCAACGCTGAGAAAATGCAAAAACAATAGATCGAAATGCAAAATGCGAAATCAAAAATTATGCGAAACCCAAAAAACCATGCCAATGTGTCTAGCTCTGAAATGCAGAGATATTAACAGAAAGAGGAATAATTACCTATTTCTCTGACTCTCTACGTCGCAACCGCAATTTCAGCCCAAAATTTGGCACATAGAACTCCTCGAAAGACAAGGAGCCAGTCAATGGTGCAGTCGCTGAATCAGGCAGAATATCAAATTGCTTGATAAGATGAGCAAAGACCAACTTCATTAGTGCACTCGCCATCCACCGGCCGGGACTACAATGCGAACAAAGACTAGTTAGCTGACAGACATACACGTGTGCGGTTGAAATTAAAAGCAGGGCAAAGATGGGGCTGAAGGATCTCCCCGAAAAATGCAGCTTATTGACCAGAGATAAATCCGAGCCAGATATAGTAGAAAGGATTGGATGGGAATGACTCTGGCTCATGACTTTAAATGCAAATGCAGGGGAACTTACCAGGCATGTACGCCCATTCCGAAGACTAGGTAGTCGGGGCTTAGGTCGACGAGGCTGGTGTCTTGGGATCCAGCTGCGGCTTTCTTTACGAATCGGTACCCATCAAAGATCTCTGGGTCTGTGTATGATTTGCTTGACCGCTGGATCCAGCCGCTCGGGACACCGACGTGCGTTCCGGGCTTTAAGACAATACCTGTGACCCGAGGACATGGTGAGATTCGAATTCAAAGTGGAATGGAATGTGGAGATTATTGGCGACTTGACTTGACGTACCATTTGATAACGCGAGGGGTGTCACGCAGACACGATGAGCAGAAACTATAATGGCAATGTTCTTTTTTAGCTTCACGCTTCAATGATGCTGGTTCAATGTACAGATGCATATACATACCGGCTGCAGGAGGATGCAGGCGTTGGCACTCCTTTAGAAAACTGTCCATTAGCACCATGCGGTTGCAGGCTGCGACGCTGGTGCCCATTTCAGAAAGTATGGTTTCCGCTTCTGCGCGGAGAGCGGAGATGTACTCTGGTCTTCGAGAGAGTTCGGCAAGTGCGCCGTATAGACCCTTAAAAAGAATAAGAATATGAGTTTCTATTTTAATTATAGTAAATCTGGTAATAGATCACTCACATAGGCAGTTGTATAGATGAATGCGAATTGGAGCAGGAGCATTTCTCCAATTACTTCGGAGTAACTCCATCGCTGGCGAACAATGGAGCTTTCGTATAGCCATTTGAAGATCTCAACCTGTATGCATATTTATTCATCAGTATGAAATATTCAATTGACTTCGAAAGTTCTTGTCATGGTTTTGCATAACCTGGGCGAAATAAAAACACTTACCGGCTTTTCCAAAGTATCGGAATTACCCTGCTTACTGTCCACGCTGGAACCTTTGGCGATTTCAATTTTGTATTCGGCTGCCCTTGCATCGAAGTGCTTTAATAATATCTTGCGTGAGGATTTCATGTTCCAGCGTGTGCCTAATGTAGCCAATGTGCTGATGAAGCCCCCAATGTACCTATTTTATCATGTTAGTTTGTATGGAAATGGAAATGAAAAGTGTAATCGACATCCTCCAAGGTTGTTAGTATGGTGTTTCATACTTTTTAAGACAATCTGGAATCAAGAATTGAACGCGAGTAGTCATGATCATCCCTAGGATATGATCCTTGACGGCCTTCAGGTATTCCTCATTCTGAGACAACCGCTCGCCAACCATAGCGAAGCTACCACTGCGCACTACGACTGAATAGGCAAAGTCAAAGCAGTTCACAGTACATTCTATTATGAACTATTAGTACGCACATCTCGTACACGTATTCAAAAATGAGAAGAAAGAAAATCCCTTACCGCCGTCTTCTAAATTCACTTTCTGCAATTGAGAAATAATGGCGTCGTTCATAGAAGGCACATACCGCTCCAACTGCTTGTATACCGTTCCCCGGATAACACCGGGTGTCGTCTTCGCAATAGCAGGCCAGCCACCGCCCTTGGGGAAATAACCAGGCATCACATGGGAGATCTGAAGCAATTGATCGATCCATGGTTCAGGAGAAGCAACCGAACTCCATGAATTCCTTAGTTCTTCAATAAGCTCAGGCTTGCATAGAATGACTTGACCGGGCCGAAACGTCCGAGGGATTTCGAAGAGCCCATCAGAGAACCTGGAGTAGCCTTGTCTAATCAGGTCTGGTCCATTTATCACGAAGCGATAGTGTTGATATAGAATTGATAGTGGACCTTTCCCCGTTACGAACGGGACACCATCCTAACCAAACGAGCAGCATTAGTGATTGATACCAGAGAAAAGACGAAAGCCAGCAAATTTCTTAATTGATCACGCCAGCAGATATGAATTGGATAGAATGGGCAAAATGGGGAACCGACATTAGCCCATTGGCGAGATGTAAACACCAGCGCAAATGCAGTAACCAGAATGAACACCAAGAACGCTACAAGGATCCAAGTGGCCACGAGGCGGGGATCCCAGGATCCACTTGGCACATAGGCCAACCAGGTGTCCATGGCCGCAAAAAGTTGCCGAAAGGAGGAATGGAATCACTAGCGTGGAGCTTTGATGGGTCAAGGATATCGAGGAAGAAATCGGGTAAAAGTGTGACGGCTCATGCACGGATACTTCGAACTGGCGTGAGAGTCAAAGACGATTCGGCCTGAGAGAAATATCAGAGTGGCCAGAGGTCAGTATATGAGCAGACTGGGATTATGCGTGTATGCTCCAGGCCTCTGTTCCTTGTTACAAATGGTCCCGCTAGTTTGGATTAGATTCCACTCCGGCCGAGCTGCCAATCCCAATACGGCGGGAATTTGCGTAGCGGTCAAAAGAAAAACTGGGTGAACGGGGCCACTGTCAGACGAAAGGATTGGTGTTGTCCTTAAGTTTACAACGCACAGAGTAATTGTGTTCATTAGCGCGACCTGCTATAGGGTACCGACCCGGAGGTTCACAGGTGGCAGACGGTTAATGCAGGAAGTAGTTTCCAAGGTTTTCCTTCTATCTCAATGGAGAATAGTCCCTCATATTTGCACACGAAATAGTTAAGTAAATGTCTGTACAATGACTCGTTCATATGATTTTTTTTTAAAAAAAACAAGGAAGAAAATGAGCAAATATGAACTAGGCACAAGGAATATGAATTTAAAAACAGAACAAAACAAAACAAAACTCCCCAGGTATCAGCGAATGGATCCGTGTGGTATAATGGTACAAGCAATCCACAAATACGCCATCGATAAAGAAAAAAGGTTTTGACAAAAAAATAGAAAACGAGATAAAGAAAAGTTTTTGAGGGGGATCAATTTTTGATCTATGCAATTCCCTGGGGTTCCACGCCGCCAATGTTCGAATACGATGAATATGGTAAATCTACCAGCCCGTCAAGGAGCCAGTTCAGAGGATCAAAGACCTCATAATTGGGCTCCATGAAACCACTGGGGAGCCCACCGACCGCACTGCTGGTACCCACGCCAAGGGCGGCTTGTGAAATCATTGGTGCTGGTGCGAGGCTTGGATCACCACCGGAAATGCCAGGTGTGGATGACTGAGTGCGGGGAGGGCCGACGGACGAAGCGGCGGATGAGTCGGCTGTGGAGTCCGGGTTGGTCGGATTTTTGAGGTAGGCTTTTTTTTAAGAAGAAAATCGGTCAGGATGGGATATGAGACTGGGGTGATTTGTTCGTTTACTAACCTTCAATATTTCGTCCCTTTGTCCTTGCGTCCTCTCGCCATCGCCAGACTGAATCAAAGAGGAGGGACATGCTCATACGGCACCGGACTTTAAGTCTCAACGAATCGTCAATGCTCGTATTACTCGTTGTGGACTTTTGAGCTCCCAACCGCCACATTTGAGCAAGCACCTCGGCCAGGCGTTCAGGAAGGTCGTTGTTCGATGCAGACACGCTACGAATCGCCCAAATAGTCCTGTTGAACAAATTTTTCGTATATTCCATGTCGATGTGAGCGGCAAAGAAGCTTTTGCTGAGTTTGAGGAGGGTACAGCCTGCTGCAACCATCATCTGGTAGATATAGTAAGGAGTATAAGAGAGAACAGGGCCCACTTCTGTTTCAAGATTCATGGCAGCCTCAAGAAACGAAGTTGTGGCAACGTATAGCGAAAGAAGACGCTCACGGTAGTCTTTTGCAGCAGGATCGTCAAAGAAGGCTGACAAATGCAGATGAAGGTTGGCTGCGCGAAGAAATAGATCGGTAATGCCTAAGTAGTCATAAGTATTGCGACAATTGGGGAGAATAATTGTTATAGAGCTCTTACAATCATTTCGCGCTTTGAATTGCTCTTCTAGTTCATCAAAATCACGTGAAAGGAAGGAAATCATTGTGTTCCGTTCTTGGTCACTTGTCAGTCCGACGGGATCACGTCTGTTGGTATAAAGAGCTCGGGTAATTCTGTCGCAGAATTTTTCGATCTCCAACCTATGTTTGATATCATCGGGTAATTTGAAGTTCGGGTCTAACGAATCACTGGATGAGAGCGTCCAGTCATAAAGCGTTGATGGAGGTTGACCATAGCCAGTTGAGACTCTAGAGACAAGTTAGAAGAGCGCTCACCAAGCCGCAACGTAATATGATCAAACACGTACCGTTGCCCAACGATGTTACAAATGGCCCATGTTCGGACTTTGTCTTTCAATTCCTCCTCAATAAGTTCCACGCGAAATTTACTGAAGTCCTGGCTGTGGGATGGCCGATGAAGACCAAGCTGCATGGCTACCTGAATCATCATCCCGCAGAGCATAAATGTTGGGTCTGTTGAGGTGCTGCTAGTGGGAAATGGCCAGGAGCACAGCAAGCCGAGCGCTTTCACAACGTGGTAACTTTGGGGTATATCTGCCAAAGTACTCCATACGAGACGTGTGACAGGCCCCGCAAGAGAATTCAACAACCCTGAATCACCCTGATATCTTCTGGCACCGATACTGATAATCATCCAGAATAACAAAGGCGAAGCATTATGGTATTCATCTGGAGATTGCTGTCGGTCCAAAAATGGGAGGAATGGGTTATAGTATGTGAAATATCTATTCAAGAGTTAGATCAATGAACAAGTCACCATTTTCTGAACCACCTGAAGTCTTACATGCTGAAGAGCTCGACCACCTTCTCTGGAACAACCATGACATCTTCAATTCGCCTGAATTGCTGATTTCCATTTCTGAGAAAGGTGTTTCCATCAAATCCAGAGCGTAAATCTAAGAGCGATGCGACGGCCTCCTGGGAGCCCATATATTGATCTGCGGACATGGCTGACGGCGTCTGGGTTTGGTAGACACCGGCAGGGCTGACCTGACTCGACTCTTGCTTCGGCGTTAATTGGCCGGCATGAATAGTCTGTGGCTGGTGCATTGATGAGGTAGGAGTGGTATTGGCAGTCGCAATTTGTTTCCTCAACTCAATTATCTCTCGTTCCATCTCGGCATTGCGACTTCGCTTTCCAACTCGCTTGAAGTTGGATTCGATTTTACAGTCAAGTCCAAGTCGGCGGCATCTTGAACAATCGCTCCAAGGATCTTGAATGACATCACATCGTAGCTATGGCAAAGTTTATCAGATCAGCAAAAATTACTAAAATTCATGACACCGCCTGTGTCACTGCACCAGTGCTGTGGAAAATAACCATAAATAAACACACCTTTTGCTGTCGGCATTCGTTACAAGCCCGCTTCACTGGTTGTCTCCTCTTGTCATCGCGTTCGTTATCCTCCGCATCATCAATACTCCCCGGGGAGCTGTCCATCCCCGAGATGGTCACATTTCGTTTGCGACCCTGCAAACCATCGGAGACAGACATAGAGAGCGGCGCATGATTGACACCCGTCATTACGGGACTTAAAACCACTGGAGCATTATCAGCCCCTACACTTGGGTTGAAAGCTTGGGCCTGTGACCCTCCGTTTGCGCCTAGTCGAGAAGCCAGACTGATGGATGGCCTTGGTGCTGTCGGGAGCAAGGTTCCGGGCGCTTAAAAAAAAGAGCGATCGCCCAGGTAATGTTCTGACAGGCGGCTATATGACTTCAATAAGTAGTAAGCCACATCAATGACCTTATTCACGCTGAATTTGTCACCGGCGACTCCGCACAAGCTGTGAGATGCAGACTTCAATGCGCGGGGACAATTAGATGACTCCACCCGCTTTTTCGGAAGTCGGGAATATTATTCTTCCAGCAACATTCAGGATGATGTAATCACGACATCCCACCAGAAACCAGAAACTTTATCCTTTAATAAGTTTAAGCTTCTTCTTTTTCTCTCTTGGTTTTGCTTGAAAATTACTAGGTAAGTTGGTAGGCAGCATTGATTTCTTCTTAATCATCCGATCTATGGTTCAACCAAGTCCGCGTGGTGATCCGGCTTCTCCTGTGATCGCGTGTTCCATTGCTGTGATCGGCATAAGTGGATAAACCATTTCCTTTCTAGTGCCAGATGACGCATTCTAGAGTGTCTTGGCTGCTTCTCTGGTATGAAGATGGAGGTATTTTTCTTCATACGTGGAAGAAATTCGTGAGACGAATTCTTAATGGAAGCTTGAACTACTCTCTACAGAAAAATTGTTTTTAATGAAATAAAAAACGGGCGCACTCTTCTCTACCTATCTATTTACTGTTCATCTCACTTGCGTAATATACACGAAATTTCTTTAGAAAAGGATCTTGACATGGAAGAATTAATTCCGTAGTGAATCGAGTTGAATTGGCTCGGTGAGATTTGAAAGAAGATATATACGCTTTTTCAAGTCCATATACACTCGATTTCCCAACAGTGTACATCATGATCATGATGTAGGATCTTTGTCTGCATATAAGCAGCCGTGAAACCCGCGGACCCTGGAAATTTCTACTAAGAGCACCGCTAGCTCTGACCTGGAGGGCCTATTAGATAAATCAAATGGCTCCCAGTGCCGAAGTGCTAATACTACGTACACCTAGACCTCAGTGTAAATAAATCTAACTATAGTTGGCAGGTAGTAGTAGTCTTGGAGGTACCCGTGGACTGACTTATCATGCATTTATATCATATAAAGATACCGGTCAACCTTTGTGAAGCACCATGCCAAATGAAATGACTGGATGTGATATTGATAAAATAACCACTCTATTAATTTGGCTAGCATCACTGGCAGCATTTTAAAGAGAACGGAGCCTTTGATTTAATATCCAGGTTATTAGGTAAAGTCCCCCATTTATACCAGTATACCTTCCGTGCCCCGAACTCCATGCTGCACGAACTACCAGTGGCCCCCGGGGTCGATTTCTCGAAGAGTGTGGCTCCTTCGAATACATCTCCACTGATCATCTGAGATCTGGGACCCCGGGCTATGCCACTGCTGGACGCTACATCAAACAAGCCCCCGGGGCCATCTATGCGAGGTGCGACTGCTCAATCCAAATTGTTCTCGAGGTCACAACCATCTTTCAGGGTTCAAGGCCAAATGGTTTCATTGTTGCCTCATCAAATTGGTGTATCCTCACTGCATAGTTCCATGTTCCGATGAGGTCATTTTTGCCGATCCCCACTCGGGCAATTTAGAAGGGGAGGAACGAGCCGCATTGCTAGGCTGTGCTTTCCATCTGGTTCAATCACATAAGCGCCCTGGTGCCCCGTCAGTCCACCGTGCGCCCGACTCCAATCACATCTTGTTACTTCTACTGGTTCCAAAGGGCGAAGCAGCCTCGCCAGAAACTCCGAAGAGGGTTTCTCTAATTCGTCAAGCTTTTGCTGTGCGGAATTCACAAGGCTTAGACGCCCACATTTCACTCCCCAGCGGATGAATTCGGTTGGTACGTCCATTGATTGGTCGCTTAGAGCACGTTTCCATACGAGACCCTGATCTGATCTGCCTTGTGACTTACTTGTTCAGATTGAAGGCCCTTTCTGCCCCGGGGCCCTGATCGTCAGTCCTTACGTAGCACACCCCATATATAAAATGAACCATCGCACCCCCATCTAGTAACAGGAGGATTCTGTCAACAAAACTCTATCAAATCAAGGCTCTACAAACATTCTACCCATTCCACGACTTTAATGAACTAGCTATCAGTTCTCAAACGCAATTATGGGCAAACCTACGGACGAAAAGGCCAAAGAAAGACCCACGACAGCCTCAAGCTCTGCCACGGGGTTAAGCTCTGAGTCTGCCTCAGCCTCGAGCTCTACGGGTAACCAGCCACCTCCAGAGTATGAAGCTGCTCAAGAACGCGTCTTGGTCGATTTCCCCAAGCTCAGCTTGGGCGAGGATCTTGGAAGCCCGATTGATGGAACCATCACCACTGATCAGTGTATCGCACATCTCAAATTTCTAGCTGTTCTAGCGGACCTGCGAGATTCCATTTCAAATCAAGATGGACTCTTCGGGATCTTCGATTCCCAGGCGAACAAGTTCCCAGATTCTTATGACCAGGCTATGATTCGTATTCGCGAGAAGCGCTGGGCCGTCTACACTGCTCGCGCAGCCGATCGTTATGAGAAGTGGTTCATGACTGCTCTGCCTCAGTTTAGACCTCCTGCGACACTTTCCGATGTAGAGAGTAACACCTATGAAAATATCACAGACTGCAAGACAAAGGCCTTGTGGACTGACAAAATTATGCCTCCTCTTGGTGAGTCTCAAATCATGTTCCGTTGACAAGATAAAATGACCTAACTTGCATATAGATATCCTGATGGTCTGGCATTCTCACATGCTCAATCCAAGGAATTTTCTTGAGGACTGTATTCGCTATGGTAAGATGAGTATTTGGCGAACAGGATTTCCCTTCGAAGCTGTGAATGCATCCATTAGGGACAACACATTGGAATACCTCACTAGTGCGGGTTGTCAAGAAGCTTTCGAGCGTGAAATGAAAGTCAAATGGGACAATCTTGAAGATCCACCCACAAAGACTATAAAATGTCCCCGCTGCGGACAAGACAACAGTGTGGCATGGACCGAAGGTGAAATCGGAGAATCCGTCGACAATGCGTTTTCAGACAACAATGGCCTGGCCGATAACAAATTTGAGACTACCTGCAAAACTTGCAGAGGTACAGTTGACCACGGCAGGCTTAGAGTTGCAAAGTTTAGAAATAATCTTCGACGCCTATTATATAACAAGGAACCCATGCCGGGGGCTGTTTTGAACATCAATGGAGTGCCTGAAGGTCCTGGTAACAACATCAGACGGATCCAGATTCACACCAACATGATGTTTCCTTCGAAAGCGTTGCAGGCATGCGGACAAGAATTAATGGCCCTGACAGACCCCAGATTAGATCGGTGCCGGAGCGTAGAGGACCTCCGCACTCAGCTAGAACCCAGGATTCGCGAATTCAAGGTTCTGGTGGCAGCATTTGGACGCGCCGGAGCCCCCATTCGACCTGGGGCAAAGGTCCATTTCCGACGCATGATGTCTCGTTACTGGGATAACTCTAGCCCCTTTGCGCTTGATCTCGTTGGTGCCGTGATTCGACAGGGAACATTCATCCAAAAGATGGATAACATCGATTGGCTTCACTCGCCCGCTCTCATGGAAACAACCAAACGACTCATCAAGAAGTATACCGTCTTCTTGGGCATCATTTTCGCCAACCCCAAAGAAATGGCTGTCCCCACTCTGGATGTGGATCTCGCCTGGCATACACACCAACTCAAGCCTCAGAGGTACTACAAATACACAACGAAAATGACACCCGAAAGAACACGCCGCTTCATCGACCACGACGACAAAGTAGAGGAAAATAAACTCTCCGAGAGCTTCGAGTGGACTAGCAAGATGTACCGCCGCGCCACAAATGGTGGTATCTACAGCGAATGCACATGTTGGTACTGTGAAGCAACTCGAGCACCAGACCTGTATGACCGACTCATAAACATTGGTTCTTCATCTCGTGCTCGCAACAATGCAGATTCTCTGCATAATCGACAGGATATCTCTTCCGATCCAGATAGAAACCCACATATCTCAGCGCACAACGCTGTCCGCCCGCCTATTCGAGATCCACAGGATACGGGTCTTGGGTATCTCCAGCGAATGCGCCTACACAGAAACTACGAGAAAGCCTGTCGACGAGCTGAGAAACGGGGCCGGCCTAGATCTGATTCGAGGTCGGGAGCTAACGGCGTGGAGCCGGCATACTACGCGCCGTATGTGTGGGGATATCCCATGATGGTACCTTATTACGGGCCATATATGTGTGACCCTGGAATCAGCTCGGGTGCATACGCCTGTAACCCAAGCTGTATGAGTACTGCTGTAGGGGCTGCTGGAAACTGCTGCGCGGGAACTTGTGGTGGAGGTGTGGCAGCCGGCTCATGTGGTGGAGCTGGTAGTGCAGGCTGTGCTGGAGGAGGAGCTGCTTGTGGTAAGTTTTGTACCATCATTCCAGTCTGAAGTTTTTCTTCTTTGAACAGTCCTAATATCCCCTAAAGGCGGAGGTGGAGGCGGTTGTAGTGGTGGCGGAGGAGGCTGTGGAGGTGGAGGAGGAGGCTGTGGAGGAGGTGGTGGAGGGGGCGGAGGAGGCTGTGGAGGTAAGTCTTCATTTATCCTCAGCGATATCATAGACTCGAACTAATGATAATTTAGGTGGTGGTGGTGGTGGTTGTTAAAGAACCCCACAAGACAGAAAGCCTACTCTAGGCAGTAATCTGGACCTCCTTGCTTTACGTTTCAACATTGGGCCATATCCTTATGCCAATTTATGATACTCATGATTGATTCCCTTGCCACTTGGTACTTGCTACTACTTGCTTCATGATAGTCTCCCCATGATATGCAACTTTCTTCATTTACTTTCTGTTGATATATTTGAATACTGCCAGTGCACTTATATTCTTATGATGCCTCCATTTCACTTAGTTTTGAATAAGCTTGAACTACATAGCCTATAATTAACCTTGGAAACATATTTATTCCCATATATGTATGACTCATATTGCAACTACTTTCTCAAATTTCCTGAAATGAAAGGTTGAATTTGGCCACAGGGTACGAAGCTTCTTCATCATGATGCAATAACTCGAAATACATAGTAGAGAATTGATATGTCCGAAGTTTGATATATCCACTTTATAGTGCTAGCCAGTAGATGAGTCTATCCACCTAGATGACCAGCAAGTATCTATCTTGGAACGAGGGTATTATGATCTTTTCGAAATGAGACAAAAGGAAAGTTAACGCTACATGACAAGGCACTTATTTTTTCGTTTTCGACCACGTTCTCGAATAGTGTGCTCATTCCAATCTTCAATGCGCCTCCGCCATTCTTCATTCTCTGGCGGTGGTAAACTCGTTGGCTCAGTAGAGACTCGCCTTCGGAACGATCTTTGCCTCGCGGGGATTTCTTCGTCTTCGGCGGACAAGTCTAACGCGTTTCCATGTGGCTGTGGGATATGCAAGAGGTTCGGAGATGAGGAGGCATAGGAGAAGTAATTTTCCCCAAGAAGTGTTGCCCCCAGAGGAGGGATGGGAGGATCAGCTTGCTGGCGCGGCTGTGCAGGCTGCACAGTCAAAGTCGGAAGCGGTTGCAAGAAAGGGATATGGCCTGTGGTGATTGGAACCACGGGAGATGCCGTGCTTGGACGAGCTGCTACCAAGTGCGCCGGCAGAGGAGGTAAAGCTGTTGCTGCCTGAGCTGCTGGGATCGCCGGGACCGGGGGTATATCAAGAGACTCCTGTCCCAAGGCGTCACCGGCAGCTGAAGAATCTCTTCTAGCTCTTCCAGCGCGTAAATTACCAGTAATGGTTCCTAGCCTTTGAATTATGGCAGATTGAGGCCGGGGTCGATCTGATGGGTTTGTTCGTGGGACACGAGCTGTTTGAGCCCTTTGGACCGGACTGGAAGGTAGCTGCAAGAAGTTTTGAGATGAAGGTCGATTAGGAAAATCGCCTGCCCCGGATACATTTGGCATAAGGGTTTGTCGCAGGTGATCTGGTAAGGGGCCGTCAGGCTCGCGTTGGTAAGGTGGAGGCGGTGGAACCCAGTTGTCTGCATCGCTTTCGTGAGGAACATAGCGACCGCTAGGCGTGCTGCGATAACGTGGATCATAACGTCCTCGGGTTGATGCCGCAGCTGTGGCGGCACGATGAAGTACTTCTTGAGAACGAGGTTGAGTATTATCATATGGAATGTCAACGACACCATTGGAGTTCGGTCCAGATCCGGTGGTAGCAGGTATCAAACTATCGTGTCGTTGAGGATCAAGAACTGGAATAGAAGGAACTCTCGTCGATTGCCGAGTACGAAGACCAGCAACTGTAGCATCTGTATCATGACGGACTAACCGAGTACGTCTTCTCTGTAGTTCGACTTCTGTGTCTAGGGAAGAATCCGGTTCCTGCAACATCTTCGGCGGCGTCTCGCCAACTTCAATATCGAGCTCAAATTCTTCGCCATTTGTAGTTGATCTTTCAAAATCTAGAATGAGGACTCTCCCACCATCCACAGGTACATCCTCTTCCCCAAATAATTGAGGTCGGACACCGCCAGGAGCCACGGAAACAAGACGCCGCCATGGTTTGATTGAACTTGCTGAATGTACCCAACGAGTTGATGTGATACCCTGCAGATCGGTTACCCGTCGACCACGGACGAGGAGTTTAGACTGTTGAATTATTTTATCGAGTTGTGCTAGATTATCACGAGGCATCTCAGAGCCTGCGCAATGGTGCACACCACCAAAGCGCGTAGTTGTGTTCTGGGTTGACTCCGGAGCTGTGTTTGTTGGAACCACATCGAGGCGCTTCGGTAATCCGTACAACCATACTTCCGAATCTTGAAATCCCAATGCCGCAAGTTCACCGGCTTCATCGATGGATGGAAACATAGTAGGCATCATTTCTCTGGACTCATCCGTCAAGAACGGGCTTGAAAAGTAAACACCGCCTGCGTCCATGCGGTTGACCTGAATTGCTCGGAAGGCTGCCAGCTGAATATCATACCCGAGAATCCAGCTATCGTCTCCTTCATAATGCTCTGAAATCAAGCAGGCGTGAGTGAACCCACGGGCCAGTTCAGGAAAGAGAATTTGGGTTGTCCACATTCGCATCTGAACTTCTTCAGGTGATGCATCGGTTCCAGTCTCAGTATAGAAGGGAGCAGTAATAGTGACAATGCCGTCTATCTCGTGATCTACCGAAGACCCAAGTACCATTGAGCCATCTGGTGTAAATTGGAGTGCGTCAACGCGAGTGCATCTTGCTGCGCGACGCTCAGTTGCAAGTGTTTCCTCTCCAATGGCATGTACCTCAATGTTATCTTCAAAGGAAAGGGCCAACACACTACCAGTGGGTGAGAAAATCAAGTCACGGGGGGCATCATTCAACGTGATAGTCTGAATTCGCTTTGCTTCATTGTTGGTGAGCTTGTATATATTGACCTTATAGGACTCCGAAACGACTGCAAGCAAGGACCCGTCATCCAAGATGGTAGCACCTAAAGGCCTCCGACGAGTCTGTAGTTCATGTTTGACAGATACTGGGTCTGCTGCTACTTCCAGTACAACAATTCGAGATGAGCTGATACAAAGAGCCATGTGGCCATTGGCCGAGAACGAAAAGCGAAAGACTTCGCCCTGTGGAAAAGCCGTAGAAGAGCTCATGGAGCTCGAAATCAAGCGTACCAGAGTTTTACGAGGGCGCAGAAACACATCAAAGGCATTTCTACGGATCTCTTCAACGAACTGACGTTTGAGACTCGATAGCTCGTCGGCCTCGGTTGGTGGGGCGAGAACCGCGCGTGACCAAAGAAATGATGGACATTGTGATAAGTGGTGGGCATAGAGTGCTTTAGACTCTGATACTTGCCTCCATTTCTGGCTCAGGAGTGCGAGAGAAGCAAAAGTGTTGGCATCTACGGCATAAAGAATGCTGGGCAAGGATGGTCAGCCAAAGATCGAATCTCAGACCAAAGGGGCCACCTGGACCCTTGAAATTCAAACAGAATCACCTACTTCTCAATTACAGAGGGGGGCAGCCGGTCAAAGGCGCGCGCTTCTTGAGGGAAGGCATCCTCCATGATCAACATATATTGCCGACATACGGAATTGGCGCGGGCACCCGAGATGGAGTTGCCCTTTCAAAGTGGCGGTGCATCCCAACCACCTTCATGTCGCCCGCGTCGATCTCGTGGATATAAATAGAGGTGGCACGTGGTGATGACTCATCACCCCGCATTCAGTTTAGCTTACTTTTTTTTCTTCTCCAAGCAAATTAAACGTGACCTGGATCTAGAGGGGCTTGAAGAAACCCCTACATTGCATTGTGGATGAACGGACATAAACTGTGACTAATTCCCATAGATACTTACAGGGGACGCCATGGAAGTATAACAGCCAAGGAGCCACGGTTGTGCTCTTCCACCCAATAGACAATCGATGCCTGTCGCATTCGGCCGGGTTATACCCCTCATTCTGTCCAACTGAGATCGGCCGACTCCGAAAACTCCCCGGGATCTTTTTTCCCCAGATTTTACTTCCTTCACCTTCCCCTCTCCATGCAATCTCCTGAAGGGTTGCGCATCATGTCGCCGGCCGCCCTTCAAGTCAATCCGTCCTCCAAATTACCCTCGCCCGGCTTCAATGCCGGTGCGCGACCATACCGCTCCCACAAAGTTCGCGCGTGTGACCTCTGTCGCAAGCGCAAGTCCCGATGCACTGTTGATATCCCCGGTCAAAGCTGTCTACTGTGTCGCGTACAGGGCGCTGACTGCCACTACCAAGAGGAACCACAAGGGGATACTCCAGTGTTGAGCGCCACGGAATCTAAGCCGACGTGGTCGGGAGCTCAGCCGATTGAGCCAGTATCGGGCCAAAAGCGCAAGCGCAGTCCGGACCGGTCACCCAATTCGCTTCCACACATCGCAACTCGCCAGCCGACTAATGGACCGAGTCCTCAGGGCACAAATTCGTCTTCCGGGCGTCGAGGAAGTGACTCGCGACGCAAGTACGACGATGACCGCCACAACGAATCCGTTCTCATTGTGGGGCCAATGGTGGCAGAAGATGCACAAGTCATTGAAAAGCACATGCCTCCAGAGCGAAGTCTTTCTGAAGAAGCCAATGGTCAACCATACAATATCTACTCCAGCGATCCTAGAAAGCCCGTACTTTACACCACTATCTCACGGCGGCGAAAGGGTATGAGACAGGGTGTTCCACCTGGGGAGAATCAGAAGGAGATTTTAGAACAGATTTTGGGACCTTTCAAACACGATCTCGTGAGACTGTAAGGCTTGACACTCTCCAATAACTTTTGTTCTTCGGTACTCATCAGTCATTTTTTATTTAGATTTATCGACCGATTCAACACAGCATTCCCTATCTTTGACGGCGAATCGTTCTGGGATGCTTATATTTCTGACACGACGGATGATCCTCCGGCCTCTCTTTTATGCCAGGTTTATTCGATGTCACTCGTTTATTGGATGCACACTCCTAAACTCTCATGCCACCCGAAGCCAGATGTGCGATATGCTGTCAACATGACTGTTGCTGCCTTACACGAGGAATTCTCCGCCCCAGGGCTGTCTACAATCAGCGCCGCGTTGATCGATTTGACTGGCCGACCTATTTTCTCCATGACTGGAAATGCCGTCAGTTGTGGGCGGATGCTTTCCTTGGCTAACTGCCTTGGTCTGAACCGAGACCCAAGTTTGTGGAAGCTTTCGGAACAAGAGAAGGATCATCGAATTCGTCTTTGGTGGGGAGTCGTAATCCATGACCGATGGGGTAGCTTTGGCCATGGCGTTCCTCCTCAGATCTCCAAGACTCAATACGATGTCCCCCTTCCGACCATTGACGGGTTGGTACCGCCGAGCCTCCGCACGACTGAGCGTGTGAGAGCGGCGACCTGTCATATTGCTCTTTGTACATTGACAGAAATCCTCGGTGAATTATTGCCTCTGGTCTATGGTCTTCAGGCAAAACTGGCGCGCGAGAGTTCTAAGAAGATTAGACAAATTCGGACTGAGTTAGACTTATGGGAGGATTCCCTTCCTGATTGGTTGAGAAGCCCAGTCAATCACAATCGCGGAGAGCAAGTGTCCGCATCAAGCAGCTTACAGCTAGCATTTTTGGCTGTGAAGATGCTTGTCAGTCGAGTTGAGTTGAATGTAAGACTCGAGCTTTCTCTGCCAGTCGAATCACCTTTATTATGTTTTTACTGACATCTGGTTTGCAGGAGGTCAACAATGCTGAAACAGATAACCCCGAAGCTCGCCGTTATTTTCAAACAGAATGTCGACGCTCTGCAGAGGAAATTGTACGATTCATTACATCTCTTCGAAAGGAGAACTTCAAGGAATTCTGGTTACCATGTATGTCACAAAGCATTTCTTCTCAGGCTCTATAGCCGGAAACTTACAATCTCTTTAGACAGCGCTTTTCACCTGACATCGACCGCCACCCTCCTCGTTCGATGCGCCTTTGAAACAACCGATAGTGAAGTTGCCAGATCATGCCTCAGCAATGTCGAAACCCTCCGTGCCGTACTTCGTCGCGTCCGGGAAGAAGAAGACTGGGACGTGGCCGATATGTGCCTTGATCACTGCGAGCGGATTATGCACAGGATTCCTGGCGCCAATTCTTTGATGGATCAATCAGTCAATTCCGCCTTAGCCGACAACGGCCTCGTCAATCCAGCAGCTATTTCGCTGCCGGAGACACAAACCAACAACGACATCGTCGATGATATGATGTCCATATCTAATACATTCGGCACGATGGATGGGTTCCCCTTCGATATGACAGGTATTTGGGACGTTTCAGTTTTCCAAGATGTCAACTTGTCTTAAAGGCGTCTTTCTTTTAGTTAAAGGTGACGTGATTATCGCATTATTCGTTCTTCTGGTTGTTTTGTGATGGTGGGCAACCGGACATGTACTTTACTTCAACACTGTATATACCCTGGGTTCAGCACGAACCCTAACCTCGTGCAAAGCAAGCTGGACATAAACTCTATAAGCCTCAACCTCTTCATATTAAAGCATCTGATCAAATTTTAAAATGTACATCGAGAATCAAGAAACAAGTAGATCGGACACCAAACACTATTTTACAGTCGTTCCAGGAAGGGATTGCTCAGAACGAAACCAAACCATCTAATGACCCAACCCATTGCCCCATAAATGACAAAACACACAAACCCCCGCGATGATGAGTTGGGAAATAAATAAATGGGGAATAAAGAGCGGGGCTTTTTACAGCAATACATGGAATTATCAGTGTGATGCTATGACGAAGCCAAATTACTGCTTGTCACCACCAGCACCGAACATTCCAGTGAAGGAGCCCTTCATGCTCTGCATTTGCTCTTGACGAGCCTTCTCCTCCTCAGCAGCCATCTCAGCAAGCCACTTCTCACCGTTCTCACGGATCTCCTTGTCGATAAGCTCGAAGTTCTTCTGGCCACGCTCGCGGATCTGATCCCACAGCATCTTACCCTGGGCAAGACCCTCAGAGGGGCTGACTTCGCCATCCAGGGTGCGGTTGGATTTCAGACCCAAAGCAGAGGCAACGCTACCCATGCTCAGGGAGGGCTTCTTTTTCTTCTCCTCGGCGAGCTCCTTTTCGAAGCGTTCGCGCATAGCCTTCTCGCGCTTGGTGAATTCGACCGGGATGTCAGAGCCCTCGAATGACTTCAGAACGGGACGGACGTCCTCCACGCCCATACCGGCAAGGTATTCAAGGAACGGAATCAGGGCGACCAGGGTCTTGTCCTTGGGGTCACCAGTCCACTTGTCCAACACGACGGCGTTCTCGGGCTGCAGGCGGGCGTGCTCCTCCTTGGTGTCAAGGAGAATAACCTTCGATAGGTCACGGTTCAGGTATGAAAGGTCCTAATTAACTTGTCAGAATGATTTCAACGGGAACGGTATGAATTTGCAGTAATAGCTCATACCTTGATATACTCTCCATCCTTGTAGCGAGTAGCTTCACGGAAGAGGGGCCAGCGAATGATACGGTAGGGGTCGAGTTTGCGGAGAACCTGATCAGCCATCATGCTAGGCACACTGGTGAACAGAACAAGCTCGTAGTACTGGTTGAGGTAGCGAAGGAAGTAGTCGACACCAGGGCGCTTGGCAACACGCCATCCATGCTCACGGCTCCACTCGCTGTGAACAAGCAGATCCTCCATACTCAGAACAAGGGTATATGGCTGGCGCATGGTAGGGTCCTCATCGGGAAGCAGCTTGGGGAAAGCAGGGTCCTTGTAGTAGCTGGTGAGGTCACCAGTACGGGCCTTGACACGGTTCCACCAGAGACCCAGACCCCAGCCTGATGGGTGATCGGTGTGAGCGCGCTCCTCCTCGTCTGATTCCCAGTTGCGGCCTAGGTAGCCCATACCGGCGATACCCGAGGCCAACATCAAGGCGTACATGATGTTAGCCATGCGGGCCTTGCGGCGGTCCAAAGAAGTCTCATATCCGCTCTTGGAGTATTCACCGCCACCGCGTTCCTCGCTGTACTCCTCCGATTGAGTGGGATCCTCAGTGAGGTTCAGCTGTGATGTGTTTCCTTTCTTCGTGCGGCCTTCCAATTCGGCAGCCAATGTGGAGGGAATACCCTGGGTTAGGTCGGGTAAGGGCTGGTTGGGAATTTGTTCAGAGTCGGCCTATAGAGAACAGATGGTTAGATACATGTTGTGCTGGTAGATAGCTGACGTATGGTGCAAGTCCCGGAGTAGCATACAGCGTTTGACTCTGCGGCGTCGGCGCTTGGCTTGGCCTTGGTATCGAACTCGGGTTGCTCTTTCGCGTGTTGGTTTTGTGAGGCCTCAGGAGCAGTCTTGGGCTTCTTTGAATTAGATGATTTGGGAAGGTCATATGGACTGCCCTTGCCCTTGGCGTAGGACCGGGACCACTGTGTAGAGACAGCTGGAACTCGGGAAGCCCGGGCAGCAGAGGCGAGGAGGCTAGGCCTCGTTCGAAGAACGGCGCGGCTCAACATGGTTGGGATGATTTAGTCGAAGACAAATGCAATCATGCCCTGTCTAAATGTCACGGAATCACGGACGTTCGGGGTCGAGTCTCCCGTAGAAAAGTCGGAACGCGCGAAGTGGATCGGGTGATCCACACAAGCCAGTGACGCAGTTCCCTTATAGCCTTTCGCCGCCAAAATCCTACTTTCCCCTTTTCTCTTCTTTTTTTTCTTCAGTTATGAAAGTTCACCCAGAAATTAATTCGATCCTGTATGCACTCTGCATGTGTACCGGGTTGTATTAGCTGGGGAGACCAAAAGAAGTTCTCTTCTATTCCCACTACCAAGAGCCGCAGCGAAGGCATTCGCCACTGATGCTGTAGCTCCGATCGTGGGACACAATCCTTTGTCTATATTTTACTTGCTTTAGACTTCTGTTTCATTTTGATCACTGCTGGTGGCATGCGCCGTGAATTGAGAACAGAAAGACTTCGAAAAATGGAATCCGTGCCAAACCCTTAGAACTCATATCTCCGTGTACTTTGATAGATTTCATCTTGGATTTTTCCATTTTCTCTTTTCCCCTCCCATCATGGCCTCCAAAGCATCCAGGAAGGCCGCAAAGAAGGCCAAAGCTGCCTCCGCATTCTACGAGGAGGACTTGCGAGATATATCAGAACCCGAACCTCCACGTTTACCAGATCCGTTCCGATTTCTCGATTTGCCATCGGAAATCCGGGTGGTGATCTACCATTTCGTGTTATTCACCCCCACGAAGAAAACCGCCAAATTAAACCCCGGCTCGGTCGGTGCCTCTGCGAAAAGGGCCAAAGCCGTAGCGCCAACTGCACAACGCATAGCCTTATTTTTAGTTTCGCGCCGTGTCCACGATGAAGCCAGCCATTATTTCTACTCGACACAAATTTTCCGCGTCTTCACCATTCAAGATTTCTCGCGCCGCCCGACCCTCCGAGGGATACCCCGCTGCTACCGCCCCTTGATCGGCACCGTTGAGTTGATTCTTGGAAATAGTTGGACAGCACCACCAAAGACATGGAGTGTCGACAAGGGTCTGGGACTGCAGGATATGGCGCTCACGCGCACGTTGAAACTCTTTATCGAGTGCGATCCTTCTCAGCCAATCTTCGAGGGCTTCCGAATCTCCAAGGAGTATTACACTGAGTTCTGCGGCAGATTAGTGAAAGAAATACTGGCGGGACTTCCGGCCTTAGAGTGGGTGGAATTCGATGCATATCCATCGGTGCAGAAGAACGGTTCTCTTATGAGCCGCTTACTATATGAAACCCGCAAGGCCAACAAGAAGGTCAAATGGGGCCCCGAGAGAGGCTGGACAGATCTCAATGATAAGGGCTTCATGATCGAGGAGGAACCACTGCCGACTATTACTGCCTCTGCTCCTGCTCCTCCCACCGTGGACCAGTCACGCCCATACGAATCTGCACATATTGATGAATTAACCAATAGAGTTCAGGATATCAGCCTGAATATGAGCGCTCAAACTGCAGTTTACAATTAATGCTAAATGTGCTACGATTTATTGTTTTTCCATGTCATACATGTATACATACATTGGGTGGAGTTGACAGAGATGGTCTGACTGACTGTTGCATGGGGATTTGAAGCCTCAGCTCGGCTTTACTATGGGCTTACGACCCCACCATAGCCCATTATTGGGCACTTATGACCTCCGCATGTTCCCGTCTCTGTATAGGATCAATAGATTAGTTGTTGACTCCGCTTCAATTACATTTTCACTTTTTGGTCCAGCATCTTGCCATTCTGGCGCTAGCCCTTCATAATTATCAGCCATCTTGTGAACTTAGGCCGCGGATATCTAGAGATAGAATCCAAATCTTCAGCCAAATTTCTCAAATTTCTCAAATTGGGCCAATTTGTGGCCATCTAGTCATGTCGCATGATATCATTGAACCCCGTGAAGGTGACCATGAAGTATAGTCGTTGGAACGTCAAGTATGCGCATGCCTGCGTGCTTTGACGAAATTCTACCATTCTTGCTAGCTTCAAGAGCAAGCTTGTGAATGAATAATATGCGACAACGTGTAAAAAGAGAACATCACTACTAGTGGCCACCAGCAGCAAATTGAATTCATAGCCAATTCAATGATTTCGCGTATACCACCTTCATAATTGCATCTTTGTAACTTGAATTTTGTATAAGACTGAATAATAATGATACATTGTCGCACGCCTTTGACTCGAGTAACTTCGCTCTCTTGGGTCATAGCTTCGAAGAAGTATATTTTCACGATTCATCCGAATGACTAGTGATTATACTCAACACCCCAAGCTTTGTTCACCGTGATGCCTTCTTTGTCAATAGTAGCTTGTTTCTTGAGTGTTGATAATGGAATCGCGATGGTCGTTTCAGTATGCGGTTGATCGAATTTCGAGTAATGGTGTGGTCCTTCTTCTACATCACTAGTCGCAGTAGAGAAAGGCTGAGTGTCATCGTTATCGTCCGAGTGCGATTTGAGTATCCTTGTGGCCCATGATGGGGCTGAAGTACGTGTCGATAGCGTAGCCCAAGTGGGTGGGTCGGAGGATTGGTTGGTTGGTGGTGAACCAAAGAGTTTCTGTCGAACGGTGACATATACAGGTCGCAACGTTGGGAGGCAAGCTTTGATACAGTAGATATCATAAGTCGTCCTGTTCAGTAACCTTGAGAGTAGATGGCACGTACCTGATACAATTGCCAAGTCGGCTTCGACGGTGGCCCAAGTGGCCTGATTGACCCAGTTCCAACTGACGTCCGCGTCGGTACCCTGATTCATTACTGATACTAGTCTCATTATCGAGGCGATACACACGCTGTTCGGTTAGTCTGCTATTATTAACAATTAGAATGAGAGTTCGACTTACAAGCTTCCCAAGAGAAACATTGAGATGATGGCCTTTTTGCTGCTGCCCGACATGTTGAGTTTCATGATGTAAGGCGTAGGAAGTATGAGAAGAGTAATATCAATGATGATGTTTGGGATTGAGATTGCAAACAGGAACTTTTGGCTGTCAACATTGCAAGAGGCATTAACAGATTGATCCCATAGTCCTCGGGTTGGTATACATTGCAGCAAAGTGAGCAAAAACTGAAACTGTTAGAGAAAGTCTTCTACTTGAGAGCGGAAAAATATAACACTTACTACAGCGATACCCCACATACAGACCAATGTGGCAAGGATGCTAATGGGAACCTTTATGTTCGTCTTGTTGAATATACGCCAGTACAAGGCCATAATAGAGAACTTGACAAGGACAATGACACCGGTGTACGTCAGTTCACAGGCGAATAGCCCGATATATGCGTCCTCCGTAGCATTGGGTCCGAAAGTCTGAATATGCCTTCCAAGAGCGCGAGGTATCCCTGCATCTGTCAATTTCGAACATTTGTGTAACACCAATTGGATTTCGCCTTACACCACAATAATGAAGCTGTCAGGCCCGTGCCGCAAGCCTAATCAACAATGTTAGAAACTCCCAGCCGGTGACAGATGTTACAGGACGTACCAGTGAGGCTAAAATCAGCCAGTCATCAAGCCACCAACCCGCTGTGTTTTTCCAGCGGCACCAGAATCGAAGACCGACACAGAGAAGTGCGATGATGAAGGGTATTGTTGAAGAAGCATACAGGTTAGGTTGCTGATTTTCGGAAAGGTCCACAGAAGACATAGATTGAGACATAATAGCTACAGAGAGCTCGGAGTTTGTGGTGAGCAGATGAATGTCCAAGTTTCATTTAGACACTGAAGAACTCCCTGTGGAGACGATTGAAATTGTAGAGTGTGGTCATCGTGAGAAAAAGTGTAATATCATATTGAGTGATTAAATCGAGGGGTGTGCTAATATCCCCCTTCTGGCCCCCTCTCATTTTGTGATTGGAGGTGGGGCTGGGAATTGATGATGAGTACTTAGTGTATACTAGTAGAATAGACAATGGGAAGTAGTCGGACCGCGGTAGTACCACAGCGTCATTGATATGCATGTATTGATCATTCCTTTTTTGGACGGCCAGAGGAATTCATACAAGACCAAGGTGGCCGACATAGTACTGTAATTGGTTCTTTGGATTGCGGACTGACATACGCACGTTGCATTTTGGCTTCCATGCCGTGGATCTGCAGTCCTTTTACCAACATCCCGGGAACATTGAAGACCTTAGTATGACCAATTCGTCACAAGGTCAAACAGGGTGGCGTATTAGGCGTATTAGGCGCATTCAAGTGCAAGCAATACCGAAACGATGCCGAGAAGTTTGGTAATCCTTCAAGGTTCTCGGCCCGCCTAAGTTCCGCTCCACACATGTCAACGGAAAATATCCCCACTATCAGGCAACTAGACCAGTGACCAATCAAAAGGTATAATCAGAAATGCGAGATATCTTTATTTGGCCCCCAAAAAGAACAAGGAAACACCTGTCACTAGCGTATGCACGTTCAACTGAATGCCCTCCTTGGCACCTTCAATCTGCAGACTAAATCCTTAGCCCCACGTTCTTTGCAGATCGTAATAAATATCATGCAACATTTGACGGGCGTGGCTCTTTTAGGCATATCCACAGGTAGCCATTGCAATCTAGTAAATCTAGTACGCAGCTAATTGCGATTGTGTAACGTATGCGACGTGAAAGAATAACAGGCTGTAACACAGCCAAGATTCCCAATATGCAGGGGTATGTATATCAATTGATAATGATGAGATTAATTTATCACGCCACGGCCAATAGCTACCACCGAATCCACCATCCTGCCTCCCAAGGTTCTTTAGGTTGCTTGTCGGCTTTTCTTTTCTTTTCAGCAATAATATTCGACATAGCAAATTTGAAACTTGTTTTCAAGTTAGACTCACATTCACTATGTCCTCGGTGAATCTCCCAGTGATAGTTATCGTTCCAGGTGCCTTCGGCACACCTGAAGGTTTCGATGGATTGAAACCATATCTGACCAAAGCCGGATACACAACACACTCAGGAGCATATCCTAGTTGTAATCCTTCTGATCCGGCCAACGTTTCATCTGCTCAGGATATCGCTTTCTTGCGCAACAATGTATTACTTCCACTTTTGAACGAGGAGGGTAAAGATGTTGTCATCATTGCCCACTCATACGGGGGTGTTGTTGCAGGTGGTGCAGCAAAAGAACTTTCGAAGGAGACAAGAAGAGCTCAAGGTCAAGGCACTGGCGTCGTTGGTCTGATTTATGTGGTGGGCAATATTACACTCGAAGGAGAATCTCTCCTCACTGCTGTAGGCGGCGCCTACCCTCCTTTTATCAAAGTCAACAAGGTACGGTTTACCCAGAACAATCGCAATCGCAATTGTAGACAATTAATGATTTTGTTCTCAGCCATCCCAGGGCCTTTCTCTCATCGAACCGGCAATGGATATTTTGTACAATGACTGCGACCGTGCTCTTGAGCCGGAATTGGAGAAGCTAATGCAGCCACACGGACTCCAAGCTTTTGAAACACCCGCCACTGCCCCAGCTTGGGCAGAGAGAGCATTTGATGGCAGGAGGGCGTATGTGCGTACACTGGAAGACTGTTGTAACCCTTCATTCTTGCAGGATATGTGGCTGGAGAAGTCCAATGTCAAATGGGAAGTTGTGGACTTCAAGACTGGACACATGCCATTTGTGAGCCATCCCCAGGCTTTGGCGGAGCAGATTATCAAGTTCACTAATGGTTTTATTGCAAAATAAATGTTGACGTATCGAGTGTCCGCATAATGGCACAGAAATTTGACTATGCTTGCTCTATAAATTATTACCAACCAACATCTTTTTAATATGAAACGGACTGGTCAACTTGGAAAATGTTTCAATAGTAATTTGGTTTACCTTAAGAGTGAATCCGAAAACTTTCTACAAATTACCTATGTATTGTGAGTCAAAGATATCTTTAGAATGAAAAGAGAAGTAGAGAACCACACCAGGTGTAAATATTCTTAATCTGGGTCTGATATTCAAAATAACTATGCCTGCACTCTATCGCCAACAGCTAGGTTTGATACATAGTAGTTAATATCAAGATAGACAAATTGATCGTCTCTGCACCACCGACTAGACTGCTGTATCAATCCATCTTTTTCGTCACCCAGACCAACTTTGGGACCATAATCGAAGCACCATTCAAAGTCTCCATCATCGCGTTACGCTCCAATTTCCCGGATTCCTCTGGGTTTTTAAGGGCATTGTCTGCAAATTCTTTCCATGTGCTCACATATCTGTATACGAGTTAGGTACTTCCATAACTAGCCTACATCCATAACTAGCCAGTGTTGGTGTCTATTATATTGAACTTACACATCATTCCAAAATCGGGCCATTCCAAGTCCGTATTCGTAGGTATACAGCACTGAGCCAGTATATCCACTTTCATCCATGATTCGCTTGAGCTCATATTTCCAGCTGTGAAAGAGATTAGCTCGTACCAGGTCAACTAACAAAACCCCCTTAAAATACTTACGTGTCGCGACCTTTGAGCTGGGAAAAGAGTGTATCAAGGTTATCTGCCGAATTCCCCGGTACGGTCTTGATCGAACATCCAATTGTGTCAACTTCGTCCCACTGAAGGTAGCCGCCGGGTCCTAGACGCAATGGATTGTCAGCATAGCCAAACAGTTGAATAGATAATACATACTCAGTAGCTTTTTAAGGTTTGCTAGAATAGGCCTGGGGTCGTTGTTCTTGACAACGACAGTGATCAGACGAACGTGTACAATGTCGAAGAATCCTACGAACTCATCCGGCACGTTTTCGAAGATATTCCAGGTATGCATGTGTATATTGGCGGGTAGCCATGGCTTAGGGCCAACTTGGTCCAGGCTGATATCGAAGCCATGAAGCTCCGTGGATGGTGGTTTTCCACGAGCAAAATCGTGAAGCCAAATGCTGAAACACAGTCAGATATGAATACTTTCAAAGTAGGTAGATAACTGTACCCATTGCCAGTAGCAATATCAGCGACTCTCAAGTCAGCAGCCCGAGTATCAATATCAGGATGAACCAGGAACCCAAGTAGCTCTTTCCAGAGATAATGCTGTGCTGTAAGTCTAGTTACGATATTAGTAAAATACCAATTAACGCTATTTTAGGCGAATTTACCGAGAGTTCGCATTACAGTCGCGCATTAGCGCATAAGGATCCTTAGTAGCTTCTACAGTTGTCCCATTCCAGCCATTTGCTGTTGGTACACTGTTATCCTTTGGGACCTTGACGTCCGCTGAGTGTCCAATTTCGCGGATTGAAATGGGGGTGTTGATAGTTTGGGTTTCGCTCATTGTGCCAATATTTTCAATGTAAAGAGAATATTTTATATCAACTGGCTATATAATCGGAGCGATAGCTTTTGAACGGCTCAGAGGTAAGTTTTTATAGACAAACTCGACTATTGTAGAGCTTCGAACGTCATATGTGGAGTGCACTAAGTACAGTAGTATGCATTAGCCCCGGGACCTGTTGCAGGGATTAGTATGTACGCCGAAAGGACCTCGGGAACTTCGCTATCAGGTGGTCGGTCTATCAGGGTGGGGCATTTACGTGCTTTAACTAGCCGAAGAATTGCGGGCCAGCTGTTTTAGTTTGTCTAGCGCTCTTGATGGGTCGTAATATTACCTGTATACGTACACTGTCGTAACAAAAGTTCTCATAAAACTTATTTTGCCAAGTATTAGTAATCGGGCGGTGAAGACCTACCGCCTCTTCCAATGTCAATACTATTGGAACAAATGGAGTTCCCGGAGGATCTACTCAGGCAGAATATTATGTAATTTGGCCTTGGCAAAATAAGTTTTATGAGAACTTTTGTTACGCCACTGTATACTATGTCAACTAGGCTTCTAAGCAGGGCTTCCCCTCCCTTTAGAATACATGAGGTAATACTTCTAAACCTCTACATACATATGCCGTTCTGCAGTTCCGGGCTGACACTGTGAAGACTAGTTACGTGGCTGCTTCTACGTAATCATTGTACCTGTGGGTCTGAATGAATAGTATCGCGCGAAGCGTCCGGCTGTACTTCTAAGGTTCGCACCAAGCTGCTTCAGATCGGCGATGGAGATTTCTTTCTCGGTCTTCTAGCCCCACGGTGCCAAGCAAGACTCTGATAAGAGGAATTTGTTCTAGCCGGCTGATGCCATGCTGCGGAAAGCCATGCTCCGTAATATTTGTTCAAGAACAAGGGAAATTCTTAATAAAGAGTCTGGGAGAGAGATTTTATAGGCCGGAAACGAACAATTGTGATAATGTTCGTCCCCTGATATGGAAGGATCATTTCACAGCTGCCATCATAACCATAGCTCTTGTATCTTACTTGTTGTGTCATTATAAAGCTAGTCCTTCCCTAAAGGTAACATAACTTATTGAACCTCAACCCTATATCTTGTTCTTCTCTTGAATAAAGATAGGATGGTCCATTTGTCTTTAAAGGCTTCTAAGTTGATGAATAGCTACGTATCTTGCAAATTTCTATCATCATCGGCCTTTTTCAATCTGCTCCTCGGGTACCAACTACAATTCCAGATAAATGGTCTTTTTGGGAGGTAGGTAATCTAAAGTAAGCTTGAACGACTCAGATCTAATATTCTTAGTTGTCTTTTTATTCTCCTTGTTTCTCTTTACGATTGGTGACAGTAAGAAGGAAGTCACTGTCTATTCTTCTGCTTTGGCCGGGCTCCTATAGCCCCTGGATGCTATAATGAATGGAAGGTATGACCGAGGCGAAAATTAGATATATTGATGTTTAGATATCGACATTGATACACTTATTGAATTGTATTTTATACATTCCCGGGCGAGGAGACAGACACCCCGGATCATGTCGGTGTCAACTTTTGGAGGACGATAGTGGTCAAAAAAGGTGCGAGGGTTGGCATGCTTCATGATTAACTTGAACTAGTAAATGTTGCTCCCTGCTCACCCACCTTGCAAAACTTGAAGACATCAGTGTAGTCCGTTGGAGCACCCTTGGCTAAATTCGTTGTGTAGTACACGATATACCCGTCACTCTCAGGCTAATTTTGGCTAAGGGTGTCAAAATACACAACTCTTTCTTCTCTGTACATCTCCACCATACTCCATGGATTCATTGGTCCTTGTGAAATTATACTTGCAATGCTCATATGTTGGAACGCTGCCCAGGTGACAACTTGAGCTCGAAACCTTGTACTACTAATATCTAGTACTACATAGTATATCCATGGATCATACCGCTGTATAGTATATTTCTCCACTTCAACATACGATACTTGTCCTCTATCGTACATATATTTGAAATTAAACCTTGGAACAGACGTGTTGCTTTATATATCTTTAACCGGAACCGCAAGATGTCAATATTGTAGGCTAATGTGAGTAAAAGAGTAAGATTTCGTGATTAGAGTGTTTCAGCAGAACTCATACATCTTCTAATCTAAAGCTCCTCATCTACCTCCATGGAAGCACCATTGGTTCCATCTTTAGTTGTCGACTCCTGGCGTGCTACTGATGCCTCCTTGTCGATCATCTGCCTAGAGACAGCAACAATGTTGTCTTCAATCAATTGCTGACTCAAGTCCTCAATATCTGTGGATAAGGATTAGTATATCTGCGAGTAGATGGATAGAGAGAATCGGTTTACTCACGTTTCTTGGGATCCACCTTGCCAACATATCGTGTCTTCAACTGGTCCTTGGTCAACTCAGTCTCTTCCTTCACCCGCTTCTCGTAGCCCTCAGCAAGGCTGACCAGCTGCTTCATCTGGTCTACATTGTGGTGCCCTTCCTCATGGAAATCCTTCATTTGAAGGGCCTCGGTCCAAACGTGTTTGTGCAAGTTCATCAACATATTCTCTTCCAATCCAGTCTTCCGGTAGGCGATTCCAATGCTGTAGTAGTGGCGGTTCAGGCCGTGGATCAAGGCTTGGATGGAAGGCTTGTTCAAGTGACCCAAGTTGGAAGTTGTTTGACGTGGCTCTTGGCCCATAACGACAGTTTGAGGTTGAATAAGACGGAAAGCATCGATAACAACCTTGCCCTTAACGGACTGGATAGGATCAACGACGACAGCGACAGCACGGGGGGTAAGCTGCTCAAATGATTGTTGGGTGTTGATATCGACGGAAGAAAGCCAGCAGCCGAAACCAGGGTGAGAATGGTACCAGCCGACAACGGTTTCCGGTCTGCATAGAGAGAGATATTATCAGCGCAGCCCTCGATCTGTCTGTCACAATCACCGTAAATAGCTTACCGTCCTGTCTGTCGTAGCATCTCCATCATCTTAGTTTGGAACACTGGATCCACGGCTTCAACACTAACACCAGTACCACTCTGGGGCATGGCGAATACATCCGTTACTCGAACTGTGTACTCATCCACGAATTCTCCTAACATCAGGCCCATGACCTCCATAGGTACACCGGCGCGGCCATGGCGCAACATCTTCAACAAAGCCAAGGAAGAGATATGGACGGTTTCGGAGTTATCAATCAGGTTTGGTGTGTCCTATATTAAGCTTGATTAGCCACTTGAAGCTCGATGGATTGATCGGTACCATGATGACAAGCTGCAACAAGCCCGGCACCATATGAACATTGTAGACGCCACATCACCAACTTACACCACCTGGAGCAGCGCTGCCCATTCCCATGCCCTGGGCAGCTTGCAGCATCCGATTAAGACGGTCCATGATTGATTCAAGAAATCAGATGAGATATCAAGAACGAGATGTGAATGATAGCTTCCTCGGTGGAAGCTCCCAGTGGGGCGGTTTTTCGATAATATTTCGAGGGTCGAGCGCTAGGATGGACGGAAACAGATCTAATGACGATAGATATTCCACAGCGAAGGTAGGGAATGACACTTGGGGTTTCTTCTGGGGGGATGATAGTAAGTGAGCTAGGATGCTTTGGATTAGTGAAGCACTGCGGATCAAGGCAACTGACGAAGGCGGTATATTATTCTGCCGCGTTTCGCTCCTTCACTCGCGCGGCGATCGATTCTCTTAAGCCTTTCTCCGTCTCTCGTCCACAACACCATGAGCTTGTCAGACCTAATTTGGTGTCGTGAGTAATTTATTTGCTCGCTGCTTGCAGTTATAGGTCAACAGCATCCTGTTTATTGTGGTTCTGCGAGCCATTCACTACACCACCTCTCCCAACCCGCATACTTCCTTTCATATCTCTTAATTTATACCCACCAAACCCTTTTCCTGGCTCGATAAGACCCATCTTTCCCCAATTTTCAAGATGGCAGCCGAACCGATATCCAATGTCATCGCCGGCAACAATAAGAAGGTTGCCTACTTCTATGATTCGGATGTGGGCAACTACGCCTACGTCTCGGGTCATCCTATGAAACCCCATCGCATACGCATGACCCACAGTCTGGTCATGAACTACGGCTTGTACAAGAAGATGGAAATTTATGTGAGCTCTCTTCGATCGTCCCTGCTTTATTCCAAGGTGAATCATCAGCTCATACATGTCTATTCAGCGCGCGAAACCAGCTTCGAAATATGAGATGACCCAGTTCCACACCGATGAATATATCGACTTCCTTTCAAAAGTTACCCCAGATAATATGGACCAGTTCTCTAAAGAGCAGAGTCGGTACAATGTCGGAGATGATTGCCCGGTATTTGACGGTCTGTTTGAATTTTGTGGAATCAGTGCTGGTGGAAGTATGGAAGGTGCCGCACGATTGAACCGCAATAAGTGCGATGTTGCTGTCAACTGGGCCGGTGGTCTCCATCACGCGAAAAAGAGTGAGGCTAGTGGTTTCTGTTATGTTAATGGTAAGCGTGTGGTCCTTTCTTGGGGAGAATTGATCCTTTGGCGCTAACAGTACTTGTAGACATTGTGCTCGGTATTCTAGAGCTGCTACGATTCAAGCAGCGTGTGCTTTATGTCGACATTGACGTCCATCATGGTGATGGTGTTGAAGAAGCCTTCTATACCACAGACCGCGTGATGACAGTATCATTCCATAAATATGGCGAGTACTTCCCTGGTACCGGTGAACTTCGCGATATCGGCGTTGGGTCAGGAAAGTACTATGCCATTAACTTCCCCCTTCGTGATGGTATCAATGATACGTCATATAAGAGCATTTTTGAACCCGTCATCAAGAGTGTCATGGAATGGTACCGCCCAGAGGCTGTAGTCTTACAATGTGGTGGTGATAGCTTGTCTGGCGATCGTCTTGGCTGCTTCAACCTGAGCATGCGTGGACACGCAAACTGCGTCAACTTCATGAAAAGTTTCGATCTGCCAACCCTGATTCTCGGTGGCGGTGGTTATACCATGCGCAATGTTGCACGTACCTGGGCCTTTGAAACCGGTATCCTTGTTGGCGACAACCTGGAATCTGAACTGCCATACAATGACTACTACGAGGTAAATCTTTCCGCGATATCTTTTCGATTGAACGAATGATGCTAATAAATATCGCCAGTATTTCGCACCCGACTATGAACTTGATGTCCGCCCTTCCAATATGGATAATGCCAACACGAAAGATTATTTGGACAAGATTCGTAGCCAGGTCGTTGAAAACCTTAAGCGCACAGCATTTGCGCCTTCGGTCCAGATGACAGACGTGCCCCGTAATCCACTTGTGGATGGCATGGACGACGAGGCTGATGACATTATGGATGATCTTGACGAGGACGAGAATAAGGACAAGCGATTCACTCAACGACGTTTTGATCAGTACGTGGAGAAGGCTGGTGAGCTCAGTGAGAGTGAAGACGAGGAGGAAAACGCCGCGAACGGTGTACGCCGTCAACCGGGTGCTATTCGCCGTCGAAACCAAACCAATTACAGGAACTTGGATGATTCTGGTCTCGACAGCGGTATGGCTACTCCACAGGAAGCATCTTCTGTTGGGGATGGAGAATTAGAATCTACACTGGATACCAAGATGGCCGACATTCCACGAACCGAGCCTGAGACATCGGCTGCTGCCGCGAGCTCTAATGATCAAGATACTCCCGCCGATGCCGACAAGATGACGGTGGAAGACGAGGAGAAGGGACCATCCACCTCTGCATCTCAACAACCTTCCCCTCCCCCGCATGACGAGGACACAACAATGGAAGACGCAGCTGCCCCTGCTCCAGATACCGAATTGTCCGGCCCTACAACCGATGCACCGGGTGCCAAGTCTGAGGCATCTGCCACGGAAGATGCTTTCAAGGCAGCGGGGTCCCCGTCCCAAGCACCATCCTCTCCCAAGGCAGGGAAAGGTGACGAGGAATCTAAGGAAAACTCTACTGGAAATGCGGAACCTCAAGCAACAACCACAGAGTCCACTGAACCACCTACTAAGCAAGAACAGTAAGAACTTGCAAGACAATCAATATCGGATCTGGCGCAACGGACAATGGGCAGAAAGGTGTTATCGGTTTAGCAGCGAACTCACATCTGATTCCAACATGGGAGGCGCGGTATCTCTCTTTGGAATGGAACTGGCGAGATGAATTGTTTTTCAAGCTTGGGAACACCTCATGTTTCTTAACTTGGATTATCTAGCAGCCAAGTTCCAGAAATGTACACCTTGCCTACTTTAGAGTGGATATCTCTGAACTGGGAAACTTGGATTTCTTGGGCTGTACTTTTCTGTTCGTATTTCTTTTTTCTCTTTAATTCTCTATCTATCATTATTTACTACTGGAAGATGTATAAGCGTTTCAAACAGAAAAGAAAATAACTATATTTATGCACTTGGGGTGTTCGTCGCGTATTTCGTAGGTGGGACTCGTAAATGGTACATTGTTGTTGAGGATCGCTCGGAAGGGCCTAGACCAGAAACAAAGATTTGCCATAGCAAATCCAAATATTGAAAATTATCAGTATTGTCAAAGTATTAATCCTCCGTGGAATCCAATCACATCACCAAATTGAAGCTCTGCAAGCCCCGATACTTTGCCAACCCAGATCCTTATATTCCCCGTACTCATGGATGTAGATGGAATCATAGTCACGTGGAATTACGTATCTGGTGCCTCAGGCAGAAGCTTAATATCTTTAGTCCTAAAGAGGTCTAGTGCTAGGGCAACCCGTTCCACCAATGGGCCCGCGCCAAGAATTTCCACATTCAACGCACAAGCGAGAAACCACTGTGGATGATTCTTTGACTCTCGACCTGACCTTCTGTCGCCAACCCTTTTCGACTATCCGACAAACCCGTGATATTCAGCCATCATGTCTAAGAGAGGGTGAGTTCATCATCCCTGCCTTCGAAAAACACTGTCAAATCCAACGGAACATATCCTCGTGGAACGCCTCGACAATCGCACATGCACCTTGAATATTCAACCATGTCGAACTGGAGAGAAGCAACCGAATGGATAAACGACAGATGAGACTAGCAACGACAGAATGGAAATGCTGACTTTGGATTTACAGTCGTGGCGGTGCCGCCGGCAACAAGCTTAAGATGACCCTCGGTCTGCCTGTGTACGTTTAAAGATATCCCAAAATTTTCTTCCCACGAGTACACCTCGCCCAATGAACATCGACAACGCCCAATGCCAAACGCCCACATTCGATAAATATATCAGTCTCAGTATTATCGCCATTTCGAAAACGACGCAATTAAAATCCGACAAGACCATCAACCAGGCATCGCGAAACGAATGAAATCAATGGGCGGGGTGAACACGACTGTGATAGAATTTTCGAACACGACTAGCCGCAATAGAAGGACATTTGACTAACCTGTGTTTTTCGTCGAACAGTGGCGCCGTGATGAATTGCTGCGACAACTCTGGTGCTCGCAACCTGTACATCATTGCCGTCGCCGGTACCGGTGCCCGTCTGAACCGTCTCCCGGCTGCCGGTGTCGGTGACATGGTTATGGCCACCGTCAAGAAGGGAAAGCCTGAGCTCCGTAAGAAGGTTATGCCCGCCGTTGTCGTCCGTCAGAGCAAGCCCTGGCGCCGGGCTGACGGTATCTACCTGTACTTCGAGGACAATGCTGGTGTTGTAAGTGGAAACTCTTCTTCGTCATGGGAACTATGCGCGGAGAAAACAATGTTACGCACTAGGAGTTGGACTCTCTCCATTGGAGCCTATGCCCTACTGCGTTCATTTGATCTTCCGCAAAGTGAAACCTAGCAATGCGTTTTCGGAAATGGATTTACTAATATACTGTTAAAATAGATCGTCAACAACAAGGGTGAGATGAAGGGTTCCGCCATTACCGGTCCCGTCGGTAAGGAGGCTGCTGAGCTTTGGCCCCGTATTGCCTCCAACGCTGGTGTTGTCATGTAAAGAGATTGAACCGAATAAAACAACCAAAAATGAACGATACCATCCAAACCTGAACTCTTTGGGACCTGGGAAACGGCGTGCATACGAGACATATAGTGGAGAATAAGGGAAAGGCGGAGGTCCATTTTGACGACTCTACCTGTGTTATTTCGAGCCGGTTTTCCTTCCCAATTCGTGTTTTTTCCTCTTTGAACACTGGCGACTCGGAAGTATTCTTGAAAAGAAATTCACACTTTTTCATGACACAATTGCTCTCACTGGGGTATTGGGCTTGCATAGCGCCATGTGCTACTGCGGGTTTCCATACTTTTAGACTCCTTTGATGTGAAACGCAGACAGATTCATGAAATCCGATGCCCTGTAGCCTGGAGCATATTTTGAAAGTAGTCATGGTAGACCGTATACTTAGTATCAGCTGCTCCCAATGGCTGCTACGACATGGATGCAGTCACCTACGCGATGACTGCAACCTTGTCCATGGTCATACTATGGATATAAACTATGTCAGTCAATGTAATTCTCTAGCCATACTTCACGGTATGGGCTTCTTGAGTCCATCAACGTAGAAAAGCCTCTCATAGCCAGCATCCCTCTTATCTGGCGCGGGTTAGACTTGTCCATGAACGAAATGTTGACAGCTATTATTTTGCATATTGCGATAAAATTTTCAAAGGTTAAACCTCATACTAGAAGATAAACCAAAATTTAAAAATTACTAGATCTATCTGGAACTGAAAATAGTATGTGTAATAGGTAGGTAAGTTTCTAGAACAGCTTATCTACATATTCAATATTCTGAGATTATGACACTCGCTCAGGTGGGTTTTCCACTTATTGATGTGGAAAGGCAAACAAATTGTTCAGCTAAGCCTTGGAATATATGAAATTGACTTTCATTTACCCCCAACATGAAACTATTATTCGGTAGCGCAGCCTCAAAGACGGATTAAGGAAAATGATATGAAAAGTTTGATATATACTCATCTGTGCCCAACAGAGGCTCTCGGAGCATTACATACATAGTAGCGCCATGCAATCATACCTATATACTACTACTAACCAATGCCCATCCAAAGTTGCGCCCCATCATGTTCATTACTATGTATTTAAACAGTCAATCGCCGGGCCGTCAAGTACTCATAATCAGACATAGAACTCTTGACAGCTTCATAAACAAGCGCAGCAGGTTCCTCGCCGAATTCCTCCTTCCACTTCACCATCTCAGCCTCGATATCAATAGTCTCAGGCGCCTTATCCTTGACAATACCAGTTGATTCTTCAAGGGTGGAGAGCATAAAACTGGCGCCCGTTTGATGGAATTTCACCTCTTCAGGAGTAGCCTCAGGGTTGTGAGTCGCCCATTGCAAAGACTTCTTGGGCTCGCTCTTGTCCTTCCACTCAAACTGCACAACGCTCTTATCCAAACCTAGCTGGTCGCAAAGCTTAAGTACGACCTCCGGATGGTGAATAAGATCGTGTGCATCAATCACAGGGGGTGCAACAGGCACATCTGGCTGCTCCAAGCACCGATCGTAAAGCATACGAGTCCATCGCATATTCATGTGGGTAAAAGACGAGCCCTTCACACCATCCTCATCGATCATGCCCACCGCAGAGAGCTTCAGCATAGCACGGTACATGGATGGCCAGGCTAGCGCGGGGTGGCGGATGATGAAGGCCATTTTCCAGGACTGGAGGTATTCGTCGGAGAAGATAGTCATGTTGGATGCAGAGTATGTCTTTGTCTTGCTATATTTCTCAGGTGTGTTCACGCGGAAGGATTTATAGAAATCCTCGTCATGAACGCCGGCGTTGTGTTCCTGAAGTGCGGCAGGACTGAACATCCAGTATGCATGCTCTTTTGAGAACATCACTTGGTTTTCGTTATTGGCCTTTGTTGAGTATTCCTCCAGGGAGTCAAGGCATTTCTGGAAAGACTCCCGAGCCTTGTTTTTCTCTTCTGCGGTCCATTGATCTCCCGGCTTTTCAAACTGAAGGCCAGCTGCAGCGTTTTCAATGAAAGCCGGGTAAAAGAAGTATCCGCCTTTTGGGCTGGTGAGCAGATTGGGTTGTTTGGGGATATTCAGGATTTTGAGGAGAAGGTTGGAGGCTGTGCGAGGAATACTGATCAGGAGGATGCGGCGGGGGTCAGCGTGGGCGCCGTTGGTGCCGTTGACTTGGGAAGGGTCGATAACAGCCATAGTTGATATAGAGTATTGGTATAGATCTTAGCACATGAGCTTAAGTTGGTATGAAGCAATGGAAATGCAGAGAAATGGCTACATTCTGGGGGCATATGGCGTGATTATATGTTAGTACATTCACACCAAGCCACTAATTTACGGCCGCCCCAGGGGCTAAACAACGCTAGAAAATAGTGGCCAGACAATTGAAAGCCCTATACGACATGCCCGCGTTGTTAGTCTCCTTCTATTCACTACGATTGGACCTCTCGGTTTTTACCGATCCATACGTCGCATCAACGCCGAATAAGTGGAGCCAGACTGTCAACAAGCCGGGTTTTGACTGGATCCGTTCTATTGATCTACAGATCCATTCCCTCCATTGGGAAAAGAGGACAGGAATGTCCTCGGGGCATCGGGCAGTCGAAGGGCCGATGAAACTGCACGGCCATTAGGGAGCGGTAGTAATACTAATAGGCCTCAACAAATGATTCAAATCCTACTGAGGTTTCCATTTGCTAAGTATGGCCCGCCATGACCATTGACCACAGTGGGCTTGTTATCGGCAATATAACTCACTAAACTAACCAACCAGTTACACCAATCGCTAGCTGAGGATGCGAATAAACAGGGCATCTCCGGAGTAAAGTGTCAACTTCAGCTGGACCCACCGCAAGAGTTCCGGCAAGGCAGAAATCATTACCCGTTCTATCCAACGAGAAGAGATTAACGAGAATTCTTTCGCACTTGGACGGCCTGGAAAGATCCGTTCTGCTCTCGGAGCATGGAGGATATGCAGCCTCGCAGAAGTTCAGCCGCTTCGAATCCTTCACAGCTAAATTCATTTGTTGTCAATTGCTTATGCCGATCACTAGATTCCTGATTCCAGGCAGTGCCATATCCTTTCGTTGAGGGTCCAATCGTACTCGACAGCATGAAACCCTATCTTACGATCGCCGATTCCAATACGACCTGAATTTCAGTCATGGGAACGATATAGATTCCGAGGGTCCGCAGCATTAGTAACTTTTTCTCGGACGCTTTCGCCCAATTATCATGATAAAATGCACGCTGGTGATCTCCTTGGCAAGCAACTAAGCGGACCTACTTTGCGCTTACTAAATGCACCAATGAGAGAAACCCCGGCTTCGAAGCTATGTGGTTTCATGTAAAAAGGTAAAGGGGACTCGGAGATAGGAGTTTACAGTACTTAGAACTATTTATCTCGGTAATGGCTAGAAATAGAGAGGGGCTTCGAGACATGGGTATTTTAGTATTCTGTAGAAGACAACATGAAAATATTGTACCAAGCCCCATCTGTATCAAACAACATAGCGGCATCGTAACTTGAAAACACTCCTTTGAAATATGGGTCCACATTTGAGATTCTAGTGGCGAGATCTTATTACACTGGCAGAGCAACCTCCAATGTTTATCCCATGTTCCTCAGTTTGGGTCTTGGATTTGGCTTTTCATCGAATGAGTCTGGAATAAGTATTTAGGGCTACCATAATAATCACCTTACAGTAGTCTAGGAAGTTACTGTTAATTACAAGAAACAGATCAGTAAACATTCCAAGGCTAACACGCAAGACCAAACTTTTAGCAATTTCGATATTTCAATAATGCCTCTACATTCCTTCTCGACATGTCGATCTGGATACATGAGTGGATATGGCTAGTTTGATTTCCAGTTAAGGAAGCCACCGATATCTACCTTTGGAACTTGGGTGTACTACCTCACATGTACAGACATGATAATATCACGAATCCAGTAACGTAATCATATATTTCTGATTTTTCTTGAAAATCTCTCTTAGCAGACCTGGATTCTTCAAGTAATATGTGCCCAGGCATGACTTTACAAGGAAAAAGTTACCAAGTCCATATAATAGTCTGGAGTTCATTCATGTTTCTGCCCAAAGATCCGTCGACAAATACTTAAGACCAGAATCACAAATCATGATTGCGATCGTTTTCCCTTTCATCTCCCCTTTGAGCAGCTCAATTGCAGCGCTCAAATTTGCACCACTAGAAAAACCCCCAAAGATACCCTCTTTGCCTGCTAAAAGGCGAGCTCCTTCTCTAGCCTGATCACCCGTTACCTGTAGATAACCATCAACAGCAACAGCACCATCCTTAAGATAAACCAAATCAGGCATCATATACCCACCTCCCTGAATAGGATGTTCTGGCTGCGAAACTTCCTTGTTGGCTAAGACAGCAGCTCCATCCGGCTCAACAATAAAGCATTTCACCTCAGGATTCATAGCTTTAAGCTTCCTAGATACACCAGCATAGGTACCACCAGAACCAACAAAGTCCACAAACCCATCAAGACACCCGTTTGTTTGTTCCCAAATCTCCGCTCCAGTCCCGTCAAAATGAGCCATCCAATTCCCATCACGAAGAAACTGGTCCGCGCGAAAAGCTCCGCGCTCAATCTCAAGTTCTTTCACTTCCTCCTCCACTAGCTTTAGATCAGCTCCAGAGACTTGACCGAGTGTTGAGCCGGGCATTTGATCAACGAGGATAACCTCAGCGCCTAGAGCGGACATCATACGGGCACGTTCAACGGAGTTACCTCGAGACATAACTGCAATGAACGGGTAGCCTTTAATGGCACATACAATTGAAAGCCCAGTGCCTGTGTTGCCACTTGTGAGTTCGACGACAGGCTGTCCGGGCTTGAGAGTACCCAGTCTCTCTGCTTCTTCGATAATGCCGAGTGCGACGCGATCTTTTTTCGATCCGCCGGGGTTGAGGTAGTCCAACTTGGCGATGATGGTCCCGTCAAGCCCCAATGAAGAGGTGATGCCATCTAAACGCACGAGGGGCGTGTTTCCGATGGCCTCGGCCGCGGAATTGAGAAGCGGAAGCATTTTTCAATGATGGATGCAGTCAATTTTATCGTTTATTGAAGGGAAGATCCAGTATTGTCACAGATTCCAATGTGAGTAGAGTGTAAGAAAGTATTAAGAAATGCTCATAGACGCAGGGTATTTAGTAATGGAAAACATGTATGAGTTGGTTACTATCAAGATCCTATTCCCGCGCTCATTCCCGAGATGAGTCCAGTTCCGGGAATGATTATTGGTGATGATTGGAGGGTGTAAGTGGATTAGAATATAGGGCTGGCGCCCTTTCGATGACAAGAGATATTTTGAAGTGATTTTCATATTGCACATTTTAATTTCACAACATCGAGAGTCTCAGATCGACCATATATAGACCTTTGCCTTTAATTCAATTCGACTAGAGGTTTTTGCTAACCTTGAAAGGTTCCAAGATCACCATTACATGCGACCTCAGTAACTATTTCTAGCAATATCCACCAGTCTATACAAATGAACATTTAAAATCATCAATTGAGAATATAAGCATGGTCTATATTATATATGTACCTAAGTGGCCAATATTCGGCGCAAGTATCATTTCTTCTGAGGCTCTTGCGCTCGCTTCTTGGAGTCACTCTTCTTGCCATCAACTCGATCCTTTTGGCCCAGCTTCTCTCCAACTGTATTCGTACCTTTAGACACAACCTCCTCTCTCCTGGACTCTTCGGTTCCAAACAGACCGGTCAATAACCAAAGCGATCCAACGATAAAAGTCACCAAAAGAACAATATGCACCGCCCACCAAATATGCTGCACGCCAGCAGGGCAGAGAGTCATTTTATAATCCCATTCGCCCAAATCAGCATCAAACCACACAGAGAGCAAACCGGCATTTCCTCCAAACTCTCCCATCATAGAACGAAGTGTGACTTCGCGAATAGACGGAGTTTGCTGCGCAATTGAAGCCTCATACTCAACGTCATACCGCTTCGCAGCCCACTTCCAATTCTTAGCGGGTTCTGCGTTACTATCTTCATTCTTTTCATCTTCTGCGCTGACGTCGACTTTCTCCACATAGTGAACAGTGTCACAGCCTGTATGGTCATGTCCCGTGAGAACCAGTCCCTTCCGTCCATATCCACCAGCAGGCGCATTTTCATTCCCACTCATACCGAAAAGTCCTTGCAAAATCCCCGTATCACTAACGAAGTCACTAAGGTGATTCTGCTCCCGCAACCCCTCGGCCATAAAACGCGGAACACCATCAGGGCCCTCGTTATCGTCCTCCTCATGAAACGTAAAATATGGACCATCGGTACACACACCATCTTCTTTATGAAGTGGTAAATGTGTAAGAAGCAATGTAAAGGTTGATCGATCCTCAACGGGATAAAGCCGCCGACTAATCAGATCATTAAGGTATCCATAGCTTCGCGACTGTAGTTCCGACGAAAGAGCCGGCGTATCAAGAATGAGAGTGTTGAGATTGACCACATGTAATGTTGGCACGATCGATGATTCCTCGCCAGCATCGCTGCTACTCCCCCGACGCTGAACAGGAGGGTGTTTAAATCTGATATCCCAGTTTGCGCGCCCGAATTCCCGCTCAAAACGCTCCATTCGCGCCTCGCTCACATCGCCCGCGTACCCAATATCATGATTTCCGGCAATATGTATGATTCGTCGTGCCCATGCTGGATCTGAGTCGGGGCCCAGAGGCTCCAGGTGCGGGTCTGCTGTGTCTTGATCGGGAGCTACAGCACCTGTCCAAGTGATGTTGTCGTCGACGCGGACTCCGCTGCGAAATACTCGGTCCCAGTATCGGTTGCTTCTTTCGGAAAATTCGTCGTCCGGAATCCACTGGCTTCCTAGGAGGTCGCCCAGGACAGTTGTATGGGTTGGTTTCGTCCACCAGAAGAGCGTGCGGTAGATATGGGCGAGGTAGAAGTCATTTCCGAGGAGATCGATACGTTTCAGGAAAGCGCCTATGGAGCGGGTGATGTCTTCACTTGCTAGTGTTCGGAGACCGGTTGTGATGTTTGAGAGGACGTGGGTGTCAAGGAGGGTGAGTGGGGTTGGCGCTGTTGAAGCATTATTGATCGAGTCTTGAACTGCGCGCCAGTGCAAGCGCATTCGTGGGATAAGCTCCCATTCTGGAAGTGGAAGGGAGGTATCGCCTTCTAATTGGGGGTCGGCGAGGACGAGAAGTCTGAAGATGGCGGGTTGGGCATCTGTTGCGGAGTCGGGTGTGCGGAGGTGTTGAAGCAGGGTATTGGCTAGGGGATGCTGCTGGAGCTTTCTCAGGACCGAAGCAGACTCTGTGTTGCTTGTTTCGGGGCTGGGGAGAGGGAACGCGCAACCTTTAAAGACTGGGTATAGATATAAGTAAATGGTGGCTGCGGCGCTGAGGGGGAGAAGAAGCGCGAAGAGGCGGCCGAGCAATGAGCGGAGGGACATGAGGGATGAAGGACCGGGTAGTTATAAATAATACTAGCAAATAATATACAGCATATTGAATGTTCAAGAAAAAAAAAGGACTGTGGGTCTTGGTTAGGAAGGACTTGAAGTCAAGCTTTAAAAGAGGGTACGGAGTAAACAGCAGCACTTCCGCAGGCCGCGTTAGCTCACATGTTATTTATGCAGGCGAAAAATCACTAATTAACTGAATCTCCTATTTGTGAAACTTATATTTTTACGAGAGGGTCAAAATTGCAAAACCATCTGAAACAAATAAAACATATCGTGATATACATAGCAATAATACAGAATTTGACTCTCAGTGAATGTAGTTTCTCGTGCTTGCCTGCCCTTTGTACCCTGTCAAAGTCATAACGTAATTCCCGGTCGGGCTGTACACCCGGCCGAGCTGTACACCCCATCAAAAATCACATCTTCCTACCAATATACCAACTTTAACCAGCCACTATGCCACCAATTCGCGCCCAATCGTCTCGAAATTCTGCCGGAAAAGAGGGTAGGATCTTATTAGCCGTTAAAGATATCAAAGATGGCCGTATCAACTCTCTCCGCGCAGCAGCAAAGCTATACGATATCCCCCATACAACGCTGGCTACGCGCGTCAATGGTGTACAATCACGCGTCGATATACGTCCAAATGGCCATAAACTGACACAATTAGAAGAGGATTCACTTGTTGAATGGATAATCTCTATGGATACGCGTGGAGCAGCGCCTAGGCCAGCTACTGTACGAGAGATGGCTAATATACTACTAGCTGCGCGTGGTAGCTACCCTCCACCAACAGTTGGTAAAAATTGGCCATCAAGCTTCATAAATCGACGCGAAGAGATTCGATCACGCTTCTCTAGGCGTTACGACTATCAACGCGCATTAAACGAAGATCCTAAATCGCTACGAGAGTGGTTTGCGACCGTACAACGTGCTATTGACGATAACGGTATCCAAATGGAGGATATCTACAACTTCGATGAGACAGGGTTTGCAATGGGTCTTATTTCAACACAGAAAGTGGTTACGCGGGCTGGATACTACGGTCGGAGAGCTATATTACAACCAGGAAACCGCGAATGGGTTACTGCTATTGAAACTATTTGTGCAGATGGCTATTCGCTACCGCCATGTATAGTTTTTAAAGGCCAAGTTGCTATGGCTGGTTGGTTTGATAATCTACCAAAAGACTGGCGATTTGAGGTCTCAAATAATGGCTGGACTACCGATGAAATTGGCCTACGTTGGCTACAGAAACTATTCATCCCATGTACAAATTCGCGCGTACATGGCCGGTTTCGGCTATTGATTCTTGATGGCCATGGTAGCCATCTTACGGCTAAATTTGACCAAATCTGCGCAGAAAACAATATTATACCACTTTGTATGCCTGCGCATTCTTCGCATTTATTACAACCGCTTGATGTTGGATGTTTCGCAGTGCTTAAACGCGCATACGGTCGCTTTATAAGTGATCTTGCGCGTGTAGGCTATAACCACATTGATAAGTTTGATTTTCTGGATGACTACCAACGCGCAAGACTGGAAGTGTTCAAAAAGCCAATTATTATTCAAAATAGCTTTATAGCTGCTGGCCTAGTGCCTATTGATCCAGAAAGAGTGCTTTCGAAGCTTAATATCTCTCTACGAACACCAACACCCCCAGGAAGCCGACCAAGCAGCAGATCTAGCCAATTTACACCAAAAACGCCGAGAACTGTCATTCAACTACAAAAACAAGCTTCTATGATGAAAGATCTATTAAAACAACGGTCAAATAGCCCACCAAGCCCATCGAAGACTATGTTAGATCAAATTATCAAAGGTCACTATATATCGCTACACAACACAGCGTTACTCGCACAGGAAAACGCAAATTTACGTACAGCCAATGAGAAAAAACGCCAAAAACGCAATCGATCAAATAGGCAGATACCCTGTGATACTGGCCTAACGGTCGAAGAGGGCCTACAACTAGCTACGCAGCTAAATTTACTAGATGAAGCTACTCCGGTGGATTCGAATACACAGGGCAAAACGCCTATTCAGCCAGGTCAGCCAGCCAAAAGGGCTCCGCCTCGGTGTAGTGGATGTGGGAATATTGGCCATAAGATCAATCGATGTATAAATCGCGTTATTTAGCTAAATTAATATATGTTGGCCAATATATATCGATTTAAATTTTTCTAATGGGTTGGGGTGTACAGCTCGGCCGGGTGTACAGCCCGACCGGGAATTACGTTATGATTCGAGATTAGTCATGGAATCTGGGGCATCCAACCAATAGCAAGTCCTCAACTCAGACATCTACCTCAAGCAAGTGCTCAAGTGCTCGAGTGCTCGAGGCTAAGACCTCGTTTATTTACTATTTAGAGCTAGAATATTCAGATAAATATTTCAAGGCTCAGATTATGTGATCGAAGAACAAAAATAGTTGAAATTCCTTAAATATGAGCCCATACTAGCCTAGGCCCCAACCCTAGCACTCGAGTTCGCATCCATCAGAACTACAAGTACGTACAAACCCACAAAGTGATATACGAAAACAAAGCCCCAAGACCAATAACATTAGCCAGAAAAGGAAGTCCCAGAAAAGTAACCTGAGCAAGAGCATAAAAAAGCAAACAAAGCGTACTAGCAGCCACATCACTCTTAACAGGCTCACTACCTTGAGATTGAGATTCACAAGTCTTCCTCCAATTACTATGATTTAATCTTTCAATCACATTATCCAAAGCCGTTGAAAGCGAATCAATCAAAAATCGACTCTCATGCTCATCCGCCTGTCCAGTAGCAACCTTGTTCTCAAGTATAGTGATTCGAACCTGTAATTCTCGTCGAATAACAGAGAAGAGCGGTTGAATCAATCTGTATGCCTCTGACGGCGACTTGGAATTGAACATGTTTAGCGTGGCTATGATATCCTCGAAAATTGTTTGCATATCTTTCAAGCCTAGTATTAACTGCTTGGTTAATGGGCTTGAAGAGATATCTAAGTGCAAGTTGTGAGATGTGCTAGGGCTATTCGAGCCTGCGGGGGTGATGTGGTGAAAGTATGTGGCTGTGTTGTTTAAATCAGCTGCTAAGTTGGCGAGGGCATTGCAGATTGATTCTCCTTCAAGTTGGAAGATGGGGGTTCCGGTGACACCTATGGTGCTGAGGGAGCAAATTGCGGAAAGGATAAGAATGAGCTTCATGGTTAAGATTGATTATCGCGATTACTTGTAGAATAGCTCAATGTTTCCAAAGCTGGATAGGTAGTGATCACACTGGAAGTGGAGCCTACCTACTACATACTAGGGAGCTATAGCGGTGTTTATATGGTGCACAGCAGCTCTTTCTCATTCAAGTTGCTTTTAACGGATCCAAGTTCTGCCTGTAAGATCTTTTCCAAGGCCGTACAAACTCAGAGAGCATGATTACTTTGAGCTAGCATCTCTTGGATTGTGAATGGTCCGAATCTAGGTCGATTGATAATTTGACTACATCAACGTGTGTATGAGACACCGCAGTTCGCCGGTAGGCGCTGGAATAAAAATGATTGGTATCTTTGATATTCTATTCATACTCCTGTCGATTGATTGGTTAATATGTACAATGCTCTTAAAATATTATTCCGGGAAAAGATTTACCTTCTGACTGGTTAGGTATTTCAAGGTTGATGATTGCGGAGCATGACAGGCTACTATCGGTTGACAAAAGATCACCACACAAGACATCCATGGATATAATAGTGAGTGTGAACCACCTAAAATTATACAAAAAAGATTCTACTAATTGGTTCAAGCCGAAATGATTATGAAGCCATGAAATTATTGGGATTATCAACAATCCACAAGATTGAAGCCTATAAAGGAAGTGTGTAGAAGAAATTCGGTATTGAGCCACAGCTAGTACTTCCACATCATCCTCATAAGCCAGGTCATCACATTACCCGCAGAAGAAGATCCCTTCATACCCACGTGACTGAAACAGAAATTGGCGTGAGCCAAGAACGAATGGAACAGAAAGTCGGAGCGAAGGGGGGTATATCACATCAAACGCCAGGGGTCAAAGGGTTAAAAGGGTAGAAAGGAAAATATTGCAAGGGGGAGATATTTGAACAGCCAAAGAAAAGCTCAAGATAGAAGAGAAGTGTGGGGAATAAATCAAAAATATCAAAGAAATTGGGGAGAGGGTGTGATAACGACAAGTATTTGTAGATTTCAATCGGTGGAAAGGATAGATGGTGTGCAAATATCCAACATGGAGCGATATCGTACAATGATTCATATGTTGTAGGAAGGGGAGGGGAAGGGAGCAAGATCAGAACGAGTCGTTTCTGATTAGGGGGCTTGGGAGAAGGGACGTAGGGCCTGTTTCAATTTCACCGAGATGATTCGACTCTGTGCGTTCGTGGGAATTGGGACCGGTGCCGTTCTGATCGCCCTTGGCATCGACATAGGAATTGCCTCCTGATGATCCGGATTTGGTCAAATTGAGACCTTCAATCCGAAGACCTTCGTCTTCGTCCTCTTTCTCTTCGACCAGTTTGTCGTCTTCCAGAGGGTGTGGGTTATTCATGAGAGCTGGTGGTCGCTGATTCATTAAACGGGCTTGCTTGAGACTAATGGTCTTTTGCTTGTTGGTTGTGGATGCTTCCTCGGTTAGATCACGCTCGATCGTTGCCTTCATGAGGGCTGCCATCCACAGTCGGCCCTCCTCAACACTGTCAACTTGGAAGTAGTGAGTTGTAGGTTTGGTAAATTGTACAGTGCGCGAGTTATTCGACTTGGGTGGCACCAATTTGAAGAAGAATGGCCCATTGCCGTCTTTACTCTTCATCGATGCAAGGACTGAAGGGGTGATGAGCTTGACCCCACTCTGCTCCGTGGCGCTCGCATTTGCTGGAAGCGCTGTAGAGCCTGTGACCGTTGCGTGGAGGGTGATTATAGGGTCATTATCTGCTCGGAGTACACGGTGGGCAGTGATGTCGATTAGACCCCTCTCTTCAGTATCGTCATCGGCGTAATAGTATGACAAACGGCGTCCACGCAAAACGAACAGTCGAGGCTTCCAGGTGGTCATTAGATTAGATGACCTCTTCTTCATCCATCCACTGTAATCGCAGACAGCAATCTGTTCCTGGGGTGTCTTCTTTTCCAGACCGCGGGTGTATGCACTGGTATCCTTCTTTGACTTTACTGTCCGAGGACGGTTCATTAACCCAGGAGCATCACCAACCTTGCCAGAGCCATCTGTGCTGTGGCGCTCTGAGCTCTTGGATGTAGCCGAAGGGGTAGTGGAGCCAGTGCGCGCGAGCTTAGGGTCGAAGTCCCGAGGAGAAACAGGTGCGGAGGAGTCCTTGCTGGCGGCATCTGAAATGGCGCGCATGCCTACAGCTCGTCGCATCTTTGGGCCAACGTTTCTCAAAGGCTGGAAACGACCAGAGCCGTCAGATTCACTGCTCTTCTTCATTCCAAAATTGGAAAAGAACCCAGACTTGGTGTCGGTGTTAGACGCCTGAGAATTACGACCACTGCCACTCTGAGCAGAGTTGCGTTGGCTCAGGCTGCGCAGACGAGACTTTGCAGGGGAATCATTGTACAGCTTAGAAGCAACAGATGTATGTTTACCTGCATCGCGCAGGGAATCAACGCTAGCAATTCTGGACTGGCGCTTTGGAGGCTTAGCTAAGAAAGGCTCTTCCTGGTAGCTCGACTTTCGAGAATGGCTCAGGCTACCTCCGCTGGACGTCGTTCGTTTTTGTAAGCGTCGTTGAGTTCGGCGCGAATCAACCTCGGTACCAGAGAAATAGCCTCGATCCAAGTCATCAAAGCCATCAGGGGTGTTGGGTTCTGACTCAACAGTTCCACGGAAAGTTCGATATCCTTCCGTTGGGGTACCAACTGAAGTTCCCGGGCGAGGTGGTAACGCGTGCGTTCCACCGTTCAGTGTCCAAGATCTATCAAAAGACGGCTTCTTCTGGTGGCCATAAAATTCGGAAACGCCGCGTTGAGTCGCATCGATAGAGGAGTGTCGCCGGCTGTGATTGAAATCGCGAATTGATGCCGCAGATATTCTTCGAGAATCGTTGCCATACTGGGGAGGAGTCATCGGGGTGACTGGGGAACTGTTATTGCTGGCTAGTCTGGGATGCTGAGAAGGGCCCATAGATGCTGCTCGTGAGAATCCTGCACCAGTCTTCTCTGATACAGTAGGAATTCGGGGGAGAAAGGTACCAGTGTGACCGGCACGCGACCCTGATCGTTCTTCATTAGGGCTGGGGTAGCCCGCAATAGAGCCTCGGGTCGGTGGTGGCTTGGAGCCCTTAACTTCCTCCTGGAGTGCTTTAATTTTGTGCCAAGTCTTGAGTCGTTTGCCCATGACACCGAAATCAAACTCTTTCATGAATATGAAGTCCTGGTTCATCTCCAGTAGCACATCGCCTGTGATCTCTTCTCTCTCGAAAATTTCACAGTGTTTGGGCTCGACACCGAGGCTTCGTAGATGATTTGAGGTATCCATCTGGGTCCATCGACGGACCTCCTGCTCGGTCAGTGATGTACCCTCTTCCTCATCTGTCTCATGTCCATTAATGTATGACAGGCGGTGGCTGAGATGGGTACTGTATTCACTGCCCGAGTCATTGATCGTCTTCGCATCTTGTGTGGACATGCTGTGGCGAGGCGTGTTCATATCGGTAATGTGTTCATCAATCACACTCAGAGTCTCATTCATCACTGGACTTTCCTCTCCATTGACATGATGACTTCCAGACGGACGGAATGCATTTTGAATATCGGCGGCCAAGCTAGATTGCGGAAGAGGTGAGGAAGCAGATCGTTGCTGCCCTGGTGAGCTCATTGTAGACACCTCCGGAACACTATTCTGTCGCGATGCCTGCGGAGTAGTTTGCTCACTCCCCACGGCACCAAAAGATTTGTCTTTCGGGGTTGAGGGTTCGATTTGCGCGGGCGACTCGGTCTCTTCAGAGGCGAATGTCCCCTGGGTTGAATCGATACGGAGAGAGTTTTGGAATTGTTCGGATTCATGTCTTCGGGCTTTCCTGGTGAAACCTGTTGGAGGGGGGGGAAATCGATTAGCTCGGCTCTATGAAAGTCAACTGTCATGTGCGCATCGCATACCTGCGGGGAAAAGACCCTTCTCGTTCGTCTCGGGGTGTTCGCCAAGCCACCAACCATCTTGGAACTCGTCATCAAGCTCTACCAGTCTGATGAGCTGATTACACTTCATCTGCAATTCATCTTCTCCACCGGCGTGGCCATCTGTCTTTGTGTTAGGCGCATCATTGGAAGGATCGCAGGTAGGGAAGCGCAGGAGCGGTTGCGCGCCCTGCGCATTAACATGACTTACGAACGACAACGAGATAATCACCAGGCTGGACATTCTGCGGTGGTGGGGGTGGCGCCAGCTCCACGTCGGCCATGGTGAAATGTCTTGGGGGCGCAAGTTCTGCGGTCGCGCGGGTGGTGAGAGGTGGTTCGAGTGAAGCGGGAGATCAGACGAGATCAGTCGCAGGACATTAGAGCCCGGCAGCCCAGAAGGGGGAGGGAAGAAAGCTAGCACAAATCAACCGCCGGGCTAGGAATCTTTTTTGCGATAGAGAGGAGAAACAGTAATGTGAAATCGCGAAAAGGCAGGGGAGAGAATGCAGAAGGGCCGGAATCTAGCGCGCCAGTCTCGGCTTAGGCTCTTGGGCTCTATTAGGTCATTAGGTCATAAGCCTCGCGGGGTCCAGTAAAAGCACGTACCTCGGAGAGCTTCGTGCGCAATTGAGATTTCCGACCAAAGGGGTGGTTCTTGAACGACCAGGAATTCGAGGTCGCCAAAAGAACAAAGAACACACAGCACAGAAGCGATGTTCTACTTCCGAGATGATTTGTAGATTTTAGGAATCTGATGTGGAATGGAGCCTAAGAAAGGATATGGTCCACCACAAACACACAAACCGAGACAAGACCCACAAAACTTGGGAGAAATGATGGGTTAGTTCACCAAGAAATGAGCAAAAGAAGAAAAGGAATCGAAGCCGCTGAGAAAATATGGATCCTGGGAAGCCAAGAGTGACGTGGTGCCGCCGTCAAGAAGTTCTGGACACCGGAAATTCCACGGTAACTTCGGAGATTGGGAAGTCGAGCGGCTGATGGTGATACAATGAGATGAAAGAGAAGGAGAGGAAGGAGAAGAGTCAGACTAAGGGGAATTAAATTAATCTGAACCAGTTATTTCAGTCAGACAAAGTTGTGTTCTATCTCCGAAGCCAGCAGATTTAATCAATAAATAAACGTATCCGATCAGATCATCCAGCTGAATTCGTGTAGATGAAAGCAGCCGAGATGAACTTGAAGTACAGAGGATATCATACCCGACAATATTGCCACTCGTTTATTAAGAATAGAATCATGATAACTATAATTACAGTCGTTCATATGTGTGTATCGCTTAAGATTATAGTTTTCTATTTTCTATTTTCTATTTCGAATTCGACATCTCCCTATACCCACTGGCACTAATGTATCTGCATGTCCGCTTCCCGTACTTTTAGTCCCTTTAGTACCTGCAGCTTACATATAGCAATAATATGGATGATAAGGTACTTGCAGAATAATCCCATCGAATCTCTTTATACGGAGTACAGTATAGAGTATAGATGAAACTGTTTAATAATCAGTATACACTATTGGATTGTATTTATTTCTCAAAGACTCAAAGCTTCATCAATTCCACTAATGCACTCATTCCTCAGGCGAAGTATACCCCTGCTAGTAAGTACAGGAGGTACTTACGCGCCCTAGTCTTCCAGTCACATCGGGGGTCACTTCACTTATGTACTTTTAGTCACTCGGGTCACTTCGGTGGGCCAGTCCCAAGTAGCCCCTCATCCATTTTTCTTTGTTCTTCTTTGTCTACAAATACTGTACAGGGATAAATCAAGGGAGGCAACAAACCAATGAGATTGGTCTCGCCGGGGGGTTGTAAAGCCCCCTAAATGAGGAGAACTAGAGAACTAATTTTGTTTGCCTAATTATCATTATTATCATAATTATCCAACACTTAAGATTGTCTCTCTTTCCCAGACTCTCTCGACCTGTTCGATATATACCACTGCAATCCTATCCCAATCCGGCAATTTGCTTGGGACAACACACTACCCAAAGTACTTTCGTCTCGATGATTCTACTATTTAAGTTTGTCTTTGGTTGAGACAAAGCAAACATCTTTTTGTGTATAAAAAAATATCTCCCCATATTTGATTGGGAGCAAGGAAGAGAGATAACACACAATTTTGTTCTTTCTTCTTTTTAAAGTTTGCTTGAGTCTCATCCAATCTCTAAACTTCCTACTTTAAAATCTCGCCACTTACTATATTCTCACTACGTCGGCAAGAAACACCGGGGAACTCATCTGAATATTAAAAACAAGAGCAACGGAAGGGCACATGAGACAACTGTCTGGTTGGGTGACCTAACCTGGTTGTCTCGTACTCATAATTCATGGCGACTTCCAGTACACGGCAGCGGCGCCCGAGCGCGGAGGATGTTACTAGGGAGTCTAATTCTACCGCCAGTCTTTTTCTAGGCGGCGCGCGCAAGAACTGGATGTCATCCTCCACACAGGTCAAACCCACCAAGCCCAACAAACCCACCAATCCTGCCGCAACGAGCCCGTCTTTTCCTCGACAAGATGCTCCGCACGCGATGCCTCCTCCAGATCATACTTCCCCACCGACTGTCCCCGATCGTCCCGAAGCTACACTCATATCTCCTGTCACACCAAGAGCAACGATTCAGTCCTCGGGCCTGCACGAACCAGTCGCTACTATGATAGCGCCAAAGGTTCCAGATCCTCCGCAACTAGCTGCTGCTCCTGCCCTTCCCTCTCCCGTCCCGAGTACAGAATCTTATCCAAGCCCCGTTGTCGACCAGCTCTGGATGGTGAATTCCACTACTGCTCCTTCACCCGGCGCAAGCACTTCTGTACGATCAGAGAATCCAATTACCACCGCCGCTGCCACGACTACGACCACGACCACGACCACGACGACCAACACTACTGCCCCAGGGACCTTGAATGGAACTGCTTCGAATCCATCGATTCGCTCGGGAACAGCACAAATTCCACAGCCCTCACCAGCCTCTACCTCTCAAGAAACAGCAGCACGCGTCCAACCTGTCTCACTTCTTCATGGATCTCAGAATCGATCGGCGGATGGAAGCTTTCCAGACGCGCAAACATGGGCGCTGTGGAAATCCCGATTGAATACGTTGAAGATAACAGCGGACAATGGCCAACTATCTCCATATGTGGAACCGAGGATTGGATTGCTGTACGAGGCCTGCAACTATGAAGACGTTGACTATTTACTGTTGCATTACCTCTTCTGTCGGCAGTTCGCGGGGATCACTTCCCCTGCAACCGAGGCCCTCGATACACCAGCTTGTCGAAGAGGGTTAATATTAATGTCAGATCTGTTGCAGTCTAATGACGATCTCCCTATTGTGTTAGTGCGCAAGTTCTGCCAGTTTCCAGGTAACCCAATTGAGATGGAATATGAACCATGGTATTCCGCCACGGTTGGTAGAATCGCCAACACCCTTACGCTGCTTGCAACAGGATTCGCGGAGAATCCAATTCCTGTTTACAAAGAACTTTCTGAGCGTCGATTTCCTTTTCTGGTATCTGAAATGAAAACGCGTTTTGGAATTCGGTCAGTATGCCTACTGAGGGTGGTCTTTCAGTCCTTAGTACGGCAATTATACCCTGATTCGTCGGACATTTACAAGAGGTTGCGTGACTTGTTTCAAAGGGACTTGATACTGGATAAGACCGAGATGAATACTTTGTCTTTTAGGGATTTGATTGATGAATACCGGAAGATTCCCATGAAAACGTTAAGTCCAACAACGGCATCGCCATTATCAACGTCGACCCCCTCGGTCTCCACTCCATCGCAAGTCACTCAAGCACATCAGCTAGGAAGAGCGCCGGTGCAGGACACTTGTCGACCATCTGCGAGCAATCAATCGCCAGTCGCGAGTACAAATACGACAGCGCTCCCCACGAACCAGTCGCATGTCACTCATTCAAATAGGATATCACAGCAGCCTACTCCAGTTCAGCAGTCTGCTCCAAATCGGCGGTCGAGTTCAGGTGGGCACTTGATTCCATCTCAACAACCAGTTCCCAGCCAGCAGTCTATTGCAGGCCAAACCCCTGTTCCATACCAACAGCCTATCCAGGGCCAGCAACAACATTATCATCATCGCGCCCTGCCGCCCCAGCCTTACAATTCCCCATATCCACATAATGCGTACCCTCCGCAGAATTTACAACAAATGCAGTTCAATCAGCAGGCAGTTCCAGTCCCAATACAGCAGCAGCAGCACTCTCCACATCCACATCCACAGCAATCCCAACAGCAACAACAATATTCAGGCTGGTCACTCGTGTCACCAACTTCACAAGGTCAGTTGGGTTTCATACCTCCTAATGGAGCTTTCAGGCAAGTTTCTCGGCCTGGAATTAATACTGGGCATTATTTGCCCAATCACCCGGCTCATATGCGCCAGTCTGTTCAGGGGCCTCCAGTTGGCTACTTTACTCCTCCTTCGGGGCCAATGGCAACAAGGTCTCCGCAAGCCAGTGCCGCTCAGCAAACTGGGCCACAATCTGCTGCATCTTCAGCATTCAGGCCTGGCCAAACTCAAATGGGAGGAGGCCCCTTGCAAGACTCTACAGTTCAAGTGAGGAATCAGGCGGCTGCCAGCCCTCACCACCAACTGGCCCCTCCTCACCACGTTCCCTCACCAGCATCTCTCACTCCTCAAACTCACCTTACTTACCCCGTGAACTACCCATACCTCATGCCGCCAGAAGGTTATCGAATTCCACAACTTGCTGTACCAGACCCATTTCGTCTCTCCATGCATCAAATTGATCTTCTTGATCCGATAAAGAAATGTGTGAAGTCAGGTGAGCCGGGTGGCCATAAGGTTGAAGCCGAACTTTTTCATTACTTCAGTGACTTTTGGCTGGGGCCCACTGAGATTGATCCTCACGCTTACAATTACGAATGGCCCTTGACCCTGACCGCGGAAGACATCCGCAGGCTTCCTCGTTATGAAACGCTCGCGAAAGAGGAGCACCGAAAAGTCATCACTTACCAGACAGGGTGTCGTGTCTTTCGCCTTCGATGTGTCGCAATTAAAAAAATCGAGACAAGAGACATTCGGGATCTGTGGCCGACGGCACCAACTACGTGGCCAAGTTGTTTTTACATTCACATCAATGGTATTGAGCTGACCGCACGCCGAAAACCTCATAATGCGAGAGATTTACCTGTCGATCTGTCGATGTCCTTAAAAGATGGTGAGAATAAACTTCAGATCAGCCTGCTTCCTAGGGATGGTGAATTTGAAAACACACGTTTCTTCTTTGCCGTTGAGAAAATGGAAATCCACAGTTTTGAAATGGTCCGAGGCCAGGTGCAAACAGTCCCGGCTGAAAAAGTCCGCCAAATTATTCGGGAGCGCCTGAACAAGACGGCTGCTGATGAGGATTTGGCTGTTGTCACTGAGAATCTGAACGTTAGTCTCATTGATCCATTCACTGCGCAAGTCTTTACTCACCCTGCTCGCTCTGAGCTTTGCACTCACCTCGATTGCTTTGATCTCGAGACATTCATCAGAACTCGAAAGTCTGTTAGTGGTCCGGCTTCATTGAACGATAAGTGGACATGTCCCATCTGCAATGTCGATGCTCGCCCACAGCTTCTGAAAGTAGATCGATTTTTCGAAGAGGTTCGTGACGAGCTCGTCAGCAAGAATCAACTGGAAGTTGCCCAGGCTATCAAAATAAGCTCGAATGGCTCGTGGACTCTGCAGACCATTCAAGAATCTACACCTGAAAGACGCAGCAGCTCACAGACTCCACTTGCCAAACGCAAAGCAGGTAGTCAGCGGGCTGGAAGTGCGACTTCGCGTCCTAAGATTGAGAGCTCTTCTACGCGCACTGCTCCATCCAGCGAGCGGGTTGTCATTGAACTGGACTGATCAGCTCTTCCATCTCTCCTCACCTAATCGCATGTTGTTGTCTGTTATCTGCATGCGCACTAACATTATAAACCACCCCTTTGTTTCTTATTATTAGTCCCTCCTTGTTTTGTTCGATTTGCACTGAATTTCAGTGAAAAAAAAGATACCCCTTATGTATGCTTTCAAGGTAGTTCGTTATGAGGAAACGGGGCATCTACCAGGCGTTAATGAAAACTTTTTCAGCTTTTTCGGCGTTCGCTACTGAGGCTTCGCAACGATTTATGATTCATTACGCATGTATCTTCTTCGGGCACTTGCCCTGAACATACCTTTATACATTTTTAGCACAATATCATCAATAATTCGAAGTCTAAACAGGTCCCGAGGTCTAGTCTAGTGTCTATTAGCTGCAAGACTGTTCTTGACTATATAAAAAAAAGTAGATTTATTCATGCTCATTCAGTGAAGATGATCTCCACCCCGACATTAAATTATACATAGGATTATATAGTAAACATGCTGCACATCCAAAGCCTGAGGATATACTTAACTTTACTTCCTAACTCTTCGAACATGACTAACCAAGTTCTCGATAACACCTTCAAAGGCCTCCTTCTCACCAACCAACCCATCACGTCTCTTAAGCCAATATTCCAAAACCTCACTAGCCCTCAACGTAACTTTCTCCAATTCACTAACATGTCCCTTCAACTCACCATCTGTCAACCCACCCAACGCAGCATCAGTAGTCGCACAAAGCCTCCGCACAGAAGGAAGATCCATCATCGGCACAGGCGGCGCCCCCCTCCGCGTCTTAGAGCGGGGTACTTGTCCCTGCCCCTGCCCCTGCCCTTGTCCGGACGAAGCAGAGCCAGATTCCTGCTCGGCGTCGCCTTCTTTGCGGGCTTCGCTGCGCGAGCGGGCGGCGGGGGTGTTTGTGCCTGATTCCAGGTCTATAGAGGGGAGGATGAGCTTTTTCTGTTTTGAGGCGGGAAGGATCTCGTCGAGATCAACTGGGACGCCTAGGCTGACGAGGAAGAGGCGGCGGATACGGGATTTTACCCAGTTTTGGGGTTGGAGAGGTGGAGGAGCGACGAGTTGAGACCAGAGGGAGAGGGAACGCTCTGTGCTGAAGATTGCGGCTGAGTCGGGGATTGGTTCAATTGGTGGGAGGGAGGGGAGGTCTTTCGAGGCTGGGAGGAGGTTGTCGAGGGTTCCTTGGAGGGATGAGAGGAGGTCGGATGTTGATTTGAAGACGTCGAAATCTGTGAGAGGGGGCTGATGGGGTTTTATTTTAATTAGTTATGTTGGTTATCATGTGGAGTTTGGTTTGTTCTTTAATTTTTTTCTTTCTTGTTCTTTTGTTTGTCTTTTCGGGGGGTTCACGTACAACTGGCGGGGGTGCGAATGATTGTTGTGGGGAGGCTTCACGCTCCGTGACGTCTGCGCTGGCTTCTTGGAAACCGTCGTCGAAGTCTCCGAAGTCGTCGTCTTCCATTGCTTCTTGCTCATCCACAAAATCGTCAAAGTCATCTGCAAAGTCGTCTGGAGCATCTGCTTCTTCCAGGGTATCCTCCCCGGCGTCGTATTGTGCCGTTGGTTCGGTATCATTGTTGGTTGTTTCAACGACATCGAGGTCTAGGTCACTCGGTTCGAATGTCTGAGCTTGTGGGCTCGATGATATATTTTCTTCTATAGGCATGGTTTCCATGGGGGAGTCTTCGTGACGGGGATAGGTTGAGTAGGCGTAGCATTGCTATCAGTGGAACCGTCGTCGGAAGCTGGAGCATCTATATCGTTTTGTGGATCGGATATATCTTTCACAATATCAGGTGTCGCGTCTGCCTGTCGTTTATCATATGCGTCTGTGCCTGGAACCTCTCCAAAGCTTGGCTCATCAGAGTCGACCTTTTCCACTATTGTTTGTGGGATTGGGGAGCCATTGGGGCGTGTAGCTCCATCCTGCGACGGCGCCACGGGTTGGTCCTTGCTCTGTTCGCCTTCCGGAACGACTTCGATTTCGTCAGGGCTGGCGTCTTCCACTCTTTTTTTCATAGGCTGCTGTTCCAGGGATTTCACCATGTTGGGCACTGTCATCGACCCGCTCTACTCGTGTTCGCGGGACAGGGGAAGTATTGCCCGACTGTGGGCTTGATTGTAAATATGTATGGCCTTCACTGGCATCCGAAAAATGGTCATCGTCACTGTTGGAAGCTTTAAGCCCCATATAGCCCCTTATTAGATCTTTGAACAAAACTATGACGTCCTAGGAACAACTAATACCTGTGTCCTCAGCTCCTGGCTCCTCCACCTTCGTGGACTTGGTGGGTTGTTCTAGGTGAGTGGGCGAATCGGGCGATGCCTCGGACATAATGGTGCGTCAACTTATGGCTGGAACATGGAGAGAAAAGAGAGTGAAGGGAAAATGGGGAAATGGGGAAATTAAAATGCAAGTCGAGTTGTGTAGCGCAGAGTGACGATGTTCCCTGCAATCGATTCGAGCCCAGAACGTTTACACCTTGTGGCCTGAGGTCCAACACGTTTGGCCAGGTTTATAAGGCTTCAATTGGGCTCCCAGAAATTCAGGCATGAACGGGCGCGTTAACTCAAACTCCTGCCGATTATTATTCTGAGCTTCAACCTCTTTGCTTCGAATCCTTCCTTCAGTTCCGCATTGGACTCAATTCTCATTCAGTCATTGCGATCGCATTAAACTGTTTCGACCTGTGATCTCACACCGCAGGATCCCCCGACCTGTCACCGGTCGTAGTTTTCTTCACTTTTTACAGAGCTCGCCGCCCTTCTACCGCGACAGCACATCGCCATGTCCTTCACCTTCGGCGCACCAGCGTCCAGCGGAACGTCCAGCGGAGGTCTATTTGGAACAGCCGGTGGCTCTTTTGGCTCCAACCAGAACAGCTCAAATACAGGGTCGACTGGTGCTAGTGGCGGTCTTTTCGGCAATGTAGGAGCTTCGTCCGCTGGAGGCCCATCAGCCTTCGGAGCGAAGCCTGCCAGTGCCAGCCCTTCTCTTTTCGGAGGTGCTGCTAGCAACGGAACTGGCAGCAACAGTCCACTCGCGTCCACAAACACGACCTCCGGAGGCTCTACCGGCGGGGGCTTCTCGTTTGGTCAAGCTCAAAACACATCCGGTCCATCCACTGGTTCAATGTTTGGTGGTGGCACCTCGACTCCGGCGAAGACAGATGCAGCTACACCTAGTGCAAATGGTGGTGGGTTATTTGGAGGTGGTCCTCCCAGTGGAAGTGCATTTGGGGCCTCAACTACTCCCGGTCCCTCAGGCGGCTCTTTGTTTGGCAATGCTTCAACTACTCCTGCTGGCCCTCCCCCGGGATCCAGTGCTCCAAGTTTGTTTGGAGGAATGAAGGCCGGTGCCACTTCGACAACCCCAGCAACCAACTCAGCCTTCTCTGCTACCCCAGCTACAAGCCAGCCACAACCTGCTGGCGGCCTATTTGGCGCCGGTGCCGGCTCCACATCAACAACCCCCAAGCCTGCATTTGGATCCACGCCTGCCGCCGGCAGCGGAGGTCTCTTCGGCGGCGCAAAGCCAGCTGAGTCTACAACTTCAGCGGCTCCTGCAGCCAGTGCCGCAAAACCTAGTTTCTTTGGCACAGCCGCACCGGCTGCTGGTAGTGCCCAAAGCACACAGAATTCTCTTTTCAAAATGCCATCTGCTGGAGGCGACTCAGCCCCAAAGGCCGCATTCCCTTCTCTCGGCGCTCCTTCTTCAACTACAACAGCTACATCGCAACCCTCATTGGGAGCTCCTGCGACATCCTCCACGCCCCAAGGCTCTTCTCTCTTCCCCTCCCTTGGGGGCACAACCTCTTCCGCTCCTCAATCGTCTACACCCGCAGCAGCTCCTAGCGGTGGCATGTTTGGCCAGCCCGCTGCTTCCGCTGCTCCAGCGTCCGCAGCTACTACAGCCGCACCCGCTGCCACTTCTGCAGCCCCAGCTCCTTCCTTAGGAGGCGGCCTGTTCAAACAGCCCGCTCCTTCAGCTACAGCTACTCAACCTCCTCCTGCTTCTGCTGCCGCTACCACTGCTGCCACAACGGCCCCGGCTGCGACTGCGACTGCTACTGCCCCTGCCCCTGCTAACACGGGCGCTGCTGCACCATCTGCCCTTGGACAGTCAACCACTGGCCCAGCCCCACCAGCCCAGTCACGGTTGAAGAACAAGACTATGGACGAGGTCATTACTCGGTGGGCGACAGATCTCACTAAGTACCAAAAGGACTTCCGTGATCAGGCAGAGAAGGTGGCCGAATGGGATCGGATGCTAGTAGAGAACGGAACTAAAGTTCAGAAGTTGTATGGCAGCACTGTGGATGCAGAGCGGGCCACTCAAGAAGTTGAACGTCAACTGGCCTCGGTGGAGGGTCAACAGGATGAACTTAGCTCATGGCTGGATCGTTATGAGCGGGAGGTCGATGAGATGACCTCGAAGCAGCTGACTCACAATGAAGCCCTCCAGGGCCCAGATCAAGAGCGCGAGAGAACGTAAGTTTTGAACTCATCCCTATCACTCATGTTCTCAATGACTCTAACTTGTTTTACTAGATACAAACTGGCCGAGAAGCTCTCCGAGCATCTGGATGAGATGGGCAAGGACCTGACCAGCATGATTGAAGAGGTCAACGGTGCCTCTGCAACACTGAGCAAGACCAACCGGGCAGACGAACCTGTATGTTTGATCCCAACAACCCCTTTCCATTCCTACTTGATACTGACTACTTTCCTTCTTCCTTTCTTTTAGATCTCACAAATTGTGCGCATTCTCAACTCGCACCTCTCTCAACTACAGGTTATCGACCAGGGTACCTCCGAACTCCAGTCCAAGGTTTCAGCCGCTCAAAAGGCCGGCCAATCCATCTCTTCTCGTCTGGGATATGGTGGTTTTGCTAGTCCCGGCATGAACGGAGGTAATGCCGCAGATGATTTCTACCGCTCCTACATGGGAAGACGGTAAATGGTGATTAATGGGATAATTTATGATTTTAGCTGGGATCGTTGTACTGTACCGCGACTCAATGGGAAAAGGATTTGATTTTCACAGTTAGAATTTCCAAGATTCTCTCCATTGTTTATTATACGTATCTCCTTTATTTATTTTGTTATCTGGAAGGGTTTAACGGTGTCCCTCAATTCAATGGTAACCTGGGGTCGCTTTTGTGTTCAATTTGTGTATATGTTCAGCTTTGATCTTGCTGGGTTTCTCTCAAGGGTGTAATTTGAAATAACGCAACAGCTACATTCCCGGCGTGTGATAGCTTGATTCCAAGGTTCTTTCATTTCTCTTCCTACTTGACATTTTCTCATGTAGTCAAGTGTCACAATTTCCCTAGAAAGTTCCGTGTGCATAATCTACCAATAGAAATACTAGTGTGTAGATAATTCAAGCCTGGTCTTCAAATGCCTCGCCATTGCATCTCTTGGTGGATTTAATCCTACAGCCATTTTATATGGCCCACTAAACTAATCAAAGCCGTTCAATCCCCAGGTCCGCCATACTGATTGACTCGCTCTGGTATCCTAACTGAGAACTATATCAAATCGATCCTATCTCGAAGCTCAACGGTTTCCTATGTTAAGGGCTACTATATTATACAGCCTTCTCTTTATTGATCATGCAGTGTATTAAGCTGGATTCCCGTAAGCAAAATGTTTGACCTATTCAGAAACCTCCCAGCTGATACCCAACTAGGGAAATACTATCTCTCGAGACTTGACGGTCACAGGTAGCCTAAACACAACCATATACCGACCTACCATGACAGAATCTCAACTAGACGCTTTCAATGTGTATACCATACAACTCTTTGATACTCTCCTTATTCCATTCAGCACCCACTTATCGTTAATCTCTGTAAACAGCTCCCGCCTTCACAGCAGCCGGTATATACGGCATACTCACCCTCGCGATTCCCGTGGCCATGTACATGGACTAGTATGGTAGCGAGTATATCGTGGCAGCTACTGTCGCTTGTTGCCTTTGCATTGTTGTCGGAACTAGTTATATTTCGTGCTCGATATGTCTTTTGGGGGAATTCGCATCTTAGAAAGTTAGTTGGGGCGACACTGTTTTCGACTACTTGTATGGTTATTCGTGGCGTTTATCGCACATATGAGCTTGCACATGGGTGGCAAGGGTACTTGTTTACTCATTAGCGGTATACCATTGTTTTAGATGGAGCCATGATGGTTGGTTCTTTGGTAGTTTTTAATGTTTGGAACCCCGGGTTCTTGGTTAAAAGGGCCGAAGAGGTAGAGATGGGAGGAATCGACGGAGTCGAGGATTGTTGAATTTGATGGTGGGACTTTCGCTTAACTATCCATGGATGGATCAGCCACGCTGAGTATATGGGCGTGTGATCATCTCATGTAATAAGGACTACAATACCAGCCATGTGGCTGCTTACTGTCTACTAAATGGCTTTTGTTCAAAATTGAAAATCGAGAAACTCCTGATATGCTCGATTATCTTTCTAGCTCACATGTCACCCAAGAAAAAGCCCTCGCAAGTCCCGTGGGCATGTCTAGCTGGAGCGGAGATGATTATGATACAGGGGTGGCAAGGCTTCGACGCGAAACAGGTATGCTATAGTTCAAAAGGCTAATTTAGCGCTTCTGCTCCTCGGTCAGTTTGTTACTGGAGGGTGTTAGTATTGTTCGAACTCTGCAATAGATGGTTGGCTAGGAAAAGTAACGTACATGTGAGCCTCGAGGTCATCGAGGTGCTTGCGCTGCTCGCCAATTTGGCCCTTCAGCTTGTGAAGCCTAGGAAGTATATTAGCGACCTACTCTGAATAAAACCACCATTTTCAAGATGACTTACTTCTCCAGCTCCTTCTCACGGATGTACATAGCCTCTTGGGCAGCCTCACGCTTGGTAAATGAGTCACTGTGCCAGAACCCTGTCAGCCATTGATGATGTCATGCGGCAAGGCAGACACGCATTACGCTCGTCCCCCATTGCCTTTGTTGGTATGTGTAGCACGAATGGATAAGAGAAGAAGAGTGATGAGAAAGCTACAGGGGTCAATGCAGGGGATGATGAAATGTCACGTACCCAGAGGTGCTGCCTCCAGTGGTTCGAGGAGCTCCAGTGTCACCGGCGCCCAGTCGGGGAACAGCAACAGAGAAAGAGCGCTGCAAGAGGGCACGGTTGGCAGTGGCCACAGGGCGAACAATAGATTGACGAAGCATTTTGAATTGTGATTTCGAGCTGAGTAGATTGAAGAAGGAAGAAAGAAGGGGTCAAAGAACCAGCTCAACCAAGATCTAAAACGGCTGACACCTGGGTGGCATGACGACACATCAGGTGACTTCATAAAGTTCCGGGGTGCATTAGATAATGCATTATGTCAGCCGTGCCCAGCTCCATTAAATCTCTGCGATAAGTGAACGTGATCTAATTCGACTCTTTCAATAGATCACGAGGGGCTTAGTCGGTGATCATGTTAAGCCTTGAAGTAAACGATATACGAGCTATACCACTGCATATCCCTGAATACTCCGGAAGCAGAAAAAAATTGAGCCTACTCTTTATACTACATATATCTGTAGGGTTTGATACCCACATAGTCTAGACTAGGAAATGGTTCTAAATTTCGAGGGGCGAAGTTAGGGCTGTTTCGGAGATATGAGGACCCAAATCACCCTTGTACAAGAATTGTATAGGGTCTGTGTTCCAACTTCCAAAAAGTGAGGCGCGAAAGTAGGGAACCACCAGGACGATTGGCGGGCGCGGGATGGGGGATGACGCTGGGAGGCCCACCGAACCACACAGAAGATGAGGATGATGTTGACCACGAACAATTCGATCACCATAGACAATCAGGCAGATGACAAGGGAATCAACCATACCGATAGAAAATAAAAATAAAATAAAAAAACCCCCTCCTCTCAATCTTGACGAACTGAGTTCTTAAAGGGACATTCACCCATATAGACCTGACGACTGCAGTGAAATCACAGCAAGGCAGTTTTCCTATTAGTTGAAGTGTCCGTAGCGTTAAATCCCAACGACACCGCCCTGTTGATTCCCTCCCCCTCTTCTCCCTCTCACACTCTCCTCTCCCCTTCATCTTGGAACTTCCCCCCTTTCCCTCTTTATCCACTCTCCCGCTATTATTTTCTTCATTTCAATCAAGGTGAGTTGATACACTCTTCAATTTCTTCTATCTTGCTTCATCCCTCTTCCTGTGCTTTCTCCTCGGCCCTGGAGTCCAAGCCACACAACAATCTGCCCCCTCAAACCCACTCCCCTTCCATAACGGGAAAAAAAGAGAATCATTGAACCCAAGGCGGGGTCTCCAATCGAGTGCAATATTTCCTCGCGGATATGTGCATCATTCAGAATCGCATGTCCTGTGGATGGTCAGAGCCCGTCTCTACTGTTCCCTTGTTTACTTGCCGGGACGGCCGCGACCGCTTCGTCATGAATCCAAACACCGCACTGCCCCGGGAAAGCCCACCCATGCCATCATCAACATAACCATGATCGTCACGATGTCTACTTCACGGAGAGGGGAACAACAAGGTTGTGATTGGGATGACTTGAGTGATGTCAAGTCCAACTTATAGTTGCCCCCAATCCTAGGGGAGGGTCCTGCCGCCCGTGTCTACCCCTCCCGGTCGGCGATGATGTCGATGGCGTGATTCCCATCCTCGTATATCCACAAAACAAGAATGCCATCTATGAAACGAAGATTAGTGGAATTATCAAACTGACGATTTTTAATCGATCTAGAACTTTTCACCATGGGTCAAGAAGATGCTGTCTACCTCGCCAAGCTCGCTGAGCAGGCCGAGCGCTATGAAGGTTCGCATGCCTCCTCCCCACAAATTTGTTAATCAGAGCATCGGGATTTTGACTATAGTCTCCAAACAGAGATGGTTGAGAACATGAAGGTCGTCGCCTCGGCCAATGTTGAGCTCACCGTTGAGGAGCGAAATCTCCTGTCCGTCGCCTACAAGAACGTCATTGGTGCCCGCCGTGCCTCCTGGAGAATCGTTACCTCTATCGAGCAGAAGGAGGAGTCCAAGGGCAACGAGTCCCAGGTTACTCTGATCAAGGAGTACCGCCAGAAGATCGAGGCTGAGCTGGCCAAGATCTGCGATGACATCCTTGAGGTCCTCGATGAGCACCTTATCAAATCCGCCGAGAGCGGCGAGTCTAAGGTCTTCTACCACAAGATGAAGGGTGACTACCACCGTTACCTTGCTGAGTTCGCCATTGGCGACCGCCGCAAGGGTGCCGCCGATGCTTCCCTGGAGGCTTACAAGGCTGCCACCGAGATTGCCCAGACTGACCTGGCCCCCACCCACCCCATCCGTCTCGGCCTTGCCCTGAACTTCTCGGTCTTCTACTATGAAATTCTGAACTCCCCTGACCAGGCCTGCCACCTGGCCAAGCTCGCCTTCGATGATGCCATTGCTGGTTCGTTTTCCCTTCCCTTCCCGTTATCTCTCTATGTCTGTAAACCAGCCGCTAACGTGCTTTCTACAGAGCTTGACACCCTGAGCGAGGAGAGCTACAAGGACTCCACCCTCATTATGCAGCTTCTCCGTGACAACCTGGTACGTCCACTATGTCTTATCATTTTTTTTTGCGTTATGACATATCGCTAACTTTCTTTAGACCCTCTGGACCTCCTCCGAGGCTGAGGGCGGTTCTGCTGAGGCCCCTGTCGAGAAGAAGGCTGAGGAAGCCCCAGCTGCTGAGGGTGACAAGCCCGCTGAGTAAAGCTGGAATCCTTAAAAAATATCTTGATGACGGACACACGTCCTGAGGTGGATGAAATAACCGAGAGAGTTGTTTGTGACTGGTTTCTTGGTACAAGGAGCACAAGTGGACGTGTAGGGAAGGCCCCCCGTGAGATGCATTGATTTGAATCTTTGTATTACTCCATTCTTAGGGTCTTGCGACCTAGAGATAGGAGGAAGTGCCGATTTCTTTCCAGATGCTACTCTCTGTACGGGTTAAATCCCTTCGTGTCTTCTGTTTCATTTCGAAATTAGTTTCCTTTGGTCTGGTGTTTTTTCTTTCTTGAAACCTTGAGCTCTTCTCTTTTCGTTTTTTGTCATTCTCCTTGTTATTTTGTCTACTTGCCTCTATTTACCCCCTTCCTGAAAGAGTCCCCTTCACGCGCGCTCTCGAAACACCCACAACACATATACACACGGACAGAGAATTTTTTTAAATCAGCTCCTTATCAGGACTACAATGAGGGCCTCGTACCGATCCCCAGATCTGGCTTTTCCACACTTTTCTTCTCTTCTCTTCTTCTATCTCTTCTTTTCTATATCTTCTCGTATTTTGTCCCTCGCGGCGTTTTTCTCGCTAGATGTGGTTTTAAATGATCAACTGAGGTGTATTTGCCCCCTTGTACTCACTCGTCTTGGGGTGATACCCTTTTCTGGGTGCTCTATCCCTAGTCTTGGTTTGGAAATTGCCAAAGAACTAGAATTACTTGAGGTCTTTAAGACGTCGACCATTGCATCGTGATAGAGCCTGAGTGTAGTAGATGTCGAGCGATCAAGTAAATAAGCCAGGCATGCAAGAGATTCCTTCCTACTACTTCTAGCTTTTGTACGCGCCCTGACAATTTTTCACCATTCCAGGCGTACCCCAGGTTGCCCTGCTTTCTCCTTGTAACTTCAAGATGCAAGATAGTTGAGATGTATCTGTACCATTTATATGCCTGGTCTATGTTCTCGGTGGGCTAATATAAGTGTTCGGGATTAAAAAATACAAGAAAGTCTTCCAAGTTCAAAGGTTTAGCATCAAAAGATGTCTATAGTCGACTATACATTCATGGATGGTTAGGCATTTTGGTTGTGTCGATAGCCCTAAAAATGTGGCAGAACCATGAGATCTCCAGAACTCTAAAGCTTCTATTCCGAGGGTGTAAAAGCACCGAGAAGATATCTGGATCGGAAATATTAAATCGGATTTTAGGTTTATGGGTGTTAGATAGAGCATCCATAGATATTACACAAGCAGTATTGACATCGCATGAAGAGCAATGATATAGACGTATGTAAATGTATGTTGCATTGTCATAGTGGGGAAAGCATTGACATGGACCAAGAAGCATTGACACGACCCCAAAACCATTGACACGCCTGAAAAGCATTGACCTACCCCAAAAAGCATTGAAAGGATTTGCATCGTATTGACATGAGTTTTTGAGCATTGACACATACAAATTTGGTTTCTGAATAGCTTCATCTTTGCCTGTTCAAGGGATCCCCAGGTTTTGAGCTTCAGACTAAGAACACCAGGTTGAATTATTTCGCAGGTCTGGATGACAGCCTGTTTTTGGGGATTCTCGTTTCTGGCTATTGGCCTACATACTTAAGAGGGACATCCGAGGGAGGGGTAAACAGGCATGCACTTGGAGGCTCTTTCCCATTTTGGATAGGTGGCCTCAGGCTCAGGATCGAATCTCCAATCTCCAACCAACGTGCATACATCAGCATGAGGTCATGTTCAAGTACTTCCTCCTTGTATTCTCTTTGAAGACATTGACGCAAACATGCACATAGACTATGTGTCTCTTCAAATATTAACATGCTGGTTGATTCTAAGGTTGTGAAAATACACCCCCAGATAGCACATGTAGGTATACTCTTTCGCGTCCAAAGCCCATCCAAGCCAGCATTGAGACTTGAATATCCTATTCTGGTCACATGTGTAAGACTATCCCAGGTTTCAGATATTCGAATGCTACAGTCCGATGATGTGAGACGAAGATTCCTTGCCTTGATCCTTCTCTCTGGGGTTATAACAATCTTCCAAGGTTCTGGGGTGTGTTACCTAGTTCCAAGGTTTCAACAGCAACTATAAGAGGAGAAAATGATGGCAAGGATCTAGCTCTAGCAGCTGGGCATTATTTTCTGACATTTGACAGCAATACCATTGTTTGCTCCCTAGGCTTTTTTCAGAACATTCAACCACAATCCCTAATAATGCAAGCTACGTTTCCAGTTCGTGAAGAGCAGCAGAGCTTCCATCTATAGCTGCTTTTCTTGCCCCGTCTCTATCTACTATCTTATGAATATACCATGGAAGCTAAGTCTAATTATTTCAATCCGATCTTGCAAGTTCTAAGGTTGAATTCGAGACTTAGCTACATACAAATCCAATATAGCTGGGCATGTGACATATTGAACCTGTTGGGATGGAGGAAACAGCTCGAAATTAGCAAGTTGCTAAATGTCGAAGATGGCAGCTCAGCATACACATATCAATTCAATTAATGTACTCCGTCATCTTCTTTTTGCATACAGTTGCCGAGGTGTAAATGTGGTATCATGATCCAGATAAGCGTACAGTTGTACAATAAGGCGCCAAGGGCAAATGATAGGTCAAACATACGTACGGAGAGGTAATCCGTATTCATACGCACAAGCATGATCAAGTTCAAAAGTACCTCTGCCTAAAGCACAGACTTTATCATCATGATCTTCAATAATCTGCCAAGTTAACTGAAAATTGGGGCAAGTGGGTTATTTCCCCTGATCATTACTAACTTGAGCATTGGATACAGCTCAGGTGAGCTCCTGATCTACACTTAGCGTCTGCTAAGGCACGTATATCTTTAGATAGACCCACGTACTAATGGATATGTCCTTTGCTCAGCCGATATGCCTATTTAGGCTTGTTACCATTAAGCTTCCCCCTTTTTGTGTGTGAAATTGAATTTCTTTGGCCTGATGTATAAAGTACAGTACTTACGTACGGCGGAGACTACAGCCGTTGCGTGGCGTAAGTACAACTTGAAATAGTATGAATTTTCGAGGAACTGGGGTTGTACTAAAAAAAGCACAAGAACCTGGGAATCTAGTGTGGGCTTTATTTAGTACTGGCATGTAAGGGAGTAGCGCAATGGCTCTACACTCGACACCCTTACATTATTCGATAGCTAAATAGGCGGGACATACTTACGGTTGCTTGCGCATATCAGGGCTTACATAGGACAGGGGACATAATCATTTTGAACAATCTCCATTGCTATGGATAGAACCACCATGCTACCAGCCATGCAAGCTAGACAGAAGGGGTATGATAGGCGATGAAAAATAATAGGGTGGGGACTTGAGACATGCACACGTTCCAGGGTATGACAAGCGCGAAGCAAGTAGCAGAGAAGTAGAGCCGCAAGGAGTAAGAAAAGAGCAGAAAACTGCAGGAGGCGTGGAAAGAAGAAAGAAGAGTCATTCAGCGAAGCCAGTCCATCAAAAGCGAAATCAAGATGTACAGGTGATCGTTCCGATATGTTGAGAGAAGAGGATCAAGTGAGGCGATGAAAAAAAAACAAAGGCAAATGGACTGCTCCGAAAACAATGACCCCTTAATCATGCTTCTCACTTCCCACGCCGTCCTGCCGCTGACCATGCAATGCCATACGATGACGAAAACAATATCCTGTGCGGGCTCCGGTAAGTGTTCATTTCAATCAAATCGAGTCTAGTCCCAGTCCCCGAAAACGCCCAAGGTGCTATGCATCCGATAATAAAAAGAAATGATGTGAAAAAAATACAAGTGAATATCCGCAAAGAGCCGCCGTGGGAGTCAGTGAAATGGAAGATGAAGGATAACGCCGAAAGAAAGAGACGAAAAAGAAAATTGAAAGTAGAGAAGAGAAGAGAATAATAGGATGGGGGTTAATGAAGGCCTGTCGTAATGTATTGCCGGAGGTGAAGAGATGATCGTCCTGCAGTCCAAGCCACATCGATGGGCGTCATTTGGTAAGGAGCGCCATATGTACGATGGATGATCCGAAAGGGATCAAAGTTGCCAAGACTCAGGTGGCGATCCACTTGATGCATCCCGGGTATGCAATGATGTCACAAGTAATCCGATTTCGCCCCCTTGTGGTAAATAATCACAAGAAATGACGATTTGGCAGTTTTGAATAACGGTCAACTCGATTGCGAAAGGGGTGTAACGGTGTAAAACGGCATGAGACGTAAGAATGAAGTGGGTTAAGGCCAAATCGAACCGGTCGGGTGGCTGGAAGTGAGAAGTGTAGGAATAACGGTGTGGCGACAACCGTGGGAAAATACTCCCATTGGGAAACGAACACAATAGATCTTCGTATGAAGGAATTGTTCCTTTCCACTCAACCCCATATGGATCCTCTCCTATCGTCTGCCAGTTTTATTTTGGTGAGGTATGGTGTCGTGGGTAGCTCGGGTTCAATTCGGGAGCAGTGATTGGGACCACGGTGAGAATGTTAACGAGAAGGCTTAAGGGTCGTCATGAAAGGCGGAGAGAATCGAAAATCAAAGGTGTAAATCGTAAAGTGTATAACTGGCTCCCGGGTGTTCTTTAGATGCGTAGGGTTCCAGGTCTCTGAGTCACAGTGTATCGATGGCCAGCCTGTGACCTTTTCCCTGCCCCGATGCGATTGAGCTACTTATGCGCTTTGCGTCCTTTCGTACTTCGAGTTAAGTCGCCTTTGGTCATATTGCGGGTGAGTCCACCAATGTAATCTTGTAAAATCTTGTTGTCCTTCTCCAGCTTGTCATGGTCCGATTTGACGACATCGATTCGTTCAGCGAGGGCTTGCAATGACGATTGGAGGGCCTTGGCCTGTCTAAATTGATTATTAGTGAATTTCCACGAAAAAATCTCATTTAAATGGGATTTCTTTTATTTTGATCATTGGAAGAACCCAGGGGTTCTTGGTAATTCCAGATCAAAGGGAGTGATCAATACTCACTCTTGGAGAGTTTGTCGAGCCTCCTTGCTCAGCCGTTCTAAGTCGGCAGAGTTCCTTCGAGGACTCATGGCACGGGCGTCGTCTGGGGGAAATTCCTCCTCCTCAATTTCAATTTCGGGGTGATCACGGGGTACCAGAATAGATGCACTGGGTTTTCGGCTCGCCATACGGGGTCGTTCAGATCGGCCGCGGCGTTCAGTCTCGGCGTCAGATATAGATGAAGATGAAGACAAAGAGGACATATGCATGCGGCCACCGTCGTTTGGTTGCGGCAAGGTGTCAACGGGAGAGGCTTCAGTCATCTCTGTATCAGACATATGGGAGGTTTCTCGCAACAGACACAGTCGAAAAGATGGGATTTGGCGAGGTCCAGTGTGGCGGCTTTACTAACGGTCTCTTCGGGAGGTAGCTTTGATCAAGGTTCCTTTTTTCCGGTTTTCTGGGTGTTTTTTATGCCGTTGATTTCTCGCTGTTTACGGGTCGGTAAAACGAATATTTCGGCGTTTTGATCGACCACGGTCTACCCCCTAGCGATGTACCCCAGACGAAAGATCTGTGTTACGCTTGAGGTAGCTACCGGGGTCGGTTGAAGGTCGGAATCGGGTGTTGATGGTTGGAAATCGGGAGCACACGAGAATGGGCGTGTTGAGGGGAGGGGGGATTTCCGTGTGGTGATTTGGTCGCGAGGTTGACGGTTGAAACGGACCACGTTGGACGAAGACTCGGGTGAGGTGGAAAGAGTGCGAGTTTGGCGATAGATAGGGAGAGAGAAAGGGAAAAAGTGAAGGGGTCGTAGAGCAAAAGTCAAAAAGGCAAAAAAAAGCACGAAAAAGGGACGAAAAGATGAAGAGCTCGGGACCGGCGTATCGTTACCAGGATACTTGGAAGCGTACGAGAGCGGTGGGCGGTACGGACTATCTTAGCACCTTTTCAGTAGGTGGAGGAGGGCCAAGTCCCTTGGTTGGGTGTTACTGATCGTCCCCCCTCTTTCTCTCTCCTTCTCCCACTCCGAAATTGAATTTAAAACTGACTTTTTTCTTTTTCTTTTTCTTTTTCTTTTTCTGTTTGTCTTTTCCTATATGGGGAGGGAGTTTATTACTGTAATTTTAGGCATCTCGTGAAGTTCAACCCAGGTCGTGGTACCTACCTTTATTGGTAACATTGGGCTTATTCCAAGGTGATTGTCCCCATTATGGCCCCTGTGTACCGAAGTTTACCATAGAATACACCATGTATTTAAGTATATTTGAGTATTTTTGAGTACCCAAAAGGTTCAAATATTCTGATTTACGTATTAAGCATGTACCCAGGATGATCCATCCATATAGATCCTTGCAAACATATTTTATAGTAAGCATATTAACTAGTAGGTGCCTGCCCACATATAGTATAGGCAGTCTATACTATCTTGCTTATTGGGTATTCCTTTCTTTCCATCTGATTCTCCTAGCTTACGTTCCGGTGAGAGAAGGCAAGCGAACCTGTTTTTTATTCTATTTTTCTTTCTCTCAAGGACACCAGGGCTCCGTAGCGGGGGCAAAATGTACATGTACAAATGAGCAGCAATCAGCGGATGAGGTCCGGCTTAGGGCCATCCTTTTTACCCTTTTGGACATGGTCTGGTATTTTATGTATTATTCGATAGCTCTGAAGTATCTCAAGTGACACTCTAATATGTAGGGATAAGATATGCACTTGAGTTTTATGATTATATATATAATTCAGCAATTTACAGTGCTTTTCTGCATATTTATTATAATTCCATATACTTATTTTTCTAATCATTTGTGCCTCTTTTATTCTGCTATTCTGGTTAATCCCCCTTTCCAGATGGTATCCCCGTACACCGCTTCCCTCTCCTGGCTCCACCCAGCTTAGTCCGGGAGTTCCTAACTAGTTGGCTCCCGACTCCGCTCTGTTGACCAATAATCACTCGCCCCCACTCCCACCGCCATGAAAGATGGTACCAGTGTGACCGAACGCTGATGAACACGTATTCTCTTTTCTCCCTTGACTATCGACCTGCTTAGACAGGTAAAGTTGTTAAAAAGGCCTTGTTACGGGCTACTCTGTATATGTACTTGATAACATCACCCCACAGCTTATACTTCATCGCTATGTACTGTTAATACTACATACATTTGCTAGGCATTTTAGTTCTCCACATATCTATCTACCTACTTCCATTCCAATCCCCGAGAACAGCCCTGCTTAAATTTGAAATTACAAAATAAAGATGATTTTGAAACGCCGGAACCATACGTAGGCTTCTGGAAACACAGGGAATAATAAACCGCTCAACCTTGTAAGAAATGATGGAATAAAAAATTAAATTAAATAAACAAATAAATAAATAATGAAAGTAAGAAGGTAAGAAGGTAAGAAAATAAAAGCACCAGCTATTGGTGCTTCATCTGGGCGGTATGGGGAAAGTGTATCTTCATCCACCTCTCAGGGGGGGCGTGTTATGCAATGTCGATCGAGCCTCAACGAGCGGAGATGACGCCATATGACTGGCTCTGTCTTCTTTTCACGCGGACATGCCTTCAGCTTCCCCGTACCACTTATAAACGGGCGTCTTCTCCGGATGGAGTACGGACTACGGTGTACTTAAACTTCCTTTCCTCGGCGGTGGAATGGTGGCGAACGGCAAATTAGGGAGGAATTGCAGAAACCACGAAATCAAAAGCCTCAAGGGATAACCTAATCCCTAGTTACTGTACATGGAGGATATGGAGAAAGTAGATCTATCAATTGTCAGTAACCTTTTATCCTTTCAAATAGAGCGCAAAAGTACCTGCGCCTGCAACCTGAAGACCCAGTTTCCCTCGTCCAAAGAAACAAAAAGAGTGGGAAAGAAAAGAGCCGATCTTTTTACGCCCCAGTGGGAGAGCCAAGACTTCCATGCCGCTCGGTTAGCCCTAAATTAAACACGGGTTCGTCCTCTGATGAACTCATCGCAGAGTATACATAGCCGCAGAGGTATTGCTTTTACTTAAAATTTATAGATGTAGATATACATACCAAAATTGTCCATATTCGCAAATCTATTGATGGGCTATATGATAAATCCAGGTACCTATATCTCCTTGATCCTTTACGGTGTAATTCTTCTCACAAGCCGCGCGGAGTCATGGGTTGGGGAGGGACCAATGCGCGCCCGGTAAACGCTTGGAGCAGCCGATCCATTCCCGTGGATTCAACCATTAACCGTCCCATTTGATGGATTGCTAGCCGACTAAAAGGAGGTGAAACCAACCAGGGTCACCACTGCTGCCGATCCTGATGGTCAAAATCGTACTCTCCACACACACATTGCCGGGCTGTCTGAAGTTTCGAAACCTTGGAAGAAATTCACTGGAAGCTTTCTTCGTTGTACGGAACACTCCGTATGGAGTGTCCAGGATGTATAATCCACTCCTTTGTTTTCCTTTTTACGCCTTCCTAAGCCTTCCGGCTTTGTTTGCCTTAGGCGGGGACAGCCTGTCAGGCTGACTGACTATATGACACGTATCGGGGATTATTACATAGTTATCAAGGATCACAGGGATTCCAAAAGAGTGTCATACTGGCCCCCGGGTCATTGCCTTTAGCAACAATTAAACCGGTCAGATTCTTTGGGGCGAAGGGGTCATCTCCGTTTCCATAATTCTGCTAAATTAGCCTATACCATGATATTTTTGCTGGTTCGGTTCCTTTATACTGTGTGACCCAGGACTAAAGAAGCCAAAATCAGGTACCAGACCCGACAGTACCATCCATGGGTCCCCCAGGTCCCAGCGGTGGCTTGATTTGGAGAACGGTCGCTGCAGCGCAACACTCGAATCAGAACTGCCGGCGCCACTCCATCACCAGCTGCACGAGTTGTTCATGGCCGGGGAGGAGGATCAAGACGTTGCACGAGGCAGATTATCTGTAATGACAGCATGGTCGGACCGGCAATCCGGAGTTTTCTTTTTGTTCTGTTTCGTTGGCTTCTGTTGCAGGATTGAAATCCTGCAGTATTACGATCCTAAATGTACGATTTTTGTAGCTTTGATTTGATCGATATTTGAAGTGGAACCTTTAAAAGGATATTAAATGAAAATACACCCTTGGTAATACAAAAGTAAATATGACCGATCGGAAAATTACTTTGCGCAAGCTAACTACAACATAAATGGAAATTTTCAGCAATATGGTTGGTTGCACATGTACCCCATACAGAGCACATACGATGTAATAAATCCTACCATTAGCATACTTTATACATACCTACAAATGCATATAAGAATAACCATGATAATATAAACATCACTCCGTTTTTTCAATGTGTGCTCATTTATATACCTTTTCGGAGTGGAAGAGATTGTATCTCTTGACCCAACCCCTCCTACTACTAACCCCAAGAACCAGTAGCCTTCGTTCCTGGATCTCCGCCGAGTCAGATGCGAAGAGGGGCGCTCAGGCCTGATTTCGGTGGGACGTGGGAGCGTGTGACTGCGAATAAGATTAAAATACTGCACAGACGTCCTCAATGTCTCCGTCATGCATGTATGTATACCGGTGGACATCTGGTGAGTCCGTATACGTAGTACAGCATCGTATCCAAAATCTACGAGCTATTGGAATTATTAATTGACACTGGTCGTTCGATACAATAAGAGAGGCAACTGAGACATTGAAGCACTGCTTAGTATTCTGGCTGCGTGGAACAATCCACGTAACCTCTCTATATTAAACCACATGTTCGCCTGAGCTATGCCGTAACCGAGATTTCCAACTGTTACTGAATAATAACTGCACCTTTTCACCCCACCCGGCACCTCCAATCCCACATGGCGTGTCAACTGCAATAATCCCTGTCCCAAAAAATACATGCTGTATGGCTGTTGGCAATCCATGGCCTTCATTCGGGTCAATTATCCAAAACCCTGCCGATCTGCATGTCAGTCCTCCGCGTTGATTCGCTTTACCGTACGCATTTCCTTTTCTCCCACCCCCACCAGCTCCGTACGAACATGTTTCATTTCAGTTACGGAGAGGGGGGCATCAAGTAAGGCTAGTCTTGAAGCACACTAAACTCCACTCCCCCCCCAAGCTGCGGATGGCGCGCGTTCTTTGGGTTAGTGCGGGTGGGTAGGAATGTGGCTACCAATCTTCTGTGCCATCTCACTGGCTACATTCATTCTTTGCCGCGGGATATTTCTCTCTGCAGCATAGCCAATCAGTGATTTAGTATTTCTTTTTTTATTCTGCTCCTTTTTTTTTTTTTTTTTTTTTTTTTTTTAAAAGGTACCCAATATACAGATCGTACAAACTTTGAAAACAAAAGCTGTTGCACAAGATCCAACCGCGCTGAAAGTTTGTATGTGTTCTGCATGTAAGACATTTGTTTAATTCATTGATATTTGTTATGGATACGTAATTATGTCCAAGGTTTCTGATTACGATGACGACCCGCTCACTATGTTAGCTCAAAAAAGTCATATATTGATTTAAGAAATCCTGAAGAAAACATACCATTATGCCAGGTATTTGGATGCAATGTTAACTGACAATCTTATTATCACGAGGTATGGGGGCTGTGCTGCCTGATGGTGGGTCGAACCATGTCGTGCTTGTCATTTATCGTGACCCCCAACTCACCTAGTTCAATCGCGCTATACTTCTACGGTAGCTAGCCTTGTAAATTGTTCGGTAGGCTAGGAAGAAACCTGTATTCACAGTCCCCGCTCTACAAGGAGTCATGCCATTCGAGATATCCACTTGGACTATTCTTCGGTGACACTGTAAAGTTGACTGTTCTCTCTCACGCTGGCGAGGCTGAATACTCCATTTCTTCGGGGATATCCAGTAGAAAAAGGAATCGGACAGTTACCGACACTGGCATGCGCTTGACAGGTTGTATGTATATGCTATGCTGTACCTACACGGTTGAAATCCCGAACGTTGTATAGGTATACTTAAGCGCTACATGGACACTGCTCGGCAGTACTGAGCATTAGATATCAATATAGAATTGATTATTTTTACCGCTGCCCTGTTACATACCTAGATCGTTTCCAATTAGTATTCTATTTACTTTCAACATGGCAAACCAAATTCATATACTATACTAAGGTTGCAAGTGGTGTATCTATAGGTACCTGGTTTCCTGGTCGATAACGGCCCCAAATCCATAACCAAGAACCTGAATCTATAGATATGCAGATTATTCAATACCAAGGTCTAGCGTACCCCCGGGCCTCAGTGATTACGTCCTATCGGATCCATCATAGAGCCCCAGCTAAACATCACTTGCAACGTAATTCGCCCACATGGAAGAGGCTCTGCGTCATACCATAGTACAAGCCATCAAAACAAACTGAGACACTGAAGCCGATCGATACAAGCGTCCCACAACGGCAGATCAATCGATCTCACAATCCTGTTTTTAGATTTTAGATTAACATCCTCGGTTTTTGTTTCCTATAGTCTGTACTCCGTGCTCCGTACATTTCCTTAGCTTGTTACGGAGCATTCATCCCGCTTTTCCATAAATACAGTGGAGCTAAGCTGATGGAAGCCTGGTCGATCCAGCGCGAGATGAACCGTGCACGGGCTTGAAGAGGAAGGTTACGAGGTGCATGATGGTGCATGGCTCCCGGACTCTGAGATAAATTGATGCCTCTGTGCTCGGTTGTTGGGACTGGTAGCGTTGGCTCCGAGGTCGCCGCTTTCAGATGAAACATTGTGTCAATAGTGTCTTTGGAAGTGCGACACTGTCGCTCAGCGTGTTGGTTCCTCTCCTAGGTAGGTAGATCGGTAGGGAAATTTGTTCAGGGACTTTGTAATGGTGTTATCTATTCAATTGGGGTTTAATAAATTGAGGGCCCTACCGCGTTGAACCAGCCCGCCCTACTGGTTGTGGCTTATGCGGGTGAGTACATAGTAGAAACGGTCCGATATCCAAAGAAAAGTATAATGGAATGTAGAAAAACTGACAATGCTTCCAGTATCCGGTAATGGAATGTGTTGTACAAGGGCCGAAAACTAGGTAAACTTAATGATAATGATGATATGTATCGCGAAACGCCCGAAATATTGAATAATAACTTCATGAAAGAGCATCGCTTGTCTGCCATTGGAACAAAGCCCGCAGCACTGCGACGCCACCAGACTGCGTCTCAACCGTTCGGCCCCGGCCCCGGTCATTGAAGTCTCGAGGGACGCCTGCTGTCAAAGAGGCGGGGCTAGTACCCAGATCGCCATTGCGGTAGTCTTCTGCCCCCTCGGGGATAGTGCTGCTATTCACGATCTCATTTGCTTCTAGGACTGATAAGAAAGGCAGACCCCACCACATACCGAACTTCCCGTCATCATCACGAGTTATAAGCGCAGCTCGGGCGTTATGCTCAATCCAAGACCCGTAAGCACGGCAGCGCTTCAGATGGTTGCCGTACACTTCTTCCCACTCTTCGCCCGCGAGAGGTCTCTTGGTCTGACTAGCTAGGAATCTTTCTTCCTGTACCCGAAGCGGGCGACAAAATTCTGTAAGGTGATGAAAGAATATACCCTTAAAAGTCTGCCCATCCTGCGAACAACTAGCGTGCGAATCACAGTAATCTTCAAGTATACCTCCACGCCCGAGCCCAGCCCATGTGTTTGACCAAGTCTTCGGCCAGCCGGTAGCACGAAGGACTCTATGAATTAATTCGTGGCCATCAAGCATATACTCTTGTGAGCTAGTAGCTAGCCAAAGGCCTCTCAGCCCGCTGAGAATGACACCTTGGTTATACGTATAGACCATCTTATTCAATTGGTCGCATTTCCGAGTACCTGGATCCGACTCGCTACGCCAGCCACGGATATGGAAGCCATCTGCATAGAGCCCGTATAATCCAGTCATATGAGAGTTTTTCAGCCATGAATACCCATTGACTGCAGCGATTAAGTGTTTGGGATCATGGGGGAGCGGGGATTGGGCGGTGGCCATAAATGGGACATCGATGGGGTCGCCAGGGAAGTAAAGGTACATCGCAATGCTTGCAGATATAAAAAGCTCGTTCGTTATGGCGTTTTTGTATGGCTCTAGCGACGGGTTCCAGACCATACCGCCACCACATAGGGTTTTGTCCCATCCCACAGAAGCTAATTCGTAGAAGATCCGTGCTCGATGGGCGGCCGATTCACTAAACTGCGTGCCGTGCCATGCCGACCCGGACGATTTATTCGAGCTGGAATAGTGGAGGTCAGAGTGTAGGTTCTGGAATTTGATGTTTTCTAACCAGTCTAGCACTACCCAGAGCATGTCGTCGTAGGCTTGGTTCCGTAGGCTGAAAGCATTCTCGCCAAAATAGAAGGTGTTGAGGTGGCCGAAGAAATAATTGACAGTATTCTCGAGTGCGGCGAAAGATAATTCATGAGGTTGTTTGGCATTGGCGATGTCAAGTGCGCAAGTCGAAGTAAACGACGACAATGTTGCGCCAACGTGCGTTGCCAGGACAGCTGCAGTCCAATCGATACTGGTTGGCCATGTGCCCATCCACAGACAAAAATAGCTATCTTGCATAACATTCAATGCGTCAAAAAGATCCCGCAGTGTCTGGGTGGGAGTTTGCCAGCTCTTGGAGCCCTTATCTGTCGCAATGCCATTTCCAAGTTTGACCTCTTCCAAAGCATCGTACTGCGATTGGACTGACCCCTGCGCGGCAGGCAGGGATTCCCCGAGGTGTTTCTGAGGTTCGGTTGCAAGCGAAGTGGCCAAAACCAAAAAGGAAAAGAAGAATAAGGTAATAATCATATATAGAGATCGAGATAGCCCACAAGGGGCCTGGAATGTCGGTGACAAGGTCATTCTGATCGATAGGGAGAGAATCCGACAATTCCAAAGTAGAATCACTGTCTCTCCCCTATATAATAGTATGCCATGAAGAGAGAAAAGAGAGGAACCAAAGCACCAACAGCCGCCCGCATGAACATCGATAGCCTCTAATGCGGGGAAATGGGGAAGGAAAAAAGGTTGGATCCCTGAAATGGCTAGTTGAGGTATTAGTCACCTGGGGCATCCCCACATGTGCAAACTGATTGAATTCAACTCCATGGACGCTTGGCTGGGATGTTTATTGCTGCACAATAAAATTTTCTGTAAACCATGAAAAGCTATCTAGCCAAACATCAGCAGGTAAATAACTATGATGCATCACGAGATGCTATCTATTGGAGGTGTGCTCGTTGGTCGTGTGATTCAGCCCTGGTCGCTATATAGTTAGTCAAGCATGCCGAGCCGCGAGGCTACGCTCGGACTGAAGCTGGCTGCACAATGCAGGTCAATGCAAAGTTCTGTTTTCGAAACGAGGGAAGAGAGGGAAAGTAATTAATTAGAAAAGGACATCGACTTCTAGCATACGTTTTTGTTAATTAATAAGAAACCAGTGCAAGGTATGATGGGTACAAATTGAGATACGGAGCTGATTTGTATACGTATGAACTTCAATCATAACTATGCGTATGCGTATCTGTCAAGGCAAAGTATGTAATTAAACGGCGACTGAACTGTTATAGGTCGCGTATAATGCACCGAAGTTTAGAATTGCGGCATATGATATCCATGTTCATAGCTCTGTTTCTTTTTTTTTATTGAAATTATATATCGTTGCTAGCTGAACCAATTTATTCAACTGGAAGAACTCAATGCGCGAAATTGATTTGATGTAATGTGGCATCAAATCGACCGGCATTGTTTCAATCCTAGGCCCAAGTCAGCGAATGACAAACAACTAGACCAAGGACATATCTTCGTACCTTCCAGGACATTGTATTGGGGCGCCGACACCAACCTCTCCATGGGTATGCTAGCAATGATTCTCACGCAAGAAGCCATGGAAGCCTATCAAAGCAGCCGAGGAGAGAGAGAGCAGGTCGGCTGAGGTCAGGACACCGATTGTTCGTCATCCATCAAAAGAGTCGTAGGTTGGGGGTATGCAAGGTAAACAGGTGAAGAGAGAAGCGCTCCATAGAAAACGACGAGAAAATAAGAGGAAAGTCTAGGATTCAACATGGGTAGACAAGTAGTGGTAGTTGCCTCCCGTCTAGAGAATCAATCTTTCTTAAGAGATCAAAGCTAGTTGTGCTCAGCTTCGGGACTGCGGCTCCGGTTTGGGCTGCGGCTACGGCCCCGACCACCCCGATTTCCTTTCGGGCCTCCCTTGCCCTTTGCGGCCGGAGGTGGGCGAACGAAGGCGTAGTCGACGTGGATAGTTTGGTCAAGGAGCTTCGTGTCGTTCAGGTTTTTGATGGCTTCGGTAGCTTCTGGGAGGGTTGAGTATTCGATAAGCGCATATCCCTAGCATGGAAGTGTCAGTAAGAATTGTCTTCAAAGGCTATCAACAAGTCATAATTTAATTGCACCCTGTGATATGAAAGCTGGCCACCGCAGCGACATCAGCACTCAAGAAAGGTCATAGCGTACCTTGACATAACCTGTGCGTCGATCCAGGTTCAAGTTGAAGTTCTTGATTTCACCATACTCTGCAAAGAGTTCGGTGATGTCTTCCTCTGACGCTTCTTCGTGAATGTTTGACACAATGACAATCCAACCCTCAATACTGCGCACGGCGACCGCGCCGGATTGTGTGTGAGGCTCGAAGCCGCGCTCCTGTTGCTCGGGGACGTCATCCTGGGTCACAGGGGGATCCACTTCCATTTCGTTTGACATTTTGAGAGAAGTGTAGATAAGGGAGTGGGAAAAGAACGTTTGGAAAGGGCGTAGGTAGTTGTTCAATGAGGTGGGAATGCGGACTTGGGGAAAAGCTCTGGTTGAGGTACTCCATTTTGGGTTTAGCGTGTTTTCTACTAGAACCACAATCGGCTCTGCAACCATGTTGAGAGATGCTCTCCTGACTTGTATTTATTTAAGAAAATGGCAAGGCAAGTTGTCCATTTATTTGAATTTGAATCTTTCTTCAAGATCAATCCATCCGACTCATTCTGTATGGACCTAAATGGGAATGGAGAGGGCAAACGATGTTGTATAAGAACAAAGTTCCAGATTAGACACAAAGTGTACGGTTAGATTGAAGGTAAGGATACCATGGAGCTGATATTCAATCATTTCGAGGATTGCCCACACGAAGAGAGAGTTATGCAGTTCCGCAGGTCGAATACTGCATCAAGTCACGAGCTGTTGCCATGATTCTTCTCACGTACCGAAATACCAAGTCGAAAATTTGGCATCAAATTAGGACCAGGCTCAACTTGCTTGATATTGCAGGTTTCAACTGGGCACAAGATCAAGAACAAATGGTAAAGGGCAATATTCACGTCAAGTTCGGAAGACATCTTATCTATCAGAATGGGGTAGCCAGGCTGCAAAAATAACATCCATTGAGAAGTAGGCATCTTGTTTGGACCTGAGAGTGCCATCGTTAATGAAGGGTATGGAGCGACGACTCAACTCAAAGGCGTCTGTTCAGCTTTGCATGCAGGGGATTTGGTATGTACAAGAGCATCTAATGACCAGGGGCATGACAATCTTATGTACATAGTTTAGTCCGAAGCTATTGGAGGCCTAATATTCAGATTTCTTAAATATTAAATCACTACCGGGAGATTGTGACTGATTTTGGGGGACTCAATTCGAAATAATTTGGAATAACGCTAATGGTCACACGCTCATGGGTAGAGTGGGCTCCGAACTTCGTTGAGTCTAATTTAAAGGACGAGTTTTTTGTCTGCGCAGTGTTCTGATTTTTTTTGGGTATTTCTTTGAAGCAGAAGCTTCTTTAAGGAGTGGAGATTTATCCCCATTTGTTATGTCTTAAATGACAGACCTCCTCATGGAAAGGTGGGAAGGGAATTGAACAAGGAAAGGGAAAAGGAATGCAGTTCGTTAAAAGTACAGGATGCCGAGGAAATTAGGTAGTAGAAGGAAGCGGATGGTCACATCTGGCAAATTGCCTACTTTCGGTTGTTGCCGCGCATGCCCAAAATCTGGACCATACGAACGAAGATGTTAATGAAGTCCAGCTCGAGGCTAACACTCTCGTTGACAACATCACGCTTCATCAGGCCCCGCTGGGACAAGCGAGCGTGGTGCAGGACCTTTTGGACATCATAGAGAGTGAAGCCACCGAAGACAGCCAGACCACCGTACAGCCAAATACGCTCAGACCACATCAATGTGCGGGCAGCAGTGGCGGGGAGAACCATGGGGGCAAGACCAGAGAGAGCGACAAGAGTGACACCAGCGAGGAGCGGACCTCCGAGGTACAAGTACTTCTCTTGCTTGGCGGTTGCACCGACGAAGGCAATTGAGCCCATCAGACCGACGGTGTACATACCGGCACGAGCGAGCAGAGCAGGGTTGTAGAACATTAGAGGGGAGAGAAGCGCAGCCTGTGTGAGGTTGAAGGCAGTCCAAAGACCGTATTTCATAACGTAGCTATTGGGGCATTAGCAAGTGAGCAAGAAGACGTGATTAAATGAGTGGAAAACTTACTTATCCGGGGAGGTGTACATGGTGCCGTACATGGTGCCAATGCTGCCAACCAGACCAACACCGAGGACAGCCCAAGGGCTCATGGTCATCAAACGGACCGACCAACCATTGGTGTGGAGAGCGCGAGCAGCGATAGCAATAATACCAAGACCAAGACCAGTGTGCATGAAAGTTTCATTCAGGAAGCTTCGCTCGTAATCGGGCATGCCACCATCTTCGCGAGTTTCACGGTTGAAGATGAAGTTGGTAGCAAGGACGGTACCACCAATGATGGCGGCGCCGTAAGCCAGCTTCTGGCCCATGTTGCCACTTTGGCTGTTGAAGGTCTGCTGCATGTAGGTGCGACGGAAGGCATTTTGGAAGTTCTGGCGGGACTTGGCGAAGACGGAGGAAGTGCTCAGTGGCTTAGCGGCCTGGGTAGACTTGATAGGGGAGTTGTAAATGAAGCGAGCAGTGTTAGAAAGCCTGGGAACTTGCTTTAGTGCCGAAGAGACGGCGAATGGCCGCCGAAGAAAGAAAGCCATGGCGACGGTAATTGTCGAGAGTGGGTTTGAAGTTGAGGGGAATGCTTCTCCAAATATAGCCGGGAATGATATCAGCATGATTACTCACTGCCGGATGACCGGCTTCTCTTAAGTCCGAAGCTTCCAGAATTGTCATGTGACATCGAACAATTGCCCACCATATCCAGGTGGGGTGTGGCTTGCACTTACAGACGTTATATGAGCTTTTTACCATGGCATCATTACTAGAGACAATCAAGCTTCCTCATCTTCCGGCCGATCTTCCAGTCCATGTGGCTCTTTACCGGAATGTAGAAAATTCAGCCTTTTTGCGTGAGCAGCTTCTTGGTGGGAACACTGAATTTGAGTACGCCTTGGTTGATGCAAGCATGGTACGTGTATAAACCTTTTAGAGTTCAATTGTTGAAGAATAATCATTCTCATACATATATTTTATAAATGAAATAGGTTTTATCGCGAGACCATGCTCTCACGGCAATCTTCAGGGCTTTGAATGATTATTTGAACAATCGTCTCAAGTCTCGCAACGTGCACTCGGAGATAGTGTTCTCCTTTAGTTCAGCCAACAATGTGAGCAGCACAGCCCTTCTGGTCTTTCATAGCCTCATTGGAACAGAAAACTAACTGTCTTAGATCGCTGACTCATTTCGCAAATTCGGCATTGCCGACTCCACCAAGGACTTGTTGGTGGTGAAAGTCTCCGTATCGCCGGAGATAACCCATGACTCCATTGCCGCACATCTGGAAAGTTCTATCGAAGGAACCCCTGTGCCTTTCGACAACCAGGCAATTGCCGAGATCTCTGACATAACCAAGATTAAGAAGGCATATAAACTTGGGGCATTGCCTTCACCTAGCACAAGGACTGATGCTGAAAAATCCAATAGCACATTCGACGATGTCAAGCGCCGACTTGAACTGTCACTTCTAGGCGCCATTGCTCTTCGTGGATCATGAATGTCATTTTCAGCAAATGTATATCTTCAATTTTCCTGAGAGACTCGAGCGGTCGGGTCTATGGCTGAGGCTGGCCACCATATTGAACCCCCAGAAGTGATAATCCAACAATACCGGCAATTCAGCACATGGGAAGCAGTAACTAGGGCACAGTCATGCCCTGGCTAATTGATTTCCTTGATTCGCTCGGTTTGCCGAGGACCCTTTTCATTTGAAAGAAATAGTTTTCAATATTCTTCATGAGGAATTGTTTCCTGGGATTTTCTGCCATTGGCAGCCTCGCGAATACCGAAGTTTCAAAAATCCGTTATGGAATTGCAGGCTTATTGCACATGTGGGGTCTCATGACTCCAAAGGTTTAACGAATATGGGCTCAACCCCTGCCTTGAATTGCAAGGAAGTACCTCAGACTATGCATTCATGCTGAAGGTTAACATTGTTTCCCAGCGAGGGTCGGAGCAAAGCTTCATCAAAGATTCTATAGATCGGCCAGGTGGTTTACTAGCGAAAGATACATAATACCATGACTTCAACTTCCAATGCTATTTTCAAGAAATCTATGTTTACCCAAGATTGAAATGGCCATGTAGCAACCCTTTAAAAATAAAAGCTGTAGACTACCAGGTCAGTCAACGTACCTATGTTCCTATTTGATCATTGGGTCGGAATCCCGAAATTCCAAAGGGAATCTTGAAAAACGCGTCGAATATCAAAACCCATACGAAATTGCTTAGGTACGATATCCAGTATGTGATACCTTCTATCTTGAAATATATTGAGGAAGATCATAATTACGATTATACGCAGATGCAGATACCATGCGTTGCCCGGACCGACTTGTTGTCATCCCAGAACGGCAATCGCGCCGATCTTTGTAATCACCTTATCGCCCGACCTACATCATCGCATCTTGCATTTCAATGGTACTTGACCCGCTAATTAGCAGGAAAGTTAGCCTTCACAATTCGCTCAGCTGAAACCATAGCAGTTCTTTTAATTATTGTTTTATGAGTGGTGAGTATCTTACATACCGACCTATATGATCATCATCGAGCTTTGGTTGAACACGCGCGATTCATAACAATACCTCGACGCGCGCATCTCAACAATGGCGAGCGCTGCAGAAGCAATTGTTTTGTCCTCTTCCCCAATTGCCTCGACACATAACATTACGAAGTCATCAGATAATTCCGACCATCTCCCATGTATATCGCAACGAAATGCAACGCCACCACCTTTACCATCGCCTCAACCATCTCCCTCGAAGCAGCCCTGTCCCACGCGGTCTAAATTTTTCGCCCAGCCAGATGCGACCGATGCAGCGCTGAAGAAGAAGCGACAACCTGCGAAAAAGGCCACAGCAACCAAGAAAAGCGGAACGCGGACGAGCAAAAAGGCCAAGGAACCGGAATCAGGAACTATAACACTGGCTGGCAAAGTCATCAAGGCAAATGGTGATTCTCAGGCGAAGAAAGGGAAGAAGTCAGATGAGAAGTTAAGCACTTTGGATCCGTCCGAGCCTGAAGTATCTCATTCTTCGAAGCCTTCAGCTGATAATGAAGACCTACAGCTGGATGAGGCAATAGCAAGACGCCGTCACTGGACGCCTCCAAGGGAAACATCTCAAAACGCCATTGTCGCGGAGGATGAGTCTAAAAGCCAAGAGCCTAGGTCATTTGGCAAACTTTTATCCGACTATAATTATCCTGGTCTTGCTTCGGAATCGGCTAGCTTCAGTATGGATGACAACGGCCCAACAAAAAGAAGAAAAATCGAGGTATGTGATCAAGTACCTTGGCATCTATGTTTATATTTCAAAGATGAAAGGAGCTGATATCACTTAGCTTGTGGATTCTGCATTGCAATCTATGATGACTGGAAAACCAACTACAGAAAAGCCACCACCTTCTACCAAGCGAGCGAAAAAGCCTAAAAGGTTCACAACATTGACCGCTAGAATGACTGCCCAATATACTTCCAACGAAGTGACAGACACCGAATCAGTGGAAGACACTGTGCCAGAGATCAGTAAAGCAAAATCTCGACAAAAGAAAAAGGCCAAATCAGCGTCTACAGAACCTGCATTTGTTGTTCTATCCCCCGAAGCTGCAGCAAAAGCTCTGGATGACCAGGATTTGGTCTTTGGCAGCTGCAGCCAGCTTGAAAGAGAAAATTCTCCGCAGGCATCAACTGTCCATACATCAGAAGTCATGCTATCTGGCAGGCAAGCTCCAGGTCTTGGAACACCGTCACGCTTGGGATCTTCCGTGGTTAGCACAAAAAACCTATGGGGAGTTGCAGCTCGTGACATCGACGGATCTTTGATTCAAGCAGAGAAAAGGGACTTCGGCGACTTGGCAAAGCCCTCTAAAAAACCCCAAACAAAACAAAAAGATCTTAATCCTGTCTCTGAGTCCGTTACAATTGAGCATTTGCCACTTCAAACAAAGGCACAGGCTTCAGCTGAGAAGATCCCAACGGAAGTGACCAGTAGCCAAGGCCCTTCTATGCCGCAGTATACTGGGTTTACTGATGCCGAGCTTTCAAAGCATATTACGTCTTTTGGATTCAAGGCAGTGAGAGGTCGCAAGAAGATGATTGAGCTTCTTCAAAAATGTTGGGAGTCAAAGCACGGAAGTAGGAAGCCTGCTCAGACATCCGAGCAAATCACAGCATCCAAGCCCAATCCCAAGCCTAAGCCCAAGCCTAAAGCCCAGGCCAAAGCAAAACCCAAACGCACAGAAAAAGAAGAATCTCAAACTATTGTATCATCTGCATCAGTACATACATCTGCTGAAGTGACAACAACCAAGCAGAAAAGCCTACCAAACATATTCACTCAGATTACGAAGGCTGTGCGGGCACAGCCATCAATTAGCAGTCGGAAGCATGCAACATGGCATGAGAAGATCCTCACGTACGACCCTATCATTCTTGAAGATATTACAGCATGGCTAAATGTTGAAGGATTCGGCCTTGTTGATGAAGATAGAGAAGTTAGCTCCCTTGATGTGAGAACCTGGTGCGAGAGTCATGGGATCTGTTGCTGTTGGAAACAGAATGCAAGCTGGTGATATCGTTGACACCGCCTACCCACTTCCTTGCCCGGTCCACCTCATCCATTTTGATTTTACAATCAGAAAAACATCCTCGTTTCTAGTCGTACTGGATTGTAGTAAATTATAAGTGGGTTTTGGACCGCGGTAGCTGAGAGTAGCCTCAAAAAGACACAGATTGATTGGGTTTTCCAAATAAACTGTTTGGAGAAATATGATATCCCGTGTCCTCTCGGCATGGGTGGGATATAAATCAATATGATCAACATTTTTCAAAAAAATGGTTCAAGGTAAAATGATTCATGGTGTTGCACCCCGTGTAGATCTCAGGAGGATTGATTTGATTGCTGAAGAAGATAGCTTGAGCATCACTGGGCGATGACCGGGGGCATTCTATTTTGATTTTTTCCAGAAGTGACCACGGATTGAGATGTTAGAGACAGACCAAGTAGATGCCCATTACGAATACTACGACTTTAATCCCGCAGTTATCAATATATTAAAAGCAACATGACATTTTCTTAAAAGTACCGCAAAAACCGTCGAAAGCTCTTTCGCCAAAACAAAAGAACAATTGTAGAAGCCAAGGTCCATCAGATCACCAAAAAGAACAACCCAGCATGATAGAGGTGGGACTTTGTACGAAAAGCCCCGAAGATTTTCTAATTTCCAAACTTTCAAATCCAAAAAGACATAATAAGTAAGAATAGAAACAAAAAATCAAATGAAAATGGTATTGCTTCGAGTGGAGGACAGACAGGAGCGCAGACGACCGCCATCGAAAGGGCACGAGATTCCAAGATTCAACGCCAACGCACAGAAGAAAGCGTTCCAGGGCTGTATGGGGAGACAAGACCGCTTATTTCAAATTTGAAGTGAAAATCGCAGGTATTCATACCCCCTGGGTTGATAAAGTCCTCGTATTGATTATGGAAATCATTGGACATCTTGCAATGGGCGAATCGAGCTAGCTCAGATCCGAAAAAGGAGCTTAGGCCAAGAAAGCATGATCATAAAGCATTGATGGGTCAGATACTATGTTCATTCCCCCCATGCTCGGATTGCCGAAGGGAGTGGTCTGAGTGAATCCATCATGGTGAGTATCAGGATAAGACGCCCTATCTCTATTGTGTTGGAGTAACTCGTTCTGGTACTGTTCATTTGTTTTCGTCAAAAAGTCTATTCGATCATCGCGATTCGATATCTCCTTTTCGTACGCTTGAATCTTCTGACTGAGTTCCCGATAAACCTCCTTCAATTTCTGTTCGAGGTCGTCGACTTGGGATTTCAAAATGGCGGGCTCGCCACGAACGGATGTCACGTTGAGAACACGATCAGTGACAAAACAAGGTATTTTTGCTTCCCAACATCCTATACAGGAACTTTCATTGGGATTAATCTCGCAGCGGGATTTCTTCATCTAAATGTGTGGAACAATTAGTACCTGTTGATGTAATATTACCGGGACGAAAGTCGAACTCACCCTACATCTATCACAAGCATGTCTGGACCGGTTTGTGATTCTCTGCCTTTTGACCTGCTCTTCTCTGACCATCTCTGACCATTCAGGCTCCGGCTCATGACGACCGCGACGGCGCTTTTTCCCTTTATTCTCACAGGGCGACTCATGGATAGAGTTGGGGGGATATGCTTCTTTCTGATCGGGGCCATCTTCTAGATTGAGAGAGGAAGATTTGATGGTTTTCATTGGAAAAGTTATGGGAAACTCCTGTGCGAGAGCTTGAATAAAGCTTTCTTCTGCCATACTGACCATGTGGAAGTCGTTTGATGGCGAACAGGCGTGAGGAGGACGGTGTCAAGTTAAGAAGGAAAGATTCGCAGAAGGTTTGATAAATCTAGACAATGATAGATCTGAAGAGATATTTATGAATCAGAGGTATGATTCAACTTCACTTTAAAAAAGTATCTATATTCTTCTGTTGCTGAATAGGTGACAATTGGTGGGGTTTTCGGAGTTGGTGGTGGGCATATAGGAAAAAGAGGCTATGGTGGGTTTTATAAATGTCCAGAATGCAATAGAGCACCTACCCTGTTAAGATGCCTGAAAGTTCAGTAGTCCACCGTGACAGAACAGGAATCATCACTAAGGCTCTATGTGAGCTGAGTCCTGAGGTGGCTAAACTAGGGATGGGGCACCTAGATGAAGATATCTAATATAGTATTTTAGTGAAGCTGGCAGAAACTCATATTAGGTGTGAGCCTTTATATTCCAGAGTTGTGACTTTTCTTTTATTTTTTTATAGAGCCAGTTTATTGACGTGGAAAATAGAAGAAACAACTTAGACAATGAACATGAACATGAATGAAAATCATAAAGAAAGCGTGGTGCATGCTTATATGGCGTGAATTCCAAAGATGAAGACATCGACTGTCTCGGCCAATATATGGCAAAGTCTGGGGGTCATGTTTTATATCAAAAGCAGAGAGTGCATGGATATAGTCCCCATGGGCCTCAGGCTCTTAAAGTCGAAAGTTATGCGGCCCTTCAAGTTGACATAGATGAACTTCTCTCTTGACACAGCTCGATAATCTAAATGAAATTCTTGAGGCGTAGATACTCGATATCAGGATATTTAGAGTACACACCCCGTAAACCCAACCAAATGAAAAAAGGCAATAGGAAAGAAAAATTAGAAAAGAAAAGACAAGGGGGGCAAAGCTGTTGACACAGGCAGCATTAACTTCGTAAATGGCATACCATATCCGCAAGAAATTAAATATAAGTATCAAATGCGTTCAGTCTTGGAACTCCAGCCATGCTCGACCAGCTTAAGAGCCAAAGAAATGTGAAGTCAAATCACAACCCCTTACCCCAGAGGCAAAATACACAATAGCCCAAATCCGGAGCCCAGTCTATATGGGCCGAAGCCGACAAATGAATGTAAACAAAAGAAATGTGACCCAAAAAGCCTAACACCCAAATCATGAGAAGCCGTCAACAAGTCAAGATGAAAATAAACCCAAGGATATGTGAAGAAATCAAATAATTAAATAGATCGCGTTGGTATTATTGCAGGTCCACGTGACCTCATTGTTCAAGGTGGTCGTGTTCATTGCCATCGTTGGATTGTATGGCATCGAACTTGGTCTGAGTTTGTACCTGCCTATCGAAAAACTCTTGTATTTGAAGCGACAATTTGGAAGTCAACGCGCGGCTGATAGCGCATTGCACCGCCGTCTTCAAGCCAAGGAAGAAGGTTCTTACATTGGCTGACATCGAAGGACTCCAGTTGGTGACAACCTTCAGCAACGGCTTCCACACCTACCCCAGTGACACGAACGCAGCCACGCACGGATAGATGTTGGAGGGAAAGTAGATGCAGACCAATGCTACGAAGAGAGGGATCTGAAATCGCAGATCCACAGAAAGACATGTTAAGGTGCTTCAACTGTGAGCACTGGAGTGCAAGAACTTCGGTCGCGGTATCGGATAACGCACAACAAAACGACTGATCAAGATGTTAATTATAGTTTAGTTGAGTTTATGAGTGGAATATCTTACCAAGTCCAATTCTTGAAGCTGCTTGGCAGCGTTGGTCAGATGTACTATGGCATTGTCGGTCAAATAGGTGCAGTCAGCCAAGCAAAGTCGGCGGAGGTTGGTGAATCGTGCATTACCCCAGTATTGAAAGCCCTGGTCGGTGATAGTAGTACAGCGCGTCAGATCCATTTCTTCGATTCGACTGGCTGCATGTGATGCGATGTGGTGCATGGAACGGTCTGTCACATGTTTACAATAGGAAAGCGTGAGCTTTTTCAATTGAGGACAGCCATACACCAGACTGTCTGCAGTCTGAAAAGTAGGCTTGATGGTTGCACTTTTGCCTTCGGTCGGTTTCTGGCTTTCCGGTATAACCCATCCAATTATACGGGCCATCAGAGTATCGCCGACCTTTCGGCAGTTGCTCAAGTCGACCTCCTGCAGGCCTGTGGCTTTACTTGACATCTCTAAGATCGCTGAAGCGGTCACATCCCAGACGCTTTTCATCTTCCACGTTTTTGAGTTAGGGGCACAAGTGCTCACAAGTGCATTGAAACCCTCGTCGGTGATATGGAAGCAGTTGTTGATGTTCACAGATCGTGGTCGATCACCAACAAACGGACAAATGACCTTCACTAGAACTTCATCCGTGACCTTGCGATTGTAAACACTCAAGTCTAGATCTCGGGCGATTTTCCCAGACTTTTTCAGAATTTCAGTCCAATGAGATGACACAGCACGAAGCCGAAGGAGATGATGTAGTTCCAGAAATTGAAAGATATTCTGCAAAATACTATCTGGGAGTATTCCATAGTGAGCATCAATGGATGGACGTGGAGCTTTTTGCGATTTTGAGAGCCCGGCAGTCTCTGGGAGCGCAACTATCGATGAAGTAGCAGATCTTGGCTCCGAAGGTGATTGTCGCTGAAATTCCCCAGACATTTCTTCTGGGGCTAATGGGGCCACTGAGCCACGTCGGCTTCGAAGTCGAACTTTATCTAACCCAAGGCTCAAATAAGGGTCGGGATCCGATGGGCGTGCTAAAGGATGCTCCTGGTCCTCGCCCGATACGGATTGATGAGGACCATCCAGTTCAGTTTCCGTCAATGTCAACAAAGGCATGGACTTCCTCCGAGATGAGGTTATTTTGACTCGGTCATCAATATTTAAGTCGCCCATTGGAGACTGCTCGTCTGTGGCATCTGCCATAACCACATCACCATCAGAAGCCGCCTGCAACCTTTCTTGGGCAGTGCGCTCTACCTGCTCCCGAATGTCTTTAGGGCACATCTCCCAAAATTTTGAGAGCACATCCCCGCTCAGCATAAGACATTCGACTAATGTAACCGAGCGGACGGTTGCTGTTCTTCGCGGTGCTAAATCAAGACTCACCACCTCTCCAAAATACTGACCCTGCTTCAGTCTAGCTTTAACTTCGATACCGGAGTGATTAACTCCATTAGGCTTGCCATTTGGTTGGTTGTGTGTTTCGCGTTTTTCGGTTATTACCTCTACTTCACCACGAACAATGAAATAGAGTTCACGACCTTGGGTATCTTGCCGGATAATGTCGGTGAATGGAGGGAAGGAGGATGGCTGGGCATTCAACCCTAAAAAGTGAAGGATATCGGCAGGCAATCCAGAGAATAGAGGAAGTTCTTTGAGCAATAAACGAACATTCACTAGTCCATTGGCGAGGGCACTGGCCGCATCGCGGCGCCCCGGGCTCGGTGATTTCCGCTTTTTATGCACGGACTTGACACTGAGATCTTCATCCTCTGCAAGAATGAGATCCTTGGAAAAGCTTTCCCGCAATCTTTTGGAGCCTCTCCGCACTGGACTGGGACTAGCGTCATCGTCTATTACTGGTGCTGAAGTCTCCTTCTTTTTCTTTTCTAGGATCATCAATCGCTCTTGCGCTTCTTCCATGATTGCGCGCTCAACTTCAGGGAAGCGCGGCAATATGTTTCGAAAGTCGTCCTTAGAGAGCACGACCAGCATGCATCGGGTGCGAGCAATAATCGTCGCGGTGCGCGGTCGGTCCATCAACACACCAATCTCACCAAAGAAAGCTCCCGGCTTTAACTCAGCGTATATACTTTCTCCGTCGCGTGATGTGACCGATACTGCACCGCGAACTAGCCAATAAATCGCTTTCGCATCGTCACCCTCTGTGAGAATATAATCGTTCGGGGCGTGCAGTTGTGGGCGCAGGTGTTGGCCGACTTCGATCAAGAAGGATTCGGGTGTGGCTTGGAAGAGAGGAAATGACCGTAGGCGATCGACAAGCTCTAACGGTAGCGCTTTTATGTGGGAAGAAGCTAAGGGCGAGGGGCGCACCGGTCGGTTCGGATTCAGGACAGAGTCAAAGGAATGGATGAGGGACAGGTTATCGGACATGGGAGAGACACCTTTGGTCGGGCCCCCGCTAGCCCTACCATGGCGACGCATAGTTGATCACAAATATAAATGTTGAGATGAAGGTCTGATTTTTTGGCAGACAGGCATACGGGACCCCGGAGCGAGGAGCATCAATAAAACGATGACGTCGACGAAGGCAGCGCAGATTTCAAGCTGGTCTTCGGCATGCTCTCCACGCCCAATGGGATGGATTGAGCGCTAGCAGATAGACATCAGCAGATGTAGCAGTTGGTGAGGTTGGTGGGGGAAAGGTGAAGGAATCAAAGATGGTAGAAGGTTAACGGGGGGTCTCTTCAGGCGAAAAAGGTGGGGGGAAAGAGCGACTCAGCGACGTCAAATGCGGTTGAGCTCCACCGATCATCTGGAAACCTTCGGAAACTCTATGGGAACCCGCTGTCGGAGAGATCCACTATTTTCTTCTGCTATGACTATTATATGAGTCCCACAAAATCAGTCTCAGCTTTCAATATTTGTATCTGTATACGATTGTTCATCTCAGGCTTAGTGGGGGCGGCACCAAGCGGTCAATTGTGTTCGGATCGTCGCATTGTTTCGGTGCCTGCAGAGAAGATCCTTGCGCCCCAGCAGTTCGTGCCAGAAAATTTGCTCTATCTGCATGAGACATCGTTCTAATGAGACTTCAACTATGCTGATTAAGATTTCTTTTCTTTCGCTTTAAAGCTATGTCATTGTATTATAGCTATATGTCATGGAATATCTCAAAGAACAACCTTGATTTTTTGCCTAGAGCAGTCATTGCCCAATCCGGATAATCCGCACACATACTATTGGGAAGCAGCTATAAGCCTGAGTCCCCTTGTCAATTGGCAAGGTTTTATACATTCATGGATATCGAACTAGCTATTCAATACCGGTATTAGATAATGAAAATATTTTCAGACAGAATTGACGGTGGTCTGACTGCATTAGTCTCAGATCATGCAGCAAGTCCTGGAGTCAGGTATACATTTTTAGTCACGTGCACAAATATTTTGCAAGAGGAGATCAATTGCATGGTATAACATAAGAGGGTAAAAGGGTATCAAACGGGCATAGATAATACAGGGAGGAGGAGTTGGATGATTTAAAGGAGTAAGTCGTGTGACTGAGACTCCCCATTCTGTCTGTCCAATCAAAAGCATGATTTTCAGGCGCTTTGGCCAAATGTCTTAGCCGTAGTCTTTGTTCCTATCATGGCAAAAACCTGGCAATCTCAGACCATACCTGACTGAAGTTTGAGGTAGAGAAGTGCCATTGGTGGCCGGTAGAGATGCGACGTAGCCATTAGGGCCGCCGACAAAGAACATCGTTTAGACAGACATAAGCCTTCTATGGTAAAATGACGGCGGTTCGTGAGGGAGAAGAAAACATCATACAGAGCTCTCCTCTTTGAATTTATCTTGGCGCTTCCCTGCAAAAAAGTCTAGGTATTTTGGGCGGTTTCCTTTCATGGTCTCCAATGCGTCCTGCAGTAGACCGTAGCCCAAGCTTAACTTCAAGCCAAGCTTTGCTGTGCGCGCCGCAGTATAAACATCATGACAAGCTGGAGAGGATAGAGAAAATTAGTTGAAATGGTCTTGTTAGGCGGAGGCAAGAATATCCGACTATTATCCATACCTAGTAAACTGTAGATGCCAGAAAATGATAAGCCAGCGATGACTGTTGAAATGAAGTCTCGCTCATCATGACGAGCATAGTCGACTGTCTCCTCAAATAGGGAAAACGCAAGGGCCCCAGTGCCCAGTCTGAGGCCCATCTTTGCTCCATCCTTCGCTCCGCCGACGATAGAGATGTAGTTCTTAGTCTTGTGGTACTGGAACCAGCCGGTTGACGAGGTGGGAAATCGATGTGCGTTTTCTGCCCGAAACACGAGACCTGCTCTTCTGCTTCCATGTACATATCCTAAAGCTAAGCCAGTCATAATTGCCGACGTTGTGGTGTACGGTATGCGTTTTTCGACATCGATACCTAGCCGGGGCGGGCTGTCGGATTCGAAGAGCTTGTGCCAATAGACCAATTTAAGGAAGAGCGAGTGCTCTCGAGCAGACTCAACAGCCTCGGGGGTGACTGGTTGGGGTTCCATTGTGAAAGTGCTGTTGTACTGTTTTAGAGACTGACGATCGAGGTGAAGATGAGCCAGGTAGGCGCGGCGATGGCCTGGTTCGACGGAGAAGGGAAGAAAGCGATGCGATTTACGGAATGGGGCCCGTAGATTGAAAAGGAGCAGAGACGATGCGGTGAAAGCGATATTATACTATCCAAAATGAATGTTCTTTGTTGCGCTTCTCACCTCAATTCCGTGGCGAAGAAGTCGGCACAAGACTTTCGGAGTCGGGAGCTTCTCTCCGCCTCCGCCGCGACTCCGCTAAATCGATTACGCCTGGCACTTTCAGCATAGCAGCAACGGCGCCCTCATTCTATCCCTACAACCCATCTAAAATGGTGAGTTTCGGATTAAATTGCTTACATCTCAAGTATAAAGAACGACCGAAGTAAGCTAATCATATCTTACCTCATACAGCCACCAAAACGAGCAACATCAACCTCCAGATCATCGACTGTCCTCTTCAAAAAGCACAAGATCACTGTCCTACTTTCCCTCCAACCCAATGAGCCCCTCACAGCAGTCAAAGAAAAATTACACGATGCCTTGAAATCGCGGGAGCTTCGCGAAATCAATGGCGATCAAGTCCCCGAGGACTCTAGTTGCATCGAGTTTGGTTTGCCCGTTGATCGAAATGACCTCGAAAAAGGATGGACACCACTGGCCGACCATACATCAGTTGATCAGAATGGGGATGTTCCTCAAACGAGTACAGGGATAGCCGACCAGACTGCTCAAGCAGCTGGATTAACGAATGGGCACCCAGTCGCATTTCGTTTCAGGAAGTCAGGCGAAGTCAAAGACGACGAGCTCGAGAGAGATCTCAATCACGAAGATCCAGGATGGGACGTAGTTATCCCATCTTTTGAGGACGAGGACGAGGAATATTGATTGGATTAGGATTGTCTTTTTGAGAGCTTAACGAAAACGAAGCCGGAAAATGAGGGTCAGTGGCGTTGACAGAAGGAGGGCTTGCTTGATATTATTCGTTGCATGGCGTTTCGGTATTTTGTACAGTACATCTACTACTGTTGCTTGAATGAGGGTTAAGCCATGACAGCTGTTGCTCTTGATCTGCTTTTCATGGTAATAACTAGGAAAGATATTGTAAAAACAACTACGAGTAGCTGGGCTGGGACATGCTTTGTCCAGGGCAGGAAATATGTCAACTCTCTTTCAAATTAGAGTATAGAGGGTCCTGGGGCACTCTAGATTGTAGACATTAAGCATTCATGAGATCTTACCCGATAATCTTTCTATTATTAGCTTGTCCAAGTGAGCTATCACACTTTGCCCCCACAAGATTGGACCTGAAACAGATACGTGCGTGGATAACAAGAGCTGTAGTGCGTGGTCGTAATATGAAACAGTTTTATAGACCAATGCTGTAGTGCTACGAGTCCAAATGCCACGCTATAGACAAGCTAATCGGCACTATCAAACGGTTGCCGGGAGCAACCAGGAGGGGACAACAAGTCCCTCCTATCAACAAATGAAATCGCTTCCAGGAGACTCTCGGAGAATACTGCATCCCATAAACCCCATACAACATTAGATCCACACATTCTTCACCCTTTCATTGTTAACTCTCGACAACCCACAACCCCAACTTTAGGCCTTGCCGAACGCAGGTCGCGATACGGCTTCGACATACCGGCCCCGCAGCAGCGCGACGTGCAGGCGGCTTTCGACCCTATCTTCCACCATGGCCGCCTCCGATGGCGCCTCTTCAATCACGGTCGCGGTCCGCGTACGACCTTTTACAATCCGAGAAGCAGCTCAAATAACCAAGACCGATGATGGCCCTCTTTTCCTTGGCGACGGATCGCTAGCAGGTGTCCCTGCACCAAAGTTGAACCAAAAGGGAATTCGATCCATTGTGAAGGTGATCGACGATCGATGTTTGTATGTATCAAGCTTGAACGATCGACTATTAGCTCAGGACAGCTTTCCCCGCTGACTTTCATTCTACCAGAGTGTTTGACCCTCCCGAAGACAACCCGGTCCAGAAGTTTTCCAGGAGCGTGGTGCCCAATGGCAAGCGCGTCAAGGATCAGACCTTCGCCTTCGATCGTATCTTCGACCAAAATGCCTCCCAAGGTGAGGTTTACGAGTCAACTACTCGCGGCCTTCTCGATAGCGTTCTCGACGGCTACAATGCGACAGTCTTTGCATACGGTGCCACGGGTTGTGGAAAGACCCATACCATTACAGGAACTTCCCAGCAGCCTGGAATTATTTTCTTGACCATGCAAGAGCTTTTCGAGCGAATCGATGAGCGATCAAGCGAGAAGTCAACCGAGATCTCTCTGTCCTACCTAGAAATTTACAACGAAACTATTCGCGATCTTCTCGTTCCACCAGGTGCAAAGGGTGGTCTTATGCTTCGTGAAGATGCGAACCAGTCAGTCTCTGTGCCTGGATTGTCAAGCCACCACCCACAAAATGTTCAGGAAGTCATGGATATGATTATGCGTGGCAATGAATGCCGTACCATGTCTCCGACTGAGGCCAATGCGACCTCGTCTCGATCTCACGCCGTCCTCCAAATCAACGTGGCTCAGAAGGATAGGAATGCCGATGTGAATGAGCCTCATACTATGGCAACTCTGAGTATCATCGATCTTGCGGGAAGTGAACGAGCAAGTGCTACGAAGAACCGAGGCGAGCGCCTCCTTGAAGGTGCTAATATCAACAAGTCCCTCCTGGCCCTAGGTAGCTGCATTAATGCACTCTGTGACCCTCGGAAGCGAAATCATATCCCTTACCGAAATTCGAAGCTTACTCGACTTCTGAAGTTTGCTCTCGGCGGAAATTGCAAAACTGTCATGATCGTTTGCGTTAGTCCATCAAGTCAGCACTTCGACGAGACTCAGAACACGCTACGCTACGCCAACCGTGCAAAGAATATCCAGACCAAGGTTACCCGAAATGTGTTCAATGTCAACCGCCACGTTAAAGACTTTTTGGTCAAGATTGACGAACAAATGAAGCTCATCAATGAACTCAAGGCGCAACAGAAGGACCAAGAGACTGTGGCGTTCGTAAAATTCAAGAAACAAAATGAGAAGAAAGACGCAGTTATGCGTGAAGGTGTTGCTCGTATCCGCAATGCATACGAACATGCTCAGCCAGAGAGACAGGAGAAGACCAATAATATGCTTAAGTTAAGACAGATCAGCCGCAGGATCGGTATTCTCTCGTCTTGGATCGCAGCCTTTGACACGGTCTGTGCCGCTCGCGAAGACGGCGAGGGCATCGCAAACTTGTGGGCAATTCGCAAGTCCGCACAAGGTATCCTTATCGAGTTGGAGGGCAGCCGACACCACTATCATCAACGACTATCTAAAAGTACATGGGACCGAGCGATGATTTCGGCTGTTGAAAACGCGACCAAACAGCTGCAGGATTTCGATATTAGTGACGCTAGCGATTACGCCAATTTGGACAGAGAAGCCGAGCTTCTCAGATCAAATGCAGAGCGCGAGGCCTTGTCTGCAGTAGTGGAACAGGACAAAGCTGGCGAAGCTGGTGCTGTGCAGCTTCTTCTTCAGGCACAATTCGAATTGATGTCCTCCATTGAAGACATAATGCAACTCAATGCAACCGAGGCTATTCAAAAAGGGCGTGTTATTCTTGGCAAGATGTTGGAAGAATGTTCGAATGCGGCATCCAACCTTGTAAAGTCTGATGGCAGCTTGTCTGCCATGCCTGCTAGCCCAGTCAAACCAGCTAGTCCGGCAAAGCCTAAGAAGAGGTTCAGCATGGTCAGCATGCCGCCACCGATGAAGAGCCTCCAACCATCTGTTCAAATTGCACATGTTGCTCCGCCATCCCCCATAAAGGGTTCGCCCCGTCGCCGCAAGGCCGCCGCTGGTCGTAAAAGTGTTAGCTTTTCACCAAAGAAGTCACAAGCTAAATCAACTAAGCGGTCAGTTCGTTGGAAGGATGATGAGGAAGACGCTCCCTTGACCGAGTTCCAAAACACACCCCAAAAGGACGACTCTTTTGATGAGTTCAGCTCCGAAGAGACTTCCGAACCCGTCTTACCACGATCGTCGTCTCCTATTCCACGAAACATCCCTCGGGTCGTTAGCCCATCGGGGATTTCTTCTCCTGTCCCAGCATCCGGCGATTCAATGCTCAGTGTTCAGAAGAACAACAGTCGGTTCAAGGCTGGATTTCTTTCCAAGAGAGCTGGAAGCTCACCTCTAGCACCTCCCCCTACCGCGTCTCTTCCACTTTCTGATACTGGAAACTCCCCCCTTCGTGATATTGAGGGCAGCAGCTTCCTCAATCGTGCCTCGTCGGAACGACCTTCTCGTATCGCCGTGCGCAGCCCGAGTGGAAATTTCTCGAGCAGCCCAGTCGCCGATAGTAAATCAGAAAGCAATGACAACTGGAAGTCTGAGAAGGACGAGGCGATCAAAATTAATTCCGCCATGCGTCGTATCTCCAGTGGACATTTCGGACCAACTGCCAACTCTCTACGCGTCCACCGTCGACGCAGCCCCAGCTCTAACACATACGGTAGCTCGCCGAGCGAGAACAATATGTTCACCGCATCGCAGGCTCGTCGTATGGTAAAAAGTGAGCGAGAGGTAGAAACTAAGCCTAGAGTCTTCAGCCCTCACACGCTACCAGTGATGAAGAATACAGGTCGACGTACTACCTTGGGAGGAGATATCCGACCTCGACATGCCAGTCTTTCCAGCAGAGATGCCATGCGACTGAGTGCCATGGCAACTCCACAAGTCGATCGCTCGTCATGATAGACATCCAGTGTATCGCGGTAGATATCTGATGCTCTCTATCTTGATTCCTTTTCTTTTTTGCTTTTTGCCTTTTCTGGTGACTATGATGGAGTTGGATATGGGTTTGGCGCACAAGATACCACTTTCTCCCCTTTTTTCTCCCAGTTCTTCTTCTCGGTGTACTACTGCCATGGGTTGATCTCATACTTGTTTTATCGATTTTTCTATCTTCTTTCTCTCGTGTCGTTTGACTACGTCTAGCCCGCTGGTGGATTTGCGTCTGTCGCATTTTTTTCTTTACTTGTCATATTCTTTCTTCGAAAGTGTACATTAACGACTTTGAACCGTCCTTTTTTCTGTTACTCAAATTATACTTGTCCAGTATAACGCAATTGCCACCATATAATCTTCCGTAAGTAGAGATGTCTAGTGTGTCGGGTAAATCTTGACACCTTGAAACCCCGGACATCGTCGTCAACTGGTTGGTGTTTGCGTTGCTTTGTCAGAACTCGCATGACGCCACTGCGCAACAGCTTTAGCTCAAGTTGAATCATAGTAATCCTTCTTGAAATTCCTCCTCAAGCCCTTACAATTACTCTGTCATTTTCTGACAAGCTGGCGATCCCGCTTATGAGCCCCCACCGCACTTTTGTTTCCCTCTAAAAAGTGTCAGAACCCGCCTCGCGTCAACTTCTAATCTCCTTCCCCACTTCCGGCACTCGTTCTCCACTAGAATTTCTGCAGATGACTTTCGCCGCCCCGATCGCTTCGACATTATTTTCACGACTCGCCCGTCCCTTCTCCAAAAGCGCTCCGATTCTCTCTCTTACCCCGGAATCCCAATCGCGCAACATGTCCACCACAGAAAAAGCCACCGTCGGAGCCGGCTGCTTCTGGGGCGTCGAGCATCTATACCGCAAGAACTTCGGAAACGGCAAGGGTTTGCTGGATGCGAAGGTTGGATATTCTGGAGGACAGACCTCTGATCCAAACTACCGAGCTGTTTGCTCTGGCTCTACTGGCCGTAAGTTCTATTGACTACTCGTGCCAAAGCTTCGGTCTTTTTCTGGAGATCTCGCGCCGCGCTATAATATACTTCTGCTTTTACGTGGAGAACGTTCGCTAATATCTTTTTTCTTTCTTTTAGACGCCGAAGCCCTCCAAGTCACCTTCGATCCCTCCATTGTGTCTTACCGCCAGCTACTTGAGTTCTTCTATCGTATGCACGACGCTTCAACTCCTAACCGCCAAGGTCCGGATGTTGGTACTCAGTACCGTAGTGTGATCTACACACATGGCGCGGAGCAACAGAGCATTGCGGAGGAGATTACTAAGAAGGTTAGCGAGCAGTGGTATAAGAAACCTGTTTCCACTGAGGTTGCGCCCGCCGGTCAGTGGTGGAATGCCGAAGAATATCACCAGTTGTACTTGAACAAGAACCCTGCTGGCTATGAGTGCCCTGCACAGTATGTGTTCTCCGTCTCTATTCCCGGAGAGGTTTCATTTGTCTTCTTTTTTGAGATATCAGTACTAACGCAACATTTTACTAGCTTTGTGCGCGACTTCCCTCCTCTTTCGGATTGACTAGGTGCACCGAAAATATAACGAACTTATTTGATTTAATTGCATTGTTTGCTATTATGTTTTTGGAGAACCCCCGAGTTCAAATCTAGGGTACACCACATGAATATTTGAACTTCTTGGTTCACGAATCCATTCTTTGACCCATAGATGGTCTGAATTGGCATCATTCTCAATCGAGAGTTGAAATCTATCTCTACATACATTTGATTTTGTCATGGAATGAATCATTTCTATTTCTATCAATTATTGGTTGAAAACCGAGAATAAATATCGGAGACAATCATAGGCCTTGTCTGCCTTTCTCATTGTATATGTGCATCTCTCAATTTCCAGCGCCAACGCATTCTCGAGTGTTAGATCTATTGATAGAGGATCTTCTTTCAGGAGAATCTTTTTTAATATGGATCTTCAAATATATCGAATAGCTGGACAGTAAAAATCCAAGTATCTACCCAGAGATCAAGCACTTGTCTTCTAACGAGCTTCATCTCGACTTGGTGAGAGCTTTGCCTTCTAGGGGCCATAAAAGGGGCCATTTGCCTGCACTCGCAACTTCCGAAGACCACATCTCCCAACCATCAATATATCGGTATATCATATTTGGAGTTCCCATTTATCTATTTTACAACATCTTGATTTGGAATTCAATCCTCGAATGTATGCCCGTTCCAATATCAAACTATACAGCGCCATGGCTTGGAACACAGACCTTGACACAAATCCTTTCGTGCCAACGAACTTTTCCACGTCCAACTTTTGCCATTGGTCACCGCATGAGGAACTCTTTCTCTATATTACTCTCTCCAAGCTCCTTTGAATTTGAAAGCGGAAGAATTTCAGCTCGAGTTTCTCGTGTCGGCACTCTGATATTAAAATGCATGCGTGATGGCGGATGGTAACTCTTTGACTTATAAAATGCATTATATGATCCTAGTTACACTACTATCATTGTTTCAGCCTCTCGTTTACTTGAAAAATACCCTAGTACGGATTTCGAACGTCAAGTTGGGGTGGTATCATCACTTTTGGTTCTGGCGAGAGGATTCCGTGCTGTTTACACGATTGGGAGTACCATTTAGATATTTCGCATATCTGGCACAATTCCATAGAAGTTAAATGCCATGCACTTGATTATTGTTGTAGCGATTATTGTGTATTGCGGGAACAATCTCTATCTGAAGAGCATAGCCCTAGGAATCTTATTGGGGAAGGCGATAGGAAATGAGACAAGATAGAGAACATTGAGATTGGTGAGACATGTTTTAAGGAGTTTTCTTCTTCTTTTCTCCATTTTAAGCTACCTTGTTTCTTGTTTCATCTTTCGTGTTTCTAGAATATTTCCAATTCTAGTAAACCATGGTGATATATGGCGGACTACATGAAAGATTGTGCTTTTCCGTTTAGGAATATCAGAAACTCCTACGTTTTTTGATCCAGTCGATGGTCTGAATTAAAATTTGTCTGAATTGAAGGTCAAATAATATACGGTAATATGATTTATCTAGTGAGACAAAATTATCCTCATTCAAGAATTATTTCTATCAAAACAAAGATTTGGGCACGAATCAAGCCGTTGTGGCATGGTGTACCTCTTCCATTGATAGAGACATTGATTGTCTCAATTTTTAATCAGCAAATCATGTAAGTCAAATCTGCAGTACTGAAAAACGTGGCGAATTAGCTTATTTCATCGGAAATATCTTTGGATGGAGCTTCATAGCTTCAGGTTCGGGGTCCAAGACGTCAAAGAGCTGGGCAGGAATGCTTCAAAGAGCTAGCCAGCAACAAGATCTTACCTTCAGATGAGCTTCAAGCCCACTCAAAATGATGAAAAAGACTATTTCCCAGCTATTCAATTCCAGAAGATCACAACTCTCTTCTTCCATCAAACCATCACTCCCAATCTCGTTACCTTGTAATATCGTAGCTTACTATTCTTGAACAACCATTTTTCAACTTAAAACTTAAGCAACACAAGCCAAAGCACCTTAGATCCTACCAACCAATTTAAGGGGCGGATACCCCTTACCGAAGCCAGCTTGTCGTTCTAGACACTGGTGCGGGTCATCGTAAGTACAAGCACAAGAACCTATTCTTAGATATTACACCCTATGAAGTACAACTCACCAAGTACATTACTAAAGGAAAAGGTACTGTAAGATTAAGATACAAGACTGTGAACGGCTAGCTCGATCTCGATTTTCCCAATACTTATAAGGTTCCTAAGAAGTCCTACAGCTGCGATACAACTATATCATTTTCCGTGTTTGTAAAAGCCTTCGGTACACATTTCCAACAAATTAATAACTCGACCAATTTCAGCGTCACAATTGGCTCGGATACATTGATAGTCTACTTGAACAGGACTTACTATCTACTACTTCCTCATAAGACCGATTGCAACTACCATACATAAGGTAATGGTCATAGCAATACTCATTCACAGTAAAAGTCTTCGCCACTCTGAGGTTTGCCTTGGAAATCAGTGAGAGACTAAGTAGACAATGTTGAGACTGATTGGATTTTTTTATTTTCAGTAAAGATGATGAGCATTCTAGGATCGAATTTGGGAGGGATGTGATGCGAGTTCAGGATGCAACTTAGGCCAGATTGAAGATTTTCTGTTGTTCCCTGTTTTTCTTGTTTTATTGGAGTTTTGTTGAGGTTTTTGTTTCTGCATTGATTTAATTGAAATTTACTGTTTGTTTTGAGTATCTCTTGCTCGGTTTGTCTCTGTGCCTTTTAGTAGTAGGTGAATCAATTGAACCTATTTGCACACTCGTCTCTCATTCCAAGTGATATTGTCGATCATATTGGTACAACTTGCATTGACCAAGTATTTCGCTCCTAGCCCATCTTGTAGCTACCAGGATAGGTAGTTGCATACAAGGGTAGCCGTGATTCGCTAGGTGGAATTTTCTGATGATGACTAGGACAGCAACGACTTATACTCTCGCATAGCTACTATCATATCATTCGTCATAAATCATGCTAGGAGAATATCCAAGCTCACAGCATACTGACCTCAACTGGAATGACAACGTCAAACAAGGTCGGAGGTATTCGTCTACGTATGGGTAGTAGAGCTCCTTATCAAGATCGCGCTAACCTCAATAGAAGCGAGAGAACTGGAGATTTGAGTACGGGATAATTACGATAAGAAATCCTCCCAAAACCCACACGGGCAGTGCTACGCGCCAAAAGTCCTTGGTACCTGGGGCCAAGACCAAGCCGTAGCACAATTTCTCCCCAGATAGATTCCTTCGCACTGTTGTGTTTCCTCAAGGCACCGCTATCCACTTCCCCCTTACGGAGGACATATGTAATGACACATTCCTGGGCTGGCAATAAACATTAAACTTGGAAGTAGGTCACAACAGATCAACATGGTGCCTCAGCCACTATCATCACATTTTTTCTAGAAGAATATCTGGGGTTGCTGAGAAGAGCAAATGCATGGGAGATGGGTTGTACTTCGTATTAGTCTCGTATTGTGGTATTTTGATTTTCGCCCCTGACTTCCTCGTGCGTAGTGTGATCAACACTCTAGCTCCCCCCGGAGCTCCGTGTGGGTGCGCAGCACCGTTCAACGAGTGGTGGGAACGAGCGCATAAGGTTACCCCGACACTGGATCGACAGTTCCTCCTCGTTCCTGTGCAGAATTGGGATGTCAGGACGAGTAGATCTTTATTGACTGCTACCCTGGTCTAGTGTTTTTATTCCAGAGGTCATTCAGTACGTATTATTGGGGAAATATGATCCATTGAAGCCAAGAACCTTGGACGAGAAAAAGTCTTGGGCGCCGAGCCTTACGGCGCCACTCTATTAATCCACCAAGTCTTGGTCTTGTTTCTTTCTTGTTTAAACCAAAAAAAATTTGCCTGTAGCCTGGCGAAGCGAAGTGTGGCTCACTTGAAATTGAGTCGGTGGCCCCCAACTGCAAGGTGTCTCGGAATATGATTGGGTACGCCATATTCGGTACCGTACGGATACCCGTACCCAGGTGGGCTGCTGGAGCTGGAAGAGGAAGCGTTACACGATCCCTGGAGTCTTATTGGTGAAAAGAGACACTAATTATAACACTTTGAAGTTGGGAAATCGTAGTCGACCACGGACCATTCCGATATCTATTGCCTACCTAGGTACAGAAGAGTTTAGTCCGGTTAAATCCAGTCAATTCAGTGTCAATGTGGTCATTCTGATTTTGCTAGTCACAAACACCTGGGGCAAAATGTCTCACACGGCACCCACCAAAGTAATCACGACGCGCCTAAACCAGGAAATGAGATCGAGCCACTGTATTTTTAGGAAGATTTCTTCACCTAGGGATCTATTTTGGATTGTCGAATACACAGATATTCATGTTGCCACAATAATTTGCCAAATGTGATCGGCTGATTACACAAAGAAGAGAGAGAGAAAGGCAAAGTCAATTCGCGGGGAATTGGCAGACCCTTGGCGTAAATACGGGTAATATCGTGTATTGGCACTGTCAGCCTGCCAATCAATACCTGTGCACAGTTATTAGTGGAGCACTTGAGTCAAAGAGCCCTGAGAGTCCCTGAACTAACGAGTCCCTGTCTAACCAAGTGGAGCCAGTCCCTGTTCATGATAAGGTGTTGACTCCACCAATTGTTCCAATTTCCTTGGATGCTGTTTATGCAAAAAAGTTCCTGCTGGAAACTTTGATTGTCATTGCCCCGTCACCTTTAAGGAGCCCCGAACTCTCTCTCTCTCTCTCCTGATGCCCTCGCCTTGACTTCTTCCCTTTATTTTAATTTCTTCTTTTTCCATCACCCAGTTCGCTCGTTTGTCTGTGGTTTTGTTTTGTTTTATTCTTGGATCTTCTACGATCTGTTTCACTCGCTCACACTAAAACTCACCACACACCCCCTTTCTTGTACATTCTGGTTTTGCATACTCGAACGTCTCCACCCGTACACAATCTGACACGATGGTCCGTTTCGTGACCTCTCTCTCCCTCCTGGCCCTCTCCGCCACGGCCTGGGCTACCACTACTTGCAGTGCTAGCAGCCAGTGTCCTAAGGACAAGCCCTGCTGCTCCCGTAAGTATACATGATATGATGCATTGCAATTCGAACTGATTGTGGAACCTGGTCCCTGACATGCTTCTCTTCCCCACACAGAATATGGCGAGTGTGGTACCGGCGCATACTGCTTGGGTGGTTGCGACCCCCAGGCCTCTTTCGCCATTGACGCGTGTGCTCCTATGCCTGTCTGCCAGAGCAAGAGCTACACCTGGGATAACCTCGACAACTCCGTCTTGAACACCAAGTACCTCGGCAACACTACCGACGCCGACTGGACTTACTCTGGTTTCCCCAAGACTGAGAATGGCTCTCTCCTCATGACCATGCCCAAGGAATCTGTCGGAACTCTCTTCGCTAACAACCACTACATCTGGTACGGCAAGGTTTCCGGAAAGATCAAGTCCAGCCGCGGCAAGGGTGTTGTTACTGCATTCATCCTACTCTCCGATGTCAAGGATGAGATCGATTACGAGTGGGTCGGTGCCGATCTCACTGATGTGCAAACCAATTACTACTGGCAGGGTGTTCTCGACTGTACGTGACTTGCTTTACTCCGATATTTCTTTGTTTGCGCGCCGCGCGCAATGTTAGATGCCTTTTGATCTGATTAACTAACTCAAATTCACAGGGCACAACAGCGCCAACGCTACCTTCAGCGGCGATGACAGCTTTGACGACTGGCACACTTACGAGATCGACTGGCAGCCCGACCAGCTCCAGTGGATCATCGACGGCGAAGTTAAGCGTACCCTGAAGAAGTCCTCCACCTACAACGAGACCTCCAAGCAGTACCAATACCCCCAGACTCCTTCTCGTCTCCAGATGTCTCTCTGGCCCGCCGGTCAGTCCAGCAACGCCGAGGGTACCATCGCCTGGGCTGGTGGTGAGATCGACTGGGACAGCGAGGACATCAAGGACAAGGGTTACTACTACGCTACCATCGGCCAGGTTGACGTGCAGTGCTACGCCACCCCCGACGGCATCACCACCAAGGGCAACACCTCATACGTCTACACCTCCAGCGACGCCATGGAGTCCGATATCGAAGTGACCAGCAACTCCACCATCCTGGGCTCCTTGGGTGCCACCGGTCTCGACCCCACTCTCGGTGCCAACAGCTCTTCTTCCGCCACCAGCAGCGGCAGCGACAGCGTCCCCACCAATTCCAGCGGTGGCAGCGGTAGCGCCGGTAACAGCACTACCTCTACTGGTTCTGGATCTGGATCCAACTCCGGCTCTGGCTCCGGTACCTCCACTGAGTCCGGTAACCCCTCTTCCACCTCCAGCTCTTTCAGCCAAGGTACTAGCAGCAGCGCCGCCAACCCCAGCGACCGTGTCCTGAGTGGCTCGCTCTTCGCAGTCCTGGTTGCTGTTGGTGGTCTGGTGACGCTGTAAATGTTTTGATTGGATTTGAATCCCCGATTTTATCTTGTTGTATTTTATTCTTTTTACTCTTATCTTTTTGAGTACATTATTTTGATCCCGGGTTATTTCCATATGGGCCCATTTCTTTCTTGACTGTCACTGAACCCAACTTGAACAAATCCAACTTAATGAAGACCTCCCTTTCCGATATGTTACGGTGATTGTCCTGTTTCAATGCCTTCGTGCATTCGTGCATTAATCTCAATGCTTTGATTTTCTTTCATGGTTTTTGTTTCAAAATACCTCGTTAGCGTCTCATTTGATATTACTATCCAACTACTTGTTCTGGGTATTCATTTGATCTTCACTGTTCCTTGTAACTACATAAATTCCCATCTATTGTAGAGACTGTTTGTACATGCATCTATTGGCAAGTCCAGGTGTTACACTGAAGCCTCTGTCGTCATTCATGCAGGGTACCTACATATCTCAAAGCACCCATCCACCAAGCCACGGGAAGATGGGTGTACTATACCGCATTGGCTGGGAACCCAACAACCTCATCCAAATACCTGTGGACACACGCCACATCCATGTATCCACGTGGCATCGGAGATATAGAAGGGAATGCACTCCGTACTTTGGTCAATATCCTGTATACAGCCGCCATAGTGGGTCTGGCATGTGAAGGTCTCAGGCTTATGTACACGCAAGTTCTCTCTGGATACATAAGAAGTGGTTATGGCAACTTGCAGCATCCCCGTTTGGTCCTGGTCAATATGAGGCATCTGACGAACAATTTGAAGAGGACGCATATCAAGACCAACTTAAACCCCTTAATCTCTATCTTTGATGCTAGCCCAATTTTACTTTGTATATTCTCTACTGCATGGGTATACATATCCTTTCGTTCTGCTCTTTCGCTTCTGTCTCAGCTATTTACCTGCCTTTGATGGATTCAACATTGATATTATTTATAGACAATCCAAATGCGCTCTCAAGGATCAACTAGGGTACACCTATTGCCTCCTTTTCAACTTCAGAAAATAAAACAAGATAACCACAACTTCTTGGCCCTACTCCCTTGAAGTTCTTTTCAACCCAGGACTTCCCACCTTAAACCCAGACAATTCCATTGAGCCCATCTTAAGAACATAAAAGACCTCCCACTCATTTCACAGAACAAAAAAAATTTCAACCATCCGATGTGCCTCTACAAAGCCATCTGGTACTATGAATGCCAGCACGTCCGATTCCAACTCCATACTCTCTGCAATGAACTTCTCGACCAGCTATACCGAATCAACGAGATAATGTCGCAAGAATCACAAGCATCGCAAGATGAGGCCGAGAAACCGGTTAGCTGTTTACCTCGGCTCGTCGCTCCAGATGGTCTCCTGGTCATGAAGGATAAAGGGTTCCAGGACGGTGGAGCAACGAATATTATTCAGTGGGTTACTGACTTGGTTGATCCGTGTCCATCTTGTGCTTTGAACTTGAAATTGCACTTGAAGAAGGAGATGTGAGAACTTGAATATTCATGGAGTTTGGTTGCTTTTATTCTGGTCTGTGACATTGCGTGGGGAAAACTGCTGTCAAGGAGACAAATAACTCAAGTTGCTGATTGACTATGTATACTATTATGATGGTATTGATTTCTTATATTCGTTTCAATCACCCGATGCTGATGCTTAGTCGTGACCACGCGGCCTTGAGGCCTAAATCCCTTTCATACCATGTGGACATATATTCTTGGTTGTTCCATAGCAATTCTGACTCTTCACATGCTTATCTACCAGACCAAATTCAGCACTTGAGATATTCAAGAATCTCTTATAGAAAAGAAAGGTTAATGTATAACCCCATTCCATCATAATACAGACTCCAAACTTAGAGGCAATTCACATCCACTAACAAATATGAACTTCTAGTACAATTAAGTCTAATAATCCTCCAAACCCCGTTATACAAACCACATAACTACTAGCCCTACCGACCTGATTCCAAGCAACAAAGCCAGGAATAGATACAGAAACCATTGAGCTGAGCTGTCTAAGTGATTGTTTATTCAAGAATTTATCTATCAAGAAGACAAGATGTGTTTTTTCGATGGCACATGTCATAAGCAGTGCAAGCACTACACTTTCCGTATGGCTTCTTTTTGCGGTACTATGGTAAACCATCTACACCATCATGATATCGATGATGACTTGGAAGGCGTATTGAATTCTCTTCCAGATGCTGCAGACGTTGAGTGTCTGCCTCGTGTTTTATCTTTTGGAAGCACTGTTGGGGGGTCCCCGATTCTTGCGGTTCATGGGGATAAGGATGGTACTAATATTTTGTCGTGGCGGTTTGTGGATGGGATTTGTATATCGTGTCAGGCGCCCTCGGCAGATATTTGTAAGAATTGGGCTGCTTCTGTAGGCTTCAAGTTTGCGTGATTTCTATTCCTATGGTGTATTCCAAGGTTGGTTGGATTATGTTTGATACTAAATTGGGTATCACTGTCTTTGGTTTTGGAGGATCATCTATCTATTGATAGGAACGGATGTGAAAACTTTGTTGAATAGTTAAGAGCTGATTAGAGCTAAGGCAGTGAAGTGAAGGGTTGCTCTTTTGAAAAGTTTGAATGTGTTGTTATTGTGATATCAAAGACCTTTACCGGCCGTACAAGAGTCTCACCCTCATTCTCATGCTATACCCGAAAACGCCGAATGGGGGCAAATGTGGAAAATTAAAAGCAATGCAGAGGGATTATTGTAATGACAGACTAGTGCTGTCCGCCACATCCACAGTCATCGGAAGATCGCTTTTTGAATTCTCCATGATATGTGTCAAGACCTTCTGTCTCGACATCCGACCCTAACGGATCGCCCATCCAATCAAAATTTCCTTGGGAAGCAGTGGAGGCATCCGAGTTCGCACTCCATGAAGCTGTTTTGCGGAGGAGTTTGGTGACCTCGTCAACTTTGAGGTCGAGATACTCGGCAAGAAAACCGCCTACGTCGGTGTTTTCGTTATTACCGACGAGTGGCCAGGAGTCTCTAGAAGAGGATGCGTAAATGTTGACGTCAACAGCTACAAATTCAAGATCATTAGTATACATTCAATGATAACCAGAGGATTTGGGATTTAGCTTCTTACCAGAATGGCCATGTGTGGACCATCCAAGCTGTGCTCGACGACTGATAATGTCGGAAAGTACGTATTTGGTGGCAACTCCAGCTGGAGGATTGATGATGGCGTCCAATTCTTCGTCAGAGGCGTCATCGATGCCAAGGTACTCATCTAAGAGTGTATCACGAACATAGCTCTTCTTGTCTGATTTTTTGGCATCAACACCAGCTCCGGAGAGATATTCATCAAGCTTGGCTTCGGCAAACTCAGATGAGTGCTTGGCCTTTGCTAGAACACTTGGATACCAGACATATTTCGGGTATTCCACACCAAGCTGTCTAGCAGCTGCCAAACCGCCGGTTTCGTGATCAGAGGTGCTGACTACAACGCCAGGTGTAGAGTCCTTATCCAAGAAATCCAAAACAGCAGCAAATGCCTTGTCATACGCCAATACCTCGTGAACCTGAGCAGCAGGATCATTTCCATGACCAGCATGGTCGATACGCGAACCCTCAATCATCAAGAAAAACCCGTGTTCACTATCGCGCGTTGCCTCGCTCAGTGCATTCAACGCAGTGCGAGCCATTTCCTCCAAAGATGGATAAACGTCATTCTGAGAGCGGCGATCAATCTCAAACGGAATGTCTTTATCGGCAAAAAGACCCATCAGCGGTAATTTAGCTTGGGAACCGTCGTTGAGCGCATCGAACCCAGCCCGATCATTCACATAATTGAATCCGTTCTTGGCCGCCACGTCGATCAAATCCCGATCATCCGCTCGACAACTGCCACTAGTAGAATTGGGCAGGAAGTGACATCTTCCACCACCCATCAGCAGATCTACAACTCGTCCTAGAGGGTGCTCGCCGGCTTCTTGTTCCGCAATGCTATCCTCGTACTGTCGCAGGTTGGCATGTGAAGCAAAGCACGCTGGCGTAGCATCTGTCAGCCGTGTAGTGACAACCAATCCAGTCTTATATCCCGCTAAAGCGGCGGCCTCCAATACCGTTCCGCAAGGTGAATGATCGGGAAGCACCGAGATAGCTCCATTATAGCTCTTATATCCGCAGGAGAAGGCCGTCGCTCCAGCCGCAGAGTCCGTGACAAGACTAGAGCTAGATCGTGTCCGAGATGTACCGATGTAATGCCGGTCCAGAACGAGAATATCGTCAACTGGGAGGCCCTCTGTGTACTGGCGGAAATTCCTTGTCATCGAAAGACTGGTTGGACCCATGCCGTCGGAGACCATGAAGATCAAATTGCGTTTGCCTGTAGGTTTTCCACCGGGGCCCCATATCTCCTTCTGGCTGTGTGATTTCGACGTTTCGTGTTGGAAGACCACGGCCAGTACGATTACCAGGATCGTGGCGATAAGTGCCCACGTAAATAATCCGACTTCTCGCCAAAATGCCCAGCCTCGGCGCTCTCCCTGGCGAAACTCTGGTCGTGCCGCATGCTCGCCGGTTAAGAGGGCGTCTTCTTCTTCATCGGCTCGAATGGAGGAGTGGTCATCGGAGGATGGCCGTGGGACCAATAGGGGTGTATCGCGTGAATCGACTGCCATGATTAATGTGGGGAAGTTCAAGAGAAGCCCTGGTTATGGTGCTGGGCTTCTCTCTAAGTTGGTGAGGGGTTTAAGAGATCAGGTGGAGTCCCCAAGATGATGGGGTCGAAGGTGAATGCGGTAAGGCCCAGGGACTGATTCCCAGCCGCCAATAAGCACTGACCCGCATAACGGATCCCTGATAAGGGTTCACATGATATCCATGGGGAACAGCTGCATGTTTGGGGTACTTCTAGTATATCTACTGGAAATGGGAAATTTTTATGACTTTCTAAGTTTATTGAAATCAAGAGCGGCGTTTTAATCTTCCAAGGTTATCAACGTTGTTATAGTACATTTTTCTAAGCGGGGAAAGCGACTCAAGCCTTCCCTTTCCATCCCATCGGGATCATAGCAGCTGCGATCTCAGTCACACCACGCTCAGTAGCTAGCAAATTGAATTGCGCCGCAGCATTACGGGTGTCCTGGATATCCACACGAATTCCCAGGGAATTAATCTGACGTTTTGTTTCCGGTGAAAGAGGATGAATCGAACTACCCAGCCCAAGGATAAGCATATCTAAAGCGAAATCAGTAACCAATATACAACAAATTACAGGTCGTACAGCCTCAGACAACTCTCTTAGGAAGGTCATAATAGCTGTGCAGCTTATAATTTCCACTCCACATAACCATCCGAGCAAGTCCCAGTAGCCGCAGCTACAAGCACAAACTATGAAGAAAAAGAAAAGTCTAGTTCACGTACCAGGTCTAGGCCAAACAACACTCAAAAGACCCCAAGCCTCCTCACTCAGCTCAAATTGTCCCTTCGCATTAAGCATTGCCGCCTTGGCCGCGGCCTCATTCTCAAACTGAGATTCCGATGCCCTCCACGGTCTCCACGAAAATGCCTCGCCACCCACAAGCAGCATGCCATCGCCGCCAGTAATCTTAACACCGCTGTTCAGATGGAATCCCGAGTCCAAGCAGGCATCGATAGCAGTAGTAGGCGCAGGAATATTGGCGAGTACATTGAGCGCGTTGAAGTCTGTCTGCGTGTCTTCTTGTGACTCGGGGCCGCGGTCGTGACTGGTGGGCTTGTGGGTGTGGGCACGGGGGATCATTCGTGTAGGGCGAACATTGGAGCTGTTGTTTCGTCGGGAAGATGTAAGGGATTGGATTGATGGATTGGTGAGTCGGGGGCTGCGGAGAATGGGAGAATTTGATGAGAGGGTGGTGCGGAGAGCGCGGAGGAGTTGGGGCGATGGTGTGTGCATTTTCAAGATTCGTATGCGACAGCTGGTAGGGATGTACGGAGATTTAATATACAGTATTTGGTGGTAAAATCCCGGCGCGAATATTGATGTTGTGGTAGATTGAGGTGAAATACGGGTGGGAAAAGTGAGTTGAAGCTAGCAAGCTTTGGCTGGTCTTGGCTTGGCGGGCTGGACTTCCGCAGATCTATATGCAAAGGCCTGGAGGTATGTAGGTGCTGCAGGGGTGTAACTTTGGAAGAAATAGTACAAAGTCCAAGAATCTAAGTGTTCTATTTCTACCTGTGGCACTCTAGCAAAAAGAAATAAAACCTTGAGGTTTCGATAAACCAGATAGGCCCGGGCTGATCATTATTCTTTCTAGAGGTTCGGCTTCCTGTACCATCCCATACTTCCAAATCACGATACTTTAGCTAACAACAAACCAACCACCGTCGTCTCATTCAATATCTAGGATATTTGAAAATACTACTGGGACAAGGAAGAGATGCGAAAAGAAAAGGTGCAAAAAAATAATACCGACAGCTGGCGGATTTGAACCGCCGCCTCCGAAGAGAATTGATTTCTAGTCAATCGCCTTAGACCACTCGGCCAAACTGCCTTGTAATATAATGAGGTCTCATTTTTTGACATTGTGAAGCTTGTGGTAAAGCCTTGAAGAAATAGTTATATGTTTTCAAATATCAAAAACTAAGCACCTGAATATATACTAACAACGCCTATGATGAGTAGAAATGTTAAGGTCGATCATGGCGTCAACATTTCAAATTCTCCACATCAAATGGCAGTTTGGCCGAGTGGTCTAAGGCGATTGACTAGAAATCAATTCTCTTCGGAGGCGGCGGTTCAAATCCGCCAGCTGTCGATTAAATTTTTTTGTTTCTTCTTTTTTTTTTCCCCGTTTAGCCTTTCTTTCCGTGTCTTCTATAAACTCGCATCGAGAGTGGCCAGTTTCGAAGGCAGAGTTTACCGAAAACGGGAGATCTCCATATGGAGACTTCCGATGCGGCGTTTGTTGCCCTGGCCTAAATAACGGCGAGATCTCTGGTATACAGCTTCTCCCTGCCCATGCTCTCGTTCCAGAGTCTTTGCAAGACTTACTACATCCAAAAATATATATTTAATCGCGACCCAGGGCAAAATATATATGCTCTTTCAAGTTATGACATGGTTCAAAAGGATAGCTCTCTTTCAAAAATCCTGTCATGGCAATCAATAAAAGATATTCCATGGGCGCCATACCGAACACCATACCGAACACCATACCGAACAAACAAGGGGCAGGAGAGCTTTCGAGTTGGCTGAAAGGAGTTTCTCCCTCATTATCAAAGAACAATGTCTTTGATATGAGCAATCTCGCAATTCTCTACGGCGGCATCTGTCGGTATCACATTTGACGGTATCTCTTTTGTCATGGGGATGCCAACGAAGCTCCTCTTCCATTTGGACCGAAGCAATCTGGGGTCAGTGCAACACATTCCCTGATATAGATTGCAAACTTCCAAAATACAGAGGGTTCTAGACACCCTCTAGGTGGGTCCACATTGCCTTTGAAATGGATTGTTCTTAATATGGACTCGAGATCTTATTAAGAACATCAAGCTACGAGTGATTCTTCTTCGTGAACCAAAAGGCAGAGGACCTGGCTCTCACCAGCAGTGAATCTCTAAAGTATTGATTTTCAGATCTGCTTAAAACTCAGTGGAGATAACAACGAGCGGATATTTGTGAGATCTCCCCCAACATTTATTAGGATGTGGTCAGGCAAGGGGCTGGCAGTCCAAAAGCTGGGGCTCTGTTCAGATTCGTGGATGCAATCGCAGAGTTGAGGCTTGTTCCGGCATTTTACCAGAGTACCTTGACATTTCTGTTGATTATCCTTGGCTAGAATAATGAAAATTCTGGACAAAGTCAGCCCCTTCCTCCTGAATTAGACAAAATTGATCTAACACTGAGGTTCTGGCTTACAAGACTTGACTTTTTAAAGGATAATGAGCTTCGCCGTCTTTCAGGAGGCAGCGCAGAGTAAGACTTGGCTTACTAGCCCTTACGCTTCTGCGAGACCGGGTGAAAGCTAGTAGTGAGAAACGAATTCTGTCCTCTCGTCCACGACGCCGTGGTACTATTCCTCAAGAGACCACACAGAATTTTAGATCTCTTCTGAACGAAATCCAGGAAGCTCGATCCTCTTCAGCCCGGATAATCTTTCGGAGAATACAAATCTGCCGGAAGTCCAAGAACCCCAATCTTCTTCTAGAGAGACAATCATTATTTTAAGTGTTTACTCAGGGGATATTTGGCTTGATGCAGATATTCCTCATAAAATCGCACTAGATGAAGTTTCTTGGAGATGTGATTTCAAAGGGTAGCATCGGTTAAGCTACATACTCCCAATAAGCCAAAAACAACATTCTGAAGACAAGAAGTTAAGCTTCCAAGAACAGCAGCTAGCAGAACTTCATGGATAAAGAGCCTCAAATTATTGACTAGACACTACTTTACAGGGTACGAAACAAGTAAAGATCTCATCAGCTCCTACCGTGACGCTTACAATATTCAACATATAACATCCCGCATCAACGAAGCACCGGAGCCAGTATGAAATTCGCCAGTTATTGTTCCCGCTCCCCCCTTTACTTGATTTTTTTTGGAAAGTGAAAAAAGTGGTTCCTCAATGGTGAATCCATGGAGGTCCAAAGCCAACACAATCCACTTGTGCATTTTTAGAGTATTCAAGTTAACGTCCGGTCAAAATGCCACATTTCGAACTTCTTAATATCCAATGGCAGTTTGGCCGAGTGGTCTAAGGCGATTGACTAGAAATCAATTCTCTTCGGAGGCGGCGGTTCAAATCCGCCAGCTGTCGATTTATCTTTTTTTCTTCTTCTTTTTCCTTCCTTAAAGGATACCGCCAATAACTAAACACGCGGCCTTAGTTCAGTGGTGGAAAGTCTCATGCTGGATGGGGCGCGGCTTCAGTTCCAGGTGATGGACAAACCTTGAACTGTCAAGTAGAAAACACACAACATGGACGTCTGCAAACTTATATTGAATCAAGAGAAATCCCAAATTTGAATGTCCTTTATTAATATATCCACCTCGGCCCCAGTGATTAATCTAGTTTTTATTTCCAGGTTACCCACCTATGCCCGTACTGACTACCTATTCAATATCGAACAAGGACGAAAAGAGAGAGAGAGAGACGGAGAAAATGCAGTAGAAGAAAGAAACAATGTCATGCGCGTCATGATGCCCGAAACGCCAAGGAACGCGCGTGAAAGAAATGATAAAAAAAGGAAGAAAGAAGAGAGAAAGTGAAAATGAAAACATATTTCAGCACCATAAAGTTTCGATGAAACAAGGAACGACATCAATGATTAAAGAGCGCAGGAACAATGACCATGCATTTTAGTCATCTTTCCAGTCTCAGAACATATTACGCACCCTTTTTGTTTTCGTTGGCCAATTAGGTAAGTCTCCAAATGAAGAGAGGGAAAGCGAGAAGAGGAAATAGATGAGTATGCACACGTGAATGATTAGACATGGTAATGTAGGTGTTGAGGGATGTTGAATTGCCTGTACAGGTCGATCGTGTGTGGGAGGTATATTGATTATTTGGCAGGATGGTGAATGCCATTTCGGTCCTCGTCTGACTGACTTGAGCTGTCATCGCTATTTGTCGCGTTGCGTAGACGCTCTGCGCGGTTTTGAAGAACTTGGGCTTCGGCGGCTGCCTTTTGAGCCCGGATTTGTTTGCGCCACATACCGGCGTAGCGGCCCTTAATTGCGAGGAGCTCTTCGTGGGTCCCGCTCTCGGCTACTTGGCCGTTGTGAAGGACTAGGATACGGTCTGCGGTTGTGATGGTGCTGAGTCTGTGCGCAATTACCAACATGGTGCGGCCGTGAGAAAGAGTAGAAAGAGCTCCCTGGATATGCTCTTCTGTATCGGTATCAAGCGCGGCTGTGGCTTCGTCCAAAAGAATGATGCGAGGATTCTTAAGAATAGTGCGGGCAATGGCTACACGCTGCTTTTCACCACCGCTAAGACGCAAGCCACGCTCCCCGACCTTGGTATTATATCCATCGGGGAATGCCATGATCTTATCGTGGATACTGGCGGCGCGGCAGGCCTCGTACACATCTTCGTTGGCGGCGTCTTGATTGGCGTATTTGAGATTATACATTAACGTTTCGTTGAAAAGAACAGTGTCTTGTGGTACGACACCAATGTGTTTGCGAAGAGAGTCAATGGTAATATCTTGCACATCATGACCATCCACGCAAAGAGAACCTTTCTCCGCGTTGTAGAAACGGAAGAGGAGGCGGAAGATTGTAGACTTGCCGCCGCCGGACTCTCCAACTAGAGCCGTAGTTGTACCGGGCTCGCAGCGGAATGTAAGTCCATTCAATGCGGGCTTGCGAGAGTCATAAGAAAACTCGACATTTTGAAAGCGGATGTCACCCTTGCACATGGCCAAAGGTGTAGCACGGGAGCTATCCACTACAGTAGGTTGCTCTCGGAACAGTTCCAGCATACGCTCGGCATTGATGAGAGCTGACTGGATGGAGCGGTAGAAGGTACCAAAAAAGTTGAGGGGACCCTGAAGCTGGGCCATGTATGTCAACAACGACACAAATCGTCCCACCTCACGCTGGCCGGTGGAGACCTGGTACGCGCAAATAAAGCAAGTTGTCAAAAGGCCAAGCATGAAAACGGTATTTTGGCAGGTGTTGAGTAGAGTCAGAGAGAAAAGTACATGGTACTCGGCCTTCTGGAAGGTACCCACAGCATCACGGTAACGGTCGAACTCATACTGCTCGGCATTAAAGTACTTGACTGTTTCATATGAAACCATAGAGTCATTCCTGGTAATTCAACTGTTAGAAAATCTTTTTGATGTGAAACAAAAAAAAACACACAGGGAACTTACTTTACAGCATCTTCTTGCCTCGAAGCGTTGACCATCTGTCTTCTGATCTCTGCTCTCCATTGCGCCATGCGGATTGTGACATAAAGATAACCAAAGGTTGAGATACCAACCACGAGAGCATAGTAGACATCGAATTTGATCAAGAAATAGCCAACCGCGATACCCAAATCAACGAGCATGGGAACCACCTGGAAGGTGACTTGCTCGAGGAAAGTATTAATGGAGCTTCCCTTGCTAAGAGCTGAGAGCACCTCACCGGTCTTCTTGCCTAGATGAAAATCCAAGCTAAGACCATGCACGTGCTCAAAGGCAGCAGTAGAAAGCTCCATATAAGAATACTGGCTCACAGGAATCCAGAGGCTGGAACGCATGGATGACAGTAGGCCCTGTCCACCTTGCAGCCACCTGTAAACCACATACATGAATATCTCAAACCATGGTACACGGAACTGGCCCTCGTCTGCAACTAGAGCAGTCGTAATGGCATCCACCTGGTTAGGAACCAGCACATTGACAACACGCTGCGCGACAAGTAGGATGAAGCAAGCCACGAACACGATTTGTAGACGACGTGACTTAGAAGGCCACAGGTAAGGGAAGAACAGAGAGTAACCACTCAGATACTCCCACCAGCTGGTTGAGGGCATCGTAGTTGGGCGAACCCAAGGGTCTTCTGGCTTCGCCGACCCGTTGGTTGCGCCGTTGGTACCGTTGGTTCCATTCGTAGATCCATAAGAATGACCATTTCCATTGCCATTGGCAGCACCATTCTCCGCGCTTGATGAGTCCAACAAGCTAGTTGATTCCGTGCTTCCATTGTGATGTCCATGTTTCTTATCGTGGTTCTTACAAGAGATGGATTTGCTGGCATAGAGGATGACTAAGGCGAAGAGAAGGAGGACACGCACGGCGTTGGAGGAAACTTCCAATGTTTCCCATAGGGTGATGCTTCGGCGAATTCGGCCACCCTCCGGGTCTCCAACGACCGGCTCATGATGGACCGAGGTGTAGATAGATAAGGATGTGCTAAGAATAACCAATTCAATGGGTATGGCGACGGACCAGCAAATGAATTGAGCGAGTGTTGGAGATGGGGTGGTATCAAGCAATGTCATGAGCAAAACGGCGTAGACGAAAAAAGAACCGACGATGTAGATCTGCAATATGGTTAGCTAACTCTATTTTTTGATTTTCATAATTTTATAATAAATAGTATTTTTTTCAGCCTGCATGTAATTTGCTTTTTTTTTTCTGGCTTTCGGCAATTTTGGGTATGAGGGGGAATTCCCTCCGAGACGTACCACCACGGACTGACCACGCCACCAATGCTCGGCTCTCGCCGTCATCACATGGAGGATGTAGATCGTCGCATCTGCAAGGAAGGTCACGAGTATGCCGACAGAGAGCCAGTTGAAGACCCGCTTGACAGTGTTGGAGAACCCCTGCGTGTTGCGGATGCCAGAGCTGCGGGATCGAGTAGGAAGCGGGCGTCCACCGGGGCCCATGCGAGGTGATTCGGGTCGGTTAGCTTTGCTCGCGCTGGCCACGGTATTGGCTATGAAGGCCACGGCGAAAAGGAGTAACAGGAAAACCGGATAACATGTTCGTAGGTATTGCAGCAGCTCGAGAGCTGCGTGGGGATTCATGATGAAGCAAGTGAATTAGCTCCCCCACGAGGATCCGCACAAGAAAAGGAAAGAGATGAGAAGAAAAGAAAAGAAAGAAAGCTGGTTTAATCGCTTTCCATGACACAGTGGGCGTCCTCCACTAAAACCGCGTAGTCGAAGAGGCGAGGTTCGGATCGGAAACGACTGGACGGGTATGGCCAAGGATCGACGCGAGGAATGATCGCGGCCGCACGCGGGGATTATGCGTGAACAACTTTTGGGTCCACGAGGCGAGATCGGAGAGCAGAACAGAGAAGGAATACTGTATGGGGGGTTTAAGCTTTGCGCCAAAACAGTTAGAAAATGCAGAGATGCAAGGTTGTTTTTCGTAGAATTAATTGCTTTTTTGTTTTGGTCTAAGATGGTTCTGTGAATCTGCCGAGTTTTTGGGGGGACGGTTTTTTTTTTCTTTTTTCCTCTCTTTCTTTTTCCTTTGAAGCCTGGTGACTCTGTGATCTGAACCACCAAACCTTGGAAGAGTCTCCACGGGGTGGCAAACTCGACAACCGGAAAAAGAAGAACAAGATGGAAATAAGCGTATAGTGATGGAAATGTAATAAAATAAAATAAAATATTCCAAATCAAAATAAATATAGCAAAGGGTAGAAAAAAAAACAACAAAACACTGAAAAAAAAGAAAGTAGACAAGGATTCAGGGGAATACGAACCTTTATACAAAGGAATCGAATGATTTATTTCTCAAATCAAATTGGATCTCTCACACGAACTTATTCAGGAGGGAATGACGGTGTGTGGGTGCAGCTTCACGCTCTCCGCCTCGGACTTGACAGCCTTCGGGTTCCTCAGCTGCAATCCGAGGCTGTGGCTGGATTTTATAGATGAAATCCCGAGATAGAGGGCGTCGATTGTTTGTCCTGGTCCAAACCACAAGATCGGAAACTGCCAGGTGGGCAATGCCAGTTGTGTTGATGAGTTTGGGGTTGATGTGTTGCTGCTGCGTTGCTGCTGCTTGAAGTGTGGATGTGTGCCCGATGGTCCAGGTTCGAATGAGACCCAAAGATGATTAGGCGAAGGTGATGCTGTTATTGACTGGGGAGAGAGGGGGAGAGGGAAGTAATTTGAAAATATTCCTCTATAGTAGAGTTTAAGGGGGCGAAAGAACTTGAAAATGGCCAAGTTATTCAAGCTGGGAATATCGAAGATGACGATATACTAGGATTCTTCAGATCCTCGGAGAACCAGATAGATTTCCATGTATAAATAAATAAATAAAGAAAACCGACATCATCATTATCAAATAGACAAATATTAGTATTTTCAATATTAACATTCTTTTTAATAAATAGAAATATCCATTCTTTCTCCGTAATGTCCCATGTCCGGCGATCAGATGGCAAACCAACGATCTAGAATCTCCATGTGCGACCAACCCGGTCGTTGGGTCATTTGTTGCTGTCTGAGCCCCCGATTAGATCCATTCTAGACTCCCCGGTGCTTTTGATAGATGTGCCTTGAATTTGAATCTGAGAATTAATCTGACTGTTAATTTATTTGACATTTCCCTTTGTACTGATCCTATTTACAGTTCAGGGGTTTTGACAAATAGCACGAACTACTATCCGTAGGTTGTATAATCAAGGTTTCATCTGTAGCTACCAGTATCTCGGGGGTATACTAGTAGGTATATCCGCTGTCGCATGTCTCCTTCGCATGTCGCCTTGTATAGCTACGTTAATGGGATCATCGGCCTCTTAACTATAAACAAATCCCCAGCACGAGACACTTACCAGCCTTTCTCCTCCGATCCATTGGCTATCCGGTTCCCCGACCGTATGAAGCTTGTCTGTGTCATTCGTTTTGCCTGCTCATTCCATCCCAACGGTGAGACATGTCTTTGTTACTCCAAAGGACTCTCTGTGCCGATTATGATTTACCGATTAGCATTATCGGGATAACATCCTTCTCTACTTTGGATAGTCCATAGCTTTCGAATCCTCTATCAAACCATTCTCTCCCCATCGGAAACCTCGGGGAGACCTGCAGTGGGACGACTTTCAAATCTGATCTCTTTGCTGTAGTGGTGTGTTGGCTTGTCAGACCGCTCTTGACAACTCTCACCAGAAGCATGAGGGATCCACAATCCTTTCAGAGAGGTACCAACCCTGGAAAAAATTCCGGAAAAAACAGAGAAGCTGGTTAAAATCAAGTTATAATCCTAGTCCGATGGAGCCAGGGGAAAAGCAGCTACCGGCATCTGGAGGTATACACACTTTAATCCACTCTCAAAGAACTATAAACTATATTCTCGAGTCCCCAAACTAGTAGAATATAACGGAGGGTTTCAAGGTTAAATCCATTTTTCCCCACTTAAGATAAACCTCACCGCCCTTGCACCACCCCAACCTTGGAAACCTCACTTCATTTTGGTCAACTGGTCGTGTGCCCTCGCCCCAGCAATGGACGTGTGATAGGGGAAAAAATCATGTCAGACCTGTCAGGGTCACGTTCACCCGTACCCCCACCGCCACCTCCTCCTCCAAAGTACTCGCGTGCTGCGCACGCCCTTGCCCGGTTCGCGCCTTTCTTCTCCGGATCGAGACCCCCCAGTCCGCAGAATAACCGGGTCGATGGTCCCCGGCCGATCAGGTCTAAATCACTGTACGTTACATCTTCACACCGCTGCTATATTGCTTCATTTTTAGGTCTTCTTGATTGGATTGCCTCTGGCTTTGCTTCCCTGTTTCCCGTCTCTTTGCGGAGACGCCCAGATGCACTGCTTGGTTGCGATCTGATATCACCTCTCATCCTTCAAGCCCCTCCCCTCCTCATGTACTCCCCGAATTCTACATTTCTTATTCAGATCGGAGATCGAACCAATCCTCACAAATGTAATATAGCCCAGGTGAACCACAAACAGTCACCCATCGGACTGGTATCCCCATTGCGGCCCTCGACATCTCCCCCGAACGAACGCATGCCGTGATCGCGGGCAAGGAGATTCTCAAAACTATCCGAGTCTCGCCTGACCATTCATCGGAGGAATTTAATATTCGCAATGCAGTGGTGAGCTATGCATCCACCCAGAATGATGCGAATGTATCGATACCACATAAGGACCAGTTGAATGTAAAGGATGTCAAGTGGTCACATGGTAATTACGACCGGATAATCGCGACTGCGGTTGCCAATGGCCGGATCGTCGTTTACGACCTGCAGCGGCCCGGCCTCCAATTATGTCGCTTCCAGGGCCACAACCGCCAGGTTCACAGACTCGCCTTCAATCCCCATCTCGCCTCTTGGCTGCTGTCCGGTAGCCAAGATGGAAGCATCCGTATGTGGGATCTGCGAACCGCCTCTGCGAATCGTAGTCTTTCCACCTGCGGCAGCAAACATGTTTATCAGGGCAATAGCGATGCTATCCGAGATGTCCGGTGGTCCCCCACCGACGGCGTCGTATTTGCGACCGCTTCGGACAGCGGCGCTATTCAAATGTGGGATTCACGCAAGACCACCGCCCCGCTGATGCGAATTGCGGCTCACGATCGCCCGTGTTTCGCCGTCGACTGGCATCCAGACGGGAAACATATTGTCAGCGGAGGCACAGATCGGCAGGTCAAAGTTTGGGATTTCTCCTCTGTAGAGCGACGGCAGAAACCTGCGTTTCAGTTCCGGACCCCCCAGCCCGTGACGAATGTCCGCTGGCGTCCGCCATCATGGGTGGGTGATTCGCCCGGTTCGGGAGAGTGGCAATCTTCTCAAATAGTCACTTCCTATGACAAAGAAGACCCGCGTATCCATCTCTGGGATCTTCGCCGTTCACATGTCCCTTTCCGTGAGTTTGATCGGTATGATACACCGGCAAGCGACTTGCTCTGGCATTCCAAAGACCTGCTGTGGACCGTCGGCGAGTCCGGCGTATTTACTCAGACCGATGTTCGATATGCACCCACATTGGTCACTCGGCGGCCGACATGTTCAGTCGCCTGGAGCCCCCAGGGTGCGTTTGCTGCCTTTGGTCATCAGCGTCCTCGACGACGACCTCGTGGTGTCGATGTCTCCGAATTTCTCCATCTCGAAGACGACACAGCTAGTACCGGGGAAAAATCTTTGAGCCAAAGTCCCGCAGATGACATTCTTGATGAAGTGTCACTATCTTCCTCATTTCGCTCTCGGCAGACTCAGCCTACCGCCCTCCGCCCCTCAAAGTCCTTGGGTAGTACACCACCTGCAGCCGTGGACTTCATCCCTATTGTACCCCTGAACGAAGCATTGGCCAAGATCTCCACGCCAGGCCCTGAGCAGCTGGGGACAATTGGAAGTATACCCGGTGCAACGAATGATGAATCTCTCTTTCGATTCTTGGCGCGTCACTATTCGCCTCTGATGAATACATATGACGACAGGAAAAGCCGTGTCGATGCGCTTAATTCCCTGATGGACTCGCTTGACCATAATGCTGAGTGTGCGGATGATGTATCACAGGCAAAACTGGCGCAAACATGGCGCATTGTCAAATTTGCGATCATCCAAGAGCTTCAACGCAGGTCGAGAAAGCAGTCGGCTAGTAACAAAAGTGGCGTGAAAGGCAAGTCATCCAAGGATGGCCTTCTAGCCGATAGGTCACGGCCAACCGATGACAATCGCCAAGGAAAGGTCAAGAATCGATTGCTCAAGGGGGTGATGGACGCAGAAGGCCAAAGGAGTTTGAATCCGGATGCTGAAAGCACTTCGAACATGACTACCCCTCTAGCACAGCCGTTGCCAGATTCTCCTCACATGGACGACTCATGGAGTAGTGACTCTCAAATCCCTTCAATAAGTGATAATGCGATTGATCTTGACCCACTACCACCATCAGTGCTGAGCTCACACAATGGCTGGAGTATGCCTGATCGTGAAGATCGTCTAATTGCACCTTTGCCCTTGCTACAGGCTCAGTCGGCATCAAGTGGTGACACTCACAACTCTGCGGGGATCATGGCCGACCGTCTCCGTGATCCACTGTACGACCCAGATAGCGATCAGAGATCAGCACCTCGGGCAATCACTGGCAGATCCGACTGGAGGGTTCGTAATCATCCGGACTACCCTCGGAGAGGCTCCGAAGAGGACTTTGACCAGAAGATGGAGCATAAGCGAGCAGCTCTTCGAGACTACAAACAATTTCCCAAGACAGTACTGACACTGGATACTCCCATGGATTCAAATCGACCACCCCGACCGGATGGGTACAACCGACATGATTCCTCGGAAAGCTTCCCCATGTTCTCCGCCTCTACTGATAGCTCACACCCTTCCAAATCCCTTGGTGTTTCATATTCGTCCAATGGCCGATTCCCAGAAAGACGTTCATCGGATGGCGGCCAGTCTAATTCTTATGGAGGGCGGTCTAGCACATCAGCTAGAAGAGAATCTAATTTGGACCCATCCCCAGAAGAATTAGAAGAGGATTATGAACTGGATGAGTCTATGATAGAAGCAAATCGTGTTCATCTCGAACGGCCTTCCAGCCCTCCAGCATTATTGACTGAATCCACACCACTCGAATATCCAATTTCTGTGGATCAATTCCAAACTTTGCACCCCTTGGCCGCTAATGTCTCCGCGTACCCTTCTATAGCGGGAGTCTTTGAAGATCTCTCTCAGATCCAGATCCCTCTCGCTCCCGACACAGCTGAATCGAAGCCATGGAGCATCGAGGCTATCCTGAAAGAGGCAGTTCGGTACTACCATAGCAATAGTAGCTCTGTTGATATCCAGACTGCAGCGCATTTGCTTCAGAAACTTCACGTTTTATTTGAAGATTGCGAGGAAATTCTGCCTTATGAGGAGAGTGAAATGATCTTCAAAACTTACAATGAATATCTCATTCGACACTCCATGGATCTGGAGGCTGCTGAGCTCCGCTTATCCTGCGTACCCACCTACCCAGCTGTCTACGATTATGCACAAATTGACACATTTATGAACGTGTTTTGCTATACGTGTCAAAAGCCATTTGAAAACCCCAAGCGTGATAACACCCGTTGTCATCGCTGCAGCACTCCACAAGCACCATGCTCCATTTGCATGAGCATTGACCCGCCCGCCGAATGGGTCTCTGCACAACAAGAGCAGCAATCAGCCCCCTCCGGTAGTGCAAGCCCCAACCCAGAATCAGAAACAACATCTCATTCCTCTGTCCCGACTGAACTTGTTCCAAGTGCTGAACTTGATCGATTTGGTTCCTTTCCCGCACCCCGCCCCATGGGCTCAGCTCTCTGGACCTGGTGTCAAGGATGTGGTCATGGCGGCCATGTCGCTTGCATGACTACCTGGCTTAGTGACATATCCATCAGCGAAGGTGGTTGCGCTACTCCCGGCTGCTCGCATGATTGTGGACCAGGGCCCCGACGTGACTCGAATCGTCAAGCTGATTCCAAACGTCGAGACTCTGTTAGTCGCTCTTCTGGTGCTGGTCTCGTAAAACGTGATCCCTGGATGAAAACCGAAAGCAATGCTGTCGAAAAGGTCCGTGGCATGCTTGGTGCTGCTGGTGTTGTCGCTACCACTGGTGGAACTGTCTCGAATACTTCATCGGGTACTGGACAGCCTACCTCTGGAGCTGTGTCGCCTAAGAGGGTCAGGTTGGTGACACCTGGTGAGCAGGGTCGACGGAAGGGTCCATCGAGTCGCTCCAGCTTTGCCCCTACAGATTAAGTGAGCCTTTACTTTACTGTATCCTTTGGATTCAAAACCTTAATCTTCTGTATGACTTCATACGTGTACTTTATTAGCCTTTGGGGCCGTTCGATATAATATTTGTCGATCGATTTGTCATTTAGCGAGTTTTCTTTTTGGATTTTCCTTTGTTGTTCTCAATGATTCCCCCAATTGACATTTAATTTTATTTACATTCACATCCTTCCATATTACACCTCGTCACATTATATCAACCTTGTAAATGTGAAAAAAGTACGCCTAGAACCTCCGTTTCTTCTTAGGGGCTTTACTCTTGTCCTCAAGCTGTCGCTTTAACTCATCCCGTTTCCGAGTAGTCTTCTGCTCCTCCGTCTCAGCCGCGGCCGGCGGAGGGGCAGCCTCTTCTCTCTTCGGCGAACCCTGAGACGCCTCTTCCTTTACAGGTCGAGTAGCTTCAGTCTCTTTAGTGTCCCCTTTCCTTGCACTAGGTGGTCCTTGTACCTGTTCTTGTTCCTGCTCAGCAACAGGAGAACTAGGGTCTGGAGCAACAGGGGCTTTCTTTTTGCTCTTCCCGCCTATCATCCCAAGCTTAGTGCTTCTTTTAGCTTTTGGAGTTGCCGGTGCTTCAGTAGAAGCTTCCTTAGCTGATTTTGATGTCTCCGGGGCCGGTGGTTCTGCCTGTGGGGGTGGAGACGGAGAAGGAACTGGAGCTGGACTTGGAGATGGTTGCTTTTCTTCTTTCTTTTTCTTGCCTCCGATTACACCAAGGCCTCCTTTAGCTTTGGTGAACTTTTTAAGCGGTTCTTCGTGTTTATTTTCTGGTGTAGGTGTGCGCTTCTTCTGTGTTGTTGCGATAATCTTAGACTCCAAGTCTAAGTCTGAGTCTGAGTCTGATGCTGTGGCATCTGGATCTTTAGTCGGCGGTTGAGTTTTTGTCTTTGCTTTTGTTTGTGGCGGAGTAACCTCGGGCTTTTTATCTTGTGCTTTGCGACGAGGCAGACTTTCCTTTACCTGGATTTAGTTAGTACAAGTAGCTCGTATAAAGGATTATTGAGGCTATGCAAACCTGAAATTCATCCTCTTCGCTAGCGGTCGATGCGCCGTCTTTGTCTAGATCGTAATCATGCTGCGAGCTGATGATTTTATCATCCTTTCGTGTAGTTGAAGACCGTTCATTTGATTTTTGATCACTCTTGTCGGATAGAAACGAGAATTCCGAGAGTGATGGCAGGTCGCTCCACCACTGATCCTCCGGCGCACGCAGTTTCTCAATATCAACACTTTTAATTCCATTGATAATATCCGTAGCCAAGCTATTAGAGCCATTGGATGAAGCCTTTGTAGACTCTCGGAGCCATTTTGTTTCATCAAATATCGCAACACCTTTGATAACTCGACCAACATCAGGTCTCGTGTTTCCCTTCTTAGAACGAACTCCCGCAGCAGCAGGAAAAGCAGTTCCAGGATCTACCCCGAGTACCTCGAACTTATCAAACATTTTTCCAATGACCCAGTCTTTCTGTTTAAGCTGGTCTAATAGGAGTCGCTGTCGAAATTCCCACCCCGCCTCATTTCTTAGTAGCGGGAGCAGAAGTTGATCCGTTATAGACGGAGAAGCTTGCTTTGATAAATGCATTATCCACTTAAGTGGTCGAAGCGGAGGAGGGAGCTTCGAGCTCGTCGTAAGTTGAAGCTCATTGCTTTGAGATGAATTAAGTGTTGCACTGCCTCCATCGCCGCGTAGAGCTTCGCCGATCTTTACCAGCAGCACTTCGAATTGATCTTTATCTTCGCTTGGATCGATAGTAGTGGCGTTTTCTTCTGCTTGTTTGAGAATTTGGTGGTGTGATAGCTCTTCGCTCCATATGGAGGTTAGGTCTGTTATATAGAGGTTGTAGCCTTTGTGAGTCCATGTGAACTGGAAGAGGAGAGGAGGTAAATTAGACTGTTGTAAAGTCAACCTATGCCATGCTGGTGACATGGTTTGTAAAGATTTTGGTTTATTTCCACAGTTCAACCACCTGGGCAGTTCTTTAGTGTTTTGTGTAGACGAGAGGTGAGCTTTGGGGTAGGCAGCTAGTGCGGAGCGGAGCTGAGCTGAAATTAGCCGCACGTCTAACTCTCCGCCGATCTCCCGCCTTAAATTTCAACTTCAGACTAACAACACTTGCCCAAGCTATACTTTTCCTTCTTCGACAGCTACCCGAATACAAACGTCTCACTAAAATATATATTGAGATCTATATTTTTGACCGCTTCCAAATGTCCTCGCGACCACCGGACCGTTCGGCTCCACGGCGCGACCGATCGCGCTCCCCGTCCAACTGGCGCCAACCCCAGAATCACCCTCGCGGAGACAATAGAGAATGGCGCGATCGCCAGGACTCGCGACCGGGTCAGGGTCAACAGTCGCGGAATATGCGTGATCAGATGAAGATCAACCAGATCCAAGAGGATGAGCAGGTTCGCGAATGGGTGGCGCAGGAGGATATCTTCGTGCTGAAGCAGGCTAAGAAGAAGGCTGAGATTCGCGTGAAAGAGGGGCGCGCAAAGCCGATCGACTGGTTGACTGTTACGTTGAGGGTTATTGATCCTACGCGAGACCCTTTGGATGACGAGATTGCAGATTCAGAGCTTGACGTTGTAGATCCTGATGGAGTGTTTGAGGGATTGTCAGAGTCTGAACTGCAGGATTTGGAGCATGATATTGAAACGTTTATTAAGTTGGAGACGAATTCCCGGAATCGGGACTACTGGCAGGTATGGTTTATCAAATTTGTTATTCTTTCTGGGTTAAATGTCCGTCTGCTTACCAGCTTTTCTCTTTTCTTTCGCAGACCATGAAGATTATTTGTCGAGATCGCTTGAAAACCAATGCCCCGGAAGGGCGCGCTCTCAGCTCCGTCGCCGCCGATATTAATAGGCTCCTTAGCCCCAAGACATACGAACAATTACAAAACCTGGAAGTACAAGTGAAGAGGAAGTTGAACTCCAATGAGCCTATCGATACAGATTACTGGGAGGAGCTGCTACGCAGCTTGACAGTTTGGAAGGCTCGTGCGCGGTTGAAGAATGTCTACCAAGCTGTCATTGATGAGCGTGTTCGGGATCTTAGGAGTCAACAGAAGGAAGAGGCGCAGTCAGTCCGTGAAAAGCTAGCGCCGCTTGCACCGATTATGACTGGTGATGAAAAGGAGCTGGACTCTGCAGATTTCAAAGGCCTAGATCCCGACCCGTTACTGCAAGTGCGCGCAGAAGATAAAGGTCTAGAGATCATGGACGAATCGGTATTCCTTCGACAGGTCGCTCGTGAGCGTCAGAAGATCACCCGTATGGGATACGTTCCTCTTCGACAGCGAGTAATCGAAAAGCCAAGCAACATGATCATCAATCCAGAGGCATCCACCGCGTCTGCTTCTACAGGGACCGGTCGCTTTGCAGCGCTTCCTAATGATGATTTCTCTCAAGCAACCAAAGCGCTGTATGAAAGAGAATTGGCCAAGGGGGTCAGTGAAAATGAGGAGATCTTTACTGGTGAAGAGTCTGTGAGTACTGGCGCGCAACCCCAGTGGGCTGGTAAGTATCGGCCCCGAAAGCCCCGATACTTCAACCGAGTTCAGATGGGCTACGAGTGGAACAAGTACAACCAAACCCATTACGACCACGATAACCCGCCACCTAAGGTTGTGCAAGGTTACAAGTTCAACATTTTCTACCCTGACCTCATCGACAAAACCAAAGCCCCAACGTACCGTATTGAGCGAGAGCATGGTCGAAAGCGGGGTGAATCCTTCGCTGCTGCTGGTGAGGAAGATACCTGTTTGATTCGATTTATGGCTGGTCCTCCCTATGAGGATATTGCTTTCCGAATTGTGGACAAGGAATGGGATTACAGTGCTAAGCGGGAACGTGGGTTTAAAAGCACTTTTGATAAGGTAGGTTTCCCCCGTGTCCTTGTAAAAGGATGTATAGAAAGGGACCAGAAAGAGACCAGAAAGAGACCAGAGCGATATTCTAACGTCATTTCGGTGGTACAGGGTATTCTTCAACTACATTTTCAGTTCAAACGAGTAAGTTACTTCATCCAGGAGTATTTCCCCATGATTTGATCAAAAACACAATGCTAACTATTTGTCTCAGATCTATTACCGAAAGTAACACTTGCGCGCCTCTTTTTACTCCCACGTGGGCGTCATATCGGGACAGAGGAGAAGGAGTGGGTACTCTTGGGGATGTACATGCAGGATGGGGGGGGGTTCGGGGTGTATTATCCAGAGCGCTATCAATCTGTGAATCCAGCAACCTCAAGACTGATTAGGCAGGAATTATTTTCCCCCTTCACTGGGTTAAGGGATCTTGCACATGTGTAAAATCGATTCAAATTCTCCAGCTCGGTCCACCTGTGGAGCCAACATCAAATGCTTAATTCGACGGCAATTTTCTTCTTGCATCCAGAGCCTGTCAATTTTTAGTTTGTTTTTAGTTTCCCCCGCGTCTGACATTCTTGTATATGCATCGATATATAGGATGTCGGAACCAATACATACATCCCTCCTGTAACAACCAGTTTTTTAACGACTTTTCCCATGTGCGCAGCAACGGGAAGCGGCACAAGTAGATTTGTTTTAATTTACACGATCTTTCTAGACATTTTATTCGATTTCGCCCCCCTTTCTCTTGCCTGCGGAACAGCGGACGTTGTCAGTTTCCGGTGACACGAATGCAGACCTGCAACATGCAGGACAGTAAGTCCATGACTTTCGCGGCTGGGTGGAAGCAGCCAACCAACAAGAGATCTGGAAGCGCCCAGGCAGGACAGGAAATGCAGCATAGGGAATGAGGTTTCCAGAACGTCTCTTTCGCCATTCGCTGTGTCTTTCCGAGAGATCCGCCTTCTGTTGCATATGAATGGCTATGAAGGGCCAAGAATGGCCACTGTCCGGTCTGTAGGCCTCTGCCAGCCACTAAACTAAGTCATCCACCCTTTTTTTCTCTTCCCCTCACCCTTCTGTTGACCCTCTTAGTTCGCTCCCAGTCTGCCGTAGCACCCTAGACTGAGTTGCCCGTGACACTATTGGCCAGTGACGATACTATGGGAATTACCGTTTCACAGAGAGAGAAATAAAAAACAACAAAGAAATAAGAAAAAAGATTAAGATTACAAAACCAGGGGAGATTTAGGGGATCTGAGAAGGAGACGATGATACTTGCATGTAGATGGCGCTAAAGAATCTCCCTTCTTTTTTCTTTACGTTCTGGTCCTCATGGTCCTATCTGTTGTTTGCTCTGGGGATGCAGGACACTTGACGGCTCTTAGCAGGAAAGGCAGCATTTGCCTTATGTGTTGGCTAGAGGAAATGATTTTTTTTTTAAAATAAAATAAATTACAGAAAAATAAAAAAGACAAGAATAAATACACAAAAATAAAAATAAGAATAAAAATAAAAATAACAGAAGAGAAGAACGAGAAAAAAGTACCTAGTTGATCTAATTTTATTTTATTTTAATTTTAAGTTTTTTTATCCTGTCAATTTTACCTGTCGCGAGAGAGAAAAGAAATAGACGAAGAAAGTCAAAATTACAATACATAAAATAAATTAAAATTGAATAAAATTAAAGAAATTCAGAATCAGAAGAGCGTGTACAGCTCCATTTGGTATCCTTGAACGGCGGCTTGTGTACTGGGGCAATGATTCCTCCCTGGTTACTTTTACATCGCTCTGCCGCATACTCTTTCATCCTTGGAGACTTCTTTTATTTCACTTCTAGCTTCTGTGTTGCTCCTTCTGTTCAAGTGCAGGTTTAAGCCTCTCACGGTTTCATTGCCTGTTTCAAGCCAAATAATGCCTAGAGAACTTAATATTCCGTCTTCTAACAAGCGCACGATGGATCATCATTCGTTTTCATCCTACCACTCTCACCTGGCTCAAATGCCAACTGACCAGCGGGAGCTCGAGTATCATCATCGCCCGGTACAAACACCCGGCGCTGAGGAAATCCTCCAAGGAAGTGCCTTGCATCCTGGAAACGACCCAATCCCCCACTGGTCGACTCTGAGATTGCTCCAGCCGCCACAGCCCATAGATCCTCGTCAATATCACGGGTATAACAATGCCTGGGGTATCAATGTGCTGGCAGACTGTGAACAGCTTAACGCCCCTCAGGCAACAAATATCTTTGTCTCTGATGATTCGGAATATTCCCCTTACTATTTACCATCTTCGAGATTATCTTTAATGACCCCCTCTACAACCATGGACCACCTCAATTCCCCCGTGAAATGCGAAGGGGATGAGCAATTTGGAGAGCCTCAAGATCCTTGGGTTGGTCAACAGCACATTTGTCACCCGGCGATGAAATTGGATCATTATTTGAAGATGGAAGACTCCGCCGGAAATATCCAGGCAATTCCCACCGCTGCGCCATCACCTGTTTCAACCGTTTCTCATCATTCTTATTCCCATTCTCATTCTCATTCTCATTCTCCTGGTGCACACTGTACACCAATGAGCATCATGGCTGCTGATGGTTCCTCTCCGACAACAAGCTTGACTGAGTCCAGCGAGGAAGATCATCCTGCAGACCCACCTTACTCACAACTCATTTACCAAGCCTTGAGCCAGTCGAAAGATTACAGTCTCCATCTTCAAGACATCTATGCTTGGTTTGAGAAAAACACATCCAAGGGCAAGGACCAAACCCAAAAAGGATGGCAGAACAGTATCCGTCACAATCTTTCGATGAACCAAGTACGTTACCCCCGCATTACATATTCTATTGTTATTGTCATTGTCATTATTAGTTTCTTTTTTTATTCTACGTAGCATGGGGAGATTCGGCATTTGAATATCACAATTTCACACCAGCTAACCGGTGATTGGTTATTTAGGGCTTCGTGGCCATCAAGACTGAAGCTCGAAACGGTAAAAGAACCGTGAGCTATTGGCGTCTTAGCGAGGAGGCTATCAAAAAGGGTAGGGTGGAATCTACCACCCGGTACCGCCGACACTCTAATAAGAGGACCCAGAACACGGAATCGCCCACCCTTCGCCGTCAGGGGGTAGGGCAGCGGGGTGGAAAATCAGCAACCGGCAGAGGAAGCAAGTCCAACCATCACGAGAGATCGGCGCGGAACCCCGTAGTGTTACATCACTCCCAGCCAGCCCCTCAGCCTCTAATGCCAATGGATGACGCCTATCTTCCTCCATCTGGGATGTTGCCTTACCAAGAGTCCCTGATAGCCTCTGGACTACCAACAACTGAAATTTTTGGTTACGATAGAGTGATCGGCTACACAGATTCCACACATGGCAACATCTCGGCTGGGTATGATTCTGTGGATCACTACTCGCGTTGGAATTCGCAAATGGAGCACTGGGGTGGACAGTCTCCCGACCCCAATAGTGGATCCATGAACGGGCCAGGGGACCACTTAGGCCTTTAAAAGGAGTTTGATAGACTAGGGTGGGTGAGAACATGGCGACAAAGGAGGGGGGGCTAATAGTTCAGCTTGACAGGATTGGATGATGTGAAAAGTGCAGCTGACGTGCATTGTTGCCTTGTCTTTGATTCTTGCTGTTGGGTTTTTTCCATGGACATGATTTGAGATAATGTCTTTTGTTTTCTTTTACTAATCTTGGCTTGTTTTTATTGTCGTCATGGGTGTGTTGGGGATTGTTTTTGTTTTGTTTTGTTTTTTACTAGCTGCAACTTGACGTGAGCCTCGGATAAACTAGAGAGGCATGTTGCATCAATCGCTGGTTTATGAATGGAGGGAGAATCTGGTGTTCAAAGGGCGAGGAACACTTTGCATGCGTTTTCTTCTTTTATGGTTATTATTATTATCTCTCCTATGCTGTGATTTTTATTTGCTTTCAAATCTCTGAGATTGAACAAGTTCGAGTGTACCATAATATCCACAGTCTCGTTGGCCCCATGAATCCATATCCATTTTTCAGTCGATCTATCACTTGTCCGAGTAACTGAGCCTTTGAATATCTAGTTCAAGCACTAGTTCTCGGATGCTTTCAGATTCGTGCATTTCCGAAGTTCCACTTTTGGCATACCTGAACTATGCAAGCCATGAAATTAACGGGATCTACAGTACATCTTGCTCTGCACTGGCCAACTCGAAAGAATCCAATAGAGGGTTGACAAATTCCAGAATTATATCATTTCAAACTTCGCGTCTTCACTGCATTATACATAATGTCTAGATCAAGTCATGCGACAGCTGTATCATCTTTTACTGACGGTGTCGCAGAGGAAAAATCTTGAAATTTAACCAGAGCACACGAAAATGGGTCGCAAGTCCGCACATCCAACTTGAACTTACCCGGATAGTCTACTCCGACGGAAATGAATATTCGTATAAAGTGGATCCGAAAACACCCAATAAATCGATACATCGGGTGTCTACTACAATGTATGATTCAAAGCTCGGTCCATCTCGATTCATGGGTATCCTCACTTGGGCATTGAAGTGCCTAATTCCGTAGGTAGTCACTCACTTCCTCACTCGGTCACTGGTACGAAACGCGTCTCAGAAGGGCCCAGTTGATATCTGCAGCTGTCCATGGGGTGACGCGGATAAGCTGACTAGCCTCCCCGGCTGCGCCTACAGAACGCTAGAGACCATCCTATGCACCGGTACTTATTCCCCACTTTTGCCCTTCGGCTGTGTACGATCTCGGATGATCATAGCCCTACTTTGATGCGGCAGATTGCACGAACAAGCTGTATGTACATGTGGTACGGAGCACTAGAGGCGTTCTTGACGAGTCATGTCCGACTGCACGTGTGGAGATAACGCTCCAGTCCGGTGATTACGACCGACAGATCTTGGCTATCTGGCACTGGGCATTGGGTGTTCGGTGCGCGGTGCGCTGCCTTGCACCTGGGTAGTATGTACCTACTCTGTACAGTACGTGAACACCATAATGGCTCTGGTGGAAATACAAAAACACTATATGTAAAAACCACTAAATCTCCATGCTACCTAGCGCCATACGAGCAGCTTCCCGTGCTCAAGATCAACAAGCGCCATATACCTTAGATAGGTCTGTATCTCCGGCATCGGATTAAGGAGGCTCTGGTACTTCGTACTGTGTACCTCTTGATCATGTACATATAAGGGTCGGGGATAGACAGGGTCGCCCGTTCGAATGACCAGTCCACTATAATCAAAATTTAGGTAATGTACATAGGTAGTAGGACTGCAGCTCGGAGCCGACTCTCGGCCGCCGACCCCCAAATCCAAGCCTCGTATACTTTACCTCCATAGCCTCCTTTGGGCATGTGCCACTCGGTTTTCTTTAAATCTGTTATGCGTCGGGAACGTGTATTCTCCTCCATTACGGGGTATCAGTGGATGGCAGCTGTTGTGCTATTCACAGGGCATCCAACGCACGACGTTTTGCGGTCGTGTTGTTCTCTTGTCATGGACCGGGCCGTCACGGAACGTGGAGTCTCGAGCCTATTAGACTTAGGGATTATGCGGAGATGCGGCCCAAACATACATGGCTTTGATATACTGTATATATATTTTTCATGTTTCACTGAACCTAGAACTAGTATGGAGCTATGTTTTGTTTTTATTGAATTTCCTTTTTTATAGTTTTGCCTCCCCTTTTCCCGCAGATCTACTTGTGGACCTTCTGGTTAAGGATTTGAACCTCAAAACCCGGCATTCCTTCGCATTTACAGAAAATTGATCATCAGTGACGTCGGAGACAATCTATTTTATATATCTACTTGGTTATATTATTGTGTACAGTATACATATGGGGTTTTAAAAGCGTCGATAGGATTATCGGCAGAGCGCGTAGTCTCTACAAAGCTGGTTGCAGCTTTCCATTGGGCGGGATTTTACACTATCTCTATTCCATTTCTCACTTTCTATATATACTAACGTGCATAAAGAAATAGTAAACGAAAATTACTTTTTACATAACTTCATACCGCTCAGCGGGGCTTTAGGGGTGGGCACCCCTTTTCCTGTCTCCTCTTGCTGATCTGGTCCCTAAAATGTTAGATCTTAATAGCGGAAATGCAAATCCGGAATTATATACTCCACATCTCAATATCAATAAGATGGGGGTCCTAAGCAAACTGTAGGGCGCTATGGTATTCGAACTCCGCGATGTAATAGAGCATTCTCTACTCCGCAAAAGTAATATCCATCACGCTGGGGGTTCGCAAAACCCACGGCAAGAACAATTTCACACTAAAATTGATGCGCACGTAACATTGAAGCCTAATGATCGGCTTTCGTTGCCGAAAATGCACTTCTCCTCAGTGCTGTGGATCATAATTCAGTAGTTTCATGGCTAGTCAAATTTTCTCCAAGGGATCGAGGAGAGCACGATTATGTTGGCTAGATCTCGACCAACGACGTTTCGCCGCCCCCGACAAGCAAAAGAACTACTTCCATAGATGGCTAAAGATCACCGCACGGACCTTAGCGCGGTTTTGGATCATCAAATCGTCGGGTCTGCCGTGAAACTTTTTTCCAATTCTCCTCCCCGTTTACGACGTTTCTTTTGCCGGGTCTCGCTTGTGTGCCGCATTCGTGGTGGCGACGATATGTGATCCTCCACTGACAGAACCAGGGTTTTGTGTCATAGTTGCTTTTTTTCCTTCTCTTTTCGTTGCTTTCGCTTTCAGTCTATGTACATCGGTCTTCTTCCGGTTTTTCACCGTTCTATATCAATTTTGAGTTAGATGCCATGCAGGGGGTGTCAATATTCCGTCAATAGACTTGTTGATTTCCCCACAGTGTAACTGCCGAATAGTCGAGGTACAGGCTGTAGAAAAATCTTCTTCCAACCGGGTTGCTTTCCTTGTGTCTTTTTCCTCCTCTCTTTTATCTATCAAATTCAACAGAGGCGGGTACCGTCAGAAATGCATGACGGGATTACAGCCTGCTGAATCGAGCAGATACTTTTTCGTCGGTGAAAGAATGCAGGATAATGTACCTACACCGTACGTACGAAGAACATAATAGGTAAAGTGTCTCCGGATTGATAACTACCGAGACAGGGATCATTCCCGACCGGAAAATCGAGATCCAGTACAGAGTATAGACTGTCCGGCTGATTAACGGCCAGGGGTCATAGGCGGCTTTGTTGGTACGGACAATGCTCTTATGTATTGTCGAGGTTCGTACGTGTCTTCGGTCGCATCACGGTACTCGAAAGTCGGGCGTTGAACGTGCCTGATGTTCAGACCTCCTGTCAACTATAACCCTAAACGCGAAAAGTAAGGGTGGCTGGCATGTTCATCGCCTTATGGCAAAATTTGCGCGTTCGAAAGTTCTTTTTGCTTCTCTTAGGTAGGTCATACTGTACACATGACCTAGGCTGACACCTGCAGGTCAGAGGTGCGGATGTTTGTATTTTTTTAGGTTCGATCTAGTGCCTAATATGGCAGGAGTCATTTTAGCCTATCCAAAGAATGACAAGGGAGCCTTGGGCCTCGGACATGCATCATCCTTTCGTATGCAGCAATGACATAAGTACTCGTCCCCTTGGCAGATGCGGCGTGGTTTGGCCTTTGAAGTGCGATGCCAGGTGCAATGGGTATTCCATGACGAATATATACATCAACTTTCGGGATGATCGCGTACTAGTATCCAGTTGGTTTCCTCCAGGGCTCCAGAATTATTTTTTTGGAATTATATCTTGCTGCACAGGTACCAGTGCTCAAGAACTTGAATCGCCGATCTTGCAAGGCTTAGAGCTATCCCTATTAGCCGATGGCATATGGCGCCTGCAGATCCTATTTTCCAACCTACGCATCTGTACCCAGTAGACGCCACTGTCGGCAGCCGTGTCCGGCTAGGAAGATTATGTGTACCGGAGTCAGCAGAACATCTGGCTGCATGAAATGAATACCTCTCCAGACCCTTGAAGAATCCACTGAAAATAATGGCAATGGTTTTGAAACAAAGAAAAAGCTGCAAAAATGGGATCGTGACAAGTGTATGAGGGCGAGGCTAGCGCCTTGGTGCCCAAGGCATCAACCCATCATTTTAGCCCCGGAGTTTTTTGCCCACAACCAGATGGCCACGACAGAACAAGACCGCTGAAGATAGCCACTTCAACTAGTTGTAAAACCCAAAATGCGCTTGTAACCACCGTAAGCGAACCAGCAACCGAGCTTCATTGGTCAGAAATCCCAATCGATCCACGTAGGACGGGCGCTCGGAATACCAAAGCCTGAATTCCTGCAGCCTCAGCCCGCATTGCAACCGCGAAACGGCTTGTCGGAGCAGGTGATTTGGCCACCAGAATTGATCAATGGGATTTAAGAAAGAGACAGCTGCCCTTGTCTATATAATGCCTTTCTATAACCATCTTGTCTTCCCCGGTTATGGAGTACTCCTGACGCTATTCTGTGGCCTATCAACCCTTGTAAAATCTAGCGGTCTGCCACGCAGGCTGGAGCTATCTGCCGAAGACAAGGATAATGTGCTTGGGCATTCTGCACTGCAACGAAGGATTTTTTACGAAACGGAGGCTCTGTTTCCTAATGGTACTTGTTGACGTGGTTCAACGCGTGCGGGTTGTGGGCATGCCTGGCCAAGGGTCTAGATTTATGAGATAAGGCCGGACGTACGTAGCGCATTGAGTGACGAAGAGGTGCATCTATGAGCGCCAGGGAGGTTTGTAAGCCCGGGAAATTGTCCTTAGAGCGGAGGTGAATCTATGAACGTTGAGGGGTTGTAATGTAGAATGTTGGGCAAGCCTGCTGTGGAAGGTCGCCAAATGTCTCCAGCAGTTCTGGAGAGGGCAGTGCAATACTTGGCAAAGACCGAGCGTAGTCTACGGGAATTCTATGAGTGCTGTTATATCTCCAACATTGGACCAAGCAAGACTTGAATCATCTCAAGTCATGTCAGACCCAAAAAAGATATATAAACCGCAACATATATGGACAGTTGGAAATACCAATTGAGGCAAGACTCGAAAGAGAATGATTAGGAACGAACGCTTTTTGGGAATCAACTCGTGAAGATAATAAAATTGGGTTTCATTTGCGTAGCCACGGCCCAGTTTGTGGACTCGTGGGCTAGCGGTTCCTGTTCATCCTTTTAGATTCTAAGAGAACCGTTCCCATCCTTTTTTCCGTAACGTCCGCTCCTCAAAAAAGACCAACACCGACGATAATTGACATTGCTTAGCGCTTGCCAGCGGCCTTCTCCTGGGACTCCTTGAGGACCTTCTTGACGATCTTCTGCTCCTCGATCAGGAAAGCACGAACAATGCGGTCCTTGACACAACCGGCACAGCGGGAACCACCGTAGGCACGGCTGACGTTCTTCTTAGGGCGGGAGATCTGAGCGTACTCGCGGGGACGGAGAGCAGGGACCTATAAAAAGAGCCTTGTCAGTCGACCTGGGTCATCGATAAATATGACGGCCATGAAGAAATTGTGACGAGTATTGGCGAGGCGCAGATACACAAAGATATCCGGAACATATTTTTTTTCTTTCGTTGAGGGTCCCTTTGCGTCGGTCCACCCACAATCATCCGCAACGCACAATACCACGCACAATCCTCCATGACAGTCGGAAAAAATCGTATTAGGAGATACTCACACCGGGGAGCTTGATGCCACAGTCACCGCACTTGGGAGCAGTACCCTTCTTCTTCAGGTGAAGGTAACGGAGCTCACCACCGGGGGTCTTGATGATGCGAACCTTGTTAGACCGCGTGTTGTACCTATCGGAGGGAAAACCGTCAATAAATCGTTCCAGTTCGTTGTAGCCAAGTTGTCCTAATCGCATCTAGTGTCGAATGAAGCGAAAGAGGCATTGTGCGGAGGGATTGGAATTTTTTTTTAAACGTACGGGTTGCGGCGGCGCTGCAGAAGGATCAGTCAATATTTTCGCTCAGAAATCAGAGATGAATAGACTCAATAAGACTCACGTATTGCAATCTGTTGTTCGCCATTTTGACTGTCGTTGAACCTCGGTGGTCAAGAAGGCGTTGGTCGTCGTCGGGTTGTGAACGGGAAAATGTTCGAGTTGGACGGGTTTGTGTGGGTTTGGCTCTAGCGCAGATTTGGCGAGAGCGCGCTAGGCCCAATCGAGACTAGCGCGTTATGGAGCCGCCACCGCAAAGGTTGCAAGTTCGAAAGGAGCGTGCTACTGGAAAGCTAGAGAGAACGACCTTTGGTGTTCAACTCATCTATCCCTTCCTCCCGGTCGGGTCTATCCTATCTCTACGTGCTTGTTCTCAAGCTTTTATTCAAACTTCCTGCTTTTCTCGACCCTACCCCCCAATCGTCGATGATTTACGACGTGATTCGACGCGACTCTTGAGCCCCATCTCACGCATAAGGGAGGGTGGAAAGTCCCCCATCAACACCCACCATCATGGCATCTTTGCCTCCTCCGCCTCCTCCTGGATGGGGTGCAGCGTCCTCAGCCATGCCGATGGCACCGCCGCCCCCCGGATTCCAACCGCTCGCTGACCCGACCGTCGCAAAATTTGCGCAGAAGAAGCATGAATGGCTACGAACGCAGCGCAGTCGTTTCGGCGAGAAGCGTAAAGGGGGATTCGTGGAGACTCAGAAGGCTGATATGCCCCCGGAACATTTGCGAAAGATTGTGAAGGATATTGGCGATGTGTCGCAGCGAAAATTCACCAACGAAAAGCGTAGCTATTTGGGCGCGTTGAAGTTTATGCCTCATGCCGTCCTCAAGCTGCTGGAAAACATGCCAATGCCCTGGGAGTCAGCCAGGGAAGTCAAGGTTCTCTACCACGTTAACGGATGTTTGACTTTGGTCAACGAGACCCCGCGTGTGATTGAGCCAGTCTTCCACGCTCAATGGGCTACTATGTGGATGTGCATGCGTCGCGAAAAGAGTGATCGACGACACTTCAAGCGTATGCGATTCCCTCCTTTTGATGACGAAGAACCACCTCTTTCATGGTCAGAGAACATTGAGGATGTCGAGCCTTTGGAACCCATCCAGATGGAGCTGGACGACGAGGAAGATGCGGCAGTCTACGAATGGCTTTACGACCACCGACCCCTCCTAGATACCCCTCACGTTAATGGACCAAGCTATAAGAGCTGGAACCTGTCATTACCACAGATGGCAACTCTTCACCGTCTCAGCCACCAACTTCTTAGCGATGTGGTAGATCAAAATTATCACCATATGTTCGACCTCAACAGCTTTTTCACAGCAAAGGCTCTCAACGTGGCTATCCCCGGTGGTCCCCGCTTCGAGCCCCTGTACAAAGATATCGATCCGAACGATGAGGATTTCAGCGAATTCAACGCCATTGACCGCATTATTTTCCGTGCCCCCATTCGTACCGAGTACCGCGTCACATTCCCCTTCCTGTATAATACCCTCCCCCGCAGTGTCAAGGTCGCCTGGTACTCCCACCCCCAAGTGGTTTATGTTCGCACTGAGGATCCTAATCTCCCCGCCTTCTACTTCGACCCCGTCATTAATCCTATCTCTTCCCGATCCGTCGGCCCGAAAAACATCACTGTCAGCCACGAGGATGAAATCTTCGGTGAGGGCAATAATGAAGATGATTTCGAGCTTCCTGGTGAGGTTGAGCCATTCTTCGACGACGAGGAACTTTACACAGCGGATACCGCGTCTGCTATCGCGTTATGGTGGGCCCCTCATCCATTCGATAAGCGATCTGGCAAGATGGTGCGAGCTCAGGATGTGCCTCTCGTCAAGCAGTGGTATTTGGAGCATTGCCCGCAGGGTCAGCCCGTTAAAGTTCGCGTCTCCTACCAGAAGCTTCTTAAGACTTACGTACTTAATGAGCTGCACAAGAGCACGCCCAAGGCCCAGAGCAAGCATAATTTACTGAAGACGCTTAAGACTACCAAGTTCTTCCAGCAGACGACTATTGATTGGGTCGAGGCTGGTTTGCAAGTTTGTCGCCAAGGCTTCAACATGCTGAACTTGCTGATCCATCGCAAGAACTTGACCTACCTTCATCTTGATTACAACTTCAACTTGAAGCCCGTGAAGACTCTGACGACCAAGGAACGAAAGAAGTCTCGTTTCGGAAATGCTTTCCACTTGATGCGAGAAATTCTTCGATTGACCAAATTGATTGTCGACGCTCAAGTTCAGTACCGTCTGGGTAACATTGATGCTTTCCAGCTTGCAGACGGTATCCTCTATGCTTTCAACCACGTCGGCCAGCTGACTGGTATGTACCGGTACAAGTACAAGCTGATGCACCAGATTCGTTCGTGCAAGGACTTGAAGCATCTTATCTACTACCGTTTCAACTCTGGCCCTGTTGGTAAAGGTCCTGGATGTGGTTTCTGGGCCCCAGCTTGGCGCGTTTGGTTGTTCTTCATGCGTGGTATCATTCCCCTCCTCGAGAGATGGCTCGGAAACTTGCTTTCTCGTCAATTTGAGGGACGACACAGCAAGGGCGTTGCGAAGACTGTTACTAAGCAGCGTGTGGAATCTCATTTCGATCTTGAGCTGCGTGCTTCGGTCATGGCGGATCTCATGGATATGATGCCTGAGGGTATCAAGCAAAACAAGGTCAACGTTGTATTGCAACACCTGTCTGAAGCCTGGAGATGTTGGAAGAGTAATATCCCCTGGAAAGTCCCTGGCTTGCCCGCTCCTATTGAAAACATCATTCTTCGATACGTTAAGAGCAAAGCCGACTGGTGGATCTCGGTTGCCCACTACAACCGTGAGAGAATTCGCCGGGGTGCCACCGTTGACAAGACCGTGGCGAAGAAGAACCTGGGTCGTCTTACTCGTCTCTGGCTCAAGTCAGAGCAAGAAAGACAGCACAACTACTTGAAGGATGGTCCTTATGTCTCGTCCGAAGAGGCTGTGGCTATCTACACCACAATGGTTCATTGGTTGGAGTCGCGTAAATTTTCGCCCATTCCATTCCCCAGTGTCTCATACAAGCATGATACCAAGATCCTCATCCTGGCTCTTGAGCGCCTTCGCGAGTCCTATTCTGTAAAGGGTAGATTGAACCAGAGCCAACGTGAAGAGCTCGCCTTGATTGAACAAGCGTACGATTCCCCTGGAACTACTTTGGCTAGAATCAAGCGTTTTCTCCTCACCCAGCGAGCCTTTAAGGAAGTGGGCATCGATATGAATGATAACTACAACAATATCAACCCCGTCTACGACATTGAGCCCATTGAGAAGATCACTGATGCTTACCTGGATCAGTACTTGTGGTACCAAGCAGAGCAGCGCCACTTATTCCCCGCCTGGATTAAGCCTTCTGATTCCGAAGTGCCACCCCTTTTGACCTACAAGTGGACCCAGGGTATTAACAACCTGTCCAATGTTTGGGAAACTGCTGATGGTGAGACCAATGTCATGATCGAGACTGAATTGTCAAAAGTCTATGAGAAGATGGATCTTACTTTGTTGAACCGTATGCTTCGTTTGATCATGGACCACAACTTGGCAGACTACATCACTTCCAAGAACAACGTTCAGCTTAGTTATAAGGACATGAACCACACCAACAGCTACGGTTTGATCCGTGGTCTACAGTTCTCAGGCTTTGTCTTCCAGTACTACGGTCTGATGATCGATTTGCTGCTCCTTGGCTTGCAGAGAGCCAGTGAAATGGCTGGCCCGCCCGCTAGTCCTAACGACTTCTTGCAGTTCCGTGACCGTGCAACTGAAACCAGACATCCCATTCGTCTCTACACTCGTTACGTTGATAGAATTTGGGTGTTCTTCCGCTTCGACGCAGACGAATCCAGAGACCTCATTCAACGCTTCCTCACTGAGAACCCCGACCCTAATTTCGAGAATGTTATCGGTTACAAGAACAAAAAGTGCTGGCCACGCGACTGTCGAATGCGCTTGATGCGCCACGATGTTAACCTTGGACGTGCTGTCTTCTGGGATCTCAAGAACCGTCTGCCCCGCTCAATTACCACAATCGAGTGGGACGACACGTTTGCTAGCGTGTACAGCAAGGACAACCCTAATCTGCTTTTCTCGATGAGTGGATTTGAAGTGCGTATTCTTCCTAAGAACCGCAACCAGAATGAAGAATTCTCAGTCAAGGACAGCGTTTGGTCTTTGGTAGACAACTCGACCAAGGAACGCACTGCGCACGCCTTCCTTCAGGTGACTGAAGAAGATATCCAGAAGTTCAACAACCGCATCCGACAGATTTTGATGTCCTCTGGATCAACCACATTCACCAAGATTGCGAACAAGTGGAACACAGCGCTCATTGCTCTGTTCACATACTACCGTGAAGCCGCTGTGTCGACCGTCAATCTTCTTGATACCATTGTGAAGTGTGAGACAAAGATCCAGACTCGTGTCAAGATTGGCCTGAACTCCAAGATGCCGTCTCGTTTCCCGCCAGCGGTATTTTACACACCCAAGGAGCTTGGTGGTTTGGGTATGATATCTGGATCCCATATTCTCATTCCCACCAGCGACAAGCGTTGGTCCAAGCAAACTGATACCGGTATCACCCATTTCCGAGCGGGTATGTCGCATGATGAGGAGACTCTTATTCCCAACATTTTCCGTTACATCATTCCTTGGGAAGCCGAGTTCATCGATTCCCAACGTGTTTGGATGGAGTATTCTCAGAAGCGTTTGGAAGCCCAGCAGCAGAATCGTCGTCTGACCCTAGAGGATCTGGAGGATAGCTGGGACCGCGGTCTTCCCCGTATCAACACTCTTTTTCAAAAGGATCGTAGTACTCTGAGCTTCGACAAGGGCTTCCGTCTTCGTGCCGAGTTCAAGCAGTATCAGTTGATGAAGAGCAATCCATTCTGGTGGACTAGCCAGAGGCACGACGGTAAACTTTGGAATCTGAATGCCTACAGAACCGATGTTATCCAGGCATTGGGTGGTGTTGAGACCATTCTCGAGCACACTCTGTTCAAGGCCACTGCTTTCCCATCCTGGGAGGGTCTTTTCTGGGAACGAGCCTCAGGTAAGCTCAACCATCTGCCCTCTCAATTGATATCACATAACTGATTTTCTTTTTCTCAATAGGTTTCGAAGAGTCCATGAAGTTCAAGAAACTGACAAACGCTCAGCGATCCGGTCTCAACCAGATTCCCAACCGTCGTTTCACTCTTTGGTGGTCTCCTACTATCAATCGTGCCAACGTCTACGTTGGTTTCCAGGTTCAACTGGATTTGACTGGTATTTTCTTGCACGGCAAGATTCCCACACTGAAGATCTCTTTAATTCAGATCTTCCGTGCTCACTTGTGGCAGAAGATCCACGAGTCCGTGGTGATGGATTTGTGTCAAGTCTTCGATCAAGAGTTGGAGCAACTGGGCGTCGAGGCTGTTCAGAAGGAAACTATTCACCCTCGTAAGTCGTACAAGATGAACAGCTCCTGCGCGGATATCCTTCTTTTCGCCACAAACAAGTGGAATGTCACCCGGCCATCCCTGCTATATGATACCAAGGATGTTTACGAACCTACGACCACCAACAAGTTCTGGCTTGATGTGCAACTGAGATACGGTGACTACGATTCTCATGACATTGAACGTTACGTCCGTGCCAAGTACCTTGACTACACCACAGACAGCATGAGTATTTATCCCTCCGCAACTGGCCTCATGGTCGGCATTGATCTTGCCTACAACTTGTACTCCGCTTATGGCCAGTACTTCCCGGGTCTGAAGACTTTGATCCAACAGGCCATGGCCAAGGTCATGAAGGCGAACCCTGCTCTGTACGTCCTTCGGGAGCGTATTCGCAAGGGTCTGCAGCTGTATGCGTCAGAGAGCAACCAGGAGTTCTTGAACTCTCAGAACTACTCGGAACTTTTCAGTCCGCAGATCCAGTTGTTCATTGACGACACAAACGTCTACCGTGTCACCATTCACAAGACCTTTGAAGGTAACTTAACCACCAAGCCTATCAATGGTGCTATCTTCATCTTCAACCCTAGAACAGGTCAATTGTTCTTGAAGATCATTCACACCAGTGTCTGGGCTGGCCAGAAGCGTTTGGGTCAGTTGGCGAAGTGGAAGACTGCGGAAGAAGTTGCAGCTTTGATTCGATCTTTGCCCGTGGAAGAGCAACCGAAGCAGCTCATTGTCACTCGAAAGGGTCTGCTTGATCCCCTCGAGGTTCATCTGCTTGACTTCCCCAATATCTCCATCCGTGCCTCCGAACTTCAACTGCCCTTCCAGGCTGCCATGAAGGTTGAGAAGCTTGCAGATATGATCCTGCGTGCCACTGAACCCCAGATGGTTCTCTTCAACTTGTACGACGAATGGCTAAAGTCCATCTCCCCATACACCGCTTTCTCTCGATTGATCTTGATCCTGCGTGCCCTCCACGTCAATATTGACAAGGCCAAGATTATTCTCCGTCCGGACAAGAGTGTCATTACCCAGGAGCACCACATCTGGCCCTCCCTTTCCGACGAGGATTGGATTAAGGTTGAAGTGCAACTGCGTGATCTGATCTTGAACGACTATGGAAAGAAGAATAATGTAAACGTACAGAGCTTGACCAGTAGCGAAGTGCGAGATATTATTTTGGGTATGGAGATCAGTGCACCATCTCTCCAGCGTCAACAAGCCGCAGAGATTGAGAAGCAACAAGAGGAGGCGAAGCAACTCACTGCTGTGACAACCAAGACCCAGAACTCCCGTGGCGAGGATATAATTGTGACGACCACTTCTCAGTACGAGCAACAGTCATTTGCGTCCAAGACTGAGTGGCGCACCCGCGCTATTGCAACATCGAACCTTCGAACCCGATCCAACAACATCTATGTCTCGTCTGACGACGTTCGTGACGAGGGATTCACTTACATCATGCCAAAGAACATTCTCAAGCGATTCATCACTATTGCGGATCTTCGGGTGCAGGTAACGGGTTACATTTACGGTAGCTCGCCGCCAGACAACGAACAAGTCAAGGAGGTCCGAACTATTGTCATGGTCCCACAGGTTGGAAACACTCGGGATGTTCAGTTGCCACACGAGCTGCCTCAACATGACTACCTGAATGGACTCGAGCCGCTCGGTATTATCCACACGGTTTCTGGAAACGAGCCCCCTTACATGTCTGCAGCTGATGTCACACAACATGCGCGCCTCATGAACTCTCATCCATCATGGGACAAGAAGACTGTCACCATGAGTGTTTCTTTCACTCCTGGATCTGTCTCACTTGCCGCCTGGGGACTCACACCCCAAGGCTATAAATGGGGTGCTGAGAACAAGGACATGACCTCCGACCAGCCCCAAGGCTTTTCCACCGATATGGGTCAGAAATGTCAATTATTGCTCAGTGACCGAGTGCGCGGTTATTTCCTTGTGCCCGAGGACAATCTCTGGAACTATAGCTTCATGGGTAGTTCATTTGGCAGTGTTGAGAAGAGACCTATCTACGTCAAGATCGACACGCCACTACGATTCTACGATGATCAGCATCGTCCTCTGCATTTCCAGAACTTTGCTGAGCTGGAGGATATCTGGGTTGACCGGACGGATAACTTTGAGTAAGGATTTGTATTGTTAGGCGTTTACAAAAAAGCCATGAAAGCCCTTTGTTTGCTTATGGGTGTGTGACTGTGTCTGTAATTTGGGCGTCTGTATTCTTAATCGTTTTTTTATTATTTTGTATTTTCTTCTTATTATTTTTTGGGTGATATGTGAGCAGCTTGTATCATGACAATTGGAATTTCCATATATTTGGATCACTGCACAATTTTTGGAAAGACAAACAACCAATCTAAACGCTGACTTCGCGGGCCGCGAATACTAGCGTGGTTTCTGATCGATCAACGATTCACTTGTATGCACTAGATGGCGAAATCGGCATCCATTGGAATGATTTTAGTGATGACAAGGGGGTATGTATAGCCACCACCGATTGTACCCGTTTGAAGATGGGAAGGTTTGTTGTCATCTGAAGTGAAAGAAGGTTCCATGACGCTCCGGTAGTCGCCCTGTGCCGCGCTTACTTGACTAGGGCAATGCAATTTCATCATTCTTTCGCTCCCATTCGGCCGGGTCGGAGCTTTGAGGCGTTGCTATATTGCGATGTTCTATGTCAATGCTGCGTGCGTGTCGCGTATTAAACCTTGGAAAGGATCACGTTGACGATTGGCAGGGATCTCCATCCTCATCTCGCAGCCAACCCGGATTACCGATCAGCCGTACTCAAACTATTGAATCCGCTAGTCAGATAGGCAGCCTCTGGTCCGTGGAGGTGCATGAGACAATTGAATCGTAAGCTCCTAGAGGAGGAGCCACCCTGCAGCTAATTCAACTTGGGAACCCACTCGGATCCTCTCAGATTTTGCCCCCTCACCCCCTCCACAAATACGCTTCCTTTGAGAGGAGAAGACAGAAGTCTTGAGGTGGCAAGGGAATCTAAAATGACATCTCTAGACATCAAAATCAAGGTCTCTGACGTTGTGATATACTTGCGTCCCCGACGTTCAACTAAAACCTGGATACAGACTCCGGCTCCAATCCTCCGCCCAGGTCAACTCCACTCTCATCACGAACCTTCCTGTCAGCCGGTAAATACTAGCGTCCGAGCGCCAAAAATTACCTTGCCAGGTTTCATTGTCTTTCAACCCGTGTCCGCAGACTTCGGCTGTCTCCTAGTGTCTTTGCTGCAGGGCCTTGGAATAGGTGCCAGGTCGCATGGTGTCAAAGCAAATGATGCCCCTGGCTCAAATTCTGTTCCGCATTGACCAATCCAACAATTGATTAACCATAGATGTTGATTCCACTCACGCCGGGATTGATTGATTGGAAGTTTCGTCCATCAAATGGTCTCGGCGCCCCCCCCTCCTACCCATCCCTATTCGAGGTCTGATTGTCGCCTGCTCATCCCAACTAATATTCCCGGCGGGCTGGGGCGTTTCTTCGGCTCCTACTGCGTTTCGTCTGTTTTCGATTGCCTTTGGTGTCCCACCTGCATATTAGGTCCTTGTATATGTGGCCTTGTCGTTTGTTTCAAGGCGCTTTTACTCAAAAAGAAAATAATGTTCCTTAGTATAGAGCAACGATTGAAAGGAATTAATAGTTGGGAAATATAAGGGAATGTTTTGTATTCATAGGATAGATAGAGACGCGCGCGCTTTGGAGATGGATTATCGATTTAGAACTCTTCTATGTAAACATCATCAAATTGTATATGGCTTTTCTTTACCGTCTTGAATTTCTACCCCCCCCCGCGGGGGAACCAGCCGTGGGGATACATCCAGGTGATGGGCTCTTAGCACACAGACTCCCCTTTTTCTTTTTTGACCCAACCCCGATGCAAAGCCCCGGTCCAAGATGAACGGGGTCACTCGGTGAACGACTTAAAATGGGCTCCCGCTGCAGTTGTTTTTTTATAATTTCCTTTTCTATCAATGTCCCCAGACTTGCTCTTTCCTCTTAGTACACGCCCCGCTATGTTATAACCATCTATCGGTCACCCATACTGTCGTACCTCTTTGATACGTTGACATTAAGAGACTTCAACACTATTATCCCCCAACCTCGCTTTATTGTCCTTATTCTTCCTATTTGTTCATTTTTTGCTGGTGCGAATTAAATTTTGTCTCTCGCTCGCCACTGGAAGGAAGGCCACCCACACCCCCTATACTCCAGCTTCTTATGTGGCAACAAAGCACCAACTTTTCATTCTTCTCATTCTTGGAAAAGGCAGACGTGACACTCTTCCTGTTTCCTTTTGACAGCTCAGCCACCTAAGCCGGGGCTCTCCTGGCAGAGTTGATGTATGTCAGCGACACTAGCAGATCCGTATCGAGGCTTTGTGGCTACTTATTCGCACGCGGGAAAACCGGATGACCACCATGATTTGATCAACTACGATGCGGCCCATTCACAGCCGCGCGAGAAACTGCTAAGCGGCCTCTCCTACCACTCCGAAGGTGCCAACACATCGTCCTTTGGCACGCATCTGCAAGCAGTGCTGCCTCCCCCAGAGCCCCAAACTAACGGCCATCATCAGGAGCAACCGTCAAGATTTGCCCCCGTGCATCATCTGCTTCACCCACCGCACTACAGTTACGACATTCCATTTCCATCGGATACCAGGAAACGATCACGGTCAGGAAGTGAAGGAGAGGCAAACCCCGATATGGAGCGTAATATGGCGCTTCCGCCGCCCGTGCACCCAATGTCTATGGATGGCTCAGTTTCAGCACCGGAGTATGAAATGATGTATCCCATTCCAAGTGACCATTCCGTCTCTCATCCGCCGCCGAATCCAAGCTTTGCATCGCCTTTACCTCTTTCGTTACCCCTTCCGATCCCACAACACCATCACCATCGACTCCCCCCGCAGTCTGGTCTTCTTTCCAGTATTCCTGGCCATGGATCCTCATCTCCACCTTTGGGACTGGGACCGCCGAGTGTAGTGGGTCAACTTGGGATGCCCGAGCCTGCTCCGCGGCCTAAGGGACCAAAGCTCAAATTTACACCGGAGGAAGATGCATTACTGGTGGAACTGAAGGAAGAAAAGAACTTGACTTGGAAACAAATCGCGGACTTCTTCCCTGGCCGTACGAGCGGCACGTTGCAAGTTCGTTACTGTACGAAGTTGAAAGCGAAGGATGTAATTTGGACTGATGACATGGTTCGTGCTTGAAATTTTTGACACTGTACTCTTCGGTGCTCACATACCTCTTACTGTGTTATTATGATCTCGACACTGATTGGTAATACAGCTACACCGGCTTAATCGCGCTATGGACGAGTATGAGAACGATCGATGGCGGATTGTTGCAGGAAAGGTTGGAAATGGATTCACACCAGCAGCATGTCGAGAGAGGGTCACAAACTTCAGTGGATGATGATGAGATGTTATATTTATTCTGTATATTCTTGTTCCGCTGTTTGGGAAATTCGACTTATACCTGTATGTAGATAAAGGGCTGTATGTTGGTCATGGTTAGGAGCCCTGGAGTATCATGGTAATGACGATTTTGATTTAGGTGTCTGATCAAAGGATTATGAATGTTTCTATGAATATCATGTCGGAAATACACGCACGAAATTGTATTTTGCCGTTTTCTTCTTCTCTTTTCCCCGCATTTGTTTTGGAAGAGCATGCCATGTACTTCGACGCACAGCCCTAAGCCCTAGCACTTCCTGAAGCAGCACAACTTGTGCATCTTTGGTCTCTAGCACCACCCGTATCAATAACCAATCAGCATCTCCCTTATTTGCTGATAGTCCGACCAATCAAAAGCCAACGGCCCATAACGGACAAACTCACTCCAACCTCAGCAGACCTGGAAACTCTTCCATCCTCAAATTCCAACCCTCCTCTCCCCTCCATCCCACCACCTCTTTTGGACAATGTTCCTCCAGCGTACCGCCTCCGCCATTGCGAGGCGCTCTCCCGCCCGCGCCTTCACTCTCGCCCAGCGCCCGTTCTCCTCTTCCCTCGTGCGCAGTACGTGACTCCTTCCCACCCCGAGTGGCCTGATTCGAGCTCGACCACCCAACATCCGCCAATTGCCCCTCCCCAATGCAATTGAACACTCAGAGACCTTATAGAATCAATAATGGAGAAGCAAGCTACACACGAACATAAGCTAACGCGAATTTTGCTCCAATAGAGAACGACAACAAGTGGGCTCCTAAGGACGAGCGCAAGGCCCTTTCCTTCGATGGTTAGTGAAAAGCTACCTCACCGCTACCCCGACAATGCGACAATGCTTCAACTTCAACTGTGTCTTCGAATGCGGCAGGTGTACTATTCATCCTCAACCCATTGTTTTTGTTTCCTGACGCAATTGCGCCCCGGGAGATATCGGGAACATGGATTGTGGACCCCTCCGCGTTCGATGCCACACAGCACGAAGCTAAAGCTAGCTCGCCTTACAACAAGAAATACAAAGCAAAGTAGACTGAACTGAACTAACTTTGTCCTTTTTGAGTACAGAGATCAAGAGCGAGGATGACCTGATCCCCCCCGGTGCCCAGCCCGGTACCGTCCCTACCGACTACGTCCAGGCCACCGGTCTCGAGCGTCTGGAGCTTATCGGAAAGATGCAGGGCATCGACATTTTCGATATGCGTCCTCTTGATGCCTCCCGCAAGGGTATGTGAATATGATCTCGATCTTGATTTGTTATTGTTATCGTTTCTGTGACCGGATATCCGCGTCATCAAGCTAGGATGAGATCAAGTCACTAATTCAATTGCTACCAATAGGAACACTCGAAGACCCCATCATCGTCAACGGTGCCGGTGATGAGCAGTATGCCGGTTGCACCGGTTTCCCCGCAGATTCCCACCAGGTTAACTGGTTGACTGTACGACCGAGCCCCCCTTCAAAAAAACATGTGATGATTCCGGAAGTATTAACCGATCCTTTTACGTTAGGTCTCTCGTGAGCGTCCTCTTGAGCGCTGCAACGAGTGCGGCAACACTGTAAAGCTGAACTACGTCGGTCCTGAGGAGGACCCCCACTCCCGTATGTGTCATTCTGCAGTTCACCGGCAATTGCTGGTCCCGAACCACATGATTGTTGCTTCTGGTATTCCATGTACTAATATCTCTCTCTGCTTTAGACGACCACGACCACGGTCACCACCACCCTCCCCACGAGGAGCCTAAGACATTCGCCGACTACGTCAAGCCCGAGTACTGGTACCGGTAAATTCGTGGCACTGCAAAAACCCCTCCGATACAGTTGTGAACGGTTATTTGTAGCATGCTAGTCTGTTGTGTTCGTGTCTCTGTATCTGTTCTGTCTTTGTGGCTTGCGCTTTCCATCTCTTTTGTAGAATAGTTCTCTAGTGGATGAAAATAGAGGATCCCCGGGGATGTATTTTGACTAATCTCTTGAATTTCTTATTTTCTTCTATCTTGTATACAACCAGAGATTATGTATATTGCTGTGATAGTAAAACCATGTTGAGATGGGATACCAGTCATATATGTATTCCTTTCATACATCGTAAGATGTGTTAGTGATTATGAACAGGGGGGATAATGCTGAAACTAATTTCCAAAAAAAGTAAAATTTTACAATAACTTTGGAGTGAACGAATTGAGTCAATACGCCGTCATTCACTGATGTAGAGACCGAGAACGAATTCAACGGCCAAGAAACCGCAGCTCCAGGAATCGGAGAGGCGGGTAAACGACCAGAGCCCAGGTAAAACCGACATAATTACCCATCTAAATCAAACGAAAATTTAGATTATGTCCAAGTGGAGTAGATAGAGAGAAAAACTCACATCAGCGCCATAAGCACCGACCAATTTTGCAAGTGGTCCAATATACCAAACCTGAGCCATACACAAGATCGCACCAACCCACCCAACAGCAAAGGCCGTAAAAGCCGCAAAACCAATAGGCAACTTCTTCGGATCCCTCCACGCAGCCCAGTTATACCCGCTTCGAAAGCGGAAGATAAGGAACTCTTCAATAAGAATAGCAAACCAGATAGCAACCCAGTATCCCATCAATGCAAGGAAATTGGTAAAGATCTCGGAAAGATGACTGCGGCCTACCAACGCGCAAATAGTATATATGATCACACCGACAGTATTCCAAATCACGCGGGGGATCTGTTCAGCATAGCGGCCGAGGATCTGGAAGTCCACACCGGAGGAATAGGTTGGTGCGACTGTGTTGGCGATAAGGCCGAGGGCAACGATGACGGAGCAGAATTTGCCGAAGCCGTGCAGGGGACCGAAGCCCTCGACTATTAGGGCACCTTGGCCCTTTGCGTAGGCGGTTGCGTACTCTGGGTGTGAGAGGATACCGGAGCCTAGGCCGATGCCGGAGATGAGGGCGAAAGAGAAAGAGAGTACGAGACCTGTTAGAGTGAGGGTGAAGATTGTGAGGCGGGAGGTGTGTTCGGGGTAGTAGACAAAGAAGTCTGCTGCCAGAGGCGCGTAGGTGATTCCTGCGCTTACACAGATAGAGAAGAATGATAGCCTTTGGTGTGTTAGAATTTGTTGTAGATTTGCTTGGTTTTTTAGATAGCTTACCTGTTACCGGCTACCGTTCTAGCGTCACCTGTAGATACCGTGGACAAATCAAACTTCACTGAGGACACACCGAAGAGGATACAGAATACAATGAGCTGTGGGAGGAATGCGAATCTGTTGTCTTGTTAGCGGATATATTGGCTCTTTCCAGAGAGTTATAGACTAACCGTTCATAGTAGTGGAAGCCTTTGATACCAAATGTTGCCACTACCCATGAGATAATTGCGATGATGACGATACCAACAGCAACAGACATGCCTCCCGGCGAAACAGCAGAGAGAATCTGTCCTCCGACAACACAATCGATCAAACAGTACCCAATCATTTGAATGAGATTCAGCAAGACAATAATCTTACTGGGCCACCAGCCCATTGAGTATCGACCAAACGCCTAGCTGCACTGTTAGCTTCATCACAAACAACACGAAGATAAGAGAAGTCCATACCATAGTCCGGATGCCCGAGATAGGACCCCATGTCGCCATCCACGAAGCGACTAAAGAGCCCGTAAAGACGCCAAACACAGCACATAGAGCCGAGTCCTTAAAGCTAAGACCATACACTGCCGGTCCTAGCATTCCAAGAGTAATATTGTTGGCTGCAAGATTGATGGATACCCAGAGCAGGAAAGCCTGTAGGTATGATACCCATGATAACCGCTTCATACGCTCATCTGCACCGACTCGCTCAATTCCTCGTGCTTCTAGGTTATACTCGACGAGCTGCTGCTCAAATGCTCTAAGTAGGGAGCCTACTCGTGATCCGACAGGGTTCCGTCGACCGGCGGTGGTATCCACGGGGAAAGGCGCATCGTGTACATTTTTATCGGATGAACTGCCGATATTCGAATCTAATTGCTGCTTATGTTGCTGCGATTGAATATCTTTCTCAGTGCGCACCTCTACGGTGGCGATCTCGTTATCGGGCGTCATGCTGTTTAACAGGGCATTAGTATACTTTGGTATTTGTTTCGGATAGGGGATTTGTGCGCATGAGTTCTTTCGCTGGAGTTATCCAGATCAAGTTCAACCGTATAATCTCAGAACGACTGCTCCGGACCTAAGTATAAGATAGGAGCAACCGAACACCGGTCTGCATGCAGGTGGGGTTGCCACATTGTACCTTGATCACGGGATAAAATCAGACTACTTGTCTTCATGATACCCAGGTCATTGTGAAGAGAGGAAGTAGGAATCTGTACTGGAAAATTGGAGGAGCCTCGTAGGTGGGACTCTGTTGTACCTTCCAAATGAGTCACTATGAAGCAAGCCGATAAGGATTAGTATTGTGGTGGCGACGACAAGATAGGGAAGCGCAATTACCTGGAAAGAAGTATCGATGCAGACCAAGGACAAGTAGGCCTTTTTCGACAATTCACTTCACCGAATCTGGGAAGTTCTAGTTGTAAATGTATCGGGGACAGAATGTGGGGAGAAGGAGAGTCACCATTTTTTTTTGGTCGCGGGGAAAAAACGATCGTTCCGCGGTCTCGGCGTCTTTTCCCGCTCTCCGCCGGAATTATAAGATCGGAGTTTACTGCAGATCAATACGTGACAGCGGAGTACATGCATCTACGTTAAACCCTGACCCACTTTGTATAGTTCAAATATCCTCAAGTTCCAAGGTTGATTTATTGGTATTGAATTCTGATCGGACTAGATTTGATCGCATGTTCCTGGGAATCATCGATGTAATATTCATCAAAACCAGCGGAGAAGTATCCACCCCAAGTACTGGCACTTATAACGCCCCGTTCGCATTGGAAAAAAAAGATGATGAAGTAAAGTCACGCATTGGTGGAATCGGCGCAGAAGAAGCATTCAGTAAATCAAAACGTACAAGAAGAAAGTATCAAAGAATCGAATCACAAATAAAAAGAAATCAAAAAAAGAAACCTGAATCCCCCAACTCCATCTTGCCTGTCAAGACAAAAGGCCCCCATGGCCCCTTGATAACACTTGCACCGCTATGGAATTGCAAAATTCGGGATGGCATGCCAACTTAATCAGAATGCAGAAGAAAAAAAGAAGAAAATATAGAAATTAAAGCGCAGAGTTCATGACTTCATGAGAAGGGTCGTGGCCAAAAGAGAAATAAGATCTCTCAAAGATTCTTGAAGTGCTCTTTGGCATACTGTTCACATGCCTATGGAAAGGGATTTGTCAGTGATCAAGTAAAGACTGATAGATGTAGCAGTGTAAACACACCTTAGCGGGCTTGCCAACTTTTGCCCCAATTACCTTCCACTTATTGGCTTCATAATCTTTGATAGCCTCACGAAGTTTTATAGACTATGTCGTCGATTAGTTTTGTCCCAGCAAGATCAAGATCGCATTATTTTGATCGTACGTACCTCATCTTCGGCGAACTCAGCATAATGCATGTCCTAATTTCCATTCGCGTTAGTATACAAAACCAAAAGTCATTTGCGCGCATGTCCAGGAAAATAAAGTGTGTAAACACGGAATGCGCAGTTTGGTAACGCGCGAAAATCGCATAGTCCAAGTACGCGCATAAGTTGACTTACTTTATACCAATGCTTCTTCACGCTGCCTTCAGTCCTAGTCGTAAATGTCTGTGGAGGTGTCTGATGTTAGTGATCGATGCCTTGGTTCAAGGATAAAAATATATAGGGCTGCGCGTCGCACCTTCGCAATCTCGCTCCAGCTACGGCCCGCATCTCGCATCGTCTTCAGGCGTTGTTCTTCCTCGGCTGTCCATGGCGTGTTCGTACGACCCTTTTTCTTTGGGGCGGGCTCCGCGGGGGCGGCGAGTGCGCCCGGGTCACCCTCGATCGCGGCCCCGGGATTCATCTGCGGCGCCATCATGAGGGATGAGCCCCCGCTTGGTGATTGTCCACGTTTGCGTGAAGTGGTGTGGGTTTGTTGCGGGAGAGGTGCTGTCGGAATGGGAATTCCTTCAAAGCGCGGCACCTGGTGGAAAGGGTGAATTTGTTGCTGTGCTAAGAGATGTGAGGGAGCAGTGGTTGTCGCTGACGTCTTGAGCCTCTTGGACGTTGGGGGGGAACTGTGATCAAAACAACGGAACGGTTAGTCGATAGTCACGAGGAAGCCGAAGTAAAGTAAGTGGAAGAGTTGAAAAAAAAGATAAGCCAGTTCAAAGAAATTCAGGCAAACACGACGAGATCCCATAACGCGACACATCCGAGGTCTCCTCCCGTTTGGACGGAGATCATAGACGAGGGACTTACGACATGGTGAAAAAACACACGATCGCAATCACAGGGCGAGTCATCTGTACATACAACAAAGCCGCATAGGGGGGTTAGCAGATCTGCTACAGGCGCGCCTTGGTCAACTTCTAGGAAAGTGGGCCTTGTTACACTAAAAGACGATGACACAGGCGCATCCTAGGCAGAACCAGATCGGGACAAGAAGGGGACAGGGTGGGATGATGTGGAAAGGATGCGAGGGAAGTCAAGTGCCCATCCCGTAGCAATTAAGCTCTTGTGGGGGTGGAAATGGGGGGGGGGGTTGTTGATCTTCGATATGAGGACGCGAAAGTGAAGTGGAGTCGATAGGAAGGGGGGTGGAAAGCAAGCTCACAGATCAAAGTCGCATGGTCGAAGAGTCGATTCGGGAACCTCGAATTCTTCCGAATATGGGGAGAACATGAGGCTGGAAGGTAAAAGAAGGATGTGTGTGTAAGGTTAATTCGGATGGAAGTTGGGGGTAGGGGGGGTGGGGGAGTAAAGGTAATAAGAAAGGGAAAAAGGTAGGGGAGAAGGTTACAGGAAGGAGAGAGAGAGAGAGAGAGAGAGAGAGAGAGAGAGGGAGAGAGTTAAGTTGTGAGCGGGGATGGAGTTCACCTCATATCACCGGTAATGGCCCAGAAAAGTCCACGACCACTTTAACACGCCTGGTTTTTTGGGGGCTTTTTTTTGTGTGGATTTTTAAAACAGATATTATTGTTAATTCTTTGCTCTTGATTTATTTCAATTTAATTTGATTTGATTCTTGAGGGGGAAATAGTTGGGGTCAAATAGGTAGTAAACTATTGTTTTGTATGGGAAGTTTGGTTATATATGGGGGGAATTCAACAGTACTATTAGAACCGCAAGTAACAACCAAGCATCTCTCTCTCCCTCTTTTATAAGGTGCCAGGTGGAGACAAGGAATACTAGTAAAAACCAGGTCCACGTCAAGAAAGTCTAGACCTTTTGACAGATTCAATGTTGATCTCTCATCTCATATGTCACAACTAAACGTCGATTTCTAGATCTCCCATTAGAACCTTCAAGGTTGTTCTATACAACGTTTTCTTCCCTCCTATTACATGCATGCATGCATCTATCCATACTGGCTACGTACACTGCCCTACATTAACCATCGGGTTCCCATTTTCAGCATTATTGTTATGGTTTCGAATACCCCCCATCTCCCCGAATAAATAAACATAAATAAATAAAGTAAAATACAAATAATTATATAAAAATAAAAAATAAAAAATCATTCAATCCTATCCACACACAGCTACAAACCCTGGTCAGCACTCAACGCCCTCCGGTGCATTCCACAACCCACCGTTCGTCTGTGGTCGAGGAACCGATCCCCCGGCCCTGTCACAGATGGGTCGTGCTGCCCTCCAATTCGGCCAAGGAATCTGCAGAAAGCAAGAATACTCACGTCCCGGGCAGCTCCCCCATGAGACATTTGGGCCGAAGAGACCCGCGAGTGGTCTATTCCAGAATCCGGTGACCCGGCGAGCTCTCACACCCGTACGAGGATGACATACTTCCTTGACCATAGATGAAGTATACAGAATATACAGCAATTATGCAAAACCAAAAGAAAAAGAAATAAATAAATAAAACAAATGATTCATATCCAAAAAGCCGCAGCCATGTCCCAGATTCATCCTGCTCCGTTTATCCCGATCCTGGGCGGGCCAATTCAAGCCACAGGAGGGTTTGAGGATGCAGCCACCATTAACCCCTCTTTTGTTGACACATTCACTCCCAGGATGCTTATATGAGTAGCATTAATGGTCTTTGGCCCCGCTGGTGCGTCTGTTCTGATTTTGATTTTCAATTTAGCCTCGTATCTTTTGATTGTTTTTATTTTATTTTTTGTTGTACCTATTGGAGCCCTAGAAGGGGAAGCTTTGAAGCAAATCTACCTGAACCAGCTTACTCAAGCCAGACAAGTCTCAGTACATATATAGCACGCGTAGTCTGGTACACAATGCCTGAAAATACTAGAAAATCTCTTCAATATTGGGAAGAAACAAAACAAAGTGGCTGATCGACTGCGAAGCAATTTCCCCCCAGTGCCAATAAGGCAATCCATCCCCGGAGCTCACGCTGCAGCCGTGCGGGTTAACCAGGATCGTGCATCTGCTCGAAACAATGTGGCTTACCCTTCCCTACCTACCTTGCCCACCTGCAGAATTATGTTATCCACGGATTCTATAATGACCAGGTATAAGTAGAAACGAGCAAGTTATCTTTATCAATCAATTGTGATATCGCCGGGTTGGGCTGGTCGTTGCGGTGGAAACATGGGCTGACCGGGGCTACTAATCAGAGCTGGTGGATATGTCATGGTCGCCTAGGACCATCAAGGGTATTTGATTGGTCGATTGCATTGATGACGACTTGGTCAATGTGTCACATGCGACATGTTGACCCTCGTGGATGTTATTGCTTTATTGTTGGAAATATTCAACTATTGACGTTTCATAGATCTATAGACATGGATTTCGCCATAACCACTTCAAATGGGGGATCAGGGACAGCAGCCCTAAATATTCTGTTAAGGTCATATTGTATTCTATTTTGAAATGAGAGAGAAAATGAGAGAGAAAGAGAAAAAGAAATACTGGTCTATTAACAAACATATAGTAAACCAACGGAGCTAAACATTCCTGCTCATATCTCAAATTACCCAAAATGGAGCTACATACTCTCGTTAAAAATATTCATAATTTCCAATAAAATCTAAGTCATAACCTTCAAACGTCCAAAGAAAACCAGGCGACCAGAAAAATACCAATAAATCAGATATTAAGATGATTAATCTGCAACCCCGCTACTCTATATGAGCAGACCCGGAGGCTCCACAAAAACCTTGAAGTACTAGTAGCCTTCCAAGCTCTCGTTCTCACATCATGTATAAGCATAACAAAAAGGTCTACCCGTCGTACTCATGATATCTTTCATAACAATCGATCGATTCTTATCAACATATCCAACATTAACCATCGTCTCGAGCGTCACGTTAGGAGAAGCAGGCCGATTAAGATACGTCTCCGTCCCCGCAACCGCAAACTGTCGATGAGCCACATCCAAACTCTGCCAAATCCACCACACCCGATCGATCATTCCATGGTGATGCCAGAATGCAGGATCCCCAGCTCCCGTCTGCGTCATTACCTGGATCTCCACCTATAGCATAATGGCCACCACTGTGAAGACCGATCGAGCCGTTTCGAAGTGCCCGATATCTTGACTTTGAGTGATTAGGTGAAGTATTGATGTGTAATTTGCGAATCTTAAGACTCAAGTTAGACTTTAAATTTAAATTGACCTCTAGCTATTGCGTTCATTTGGAATTGGAATTGTTTTGCTCTTATGAAGTTGATTTAGATGGATGTACTTGCCTTCTTAAAACTGAGGTAGTTAGATCTCGCTTCATACATCGTGGGTTGTGGTCAAGTGGAAAGACCCGGAAGACTATGTCATCGCCTGGTATTGAGAGGTATGATGGTCCCATGCTGACTGTGTAGTTTTGAAGGGTCCACCAGTGACACAGCCGCCTCCGGTGCCTGGTGGAAGGAAAACAGGCGAATAGTTTCCAACTGGAACCCTGATACCTTTTTGTTTGGGGATGTATTCTCCATTTCCAGATAGTGATGTATCACTCCCATTGAAAACGGGTGAAATTTCTATAGAATCGGCATCTGCACCCCAATCCCAGTCAGTATCTAAAGAGTGTTAGCATTATACTGATAAGGACCATATATTCTTCTGGTTGACGTCTGGGAAGACTAACGGATAATCTCCGCTATATTTGCATTCATCCTGCAATGCCAACTCAAACTCATGGATAAAGTATCGGTGCCAGGCTACAAATATGCCCTATCATATGTCAGGAACATAGCGCTAGGAATCAATGGCATGATGCACAAGAGAACTTGTAATTGAAACACTGATATTAATTCAAAGACAAAGAGCAAAGAAACAGAACATACCGAACGGTGGATAATGTTAGTTTGATTAATGTGAGTAGCCACGAAATCATCATACCGAGGCCTTGCTCCTTTTGCCAACTCGTTTGGAGTTCGCGACGGCAGAGACTGTAGACAAAGCACAGAATCAATGTATGCCTTCTTTTCCTCTACAGAGAAAGCTCTCCAATTTCGCCGTATTCTTAATTCCTCAAGCGTGCATCCTGTATGCTGGGCAGCAATATTATTCTGGGTAGCTTTGAGGGAAAACTCAGCAAGAGATTCGAGTTGATTAAACTCAGATATCCAGGCCAACCATTGAGCGTCTAGTACGTCACTATGTAAACTGGTTAAAAAAGGTAAAGCTTTCACTAGTAATAACAAGATACTAGTACTAAATGTAAATATAAGCATTGCGAGAAGAGCCTCTATCTAGGTACTTGAAAAATAGAGACAGAAAAGACTTGAAAAGAACATCATCGAAAATCAACTTCCTTAACTTATTTGAATCTAGATTAGAACATGACAAATCGCTGAATGATCCTTCTTAAGTCGGATATTTGGCCCGATACTGCAGTATATGTAGTCATCAATGCCAAATACCTGCCGTGTACCACGATGTGATCGTCTCTCGTTGGGCCGGGGGTTTTATGAGAAGTATCCACGTGAGGCTAACTATGGTCTCCTACAACGTGTTTAGCCTTGTCTTTTATGGACATTAAATAATAGACTGAAGGTCATAATTTATCACGTATAAATTTTAGCCACTGAAAATACCCTTTGCACAAGGGCATTAAATGCATGAAAGGTTCAAGAAACTATGGGAATATCCCTCTATCATGCATACAAACAGCGGACGAAAACTTGACCGTCTCTATGTACGACGCTAATAAAATTATTATCTCAGACTTCTATTTCATACCTCAATAGAGACACATTCCGTGAAAATCTCACCGGAAATTTTGCATACCCCATGAAGTAGAAGGCTACTAATCGATTGACTGTTGTAAGCCGTAAACTTCGGGAACCCCCCGCCATCATCTTCTAACTGAGATACACCGTATATCTCACGACCCATATTTCGTTGGTGATTGACCATATTCGCAACCCCCAAAGTTTGATATATCGGGAATGCGCCTTCTTCTGTCGGTTGAAGATTATGGAGAGCTTCCAACCACTTTTGTATTTCCAGCCCCAGACTCAAGTCCTGACAACGTAGCAGGGCAGCCAGTAGCAGACCTGAGAACCCGATTGTGTAGCTATTTTTTGAAACGGAAGTCTGCATATTGGTTCCTTTTGCAATTTGGAGCAATAGTCTGGTCCAGCTTTGTTCTTCGCTGAGGTTGTGGTCCCGATGGAAGCTTCGATTTCGAAGACGACTTATGGCTCCAGTACACTGCATGGTACGTGCCAGCACATAGTAGGCAAAGTTGAGAGCTGCGTCGTGTGACTGAAAAGATATGGTATTATTCCACTCATTCCCATGGAAAGCTTGAGTCTGCACCTGCAGTCCCGAGGGTTGTTCATTTATCGGAAGGTATAAAAGCCACAAATCTAGCTTTTCAGATTGCTCGTTTAATTTATAGAGCGTAGCTTCGTCATCGTCGGTATTCGGACTACAGACCCAATATTTGAGTATGTGGTTGCAATTGAGACGATGCGATTCGCACATGATGTTCAAGACATTGACTCGTCGTTCCTCCGTAGTTTCAAAACTCCCATCAATACTTCCTGGCAAAAGCACAGGAGGCATGTTGCAGTGAATCTCCAATGGACTGAAGTAGACACGAGCCCACCAGACCACAAATCTGATTTGCATCCATGCGGTAAGAGTTGCATGAAGCTCAGGATCCTCAGGGCTATCCTGTACTTCCGAGAGGAACTTGAGAAGACCCTGCACATGGCAATTGAACCCTTGAAAGTTACCCATGGAGGATTCAATATAGGCAAAAAGAACGGAGACCGTGAATATAGTGCGAAAATTCGAGCGATTTTCTATTTGTTTCAGAGATGCCAAACTTTTGATCGCCTGTGAATAATATAGTTGGCTTCTTGTTTGGTGAACGAGATCAGGGCTATAAACTCCCATATGTTTCATGGAGGAGTCTCTGCGCTCTGCAAAAAGACGGCTCATGTTGCATGAAGATAATGCAAGCATTGCATTTGTCAACATCGGAGAAGTGCGATTAAGGAGCGTAGCGGATTTGAATACCGGATGTAATGCCGGTAGGCAATTATCTTCCCAGTAGGTGGAATAGAATACATCTCGCTCGGTGTGTTGAAGAGATCTTATGATATCAAGACTTGGTGATATAGCCCTGTTTGGGGGTGTATGGACGATATCCCGCCTTGTGGAATCATACTCCGTCTGAAGATTTGATGTCTCTTTTGATGATGTCGTGTCTGAGTCTGGCCCAGTAACCATTCGAAATTTAAAGTCTGATTTAATGTTTTCGCATACTTTGCCTAACCTAACGCAGGTCCCACAAGGCTTCTTTTCATCACACTTGTTAATTGTTAGCGTTCGAAATATCACAAGCTCTATTTACGGGTAAACGAACTTTGGTTCTTCTTTCACGACAAAATTTGCAGCCACTTCGAGATCGGACGATATCTGTCTTTTTCGGTCTCGGACGAACCGGTTTGTACATCCTGCTTGTACATGGGGCTGGGTGATCTCACTCTGCAGTGTTACCTTAGAGAGTTGCGGGGACGGTAATTCGAGATCCAATTCATGCCGCCGGAAGAAGCGTTATCGGGTCAGCTGATCGCTTCCATTATAACACATCTTTTAGAATTTACTCAACATGAACTAAATAATTTCGATCGGTAATTTCTATTTTGAGATTTTTTTCTTCTTCAAGTCTGATTGGAGAATTGACATAAATATATGCGGAAACCAGAGACAGATCATGAGTCTATCTATGTCTCAAGCGCTAGTCGTAGTATTATCTTGATAGCAAATTTACCTAGGTAGGAACGCCAGGCCATGGGTTTTATTTCAATTTCAAATCAGATTGATTGTATAGGATACTCCTTCTCATGATTGGAAATATTGACCTGCATTGAAGGTATCGAATCCTTGTCGTACAAGTAAGTGTTTATACAAATCCTTCATCGCCCACTATTTAGCCTCTTTCTTTTTCAAATCATGCAGCTGTCCTCGACTCTTCACCAATTCTGAAATAGCATGGCCTGTTTCACCTCCTAATTTTTCAAATCCTTGAGCCACTCCTTCACGATCACCCTGGCGCATCTCCTGACTCATCTTAAACTTCCCCTGGATTTTCTTAACCTCAATCTTGATACCCACAATATTCCGCTTTAAAAGCTCGACGTAGCGCTCTGGAGCCTCGTCAACAGTCCACGCCTCAGGTTTATCCCCGCCAGTATAGCCCATAACGGACTTTTCAGTATGAGCAGAAAGATCGTGGATCTGCTGCGCTAGGAACGATTCCGTCTCAGCTGTCTTTGAGTCATAGTAAAGCGAAAGCTTGCCATATACCTGGACCGCAGCATAGTTCCAGGTAGGGACAACCTTGCCGGTGTCGGGCTTGGTTTCAATGTAGAACTTGGGCGTCACGTAGTGATCGTGTTGTCCATTGAAAAGAACCAAGACATCCTCGTCCAATTCCAGGACATTGGGTGGTTTTTCATCCACGGCTTCGATCATTGCCTTTACTTGTGGGTTTTGTTTGGCGATATGCGCACGAATATGGGCATTTTCACCACCGGACTCTTCTGGTAGGTCGAGAACCCATGGTACATGGGTGCATTGTAAGAAGTCTTGTTCAGAGGACTTCAGGCCTGTGATAAGAATGCCAAGAGGGTTCTCTCTGATGAATTGGAGGAGAACCTCGGTGTCTTGCTCAGCATGGACACTTGGAAGGAACATTTTGACGGATTACCTCAATATGAATCAAAGGCGAGGACTAGCATGAGGTTCAAAAATGACATTCATCAATTGACTTGGCAGTGACACATCGCTGCTTAAATATTGTTGTGCCGAGATTTGCTGGACTGATAGGTGGGTTTGCCGTATACGGCAGGTCTACGCGGGGCTGCCAACGCGTTTTGTCAACTTGATTGTCGGCCAAGGGACTGTGACTCAGGATTAAAAGGAAAACTTCTCAATTCCCTGAGTGAGATATGTATGTATTCTTTCAAAGATGGTAATGTTTCCGCCATCTTAGCCAGGATATGATTTATATTAAGGATCAGATTTTAAGGCACACCTAGAGCCCTATCTGAGGGCGCTAACCATTTATGCTTAGCATCGTTCTCGCACACCTGATTGGGAATAGTGCAATTCCCCTTTATGCCTAAGGTATCAATTCCTAACAAATGATCAGGAGTGTATTTGCAAATAATACTGAGCGAACTCTGTGATGCAAATAATATTATTATGAATTATAGGTTGAAGCAAGGATATGTAGCAAGCCATTAGACTCGGAGATTCTTCTCTGTTGGGATAAAACCATCATCGGTAATTGAGATAAAACAACAGTGAAAAGTCAAGACACATTGAGCCAGGCCAGCCAATCGATGCTGTCATTTTCGTCAACTCTAATTCCTCTCATTAATGTGTCAAAAAACTGGAGCTCGGCATCCTGCCCTGTTTCCATATGCTCCCCAGCAGTTAACGGGAATTCTTGGTTTTGTTGAGGAATAGAATCAGGATTGGTGTGATTGGCTTGCCCCATCTGGAATGAAGGGTTATTAGTAGAGATATGGCCATGGGACAGGGAAGAAGGCTGGGATTGCGGCGGCGGGTTTGTTTTTGCTTGCAATTTGTCTTTTGTCTGGTGCCTGCCTATCCCGCCTCCTGCCTCACTATAGATGCCCTGTCGACCAGAGGAAGAAAGGCCATATCCATATTGTTTTTGAGTTCCATATTTGGCGACTTCAAATTGTGACTCCATATCACCTGTAACAACCTGCTGAATTTGGTGAGGGTTTTTGAAGAAAATACCCCGACGAGTGACATTGATAACACCAAAATGGGGAATTGACATTTGGACGGCGTCGCTGTCGTTTTTGGGAGATGAGTTCTTGTTAATTTCCGAGGACCATGGAGGCCCTTTTGCAGCTTCAGCCTCGATAGTCATCAAACGTCGTAAGATGTTCGAAATCTGAGTGCTCATTGTCTCCGTCTCCAGTCGGCCGACTTCGTCCAGGATATCTAGCATGTTTTCTATAAGTGCGCGGTCGCTAGGCCTCTGGTGTGTGAATGGGTTACTCATTGGCTCAGAAGTGCCTTGGGGCCACTCCAGACTATTCACTATAGAGGGTTTTTGCTGGTGGCCATCGGTGTGTACCAATAAGAGAGTCATAGCTGCCATTAAACCGAAGAAGTCGACGGTGCGACAGCTGAAGGCAATTCGGTTGAAACTATGAAACATGACGAAACGCGAGAGTATATCGCGGGCCGAATTAACACAAATAATCTGTGAATACCCGCATCTATGTCCAGCAGCCGCAGAACCGAGCATATATGGCAAATGAAGTTGAATGAGTAGGTTATAATGAAAAAGGTGATGTAAGAGTCGGCGCATATCCCAGAAGAGTGCTTCCGGTTTATCAGCAACAGTGGCTAGGTTTGGGACGAGCCACCACTTGTCTGGAAGATATCTGGAAGCTGCTTGCAATTCTTCGTCTAGATATTGTGCCAGAGCAGGATCATGAGACGCTGGAAGTGATTGGTTGCGTTGTAGAATTTTAGAGGTCACCACAGAGTGTATACGATCAAGACGTCCCATAGGTGTATCGTTTGAAAGAGCTGCCTGGGAAGTCATGCTATGATCATTTGTTGCTTCTGGAATGCCTAGCGTTAAACAGAGGTATCGCTCAAGAGCGGTGATTCGATGCCAAATGAAGTCTGGATAAGATTTTGTCTGCTGATCAACGATTTTGCACTGTGCTCTTCCTGGCTGGTGGAAGCCCATCAACTCCGCAATAGTCATGGCTCTTCGAACGGTAACCAAGCCTTTTCGTATATTCCCACCATTCGTATGAAACCAGCTCTCCACCAGCATACATTCTATTCCTTCAACACAGTAAACGAGGTCATCATTTGTTGTCACGATATTGGTGGCTATTGCTGATAATCTTCTCATCATCTCTCGAGGAGGCTCAGATAGTCTGCCAACGTTTTTGGTAAAGTCAGGATGAAGATGCTGCAAGGCCGTTGCGACATGAAGCATGTGTCTTGCGATTATAACAGGATGCGCATTGAGATTTGGCGTCGCAAACATGCTTTCAAGAGACATTGTCTTGTCAAGATCGTTGTAGGGCACGATTTGCATTTGATAAAATAAGGAAGATGTGTTGCCACATGCTTTGACGATTATCTGTATTTCTTCCGGTGATGGTAATGAGGCATGTAAGGTCCGAGACAGCTTCTCATGCTTGTCGGGTCTAAAAGGGGCATTTTGAACGACTCTGGAGCTTGAAGACTCAGTATTTCCACTTAGAATTTCAAAGCCAGCTGTTTCGGGCTTCTACAAGATTATTTAGCGTCTTCTCCAAGTGAAATTTATTCATATTAGAAACATACCTCTAAAGACTCGGACGAAGTCGCCTTCGGTGAAGTGCCAGAGTTGAGCAACGGAGAAGTGGGCGTGTCATGTTTGTCTTCTTCAACCCCAGAACTCACTTCTATACTGTCTCTGTTGAGGAGCTTTTCGACCAAATTCTCCACTCGTATCAGACGGTCGCTCACTTGGAGGCTTCGGTCCAAGGACGAAGTGATCTCTTCTGGATACTCTTGACTGACACATTTAATACCACGTCGATGACAGCGAACACATATAATGTCTGTCGATCGCGAGAAAATACACTTCATCTTCCGCTGTCTGCATTCCCAACAGCTTCGAGTTCCTTTCCGTACTTTTCGTCGTTTTGATGCGGACATCTCATCTGATTCACGACCATCGGCAGAAGAGCGCGGAACCAATGTGGACTGAGAGGTAGACATTCTGCCTTCTAGTCTTACTGATGGGAGATGGAGCTGCAAAAACAATAGATATATTCAAGAGAAGAATATTAGCATTCGTCCGAAATAATACTTGAATCAATATTCAATAGTAAGAACACGGAGTGGCAAAAGGTCGTTCGACCGGAAGCTCGGTGGACGGATGTGCATCAGCCTTGGCCCCCACAATATTGCCGGTGCAAGGCTGGGAAGTTAATTCCGCTAGAGCTCTTGATTGGACCATTTTTGTCGACTACATAGTATTCAAGATCGGTCTTTAGTGTTTCATTTCGACCATAATCTCGGAGGACGAATGATACTTTCAATGTTATTTTTCTTGACAATGCAAATACTATATAAAGGTGCCCAGAAATGTACCTGGCAACACTGGAGAAATATCAAGAGTCCTTTTCTACTCATCCATTCAAGTTCTACTAGTACTACTACTAGTAGTACCTACCGGCTTCAAGTTATCTTTGCATACCTTTTTTTTACCGTGATCCCAACTGGAGATCAGTACAGCCATGGCCACTCAATTCAATACTCCTCCCAAAAGTCTAGCTAAGCTGCGGCCTTTTAATTTTCGTGTGCCCGAAAAGGAGTTAGTTGAATTTCAAGATCTTCTAAAGCTATCGAAGATTGGTACTCCAACCTGGTGGAATCAACAAAATGATCCCCAACTCGGAGTATCTCGCGAGTGGTTGACCAAGGCGAAAGAAACATGGCTCACAGCATTCGATTGGCGCAAGCATGAGGAATCTATTAACAGATTTCCAAATTTCAAGATCGCCATCCAAGATCCAGAGATAGGCGAGATCGATATTCATTTCGCTGCACTTTTTTCAGCCAAAGATGATGCTATTCCTATCATTTTCATGCATGGGTTTCCTTCCGCCTTCACGGACTTTTTGCCAATGATGGATGTTCTGGCCAACAAGTACACACCTGAAACTTTGCCATATCATGTCATTGTGCCATCTTTGCCCGACTATGGACTTTCCGGTACTCGTAGTCAAGACATAGAGATGACCTTGGAACGATCCGCACGCATCATGAACCAGCTTATGGTTGATCTTGGGTTTGAAGATGGTTATGTTGCTCAGGGAGGTGACCTTGGGAGCCTGATTGCTCGTATTATGTCTGCTCAGTACGAAGAGTGCAGGGCCTTTCACCGTACGTATAGATCCAACAATGCTGCTATTGAACTTGATACAGCAGCTAACTCTTATCAGTCAATATGCTCATTCTAGACCCAGGAGAGACAACTCCCTCTTACGATGTTCTCAGCCCAGAAGAAATACAGATTCTCAAGCGATCAGAAACGTGGCAGGCGACAGGCTTGGCATATGCTCTAGAACATGGTACTCGGCCCTCTACTGCTGGACTGGCTATATCGTCTAGCCCGCTTGCATTGCTAGCTTGGTATGCGCCCTTCAATCTCCGCCGTAAGCCTTTCTAACAACGATGTAGGATTGGCGAGAAACTGATAGAATGGACTGATCCACGACAACCTCTATCTCTAGATCATATCCTCGGACTTGTCAGCTTCTATTGGTTTACTGATACGTTTGCTCGGAGTTTGTATCACGCAACGGCTTATCAGCGTTTTCTTGCAGATGCTCCTCCTTCAATCTCCAAGGAGAAGCCTCTTGGATACTCGCTTTTCAAATATGACCTTGTTATACTCCCTCAAGCTTGGGCTCGGGAGATTTATCCTAATCTGACTTTCTTCAATAGTCATGCCAACGTGAGTCATGGCTAGTCTATACGTTTCACGAAAATTGCTAATTTGGGCATTTAGGGTGGTCATTTTGCCAGCTTAGAGCAAACGGAAGAACTACTAGAGGATGTTGAGATTTTTGTCAAGAAAGTTAGCGATCTGTTCAAGAGACAGTAGGCTATTGGTTTCTTGACTGTGCCTATGCATTGGTTTAGTATTTCGGTATGTCAGTGCTGTCGCGATGACCATTTGATCAGATGAAGTGAAGTTTAGCTCGCTATGGTTCATTCTCGTTAGTTATGGTACATGTTTTCAATCCATTTAATTCTTTATAGCTTACTCTCGTCATTATTCTTTGAAACGGATCTTAAAACATTATTTTGATGCTTATTACATTTAAATGCCTTTTGTATACTTCCCCGATATGATGTCATGCGTCACGTGAGGACACGCGGCATGAGCTCCATTACTGATAGCGGAAGCTCCCTTCCCCATACAATCACCATCCCCAGCGCTTCAAGGGTTGGGAAGCACGAACTTGTGAACAGCCCTTCATAGCTCAACGTGACTCCCCCGATATCGCAGTCTTGAATCGCAGCATTCATTTCAATCTCATTTGTTCAGACCGAACCTTTGTTTCCACCTCGCCTCCTCCTCTCCCCGCAATACAGTCATCCCTACCACGATGAGTTGGAACATCTTCCGCTATATTGCCGACACGTCTCATCTGGCCTCAATATGCATTCTTATATGGGCCATACACAGAAATAAAAGTGCTGAGGGTAAGCGATACGATCTTCCTGTTTTGTTTGACTTGAATCAGTTGTGCTAACCAGAAGGTCGCAGGCATTTCGCTCTTAACACAGATGCTTTATGGGCTTGTGTTCGTGGCTCGCTATTTGGATTTATTCTCGAGCTACTCATGGAGCTTTGGCATTGAGGGCTCAGTTTACAACCTGAGCTTCAAGCTATTTTACCTGGCATCCTCCCTCTATCTCGTATTCATCATGATGAAGGTGTTTCCTCGAACTCAAGAAAAAGAACGTGCATGGAAGCTTGGAATCTACTCGATCGTTGGATCATTGGTGCTGGCGCCTGTTATGATTCTTATTTTCGAGCGGAAGAAACACCCCGGGAACTGGTTCCTGGAGGTAAGCCATCCCCATTTCCATCCCCGCAGTTCCCCAGCCCCCCCTCTGTCTTCCCGCGGAGAGCTAATCAATCAAAACGGATAGATATTCTGGGTATTCTCTATTGCTCTCGAATCAGTCTGCGTGCTGCCACAGCTGCTACTTCTACGTCAAACCACCGTTCCTACCGTGATCAATTCATACTATCTTGCCGCCTTGGGGTCTTACCGAGCATTCTACATTCTAAACTGGCTTGTTCGTGGCTTCGGTAGCGAGCACCATTGGGACCCTATAGCATTCATTTTCGCCGTCGTTCAAACCGCGTTCTATATTGATTTTGCTTGGGTGTACTACTCACGACAGAGAGTGAAACTGCGCAATGGTGGGATTGTCGATTCGGACGACCTCCGCAAAAGCTGGTTGATGAAACGTGTGTTCAATATGCGAGGTGTGCGCGGCTCTAACGATGAAGAGCAGGGTCTCAATGAAGACGGAGAAGGCGATGACAACCGACCGAACAGCAATCGTTGGGGTGCCCGTGGAGTCTCCATCGCTGCAGATGACACGTTGGATCATCATCATGGACACGAGGAAGATGAGGACAACTTTGAGGGTGTTCTTGGAGATGAAGATTCCGATGCGGAAGATATATCTAATCAGCGTCATCATTAAGATACAGTGTCTACTGTGGATAGTATCTTCTTGGTATGACATGGCATTGTGACAGACACATCTCGGCACATGATTTCTTTTTTTTTTTGTTCGGAATATCTATGAAACGGCAAACTGTATTCCCGAGACTGCATTGTATTTGTTTTTATCCGGTGCAAGAGTATCGGATGTTATTGTGAGCGTGCATTTATTAGCCATTTTTAGCCAATCTATCTATACCCCACTGGAATGGGGGCTTTTAACCAATCATTAACTTGAAAAAAATAGAAGATGCCCAGGGTTGAATCGACCTGCACATCGGCAATGCAATATAGCCTTGAGGGCTGACTCAAGGTGGGGTGTTTCTTTTTACTGTGGGGCAGTTTGATCTAAGGCTGGCCGACCATCTGCGTTGAATGGGGCTATAAAGAGATATTTCAAGCCGTACCAGCAGCCCATGCAACCATCATCTAGTGCAATTATTCTTACGTGGTCCGGAGTTATTCTGTTCCTGCATATGTACATATCAGGCTTGATTTGGAGACATGACCGCACCCAGAAGATATTTATGGAGCACCAAGGTGTGCCCCATGCGTGCGCTAGGTATTTGGACCCACTGTGGGTTGGTAGATGTCACGAAAAGTATGCCAGTGGTCAGCCCATTGAGTCTTCTTCAGCCCGATCATCTTTTCATGTTTCAACATCACCCCGAGTCTATATGTGGAAACCGGCCCCCAAAGAGGATCAACTAGAATATGCAGCAATGTAACCCCCATCTGAGCCACTTTTAGCGTCTCATCACATGATTTGATCTGTATTGTACACAGTGTGAAGAAACGGAGTACGGAGGGGCCATGCTACGGTCCGTGTATAGTAACTCCGATAGGGTTGAGTCCAGGAACAGGAATGACAAATTGGACACAGACCTCTGCCCCCGGGGGCTTTCAACACTTTGGGCCCTCGGATTACAGTAGGTATTAATTTATTGTATTGTCCAGAATTGTTTTCCTTTTTGCAACGTCTCCTAACCCTTGAACACTGGTATCTTGGTAATTTGAAGTTGAAACATTACAAGCGTTACTGCATCAGTTTCTGTAGAGATTTCTTACAAAAAATGACACACAAGAAGTATTTGGCGGATTAAGTCGGCGAAAATGAGGAGGGCATGAGCACAAATCGGTTTAGCCTCGGGAGTAGACCGCTCAGTAAGTCTTATAAAGAACAGCCAATCGAATGAATAGCGCTATACGTTCAAAGAGAAGAGATTTGACGGATTCGGAGCTGACAAAGCTTAAGCCTGGTGAGAGTCCCTTTTCTTTATCCATATTCCTTGGACTCTAGCTGTCGATTAACCAAATCCTATTTCTTAAGCAAGGTTCAGCTTTTTAACGAATCTTCTTTGTCAGTCAACTGAAAGAAACATCTTATACTACACCAAGTCTCTTTGTTGGCGGTAGATATAGTAGGATGCCTTCTTATAAAAGCAATAGAATCCAACCCCTCATTTAAATTTGTTGAAGCACAAAAACTTAAGATCCCAAATCATCTTTTAAACTACATTTTGTCCGTTTGAATCGTCCCCGAAATCCGTTTTCCTGCCGCTCTGCGGTATCCTATCGATAGAAATGCCCAGACATTCAGAGGCTACCAAAGAACGCAAACGCAGCAAGAAAGAAGATGGCAGTGATTCTTCTGAGGAAAACCCAAAACGTCTAAAGAAGTGGGATCCTAAGCGCTCTTATATCCCCGAATATGAAGCCGAATAAGTTGAGCAGCCGCCAAGACAAAAATGGGTGCATCATGGGGAACCTATCATGGACATAAGTAAGGTTCCACGAGGCTGGCACAGTGAGGAGTTTGACCTACACCCCAAGTAGGTTAACTTGTGACTCCCAACCTGAGGACTAATCTTGATAGTCATGGTTACTTTTCAAAGGTCCAGTTGATTAATGCCAGATTTTGGTAGTGATCTTGCGGCGCAAATAGAGAGATGCGAGGAGAGAATCCAGGAGGGGATTGTGCCTTGGCTTTTTGAGGATCAGTTACGATCTCTGAGGGCTCGGATGACAGTTTTGGAGTAAGTAGATCCCTAAGTCTGGGTCCCAATTATGATTCTTTATGTGTAATTAGCACTAACACATTTTTTCAGGAAAGTGATGGCTCGGTTTCCGGGTGTTAGCCCACATGTGGCGGAGCGACTAGAAATTCTAGAAGCCCAGGGAAAATATCTTATTGAGAGAGATGACGACTTGGAGCTAGTTTCCAATGTGAGAAATATTATATCTGCTTATAAATCATGTCAACTCGACTGGTATCCAGGTCTAGTGACGTACTGGTCGCATGGGAAACGACTATGCGAGCCAAGACCTTTTGATTTCCAGGAGTTCGCAGAGGTCAACCGGAAGCATAAAGGCTGGAGTGGATTCTGGGTATAGGGGGTACGTTCATCTTGAGATCATTATATGAACAGAGTCAGACTTGCTAATCCTGGAGGTGGCATAGTATCGGCCCCTTGAGCCAGCAAATGCCTTCATGGCACACAGAAAGTTCGGTCCGAGCAGATTTACTGGGGACAGAGTGAGCAAAGCACGTATAAGGGTAAGTAGAATGCGAAATTAGTATCATATTGTACTAACATTTGTTCATGAGCATTTAGTTACCAATTTCTATGCGAATTCCCCGAGGAATTCCACATTTTGCCGCACTCACGCAGGATATTCCAATAAGATATAGTGAAGTGCCGCGTGCAGGGCAAGCTCCGGATGTAGCCAACGCGGGCGAGATACTAGGCTAGGAGCCTAGAAGATATGCCGAAGAGCCAGTTGTCATGAGAGAAGCTTCGCCGGAGGCTCCTTATAGCCATATGACGTTTTGGCTCAACGATGACACGGGTGCAGATCGAATGCAGCTTTATAGAGCCGATATTACCACGCTTCGGAATGCCGTTCAAACCGCAGGATTACCTATACTAAACCAGCCCCCCTGATGGGTATGGCCACAGTGGTTCTTGCCGACGGCACTCGTCGATTTCATGCGATCCGAATCCTTGAAGTGAACATGATGGATAAGAATGGGAGGGAAATATGTCCCTTTTGGGACTGGGTTGATGTCATGATAGTAGAAGATCCGCCCGACGCAGTTAACCCCGTAAGACTCTGTGGGCCATGGCTGCGACACCGGTTTTTTACGGGCACATCCCGACACTCAAAAGGCCGGCTGTGGGTTCACGACAGTTGGTTTGGGTTCTACTTTGTGACAAGAGTGTGTCAGTGGGAAGATCAGGACCTTTGCCGAGTCTGGATTATGGACAGATGGATAACAATGTAAGGGGGAAGAATAGATAACAGAGCAGGAGTGCCAAAAGAAGCCAGAACCTGAGATGGCAATGGTCGACCCCGCTGGCGCTGATGGGCAGCAAACAGGAGGCCCTCCTCCAAACTCCATATGGAATTAACTTTATCCCATAGATTGGATCTATTAAATAGCAAATACTAGGTAGTAGCATTTCTGCGTTTTATTTTGAGATATAGTTCAATGTGGCAGTCGTTTTGCTCTCGCTGGGTTTCATGAAAAGAATGAGAAGGATAACGGAGCGATATCAAGGAAGAAGAACAGCCAGGACTGATGATGAGACATCCATAAATGTTGAATCAAACAAGGTCTCCTGACACTGAGGAGTGAGGGTATATATCTCTGGGTGGCTCGGATACGCTGCGAGGCATAAGACGTTCTGAAATTCTGCATCAGCAAAGAGAATAGAGAGGTTCAAGTTGCGTGAAGATATTTACTATCTGCTGTTAAGTGAGCTGTGGTTCGTATATGACGAATCGCCTAGGTAGTTTTGAAGTTTTTTTTGGATTTAAATTTGATGAACATTGAAATCTCAACATCGATCTGGATTTTCTTCTTGGATGCCGGGCATCACCTTCCAGGTTCTTGCTTCGGCCGTAGTCGATGAATCTTAGCCTGTAAACCCTCTTTATCATTTGAAAGCCGTGATACATCATCATGATTTTATCGGATGATTTAACCCTTTTTTTTTTGTTTTCATGCAACGAGGGTAACCGATCATCTCAGCCACAATACCGAATGGGTCGCGGGCGCTTAATAGCATGACCACGTAGGAGGAGTGGAGAGGAACGAGAGCCATGTGGGGTATGGATGGTGGCCCCGGCGGGACAAACGTGCCCACGGCCCCCCGAGCAGGATAAACAACATTTTTTGGCCCGCATGGCCATATGCAACGCTCCGCCTTGCGGCTACTTGCAACGGGCTGTCATTGGTGAGGTCTCAAAAGAAGATTCTTGGGAAGTTGCAAAAAACACCGAGTCTTTGGGCCAGCGCTTAACTACCGGTCATGAATTCTCCGGAAGAAAAAGCCCCTTCCTGACTACGACGCGCGGGTAGGTCCTTTCAGCCTCACGGACCCCGGCTTGCATCTTGTCCAGTCAAGAGCCGCTGCGAAAGAACTCCTCAGGGCTGTATGGCCCCATTTCTGTGTCTTCACGGTGAATTGTGGATAGGTGTGGACACCATCTTCTCATCATGTCACATTTTTCTTTTTCTTTTGTTTTTTTCCTTGGAAAAAATTCGAATTCTAGGGAAAAAATAGAAAATAAATGACACAGAAAAAAAAAAGAAAAAAAAAGAAAATCAATAATAATCTGCGTACACCCAGGACAGCTAGACTTGGTGGAGTCCCTGTCATTAAAGGATCAATTTACGAGAATCTTGTTATTGAGGATTTCATGAAGTATATACCATATACCAATCATTTACCACTGGAGTGATGAGATTGGCAGGGTTTAGATAGTTTGTGACTCCTTTTGTGATGAATCATTCACACTCGGCGTTTAATCTGATAAAACTATGGCCTCAAGCACTAATCACAACCAAAACTTCGAAGCCACTGGATAGGTAGAATCTCACGAAATGTCAACAATGTCATCAATCTCCCCGACGAAGATCCAGATCCCTGCGAACGCATGGAACACTTCGTCGAATTACTTTCCAACCGGACACTAAAAACACTAAAAACACTAAACCTCTATTAAATTCGTTGTTCTATTGATTTTATTTACTGATTTTCCCCCAGCCCCTTACACCTGTAATTCAGCAAATCAGAGTCTCTCGATTTCGGCCCTTTGCTTTAGTGAACCCACACTGCCCACTAAAAACCGGACCCTTGGATACCGGGCGTGTTTTGTTCTATTTTGGAATCCTTACACCTTCCATTCTATTTCAGCAATATTGTTTTTAGTAAATCCTGCGACGGATAAGGAGTAATAGAGAAGAAAGCCTTCCGGTGGACCTGTAATCCTTCAATCGATGCAGATTCTAAATCCTACCCCCCTTCCCCGGGGGTGTGGACGGAAGGATGGGGGCGGGAAACGCTGTATATCAAGAAGCGGGACTATGAAATTCGAAGGCGCTTAAATATAGGCCCTCGATGTGTCTACACATTTCTTCCCCGAGCGGTTCCAACGCATATCGGTCCTCATCGGCGGTACTACTCTTGATTCCTGGTGCACTCTGAGCCTATAGTTCCCGTTCACCCAAGCTAGAACGTTTGCTCATCCTGCCTTGCGAGGCATTTCACTGCGGGCCGTGATATCGATTTTATTTTTCAATGCTGTCAGTAGAGCGGATGTTGGATCTATATCTTATTCCTTCGATCCCCGCTTGTACCTGAGCAGACTCCGAGTCTCCATCTATAAAGAAAGGCTCCTTCGAGTGAGGAACTTTGGCTATTCATCCTTTCGCGATTACCCCCAAATTATCGGCGCCTTCAATCTCGATATGTGCTAGATGCCACTACTTTCTTGTTTCAGATACTAGCCGCTTTCCAACCAGCTTCTACTATCAACCGCCCTCGTCGCGAATTCCTGCACGAAGACGTGGAACCGTGTTTCAAGTTCTTTGCCACCATCAGTCCCAGTCCCAATCAAGTGTACGAGATTGGTCCACAAGCTGCTCAGCTTCCAGAAGTCATACATGGTTCTACCAGGCTACCTAGCAAAGATCATGTCTCTCCGGGACGAGATGACTTGCTCTGGGGAGGAAATGCCAGCATTCTACGAAACCATAGGTCCCGACTGGAGCGAAGTTGAAACGGTAAGCCCCATTGGCCCCCGGGGCTAGCAGCTACCCACCTTCTTCCCCATCTGCAACTTGAAACTAACGAAGCTATCTTTAGCCAGCGTTTCATGCAGCTCTCATGAGAATGAACGGCTCCTTCTGCACGGAACCGCTAGTTCCACCTGCCATTCATACTCCAACAAGCCTTCCCGATAGCTCATTCCGACCAAGTCCAGCCCTCAGTCACCGTTCCCAAGACTACAACCCCCAAGAGTACCAATATAGCATTGGGCACTCTTTACCACCACAGGGCCTGGGTATCAGTGCTCCATTCCCAAACGATTTCCCTCGAACATCAGCTCCATTATCCAATAGCTACAATGTCTATGCCCCGGATGATCTGTATTTTCCCCTGGGCACAACGCCTAGCATGTCGCCACAGGGCCCACCTCCCAAACGGATGAAACGCACATCATCCCAGTCTCAAACCCCAGCTCGGGACCCTATCCACATTCTTCCCCACCCAGATGGTCTGGAGCAGATAGAGCGTGAGCGCCAGAGCCAGCGGCCCCCTATTATTCTCCATCCCCGGCCCCGGGCACCCGGCAGGGGCCGTCGGGACCCACAAGCTGAAGAAGAAGATGCATTCGTAGAGGAATTGCGTAAACAGAACACAAGCTGGAAAGTTATTCGCGTCCAGTTTCGTGAGAAATACAACAAAGATGCTACCGAGGCACGCCTACAAATGCGCCTGAAACGTCGACGCGGAAAGCCGATGACCAATTGGGAAGAGAATGATGTGAGTACGTTAGCCTTACTCCCCGGGTATACGTCGGCAGGTCGTAAGACTATCTTGAAGGTGTATACTGACTTTTGATTTTTGAATTTAGATACAACATCTCATCACCGCGTATGATCAGTGGGAAGAGGAAAAGTACCGCTTTATTGCAGATAAGGTAAGCCCCCCAATCGATTTGTTGGCAAGACAATCATACTATATTTCTCTCGAATATCTAGCTAAACCTTGATACAGATCAAAGAGCTTGGCGGTTCAAAAGAATACACCCCTGATCAATGCAAGACTCAACTACGGCTCATAGATCTTAAACAGCGCCATCAATATAGGGGTGGTGCATCGCCTTCAGCTATGTCTGATCCTCCTCCTTCGCCTACAATATTGAAACCGACATCGATGTCTCGAAAGCGAGCACGATCAATGTCATTGGAGTCAGAGTAAGGCTTCCTCTTCTCTCTTCTCTCTTCTCTCTTCTCTCTTCACATCTTCACATCTTCACATCTTCACATCTTCACATCTTCACATCTTCACATCTTCACATCTTCACATCTTCACATCTTCACATCTTCACATCTTCACATCTTCACATCTTCTACATTTTATCTTCATTTATATGAGTACATATTTACGATACACTTATGATTCACGAAGCACGAAGCGTCATTCCTTTCATGTTTAGGTATCACCTTGATCATATTTTGCGTTGCATACATTGGGATAGCATTACATTACGATATTAGTTGCATTTCCGGCCCTATTGTTTAATTCTGTCTGACAAAAATTACACACTATCACAATAACCAATCCATGACTCCAATAAATATCCCCATATCTAAGTAAAGAAACAACTCAGCTCCTAGTACCCGTCTCGGCACAGCCTAGCCTGCGCATTCCCCAGTCCAACTTGCGTCGCCAGTCAGCTAGGCCCACTTCGCGCATGAGAGCGGGAAGTAACCAGCCGCTCAACGAATGAGAAACCCCAAATTCTGCAATGATCTATATTTACGCACCGTGTCTGGGCATGGCAAGCGAAGTCGGGCATAAACCGAATTCAAAGACGAGCGGCCCAAGTATCCAGATGTGGATATGGGTATACCTCGCAGAATACTTTCCTTGGGGCCATTGGGGCCATTGTCAATCTAGTAGTAAGCGGGGTTGTCATGTTCATGGATGACTAGCGTTGTGCGTATCGGGAATCGTGAAACGCTCGGGGATCTTCGGTTTATGGGATCTAGATATGCGATCTGCGCTATTCTACTGCAAGGCGTACCATGATCTTGCTTGGTAGTAGCATTGTTGTACGGCATTATACGGTAGTTTATTTTTTGACTTTTGCCGTGTAGCATACGCCGCCACTTTATGCAGGCAAGATTAGCACGATGTGCCTTTTCGTAATTATTTCCAAATTTGACAGTTCCGTTTCGTTGAGCTGCATTACTTGCAATATTCAAAATGGTGGGAGATTGAAGATTTTGATATCTATACCTCTAGTTGGAAAAGAAGAACATGAAACAGCATCCATTTTGAATCTATTTCCAAGTAACATTTTAAGAAATGGCTTTCTTTTATATGCATTCATTCATATAATGAGAGGGCTATATTTATTCTGCCCTTAGAACATTGTATGAGCTCTCATAAGTTTCGTCACGTTGAGGATTTTGGCTGTCTCAGCAGTATCTAGTGAATCATGATTCATCTTCGGAATCCAAATCTTCCTCTATGATCGGGAAGGTCAAAAGCGCCGCAATGCCTCCAAGTCCCTCGAGGCGTTTCCCACTCTCGTGATCAGAGCTGAGGATTCGTACCTCACCACCTTCCACATCTCGGACTCGGTCCACAAGGGTCACCCATCGCTTGCGCTCCGCGATATCCTGTGATCTGAAGAGTCGATTTGACATGATCAAAACACCGCCGCCACGACCAACTGCTCCCTGATCAACTGCTGATTCCACTTCACGAGGACCATATGTAGCTTTGTTTGTCTCCTTGCGAAGCTGATCTAAGAAGTCATCCATTAACCTTGTTTCACGTGCATATTTCGTATCAGCAAGAAGTGTCTTGACTGCAGGTGACTGAAGAACTTCGGAAAGAGAGTTCATGTATCCTGATGCTGAATGAACGACCACCATGCTGGGAAGTAGTCTCTTAAGACCTGGTGTTGTTGTAGATGCTTCGGACTGTATGTATTTATGGAATCCTGAAGCGACAAACCCAGGCGAAGCAAGGAGAACTGGCCGTACAGACTCATTGTTCGAGACCGATGTAATGCTGGTATTGAATTCCATTTGTCGGAGAAGCGTCTCGAGCGTCATACGGAAGAACTTGCCCATCCCCTTTAAATGTTAGTTTTCGAGAAATCAACACTGATCCAAGCCCGCCGGCTCGTCGCACTCACCTTATCATGATCGCCTCCGCCTTGTCGTTTCCGCGGCACAGACATCTCGACTTTCTGCTTTAATATTGTTTGGAATTGTCCAATGAAGCAAATATGTGCCAGACCCTCTTGCATGACAACAGCGACAGCCTCCGCGCGGCGTTTCCCACCCTCATCCACCGCATCTTTGAGCATCTCTATCGCGATACTATCCCACCCGACACCCTCGCCATTCGCGCCGACCTCTTTTTCCAAAGTGAAGTTCCGATTGAGCTCCAGATCAAGGGTATGGAACTGTCCGACTTTCGTATGAGGTGTCTCGTTGATGATTTGTCCCGAAACGTGAAGCGCCGAGCTTTGAGGATCGAAATCAAGGTTCTTCACGCGGATTTCAAGGTTCAGGTGTACTCGGGTGGATGTGGTGGATCCCGTATCTTGGACTGTGGTAACTCGGCGGATAGCGCTTGCGCGTAGTAAATCTCCCGGGCGGATCAAATTGTATGCGTGCCACTATATCGAGGCGCATCACTGCATCAGTATGGTGCTCGCAGGATTGGTGGTGGGACATACCATGTCTTCAGGCTCCTCCGGGAACAATGTGACCGTCCCGGAGCCATTGTGTTCAACTTTGTTTTTTATCAGACGCATGGTTGTGTCTAAAAGCTCTGTGCGGGGCTCTTGCGGTCAAAAGTCGTCCAGGAATGTCTGGTCCAAAAAAGTCACTGCCATGAATCGCGTCCTGATGCCCCGCACAGTACTGCCATGGTTTACCGCCCAGGAAATGAAGCTTCTATATAGAGCAAAACAAGACTGAGGTTTGGTAGGAAAGGCTTGTTAAATTGATAGAGTATAATCATGAAGTGTTACACCCTAGCATTAGAATCACCTCAGGAAGTAAGATTATGTGCTGACAGGTGCTTTTGAGATCAGCGATTTGTTTGTCCTACAACTTTACGTTACGTCATTGGGGAAGAAGATATACTTACGATTATAGACTCATATGAGATGAATGGTTCGAGTTCCTGAATCAGATGAGAATAATGGTTAAACGCGATAAGTCATTCTATTATGATCTTGTCGCCCTGGTTGTCTCTTGGTCAAATAGACGTGAACTTCTGTGCCCTATGTATCTCTTATCGATAACGATGAGCCCCAGTCAATCCAATCCAAATGGCATTGGAATATTTTCAATGTAGATATTACTACAGATATTACCACAAGAAGTCAGTTTTGAGCAAAGCCCACATGGCTGAACATATTTTCCCTGGACAATGTTAAGCCCTTCGTCAATCTATTCATGGCACTGTGATCTCTTTGCACAACAAGGGAAATACTTAGAGAGACTCTTTTGAACTGCGGAAAACTAAAAGCCCCACACATTATTGGCCACTCATCAGCTAGGTCTGCGCAGCTCCACTTGGAAGAACATTAGTTAGTTGAATTTCTTAAACGAGCTTTGTCACTTATGGGAACAGGCGGTACACGCGGAAATTACGGACCCGAAGTGGCCCGTGGGGTTTATCAATCAGTCCCCAAAATTATCGATTCGTATTTAGCTTCCCAGAATCCATTGCTCTCATTTTCCCCTCCCAATATCTCTGCAACTGCCCTATCAAATAAAATCAGATCCGAGGAAATCTACAACGATGACAAACATTTCTCTGCAATCCACTCATAAACTGCTTTCTGGCTATGATATTCCCGTCGTTGGGCTTGGTGTATGTTGTCCTGTCACTCAGGCCTTGCAGTTTTGAATGTTAACAAAGCATGCCTGTATGACTTTAGGTTTATCAAACGTATGGAATTATCATGGCAAGAGATTCAATATCATCATAGCTAATCCTCATCATTCATGTATCAGGCCATCCGAAGTTACCGAAAATGTCACCCTCAAAGCTCTAGAGCTGGGATACCGCCATGTAAGTGTCTCGCCAATCAATGATTATATATTTCAACTCGAATAATAACTCATGAGCTGCAGGTGGACTGTGCTAAGGTGTACGACAATGAGAAGGAGAGTGCCTCGGCTATCCGTAATTCGGGACTTGACCGATCACAGATCTTCTATACAAGCAAGATCCCCCGGACATGTATGGGCTACGAAAAGGCCAAGCAGGCGATAGAAGAAAGCCTCGCTTCCGCCAATCTCGGCTATATTGACCTGTATGTATCTCCGACTTCAATGGAGCGATAGACCTACTGACACTAGTTAGAATGCTGGTTCACACGCCTTACGGCGGCAAAGAGGGTCGACTGGGGGCCTGGCGTGCTCTGGTTGAAGCTCAGAAAGCTGGCAAGATTCGTTCCTTGGGCGTTTCAAACTATGGCATTCACCACCTGGAGGAGCTGGAAGCCTACATCCAGAGTGGAGGTGGCGGAGAGATCTCCGTGGGCCAATATGAGATTCATCCGTGGTGCCCGCGCGACGATATTGCCGGCTGGCTACAAAAGAGGAATACTATTGTTGAGGCGTACTCACCCCTTGTACAGGCGACGCGCATGAAAGAGAGCGTTTTGCAGAATCTGGCTCAGAAGCATGGCAAAACACCTGCCCAAATCTTGGTTCGGTGGAGCGTGCAGAAGGTATTCCATCACGATCATCAGTTCCGAATGTATGGCTAACTTTTTTTTGCTCTAGGCATATGTGCCTCTTCCTAAGTCTGTTACTGAATCGCGAATGAAGGAAAATGGAGATGTATTTGGTTTCGTGTTGTCAGATGCAGACATGGCTTCTCTGGAGCTGGATTCATATGCACCTGTCTGCTGGGACCCGGCACGAGAGTGCAAGCTATAGATAATATTTGAAATTGTGTGACATGCCAAATCCAAATTAATTATTTGAAGAGTTGTGGAGGAAAGTGATGATATATAGACCTCCAGTATTTTAGATTGACGTAATGCTTGACCACCTAATCGGGCAATTTGTTGATTTTCGGCACAACGTATCGCCGACAATAAACCACTCCCGCCCGGTGATCAATAACTTTCAAGGTCTCTAGCAACATACTACCACTGCTGAACCTCGCCTGTCCCCCATGTGTGAAAATAAGTCAGGCAGTCGCCCGCGACGGTTGCCTTCAAAATGCCCGAGGGGAAACGCATAATCATCGAAAAGTCTAGTACCGTTCGACGCAGGTACCAGCGAAGCGACAAACGATTCAAGTTTACTGCCAAGCAACTAAAGCAGATCGAGCGTGAAGAGGAGCTTGACAAACGAGCCAAGGATATTCGCGAGAAAGAAAAACGGCGTATTGTCAACAAGAAAAAGAGGGACGAGCAAGAAGCGAAAGCTCGTGAAGAGCTCCAGGAAGCCAGACGGCAGGGGTTGCCCGATCCACATGCAAAGATCCCGTCCAGCCAGCCACTACTATCAAAGTTTCTAGGCTTTGCGAGTCGACCAGCTAGAGTTGAAGAATCCCCCGTCGAAAAGGTGCCCGGTGAAAATACCTCCGCCGAAGAGTCTCCCACCGAAGAATTTCCCGTCGACGAATCGATCTATGAAAACGTTCCCACAAAGACCAGCCCGGAGCCTACAACTACAGAGCCGATTGCCCCCGATAGCAACGGAGATACAGAGGTCGATAGTGCAGCTGGGGATACAGAACTAGACTCAGAGGGCTTTGATGATTTAGATGAAGAGTTAGAATATGAAATATCAGCCCTTGAGGGTGTAGGCGCCACGGAAGAATGGAAATCTCCGCCGCCTCCAGAGCTCTCCAACAGCAAAGACACACTTAATACTTTCGATGACGATGATGAATTCTCGGACTGTTCAGCATTTAACGACGACGAAATCATAAAGGAAGTCGAAGCAGCCGCAGCAGCGACAAAAGGCAATCGTCATAAAGTTGCATCAGCCCCCATAAACTCTGCGCCCATCAACCATACACTTGTGCAACCACCAACAAGTCACCAACCAAAGCCTTGTTCTTCGCCCACACTTAATAAATCTTTCCGTGATGAAACGGCGGATTTCCTGGAGGAGGCTTTCAGGACAGAGGCTTTCTCAACAATTCGCCAACCAAAGCCTCGTTTTTTGCCCACACTAAATGAATCTTTCCGTGATGAAACAGCGGATTTTCTGGAAGGGACTTTCTCGAGAAGTCAACAGCCAAACCCTTGTTCTTTGCCCGCACTAAATGAATCTTTTCGTGACGAAACGGCGGACTTCCTGGAGGAGGCTTTCTCGCGCGGCTGCTCCGACTCTTTTGGCGAACTTATCCAATTGGGCCAAACGACGCGATAGCCGCGCCCATCTACGAATGATGAACGTTTTAATGACAAGAGATTTACTTTGAAATTCCATTAAGGTTATTGGAGTTCTGGAGTTCTGATTACTTCAATGTTCTTTGCAGCAATTGGATCGGCTGCGGTCCGACGGTCGGCAGAGTACATCCGCTCCTTCGGATATGCTTGGGTTGTCTCCACAGTGCGGGATCATAGAAAGGCGCAGATACGGATATATGCACAAGACACCACTGATTTCTGGAGGTGTATGGTTCTGTAACGAGGAGGAACTAGGCTTTTCCTTATCGCCCTACTGCAAATAAGCTAATTTGCTGTTTCCGTTCATATTTATCGCCGCTTTTTGGCTTCAAGTAAAATACATAATGCTATGACTTACGAGGACATTTCGCAATGTATCTGCACGAAGTGCTCTATTGAATTCTTTGGTCCATCATCCAAATAAACACTTCATTCTCAACTGATAGATACCACCACGCAGATCCGCATACAGAGCCCTAGAAATTATACTCATGTGTATGTCATATCTTACATGAGATCTTACTGAGACATTATGGACCAGATGAAGATTTTCTGGGGCAAATAGTTACTCCATTTTACTATTTGATTGAATCGTAGTCCCAAGATGCAGTCATGAATAAATGGAAGAGAAGGAATAATCACCTTATTTACACGTTCCACCTTTTCGCCGAATTGCTGGGCTTAGCAAAGCGTTGCTGTGGGTGCTTCGATGGGTAGCAATTGGTATTCTTGATGGAGACACTACTCTTGGTTTCATTGTATGTCATGTTCGATGTCTGTAGTAGTAAGTTAAGAGCCTGCTTACATAGGGTATTACATAAAATCCACAAAGAAAAAAACTTGCCAAAGTAATCGAGCAAGAATTACCTGACGTGAGCATGGGAAAAGGGTAAAAAGCAAAATCCATGCCAAACAGGATAAACCATTCAAAGAACATTCTAGAAACTAAGTCATGCCAGGGTTGATATTGCCCAGGTGAGTTTGGTGTTAGATCTACGGAACCCTGGATCGCAACAATCCATGTTGACAGGTGCGATCTCGGGAGCTCTACACTTCAGATCTGGAACTGCCAGTGACATACCAGGTTCGTTTTATGGCTAATATCCGCTACCTCGTCTTAGATATGAACCAAATAAGGCTAGAAAGCTCAATATACCCGAATATTAAACTCGTTTGACGTGTACTGTAGTAGTGGGTGTCATAGCGCCTACTCATGTACCCACCGTTGGGTTATCTACGGAGCTGTGAACGCGTCGCGTGGCGCGTCCTGGGGAGGTTTTTACTACTGCTTTAACTACACCTAGCTACATTTCAACAACTTCCATCTTTTCTGTCTTAGCATACTCAACGCTTCAATCCGGGACACATAAATCTACAATGGCGGAAAACTTTAATAATCTGCCTTTACTCAACGAGGCAATCGATGAATCATCAGAGGAAGTCCTAGCTTCCATGCTAAAGGAAATATGCCAGAAGTACCCATCAATCACAGAATTCGTACAGAGTCGACTTCTTGTGTGCGAAGATGAAGTCGCTCGGCCAGGAACATCTGCCACGCCCACCAGCGTTCACGAAGGGGGCAACAGCAGCAATGATGAAGGGGAGGATACGACTTCCGCCACGGCTTCCCGTTCTGGGAAATTGAAAAAGCGCTACGCTAGGTGCGAAAATTGCGAGGAGGAATTCGATGTCACAGGAAATACTGTCACGAGCTGTTCCTATCATCCGAGTAGGTGCAAGACACTCGTGGGCCCGTTTCCTGTTTTCGGTTACGGTTATATTTAACATTACGGCTAACTTTCTCCTCAGGCGAATCTGAGCCGAATTACGAGGAATTTCTTGACCATGATGAAGACTGCCATGGGATCATTGACTCCGATGAAATGCGAGAAGACTACCCAGAGAAATTCTACTTTGTTTGCTGCGATCGTCGTTACAACGAAAAGGGCTGCGTGATAGACTGGCACTTGGAGACTGACAATGATTCCGGAGTCTGGAAAAGACGAAAGTTTTAATTGGGAAGAGGCTCAATCATGTGCCGCTCAGCCATTAAGAGTATACATCTCCATTGGGTATATCGTATCATCAGTAATAGAATGACTGTTATCTGCAAATAGGATGGCTGATCATAACACGCGGGTATCATAAATGAACCCATGTTAAGTTTATCAGAGCCAAATCTCTAATGAAAAAGCCCAGCCGATCCTTTGTCTCTCTGCAACCTTAATTAACCCGAAAAGCTATCACTTAATATCCGATTTATCTGTGTGGCCCTGGTTAACTCATCGTTTCTATCGAATCCACCCGTATCTGAGCATATAGACTTACCGACCTCTTTGTACTTCTTCTTGGGAGCACCGCATGTTACCTGTTGCGCAATATGGAACGAACGAAGCATGTTGGTCTTAATCCCATTTTTGTGGCTCTATTCGACTCCACAATATTTTCATTTATGTTAGGGCGATGCCACGCTCTGACATAGAAATTAGATAAAGAAAGATCGCGACATTCCCTGGCCATAATAGATCATAACATAACTATCGATCGCCAAATAAGACGGCCCATTGTAGCTTTTCTAAGAATGCCTTCGCTGACGGGCCTGGGGAGCCACTGGTATACCGGACAGCTATCGCGTTCAAAGATGATATAGCTCTTAGCTCCGCATTTATTTTTAGCAGAACATTTTGAGCCGAAGCATGGACAATATGGTCTTCCTCGAATAGGGGGCGTGTGGTACGATTAAATATTAGGAGTTCTATCATCTTCAAACCAACAAAGCATTTTTGCAGGAATCGCAGGCTCTGCAAGGTCTCTTTTCGTATCTCGAGGCAAACTGAAGAAATTGATAGGGATACTTTTGTTGTAGTAGGTGATTGTGAATGTGACGGTATGTCGAACGGTATTTCAAAGTATAGAGGACATCAGAAAGTGAGGGCAAAATTCAACCAGGCGCCAGCGTCAAATCGGCGAACCTCTTGAAATTCAACTTACAATACGTTGTGGGCAGGCTAATACAGGGTGGATTGTTATTGGTCTGAAAGTCCAATGTATGGAGTCTCCTCATTGGAAAGATAGGTAAAGCCATCCTGCTTTACAGTAGGTCTTGTTTGCCCCTCATGACGTGAAGACCAGGGCGAATGAGCTTCATTAATAGAGGTGGGAACTATACTTTGGTTCGTAGCCCGGTCTATCTGTGGGGGTAGTCCTTCAACCAATTATAGAATAGATTCTTTTCTTGCAAGCTTGTTCTGGGGGTTAGCGAGGCCTGAAAAACTTGGATCCAGGGAGAAACGACCACTTGTCGCATTGGGCTCAGCAGAATTTTGCGATAGAGGTTAAGGTGAAACCAGCGGTTGGAAGTAACTTTAAGTAAGACAAAAACAAAGTAATGTACGGGGGACAAAAGTGACCAGGCTTCCCTACGTGGGGATAATCGTCTGGAGCGATCCCGGAACCTTGTCGGTGGCCTGGGGACGCGGGGGTTGTAGCTCTTATGCTCATGAGTGATTTTCACATACTTATACTTAGGTGAATATCAAGTTTCTAGATATGCAAAAACAACACAGTAACTTAAAATCAATATAAGCATGCATGAGGTGTCGATATTCGCCGCTAAGATACGACAGATCAAAGATATGCACGGTTAAAGCGGCGATAGACAATCCCACTCGGAAGCCAACCTGCCCCACCCGAAATAGATCAAGCCGATACCAACCTGTTTTGAGTTGGAGATCCAATTTATTAAGCTAGACATATATAGCTTGAACAGGTCTCTTCTGCTTTCTTCAGCACCCACCTATCCATCTCCAAACATTCACATTCAAGATGCCGTTTGTCCAAGCCAACCCCCATCGCCTTCACTATTCCGACTCGCACCCCGCTGGTCCACCAGATGCAGCAGGCTTGACCTTCATCTTCATCCATGGCCTAGGATCATCTCAAAATTATTATTTCCCTGTCATTCCGCATTTGACAAAGAAGCACCGTTGCATCACAATTGATACGTACGGCTCAGCTCGTTCAACATACACCGGTGATTCTATTTCGATCCCTGGTATCGCTGCAGATGTTATTGGTGTTCTGGATACACTCAATGTCCCCAAGGCCGTTGTAATCGGTCACTCAATGGGTGGCTTAACGGTCACTGAGATTGGATCACGATACCCGGATCGGGTGTTGGGACTTGTGGCTATTGGGCCGACACATCCGACCGAAATGTTAGAATCGGTTATGGGTAAGAGAGCAGATACTGTCCTGGAAGGTAAGAATTACATTTTCCGTCTCAAACATAGTATACTCTTTATCATGGATTTCGTTATTGACTTATTCTTCACAGCTGGCATGGAGCCTATGGCCAATTCTATCCCCTCCGCAGCCGTCGGATCCCGCAGCACCCCACTTCACAGCGCCTTCATCCGAGAGCTGCTTCTTGGACAAGACCCTAAGGGCTATGCGGCACTTTGTCGTGCCCTTTCCACGGCTAAGCCGGCAGATTATGCTGGCGTGCAGGCGCCATTCTTGCTTATCGCTGGTGAGGAAGATAAGTCTGCGTCTATGGAAGGATGTCAGCATATCTTCCAACATGTCTCGAGTAAGAGCAAGGAGTTGAAGGTTTTGAAGGGCGTAGGACATTGGCATTGTATTGAAGCGCCTGATGAGGTTGGCACACTTATTGCAGAATTTGCAAATGGAATTGCAGTCTAAGATTATGAATTTAACAACCGAAAGAGATTTGATTGATTGCAACATTTGAATATATTAAAATATTGATGCTATTGGCAATGGACATTACAAATTTTGACTAGAAAGTATATTAAGAGCACAGCGGATGAGGCTTTTTGAATTTATCTAATATTTTTGATTGACCTGAATGATTCAAATATGTACGGAGAACGCTATCGTAATGAACAGGGTAAAAGAAGAGAAAAAGAATATACAACCAAAGAAGACATCTCATAATATCCTTCATGCACCGTTAGGCTACTCATCAGCCACAAGCTTGACATCGTACAAGAGCTCAAGCTCAGCTTGAGGATCACCCTTGCGTGGAACGAAGTCCACGACCAGTGAGTCCTTGACGGCAAACACAGAGTCGTTGGTCAGATACTTGTCCTTGCTATCAAAGATCTGGGTAGTAAGAGGGCGGTAGCCTTCGTATGTAGCCTAGAAATGATGGTTAGTGCAAGCTCTTGATAAATCAACAGATCTAACTTACAATAATATGGATGTGAGCAGGGCGGAATGGGTGACGGTCCATAAGCTCAAGTAGCCTTCCAGCCGGGCCTTAAAAACAGTCAGCGCGAGGTCCATAATCTCATATAAGAAGATCAAAAAGAGTAACTCACCATCATCAGGAACAGGGTACGGTGTAGGTCGCAAACAGTAAAAGTAATAACGTCCATCGGCATCAGTCTTGAACTTGCCCCGCAAGTTAAATTCCACTTGCTCCGGATCCTGCTGCTCATACAACCCATTAGTAGACGCTTGCCACACCTCAACAGTCGCGCCAACAAGCGGCTTCTGAGTAGCAACGTCCATCACACGGCCATGCATATAGGCCATCTCACCACCATCCTTGGGCTTAGTAACGACGATATCGGCACCGTTTTCGCGATACGGAGTATCGGCGCGGAAGAACGGACCCAAGATAGCAGTGGCGGTAGGCGCATCCTTAGCTTCATCGGCCAAAGTAAAAGTGATCTCATCGACAAGACTAATGCGACTGAGTTAGCATTCAGGTTTTGGAGATAAGCGCATCGCAATGTAACTCACGATTCCAGTCCGATCACATCGCAGACTAATTGTCCCTCATTGCGCTTATCATCACTCATCTGTCCAGCCCAATTAAGCATCTGCACACCGGCCATCCACTCGTCGACTGTGAGCTCGTTCTCGCGCGCAAAGTCATGCACATGTCGGATTAAACCGGTCATGAGCTGACGAAAGCGTGGCGAGGTCTTAGGACCCATCGCCTCGATAACATTATCGGTGAATGTGGGATCAAATCGGTGTGTAGCCATTGTGAGAATGTGTAGCTTTGAAGCTCCTGATAAAGCTTGTTGGTGTTGTCGCTATCGTTCGCAAAACCAAAGTCAAATAGGAATAGAAACTTGGTTTCGTGAAACACTCTTTTTCTTGCGGAGGTTTAAGTTGAGAAATATGCGCCGCACTGTTGCAGAACTTCCAGTATTTAATCTAATGGTGTTCACGAGATCCGACGGGACTTGGGCGTGAGATCTGCTTGGGCGCGGCAATACACGGATCATTGACCTATTTCCGGGTCCCCAGATGAACTTGACCAACTAGTTGATGCTCATTCGAGGGCGACCCCGCAAAATGGCGGGCGCAAATGGCATGATTGGGTCGGGGCGGCGTCGGATGCTCACGTTGATACTCGGGTAGTCGGATCGGGCACGCTAGTTGAGTGAAGAGTACACTTCCGATTCCCCCGCGGTTCGGAAGTGGCGTGGGTATCATTGATTATGGGGGTTGATCTTCGGGGAAGAAATCACGGTATACGGAAGTAATCTTCATTACTTGATCTATAGAGATAGTGTCTAGTTACTACTTGCTTACTGAGGCACTGGGTGAGACAATTTCCAACTCATCGGGCACAAATATTTGGATTCGTAAAGATACAATAACTCGGATCAAGGGGGTATATCCTTCAAAGCAAAAAAAAAAAAAACCAAATTATCCTAAATCTTCTAGCCAAAATCGCCCAAAGATTTCTCTTCACTCTCTTCACCGATCACAAATGCAGCTACATTCAGCGACCGGGCAAACCTTATGTCGAGTGAACCAGTCGCGGGCATGATGTGCATGGAATCCATGATTGCAATGTATACAAAAGACCACAAACCGGCGCATCACTTCAGTTTCCGTGGCTTTATCAGTGTTAGATTCTGCATCAGCAGCAATGCTAGCGCGTGACATCGGATCTGGCGAGCCCAGCCAAAGTGTACAAACACCGCAGCGGGGCATGTGGCGACCACAGCGAGGGCAAACTGTTCCAGCCATGCCTGCGGATCCGAGAGGGCTACCCACCGTAGGGTGAACGGTTTCTGTTGTAGTCAATGGGGAAATTTGGGATGAAGCATCGTTCTGTGTGAGAGGACGGGTGCAAAAGTTGCAAGTCAGGCTAACCTGTTGGGGTGGAGGAGGAACAAGATTACGGCCGTCAACGGTCACGGCAAATTGACGAGAGCCGACATCAAAGCGTGCACGCTCAAGCTGAAGTTTCCAGGAATTCATTTGTCGGCGATACGTCTCACGCCAGGCTTCAAATTGAGCGATTTGTCCGAAGTTGCTAATGATTCGTGGTACTGTATAGCTCATTGCTAGTACAGGCGTCTGGATGTCGTTGAATTTGTCGATATAAGATTGGAATAGACCCATCGCTAGATGACCCAAGCCGGTCAACACGACGCCCTCAATATCACCCTGTCGCATTGCTTCTGCGGTGGCCTCTTTCAAATATTCACCAAGCTCCGCATCCGGAAGCCAACGCAAAGCAACCTCAACTCGGTATTTCAAGGGAAGTGTGGCTTCATTTACAACAGCATGCCAGTCGCCCTTACTCACGAAAGCAAGAATTGCTCGTGCATAAGGATCAGTGAGTTCCTTCGAAATTTCTGCACATGTGTCTTCCCAGTCGGAACTATTATCACCTTTCGCAGCACCTGCTATAGCCATAGCAAGCAGTTTATGTGCCTGCGCGGGCTCATTACTTCGAAGAGCTGAGTATGCTATTTTGGACTCAGCTTGGAAAATGGCCAAAGCAGCGGCTTTTGTGTGTTGATTATCCGCAGATAATTTCTTCACCAAGCTCTCAAGTTCTCGATGTGATTGAGCTGCGCCGCAAAGACGAAGGCAAAGCCGCCGGTGCTCGGGATGAGCAGTCTGGGAGCCATTAAACTCTGGTAGATTCAACTGTTCAGCCAGCTGAACAATCACCTCCGTTGCAAGCTTTGCATCATCTCCTTTGGAGCCGAGTCGCCTTCTTTCGAGGCCATTGCCTATGGAATGTGTTAATCAATTTCAATAATTCGAAAACACGAGCCGGGTGAAGCTTACCGAGATCATTATGCCACACATTATTCACACCAAGATAGTTCATATCCAATCCATTGACGACCATGGCTACCCCAGAAGAGTCAGATCGAGCACCTGCCATGATAATTAGATGGGTTGATAGTTCGGTTTATAGGGCCTAAAAACTCACGATCAATCCAGCTCCACAAGTCTTGGAGAACCACATCGTCTCCCACAATTCCTCGGTTCTTTGCTTCATCAAAAAGATATCCCTCTTTACACCGGAACCGGCCAAGTGTAGATAGAGTTAAAGCTTCTTTCGCTGAGAGTAGAGTCCCGAATGTTCCCAAAGATAGCGCACGCTCCCGAGCTTCTCGGCTCGGAACAGGATCAGAGCCCGAAGATTTAGTCTGAGATTTCTTCTTGTCTGTAGCAGGCTTCATTTCCTGAGAGGTCCACGAAATGCGTGACCTGATGTTTCCGACAAGTTGGGAGATAGGAGATATATGCTCAGATAGTGGATGGATAGACCTCAATTCTGAGTCGCTTGACGAGATACCGCATGCCAGTACCCCTTGTGATGATAGCGTTATAGGTGGACATGGCGGGCGGGGGGTCACGATTTGTGGTAAACCATTACCGTCAATTGCGATAGTACTGGGTTGCGATGAGACACTGAGATTCAAAAAGTCAAAGGCGACTAGACGTTCCTTTTCCCCACACCCACGAGTTGGGTGGTCAAACGGAGCACGCACGTCCCGCACATGTTTTGTGTAGACGGGTTCAGGATAATTTTGAGAGGATCCTTGACCAAGAGTGTCATCTATAGAGGAACGATACTCTTCCGACACATGGTCTTTTGCGACTTCAAAAGTTTTCATATGACCCGAACTGGAGAGTGCGCCCAAGGAGCCTCGATTGGTTTTGGAGAATCGCAAGCTCCAGATTGAAGTCTGGGAATTAAACACATTTTTAAGCTGGAGCGCAGCAACTGCCTGATTGGAATCTGGGTTTGGCGTGGAAGTACCCATGGAGGTAGATGTAAGACGAGGTCCAACTCGGCGGTCCCATACACAAACAGTATTATCATTAGAGGTCGCGCAAGAGGCGATATAATTCTCATCAAGCCAATCGATAGCTAGGTTGTGAACGCAACGTGTTTGGAACTGGAACGAAGGGTTTCCGGGGCCCTCTGAGTCTTGAATTAGCAAAAGTATCAAGCGCCATGACAAATAAGGATTAACAAACCTCTTAGATCATAGATCCGGACAAATTGACCCTTGACACCCGTTACCAGCGTGTCTGGTTGATCTCGAAAGAATTTTATACTGGTTATAGGTTCGGAGCTTGCCAATTTCCTCAAAGGCTCGTGAAACCCTTTAGTAGGCCCGGCAGGGCTTAACCGCTGATTGACGTCCCATATGTTCAAACAAAAGTCGTTGCGCACGCGATCAAGACCCGACGCCACGAGTCCATGTGCACTAAATGCCACTGCATTACAATACCGTTGATTTCGGACGGGGAAGGAAAGCGAATCTTTCGGATCGGCGTCGAGGCGTAGAATCGTAGCTTCGCCTGACGATTGGCCTACCACGATCAGGTTCTCGTTCGAGGCCGACCAGTCGAATGCGCGAAAGGATGGGGTATCTCTAATATGTGAAATAACTTCGTGCTGTATATTCCGACCATGAAAACCTGTGACTCTGCATAGGCGAAATGCCTTGCCAGTGACGTCGACCGAGAGAAAGCGTTGTTCCGCCGCAGTTGAGCTCGGCGACCAGCGAATTGCAGACTCCATATTGCTGAGTCGGTGTCGCCCTGAATCCTATACGGAGCAACAAGGTTCAGCTATAATGAGAGGCCGCGGCCTCGCGTCAACAAAGCACCAATTGATCCAAATGAAGAAGATAGGGTGGAGGGGGAGAGAACGAGGGGAGATGCTAATCAATCGTCATGCCCGATCAGGCGGGCGCTCATTGGCTGCGTCGATCTCTGGGGCACGGGCCGATGGTTGCGCCGAATTGGGAGCTGCGACTTTTTTTTTTCTTGCTTCAAGATCGATTTCTGAACATCAACCCAAACAGAATAAATTATGTCTGACTCTCGGAATATTCGGGGAGAGTCCTCTAAACGAAAGAGTCACCACGGCTCAACGGATTTGGCCCCTCGCAAAAAGCATCACCGTGCTACGACAGATAACGATGAAGATGTTGAGATGGGAGGCTTCGGGAGCGATGATGGAACCCAGGCTCATTCGAGTCACAATTCCAAGGCGAAATTCGCTCCTCGTGATGACAAGGAATTCACTTCTGTGAATGATCTCAAGAGGCGAATTCGAGATGTCAAGCGCCTCCTCAACAAGGGCCGTTTGCCTGCAGATGCTCGGGTAGTGCAGGAGCGCGCACTCGCAGGATACGAGCAAGATCTCGCGGAGGAAACCGCTCGCCGTGATCGATCCCACTTGATCACGAAATACCATTTTGTTCGTTTCTTAGGTATGAAAGTCTAGAGTCTCATGTGACAAGTGACAAGTGAACCCGAAGCTAATTACATTCAATGGAATAGATCGCAAAACTGCAACTAAAAATCTGAATCGACTTCTTCGTCGCGAAAAAGAAAAAGACCTCGACTCAAAACATAAAGCTCGTCTTCAGCAAAAGATTCACGACGCACGTGTCAACCTCAACTACACAATCTACTACCCTCTCACCGAGAAATATCTGTCACTCTACCCAAAATCAGAAGAGAAATCGTCCGCAGAAGCCGAAGAGGACTCGGAGTCAGAGGGAGAGGGAAAGAAACACAAGAAAGAAGCAAAGGCTGCCAGGCCACCCCTTTGGTCTGTTGTGGATAAGTGTATGGCGGAAGACACTTTGGATCTTCTACGTGAAGGCAAATTGAACATCGGACATGATGGCAAGCCTAATTCTGCCGTGGAGAAAGCGAAGCCGGTACAGCATGGGGATGAAAGCAAGAAACCCAAGAAAGAAGTCAAGAAAGACGTCAAGAAAGACAATAGGAAAGACAACAGGAAAGACGTCAAGAAGGACGAGCCTCAAGAGATCAAACAAGGTACTAGACGGGAAAGGCGCGCAGCCCTTAATGATGCTCCCAATGGTAGAAAGGACAAACAAAACCGAATGGACTACGGTCGTGAGAGAGACCGACTACAGGATGTGGCAGTCCAACATGCAGGTGACGACAGTGATGGTGGATTTTTCGACGAATAAGCCTTTCCAGAGGCTTGGTCAGTGGTGGCCGGGGGTTTGCATCTATACTTGATATCCAACATAGCACCATATGAACAATTTCACTTGACCTTGACATACCTCCCGACGAATGATTCAAACAACGTCTATGATAATTTGTGGAAGCACCCTTATTACCTGCTCTGTTAAAATTATACCAAAGCCCACTCAGTATTATTTGTCGGGAAGACCATATACGACAACATCAGGTATATGACTTGATATGCCTTGGTATAATAAAGACCACCTGCACCTTCCCTTACACATCCGACAAATAAAACTCCTTACACTTAAGAATTGAAAGTCATATTACTATATGCATCTGACCTCGGGAGTTCTATACACACAGTGTTCAAACCGTTGTTGAGGCTCATCCACGAGCTTGAAGCAGACTCTGTCTGGAGTTGTTCCAACCTTGGAAGGTTAGATCTATAAATTCGTTTTCTTTCTGTCAAACTCCTGTCAAACTCCTTGGCACTTCAACAATCCATCTCCAGAACTCTCTTACCTGATATTCTTCCAACTTTGAACCATACAAGTACTATTCATCTTATTGTTGCCTCCTGCCATTGGTATTCGTCTGTGTATTTCACCTATTGCATTTGTGTATAGATTTCCGCGAAGAATTTCCCCTCTCACCATTTATACTTCTTGATCCTTTTTCATCTTTACTTTTCCATCTTCCATCTCTCTTCTACATCTTCCATTGCACACCACTTTTCCTTTTGCAATATCCACTGATACATTTTTTTCCAGTCATCTTCATTCGTCTTTCCTGTATTCGTCTGTTTATCTCATCCATTCCATTTGTATGTGGATCCTCGCGAAAACTTCTTCTCTTCTCGCTATCTATACTTCTTGATTCCTTTCCATCTTTACTTTTACATCTTCCATCTCTCTTCTTTTACAGCTTCCATCTCGCTTCTTTTACATCTTCCAATGCACACCATCTCCCCTTTCGCAACCTCCACTGATAAAATTTTCAAAGTCATCTTCATTCTTCTTCCTCTCATCTCACCCATACCATCCGACTTCAAACTTCTCGAATTAACAGCATCGTGTTGAACACCAGCAACCAAGTCGCCGATTCGACTTTCCAACTTACCTACAATACTCTCTCATTGACATTTGACTCAGCCACTTTTCAACCCTTTCCCTGAAATACCATACCATCATGCCTCGGGAAATGAAAGACGGCCCCATGGCCTGTCCCAAGGCCCAAATCCAAACCTACCCAGCCACACTCAAGGGACTCCGCATCAGCTGTCTCGAAATCCTCGCAGAGCACGAGGCAAGTACTCCAGATACACTCTGGCAGGAAACAGACGGCCCCGGTGACATCCCATCGACAGAATCTGGGAAAGCTCTCCTAAAGCTCGCCACAGAAGTCTCCACAGCAAAGGGACGCCCGGTATTCCCACCCAAGAACACGCGCCTAAGCGACGAGCTCGTCTATCTTGCAACAAAACACCTTGGAGCCAAAGAAAGAGGTAATCTATACCCCTATGATTTCCTCCCAAGAGGGGACATAAACCCAGAGCGCGTCCCATCAGGCGTAGCGCCGATAATCTGGGCTCACGGACTCCCCTTTTCCCCGTTTTCAAAGGCTACTACGTTCTGTGTGGCCGATCTCACGCCACCTGGGTAGGATGGCATCTACGCCCTCGCTTCCATCGCCAAATGCTTTCATGGCCAGTCTGGACAATCGGTCCAGTCGTTGCGCCGGGGTCGGCTCTTAAAGAGCATCGATGCATTGAGCGGCAGGCAAGAGTCTGGAAAATGAAATCTGCAAAGGATGCTGAGTGGGGGAGAGAGAAGAATGGTATTGCGAGGGATGTTGTTTCGTTTGCACATGCGGATGGGTCTGTTGTGCCGAAGGATTCGAAGGGTGGATTCTTTGTTACACAACTCTTTAGGGTGCATGGGTACTCTGTTAGGGTTGGGCCGGATTATGGTGATACGAAGAAGGCGAATGTACAAGTTAGGGGATTCTTTTCGAAGAATCGTGCTCATGATTTTGATTATGAGGCTTGTTTGAAAAGACCTTATCAGAATTGGAGGAAGCCGATGATTTATGGGGACCATGTGGAGAGTGAGGGTGTGGATTCGGATGGGGATACGGCGATGGATGAGCAGAGACAGGAGGACTTTCAGGAGCAGGATCAAGAGAATTCTGTGACGGATGCTGATCAGGAGAATAGCAGGTATAGTGATGAGAAGACGGATGCTGATAGTGTGGAAAGTGGAGAGATTATCGAACATGCCAATGGGCACGTCGATACGGCATGTGATATTGTTCAGAACGATGCCTCAAGTCCCGTGGTGGAGAAAGACCAGATTGACTCAATCGAAGAAAGTCGAGTAGTCTCTCAGAATGAGGTCCAACAGGATATCCAGAAAGAGATCGGAGTTTAAGGTGTTGAAGTTTTTCAATGTTCCCGGGTCTAACACGATCCAAATTGACAACATACGTGTACGGAGACTGGCTGGATGTATCATTTTACGGGCTGATATTACATATTATTGATATAGGTTCCCACGTTTTCCATTTTCCAACCTGCTATCATTTTTATATTTCGGGCGTTTCAAATCTTATGTTTCAAATTGTTCAAGAATGCGCTTTGCTTATATGGCTTCCATTTGATGATCAGCAGACAAAGTTGGAATCTTTCTGTGATATTTATCGAGTTGTGTTCAAATTTGAAGAAAACCAAGAAAAAAAGGGGGTTGCTAAAAAATATATATTTCCTTTTCTTTCGTAGACTTAACTGAGATGGTGTCATTTTATCATTATTGTTATAAGAATGTTGGAATATTGAGTACAAGGGACAATATGTGGCGATCATCCGGGAAACCCCCCTTTGGCCATAGATAGCCTTTACCGTCCCCTATCACACCACTACATGCCAGTGTATGGTAGGCTCTACATAGCTACACTAGAAAGCCAAGTGGAAGGACATATAGAAAGACAGTTAGAAAGTCCAATTAAAAGACGTATAGAAAGACCCGCGGGCAAATCCATGGAGAAATGCCTTCTTCAAGTTCAAGTTCCAAATACTTTAGATTCTACTATTACTAGTAGTATTCAGTTCATTTAAAAGGACTCAAGAGGAAAGATTGCACCTCGAAGATAGTATATCTTAAGACAGCAGGATTGAAGCTCGACTCGGCTATACTATCCCACAAGTCTAAGATTGGCAAACATGGGGGGGGGGGGGGGTTTCCCCCGATGATAGTTATTGCCATCCGTAGATATAGGAAGGTTAGGATATTTAGAAGTATTAATGTCGAGAATTGATTTCATTCATTATCAAACGACGAGAAGAAAAAAATGGTGGGGCATAAAATAGATTGAAACTCCGTTATCCGTCCTTCTACATATGCTGAATATTGAGATATACCAGGCTGATGAGACCAATAGAGCCGAGATAAGTGAGAGTAAGATGATGTTGGCACTATCAAGATATTGCCGATATGAAATGCAAATTGGCTGGTCTTGTTCCAGACGGGATCAAAGCGAACCCATCAAGTGATATTGAGACTGAAGGAGTGGTAAAGAAAAGAAAATCGTCATGAAATTATGAAGAAAGGGGGTTATGGGACGTGTTTGAGGATCCACAGAGGAGATATTCATCCATCAAGGATTGAAACTCTGTGACGTGTTCCAAAGAAGAAGTTGATAGCTGTCATGTCTCGTAAGTCGGAAAATCGGAGATCCAGAAGATTCAGAGGAATACCAGTGACCAGCACTGACCAAAAGATTTCGAGTCATCATCGCTTGCGAGATAGATAAATGTAACGCCATAATAAATCAACCCGAAAGAAAGGAGACAAAATGCGGCCATTGTGGATGTATCATCAAGCCAAAGTTGGATGGAATACAATACCACATCAGGAAGCCTGAACCACCGTGAAGAGAAAAGGCACAACATTAGTGACGCATTAGTGACGGTCTCACATCAAGGAACAACCACCACTTTGAGCTCGCCGACGTCGACCCGTGCCATTGATACCTCCGACGCCATAAGTATCGTCGTCGTCGTCATCAACATTGTACAGTCTCTCGGCTTCACGGGCTCGACGTCTTCTGCGTCGTGCCCCAGCACCACCAGCGCCAGCTTCCTCGGTAGCCATCATATAATCCGCCCATTTGCGATCTAACCGGCTAGCTGATGCGAGCTCGCCTCGTAAAACGCGTTTGTTATGCTCATCAACGGTCATCTGCCACCCATAGAAGCATTTGAGCTGAATGATCTCATTTGGGTACACAGGTGATGGAGATGGAGTCGATGCAGGAGTAACAAAAGTCGTGGTCGTCGGGGATGAGTCTGCATCCGATGTTTGAGTGACTGTCACGACCGCCGATACAGGCTTTCGGTTACGTGGAAGGTGGCAATTACTGGATAGGACTTCTTTGACACCTGCCCAGGTAACGTTCGCACAGTCGAAAACAACCAGTCGAAGGCCGACCTTGGGAACATCTTCCCCGTAACCTCTTCGACGAACACGTAAGCTGGCTTCCATCAAAGTTAAATCGGAGACACGAGTGTTGTCCATCTCGACATAGCGCAGCTTTGGACAGCTCTTCATTACCTGCAGCATTCCTGTGTCGCCGAGGCTTTCGCAGTAACTGATATTCAAGTGTTCAATTTTCTGGGCGCATGGAGACTTGGCAAGTTCGACCAGTGTAGCATTTGTGAGTTGGTCGAGATCCTCCAATTGCAAGTGAGAGAGGCGAGGTGTAGTTCGAATAACATCAATGACTGAATCGTCGCTTAGTTCGGGGCATTGGGAGACCTGCAGGCCTTCTAAATCGGGAACATTGAATGCGAGGCTCTGCAATCCCTCGTCGGTCACATCAGGGCAATGATGCAGATCAAGATGTTTTAAACGTCGAGGCGGCACAATGGGACGGTCGGTTAAAACATCCAACATGGGATTCACGCCATGCATGAGAATCTGCAGGCTCTTGTCGGTAATATTCGTGCGGCTCATGACCAGTCGTTCCAAGGTATTGCGTTCAAACAGCTCCATGGCGAGATCCTCATCATGAAAAGCCTTGATCTCACTCGCTCGGAGGTCTTTCAGCTTTTTACAAGACTGGATAACTCTGCGAAGTCCTTTGGAACTCACATCATGGCACCATGATACATTCAAGGTCTCAAGCTGCGGACAGGACTGTGCTATGATCCTCATTGCTGAATTTGTGACGTTCGACAATCCCGAGACATTGATATACTCCAAGCGGGAATTGCGCAGCAAGAAGTAATGCATTGATGCCTTTTCGATTTTACAACCCTCCAGCGAAAAGTTGACAACGTTTCGGCATAGGTCCGAGATTCGCTCTCCATCCGAGGACCATTTGTCGCGCAGCTGCACACATCCTCTCAAATTGAGGTCACGGACGAAGGGACCACCGCAAGTGATGAGTTTGACCAGGACATCACTGGGGATTTTCTGATAATACTCGGCCGCGTCCACTTTGGACCATAATTGCCCATCGTAACACATTTCATTCCACTTCTTGGAGACAGACGCGCAGCGTACAATCTCCTGTGGTGTCAAATAACGAAAAATCTCCACCTTCAGCTCTTGTGGCATATCGCCCCAGAAATCCAATATTCTTTTCGGCTGAGGATCTTGAACATCTTCAGTATCCGGCACTGAGACGTCGATATCCGTAACCTGCCCTTCTAGAATATCGCCCCGAGAAGCCGGCCGTATATCAATCGGCAATGGTACGGTACGAGATTGCGAGGCATGCGGGGAGTCGGTACCCACGACTCGAATTCGAGGGTTCTCTTCAAGTAACTCAGCTGGGGAGCCTGAGCAGCCAGGCGTGGCCGGTCGGGGATTCAGGCCTCCGTATAATTGAGACGAACTGCCATTTCCTAGACAGGGCGAGTAGTATGCGGAGGACGATAACGAGACACACGATAAGGACGCCGTGTGGTCCCGCCGATAACCGGTTGACGCCGATCGCCCGCGGCGGGGCAACGTCGGACTAGATGACATGCGCTGGAGACTTTGGAGTAATTTATGACGGCCTTTCAATTTGGGAGATTGATCGAGTGGAATTTGGCCCGTTGAGGAAGTTGGGCTGGCCGACGAGATCTCGGGGGAGGGGATCCCCTCGGTCGTTGGGGTAGCCATGTTGCGATCGAGGGCAGTGGACTCGTAGACGAGTTGGGAGGAAGAAGACCGAAGACCGATAAAGGTCAAATCGAATAGGCGCTCGATTCTGCGGATAAGTACTTAGACGATCATAGTTGAAAGGGTCTCAGCAACAGGAGTTGATTGCTTCTTGTTTTTGGTGTTTTGGTTTTAATTTTCGTGTCTAGGATTGTCGTCGTGGTAAGAAGGAAGAAGGGAAAGAAGACAAAGGCCAAACAATCAGGGCTGAACGAGCTGAGACGAGAGAAGGACGTGGATATTGAACCGGGAATTACGGCAAAGTAAGAACCGTGGCACTTCACGGCCTCAACCAACGGGACAATGAGTGACGTTCAGTGTACCGAAGAACCCGAAGAAGTAGAAGTAGGAGTAGAATCAGTAGAAATAATAACTAGAAACGGAAGAGACGAAATAGAATTGTTCAAATGACAAGAAACAAAAAAAAGGTGTTGGCAGGTGAGAGAGTCAAAGGCGGAATGCAGGACAAGAAGGACAAGAATGCGAATACATCAAGACTACCTGTTTTTACTAGGAAGATCCCAGCCAACACACTTGTATTTGTCAAGTACCCCCACCACCCTCCACCAGGGCAACAATGAACAGCCACTTCGGTCCAAGTCAATCACTTAACATTCGTTATTCGCTACTCTCAAAGTCTCTCATTCCTCTAGTACTATGTTCCCCCTCCTCTTTGGTGCTTATCGCATGTTTTCCCCACTTTGGGTCTCGGATTGCGTCTTAACGTGGCACAGACAGTGGGACCCACGCATCTCATCGGCTGACGAGGCCTCGTGGTAATTAGAGAAAAGACTAAAGATCAAAAGCATCGGGAGAATTAGACCATTATGTCTACATATACTAGTTAGGTCTAGCACGGGATATAGATATTAGATTAGGATGTAGTATCGGGCGTAAGTCGGTCTAGCCATCCAGGAACGAATTTCTCCAAGGAATTCACATCTCCCCCGTTTATTGGTGCAGTCGCCTCTCGCTAGGACCTGTGGGGAAAAGAACCTTGGAACACACCAACGGGCCATTCGGAGTAAAGTATACTGTACTCGGAATAATACTAATACACTCAAATTATTACAGATTCTTCGAATTTCCCCGGTCTGGAATTCCCCCCACTTCTCTGAGTCGCCCAGACCCGTGGACCGTTGAACCAGAGGCAAATCTGACCCCACACGCAGTTAACGGCTAAAGGACTAGTACGAAGTAGTGAGCTCCACTGCAAATTCATTAATTAGACATGTTTCTTTTCAATCTTGCAAAAAAACCACGAAACATTGGGATTCTTATACTCCGATTCCTAGAAGCTATTGCAAAAGACATACAAACATTGGAATTACTATGTACAATATAGTTCAATTAAATGTTCCCTGCATCCACTATTTGCTCCCATCTTGATAACCCTATGACTACACCATGATAATAGTTAAATGAGCCCAGGCTTCATTTCCCAATGGGCGAGATGATGGTCCTGACAAAGGGTAACAAAGTGTACAGTCCCATTAGACTTTCCCAGCTAGACATAGAACGTGCACTGAATCAGACGCATATAACGCCCCTCTTGCTCGGATAGTTGGTAACTATTCAAATCGATCATAGAAAGGTCGAGCACCATCGTGTGAGTATCTCTAGCACCTGCAAGCCATTTCATCTGTCAGAGTGTCCTAAAATCAAAAGTTGCGGGGAGAGAAATGGTCGGTCAACAATGAACATACATAGTTCCCCAATGTTGGTAGGGGGCTGATCATTGTCTGAGCTGTAGATATCGATTGTTTTGGTGAGACTGTCTCCTTGGCCATGGAGTAACAAACCACGGCATCTAGTAGGTTCGTCCAACCTCATATGATCTCCCTAAAAATAAGAGACCAATTGAAACAGTGTCATGGAATGGAATTAATCAACTGAAGCTTGAACCTTCTTCACCATCCACTCAATTGGATCAGTTGAAATTCCGAGGTTGAAATCTGCATGAACGAGAGAACCTCTTGGGTTGAATGCCTCGTTAGTTAGAAGGAATCTTCGAGATCCGTAATGGCATGGACTAAACATGCTTTGCTGCTGGAATGTCTCCGAGCCCCAGAGAACAGCTCCACGGGTTACTGCCGTTGAACTAGTGAAATACATTAGCTAAATTGCAGCCAGAATCTCATGAATACAATATGATATACGTACGCATACTTCTTGTTTTGAATGACTGGTATGTTGGGGAAGCAACGCTGCACTTCGCGGTGAAGGTATGGCGAAAAGGAGAATCCCCCCACAAGGAGAATTTTCTAGAAGTGTTTTAGCATTCCCACATCAGTTTGCCTATATGACCAGTCCCTTACATTTATCACCTCGTGTTGTTTGACTGAATTGGCTTTGTTGATGTGATTTGCCAACGTCTGAATGGTCATCTGGATGGCGGGTTCTATTAGCGTTTTAAGATCGGCACTGAATTATTTAGCCCTATTTTTCATGTCGTTTTGCACAGTGAAGTACGTGATTCAAAACAGAACTCACTTTGATACCAGCACGTTGTTTCTCTGATCGTACCACTCTAGATTTGAGCGTCCCGGTATAGCCATCTCGAGGTGCAATTTGATGAATCCTTGACCGCCGAATCCTGTAAACGGGCATTTGAATTTTTGAAATTTGTCCATGAATCGGCTTCCCGGTCCAATTTCCCATGATGGTAGACTAGAAAAAGCATCGCCGAATCTTTCTTGCATAAGCTTATAGAGCTCCCTGTTGATTGAGGTAGAACCGCACAGTTCCCCTTAGTTATATTGTTAGTACAGTATACTACTATATACTGAGTTCCAGTGCCACTCTTGAAACAGCAGCTTACCGGATTTCTGCGCCAATTCAATGTATACAAAGTGGCTATGTTCTGAGATCAAGAAGCTTGCAATGTCCTATTTACAGCAATTAGATGTGGTTCTAAATCGTTTGAGCTTTGGGGGCGAGCTCATGCATCTTTCATTTTGCTCAGGGACGGTTTATCTTGGGGCTATGGGAGTAGAGAAACCCGAAAATTCCCTACGCGAACTTGAATGATGAACTTCAACCTTGGAAGTTTGATTGTGAATTGCTTCAAATATTGGCCTTTAATTTACTTTTTCAGTCACCTATTTGACTAGTTTTGGAGTTTCATTTTGCACTTGTGTTTCAAATTGATTTGACTGTTGGCAGTGGTAAATAACTGTTTATTTTAACATTGTAAGAACAAGATAGATAAGATCTTGCGAAAGTTTCGCCTATCTTGAAGACACAGTATACTAAGGAAAAAAGCCTCGTTTCACAAGGGATATATAAATTCTTTATCTGCCATGTTCATCATGAGGTCTTTGAAAGTCTAGATACAACCAAGAGATATCGAATAGAGAAAAAAAGTGCAATGCAAAAGGCTTCCCCCAAAAAGAAAGCTGAGAGAGTCATGACATATGCAGGAACATTTCCGGTGAATGTTTTTGTGCAAAGAGACAACAGACCCACCCCAGGCCCGAAAAGTATAAAGGGAAAAAGTAAGATGGAGAGAGAACCAAAATCCCCCAAGATCTCCCCAGCCCGTCATCAAGCAAAACAAAACATCATGGGGTATCGTGTCTTTTTGTGGTGTCATAACAAAATAAAATGGTAGGTGATGAGGATGTGGGGGAGGATTACTCCTCTGTCATCCATGGGTGTTCAAGTACTTCGGTGATAGTTAGACGATTGTCGACGTCACGGTCAAGCATCTTGCGCACGAGGTCAATGCATTCTTCGGAAAAGGGGAGGAATGGAATTCGAAGAGGGTGATCGAGAATCTCATCGACGTTGTAAAATGGATTCTCTTTGTAGACAATCGTATAGAGCAGAATTCCTAGTGCCCAGATGTCCTGCTCTTTGCCTCGGTATGATTTGCCCTGGAGAACTTCTGGAGCAGCATAGTCTGGAAAGGTAGAACATGAGGAAGTTAGCTTAGATCAAAAAGATGCATAATACATCCCAGGCCATAGCAGCGCCTGTAATTGCAAAATGGGATCAAATGAGACTGTAAAACATACCAATAGTACCCACAAAGACGTCAAACGGACCGTTCTTGATATATGCAGCACTTCCGAAGTCAATCAACTTGATTCGCCCCTCACCATCAAGAATGACATTTTCATCCTTGATATCGCGATGTACAACCAGCGCCTTGGTATGGAGGTGATGAATAGCGCTCACAACCTGTTTGAAGATACTGCGACACTCTGATTCATCCATGTTGGCCTTCAACTCGATGTAGTCGAATAAATCCATACCAGGAAGGCCATGTGGAATCATTTCAATATAATAGTTGATGTTGTCCTCAAAGAAGCCTTGCATCTCCACGATGTTAGGATGCCTATACCCATCCCGACGAAGGAAATCCAGAACATGAATTTCCAGGGGCACTGTTCCTAATCGTCGATCACGAGTCCATGTATCCACTAAAATCCGTTTCTTAGTGACATATTTGAGGACCATCTTCTCGTCACCCACTGCCTTCTTAAGTCGTGCCAATTTCACCTGGCCATAAGCGCCTTGACCCATCTCTTCGAGGATCACATAGTCATTGATCGTTCGCTTCGGTGGAGACTCTTTAGTGCCATTGCCTGACTTTACTTCAGGGACAGCCTGTAAGGGACGATCCGCAAGAGGCTCAGATGCAGCTTCACTGAGCTGTTGGCTGAGATTCGAGCTTGGTGCATGGATTTCAACAAAGTTCTTATTTGTATCCTGGGTCAGAGTGTCTTCGGTCGTGGCGGTTGGGCTAAGAGGAGAGTTGGGCTGCGAAGTGGGGAGTGAGGAAGATGAGATGTTGGTTGCAGGTCCAGCAGCATGTATTTGCCGTGAGTAAGTTACCCATAAGGCATATACCAACTCTGTCACAGCGATAGTATCATCGCTGTCCTCCGAGTCGCTTGATCGCTCCTCGTGAAGCTTCTCAGCTTGTTCTCTGGAGAAGAAGGTTCCGCTCTTAACTACGCGAAGCTGTACATCAACGACGATGGTTGAGCCATCTCGATGTTTGGCCAATAAGCCACTGGGCTCAGTGAAAACCGATGCAGCATTAGCTTTGCCATCCCGGAGAATAGACAGCGTACGCGCCCGGCGGAAACTGTGTTCGGGGATTACGATCCCATCGACCAATGGCACGTTGTCCTCCTCGGTTAACACATCCAATATTTCATCGAATCCCGGGATGAGCTCCGTGATGTGTCGTCCTTCCGGGCGCTCCTGGCCAAAAAGAGCAGACGAGAAGACAGAGTTGGAACTGATCACATTAAGGGATGCGGATGACAATACCATCATGCCTGCGACGTGTGGGAAACTGGATACTTGTACGGTGCGAAGACCTTCAAAGTTGGTGTTGGTGACTGTCACTGGGATACAGACACCTGCGGCTGTATTGGCCGCGAAATATTTCAATTCCACAATCTTGGGTATCCCCTTCTCTGGCGTGGTTTCGAGTGACTCCGATGGCAGACGAGGTAACAACTCAGTAATTGACTGACCATTGCGAACTACAGATGGACCCCAGATCTTATCAACGTCACCGTTGACATTCACGATATTCCAAGATTCATCACACTCGACAGACGCTGCATTTTCCGTGATTTCTTCTAGCACCCAGATCAGGCCACCACGTTTCTCCATCACCCACACGCTAGCAGATCCTTTGGTACCATTGCGCTTTTCAATTGGCACAACATCGCCGCATAACAAAACACCGCGTGATTTGTTACCAGGATGATTGGCATTCCGGGGATTCCGTGTACTGGACCCATATCCATCGTCGGTCTGCGCTCTGCGAGATTTCTCACGAGATGATGGCTTATTGAGCAGCTGCGCAGTCACCCCATTTCCCAGACCGCGGAACTTTGGGTTTACTGCACGGATATTAGGTCTTTCCGGTTGAAGGGGTGTACGAGCCGCGGCATCAGTGCTAGGATCCCGAAGCTTAGCTTCAAGCCACTGTCTATGCTCTTTCTGTACAACCTCTAGAATACTAAGCCGACGGACTTCGTTTTTAGTCACACCAAATACAAGGCAGGAAAGATCATTAGCGGCGATAATTGTCCAAGGTGCTTGGGCTTCGGTCCGGAATACGGCCTGGGAGGCTGGAGTCCATTTGCTGCTGTGGGTATGCAAGGCGGGAAGCGGGAATCCCAATCCAGAGGTTGAAGAAGCCAAAGAGGCAAAGGGATCCGAGGAAGTGTAGGGTTGCGCTAGAGTTTCCATCAGCTTGTTTTTGAGCGAGGCAGAGTTGAGATCCGTGTATGTACGTTTTAAGCTTACGCGCCTGGACGCTGGTGCTGACTTCAGGTCCAATCTGGATGGCGGAATACGATCATTTGAAACGATGGGACTCAATAGCTGGGAGCTATCGGACGTAGCCTGGGATGCTGACCGAGGTTCTAGGGCCGAATCTCGAGTACTAACCGGAGGCGACCCGTGGTCAGAGAAGGCCCGTTCAAAGATATTATGGCCATTGACCTCCGCAGGTCCGGTGATGGGTCCTCCTCCGTAGTTGCCGCTCTCTTCGTCCAGGACATTGGCCCGAGTCAAAAGGTCCATCATACTTTGGATATCCGAGTCTCCGGTCATGTTGGCTTGCGCATTGGCGATCGCCGCGCTACTGGCGGCCCATCCCATTCGGTCGCGCATGAAGTCGATCGATCTTTTGAGAATATTTTGTCGCGAATGTAATAGTTCCTCCGATTGTTGAGCGAAAGAAAAGGAATGTAATGATTCCAACGGGAATCGATGCAGGTCTTCTAACTCCCCCGTGTTCTGGCTCGTAGACATGCGACCGGTATGAGCTCTCGAAGATGAGCTGGAGCGCATAGATGGAGGTGGACGGGGTACGTTCATGGGAGTTAAAGACGACGTCGACAAGTTCGGTAAGGTCAGAACTCGTGAAGGTTGCTGGCGTATGCGATCCAGCCCTGACGGACCAAGTCCATGTTCGCTCTCGAATAACGGGGATCTGTTGGAAAGAGACGGTGGAAAGGGTTAGTTGCTTGGTCTTCCTATCTTTTGAGACACATTCACTTTATTCTTTGTGAATGGGGGTGAAGTAAATTGGCGGACCTTGAAAGAGGGTCATAACCTGAGGATATGCTGTCGGCGGAGCTTCTTAAGGTCTGCCCGGTCGTTTGTATGGTAAGTTTCTGAAAGCCCGACTCCGATTCGGGGGACTCAGAAAGGGGACCCAAAGGTGACGACAAAGGACTGGGATCGCCTGCAGGAAGATATAAAGATCAGCGGGCTTCGATTGTTTATCAAGACCGTTTTTGACTCCACGGGCTCTTCTCCCCCAACGTGACTCTCCCACCCCGTGATAAAGAGGGATGTGCTAGTATTCAGCACATGCGAAGAAAAGAAGGAAAGCAAAAAGTGTGTTTCCCTTTCCTCAACTCCGAGGACACTCGTGAGAGAATCATTCGGGTTCTTGATTCCTCCGATGTGGCCTTTTTTTATTTCCCCCCCATTTTTTTTCCGATCTGCTTTGCTGCTGCTTTTCGTCGTCCTAATTCACGTCCCACCTTCATCGCGTCCCTTGCTGCCGAACCCCACTCTTCAAGCAAAGAGGCCCGTGGCATGTGAAACAAGAACAGGAACTCACCATCGGGATTATATGCTGACCCCATGCTTTCGGGGGAGGCTGGATTTCTCCCCAAGAGAATCAAGGAGGCTCAAGGTCGAATCGACATGGAAGTCATTCGCTCGAGTCAGCGGGCGAGCAGAGGGCGACTGCCTCGTAACACGCCCGGCATGCGACGATCGAAGGCACGGGCTAGTGCAGGTGAGAAATGCGAGAGGTCCAGGAGAAAGAGAGAAAGAAAAAAGAAAGAAAGAAAGAAAGAAAAAAGAAAGAAGAAAGAAAAAAGTGGGAAAGAGAGGGAAACGGAAAAACGGTCAGGATACAGCGGGGGTTTCGAGGAGAGTTTAGTGGGGAGCAACGAGAAAGGGGCGGGTGATGTAATAGTAGGATGGGGAGAAGAGCTCGGCACTTGAATGAACCTTTTAACTAAAGTTCAAGCGTGTAAAACCCAGATAAAGCATAGAGAACAAGAATAAACTCATATAAAGAACGTTTAAAGGGTTCGAAGTGAAGGGGAAAGGAATTTCAGATCGACCGATCGGCACGGGAGTTGGCCCATGTGGGAGGGGCCTTCAAACTTCTTGTTCAGAAGAAGAAGAAAAAAAACAGGCCTTTGAGGGGAGAGGGGTAGCTAAAGATGGGACTATGAAATTAAACAGAATGAAAAGAACCTAGTAAAGAGTCCGGTTGTTCAATAGAGGGTCTTGGAATGTCAATCCTATCCATCTTGAGACTATGAGAACTCGACAACCAGCTATACAGTAGCAAATCAACTACTTTACCCCCACTCAATGCACCTTGATGAGACTAAAAAAGCCGCTGATGCATTGGGCTTTCGCTAACATGACGACCAAATACATATGATGCCTCCAATATTCTGTGCGCCTCATTACACTACGAATCCAATAGTCAAGATCAGGATGCTTGGCTCAATATTAGAATTATGCAAGTTTCTGTACTTTAGATGCTTGACCGGGAGTTCCGGTGGAACAGTGGCACACATAATTTCCCCACCGCTATCGTGGCCTGAAGATGGGTCACCTCCATGTCTTCTATCTCGGCCAAATGACGAACCAAATAATATAATCCACGGGAAACGATCAGAGAGGGGGGAAGCGCCGGGCTCCTGGTCGAGTTCGGGATGAATCATTAACCACCCCTTACAGCGGACCTGGAGTGCCTTGAAGACTGTGTAGCGCTAATTCATCAGGCTCGGCGTCTGCTTGTGTTTTTTCGTCTCCATTCCCGAAGAGCGGATTGCCTTTATTCCGTGCATGGTTGTCGTGCTGCCGAGTCTCCTCTGGGGGCATCGAAATAGAACTGACAAAGCTAGAGACATTCCGGCTGCCTTCAACCATCCAGGAGAACCCTGCATCGGACAGGGATGGCCGCACAATGGACTTCTTTGCTTGCTCACCGTCGGCCTGCCCGGTGTTTGTCGTGCGAATGGTGGCAGCGCTGACAGGTTTGGAGGTTCCACTTTCGACGCTCGGCCCGCGCGCATCCGCGTTGAAAGATGTGCCCTGCTGATCTTGATCGTCCTGCGCCACTTCGACTGGGCTGGCTGCTTTCAAATCTGTCGGTGGCTCAGTCGACTCGGTATCTACGATCGCCCCAGGAGATGCGGAAACTACGGGAAGCGAGGGGTCTTCAAGGCAGCGTTGGACCGACTCAACTCGGGCCAATGCCTTCTCAATGGAGTCATCGGGTCTTGCGTCGGGATCTTTCGAAAGTTGAATTCGAAGCTCCCCTAATGCCTCGCCTAGTGCATTAGAAAGCGCCTTGTTTCTTTCTTCCAGCTGGTCGATCTTCATCTCTAGTCCAAGCTCTGTGGGTGACGGCTTGGAAGGCGCGTTTGATACACTCGCCAAGGGCCGATGTTTGTAATTTGCAGCAGTTAGCCGTGTTCCCGGCTCGTAATTCATCGTTTGCATGTTCTTCCTAGCCTCCGTGACAGCTCCCCGGACCGCTTTGGCCACGCCCCATGACTCGGTGCGGCGTTGGATTCCTTGGGAAACGTCTTGAAATAGGGATTCGAGGCTCTTGGGGCTGTTTCTAGCCGGGGAAGAGGCGGAAGAGCTGCTATCGCTGCGATTCTTGAAATCCTCCCAAAGGTAGGCTCTCCTAGGTGGTCGTAGTCCAAATTGACTGTGTCGGTTGGAGGATTCCGGGGCTTTGCCTGAGTACTTCGTAATGATAGCACTACCTCGCTCCGCTGTAGGGTTCTGTTCTAGGTAAAGGGCATCATGCACAAATTGGTGGGGCGCATGTGGCTGAGGCGAAGGGTAGCGCAGAAGCATTGATAGGGCGCCCGAGTAATCTGCCTTCAGCACTGTGGGGGGTTATATTAGCCAACCTTGCAAATAGTGAGATCTTTAATTTTGATGCCTTACATTCCCAGCGAATCCGAAGTAACATTGCGATGCATGTAAAGTCGACAAGATCAGACCGTAGCCCATGCGCAAATAGCAGATCCCACATCATTAAGACTTCGTCAAACGGAAATTCTCTTCCAAAGAGAAGTCGCATCCATCGACTTTGCTAGCGGTTAGCCCTAAACATCCACAGCGGTATTTGAATCAAAAACACTCACGTCAGAAATATCTGTGGCAGAACATCCACTGCTTGTAAGTGCTCTGCCAGTTCATGATCGATGATCATCAAAGCCTCGGTATGGAGATACTGGCACCGACTGACAATCGGGATCACGTCGACTTGGCCATCCGCAGTTTTAGTTTCACCGTGCTCGTAATATACGCGTGCCGTCTGCATAACGGAAAGAAACAATGTAAATGAATCATGCTCCACAAACTCCGGGTCGAGGATATTTAACATCAGAGTGTCGTCATTATCACCAGCTGGGGTTTTTAAGCTTTCTTCTGGCTTTGCAACTGAATCCTGATCCACCACCCAAAGCAAGGGTGCTAACAATTCGTGCATCCCCTGTCTATACCCGACATCAGGGTTAAGTTTAGAGTATACAAACAAGACGTCGGTTAATTTAGCTTTCGTCGCCGGCTCTTGGAAGAAGACGTTTTCTTGTAAGCATCGATCAACGTCCTGCGATATCTCGGCTCGTAAATTCTCGTCATTTCGCAGGGTTTGCCATGGAGACTATTCAAACAAAAGTCGGTCAGATAAAGATGTTTCGATACTCAAAATGTAGCAGGCAATGTTGTGAGGAAGATATACCTGCTCATCGTCCGCCAGCGGATCGACACTTGACTCCAAGTCATCTGGATGTTCAATATACTTCAGAAAATGATCACGGAGAGCTTTGTATGCCTCTCGAGACTCGTCGAGCTTCTGTAACCATTCCTCGCGTTCTAGACCCTCGAAGAGCAGAAATACCTGGACGCGGAATGAGTACCGTACTTCATATCAAACCGGTAAATGTCCACGGACCTTCCAGCAAATCGACCTTAGCCCGTCGTTGCACAGCTTTCCACCTTGTGCGGCCCGGAGCGCCTTTTGGAGATCGGAGGATGTATCATTGCCGAGGAAGAGGATTTCCCATCTCTTTCTATGAAGAGGTTTAGTAGTGGTTTTATTTTAAAGCAAGATTGAAAGTAAATACCTAGTTTCCTCAATGGTTCTCATTTCATGTGCGATTGTTGTTTTGGGGGTAGTGGAAGAGGTTAAGATACATGGATGAGGGGAAGCGATAATAATGTAATCCGCACCTCTTATCGCGCTCTCCCGGGAACATGACCGCATCTCCGAACTCCAACCCCGATCTACATCCACAGGACAGCAGTGCTGGGACCTTACCTGTCTTCCTACCGACTCAATTCCAGGCAATACCCTCTATGATACTCATATCTATAATACGCATATAAAATGTCTGCCGACTTGTTCGCAGCTTTCGGCCAGGACCCGGAGCCTGCGCAAAGCTCTGTAGGCAACTCCAAAGTTGGGCGATCGCAAACAAACTCCTCAATACCCAACCAAAGACAAATCGATGATGGCTTCTTTTCGTCGCTATCTGGAGATAATCAACAGACTCAATCAATCCCTGCGACTTCCGTTCCACTACCGACTTCGCGACAGCCTCCCGGCTTCGAATTCTTCAACTTACCCCGACAAGATAATAGCGATGTGCTGTTCGACGCCGAAACCGATAAACCCGCTCAGGACACAGACGATGACTGGGGTGATTTTGAAGCGCCAGAATCAGAATCGACGCCTGAAACCAATCAAAGGGAACACCCTTCTGAAACCATTCTACATAGGCCTCCTCCTCCAACGATCCAACATCATGCCGCCCAAATAGACCTATTGGACTCGCTGTCATTAGAAGACCCAGCACCAGCCACCCAAAGATCACATATTTCTCCCAACAAACCTTCAACATATAGCAAAACTCCCCAAGAGCCAACATGGGATGATGATTCTTTCGGAGACTGGGGCGAATTTACCGATGCAGCCTCCAAGCCCCCTCCAAGTCAACTTCAACATACAACAAAGCCCGCTCCAAGACCAAAGAAGCCAACACCCAGCAAGAAAATAAACCTAGCCCCCCAAGAACCAAAATGGGACGATGAATACGAAGACTGGGGCGACTTTTCCGACGGACCAGCACCAAAACCAAAACCAGTTTCGGTCTCATCCAAACAAAACACAATATCAAAACCTAAGCTATCAGCTCCATCTCCATCTCCATCTCCAGATCCCCGCAGCTTCACATCTTCAACCCCAGCATCACCACCAACAGTCCGACCAACCAATATCCCACCACCATCAGTTCTTCTTTCCCTACTAGTCGAAATCCTGGCCAATCTCCAAAAAGAAGCCCTACAAGCTCAACCTCGAACAACACCAACGACTAAAAAAGAAGAAGCCGCCTCAAAGATCACATCAACCTTAGCAACAGCAGCACGCATAATAGCAGGCCGAAGTCTACGCTGGAAACGCGACACAATCCTAAGCCAAAGTATGCGTATCGGACCAGCTGGGAAATCTGGTGGTATGAAGCTGAGCACAGTGAACAAGCATGAAGATGTGAAGGAGTCACAAGATGCAGTTGAGGTGCTTACATTGTGGCGGGAGCGCTCGGCGTTATTTAATGCTGTTGTTCAGGGTGTAGGGCAGAAGGCTGTTCCTGTTGTTGCTGATCCGGGTGCGTTGAAAGTTGTTTTGGCAAAGGGGGAGGATGGTGCAATTAGAGCGTCGCATTCTTGTGCGCTTTGTGCATTGAAAAGAGATGAGCGAGTGTTGAGGATTGATGAGGGGGGTGTGAATGATAGTTTTGGGGAGTGGTGGACGGAACATTGGGGGCATACGGATTGTAGGGTTTTCTGGGAGAGGAATAAAGAGTTGCTTTTGCAGCGTTGAGGGGATATTTACTTATCTCGTCGAGCACATATTGTTCTACTTCTCTATATGTGTTGGGTTTGGAAGAGCATTGGGCAGTGCTTCATTTCTATAACGATGGGCATTTCTATACCGTTTTATACATTTAGCCGCTTACTACTGTAGATAGCTCAGCGTAAGGGCAGCCCAGAATTCAAGTTTGTATATATCATCATGATACCAAAGCACGGCCCTGTCTATGGTTAGGTCTAGTACACTACAGCTAGATGAAAGCCTCCATGTGGAAAAGGTATCTCGGCAAGAAAGCCACTCCGGTTTGATATTACCGTAGCGACGATGATGAATTAAAGGCAAGAAGGATCACTCCAACACCGGGTTCTGTAAGTAAAAAATAGAATAAAAAAGTAGATACACAGAGGAGAAAGACAATCGAGAGAGGAGAAAGGTACTGCCAGCAGCAAGCGAGCCCAGGCATGGATCAGACCAGCTGAGCTGGAAGGGCTTTTCCTGACATAGTCCGAGCGGGCCTCAAAAGGATACAGAGCACTTTGATACATAAATATACCAGGGTATACGTGCTCGGTGCCTCGGCCGCCCTGAGTATAATCCAGAATAAAACCGGATCGAATTATTTATGCTCTAGAGACATTTCTGTTTTCATAGAGTATGCTTGCTTGCTTGAGCATATACTAGAGTGGCTTCCAGCGTGAGTAGAATCAAGTGGATGATTTTCCAAGGTACCAGAAATAGCGTTCGCTTTAATGTCTGGAACAGAAACACCCGCTTGAGATTCAGTCCGTGACCCCATAGTCCAAAAACTAGGTGAGGCGACCAGGCAGGCTGGAGGATGAGAATCAAGGTCAATTTCTGTTGATAGCTGCTGATGCGACTTGAAATGGCGATTGACTGCAGATTTTCTGGCCAGGACCAGTGAATGATGAAGTCAAAAACAACCTAGTAACTCTGGGCGGAAGTCATGGCAGGCTATAATAAATTCATTAGAAAGCTGAGGCGACAATCAAAAAACACGGGGAAAATTTGGTACTTACCGGACTACTCATAATGCTGTTCCTCTTGTTACGGCCTTTCTTGATGTGATTCTTTAATGCGGTTGAATCCAGGGGCTTCAATAGCTCGAAACTACAGAGAAGCTCTCCAGATACAGACATGATAGCTCCCCAGTTATCGAACTCGCCACAGTACTGTTGTATGCAAATTAGCAAAGAACGAAGATAAGAGTAAGGAGATTATCCCGGAAATAAAACTTACATTCGGAGCCGAGAACACGGTTACCAAGATCCGGTCATTGTAAAATTCATATCCATCTTCGACAACCATGTGAGCACGGCAAACTAGATCAAAGTCATGTCGTTGCAAAAAGTTCATAATGACTTTCTTGCCAAAGCAATAGCTAACACCGCGTTCATTAGGCTCCCAGTCTTCCTCCATGTCTGCTGGATCACTCCACAGGAGATCATTCAACAGTCCATAGTCTGGAACATCGGTGGGCCGGGCAATGCCCCGAATGTCATCCATATGTGACAAGCTCGGAGACAGTCCGCCATGGACGCAGAAGATCTTGCCTGCAACAGTTGCAGCAATCGGAAGACAGTTGAAAGTATCGATGAATGTCTTCCATACTTTGATATTGCATCGTCGTTTACATTCGTCATAAAATCCATAAACACGAGTGACATTAGCACATTCGTGATTGCCGCGAAGCAAGAAGAAATTTTCTGGGTATTTGAGCTTATAGCACAAGAGCAGTAAAATGGTTTCCAAACTCTGTTTTCCTCGGTCGACATAGTCACCCAAGAAGAGATAGTTTGATGCAGGTGGAAAACCACACATCTCGAAGAGGCGAATTAAATCAGTATATTGACCATGGACATCGCCAACAATCTTGACAGGTGCAGACAGCTCCAAAAGAGCAGGTTGCGAAAGGAAGAGCTCTCGAGCTGCTGAACAAATAGCAGTGATCTCGGCATTCTTCAGGCAAACAGTCTTGGTGACTTTAGCAGAATAACCGGCGTCCAGGAGCCGTGAGATCATGTCGTCCAAGTCAATGGACTTCAGAGCGCCCATACCCATCCCTGGGGAGCCAGAAGTCTCAAGAGGAGCATTCAATATAAAATCCAAGATTGGATTTAGCTGGTTTTCACGCTTGATCAAGATGGATTCACCCACAACAGGAGTGGTTGATGGTGCACCTGTTAGCGGGCCCTCTGAGACAGTATCCACCTCGCCGCTTTGCTTCATCGCGCTCACATCTTTATGGCCTCGCTGCAAGCTCGCCGACAGCGAAGGTGACGGTGGGGGCTCGGGAGAACCCGAGCGAGAGGGACCCTCTGAACCGGGAGACTGGGGAAGGCCGGCGTTGGAGCCGGGTCGGCTTCCAACCGACTTTGTCGAAGCCGCATCGGACTTATCATTTAGGCTGTCTGTATGTGAAAGGGCAGTTGTAGAACCCCGGGGGCTGTCGGAGCCACGGGCACCAGGGATCTTCGAGCGGATCGAACCTCGGAAGGAGCGAATAGATTCCTTGGTATCGGATTTCGAAAAGGACGGGTATGATTGCAACGAGTCGCCCGACCCGGCGTTGCTCTTGGAATGCGACTGACCCATCGCTGCAAGGCTGGGATGCTTGCCAAGCTTAGAGGGGATCGCACGAACAGCGGACGTTCAAGCCGCTATGCCGAGAAAAAAAAAACTCCCTAGGTATTGGAATGTCTTGGCTTCCGATTCCAGCTGAGTCGGTCTCAAAGACAGCCTTTATTTATTCTCAAATGCCCTCCTGGATATCTGTGGTGAAGTTTTTCTCTTTCTTTACCAGCAGTACCACCAAGAAGTTTTTCTGCAGTCTAGGGCTTGGCACAAGCTGGGAATTTGCGGCTCGGTCACAAAGGTGGGCAAGAGTTGAATGAACAATAACGATCGGGAGGGTAATATAAAATAGTAGCCGACGGGGCTAGTGATGGTGCCTACGTCTGATAGGGGTTGACGGAAGGAGCTTTTGCAGGTGAGCTGGGCGGAAGGAGTGGGTGGAAGGAGAAGCTCCGAGGCTTGGGTGGAACTGAGGGAAGCTTCCAGCTGCGGCAGGATTAGTTTCTGGATGGGCTCTGAGGTATGTGATCGTTGATGAGAGTATTTGGGCTAAACTCCACAGAATCCTGGGCAGTATGTGGAGGCTGGTTGGAATGAAAGCAAAGGTGAGAGGGATTGCTGGGGAACTCGTGTGGATTTGGGGTGTGGACGGGGCGGGTGGAGGAATGCGTCATTATGTATGGGGATTTTGGTGCGAGGTATTTATCCCACATATTGATTGGAAACAGATCAACAAGCATAAAACACAACTTACAATAGATAATCCTGAAAGTTCACTGAATATGATGAGAAAAGGAAGAGAGAAAAACAAGAGAGGAGGTATGAATAGAGCGAAGAGGGGGAGGACAGCAAAAAGTAGGGTGAAAGTACTCCGCCACCGCTAAATGGGTGAAAAGGTACTTGCGTGGTACACACCTGTCGCCCAGTTCTGGCCACAGCTGGATCTCGGTTAGCTAAGCACGGACTATCAACGGGCCGATTGTTGCCTGGACTCTTGTTTCTGTGTATTTATAGCGATGCGTTCATGACTTGGTGTTTAGACTTTCAGCTGAGAGAGAGAGAAAATAAAATAAAATAAAGTAGGAGACTAGACTAGTAGACTTTGTTTAGTTGTCTTTTCTTTTTTTTAAAAAAACCACAGATTCCCCAGCTTATCGTAACAATATCTGTGCTTTATTGTGCTAAAAAGAGGATCTTAAGGATCATTCCATGGGCCCCTCATCCTTCCTCCGATAAGCGACCACGTCTTACATAGGTTCCCCCATGTTACCACACCTCCAGATTACGATTTGGTCCAGCTCACTGGGACTGTGCGAAGAAAGCTGCAGCCCTGGAGGGCTAGATGGAATCTTGGTGGCTTTCCCGAACCACCCCGGGGGCAAAGAGGAGCAAGACCTTAGACCCCACTAGGGCTCCTATCAGGAACGAGGTGGCGGGGAAAGACAAGGCTAGCAACATCTGATCCAATCCCGCCGCCACCATCTCAAATACAGGGGGAAACCTATAAAGAAAAAGAGAGAGGAGAAATGAAAATAAAGATGTAAAACATGTTACAGGAGCTCTTTCACTTTCAAGCATAGACCGCTATCTTAAATAGGCTCGGACACCCGCAGTAAATGGAGAAGCCATTCCCCATCCAGTTCCACGCACATGTCCATCATCTGGCTCGGACGTTATGTAGATTAGGCAGGAGCCGCAGACAATCTTCGTTCTGCATATGTAGAAGATAATAGTCACTGCATGTACGCCAAGATAATCTTTCGTTTAAGAAGACACCGCCTTTTTGTCTTCCAACCATATCGCCGAGCTGTAGACTACCAAGGAATTCCCCCAGTGGTCGGGATTTGATAGTAGGCCCAATGAACAAGCGCAGAGTCACTGCCATGCAGATATCGTGGTCCATCCATACCACGTTGATAGAGAACCAGCAAGCATAGACCCAGTAAACAAGTTCCAAGGCCCCTTGGCAGCCCCACGTTCAACCTCGTGCTATCAGCAAAGCAGGAACCAGTGTGATACATCAGATGTATATTAGAAACCAGACATTACTGGCAGGGGTGTTTGACTAATAGTTCCCATTGGACTAGATTCCGATGTCGTGATTTGCCCGCCGTTCTGATTGGAGACGTGGTGAATACCAGACGTCTCGTGAACATGACTGAAGAGTATGAAAGAAGCTCTATTCCAGCTCGATTTTCGTAATATGACGCCCTGGTACCACGATGAGCCCAATGAGTCGATGTGTCATGTTGACTTTGACGGTGGCGCTTTTAGCTTCGGCGTTACGCTCCCATGACTCGGCTTCTTTTGCGGCGGCGGCTTGGACAGCGGAGGGTGTGGGGAAACGATATTCGTATGAGTTGGCAAGGATTATATTCCGCTCCTGTACCACGATTCCCTGTCAGCTTAATCTTGACATAATGGTATTTCCAGCTTTGATGACGAGAGCCTTACTGCATCGGTACATTTGAATAGACCAACGAACATCCGACTGTCAGTCGTGTATACCCTGAGCTGACGCCCAATCAATCCCTCCAGGTATTGAACAGCCCGTTCAGTATCCATAGTCATGATTGGACTCGATGGCAGTTGCGTTTGATGTGTAGCCGATACAGATGGAGCCGAAAGTTGAGCACTTGCAGTCTTAAAACGATGAAGTTGGGAAAAGCTCAAGAATCAGGATATAATGACAGCATATCCCGGTGATTTTGTCTTTGATCGAGTCTGCAATTGAGAAAATGAGGGGAGTTGTTGAAATAGCCAGGTTGAGTAACCGCGGTGGAGGACCGGGGGCCCCGCACCCTAATTGGCTAGCTTCGAAATGCCAACAAACACATCAAACAGGTCAATGGGTCAATGTTACTATACTGCACTCATTACAGCCTCCTGGGCTTAAATATATCAATTAATACCCAATAAATACATTATATCAAGGGCTTTCCGACCGGAAAGTGATGCAGTGAGCTTTGCGATCAAATTCGCCGAAATTGGAAATGTTCACCCGTCTAATCCGGATTGCGAAGCAATAACGAAATTCAAGGTGGAAGCTATTACAAGCCGTTAATAACGAAGCGTGCGATGTGTGGTCAAAAGGGAGATGAAATTTACAGGGAAAGAGCTTTCATAATTGCCAAAAGAATAAAAGAGAGAAAACCTGCTTAAATATTAACTATAACTATGTTCAAATGTAATATTGCGCCTAATTTCGGCTTCCCAGTCCCTAGACCTTCCGAAACACCAAGCTCATAAGCTCCCAAGCTCCCAGAGAGAGCAAGAAATAACAGCAAGATAATGATGTGACTTGACTTAAGTACAAGTCAAGCTCCATCTGGTGAAAACTGTAACAGCTGTGCAGCATAGCGACCTGCGCATAGGCACGGCAAAATGGAAACGGCCATGTCATGGAAATTACATCCACGCCCTTACGCCCATGTTCACGTTCGAGTTGGAGCCTTCACTGCTTTCATCGGTATCCATGTCCATATCCATATCCATATCCATATCCATTTCCACCCGGTTGGGCCCAGCATTCATCGTCTCGATTGCGCTAGAATTAGGACCGGCAGTCGGTTGTTGAAATGCCGCACGCCGTACAGCTTCCTCATGGTCCATAGCAATCTCATTCGCACGGGGTACCAGTGCCTCGCGGGATGGTTTAAAACGAGGAGCTTGCTGACCTCGAGGCTGGAAGAAGCGCAGCAGACTCTGTTGACGTGGGTCGACGGTTTCGGGGTTCTCGAGGGATGTTGTTTCTTCCATTGTTTCTTCGGTAGTGCCCATTGAAACTTCATTTTGTTGTTGCTGGGCCGAGAAAATCCACCGGAGGGTTTTCTCTGATGAATGGTTAGCTTATACTTGGTTTGACGGATGAATAGTAGATTTGGCCTGTCTACCTCGGCAATGGGCAAATCACTCACCATATACCACTTCATCATTTGGACGGCCATCTCGGAATCGCTTTCGTGTTCGGCTGTGGAGGTGTTTTGAGTTGTCGATCATGTCTATGTCGCAAGACGCGGATGCGAATGGGCTGGATGGAGCTCGCGAGAATGAGGCCTTGCGTTTGAGTGACATTGTCAAAAGGAGATTATGTATTTGAATTATAAAGTCCTCGAGAAGGTGTTTGCGTGTTTGAGTCTCAGAACCAGAGTGAAAGAGGTAGAGTTGCATTTGAAGGTCAGAAAGGCTGGGAAGAGGGTACGGGAATGCGATTGGCTGGTCGCGTGGATACGAGAGTCGCGTCGTGGTTCTGGTTCACGCTAATCCGTAAGCAGTAATATTGCACTTGAATACTTCATTGGACACCTCAGCTGCGTTTGCTTCTCACGATCACAATTAATATTTCGTATTGAAAAAATGCTATACCATTTTAGAGCGATGCTAAGAGATTCAGTGCATATCCCCGGTCGGATCCTGATATGCCCCCTTGCAGGTCTCCAATAATCCACAATCCAGAAGTCATCCGCCCTAACAACAAACAAAAATGCTCAAGTCAGAGCCCTTGAATGGCCGTGAGCTTTAGTGTATGACAAAGTCTGTGTAAACAAGCTGCATGTCTATCTATTACAGTCAACCCGATAATTAATCCCGCTCTTGTAAAATAACAGCAGAATCAATTGTATTCAAGTTCAAGTTGCTCTTGTAAAACTACAAACCTTGGAAAGAGCCATACATAGCATATAAAGTATATCATTTAAATCCCGCCACATTGAATCTTACACACTTTACCATCTCCCTATGGAATCATACCCCTATTGTCTTTAGTCAAAGTCTTATAATATACAGTAATATTAAGTGTACGCATTACGCATTAAGAGCTTAGGTATAATATCATCTAAGCCTCTAGAATTACATTAGTAAAGGTGTTACAAGAGACGATTTGACTAATGTTTGAAAAGACCATTGGAAAGACGTGTAGGGTAATATGATGTATAACATGTATTCAAGACCTGCTACTTCTAGTAAGGAGGGGCATTGTTTATCGGGGTGACTGTAGTATGCTCCAATTTCCGTCTTAAAACTTCTCTAAGAGCTTGTATGGTTTCGTGTTCATCAATTGGTTGAAGTCCTAAGCTTCAACCATGTTCAAATACTATCCCAGTTACGGACATCTCAAGCTTTTGGATGATCCGATCATATTTTTGCAGTCTACTCTTACTCGACGAGCATTAGACTCATCCCAACGAACCTGACTTAATCGGCATGCCGTGGGACAGATCATCGGTATCTCGCACCCTTACTCCACCATGACGATAGTCTTCCCCGCTTCTCCTCACTCAGCTCATAGCTAACTCCGCTCTCAAACACCGTCCATACCAACTACTCTTTATCATTACGGCCATGTCTGCTCGACGTGCTTTTCATGCTGGGTCGTGGTACTCAGATAACGGTCGTATCCTGTCAACCCAACTGGATGGTTTGCTAGCAAATGTACCGGATACTCTGGAGCATGTGGGCTCACTCCCCATCTCGGGGGCTCGAGTCGTGATCGCACCGTATGTGGTCTATTTTCTATGATTTCCAGAGCTACATATCTGATGATTTTCATAAGACACGCAGGTTATGCTTACTCGGGTCCCTGTGCAGCCTACGCATACAAGGCGCTTGATCTGACCAAGGCGTAAGCAAAATCACTTCGAGAGACCTCCGCTCACTTTGACCTATCTAATCTCCATTCCACTTCTAGTAAACGTATCTTCATTTTGGGTCCATCCCATCATCATTATCTTACCACGCTGGCCGTCCCACAGGTCAAATACTACTATACCCCGCTCTCGGACGATCCCCTCCCACTAGATCTAGACGTAATTGCGCAACTTCAACAGACCAAGTCCAACTTTGCAACCATGTCACGATCTGTCGATGAGGAGGAGCACAGTATCGAGATGCATCTTCCCTACATCCATCGCCTCCTCCAATTACAATACCCGGACACCCCGACAGCCGAATACCCACCGCTGGTCCCAATAATGGTCGGCAACACCTCAGCCTCAACGGAAAAGGCTGCCGGTGCCATCTTAGCCCCGTATCTCGCTGATCCCGAGAATGTTTTTGTGGTTAGTTCCGACTTCTGTCACTGGGGCCTGCGATTCCGTTACACATACTACGTCCCCCAAGCCCCGACTCCTGGGCCTGAACTGCCGTTATCCAGCGATGGGCTTCCCCAGCCAGGACAAGCGGAAGATCAAATTACGGAGACCATTTCTTCTGTCTGCGCAGGTCATGAGTTGCGGCGTGGGGAACGTACCTCGAGAAATGAGCCTGCTATCCACGAGAGTATCTCGGCTTTTGACCTCGCGACCATGTCAGCTATTACGACCGGATCGGCCAAGACCTTCTTGGATACTATTGAGCGCACTGGAAATACCGTTTGTGGTCGTCACCCCATATGTGTTATTATGGCTGCTCTAGAGGTTATCAACGCCACCCGGTCGGAAGAGGCGCAAAGCCTCTTCCATTTCCTGAGGTATGAGCGTAGCACTGATGCAGTAGATGTCAGCGATAGCTCTGTGAGTTATGTGTCTGCCGTTGCAGCCCTTTAGTCAACCCAGCGGTTATTGAGGCGCCTTTTGCTCTTGATTCTTCGCATTACTACCTCAAACAAGAGGCGATATTTGGCGATAGTAAATCTTCTCAATGGAATATGATATTGAAATGAAATAAAGCAAAGCTTCTTCAAGTTGTCTTTGTCAGCTAACTATCAGACGACTTATATCTACTCATTTTATTTTTTTAAATGGAGGATAGACTTAAAACATTTCCTGTGATAGCCCGGTCCTGTCAATTGAGATTCTCGAGCCAATAATGATATCTTGCAAGTTGACTAGTCGGCACGATATTTATGGCCCATAGACTCGGATCACTTGGTCTGGCAGCTTTTGTCCTGCATAGCCTCGTGGTATGCCGATGTTACACCAGAAGGGAAGGGTTCTATCGATGTTGTCAATAGGCTAGTATGCGCCTTTGTGGCATTGCATGGTAGTTTCGGGAGAGGCGTTAATTATTCAAGCTATAGAAGGGAAGAATAACAAGTTCATGGAGGATGCAAAATATCCTCAAGATCTCAGATCAATGATTAAATCAACTCTATATGACAGGAAACTAGTGGTACAAACATCATGCATCTTCAGCGACACGGTCGCTGCAGGACCAAGCCCTACCATCTCATCTTTTAATATCCATCACGCTTTGTGCTGGGTTCTAGATCTGGGCGAGATACATGGCGTTAATCTTGCGGGCGCCGTCTCGTAAATCCGGATTTTGCATTTCGGACTATCTTCTCAAGTGAAATAATTATGTATCATTATTGAAGCATTAAGTAGACACATTTTAGGGGTTACAGTATCCGATTCTCGAAGGATGCAGCAACCCCATCTAATAAAACTCGATCCTTCTGATCCTGTGGGGTCACTCAAGCCACCAGTGTTGGGTCAAAGAGCGGAGCAAGCATGAAACGTCCCGATGGCGCTAGTGTTGTGGGTTAATGAAGGCGCATCCTGTAAAGACCTCAGCGCGTAAGGTGTGCGCTGCAGGGTCATCTTTGTCTATCTGGGTGATACTGTAGCAATCGCTTTATTCACCTTTGACCTGTTTAATTGATCCTTTGTTTCATTCATCTCCTCGCAAGGTGCAAGTCACAATGTTGGCCCCGGGGGCTTAAATCTCCTCGAACTTAATATTCCAAGGGCATAGATATATCCATTCGACTTTCTCCTTCACTGTTATTTATTTGTTAAGCATTTACCTATCTCTCGTTCATTCCAAAGTGATTCTCTCTTTCAAGGCTGGCCTTGCATTCGATCTTTTTTTCTAGAAGAAATTTCTAGACACTTTATTCGCTCCTTATACATTCTTTGAAACTATTTACATTCCTTTGCGGCAAACTTCATTTAAATATGCTACCAAAGGCCCTACTTGGCCTGGCCGGGCTGTTCACATCATTATCCATGGCTAGCCCAGTAGCCCAGGTCTCAGAGACCACATCCTCTGCTGCAGCTACTTCATCTAGTTCCAGTTTAGTATTTTGTCACTTCATGGTAAGCATGATCGCCCTTCCGGTGCTCGGAATCTAATATACAGAAATAATAAAGAAAGAGCTAAATTTTTCTTAAAATCACAGGTCGGAATTGTCAGCAACCGTGTCAGTTCTAGCGATTACGACGATGATATGAAGCGCGCCAAAGACCTTGGCATAGATGCCTTCGCTCTCAACATCGGCACGGATGACTTCACCGATACCCAACTCGGATACGCCTACGCATCTGCTGCTGAGAATGACATGAAGCTGTTCCTATCCTTCGACTTCAGCGCATGGAGCACAAGTGACGGCGCATCTGTCGGCGCCAAAGTTAAGCAGTACGCTAACCAAACTGCTCAGCTGTTAGTAGACGGTGATGTTTTTGTCTCTTCGTTCATTGGAGACGGTGTCGATGTGGATTCCATCGTCTCTGCTGCAGGACAGGACCTTTTCTTTGCGCCGAATTTCGCGCCTGGTGATGGAGATTTTGGTAACATCCAGGGTGCACTTAATTGGATGGCTTGGCCTAACAATGGGGACAATAAGGCCCCAACGGCTGAAGCTAATCTTACTGTTTCGGATGGAGACACCACTTACATTGATGCTTTGGATGGGAAGGCTTATATTGCGCGTGAGTTTTTTGAAAGTGAATATTTGGCTGGATTTTATTGCTTACTAGTGATAGCTGCGTCTCCGTGGTTCTTTACCCATTACGGAACAGAGGTTTCCTACAGTAAGAACTGGGTTTTCCCGTCTGATTTACTCTGGCAGCAACGATGGGAAGAGATTCTGGCTTTGAAGCCTCGTTTTGTGGAAATTATTACCTGGAACGACTATGGAGAGTCCCATTATATTGGACCATTGAGCTCCCCTCATACAGATGATGGAGCGTCCAAGTGGGCAATGGACATGTAAGTGATTGAATGAATCTACTTAAGCCCGATCGAGAACTAAAAGAAATATAGGCCCCATGACGGATGGGCAGAAATGGCCAAGCCCTACATCGCCGCCTACAAGGCCGGCAGCACTGATGTGCTCCCCTACATCACCGATGAACAGCTAGTATACTGGTATCGGCCTACACCCCGGGACGTCGACTGCGACTCAACCGACACCACAATGACCGGATCCGCCAACAACGCCAGTGGCAACTTTTTCCGCGGCAAGCCTAATGGGTGGGAGTCGATGCAAGATGAGGTCTTTGTCGTTTCGTTGCTTAAGACTGCTGCGGAGGTCCAAGTGCAGTCTGGTGATCAGTCGCAGACTTTCCAAGCGCCGGCAGGAGTTAGTGCATTTTCAGTGCCTATGGGGGTGGGTCAGCAGAAGTTCACCGCAACACGGAGTGGCACTACTGTGTTTTCGGCGACTAGTTTGAAGGATATTGTGGATGAGTGTATTTGTGGGATCTACAACTTTAACGCCTATGTAGGCACAGTCCCGGCGCCAACCACGATTAGCCAGCTGCAGCCGGATGGGTTGTCTATGTTGACGTTGGGACTGCAGGTTGCGTGTCCGACCAATACTCTGAGTGCTGGAGCAGCGAGCGCTACTAGTGCTTAGAAGTAACACTATTACTTGTTTCAAAGCTGTGGAAATGAAAGTGAATGAGTGCGCCAGTGTTGAGGTACTTTGAATTTTGGGTATCTACGGGTGTGCTCGGACAATCAGCGATAGGGTTTAGGGGGAACTCGGTGCCTTACACTCCTAGGCTCCACGGGTCGTTTAACTAGTTAACTACCTTGTACATCAGAGCAGTAATTATTGTCTCAATATTATCATCGTATATACCCTTTCTCAAACAATAACAACTTGAATATGAGATAATCTAAATCCTTCTCAATTCCATTAACCAATATTACGCGTCTTCTTATCTTCTCCAACTCCGCACTTATCTAGAACCTTGTATTCTTGCACACCGACTCTCTGTACCCGAGGGTATGACAAGTGCGTGCTTGGACTTCCTCCTTAGCCATATGCGCCTTTTTTCCTGATTGATCTTCTTATGCGTTGTTTTTCTTCTTTTTGGCCCTTTCCCGCTGAAACTACTATATTATGTCCCGATTGCTGCCCTCGGATCGAATGGAACTCTTTTCAGGCTCCGGCCAAGTCCATGGCTTGATCAGCAGGACGACAATACATCTTCAAAAACAGAACTATTAATGCATTGTAAATTCCGCTTCTTATTAACCTTATTGCATTGAACTCACCTCATCTTCAATTCTTCATAATATCTCCGGTCAAAAAGGAATTCTTCAGCAATGGCCCGCACCAAACAAGGTGTATTTTCCTGGGAGGACGTGCTCGCCCAACGATACCAGAGTAAGTAATTCTCACCCTATACTTCCGAGGTTCTGCATATGTATTCAGTGGAGGGGCTGGAATTGGATTGGATTGGAGAAATGCAAAGCTCGAGAGGGGCACTGAGAGGCGGGGGTATAATGGCATCATTATAACTCCCCTGCATCCATTGTTCGCGACAAAAGAGGGAAATAGGCTAATATGGTACTTCTTCGGGCACACGACAGGCAATAAGCCCCCACCTCTCCAAGAACCTCGCCACCAAATCCTCACAGCCACCCAACCCCAGCTCCAATCCGGCTTGTTATCGCGTTTATTCCCGGAACTCCGCCTGATAATCTGGGAATACGTCCTGGGTGGACGACGACTCCACATAATCCAGCGCGCTCAGCAACGACTTGGACACATTGTATGTCCGCACAGCGCGTCCTCATTACCCTCACAAGATAAAAACTTGTTATATCGGGCAAGCAATTCGTCATGCGAGATATGTCTTGGGACCGGAATACCCCAGCCCATAAAAGATGCCGATCTCCACGGCAGTGGAGAGAAGCTTCTAAGTCTTGCGCTGACAAGTCGGCAAATGTATAAATCCTACCTTCACTTTCGCCTCTACATCCACGTCCATTTCCCCTTTCATCTGTGTTTTGATTTTGCGAATTGGGTTAATCCCAAGCAGCAATTTACCTGTTCACATATTCTCGGTTGATTACGGGATAGCTAACTTGATTCCTGTACAGATACCAGGAGTCTATCCACCTCCTCTATACCCTCAATACCTTCGAGTTCAGTAATCCCTGGACCTTACCATATCTGCATCCTACGATCCCTGAAGAAAATTGGGACTGCATACATAACATCGAATTGCGCTGGTCATTCCCCGGTCACTGGCTACCATGCAAAGACCCCGTGCGAACGGTATACGTCGCTGCAGGCCGGGCTGAATGGCTCGAGACTTGTAATGCACTGAAAACTCTTCCGAAGCTGCGATCTTTTGTGCTCATACTGAGTAATCAATGGTACAGCGAGCCAAAGGAAAAACTTCATCTATTCCTTGCACCTTTGCGTGGTCTACTTGTCCAGCGGTCGCGAAGGCTACCACTTCGAAGTGTGAATAAATTCAGCGAAGACAAGCGAGGTTCTCCGGGTTCTGGTTTCCGATCTGCATCTACATCTACAGCTTCATCGCCATCCATGTTTCCATCTGCTGGGTCTGTATCTGGATCTGGAACAAGTTCAGATGAAGAGTCAGGCTCTCTGAGTTCAAGCCCTGCGTCTGGCTCCAGGTTTCCTTTACGGGGAGATACAGACATGCGCTCATATTTCTACTCTTGTTCTGCGAGGGATGCATCATCGTCACGAGCTTCAGTGCCCGTGGATATCGAGTCGGCAGGTTGGGAATTGCACTTGCAGGCCCTGCCGTACTATACGCATGAGCTGGGTTGGGTGGGTGATGATCTTCGGCGGAGAGGGATCGACTGTTACATCTCGATGATGTGAGGAGGGGTCGGGATGCAGTTATGTAGTATGTCGTGATTTACATACTCCTCAGCTGGCTGGATTTGTATGTATGTATCTATGTATGTAATAGTGCATACACGTTGATATGAATGCCCCTAATGTGGATACTTTATGACGGCTGGCAAATGCACGAGTCAGTGAAGAGAAGAAGCCATGGATGGATGATCTGCCATCCGGTTTTTGGGATGTCTCAGCTTATCTGATCTTGGCATCTCCTAGATACCGCGGGTGCAGCGATGTGCATACAAATGACTGATCGGAGTATGTCAGTATCTCCGCTACAATGCATTCTACTATAGTCTCCAGTACAGCCATGGATGATTGTAGAAGCAATGCAATGCCATGGCATATGTACGTCAGTTATCTACATGCAGTATATGTATGGGTCCAGGTAAAAATGAAAGACAGAGATATGTAGATCACCCCTATCTTTAAGACCATCAATCATTGATAAAGAAAAGAACTCCGGAATATTGTACAGATACACGTGCACACAAGAATGAAAACATTCAAATGGATCCCATTGTGTTTACATCATAACATTCTCCCTCGCATAAAGACAGGGTTATGCTTACTTATGCTTAATCCAACCCAGAGCCCCTTTATCGCCCACTACATAGATAAGTCAAGACATGTAATAAACATCATACTACAAAAACTCAATTCTCACGAATACTACCTCAGCGCGTGCACACGCGTCCAATACCCCTATTCCTCTCGGGAGCCCTAGACCCGTTGTCCGAGACCCTGGACCCACACTCTCTCACCCGGGATCCATGGAACAAGTCTAAAAATAATCGACTCCAGAATAGGCCCGTGCTTCGCCTTACAAGGTCTAGTCCAGGGCTGAAGATGAAACAAAGCGACAAGGAGATATTAAAAAGACTGATGATGTATTTTTGATTTTGTTTTGTGTAGTGGGATGGATACATTTGCTTAGAAAGGCTGAGGGCCCGGGATGGATTGTACAGTAGAGCTTCAGGGTCTAGGTGCCTGATTCTGCAATGTAGGCTCGGTGTTGTCGCCAGCCGGCTCCACTTGATGAGCCCATCGGGTCCACCGGCAGGGTGTGGCAGACGCTAAGGGTCTCATCGCGGGGGAGCACTGCACATCCTAATCAAACGGGTATTTTTGAGTAATTTACATATTGTGTTTTAGCGCTGGGGTCGGAGGTTTGTTTGTTTCCGGGTTAGGGATGGGTACGAGGATTTCCGTATACGAGAGGCTAGGGAGGGAGTGGAGATTAAGTTTGTTACTGCTACTGTCTACATAGTGAAAAGAAAATTGTATCCAAAAGCGATTACTATGTGGTATTGAAAAGTGTTGAAGTGAAGGTAAATATAGAAATGCAAAATGGGAAGAAATTCCCAAAGGCTTAGAGAGATGATACTCTCGGACAAATAATGGTAAGGAAAAGAGGATATTGGGTGAAACCGTGTCTCTCGTACAAACGTGTGCCACGAAGGCAGGATATCCCAAATTAAAAGGAAAGATGAAATCGTCACCACTGGCGCCGTGCAAAACCATGCCCAACCCGAATGCCACGATGCAAAACAAAAATGAAATAAAAAAGATATAAGGAAAGAGGGATTAAACCCATAGATAGAGAAAGGCTTATTAAAAGGCGACAAATCAGAGAAAACTCCGAGCCATAATATCCGAAGATTTTGTAGAGATAATGAGATGAAAGTTGATCGAAAGTTGATCGCGAGAGAAAGACGTAAGTCGGTCGTAGGGAAAGGGTATGTTGTGATCATGTACGATCGGCGTGAGCAAGGTACTCAGAGCCGCCAGTCATTGCTTGGGTGCGGAGTGAGCAAAGCTCGCGGGTTCCAATCAAGGGACAGCGGTCGCGCTCTAGTATCTAACCAGAGAGAGGGGTAACCATCCAAGCCACTAGTCGAGAGATTGCTGCGATGTGGGTAGATTATAAGGTTGGTGACCCCGGTGCGATGCGCCCTCCAGTCGGAGATGAGGTGAAAGGGGTGTGAGTCCGTTCGATAATAGTCGAAGGCGCCCGGCCGGACCTCTCGTGCAGTTAAGCAGAGAAGCTATCGGCGAATCGGGTCGCTCAGGTAGTCGACACATTAAGGGAGTTCAAGGAGAATATCTTCAAAAACCCAAGGAGAGAAAGAAAAGAGAAGTCCATCAGACAATTCAAAGGGGCCGAGCTTTTACCGTCCGCCACCCGACCGATCGGGTCCAGCGTTTCCATGGCCTCTTGCCGCAAGCCACTCAGTATTGGCCTCCTGTCGTGCATCGGCATGCTTCTGCTCATGGGCGCGGGCAGTCATGCTGCGTGGAAGGAGGTTGTTGATTTCAGCTGCAAGAGCGGAGGCAGTGTAGGCTCTGAGCTCGCGCTCCTCGCGTTCATCCTCCTTGATCAGTCGAGCACGGTCGGTCTTGGACATATTCTCTCGGCGCTTTCGTCGGATCTCGTGGATGGTCCATAAGAGAACTTCCTCGGGGGCGCGAGTGCGTGGGCTGCCGTTTTTGGAGAAGTTGCGGACGTAGCGACGGGTCACATCGGTCGCACCATCGATGGAGAAGGCAACACAGTAAGAGATCTTCTTGCCCCATCCTTCAGCGTAAATACGGGGGTTGTCCCAAGCTCCTTCGCAAGCATCCACATGCACCCATCGTCGTTGATGCTCGGAGTATACTTCAGTCCAGACGTGGTCCTCTGAGTTCCACACCCAACGGACTCTAGCCCCGACCGCGCGACAGAGCATACTAAAACAGTTGGCCCATTCACCAACCCGACCGCGGCGGGTCTGCAGCAATTGCCAAACATCCGAGTATCGTGGGAATCGTTCGTATGTACCACAGCTGACCTCGGAACAGCGGTAAAGTTCCACTCGGGCGGCTCCCCGGGCGGTTTCGTCTGGGCTAGGAGGGGTCATTCCCTGTGCGATCGAGGGCATGTGACATCGCGAGCATGGTGGGTTATAGACGAATTGGAAGAAAGAAGACTTGAACCATCTGCGAATCAAGGGATGTTAGTGGCAAAGATAAAGGTGGGTCGATAGGGGTGGTCTAGAGTTCCAAAGACGAACCTCAACAATGCTCGAATCACACAATCCTGGTAGCCCCATTCCGGCTTTCCACCGACACTGGCAGCCTTGGCCTGCATAATCTGGCTCTCGTCCTCGGCCTCGGAGTAAAGTCGATCGAGCGGGATGATTGTCAGAGCCTCGTCAAGAAGACCGGGGTTTTCGTATTTGGTAGGTGTAACCGATAATCCATTGAGCAAATTAAAGAATTTTGTAGAAGGCGCATCCTGGGGTGGTGATGGCATAATGGGGAGGCCACGGAGAGCGGGTGACTTTGGGGTCGATTGTGGTTGAGAAGACGGGCGCGGAGAAGCGCCGAAGGGAGGAGGCGGCGGTGGTGCTCGAGAAGGTGGCGGAATACTAGGACAAGCAATGGGAGCTGGAGACTGGGATCCGGAACGTGAATCTTGAAGCTGATTAAATCGTTTAGTGCGCATTAACTGTTCGAAATCCCGGCTTAGTGTCGAAGCATCGTAGTTATTTGAAGCAGGCTGAGATGTCGTCCGCTGCTGGTTGTGTCTGCCGTCCGCCATGGTGAGTATCTAGTATGGTCGAAAGTCACCGGCGGCAGAGTCGGCGAGGAAGCTGTTACTCCAGGGTGAGACGGAGGAGACAGAAGGACCCTAGAGGAGGGCGTGGTCGTTTCTTTTTTAGTTTCGAAAGATATGGGACAAGAGAGAGTATATGTTTAGGTAAAAAGGGAGAGAAGAGAGAGAGAGAGAGAGAATCCAGTCGTAGTGTCCGGGGTGGAGAGTGAGAAAGGGCTTACGAACCAGATACCGCGGTATTACAGGCGTCGTCAGCGTCTCGCCCCAATCATGGGCCCCGCGTCCCAAGCCGCGCGTGCGTAACGGGAAAAAAGCCAAGAAAAGGACCCTTTTTCTCTGTAATTTCATGTATTTTCCCTTGCACACGTACTCTCGCTGGACTTGGCAGTTTGCAACGCACGGGGTTTTCCTCATGACCTCTAGGGCTCTTCCTCTTACGCACTCGATAATTTATTTCCCTTCATCTTTTACTCATGTATGACTATGAATACAATCTTGGATAAACATTTTTTATTATTTTACAATCCTTTGAACATTTATTTGCTTCCCTCTTTCATTTCATTTAATCCAACTTCTACTATATCTATTATCCCAACCCCTCTTTAAGACCGATATCCAATACACATACTGTATGCATGAACTCTACAAAGAGATAACGTCAACATGAGAGCATAAGAGTATGAGGTGGCTTGGGTGAAGATCTCGAACGATCGTCCCGTGTCTCGACTTGTTCAGGTCCCTTCAAGCAGTGGACTACGCGTTCAAAGCCTCTCCAATTTCTTTTTCTCGCTAGATGGGGCAGCGCCAGTACTGGTGGCGGAGACGCGCAAGCGTCCGTCTTGGCATTTAATACGATCGGGCTAGAGCCTCGTTCGGTCTCCACCGCACTAAGCCAAAAATGAAGGCCATCATCCTAAGGTTCATGACATACTGGACTCCATGTCTTTTTTCACAGTCCTAATGCTGACAACGTCGTGCACTGAGTGGACTTGGGTGGACCCTGCGACTTAAGGGGGCTTGGCATCGTCGTACTCCAGAATACTCCTGGGCTGGTATGGCCCAATGTTCCTGTCGATCGGGGATGCAACGCTCTGTTCTTCGACCATTTATGCAGTAGGCTGGTAAAAATAAAAAAAAAATAAAAAAAATTGTTTCGTTCCATAGGGCTTCTTAGATCATCATGAAGCATGTTGCGGTTTGAGATCTCTGGGAATTCCGATCGACTATACTTTTTTTATCTTGTGTTTGATACATTGTTTGCCTGCAGGCAACTCAGTTTCCACCTTTCCTTAACTTGTAATCCACTGGTAAATTTAGTCTCCAATCATTGAACCGGGAAATTGTCCGATCACTGGACCCTGAGCTCGTCGCAAGCCTGCGCTTCGTTCCGACAATCCATATCCACCGACACGTCTACAATGGTTGGAGTAAGGTTGACTTTTTTCCTTTTTTTTTTCTCTCCTTCTCGCATCATTGTACAGTACTGTAGGCACTGTCGACTCCAATTCTACATGCTATTCGCAATAGATAAACCCGCACTCAAATTCGGGGTTTTAATCTATTCCCCCTATCTCCGACATCAATGGTCTGCTTTGATGTTAACTAGCCCCTATGAAAGAATCTACGTGTCTATACATAGAAATATTTGAAAATAAAAAATAAAAATAAAAAACAACCACTCCGTATAACCATGTGTACTCCGTACAAGCTCCATTATAATCCTATCACCGCTCTTCGCCCCACGCCCCTAATACTGAGCTCCTTCTTTCTGACTCAAGCGGTAATCCACTGGTGTTTCAGCTGTTTCATGCTTAACCCTAGCCCCCATAGCCTCATCAACATAGCCCAGCTTGGCTTCAACCCGTTCAAAAATCGTAGTATTTAGAGTACGCATGATCCAGGTTCCATTTCAATGAATCTTTTTCTCCCCTTATACAGCCCCGTAAAACTGGAGAACCCGTTGAATCACACATCCTAGTCGGGATGGCGTCAGGCCCGACCGAGCTGACGCAAAGCATTCGGTTCTGCCCAACATAAACTCGCACAGAATACAATATTGTATCCTCCTGAATACTACATTAATTTAGGTGACGATAGCCATAGACAAAGTCCACGTAGTCCTCTCTGGGCAAAGCTTGGAACCCATTGGCAATTCAACAGGAAGCAAGGAATACCAACCACTTTGTCTCCTTGGTCCTTGGTATTGACGCTGTGAGGGGCCGTATATGGGGAAAGCTATGCGAAGCCTTCTTGGCGGGAAAAGTCAAATCCGTAAGGACTTTGTTGCCGACGAGCCAATTCCTAGTCCTCCTCCCCACGCCAAGATCCCGTCTCTGCATAGAAAAAAACGCCTGGACCAGATTCAATGTAACTAGGTTCACTGCTTTTTTCTAAGAATGTGACGTACAACCCGGCCTCTATCTTTAATATGTTTCCCATTTGTCTAAATGTAAACGCCTTCAACCAAAATACCCAAGATAATGTGCGCTTGGCATGGCTTTCCGTGACTAATTCGGTATCAACCCAAACCTTTAAAACGAGGTGTCTATACCGTTGATCGCATAGTATGGGGACTCCTTGAGCTTGGCACCTCCATCTTTGATCTTCATATCATCAGCCAAGGACAAAAGACACGCAACGCAGCGGAGGTTCACGAAGAAAAGTTCCCGTCAGGACTTGTGATCAACAAGAGATCATCGTCGCTGTTAACACGTATCCCGAGGTCGTCGTCGTCAAGTTCCCAACTCTACGGAGTATGATGCTATCCAACCGGGAAACTAGTGCACTGACCATGCAGAATTTTACTTGTCTTCTATCCAATTCAAGAGAGATAGGAATAAAAAAAGAAAAAAAGTATATAAAAAAAGAAAAAACTGGGCGAGTCATGCGATCCACACTATTGTTCGCGCTACCGCGCATCCGCGTCACCATCGGCTTGACCCGTCACTTACGTGCACCGCCATTATGACAGAGCTTTTTATCCGGCGAAACGAATGGGTCATTTCCAAAGCCTTATTGTCGCTTACCATTCTAGGAATGGTATTTTTCCTATTCCACGCGTTGGTGAGTTAGCGCGCTGATGTACGTCGCTGAAACTTCGATGGATTTATCACAGCGGGTCTATACAGCCCTGTCGATGCTGGGGCCAGTGGATAACTGACTGCTGGCCATTGGCTCGGTGCTTAGTACGGAGTACTCCGTACACAATGCTCTGATAGCTAGGTATTAGCCGACCGTGCTTCCGTCATTGGTGGATGCCGTATCTTACCAATGGTGTAAAGACTCGAAAATAAAAGAACTTTCTGTATGATTAACTAGAAGTATCGAAGATGAGAAAAGAGAAAGAAGGGAGGAAGGCTCCCACGCGTATAGAAGAACGGACGGGTTGTGGATCATGTGTTCCTGTTATATGACCCCGCAACCTTGCTCAATCAACTCGACATCTACCGGTTCATTACAGCATCCTATCTTTCTATCGAAAACAATTGCTTAAGAATTTTACGTTCTTCAAAGAACAAGCGGGAGAGATTTTTCAGCTATTAGTATTTATTTTTGAGGATAGTAAGTACATAAACAACTTAGAAAATATACTATGAGACTACATAGTCTAGAATATAAAGATTTTGATGTGCAATATTGACTTTAAAAGTTTCCTAGAGCGGAACTTATCGATAGAATAAAATGTCTTTCGTTCAATGTAGGATCAAAGGTGAGTTCATATAAGAATATAATGCAATCCCTACACCGTAGGATCTAGTAGAGGTTGTAAAAAGGGATATATAGGGGACATTCTTTGGTTCGCAAGCTGGTGAATGACTGCGGCGAAAATCGTTATAGGAAAGTAATAGGGACTCTTATATACTCTAATATAGATAGGCGACGAATTCACATCGCAGATAATGCATTCTACTATAACGCTCGACAAGATCTTCATCTGCTCTCTTCTGATAAATTCCATACTATTTCCAAGAGGAAGCCAGCCACTGGGCCCGCTTACTGGTTTTCATATATCGATGGTCCGAAAAGTATAAAATAAAAAGATTTTTTCGGTATTGTCTACATTCTATGAATCTAGTGAGGATTGATTTTATTGGCTTATCAGTTTGCTGTGGGAGCGGGTCTCTGCAGTGGCTTCTATTGGATGAAAGTACAGCATCATCCTGCGGAGCCAGCAGTGACCTAGTCTGGTGGAGTAGGCTCCCCTATATAGCACCATGGAAGTCCGTTTCTCTCATTTCCTACATTCGAATAGAAGATATTTCAGCATCAGAGCATATTATTCGATCCCAGCTTCAAAATGCCGCTCGAGTATCATAGACAAGCCTTTCGTGTTATAAGGTTAATTTCGTATCACTAACGATTACGAAGAATCTTACAATCAGGTGTCATCCATGTCCTCGTTAGGAAATCGAGAAGACGGTTCTCGATTCATAGAGCTTTAGAAAGCCCCTTCCCGGACAGTGCCCTTCAGCCGTCTATACTTCAAAATATTAATAAAGTTATCTTTGCTCGTTGCTGTAAATTCGTATACTCTGGCGATTACCTTATCTCACCCTCTACGAACCCGTCGGGAAGTCATGCTATACAGTCTCATTCTAAAGAGATACTCTCTCAGCATGATTTGAGACGATAGGATCCTTCTAATCTAATTCGAAACACCTTCCATCCAACTATACTTCCTCATATATATATATACACCTGGTGGAACACCTTGACCAAGCTCTACGATCGGAAGTCGCAGAAGTCCCGATTATTGATCATCAGCATAGCTGTACGAATGTGATTTTGAGCCACGCCGAGATTCATAATTTCGCCTATAAAACAGGTTGGACCTCACTATGTGCCTTGTCGTTATATCGGCTGATTCAATGTCTCGATAATTTTAAACTATTCCACGAACGAAAAGGGGAAATTGTGGAACTTCTGCGAGTTTGCTTCGAGTAAAGTGAGCTTTCAAGGGACCTGCAAAAGGTGCTGCAAGACTACGTAGTTTGAAATGTGGAGAATCTTATGCAAGAAAATGAGTTCTCAAAACTATTGGAAAGAGTTCCTTGTTTAGAAAAGGCAGTCTTTCGTTAGAGGTGGAAATAATATTGACCACTTCCAAAGTTTCCTGGTTTCGTCCTCTGGGAAAACGGTTCAGAGGGTCTTGATTAGCTATGTACCGCTTTTTGCTCCCTGAGTAGACCTAAGCACGCCCCTGAGCGGTCTGGTCTGCTCACGGAGCAGAACCTGGGCGTCGGGATCAGTAAGTTGCGGCCTCACGTTGCAGGGTCCGTAACACATTTATCTTTTCTAAATGCAAAGTGGCTGTGAGTATTTATGTGTCAGCAATTCCTTTACCTTCACAAAGTAAAGTATCTGCTCTCCACATTCTGTAGACTCAATCTAGAATAGCTAGCGTGTCTCACCACGTTGTTCAGAAATACACTAAACCCAGAAGAACATAAATGGAAAGATCAAAATAAAAAGTGAACAAGTCCATTTTTTCAGCTGTAACCGCGTACTAATGGTCTTACGCCCTCTTAGTCTCGTATTTCGGCTTCCTTAATGGCTTGGAAGAGCGTTTGTAAAAGGATATCCACGTCCTCCATTCCTATACTGATTCTCACCAGATGGCTTGGAACGCCGAGCTCTTCTTGACGAGGCTGTTTGTCTTTTGTTGCCAATTGAGCGTAGGCAATCAAAATACTAAAGGTCATCCCAAAACTGGGACCTTTGAATATATTCACTCCGTCATAGAACCGAATGGCTGTATCATTGTCTCGGAAGACAATGCTCAGCAAATGACCATAGCCACCATCGCGGCGTCGAATACGGTCATAATGATTTTTTGTGATTAAAGACGGGTAGTACACTCTTTCCACAGCAGGATGTGAGGCCAGTTTAGCTGCGACTATTTCAGCGTTGCTATTCGTAGCCTGCAGACGGTGTAGAAAGTCCTGGGAGTTACTGTAGAGAACAGCAACGTCACCAGGGAAGAACGTTTCTTCATAGGAGACCGTCAACTGGTAATGCAGTCTATCATGGTGGGGTGACTGTGGATTGACAACAACACTGCAGACAAAGTCAGCTTGTTATCCACCATAATGAAACAACTGTAACTTACCTGCCCCCCATCACATCGCAGTATCCACTGTACATTTTTGTCAAGCTAGTCATAAGGACATCCACGTAAGGCAGGACATCCACATTTGCAAATGTGCCCACGGTATCGTCAACAAGAACAAGGAAATGGTATTCATCTGCTAGGCGGCGAAGGCGTGGCATATCGGGCGTGACAAGCATCGGGTTTGAGGGTACGTCGATCCAAAGAGCGGTGATCTGCTCCCCGGCTTTCAGCGAGGCTTCAAGGTGATTGACATCTTCGTCTCCACCATCTTTGTAGATAGTAATATCTGGCCAGCGATGCTCCAAAACCTTGATAGTTTCCTTGTACAGCAACCTATTGCTTTTGTTAGAGAGGCAACTTCCCCGTCCCAGCGTGACACGTACCCAAAAGCGACAACGCCTGAGTTGATTCCCAGACTACTCACGGTCCGCCCAACTGCATTAATGGCGGACATTCCTGAGGGATAGAGAAATACGTCTGTCGGAGAGACTGGGACTTGGCCGTGTTTCTCTGACAGGAGGAGCACTGCAATATCCTGCTTGATACAGTCCCGCTCTAAAATTCCAGAGGTCTGTAACTTTGGAATCTCCTCGCCCTTGACAGTCAGTTTTTTGACTGGAGAAGTGCAAAATGCGGCGTTCGATGAATTAGACTGCAAATAGTCAAGCCATCCGAGGCAGAATTCGGCATGCCGAGTTGAAATACCGTCTCCAGAGTCGGTCCAATAAGTGAGAGCTGTTCTAAAATGCTCAACAGGATAAACTATAGTATAGAATTCCAACCACGAAGCTTCAAGGGAACTCTTCTCGGGGTGGGAAAATTGCACCGATGTTACCGTGCCATCCAGGGTGCCCGCTTCTTGTAAAGCCTTCAAGCAGCGAACGGCGCTAGGCAGCGAGGGAAGAACCAGACATGCCACTCCCTCAAATGCAGCAAGGCCAAGGCGTTTTGAAATAGCTTCACTTAATCCCCGGATCTCTGAATTGATGTAAAACCTGGTATTTGTTAGGAATGCTGCTGAAGTCAAGGCACTGCTGCAGTCTCACCGTGGGTATCCAGCTTTAAGTCGTGAGATGAGCCAATCTTCACCAGCACCCAGTGCACCAACAGATTCCCACGTTGGCAAAGAAGAACTGACTACCTATAATTATATCAATGAGAGCCTTCTTGATTCAGATGTCAAAAATTAACTCACATGTTGTCTGTCTGGTGGAATCGGTTCACCAACCTGCAGAGATTGCGGCAGAGAAGGTGTGGCATTCATAGTTAAGTGCGAAAGACAATGACAAAGGTTACGTTGTATTGATGTGGAAACAGCAGTTTGAATGAAGACGAAAGACTTGTCAATAACCAGGGTGGGTTGATATTCAATTTAAGTGGGCAATGCGACAAGCTACGTCTCCAGTTCGCGATCAAGATCCACCAGGAGCTAGAATAACACAATTGGTAATTCGGGATCGCCCATGCACCTATTATGGATGCTAAATCAATAATTTTACAATTTGGGGTTGTAAATCACACGTATTTGTCCCCTTGAGAGTATTTGGGGCGAATTTGGATTAAACCAAAGGCGACGCATCGATTCAAGGATGTTTCACAGCATCTAAAACATGCATATGAAGTGTACTAGCGCGATATGAATATCGAATTCGGAATAAAGGAACAACATTCCCTAGCTGAGTCTCGTATTCATGCACCCCAGGAAAAGCAACGTTCTGCCGTCTTCAGCCAGGCAGGTTTCACCGTAAATGATCGTCCGAAGGGGATGGATGCTGTTCGGAATTCGCCTATGTCTCATCATAAGAAATTATATCGTCATAATATCTGTCAAAATTATTTTCACCGATTTGGATAGCGAAGGATACATACATAGAGTCACATAAAACGTGAAGGCCCAATGGCAAGTTCCATGTACACCCAAGTTACTGTTTCTTTGCCTCTCCTCAAGCATGTTCGATTCAACCAACTTTCTCATTTCCATTGTCGGTCTCACAGCCGTCGGGAAAACCAAGCTGAGCGTTTCTATCGCCAAGTCCCTCAACAGTGAAGTGATATCGGAAGATAGCCTTCAGTGCTACAAGCCCGGGAGCATTGTGACTGCCAAAGAGCGGGCCACATCATATGGTGGACTATCTTGAAGCCGACGAAGAACCGCATGATTTCACAAAGGGAGCTATCAAGATCATCAGAAGCCTGCACAGCCATGGCAAAGTGCCAGTACTAGCAGGAGGGTCCACGTCCTTCACAATTCCACTATTGGACGCCATTGTGGCAGGTGGGACCAAAATTTTTGTGGTCTTCTTGAGATCGCCCGCGCCAATCCACGAAAAGCGAATCAGCAGTCGAATCGATGACATGATCGACCGTGGTTTGCTAACCGAGCTTGAAGAGATGCGTTCGCTGGAGGCCCAGCACCTCGGCAACACGTCTGACTGGACTCGCGGTTTTTGGAAGACAATTGGTTATTCCGAGTTTTACCCTTACCTCATAAGCCCGGAACACCCAACTATAGAAAATTTCCATGCTTATGCCGATCACTCTCCCGATTCGTTTATAAGCCAAAGATCCACAAATAGCAAGCGCGCCGATCCGAAATTTCATCTCTTACCCTTCAGTCTAGCGTACCCCACATCCATCAGGGATGTAGGACGGCACATCATTTGGCGCTCGTTGTTTTGATTTCTCTTACTTAACGCTTTCAGCTCCTCGTGCACCTACTTTTGCCCTTGCATAATGAACAGCGCATAGCTTGATGGGTCTAATGTAGTTGGTAAGGGGTTATTTTGCATGTCTGAGCCGCTGAGCTGACAATATGAGCAGTACCAAATAGTTCACGCATTATCATTTACTTGCATGTGCATCGATTAAGATGGTTGCAATCCGGTAGGTTTGACAGGGAATTTTGACGTCACATTCCCTCTTTGGCCGGCAAGGGACTTCAGGGTGCCCTGCTATTCTTTGAAATTGTGTCGTCAGCTCGAACTAGCTGGGGCCAATGGGTTTTGTAGTATAACTACATGGAGGAGACCCGGGACGGGTATGTTTGTATGGTTTGACCCACTCTCGGATACAGACCAATCAGATGATTGGTCTGGAGAGTGGGCATCCGCCTACATGTACGTAGCATAGCTCTCTCTCTCTCTCTATCTTCTTCTCTTCTTCCCTTCTTCAACGTTGTTATTCATTGTTTTTGCATCTTTTCTCTATACCGGTAGAGACGTGTCACGTAAGCACCCTATCACAGCTAAGACTGCACCGGCATAACAAACGAAATGAAACACCTTCCAAAGATTTCTTTTCTCTAAAAAAAAAGAACCTTGCAAGAATACCAATAGAGCCTGGGAGAGAGAGAAATATATTATTACAGGTTACCTTTTAAGTGCTTCTACATACCAATGAGATTAATTCCGAGTCCCTTCAAATGTTTCAAGGCTGCGATGCTAATGAGAATCTGAAAGAAGGGTAAATGGGTGCTACATATATGTAGTGACATATAGGTAGTAGATTGATTAGCGCTAAAAACTTGAAATGTTAGAGTATGCACCTACTAGTAGGTACTTCTATAGCGGGCACTACCTGGGGGTGCTTATGCGAAACAAACAACCAATCAATCATCTTTGCCACTCGGAAAAATTGTCTAGTGGACGGTACCGGCATTATGTCTATAAAGAGCAGGTGACGTGCTACTAGGAAGCCTGGATAATCAATGTAATGCAGAAAAGTTTATATGTTGTCCCGGTATATACCCGAGCATAAAGATCTATCCGGGACTGAGTAGGTATGAGGCATTTCCGAGAATACTTGTGCCTGAAAGCCCGACCAAGGGGATTCATGAGGCCATATGCAAGTCATGCCGAAGTGACAAGGGTCTAGAATATGTGCCCAGCTAAAACGGCTCTAGAGCGCACCGGTCAGGCATTCCGGGCTAGGTAGGATACTCACGGAGATATTATTATTACCCCTTGACCACTAGAAACCCGATCCAACCCGACCATCGTCAAAGCGACTCTACAATATCACATTCAGATTTCGGGATAGAATCGGACGACAGAAGTCCGGAAACTGCGTGCGACCGTTAGAGGGTATAACAGGGTGAGGTATATCCACCTTGTATGGTGTCGGGCAGCCAAAGCGGAGAGAAGTCTATAAAAGCCTCGTGCCGATATACAACACTCAGGCCCAGCCCTTACCCCAAACTGAACCTTGGAATCTCTCCTAACCCCTCAGCTGACATTGCGCAGCTCACTTTATTACTTCGTTCCATCTCGCTCTACCCTCCTATTTATATGCAGGATGTATCCTGTTTTATAATCGTCTTCATTTGTCAGTTGCGCTACCATTTCCGAGATGACGGTGTTTATCGCATCCCTGTAAGTCTCCGGCTTCCGCGGGGCCCCGCAATATCGAGACTAAATATCTCAATCTAGATTCCTTCCGTACACCATTGACTTTAAGTCGACGGGCTTGAAGAGTTCAAGTACTCGCCGTCGCAAGTCTTCTCCCAGCTACTCTGCCGTTGATGGGTCCGGGCCATTGCCCATCGTTGGACGACTGGCTGGTGTCCGCAAGACTCGGCAAAGGTCCTCAAGCTTTGAATTGACACCCGGAGCAACCACTGAGAATGAAAAGATTTTCAAAGCCTATGCTTCGCACTCCGCGGGCGAGATCCCGATTGCTGAGGAACCTAACGGTCCTGGCCCTAATGAACCACGTGCGGTACCCTGGGGTCAGAGTCGCAAGTTCAATCAGCCTCGTTCCAAGGCCACAACTCATCCTGAGCCATCTATTGTCAGTCGCCCGGGCTCACGACAAGGATCGAAAGAGTCGGCTTTTCTGACTGGCGGGATTAGTCTTCCTGCCGTACCAACAGAATTAGGCAGCCCTCGTGTACTCCTCTCGCCCGAGGATTGGGTTGTCAAGGCAGCAGAGCAAGGCCATGGCGGTCTTCAGAACGCGATTCTTGCCGCTGAAGAAGCAGGTATCCTTGAAAATAAGATGTGGGTGGGGACGCCAGGGATGCCCACCGACTCTTTGACAGATATGACTCGGAGCCTCATTGATGAGACTCTTAGGGACGAGTACGAGTCCTTGACTGTTTTTGTAGGCGACAGTGAGTTTGAAGGTCATTATGCACATTTCTGTCGCTCTGTGCTCTGGCCCGCGCTTCATTATCAGATGCAAGAGACCCCTCGTCATACCGACTATGATGACTACTCTTGGAAACAGTATTTGAAAGTGAATGAAGCCTTCGCCACTACCATTGCAAATCACTGGCGCCCGGGTGATACCATCTGGGCTCATGACTACCATCTTCTTGCCCTACCTGCTCTACTGAGGAAGAAACTGCCACGCGCCAGAATAGGATTCTTCCTACACTCGGCCTTCCCTTCATCGGAGGTCTTTCGTTGCTTGAATTCACGAGATGCATTACTGGATGGTCTCCTCGGCGCAGACTTGATCGGTTTCCAGACAGAAGAGTACTGCTATCACTTTATTCATTCATGCAGTCGGCTTCGAAGATTGCAAGTGTCCGTCGACGGTGTACAAGTCAACGATCGGTTTGTGCACGTTAAGAACTACCCGCTGGGGATCGACTATCAGTCTCTCAATGTGTTACGCCAATCTGTCGAAGTCAGAGATTGGATCTCGGATATTGGTGAAAGGTACAAGGGGAAACACTTGATCGTGGCTCGGGACCGTCTTGATGCGCCTGGTGGTATCAAGCAGAAGCTCTTAGCATATGAGCTCTTTCTGGAAAGTTATCCCAAATGGAGAGATAATGTAAGTGCTACCTCCATTCACAATATGGGAAGTCAAGGTGAAGTATCTGTTAAACATTGATACAGGTGGTTCTTGTTCAGGTCGCATCTTCGGCATCAGAGATTCCAGAGCTCGAAGCACAAGTCTCCAAAGTGGCAATGAGAATCAACTCCGTATACTCAAACCTGACACATTCTCCGTTGGTTCTCTTGAAACAAGACATCAGTTATTCTCAGTTGCTTGCACTTTTGAGTGTATCAGAGATATACATGGCCACGAATCTCCGTGAGGGAATGAATCTTACCAGCCACGACTTCATTCACTGTCAAGACGGCCAGCTCGTCTCCCAGAGACACGGATCCCTCATATTGAGCGAATTTACCGGCAGTGCCTCCATTTTTCACGGCCATGAGCTCATCGTAAACCCCTGGGATTACAAACAGTGCGCCGATGCTATGAATACCGCGCTCGAGATGTCTCCAGAACGAAAGCGGCACAATTGGGAGTTCCTCTTGAATCGCAAATCCCCATACACAGCAACTGCATGGTACACATTTTTACAAAATGCACTTACCGAAGCCCGTAGCATGCAACCGTCCCGCGAGACACACGCCGTCACTCCTCTCCGCCTCGACAAACTCCAGCACTCATATCACTCAGCTCACAAACGAGTCCTCTTCCTCGAAGACGGCGCCACTTTCACCCCGGACAAATCCTACCCCTCCACAGAAGCAACTGACCTTATCCAAGCTCTAGTCCTCGACCCAAAGAACACAGTCTATCTAACTAGCACCAACAGTCCAGATCAACTCGACCGAGCCACGAAATCCCTCCCATCCTGCATCGGTCTAATCGCCGAAAATGGCTGCTTCGTTAAACTCAGTACACGATTCAGGCTCTGTCACGCCTCAGCTCTATCAAATAATTCTGGATTGGAATCATGGGAATCCCTCGTCGACGTCGAAGGCACAAGTGACTGGCGCGCCGGAATTCGCAAGGTAATCGAATATTTCCAAGAACGCACAGAAGGAAGCACTATCGAAGAACGCCGCTGCACACTAACATTCGACTACAAACATGCACTTGATCATGAAATCGCTGCACAACAAGCCTCTGAGCTCGCCGATCAAATCAACGGCGCACGCGGCAGTGGAGCTATCCGTATCGTGCGGGATGCTGTTGCCGTCAGCGTTGAGCCTCTATACGCCTCTAAGGCTGCGGCGGCATCTACCTTGCTAGATAGACTGCCAGCCGAGGAGACTGCGGACTTCATCTTTGTGGCGGGTGGGGGGCGTGGAGACGAGAGCTTGTTTCGGTGGGCAAATTGGTTGAGGCGTGTGCCAGTTGGAAATGGGGTGCGTAACGGTAGTGCGAATGGGAATGGGAACGGGAATGAGAACGTTAAGGGAGGTATCTCTGGGGCTCGGACAGTAACCACTCTTGCGGCTGGTACGCATGCTACTGAAGCGAGTGCAGTATTACCGAGTGGAATGTCGTTGTTGGATGTGTTGAGGCTGTTGGCCTTTCCGCATGTTGTCGATGTGGCTTCGAGATGCAAAGATCTTGAAACGTAGATGGATGATTTGTAGTTGTGGTTCTGATATGTCTAGGTCTCCTTTTTTCGTTCTTTCCCCTTGTCTTATTCTGTTTCTATCTTTTGTTTCTCTCTGTTGACCTCCCACTTCCGCCAGTCCTTTCCTAGGGCATAATTCTATGCATGAGTCTTCTACTGTTGACAGATGCCTTATGTCTACAATACTATTCTCTCGATTTTATCAAGACCGGAGGATAATATAACTACCTATCTCTAGCTTAAGTTATACAGAATGAACCGGGATGGAGGGTGGTTGAAAGGATAAATTTTAATCAAATGTTGGTTACCTGAAACTGCTTCTTGTTCTCAAATTATTATTGAAAATTATCATTGATCTAAATGTGGTACAAGTCTGAAACGAAGGCGACATTGTAAACTCAGGAGACTGCTAAGCTCATAAGCTGTAAACTCCTTTGAAATCGACCAAGTGTCATTGGGACTGACTAGACAAGTCCTGGGGGGAGCAATCACCTCAACTAACCCCCCCCCGGCAAAGTCTTGAGAGTTACAAAATTCGAAAATGCACATATAATGCCGACAGATGGCGAGCCTGCGGGTCGGGGATGGAATGACAAATGTTCTTTAACAGCGTCTTTTGAAAGAATCGAGCAGTAGAGTTAACACCGACAATCAACAACCAAGATCAAAATCGGCCCCGAGGTAATAAAGCGGAACGCATGAGTAAAAACAGCCGGGAGATGAACAAACACATAGAACCTTGAAATCATTCCCTGCAAAGATGTGATGCGATGCACATAAATCTATTAAAACAGAGACAGTGTGCATGGGCAACAATTGTCGAGACAGGTCAACTCAACAATAGGCTTGGATCAAGTTTCATAAGACACGAAATATCCTTGGGAATCGATTGAAGAAAGTGGAATGTTAGAGAAATGCAGCGCAAATTAACAAAGACTTCAGTATACAAAGCAAGACGAAGGTTACTACTTATTACGGATAACATGAATCATCAAAGAGTCCATCCGTTCATAGGCAGCAAATGAAAGCCGATTTGCGAGCTTTTTGGTTTCGTATTGACTCTTGGCAAAGAATTGAGATAGGGATTAAGGACTTCAAAGAATTGAGACCGGTGTTCAGCCGCTAGCTCAAGTGTTTCCAGCATCGCCTGTTGATGATGATGGTGCTGGATCAGTGCCAACTGAAACAAGTGTCGGAGCGATTCGTCTTTTCTTCGGTGGCTGGGCCAGGGGCACCTCGGCACCCTTGCTCTCTTCCTTTTCAGACTCGCTAGCGGTTCGCGTATCTCGCTTGCCAAGTACACTGACCGTGCTTGTGTTTGCGCTATTGTTATTCTGAGCACCTGCTGGAAGAGGTGTTTGGGGTGGTGTGGTGAGTGGAAGTGTTATGGGCTGCGCAGAGTGTGCGGCCGTCACTAGAGGAACGGATCCCAATGTCGGCGTTGGGTTATTTACCACCGTACTATTATGCTGGGACGATGATTGTGTTGTAACCGAGCAGGCGGAATTGGATCGAGCAGGGCTAGCTGGGGGAGCCTGAGATGTCCCAGGCGTTGTGGAGCTCCCACTAGTGGCTAGTGTATGGTTGCTTTTGATGGGAGACGGAGCGTGGGTCGGAGTTGGCAAAGGTGTAACATTCGCCGAGGAAGTGCTAGAGGCGGCCGGGTTGGCAGCACCCACTGAAGTAGATCCCGTGTAAGGCTGGCCCAGTTCTCCTGGTGCAAATGAAAGGGTGGAGCAGAATCCATCAGAAGAGCTCATGATTAATGTTAATCCATCGTTGGACCTGGAAATGATTAATATCACATTTCAATACAAAACGTTGAGTAAAGACTTACCAGGTCAAGTCGGTGAAAGTTGCGAAATGCAAATTGCTCACAACGCACAAGGGGGTTTGCTGCTGTGTGTCATAGATCAAAACAGCATCCTGGGTGGCCACCGCATATACTATGCGGTAGGGAAGTGCGAAAACAGGGGCTGTTGATCCCTGGGCTGAATCGTTGCTGCTACTCTCGCCGGGCTTCTGCGAGGATTGAGATTTTCCAGCATCGCCACTCGTAGGTGCTGAGGAAGGTGAATCTTTCTGAGGGTGTGAAACAACTGGACCGGGCAATGGAGGAAACATAGACTCTTCGTTTGATGTATCAACAGTGAGATGTTTCGCAGGGAGTGTGCCTTGCTTGAGAGTGTAGAAAATGGGCGAGCATTTCACAGCAACCGAGGGCTTCTTGTGCCCCGGGAGGTGAGAAATTGGTGGCTTGTTGAATCCAGCTCGCGTATAAACATAAACGGTGTTGATTACTTCGTCCGTTGTTTTTGAAGCATCAGTAGGTGAGACGTGAGTAGTCTTATACTGACCAGCCGGTGTAAACAACAGGCTTCCATCAGGCGCAAATGTCAATCGTCGGAAAAATGAGGTGAAGGTCTCATTGGCATAAATGCTGGCATTCTTTACCCCGAGACCTCCGAGACCACCAAGACTTGGCGAAGACACCTCCAAGGGCTTCACGGCGGGCAGCGGCAAAGACGGAGCAGGAGATGCGGATCGTCGAATCGATGGTGATGAGCCGAAAGAGGAACGACGGCTATGAGAAACAGGAGGTGGGTCCATAGGCAAATTGGATGCCATTGGAGTACCCGGGGTAGATGGAGCAGGGGAAACAATCGCAATTGAACCACTTGTGCTATGTTGCGATCGACTGGTTTGTTCTGGGGCAGGGCTGCTGGAAGAGATGCGTTTGGCTGGCAAATCCATTTTCATTACCTTGCCGTGGGGAGTCAATGTGAACTGGCCATCCTTGGTTTTTAAGCTGTAAATGTGAACTGATCGATCAGAGGACTGAGTCGCAACAAATTCGTTAAGCGGGTCCCACGCGACACCTTGGACATAGTGAGAATGCTCTGCGATCTGTCGGACCATTTGACCTAGGAGTTCGATTGTTAGTTAAAGGTACGCCACCGCGCATGTATCTTCGACTGAGGACCAACCATTTTGGGCGTTGTAAATCCGGGCAATGTTGTCCATGCTTCCAGTCATGATAAATACACCATCGGGCGACCAGGCCAAGTCGTAGATCTCCGCGCCGGACGAACGGCACATATGCTTCACTCGCCATGTTTCCTTGTCATCTGAAGGGTCCTCGCCGAGACCAGGCTGCGTCTGAAGCTCTGATGGGACCCAGAGTAAAACATTACCGTCATCTCCGGCAGATGCTAGCATCTCACCTGAGCCAGGTCAGCTTATGGCCGAAGGGCGTGCGCCTTGGGAACCTTACCTTTTGGACAAAAACGAACAACATTGACTGCCTGGGTATGTTTCAAAAGTGTACTCAAATATGTCACTTTTCGTTCCTCCCCAGTGGATTCGACTCTCCATAGCTATTAGGGTGTGTCAGACAGGTGTTTCATTGAGGGTTAGGTAGCGGAGGGTGGAGGTTGCGGAGGCGTACTCGGACGTTATTATCGCTAAAAGATTCCTGTTAGTCGGGCCCTTGGGAGTAAAGATTCGAATGAAGACTTACTTTCCAGCAGTTGCTAAGCGACCTTTGCCATTGGGGTCAAAATTGACAGAGTAAATGGGGGCATTGTCGTTGTGCCATGAGATAAGTAAGGCGGAGGCCTTCATGATGGGCACTACAGCTTGTCAAACTGCTTGGAAGAACCGCCTGTTCTAGGTCAATATTGTCCTCGATGAGATTTAGCAATATGGTATGTCAAGAAACGTGAGCAAGTTCACCAAGGAAACAAGGCCACCCCGTCTCAGCCAGTTAATCGGGAGGGGGATGGTGGACAGTGTAGCTTTGAAGTGGAGCCAACTGAAGAGGACAAGGAGAAGAATAAGGAGCAATAGTAATGAGAAGGAAATTCAACAAGGAATGTGATGTTTCAAAGAGTAGTTGAGGGGAAGGAGAGAAGCAAAAAGGTTAAAGAGATTCGATGATGCTTTGACCGGAGCCGGGTTGTTTGCGAGGGCGGCACTTTCACTGGCAACGCGACCGCGGATTAGATATGAGCCACTCAACGGGCACGGATTGCAATCGTGAGTTCTGCATAACCACACTTCAGCACGTTTCAATTATAATAACTCGATACGGATTTAGAGATTTAAATAGATCTCTGGCTTGCAGAGTAAACATCTGAAAGAAAAATATATTTCCAACCAGGATAGCTATGGAGAACTTGACATATATACTGAAAGGGATTGGACCATCTACAAGTGATCTCGAGTCATGTTAGCCTCACAGTCCATGTTGACAGTTCATAAATCACTTATAGACCACCTGCATTTATAAATACTTGAACATTCCAAGGTTTTTATCGTACAAGAAAGAACAACAGAAATCAGAGAGTCGACTAGAATTACAGGCTCTATGGAATCAATTATGAAAGCCATTTTCCAAGTGTCTCGCCAAACCAGCTGACGGCAACCTCTTGTCGTTTTGTCCTGGCATCCGTTTGAGATTTCATGAATGGAGTGGCCTCTTCCGCGTAGAGCTTCTGTTGCTCCATTTGGGAGTTGAAGGTTCGGATTTCCAATTCTCGCTCATGCGGAGTGAGTGTGTGTAGGGGCTTGGATGGCCTGAAGCCCTCTGGGATTGATTCGCCCCCTGGAATATCAAAGGCGAGATCAGACTTGTCCTCCGTAGGCTTTGGAACCTTATGTAGTTTCTCGGGTTGGAAGAGCGACACGATGGGTGGGGGCTCAGTTCCAGCTGCTTTGGCTTCTTTCACTCGTTCCTCATAGTCCAGCATCTGGTGGTAGAGCTTGTCCGCATGCATTTGGATCCGTTCCTCCTTCTCAGGATCATAGTTAAACGAGGAGGCGTAACCTAAGGCTTGAAGGAATTTCTATACTAGGCATCAGTATACATATCTTTGAATGACTTAGAGAGCTATTATGGCCGACTCACACTTTGGGTTGTAAAGCATCGTGAAAATGTACCATTCTCCGCCGCGCACATTGTCAATCTCGATTCGAGCTGCTTGCGCCAGTTTCCAGTTTGGAAACATAATGTAAGAGCCTCATGCTCAAGGGCACAATTCTCCATGGCTGCTCGTTGCACTGTGTTGCCGCGCTCCTTGTATTTCTCAATCACTCGTTCCGCCCCGCGGACTCCAGAGCTCTGGTCGACACTGGCTGGGGGCTTGTAAGTCTTCCACAAATCTGCGTAGCGACCATCTTGATAGAGAGATTGCGCAGGAACTTGAGGCTGGGAGGGGTCTGATGGCTCAGGTTGGGAAGACGGCGGCGGCGTTCTTGTAGAGGTTGGCTGCTTCAAGTCTGGCGCAGGAACATATTTGTCCGGTGTCTCTGATTTAAGATAATCTCGAAGGCCCGGGTCGAGCTTCTGAACGGGGTCATTTTTGTTACTTCCCCAAAGCCAACCCATTGTGCAAAGAGAACTCGGAGGGTGAAAGGCAAGAAAGTGAAGAAAGTGATTGTCTGCAGCGTTGCGGAGAAATCGGGATAAAAATGGATCGGCGCGATTAGACTTGGAGTTCCGACCGCCGCGGGCGGCTTTGCTCCTCCAACATCTACACAACGCGTCTAATTCGACGCCGTTCCTCCACAATGTCTTCCAGTGTGTTTATAATAATTCAGATGAATCGCAAATATGATAGCTAATATCGAACAGCGCGAGAGGAGCGGTTGCAAATGCGACAGCGCGGAGCTGGGTACGCGCCTCTACCCCGCGAAATCATAACATAGGAGCATGAAGCTGATTAGCAATGCAGAACGCGCAAAATCCAACAAGTCGATTTCGGCTTCTCATTTGGAGGCGCAGAGGCTGGCCCATCAGATTCTACACCTTCAATATTCCCTGAACCCGCGAAACTGCCGCAAACACAGACAGTCAGTACTGCGACAACTTTGCCGCCGAAGACATCGCAGCCCGAGTCGCAAACGAGAAGCCAATCCGCAAATACACCGGGCAATGCGCGCAATAATGTTGCTCAACGCGCCTCAACATATGATATACCATTGGACGATATGCCTGAAGAACCGCGGAGCAACAAGAGGAGAAAAATCAGTACGTGACACACTGGTGTTTCCCAAGTTCCCATATTACTGTTCGTTGTATTGACCCCGTCAAAGACCCCTCAGATGAGAACTCTGAAACTCCTTCGCGTCAAAAACCTCGAATATCTGAAGGCGACAACTCGAGCACAGCTCAGAATGGCGCCACTGCACCCGAAGAAGCATCAGCTTCACAAGATGCAGACATATCTTTCGACGTTAATAATGCGAACAATAGTCCTGACACAGGTGCACAGACCGAAATTATCGAACAACAACTACCAATTGAAATACAGACTTCGAGGGCTGATAGTACTCTGCAAACAAATACGGAAGCGCCTCGAAAATCCCGATCACCCCAAGCGCCAATACCCGAGACGCAAGCTATAGTTGAATCCGTCAAATCTGCCAGCACAAAAAAGCGCCAGCAGAAGGGCTCATCACCACCACGCAGTGACCGCTCTTCACCTCAGCAAGGTAAAGAGAAGAAATCAAAAGAGCAAACTCAACATCCGAACCGAGTCTCTAAGGGGGGACGTGAGCCAAAAGCCAGAGTTTCCCAGACTCGACCGACTCCGAGTGCTTCTGCTCCTAATCCCGATGAGCCGGAAACAAGTGGTGCTCCTGAGGACAACGAGAGAGGCACAGAACTCGAACCTGGTACTCGGAATGCAACAGAGACTGAAGCCTCGTCTCAAAAGCACTCTCAAGCGACTAAGAAGACCCGAGGGCGCAAAGGTCATTCACCCAACGGCGACACCGCGCCGCCAGAGGCCACAAAGGAGACTATACCGGATGTGGAAGCAGAGCCTAAGGTCACCAACGTTCAAAGCAAGAAATCACGCGGGAAACGTCCAGCGGGTGAACAATCAATATCTGGAAAATCAACCAATGGAAAGACAAAAGCAAGGCCTGCACCTGCGCCTGAACTTGAGCCCGGAAAGCCAAACCAGGAGCCAGAAGCGGGTCCTTCAAAATCTCGGGGCGGAAAAGCTGGCAATAAGGGCAAGAAAGCAGCTGAGCCCAAATCAGCTGTTCGAAAAGAGCAGCCAGAAGCTGAGGCCGGCCCTGAGCCCGACCCTGAGACAGTGCCAGAACCATCGAAACCCCGCCGTGGCAAGGCTAATAAGAAGGGCAAGCGGGCAACCGAGCCAGTTTTTCCAGCTGCAAGTACAGAAGAACCATCGAATGCCGAGGAAGCACCTCACTCCGGGTCTCAACAACCTCAAGAAACAGAGACGCAAGCAGAACCCGGTCCATCAAAGGCACGCGCTGGGAAACGCGGGAAGAAGAGTCAAAAGTCAACTGAGGCCGAATCTGCTACTAGGGAGGAACAACCAGAAACCGAGACAGCCCAAGAAGGACGCCGAAAGACAAGAGAACCTCGTGGCGAAACTGTGCCCGTTACAGTGCACCGTTTGGTCAATTCCTCGGCCCTGGGTGCAATACACGCTTCTGTTGACTCCGGTGACGAAGATGAAGAGTCAGCACAGCAAAACTCCACTCAAGACATGGACAAGCTGCCAAACCGTGGCGGTGTCAATCCTGCCGATGTCCTTGGTCAAATTTGTCGCGAAACTCTGGAGAAGACGCTCACGGCGCTCCAGAATGGAATTTCCAACGAAACAAATACTCAAAGACGGGCTGAATGGACACGCAAACGAAAGGCTGTTGAGGCCTTCGGTTCTGAACTTGACAGTCGTCTGTTGGACTTGAGTGAGATGCTTGATAGCAACTTCGTGCTTGGCGTTCAGCTTAAAAAGTCGAAGCGTGAGATGATGGACTTGCGGGGTCGTTTGTACAAGGTGCGACAAGAAAGAGAGTCTCTTACCTTACAGATGGACGCAGTACGTGGCAAGCATATGGAAGAAGAGGCTGCCAAAATAGTAAGTTTTCTTTTGGACCTGAATCTAGTACATCGGATCACTTATTAACAACTCTACAGTCCCGTACCACCATCAATAACTCTCTCCACAGCTTGGATTTGGCACTAGATCGCAACCAAAACAGGGCATCACCCACAACAGAGCCTTCGTCTGCTGATTTAGAGTTTATGCTACGTACTGTGGCTGACGATGTGAGCTGTCGAGCACCAGGCGCGCAGGGTGGCTTGCTAAACCAAATTCGTGCTTTTAATGCGCAATTGGAAACTACGGCTCGTCGTATGGAAAGGTAATAATAAGCGATGCAGATATTAGGGAAGTTCGGAGTAATCAGGGCTGTATTTGATTCTTTGAGATACCATTTTTAAACGCATCGTCCCGTGGCTGGTCCAGGGTAAATATGGCGTTCAGTGTTCAGTGATGTATGTACAAGGCCTATGTAGGCTTTCATTGTTTTATTTCATGATGCATTGACAAGATTATATTATTTTATCCTGGTGGGGCATATGAAGTAAACAAATACTGTTTGAATCGGGCGATTATAAAAGGTATCATGCTAGGCGTAATCATGAACGGGCATCAGTATATATCGAGATAGCTGAGAACCAGTTATGTGTTATATGTCGAACGAGGTGTCACGCCAGACACAAAGCACACCCAGGCGCAGAGCTGCCCCGACAACAAGCATATGGGTAATGGCGATGAGGCCCTGTACGCGAAGGTCATTGATACCGAGTGACACCGCGGCGAGGAGGAGAAGGGGATACAGAATCCATGGCTTAGCCGAGAGAGGCGAACATGGATGGATAACGGACACAATTTTGAGAAGGAAAAGGCCGAACTGTAAACCAGGCGAAGAGGTGGAAGCCACCAGGAAATCCAAAGATGGGAAGCGGCTTGGAGGCGGAGGAAGAAGTTGTTGGCGAGGGATTGGCGGGGATTCATGATTATGAATGGTTTCGTCATGGCTGTGTCTTGTAGGAGATATAGGTGGCGAGGCAGAATACTTGGGACGCACAACGATATCTCGATCAGGGCTTAAAGATGGTCGGGTGTCTATAACGTCCGATCCAGAATTCGAGCTGTCCCCCGGTCCACTGGAATCAAACATTGAGTCACGCCTGAATGGAACAGGACTGCGAGGCATTTTCTTGGCTGGGGAGAGGGCTCTTCTATCCGCAGATGGTTGAGGGCTATCAACGGACCGAACTCTCGCTCCAATGGGCATGTCAGAAGTGGCAGAGCTGGTCCGTTTAAAGCGGAATTCGTTGGTATTTGCGCCTGCTTGAATACCACTTAAAACATCGTCTGCCGTGGGTCTTCGACTGGGATCCACTGCAAGTAATCTTTCTAAGAAAGTATAGAGCTTCTCTGGGAGGTCGGGTCGCTTCCTTCGAACTTGATCGAAACCAGTCCAGCTGGTAATCTCGTCACGAAGTTGGTCCAAATCTTCTTTTTCTTCATTGATAACATCGGCACTTGCATATGGAAGTTCCGCAAAGCAGAGAAAATAGAGAATCATCCCCAATGAGAAAATGTCGGACTTGAATGTGAAATTACCGAATGGACCATCTGGATATTCACGCCGAAGAACTTCGGGGGCACAATATGATAATGTCCCCGTTGCGCCTGTTGACTTCCGCATCGCATCTTGGCCTTGCACTTCACCGAAGTCGCTTACTAGAACCCGAATTCCGTCTGCTGTTTCGTGTAGAAGACAATTCTGTGGTTTCAAATCACGGTGTATGTACCCATTGGTGTGTAAATGACGCAGTCCGGATGTTATATCTCGAAAGAAAGAGTAAATTTCATCCAGCTGCAGCGTGCGAGGTCCAATCGGGTCTACATCGGGTTCTCCTTTTGATTTTCGCCGAAGACGTGCCTTTAGCTGCTGCGCGGTAGTTGATGTTTGGACAGAACCGCAAAGATAGTTGTGCAGATCACCGGCATTGCAATACTGTTGCAGAATGAAGGCACATGGCACGCTGGGCCCGAATACATTGATCTTAGCATTTTCCAACCAGACGTGACGATAGGAGACCAAGTTCTGATTGGACAGATGCTGTAATAATTGGACTTCGCCCAATACTTTCTCTAGCCATTCGTGGTCGTCGCCGACGGGCACACGCTTGCATGCATATTGACCAAGAGAAACACCATCCAAAACATGTTTAACGAGCAAGACAACGCCCTTTCCGCCCTTTCCTAATACTTTTTCTTCCACAAAAAACTTCTTAAAATAGTCCTGACTGAACGCTGCAGAGGAGATCCCTTGAGATGTGGTTTGGTGATGAGAAGGATGAGGAGTGCCCGACGGGGCACTCGTAGGACCTAGACCGATTGCTCTATCTGGAAGAGCAGGTTGAACGAGACGACGGCGCGGGGAAGGGGGGGTCGAGGAGCTTGCGGAGCTCGGGAGGCTATTATCGAGCATGCGAAAGTAATTTGGGTTGATGAATTCGTCATCGGTATCGGCATTGTTGCTATTATGACGGCCCCTGCTGCTGTCTCTCATGGGATGGTGACAGAGTGGGCAGTTTGTAAGCTCGACATCGTTCACATGGGTGTCAGCTGTGCTGCGGAGAACTAGCTGTTGGGAGTCATGATCATAGACAACCACCGAGTCGTTATGTCGGCTATCTTCTTGTTAGTTAAAGAAGCAACATTCGGCCACTAATACTGACAGCACCACATCAAGACTACCCGCACTGTACGGGATCATAGACATTTCGTCCGGCATGGCTTCAAAGACATTTCGAAAAGAAACTGAAAGACCATGAGTCTTTGTACTTGGGTGAGATGACGAAGGTGGAGAGTGGAGAATCGTGCCCGCAGGCGGTGAGGCCCCAGACAACGAGAACCATGGTGAAGCCCTTGAGGGATCACTGCCCAGGGTGGAACCAGATTACAATGCCTAACTAGTATCAATGCTGCCCAGGTGGTCAAGCAATGAGGTTATCTGCCTATATAGAAAACCATCTAAGAAATGCGTATTAAGAATTGAGCTTGAAAAACGAAGCTAAACAGAGAAATATGGCTTGGATGGAAGAAATAATTTTGGTTCAATTCATACAAGAATTGGGGTATCTAAAGTGCCAGTCATCTCAGCTGCGAGATGAGACTTGCGTAGGACTGTTGTACCGTACATGTACATTTCATGAGCGTTCATGGGATGAGACGACACACCAAGAGGCCAGCGATGTCTCTGGAATGCCGTTGTTTGAGAAGGTGAAGTCCCCCTCTCTTTGACAATTGGCATCTGACTCTTACCGAGTCGACCCTGTATTGAACTGCAGAGGCGCGGGTAGGTGGGCGCATTGCTCTACTCTTTCAAGAGCTGCGCAAGCCATCGCTAAGTGCGAAATAGTTAGAGGTTGGAAGTTGAGTGTGCACAGACGAAATTCAATCTTCCTCACCACTCTCGACATCGCTGACTTCCAGGTTCGCGATAGAGTCATTATCATCATCTTCATTCTCGGAAAGTCCTTCAAACTCCTCATCAGGCTTAGAATCCGATGACTCGCCATCGTCAGCGGCCTCCTCGGGGATGGTCTGATCAAGCTTACGCTTGCGACCCATCTCACCAAGGCGACCTTCACGGCCCTCAATTTTCTGGTTGTCGTCACCTTCTTTGCCCACTGGCTTGGGAGGTGGGGTGAACCAAGGGGTCTTTCCACGAAGGAAGTCGTTGATGACCATCTTGGCGACACCATCCAAGTCAGGCTCACCGCCCCGGAGGAGGCGACCACCCTTGCGAGCAAGTCGACTTAAGAAGTCAATGGCATCGACAGGATCCTTGATACCATAGGTACGCTCCAGGTGACGGGGCTGGACCCGTTGCATGACGGCTGGAATGTACTGCTCCGGGTTGTCGACATTTTCAACACGGCAAACACCACGAAGAAGAATATCAGTCTCAGTGTCGTTCTGGTTAGGTGGAACGACACCAGGACAATCGATGAGATAAATTCTCTTCATGAGAGTGATGTATTGCCAAACCTTGGTCTCACCAGGAATAGGAGCCACAGTGCAGACCTTCTTCTTTCGAAGGGTGTTGATAATTGAGGATTTACCAGTGTTAGGGTAACCAATAAAACCAACGGAGATTTGCTTGCGGTCAGAATGCAGCGACGAGAATTGACGGAGCAGCTGAATCAAAGATCCCTTGCCAAAAGAGTTGTTGATGTTGGCGTGAAAAGCGAGGGTAGGGTAATCCTTTGACAGATGGCGAACCCAAGCGGCCTAGTGAAGGTGCTAAGTTAGCAACTGATCACCAGAGAAAATATCGATGAGATAAACAAGGAATGTGTGGGATGTTACTAAGAGTTCTGCTACGAAGCCACCAGAAAAGGCAGAAGCAGAACTCAACTCAAAAACAAGACACAGCTGTCCCTTACGACAGTCCTTCAAAACGAAGAACTGTCAACCTAGCTTCAGAAAGAAATTCGGTGCGGGCCAGTGTTAATCTACCAAAGCTGTAACAGACAGACTCCCATTGAGAGAATACGATATGGTGGTCGCAGGAGAAGCCTTGACTTAGCGATGGAACGGAACGCAGCAATAAAAAACAAACACAAAAGGCAAGAAAGATAAATAGAACAAAAACAAGAAAACTCAAAAGGAAGCGAAGGGCAGATATGTGAGAATAGATGTAGAACTTACAGCCACGCCGGTTGGCACAAGATCGGTCTTGTTGAGTACAAAAATCAAATGCTTGTGAGGAGCTTCTTCACGAATGTACTTCTCGACACTTCGGCAACGTGTGCCGTCAGGATCACGAGAATCCAAAACATGGATAACCACATCGGAAGAATCGATGACCTTATACAGCTCGTTCCAGATACGCTTACTTTGACCCTTGGAGAAAACTGACTCGCGGGCTGTTGTAAGGATAGGATCTTCGATGTTTGGGTTGACATCACCAGAGACATTGGGTGTGCCGTCATCGTGTGTGTCTTGATCCTGCTTCTCGAGGTATGAATCATGAAGCTTGGCAGTCTCACCGGCCAGGTCATCTAGAGATGTGACGCCCAGCTTAACACGCTTTCTTTGAGCCTTAGGTCCAAAGGTGTCGCCGAAGGGGTTGTTCTCAATCGCCATCTTAGCTTGATGCTGCTTGATGCCGTTCACCGTATCACTATTATCCCGAATCAAACTCATGGGAAGCTTGTTCGTCTTAAGTAACACCTGGTATGGGTCCTTAGTCTGCTCAGCAACTGCTTCGCGGAAAGAGGTGAGCGCCTCCTGTGAAATAACTCGAGTGTTACCAAACCATTTACGGTTAGGTTCGATACGACCAGTAGGGGCATCGCGAGACTGGTAGGAGGCAGCAACAGTGATCTCTCCGTGGGCATTACGTCTAGCCTTGCCATCCTTGAACATGTTCAAGGTCTTGATCTTCTTGGCATCACTGAATATTGTATTAGATCATTGTATTTCGGTTTAGTTTGATCGAGTTCGCAAGAAAACACATACCGGTAGAAGTTTTCACCTTTGGTCTTCACGTTGTCCATGCCATCACCACCCTTTCCCAGCCGCTCTTTACGAGCGGCTTCCTTCTTACCGGTACCCATAGTGAATGGATGACCTTTAATATAGAAGAATGAAAATAAAAAGTTGGGTTGCCCTTCGGAAAAATTTTCGAAGGTAGACCAAAGAGATGGCAGAGCGCGAAGAGAAGAAGAAAAAAAAGGCGGAAAGAACAAATTGAACTATTTTTTTTTTGCCGCCAAGAAATCCATCGCGCACGGACCACGGGGAAAATCGCTTCTGTTTCTCCCGACTTTGCTCTCCCGCGATTCCCTCCTATCCATTCGATCCATTGTTGCGGTCTTTTGGGCCGATTTTATCATCTTTTAATATATCACATTCTTTTTACCACCACCGGTTCTACCCGATTGCCTTTTTGAGCGGATAAAGGGAGTCGATTGGTGCAAAATGTCTGCCCTTCGCAGTAGTCGGGCTGCCAGAGTGCAGGTCCGCGGTTTTGCGACTACACCGAATCTTCGAGTCGGCCCTGAGTCTCCTCATTTCGTGGATGTTCCCAAAGTCCTCCAGCCGACCAATCGGGCGAAACCTAGAGTCAAGGGTACCCTCCCCGTTCCGCGTGAGCTCTTCCCGAACCGCCGAACAGACAAGCCGGGCAAGGACTACCTTGACTCCGCAACACCTCTCCCTTCTACCGAACGCAAAGTCAACCCTAAAAGCGGTGATCCCGAGAAGCAGGCTTTCAAGCTAAAGATGGCGGAGTTGCGGAGACAAAACTTCCGACAAGGTCTCACTGAGCTATACCGGCGCAAGACAATGGCAGATGAAGTCATGACCAACCGAAGTGTCAAAAGACAGGCCCAACGAGAGCGTATCCTCAGACAACCAGAGCCAGAGGATGAGCGCCTGACACGATCATCTGTTGTACAGGCGATGCAGTCTCAGAAACATGCCTTGGCTGACCCCAATCGGGAAGAGCGTTTGGCCCTTTCTAAAATGCGCGTGGAGGCGAACAAGGCGCAGAAAACCGCAGAGCGAAAGGAGGATTTGCATTCCCTTTACATGGGTGCCCGAAACTTCATCATTAATGAAGAGCAACTTAATGCTGAGATCGAACGTGCATTCCCCGATGGCGAGAACGAGGCCTGGCGCAACGACCACCAACAGGGTGAGAACATTTGGAACTTGGGCATTCCTCCAACTGTGCAGCATATCGTCAACGAGTCTCGAAAGAGCGAGACTCACCGTTGGGACGTTAGCCAGGGCCGAATTAAAAAGCTTGGCGAACAGCTCACTGGTGGAAAGCTGTGATTGATATTATATTATCGTGTACAATAGTTGTTTGAAGCTACCTACTGCATCTGGATTCTGTGCATTATCCTACTACTCAAGGAATTTGTTAAATATAAAGTCTCATATATGATATTTTCAGGTCCATCCCATCAGTCCACGTGTATATATCTAATGCTTCTGGGTATTGTCCTTGAGGAGGAGGCTCTTTCTATATTTTAGTACCAACGCCATTCGAGATTCTTTTTACATAATTGCTATAAACGAAAGAACAATGTCGTCAAAATTTTCAGACTCCGAAGGGGTGATCGCGATTCAAATCCGACGGCCATTGATTGAGATTGCTGGCTAAGTCTCGGGCTGGAAGGGGGACATGGGAGGAGCTTCTGTTTCCAGTCCTTCAATAGTTGGGAACAACGGTTCTTGACCTGGTTCCATCTCTTCGCCAATCGGGAATAAAGGAGGATTTTCCATTGTTTCCAACTCTTCAACAGTATGACCGTAATCGGCCTCAATTAATGCCCGAACCCTCAGGGGGGCCATTTCAGCACTTAATAAGAAATGTGAGCTATCATGCTCATTATGCATCATCGATAATCCTTTGAGACGAAGCGGCAGGTAGCGACATTTTTGGATGATCTCTATGTGGGGTGATAATTTAGAGTCCACCACAAACGTCGCGAATCGACCCAAAGCAATCGATTGTTCTCCGAGTTTGATAACCCGCTCAAAATCAGGAATATGCAAATCATATTGTGCGGGCCTATCGTCAAGTATGGTGCCCAGCACTATCTTAGCGACCAGTGAGCGTATTTCAAGAATGAGAATGGCGGACTTCTGATCAGGATCGGGTCCTGGGTTGGCTTTTAGATTTGCAAATAATGCATGCCAGTTTCTTAGGTATGCATAACCGTTGCTCTGCTCCTCGAGAATATATTGCGGCCAGTCGGACGATTCTGGGGAGGCGGCTCTATGGCCGTCCACGAGGCGAGCCAGTCTGAATATATAGTATTCGACAAATTGCAACGAATCTTGAGCTCGATTGACTGTGATAAACGAAGTATGTTCGAAAGGGCATCTGCCCGGGAAACATCTGCCGTTGCATATAGCGTAGGGACAACCCATGTTGGTAAGGAGGGGAATTATCCTTCGAGCCGGAGAGGCAAGTGCAGCAAGGCTCATGAATCGAAAGTGGCTGGCTAACTGAGAATAAGGACAATATGCGTTGATTATCGTGATGCCATGTATTATGTGCTGTAGTGTCGAAAGAAAGTTGCCACGAACAAAATCAAGAGCCGCAATGCAAATGCAAGCCGTGAGAATGCAATCCAGATCGTGTTGACTCAACGATGTTTGGTTAATGATATCTTGAATAGCATTTACAGCATAGCTATAATGACGGTAAACAATAGCAGCATTGTATGGAATACCTTCCTTCATACACATGCGCTGTTCAAAACATGCACCAAGAGCAATTATGCAGTGCCTGGAGGCAGGTTGTTGAATTGCTGCTGGGGCGCCATGAGAAAACCAGAATTTTTGAGTTGACGGCCACAACCCCTCTGCAGTTGTTGCAGATAAAGCAATATTAAGGCCGCGTAGCGCGTCGGCGTCGAGGCCTGGTATAATCGATAGTCGAAACTGGCTGAGGCCTCTCTCAGGCTTCGAGCTCTTTGACATTACATGTTTGACATTTGGCTGAGAATCCATATATCCATCACACTTTCGGCCAGTAGACAGACATCTCTTGCAATGTGGACGAGCCTCATCACATTTAACTTTGCGGATTCTGCTTAGATGTGAGTCTTTGTTCGGTCAACTTGGATGATATTCCATACTTGCAGGTGACGCAGCCTGTGCGAACTCGTTTCTGGGAGGAACGGCGTGACTTTCGTCTATTGCCCACCACTAAAACCTTCTCTTTCTCGAACGACATACTGTTTTCTACTGGAAAATGAGTTGAGGATGTCTCACCGAATGCAGTTCGGTCCGTAGGTACTGAATGCACGGGCTGGAGGCTCGAAGTGGCCCCCACCTTGAGGTTAAACAGATCAAGGGGGGGTTTGACCTTACTAGTCTGCATATCGTAATGATTTACATCTCCCGCTTCGCACCTCGATCTCGAGTTATTTTTGTATACAAAGTAGCCCCATTTGCCATGGGATTTAACCTTGGAAAAACTACAGCCTGAGGCTCATTCCCTCCAAGCATGATGCTGGTAGAAGCTTGGTGTTTATTTTTATTTTTATTTTATTTTTTGTCATTGTACAGGCTGGATCTATCGATGTAGTTGATTCTAAGCTTCTGTATATGCGAAGCTGATCACTCAAGCAGCAGTGACAGCCAGTTTAGTCTATTATGGAAGGCAAACTTACTTTAATTATGCGATGCGGAGTAATGTACGAATTATGAAAATGAGAATCAAAAATAGAATTAGACTAGTACACTAGACGTTATGGAGTAGAATTTGGCCAACAAAGAACTAGCACAGGTCATGTGAGGGTGAGATGGGGGGGAAATGGAACGTCTTCCCCTGAGGGGAACTTCTCCACTACTCATTGTGCGACCGAGAAATGGCGGTCGATAATCGGTTCGAGCAGTCTGGGGTGCCTTACCGCCAGAAGAAGAAGCATTTCTCAGGCTCTGGAAACCGAGTTCCCCAGAGAGGGACCAAATTCTTGTTTGTGAACGAGCAAGATGACAAAGATCCCAATTACACCTCTTCCGCAACTAAACATGCCTGGGTCAAAAGTCGATCCAGTCGCATCAAGAAGGAAAAGCAACTTAAGGCGTTGAAAGCATCTGTTATACCCTTCCCTAGTTCTCAGTCTCTTCAGATATCCACCAAATCAGGGGTTTCGAGTCTCAATTTCAGGGGTCATCAACGGTCGCAAACCAATGAAGATGATCGATCTAAGCCATTCATGGGCCAAACTATACAAGCGGGCTTATTTGAGGCAGTTCCTTATTTACCCACCAATACCATTCATAGTATCTCCTTCTATTGTCACCATTGTAAGTACCTGCATTCGAATTTGCGTCTATGTTTTCCCCAAAGTTACCTCTTGGGTCATTCTCGTGAAAATATGACTAAGGGAGGTGTTTATCTAGATCGGACATATGCTTCTCACGCAACCTTTCCTCTAAGCTCAGAAACTATGTCCTTGTACTTCTATAAAGAAGGAATGGACCAGCCAGCTCTGATTGAAACTCTTTTATTTTTGAGTGCTGCCAACCATGCCGCGAGCTTAAAGAGCAGGGATGCTTCGCCATATCTGATTGAGAGCACAATGCAAGATGCCCTAAAATTGCGCTCACATGTTTTGAAGTCTTTACAGACTCTCATGCTCGACTCGTCGCGGTCAATCTCAGAGAAAACGATTTTAACCATTTGTCATCTTGCCTGCATAGAAGTAGGTGCATTTCTTTTGCCCAGATATATGACATTGAAATTTTTATTTTTTTAACCGTATTATTAGAGTACCCAGGCGAACATCGAAGGTGTCAAAGCTCATATCTTGGGATTGCAATGCATTATTAATGCATTGGGTGGGCTTGAAAATTTGGAACTTCGAACACTTTCTGCCGTATACTGGTAAGTTGCATCAAAAAGAGCTACGGGATCAGCATACTGATTTTTTTTTTCTTTTAGTGTCGATGCGATGAAGGGGCTGGTGCTTGATACTCCTCCAATTTTCAAAATTTCTAAAAAGTGGGAAAAGTGGATAAAGACCAATTCTATTTGTATTGCTGCCGATAATCGTCCCCCGTCACAGTCGAAGTTAGGGAAACGGTTTTTCAACTCTTCATGGTCACCAGATCTTCCTGAGGAGCTAGTGTCAATACTCAAGGGCTTCCAACTTCTCATTCCCTGCTACGAGCAGATGATACAAAAGGAAAGACGACAAATGCCCGTTGAAAACGACTGCCTACTCTATCTAATCCATAGACTATACATGCTTCCATATAAAGTGATGGTTGATCCATTACTGGAAGTACTTTCCATTTCATTGCAAGCATATACACTTGCCAGGATCTGGGAATGGCGTGGAAAGCCATGTTTTGCTAATGTTGGCCGAACCTTCCGACAAAAGATCGAAAATTCTTTCAATTATCTATTGATGGAAGCACCAGATCTTCTTTTCTGGTCACTCTTCCATGCATGCCTCGTGTCAGTAGGCTTTGAACTCTATGATTGGTTCTTCACCAAACTGAAGGAATGTGCCGACAGGCTGCACATTCGTGATCTCAGTCAAGCATTGCCTGTCCTGGAGGGATTCTTTTTTGTATATCGCATGTCAGAGGAGCCTGCGAGAGAGCTCATGAATTCATTATTCCCTCCAAAGGGAAAGCGGACAGGGCGTGCCCTGGAGTTTATACAGTATAAAGTTGGCTGAATAAACAACTTGAAGGAATGCCTCTACTACGACGCAGTTCGAGCCATCCAATGATGTATATGTAATATGTATAGCTGATATGGGTCAAATGAAAACGGAGCCATGTCATAGTATATTTGGAGATAATCAAGAAAGCAGCTGGGCATTTTAAAAATCAATGGCCAATCACGGACAGAGATTTATATCTCCGAGGGCTTACGAGATTTCGAACCAGTATTTATTCGCGAGCTAGGACAAGAATAGACGTATAGGTTGAAGCGACATAAGTATGGATTTGTTCAACCCGCAGACCGACAAGCTTCACTAGAGAATTCCACTGTTGAGTGGTACGCTCCTTTCCACCAAACGCAAACATCATTGACAAGTCGGCCATCGTAGCCTGCCAGTGAGCACCAGTATCTGGCAAGACGACTTCGTCAATCAAGATGCGAGCGTCAGAAGACATAACGCTACTGATATTGCTGAGAATAGCCCGGGCTTCTTTATCAGGCCAATCATGCATGATTCTTCGCAGATAGTAAAATTTTGCATCTATAATTAACATGTTAAACCGACATGTCTTATTAGCATAAAAATAAGAAGGGTCACTTGCCGACAATTGATTGTTTCTGGAAAAAGTCGTGCGCTTCCGCCTTGACACCTTCAATTGGAGGTAGTCTGTCAATGGCTTCGGGAAGATCTTGAAGCACAAGCCTTCCAAGTAGATGAGGGTATTTTTTACCCAACTGAACGCACTGATGACCATGACCACCGCCGACATCGACGAGAAAGGGTCTTTCCGACGACTGCGGGGTGCTCAATCTGACACTTTTAGCCTCAGTATCAATGAGTTCAAAGCCATTGGTCCATTCGGCACCTTCTAATGAAGTCATAACTTTTTGAAGAGAGGCAAAATGCTTAGGATGCTGAACAAGCCAATCAAAGCAACTGAGGTTTGTGTTGAAGGCTTTCTGGAATGGAGTATCCACATTACTTGCAGGTTCTTGGTACTTCTTGTCCATAAAGAAATCAGGCATGGACTGGACGATAGGACCGAATATGTCAAACCTATCACGGCGATCAATATATAAGTAAGAGATATTTGGGATATGTTGGAAGTCCCAGCGACAGGGGCAGCACTTGAGTGAGATAAGTACTTACCCATGATGTGCCATCCCTTCGCCTCGGGGGTCAGCAAGGACATGGGTACAAATGTTGGCCCGATATCTATTGAAAGAAACTTCGGCAATGACACCCGTAGACGCATAATAGCGAAGGATTCTTTCTAAAAAAGAATTTGTCAAATTAGTAACCGTTTGGGTTTTCAAGTGGATGAAAGAAGTAACTTGCCCATGAATGTGAATGATGCATGCGAAGTATCTGTTAGTTGACTCACGGTCAGTGCATCATTTACTTTGGCTAGTTCGCGAAATACTCCAAGGTCGACCCCGAGACGAATCATTGCGATCAGTAGATTCTACACATGTTAGAACAGGAGTAAATCGAAGGGATTTGAAGCCTCACCGAGTTTCCCAGTTCCATCAGAGTATCTTGCGGGCTTTGAATTTCCTTTCGAATCTTTCGAAGAGCTATCTCTATGTCCAATCGACCGGCATCGTCAGTCGATTGGGCCAATGTTCGAATTTGAGCATTGATGGCATCCATTCTGAGTCTAGTGTTGAACGTTACCAAAGGAATGATGATAAGGCGAAATGAGAGTAAGACGGTTGAAGTTGAATAAGGGAAGACAAGACTTATAATCCGAGATATCCTCAATTAATAGGATTCTCTCCGACCTTTATACTACCGATATTTTGCTGTGTGAATCAGTACATACTAGGAAGCGACGGAAGTTCCGTGGAAGTTCCGCGGGGAGTCACCGCCCATTGATTGGCCCATTGTGTTTTCCCTCCTTTTCTCTCTTTCTCCCCTGCCAGAATGCTCTCTTCGATCGGCGATTATTCTAAACTCGAGGTGGCCCTTTCAGTCACACTATGGTCCGAGTTGAAAAACATTTGACCCGATCAACGCGGTCGCGGCCAGTGTCGTGCCTGTTCTGTCGATCACGGAAGTTGAGATGCAGCCGCCAGTTCCCTTGCGCAAACTGTACCAGTCGTGGTCTTTCTTGTGAACTCGATGGCCACAGGGCTCCTTCTACCACTAGCCCTGAAGGTAATTTACCCGACGAGTGTTCATTCAAGGATGATATCCTGGAGCGTCTACGCCGACTGGAAGATATTGTCATTGGGAAGGGGGAAGAACCACCAATTAGTGCAAGTGGACAGGCGTCACAGAAACAAGCTTCTCGGGCTTGGCAAAGAGGTTACTCTTCTCCATTAAACACTGAAAAATCACCGGCAATCGATGTGGATTGGCTGGAAGGGGAGGTTACATATTCTGTTCCTACTGTATGATCATCTCGAGCATCCTGATAGGATACACTTCGGAGATTGGACGAGTCCTACTGACCATCATATTCGCAGGACTCCCTAGTGGCTTACGGGATAGAGTTCAGAACTTGCTCGATTAGGCAAATAAGCAATGCAGCCTCTATGTCTCAGAATAGCCATGACTCAACTGTTGCTACACGGTGCATCTGGCTGCCCTTTCACAGTGAGGCCAGGCAAATTATCAACAAATACCTGACCGACATTACATACATTCACCATGTTGTGCATAGTCCGACTGTTTTGTCAGTTATAGATGAGCTGTATCACCATGTTTCTCAAAATGGCGACGTCAATCTGGGCCATGTCTCATTGCTCCTGGCAATTTTAGCAAGCACTACATTCTTTTGGACAGAACGTGATATGCACTTAACATTGTTTTCCTCAGTCGAAGAAGCAAATCAGCAAGCTTCCGTATGGTTACAGGCTTCTCTTGATGTTCAAGAGTTCTCTCGCCGCAGGGGAATGGATTGCCTTGAAGATGTTCAAGCTATGATTATCACTGGGTTTCTTATCGCTAACCTCGTTGGAATAGCGCCACAGGCGTGGTATGTATTCTCCTCGGCTATTTCAGTAGCACGGCGGTTATCTCTTCATCGGATCGATCACCCTCACAATGGTAATATAATCGTGCCAGATCCAGACTCAATACAGGCGGAGATAGGCAGGAGAGTTTGGTGGTACCTAGCTGCGACAGATTGGTAAGAATACTGCTATTATTCAGAACATTGAAATCTTGGGTCTAATTTTCCCATGAAGGCAATTTTCGCAGTTTGCAGGTCCCCAAAAAGGAACCTATTCCATAAATCCTCGGCACATGGCAACTCATTTACCGCTGAATGTAAATGACGAAGACCTCATGGATGGAACTCCCACCATTGATAAACCCATGAGCCAGCCGACCTCTATGTCATATTGTTTGCAACGAATCCGACTAGCGGAAATTTGCCGTGAGACCAGTGATAGTATACCATTCGTGGAAACTGGGCATGGGATTCCAAACTACCAGCAGGTACGGGAAATGGATGAACGCCTCTGCAAAATTATGCACGAGATGCCCGCATTTTTTTCTCTCGATTGCGACCCGGATGAAATTTCAAAAAATGACTCGGACAAATCGCCAGGGATAATCATTCAACGCTATGTCATCAACTCTTTACTTTATACGCAAAGATGTAGGCTGCATCTACCATACCTATCTCGGGCGACCGAAGAACCTGAATACGCATTCTCAAAGCACGCATGTTTACAAGCAGCACGAATGGTTATCCGGACTGAAAGACTTCTAGCAATCCAAAACCTTCCTTTCGTATTGAAGCGATTGAAGTTTTCGGGAGTTATACATTGTGTTTGTATGGCAATAATAGTGTTACTGATGGATATTTGCCTTGACAAAAGTATGCGATCGGAGGATGACCGAGAAAGGCGAGAGGAGATTTACAATGCCTTCGATATACTGGAAGAGGCTAAGGGCCAGTCTCCATTCGCGGAACAGATTCTGCAATCCTTCTATGCAACTCTTTGGCGAAACAAGGTCCCTCTACCGAGCACCAGAGGTAAAAGAAAACCCCGAACTGAAAATAACGACCAGCAATTATACACTGGACCCATCAATAGCCCGACAACATCTACAAGTTTCTCAGCAGAACATACTGAAATCGATCCATCAGATCTGAACCTTTCAAGTTTTGATGACCTCTGGCAGACACTCGACAACAATGTGGATTCAAGTTCATTTTTCAACTGGAATTCCCTGTTTGCAGAACTTGACTCGCCCTTTCTTTCTCTATAATTAAAATGCAATCTAAATCTTGAATGACATCCGAATTCAAATGACAAATTTCCCTATGACGCATTGTTCCAGTTTGTTATGTAATGATTCTGCCTTCGCATTGTCATTGCGCTCCGATCGCATCGCCCCGCATGGCCACGCCGACCGGATCATCCACGGCGATCGACACAGCCAGCCGGTTAAATTGGCCCCTAGCGTCAGTAGCGCGATGAGGGGACGGCTAGCCTAACGGCTTACTGGAGGAATTCGGTGTCTATGAGAGCATGATGGCAGCTTGCAGTGGCGTGCCCCAAAATTTCCCGTCTTTTTTAATATATCTTTCAACATCCGATGTTGACGGCCCGATCGATTAAGTCACTGATGAAATTGTAGGGGGTTGCCTGGTTCCTGAAGGACCACAGAATCTGAAACAACCCCCGGGCCTTGATGGCCCTGAGAAAATGGCACATGGAGCCAACAGACCCAAAGATTATTCTTCCCGATTTCCAACATTTCGTAAAAAAAATTTCAAGGAAAAAAGTCTACATTTTGGACTATAGGGCACATTCTAGAAGCTTAGAATGGGGGAAAAAATAATCTTCCCCTCACGACCGCCAGTCTGACACATGGATCTAGCCTTGCACGCGCGTCCTAGAGCGAGTTCTTACGAAAGTCTCCGTCGCCGTGCATCTTTTCAATGCATTTCGATATGCAAGCACCACTTTTCAATGTTCAATGCGCCTTATTCGATTATTTGGCCATTATTAGACAAGTATTCGATTTTACAATTGTTTGTTTGTCAATATATCAACTTGGAAGTCTCAAAACGTGTTGGCTTTTTGTGTGCCTATCCAGACGTTGGTTATTTCTGGGTCAACCAGGCAAATATAAATAGCACACAATATTGTTGGCCAACCAGGGATGAAGGGTTCCACTTCCTACATTGTACAATGATGAATAAGTCCCGGCCACGTACGATCCGGACCAATGCCACTGCTTTTCACTGGTCCCCAGCAGGAATGCGGATGGGTGAATGATTGCATATTTCGTTGTTATTTTCCACTGCATGTACCCATCCATGTGCCAGTGCGCTGCGCTACTATGCTACACGCACTTACGAGGCTATGTTAGATTTCTCGTCCAATCCACAATTATTGATTTGCATCATCAAATTAGACCTGAGTTTGTAGCAAGGAAGATTCGATATCTCCACTACTTCAACAGGGTCGCAGGGACTTTCTAGGTTCGTTCACCCGAGTCCACGTACGGACACTCGTGGGTCAGGCCTGGATCCGTGAGAAATTTGAGCACTGTCACTCGTTCCATTTACTATGCACATGTCTGTACATAAATGTGCAGTACGATTTGATTATTTCCAATTGAAGCTGGGATAGTAGTTTTCTGGGGAAGAAATCATTCTGTTTACATAAAGCTCTTTAGATCAATACGTGCATTCGGAATATTCTGCTAGTACCTTTTCTTGCTCAACATTAACCATGAAAGTAGAAAATGCGGGATTCAATGAGAGCCCAAGATTATTACCAGCAAACCATGGAAGTCTGCCTGTCCTGCTCCGCCTGACCCGAGATTTCATCAGTTGCAAATTTCTTACGGAGTACCAGAGGCGTATCTGCTGGGCTATGTAAGTGGTAAGCAAGGTGTATTTGCCACTCAAAATTCACGCTGCCTGCAGTTTTCTTGGTAGGTCGAACTGCTTAGAAAATCCAGGCCACCTAAATTTCCATAGCGCACACAGTATTAGCGTCTGGGATTTTATGATAGGCTCTGGAAGGTCCACTATGCGATTCATGGCGTCCAACGATGATTATCGCGTTACCCACTCTAGTGGAGCATCAGGCATGGCTCTTTTCTCCACATAAAGAATTGGACCTCAGTTCAGAATGACGTCTGTACTAGATACAAACTGACGCGGATGCTCTTTCCGGCTGGCTCGGACTTTTCTTTACTTGCTGTCGGAGAGACCAGGCACCGGTCCACAGTACCCTTCCATGGTCAATGGCTATGCATCATGAGAGGCTGACAACAGTCTGTTTCTATTTTTTGTTTCCTGGTTCTTGCCCAGTTGTGATTTCGGGGGATTACGCCGGATCTTCGCTCACTGCCATGCTCTGTTCGATTATGCGTTAATCCACAACATGACCTCCACTGCCCGTTATAAGTATGCGTCAGATCCCCCGGCATACTGGTTCTTCTTGCGTTTCTTTGTTTCTTAATCCCCACAAACAGCAAGTTCCATCTAAATTCAAGACCTATCGGTCTTTTCCTAAAAGAGTGCTTCGTTCATTCGTTCAACAAGTTTCTCTACATTGCCTTCGCTTGCTATAATGAAGAGCTTCATTGCCATTGCAGCTTTCGCTGCCGGTACTAATGCGCTAGTTAGTCGCGGCGATAGCTGCTGCTTTCACTTGAGCTCATCCGGCGGTGCTTCCGGTTCCGTTGGCGAGCTTGGTGATGGCCAGGTCCGTGTTGGTGACAAAAAATTGTCTACTTCACAGTTCTGTATCAGCTCTACCGGTGCTATCACTGATGGTGATGGCCGTGGCTGTGTCATCACTAGTAAGTACCCATTGAATAACGTATGTGCCATCCTGTTCTAACATATCCTTCAGCCCCGGAAACACAATTTCAATGTGATCTTGGTGCCAATGCTACCACTGGCTTCTCTATTAGCTCTTCCGGTCAGCTGGAGTATGATGGCAGTGCCGATTTCATTGCCTGCGAGACGGGTGATAATGGTGGACTCAATTTCTACACCACCAACAGCAGCGCCGTTACTGGGTGCAAGAAGGTCAACTTGAAGGCTGACTCTTGCTCCGGCTCCGGCTCCGGCTCTGGCGCCGGTGCTTCATCATCGCCTAAGTCTTCTGGCGTCCCTCACTCTAGCGCCCCTGCTGGGCCCAGCAGTTCACCTGGGTCGCCTAGTTCCCCTGGATCCTCTGGTTCCCCAGGCTCTCCCAGCTCGCCTGGTGGCCCTGCTCCTTCCGGTGCAGCCTCTTCCGCCTCTGTACCTAACTGTGCTCCGCTCTCAGGTTCCCCTATCACAGTGACTAGCACGGTCACTGTCACTGACTGTAACTGCCCTGCTGGCTCTCCGGCCCCTACTGCCGGTCAGCCAGGCGGCGGTGGTGGTGGAGCGCCTGCTTCTCATACCTCTGGTGGTGCTCCTGTTCCCAGTGCTCCTGCTACTCACAGTTCCGGTGCCCCAGGTGGTGAATCGCCCGCTCCTAGCGGCTCGCCTGCTCCTCACACCTCCGGTGCCCCAGGTGGTGGATCAGCTGCTCCTAGCGGCTCACCCACTCCTCACAGCGCTCCTGCATCAAGCGGTACTCCTGCCCCTAGTGGCTCTCCCCAGCCATCTGGTCCTCAGCCCTCTGGACCTGCCGGTGGCTCATCTTCCACCCCTGCCGTTTCTCTGAGCACCAGCACATTCGTTGCTACTAGCACCGTTGCTGCCTCCACCCCCGGTAGCTCCGCTGCTCCATCCTCTACCAGTGCTAGCGGGACCTCTTCCGCCAGTGGCAGCTGTGCAACCACCTTGATTACCCAGAATGAGCAGTACCAATACCCTCACCTGATTGTTCCGGTTAACTCTTCTTCTCCCGATACTGCAGTCGGCAACGGCTACTTCGGTACTGTCAGCTCTACCGTCTCGACCATCTTCAACTTCGATATCCCCTCTTCCTTCGAGGGTTCGACCTGTAACCTGCTCTTCATGTTCCCCAAGAAGGCCGACCTCGAGACAACCGACTACACCTTCAGTGGTGACGGCAAGCTTGACTTCACTCAGCTGTCCGAGGTCGCTACCAGCGACACAACCTGGAACACTGTCCCCTCTACTTCGCAGAACCTTGGAGATATCACCATCTCCCCAGGCAACACCTACGTTGTCTCCAGCTTCTCTTGCCCCGCTGGTCAGGCCGTCGCCTACGAGATCTCTGAGGCTGGGACCACTTCCCTGCACTGGTTCAATGACTGGAACCCCTCTCCGTAAGTTTTCCTCCGCTCTATATGCTCATTGAACAACTTCTAACATGCTTTCTTTTAGTCTTGGTGTCTTCATTACCAAGTGCTAAATCATTTAGCAACTTCCGGTAGTCTGTCTCATTTATTTGACGTTTTCTCGGGCTTTTTAATACCTCATGTTGATATGTCTTCATGGATTTATGGCTTTTTAACTTTTCGTGCGTTGGTGTCGCCAAGTAGTAAAATTTCTTGGTAAACACGCCTTGTCTATACTGGTGCAGATTCTTAAAATTCCAGTGCAGTCAGACACGCCATTCATTTTTTTGTATTACTATATTTCAACCCAATACATTCCTTTCTGTTCATCAAATTCATGATTCAATTATACCTGCGCCTTCAATAGAACATGAGATAATTTTCAACAAGTGACGGTACTCTCCAAAAGATAACTAGCTCCAAGACAAAAAGCACACTTCCCTCCCCAAATTCTCAACCTGATCCAGCACTGGATCCGATCGCTGCAGCCACTCTTTCAGGAAATCAGTGCAATGATTCACATGCTCCATATCAGCAAGCATGTCGTCAAGACGATCACCACGTCGATGTACATCATGCCCACGTCTTATTCTTATAAGAAAAAGGCAGTGCATCAGATGTTCTCGGAGACTCGAATAAAACACACCCTCTGCATTATCCCCCACTTCTTCATAGCTCTACATCCTGTGCTATAATGCCTCGTCATAGAAATATGTGAGAGGCTTGCCGTTATTTGCATACGCGAAGTCTTCGACGTGATCATGTGGACAGCTCTGGTGCAGCCAACATGCATTGTCGTTAGCTTTGTAGTGTTTTACTGTGTATGGAGGCATTGGTTGAGTTGAGGACCATAATTCCTGTGAAGAGTGCGATGGAGAGCAGTATCGTAATCAGGAGGAAACTGATGATTATCATGATTTGAAGGTTCGTGTTGTGTTTGATGGGCTTTAAGGCGGATGTATGTCGATTATTGAAGACGAATGCATCAGTAGCTTCGGCTTCGGCTTCTGTCTCTGTTCCACCTTCATGTTCTGCTTTTGAGATGGAATCATATGCAGGTACAAACACTGGCATTGTCGCCGATTGCCAAGATGTTAATAGAGAATAAAGATTCAAGGATATAGATGGGAACAAGAAGACAGAAATACCACCAAGGCGATACGCCCGGATTATACGATCTACATTTCGATATATAGCGAGACAAAGAAATCCAACATGACTATGTAAAGACGAATATGGGGTCTAAATTTTAGATATACTAATTGTGGGGTTGATGGTGACGGAACATGGGATGAAAATACATTGGGTGATGCTTGTTGAAGCTTAACAGTGAGTTCAAATCGGTATGTCAGAAAGGGCCTAAGTCTCAAGGGACGGGATCATGAAAGAAACGAGGCCTGATTCTTCTTTTTATGGCTTGAAAATAGAGTTCATAAGTCCATGTACACTGAGAGTGCCAAGGTTAGTGCTGTCGATCAATTTCTTTGAGCATAAAGGTTATTTTGTTAATGGCGCGGCATAACCTTGGGAATGATATCTGTAGAAGTTCATTGGTCTTGTTAGGAGACTATGTCCGCAGAAAGCAATGTCTATCTAAAGCTTGGACTTGATCATAACCATGGGTAATGGTAGGGTGGCTTGGCGGGAACCGCGGATGTTTCATACAATGTGTGCTGTACATGTCGCCCACCTGTACAGCATTGAGCTAGTTCCAAGTGACCACGCTGGCTTGAGGTAGTTGCTAACTGAACCATGGTGAATGATGAAGTGAGCATGACCCTCCACACCAGGCTGCAGTAATCAAGTTCTCCACTCCTGTTGCCCTGGGGGTTATGCATATCCGGCTTACCACCCATATATAGCAACCTTAGGTAGAATAGAAGAATTGAAGATCAGAGTCTGCAAGTGGCGCAGCCTACGGCCAATGGGTCAAGAACGCCTCATGGCGTTGAAGGCTTCAAATATCCGTCTTGGCTTCAGATACAGTACATATGATGGTGGAAGGTGGAGAAGCCCACGGACCCTGGCTATCCATAAAACATGCTGCCTAGAGGTGGATCAGCCCAAAAGTTGCCAGGGCCAGGGCCAGGCTGTGTTGAACGCAGATCGAGACTTGACAAAATGCGCAAATAGAAACATACGGAGCTCAGTTCCACCCCGCGAAGTGACATTGCTCTTTTACCCCGTTGAGGAAATATGTGTAGCTGCGCCGTAGTTGCGTGGTAGAGTGTAGACAGAGTCAAGATGAGGATCTGCATGCCCAGACACTCGGCATTGGGATTAGGAACGCTCCAATCGCAAGGGCGCTGCATTTAAGGAAATACATAGGATGTCCACTCAAGAAAAGTAAAAAGCACAATACGGCAAGTCCCAAGTCAGTTCCAATGTGAGCGGTTCATAATACTCGCCAAGATGGAGCTTTGCCGTCGGCGGATTTCCAGAGGCCACACGCGAGCATCTTAAAAGTCCCTTATCCCTTTATTCTTGGAATCCTTTGTTTCGGATTTTTCGGATTGATTCCTTTGTCTGCTTGCTGTGATCTGGGTTTCTCTACATCTACATGAAGATGGAGATTCCGGCCAAATTGCCGTTCTCTAAGCGGCGGCTCCGACCGCGCGTAGTAATCTCGTGTGTTCATTTCCCCCCGCAGATTGTGCCTGGATGAAAGCAACTAACCACTTTGCCATCTCCCAGCTACATATTTGACTATGTGATCTTAATGTGAGTATGACTATCAGCACTTCTTAGTTTACTCTGCTGTTTCCTCTCTAAAGATACTCGACTAATCAATGCCTATAGCATTTGTGTGATTGGATTCTGGATCCTCGACTCCCTCGAACCATACCATCAACACTTCTCTCTCACCAATATATCCCTCCAATATCCTTATGCTGTCCACGAGCGTATTCCGATCGCATACGCCCTTTGTATCTCCGGTGCCTTCCCGCTCGTTCTCATTATCGTCTATACTCTCTTCATCGATGGCTTGTTCTCTCACCACAAGACACAAGATCCGGTGTCTGGGAAGCGGAAACTGCGAGGACCGTGGCGTTGGAAGGATCGCCTGTGGGAGATGAACTGTGGAATACTGGGTCTTCTGCTGTCACAGGCATTGGCATTTCTCATCACACAGGTGCTGAAGAATGCGTGTGGGAAACCTCGCCCTGACTTGATCGATCGGTGCCAGCCACTCGGCGGAAGCGTGGACGCGAAAATATACGGTCTGTCTAATTCGTCAATTTGCACCGGGGAAGCATCTCTCATCAAGGATGGGTTTCGATCATGGCCTTCCGGTCATAGCAGCTGTGAGTTCCATCATTATGGTCTTCAATACCAGCAGCTTGATCAACGTACTGACCGTCATCGATAGCCTCTTTCGCAGGCTTGTTCTACACGTCATTGTGGTTGGGAGGTAAGTTGCATATAATGGACAACCGCGGTGAAGCTTGGAAATCCCTCCTTGTCACGATTCCGATCCTTGCAGCAACCCTTGTCGCAGTGTCTCGCATCATGGATGCGCGCCATCACCCATTCGACGTGATCACCGGCTCGCTACTTGGTGTCGCCTGCGCCACGCTTTCATACCGCCAGTATTTCCCTCCAATCACCGAAGCTTGGCGCAAGGGCCGGGCATACCCCATTCGCACCTGGGGAACCGAGCCAACAGCCCCGATCGATGCGAAGTTCAGCGCACTGGACGACAGTACAACCGCTTTACGGAACCCAGAAATGGAGCGATTAAACGTGCCCGGTCCTCGCAAACGCTCTACATCTCCACTTCAGCCTGCCGACTCGACAGGATATGCGATTCCTGGCAATCCTTACGCCTCCTCGCAGGTATATCCTCGTCGGGCGCATGATCATGACCCGGATGGAAACTGGTCTTCTAGCGAAGATGATGTCGGTGATGGCTATGAGATGCAACCCGGATATGCGACAGCACAGAACGCTGGTGTCAATCCTAGTTCAGTTTCTTTTGACACTCATACCGCGTATGAACCTCCAGCGCACGCGGCGCCTACTGGCCATACAGGCCAACAAGAGTTATTCAACGATGCCGCGGGTCGGCAAGTGTAATAAATGTGCTGCGGGTATTCTTTCATTTATTTACTGTCTGATTTTGAGGCTGGTATACCGAGTACAGTCTATCCTTTGGTTTTTTTGGGTTCTTATGACGTCCTCATGGCATGCATTAAAAACAGTATGGGCGGTATGGGGAAGACGATTGGCGTTTTAGAAACTGCATTAGCGTCCATGTATCTATGAACTCTGCATAATGCCATTGCATGAATATACCACAATTTGACATTGACTATTCTTTATGCATCTCGACCATGATCTCATACAGCCGACGGTATCAATGATTTAATTGGGTTTGGGGTCTATGTCTCCACTATTATCGTGATCCACTCGGGTTGCCGCTCCAACATATCCGGACTTTTGCATGATCAACAAGTCAATCAGATGCAAGACATTAATTAAAAAGACGGGAAATTACAAACTCAGTGGTTGAAAAAGCACACTAGCCCCCGAAGTAATACGGACTGAGTAGAAAAAGTCCATTTACTAGTAGAATCAAACAATTAAATTAAAAGACTTGGCGTGGGTTGCCCCAGCCACCCACATTGTTAGATGAACTGTGACTCGCCCAGCCTCTTCTCTCTCCGCCGAGTCAGCAAAGCCTGAGATGCTCTTATTGTTCCGTTCTACCCCTCTTCCTTCTTTTCCTTCTGTGAATTTTCTTTTGCATCTGTGCTGTGATCTTAGCTTTCTCCGCTTCTAAAGCTGCATGTAAGGTGTATGCTTGAGCTGTGAGATCCACCATACTTCATTTCTACATCTATATCTGCCTCATACATACTTGCGCAACCCGACAGCGGTCCATTTGACAATCTTCCCTTGTCGCATTCCTGAGATCAGATCACTCCCCTCGTCCACGAGGCATCCGTTATCATGATTGGCAACATGTTTGGCAGCGTGTTCTTCATCTTCAATCGGTTGGTGGAAATCACCTTCTTGATTCCCATTATCGGCATTATGGTATGTGAATCCTAAACACTCGATCAGGGCTGTCGCAAAGACAATGCACTCTTCTCAGAGACACCTCGCCTCGCTTCACCCCTAAACCAATATACCAAGTATAACTGAGCTTTCAACTAACGTTATGAAATAGTCATATTTTGTCCACGGCTACCTCAAAGCAAACATGCTTACCCCGGCCTACATCCTCGTTCTCTTCATCGTCAGCGTGATCGCAGCCTTCTGGTGTCTCGATACGCTCATCCGATTCTCAAACACCAAACGCTCCGCCATATTCGTCGCATTCGTGGATCTTCTATTCTTCGGCGCATTCATCGCCGGTGTTTATCAGTTGCGCTTCATCGCCACCCAGGACTGTTCACACTGGGATGGTAGCTCAAGCTCAGTCTGGGTATCTCTAGGACCCTTCGGAGAGTACGGCGAGAGCATCCACAATGACTACCACTTACATGTGAATAAGACCTGCGCTATGCTGAAGACAACTTTTGCTATGGGTATTATGGAGGTTATCTTCTTTTCCTGGACAGCTTTCTGGGCACTTTGGCTGCATAGTCGAGATCGTGAGGTGATTGTTCGTGAGAAGACTGTTCGTCGCAGAAGCCACAGTTCTCGACGGGGTCACTCATCGTCTGGACAGCACCGGCATCGCAGCTCGAGCCGTAGTCGGCGGTCTGGGTATGTTTGAGGGATTCCTAAGGATTGGTGTTAGCAGGTTTTTTTTGAGCTTTTGATTTCCTTGTTTATTTATTTTCTTCTCTTATGAACTTACGATGACGTGACTGGTTAATTATGAAGATATGGGATGGATGATATTAAATCTTGAACGGTGGATGAATGAAAAGAACGTTGGTTTATCAAGCCAGAAAAGCCATTATAAGGTGGAGAGATGGATACGTTGAATTCAGCTTCTTCTACTCGAAGAAATGAGAAACACTTTGATAGTCTAGATAATAGTTGCGACAGCTTGGACTTCGTCCACAATAACAATTCCATAACACATGCATTAAACTCCCAGACTATCTGTGAATATGAATATACCCCGTATAAAAACCATATGAAAAATTAATATGTACTCGCCACTATCAAATCAAGAGAAAATGATAGCAGCCCCAAGAACAATCCCCCCAACAGTTATCCCCAATACATCAGAAAGCCCATTCCAAACACGGCGCGAGCCTAACATCCTCACAGCAGCATTAGAAGTAGCCACAGTCCCATTTGAACCCGCAGTTGAAGTCGCAGTCGCGCCCACAGTCCCATGGAGTATGGTATCTTTCCCAGTGCCTGCAATATCCGACATCTTATGCACAAGCGTAACCATCGGAACAACATTCATAGCATCCAGTCCAATCTTCGAAACATCGGTAGATGCAAATGTCTCCACCAGTGATTGACTCATCGGAGTCGTAGCTGTAAGGCTCCATACATCATCCCAAACCGCCGTCTTTCCATCAACCCATACTGTCTCAGTCACAGTAGCGAAGTCATCGCTGTCAAGTTTCCAGCCACAGCCCGTAGAAATCGGATAATCAGGTATTGTAGACCAGCAGCCTAAATTCGTATTACCAGTCATAGATCTAAAGAATGATAATTAGTCAAATTGATCATCACTTCTTCAGGAAGAGGCTATACATACTCAGGACAACAAAGCATAGCCGTTTCGCTCGGATCAAGAATTTGCATTAACACATTTGCAGGGTTGTTGATTTTCTCTCCACGGGTTACATGGGTCGGAATAGGTGTAGAGGGACTGAAGACTCCTCCTGAAGTTACCGAGGCGTTTCCGTCTCGAGATGCAATGCCGACTGTGTTCCATCCTGAAGGACAGTATATGCCTGGTGAGAAATATCCGGCTTGATACAATGAGCGCGGATCTAGGTATCCTGATGCTTGCGATTTGGATGACTTGGATGATCCGGTCGGTACGCATTCCCCATAATCTGGGCTATCGCAGCTAACGCCCATGTATTCAACGCCTGGGTAGGAGGTCACGCCAAGGACCACATTGTTTGTTGCTGTTGTGCAGCTAGCGGGAGGCGTGTAGGTCGTGGTGAGGGGGCCCCAGTTGGAAAAGGTGAATTGGGATAAAGTTGAGACAGAAGGCATGGTGGATATTTGTTTTCCACCTCTTCCTTTTTGCTTTTTGCTTTTTCTGTTGTTATATTTGTATCCTGTCTTTGGGAATGCGGCTCGAATGGTCGGGCAAGGCTCGCTGCCACTGGGTTCGTAGTTGGTTGATAGGCTGTTCAGGGAATCGCCAAGTAGTATATAGTATCAATCAGTTCACTTTGGTGCTCGTTCGAGAGTTATACTAGTGATACGATGCGAAACTTGAATTGGAAGAATGGATTTTGAAGTGCGAGGACCTTCGGCTAATGTACTATTTAATGTTTTGTTGCCTCTGGCATAAAGCCATGGAATAACTTGAAAATTTGATCACTAGCTGCATACCGAGTTTTAGAGCAGGCTTCTGGGTTACATTAATGGCTCGGTTAGGACCCTGAATCGAACTAATTTTTTAGTTTCTTTAGCTAGCCCGGCAAGACTCGAAATTGTTGTAGCCAGCCCCACATGGACTGGGGGAGAGCATCGGCAGGTGGCTCCTAGAGCGAATTTGGGAGGCAAAAATTGACTGGTCTAGGATAGCGTTTGAAAAATGTTTTACTTGGGAGGCAAAATGTGTTGAAATAGTCTTTTTTGGTTGCCTTTCTCTTTAGTGGACGGAGATGACTTCTGGATTAGGACTTTAAGCCTCTTTTATGGTTTTATGCCGAGCCTCGCACAACTTACTCCGCACGCGAACTTGAGCCATGGATGCGATGAGGCTCCACTTGTCACAAGACATGGAAAGTGCCGGCCGGCTGTTCTTTCCACAACAAATAAACAGAACAAAATTTTTATCAACGAACAACTGATGTATCTAGATCAAAAGATGAATACTAGGCAGAATCAAATGTTAAGCAAAGAGACATCGGAGATGCTGGTATCCTAGTTTCGTTAACCACGGTCAATGTGCTTTTCTTCTTAATGTCTTGACATAACTTGCAATAATACTACTAATAGTAGGACATAAGCATTTGAAGACGTAGACTAGCCAACTAGACCCCATGCGACCACCTATTAGATTGATCAGATTGAAACCCCTTAAGGGAGTTTAAGGGAGTGGACCCAAGCCATTCCGTCATGAACCTTACAGAAATAAGCTGGAACCCTATGCATGTGGCATATTGCGTTTTTATCTGTTATGCTAACCGAATAATCTCCATGGAGTACTTCGGAGTAATCCACTATCTGTTTTTTTGCAGCTTCAATGCGGCGCTAACATTGGGAGGGTAGAGTATTGGAGATCTAACAACTGCGTTTAACTCAAGTCTTTCTAGACCGTGACGAGGGCGTCGTGGAGAACGCCAGCCAATACCAGGCATCAGACTAAGTATGTATAATTTGGTGTTTGATTAGTCGAAATAATAAAAACATGCAGGCAGGGTACAGCAAGTTCAAGTTGGCTAACGCAAAAAGTAGTCGAAGAAGATAATCAGCTTCTTGCGGACCTCCACTGGCAAAAGGACTCCCCAACAACCGCAGACGGGAATGGCCATCCAATTGGTAAGCGACCTTCTACTCAGTATGAACCACTTCACTTAGCACTGCCAAAAAATTTATGTAGTATTAATTCTTCACAGAGGAGGCCTCGTCGTCGGCTCAAAAGATACTATACCTAAACCACAAATCAGCTATCTTACCAGAGCCAGCTTCCTGGAGGTAGTACCCAACTACCGTCTTTGTCCACAGGTATCGGCTTTCGAGGGCCCGATCACTGATTCAAAAGACCGTCTTATTTGGGCAATTAGCAATGCAAGTTCACTGCTCAGTCAAGAAGCTGCTGCAGATGGCTACCAAGTGGCCACGGAGAAGGTAGTTGTCATGGGACCTTCGGGAGGCGGTGGTCTTGCTTTGAACATGGCATGTTTATTCCCTTCTATTATCAGGTCAATATTAACATTATGATACTCTACTGCAGCCAAATCAGCCCGATGTTCCAGTTCAGATCTCCGCTGTATTGGACTTTTACGGAGCAAAGTACCTTGACGATCCGAGTTATTCGGAGCCTCATCCGTGGTTCACGAGTAGAGAGGAGAACTGGGATGAGAAATACCTCAATCGTATTTTTGATAAGCCTCAGGTTTCAGCTGTGGAATTATATCTGGGGACAGATCTGCCTCCACCTAGGGAAGCGTGGCTTACAAGTCAATTTAAATGGGGAAAGCGGTTAAGCGAGGTGGTTCGAGATGGGAATGTCGGGCGAGTCGATGGTGCGAAGGGTTTCTTAAAGACTTATCCACCGACTATGTTTATTCATGGGTTGTCTGATACTTTTGGTCCTTGTGCTGTTAGTGAAAGGGCACATGCTGAATTACAAGGATTGGGTGCTGTCACGAAATACCACTTGGTCCTGGCAAGGATCATATGTTTGACTTGATGATGCAAGAGGAAGACCAAGAGTTCTTAGATTTTGTGGTTCCTGGGTTGAATCTCTTGAGCGAAAAGGTTGGACTTCCTTGATAAACATGGTATCTATTGATTGTCGTGTGAAGATCAATCGTGTGTGTATCTACAGTCTAGTGGGAATGATAAAAGATAGAACTCAAACCAAACACCGATCGCAAAGAAATCAAACGCAGCCAAAGATGATAAACCCGAAACGAAGTGGGTTGAATGAACAATATTAAAGAGTGAATTTAATAGACAAGACAAATCTTCAGATGCATCCTAGCACCATGTACATGAAACCACATCTCATCGATCGATCTATATCCATATCATTAGTTCGGTATTTGCAAGCATTCCATACCCATATCAACTTAATCCCAATGAAAGCAAATAATAGTAACAAACGAAAACCAATCTATTTTGGTAAGGAAAGCAGAGATAGAAGGAGAGTCAAAGAGAGTAAACGCAAAAGATGGTATATGAATGCATCTCATCTCATCGGGAAAAAATCATGACGCGGCATTCCATTCAATCGGATCGGTCAGATAAAAGATCAACGCAGTGCAAGCTTAGATCAACCGTAGCGTGAGCTCAGACTGGCAAATGCATCCGGACTGTGGCGACCGTTTTGTAGGCCATTGATATCGACACTTGGCTGGCTCACATGGGTTCTGGGTAGAGCCGGATTCACTGATCTAAATGGGCTGGGCCCATTGGAGGCTGATAGGCCGATCCCTGCTCCCATGCCCACGGCAGGGGCAGGAGGAGCAGGAGCGGCAGAGCCGTTTGCACCCATTCCAATGCCCAATCCCGAAGAGGACGGGTAGGTAGTAACGCCCGCTTGGGCAGCTAAGCCTGAGCCGGCACCAGTAGCGGATGCAGATCCACCCCACGGGTTATTGGATGCAGGAAAGGGATTGTTGGAGACAGGAAAGGGATTGTTGGAGGCAGGAAAGGGAATGTTGGATGCAGGGAAGGGGTTGCCGGTGTTTTGTTGTGGCGTCTGAATGCTGGAGGGAGGTTGAGATTGTGGGGTGGAGTTGAAAGAGTTGGTAAGTTGTGGAACAGGGCTGATTCCCGCGCCTGGCTGGGACTGGTAATGTTCCGGGATGGGAGGAATTCCGTTTGTTGGAGAAGGAGCGAGGTTGTATAAAGAAAGTATACCTGATTTGTCCATTCGGCCGGTGGTTTGGGGTACTAATTGTTGTGGCTGCTGGGGCGCAAATTGATTCGAATATCCATTGAATTGACCACCTGCGCTCTGTGGAGTAGGCTGTCCCATGGATTGTTGGAATGGGTTATATGATACTTGACCAACTGGTTGTTGGTGTTGCTGCTGCTGTTGGGGCTGCTGCTGGGGCTGCTGGGGCTGCTGGGGCTGGAAGGCAGCCGCTTGCCCAAATGGTGACGTGCCAAAGGGTGAAGTGGACGAGAAAGCCGGCATGGTATTTGCATGCTGGGGAGGGTGAGGCACCCCAAGTGTTGATACAGATGGAACCGACTGCTGCGGTTGAGATTGGGTCTGCGCCGGGGTGCTAAAGAATGGATTGTTCTGCGTAGCGCCCGGGCTCAGGTGTGATTGACTTCCCATACCGCCCTGCGGCTGGGGTGCAGTCTGGAAGAAAGGATTGTAACTATTGTCCATTGGTTGAGGCGATGCTATATAACCACTCTGGTTTGAGAAAGTTGAAGTGACGGGAGGCGTATACGGCTGTTGGTATGTAGGCTGTGGCATAGAATTGGCACGATTCGGGTATCCTCCAGTAGAGTGAGGGAACAGGGGCTGGGAAACCTGGAGACCCTGGAAAGAAGCCTCTAATGGCTGAGCCGATTGCGGAGTTTGCGACATCTGATCGAATGGGTTGTATGGATTTGACTGTATAACATGCACTCCCTGGGTTTGCTGAGGAACTGGATTGGAAACAGCTCGGTCAAATGGATTGTTCGTCGTCTCCGGCTTAGAGACAGCAGCAGGCCCAGCGGAGGACACTGCTCTCGGAGGTGCTGACTTATTCGCATTGGATGCCTTCCTAGCTCGTATTAAGGCCTGGTTGCCTTCGCCCAGTCTCGCCAATGTGTCAATCGATCGATCCAGGTCTTCATTAAGGCCTTTGAGAACCATCTCGTTGCGTCGGTTGTTATTGAAACCTAGTTCCCGCAGCGCTGCCATCTTTGCTTCGAAAGAATCGGTCGTCACATCTGCAACCGGTGCTCCAAGTCCAGTAGTCTTATTTGAGGGTGGCGGGGACCAGGATCGCTGGTCAAAGGACGGCGATGGCGATGCCTTCTTGGTTCCGAAGCGACGGAGGTTGGACGTGGACGAAGAAGATCGAAGACCAAACCCGAAGAACTTGCCCGACTTCGGTGGCAAGGGAGGAGGTGAGCCTTCAGGCGAACTGGGGGATCTTTGAGGTGAAGAACCCCGTCGTCTTGGTTCCTCGCGTAGCCTAGTGTAGCTTGAGTCTTCGCGGCTCGGGGGCTTTGGCTTGCCATCTTCCAGCGAACGATACTGATATTTTTGTCGGATGAAGCGTTCCATGCACGAGTCGGCTTCATCAATATCTGTCGGGACTGGCGGCTTAATGTTCTTGGGGTTATAGATCTTGTTCATCAACAAATTGCCGTGAGATTTCATGCTCTAATAAACATTGCTGTGTCAGTCCCTCAGATGTTCGGCGGATATTCCACACGCCCACTCACATCAACCTGTTCTGAAGACCAAGTGTCCATCGATAACGACTTGACTTTGGATATATGTGTGCCCAATTTGCGGTGGATTGCGGCGCACCGCATACATAAGAAGAGACCCATCTATTGAGGGAAAATTATCAGCCATTGAGTTCAAAAGAGGAGGAATGGTTTCTATCGATCCAAAGGACATCATACATTCCAGCTTGCCCAACCTATAAAATGGAACGAAAAGGTTAGTTCAACCAAGGTTCTGGTTATAATTCTTTTTTTCCGGCGCGGGGAGAGGATACGAACCTGGGGTCAGGGCATCGCAATCGGCACATCGGTCATTGCCAGGGACGGTCCGAATCAACTCAGCCAAGGCTTTTTCATTGCGCTGCTGCTGGCGCTTGCTGATGGCGCTCGGCATGGTGAATTAAAGAAAAAGGAGTGGACAGCGTACATACAGTACGTGAAAGATGAATAGGGGAAAAGGAAAAAGTTCACAAGGCGGAGAGAGAGAGGAGAGAAGACCGGATGATCGAGGGGCATTGCAACCCCAGACAAGCTCCTTTCCTCACTACACGCGGCCCTTTTCAGGGATATTCTATTGATAGTTCCACTAGTTAATTTCGTCATAGAAACTTGCTTCTAGAACAGATCTAAAACGGAATAATTATCCCAGTGAAGCGGAAATCAAGTTCTTCAATTTGATCCCCATCGGATGTCTCTGCGGATTGTCCCAGTAGATCATCTAGATGATATTTACACTAGCAGGGATCCAGCTACGATAAAAGACGACAATTTAAGATTCCAAAATATTCAAGATTCAAATTATATTCCGAAATGGGGTATGTCCAAGCAGCAGGTGACTCGTTCGTCCATCGCACTTAGCCAGTCGAAACCAACCAGTACCGTCGAGGAGCCTTAAGATGCCCAGAATTTCTTCTAGTACGCCAATATGACCTACCATCCTATGGCCTAAAGCTAGGAGGAATTGGAGGTTGATTATGCGTTCGTGATTTTTAAAAAGTGTAAAGAAGAAAAGAAAGTGTCGCGCCGCAGAAAATTCCTCCTTGAAATATGTGAATATCATGTGACTTCGGGTGTTTAGCTTACAGTCACGTGGTCTCTGCTTCAAGTGAAACTTTTCTTCTTCTTTTCTTTCTCTTCTGTCAACATCTCTACATCTGTAGACACACACACAGCTTGTCTCCGAATTGTCCTTCGGTCCTGTAATGTGAGGACCGTTGTATTTTTCTACTGACTCTGTGTCCATCGTATCATTATTATAGCTTGCAAACCCCCACATAACCCGCGAGGTGCCCTCAATGGCATCGACGTCTCTTGGGTGATTTTTTAATCGTTCGTTCAGTGGCATATCAAAACCAAACGGCTTCTAGCAGGGCCGCGTCTACTCCACCCTGGTGCTCGCTATTATAGAGCAGCAGGACTTTTTTACGACGAACATCTCAGTCAAACTACAATAGAATTTATTTTTTTTCCTCTTCATTCTCAAGATTTTTGTATTTCCTACCCATTTTTCCGATATTCCTAAGACCCCCTCCTCTCCTCTTTAAAGTCTATAAACCCCGCTGTCACGAGCCTGTGTCCCTTTGTAGATATAAAACATTCTTTGATTCTCACCCTTCTCTTCCTTCGGATGAGAAGAAGTACACTGGCTCAATCTTTCGGGTCCTGTCTTGCTGACTACACCTACGGCGACCCGGATTTTTCTCCCAACTTCAACCAACATTCACATCGGATGAAGAGGTCCAGCCTCAATAGGGCCATAGCCCAAAATGACGAACCCATCCCATGCTGCTAGGGACTATTACCAGATCCTCAACATCCCCTTCACGAGCTCCTCCGCTACCCTTTCAAAGCAACAGATAAAACTCGCCTACCACAAAGCCCTCTTAAAGCACCACCCAGATAAAGCCGCAACTGTCACGCAAGACTCGGGAATACAAGGCTCTACATTCGCTTCCTCCAACGATTCCTCTTCGATGTCAAACAATGACGCTCGAACCTATACCATTGATGAGATCACGACAGCCTACAAGACATTATTAGATCCACAACAGCGCGCAGAATATGATCGCACACTCCGCCTAGATCGGCAAAGGTCCACCGAGAAGACAGGTGACGTCTTCCATACAGGGCTGGAGATTGTGGATTTGGAGGATCTGGCCTGTGACGAAGGAGATGCAACCAATGATCTTGCGGTCTGGTACCGTGGCTGTCGGTGCGGAGATGATAGAGGCTTCTTAGTCACAGAGGACGACCTGGAAAGAGAGGCAGAACATGGAGAGATCGTCATCGGCTGTCGGGGATGCAGTCTCTGGTTGAAAATTCTTTTTGCTGTCGAGGACGCCTGAGAGCCTGGTGCTTGCTGGTCTACCTGACAGTGTTTATGTGAAATGAGTCTCTTTCTATATATCCAATAGACCTAGATTGTTATATCGATTTCGGTGATACTATTCTTTTCCAGACCCCCTGAAGCTCTCGAAGCACACCGATTATTCAAACGGCTGGAGAGTAGATCGCGCCAAAAGCTGCCTCCGGCAATATGATAAAGCAGGCAATCAACAATCACACCCAGTCCTATTTGACTATATATCATCTTTACCTCCACAGCAGAAGCTGTCCGAGGCAATTGAGATGTTGGTCCCGAGGTCGCTGGAGCGGACACCCTTTCCACAACTTTGACGACTGGAATCCTCCACATACTTCACAACAAGGAAATTGAAAAAAAAGCTTGTTGACTCATTAGCCGGCATCCACGAAGACGAAGAGGGATATATTCGCCTTTTAAACCTGTAAAAATTGAATACTTGGTGCGTATGCCCTCTGACAAACAATGAGACATTAATTTGTTCTGACCGAGTTGCAGGCGGCCAGTGTGAAGGAATCAATCCGGGTTGGGATGGGAATACCAGGGCGTCTACCGCGAGTTGTCCCCGAGAACCTCAGCAGACCCATAATTGTGGACGGAAAGGTTGTGGCGCCAGGTGTATTTGCAGGTCCTAAACTTCGCCATGTTGCATAACTGACCACGATTTACAAGACGATTGTTTTCATGTTGGCCTACACGATGAACTTCAGGAAAGGGCTCTGGGGTCCTGATCCGAGGCAGTTCGACCCCTGTCGTTGGCTCCAAGGAACTGCGGAGAGCCTCAATGGAAGATGTGCTGGCTTTCCAAAGGAAAACGGATGTGTCCAGGACAGATGTGAGTTTTAAATTCGTTGTCCTTTCCGTTAAGTAGTCGATATGCCCAACCAGGTTCTAGCTTGACGTACGCTGAGATGACTATCTTAATGGCATACCTGTTTAAAACTTTCAAGCTTCGTCTTCCTCTTGGCTTCACATTCCCTGAAACCACAGATTAGTCTGCCCATAAATACCCAATTTCCGGTGTTCTCGTACGGACCCGATATAAAGCATTTCAAACCCCTTGGGGAAACGGGAGATGAGTGCTATCCCAGCCGCTCGCATGCATCGATTCCTGAACCAGAGACATTGTCAACTAGTGAGATTGTCAGATTCCAGGGCTAGTCAGACTAGAAATTATCAAAGTAAACATATAGGATTCATATGAAGAATATGAGGACTTGTGAAATCTTTCCAGCTGTATCGTGGGAGGGCGAGCAGACACCTCACCGCCCGCCCCAGTGGCACTATCAGCATAACAGACACCAATACAATCAGATATCTTTAGAAGCGTGTTATTTATAGTCATTTTTGTATAGTAGCCAATTTTCGTTTAGTCCTCTATGTCTACATATCTAGACAGGGTATCTTGAGAAGGATATAGCTCACTTTTCTTGCAATCTTGATACAGCTTGTATTCCAAGGTTCTCGTCAACACCAGTGCATACTAGTACTAGTATATATACTAGTGCTAGTGACTACAGGCGGAGTTGTTTCCAAGGTTGGAGTCAAAAACTAAATATTCTAAGATCAAAATCCCGCGAGAATACAATCTCAGCTATATAGAGGTATTAAAAATCCATACGAACCAACTGACGCCACGAGTGGTACCGCTTCTCAAGCTCTGTTGACGCGGAGAATTGATGACATATTCAAGTTGAAGGATCTCGGGCAAAACAACCTCAACTTCCCCCACCACCGACATCCCTTTAGACACCACCACCCTACCTCCACCATGTCGGTCATCAACATATCCTCAAACGAGCAATTTAACAACCTCCTCACCTCCTCCCGCTTTGTCGTCGCCGATTGTAAGTCCCAAGACCCTCCCCGCACGAGAATTCTTCCCAGCCCCGCCCACCTACCCATCACTCCGAACGAAATCCAAAAAGAGAACATGAAGTTAATCAGCTTTTTGAAAACTAGTCTACGCCGACTGGTGCGGACCATGCAAAGCCATCGCCCCGGTCTATGACTCCCTGGCCCGCCAGCTGACTCGTCCGAACCACATCACATTCACCAAGATCAACGGCGATGAACAGACTGAACTGGCGCAAGCATATAGCGTGCGAGCGTACGTATTCTCTCAAAACATGAACCAGGATTGGATGGAAAATATAACTGCGACCGTGGCAATGTGTTTACTCTACGGGCGATAAACTGACTGTTCTTTTTTATCAGGTACCCCACCTTCATCGTTTTCGAGAACGGCCGCAAGAAACAAACCGTCGCCGGCGCCGACCCCCGCCAACTGAACGAAGTTATCCAGAAACTTGCATCCGAAGCTACCAAGTCCGATGGCGCAGCTGGTGATGTTGATTCCGGTGCAGGCAGTAGCTGGCTCGGTGCCACTGTAGCAAAGAACTACAGTGATATTACGGATCAGGTTGATGCAAAGGGTCTGGAGCTTCTGAACCGAGACAACGAGCGAGGCGAACCACGAGTATTGTTCGATGGAGGCAAGCCATCGGGACTATCTGGGAAAGGAAAAGGGAAGGCAGAGGGAAAGAGTGATTGGGTCGAGAGCGATACGGATGAGCAGCTGATGCTGTACATTCCGTTCCAGTCGACGGTGAAGGTGCACTCTGTCCATATTACTTCATTCGCGGCCTCTGGCGAGGACAATGAAGATGAAGACGATGACGAAGTTCCCATGCGCCCGAAGACGGTCTCCCTCTACTCGAACCGCTCACATGTCCTTGGATTCGACGAGGCGGATGATATTCCGGCTGTGCAAACTGTGGAGATTAAGCCTGAGGATTGGGATGCGAAGACTGGAACCGCACGGGTTGATTTGCGATTTGTCAAGTTCCAGAACGTGACTTCCTTGGTTTTGTTCTTCGTGGATGGTGATGGGGATAGTGAGAAGCTACGTGTGGATCGCGTTCGTATCATTGGAGATGCAGGCGAGAAGCGCGCGATGGGCAAGTTGGAGAAGATTGGTGATGAGCCTGGAGAGTAAAGAATTTTCACAAGAATTTCATGATGGGATACGGAGTAGAAGCTGGGCTTTGGGACTAAAAGCATCAAATTAGTCCTCGTGGATGTTCATAGCCAAGCGCAAAGACATATGGTAACCATACTTCCAGAGGAAATGGCGGAGTTTTCACTCTTTTCTTTTTTCTTCCTTCTCAATCAAGAATTGCTATTAACCAAGACATCGGCTACAGCGCGCATTACAACGGGAAGATTAGAAATTTGAATGAAAATAAGGATTCAATTTTATCATAATACAATAAAAGCTATAGTTCTAAATAGGTATGTCCGATTCTCGAACTTAAAGTTCTCATCTTTGAGGAATAAGAGAGACCAATAAAGTAAGAACCGATGTGCAATTCCCTTCGTCTGTGGCACAACTGACACCTGGTGACATTTCACGGATAGTCTCCGAAGAGACTGGAAATCCAGGCAACACGGGTAATATTGATAGTTGCGCCGCCGCACGAAGAAGAAAAGAAAAAAGAGGAAAAGTCGAACCGCAAGATCGAAATTTATACACACGGTGAAGCGAGTTCCGGACTAACAGTTCCTCCAGCCCCGGGTCTAGTGTAGCCGACAAAGATTATATAATCACGCAAGGAACCGAAGTTTTCTTCTCTGATACAATTTGTGTTCCCTTTTCCTTTTTCTCATATATTTTGGCCGATGATGAGAACAATGGAATCATTATGATAGGAAGAGACTGACTCCCATTGGGAGCGTGATCTTAACTGAACCATCCCTGAGGCCTAAGAAATTAAGAAAGATCTTTATGTCCTGCTGTTGCAATCTGCCTAGTGGCTCGCGCAGATCAGGCAAGAGCTCAGAATGATAACTATAATTCATGAACCATATTAGCAAATGGATTAAGCGTGAATTAGTATCGGCGAAGGACCCGAGAAAGCGCGTAGCTTTAAGCATAAATTCTGACTTGCATGCTGAATGACCTGTCGTTCAAAGCCTAACTCCATCCATGTCAATCCCACATGTCCATGTGAACATTATTCGCCAAGCCACGTAAACGAGGGAACAAAAGCCTCCAATGGCTTCAAATCCAAATACAACGAGGACCCTGGACGGCTGACGAAGCCCACAGGATGAACCATACAGAGCTCGGCCGAAGCACAACATCTTCCAAATTGCAAATGGCATCATTCTTTCTGGAACCCATCTGTCCACTTTTCATGGGCGCTTTGCTTCTGTACTCCATACTCCGTATCCACGAGATCCACGGCTACGGCAAATGACGAAAAATAAACGAATTTCACGTTACAGTGAAATGAAATTAGTGCGCTGAAAAATTGGGTCAGATGGATCCAAGATCTCACTCGCGGGCCGGCAAACCCACACCAAAGCCGTCCCGACCAGACCAACCGGTGGCCGGATACACTCGGCGTGTTGTATGGAGAGTCGGCTGGTGCCGTATACAGCGACTCAGTAGGGCCCGCCGTGGGTTGTAGCTCGTCGTGAGCTTCACCGTATACAGTAGGAGCTAACTAGCAGGGTACTCGAGTTAGGTATGTTTTTGGTAACGAGGTGGCCCGGCTCCACCGTAGACTGGACGGCGTCTTTATCGGCAGCGGACACAGGGGAATATTCCGAGAGTGAGATTCTGAATTATTAGTGAATGAATGGCAAGATTTCCTGCTTGACTATCTCATGTATTGAACACCGAGAATAGCGGAATAAGTATGGCGTGTTTTCTGATTTGCATATTTTTGTGCTCATCATGCCACACTGTTCTCCCCGATTACGGAGAATATAGTTCAGCGGAGATCAATGATCCATGGCTCATTATGCACGGATGATGCTAAAATATAAGCCCCAAGGTCGTATCTGAGAGAACCTGTAAACCGCGCTGACCGCTCTATGCGTATCTCCGTTTCTTGCACACCGGGTGATACCAGACGATCTACTCCGTAGAATACACCGGAGTGGCTTGTTAGCTGATTTGCTAATTGTTTGTCAGTTCGTCATTAGCGAGCCCATTCGGCATGTAGTGCTTTGTGGCTGTTGAAAGCTTTGCGGAAAGCAGCGTCGACCCGCTTCCAAGGTTTCTGCGCGGCTCGACACGAGGATAGCCCACTGGGTTAGCCAGCCTTGGCGATTATGGCACACGCTGCTAGACATTGTACCCACTGCGTCTTGCACGTGTAGAACTGTTGACGTGGGCACAATATTCTTTCGAAGAATTGGAGCTTTGCTATGAAGAAAGGTGGAGAGAAAATTGTGCATCGTGATATACACACTAGTAGCGTAAGCAGGGTAGCCACAGTCACTAGCGTTTGGCGTTAAGGTGGACGGCGTACAGTAGGTTATCCTCTAGAAGAGCTAGAAGGATGGAATTTTTTTTCCTTCAGCGCTAGTGAATTGGTTCATAGATAGTTGACCCTCTTTGCGGATTTATGAAGCGTACCAACCAAGGTGAAGAGTGAGAGGAAGTATCAAGCGCTAGCCACCCGCGAAGGTTTATACAGCCAGGTTTCAGACGAAGTCAGTTTTTGGGTTTCACTTGTTTATTAGGTACCGCGTTCCAATCTAACCGCCACATTGAACTTTGAATGGTGTGGTGGATTCCTTCAATTATGCCAATTTGGGTGTTGGGGGTGTCTTGTCTCCAATTGAACAAAATCTCTTCCAAATTGTCCCTTATCATTACGTACACTCAAATATCCGCAGGATCGGCTGGTGCTCCCGCCAGGCCCAGAAGATGCAGCTTACGGGGAGCCACTTCCTTGTTTGTGCCGTGTGAAAAGGAATTATCTGATAAGGAATGGAGTCGACGATCTCGATCTTGCACGAGAAAGGGCAAAATCGGGGGAATATCAGGAACATCAATGGAGTCGCAGTGTGCGGAAACTTCATCAGCGGTCGGGTGGGTGCTATGATTCGTTGAGATGGTTAAGGCTGGTGTCTTGGCCTTTTCCACTGCAGCCGGGAGATTCGCAGAAATAAATGGGGACGGGGAAGAGATAACTATGTAGTAATGATCTGCTACAGAGATAATGGTTGAAGTGGGCGTTCAGCTTACTCGAGATTGACCAGTATCCGAAATCGGTTATGCTCCGGGCACACAATCCAAGGGTTAAGCTGGAGAAGAGATGGTGATGACTTCATGGGAACCACTGAGTGGCCTGGGTCCGATAGGGTTTCGGCTGGCAAGCGGGAATCGCACCATTTCAGCTGGGGTTTCATAATTTTGTGGGCTCCAGTAGTGAACCAGGACCAAAGATCGAGGCCTTGGATGCAGCGTGCGCGGACGGAAATACTACGGATTTCCGTGCTTTCAGTTTGGATTGGGTGGGGGCAAAAAACTGAGAATGGAGTCCCATCTTGCAACTAAAGCCTGTGAAAACACTCACATCCAAATGTACCTGAGTCAAACCAAACTCAGTGGCCAAACCCAAGGAATCGGTTCCCAGGTGTTCGTTTGGCTATGCGGGCTGGCCCCCAGGTACCATGTTTCGGATTGAGTGCACCAATTACGACAATGGAAGACGCGGAGACCTTCACCAGTTGGGACAAAAGAAAACAAATCCATCTGCAGGTTGCCCCATAGCAAGCGAATTTTGGGAACCGACCACGCCATCTTGTTGGCTCCGGCTTGCATGGGATCGGAAGCCCTAATGCACAATTTGAGAGCCAGGAACACCGCAAGTACGGAGTACATTAGCCCATGGGGGCTTGATACAGATGATAAAAAATGGAACTAGCGATCTACTTGTCTTTTTCTAATTCGCCACGGGCTGAAGTTGAGTTTCCGTCTCTCCGCATTTTTGAGCCCTTCTCTCCATCTCAATTGGATTGAGCTCCGATGGCTGGAAGATATTGTGTACCGATTCAGATAAGAAATTTTGATTCGTGACTTTGATTGCTCCCCGATCCATAGAAAGTGGAGTGAGTGGGGAGAGAAAACAAAGATAACGCAACCTGTTCCCGGACGGATCAACGAAGCTTTTCCCACTGCAAAGACTAGAGAAACGAAAAGAAACTCTGTTGCTAAGCCTGAAGATTGCGGTTATTGTTTGCGGAGATAGACTAAGTTAGCACGAATATGAACGGCAAAAGTACAGTCCAGAAACTTCCATTGGCCAATAGAGTTGATGCCGAGGGAAGCTAGGATTGCAATTCAATGGATTCCCCGAGCGGGTGGAAGGGAGTTTAGTTGCGATAGACAGCAGATCTTGCCAGAATAATCCCTGTTAAGACCACGTTCCTGGCCGCCACATTGAGACCGGGGAGGGGGTCCAAGTGTAGGTTTTATTGGCTTCCTGTCAAATTTGCGCACGCATCCAACACGGATTGTATGTTGGTTCGACTGCCGGGAAGAGCAAGTTAGTAGCGAAACGCAGGGTGATCGTAGCTTCTGAGCCAAATTATACATTATGTACTGCATCTGCCGTGATACCAGGGACTGAATACTGAACTGGGGATAGTGTCTGTTACAACAGCCAGTTACCAAGGGCCCCCGGTAGAGAGAGAGTTTGGGCGATCGACTTGTAAGGTGGTGTCCGCAAATCCTTCGTCGATACCGAGGGCCGGTTTGTCCACACGTGCTAAGGTGCGTTTATCGCCTCAAGCTTTTTGCTTTTGCTTTTTTGCTTTTTTCTCTCTTTTATTTTCAATTTAATCGTCGTTCGCAATTTGACTTTTTGACTTTGTGCCTCTTAGTTCTTATCGGAATGGGCCGTCAATTATTTGTTCCCCGGTATCAGTAGTGTCGATACCACAGCGCCCCAAAAAAAAGAGGACGAAAAGCCAAAAGAAGGGACCAATTAATGAGTTCTATGGAGACCCTAATGAAGATAGAAATCCCCGATTGGGCAATTGATGTTACTGTGTACACCGTATGGAGTAATCGGTACCCGCTAGAGATTGACCGGTGTGTACTTTGTCCCATGGTTTGCCATCGTCCGTGATCCTGGTTTTAGCCGAGAAACGAGAGAGAGCATCGTATGTCGTATCCCCGCATTTCTGCTTGGGTCGGCTGGGTCAACGCTTTAGCATGTTTAATTTTGGGACCCGGGGGATTTTGCGGATTTGCATAAAACCACATGCTTCGGGGGACCACGGTGGTGAAACTGATCCCGAGTTGCCACTGTTGTCGGTCCGGCTAACTGCTCTTGCGCTGGCGAGGCGAGCGCCCTGAGCGTAACGCCATGGTAACTAGGTTAGAAACCGTTGTAGTTAGTAGATTGAGCAAGAAATTGATTGCCCAGCCACAGTAAAGTAGACGACGGATATTTTTTGATGGACATTAATGTCGCCCATTAAGATATGGTAACATTGAAGTGGACATTTGGCGGAGAGCCCGGGCCTTCCGATGCAAGACATGATTTAGACATCGAAACTGTTGCCGTAAGCTGAGTGATTTCCAAGGTTGTGAGAAGTATGGATCAGTGATATTAGTATTGCCCATGTATATTCTAGGTCCAAGTTCTTATGTCTGACCTCAAGGCAGATAGATATATCAATTACTGTCCGGGGAAAAGATAGGTAGTGAATCATGACTTGTTTCCTAATCAGGACGCGCATGCATATGTCTTATATCAACACGTTTTGGTTTTTGGTTTCACCACAGGCCTGGGCCCCAAGTATTCCTTCGTGAGCCTTGACCCTGTTGAATCCTTCTGGCTTAGTAGGATCTGATCTGTGCTAGGTACGGAGGACTTTTGTCCGTGTTTCCACTTAGTCAAGGGTAACTAAGCCAGTGCATCGCGAGAGAGGAACAAAAATACTCGCCACACCGCTACAATCACTAAAAGGGACAGGGAAAAGCGTAAAGCATCAGAAATTCGAAATTATGCCATGGGGGGCTCGAATCTTTGACGGGGGGACACTTGTGTGGGGCGACCAGCCAAGACCTGGCGCACCACTAGCGCGATTCGCAGCCTCGAAAACGCGTGTTCCGCCGAAGCCAAGCGATGATACGGTGAACATGGAGCGTGTTTCAGATTTCAAGCTTGCATGGTTTTCTCCGTAGCTACCTTGCGGAAAGGTCCGACCGAATTCCAAAAAGAATAAAAGTAAAAACCCCACTACGACAAAAACTGCCATAGTTCGAAAATTAGAGCCTGACCTTGTTGTAAGTGGCTTAATTTGCTGGGTCGCGGCATCTTTCCATACTCCACACTCGTGGTATCGAAGGAATTCATCCAAGTTTTCCTTGCAAAAAATGAGCGTGCACGCGGGTCGGGTTTTATTGTGTAGAGATACTTTGGAGATAGGTGGACTGTCAAAAAGTCAATGGCTGTGCACTCCAACGCCATCTTGCCGAGACGAGAAGAGAATGAAGTGAACTTAGTCGGAACCAGTTTCTTCTCCGAGTTAGCCAGTGAGAAAGTTCAGTAAATCGGAAGTTTAGCCTCCATAGAATAACCTAATAAACAGATTGCTGAAGAACTTTAGTGAATAATTGTGATGGTAGAGCCGGTAGCCGTTCTGTTTCAGAGGCTGATGTATGCGAGTTTTGCGCTTGGGATGGCTGTATAGGGATGTCTTGGTTATCGGGCGATGGCATGAGTCGTCGCCTGTACTCCGCCAAACGAGTCTTTGGTACTCGGAGAAACGAGTGGATCTAGGATGATCATTTTCTATGGGTGATTGCATGATTCCTTCTACATGTTTCTCATGATTACTGTTGGATCACCATACTCTCCGTACTCCGTACAACTCCAAGACTCCACATGATTTGTACCTCACATTCTCCCCGGCGGCACCGCGAGATTAGTCGTCTAGCTCCATGTAATAAGCCTCGCCGCGAACTACGGCCGTTATTTCCCCTGCATTCGTACCAGGCCCGCGGCGGATTCGCCGGATGGCGTACGCACGAAAGTACACAACGGAGAACAGATGTATCGACTCGGTGGATTGATATGTAAGGATTTATCTCATTGGTGGGGATAATCACTCGAAGGCTTGATAATTCGTTATTACCAGCCACTCAGGGCTCCACTTGTCTCTTTTTTCGTTTGTCATTTTGGCAGTCTCAGACATTTCATATCGAAATAATGGAGACTTTTGATTCGAGCGTACGTAAAACAAAAATTTGCTGATAATGATTGGGGGCAATCATTTTCTCAACTCCGTCCAGTTCGACCAGTCGAGGCTATCAGTCCGGTGGCGTGCAATGCGCGCATAGGCAGACTCTAACGCTTCGATGTGCACCTCCCCGTGGACCCTTGCAGCAAGGCTGTTCTACACGTCAACCTCGAGGCCAATTGATTTACACATAACGGCCGTCATGTCCGCTTGGGTGTCTGGAAGCGACACGTCAAACCAATCTTCGTATGCACATCATCAATTGTTTATTTTCAAAGTTGCCTGATCATGATCATCATCTGTATCCATTTCTGATGGCGGAGTACTTTTCCATCTGTAATTTTTCCTGTCAACCGGATAAAAGCATGAAATGATCGCCAACGGTTTCTCACAGTACAGCAAAGCCCGAGAGCCCCATCCTTCGCCATGGAGATTTCGTTATGATTCGCCGGGGAAACAGGGATTATTGTCGCTCATCTCATCCTGGTCACCACCATTTCTAATTCCAATTGAGCGACTCCATTTTTCCCCAGTCACTAGTTCCGCTTTGGCTTGGCCTGGGTTATCAAATTATTTTTTTCTTTGTTCTGCGAATATATTTCATTTTTCGAGCTCGAGGATCAGGATTGACACTACTATTGACATCCCGTCCACTTTTGGGGTAACGCTTTGAAGCAACAGAGCCCTGAGCTTTGCCGTCCGTTTCCATCATCCACCACAGTGGACTTTATCCATCAATTGGAGCCACTCACATAACTGCTCGGCTGTGTTGAGCACTTCCGCGAAGAAATCCTTTAAGGCTAGCAGCCGCCCGTCCGGCGGCGCGGGTGCGCTATCTCCAGTTTTTACTCCACCGACGGGAGAATCCAGAGCTGTCGTGTTTCGGCTGTGAAGATTGCGCTCCGTACCTTGCCTCAAGCACCAGTTATGGCTCTTTATCTCTCGTTTTTCGCCTCTTATTTTACGCAGCCAAGGTGTCATATCCGTTTTGTCCCGTAGTATGGGGATCAAAACAGAATTGGACTAGTATGACCGGTGTGATTTCACTTCTTTTGTTTTGGGTGGGTCTATCAGGTACCATCTGTATGCTGCAGCTCAATAGCGTTCCTGTAGGGCAAATTTTGTCTCTTTTCTTTTTTTGTTTTGCCTTGTGGCAATTGGCTTGGCTTGGCCCCGTGGTCTCGAAGGCACCAATGTCTGTGCGATAACGGTGGGCGAGGCCTAGGCATGAGTATAATGAATGGCTAATCTCGCCAGGAACAATAGTAGCAAAGCCAAAATTGGCGGATTTTTGGGCAAACTTGGGACAAGGATTTCTGAATCATGTATAGGAATATTCCACAAATAATTGCGATGGGGGATACTTTAGGGAGAATATTGTAGATCAACATGTTGAGAATTGCAAATATTCAGAGAATAACCGTATTGCGCTTCCTTTCCACACCAGAATAGTGGGCATGAATCCTCATTTCCACTTGCTCCGTAGTTCATGTTCATGGGGGAATTGAGTTTCTCGTAGAAGGATTGACAGCCTTCTATGCATGGGCAAAGTCCTTGACCCGGGTATCTGGGAAAAGACATCCCGGTCCAGCTAACCCGACCAGGACACTTTTTTCCCTTTTCATGAGGGATTGTGGACCATACTAGAGAACTAAGAGGCAAATAATGTGGAGTGGGAAACAAAGCGACTAAGTCGATCAAGCTACTTACTCCGTCAGGAATGTTGTTTCTCATGCTTCTGTCCATCTCCGTCGTTACACCACCCTAATTTCCCAATTCCCCAATTTCCCAATTTCACGGCTCGACTTCCCACTTGGCCCCATGATATGCCGTGATTGGTGGCGGGAGTTAAGAGAATCCCGTCCGCGCAGACGCTTTGTCTATGCTGGGGATAGCGGCAGCCAAGAGGTGGAGTGCGCTATGTTGGTAGCAGCCAATCGCACTTGGTTGATGTGCGCTTTGGACGGTCCCCCGAGGGAAAGGATGGGCGATGATGGAATTTCGTGGGGACTCGATGTCTTTTTGGCTCTGGGCTTGAGAGAGGGAGAGGAACTTGGGGGTTCAATGATGCGTTATTGCGGAATTTCTTGAGTTTCGTCGCGTTATCGGGGGTTTTTCTTCTTCTTTCGTTTTCGTTTCTTTTCTTTTCTTTTGGTTTTTTTTCTTCTCTCGGATCGTCATTATTTTTCTTCTTTTCGAGACCGATAGTCTCAGTGCTTTCGTTTTCGCTTTTTGTTCTTAATCTTTGTTTAGATAGTTTATGTTTATGTTTATGTTCGATTTTGCCTTTAGTCAGGTACGAACTATGCGAACTATTGTGGATAAAAAACTGGGGAGCTGGTGTGGAAATACCCAAACTTCCGACCAAGTCCCATTTCACGACTCAAAAAGTAGAACAAGATTGTGAGGATTGAATTGTGCCACAAACTTCGCGTTACCCAAAGATTTACACCAGACCTTGCTTGCGTGGCGGTCGTCGGCGCGCAGGTGGCTGTGATGTGCGAGGGTAAAGAGGACCATAGAAAACACAAGAAGCAGAAAGCGCGAAGTGGATGTATCGGATTCCTGCACCAACAGCCTGATGGATCACAGTTGCTTGGGGCATTGGCGCGTTCCCCGGATCTACCGATCAGAAGTCAAAGCAGTGCCATCACACTATCCCATGCAATCGGAACACATCACTTGGCGACATGGCTGAACTCTTACCAACCAATAAGATGTATCACAAGCCATCCAGACAACCGAAAATTGGCAATCTGGGCAAGGCAGTCCAGCTGTAGTTGTTTCTGTAGGTACTTTGGTGTAGGCGCGATGTCATGGGCGAATGCATGGGGTCCATCCCACCCTCTTCTTCTCCAATCAGCGAGCATGATGCAATCGGAACTATCTGTCCGGAAGTCTGTAGTGACTGAATTGACTGAATCTGGCTGCTAACAAAGCCAACTGCATTTCGAGCCTTGCCTCTTTTCTTATGCGTATGCAGCCAATGACGATGGTAAGCCTCGTCGTGGTTCGGCTGTGCATCCACTGGCCTGTTCCTGCAGTAGGCCGCGCAACTTGAGAACATCGCAGCTGTGGACTGTTTTAGGTTTAATTCTGAATTTGTTTTCGTGCGATTATTTATTTTTTGCCTCTTAAGAGTCATACGTAATTGTATAAGAATACTATAGGAAAATGGTTATTTTAGTATATTGGCGACCCTTGCTCCCTACAGTACAGTAACAGCTGAGAAAAATCCCGCGATATCCATGTGGCAAATATGAAAGGCAACGATAATTCCCGCAATTGGGCGAGAGAAAATAAGCAAAATTAATAGGAAACTATAGAAGGCGAAAATATTGGGAGAAGAAAATAGAATTTAAAAAGCAATAAGAATATCGAATTGGTGATGCCGTTGGTTCATCAAGTCCATCACACACTCTATGTACAGTATGTACACCGAGGACTGGTCGTTGTACTTTTGGCCGGCGATATCATATGAAACTGACCAGGGTGTGATAAGAAAAAAAAAAGAATAAGAAAAGCAAAGAAATAAATAGAAACTATGCTCGGCCACCAGAACACGCCAACAAGCCAACAAGCCAATGCCGACCGTTTCACGATCTGGTCGCACATTTCGCAGACCCCCGGGCTGATAGTGTTGGATCGGCAGGCAAGTGATGAGCGATAACTCAGGGTTGACCTCATGCACGCCCGTGATGGCTGAAGCCGAATGGGGCATGGATAAGCCAGAATACGCAGAAGGTCCAAAGGGCAAAAAGAGTTTCCACATGATGATCGTATATGGGTCAAATTGTACCGGGGGGAAATGGGCCTCCGAGGTCGTTCAGATCCGTGTCGATCGCTGTGCTCTGTCTCGTCCATGCCCTGGCAGTAGAATGGAGACGGGACAGCCGTGGGGCGGGGAGCAAGCAGGCCCAAATTCCTTCGGGGCACGGCCATTGGAGAGAGAGTGTGTGTGAGCCTTTTCCCACTTATTTTTCTTCTACTTGCTGATAAGAGGTGCAAACTGATTGCCGCTGTCACTGTCTTGGGATCCAATCGTTGTGCACCTCGTGGCCACACCACGCCATCCTAGTTTTTATTTTACGTTTTTTTCATAATTTTTTTTCATTTTTCATGGGCGTTGCTGCAGCCTGAAGGATGGTTCTTTACAAGCCGTAACGTGATGGATCGTGTGTGGTGAGATGAGGGTTGCAAGCGGTTAAACATGTAATTATTATGTCTTATTATGCCTTTCTTTTTGGTTATTTCTTGCCGGGAGAGTCTATAGTGTTGTATCTGGTTATCGCAATGGAGATAATACCCCAGGCTATGTCCTACAGTACCCATATAATTACCCATATAAATATATTAATTTCCATAAAATAAAATAAAACAAAACACCAGCACAGCCTCTTTCTCTCTCTCTCCCAGACACATTCTGCTCTTCCTCTCCGCATTTCTAGCACGTAACACCACTCGTGCTCCGACCCCACCCTTCATTTGGGCACTGTGGCCGATGTGGACTTCCTCCCGATACAGGATGCGGGCCAGTGCCCGTACCCTTGGGTACTGCCCCACCGGTAAAGTAACTAACAGACTAACAGGCCACTAAGAAAGTCACCTAGTCTTAGGGCCAATCCCGCCCCAGAATGGGTAGCTTTCCTTACACAACAGTCCTTTTGAGACAGGCAATTCCCAAAAATCCATTTTTGAAAAATAAATAAATGTAAAATGTAAAAATAAATATTTTTAATATTAAATCCTATTAATTCTATTAATTCAATAAAATAATAATCCAAAAGTTCCTGACCCACCCTCCACTGTGCTTGCCCATACTAACTAGTGTACCCGGCAAAAGTAGAAAATAGCAGCAGATCACTCTCATTTAACCCACGCTGCTGCTACTCCCCTTCCCTTCCTCTCTTCCATATGCCCATATCGGCTCTGTCTCTCTTTATTTGATTTTTTTTTGAATTTCTTCTTTTTTCTTTTCTGATTTATCTATTTTTCTTCTATTTTCCATATTTCTATCCTTTCCCACTAGTCTTTTCTATCTTGACTGTTTTGGGTTTGGCAAGGTTTATAGCAACTTATTTGGACTTCACCTTTCCTTCCTTCTCTCTCTCTCTCTCCGGTTTCCTATCTATACAGAAACCTGTCCTTCCTTTGGCACTCAACAACTACACACCTATCCTAATTCGTCCTCGTCTGGGTCTCATTCATTCCCCATTCCAACGGACTCACAACACATCAATCTGATCTACATCATCCGCTCAAACTTACCCTAATATACTCGTGAATTCAACCACCACGTTGGATTCTATATACACAGGTAAGATTGGATTCCCCCAGAACCAAGCATGAAGAAGGGAAGAAGAGCGAGGAACACGAGAAAACCTATTCAGATATCAATTACACTCCATCTGCAATAGCATCATATGAATCACAAGCTAACTATCGGGCTCGGGATCTCCAGTCTTTCTACACAATGGACTCAACATACACAGTCGCACCTACTCCGGTGCATGGTCAGCCCTCATTCGCATACTACCCTGAGTCTACACAACAGCAAGGTCACTACACCAGCCAGCCATCAGACGTTTGGTATGGACCGTCACATTATCAGAGCAGGGGAGCAGAGCAACCAATCTATCAAACTCAGCCCATGATGAACATGCACCAGATGGCCACCACCAATGCCTTCCGCGGTGCCACCATGAACATGACTCCAATTGCTTCGCCCCAGCCCTCACAGATGAAGCCGGCTATCATGGTGCAGCAAGGTTCACCAGCCTTGATGCCCTTAGATACCCGCTTCGTGAGCCACGATATGTACGGCTTCCCATCTACGCCGCCTCTATCTTCTTCCGGAAGCACCATTAGCAGCCCACCTTCTGCCAATGGCACTCTGCACACCCCGATCAATGACAGCTTCTTTGCCTTCGAGAAGGTCGAGGGCGTCAAGGAAGGCTGTGAGACCGATGTTCACACTGAGCTTCTATCGCATCAGGATTGGTCCCGCACCGATTCGCCTCCAATGACACCTGGTAAGTGATCGACCGAAATCGAGATGTCAAAAATTTAAAGCTGCATATGCAGATGGCAAAATGTCAAATGTCATATGCAAGGGGGGAGGTTTTTCGATCAAGAATGTGACAAAGGCTAATTATGGAAACAGTGTTCATCCACCCTCCGTCACTTATTGCCAACCATACATCGGACTTGCTCTCCGCCCACTCTTGCCCCTCGCTTTCCCCCTCTCCCTCTCCAGTCCCCACCGATATCCTCTCCCAATCCCAGACCTTGACTGCTGAGCACCCTGGCGCGTCCTTCTGCGACCCACGTCAGCTCACGGTCGAGCCTTCAGTGAATGTGCACACCCCCCAGGACCTTCCTCCTCTGCCAACTCTCTCCTGTGAAGAGGAGGAGCCGCGCGCTGTTGTGGGAAGTGCGTCTGTGACGCTTCCCGTCAATGAGAACCCATCTCCTTCCTTCACCGCCTCGACCGTTGACCCTCTGAGCTCCCTGCCTACTTTCGACAGCTTCTCAGACCTCGACTCGGACGATGAGATTAACCGCTTGGTGGAGTTCCACCCCGCTACCAATGCCCACGCCCTCTACCTGGGTGACAAGCGCCAGCGGGTGAACCAATACATTGCTGAGGATGATGGCTTCCTTAGTGAGCACAGCATTGAGGATTCTGATGACTGCGAGACTTTCAGCATTCCCACCGGTCTTCCATCTTTCGATTGGAATGAGTCTACTGAGTCCGTTGAGGTTCAGCGTGAGACTGACGAGGCTGTCGAGGAGGAGCCCAAGACCAAGAAACGTAGCAACCGCAAATCTGTTCGCAAGAGTGTCACACTTGAGGAGGAGCCTCGCCGATCCGTATCCGCTCGTTCCGAATCTCCAGGTGATATGTCTGGTACTGATTCCGACCGCGCCCCTGTCTCCATCAACCGCCGGGGCCGCAAGCAGTCATTGACTGAAGATCCCTCCAAGACCTTTGTTTGCACTCTCTGCTCTCGTCGGTTCCGTCGCCAGGAGCACCTCAAGCGTCACTACCGCTCACTGCACACCCAGGATAAGCCCTTTGAGTGCAACGAGTGCGGCAAGAAATTCTCCCGCAGTGACAACCTTGCCCAGCACGCCCGTACTCACGGCGCTGGCTCAGTGGTCATGGGTGTCTTGGACGGAAGCGAGTCCTCGATATCCTTTGAGGAGCAACAAGACGCCGGCGCTCTTGGGGCCGTCATGTACGAGTCCCCACCCAGCGCCGACGCCAGCCCTGACCGTCGACCGGCCAAGAAGCGCAAGCGCGACTCGGCTTAAGTCTACAGACATTGGGCTTTGATGATTTATTACGAGACCAGGAGCTTCTTCCTACTGCATATATAATAAAATACATTCGGTCGTGGGTTTTTAAGGAAGCTCAACCGTGTCTTGATTGGTTTTGGCGTCCGCGGGCATTTACACTGGTGTGAGGAACATGGTCATCATCGGTGTACGGCAACATTGGTTTTCCCTTTCTGCAACATTTCATTGGGATCGGGGATCACAAAAATGCCTAAGGGACTTTTGGGAGAGGTTTTTACATTTTCATGGGCGTTTATCGGGGTCCATGGAAAGGAGGGCGGAAAGCTCAATACAAAAAAAAAGAAGCAAAATAGAGCGAATGGTGGCCGCCATCTTGTCTCTTCGATATAAAGGACAAGTGTCTGGTGTTTCGATTTCCTTTGTCACTCATCTCTTTTGTCCTTTCTCTTTTTTCATCTTTTTCATCTACCGGACCAACACGAAAAAAAACAACAAACTACAAAATCTTTGGGCAATCCGGCTCTCTACGTCTCTCTCTCTCAACCCTTGGGCCATTTTTAATCCTTGTTTTGAACACTGATTTGACCTCTTTTTTTTCTGACTTTCACATATTTCTTCTCTTCTTGCTTCTATTACTTATTTCGCTTCTTCCCTTTCGTTCATCTGGTTTTTGTCTTATTTTGATGTAATATTCTTTGACCTTCTTTTCGTTCCTGTCGTTTCATCCCACATCTTGTTTCTTGTGCTGGTCACATCTGTGTATAAGTTAATTTGGCCACTCTCCTTCTATTCTTGTCATCATCATCTACCACATTGTCACTCATACCCCCTTCTTGTACCTGCATTTATTGCCTGCCCTTTTACTGTTGGTCTCAGGTTATCTTGATCCATTTGGATCTAGCAGCATCAATTACAAGCTTAATTCTTTCTGCACTTTATTATTTCTAGTAATAAGTATTATATAACCTCGTACATGTGTAGTCTCGAGGTCTATATGTAGTTATCGAAGCATAGTTACAGGGCTAGATGTTGGCTTTTCCCAAGTATACTCCAAATATTGTGGCTCGTGTCTTTGGGCATGGGCATTGTGCCATCTAGTTTCGTTTTTTCTTCGTTTCTGTTCCTATACAATAATGAGTACATAAGCTCCAGTTTATTCATATAATTATTTATTAGCTCTATCATAGTATAGCGATCACAATGGGAAGGACCCAAAATACCAATGTGGGGAAAGCTGCTATCGATAAAGACCCAAGAAGCGGGGATACAAAAAAAAATCCCCCTCCCACCAACTCTACTTAGCATACTTTTCTCATGCAATACTATACCCAATAAATAGCCCGGAAGCAGGGATTATTTAATAAGCATTTAAATCTGAACGCCTACCCCCGCCATGCCGCCCAAATCAACACAACCCGGCCTAAACGTTATCGCTCTAATCTCCGGCGGAAAAGACTCCCTCTACTCCATCCTCCACTGTATCCGCAATGGTCACAAAGTCGTCGCCCTAGCAAACCTCCACCCAGAACCGAAACAAAATACGAAGTCTAAAGAAACAACAGGAACAGACCAAGACCAAGATGCCGAAGAAGAAGATATCGATAGCTTCATGTACCAAACAATCGGTCACAGTGTAATTCCTCTTTACGAATCCGCTCTCGAGATCCCACTTTATCGCGCCGCAATTACAGGTGGAGCGGTCGACACATCACGAATTTACAGACACGATGCTGCAGATCAGTCCGCAGAAAGCGAAGTCCAGATTAAAGAAGACGAAGACGAAACAGAGTCCCTAGTTCCACTTCTCCGTCGTATTAAGCAGGCACACCCGGAAGCAAACGCTGTTTCGGCTGGTGCGATCCTTTCCACATACCAACGGACTCGCATTGAGAATGTTGCGGGTCGATTAGGTCTTGTACCACTTGCTTGGCTGTGGATGTATCCATCTCTTCCAGCGCCGGTGGAACGCGATGCTGATCCTGCTGCTGTGCAGGAGGCGGGGTTGCTAGAGGATATGGCGGCTGTTGGGTGTGATGCGCGGATTATAAAGGTTGCGTCTGGTGGATTGGATGACGGGGTGCTGTGGGCGGATGTATCTGGGGCTGGGAACAGCGGGCGTGCATTGAGGAGACGGATTACGAAGACGATGGGGAGGTTTGCGGCTGCGGAGGATATTCGGGGTGCGGTTCTGGGAGAAGGGGGTGAATATGAGAGTTTAGCTTTGGATGGGCCTTCTTTTCTTTGGAAGAAGAGGATTGAGGTTGTTGGGAGGGATGTTGGAAGTGGGGAGGGAGGGGTAGCTTTTTTGAAGCTGAAAGAGGCAAGGTGTGTTGCTAAAGAGGGTGGAATGGAATATCAGCCTGATGACGTACGGAGGCCGGCGTTGTTGGATGCCCCATTTTTGAGTGCGTTGGAGGATGTGTCTACCTTGTCTTTGCCCGAGAAGGTTGATGAAGGGTTGGTTTCTGGCAGGGGTATCACATCGGTGCCTGCTTTGTCTGTTTATGAGTCGAAACACCACCAGTCTGCATCAACTGCTTCGTTGGTGAATCTGGTTGCACCGGAGGCTGGACTTGGTGCTGGACAACAGATGAGTGCTATTGCTGCGAAAGTACCTGGTCTGCTTCAAGGGTTCTTTAATTTTGATAAAGTTCCCCGATCAACAGAAGACATTGTATTTGCTACGGTGTTGCTACGCTCAATGACTGACTTCGCCTCGATGAATGATGTCTATGTCTCGCTATTTAAGAAGCCGAATCCACCAGCACGAGTTACAGTGGCATGTGGTGATACTCTTCCAGAGAATGTTAAAGTCATGGTCTCCTTTGTGGTTGACTTGGGAGACCGAAATCGGCGTCAAGGTCTTCATGTTCAATCACGCTCATACTGGGCGCCGGCAAACATCGGTCCTTACTCCCAAGCCATGTCCATCCCTTTACAGGAAGAGGGAGCTAGAATAGTCTTTATCGCAGGACAAATTCCCCTGGAGCCGGCTTCCATGGATTTGGCCACGCAAGAGGAGTCGTGGATTCGAGGTTATCGTCTACGTGCTGTACTTTCTCTGCAGCATTTGTGGCGAATTGGCGAAGCCATGCAAGTGGACTGGTGGTTAGGAGCCGTGGCTTTTATGACTGGGGGAGAACAGATTCAGGTTCAAGCTCAAATAGCTTGGAATCTCTGGAAGAAGATGCATTCCCGGCCAGATGAGAATGACGAAGATGACGATGAGGGCCCACAGCTTGATGCATGGGATATCAAATACGGACGAAGAGCAGAAGAGTTAACGCCTAAAGCTGTCTCTGCTACCCTGCCCAGATTTTCTGTTTTGGAAGATGAAGATGTTCTTTCGATTTCCCCTTTTCTTGCCGTTGAAGTTGATGAGCTTCCTCGTGGCAGTGATATCGAATGGCAAGGGTTGGGTAGTCGTTGTCAAAAAGCCAAACTGGAAAGCAGCGAGGATTCAGTGGCCGTCACAACTGACGACAAATATAGCTACCTGTGTGTGGAGATTAATGGAAGCAAACCTCACGAATCATTAGAGAATAAGCTCTGCTCTATTATGAACACTCATTGCATGAGTCCCGGTCGCTCGCAGGTGGCCTTATACACCACGCAACCCGTGGCTGAGGACCTTTGGTCACGCCAGGTGGTCCCATGTCGATCTATCTGGGGCCCTGAAGGGAGGTCATTGACAGCTGCGATAATTGTACAGATAGAACATTGATTTAGAGATTTCAGAAGCAAGGTTACAACCGAAATTCAAAATACGAATAAATGCATGAGATGCAACTCTATGTACTTCGAAGACTCGATGACATGATCGGATTGCGCCCGAGCATGTGATAGGCAAAATCCCTTTCCGCGTTCAGGAAAGATAACAACATCCACGTTCTAAACTCCACATTTTCTCCTCATCTTGATTTCATTCCTTTGTTGTCTTTTGTTGCGCCATCGTTGAATAGCGATTAAAGTGAAATCGTCATCTTAAATCCTTTGGAATCTCACATTCTCCAATCCACCCTCGTTCTTACCCTACTAAGAGATGACGTACCCGTCAACCTAGGAATGGCGCTATGAATTCATCGCGGGGCCAAGATGAACAGGAAGTGCTCACTCGTAGTAGCACACCTGCTACAGGCTCCGAACTAATTCCCGAAGACTTGCGACAATTCACTCGTTCTCCGCATCCCTACCACCGCAGCAGACGACTTGGCTCTCGCACCCCCTCCGAACAAGGCGACCGTCTCCACCCACTCACATCGTATTCTAAGTCATCGCGAACACCAAGTGACAGCGGCACTGAGGCGGATGATGAAAGCACAGGACTATTGAGGGGTCTCCCTGCTCCGCCGCCCCGACCGCGGAAAGGTCTACGCTTCGGCTCCGCCGACTCCGAAGCTTGGTTGCCTTCTTTGCAGCCGTGGCCACCGTTTGCGAGACAGCCTGGGCGTGGGTCGCGGAGGAGCTCTGAGCAGGAACAGGCCGAAGGAGATGAAATCAAAGCCCAGCAGTTGGGTGAAAAGAGGAGAGTTGAGATATTAAGGCGATTGCTGGAGGCCGCGCTACTCTTATCGGTCGGTGCCATGGTCTTAGTACAGAGAGAAGCACGTTCACTTGCTTGGGAATGGAGGAAAGGTATGACAGAGTTCAATAGATCGTGAAAAGCTTCAATGTGTAGCAATGATACTAACTATGGTGCAGAGCTTATTACTCACGGTCTCCTCCTTAGCGGACTTTACCTTTCGTATCCCGTCCTTCTCCGGATTTCGAGGAAACAAAGAGGGTCAACATGGCCACCGAAACGTCCTTTTTTCCATATCCCAGCGAGTTTCGACCCCGCCCCCCTTCTATACCCAATCCTCATTCCGATATTTATTTCTTTGTCGCTTTCAAATCACCGACCGGCGTTGGTCATACCGAATATAATACTCAGCCTCTCGTCCCTCCCTGCACCAGTCGTACCACTGGAGAAGTGGTCTAATGGGTTTAGCCTCCCGCACTGGCTGGTGACATTGGTCCCAATCCTCGTATCGGAACACTTGTCTCTTGACTTCAAGACGGTTCCTAAGCCATTATCGCTCCGGGGCCACGATGTTGAATCGCTGATTCTCCTTTTTCCTTTGCATCAAGCGTTGATACCCACTTTAGACTTTTTGTTGACATCGAGTATTCTCCCTGCCGAGCTGCAGCTTTTAGCAGCAGCATTATTGAATTTGTATTTATTTGCGAACTCACCTCAGGCGGAAATTCTGAAAGCATTGCTATGGCTTGGTGGCCTGTGTTTATTTGTTTCTTGTCGGGATGTTCTGCGCTGGGAGGTTGCCCTGGCTCGGATTCCAAGCTGGAAGTTCCGCCGCTCTCTTCGAGGCTCACGGTCTCCAAAAAGATACTTGAATATGATGGATCATCGCCTGTGTCAGAAATTAAGTGGCACAGGCGTCTCGGATGAGCCTACGTCAGATAGTGATGGTCCGGGAACAGTGCCTATACCGCGAAAAACGAGGACGATGCGCGATAGGAAGCCATCCCATGAACCGTCTTCTGCGACTGGCAATATTACCATCGAGGAGGCCTTTGAGAGGAGCCGTTTTTTCGGACAGCAGCAACGTCGACGACATACTATATCTACTGTTAACGAGGCTGTGCAAGAGGATAAACGGGTTCGGACTACGCCTGGTGGTCGTCGCAAGAAATTAATGGGACCGGGTCTTGCATCGTTTTTGTCACTTACCGCAGCTCAAGCGCAAGTCCGCAAATGGCTGTATGCATTATACGTCTATGTTATGTCGCTGTCCATTATTCTGGGACCCATCCGCAAATATATCGCAGATCGAGCCTTTCAAGGCCAAGATCCGTTTGGGTGGGCTATAGGATACATGTTTGGGAATATTTCGACGGTTCGGTTCTGGGTACTTATAACAAACCTGGAATATTGGATCCAGCTTCCGCCGCGACCGGATGCGACCTTGGAAGATCCGACCTGCTGGCTGGGATGGGTTGAACATCTTCGCCAAACAACCTTTGGACCTGCCAATACCCGTTTATTGCTGAGTGCATACTGTGTCGTGGTGATGGCGATGGGTTTGGCCGTGGTGTTCCAACTCAAATCGGTCGCTGAGGTCGATACTCGACGTAAAGTATTTCATGGGATGATGGTATTGATGTTTCTGCCTACGGTGTTTGTGGATCCCACATTCTGCGCTCTAGCACTGGGATTAGTACTTTCGATATTCTTGCTCCTCGACCTCTTTCGAGCATCCCAGCTACCTCCGATTTCCCGACCCTTGACGTATTTCTTGGCGCCCTATGTCGACGGGCGCGACCATCGTGGACCTGTAATTATCTCGCATATATTCCTGTTGATTGGATGCTCGATTCCACTTTGGCTCTCTTTATCAGACCTCGATCGTCTCGGCGACGGACCTTTGGCTGGCTGGGACGTGGCTGGACGAGATGCCAGTATGGTCAGCGGAGTGATCTGTGTTGGGATGGGCGATGCAGCCGCCTCGCTGGTTGGACGCCGTTACGGCCGACTGAAATGGTTTTGGGGCGGGGGAAAATCACTGGAGGGAAGTGTGGCTTTTGTGGTAGCGGTCTGCGCAGGATTGCTGGCAGTTCGTGCCTGGCTGGTGGTGGGAGGATGGACAGTGGCTGGCGTCGAATTGGCAGAAGCATCCACCTCGACTGTTCGGTTCTGGCTCTGGACGGCCTGCAAGGCCGGGTTAGCGGCAGGTGGAACGAGCGCCACTGAGGCGATCCTTACTGGCTGCAATGATAACGTCGTGGTGCCCGTCGTGCTGTGGCTATTGGTGCGGGGGCTTGGTGTATGATGCCTATTTGTATAGAAAGCGGGGGCAGATAACCTCTGTACATTTCCTGTATAGTACCATCACGATATGACTATTATTATAGTTTCATTTCTTGATGTTGAATAAACCTCTTATAGATGACATAAATGGCTTTTCCTCATTCTTCCGTTCTCCATTTCCCCTTCTCGTATACATGATAAGCTTTGAGGGGGGCGTTATCGCGCCGATCTCGGGCTTTATCTAATCGACTCATCGATAACAAACCCCATACATTTTTGACTTAGGGAGTGACTTGAGATCATGTACCCTTGGCTACTCAGTGGGCGCCTGCATGTGTTAGCTTCCCCCTATTTTTCTTCTTTGTAGTGAATGATTCGCTTAATCTTCTATCTCTACCCTCCCTTGGCCTCCTTTTTGTCTCTTCATTTCTTGTTTTTCCCTCTTTTCTATATATAATCAAAACCGTGAGATACCTCGTCCACGATCTAGTGACCCACCCCTCCTGACCGCCCGCGCCCTATCACACTCATTCCCGTTTGGCGGTCACACCCCTCACGGTCCTTGGGTCTAGCTTTCCCGCCTCAATCATCACATCATCCTTCTCTCTCATTAGACCTTGTATCTTCCAACTTTGGTTCGCCTTCTTCCCTTTATACTCGACCTGCAGCTTTTTTGAAAGCTACTATACATTACCGCTTTCATCACTTGGGACCATCAACCTCTCACCCTATACTCCGATCCATCCTCTAGATAGTTGAAAGCTAGGCTTCCTACCCGTTGCCTATCTAAGTCACGGAACCGCTTGAACCGGTCTCGTTCCACGGTGCCCTGCCAACCAACGCCCTCACCACATTCGTTATCCCGGTGGTTCCTTGCTGCTTCACTTCTCCCATCTCTCTCTCTCTCTCTCTCTCCATACCACCGCTAGCACTTTTACTTTTCTTGGCTCCCCTGATGGGCCTGTACTCGTGCCAACCGCCTTCAGTACTTTTGCGGTAGTCGTGGTTGACGGGGAGAAGTTGGTTTGAGATCTTTCCCCAGGGTTTCTCTGCGAGATCTAAGAGCGGCCCTGTCACTGCTCGAAAACAACCATGACATCTCAACACTCTAGGAGGCCCCGAGAGTCCTCTCGCCACGAGATGATCATCGGTGGATACACACGACTCGAAGAGATAGGTCGAGGAAGTTTTGCAACAGTTTATCAGGGTGTGCATACAGTGAGTTCTCGGATCCTTTAGTGCACGCTATTGCTGTTAGCTTTGGTTGCTAATGTTTGAGTCATCTCTTTTAGAAACAACGCTCTTTAGTCGCCATCAAATCTGTCAATCTATCGAAGTTGAACAAGAAGTTAAAAGACAACCTTTCCTCCGAAATCGATATCCTCAAGGGCCTACACCATCCTCATATCGTCGCACTTATCGACTGCCATGAGTCTACATCACATATCCATCTGGTCATGGAGTACTGTGCTCTGGGAGACTTGTCGCTCTTTATCAAACGTCGAGATACGCTTGGCAATCACCGTCATACCCGTGACATGATTGCGAAGTATCCGAACCCGCCCGGAGCTGGATTGAATGAAGTTGTGACACGGCATTTCTTGAAACAGCTTGCCAGTGCACTCCGGTTTCTTCGAGATCGAAACCTTATTCATCGAGATATCAAACCTCAGAACCTTCTCCTTTGCCCAGCCCCTACATCTTATCGAAATGGCTTGGCCCAAACCGTTCCGTTAAAAGGCAGCGTGGACTCATTTGAGCCGACAACAGGGGTGCAATCTTTTCCGATGCTGAAGATTGCAGATTTCGGCTTCGCCAGATCATTACCAGCTACTTCATTAGCAGAGACTCTGTGCGGCTCTCCACTTTATATGGCGCCAGAGATCCTGCGATACGAGAAATATGATGCAAAGGCTGATCTGTGGTCTGTTGGAACTGTGTTGTACGAGATGGTCGCTGGACGACCTCCGTTCCGAGCTACGAATCATGTCGAGCTCCTTCGCAGAATAGAAAAGGGCGAGGATCGAATCCGGTTCCCAGAAGATAATCCGGCTTCAGATGATATGAAAAAACTCATTCGAGGCCTCCTGAAGCGGAACCCCGTGGAACGATTGAACTTTCCGGAGTTTTTCGTAAACAATGTTATCACTGACCCGATTCCATGGTTGGTTGGTGATGATATTCCCCCTGAGCTACGACGTCCTTCGATGGAGGTCTCTCCCAACGAACCCGGTCCATACCAGGCGGATTCTCGATCAATCAGGAGATCTGATAGAGATTCACCTTACCTGGGCCAGCAGGAGGAGCCCATGAGTTATCCTCCACATAGACCACATGCTCATCGCCAGAAATCATCAGAAACGCCAACAGGTTCTTTGCCAATGCGTCGCCAGGGAAGTGCAGATCGGCCACCATCAGGGCTTACTAGAGAAAATGCACGCGGCACTCCGCCACAGCGACCAGCTCCGATCACTCATACAACGACCGCTCCTGGGCGCCAGGAGTTGACAGACCGGAATGCCATGGCAGCCGCGATGGACCGACAGCGAAACCGAAGTACCTACTCCGGACCTTCCAAGTCAGGGACAGATCGCTCACAGGAGGAGACTGATCGAGCGGCCCAAGAAGTGGCGTTTGAGCGAGACTATGTTCTTGTAGAGAAGCGCGCGGTCGAAGTTAATGCCTTTGCTGATGAGCTGGCCCATAGTCCTCGAATTCAGGGCGGCTTTTCTCGGGGACAAACAGGCTCTTCAAACCGCCGTGCTACGACACAAGGACTTCCAGCCGTAGCATCAACTTCGCCTCACGGAAACTCCAAAGCTATGCAAGTTGTCTCCAGCCGTGCTAGAGCTGATTCAACGCATCAGCGCCAGCACTCGTACGAGCGGCGATATGGCCAGAGTCCCACTTCAGCGACATCTGCCATCTCAAAGGCTCTGAATATGGCCAGTGGCCGTTTGTTTGGCATGGGATTTTCGCCTCCAATGGCTATCACTAAAGGGGGTCGATCGCCACCTTTAGCATACAACCCTTTCCCGGCTTATCCTGCTGCGCATGCAAGTTTGATGCTTATGGGAGATGGTCCAAAAGCCAATGCTGCTGTTGACGAAGACCATAAGACAGTCAAAGTAATTGAAGAATGTGCAACTCGCAGTGACGTAGTTTTTGGATTTGCCGAAGTAAAATACAAGCAATTGATTCCGCTTGCTCCTTCTGCACAAGAGCTGCCAAGCAGGCAACCCGAAACTGCGAATGGGGACGCCAATGATGGAGATGATGGGTTGACAATTGATGCGATTGTGACTCTTTCAGAGGAAGCACTGGTTTTATACGTGAAAGCACTAGCGCTACTTGCTAAGTCTATGGATATTGCAGGAGCATGGTGGTCACGAAAGGATCGAGAGGAGGCGTACAGTGATGCTTCCAGCAGGGGTGACGGTACCAGTGCGGCAGCTGGTACTCGAATTAATAATGTTGTACAATGGGTCCGCAGCCGATTCAACGAGGTTCTGGAAAAAGCTGAATTCGTTCGCTTGAAGCTCGTTGAATCACAAAAGCGATTACCCCCAGGTCACCCCAGTCATCCAGATAACCACTCAATCGGCAATACCACTGCTTCTTGGGGATCGGCTGATATTGTCGTTAGCCCTGGGGTCACAGCCGAGAAACTGATGTATGATCGTGCGTTGGAGATGAGCCGAGCCGCTGCCATCAACGAATTGACCAGTGAAGATCTTGCTGGATGTGAGATTGCCTATGTAACTGCCATTCGTATGTTGGAGGCTGTTCTTGAGGATGATGGATCGCAGTCTTCCTCGGGCGCTACTCATGGCTCGGGCGACAAGGTCATGCTGGATGACTTCCAAGTTGAGGACCGGCAGGTGGTAGTCAAAAGTAAGTCTTATCTTTCACCGATTTGAGTGATGTCAAAACCTAACTCTTTTACAGTGGTCGCTAGTATGCGCACTCGTTTGAACTCTCTCCGGAAGAAGCTCAACATGCTCTCTAGACGCTCGTCAGTACCTACCCCTGCCATGGGCACTGGTCGAATGCCATCTTCGAATTTGGTCCCCGTTTCACACGCCACCGGAGCCACACCACCTCGATGATTTCTTAACCTTCCGCTTTCTTCCTCAATATCCACCCAATGATCCATGCTGCAGTCGTTTTATCAAGCATGCCCTGGAACAATTTATATAATTAACACGGACCGAATTTCTCCGTGTGTCCTTGATATCCTTTTTGTGGGGTATCGATCTCTTTTTTTATTTATCTGAACTTAACCAGCTAGTTCAGTTGTCCATTATTTCGTCCGCCATATATCCCATGTACAGGGAAGAGGAGTTGCTATTTTATCAATTTATCTGCTTGTTATTTTCGCCTTGGGTTTGATTTTTCTGGTGTTTTATCTGGGTTGATGGTATACAGACTGGTCATTTCTTTCTTTGTTCTCTTGATACTTTCTTCAACCATTGTTTTTCTATTCAATCTCAATGCACTAGTTCTGGGAGTTTGGTGGGTTCGTTTGGTTATACGTGGGGATATCGGATTGGGAAGAAACCCAGGATTATTTGCATATGCGTGATGCCTTATTAGACGAGATATGGAAATTTCAATATGACACCGTTCATTCTTATGTACTATAAATTATCTTGTAGCGATTTCCAAACCAGAACCCCTGGAGCGAGCTCTAGAACCTTATATATGCATAGCCATGCACCCACCCATGCGCACCCGCCCATGGGTAATAAATATATGTGGCTCACAAGCTTGGAATCAAAATCAACATCATCTCCACCGGGGCAATTATTTTTAAGGCTCTTGCCTACGAAAATCTAATAAGAATGAGGCAATTTGATACAATACTACCTCAGTCAGGCTGCGAGATCTCAGCTCTTGCCACATCAAGCAGGCCGTATTGGATGTTATACCTGATGACGCGATTAAATTATTTTTTTTCGCTATACTAGCCTCCTTGGCTTCCCTTGGCTAGAACATGTAATTATCACAAGTTCAGTCGGGCACATGGTTGCGTTAAGAGCCAAGCTGAGTATCCACACCATCCGCCGACGCAGAATAGCTTGGACCCTGAATCTGCCCGTTCCGCAAATACCCACTTCGAGTCAGTTAACGATGCCTCGAAGTCTGTTGATTTTTGTTCTGGAATTTCTACTTATGGGCGAGTCTAGAGCGAGATTTGAATTTTGGCATGACTCAATCCTAGACCTATAGTAGAGTATTGAATGGTGAAAATCAAGATAGCCTTCGCAAGGCTCTGTCGTCTACGTAACCTTGAAATGAAATCATGATATACTTTGAACACTCAATTTTTACCTAAATATGATAAATCATATGATATGAAAGAAAGAACCACAGACCTCGTTAAGAGATGAAATGAATTGCTAAATAGAAGTTTGAAATCCTTTCAATTGCGCCTTATTTCAACATTCAAGCAGTTGAAGGTATAACTTGCCCAGGCGGGTCGCCATATTGCATCACATTTAGCGCTAGCACACCATACTATACACCGTGGTTAACCGGGATTCAGCTCTAAACTGCTGTTACATTGAAAATTTAGCAGTGTCATAACATCTCAATATGTAAATAAATATAATCCAGGTCTCGAGGTGGGACAGGTTCAAAATTTCCGAACAAAAATGACTAACTCTTCTGCTGGGCAGCCTGGCGAGGCTACGGACTCTAAAACCGCGTTTGTGAGCCATGATAGACAGACTGATGCTCCTCAACCAGCAGATGGTATTACTGGGCTATGTATGGATTCCTCTCGTGATTTGTGCTTTGAAGGGGTTGAAGATGTCAATGGTCGTTGAGGCTAATGATTATTCTGTTGGTAGACGAGGGAAATGTTTTCGAAGCGACACCAGATAATCGGCGACAGATCGGGGTGTTCAGTGCCACGCTGCTGATTTTTAATCGAGTTATTGGTACGGGTATCTTTGCGACTCCAAGTACCATTCTGCAGTTGTCTGGAAGTGTGGGGTTGTCTCTTTTTATGTGGGTTATTGGAACTGCGATCGCCATGGCCGGTACGGCTGTGTATCTTGAATGGGGTACTGCTATTCCCAGGTATGTGATAATATGAGTCCAAAGAAACATGTGCAGATCCAAAAGCACTGTATGAAGTAAAGCCAGCTGACACACCATAGGAATGGTGGAGAAAGAATTACCTCGAGTACGTTTACAAAAAGCCCAAGTTCCTGGCCACAGCCATGTATGCAGCCTACACTTTTCTGCTCGGCTGGGCAGCAAGCAACAGTGTCGTTTTCGGTCAATATATCCTCAACGCAGCGGACGTAGAGGTTGGACGTTGGAACCAGCGTGGTATTGGCTTAGCCTGTCTGACCACAGCGTTTCTTATCCACACCATTGCTCTGAAATGGGGACTTCGACTCATCAATCTCCTTGGTATTGTCAAGTTGATCATTGTTGTCTTTATTGCAATCACTGGCTGGGCTGCATTGGCAGGTCATACCAAAATTGACCCGCCGCATAACTTCCACAATGCCTTTGAAGGAACTAAGGGGAGTGGATATAGTATTGTCATGGCGTTGTATAACGTTATTTGGTCATTCATTGGCTATTCAAATGCCAACTATGCAAGTTTTAGGATCTGAGATCTCGATACCAACCATCTAATATTGAATATAGGTTCTCAGTGAGACGAAGAACCCGGTCCGAACGTTGAAAATCGCGGCTCCCATAGCTATCGGCTCTGTTGGCATTTTGTACATGCTTGTGAACATTGCTTATTTTGCTGCTGTTCCGAAAGAGCAAATGATGAATTCTGGAACTGTTGTTGCTGCCGCATTCTTTGGAAATGTCTTTGGTAAAGAGGCTGAGAAGGTGATATCTGTTTTCGTGGCATTGTCGGCATTTGGGAATGTTCTGTCTGTTATATTCTCTCAAGGTCGAAGTATGTATCCTTTATAAGCTCTCATCTAGCACCAAGGGCCATTTCTGTTCAAGTTGCCGCAGCGCCGCTAACCGTTTCTTGTAAATAGTTGTTCAAGAGCTAGGTCGTGAGGGAATTTTGCCTTTCGCCAGTTTCTTTGCCAGCAACTGGCCTTTCCATTCTCCGGGTGCTGGACTGTTTGAACATTATATTGTTTCAGCCATCATTTTATTGGCTCCGCCACCGGGTGATGCCTATAACTTTTTGTTGAAGTAAGTCCCATTCCAAGTTATGATTCTCGAGTCCTGGACAGGAAAGAAAAGCTCCACATGTCGAAGATGATCATGACGACTGACCACATCCTCAGCCTCATCTCTTACCCACTGTCGATCGTCAACGTATTCGTCTCTGGGGGTCTCATTTACATTTACCTGAAAAAAGAGAGCGAATTCCCGAACTGGAACCCAGGAATCCGTGCAACTCTCCCCGTGACTGGGTTCTTTCTCTTATCGAACATATATCTGGTTGTCACACCGTATATCCCACCAGACGCAGGCCAGAATGTCTATGAGAGCTTACCATACTACCTCCACTGTGTTGTGGCCTTGGGGATCTTTGCAGCAGGAGCTATTTACTATCTTGCGTGGGCAGTGGTGTTACCCCGGCTGGGCGGATACGTGCTTGTGAAGGAGTCCGTTGTGGATGCGGATGGTTGGTCTCGAAGTGTTTTTACAAAGCTGCCTAAGGCTTCCACGCGGCATTCTTGAACTATTTGAACTCAAGGTTGTCCGTGTGGCCGTGTCCAGATGTCTGTTGCGGAGCTCCGAGTCGGAGTTCGGAGTACCTAGTATCAGTACCTAGTATCGGTGGATATTCGTGTTTTCGTTGAGGAATTTGCTGGGTCTTATGGCTAGTGACTCGGAATCTTTGTCGGACTCCGACGGGGTACCGATTGAAGTTCCAGAGTTCCAAGGTTACCTAGGACATTGGAGGCTTGAGATAGGAAAAACGGAATAATTGGATATTGAGTATTCTTTTATCATTAGATGACTGTGAGTCACATCTCGAAGGATTCCATCTAGGCTAGATCCAATTACAATCAAAGTATGTCCCAATTCTTTTATGGATGCTCATTCAGGAAGTATCATGAGCCCCTCAAACCGACTGGATAAATGGTCTTGCAAGAAAGAACAGACTCTCAAAAGAAAGAACTGCTCTACAGTCGACTACCGTAGAGTAACATGGCATGCGCTGGTTGAGACTTGCGGTTAAAGAAGAAGAAACAAATCAAAAACGAAAAAAAAGAAGAAAAAGGCCGCGACACCACTAGTTATACCGCCTACCTATTCCATCCATTCTGCCGGCTGCAACCTTTTCTTATGATTGTTCTCCGAAGCGGCTTTGATTCTTCCCCTTTAGGCTTCGTTATTGTTCCATTATTATTGTACTATATAATTTTTTTTGTTCTGTATTATTATTGGGTTGTGACTCCCCACACTTTCTTTCTTTCTTTGTTAATTTTCCTCTTAATTGAGGGGTTTCGTGGCCAATGCGACGTTTCTCCACGCGTGCGCTGCTTCATTCAAAAGCAAAGCCACCGCTTCTATCCGCCAGGTCTCCCCTCCCCCTCTTTCTTTCCGCCCCTCGTTCGGCTCCGACTTCCAAACCAAATCGCCTGCGTTCCTCTCCTCTTTCACAAACCTCAAAGCGATACTGCTCCTACCGCAGAATGTGTCACGCTCGCCGCGACGAGGTCTCGGGCTCGACCAATGTCCAGGGACGAGAGGTCCTGCCCACCAATGTCAAGCCATTGCACTATGACTTGACCCTCGAGCCCAATTTCGAAAAGTTCACCTACAATGGTACTGTCACGATTGAGTATGTTATCATGATTCAAGTATATGGATAGACCCGATGTTGGAACAATGCTAACCACGCCCCACCTCGCCTGTATAGCTTGAACGTCAACGAGGACACCGATTTCATTTCCCTCAACTCCAACGAGATCAACATTCACAGCGCAACTGTTCTTTCCAAGGGATCTGTTGTAGAGTCCAAGCCCGAGATTTCCATGAACAAAGATGCCCAGACCGCAACAATCAAGTTCGGCCAGGCACTCTCTGCGGGGTCAGATGCCCAGCTGAAGCTCACCTTCACTGGTATCCTGAATGATAACATGGCTGGTTTCTACCGATCATCATACAAGGAGAATGGAAAGACCAAGTACATTGCTTCAACTCAAATGGAGCCCACAGATGCTCGCCGTGCTTTCCCTTGCTTCGACGAGCCTGCCCTCAAGGCCAAGTTCACCGTGACTCTTATCGCAGACAAGAGCATGACTTGCTTGAGCAACATGGATGTTGCCACCGAGACTGACGTTGATGGCGGTAAGAAGGCTGTTAAGTTCAACACATCGCCCGTTATGTCGACCTACTTGATTGCTTTCATTGTCGGCCACCTCAACTACGTTGAGACCAACCAGTTCCGAGTGCCTGTCCGTGTTTACGCTACCCCCGACCAGGACATTGAGCATGGCCGATTTTCCCTCGAGCTTGCTGCAAAGACTCTCGCTTTCTACGAGAAGGCCTTTGACAACGACTTCCCGCTGCCGAAGATGGACATGGTAGCAGTGCCCGACTTCAGCGCGGGAGCTATGGAGAACTGGGGTCTGATTACCTACCGCATTGTCGATGTCCTGCTGGATGAGAAGACTGCTGGTGCATCGCGCAAGGAGCGTATTGCCGAGACCGTCCAGCACGAATTGGCTCACCAATGGTTTGGTAACTTGGTTACCATGGACTTCTGGGATGGCCTGTGGTTGAATGAGGGTTTCGCAACCTGGATGTCGTGGTACTCGTGTAACGTCTTTTACCCGGAGTGGAAGGTGTGGCAGACTTATGTCATTGATAACCTCCAGGGTGCCCTGTCACTCGACTCGCTGCGTAGCAGCCACCCCATTGAGGTGCCTGTCAAACGTGCCGATGAGATTAACCAGATCTTTGATGCTATCTCCTACTCCAAGGGTTCTTCCGTGCTACGCATGATTTCCAAGTACCTCGGAGAAGACGTTTTCCTGCAGGGTGTTCGTGACTATATCCGTAAACATGCTTACGGAAATACCGAGACTGGTGACCTTTGGGCTGCCCTTGCCAAGGCTAGCGGCAAGCCAGTTCAGTCCGTCATGGAAATCTGGACCAAGAATGTCGGTTTCCCTGTTATCAGTGTGACTGAAAACCCTGAGTCATCGTCCATCAGCCTGAAGCAGAACCGTTTCCTGCGCACTGGTGATGTTCGACCTGAAGAGGACAAGGTCCTTTACCCTTGTATGTTGGGACTGCGTAGCAAGGACTCTATTGATGAGAACACCATGCTTACTGAGCGTGAGGGTGAATTCAAGGTTCCCGACCTGGATTTCTTCAAGCTTAATGCCGATCACTCCGCAATCTACCGCACCTCTTACAGCCCTGAGCGTCTCCGCAAGCTGGGACAGGCTGCTCGTGATGGCCTTCTTACTGTGGAGGATCGTGCTGGTATGATCGCCGACTCCGGCGCTCTGGCTGCTTCTGGTTTCCAGAAGACTTCGGGTTTGCTGTCTCTCCTCCAAGGCCTCGATACCGAGACCGAGTTTGTTGTCTGGACCGAGATGCTGTCTCGTATCGCTACCTTGCGCAGCGCCTGGTTGTTCGAGGATGACAAGACTAAGGATGCCCTCAAGGCCTTCCAGCGCTCCTTGGTTGCTAACAAGGCCCATGAGCTAGGCTGGGAGTTCTCTGAGAATGATGATCACATCCTGCAGCAATTCAAGGCTCTTATGTTTGGCTCTGCTGGTATGGCCGAGGACCCAGTTGTTATCAAGGCGGCCCAGGATATGTTCGCACGCTTCGCCGCTGGCGACGTCTCCGCCATTCACCCTAACATCCGAGGCAGCGTTTTCACCCTTGTCTTGAAGCATGGTGGTGTTAAGGAGTACGAAGTTGTCCTCGACCGCTTCCGTCACGCATCTACTTCCGATGAGAAGACCACCGCTTTGCGCTGTCTCGGTGCGGCTGAGGATCCAGCTCTCATCAAGCGCACTCTTGGCCTTGCTACGAGTGATGAGGTCAAGAACCAGGATATCTACATGCCCCTGGGTGGCTTGCGTAACTCCGCGGTCGGTATTCAGGCTCGCTGGGAATGGCTCCAGGAGAACTGGGATGGTGTTTACCGACGCCTTCCTCCGTCCCTTGGCATGCTTGGTACCGTTGTGCAGCTCACCACTGCAGCTTTCGGCACTGAGGCTCAGCTGAACGAGGTCAAGGCCTTCTTTGATTCCAAGGACACTAAGGTGAGTAATGAGGAAACCTTTAAATCAAACGTTTTGCTTTTTTGATCGGATGACTAACCTTCCCTCTTTTTACAGGGATACGACCGTGCTGTTGAGCAGAGTCTTGATGCTATCCGTGCTAAGGTCAACTGGGTCCAGCGTGATAACAAGGACGTCGAGTCTTGGCTTAGCAAGAACCAGTACCTTCAGAGCAAGCTGTAGGTTCTGATTAGCTACAAGGTTGTCAAACATTTTCGGGGTTTTCTTTCAATAATATCAGGCCAGAGCCCATAAAGAAACGGCATACGGGCTATGTCTAATCTGTCAAAGAAGGCTGGTTATTTTCACTCTCTTCTCCAGCGTACATCTGTCATCCAGCACTAGCTAGAGCGAAGTCAAAATACTCAAAAAAACAAACTTCGTTGAACTATGATTTCCAGTGTTGTCATCCTACCAGGGTGATAAATAATACTAAACTGCACATATAAGGTGTTACAAAACGTAGTTGCACTAAGAATTGACCATATAAAGACATAATTTAGATATTAGCTATCAAATGTTTATTTCGCTTTACATCTTTAAATGAAGAGCCTGGTGTTTGCCTAGAAACTTTTGCTTGACGTTTTATACTTGCGTACATGGTCAGTTTCGCCTCCCGTAGTATTTTGATATGCGATAAGCGCGATCTTAACGTTCATTCTACTGTACATATTTCTCATCACAGTGCTCTCACCGTTGGACCACAATGGATAGCATTGAGATGAACATGCAAAATGGGGGTCCTCCAGCTCCCCCGCCAGATCCTATCGAACGTCCTCCTACACCTCCACCACCACCTCCCGAGGATCTAGGTGCTCCGCCGCCTCCACCAGATGTCGCCGCACCTCCGCCGCCGCCGCCAGATGATGTGCCGCCGCCAGCACCTCCGGTAGACACGAAAAAGAAGAAACAGGGATGGGGCGCAAAACGCCCAGCTGCGGCTCCACTGAGTGTTGAAGATTTGCTTCGTAAGAAGAAGGAAGCAGATGCGGCAGCCGCTAAGGTAATCTTTCTTTGAATCACGCCTTTCCCAGCTTTCGCCTTTGGGTCTTCCCTCGCAACATTTTGCTAATTTTTCGTTGAACATTTAGCCAAAATTCTTATCCAAAGCTCAGCGGGAAAAATTGGCGTTGGAGAAGCGTGCGAAGGAAGTAGAGGCTGAAAAACAAGCCAGGGCGCAGGCGAATGGCTCTGCGGACAAAGGATTTTCGGCTCCAGCACCACCAAAACCCTCACAAGAGCCTAAATATGATCATAAGGAACCGAACTCGAGAGTACCCACTGGGCCTCGTTCAATGCGCGGAGATGGCTCGAAGGGACATGGGCCAAGGCCACGAAATCACGACATGGACCCTCCGCCTCCGCCTGGGCCGAAAGGAGGAAAGAACGCCAAAGCTGAAAAGCGCCTTGCAGAAGAAGACGAAGCCGAGGCACAAGCTGCTATCATCAAGCAGCGATATATGGGAGCAGAACAGGTCTCCAACTTCTCGGCGAAGAAGAAGCGAAAACGTACCACGGATCGCAAATTTAATTTCGAATGGAACCTCGAGGAAGATACCAGCCCTGACTATAACCCATTATACCAGCATAAACACGAGGCAAACTTCTTTGGACGAGGCCGCTTAGCTGGGTTTGGTGAGGATACTGCGGATGATATGGCTAAGAAGTATGCACAGGCGCTTGAATCTCAGGACCGAGATACGGGCAGCATGCGCGCAAAGGAAATCATGGAGATGGAAAGACGGCGCCGTGAGGAGGGCTCGCGCAACCAGATTGACAAGCATTGGAGTGAGAAGCGCTTGGATCATATGCGCGAGCGTGACTGGCGTATTTTCAAGGAGGATTTCAATATCTCTACCAAGGGTGGAACTGTGCCCAATCCCATGCGATCATGGACTGAAAGTCAGCTTCCTAAGCGTTTGCTGGAGCTTGTGGATCGTGTCGGCTATAAAGAGCCCACAGCCATTCAGCGCGCTTCTATTCCCATTGCCTTGCAATCCCGGGATCTTATTGGTGTTGCTGTGACAGGTTCCGGTAAAACAGCCGCGTTCTTGTTGCCGCTTCTTGTTTATATCTCAGAATTACCTCGGCTTGACGAGAATGAGTGGCGCAAGAACGATGGACCCTATGCAATTGTTCTAGCCCCAACTCGTGAATTGGCACAACAAATTGAGATTGAGGCTAGGAAATTCACACAACCTCTTGGCTTCAACGTCGTCAGTATTGTTGGTGGTCATGCATTGGAGGAGCAAGCCTACAGTCTACGTGATGGTGCAGAAATCATCATTGCAACTCCGGGTCGTTTGGTTGACTTTATCGACCGACGAATGCTAGTGCTTAGCCAGTGTTGCTACGTGGTCATGGATGAAGCAGATCGCATGATCGATCTTGGTTTCGAAGTTTCTGTCAACAAGATTCTTGATGCTCTCCCAGTCTCTAATGAAAAGCCCGACAGTGAAGAAGCTGAGAATTCACAAGTCATGACTCAACAGCTTGGAGGACGTGACCGATACCGCCAAACTATGATGTACACAGCTACTATGCCAGCGGCAGTTGAGCGTATAGCCCGCAAGTACCTACGAAGACCCGCCATTATCACCATTGGTGGTGTTGGTGAAGCTGTCGATACAGTCGAGCAGCGCGTGGAGATGATTCCTGGCGAAGACAAGCGAAAGAAGCGTCTACACGATATCCTGGCCTCTGGCGAGTTCCGGGCCCCTATTATTGTCTTCGTCAACATCAAGCGAAACTGTGATGCTGTTGCTCGTGAGATCAAACAAATGGGTTTTTCTTCGGTCACTTTGCATGGTTCGAAAACACAAGATCAACGTGAGGCTGCTCTTGCGTCTGTTCGTGGCGGCTCTACCGATGTCCTTGTTGCCACTGATCTTGCTGGACGTGGTATCGATGTTCCAGATGTGTCTCTCGTCGTCAACTTCAACATGGCTACCAGCATTGAAAGTTATACTCACCGTATTGGTCGTACTGGTCGTGCGGGTAAGAGTGGTGTGGCTATTACCTTCCTTGGAAATGAGGATACCGATGTCATGTATGTCTACTTTACCTTATTTCGACTCATTTTGATTCTCGTGGTGCTAACTTTTTTATCAGGTATGACCTCAAACAAATGCTTATTAAATCTCCGATCTCGCGTGTCCCCGAGGACCTGCGCAAGCATGAGGCTGCGCAGTCTAAACCCAATCGTGGCCAAGCAAAGAAGATTGAAGATAGCTCAGGATTCGGCGGCAAAGGAGGTTGGAGCTAAGGACCACAAAATTTCATGGCCCGTGTGGAGTTTTGTATTATAATGACTTTATGGAGTGAACTCTCCAATCCCAAGCAATGGAGATCATTCAGACCCCGGGCCTTTTCAGCTCCTCGAAGCGCCTTTCACAACCAACTGGTGGCCTTCTGGTGCCAAACCTTGGAAACCCCGCGGTCATCTATAACAAACAACTCTGTATTGTCTTCGTGGATTGAAGTTTTATCACTGGTAATACCCAGGCATTTGAAATTAAGTTTAATTGAGATATGTAACCTGATGCGAATGTGATGATAATCTCTCAACCCTCCCATTTATCCCAACATTTCAAATTCCCAAGCCCGACCAAGTACACAGAGAAAAGTGATCTGCCTGTCGGGATGCAATTATGACTGAATCAGACCTCAGCGATAGTTCTTACCCCTCAAATCCTTAAAGCCCGCAGCTTCAAGATCATTCTCAATGAGTCCAGGAAGAGTAATGTGATGCAGCACAACTTCCTTTGTGTTTTTCTTGATAGCATCCTCGGACGGAGGAGTCCATGTCCCCCGGAGAATCTGATTAACAGCTTGACTGAGATAAGACGCATTCTCGGTGTAGGTGATGAAGCCGGCGGCTACTGAGATGTAAAATATTCCAGGATAATCTTGATCGTAGAAACGGAGGTACAACGGACGTTCGATATCCGCCGCAGCCAAGGAGTCGTACTCGCCTGCTTCGCAACCCTCAGGAAGATACGAGGATTCGGTGGACCATCCTGTAGCTGCGACGAACATTTTAGGAGTCAAGATTGTGCCATTGGAAAGGATTACTTTGTCTCCGTCGATGTTTTTGATTCCGCAGCCGTTGTGGATTTTGAATTGGCCCTTTTTGTATGCGGGGACGAGATGGGATCGTAGAATGTAGCCGACCTTTGCTGAAGCACCCTCGTCTAGAACATGTTAGCTTCTATACTTGTGAAATGGCCAATGAACTCAGCTGGGGTGGGGGTGAGAGGGTTCTTACGGAAGGGAGGTCGCCATTCTGGTACGCCTTGGATGAGGGCCCAAATAAAGTGGATGAAGTATAGGATGGAGTCGACGACGAAGATAGGTAGGACACGATATAGAACTCGGCATAAGTGTAGGTCAGTCCATCCAAACTTCCACAGGGACGGCCACCACATGTCTGGAGCACCCCTAGACTTTTGTTAGCAGTTGGCTCTTAGGAGTTTAGTATCAACGAGCATACCAGTGAGGCGAGCGTGCAACGAGATGCACGTTCTCTGACTCGTTTGTCAAGCAGGCCTGTTGAATTATGTCCATAGCAGAAGGTCCAGCTCCGACAACCACGATATCGGAATTAGGAAGCTCTTTTGGATCACGAATGTTGTTGTTGTGGATTATGGGGAACGTTGCTGTTTCCTGGCCGGGAAACTTGGGCATGTATGGAACTTGGTTATGTCCACTAGATACTGTTAGCTAGGGTCCAAGGCTTGAAATCATCCTGGGAGGCTCAAGAGAGAGAGAGAGAGGGATTCAAGAGAGACGTACGTGCAAACGAGAACACTTCGAGTGTAGACGGTTCGAGAGACGGGCTTCTCCAATCCTTCAACGAAAGGACGCAAGTCCACCTTGTGAAGCATTGGCTTGACCATCTCCACGTGGGCTACATCATGCTGCCACAATACATGTTCATGTAGATGAAACTCCTTGAAGTATGCCTCACAAAACTCAGCGACTTGGTCTCTTGATGCTCGCCTTTGGGGTTCTCGTCGAGGAAACTTGACACCATGACATTCATATTCACAGACTAAGTCTTGTAGTGTTGAATACTCTGGAATATGACCTGTCCAGATACCTCCTGGTCCTTCTTGACGTTCTATAGCAAGTACAGAGAGTGGTGGCTCGTCTCTTAGAAGGTTCCGGAGAGAGACCATACCTAAACAGCGTCGTTAGTATATAATCCCCCATAGTTTTTTTTTTTTTTTTTTTTTGAGCTTTGTTATTGCTGCTTGAATTACCGGAAGGACCAGCCCCAATAATGAGAGCATCGATAGGGTTTTCGGCAGAGGTACCAGCATCACCAGAAACCACCTTGTCCACGGTATTGGGTGTGGATGATTTCATCTTGCGTATGGTTGCGGGGTTAAGGTTAAACAATTAAACGAAAACCGAATCTCCGAATGAATCTGAAATCTGAAAAATTGGCCCCAAAGATGTATCAACAAGTTAGTTCAGCGAACTCATCTAAGAAGTAAAAAAGAAAAGATTTCACCGTCTTTCGTGCATAGACATCAAGATCGTGGCTTTGAACCAATTCCCCACATCGGACCACAGAAGTACTTGCAGACTTTCCTGCTTGGGTCATGTATGCGACCTTCCCGTAGAAGAAAGGCGCGCTAACACGAAATTTGGTCGAATTAGCCTTCGCGGAACCATTACGCGGAGGGAATCTCGGAGCGACCATCGATAAGCTGTTCCAGGGGCTATTAACGTCCTTCCTCTTTCTATCATTTCGTTCCACATTACGGGTTTGATCCTTTTAACCATCTATATCGTGGTGTACGCGACATTTCGCAACTATGTGGGAGCGAGGTTGGTATTGATTTATTCCGTTATTTCCCTGTTTCCACTTTAAACCCTGGTTAGGGTGGGAATCGTCAAGAGGTCCGCTGCTAATGTGGCGTCGTCAGTCACCGGGAAGGATGATGCGACCGTGTTGGCGGCATTGGGTCACAAAGAGGAGCTCAATCGTCAGTTCACGCCTTTTTCTATGGCAGCTACTGGAGTAATTACTGCCAGCGCGTGGGTAAGAAGAAATCTTAGAGGCGGATTCCTTTCTGGGGCCGCGAGCCTTGAATCGTGGTTCGTAATATTAATTCGCGGCAGACGGCGATCATCGGGACCTTCATAACCTCCATCTATAATGGCGGTGCTGCTGGGTTACTCTATGCATGGTATGTATAACCCTGAATTTCCCCTTGAATTCACTGATTACTTACCAAGGAAATGATAGGATCGTGGATAATTTCTTTTTTCTCTTTATTGCCCTGTCCATGGCCGAGTTGACCTCGGCCATGCCGACTGCTGCAGGCGTGTATCACTGGTCCGCGGCATTGGCAGGACCTAAGTATTCTCGTCCAGTGGGCTTTCTCACCGGATACTTCAATATGCTTGGATGGACTCTTGGTCTGGCTTCTTTATACTCTGTTGCTGGCCTTGAAGTCACCGGATTGTATCAGCTCTACCATCCCGAGTACGTGCCTCAGCCATGGCATGTCTTCATTGTGTTCTTGGTCCTCAACTGGTCCTTTGCGGCTTTCATTCAATTTGGAAACAGAATTTTGACCTGGTACACTAAAGTTGGACGTATGGATTATGAAGCTCCTCCATTGAAAAGTTCTTTCTGCTAACGCATATATTATTAGTATTCGTTAATGTGGGCGCCTGGTTTACGATCATCGTCTGCCTTGCTGTTCTCCCCAAGTCTCACTCTACTAGTTCATTTGTATGGACAGACTATACCAATTCAACGGGTTGGCCAACAGGTATGAGCTTTATTCTTGGCATGGTTGCTCCAGCTTTCGCCATTGGTACGATCGACAGCTCGACACATATGGCCGAAGAAGTACCAAACCCATCAAAGAATATTCCCAAAACCATAATGGTTCAGTGGTTTGGATCCTTTATCATGTAAGTTATAAATCCTATAACGTGATTGTTTCTTCCATTTGCCTCTGTGTTACTTGAGATACATATACTGACATCAACATAGGGGCCTCTGCTTCCTCATCGCTCTTTTCTACGCAGCGGGCAACCTGGATACAATTCTCACTGCTTCAACTGCCAACAATTTCCCAGTTGTAGGCATCATGCAAATTGCGTTTGATGATACACGATCCGCCTTCGCATGCGGTCTAGTAATTTTCCTCGCTGCCATCCCAGGTTGTGTCGGTGCGCAAATCGCGACCGTAAGATGTGTGTGGGCATTTGCTCGTGACGGTGCTCTTCCATTCTCCAATTTCTTTTCCAAAGTCGACGAGCACAACGTTATGCCAGCAAGAGCAAACATTCTAATTAGTAAGTTGTATAGCCTGGACTTCTAACCCAGATCAAGCCTGACAATCTTTTAGCAACCATTAGTACTGCCTTGGGCGCTCTTTACGTTGCGTCGACAATTGCCTTCAACGCCCTTGTCGCTTCGTACGCCGTCATGTCGTCGACCTCATATGGCATTGCCATTGCTGTCCACTTCTTTACCGGGCGCAAGAGAGCTGCACCGGGTTGGTTCTACCTTGGTGATGGAATTGTAGGATATGGTGTGAATGCGATTGCATTGGTTTACATCTTTGTCACCAACGTCTTCTTCTGCTTGCCTTATGATCGGCCCCCGGTTACTGCCTCAACCATGAACTACACCTCCCTTGTGTCATATGGGATGGCTATTCTGGTGATTATCTGGTGGTTTGTTGGTGGCAACAGAATTTACAAGGGACCAAAGCTGTCTTCTGAGACTTACCAGGTCTTGGAAAGACTCGCGGATTCCAGAGATGGTCTCCAGGTTGAGAACGTCCAGTCGACAGGAAAAGCTGAAAACTGACGTTGACTCGAGCGATGTTGTGTTCATTTGAATCTGTATATTCATCGTCTGTCTTTCTAAGGCTCTATTGAATAGATATATAATATAGAAAATTTCATGTACTGTACTCAAAAAAGGACGATGTCTTGCCCGTAACTTTCTAAGAAAATATCCCATCGCTCCGTCGCACCAGACTCCCAGTACGCATGCATGGCCTGCCGTGCAGTTTCAACATTACCCATCCCAAATGCCTCCATCCTTGAGATTCTCTGTTCAATTATCTTCCTCTGCTCCGGATCATCCGTTTCACATCCGACCGTGAAAACCGGCCACAGAGTCAAGATGTTAGACGAAGACTCTCGGGGAATCATCTGGATAGTCTCAATAATCATATGAACCGCATAAACCGCCTTGGTATGATATTTAGGCAGGTCCTGTACACGGCGGTACAAATGTAAAAGAGCGGTATACAAGAACGCCCGGTGGATGCACTGCATCTCTTCTGCTCGTTTTCTTGTTTCAGGATTAGGGTTGTTCACCAGTTCTGGGTGGGCGGTCCGATTATAAAGTGAATAGATCAGGCTTTCCATTTGCCGGATTTCTTCCAGGCTTTCCTCACGAAGTTGATTATCAACGGTTTCGTCATCAGAATCGTCGTTGACGGCCATGACCTGGCTTCTTTTGCGCTGAACCCGGGCCATTTTTCCAATTCGTGATATTATTGGGATTAGATCTAGAGAGTAGCCTGTCCATTCATCGATGTATAGATCATCGTCATTAGATGACCAGTAGCGTCCATCGGGATTTGAATTTGAACTCTTGCGAAGACCGGAGACACCGGCGAAAATGTCCAACAGTGCATACCACTTGATGACGAAGGTTTCTAGAGGGTTTTTGCCGTCTGTTTCTGATTTCGACGGTGATGATGGATTCTTGTCATTTTGGAAGGCAGACATGATAAGCTTGTTTGCCCCTGATAAATGGATGCGCCAAGTACTCAGATCGCCCGAGATCACGTCCGATGTACACAATGCAAGAGCTGTGCTGACCGTCTCCAGTTTCCCTGCTTGCTTTGGATCTGTCATTGCCTTTCGCAGACCATTGAGTGATGCGTTGGTGAATTTCGTGATGTTATTTGCCAACTCTATGGGCATGCCTTCGTGTCGGCGGGCATAATGTGAACATGCACATGCGAGAAATGCATTAAGGAGATGCGGATTAGACATGGCGGACCGAAGAAGATCTTCTCGTAAAGGATTGCCAGTTAATGAAAGAGGAAAGATGACGTCCGCCGTTACATTGATGTAGTGGTGAAGGAAGAAGCGGCTTTCTGGAGAAGAGGAGAGTTGTGAAGGGTTGGTAGAAAGTGCGTATTGAATTTGCTGGAAAAAAGGTGACAACTCTTGATTATTTGATTGTTCGGAGGCGTCTTTCTCTATCTGTGCTCGTTTCTTATATGGGTATCTTCGGGCCAGAGACTTTTGAAGCGTTGTGGTATGGTTTGCGTGAGTCGGTGGTATCCTTTGGGCCAACGCAGCCTCTGCGGGATCAATGGAAGTTGAAGCGGAATGGTCATCGCTTAACCTATGTTGTTGATGGATATAATTTTCTGATTGAAAAGAGTACTGCCTGCCTTGGTCGGGAGCAGTTGGACCCGTCGTTGTCTCGAAAACCCATTCTCCTGAGCTTGCTGAGTTTCCCGAGCCGGTAGAAGCGGTAGAGGTAGTCGAAGCAGTTGAGACCGTGGAGAATTTGCGACTGGGATCAGTTTCTTGTGCTGGAAATGAAGTGCTGGCCGATGCATTTTGTGCTTCGGGTGGACTTTGCGAACTGCTCTGTGAATCGGTTTGCGGGCGGTTCTTAAAAGGCCTGCCGCCCGTCCACGAGAGCTTGAATTCGTATTTGCATTTTTCCGGACGGTGTTTACATCGCACACAGATCGGTTTACCCTCGTCGCACTATATCAACGGATTGTATTAGTTCGTCGTGATTCAAACTAAAAGTCGACTTCACCAAACCCCTCTTTGGGTATCCGAGCTTACCTTGATTCTCCTCCTTTTGCACTCCACGCAGCCCGTTCTCATCTTGGAGTGGGGTCTGATCGACCTCATTGTTTGGCCCTCGGGAGCGCCCGCGGAATCCATTCATGCCAGGTTTGCCAAAGCATTCAGCTCTGGCAGTATGTGTCAGATTGATTGGGGAGACAACGGAGTCCTCTCGATAGATGTCCGTTATCGTAGGTTGAGCATGACAAACCATCGCGGAAGTCGTGAGATTCAAAACGGCAACTCTGCGCCCAGAAGTTCGAGCTAGCAGTTAAAGTGGTAAGGATAATCGGAACACAGGCCAATCAGATCCGCATGTAGTGGAGACGATGCATTATTTTAGACACCAAGTTCATCCTTTGGGATTAATTGGTGCGGGTACTTGACCCAGCCCGAGTGACGTTAACACCATTGGCTTGCTGAGCCTGGATGCAAACTGAAAATCACAATGTAACCCTGGTTGATTGATAGATCAATATTTGGGATTTAGCCATGAGATTTCCTCCCATTTGAATGATGGAGGGAGTATCAAGTGGAGTGATAGTAAAAAAAATACCCTGATCCGAAAACAGGAAGTTTCCGGTGCCCGATAATGGGTTTTCTTTTTCTCGTACAAAAGGGTTTTGTGTAGCGATGCCCTGCCACGAACAAGCCAATCTTGCCGACCGTGGAAAAGCCAATAATTGGCACTCTGGTCTCAAAGACATGTGGAAGACAATCACTCATACATATTTGAGGGAGGCCCACCGTCTGAATGATCACTTGGCGATATCATTCATCAATAACTGATATTGAATGTCTTGCCCCAAGTGGTTCGATCCAAGGCAAACAAGTTTGTCGATCTGGATCTTCCGTTGTCTCCACATTGAATCAGTGGCGATGGCCGGGTCCCTTAAAGCGGTGCTTTAGAATCCACCCAAGTCCAAGATGCCTTAAATGCCTGAAAAGTAGACAGGGGGCCCAGTCCTAGCATGTGAGACATAGCATGTGGCCGCAGACATCGAAAATCGGGAGCTGTCGAGCATTGGACGAGTAGAAGCACCAGGAAGAAATGTGAATCCCATATTTCATGCCCACTCTCGTTTCGTTCCTGAGGATATGATGCGAATATTCATGTGGAAATATTCAATTTTCGGGTTGAGCCGCATCGATTCGAATAGTTATGGCGCGTTCCGTGCTGGAATAGGTATCTCGAGGCTGTTTTCGACGATCTGGCTGCCATCACTGACAACCCGTTCGGTCCGACCCGGTAGAATCATCTCTTGTAGATAGCAGCTTCGTTGTGCTAGTATGAAAACAGATGAGCAACAAAGCAACGGATCTGAGTGAAAGGTTGTGTGTGTTCGTTCGTAGGTGCAGTTGGGCTTAGAGACCTGGACAGAGATGGCGGGCATGAGGCGATTGATAACAAATTCCCCCTCCGCCACCTGGGCACCCTTGACTCCCATTTCCTCGCACATAGATAACCTCGCACTTCTCGCTCTTTGTTCTCATGCATTCATTCAGGGAGTCCACTCGTTTTCTCATTGGATTGAATACGTGGGGTCGCACTCAGATACCCGTTTAGGTTTAGTTCACAGCCACTATACGACTATCCTAGCAGCGGTGCTGCATAATGGCCGGGGTATAGAGTCATGCGTTCAAAAGTATCTACAGGGATGCAGCAGGGGTCCTGAAATTACAAATCACACACGAGAATCACATTGGCGAGAGAGAGGTCCTAAAACTTGGGCGTGGATCCTTCGATACCTATACCCCCACTAATCAATTGGAATTTTGCTAGCCTTGCAACGCCCCAGCACAGTTAGTTCCTATGGATCTACAGCAAGAATACCCTATAAGAAAGGTTGCATTGAGCGTTCATGATCTGTACTCATATTTGGATGTTTTCTTTTTACACCCTGGGAGTGATCCACAGGCGCGAATAGTAGAGAATACAATAAGCATATTCAACCGAGTTCATTGAAAAAGACAAGAGCGCAATTAAAATACACGGAATGAGATGGATGCCCATTCACAAAGGGACCACACTCAAGTAGGGGCCGGACATAGAGAGGCCAGGCTGAGCCAACTTGAATAATAAGTGCCTTTTCGGCTCAACAGAAATCGCTAACAAACCCGAAGGCGGAGAAACCAATGCCTGATATTGGCAACATGATGCTACATAGAAAGGAAGTCACCCACCCTGATAGAAAAGATAATCAATAGGACTCCTGATAACAGTGAACAAAAAAAGGAAGGAAGCGAGGGGAAGGGGAAGGGGAAAGGGAAAGCTTCCGAAACGAGTACTTTCATAACTAGACATGTCAGACAACTGCGTTCATTAACTGTGCAGCCATTAGGCAACGGGAGCGCCGTTCACAGGGGCCTGTTGGTAATAGGCATATGCCTGGGCTTGTTCTGCAGCTGTCTGGTCAGGAGTAGGCTGTTCTAGAACAGGTGCAGGGGTAGGTATCACATCCAGGGGAGTGGGGGGAACAGCGACGGGGAGAGAGACTGTGCCGCCAGTTCGAGGGGCGGCTACAGAGGGAGGGCCGTGGATCTCGCGATCCAAAGTCATATACTCCTTTGCGATATCTTGTGTACCGCGTTCGAGGAGATACGCCATATAAATTTGCACCAACTCCTTGACGATTTCAGGAACTAGAGTGCTCTTGGATCGCACATCAGAAATAACTTGCTTGATACGCTCGTATTGGGCAGACTCAGTCGAGGCACTAGTGGGCTGATCAATCTCAAACATGAGATAACTTGTCCAGAAGGGGCGACTATCAAGGTAGTACTGCTGGTTGTCTTGGAAGACCTTGCGGGCATCATCAGACGCACCTTTGATCTTCCAAAGCAGACGAGCCCATTCAGCCACAATAGTAGCCTTGGTAGCCATCTCCACGTCAGGAGAACCCAGCTGGGTCTTGTAAACCTCAATGGCTGCATCCAAGCCATCATGGCGCCGGCACATGTTAGCCAAAGAAACCAAGGTTTCAGTGTGGCTAGGAAGGCAGAACAGGATGGCATGGTGGATCTCCTTCGCAATTTCAGTGCGACCCGACATCTCCTCAAAGTAGGCATACTGCAACCGAATGGCTGGGTTCGCGATTGGTACATAGAGACAGCTGGCACGCTGGTAGATAATTCGTGCCTCCTCGTCCTTGCCGGATTGAGCAGTCATCCATCGGGCATAGCGAAGCCAGAACTCATCGTAATGAGCGCAAGTCACAAGGCAGCGCTCGTAAAGGAACTGGATACGAGAATATGACCCTTCAGACTCCTCAAAATCGAGGTATTTGTTCCAGTTCGCTAACTGACCCTCATCCAGCTCTGTTACATGAAAGTAAGGGCGCTTGATCTCAGACTCATACGTCCAGCGCTTGGTTGTTTCTGTTTGAGTTTTTGTGAATGACTCCAGATGGTAGTTGTCAATACGCAGTCGAAGATCCCGTTCAATCTCAGCTTCAGCCTTGGCCCCGGAGGGATCCTGAGATGAGGCAGCCTCCAATTCAGTACGATATTGGGACATGATCTCTGTAGGGGCCAGTTCAGCCAGAGGGCGGTTTTGTGCCAGTTGGCGGTAACGCTCAAAGTATCGTGCATACTGGTGCATGGGAATGTGAATGATGCGACCAAGCAAAGCGAAAATTTTGTCTTGCGCATCCATACGTTCTTCAAACTCGATGTATTTGTCCCAGAACGGATGTGCCAGGAAATCGAGGCCTACATTGATGGCGCCACGTTCAAACAGACTAGTTAGGGGCTTAAATTAGCAATGATGGTCGTCGAACTGGGAGGTGGGAGGAACGGGAGACAGGGGGGTAAAGGAAGAAATGTATGGCAAACATCATGGTCAACTCTGTCGATGAGGTGACAGGCCCAAGAGAAATCAACGAGGGTGAGTAATGGGGCAGATATGGTGTTTCGGAACACTGGTTCTTTGGCTTTGGTGTCCGGGCAAGAGGTAGAAGAGAAACAATCAAGTCTTGAGGTCCAAGAGAAGGAAAGCAGCCTGGATGAGCCATGGGTGAGAAGTGAACACCACTTGAATCCGGGTGGTCAGATGACGGTGTCTCACCCATGATCGTTGAAACTGCTTATCCAACACATATCCCATGCTTCAAATCACATCCCGAGCCAAGCTTTTGCGAGCTGCATTGGTAATGGTTACAGGGTAAAGGGAATGAAATCAGCTTCATGGTACTTACTCTCGAATGATGTCTGAATCGTGGGAAGTCTCGGCTTTGAAGCCGCAGTAGTTGGTCCATAGATCAACTGACGGCGAAATACTGGCAATGCCTCTCTCGTACACCTATTCAATGAGAGTTAGTGATACAGAAACCAAGTCTAGCATGAGTCGGTTTGTTGTTGGAACAGAAACACCCAGAGCCGAGAAACATGAAAGAACCACGTACCATCTCTGCAGCTTCTGTGCCTGTAATCGAGAACTCCATGTCGGCATACTTCTTCCAGTATCCGAAGAGGAGGGGGAATTTGGCAAGGAAGCGGTCATAGGCATGGCGCGCAGTAGTGATAGCTTGTGGGTTAGAGTTACGGTTGATGCCGCCCTCCAGAGCCTCTGCAGCGCGCACGAGCTTCTCCCACGTTTCGAAGTTGTCTGAATCATCAACCTAACAGAAGAATGTCAGTGAATGCTAGCGAAGATAGTAAAATCTGGTGCGCGGGCGCGGGGCCCTTTGAGATTCCTTACCAGCTCTACCTCGAGCTTTCGCAGCTCCGCATTCTCCTCCTCGGAGCCTCCAAAGTGATAGTCCGCCATAGTGGGCCTGAGTCGATATGCGCGCAAAAAAGTTGAGAGATCAAAGCATTCAAAGTAGCGCGAAAACTATGGATAGGTCGTGTGTGTTAATAAGAATGGCGCGGGTTGGTAAGGGATGCTGGGGGCTGAAAGCAGAGACCTTGAAAAAGCCGAAAGGAAAAAGACGGAAGTCCTGGTTGCCCGATTTTACAGGCATCAAGGTTGTTCAGGTGTCGAGGCATCAATCTCCGGCATTTCACTGATCCAACTTTTTGTCACCGCAAAACATCACCACCGGCTTCAACCCAATTCAATCGCCCACCATGTCGGTGAACACAGCTCATTTGAACCAGCTGCCTATACGGCTACGCAACTTCTTCGCCCGCTACCCTCCTCAGACTTACTCTTCCCTCGTTGCGTCCCGTCAAGCTCCTCCCGAGGGTGAGGCTTCCGCCGAAAAGACCCTTCCATCACCCTATACCCCCGATCGCGACGCCAAGGGCACCCACAAGCCTAGCCATGACGCCTACTCTGCTGCTCGCGCGCTTTTATACAGCGACCCTAAGTCCCCAAATCCCTTCCTGCCAAAGAAAATCTTCAGCACGGGGAAGTGGCTTGGACCAAAGTTTGGTCTCCGACAACAGGCCGACCTGGTGAAATTGGCCGCCAAATACAATGTGGAGGCGCTTTTACCTCCCGGTCCTAAATCAACAGAGTACAAGTCGGCAAGGTTGGCAGAGCGGGGTCTATCCGTCAAGGGTACTGGTATTGGCCAGAAGGTGAAGGGTCACAAGTGGGAGCGTACCATGGAGGCAAGACTCGAGGATCGTCGCAAGGCGATGGTGGAGATGCCCGAGATGGTTCGCTTGTGGAAGCAGGTAGGTTACATCGGGACTCGTACTCGTGCACTTGTTATCACACCGAAACTAACGTGTTTGTTTAGAGAGGTCATGGTCGTGGTTGGCGCCAATGGCCCAAGCGGTAAACAAGAGCGTTGGATTGGGTCTTTTTGGCTGCCATCTCTTGTTTATCTTCATGTCGAAAATTACTGTAGCTCAATTCTCCCGATGCGGACTTGCAGCCGGAAGTTTTTGGTCCTTTCCTGGCCGGGGTGTCTGTATGAACATTGCAGGGGTTTAGGATGGGAGTTAATTTTTTTGTTATCGTTGATTTTGCGTTATTTCACCCCATTTATTATACTTGTACTATATCATCTATCTGATTGGGCTTCATCAAGGCTCTTTCAATTCCATGTGCATAAGCCAACTGGGAAAATGCACTTCACACTGTGTTCCAAGCTGAGAACTAGTACTTCTTGCCAACTCTTGAGTTCGATTTTTTAGCAGAATGACGCGCACACAAGAAAAGCCATGGTACTTACGATCATAAGTGCTTACTGAAACTTTGAAGTGGCGATATTCCTGCCTACTAATAGTGTGATAGCCAACTTGAAGTACTACTAATGTGGTCAATAGTCACATCTTGCCTGCTGGATATACTCGGAAGGATTACTACTGAACTCCGGGAAAAAGGAAAGTTAATCTTCAGGTATCATGCATGGACATGTACTCTGACATCACAACAGAGGAGCGAAACCTAATAATCGCATTGTGATGCCCTCACGACCAACAGCGCTAACTGCCAACAGCGCTAACTTGAATCCTGCGTAGTTCCTGGCATAGACGGGATAGAGCGCTCTTGCATAGGCCCCACCACCAGATCCCGATCCCGTAGTCTGGGTGTGCCTGCAGCCAACATATTGCTTTTTGTGGTGACAATGGTCTTGTTGGGCCAACATGAGGGAACTCGATCACTCGATATTTTTAGGCGAACTCACTGAGCCTGACATGAGTGGGTAAGCTGACAGTGGCTAGTCTCCACCATCCAGCTCATGTAGATAGATACACTCAATAGCGCCGGTGGCTAAGTGGGGGTCGTCTATCTTTCTTCCAGCTGAGGCTCGTCCGATCACCAGCTAAGATGTGATATAGGGTGATAGACTCAGCTTTGGGGCCAATGTGCTTTCTGTCTGATGCATGAACGAGGCGCCACTAACCGTTTGGAGCAAAAGCAACCTCATTGCGCCTCGGGTCGGCTATAGAAACCGCTAGTTACAGTATAGTTCCAACCTACCATGACCCCTCTCAGCCTGACAATAGACTGGCGGTTTGAGAGTGTGCATGGACATACCATTGATTTGTAGTTGGGCGCGGCTCTCCGTAGCAGGGTTCATCATCACATGACCTCGTGTCATGTACATCAGTGGCGATCCCCATAATGAATGGATGTCTCGTCTCAAGAACATTCTTAGTTCCTTGATCTATTGCAAATGGGTTTTAATAGCATTTAGCGCATATTTACCCTATAAGAACAATGAAGTACCCCTACAAAATCTCTGTATCTTTTTCAACAATTTTTATACTTCGGTTGGACTTGCACAAGTCACTCATCAGCGGTGACGCCCCCATCGGCAACCCCCGGCCCTCTCATTACTAAAGGTACTATACTGGGCCATCCGCTTTATCTACAATCCCTCCACCTTCCCAACACCGTTTTTCCTTGTCTGCTTTGTTGTACAAAGGATGCCGTCTAAGTCTATTTTGGGATTCATTCCTCGAATTCCACACTTGATATTGGTTTCCATTTCGAGGCTAACTGCTCGCCTGGTCCGATAGACCTGTACATATATAGTGTCTTAGCGTATCATTGCGTGGCGCTTCGACATCATACTTGCGGATGAGTTACATGCAGTCACCCGCCTGCACCATTCACTTACCTGCAACTTGCCGAGAGGCTCAACGTTTAAAATGCCACGGAGATGTCGATTTTCTCTATCAACCAAAATGGCTGAGACCCACACCCCAGAACCACCCCAGATGGCGTATAGCCGGGGCTACTCCACAGACGTCGATACAATTCGAGAGCAAGAGTACCCATTACTGAACGGTAGGAACTCTTTTAACCCCACGTTTCATTTGATAGAGGTTACGTACATGTGCTAATTGTCCCATTCATTCAGAAACCACATACCTCGATCATGCGGGCACTACCCCATATGCCAAGTCCATGATTGAGGCTTTCTCGCGAGATATGACCTCGAATCTTTTTGGAAATCCACATTCCATGTCATTATCATCACAAATTTCAACGCAACGCACTGATAATATTCGACTTCGGGTTTTGCGCTTTTTTAATGCAGACCCAGACGAATTTGATCTTGTCTTTGTTGCAAATGCGACTGCTGCCATCAAGCTTGTTGCAGATTCCATCCGAGATTCAGACCACCGCGGCTTTTGGTATGGATATCATGTTGATGCTCATACCAGCTTGGTTGGGGTGCGAGAGGTAGCAGACCTAGGGCATCAATGCTTCCAAGGTGATGCTAAGGTAGATGAGTGGATTTCCGAGCTGGCTACAGCTCAGACCAAAGCCCCTTGGCTTTTTGCATACCCTGCACAGTCAAATTTGAACGGTCGCCGTTTGCCTCTCAGATGGAGCAAGCAGATCCGATCAGCTGCAGAGGCATCCGGAGGCAACGTATTCACGTTGCTTGACGCAGCATCTATGGTATCCACTGCTCCGCTGGACCTGAGCTCGTCAGCACCGGATTTCACAGCCCTTAGTTTCTACAAAATATTTGGCTTTCCAGATCTAGGTGCCTTGATTGTCCGCAAAAGTGCCGGTCGAGTTTTCGAAAGACGAAAATATTTTGGTGGCGGGACCGTTGACATGGTCGTGGCTGCAGGCGTACAATGGCACGCCAAGAAGGAAGCCTCTCTTCACGAGCGCCTCGAGGATGGTACTCTACCATTTCATAATATCATTGCATTGGATGCTGCCATGGATACCCATGAGCGTCTATATGGTTCAATGTCCAATATCTCTTCACACGCGGCATTCTTAGCCAAGAATTTGTACCAGCGCCTTTCAATGCTTTCACATTGGAATGACACTCGGGTCTGTCAAATATACCAAAATAACCAATCCCCATACGAGTGCCCGCTTACTCAAGGTCCGATCGTTGCCTTCAATTTACGCAACAGCCAGGGCGACTGGGTTCCTAAGACCGAAGTGGAGAAATTGGCGACCGTACAGAATATTCAAATTCGTACTGGCTCTGTTTGCAATCCTGGAGGCACTGCTGGCTCCCTCGGCTGGACGGGAGCGGAATTGCGTCGCAATTATACGACAGGATTGCGCTGCGGCGACGACAATGATGTCCTAGGAGGCCGCCCGACTGGTATTTTGCGTGCCAGTATCGGCGCCATGACCACTATGAAGGATATAGATGCCTTGGTCGATTTTATTGTTGAGTTCTATGTGGAGAGTATTCCTCCTGTTGTCTCCGTGAACCCACCTGGTGAAACTGATTCGGTCGGTCGGCATTTCTACATTGAAAGTCTTTCAGTCTTTCCTATCAAGAGCTGTGGAGCTTTCAAAATCCCGGAGGGTAAAAAATGGGAAGTTAAGAAAGAGGGTCTCGCTTGGGATCGAGAATGGTGTCTGATTCATCAAGGCACTGGTGCAGCCTTAAACCAGAAGCGCTATCCACGAATGGCTCTTATCAGACCATCTCTTGATTTGGATCGCGGCGTACTCCGTATTTCATGCGGTGTGATGAATGATGCCGTGAGCCTCGAAATTTCACTTGGGTGGGAGGACACTACACTAGTATCCACATCTTTGTGTTCAAGCACTACGAAGAGGACCATGGTGTGCGGCGACCGGATTTCTTTACATGCATACGCATCGCCAGTTGTATCTACATTCTTTTCCGATTTCCTCGGCGTCCCTTGTACCCTGGCTCGATTCCCTTCACAAACGACCAATCGGTTTTCACGACCGGCTAGGCTATCCAGTACTTGGAAGAGCAAATTTCGCAAACTGATCATGCCTGGCTCCTTCCCACCTGACTTTCCACCACCCGCACGTGAACACGGTCAGAATCCTCTTCTACTTTCAAACGAGATGCCCATCCTTGTTGTGTCTCGGTCATCCGTCAACCGTTTGAATGAAACAATCAAAGCGAATACAAAGCATGGCGCTGGCGCCAGCAAGGCTGTGGCTGCTGATGTATTCCGTGGCAATATCATTGTCGCCGAGCGGCTTGTGCAAATGGGCGATGCAGAGCAACCTTATATCGAGGATCATTGGTCATCGTTGATGATAGGACCAGACCAGCTTCGCATGGATGTGTTAGAGGGCTGCCAACGCTGTCAGATGGTCTGTATAGATCAATTCAGTGGACAGAGGCGTTCCGAGCCGTTTTCAACCCTTGCAAAGACGAGGAAAATGGACGGAAAGGTTGAGTTTGGTAAATATGCCGCTCTCTCTGGAGAAGAAGATGAGGTATTTGATTCGGATTCGCCTGATCGCCGGACGGTCATGGTGGGAGATGTTGTTGTGCCGAGCTTTCTCGACGACTAACTTGAAATTGGATGTATACGGACTCTCTTGGAGGTTACCTTGGAGGTATACACCTTTCGCTTTTATTGTATATGAAGTTATTCAAGTATATTGACTAAATTTGTACATATTTCGGTGGTATGAAAATTGGATTATACTCACCAGACGAGTCAATTGAACCTGAAGATTTTTAAGATTTGCCAATAGGTACTATAAACTAAGTGCTCATAGATAAATTTTGGTGGCTTCCAAGGTTCGCATCGTTGGTATGTTTATCTTCATTCTAAGGTGTTTTTTTCTCCCACCACGAAATTCAAGTTTTGAAATATTCAATGAGACCCACCTCAACAAATAGAAGCTATTCTTGGAGAAGACTTGCAACTGAACGCTCAAATACTTTAGTTTCACTGGCCTGCTATAGCCCGTCCGGTAACAGTTTGAGCCATACAAGTAAAGGGTGCCGCAAAGCCATAGGTCTTGTAACCAGCAGAATATCCCTTCCCTTCAATTCTTTCTGCACACAGGCTAGAAAGCCCTTGGTAATTAATAATGGATTCCACATAAAAAAACATCACTCACCATGTTCCGGGGGAAAGTTTTCCAATCGATGCTTGTAATACTTCTCCCGCAGATCTAATCCATCGCCCTTGGAGTGAAATGTTGCATAAAGACTAGAGCAGCTTTTAGCTGTCTTATTCTCTGCTGAGCGATGAGCAAGGTGCGAGCCGAATATAAGCATATCACCCGGCTCCATAGGGAGGGTAACCCATTCGTACTCATTCTCTCATTAATGCTTTATGCGTCCGCTTTGTTCAAATTCAATATCCACCTTGTGAGATCCTGGAACTCCCTCCAAACATCCGTTTGCAAGCGTTGCTGCATCAACGGCAATATTCACGGTGACATGCTCGATGCGGCCGATGTGGTCGTAGGCCGGCGCGTCGAGGTGCGCTTGGAAGCCATTGCCAAGGGCTGTTTGTAGTTGATCTTGGCTTTGAAGAGGAGCATGTTCTAGAAATTGTTAGATCGATTGAATATACAATGACTCTCAATATTAGCTACTTACATCATCCGAGACGTCTTTGAGGGTTTCTCCGAGGTTCAAGTTGGAAATGAGCTCGAGCAAGGAAATCCAAGGTTGGAGTCTAGTACGTAAATAGTACTATGCAGTAGTACTAGTAGTACTGTACTAGTGCTATCTGCCGGTACACCCACTATATAGACCTTTCAAGTTGCGGGGTCCTGGGAACCTTTGCCAAGTTCCGAGCTACATTTGACCAGTCGGTAGCTAATCCACTAGCTTACTCAGTCTCTGGTAATTTTCTGACCCCTAAGCATGTTTCCTCTACTTCAGTCTCCAGATATCGGTATGACGCCGGCAAGTAATGGCGGACAATGCTGATCCATGACCCCCGCACAGACCGCCGGGCTTCGTACCGACATATAAGCTGCAGATCAATCGCGGAGATCGACCCATGTTAAAATAGGGAGTGGATGAATCGTATGTTCTTCATTTGCACGTGTGTCAGTCTCGGCCTGAGGATTACGAAACCGGACTTCGTGCCTCTGAGGTCCAGGCCGTGCTATTATAATGCCCGAATACTGCACCAAGAACTACAACCACAGTTGAGGTATAGCGAATCCGCGCAAAAGGAAACATCAAAATGAATCTGAAAATGGGACATTCTCAAGCTTCGATAACCCTTGAGTCAGTCGAGCATCATGTCCAAGTAATAATCTCGAAGCTCTTTGCGTTTTATATGCGCAAGGACAGGGCGACTATCTGGGAGAATGAGTGACTCAGCTCGAACACTCGCTTCAATGCGCACATCTAGCAGCGACATCGCTGGAGTACAGAAACGACCCGGAAGTTATCCTTGCTGCTTTGCTACATGATATCGGGCGCTTTATCCCTGCCGCAGAGAAAATGAGCAAAATAATAGCGCCGGATGGGCATTATGTTGGCCGTATGAGCCATGGGGCCCTAGGGGAGTCTTATCTACGCGAAATCGGATTGAGTGAGCGAATATGTCAGCTCATTGGCGCTCATGTCATGGCTAAGCGCTATCTTGTTGCTACTGATAAAACGTACCATGATGGGCTGAGCGAGACGAGTAAGCAGACTTTACGATTTCAGGTAAGAATTTGCAACTTGAACCACTGAGTATAAACTTATTCTGTGAATAAGGTGGAGCCTTCAAGGAAAAAGAAATTCTAGAAGCAGAACAGGATCCATGGTTAAAGGTAAAACTTGCAGTCAAACGATGGGATGACTTGGCCAAAGACCCCGATTGCAAAGTACCTCCTCTAAAAGCATACGAAGCAATTGCACAACACTGTTTGTTGGGTAAGGGTTGACTCTCCCTCCATTTAGGAACATTGAAGCTGATTTGTGTTGTAGAATCACGATCTCGATTCACGCTCCACTCTGAAGAATATCACATTCCGACCCAGCCAACTGTGGTCATCTGTATTGATGGATTTGATCCGGAATACCTTGACTCTGGACTGAAGAGAGGCCTGTTACCTGGTTTTCAAAAACTCATAGATGCGGGATTCCATGCCACGGCGAAAAGCTGCATGCCGTCACTTACCAACCCCAACAATGTGCCTATCATTACAGGCGTGCCGCCCTCAATCCATGGAATCGCAGGTAATTTCTTTCTCGACCGAGAGTCCGACGAGACGAAAATGATCACTGACGATTCTTTGCTCCGAGGCTCCACGCTACTGGAGCAGATCTGTCTGCGTGGAGTGCGCGTAGCTGCTATTACCGCAAAGGATAAACTGCGCAAAATCCTAGGTCATGGCTTGAAGGGAGCAATTTCTTTCTCAGCTGAGAGATCATCAGATTGCAGCCTGGAGGATAATGGAATCGAGGAGGTCGAGAAATGGCTTGGCCAGCCAGCTCCAAGCCAATGTTCTGGGGAACTATCCATTTTTGCGCTAGACGCAGGCATTAAGCTCTTGGAAGAAAAGAGATCGGACTTTCTTTACTTGACGCTCTCCGAATATATTCAACATAAGCATGTCCCTGGAGATAAAGAGGCTGATAAGTTCATGCAAGCGATTGACCAGCGACTACAGAAGCTTGTTGATTTAGCTCCTATTGTTGGCGTCACTGGTGATCACGGAATGAGCTCGAAGACAAATGAATTGGGGATGCCAAATGTGTTGTTCCTTGAAGACGTGTTGAATGCAAACTTTGGGCCCGGGGCTACTCGAGTCATATGCCCTATCACTGATCCGTTCGTACGACACCATGGGGCACTTGGGTCATTTGTGCGTGTCTACTTGAAAGAGGTCAGCATGCTCGAATCAGTGTTATCTTCCTGTCAGTCTCTTATGAGTATCGGTCACCAATGTGTGGCGGTCAGGCCGACGGTGGGCATTCTGTCAGTGGCTCTCGTTTAGTATTCAAGTGATGGAAGGTTAAGCCTTCCATCACCACCATCACTACTACTAGCGTCAGGATACACACTTTTTACCAGCATTATTTGCCCTGCCATCGTTATTCAGTGCTACCAGTCACTATTCAGTGCTGCCATTAAACATCGGTCAACAAAGGCGTTCTTCACGCTCCATATCGATCTCAGTCTTTCATCAAAACCATTTCTTATGTCGCGAGACTGACAACCCGCTTGACATATTGTGCCTCAGAATAAACCTCACAATTCGTACCTCACTCTTTCAAGTGGGGCTTTGCACAATAATATTTCCGAGGTTTGACTGCAGAAGTGAGTATTAATTCCATGAAAGCCCATGGGTCGTACGATATATATGCCCTTGGAGAAGAAAGGAGAGCCTTCAGCTAATTTCTTTGTGCAGAACATTGAAACGTCGAATCTTTTTCAACCACAATCCACTTCACCAGAATGGTTTACATTATGAAGATCTACACCGATGGTGGCTGTAGAGACAATGGACAGCCATGGGCAACAGGAGCTGCCGTCGTAATTAGAGGCAGTCCTTGACGTCCATGCTAGTCATTTTGATTCTGAGTTATAATCTAGATTACTCGGGCTCTACGACTTCCCTCCATATTGTAGTGGTGGAAAGCACCTGCTCAGTGTCGCTAGCAAGGCAGGCTCTGCAGAAATTATGAGAGTATTTATCAAGAATATGGATATACTACATAAATTTCAGGTCAGAACTGAATGGATGATAAGAGGCATTTCTTGAATCTACGGCACGAGAAGAGAATTGGGAGGGATTGAAGACATGGATTGAAAGTTTGAAAAGTGCATCGAATAACTATGTGCTACGTTTCAGACCCGCGATTCGAAGTGCAGTGAAAGCCGAAAAAAAAATCTACATGGTGTACTTGATGGGAAAAGAACTTGACGGCAAATTGGATGTTGCAGGATGGAATTTCGATGGTTTGATGCTTTGCAGTATGCGCTTGGTAAAGAGATAGTTGATATTAATACCTAGCACAGCAATTATCATCACACCCCGCTATTTCATGCACTATTCGAATTCCCCGTTGACTCGAAACTGTCAATTCTGAAGCCACTCCTGGAAAAAGGTGCCGATGCTCACCAAATCCATTGGAAAACGAGGAAAACACCATTGGAAAGTGCTGCAGCCAAAGGGTATAGAAATGTAGTCAAGGCGTTTGTGCAATCCGAGGCGAAGGACTCGAAGCCTCAATCAGTCTTTTCATTCTCCCAAGGCCGCAAGACGACTTTGTTGCGAAATGCCGTTGGCAAAACGTGCGTTCATATTATTAAGAATATCTTGAAGCCCCAGCAATGCCGATCCTTTTTGGGAGGGGTAAAATGTACAGAGTAAGGAATAAGGGGGGCAAGATTGAGGACACCGAGAGAATCTGGGGGGAGGTAGGTGAAGGTCAAGATGTTCGTTATGTAGTCACAGTGCATCAACATCTGCCACCCAGGCTTTACTAAGAAGAATCACGAACAAACCGAATATACGGAAGCTCGCTTTTACTGCTAGTACTTATTGCGGCATGTTGCAGATCAATTCTCATGATATTGCTAAAATCTCGTTTTCACGTGGGGCATAGATATTCGTAGAAAGGTCCTAGTACCCGAACTGGCTCTCGTCGACATTTTCAATGTGCTGACGAGCGTGGTACTTGGCCTTCTCGGCATCAACGAAGTCTAGACCCTTGGTCTCAACCTCACGGTCAATGAAAGCACCGGCGAAACCAGCGAAGATCTCCTTGGCCTTGGCGTGGCTAGGGGGCTGGCCTAGAGTTTAACAGGGAAAGAATTAGTACTCTTGCTTTTCATCTTTGCAGCCTATTAAAGCTTTGAGCAGGCAGGTATGAGGGATAAGGGTGCGTACCGTTCGCGGCAACGTGGTCCTCGTAGGCCTTAGCGGCTTCGTAGCTGGCAGCACCGGCAAGCAGCTCGTGGATTTTGCTGGCCTCATGCTCCTGAGGCGGGGCGCTGTTGTACTCGTTGTAGGCCTGAGCCTGATCGGAGTCGTCTGTTTAAAGTAAGCGTAAGGTCTTGATGATAGCTTGGCGCTTATCAGGGTTGACAATATCTTTGGAAGACGTACCACTGAACCAACCCATGATGAGATGTTATTACGGAAAGTTTGGATGTTTGGAGATAGAAAGTTTGAGGGATGAAGAGAAGAAAGAAAAGAGATCAGGGGAGGAGGGAGAAGAGGGGTTCATATAGGAGGGGCATTGAGTGTAGCGTATAAACGGGCCAATCAATCCCAGGACTGAGGAGTGCCACATCACGGTTTCACTATCGTCATGATCGAAGCTCTTGATTGGTGACTGGTGTTTATTGGGTTCGGCCTCCCAATAACGTTAAGCGCTTGCGTTATAAACACCTGAAACTCGGCAGATCAATTCTGTCAGATGTCATTACCATCCGAAGCTTCATCGAAGCTGTGCTGTATGTTCACCACGTCAGCTCATGACATCAAGAGGCAAAATTCCTAGAAATTGTGGCTGTGGCGCCATCCAATCAAGGAAATTGGCGGCATTTTCTTTCTGTTTTGGGTGGGGCGAGGGAGCTACTAGCTAAGGGTCTGGAGGGGTATGGAGGGGCATTGGGGATAAACATTGGAAGGATCTTGCCACCTGAAAGCATTATGTATCTAGTTTATTCATTAGATGGCGAGCCTAGTATAAGGTTCAATCGGTATAGATTTACGAGCAGTCTTTCTAGTACATCTGAGAAATGACGCTATGTCGATCCGACTGCGCGTCAGATTGCGAGCAGGTAGCACATCATTGCATTATGCAAGCCAACGTGTATACGAAAGCATGCGAATTGAGCTTTATTTTGAATTTATGGACAATCCGATTTGCACGCAATCGTCGAACTCGGCCTAGTGAGCTGAACAGGGACTGTAAACTCAAGGCAAGAGCTACCGATCGGCTTCAAGTTCTCCTTGCCAAGATGGACAAGCTTTGATCACTCCGGAGAAAACACCCCACATGGCCCAAATTTGAATTGTGGCTGTGAAATTGACCTACAGTTATTTCTTCCCAAGTCTTGCAACGACGGAAGAGTAAAAGTGAGGGAAACTTGCTCTCAATTGAATGTTCCGGTGTAAATAAGGAATCCTTAACATCGATGCATCCATCCATTGACCTAGGAAAACGGAATTCTCCCGTCGCGTACCCGCGGGGCCAGGGGAAGAGCGCTGGTTTCCGGTTCTGCCACGCACTATTGTTTTAGGAGCTCAGATGTGGCGGACGCAGGTACGTGATTGGAAGATGCCGCATAATAGTGGGTCCGGATCAGCAGCATTGACTTTCCTAATGCGCTGTTCGTCTCGGTTGGCCAGATTGACACGTTGACTGCAACAATCAAAGATGAGCTCCGATTCGAGGCGGATCGTGGACTTGATTGGATGCATCTTTTGAAGGACGATTCAATGTTGCTACCCCTCTTCCCCACTCCCATCCCATCTCCCTTGACCTCTTTGTTTATGATATGGACCATTAGAATCGTGATTTGGATAAATATCCGTAAGTAGAGGTTAATTCCTTGATCCGCTTTCCAATTACCAAATTAGTAACCTTGGAACCTCATGATCCTTAAGTTACAGGTTTAAAGTTGGCAAACTTCGAAACCCTGAGACTAGCCCCGTGTACCTACAGAACCGTAGATCCCCACGTCTTATATTGCAATTCAGCAAAGAGCCAAATTCTAGATACCAACAACTAGCTTAATTTGTTGACCACTAGCATTGTTTTTTATCAGTACTTCAATTTAAAGCTAGGTAGGTAATAAGATGAATGGACATTCATCCATACGATGAGTCATGACTAGTCATTTCATCAGTTCAAACTAACAATTATAGAACTGCCAAGCCATATTTTTGAAACCAATGGGAAGTATAACTTGGATTTCTGCACCGCCGTACCAGTCCATATTCCCTTTTTTGCTCAATGGCCAGTAAAGTTATTGTTAGAGTCATATCGAGTCCCCCATTTCAGGACTGTCTCGTTATGTAGAGCCAGAGACGACCAAGAACTTTTTCAGCGGAGGAAGCTGGCCATAGCGGGGCAAACGAGTGGCTGAGAACTGTAAATTAGGAACATGATCCATGGAGCAGAAAAATCCGCTCCAAAGAATCGTGGTTTCGTTGACGGTGCTGAAGTTTAAATGTGAGACATCTCCGACAAGAAGCAAAAAATTGACGGAATTCACGGCCAGCAGTTGGTGCAGTGCCAGTAGGGGTCGTTTCGCGTCGGCGTAATTGTGGTTCATGAACATCATGAAGACAATCAAATCAGATCCGTAATCATGGACTCGTGTGGAAGTTGCCATCGATGGACGTCAGATCCATACCCCTAGAAATTATACACCAGGAGATGGAAGAACTTCAAGTTAAAAACGAAGATTCCTCCGGAATAAGACTACCTCAATCACCTCCAGCCTAGCCATTGAAAAGTCACACGACATCTTTACATATATTAAAGAAAATTTGTGGCCATCGCATATAAATCCCAAGCCGCCTATGCATGTTGGACACCGTTTATGAGATTCAATTGAGAGGCATCGAGTAGTATGTGAAGGCGCAGATTTCAACCTCAAGGATTCGAGTACCGCTCGGCGTAGTCAATGTCACACATCTAAACAGTCAACACTGGAGTTTCTCTGGATGCCTAAGTATGGGGAAACAGTGAGCTTGGTCTTATGTTCAGAAGGAAAAATGAAGAGATCACCTATTCGCACGTATCCGTGCGAATAGGTAAGTTAACATGTTCTGTGGAGAGTCTAGAACCGGAAGTTGTGATAGTCGTAAGGCGATGATTTTTCAACAGTGGGGCTATTCCAAACAAATCACCGAGCATTGCCATGACCCTTGTTGTCTTGTTGCACTGCTGTCATCAAATTTTCGGAGCTTAATGAGCACAACCCCTGGCTCAAGCGAGTTTTCATTCGAACTGATAGATGCGGGCAGGTTCAAGGAGGGCTCGGCCTGGTATTCAAGTTGGCCAATATGGTGCTCATATTCGCTGAATGAACGAATAGCCCGATGGGTAGTAGGGTGACTTGACCAAGAGCTACAGAAGCTAATCCTGCCAAGGCGCCAATGGCGCCGAACAATGTCGCATTTCCATTTCAAACTCGAATATGAGAATAATAGGCAGAGTCTTAGAAGGATGTAATAGATAGTATTCTACTAACCACGATTGAGAGTCATTTTTATCAAACAGCCATGACTCTAGCCAAATTATTTTTACTTACTCAATCATTCCTAGTGGATATCTCCAATTCCAAGGTGATGGAATTCGAGTCGAACATTGCTTCGGAATTGCGTAGCCTAACCCACATCCGTTGATCCGCCGGGAGAAAGATCAGAAATAGGTGCATGCCCGTCTTCAACTCCACTCATACCTATCAAACTATGTTTGATAAAAGATCATTTGATGAGTGCCGCCTTAATGCCCGGGACTCGAGTAGAATAAACAGATCTACATTAGATATTACCCCATTAGGAATAATCTCCGCAAAGCATCAATATGAGTCCCAAGGAATGTAGTTCACATCTCTTCTCTAGCCCTGATTGATATGGGTCGACTCATGGTCTGACGCAGGTACATACGTACTTTCTCTTCCCATTCCAACAGGAAATGAGCCCGAGAAAGCCCCTGAACCCCCTTAAAATATGCACTTCTTCACGAATACAGCCCCGCATCAAGTTACGCTATACGTAGTTTATTTGATAATGTTCTAACAGCGAACGCGCGTTCAGAATGAAACTCAGAGTGTTCCGTTTAAAGCTACGGTCAAAATTTGTTCTAGAAAGCAGGGTTGGATGACAGGAAGAAGTAACCCCCGGCCCTTGGGGAATTTGCTTATAAGCGGGTGCAATTGCACACTCAGACTTTTCTTCATAACAGTCAACTGTCAGCGGATTTTATTCGGGCCCAATCAAATTGGTGACTTTATATCACTCAGCCAAAAAATGAAGTGGTATACCTTGCCTCTTGCCGGATTGGTCGCCGGCACCTACGCAGCAAAGAACTGCTCCGTGGCCCGCTTGACTGACTTTCTCCTCAAAAACTCAACAGTCTACTTTGCCAAAGAATACCCGGCTCACTACAATTTCACCCTACCAATCAGTTTGAATTATGGTTTAACCTCCGACACAATGGGCATAAGCGCCTACGAGCTTCCTGTCGCTGCATGTATTGCCCAAGCTAATATCACTCTACTCAATAACACCCAGCATAGTGTTGGCTTCGTTTTGCCGGATTACTGGAACGGTCGTTTCCTCGCCAACGGTAACAGCGAGTTGACTGGCTCAGTTGGCTGGGACTCTATCATCTTTGTCTCCTGGTACGGCTTCGCTGTCGTGTCTTCTGATCTTGGTCACGAAGGAAACAACGGTAGCTTCGGTTATCACAATGAGCAGGCTCTCCAGAACTGGGGCCATCTTGCACTCCATGACGCCGTTGTGAATGGAAAGGCTTTGACTGAAGGCTACTACGGGAAGGAGATCTCTTACTCTTACTACTGCGGCTGCTCAGCTGGTCAAAAGCAAGGTCTGAAGGGAAGTTGAAGAATTCCCTGATGACTTCAATGGTGTCATTGCTGGAGCTCCAGCATGGTGGACCTCTCACCAACAGCTCTGGAATATTCTCACTGCTGTCTGGAACTTACCCGAAACTGCAGACTACCACGTCACCGATGATCAGATGTCCGCCGTTGCCACCGAAATCCTGAAGCAATGCGATCCCCAAGACGGTGTGAAGGATGGTATCCTTCAGAATCCGTTTGACTGCGTCTTCGATATCACTTCTTTGGTCTGTAACTAGACCTCTAGCAATGATACATGCCTTACATCCCCATAAATGAGCACCGTCAACAAGCTCTTCAATTTCTGGGTTGAGACAAACGATGTTTTGATTTCCCCAGGCTACACTTTGGGCACGGAAGTCAGTGCCCTTACTCTCAACGCCGTCTTCGTGACATATATCCAATATATGCTCCAGATCGGTGGAGAATGGACCTGGAAAGACTGGAACAGCCAGGAGCTTATCGCACTCTCCGACAAGTTAAATCCTGGTAATGCGACAGCCGACAACTTCGACATCTCGCCCTTCTACAAAAAGGGTGGAAAACTGATTCATTATCACGGCTACTCGGATCCAAGTATTGCAACTGGCTCCTCCTTCTACTTCTTTAATCACGTTTCCGAAGCCCTAAAGCCGATGGGTATCCCAGTTAATTCGTTCTATCGCTTCTTTGATGACCAAAGTGACTCCCTGGCTGGCAACTACTGGGGTGTTCCTGGGTTCAACGATTACAAGCATGATATCGTTCTGGCTATCATGGACTGGGTGGAGAATGGGACTGCGCCGGATTATCTTATCCCTACTAGGTGGTGGAAGGATGACCCTGCCGATGGCGTGGAGATCCAAAGGCCCATCTGTCCTCATCCCCAGCTCGCGCTATACAACGGCAGTGGTAACGCCAGCCTTTCTGAAAACTGATACTGCGGGACCTTGTATTAGGCTCTGAGTGCTACTGTCCAATGGATTATTCCAGTGGGCCAGATTTTAAAGGATTACAAAATGATCGTAAAGACTGTCACTGGCACTCGGCTATCACTTTGGTTCCCATAATTTGTCATTGTATATTTTGTGTATCATGATGATCCATTATCTCAGGCGAATATTGATTGTATGTATATACTAAAGAAAGCTCAGAACACTTCAAGTTGGGATTTCAAGTTGTCAGGTCAGACAATCAATAACTGCCTTAAAAAAGTTATATCATTTTTAAATTATTATCTTTACTTAGCGAGATCATCGATTTTTTGCCTGTGATATCTGCTTTGAATTAGTAATTTTAGTGCTGTGTGAGTAGGCTTTGGTATCATTTACTCACCTGGATACCTCGTATATCAGAAAAAGAGAGCATAATAGGTTAGGGTCAGTGGCAACTATATTTTTCAAGCCTGAACAGCACGCGCGCATATAACTGAAAGGGTCGCACAATAGACTAAGCCGTTTCTGTACCCCAATAGTCATTGTTTTGTTTAATTTTACTAGCTTCAGTTTAAAAATACTGGCCATTGAAGAGGATGAGCGTGGGCCGAGCCATCGGCTCAATGAAATACAATCGGGGAGAGGTATCCCACAAAGCCTATTGAGCACTGTTTACAGACTTGCCGACTCTATTGAGACCCTTGTTAGGGATAGCCGACGATCACAACTGCATAATGAGGCGACAGAACAAAGGCTAAAGACACGAGGCACCTGCAATGTATTCTTTGTTTGTACCTGGAAAGAATAATAATTATCCTTTGATAGTAATGCGCATTGCACTGAACCAACTACGCGGCAGCCTTTGTTTCGTCCCTGGATGAAAAACATGCCCTGGCAACACATTTACGCCGCCTATTATTTAATACCCAAGATTCCCTAGCACTGAAAGATTTTGAGCCCGCAGGCTCAATCGACTGGAATATGCCGTTCACACAAAGATCAGCGAATATCAGCACACATATTTAAACACCAACTGTCTTTTGTAAAGAAATATTGAAATCGGATTGTGAATTCGTGATAGGAAATTGAAAAATCCCCGATATGCAATCTTTTATAACTTTCGGCAGCCTACTTGTCGCAACTGCTGCTTCCTACTTTCCGGGCGGTTCCCTCTTCCCGTATAACAAGCCTATTGACAAGCGCACCGCACCGGCGGAAGGGAGCGATGGGATATGTTACAGTTATGTCCTTGCAGCATCAGATACTTGCTCCAGCCTTGCTGCAGCATATGACATTACAGAGGCAAATATTGAGAGCTACAATACAAACACGTGGGACTGGTATGGTTGCAGCGACTTGTACCAGGGTGCATTTATCTGCTTAAGCCCTGGTGCTCCTCCTATGCCGGTTGCACTTCCCCAAGCTACATGTGGTCCTCAGGTGCCCGGTACAACGCGCCCGAGCGATATGTCTAATCTAGCTTCTCTTAACCCTTGCCCATCTAATGAATGCGTAAGTTTGATCTTTAGCAGTACAATTTGGAACTCCAGAGCTAACAATTAGTCCCTTATTTAGTGTTCAACTTGGGGTCACTGCGGCACAATTTCTGGTTTCTGTGACACTGCTAATTGTATATGGAACTGTGGAGTGAAATCTGCTAGTAGCGCAGATAGTTCAACAAATAAAGCATCCAGTACCAGCACAACCAAAAAGGAAAGCTCCACTTTAACCAGCACTACAAGCTCAACAAGTACAACCAAGAAGTCGACCAGTACAACCAAGAAGTCGACCAGTACAACCAAGAAGTCGACCAGTACAACTTCTTCGGAAACATCGACGAAAAACTCAGATACCACGACCTCGGCGTCGACAAAAACTGTGACATCCACTTCATCGGCTGCCCCTTCTACCGAGACCTGGCAGATCGTAATTTACGCAGAAAGCAAATGCGAAGCGGTTGACGAGGGCTACTATGTTGTAGTTGGATTTAACTCCATGGGAGGTGAATGCCTTCGGCTTGCTGGAGGAGATATTGCTACCTATAGTGATGGCCCTGACCCGTATTGTCGCTGGTACCCTGATGCCGGCAAGGAACCTTTCACAAGCTGTGCATCGGCCACGCTCACCAAGCCCAAGTCATATTATATCTATTCTGGAGATTGTGTTGTTTATTCTGATGCAGACTGCAAGGATGAGTCGGGCTCGATATATAACCCTGATCTCGGCTGCCAGCGACCCGGTTTTAGGGCATGGAGTCCCCAGTCGACGTTTGGGTCTATGATTTGTTCGTACCTTTGAGACTACATTGCAGGATATCATTCGAGTTCAAATTTCGTTTCACGTCATGAAATTATTTGCAGTTTTATTACTTTCATTCTGATTTCTGGTATTTTTCTGGGTCATTAAGCAGGACAATTTGAAAAGACAATTTGAGGTTCCGTTTCTTAAAAAAATTGTATATCATTGCTTTGCTGTCACTTTTATGAATTCAACATTTGAACGTAGTCCCATGATTCAATTTCTGGGTTGGTCAATTCTGTAGACTGTGGAAGCGGGGTGTAGATACGCTTCGTATTCTACTTCTTCGCCGTCAAGATCATAATGATAATGCCCCCCTTTGCGTGAACCATCAGGGTCAAAGCAATGCGTATGCTCCATCCGCAGCCCCAAATTCTCAGGATCGGCACTATGCATGACAGTTAGACATACAACAGGAGCATTGAATGTATGATACGTCAGCCATTCGTTTTCCAGCTCATCCCTGTCTTGAAAGGGCAACTTCTTTGGAAAATCAGGCATGACATGAAATTTAGCCTTGCCAGACTTAAGCAAAAACACCCCACCCAAACTGACAGGATTCGAGTCACCGTAATCATCTCGTATACCAAGGCGAATGCAATTTGTGAAGTTTTGATCCCCAATCCGGCCCTTAGCTGTGACTTTAAGTACTGGACCAGGTTCGCCAGCCGACCCGTACAAATTCATCATCAGCGCACAATTCGTACTCGAGATATGTTGACATGAAGATAATCCATTTGGATCGACCTCAATAAATCGAGTATTATTAATAACTTTTAACGAACTCAAATCTTTGAAATCCGAGGTCTCGTTCTCTGACTGCCAGGAAACGTTCGGTGCTAGTTCGGCATTGTGGCCGAGATCTTGAAATGGAGCCGCCCCCGCCCCGATAAGAGATCCCCCGATGGGCGACATTTCCATCTGCTCAGCAAGGGATAATAAGGAGTATTTGGCATCGAAGTTTGGGCTAGGAAACAGATTTGGCTGTCCGCCTATATCGGCGATGCAGGGGTTTCCTGATAGCCCTGGTGCGGCGAGGTTGAATGGATGGTCGCGAAGGTCTGGACACTGTGCGACGTGGACGGTTACAGCGGCGAAATTCAATTCTAGGGCCTTTTTCATAATAGTTGCCAGCTCACCTAAAGGTGGAGCATCCCGTGGATGAACTGTGACAGTCATTATAGGATTGGAGTGTGGTTTGTCTATCAAGGTATGGGTTAGAAGGAGAGAAAAGCGATGAGCAAGCAGAAAATTGATGCGGGGAATGGGCAGATCGCGCGTTCGTCATAGTCAAGTCAAAAATCAAATTAAACTCAACATGGCGTTTGGCTAGTCGTGTACAAGACGGTGTCTACAATATGGATACGGGAATATGATTCAAATATTTACATGAACATGAACTCGAATTCTTTCCCCATTACTGCAAGACGACCTTGTAGTAAAAAGCCGTAGAAATCATTGGTCGCAGATCTAAAAACGTACTAGTAATAAAGGAATAAATATTACATATACTCAATGATAAGCTTAAGAGAGAGCCTAGAGCCGCTTACCTTAGTACACGATGTATGTATTTGTTACTAAACCCTTGAATACTGGAATGTTAGCTTGTGAAAGGCCAAGTAGGGTGCTTTATAGGATACCATAATAAAGCCAATAGATATGTTTCCATTCTGGTCTCTGTTAAGCGAAAGTTCTGCTTTCAAAGATTCATGAGAGAGTATTTCTCTTGTTTTTCAAGTTCAAGGCGACCTGTGCTACTGTGAACATGGAGCTTGAGCCTCCTTCGGCATACTACATTGAAGTCGCAAGAACCTCGCTGTGCCTAGGAGCCTATACTTTGGAGAACATCATTTAAAAATGCAAAGAGGCTGTAATTATAAGTTATCTCTGTTTTATAAAACTATTATGAGGCCCAAGGATGCCGCAAAAAGACAGACAAAGCAATCTGAACCTATTTTGATTGTCATCGGCGCTGCCCACCAGAGCGCCCACCATGCAGCATGACATCAGCCAAAACAAGAAGAAAAAAAGAGACTTCGAGGGGCCAATGGCCGGGCCGGTAAAAAGCGTCAGCCGATTGGCGATTTCTATCTGAGCCCAGTCATCTATTGGAGAAAGAGTGGGAAATAGGGTGCACGCTCGTGTATTCCTGCGCTTAGGGAACAACATGGGTGGAGGGATGGACAGACTCGCGACAACCTGCACTTAGGAGACAACCACTTGCACTTAGGGGAATAGCGGCGGATCTGTACGCCACAATCAATTCCACGGTCGAAAAAAGTACATATTTGGCCGGTTTGGCCTCTTTTTGATTTTCTCTCTTTTACAATTTCTCTTCTACAACTCGAATAATCCTTGGAGATCCTTGAATTCATCCCGAGGTTTGGCATTGTCTCTCTGTCTCCTTCTATCCTCTATCTTATCGCGGATCGACCTTCCCTCTTTCATCTTCCCCGCAATCCACTCCAATTTCCATCATGGCTACCAACGGCTCTTTCTCGCACTACCACGCTGCCTCTACGGAGGAGGCCATTCAGGCCGAGAAGAATTATGCTGCTCACAATTATCACCCATTGCCTGTCGTGTTTGCCCGCGCTCAGGGCACTTCCGTATGGGACCCTGAGGGGCGCCACTATCTCGACTTCCTCTCCGCCTACTCTGCTGTGAATCAGGGCCATTGTCACCCTAAGTTAGTCGCTGCTCTTGTTGATCAAGCTTCGCGAGTTACGCTCAGCTCGCGCGCGTTCTACAATGATGTTTTCCCTCGCTTTGCTCAGTTCGTCACTGAGTACTTCGGCTTCGACATGGTCCTGCCCATGAACACAGGTGCCGAGGCCGTTGAGACAGGTATTAAGATTGCTCGCAAATGGGGCTACAAAGTCAAGGGCATCCCGGAGAACCAGGCGGTGATTTTGAGCGCCGAGAACAACTTTCACGGTCGGACAGTAAGCTACCCCTTGCGCATTCCCTTTCCTCGTGAGCTATGACGTATGCAGAATCAGATGGGCTGACTCTCGTTTGCTTCGTGTATTAGTTCGCTGCCATCTCGCTGTCCTCTGACCCCGAATCGCGGGAGCACTATGGCCCTTACCTTCCCGGCATTGGATGCACCATCCCCGGTACTGAGAAGCCCATCGCATACAATGACAAGGCTGCTCTGCGCGAGGCCTTTGAGAAAGCTGGATCCAACCTGGCTGCCTTCTTAGTTGAGCCTATCCAGGGTGAGGCTGGCATTGTCGTCCCTGATGTGGAGTACTTGCAAGAGGCTCGCGCTTTGTGTGACAAGCACAATGTCCTTTTGATTTGCGATGAGATCCAGACTGGTATCGCCCGTACTGGCAAGCTACTTTGCCACGAGTGGAGCGGAATTAAGCCCGACCTCGTCCTGCTGGGCAAGGCCATCTCGGGCGGTATGTACCCCGTCTCATGCGTGCTTGGCAGCAAGGACGTCATGCTCACGATCGAGGCCGGAACCCATGGTTCGACCTATGGCGGTAACCCCCTGGGCTGTGCCGTCGCAATCCGTGCCCTGGAGGTTGTTCGTGAGGAGAACATGGTGGAGCGAGCTGAGACGCTCGGCCATCTCTTCCGCAAGGGCCTGGAGGATATTAAGAGTCCTCTTATTCAGACAGTCCGCGGAAAGGGTCTGCTGAATGCTATTGTTATTGACGAATCTAAAACAAATGGACACTCTGCTTGGGATCTTTGCATGCTGATGAAGGAGAAGGGCTTGCTGGTAAGTGATGAGTGATTATCGTCCTTGTTTCAAGACGGGGCAAAGAGAGAAAGATAGCTAACTTGTATATTCCAATAGGCCAAGCCAACTCACCAGAACATCATACGTCTGGCTCCCCCGTTGGTCATCACCGAAGAGGAGATCCAGCAGTCGCTCAACATTATCAGCCAAGCTGTGGCCGAGCTCCCAACACTCAAAGGCGCGGCCGAGGAGCACGTCATTCCTCCTCCAGAGAAGAAGGTCAAGATCGGCCTCGAGAACTAAAGAACCTATCGGCTCACGATGAATACAAGTCGGACCAGTCGATCGCGGATTTCTAGACCATAGGACCCGCCGTGATCTACAATGGTCAGCGTGGCCAGGTGATAGACGCGCATGGGTCTAGAGCTGCACAGGCCAAACATAAAAAACTGATAGACAGTGTCTCGGATGGTAGATACATGCCTCCCTACGATGTAACGATGGAATAGACCCGACAGGGATTGTATGCACGGTCTGGCATAAGGCCGATATATATATTTTTTGGCTTAAATAGCTTATCCACAACAAGTTCAGAAGTTCACGAACCCGAATCCGTATCCGTATCACTGTAGCTCCATACTTAAATAGGAAATATGTCCAGGTGGAATATAAGGCAGTATTTGCCGCAGTATTTGCGCTCGGTTGCGCCTGCGGAATTCATGGATTGAATTCCGTGGAGCATAGGAGTTGCCCCCTTTAATGCTTCTGCCAAACGTGCGGCTTCGGCTCCACCAGTCAGTCACTCGGACAATTCGCCTATCTCGGGGGGCTTTTTTAGTAGTATTTGATTGGCCAGTTTCTTTCATTATTAATCACGGGCACGGAGCAAATTGATCCCGATCTCCGTTATTTCTGGATAGCGAATGCGAATACGAATACGAACAGCTAAACTGGTTTAACTGGTTTAAACTGGTTTAAATGGGACACCGTCTTTTCCACTCTTCTACTGCATTTGCTTATGAATTCTGATATGTAATCCCTTTAAGCCTTATGATTCCCCCACTTGACGATTTGACAAGCCGGGGGTGGAGAGCTATGCACAAACACAAAGTTTGTACAGTTTGATCAGTTTACTTCCTGTGGATGTTGAACTATTGTGAAAAAGATAAGGAGGTTCCGGTCACCAATAGAAAATAGTATCAATCAGAGATTAGTTTCAAATGGTGGCTATTGGGCCCGGAGTGGTGTATAGGTGTAGCGTACAATTGTTGGCCACTGCATAAATGGTAGATACAGCTCTCGGGCCTTCACAGACCCGGGGAATTCACCACGGGCATTTCTATTGCCCGAGAAACATAGAACTGGAATATCACGGACAATTCAAGAAATTCTTTCAGCGGTTTTTCTCTACTCAACACGAACTCGACTGAGTTAAATTATACGTCACCGACAAAAACCTTTGACTTAAATACATGCATTCCCACTGTGTATGACTTCCACAGTTGAGTCATACCCATCCATACATAAGCGCATTGATTGCCGGTTTCAGTATCGTCGGAACTCCGCTCAATCGCCCCACCATTCATTTTTCTTGCAGCCACTAAATCCGATATGCAATCCTAATGGATCAATGAGATGGAACCTGGCTTAACCCCGACCTAAAATACAAAATTATTAAAATATCCACCCGTCCGACCTCGAATTTGCTTGTTTTCTCTTTTCTCTTTCCAGTCCGATCCGTGACTTTTTTCTTTCTTCTTCGACTCAGTCACCGGTTCGGTGTCACCTATTATGGCTGCGCCATTGCCGGATACCACGCCGCCGCAGGTTGTGGTCGTGGCAAATGCAGACCTTCCGGAGGCTTCAAGCGGTAGATCTGCATCCGTTGAGAATCCCAAGGCGCCGCAGCTGGATGTGATGAGCTTCGAGTCGCCAAAGAAGAAGCAGAAGTGGTATAATCGACTCAATCCCGTAAGATGGCAGACTCCACCACCTGTTCCGGAGGAACGGTCCGTGTCGAGGGAATACGGCGCTGGGTTTTTCAGTATCATTACTTTCCAGTGGATGTCGCCTTTGATGAATGTAAGTTTTACGACAGCGATACAGGGCAATTAATATGCGCAATGAAGCTATTTTATTATTATTATTTTGTTTATTTTGCCCTCTTACTAACAGGTGTATAGGTCGGGTACCTGCGTTCGCTGGACTTACAAGATATCTGGACTGTGAACCCTGATCGCAGTGTAGATGTTCTATCAGAGCGGCTAACCGCAGCATTAGAGCGTCGCACAGCAGCCAAGAGCAAGCGTATTTTGACAGGCGCCCTTTACGACACATTTCGCTTCGAATTTCTCCTCGGTGGCTTTTGTCAATTCTGGAGTTCCCTTTTGCTGGTCTTTGCGCCCTACTTAACTCGTTACTTGATCCAATATGCTACCGATGCCTACGAAGCAAAAGAACTGGGCGTCCCAGAGCCAAATGTCGGTCGCGGCATGGGGTTTGTCATCGGTATTACTTTGATGCAGGCCATGCAGAGTATATGCACCAACCAATTCTTGTACCGAGGCCAGATGGTCGGTGGTCAAATCCGCGCTGTTCTAATCTCCCTGGTGTTTAACAAGGCCATGAGACTTTCAGCTCGAGCAAAGGCAGGAGGAAAAGCGACCGACGAAGAGGTGGCGGCCCTTGAGACTGCTAGAGACGCTGCCCTCAACAAGGAAATTGGCGAAAAGCCCGAAGAAAAGCCCGAGGAGAAGAAATCTGATAAGAAGGACTCGAAAGACGCAACTGATGTCAATGGAGTCGCCGGTGACGGTCGCGGATGGAGCAACGGCCGTATTGTGGCATTAATGAGTATCGATGTCGACCGAATCAACCTCGCCATGGGGATGTTCCACATGTTGTGGACAGCGCCTATTTCCATCATCGTCACTTTGGTTCTTCTTTTGGTCAATCTTGGTGTCAGTTGTCTTGCTGGATACGGACTCTTGATTCTGAGTATGCCATTTCTTATCTACGCCATGCGGTCTCTTGTCGTGCGCCGAAAAGCTATCAACAAAATTACCGACGAACGTGTGTCGCTCACTCAGGAAATTATTCAGGCCGTGCGATTTGTTAAGTTCTTTGGATGGGAAAGCAGTTTCCTTGGTCGGTTGAAGGCCATTCGCGCCCGAGAGATCCGTGCCATTCAAACGATTATGGCAATTCGCAACGGTATTCTCTGCATTTCGATGTCTATTCCTGTCTTCTCTTCCATGCTGGCATTCGTCACATTCTCCCTCACACACCACAGCATGAATGCAGCTGATATTTTCTCTTCGCTTGCATTGTTCAACTCTCTGCGTATGCCCCTGAACATGTTGCCTTTGGTGCTCGGTCAACTTGGTGACGCCATTACTGCTGTGCAACGAATTCAAGAATTCCTACTTGCTGAAGAGCAGAAGGAAGAGATTGAACACCTTGAAGATATGAAAAATGCGATCGAAATTGAGCGTGCTTCATTTACCTGGGAGCGCCTACCAAGCCAGGAAGATTCTGCGAACGCTGGTAAGCTGGACAAGAAAGCAGCTAAGATGTTTGAAGCTTCCAAAGAGAACGAAAAGACTGTGAAGGAGCAGCCCACAGAACCATTCAAGCTTCGACACGTGGACCTTGAGGTCGGACGCAATGAGCTGCTGGCAGTCATTGGAACAGTTGGCTGTGGTAAGAGTTCTCTCCTCTCTGCACTTGCCGGTGACATGCGTGTCACTGATGGTAAGGTTCGAATGAGTACTACTCGTGCTTTTTGCCCTCAATATGCCTGGATTCAGAATACATCCGTTCGCAAGAACATTCTGTTTGGTAAGGACTATGATGAAGCCTGGTACAATGAAGTCGTCGATGCCTGCGCCCTCACTCCAGATCTCGAGATTCTTCCCAACGGCGATGCGACGGAGATTGGTGAGCGTGGTATCACAGTGTCTGGAGGACAGAAGCAGCGTCTGAACATTGCGCGCGCCATCTATTTCAATGCGGAGCTTGTTCTCATGGATGATCCTCTCTCTGCGGTCGATGCTCACGTCGGCCGTCACATTATGGACAAGGCCATCTGCGGCTTACTGAAGGACCGATGCAGAATCTTGGCAACCCATCAACTTCATGTCCTCAATCGATGCGACCGAATTGTCGTTATGGACGAAGGTCGGATCCACGCAGTCGACACATTCGATAATCTCATGCGCGACAATCAACTCTTCCAACGCCTCATGTCAACATCAGGACAGGACGATGCGGAGGATGACGACGAAAAACACGAAGAAGACATCGATGAGGTTGATGAAAAGGGCAAGGGTAACAAGGGCGCTGAACCTGGCAAGCCTGCCAACGTGTTAATGACCCAAGAAGAGATGGCCACTTCTTCTGTTAGTTGGAGCGTGTGGAAAGCATACATCAAAGCATCTGGTAGCTACTTCAATGCTTTTGGTTGTATTTTCTTCCTGGTTCTTGCGAACGTTGCCAACATTTGGACCAGTCTCTGGCTTTCTTATTGGACTTCCAACAAATACCCCCAGCTTTCCACTGGTGCTTACATCGGCATTTACGCTGGATTGGCTACTAGTGTCACCATCATTATGTTCACCTTCTCGACTTATATGACTACCTGCGGAACCAACTCAAGTCGAACAATGCTTCAGCGTGCGATGACTCGTGTGCTTCGTGCTCCGATGTCATTCTTCGACACGACACCTTTGGGCCGTATAACCAACCGCTTCTCGAAAGATATTCAAGTTATGGATAACGAACTTTCCGACGCCATGCGAATCTATGCATTCACGATGACTATTATCATTTCAGTTATGATTTTGATTGTCGTCTTCTATTACTACGTGAGTCACTCATATTGTATTCGATCCCATCAAAAATTATGTACTAACTATTCTCAGTTCGTCATTGCGCTTGTACCACTTCTCGTCCTATTCCTGCTCGCCTCAAACTATTATCGTGCATCTGCCCGCGAGATGAAACGTCACGAATCCGTTTTGCGATCAATGGTCTACGCCAAATTTGGCGAGGCGATTACTGGTGTCGCATCTATTCGAGCCTATGGAGTGGAAAAGCAATTCGAGCGAAGCATCAGCAACTCCATCGATACAATGAACGGCGCTTACTTCCTGACATTCTCTAACCAACGCTGGCTGAGTGTGCGACTTGATGTTGTAGCCGTTTGCCTTGTCTTTGTCATCGGTGTCTTGGTTGTCACATCTCGATTCAACGTCTCACCAAGTATCTCGGGTCTTATTCTTTCTTACATTCTCGCTATCGCGCAAATGTTGCAATTCACCGTCCGCCAACTCGCTGAGGTAGAGAATAACATGAATGCCACAGAGCGTGTCAACTACTACGGTACCGAGCTAGAGGAGGAGGCCCCATTGACACTAGGCGTGGTCCCTGAGAGCTGGCCTGAAAAGGGTCACATTGAGTTCAAAGACACCAAGATGCGATACAGAGCGGAGTTGCCCCTTGTCCTCAAGGGCCTCAGCATGGACATTCGCGGAGGTGAGCGTATTGGAATTGTCGGTCGCACTGGTGCAGGCAAGTCCAGTATTATGTCTGCGCTGTTCCGCCTTACAGAATTATCTGAAGGTACCATCGAAATCGACGGTGTTGACATTTCGAAAATCGGTCTTTTCGATCTCCGTTCCCGACTAGCCATCATTCCACAAGACCCAGCTCTTTTCAAAGGCACAATCCGAACCAACCTCGATCCATTCGATGAGCACAGTGATCTAGAGCTATGGTCCGCACTCCGCAAGGCCTATCTGATTGGCGACGAAACCCTCGGTCCAGACACAGACGTGGTGCCTAGCGACCCTCCCACTGGCATCTCAACGCCCATCACAGGTAGCGACTCCAAGCCTCGACCTGGTAAACGCCTAACACTCGAGACCCCCGTCGACGAAGAGGGTCTGAACTTCTCCCTTGGTCAGCGCCAGCTTATGGCTCTCGCTCGAGCTCTGGTCCGCGATGCACGTATCATCGTCTGTGATGAAGCGACTTCCTCTGTGGACTTTGAGACGGATCAGAAGATTCAATATACCATGGCGCAGGGCTTCGAGGGTAAGACTTTGTTGTGTATTGCCCATCGTCTTCGTACCATCATTCACTATGATCGCATTTGTGTGATGGATCAGGGTCAGATTGCTGAGATGGATAGCCCCATTGCGCTATATGATAAGCCAGATGGTATCTTCCGTGCTATGTGTGAGCGCAGCAGTATCTCTCGACAAGATATTCTGGATGAGAACTGAAAAGACTTGGAATAATAAGTAAAAGTATATAATGGTTGGAATTTTTTCATGGATGTTAATAATTTTTCACGCATATTCTCCGACGCACATACGGATTAGATTTAAAATGCAAATAATTTTTTTACCTCAAATATCACTTCTTCTTTATAAATCAAAATATCCATACAAATCATAAAATAAATAACAGTAGCAGATGAAATCTCCAACCCTACAAATTCTTATCCAACTCACAAACAAGCTCCATCCCCATATTTCTCAACATCCCTTCAACACCAGCATCCTTCCACCCCTTCAAATCCCTCTCATCAATCTCAACTTCCTCCCTCTCCCCCTCTCCGACCGGCAACCCCGTAAACTTAATCGGCAATCCAACCGTCGTCCCAACAACCCTCATCCTCAATCCACTCAACACACCCTTCAAATGATCCGCCGCCTTAGCCCCACCACGAGACCCATAAGTAACAATCGCAGCAGGCTTTCCCTTCCACTCATAAAAGAGGTAATCAAGCGCATTCTTCAAGCTAGCTGGTATACTCCAGTTATATTGCGGAGTGACGAAGATAAAGGCGTCATATTCGCGGACAACAGCGGACCACGCCCTTGTATGAGGCTTTGAGTAGTGTGGTGTTGGGTCTGAGGGGGGCAGGCTGGCGGGTATGACGGATTCATCGTAGAGGGGTAGAGATTGGGCTTGAAGGTCGATAATCGAGAGGGTTATGTGGCGCGGGTCTGTGTCTGGAGTTTGATGGCCCGAGGAAGTTGCTTTGCGGGTGGGTATTGTTGGATCTGTGTCGAGGGCGTCATGGACGTATTTGGTTATTGTTGGGTTGAGGCGCGGAGTGCGGGTGCTGCTTGTTACAATTGCAACTCGTTTTGGGGGCATATTGCTGATTTGAGGTAGAGCATGAGTGTAACGTGGTGCGATATTGGAATAAATCTTCAAAATTTTGCAAGTGCAAGACGAAATGAAATGACAATGTAGCTGGGATGTTCAGAAAGTCTGGAAGAACGTTTTGATTTATAGTTTGGGAGCTCCGCGGATCCGCGGAGGAAAAAGCTTATTTAGGAATCTGTAGAATGTGGCGACCGAGGTGTCACTTTTCAATCAATTCTGTGCCCTGGTGTATGGACGGATTGTTGACTTAAAATATATAAATAAAAATTTCATTAGAAGAAATACCTGGTTATCTTGGAACTCATAAAAGTATACTGCTACAGAATGCGAAATCGATTATGGAATTCCAAATTATTGGTATTGTATTCCATAGATGGCCATGACCGCCGATAATCTGAACTTGTAGCCTTTGTATTCACACAAGAGTACTGGGAAAACCGATAAAGGATACCAAAAACCAATACTAAGGCAAATTATATATAGCATCTGTCCATGAGGTTGCCCTTGCGTTTGGAATCCATTTCGTGTTCAATTCCTTGGATCCCACTGCGTGGATCAACTTGAATGCTTGAAGAATGTGTCGCTTACTGCTCAACAATAATTCATCAGCAACAGGGCCCATCAATATTTGTTAGAACCCCAAAATCTGGCATTTATTACTCACAGCCTATGTGAATAGTCCACCGTAAGTCAATCCTATCAAAGTAGCTATGCTTCTATCATTTCAATTTACACTTACGCACTGTTGAATCCATATCACCATTAGTATCGATAAAATTCAAGTGCATTCATCCCGATACAAGTAAAATAACTTACTTGCTTTTTAAAGTTTTCATAACCGTCAGACCTGAAATTAATAGATTCATAGTTGCTCGAATAGTTTTCACTTACAACCTGTTGAATTCACCATGAGTGTTAGTGAAGTTCTGACTATATGGACATGCTTTATGGATATGGTAATGACTTACATCCTATAATTTTTGTAAATCAGCGCAAGTTACTGCAGAGTGGTCAATCTCTTCCGAGTTGTCGCACGGATCTAAGACTTACGACCTATTTCCGATGCAGATTGATTAGTACTGTGGATCAAGACAGCCATCCAATTCTCAAATGGATTCTCAGACTTACACACTGTTTGTGTATTATTAGTCATCTGCAGGTCATATGTAAGAAAGGACAGCATGGCTTTGATCACTTACGCCGGTACAGCCACATTGCGATGCGCAGCTGTCAGTTGAGCAACTGACGTCACACTGGTTGTTTGTTCCAAATGTTAGAGTACTATACGGAGATGATAGACGTTGTAAGTTTCCAAGACATACGTCACTTCCATTGGGATTGTCAACGCATGAGCACTCATTCAAGCAGTCAGCAGCGGATGCACTCATTGATATGCCAAGGATGGCTGCAAGAAAGATGAATGGGCGCATATTGAAGATTTGGTAAAGAAAATAAGATAAAGATGCCGAGAGAAATTATTTCTAGCGGGAAGGGTAGTGATGTGTTTCTTTTATACTCTAAGAAGGGTCAAGGAAAACAAGTCTTATGCTCGGCAACACAAGCTCATGCGGAGATTTGGTGAATTGTTGACCTCCACTTCGCACTCGAATATCGTCTCCGTTCTCCAGTCTACTGCTTTTACGTAACATAACGTAACAGAATCACTTCTAAATTGAATGAAAAAGTACCACATAAATTATTGTGGACTTTTAATTGGCACGTATGTCCGGAATATCCTGTTCAGCTACATGCCATCTTATCCGGGGTCCATTTCTCGGGGCCGCCCCATACACAATCCACTACTATGTAATCGGGTCCGCTCAAGCCCTACGCTCCACCTAAATGCATATTCAAGGTTCATGGCCAATCGGCAACCTCTCCAAAACCCTGCACCAGGGTTACATATCAGTCTACCGGCCCTAAAACTTGTCACCGTCTTTCTCCCCACCTCAATCCTTCCGGCAGTATCGGCTCCTAACGTGGGGCTTTGTGATGAGGTAGATTGGATCCAATGCCAGAGATGCCGTGGCTGGAGTGCAGATCCCCTTCCTCCTGGCACTGGCTCGGGCAAGCTCTTTGCCATCGGTGAGGTGAGCATGATATTTGCGACGAAATGATCTTCTTGGTGGAATTTGTAATACCATTGCAGTTCTCTTGATTATTGGATTAGCTCTCTTTGATCCTCGCCTGCATTTCTGGTAATCAATGCATTTTGCCTGATTGCAATGGTCAAGTGAGTAAGTAAATCGGCTAATTCTACAGCTAGGAACCACTTCTGAAGATCTCCAGCTTTGAACCCCGCCTCGTCTTGTCTCCTTTCAAGTTTTTTTTCCTTAACTTTGCAATTGAAGAATTTGCACAAGGATTAAGACTTTTCGAGCCTCTTTGGAAAGGATTTATCAATAAGATCATATTTTCTCAGTACGTGTTAGATCTATAACCAAGAAAATTAATAGTTTTCAAGCTAGTTTAACTAGTATAGGCCCAAGAACATATACGGCTTCTGCCCAGACAGCTTCAAGGGTGAAAAAGCAAGTTCAATTATTGAATACCATTATCCACTAAAGGACCGGTTGTGTGGCGCAATGAATCACTCCTCCAGTCAATGGAAGGGCATTGACATAAAATTGCCTGACCACTCGATCTGGGTGAAGATGTTGCATAGTTCGCAGTGCAGCTCCATCTGCATTCTCGTCTCCAAACATGGGCAGAATCAAACCGCCATTGACATAGTAAAAATTCACATAATTGGTAGCAGGGTCACCTTCATGATAGCCGTTGCCAGGAGATAAGATCAGTTTAGGATCGGGCTCATCAATAACATGAACTTCGAATTGACGACCCTTCGCGTCAATTTCGGAGCTAAGGACCTTCGTTGTTTGACGGTATACATCGTGCCATTTCTCTTGAGCACTCGCGTGGGGTTTCGAAACAACAACAACACCCGGGCGCACAAACTGAATCTCGGCATCGGCGTGTACATCTGTGATATCTAGGTTGTGAAAACCCGGAAACCAAATAATCTTGTCCACGCCCAGGAGTTGTCTCAATTGATCTTCAATCTCGCCCTTGGCCATTCCAGCATTACGCCCCTCGCTGATTATGCTGCTTTCACTGACGATCAACGTTCCATCCCCGTCGCTGACTAGAGCGCCCCCCTCCAAACAAATTCCTGCATTGATTTCGACCAATCCGGCATCGTGCTCAGATTGGATTACTTCCTTCGCAAAGCTATGATTTTCTTGAATTTGCTCCGCTGTGAATTCAGGCCACCCATCCGCACCTACACCTCCATTCCCTCCCCATTCGTTAAATCCAAAGCTAATAGCAGCACGATATTTCTCTGATGGGGACTTGATGCCCTGCACATAAACTGGACCTGTATCGCGCACCCAAAGGTGATTGGTAGCGAATGGGATTATGTCAATCGCGTAGGACCCGCGACCAGTGCTCGAAAGCATGGATTGGGCGCGTGGGATATCAGCCGGTCTTGTGTATAGGCGCACAGGCTCAAAATGAGAAATTGCCCCCGCGAGCTCGATGATCTCGCTACATGCTGCTTCATACAAAGTTGAAGGGAGGGAACATTCAGAAGGAAATCCGAGAATTGTTGCGATGTGCGAAGCCCACTCTGCCGGGTACTTGGCAGATTTGAGGCCGCCAGGTACGTCTTCAAGTTGTTTTAGCATGATGCGCAAAAGAGGAAAAGTAATGATTGAAAATAGAAAATTCACAAGACACACTGAATCTGAGGAGTAAAATATAGTGAGATCTTGAATGAAGCATAATTTTCCTGCGCTATATACATTTATTTCTGTCGTTAGAAAAACCGCAATGTTTGCACTCGGAGCCCGCGGGCCCCTGCCGCCTCCATAATGGAGCCCCCGAGGTCGCTACTTCGAAGACCCCAATTTTCTCGCATATACCTCCCCTTGAAGAAAGTTCTTCGGAGGAGCTTCAAGAGTATTATGACTAATGGTCATTATTGAAAGTCAAAATAAAACCCCGTGGAATTAAATATTCACGTCACAAACTTGAAGTGCTAAGGCAGTCATGAAAATTGATTCATATTATTTATCCATATTGAACGAGATACTATTTCAAGTTGAAAGATTTGAAATAGAGCATGAGTGTATTGTAATGGAAAAGGAATTAGTATTGAGTGCTATTTTACGAATGGATTGTTTTATCTTCTAAAATATGACCAATTCGCCAGCAGAGAGGCCAGCCGGTGAGCGATATACAACAACAATAACAGTCTGAACCAACGCCGGGCTTGTCCACTGGGGCCAAGGTAAGTCTCGATCCGATAGTAAGGGACGAGCGAGATGAACTTCCCAGACATTACCGGAAATTTTGACCTGATGAGGCTTTCCATCGATATAGCAGGTAAAATCCGTGGGACTCAAACCGTGAGAAGAATTTGTCAAAGTTCCCTGGATCGTAATACGAACGATCGAATCATCAACCTTTTTAGCCTTAGAGGTGATATTTATCTGAGGCAATGCATGGTTCTCCAAATTTCCTGCACTTCTAGCCTCAGAGGCTGTAACCGCGATGCTGACCATGTCGGACTCAAGGGCTGGCACTAGTGGTGGCATTCGGCGGTAGTTAGTAGCAGCCTCAAAAGAACACGCAATCTCGAGAAGAGCTGCATCACCGTATGCCTTCCCGGCGAATGTAATATTGACGGGCATCTCGATATCCTCCATGATCCCCATGGGCAACGATACGGTAGGCACCCCAAGATGACGGATTGCAAGGTTGCCGTTGGAGTACAAAACACCATTACGCCAAGCCTTTTTCGATGCTTCACTGTCAATATCTGCATCTGAAGGCCCGACATCTCCATTGGCAGGGAACACCACCGCATCCAGACCCAACCTTTCCATCCAATCTTCCATCGTGGACTTTCTAGCACTTTCTAAAGACTTTAGTCCAGCTTCCATTCCCGGAAGATCAAACATGGACGAGGGTTTCCTCTTCGGATAATCGACTAGGCCGTTCCAGTCTAGTTGATTATCGGCTTCCGATTCACCGGGGAGTGAGCCAGGAGCAAGTGGAAAAATCGATCCTGGCTCCACATAACTGAGAGAATTGCAGTTGTTTTGACCATTTATTTGAAGAAAGTCATCCCAGACATGGGCAATTAACTCATGTCTCTCAGTATGGAGCCAGTTTTCCGGCATGTCTTTGATTTTCGCCCATTTGTCTAAAGAAGCATCGCAATCTTCGTATTCTGTGACAAGTGGGAAATCAACCTCAATGACAACAGCCCCGTGGGATTCTAATACATGTTTGGCTCTTTCCCACAGTCTGAGAACGGACGGTCTGATTGATATTGGCACAGGGGTATTGCCTCCAATATACATTGATGGAACACCGAAGCGCTTCCCTTGCAATTCTTGTTTGTGTTGGAGCTCTTTGAACGGTCGGTGGCAAAGCTGATTTAGAATGGGCAACTGAATAAAGGGCTGCTGTCTCCAAAAATCTCCCTTGACATCATCATAGTTGCTTTGAGCAAAGACGTCCAGAATGAGGAGAAGGTCCTTCATACTCCTTGCGTAGGGCACAAGAACATCGCACGTCGGGTAAAGTGGCCACACACCTGACAAAGGTAGAAGTCCCCTCGACGGCGTATATGTAACAAGTGCATTGTTGGAGGCTGGAGATCGCCCGGATGACACTGTCTCGGTTCCCAGGCTGAATGCCGCAAAATTGGCAGTTATTGCAGTGGCAGACCCATTTGAGGAGCCAGACCCGTAGGCAGCCGTCAAGAAATCAGAGTTGTATGGACTTTCCGCCCTACCATACACACCTCGTTGCATACCACCATTTGCCATAGCTGGCATATTTGTTCTTCCAAGGATAACTGCCCCCGACGCCTTGAGAATTTTCACGCATGTGGCATCCTCCGTAGCAACAAGATGCTCAAATGCAGGGGAGCCAGCTGCGACAGTCATTCCTCGGACTTTGATGTTGTCCTTGACCAGAATGGGAATACCTTCGAGTGGCCTTGGTGGTATACCAGAGGTACGTCTGGAGTCTGAAGCGCAAGCCTCTTCCATTGCGTGTGGATTAAGAATCGGGATAGCACTCAGCTTCGGGCCAGAAGCATCGTATATGCTTATTCGACAAAGATATCGGGCCACCAACTCAACACATGTCAAGGATCCTTCGGACATCGCATCAAGCAGCTCTTCAATGCATGCATCTAAAATGCACCAATCTTGATGCTTCTCATGGGGTTTAGGCTAAATGTTGTCAGTCAATCGATACTTCACTGTATCCAGTTCGCACTTGAAAACTTACAGGCTGCATTTTGATTATCAATCGCAAGACAAACCGATAAAAATATAACAGACAAAGATACAGAGCCCTTGAGACTTTTCCTTGATCATGAACAGTGTTTATCATAAGCTTTCACACGCCTTTTGTATACATCATCATTTGTCAATTGTTTTAGTTCCATTGTTCGGGGTCCGCGGGACCCGACAGCCCACTACCATGGCCGCAGATAAGCCAGCAAGCATCAACTTGCCGTGTCAATTCTAGCTTCCCTGAAATTGGGTTTGGTGGAGACTTTCCCCGCATTCGATACGAATTGGATTTGTTTCGTTATCTTTATCGTTGCTTTCATCGTGTTTTCCTTCTCCTTTCGTCCTAGTGAACCCAAACCCGCGTGTCGGTCGACTTGTTATCTATACGAATCCACCTTACTAGGTAGCGCTCAAGCTCCAACTCTCCCCGCAAAATGATGATATATAAGTTCTGGTCCGCAATTGTGAGCCAAGCAATCACTTCAATTGACAAGAAAGACTTGAAGATCCTTGGGCCATCGACCATTCTTTTCAATCAAATATTACTGTCTCATTTCCAAGCCCCCTGGGGCAATCTTAAATGGAACGTGACAGTGAAATTGCCGACACGAAGTCCATCGATCAAGATGCACTGGACATCCTTGCTTTAGGCTACGAGCAGGCATTTTCACGGAAGTTTAATATTTACAGCCTCTTGGCGCTTGCATTCTGCGTTCTAGGGTCATGGGGGGCCATATCCAGCGATCTCGCGACCGGGTTCAGCAGTGGAGGTCCTGTCATAATTCTCTGGGGACTGGCGTTGGTTGCACTATGCAACCTTTGCGTGGTGTTGTCCCTAGGGGAGCTTTGCAGTAGCATGCCAACGTCTCTAGGGCAGGCATACTATATTTTCAATCTCTGCGACAGTTCAACCGGAAGGTTCTTCTCCTATATGTGTGCCTGGATTAATGTCTTCGGGTGGTGGACTGCAACTGCAACACTAGTTGCTTTTAATACCAACTTCCTCCTGGGGATGAAGCTTATGTTTGACCCAGATTGGAATGGAATCAATCAAGGGTGGGTTAGCTTCGTCGTTTATGTCGGCTTATCCTTGATGATAACCGTCGTGAATGTTGTTGCTTGTCGGAGGGACCCCATCCTTCCCTGGCTGAATAACATAATGGGCGTCGGCTTTGTTGCGCTCTTTGCAGTATTTTGCATTACTTTCTTGGTGTCTGTCTCGTCAAATCCTAACCTATCCTTTCAGGCACCAAGTTTTGTGTTCGGTAATTGGACAAACGAAACTGGATGGAATAATGGCGTCACTTGGTTCTTGGGTCTTTTACAATCTGCATATGGTCTCACAGCATTCGATTCCGTCATTCATATGGCTGAAGAGATTCCTGATCCTCGTCGGAACGTCCCAAAAGCGATGTACCTTGCAATTATCTCTGGGGCAGGAACCGGTTTCGTATTCATGGTGATCTGTCTCTTTTGTCTCCAAAATGAGGCCGCTATCGCCGATTCGCCCTCCGGTTTACCTTTTATTGGACTCGCGCAACAAATAGTTGGTCTCAATGGAGCAGCAGCTCTCGTTGCACTCTTCACCATCATCTGCATCGGACAGAATGTTAGCGTTGCCACAACAGCATCTCGCATGACATGGGGGTTTGCACGGGAAGGTGGTTTCCCATACAGCAGATACCTCGCTCATGTAGATCCATACTGGAAATCGCCGGTTCGGGCAACATGGGCACAGGGTATAATCACTGCCGCGATCGGGGTTTTATACTTGTTCTCTACGACTGTTCTACAGGCGATCGTCAGTGTCAGTAGCATTGCTTTGATGATATCCTATGGTATGCCGATAGCTACACTTCTTCTTGTTGGAAGAGAAAAATTATCTCCTGGCCCATTCAGACTAGGAAAATGGGGGAAGGTACTCAATTATATCAGTGTCGTGACTTGCACGGTTGTTTCAGTCTTTTTCTTTTTTCCAGGCACCCCGAAGCCTACTGGAGGTGATATGAACTATGCTATTGCAGTTTTCGGGGTAATGTTGGTTATTTCGCTGATGTTTTGGTTCATAAAGGGCCGTCAGACATTTTTCAAGATTGAGATTGAATGAACCATGTGCTTACACCCTTGTATTTGACTTGAGCCTCATAAAATTCCACGTACTTATGGTTAAATGTTGAATATGACAATATTGTTGAGCCAATAGAGTGTGGTATCCGAGACCCACTTGTGAGACTCGGCACATCCAGCAACTCAAGGTCCTTTTTTCCCTTTAGACTTTCTATAAATTATAATCTGACACTGGCACGCTGAAAGGTCTTGACCTTCAAGTGATTTCAAATGTCTGCTAGGGTTGCTTCAACACAGCCGAGGGCGAAAGGCCGACCTTGCAAATCATCGGCCGACAGTCCAGGCGCGGTAGGCAAACCCCCTTTTACGGTCGCAATTTTGACACTCATTCAAATAGACTAGAAGAAAGCAAATTCGTGACGCCCAGCGAGCCTATAGATCCAGACAACAAGATCTAGTGGAATCTTTAAAGGAAAGAAACTCTTATCTGGAAGATGCTATAAATCAAATGTCCCACATTGCGGATGCTCTCCAGCTCGTCACTAAGGCAAACCCGTCTGTGCCGCGGCCGAGACTCTCCGAGGCAGTTGACCTCATAGAAAAACAAATTCGCCTTCAAATACGACTTGTTCAAGGCTCTTCCCCGAGTGAAAAATCGTGCGACTTGCAAAAGTCTACACTTAAGGAGCATGTAGGCCAACTGCTTGTTCATGATCATCCTTCAGAACAGCCAAACACTGCGCGGACAACTCTCCCTTCTCCAGCACAATCTCGTTCTGAGTTCTGGACATCGTTCCTTCAAACTTCACATCTGCTTGTGCCTAGTGTTGTCCAGGAGTCTGATTCTCATTCCTCGGGGCTAGAAATGTCGATCATCAGAAACCGACCAATTCCATATGCAACGACATCATTTACGCAACGTCTGTTCCGTGCCTGTGCAGAAAATGGATATAAATACTTGATGAACGACAAGGTGTCTGACCAAGCCATTTGGCCGGAATTCGGACTCATGCTGCAAAATTTGCCACGATCCGAGATCGCATTATATTTCAGACGAGTTGTGACGACAGTCCCTTGCAATCCCCTTGAAGATCCCCGATTCCCCTTTATAAGCTTTGGCGGGGCGGGGACGCATTTCCAAGCCCCAGACACGAGAACAGAAGCGACAAGTACCCAGCCATCACATCGTATTCAAAACGCAAATGGAATAATTAGGATTCCTTGCGACGAGGAGTGGTTTGATGTTCATGACGTGGAAGGATTTCTAATACACTGTGGTTTTCAATTGGAGAATACGCCTTCACCCCCTTCAAATAGAGACTTTCGGGGCTTATACTCGTCGCAAAATATTTCATCAGCTACGGTCAGCCCAACAGCGTCGCCCCATCTTCTCATCGCAAATCAGGCCAATACTATTGAACCACCAAGCGCCTCTATAAACGAACATGCGCTTATTGAAGGTGAGTATTATCAGGTCAAGGCAAATAAAGGTCATTAAATCTAACAAGCTGCTTTATTTTCAGCCCTCAGTCATGAGTGCATTGGTATAGGATGTGCTGCTGCATTTCGCCGACGTGATGTTGAGACTTTGATCTTTCAAAACACTCAATGGATGCCAACGACTAAACTTGCCCCATCATCAAACATTGGATACGTACCATGAGAATCGCATTTTCAAGGTTCGGTAATATGCCTCCTTACTCTCGACTCATCATTTTCTCGCGCCATAACCAGACAGTTGCAGCGGTGGCGCCAGGGCCAATAACCACATCCCCAACAACCAATGCGCCCAGAGCAATTCGCAAATCTATTTCGGAGAGCCCAGATCGATTCATATCCCAGATACTTAGCAGACACCACAAGACACAAGCTGCTGTGACGAGAAGAAAATCATTTCGAAAGAAGATGAAAACTCCATCCGCCAGTGTGCCCACGGGTGCGAATGAACTTTCAGGGACAAAGAGGCGCGTCAGAGATAACTCTGCCGAGAGCAAGCACCCTATTATCAGGCTCAGATGAAGACAGGCCGAAACAACCCCTGTTACTTGATAAATCATTCTTAAATGTGGAAGATCGTTGTTCGGCTTCCTAGGGCAGTATTTGTTCCATCCAAGGGCGCTCGAAACTATAGTTTCTGCAGTGGAGAAAATCATTGTAAGACAGGAAACAAGTAACGGCGCTGGCTGCCAGAACGCGATTACGCCTTGCTGGATGATTGGATCCTTGAAGGGAAAAAAGATAAGGCTAGTTGGCACAATGAACCCAATTACGAGTGCAGGGAGAATAAATTTGGCTGCCGGGACATATCTTCCAGGTTGAACGAAGAAGTTGGCTCGACGCGATGCGAAGAGGCTCATTGCGAAGTACACCGGTGCAATGAACCCGATCCCACGTAACTGATACAGTATGCCCCAGAAGCCAGCACTGAGGTTTTGATTAGCAACGCGCACTCTATACGGGAAGAATCTACTCACCTGGCAATCGGTGTCCATCTGTTCCGTCGTCGATACCCTTCAATTGTGAAAATACCGATCAATGGTAACATTGACGATAGGAAGTACAGTAGTTGCAGTGGCTGCTCTGGATTGGATGGGTGCATAATTGCTGGCATGAAAATAGCCACTAGAGTCTTGAGAAGCTTGTCAATTGAAGGGACACCAGTATACACCTGTCGCAGTTCCACATCAATCTCTTTGATTGAACGGCTCAGGACAGCCTGACCAAGGAGTGACCATGTACCGTTAGCTTTTCCAGCAGTGAACAACAACTTATAGCCAATGAGGGCCATGATTGCAAAAATGGCATAAGCCATATAGCCGAGCAGCCCACGAGGGGACGGGCTTCGGAGCAACTCGTCGTAATATGGCATCTCATGATCCTTTTTGGGCTTCGGAAACATGTTCAATGAAACGGCCGGGGAATAAGTTTGAATCCAGTTGTTAACAAGCAATTGCTTTGGGATATAAGGTATGACATTTTTGGCCACAAATTTCAGGAGTGGCGTCTCCATGCATTCCATACGTTGTCGTGAGTGTGATGCTTTCACGAGATTCCATGTCCGCTCCTCTCGCTGGCGTTGAGTTTGTTCAAAAATTGAGTTGATTTCATCGTTTGAAAGCTGGCACAATCTTGACGGATGGTCCTTCAAGGCTGAGACAATGTTGTTTGTGAGAGCTGCTGCAGTTTCAATTGCTGAATTTCCACCTTGTCCAGTAATCGGTTCGAGCTAGATTGATCTAGTATTAGTGAAATCTCCAGTGATTCTAAATGTCTCTAATTTGAACATACCTTGTGGGCCGCATCGCCAATGGTCATGATTCTTCCAAAGTACCATTTCTTGTATACATACTCTGGTAAAGACGTATATACTGAGCTCAACTTTTTTTTATACAAGTCTGAGAATCGTAGTGTTGGTGTAATATAGTCATCCCAATGCTCCTTTGCGAGAGCTTCTTCTTCGTCTTTTGTGAACCGAGGAATGTCAGAACCATACATGGTCTTGTCCATTGTCTTCACCAAGAACCAGTAAGTTCTATCACCTGGCCCACTAGGGACTAGATAGGAATAGTGCTCGTTGAACACGGAGGTGAGCGTGCCTTTTTCAACACCACAGACGCCTTGGGATATGCCGAAGATGCATGCGTACGTGGCTGGAAGTACTGCAAGTTTTCCGTCAGCACAAATTCCGGGGCCATATGGTTTCACAAAACTGTACATTGCGCCTCATTTTGATCAAACCAAGTTGGATCCATCTTCTGTGCTTGGTCCCACATTTGCCGTCGTACAGTGGAATGAATTCCATCTCCTCCAACAACAAAAGTTCCAGAATATTCTTTGCCTTCCTTTGTGGTAACAGATGCGTGTGAGGGGTGAGTCGTTACTGAAACGATGCGCTCTGAGACCAAAATTTTGTCTTTTTGCCGAATGTTGTCGTAAAGAATTTGGATCAGCATGCGCCGATCGAGAAAAACGGCTGGGTAGCCATGTCTATCCCGCATTTCAAGAGTTAAATATTTGATAAAGATTCATGGGATGGCTGACATGTCACTAACCTTGCTGTCATTTGCTGGTTGAAGTCCTCAAACTGCCAGAAAGGCCGACCGTGTGAATCACGGAAAAGTACTGTTTCAACTGGAAATTCAGCTGCTTTCACTACTTCCTCGCAGCACCCTAGTTGATCAAGGATGCGTAACCCATTGGCTAAAACGCCAATACTCGCTCCAACCTGAGGAGCAATACTGGGATAGCCTTCCAGAACGAGAAAGTCGATTCCATTCTTCTCAAGCATCAAAGCTAGAGACAGACCGGCAATACTCCCTCCGACTATAATGACTCTATCGTCAGTTGACCCCATACTCGGCGGTAAATTAAATTGCGCGGTGTGCGAGTCTTATTGAGCGGGTAACCTTGGATACACAACTTCAAGTTGAAATTATTCACATCCCAGTTTCAAGAGAGTAGGAACCCGTATTATACTATATTTTGCTGCCTAATTTCCGGTGTTCAATTGTAGATCCTATCTTAGACTCGGACGTGACATCGTCCGCCGATCCATACTCGTAGCTGTGAAACCCCCCAACAATCACCACTTAATATTCCTTTCGTGATCAAATTCTACACTTTGATGATGTGAACATTCACCCGAGTCTTAGCATGATCATTAATCAAACCAATCGGAATGCCAAACGGGACGGGGTCGGGGAAATGGGACCGCCCAATCACTACTCCGCTAGCTAACGTGGATGCAGCGCTTGAGAAGTTAGTCATCTTCAAGTTCCCAATGTATGGAGCCGCTGTCGCATGATCGAGAAAAAACAACTTCTGCCACAACAAATCGCACCTTTGTGGCTGATGAGTTTGTATAACCACGGCAATAAAGCATCCTTGAACTAATCTCAAAGGAACACTTACAGGGAACTGAGTACCTATTCAGTATATGACATCTTATCCGCCCAGCTGCTCGGAACCCTGTGATTCTTTGTCCTCACATGTGCACCATTGAGCTTAGCTTTCGATTAGGTACTGTGGCCACGCTCAGAATACCCCGAAGGCCAAATTACACGTGTGCACACTTACATATGAGAACAATTCGGCAATAATCAGGGGCACGGAAACAGATAACAAACTCCAAAAAGTGCATGTCATTTCCACAAAGAAATTCAAAATAAGATGAGACTGAATCATGGGACCCCTGTGGCGGAATTAGCCAAATTCAATTCGGCAAATAATCCATTAGAAAGCACTAGGTGAGTTTAGTACTGCAACAGGCCCTTAAATTAGGCAAAAGTGGGTCACGCCTGGAACGTTTGTCCCTGATTCTGTAAAAGCGCAGAGCCTCGTCAAAGCTTGATCAAAAATTGATGGTGCTTTTTGCCGACCGGTCGAACCTATTTATGGCTTCCAACGCCATCAACTCCTTGGTGAAGAATCACTGCAACACGCGTCAAATCTTTGAATCACCTTGACAAACGTGAAATCGACATGTACGTCAACGCACTTGCTGCTCTGGTCCTCCTCACTCCGGCCCTGGCCAACCCGGTCGGCTCTGATTCAACCGACAATTGGAGCGATTCCACCGATTCCGATCTCTCTGCTCTCTCCGACTATGCGGATAACCTCATTGTACCCACTGTATCTGTCCCAGATTCGATCTTGAGTGTCCTGGAGACAGCTGTCCCTGTCTCATGGTATGAAGAATTAATGGACCCCTCCTCCTATGCTTCTATCATGAGCGATATCGAAGCTGGCACCTTTCCAGCCTGGTATATTGCTCTTCCTAGCAGTGTAAAGGCGTGGGCAATTTCTGAGGCCGAGCTTGACTTTCTCAGCATCACCGATGCAGGCTCAATCTCAAGCGAAGCGACGGTTGCGCCTCAAGCCACCGCGAAAACCACCCCTCTGAATGTTGCGGTCACGAACACCGCTGCAGCCATCGTGAGCTCAGTGGCACCTACGTCGGATGTTGCCTCCAGCTCTAGCGCTAAATCGACCTCTCACCTGTCATCCGAAGCGTCATCTCAAGCATCCTCTTCTTCTGCACCTGCCTCATCTGCGACTTCAAGTGGCGGTGCTCCCGTGCCTACTACTGGTGTTGCTATGGGTCTCGCAGGTATTGCCGGTCTGTTGGGTCTTGCCATTGCCCTTTAATTATGTTTCAATGGTCCGTTGGAGATAGCGGGTTTCAGAGAATAATCTGAGAATCTGCTTGGAAACTTGGTCTTGTTCACTATCTGAATAGAGCCATTCCAGGCCAAATGTGCCTATATACATGTACTTTTATTAATAATACCAATCTTGTCTACCACTGAAGCGTCCGAGTATACCGAAGTTGGCAAAAGAGCAGAAGAGAAAACAAAAAATAAAATGAAGTGAAGTTGATTATACTTTTTCTCCAAGTGGTTCTATGTCCTTTGAAATTTGAACCAAAATATCTATCACTTAGGACCCCGTCGTGCGTCAACCATCTCCTAGTACTCAGTAAGCTGAGCAGCAGCTGGAGGATATCTATGGCCGGCGACGGGGAAGTTATCCAAAATTGACCTGATCTCCTTGAGATCATGATCTGACAAGTCGATATCCACTGCATTTTCCAAGGCTCTGCTTTCCGACCTTGCACCGGGAACGGGAACAAATACGGGCATATTAGGCTGACGACTTTGAGCCTTGATCCAAGACAGTGATAATTGAGGAGCCGTGCACCCCTTATCATCTGCCATCTCTTTGATCTTATCAACTAGCTTCAAGTTCGTATCAAAATTCCCGGGCTGGAAACGTGGAAAGAATCGATGATGGTCATTAGCTGGCATATCATCAAGGCTCCTGATTTGGCCTGTGAGCATACCCGCGCCGAGAGGCGTGTGGGCAACCATAGTGATCCCCAGCTCAGCGCATGTTTCCGCAACACCATTCTCAAGTACATCAGTCGCCCACAGACTAATCTCCGCCTCGACCATATCGATCTTGGCCACTTTTGCCGCGCGCCGAATGGTATCAGAGCCGACCTCGCTCAACTGAATACCGCCAATCTTTCCTTCTCTGACTAAGTCTGCCAGAGCACCCACAGTATCCTCAATAGGTACATTTTTATCCACCCGACCGCAACCAAAGATGTCGATATTCTTTTTACCGTCGAGGATTTCGTTGGCGCGGTCCACAAAGTTCCGTACACTGACCGGCGAGCAATCGAGTCGAAAAGTTCGCATATCCACTATGCCGCTCTTAATGGTCAAGACAACCTTTTCTGCGTCTTCGGGGTACGCGGTGAAGTAGCGATTCATCAAATGAAGCGTGTTTTGGTCCGGGGTTCCGTAGAAATCAGCCCCGTTCCAGACATTGACACCAGCTGCCAAAGCGGCTTTGAGGATTTTGAATGCCTTTTCATCTGGTGTTACATCATCTTTCCAGGTCAGCCCTATCGAGTCAATGTTAGTGGTTTGAGATGTAAACGTGAATCTTGATATGACTTACGCATTAGACCGAGGCCGTTCTGGCTGATGGGCTTTCCTGCTAGCATCGGCATTTTAAAATTGGTGCAAGAGGATACTTAATTTTCCAATTGGCCGACTAAAGACCCAAAAATGAACAAGATGAATACTTATACTTGTATTCAAGTTTTCTTGAGAGGTGATTGACATCTGGCGGACATTGTAACCAAGCGAGTGCCGAGTCGGCGAGGTTAGGTCCGCTATTAGGTCCGCTAACTCCGGCATGAGCTCATGCACCCCACAATTTTGTGAAGCAACGAAGCTCTCGACTTTTTAGCTGCAAACATTTGCATGGGAAATATCCATAAGGTTATTTAGCGGAATTACGGGCTACAGGATTTTCTGAAAGATTTGGACATTTCTGTGAATCGTAGTGCTCGCAATTAGGTATTGACATGGGGAACAAGACTATAAATCCTGGGTGAAAACAAAATTTTGAACTTTTCCATTTGATGCATGACACCTGGCAAAGCATGTGCACTATGATATGTTCAAACTTTACAATGCAATTGCTATCAGCCCTACTGCCAACCCACCAAACAAAATTTCCAATGACATGGACATTGGGGGGGTGTTTCCAGAGCTTGAAGCGCTTCCAGCAGAAGGATTTGCACCGGCAGTCGCTGCAACACTACTTTCAGTAGCGCTAGCAGTAGAGTTGATACCGGTTCCGTTTGGACCAGCAGTTATCGTAACTGCCAGTAAAGAAATTTGGTCACTGCTCAGGGTTGTTGTCTCGCTAGCTTGAGCGGCTGAGCCATTGGTAGGTGTCACCTCCGTGCAGACGGCGGTCGTGGTGCCTCCTGTTGAGCAAATAACATGACCAAACTTATCACTATCACAATTCAAGGATAATAATCAACTTTAAATTATTCCTTTAACCAGTCAATTTGATGAACTTACGCGTCATAGGGCGTTTGCAAATGCCATTGTACAGTTGTTGGTCCCTCAGTATAAAGCAGGCCTGGCTCAAACCCACAATCGGATGATTTAGTCCCAGAAGGGCAATTTATGCTGTATGTTGCTTCGTCTGTTTTCTTGTTTAATTATCTTGTCAGTATGTATAGTCGACGGTCGTGGGGGATATCACCAACCGTCTCGACTACAGAAGCGACCAATGACTGCTGATCAGCCCCGTATATGAAAAGAGAAACCACAGACGTGCCGTCGGCGACTGCCAGTCCCATGGCTGCCAGTGCCGCCAATTTCTTGATAAACATCAGGACTTTTTGAGGTGCGCCGGGGGGGTAGACGCTAAACGGTGAAGTCTAGTCAAATTAGAAAGATGCGTGCAACAAGTGCGGCGGGCGCAGTGAAACAACCTTATAAGGAATGATAGTGACACTTGACGGAACAGAAAACTGGATATAATATGAGTTCAAGATAAATGTACAATATTGAGGTTTATCGTGGGATTTCAATACCGGTTGACGTCAAATATAGGTCAAACTCTGAGACTCAAACGTTGATGCAGCACAGTGCGGAATTGATCCCCCATTATGACTTTGCCTCCTCTCGGAAAAGATAGCCATTGGGTCAATAAGAAGTTTACCTATTGTAGCTCATACAACAATTTTCTTGACAAAGGTTCACGGGCAGATGCATTGATTTATTCTGCTATGACATTATAATGACGAACTACTCTAACTCAAATAATCAAACTGCGAACGAGGGAAAAGCTGGCGAATATAGTGCCAGTGGTTGCTTCTTACATGTATTGAAAGGGCGATAAAACAAGTTTTAGGTTGTAAGATCAAGAGCCCTCGGATTGGAATTATACTACTAGAAACTACTACGTAAGACTAGTTGAGCCAGGCTACACCTATTGAACTAGCTATTACAGCCTTGGAAAATGCATTATCACTTATACAGGCAAGAACAAAATTTGAGTTACCTGATCTAGGCATCGCAAATCAAGAGATTATTTTTGATCGAGAAGATGTAAAATGGCTAGAGTCCAGGACATTAGAATGTTCGGTTATTTGACTGCAGCGTGTCAAGCATCGTTGGGGAACTCTCAGCTCGAGCCAACTTTAAGTTTAGAATTTTCTGGATGAGAACCCATTTATCGCCATGCCTTTGAATATCACACATGTCAGAAATCAACCATGGTATCCTGGAAGCGTATCAAATATTGTGATGGCTACCTTGGTTGGTACCAATTTTTGTCATTATAACTACATTCCGATGGGTGGCGGACCTTGAGTAAACATCTCCGAGAGAGAGAAAAGCTTTGAGTGCCAGCGAGAAAGGGCAATTCCACGCGGTCGCTATAAATAAAGAACAGCTACTGAAATTGGGACATGGAAAGCCGATGGATCCGGCCTAGACATAGCCATATTCGCATTAGCTCTTTGGGCGGAGATACGGCCCCTAAGACACCAACAAAGATATTGTGGAGATAACTTGAAGTAGGTACGACAAGTTTTTGGTCTAGGCAAAGTTTACCTAGCAGAGGAACTGGGCCCTGCTTGTAACCGATACAAATATATTAATTCGAAATTGCCAGTGGTGGCTTCTACCTATGACCCAAGTGGGAACGGCGGATGGATCTATGCGACGCAAGCTCGTTCTTCCAGACCCATTGTGGCGCCGGGCAATGCATTCCATTTTCATGTGCAGTTACATATACGGTTCCTGGAACTGATTATGCACAGTTTATGGTACTGACGGTCTTTGAAAATTCGGAAATTGTGCACCGAACGCGCGAGTTCGTTCCGGCTGGGTGGCTCGAAGACCTTGGCAGCAAGATGGTCACTTCTCAAGTGTTTGGGAATCATACATACACGTGCATTGGAGGGTACACTACTATGGCTGAACTCTTAATTCCTTTTTGCTCTTTCCCTGGACAAGTCTATTTGGTAATATTTTGCCCAAATTAGTACATTACTCCTAAGTATGTTATCCGGTTGGGTGTGCCGGTCTATATCAAGAGGGGATCATGAGACTTTACCGGGGCAAAGATGAATAAACAACAGATCCTTTGATCTTAGATTCTTTATTATTAGTCTGTGCGCGGAAAATAATTCTATTCCTGTTCGTTCCTCCCATAGCCCCCCTCTTTTCTGTGAAGTGCCTTGCAAGTCAGCCTCCCTGCATGCCTCGGAGCTATGACCATCCTCCCATCCTGCCGATCGGCATTTATTGTTCCAGGGAGTTTCGAGAAAGACTCGGGGCAATTGCGGTTAAAGCCTCTAGAAGTTATTAGATCCATGGAATCTAGAAACCCAAATATAAGGAGGTGGTGTACATAGATCGGGAGAACTATACAAACCGTGGAACATCACTTCTCGGGGGGTGACCGACCAGGCTTAATAAAAGGGGGTTTCTTAAAGAAATACAAGCTACTATGTATTATACGAAGTCATGAGAGAGTGTCCAGGCATCCTCCTGCGTTGACAGTGTCAGACGTTGAATCGGATCCAACCCAATGCCACATGGGAGTAACATGCGATAGAGACGGACCCGCTGCGGGACGATCTCTGAGCCAGCCATTCCAGCACGTTCAACTCTGCGGATCCACACTAGTATTTGATGTTTCCCCCCTCAAGCGGTTATCACGGTGTTCATATATTCATTGTTCCTTTGATCAAATCATGTCATGTCTCTTGCCGGTTCGCCTAATATGGGACCTGCTCTATCGATAGATGCAAAATTGCCTTGAAGTACTCCACCATTAAAATATCGTCTTCGAAGGCCGTCGAGGCGATCGGCCATGAGCCAGCTTTCTTCCTCAGATATCCAGGAGTGGGCAAGCACATCCTCACGCCGTCAAAGCACGGTGTCAACCTCCACAGTGTCGTCCGCATCCACCAGTATCCTCTTCCAGAGCCCCGCGTCCTCCCCCGGCTCAAGAAAACAATCATGGCAGTACTACGATGAAGTGATTCGATTGGAGTTAAACCCCCATATGACGATGTGCGAATATTTCTCAATTGGGCTCTGTTTTGATCTCGAATTAATCGGTCCTATAGTTCTTTTGTGAAAAACGGTCAGCTGTTCAAGTTACGATACTCCTTTATTGATGTCTGCAAAGACTCGACGGGAGTTTTGAAGTGTCTGGAGCTCGGGGGAGGACTCGGTCAACAAACGCCGTTCATTCATGCCTGTGAGTTTGAAGCCCAGATTAACCATTCCAACTCAGGGAAATTTGAATCTAACGATGGATTACTTGCAGTTCACAACACCAAACTACCAGTTCCACATCTCGAACATCCCAAAGAATCCGCCGACTACCCCCTTCGAGTATCTTTTCTTGAACACCAAACCGTACAAACGGCACAAATTGTGTTCATGACACAATTATCCTATAAGTTTGAAAATTGGGAAGGTATGACAACCTTCGGGTGTACTCTGGGCAACTTATGATACTTATTGTGGTATAGACTGTGTTCAATTCCAAGAGCTTCTGCTTTGCTCTAAAATGATGTTTATCGGGGGCATGGCCGAAGCAAAGTCCAAAGGCCGCGGTGAAGAATGCATCAGCCAAAATCTCCGGATCCTCCGAGGTCAGAACGGCAAACGAGTCATGTTATTTTTTGCCAACTCGCAACGAAAAGAGCTTAAACGATACGTTTCTATTCCTTGTATGTGATCAAATCCCAGCTCCGGATTTCCCGGGAGGAGAGCCCATACTGATATTCCACATTTTATATTATAGTGAACTGCGTTGCGAGTTTCAAACCACCCAAAAAGGCAGGGCGACCGGTCGTTGTGGAATTAAATCCTAATTTCGACATTCTTACACAAATGCGCAATCTGACGATTCATTTCCTGGATGACGACGGTGAGTTTGACCCTACTATGGTATATTGGTACCTAGTTCCTATAGATCCGAGCGATCGCTTATATCTCGTTCCTAGATTGCCACAGCTTCTGCCAGCTGCTGACGACCGACCTAATGATTGGATGAATAATTTCTTTTTTTCACATTGATTAATTATTATGTGACTTGTATAAATGTGCATGGCGGGGTTCTTCGGCGTCCGTGATTACCGGGTGATTCTATGATACCATTTCGAGGAATTTGATTTGCCTAGACCGACGGTCCTTTTCTTTCATTTAATTCTTTTCTGCTCCGTACTCGGTAAAAAGTGCTCAAAAGTTAAAGTATCAATGAGGTACACCGTCATCTGTATGATTCTCTAGTGCTGTGATGTACCAAAGTTAAATAAACAGCAAATGTTGAAGGCGCAATTGTTCTTTTTCCTTGTGGGGCTCATTACAGCGTCTTAATAGCCTGGAGTCCCGCACGTGGAGGCATTGATCGCTGGGTTTGGCTGGAGCCGGGGCGAAGTGGGGCGGATGTGCATTGATTGTCAATGAGCATCATTTGTCAATGAACGATTATCACTGGTGGGCACTCGTAGACGAAGATGGACACTGCACATGTGGTTAGCACGAGTGGGATCGAGCAGGGGTTCATTGTACCAGTCCCGCTCTAAGCTAACAAAGTCCGATTGGCCCCGCTTAGGTGGTGTGAGCCTGTATATCACTGATCCTTCCTGCGGCTCTCGTTTTTTCTTTACTGTCCTCCTGCACGAGCTTCGAATTTCGAATTTGCTGCAGCTTGCGATAATGGGCAAATTTCACGCCCGTCTATACAAGACCGACCGGGCGCGGGATTTCGATCATGAACAGGTGAGGATTTCTATGTTCTTCTCTTTTTTTTGGAACTTCCAAATTAGAAATGCTACTTAAAGAGAATTAAAGACCATTCTAACGGCTTCATATAATACAGGATCGATATGTGCGCATGCGACAGATTTATGAGACTATAGACCGGCAAGGTTATCAATGGATCGTGGTATTGGTTGCCGGTCTGGGTTTCTTCTTAGATGGTTATACTGTGAGTGACTTTTTTGTGAAAATTGCAAGCTGGAGATTATCTAACAATTTTCCAAGCTATTTGCTACAAATATGGCCCTACCGATGATATCTTACGTCTACTGGAGAGATGATACCTCCTCAATACGATTAACCTGCATTAATATGGCAACTCTGGCCGGCACCCTCCTCGGTATGGTGCTTTTCGGATTTCTTGCAGACAAACATGGGCGAAAGAAGATGTATGGTGTTGAGCTGGTGCTTTTGATTACTGCGACACTGGGTGTGGTCATGTCTTCAGAGGGTCAAAATGGCAGTATGAATGTCTTCGCGTGGCTGATTTGGTGGAGAGTCTGTGTCGGTATCGGTGTTGGTGCGGACTACCCTCTGAGTGCCGTCATCACCTCAGAGTGAGTATACATCTGTCTTTTCCACTGTTTTTCAGTTAGCTAACTCGTATCGCGTGTCTTCAGATTTGCCCCAACAAAACATCGCGCCCGCATGATGGCTAGCGTTTTCTTTATGCAACCTTTGGGCCAGATTGCCGGTAATGTCGTCTCACTGATTGTTATTGCAGTCAGCAGAAACAACGACAGTACCGACATTGTTCGAAATGTCGATAGCATGTGGCGATGGGTTCTTGGGATTGGAGTTGTGCCTGGGGCTATTGCGACTCTCTTTCGATTTGCGATTCCGGAAAGTCCCCGCTATTTAGTTGAGATCGATGATGATCCGGTTACGGCTGAATTCGATGCGACAACACTCTTCAGTGAGCCAGTCAGCCCTGGATTCGACTCACAAGCTTTCGGAACTATGACTACTATCACTGGTGTTGGCAGTTCGATCCAACTTCCAACGATTTCCTCACTTGCCAGCGCTTCTAGTCAGGCCGACGACGAAGAGTTCACGAACTTACCTCCTGCGACTCTCAACTCACACTGGCGACTCGCAAAGTCCGACATCATTCGTTACTTCTGGATCGAAGGGAACTGGCGTAGTCTCTTCGGTACGGCTGTCGCCTGGCTTCTGATGGATTTTGGATTCTATGGGATCAGTCTTGCAAGTCCCCAGTTCCTGGCGAAAACTTGGGGCCAGCTCCATATCACTCAATCAGAACCGTACTGGATGACCGATTCCCGCCAGGGCGCCAATGTTTACGACATGTTCTTTCAGACATCTTTTCGTGCTCTGGTGATTTTAAACATCGGCAGTTTCGTCGGCGGTCTTCTTCTCATCATCTTCGCCCATCGTATCGAACGAGTTGCCTTACAAAAATATACCTTCCTGGGACTTTCAGTATTGTTTATTGCAATGGGCAGCCTGTTCGTCAGCCTCGTCAATAGCCCGCCCACTTTGGTTGCTCTTTACATCATTGGTCAGATCCTATTCAACTTCGGTAAGTCTTCTACTAACATGCAGGCTTGGAAGCATTCAACTGACCCAACATAGGCCCCAACGCAACTACCTACATGATTCCAGCTGAGATATTTCCCACTCGTTACAGAGCAACCTGTTACGGTCTCAGTGCCGGTGCCGGCAAGCTAGGCTCCATTCTAGTCCAGATCTTTTCAACCTACTATCGTTTCGGTGGGGGTCTTGGGGACACATCCATTCGCCACCACGGCATCGTTCTTTTTGTTTTCAGTGCATGCATGATCATCGGTGCAGCTGTCACGCACTTTTACATTCCTCCTCTCCAGCAGAAGAAAGGTCGAAACATCATGTGGGGTGGAAAGCCTTATACCCTCGAAACTATGGCGCTGGGCCGAATGGGTCGCAAGAGCCGCGAGGCAGGACTTCGGAAGAGATCAAAAAGGCAGCGTGCTATGTCTTTCTCTGGCTGAACGCTTTTCATTTCATTTAATTCTGGGTTATGTACATATTTGGCGTTCAGGGTGTATACGGCTGTGATAGCGGCTGGGGTGGGTGTTTGGACATAACAAGACTCGCATGAAATTAGTGGATAGATACCCTTGTCATTAAACCTTCAAATAAATTTCCATTCAATATGAAAACCTAAAGATACGCACTATATCTATATTACATCCTTGTCAAATGCCAGTCTTATCATGATAGTCAACGCATTACTCATGATCAGGAGGCGAATTCACCGACAATTCCCCGAGTTCCCCGGAATTCCCCGGAATTCCGCGACCAAGACGCTAACCACCGACAAGGCTATGAGAAACTTCAACAGCCTAAATCGCGACGACTACGCGTGTAGATCTGTTCATAATGAACTTAAACGAAGAGATGCAATCCAATCCACGAAAGCGCAGAAGACCCGCGCTATCATGCGAACAATGCCGTCGCCGCAAAGTGCGCTGCGACCGAGAAATGCCGTGTGGGCCCTGCAGCAATGCCCACCCCTCGCTGGAATGTTCATATGTCTACGAAGGCAAAGCTGTGGTAGAAGCTAGACTTGAATCTTTTGAGCCGAATGAGAACGGCTTCTCCTCATCTCTGCAGAATTCTCAGAACGCGTCCAATGGCCAGGCTGCTGGCGAGAGTGCTCGGATAGCGCAGCTGGAGCGCGGCATTTTGGCATTGCAGGGACGCGTGAAGGATTTGGAGGAATGTCTGCAGGCAAAGGGTGGAGATCAGCGAAACACTTCTGTGGATCACCGGCTCGACGGGAAGAGTGATCGTAGTGTTCATTCGGGGGATCGGCGCTCTGGAGTGTCAGAGCAGCCACAAACATTTATTTCACCTATCGCTCCTCGCCTCAAAAGCGACAATGGAAGAGTCAAACTGTTTGGGACAACACATTGGGCAATCGTGTTTCAGCAGGTATGTTTTCTTCGATAAGACGACGGCTTCATTAGCTGACCATTGCCAGTTTCGAATGTTGCGCCATGTGCGTAGCACGGCTGGTTATGCAAATGCAGAGCACAATGACATCAGCGGATCGCTTGGAGAAATTCGCAAATTGAGACACCACATTAAGAATTGTCAAAGTGCACGTTTGTTGGATCCAGCACCTAATCTTTTGAATGACTTGCCGTCACGGGAGGTCTGCAATGAGCTTGTTCAACACTATCTACGCACACTCGGACTCATATACCGAGTTCTACATGCTCCAACATTTTATCAGGAGTATGATGCATTCTGGGAGAACCCACAAGCAGCATCCAGGGGCTTTCTTCTGAAGCTTCTGCTGATTATCGCGATTGGATCCATTTTTCATTGCCAGTCAGGGCCATTGAATGAGTTAGGTTTACCCATCCAGCGCTGGGCATATGCAGCACAATGGTGGGTGTCTGGTCCCTTTTCAAAGGAGGTTGGATGTATGGAAGGCTTACAGGTGTATTGTCTTCTCCTCCTCTGCCGCCAGGCCTATTCAATGGATAAGGAAACCAATTGGATGTTAGTCGGTACGCTACTACGGTTAGGAGTCAGTCAGGGACTTCATCGTGATCCTGTTCATTTTCCAACGGTGTCGGCGTTTGATGCTGAAATGCGACGACGTGTATGGGCTACCATTCTTGAACTCAATATTCAGCTTTCCATCGACGTGGCTATGCCCCCGTTGATTAACGAGCGCGATTTTGATACCAGACCCCCGGCGAATGTCGATGATGACGACATTGATCCCACAATGCCGGTCCTGCCGCCAGTTCAACTCGAAGACCTTTATACGGACTCTTCACTTCAGATTGTGCTTTTAAAATCTTTTTCAATCCGCCTACAAATTGCAAAGATGATCAATGAGTGCGGTGAACTGCTTTATGAGAAAGCACTGCAGTTGGGTAGCAAATTAACTGCAGCTTGTAAAGAGATGGAAGCTCTCGTTCAAACCCATATATCACGAGCAAGGTCTAGAGTCCGTCCTACGTCTTTCCACCACAAACTGATGGATACCTTGCTGCGCCGTTTTTTGTTAAACCTATATCGACCATTCACAATCCAAGCCTCAAAGGACCCTCGCTTCTACCTCTCCAGAAAATTGAGTCTCGACTCAGCTCTTGTCATGGCCTCGTATGGCGACCCACCGACAACCTCCCCCGATGCAGATCTCCAGCCTTATCAAGATTTCCAACGTTTAGCATTCTCGGGATGTGGACTTTTCAAATCACACCTCTCCCTAGACGTTATAATAGTCATTTCACTCGAACTCATCACACAGCTGGAAGAAGAATATACCGTCCAGCCACCAGGGTCGACTCCCATAGGTCCAAGTGCCGTGGATAAAATCGCACAGGCTGCTCGCGTACCGTTATTTCAGGCGCTAGAAGCTATCAAAAGTCAACTGTACGATAGTATTGCTGCGGGTATCCCGAGTATGAAACGATACTGTCTTTTATCTGGTGTCCTGGCTCAATTACAGTCTGCTCCCATTGGAGAGCCATATGGATGGACTCCTATTCGTGAAGCTTTTATGGATAGCATGAATACTTGTCGAACACTACTTGATCAATATATTACGCAGAAGCGGACCACTGATGGCGATAGAATACAGCAAGGAGCTTTGGATTCATCGGCTATTTGGACGCCTGAGAGTGGCTTTGGCTCGAGCTTGGATTCGGACTTCGTGGTATGAGATTATTCCCCTCCCATTGTCTTTCATACACTCACTTGTTCTTAGTTTCCCGGGCTGGGTCTTGAAGACTTGGATTTCTGGGATCTCCCTTCCTTTGTCGATGCAAGCGCATTTGATCCTCCTTTATCAGGCTAAACGGAGCCTTGTTTTGAATTCCATGTTTCTTTCAATTGGAATCTACTTTCCGAATCCGAATCCCACCGGCCCACCCTACCCATCCCGTCTCAGCCGGACCACGGATCAAGCAAAAAATAAATCCGACAACGACAAATATTACACTGACGGTTCCACTCATGACCCAACCCCGCTCTCCGTATACTCTATTTCCAACAGCTGTTCCCATCAGCTGCCCACAAAACACCCCGATCATGTAGGCAGTATTCACTCGACTGCGCGCCTTCGGCGCAACACTATAAATCGCAGTGCGATTGGCAATTTGCGCCATTTGCAGCCCGAAATCCTGCAATGCAGGCTGAATAATAGGGCCCGCGACCGAGAATTTGCCCGTGTACGCACCAATACAGATACCAGCGAGCATGATTGTGAGACTCAGAAGAACTGACACATGTGTAACGAATTTGTCGATGATATACCGCGAGTAAAACGGACCAATCAACATTGGGGTTAGACCAGCCAGTGAAAATAAACCGATTGTTACCGTTGAATAGTAGTACGGCGATCCGGACAATAGGAAGCTGAGTGTTGTCCAGAAGCTGGTAAACGTCGCAGACAAAAAGAAGCCCATGAAGGTAGCGTATACCAGCACAGGTGATGAGATGAATAGTTTCACAATGGAAACCAGAATTTGGATATATGATATATCATCGTTTGTCCTTGGGTAATCCGGCATGAATGCCCAGAGCAAGATGAAGATTAAAAATTGCAGTGCTAGAGATAGCCAGTATATGTTGCGCCAGGAGGAATATGAAGCGATGATTCCGGCCAGGAGACGCGCAAGTAAGAGGCCTAGTACCAGTCCTGAAGTGACGATTGATAATGCTGTTGCGCGTCGCGCTGGTGGAGCAAGATCTCCTACTAATGGAAGCATAATTTGCTAAAGAAATTATTAGTAATTTTGTTTCAATATATTGAAATGTTTCTCTTCACTTTACTTACGGGAGTGACCGTGGTTACTGAAGATAAAAAGCTTATGGCTAGGAAAACATTGAATGACTCAGTAACACACAACCCAATCCATAGTGTGGCCGTCAATAATGTTAATAAAAGGACAAAAGGCCTTCTCCTTACCAAGTCTCCCATCGGACAAAGAAGGATAAGTCCAACAGCATAGCCCGCCTGGCTACATGTAGGAATCAAGGATGCTCGCTCATGGGAGACATCAAAATGTTGGGCAAGGGTGTCAAGTATAGGCTGCGCATAATATAAGTTGGCAACCTAAAGAGCTTTGTCAGTTTTTCGCCAATAGCACAGCGTCGGGCTTCGCAGTATGAAATCAGCCATTTCCTAGACATACCGTGAAAGTGCCGGCAAATGCAAATAAAAAATTCAATGGTAGCCCAAATGAAGGTGGATTCTCTTTATTCCATCGACACCACGAAGGGGCCCAAAGAAGAGCATCGACTATCAACTTCCCACTGGTTTGTGCAGTCGACGGCTTTTTGGAAATCACATCATCCGTTTCGGAGTTCTCGCCGATCTCCGCAGGGCTCTCGTCGTTATTGGGAATTTGCCTGGGACCCGCCTCTTCATCAGGCACATTTGTACTCTCCAACTTTATTGTCCCCGGGTCACGTCTCTCGTCGCCCATTGTTATTCAAAAAAAATCATGATGATTAAAGAAATTTTTAAGAAAAAAAAACAAGCGGGGAAGATGACCGGTGCAGATCTCTTCTCCGGTAAGTTACGCGGGATAAGGGCCTCGGGCCGCATGCGGATACTATCTTGTATCTAGAGTCAGGCGCGCCCAATTGCCGATATTCTAGCGGTATTTCAAGATATGGAATTCACTCATCACATTAGCTAGATTGAAGCTCTGCAGCAGTGATTATTTATTCCGTTGCTTGCTCAATTAAGCTTTGAGCGTCATTGGAAAGAAATACAAAAGTCGAGAGATCATTCCTTATCTCGGCTAATGGGCAAGTTAAAATTCCACATCGGAAATTATTACCCACTAGGTGCATTTGAAGACTTTCCACTACTATTCAGCCCTCTCGACTAACAGTAGTAACATCCTCAATTGTATCAACCGCCTCTTCCTCTTCTTTCTTTTCGGACATCGCTGCCGACTCTAAGCTTTCAAAAGGGTGAACCACCGTAGAGGAAAACTTCCGAGCAGAGACTCTTTGCTCAAAAAGAATATCCAACTCTGCAAAAGTGCGCCCTTTGGGCTCAGGGAGTCTGAAGTATGTCCACGTCAAACAAACAAAGCAGCTTACGCACCAAAAGAAACCAGCCTTGGCGCCCCAATCCCACGCGGACGGGTTCAGCATGCGCGGCGTGAGGATATTTGTCACAATACCGACAACATTATACACATTGCGCGCGATAACAATGGTCTTCGTTCGTAGACGCGAAGAACTAAGTTCCGAAACAAGAGAATAACAGACTGGGCCAACGGTAGCATCATAGCAAAACGCATATACCAGAATGACACCTCCGATAGCCCAGTGTACGGCAGGTCCACTGTTAGGAACACACCCCAGCGCTCCAACAATAGCCAGAAGCACAACTTGAATAGCTTGGCCACTCAAATATAGTGTCCGACGGCCAAACCAGTTGATCAGGAACCAAGAAAAGATTGTTCCGAGAGCACCCAGTGCGTACTGGACCAGAGACATGGTAAATGCATTGCTGGAGTCCAACCCGGCTTGTTCGAAAAAATATGTGGAGTATCCCATGAAGGTACTTCCACATAGAGTCTGGATAGACCATACCATACATATTATTTCAGTGCGACGTAGATTTGACCCCATGAAGCAGTCACGGTATGAAATACCCTCGGTAAGTTGCTTTTCGAGCTCATTCGTTCGTTCAATCATCGATATTGTTTCTTCTATATCAAATGGCTGATCATTTTGTGAGGTGAGGCGATAGAGTGCATGCTTTGCGTCACCCACTCGTCCTTTTCGAATTAACCACCATGGCGACTCAGGGGCCAGAAGTACACCTAGCATGATCGGGAGAGGCCAAATCCACTGGCAAGCAAATGGGATTTTGTATGCCCACTTATTGTCCAGCGGGCTGACCCCTTTCATAACACCCTATACGTAATTGTTTCGTCAGTTATGTTTTTGAGGGCTTATTTGAAAAGACAATATAGGATTCACAATACTTACGGAGGAAATAAATTGGCCAATCGTCCAGCACAGATTGACATAGATTGTGAGGTACGGGCGCAGAACGACAGGGCAGACTTCAGATGCATAGGCAGTGGTGAGCGTCTGGAATACACCCCAAGGTATACCGAGCAAGATCTCCCCTAAAAGCAGCACAGGCAAGCTCGTAGCGAAAAACACAATGAAAACAAAGCAGACAACAAGAGCAAGAGCTCCAGTAATGGTTTTTCGATAACCATATCGGTCGCAGATAATTCCATTCAAGAACAAACCAAGAATCTCACCAATGAGCGCCCCATTGGAAAGACCAGATTGCCAAGCCGCAGTCAACTGATATGATCCATCTGACATTTTCTGACCGAATTGACGTTGAAAAGGGTTTAGGGCATAAAGGTTTCCAATTAAGATCGCGTCGAACCCCTCCATGATAATGGAAGTCGAGAAGAGAATTGACCAGCCAACAGCATGGGGATATATTTTCAGCCCCTGTAACAGAGTCATGCTATGCTCTGTGTTGACTGCTCTATTTGCTTCATGACTTGCTAGAGCATCTTGAACTTCCTTGGTTGTCGATCTTTCAACATGGACATCCTCGATAATTCGAAGTTCCGCCATATTGGTGATGGATTTGATGAGCGTGAGAATGTCGGAATTTCCCACTTACTGTAACTGTTTTCGAGGTCTATATCAAAATCAGCAGATTTCACCTCATTTATATAGATGATCATGCTATGATATTCCAACATCTCCAGGTTTGGAAAATCCTCCAGTTTCTCCAGCTTTGTTCCGGGGGCGACCCGTTGGTGACCAGTTAGAAAGCTATGCCACTTTTTACAGTTGGGTTCCATTCAGCGCCCCATTTCAACCATAAGACCAATTAGGATTGGGTGAGAGATATTCTCGGCTTTCTTTATCAAAATGGCGCCAGCTAGGGATAGCATAAGCTGTGCCTAGCATAGAATAGACGCACAAATAAGCCTTCAATTCACAAATCCGAGAAACTAATTGCAAAACTTCGGCCAAATACCCCAGTCTATTTCCCCAGATGTGAACCTAGTACGCAAAATCCGAGGAACCAAGTGTGTCCGTTAGCTTTATTGAAGCTTGAAACTCACCTCTCCGCGCGTTCGGGCCCCGGGAATTTGACCAGTTTCTCCGAAATCTCAGCGAAATGGTCTGATCGACCCAATTATCCCGAATGGACAGGTCTGGAGAAATTTCGGTGATTTACATTGCATCTTCTACGGGTAGTCCTAAGCTAGACTGCAAATAGACCAGTATGGACGCACTTCATCGTCCTTTCGGACCGACATCCCCCCCCGCATTATCTCGGACCGGTATAGAGCCAATTGTATATGCCGTTCAGTGGGATTTTGTGGGTTTGTGGGTAGGATAAACAGGCAATTCTCCAGTTATGTCTAGATATCACGTATTAACAACATTTGTGAGGATCAGACTGCGGTGGGTTGTAGGGTGCTACCATGGGGATGAAGGGTATAATAAGGACTACCAAACCAACAGAGAGTCTATCAACTATTCATCTGTTTTGCTCTTCGCCGTTTTGCTTAAGTCAGTCTACTGGGTATTTACCGCACTCTAAAGATGACGGTCTCCCATGAACCATGGTGGAAAAATGCAACTGTCTACCAGATCTATCCTGCGAGTTATAAAGACTCCAATGGCGACGGAGTCGGCGATATTCCGGGAATAATTTCACAGTTGGACTATATCAAGTCTTTGGGGGTAGACGCTATCTGGCTCTCTCCATTCTACGACAGCCCCCAGCACGACATGGGATACGATGTTGCCAACTATGAATCTGTCTATGCTCCCTACGGCACAGTAGCCGATATTGAAGACTTCATTTCTGAGTCCCATAAAAGAGGCCTACGCGTTCTTTTTGATCTTGTTATCAATCATACATCGTATCAGCACGCTTGGTTTAAAGAGTCTCGTACCTCAAAGCATAGTCCAAAGCGTGATTGGTATATCTGGCGACCAGCAAAAAACGACAAGGATGGGAATCGTCAACCACCAAACAACTGGCGTAGCTGCTTCGGTGGCAGTGCATGGGAGTGGGATGAGGCTACAGAAGAGTACTTCCTTCATCTGTTCTGTCCCGAGCAACCAGACCTCAATTGGGAGAATTCGGAGACCCGCGCTGCTATCTACGAATCAGCTATGGAATTCTGGCTCCGTAAAGGTGTGGATGGCTTTAGAATTGATACTGTCAATATGTACAGCAAGGCGCCAGGGCTCCCTGATGCACCTATCACAAACAGTCAAACTCCCTGGCAAGAGGCTTCAAGTCTATTCTGCAACGGACCCCGAATGCACGAGTTTCTGAGGGAAATGAACGAGATCTTGGAAAAGTACGATGCCATGACTGTTGGTGAGCTTCCTAACACTAAAAGTGTCCAGGATGTACTGCGTTATGTCTCTGCCAAATCGAAGGAGCTTAGTATGGTGTTTCAGTTCGACATTGTGGATGTGGGTGGTGGATCTGATCTTCGCTACGATACTGTGCCCTGTAACTGGAAGCTCAATGATCTTCGACTAGCAGTGGAGCAAACTCAGCTTGTTACGAACGGAACTGACGGATGGGGGACTGCATTTATGGAGAACCATGACCAAGCGCGAGTTATCTCTCGCTTTGGCTGCGACGAGACGCCAGAGTTTTGGGACCGGAGTGGTAAGATGCTTGCTATGTTTGTGGCAGGCCTATCTGGTACTCTCTATCTGTATCAGGGACAAGAAATTGGCATGGTGAATGCCCCTAAGTCGTGGCATATCTCGGATTACAAGGACGTTGAGAGCATAAACTATTACAAGCACGTCGAAATCATGACTGGCGGTGATATCGAAGCTTTGGAAAAGGCTAAAGCTGCTCTTCAACATATGGCTCGAGACCATGGTCGACTTCCTATGCAGTGGGATAACACGCCGAATGCAGGATTCTCCAGAGCCGGGGTTGAGACTTGGATGCGCGTTCATGATGATTATGAGAGCATCAATGTCAAGAAACAGGAAGGTGATACCCGCTCAATTCTGTCCTTTTGGAAGACTGTTTTGAGTCATCGCAGGCAGAATCCACGGGTATTCGCCCATGGCTTTTTCTCTCTTCTCGAATCTGAGCACGAGTCAGTGTTAGCGTACGAAAAAACTTCAATAGATCAGAGACTTGTTGGCGTTTTCAACTTCACCCAGGAAAACCAAGCTATCGACTTGGTATCTCGCCTAGGGTTAAAAGGATCAACTTGTCTGGCGAGTAATTATACCGATGAACATTCAGATCTGCTTCATCCGTTTGAGGGTCGGTTGTATCTCATGAACCAGCGTTAATAAAAGGATTGGGTTTCTATCCACCACCAGCATTTGGCAGTTCTCGGGCTGCCGAACACAAATAGCACACTCTGTCATTAGACGTTAACTTACAACTTCCAGAATCTAGATTTCGCAGTTCCAGATTCAGTCTACTTAAGGAAATTGAAACTTCGGATCGTTTTCCAAATAAAAGAAATTCTAAGTGACAACCGAGGCCTAAAGCTCCACCCAAAATGCTCGCTCCGACACCCGCGCTATGTACATAAAGTAAGGCAATAGAAATGATGCAAGGGGTATAAAATAAAAATTAAAGAAATACAATTTTTCAAAGCGTCGATTCCTCTTTTGGTCGCTTGAGAGGATGTCCTGCGGAGTTGAAAACGTACTCATCCAGATCTATGTAGCCCGGGTCACTAAATAGAAGGTAGAAGTACTTCAGAGTTTGAGACATCCAAGAACTGTCCATCCTGTCAATATGAACCGGTTGTTCGTCAAGAACCGTCACATCGGCAATAACAGCATTTCCATTGATGATTTCGGTGGCATTTTGAATCGATTCGAATATGTCCCAAGCGGTATCGAGTAAATCCTCTCGGCCGCTCACTCTATATAGAGTGAAAATGCTTTCGATAACTTCCGATCGCAGATTATATCCTTTGTCAGGGATATCAACGAACCCCTTGGGCAGGCGATGTTGACTAATGTATCTGTCGGTATCCATATCAGGATCCGGCTCTGGGCCAGTATTCACTTTCTTCCAAACTTGTTGCTTCCAGATGGGCTCATTCCATGGACACTCGGTTTGTGAAGAGCACGGTACCATTTCAACTACCTCGGGCATGATCTCAAGGGGCATTTTTTGCGAAACCCAGGTACAGCCATCGACCAGCTTATTTGCGATCTTTCTATGAGTCTGTATGTTGAAGAGCGCACCGCCCAGTGCAAACATGCCTCCTGAGAAACACGCACGGTGATGGACCTTGCTTTCCAGTTGTGTACGTGATTTTCCATTCTGAGTCATTTGCACATGGATAGATCCTGGAAGAAGAATATCTCTGCCCTGCGAGTTCATCGGACGAAAGAGATTATGCCCAGCAATGGTCCGCGTGGACTTTTCGTACATCTTGCGATATACCGACATATGACCTCCAAGTAGCATATACGCTTTTGGCAATATTTGGTACAATGAATCCTCGAATCCCATTGTAAAGAAGTCCCCATCAAAATTCTCACTTCGAGCATTCACAATCAAGGGCCACATTCCTGGCAGCCTAGTCACATCTTGCAGTCGGTTGAATTTTTCCATGACCATTTGCGCCGCGTCAAAGTATTTCGGATCACCGGTTAATTGCGATAATCTAGTGAATTCCAGTATAAATGCACCGAGCTCCGAAGCAGACGCCATTTCTTCGGCGATCTGCTCTTCTTGTCGTATGGCTCTGTGCGGATCCCAGTGGATGATCGGCATTCGATTAGGCGTGTCAAATGCTGCATAAAGCATGTCGCCAACCTCGATTGCTTTTTTCAGTAATCTGCGATCGCTACTTAGGTCAAATGCCCCCAGGAGACCTCCGAGAATTCGAATGTTGATTTCGTGGGTGTTGATTTCTGGGGCCTGTATATTTTCGAAGCTTATTTTGACAACGGTCGCAACAGCTTCCTTAAACTCCGCTCCCATTCCCATGATCCATAATGTGTCCAGGTTATCCACTATCGTCAAGCCCCAGCCTCCAATATCATTGCGAGGCAGACCGCTCATGGGCACAAGCTCGTCCGCCTCCCACGCTAACGACTTGTATGAATCCCAACATCTTGTAAATGCGTCCTTGACAGCAGCCTGTCTACTTTTCTGGAACCAAGTTGTAACTGGTGAGAACTCGGATCCTTGGATCCTTGGGATGCCTTGTGTCGACTCGATCGGTGGAAAAAGATTGGATGTAGCGGGGAATCGTAAGGGCAAGGAGCGCCAAATGAATTCGAGGCTTTGATCATTCCCAGGCTGCAATTGATCACTTGGTGGGGTCAAAAGGTCGGGATTGGGTGGTTTGGGATTGAGTGAATCTGAGGTGTCGGTATCGTCATTGGCAATTGGGGTTGGCGTTTCCGACTCGGTATTTTGACCATTTGACGAAGGTCGGCTGTGTTGATAAATCAGAAGCACTGCGATCAGTGCCAGGAAATAGCCTAGCCATTGACGTCTAGTCCGACTCATGTCAAATACGGACTGGTAGTAAATTTCAGAAGCCCGAGTTTCGCTTGAGCATTTCTAGGTATGATAGCCAATGCTTGCTATGGCACATGGGAGAGTTGAATTCAAGGAGGTGGGATAGGAGAGATGCCTCCGGGGACCTGAATTTTGAGCACAAGTCTAGACAAACTAGTTTATGGGACTTCAGCTTCTAGATCAACGTTGCCAAGCCAATTCATGGCGAGGGCCAATGAAGCGCTCGGTATGGGCAGGTGGCTCCGCGGACGCGTCGTTCCGTCCGCGACAATCCAATACGACAGCCCTGGAGGCGGGCTGACGACGACTTCTTAGTGGATTTGGGGCGGTCCCTCCCCATTTATATTTAGCCGTGAAAACTATATTCTTGGCGTAGGAGGTCTTGCCTATAGAGCAGAGGCGTTCAAGTTGGTTTGAAAGGAGGTTTAGGTTGGTCGAATAGTCGTTATGGATAAGAGTGAGGTGTTGCAAAAGAGAGACTGATAAAAAGTGAATTTCAACTCAAATAAATAAAATGAGAAAAAGGATAGTAAAATTGACTGCTTAAAAATAAAGAAATAGCCTTGGTAAGGAAAATTCCAAACAAAAAAAGAAATGCATCATCCGTGAATCGAACACGGGCCTCGTCGATGGCAACGACGAATTCTACCACTAGACCAATGATGCTAGTTGATGTAAGAGACTGCGAGTTTTACATATATTAAGACATTTTTAATTTCTTATCCTCTGCTTGCATAGCCAACTCTAGTAACGAGATTAAGATGCCACTGGCATTAATTTTCCATGTGATATTTGGTTACCGTATTCTTCCCACATTAATAATTTATCTTGTCACATTATCTCGGGCTCATGGGATACATTTTACGGCTGCTAGGTGGTAAATATGAAAACTGCGCAGGTGAAGATATATCTAGCTAGCAACTCTCAAGGTCTTCATAGAGACTTGCTACATCATCATCATGATCCATCCATGGTGCGAAAATATTTTACTCTAACCTTGGAATTACTAGCCCTCGACGATTATTCATATAACTCCGCGACTACGATTGTGAGCAACTCGTGGACATTTTCAAGTTTGACCTAGATGCGCCCGCGGATGCTTCCATTTCAGTGCCCGCGCCGCAACCAACTTCAAGGTTAAAAAGCGGCTCCTTCAACAATGAAGGTTGAAAAAATTAAAATTCTTTTGGAACAGGGGCTAAGCTGTTTTCGTGGCGTTTGTGAGAGGCAGCTCTGGAGACTACATCAAAGTATTTATGATACAAGCAGCGACTGGCCTAGTCGCTCGCTCAAGCTAGGTCCACTGCAGCTTCGGCGTGAGCATAGCTGGTATCAATGATCGGAACAGTGCAGTCCGCCTACTTGACTAGCATTCCGAACTCGGTACAGCCCAGGACTACTATCTCAGCACCACGCGCAACCAAAGCTTCCATGGCAGCCTTGAATTTTGTCCTCGTCTCAGGGAGAAATATGTTCTTCGCAAGCTCTTGGTACAGCGCATTGTGAACATTTCTCGCATGCACACCATCAGCCACTAAAACCTTTAGATTGTTTTTCTTCTTCAAGCGATCGGCAAAGTAAGCTCCGGTTATCGTGTATCGACTTCCGAGTAGACCAACGGTCTTGTAACCACGCTGTACGACTTTATTCGCCGTTGCATCGACAATGTGCAACATGGGTAGCTCGGAGTGCTTAATGATGTACTCATCGGCTGTATAAAGAGTATTACAGGCAAGAAGGAACAGATCGGCTCCAGCAGCCTTCAAATTTGCAGCCTCGCCTGCAAGAAGTCGACCTACATCATCCCAGTTGCCTTCCGATTGAGCTTCTTCAATGAGAGCGAAGTTCGTTTGGGCAAGAATGAGGTTCGGGGTATGTAGGCCATTGCTCTGGGTACGATCCTTGAAGTACTCGTTGATGGCCTTGTAGAAAAAAAGTGAGCTAGGCCAAGCGATACCACCAACGATACCGATAGTCTTCATCGTGTCTTGTATTGTCTTTGTGACAAATAGTATGTAAGAGTGATCGCGAAGAGACCTTGAGAGAGGAGAAGTAGATTTTGATTGGATTGGATTGAAAAAAGAAAATAGCAAAATTTTTATGCTAGAATTGGCTCTCTTATATTTGTAATTCAATTTGTCTAAGTGAGGGTTGAAGCTCGGTCAACGACATTCCAACATCCGAGCTCTTATCTTCTACCATACATGTTAAACTCACAGAACAAGACGAATTGAACTAGGTCTTACGAGTATTTTCAAGTTTAGTCTCGATGAGAATTTCAAGATACCTTTCCTATATGTGATGCTCAAGCCTTCAGTCTCATTCATGGTTGGACCTCGTTAACAATCTCTCCGCCATACCATTTTTCAATGGCAGCTTTCATTCCAATCCGGTAGTTCAACAAAGTACGCTCTGCGTACCATGCCAAATGTGGCGTCAGGATCAAATTTAGGCCTTCTGTCTCGGGGCCGAGCAATGGTGAATCCGCCTTGCCAGCCGGCTCGGTATTGAAGACATCCGTGGCAGCTCCGGAAATCCGACCCTCCTTCAGAGCAGCTAATAAAGCTGCTTCATCGACAATACCACCTCGGGCCACGTTGACAAGCAAAGCTTCGGGACGCATGATACCAAATTCAGTTGAAGAGATGAGGTTCTCTGTCTCAGGGTTTCTAGGCAGACACATGACAAGGACAGTGCATTTTCGCAAGACTTCATCGAAAGCTATTCGGTTCTCTCGAGGCGGGTGGCCCTTTCGCTCCGCAACTAAAACAGTCATGCCGAGCGCCCCGGCCATTTGAGCAATCCGTTTCCCTAAACCTCCATACCCAAATATGCCCATAGTCTCCTCGTGACATAATAATGGAGGCTTTCCATCCGACATATGGAGCCGAGTCCGCAAAGAGCCATTGGCCTTCCACTCGGTTTCGGAAACTGGAGCGGGAAGTACCCTGGTAGTTGCCTGGTGCAGAGAAACCAATTTTCGGCGCGCAGAAAAGTACAGACCGATCGCATGTTCGCTGACACTCTCAAGGTTAGACGCGGGGCAATTGCACACTGGAATCCCGCGTTCCCTAGCCGCGACCTTGTCGATGTGATTTGTGCCGACAGCCATCGCGACAATAAGCTTAAGCTTAGGTGTGACTTCTGGGCTTAAATCTCGCGCAGAGAGATGAATAGTAGTGGTGATGATAACCGTGGCATCTTTTATCCGCTCTTGCAGCTGGGATTCCTGCGTCCATTCATATATTGCGCGCGTGTGGGGAATATCAAAGGTCGGAATTGGGCAATGTATAGCCTCGATCGCAACAATATGAGGGACTGTATCTTCCGAAGCCATGATACCTCGTGAATTATGGTTGATTTTGAATGGTTCAAGATATTAGTGAGCAGTTGGGATTGTTGAAGATTGTTGGATGGGATTGAGACTCTTATCATATGTCAAAGTCTCAATTCTTTAGTCGTAAGTCATCGGCAGGATGGCTGCTTGCAGGAGTGTCAAGTGGCTCTTTATCTAGATTTGCACTGGTACCGACTCAAATTATTTGATCAACTTATAATTATTATGTTACGAGAAATGAATCCTGGAAGAACGGATATGCAGATTGTGATGTGACGTGCTTTCTTCTAAGTGGGCGACCGGAAAAATGTGGGGATGTCATTTACAGGGCGCGGTTGAATATGATAAGCCTTCCACGTAGCTGAAAATTGTCGGAATATTATTACCCATCAAATTTTTTGAATATATAGAGTCTAGGAGAGTTCTCACTGTTTTTTGAGCTTCAATTCTTTTTTAGCAATATCTGAATAGTGGTTTCCATGAATTTTGACGAAAGCATATGGCGGGGGCATTGGAATGAGAGATGTTTAGTTACCTACTTTTGCTCGATCGCCGTTCTGATCTATCCAATCAGAAGGCGAAGCTTCTTAGCTGGCCTACAGATGTCCAGATGTACAAGCTATGATAATTCTCAGGTCAGGTAGCCCACATTCTCTCATTCCCTGCCCCTTAGCATTGATAGTGTTCTCGCGAAGCGCCTTTTTTGCTTCCCTGATGGAGATGGTAAGACTTTCATTTCTTTATACTGATATTTCCCCATTCTACGCCCCCCTCCGTCTCATTCTTTATTCTGTCTTTGGGTCATGAAAATTATTTATATAAATCCACTTCCAAGCTTGGGGTATATTTCAATTGGAAGGCAATTTCAGATGACTCCGCTATGGTAATTTCTTGGGGTGGGGATTGTTGAACTTTCTGTCTTCTTCTCTCGAATCTATTCCAACTAATTAATAATGAAGTCCAAAGAAGCTGTATAAACTGACATCTTCTATAGATCCACATTGCGGAAACTGGGCCTCGGGGTTCTAATTTCTGGGGTTCCTTCCGGCTATTGTCCCCACTTTTCGGTTACACAAAGCTACTAAACCTCCGCGAGTGTTTTTCATTCCGGAACTCTCATTTCCGAAAATATTATCGAAGGTCAAAATTTTCTACATACCATAAGGTCTTCTTTCACATGACTGAGTTCTATCATAATATCTGGCTTCTTGCATTGATATCCCATAAATGACGCTTGTTGCAGTGTGATTTCCACAACTCTTCCAGAAATGAACCCCAGATGTGAGAAGAATGAGCGGAGAGAGATCCACCCTCCAACAGACAATGGGGTTCAACAATATTCTGTTACCAATGATTGGAATGGGCCAGATGATCCGGAGAACCCTCGAAACTTTTCCTTTGCGACACGGGCGTGGGGCCAACTATCCGTCACCTGTCTGGCCCTTGCGAGCGCATTCGCTGGTGCCATCTATGCCCCAGCGACGCAGGACATAATACGAGCCTTCCATTGCAGTTATGAGGTTTCAATTCTGCCTCTTGCCTTATATAACCTTGGCATGGCCTTTGGCCCTCTTGCTGGGGCACCCCTGTCTGAAGCATACGGAAGAAAAGCCGTGTTTCTCATCACAACTCCCGTCTCTATTCTCTTCATGGTGGGCGCAGGTGCGGCCAATGACTTGGGAGGTATAATAATTTGCCGATTCTTTGCCGGAGTTCTTGCATCACCAAATATAAGTAACGCCTCTGCTACTATCCTCGACTACATGCCCGAGCTATACCGTGGAGTGTGCCTTGGGGTTTACTATTCCTTTCCATCTCTCGGTGCGACATTGGGACCACTCGCTGGGGGCTTCATTGTTCAAAAAGAATCATGGCGCTGGACACAGTGGGTGGGCATTTTTGTCTCCGTTGCGACATATGTGCCTGTTCTCTTCACGAAGGAGACTTATAAAGGTGTCATAATCAAGCGCAGAGCAAGAAAACTGGGTCTTAATGATACATCCTCACAGAAGAGCTCGTTAAAAAAGACTTTAAGACACTTCTTTCTCACTTTAGTCCAGCGCCCTCTCCACATGCTTTTTACAGAACCTATCGTCACCCTGGTCAGTTTGTACAATGGTCTCATTTTCGGTGTGCTATATGCGTATATTGTCTCCATTCCTTGGACCTTCGAAAAGTACTATGGATTTACTCTGAACGGTCAATCACTATCATACCTTGGTGTGAGCCTGGGTACTCTCGCTGCCTGTATCCCATTCTCTCTTATTGATATATTCTACTATCAAAAAAGGTTCAATGCTTGGAAACCAACTCAAGACCAAAATGAACGATTCCCACCAGAGAACCGTCTGGTTTCAGCAATGATAGCAAGTCCTTTCCTTCCAGCTTTTCTCCTTGTTGCTGGATGGACGGCTGAGCACCGAATTCACTGGATAGTGCCAATAATATTTCAGGGAATGACAATGATGGCGTGTCTCCTTGTCTATGCCGGGGCGAATTTGTTTATGCTGGATTCTTATGGTCCACTCTATGGGGCGTCTGCATCTGGTGCAATGATGTTTAGCAGGTACCTCATGAGCTTTTTCTTCCCACTATTTACGCTACGTATGTTTCAAAAACTTGGCGTCGGCTGGGCAACCTCGCTTTTAGCCCTCTTGATGCTACTTATGGCACCGATTCCCTGGGGATTTTGGGTATTCGGCTCGCGTCTGCGAAGGAAAAGCAAATATGAAACTAGCAGTTAAAATGTCCCGGGATATGTCCCAGCACAATCATCAGTCATCAGTCACGTCTATACAGTATACATAGAAGCCCATAAAATCAAGATTATAATCATAATTAGCTATCTCGTATCTTTATGTGATGCCGGAGTAGGTCGGGTTCTTATCAGTTCAGCTTTCGGACTTTGGATATCCGGATGTCCGAGCAGTGGGGCACGTATGAGTCTGTAGTTGGACTCCTCTGATAACCATGTACATACAGCTCCGAGTCGTTCTTTTATATTTCTACTATTCTGCATATTTCCAGATCACTATTACTTGAAAAGTCATCACTTCAAAAGGACCAGAGCCTTTCAGTCAAGATCCGCCCACTGAAAACATCATAGTTTCATTCCAACGGGCTTCTTTTATCACCATGGCAGTTCCTCAGGATGAGATCAGAGCTAAGTTCGCTTCAGCCCTTTCTGAAATGTACCAACGTGAAGTACCGCAATACGGAACCCTTCTGGAGCTTGTCGCGGAAATCAACCAACGCCACAATGGAGATTATCTCAACGGCAGCATCCCGCCACGAATTGAAGTTGAACGTCACGGTGCAATTCGACTTGGGAAGCCCGAAGAGCTAGCGACTATTCGGCGACTATTCCAAATTCTAGGAATGTATCCTGTTGGATATTACGATCTCTCTGTGGCTGGGCTCCCAGTACACGCGACATGTTTCCGGCCCTTGACAAAGGAAAGCCTATCCAAGAACCCGTTTCGCGTGTTTACGTCCTTGCTGCGCCCTGAAATGATCGAGGATAAAAAGCTAAGAGCTCAAGCCGAAGGGATTCTAAAGAAGAGACAAATATTCTCTCTGCGATGTATCCAGCTGATTGCAGAATGGGAGCAATGTTCATCTTTCTCGCAACCTCAGGTCGATGAGTTCATCAAGGAATCCTTGGAGACGTTCCGCTGGCACAGAACAACAACAGTGAGCAAGGAGACATATCAGGCTTTGCAGAATGCACATCCTTTAATAGCAGATGTGGTATGCTTCCGCGGACCACATATCAACCATCTTACACCGCGTGTGGTTGATATTGAGGTGGCACAAATTGAGATGTTGAAGCGAGGTCTTCATGCAAAAGAGAGCATTGAAGGTCCTCTTTTTATGAAATGTCCAATTCTCCTGCGACAGACCAGCTTTTTAGCTTTAGAAGAGAAAGTCGCCTTCTCTGATGGTGCTGAGGCAGATGGGAAACACAAAGCACGCTTTGGAGAAATCGAACAGCGAGGGATGGCTTTAACGCCAAAGGGCAGACTGCTATACGACAAAACTATTCAATCTAAGGCCTCTCCTGATCCGGCAGGATCCGCAAACTTCCCCGATGATTATGAAACCATTCGCAAAGAAAAATTGGGATACTTCACTTACTTTGTCATCAAGGCCCCATCGGGTCCGCTTCCAAGACGTGATATCGATTCTCTTGTTGAGGATGGTATTGTTTCGTGTGAGCCTATCACGTACGAAGATTTTTTACCTGTCAGTGCCGCTGGTATCTTCCAGTCTAACCTCGGCACGGGGAGTATTAATAGCGTGAAGGCTCACTCAGATGAAGCTCTCTTTGAGGATGCCCTCGGTGCCCCTATCCTGGATGGATTTGAGCTATACCGAAATATGGAGGAATCGTCTCTCATTCAGGTGTACGATACGCTCGGTCTATCCCAGCTCGTTGGAAAAGATCCCATTGCATCCAATATATGAGAGTAGGATAACTTGTCTTTTCTTCACCTGGAATTTTATATAATGTACTAAAAGCTGGCATTATACATAGAGCTTTAGAGGCTAAATCTCAAGATGGTGATAAAACAATCCCAAGATATATTAGCACTCCAATCAATAGTTTAGAATTATCCAAAGCGTTTTTTCCTTCGATATATTAATTGGTACCATGTCAGTTAATATACTCTGAATCATCGTTATTGTATTGCCTTCCGTGGTACTTGGTGCGGTTAAGCAAAAAAGCCGAATACGAGATCACCAGGCATTGATCCGTCATCAGTGAGAGAGTTAAGCCAGGAGTTGTCCCAATTCCCTGGGTCTAAGTAACCCTGAGCATCAGTGAAAGACATATTTGTCTCATCTTCTCCTTGAAAACGACAATGGTCAGCTAATGTGGAAATAAACCACTTTGTTATTCAAGGGGTCTTACCCGTTGAGCTCAGTTGATGTACCGTGTCCCCTTCTTCGGTATCCAGATCTTCCATCGTTCTTTTGAGCCTTTGCATCAAAGACTTTAAGAGAAACAATGGTTTTTTCAGCCCATGATTGCACCCCCTTTGGTACTCCCAAAGAGCGGTCCAAAAGAACCGGATGCACCCATTGTATTCGTGGTTATCGTGCCGGGTGTGCTGAAGCATAACAAGGACAGCACAGTAGGTGGCGTAAGAAATTCCATACTGCGCTCTTCGAAGTGTGAATGTTTTCCTGTATACATCGACCAATTTCCAAATTTTCTGAGCTGCCTGTATGGATCTTTTTCTCGCTATCTCTTCCATTTCTAGGTCCAGTGTGAAGCTAAAATGGCCTCGGCTGAGGAAAGCTTGCTCTGTTAAAATGATTAAAGTCCAATGTAGAGTACTAAATGAAATTATAATCTGAAATTTTACATTGAAGTTCAAGTATTTACTTACTGTGGCGTCAATTGGTGCGGCGCAAGTATTGATTCCGCAGTAGGATCGAATTGTAGCCAAGGCGAAAGCGTTTGATGCCATTGATTGAGTTGTTCAAGAATGGTATCCCTAGTCTGCAAAAGCGTTCTTTGTGATATTCTCGTGCTGTTTGCCGAATAGAATGTATTGACAATATTGGCTGCGATTTTACAGAGTCGCAATAGAGATTGGAATGTGCTTATAGCATATGATGGTGTACCGCGATAATAGTAGGCCGGAGTGGAATGATCGATGGACTGGGAGACGGGATCATGGTAGGGTCGCCATTCTTCCATTTCCTCGAATGAATCCATGTAATTGCTTTTTACATTGGCTGTATCTTCATTCATCATTGGAGGGCGACCGAGAAACAGTGACTGAAATTTGTCACTGACATAGGCTCCCCAATACACTCTTTTTTTCATCTCTTGTTCGATCATCATCGGTGTGCTGTTTCTTTCGCCACCATAGGAAGGAAATTCCAAATGACACCCAAGCTCGATTATCATCTGGTACGCCATACCGGATAGTGCCCATCCTGCACTTTGTCTACCGTATGGCACGAGACAGGCCCCGCATGTTAACAAAGCTACTACCGTCGGGAGGACAGGTGCATCGAGATATTGGGGCAAAAGACGCTTGAATCGCTCATAGAAGACCAATCCTTTATTATTTGGGCCATGAAGTTCGGGCGGCAGGAGCCGATCATTGTACAGGCTGCTCTGTAGATAAATGGCATTCAACAGCAATTTATTGATATGAGGTCCGTTATTGAACAGACTATCCATAACTGCCGGTCGGTATGTCAACAAATAGGACAAATGCGAGCGATTCCAATGCAAGCTCAATAAATGTAGCCCCAAATCCATAGACACGCCGTCGAAGTCAATGTTCGCTCCTATGCTGGGATTGTAAATCAATTTGAGCTCTTCTTGTCGGCGCAGGGCAGCATTCGAGATGAGTTGGGCCTTTACTAATTCGGCTGCTAATTCCTGTTGATCCCCTCGGGGGTGTAATTGATTTGCTAATGGCGTTCTTGATGATTGATCATGGAGCAAACTTGTGGCGCCATATACCTGAATCCCCCCCTCGGCCGTGCTTGGGTCAGGCGATTGTTCATGTTCATGCTCAGCAGGGTCTTGTAGCCGTGACCACTCAGCTACCATGGGTAAATTGACACGGTCCTCATCCATAAGAGTAGAGACTCTAGGTGTGAGCTGGTTATGCAATCTTGAATTGCATGGTCTACTCTCAAATCGTGGCTCGTCTGGTGAAAGAGACTCGCCTCCCTGCGGTGACAGCAAGTCGCTATACTGGGGCTCTGTAGCACCACGCAGGGTGTCTTCGCTAAATGGATAAACTGTAGTGGACTGGCTGGTTGTTTCTTGTATTTGATTTTTGAGCTCTTCGATTTGTTTTTCCAGGGCTCTTACATCGACCCTTTTAGTTCGGACGGCAGAGCGCCTTGCATCCCGAGGGTACGTGCACTCCACCTCCCTCGAGGTACAAGTGCTGCATTGAGGGTGGCGCCCATCACATTTTACCTAGAGTATACTTGTCAGCCACGTGATCCCATGCGGGCAAGTTCTCTCGTGTGACGAAAGGTCAGCTTCACCTTTTTTCGACGGCAACTTCGACACGTTCGACATGTCGGGAACGCGCGAGGTGCTTTCTCTGGATGTTCTTTTTCGCAAGGTTGATCTAGCACATTCGAGTTTGACATTATGCAGCATATAATGTTCGTATCGGTAGATGAAGATCAATGAATTCAGGCACGGACTTCCGGATGTCAATGTCGGACTTGCGATGTTGCAGTTCCGAGAGTATCCGCCAATCAGCTTATTTTCCAATCCCGATTTGGACTAGCGTTTCATTATGATATTTTATAGAGTTGTAAATAAATCCTACAGAATATGGCCAGAATATGGCAACGGCTGAGATTGCGTATATTTGAATTGTATTATCGGACAATACGATATGCATAGTCTAATGAGAAGTTTCAAGTTAGAAAAGTGTAGCCTCAAAGACTGCAGGCTGCATTTCCGATGCATCTTCAGGTTTCCAGAAACCAGCAAGCTGTAGCCCAGCTTGGTTGAAGAGAGACTCGTATTCTTTTTTGGTCCGTTCTGCCGCTGCAAAAGAAACCATCATACTCATATCACCTACAGCGGCCATCAACGGAACATTCATTTCTGGCATGGCCCTTTCCTCAACTAGTAAGAGAGACTGGGAGTTCATTGCTTCGCGGATCCTGGAAAGAATTTCCACAACTTGCTTATCTGGCCAATCGTGAAGGACATTGCGAAGATAGTATGCCCTAGCCTCCTTAACGGGCTGTTCATCGAAGAAATTGTATCCCTGGCCCTCAATTCCAATGGGAATATTGCCTGCTTCAATGACGTGGGGAAGGTCCTGGAGAACAAGTCGCCCTGGTAGATCGGGGAATCTCTCTTTGAAGGTATGGAGGTCTTCGCCTTGGCAACCACCAACATCGACAAGAAGAACATCAGAAAGATTTTCAATTTTGAGCTTCTTCTCCACTGGAAAGAAGTCAAACCAGCTCTTTTCACTACGTCGATATGATGAGGCCATGACTGTGTTGAAAGCAGCCTGGTAGTAAGGTTTCGAAGACAGATAGTCAAAATAACGAGACTGAGTACCAAGCGCGAAGCTAAATGGAGAATCTTCGATATTTTCCGGGTTTTCCCAGCCTCTAGTTCCAAAGTACTCAGGGAGTCGGGAAATGAAAGTCAAAAAATGAGTACTGCATTACTGCATTAGTTACGTTTTCTTTCTGGATAATGGTCGTACTCACAAGTGAATTACTGCAGCTGACAATGGAGAAGTCGAGACATATGCCGAGGCAAAAGCAGTGGACCTAAAGGTATCAGCAGAGGGCTGCTCGAGTATTCCCATTGATACCAGGAATTTCATTATCCGCACTAAAATTCATTAACATTTGATTTATAGTCCATGATTTGCCTGGCACACGCACAAATAAGCTTCTGGTCTGCCTTGACATCTGCCAAAACTTGCTGCAAAGTAAAAATACCATTGCATGCCTCTGAAGAACGACTAGCAATAATGTCGAAGAGTTTTAAGTCTATAGCTAGACGAATCGCCATCGCTTGGTGACCCTATAGAGCACATTAGCATTGCCCAGCGTTGTTACTATGATCGAAAGAAAGGGGAAAAGTCAAGGGTAAATATCAGGAGTAAAGCAAGACTTACTGCAAAAAGTAATTGGATTGTCTTCTCCAGAGGTGACTCACAGAGACCCTTCAACTGATCGCATGCTCGTGATAGTTGCGCCCGTTGATGTGGATCTGCAGTTGCCAATTGGCCAGAGGAAGTGATCGCGTTGATCGACAACAAAAGCTGAGAGACATCCATTGATGAAGATTTGGATGAATATTTAGTAAATTGACTTGGTTTTCCTGATATTCATGTTCAACAGATGAAGGACTCTGATTTTTATATGTCTACAAAATTCGCCGAAATGGATGGCTGTAATAAGCCGAGTCCGATGACCGAGTCCGAGTTTTATCAACCATTATTGGTCCCATACTTCATTATCAACTATAACAAAACCTTACTCTTACTTGAATGGAGTTGGTTGAATATAAGACATCAGTTATCCTGTTTCTTACCAAACCCCAGTAGCTTAATTGGTGTTGCTAGGCAGTTGAGCTAGCCCGGAGTTACTCCGGGCTTGGCTGTCACAGCCTTCTTAGTTAGTCTGCGTTCATGTGAACCATTCAGCTTCAAGTTCCTATATCAAAGATAAATTTGACACAAATGTGTTTCTCCGAGTAAAACATTCTTTGATGTTATTTATCGTGTAGATGTAATCTCGAATTATAATAATCGTTCCCGAAGTCCTAGATGTGTTGAAAATTGAAGGGCCAAGGTTGGCCCTTTCCCCGCCTGACCAAGCTCCAGGCTAAACCCACTCAGTGAAGATCCCGGGGAAAACAGCGATGTCAACCACCACATTCAGTCGCCTCATTCTCAATGGTTCAAAGGCTCTCGAGCCAATAAAACGCTCCCTCATAGCGCATAATTTAACCCATCTGGTCTGGAATATTCCCTTTCTATAGCTTGGCAAGCCCCTCGTTCAAGTTGAGTAACGCTCTTCGTTACACAAGCCCCACCTACCCACCTCCCCTCAGCTAAACTGCAAGTCAACCCCATTGTAGGAGGTGCGGGGTCTAATCCTTAAATACTCGCTTATTTTGCTCAATTTCCACTTTCACTTTCAATTCCAACACATCAAGCTCCTCCAATTAATATCATAACCTCATTAATCATACAAAAAATGGCGGCCGCTGTCGACACACAACCTAACCTTCCATCGCGATACAGAGTTGAACCAGGCTCGTGCGATATTCCTATCGGTGTTCTCCCCGCAACCACCACCTCGACCCCCGAAAACCCGGACCCCATTGCGAGCGATTTGATCGCAAAATTAAATGATAGCATCGCCAGGCAGGATAGCGCAGCTCTAGCCTCCCTCTTCATTGAAAATAGTTACTGGAGAGACCACCTTTGTCTCTCGTGGGAATTCAGAACCCTTAAGGGCTCATCGGCCCTTTCAGAATTCGCCGCGAAGAGCCCTTCGTCGATTAAGCTCGAGGTTGATCGGACTTCTGCACTCCGCGCGCCGCATAATGGCCCCATTGATGCATTTGGCGAGGTTAATGGGATTGAATTTTTCGTTACAGTGACTACCATGTTTGGCAAGGGCAATGGTATTGTCCGTCTAGCGCAACAAGGCAATGAATGGAAGATTTTCACCGTTTATACCTCGCTCGTCGAAATTATTAAGCACGAGGAAGCGACCTTTCACCACCGTCCCGCTGGCGTGCAGCATGGAGCGCATCAAGGACGCACAAACTGGCAGGATCGACGTAATGCAGACGAAAACCTTGAAGGAAAAGATCCCACAGTTCTTATCGTTGGTGCGTCTCACGCAAAGCTGGCATACAACAGGATATTCTGAATAAACAAAGTTGACTAATTATTTCCATCCAGGTGCGGGCCAGGGAGGTCTTACAGCTGCGGCTCGTCTCAAGATGCTTGATGTAGATGCCCTTGTTATCGATAAAGAGGAACGCGTAGGCGATAATTGGCGCGAACGTTACCACCAGCTGGTTCTGCACGACCCAGTCTGGATGGATCATTTGCCTTACATCCCCTTCCCGGCCAACTGGCCCATTTTCACGCCAAAGGATAAGTTGGCTGAGTTCTTCGAGTCTTACGTGAGACTTATGGAGCTTAATGTCTGGGTCCGCACGGAGCTTAAATCATCATCTTGGGACGAAAGTAAGAGGCAGTGGACCGTTGTTCTGCAGCGCACTAAGGCCGATGGATCCACCGAGACCCGTACTGTGCATCCCCACCATGTTATCCAGGCCACAGGACACTCTGGAAAGAAAAATATGCCTCATTTTAAGGGGGTAGAGAACTTCAGGGGTGATCGCATCTGCCACAGCTCCGAATTCACGGGCGCAAAAGAGAATTCCAAGGGGAAGAAGGCTATTGTCGTTGGATCATGCAATTCAGGTCATGATATTTGCCAGGATTTCTATGAAAAGGGATACGAGGTCACCATGGTGCAGCGCAGCTCCACCTGTGTTGTCTCTTCAAACTCGATCACTAATATTGCCCTTAAGGGCTTATATGAAGAGGGTGGACCACCAACAGAGGACGCGGATTGGTTCCTTTCTAGTATTCCAGGTGAATTGTTCAAGCTACAGCAATCAAAGGTGACAGATCTTTGTAGCAAAAACGACGAAAAGACTATCGAGGGCCTAGAGAAAGCTGGTTTCAAAGTTGATCGAGGACCCATGGATGCTGGACTGATGATCAAATATTTCCAGCGCGGTGGTGGTTATTACATTGACGTAGGCGGAAGTCAGCTGATTGTTGATGGAAAGGTGAAGGTGAAGCACGGCCAGGAGATCAGCGAGATTCTGGCCAATGGAATTCGATTTTCGGATGGCTCGGAGCTGGAAGCCGATGAGATTATTCTTGCCACGGGGTATCAGAACATGAGGACGCAAGCGCAAACAATCTTCGGGGATGACGTTGTTGATCGCGTGGGGAATGTTTGGGGGCTAAACGAAGAGGGCGAGTTCCGCACTATCTGGCAGCGCAGTGGCCACCCCGGATTTTGGTTTATGGGTGGCAACCTTCTTTTGTGTAGATACTATTCTCGTCTTCTTGCGTTGCAGATCAAGGCTTTGGAGACAGGGATCGCGAAATACTAGAAATTGGTGGCAAGGCGAAAAGGAGAGTGTGGCCAATAGTTTATTCCGAATATCAATCTATTTACTAAGAGAAACAAGGATCCGGCCTCGAACTTGAAATTGGGAATCATATGCGCCAGTTAAATGCAAAATGTATGCCCAGGAAACGTCATCAATCACCATGCCTGCATGGGAATTCATTCAATGTTGACTTAATCCGTTCCATCCTTCTTGTTGGGCAACCCATACCCCGAAAGTAAGAACCTGTGTATACAACCATGTCTCCAAAGCATAGTGTTCCTCCCCGTCGTTTCCCGAGCCAGCCAGCTGGCCCGTTAACTCCATGCAAATATCCAAGCTATCCAGAATAGAGCTCTTCCGCACCAGAATTTCCAATCCCCCAGGCGACATGGTAGCAATGCGGCTCTTCTTTCTAGCTGTCCGATCGATCAAAAACAACATAAATTCCTCTTCATCTGTACCGGCATCCTTTCCGGATTCTCGCTTTTCACATTGGAAAATCATCCTTGAATCCGATTTACCCTCTTCATCTCGTAATGTAAAGCGATAGCATGCCTTGTCTGTTTTCATAGCTCCTTTGCTGGCCCGCCAGCTAGATCGCGCATCGCGAAAGTGTATAGTACTTGATGACGTTGAAGGAGTCTCGTCTGAACATGGACTGGAACTTGACGAGGACTGACACATGGCCGCGACGATATCTTTATGTGGAGCATTTGCATCTCCAACTTCGGATTTCGTAGATTGTTTGGACATGGCTGATTGGTTGATGATATAGTTTTCATTGCTGGTCGCATAGATATCACCCGTGCGGAGCTTTGGGCGTTGAACAAAATCTCGCGTCAACTTTGATTTCCGGAAGGGAGGTTGCCATATTTCTAAAACTGGAACTGGGCGAAAGTTTGGGGCGAGTTGTTGGATTTGTAGAAGGAGTTTAGGAGCAAGGCGAAGAGATGATTTAGGTGGCGGGTGGGCAATTTGGAAATTGGCTTGAATCTTTGTTCGACTGGGTCGAGATGATGGTCTGGCTTTTTATTAGTGTATCGTTATATTGTACACAAATCGACACAATTGAATGCACGGGTAGAGGGGCAGACGGATATTTTATCCACGGAGGTGGGTACATACCGTTCATCAGTTGCAGTGTCGCTGTCATATGTGTCTGAGGAGCTCATACTTGCGTCTGCCAGTGACGATCAGACCCGCTGATTAGGATCTGCTATGTATGATATATGATATACTCTGTCAAAGAGGCAAAAAGAAAAAGAAAGAATCGAACAGGGTGTTTAAATCTTAAATCCCACACGGTGATCAGGATGAAAATAAAATTTAAGCGGTTTTTTTCTGGCCCTCTCACCGACCTGAGGCATTCTGTGAATAAATAAGTAAACTAGCTCCATTCTAGTCTTGGCTACGATTTCGCCCCCGTACTCGTATCCATATTATGTCTCTGCCACGCACGAACCAGCATGTGGGGGCACACCCCTCGGGGCCATCTGTTTGGCCCGACCGTAGGCACGTACGTTAGAGATCCTTAAAACAAGGATGATCATTCTTAATCCATGCAGTTCGGATGACTAGCCCACATTAAGGAAGCAGTATGCCGGCGGAGTTGAAGTGCGACGGGGTGATTATTGGTCCATTTGGAAAGTTGTGAATCCCCGCGGCTCGGCTTTTGGTCGATTTGCTCGCAAGTTGCTCAGGCACCAACGAGGACCATACCCTTTGGAGCAATAAGAGCGATCCCGAACCTGGGGTGTTTGTGCGTCATTCCTGCACGGGAAATTGGGGCTACAGGCTACAATAAAAAAACCATGGGATGAGACTCATTCAGCCCTGGAAGCCCCTGTCACTGGTGTGTTTTATTGTTTTATCATTCCTTTACACTATCCTAAAGTTTATGCCATGATCGTCGTGATCCAATCTCAATCTCGCAGTTGGTCCGGAGTTTCTGCCGGGCCAGCGTGGCCTGCGCCTTGTGGTGTTGTGGAGCCGTCCGACTCGGCTGTGTCCTTTAAGAATGACCAATTGCGAACAGATATCCCGATTAGGCCATATGAATACGACGATCAGCTGAGAGCCTGGCCTTAAGGCTATAGAAACAAACAGAACCAGGGTTCACGATAAAATAGACAAAGATATGAGAGGTTTCAAATCTTCTTGGCAGGCTAGCAGCGGAGTAAGTCAAAACGCCCGTGTCCGGACGGAGCCGGACTGACTAGAAGGGGATTTTTTTAACGGATACGGACTCAGCTAGACACCTTTGTTCTCCGCTAGGTCCCTAGCCCTAGCGGTGTGAAAAGCGCCTTTTCTTCTCCGGCCTTGTTCTAAACCGAGCATGCGACCGGTGATAATCCCCCTGAGAGTCAGAATTTGGTTGACTAGCCACATCACTAGGAGGATCAACAGGTGAGCAGTTGAGATCACGTAAAAAGCGGGTGAATCCATAATCCTTCCGAATACCACAGCCGCATTTGTGAAGACGCCCTGTGAAGAAGAAAATCAGCCTTACCACAATTTCAAACGCATGCACCCCGTGTATAATTGTATACATAGATGGATCGTCTCCACGAGAGCAAAAGAAATTGTGTTGTTGGCCAGTAACCCACCCATGGAAAAATCAGCGACCATGCCGCCAAGCTAGGTTAAACTGTGGTTTTCGGCCCCAGGCCACCAAAGTATGACATATGCTAAGAATAGCGAAGCTCCACCAGAAAATTCCATAGCCCCAGGTTAGAAGACCGAGAAATTGGCTCGTGAACCCAATCGTATCTGCAGCCTTGTCTGTTAAGAACGTGCCTCGCTTATACGCCCCAAAACTGCCCTGAGCCGCCTCTCCAAGGACTTGTAGGGCAAACGCGCCCTGCCCCAATGGGCCACAGATGATCATATCCTGAAAGACTTTATCGGCGGCGGAGTGGACCTGGTTGAAATGCTGAAACATAATGATGACATTGAATCCTGTCGTAACTGCGAGCCCGATTCCGACTTCGAGATAGCTCACTATAATAACCGGGACTTGTAAGCGCGCACTGACGTGGTTTTGCCGACATATTGCTCCTCCGCCGGCAGCGGATGTCAATACGGCGACGAAAGGGAGAAGCACAACGGGCGGTAGCTTCTGGACCCCTGGCGCTTGAATTTTGAGTTGGATGTAAGGTATTCCGAGGGAAACGATGATTGCCATTGCGGTATCGGTCCACCAGAGGATATAGATCGCTAGTCCTGCGCGGTCGCCATACTGAAGAATGGCTAACTGAAGGATAGAGGTATAGGCGATGGGAGTGCATGAGAGGCAGGATGTCTCGATCAAGTTCGTACGGAGCTGATGTCGCACATCTTTTGGGTATAGGAGTATGCGCAGCAGGTAAAAGAATAGACACAACCCGAAAAGTACGATTGTGTAGATCCAGACAATCTTGGCCAGAGTCTGTAATCCATTAAATTGGTAGTGTAGCCGAGCGATAATGACACATATGATGCCAGTTCCTTGCGGAATGAGAAGCCATTGCGAGGTGAAGTTCCATATTGCAAGGGACAGCGGTCTGTCGGGAGGTTGCAGAGGTTGACGATCGGGGCGTGTCGACATCACAATGGAAAGGTAGTCATCTGTGGAGATGTGAGCGGGGAATTTCTTCCTCGTATTGCTTATTGTCTTTTTTGGCTTCTGAGTTTATTTAACTCCTGGGCTCGATCGTCCTTTTGACGTCATTCCATTGTATAAGTCCGAATTATGGATGGGTTGAACTGATCCATGGAAATCAAGCTGTACACGGTATAGAAGATATAGCCATATCAATTCAATGGAATAAATGGAGAAAGCTGCATCTAGGCCAAGTTCCGACCTGGTTGAACATCCTGATCGTGAAGACCATGATTTAGCGTGATTAGCGAACTTGGCAATGTCTCCGAGGGAGGACATAGGGAAAATTCTGCGATAGAAACACAAAAGAAGCTGCACGGGCATTGTCAATGATAAAATATATGAATTTTCAGGGTTTAGAGATGAGATGTTGCATCAACCTGCGTATTTCAATACATGTTCTGTAAACCAGGAATCCTGGGTAGATATGCAAAAACTCGCTTAAATGAAGAAAAAGAAATCGAACGCATTTGTCAGTAGAGGACTCATCGATTCAACATCATGATATGTTGATTTGGGCCCAGCCAAACAAATAGTGTCCTTTGCAAATCCAACGCCATTCCAAGGATAGGCTAACCGGCCCATCCTATCGTAAAACAATACTCCGATTTCATCACGGTCGTTTTGATAGTTTTTTTTCTCCTTTTTTCCATCAATGATTTGTAGAGGGGGTCACAGGTTCTTGAGCGTATGGGTAATGGTTGCTCGCAGTTTCTTCCATTTGATCTAATCGCGTTATCAGTTAGCGGGGAAACTAATCGAGTATGGAGTATCCACCATCTCAGCGCGATCGCAACATACATCGTGATTCCAGATCTCTTGCAGCACCCAGTGATTCTCGTTTCAGATGACCGTAGTTTCTCAAGCGTACCCCACGCATGTATGTACTTTGTTCGTATGTGGCATCGTAATTCCGAGGATCGTCACCCAGTGGGTTGTAGTGGCGGAAGAGAGCGGCACCGAGAGCTGTGATAGCGAGGCAGCCGACCAGGACAATCACAATGATTGCTGCTCGAGTAAGAGCCATGATGATATTGGGGAGTAAGACGACTGAGAACGAAATGCGGATTTGCCGGGAAAGGGCAGAGTTATCGTTCGTTGATGTCTCAGACGGACGACGGAGACTGAGTGGATCGTGCAATGTATGGGCAGATTATAGCGAGAGCATCTGGTCAGTGCATGATTTCGGGCCGTGCGTCGATCAAGCTGTAATGCTTTGTGTGAAAGATGACTCGAGAAAAAAGACGAAAGAGAAGAAGGGGAAAGAAAAGAAGAGCGAGATGAAAAAAAGCAAGAAGGTAGTAAGAAGTAATCGGGATTTGCGACAGATATGAAAAGAAAAAAAAATAGAAAAAGGAAAGGGCTTACGCCAGCAAAGAGGGGGCGATGGCTCATATTTTCAATCTGATCAGTTGTTTTATGTTTCATGCGCAGATCACATCATTGGTTGATCCGGATTTCTGGGCTCGTCGGTCCGACAGGCACAATCGCTTTGATTTGACCGGATTGATATGCTCGGTTGATTCCCCTCACTCCCTGCGCCACTGCGGATCAAGACGGATGTGACTAGATGCATGCTAAAAGATAATGCCCAACTACCCGGCGTGTGCGATATAACCACGCAGACATAAGTACACCATGTTCGTACTGCGAGAAGAGATAGGTACGGCTGCGGCATAAGTTTCAATCCGGTCTACATATTAAAAATAGCCATGCCGACGGAGAAAGTCCAGTCGGATTGAAGGTTTTCCGGTCGCTAGTCAAAGCTTGACATGGAGACAATCGCTGATTGGTCAAGTTTGAGTCAAAATGCGTATAATTGGGTTGCCTACAGTGGGGCATCCACACATTGCCCGGGAGATTCATCGAATTCGTCCATATATCGCTCTGACCAGATGCTCCACTCTTCTAAAAATACGAACATTACTTTTATGCAGCTTCCCTTTGATAGCGAGAGGCTGAAATATGTACTATAGAAAACTGGGGACATATAGGATATGAATTTACCCCCATTAACATCAGTTAAAATGTAGGGTTGAACTATTCCGGTCCTTCCTTGGCTAAGGGAAGCTGCGCATAATAGGCTAACAGTTTTTCAACCAATGCCTTCAGCGCCTTGATATCGTTGTCAGTCATCGCGCTCAAACAAGTACCGGTCCAGGATGTTCCTTTATCAAGCACCAATTCCCAAACCTCTTTTGTCTCAGAAGCCTGGGTCTCCAGAAATCGACCCACAAGCGCAGTAGCAAGTATCTGTGTCCAGGATGAACGGCTCCATAGGTCTTCTTTCTCGCAGGATAGTGATGTATACTCATATTCCATCTTAGCATGAATATCATTGATTTCTAGGCGCAAAAGGTGAAGGAGCTCCTCATTCCACTTCCAGTATCCCTCGAATTCCTGCAAATCTACGATCTGCCGCCACTGTTCGACTTTCAGACTTTTGTCCTCCTTTTGTTTCTTCACATTCAAATCATCATCATCATCATCAAAAAATGCAAATCCCATGTCTTGGTCGGATTCTAATTCTTCGGATTCAGAGCCATCTATACACGGAATAATATCCCAGTTAGAGGGTTGTTCACCCCCCGATGATGACTTTTCGTTGTTACATGTCGGTACTGCGACGAATGAACAAAACTTTCCTGAAACTTGAAAGCGTTCTCCAAGGTATTCGCATTCAGTCTGTATCAACTCCGGAACTCGGCTTTCGTGCTTTTCTTTGATCAATGTACCATCGAGGTCTTCAGCATAATGAACCCAACCATGACCTTCTTCAAGATCAACAATTACTTTCTTAGCTGCCAGCTGATGTATCGTTTTTCCACGTCCTACATTCTGGAGAGGAATCTTCTGTATCAGTGGGCCGTTTCGACTGTCTGCCTTGAGAGTAACATGATTGGGAAGGGAGCTCCCTTCGCTGGAAATCAGAACATATACAGAGGTGCGAAAAGATCGAAACAATGCAGGTAATTTAACAGGTGTGCAAAGCATAGATGGACGGGCGATCTTTGGCAGTGGCTGGCGCATATCCTCCACTGCGTCCTCTTCGTTGTAGGTCGGATCGAACAGGGGCATTGGCTCGATTGATGGCTGAGCAGAGGAGATTGAATCATCTTTGGGTACGTTCGCAATAGCAATATCATCGTTTGTCGCAAAATTGACGTCAAAATCCAGAGAGATATTTTCCATGCGTGGGGTTAAAGTGCCCCTCAGCATTCGGATGACCTTCTCATCTAGCGCCTCTGTATTCAGGACATGTTGAGAGAACCCATTGCCGGCTCGAGCGATACCATTAATGAGATGATGCGAGACGCCGCTATTTCCAATTCCAAGCGTGAAGAACCTTGCAGAAATGTTTTGTGTTGTCTTCCGAACGAGTTCGAATATATCGTAGTGATTATAGACCTCTCCATCGGTCAAGAGAAGAACCTCTAGAACTTTGTCTTTGTATCCGTTCTTCACTGCCAATTGAAGGGCGCTCAAGATTTCGGTCCCACCCATGTCAGCACCGATAGTTTTCACAAATTCAAGGGCTTCATGAGAACTCTCTTTATCATAAATTTTACTCTGGGTCCAGAGAGCACTCGGATTAAACCCGAATGAGACGATGTTGAAGGGTACCCCAAATGGAAGTGATTTGATGAATAGCTTGAGAGTCGATTTGAGAGTCGGGATTTGGTGCTCCATACTGCCGCTTCGATCAATGACAAACACAATCTCGGATGGGTCGGGCTGCAGTTTCATCTGAGGAATCAAAGATATCATCAATGCCTGTTGGTTTGGCAACGTCGGATGGGTTTCCAGCATGGCATAAGGCAATTTTTCATCATTCGAGGTAACTGTCAGAACAAAGTCTTCCTGAATGACAATGTTCTCACGTAGGTTCACAGACGCGTAATGCGGCTCAAAGGTTGATTCGTTCATGCCAGAAGTTCGACCCAGATCTACCTGGATTGGATGACTTGGCGATCGAACGCTGCGAATCTGATACCCCTCTGCCATCATAATGTCGACCGTAATGGTAGTTTTGACAAGGTCGCTTCCAGGCTCAATGTCAACAGTTCCATCCTTATGATAGCGTGGAGCGATCGTGAAAGGGACTGTGTATCGTGGCTCCATGTTGTTGAGATCATGCTTCAATTCCTCCATGAGAGAAATTTCGATAAGAACATTACCACCCGCTGGGACATTGCCGATGCGAGTCTTGAACATGTCTCTCACAGGCCAGGACTGCTCGAAAATCGCACCAGTGTGACCCTTCGCTTTAGCTTCCTGGTAGACCTTTTCGGCCTGTCGCTTTGGCTTGACCTCGCCATGAATGACATTGTCGCCAACCCGGCAAGAGAACCCGACAATGCTGGCATCCTCATAGAGAGGGAAATTATAAAATACTTCCGTGATCGGGTCAGTCTTAGACGGGTTGATGAATGTTTGGGTGAGGGTGGTCCGAGCAGTGGATAAAAGCACGGTCGCATGAACATCCAACCCGACTTGAGGGAGATGTTCCTTGGATGCACGGCTTGCGCCGGGGACGTGGTGAAAACAACCGTAGATAGACATTCTGTCTCTTCGTGATCACATTTGGACTTGTGATTTGACAAATGGATGGCATATCGACCGTCTTAAGTTCTCTGGGAGGCTGGGATAAATTTGCGGAGCCTCAAGACCCCTCAAGACCCCGCAGATCCCTGTCTGTGTCACCAGCCAATAAGCTGGGGCCAAGAGTGACCTCAAAACAAAACTTGAGCTTGGAGATAACGCACACACTTCTCGGGGCTATTTTTATTGGTCGAAATGGACCCAGTTTTTTGACGTGCATTCAATCTAATCCGAAATAGTTGCCCGCGATACCGGCCCCCGGCCCCGAATTCGAGTCATAACCGTTGCCAAGAGCTTTTGTGACAACAAGCGTTCCTTTTTGACTCATCGTGGCGTAAAACCGACCAATATATCCGTGGATAGGATCCAGAGACAGCAATTCAATACGAAATCAACTTGATTGTATGGTGTCCCCAGGTCTGGAACCGGGAAGAAATCCAACGGTAGTCCAGTGTGTGAACATCATATCAAATGATGTTATTGTCCATTAATTTTTGCAAGATGAGGAGGGACTTACATCGCCAGATTTCAAAATGAATGTTAGATGAGTTTACTGGGTAGGTACTAGATCGGTACAGCTCTGCTCCCCAATGGATTTTACGAATCAAGTCGCAAGAATGTGCAAGTCAAAATAATTCAAAAATATAATAAGAAGACCGGCGCAAAGCTAGTATTGTCAGGATTCCTTGCTATGTAGTATGCTTTGTTCAATTTCCCATTTCCCCTTACACGCGCGTTAGTAAAATGAAACGATATAATCATGCAAATTCGTTAATATTCGTTCAGGCTTTGAGTTTGGGCTTGCGGATCATGCAATAGAGCTGAATTGGTTCTAGTCAGTCGCCAAAAGCCGTTTGGGATCACGGAAAACTTACCTTGCAAATATCCTCGCCGTCTGCACATTTGATTTCCCCGGTAAGTTCGAATCCCATCCTTTCATAGATAGCAATATTAGGAGCTCCTTTGGAGCTTTCAAGATAGCAAGGGATCACTTCCTCGTCTGCTTTCTGAATAACAACATCCATCAGTCGCTTCCCCACGCCCATGCCTTGAGCCTGCGGACTGACGCCAAGCATGTTACAGAAGTAGTATCCATGGGGGTTGGTCCATTGCATCTTCTGCGCTTCGGTTTGCATGCTTTTCCAGATCCAGTACCGGCGGACATTCAAACCTCCGCGGCCTGCGAAACGGATATTATACATGAGCTGCCGGAAAGATAGGAGCCATTCCTGGGCCCAGACAGACCACGTTTGGTGGACAGGGTGGACCTCTGGGGAGGACCACCAACAGATACCAACGACAGATCCTGGTGGCAATGTGATTGGACGCTCAGTTTTACGTTCGCTTGCTGCACGGGTGACTTTTGCCACGTAAATCGGATAGCCGCAGCCAAGGCCAAACCTGAAATGGGCACCAAGGGAGGCTGCATTCCGCTGTACATTGAACTATTGGAGCCAATTGTTTAGTTTCTTTTCCTGGGCAGGTACATATAATGGAAGCGGTACCCCCAATGAACTATTGGGCGCTGTCGTTTTTGGAAGGTATGACTCGTACCTTGGATGGATCGTCAAATGCCCAACAAAAATAGGGATCGTCTGCGAAGGCTTTCTGAAGGCAGTCTACAGCACTGGGTATATCGGCCTCGGCCAATGGAATGACCTCGATTGACATCTTTCCACTGCTACTACGGTCTCGTAAATCAGGATCTTCGCTGATTTACAGTTCCGGTTTAGGTTTCCGCGTACTGGATCTACTGTCTCTGCCGATTGGGTGTGAAAGCGATATGGTATAAACGTGCGAATGAAGTAGTAGTGGATAGAAAGATAAAACCGCCATCTAAAGAGAATTGGAGTGGTGTGTTCACCAAACGCTGTGACTTTGAAGATAGTAGAGAGGAAGAGTGGATGTCTCTTATGACTGCCAAATGGCCCAGTAGTAGAATTGAATTGAGGTTGATATTTCGTAAATTGAAAGTGGAATCTGGTTTGAAAGAGAATCACCGGGAGAGGAAAGGAGGAGGGATCATATACCCTCTATGGTACTCCGCACACGCCTCTATCGCCCGTTCTTATCTTCAAACGCATCTAAATTGGAGCCGGACTAACCTATTTGGGCAGCTCCAACCGGCAGAAGTACGGGCAACATGCTAGAGAGAGAGAGTTACACAGATTACTGCCTGCACCCACGCTCAGTCCACATCCCAAGCGTAAGCAGCAGATCCCTGGCGAATCTAGTAGATCTGTATCGACAGGGATATGTACTATAGTATCCCATGATCATAACCTATAGATCAAAGGGTCTTGTAAACACGGCTCTCGCGCAAAACGCGGGGCGTTGTTACATCGAAGGTCTTGGATTGGTTGAAGTGGGGCTCACCTAATCGAGATCAGGCAGGTTGTTGCGGATACGAGCGGGCATTGGCTGTTAAAAGCGGAGAAAGTGGATACCGACATTGGGCTTATCATCCGTAATTGATGAATTTGTTTGTGAATCTCTCGGGATTCGGAAGCCAACCCTTAGGATCTTGATCATGGATCTTGATAGAGGGAACTTCCTGGTTCCTGACAAGTAGCGTATACCTTATTTAGACCTTTATTGAAAGTGGGACATTATCAGATCGCTAGTCGAGGGATGTGTAAGCCCCGCAGGACAGCCAGCAATGGTTGTATGGAGGACGCTCAGGCCGGACGGCCCCATCGGTGATAAGCCAAGCGCGTGACCAAGCACGGTCATTCACCCAACGCTTCACGCAGATGATATCCAAAGAATGCATCCAACCATACATTATGAGTTGTCACGAAAGCACTTAGGAGGATATTTGGGAGGGAGTGCCCGAAGTCTGGTCATAAAATGCAATAAGTGTGCCAAATGCAACGCAGCCTGATTAACGTGCCAAAATCGAAACAACTGCTTGAATTAGGCATGAGTCGCATGACCGCTTGTGAGTTTCCACTTTGTAAAGGAAGTTTCTTGTACTTACAGACTACTCATTTGTCAGTGAAACTGAAGCCTCTTGGTGTTCATGCTAAATGTCCATGCAGCGATATGACGAGAGATTCATGTTGGTTTGATTGATTGCTTTGAATTAGGATTAAGCTTACCTTCCATGTCCTCCTTTTCAATTTGGAAGCTTTCAGAAGCGGACAGTCAAATTGTGTACTATATTCTTAGGATGGTTATATGCCCAGGAGAACTCTACAATGTGCGTGATACCAAAGAGCATAAAGCTGAGCGTAGAGGGCTTTGTGTACTTGAGGCTATACGTATGGCCCTTGTGTAAGGATCAACTACCTATGAGAAATCTCTTCCCCGTTGGGAGTTTATGGGAGGAAAAATTCAGACTCGGAGGAGTCGAGATCTGGTATTTCATTCGTCTGACTGCGGTGCCTGGAAACACTTGACTTGAAGAATTTGAATACCTAGTACTCCTATTGCGCATGAATCTGAACTTGAATCATAATAAAGAAGCAAAAGGATTGGAAGCATTGGAGGTTGACTAATGGATAGTGACATGGCCATACTTGAGAGACTGCATGCATTCTGAATCTATATTTGCGAGAGAACTTGAAACTATTGCGATGAGTCTGCTTAAAGTCATGACTGAAAAGGCCACGGTGAATATACTATGAGTTCCTCTTTTACTCATGACTAAGGAAACAGACTTGAGGGCTCATCCATGGTGAAAAGTTAAGAGCTTGAAAATCTTGACAATAACTCTCGTCCAAGTAAGTTGTGGAGTATGTCTCATGTCCTGTTTCAGCTTATTCGAATATTCGAATACCAGAGAAGCACCAAGTATTGTAGCTTCTGCCTCGGGGCTTGAAATGTGCATTGAAGATCAATCCACCTCCGATTTAGCTTAGAATACCCGGTTCAATCCACTTAACAAGTCCACTTTACCCCGCCCCTACCATGCTAGGAAGACATAGTATCGAGACAATAAGTGATGTGGCTTGTACCTGTGGCGTTTGTTGGACAGCTTCACATGGGAACCTCATAATTTCGATAATTGACTCCAGATCGACATTCTCAAGAATGCTGCAGAACCTTACTCTACCCCCGCAACTCAAACTCGTGACCCCCTGAATCCCCCTGATTTCGCCATATGCCACGTTAATGAGCAAGGGGTTCTAACGCTCTGAACTATACGCTCGGTACTATGTATAAATCGATCGTGAATCTAAACCATATTTATGTTTTCCTTCATTGTGGCCCGGCTACGTTGTATACTATGCAGCAAATAGTGGGGGATATCATCGTAGTCAAATTGGAATCATATGTCGCATAAGCGATGTACATGAAATGGAGTCCGCCCGGCGGAATTAACTATTCTTCCTCCTCATATTATGAACGTAGGGTTTCGCGGGAGGTGCTTAGCAGCAGCACTCGCAGCACTCGAAGCAGCAGAGACCAGCACAGCTAAAGAAAACGGTCAAGTCAGTAATGAGGTCGATTGAAATATAATAGTCTTTCATCAAGTCGATCAAAGGTCTACTCACACTCCGCAGCAAACATCCTCACCCTCACCACCTCCACGCACGTGAACATCCATGGCCTCGGGGGTCTATAATTTTCAGTTTAGCAATGTGATCGACTAGTTTCCATGTATTTCTGATGTGAATCCTAATATTCGAAGGGGAAACATACAGGCTGCTGGGTAACAGTCTCGTTCATGCCAGCGGGGCTGTTGGGCTGCTGCATCTGGACGGTGTTGGCATCCCACTTGTTCTCAGTGGCCTCAGCACCGGAGAACCAGCTCTTAATAGCGTCGAACATGATGAATATTGTAAATTGGGGAGGGTATAAAACGAGAGAAGTCGAGAAGTATAAGTTTGAGATATAATCTTGGCAGCCAAGAGAAAATGGAGAAACCCCCTTTTTAAGTAGAATCTTGTTTCTGGGCCCGTGCTCTGCCCTGGGCCAGTGGAGCTTATCACCTGATTCTCCACCACGTGTGCCGAACCCCGGAGGGATTGGTTCAACTTTTTTCCCTCGCTTGCCAGCCTTTCTGCTGTTTCGTGTGGCTGAGTTCGTTCTATATAAAGCACAGCCTGGCTGGCTGGCTGAATCTGACTGAATGGGGATCCTTTCACAGCCTCATTGTTTGGAATGGAACTCAGCCTTTCAGTTTTGGCTTGTCGTACCGACTCGCTAATTTTCTTCACGGCCTGACTGCCCGGACTTAGGGATACGTCAATGGTGTTCTACACTCTACGCAGTACTGTGCCAAACAAGTTTATAGCGCTGCCTAAATTAAAAGCCATCGCAATCCTACCTCGGAATCGGGCTGGATATCTCATTACCGAGCCCGGAATCTGATCTTAGTGGTTCTGCGACACGTCATGTGGCGCCACGACAAAACCCTTGGCAGTGCTTAGCGTACCCCTCGGGTAGGGCTGTAAGATTGGAGCTTCTAGATTCGCTTGGCTAATCCACCAGCTGAGGTCATACGGAAATTTCCGATCGTTTGAGTACACAAAGACCTACTGGTAGATTGCATTGAATACCCGAAGAATTTCCTGATCTTCTTGTCTTCTTGAAAAATCGATGTCTTTATTCACCCGGACGGTACAGGTCTCAATGTATGGTAGTGCGACGATCCTAATGAAAAGATAGCGGCGGTGAGAAATCAAAGAATTTTCACGCTCGTGCTGGAAACTGGGTCATTCTATTTTCCTATTCAGGTGAAAGACAACTTGGCGACCATTTTTGTTACTCAAAAACCTTGGAATCAAAACTATGGATTAAGCATTTTCAAATTGCTAACCTGTGAGGTCATCTTCCGAGGCCATGTAAGCCTACGTTCAATGGGTATATCTTCCTATCTTCCTATCTTCCTATCTGGCTAGCGTTGTCCCTTTGGGTAAAAACCATCGCCTCACGATTACAAGACCAATCGGGCGAGACAGAAGAAAGGCCTATGTCATGCCAATCAATACTCAACACATATCTAATCGTCACCGCCAAATCCCCTTGAAATATACGTGATATCGGTTTTTTCTCCACTCAACTGTCGCTCGGGTTCCAGCTTCTCTGAAGTTGACCATTTCTGGTCAATGAGTAAGATGTCGCACATTTCCCTAGAAGATCCACATTCTTCCTTTCTGATTCTTGAAAGAAAGGAAATGAATAGAGTACAACTTGCTAACATCATTGACGAATACTTCTTCCATCTGAGTCAGTCGCCAATGATTTACTATAGCGTGCCGACAGTCTCTAATAAACCACTTGCTGGTTAGTTTATAAAAATGACATTCCAGATGAATAGGCTAATTTTTAAGAACTTGAAGAGATCCATAGATCAGTCTCAGAATAGGTTTGGAGATGGGATACTATGTGGAAGCCTAGTGGCTGAGTAGCAATCTGGAAAGCTGGAAACCATGTCCAATTTGATCGTCGTTGACTTGAATCCTAAATCGGGCATATTTTGGTGCTAGTCTAGCCCCAGTGGCCTAGCCTGGCAGCATTAAAGATGACACATCCCAAAGAATGTTGTACATAAGAAAGAAACCTCACGCTTAAATCTTTCCTAGCTACAACTATCTTACACAAAAGAGCTTGCCCCTTTTCACCCCCGATTTTGCCTATCCAGTTTTGTGCGATGCACACAAATTGTAAAATGTCTTGGCGAATATTACGTCAGAAATCTCGGGGCGGAGGAACGGAGGGTCGGAGGATCGAGAATGTTTTAAACCCCGTGTTAACCTTTTGACCTTGACAAACCACGATGTATCTCTCACAATAATCAAATGAAAGAATGCGACGAGTTTAACGATAGTATTCATTTGCAAAATATCGTTTTAATTGCTGCCTAATGACGGAGCCAAGAAATCTTCCGCCGAGTCGGCGACGAGATAAACCACAGCTGTCATGCAATTTATGCCGGAGAAGAAAGTATGGACCTGCTTTTCACTGATTTAGCAAGCTGTTCTTGTGAACTAAATCCTCAATAGACTAAAATGCGACCGAAACCAACCATGTGGATCCTGTCGTCACAGAGGACTGTCCCTCTCTTGCACATATCCTCAGTCTACTACGAGTGAGACGAGACACATTGCCAAGCATTCTCGGCAAATATCCAGCTCAGGCCTAACAGAACGAATTGGGCAACTTGAGAAGCTTATTTCGTCCCTCGTGGGCGATGATGCTCGCCGGAAGGCGCCCAGCCAAGTTGATATTTCCTACCCATCTGGGCCTGGACCAACCAAGGACCCACAGCCAGTCAAACCGGAGAATGCGAATGACCCGTCGGATTCATTCGGCCATATATCCCTTCGTGATAGCAAAACCACCTATGTCCAAGACACGCATTGGACTGCAATCTTAGATGGGGTAGGTCAACCAGAATTGATGGTCTTGTAGTCTCTAACTTCGTTCGCTTATAGATCACAGAACTCAGAAATTCAGTACAAAATGAGACAACAAGCGCGCAATGCCAGCCTGTATCATCTTCACGCTCCCCGAGTATGATGTTCCCTAGCTGCAAGTCAGCAACTCGTGAAGAGATTCTAAGCGGACTCCCTCCACGAGAACTTTGTGACAGGCTTGTTGCCGACTATTTCACTAACTCGTCACTTCCCTGTATGTCTTTACTGCTCTATATAAATCTTTGGGGCTTGTTCTGAGTTTCAATTCTGACTAAATTTTCTAGTAATACACGGGCCATCATTCCTGAGACGGGTAAGAAACATCCATTTATACGCTTCAAATCCCAGCACATGGGTATTAACTTGACATACAGTATGAAGCATTCTGGGAAAACCCACACGAGACACATATGATGTGGATTGGAAAGTTATATGGCGTACTCTCCGTGCCTTTGATTTTTCAGCGACATGACGATCCCACATTTCAAAGCAAGATCGAGGAATTCGACCACAAGATAAATCAATGTTTGATCGCTGGCAGATACCAAGATTGCCCACCCGATACAATCGAGACTCTCTGTTGCACTCTCAACACACAGTTCTTCCAATCGGGTGATGGGGAGATGAGCAGTATGGTAATTATGGGTGTTCTTGCGCGCATGGCTCAACGAATGGGATACCATCGTGATGCGTCTCACTTCCCCCATATCTCGCCTTTTCATGGCGAAATGAGAAGAAGGGTTTGGACAGTGATCACCGATCTCGATACACTGCTTTCAACATCAGCCGGGCTTCCACGTTTATTGCGTGAATTCCAGTCAGATACAGCATCTCCTAGGAACCTTTTAGATGAAGACTTTGACGAGGACTCACCAGAGCTACCCCCAGCACGCCCGGATTCATTCCAAACACCCTGTCAATGGCTTGTAGCCAAGAACAAAGTCACGTCGATACTAGGCATCGTGACAGACTTCGCAACATCCATCCGGCGGCCGACTTACGTAGAAGTCATGCGCCTAGACAAAATACTTCATGAAACATACTTGGCTAGCCCAAGCAATCTACTCGAGAGACCTTTGAGTAAATCTCTTCTGGACAACTCGGAAACGATTCTTCATCGGTACCAGCTTCTCCTCTTGGTCGCAAAGGCGAGATGCGTTTTGCATTACCGGTATCTGGCACCCGCGAGAAACGATGAACGATATGCGTACTCGCGCAGCAGCTGCATTGAAGCATCTTTAAAAATCTTGGAGTCTTATCATCTAATACATCGAGAATCGAGATCTGGTGGACGTCTCTATCGCGAGAGATGGAAATGCAAATCTCCCTTGCTGATTGGGATGACTATGCTAGGAACGACCTTGCTCTGTCTGGAGTTGAATTATGAGCTTTCAATCAATCCAGCGACCAATCAAAAACACCAAACACTTCCAGAATCTTTGAAATATCAGCTGATTGAAGCGCTTAAAATATCCTACGCTATTTGGACCGAAGATAAAGGTTCATTCCCAAAATCTCTACAAACAATGCAAGCCGTCGAGCTGGTCTTCAAAAAACTTGCAATACAGCACCATGATATCTCTTCAAGCTTATCTCCTGGGAGGACTCACTCATCAAATGACTGCTCTACTGATGATCTAACCATTGGTACGTTTGGTGTACTCTTGATGCTTTTAAAAGAAGCTGTTACCAGTGGCAAGTAAATATCAACTAATAACTAAGATCTTATAGACTTCTTTCCTGGTGCGCCTCCATCCTCATGGCCTGCACTCGATGGCGCAATGTTCTTAGACCAAGCGATGAACTTGCCCCATGCCCAGGCGCTTGATTTGAATTCGCCGGCACCATCATTTCATATTGCGCCCGAACTATTGGACCTGGTAAGTGGAGTTGATTCAGCCGTGAGGGAATCTTCACTAATAATATTCTAGACGAATACTATGGACGAGATGCTGGGAATATCAATGAATTATCCTCGAATGCCCGACTTTTAATAAAGCGAACATTCTATCACCCCTCAATTCCTACCCAGTCGTTTAGTTCCAAATGCACATAATGCAAGTAATGTAACTTATGAATACAATCTTTAGTAATTGATGATCATTTCTATTCTAAAGATATTTTATACCACCGACCAAGTCTTTAACGCCGTTAACATGCCACATCTAGTTCATCGTCCCATGAAGCTCAGAAATTCTAAGCCGAAGCACAGTGACCGCCGTCCACACGAAGATCAGCACCAGTCATCCACGCACTAGCTTCCGTAAGCATGTAGATGGTAGGGCCCTTAAAGTCCTCTGGGGCACCCAGGCGACCAAGAAGAGCACCACGCATCCAAGTCTCCTCAACTTCAGGCTTCTCCCGAAGCAAAGCATCTGTCATGGCAGTGCGAATGTACTATTTCCAACTGTCAGCCATAGCCATTTAGTTTTGAAGAGATTCATCTATACGTACCCCAGCTGAAAGTGTGTTAACACGAATGTTGTGCTGGCCCCATTCTTGGGCAACGGATCGGCACATCTGATGAACAGCAGCCTTAGATGAGTTATAAGCAGTGCAAGTCAAGCCCTGCAAATAGTCATATTAGCATTTTCTCTTACAAGAGTGATTCGGTGAGACAAACCCGGTTGGCAATCTGGCCAGACATCGAGGCAATCATCACAATACTTCCAGGGGTCTTCTGGTCAACTATGATCCGCGAGAAGTGCTTAGCAGGAATAAACGTTCCAAGAACATTGACATCCAGCATCTTACGATACCCATCAACAGGGTAGTCAAGGGCCGGGACCATTTGCTGGATTCCGGCACAGGTAATAAGTCCACGAAGGGGCATGTTGCGGGCCTTGCTGTCCTTGGCGATTTTCTCTAGAAGTTTCTCGGTAGCTTCCTCGTCGGTGATATCACACTTGTTGTAGGTTGCTTGCAGGCCCTTTGACTTAGCCAGTCTCTGAACGGTGATCCACTCCTCTGCGCTGGGTTCAGGCAGGAGATCCATGCATGCGACGTCGCCACCGGCTTCGAGAACGGCGATTGTCAGGGTCATTCCTAGACCACGGCCGCCGCCGGTGATTGCGATTGTGCGACCTGCGAGAGAGAAGAGTTCATTGGTAGGGGCGAATGCGGCTGGTGTTTGGTTTGATTCAGGGACGACTGGAGGCAAGGTGTGGTCGAGGGTAACTGAAGGAGCCATTTTGAAGATTATCTTATGTTTTTATTGGGAGGAGAAGAAACGGATTTTGGAGCTCTTAGGAAATTTGTTAGAATTGGGAGAATATTATTATGTGGGTGTACGCTTCATATAAGAGGAATTCCTGGATTGCGTTAGGCCTCGCAGTCAGCTCTGGGATTTAGCAATTAGATAGAACCCAGTAGGGAAATTTCGAGCACATGGGAACCACAGTGGAACATAGAAGACAAATAATGTTTCGCAGCTACTTTTTGGCTGCATTTCCCGCGGCTCTTTTTCCGGTCCCAACTAATCAGGCCGATAAACAGAGGCACCGGACCGAGCGAGCTTGTTCAATGATGCGTCTGACCTGCAGTAGACGGTGCAAATGGCTACTATATTTGGTAAGTGTGTGACGTGGAGTTGAAAACCGCGGGGAGTTGGGGTAGCAAGACTGGGGAATGAAATTGTTGCTGTCATGACGCGTGGGTAAGGCGGGTAGATGTGTACCTGAGCAAAGTCACTAAAGCCAAAGAGATGTGGACGTGGCGGCGCTTAGAATTTACCGGTTAGGTAATATTCCTAATGTGGTATGGTTTGCCGCTTCGCCATGAGGCTTTCATCATTTAGCCGATGGCTACTCGGTGTTGACGGACTTGGCATGACCCACCACCTTCTCTTCGGCCCAGGCACGCGTGTCTTATATCCTAGGCTCTACGGGAGATGAGGAATTCCTCAAAAAAACATCAGTAGCGTAGCCTAATCAGATGTAGGACTATATGTGAAAATGGACACTTAGGCTTAGCTCAAGGGTCTTCATGCAGTCTAACTTGATTGAATCAATACCGGTTGGTCTATATTAACGTAGAACACGTTTGTTTGCTGTGTTTTTGTGTTCATCCCCGCAATACGGAACTGGGTCGTAATCGAGACACGATATCGTTTCTGGGGCATTTAACATTCCCCGGGTCCTTCCTTACGCCATGGTTTGTGGCGCCACCGATTTGCGGAGGTTAGCCTGGTCCGAAACATCAATCACTTATATAAAGGATAGATCCCATTTCCATGGAAGTTACTCCTGTTTGGTATTTACTACATTATATGAAATAATTTTTTGGCACATTTGTTACTTGGTGACTTGTTAAGGGCTGCTTTCTCTGAACTCGCCATGTCCTTCCTCACAGGGTGGCATTTGCAATGGGCTATCACAGCCACTGCCGGCAGTGGCTTCCTACTGTGAGTGAAGACTAATATGTCTACATATAGCCATTATGCTAACTTATCGCTTCCTGATAGTTTCGGTTATGACCAAGGTGTTATGTCTGGTCTGCTGACAGGCGATGCCTTCACTGCGAGATTCCCTGAGATTGACACCACGTCAAAGGGCCATGGAAGTTCATCCCTTCAAGGAACAGTGTAAGTACTTCTTTCACGCATATAATTGAATAAATCTAACTTCTTTCCCTTTCACAATAGAGTCGCTATCTACGAAATCGTACGTTGCAGCCAGCCATTTTTGAACTTAAATCAAACTAACACCAGCAGGGTTGTTTCTTGGGTGCCATCATCTCATTATTTTCTGGTGAAAAACTTGGTCGACGAAAATGCATATTGGCAGGATGCGTTATCCTGGGCATCGGTGCTGCTCTTCAATGCAGCGCTTACGGAATTCCTCAATTGATTGTCGGACGTATCATTGCTGGCGTTGGCAACGGTCTCAACACAAGTGCGATTCGTATGACATCCCTCATAAATCTCCTCTTTGTGATTCTACTGACTAGTCAAATAGCTGTCTGGCATTCGGAGTTGAGCAAAGCTGCGAGCCGTGGTAAAGGGGTACGTCAAGCTCATAATAACTTATGTCTAGTCCAAACACTGAATTTTGTATAGTTAGCTATTGAACTGGGAATCAATATCTTTGGTGTGATGATGTCCTACTGGATCGGTATTTTCCATTGTCATTACTCACCTGGGATACGTGTTAACTTCACAACTCATAGACTACGGCTTTTCATTTGTTGAGAGCGAGGTTCAATTTCGCTTCCCAATTGCCTTACAGATTCTTTTTGCGATAGTCACCTTTTTTGGTGCTCTCTTCCTTCCCGAGTCTCCTCGTTGGGTATGATACCTTGTTGATTTTCGCCATTTCCCGGACCTATACTAATACTACGGCAGCTCATCAAACACGGTGAAGAAGATAAGGCTCGTCATATCATTTGGAGACTTCAAGATAACGCCGAGGAAATCGATACCAGCGATTCTGTTGTTGCCATTGATGTGCGCGAAATATCGCAAGCTATTAGAGAAGAGACGGAGGCTTCAGCTGAAGGATCCTTCAAGCTCATCTTCCAAAATGGCGACCAGAAATTCCTGTATCGGACACTTCTCGGTATGGGTGGACAAATGATGCAACAAATCTCAGGCATTAACTTAATTACCTACGTCAGTCAACACTGCCATTATAGAGGGATCGCTAGCTAACGTTCAATTAGTATGCTACTGAGATCTTCGAAGAGTCCGTGGGAATGGACCATAACCTGGCTTTACTTATGTCGGGATTTAATGGAATCGCTTACTTTTTCTCTGCCTTGGTTCCCATCTGGGTTATCGACCGGTATGAATATTTTGATCAATTTTATTGATGAGATTGGACTAACGGGAAGTAGGCTTGGTCGGCGCAAACTTATGATGTTCGCCGTAGTCGGACAGGGCTGTTGTATGGCTATCCTGGCAGGCACTGTCTGGAATGGTGGCCACGCTGCAGGTGTTGTCGCGACAATGATGTTGTTTTTGTTCAATTTCTTTTTTGGAGTTGGTCTCCTTGCTATTCCTTGGCTTTGTAGGTGATCCCATGAGAATCGTTTTGCGGGTTGAGAAGCTATAGTACTGACTGGGATATACTAGTACCTGCTGAATACGCGCCCCTGGCTATCCGAACTCAAGCCGCTGCTCTTGCGACCGCTACCAACTGTATGTTGAAACCTACTCTGCCAGATATAGCCATATTGATTTACCATTCCTAGGGATCTGCACCTTCTTGGTCGTTGAGATCACCCCCGTCAGCATTGCGAATATTGGATATCGCACTTACATCTATTTTGCTAGTAAGCTCATCCTCACATTCAAGCTTCGATTTGACGCTGGTAGTGTATTCACTGACATCGCCTTGCAGTTTTCAACTTCTGCTTTCTCCCTCTCATTTATTTCTTCTACCCCGAGACGCGCAATCTCACTCTGGAACAGATCGACAAACTCTTCACTGGAGGAAAAGTCAACCTCTACTGGCAATCTTCTATGGGTATGGCTGGAGATGTGGATTCTCGAATTACCCAAGGAAAGGAAGTGGAAGCAGCAGCTTCTGATGCTCAACATGTTGAGTAATTTGTATATATTGATGAATTGGTTTTGGAGGATACCCGTAACAAGTTTTGTGAAATATTATTTTGAATATACTTTTGAAGTTTTCCTCTATACAATCTCAAATGAATCCATTCATGTATCTCAGAGATACTTTGAAGGTTCCTGCCGTGTTTCTGCACCCTTTTTGCCGGAGGGCCTCTTGGCCTCTCGGGCAGTCCCCGCGATGATCGATCCCCACAGAAACCCGGTTCGGCACCTTAACCAATAGCATGCACCAGGTGGAGTACGGGCCGAGCGAGCGCTTAAACGCTCCCATTTAAGTAATTTCGTCAACCATGCCACCCTTTCTCCCCGTCGTTTTACAACTACCAACATCCAAAAAGATTCCGGGGTAATTGTTTCTATAGGCAACGCAATGGCCAACATAATTATTGACAGGTCACCGGTCCTTGATCATAAGGACGAAGGTAATCCGCACCTAGGCGCAGAAATGTCGCACGGTCCAAAATTGGCAGATCGCAAAAGGCGCACCCGAAATGGTTGTCTTAACTGCAGTCGCAGGCGGCGAAAATGTGACGAAACAAAGCCTGCCTGTACAGGCTGCAAACGACGGGGAGAGGACTGCCAGTGGCGTGTGGTAGGCTCATTTCGAGATTCGAATATCAAAACACTTGAATCAGATCATCCCTCCATGAGCCAGGGGGGTGCTGCCAGCAAAGGAAAACGCCAAAGTAAAATCAAGATCTTGAATACTCTTCCAAGCACTCCCCGCACAAAGGAATTGCCTAAAAGGCAAATTGATACCCAAGTAGACCTTGATTATCCAGGTACGCCGGATGTTCCTGGGTTGTCTCCTCCGCCGTCTACTGCCAATAACGGGCCTGTCTCACTGGTTAATTCGACCACTGAAAGGCACCCAAGCCATGTGGCTGCCACTACTAGTTATATTTCCAGCCCCAATGCCGATCAAGCCCAGGGATTGTCACCGCCGTTATCCGGGGATGCCCCCTCACATGGATCTCACGGCACTAGCCACAGGTCTTCTTCCCAGCGTGGCGGTAACCAAGACGATCCCAGCCAAAGTGGCCCACATGATAGCACTAGCCAGGGCCAATATTCAGCAAATTTCAGGTGTAACTTTGAGCCGCCTCTAGCCGATGACGCTTCCCCCCATGTCTATCTCAACTCCAGTCCCCAATATTCGATCAATGGCCTCACTGCGCTAGGCAATATCACGCAAAATTCTCAAACCCAGGCTTCTGTTACGAAGACCTATCAGTCCCATCCTTCCCCAATCTTTACTCACGATATATTCTCTGATCCAGTAGATCTTACGAATGATGTTTTTCTCCCTGGCTCCACATATGAGGCTCTGCATACCACACTCCGGAATCGCCAGCTTTGGACTGCGAGACCTGATATACCGACTCATTATGGCTGCCGATGGAAACAAGGCCACACCCCAACCCCATTCAGCGATTCAGGTTCATGTAATAGGCTTGAGAGGGAACCTCGCCGTTCAAGGCCAGGGAGGTTCATTGACCTCTCTCCTGAAAGGGAACTTGTACTGTGGCAAAACTACCTAGACGAAATCTGTTCCTGGGTTAGTTGATCAAATGATAAATCAAAATTATCAACCTTTACTAATTATCATGACAGCTTGACATGTTCGATAACAATCGGCACTTTGCTTCCACGTTTCCCCAAATGTCAAAGACGGCCCCCCATTTGCGCTATTCCATTCTGGCACTGTCTGCGCGGCAACTGGAAAGGCTACAAAATGAGAAGTCACAATCAGAAAGTCTGTCCTTATATCAAGAGGCCATTCACCTTCTTTTACCCGAGCTGGAAACCAAATCAACCCCTGTCATTGCATCTTGCGTAATTTTGTGTGTTTTGGAAATGCTAAGCTGTAAGTACTCCAGGAATTATCATCATCCATTTCTAACAATTCCCAGGTAATCCGAAAGAGTGGCGTCGTCACCTCGATGGATGCGCATACCTCATTCAAGCGGCAGGCATTAATGGTTTTTCCGGTAATGAAGAGCAGGCACTTTTTTGGTGCTTTGCGCGAATGGGTAGGTCAATCCATACAAGAGATTCCGCTCCGTTACTAATAATCTCTAGACCTCTGTGGTGGACTTATTTCAGAAGAGGAAACCATTATCCCCATTCATCGATGGAGACCTCAAGACATGAGCTGTGTGGAAGCTTCTGGATTGTTCCTCTCATCCGCGAAAAATAATTTTGACACATACGCAAATTACACCGTCTACCTTTGCGCAGAAACACTCGGCGTTCTTTTTGGGGATGTAACAAAAGCGCCTCATCCCTGTACTTCATGCCAGTCTTTTGCGGAAGAAGATGGAAACTCATACATTCACCGTTGGAAAGAGGTTTTTAGCCATGCAGAGTTATGGTATGAGAATCGGCCAAGTCAGATGAAACCTATCTTTACTGTTGCAGTTGTTACTCCGGACTACAATGGAAAAAATAGACCATTTCCAACTGTCTTATATGGGAATGGTGATGCCAGTATGTGCCAGGTTCGAAAATTGTATACTAGTATTTTTTTTACTAACACATTCCAGTCTCCGGTAATCAGCTCTACCATGTTTGCGCTCACCTACTACTCCAGCAGAAACCGAAGACATTGGCGCTCTCCAAAAAGCCTGTTTGTAAACCACTACCAGCAATTATGTTCCTATCACTAAAACGAGGCCTAGAAATCGGTTTTATGGCACGCCCGACAGATATGTGCTATTTCTGCATCGAACGCACATCAGTGAGTATATTCGCTTTTCGATGAATTGAAGCGCTCTATTTTTTTAAAAGTAAATTCCAAGGCTCTCATGCTAACCATATCTATAGTGGCTGTTGGACAAATGCTCTTCAACCTCTCTGGATAGCTGGGAAGGTGATGTCCCACTATTCCGAGCATGCAGCCATTGTGGAGACACTCATTCGAATTGAGCGTGAGACAGGCTGGGCAACCGTATGGCGAGTGGAAGACTTGAAGGATTTCTGGGGTGACTATGATAACGACGACTGCGACGTTGATATGAACTGAATACTATGACGATCGAGAATACAATGATTTCATATGGAAGGAAATTTATTTTGCGCACAATTTTTTATAAGGACCTAACTTATCTCGATGATACAACTCATTCAAGTTTTCTCTGCGCTTTGAAGATAAAAATGAATTGGTTTTTGGTCTAAATTCTTGGCGATGGCACTGCAGTAATGCCGTCATTACTTGAGATTATCTTCGAGTGGGGCAGATGTAGTACTCGAGTCGAGGATATTGTGCTCCATATGAATCCCAAATGGCTCCAATCAGCGTTTCAATCCACAAAGAAATTACTATAGCAATTTTTCATCGAGGCGAGGTTGCGTTACACCCCGCATCCTAGAATAAACAGCTCGGAGTAGCTTTAAAAAAGTAAGATGGTCGCACCAGTTTCACACTCGAAATTTAACAGTTTTGATAACCTTCTAGATCGATTATTTTCATCATGTATTCTTCTGTCCCCCCCCCCCCCCCCCCCCAGTCAGCTCCTTCAGAGCCTCAGACCAAGATTGCCCTCGAATCAAAGGTCATTGCTAGTCAGTCATACCCCTAACCTTCGGCATTTCAGTCGAGCAAACAGCATTTACATGTTATTTTCTATTAGTTACACCGGTGCTAATCGTGGAATCGGTCTCGGCATAGCAGAATGCTGTTTAGTTAATGGCGCCGCAAAGATCTACTCAATCGATATTGGGGAAGCAGGCGATGACTTCCAGAATCTATCTAACCAGTACCCCGGTCAACTTTTTGCAATCCAGGCCGATGTAACAAAGGAAGCCAGCATTTCAACAGCAGTGGACAAGATTGTTGAAGAGGCTGGGGCACTACACGGAATGGTCGTGAATGCAGGGCGGACAAATCATAAATCGGCATTGGACTTCACAACAGAAGAGATCGAAGCGCTTTTCTCTGTTAATGCAGGTCATCTGAACATCGATCCTTAAAATTTACTGTGGCCTGGCTAATTCGGAATGTATCAGTTGTTCGGAGCATTCTACACTGCCAGGTGCGCTGCTCGAGCATTCATTAGACTGGGTATCAAGGGGGGATCGTCTTCACAGCTTCCATGGCCGCCTACCGCCCTAACAAGATTTGTCCCTTCCTATTTGCCCCTTCGGAACTTGAGAAATGTCCACTTTTTGTTTTATTAATTTTGTGCACTGGCAACTAACGCTTACTAGCGCGTTCCATCTACCCCCTACGGCGCGTCGAAGGCTGGCATCCGTAACATGACGCATACACTTGCTATGGAGTGGGCTCAGCATGGCATCCGTGTAAACAGTGTTTCTCCAGGCTTAGTGAACACTGCTATGACATACTGGGTCCCACAACAGCCCGACTGGGAGCAGCAGCTTAAGTATTATGGAGGCTTCCCACGACTGGCCGAAGTGCAAGAATTGGGTGGTGCGTATGTTTACTTGCTGAGTGATGCCGCTTCGTATACAACATCGATTGACATCCCTGTGAATGGTGTCATTGGAAGTAAGTCTCATCATCAATCTTGAATTGCCCAGATTCTAACCTTCATCCAGTCTGTTAAATTTCCCATCCATCGTACTGTTGAAATATGGAACATAGGCATTTTCTAACTGATCACTTCGCCGAAATGTCAAAATAGAAAAATATTTTGCAGTCAATGTTTTCAGTCAGCCTGATAGTAACTTGAAACCTGTTCTTAGTGGGCAGAAATCACATGCCGTATAAAATCATGGCCATTTTTTTCAATACATCTGGAGTATGAACTTGTTTATACTCCTCCGATAATGGGATTCCTGCCTGTAGAAAGCAAAGAGAAAAAAAAAAAAAAGAAATTAGTTAGGCCTTACTAGTCATCATTTCAAATGTTCGATATTTAAAACGCGAGGAGTAACACATACATAGTTCAAATGTTATATAGTATATGCATACTGGCAATAATTATATACTAAACCTCAACTTGAACTTGAACTTGAACCTGGGCCCTACTACAGTAGTACTAGTAGTAGCGGGTGAGGTCGAGTCGAAGGCTGGGGTCCCAGCTTAACGTGTTGAATATAAACGTCTAACTTGAAGGTTGGAAATGACATTGCCCGAATGGCTCCACGGTCGGCATACTTTATAGTACTAAACTTGAAACTTGAAGCCTTGGTAAATGCAGTAGTATTACTAGGTATTATCAGCTAGAAGATTAATATAAAATACATTGAGGAAATGAACAGTCGTGAATGAATTTCAACTGTATATATATCTTGAGCTCCAGGGATCCGGGTGTATCAATTCCATAATACTATGATGATACTTGAAGCTTTATCCGTTACCAGAGGAGTGAGAGATTAATGGGGAGGAACATAAAAAGCAAATAATTTCGTAGAGACAATCTTCTATATCAAAATAAAGACCAGTTTCTCGAAACGTTAATTTGTTTATTCGTTGCCACTTCTACGGTTACGTGGGCCTGGAGCGAACCAAGCCTCGAAACAATCGAAAACGAACAAGACTTCAAGTACCAAGGGGACCTGCATTGTCGATCAATTTCGTCCGTGTCGCATGCATAATAAATATGACATCGGAAAGATTTAAGTATTTAGGAAATATGTATCTCTAAAGTTGAGCTCGGCTAGCTGGAACAAGTAGTGAGCAATAGTCTCTTACATTTGGACTTTTAGCAATTTGGGAAAGGTAAATAGAGAATATTGACTAAGAAGGTCAATGCAGTGAGAAAAGGGAAAGTCCACAGGTCCACAGTGTTCCACGGAATTGACTAGCTGAGATTCGAGAGAAGATGAAACCCCCGCATTGTCTGAAGCCGAATGCAGGTTGATGTTCTGGAAAAGGGTAACGCGACCGATCAGTGTGAACGGTTCACTAACATTCCAGATGTCAGTAAGCCAATGACAGAGCTTGGTCTCCACAGGGATAGCTGATCCCTGCCTGAGAAGGAGAAGAGAATGCGCATCAAGGTGGCGGAATAGTCTGCATCTAGGGATGAAAACAAATCTGCCAAACCACCTAGGCGTGGAAAACTGAAAGATTAGATTGCCACACCGTTCATAGATGGGCTTAAAGTAACAGTGAAAAGAGTAGTGAGAGCCCAATAGAATTATTTTATTTGGTGAGACGTCCCAGGATTAAGGATGGATTCCGGGAAGTCACCACTGCCAGTACTTTCCAACACCTTGACCGCACAGGCCCATTTTCACTAATCAATATTATTATTTGTCTGTTTTCGTCATTCGAGTGACCACTCCGCTCGGGTTGGAGCGCATTCCAGGTCCATACTGGATTGTTTATGAATGACCGTTGCCCATCCAAACCCACATCCCCAGATTATTCATTAAACGATACCCCCAGCCCACAACCTGCTGCAACATAGTGTAGGTGCTCGCCCTCGAGGTCGCTACTCTTCTCGAAATCAAAGAGGTCGCCGTCATTGCTCATCCGACGTGACCGACCTAGCTGCGCCTCGCCTACACGACATACGAGGACAGCGAGATGAGTCTGCATGGGCTTGGGGTGATTGGGGCTCAGGTGGCCGCGTCCATCAAGAGCAACGACGATAAGAATTCATCAACGCCGAGGTTTCAGTCACCACCTACTTCCATTCAATCTACTCCCGTCCTGGAGCACAACCGAATACCGGAATTTGACCCCACGATCGGCGCCAAGCCGTACTCGCCCTTCTACTCCCATGGCTCGCCTACAATCTCCTACGAGCAGTTGACATTCGAAACCAAGACAGCCAATCGCGATCGAAGTCAGTTGCGGGACATCGAGAATGCAGGACCATACATGTGTCGCAATGATAGCCCCCAGCGCTCAAAGTTATGGGAAGGCGCCAATCCACCAAGATCATGTATGCACTCGCTGAGTACTCGGCAGCGAATGACACTAAAGATTATCATCGCTGTTGTGACTGTTGGAAGCATGATTGCCATTGCACTTGGGATTACGGCTGCCGTTGGAGGTGCAGCTTGGAGAGCTAGCAGTTCAAAGACAACTCTTGGAGGTTAATTGATTGATAGGTGAGTCCACCGTGACGAATTTTTGCTGCAGACGAAGCGAGGCTGATGATCAAAGAGAAAGAGCATGATCCCAGCAACATAGACTTCGGATTGATTGGATCGCTGGATCATCTTTCGGGGCCCGGAGCTTTATCATAGGAAGTTGTCGTCCCTCATTGTCTATCCTTATATTTGTGCTCCAGACATGGAGTTTTGTGTTATCCCTATGATGGTGAATTCCTGTTCGTCGACCCGTCCCCCTTGTGGTAGGCAACTTGGCGATTGCACACTCTCATTGTACATTTTGCCGATGCAGTGGGTAAATCAACTGCATGATTATCAAAATATCCTGGTTCCTTTTGTAAAAAATGGTTCGAAATGAATCTAAAGTGTTCTAAACGTAATGAAGGTATCCACACTTGAGTCCACAACGGGAGAAACAACGGGCCGGGCACGTGATCCACCACACCTACAAAAAGGCGCGAAAAATTCTCAGACTCAGATTTCTTTTCTTCATCGAAAAAAAGCAACAGAGCCTGCCACGACCATTGTCCTGTCTTCAAGACGCCTTTCACGGCAATGTGTTGCCTTCGGTCCTTCGGGACTGATCGGCTCTGGAGATTAATTATCCTCGATAGGAAGTTCGTTTCCCGTTAGTGTCCTCTTCAGTGAGGGCGATGGGATTGGAATGTCGAAGACGGGATACATCCCTTTTCACTCAATTAGCATATGTGTTGGTAGTTAGTACCACACATTACAAGTGATCGTAGCATGTCAGCATTTGCTGTCGTAGTTCTGTAAACCGCAAGGTTTATAGGCCTTGGCTGTTGTAGGGATCAACTGTTGAGCCGTAAAATTTGCAAATTGATTACGGCTCACCGCATGATTTTCGCACCATGGGATTTCCTGACCATAAACATGGGTACCAACAAGCTTAAAATTAAGCTGAGGTTCTTGACCTCATGCGGAATGTCTTGTCACGACTGTTGCCAAAACGTGAGGTTTCAGCGCGGAATCTCCTTCATGTAATGCGGCGGGTTCCACCTCAAATGATCTTCGAGGCCCCTGCAGCAGCAATAATAGTCAGCTCCGTAACGTCATGCTACTACATGTTGTTCGACTATTCACGGGCAAGGGCTGCAATATTCCTTGAATAGTCAATAAAATTTGAGCAGGAGAGCTAATGGTTGGCCCGAGTTTCCCCTCGTGAATACCGATCCCCTGATGATCCATCCCTCCGAGGAGGTTTTGGAATGTCCGGCACTACCCTCCTAACACCCACATCACAGGCTTGTTTACTGCGATGAACCGAGAAGATGACGTTTGTCCATTCTCGCCAACATTCTGATCCAGGATGGTTTCTTGGTCAACATCTCCCGCCCGGTCACTGCCAGAGGATACACATTCCTGCCATGCAGGAGATGCCTGGTGACCATGCCAGTCAAGGAATACTAAAGAGCTATTCAGCACCTCACCCGGGCGATTGAATTGTTCCAGCTTGCCTCAAGGGAATCAATTAATCGTGCCACTCTTTTCATCTCTCGTAACTTTTGATCCCAGTCACTCTTTTTTTCACGAGTTTGGAGTTCTCGAATACAATTACCCTTCACAGTAATATTCTATCAAATACACTATCAAGATGAAGGGTTTCGTTGGTGGTATTCCTCTTGCCCTGCTTGTGGCTGCTGTGCAGGTGCAGGCAATGGAGCCTGGCATGGTAAGTGTCAACCAACCATATAAACAAACCCCGATGCTGACAATGGCTACAGGAGATGGGCCAGAACAACTTCCATCAACGCCGCACTGCTGGCCTTGAGCCCCATTTCGGAGGCACTGCTATGGGTGGACCCTCTGGCAACGATGGTGATGGTTCTTTCAAGACACCTTACGCCGCTGATGTGAACACACATTCCAACGTGAATGAGTTCAGCAAGGACGACCACTCCGTCAACATCAAGAACAAGGACATCCACCCCCCTCCCCCACCTCCCCATGGCTCTGCTTTTGGCCCAGGTGCCGGTCCCTTCGGACCTGCTTTGGGACCTGGAGCTGGTCCTTTCCCCAAGCGTCACTGGCCTTCCGGTGGTACAGCGGGTGGCGGTCCTTCTGGTAACGATGAGGGCCAGAGCTTCAACATGCCTATCACTGGCAACTTCCACACTGATGTCAACGAGTACAACAAGGACGACCACTCAATTGCCATCAAGAACAAGAACATTCACCCACCTCCTATCATCGAGGCTCCTGTACACCCCCCTTTCGCTGGACCTCCCGGTGGTTTCCGTGAGAGCCATGGTGCATCTCCTGACCATTTCCATGTCCCTGCCACTGCTTTTACCAAGCGCTTCTCTCCCGGTGGGACTGCCATGGGAGGTCCAGGTGGCGGTGGTCACTCTCACGGCTTCCCTGGTCCTGTCATCAGCGGTGGTACGGCAATGGGTGGTCCTTCTGGTGACGATGATGACGGAAACTTGAACTTTGGCAAGACGGCGAATATCCACAGCAGTGTGAACGAGCACAGCAAGGATGACCACTCCGTTGATATTAAGCACAAGGACATCTACCCCCCTCCTCCCCCATTCGTTCACCCGCCATTTGGTCACCCCTTCAAGCGTAGTTTACGCCCTCACGAGGGCGGCGGCACCGCAATGGGTGGACCATCCGGTGATGATGGCGGTCAGGAATTCAACATGCCCATCACCATCGATACTGACACCGCGGTCAATGAATCGTACGATGATGACCACTCTGTCGATCTGAAGCACACCGATGTCTACCCACCTGCCCCCGTTGCTCCCTTCGGAGGTCCTGGTCCGGTCATCCCCGAGGGCGATGCTCCTTTCCGTCGTGCGTACTCCCCTGACTCTTCTGACCGCGATGCCGAGAGCGACGGTGACGATGAGGACCCACCTGTCATTGCTGGCGGTACTGCTATGGGTGGTCCTTCTGGTGATGATTCTGGCGGCGACTTCGATGCCAGCACCAATGTGGGTGTTGACAGCAACGTCAACGAAGACCACCAGGACAACCATGCTATCAAGCTCGACACCACAACCGTGCACCCTCCCGCATGGCCTATCCACGAAGTCCATGAGGTCCCCGTCCATGAGGTTCCAGTTGAGACTGCTCACGAAGAGGTCCCTCAGATGCCTTGGATGACCTACCAGGCCCAACAGCACGCTGCTGGAAACCCCATCATCGTTGCTGAGACCAACCACCAGGAGTCTGCTCCCGCTCCTCCCACTCACCGTGATGAGCAGGAGGCGGCTCCCCACTGCTCCGCTGAGGTCCACGAGGTCGTCCGCACCGTGACCAAGACTCAGTACAAGCAGGTCCAGGCTACCGAGACTGTCTACAAGCAGGCCCCTGTTGTCTCTCAAGTTGTTCAGACCAGCGCCATTCCCATGTCTGCTGTCCCCATGGAGTCCGGTGCTGCCCCCAAGATCCTGTCGTCTGCTGTCTATGGATCCCAGGTTGCCTATGCTTCCGCCCCAGCTTCTTCCTCATACGCTCCTTACGAGAGCTACAACTACAAGTACCAGGCTCCTGCTAGCTCCTCTGCCGCAGCGTACTCCATGATCCCTGTTCACGTTCCCATGGCCACCCCTTCATCCAGCGCCATGTACTCTATGGCCACCCCATCTGCCAGCCACGGCGTTAATGTTCCCAGCGGTGTCTCCCCAGACCGTAGCAACATGCCCGGCGCATCCGCTTCTCCTTCCTCCAACAGCCCCATGTTCACTGGTGCCGCCACCCGCGTCTCCGGTGGCTTGGTTTCCGCTGCCGCTGCCGTTGTTGGTGTTCTTGCCTTCGTCCTGTAAGCCTCTTGGCACGATCAACGCCATGTCAATCTTTAATTTTTTCTTACTATACTTTATCATTCTACCTTTCCTATAACATGTATCTCTGCCTCAATTCATTCTTGCCTAATGTCGAAAACTGTTGCATAACAAGAAATTTCCACCTCGTATCTGCAAACCTAGATCGTTGTTCCTTGACCTCTCGTACCATAAAATTCTACCTCTTGGCAAAACCTACGCCTTTAACTTAGCAACTTAGCCGAAGGCTAGACAAGGTTTATTTCTTCTATCCCTGTCTAGCCACTGGTGTTGACAAACAAGTCAGGTTATAAAAAATGACCCGAGCAACTGGATTAAGTTGCGTTTCCCCCACAAGGATCGGCCACTTAGCGATCGTCGCTGCAAACTGGTTTCGTCATACCCACTTTGAACTTGTTCGTTTCGGATGATGTCTGGGTTTCCACCAATTAGAACCCCAAATGCACTGCCACGATCTCGCTCGTATTTCCTTGATAGATCTTTACACGTATTCTAACGGGCGGCTGAGCTTCCAGAAGTTTGCTATGGGCCACCGAACGACCGGGCGGTGATATCATCGATTCATCATCTATACTAGGCGGCCAAGACCCGTGACATCAACTACCTACCTATTTAGTGTATACATTAGGATTACATAGCATATGGGCATAAACATATAAACCACCTCCCCTGATTACTGTCTTGCTCTGGATTTTAACTCTTTCACAATATCTTCGTCTTATTCTCTCATAACCTGTCATTTTGATTGACCACTATCAACACATACACTTAACTTTCTACACTATCACAACATCTTCCTCTTTCTCATAAATAAACAAAGATACACAAAATGGGCCCCCATCAATCACATCCCCACGCGGGAGGCTCTATTGCCCAGATGCCTCCTAACGGAACCACCATTCCCAATGACACCAGCAAACAGAATGCCATACCATCTGTTCCACGCCCTGAACAACGTAACGACTACTTTGGCTTCAACATTGGACAGTCTAATTCCGCCTCAACGGATAGTAAAAGAGCTGAGATTCCTCGATCAACGTATGACCGAGGGAAGTCAGACGAGGCCATCACTCCAACCGGCGAGTCCATACCTGCCTCTGTTGAATCTAAGCACAATTATTTGGGGACCGATCTCCTTGGTGGATCGACAGACACTCGGAATACGAAGAATAGAAGGATGAGCCGGAGTGAATTCGACCAATTCGTTGGTGACAATGAGCTTGATAAAACAGCGAAGGATGGAAAAATTGGTGTCAACCAGGTACGAGAGATTGATTTATTCCCACCTTTCTTCCAAGGTTCTCGTGCATTCTACAGATTGTCTGCGTGGAGAAAACTTCTGGATTATACTAACTTCGTCATGATATACAGTTTTTTGGGCTCGAGTCTTCCTATTAATGGCCCTTCTCATAAAATTCAGTGCGAGTTGATTATCGAGGCGTTTGGGTGCGAATTTGACCGGAGTTACTGGCATGTAATAGGAGGGATTCAAGGTTGATGGTTTTTGGAAGCTTTCAGCCCTGGTGGCTGTACATGTATATGTCTATTTAACATGAGATATGATATGATTGATTATGATTTATATGTCGTCATTCAAGTGGCTCGAGTCTCATTCGTAGCGTCAGTCCAATACTGCATTCGCATTGGGGTGTGGAGAATCAAGTGAACACATTCGTTGATTCAGACCCAATAAATCCCTGATAGATTTCATCCAAAACATCTCGCTTTCTCTTGCGATCTATAAGCGCCGTCTCCTCGGCTTCTGTGGGTTCTCCATCAGGTTCACGAGATACCCAAGTGCGAATGGTTCCATCTCCATGCGCAGAGAATAATTCCAAGCCTTCTCCAGATGCTCCATTCCCACGCCACACTAAATCATTGATGCGAGCAGCACTCAGCGCACTAGATCTAACACGACCTTGATAACCAGTCGCCAGACCCGGGACTTTCATTCGTTTGACAAATGTACCCTCGCGAAGCTCAAACATGAATATCTCGCCGCGGTCATCTTGCTCGTGGAAGTTCGGCCACAAAAGAGTCTCGTGACCCGGCGTCATTGTTCCTTTCGGAATAACAAGCGGAGCGCGCTCCGATAAATGCGATGAGGTTGAGTTTCGGACACGAGGACCAAAATGAGCTAAAGTGTTTGCACCAGTCCCTGCATCCCAAACCCTGATTCGCGAATCTTGGCCTGCTGTGACTAGATGTGAACCATTGGAGGTCCACCGAACACCGGTAACAGCTCCATTGTGAGCACGAGCGTTCCGTGAGAAAGCTGGCCTGGCCTCGTGAGGCGTTGAAGGCGAGTCTGTTGAGCCTGGATCAACCAAGCCCGTGGGATCATCCATATCCAAGCTCGCAATGGCCGAGTTATGACCGCCACGGCGAACGTCAAAGATAATCACTTTGTTATCTACTGACCCCGAGGCGAGAAGATACGGTCGGTGCGGGGCCCAATCCACCGATAACACAGCACCAGTGTGTCCTGGAAGTCCGTGGGCTGCGAGACCCGATCGCAGATCAACTAGTCGTACAGCTCGTTCGGACGTAGCGACAGCAACCAACAGAGTGGAGCCGGGTTGAGAGGAGAACGAGTGTGCATAAGGTGTGCAATCGAGCTTGAAGGTATGTACCGGTGTAATGGCTGGGGACTGTAGTGCTGAGAGCTTCAATGAACCATCGTGGGCCGTGGAGAAGATCGTCGACGGTTCGGGATCGAAGGGATATATGGATAGAGAAGTAATCGCATGGGTATGCGCATCCGGATGGGACGACTTGCTAATCGATGCGCATGACCGGTGAATGTGGTCAAGTTCTGATCCTCTGCTTTCTAGGTCCCAGAGGTGTATCGAGGGATCGGCACCTCCAGATACCATACTGCCATCTTTTGTCAATTTGAGCGTAATGTGCAAGTCGTGGGACGGATTGCATACTATCGGCCTTCAAACTGATCTATCGCAAGACACTTTACTCCAGCTTTATGTGCAAACGTCTCATCTTCTGTAGGTTCCGATTCCTCGTCCAAATCTGCATCATTTCGAAGTTGGGGCCGTAGGGCGGTTTTGCGATTTGAGAATCGAATCCCCGGCGCGGGCTCAAGATTGTGCACTAGTCGGGTAGTCTGGGCGACATGGAATGTGTTGGGAGCAATAGAACCGAGGGCTCTGTTGAGAAGATAGGAATTCATTCATTCATCTGCGTTGTTGCCCACCCATAGAGAGTATAAAGAGCAAAGAGGAAACATCCGGGGAAGACGATAAGCGCAGTGACCTCATCGGACTAAGGTTGTGCCGGCGCATTTAGTTTTGGTGAAATCGAACCGTCACAAGTCACTGCTCACCTTCGCGAGGCGGGGACTTTGGCACCATGTCTTTCTATGGCGATAGTGAAGGATATATGTCCAGAGATCCTTCAAGGGACCCTCGTGAATTTACCAATGAAAATTCAAAATCCCCAGGCCCCCGAGTGAGATTTGATCTCCCAGACTCCCAGGAAACCAAAACCTCGGTACCTACAAGACGTATGGCCAGTGTATACGATGTTGTTGCCGGTATGTTTGCGTGAGCCAAGTGACTCTGACCCTTTCAGAGGCGTTACTGTGAACATCTCTCTGACAATCGCAGGTCGCGTCAATAATAGGGGACTGCATTCAGGAAACACATTTACGTCGAAGTACCGCGATACAGAATCCTCAGGCGCCCGCGCTCTCCACCCGGAGGAAGTTCTTCATCGGGTGAACCGAGAATACGTCAGGAAACTGAACGGTTTAGAAACCAATTCATACTTCGCTCACGAGAAACTCCCTGCCGATCGTCCACTCCCGAACTCAGAGCTTTTAACTGCCATCCACTCCTACGCATCCGAGTTTTACACACAATTGCCCGAAAATTCAAAACATAACTTCCACAGTATGGATGAGTCGGCCTTACTTGCGGTTGGGATTTTAATGGAGGAATTGGCGACCGAGGGGCTCGGAGAAACTGGAGACCTGGTCCTTACGGAAGAACAATGGATCGATGAGGAAGAGAGCATCCAACAGGATGCACTTGCCGGCTTGAGAAAAAAAGCGAAGCAAAGATTCAAACCGAGGGTCAACGGAGGTCCTACCGACTTGCATCACCACGAGGAGGTCATGCGCCAGACGTCTAAACGACACAGAAGGTCGATTTCGGAGTCTGTATCTACGAGAGAAGGTGGTACGCAGGAAGCAGAATCTCCAAAGAAAAAGAAGAAGTATAAATGATTCACCTGGTTATCGTATGGAACCTAAAGACCACGCAGCTGTCCTACTTTGCGACCTTGGCTTTATTGCATACCATGTTGATATCTACGACTCCACTCGCGCCATGAAGGATGAGATGAGGCCATGGGCGCTCGGACTTTTGGGTGCTTTCTACACGGCGACAGTTTTTTCAAGAGAAAATATTGACCGTGTTGTCGAGCCCAGTCTCAGCTCATGGGCGTGGAATAGCCAATGTCTACCCTGTCTACTACTGCCTCCGATGCCACTCTTCTTCTCTGGCAATGACTGGCCCGCCACCACTGTCCCCTGCCGAGAACATTCTCCTCTAATAGAGATTCGACCACATAATGGCCATTCTTGATAAGGAACGCTTTGGCAGGCTTTAATCGAGGCGCTGCATTCAGCTAGCTCAAGTGAAAGAGCGGCGATACTGCCTACAGACATCTGAAGACTATGGGCCATATTTATTCCAAGGTTGTGTAGTGTTAGCATGATCTAGGTGCTCATCAAAAACACCTGCAATGTGAGATGTATTATCTGACATTAGATTTGTTTGAGGAGACACAAAAAATCAGACCCGGGAAGGAAATCAATCTGATACAATTATCAATGAGGGGGCGTTTTAACTGCAAGTAAACTAAATTAGTCTTTATTAGGAAGTAAAATGTCCAAGTGAGCTTCAAGAGTAATTAAAGTAAACAAGCTTTTAAACGTGATAGTTTGTAACGTTTGCCTTATTCCCCAAAGAAGACAAACCTTCACTTCACTTCAATACCACAAGAAACTTGGCTTTCCTCCACCACGTGTGAATCTATCCTGAAAGGGCAAGGCTTCTCTTGCGGCTAATCTCCATTGATCCTGACCCAGGCCAACCCGCTATCAAAGAGGTTTGAGTGGGCCGCTGGGCCCCATCCTACGGCATCATGGTACGTGGCCCACGTCCTTTAATACATTGTGCAGAAATTACTTGGTATGGTTTACTATGGGACGACGTATAACTGACGCGTCATCTGGACATTTTTTGTCTACTATTGAAATTGCCAGCCCCCCAAGCTTTCGAAAGCAGATAAGCAAACACTTATTGTGACTCACCTCCAAACAACGGGGACCTGTTACACGCTCAAGGATCTAGAGAAGATTCTCCCTAGTGTGGCCTCGATTAATAGTATTCAGGTCAAAGAATTTATCCAAGCCCTCACAGATGAGAACCTTATTCGGGTTGAGAAGATCGGCAGTGGGAACTGGTACTGGAGCTTCGGAAGTGACGCAAAGCTTGAACGGGAACACCAGTTGAATCGGGTGCAGACGGAAGTGGAGAAAGCGCGGAAATCACATACCGAGCTAGTAGCGGCGTTGGCCGCTGAGACTACGCGACGAAAAGAAGACGAGGCTGAAGCGATGGGGACTGCTACAATGGCTACAAGTACTACGAATCTCGAAGGTAGCATCGAGACCGCTCAGACTGGGATTGATGCACTGCGGAAGAATCTATTGGATGTTAGAAACGGTCTTGAAGCGGAGGTGCATCGGCTTCGGGTAGCAGAGACGGGGTTGGGCGACTCGGTGTGCCAGAAGAGTGGGATGCAGCTTCGGAGGGAGCTAGCGGAGTTTAGGCAGCAAGCATTACAATGGACGGATAACCTGTATGTCCTCGAGCAGCATCTGCGTGAATTGGCTGGTGGCGATAAGGAAATTGTCGCAGCGGTACTGCGTGAATGTTATGGGGACGAGTATGTGGATGGAAGTTTACGAGAACTGTGATTGAACTGGATTGAAAAAGGGCTGATCTTTCTCTCTTGTTCCTGTTGCAGGGTCCCATCTTTTTCATGATTTCCTGCGTGTCTTACATATTATTAACCTTATTATAACCAGAACAAGATGGGTACATCCACTTTTATGGATAAAATCTACCCCAATTTACAACCGAACGTTACGTATAACAAACCCGACTGGCGTTTCAAGGTATCCATTCGCATACGAAGGCCCTATGTAGAACCGGATCGAACCCCATCCCGCGCCATATCACGGCGAGAAAAAAGCTTGGCCTGGGGGTTGTATGTGGTTTTCCCAGCAGATCCTAACACAAGCTTCACTAGTGCCAGGGTGAAACATGATAACCCGTCAATATTGGTGGATTAAATAAAGATAAAATAGCTGTATCATTTCTAATATGCATAAAAAAAGAAAAGTAAAATGAGATAGGGGAAAAAAAAGAAAAGAAAAAAAGAAGAGAAAAAGAAGAAAAAGCCGACAGACATTTGACTAAACTAGTGTCCATGGAGGTCCCCTACACTAGTCGCGATGCCGCGAAGCTTGACTTGTTCCCCAATCCCTGGCACCAACTTGAACTTCTTGACCTTCTCCGCCTTATCATTGAAACTCCTCTCCCTTTTCCCACTCCTCCTCCGGTCCTTCTCTTCTTTAATCATCTATTCAACCCAGTGCTTGTACATTCAAGTTTGATGCCATAGATTTTGCGCCGTTGTTCCGCACTGCCTCTCGTGTCGCATCCCTTTTGGCCCCCTCTCCTGCCCCCAGAGTCAGAAGTTAGCCGCAACCACCACGCCCTCTTCACTTGAACTTCCACCGACAACAAGCGAGATTACCAAGCACCTTAATCCAGCTCGAACCCCTACAACATTACAAACGACTCAAACTTCCAATAATCTTGCCCCCCCCCCCCCCCCCCCGCGTCATTTGCGCCTCTGTTAGCCGAGAAACAATGTTGTTCGGTGGTTCTCGATCATAACTCCCCCCATTCCTGCCCTCTGGACCTCGGGGATCTCTCTTGGGCGTGTGTACGCTTGGATACATACCGTGACGTTTGGAATCGGACCGCGTCTATTGACTACGCCCTGGTCAATTTACCGTTCGACGTGTCGCCTCACATCGGTGTGGCCTAACGTAGGCCTTAACGGGTTTACTCGAATCGCCCCAACTTCCTCGACCCCCAATCTTCCTTTAGCGTTATAAATTATAATAGGCCCGCCACTCTTCTCGACGATCCCTGTCTCTCCTCGCGTGGCCCACTGGGTCTTCCTCCCCGACATATTTCCTCTCTCCAATTCGCCAGCCCCGCCATCTTGTATGGAGGCAGAAAGTCGCGGCTGCGTGTCATGTCCTCCAACCCTCCTACTCCCCAGACCTCCACCCCGCCGGTCAGTCGGAATCGCAACTCGTTCTTCTCCAAGTTCCGTTCCCCTCTCGGCCAAAGGAATCGAAGCATAACCGACTTCTACATCGACCCTGATGACCCTTGGCGCTCGTACTTCCCGGGGGACACCATCAAAGGTACTGTCCTTGTGACCGTTGTACGACCCATTCGCATCACCCATATCGTCATCTGTCTCCATGGCTACGTCAAGGTCTTTAAGAACGCAATGCCAGCGGGGGAAACGAATGCGGATATTGGATTTATTGGCCCCGGGCGGGGTAGAAGAGGCGCCGAGTACATGGGTAATGGCTTGTCGACCTTGTTCGAGGACGAGATCGTTCTCTGTGGTGAGGGGCGTCTCAAGGAGGGCATCTATAAATTCCGATTTGAGATGACCCTCCCTCCATATGCTCTACCCAGTAGCCTCAATGTGAGTAGTGGTTTTAAACTCCGGCGTTACGCAACTTCGTCTCGAGTCATCCGCTAATGATTATCTTCCCTACTAGTTTGAACGAGGCACTATTTCCTATGCGCTCACATCTACATTAACCCGACCGACCACCATCAATCCTACACTCACCTGCCGAAGGCGCATCAACCTCCTCGAAAACATCGATATTGCTCCGTTCCCTGCCCCCAAAGCCCGAATTGTCACGCTTGAGCCGGTCTCCAAACGTTCAAAAGGCAAATCGAAATCGAAATCATCAGCCTCAGATGCCACTGCTTGCCCCGATACATCCTCTATAGATACCCCCACCAGCGGTGTCGCCGCATCCGTGGAAAACAGACCTCCACTGAGTCCTTCTCCGAGTAATGTCAGCACCTCGAGTCGACCCAGTAATAGCAGCCAAAGTTTCCAGATCGTGAGTGACCCCAGCTCATCGACAAGTACGGGAGGAAGAAATAGCGAAGGTCGCAGCGCGACCCCTTCTATCGCCGATAAAACAATTGTGGCCAAGACGGAGGTCCTACGCGCAGGTGTGCTGCCAGGCGATACATTACCAATCAAGGTCACCATCAACCATTGCAAACAGGTGCGCAGTGCGCACGGCATCATCATTACTTTCTATCGGCAGGGCCGCATCGATCTTCATCCTTCTATCCCCATTGGAACTCAGTCCAATGGAAAAAAGCCAATCTATGAGGATGTCTATCCACGTTCTCGCACAGGACTTGGCGGGCTGACTCTTGGTACTACTCGTACGACCAGCACCTTTCGGAAGGATTTATCACAATCATTTGCTCCGTTGATTGTAGACCCTACGACCTTGACTGCTGTCATTAAAACCTCCATTCGAGTCCCGGAAGATGCATTCCCCACCATCACCCATGTGCCTGGTGCCATGATCAATTTTCGTTACCACGTAGAGGTCGTGGTCGATCTACGTGGCAAAATTACTTCACCCGATCGATTCCTTCCTCGATTCAATATGGTCTCAGGTGGCAGTACGTTTTCGCCTAGTGGACAAATTTTGAATCCGGCCGACGCCAATGGCAGCGCCATCACAGCCAACTGGGGCGGAAACATACTTGATACTGATAAAGTGCGCAGAGAGAAAGGCGTCATCTCAGTGGCCTTTGAAGTCGTTGTTGGAACCCGGGACTCTAAGCGCGGCCAGGCTTCTACAGATGACCACGCGGCATCTATAACTGCCGTGTCAACATCATCTCAGGCCCCTGTAACATCTTCGCATATTGTCAATAATGGCGATGGAGAAGAATGGCCCGAACCAAGCCCTGTTGAATATAATCAAGAGGAATATGGCTTCCACGATGAGCATTGGGCGGATTACCCTGAAGATTACTCACATCAATTCCCAATGCCCGCTCATCTAGAAGAAGAAGAGCCAATTGACGAGAAGACTCGAGTTCGTCGCCATGAAGAAACCCTTCTACCTAGCCAACCACCAAACGAGGATGAAGCAGGACCATCAACTGAGATGGAAGCGCCAAGCGCACCATTCATACCAGAGGATCACCTTCTACAAGACTACCAACACGTATCATCACAAAATACAGAACCAGTACCGCATGCCGTTAGGTCTGCAGAATCCTTACAGACAGTGGTGGTGAATGGCACTGCTCCTGAATCGAGTGAACCTTCTGCTCCAGGTGAAGACAAAGAGGAGCAAGAGCGCCAATGGCTGATGCAGCAGGCTAGCGCGCCCAGTGCACCCCCCGTCGAGGATACCAACGGCGGCGAGGGCCCTAGTGCTCCAGTCTTTGATGAGGACGATCAATTGGTCGGTGGCACGGCACATGCAGACGAGTCCTTGCCCCGATACCAACGTTGATAGGATCATTATTGTTATTATTGTCATGACAGCGATACTTCTACGCATTTTTTCGACATTTCTACATCATGTACATTTCTTTCCTTTGCATTTTGGGGGCTAGGCTTTTGTCCGGGAGATACCACTACTCGCATACTGTTTACCTTTTTACTTTTGATCTTTTATGAACAACCAGGCGCTGGGGAACTAATAGGCGCTTCAACACAACTGTATCATAATCACAAATTCAGTGTATGAAACAATTAACACTTGAACACTGTGTCCTTATCCTTCGTAAACTCCTTCGTACGTAAAAACCTAAAATCGCTCGCCTATCAGACCCAATCTGTTTCGAAGGCTGACATTCAGCTTAGCGTATCTTTATCTCCGCGCCTTCGCCTTGGCACCCGCTACCCGATAAACCTCATTTCCCCCTGTTCCTGTTTCTTCCTCTCCCTCCCTCTCTATCCCAGATCTCCAGCCAAAAGACCATCTTCAAAATGGCCTTCAAAAGCGGGTCCTTCGCGACCTTCCTCATCGTCTGCCGTGAGTAACTCTCCTCGAGGCGCAACCGCCCAAATAACCACATTCCACCCTCATACCCACCAAGCTCCCAAACCCGTTGAAACCTCTGAGACCTCGGAAAACTAACAACCACCAGCAACATGTTTCTTCCTGGGAATCATCTTCTCCATGTTCCCATACGACTACCCAATTCTCTGGTCTACAATTACCACTCCCGCCTCCCACTATGATTACCTCGAGGCCCATCTCCGCTTCCTCCACGCCAGCCCACCGCTCATCCCCCGCATCCTCCACATCGTGATCTTCCTCGGTCTCGCAGGCCTAATCACAAAACTCTACAAGCCCTCCGAATCTAACATGCTCTTTGATGGTGCCTCGCTCGTTCTCTACATGTGCGGTGTAACAGTCTACATCGCCAATATCGTGAAGGGTCTTCGTCTTGCATCGGCAGGCCAATACGGCTCCCAGCTTGCTTCTACCCCCGAGGAACGGGATCAGATCCTTGGTCGCGAGGACTCGCTCAAGGTGCTCTCGGCTAGTAATACTATTTTGGCACTTGTGCTTGTTGGTATCTTGGTTTTGCAGGCTGGACAGTGGTATGCTGAGCGCAAGGATGCGCAGGAGATCGAGAACTTGAATAAGGGTGAGGAGAGCTCGAAGAAGAGTGCTAGTCAGAAGAAGAAGAACTAGGTTATCTGCTCTTTGTTTGATTTTTGCTTAGCTTTTATTCTTGGGTATGAGCCGGCGATTGATATTCGCGGATTATAGCCATGTGAGGGGATGGATTGGTGAATGGAAATGGGCTGGGTGGCTGATCTTGTTTCGGGTTTTGTCTTCTATCTGTCATTTGCTGGATAGCGTCTTGCATTAGTAGGATGTGTACGCTTCTAGGATATAATTCCTTAGCGGGAATTGCTTCATGATTGACATGATCTCTATATTGATTTACTCCCGCGGACACTGAGGATATACCTAATGAGATGGACTGCACGGTTACACAGACACAGAAGGGAAAATTCAAGAATGATCATGATGTTGATAGGTAAAAAAGGTTACCAATTCAGACGGACGTTAGTCCCGACTTCGTCTATGTACACAAGGTTTCCTATGGCTCACTATGTCAGTATTTTTTGTACTAAGAATGATATGAAATTGAACATCAAAGACAGGATGAAAAGAAAGTGAAATGCGTATGTAGATGTAGATGTGGTTTGTATGCAAAATTCAAGTCTCGTGGATTGTGGCTGTGGCGTATGTAAAATGATGCAATATGTCGTCACATCGCAGAAGGGGAATCATAAGGCAAATCGTCAAATAAATGAGGCGTGGTTAAGAGATATGTGATATATCTCGCATATAGAGTAGATGAAAGATCAAGCGAATGAGAATGGGCTCCGGGGCAAATCTGGTGAACGAGGGCTCAATGCCTTTGCGAAGAGATCTTCGCCAGATTCCGCGCTGGAAGTACGGACGAGAGGGCCCATCGAGTTCATAGAAGCGAAGCCGCCAGAGTCGCTGGCTTGTTGGAATTCCTGCAGAGATTCCGGAGGAAACTGCGCCACTGCCTTGAGGGGCCGGGCTTCAGCAGGGTTGAATTGGGTGTTAGGAGTCGGGGTTGCGTTTGTATCAGGCGTGGGCATTGAGTGCAGAGGCCTATTCGTAACATTTCTGAACGAGCTGAATGAAGAAACAGCCACGTCAGGAGACTGAGGCGACAAAGGATTTGCCGAGCTCGGGGCTAATAATTCACAGTTAGCTGTCGTGTGTATTTGATATTGTGAACAGATAAACACACCACTGTTTGCAGACAAGTCCCTCTCGCTTGTCTGTAGCTTCAGACCTTTTAGTTTGTCGGTCAATTTTCTCCCACTGATAGGAGATACCGGGGTTGCTGGGTACATGGTAGACGAGGCCGCAGAGTCATGACTACTGGCAACGCTGTCAATGGCACGGGCTCCAACACCAAAGTTTTCTTCGATCCATTCCTTTTCCTGGACAGCCATGTGGAGTGCAACTCCCTCGGCATTGTTCTCAGCTTCATCCTGAATCTCGGCGTCTAACACGCGCAGGCGCTTCTTTGCCCAAATTGTATGGAGTACACCCTTTTTACCAGCCGCACGACCGGTGGCACCCAGCTCAGGAGGGAAGATGGCCGGTAGAGGGTTCAATTGCAAAGCATCACGAGCCTTTGATGATCGTGTGGCAACAGGGTCCTTGTTTGTCGAGGGCTCATAGGATAGTTTAATAACCGGAGGAATGGTGACATTTGGCGGCAATAAGAAGTAGAAGCGACGGGTGCTGTCATTCGGCCGCTCATCCGCAGGTAGGACAGTGGTCTTCCCTTCCCATGAAACGTGCCATGAACCGTCAGCGGTGGATCGGGTCAGGTCATCGTCCTCCCACTCCACCATCAAAATCTTAGTGCCCTCATTTCCCCTGCCAGCTTCGAATTCGAACCGCGCTAAGGCAGTAATTGATAGACTTCCACCCCTTGGGCCGCGAGGAGTCTCAAGCTCGGCAAATTCGCTATCCGGCGTAAAGGTGGGCGGGGCTTGGGCCATGTTGATGTAGACCGGGCGGGATGATAAAAAAAGAATCTCGGACGGTTTGGGGGCGCACGGATTGCCGAAAGTTGGGTACTTGAAGCCTGATTCGGATGACGCACCGATTTACGGATCTCAGGATGATGCACTGAAAGACCACGTAGAGACGGCTAAGGAGGCTAAGTGGTATGAGAGGAGGGAATGCACAGCGTTTGCTGAGAGGGGAGATTCGAGGGACACGGGCCGATCACGGGATTGTGTGCCTCCGTGTGCATTATTCTAATTATTCCTCTTACGCTTAGGTTGAAAGACTAGGCAATTTCCACCAAGTTCCAGTGCTTTTACTACGGCTAATTTGTTGGCTGAAGCCAACAGGGATCCTAGAAAAGGGACGATCAGTCAGTCCCATCGCCAACGTATTGTGTATAAACCCCGCCTCTAAATATAGAACATCAAAAATGAGTGCCCCTCCCGTCTTGCATGCACATTGGCCTCCTTTCTGCGTCCTTCAACCTGGGAAGCTTCAAGGTGTTTGCTCGATTCCTATGGATCACTTTCATCGGCCTTCAGGCGTTTCAAATAATTCTTGGTCAAAGGCTCACATATGATCGAATATTTTAAAATAGTCCAGGGGCACATTCAAGTTCTTTCGGCTATCCCCGTTCACACATGGCTTGGAGCGCAAATGTGATAGACCCCGCACCTCATGCATGAGTCACTGCTATTTATAAAGTCTACTGACCAATGTTAGCTCTTAGGCCCTGGGTGGCAATATGTATAATGATGACATTCTCAATGACCTTCCGTAGGCATATCAAAAAGTTGAATGCAAAATATAGGGTCTTGCTTCGAAGACAGTTTGTACAGTCAAGAAGAAATGTAGATGGACGTCAAGCCGATTGAAGCTTTCAGATGAAGAGCAGAATAAATTGCAATCAAGCATCGAATAGAGCGGTCGCGGTCCACCTTTGTAGAAGAGTTGACCATATATGAAGCGAAGCGTTCAGAGCGAGCCGACATGTCAGTGCCGGAGGTAGCACCTCAGTCCACTGTTTCAGGAACTCATCAAAACTGGAGTTGTCGATTGCATTGCGTCTCATGGAAGTGAAATAGTAAATGATATTGCAGATCGTACTCTTAATTTAGATCAGTATCTTCAAAATATTCTCATACAGACAAGTTGTTTGGTTTGAAAAGGCAGAGTATTGTACTGTATCATACCGAAATCATGAAGATGCCCTTCAGTTGACGAGACAGACGTATCGAAGATAAATTTAGAATAGAAAACAATGTAGACTTGAATAGCTTCAAAAGAGATTGGCCGAGAGTTGTGGAGTGATCACACGGTTTAGGTACAGGGAAGGTTAGAATTACAATCTTGAGGGAGAAAAAGATGCGGCAAGCTGATCATTTTCTCTAAGGGTACCACGATGAAATGTCTATCGAGCTTACAATTGGTCAATTGAGAAGCGCGGTGATCTGATATTGGAAGCTAAAGCATGTACCGGGTCTAAGGCGGCGGCATTGTTGTTGTTATGAATAGCATCTTCATTCGAAAGTTGCTAATCTTAGCAACATCGGCCCTGAATGTCGAGTAATGAATATGTTCTGGCCAATGACATTTGGAAAGGGAGGCCATTGCACGGGGTTATAATAAAGCTGCGTATCTTCATGTAGATGTTTGGTCCACATAGATCCATACCCTCGGCGCGTGCGACAAAAATAGCTCATTTAATGATAGAAACACCCCCACTTTGAAGCTCATGGTACCGACAGTATAGCTTCACTTATACTTTGATGTTATTATTGGAACTATAGTGGACCTCATCCTTGCACAGATCGACAATCAAGCCGTACCGCCCGTGCTCATGGACAACCAGGGATAATTAAGATACTGTGTACAGTATATTCAATATTCAAGCTTGCCATTGTGTTGTCACACGCAAACAAATTGGCGAAGAAAGCTGCCAGACAAAAAGTACCTGGACCCAGGAAACCTTAATCAAAAGATTTTGCTACTATTACAGCATAGACTGCATAGAGACTAATTTTCAAGATCCTTAGTAAATTCCGAGAAAAAGAAATGTTTGTTTTAGCGTGTCCTCATCCATGCAACCCACGCGAGAGCGGGCAGTAAATTTAGAACCTCTCCTCTCTACCGACGAATACCGAGAGCATGGAACTCCGTATGCAAAGGATCATTCTTTCCTGCACCCCATTCACAAGGGGGGCAATATGCATGATCCCTGCCGTCGAACGATGTTGGCGGTTAATCACCTATGTTCATTGGCTAGAGTTACTCCACTCCCCCCTCGGAGGAGGCAGGTGTAATTGAAATCTAATTAAAGAGTCTTCAGGCTACTGCGCGTTCGGAGCAGGGATTCTACCCCCTAAACTGGCATAAATCAAGTAGAAAAAAAAATTAGAAGCATTTGCATATCCAGCGACCGACTAAAACACGTTCGATAGTTCACCATGTATTTTACGGAGCACTAATACCAAAAAGCCACACATCCTTCTGTTCAAGCCATTCAGCTGGAATCTACCCGGTGAGAGATCCAATGTCCACGAATCAGGTCTGCTGATCTGGCCCTGTAGTAGTCTGCATATAGGAGTGCAGGAGACCTCGAATCACATTGGATGCAGGGTGACCAGGTGCCACGTTACACCAAACAGAATCACATTGACAGTTTAACTTCAAACTCCGCAGTGGGGCACTTGATCACAAGAAGCCAACCACAATCCCGCTACGGGAAGTATGTGGATAACTAGCTCGATTCAAGTATAGCGCCGGCGCTTAAGGATGTCGGGGTTTTGATTCGGGACCCACGTCATACATACCCGGCACACAGGATCCTCATGAGTTATTGTTCTGGAGCTAGTTTAATGTATGCTGAGTGGTCAGTTGAGGTTGAGCTCGTCACCCCCTACACCAAGGTGATAACTATGTAAGTTTGTGATTGCAGAATAACCGTAGAAAGTCTGATCTGATGAGCCGTGTGATAAGTACTTGAATAGTGGGCTATAGGGCTGTTAGATTCGTATTATACAACAAGACGGTTACGTGGAGGGGATCACTCGAACATCAAAAACTGGAACCTTGTAATGATCATCTAAATTTACAGTCTTTTCATTCTCCAACTAGCTCATTTGAGATTGCCCAAAATATCCTCCAGACTGTAGGACTTTGTCTTCACTATGTATAGTATCTTGCGCTAAGACGCCCAAAATCCTTTGAAGGAGTTCGATCGCGGCTTTTAACCCGTTTGCAATGTGGCACCGCAAGTTGTGGCCGGCTTGTATTTTAAATACATACCACGTAACAACTTGTGTCGGGCGTAATTTATGTATGTAATTTGCCATCCACTAGAACAGCACCACTTTTCAAGATTCCAAAGGCCAAGACTGTATACGGCTTTTCAACATACATGGCAATCCATTGTATGAATGTGAATCGTAAAGTGGGGTTTACCTATAGCCCGATGTATACTTTGCCAACAAGATGAACAGTACTACAATGATTCGCTCAGGTAATTCCCAGGATTATACCATCCGACTGAGGATCCAGAACAGGCCAATACATATATGTACGGAAGAATATGTAGATAGAATTGGATTGGTCTTGACTATCCCAAAAGTTGGAAGATGTTTGTAGACCCCTGCTCCTGTATGAGCCTCACTGCAATGTAAATCCTTCCGGTACTAGTTTCGCACCTCTGGGCCTTTACAGCGGAGTTTTTGGGGGAAGAAATACGCACAGAAAGCCTGTCTAGGCGGAATGTGGCGTTTTGGGGCTAAAAAAAGTGGTATGGATAGCGGAGCTAGCATCTTAGCGCAGCAACTCTTGTAAATGAGTCTGCCTTGGAAAGGCATCGGGACCATATAGCACTCGCAATTAGCGTTGGCTCTACACTCGAACAGAATGGCGGCTGCCTCCCAGCCCCAATTTGTAACTTTTCTGGCGCCAGGATTTGGGGCGGACGGCGAGGGCATTCAGCATTGACCATGAGCCTGGGTCGACGTGGCCCGAGTGGCTTAAGGGAAATACCAAATTATTTTACTGAATGAAAAACATGAGATACGCTCATAAATCTATTACATTACGATATGAGTGGCAATAACTTCTTAGTAAAATCGATTTTAGTAGCTTCTTGTCAGTTCATTGCTCATATTGCGGGTGTTAATTTTGAAGTGTTTAGAGGTATTCTCAAAGTGCGATTTTAAATCTCCGGGGTTCAAAGAAGCGGCTCTGCCTTACTTAGATCGATCCCAGAATCAGAGTTGCACTAGTTAACGGGTTCTTTCATCCGGAGGGGGCTCTAATAAAGTCTTGAATAGTTGTTGGTTTTTCTGCGCTTCGTCATTTGCTACCGCGATGCAGCCGACACGTGGTGGTAGCCCCCATATTCGCCATGCACAAAACATCCGATAGAGCAGGGATCTAAACGATTACATTGATCAATGTTTTTAGGCGGATTGCAAGGCTTTCTGGTACCAATCTAGCCACGTCCTAGCATGGCTTGGACCGTGGTAAAGAGATGCGGGTGTACTAAAACAGAGCGAACAGATCCAATTCCAGAGTTGAGGTAAGGAGATCAACTAATCAAATTATCTCCTCGGTGTTGGTTTTCATTACGCGTATGAGCCCGCTTGACAAGGCTGAGATGAAAATATGCATGGAAAAAAAATTGTATTCGCTGCCTATGCCACCAACCTGCTCTGCTGCCCGATGCTCAACGCCCAAGAACAAAGAAATCCAAGAGGGACCAATAATCTTTCCCAAGTACCCCAACAAAAGAAATTATACCAAAGTCAAAGCCCCGAGTCAAAAGCTCGGAGTACACAGGTTTTTCCGACAAAGAAAACACAGGAATAACGCCATACGTGCAAATGTAATAACCAATAAACTCCAAGTCCCCGGCTTCCTGCGACCCCGCATCCTGCCAAAATAACCCCATGGGACTCATAGCCAATAGCCAGAAGAAAGTATATTATCTCCTGTAATTATGCAATAGAGCTCATCGTATTGTCGAGAGGCGTAGAGATTTGAAAGAAAATCGTCAATCAAAGAAAAAACTCGCCAAAAACCAATTAATGAAGAACGTTAAAATCATGACTTGTGAATCAAAATGATTCAAGCTTCTTTGCAAATGGGTTGCAAAGTTTCTTTGTATGGCTCCTTACAAAGCTCTTTGCAATGATCCTTGCAGTCTTGAGTCTTGCGTCGCTTTCCTTTGGGAGGAGGATCGAGCGGCGTTCGCTTATATGTAATTGTGCGTGTAACCACTTGTCGAACGCTCACAGACTTGGCTGTTGTCGCACTCCTAGGCGTCTCAAAATAGCGAATTTTCCAGTCTGATGGTGAAAATGGCGAATATAGAGTGGCAGCACTGCGCGGCGTGGCACTCAATGGGGTCGTGGTCAGTGGGGTTGCAGCGCGCGGGGAGCTGATGCCAAATGTTTTAATCGACTGTGGAATACGCAATCTCCTGAGCGCGGGAGTTGGCTTGGATGATTTGACACTACAGGGTGATTGCGGTGGAAGAGAGATAGCCGGTGATTTTAAGGATGGCGCCGAAGAGAAAGCGGGACTTATCGCAGATGAAGGCTGCGATGTGGGGGAAGGGCCACATGTTTCGAACTTGAACTTGGGAAAACTCCCTCCAGCGCTCGTGGGACTATTGTAAACGGGTGTGAGGGCATTGAGAAAGTCGGTATAGGCCGATGGTGTTGGGATAGAGGATGTCGCGCTGTCGCTACCATCTTCGCGTTTGATCTCAACATCGACAACACTGAGAACTTTGGGGTCATCTTGAATTTCGGAAGGAAAGGAAAATGACTTGGGAGTCTTCAAAGGGGGAAGATCTGGTTTTTGGGAAGGCATCTTGGTCGTTGTCGCACCCAGTGAGGTGGATGAAAGAGGTAAAGAATTCGAGGTGGATTTGTTGTAAAGGAGATGGTAGTCTGACGCAATCCCGGCCTCAGGGACCAAGGAGCAAGCAAGTAGCACAACAGGACCAAACCCTTGGGAAGAGGGAAGGAAGCAAGCCAAATAAAGTCTGTTGGCAAGCGCAAGAAGAAGAGTATTAGAGGAGACTTGGGAATAAAATAAAGGAGGGGAAGCTCGTGTCTTACCAAGAATCAGGAGAGGATCTGCTTTGCTTTTCTATAAGAGCGGAGCCGGACCCAGTGGTGAAACAAAGTGGTAATATACAGTCTTGTATGTGCAATACCGTACCAGACGGTATGGGTCGATACAAGGCTTTTGGCTGAATTCCCAAAACGGTTAGCGTTGGTGCTTTACCGCTACTCCCACTTTTTGGCCCTTTGACCCTTGGGCCCCCGAGGATTTTGTGGACTTACCCGTTCTTTAGCTAGCACAGAACACCGAGCGAGAGAACAAGATAAAAATAAACGGGGGCTATGCAACTTCAAGCAACAAATAGAAGGATCCAGCCTTCAAAACTAGTGTGAAGTTGATGTCGCAAAGAGAGTGTAGATAAATAAAATGAGGCGTAAAGCAACCAGTGCTTGATACTCCTTCACAGTTCAAAAATGAATGAAGAGAATAGTAGGTAGGGTGGGATAACAACAAAAATAAGAATGCAACGAAAATGAAACAACCAAATTAGAAGAATAAAACCAGATGAGCCGAAGAAAAGATCGGGATATTACTCCAGGGCTCCCTATTATATATGCAATCCTTGTCCTCGACTCTAACCACCTTGGCTTGCAGATGTCTTCACGTACGCATAATTCATATTGTCGCGCGCCTTCTGAAGCAGAAGGAAGGGCGCCAGGCCCCTGTTCCTACGGGGTACGTTGTCTTAATCCGGTGGAGGCGTTAGAAAGCGGCTTGGTTCCTTCAGCAACCGAACCCTTGCAACTGTTTTTATCCTTCCCATTCGCTGGCTCCAGAGCGCGCGGTACCCATGATATTTGGCGGCTCATTCTTGGATCATTATTAAGATTTCTGAAACCACGATTGATCTCCTGAAACTTGAGAGAGGTCTTGGCAACGCTGATCTTTTCCAGCTTGGACGACCGCATACATGTGCACAACATCGAACTACCATGGCTACAACACAAAGGAATTCAAAAAAGTTTCACTAAACGCTTAACCTGGTATCTTCCTCAATAGCCCAATGAAATATCGACAAAACTCGATAGTTGAGGAGTTAGTTCTTCAGAGTGAAATCTGTGAGGCCCGATGGTGGAGAATCCTCATGCAGGTTTCCCATAGTTCTTCAAGTATATTTGGAACATAGCGAGTATTCAGATCCTAAAAAAAAGCCCAAGCCGCTTCTGTTCACTCTGAACAATTGAATTTCAAGGTCGGATGTTTCATATTTGGAGAAATTTGGTCCCTTGCAGCTTCAGAGCTTGAATCGCAAGATCAAGCTTGCCGCTGAAGTAGCCGAAGAGCTCGATACCGCAATCTAACTGGTCATGAGCCTGAGCCAGAATCACCTGCATGCTTGGTGGAACTACTAGATTTAAATTTGCTATGTGTATCAATGCATTGTTTGTTGGAATCCTACATTCTATATCGAGCAAAGCGAAGATATCAGTGGCTATGCATGTCTGAATATGTGCCAGGCGCGAAGCTAAGAGCTTTGGAAAAATCCATAAACTATATATAACTCAAAAAGCGCCTCTGTAGCGCGCATATACAGCCACATAGTAGTACTACTAGTACTAGGATATGCCGAGCCCTGGAATGTACATAATTCGAGATCACTACTATGATACTGTGGTTGCTGCCGAAAGTAGTATCCAGTCGGAAGCCTTGTAGGAAAGTCATTCAATTCCAAATATCAATCTATTTCGATACTTGGCAGTTAATCTTGGTAACCCTCGACCTGAATATGTTCATTCGACCGCCGTGAACACCCTAAACATAGATTATGTCAACTTGAACTCAGTAGCAAAAGGTCATCAGCAGGGATATTGGGAAGATGTAGTAATGAATAAACGTGCGTTGATAATAGCCAGCTCACCGCTATTTCTTTCTTTGCATAGAACCAATTAGGAGAATCTCGTTCAAAGTTTAGAAGAAATTGCTGCTATGGAGATCTATACATGGAAAGTACAGGTATTACCCTCTAAATGATCATGATTTTAATAATAAAGAGTTAGTGAGCTATTAGCAAAGTTAAATTCAAATGCTTAAAAATAATGGGTAAGTAGTTGAATTCTTGAAAACAGATATAATAGTCCCAGGACCATTCAATTAAAGAGGGAGGAGCCTTAACAGATCATGAATATCGCATGGGGTGCGCAGAGGTTAGTCGGAGTCGAATTGTTTCACCATCTCGGGAGGTATTTCAATCGGCGCCTAAAAGTAATGGAATCGAATTTTATTCAGGTTCATGAGCACATGCGTGCTCGAATGAGATTTAAGAATTCAGTTACTATTATTTACGAAAGGACTAAACAATCAACAAGGTGTTCTGAAAGCCCACTGTGAGGTAGGATGTAGATTTGAAAAGATTAAGCAAGTGGTATATTAAATGCAACCAAAAATCACCTAAGCGCCTATAACGAGTGCATGTGGGAACAGCATCATAAAGTATGCGGACCAGGCCCAAAACAGAATGAAAGCAAATGGGTATGAGTTTAGCGCTCGCCCAGAATATGAGAATGGAATCAAAAAAGTCTGCCACCCAAAAACTTTTAACGCCAGAATATCAATAAATAAATCGTTGACCCCGGTGGACTTTTCATATCGTCAAATCCATCGCATTGCGGCATACAGTGAGAGGAATATTCCCTTTAAATCAGCAAGTAATGCCAGCCATTGCGGTTCATCACATCTCGCCAGTGGAACTGCTGCTTCTTGATTTCCCTCATTCCAGAAGATTGCAAAGGAACCGAAGGTAGTTCCTCGGTGATTTGGGTGCTGGTATGGAAAATGTTGTTTTGTACGGCAGGCGGTGTGTCCATGGGGTCATCAGTGAGGCGCCAGTACTCTGTCAGTAGTTGGTACATGCGACCAAAGCTACCGAGATCTGATGTTTCTCCCATGGTGTACATGCGGTCGTTCAAAATATGACGGAAGGCGCTGCTGGGGGTTGAGAAGACGCCTGCCATGAGCAGTGGCCAAACAATTGATTTGTCATAGCCGTAAGCACCGGCTGGGATGTACGACAGGGTGGTGACGAACGCATCGACGAGGTTCATGATGTTTGCATCGGTGCGGTCTGATCCGGGGATTAGACTGCATAGGTAGATTCGCGCAGCGAGGCGGAACAGAGCAGTCATGTTCTTTGTCAAGATCTCGGGACGAACCGCACCAGTGTCAGAGTAGGGGCTCTCCAGAGTGGGGTCTGCTGGCTCGGTGTATTCCAATTGAGTTCCCAGTGAAGAAACATGGTTGCAGAGTGTGATGTGGTCAATGCGATTCTCGTTCTTCAGTGAGTCAAGGCATGCAATTTCTGAAATGAGATACATTACGCGGTCGTCACATCCCATAAGCTCCCTAAGACCAGTTGGGGTTCCACTGAGGTGCTTGGTACGGTAGGAATGGGCAAACTGTGGTGTCTTTCCGAGCATGGTGGCACCCAAGATATCGATCCAGCTTGTTAGTGACATGCTGAATGGAGGCACAGAGTATGCACCGCATGGGATCATTTTGTTTGCAAGGTCCAGTTTGTTTACTAAGTTAGAAACTGCCTGGAAGTGATCATTCCAGTGGATGTCGGGAAGGTAGTCAGTTGGAGCTCCGACCGAGCAATGAAAGAAAATCATCGCAAGTGTCGCATCCAAGATTTGTTCATGGTCGGTGTCCTTCTTGAGCGACTCGCAGAGCTCGGAAATGGCCTCATAACGGTGGCGCATGATATCATTATCGATTTGCTCGCCACTGAATCCGTTGGTTGTCTTGAGATGAATAGCTGAAACGCTCAGGCAGCAATGGAAGTAAGACTTGTTAGTCTCTAGGGATTGAAGAACCGATCGGGCGCGTGCAGAGCCCTGCTGGTGAACTTCGAGAATTGGGAAAATCATTCGGAGTACGTTTTCCACGAAATGGTCAAGAAGAGGGCGATCATAGTCATCGACAGGAATATTGGCATTGAGAGACGAATAGGAATGTCCAGTGCTCTGAGCGACGAGAGTCGGATCGACCGGGTTGAAAGTTTGAGCTGGATCAAAGCAGTCTTCTTGGAAGAACTCTTCCTGTGGGAATGTTGGAAGAGTAGCGTGAAGTTGAGGAGGTCCCATCGCACTGAATGTTGAAGTAGAAGAATCGTGGCGAAGTGGGATATCATTAACAAACGTTTGACGTTCAGTCTTGACATCAACCTCATATGGTGTATAATGGCTGTATGTGATTGGAACATATCCTGGCTGTGAGAAGTGTGGACCGAAAGAGTCCCAGTTCTCAATAGGGCGGCTGAAGTCGCGAGTGAAGTCGCTCTCATCGTCGCTTGGTGGAGATGATTCTGTTGTGTGGATACCAGCTAATGTATTCAAAGGTTAGCATAAAGTGCCGTAGGTGGTGAACTTTATAAAATCCAAACAATGCTTACGTTGACCACCATGTCGCTCCAGTGACTTTGTTTGCTTGATTTTGTTCTTGATTCGCTCCTTTTGCATTCTTCGCTGATCAGGACTTCCCCACCAGATTGGTCGCTTGTATTCGCATTTGACATTTAGGTTTGTGCAGGATTTGCATGCTGGGTGAGTTTCATCGCACTTCTTCCTTCGAAGTCGGCAAGTGAAGCAACCTAATAAATTAGTACCAGTTTGTATTTTGATGTTAAAAGTTCGTCTTATTGGGTACTAACCTAAGCGGGATCGCTTGTGCGATCTTGCCCCTGACCTATCAGCTTGTCCGCTAGTTGGCATATTGGAAGGTCCCGCAGACGATGAGGGACCAGCCGCAGCGGCCTTGGTAGTGCTAGTAGTCCTGCTATAAGGCATCTTTGTTGTATCGGGTATTCACAGAATTCAATAGTAACCACGACAATTCAAGTCAATCAATGACCGAAAAAATAAATAAATGATTGAAAATATCGAGGGCGGCACTGCCAGCAGTAGAAGACCAACACAGTTGTCGAGGGGGACCAGCCACCTATTTCTTTTGTTAAGAAGAATAAGGGATAGTAAAGCTGGACCGGCAGCTTCACAATCTATTAATGTATAATAAGAAGGGAAACGAAGGTTGGAAAGAGACGTTGCTTCGAGACGATTTCGAGAGAGAACTTTTCATCTGGAGATCTTGGAGGCGACTAGTTATAAGTCTGAGCTACGATCAGCGTCCGTGCTTGCCCATGCTTCTATTTTTTGTTGGCACGGGAAACAAGGCTAGTTCCAACCGGAAGAATATGCGAACATAGAGTGGGGGGACCCTGAATCGACAAATCAGCATGCAGGAATGAAGTGTTGGTCAATAATCCAGGCTAATTTTGGGACATGACCGGGGTGGGGAGCACGCAGTGTGATGAGCAACAGGCCAAGAGTGTAGATCCCCTCATGCAGATTATGCAGCTAATGGGGGAGGATCGATGGTAGGCCACACATGTTGTCCCATGATGCATGATGTTGCAGTGGGTCTTCTTGCATCCCTGCTATGGCCTAACTCTGTCGGGCCATCACATACTGATTGAGTAGCTTCATTACTACCTAGTGGAACTCTCAAAACGGCCTCTACTCATTCTGATAGGTAGATATAATTGTACCTTAGCTTGACTTTGCTTTAATTAACTTCTATTATCGGAACCAATCATATCGCTGCAATCAAATGAAGCTGTATCTCACTAGAAGATACTCATAATAAGCGGAATAAAGCTCGGGAGTCTTTATCTATGGAGACGTTCCAATTCAACTTGCCGCCGTTGGCTTGCTGCGCGGAATTAGCTTAATCTTGGATGAGGGGTTGTTGGTAGAGAGGTTGGGTTGTTGGAAACAGCAGAGTAATCGCGATTAGTGATAGGATTCTAGTGCGTCTTTTTTTCGAGTCAGACCACCCGTCTCCTAGCCAAACTAGGTCAGATCTCCACCAAAGGCAGGCTTACATTGGTTCAAAAGTTAACTGTTGGTGGAAATTCATGCACAATTAGAGCGTGATGAACTGAAAGGTAGTGCATGCCAAGCTTCTCTTTCGGGCTTTCCATTCGTCCATTTAAAAATCCACTAGCGAAACTAAATTTTAGCGTCACCGTGGTGCAGACTAGAGAGCTCCCAGCCAACCGTGGGGCCCGGTCCGTGCAGAGACCGGGGAAGCTGATACAGGAAGATGAACGCTCGGACGGTGATAGAGGATTTCGGTCAATGTTCCTTAATTTGCTGCAATTAAGCGCCGATATGCAAACTAATTTTATCTATTTTGGGGAACAGATTGAGCCATTTGACTCCTTCGTCTGATTAATCGGGACTGTATAGCGCCTAATTAGTTTCTATTAATACCTTTTGCACGGGTTGTTATCAGCAATTGGGTAACTTTGTTCCATAATTAGTAGCAATTACTGCGGGGTATTATCTGATCCGAGTCGAGGCTTGCATAGAATCTCCGCGCCATTTTGCCCTGGTCCCGCATGCGTTCGGGACTTCGGACATAATTCCAATTGAAATGAGCATGAAGCTGTTTTTGCTATTTGCTATTTGCTACTGGATATATTTGGAAATATTGTTCCTTAATTTAGATACAATCATGCCGGCTCGAACAGGAACGGGGTTGGATCCTGTCTCCCTGGAAATCCTTTCTCGGTAAAGGAATGCCCACCCTCCAGCCACGGCTGATTTCTACAACTGGACGAGTCAAATGTGGATCCAGAACAATTTGAAGCCCTTCAAGTTGGACTGACCGGTTATCTGTGCCCCAGCCCAGGTACCAGCCCATTGAGCTACGAGGGAATGCAGAGCTACGATACACACTCAACGAAGCAGTCAATTCGGACCGCACAGTCCCAATATAAATAGTATACCAGTTCCTGTGTGCATTTGTTCATTCTAGACTTGACTTCGGAGAGGAATCCCATCTAAAATCAAATTCAATATTAGAAACTTGACGGTACTATAGGGGACGTTCTGGCCGCGGCCAAGAGAATTTAATAAGTCTTCTAGAGATATTTCCTTCCTTGACTATACCGAAACCATTATTCATACTATAGGCCCTTGGAACCTAGATAAGGGAGCCCGGACTGCCAATAGTACTAAGTACATTTACATTTTTGGTCCGGATATATTGCAGGTTTCAGTACGGAGTAATCATATAGCTGGCATGATGCGTGGCTCAATCTACTACTATTAGTATGCACGAACTTGGAAGTAATTTACTATTTAGTGACCGTACCTAGTAGTACTAAATCGATGTTTTTGAGCCTTGGAAATATCCAACTTTTGCGGGTTGGCAATATACTATATTACTACTACTTAAAGGAATTTTATGCGAACCACATGTTGAGATGAATGGCCGTACTTCGTAAAACCTAACGTGCGTGTGATGAAGCGAGAGGTGAACTCAGAAGGAGATTCGACTTTCACATCACTTCGACCGATAATCCAGAAAGTAAATAGTCAGGGGGTTGGTTGGCTTCGGGCACGGGCACTCACGGGTTCCCACAGCACGCGTATCTCACTAGAAAGCCATGATTGTTATCCCAGCCACCTTCCTTCCCAATGGACGGCACGATGTTACTCTCTAAAATCCTCGGGTCGATTCATCATATTTGCTGGAAGCACCAAGGTTCCTGGATTTGTACAACTGGATTTCGGATCGAAAGGTATCGGGCAAAGTAACATTTCTGCCTAGCGCAAAAGCAAAGCAGACAAGAAATCGGGCTAATGGACAATATGTGCATTTTTGAAGCTGTATCTCGGTCGTATATAATTCTGTAGGATTTTAGTAAAAGATGCCGAATGACCCCCAGAAATATCGAGTCTCTTAAGGGCACTGAGCCAACTCCAAGCCTTCATATTGTACTTCCTAGAAGCAAGTAAGGCATTCTTACGCCCATGCGCTTTAAGAAACGTGGTGTGATCTGAACATGCACGCGGTGATTTCAATCACAGTCACATAGGCTTTCGAAAGCAGACAGAAATCCTGCCTCTCAATTTTTTTTCCTTTTCCTTGGTTACAAGATTTAAGTCATAGTATTTAGAGCAAGTTCCCAGTCGCAAATTCCAGCCCACATATGATCGAACTACCACATGGGAATCATACGAAACAAATGGCGTTGAGAATAAGACTTTTCAAGCGAAATGGTTGTATGGTGTATTATGGACTTTTGTGGGTCTACTTAAAAAGGCCGGAGTGTGAAGTGATTCGGTGAGAAACCCCACTTGTTGTTTATCCCCAGCCGTTGATTTAAATCGTATTCATTGGCCAATCATTTGATTAGTTGAGGATTCAAAGAGGGGTTTGATCTGCAGTGTGATGAGTTGGGCGAGGTGCGGGTGATAAGTGATGAGCTGTGTGACGGTTGGCTGGAGAGCGGGTTGTCCTCCACAGTTAGACCGACTTATGCTTCCGGTCCATGTCACACTTAATGCCAAATGGCAGAATCCTTCCAGTTTCCAAAATTATGCACATCTTTTTTTATTTTTGCTAAAATTAACAGCATTTATTATCTAGTGTTGAGAGGTCCGAGTACCAAGGGCCCAAAACCTTGCAGCTCTTGTAGACCCTCACTAACATGCTCTTGCTGCGGGCTACCGAAATGAATTGCCAATTAAAGCCGTCGAGATTCAGAACCACTGCCATAGCCTCCTTCTATGACAGAATGAGATCTATTCATTTATAGAAGAAGGATTTGAAACCTGTGTACGCGCCCTCGTTAGGCTCTAAAATCCCGCTGAGAGAACCTAGCCCTGTCGATGCGTGCCAAGGGAATTGTCACGGCATTAGCGTAGTGATCAGCCGCCTATCAAAGGACGCAATCACCCGCTTTGCTCGACTCCTCCTGCATGATAGAACCCAAATGCACGTTCGCCATCCAACGAGAACGCAAGGCTATGGCTAAACTTGGCATCCCTCTGAACTAGTGTCGCAAGTTGGCGTGCCGACCACCCAGGCACATCGTGGTTGGAGCATCGAAATGTGCTTACCGCTGGCCCCTAGCCACCTGTTGCCGTCCAAGCTGCAATTGCCATTCGTCTAACACATGGGAATCGCCCGAATCCTTGAATCTTGGGCGCTTTCATTTGTAGACCCACAAACGAACTCCCTCGTGTCCCCAAAAGGGTGGACTCCGTACATAAACGCTTCCACTGCCCGATCTACCCATTTCGAGTGATCTTCCCCAGAGTTATCGTATGGTGGAAGTATTCTCCCTACACGGTCTCCATTTCCAACAGTATCAAAGACCAACAGTGTTGGCTTTTCTTTCTTTTTGGGTGGTTTGACATCACCTTTGATCCATCGAATATACCTAAAGGCTGGTCTGGCTACCGGGCCTTTGGATTGACAAGATGGTGCGGTCATTCATGCGAACGTATCTTATTGTCCTCAATTGACCTCGATTATAGGACCCTCAATATGCATATGATATGAGTTATCATATGGTTCCGTACAAGGAGGAGCCCCTGCCGCTGTTTCCTCCAAGGACGGCAATCTCACGACCATTCTCGGCGGCAACAGAAATATTCGAAGATGAGTACGGTTATGCTCACTCGCCCATGAGAAGTGTTGCTTCTGTAAGTAAATTTTGGAAATCACTAGTTCCTCAAATAGTCTAACGGATATGACTTGACAGTTCGGAGCTGGAAGTACCTCCACTCTCTCTACGCCTGACAATGTCACAACACCCAACTCTACAGGCCTCACTTCGTTCGATTTTCATATCGATGAGAAAAATCTCCGGGGTCCAGGTGGCGGATATGTGAGGGGCCCATCTGGCCCACACCTGTTCAGATCATCGATTGGCTCAGATATTCAGGAAAATTTGGACGTTGATATGATGATTCAGGATACCCCTGTGGCTACCACCGGTCCCTATCACCATAGGGCTTCGAAGTTTGATCCATGGCGAAGAGATACTCCGGTTCCAAATCAAGAGAGTAGCACGACTCCTCAGCCACAATACGTCTCCAACGTCGAGCGGGTCCCGGCGTTTCACAGACTGTCCACAACTGACTGGTCCCCTGAAGAAGTTGTCCAGTGGATGCAGAGCCTGAGCTTCGAGGATGACATTGTGCAAAAGTTTTTCCAAAATGACATTTCTGGTTCGATATTACTCGAACTCCAAGCCGATGATCTGAAAGAACTTGATATATTGTCATTTGGAAAAAGACATCGAGTACTGAACTCCATTCAAGCTCTAAAGAATGGAGTTTCGGTAACTTCGGCCCCCAGTACTGCCCCAAGCTCATCGCGGAATTCTAGTGTGACCGCCGATAGACCTTCCACAGCAAGGACATCGACAATGATGTCGAATCATAGCCATCAATCGAGCAATAGTCACTCAAGCAACAGCTATCAGTCTTGCTCTGCGACCGACGATGATTCTGCCTCCTTCCAAAGACCTCGACGTGGCCGCCAGCATTCGAGCCCAGATGTCTGCAAGACGAGCGATATCCGTCCGGGAGACTCTGTTTCTATTGTTGCAATCGAGCAGGTGCTGCCGAAAGCCCATCATTGCTCCAAAGGTGAAGATTGTCGGAAATGGCAGAAGCAGCAAGCCAAAATCGCCCGCTTGGCGAAGGACCTACCCATCGAGTCTTTCGGAGGAAGGGCCATTGTTGCTGGTGACCCCGGAAACCCCAAAACTGCGCCCAACTTACTGAAACCGTCAACCAAGTCCGAAGTCCCCTCTCTTGTTGCATCGTCTGATGCCTTGGGACGAACGCCCAGACAAGCTTCATTTCAGTTATCTCAGGAAACACTGAAAGAAGTCAAACCTAGAGATCCACAAGAGAATGTTCGCAACTTCTTGAATTTCCAGAGTTTGGGTAAGTTGAAAACTACGAATGACCCTCCAACTCCACCAAGGGAGCTCCTACCGTCCCCTGAAAGCGATTCTCCAGACTCTGCCAAAATCACGCCCACTTTAGCTGAGAATCTGAGACATCTGCCGAGACTTCAGATACCTAGCATCTACAGCTCTGAGGCCTCCGATGTGACGGGTTTCACGTCTGCCTTGAAAACGGTCACACCATCCGTGCTTTCCAAGCACAACCAATTGTACGCAAATGATCTTACTGCAATTCCCGGGCGTCTACAGCATCGCTTTGGGGAATCCGCGGCCTCACCAGCCGACTACTACCGTGTCGATCCATGTTATAGACAAGAAACCCCTGTTTCCGAAACAGATGCTCCAGTCACTGCTGTTCCCATCGGCCCTGTTGCAAGAGAAGAGTCCCAGTCGGTACCTCCAAACATGCGATTTGGAAACAAATTTCTAGTGACAGCGGACCCAATCATTCGGTCATCATCTACGAAGCCGATGGAGGATCATCGTCGCTACCCGGCAAACCATGGGGGCCCAGCCCTCAACACGCTGAAGGAAGATCGAGTCCTTAGTCCCATCGAAACTCCAGAAGATTTGCGCAACACGGTTCGAGCACCTCACTGCCGAAGTGAAAAAATCTTCGACCCTGACAATTATGGTATAGATGGTGTCAGTCACACTGGATGGATGAAGAAGCGCAAAACTACTAGACTTCTGCGCCACGAATGGGAAAACCATCACTTTGTGCTCAAGGGTACCCAGCTTGCCATGCACAATGATGAGGAAGCACATCGCCGACACTCTCGCGCTCTGGAATACGTTGACGTCGATGACTACGCAGTGGCATGCTCCTCTGTTGCTTCGAGCTCGAAGTTATCAGCAGCCTTCAAGAAAACAATTCTCAAGCGCCGAGACAGCGCACCCGATGACTCCGCTTTTGCATTTTCTCTCATTCCTGCTTCCAACAACAATAACAACAACAACGGTGGTGCGGTTGACCGAAAGGCTCTGTTCTTGAACAGTGGGAAGTCTCACCACTTTGCTGTCAAGTCCCGCGATGAGCGTATCGACTGGATGCGAGAGCTGATGCTGGCCAAGGCTCTCAAACGTGGTCGAGAAGCTGGTGCGGCCTTAAACATGAATGGAAACATGATTTAGAGCCCTGACACTGTTGAAAATCCTTTGTATTCGTGCAACGAATATTGGCCTACGAGACCTCTCAACTTTCCTATTTTCATTTTGGCATTTGGCATTTCAGATACCCGTGGTTGATCCATTTGGAAGAAATTAGTCTACTTTTTCTTTTTTTTTGCTTTTGCGCGATCTGCTGGACTTTCCTTGTTGTTTTGCTATGATCTCATGGCGTTGTTTTACATACAGGGACTCCCCTTGACACGAATTTCCTTATTATGATGACTTCTTTTTTTATCCTTCAAATTTTCTTTTCACTTTGCCCTTCATTCATTTCTTCAGTCTTTTCTATAAATTGCCCCCTTTTCAATTTTCTTTGTGTTCTTTCATCTAGAATGGAAGAATCGCCAGGTCTTGGACAAGATGGCTCGCGCCATCTTAACCGGCGTATGTAGTAGGTAGCTCTATCGTTAGGCAGAATCAAGCATAGTCAAATTGCGTGAACATCTCTCCTATCTCAAACATCTATCGTCTCCATTAAATATTAAACACGGCGGACGATTATGAAGTAATAAATTAAGATAGCTCAGCTGAGAGTATACAGTAACCCTGAAATAGATAGGCAAATTGGTGAACACGCGAAATACGCCCCAAATATTTTTTTTTACTTTTGTGTTGGCTTGGTCGCATCTTACTTTACCCTGCGGACCATGATTTGGCACATGTGTGTCTGTGTTTGCGCTTCACTAGTCCACCCTTTCCTGCATACTAACCGGCCCCACAATTTTTCTTTCACAAAAATAATGAACCCTCGCTTACGAGGGTCCGCCACCCATATGGAACAGATCACCCATATGGAACATTTTTGCTAAATCGTACTACAACTACTATTTACCACACCACCATATAGTTAATTAATTAACTAAAAATAATAAACAAATCAATCAGCCATTTTAATATTAGAATACAAAATCAAGTTAATTTCCCCGGCGTTTTTTGGCTCTTCCATGCTTCCTAATTTCAACCAATATCTTCTTCCACTTCCGCTTCGTCTTTTCTTGATCGGCTTTTTCAGTCAATTTATATTCTTTTAGCTTCATTTCTTTGATCTGGCTTGAATTGATAATACCAGTGATTTGCGTATAACGGCGAGAAGCATCATATCTAGCGTGACGTGCTCCCATAATAGCTTGTGTAGAATCGAATTCCCGTTGCAGTTGGACAGCCAACATTGCCTGAGTCTCAGCACCCTTTACAAGCTTTGCTAGCCCTTCTTTAAAACGTTGAGTAGTAGGATCATATTGATTAATACGATCGCTAATTCTTCGAACTCTCTCAGCGGTTTTTGGGGTGCTAAACTCAGTATTTTGTGAGTTAACTGATGGTGTATCTTCCCGGGATATATTATCATAATATGGATCGTACGAATCCAATTCATCGGTAATAAGCTTAGAATTAATTGGCCAAAGGCCAGTTAATCTAAACCCAAGCTTGATTGTATGTGGCCGGAAGGTTTTGCGTCTGATTTCACTGATTGAATGTAGGAATTCATCCTTTGAAAATTTACGGCATCCAGTCATTGTAGCCGCCTCAACTGCCTCACTATGCCAGTGTTTATATACACTAAACACTCCAACATCGAGAGGTTGTAGTATATGGCTAGTATGTGAGAGTAAGAAGAATAGAATGATATCATTCTTCTCACAAAATTCAACAAATTGACGCGTTAAATGTGATCCAAAACGATCGCATAAAACTAGCCTCTTTTTCCCAATGGTACGAGAAATTGTCCATTTATGAAACAGCTGAATCCATTGATATGCTAATGTATCATTGATATAGCCAGTATCAGTTATAGCAAGATGCTCGTCGTCTTCAATTTTATCAAACCAACGTAGTAATGCTTGTTTAGCGCTTAGAATAATCAGCGGTGGGCATGTAAAGCCATCAGCCGAAACAGCCTCTAAAACAGTGACAGACTCGCGATTGGTAACTGAGCCATTAAATAGCTTCTTTTTTGGATGTCTTGTGATAATAAATTGATCGCGACCGACGCCAATTTGGAAGCCAGTTTCGTCAAAATTGTAGATATCTTGTTGACAGATGCCATATTTAGCCACTATACGTTGATAGTCTTGAAACCATCTCTCTATAACGGATTTATCCAGTGCAGTAGCTCTTTCAACATCAAGAGCTCGCCGACGTCGTATATAGTACTCAGGATACCGTTTAAGAAAACGCTTTAGCCAATGGTCGCCAATTTGTGGGGGATCTGTGGTGGTGTCGGTATGATCTTCTTCCAGAATTGAATCGGCAGCAATAGCAATTTGACGGCGATTTATTGATGCTCCGACCGCATCAAAATAATCAATATATTCACATAAAGCCTTCTCCTGTGCAATACTAAGCTTCCGGCCATTAGGTTGTCGTTGGAAAAGCGATTTTCCACCTTGCCAGCGCCGACGAAGACGGCCTTCAGGAACCGCGAATTCTCGCGCAGTCTTCCTAATATTAGGCTTAGATTGCTCAGAGAGAGACTCTATTGCCAGCTGAATCTGGTTCTCTATATCTTTATTGGTTTTAGGCATTGTTGGTGGTGTGGTAGATGATAATAGTGGTTGTGGTAAGATTTAGAAAAAATGTTCCATATGGGTGATCTGTTCCATATGGGTGGCGGACCCTCGTAAGCGAGGGTTCATTATTTTTGTGAAAGAAAAATTGTGGGGCCGGTTAAGGGCTGGATATCACATCCCGGGCGGGTATACGGTCGCTGTGAGTGGGTGATCACTAGGGGCCGAGACAAATCCCAGCGCTTACCCCTCATTTCCAGCCTATGAAATCCCAGAGTTTTCTTGTTCATCGTCCAACTCGACCATTTGCGGGTCTTTTGGTATCATTCTGTCTTCGTGCCCTTCGGCGCTGAATATCCAATTTCTGGGTGCTTCTCGCGGTTTCACATAGCGCTTTGGTTCGGGATAGGCTTTAATGAATCCCCACATTGACACGTAAAGCGTCATTTAGTTGGATATCCCACCCTCGCGTATGCAGGGGAACCTTACACGTCCCCTCCAGACACCAAGTATGTGTCTTCTGGGCTTTGTAAATGCGGGATGGCGCAAACCCAAGCGCTGATCAGAATCCCCCAGCGTTGGTCAGCGGCTGTCGAAACCAACACCGTGTGCTTTGCCAAGGTCGATCTACACCGATTCTCCTAGTGCAAACCTTTTGTCTCCAGGTATTATCTTTTCCTTGAAGTCTTATAACTCTGAGATATTGATTGCACCGCCAAGTCGACCATATCTTACTAGAAATGGCGACCAGTCCAGCAATCCGGGGACGCCTGACAAGAGTGTCTCGGTCAATTCGAACGGTTTTGCGCTCTCTTGGTACAAATAAAGAGTCACCAGAAAACATCCAACGAGCGCTCCTTCTTCTCTGCGAGATCCTCGACCTGCTATGTCGACTTCAAGACCAGTTGACTTGGGCAGAGGAGAAATGGGTTGTAGACCCATCCCGTCTACACAACCTCAATGAAATCCTACGTGCCTTCGAGTCAACTATCGAATCGATTGAAGTATATTTTCAGCCAGGCGGTATCAATGCGCGCTCGTTCAGAAAACGCCTGTTGGAGAACACTTTTGTGCCCAGGCTGGAACAATTCAAAATCATGTTGATTTTAGCCATGCAACCTCAATCAAAGTAAGAAACTACCGGTGTTGTATTGTTCGATCAAATACTAAATCAATAACTTCGGTCGCAGAGAGAAAATTCGTCTTGAGGAGAAGCTCCGAGCCAAACTTCGACAGTTCCAAGATATGGATTCTGGTAAGGAATATGTCCCTGACCCTGAAGAGCACAGACTGACTGAAGGCTTTCGAAGAATCCATCCGTGCGACCACCCCAAACTGTGACGATTACCACCAAGTTACGAGTCGATTTACCACAAAAGGCTTTATGAAGCTAGCAGACCTGTGCAATCGACGACAAAAAGGGACATGCGAATGGATATTTGATAATGAGTTCTACTTGAACTGGATTTTTGGCTGTTGTCGAGCACTCTATCTTGTTGCTCCAGGTATTTGTCCCTTGGTAAAAGAAAATTTATACCATGGCATGATACTGATAGAACTTTCACTCGAATAGCCGGTGCCGGCAAGACATTCTTATCGTGAGTCCGACATATAATACTAGTATTAAACAGGGCTGGTCTAACGTCCTTCGTACAGGTCGACTATTATTGACAATTTACAAAGAACGTTTACGTCTTCCGATGTGGCAGTCGTCTTCGTCTTCGGGCAGGATGAGGCAGATGACTTGTCCAGCCCACTCGGGTTTTTGGATAAAATGCTAGCACAGTTAGTTTATCGGAAACGAACACCATCTCATGCTACCGAAGCTCTATACAAATCGGAATCATTCCAACAAGGACGGGCTTCTGCAAAGGCATATCAAGATGCAATTCGTGCGGAGGTCAATCGTTTTGCGCGCGTTTTCTTCGTGGTCGACGGCATTGACTTGCAATCGGACAAAGAACGCATTTTAAACCGCCTTCACAAGCTACCTGAGCATGCTCAGCTTCTCGTTACCATGCGAGAGGCAAGATACGCTTCAAAGGACGAGCACTTATCTGTATTTGCCGCCCGCGAAGATCTTGAAACATACGTGAGAGCCCAAATCGACCAAGACGGAGACCTAAGCTCCCTTTTAAAAAGTTACCCACCAGAACTAAGAACAGCTGTGATTCAGCAAGTTGTTCAAAAGTCACACGGCCTGTGCGTGACCCTTTCCTCTTCTGTTCATTTGGATCTTACTAATGGCCTTTTTGGGACTTTAGGTTTCTACTGGCTCGGTTGCACATGGACTTGCTTGTCCGATGCAAAGATGGCAATCTACTACAAAAGGCTCTTCTACATCTCCCTGAAAGTCTCAACGATGCATATGGCGAGTCGATGACTCGGATCGTTAGTGAGAGTCCTTATATCAGCCGATGTCTATACTGGACTCTCTATGCCTGTCGCCCATTGACAGTTTCGGAATTAAACTTTGCTGCCAACTTTGAGCCCCTCAAAAAGACCAACTCCACAGACATCTCATCTCCCGAGCACGCGATGCTACACGAGGCCGCAGGTTTGTTAACTATTGACCATACGACTGGAACAGTTCGTCTTGTTCATAAGACTGCCAAAGAATATCTCAGTGGACCAGCAGCTAGGGTCTTCTTCCCTACTGCCAAGAAGAATATTGCCGACACCTGTCTCACTATAATTACAACGGATGACATGGTAGATGAATGTTATGTCAACCAAGGTACAACACCTCGTAAGCCTCGCGGAGGCTTGCTCGATTATTCAGCGACATACTGGGGTCATCATGCTCGTGAAGTTGGAGATGATGAGCAGACCACCCAGGTTCTCATCCGTGCATTCCTGAACAAATTGTGCTGGAGGCGGCCGCCTATTGAGGTGATCACAACTCCAATCGGGGGTATTCCCAAGAACCTCGGGTTTGGATCTTACTTCACAGACTGGTCCGGGTTGCATTTCCTCGCTTATTTTGGTATCACCGGAAAAGCAAAGCGACTTATTGAACAAGGTGCCAATATAAATGACAGCGAGAATGACCTAGGGGTTACCCCTTTGCACTGTGCCGTTCACCAAGGCCACGAGGAAATGATTGAATTGCTTCTTGATCACAAAGCCAACTTCAACTTGACTTGTAAACAAGGAAACACTGTGTTACATGTGGCAGCAGATCAAGGTCATCGGAAAATTATAAGGACATTGCTGCATAGTCGAATGAACTCTCGAACAGCTAATGAGCAAGGTCTCACTGCTCTGCAACTTGCTATTGGAACCTGCCATGATGAAGCAACAGTTCCACTTCTGATTAAAAGTCGTTTCGATATGGATGTTCAAAATACAATCTCTGGCAATACTGCTCTTCATCTTGCAGTAGGGCTCAAAAGACCTCGTATTCTCCAATTTTTGCTTGAAAAGGGGGCTAGTACAACTATTCTCAACCGAGAAGGCATGACTGCACTTCAGTTGGCTTGCAAAATCGACAACTGCGAAGCAGTCTCGATGTTACTTGACCGAGGCACCAAACCGGAAAGCCGCTCTGCACAAGGAGAGACTGCATTACATATCGCTGCAGCGGAGAGCAACTGGATTGCATTTGACTTACTCATTACTGGTAGTGCTGATATCAACGCTTGGGGCTGTGGGGGTGAATCCTTGCTGCATAGGCAAGCCCGAATTGGTCGGTCAATTTCTATCGCTGCACATTTGTTGGAAAGGGGGGCCAACATTGAAGGCTGCAACTCCCAAGGATATACACCACTTCAGTGTGCCGCACTCGCAGGAAACAAAACAATGTTCCTTTTTTTGGTGGATGAGGGCGCCAATGTCGTGGCGCACACAGCCAAAGGAGAAAGTCTTCTCCACGTTGTTCCTCCATTGAACCAGGACTGCCTCGATATTCTTGGTGCTCTCTTAGAACTCAATTTCGATGTCAATGCAGTGACACCTGCTGGCTTAACTCCTCTACATCGTCTTGTTATTAGCCAGGCTGGATTTCCTGATACACCTTCGGATAAGACAATACCTTATATTTCCTTGCTACTTTCTCATGGAGCTGACATCGATGCACCGCTCTATTCAAAGAAGGGTGAGACAGCTCTTCATTTAGCTGTCATGTCCAAAATGCCCCAGGAATCTATAGTATCTTTCCTCGTACAAAGCGGCGCTTCGGTTGATGCCAGGACCACAGAGGGCAAAACCCCTCTGCACCTAGCTGCTGAACGTGGTCGCCACAATATTTTCAAAATATTATTGAGTGCTGGTGCCGATCCTTATGTTAAAGCATCAATTGGAACACCAAACAACGATAGTGAGGTGGATGAAGGTGAAACAGCCTTGGACCTTGCACAAAAGAACCCTGTTGGCCAACTTTGGTTTAACAACCTTGGTAAACTTGACAGTCCCTCCCCAGATATCGGACTCGGAAGTATTGCAACCACAATCGATGAAGTTGAAATCACTTCTGAAATTGACGAGATGGGTGGTTCGACTTTGATTGGAGATGAGGGCTCTGGTTGGGGGTCTAGAGCATCTACAACATCTATGGAAGTAACATCGATCCGTTCAAACTCTTTGCGTTAAGCTAAGATACCCTATTTTTCTTTTCTTTTTTTTATATTCGTCCTCTTTCGTTCATTTAGCCTCACTTCTCTTTATTCATCCTTTTCCATTGTCGTCCGGTTCGTGTTTATTTTTGACTACGCTTTTTGCGACCGGGTTTGGTGTACATAGGACGAGTTACATACTACATGCTCAAATGATTTAAACTATGACCATGGGGATATCTAGCTTCATATTGCCTTTCCCTGTCTGTATCTGTCGAAACTTTAGCCCATCATCCGTACAACCACATAAGCCCATCCATCGCCATACGCAGAAGTCCTAATCACCTCTTCAATGGGGGCAGACATAGGAAGTACTGCACCATGTAACACAGGCTTAGCAAGTACCGGAGTTCGTCGACTAGGAAATAGATTTGGAAGCAACGCATGTAAAACACCGCCCACAGTCTGCGGCTGCACACTCGGACTCGACCTGGGGCTAATGGATTGACTAGCTTGAACACTGGGTGTGGATACTGAGGGAGGAAATGGCGATTGTACGACCTTCAATGACGGGGAGTCTCCGTCTGGTGGTAAGGGCAGAAAAACACGAATGGGTACATTGCGAAACGGCTGCGATGGCGCTGGGAGAAGGATGCTGGATATGCGCTGAAAGGCTGGTAGGTCCACTGAGCGCAGAAAGCCAAGTTAGTATCGAGGTACAATTATCTGACATGAGTATCATCTTACCATCCTCAACAGCTTTCCATAGCCCCGACGAATCCTCTTTTGAAAGACTCATGATGCCTTTGGCGGTTCCATTGCGCAGGAAGTCTGCTTCTTTGACGCTGTTGATAAATGCGTCATTCATGACCATGCCATTTGCATCGAGGCGGACGAGGTCCTCAACAGGCCAGTCTCTGAAATGCACGGTCAGGCGCCATGGGACCGGTGATTCGTCCTCTTGTGAATCTGCACTGGGGGTGCTACCCCTGGTGGCAGGGTCTACGCCAGCGTAGAGGTCGAATAATAGGCCAATAGGGTAGTGCCATTTCAGAGGTACACCTTCGAAGGCAAACCAACCTTCGTGAGACTTAGAGTCGGGTTCGATCAACGAGGTCGAGAAGAATGCTCGAAGCTTGGGGAGCAGTGCTGGTAGATATGAGATGCGTGGGAACGATATCTGCCGAACACGGATTAATATACCCCACGTGTATTTTCTTTGGCAGGATTGATGCTCTTTACAAGATAAGGGTCGGTTTTATCATAAGTTCGGCTCTCTGATGGTGCGAGGACGATCTCTAGTGGTATCCGACCATCCCAAATGCTCCTCTGAATAGCCACGGGAGAAACGCGGGTCTCCATCACGGGCTGACTGGGCTCACGCACTACTCGCCTGTCAGTCAGAGGTCAAAATTCAAGGAATCCGCCCACGACGAACACTTATCAGGCCCAGTGTTGGTGTGGTGGTTTTACTGATCCACCAGTACGAAGTTCATTGATCAAATGATAAAAGGTTCTGTGGTGGTGAAGATGCTACCAAAATGTCATTCATGATCTGAATAAACTAGTCATCACATAAGTCATCACAGCCGATTCAACGACAATTTTAACACTTTATCGAAGAGTGTAGTTGACAACGCGAACGTTGTCGTTGCGGCGGCAGGTCGCACGTGATCAATCGTGGGGGTTTCCGATGTTCCAACGTGCAACTCCAAGACGTCAACAGTCAGACCCCTGTCACAGCGCCCACAACAATCCCTATCGAAATGCGGTATATCTAGTATACTGATTATATGCAATTTGATCGGTCGCATTCCATTTTCTTCTCGTAAACACTTGCTTTAAGGCCGGCATGTCCACGACGATCGTCACATTCAAGACTAGCTTCTCGATCACATCCTCCTAACATCGTCCACAATGTCCTTGATTAACGCTCCGACAATCCTCCGTTATATGCATCCAGAGCAGTTTATTTACCCACGGTCGGCGATCTCATAAGCCCATCGATTATTGGAGGCGGTGTATGGCCACTTGTCCATAACGTTCTCTTGGGTCCGAGGCATGGAAACGCTCGGTGTTGTCAACCAGGTGCACGCACTAGGTTTCTATAATGAGCATGATGACGCGCCTCATATGACAAGCATTGCTTCGGGGCAGCTAGAGTTCTCTGATGTACCCACATGGACATTTGACCATTGGTTATCGAGGGTGACATGTCGCCCTTGGGATCTACGAGGCTCTTCACCTTGACGATAATCAACGGATATCCAGACACTCCCAGTTTGGGCCATGGAATCTGGGGAAATCACATAAAAGGACGTGCGCAATTCCCAATCGTTGGACACTGCATCCAGACCAGCTGCCCTCCGTCCACGAGTCTATCTATGCGATGTCCGAAGTATCTTCGACGAGGTGCTTGAGTGGGCTGAAAAGCCTCCTGGTCAGTGATGTAGAGATGAACTTACCATATAATGTCGATATCGACGTAACCCGCCTTAAAGGTTCAGTTTGCCCCTGTAGCCGGTCACATTAGATGAGTAGAAGCTGTATACCACCAAATACCATACTTCCTTATGCTTTGTTAGCTATTTTTGACCAACAACGCGGAACAAATGAAATATAAGCCTGCCTCTAATATATTTGGAGAAATATATCTCCCGAGGTCCGTGCTATTTGTTACTATATCACGATGATCTATCCAGCGCCCTGCCAGGTCTGCCCTGGTGTGCTTCCAACTTGAAGCTTCAAGTTGGCATCTAAACAATCCGATCAGATTTACATACCAATCTATAGTGCTACAGCCCTCAATTCAGCTGGGTTAGCATATGAATTCATCATGTTATACATGCAAGACTGTGTTATCGTTATTTCCAAGTTCTAAGTGCACATCTGAACAAGAATTTGTCAACCGGGACCTCGGGAGGTACAGGTACAAAATATATATGGTACGTACTAAATTGTGTTAAAATATATACTATGAATCTAGCAGTACTACTAGTACATAGTACCTACTAACTACCTACCCAGGTGACCAGGTATTCAAGATCCATTACAGACGTGTTCCATCTCTTACAATAATATTTAATGCAAAGGCTTTCCATTGTCTATGGGTTGAACCACCTTGGTTGATTTGGGTATTGAACTATGTCGCAGATACCTAACATCTGCATTGTTGTATGCATACCTCCCCGAGGTCGGCGGGTCCCCTGTGGATCTCAGGTATAGATTAATTACAAATGAAAAATTAGAAAACAACCTCAGGAATTGACATCAGCCCAACGAAACCCATGGATCGTTTCTACCAGGTTGGTTGCTGAGTTATGGAACACTTGTGGATGGCTGCCAGTTCGGCATTCCGATCTCGGGAGTGGCTAGGGGACTAATAGCGTCTACCTTCAGCGGCCCGAGGATTCCATATAAGCTTACTCCGTGGTTAGAGGTGGGCTTTCCGCTTCACCGGCCGCAACATGCATCGCTTCGAGGTTTGAAGACGGATCAAAGATCCAGTCTGGCCAACAAAAAAGTCTGCAGTTCATCTGACCTTCTGCTTAGCCTAGCCCAGTCTCTTCACCGGTGACAACAGGAGAGGAGCTCGGCATTCTCGGGTCCACTTGGTGATCTGTGCGGTGTGCAAGTTCGAATCCCGCAAAGCCGAGAAGGAACGGAGAAAGAAAAATAATTCTGTGGTTGACCGGGCTGAGAAATATATGGATCTGGCTCTATATTTTTCCAGAGTTTCTACCCTTGGGCATCCCGGGGTGTTTAAGGTTCGAGGAAGTGGCCACTGCGATTTCAACGGCCCTATGACGATAAGATGAACGAAAGTATAAGCCGATCTCAAACGTATGCCGTCCGGAGACCACTTTTATGCCCCGTTGCCCTTTTACATATGTCCACAATGAATTCATTCTAGAGAAAAAGGTGGGATCGCTGTCCCCATCGAACCAATGACAGACGTGGAAATACGTTTCTCCAGTGAGAGGAATGATGTCACGTGATGCCCCATGCATAATAGGCTTTAGGCAATTTATCCGTTCTCCCGCACATCACTTCTACTTTGTTACTGCCCCTAGGTGCTACGTAGCCCCTGCTCGGCCATCCTCCGGGGGTTAAGGGTTCATCCCGAACACAGACCAACTTTCTCATGCACCCCAAACACCTTCCTCATTCTACCCCGTTGGTACTCCGGAGTACAGATTAGGGGACCTTTGATTACACATCTAGCGGGACAGAGTAGTCCCATATCTTCTGCCCAGGTGGTTCTTGCCTTTCCCCCCCCAAACCTTCATGCTCTCCACAATTTCCATTCCGCCTGATCCGGGGACAAAGGATATGCCCGCATGCATCATTACGCATAGTGTGGCGAAACATATTCGCTCGTGGATGTCCGCTCAACTCCACGCCCCTCCCCTCCCATCATGGAGAACGGCTAAACACAAGCAGGGCACAGAATGCGTAGATCTACCATCAAGGTTAAGAAAATTCAGTGTCTTACCAACAATTCCCACTCAAAACCAGTCCAAACTGGCATGTAGAACAGCAGGGCCAAGGCTGATTGACATAATACTTGCCTTAAATCATTTGAAACCATGGAAGTCGGGTTCCGGGTTAGATATATACTGGCAACGATTCGTTGGCCCCGGCTGAATGTTTCCTCCGGGGAAAACACTACCCCGGGGTCAGAGTTCCACCCCGTGGGAATTTAGCACGCCTGCAAGGTCTCTATGGAGTCGTAGCCTCAATTGTAATCCCCATACTGCCCCAGAGGATGGGGTTCTACGCGACATAGCTTGTGGGGATCCACGAGAGGATTTCCACACACCCACAACGCATCGGGGGGAACGAGACATTACTTAGGCTGCTTCCCGTCCCGTTTGTCTCTCTTCTCCTTCCTCTTCATCACTTAAAAATTTTTTCGCCCTTCCCACCACTCGAAAAAATTCCCTTAGCTGTTCAATTCAACAGCCATGGGTCTCCTCACACTTCACGAAGACAGGCCAACGCCGTCTTGCGTCTACAACTGGCGTGTCTACTGTCTCGCCTTAGTGGCGTCATGCGGTTCCAACATGATCGGTTATACTAGTGCCTTTATTGGTACTACTATCGATCTTGACTCCTTCCTGTCTGAGTTCGGCATCACGGAAGCCCAAGAAGATTTGATTAGTGAGAACATTGTCTCGCTCTTCATTGCTGGTGCCTTTTTTGGTGCTCTTCTCACATACGGCCTGAGCCACTGGATCGGTCGTAAATGGTGTCTTGCCATTGCTTCTGCTGTCTTCATCATTGGTGCTGCCCTCCAATGTGCTGCTTCTAGCAGCACTGGCTTAGGAATCTTATACGCTGGTCGTGTCTTGTGCGGTCTGGGTACTGGTGTCGCCTCCAACATTGTCCCCATCTATCTTTCGGAGCTGGCTCCCCCTGCTATTCGTGGCCGTCTTGTTGGTCTCTACGAACTTGGTTGGCAAATTGGTGGTATGCTGGGTTTCTGGATTAACGTGAGTCACTACCCCGGAAATCCCCCAAAGCTCCCTGCAAATTTTTTTTTTTAATATGACCAAAGTTGCTAACTATTATGCTTTCTATCTAGTATGGTGTTGAACAGCATATTGCGGAATCCAAAGAGCAATGGGTCATTCCTTTTGCCATCCAGCTTATTCCCTCTGGTATGCTGCTACTTGGTACTCTTTGGATGCGGGAATCCCCCCGCTGGCTTTTCCTCCACGACCAGCGTGCTCAGGCCATGAAAAATCTTTGCTGGATTCGTCAATTGACTGCTAGCGATATCTACATCACTGAGGAGGTGGCTGCTATTGATCAAGCTATCGAGGCCCAGAAGAATTCTGTTGGTCTTGGTTTCTGGCAGCCTTTCAAGGCTCTTCGCAGCCGTCCTCTCCTGTGCTACCGTCTCTTCCTGGGATGTATGCTCTTCTTCTGGCAGAATGGATCTGGTATTAACGCCATCAACTACTATTCTCCTACCATCTTCAAGAGTCTAGGTGTCCAAACTAACACTGTTGATATCATGACTGGTATTTTCGGTGTCGTGAAGGCTGTCATGACTATTATCTGGTTGCTCTTCCTTGTTGATCAATTCGGTCGCCGAAAGCTTCTACTTGTTGGTGCTGTCACTGGCTCCGTCTGTATGTGGATCATCGGTGCTTACGTCTACATCGTCGAGCCTACCAAGCACAACATCACTTCTCTCAACGGCAGCGGTATTGCTGCTATCTTTTTCTTCTACCTCTGGACTGCCGTCTACACTCCCACATGGAACGGTACCCCTTGGGTTATCAACTCGGTATGTTACCCGCCCTTCTGATTCTCTGCAAAACTTAATACTAATCTATTCGCCTACAGGAATTCTTCGACCCCAACTTCCGTTCCCTCGCCCAGGCCTGCACAACTGCCAGCAACTGGCTTTTCAACTTCCTCATCTCTCGTTTCACCGAGCAGATGTTCACTGCCATGGGATACGGAGTCTACATGTTCTTCGCTTCCCTCTCCTTCCTCGCCTTCTTCTTCGCCTTCTTCCTCATCCCCGAGACCAGTGGTATCCCTCTGGAGAAGGTCGACCGCCTGTTCCAGTGCAAGCCTGTCTGGCGCGCCAACAAGCAGCTCAAGGCTATCCTGGCCGAAGAAGAAGAGCAATTCCGCTTCGATATTAAGGACCAGGCTGTTCACCAAGAGAACCGTGACGAGTCTGATGGCCCTGCCCAGGTCTAAGGATCTGGTTTCTTGATTTTTTTGATTCCCATTATAAACTTCTGTATAAATACATTAGAACCGTACATAGATTTGACGCGATTTTTGGTTACGACTAAGCTTGACATGAGTCAACGCCGAATGAACATATGCATAGAACCCTCTAGCATTGATTTTTTGATTTCAAATTCTTTCTTCTTCCATCAATATCTATAATGTACTTGGTGATCTCGTATTCTATGGAAGATCTTTAAGCTAATTTACACATACGGTGGTGATGCTTGTAATCGAACGCTAACGAAATCCCCACGAACTGAGTGATAGTGGCAAGTACGACCAAAACATGAAATATCTGGTGAGATGAACCAAAAATGTCGAACTTTCCAGGATTTAGAGATTCCGGTACTCGCATCTTGCGATAAGTTAGCATCTTAAGTCCCTGGAGCAGACAAACAAACAAACAAACCGTATAGATAGCAGCACCAATAATTAAAATCAAGCCTTCAACCAAGTAGAATGTCATACCGAATTGCCTCATCTGCATAAAGCCGAAGACTCTAACCCCATGGACCAGGGGCGCAATACCTGAAAGCCCTGTAGCTATGAACGCCCCAACACGAAAGGTACGCCATCTATGCCCCTGAAATTTTGGGTTCACTAGAATCATGACTGATATCAGACTAAGGATAGAAATCTAAAGAACATCGCAACTCAGTACATATAGATGTTGACAAGCTTCATACATTAAGCCAGTCTCGTTAATGCCGGGACACTTACCATGCCCCAATAGACCAGTTTCAAATCCGGTTCACAATAGAATATCATGTGGATACCTGAAATGAAATCACCCAGTGTCAAGACGATGATTCCGATAAAGTCGAGCTGAAGCCATCTATTGCACGCATCATGGGAGTGATTCGCCAGTGTATGATACATTGCTGACAGGCCCAGACACGTGGATGCTGTCAACAAGAAGAATGCAAAGATGATCTGATCGCTCATCATTGTGTTTGGATACCACATTTGGAGATATTGGTAGAGACACCATTGGGCTATCAGAAACGCTATTGCTGGAATAAGATGAGAGTAGATGTGGACTGATTCATTGTGGAGATAAAGTAAGCTAGCGAAGCATTTGCGAACGGAGTTTGAGACAGGGCGATAGCCCGAGTGAATGAATGGATTATCTTGATACCATTCTGGAAGTTCATGATATGATAGTAGATCCTGATATTGTTGAAAGTGAAGTCTGTGCGGCACAGCTGGCTGGGTTGAAGATTCGACTGATTGGGGCGAGGCGTGTTTTCTCTGACGTGGTGATTTCTTCATGGTGGATTGACGATCGAGACGGAGTTATAAATGAGACTGCATTTGCTTCCATGTATTGATTTTAGACGAGGGGCTTCGTAGCATGTGTGTTCTGGGTGTGAAGTGGCGGTGGGGTGTTGCACATGTCGATCACCTCCGCGTCCCCCTTCTTTCATGCATTTCTTTTTTTTTTCATTTCCCATACAGAACGAAGACCAAGTAGCACCGACGGGCGAATCGAAGATAATGATAAGTTCTCTTTATTCGACCCGGACGAGGACCGGACTAAGCCACAATGGATGGAATCTTGGGTGACTGGCAGCCATAGCACTAATACGGGCCATAGCCGAATGGTACCACTGGCAGGACTCCATAGGTAGGGATCGAAATCTGAGACCAGTGGCAAAGATTGTCATGACTCTATGTAAGCGGGACTTTCAAAGTTGCTAACAAATTGAGTTGCACATTCCGTACGTCAATCTTTAGCCTAGCAGGTCTCTATGCCGCAAGGGAGGCACGGGAGAGCGATCCGACGCCCACTCACCCCTATGTAGACATTAACTGAATAAGTTAACATGCCATGTCAATCACCTTCACACGTGGGCTTCGATCTATAAGATTTTGAAAATCGAGGAAAGTTTTAAGCCCCAAGCTATACATCATACTACTTTGTATACGGCAAATTGGCATGGTTATCTCATAGTTGCCAAAGAAGTCTGATATACTTCATGGAACTGAAAAATGATAATTATTGACTTAAATGTAGAGGAAAATGTGGGACAAAGACTGAAACGCTTGATTTGTACTCTATCAGGGGGTATATGGTATGCACATGAAGATATCTTGTAAAGTATACAGGCAAAAGAGAATTTCGAAATGATCACAGAAAATAAAAGACTATTAAGAATTAGTATCTGTTGATTGAAAAAGCGAAAAACTTCCAGAACTTACCAACAAAGAGTTGCATCACCAGGGCAAGCATAGTCGGACAGGAAAATTGCGATGAAGCAGCACTCGTATCTGTAGGCTGAGCAGGCGCTGTGTATGAAGGCAAATGAGGGTTGCTGGTGCTGTTATCCAACGACTTTTCAAGCACACTTGTCATGGTATAGTTGAAGTTTTGGATCTTGTTCTCCTGAAACGCCACCTCGATCGCTGCCCACCAAACAGATGCCATTTGTTTATATCCAGCATCATCTGGATGGGTGGCATCAACCAGTTCGTCTGCCTTGATGAAAGTGCTCATCTCAGCCAAGACTAATCGGTCGCCATCCTCACGGCGTTTGGCAGCTAGCCTTCGATATTGCCCATTGATATTTTCGACTAATGTGGGCTGATCTTTGTTTGGCAAAAGCGTTGACAAAATGATAGTGGTTCCTGGGATTTGGTCGAATAGGAGATCAAGTAAAGAACTCATTTGACTTCCCACAGAGCGGATTTTATACTTTTGTAAGGCGTCATTTGTGCCAGCGCTATTGGCAGTTATTAGTTTTTTTGATATCACTGGTTCAGAAAAGGAAGGAGACGCACTTGATAAGGATTAAGTTAGGTTGTTTGGGAATAGTCAACTCGGCTTTTTTGGGTAGTTGATCTACCCTGTATCCAAAGTGACCTTCATTATACTGCGATCGAAGCCAAATGTGTTAGATAGTAATTTCTCACGAGAATTGCGGGTCACTGACGTTATCAATCATGGTGCCATTTCGCAAACTTCCTACCATCTCCACGTCCCACCCCTTATAGCGCAGTTGTTGTCGAATCCAATCTCGGTAGCCATTATGTTGTGTTGATCGATATCCGCTGGTTATGGATGCGCCCAATGGCATAATTCGGAGAGTGTATTGTTCCTCAACAGTTCGGGGTCCAAGGTGTAATGAACTGATGTCATTATTATTGATTGCGCTCGGCGGATTGGGGACAGGATCGGCGGGCAACGCTAATGCGGATGTAAATGACGCTAATAAGCCAACACAAAACAGAGAGGCGACCGAGTCGACCGATATTGACGGTCGCATTATGACTGCAGATATTGTAGATACTGGAGAGAAAACGAGGAGAAAATAAAAACAAGTCTTGGAAAATCAGGGACTTGGGATCCTCTTTAAAATCAGGGCACGCTGTTCTCCGGCCCCACCGGGCATCGTCCGGTTTAAAGGAGATTTTCATCTACAATAACTTGTTTGAGTCTAGTTTCCATCTGTAATATCAGGGGCTTAGCAAGGCTTGGCTTATAAATGGATTAGCCTTAGAGATGGTAGCATTAGGCTGTCGAATAGACATTGAGTTTGTTGGGGGCTGGTCGTTTCTAATTGGTGCTAATTGCTGTGCCGTGGCGTGATAACACACTAGCGAGCATCAGCGCTATATTCCCAGCCTTCCGAGATAACACTAGCGCTAGCCTAATTTGGCCTAATTTTGGCCAAAAATCTGGAACGTAGTCCATTCAGAGCCTCGATATTTGCTTTAAAAAGTGTAACCCAAGCCAGCAGGCAGTCTCGTGGCTATAACTCCGGAGTAACACCGCCAAAATTCGCTTGAAAGTTAATTAGCTTGAAGCCGTGCGAGGATTAATCGTGGAAACATAAGCATAAGGTTCAGGGCCCGACAAACTTTTCTAGGCTCCCGTTTTTGTTTACCTCTTTGACTTCAAGTTGGGGTACTTGCCCGCAGTAGAAAATGGACAAAAGAGAGGGTCTTTTTGCCCGGCCGTTGATCAAGTATCTATTTTTACCTTGAGCTACTCAATAACAGCAGCCTAATATAGATTTCGAGCACAGTTTTCAGGAAGAGCAAAACTTAATCTCTTTTTGTCTTTCAAGGTATGTATGTCACAATCGTTTCTTGCAGCTATCTAGGAAGTGTGCGAACATCTTAGCTTTGGAATGAAACGGGATAAATTCTAAGGCTTTAGCCCTGAACACCAAAAAGAATACGGTCTCAACAAATGAATTGCATTCTTCTATACACGTGGGGATATCTCTTGCCTTTGCGTAAATAAGCCTCACTTGGAATTAAGCCCCGCTGCAGACCATGTGGGCCCAAGGACCCACGATCGATATTGAAATGACCCAACGCCTGGAAAAATATCTAGACTCTTGAGCATGTGTAGCCTACCACTTGAACAGCTTCGTTCTTACCTTCAATTAGCTCATTTTGAATGTTTTAATATCAAAAACTCACCAACACAGATATCCGTACATTTGAGGCAATCTCCTATGGAAATAAGCGGCTCTCAACTGGATATAGTTCATAAAGGCTCATGCGGTATAGTATATCATAAAATCCAAAACGAAAATCCACAAATGCTTCAAAACAACTCCAGCAAATAGTTATGCACATAAGACGAACCCCAAGAGGATAATGAATCCCCAAAACCAAAATAATATACCCCAAGCCTTTATTTGAACTCCTAGTCGGTCTTTCAGGTGTATCTATCGGTAGGGAGGTGCCTGGCCCGGGGGAGGACCTGCAGGTGGAGGGCCTGGACGAGGTGCCGTGGGGTATTGGCCACCCATGGCAGGATTTTGAGGCCCATTTGAAGGTCGAGGCCCATTGGCAGGGTTGCGACCGTAAGAATTGTCCTCGTCCTTGTCCTTGTTGAACAGGAATCCGAGAGCTCCAAGCAAGCACATTGTGTTGATGATAAAAGAATGCTGAATGGGAAACAGGAAAGGTGTTCGAGGGAGGATTGTCAAGCTGATAATAGACAAGTAAGCACATGAAACTCCAGTGGGAAAAAATGTAGATTTCATCATCGATATCGGCACATATCTTGAGAATCCAGAACATACAACAGCAAGAATCACATCAGAACCGAAATACTTACCAGATGGTTCAATCAACAAACTGAGTATTAAGTGCAAAATAGGCTACCACTTCGGAGCGATGCAGGATCTGAGATTCAAGTTGTAAATATATAGAATGAAAAGAGAAATTGATTTATTTAGATCAGGAGCATTTGCGTTCTTTCGCATCCTATTTAACTGTCGCTGTTGCGTTGGGTCCTTCGGGCGGAAATAAGCGGAAAACCACATACGGCCGATCAACTTTACTACTGACACTACCAGCCGATATACATTTTTCGGTGATCATTTCCTTATTCGAAATGCGTTCAAGTCAGTAATTCATTGTGGACTGTGCGTGGGGTACATTCATAATAATAACTACCAATGACAGGTTATTTCCCATCAATTTGCTATCGAAGAAGCTCATGAGGCCTGGAAACCTTATGCACACAGCCTGATCGATTTCCCATATGATTGGATCGTCGCAACTTTCTTACAGCCGCGCAACAATTACCTCATTTGTGTACTCGTTGCGAGGAGTCCAGATTACCAGTTTCATTCATGAGATTGTCTATTTGGAGCCCTTCAGCTACGAAATATGAACATTAAGTGCGGAATAGTGGTGTGCAATGCTTAGGGGTCAATGATCAATCGATGGGTGGGAAAAATCCTATCAAAAGCTAGTTCATGATTGGGAATCAAAACCGCTGATACCCTAGAGCTCTTCTTGATTTGCACGGGAGAAAAAGCTTAGCACAAATGTAAAAACAGCCAAGAATGGAACCAGATGAGATTTGTCTCCATACGCAGAAAAGAAAGACCAAATACGATAAAAATCTGCAATACGCTCAATTGATAATTCATTCACATTAAAATTATTCTGCTCTTTACACTTTGTAAAGCCACCTTTTCCTTCTTAAACGTGAAACTGCTAATTGCGCGCTTACACCATGTGGATTGCGCACTCGCCTTGAATGAGGATTGGGGGCTGAAATAGTGCCAAGACCACGAAAGGGGATACCAAATGGGGCTACGAATTCGTCGGCTGTACTTAGAGCAGAATTCACACGTTAAGTATACAATAGTCTGTTTTTCTTATTTATCAGCGTAAATGCTACAAAAAGATCATAAACGGGTGATAGCGCCTACTATTTGGACCTTACGGCCGATTGATTTGTTGCGGGGATAGATATGCCCCATACGGCCGTAAGCCGTGGAGTAGATCTATCAACAAAGCAGGAAGTCAGAGGAGGAGAAAAGTGTAGTAAAGCACGGCCAGAATCAACTAGTCTAACATTACTGACAAATAAGGTGTTTATTTAGTGTGTATTAAATAGTATGTGGACATAAATAATTCAAGTTCGCCCGATCCCTCGCGCAATTATCATGAAAACGTCAATCATGAAACATCATGATTCTGAGGTGGGAGCTTCGTGTCTTATACTAATCCCTTCTAAGGTTGACGGTTTCATTTGGCTTTATTGTCGATACTCAACACGCCCGTCGATATTCAATTCCCAATTTATGTTGTCTATGGATTCTCCATGCGATCGGACCAAATCTTGCATCTCATCAGTTACGGGGGATAGGGGATTGGATTAAGTTAGGTACCACGAAGAAGCAATGATCTCGGATTGACCAAACAATGCCTGTCTTATTGTCTACGATGAGACCATTCCGGAAGATGATATCAAGCCCGACTTCGCCAATAATGCGAAATCATCTTGGTAATTTTATCTCTGAAAAATTGTGAAAAGAATGTGGCTCAGGTAGGTCATATCTTGTTTCCTTCTTTTTGCACCGCGTAATGGATACTCTAGCTTCCACAGTCTTTGAAATCCACACCGAGAACTTGAAGTAAACCACAAGATTCAAGTAGGAAACTTGGAAATTGTGCATACATAGCTAGGTTGGTTGGTTGTCTTCGATATTATTGTGAGAAATGCATTGGAAAGTTGGGGATTTGTTTAGACATCGATATTGAAAGATGACATTATGCCCGCCAAATGCCAAATCCGAGATAGCTGATTTGATTAACGAAAATGAGATTATGGGTATTGATTGAATACAAAGCTGAAAAGCTCCGAGAAACCTCACAACATCCGATCGGCTCGGAGATAAGGGGAGATAGCCCCTTTTTGGCCAAATCAAGTAAGTCCGAGGGGATTCATCTTTAACCGGAAAATTCTATACATCCAGGAGGTTGAATTCCCCGTTCATGAAAACCCATAGGTACGATGAATACATTATTTAAAGGTGGATGATTCCTTTTTGAACTACTATTTTACAATTATGGTCTCAACCCAATAGCTTCCGGCCATTCAACTCTACAATCCATTGACTCTTTACACCAACACCACTTAGAAACCAATTCTATTCTCCCATCGGCAACAATGCCCCAATCCATTTATCAAGACATTGAAAAGGAATTCAATCAGCACCTCTCGCCAATACCACAAGGTGATGTCGTCTCTGCAGTCACTTCAAATACCCAAGAAGACGTGGCCCCAGCAGTACAAGGCCCGCCACCACCACCCAATGGAGGACTGATTGCATGGCTACAAGTTCTTGGTGGCTTTATGCTTTTCTTCAACACCTGGGGTATATTGAACGCATTTGGAGTTTACCAGACCTACTATGAGCAAGGCACTCTATTCAAAGAATCATCTTCAAATATCTCCTGGATCGGTGCCATCCAGGCTACCATGCTACTCATGGTTGGCTTCATCACTGGCCCAATCTATGACCGCGGTAACCTTCGATGGCTTTTGATCACTGGAAGCTTTTGCATTGTTTTCGGCCATATGATGCTCAGCCTCTGTAAAACTTTTGGTGAGGTGCTTTGCGCCCAGGGGTTTCTTGTGGGCATCGGTGCTGGCTGCCTATTCGTACCCTGTGTTTCGATCTTACCTACTTACTTTACCACCAAACTCGGAGCAGCCCTCGGAATTGCTGTCTCCGGTTCATCCGTTGGTGGTATAATATACCCAATTGTGCTTGACCGACTCATTGGACCCCTTGGTTTTGACTGGGCTACCCGTATCATTGGGTTCATTGCACTGGGCACACTCCTGATTCCTATAACAGTGATGCGCCAGCGTGTCACACCTCCGAAGGCTCGTAGCCTGATTGACTGGACTGCCCTCACCGACCCTTCTTACATGTTCTTTGTTTTCACGACATTGATCGCTTTTATGGGTCTCTTTGTGTTACTTTTCTACATTTCTTACTTTGCTGCGGCCGCCCGTATCACCGACTCAACAATGGCGATGTATATCGTCCCCATTCTGAACGCCGGTTCAGTATTTGGTCGAACTATTCCGAATGCCTTGGCTGATAAAGTCGGGCCTTTCAACCTTATCGCTCCTTGCTGCATTGCCGTCGGTGTACTCATGCTGTGCATGATTGCGGTAACCTCACAGGCTAGCTTAATTGCCATCGCCGTTCTGTCAGGATTCTTCAGTGGCGCACTCATTGGTTTGCCTCCCCTTTGTTTTGTTGCTCTTACTCAAGATAAGTCAATCATTGGTACTCGCATTGGCATGGGCTTCGGAATAATTGGCTTTGGTGTCCTATGTGGGGGACCTGCTGGAGGTGCTATTATTGCCAACTCAGCCGATTTCGACTGGACTGGGCTATGGGCATTTGGTGGCGCGACTGCCGTCTTCGCTGGTCTCATGTATAGCGCTCTGCGGGTCGCGAAATGGGGACTGAAGTTGCATATAAAGGCATGAGCTAAAATTGTTGTCCATGCAAAAGATTTCTTCGGGCTAGTCTTTAAAAGAAGTGATAATCTGGGAAGTGTAAATAATTCGTACAAAATACAGTTTTGATACTGCTCCAAAAATTGGAATCGCGCTTGAAAGTAGTAGTGGCGTATTCAAACCCGACTTTATTAGGTTGCTATCTTCACATGATCTCATGACGTATACAAGAATTAACGATCCTGAGTACTTCAAGAAACGTATAAACATGGGAACAGGAATTATTCTTTGAACGGAAAGCAGAACCGAAATCTATTCATGGGTATCAAATTAGGCCTGTGCCTCTCTTGCTTTGATCAGATCATTTCCCCCTCTCTGTAAAGATCCCACTGCCAATGCATATGCTTCTTCCTTTGCTTTGCACTGAGAAGTACCCCGTATAGCCTCCTTGTCCCATCCATGAGCACATCCTTCCATCCTGCGACACAAAGAGACCTTTCCATCTGCAGTAGAAATCTTCTTAGATAGATTCTCTGCCTCAACAGCAAAGGCACACTGGTCTGCAGTGATAAACAGAGTATTGTCTGGGAAGCTGCGAGGATCAGCAAACCCAGGCGAAAGGCGAGTATCATGGGGATCGACCTCCTGTGGGTTCAACAGCTTATGGCACGTATGAGAAAACTTGGGGAAAATTATCCTCATGATCCAATTAGAGTCATCGATCAGGGGCTTCTCAGGAGTTGTTAGAGCGAGATCGGTCGGACCGTAAATAGAAACCAGGGTGTTGAAGAGAGTCTGCCCTTCCTTTCCACCGAAGAGGTTTGACGAGGTCGCGACAGCAAGCGCGATATTAGCACCGGCGCTGAAGCCTGACAGTGAGATACAAGATGCATCGAAGCGTTGTGGCTGTGACTGAACCCATCTCACGACATCTTCAGCGTCGTTGAATGCTGCGGGGAATGGGTTCTCAGGGGCAAGTCGATACTGCACATCAATTACGATGTAATCAGTCTTATCGGCGACGAAACGGCAATATTCGTCGTCATTGCCGTAGGTAGGAAGGACGAAACCACTGCCGCAAAAATTTAGAAGGACAGGGCTAGGTCTTCCTTCAGTGGTTATTCCATAAACATTGGTCCTGATTGTTCGGTCGGAGTCGCGTGAGGGAACGAAAATGGTCTCATCTGGTTTTGGATGAATATGAAGTCTGGGTCGAACAAGGGCGCGAAGGAAAGTGGCGACGGACTTGTTGTAAATGTACTTCAATCCCATTATCTGGGTGGCACACGCGACATGAAGGTCGCCTTAAAAAAATGATGGTTATGCGAAGCCCCACAGGTAAAACCGGAATTTGGTTCTAGAACTGTGCAAGTGGTGAAAGTTAGACTAAAATTCCACCGCTCAATATCAAGGGGATGTTGCCTGGTTTTGGTCGCATGCCGATCACCCTTCATGGCCTACGTCATGGGTCGAAGGTTGGTAAATGACATGCCGTCCCCGCTAGGCATGCGATCAGCAGTGACCAGGTACTTGAAGGCCATATAATGTACATGATCTGTCGGTATCGTCTGCAAATGGGGTAGATTATGGGTTAATACTCACTGACAGTTGGGTGAAGGTAACTTAAAATACTTACTTCGATCTTGGTGGGGCTCTATCAGGCTGATTCAGGCATACAGTAAATGGCAGTATATTCCATCACAATCATCCCCCTAGATACTCAGAATACTCTGTTTACTGACAAGCACCGGTAATAAAAAAAACCAGAATCAATTTGAAGTCATTCAAAATAGCTAAATGCTCATTGAAGTCCGTCCAGTCATCTTTAAGGAGACGGAGAGCATCGAACCCCTCGCTACTACTAATCCCATCGATCATGAAGCAGAACAATTCTCGCGCCAGACGGTGCTGTCGGTGATACGCAAAGCGGGCGTAGACTGTCCCTGCCGCCTTATCAAATATCTGCTTCAGCTCCTCCTCTTCTGGCCTAGTAGGAAGCTTTTGTGAAAAATTCTCCACAGAATCCATGGCGCTTTTGCCTCCCCAAAGCCACGCTGGTGAGATACAGGACATCCATAACGGCGCAAAAAAAGCGTAATTCCAACCAGGGATGCCGCTGATGGCCGGTTCCTCTAGCCCTTCGGCCATAATGTACTCTGGAAACAAACCTAGATGACAGAGACAGTAGATTGTGTCCTCCCAGATGCCCCACGGGATCATCTCCTCGAAAATCTGCATGAAATCCTCCAGACACCATATTTGGACCTTGTCACACCGGTCACCTTTCTTCCGTCAGGCCTGCAGTTGATTGGGTAGAATGGCTGCAAATCGGTCCAGGGTGGATTTGGGGTTCTTTGTGGGCTTCCCATCTAGTATCTCATATGGGACTACTTGACTCTCATCGTCAATCTGCTTAACCATCACACGTTTCCCTTCAGGACACAACACTAGCCTGCCTGACCAGCCGCTGCGAACGGTATGCATCGTCGCCACGATCTCACCTAACTGCTGCGCTACCACACATTTCGAATCGTGGGGCAAATCGAAATAAAACTCGCTCAAGGGCTGCCCGTCCATTTTCTTCTCAATCACATACGGCCATCTCAGCGGGTTATTGTCCGTCGGATCAAAAGCCACGCCCTCTGGGCTTGGGATTTTCGGAACGGTGCGTAGAAGCATTAGTGGTGCAACACTAGATGTGTGATCTGGGCGCAACGATCCATTCCGCAGATCCATCCATGGGCACCCGAGAGAGCCTACCACCCCAGTGCACGGGACTCGCAGAACGTAATCATCGCGCTTGTGATCCTTGATCGAGATGATGCCAAAGTCGTGGTTGCAGCCTTCTACCTCCGAGGGCTCCACCCAGACGTTGTTATCCCCCAGTTTAACTGCGCAAAGCTGCCACACCAGAGGTTGCAGGATGTTGAATGACTTTTCGGGAAAAAAAGGATCTTCCAGTTCCTCTTCCAGTTCCTCCGGTTGCTCCTCCAATTGCTTTGACATGGCGACGTGTTGGTAGATCGTGACAGTCAAACACAGCAGAATTCTTCGACTGAGACCAGTCAGTCAGGGTATCGAGATGAGGATAAAGAAATCAGTAAGGTTCACTTACTAACACGACTACAACAAGAAAGATAAGGAGAGTAACCGTTCTTCCAAATCTTTTAAACGTCTGTGGCGTCTGGCATCAAAGCGTGAAGTTTTGTGACAGTCGATATCGAAGCGAAGCGGATGTCGAAGGGTAGATGGCTGTCGAAGTGATGTGGATGTCGAAGGGTAGTGTCAACAGTGAAGGGTGAAAGTCGAACTTGAAGTGAGGTGGGCATCGGCTTATTTACTCACTTCGCCCATTCCCCAACCTTCATCCCACTCATATTCTCAGGCATCATAATTACATACCCAAGGCCTCTTCATACCTCATAGCCTTCCTCTTTCTGTGTGTCATCTGCTATCTGATTCTGGGAGCTCTTAACATCCGGTGCTTTGACGTCATTATTGATGTAGCCTCACAGTTTGTATTATCTCTGCGCTTGGGCATGAAGGTATATAGTATTATAAAACTGCCATGACATCCCCTTTATTTCGTACTACCAATCTTGTGATTATGTCTTCAGTCGTTGAGGTCATTTAAAAATAAAGTAAGTCGAGCTTTACAGCTTTGTGAATCGTTAGGACACTGATTTAACCGAATGCAACCCCCAACTCAACTCGAGACAGTTCTTATGATAAAAGTTGATCTCTGAGCTGAAACTTTGCATGACCTACAGCCCTACAAAGGAATCCCTGGGCGAGTATGGTCGTCTACATCCCGAGATGTTCATAGAAGCATGTTTAATAGTACTGAAAGCAGCTTCAAGGGTATGCTTTGCACCACTGAGAACCAGATGGCAAATTTCCAGATATCTCAAAGGCTCAAGATAGCTCCTCAAATGTTGAACATAGCTCTGATCTTAAAAATGAGTCTTCTGGTATATTTCTCGGTTATATGGGACAGTCAGAGCCCCGGAAGCCGCACTCTCAATAGAGATCGTCCCAAACTTCCAATATAGACTCCATACCTTCTATCAGGAATATTTCGCCCTTAACTATAGTGATCTGCGTTTGATATAAACCCTAGCCTTGCGGAGGTAGGAAGATTGAAACATTCTCCGTTCCAGAGCCGAGATTGTCTCAATCTCTCCAGGGGTTCAGATTCTTGGGCCATTTCCATTTTATCAGTTCAGATTAGGATTCGAGTTCAGTCAGAAAATACCTACACGCATGAAAATAGACGGTGTAGCGGACACCGCTACTTCAACTATCGGCAATGATACTTCTGGGTATGCGTCGATGCTCTACACGACAGCAGCCTTTCTCAACGTAGCCAAGAAGGCTCGTCTATACAGTACATTGAAACAAGTTTCCCTCCCATCAAAATCGCCATTACATGCATTACATGCTAAATCTAAAGATATTCTGGACGAAACTCATGGGAATAGCTAGTGGGACTTCTGGGGAATAGGAGAAGTATCAAGGATTCCGAACTGTCGGCCTCGCTTCATTGGACGCCGGTCTGATTAATTCTATACTGTGAATTTGTCCTCGGAATTCAGAGGCTGGCTCGCTTGAAAGAAAAATCCCTCAATAGTATGTGTTGTAGATTGGGCACTCAGGAATGACTAGGACGGGCTGAGGGATTTGATCGGAATTAGTAACTAAGACCGATAACTTCATATTATTGTGACGAATGAAGACACCGACAAAGTTGTATTCTCACCAAAAAGCCACGTCCAGTCACCGAGCTACGGGGCAGGTAAGCCTTGCTAGCTATTTGAGTCTTTGTGCTTTTACCTGAGGATATCTGATATCACATTCCAACAATCGGAGACTTATGCCATTCACATTTCTCCGAGGAAGCATCCCATGACCTTATCACACTATGGACATTAAACTAAAATTAATTATGTTCGAGACCAAGTCAAAATTCCCAAGGGCTCTTGTCACCACCAAATGAAGGAAATCACGACTTGAAATTTTCTAGATTCTCTCATAATACTCTGCATAATTTCTTCAATGTTATAAGTTGCCTTAACTTACCAATCCGTTTCGAGACCAGGAGCTTAGTAGCACAGCCCCAAAAGGCAAGAGACTAGCACGAGCTACAGCTATGTTTAATTTCATTTGATATGTAGTATGTCAATCTCTTCCCAAATCAAGCTAATATTTTAGCTTATCAAGCACATGAACTTCATAACCCCTCACCCATCCCCGGCAATTCGGCGTACCTGCATGGGGGCTAGCCTCGCTGCCTGCAGGCCTGAAGTTGACAAGACCCACCTGGGCACACGACGGACGCCAAAAAACGAATGGCTGGAATGATCTAGCAAAAGAAAACATATTGGCAACACGAGGTTAGTGACCTAACTTGTGGTGAACTACATCAGGTAGCCAGTGTGTCATCCCTTGACTCGTATTACTAGAAACTAGTTTCTGGAATCAGTATCCGGATCTATGAGAGGGGGATCGGGCAGTCCGAACCTCATCGATATTACGATCCACGCTTTTTTTCCTACTTTCTTTTTTCTATCTCGCGATTTGGACCCGGTTGAATTTTCGTAAGCACCTACCATTCCAAATTTTTCGCAAGGAGTCGCTTAGTATGGCCGAATCGAGGTATCATGGCCTCGGACAACAGGGATGATTTATCCCTAGTCGTTGATAGAATTGAAGCTCGGAGGGATTGCCGTTTCAAGTGATGAGCATATCCTGAAACGGCGCTTCACAACCTTGTACAAGGCATACAGGCTGCATCGCATGGCACTGATGTGTGGAGACTAGCCCTAGGGTTTACACTATAGTAATCTACGTCTAGTTTTTTTTTAGTTTCGGGGAAAGATGCACTGGATCGGCGGCCTTGCATCAAAACGTTGCGAGGGCAACAGCTTGCAGCGGCTCGTCGGAATCTATGCCGATGTGCGTCGTTGGGTAGAGTTAAAATGATATTTTCGTTTCAGACTGGTGAAGTGTTGAGCAAACGATTCTGCCAAGGGATGATGGCGATCTTTGCTGTATTGATCGACGCCCTGTGAACTATTATTGACCAAACTATCCCTTGGAAGGATCCAATTCATTGTTCCGTGCAGCGTGATACAAAAAATAAAATCGAGCAATCAGATTTTTTCTCTCTTGAAAAAAAAAAAAAAAATATCCCCAGGGGCTCCTCCTCATTTGATCTGCACTAAACAGATTTTTTGTCTATCGCCTGATCACGGTGGAAATAGCGCGGGTTTAGGGCTGCCCGGGCGCTGTTAGCATGTCCCGACAATTTGGTATTGAGTAACCCACTGCAGTCAGCTTGAACCCGTGAACCACCAGGTCGGCTCTGGTGATCGGCTTGAGTACCCTGATTACTCTATAATGAGGGGGTAAGCAGGATCAACAGGTCCCATTCGCATACGAAAAGTAAATGAGCCACCTTGGGATCGCCGCCGGGCGCAGTTAGCTCACCCTATGGGGAGATAAGGTTGGTCGAGCTTGGACCAGGCGTGCCTTGCATGGTGGACCCGCAACGTCGTCAAACATTGCTCACTAAGGAACGGCTGGAATGTCCACTCTCCTGAGCGGAAAAAAAAGAAATAAAAAAACGGATGGGAAAAGCAACCCATTCATCTGAAACACCGGCTTCCATATGGCTTTTGTGGCTTTGCTCCCGCACTAGGCATGCTCAGGGCCACGACGCTCCGTGCACATCCTAACCAGTCTCATGCTGCATATTTGCGAGCAATTCACGCAGATCAAACGATCGAGTCGAACCCAACACAGTTCATTCGCTTACTATTTCTACTGGGAATGGAGGAAGTTCAATTTCTGGCCCCCATACTTGTCAGGCCTTCAATCATCATGTTATAGTCATCTTGGCATATGGACCTATGAAACCGGCGTATGATGCTCAGCCACTCGGCTACCTCCACTTGATTCATGTATTAGGTCTCGTAAACAAGTAGGTGCTTAAGCCTCTCACGCAGAAGTACGGAGTACAGTAACCGAATCGATCCGAACGCCACTAAGTGGCGCTTTGCGTGAACCCCCTCCACACCCTATCCCGATCTTGTTGATGCCTTCCCCATCCGGAAGCTCCCACACCATAAAATTGACACATCATACAACGGAGTTTCTAAAACTTCATGAAGCACAAGTCCACGTGCTTCCCCTTTTTCTCCAAACCCTTGATTCACCTTGAAACAAAGCGCTCGCGTGTTCGAACCGATCTTCTTTTACCTAATCCGGACAGGGTCCAAGCATTCCAACAGCTGGTATTATGGCTGTGCAGATTGAAATGTAGGTACATAATGGGCCATGAGTAAAATAATACGTGGCTGGTATGGAGAATGCGGCTTTAATTACCCCGAGAAGGATCCATTCCCCACGTATTCCATTTATTCTTGCAAGGAATCCGTAATCTGTATCGAGGGAGAACAGAAGCATAACTTCGCGCGTGGCCGGGAGAATGTCGCAAATCTCAGAGGAAGCTGTTCTATTTTCTTATTGGCTAGTTAAATTAATATTCTTTATTTTATTCTCGTTCTCGTCATCCCCATGTGATCGGCCACGTTTGGTCCCACATGTTTCAGCGATCCGAATAACATAATACGTCGATATAAAATGAATAAATACAGAATAAAAAGTATAATCATAATTTAAATCAAAAAATTGAAGCTTCATTTAACTAACCACCCACGCGAGAATCCACGCTTTCCTAAAGGCGCACTTACCGCCGAGGAAGGGACGGATCAACCCTGCGCAGACCGTCTAGAACCCCAATGACGTTCCCAGCCCTTGAGGACCCTTGTTCGATCTCTCACTGAAGATCCCCGTTGAACCAGCCAAAAGAGCACGTAACCACTCTCATCCCTTCCCCCATTCCCCGGCCAATATACCAATTTGCGTATACTTCCGCTCTGAAACATGTGGCCGAGCCATGTGTGAATAGCTCGCAAATTATTCGTATTCAATTCCAACCCTAGCAACTATTTTTAATTAACCGCTTTGAGGCACTTGCATAATCATCTCGCACCCCCACCCTGCTGATCCTCCTGCTTGGTACCTGCCTATGCCCCAGTCTTATGCACCACTCGGACCAATCGAATTCGCCTCGTCGCCTGTCTCGCATGCATGGGCGGGTATGTTTTTCCCGCTATTATGCTTCTGGTTAAGTGGCCGCTCAAATGAAATCCAGGCCTGACGCGGTTCAAGTTCATGCGGACAACCCGGCCGCCTCGACTGACGGCGGAATGGTGTCACAGGGGCTCATGGCTTGTGGATCCTGCTGTCGTGGGCTTTCGATGCGAGATGATGATCCTTTCTTCATTCTTCTCTGTTTAACTCGTTTAGTTCTTGCTTTTTTATTTTATTTTATTTTATTTTCGTGTCCATGTGGGCCATGCTTCAAGTTCCCCAGTAGCTCGCGTGTCAAGGCATGCCTTGATCTAGTGCATAGTCTCTTACTTCTTCGTTCATATAAAGAGTAAGCTTGCTCCTGCTGGAATGCTTTCATTATCCAAAAGTGTTTCAATCATCCTCATCAATATCGTCGAGAGCTCTCTCAACCTATCAACGCCTTTAGCTCCCGAACGTGCTTCATATCTATCTTAAAGTTCTCCGCTTCGAGTCATTTTTCAGTCGACACGAGCCAGTTCAAATCATCATCTACATAAAAGTTTCTACAAAAGCTTGATCGTTGAAGCAATTCATATACCAGTCATGTCCGGACCAAAGTCAACCACAGCAACGTGAGTATAATCTATAAGCACATAATCCTCACGATAGAAACTAACATCCTCTCTGCAGTGCTCGCAATGGCACCACAAGCTCATCTCTCAGCCAAAACAACGTCAGTCAAGTTCCACGCGCCAGCCGTAACAGCATCGATCGGTTTACCGGAGCACCTGCGTCAGAAGGGCCGTACTACGTCGGTGCCCGGACAGAGGAACGATCGACCCACCTCACAGGATTATCAAATCAAGTGAATGCCATGGATGATATCCTAAAGAGTCGAAGCTAGGAGGGGGAACATGGGAGATTGAAGAAAGGGCCTGTCCAAATTATGTTGTCTATCTGTAAAAACAAAGTTTCCTATGTCTATGTATGTACCAATATGTCTATCCGGCGAGATAGAAAATACCACTGAAAATATTTGCACTCTTCGAAAATATATTCCATATAAACCCCTTCAAAGAAGCTTCGAGATGTACGAGGCAACCTCTTCATATTTGGTGCTGGGAAATTCATGTCCAGCATCATAGAACTTGAACACCGCGTTCCCACCAAGAGCGGCCGTCGCATCTGTGACAAGGTCGTCTTTCATGATGACTGCGTCACTATTTCCACACAGGATATGAACCTTGTGGCTCAATAAGCCCTGTCTTTTAAGGCCATCTGAAGGTTCACTGTTCTGTGTACTCAGGTATTCCCCAAGACGCGCCCAGTTCTTCCATTGAGTTCTGCGGAATATTGGGCCATATCGCATGGTCGACATGAATGCATGAACGAAGCCCGAGTGGTTATCCACCTGCCACACAATTGCAGATGGGACATTAAGATGTGGATACTCCCGAGATAACACCTCGGCATCTGCAGTAACTTCGGTTGGGATCTCCTCAGTGAGCGCATCTCTCATGTGGAGCTTTTCGTTCTTGGGCTTAGGCTTTGCGGCAATAAGAGGTCCAGCCCGTAGCCGTTTTCCGACAAAATACTCGAGAACGTTGTCCGGGATCAAGTTTGTAGCGTATAAGAGACGGGCCTGGAAACTGACGTGGGATTCGTGCAGCAAGCCAGCCGGAGCGAGGAGAACTAGGGACGAGAGAAGGTTTGGGAAATATGAGGCAAATGCAGCAGCGATTCCACCGCCAAGAGAGTAACCGACAAGAGAGAATTTACCGGAGTCGGCGCCAGTCCATGAGACAGGGGATGATGTCAAAGCAAGCATTATTTGTGTAGTGTAGAGCCGCATGTCTTGAGGCAGATCAGATGGGGTGTCAGAGAATCCTCGGCCAAACCTAACATTCAACAATCAGTATTTCACTTCGACGCTACAAGAAGAGGACCGGAGCGTATTTCATCTCTAGGGACATACAGGTCAAAAAGTATCACACGACAACCGCGATCAACCAGCGCATGGGCCAACCCACCGAGCGCGATACAAGGTGTAGTAATTCCATGCACCATTAAGACCTTCGGGCCCTCCTCGCGACCCCATTCATAAACTCGAATCGAACCATAGGGACTATCCACGTCGCGCGCTCCGGGAAGGACGTCATTGGGGAGAGGGAGTTGTCTGTTCTCTTCCTCAGACAGACTAGTCAAGATTTTTGTTCGCGGGGAGGGAAGGACGGAGTTGAGTGGCTTTTCGGGCTCGCGATTTAAAAACGACCTTAAAAGCAGGCCTAGTGTGAACGATGCCCCGGTGACTGCGAGTAGGGGTAGTTGTGTTTGCCGGTTGGCCCAGGAGTCGGAGAGGAAATCCACGGTTTGGTGGTACAGAGCCATGGTTGCGTCCAGATGGTCCCTGAAGCGAGCGTATATTGATGCGGAAATCTATTAGCGAATGGTAATAATCAAATGAATGTGTCTATTGCGAGGCTGGCACAACACGCTGTACAGGAGTGAAGTGAGGGATGGAAAAGTCCGGTGAGACCGAGGCTTATCCCGGTGTCCATGTGGCCGATAAGAGATAAGACGTCATCACCCCAACGCGTACCTGACGATTCCGTCTCCAAACTCTCTCCACCTTATACTTCCCAAGTTGGAATTTGGATGGTTTTATTATAGGTGCTAACCTCAAAGCTGCAGGATTATTATGTATGTGGTCTTGTAGATGTCACCATCTCTCATGCTTACCTTACTTTCCCCTTCTAAGTATGGTCAAAGCAACCTCGACAAGAATTATACTCGCACGTTGATCTCCGATGACCTCATGTGTACTGCCGGCCAGGAACTTGTTCGAGTTTGTAAACCCAATGTGGGTGCTGGACGCCGTTTTGAACAAGGAGACGCAGTGACAGCCAAACGAGAACTGCAATATAGATAGACTGGCGGGGACTGTAGATTCTTCAATTTAAGGGAAAGAAATTCTGAGTAGGATAAACAGAGAAATCGGTAGGGCAGCAGCAAAATGATTGGTCTTACGGTAGCAGACAAATATGTCTGAAGATAGGAGAGTTGCTGTTGTGCGGCTCATTAAGATAATTATAGATCGAGAAATAGGTAGTGTTATCATAGGAATAATAAACGAAGCTATAGATTAGGAGATAGAGTAAGGCACTGCAGTGAGTCAAGTGATGATAAAGGTACATATGTACTATCTGTGTAGAATCGCGGTATTTCCATATCATCATTATGCTTCAGCTTCAAATTCAGCTTGAACTTGAAGTGGGAATGTTTTATTGTATAGTACAAATTTACATACATGTCGTAGGGTAGTCATAAATAGCCCACGCCGCGACTTCAAATGAAGGAAAGACTTCTTTACTGAAGAACAATAATTTCAAATGATTAAAATGAATTTAGTTCAAAAAGTCACCCACTTCAAATTATTCAAGTTATGGTCCGTCGAAGCCTGCCTCTTTGGCTTCCTCAACTAATATATTGGAAACCTATGCATAGTATAACAGAGTTGTGTAGGAAATTCGTTTACTAGTACTCATAGAAAGAAGCAAGGGAACAGTCCTGTTTTCAAAGTTGAAACCGAAAATACTTGACGCAACTAAAACTGGCAATATTTAGATCCTGCAAGACAGAATTCGCATTAGCTCACGATTCACCCTTGCGGGGTTGAAGTAACCATAAACCGGTCGTGGCGGTTAATAACAGGTTGCTGACGAGTTAACTCAGATCTTGGAAAGGAAAGTTTTCCTTATTACCCGGCCCTATTCTTCCGGAAGGTATCATTGCATAAGAGTCCGATCACCTTGGAAGAACCATAAACATTAGACGAGGTAGCACTACCTCCAAAGAAGCACACGGAGTATATGCCTTGCTCAGAATAAAGATACTCACATGGTCCCAATTTTCTTGGTAACTCCCAGAGCAGTACTAGATGTGTCAATAACAATGCCCCACAGTAAGATCGACAGGGTAGCCAAGACCTTATTTAACCCCTTCATACACTTTCATAACCGTGGATGCTGCAGATTAAGGCTTTTCACCAATTAGCACATGGCGGCTCCACATAATACGCCCTGAATTCCTTTGATCCATTTGAAGGCTGACGGTTCACGGACTAAAGGGACGGATACAACGCTTTGTCACATGACTACTAGTACCTGCTACTATCATGATGTAGATATACTTGCTACTACTAGTATTTCCCGATTATACGATTGCCAGCAGAACTATACTTCATGAGGATTAAGAAAAATAAATCAAATATGGTGCATTTTATGTGATCCTTAAATTTGAAACTTCTCTTATAATCTCATGATGCGTGACAGAGCAGAGTGTTAATGTATTACATACGTGGCGGGATCACTCCTATTGTGAATCCTTTTGTTTCGCATTAAGCAATATGCGAATATTGTTGTTACGGATGTTGTCAAGTAGTTTTAGTTTTAGCCGTAGTCTCATTGAAGGAAAATCCCCGCGATTCATCCGTTGGGCCTAGTCAATCTTAATTAAGAGGGGTCTGATCGACCCTGAAACGCCCTATACCGAAATCGTCAGGTAGACCACTTTTCTCTGCCTCGGCATTCAACAACCCTTAGCTGGGTTGTGCAGTACTTACTATCCACGCCATCCACGCCACCCGGCATTCATCCGATCTAGCAGTGTTCTTCGTAGATTCGGCCATCTTTGCAGGCGCCTCATGACGATGGTGAACACGCCACTCGATATACGACATCTTCACAATCCCGTGAAAGAAAGAAACCAGTCTCTAGAGGCCTTTAAGATTCCTGTTTAGTATTCTGCAGTGAGCAATTTCAAATACAAAGCTACGGAAGCGCTAGGATCAATGTAGTCTGCCAATCTTCCCTGAATAAAACCCGGCCCTGATACGAACAGATCGGGCGACCCTCCGCACTGGTGGATATTGAAGCCACTAGTTCTGACATAGCCGCCATGTTTCCAGGCTAGATCCTGAAGAGACATCTATCCAGTTTAGTGATGATCTTTTCCGTCCTGATCATGGAGCAGGGTCCACATCCAAATAAATTCTTGACACGGATGCTGCCCAATCCGGAAGTCACCGATTCTTTAATGAAGGGTCTTCTTTTGAGTGTCCCATACCAAATTGGCGACGGCTTCATGCTCCGTTTTGTTAGATTCAATGTGTCAGGAGAGCCTAGTTAGACATGATATGCCGATGGGGACAGCTTTGGCGTTGGCCAGAGGCAAGTACTATAAAAAGCTGTATCTCCCTCGCATTCTGTAAATTGTTCTTCAACTGCCGGTCAGGGATTCAATTGACGCAAATATTCTTTTTTTCGACTTCAGCTCAAGATGCATCAACGCGCACTCCTTTTCTCTGCCTTGATGGCAGCTACTCGTGCCCAGCAGGCTGGCACTCTCACCACTGAGACGCACCCGTCTCTTACGTGGGAAGAGTGTACCTCTAGTGGTAGCTGTTCCGAGCAATCCGGATCTGTTGTTATTGACGCCAACTGGCGTTGGGTTCACTCAACAGACGGCTCCACCAACTGCTACACTGGAAACACGGTAAGCAGCCTTATCATATAAAACAATGGCTGAGATCTGACAATCAATTGCAGTGGGATGCGACTCTTTGCCCTGATGACGAGACTTGTGCCACCAACTGCGCCGTGGATGGCGCAGACTACGAGTCAACATACGGCGTGACAACCAGCGGAGGTGACCTCACTCTGGGCTTCGTCACCGGTTCTAATGTTGGATCGCGTCTGTATCTGATGGAGGACGAGACCACCTATCAGAAGTTCAATCTGCTAAACAGGGAGTTCACCTTTGACGTGGATGTTTCCAACCTCCCATGTGGACTCAATGGAGCTTTGTACTTTGTTGACATGGATGCAGACGGTGGATTGTCTGAATATGACGGTAACAAGGCTGGTGCCAAGTACGGAACTGGTTACTGCGATTCTCAATGTCCTCGCGACTTGAAGTTCATCAACGGCGAGGTATTGTTTTTTCAGGCGTGTGCAAGATCAAATACCGGGTTTGCTAACATGACATAGGGCAATGTCGATGGATGGGAGCCATCCAGTAACGATGTCAACTCTGGCATCGGCAACCATGGCTCCTGCTGTGCAGAGCTGGACATCTGGGAAGCCAACAAGATTTCCACTGCGCTCACACCCCACCCTTGCTCCAGCACTGGACAGACAATGTGTACAGGCGACGATTGTGGTGGCACATACTCCAGTGACCGCTACGGCGGAACCTGCGACCCAGATGGATGCGACTTCAACCCATACCGCTTGGGCAACACGACCTTCTACGGTCCCGGCATGGATGTGGATACTAGCTCAGTGATGACTGTCGTCACCCAATTCGTCACTAGCGATGGAACTGACACCGGCACCCTCAGTGAAATCAAGCGTATCTACGTTCAAGATGGCAAGGTGATTTCCAACTCGGCCTCGGACGTTAGCGGCGTATCTGGTAACTCAATCACCTCCGACTTCTGCACGGCTCAGAAGACCGCCTTCGGCGATGAGGATGTTTTCACCAAGCAGGGCGGTTTGTCTGGCATGGGTGAAGCTATGGCAGACGGAATGGTCCTGGTCATGAGTCTCTGGGATGACCACTACTCCGATATGCTCTGGCTGGACAGCGATTACCCGACCAACGCGACTGCTACCAATCCCGGCGTTGCTCGTGGATCTTGTGCAACTGACTCTGGTGCACCTACCGACGTGGAGTCTGCATCTGCATCAGCCAACGTAATTTACTCGAACATCAAGTTTGGTCCCATTGGATCGACCTATTCCTCCTAAACGTGAGAAGGCGACTTGATTGCAGGGGCGGGCTTTGATAAGAAGACATCGCAAGGGAGGGGGATCTGGAAGATGTTGGATTTAAATTGATTTTTTTTTTCTCTTGTATTTATTGATTTCACTTCTTTTCGAGAGGGCAAGCCTCTCATTTTTTGTCCATTTGTTGTTGATGTTGAGTTAAGAGTTTATCGAGCAAAATAAACGGTTGAACTGTGCTGATGTCATTGACCAATAAAACCCTCCACACGGAAGATCCTCGGCCCGCAGAAAAAAACCGAGAGCTTTAAGCTTCACCCTGCAGAGTTCATTAAAGACATTCTCTCAATTCTCTTAGTCGGTGATCCGATAATTCTCCGACGCACCATATATCGCGAGCGCAATCATGTTCGACTCAGTCTGCTTGCTCCCGCTGTTGTCCGACCTCTTTTCTCAGGCCATCCACCCCAATGAGCCCGTTGTGTCTGCAGGTCTTGCCTCAGGGCATGTCCAGACATTCCGGTTGCCCTCGGAAGATGCTGGCAGTGAAGACGATACCGCATCCAATGCTTCTGCTAATGGAAAGGGACATATCGATACCATGTGGCAGACAAGACGACACAAGGGGAGCTGTCGGACCTTGGGATTTGGCGTTGATGGAGAAATGCTATACTCGGCAGGCACAGATGGCCTTCTGAAGGCCGCAAACTCCGAGACTGGAAGAGTGACAAATAAAATTGCTATCCCTCTCGAGAAGAAAGGGTAAGTTTTTCCGGGAGCAGTTGAGATATTATGTATCGTCTGAAGGCCAAGCTGACCGATCGGGTTTTTGTCTTATTTAGTGCTATTGATGCACCCACTATCGTTCATGCACTTTCCCCTCAAACTCTCCTACTCGCAACCGACTCTAGCGCTCTTCACCTCTATGATCTGCGGATTCCTTACGCTAGAAACTCGGCTCGACCAGAACAGTCGCACCACCCGCACGATGACTACATTTCTTCCTTGACCCCTCTACCCGCCTCCGATACCAGTACTTCTGGGTTCAGCAAGCAATGGGTGACGACAGGCGGTACCTCCTTGGCTATCACCGATCTGCGAAGGGGTGTCCTTGTACGCAGTGAGGATCAAGAGGAAGAATTGATCAGCTCCGCGTACATGGGTGGCCTAACTAGCAGTGGAACTAGCCGTGGAGAAAAAGTGCTTGTTGGTGGATCAAATGGTATTCTGACACTATGGGAGAAGGGCGTATGGGATGACCAAGACGAGCGAATCTACGTTGAAAAGGGCAATGACGGCGGCGAGTCAATTGATATTCTGAGTGTCTTCCCAGATGAGTTAGGTCATGGCAAGGTTGTCGCAGCTGGTTTGGCGAACGGATTGGTGAAGTTCGTACGCATTGGCTCGAATAAGGTTGTGTCGGAGGTTCAGCACGATGAGACTGAGGGTGTTGTTGGGCTCGGGTTTGACGTCGAAGGACGTATGGTTTCCGGCGGAGGTCAAATTATAAAGGTCTGGCATGAGGGTGTCGATACTGAAGGTGCTGGTGATGAGATGGGCGGGGGCAAGCATATGATGGACAGTGATGACAGTGACGATTCCGATGATAGCGACCGTGAGAACAAACAGACTGCGCAGGACCGCAAGAAGCGAAAGAAGGGCAAGGGCAAGGACCGCAGTGGAGGACAACATGTCATGGCCTTCCACGATATGGACTGATCATGATGCAGTAATTCGTTATATCTGATACCCATCTGCAGAGCACATAGATATACAATGCAGTAACTTACAAAAGTAATTGATCCATAGCGCTGGTGTTCGGACCAATTATATTAACAATGATGCAATGCCCAAAGCTACCTCTACATTGTACTATTACATGGTTAACGTGGAATCGGCCCTGAACCTGAAGGATATATCCATATCCGATAATTAAAGTTAGCCTAATTTATATCCGATGTCTAAGAGCTTATTAATGCTGAGCTAGTGAGCCGGGGGTTTTCCGCGAATCTTCACCCGTGAGTTCTTCGAGGACATAAAAAGAATTATATGAGGCTATATACACATTCTGGGAATGCAAGATGCTTATACAGATCTCTTGTACATGACTGTTGAGTCTTAATTCAAAATATCATCAACTTGTGTAAATAAGACACGCAAAACCTTGAGCTTCGGAACCAAGTACAGCTCGAACTGCCGACGCTTGTCTCCATAGCCCCACGGAAGTGCATGACGTTCATCGGGTCGAGGTGGGGTGTGGGGTGGATGCTCAATTATAAAACAGCATTGGCTCGCCCGAAATCAGTCCAAATAAACTATACACAAAATCAGACATCAATAATGGATTCTTTCGAATATAATTCCAACCCTAGCCGCGTTGTCTTCGGCAGCGGCACACTGCAGAAACTACCGGATGAGATCGCCCGTCTACAAGTGAATTCCCCACTGGTGCTTTCTACACCCCATCAAATCAACCAGGCCAATAGTGTCAAGGATGTGCTTCAGGGCCAGGTGGCTGGAATTTTCACCGAGGCGACGATGCATACCCCAACACATATCACGGACAAGGCACTCGAATATGCAAAGGCGCAGGGTGCTGACGCGGTGATCTCCATTGGGGGTGGATCGACGATCGGGCTGGGCAAGGCGATCAGCATTCGCACAGGGCTGCCTCATATTTGCATTCCGACTACTTATGCAGGCAGTGAAATGACTCCTATCTTGGGAGAGACTGAAAATGGACTGAAGAAGACGCGTTCCGATCCGAAGATCTTGCCTGGAACGGTGATTTATGATGTTGACTTGACGATGACCCTTCCGGCAGCTATGAGTGCTACCAGTGGAGTAAATGCCATTGCTCATGCGGGTAAGTGGTGCACTCAGCCTAATGTGTGGCGCGATTTGTAACTTTCAATGACTGACCATTTTGAAATTCTAGTTGAGGCACTCTATGCCCGCAACACTAATCCTATCATCAATATGATGGCTATTGAAGGTACTCGGGCTCTTGCAGCTGCTCTGCCAGAAATTGTCGAGGACCCAACTTCCCAATCTGCCCGCTCCAAGGCTCTATACGGTGCTTGGCTGTGCGGTACCTGTCTTGGTAGTGTAGGCATGTCCATCCATCACAAACTGTGCCACACTCTTGGTGGTAGCTTCAATCTCCCTCATGCTGAGACTCACACCGCCGTTCTGCCTCATGCCATCTCTTACAATGCCCCCAATATCCCGGAGGCTATGAAGCAACTCGCAGATGCACTGCCAGACAGCGATGGCGATGCGATCCGTGGTTTGAATGTTTTGTTGGCCAAGTTGAAGGTGGAACGGGGACTGAAAGCCTTTGGTATGAAGGAAGAAGACGTTGACAAGGCGGCTGATATTGCTGTTTCTAACCCGTACTGGAATCCCCGTGCGGTTGAGAGGACCCCGATCCGTGAGTTGATTCGAAGGGTCTGGGCAGGTGAACAGGCAAGCGCAAACCTGTAAATTCACCTAAAGCTTTACGATGGAATGTATCTAGATATTGGAAATTAATTTGCTTTCAACCAAGTACCAAATAGATTCACCAAATAGATTCGCACATTTAGAAGAGGCTACTGAACAATCAGAGCATTCGAGCCTCTCATCACCATTTCTAGCTAAAATGGATAAAGGGGTCCAGTTGTAAATAATACCTTTGGTATTCTGAAGGAACAACTAGGATAAAGTTACCTCAAGCTCAGTAATTGAGAGCAGTGAATCACCTACAGCTTGCCTCTTGATTCCCTGAAGAATTTCTCGGAGTGCCAAAAGATACGTATTTGTGCATAGCTGGGATTCATTCTGTTCGAAGCGATCGGTATCAGATTCAAGAATGAAAAAGCCACCTTTTTGCAGCATATCGGGTAACCCAGATACCCATCTATATTGAATGGGTTAGTATGACTTCGTTATCGCATACAAAAGTCTTGCTTCCTTACCTATAGTCAAGGTCAAATTTCTGGAAGACCGCATTGATACTTTTCTTCCCATGCTTGCGCTTCGGATCCTTTGATATTTTGGTGCATTAAATCGGCATCCTCCCATTGAATGTAACCTCCAGGTTCTATTCAACAAGATCAGTCCGTGCAAAGTAATTGTCCATTGTAAAGTCACATACTAAGAATGGACTTCACCCGTTGAATGAGTTGTGGTACTTGATTTCGACGGAAATTGCTCGCCCACATCCGAAGGTGTACCACATCATACTGACCCACTAATGAAGCAGGGGGCTCATCAAATGCGTCTAGCAGGCCCAAAGAAACATTTTCAGGCCACAGATCTGGTGAGGGATATTGATTATTAGATACGTCGAAGCCATGTAACTGGACAGATGACGGGAGCTGCTTTGCAAGGTCAAAACTCCAGATACTGCACGACATGTTATTCAAATTGATACTGTAAAGATTTTTAGTCGCAAAAAGAAAGTGTTCTTACGCCGTTCCTGTTCCAATCTCGGCTATCTTCATGTCTTGCGTCAGGGGAATCTTAGGGTGCAGCTCGTAGCCTTGATGCATTTTCCATAGGAGGTGCTCTGGGCTTATTTTATCTTCGAAGAATGGAAAGATCACCACTGAACCGTTAGGTGGGACTCGGTCCTGCAAAGGAGCGGCTGAAGAAGTTGCACGGTTGAGACGCGAACTGCTTGATGACCCGAAAAAAATCGCGGAACATATGATATCAGTAAAGGAGGCAATTAGGGAGCTCACCCAAGTTTGCTCGCGGGATACCATAGCTGCTGAAGAGCTCATGTCAGTAAGGGAGCGTGGTCCTGTTCAACATTTAGGATCCACGATTTCTGGATTGCTTTCCCCCGATAAAGACATTTGGGACGCATTCGGTGTGCTCTTTCCTTCCATAACTGCCTCGGGTGCCGCAAAAAGTTCTGCGATTGAAGCTATTCGGCGTTTAGAGTCCACTCCTAGAGAACTGTACTCCGGCGCGGTGCTTTTTATCGAGGGACCAGAAAACTTAGAAGCGGCGCTTGTTTTGCGGACTGTATTCCAAGACTCAAGTCGTCAGTGGATTCAAACTGGGGCTGGGGTCATCTTACAATCAAACCCTCAATGAGAGCTGACTGAGAAAGAGGAAAAGTTGGCAAGCATTGCCCCATTTGTGGTTGCTGACCTCGGATAATTGCTTGTAAATGGGCTTTTTTCATTGTGTGTGCGTGTGTGTGGAAAAGTTTAGTTGTAACTTTGTTTTACTGCAACCTCTTCCTTAAGCTATATTGAAATTTGAAGAATCTGAATTCTGCGTAAATATATAGCCTATATGTTTCTTTTGTGTAGTTGTTCACTATACATACATACATACATACATACATACATAGTGGGATGTCGGGCATCCACCAATGGGCGGATCCATAATTTTTGTTATCGGCGGCGGGGGGAACATTTGAAGTGGGGGAATTCACTCTTTTTTTTTTCTCCGATTTTAGTTTTTTCCCTTCGATCGTGCCATTTACCCCTCCAAAACACCACACCAATTTATGAAAGCTCCCGATGGGCTCTGAAATGGAAGCAGCCCCGGTGCTGTCCACTCCGGACGATCGAATTTTCGAATCTGCAGACCCTGTTGTCTCAACCCGCACGACTCAGCCATGTTCCGATGACGAACTTTCAATCACCTACGACATTGAACGTACGCTGAAGGACATCCGCCAAGCTCGATACAAGCGCATCGCTCTTCAATTCCCAGATGATATGCTCCCTGATGCCCCGCGGGTATTCCAACTACTCAGCCGCGGCTTGAATTCAAAGGAAATTACCGGCGCGAATGGAACAGATGGCGGCCAAACGAACGGGGGGCCCAATACCGTGGAGGACGTGTCCCAGTCAGTATCTGAGCTGTCTGTGAATGAGGACAAGGAGAAATGGTCACCACGACTATACATTCTGGCGGATACCTCCTATGGCACGTGTTGTGTGGATGAAGTAGCGGCGGAACATGTGGATGCCGATGTGGTGGTACATTATGGGAGGTCTTGTCTGTCACCAACCGCGAGGTTGCCGGTGATCTACGTCTTCACCAACAAACCCTTGTCTATAGACCCCGTGGTGGAGGCTTTTAAGACGACTTATCCTGACCCAGCGACCAATGTCATCATCGCAGCCGATGTCACCTACTCTCGTCATGTCCCGACAGTGTATCAGCGTCTTGCCGATAGTGGCTATACAAAACTGTTTGCGACTGAGGTGGTCCATGACCCTTCATCTGCCATTCCTAACCGCACCGTTCCTGGTTACGTTAAACAAGCACCGGAGACCCTAGCGGATTGGCAATTATTCCATATCTCTGACCCGCCCACTACGCTTCTTCTAACCCTTGCTTCTCGCGTTGCCGCAATTCATATCTACCCCACTGGCGACCCGAGCAACGACAATGTCAAACCATTGCAAGCATCGACTGCCGCTGTATTGCGAAGGCGCTACGCACTGACCACGCGACTCACCACTGTACCAATTTGGGGCATCCTGATCAACACACTGAGTGTGAAGAATTACATGGGAATCGTGGATCATGTCAAAGAGAAGATTGCCGCTGCTGGAAAGAAAAGCTACATGTTTGTGATGGGCAAACTCAATGCAGCCAAAGTCGCTAACTTCAGTGAGATTGGTGGCTGGGTGGTGATTGGCTGCTGGGAAAGCTCATTGGTTGACAGCAAGGATTTCTGGAAGCCGGTGATCACACCATTTGAATTGGAACTGGCCCTGAAAGGCGACTCCGAGCGGGTGTGGACAGGATCATGGCAAAGCAACTTTCAAGATCTTCTCGACCACCCAAATGGGGATATGGATGAAGAAGACCTGGCAAACGGTACAACCATGGATGATCAAGAAGATGACATGTCGGAACCCGAGTCAGCGCCGCCCGAGTTTGATCTCCGTACTGGGCGCTACGTTTCGCATTCGAGACCGATGCGGGATCCCGCACCCCGCGCTTCCGCTATTGATGGGTCGTCTGGGCCATCCGCTGCTAGGGCGTTGGCTCGACGGGCTAAGGGTGATCTAGCGATGATCGGCGACACCGTCTCCCCTGGAGCCGAGTTTTTACGGTCACAGCGGACCTGGAAAGGGTTAGGGAGTGACTTTGACATCCGATATGATGAGGAGGAAGATCCATCGGATAGTACGCTTGTCAAGGAAGGGCGCAAGGGTATTGCCAGGGGCTACACTGTCGGCGAATCAGGCCAGAAGCATTAAACGGATGCTTTGACACATAGAGGGGATCATCACACTTCCCTTTCCACTGGTCGAGTATCTGATAAGTCTCTTTGTTTGGTTCTACTGGTGTCTACGAGTCTCTCCGGGCATTGTATATAGCATAAAAAATCTACCACAAACTAGAATTTTTCCAAGCAAACCACTGGCATTTAAAAAACTATCGAAATTCCCATGCCTGCTATCTATCAATTAATATCCCCCCTAAAAATACAACACTTCACCAGCAGAAGTTGATTGTTAACAACACCCTAAGCTTATCAATGCGGATCCATCACATGACACCACGGGCGCATCCGGATTAAGCTGAATATCTTGATCAGTTTGAAGTTGAATTTCTTCAATTTTTTTTTCCACATTGATTATCGTGTTAGACTGCTCCATCTCCCGTCGAGGTGGTGTATCTTCCCCTCTTTCTTCGGCATTCGTGACTTGATCCTTTTCCCCTCACAATCGTGGTGTCCTTCCCCTTCCCCTCCCTCGCTCCCCCTTCGGATTCGGGGAATCCGCCCTTGCGATCTCACCTTATCGATTATGCTTCACTTTCAATAGCCTTGCATGGTGGCTTTTCTTGAGATGTGAATTTTTTTTCTCCGTTTCTCAACTTTCGATATCATAATATCATGTGCTGCGCCTTTATCCTACTCTCTCGCGATTCCGCGTCTCTGGACTTCTCGACTTAGAAAGCCGAGGAGCAACCCGAGGTTTAAACTTCACTCCGCAAATCCTAATGGACCACCACGACATCATGGCGACAGGCCTGGTTGACCCCAAGCCAGAGCCTCAGCGGCTAATGGAAACAGCCCTACAGAACTCAGTCCTCCCAGTTGAACGTCCCATTTCACTGTTCGAACGAGTGATCACGACCAATTCCCCCATCCTAGAGTCTTTGTTACTCCAAATTCCGACCGATACCATCATCAAACTTTATCATACCTCGCACTACCTTCGCACATTTCTTCGCTCATATCCGACCGCATGGAGGGCTCTTTCATTTCGTCTGCTCTACCCATCAGGTACATTACCAACCACCCGGATCATCGTTCCGGGCATGTCAGATCATGAATCCCAACGCCAGTCTCGCCCTTATGCCTTGGACCAACTGTTGATGAATGTGGTGATACCCTTCAGCTCCTGTCTCAAGAGCTTGGAATTGGATAATACTGCTGTTTCAGGACAGATCTTGATTTCGACGGTACTGCATGCGCGCAGGGAAACATTAGAGCACCTCTCAGTTCGAGGCTGCAAGAATGTGTCCCTCAAGTATCACGTCATCCCATATTTGACAATGTTCGGATTACAATACGATGTGGACATGGAGAAGAATATCGGGAGTTCTCCAGCGACCAAGCGCTTGGTTCTCAAGAGCCTTTACGTGTATCGATGCCGCCATCATCGCCGCCGGCCTTATCTCTCGGCCTCGCTGTTGCGCAAGGACTCGGATTCTGAACCGACTCATGAACTAGTCATCCTTTGTCATAAACTGGGCATATGGACCGATACCGCGTGGTGCACAACGCCTGCTGGCAGGTGCTTTCGCCGGCGTGGATATGTTTCCATGCGTGTCCCACAGGGATCCCCTGAAGTGTGGGTGGTATTTGATCGACTCTGGAGATGTAAGAACTGGATTGGGCCAGTGAATACCGCACAGTCGTCTCGCATGCATGATGGTAAGCTATGGGAGAACGGTGACTCCGGGACCTATGGTGAGGCCGTGGGCACTGGCGAGGGTCCTGATATGGGCGAGGGTAAGATGACTCCTGCGCATCTTCGCCGCAGTCATACCCAGTTTGTACAGGCTGTGAAATGCGACGGCTGCATGGAGGACATTTCAGAAAGATGTGAGCAATGCAGTATCTTGATGCATTGTGTCGGATGTCGGAGGACTCTATGTGCCAGTTGCGCTTACGAGCGGCCTTATCTTCGTCATGCAAATTCTGGTGAAGCTACCGAAAATCACACAAGCAATCCCGACTCTCTATGGTGGGCCCCCGGCGCTACGTTCTCACCTAGCTCGATGCATGATCCCGTTCCCAATCCCCTTGACAACAACTCCTTGTTCAACGGATCAGCGCCTCCATCACATCCTGCTCTAAAGTTTCATTGGTGTTGCACAGAGCCCATCTTCTCTGGAGGTGGGGGCATCAGCATCGGCACTCCCAGTCGGGACGTGGACCAAGTACGAGCGGTGCCTTTGCCTCGCGGCCGGGGCTGGGAAGACCTCGAGTATACTGTCAGCGAGTGGAGCAAAACTTTCCCAAAGTACGCTTACGGCGACCCTAGCAAACCGGATTATTCCCTCGAGACCGGGCACCTTGCCATGATGAAATGGTTGCTAGGGCCTCCTAATCGGCAAGTCTCACCATGCCCCCGGAATCTATGCCAGGAGTGCTACGACTCGCCACAGTGGAAGGTCCACTGTAAAAGTTGCTCCAAACCTCTTTGCATTGAGCATGACCTACGTGGTCTCCGTTTGCGCATCTGTGGCTACAGAGACCTTGCTTTTGAAAAAATGACTATTCAAAATCGATCGGCGGTCAATCCTCCGTCTCCTAGTGCATCAATAGGTCACCTTCCGGCATATGACCTTCCTTTCCGGACCCAACGACTTGTCGACTCCACCAACAGCAGTTTCATCGATGACCCACCGGGAGATGAGGTCGTAGAGGACAACTCCGAACCTCTGGGTGGAAATTCGTCTCTTTTCCCTCGCCATCCAAACCGGTCTTTCTCCGCCCCACCCTCCAATCATTCGGGGTCATCGTCCCCCTCCTCTTCTTGCTTTGAGCCCACATTTGAGGCACAGCGGTGGCAAGGGTGTCAATCGTTCTTTTGTCCTCAATATCGTGCCGTCGGTGATCAACGCCAACGATGCCCAAGCCATCTAAGAGAGTGCAAGGCCTGTGCGGTCTATGTCTGCCAAGATTGCGTACAATCCAATCCCCCATGCAAGTGCTCCTACTGCGAGGAAAACTATCTGTGCCCAAACTGCATGAAAGACCGTGCTCGTGATGGCACCTGCCGCCGTCGTGAGGAGGAAAAAGCGCGGAGAGAGCGCAAGTGGAAAAAAGACATGCGAGTCCTTGAGGGGATTTTGGAACTCAAAGTCGCTAACGAGATGGCTGAGTTTGCTGGTGAATTCTTTGGTCTGGTCGAACATGACCCGGATGATTCAGTTCCCACCGGTGTACTCATTGACATTCACGAGGCCGAGGATCCTTTGCCAGGCAGTCCTCAAAGGCCACATGTTGAGCTTTCTACAGACATGGGATCCACTCTATTCGCTGGCAATAATTACCTTGATTCCCTCTACGAATTCGAATAGTTTGCCCCCTCATTTGCTGCATCTTTCTATCGGCCGCAATTCATACCGGGATCGTTCAGCAATTCTTTCCTTCCCCCTTTCATCATGCCTTTTATTCATCTGATATTCCTTTGATCTCGGTTTCTTTAGCGAACTACCACATACCACGGCGCCAGCGAGGATTTCCCCCTGACATTCATCTTTGTTTTCTATTTTCTTCTCGTTTTCCCCTCTTTGTCTTTTCTACTCATGCTTCCGATCTCCCTCAATTTCCCTTTATGGCATGTTTTCCGATGGCGTGTTTCCGAATGGACCTATGCATCGAGGTAGCAAACGATCACCACGGTGGATCAACCAGGCGTTGAAACATAGCGGGCGCATTTCTGGCCGTTCTTCAATTTCCATTCTCTTTGTCTTGACCCCTCCTTTCCATTTGGACCAAGACTGCAGACGGAAAGCCCTGAGCGCTCTATCCTCAGTGATATACGGATTTGCAGGAACAACAACCGGTCTGACGACGTGGCTGGCCAAGGATGCAGGCACCAAGCTGGTCTTACGATCTATTTTCCCCTTTCTTTTCCTCTCTTTTTATTATATTTTATTCATATCCTTTGTCTATCGACCAGTCTTTTCATCCTGCCTGGGGCTGGTTAACCTCAGTCAGGTGCATGATCTAGAGTGGGTATGGTATGGGCATATGCTGGTTGATATCCTTATGGTCACATCACTAGTGCAGTGGAATGAATTTCCGCCCGGTCACATATCTTACTCCATTATATTTATCTATCGGTGAAGCAATCAATGGTCCTAGTCTTCAAGATAGGACCAAATTTAGTCTTGCCATTTCTCCGAACTTAATCCAACCCGCAATTTAAGTCCTTCCAATATAGATCCTAGAATCCGAATGGCTACAGCCCGAGCTTACCTCGAGGACTAAACCGTTTGACTTTCCCTGCAGCGGTGAGGTGATCGGACCCATCGTCAACCATCAAGTGATTGGCAAATATTCACCTCATGATGCAACCTTGGATGAAATAAAATGTCCACCCCCTTTCCTCCGATAATTTCCTCGCTTCCAAGTTTTTTTGTCTCCATTTCCGAGATTGACGTATAGATTCCAGTATCCTCTGATAGAAGAACAAGGGCACTACTGTACAGCCTAACCCCCACTCGCCCCCGCTAACCCATATCGAGACACCTCCACGGTCCTCCGATGCCACAGATATGCGACGGATGTACTTCTGCCTGCCGGATGGATGTTGGATTCCGGACGATCGTACTTTTGTCACTCGATCAGGGATATTTGTCAATGATATGACAAATGGCTCTATACTGATCGGCTACCTGCTGGCTCCAACGAGGCTTCGGTAATATCCGTTGTGAATGCGATGAGTCTTGTGATAACAGATTTGCGTCGTTCTAGTTGAGTAGGTTGTTGACGTGGCGTGGCGATTTGAAGTGTAGGAAGGAGAGGTCTGCTCCGAATGATGACTCTTATTTCTTTACTTTGAGGCTCTCCAGCCATGCCAAGTACAGCCATAAAATTCCCTCTCTAAACCTCATACTACTTATTCGTAATACCTAAGTACATATTCCCAAATTCTAAGGGTATTTTTGTTTAGGTGCTTTGAAGATTCAGCAGCAAAAGCAGTAGTGCTTCATACTTCCAAGTATTCCCCCCATCGTGAAATCGTGATCTACAAACATACCCTCATTGGCTTTCGGGAATGAAGGATGGTATCATATGTGTCAAAAGTACCATTTCCAAGGTATCTTTGCACTGGGGCCTCCGCCCCATCCGGCTCGAATCAGGACTCTTCCCCCGACACTAAGCAGCGCTCTGACACGGCCCCTTAACTTTTTCCGGTGTTGGCCGTCTCTCTTCCCAGGCGGTCGGGCCCGTAGGGTGATGCCGTGATTTTTTCTTGGGCTCCAAATGTTTATTTGTCTATTTACCCGATGAACTGGGTGAACGTGTACAAATGCCGCTAAGTACGTAGTACGAAGTATAGTCTTGTGGATTAACGTCAGCCTGAGCCTATATGTGGCTCTTTTATGTGCCGGATGCCACTGTTGCTCGAACAATGTTGCCTGTATTATAGCTAGATATCCCTGCTAGTCTGTTTTACATTCCTTGCTAGTTCGGGTTCTTCATAGCCCTGTGGTCGTCACTTGTACATCCATCATGTTGTCATCGAATCAACGCGGGGTCGAGTAGTGTAGCCGCCTGAGCCTGAGAATAATGACCAAATTTTGGATGATGTGAATATGTCGTTGCTGTACTTTTGTCTACTGATTATTTTATTCACTTCAGACGGTCAGTGCAGCGTCGTCTGTCGGAAGTTGTTGCCCTCAAAAACAGGAATCCGAGGATGAAAAGCACAATGAAACTGTCCCACAAACCTTAATTTCCTTCACCTCCAGAGTACGTGTTCTGATATTCCTCCGAGTGTCGCGCTGAAGGTCTAACGCATGTTGACAGGCTTCCGGGGCACCAGCCAGGGATGTCCAACACAGCCACGATGCAGCTAATTAACTGGCGACTATCGGAGCGGAGCAGGTGATGTTGCTGTCACGACCCAGCAGTAGGGTTATGATCGGCCGTCAGAAGAAAAGGCAAAGTAGCATGAAGCATGAAGCAAGCACGTCGGCTCGATATTGGGGGTGTTACTAGATGGTGTCATCTGATAGCAGGGGTTAACCCGGTTGAGAAGGGGAGATGATGACTGGTGAGTGGTGAGTGGATGGGGTAAGTACAGGAGGATGTTCGTAGGTCCGTGCAGAAGAAAGCGCATTCAATAGTGGCTCGCGTATCGGTAGTTTCAAAGGAGGTCAGTGTTGGATTTACTACATACGTGGAGGGGTGTATCTGGGTCGAGGATGCGGTCAAGGAGGAAAACAACGGCCCTGCGCGCAACCACGTGGGGTTTTTTATGTATTAGCATGGGATAATATGAAATGACTTCCGAAACGGGTAGTATAGGCAGCAGAAGATATTCCAAAAATAATAATGATGATGAATATAATTATAATCATAATGAAAAACAAGATGCAACGGCCCTGCGACGGAACCGTCTTATCGGCGGTGAAGTGCAGTGGAGATAGCCAATAGATGTTTGTCCGGCTGGGGCTGCCCGAGATCCGTGCCACATGTGTAATGGGTTATTGAGTCTTAGTTTGCTGCACTATTGCAGGGTTTGACACCGTATCGAAGGAATAGAAGGGGAAAAATGCAAGAACGAAGGGTGAGAGAGATCGGGTGGATCGGGTGCTGATCGCTGAGATCAACCCAACCCGCTTCCCCGGGTACACTTACATAGAGGTGGTGGACACTGACAGAGTACAGCTGTACAGCTGCACCTATCATGTGTTTGGAGATGACTGTAATGCATTGTGTTTCTTGTTTCGAATTTGTTTAATTAATAAAAAATATAAAAATAAAAATAAAAAAGTGGATCCCCTTCCAAGGTTGTTTGCTATCATCATCTTTTCTTTTGCTGCCTTGTCTACTGCATTCCTTTCTACTATTATTATTTAGTCAACCATATACATCCATGACCCATACTAGTAACCCACTCTACCAAGGCTCCAGATATCAGATCGCCTGGCGCGGAAGTATAGATAAATCCCCCCGATTGGTACGGGGCGACCTCGGGCGGTTCTGAGGAAGCTATCCTATAGGCGCTCCGGGTAAAATTAGTGGACGCAGCGGGCGGCCCTAAGACTCGGAATGGGGCCGGGAAAGAAACCTAGCATCGTTCAAAGTTGATGGGAACCTCAGCTGGTGGTACGGAGTACGGGTTATGGATACTGCAGCTTTTTGAGTAGGAATCACCCACAGTCACTAGTTCACCGTACTCTGACATCATCAGTAATCTTATAGGTTTGTCTTTGACCCAGGGGTGTAGTGGAGAGGAGAGAGGGTATGCGTGTGTGTGTGGAGAACACTACTCCGTACCTATTAACAGTGTCTTCTTTGTTTTATTTCGTTTTTTTCTTCTTTATTTCCTTTCTTTACCTATTACCTATTACCTATTTTTTTATTGTTTTATTATTAGTATTCTTTTTCCTTCTTTCCTGCGTCTCTGTAAAAGGAAACACCCTCAAGATTCTAATGACTATCATTTTGATATTGTAATTTCGTCCAATACTATGCTAACTATGATGGTTATTTCCGTTTCCATTTGTTTTTTCTCTTTCTTTTTCTTTGTTCCTGTGCTTCAAAGGAGCTCGCTCAGCTTTGACCCTGGCCCAGTTCTCAATCAGCCACCACTCGATCTCCCCAGTAAGCCACTCCCGATCGCGCAGCTTCTTATTTCCATCCCTTGCTAGAACCAATCAACTCGGACAAAAATCATACCCAATCGTTCACATAGCGCGGAATTTACCCGGGCTGATTTAAGTGGATTGGCTAAGCGGCCCGTCCTGCCGTAGACGAATCCAGGGACAAGCCAGATAGTCGGTGAACACTTCCAACAATCCCCCAGCTTACCACCCCCTACCTAACCGGACTTTGCTTGGTGCAATCGTGTCATTCTGCCTAATAGCATCATGTAAGCATTGATTAAATCCATGAAAATAATTCAAATAATTCAAATCAAAAATTCCCGGTTTTTCGGTCTGCGGCTGTGGCTCGTGACCGGTTTCTGTCCCGGGGCAAACATTTTGAAGAATTTTGCTTTTTGGATTAATGGATTAAATGGATTTATTGATTTTGAATTATGGATCTGATTTTGGGGGGTGGGATTCCATTATTCCAGATTTGATTTTTAATCAAAACATTATTTTTTGGAGGGGCATTTTTTGAGAAATTTCCAAGCTTGATAGGACCCGAATTCCACATCTCAGTATGCATATAAAGGGGCCATCCGCCTTGCGACACAATGATACTACTAGCTGCCAAGAGACAGATGATTACATTTCCTACAATCAAAAACTACGAGAGATCAGAAACTACTTCAACTCAGTTCTTTCACTCTTCTACTCTTCTGCTCTTCTCTTCTCTGTGAATATTATTTCGCACATACATACTTGCAAGCTTCGATCTATACTTCCGCATTTCATCTATACCTACTACGTCATCGCCACAATGGACCAAGTCAAATCACAAAACCCTCAACAAGAGAAGAAGGATGCCAAGCCTACTCAAAGTGGGCACGAAAGTGTCGAGTCATACCAAAGACGCTGGGCGCAGTTGATGGAAGACACAAACAAGCAGCTTCAAAAAATTCGAGGTATGATCGCGAACTCCTAAATCTTGACATATGACACATCATATGCAGGGAGGATGAAAAACATTGAGATCTGACATCTTATAATGTAGAGGAAGAAGCCAGAAAGTCAAACCAGACATCCGGTCGATAACTTTCTCCTTTAGCGCTCTATACCACTCTGTGACGGTCGCCACGCAATACAAATGGAGTTCATCGGTGTTTTTACATGGGGTCAATATACCCTTTTCATTTTCATTGTTTTTTTTTTGTTCTGTTTCTCCTCTCTTTATTTCAATTCTTGTCTATATGTTTCATGATGATGTCTTGCATATTGCACAAGGGGTCAGTGCAATGCATGGGGGACTCCCAGATTGAGGACTACATTCGCTTCATGGTGGAGTTGGGCCGTCGTTGAGATATGGAATCTTCAATTTGAAGATTGACATGGACATGCTGGCATTTGATGACCGTCCGGAACTGGATCTCCCATATTTCTTTTTGTTATTTATTCAGATTTTTTACTCAACTTCCATTGTTTCTTTGTCATTTCTGGGAATTCAATTCCCGCCCTCGTATGAGGATCTTCTAGAAAGTGGGAATCCCGCAGCGAGGCTTACATATCCAAAGGAATATCCCTGGTTGATCGTTGCCTCTTAGTCAAGATTGAAATCGTGGCTTATACAGTCCACGCAACACGCAACATAAGTGGTCATGAACTACCTACATTGTCATTCTCCAATCATGACTTGAAAATTGCTCTATTGTATGTACAAGGTAGCAATTTAACCAGCCCGAGGACCTTGACATTCTTTCAAGATATACCGACATGGTAGTTGCATGGCGCGCCTGCATCCGAGGACGAAGTCGGTCAATGGCGCATGCATGTACAGTTCAACAACACCCGTAGCATATCAATGGCCCGGTAATTGTATCCCCATTCGCGGGCCGCTCTGTCGGTGCCCAACCCTAGACGCAGTTTTCAGCTACGCCGTTTTTTCCAACAACAACGTCTAGACTGTTGGGGCTGAGCGGTGTGTAGCGTATCAAGTTCACTATACATACCCAGGTGAAACGAGGCCACCAACTAGGATCTGTAGGCGGATGTGCTCCATTTGGGTGCATATACTAGTAGTATATGCAAGAAGAATCCTTCGCCGTCAAACCATCTGTAAAGAATCTCGGCTAGAGAGGACTATGGCGCAAAAAGAAAAAAGTAAAATTAAAATATGCTTCGCCCTAAAAAAGGAACAAAAGAGAACTTCTTCCATACGTGTTTTGAGTTCGCGTCCTGTTCCACTTCGATCGACTCATCTTTCACCCCCTGCAGGCCATTTCTTTTTGACAGCATTCCGCACCGTTTGTCGATCAGTCGAATTGGGGAGATGGTCTATTTTGGCCTCCTTTGGAAAGGCGTTGAAGTGGGCCCATCAAGCCGTTCATTCTAGGATCTGTCATAACTGACCCTGCCCTTGACGTTTACGGCCATGGGTTCCCATGCAAGGGGCTAGTTGAAAGTGGGGAAATACGGGACGCGTATAGCGCGGCTATGTATTGTCGTTGACCGATGCTTTGGATGGCCACAACAGAGGGTGAGAGTGAGGGGGTGAGGAGTCTGACCGGAGTTTCCCAATAATATTCCATGTAAATTTTAGAATTTTATGACAGGTTTCCTGGTTTCTAGTCTGACTGGATACAATCTAGATCCCAAGGTACATTTTAAGATCTATTAATGCTTGTCTTTTGTATAGAGAATGAGATTGGATCCATCGACGATGAACCAGCCAATCATAATAAGGTTGAGGCTCCAGCGGCTTCACCCCACCAAGTTCTAAGAGCTTCCACCTTCACCCATTTTCAACCCCCGCCAATACCTATAATCTCAAAATGTCGTCTGCCGAACCTGAGAAAGAATTGTCGCCTGCTGAGATCGCCGTTCGCGACCGCGAAGAGCAGGAGCGAAAGGCCCTTGAAGCTGCGGAGCAGGCTAAGCTCCCTTACAAATGGACCCAGTCGATCCGCGACGTCGATGTGACCGCACCAATCCCTACCAATATCAAGGGCCGTGATATGGAGGTAGTCTTAACCAAGACAAAGATCCGTATCGCAATTAAAGGACAGGAGCCTATCATTGAGGTGCGTCTATCTAGGACCTAGACTTATTGCCCCACCTTCAAGGATTCATTAACCAGATAATCATGTGCTGACTACCATCCTTCTATGGCTACAGGGCGACTTCCCCCACCCTATTATCGTCGACGAATCATCATGGACTCTCGAGACAACCACAAAGCCACCCGGCAAGGAAGTTAATGTTCATCTCGACAAGGTAAACAAGGTTGAATGGTGGCCGCATGTTGTGAAGGGCGCACCAAAGATCGACGTCACAAAAATCACACCCGAGAATTCAAGCCTGAGCGACCTTGACGGCGAAACTCGTGCTATGGTCGAAAAAATGATGTACGATCAGCGACAGAAGGAGGCTGGTGGTATGACCAGTGACGAGCAGAAGAAGATGGACCTTCTCAACAAATTCAAGGCGGAGCATCCTGGTAAGTGGAATAACCTTCATGGTTTTCACCATGTCGATCCTCGATCTTTATTTTCGTCTGATCATAAGCTAATGGTGATACAGAGATGGATTTCTCCAATGCTCAGATTGGTTAAAATACTTTTTGGATGTGTTTCCATTCCCTATACGATTATATTGAGCGTATGAATCATGAATTATGCATTTGGCATGGTTGTCGGTGTTCAATAAGAGTGTCATTGTATCCACCTTTCAATCTATATTTATTAGTAGAATCATGAATCCTTTTATACTCGAGTTGTGTATTATTTCCAATACAAGAAGAAAGGATACCAGGATCAAAGACGAGCAAAAGGAAGAACAAAGAAGAAAAGGAAAAGATCATTTCGTAACTTCAGATTGACAGCCATTCCCTCCCTGGGCAGGACCACCATCACCAAACTTGAATTCAACAGAAGAAAGAAGATCATCTTGATCGCAGACAACCACCTTGATTTTCTTTGACTCTGCTTTTATCTCATTCATGTGGCGCAGTCGCATGATCTTGTTCTCGGGTCTTAGTTCCAATTGACCAAGTAAGAACGGAAATATAGATGATTTCTATAGAATAGACTGGTCGCGGTTGATAAAAATGGCGATGATCAACTTCCGACTTGCTAACAAGACTAGAAGGACCGACCAAGGCCAACGGACCTGTATGTCTCTGTCTCATAAGCCATTCCCTGAAGATGGGTGCTACCGACACACGTTCGGATCATATCCGTCAAAGAACCTCCAAAGCGTCCCATAGGTCTCTACTGGCTTTCTCAAGCAAATCAAAGTGGTAAAGATGGATGGGTGTCTGTTCCTGGCTAATCCTCTGTTTCCACCTGAATTGGCTCAGAGATATGGAGATAGGGACCAATATTCCAGCTTTCGCAAAGGCCGTTAGGATCGAGACCACTGTGTTGGGCGAGATCGAGTATTGCCAACGAGAGTAGGCCATGCCGTTAATTTAGGCTAGAAAGCTTACCAGCAAGCAGATACAGACCACTCTCAGTATAGTACTTACTATTTCCCAGCACCAAGTGTGAAATTAATCTCGTCAGGGACAACTCCTCGCTGATGGCAGAGATTAGTACTGGCTGAACAGAAGTCTTCTTCTGCCGACACATAATATATGGATGGGTCGGGTCTTCAGCTGGTACTGAGATGGTATATTTCGAACCGCTTTTAGTCTTCTACGGACCTTGTGTTCCATTGAGCTATCCTCTGTATGTAAGTAAATAGCTCTGGAGGTACTGTTCGACATGCAAGTATCTAAAATTGCCTTAAATATACTACTAGTAATGCCAATTAAGAGTTCCGCTGTCTATTCCCACTTTAATGTGTTCAGTATTGCGAATTCGTAATAGTATACTGCGTTGGTCACATCTCCAGATTTCTGTAATTGAAGTTGCACCTGGCTCTCGAGAGTTGTGACTTCAAAGTGACGAGCAGGGTCTTTGGCGGTCATCCATTTTTTAAAATCCTCATTATCTTTGATGATAGATAGAATCTAGCAGGATCTACAGGTCGAATATTTCATCTCCAAGTAAATATTGGTACTGTGTCTTGATCTCCAAGACCAAACATCTTGGCCAGCGCATACTCCACATCCATTTCCGACGCCACCGCCAGAATTAAGTGCCTAAGTAGACCCATATCCCGGAAATTCCGAAACAGTTACTGCCTAAGCAGTGTTCTAGAACAATCGAAATCACAAATGAACTAGATCTATTCCCTTGCAGTTATGAATGTGATGGGTCTATCCGGGACCCGCTTAGGTCGAAAATTACATTTACCGATGCAGATGCAGGGGCGCCGGAGATCCTTCCGGACCCAGTGATGCAGTGATCTTCAGCCGGAACTGAAAAGCTTCCGTATTCTTGGAAATCACATCAGAAGTCCCAGTGGATTTGCAGTCTGCAAGGAGGAAGGGTCAAGATTGGTGGAGTCCGGGCATAAGGCAACAGGGCATGCGACAATCTAGACCTGATGTAACGGAAACACAATTCCGGAGCTTATAAAGGCGATGCCTGTCCTCCTATTTGGTAATGGGAAAGTGGGGATATCCTACCATTCGTCTGGGACAGGGCCTGAGACTTGACACTTCTGCCCAGGCGTTGATCAAGAGTGGCTGAAGGCGTACCTTGGAGGTTCCACTGGCCGACTCCAGTGATATTTTCCAGGGTTCACAGCATGCTGTCGGAAATTGGCTCTCAGGCGGCTAGACGCTATAGCTGTTGGTTCATGTATCAACGTTGGACAAATAAAGCCTACATTAGTATAGGGGAAGATTCAAGTGGATTCAAATTTGTGATAAAGAGGTTTTTTGTATTAATGTGCTCTGTGCCCAGACAGATTTCCTCTTATAAAATATGTCCAATGCCGCCATATATATCATTATTAAGTATCCAAAAATATCCGGAGATCCCATGTCATGAGGGAAACAAATGTGCAGGTCGTCGCGTCATAGCAATATAAATGATCAATGAGCAGAAGTAAAAGAAGATGCCTGGCCAACATGGCACAGGAAATGTAGGGTAATAAATCCCAGGAATAACATGGGTACCGAGGCCCGCTCGAGTATCACATGTGGATTTGTTCAATGTGAACATCATAGGCAAGGTAGACACAAGGATGGGTAATGCAGATAGCGAGATATATCAGTAATCTAGTCAACGGCTCTCCCAGGAGACTCTTCGATGACGACGAATAGACATATCATCCGCCTCCGAAGAGGGAGCCGTGATTCGACCACTCACCCTCGCCATGGGAGGAGGATTGAGGGTAACAGCCATAGCCGACGTGACAGAGATAGATCTTGATCTAGAAAGAACAACCGAATGACGAGGAGAGTAAGCCGGCGGTGGGGTTTCCCGGGTCGCAGTCGATGTGTTTCCATAGCTGCTGGGGTACGAGAAGGTAGAGGCTGTGTCAGAAGTTGTATCCTCGTCGGCGAAGCCCCGGCTCTTTTCATCGGCATGATAGCCATACGAGTCCGAGGAGATAGGCGGGTCACGTAGATGTGCCTCGAGAGTCTTTTCGTGAATGCTTCTCGGACGCGGTGTGTATTGTGGGAGCGGGTCCACGCTTGCATAGCCTCTCTCAGAGTCAGCGGGCGGGGGAGGTCCGTGACCGTGACCATCTTGTCCGCTGGCACCGGCTGCACGAATGAACTCGCCCTCGCCGGAGAGAGTAAAGCGGCCAGTTTGAACACCATGGCGGGCGGTGTTTTGGCGTGTAGTATCTTGCATCTCAGGTTGAGATGATGGGCGCGGGGAAACATCGCTGCGGCTGAAGCAGCCGCATAGGCTGCTGAGAAATGTCATGTTCGGAATGGCAGATGGATGGTGGTGTGGTATATTTTGGAAGTATGAGAGGGGGTTTAGAGAAAAGAGTCTAAAGCAGACAAATCTCGACAAAATTCTCTAGAATCAAATCAAATAAAAGAAGTACTGGGGGCTTTATTGCATGTCGTTCAAGACGACACGGCAAAGATCGGATAGTTGAGCCTCAATGGAGGATGGAATAGAAGTCGGAGGTAGGAGCTTTCCCACGCTCAAGTCTACCAGATCACCGAGCTGGACAAAAACCCACAATTCGTCCAAAGTTGAAGTGTTTTGATCAGAAAGACATGTCGAAGAGAGAGAGATGAGAACAAGAGATTAATCGTTAGTCTGTTGAAAGGTGCCGCAGGCATCCAGATTCCTGGTCAGTGCTGATTGGTGGTTAATGTCAGCATTCATGCCTGAGGCGGAGAGGGGCTGAACCTAGATCTGGAGTGGATAAAGGACAGATATGATGGACGTCATAAACAATGCATACGAGAATAAAAAGATAAAGAGGAAGATCTGGATCTATAACTCAAAGAAAACCATATAGCAACCATCCTACATATGTAGTGTTCCACACATGTGCAGCCAACATTAGAACATTGAAGCGTAGATTGTCCCTCAACGACACGATAAGAGATAAGACGATAAGAAGATAAACCCCGATAATCAGCCGATAGATGACATAATCAGATACCACTGCTTGAATATGATTGGTTGAGCCTTTGATCTTTTTTTTAATTTTAGTTTTTTTGTTTTCCCCGCGGTTCATTGTCCTGTGGATTTTTTTTTCTGTCTCCCTCCACGCTCCAAAACAAAACCTTACAGAAATAACGCCGTTCAAAATGCCGGCAATCAACAGCAACGAATACCATGACTTCATCCAGAAGGTCCAGCCGCCTGTAATGCCGTCTACACGTTCCCATGACCCCGAAAACAACCAGAAGCGCGCCGATCCGTTCCAATTCGGCTCTCGATTCCTAGAAGAAGGAGATAATGTCTACGAGTTCAATGCATGGGACCACGTCGAACCAGATGACGAGTTCAAAGCCTTCGCCGAACAACAATACGAGAAGCAGCGCGCCTCACGAGTATCCGATTTCGACCGCAACCGTTTCAACAATGACCCCGCCAAGTGGTGGAATCTCTTCTACAAAAATAACACCGACAATTTCTTCAAGGATCGCAAGTGGCTGCAACAGGAGTTCCCCATTTTGGCGGAGGTGATAAAGAAGGACGCTGGACCCCAGGTTGTGTTGGAAGTTGGTGCTGGTGCCGGTAACACGGCATTTCCTCTGGTTCGCAACAATGAGAACGAGGAGTTGAAGGTGCATGCGTGCGATTTCTCCAAGTATGCTGTGCAGGTTATGCGCGAGAGCGATCAGTACAATGAGAAGCACATGGTTGCTGATGTGTGGGATGCAGCCGCTGAAGCTACCGAGGAGGCTGACTCGCTCCCACCCGGATTGACTGAGGGTTCTGTCGATGTTGTTATTTTGATTTTCATTTTCTCAGCCCTTAACCCCAACCAGTGGGATAAGGCGCTGCGCAATATCTACCGTCTTTTGAAGCCCGGTGGTACAGTTTTGTTCCGTGATTATGGCCGCGGAGACCTTGCGCAGGTGCGATTCAAGAAGGGTCGCTACATGGAGGAGAACTTCTATGTTCGTGGTGATGGAACCCGAGTGTACTTCTTTGATCATGATGAGTTGATCCAGATGTGGGGTGGGTGGACACCAGAGAAGGGAATGCAGATTGATTTGGAGAACCCCGTTTCTGAGGCGCAGCTTGCCGAGTCCGGGAACCCATTCAAGGTTATGCATATGGGAGCTGATAGGCGTCTTATTGTGAACCGCTCCTCCAAATTGAAAATGTACCGCTGCTGGATGCAAGGTCTTTTCCGGAAACATGGTGGCCCTGAGCCCGAGCCCAAGGCCGAGATCGAGACCGAGAATACCGAGTGAGGACTTCTCCTGTTACTTTCGAAATACATTGCCAGCCGAGCAAACACAATAGAGGCTTAGCTGCCCAATCTGAGCCGTATCTCTCCTACCACAGATGACTCTCCAGTATACACCTGAGGACTGCCTCTGATATCATATGCACACACGGAGACAAGAGACTATTCCAGCTACCCAAGGTCAGAGGTTCATTTTAGCTTGGTTGGATTTGCTTGGAACTGAAGGATACGAGTCATGGATTTATGAATTCGATGATCAAGATATTTGCATAGAATAAACATTTATAGACCTTTACGCCGATGAACTACATTTTGAATGAGATTAATGGAAACTTTATACGGATTTCAAGAAAAAAAGCAAACATCTCTAAATTGAGAAAAGTTCGTATGTTCTAGCAAATAATCGAAGACCACGGGAGGCAAAGTCCGTCCGAAATGTAGCCTGAGCGGCGAAAGTAGATACAAGTAATGAAAGAAAATGTGCTTGTGGCCACGGCTGATGCATTTGAAGAGGTCAGTGGAAACCGAGTCTTAAGGGTCAAGTCGTGTAGCAATAAAAAAAATAAAGACAAGAAAGTAGTCAAGTAAAGTCACAATCAGGAAACACCATCCATGCGAACAAAAAAGCAAATGGCCAGGCTTAGATGGAGGAAATTCTATAGAATATTGACAGGAACTCGCGTATATCGTCAGATACGTCCAAGTCTAAAGATCAGCGTTGAGATCGTTCGTGTATTTCCGTTTTTTAATCGCTCTTGTCGTGGTTGATCATGTGTAAATGACAATTAAGAAACGCTATGTGGTTTCGATGGTGACCAGATAGTTCAAGAGGTCAAGTTGGGGCATTCTCCCTCGGCGCGAATAAAAGCGCCAGCAAATAGATCTTGCATGGCGTGGTAGTGGAACAAGATGCCACCAAGAACAGCAAGGTGCCAGATGTTGTGGCTACCGCCACAGTAGTCAAAAAGACCGGGCTTCCAGCGCTCGGGGACCTTAGAAGCATAAACACAGGCACCGACAAAGTAAACGAGAATGCTCTTCACGACAGGTGCATAGAAGTACAGACACCACTGGATGCCACGGGTGTAGGAGAGTTGGGCGATGGGTGCGAACCCAGTCAGAGCTAGTGTGACGAAGAAAGCCACACGGGCCCAAGCCATGTCGTGACGGTTGAATGTCGGGTGCCAGGGGAGAATGACACCACCGATTCCCAGAGACATGGTGAGAATTATGTAGGTCCATCGTGAAATTGGCTCGCAGTAGAAGGCGGTGTATTCGGTGGTCACGATCGAAGCAGCTACAAGCATGGAAATGCCCGTGTAGTCCACACAAGCAAAGCGCTCCATAAGGGTCTGGGAGGCAATGCTATTCATGGTGTGCCAAATGGTGCTGCAGACCAGGCACTTGCATGCTGCAAAGAAAAAAGCAGCCGCAATGAGCACATCGGCTTTAGTGCTGACATGGAAATTGGTGTGAAGCGGATAGAAGTAGAAGGCGATTGCGAGAACGATGACAAGTCCGATAACGTGAGACCAAATATTCACCAACTCGTTGGAAGGGGAGAAAACCGAAGACACGCACTCGATCTTCGATGTGGTGAACCGATATCCTTTCACAATATGTGGGTTGACTCGCCATGGGTCGGGCAGATCGGCGTAGGTGATCAGTCGCTTCTCTTGTGCTAAAGTGAGGGCTGTCTCGATGTTCTCCCGGAGCGCATGCCGTGCCCGACGAGCGCGCTCCATTCCTTCATCCACCACCTCGCGAGCGTGTACCAGCTTGGAGTCCATGGCTTTCCATCCATCGTCAATAGTGCCGTAGATGCCCCGATCCCGGACAGCATGAGCCCGCGACTCGAGTTCAGATAAAAAGCTTTCCATAAGTCGTACACTAGCCTGTGCCTTTTGCTCCAGGGTCTCCTTCGTCGCTAAGGCTTCATTATATCGGCCCTCCAGTGTCTCCACTAGAATCTTCGCACGCTTCTTTCCACTGCCCATCAGTTCTCCGGATGTGATCGAACATTGATCACGTACGGCTTCCAATGTTGCATAGCCCCGCTTGAGGCTTGCATCTATATGATCCATATGCGACTTTCGGTATTGCTCGATCCAGTGCATGCGGCGTTCGAGTTCGGCGAGGAAAAGTTCGACCTGCATGACGGATTAGAGGGATGGTCCAAGGAGAGATACATCCTCGTTGGGAGTTAACTCACCCTAATAAAGACGGTGTCCGCATCTTGGTAGTCGCAGGAGAGCCTTCTTGGGGCATGATAAGAGTGTCTCCGGCGCCGATCCCGAATGAGCCCAGTCTCATCCGTCGGGGTTGCAGTGGAGGACGCGATCGCGTCGGCCTCCGGATACGATTCCACAGTCATAGAAGACGCTGTACATGTCATTCTTATTGTTATCACAGGGATATTCACCCTTCGTCGTCGTGAATCCGAGGACCACCTGGATTGCGGGATTTCTTGTATTCAGGAACTGGGGGCCGAGATACCCGAGGGGGCTGAATACAGTTGAGGGGGTGAAGGATTGACGATGACGCAGGCGATAAGAGAGGATTTCAAGAAAGGAGTGAACGTTGAAAAAGAAGATGTTGGGAAATTCAAAAGGAAAGAAACCCCTATGTACACCACATATCTGCAAGGTGGGGGGGAAGAAGGAGAAATAGACGAAGATTGAACGGGATAAAGTCCTTCCCCAACCACACTCGGCCCAGCATTCACATGTGGTGAGCGACCCCCGTAATCTGATTGCTCAGATTCAACCTTCTCCACTTAATCTTTTTCCAACTTTCAATCTTTTTTCTACGTTTGACGGTTAAGGTTATAATTCCCCCCCTCACTATCGCCACTCATGTCTATCAGTGAAATCGTCACCGACCAGTCATTGCTGCCCGTGCTGAGCACCAGCGCTGAGACCCTGGCTCAATGCCAACAACTTTTGGCTTTGTTGAATCCCGATTCTCTCCCGACCGGAACCTCCGTCCATGACTTATCACTAGCGGCCTCCAAACAACAAAAGGTGCTCTTCGCCTTGCTCGCTCAACTTCGCGGGCAAAACAGAGATGCTATTTTCCGAGTGCGCGACACCAAACATGCGACCGCCGAAGCCCGCCAGGAGATCGATCGCTTGCATCTCCAACTGCAGAACCTGTACTACGAACAAAAACACCTGACAGGCGAGATCGCTGCCTGCGAATCTTATGAGTAGGTGTATCCGATGTATCTATTTTGCTTTTCTTAGTCAACACGTCTAATCCCCAATGTTCGCCACAGCCACCAATATCTCTCCTTGCCGTTGATCCCCGTCGAAGACTTCCTCGAACTCTTTCCAGAACACAGCGGCTCCAGTGAACATGAACTGATGATTGCGCGCATCAACCATGAACATGCGGAACGGGAAAAGCTCGAGCAGGCGCGACAGGAACTGTTGAAGCGCAAACAGGCCTTGATCGCAGAAAATAAGAAGCGCAAAGATGATCTAGCCAACTTGGATCAGGATCTCGAGAAGTTTGTTGATGCAGCCAAACCAATCCAGAAGATTTTCGAAAAGGAATACTAGATCTGCGGATATGAGGCGTGCATATACTGCAAGGTCAATTGTTTATGGATTCGACCGCTATAAGGAAATGGCGTTATTGATCAAGATACCCTGTTTGATTTGAAGGATTCAACCTTCTATTTATTTACTTACCATACTTTACTCCAATTTAATCATTATTATATGATGATATACCGAATGTATCTCCGTGCACAACTAATACTATGCGGCACCTAGACATCTTTCAACCAAACCCAGAGCCAAAAAACTATAGAGAACTTAGAGGCACATTTTTAAGGATGTGGCCCTGCTAGTACATATATAGCGGCGATTTCCAAGATACAAATGTATGAGCAAGACATTCATCTGATTTAGTATATAGTGGAAACCACTTGGTATTTGAAATAAAAATAATAAAAATATCATATTCTAAAGATTCAGGGAAATCATGAGAAAATGCAACAATATAGATGCTCCAGAAGAAGATTCGGATTTGAATTGAATGAATTCAGTAGCGTATTCAACGATTTGTAGCGTTGGAAGATAGTAATAAGAATCAGAGTATGGACGTGTAGATGGTAGGGTATGTACGAGAGGGGCAGAATCTCTGCCATACGTAGCAATCGAAGCTATTCCGTTTTAGGCCTAGTATCACTTTTGAAATGGACTCCGTATTTGGCTCCCTTCTCCGCCTTCCTGGGTAGCTTCGTCCCCCAAGTACATACAATACTTCGCCATTCCTTTACTACACGAGTTATAGTTCAGGGTGAAAAGTATGTCCCGAATATGACCAATAAAAAGGGAGACCACGAGTCTCCGAAGGCCTTGGCCAATTCGGCTTCTCAATCCACAACCCAGCGCGTCCCTCCCCCCGAAACCTCCGAGGCCATCCACACGCGATTCCGTGTAATTGCGGCTTTCTGGGCTGTTATTATATTCTTAGGATTCCCAATATGGTGGAAGACAACATCTATCTATCGGGCGCATTTGCCTATTCAAGAAATGGTTGACTGGGACGATGGCAAGGTACGTGGCGCTTTTCGACCAGGTGGCAGGACAGGCAACAAACAAGTAGATGGCTAACAGTCGCTTCTATAGATTTGCCGCCCTGTATTTCCTTTAGAAATTCATGTTGCCACTCCTCATATGCAACTCTCTGAATCTCAGCATCTTCTCCGCACAACTCAGCATACTCTTGACGATCTCAACGAATTCGCCGCTCATCATTTGCGACTCAAGCCAGTTAACGATACCAGTCCATCCACCGCAGATGAGGAACTCAACGTTGATGCAGCTGGCAATGTCGCTGAAGAAGGGGCAGATATTGCTCTCACCGTCCGTGTACTCTCTCAAGAGGACTTGTTCAGTCCCCGCTCCGAGCTACATGCAGACACTACTCAGCTAGATATATTCTACCCACCGAACCATGTGCCTCTACCTTCATCATCCAACCCACCTCTGTCCGCTTTTATTGCGCAAGAGCTTCAAGGCTTATACAGCGAGGAGAAGGCCACGATTGCACATATTCTTTCGGGCGAGACGGCTGGCTTTGATTCGGAGAGTATCAGTAGACGCCTGCGTCGGTCTATGAAGTACGCCGACACATACCACTTGTCCTTTTCATTGTTCACGCCAGGCCCAGCACCATCTTCCTGGGATATCGAAACTGCCGTCAAAGAATACCTGTCACCTCTGCTTCATGCCTTTTCTCCCATTAGCAACTTCACAATCGATACTCAAGTTCAGCTATATGCCACATTTTCACCTATGGCACCTCCACCGATCTACGAGGAGGCCGAGGCAGCTTGGACACTGAGGAAGGAAGACTTGAGTGCATTCATCAATGCAGCCGAGTGGCCCCTTAACCCTAGCATTGGCAGCGGTCCCACCCTCAACTTTATCCTATATGTCCCTGCCCCATCACAATCCCCACTCGTCGTTAAGGAGAACCGCGCATCTAGCTGGATCGTGCCGCAATGGGGAGGTGTATACCTTCTCAACCCAACCCTCTTGACAGACAAGAATGGTCAATCTAACCCACCGTACCTCACACATAAATCATTGCGGCCGGCATTCATGACATTCTCCCACCAACTCTTGACTCTGCTTGGTACTCCCACCACGCCCTCATCTCTACCACTGCGCCTCCAAACCCTCATCCGCGTACGAGCAGCTACTCTCCTTCTTTCCGCTTCTTCCACTATGGGCTCCCTAGCTCGTCTCACTGAGTCTCTCCCATCTATCCCAATTCCGGCTACTGTGGCGTCTTCGGTCTCAACTACTCTTTCTCACCTCTCCGCTACTTGTTCCTATCTCCGTGACGGGCGGTTCGCTGCTGCTCTTGCGAGCGCTCGTGTGGCCGAGACCGAGGCAGAGCGTAGCTTCTTCGAGAAGAGTATGGTAGGTCAAGTCTATTTCCCAGATGAGCACAAGGTTGCTGTCTACCTGCCTCTTTTGGGGCCTATTGGAGTCCCTCTTCTTGTCAGCCTGTTGAAAGAAGTGAAGCGGTTGATCGCCAGGCGGAAAGCGAAAAAGGCGTCAGCGGCTTCGAACTAGGCCCCAGCCATCATTTGCATCTTAGAAGCGAATGTATACATCTTTTAAATTTATTATTATTTTTTTACGTTCATATTTCCTCTTCAAGGTGCCTGAGTGCCCTCTCAGGCAGAAACTGGCTTAACGTATTTCCCAAGCGAGCGGCCACCCCAAGCGAGCGGCCACCTGACCGCCTACTTTATAGTTTTAGTTATAATTTTAGAACAACAACGCCAATATATTAAAATATTCAACTAACTATCGCAATGGTCTGATCTATGTCCTTCTTTTCCACACTTGCGGCATGTTGGTAATTTCCTCCTAGCTGGCTGAGCTGGCAAAACGCGTGCTACTGGCTGTGCTACGGGAGGGGGAATTGGTGCTTCAATCACTTGTGTAGCGCGCTGTATAGTATCCTGGGCCTCTTGAACAGTCATTCCACCCTTATTAGGCATCTGCCTAGTAGACCGCTGGCGCTTTTGCTTTTGTTTCTCATGTGCGGCGCGTAATTTGTGTGTTTCAACCTTAAGTAAAGCAGTCGAATGCATCTGAATTTCACAAGCCTTTAGAACTTGATTGATCTGTTGATTCAGGGGACTTGGAGGGCTGTTTGAGCGCTGTTTTAATAGTGCTTTAATAGAACTAGCCTGTCGCTGAAGTTGTTTAAAATTCTGGGGTGTTTTTGGTGAGAATTGGCTTGATCGACTAGTTGGACGACTCCCGGGAGGAGTAGGTGTTCGAAGAATAATATTTAACTTCGATAGCATATGCTTTGGATCAAATGGTATTAATCCGGCTGCTGCAAAGCTATTTTGAATAGTTTTAGCCTGGAAGACTTCCTCACGAGCAATTAGATAAGCTGAAAGGAAGTCGAACTTGTCGATATGGTTAAAACCAAGCCGCATCTGATTTTCAACAAGCCGCCCATACGCACGTTTTAACAGCGCAAAACATCCAACATCAAGTAGTTAATGAAGATGGGAAGAATGTGCTGGCATACAGATCGGAATAATATTATTCTCTTTGCAAATTTAATCGAATTGAGGAGTTAAATGACTCCCATGACCATCTAGAATTAGAAGTCGATATTTCCCAACCGTACGATTAGTTGTTGCTGGAATAAAGTGTTTTTGAAGCCATCGAAGTCTAATCTCATCTGTTGTCCATCCATTTGGACTTGTTTTAAAACGCCAATTAGGTAGAAGGTTATCGAACCAGCCTTGAATTAGCACTTTGCCTTTAAAAATAATCACAGGAGCAAGTGCATATCCAGATCCACAGATAGTTTCAATAACTGTTACCCATTCACGATTTCCAGGCTGTAAAAGTGATCGCCGACCATAGAATTCAGAGCGAGTAACAACTTTAGCAGTTGCTGTTAATCCCATTGCAAAGCCAGTTTCATCAAAATTATAGATATCCTCTGAAAGAATACCATTCTCTTGAATTGTCTGAAAAACAAGATTAAACCATTCTTTAACAACCTTTGGATCCTCCATCTTTGCACGCTCATAATTATATCGTCTAGAGAACCGAGTAGTCAGTTCTGGATGGCGTTTAACGAAGTTTGTAACCCAATTCTTGCCGACAGTATAAGAAGGGGTCTCGCCACGTGCTATGAGTAGAATATTGGCCATTTCTTGAACAGTAGCTGGGCGGGGGGCAGCTCCACGTATATCCATAGAGATTATCCACTGGACAAGCGAGTTCTCTTCATTCTGATTCAGTTTGTGACTATTGGCACGAGTTTCAGAGCGATAAGGATGACCGGTAAGACGACGCCGTAATGTAGAGCGGGGTATATCGAATAGACGTGCTGCTGTGGCGACCGCTGTAATTTCTTGTTTTTTTATAGCCTCAATAGCAAGTAGGGTTCTACCTTCCTGTTCTAGAGAACTTTGGCTTGATTGAGTGCGTTTTGGTGGCATGGTGGGTGTTTGAAGATGGTAGGACGCGTTCGCGACGCGATTTTTTGGTTGGGTGGCCGCTCGCTTGGGGTGGCCGCTCGCTTGGGAAATACGTTATCTTCCCCCATAATTGCAGGCATCAGTGGCCACTCTACATTTCATATGAATGTTGTTTTGAATATTAAAGTTTTGCTGTATTAAGATCGCGAAAAGTACCAGGTATTTTTTAAAAAAAAAAGGGCATAGAATAAAGAAATATAGCGATCGCAAATGTGTTGTACACCGTCCCGCAATGCTCAACGGACAAATGAAAGGTTCACCTCGACCGATAAAAATAAAGCCACCGCAAAAAAACCTCTATTCAAGTAATTTTTCGCACCTGATGCACCTTGAAATACTTATTGGCCTTTTCCTCCTTCTCATTAAATCCCACAGCCTGTACCAAATCCTCGAACGTAGTTGATGGCCTCGCGATACGGCTAGGATAAGGCTCAGGCCCTAAGAATCGCCGTGACTGCGCAAACGCACCAGGGGGCGAAAACACTTTGATACTCTCCGTGCTCGGCTCGCGTTGTCTTGGCGGAGTAACGGGATCTGCTGCAGGTTCAGGCTCCGTGGGAAGTTCCGATGCGTTTTGCGTAGGGAGGGGTGGGGCATCTTTGTCTAGTTGGGGAGGTCCGTTTGAGAAGAGACTACGCACCCGGGTGCCAGAGCGGTTTAGCATTGAACGCATGGATCGGCTACCCATTGAAGCATGTTTGTCTCGTAGAAGGAAATCTGTTCTGTATGATGCGTCTTCTGAAGCTATCGGACTTGAGATTGACCAGGTGCGGCCTACTTTGGGGGGATCTTGAGGATCTGGGGCTGCTGCGCGTTTCTTTTCACCGCGGTGGCGGAGGCAGGTTGAAATCAATAGGGCGAGGATCGCGCCGAAGAGGACCCCCGGGAAGAAACCAACTGCTATTGCTTTGCTGGGGTATTCGGAGGATGTTGTGGACTTTGCGGATGGTGCAAGTGTGCTTTCAGTCGCTTCAGAAACTGATGATGGTATTGGGGTGACGTTTGTGCCGGTGGCTGAACTGCTGCTTGAAGGAGAGATGGTGCTTGATGACGCCGTATTTGTGTTCGTACTTGTGCTTGAGCTGGTACTGGTACTGGAACTTGAGGTCGATGTTGCATTTGCAGCTGTAGTTTCGTTCTTGTTCAGGTAGCAATATCCGTCTGAGCAGCTGTAGCCAAATGGGCAACATGAGTCACCGCATTTGGGGAGAGATTCGTCAAGGAGAGTAGTCATGATGGCGGCTTTGGGATGAGCAGTAGAGTTCTGCTGCTGGATATCACACGTAATAGGGTTGATGGATTCACAGCTGCTTCCAGATGGGCAGCAGATGATCGTGGTGGCGTCCTCGACAACAAGACATGATGTTGATGAGGAGCAGCAGAAGTCCGATGGGACATCAGTTCCGCATGAATTGTATGAAGTAGGACATGAATCGCTTCTTGTAAATATTCCTATCCCAGAGGCATGACTTATTGTCATCAACGATAGGAGCGTCAAGAGTAGAAGAGTAGACCCTTTGTTAATGATGCCCATAGTCGACATCGCCATGTTGGCGGAAAAGAGATAGGTTTGGCGCTTCTAGTTCTCGAGAGATATGAAACAATTCAAATGCAGAGAGTATTTCGATATAACGTATAAAGTATTGATGCCTAGCCAGTGTCTCGTTGCAATGCAGGCCAAAAAGCAATAGGCAGCTATGAGGACGTATATTCACTGAGGATGGAAAAAAAGCCCAACAGTGAAGGGGATGGACGATAGGCTGAAACGAAACAAAACAAAAAGAGAGTAGAATAGTCTGAATAGAGCGAGACCTGACAAAGAAGAGGCCTTGCCAGAGCCATTCATTTCCTTGTTCATGGTTCACATCCAAAGCGATCTATTCTGGGCACGCGCCGAATACCCAAGCTAAGGGTCGACCGGGGTTTCATGATGGACTGCATGATGCTAAATATGAAGCTGAGCGGGCGCTAAGCCAGTTCCTCTTGCAGAAATTCATTAAGATCCACCAAGAGTGAATGAGCAGGATGGTGGGCGCTTAGAGAAACACTGGGAGAGACAGATGTAGTTGCCTGGATGGTGATTGGTGGTGCCCAATTTGGCTTGACTAAGCCACGCTAGTCCCGATATGGCACTGCGTCGGGAGGGAAATTCTTCGTGATTTGGGAAAGCTCAAATGGTCGTCAATCTCGTGCCTGCCTAACATCATGTTTAGCCGACTTGTCCGGCCGGGCGCTTTGCGCGCGGCTTCTATTCAGGTAAGTCTCTTCATGCAGAATTATTGCTTTTTGGCCCCGTTGAGTGGACACCAATCCTAATCGCGTTTTACTCTCTAGACACCTACCTCCGCTCTTGCACGCTTCCAGATTCGTGGTATCCATCGCATCCCTCAATTGCAGCATGACGCGCAGTACAAGCAGAATGGTATTTCGGAATTCATGTCGCCTGAGGCTTTTGACTTCTCCTGGACCCAATACCAGTCCCTGCTCGTGGATAAGCTCAACCTGTTGACACAAGGTCAGTCCGGCTCACCCTTTCGACAATTGCACGATATTGCGGTTTCTTTTTGTACAGAAAAGCTTGGGACATAAATCTGATTTAGCTTTTACTATAGACACTGCTGATGCGGACGCCAAACCCGGAGAGCTGCTGGTCAAGTACTCCCGGCGCCCGGAGATGGCCTCGGTCTTCAACTATGCCTCAATGGCTCACAACAACCACTTTTTCTTCAACTGCCTGGTCAGTCCGGAATGCTAATGATCCATACCATGTTATCCACTTCTAATAGTGTACAGTCTCCCGAATCCACCACCATCCCCGAAAAGTTCTCCCGGGACATTGTCGACACCTGTTCCTCCGTCGAATCCCTGAAGCTCGACTTCCTCGCTACCGCCAACTCCATGTTCGGCCCTGGCTTTGTCTGGCTCGCCAAGAACCTCGAGCGTGAGGGTCTGATGCAGATCTTCTGTACCTACAACGCCGGCTCCCCCTACCCGGCCGCTCACTCCCGCCGCCAAGGCGTTGATATGGCCACTCACACACCCGAGACCGCCCTGGGAAACCAGTTCGCCGGCTCAATGGGCGCCCATTCCGCGAACTCGAAGCACTTGGCACCTGGTGCCATTGACGTGCAGCCTATTCTGTGTGTTAACACTTGGGAGCATGTGTGGATGATGGACTACGGCATCGCTGGCAAGGAAGAGTACCTTGAGCGCTGGTGGAACCGAATCAACTGGGACGTCGTCTTCGACAACTACAATGCCATTGGCTCCGCGAAGAGCGCACGAACTGCCGCCCCCGGCACTCGGAGTCTGAGCGGTTAAAATCATTCTGGTGTTCAAATAATCTGTATTATAAACTAACATGTTTCCATTTTCTTTTGATCCTTGATTCTTACTTCCAAATCATTGTTTTAAAATTGTACAGCGGATCTTATTCCATAGAAATGACACATTGTACCCATGTTTTCCACATGTGCAAGCAATATCTCCCGATCTTCTATAAATTCAAAGCTTCAAATATTGTACTCCATGTATATATCGTACATGCAAATATGTATCAGGCCAAAAGAACACCATAATATACAAACAAATATATGCCAAACAGGATCCATGCCCATTGACGACACAGCTTTACTGGCCCTCGACATGCATCTCTTTCATCCGCTTCTCAAATGCCTCAATCATGACGCCAGCCATCTGACCCTCCACCGCACCCATAAGGGTAGCATGTAGCGGATTTTTGAATTCAAACCGCACCTCTAAATGGACCTTTGTCTGCGGCCCTTGCTTACTATCCAGCGGCGCCAACTCCCACCGCGTAGCGAGGTACTCGAAGATTCCTTCATTCGCACCAGGAAGAAACCCACTCAGTCCTGGTGAAGCACCGCTAACTTCCTCCTTTTTCTCGGCTTTTTCGCCGCTGTGCGCCTCCACAATCCACTTCGACCGATCACAGTCCACGCGCGACGTAAATGTCTCGCTGAGAGGCCCATAGCCGACCGTTAAGAACGCCTGAGTGGGATAACCGGTTGCCGGGTCGCGGGCTGTGACGGTCGAGGCATTGAGGAAAGGTAGGAACTCTGAGTATGACTCGACGGAGGAGATTACTTTGAAGAGGAGCTCTGGTGAGTACGGGAGGATGCGGGAGGCTTTCAGGACGCGCTTAGGCGAGTTGTTGTCATTGTTGTTGCCGGATGGTAGGAAGGACGAGAGGGAGGAGAGATTGAATGATCTTATTTGTCTTTTAGGTGTACATGGTGTTTGTGTGTTGTTTGAGGGGCGTGTGGTTGACTTTATTGTGTTGGTTGAGAGCGCTACTTGGTGTGCCCGCAATTCGGAGCGTTGAACCCGGGGTAGTGAGGTCAATGTGCGACTTTGAGGTCGCAGGGTTCGGATTGAGCGCATTGAAGGAAGGAGGAGAGTGCCTTGGTGTTTTGTTGGCTGTGGTGTTGGCGCCGAACTTGAATGAATTGAAGAAAATCATGTTCCCCGAGTGCGCACGGATCGGGATCTGCAAGCCGAGGCCGAAGACCTAGCCCTGGAGTTAATAATGGATGGGAACTTGAACTTATGAGGTGGTCCCCTGTTAAACTTCACAAAAAAAACAAGTCTATTACATAGTAGGTAATATTTATATATGTAGCTGCATAGACATTAAAGCTCTAATTTCTGGATTTGTCCGGGTGTACCAGTTTATATGATGGGAGAGCTTTCCAGTTATATTATTTATATCAAAATTCCCAAGGTTCAACTTGAACTTGAGGTATATACCTACAGTTGCGCTATCAACGAGGCGAGGCTTGGATGCACTGGGTATTTCAAATGCTACTATCTGACTACTGAGGCTGATACCCATCCATTTGGAAATCGAGAGGCATTGAAAAATCCAGAATTGGAGTAGGCTCTGATGGCTCTGGAGTCCACATATTGTCCTGTGCTGTGGAAAATCCGTACATTCTGCTGTCATACATCCGCTAAAGAAGATGTTAGCTTCTATCTGCTATGCTAATGATCATCGAGGACAACTTACCCAGTCCAATTCAGAAGGCATGCTAAGCATTTCATTGATCACATCGAGAGATGAATAGGAAGGCGTTTGAGAAGTGTCTGTAAGCATGGCGGCGGCCTGCATATTATCCGGTGATAGCGTTGGCTGTTGCGGTTCGCCTGTCGCTGGGTTCGGTAATAAATGGTATGGATCGTCTGGTTCGTGCAATTAGTTTAGTTCCCGAGGCTTTCTAGTTAGAAAGAATCATGACTATACGTACCTTCTAGCTCTTCTAAATTTGATGTCAGGCTCTCAACACTACAGCCTTTGACTCGACTAAGCATAATGCTTAAAGCAATAAATGCCCGCTGAGTATCTGGAGAGCGCCGTGTCCGCTTGAAAATCTTGTGAGTACTTTCCAAAAGACAGAGTAGCTGTCTCTGCTCTTTAATTTGAGCCGGGGTAGTGTTCGCATCGTTCTTGTTTTGTAATGGTGCTAGACAAAGAATCATAGCGGAAAGCATAAAATCAGTGTTCTGAAGAGAGTTCAGAAGGAATCGCTCTTTATAAAGTTGGCCACCGGGTAAGCTCTCGCTCCAAAGATCTTTGTGATGCCGCAATGATGCACTGGCAGCACTAATGCAGATATTTCGCGAATTGGCATATGTACCCTGCCTTTCAGTGATGTAACGGCGATGCAGAACTATGCGTGATTTCTGGTAAATCAAATCGAGAGTATACCTGGCCAGTATTATGTTGGTTTGCTCTCCCATAGATTCGGCCATCGTTCGAACTTGAAGGAAAGCAGGTAGCTGACCGTGCGCTACTTCAAGTCGATTATTCATCGCCATAATTTCTTCATATGAGACTGGGTCTCGTCTGTAGGCCGAGTCGCATATTTGTCCAAACACATCCATCAGACGCCCTTTGGCTCGGGTATAGGAACAGGGAGTTCTGTCTTCGGCTGGTCGACATGGTGGTAGCTGAACAGTATTCTCATCAAAATCAGTGTCCAGCAAGTTAGACGGCAACTGAGCATCTTGGTAATAAGGCTGAATAGTTCGAGGAAGACCATTTTGAAACGAAACCAGGACGTCGAGTTGACATAGCAAGGCCCACATTCGCCGACGCATTTCTCCATCAAACGGAGATAGGCTGGGGTAATGACTTGGGTCGCGGTGATAGCCCATGCGCATTGCAAGTCGAATGGCAATACTTAATATGTGGGATACGCCTATTTGTCCATCCTGACTGCGATATAACTCGGTGATTGCGTAGACAAAGAGCGCATTGACCTTATACTTGCCAGGGGTCAAGTAGTTCGATTGCACCAGGCACTGAGCTGTTCGCCGCCTGAAAACATCCCAAATGCTGATTGTGTCCACTGATTTCATTGGAAGAGGCTCCTCGCTGCGATGGTGCGAGGAAACTGCAAGGGCCATGATGGCATATAACAATGCAATCCATGTGAATGACATTTCATGCGGATTGATCCAAAAGCGCTCATATTCCTTCAGAAATGTTGGCACATGGATAACGACTAAAGCCGACGTCAGCATTCCATAGAATGACCATTACATTCCCGTATACACACTTAATGAGGGCTCAGATGATTTCAGGAAACGCGAAACGAGACGGTCAGCGACCATTCGCGACGGGATATCCCCAAGGATTTCTTGTTTTGTTACTGGTTTGGAAATACCAAGTAGAAGAACTGGAGAACAATTTTCGAAAGGCGCCTTTACGATTCCATCACTATCGGAGTTCTCTTCCTGTTCATCCAAGTATTCCCTGACTCCATTGATCTAAAGAATAGAGTTAGCCTTTTCACTTTATCCTTCTTTAAGCACTAGAATTCAAAAAATACAAACCTCTTCTAGGATAGCGCGCCAGTTTGCACTATCAATATAATTAGTACCCTCATCATCAACGACCAAAGTACCTGTATCATGGGGCGATGACTTCGTGACACGGTCGTTCATGGATGGGGGAGTATCGTAGCCAACGAGAGTCTCATGTGGCTCAGTATTGAAATTAAAACTTTCACTCTCAGGTTTCTGTTGTTGCGCTAATGACATGACTAAATTCTCCAAGTGCTGGAGGCGATCTTGCACAAGTGTTGGACTTGCTCGCCCATGCTGGGCTTTGGCTCGCGGTCCGCGACCGACGAAAGTACATGATCCAGCCTCACCACGCTTCTTACAGTTGATGCAGGGATAGGTACGGCAACATTTCAATCTGTGGGCTATTAGCACCCAGGTGCACGGAAGCCATATGTATGACAGCTTACTTTCTGAAGCGACATGCTGTGCATGAGAACTGTACGCGAGTTCGCTTCTTCCCTGTCCCCGCGGACTCCGCAGCGAGCGGGTCCGGGTCAGTGACTGAGTCGGACATGGGGATGTTGCTGGGAAGATTAGGTTAATGCTAATTATAGCACCTGAAGTTATTCCCTATTGAGGTGGTAACTAGAGATTACCGGTTCTATTGCTGAGGATGTAATTCCAGTTGTCCGCTTTGTGAATGCGAAAATGTGGTAAAGGAATAGAGGGGCGGAGAACAAACGAGGCTTTGGCGTCGGACTTCAGAGCTTATCTCCATTACCTGTGCAAAATGGTGTTCCCTATTTATGCCAATATCCCCAACTATTCGATGGGGCCTTTTTTATATGTTCTAAGTTTTTTCTAAGTTGGGTCTAGGTTTATTTTCCAATTTTTGTATTGGTCACCAATCGGTGCAAGATGATGGTGAAAACACCTCCGTTTTTTGGTCGTTTGTTGCATTTGCTCTGATGAGATAGGCGATAAGATATCGATCGTGTGATTGGCTGGTGCTTCCTTGAATAAGTTTGGCAGAATACATGCATGTGTACTCTTGGGTATTGAGATGGAAGAAAATGTAGATGAGTCTCAAATGTAAATGAGACTTCTATGCCGTGTGATATACATTGAAAGCCACTTGGGCACAAAGTAGCGAAAATGAGCATGATATCTAAGGATTTTTTTACTACAGGTATCGTGCAGCAGAGGGTTTTGCCTCATGATAACACAAATTTGGATCACCTTTACCGATTGGGTTCCATAGCTCAGTTGGTTAGAGCGCCATGCTAATAACGTGGATGTCGAGGGTTCGACCCCCTCTGGGACCACTTTTTTTTCGATCTTCTCCAAAATGGATCCTTTTCTACACTGTTGGGACAGAGTGGACGTAGAGGTAAAACCTCACACCGCCTTCACCGCTTGGGTTCCATAGCTCAGTTGGTTAGAGCGCCATGCTAATAACGTGGATGTCGAGGGTTCGACCCCCTCTGGGACCAACTTTTTTTGATCTGCTCCAAACCAAAAATTTTGTCTGCTGTGTTGACTTGATATTGTACAAGAGCCCTGCTTCTAATTTTTCACTGCCTTTACCGGCTGGCACACAGGGTCAGATTGAATACTGGTACTGTAGAGATGAGACTATGAGTGTTCCACAGTGTAAGGATATTGACTAGTTAGTATTCGGTTGAGTTCTAAACTAATCGCTGATCTACTGTCGATCAGCAACACCTCTCCCTACTATATATGATATATGATGCTCTGCAGTCTCTGCCAGAGAGTTCTACCTGCTGACGCAGTGCCACTACAAACAGTGTTGTACAAAGTCAGGGTACGGCGCATGCAAGGCGAGCAAGTGTAGTTGTTGACACCGGAGGAGGCATCTATATTGGATATCTGAGGATCTTCACTGTAAGGGCTCTCACAGAATACATATAGCTGTACTGCTTTATTGTTATATGATTGGCTGGTCAATGGCAGATCGACCCTTACCTGTTTGGGAAGGGGTATCAACATTTGAAGGGGTACTGTAGAGCAGTTGGAAGAGTATAAAGGAAGTTTACTGAGATTAAAAAAATCAAAAATGTTGGTCCCAGAGGGGGTCGAACCCTCGACATCCACGTTATTAGCATGGCGCTCTAACCAACTGAGCTATGGAACCCACTTGATAAAGAGGATTTAAATTTGTGTCATTATGAAGTATGCATTGTTCCTATGCAGCTAAAAACCTAAAGCATACATCTTGTGACGAGGAAGCCCCTTACCAATCATTGCCTTCCGCTTGTATATAATAAATCCCCAGGCCAGCACCCCTTAATTTTCCACGTTATATAGTATTATCACTCTCGAGATAGATTCATACCCTACAGAATACACTTCTTTCTTGCTTGTCGACCTTCTCTTTGTATTAGATGATATTATTGCAGGCACTTTGGTGTGGGTTTTGGTGAGGTGAATCCGACCGAGGCGCTTTGTACCAAGATAGGCAGAACCCCAGCATAACATTTAAATATGTAGTACTAGTGGCCGACAAATCCCCGCCTACCAGCTTGCAATCGAGGCTTGAATTTCATAAATCAGTGCAGGAGCTCTATAGTACTGTGAAACTGTCACATGGCCATTGTGTGACTTTTTTTGTCAAAGAAGGTCAATTTCAAACAGTGGATGAATCAATGCTTAAAAATTATTACATTTTTATGTATATTTCAAAACGAAAATGTTTCGAAGCTGTGTTCAATGTGTGTTGAGGGTGAGTTGAATACTATATTTTGAGCGTTTTTGGAGTGTTTTCAAAATGCTCTAAAAAACGGTTTGGCATAAAAAAATGGTTCATTCGTACAATTTTTTTTTTGAATTCGTCCAACAATTTTTTTTAAAAAGATAAATTATTTCTTAATCAAAATGGTGTTAGAACTGTGATAAATATGAAAATGTACACAATACCATAATAACATGTAAATGCATTGCTTGACTGTGTCTCAGCTGTTTCTTTTCTTATTACTACCGAGCTTCCGTGCTGATATCTGAGTATCTGTACTTAGTCTGTGTATCTTGTTTGGCGCTGACCTGTCTCCGAATGATTTACCATCCAACCGTGACGTAATAAGCAGGTCTCATTGAAGGGATTACCCTCTAGCAGATCAACTGACTGTTCATACGCATGACAACTTTTCCCCCAGGGTTTTTAAGCCATGTATTGACGTTATCTCCGGAGGCATTCAGGCCCTCAATTGATATTGCAAGTCGGCTCGCTGGATCTTAATTTCTCGCCTTGAGCGCAAAGCAATAACTAACAGGCGTTTGGGAGAGGTGGAATTGCACGATAACCTTGCTGCCGGGTGAGACACTCAGCGAGCTGGGCACAGAGATGAGGAATTTTCCGCATTCAATATAGCCACGGTCGCGGTCTGGTGCACAATTCACAGTGCCTTCTCTGCCTTTGAGGTATTCCTTCATCCTGTCAATGTTGCTCTGTTTCTTGGCGCTCAAAGCCTGCTGGAGCCCAATAATTGCGCAGCTCTGGGTCAAGGGAGTCTCGCAGATCATTGTATGAGTCTCGAGCTTTCTGCGCCCATGATCGAATATCTGGGTCCTCTGAGTGTAGAAGTGCCTTGAAGCTTTGTCGATCGAAGACTTCTTTTATTTCTGGCATATTTTCATCTTGGAATCTTTGCCATATCGGCGGCACAACATTGAGATGGCGGCCAGCGGACGACCGACTAATAGATGGACAGAGATATCTATCGAGATTTCTTGCACTGAGTGTCTGGAACAAACATGCTATCCACATTTCGAAAAGGTCAAGCAAACATTGCTCAGATATAGGGAGAGTTTGTCCCTTGGTATCCATGTCAATTGTTGCAAGGATAACAAATTTCGAGCACATATCCTCCCTCGAATCCCAATTGTGGTAATGGAGGCTAGGGTGTCCCCTGCGGTAGATCTTGTTTTTGTGATCCGCTATCCTTCTTGCCAAGTCCATTGCTTGGCCAACGTACAGCCAGAAATGTTTGGGCTCTTTTGGGGACCAGAGAATATGCAAGTAGACTCCAGCGGCAGTGCTTTCGGTATCTCCCCCGATCAATTGTAATCTAGCCAGGCTTATAAGAAGCTGATATATTCCGTAGACATGACTGCACTTACTCTTCCACGGAGCATAACCCATCTTCACTAACTCGTCTCAGGCTATCTGTCAGGATATCCTCAAGCTTCGCACATAGGTCCACAGTAGAATACTGCTGTAAAAAATCCCCGTAACGATCGGAATAGGGTCTCCAACCTTTTGGATTAGATAGGTCAAAACATTGGTTCGGTCCACTGATGTAAGATCTAGCGGAATTGGAAGTAACACTCCTGTAACAGTATCAAATCCTCCAATATCTCCTTCCAAGGCCATATCTTTCTCTTGTGTCAGGTTCTCCGACTCTGGGGATCTTTCGGATCTTGAGAAGTATTCAGATTGCTCAGGTTGCTCAGGTTGGAGGCTTGGTTCGATGGCTGCTGTATTGCTGGCGTGACTCTATCTTTTATCTGCTCGAGAGTTATCAATCTGTGTTTGCCAGAGATTGCGTCGCTCCTCAAATTCTGCATCCCACTTTATGTTTTGAGTCTGCCTCTTTTCTTAGCTGATCTGCGTGGCTGTTTTGATAGCAGGGCTTCGGGCCAAGTTGGATGGTTGCCGCTCGGTCCGTTTTAAGCAGAAGTAACATACATCCACGACATTCATGCACTGTACCTTTTTCAACTCTTTAAGTTGTTCTGCTGTGTCGGGATCAGGGTCATCAAGGTCTTTGAATTGTTCGCTGAAGTCTTCAAGCAGTCGATTAACAATTTTCACACGGATGTTTTTCTCGGAAACCGCCTCTTCATCAACAGCAGTTGGTAGTGCATTCGGGTCAATTTGGATGTCAAATTTATTGACCAGGAAGTGAATCATACCCTTCAGAAGCAAAACATGGCGACAAGCATACTGGTCTTTCCGGAAATATTCATTGTAAGCCTGGACGGCTTCATCACTGGCAAAATCCATGGGCTGTCGTTACCTCTAGAAGATACAACTAGGCATAAGTCACAGGGAGGGAAAGGATCAAATGAGGCTGATAAACGCATAAAAGCAAGTGTTTAGCCTTATTCGGGATGTGAAATTGGGCATGGAGGAGGAAGATAGCCCGAGAGAGATGAGGAGGAAAGATAGGGTAAGGAGCGAGTCCCTTGAGCTTTAGAGTGATGCTAATGCGACCCCCCCTCCCTCTCCCTCCTAAAAGGCAATATTTGTTACTTGTATCATTTGCATCCCTCACTAAGAATTCTGCCGGTTTTTATGCTAGATTATGTACACAATACCTGCAATCTTCTATCTGCCCAGCAATTGCAAAAATCAACTGCCCCTACTGTCCCGCTGTCCTATTGTTTGGCTGGTGCCAGTATTTGCTGCTACTGCTAAGGTAAGTATCCCTAATAATTGTAAAGACTAGAGTTGAAGCTTATTATTATTACTGTTGTAAATCTGCTGCTACTGCTGCTATAATACCTGGCAAAATTATAGCCAACTGTCTGCCTATCTTCTCCTTTGAGGCCTTCTTTACCCTTATCTTCAGTAATGTCTTTATCAAGACTATCGTAGGATAAGATCTCTATATGGCTACCTATCCATTCTCCAGCGGAAAGTTATCGTCTAGCCTTTCATGATCTAGAGCCCAAGCGCTCCCCAAGGAATACAACAAGGCAAAACCCCTCATATTCTTAGCCTAACCTGCAATGCGAGGCAGTGCTTTCTTTTATTGTCCTATTTACAAGTGGGCATGTGCCCCACTATTTCTAAACAATTTTTTCCCCAGATCTGCTCCAAAACGAATCTCTTTTTATCGAAACATAGTAGTTTTGCTTTATAATGGCAGAAATTTCAGCCGATTTAACCAACTGGTTCCATAGCTCAGTTGGTTAGAGCGCCATGCTAATAACGTGGATGTCGAGGGTTCGACCCCCTCTGGGACCATTTTTTTAATTTCCATTTTTTTTAGCCTTTCAACGCCTGCACTGTTTGGTTGAGCCTCGGGCCCTATAATTCCATAGTCCAAATGCCTACAAAGGCACATCTGTACTATTGCGGGGTCTCTTGTTTACCATGTCTAGCCTTGAGGTGATGGTGAGGTTGACTCATCCAGTAGCTAGATAGGTGCCGAGGCCTCAAACGAGTCATCTCTATCATCTACTAGTGAGGGAACCCTCCTCTGCTCTCTCTATCTCTCTATCTCTCTGTCTCTCTGTCTCTCTGTCTCTCTGTCCTTCATATCTGTTAACTTAGCTGAACGCGAAATCTCTATGCTCGACGCTCCTCTATGTCTCATCAATAGGCCTTCGTTCTTTCTTCCTCAACATCCTCCAAGATAACATCCCACTGCCCTTTGGTATATCTCCTCATTCTCTACCAGCTTTGTCTCTATCTTCTGTCGGCTTCACCCCTGACTTTTTTCAAGAATGCAAAGCTTGAAGGGTCAAGCTATTGCAGCTTTCAAAAACAGTCTACCTTCCCTTTACCAACGGTGCAGACCTCTGGTCGATCTTTTGATATCACTATTTGTGGAGGATACCTATTTGAATCTTGACGACAATGATCTTCCTTCCTGGCGGGTTGAAAAGACATCCACAGAGCAGTGCCAGTTTCGAGATAAGATTGTTTGGTACCTCAAGAGCCGGCTGCGGGACAAACATAATGGCATTATCCAGTTGAACGATGATTATAATCTCCAGTTTGATGACGCTTACGAGGATGATGTCTTCGTTATTGTTTTATACTGGTATCTAAACGACGATTTAGCCAAATTTCTTCGCCAGAGAAAGGCTCCTACTACCTGCAGTATGTTGTGCACGGAATTCTCCATTCATTGGAGCAGTGTTTGGAGTATTATCTTCCAGATTCTCCTTCCCCCCCCCACCCCCACCCCAAATGAGATTCGAGAGTGTATGAGCCGAACTCTTTCTATGGAGAACGAAATGTAAGTAACATATGAGCCCTATCCCACCCAAAATGCCAACTAAAGCTTTCTTTTAGCCACAAACGGGATTCTTGTTGATACAGCCCGATAACATTTCTTCTGACGAATATGAGCATACAGTTGGAAGGGAAAAAAAGAAGCGCGGCGATATTATACAGAAGGAAATTTTCCAGAAAATAATCCTCATTTCTTCCGGTGGGAGAAGCCCTCGATGACTGCGACGATAACTCCCGGATTGATTACCATGAAGATGGAAAACAGCTCAGATCAAAGACCCAAAAAACAGAAGCCGTTAAGGAGCCACAAGAGAAGCTTTCGGAAAGGTACCTTAGCCGCATCGAAAGGAGAAATGAATGCAGCGAGCGTGCTGTGTCATACATTGGTCCCAGGGTATAAGAAGAGAATCTCAAACCGCTCGAAAATATACCTAGCAAGGAAATACTTGCCAGTGTCCTTGAAATGACAAAAGAAGACTTTCATGAGCGATATGGAGCTTTCATTGTCAATTATGGGGGTATATTCAGTGGAGGAACAACTACTAGAGCTCCCCGCACCAAAGACACGCTCTACTTTGACAGTCTTGATATCCGGTTCTCTTAGGATCCATGAGTAAGTCTAATGCTAGTATTCACAAGCTACGGCCTAACATATTTTAGATTACGGGCGATCAGTGGGCAGCGAGAGAATGAAGATTGCCCAGGAATCTACCTTCATATCTTATGGGACCAACATGAAAGGTTCTGGCTGTATATTGGCCAATGCATCAACCTAAAGGACCGGATTCACGATCACTGTGACAAAGAATACTGTAAGCTGCATCCATCACTCCTTTACAGCGTCTGAGACTCCGGTGATATTGTCGGCGGCGCCTGAGCTACTCTATCCTTATTCCCTGAATCAAACCTTCTCGAGGATAAAATTATGAGCCATCCTATGCTGAATGAGCAGTAAATTCTCCTCAACCTCGAGGAGATGTTTCTTTCATGCGTATTTCAAACCTTCAGGCCCCATCAGCTAGAACGCTACGTACCACAAGGCACACCAATGCCATGGGCAGGTTCAAATCTCAACTTAGCACTTCCACTATGGAAGAGCTTCTCTCTTCAGTCTGGAGAGGTTGTAACGCGCCAAACACTCGTTGACGCTTTCCAAAGCCTTGATTCAGCAGTTTGAGAATGGGCAAAGTTTTGGAAAGACGCGTACAACTCCCTTCGGGATTTGCCCGACCCTCGACTTCGTGAATATTGGGTTCAAAATCTGGCTAAGGCCCAAGACGCAAGTTTAAGAAGCGAAAAAGGGCAGATACCATGATTTTCTATGCTCTCGACGCATCTGCAAATCTAACCAATGGCCAGGAGGGCAGCCTTTCATTGTCCTGGGATACAGATCTTGGGTTTTCCCCGTTTCAGAATCCTTGAAAGTTCCCTGGCAAGCCGGAGATAAAGTCTTTATCCTGCCTTTGCTTTTTGACAGCCCCCAGGAATTTTCTTTCGCGCGTAAGGCGCGTGACACGGATCCTGCTAGAAGGCTAGTTATTGGCATGAAAAAGAGGATGAGGATGAGTGGGTCTGGCCTTTCACTTACGGGGAGAATGCAGTTCTTGGTATGAACAGCCTTGTTGATTGTTTTGACGGGCTATCCTTCGCTGAGTCCCGGTTATTGCCTCGCCGACTGATATGTACTTTTTCAAAGGATGCTGGCAAATATGTGCCCACTGAAAGTAGTCCCGAAGGTTTTCTCGAACTTGAACATGCTGCAGCTATTTTGGAACCTGTTCAGCGAAAGATGGACTCGGAGAATACTACCTCTTCAAGTTCCAGGGTCTATTCACAGGAGCTCAGATTGTATCTTAGCTTTCACTCTCTACTTTTTAATTTATCTTTTATCCTTTGAGAGTTCTCAAGTCGTAAAAATATGGCTGCTGCTTGTAGGACACACTTGTAATCTTTCTAATTCGAAGAATCTTATCCTATACATGTAATATAGCATCAGTCGGTCAGTCCTATACCTTGCCACAGCCCATGAGCTGCCCATCATGGGTATGTCTGGGTGGATTTTGGGCTTGTAGAAGTAGTTTCTTTTGACTAGCTACGATAGAATAAATTGAAATAGGCAAACTAAGATACATTATAGTGTACACTAATGAAGGCCTCAGGCTTCTTTTCCAACTTAGAAATGCCGTAATTTTATGTATCAGCAATCTAAAGGACTAATATCTGTTTATACCTGAAAGTAATTAAGAAGATAGAATTTGGGTTTTCAATAGTACTTCTACTTACTCCAAGTTTGCAGATTTGGATGTGGACGTTTTGGATATCTGCAGATGTTGGCACAGTTTGATATAGTATATGGACTGCCTTCGTTTGTCTGTCCCACGGTACATTACCGGGGGATATTACAAATGCAGCAGAATCAGTTCAATTTCCAAAAAAAGGAAGGGAGTCTCCCTGCGGATACCTCATGTGAGTGCTCTCACAATATCTTATTTGGAGATACCTTACGCAGTATATCCCCTGCATCCTTCTACTTGGGATTGGTAGACGGCTCTATTGCCTTCATTTGGCAGAACCTGAGACAAGGTACATTGGTCAGTTGATATAAACTTGCTGTGAGCTTTCAATGATACCCCAACCTCCTCCGGGTCCAATTTTCTTTTTTCGATCTGCTCCAAAGCAAATATTTTTCTATTCTGTTGGAAGATAGTGGCTATGAGTGTAAAAACCTACACCGCCTTTACCACATGGGTTCCATAGCTCAGTTGGTTAGAGCGCCATGCTAATAACGTGGATGTCGAGGGTTCGACCCCCTCTGGGACCATTTTTTTTTCGATCTTCTCCAAAATGGATCCTTTTCTAAACTGTGGGAACAGGGTGCACGTAGAGGTAAACGCTCACACCGCCTTCACCGCTTGGGTTCCATAGCTCAGTTGGTTAGAGCGCCATGCTAATAACGTGGATGTCGAGGGTTCGACCCCCTCTGGGACCACTTTTTTTTCGAAGTCCAGAATAAATTCCCTCCTAATCTCTGCGAGGAAAAAGGTGGTTGTTATCAGTCATATCCTCAATCTGATAAGTTATGTATGATACTTCTGTGCACAGGAAGTATAAAGTACAAAAGGCGTTTTTTTGTCAATACAGTTTCCGACTACTCAGTGAGCAAAAGCGACGAGTCACTGAGTACCAATCCGGAAAGGGGAACCAAAAATCGGCAGGAGAAATCCAGTACGTAGGTAGTTGTATAATCCCAAATCAGGGCTACTTTGTAAAGTCTAGGAGGAGTCTGAGAAAGAATAATAGTGAGTAACCATTTGGATAGAACTGACGTATAATTTGTGATCGGAAATGATGACAGGACTCGTATACTACAAATACAAGTATAGATACAGGAGGGGCATATTTGCCATGCAAAGAACGGACATGTTAAACATAGAAAGAGAAATCAAACTAGGATCATCCTGCAGTATAGTCCATCCAATCATTGAAAAGTAAATCAAGTGGCATGCTCCCAGTAAAATCCTGTGATGCTTGATTGAGAAGCATGCGAAGATTCGGATCCGTCGTGCCGTCGTCAGTCATCGCAAGTTGGTTGTCATCGGGAAATACAAAGTCATTCTCACTCGGTAGGCTAATGAAATTTTGGTCTGTATGAGGGATACTGTTTGTGAAGTCTCCAAACCCATTTTCAACCGGCATATCCGAAAGACTATTTGGATGCTGATCTATCTCCAAGTTGGGCAGCGGAGACTGAAATTGACTGCATATCCGATCAATTATTTCCAGATAGCGGGCTGCAGACTTATTCCTAGCAGCTAGCATTCTCAGGCAGTTTCGGGACTGGAACACAGAGTAATATAACTCTGATGATTGGACTTGGGCTTGGTCACTTCTGTCAAAGAAGCCAGCAACAAGCACTAATGTGGCCTGTAGCAAATGATAGGTGGCATACCATGTTACGCTTTGGCATAGACTGCTTTCGTATGTCGTACAGAAATTAGCAATATCATGGATACTATCCATTGCAGCATCGAGGCACTTTTGTTCAGCCGTGGCTTTTGTAGGGAGAAAGCTATGATTCATTTGACTTCCGCGCCAAAGTAATATTCGTAAGTTTTGTTCTTTCCAGAGGACAATCGACCGCGGCCCACGAAACCACGAGGGAACATCAACTGATGTGAAAAAAGCAGGCAAGGCATTATACCAGCGCTGCAGATCTCGCTCCATTGATTCGGCTAGTCTGTATTCTATTTTAGAGCCAGCGGTCTTGGCTAGGAGGAACTCGTGGTAGATCATATCAGCAAGCTTTGCTAGCTGCGCCTGAGCAATTATTGCAGTGTATGTTGTGGGATAATCCACTTCTGGTGGGATTTCCGATGTCAAGGATAGCGTCTATCAACTCAGAATTAGATAAGGTATATTTGACAGAGAACTAAGGGAGGGTTTGTACCTTATCATCGATATTTTTGGGCAGTCGGATATCAATGAATCCATCCACAATTGTTGGCGGGCGACCGGTTGTGATATTGAATCCGCTTTCAAAGCAGTATATAACCCAAAATATATGCCTTCGTCGTTCATGACCGAGAGTGTTATCTGAACCAGACGGCTCTCGGTGCAATCCCAAACCAATTGCCATTCGATAGGCAAGACCAATGAAGTTATACCCGGTATTTGTTCGATCTCTTTTTTGGAGGTAATTCCCCATAAGCAGGAATGCTTGCACAGTCTCTACTGTGCCAGATTCAAGCATCTGAAGAGAAAGGTTCGACCTAGCGGCACCGTAGTAGTTCGATCGGCTGTGGTCTGCTTCTTTGTTTAATGCCCAGTGACCAATAGCAAGAACCATGTAGTATATCACTTGCCATGGCGAGAATGGTGGGGTATTCTGCCGGCCTGCGCTGACCCGACTCTTGAATGTTTTCTCATGTAGAACAGGGAAGTGACTATTATAAAGTAGAAAATACGCGTCTATTAGTTGGCTCTCCTTTTGTGAAAGCGCTAGACTTGAGTGATCCGGTGATGGAATTTTTGGTCGGTGAACTCTTCGATGCGATCTTCGTCGTCCCCTTTGGCCCACGGGATTGGTAATAGTAGGATCGATCTCCTCGAGAATCTGTGAGCCCGAACTGCATCCTAATGTAATACATTAGCGAGAAAAACACCGTGGTCATTAATTACGCCTCGACCTACCTAAATAGCCTGAATCGTTTGTTGGAAGAGTCGCCATCCCGTCAGTGGTTACGGCTTTTTTTTCATCGAGCACTGTGTCTTCAGGCGAAAGAGATCCTTCGTGCCACTCGTAGCTATCAGGAGTGGGCTCCGAATTTTCGTCTACAATAGGCGATTCTGTATCATCCTGTTCAGGACTTAGTTGCTCCAAAGCAGCTTCGATGTCCACCTCGGGGTTAAGTGAGCGCAAAAGCGATCGGAGCTTAGTGCACCGATTTTCAGCTGCATCTAAATTCCTTCTGGTTAAGGGCGTCCGATCGGGTGGGCTTTCGAAGCTGCACGTCTTTCCTTTTCTAGCGCAATAGGAACATGGCCCCGAGTCAGAGCCCGTTCGGTAGCAACGCGTTTTTCTCTTCTGACAATTAATGCACGCGCGTAACGTTGAGGAGCTTGGAGGTTTCCTCGCATTCCTTGGCATGTTGGAATACTCAATTCTGAGAGATTCTCATGCATAAAATGTCGGGTATTTCGCGGGCCATTGAAGAATGCTGGGATAGTGGCGGGTCGGAGCAAAATCGACCGACGGGAAGAAGTACGGGCGTGAGGCCGGCGTGAGGCCGGGTGTTCGGCGGGTGAACCATGAACTACAAACCATGATTTATTCAGAAATACCTACTAGGTATATTCAGATTTTATGTCGTGGAATTATTCAATAAAAGTGCTGTGTATTCATATATCCATGGCTTTAAAAGAATTCAACCATTAACTACTATCTCTACCAGAGTGTATAGTCTATAATACAATTCCGCCTCCATCGACAACAATATCTGAACCATTTATGTAAGATCCTGCACTGCTCGAAAGAAGTACAATGGTTCCTGTTAACTCTGAAGGACTTCCCATTCTTCCACTGGGGTTTCGCTCTGCCCAAATGCGCCGATGCTCGGCAATGCCGTCGCCTTCATTCAGGATAGTATCCATATAGCCAGGGCTGACGGTGTTAGTGCGAATACCATAACGAGCCCATTCCGCTGCCAGGCAACTCTTAAGCATGAGAAGAGCCGACTTGCTGACGTTGTAGGCTATTTGAGGCTGGGGATAGTTGACGCGGTGAGCAGAAATTGATGCCACAAATGTGATAGCGCCACCCTTTCCTTGCTTGACCATTTGTCGTGCTGCAGCCTGTGCACAGATGAAAGAGCCCGTAGTGTTGATGTCGAGGATTCTGCGCCACTGTGCGATGGGCATTTCAAGGCTTTCCACGCAGCCTACAACTCCAACGAAGCAAACCAGTATGTCAATAGAGCCCAATGTCTTGACTGTCTCCTCCATTGCCACTCGAACGGCTTCTTCATCGGTAACATCAACCTTTTGGGTGCTGATTTTGACTTTGGGAAACTTGGCTTGCATTTGTGCAATTTCCCTTTGAGAGTTGGCTGGGTTGACATCGAAAATCATAAGGCCTTCGAGGCCATGTTCTAGGAGGGCATCACAGGATTGGAGTCCAAGGGTACCAGCACCTCCTGTAACAACTGCATTTCCCCTCACGGTGAAACGTTTCTGGGCTCCGACGGCTGGGTCGTTCTCGATCGAAGCCTTAGGGGCAGGTGTCATAGAGGACGCGCTGCCATCGCTAAATACCATAGAAGGTACGACACGAGATGTCAACGCCTCGCGGTCTGTCACTTCATTTGAGGGCGCCATCTTGAATATCGGCGATGTGAGGGGGAGGTGTAAGAGAAAATCAGACCCAAATGCGGGGAAATCTTGTAGAGGACTGGAAGCCGAAAAGGTTGTTGTAGTACTCGGGACCAAGGAAAGTTGATCTACTTATTTTGAATTGCGGCCAGGTCATAAAGCTTTCGAACTGCCCTCCATTGAGAATATAAACTCTTTCCCATTCACTTCTAATCTCGGATAGCCTCAGTCCGATCAATTTCTTTGAAAACAACTCGTCGATCATCTACAGCATCATATTACGCTAGATACATCATTGCCATCCTAGCTACGAAGACTCCACTTTCGTCGGTGCACTGCGGCCCGACATTATAGTTCATGGCGCGTGAGATTGCAAGAAGCCATTGCAGTTCCATGATCGTATGATCCTTCGCCTTCTCATAGTGTCGAGCAGCTTTTATCGGTGATCTCTGCTCCGACCCATGTTTCCAGTTTGACGTATGCACTAACCCCATATACTTTCCCCGGATTTCATGCCGGAGAAGTGCCGAAGCACTCCATCCCTATAATTAAATCGATTAGCCCTCGTGGTATTGCCTAAATCGTCGCCTGAAAATAAATTCAGTCTTTTACATTTTTGGTTTCCGTGAAAGAGACCAAATGCCAATATGGTTTCTTCAATAGCAAATGCTGCTGACACAATGACCATCTCCTATGGGGAAACTGGTAAATAATTACCTCTCTTGTTACATCCATCATTCTGATGTATTCAGCTCACAACCATTACTATAGGGGCCAAGGGGTTATTTCAACAGCCATACATCCTCTTTTTATCAGTTTTCGCTAGTATGGGTGGCATGTTATTTGGGTAAGTAATGCCAAAGACCCATACATAGTACTGAATTGGGTAGAATTGATATTTTGTCAGATATGATCAGGGGGTTATCAGTGGCGTGCTAGTGATGAATAACTTTGTCAGTGCAATCAAAAACCTTGGAGAATTCTAAAACTAACTCTGATGCTTCTCCTACAGGGCAAACAATTCCCCATGCTCGCTTCCAATTCTACTCTCCAGGGATGGATGGTGGCCGTCCTCACATTAGGGGCCATGGTGGGCGCACTCGTCAACGGTCCGATTGCCGATCGTATATCACGGCGCTGGTCTATACTTCTCGCAAACATCGTGTTTTTGATTGGCTCCATAATTCAAGCTGCGGCTCAAAACATCGTCATGATCTTTATCGGACGATTTATTGCCGGTCTTGCCATCGGTGGATTATCTATGGTAATTCCTTTGTATATCAGTGAAATGGCTCCGTCAAACCTTCGGGGGAGTTTGGTTTCATTACAGCAGCTCAGTATTACTTTTGGTATTGCGGTCGCATTCTGGATTGATTACGGAACCCAGAATATTGGAGGAACTGGGGATTCCCAGTCTCCAGTTGCGTGGAGACTCCCACTTGCTTTGCAATGCGCTCCTTCATTGATACTTTCCATTGGCACATTTTTCTTGCCATATAGCCCTCGTTGGCTTCTTTTGAAAGGTCCGTTTTTTTTCGTTCAAGGAAGTATCCAAATTTTCTAGCTAGTTTATACAGCTGATATGAAAATATATAGATCGTGAGGAGGAAGCAGAAGCGACGTTGCTCCAAATTCGCCGCGTCCCAGAAACAGATCCTCGTGTTAGGCTTGAGATTTTGGAAATAAAAGCGGCAGTACTGTTCGATCGCGAGACCACGGCTGTGCTTTATCCGACAGCAGCAACTAGCTGGCAGATCACGCTGGAGAGATACAAGTCTCTACTAACAATTCGTCATTTAAACAGGCGTCTGGTCATTGCGTGCTTGCTGCAGTTCATTCAGCAATTCACGGGTATCAATGCTATTATCTACTATGCACCTCAGATCTTCCAGAGTATCGGCATGACGGGCGAATCAGTGGACTTGCTTGCAACAGGTGTGGTGGGAATTATTGATTTTGTATTCACAATTCCGGCTATCTTATTTATGGACGGCTGGGGCCGCAAAAAGGTGTTGATAATCGGAGGAATTGGAATGACGATCTCTCAACTGATCGTGGGTACGATTTATGCCGTGTATAAAGATTCTTGGGCTACACATCCGGCAGCAGGTTGGGCTTGTGCTGCCTTTGTTTGGATCTACATTGCAAACTTTGCCTACAGCATTGGTTGTGTCAATTGGATAATTCCCTCTGAGATTTTCCCACCAGGTGTCCGCTCACAGGCTGTTGGATTAGCTATTGGAACTAACTGGCTGAGTAATGTAAGTGTCGCACACATCGATCAACTATTAAAATACTAATTGAAATGGCTCAAAGTTCATCGTCGCTTTAATCTGTCCTAGGATGCTCAATTCCATCAAATTTGGGACCTTCTACTTTTTCCTCGGTATGTGCACCTTATCATAATATGAAAAAGCATGGAGTTCTGACAAAAGCAGCTTTTTGCATATTTTTAATTGTCTGGGTATATTTCTTTGTCCCAGAAACACGAGGCGTCAGCATAGAAGAGATGGACAAGTTGTTTGGGGGAAATCAAGGAGAGGCCGATGTGATCAGAATGGCAAATATTCGGCAAAGACTGGGGCTTGTATATGATGATTTCGATAACCTCAAGGCGAAAGATTGCGACATTGGCGTTTCGCAAGTTGAAAACGCCTAACTGGTAGATTTTCGTCACTTCCAGTGTCTCTTGGAGATAAATAGTTCCATTGGCTTTGATATTTCCAGTACCTACTACCTAGTATATCTGCTATATCATTTGCATTTTCTTTGCTTATGTACTTCAACTTTCTGAGATTTTATCCGACATTTAGAGGCGATTTGTTTCATGGTAGACCCAGTAAAAATAGATATTACAAACAAGGATAAGTACATGCAAAACATTTGGTGCAAAGAAATTTTGGTTTCGTATAATTGTTCCAAGGTTGTTATGTATGGATCTGAGGGAGTCGCAAGGTACAAAGAAGTAAAACCCAAAGTAAATAATTCAAACATTATTTATATGCAAATGTAGTGATTGGAACCAGTTTTGAATTTGAATGATAGTCTCTATCGTCAGGTGGACATTAAAACCTTCGAAGTGGTATATTGAAGCCTCTGGTATTTATTTAACCGGGGCTTTTGATGGTGTAGTAGCTGAGCGAATCATCAGATCCAAGGTGTGCTTCAAGGATTCAGTCTGGGCAAGATAGCTCATAAACCCCGTGATCACCTCTTCACGGTATCTTTGTCTGTCTCTTGGTGATGTTGCATCTTCAAATGAGTTCAGATCATTCAAGAATTTTCGCTTAGACGGGGGCTCATCCCCATATTCTGGAGCCCTGTCCCGTTTTCCGGCTGTCCCAGATGCGGAGCTTGATCGGAAAAAGGCTTCCTCAATTGGTAGTATGGTGGGCTGTGGGGAGTATTCGGGTGAATGTATATTCGGGGAAGGCTCGAAATCCGGAGTAGATAACTGTGTGTCCGGAGGTGAGGGTGTTTCGGTCCTCGCAGGTGAAGCTAAGGTCCTTGACCCCCGGGTGGCGTTATGAGACGGGGTATCTGGTATCTGAGTACCCCGTAGTAACCGGTGAAGAGCCCTCCTATTTGGCGGAACAACACAGCTTTTTGTCCAAGCGCCACGATATTCCGTTTCTCGATCCGAAGACAGCTCTTCCTGAATTGAACTCAAGAATTCTTTCATGTTCAGCTGAACATGAGTTTCTTTGCGGATTCTGAATTGTCTTCTGAATTCATCTGCCCAGGATTTACCGACAGCATCAAGGACAGTGCTATATAGGGGGCTTATAATCCGGGCCGACTTTCGCGGGAAAGATAGACAGAGAATTTTCATGGAGAAGCAAAGCATTTCCATTTCGGTGTAGCTATCAAGATGGTGGCCATCAACGAACAACACACGCCAAGGATGCTCATCGTCGAGTTCGACTTTTCCTCTTGTCGATGGATCAAAAATTCTTTTGACCCATTCTAGAAGATGAATCTCATCTGCCCATCCCTTTTTGTGATTTAAAACCACATGAGCTCCTTGCAAATACTTTTTGGACACCTTCTGGTACCCTTTTGTAATAATGAGAGGTTCGAGAAATTTGCCTTCGTATGTCAGGCAATGTACCACGGAGTGAAAGTCTCGAGTTTCTCTGTCTGAACGTACAGCTCCGTCTGGCCTCGAAATTGTTAAAGACTGTCCCTCGGATCTTATTAAAGGGATAAACCCAAGTTCACCAAGTGTATACACATTTTCATTAGAAAATGGATAATTCTCCCTCGCGTTATCAATCACGTCAAGAAATCCAAGCACTGTATCAGAATCTGGTCTGAAACTAGAAAGACTGGTTGCCCTGTGCTGATCCCGAGATTCCAAAAACTTGTTCTCTAAATCTGGGTGGCGTTGGAGGAATCTTTGTACCCAATTTGTGGTGACTGTCTTAGGAAATTTCTCGTTGTTCCTTTTGGCGAGTTCCTTCAAAGATAGAAGTGCAATTTCAACAACTTGTGCCTCTTTTTTCATGGGAAACCCGTGGTTGATGTATCTTTCGACATTTCTTACGATGAAATTCTCTTCATCGGTTGCAAGCTTCGGCTTGTTTTTCTTGGATTGCGGTTTCTGTCGTTCATGCCCCGTGTTATCTATATCCATGACGTTGTGCTTCCTCCGCAAATAATTTCCAGCAATGTTGGTGTTCAACTCTGATCTAATAATATGCGAAGGGGGGGCATTGATAACCTCCAGAGACGGCGGCATTCATAGCAAGCTTCAACGTGTGTATCGGGGATAGGATAGGTTTTGTTCGAACGGTTCTTGAATAGGGTACGCGGAGACAGTATCGAATCTGTTCATACGTTTTTCGAATGCGAACATTAGATTTGAGAATGAAGAAAGCGAGAAGAAGAGTTTGAATTCAAATTGTGGTCAAAAAGGAATGCTTCCTCCAGTTGGCTTCGAAATTCTCGCTGTTTAGCGACATCCGAGTGGATAGGTCCAAAAAGCCCAAAAAGCAAATAAAGGTTCCCTCCCGATGCCTAGAATATTTTGAAATTCAGGAAAAGTCTGCTTCTCAACAATCTCAGCCCCTGGAAAGGCAAGCAAATTTCACTTAATAGTTAATCGTGCCCACTGGCTTCAAGTCCCTGTCCGAAGTCTTTCAAGAGAGGAACGTTAGACATATCCAACCTTTTAACATTATACCAAAAGACGCGTCACTCATCAATTTTTTTGTTCAAACAAAAGAAATTCATTTCAATATTGTTCTATCTATGATTTTTGACGAATTAATCGAGTCATATCTGATCATATTCCCAGATCAAGGCAGGACATAACCACCATCAATGAGCACATCACTGCCAGTCATGTAAGTGGAGGCATCACTGGCGAGATACAGGTATAAACCCTTGATCTCCTTAGTGTGTCCCTGTCGTCCGACAGCAGCCATACGGTAAGCCTCATTAATAGCGAAGGGGCTAGCGCCCATCTTGGTGTCGAAGAAACCTGGCGAAACGATATTCACTCGAGCAAATTCACGCCACTCGCGAGCAAGAGACTTGCCAAAGTGAGTGACATATGCCTTGGTGGCATTATAAACAGGCTGATCGGTTGGTACGTTTACAATGTGTCCACTCATACTGGATGTGATAATCAAATTGCCAAAGCCCTGTCGGTGGAAGACCTCACCAATATACTTTGAGCAGTATACGATACCATCGACTAGATGCAATTAGATTGAGTATATCTTTAACTTGGAAAGAAAACTTACCATTCACAGACATTTGCTTGCGGTACTCGTCAAGAGTTTGTTCCAGGATAGGCTTAGAGATGGCCATTCCGGCATTGGCGATGAAAACATCGATCTTGCCAAAGTCTTGAACAACCTTTGCGATGGTTTCTTGCACTTGGGTGGAAACAGAGACGTCAACTTTGTAGGCAGATGTCTTCACATTGTGAGTCACAGCTAAGTCCTTAGAATGTTGCACCGCAGCATCATTTCTATCGTTGCCCTCATGTATTAGGCTAGGTCTTTCAAAACCGGGAAGTGTAACTCACGAATTATACCAGAAAGCCACATTGCCACCAGCTTCGGCAATGGCTTCCGCGACGGCCAGACCAATCCCATCCGCTGCACCAGTGACAATGACCACCTTTCCGTTCATACGCAATTGGTCCAGAACATTGGATGGTGTGTTAGGGAATGGGCGGGGGAATCCCTCGCGGGTAACGGCACAGTCATCGAAGTTCATAGACATATTTGCGTGTTTTGTTTGAAATTAAAGATGCTACTAAAGGTTTAGTTTTGCGATGCCTGGGTGGTCTTTAAAAGTTGTCCTCTTGTTCTGAGTTCGGGACACAGCACCCCGCGCCAACGGCGGGCGCACTACATGGGTTGATGTCGGTGCGCTCTCGCCCGATTTGCGCCACGGTCGGAGTTGTGCCGGGGTGGGGACCCCGGGGAAATGCCTGGAGCTATACGGAGTATTGGTTCATACCCCACTTTGTCGAAGGAGGAATTGATCACTCCTCTCCTTGCCCGGGCTGTCTGAAACATGGAATCTTCATAAACACCGAGGTATTAAGCTCAAAATCAATCTCAATCAGTTATATCCGTTGTAGACCAGTTCGATATAACAATTTCAGCGAGACCAGCCGCCGCTTGTTTGAATTTAAATCCAAAAGTTCATGATGTTCCTTCCAGCTCTTTACGGAGAATGAAGGATATCTAAACATATCTACCTAATAAATGGGCGAAATAGTACAGTTCGAACGCTTGAGAGATATATAGAAGTTGAAAAAGAGACAAGAACGACAGACATGACTCGTGTCGGGCATGGCTTTGAAGCCAATATATGTACACTCACAGACGGACCTGGCCACCATTGAGTCTGTCCCAGTCTCGGTGCTCAAAAGGGACATAGGTGCTGCCTTGAAGCCAATAAATACGGTGGTCCTTGGAGATCTGCTCAGGGTCTACGCCCTGAGTACGCAAGTCCTGTTTCTGCTGCTTCATGTTACCGGTGGCTGGCATTTCGGGCATGACGCGGAGGAATATCGGGGCGGCATATCGTGGTAAATTCTTAAGCGTATGGGCAGCAATATCATCAAGTGTGGTACGGCTAGGCTCCAGTGCCAACCCTGTCAATTGGCCGCTAGCAAGCTGGTCACTTGTGATCAATGCCGCACATCCAGCCCGGCCATCATGGTTGGGCAGAGCCACGCCGTAAACGTTGGCTTCGTGTACGGCTGGGTGAGCCCCCATTACCTCAGATACCTCGCTAGTTGAGACATTCTCGCTCTTCCAGCGGAATGTATCACCCAGACGATCAGAAAAATACCATCTCCCCTCCTTATCCCATCGAACCATATCACCTGTACGGAAGTAAGCGTCGCCCTTTACAAGAACATTTCGCAAAATCTTCTTCTCAGTAGCCTCTGGGTTCTTGAAGTATCCTTGGAAAGAGGCATTTGGGTCTGAAGAGTCGAGAACAAGAAGAAGTTCACCGGGATCGCCACGAGGGGTCTTTCTGCAGAGACCGGTCTTTGGATGGCGCCATGGTTCCTGGGTCTCCCAGTCCACGTCTACGACGGTAACATGCCGATTGAGAATGAGGTTTCCAATAGTACCATTTCGTCCGATCGCGCCGGCGGAGAAATCATTGGACGAGAGATTCCACGACCCATTAGTACCTTCAGTGGCAGCATAGAATTCGGCAATGGTAGGAATGTTGAAACGCTGCTTAAAGCGATTCCAAATATCCGGACGTAGGCCATTGCCAAAAGCGAGGCGAATATTATGCTTTTTGTCCAAATCCTCTCCGGTTGCCGGGTCGATGTTGGGAGGTGTGGCCAAGATATACCGCAAAGTCTCGCCGACGTATTGTATGATTGTTGCATTGGTATCGCGAGCCTCACTCATGAAATTCCGCGCAGAAAACCTGCGGCCGATAACTAGTGTCGAGGCGCATTGAATACAATTCACGAATGCGAGCATCGCTGCCGATGAGTGATATAGAGGCATACACTAAAGAGGAGCAGGAATTAGCGACGGTTTGTTCTGTTTTGAAGGCTCCGATTCAGAGACATACCGTATAAAAGCGGTCTTGGGAGGTGAGGCCCATCCAGTGACCCACAAAAATAACACTAATCCAACACTTTTGCCAACTGACAATCGCAGGTTTAGGAAGGCCAGTTGTACCACTTGTGTAGATCAGGAAGGCCATGTCACGCTGAAGAGCACCAGCACGCTCCTTATCATCTTGCCGCACGGGCTCCTCTTTAATTATTTGTGCTTCTAGATCAACAGTCAAATATTCCACTTGCAATGGGCCCTTCCCATCGCGAAATTCTGAAGACGCGAATGTCTCGAGCAATTCAGGCGTGAAGTGTTCGCGGATTTCATCGTCAACAATGACCAGTCTTGCGGTAGATACCTTAAGGGAGTGAGCGAGGGGTTTGTTGGTCAAGTTGAAATTAATCAACGCCGGACTCGCTCCAATACTCCACAAGCCAAGTATCATGAAGACAAAACTTGATGAATTCATGCAGTCCAGAGCGACAATTTCTCTGGATTTCACATTGTGTACGTTCTTGAACCAGTTACCGAAACGAAGAACAGTGATGTAAGCTTCGTGAAATGTCCATGATTGCCCATTGTACACAATGAATTCATGATTAGCGGTTTTTGGTGAGAGGGCGTTCTGTTCGAGGACATAAAATATATTCAAATGGTCCTTTCGCTCTGCTACTCTTGTCCTCACGCTCATCTTGGCCGCAGCCGCAATAAATTTCGCATCGTAGAAGACGGAGTGTTTGGCGTTGAGGTAAGCTAAGGCCGTTGCCGCTGCGGGGAGAGCAAGGCTCAGTGGTATATCTGTAAGAACAAAACAAGGATTAGAAGAGTATCTGTAATCGCATCGCATGCAGACTTACCAGGCAAGAAAGGCAGAGGCATTTTGACTGTATCCCCGGATTCACAATGGGCGCCCGTAAGGTGGAAAGGTTCTGGAAGCCCAGGATGGCAGCAATCCGACTTTCTTTAATCGGGAATCAACCCGGGGCCGATTAAGTGCAGGATGGGTCCGCTTGGGGGCAGTAACGGATTTCAGGTGGGGGCTGGGATAGGTATCCACCAAAATGAAGATCCCAAAAGCGAAATAGCAGTCTATAATGAGACTTCACAGAGCCGGAGGAAATAAAAAGTAACCAAGTAAAAAGACAATGGGGTTATGAAGATACCTCGGCACCGATGCGGTCCGGTTTGATCGACTTTCTAGGCTGCACCTGACAACTTCAAAGGAGCAGCTCCCACCCTTACTCTATCCGGTTAGAGGTTCAATAGCTGACATTTCTGTTATTTATACTACGTCATATTTAGTTTCCACAGTGAGAAAAAAAAATATTTATTTATTTCCTATCTTAGGGTACAGTGGTCTAAAGGGGAAATTCCTGACCCTTTGGCAATCCATTGATCTATATTGGTGCTTGAGGCGAAGAAAATGTCACTTCCTGACCAAGATTCTCCAGACCAAGACTTCCAAAAGTGCTTAGCTCAGATTACACCTGGGCAATATTAAGAGGGCTCTCTGAAGGTCGATAATGACGATGATGAAGATATCCATGGGTATTCATATTGTTCAAGTTCAACATCATTGCTGAGACACAGCCTCCTTCTTTTCCTTCTTCTTTTTCTTGATCACAGGAATATCATCATAGTCTTCTTCCATAAACTCACGCAGGGCCTCAAGACCCTTCTCAAGCACTTCCGTTTCACAGACATATCCAATCCGAACATACCCATGGAAGTCCTCCCGACCTCCGAAGCATAGACTTCCCGGTACAAACATCACCCCAGTCTCCTCCAGTAACTTTTCGCAAAAAGCAACATCATCGACTGGCTTTCCCATTTTGGCGAATCGAACGAATGCAGTAGTCCCAGCTCGTGGTTTAACCCACTCACAAGCCCATCGGTGAGACTCGATGAATTTTTCTAGAATTTCAAGATTTGTCCGACCGAGTTCTATATTGCGTTGAAGCAGATTGTGGATGCACTCTGGTGCTAGGGCAAAGCTAGCGATTGCGTCATCGATTTGCCCAACAGAGATGATAGTATAATCTCGAGAGCTGGCGCATGTTTCAATGATGGATCGGTTGCGCGATGCTATCCAACCCACACGTATCCCAGCTAAGCTGTATGCTTTCGATGTCGAGCCCGTGACGATGGTGTTTTCGTAACCAAGAGATAGGAGGGAAGGTGGAAACTGTGAGTCCATAAAGTTGAAATTATGGAAAAGAGGCCGGTACACCTCGTCGGAAAGAATGGTGATAGAGGACTCGCGGGCAATGTCGACCAGGTCTTCAAGGGTGTCGCGTGGTATAACGGCCCCGGTGGGATTCTGAGGATTACTTCGAGGACCATTGTTAGTTTACATCCTCAACCCATAATTCCACGTGGTGTTCAGATCAATTATGCGGCTCACTTTATAATGATCAGCTTGGTGTTGGGCTGGATGAGTGCTTTCAATTCTTCGATATCGAGCTTCCACCCATCCTCTTCCTTGGATTTCCACAAGCTTACTTCAGCGCCTAGGGATGCAGGTACTGAATAAAGCTGTTGATATGTCGGGTAATGGCAGATAACATGGTCTCCTGGTCCAACTAGGCTGTACAGGGTAAGGAAATTGGCTTGAATAGCACCATTTGTGACCAGAATATTGTCTTTCGGAAGGGCAGTAGGTGTTTTGACCGAGTATAGATTGGCAAGTGTCTGTCGGAGCTTGTCAGAGCCTCTTATCGCTCCATAAGTAAGCTTAGTGGATTGTAGCTGAGTCAATGGATTTGTATCCTTGTCCTCGGAAAGTTCGCGGAGGTCGTCAATCGAAAGGGATGCGCAGCAGGTCTCGGCGGTATTGTATTTTGCTGTAAGTTCATATTTGTCCATCCACTTGGAATTGTCAGCATTAATGCTTTCAGTAAAGGGGGGGGTCTATAAACAAAATAGAAAAGCCGAGTCATACGGGAATGCGGGGAGTGTACCTGCTCAACTGCGAACTCCTCGATTTTCACCATGATGCTGTTCTTTGTCTTCGGGCTGGATAGAGATCTTTTGTATGGGAGTCCGCCCTGTCAGTCCTACAGCAGAGTGTCCGATGCCGCTCAAATATGAACACGTTGTCAAGGAAGATACTCGATTCTCGGGCTTGAGACCGATCCCCGCGTCACGTGTGCCCCGCATTATATTGACCAGTTGACAAAAAGTAGGCCAACGACGCATAGTATAGAGATGAACCAATTAGTGGACAACTTATTTATTAAACTTCATTTACCACGTTCCTACGGAGTCTTTCCTAGTGAGGCTAGGTATGCATGATAAAAAAATGAATATGCTATCTGTCCTAGATATCATTTTGTTTAATCGAGTTGACTCTGGTCCATCGCATCATGATCCATATAAATTATGTAAGTTTATTGATTCTGACTTCTCCTCCCCATTTAAAACTCTTATTGCTCAGGAATCAAATCGGTCAGTTTCAATTCCAACGTGATCCTCTACTCATCTGCTTATAAAAAGAGATATCAGGGCCTAGATCCTTTTTTCATCGCACAGTAGTTCCCATAACCGCGTAAGCAAAGGCAATTTAATGCTTCCTTACAATCAACTTGAATCTGATTGTAGGCTTCAGGGGTGAGGCATTGTTGGTAAGAAATACACCTATCAGGGCGCAGTCTAAACCTAGGGGCGTGCCCGCTGGGTGATCCCGGCTGAACACAAAGTGAAACATGGTGGATTCAGGAACCTGGAAACATGCGTAACATCACCTAAAATGATTGACAGCCTACTCGTCTTGCATGCGAGCATATTGATCTCAATTTATCATATATAGTCAAGGAGTAATCTATTTAAACAATCGAAGCCTTCTACTCACCAAGACTCATCCATCATTGAAGTCGGAATCCAAGCAAACCCAATTTCAAATATCGTGAAGATCCAGTATCCATATATCCGGAAACACCTCTTTGTCAAGTCTCATGATGCTTCTGAGTACTGCTGCTACTTTTTAGTGCTATCTATGCCGTGGCAATGGCAGCACCACAGAATACTACGGCGACAGGTATTAACGTCTCTGCGCAATTTTGGAGCGGTGATCTATGCAACGGACAACTTGACTCCGTTGACCTGTTTGGAAGTGGCGCCTATCGCTGTGTGCCTGTCACGAATCAACGTTCCATCTTTGTGCCTTCGAATGAGTAAGTATTTGTGTACTACTAGTATTAATACAGATTGAACTTCGTCTCCGGAACGGCTTCTGCCCATGCTCTAATGGAGCCAGCCCCTCGCACAATCCCTACCCTCGCGAGATTCAAATCCACATTTTTATCTGCAGTGGCTAGATTTTTGTTCTCATATCTGTAATCCTTGTCCCCATGCTTTGATATTCCCAAACAGAAGGTAAGATATGCCTGAGTAACCAATATTTGGTCCTCGTATGATGTCATTCTTCTAGTCAAAAGGCAAACAGCTTGCAGTTGAATGGGCGTATATCCCCCGGACTCTTGGAATTTACCGGCGAGGATCAGCCAGTACTTCATGGGCCTATTGGGGTCATTCTTAGTGTATGCAGGACCCTCGGCGGGAGCATCAATGTAGAATTTCAGAGCTGCAGAGTCAAAATCTGCGACGGGGTACTCTGGGACCCAGGTATCTGTACTTTTGTAAAAATAAACAGGAAGAACTCTTGCAGTCGATTGCAGAAGAGCCATAAAGGTCGGGCCGTATCGATTAGATGTTAAACCCATTCCCCATACTTGAGTATCCAGTCCGAGCAGAGGCTGCACTGACACGCTATGGAAATCCGGACCCGCATATTCGGATAATGCAACTGGAAGGTCTGCGCTACTGGACTTGAAAAAGGCGACTGGGCCGGAAATGCATGGCCACGCCCAAGAAGGGGCGTATGGCTGGGGGAGTCTTTGAGGAGCAGGACAAGCGCTGCGAGATATATCGCTGTACCATAGCAACTGACTGTCCAAATCGTCTCTCCATAATCCAATGCAGTAGGAAGAATCAGTGGTATCATGAATCCAGCTAGCTAAGCCGGCTAGGGCATAAATTCGGTCAGAGGTGCGAGTAAGGTTACGACGGGTCATTTCCATTACTATGCGTGGCCATTCTGCCTTAATCGTCTTTCTAAGTTGAGTTCGTATGGGAGTGTCGACTTTTGATATCGGTGCTCGAAACAGAGTGGGTATGGAGACACTGTCTGGTCGAAGGCGGCACTCACAGCGGGTGCAAGTAGAGCAAACCCAGCTCATTTCCTCGGCGTCGAACCGAAGTATGCGCGGAGATAGCAACTCTTCCTGTAGGACCCAGCCCCTTGTAGATAAATGGTTTGTAAATCGAGGCAATTGAGAGTGTTTGGAGGAGATTCCATATGGATCACCGTAACGCGCACGTATATAGATAAACTGAGTGCAACCATCTGGACCTTTGGATGAAAGAACATGGACTATATTTGTTGATCGTCTTGAGGATCTACTGGGGAACAAACCCTCAGACGTATTTTTGGATGACGTTGCAGATATAGTCAGGGCCGCATTGTTATAAACATCGCCCATCTTGCCAGACTCTTCCGCCCAATCATTGTGAGAATCTTGGATTATACACAAACTATCGACCCACAGGTACCTGATACCCAACTGTTGTGTTACAGTAACAGCGTCTCGAAATGTCCGGGATGAATCAGAGAATTTGATTGAATGCGTGAGCCCCTGAATTGTATCCGTAGTTGTTTGTAAAGGGACACCTCCTCCCCAAGAGTGGCTGAGAGCCACATACTGACCTCTCTCATGGCCATTGGTTATGACGAGTTTCGATGGATCTCCAAGTTCATTGCCCACGTCTATCACACGAGCTGGGAGATTGGGAGAAAGAGCCTTTTTGCATGCTGCATGAGATTCCAAACAATCTTTCAGCCAGTGTCTTGCTAACGCGATACAATCGATGCTTGACGAATTTTCTGACACATGTCGCCCAGGTCCAATAGCTGGCCATATGACTGACTTTCCTGTTCAACAATCATTAGGATATTAGAGGGCAATGATAGGGACCTTGGGAGTTGATCTTACTATTATCAGTATAAAATTCAATAACCTTTCTGATTTTCATCTTTTGATCAAGGATATAAACGTATAGCGAAAAATCCACGAGTAATTCCAGCATGTGAATATGCTCAAAGGAAACATTGAATTTTTTTATGCCATCGCATAAAATCGAACACGAATCACATCCTGCCGCTGCACTCTTGTATAGATTATCTGCAGTAATGGACTTCTGTAGCAGCTCCAGATTTTCACACACAAGACATAAAGAATCTGACATCGTACTATATGGTTCAATGAAAAGGCTCCTTAGATGCTATAGTTCGTCGGAGGTCGCTACCCTCAATTAAATATCAAAGCTACTGCGAGCTTAGGGTGAATAACTATGACATTTATACGATATGCGTTGGGCCTTAGCGCTAGCTTCATAGCGGGGGTCTAACATTTGATTTGTCCGTTTATTTTCTAATTGCCTGCAATACGATTGTCGCCAAGCACACAGCCCCGTTTTCTGAACTGGGGCTGAGAGGGGTTTCTGTAGACATACTTACGCTTGGGCCAGCACTTTAGTGTTAATTGGAGTAACGCCACGGTGGTCTCAAACTTAACCCTCGTCTCCCAGGTGTAAATTGCCGAGGTGTAATCCTGTAGTCAAATAGATATTGCAGCCGGGTGGAAAGCACCCATTTCGAAATCCCAGATTACATCTATCAAACGAACTTCATGGATATCCAAACGTTTCTAGCCTATTCAAAACGTCAACATCTAGCCAGTGAAGCCCTCAGAGTTGACCCCCCGCAACGACTCACGCGTCCCCAAGTGAGAGCTCTCGCCCACCAAGTTCATTTTGGGGCTCCGGGATGCCCCCCTCCCACGCGCATTCGAGCCTCAGACAGTTCCACCACGCCATTCTCCGAACCTGTTTCTGTCCCCTGGGATCTTGATATCCCCACTCACTATTTACCAAGGCTTCTAAACGGATTCTGCCCTCGAGACCAGCAGGATATTTACTTTATCTATGCAGCCGGTCCAGACAGTACCGGACACGCTACAGTTTACTTTTACCGTAAACGACGTGAAAACGTGCGCGTTGAAGTCGAAATGATATGGGATGACAGTATAGCCAATTTTTTGAAAGCTGGGGTTACTAGTATCACTTGGGAGGGGGATGCAATCGCCTCACCCCATGCAGCCGAGGATTATGCAAAATTCCTGTTCCTAGAGGCTTCAAATTGGGTTCTTGGCATCAAGCTGGAAACCGAAATTCAGGAGCCATTGTGGTGGAAAAGTTTGCCCCTAGACGCTCTAAAGACGGTGAACCAGCCAACGTATTCTGCGGTGCATTTTTCTGAAGAGAGTCTCGCACTGTTAAAGCCAGGAACCATAATAACCACTTAGTTTGTTAACAGCCCTCTACTGAGATATGAAACATCTACAAGCTTGATCAAAACGCTAAGACAAATTGTGTTTAATATTGCTACCTATAGCATAGCCATGGATATGTAAATGACAGTTTTGAAAGTTGTATATCAGATGTCTCTATACTCAATACCTCCACGTTTCTTTCCAAGCGAGGTAGTAATTGATATACGAAGTTACCCGAAAAATTGTTTATATTATGCGTGTTAAGCGGTAATACGATTTCAAATGTTCTGTGCCAAGCCTCTTACCTAGGTACATCTAGCGCTGGAGGCCAACAAGGCGTCGTCGTCAGCAACAGCTACTACATAGATGGAACAAATTCGCTTGAAAGTTATCTGTTCGATGAAAAAAAGATGAAAAAAAAACACATGAAAGAGTCGTAGATTTAAAAACAATTTCAGTGCTTTGACATGTTCATTTGAGAATTTATGCGGGGAAAGTTAATGTATAGTAGGTAGCACTGATCAATTCCTAATTGCCAGGCGGCTCCATATTGCATTGCAGCTCGGGTGCTGGTTCCTGGCGAACAAGGCAATCCACCCTTCTCCGCCCGCGTCATCGCTTGGGGCCGTCTGACAACTCCACTCCGCAGTCCATCCTACCTCCTCCAACCGCCCTATGTTCAAAGAATCGATTCGTCAGTAGATCCTTACCGGCGACACTAGCACGCTGAATCAAATTGTCGGTGCTGTCGTGCTTACGAACGGGGCCAAGCCCATCATTTGCTTACCATGCGGTCGGCATCGACATTCCTACTTGGGATCACGCTGGCCTCCGGTGTAATCCCCATAGCAGCTTGGGAAGACCTCTCTGACCCCAATCTCTTCTACCGATCCGTGTCTCTCTTCGACGATCGACCCTCCGACTGCCCTCCGTGCTTCAACTGTCAATTAGATTCCTATAACTGCACCCAGTTCTCAGCTTGCAATGGATACAACGGCAAATGTTCCTGTCCCGCTGGCTTCGGGGGAGACGACTGCTCGGTGCCTACCTGTGGGTCTCTAGCTGATGGCGAAAACCGTCCACCGCGGACTGGCGATAAATGTGACTGCAAGGAGGGCTGGGGTGGCATCAACTGCAATGTTTGCCAAGAAGACAGCGCTTGCGATGCCATGATGCCCGAAGGCAAAGATGGAGTGTGTTATAAGGAAGGTGTTACCGTTAAGGAGAACTTTCAAATGTGCGATGTGACGAATAAGAAGATCATGGATCAACTCGGTAACAAGAAGCCGCAAGTGACTTTCTCTTGCGAAGCTGAGGATCATACGTGTAACTTCCAGTTCTGGGTGGATAACAAGGAATCCTTTTACTGTGCCCTTGATACCTGCACCTGGGATATGGAGTCTGAGGTTGATGCGAACACAACCAGTTACAGATGTGAGAGTCTCCAGTGCAAATGTGTTCCAGGTCGTTTTCTCTGTGGCGAGAATGGATCTATCGACCTTGGCGCATTCCTTGATCAAGAGATCAAAGGTCCGGCTTCTTTTGAAACCAAATCGACTACTCAAGGGAGCAAGAGTATCTTCTCCGAGCCCAATATGAACAATCTTATCAGTTCAGTCTTCGGCGATCCAAGCATCAGTCTGACTTGCAATTCGGGTGAGTGTTTGTATAGGACCGATTTGCCAGGTTATAAACGCCCCATCAAGAAAATCAACACACCGCTTATTGCTAGTGTCATTGCTGGCTGTGCTTTGTTTGTTGTCGCTGTCATCTTGGGTATATGGTACCTGTCACGCCGGGCGGCAAGCCGTGGTTATCTTCGCTTGGCCCTTTCCGATGACTCGGATGATGACTCGGCAAGACTACTGGCGGAACACCGACCCGCAGCTATGTACTGGGATAATGTATCTTACTATCTAAACGGAAGACAGATTCTTTCGGGGATTCAAGGTGCATCGTCCCCCGGACAAATCACGGCAATCATGGGTGCCTCCGGTGCTGGAAAAACAACCTTCCTAGATATTCTAGCTCGGAAGAATAAGCGCGGTGCAGTTCAAGGCAACTTCTATATCAACGGAGAGAAAATAAGCGATAATGACTTCAAGAGCATGGTTGGTTTTGTTGATCAGGAAGACACTATGCTGCCTACCTTGACCGTCCACGAGACTATCCAAACCAGTGCCCTTCTGAGATTGCCTCGGGATATGAGTCGAGCGGCTAAAGAGCAGAGGGTTTTGGAAGTCGAGAAGCAGCTTGGAATTTACCATATCAAAGACCAGCTGATCGGATCGGAAGAAGGCAAGGGTCGCGGAATCTCTGGTGGCGAGAAACGCCGAGTTGGAATTGCTTGTGAGCTGGTCACCAGCCCAAGCATTTTGTTTTTGGACGAGCCCACAAGTGGACTGGATGCTTACAATGCCTACAATGTCGTTGAGTGTCTGGTTACTCTAGCTAAAACTTACAACCGAACCGTCATTTTCACCATTCACCAACCGCGCTCGAATATCGTTGCACTTTTTGATCGGCTTATTTTGCTTGCGGGTGGTCGCACCGTTTACTCCGGGCTGTTCTCGACATGTCAGCGGTATTTCGATCAAATTGGGTACTCTTGTCCTCCAGGCTTCAACATTGCGGATTACCTCGTTGATCTGACCATGCATGCGGGCTCGTCGAGCTCATTCACGGATGAAGTTGAGTCCACTGGACGTCCGCCTAAGACCGCCTCAAGTAGTCTGAGAGCCATCAAGTCCGTTGCTAGCGTGTCCAATGTCAGTATTGAGGAGTCTTCTAGCAGTGTGGCAGAGTCAGGGAAACGACCTAAGAACAAGCGCCGTGTTTCTGTGAAGCAACAGCAAGAACGTCAACTCTTCTCGCGACGCAAGGATGCAAAGGACTCCGAACGCCCAACCACCCCGAAGACTGATGAAGAAGATGCTACTCTTGACGTGGCCGAGAACACCCAGCAATGGCTTCGCCTTTCTCGCCAACAGGGCAACGTTCCAGCGCAAATTCTTGATGATCCTGATCAGCTTCCACCCCCGGCACCTGGTCAAACTGATCTGGATATTCTTGTTGCGAGCTACGAGGATTCTGATGTCTACCACTCCGTCCACGATGAGATTGTGAAGGCAACGCGAAGTGCGGAAGCTGCCAATGGTTCGCAAAACTCTCACCTGGAAGGCTCAGTCCAACCCAAGAGCTTTGCCCGTGTCAGCCTACCTCGTCAATTCCTCATTCTGTCTCAACGCACCTGGCGCAATCTTTACCGTAACCCAATGCTGATGCTCACCCATTACGCAATCTCTATTCTTCTCGCTGTGCTCTCGGGCTACCTCTTCTACGGCCTAACCGACGATATCAAGGGTTTCCAGAACCGACTGGGTCTTTTTTTCTTTATCCTTGCCCTGTTTGGCTTCAGTACCTTGACAAGTCTAACTGTGTTTTCAACTGAACGTTTGTTGTTCGTCCGCGAGCGAGCCAATGGCTACTACCACCCGATTACCTATTTTGCGTCCAAGGTCATCTTCGACATTGTGCCTCTGCGCCTCATTCCGCCCATCATAATGGGCATCATTGTTTATCCTATGACTGGTTTGATTCCCGCATGGCCCGAGTTCCTTCGATTCATGCTAGTCTTGGTGCTTTTCAACCTTGCGGCTGCCAATATTTGTCTCTTTATTGGCATTATCTTCCGCGATGGTGGAGTTGCCAACTTGATTGGTAGCTTGGTAATGCTCTTCAGCTTGCTATTTGCCGGTCTCCTACTGAACCACGATGCAATCCCCGAGTCTGCTTTGTGGTTGCAAAGCGTAAGTTTGCTATCCATCCCTTCCCTACGTTCACTGTTACTAACACACGAGACAGCTTTCCATCTTCCATTATGGTTTCGAGGCTCTTATCGTAAACGAGGTCACTTTCCTCACCTTGATCGACCATAAATACGGCTTGGATATTGAAGTCCCTGGTGCCTCGATCTTGAGTGCCTTTGGTTTTAATACGCTTGCCTATTGGCAGGATGTCATCGGCCTAGCTGTCATCGCAGGGGCTTTTATCATCATTGCATACGCAGCGATGCATTTCCTTCTTGTCGAGAAGCGTTAGGCACGGCCTCCTTTCTGATCCCCTAGCCATGACCACGACACTTTGCCTACCATCACGTCTGATTTCATACTATATTACCTTCATATTCTCGGGCGCTTGCATGTAATTTTTATTTTCTTGGGACGTTTTGCTTTGAGAGCCGAGCTATCACCCACTGACTTATGAGAAGTTGTTGTCTCGGGCAGGCTCTAATTTCCAAGAGCCCTGAATGTTTGTAAATAGACCGGCCTGTACGCTCACTATACATTCTATTATTCACATAACGATCATATCTCCGCAAGGATATCGAAGTATATTTTCTCCGATCGCATTCCACTGTAAAAGCAGCCACAAGAAAAAGAGTCGGCATGTTTGCACTGGCGACACGTGTGCGACGTCATGCTTCGCACCTCACATGGACCCGAGCTTTGCGCTGTTCTACCTTAACTTCCTTCTCCTCGTCCTCATCCAACTAAATCTTTTCTATCTTTTACTGTAGCTACAGCTTCTAATCTAGCTCTTGATTCCCCCATACTCCATAATGTACTTATGCTTAACCTACCCCCAGCCCCTCCATTTTATCCAATGACGCTAATGCCCGCGCCAGCTCTTGCCCACCGCCGACCCGTTCTGGTTGGCTCGAACTTCGCTAACCCACGAACCCAATAACTTACAATAATCACGGCTTCGATCCACCTCCTCACTTCTCCTGCACAGTCTTGTCTGCGTCTCCACCCATCCGAGCTTCAATACGCAGGTCCCCCATTACCAAGATTGTGAGTGCGCCTCCCCCTCCCGAATATCTCTTCGTGTTTCCTCCCTGTTCCCTCGGCCTCGGACCCCACAAAATCTATCTCCAATTCCGGCTTCCGCTCGACCTAAGCCCAACCTCAAAACACTCACACCTACCCTATTGTCGGTCTGGTATTAACCACTTCGAAAAGCTTCTCCCTAGCCATTGAATCTCTCTCCCCTAGTCTTGACTCGATCATATACCCATCATGTCTGGTGAAGCATGGCTCTATCTTTTGTCGGTGTTGATCAACGCCGTCAACCTGTTCCTGCAGGTTTTCTTCACGATCATGTACAGCGACTTGGAGTGGTAAGTTCCCTGTTCACACCACCTGATATCTGATGAGATAGTATTTTTTGGGCCCTTCATTGCTGGATGTAACTGACCCGTGCTCTCCTTTTCCCGCGCAGCGACTACATCAACCCTATTGACCTCTGCAACCGTCTTAACGCCTACATTATCCCCGAAGCCGCTGTCCACGCTTTCCTGACCTTCCTATTCATTATCAACGGCTACTGGCTGGCTATTGTCCTTAACTTGCCTCTCCTGGCCTTCAACGCCAAGAAGTATGTACTATCGCCGTTCTCGGAGCTTTAGTCCCCTAGCACGTGTCGCAAGAGACTAATATATAACTTTCAACCTCCAGGATTTACGAGAACCAGCACCTTCTGGATGCGACTGAGATTTTCCGCAAGCTCAATGTGCACAAGAAGGTTAGTTTCAAACATTTATCTGCAATCTTCAATATCTCGTATCTAACCGAACCTTTTACCATAGGAATCATTCATCAAGCTGGGCTTCCACCTCCTGATGTTCTTCTTCTACCTCTACAGCATGATTGTCGCTCTGATCCACGACGAGGGACACTGATTTCGCCAACAAACCGAATATGCCATGCGCCATGGTCGTCCCCGCTAGCTCAAGTGATTATATGCCGGTTGCGGATTTCAATGGTTATCAACACCAACAATCCCCGCCGGTGTCCTACCTTATTATTGAGAGCTACATTAGACACTACGACCATGTTGCCTTGGCGGCCACGATATCATGATTAGTTTTGGTTTCCCTGGCTATCTAGAGGGAGTGGAATAATGCCGGATGCGAGGGGATTTGTCTTTCAGTCTTCAGATAGAGAGGTTCTGATATTTTGGTGTAGACTGTCACCTGCTGGAAGGTGATGTAGGTGCCGTTTACTTTGAGCGGGCGTTTGTCAGAGGTTTATGTACTCTCCTTCCAGCGTGTCGCTCATTGTATGTTCATTTTTCTTTTCATCTTCTCTCTTTTTGTTTGTATCTTGTCATTCTGTGTTGATCTTATCATGTCTTTCGGCCTGTGAGCTGTATATATACCTCCTGAGCGGTTTGATAATGAAAGCGTACGATACCCAGTTTGGTCTATATAAAATTTCCATTTGCTAGCTTTATCTTTGCAGCTTCATTGCTCGGTAATACAGTAATGTGACTAATGTAAAAACCTTGCAATCAGTTTTCGACAGCTGACCAGAGGGACGTGGAATTCAAGTTCTCGTCGAAACACTCTTGTAACCTTGCGTAATGACGATCCATGGATGCTGCGGTCTTCCCAGGTTCGCTCAAGGTTCGCTTGGTGGTTCTGCCGACGCCCGTAAAATTCCACCGCCAACCGCAACCGCAACCGCCTCCGCCTCCGCTCAGGATCTAGTTCCTGTCGCGCTTGAAACTCTCGCCCCAGCATTGCTCAATCATATCTCGCAATGTCAGGCTTGCTAGGTGCCGGATATGATTCCAGCGACGATGACTCTACCGGCGTCCCCAAGGCGTCCGTGACGACCGCAACCAAGGTCGTTGCTGCACCAGAAGTCAATACAGAGGTTTGGTTCCCTACGTTTCATTACTTGCTCTAAATTTTCGATATGGCTCTAAAATACATACTGTTGATGCGCAGATAATGCTAACAAACCCACAGGATCAAGCACACATGCAGCTGACCCTCGCCAATACCTCTTCGCAAGCTCTCACATACAACGCCACTTACGATGATTTGACACGACCTTCGCAAGGTCCCGAAAACCCGTTCAAATCAGCTGGTCCGGGCAATGGCATCAAACGCAAGAACGTTCCAACAGGTTTTGCTGAGGAGGGCGCTATCAGCGAGTCCACCTTCAATGTGCAACATCGGACCTTCCAGAGTCTGGGATACACCCGCAACCCGACTCTACCGGATCAATTCGTGGGAAATATGGAGAATGTTGCGCAATATGGCGGCAAGGATGTTATACAAATGAAGCCTTCGAAGGAAGTGTCTGCTGCTTGGCGCGGCAAGCGCCAAAAGAAGGGCGACTCGAGCATCATTGAAGGTGACGGCTCGTACCTGGGTCCGTGGGCGAAATACCAAAATGCACAACAATATGAACAGATCGAGGTTGGCTCGGATGAGGACCGTGAGCTTGCTAGTGATGAGGAATATGTGGTGGCGGGAGAGGAGCCTTCTGCTCCTACAGCCCTGATGCCGGCTATGAGCAAAGAAGCTACAGACTACGGGGCCGATTCCTCCAAAGAAGAGACCACCGAGTTCCACGGCTCAGAGGAGTTCGATTATCAGGGCCGTACATATATGCATGTCCCTCAAGATCTGGATATCGACTTACGCAAAGAGCCCGGTACTACCAAGAACTATGTGCCCAAGAAACTCATCCACACCTGGAAGTCACACACAAAGCCTATTACCTCGCTTCGTTTCTTCCCTGGATCAGGTCATCTGCTGCTCTCCTCTGCGGCCGATGGCAAAGCCAAGATCTGGGATGTGTACCACTCTCGGGAGCTCTTGCGTACATTCTCAGGCCACTCTAAGGCCATCTCAGATACAGATTTCGATCCCACAGGCAAAACCTTCCTCACTGCTTCGTACGACCGACAGATCAAGCTTTGGGATACAGAGTACGGTAAATGTATCGGTCGGTACTCGACGGGCAAGACGCCGCATGTTGTACGCTTCAACCCTAGCCCAGAACATTCACATGAGTTCCTGGCTGGTATGTCAGACAAGAAGATCGTGCAGTTCGACACCCGATCCGGTGAACTGGTCCAAGAATATGACCACCACTTGGCTGCCGTCAACACCATTACCTTCGTCGATGACAACCGCCGCTTCATCACTACCTCAGACGATAAGTCGCTGCGTGCTTGGGAATACGGAATTCCCGTACCAATCAAGTTCATCGCCGAGCCTTACATGTTTGCCCTTACTCGTGCAACACCCCATCCCAATGGGAAATACGTTGCCTTCCAGTCTGGTGACAATCAAATCGTCGTATACGGAGCGACTGATAAGTTCCGACAGAACCGCAAGAAGAGCTTCCGCGGTCACAATAATGCTGGATATGGTATTGATATCAAGATCTCTCCTGATGGGCAGTTCATTGCTTCTGGTGATAGCGGTGGTTATGCTTGTTTCTGGGATTGGAAAACTGGGAAGATGTATCATAAAATTCTTGCTGGGGGTAAGGAAGGCGGTGCTATTACCTCTCTGGAATGGCACCCACAGGAAACCAGCAAGGTTGTCACTGGCGGTTTGGAAGGCGTTATCAAATACTGGGATTAAGGCATGTTTTATACCAACCTGCTGGCGTTGAGAGAATATTCAATACATCTATTTGTGGTATCATCTTCTGGTTTATCAATGCTCTCATAATTTATGGACAAACGCTTGAAAGTGCCAATAAAATGTCTCATTTTGGCAACCCAAAGGTATCAAAAGTAAAAGTCTATCATGACAAGCAGGAACTGAAACGATGTGAACCTCCGCTTCTCTTTTTTGTAACGCTCGTAGTCATCCTTGAAGTACTTATATTCATCAGACTCCATGATCACCTATGCGCAATGCCTCTCCACACCTTTGCCAACTGTTTCAACCCACATTGAAAAAATCCCGAAGGCGAAGCATGCCGTGGGTACTTCCAGAGCAAAATCGACAAAGCCCCGACACCAATGACCAAAGCCGAGCTAAGACCCAGCCCTAGCATTTGGCTCTGGTCCTGGACAGCACGAATAACATCCGAGTATCGTTGGTTACTAAAGCTGATACGTGCATATTGAGTCTTCCATCCCAAGAAAGGTAGACGCTGGTCGATAGTCTCTTCAATGGCCTTGCGTAACTTGTACAGCGGCGATTTGACGCCCCATCGCATTTCGACGTAATTCTGCTTCGATAGATCATTGATAGCATGTGTGTCGTCGCAGCGTTGGTTGGTGTATGCTTGGAATGCGGCTTGGCGGCGTACACTACGAGTGTAAACGCTTGTCTCGGGATCGTACACACCATGCTCATCCAGCTTCTCAAAAAGAACACGGACATCTTCTAATCCTGCATTCAAGCCCTGTCCATAAAATGGGAGGACTGCGTGTGCCGCGTCTCCGATAATGACAACGCTGGAGCTGTGGTGGTGCGGCTTGCATTTGATACTGATGAGAGGTAAATGTGGGTTGATGGCGAATTGCTCTGCCAGGGCCTCTGGGTCAATCAACTCGGGGCAAACACCGGGGAAGTGCTCATCGAAGGACTTCTGGAGAGCCTGTTGGGAGTTTTCGAGGGTAGCGTAGTGTGCTGCTGGGGCGAAGAGGGTGCATGTAAATGATTTGTCGAAGGAAGGAATGGCTATGAACATGAATTCGCGGCCGGGCCAGATGTGTAGGTGGTTAGGTGAGATGGCGAAGTTGCCTTCTTTTGTAGGTGGAATGCGGAATTCGCACCATAGGGTATCAATGTATTCCTGTTGGTAGTCGACGCGAGCGAACTTCATCATGTGGAATCGACTGGCGGAGTGTGCACCATCTGCGCCAAGAAGGTAGTCGAATGAGACCTCGATCTCGGGAACTCTGCCTGCGATACCTTCATCGTCGGCTTGGGGTGTGTCACCTGGAATACGGCGTTCGAACCAGGCCTTGTTTGTACGGAAGTCGGCACCCGTTAGCTTATGATTGAAGAAGAGCTTGACATTTGGTGTACGCTCTAATTCGTCCAGCAAGGCATTGTTTAATGAGCCTCTGTCGACGGCGTTGATCGCCTATGAATATCAAGTTAGCCTTCGGTTTTATATTATTGTTTGTGTAACCTCGTGGCTGCTGCTATGCATGACATGGTTTCGTGCATATGTACATACCCGGCCATGAACGTCATAGGCCTGAGCGGCGTCCCACAGGGCACCGTTGTCTCGGCCGTGGATCATCCGTCCATACATCGGGATCGTCTCGCGGAGGACATTGTCGATCAGTCCGCTTCGGTGCGCTTCTTGGATTGAATGAATTCCTCGCTCTGAAAGAGCAAGGTTGATCGACTTGGTGAAGTTCAAAGGTACAGTGGTCGGATCACGGAGATCTACGGAGACGCGGAAGGATAAAACGTTATTTGACTTTTCTTCGGGAATTTTCGCCACAAGGTTGAAGGAACGAAGAGCATGGCCAAAACTGAGGATAGGCGATCAGTTGCCGTGTAATTCTGTTTCCGCATAATTGATTTCCTCAGTAGCCGGGATCTCGTAGCGAGAGTGGGCTATTGTAAATTTTACAAATGCGGACGGCAGGCGGGCGTGAAGCGACACCACCAACGATGTCTTTTTTGATCTCAGATGCCTTTTTCTTTGATCCTTCTTCTCGTCGCAATGGGCAATGGGCAATAGGCAATAGAAAATGACTCCAACGATTGAAATTGGTACATACCTCCGCGCAATTCGTATACTTCGACCTCGTCGCCTCGGGAAGCCGCATATAACGCCGCTAGGGACCCCACCGGCCCCGCGCCTACCACGACCACTTTTTGCTTGGGAGTCACACCTGCCATGATGCAGCGGTATATGAATTCTAGCACAAGAAGGAAAGGAACCTGGAGACTGGAGAACCCCGGAATACACTCACCCAGGTCACGTGCCAGGACGCCGCACTTTGCCTATTTGGGCGTTCTTTCCAAATTGATCGACCGAGAAATTAGTCATCTTAATTAACCGATGGCGTGATGCCGCGAACGTTAAGTATGTAGTGCGATTGATTGTTTTCCGATTAATAAACTATAGTCAACCCGATAAATAATCCCACTCCTTGTAAAATGGACGGCAGAATCAATTGTATTGCTCATGTGAAACTACAAAATAGCTATAGTATGTCAACTCAACCCCGCCACATCAGAACCCACCACTTCTAGCAAGGAATGGGATTATTTATCAGGTTGACTGTAGTACTTCATGATGCTTACTAGCAGTAGATATCATTATTCTTGTGCAAAGCCTGCTCTCTAATAGCCTGCTAATGATTACTCTACTATATGCGGTGGTTGGCCCTATCCTTCTATGATACTCTATTGATTTATTGACTCAATCATAATGGATTGTTCCCATATTAAGCGACGGGTTTCCCTTCCACCAGATCAGGACTCACTGCTTAAAAATAGCCTTTCCAAAGCGCCTTTCTGTATTTTCCAAGCGGGTTCAGCAAGAAAAATCAACGATTCTCCAAAGGAGTCCAAAATCGTACTCATATCCTTCACATAGTCTCCAGTCGCCAGTTCTTCAACAGCATCCTGCCAAAACTCGAATCCAAAAGCTTCCGCTGTACATGCACCCCAGGAAGTCTTCAGATCCCGAAGCAAGCGGCATGCTCTTTCGTGTTGAGGATCAATATCCTTTGCCACAAGATAAAAGGAATTCCATTTTGCATGGTAAGTGTAAGGTTTAAAAATGTTCACTTTAGAAAAGAAGCTGAATGCTTCGATCAGTCGTACAACTTGAGGACGATAGGTTTGATGCAGCAGAACGACAAAAGTCCCGCCTGGTTTGATTCGGTGCAATGCTAGAACAATTTGTGCGCATATTAGCCGATTGGCTGCATGCTTTTTCTCTTGTCCTTGGTCTTCGGAGCAGATCACTTGTCCATCACAGAATGTTAGGTCAAATGAACGTCCCAGATAAGGAAAGATATTTGAGAACTTGGATGCGGAAGAGTGATCTTGCGAAGTAAACCCTGGGAATCATAGCTCCGCAGAAAGCATGGTTATATCCATGAATTCAATGCCGAGTCGGGTATTCGCTTGCCATTCTGGAAGAAGCACGGCATTTCCACCTTCGCTTCCTGCTAAAGATATACCACATACTTTGGCCAGAGAATTATGCTTCAAAATAGTTGCTGAGAATGCCCCCGGTGCCATACAGAGATCTAGGACTTCAAAATCCGTTCGTTGCGAAACTGGAGGGATGAGTTTCATCTTCTTTTGAAGCTGATCTCCGATATTTTTCATCATCTTGAAGAAATAAATCTTTGGCTTATGGGGATTGGATATCGCATTTCTTTTTTGCGTTTTGTAATGATCATCCGCTTCAGTGCTGTTCCATACCTGGATATAACTGTTTATCAGCAAATTTTTCAACCTTTTCAGTAGTTATTCACATCATTCGACTTGCTTCTTTATGAATCTTTGAGCTCAGTGAAAACCTGCGACCACGATTCCAAGAAATCTATGGTCTTGCCGTACTCCTCCCCAATGTCCTCTTGAGTAGGCAAACTCATTTCTGATATTTTACTCTCCATTGAGCTAGGGTAGAATTAAAAGGAAAGGAAATGTTCATGCTAGGGGAAAGATGGATTCAGAAGAAGCTTTAATATAATTTTAGTACCCGTGAAATCTAGGAGAATCCCAGATTGCAAACAGATTTGTGAAAGAAGGTTGATAGTTGACTAACACATGAAACGGTCATACAAGCGGCTACGATTGTGATTGCGGTTGGGAATTGAGAAAGTGACGAAGAGACTTGTTGAAAGTCATATAATATAAGCTAGGCTTAATTTTCTGATTTATATATCAGGATTATAAAACTTGAAATTTGTTGGGAAGCTCGTAGTATTCATTCTCAAATAGGCATCTTATTAATGACAAGACTGGACTTGTCCGCTGAGTTTTATGCTATCTATTAAGTATCTAACAAGAATCAACCATAACGCCGTTTATGTCAAGACCCTCATGTCCTCGGTGAGACGTGGACAATGATTTTGCCTGCAGTAGAACCTTTCTTCAGGTGCTCGTAGGCCTCAACCGCCTCCTCAAATTCAAAGGTAGAGTCGATAACCGAGGATACAGTTCCATCAGCCAGCCACTCTGCTAGTTGCTCATAGTCCTCGTGTATATTCTTGGTGACAAGGGGCACGAATTTACGCGGCGTGCCACCCAGTAACGTAGGCAACATCAGCCCCTTGATCATATTCTTGGCCGTTGTCATCGAGACAGAGCCCCCAATAGCAATGAAGTGACCATCCGGCTTCAGAAATCCTGGAGTTTTGGAAAAGAAGTCTTCAGGCGAGTCACCAATGTTGTCTACCACTAAATCGTAGACTTGGCCCTCAGCTTTGAGCTTAGACACAACATCATCGACTCGGTAGTCAATAATCGTATCTGCACCCAACCTCTTGACCAACTCAATCTTGCCTGTAGAGCAAGATGTCGTAACGTGGCATCCAAGGGCCTTCGCAATTTGAATACCGAATGTTCCAGTTCCTCCAGAGCCGCCGTTGATGAATACACGAGAGCCGGCTTTAACGAAGGGCTTGATGCTCTGGTACTGCGTCGCCCCCGCAGTGGGTATACCGGCAGCATGATCGAGGTCCACAGTCTTAGGTACGACGGCGTACGCATCTCGTGGTAATACGACGTACTGTGAGAGGGAACCGGAGGAGCTGACGGGCTCAACTCGACCAAGGATATTATCGCCGACTTCGCCGTCCGTTGATCCCGGGGAAATATCCACGATTGTTCCGCTGACGTCCATGCCAGGCGACTTGGGGAACTTGATTGCAGCACGCGACATTAACCCCATCCCTGTCATCTTGTAGTCGGCCGGGTTTAGAGCGGCGCTGACGACGCGGACGAGAATTTCGCCTTTCTTAAGATCTGCATTGGGGCGGGGGACGTTCTCGATAAGCTTAAGCTTCTCTTCAATGGGACCAGGGGCTGGAAGCTGCCATGCTTTCATATGTTCAGCCATACTGATTGATCGATTGATGATGTGGGGCTTTCCGATGTAAGTTTGCTGAGGTGAAAAATAGCTGAAGAAGGTGACGCGATGACGTAGTCCGGAAGTAAACTTGCCCACGCGAGCGGAGGATATAGCTAGTGAATGCGCGAGTGATGCCATAGGCAAATAATTGAAGCGTTTTCCTTCCTGTTACAGCTAGAGATGCTGTAGAATGAAATAAAGAGTAAAGGTTTCGAAATATGAACAGTTTCCGTTCGCAGGGAATGTTGTATGGAGAAAATAACAGCCTTATTGATGAGTCTTATATAGTTTCCAGTTATCATATTTTATAGTTAAAAAAAGTGATTATGAACTCTGTAGCTGTATCCCGGTCGGCTCTCTCTTTCCGGTCGGCCCCTTCCTTCTCCGTCCGGAATCGACGATCCGACTCCAGGTCTCACAGGCTGTGGCATTTACCTCCCTCAGAGCCCGCTGAATGTGTAGGTAGATGGGTGTTGTCTACAGTATAGCATGATCTAACCTTGGAACTCAATGAGCATAATATTGGGTGTCCACTTCGAACATGAAAGCGATGACCGAAGAGGGTCAGCCCCACCAGAGCAAATATCCCACGTACAGCGTAGCAGTCAGGAGTCGTAGGCACACTAACTTTGGAAACAGACTGCTCGATAGTAATCGCAACGTCGAACTGCCGACGGAAGGTCTGAGCACGCAAGGAACGGGGAGAAATGCGAGTCGTTATCTTCGTTGATTGGTCCGATTGTCGATTTCTGCATCTATCAGAGCGGGGGAATCCGTTTATCTCCACGTGAATTCTCGAGCGATTCAGAGAGACTGATTAATATTCTCTGCTCTTGACTCACGCAATTTTCCACTCAGGTGGTAATCTCGGGGATTCGAAAATAGACGCGTTCACTTGTCTCGATGGCTGAGCGAACAACCTCCGAGACCTCCCCGTTGCTGGGTAATACAAACGGCACGGCGTCGACTGGGGCAATTGACATCCCCCGTGAAGAGGCCGCTGAACAAATACAAAATGGCGAAAATGGAGCAAAAGAATCCATTCGCGATGCCCAAAATAGCCTCAAATATATTATACCTGCGGTCTCCCTAGGTGTAAGCCAATCTTCTCCGTTGATCTTATTTTAATCACTCCCCGCACCGACTCTTGCAGCCCTCGGCTAATCTATTATGTAGATTTTCCTTGCTGCTGCAGACCAGACAATTATTATGGCAAGTTATGGCCAGATTGGAAGTGATTTGAAAGCCCTGAACTTGACCAGCTGGATTGCTACATCATATTTCTTGACCTTGACCTCATTCCAACCACTTTATGGCAAGCTGAGCGATATATTTGGCCGAAAGGAGTGTCTCCTTTTCGCCTATGCCATTTTTGGAATTGGATGTTTGTTCTGTGGGCTTGCGCGAAATATTAATGAGTTAATTGCGGCACGAGTATGTTGAGTTCAATCTGAAATCTCTGAAAATGCGACACTAACGAATAAATAGGTCTTTCAAGGTATTGGAGGCGGTGGTATGACCACTGTTGTCAATATCATGATGAGCGATATTATCCCTTTGCGAGATAGAGGGCTCTGGCAAGGTATTATTAATATCATCTGGGCCACTGGATCAGGCATGGGCGCGCCAATGGGCGGCATTCTAGCTGATTACATTGGCTGGCGCTGGTAGGTTCAAGCAAACTCTTTCTTCTATATAGCCATATTCTCTAACAAAATCCAGGGCTTTCATTGGGCAATTCCCCTTGTGCGTTGTTGCATTTATTGCCGTTTCATTCGTTCTCAAACTCCCAGCCCGCGAGAACTCGAACTGGAAGGCTAAACTCCGCCGCGTTGACGTCCTCGGCGCTGTTGTCCTAGTCGGCGCTGTGCTTGGCCTCCTGGTTGGCTTGGATCGCGGCAGCAATGTGTCATGGAGCATGCCATTGACGATCATTTCGCTGATCGTTTCACTTGTCCTCTTTGTTGTATTTGTTCTGGTCGAGGCCTACCTCGCCACTGAGCCATTCGCACCCGGACACATCATCTTCAACCGTACTTTCTTCGCCTGTTACTGTTGTAACTTCTTTAGCTTTGGAGGATGGCTCGCAGCATCATTCTATATTCCTCTTTACTTTCAAGCCGTTGATGGCGTTTCTGCCACGATTGCTGGATTACGCATATTGCCAAGTGTTTTGACAGGCGTGTCAGGGTCTCTTTTCGCTGGCGCCTTCATGAAGTGGACGGGAAAATATTATTGGTTGACTATTGTAGCATATACGTTGTTGACTAGCGGTTGCTTTCTGATCTTCCTCTCCTCGGGTGGTGCTACGACCAACCTTGTTACAATGATACTCGGAATGTGCATGTCATCCTTTGGCAATGGCATTGGTGTTACCACAACTTTGATCGGATTAAGTAGGTTCTTTTCAACGAGCATAATTTTGAAGTGTACTGACCATTTTTCCAGTCTCGAACTCAACTGCTGAAGATCAAGCCGTCGTAACTGCCTGCTCATACCTCTTCCGATCATTGGGATCTGTAGTTGGGCTTTCACTATCTTCGACCATTGTCCAGCAACTTCTACGCGATCGGCTTCAATCTTCCCTGCACGATAACAAGAACATCGATGAAATTGTCAATGGCGTACGTGAAAGTCTTGACTTTATTAGGCGGTTAGACCCGCAAGTCGCCGCCATCGTCCGTAGCTGCTACGGCTGGTCGACTAACAAGGGCTTTGGCTTTTTGACTACGGTCGTATTCTTTGCCCTCTTCAGTGCTTATTTTATCAGAGAGGCCAAGCTCAATCGCTGACGAAGCACTCACGGTAACTCCTTTAAGAAAAAGCCGATCCCTTTTAACTTTGTCTCCCAATCTTTTTTTCTTTTTTTTTTTTTTTTTTTTCAAATTGCATAAATCACATTGCATTGTTGAGTGGGCAAAAGTTGCATGATACCGATGCTTGCATGAGTTCTTTTTAAACAAAGGAAATAGCGATGGAAATAGTTCATTATCGGGCTTAACCAGCTGATGTTATTATAAATTGTTTTCCATAATACAGATAGGCCAGAACCCAAATGTCATATGAGCGTACAAAAATGAGGAAGAGGAGTAGATTTAGATAGTGCAGATCAGCGGTTATCGTGGACAATCAGTGTTGTGACACCTAATTTATGGGGCTCCGCCCCCGTGACGTCTCACCTTCCATCAAGTTCGAATTTCATGACACATCAACCCCGACCTCAACACCTGGCAATGAGGCATTGAGTCTTCTAGACCTTTCAAATCGCAAGTTTCTACCTGAAGCCAAATTATGACCGTCCCCTCAGCGTGACAGCCCCCCGTCAAGCTTTCACTAGCTCAGCCGTCGCCATGTCCGAGTCGCGCCCGGGGCCAGTGTCGCTGGCGCGATATCGACCTATTCTCTACCTTTTCACAGGTGTCGCAGCCGCCTACGCCCTTCTTTACATTCACAATAACGTCGTTTCCTCGAATACCTCCCAAACCTCCATCCACCGCCGAGGTGCCGTGCGCCGCAGCAGACGAACCGAGGTAGAAGAGCCCAGGCTCATAGACTCGCCCTCACACCGAGCCATCTTGCACTTGGAACAACTGGAACGCCAAAATGGAGTATACGGTACATTTCGTATCGAAACAGAGGATGGTAGGCGTGTGGAGAGCGGTTTACTTCCATCGCTGCTAGCAACTCGCGACCAATTAATGGAAAATGTAGGGGTGCCCGAAGCTCATGCTGATCGCATGCGCGAAATGATGGAAGACACTTTCCTGGAATCTTTTTTTGCTCTTGATTTCCCTCCGGATCATATTATCTCTGAAGGAACAGCCGAGCGGGCATATTTGTCGCAGCAACTGCACCAACGAGGAATCTCTCAGGCTGGCATCGATCGGGTACTGCTCCGTTACAATGCCGACAACAACTACGGTGATGAGCTACGAATGCGAAGACAAAATGGCGAGCGTGTCACCCTTTCTACATCCACCTTCCCCGAGGTAGATCCATCGCCTCAGAATCAAGATGGCGCAGAGACCGTTGTAGACGATCAAAGTGTGTTTTCATGGCGTGATGGAAATAACGATGCATCGCCTACGCGAGAAGGTCAGAATCTGCTCAACTTGCTTTATCATATTGCCGAAGACCAAGCGCGAAGAGATGGATATATCCATCGAGGAGTCACTTGCAACAGCTGCGGGGCCATGCCTATTCAAGGTATCCGTTATCGTTGTGCAAACTGTATTGACTACGATCTCTGTGAGACGTGTGAAGCAATGCAAGTGCACATAAAGACACACCTGTTTTATAAAGTGCGAATCCCAGCTCCTTTCTTGGGCAATCCACGCCAGTCACAGCCGGTGTGGTATCCTGGTAAGCCGGCAATGCTCCCACGAAGCCTTCCACGGCCACTCGCAAAGCGCCTGACACGCGAGACCAACTTTGAGAATACGGAACTTGATGCTCTCTGGGATCAATTCCGTTGCCTTGCGAGCTATGAATGGGCAGATGATCCAAACAAATTGTACATGGCCATAGATCGCAAGACATTTGACCGATGCTTCGTTCCCAACACATCGATTCGCCCGCCTCCACCAAGTTTGATCTATGATCGTATGTTTGCATTTTATGATACCAATGGCGACAACCTCATTGGTTTTGAGGAATTCCTGAAGGGCTTGGCTAGTCTGAACAATAAAAGCAACGACGAGCGAATGCGACGTGTGTTTCGTGGGTATGATATTGACAGTGATGGCTATATCGAGCGGAAAGACTTCCTTCGCATATTCCGAGCGTACTATGCTCTCAGCCGAGAACTTACTAGAGACATGGTTGCGGGAATGGAGGATGACTTTCTCGAGGGAGGCGCCCGTGACGTTGTTTTTGGTGGCCAGCCCATCAGTTCTGCGTTTCCTGGCAGCGTTCCTTCCGGCGAACTATCACGAATTGGCGAAGGTAAACGTGTCAACATTGACGGAGACATGGAAATCTTTGATAATGAAGGTATTCTACGACAAGATGGCCTGGATACCGGTGACCGTCACTTGATCACCGGGGAAGCTGCTGTCCGTGAGCAGTTTGGTCGAACGAGGCCATTGTTTCCATCTACCTTGCAACTTCCAGGTACTCGGATTGTGGGCCGCCCTACTCAGTCCAATCTACGGCAAAGGGAAGCTGACGGTGGGGACAATGATGACGACGACGACGACGACGAAAGCGAGCATGATGGATCGAGCTCGTCAGTTGCTAGTAGCGCTTGGCCACCGCCAGAGCATATCCATGAAGAGGATATCATTGAAGCCCTCGGAACGTATGTACCCCCTCAGGAAATCACAGATCCGATCGATAGGGCCCGTATCGTGACAACCCTCTTCAACAGAATGCGTGACGAAGACCAAAGAAGAATCGACGAAACTCGCCGAAGTGGAATCGACGAGCGCTGGCGCCGCCGTGCTTTCTATACCGACGAAGAAGATGGTGGAACAATCCCGGAAGGTTATGAAAGAGATCCGGCGTTTGATGACATGAGCGATGAGGACTCTGTCGAGGAATCGCCAGCTCCTGAGTCACGCCCACCATCGCCACGCTCACGGTCTTCCTCCAAGGTTCGATTTGAGGACGAAATTCCCGAAGATTATGATGATGTTCGCTCTAACCCATCAACTTCCTCTCGAAGCATCCCCGTTGGTGAACGCTGGGGGGGTTTTGAGATTCCAGAAGTTGAGAGAGATGTCGGCAAAGAGATTCTCTACCAGGTCACGCAGCAAGGATTCAATGAGCTACTTGATATCTTGTTCAAACAAAAGGAGGATATACTCATGGAGGCTTACCGGACCCGTTCTGAGCGCAAGAAATGGGCCCATGAGATTGACCAAGTTCGCAATGCATCTCCACCGCCCAAGCCATCATCCAAAGAGCCCATACAGGCGAGAGACGAGGAAGAGCTAGAAGCTATTACAAGTGACAGGTCTCTTGAAGATCTTTTGGAACGCACCGGCTACGCCATTCAAAGCCCAATTCTAGAATCTGTTGATGCAGGTCTAGTGCTAGCACCGCCGTCTACAGAGGCCATGGCGTCAGATGACGACGTTCGACCCACGCATCTTCCCAACCCCGACGATGAAATCAATATGGGCTTAGATCATTCTTTCGAGGACGTGGATGATGACAACCACGATGACGATGACGACGATGCCGATGCTGCATCAATTAACACGTATTCCAATCCTGAAGACCAAGTCCAAGGCTCTGAAGCTGCCTCCGAAGATTCATACGTCGAAGAATATAACAGGATCTCTGAAGAGCCCCTCGACTATGACCCAACCCTTCCTCAATTCCGTCCAGACGCTGTGACGACTAGACCTCGTCTTTCTTTCCGTGCCGAGCCAGAGATTATGACCGAACGCCACGACATCGGATACTCACCCGGTACATCAAGCTCTGATCTACCGGGTCGGCTGAGCCTTGAGCCAAATGGCACAACATCCCTACCTGCCCCATCATCACCCCACGCCTCTTCCCCAGAAGCTGAAGCAACAGCACCTAAACTTCCCCCTTCACCCATGCAGCCACTGCCCCCTCCGAAAATGTCCTCTGCTCCAACTTCAACTACCAGCGCCCCTCGCCGGCCTACTTCTCGAACACTCGCGAGATGGGCATATCTCAACCAGGTTGAGCGTGAAGCCAAAGAACGTGGTGGCAATGGAGCGAAATTGAACTTTGAAGAGTTTTCTCGCCGAATGGCCGCCGATAAAGGGCGTCGACTTGCCTTTGTTGCCAGCTGGATTGAAATGGCCAGCTTTTGAGATTTCTTTCTTCGGTGATATCAATCATCCTTGTACATTATCTTCCCTTGAAGCCCAGAATCAATAAGAATTGTATCTCTACCTCTTAGTGACGAGAACATAACCATATTACAATAATGCCGAAATTCAGACAGCAGTGTTAAAACTTTGAGCCCTCTTTACTCCCGAAAGGACCGAAGGGGGCCTTTAGATTTTTGGTAACTACAGGAACCTGAGATCTATTGAATGCCGCCTTGATACGAGCAACAAACTTTCTACCTGGGCAGTACTACGTGAAATGTGTATTCTCGAAACTGGAAGTAAAGAAAAGCAAAAAAAAAAATTGTGGTTTGTTCAATCATCCTTCAGCCCCGCACAGTAGCAAACAGAAAGGATATGAATGTCCGCCTCAGCCATAAAAAGCATGATGATCCTAAAAATGACTAGATCACAACAGGCACTGGCATTAATGGGCACTTTTCAAGCGATATCATGCACGGTGAGAAATAGTATTACAACATTGAGGGTCAGTTTGTTACGTACATAGGCAGCTGCTCGGTCGATCTCGGCCTAGTGAGATCACAGGTACAGAAAACATGGTCGACAGCCTGAAGCTCAGATCGGGTTCTTTACTACTAGTAGTAGGTAAAACCATATATAGTGAGAGAGCATCATGATGGGGTTGAATATGTCAGTCTTTCAAGATTTCCAAGGTTGGAGTGATGGGCATTGATCTTCAAATGGAAAGTTCAACCCGTGGACCGTGGCACCTGAGCAACTTGAACGTTTCAAGTTGAAGCCCTGGCTGTACTGGTACTACTTTGCTAGTGGATGCATGATGGACTCGGATGCCACGATAGTATATTCCGACAAGCGAGTACTGCCAGTAATTAATTCAATGGATGGATTTTTGGTAACCTTGGAAGCACCAGGTTCAGCCGGCTGAACATTGGGAAGAATTTATTTAACAATTAGTAGTTAACTGACAACTCGTAAATAATTGAGAACGATCATTTAATCGAATTTCTTTGCTCCTACAACTGCGCACCAGAGCCATAGGCCAGCGTTGTTTGCTTTTATGTACCATAATTTCAAACATTATACCATCAAGTAACGGCCGAATGGTGTAGTTGGTTATCACGTATCGTTAACAGTCGCATGACTTCCTTACCGATAAGGTCCTCGGATCGAGCCCGGGTTTGGTCACTTTCTTTTTTGCCATTTCTTTTTCTGTTTTTATCCTGTCCGATTCCCCAGATGATAGTTCTTCAAAGGAATTATAGGAGGGAAGCATCGCGTCGCTTTTCAGCAGCCCGCAAAGGCCGGAGAGTTGTATTCCAAGTGTATGCACATCGTCCATAGCAAAATGGAGTGTCTAGGAGTGTTATTTGACTCGAGATGAGGTGTATTTAGTAACAAAGCTGAGAGATAGGAAAGAATTATGCTCTTGGGGACCTTTTGATGATGGAGACTGAAAGGAAGTAAGTTGTCAGGAGGGAAGTTCTGAAAGATACGAGAAACATCTCGTGGCTCAGCCCCCTTCCTTTCGCTTACTCACCCTTGCGCCGATGTCAGCACCTGAGAATTCCAGGGCCATGCATGCATGAACTACTGGCAATTAAAATTCTCCGTTCCAGACTTTTTTTTATCGTCGGCTGTATGAGATAAGTTGCCTTACTCTCAATGTAGGATAGGTCATGATGTACTGTCCCCTTTTTTCTTCCAAAGGCGACTCTTGATACAACCGAGAACGCTTGCCCAGTTTACGATGGTACTTCCACTAACTACCCTTGGTGCAGTTTCACTCAAGCAAGGCGTTGCTTTAGCCATTTGGCCGGTTACTTAATTTTGTTTTTATTTACTAGGATTTGAGATGGTCCAATTTGAGCGATTTGCCCGCCCGGAACTTGATTTCTGCTTCTTTTGACGATTGTATTGCATTCGAAAGTTCAGTATCTCAAGTAAGAAAGGACATATGCTTTCTCTCAAGATATTCTTCGTTTCGTGAACCTTCGTCATGGCTCTGCGTGATGATCATCTCCAGACTAGATGACGCATAAGAATCTTCTGCTCCGGATTGTTCCTGGTGAGCCCATGTATCTCTCGCCAATTCCGCAAGACGAGCAGCATATTCAAACCCACGCCTTGCAGAATAATTGAAGATCTGTTGCAGCCAGTCGAATTTATCACGATCCCGAAAGTCACTGAAGGTTGTTGATATCACACTCAATATAAACGCCATCATGTGCATTATGGAGGATCTCATACTCTGCTGTATGCAGTAGGGTATACCTCGTGCTACCATGTCCGCATATTGTGCCGAGAGGAGAAGGTCCTCGCCTTCTAGGAGATCCACAGAGGGTGAGCCATCTTCGTTTGTATGTAACGTCACAAGGGAGTGTGCATGGTGGATCAGCTTGTGGACTATAACTAACTGCGCCCATAATGTCAAATGCAGCACTGCGTCATCCTGTGATGCAAATAGATACGGCTGCCCAAACAATGCATCTGTGGGTGGAATATCCTTATCCCCAAATTCAGCTGAAGCACATTCCAACAGAAGACTGCTTCCAAGATGTCTTTCGTTAGACCAATTGAGTAACCTTCCCTTCGCCCCCCAGCATCTGAGTAATAAAAGTTGGCAAGCCTCAGGATTAGAGTGGTCGATTGACCGCATGGTAGAGAATATCGGCCCAACATCAGCGAATATCTGCATGAGTTCAAGCAATGGGTTCCCATTGGTGGGCTCCATTACATGATCATATTCCACCTTTGAGAGGCTTGTTCCTGTCGACGGTAATACCTATATTAAATAAGTCAGAAAAATCGTTTACAAGGAGGCAAACTGTCCTGGTACTTACAATAGCCACTTTTTCAAAATGATTGTAGATCGCATCCATAAGAGGATTCCACGGTGCCTTATCTCGATACCTTCTTATAACTGCATTTGCTCCTGCGACATGAGCAGCCCATTTGTCCAAGCCGTAAGGACAATAAAATGGCTGAATTATCATTCATTCGTCAGTTTCTTCTTGGCTAAACGACATTATAGATGGGGCGGAAAGAAGGATGCTTGAATCATACTAGAATCTCCTGGAAGATGACAGAAGTATATATGAGGTCATCACTGTAAGAATTTCTGGATATCATGCGACACATAGTTTGTATTGCACTGTTATATAGGTTAAGGCCATGATGGAAGATCCGGTCGTCATGATTAACCTTTCCCACAAATACACAGGACATGGCAAAAATGGCTTTCTCAAGCATTCGAGTCTTTCGAGGAAGAGCCTCAATCCCAGTGACTAAAAATTGCCATGGATCAAGATAAGATGTTGGGGTCTCAGTAGGGAATGAAATATGTATGAAAGATGCAAAGAGCTGAGCACGCGTGGCCACCCCGGGGTGAACTTCAACTATAAGATCGTCCGACCGTGGCGGTCGTTTTAAAACGGGACCCCCAATGAACTGGTGGCTTCCCACATATCCAAAGCATTTGTCTTTGCGTTTGATACATCGCTCACATTCGGGTTTTTTCTCGTCGCACTTGAATTATTATCAGCGATATCCCGGGGGCGGAGGGAATTGAGATGCACAGACCTTAACCTTGCGCTTTTTACAGTTCCAGCAGCCCTTTGATGTCCACGGTCTGCCCCCCATACTTGATCAGCAACGATTCGCTCATAGAATTTGCGGCTGGTGATTCAAATGGAGTCGAAGGATCTTCAGGTCGATATGCTAGGGGATAGAGTGGCGTAATGATCTGGCAATAAGTTTTTGGCCCCCAACCTAACCTCATACGCTCCTAATATAGGATAATACTAATATGAAACCCCCCCTTCAGCTAATGCGACCCCCTTAATCCCCAATAGGATAAGTTTATCTTGTTTGCACTTTCCACTAAAGTTTCTGCCACTTTTCTACTGGATATGTAAATCTCTCACCACTTTTCTTCCTTCCTCTACCCCTTTCAGACAATATGAATATCGTTCCAAAGTACCTATCTTGTCTTCGATTGAATTTACTACATCTATATTGTCTCTGCTCTTAATTAAAGTCTGGATATAGGTGGAGAAAGGACGATATCTCTATTAGAAAGGTAGGGAGTGGAAGGCGGTAGGAGGAACTTTATAAACAAGACAAACTTTACCTATTGGGAATGAAAGGGGGTCGCATTAGCTGAAGGGTCGCATTAGCACTACCCTTAATCAAATACTGCCCGAAATAGTAAAATACTGCGGCGATTGTAGCTCTACCTATTGCCAGGTTCCCCAACGTGGTATCTACACATGTGCAGCTTCATATAACAAGGTGGGGTTGCCAAAATACCCGAAGCAGCCAATCAAGGCAAGCCCCCACTATATGACGGCTCAGCCTTCATGGTTAGCTCAGTGCTGAAGCTACCGCTGGTTACCGTCAGCAGTCTTACTTCGCTATAAATTGAACATTTTCCCTCTTCTTTATTTCTGAGACTCATCATCTCAAAATTCTAAAAATATTCCAAGCAACATGTCTTTCATCACTTTGGACACGAAACCTACAGCGCAGATCTGCTATAACTTCTATGAAGCTACCCCACAAGCGCAATTGCTGGTGGTATGCCTAAACGGGCTGGGTCTCCCACAAGAGTTTTGGGTTCCTGCAATTACTAAGTTCAAGGAACTTCGTCAAGGAGCCACATTACCTGCCATCCTGACCTATGATCGCTTTGGTCAAGGCCAAACAGTTGATCGAGATCCTCATGATGCAAATTCTCCAGATCCTACCCACGGCCATGACGCTACTGTTGTCATACAAGATCTGCGCCAGCTCATTGTCCAAATTGCCAAAGATAAACTGGGAATATCAGACGTAGACACTCTACCTATTGTCTTCATGGCAAACTCCATCGGATGCGCGGTGGCTCGTCTCTACGCACAAGAATACTCGGGCACTGTCACGGGTCTTCTATTGTTAGATAGCATGCTGGCCAACACCGACTTCGTTTCAGTTTTCCCCGATCCGGATGACGAAAACTTCGACCCTAGTACACTCCCTCCTGGCGTTTCTGTAGAGGGCTTGCGCGGCACCCGGATGGGAACACAGAAGATATTTCATCCTGATGTTGGGAATAAGGAAGGCTTCAGCCGCAGAAACTTCCGTACTCTTCTACCTGCAAGTGATGGTCCTGTTCTCAAAGGACCTGGTGACAGGGGACCCTTTCTGACAGTTGTTGGTCATGATTTTGATACATTTGCGGCAGAGTCAGCCAAGATGGGCCCCCCAGAAGCTATCACCAATGCTTACCTCAACCCTTACTGGCATAAATACAATGAAGACTTAGCCAAGATAACTGAGGCGGCAAGAAGCAAGGGCCCACTATTTTCCCCTCATTCCGGCCACTTTGTTCAGCGGGACAACCCGGACTTTGTTGCCCAGGAACTGAACGAGTTGATCTCAAAGATTTTGGGGTAGGGTTTGCTAGTGAACGAAAAATGGAAATATTTATTGACATATCTCTAATTATCGAGTCCCAATAATGAGACTGATATCCCACTTTAAGTTTACTTCAGTTCCAGTAATCTACATTAATAGTATATTTAAGGTAGTGCTAAACCCTACCTATATGGATGCACTGGAGGTGCAATATCCACATGGAAATGAATTGACAATGTGGAGCTCTTATTTGGATTTACGATGTTGGAACCGTTGGCACTTGGCAATAGGTAGGTAGTGCTGACCTACAGGAATATGCACGTTGGAAAATATGATTCCTCGTAAATATCAGTACTTTCATACAGCTCATTCTAGGACCTCAAGGGCTTGAAAATCTCGCACAAAGATTGTGCATAATCGGGGCTTGTTTACCCATTGTCTGCCATTTGTTGACATACAAGAAATAACTCGCTTCGAATATTGCTATCTTATGATCTGACTTTGTCCTTGCCGCTGCGATCTTGAGACTTCGTGCTGTAGGCATTTTTGAATGAGTCCAAACCGAAGATAATGCGAGTTGCATACAAGCACTTTCCATCGTTATCGTTCTGCCAGAACGGTCTTGTGGCCCTATGAAGAAGACATATACAGCTATTTTGACTAGATTCTCGCAATTTCCCCCAATAATACGAAAATGTCTACCTGAAGAGATAGGAAAATGAGTGATTTTCTGTCTCAGCCGTTCACTGTGAAGGACCGCTAAACCTTGGAAGGGGCGGCAGCTCAAGTTTCCCATGAGGCGGTTATGCTAATACTAATAGAATATCCCAAGGTTAAGGACCAATACCACACCATTGCCTGTTCAAATAAGTGGTATGCCAACGATTGACAGAAACGAAAAGCTAAATATTGAACAATGATGGTCAGCTGTTACTACCTATAAAATATAGAAACCCTCGACCCCAAATAGGCCTTACCGAAGTCTATATAAGATAAGCTGCGATTAGGGGGAACCCAGGCAGACTAGTACGGTTATAACTATCCAGTAACAATAGTGATGGACAGCCTTGTACAAGCAGCATTACAATGGGATAACACCTAGCTGCCTCTCTGGGATTATTGAGTTTGTATGTCTGTACGTACAGTAAGTGCACGAGTCATGGAAAGCTGCCGTAAGATCCGACCTAGAACTTTGCCCGACGTCCCTCGCCACTTACCTTTCGTTTTGACCCCCATGAAGTGGCAGCCTTGAAAGTATTTTAACTCGTCTGACTCGATGAAATCCTTCAGTCAGGGATCCATTGGTGGGAAAGTGTCACTAGGTTTCAATACAAAAAATGGCAGCATGGGCAAAATCCAGGTAAAATGGGGGATAATACAACATAAGCGTGGCATTAACCTCTACGCCTTTTTTTTAGTTTCCACAAGCCGAGGCGATTCTGGAAAATTTAATAACAATTGAGATAGTTGGACCAATCAACTTCTGGTTGTAGATCTGCCGTTCGCCACGTTTAGATTATCAGATTGAATTGATCAGATAAATTTAATTGGTAACAACGAGGCCGCGGATGCGAAAATTTCTTGGGTGGAATTATTCATGGTGCGCAATTCTTCCAAGAAATCCTTTAGGTCGTAACGGTTGGATCGTGTCGGAGAGCACTGGACCCGGCCCCCTCAAACTTTGTCTACGAATACCGTCCAATCAGATAAAATCTCGCAGGGATAATCAATCAGATAACCTTGTATGGAAGTTGTAACCACGGGAGCGACCGACGAGTTCATCATGAACCTGGAGCTGAATAGGGGTGTCTATGTAGGAGACAGTATTGGCATGTAGATTAGAACATGACTCGATAATATTAAAATGATAGATGCAGCAGACAATACATCTCTAGTCTCTACAAAGCGATTTCTGTGATAGGAAGGTCTAGTGTTGAGCAACTCTTACTTTGATCGCGTTGCCCGAGATCGGCGGGCCAAAATCTTAGAGAAAATCTCGGAGACGCCGATGATTGGTAGCTAGAGACGGGTCTCACGACTCGAGAAAGACAATTTTTTAATTATCTGATCCCGCCACACCAAGACGAGGCTGCAAACCATCTTGATTAAGCGAATTAAAATGCAAGATGTGGGTACCGCCCCAGAACCCGAGCTAAGCGCGTCCCTGGGGCGTTTTTTCTCATGCCTCAGACCCTTTTTCTGAGGTAGAAAAAGCTGATCTCTCCCTCCTTGCGTCTGTTGCTTGTTTGCTTGGTTATTGCTTGATTTTACCTCGGTTTTTCGCCTGTGTGCTCCCTCTGATCATCCTGAGCTACTGGAGGCGACGGGCTCCAGATAATCGTCGCCATGGGTGCAATTGATGCTGTTTTTGGCCGAAATGAAAATGGCCGTATGTCCAAACCATTTGTTCCTTCCGCTGAGGGAACAGAGAAGCAGGAGCCGTCTACGGATGTGACCCCAAATACTCCACCAGGAGAGGACTCCTTGGAGTGGCGCGATGAAAAAGAAATCCAAGAAAATCCCGATCAAGTGAATACATCCGTCCAGCTCGGTGTGCAGAAGGCAGAGGCTGCTGCCCTTGTATGGGACAAGAAAGCTCTCTATATGATTTATGCCTGGTGAGCTACGATCAAATGGGCAAAGTTGTTATCATGCATCCGCGCTAATCCGAGACCGCTTTTGTTTAGCATTTGGCTTTGTTATTTCTCACTGGCCTTCAACCAGGCAATGCTATCGAATTTGGCGCTGATCATAGAAGGTACCTTTAGCACGGCCCCTCAGGTAACCACGGCCTATATTACTTCGACCATCGTCGGTGGTGTGTTGAAGTTGCCGCTGGGTAAGACCCTGAACTTGTGGGGTCGTGGCGAAGCTCTGCTTTTCTCCCTTTCGGTTTACGTGGTTGGTATGATCATTCTTGCTGCGTGCAAGGGACCAAGTGCCTTCGCAGCCGGATACACCTTGTATTGGATTGGATATTACTTTATCTATCTCATCTTGGAGGTCTTCATCGCTGATATCTCTGGGCTGCGCAACAGAGCCTTTGCCTTTGCCTTCTCCACTACTCCCTTCATTTGCACGGCCTTTACCGGGCCATTGGCAGCTACCGCATTCAAGAATGGACCTGGGTGGCGCTGGGCATTCGGCTCCTTCGCTATCATTCAACCCTTTGTCTTCACTCCCCTGGTCATTATTTTCAAGTACTATGAGAAGAAAGCCCAGAGATTGGGCGTCTACCGGAAGCAACCCAGTGGCCGGACCACGATGCAGTCTATCATTTATTACCTCCACGAATTTGACGGTACGTGGATGTATATAATTATTTTACCAGTTTGAGAAGCTAATTTTCAATTTTAGTCATCGGAGCGTGTATCATCATGGCTGCATTCCTTTTATTCTTACTTCCATTCAGTCTAACAAGTAATGGCGTCACAGGATATTCTAGCGCTAAATTCATTGCTATGGTCGTCGTTGGTGTTCTTCTTTTCCCAGCCTTTGCTGTCTGGGAGAAATGGTTCACTCGAAAGCACTTCATTAACTGGGATGTCTTCAAGAATCGCACTGTTTTTGGTGCCTGTATGTTGTCTCTGATCCTTTTTTTCAACTTTGATCTCTGGGACACCTATCTTCAAGGATTCATAATTGTGGTATACGATATTGGCTTGACCAAGACCGGGTATATTCTGCAAGTTTACAACGTCGGTTCCTGCTTCTGGTCTGTTGTCATGGGCTTGTATATCTACAAGACTAAGCATTTTAAGTGGGCCTGCCTGTGCTTTGGCGTGCCTCTTATGATGCTGGGCTCTGGACTCATGATTCACTTCCGTGGCTCCGAATATGCGATTGGTTACATTATCATGTGCCAAATCTTTATCGCTTTTGCTGGCGGTACTTTGGTGATCGGTAACGACATGGCTGCCATGGCAGGCGCTGACCGTGAAAGTGTCCCCATGACCCTCACCCTGATCAGTCTGTTCAATAACGTGGGCAGCGCCATTGGATATGCAGTCTGTGCTGCCATTTATAACAACACATTTTTGACGGCCCTTCGCCAGCGTCTACCTGCAGACCAACAATCCAATGCCGAGATGTTGATGACTTATGGCATGGAAACACAAATCACGTACCCGGTTGGGTCCCCAGTTCGCGAGGCTTGTGCTTATGCCTGGGGCTATTCCCAGAAGTACAACTGCATTGCCTCCACGTGTCTTATGATTTTGGCATTTCCTGCCATTCTGCTGTGGAAGAACTATAATGTTGACAAGAAGCAAGTCAAAGGCACTGTCTTCTAGGTCAATCCTATTCTTCTCCAAAAGATGCGTTAGGCTATTTGTACATCATGATATTGACCAACTGTGTCCATTTTTGTTTATATTCCATGACTGAAAATAGGTGCCAACGAGCGCACTACCACTGTATGATCGTTAAATAATTAATTTCCATGACCTTGTATCACCAATACAAAAAATATCACCTCGAACTTTAAGTTTATTGCAAGATAAAAAAGAACGTTGTTTAAGGATATTAACCAAGTCCAAGAGGCACCTTCTTTCAACTTGAGAGCAGTCGTGTTTTTTATGCGTGGTTTACGTCGGTGTATGGGACTTGAATCACTTCAATTTGGCCAGGAAGTTTCAAATTTTGGAAAAGGCTTTGAGGACTATGCTTGCTCTAAGATAGCTTACTTTTTACTGTATAAGCCTTATAGACCATCCATGAGACTATGTAGGTCTTCTGCACATTGATGCATTTCAAGTTGTGCCTGAGGCACTATAACCTAAATCCTCCATAACTTAGCTTAAGCTTCATCATCATCGCCTTAGTCTTTCCCTAATATATTCCTTCATTTTCTCGAGAACGCATAAGTATGATCTTCCTTGGGAAGCATTCATGAAGATCTCTTTAGCAACAGGAGCTCATCTATCTTCGAATGAACCCGTCCCAAATATGCAGGATGCAGGATGCATGCTGCACCGCTAAGCCACTTTCGATTGCTTCTCTCTCATCCGTCCCGGAATCGAGCCACTTTTACGCGGTATACGGGGCACCCCTGTCTAGACCATGACGTGTCGTATGTAGCGAACGAATCAAATGATATCTGTCTCCGCACCGGGGGCACACTGGGGGCCGATTGTCAACTCTCGGCGGCTTCAATCACAATTCCCCCTGTGGATGGTGACTGCCTGCGGCTGAGCGGGACGCCCTTCACAGTGATATAATAGCAATCGAGTTTTAAGAATGAAATTTTCGCCAAAAATTTATTTTTTTCATCCTTAAAACCAGGGACCCCCGCACTCCGCACTACTACAGCACAGTTCAATCGCTTGAGCTTGCTGCAGGACCCCTAAAGATGATACCGTCGCATGGCGACTTCACGGTCGGCTGGGTCACTGCTACCAGAAAGGAATACACTGCAGCTCGACAGGTCCTCGACGAAGAATACGAGACGACGAACTTCGTGCTTCCTAGAACCGACCGCAATACCTATACCTACGGTCGCATCGGGAAACACTACGTTCTGATTACATGCCTCCAGAATGCACAACAAGGAATCCAGTCTACCGCCGATGCAGCAGATGATATGAAAAGCAGTTTCCCCATGGTACGCGTGCTGCTTATTGTGGGGATTGCCAATGGACTACCGACAGTAACCAACGATGTTCGCCTGGGCGATGTTGTGGTGGGGACCGAGATCATTCGTTACAAAGTGGCGGATGCGACCGGGGACACATTTGAGTATACCAGCCATCTTGAGCCAGCTGGTCGAGCTCTGTTTACCGGGACACAAGGATTAGCCGTGCAGCTAGACGAAGGATTGGATTTACATCAACTACTCGAAGAGACATTTGTCAAAACCCAGAAAATTAAGGATGATTATCAGCAGCCCCATAGTCACCGCGACCAGCTGTTAAAGGCGGACTACGGACATGCCTTATCTTGCGAATGCCTTTCTTCGAGCCCGCTCGACGAAAATACAATCATCGTCCGACCCGATCGACCTGCATATGATCGAATCAAGGTCCACAATGGCAAAATCGGCTCCACCGACGAACCTTTGAACGATTCGACGATAAGGGACCAAGTTGCGAAGGACTTGGGTATTTTGTGCTCGAAGCAAGGACCGGCCAGTTCGATAAACATGTTCCCTTGTCTACATGTTCGAGGAATTTGCGATTATTCGGACTCACATGATTATGAGGTCTGGAATGGTTATGCTGCAGCTGCAGCTTCGGTCTATACAAAGAAGCTCTTGCAAACAATGGCAGCTGAAGAAGTCTGGCGAATGGGCATCTCAATCGACACGAAGAACCTGAAAAAGTTTATAGAGTATCTCACATACGAAGTGAACCAGGCCACGAATATTTCTGCCCGACTCGCAGAGCAGGAAACAAAATTCATGACTACCGCCCGTGCATTACGCGGAGTCAAAACCGGAGTTGAACTTCTAGTTCAACTAGCACAAGAGACGATGAGTGGTGGTCAACGACAATCTAGTGATCTGCAAGCAATGAGAGACCGTTGGGATGGCATCGCAGCCAGTCAAGCAGAGCTCAAAACGGCGCTTATTACTCTTGGTGCGCATATCAAATATCTTCAAAAATCTGGTTCATCTAAAGATACCCGCTCGGAATGTGACAAATTGAATATACGCGTCCAAACGAGCACGACTGCGCTTCAGGATCTCAGTACTCTCATAAAGCCAGTGTTAATGAGCTTGATTCAAATTCGTGAACAGGAGGACATGACGTTGAGTGATGTGGCATCCATTTCCCCCTCGGAAGGGACCAGAAAGACCAGCAAGCTCGGCGAATTAAGCACCAAAGCATTTACGAAGACAGAGCGTCATGTCTCGAGACAATCTATCAGTGACATAGCGGGATCAAAGGACGGTGATGATTTACCGGTGTCCCCAGATCTCCAGGGTCAGAACTGGCCGTCTAAGTTCTCGAATGTCTTTCGAAAAGAAGACAAGTATAAACAATACAATGGCCCATCTATCGAGTCATCGGCCTCTGAGAACGAAAAATCGAAAAGCATTGGGATGAGCTGGAGATCTTCTATACAGGCAATGAAGGGTAATAAGTCACGATTGGATATATCGTTTGCTCAGGAGAAGACGTCCCCTGGGACGAAGAAGCCGTCACAAGATGTCACACCAAAGAACATTACCCCAAGGCCCGATAGCCCACAAGAGCTACCAGTAAGTCTAAACCAAAGTTGGCATATAAAAGAATGATTGTGGCTAACCTGTCTCAAGGGTCGTACCAGCTTCGAAGAGTCATCAACTCCGACTCAGGCAAGATCGCCAGCACCCCTTCCTACCCGACCACCACTCGTTAGCCCAAGCTCTTCCACAAACTTTACATTCCCCTCCCTAGAAAATCTTGGAAAGCTTGGAAGCGACGGTGACATATCAGAGCTGGACTTTGATCCCCGGAAAGAAGTGCTCAAGAGTTTTGATGACCGGGCGGGCTCTCGTGCTTCATCCCCAAAGCCCACGTTAAGAGATAGATCCCAGTAGGCACTTGGCCTCTGCCATCGCTAGCTTTGGTTTGAATGGATAACTTACAGCAACCTTAATATGATAAAAAAGAGTTATTCTGTTTTGCAAAATCTCACCAGTGCACATGATAAAAGTCTAAATCAAACATGAGGCAATCATTAGCCCAGCATCCATGAAAGAACGCGGGGCACCGTATACTCCAAGTCACCTGATGAGGCTGAGGCTGACAGAAAGTATTTATTAAGACATTTAAAGCTTGTCTGCCCAAAGACATTCTTTTCAATCTTTCGTCCTTTCACTCTTTCACTGTCTGGCTTGTCAGTAAATGTGCCCCAGAGGCACCCAAGTACTGACAGTAGCGAAAATATACGACAACAGAAGTTCATATTATCTCCAATATATCACGTTTTATCCGGCAAACTTGAATCAGATACTGAAAGATAAGAACAAGTGATTCCAAAATGGATCAAGTTAAAACATCAGAGTCAATTTCTACGATCCCCTACCCACGCGATCCGGACTTATTCGACGCTGGAAATTGGATTCAAACAATCTACGAAAAATGCTCTTCGCGGCCAGCTAGTGCCATACTATTTGGTGATAGTGGTATCGGGTAAGCTGAAATCAATGCGATAAACGCAACATGAATCAAATATCTAACTTGATATAGAAAAACATCTCTTGCCATCGAATACACTCATCGCGTTCGCGAGACATTCCCAAAAAGATCGGTAATCTGGCTCCACGCAGGTAACGCTGCTCGCTTTGAGGAAAGTTGTTCTAGGACTGTCAGTCTCCTGGGGATTACCGATGACAATAATCCTACCGGTAACAAGTTCATCCAGCTTTGTAGCTGGCTCCAAGATGCGGGGAGAGAGGAATGGGTTCTCGTATTGGACGGAGCAGACGATGTCCATATTTTCAACAACACAAGCCTCTTAGGCCACTCTTCTGCAATCAATTATCTTCAAGGCTGCACTAACGGATCAATCGTCGTTACTACTACTTCCAAAGAGGTCGCGTTGGCATTTGTTCAGCCTGGGGATGTTATTCACGTTACTAATTCCCCAGAGACCAATGACTTTATGATGCTGGAAATGCTGAAAAGAAAGATGACCCGAGAACTTGATGACAGAGAACTCCACACAGTCATAGGTACTATGGATTCCTTGCCTCTCTCGATTATCCAGGCGGCTGCTTACCTTAACTATCGTGGAGCGGCTTACTCTCTGGAACAGTATTCGGAATGCCGTGCTTGTGACCTCGGTATGCTGGAACTCGATACGCGGGACACGAATGGAGATTATAAACATCGGGGTTCAACATTTGTGCCATGGCAATTATCCTTCGACTATATGTTTCAAACTAGACCGTCTGCAGCAGATCTTCTTTGTTTGGCAAGTTTCTTCGATAAACAAGCAATTCCAGAGTACATGCTACGAAGCCAATCTTCGGTTAAAGAAACCGAAAATGCTTTCGCGACAGATGAGAATTCAGACACATCGTCCTTTACCATTGTCGATGGATTTGAAGATGATCTCCAGATGCTGAAAGACCTCTGCTTAATCACAGCCGACTCAACAGGCAAGACGCTGGAAATGCACAGCCTCGTTCAATTTGCAACACAAGAATGGCTCAAGACAAATGGGCACTTCGAAAGATGGCAAAATGTGTTCCTTGCCAGGATCTCTGCACAGTTCCCGCCTCCCCAGCCTGAGAATTGGGAGAAATGCCAGTCACTCTTCCCACACATTTATGCCGCATTACGTAGATGTCCTTCAGAAGACTCATATACAATGACAGAAGAATGGATTCAACTCGGGCAGAATGCAACACTATTTATCTCCCAGACGGATGGGGTATGTGCCGCACCAAACATCGTACAGCTTTCGAAGGACATGCAGAGAGCTGCAAGAAATCGAGAGGATATGTCATACGTCTTGCTCAAAATGAAAGATCATATGGGAGAAATTTGCGCATCTATTGGCTTCTGGCAAGAAGCAGAGTTGCTCAGCAGTGAAGGGTTGCACCAGAGCAAAGACTTCCTTGGACAGGAGCACCCGGAGACACTGCGTCGAGAAACAAACTTAACCAAGTTGTACATACAACAAGGCCGATACCAAGATGCAGAAACGGGCTACAGAAAGCTTTCAGCAATAATGAAGAGAGTGTATGGCTCCGAGGATCCAGAAACACTTATTCATCTGAGTAATTTGTCCATGACGCTATCAATGCAGGAGAAATGGCGTGAAGCAGAAACGCCTCTTCGGCAAGCTGTTGATGGGAGTATCCTTGTTCTCGGCGAAGCAAATCCAGTCACACTGGAACGAATGAAAAGTTTAGTGAAAGTTTACCTTGCGCGGGGGAAAACTCGAGAAATGGAGGCAGAATCGTTGCAAAGTCACGTTGTTGATATTTCGAGAGCTGTCTCCGGGGCTGAGCACCCAAGTACGGTGGATAGTATGAATAGCCTCATAGATATGCATATTCGGTCGAAACGATGGCCGGAGGCTGAGGCGCTTCAGTTACATGTGCTCGAGGCACAGAAAAAGATACTTGGTCAGGCCCATCCTAGCACTTTGGCTAGTATGGAGAACTTGGTTTTTCTTTGTCTTGAGCAAGAGCAGTTGCATGATGCCGAGTTTGTGCAGCAGTCGATCATACGTATCTCTGTGGTAAAGCTGGGTCTAGATCATTATTTGACGCGACAGGCTATGAGCTCGTTAAGGAGTATACGAATGAAGATAGCATCGTCTCAGGTACCTGAAAACTGGGATGATCCATCGGATAGTTGTGATGAGCCCGTGAACTGGGATATGGTATAGAGAGATTGGGAGCAGGCGTTATGCTAGCACGATGGTAGATTTGTAGGATCATTTAACTTTCCACGTTGCTTCAAATTGACCTAAAAACAGCAACACAGATTCAAGTTGGGAGAAATGAGCGTCAAAAGCAAGAAAATTGAATTAATATTTTAAGCATCGGTAAATAAATAAATGTCTAACGTCTAGCAACAGGTTATGTAATATTCTAAGTATATGCGATAATTAGCTATGTGCCCTTGAGGCCAGCAACAAGGCTTTGCGCAAGCGCGCAAAGAAGAGTACAGCGTGGGAATAGATAGATCATTTAGCCTTCCAGACCAACCATCCAAGGGCAGCAATGAACTTCAATCCTGCCGTTAACCACAGTGCAGACTCCATACCACCACTGCTACGACTCAACCAGCCACCCACAATGGCACCCACGAGCAAAAACACCACACCTCCAATGCGGCGATTACGCTTCACATTGGCAGTGGGCTTGCCGACCAGCTTCGGATCAGAAGCGATATCGAAGTACACACTTGTCAGAACCACAGTGGGGATCTCATTGTATCCAAGTGCTCGACTGCAGGTCATACCACCGGCAGATTGGAAGGCTAACAGGCCAATAGGGATGAGCTCCAAAAACAGCGGGCCACCATCCAGGCTCTGATCACTGGTAGAATGGGGGATGAGATCGGCTTGAATGAGAGCGACGGCGATGATGATCAGGATGGTTTGCACGAGGAAGGAAATGAATAGGGTTCCGCGACGCAAGGAGCCGACCGTGCGCATGGAAATAGAGAAGATCATTGCGCCGATGAAGAATGAAGCGATCGAGACGAGGGACTTCAGCCAACCCCATGGTTTACTTGCGGGCTGATTTGAGGCACCGAGGCCAAGGAAAATGGTGTTACCTATTTGAAATTCAAATGTTAAAGACGGTCTGTCTAGTTATGGTGATATGAATCATACCCGTTTGCATTCCCAAGAAACAAGACCAGGCATTATAAGCACTGCTGTCGCAGAGACCTGTGAGGAAGCACAGAAGTAGACAGACAAGATCGGCGTGATTCACGCTCAATTCTTGTTTCCATCGTTGGGCGACTCCTAGCTGGTTGCGTTTTTCTGGAGGGGGAGGACTAGCCTCTAGGTCCGGTGTCGGGTTGATCTCCGCGGGTTTCTCCATTGTGTGTGTGTGTGTCTTCCGGGGCAATAGTGGAACAATAGTAATGATAATAAGACAGAATTGACCGGGCGGATTCACAGAAGAGAAGGGAAAGAACCCAATTTAACAGGAGGGGGGGGGGGGGGAAGAGGGAGAATAAGAGAGAGTCGGGGCCGGTTGTAGAGTCGGAGGAAGTGCGGTGGGAATGAAAATCGAGCGCATTCCGCGGCGAATCAGCCCGATTCCCGAGGCAGCGAGATTTTTATGTTTTTCACTTATCACGACATTGGTTCCTCCAGGTCTGACTTGCTCCACTGCTGCCGATAGGGCTGAGCCGTGCAATGTCTGGCTGGTGGAACTCCTCCTCTTTTCTTCTGTCCGAACAATTTCTGACTGTTTTCTCACCGTTTTCTCACTGTTTCCTACACATGTGAGTTGTTACGTGCTGTAGGCACGTCATCTCCAAGATCTCCAAGGACTTCCAAGAGCCCTTGGCAAAGGATCCCGCATCATGCAGTTTACCATCTGCTCCTCGTGCCGGCCCCTGTATCGGTCATTATGAGATAGTGGATTAGCGAGCTTGCGTTATTATTGGGCTTCTGGTGTATCCTCCCGTCAATGTTCAGTGAGATAGATGCGATTTTCGAACTTCGGTAAAAAGGAGTCGGTCTCATTCACGGTCGGGTAGATTGCCAAGGGGTTCCGAAACGACGATCAGGCTAGATGGCCTTGGTTTGCATATTGCAGACATTGGCAGTGCATGTATAGTTACACCCGTGGACCGGTGAACAGATAGAATCTCCCGCTTAAGTAGGCCAAGACCCAAAAGAAAGTGTCAGAGAGGGGAAAGATAAACAATTTGTCTCTGTAAGCTTAGATGGAAATTGATAATGGTCGCAGCCAAGTACTGCAAGTTCCATCTGGGCATCACATGTACTATAAGCAGATCTTAACCCCCACCCCTTATATGCAAGTAACCTAAGAGAACCTTCCAAGGCGTACAAAGTACCTACAACTAAATCGGACGAAGGGAAGTTCTTGGTCTTCTTGGTCTTGCAGAAAAAAAAAAAAAAAAGAAAGGTAGAGTTGACTTGTAATTAACTTATGTCTAGTACGACTGTAGCAACCCGGGGACCTTGTAACACTACGAGTACGTAGTGTTCCCAAGGTTTACTATCCGAGGTCCGGCGCAAGCTTGAAATAGATCTCGAGAAATATAATACTAGTAAGGGATTATATGAGAAATTATATAAGAAATGTCAATCTCCAGACGGGTCATTTTAAATTAAGATAGGCAGTATTTTTAGTTTAAATACTGATCATAGAATAACCCGTTCCTTGGAAATTGGCCATGACAGCAGGGACAAATTTCTATGACATGACCACGGTTTCCAAGAAATGTCGTGGATAAGGGTGGAGTCGCTCATTGGAGGCCCATAATTTTTCCGGAATAAGCCAGTCAAATATTAACAGTAGTTTAAAATACCCACAGCCAGGGATCAAGTTGAATTATGGTGGAGAGCTTCTTTTCTTTTCTCTCAACGGGATCCGCGAACGGACCCTAAATCCGGATGGTGATTTTTGGCTGCCCTGGCTCGCCATTTCATTGGAGAATATACAAAAGGATTCAAAAAAAAGGGGGGAAATGGGAAAAAATACCTCTTGAATTATCCTCTGCGTCCTTTCTCCTCTTTCTCTCTCTCTTCTTTCAACACCCCCATACATATCACCCCCTCATGGATAACCTTTCTTGGCCCTCTTGGCTTCCCGCTCCCTTCTAAGCTGTGTCCTGTCGATCGCCGTCATGAAATCCCCCACCTATCAAATCCATAAACCTCTATCGAGGATATTTGGGCTCAGCAAATTAAAATTGCTGTCGATATTTCTCATATTATCGACGATAATATTACTGACTTCTTACGCTTGGCATGATCTACGGGTCTTGACAGTGGGCGGGGAAGACCTAGCATCACCAGGATCAGACACAAACGAGCAATCAAACAAAACCAAAAACCCCAAAGACCCGGACTACTGGACCTGGAACACAATTACTCGCTTTCAAATATACAAATCCGCTTCGAAATCTACACCTCCACTCACCAAAACAAGCGACGACTTATGCCATGACTTCCCGACAGAATCCCTCTCCCGCGTCCAAATCGTCCTGAAGACAGGCATAACCGAAAGCTCGGAGCGCGTTGATGCGTCCATGAATGGGGTAACTCGATGTGTCACCAATCTTCTCGTTGTATCCGATCGTGCGACCGAGCTACACGGACACCGAGTCCACGATGTCCTTGCCGACCTGGCACCCTTCGCCGAACAGATAAACAGTACCGATTATAAGTTATATTTGGACATGCAGCGCGGTGATACGACCTTTGACGGAGCAAAAGGATGGATGCTGGATCGGTTTAAGTTCCTGCCTATGATCGAGCGCGCGAAGGCAGTGAATCCCACGGCAGAATGGTTCGTCTTCATAGAAACAGACACCTACTTCTTCTGGGATAACTTGTTCCGATTACTGGACCAGTTTGATCCCTCTGTTCCACTTTATTTTGGATCGCCATCGCCGGGTTTCGGGTTGGAAGATGGAAAGAGGGTATGGTTCGGATATGGAGGGTCGGGATTTGTGCTTTCGAAAGCAGCTGTGGACAAATTGACGGCGCGGAAGATTGGCTCGTACGGAGAATATCTCGACCCGTCTCTGAGTGAGCGTTACATGGAGGTGGTTGATCGCGACTGCTGTGGAGATTCCGTGCTTGGGTTTGCGCTGTATCAAAGCGGTGTGCGCTTATCGGGGATGTGGCCTATGTTTAATGCGCATCCCTTGCATGGCATTCCATTCGGTGGTGACCAGTGGTGTCAGCCTGTTATCAGTTTGCACAAGTCCCTTTTCTCTGACATGCTGGGATTGGCAAAGTGGGAGAGTCAACGGGATAAAACGGTACGTACTACTATATCATCTCGTGACAGAATCTATCTATGGTCAGGATTAGTGCTGATTGGATGTGTTGCCAGGACCCCGTTTTGTACTCGGACTTAAGCGACTATCTCCAATTAGGAGATCTGACGGAGAAAGAAGACTGGGATAATGGGGATTGGGGAGGCATTGAGCAACATGATACCCCGGCGCAGGAGTCGCTGGACGCCTGTCGTCAAGCCTGCCATGATGACGATTCATGCCTGTCTTATACCTGGGTTTCTGAAGGAAAGTGTATCTTTATGCACACTATCAGACTCGGTGGTAAAAAGATTATCTCGTCGAACAAGTTGACCGCTGGGTGGAACAATGCGGGAATTCTGAAATGGCGCGCAAGTCATCGGTGTGAAGCCCCGAAGTGGATGAAGCCAAGTATCACGAGAATATTTTGAAGCGTTTCGTTTATATCAATTTTGATATATACACCTACTTGATATTTACACTTACATGATACCCATACACGAACTTATTTTAATATGATTGTTATGAATGTTCAAAAACAACTTGAATATTGACATTGTAGACACACTCTTTCCACTCCATGGTATATACAAAGATACTGCTGACAAGTCCACTGCTGACAGGGACAAGTCATTCTATTACAAAAAGCCAAATGGGTATAATGAAAATCTTCATCTATACTGAAGAATCGCCTCGTTCGCTATCGCTATCGCTATCATCCTCTTTTGATCTGACCAGCTGATATAATGCGCCAATATGAGATCTCTGGCGAGTGACAGCATAATATAAACCACAAAGAAGACAAACGAGCAAGAATATCATAATTGCTGTAACACCCAATGGGGGACCGAAGGACGTATCTTCCGGAGGGGCCCCTCGAGGTGAATAGACCTCGGTCCTGCCGAGGACTTCACCCTTTGCATCGATTGCAGCAACCCGGTAGTAAGAGATAGCATCATCAGCTGGGAAAGGAATTCTGGTCTCAAACCCAGAACGTTCAACCTTATCAACAGCAACGAATGTCATCTTTTCAAGGTTATCACCGTCCCAAACTTCAAGTACCCACGAAACGACCTCGGTCGCACCGTTCCAGCTGACGAATATACCATCACCAACCATCGCAACATCGGGGAGAGTATCTGGGCTTCCAACCCAGCTGCCCTTCATAACACGATAAGATACGATTCGGCCAAAGTTGAACCATGCCGAGGCTCCAAAGTGCGTATCACAGATCATTTCGCCGTCATGAGAGAACTCTGTAAATGCGGAGCTGTGACCCCAGCCAACAAGGACATTGCCAGTATCAAGGACTTGAAGGTTGCCCTGCGACACGGCCATTATACCAAGTGGATGGTCATATCGCTGTGACACCTTGGCTTCGCGAGCTGGAATGTCCAATTCTAGCGAAAGACCATGGCTTGCCTCAGTATTGTAGGCGGCGTCGTTGACCACATTATCAAAAATGGTTATTTGGTTTTCTCCGTGCCAGCGAGCGTCATGCTGCCACTTGAATCCGGTAGCAGTTCCTTCTGAAAGATCGGTGAATTTATTTTGTTTCCCGCCTAGTGTCCAGAGGACATCACCACTGGAGTCGATGCAGGTGATCGTATGCGTGTGGCGTCCAGAGACGAGATAGCGTCCTTGGTCGTCCTTGTCTACGCTGTTCATGTGGAAATAGTCAAAGCCCAGGGTTCGTTCGTGACCTTTCCCTGCCAACTCTTGATAACTATCTTCCGGGTGGTATGTATGAGAAGACCGCCATTCGAACAGTAACTCTCCACTTTCAATATCGATTTCCTGAACGATGCCTTCGTAAATCCATCCTTGCTCGGGTCCACCAACGGATGTCAAATCGGCGGGAATAGGTTCATATATCGAAAGGATTGCGGTGTCGTTAACGGTGATTTGGATATCGTGTAGATCGCCTTCCAACTCACCCGCGGGAGTAATAATGTATTGAGGTGTGTAAGTTGAATCAAGCTATAACCCCAGTGGCGTCAGTTTCTCTTTCAATTGAGATAATTGTTACCAGAAGCTATCATTCAATCATACCATGTACCATGATCCACGTCCATGCCCATCCTCTTCATCCCCTTGCCAGTATGATAAGTAGTCTTGGCCTTTATAATGTTGGACTTTGAAGTCCTGTGTTGTACCCCGATTATATTTCATCCAGACCAATTCACCCTTTGCATCGATGATCATTGGTCCAGGGTGTTCGACAGAATCGCCTCGTGGGGCGAGGAAGGTATATCGTTGGTCGCATTTTGCGCCGGCTGGTGAAATTTGTACAATTGGCGACTGTTCATGAAAGGAGTGGTAACGTTGAGAAGGGGCAAAGCCATAGAATCCAAGATCATATCGACTTAATCCTAAGTGAAAGCGGAGCCTGAAGAGATGCGGAAGCGCATAGTTGTAGAACAAAGCTAAGGCTCCTATCCCAAGTATGAAGATGGGAAGTAGACGTCGCAAGCCTACTCTTTTACGAGGTTGGTCGTTGCGGCCGAATAAGGTGTTTAAGCGCATATTGTAGTAGCGGAGGAAGGCCGCATGGACATTAGATCATCGCGAGTCCTTAAAGAACTTGAATGTATCGGGTGGTTTCAACGTCGACTCGGAGAGGAAAAGTGATTCTACCAGGAATGGTACATAGAGGGGCTACTGGATTGATTATATCTGCGACACCCCTTCCCCTTCAGATCTTTCAAATACCAGACCCATTATCGAGCGGCCAATTCACCCTTACTGGAACCTCCGCAAGGGAATAATTGGGTCCGTAACATGGTTCATATCTCCAAATATGCAATCTGATTCGATGTCCAGATGAAGTCTCTCCTATCGCTAAGCTGGGGGTGGGTCTCCCACTCGACTTGGTTGCGTACTTGCGTGGATAAAGACGTAGTTTTGCCCGGCACAGACTGAGATGATTGACAATGAGCAGTCTTGGCTCTTTAAACCATGTATCCATTTGACCAGTCACAGTGGGGCATCCGGCGCTAAAAGTGGGTTTAATGTGAAGACCCCTTAAGCCCCAGGGGACTGAAGCGCTGTCGCCCACGCGTCCTCAAGATGTGGCGTCAGTGGGCCTAAGCCGAGAATCTATGGCCAATTGTATCGACAGATGCGTAGGTATAGGCGGTTCTGGCTTCAATTCAAGGATTGCCGGTATCCGGAAATAATTTTTTCAAACTACGTTTAGACGGTCTTAATTTCCCAAAAAAAAGGCAACGGTGAGATATTATTTGATGTGTGTAATAAGGAACAGGAGGTCTGTCTCCACGGGCCCGATCAGGGAAGCGGGAACGAGTACGAAATGCCAGTGGACAATCAACCTTTCCGCTGTAATTACTTTTACAGATCTTTCCACCCTTTCCTTCGAATTCCATCCCTGACCTGATAGTCATGCCGCCCCGCCCCACTGAGTACACATACTCACCTCGGGCGGGGAAACCTGATCTGGAAAAGATCAAGCCCCGAAGGATCAGGGAATATTCCTCTGGGGGCAGAGAGTCACTAACTTTGCACGAATCCACATCCTTACTGGGGTTGAAATAGCGGCATTCGTACACAAATTAATCTAGCATGAACTGGCCCCGATTTCGAGAAAACACCCGTGGACTGAGTTTCGGTATGTCGCGAATCTTTTCACCACCATAGGTATTGCTATTCGGCTCAGCCACGATTACCTCATAGGTAGCCGAGATCGCCTTCCGCGTAATTTCATTGACTTTTCCAAGCCAAGCCAGATTTTCTTCACGACGTTGTCAAGGTGGGCCCAATAGCGGGCCAGAGTGGGGGAATGTGGCCTTCCCCAAAAGAATACTGATTTGCGAGGTTCAGGGTGTTCTTGTGGAGTGGCGTAGCGCTGGGGGCGCGTCTTTGTGAGAAGACGAGATCAAGATCGATAAGCCATAAGTACATAAAAAAGTGTACGTACGTAACTTGTCTCTCGCTTGTTTTCTGAGAGTAAACGGTAAAGAGATATTGATTATTCGGGTATTATCATCTCCGTACCGTCCATGGGTGGCATAAGGAACACCTGAATGGCAGCCACAACAAGAACGCTATCAGTGGCAAGAAAAGCTCATCTGACTATGCCGCCCCGATAATCTGCACTGGATGTTCGAAACTGTGTGTTTCTGTTTCGCCCGCAATGTCCAAAAGAACCTTCCATTGCATGATATGAGCGTGTTGGATATTATGCGTCGTTAAGTCGAGGAAGATTACTGACCACGCACAATCGGACGGATTTGTCGTTTAGCAGATTGAAGACCCATTGAGCCAAGGGTGAGGCACCTTAGATGACCCGAAAAAAACTTCGTGCATGTTGCTTGAATGCTAAATTTGCTTTTTCCATTCCTGGCAGCAGTCTGTGGCTGGAGACACGACCTGGAGATATAAGCATTTGTGGAATGCTAAGTTGGTGGGGCTCTGGTATCGAGTGTCGTATAATTATAGGATGGACAGCTTCATGAGTCAGGTGCTTTTCTCCATGATGCTTATACCGGAGGTATGCCGTAAGAAAATATTCCACAAAATCTTTTGACTCAATTTTATGGATGATAGAGTTGTCTGTGCCATGAAATGTTCCCGGAAGAGTGTGATGAATTGGGTGGTCCATGTCATTTGGCAGGAAGCTCTGCCTTTAAAATTATACGATTGATTACATGATTGCATGGGCTCTAGCGGGATGTCCACGGAAATTGGCCAAGTCAGAGCTTCATCATTTCCTTCGGGTAAATGCAATGGTCCCTTGTAGATAACAGATGCCTTCACTTTAAGGATTTTCCATTCATCTCGATAATCGTGTTTTCCGGTCAGTTTGACCTTCGAACGTACTTCAAACGACACTGACACAGTCGCTTCTGGTGCGATGATTGACATTTTGCGTACGAGGTTTCCGATTATGGTGTCACCTGGCGTGTAGGACCATCTCCTCGGCGCAGCGAGGTCAAATTTGAATTCATCTCTGCCGCTATACGAGTGTCGAGGCATCTCGGTTTAAGTCATTCTTGGAAAATGTTTTCCTTGCTCCAGGCGCAAGCCTTCTACTTATAAGTGGCCATGTGTCATGGTCTGGTATTTGGGGGCTGAACGCCGTCGCTTGGCGGGGCATAACAGCCTCATTGCCGTGGTTGCCATTTTCAATTATGAATTGAGTTGGTCTAGCAAGAACAAGGCTGGTATTTGCGAGGAAAGTTAATGAAATTGTCAAGTAAACATGGGTTGCGTTCTTATATAACCAGGCTTGCATTCTGATGTTTAAGCTGTGATGTAGGAAGTGGTGTGAAGCGAGATGTAAAGGCTGTTCCAAAGCGATTATTGGAACTCTTGGCGATTTTATGGCCCGTGACTCTAGTTTTGCCGAATTGGCATGTTCATGAGGTTATCCAGATGTCAGTTTAATGTCAAGACCGGAAGAGAAGAATTGGCCAGATGATATAATCAAAGGGCTTCTAGCTGGAAGACCCAATTCTGGGCTATATATCTCAAACTGCATAAATCTGTACTACATAAACGAGGTAGTAAATGGCCATGGGTAAAGTGGCATTGAAAATTACCTTTCGACACGGAGTGATACAGTGCAGACATAAGAAACAAGTATACAGAAAAGATCAAGTAAACAATAGCTCTCTACTACCTGGGCAAACCTGAAGATTTTATCTCACGTTAGACTGGAATAAAAAAAAGTCAGACGGGTTGCTTACCCAGTTCTGAGTTTGCCATCATTGACTTGCAATGTAGTCACCCAACAGAACGATCCTTAACTTTGCTCGATCCAAGAACTTCAGCTCATCTTCCCCCAAAGCAGCCTTTACTTCAGGGGTGCCGGTATTATTTCGAAATCGCTCCATAGCTTCCTGATCATTGAAGACGAGTTCACAGATAGCATCATATTTGAAAGAGTCTTGACCACCAACGAAAACAGTAGCAGGGTATTCATTATTGCCATTTGAATCATTGCTTCGATGGAGATAGCGATGACTGTGCAAGAGAGGGAAGTCACTGCCTGCGAGAGACTTTATTAAAGGCACGTGTATGTCTTCATAGTGTGTTTTGAATTTTAGAGGACTAAGACCATGGTGGCTTGCGATAAGCAAATAGTAGAAGACGGATGGCCATTTTTGCAAGTTGAAACAAAGGTGAGAGATCAAAGTCGGTTTGGAATATGAATTGAACCTGGCGGATAAAAACGTATTCAAAGCTTTTATCAATGTCGGTGCTGATGATGGCGACGCCGTTGTATAATACTGATCTCGGCTCTAGTCGGAGGTCGGTTGGCCGTGATCCCGATTGGCTTCTCTGTTAAGCATACCTACGCAGTATGCACGTCAAATATACGCTTAATTAGCATGGTACATCTTTTGATTGAAGTAATCCAATGATGCCAATGCTTCTTTCCTCAAAGTCAGCATACCTGACAAGCCATTTTTTATATCAACGTTTTATTGTGGTACGGCCTTCGGTGCTGTAGGTGGCCTCGTCGCGCGTAACTCAGTATCACAAAATTGTGTCTAACAGGCGGGCTTAATCTATAAATTTATTGATAACCAAGAGGAATCCAAATTGGCCTATGTTATTACATATCTCGTTGATATTGGCCTTGTTCAATGGCAGTTGCAGATTAAGCAGGGATGATCAACATAGGCTTTGTTTAGTATACGGGTGGCGGTGCGACCCGACCGATCTAAGAATATTCCTAGAACAAAGGGCACGGTTCATTTGTTTTCAGATCTTCTTTGGAAGGATTTCTATATTCGCATGCTAGATATCACACAGCTCATCAAATGCCTAGGCATCTCAGAATTATTAATCTCAAAATCGCCGAGCACGCAAAGTGGAGCTGTCTCAACTCATTTTTGAGGACAAAGTACCATCAACATAAGTGCGATTTATGAATGGCATGCGGGGCTGTCGGGCTAATATTTATGTCGATTTCAAAATGCATTGAGGACTAAATTACTATCGTAATCCGTGTCCTGAATTTGAGTCAATTTTGAATGATTTGTGGTTATTCTTGGATAGCGCAGAAAGAAGGAGCACTGTGCATGGTTTTCTCTGTACAATTAATTGCCCTTGGGCGCGCTAACAGACGTGCTAATATTGCTCATCCACCGTCCAGCCAGTTCCAGTGGGTCTTGGATGCATGATATGGGATCAAAGTGACCGAAAATTCGTATCAAGTAGCAGATGTTTCGCGCATAAACATTCTGGAGTTGGGCGAGAATTCGCCAAGGACACGACGGCTCACTCGGATACGCACAGAGCTGTCACTAGCGTGTCGGGCGCGGGTTATTGACAGGGGTGCGACCGCAGTGCGACCGGGCTAATGCCAACATGAGGCCAAAGCCAGCACATTAGAAGGTATACTTTCCCCACCGTTATGCACGAAGATGAGGAGAGTGAGGAGAAGCTCTGGTAGTAAGTTGGCAATACTTTACACCCCTGTCGAGGCTAGGAAATAAGAGACCAATCGTGGGAACGCGACATGCGTCATGGCGCGCACTAATGGAAAAGTAGGTTTACGAGATGCGCTGATCAACTTGCTCGACTCCACTAGGGAGTCAAGGACCGGTTTATCCACTCTTGCTGATTGGTTCCCACTCAACGATTTCTCCATGAACCAACCCCTTTGACCCTCTTTCTCTCTGATCTCCAAATTTTCTTGGGTGACTTTCGCCATGAGATTTTGGTTTTCGAACCTGCATCCCTCAGTTCTCATGTAAAAATGTCAAGCACAAACAAGGAGTTCAGGAGCCACGCGGAGCCCGATCTCGACGTAAAAGATCAGGATGAGTGGGATATGCAACGCCTGGGCAAGGCGCAGCAGTTGAAGGTATGTCTAACGACTGTGGGGGGGATGTGCGTGGATCGTGAGATTGACTGGAGCACATAGAGAAACTTCCGATTTTACTCCATCCTGGGGTTTACCACCACTTTGATGGCTACATGGGAGTCAATTTTACTGTGAGAATGCCTGCGCCGCGTATTTCAATCTCGATTTCTTGTACTGATTTACTCATAATAGCACGAGTACGTATGGTCTGACCGATGGCGGCCGTGCAGGCATGGTGTATGTCTATATTGGCTCTTTCGTCGGCTTCTTCGCTGCTGTCATCTCCATGGCAGAGATTGCCTCAGTGTATGTGTGATGAAATTCAGGGCATCCCAAGTGCTCATCAACATCGTCTAACGATTTCCGCAGATCACCTACATCCGCTGGTCAATACCACTGGGTAAGTGAATTCGGTCCACCAAGGGCGCAGCGCTTCTTGAGCTATCTTACTGGTCAGTTAAAACCACCCGTAAAGCACAGGCGACATACTTATCATGAACAGGATGGTTATCGGTGTTGGGATGGCAAGCTGCGTTTGCTAGTATTTGCTTCCTCTGCGGTACCCTGATACAGGGACTATTGGTTTTCAACTACTCCGGCGACACCGGCTATGTATACGACTTCCATCGTTGGCATGGAACCCTCCTCACCATCGCAATCGCAGCAGTTGGAACCCTCGTAAATACCTACGGCGCAAAGTTTCTTCCTCCTCTGGAGGGGGTCATCCTGGGCCTCCATTTGGGTGGATTTGTCGCTGTCCTGGCCACGATATGGGGAATGTCGTCCGGAACTGTTCCAGATCACGCTGTTTGGAAAGAGTTTTCGAATTCAGGCGGATGGTCAAGCATGGGCTTGGCCTGTTTAGTGGGCCAATTGACTCCAATATTTTCATGGACTGGGCCTGATGCTGCTACTCATATGGGTAAGTTAATCTCACTTTCCGGTGGAACAAACTGAAACTAACTAGTCGCAGCCGAGGAAGTTCAAAATGCCTCCTTCGTCATCCCGTGGTGCATGGTTTCTACTGCTTTAATTAACGGTGGATTGGGCTTCATCATCCTTGTTACTCTCTTATACAACATGGGTCCCCTCACCGATGTCCTCGCGCCTGCAAGCGGATTCTCCTTCATCCCCGCTGTTCACTATGCTACTGGGTCTACAGCCGCAACGAATGGCGTGGCTGCAATCATTCTCGTTATGGAAGTTTGCAGCGCCATAAGTATTCTCGCCACTGCATCTAGACAGACGTTTGCTTTTGCCCGCGACAATGCGCTCCCCTTTTCAAATGCCTTGGCACACATCAACAAGCGTACTCAGATACCTGTTACATCCGTGTTGGTGTCCACTATTATCACTGTTCTATTGAGTTTAATCAATATTGGCTCAACTGCAGCATTCAATGCCATCGCATCAGTGATGATTGCCGCCCTATTTACGACCTACATTCTTTCAATCGCCGCTTTCATTCGAGCTCGACGACTTCCCGGTGGGATACCGCCCTCTCGATTCTCGCTTGGCTGGCTAGGAATGCCAATCAATTGTTTTGCTGTAGCTTGGCTCTGCTTTTCTATTATATTTACTTTCTTCCCAACAGCGAGCAACCCGACACCCGTCGATATGAACTGGTCGATTCTGGTGTTTGGCGTTGTCGTTATTTTCGCCATTATACAGTACCTTGTTCATGGTCGTCGTATTTATGAGGCACCTGTCACTCAAGTGCGCAAAACGAATTGAAGGGGTATCCGCAATCGGAGAATTCTTCCTGACTCTCTGACTTCTTTCTCGTGCGACTATCATTTCCATTTCCCTAGCAGGACCCGAGGCGTGTTATATGGGCAGGCCCATCATCCCTTTTGTACATACTTTCCATACTTAGCATCCCTGGACAATTGGCAGGCTCATACAATAGTATATAATGTGAAGAACAGTCGAGATAGTCATCAATGAAGAGTAGTATACTCAATTGAGGTAATTTGTTGCAAGATTCAAAATCTCATCCAAACCCTCAACACAGTCCACTCCAAATGAACCCACGATGTCAGCGCCTGGCATACCCCCATGTCCAAAATTTACAAGTTCAGACCAGTGACTATTCTCCGCCGGCCTAATATTGGATGATGCGCGTAGCACTGAATTTGATCGACGAGGCAAACTGGCATGGTCATCTTTGTAGAATGTGCAGATGATATCGGCAAGGTCAAGGCCATTTCTACGCAATGGACCAGCGGAAAGTATCGAAGGATGAGGCATGCGGCTTGAGAGGGATTGTCTGTTGCTAATATTTTCGGATCCAAGCATCGCGCGAAGTAAAGATACGCCGCGTTGTGCAATCATATCCAATTCGCAATGCGATAGAATTTCAATGCCGTCTTCGATTAGCTCTCGGTGTTCAGAGGATTGGCGATCTGCGCCTGATTGATGAAACATATCCAAGCATAATATAATCTTTTCGGATTAGCAGAATTATACCAAGTAGGATAGCTTTGCACTTACACTTGCTGTAACGCTGAATGCTTGGTGGATCCATAGTACAGGTCCACCATCACGAGTGGCTTCCTTCTGTTCCTTAATTATGGTTCTTGATGCAGCTACACACGTCTTTCGAGTGAATTCAAACATTGGGTTTGTAAAGCTGAGGCCCAAAAACTTTCTGTGGATCATGATAATTTTGTGAGATGAGCTAATGGCCAAGCATCTTCGAGCCCAGAGCACATATTCCGGCCAAGACGGATCCAAGGGAACATTTTGTAAGTACCGAGGTAAGCGTTGATTAATCAAACTGCGCAAAAGACGGTCGTATTTTATTACCTCCTCATACTTCGTATATAGAGTATGACAGGTGACGGAATCATCTTGAAGACCAGGCATAAGAGCAGCAATATCATAAAAAAGACGTGAGTAGCTTGTCACGGAAGGCTGGTCATTTGACAGATGCTGTAAATCGTCGTCACAATTTAATGGTTTCGGTGTACTGAAACTCAGCCTGTGGACTAAGTAACTTTCGGTGAAAGGAATAGAAAACCAGTCTTGGATACAAAGCTGACACCAGACGCGCCGGCCAATTTCTCTGGTTACGATATTGGAAGGCGAGAGTTGGTTTTTATCCTCCAACTGGTGTAAACCGAGACCTTGTGCGATTCGAACGGCTGAAGCGAGAAGCACTGAAAATCCATTTGAATGCCCCAGCATATGAACCGAAATCGTAAGTGTCGCAATAGTCTGAACAGAAAAGATAGAGTGACGGGCCATATAGTCCGCTTGATGTAAGCAAGTGAGTGTAGCCTTCATCCAGCGTCTAGACAATACTTTTCTTTCACGGTCGCGAAATCCCCAGGATTGAGAAACAGATCTAGGTGCGGTAGCCATTGAACCTGTAAGAATCGCGAAAAGAAGAGCAATCCATTGTAGGCTTGCATCTGCTTCTTCTATGCAACCCTCTTCTTGCTTTTCATAAAATCTGTCGAGTTGAGATAATAGTGTCTGTGCATGGAATGATCCGTGATACCAAAGCAGGCAATCGCAGTGGTACTGAACTAGTTGATAAACTTTTTCTTTGCTAGGAAGCAATGCCTCACATAGTGAGATAATGGATACTTCGGTTTTCAAGCCATCTTCCCAATCGTCCTCAATGGATATATCTCCCGGCGAATGGTCGATATTGCTCTCTCTTGTAATTTGATCCTGGTAAGTAGGGTCCTTGCGACGGCCCCATGCAAGGAACTCCAAGATAGTTGCGGCATCTTCCACTTCTCTAGGTGTATTCCTGCTATCCAAATTTGTCTGCGGCGAAGAGGGGATAGAAAACGGCGATTGCTGTGTTGACAGAGATTCAATTGGAGAGAAAGGGCTGGCAGTGATAGAAGGCTCCGGTCTGGGCAAAGACAGGCGGGATAAAGTTTGATTTGACTCTTTCAGAGCGATCTCTAGCTCAGTAATTCTTGAGCGAAGTTCAATAAGCGTTGTATCTTTGCTCGGCGGTACTATAGATCGCGACTCCACATAACGCTCGGGTTGAGCAGCATGTGGGCTCGGAGAGTTCCGCTCGCGCGGCCGAGTGCAGGTTGCCCCCTTCCTGGCACAGTTGCGACATGGTAGTATTTTGTCACACTTTACTTTGCGACGAGTGCACTCGACACATGCAAGGCGTTTTCGGTGAATTCCGGAGCTCATGCTGAGTATTGTGAGGGTGAAAGTATAAGGGAACGTGGCTTTATCTAAGGACGGAGAAAAGCGACGGTTCTGGGGTATTATGCAGGCTTATCGGCAGGCGGGGCGAGAACGGAGCCCGACGACGATTAGAATCCGGTTCAAAGGTCAGTGTCAAAAGCAAATTTGTCTTAATTTACAAGGTTGATAGCGTCCCTTCGTTATCTCTGGGGAGTATTGTCATGAATAACGTCGATCTCTATCTAGATGCTGCCAGTGCGAGTTCGGCCGACCCCCTCGGCCGAGGTTCAAGTTGCTGATAAGTACTGTGACCACCATTTGGGCGTGGTCGAGTATTAAGGATCGAATTGATTAATTATACTCTACTACCAGCCTATATATATTACTTATTATCTAATTTCAGCTATTCTTGTTGAAAAAGCCATAAAGTTCTGAGACACGTCAATAATCACGATCAAACAACGAAGAGAGATGGCGTCAACCAAATACATCAACCGTCCAGTCCCCCAAATATCACTCGCCGATTTTGAGAATCGGATAGATCAAATAACTGCGGAGTTAGTTGATGCGGCAGAGAACGTCGGGTTCTTTACGCTAGTTAACCATGGCCTCTCAAAGGAGGATATCGAATCCATGTTTACGACATCGAAGAGCTTCTTTGACCTCTCCTACGACATCAAGAAAACCGTGCCCTGGAATGCCAATAATGTGGGATGGGAAAAGAACTCACAAATTCGACCATCTACTGGAAAGCCCGACAGCAAGGAATCATATCAGTTGCAGTATGGGGAGAATATGAAGGGGCTTTGGGTTGCGGACGAGCACTTCGCAGGGTTTCAAGCTACTTCCCTGGAGTTTATGCATCGCGTGCAGAAAATTTCCGAAGATCTAATGCGATGTTTTGCCCGAGGCCTGGGATTCCCTGATGAATTCTTCATCAAATGTCACGATGTGGCTCGACCAGACTCTCAAACCACAATGCGATTACTTCATTATTTTGCGCTTCCGGAGGAGTCCGATGGCAAAGTTTATCATCGCGCAGGGGCACATGCTGATTGGGACTTTTTGACTCTACTCTTTCAGAAAGAGGGCCAGAGTGGGCTGGAAATTTGCCCGGGGCGCGAATCGGTCACCGAGTTCGGCATTGGGGATGGGTGGACCAAGGTGGAGGCGAAAACGGGAGAGATCGTTTGTAATATTGGGGACTTACTCATGTCTTGGTCGGATGATCGATTCAAGTCGACCTTTCATCGAGTCAAAGCACCATGCGAGCCAGGCGACTATTTTGGGGATCGGTACAGCATTGCATATTTCAACCAGCCTTGCAAGGATGCATTGATCCAAGGGCCGTTGAAGAAATACCCAATGGTGACCGGGGCTCAGTTTACCGATAGTGCGATGAAGAGGAACTTCTCTGCTTTGCAGGAGAAATTGAAAGAGGTCGCGGCGGCATAACTTAGGACTTTTGGATTTGGGTTTGTTCGCGTTGGGTCATCCGGTGTCACTATGTAGTCAGGGTAGAATTTGCCTTCAATGCGAAACTTCATGGCAATCCAAAAGCCCGGGAGAACCCTGGAAACATGAGTGATATAATTTGGGGATTTGAATCGTCATCATGCAGGAAGAGAAGATGAAATGAATATGATACTCTTTATAAGTTTCCAAAATCCCACCACGTCGAAAACCCTTCAATATTACCCAGGGTTGAATCCGACTCAGGATACCCAAGGGTTTCCATATCAACAAACTGTGAAGGGTCAGTCCATAACCAAGGAGTATTAGCCATGAGACTGTCAGCGGGTGCAACAAGCTTATCGCCAAATGCAGTATTAGGACTAGTTGGTGTAGAAGCAACACGAGGTATGCTAGGGGGCATATGAGCAGCTGAGCCACCATCAGCTGTATTTACTGTAATTTCTGGGGACATGGCGACAATGACCTCAAGTGTGGATGATGACGTATCTTTGTCATCTGTAAAATGGACTGGAGCAAGGGATGGATGAAGCAAGCCAGCATAAGGCGCTTCTTCCATGCTGGACGAACAATTGATTTGTAGAACATCCCACATCAAAGGGATGCTAAGATGAATCTTTGATGGTTCCCAGTCAAAGTCCACCTTTTCTGAGCCAGACGCAATGCGGGTCATTTTATCTAATGTTAGGTCCTGGATGTATTGCGTTAATGGTAACTGAAGACCTGTAACCGTGAGATAGTTTGCTTACCAGAGATTCACAGGCTGGAGAAAATGAAACAAAACTCTTCAAAAATCTCCTGCATTTTGCAAAGTCCGTCTTGGACTTATATTTTAATCGCGGATCAGCCGCACAGCAAAAGTAAAGATGTACCGTGGCGGCGATGGCAGCAGCATGTCCAAAGAAGGGGTCAATTAATCGCATTTTCTTTTCTGAAACCATATCAATCATGCGAACTATCCATGTCGCATGTAGCATGACCACTTCTGAGGACCGCCGCCAGAAGGTATTCGGAATTGTCAATTTGTGGTTGTATTGAGAAGCCACAATATAAAGGAAAGGGTGGTTCAACACCGTGAGAATAGTGTGGTAGGTGAACTGCAGTTTGAGCCAAGAGGCCCAGTAATCTCGATTACCACGCAATTCATCTGGTCGGCGTTCGTAAAACTTCACTGAATCATATCGATGGCACAATGATAACTTGTTCTCAAGTTCAGTCAAATCGGATAAAACCATCGCGTACATTGAGTCATGCCTCCATGGTTCTTTCAACTTGCTCTGGGCGCAATCAAACACGTAAGTTCGGACCCGACTCCATACCCAACCAAAATGCAACGCTAAATTCCAAATTCCAATATCACGCGAGCTATCACAGCCCAGTGAATCATTGGGTAAAGGTGGCGGTTGGTGTTCATTGTTTTCAAGAGCTTGGTCGCTTCCGGTGGACAAGTAAAAGGGCCGTAAGACTTCAGCAGGGACACTCAATATGCCACCTATTTGCCCATATGTTTGCTCTAATGACTGCAAACTCCAGAAAAGCCTTTTCTTTCTCTCGGCAGCCGGACATTCAATGCCGTATGTAGAGTTTAGATCTAGCATTGCAGATCGACAAAGTTGAAGAGCAAGGCCGAGATGAAATCTCCCCAAATGTCCGTTTCCATCTGAAAACTATTAGGTATCTTTCAATGGGTGTATATCTGCAGGAAAAGGAAATAGTCATACCTAAGAAAGCGGAATAGGAAAGGAGACACAGGCTTTCGATCGTTTCAAGTTCCACGGTTCCATTTGCTATACGAAGCATAACCAACGTTCGTGCTGTGTCCCCATATTGTTGTATCTCATCGCGATCCTGAGAGAATCGAGCGGTCAATGTAATAATACTACAGACAAGCTCCTCGGAGATGTAACTCGGATCCTTCACTTCCTCGCGATCAAAGCACCATATAGGCTGCCGATGACAGTATTGAAAATAAAGCTCCAGGGAATGGGAGACACGGGAGGGAGTATGGTTTTTGGAATCGTCATATCCAAATCCGAGTAAAAATGGCTCGTTCACATTGCCACTAAACTCATTGGATGGGGGATTCGAAGGAACGGAATAATTTGCGTCTGTGATTTCATGTGGTCTGTTGGTGACTTGGTCGTGAGGACTTGACCTATATTCAGTTAGAATTCAGTAGCGAAGACTCTCTCAGCAGCCTTCTCGTACCCTTTGCCGCTCAGAATTAAATTGACTTTCTCTTCAAGATACGCCAACCGATCGGCCTCAATTTAGTTAGTTTAGGGGGCTTCCAAGAATCCAGATGATCATTTCATACAGATGGGCCACTTCGCGAGCCTTTCGGAGTGGGTGTGTAGAGACAGGGTTGATTGAGGCGAACGCAGCTTGAACAGGCGGGCTTTTCGGCTGGACACCTCGTCTTCTTCCTCCTGGGCAAAAGTCAGGTTATTGGAACTTCATCAATAGATAATGCAATTTATCGTAGACTGGGAACATTACCTGCAATTTAGACAAGCCTCATGAGAACGCAATCTACCACGATTGGGGTCCCGCGGCATTGTATGACACGATTATCACAGGCGATTACGGGAAAATAGGTGGTAATTCGAGAATAGAGATGATTTTTGTGTTTCTAGGAGTTGAGCACTTTAGAATGTAATTAAAATAAAACCACAGTGCTGACGAATGGCGATATCGTCAAAATGAAGGATGTACTGAAGAGGGGAAGAAGAAGGATTATGACGGAGGGCGATCATCGGTGCGGGGGAGAGACCAGATATTCTCGGCAACAAAGCGATAGCGATGGAAAGTCTCCTGGAAGGCGGGAAAGTCCAACAATCTAGATTGTCCGTTGTCTCCGTAATGCCCCCTTAGTTCGGCACTAGTTTAGGCTCTGACCTGTTGTCACCCCGCAGGGATGGAGATAGGTCCGTGTGCACGTAGTGTGCATCCACTTAAAAGTTTACGCTGCAACTTGGACCCCCCAAAAATGGCAAACCTATCCCGTTCTAAAACAAGATAATACCGCGATACAGCGCTGATCCATACCAAAGGATCTCATTTGTACCAATAGGAGTTTCCCCGTATATCAGTAATCGATCCACGTTCGGGAGAATTGGGGGCCTTTATGTCAAACGTGGGGCGCTCTAACCATGAATTTGACTCGCGTTTCGGTATCCTGATAAAGAACCTTGGGATCTTCAAACTTTTTTTTGAGGTTTTTTTCTTTGAAGATAAGAATCCTGCAAAATAGTAGGAGCTTTTCGGATCATGAAATGCATACCAATTGCTACTTATATCATGAGCAGAGACTGATATAACCATCACATATCTCACCGTTAATTCAATGTCGCACCGCCATTGACCGTGATTCGCTGTGATGAGGAAGAAAAAGTGAATTCACATGAAGGATGCCCGGGTACCCAGATAACAGTCGCACTTGCGGTTGGCCTCCTCTGCGACACATGATTCCCTATACAGAGCAGCAGCGTAGATAATTGAATTAGTAGAGATATTCATTTGCCAAAGATGAGATGATCGTTTCATTTCTGATCGACTTTTACTCTATGTTCCGGGCGCATTGAAGTATGCTAAGATAACGCTTTTTTCTTCCTTGAAAAGCCAACAATGCCCTCTCTCTCAGCCTTATATTTGCGAAATCCATTGGACATGAATAATATCACCCTTGTAATATTTTTTGGGTTGTATTAGTTGAGGGACTTGTGCTAAAAACCTTGATGTCGTCGGAGTCTATCAATTCCAGACAGATTTGACAAAGATGACCTCCTATGCTCAAAAATAAATTGGATACTCCATTATAGCAATCACCATAACCCTTTTGATGACCAGAGAAGATCCATATATAGTTATCAATGACGCTGAGGTCCGTGATTGGCGTTGCTAGGCCGCGCGACTAACACCCGCTCCGACCATATGATCGGCATACATTATCTGGCCCGCCGAACTATCCTCGCATGGCTTACGACCTGGCCTATAATGAGTAGAGAAAGGGACACGGCGAACGGTACCCTCAGCCGGATCTCCGCATAATGCTCTCTATCTTGTCGGTCGGTATGCCGTTTTTTCTGATATAGAGACGGCTACCTTCAACTTATGAATTAGGGACTTATTTCAATTAAAATAAAACCCGGTTAGGTACTGCGGATTATGCGATTGTTGAAATATTTCGCTCGCGCATATACGAGACAAAAATACCCCTTCCATGGTCAGTTTCAATAATTATGCACTGCTAGTACTGCTAGTAGATTCTGAGCCTCCAATGGTAGTTGAAGCCACATAATTAATTTTTCTAAGGATCTTTCTTTAACATACTCATATCTTGTCACTTTGAAAATGCTATAAAACACCTAGAACGTACAAAATTGCGTGCAATAGGTTTGACCCAGCTCCCCCGAGTTTCGGAGCCGACGATTGGTGGCTGAAGTCCCAGATGTTAGAACCGCTTATCCAAAGCCTGGAGAACTTCGACATGCTTTATGTGGCGTCACGCATGACTCACCTCCGCACGGTTTTGAAAAATCATGTGCCATCAGTTTCGATCACATGAGCATATCGAGTTCTTTCGTCGGATCTGAGTCTCTCGATTTGGGACTAAATTCGAAACTAGACATTCTCCCGGCCGTGGACAAACCATCGCGCCGATAGTAAATCATACTAGGGGCTGCTATCATCTGATCGTAACCGACTATAGACAAGGTTTATTTGCGTTTATCTAATAATACAGCATCCTATCAGATGTCCTCGTTTGCATTCAACTGATTTAAAGTAAAATTTTAATTCGATCTACATTCTTTATCTCTAGGTGAAAGACAACCATCGTCTTAATCTCACATCCCCAGGATCAATGACTGACTTGGCACCAGTCATGAAACCCAAATTTCGCCACTCGTTGTGCCGAAATTCAAGACCAAGTCGCAGTTCGTACATGGCAAGTTCCCATTTGCTGGTGTGTTTGCTTCTAGCGGTGTACACGTATCACCCGCCTGCCACCACTTCGATGTAGATCGTATTAGATCGTATCTAGAGAGTGTCTAAAGATGCGAGGAGCGACTGCTGGTATATGATAACGAAATTTGGGGAAACGGCAAAAAGAGGGGAAGCATCCCTAGAGTGGGCATTCTATTTCATTGGACCCACTCGAGTAAGCCTTTCTGGCATTCCCAGGAACAGGAACTGACACACAATATAAGTCGGCTATTATTGGGAGAAAAGTAGCCCCCCCTCAAGCGTATGATCGAAGTTCAACATCAAACCGCTGGAATTTTAAGTTGCAGTAGCATAGACTGCCCCTCTACCACTTGAAACTTTGACTTTAAAATAAAACCTTACACTTATCCATAATATTGAGTGCACATGACCTCTTTCCCATTTAGGTTTCAATGAGATTGGGCTAAAGAGAGATATATGAGCTTCAAATCATTGCTGTTGAGAAATAGATGCAAATAGGGTCCCGGGCGATACACATGAAGACAGATCCAGCACCTTCAAAGGGTTCCAATTCTATTTGGTGTAGTAAATTTGACTGAAAAACATAGTTATATGGGCTATTAAATCTTGCTTTGTCGATATGAGGAAGCAAGAGCTGCGTCAAAGGTGTTTCGCTCGCTTTTGGTCAACTCTCTTCTCTCTGGCCCACCGCGGCTGCCATCTCCCCCAAATACATTTGGCTGAAAGGACTCACGGAAGCCGGTCGGGAAACTCCATTTTTTGAGCAAATCCCGAGAAAGTCTTCGCTGAAGGCTAGAGATGATATACTTACCAATGACAGGAAGGAATTTGAATGCACTAATGATTATGGTTATTGAAAGTTCTGAAGACATGTTAAATGATAGAACAACTTACTGTCCGCTACCACCAGTAGCGATGAACAGATTCTTGTGCTCCGGGTGAAAATCAAAGACAAAGTCCCCGGTAGGAGTGTCATTATACCAGCAAAGTCCCGTTCTCTCAAATCCCCTAGGGGCAAGGTGGGGGAAGAGGTCTTTCATGCCATCTAGAAGTCGATTCATTCCATCCTCAGGCACAAAATTGGCTCGCGAGGCAACTGCAGACGCACCAGGCGAAGAAACTTTAGCCTTATCGGACTGCTGGGTGTATCCAAAGCCATGAATTGCCGCTTTTAAGTACCCAGTACCGTCGTGGGGCGGGAAGCAGAAGAAACCGGTAGAGAAGTTGAAATAAATCGGGATATCTTTTAACTCAGCAACTTCCTCGGGTGTGAGCTTGAGGTACCCCACAACCTGTCCAGCAGCAAGCATTGAATTCCACGTAGGAATAAGGCTTGATGTCCAAGCCCCGGTCGCCATTATAAATTTATCACCTTCGACTCTGTTGCCATTTAGTGTTCGAACGGCTATAATGGTGCCATCTTGGTTCTTCTCGAATTCTTCCACTTGGCCGCTAGGTCCAGTGATAAAAGATACACCAGCAGCAGTGCAGCGGGACGACAGGCGACTGATCGCTTTACCAGCGTCAGCCCATCCGGCCGTATTGTTGTAAAACCCATCAAACCCCGACGTTGCAAGCTTGCCGTTCAACTTGGGAAACAATCGTTTTGTCTCCGCCACACTGTCAACGGCATGCCATGGCTGACCCATCTCAGTCAAAACACGTTTGGTCTTTTCACTGTACTCCCGGGCGCGAGGCTGAACTGGCCGCCCAGGGGTGCCATCTTGACATACCCAAAGACAAGGTGCTTGGTAGAAGGCATCAGAGAACTCAGGGGTCTGCCAGAGGTCGAATGCTTCCTTTGCAATACGAGCATACACTGCATCGCCGTAATCAAACCGAATTATGCGTGAAATGTCGTTGCTGGAGCCATCTGGAACGGGGGGCATTGACCGATCCAAAACAGACACTGAAGTATAGCCTTGTTGCTTCAGCTCAAGGGCGGCACCGAGGCCAAATACCCCGGCTCCCACAATGACAATTTGCTCGGATTTTTCCATTGTTCTAAATAATGAAAGGAATCTTGAATTTCCCTTCTGCGTAGGTAGAATATGCTACGAGCGGACGATCTTTCTTACATTTTTTTATTAAATTTGTATTGACAACTCATTGTGCCCGTGGACGGCCCGCCTTCTGGCTTCGCGCCTTAGAAGCAAGCGGGCCAATCCGGCTCACGGTCCGTATCCGTCCTTGCTCTTGGTGATGCTCACCAATAAAAATAGGTCGGTTACTGGAGTCCCACTGCATGGTGGACCAGCGGGGTATACGAGTTGATTGAAGTGTCCAAGTCAAACCTGTAGAATGAGTGTGAAGTAAAATTGATATAATATTTTAGGTATTTAGCTGGGCAGCGTTGATCGGTCAAGGGGATCTTGCTTTGGATTCTTCACATCGTACGGAAGAATTAAATTCAACAAAACGCCGACAATCGCAGCCACAATGAATGGTGTTTCCACAAGAAGATTAATGCCCTCCTCGAACCCTTTCAAGGAGACATTTGATTTGTTATAGGTGAGGATCTTATCGAACCAACTTGGGGATACGATGTCCATGAAGCCGATACCAAGTGCTCCTGTTAGAATAAATCGATTTCGCCTAGTAAACTCAACCAGACTCAATACTCTCACTCCAGCAACCGTGATCGTGCTGTAGAGAAACACTTGCATTCCACCAAGCACGGATGGAGGCATCGAGCCAAATACTGCACCGAATTTGCCAAATATACCCATTATTATGAGGAAGGCAGCGGCACACCACCCTGCTCTCCGACTCTGAACAAATTGACAATGTTAGATACAGAACATGATCTTAGGAAAGGAGCTAAATTACTCACAGCACAACTGGTCAAGGAGATGACACCATTGTTTCCTGCTTGGCTAACCATGGGCAAGCCTGTACCAAGCGCACTTATCAGGCTCCCAAGGCCATCACATAAGATGCCACCTTGAATCCGACTGTTGAATTCAACTCCATTAATGTCAACACCAGATATTTCAGCAGTGGCTAATATGTCTGGCATGCAGCTCACAGCTTCGCACACAAACATGATCAACAGCGGGAGAACCAGAGATCCATCTACAGACAACTTGAACGTGTGGACCCAAAGGAATGTAGCCACTGGAGCTGCGTCAATGTTATCGCGCGACCAATACCCCGTTGCACCTGATATTGCGCATCCAGCTGCCAGCCCGAAGACAACAGATGCGGAACGCATGAGTGGAGACCCAAAAAGTTCGACGATGATTATTGTAATAAAAACGCTAAACCCGAGACCTATGAGCTTCGCGTCTCCCCTAAACAGAAATTAGCACTCGAAAAATAAATTCGTGAACATAATAATTACCATGGAAGTGGTCTTGGAGCTGCAGTATTTGGACAGAGGCGATAATAGCCTGTTCCACCATCACAGTTTGAGCTTCCTCCCCAATTCTCCATGCCACTAGATATCAAGTAAACACCAACCAGCAAAAGAAGCGTGCCAGTCACGACCTTTGGGAATATTCGGTTCAAAGTCTTCGGTGGAACAAATGATAATAATATTTGAATCCAGACCGTACACAGCATCGTGCCTAGCATCGCGCCCCAAGCATCAGGACAGGGTAATTTTGACCCATCTGATGATGTCGGACAAGTACCATTTGAGTAGCGCATGTCAGCATAGCTAAAAGCAATGGCAAGGATGTCAAATGTGGGTCCTACTACAGAGAGTAGACCGGTTCCAATATAAAACGGCGTTCTGGTCAAATGAACCCTTGTGACTTGAAGAGCCGTTGCAATACCAGTGGTTATAAATGCCCCCGAGACAAGGTACTGGCTTTGTTCTGAGTTGAGATAGAAGCCACCACTTGCAATTGCCAGAGGTGGTGACACTATAGATCCTATCATCGTCAAGGCATGCTGCAGACCTAAGATAATTGTGAGAAAGATCGGCACTTCGTCATTTAACCCATAAAACGGTGCTTCATAGTCCTTGTAACGTTTGTTGAGGGGCCAGATATTTGGAGTGATGAGATAGACATAGTCCTTTGCATCGGGATGTCAGTTAATCTGAGACAATATGATGATTTGAACAACCTGCCATACATAGTTGCCGACCCATCCCTCCCAAGTGGTGAAGTATCGACGAAGATACTGCCATCGGGTTTCGGCGATCGGCGTGATTTCAATTATCTGTGATCTTGCATCACTCGCATCAAAAGAAGAAGTAGTTGGTACTTGCGAGTCGTCCTTCTCCGGCGACCTCCGGCTAGTATCCATGACTATCGCCATGATCGTCGTCAGGGTCAGATGAATATTGCAACGTGCTGCAGGTCACTTGTTGGCATATCTAGGATATTTGGTGTGGAGCCGGACGACGACAGCGTCCGATATTTATCATTTTGCGTCGAACAGTGAAGCGAGGCGATCTTTGATAGTCATTTCTCTTGCATCATCATATCTTCCGAGACGGACTTTATCATGAAGAACCTCCTCAAAACCTTATCGGGGCGTTTTCGTTGATAAGACTCCGATTGCTTAGCGTCGGCCGAGGTTTAGGGGACCCCAGATCCCCAGATGTCAGATAACACTAATCAAAACTGGGGAATTTTGCCTCAAATTCACTCCGCATCATAATCGCATTTACCTCTAAGTATCATTTCCCGTCATGACGGCAACCGAAAGTTCTTTTGTGTCGGACTGCAAATTGTTTCATGGCGCGACAATTATAACCGTCAACAAGAACCGCGAGGTGATCTACAACGGCTTTATCCGAGTCGATCATGACCGAATTACATCTGTCGGGAAATGTCCGTATCCTGATGTTTTGCCTCCAGTGGCGAATGAAATTGATTGCGAAGGAAAAATAATTATACCCGGGCTCGTTAACACACATGCCCATCTTGTTCAATCGCTTCTCCGGGGTCTAGCAGAGGATCTGCCTTTGCATAACTGGTTATGCGATGCTATATGGCCTTTGGAGGCAGTTTATGATAGCGATGATGGCTACAATGCTGCACGACTGACTATAGCGGAGATGTTGAAAACAGGAACAACATGTTTCCTGGATCCGATGTTGACATATCGCGCTGGGTTTGATCAGGTCTGCAAGGCCGTCGAAGAATTAGGAATTAGAGGCTGTCTGGTACATGACCCTAGCACTTTGATTGCCCCAGTGAATTATACTGAAATTTGACATAGGGCAAGCTGGTGAAGTTCACCGAGACCAATCGCCAATTATCAATCTCCGACCCCAGAGACCGGGATTTGCTTGAGATGTCTGTTCCAAAACTCATTGAAGCACATCAACGGCACAATGATAGCCATAACGGCAGAATCAAAGTATGGGCGGCTGCGGGTACTCCTCGCGGTGCGCCGATATCTCAGTATGCAGAGTTGGGGGAAACATGTGCCTCGCATGGTATATCGATTACAATGCATTGTGCTGAGGCTCCTAAAGACCGAGAGATTTACCACAACTCATATGGATGCAGCTCAATGGAGTTTATACAAAACGCAAAACTCTGCCCACGGCACAATACTGCATCGTCGAACCAGCATAAGACGCACAATCTCGTGCTGGCTCATATGGTGAATCTAGATAACGAAGTTGACATTCCACTACTCGCGCTCACGGAAACCTCAGTGGCACATAATCCAACTTCGAATCTCAAATTGGCCTCGGGTGTCGCGCCGGTTCCATATATGATTGCAGGAGAGTCTCCTGTTAACGTATCGTTGGGTACAGATGGCGCACCTTGTTCGAATCATTATGATATGTTCCAGGAAATGCACCTGGCTGCCATATTACACAAAGGAGTTAATCGCGATGCCAGCTTAGTCCCGGCAGAGGTGGCACTTGAGATGGCAACAATCAACGGCGCTAAGGCCCTGGGGTTAGAGGCTGATATTGGTAGCCTCGAGGAGCAAAAGAAGGCGGACTTTGTTGTACTCGATCCGTATGGTCATGGGGGACTCGGGGTCGCTCCTTGGACATCTAAACTATCTAATCACGGCGTCAACCCCGTCACCGCTGTTGTGCATGGGTGTACCGGACGTGACGTAGACATGACAGTGGTCAATGGTGAGATTCTCGTTGAAAACGGGCTGTTGACTCATGGTGGGAGAAAAGGAGAGATGGAAATTGTTCGCAAAGCTCAGGTGTCTGTTGAGGGTATATTGGAGCGATGTAATCGTGATCGAGAAGAAGGCGCGAATATTGGCGGGAAGGTTGCGAGCAATTGGTCGTATATTTAGTATGAGCTGGTACTGAAACATAAGAAATCAATCAATACTGAGTTTCTCCGATTTAGCCATAGGCCGATTTTCTGCCATAATTTGTCAAACATGCATGGAGCCTGAAGAAGCCTGAAGGAGTCTTGGAGTTGAAGCAGCTAACTAAGTCTCTTGGGCAGTGGGGCCACAAACAAAAAGAGACAAGATAAGCATCGAATCAGATCAATTGCCGAGGTGTCATCCCCGCATGAGTCTCACGTGATGGTGCTTATGCCTTCCTGTTTCGTCGAGCGTGCGTGCATGCATTCCACATCACCTTCACCATGCCAGAGAGCAAAAAAAGTGGGCGCCGGCTCACACGCTGCCGGACAGGGTGTATGCGCTGTCGCTTACGTCGAAGGAAATGTAGGTTATGGACGCAAATATCATATGCGGCGACAGGCTGATATGGCAAGAGTACAGGCGACGAAGGCAAACCCCGGTGCCAGAATTGTATTGACCGGAACTTCCAATGTCAATACGGCGCGCAATTGTCTTTTCTCACCAAAAATGCACATACTATCCAAGCATCGGAAGTGGAAGCTTCAGCAGGTCAATATGGTGCAATCCAGGTAAGTTGAAAGATATAACTATTGGATGATTATTGATGCCTATCTGGCGATAGTTTGTCAACGAGAAGCCGCAGAGGGAAAGTCTCCAGGAGGAACCCCCAACAAAGGAGCAATCATCTCCTGCAGATGACTCCCAAGAGCCAGAACAACCAAATCTAGAGTTAACGGTTCCGAGTTCCCCCAAGGAGGTACAGGATCCCAGTCCTGGGCTGCTGACATGGTCTCCGATTGAACACTGTGTCGTAAGGGGGTTTAGCGATAATGATGAATCCGCTGTTGCTGGGTTGCTGGCACTGGGGTCCGGTATAAATGAAATGCCTACTCTCGATTTAAACATGACAAATTTCACTGTTTCGCCGTCCAAGAGGGAGCCTCTCCTGGCCCCAATTATGACCCCTTTCAACTTGCCAGATAGCTCTGGTCGTATTTCGCCGAGTCAAATACACATTCAATCACATTCAAACCCCGACCTCTCTTCCACAGAAAGACTAGAGCTACTTCGGCACTATCGCTATAATGTAGCCTCGTGGGTAGGTTTACATGGCACCGAAAACGCAAACTATAGGCTGATGTGAGCTAGTTGGATATATGCGATCTAGGACAATTATTTGGGATTCAAGGGTTACAGTTAGCCATGGTTTCACAGGATGTCTACGATTCGTTATTGGATCTTTCCGATGTATCGATGCGCCGGCTACACTCAACGGGCAAAATGAATGGAGACTTACGACTGCATAGGGTAGAAGTGGACATGAGTATAAACGGATTTCTCTGCGCGATAGATGCGACAATGGATTTCGCTTTGGATGCATCGAAAGCTTGGTCCTCACGACAACCTTTTAATAATGAGCTTCTGCAAGCCCTTAGTCCACATACTGCTGGTCGAGATTTCAAATCCGCAATATACTGGTTGCTCGTTAGACTAGGTACGTCCGAGTATTATTGTGGCATGCGCTCGTGTGACTGGAAAATAGAATTGACAGTGCATCGTCGCAGATCTTGGAGCGGCTTTAGCTACCAATAGCAATCTTCAAATTGCTCTCCCAACGTCACCTCCATATATAGCTGACGCTGATATGGGGTTGGACCCTTACAGTTTTGTCTTCTGTTATGCATCTCGTCCCCTGTGGCTTTGCGGACGAGCTGTGGAATTCGCGCATAACGAAGACTCTATACCGCGGTATCCTCCACTTCAGACGTGGATGCAACTGGTGGAAGATTTGGAGAACTGGTATGATGAGCGACCGCAAGGATTCCAGGCGATGCTAGAGCTGGAGCTAGAAGACCAGGAAGGAACTGGACAAAATTTCCCGATCGTTCTTTTTGCGAACGGAGCTGGGGTTTTCAGTAATCAGCTGTATCACACAGCTATGCTTATTTTGTTGCATAATCGGCCACGGACCGCTCGAGTTGCGAACTTTTCCTCGACCACGATGTCTCCATTGTGGCATGCGCAGCGTATATGCAGCATTGTCTTGAACAATGAAAGACAGGAATGCTGGGACCCATGTCTGCTTGCATCATTTTTGTCCGCGGCTCGGCGCATGACACATGAAACTCAACAGCAAGAGATTCTTCACGCTTTTGATCGCATTAAGAATGTGACTGGCTGGGACTTGGGAGACCTACTGGACGGCCTGAAAGAAGATTGGGGTTTTCTTGAGACATAAGCTCCCAGTAGGGGCTCATCCTGGTTTTGATGACATTCGGTAAGAGGAAACACGAGGATGACGGGGCATTTGGTATCCCCAGGCAAGTTCAAGGTCGCGAATACGCCAACAAGCTCCCCAGCCGGTCTCTGCCTCGATCCTTTGGATGATATCGATGATAATTTTATGCTCAGAAACATGGCTGAAAAGTCGACCAGCAATCCACAGTGGTTGAATGGCATTGTTCAGGCAGCCATGATGAGGGTTGGCGAGAGATATCCCACATACACGCCGAGCATGCCACAGAGCCGAGACATTCGGTGAAGTTTGCAGTTTGACGCTCTTAGGCATTGTGTTAAGAAGTAAGATACAAGCAGTATGGTACAGTTGGTTTGAAGAGATTGCCGCCCAGTGTAGAAAGAGAATCTGGGGAAATGGCTTTGTGGAAGTTGTTTGGACAGGCAATAGCTCTGCAGGCCTATCCTCAACCCATTGTTGCAGGTCTTCCCACAGACGAAACCAGCGGTGATGGAACGTGTTGCCGGTACAGTCATTCTGAACGCCCAGTTCAATAAATTGTGTACGATCTGAAACGAGCTCGCACGTTCTTGCGCAGAGATAGACAGCATAGTTCGCATGCATGTCTGGAGATTGAGCTGCTTGGAATAACCTTGCAGCATCATCTTCGTGGCAGTCTGGCCCAAGCCATTTACTGGGGCGAAGAAGAGTGCTTTGAGTTCCATCAGAAATAAGCGCTCCACACAAATCTACACTTGTCAATATTAATCATAAACGTAGAAGGATCCTCCATTGCTCACCCATTCGAACATAACACCAGAATATTGCCTGCAATATCCCGTTACTGAAACCATGGATTTCAAAAGCCTCGAATAATGCAGTGCAACCTTCCAAATGCTTTCGCCAGTCTTGTGCGCGTGCGGACATCATCTCTAAGCAGCAAAGCAGGACACACGCTGCCACAATCTTTGGGTCCCTTACCTGTAGCAAAGGACTGAGTAAACGAATAGCTTCCTGGTACAATTCAAGGCTATCAAACGAATCCTGAATGCCCTCCTTCCGTTCCATTTGTCGTGCCGAGATTGCGAGGATCGCATTCAGCAGCGCCGGAAAATTTCGCGCGAGCGCCGGTATTTGGACGCGAAAGGTACATTGAGAATCAAACATGTCGAGCTGGATTCTAAACTCGTCAGCCATCTTTTCATATCTTCGTCTCAAGATGACAGGGAATATCCACGAACCCATGGCGCAACCTGGCCCACATAGTTCTTCAAGTACTGAACCCGCTTTGTCTTCGAAAGTGCCGGTCGCATTTGCCCGCGTTGCCAGCTCGGAACCGTCTTAGTGCCTAGCTCCTCTTTATCGGGAGTCGGCGCCCGCGTTGGCGCTGCAGACTGAGCAATGGTGAATAGCATGCATCGTAGCTCTTCTTGCGACGCAAGGAACCCCGGGTCATGCGAGAACCCGTCATGGCCCCAACTGGTGGCGTCAAGCGGAGAGGCGAATGCAGGGCCATCGGTGGAATCGGAGGGAGTATATGCGGGCGCGTGCGTCTGTGCTTGAGAGGACCAGTCGTTATTTATCGTGGCAGCATACTGTGGAGAGGAAAGATTGGATGGTCCATCGTCCATGTATGTCGAGAACTGGGCGTCGTTGTCGAGACGCCGTCGTTTGGAATGGGGATACATGGGAGTTTGAGTTGGAGAAGGAGAAAGTGAGAAACTGTGGGGAAGTTATAGGCGGAGGCAACTATCTCCCCACACCGTTCGTCCACGAAGTCCCTGCAAGTCACATTACCTTCCTTATAGTATTTTTGTTCTCTTTCTCACCCATTACTTTATGAATAATGAGAAATTTTCGTTGCCGGTCTACCCAGATTTTTCTCTCTCTACTTACATCTTTCGGTAAAGATCCAATATCTCATTTTCGTTCAGCTTCGCCCATTTGTGTTTACTAATAACTAATGGTGTTCATTTGATTATAACAAGGAAATTATTGATACCTATATGCTGTCTGCAAGCCAAAAATTTTAAGAAGTGGTAATTTAATATTCATTGAATCACCGTGGATTCATCGATAGTCTAGTGCATGTGCCCGGCTCTATAACGACGCTTCCTGCTCATCCACAACCAACACCTTAATGCTACCGTTTCTGGTATCGGTACAAATATGAAGAGCATCTTCTGCCCTCTCTAGAGGAAATTTATGAGAGACAAGCTTCTTCAAATCAAGAATTCCACCGCTGAGACATGCAATGGCAGGTGGCCAAGTATCACGATAGCGATTAATGAATCGTAGGTCGATCTAGGAAATATTAGAAAATATGGATATCAGCCGAGCCGTTCCGGCAATAGAAGGCATACCTCTGCAAGAGAAAGATGCATGAATGGAATATTGTTCATGATGGCCTTTCCCACGCCAATGACCATTAAAGTACCACCACGTCGTGCAGTGTACGCAGCTGTGCACACACTGCTTTCAACACCTGTACACTCAAGAACTGTTTCCGGTGCAACGTATTCCGAGTCTCCAAATAGAGCGCGGATGGCTTGCGCATTACCTTGTGCATCTTTACTGCGATCTACCTGGTACGTGATACAAGAAGGATCAAACTCTTTGGCAAAGGCCAGTCTTGCTGGCTCCAGGTCGGTTATGACAACAGGATATGCCCCCGAGGCGCGGGCCGCAGCCATTGCAATTAATCCAATTGGTCCAGCACCGCATACCACAACTCCACGACCTAGACTCAGTCCTGCTGTCTTGATGCCGTGCATAACGACAGAGAGCGGCTCAAGAAGAGCACCTTCGGCAAAGGTAACATTCTCGGGTAGCTTGTGAAGCCACTTGGCTGGATGTACCTTGTAGCGTTGAATGGTGCCGGCATAGGGGTAAACGCCAGCAAATTGGACATCTTCGCATAAATTGTATCGCCCTTCATCGCAAAGAAAACATTCTTCACAGGGAACGCCAGGTTCGACGGCTACTCGGTCGCCTAGAGTATACTTGTTAGTACGGATGAACTATGTGTAGGAAAGCTATTTAATAGAAGGCATTACCGGCTTTCAAATGATTAACTCCTTCTCCACACTGTAAAACAATACCCGAAGCCTCGTGCCCAATAATGCAATCTCCCTCAAACACAAGTGATCCGATTCGACCCGTCTTCCAGAAATGAATGTCTGACCCGCAGATACCAGTCGCTTTAATGTGAACCAAAACCTCACCCCGACCTGGTGCATACACGGGTGCTTCCACCAGTTTCAACTTGTGGTCTGAGGTGACTTGCAAGGAAGGATTGGGATGTGAGGCTTTAATCACTGCATTGTTGAGCGCCTTCTTCACGACAGGGACCGAATGATCGGTATGACCAGCTTGTTGATCGACCAGAACTGATGGAGCCATTGTTGAGTTATCGCGCAAATAGATGGAATGCGTTGATTTTGAAGGGCCTTGTTTTATGTAAACTGGTAAGATATTCTCGTTCTGCAACCAAACATTTGAATAGTCCCAATGTTTTAATCTTCTCTTGTTGGTGCGGCTCAACCTACCGTATTGGCGGTGCTTAGAATTTCCCCTTTGGGACTCAGTACGGGTTGGCTATGGGTGTCAATAATGTCGATAATGTCAGCCAATTTAGAAGGAAACGGTTCATAATAGGCGAGAAAGGTAAATTAATTAAGGAGCCTCACCCCCTTCCCAAGTCATTAATTCTTTCGATTGTTCGATGTTCAACCCCAGTTGCAATTATTTTTCGTCTCGGTCGAACAAGAGACGCTGAGAACTTTGTGGAGATGGCAATTACCCCGAACACGCCTACCCCACATGCCCAGAGCATCCACATTGTCTCCATCCACATACCCGCCTACGACTGTAAACTCCACGACGACATCGTATCTACCACGAACCACACCATTCACAGCCCCTGAGGGCATGCTCCAGCTATTTCATGGGCGTTGGTGGATATTTCCCCAAAAAATGACACCATTTCCTACCTTAGGGCTTTTGAGCCTGGGCTGCCGAATATCAACTCTATGTAAAACAAAGCGCCGCATGCTTTCCCGATGAAGCAATGACTGCAAGTAGCTTGACAGTGGCAATGACTGACGAAAGAAAAACTCTATTACAAAATTCCTTCCAAGTTTAATTATATTGAATACAGGGGTCGTGGCGTCACGATCTTTGTTTTACCTATTACCCTAAAACCCTTACAGTGGCGCCCGTTATCGCCTTCCATATCAGAGACATGAGAGATGCTCTTTCAAACCCTAGTCACGTGATATAACTCATTAGATGGTTAGCCCCGTATTTGAGAAAATGTCTACGTGTCGAATCGTATGAAACCAAACAAGTATGGAGCTGAATAAGCTGTAAGTCCATGTATCGTTACAGCCAAAAAGAATTCACACCTCTCCCTTCCTGACCGCCCGCCGCTCATTCGGGCCACTATGCTGTTCTGACTCAAGCGTCCCAACTCGAGTGCCAGCAACACCCCGACTTGTCACAAAATGCCCAGGGGTCTTGATTACCGGCAGAGTGAAGTCATTTTACCACATGATACGCAGTATGAGGAGACTCACATCTCAAATGGCCAAGGTAGCGAAGTGTAGTGAGCGTTCTGTCACTAACGTACGCAAGAACATGCGGTTGTTCGGCAGTGCCAATTCCCCTGCCGGTCGGCCATCAACCATCACCGAAGTGATGCTGGACGCTTTATGAGACCATCTTGCAAAGTATTTCTTCCACTTATAACGGGTGAAATTAAGCAATCAAAATTCCCTCTTGATGTGACACAAAGCCTGACGCCACATAGATAACCTTCGAAGACCTAGCTATTAATAGGTTAAAAGCAACATAAGCTTGGCATCCATGGCAAGGGCAAGCTAAGATCTGATAGAGGTAGGCAAGAAACAGTCCCATGCAGCCCTGAGAACTACCTAGGGAATATTTGATAAAAGAAATCGTGAAGTTGTTGTCAAAATTGGTGATAGTCGAGAGCAGCTCCGCCAGACAGCCTCGAGAAAGCCCGTGGATGTTGCCGAACGCAAGTGAGAGGGGCGCGAGGCAGACCTTTTGAAGGCCCTGACGGGCTGCGCCTACCTTACAAGAGATCAAAACCTACCCTCCGGTGATATCGCTTTGATAACTGATAAAGCTGCTGGGGTCATGGCATTGATTCCGGGCGCTATTCCATCAATTCTACCAACTCAAAAGTGTTTTATCATATCATGTTCATTACTTTTTTCAACCTTTGGAGGGAGACTGGTTTGATGAGGTAGTCATCTAAACCCACCATCTTCCCCTCCTGTTGCATTTCAGCAGAAGCGACACCTGTGACAGCCATAATGCAAGATGCCGGTGCACCGGTCTCCTTTTCAAACAATCGAATGCTTTTCGTAGAAACTAGCCCATCCATGACAGGCATAGAGAGGTCTGAGAAAATTAGGTCAGATAAGTATCTTTCGAAGATGATGTGAGAACGACCCACCCATCAAAATGTATGTGAAGGGTTTTTCGGACTCCTTGTACTTGTTCAAAGCAATCAACCCATTTGAAGCTGTTTCGTAGCTGCAGCCCATTTTACGCACGAAGGTAGACAATATCTGTATACGGAATAATCAGCATGTGAAGACAATGTGAAAACGGTAGACATACTTTGAGGTTGATGTTGTTGTCGTCTACAATCAAAACGTGTATTCCATCATCCTTTTCAACCAACGGCCGAGGCGCTTCAGTTGCAAGGATATGAGGAGCGGCAGCGGGGGCAGGTTTATGCTGCATCGGACTTTCAGGACCAGACGGCGCATCTTCAGTGGTATTGAGCGCTTGGTGTGACTGAGTCTCGGTCTCAGGAGGTGTGACTGAGAACCTAGGATTCTTCAAAATTGACTCGATGGCATTGAACAGCTTGCATGGGCCATATCTAGTAAAGATTAGCTGTGCAACCACACAAAGACGATCAGGACATACGCACGGATGAGATACGCGAACGAAATCAATTTTGGCATAATCCCCTGAAAATGACTTTTTCTCGCCCAGCACGATGAAACGCTGGATCTTGGACTGGGCCAGTGCCAAAGCATCAGCCTGCATCAATTGTTGCAGTCTTGTGTCTTCAATTATCGCGATATCGCCGTCTGCTTTCTCCAAAGTCTCTGCAAATGAAACGCTCCAATTAGGCTGGGTTAAGATGACGTTGCTAAGAGAACTTTGAATCGATAGCTTCCGTTTCGCTTCAGTGCTCAAGATCCCGGTAGGGACTTCAGTCAGGTCTGGAAAATCGTTGAAACCAACAAGACACGCTCTAATGGCGGGCCTTGAGTCCGGAATGTCGTTGCAGGCTTCTGTTTCCAAGCCATCCTCGTCGCAAGAATTGATAGGAATGTAGGCATCCACTTGTGTCCCTACGTTCAACTCACTTTTCACATCAATGTGACCCCCAAGAAAAGCGACAAGCTTGTGCACAAGACTCAGTCCAAGCCCGACGCCTTCCGAAAGGGGATTTTCCTGGGAGAACGGGGAAAAGACAGAATGCCTAAGATAGTCTTGAGATATGCCACTTCCTGTATCTGTCACTGACAGATGGGCAAGTACAGGACCAGAGCCATCGGTCTTGATCCTGGAAAGAGATACCTCAATGAGACCGTGTTGAGCCCATTTCATGGAGTTTCCTACAAGGCTCATGACAATTCTACGCCATGCTCCCGCAACTGAGCGCACCTTCCATACATTCTGGTCTTCTATTTGGACGACAACAGAGAGCGTTTCTCCGTCATTTGGAACCTGGAGTTCAGCCGAAACACCTAAGGGGCCCTGGGGTTCAGATGCGGAGCTTTTCTCCCCTCGTGGCAGCTGTGAAGTGAGCATGATCTCAGTCACTTCCTCTAGTAAATTCCCCAGGTCGAAATCGGTAATCAGCCCCTTCAGGTCGGTGTTGAAGTTGTCGCTGCCTTGAGAGACCGGCGTTGTCAAATGATTGACTTTGGTAAAATCCAGCCTGGTAGATTTAAACTTAGCAAGGGAGTCTAAGAAAGACGTAACAGATACTAACAGGTGGTTCAGAACATCTAAGAGAGTTAAGCCACAGGCTTCAATCATTTTGACCATGTCATTTTGACCTGGCTCAAGAGCGGTGGCCCTTAACAGCTCGGTGTTGCCAAGGATACCATGAAGTGGAGAACGGAGCTCGTGGCTGATGGATGAGATGAAGTGTGATTTGGTGTTCTCCGTATTATCCCAATCAACTCTGGCGACCTCTGAGATGATAGAGTTGCTGAAAGCCTTAAAAAATCCGAGCTCCTCCATGCCCAAGGCACGCTGCATCTTGCTCGTCCAAAGTAGGGTCCCGGCCAGCCAACGTGATTTATTCCAGTCCCATAGTGGGAAGAAAAGAACCGAGTCTGCCTCGGGGATTTGATTCGCTAGCTCACGGGAAATTTCACGGAAATTGTTGAGCTCGGTGATAGAGCCCTCCTCCCCACTGTGGTAAGAGAGGTAATAGCTATCAATAGCCCGATCACCCAGCGTGAAAATCTGACCGGAAGGAAAAGTGGCAATCATCTTCTGTAGCAGTTGCTCTGTCAAGACGATCTCATGACCATTCTCACCAGCTTTCAAGGAGCTTGTGAAAGCCTGACCCAAATTCTCGCACGGTTGGAGTTCTTGTGGTGGTGTTTCACCATGGTAAACGCCCATTTGAATTGAAGCTAGACCGGAATGAAAGCCGGAGTGTAATGGTCTAGGAGATGGCCCCGGTGGTTCTGCCGATTGACTATGGTTGTCAGTTAATGTCACCAGATAAGGGAAGAGAAGGAAAACCACTAACGTTCCTGAGTTGCTCTGATACGCATCCACAAACAGCACTCCGTCAAGGTCCATAGAGTCTCTTAATATACCACTGGCGCGTGAAAATATGGATGAAATAGACCGAGAAATGGTTTGGCTAGAACTTAGGTTCGTCCAAGAATTGGCATCCTTTCCATTTCGCCCAACCAGCTCGTCAGCATTCCAAACCTCGTCCCGCAAGAGGACTGAAGTATTTTCAGTATAATTGGACTCTTTTTTGTCCAATGATAACAAGGAAATTTTATCCGTTACTTGCTTTGAACTCTGATCTTCCGTCTGCACCGAAAATGTCCCAGCATGCTCATCCTTGCTGTCCTGGTCAGACTGAACCGCAAGGGTTGTGAAGGTATATGAATCTTTGAGCTCGGCTTCAGGGTCAGAAGGATTTGCGACAAGATCGGTAACTCCTTTCACAAGTTTCTCGGCCCGGCGGTGGAAATGCACAATACGAGCGTTTTCAAGGTGATGCGCCACGGCATCCGCAATTTCCTGCAGCAACGCAACTTCGGTATCTCCGAAAACCGATCGGGGTGAGTCGTCCACAACACAATAGGAACCCAATACGTGACCGGAAGGGCTGAACAGAGGCACCTCGGCATAAAAACGCATATGAGGCCAGTCGAGCACGTACGGGCGATACCTAAAACACTCTTCATCGGCAAAGTTGCGGATAATGTATCGAGTGCGGTTGGCGGTGATATTAGGGGTATCGAGTTCCAGCGAGGTGTCTTGGGCCGTGAATAACTTTATGGTATGAGGGCAAACCCCCCAGGCAAGGTCCAAGGTTCTGAAACCTAGATATATGCCGTCGTCTGGTAGGTGTTGCTCCTTGTGTCTCAAAGATATAGAAGCCGTCGTTTCGGCGACGATGTGTTGGTTTTGGCCATCGATGATAGAAATGAAAGAGCGATTACACCCAAATCGATAGACACCTAGCTGTGCTAGGGCATTGAGTGTGACATCGGGAGAAAGGTAAGCGGCTCCAGGCTGCTCATCTCCCGTCGGCGCAGCCTGGCTGCATGACTCGTCGGTGTCGGAATGACTGAAGGTGCAGTAGTACCTTTTCGCGGATAATGAGTCAGCATTTGTATTATGAATGGAAGCCTACAGCATATGAGGCCATACGCCCAAGTCATCAGACGCACTTGGACAATTCGCGGATGCGATCTCGCTCCGCCGCTGATGTTGGGGGGTGGTTCGGCCCAAGAGCCGCGTATAAAGCCATGCGTTACTGTAAGCCGTTTCTAAAGTGTATTTGTAAATAACAATGAGCACACGAAAGCATGATCAATGCGCCCATTTCGTAGAGCTTGTCAAGGTGCGAACTAAGAAATCGAGGAGAACGGAGCCAAACCGTTTTGCTGAGGGGTAGGCAAGCAAGGTCATTGGCTGGAGATCTGGACCGGATTAGTCAGTAGCGCATATATTTTCAACAACCAAACTTACTTTATTAAAAAGGGCGACGGGCAGACACGTCTACGTGGTGCTGGGGACTACTTTGGCAGATGTTTTGATGTCCATCTACCAGGGGAAGCCAAGTTCTGTCCAAGCAGAGGACTTGCGGCGAGAATGGTTGTGTTGTGGTTGAGTCGCGCCCCTTGAACCCGCCCCCTCTTTCTCTCCAACGGTCCTTAAAACTCGCAACAGTTGACGGATATCCAGGAATAGCTAAGGCCTCCTCCCACCTTACCGGGCTATGTCGCGATAGAAGCAACGTGTTTGTGAAAGGGGGTTGCGTGGCAGATGACTTTGCACCGACCTTTCCGGGTCCAGGTCTGGTCCAACCTCTGCCCAAGCAACCCCCGTTTCTTTCGAGCTGTCCGCACCCATCTCCTACTCTGTGGATGGGTGGTACTGTCGTTAGAGCACCACCGTCTGAGAGCACCATCGCCTACTGTCGTCTGGGGATACTATCGTCTTAGGTGATCTATCAATGCCGTGTACGTACTGAACGTTGCAGCGCACACAAGCTAGGGGGCTACATACGACCCAAGGTCGTGAAAAGCCTGAGGAATAAATCAAATCAATCACATCATTTATTAATAATACCCAGTGAGCCCTTCAATATCTCTTCATGATCTTACGCCTTTTCTGAGTCTCCCGACTTGCCTAATTGATCGCTATGACAGTTTAGCATAATACGTTGTAGCTCGGAGTTGCCACCAATGTGTCGCTGTTGGATAAAGATATTGGGCACAGTGGCCTGATACGTAATTTCTTGAAGCGCACTTTGCAAAGCGCGGCCGTCGTCTACATAGAAGTGTTAGTAACAAGATACATAATTGGTGTCATAGAAGTATCATTATAATGCAACCCCCACATTGCATGGATTTCAATCAGTTTCAGAACTCACCAATTTCATTCAATTCAAGTAAAACAAATTTGGCACCTAGCTTATTTAATGACCGTTTGGTAGCAGCGCAGTAAGGACAGTAGCTCTTGGAGAAAACAACGACGCCGTTCTCATTAATCAGCGATTGGACTTTCGTTTTAGCAGCGGCTACTTCTTCGGGTGTAGAACCGGACAAAAGGCCGGAGAGACGTTTAAAGAAGGACATGGTTCCGGCTGGTCACAGTGATGTGAATTTGAGAAAAAGTGGTCGAAGAGATGGGCAAAAGATGACGAGTGAGGCGCCGTCATATATGTAAACATTCTATCTATCGATCAACTTGGCACTCGTATCCAGTGTTATGTCATCACCTTCAGCGTCAAAGTGAGCGGCACATTTCACTCAAAATGGATATACACTAAACCCAAAATGGACAAATATTTCTTATCAATCTAGAGGTACGGAGTTGAGCTTAAATTACGTGAATAAAGCTTAGGAGAAAGAAAAATAATGGGACAAAAAAAGCAAACGAATTAAAAGTATTAAAGCTCGGCAAGATGCGCGCTTCAACAATGTGGAATATACCTAGTGTAGTCATCTCGAAGCTTGATCCACTGTCCCTTAGCATCGTGGAGTAAGCTGTTCACGAATAGGTACTTTTTTTGAGTGGGAGCTTTTTCGCATGGATATTCTTACAGGATATATTCCAAATCTCAGCCGTTGGCCCGAAAATGCAGACCCCGTCACTTTCTTAGTCACTTGCAGCTGCCTAGCGAGAGCTCCATTGGGTCGGGTTGTTCCTCTTGTGGTGCTAGAATTAGAGAGGCGAAAAATAGATTCTGCATCGCTCTTAGAATAGAAACTTTAAGTTTGCAGCAGAAAGGGCGTGTAATGAGGAAGGCATCAATCAAAATTAGAATTTTCAATCGATCTTCATTGCAAATAAACGTAAGCCGTAAACGAACGGACCAATGAAGCCAACCGCGGAATTAATGTCGTGGTAGGAAATGGAATTTTGGAGCGGGAATTTTTCGAGCTAAAATCCAAAATAGATGCGAAGGGGAATCTAGAAGGGTGATCCTGGCCTAGCTCGGATATGATTGGCGTGTTCGTTTATTCTGAGGCTATGCACATGTGCTTTCGGGGGCCAAAAAAGATTAACTTAATGCCAAGCTTCCTCCAATCTCACAGCTTTCCTCATACGGGGTCATGATAACAAGGCTGAGAAAAGCACGATCAATAGAATGCTAAAACAATTACTATATAATCCTCGTGGTTGGTGGTCAAAATGACTACTAGACAATTGGCTCTTCGCAAACTGCTATTCAACTATCTGCAGCCATGACTTCTTCAACTACTACTACTGCGTCGGCAGCGGCCACAGCTACGTGCTTGAACATTTCTCCTGGGAAAAATGGATACTTGCCCCCAGAATCATGCGACGTCATACTTTATTATGTTCCATCATTTGGCGCTGCTATCTTCTTTTGCGTCCTATTTGGCTTAACGACAATGGTTCATCTCGCACAAGCTATCATATATAAAAAGGTAGGGTCCTTTGACATCCAATACTATCAGACACTGAAAGCTAATCCGCTACAAGGGTTATGCATGGGTGATCATTGTTGGAAGCGCATGGGAGCTACTTGCGTTTATCTTTCGCGCACTTCAAACCCGACACCAGGCAAGCGACCTCTATGATACTATGTATACTCTATTCTTCTTACTGGCCCCTATATGTAAACGACAGATACGCCGAAACCTACCGCAACTCTTTTGCTAATACTTCTCAGGGATAAATGCCTTTCTCTATATGACGCTCGGGCGCATGATCAACTTTTTTATACCAGAAAAAAAATTATTCCATATCTCTGCGCGTCGTTTAGGAACACTCTTTGTCTTTCTGGATATCTTTGCGTTTCTTGTACAGGCTACCGGAGCAGTCTTGACTTCAAACCAGGGCGCATCAAATAAAACAGTCATGATGGGAGTCCACATTTATATGGGCGGCATCGGGCTTCAGGAAGTCTTTATCCTTTGCTTTGCAACATTAGCCGTTCAACTTCACCGAACTATAATTCAAATGGAGAATAGAGGAGATTCAATGGAAAAATTGAGCAGCTGTGCATTTTCATGGCGCTGGATGTTCTATTCCATTTACTTTGCATTAGGCATGATTACAGTGGGTCACCTAAAACAATTTCAACCGGGATTCGAGCTAACTGAAGAAGATTCGCATTATTTTTCGCATTGGCCAATATGCACAGGGAACATCAACTACAAACCCTGTTCTAACTCACGAAGCATATGAGTACATATTCGATGCTGCGCCAATGTTTCTCTGTCTTCTCTCGATCAATCTTTTCCACCCCGGTCGTAATCTCCAGGGAGAAGGCGCCAAATTTGAAAAGCTCAGCCGCGCTCAGAAGAAAGAAAAGAAGAGACTGGCTAAATTGGAGAAGGAGGGCCTGAAAGAAGAAGCTATCAGGACGAGCGATGATGCGGTTGATGTGCCCCTCCAGGCCTACGGAGACCGTGAACAGAGCCCACAGAGGCCTTATGGCGATCGCTATGACAGCTCCGCAGACACATATGACGAGGCTTATGAAAACTCAAGAAGATACTATCAGGTTGTATGATTAATATATTGGGGTCACGAGTTCTGTTTTAGCTGGATCATGATCATGATGGCGTAGAGGAATTATGTTTTGGAGTTCCGGAGGTTTCTAATGTACATGTGCAACTTGATTGAACTTCAGATTTGTTGAACATTTTTTGTCAAAATATTAATTATTATAGACTTTGAAGTACAAGTACTCAGATCCAAATATTCAAGTTTATAATCGTCGTGATATCCAAGTCGTCGACAGTTCCGTCATCGCTAATGACGCGTTTCAAGTCTCAGGTCTTTTATAAAAGCCCCCAGATTTGCGAAGAAAGATTCTGATCATATCGACTCTGAGTTGTTCCAAATAAAAAACCTGCGTGAATATACATATTTCGGTATGAAAGATCTTGACCCAGGACTTGGTAATTTTCTACGGTTGTCCCATACTGACTTTAGTATTCCTAGGAGGTACTGCAAATTCAAGTTTTCCAAGCAAGGGAAATGCTTCACGTCTAAGCCTGGTCACACCCCTTGTAAACCATGATTTGACCAATTAAGGAGTCAGTCCACGTATGTACGAGAAATATAAGCCTCTGATAGGACTGGACTTGTTGTGGGGTGACGCCAATTAGCATTCCACGGCCACTTTTTATCCCTCGACACTCTGAGCTGCGGGACATGCCTCAGTCCTGCCAGGGTACGCCCCTTTAGAAGGCCTGTACTAGTGTAAAAAAAGGGAAAAAGATATATATACAGGTATAGGTACTGCTTACGATGTCAAGAATTTCACGTCACTTGCCCTATTTTTTTTAACGAGTTTTATGTCCGCGATACATTCTTGCAAACATGGTTCGGAGAAAATCAATCCATATCTTATACAGCTATTAGGAAGAGGAATCTTTATCGAATCAGCCTTACTTGGCAGTATCATTAATTTGATCGTAATTGAGATGATTGAGGGACACACGTAGAATGGTCGATCTAGGGATTGGTTGTGGCATTGCTAAGATATCCACAACCTATCGGATCGGAAGTATGTGGTCCTACCATGTAAACATACATTAGCGGAAGCAGCCTTGTTAAAAGTTGCTTTGTTAAGTGTCTTCCGTCATTGAGTGCAGATGATACAATTAAGCTCTCCTTTTTGTGGGGAAATAATTTATAAATGATCATTGCTTTCCCCGACTTTAGTAGTCAGTTTGACAGGCTGCAACCAAGATGGCTTCAACGCGCGAACACGTTCCATGTTCGAGCTTTGTAAAGCTTGAGAATAATACAGCAAGAACGAATAGCGACAGTTCCAGGTCATCAACAACTTACAAATCATGCGAGGAAAATGAAGTTAAGGTCAATCATTGCGAGGAAGATTTGCCCCCAGCTGATGGCGGCATTCACGCATGGCTCTTTCTACTTGCTTCCACAATGCTAGAGGCACTTGTATGGGGTGCGTGTTTTACATTTTCTTTGAAATGGTAGAGCTGAACTGACTTTATGATCAGGATATGCTTTTGCTTTTGGGATCTTCCAGAACTATTACAGTGTGCATAAGCCCTTTAAAGGGTCTGAAAATATAGTCGTTATAGGAACCTGCGCCATGGTACTGTTCTCCCATTGCAAAACTCACAAACTTTGGAATCAAAATTAATTCATTCCAAGGGTTTGGCATACTTGGTTGCCCCGATGGCAATTATTATGATGATAATGCTTCCCCGTTTAGCGCCATGGGTTTCAACAATCGGGGTGGTGATGGTGTGTCTTTCACTTGCGCTCAGCTCATTTGCCACAAATGTGACGCACCTTATTATCTCACAAGGAATAGGATTCGGTATCGGCGGATGCTTTGCATACACCCCGTCTGTTTTATACATGTCTGAGTGGTTTTGTAGAAGAAAGGGACTGGCATTTGGAATTGTCTGGGTATGTATTTCTATATTTGCTTTGACAGGTCTCACTACCTCTTTCAGACAAGATTCTAACATTTTTCATTGGGTAAGGCGGGGTCAGGGATTTCTGGTGTCTTATTTCCTCTCGTTATCGAATGGCTGCTTGGTAAATATGGCATCGAAACGACCCTTCGAATCTCCGCTCTGGCTCTCTTTATTCTTGCAGCACCTTTCCTCTACTGGCACAGACCTAGACTGCCACCACTCAAGACTGTCAACCATGATCGACTAAACTTCTACTTTTTGGGTAGCAGAGTTTACAACATATATCAACTTGGCAACACGTTTCAAGCACTGGGATTCTTTCTACCAACCATATACCTTCCAACATATGCTCGCAGTATTGGCGCGAATGAGGTTCTGTCTTCGCTCACTGTCACGCTCTTTAACTTGACTTCGGTGCTCAGCTCCGTTCTTGTGGGCTTCCTTTCTGATCGATATCATGTCACAATCCCTATTCTTATTACAACGATCGGCTCCGCACTATCAATCCTTTTCCTTTGGGGATTTGCTACATCCATTCCGGCTTTATATATTTTTTGTATCGCATATGGGCTTCTGGCAGGCGGGTATTCGTCAACATGGTCAGGGGTAGCCCAACAGATTCAACGGGCGAACCCGATGGCAGACACGACCGTCATTTTTCCATTCATGGAGTTTGGCAGAGGAATCGGCAATGTGGTTAGCGGCCCCCTTAGTGAAGCGTTGCTCAGAGCGGATACTTGGCAAGGCCGCGCACAGGGCGCGTATGGAAGTGGCTACGGCTTGCTTATTATTTGCACAGGCGTCACTGCTTTGTTAGGTGGTGTTTCTGTCGTGGGACGAAAATTCAAATGGGTATAAGGCAATAAAACAACGAAGACAATAAGCCGGGCTTTGGACTTCAAACTACAAGGCAGAATATTGAACGCGGATTAGAAAATATGTGAATTTGGATCATGAGGCTAAAATATGCATTTTTATGCGCTGAGATGAGGTTCTATATCATATATAGCGATCGTACATTAGACAGAAATACTCGTTGCTAGTTTTACTTCGTGATCCATCCCCAGGTACGCCAGTACCATGGCTTTGGAATCTCCACTTCCTTTTGGTACTGGATTCGACCAGTGTCAAGATCAGCCTCGGCGGCAGGAATAAAAGGCGATCGAGTCCACACTTTGTGCCCAATATAAAGCACAGCAAATACAATGGGACAGATGTATGCGACGAAGAAGTCAGACACGTTGAAGGTAGGGATAAAGGAAGTGAATCCCTGAGTGAGGGCGATCAAAATGTTGAAGAATAGGCCATACCAGGCCAGATAAGGCTGGCCAATAGCCTTGTAGGGAAGGTCATCACGCGAGATTCCCTTGGCAGCACATGCACGCATGAAAGCGATGTGGCATGCATTGATAGAAGACCAGGTTACAAACCCAGCAACGCTGGAAAGATTGACGAGCCAGTTGAAAACTGTTCCTGCATCTTGTGAAACGTTCATGAAGCCTAGGAGACCGAAGGCTGCGGTGAACGCAACGCTGTAATATGGGACACCTTTCTTAGTGACCTTTGCGAAGAATTTGGGTGCAAATCCCTCAAGAGCCAGGCCAGTTAAGACACGGCTTCCGCTATAAACATTGGAGTTCGCTGCCGATAAAACGACAGTCAGAAGAACAGCATTTATCAGACTTGGAAGTACTTTCACACCGGCAAGATCAGCGGCGATAACCATTGGAGAAGATGACGCGTTGGTGTTGCCTGTTGCAAGACGTTTGTTGTCGGAGGGCACGACCAAGCCAATGAAGAACATAGTCAACACAAAGAAAAGACCAATGCGGACGAAAGTCTTCCGGATAGCTGATGGCACAGTTTTCTCTGGGTTCTCAGTCTCGCCAGCCGCGATACCCACCAGCTCGGTTCCTTGGTAAGAGAATCCTGCCTGAATCAAGACAGACCAAAAGCCAATGAATTTTCCAATCGACTCTGGCTGCTTGATAATGTGAGTTGCAAAAGCTCCAGGGTCCCGCCAATAACGAAAGCCCAAATAGCCCTGATCGCCAACACCACAATCTATACAGATCGCAAATATCATGAATCCGAGAACCGTGGCAACTTTGATTGTAGAAAACCAAAATTCCACTTCACCGTAAAACCCGACTGGCATGAAGTTCAGAGCCGAAATCAAGACCCAGAAAACACCGATGAAGATAGCGATATTCAGATCTTCACGCCAGTATTGTATAATCGTTCCGGAAGCCGTGAGCTCCACCGCGAAAGTCGAAGCCCAGTTAAACCAATATATCCAACCCATCGAAAATCCAAGACTGGGGTCGATCAAGCGCGCCGCGTATGATGTGAAAGCTCCGGTAATGGGGATAAACGTCGCAACCTCACCCAAAGATACCATGACAGAGAAGACGATCGATCCAACGAAGATGTAAGCGATAAGCGCACCCGCGGGTCCAGATTCGGCGATAGCAGTTCCACTAGTGATGAAGAGACCTGACTAAATAAGTAAAGACACAAATATCAGATTGTATTTTAGTTCTCACCTGTTCCGATGGTTCCACCTAAGATGAGGGGTTAGCTCAAGAAAATCCATCTCAAAATAGTCGTACGGAGAACGAACCGATTGCAATCATCTGCAAGTGACGACTCTTCAGTCGGCGCTTCAGCTGGCCCGGTTCAGACTCCTCGTTGTCATTTTGCTCGGAATCTGCTGGCTTGATGTCCTGGGGGACTCTCTTGTGATCCGTGCCAAAATCAATGCCGGACACATAAGACGAGTTCCTGCTCTCCTGCGCCACCGAGGCGACATTCCTGGGAGGCATTCTGGACCACGACGAACTGGTACTTGTCGTCGATAAGCTACCTCGCTTTAGTCCAGTTACAAAGGTAACTTATTGGAACCGCGAAATGATGTTTTCTTTTTGAAAAGAATCACAGCAAGAGTTTTTTTCTCATCGCATTTGGAGAATTTCCGTTTTCGCTTGCAATAGGAAAAAGGTGGATCTCGGAGACCCACACGTTTAACACGCGGAGACGTTTTTTCTTAGGTAAACTGGGACCGAAAAGGAAGGACAACACGGCCGTCTTCCGAGAGAACCCACTTGAGCTTTGAATGGATGCTACAATCTGTTACTGGATAAAACCTTAGATAAGTACTGCAAATATTGATTAACTATATAGCTATATGTTATCGCTACAACTTCAACATTAGCATATACAATGCAATGCAAACATGCCAAACACGATCGAGATCTTTGCAGTAATGAAGGTCACGTGCCCTCGGTTGGCGTCTTCCGACAACGCGTGATTGGACTATAAGGAATAGCGCCGCGCCGTGTATAATTAAGAGTGAAATGGTGGGGGGATACACGTTTGCTTCGTGGGTTCGCTTCAAGACCTTATCTTAACCCATTGCTAGCACAAACAAACGCGCTGCCCACATCACCTTCCCGATAGCTGTCAATCACAGCTTGAACTGAAGCCTGATTATGAAATTAAGCGATCATGGACAGATCAGGAGGTTCGAAATAAAGACTCACATATGTACCAGGGCCTAAAAAGAAAATTCCAGCAAGTATTAAGCCAATGTTGAAAATAACCTCAATCCATCCGAGAAAATCCTGCTTCCTGGGTATCATAGAGCCTGAGTCGGCGTGACGCATCCGCAGATTGGCAACACCCCAGAAAATAAAACCGAAGAAGGAGCCAAATACAGAACCCATGATCGATAATAGATTGGAGAAGAACGGGATGACTTCTGCAATAACCCATGCGAGAATCCAGAGAATTAATAAAATTGCCGCCCACGATCCCCAACCCACCACTGTATGGTTAGTAACATGACGTGTACCTTCAAATAGGCGAAAGAATATGAACCTGGCAGAGACGGATGCATACAAGACACCTAAAAATATAAGCGTGGGAACCATGAATGAAAATGAGATTTTCATGTAAAGTTCATTTCCTAGTGATTGGAAAGCCATCGAGTCAATATACTGCCCACCAATAAAGGCATAAACAAGACCCCCCACTAAACTGAACAGTATAATCTCCGCTACCGTGACTGCCGTGACAGATTTCCAGAAATCCCGAGGCTCTTCCATTTCTGCTATAAGACTTGGAAGAGTGATCTGGCCAATGAAGGTGAAGCTGATATTCAGGAACGCATTGAGGCCTGTGGTAAAACTTGTACCCGGGGCAGGAATAGTCAGCACAACAGGGTCTGGGGAGGTCTCATCCCAGTTGTATGGATGCTTCTCAATTGCGGAAAATATAACGACCAGTATGATTGAAATTAATGTGAACAGAGCCGAGAAGGCTCCCAGCTTCGACAGCGCACGAAATGTGCGAGGAAGAGAGCCCAGGAAGCATGCAATCGCGGTAATGAATGAAAATGCTATAGTGCAGATTGCATGGTTTGACATCGTATTGAGGTACTCCGCCCCAACTAAGCAATGCAGTCCCTATGTAAAACTTTCAGCTGCAAGTTTGAGATTAATTTATCAGGCTTCAGACCTCACCTGAATAAAAGTATTGTTCAAGAGAAACATAAATGCCGTAATATACCAAGCAATCTTCGAATCCCAAAATAAACACTGGCCAAGATCACATATATCTCGAAGCTCCGGATGGCGCAAGCAAAATTTCCTTCAAGTTCATATCGATCAGTTTAAAATATAAATCCAATAATCTTCAATCATTAAACAAACCATATAGTCAAAGAAGTATACAACACAATCATTGCAATTGTAGCAGTCAGAATTAGACCAGGGACAAGACCTAGAACGGAGTAGGACCAGGGAAATGACATTATTGCGATGCAGATGTACTCTGAGAACAAGAGCGCTGCCGTCTTTTGAGCAGGGTTAGTACAATTCAGACTCAAAAACAAAGAATGCGAAGCTTTACCTTTTGCCAACTACATGTGCGATAGTTGATGGCATTTGCTTCGATCTGGACCTCACCCCCAAGTCCGTTCTTTATGGAGAAACCAGAGTTGTTAGTAAGGACGCGTTGAGGAAGTCCATGGTTGCTTGGATTTTCCAAGCCGTAGCCTTTTTCAGCATGACCCTGGTCGGCATACGCATCGGTCTTTGAAGTCGGTTTCGGGGTAGATTCAGTGCTCATTGTTCAAAAGATATGTGTCATGGCTGAGAAGATTTGTTAGCTAGTGACTTCAGAGAAGAAATTTGATGAAGAAATCATTACTATTAAAAAATGAACTACTAGCAGTATGTATGTAGGATTGATGGATGGCAGAATTTGAAAATGCTCATATTCCTATCAGCCGCTCAGATAAGAAATGTGGATGGTGTGTGGCTTTATGTCTCAATATGAGCACCTCGAAATAAGCAGGTCAATTACCCCGCTCATATTCATCTTAGAATATTCATATGGACTTCGGAGAAAGAAATGTAAAGCGCAATCCCTTTTCTGTGGGCAGCAAGATAGGGGTCAGATTCTATTAGTTGCTGGAATAATCCCGCATCTATCTTGCCTGAAATGGAAAACGTTTCCCGTCAGATGTCTACTTATAAACCTAGATAAATACCGGTTAAATAGAATTTTTAGGCCTTGTATCATCCTCTGAAAATTCAAGGGCAAGGCTCTTTTGTCGAATTACTCTGATGTTCTTGTTCTCTTCGCTATGCGGAGACAAATTGTCTTGAATTAGTAGTGACCATAAAGTTTACTATTGGATGAATCGCTGTCAATAAAGTGTACATGACATCAACAGAGTCTTTCTCTTTGTGTCATTGGTGAAATAAATTCTGCTCTCGCCCAGTGAGAAGGGAGCTAGAATCCGAGTCTTGTCTGAAGGACGCTAGGGACGCACGGCGGTTAGGCGATATCTGATTTGGATACGATCGACTTCTGCAGCTGTCCTAGAATGGATGATTTAGAAAACGGCAATGGCTTCCACGTACTCACATCTAACAATCTTTCGTCGAATGATCAATTACCCCTCAGATTCATAATCAAGTGGGGACTGGGCTCGAGCGCCGGATACTATTTTCGATAGTGTAAACTTGAGAATATTTATTTGGAGGAGCTAGCTGATGGGTGAGGTGGATCCTTGCAAGCGTTTCTCACCTCGATTGATGTAATCCCTCGTGATATACTTTCTCGTTTGTGGGGTTTGTATATGGCCGAGTCAATCGAAAACAAACCTACATAGAGTGCCCACCTAGGCAGCAATACCCCGCATATATTCTTTCAAAATATACTGGGTGGGCTCTAAAAAGAAATGATGTAGTAATGCGCAGATATTTGCTTCACTCTCTCTGTTTCAAGGGCACGCCCCCGCTGCGAGTCAAAGCCTTCCGCTATAGGATGGACCCCCTGGCTGCAAGATCCGCCATAGAAAATCCACCCACCCGACAATTTAGAGAATGACTATGGTCATGAAGACAACGGCTAATTCATCTTATTCGTTGCGACCAAAAAGTTTCAGGTCGTGAGAATAGGCAATGAAACTTCCAAGGCTCTAGGATTTGACTGTATTGAACCTGGTGCGAAAGCTGCATTGAGAGAGCAAAAACAAAACAAAACCTGGCCTGGCTAGCTTCTGAATACGTCTGTTTTCCAAGATGTTCATGTTTTTTCTGCTCTTGACCCATGCCCACGCCTTGATTATTCGTCGATGCGACCGAAACCAAAAGTGGATAATTTTATTCGTGTATCGTCTTATCCTCTACGGCCCATATCCCTAGTGCTCGTGAAGAAAGGTTGAGCTATCTTAATCGAAACGAGGAAAGAAAATGTGAGGTATGTGAAGAAATTCGGAGTCAGGGCCAATTAATACTACGGCAAAAGTCGAGCCGGTGTGGGTCTGTCATAGAGACGTACAATACACGACTCAAATAAGCCGAGGTGTATTGTAAGGCTTGGACGGGAATCGCGATCGGTCGGCTTGCCGACACATCAACCGAGCCTTCTTATGCGCCCCCGAATCGGCCCAATAACTCCACTTAGCGGAGCGATACAAAGCACTAATCAATCAAAAAATTGATATGATATTTTCATTGCCACTAGCTCAGTCGGTGGGTCCATGGGCTGATTTGTATATCATTATTTTTATCGGTATTTTTATCATATTTTTGTCAATGAAAAAAAAATCATCTGTTCCTAACTTATCAAAAAGCCGTTCGAATCCTGATATTTGATTCAACGGATCATATTCAATATGTCTTTGGCAGAGAAAGGCTCCGTCGAAGCGCCGCGGCCACGTCGAATCCCATATTGGCGCATCCTAACTGATCAGGGGTTTTGTACACCCGAAGTTATCGAGTATCCCTACGCCGGAGCTGGAACCGACGATGACCCTTATGTCGTCGAATGGATCCCCAATGATCCTCGCAATCCGATGGAATTTGACGCCAGTCTGAAATGGACGTACACTATTATAGTCGCATTTGCGACCCTCGCAGTCTCGCTATCCTCTTCGGCATACGCAGGTGGCATCAACGAAGTACTTGTGGACCTACACGTCGGAGAAGAAGTGGCTACTCTGGGCGTAAGCTTGTTTGTTTTGGGCTTTGCTGTCGGTCCTTTACTTTGGGCTCCTCTTAGTGAGCTTATCGGGCGCCAGATTGTGTTTTTGGTCACATTCCTTGCACTCTCGGTGTTCTGTGCTGGAGCTGCGGGTTCTCAGCATGCTTACGTCCTTATAATTCTTCGTTTCCTTGCCGGATCCTTTGGATCATCGCCTTTTACAAACGCCGGCGGTGTTATTGCGGATATTTTTCCAGCTGAGAGCCGCGGCTTGGCAACTAGTCTTTTTGCTGGTGCACCTTTCCTCGGACCTACCCTTGGGCCTGTCATTGGAGGCTTTTTAGGTGAAAACGCCGGTTGGAAATGGGTGCAAGGCTTCTTGGCTGTCTTTACCGGACTTATCTGGATAGTGGGGAGCCTGATTGTTCCGGAAACATATGCTCCAGTCTTGTTGCGCAAGAGAGCAGAGCGCCTATCGAAAATAACAGGGAAGGTTTATCGCAGTAGACTGGATATTGATCGAGGAAAGGTCTCTGCGCGAACCGCGTTTGGGACTGCCCTCAAGCGTCCATGGATTCTATTATTTGCAGAACCCATCGTTCTCTTGCTTTCTATCTACATGGCAATTGTCTACGGCACACTATACATGCTTTTTGATGCCTTTCCTATCATCTTCCAGGAGATCAGAGGCTGGAGTGAAGGTATCGGCAGCTTACCGTTTCTTTCGGTGATGATCGGAATGATGATTGCAGTTGGGTTGAACATGTATGACAACAAACGCTATGTCCGTATCCACAAGGCACACAATGGCTTTGCGCCGCCCGAAGCACGTCTTCCCCCAACTATGCTGGGCGGACTGGCCATCCCTATCGGCCTCTTCTGGTTTGCGTGGACCAATTATCCGTCCATTCACTGGATTGTCTGTGTACTCGCGACTGCCCCGTTTGGCTTCGGCATGGTATTTGTCTTTCTGGGTATCATGAACTATCTCATCGATTCTTACACGATCTACGCTGCGTCTGTTTTGGCCGCCAACTCTATCATCCGATCATGCTTTGGTGCTGGCTTTCCACTTTTTACCACATACATGTACAACAACTTGGGCATACATTGGGCATCTTGCGTTCCAGCATTCCTCTCGCTCGCTTGTGTTCCGTTCCCTTTCATCTTCTATCGCTACGGACCTGCTATTCGTCGCAAATGCAAATATTCTGCAGAGGCCGATGACTTCATGCGTGCGTTGGCTCGAAAGGCCCCTGAGGCAAGCACCGTCAATACGGAAAAATCAAAAGTGAATGCGGAAGCAGAAGAGGCACAGGCCTCAGAGTCAAAACTTGTTGAGGAGGACTGCGAATCTGTTTCTTCTCGCTCGTCCTTGGAGCGGGTCGAGACAACGTACGAAGCCAATCCATTCGATATTGATCGTGTTAATACGCGTAACTCTGCTATTACACAGAAATCGAAATCGATCCATGAGAAGACTTCGAAGGTCTTTAGCTTCGGCCGAAAGTGATTGTTCGATTGATCCTTCTTTGGCGAAACACCAAACTAATATTCCTTATTCCCCCTTTACTGCCTATTCAATGCGTATTTCTGCAAGATGATGTATTTCCACAGAACTTAAAATAATGTATACATATTTTAATAAAGCATGAACACAATTCTGGTCATATCATTAAAAGTCCGCTGCACCAGGAAGGTAAGCGGGTGTGTCTTCTCGGAAGTCCTCTGTAATTAAATGTTTGAATGAGGGCGACCATTCCACCCGTGGAGTTAGGATGTCCAAATCCCAAAGCTCAGAAAGAGTCTTCAAGATTGAAGTGTGGGTGAAGTCGTTATCGCCATCCGGCTTATTCTGAATAAGACCCTTGCCAACCCATGGAGAAATGAGAACGGTAGGAACACGAACACCGAGACGATCAAAATGGAATGTATAATCGCTCCCATCTGCGGCCCTCTCAGTGTATGTCAGACTATCTCCCGGCGGAACTCCACTCGGTGGTGCGACATGATCCGCAAATCCACCATGCTCATCCCAAGTTAGGATAAATAATGTCTGATTCCATTGAGGAGAGTTTCGTACAGCCTCATAAATACTCTTTACCCAATTTTCACCCATATTGATTGGGGAAGGAGGGTGCATTGACATGTAGTGACAGCACTCGGGATTGATATACGTGAAGCTCGGTAACTCTCCATTAGCAGCGTCCTCATAGAACTGCTGAATGGGTCTTATGCTGGTCTTGCTTTCAGAAGACTGCTCGGTCCATCGATAAAACATCGCATCGGGCAAGAAATAAGGGGTAGCGCTCGTTGAATTCTCGTAGTTTACCCAACTAATGCCCTTCTCCGATAATTGCTGGAAAATTGACCTCTGCGGTAATGCCGAATGCAGAAAGCTCTGATCATTCATACCGTGGCCATATGATGTACCTGATGTCAAATAGGCTCTATTGGGGTTTGTTGGGCCGGGAACAGCAGCGAACCATCGGTCAAATAGAACATAGTTCTCTGCGATCGCGTTGAACACGGGGATATTTCCAGGTGCGAAATAATCGATAACTTCTGCCGCACGCTCTCGTTCCAGTGCTTCTATATCTTCTTCTTTGAGGCTTCTTCGTACTTCGTCATGTAGTATGAGAGGCCTGTGGGGTAACATCAACTCCTCCTGTTGTTTATGCAATCGGTCTAGTCTGTAGGACATTCGCTGTTCGGTGACAAATCCGTCCATCGAGGACTCGGAGTCTAGAAGGGGGTGGTAGGTGCCAAATATTTGCATGTTGATGCCCGAAATGCTGTGGTTGGGGTCGTCTGCTGCGACATTCTGAGCTGTACTTGCCGCACAAACTTGGCGGGAGGTATCGGGTATCGAGATGTTGGCTGGGTTGCAGTATTGCCGATTTGCTAAACCATCAATGCTGCTGTTATATGTGAGACCGCCGGCAAAATGGTCAAAGGACAGGTTTTCCTGAACCAGAACCACAACATTTTTGATCGCGCTGCGGAGTCTGTTTACCTGTTCCGCCTCCTCGAATGACAGATGTTTCTGGTATGCTGCAGAGGTGGAGCCGAGAGCCAGCACTAAAAGCAGCATTAATCGGGCCATCATGAGCTATATGAAGTGAAGTTCTGCTCAGAACAAAGACTTCATGGGGTGAGAGAAAGCTGCAGAAGAAGTTGCAAGTCACATCCCGAGTCGCGGTCGCTAGGGTCTCGGGCGTATCAGATGCGCCGATCCCTTGATTTCCCCTCATTTTCCAAGTTTGCTCCATTTGCTCCACTCGATCCACCGAATCCCGCCGCATGATCGCTATTCGCTCGATTATTCGTTCGATCGTTTCTTGGTATTTGTGCGAATATGCACATGTGCACACCCAGAATATTTGACAATACATACGCTACATTAGGCCTCGATTCTCATCCGCGGGAGGTGATCCTTCTTGAATCCTTTGCCTAAACAGGTTCACCCGTTCTCCAAGGTACTTCTGCCCAACCTGTATAAACAAACCCTCTGGTATATTCAGATTATGTAATTTATTTCAACATTATTTCAACATTATTAGTATTCATCCATTATTTTACATATTTGTTTGGTATGCGACGTGGTAGATGCGGGCGACTTAGATGATCTTGGTATACGCTAATGTATACACAAAGTTAGTGGATTAAAGATGATTCAAATATAGGCAAGGGATGTTTTAAGTGTAATCACCTCGGTTAGGGATCTTCTGATACTTGACTCTGCGGGTATACCAGCCAACTATGCCAAGTTGGGTGAAGGTAATCTCTGATAATACCTAGCAGGAAAATACCTGCGTCCTTGACTTGCCACATATGCCTACCATAGTGTAACAGCAGGGCATAGTAAGCCAACAGAACCAGGACTTCTGGCCTTTTCTCCGATAACATATCGATAAACTTTGGCGGTGCCAGCATCAGCCACGTATAAATCATATAGTGGTTATACCCGCTCTTTTTCTTCACCCTCGAGGACAGCGTCAAATCCAACCTGCAGGTGCTGAATTACTGAGTTGCATGCTTCCTTCTCGTCCACACTCAGCGCTTGAGAGCCTGTGATCAGTTCAGAGATTTTCCGGCATGTATTTCCCTTCGGTGTGCGTGAGGTAAATTGAGAACTGGCTGCAAGAATCGGCGCGAGCTCCGATTCCATCAACTGCGGCCAGTATTGCATCGCAATGACGTGAATCCCTCGATGTATTTCGACACAGTGTATATACTTCGACAGAAAAGCATCAAGACCGCCCGGGTGCCTTTCCGCCAATGTGTTCGTGAGAAAGTGCTGACCAAGTACGGAGGAGAAAAGGAGTATGGGCACACAGTTGGATTCGTTGACGTCAGCAAAGGAGGAATTGAATAGTGAAACAGCACGAGTTTGTAGGGCCATAGCCTGATGGAATTGAAATTGATTATTTTCACGACCCGTACATGCCAGATGAAGAGCCGAGAATGCCAGGAACTCATGAAGGAGAAATGGAAACATGAAACCTAGTTTGATTCCAAGTGAAATGAGAGAGGGGTTCGTGAAGGCGTCGTCTGCAAGGCTGAGGCAGGGTAGATTTTTCGTTTCAGTAAGATGGAAAAGGAGTTCCATATGATTGATGTTTATGCTCGGGATATCTTCGAAGGTGTCCTTTTCTGCAACACTGGGAGATCCATCATTTTGAACATCAGAGGATTCCAGCCGAGGATACGTCTGGCTTTGTTGCGTGTCATAAGTGCATGCACGATGCGAGATTTTGCATATTGTACATATTGGACGACGTTCGTCACACTGTCAAAATAGCCGGAGACCGGTTCGAGTTAGTCATTAGGGATATGCGGGGCGATTGACTTGAATTGAGTACGGTGGCATATCCAGCAATTTTGAACTTAACCGTACCTTAGCATGGCGCGCTTTACATGTTAGGCAACCGCCTCGAGACTTTTTGTGGCTGCGGCGGAGCATGCTCAGTCGTAATCTCTGAAAATCTAGCAATGAACGTCTGCTTTGGAAAGCCTGGTGGATAATGTATTAAAAGGCTCAGGATCTCTAAGCTGCTGAATTTTCCTGCTACAGACACTGCAACAAGCCAGAGAGAAATAACTGACAGTCAACTGGACCATTCAGGGACATCGGATGCGATAGTTAACTAACTGGGTTCCACTTTACTTACCTAATACGCGTGTTACATAATGTGGGTCTAGAGCTGAGCGTGCTTTCAACGAATAAGATCAGCTTCCAAGGTTGTATGAGACTAATGGATACAATGAAACATTGAGACTATACTGATGCGAATACATTAGTGTCATGGCTGACACGCGTATTTTGGTACTCGATCCTTCTTAGAAACAGCGTTGAAAAATTTATGGTATATAAGATCTGCGATCGCTCCGACCCTGCTTATACTGTCATCCAGCAGCCCGGACTTGAAACCATTTCAATCATCATTTCGTTCTTCCACTTCCAAATTTGTGTTAACTTCAGACTTAAATATGCCCACTCTCCAGACCTTTGGAGGAGCATATATTTGGAAATATGTTCCCCAATTATCTTTATCCCTTGCATTCCTTTGCCTCTTTACCATTGCAACCATTGTCCAATGTTGGAGGTCCTGGCGAGCCAAAGCATGGTTTACACTCCCATTTGCTATTGCAGGTATCTGTAAGTACCTCCTATTCAATCGCTGAAAATAATAAACAGGGGCTAACTGCCTGGCTTCGTCAGGTGAAATGATTGGATACGCCACCCGAGCCTTTTGCTTCGACAAAACCGGCAGCTTGATCCTATATCTATTCCAGGACATATTCCTCGTGCTTCCTCCGATAGGTTTCGCTGCCACTCTATATATGATTTATTCAAGAGCCGTCCGGGCTATTCATGGCGAGGCGCTGTCTCCAGTACCTATGCGTTGGGCAACTTGGATTTTTGTTGGTGGAGACTGGATTTGCCTCATGATCCAAGGCAACGCGGCGGGATTATTGGGGAACAGCAACCTTACTACCATTGCCGACTACATCATCATTGTAGGGCTCGCTTTACAAATCATGGTTACTATTTTCTTCGTCGGCTGTTGTGGGGTATTTGACAGAAGAATGAATATCCACTTGCGAGTAACTGGCGCAACGATCGATGTGCCCTGGCAGAGTTGCTTCAAAATGCTATACGCGACCTCAACGGCGATTCTCATACGAAATTTATATCGTATTGTAGAATTTGTGTCACAAACCGTGAACCAAAACGGGTATTTACAAATGAGAGAATGGCCGTTGTATGTTTTTGATGCTTCATTGATGTGGCTTCTGATGAGCGCGTTTTTCATATGGTATCCGTGTTGGCTTCCTCGAGATACGGCAAAATACTGCCCAGGCGGGCTTTAGATCCCCGTCAATACCTCCCCCGCATCTCGTCGCCGATGTGGCCGTTCCTTTTATTCACATACAGAAAGAAAAAAAGCCTCCTCTCTAGTCTATACGGGTACAAATAATCAATTCATCACAAGCTATATTAAGCCGAAGCTGGTTCACTTATCAGGTGATTATCAATACGGTGCTTTCTTCTCCATGCGGGATGAGCTACATGTAGCCAATCAGAATATGGTGATGAGGAGGCGTTTCGAGAGCGGCTTGACTAAAGACAACGTAGATTCCTACAGTGCCAACCTTAATTCCAATGCGTTCTATGCTCTACTCCAAGGCTATGTTCAAATAACTGAAATCTCACTGCATTCACCTTGTATCGAAATATTGCCAGAACGAACACTTCAGTGTCTCAGTGAACCTCACAGTCAACAAATAAAGGATGTCCCCAGGAAGTCGGAACTATAGTTCTGCCGTTCCACTAGGCGCGCTCAGGCCGCCGTCTTCTTCTTTCACCACCGCTGTTGCACTATGGATGATCACCTTCCGCTTTCGTGCCCATAGCTTGCATGCATCATGGACCAAAAGGCATCCTCGCTGCCCTCCACACAGTCAGAAAATGAAGTCCTCCATGCCATACGTCAAACAATCCTTTACTTCATCCAAATATGCAATGCATTACTCTTCTGTATAATCGCTGCTCACTGGTTGTGGAATCGTCGCTACAAGGGCCGTCAGAGCGAGGTCTTACCCTCAACAACGGTAGCCTGCTCACAAGAAGATGAACAGAATGCACAACTCAGTGCTGAAGACTATCACGTCTCTCGCATCTCCTACAGCGAGGATACTATTATCAATATAATCAGTGATATTTACCGTGTCTATTTGCAGCTAAACTATATTTCAGATTGGGAGATGTCCTGGGCCCCGAAAGAAGGCCATCCCATTAAACAGGCCATATGCGAGGAGCTTCATCTAGACCATGTCGTTGTTTCATTGATGAAGCGATTGCCGTACTTTCGATTTTCGGGGATATCAGACGATATTGAATTCATCCATCCTTACTCCAGAGCATTTGTGTATCTCGAAGAATCTGAACTTCGGGGTGGCCGTGATCCAGACCGATTCACTTTTGAGAAGCCGAGGCCAGATTTTCTCCTCCCCTGGGAGATAGCTCTAACTTGTTCCATGGATGAGGGCATTCATTTGATTTTGGATACAAAGGAAAGTGAGTAGACTTGTCCGTTATAATGCATGAAGTTAGTACACCTTTCTTGATATTTCTCATGTAGACGCCATTCGAGTCTGGAGCTTTAATGAAGCACCCCCTGGAGACGATGACAATTACCGGAATTATTATTCTCATCATGCTCCAACGTACCTTGCAAATTACCTTCAACAACTAAAATCTCTCGAGATCATCCCTGGTGCTTCAAGATATCCACGTTCACTGTACAATAAGCACTATACTGAAATAGTAGGTTGTTCCCTTGACCTAAAACTGAAAGAACATTTGGTTAGACACTAATATGTACAGTACCCCAAAATTAAAAAGATTCTTCAAGAGCAATACGGTTGGCCATATGAATTTAGAGAAGCGCAGTGGAAGACCGTTGCAAAGGTCACCTGGAAACGGATCGATCTTGATGATCCGGAGTACGACACAGATAATGAAGATGAGCTTGAGCCTGAGGTGCTGAAGAACGGTGGGGATCATTGGAGTTGCTACCTTCGCCCTCATATAGATTTCGGTGGTGATGACTATAGCCTTCCAAGAGTGATTTAGGACTCAATGGACTATGTTAGATACTTAAACATCATGGGAGATTTTAAGATGCTATTTCTTTTGTATTTTACTATGAACAGAAAGAAGAATCCGACTAGACAGTGCAGCTGCTATACAACAAGCAGGCCTATCTTATGAGCCTTAATGCCTGAAGGCATCCACAAATGCCATTTGTGGCCTCAGGCAGAAAAACTGACTAAGCGTAAATTGCCGACACCCGCTGGTTGACAGTATCCAATCACCTCCCCCAATTCTGCCCCACCACGACGAATCCTCGGGTGGTTCCCCCTTTCCCAGACTCCTCATCTGCGCCGATTTCTCCGATTTCCGGCAGATGTTCATCACAAGCAAATCTCGCACGTTAGATGGGGTTTTATATCGGGCGACCGCAGGCTGATCTTAATGGACTTGGAGTATCGGAATCTGTTGGCACCGAATGGGCCACATTTGATCCCCCACAGCGACTTTCGGTCCCCCAGACTCCCCCGGCCGCCTCCGGGCGTCGAGTTCATGCAAAGAAGCCCCGATTCAGGCGAGATGGAGAAGACCCCGCCCGTCACAGGCAAACGCCGAGGTGGCAGCCGAAAGGCCTGTAATGAGTGTAAGCAGCAGAAGGTGAGTTGTATACCCATACCATTAAGCCACATTCCTATCCTTCCATGTCCCAAATAGACGCGTACGCCCCAACGATACCCTGCGCGACCGCCAGACTAATATTTCCACGCCCAAAATTAGCTACGATGTGATATCGTACAAACCCCTGCAGCAGCATGCTCGCGCTGTCGTCGACTAGGGATTGATTGCAAAGTTGAACAATCATTTAAGCGTATTTCTAAAAGAAGGTAAACAAAGATCACCCCCTTCAAGGTACAAAGGTTTTTTTTTACTAAATGGATATACAGGCGAAATGCAGAAATGGAAAAGGAGATTGCAGATCTACGTCGCCGCCTGACAACTAATCCTGACCAAGAGCCAGAAGCCAAACACCATACAGGCGATGAAATGTCGCAATGCTCCGAGGATGTGTTTCACCGTAGAGAATCTTCTGCGGTAGACCGATCGCGCCCAGTATCGGTACCTGTGGAACCTCATCCTTCTATCTCAACACCCCTAACGATGCAACGATCTGGCTCCATTCACTCACAGGACGAAAACACACCATGGCGGCTAGAAGATGTTACGCTCTCACGCGCTCGTGTGGCTAGACTTTTTGAGCAGTACGTCTGTCTCCTTGGAATTCGACTAGTAGTCAAACTAACTTCTGTTAAAGATACTTCAACTACTACCACCCATTTCTTCCTCTTCTCAATCTACCAAAGCCACCTGAGGTTTACCTCAATCGGTGTCCTTTGTTAGCGTGGACTATTGTCTGCATTGCTAGTCGACGCTCCCCATCCGATCCTGGGTTATTAACTGCACTTTCGGGGCCATTCAGCCGGCTGCTATGGTCCACCATCACTAGCGTCCCGCAGGATTACCGAGTAGTCAAATCCTTGTGTCTCCTGTGTACATGGCCCTTGCCAACAACAAGTCAAAGAACAGATGCAACATTTATGCTCAGTGGTCTAATGATGCAGATCGCCATGCAGTTGGGTTTACATCGTCCGGTCCAACCTGAAGAGTTTACAACATTCCAAATGGAGGTTCAAGGAGAAGCACTCAAGGATCGCTTGCATACCTGGATTCTTTGCAACATAGTGGCTCAGAAGTAAGTAACACGTGCTTCATTTCAGGTGGAATCTTAACTAATTCTGTTTTAGTGTCGCTACTGGATATGGTCAACCAGCAAACACAATATACGATTGGGCCCTTGAACCGACTTCTTTGAAAGATGCCGATTACCGACTGCCTTCTGACTTGTCTATTCGGTTGCGTATCGAAAAGTTCTGTGACCGTGTTACCAAAGCTCTCTACAGTAGCAAGCCTGAACCTGGGGAGTTTATCAGCACAGAGAAGTTGGTCATAGTCCAGATTCTAGAGAGCGAGCTGAGAGAGATGGAGGTTGAGTTTGGTCAAGATATTTCTGGTATGCCTTACTACTACGATACATCTGGTATTTTGGTATTTTCACTGACAAGTTGTTGCAGCGATCAATTTGATCCATCTACGTGCAGCCGAGCTACATTTCAGATATTTTGTTTTTCTCGGATCTAACGCCCGAAGTGATGATCTTACCAAACTATTTATCGCTACCACTTCATTTTTGGAACGCGTACTAGATCTAGAAACTGCTCCGGGTGAACTCATCGGTCATTCGACTAATTATATACTCCAAATGATAGTGTCAGCCGCTTTCGCCCTTATGAAACTTTTGAAGAGCAACTTCAACCGGCATATTGACTTCAATCACGGCAAACTTCTGTTCAACGGCGCAATCTCAGCTATCCGCAGGATTAGCGTTATGGACCACGATCGCCCCATTCGTCTCGCTGATATCCTTGCACAGATGTGGAACGCAACTGGGGCAGAACCAGTCGGGGAGGATGATCTTCAGCTCAAGGTCCGCTGTCGTATGAGCATGAGTCACGTCTACGACACTGTATGGCGTTGGAGACAGCGTTTCCGCCCAGTCAAAAGTATCGAAGAAATGCAAGGTGGGTGTTACACAGTCAGCATCAACCATTATAGGAAATCCCTGCTAACAACATTCTATAGCTGCGGCGGCAGTGGCGAACCAAGACATTATGACAACATCGGGCAACATGGGTAGGCAGCAGGATAGCTCCATGGAAGACACCTCTTTGATGATGCCAGCCCAGTTTGATGAAGGCGGGGCGTTTTTCAGCGAGGCTGGCTTCTCTGAAGTGTTTGACTCACTCAACTGGGTGTTCGATGGCATCCCTGATTCTTTTGTTGCACCGCCTATCTTGTAACTCAGGTGTAACTAGTAGTTCGTCCGAGTCTGTCGGCTTCCCTTTCAGGAGCTTCAACACCGCCAGGCCCACTTTGTACAGATGGCGGCTCTTTAGCGATTTGTTTACCAGAGATACCATGCAACCAAAAGTGGTTTGTTCTTAATACTATCTTCTACATTTGACATATCAAATTTTGGCCTTAGCCATCTCTTCTTCTGCTTTTTTCTTCGGCCCTGCAAATCCAAATATGTACGCAGCAATCTTCCGCATCTGTATCTCCTCCGCTCCTTCAGTTATACGATATCGTCGGAAATGACGATAAATGTGCTCAAAGGGATAATGGCGTGAGTACCCGTCCCCGCCATGAATCTATTACCAGTCAGCTTGCATTAATTAACCACACATCCGTAGGACGTACTTGGATTGCTCGATCTGCAGCCTGGCAGCATAGCCGATTGGCCCAAAAATTACACATCGACACTTGATCGCTCAATTTCCGCTCAATCTCAACCCACGGCGGTACTTTACTTGATGATTCTCGAGATGCTGCAACAATACGATCCATCTCCCAGCTTGTTTTAAGAATGAACAGTCTCAACATTTTAACCTGTGTCATAAGCTCCACAACTGGAAATTGGATTGCCTGGTTATCCGCGAGTGACCTTCCTTCTCCCCAGATCTTTCGCTCTCGAGCACGCAGAATACTCTTTTCAAGGCAGAACCGTGCAGCACCGCATGCACTAGCAGCCTGTCTGACACGGTTCTCATGAACGAATGTCTGCGCAATAGCCAGTCCGTTATCAAGAGATCCCAAAACAGTAGTCTCCGGCACCCAGACACCATCCAACTCAACTGTTGCATGATCGGTCGGCATATTCATTGTCCATTCGTAGCTGAGGACTCGAATACCGGGAGTCTGACGTGGAATCAAAAAGGCAGTGATACCTTTCGCAGATCCCGACGTGCCTGATGTTCGAGCGAAAACAACCAGATGCGTGCAATGATGAGCACCAGTCTGCCACTTTTTCATGCCAGTGATTTCGAATCCACCACCCTCGCGACGGGCTGTAGTTGACATGAATGTCGCATCGCTTCCGTGATCTGGCTCTGTCAAGCCAAACGTCGTGCGAAATTCCCCACGAAGCCGAGCAGGAATCAGGGTACGGCGTTGCTCTTCAGAACCAAAATGGTGAATCATGTATACGTCGGGAAAATTACCCACGATACTATGCTCATTTTGAAGGTCATTTGCAAGGCCTAACCCTCCACCATACACAGGATGTGAGGAAAGATGATAGCGAATTGCCGACATCCAAACATTGCTGTCTGGGTGCTCGTTACCTCCGTACTCCTGGGGAAGCGCAAAACGATAAAAGCCTGCTTTGTCACTTAGTTTCCGAGCTTGGCTCAGCAAATTTTCCCACTCGGGGCGTGGGTTCCCATTATTCTCCCAGTCTGTTCGAGAATGCTCCCTTCTATGGTCGAAGAAGCGATTGTTGTCATCAGAGTGTTGCAGGGGAAGAATTGATGAATTGATGAAGGAGTCTATAGATTCGATATGTGCTTTTAAATCAGCTGGCAGATCGAAATTCATATTGCTGGTCGCAGACTCAAATGTTCATAGTCATTTCTTGCCAAAAATAACAGTCAGTTCAAATTATCTATGAAGCGTGTATCGGCTTCCCCGCATTCCACCGAGCGGACCTCGGCTTATCCAAATTTCTAGGTACAATACATCTTTGTGCAATTATTATTCTGAACGCTATCTTGGAATTATTGCCTGGGTAAATCTAGCAATGCTATGTCGAGTGTTTGCGAATGTCTCTCGGCTTCTGTTAGTGACTTCTGGGATTGCTCCTTACGCCCCAAGAAACGATCCTAGCTACGATCACTGCATTCTATCATGAACTGGCCCAGGGCTTCATAATGTCCTGCACATCATTTGAAATACTCTGCATTAAAACAATTTGCGGGTTTTTGCAATTCATTCCGGCTGGTTAGGTGGAACGGCGCCTCGAAACCTTTTCCATACATAGAATAACTGTTCATAATTTCGTCCCCCAAAGGTTTTCTTGCCCTTTAACTCACTTTCCTTCTCATTTGTTTGAGCGGTTCAGCGAGATCTTATCCTTTTGCTTACTTTATCTTGCTTTTTCTCTTTGTTTCTTGGTGCTGAAATGGACTTTTAGATCGTAGAGATTATTCGTTGTTGATTTCTTGTTGATTTGTCTGGATCCTTGTCAACGAGGAAGGATTTTGGTATCCCAAATAATCAGGGTAGCAAATACCAGCCCCATCTGCACATGGCGCTTGGCGTGTTTTAGATGCTCATGATATCGTGCCGTCTTTACAAACTATGGAATCTGTAATGATTACCTTAGCAGCATTTGCCATGGATGCAGATAGGTTCGCGACCCTGAGGCTTGGAAAGCCCCATGTTCGCACCCATTATAGACCCATGTTTGTGGTCTTGGGAATTCCTGTCCCACATAAATATGCTCTCAGAGCCACCAGGGGCCCAAGCACTAGGTACCACAGCATAGTATGTGCAGAAAGTGTTTCAACAAAGACAAGGTGTGAGATCTTATAGTCTGTTTCACGAAGGGCATCTCTTCCCAATCTGAGAAATGGCACGATACCAAGATGCTATCTGGCCCGCCCGAATATCTGGGCCATAAAATATATCTGATAGTCAGTGCACGCATGGTGCTGTTTGAACCGGGGCAGCAGGCGTCGTGCAACTCAAGCCTTTTAGTCAGTTGAAAATGAAATTGTCGGTGTAGGCTGACCAGCATGCTACCTAGGCTTCTGGAACAGGAAGCGAGCTTAGAACTCAGTAATATTCCGGCCTAGCTGTGATTTTAATTTTCCGGCTGCCTGAGGTATGTACGACGGAGCGGCTATTCCCAAGCCAAAGGCCTGGGAGTCCACAATGTGTTGTCAATACCTTCCTGTCATACATGAGCTCACATGGTATCCTTGATCAACGTGATAGTACAAGCAGAATTCTAACTACCTTGAAGGCGATCAAAGTGGCTAGCTTATATTGATTCTTGCATACTGGTTGATATTGTGCTTCGGGTTTTGGCCTTGAATCTTTGGCAAAATTGATCAATTTCTCATATTGAAGAAGTTTGGTATTGTCTTTTCAACCCCATGTCATCCTCATGCGTGCCAATTTGCGTAAAAATAGATGTCAGAATGAATGCCCCTTACATATTTGTCATGTTTGTGGCAAATCGAATCCACTATCCTTAGGATGCGACTTGACAACATGCATCTTAAGCTTCGAGGAATCAAACTATACCCAACGCATTGCGGTCTTGCATTTTTATCATTCTGCCTCCACTGATTGGAGTGTGAGATCAATTGAAAACCTTACTAACAAATCATCGTCGCGTGATGACCATGAGTTGAGTGGATTGTGGCTCCACTTTCGACACATGTTTGAAGATCCAGTACCGTGGCCATGTATTTCAAACTGGTCTAAACATCTCTTGGGCCTGCTTCATGGGCTATTATACGAGTAGCTAAGATTCAAATTGTCTAGACTCGAAGTATAGCCCTGTAGACTAATATACGCTTCACCTAGATATGAAAACACATGGTCAACCACATCTAATTTTTTTCCAAAGCGCAGCAGACACCAGGAACCTTGTGAATATCAACATACCACCTTATACTTTGTTTCTTCTTTACAGAATGCATCCTGCCTTAAATTATCGACAGTCTCGAAGGTCGGCCTGTGATCGTTGTCGCGGATTTAAGCTACGCTGTGAACGTGATCAAGTTGATGGCAGGTCTTGCGAAAGATGTCTCAAAGCTCAGGTTATCTGCACGACGAGTATAAATCATCCTTCCAACAGCTATGGCTCTTCAAAATCTGGGTCTCGGTCTCTTTCTGCCGATTTTGATCCCAGGTTTTTGACCTCAGATCGATGGTCAATGCCGATTCTCCACAAATCTTCCAACTTGAAAGTTAAGAAGCCTATGCCCACTGGAGGCTTTCGAAAACATGAGAATCAAAGATATAACAGCTGGCCGTGTTCGGACTCTTTATATTCCTGGACACCCGGGGCATTTCCCCCTTTGGAAGGGGATCTTGGCATTCAGATGGCCTCGTGTCCTGCTCCGTCGTTTTCATTCGATCGGTGGGGAGAGCAACAGTCGCAGTGGGCTGGAAATACCTATCCGGTTGTAAGTTATCTACTGAATTTCGCATATTAAACACTTACTTACTAACAATTTGAAAGGTTTCGACTGAAAACTTTTCTCTCAAACTCGATCATTGCCTTGATAATCAGCTGTCAGCTTCAGGCACACTCATGTCGCAACCATCCTATCTTCATGATGTTCCCCATATCAATACAGAAAGTGCTATACCTCCTCAGTCTCTCACTCTGTTGAGCTCAAATTCTCTTCCCGTCACAGACGACAGTTGGATGTCTTCATGGCCGCGAATAACCGAGATCACCGAGGAGGATAAAGAGCAAATAGAGTCCTTTATGGATTGGATGCCAACAACATGCTATGATTTGCGCAAGAAAATTCTCAAGCTAAATATGGAGCTCACGGACGATCTGGAGCGCTTGGAAATGGATAGTGGAATTTTCAGGTTCTCGCCTCTACTCGGTAGCGATATCGCGCCTTCAATTGAAAAACTGGATCTTCCGGTTTTTCGTACACTCAACTACTCTACTAAGTTTCTCGGGTTGCTCCGGTCATTGAAATCTACACCGCAAACCTCGACCCATATTGTGCCCAGCATAGAGCTACCTCAGACAGACCTAGGTGCTTTTGACGATACAAGGCTTCTTTCTTTGGACTCTCTGGATAACAATTTAGAGGATGGAGCTGCCACAGCCTCTTCTCATGATTCAGGGTATCATACAATGGCCACTTCTCCTTCAGACCAAGGAAGAAGTGTAGTCTTGCATAAATGCGATCTCTCGACATCTTTGAGCATGCTCACAGCATACCTTCAGCTCATCCGTCTCTACCAAATAATCTTCAATCGACTCTATCAGTTCTTTCTCATTACTCCACCCGATGCAATATTATTTTTGGCTCTTCCAAGTATACAATTTGGCCAATTTCATATGAACGGAAATTTGGCCATGCAAATGCAATCCTTAGTTGACTTCAGTTCTAATATATTGGCAAAACTTGAGCAAGCTCTAGGTTTGTCTTCTGGTTTGCCTCGAGGCATGGAAGGGAACGCGAACCCTATGGCCACCGTTCTAGGGAATGGGGTCTTGACCTCAGTCCAAGACCATATCATGGCGCAGGAGCATATGGAATGTGGTATGTCATTGAAGGAGACCATGAATTGTCTGCGAAAGTTTGCGATGGACTCAGTATGTGCATGATATCTTTTCAATGGAATGTTCTAACTCCACGTGTCTGCATTTTTGTACCGGTATCCAGTCAAGTAGATCTCAGCCAAATTTTGGCTCAAAACATTTTCTCGGCAAAGGGTCAGAAGTAAAATGAGCTCCAAGCATCCCCCCCCTCCCGGGAATACTATTGGAATTAGATTGTTCTTCTGTATTGTTGCCATTTATAGGAGACTCTGAGACACACAACTTTGTGGATATTTAGAATTATCATTGGAACCAAAAGCTTCTCACCGAGTCCGAAATGACAATCTCTATTCCGATACCGAATCCGATCTTTAGTCTCACCCCTATCCGTAAGATGAGACACTCGCAGCTTCATATATGAACGCAAGATTGTGCATTATACCTCAAAGCCGTGTGTTATCCGCTTCATCTCTTGTCTATCTGTACTCAAAAACACATTTCGACAAACCATGGCTGCTCCTCTTTCAAAGGATGTAACTAACCTGACTGGAACCTGGCGCTTGGTATGTCTCAAATTCTGGTAATCTGTAACAGAAATTTAACTGTCGTCTAAAGAACAGGAAGCTCTCTGATGATCCTGAAGGCTTACTTGCCCTGGTAATTGTCTCTTTGGAACATTTTCGGCTACATAATTACTAAGTCACAATAGCAAGGTGTCCCGTGGATTACCCGAAAGGCTCTTCGTCTAGCTAGTCTTTCTCTCCAAATGACCCAGTCAGTTTCAATGTCTGATGCTAGCAGCGATGGCACCAGTGATGGCACCAACACCTCATCTGATGATGATGGCTTCGTAACCATGCTTCATGTTAGACAGACGGTCAGTCCAGGTTCCTTCAACAGCGACTCGTCATGTCCCGTAAATGGTCAAGAGCAAAAGCTGTCTCTCCCCATATTCGGTGACATCAAAATGAGTCTACGATACATGAACACGTCCGGCATCAAAGATGAAGTTATTCGTCAACAGTATGAAGATGGATGTCCGACGAAGACGGTTATTGATGAAGATGCTGTTAATCTTAAGATGGGTTGGACTGCTCATGTGTTGTGGGGATTTGAGATTATCAACGGAAAAAGGTATTTGACTCGCAACGCAACGAGCTCGAGGAATGATGAGACGGTCGCTGCTCGAATGGTCTATGATTATCAGGAATAGGAATCATCGCCCCTATCCAGATCTCGTGTGCTGGCCTTTGAGTTGAAGATCTATGTCGATGAGGTTGAGTTGCCAATCTTATTGAGAAATAATTCTTTAATTGATTCTTTATAAGACAAACTCCTTTCAAGAACTACCAAGATGGTAACCAAAGTAGATACTATACTTTTCTCTGTAAATTAGTCGCTGGCTTCCATACTGACAACCAACTTCTTTCCGGAGACACTTCCGTGCTTGAGCATTTCTAAGCCATTCAAAATTCCATCAAAACGGCCTGGAATAATCTCAATGGGGGTAGGTCTAATTTTGGCTGTCATTATCAGTTCCTGAATGGACCGATACCATGGACGAGCCCATTCCCCAATCTCCGGGCGCGCTGGGCTACCATAAGGCTCCGGAAGCTCAACCCCGTTTCCCGAAATTGCTCCACCCATAACAAGTTCATGCTTGATGACCTTGCGGGTAAGGAGATCCTCTTGATACTCCTCAAGCGCACAGTATCGTCCACCCGTCCGACCAATTATTTCTTGGCATAGGCGCACTGCTTTCATGTCCGCAAAAGGATCCAGCACATAACGAAGATGATTCTTGGTTGCTGCTCGGATATCCTCGGCGCAGGTTGGAGACTTATAGTCAAACATAAGGTCGGCTCCGTATGACCGAACAAGATCAAAGTTCCGGGAGGAGCATGTTGTGATGACCCGGTAACCACACCTACAAAGTGTTAGGGTGTGCGGATGACCATTTTATAAAGTAGGGACTTACAGTTTCAAAATCTGAATCGCTATTAAGCCAATGGTACTGCTTCCACCGTATACAAATACATCTTCGGGTTTCGTAATTGGTTTGTCCAACGTTCCTTGCAGTTGTAGGGACCAAAATAACGCGACTCCGAGAGTTGCAATTCCCGTTCCAGATATAGCAGGTGCAGTGGTAAATGACATGTCGTCTGGGATGTGAAACGTAAAATCTGGAAAGACTCGTATATACTCGCAATACGCTCCTGATTGTGGGTCCGTTTGATTGGATCCTTGAACAGCGCCGAAGACACGATCTCCAAGACGAAATCGGCCGGCTTGAGCAGCTTGGCTTCCGAGCGCAACGACCGTGCCAGAAAAGTCGCACCCATCCCACAGTCCCTCTGTGGGAAATCTGAGGGGCATCTTCCAGTCGCAAGGGTTGAGAGCCACTGCATGGGTTTTGACGAGCATTTGACCGGGGTTGAACTCTGGGATAGGCTGGTTGGGTGTGGTCTTAAGAACCCCACCTTCTTGCTGGAGGATTGCCGTCTGGGCATTTGGGACAGTAAAAGTATCATCCATGATAGTCAGTTGGCTTTGTGAAATGTGGATATATTTTTGCTCCTATAAATCGACCCGTTCAAAGGTTTATCGTCAAGTTGCAAGTTTGGTATGAATTTATATAGGATTTGAGGAGACATTCTTGACATTACCAGGATTTATAGCCCCTCTTGCCAAGTCAGCCGTGGTATCGTTTCATAATATGCACGTTGCTAGCTCCCGGGCTTATTATCATGCGCGTAATATGTCTGGCCTAAATCAAAACTTGAACTTGATTCCAAATTTTCTCTAAAAATAGAATGAGGCCTTGAGTTATACTATCACTTTCTAAACCGTATTGTTGAAGATTAAACTGATAGTTTGAGAAGCGAACTAGATATTCGGAGATTTTGAGGCAGGTTGCTTTCAAGGGAAAAGCAGGCAAAGAAGAAAAAAGATGTTCACCCACAGCATTAAGCAGCACCCCAATAAAAAAAAGATTTCTGCTAAGGAATAGTGGTCGTCGACACCATCATGTCTCTGTTTCTTAATTGGCCCGCTATAGACTGGCATCCTGACAACTGGGTCGCCGAAGTTGAATCATTGTATTCTTGGTGTCATCGCGTGTTCTAACGCTGTTGTTGACTTCATGCTATACAATCCACGTCTGTTTTGTATCCGGGCTCTGCACATGTGGAAGGGCCCGCGAGTAGGCAGGGCCCACTGCTACCGTCCCCATAACCTCCATCTGCTGATGAGAAGAATGAAATATCACCATTCGTCCAAGTAGGAGAACATTGATCAGTCTCCATAGTCAGTAAGTCTGAGCACAGACGCGTTGATAGTCCACTTAGTGCTTAATTGGTCAGTACGCAAAGTAGCCCTGTGGCGTGCCTAGAAAAGCCAATCTCCACAGAGTACTTTAGTATTAGAATTATTCTTCCGTGTATATTTTACGCTCGATGTCACTAAACCCTATGACTAATTCAAGTTATTCGCCAATTAAATTCACCATTATTATGATGCCGTAAATGATGTTGTAGATCGACAAATGGATCACCCAGAACGGCTCTTGCCCCGCATTCTCCGCTTTTTAATCTCGTCATCCAACACATGGATTTCACCACACACTATGTCAGCCGACAGCCCGCGTCTTACCGATCGCCCGATATTTTTCCTATGCGATGCCTCCTTGTCACCAAATGATTGAATCCGACAGGAGCGTACGGTATCGCAGGATCAATAACAGGGATGGGCTCTACCAGTAACTCCAAGCCATCACGGTCACGATTCGGTAAATTCCCACTCAAAGCATGCAGCAATTTTTCAAAAGTTGACATAAACAAACAGGTTGTCGTACATGCCGAGCACGTAAAGTGAGAGCAAGTTGAAAAAACTGCATATTCCCAAGGATGATCTAATTCTTTAATCTGGTGATAGGTCAAATGTGACGAACGGCCCGGCGAGTGTGGTAATTGCGCCCGTCTGCGGCTGGTCTGCTCGGGCTATGGAAGTTCCTCCAACAATCAAATTCGTGAAAGTCCAAAGGAAAGAATAGAAAGCTCCAAGAAGAAACGAACCTATCGATCATGTGTGGCTTGTCGCGCCTCTAAGACTAAATGCTCGGGAGAGCGACCGATATGCCGAAGATGTGAAAATCGAGGTCATGTCTGTACTTATTCGGAAACTTCACAGCCTACCTGGATCCAACGCGTTGAAAGTGTCGCCAAAGATAGCCAGAAGTCGCTTCCCACCTCTTCGCTTGTTCCCGATCAGACACCGAGCCGTCATCTTGAGTATGATGCTATGCAAGTCGAGCGTCTTTCACCTGAATCTCCGAGTCCATCATTTCAACCGTCGTTCATAGGAGATACTCCTGAAACTACTAGTCCACCATTAAGCTGGTATATTTATCCTTAAAACTCCCGGCGCTTTTATTGCAGCACTAACTCCCTATATAGGTTGGATGCTTCACATTTACCCAGTCCCTGGAGGATTAGGCTTTTGGTCGAAGAGTTCTTTAATAATATTCACCCATTAAGATGCTTTGCCTTTATTCACAGACCTTCGTTCCTTCAAAATATGGACAAGGAATCTCTGAAAAAGAACCAACCCCATGCGCTTCTGCATATAATATGCGCATTAGGTGGCCAGTAAGCAATTTTTCTCCATAATTTGACGAAATCGCGTTAACATTGTCAGGTTTCATGCATTATCTTATAGCGAGACAGTCACCCCACTCCCATCGAAATTTGTGCTTATGGCTGGGAGCGAATGGGCAAAGAAAGCCCAAAGGCTCATACTCGAGGCACTTGATACGGTCACTATTGAAAAGTTAATGGTTAGATCTAAACCCCGATTGAGAATTATGCATGTGCGAAATTTCCTAACAATTCCAGGCTGCTGTTCTACTTCATGATTACGCGGTCCGGATGGCGAATTTTGCAAATGCCTTCATGTTAAGTGGGCTCATTACGCGAATGACTCAAGCACTCCAAATCAACCTGGAATATAATACCGATATACTCTGTCAAAACACTGACGTTGGGCCGTCAGTTACAGCAAGAGAATGCAGACGTCGCCTAATGTGGAGCTGTTATATTATGGATGCCCTTGTCGGGAGTGGAGTTGACCAACTCACACTAGTTGATGAGAAGGACATGAAAATACAACTACCTTGCAATGAACGAAATTTCATTCAACAAATTCCATGTCTGACCGAGACTTTGGAGCCTGGCAATTGGCTGAAATTTATCCCTGGTGAGCTTAACAGCGATGCTCTGATGCCCAACATGGGTATGATGGCCCATTTTATTCGACATATCTCAATTCGCAAAAGAGTCTTGAGGTGAGTCTTCTCCTTTGTCTTGTGGTGCTGCCTATAAATGGATATTGATACTATCTAGGTACATAAAACATCTTGATGAAGCAATGGTCCCCTGGGCCCCTGGGTCTGAGTTTGCCGCTCTAGATAGAGACTGCCGTGCCTGGTATGAAAATTTACCAGCAAGTCTACAATTCACTCCAAATGCGGTTTACATCCGCAAAGACTCATCCCAGCTCGGTGCTCTCTGTTTATTGCATTGCGCGCATTATCAAACAATCTGCGATCTGTACCGACTAGGGGCCCCGGCTCTTTACAAACTCCGAGCTGCATTTGATTTTCCTCCAGAGCAGCGTGCTTTTCTTCGGCATTTGCAAGAAGTTCTGTTTGATGCTGCGAGGGCCCTAGCCACAATAATTGGCGAAACAGCTCACCATGGAACCAAGATGCTGGCAGATTCATGGTTACCTACAATCACTTACGATAGTTGTCGAATCATGGTATATCACCTCACTCAAATCCTGGATCCTCGAGCGGAAGAAACAAAGATTATCACATCCGACAGTCTGCCGCTTTTGAAAAGCAATATAGATGCTTTGAAGGCGATGGGATCTCTCAATGTCATCGCAAACTCCTTGGTACGTCTTTTCCCGACATCCTTTATTTATAATTTTTGTTAACTAACTTTCGGCTCATAGTGCACTGCAGCGGAGACTATGTTTGATCGATCTGGTATCGGATCGGATGTAGTGGCCCATAACAGTATTCCCGATGATCCATACCAGACGGGCGATGAAGAACCAACGTAAGCATAGCTACAGCATCTATGCAGTGACTTTTACTGACTGATATCTTCTAGTGAAAGTCTCCCTGGCACACCAGTTCAAAGTGCGCCAGACTACGTCCTCAATCCACTCTCTATTTTCCGAATGGCCCGCAAATCGATTCCAGAAAGACACGCTCCAGAAAAAGCGGCCACCTCATCAGCACCTAATAGTGCAGTGCCCGAGTCGAATGCAGACCTTGATAGCTCAAATTGCGATGCTGTCACCCAGGGTCCAGGCACGTCGACCTCTATTAACGATGTCGAGTTTGGCCAGGCAAGCCTTGAGGAGCTTCAAGCGCTTTTCATGTCGGATCTCGGGTGGACTTGGCAACCGGCGGACACTGCTGTAGGCTCTGGGATCGAAAGGGCTGGTTTGTTGCCTTGGGCTGGAGGGTATCCTGCTACCCAGGCGGAGCCTTGGCTACCCGTTTTTCCATTTCCGCAACAACATTGATATAGAATACTCATCTACAGCTTGAAGTTGAATTTTCACACTTGATTTGACATTGTTTGGACACATGTTAATGAGTAGATGATTCGAGATCCAATCTTGTTCCTGCCATAACGTATTTGATTATACTAAATCTCTTCTCCTCTACTTGGTCATCTTGTTGAACGACGTTCAGTTAAGAAGAGAGCAATTTCAGTGAGTGGGGGCAAATGTAAATGAAAGAAAATCGGATTAAATTCGTAAATACATTATATCAAAGAAATGCCCGCATTTCCGTACTTGTATCTATTCCGCATCCAATGGACAGTAAGGAGCCTGGTCATTAACTTGAATACCACCACGCTTCTTCTCCAAGGTATCAGGGAAAGGCAGCTTCCAACCACCCTCAGACTCAGGTGCCGAAAGCCAAAGTCTCATCAAGTGGCGTGCACGAATAGGACGGCCATTGGCATCAACAGCACCAACTGGGTGATCCTCATAGGCAGTACGGGCGTGGAAGACATGAGAGTTGCTCACAAACTGGATATCTCCAGGTCCAAGAATCATATGAAGAGACAGCTCCGCACATGTCTCCTCCCACATCTTCAAAGCGTACTTCTGTTTCTCAGAAAGGGGAGGAATCTTTGCATCGGGTCCAGAGTTGAATCTTGCCAAGGAGGTTAGGTTGTTAGGGTCGAATTTAGCGTAGACCCGGGCATTTGCGCCTGCACGTTCGTTCTCCAGGTACAGAATTGCGCCTCGGATCCACTCCTCGTCACCTTCGGAGACTTCGCCCTTGCGGTCAAAATACCAGTTTGGTGTTGTCATTGTTTCGATCACGTCTGGATGTCTCTCTTGTAGAGTGTTAAAGACGTTGTGGGTGGATGCGATGTCGGATTCTCCACCGATCTTAGATTTGGCAATGCACAGCAGACCGACAATGTCAGATCCATCAGTGTGGAAATATTGACTAATTCTGGTGTTAGCTTTCTTGGGCATCCTGTCTTGAAACTTGAAGTTTGGGCACATACCGAGCATTAGTGCGGTAGATGCGAACTCGGTCAGTCTTGGTGGGGTCTTCGCCGAGATCCTTGACGTGTCCAAGGACATGACCACGTCCATTTTGGCTGGTGAAATATCCTAGGTACGTTCCCAGGCCCATGTATGCAGTAGCGCATTTTTGAAGATCCCATTCATCGACTGGAATTCCCCTAAACATCCAGAAGCCAGTTCCATCAATCAAGACTCTTCGGAGCTCCTCGAGACGCTTGGAGAGCTTAGGAAGAGGGAAGTTGCTCTACATTAATTGTGAGAAAATGTTACTTTTGGAAACAATGATTCCTTTTGGCTGAACTCACCTTGGAGATACCCTCGAGAGGTGTTTTGTCTTGGATATACTTATCGGATGCGTCGCCGATCTCCTTAATCTCTTCCTCTGTGAACTGGTGGGTCCACTTTGCCATATCTTGACTGTAATCTTCGGCTTTCCACACTGTAGGGCCCTCGATTTTCTTGGGGAAGTCCGAATAAGGACGGACTTTCTCGTAGACAGGAGGGTGTTGTCCTGTGGTCTTCAAACCGTCTGGGAACTTGGAAAGGTCAATTTCCCGAGTAGTAGACCCGGCCACAGGCGCTGTCTCTGTGATAGTTGCCATAACGAAGAGAGGCTCTCAAAATTATATTTTATGATTCAAGTTGCAGTTATATATTGAATGAGCTGCTCTCGATGGTAGTTGATATTTTCATAGGTTGCGATGTTAGAGATCGCGTGGTTATATACTTCATTCTATGCAGATCGGCGATATTATTCGGAGACTCTCCATCGGAATATCGAGTCGACAGCCCGTAGAATTTACTAATAATTACCGAAAGAAGGGGCCAAAGCTGTGTTGATGGCGGGTTGGAGAAATGCGGAGAACGTCGGCTGGTCGGCTAAGCCGATGATACCATACAATCCGACATGATCACACCATCTTGCGTGATAGACAAGCAGCATTGCCAAATTGCGGCTATTTCGACGGCTAAACAGCACATTTTTCTATTGGCTGGGTTCAATCTATGATCAGATACTCAAGTCTGGTCCCTGGATGTCATCATTTATTGACGCGGGTGAACTAGCCCGAAGGAGAAAACTTAACCTGAAGTAAACACACGGGAAATGAGAAGCCGAAATATCGGCAACTTGAACCCAACAAATCCTACTTTGCCAACGAATAATTAAGACATCCATTCAAAGAAGTCATATCAGCGGAAGTGGGTTTAACTGGCAATTGTTTGGTTTGTAAAATGCTGAAATGAGACGCGACAAGGAGATTGTCATATACTGTGATTTCTTGAAAAATAAACGTCTATCAACTCTATCAACTTGGTCAAATCTTCATTGCAAATCATTTCATTGACTGTCATAATACCCTATCATAAGAAAAAAGCCATTGATCGTTTTGAGCACCATGAAACCACAGTATAACTGGTGAGGATATCTATTTCATCAACACTCAGCGATATGAGATTGACTAAAAGCCACCATCGCTCCATGTCAACTGCTCATGCTCATATGCGCACAAAGGCGGTTATCAAGCCAGCAGCTCCAGTCATTTTATGTATGTTTTGTTGTCTGCTAAAGAAGGGCGACATCGTCACATTTCACCTTACAGGTTACCGCGACGAGGGAAAGCAACACCTTCGACGGCAGGGTGATCTGTGAACCAGCTGACCTTTTCGCCACCACCCTGGTTGACCAGGGCCGATGGAAGACTACGGCCCTCCTCGCTGTCAAAGATAGCCTTCATAATATCCTTCTTACCAGCACCGGTAGCGACGAAGGCGATCTGGATGGCAGATGTGACAACGGGAAGAGTCAGGGTAATACGCTTAGGAGGAGGCTTGGGCGAGTTGGTCTCAGGTGCCACCCACGCGTCCTTTTCGCGCAGCAAGTCATGGCCAGGGAATAGACTGCAGGTGTGGCCGTCGGGGCCACAACCCAGAAGAATGAGATCGAAGACGGGTAGCTTGACGCTATCCTTGGCGGCGAATACTCGCATCAAGTCTTCCTGGTAGAGATCGGCCAATTCTTGGGTGTCATCCTTCTCGACGGCTTCGGCATCAATGGGGTATACGACCGGAGCTCCGAGCTCCGCAGGGATCTTGTGAAGAAGCTCTTCCTGTAGCAGACGGTAGTTGCTGTCTTCGTGGTCGAGGGGCACAGCACGCTCATCGGCGAAGAAGATGTGCCATTTGGAGAATTGGGGGGTGTCTTCGGGGGTGCCGTCGCCTGGGGTGAGTAGGGCGCGAGCTAGAACGGTAGGCAAAGAGCCACCGGAGACGGCAATGCGAAAGCTATGGTGGCGGGCTAGCGCGGCATTCTGGCTTCGAAGGATGTAGGGGCGCAATTGCTCTGCGAGAGTAGCGGTGCTCGAGAAGCTGTAAAGGTTGGGCTGAGACGTAGCCATTTTTGATATAAAGGTTTGTGGTTTGAAGAGCAAGATTGAGAGTTTCGAGGATTCTCTATTTCGTTGTCTCGGCGGGGTGGTGGGGCGAGGGGCTGGCTACCTGTGGAATTTCCCACCAAAGACACGCCCAAACATGGTCACGGTCACGGTAGATGACGTCGTCCTTAGTCAACAGAAGGCTTCTAGGTCCATGGATGCATCTTATTAAGCTAATTCTTTCCTGCATGTTAATGACGCTACATGGCAATATTCAAAGATTTGATTTATGACTGAAGGCCTGAGGCTCAAAAGTACATTGATTATGGTTCGTGATTGGCCAATTGGTCCATTTTTGGCATACATATACTATTAATACTAAATTATCCATGAGTATGTCGTGGCGGGTTATAAAACATGTTCAATCAAGATATTTCAATCATCAAGCTCGAATTAAACTGGGCCTGAGCTCCCAGCATTCTTCTCAACATCTTCATGAGCGATAGACATTCCTTCTGGGGTGTTAACCTCAGTGCCGTCAGCACTCTTATTGCGGCCAACTAAAGGAAGCTGGTTAATATCGAGAAGATACATGTACCAGTAATAGGTTCCTGGGAATATTGTCAGCCTTGTCGCATTTAATAGCATAGCATGCGTTTCCCTCACTTACCGCAGAACAAACCACCTCCAAGAATGTTTCCAATCAAGGTAGGAATGATGCCCTTCCAGATATACAATCCCACGGAAATTCCAGGTGTGTCAACCCAGATAGCAAGGGGAATAAAAGTCATGTTGGCAACGACGTGATCAAATCCAAGTGAAACGAAGGCAAAGATTGGCCACCAAATACCCATTATCTTCGACCCAAGATCACGTCCTTGCGCCCCGAAAAAACATGCTAGACAAACCAGCCAGTTGCAGCCAATGCCCCGCAGAAAAATCATGCGAAAGTCTGGGGTAACCTGTTTCTTGGTCGCAAATGTACTGACGGTGGACTTGAAAGGGTCCGCATCAAAAACGCCACCATCTGGCTCAAATGTTAGCTCAATCTCCAGTACATGTATTGTCGACCGACCGCGAAGGAATTGACTGACAGCCGAAGATAATCCCAACCATGAACAAAGACCCAGCTAGGTTTCCAAGAAAGGTCACTACCCAGTGAACAATCATTTTCCACCATGGCAACTTTCGCTGTAGAGCTGCGATGGTAGTGTACTGTATACGCGTCAGTCACATGTCTTGAAACCATGGCATTTATAGAGAAGAGAGCACCACTTACCATGAAAGATCCAGTGCAAAGGTCTGCACCCGTCAGAATGATCATGCACAAGCCGTAAGGGAAAACCAAGGCACTAATAGTGCGGATCAACCCAGCAGCATTTTCTGCGTACCAGGGTGAGGCATTCGTGCTCAAGGCAGTACCGCAAGCAAAAGAAAGCAAGCAACCAGCTGAAACAGAGCTCAGGAAGACCTTATCCAGCCGCATATTTCCCTTGTGTACTCCAGTCTTTGCGAGGGATTCAACCACCTCTAGGGGTGACAATGCGTCGAACGACATCGCGACCAAAGTAATTGGAGATAATTCGGTAGAAATTGCTTGTCTAACAAAAGACCAAAGCTCCCGGTAGAAGTGACTGGCGAGTAGATTTTTTTTTTTTTTACCCAGGAGTTTTCAACGCGAAAGGCGATCCAGGTCTTCTTCTACACATATTTAACTATTTTTTCAGCTATAGACACTAAGATCGATCTTAGTAGCACTAAGGGATGCATCGCAGGATTATTGATAACAATTGGTTCAAGATAAGCGCAATTATGATCGTCACATCCCTACAGCTGCCGAAAAAAATGGGGAAAGATAAGAAGAGGAACGCATGTTCCCCATGGAGTTGTGGATTGGCGATCTGCGGCCTAAATTGCCATAACCACCAGTAAAAACGAAGCTCTTTATCAGACGATGTCTTGGCAAAATCAAGCCATAATAGACATGCAGTTGAGTATCTCCGCGGCGAACAGATGAGGGCCAAAGCTTGTATTTGAATTTGACTTTGACTTTTATTCTGAATTTTCAGAGTGTTTGCGGCAACAAGAAGCTATGGTAAATGTCACCATCATGATGTCAAAGCTGTACCCGTTGCCACCAGCTCTGGTGGGTATAATACGGACTGCCTAATATAAGGCTGAAGATAGAATCTACACGCATTCTTGAATATTAAAGTCAGAATAACTTTGTTCAAAACTTTGAGGATCGCAAATAACAATGGTCAAGCCTAAAGATACCGTGATTAGGTATGCTATCTCTCTTGCACTTCTGCTTTCGATTTTGAAGGTTAAATTCTCCCGAGATTGAGGCTAACGGGACGCTAGCGAGTTTAATGAGCTTGTTAACATGACCCCAAAGGAACTTCGCGATTGGCTGAAAGAGGAAAAATCAATTTCAGCTGGATGGGTTAATGAGACAGGAGAAACTACTGGCCATGAAAGGTGATTTGAGTTTGATCTTTGACAAAATTATTCAGGGCTGATAAGCAACATTATTTTAGTGGACGGAAGATTGTGAATATCTTAGAGCACAACCCTGATGGCAACGCTTCAGACTACACCGATTCCGATATTGACCACATGCGAAAGGTGGTGTCTTATTGCAAACGTCACTTGGCTCAAGAAGAGGCTGCGAAACGAGATACGACGAGCAAAAGCTATCGATCTTTAAAAAACTGGGGTCACGATGCTCTGAAGGAGTAGTTGTCTTTGGCCTGCTGAGGTCGGGGATAGGTATTTTGATTTATGCTCAGGCCTTTTGTATATGTTTATCTTGTATCTTTTCATAACGATGACATTATCATTTACATTATTCAAATTCCAATGAGATATCCTGATAACTTGAAATCATCAATATAGCAACCGCTTCTGTGGGATATCCCAGGGCAATTGGCACATGCATGTATAAATCCATCAGAAATCAAGGATCACTGCACCATCCACCATCAACAGTATACGTACTCCCCGTGACTCCACTCGCTTCATCACTTGCCAGAAAAACGATAACCTTAGCCACTTCCTCCGGCAACAAGTCACGCTGCAAGCTTTGTCCACGCATAACCTCCGCTCGATATTCAGGACTCAAAACAGTATCACGCTGTCTCTGAGTAGCAATCGCACCAGGCATCACACTATTAATGCGGATATCGGCTGCTCCAACCTCCTTGCTTTGTACCCGCGTAAGACCCATAATAGCAGCTTTACAAGCAGCATAAACAGGGCTATCAGGAGCAGGAATGCGCCAAGTAATCGAGCCCAGATTAACAATACTTCCATTTTCAGCAGCCTTCATTGCCGGTAAAACAGCCTGAGTGAGAAAGAACACATGTCTTAGGTTGGTATTGACAAGGAAATCCCAGGATTCAGAAGTGACGTCGTCCGTTTTTAGTCTTGCACCTTTTCCTGTTGCTGCGGCGTTGTTGACGAGGACATCGACTTTCTCCCACTCTGCTAGTATATTTGCGATGGTAGCTTTGACTTCATCTAGGTCTGAGAGGTCACAATAGTAGAATATTGGCTTTTTCACTTGAGCGTTGCTTCGTGCTCCGAATTCGCTGCATATAGAGTAGACATTGTCTATGGTGCTTTGCGCTGCATCTTTGTTTATATCCAGGAAAAGTACCTGGCTACCCTGATAAGTGAAGCGCTCAACTGCTGCAGCGCCAATACCTTCGGCTCCGCCTGTGATGAGCACGGTCTTGCCTGCTAGACTGGGATAGATGGCTGGTGCCGAGGTCATTTTCCTGGATGACTCGACCTCCGTCGGATTATGAACGGTTTGAAGAAGAATTGGTAGAGTCTGGCGGAATGACAAACTACTATATCAACTGATGTGGAGAGGGGAAGAAACATTGACTCCACTCAATGTAACCGCACTCTTTCCCCGCAGTTTCAACAGCACTTGAGCATCCCGGGGTCTTGAGTCTATATGACCTCGCTCAAATGTTTAGATCCTGATGCTTGGGCTTGGAAATTTAACCTAGTGCCAGGGTTCACATCCCTTGCGTTTGCCTTTATGGAGGTGGAGCTTGAAGCAGTATACTGCCACTTGAAATATGCATACTAGAGCATTCATTCGTCGAATTTCTGGCCTCTGGGTTATTCAGTGGCCGTTGGCACTAATTATGGCGCACAATTCTCAAGTTATAATCTATCATGACATTTGAACATATTTCAAAATTATGGGATCATAATAATACTCGTTTCGGACAAGTGAACTCCCCTTTCGCGATACGAACGAGACAAGGACCTTAGAGGACCTTGCTCCATGGAAGTTTTGTTGCTCAAAATGTAGGTAAAGCATGGATATATGATCTTCTCGCTCACCAAAACTATGCATAGAATTCATTGTGACAGGTCATAAAAAGCGGAGAAACAAATTCGTAAAGGGGGCGATTATGCTTGAATCTCCGCTCTGCGCTCCAGCACAGATCGAGCCTCCGCAGCTGTCAATGTATCAATGCTCAGCTCGGCAAGCACAGCGCGGGCACTTTCGTTATCCTTGAATAATCTCTGTTCCACATCCCATAGTCCTAGTGTAGATTCAGATTCATTCGAATCACCCACAGTCGGGCTTAAATTCAGAAGGCGCAGGCCTTCATTAAGCTTGTTCATGATAAGTAGCGAACCACCCGCATGGGCAGCCACTCCGAGTGTCGTATCAACCATGCTGCATAGCTGTTCAACATCGCCTACTAGCTGGGTCGCGCCGGCAGCGGAGAAGGTGTTTCTAGTTAGAACATGGTCCCAAATGTAAGTCTGGATAGATATGAGAAGTTGACGGGATACTCTGCGCAAAGGAGCTACACCCAAAGCCTTTGTGATAAAGGATAGTTGGGTGGATAATGTGCGCATCGCATGTGCCAGGTCGGATGAGAGAGAAAGAGGAGATGAGACTGAGCCAGCTGAGGGTACAGAGAGTGTTGCCCAAGTAGACACACGAGAGTATGGTTTTAAGGCTGAGTTGATGTTCGAGTTCAAGGTAGATGCGATGATAGACTCCGATCGTAATCGGAGACGGCGGTATGCCGATGCAGTTTCGTCAAACAAAGCACCATCGGAACTGACATCAGTGTTAGAAGTCCCATTATTATTGACGGCGGGCGACGTGCGAGATGCAACTTCAGCGATGGACATAGAGCCCGCCACATTCCGACCGCCCTGTCGAACTCGTTCTTGGAGCTCTGACCAGAGTTCCACGAAGAATATATCGTTGCTCCAATCTTCCATCTTCTTTTCCAGATATTCAGCACTGCCAAAAACTCTGCACAGTCTCTCTAAACCTGCAACGCCTTCTACACTGGCTTGTCCATCTGCACCTTGCACTGTTCGACCCAGTGTAGATGTCATGGCGAGGTAAGCTTCCAATGCCGAACCAAGGCGGTCGTGAAACTGGTCGAATATTGTGATTTGAATATCGATGAGAAACCTCAGTTTCTGGCTAAAGGAAGGCAGGGGCTGGTAGCGTTCCGTGATAGTTTCGAGGAGATCGTTGACTCGAATGGCCGCCTTGGTCGGTTTTGTCGCTGTAACCTCGACACCGTCATAGTCAATTTGCCCACTGTCTGCGGTGTCGATAATGTCCTTGTATCGAGCCAAAGCGAAATCTTTTTCAACTTGAAGCCAGCGATCGTACCACCCTTGTTTTGAGAGAACCTCCCAGGTCATTCCTTTCCAGTTTTCACTCGAGTAGGGGTCTGGCAGGTAATTCCACGTTTCTCTAAGCTCGTTATCAAAACTCATTAATTCGTGGATGAAGTGGCTCAATAGCTGAGGATAGTCGGCAACCTGAGGGAGGAATGTATCAATCTTTTGTCGCAACATGGGCAGAATGGCGTTTATGAATGCATGCAGAGCATTGTTGTAGTTCCATTCCAACCCAGGCTCGGCTGACTGGGCCTTTTCGTCAAGGATTGGCTGGAAGTATGAAGTGAAGAACCCTCCAAATTGATTGATGAGGTCCATAATATGCGAAAGGAAGTATTCCGGCTGAGAAAATATACGTTAGACCACATGCGATCGAACGGGCGAGTCTTTCTTACCTTATCCAACCTGTTCGTTGGCTTTTCGCCACTGAAGTGGTACTTGAATCGAAGATCCAAGGGGTGGACCATTGTCTCCAGAGTGAACAAGGCCGGGGGCTCGATGTTATTATTGCTTAACATATCCCGGCGAGGAAGTTCTCTGTAAACCATTGTTAAATTCGCAGTTTTCTTCAATGTGTCCAGTAGAAAATAAACGCACGGTGTCTGTAACTCATTCAGGAGCTCAACATCCTCCTTCCACTGGTCTAACAGTTTATCCGTGATATCCAGCTCTCGTGTCGGCCATTTCATAGATGTAAGCGTCTTTTGCAGTCGGTCGCCAAAGAACTTCTTCAATTGTTCCCTCAATGCTGCCGCGAGTTTCTCGGTATAGTCGATCAGGTGGGGCGCAGCGCCTTCGGCGGCCGGTTGAGCTTCTTTCAGCGATACCACGATGCTGCGTAATCGAACATAGGGCGATATAGAGGCGCGAGGGTCGGAGGAGATGCTGCTCAAAGCTTGCTTGCTGTGATTGGGATATTTAGCACTCGTCATCCTTGGAATCCATGTACTGTCGTATCAATACCTGAGCTCTTCAGCCTCTTTCAATAGTTCCACGTATCCTTTAGAGATTTCCAGTCGCTGAAGTCTTTCCATGCTGTTTTCTAGTCGTCGCACCGCCTCATCGCTTGATTCCGACTGTGTGATCGCCTTCAACCGTTGGTCGATGTCCGCCTGCTCGGCTTTGAATGCCTCGGCACGCTTTCTTGTAGCTTCGGCATGGTCATTGGATGTCTTCGTCGCATTCGAGAGTGCTGTATGTGCTTCTGCCAACTAAGAGAGACCGGTATTAGTCAAAAATGCGCATTCAGGGCGGGGTTGCAAGCGAAGAAGGGCGTGCTCGTACGTACCTGTTTTCGTTGGAGCTCCTGTTGCGCACGAAGACCTGTGAGGAGCGAGCTCAAACTCTCAAGATCAGCAGAGACCTGAATTTTATCATTTAGATAATCCTCCACTCGTGTCCGCTCGTGCGACGATAAAGATGTGGGCGGCGCCATTGTTGTGGAGGGAAAATCGCGGAACCGCAACGGTGGCCGCGATGTTAATCTCCGCCTTCTCGGACTGACGTCTGCTATCCGCAACTACCAAATGTTCTACAGCTGCTCCAGTGGCAACATGCACTTCAAGCTCTTACCCATTTCGAATATTTGTATAAAAAATGCCTAGTCCAGCGAAAAAGCGAAAGCAAAATGGTAATGATTCGTCACCGCAAAAAGTGCGCAGTATTTCTTCCTTTTTTCAAGGACAAACAGCTAGGCAGCCCCAGCTAGCGCCCGACGTCACAGAACAGACTCTCTCGGATGAAGCTTTGGCACGAAAACTTCAAGCCGAATGGGATCAAGAAGAGAATGGACAATCCTCTAATTCTACAGCCAACGAATCTGCAGCTACAGTAGCAGAGCCAGAGCAAAACGAAGCTCCGTTGGTCCCTTCGGTAGCTCCAGATACAGCACCTGTATCCTCTATCGCACCCAAAAAGAATACGCTATCATTACAGTCATCTTCCGGAACAGAAGACACAGTATCCTTTACTGTGCCATTTGATCAAAGCCCTCAAACTTTTGATGCGAGCAAATATGCAGCCGAATTGCGACCGCATTGGGCTTCAGAGGGCGGCGATGCTACCTACGCACTACTTACAAGAGCCTTCGTCCTAGCCAACTCAACAACAAGCCGAATTAAAATCGTCGACACACTAGTTAATTTTCTTCGGGTTTTGATAGTAGGCGACCCGACTAGTGTCCTTCCTGCTGTCTGGCTAGCTACAAATTCTATATCCCCACCATATGATGAGCTAGAGCTGGGACTCGGTGGCTCATCCATCTCGAAGGCTCTGAAGAAAATATACGGCTTAGACGGTCAAGGTCTCAAAACACTTTATGATCGCCACGGCGATGCAGGAGACGTCGCGTTCGAAGCTAAGAAGCGCCAGGCTTTTACGCTGATGAAACCCAAGCCCCTTAAAATCAAAGGTGTCTATCAATCTCTTCTCAAAATTGCCACGAGCAAAGGTACCGGAAGCCAAGAGACAAAACAGCGCATTGTCGAGAAATTGTTACAGGATACTCGTGGCGCAGAAGAGAGTAGATATATTGTCCGAACTCTAGTACAAAACCTACGCATCGGTGCCGTGAAGACGACCATGCTCATTGCTCTTGCGCGTGCATTTCTCTATTCAAAGCCCGCTGGAGCTGAATTTACGATTCGCCCTCAACATGAATTTGCGCGTCTGAAAAAAGACGAGCTTACAGAAATATACACAAGTGCCGAGGAAATCGTCAAAGCTTCCTATGCCAGACATCCAAGCTACAATGATCTCATCCCATGTCTTTTAGAGATCGGCGTAGCTGAAGAGCTCCTCATCAGATGTGGACTAATGTTACATATTCCACTCCGGCCAATGCTGGGTAGTATCACGCGCGACCTCTCAGATATGTTGACAAAACTACAAGGACGTGATTTCAGCTGCGAATACAAATACGACGGACAACGAGCACAAGTACATTGCGACGAAAAAGGCAAGGTGTCAATCTTCTCTCGACACCTCGAACTCATGACTGAAAAATATCCCGATCTTGTGTCTCTCGTCCCCCAGATTCGAGGCGAAGGCGTCTCAAGCTTTATTCTCGAGGGAGAAGTAGTCGCTGTAGACCGTGACACGGGCGACCTACAACCATTCCAAACTCTGACGAACAGGGCAAAGAAAAACGTCGAGATCGGAGCGATAAAAGTCACTGTTTGTCTTTTCTCATTCGATCTAATGTATCTCAACGGCGAGCCACTTTTAGATCGCCCCTTCCGTGAACGCAGAGAGCTTCTCCGAAGCCTATTCATCGAGATCCCAAACAAATTTACCTGGGTCAAGAGTTTAGACGCGACATCTGCCGATTCAGAAAGCGTTCTTGAATTCTTCAAAAGTGCCACCGACATAAAATGCGAAGGTATAATGGTTAAAGTTCTCGACAACACAAATAATAAAACCACAACCCAACCTGATTCCAATATCCTGAATGAAGACACCAACGCCGAAACAGAAATTACATCCACAAACTCCAAAGAGAAAGAAAAACCCACCCGCCGCAAACCCCTCCTATCAACCTATGAGCCTGACAAACGACTCGAATCCTGGCTAAAAGTCAAAAAAGACTACTCCACCACCTCCGACACCCTCGATCTAATCCCCATAGCAGCCTGGCACGGCCAAGGCCGAAAAGCAAAATGGTGGTCCCCCATTCTCCTCGCAGTTCGGAACCCGGAAACCGGCGCCCTAGAAGCCGTAACAAAATGCATGTCCGGGTTCACTGATAAATTCTACGCCTCCAATAAAGAGAAATACAGTGAGGGTAGTACGAATGTTATTTCGAGACCTGCTTATGTGGAGTATTTTGGAGAGCCGGATGTTTGGTTTGAGCCGTTGGAGGTGTGGGAGATGGCTTTTGCGGATATAACGCTTAGTCCTACTTATACTGCTGCTATTGGGCTTGTTAGTGAGGAGAGGGGTGTTAGTTTGAGGTTTCCGAGGTTTTTGAAGGTTAGGGAGGATAAGGGGATTGATGAGGCTAGTACTTCGGATTATTTGGCTTTTTTGTGGAGGAAGCAGGTTGAGAGGGCTAGGGTTGAGGGGGATGGGAAGGCAGAGAAAGAGGAAGAGGCGGAGTTGGGTTGGGCGGAGGATTGAGGTTATATGCTTGGGGTATACTACATATGTTTGGAGTATACATGTATCTAATGGGATGGCACCCAGGGCCCTTTTTACTACCAGTCTCTAGACATTAAAATGACCGGGTGGATAATGACAAACTAGTAGATAGAGCATACACGACTACAAGGGATATTGGTAATGAGTACAAGAGATGTATAATAGTCACTATTTCACTGATCTCCAAATGAGTTTTGGAGCCTCTTTTCTGCCTGATGAGAATGCTGGGGTAATATTAAAAAAAAACAATCATAAAAGCAATGAGGTCGGGATACAATGTATCATCACGAGACATATTGGATGCAAAACATGAAGTGAGTAGAACGATATTATAACAAAGCAAATAGGAGCTGTGGAAGTGGGTAGTAACCATGATTGATATGGAAGGGGCAATGAAAAACATATACCATGCAGAGAAAGGGAAACGCCGGGTATGCAGTGATGACTGATTGGCTTGATGGTTGGGATCCAAGATAGGGTCTCAAAATGGAGAATACCTCGATCATGCCTCAAGACAACCTTGAGATTAAAAAAGCATTGTGTAGGTGGTAGGTGTACATAGCAAAATCGTCAAGACGTAACGTAACAGAGAATGAAAAGGGTTACGGGTAATAGATGAACAGAGAATCGAAGAGAGGGAAAGAGAAGTGGGAGAAGGAAGGAACGAAGCGAGATATAGCGGCACGAGTGATCTAGCGATGCAGCTCGCCTCCAAGCTGCAGTGCTAGTCCACCCTCTTTGCTGCGCATCCTTGGTGAAGCGCTCGGAGGAACCAGTGCATCGAAGTTCAGCCGCTTGCGAGCATCTTTCGCAGTGAGAGGTGTTCGAGCCGGGTTCCCAGGAGTACGACCACCCCATGCAGGCTGTGCTGGGCTAGGAGTAACGTTCACAAAATCCGCAAAGTTGAATTGTTGACCTGGGGTTCCCATAAGATTGGGCAGGGATCCTAGACCCGCATGTTGGCTTGGAGGGGTCGAGGGAGGGAAAACATGAGACTGGGAGCCAGCAGCCACACGAGCCGGGGTCGGGGAATTGGCTAGGAAAAGCAGCAAGTCTGCGCCATCATCCCCTTGGCCTCGGTCTGTTCGTGGTAGGCGTGCATGCTTCGGAGGGGGTGTCCGAGGGGGTGAGGATCCCACCATAGAGCCCGCAACCTGGAAGCTATGCAAGGGTAGCTCCGGATCATTCTCTTCATCAGATGGGCCTTGATATACGGGAGATGACATCTCGGGGATGGGTGCTTCGGACATGAAAGGCATTTGGCTTCGTCGTGTCGTGTGATGAACTAGACCAGGTGAAGACTGGGGTAATTTGTATGAACTCTTCCATGATACCCGTGGGGCCTTTGCAGGGCGGCCCTCATTCGAGTCTGATCGAAGACGCTTGCGTCCTGCCGTTAACATGGGCTGCATGACATGGGAGTCAAAGGTGACAGCATGTTTGTTCCGAGCGGATCGAGGCAGCTCTTTCGAGTACGTGGCGGCTCGCAAGGGAGGAGAGGTAAACGGGGTTTCACAGCGGCTGCGTGAGAATTCGGAGGAGGAGTCTGAAGGTTTTTCATTGTCGGATAGACCCAACTTGGAGTCTTGAAGGGTCGAGTTCAGTCCATGAAGTCGGCCATGTTGGTATTTCAGTTTGGCCAGGCCGAGGCGGTCCTGTAAACTCAGGGAGACCTATGAAGGCAGGGGTTAGTGTATCTTTGAAATCCAGTATATCCTCTCAGCAACTGATTGATTCGCTTGCCTGGCAAACACTTCTTCTGTATAGGTTGCCTGGCTCATTCGAGGCCAGGTAAAACCCAGGCGGGTCCACCAGGTTTTCTGATATGTTTTTTTTTCTCTTGTTTCTCTCTTTTTTTTCTTTCTCATTTGCATTCGTCCCACCTTTCGGCACTGTACTTACCTGGGATATGTCTATTTTCCTGATTGTCTTCTCTGCAGAGCCAGGCTGTGGCAGGGTCATGGTGGGCAGGGCGATAGAATGAAGAGAGAGAGAAGCTGACGAAGGACCCAGTTTACGGGTTGGCAAGGCAAGGGCGGGCTGGGTCAAGGAACCAATTGGCGATCGAAATTTGGATCCGACCACACACTAAACCCAAATGGAGTTAAATTGATTCGGCGATTGGAGGGAAATGTAGAAATATCGAAATTTTTACACTGTCTATTATCCAAGAATAGTGTACTAATATGAAGAATTTGGCTTCCACGAGGAATTTGTGTTGGTTGGTGTAATGACTAAGTATTGCCAACGAAAAGCAGGGAAGACGCGTGCCGCGTGCTGATACGCGAGTTTCGCGTTTGGTCCATCCCATCAAATGAACAGGGAATATGGTTTGCTACTGCAGTTTGATAATTCGGACTATGGGAGTATATCTAAAGTGCTATATAGAAGTAGTAAAAAAACCCGTCTCTCTGTCAAGCAGACTAATATAAATAAATAAAAACTCGATCGGTTCAGCGTGGACCCAACCTCCCCACTTTAAAGCCCTGAACTTGCAGCTTCAAATCTCCGTGATAATTGCATTATTAGTCCTCAGTGACTTTCCCTGGATTTTTTTTTTTTTAAAAAATGAAACATTATTACGATCTTCCCTTTCTCTCCAAATCCTGTTTTTTATTCTCATAGACTTCTAGAGGGTATAACCTCCTAGAAAGACTTTTCCTCGATCGCACATGCCATCCAAGATTCCGCTCCACTTCTTCAGGATTGGCAAACCCTAGCAGCTTTTAGTCTTAGCTCATGCCATAGTGGAGAGAAGGAGGAGAAGGAGGGAGTAAAAGGGGGAAACCATATCTGGCATTCATTGGCATGCGGTCTATCTGGTATGCTAAGCTAGATATCTCCAGAACTTAATGCTGGTGGGATACTGTATTATGTACGGAGAACTATGTCTTGCTACACTTGGGGGAAATAGCATAGCAGATAGGTATTAGATCAAGTATTGTTTAGAATTCCCAGCATAACCCTAACCCAAATACGTTTATCTATCCTCATCAGACCCCTCAGATGAAGTTCACGATCGAGATCGAAGATTGCACCATTGGATGCAGACGTGGCCGGTGATCGGTATTTCCGAGCCCCAAAGTACGGAGTACGGAGAACGGATACTTATCGGCAATTTACTACTATACTCGGCCCCCAGACTCTCGGAATCCAGATCAATCAGATCAACCCCGTGCGGAATATTCAATCACCATGGATGACAAAGTCTCGTGGCTGTCAGGAACATCAAGGGGTTGGAACCCATCGTCGACTACAGGTACAGTACTGTAGTAAGCGGAGAAATCCCCCCAAACCCGGGATTGGGCGATAATCTTGCATATGCCGGCTTTGTCTCAGACCTGGCAAATGAGATTGATCATAGTAATATGGTGGGAGGAATGCGGCATAGCAACGGAGTGTATCAGACGTTGGAAAGGGGGGGAGTCAAGCCACAGACGCCATACATTTCAATTAGCCCCAAGGACCAGGGTTGTGCAATATCTTGAATATTTAGATTGATGATCTCCTTCTCTCGTCAAGAATAAGAACAAAGGAACTCTGATTAGGCCAGCCTTGTCTTCGTAGTCTAAGATTAGAGGAGAGAAGGATGCCGCAGTTACATGACGGGGTTAACGAACAGACCCTCCAACCAGCCCTGGTATGCGCTGCCTAGTTGGACGCTAGATCTAAGCTAAGAGCGTTGGGGCGATCATCTGCGATCCACCGGTGAAACACCGCGACTAACAGCGATAGCATTGCCTTGATTGTCTCGAGGGTACGTAAGACGTGGGATAGGTGCTTCGTATCAATTCTCCTCTCCTCATCCACTTGAATCCATTGGTACGAGCATCGCTACCGGTGGACTTACATATACAGCTATATTAGTATGTAGTAGTAGAACAAGTCTCATAATAAATAGTAGACTAGCTCAAGCTAAGTATAGATTTGCCGCTTAATCTGTCCTTTTTGCCTCTAAATGCCCCATAAGTGTCAATTATAGAGGGTTTTGTTACCAATGATCTCCATCCTCACTCGTTTGTAACTTGTCTGTGCCAATTTTCGATTTCTTGGTTTTTTCTTCTTTCCTATTCTCCCTTCTGTCTTCTCCTCTCCCTTGAATTATTCCCTTCTTTCTTACAATCAATGTCAATTCCCAACTTGTGATCTATCGCTTTGACTTGTTGTGTCTCCTTTGATTTTCTTATTTTTTTCTATTTTTTTTGCCATCTCCGGGCACTTGCGGGGCCTTACTCCACGGCGTCGTCACCCGCCGCAAACGGTCGCGCTCTCCTGTTCCTGTTCCTGAGACGGCAACTGCCTTCCTCCATTCAATTTGGGGTCCCTTTTCTCAATGAGAAGTCCTAGCCTTCTCTAATCCTTCCCTTTTGACCCCCTCTATTCCACCATGTCGTTTCTAAAACAATTGCGTCGCCGCTCAAAAGCGAGCTTTAATTCCGACACCAAAGGCGCCGCGACCAAGGTGGAAATGGTTGGCAAATCATCCTCCACGATCGACACATCCTCCCACAGCTCCATAACTCCGCCATCGTCGATCAAGCCAACTCTCTCTTCCCCAAATCTTCCTTCCTTGATCGAATCAGATGCCACCTCTTCACCTTTACCCCCGCCCCCGCAGCGGCCAGGACTCTTTGTGACCCGATCGCAACGAAATAGTGTGGTGGTATGTCAATTTGGGAGCGATGTCCTTGAAAATACAAGGCATGCTGAACGTCATGCGCTAATTGAGTATTCGGTGCATTAGGGAAGCTCCTCTTCGTCCATCAATGGAGTATATCGTTCAACTCCTGCCTCACCATATGCGCCCCGGATTGTGTCAATCACCGATAATTCCTGGGTACGTGTCCTTCCCTCCGCAATAGAAAGCACATTCGGAATTGCCTCCCAAAAAATATCTTCGTCGGCCGCGTGGCTAACGAAGTCTTTTTCTAGGTTCATCAAAAGGTTCTCCTCGTCTATGGTCAAATTGGAGACCCCAGGCACCATCCGCTGGACGGAGGTGTCACAGTCTTCCACCACCAAGACAATTTTCCGTCGACCGGCTGGCCCGTAACAGAATCTCATTTCAAAGCCTTGATTCATCTAGTACCCGGTCCTAATCGCCTCCGTCTCGATTTCATTTCTCCCAAGCTATCTTCAGGCAGCACACACCCCGCCGTCCATTCGACATGGATTAATATCAACTATCTTCCTCTGGTGAACAGTCCACCTTTGCAATTGGTTGTATTGCTCGGAAAGGATTCAGATGGGACATATGATGCCGTGCCGGAGAGGATGGAGCGAGAAGGCAATGGACTAGACACCGCGATTCGAAAATACCGAACAGCAGCATACCTTTGGCAAGCGTTCACCGGCGAGCAGATGTTCCGCAACAACTTTGGACGGCGCTGCTTCAGATTCGAGGAGGAATGGCAGTCTGGCACCCTCAGTCGACGGGATTCGGCGGTCGGACAAATGCGCAATGAAGCCAAAATCCACATCGTTCGCACTGAGAAAACAGTGGCGGAGCTGCGAGACCTCAACATTGCTCAACAAAACCAGAATGCTCAAAAGAAAGATGAGTTGTTTGCGATCGCCAAGGAGGCGGTACGGAAGCATTTCAACCCTCAACCTGGGCAGAAACAATATGTCTCTGTGCTGCTGTTAGACTCACACTGGGATACTGAGCAGCAAATGATCACAGGCCACGCGGCATTAGGGTCTGCCGGTGACGATATAAAAATGGCCATCTTTGGGTCCCACGCTCTACAGAGTTATCCATCTTGTTTAGAGGAGGTTGTGGACGCCTTCTCTGACTGTGTACGAACAGATACAAACTACGTGGCAAACGACAATGGTGAAGCCGGGTCGAATTGGGAATCCGCCAATATTGGCATTGGAGCTCACTTGCATGAAGTTGGACATCTCTTCGGATGCCCCCACCAGGAGTCAGGCATTATGCTTCGCGATTACGTCCAGTTGAATCGCTCATTCTTGACAAAAGAGCCATTCTCGACTCGCACAAAGGCTCAAGGGCTGAAGGTGTGTTTACCAAACGACGAGTGTAGCTGGCATCGCCTGGATGCTCTCCGTTTCCGATTCCACCCCTGCTTCAGACTCCCAAGTGACGCATCTGCGAGCTTGGATGATAGTGTGCAAGTATGGCCAGTGGAGAATGGCAAGATTCTCTTTACTGCTTCCTCGGGTATCGCCTTCATGGAGCTTTACAAAGAAGGCGATGAGTTCTGCCATACTTCGATTGAATATCTGAACACGGAGAATAGCAGCAATGGACTTCCCAAGCAAATCATGATTACCGAGAGTGAGCTTCGATTGAAGGTCTTTGGTACTGAAAAGGAGAAGAAAAAGAAGATCAAAGCTATTGTCTACTCCGGTGCTCTCGGTAGCTACACAGTTGAGGATGTTGGTCTCTTGAAGTCGAAGAGCTCTCTGGTCAAGCTGCCCAAGAGTCAGTCTGGCTACAAGAGTGGAATGCTTGGTTTCTCCTCAATGGAAGGCAGTGAACCCCAGCAATTACTTCTCGAGTGCGCCTTCATCGCAACCAAGCTCTTGACATCTGTAAAAGTCTACCATGGAAATGCCTTGGATGGCATCGAATTTTGCTATGAAGACATGACTAGCCAACTCTTTGGAAAACGAGGCGGCAAAGCTGGCGGTGATGAGTTTGTTCTCGGTGAGTCTCAACATGCTCTTATGCTGTCTATAATGAAACCTTTCTAATAATATCGCAGACACTCGGCGTGGAGAAATTCTGCTTGGATTTTACGTCCGAGCTGGACTTTGGATTGATGGAATTGAGATTCTTACTAGTCTTGGCCGAAAATCCGGCTTTTATGGAAATCGCCATGGTGGATCGGGGTAAGTTCTCAGACAGTTATCTTGGTATGACATGAAATTGAGACTGACTTTTGAACTAGCCATACCTTAATACCGCCTCTTGGATATAAGATCGCCGGCGTCGCGGGATCGTGTGCATCTTGGATTGATGGATTCTCTCTAATCATCCAGCATTGAAAAGGATATTACCGCATTGTTCTCACTTTATACCATACCTATTCATTCCTTCTATTTGTCTCTTGTTTTTCTCTCTTCGAGCAATGGGTCTCATCACTTGGGAAGTGGAAACTGATCAAGGACCGGTCAGCACATAAATGAGGTTCCGTTAGGCCATGCTGCCGTTTGTTTATACCATTTGCGTTTTCTTTCCTTCATATGCTTTGAGCGGCGCTGTCGGGGGTTTTTGCGGTCGCATTTACTCGTTGTATCCATTCTTTCCCATTCTTCCCTTTTGTTGATGCGCATTTCGGACATGATCCCGTCTGCGAAACGGTTCGTATGGCGGCTACACCAGGACATCTTGTACAAGGGACATTCATATTGGGCAGATTATAGATGGGTAATTTCATAGCATGATCACCAGCAATCAGCCTTTGCTTGCGAGTTCATACTACATAGCATTCTTTAAAACTTTCGCTCCATTAATCTCAACTTGCAGACTGCAGTAGATAATATGTAAACCTCGGAGATATTGTACATTGTCCATATCCGATCCATGCACTCATTTTTTTCCGATTCCCATCCCCCACACAATTCGATATCATTTCACAACCATGGCTTCGATATCATTCGTTATCATGAACATTCTTTGAAGAATTAACACAGCCACCACACCACACTCTAGATGGAATTAGGTTTGATCGCCACAATTGTCTTACAATTGCGTGTATCTACCAGCACACAAAGTCATCGTATTTTAGAGATCAAAGCGCAAATTAAGAACCCACCACCTTATGATTTGTTGATCTGGGGATCGAAAAAGTGTCTCACAATCCACGAGCCAATTGACAGACTACATTTAATAGCTCAAGGCTCTTTGTGGGGTTAGACAGGATCGCCATGGACCTCGAGTGGAGTACCTCAATAACCATCTCCACTTTGCAAGCTCCTAGGTACAGCTACACGGAGAACTGTGCATCAACTGACTATTGTGACTCAGAGACGATTGCTACTATATACGGAATGGAGCAAAATCACCTTATCTAGTGTCTGCGACCTTGGGCTCTTTTTTCTCAACCACTGAGCCATACTTTGGATAAACGTACTACAATACAGCACATTATACAGTACAAGTACACCCGACAGTATCCATATTAAAGTACTAACTCGGACTTCTGTGGCTGTACTAGCAAATTTTCACAATGGATTCAATCCACACTCTATCCACAAAACCCATCAAATTATAGTACAGTATTTACCAAATCCACAAAGTCATCCACAAAGCAATGAGCAATGGACACATCGTACTTCGGATGTACTGTATGCAGGATCACACTGACTGAAATTCGCCACACCTTCTTCCCCAACCCTTCCACTAATTTCTCATTGGTCAAACCTCCGACTTTGCCGTTCCGTCCGCCCCGCCAAAGTACATTATGTACATACATAGCCCTGTGTGTATCCATAGCGCTAGAACGCGAATAAGATTGCCTAGTATTTTTTCTCCTGTACATAGTATGTACCTACAGTACTTTCCCCTTCGAACACGGGACAACGTAACAAGTCTGTGTCGCTGTTGGTGTCGCGTTCGATCATCCCTGTGGCTGCGTCAGCTGCTCGAGAGGGGTTGGTGTGGCTAGTGGGTTCAATTGTTTTGGGTAGAGTCCACTGTGGCAAGGCGGTTGCTTGGCCTTACTGGCTGGTTTTGTTGATCCTGGTATGGTGCACATGTTTTTTTATCTTGGGCTGGGAGCCTTGTTACTTTAGGTATGCTGGTGGTAGTGGTTGATTGGGTTATTATTGGTGTTGGTTTTTACTTTTGCGCCCGTTGGCTTTTCTTTGATGCGATCATTATGCATATGTGTTGTGAATGTACTCAAAGGTTGCGGATAAGGCTGCCGCGTTTTTAGATGCTTGTTGCTTCTATGTACATATTCGCTTTGAAGTTGAAGGTGTATGCCAAGAGGAGTAGTGGATCTTTTCGATTTTCGTATATTTGTTTCCTCGTATACAGTAGTTATGCCAATGCTGCTTCTTTGCCAATTGGGAAATGTCCTTGCGTGGGCTACATTCTATGAAGGATCAACGCCTTCAGGATGATGGGTCGGTCTTACTATGGATAGTACTACAGTATGTGGTATGTAACACTTTGTGCATTTGCATAATGGGCCACTACATCATGATATATTTAATTCAAAGTCAATTGTTTCGCGAAATAGATATGGAAATGCCTAAATTAAATTGTTGCATTTAGTTTCGCTTACAGTCTACTGCGAGGATAACCGTCGTACCAACGTGTCCCACGAGCAACCATCAACATTGTGGCACTCACCGTACGACTTGATTGGTCTCTCGTCAAGCCATCAAAGCCGCCCAAGACCTGTGGGCAATCAATCACACTCCTCGTGGCTGAAGATCTGTTCCAACCTGGACGGATCGCAAAAACGAGCTATGGCTATCAAAGCACTGATCAACCAATCAAATCACGCAATCTAGCGGGGAAACAGTATCCGAGAAGCTTTATCATTGGTTTAACCTTTCGTACCACATACAAAATTCAATGCAATTTCTTTCAAATGCGTCGAGCTTCAAGTTATCCATGATATAAGCTACGCGCCGACCCGGTCCTCATTGAATCCCTGGCTAACCAGCTACATTTATTAAAAGCGAAGAAGGTAATCTGAAGCATATTAACGCTGTACTCCACTAATAGCTCAGGCGGTGACAGGAACATTCCCTTTCGCGCTGGTGGCGTATTCAACCCCTGTTCAGCCAAAACGCCCGGTGGGCGTGCCCATGACGGGGTGGCTTTATTCTGTACTAGGATGCATAGCCAAAATAAAGAAAAAATTCATATTCTGACGTCAGTGATTCCTTGTGGCAGTTGAATGTTCGAAATGTGGACGTGGGGAAACCCAAATGAGAGCCTTGCGTGCATATAGAACGTACAGAACGTAGAACAGTGTCAGGCACGCGTTGGGTAATGTTACCACGAGGATGAAAGAAAGCTTGCATGGTTGGATGGATGATTATATTGTTTCATAATTATGACTTAATCCGATACACCGGGTACGATAGACGCAGCCCTACTGTGTGTATAGTACATTACTCAGGAGATAGCTAGGTACGAAGCAGTAAAGAGTCATAGCGACAAAGCTAAAGATAGGAAAGATAGACTACAATTTTTCCAAGCTCGGTAGTGATTTTCAGTCAATTGATCCCTGAAAGTCTGAAAGTGGAATGGTGCTTGTAACAGGTGCCGCATGCTCTACCTAGTGTACCTAGGTACTTACAGCTGTATATTAATTTCTAGGTACATGCCAGGAGCTTCGTGGTTCAGCTGCTACTCTCACCTGGGCATTCTCTGGCACGTCCCAGAAGATTAAGATGCGCCCAATGCTTCCTGCGGGCTGGCGTGCTAAGTCTGTGCTGACGCGGTGGACCTCCACGAATACCGAGTATCCCTTCCGCGTTTGGAACACCTCTCCCCGTCGTGGATCTGATTCTCTCCAATGTGATTCTGTGCCCCCAGCCCGGCCCTTTTCCCCGACAAATCAGAAGCTCTATTTTGGATTTGAATTACTGAGGGGGTTGTGATTTCCGCTTTCGCGATCTGTGTATGCAACAATGGGAGAGAGGATCAACTAAAGTATAAGGGGGTATTAAGTATATCGGTAATGCCGGATGAGGACTGGAGACGAGATCCAAATGTAGAATAGATGAAATGGACCGGGTAAAAGCCGAGCTCCGTTAGAGAATAAAGCTACGGGGGGTAAGTTCTTACTGTGCTCCGTACCTACTGTGCCTACATAAGAGAAGAGCCGGCCACTGTAGATAGCATACTAGGCGGCGCCCGGGGGTAAGAATGTACCGTGTTTGTAATTTTCGTATGTGTATTATATTAAGCACGTGCCTATGGTGCTTTGCCTGATTTGATTGGCGGGTTGAGATGCCAGCAATGAACAGCACGGATCAAACCGGCAATTGTATTGTCAGGGATATGTATCCTGAAATCAGAAGATATGGACCTCCTAGCGTACGCCTCCCCCCACTGTCTTCTCCGCCCATATTACGGTATACAGTACAGTGCGGTGCGGTGCATCTGGCACAGTTAGGAAACCCCCGAGGTGCCAGTGCAGATCGCAAACCCCGAACCAATTATTGCTATTTTGTATGTACACACGATTTCCTTGTTGCAACAGATCTGCTTTGCATCATTACCACATCATATCTATTTTTGTGCGATACATTGTAAACGTCAACGATGACATTCTGCAAAACCTCAAAGACGTGTGAGCTCCGATTCATAGATCATATCCGGCTGCAAGAAGACCCTGGGCCAACCCAATCCTAACGCATAGAGTAAGTACCGAGACCCTCACGCAACAGCCAAGCCCGCGGTGATCCATGGCTATCTTCCCGACGATCGCATCATCAATGTCGGTTCGAAAGTGGCCAAAAGTGAAAAGACAAAGAAAAAGATCGATCGTAGATCGGAGATTGAATGCTGACAATGACCTACTTATGCAATTTCAAAATTGAAAATCCAATGTTGAGAATTCTTTGTTCGTGGTGTGACTATAAACCGTGGGTGTTGATAGGTGAATATGCCCACATACTTAATCTGCTTGTAGCAGCCGGTTCTTGAGCCGCCAATAAGGGAGAGCAGCGGAATATGCACGGCCACAACAATGCTCCAATCCATGGATAGAAACACACCTTTCGAGCCACGAATTACATGTCACTCGGAAGGTGACAAATATTGTTGCCTGTGGATTTTATTTTATTTTTTATTTTCACTGATTGCTCCATTCAGTATGCGCGTGCTGTGACTTTTTATGGGTATGAAGTGGAACGACACATTGAGTGTGCCATATACTCGTAGAAAGTTTCCGGGGCAAGCCACGGTGGCTAATGACTGCAATTTCTATTTTCAACTTCCGAGTTTTCCAAATTTCCAGTCTTAAATCTCGGGTGTGGGTTGAGTGTGGGTTCTAATTTTTTTTTCTGCGGGGATGATGTTGATTCAGCTTGACACGAACTGTTGATTTATTCAACTGCCTAAACTATGAAAATTCTCCGCATGTATACTCTACGGTAGGGCTGTAGGTACATAGTTCCCCAAGCTGTGTCAACCCGTTTTTACCATTCAAAGTGTGGCGTGTGGGGGAAACCCGAACCCGAAGACTCGGTAACACCGTCGTTATCGATAGGCGGAAGCACTCCGGCTGGTCCAGTGGGTTTATTTTTGAAGATCATCGAGTTTCCTCATGGTTGGATGGAGAAATCGAGTCGATATTGTTTAATATTTTCGTGGGAATGATGAAACTTTTTTTTTGAGAGAAGATTGTGTGGCCCTTGTCCGATATGGTGCTAATCGAATTGAATCGAAGATCGAAGGATAATTTCTGTATACTAATTTTACTAAGAGTTTCCGGAGAAATGATTCAGTCCAATGATCGACGCCATAGCGGAAGGCGAATTCTTACTGTCATGTTACATGGTAAGTTACGGAGAGGTCATGATTTTCTCTGTAATTGGTTTAGATTGGTACGCTAGAGGGAGTGGGAGAGAGGAGATGTATGGAGAACGTAATCCATTATTCATTATTCAAATTTATTCAATTTTGTATGTGTATTACACTTATTATTATTATTATTTCTTTTTCCATTCCCCTTCCAGTCTCCATAATAATTCGTTCTCCCGCGTTCCTCCCCCTGGTACCAATCATTTCCATTCCATAACTGAGAGAAAAAGCGATAAAAAAGCGAAAATTAATTCTAATGGAGAAAACGAGAGCGAGAAATTCCATTTTTGAATTTTTGAATTTTTGAATTTTTAAAAAATAATAATCATAAATAAAATTAAATTAAAATAAAATAAAAATAAAAAATAAGAAATAAGAAATAAGAAATAAAATAAAAATTACTCGAACGAGCTAAAGCTCTTCCCCTGCACTGAGAGTCTCCTCTTATCACCGTGTGGCAATACAGTCTTTCTCATCTTTACTTTGTACTTCCGAAAGCTTCACCCCTCCATCCCCTCGTGTGAACGGTGTGGCTCAGTTGAAACCCTCTCGCTCTGTTGTTCATTATTGGAGGCTCCATGGACCGTACCGTTTTTCTTTCCTTCTCCTAGTCCGATCTTAATACACCCACACCCCTCCTTCTCACCCCTCGCCTTCAAGTCGGTTTTCCCTTTCGCAACTTTCCTGAATAAATAAGGGGCCTACTCGCAACTCACCATTTCGACTTGATTCCTTTCTTCCCCTTTGGCTTCGCGCTTATCCAGTTCTACCATAACTGGTACCATTAAACAATTTTTTACTAAACGAATCACAACATCGAACACTTGATCGAGAGACCCGCAGTCCCGTCTGTCCCAAAACTCCGCCTTTTTTTTCCCGGAGTCTCGCATAGACCTAAATATCTGGCGCATCCCCTCTCAACAACTTCGCACACTCTCCTTTTCCGATCCTACTCGCCCACTGTGCAAAGCTCCCCTGTTTGATTCCCCTCGACTCGACACCTTTCTCAAATTCGACCTCATTGAGTCTTCCGTCGATTCCGATTTCTGGGAGATCGTCCCGCTGGTCGAACCATATCGATTGAGCACCCGACTTGCCTGTATTCCCATTGGACTCCACCATACTTCAAAAGGAGTCACGACAACGCACCATTTTTTTCTCTCTCTTTCCCCTCTGGGAGGATCCGATTGAAATTTACGTGTGATTCAGATGTCGCATAACGGTCTACGACTCTTCCTTTTCTCTTTTTAAACCTACTATCTGGTGTCAAAAACTGCCAGCGAATTTACCCCCAATGTTTCGAAACCGGTGAGTATCTCCATATCTGATATACTCCTTTAGCTTCTCGTTTCAGCGGAGAGAGAGAAGCGAATGTTGAAAAATACAAAACTAGCCAGAAAATAAGAGGCACATCTATGCACTGAACAGCAGCTAATCAATTCTACATTTTAACAGAAACAATACTCAGAAGCCTGATGATGACTTCATCAGTCGCTTCCAGCAAACTTTCTCCCAGGTTGTTCCCCGACGTGATAGTGAAGATTCAGGCCACGACGAGCATTTCAACGCAGGTTCAGGCGATCCTATGATGACGGGAAGGTATGCAGATTCAGGTCCAGGAGAATGGAGATCGGAGACTGATTTGGTGGATGGTGATTTTAGGCAAACAATGCAAAGCCACGACATAAAATTGGAAGACCACAACCTGAAATTTCCCAATGAACGAACACCTCGCAATCTCCATGACCTCAACTTCTCGCCCTCGTGGATGGACCCAGGCTCTATACAGATGATGGCCCTTGGCCCTCAACATCCCGGTTTCTATACCCCAAACTCCGGCGGAATGGGCGCCGTATTTCACAACCAGGCAGGCGATCTGCATACACCAACTATCGGTTTACACAACATGACTCCGCTCTCTCTCACGAATTCAATCTCAGTACCTCCACAGCAACACCCCGGAATGGAACATTTCAACCCGCATTATCTCGGCCAGCAGATGCCCGATATGAACTCCTACATGCAACAGCCCTCGTTCGCGCCTAGCGAATTCATGCAGCGTGATGCGCGCTATGACGTGATGGATGAATCGGTTGATGATGCGTCTGTCAATAGCATGCCATTGGATCAAGTATCAAATATATCCGCTATGACATCCTCAACGGACTTTTCTGCTCCTGCTGCCCCTGCTCCGGTGGGGGTGTCATATGCCGGTGAAAAGTGAGTGAAATCGCCTTTTGCCCTCGCGGCAGGGCTTCCCCTCCCCCTTTTCATATTCCGTGCTTTCTACTAGGTCAGTTTGCTAACTGTGATCTTAGCTTTCGTTATAATATTTCTTTGCGTGCTCCGACTGCTATGGTCAAGCACAACAGAGAAGTCCCTGTGTCTTATCTCAATAAGGGCCAAGCGTATAATTTAACGGTTTTGGATTCGAGTCCGCCAATTACTAGCACCGAGCCATTACGATACCGAACTTTCATCCGTGTTTCTTTTGAAGAAGAAGAGCAACGATTGAAGCCAGCCGCCTGCTGGCAATTATGGAAGGAAGGTCGAGGCACATCAGAAGCGCATCAGCGTGGTGGCAAACTGCTTGCTGTTGAGTATGCCAATTCCCAGCAAGGAGGCGAGGACGACAAACATCGCCAAATTCAAATCGAACAAATGTCTTTTGATGGATTCTGTGTTACATGGACTGCCAATCCGGCCACTGGAAACTCTGACTGCAGCATCCCCGTGAGGTTCAACTTTTTGTCTACCGATTTCAGCCACTCTAAAGGAGTCAAGGGTATTCCTGTACGGCTTTGTGCGAAGACCGAGCTTCTCTCCCCAGGGGAGGAATCCGGTGCATCTCGCGACTCAGAGGTCTGCTACTGCAAGGTCAAGCTTTTCCGAGACCACGGTGCGGAGCGTAAACTATCCAACGATGTGGCGCACGTTAAAAAGACGATTGATAAACTCAAGCAGCAGATTGCGCAAGCTGAGATGGGTGGTGGATTTGGTAAACGCAAGCGCGGCAGTACTGCCGCGACAAACGTGAAATCCGATCGATCTAAGCCGAAGCATAAGCGCAGCTGGTCAATAGGGTCACAGGATGGTTCAGACAAGCTGTCATTAGAGGACGATTTGCAAGCGAAGCTGGCTATGATGCAAGACATGTTCTCATCGACTCGATCTCTTAGCATCCTTGCCCTCCGTGGTGAAGACCGAGATGATCCCGACCTGTACCCCGTGAGGCTTCCAGCTGAAGGCGAATCGGCCAAATCGGATACCTTGAATCGTCAAAACCCAAGTGCCTCCCAGGCTATGGAATCCTTGATCTTATCGCCTACAAGTAGCAACGCTTCCTTGAATTCGCCACGAATTAGTTCCGCTCAGTTCATGAAGGAGCGAAACTCCACTGCCATTCCACGGGTGGAATCTACAGACCGAGTTTCGCAGGGGTTCATCGAAGCCGTTGATATCGACCCAACGTACCGCCCCCCTGCGGAGCGACCTCCTAAGCCGAGTAAGTTCCCTCTCTCCTATTAAATGCTCCACTTCATTATCAGTTGCTAATTTCCTTTTACAGTTGCATGCTTTTATGTACGCTTCCATGGAGCTGAGCCACATTCACAAGACTACTACCGCGCTATCTACTTGACGGAGCGAACGGTTCGAGACTTGATGAAAAAGATCTCCGAGAAACAACAAATCGACCCATCACGGATTGTTCGCATTCTACATGTCAACGAGGCCGGATTGCGCATCATGGTTGACGATGATGTTGTTCGTGAATTACCCGAAGGCCAAGACATGATCGTTGACATCTATGAATCTGATGATGCCCAATCGCCTAGCCCACCGGTGGAAATTAAATTAACATATTAATACCGCACTTTATTGACGATTCGCTGCGATGAATTCAAGCGCCCTATACCCTTCCAGCTCCGTGCTCGATAGATTGCTCCACATCCACTTCCCATTCTCCGAATGACCGTGCTTTTGGCATCTCCGGTTAATATCATCTCCGACCTCTCTTTCATTTCTATGCTCAAAAATACATGAAGCATATAATGCCTCAGAGTTATCAGCTGCACCTGGCGTGCAAACAGGCTTTCTTTTGCCCATTCCTTCGTTTTTATTTCAACATCCCACGGTCCTCTCTGATCACCGTCATACTATATCAAATCACATCATATCTACTCGATCTTCCTTTCTCACCGTCTGCTTTTCTGCATTGCGTTGGCGGTCACCAATCATTTCACAGGCGTTATTGATTACGGGGATAATACACGAGTCTCCGAGCAATGATACCCTGTTCCACTATGTTTTGACGATTTTTTGTTGTTGTTGTTGTTGTTGTTGTTTTTCATTTATTTTATCACTATGTGATTGATTCTGAGACCGTTGATCCTTTTCCCTACGACGGTATATGAGTCTACGGGCAGATTTGGAGTGAAGTTGTGGAGATATACACATTCTTGCGGTTTTTTTTTACTATTTAGCTGTGCTGGATATTTCTTTTTATTATTTATCTTTTGTTCCTATGATGTTTCTCGTTCACCTGGTCCAGGGACGAAGCACACGAACTTAATACCCCGTTCCATTTTCCGAGGCCTGCGCTTGTTGACTATGATGTGCTCTGCTCTGCTTTGCATTTTTTGGCTCGTTGAGCGTTCGGTTTCCTGAGTTACATCTCTTTTTTTGGGCGCATGTATACGGACGTTGGATCTGTTGGTACAGAACAGATAGTCACTAGGGGACGGGGTATAAATCAACATATTCGATTTATAGGTAAAGAATACGATTACCTAGTTCATCTATTATAAGTTCATCTATAAGTTCATCTATAAGTTCATCTATAAGTTCATCCTTTACATGCATAAAACAATATTCACTACCTACTCGGCCTATGAATGTACCTCAAACTCCGAATGTTTTCATATCCTCGCATACAAGATCCGAAAAAGGGGGATACGATAATGAGCACCCTGGCACTGGGCAGAGAATCAAATACGTAACATCGAAAATAAAATTCTTTCCAGTGGATACAACACGCACTCCTCAATGATCCTACACTTTACAGGTCTAATAGGAAATACCCCCGTTTGGCCACACGATCCCCATCCACGGACCAAAACGCCTCAACAACACACCAAACGCCAGAAGGGAAGAACTTTTAATTTTAACCTCCCGCCTCCCCCACCCTCGGGGCCGGTCCCAGCAACCAGGTAGCACCATCAGGGAGGTTCCATGTCTAACCATGGGCTTCATTTCACCCGCCCATGGACTTTATCTGGTCGAACCTATGAAGTGAACGTTCAAAGTGGATGAAATGAATAGAGGATGAAAAGATATCGTGATTTAATTGGCGGGCTAAACAGCCATTGTCTCTCAGCCAACAAATCCAAACCCCGGCTTCGCTCGGGGATAAGCAGTCCATTCCGTCTTCATCGGGTAGAAATGTTTGACCCGTGGAATGCTGAACTTCCATTTTGGGCTTTGGGCTTTGAGGCGTTTGGGATGTCGCGACGAACCGCAAAATTCTAATTTGATTTGCGTACTTTTGTAACTCATGACGTGGGTGGTCTTCTTTTCTACTTTTTATTCGCCTTATAGAATATCGATGACTATATCTTCATTCTGAAATATTTCATGATCTCCGCGGGAAAACTTTTCCATCTGCATCCCATTTGGTTCATTGCAACCGTTGGTTTTTCATAGATGTCATGTTGTCTCCTGATCTCTTCGTATGTAGTATGAAATCATGAGATCCCTTCTCTTTTTTTTGGTTGGCTCTCCGGCATCTTTTACCGCGAGAGTACTACATCGTAAGGCTTTGCTCGCCAATGAATGTGGCGTCCTGGCGTTCTGAGATGGCTGGGCTGGATCTGAATTATGACGCATCTATTTTCTGTGATAGTTGAACGGCGTCGTCGGCAAACATTAAAATGTGGTGGCTAGAGGCGACGCAACTGACTAGACCCTAATAGCAATTATTGATAGAGTTCTAACGCAATTAAGCTTGATGGTATGATTGTATATGGCATGAGAGTTATTACCGTATATATTCAAAATTTCCATACAAACTAATCTTGTCAAGACCCAAATTGTCGGTAGCTAGACGGCGCCCGTTATTTTCGCTACCTAAGCCTCATGAATATCGTATCGCGTATATACCCGATACTGAATGTGAATGTGAAACCATCTAACGAACTAGTCTCTTCTCAAATATCCACTAATAATGCCAGGAAGGCTTCTCAAGAATAAAGAAAACTCTGCGCGTGGATGACCCCTATTCTCAATCTCCACAATGTGTAGCGCAATATTGAATATACACTCACACTGGCGGAAGAGATACCGAACCGTTCATGACGTCAGGTCTCTAGCTAAATACAGTACACAGTAGGGTACAGTACTGTAGCCATCCGGAGCGCAAACTCCAGGGCTAAGCAATCTACACTTGTCCCCGCCATTTCATCCCGCTTCAGCTAGGTCCGGAGCACCGATTGGTTCCTGTCGATCTCCCCCTGTCAGTTATATTAATTAATGTTTATATTAATATTGGACTTTTGCAAACCCTTCCCTCTAGCTTATTCCACTCGTGGATCAATCAGATCTGTCAGGATCCATAACCATGCACACTCGTGCATCTAGTACATGAACGCTTAGAACACGCTTGGACCTCAACTAAAAATTCTACATCTTCATCTCATAATATCAAAACAGATAATAAGTATATACCATTTCCCAACATGATTGACTATAAGCACTAGCACACCGACAAATTCCCTTCCACAGAAAAGAAGCGCCATGTAAACGCGAGGTAAACGCCATGACATCACTTCTTCCCGTGCCTTGGAAGCGGAGCCCTAACGCTGCCAGCACACCCCACTTAATTCTTGTCGTATACGATTCCCTCGCGCCGGCGGCTCCTCCCGGTACATAAAGCGACTCGCCCAATAAGGAAGACTAAGGCTATCGGTTTCTGTCACGTTCGTAACTCAATACTTACCGTACGGCTTTCTTAGCCGTCTTTTTGGGCCAATCCTGCCAAGCTAGGGCCCCGTTGAGGCTTTTAGGCGTACACTATTGTGGGATTGTTGTGCTACGCGTGGCTTTTTTTTTCTTTCCTTCTCTCTCTTTTTTTTTTTTTTTTTTGTCCGCTTTAACCGTTTCTCCCGGTGATTGGCGTTTGGATCTGTAGTTTTATTGGCTATATTCTGTGAATGCAATCTTCGCGAGTCTATTTTGCTTTTTAAGGCTTTTCTTAAGGTTCCGAGGCTTGGGTTATGTATTTTGGTTCTTTGGCGTATGATGTATCCACTATGCGGATGGGAATTATAGTTCATTGTTGAATGAATCATTTACGCTTATTTCTTTGTGGATTTGTTTAGGTACATTATTCATGCGAGTTAGGGCATTGAGGTACTTGTGTAGAGGTTTGAGTAGACGCGTGCTTTACTGCTAGCTTCACGAGTTCGGGTTGATGTTTGAGTTGGGAAAGTTCAATTTAGAGCAAGCTTGGGTAGAATATTATTTCGAAAACAAACTCTAGCTGCGTAGTAGCTCTTCGCTTAAGAATAGCTCTACGGAGTACATACAAGCATTTTGTCTCTAGTCGGTGGGTCGCACTGATGTCTATCGATAATGAGCTGGCCAATAGAATGGCACTTTTTCAACGACATTCTATATTTTCATTCCTTGTCCTCAGGTTAAGTAGATATAAAAGCTTGCGGTATGCACAAAAGATCTAGTATCAGATTCTTCAGTGCGAGTTCCAGTGCTTGTTACATGTTGGCTAGATGAAGTTTTGCAGTTCTAAATTTCCTTCTGGCAGTTTGTTTATCCCTCATGCATTTGTAAGGCAAGGGATTGTATATCTGATCTACGAGAATAGAAAACTACAAGTTAAATCAACGAAATACTGTTTAATGAGAAAATCGGTTCCTCTCATGGTAGTAAATAGTACTGTCATATCGTACTGCAATCCTGTAATACAAGTCTAGACACCAGGTAGCCCAAAAAGTAAATATTGTTGCCCAGGTGTCTGTATATCATTTGCACGAAATATATTTGACTTTAATGAACTTGAATTGCATTCATCTATCAGAACCAACACAATACTCCTGGTAATCTTCCCACTAAGCCTTTGTCCGCTGAGTTTTGCCAAACTTCCAATTGAATCACCGTTCAATATGTTCTGTCAATGATGTGGGCTCCTCGAGGGCATACACAGGGACCAACCTGGAGATTCTGTACAATCGGGTTTAGCTTCATTCCCTATAGTTTGAGTGACAAGACATGACCAGTCTGAGGCTCTCTGCACGTGGTCGTGCCTTCCTTATTTTCTCATTGTGCGTTTGGGCAGGTGAATTCCTAAATGGGTAGGCGACGCTGTTGCCCCCCTTCTCTCACTTACCCTCTGCCCCTCTTTCTTCTTCTTCTTCTTCTTCTTCTTCTTCTTCTTCTTCTTCTTCTTCCTCTTGTCCCTATTCTTCTTCACTCCCCATCTTCGCTCTCCCACTTCCATCCACCTCCTTTCGTTCGTTTCCAACGCTCGTTTCAACCTTTTCTCTTCCAGTCTTTCGTTAAGCAGCTTTTTCTTTCTCAAGATGTCTACCCTCATGATGAATATGGTCTTGCTGATCACTTGGCTCATGGCGATGATCACTCAGGGCATCGCAACCAGTACGTACCGCCTCACTTCACATCTTGTGACGCGTCTTTACGTGTCTTCCACCATGAACCTCCTCAACTTACGTGTATAAACAGACCTGGATGCCTTTGAAGGGCGTCACTATCGGGTCGGCTCTGTCAATGACCACTTTATTCTCAATCGTCGTGCCCGTAAGACTTTTCTGCTGATCTGATCTCACTTTGTCTATCGTGACTCACAACTTCTTACAGTCGCTCATGTTGTCGACACCACTACCCCCGTTCCCACTGCGACTGACTCTACCAGCGGTAAGTTTTCACATCATATGCTTCGGGTTGGGTTTCATTTAGCATACTGACTTTTTTTCAGCTGAGGTTGGTGCTTCGGCTACTTTTGGCGCTGTTCGATCATTTGTTGGTATTTGTGCTAACTCCTCTCAGTCTGGCGTAGCTGCCACTGCTTCTACCAGTGAGACTTTAGGAACCTCCACTGTTGTAGTTAACATTTCAACTATCGAGGCTACACCCACTTCCGCCGGTGAAACCGCTGTTACCTCTCCCAAGGATTCTGCAGTCACCCCCAAGACTACTGTGGCTACTCGAACTGTGACTGTTCCATGTGGACAGACCATGTGCACTGAAGTGACCACTGTTACCGAGGCCTGTTCTTCAACCACTAGAGTTAACCCCACTAGTAATGTCGTTGTTACCCCCAGCGCACCCGCAGCTACTCCCGAGACCACCGTTGTAACTCGAACTGTTCCATGTGGACATAGCACCTGCACTGAAGTGGCTACTGTTACCAATCCCCTTGCTCCAGTCGTGACTGCTTCAACCGAGCCCGTGGGCACCCCTCAAACTGCCGTCGTCACTCGAACCTTCTCATGTGGACAAAGCACCTGCACCGAGCTGACCACTGTCACCAAGCCCGCTTATCCGGCTACCCAGTCTCCTAATGGTGGTTCAACTACCCAGGGTGCTCCTGCACCAGGTTTTCAGACCACTCTGTCTACCGTTGGCACTAACGGCCAACCTGGACATCCTGCGACAAACTCTGGTACGACTCGTGGTCCCAAAGCCAGCACCACCCCGGTTGCCCATTTCAACGATGCTACCAAGTACTCGGTTGGGGCTTTGCACGGTGCTGCTGCTGCCTTCGTGGCCATGATCTTGGCAGACGCTCTGTGAGCTCGATAATTCTTCTTCCCGTGGATGAACTCCATGGTGTCCAGTCACGCATTGTGGGATTTGATTTTATGATTATGAAAGTTATGCGTGAGGATTGATTTTTATGGGTTTCATCTCGGTGTTAGCCCTTGCTACTTTTAATATGTTCATGTATCCATGACTACTTATGACCTTACGTCCAGATAGCGTATGAGCACACCCAATTGAATTGATGAAATTAATACCAGAACCACATTTCTTTAGAGTAGAATACGTAACTAGCCATACTGCAATGTTCTTATCTACAAAAAGGAGGTTTCCTGATCTGCTGGTGCCTTGTCACATTACCCATTGCTCCAGGCCATTTCTAACGGCTTTTAATTGGAGCATATCACCACTGGCACGGTTTGCGACAGTCCAAATTCCGAATTGATGACTTCCTCAAAATCAGGAATTGCCCGAGGACTCATCAAGCTCCGTGTACTGATACTCGTACTCGCAACTAAAGCTTCCTCCTCCCCTTTCCAACTCCTCTCCAGCACAAGTGACATCTTCCATACCTGAAAAATGCCTCCAAGCTGCACTCTTGAAGCGGAGACAGAAGTGGAATAGGGGAAGGACTCGAAGGAGACCGTAAAAATCGGGACTTAGATCGCAGGTCAACCCGTGGCAAGCCTTGACTGCATAAACACGTTTGTCTGGACTTAAAATCAATGTTCTGCGCAAGCTTCGAGCATATTCCCTTCGTTCCTCCTCCAGAAAACTCCAAACAGCGCTGACTAATAACGGCAAATGTCGCGGTTCTGGTCGTGTCATGGATTATATCGAACCGTCGGTTGTACTTCGCCGATAGTATGTGGTGGTTTGTTGGCACGTCAACAAATGGCCAGTATGCCTCGAGGTTTCCTGTCTGGTTGATCCCAGTATGTCGAAGGGCGAGAATAGATTCAACTAGCATTTGAGGTGCTTCATCTTCGGTCATCTGTTGGTCGATTGACGGCTTGGAATTCAGAAATCTGGGCTTCGCAAGTTGAGTCCAGCATGATTGAATGCAAACCAGATCGCCGACTGCATGTTTACATTTGAGATTTGGTGGGAGCCCCCTATCTGTACGTGATAAACGCAGGGCATCCCAAAGAGTGATTTTCTGGGCATTGCCTGTACACGCACTGATTTCCAGTCCGATGCGGAGCTTGAGAATCCCTAGGAACTTCCTATAATCGATAGTCTTGCTCGTGGATCCTGATCTGATTGTTTCTTTCATTGACTTCATCGGATATCGCTTGTGTAGCCATGTCACATTGGCTACTGGGCCATGTTGACTCTGGAACCCGACTTGGAATTCTCGGTCCTCAAATGAAAAGAATTCTTCGCATGCTCCTGGTATCGTATGGTCGTTCGCGACTTGTTTCTGGAATCTCTGGATTGATGATTGACACCTTGAATTGAAGACAAGACCGGCCACACAATCAGTATTTGTGCTAATCAAGATTCGAGATGTGTTACTGAGAAGAACAGGTTCCTCAATTTGGCACGGGGCTTCCAGAATATTACTCCAATGACATTCGACATCAATAGGAAGAGAATATGCTTTTTCTTTACCCTTGCCTTTCTTCTCGGACTGAAGAGGAACAATGTATCCTCTTTCCGTGCGTATAACTTTCCCTTCTTTGGGTGGTTGGCCCACCAGCCATGCTGGACCCCAGATCTCTTGAATATCCTGTACCAGCATAGAAAGTTTCAGCCGCTTTTGCTCAAGACGAGCTCCAGAGACTCCAAGAACCCAGACCGGACCTCAGATAAAGCCTTTCAAGCATGCTATTTCAAGAGGTCGAAACGAAAGTCCAGAGCCAACAAGGATCTCGTCCATCTCCTTACCCCACAGGTTTAGATCGGATCGGCATACATGAGAACCGGAGAAAGACAAAAGCCCAATCTTCACAATGGCTGTCAGCTGCTGCTGCATTGAAAATAGAATCAGTTCATTGGCATTGCTTGCCAAGTCTGACTGAAAGCAGCTCTCTTTCAAAAGTGCAGCTGCTGGTGATGGTGAAAAATGCCCTGATGTCCAATCAATATCTTCCAGTGACAGGCGAATAACATGGGCAACATCTGGTACACGTTTGTCTTCCATCACGATTGCTAGAAAAAATGGATGGTTCAAAGTTCGATGGTGTATCATACGCAAGTGAATGCGTTGGTACAGAATACGACGCCCATTCAAGTGATGTAGACATGGGCTGTGGCAAATCTAGAGAGGAAGTATCATGATACGGGGAGGTTTCATCAAGTGGCTCCAACTGCGCATCAAACCCTGAAAACTGCGTGGGAATTTCCGAGTCGTTGGATGAAACTTTCGGCATTAAAGAATACTCCATGAGGAAATCCTCGATTTCAAAAGCTGCGGACTGTGATGCCATTTTGGAAAGTGAGGTTTGAAATGGGTAATATAATAAAGAACACTCATGATCAAAAAATAAGAAGAACCGATGCTGTTATATTATCAGCAGGGCCGTATACGCCAGAAGGGAAACATTCGAGTCTGATAGACTGCCCATGTGGTTTGTTGCCCGGCGGTGCACACAGCCCGGGTAATAGGACGGGACAAGGGTGTAAATTTAATGTACGTGCGCGACTCAGATTGGTTGATGACATGTGATATCAGCACCTCCTATGCATATCCGTCGCTCTTTTGTTATTAGGCTGTGTTGATAGCCACTCATATCACTTAATGGGCAAAAATCCTGGCTGAGAAGGAAAGGCAAACCAGTGTGGCTGAGACCCGATGAGCCTCCTACTCGAGCCTGCAGAAAATCCATGGCAATCGCTAAGGGTCCAGCTGACCGCATGAAGCACTTCTTTTTATATATATAAATAAGGGAAATATTGTCTTGTTAACGATGCCGCTCTGCGCTGATGATTTATCTATCTGGAATTATTATATGGTAATGGCCGTTCTCTTTCCCATATATTCAGTTGTAAGGAGCACAACAGTGGTTTTGCATACTCAAAAATCCAAGACATGCATTATTCTAACACTAAGTAACAGTTCGTAATGCACAGACACAGTCATCTGAAAAATATGGATGGGTATCTCAAAGAAAACAATGGATATACATGGGGACTTGAGGTGGAGGCATAGAAGCGTATGGACAAGTGAAGTGGATAGATAGGTGAACAACTTTACCAAATGAGTGCCTTCAGGAATCAGTATGTCACAATTCCCCTTCGTTACCCATAGACTCGATTTTTCTTGTTAATGCGCAAATACGGCATCCATCTCCAACCTTGTCCCGTAATAGGCGGGCCGTTGTAACCTTTGGACCCACAGTTCTAGAAGCCGTTGATGAGAAAGGCTCATCTGCTGGAGACGAGGGGCGGGGTGTACGATCCACTGGAGTGACTGTACTAGATTCCTGTCGTGACCCTTCCTCGTGCAAGTGGGATAGGTGGAAAACATGCCCACATGCAAAACCAACAAGAATTTCTCGTTCGTTCGGCTTGAAAAGAGCGTGACACCCACCGCATCTACCTGGTCCAACACCAGCACGTTTGGTAGAGTTACTGGATATCGATTCAGTATCCGGGTTGGGGCTCTTCAATGTCGGTGTCAAGTCTGGATCCTTCTCCTTTGTACTGTCCTCAGATATGTTGAATTTGATACCACGACGTTGACCCTTGCGTAATGCATCCATCCCCAGTGAAACCTCACCCTGCATGACACGTGCAGCTCCTTTGCTTATGCTTGCTTGAAGATCATGCTCGCGGATCAATCGGGTAAGACCATCTCGTAGACCTTCAATCTCGAGGCCGCTCGGGATCCGACGCACGAGTTTGATTGGATCGATTGATGTTCCAGCCTCAACAAGAAGTCCGTGGATAAACTTGGGTTTGTCCATGGAGTAGTCGAGAAGGTCCTCCCAAAGGTCGGGGTCATCTTGCGACTTCGCAAAAGAGATAGCTTGAGAGACGTCCTTCAGATCTGACAATATCAGATTCAGGGCTCGTTTGGTCTGGCCCATCTTGGATAACAAGAAAATCAATTCCGGGATAAAGTGACGTTGTTCACATATTGTCGTTGCCGTTTCAAATGTATACGAAATACTCGTTTGAAGAAATTCCATCAACAATGGTCGATCGTAGTCAGCAAATACCTCAACGGCAGTGTCAGCAAACCTATCGATCAGCGCTTTGCCTTCATCTGCAGCTAACTTGCTAGCTGCATCTCGAGCATGAGCTCCGCGGCCCCTTTGAGGTTTCGAAGTGTCCTGTGGAAGAAACTCGCCGCGCCATAGCGCCCGAAGGTAGAAATAGACGAAAAGAATACGGTTTGCGGTATTCAGTTGCTGGACCACGGTTTCGGGGAGTACAATACCCGTATAGGCTTCCCTCGCAAGCAGCTGAATAGGTTCCGCGGCCAGTTCTTCCAATTCTGATTTCGGGGCTGATTTCATTTGTTTTTTGGAGATGCGAATCATGATAAATGCCGGAATGTTATCAGACACTGCGTCGACCAAGTGATGTTCTTTAATCAGCGACATGGCTGCATCAGCATCTTGTAATTGAATATAGCGATGCAAGGCCTCGCGATAATGGCCTCCGACAAGAAATAGTTTCGCAAGAGATTCTGTCAGAATTTTCCACTCCTCAGAGTCTGAGTCGCCATTTGAGTTGGACTTGAGCTGGTCTTCGATAGCCAATGTCATAGTGTTTGTATCAAATAGGTCAGATGGCCATCTCTCAATTAGAGTTTTGAATTGTGTTAGATCTCGAGAGATGTAGTAGCAGAGAATCGCTTCAAATATCTCAGCAGGTAGAGCTGGATGTAGATCCGTAGGGACGTTGGGCGTGATTTCGTCCACTTTCTCTTTTTTAATGAACTGCCACGCCCAGTGCTCCCATCTGGATCCAGTGTCGAGAACCTTGCTACAAACCGCAGCGGCCTCGTTCCACCGTTCCTCCTGGATAAGCTGCTCAATCCAAAGTTCGCCAAGCCGAACCTTTTCTTGATCCACAGCAGAGACCTGATCCCGACCAGCAGTCATGGCCGAGGATCGGTCATCCGCAAAAAAATCTCCTAGGCTTGACTGGGACCCGAGAGACCCTGAGATAACCTCTTTCAAGTCCAGAGCCGAGCCTGCAGCCTCGGGATTTTCGTTAAGCAGATTCCATGCTTGTTCATATTCACCACGGGAGTCTAGCCAAGTCAATCGGTCAGAGAGATCCCTCTTGACAGCAACGACTGAGTCGTATGGGCTGTGGATGAATATTTTTGCGCCTGGAGCTGTAGCGACATCTTGTATCTCCTTGGGAAGCGGTTCATCGGCGGAGACTTGTCGAGAGCTAAAAGATGGCGGAACTCTTGCAGAAATCCTATCTCCACTGCCTGTGCTTGTGGTGCTACGAATGCTAGCACCAGAGCTAAATAACCGCGCAGAGTACATCGTAGCATCCAGAAGGCCATGACCTAGAGTACCCAAAGCGCCACGCTGGACTATCTGCCCCTCTGGAGTTTTCCATGGGGGTAAAACACTGAGGTGATAGTCCATGGAAGTCAGCCCCTCAAAACGATTGACGGTCAGCGTGTCCGCACTAAGCTCTTCCTTGGTTTCTATGTCGATAAGACGCAATTCAGGCTCTTGGCCTCGTTGGCGATGCCGATGGTCTGTATTCTCTTGATCGTTCTCTGCCTCGATATATGCGAGAACAACAAGAAGACGAGGGGTATATAAGGAAATACCGGATATTACACAATCGGTCCGTAGGCTATTTTGACCCTATTAGTATTCAAGCCCGTGACGAGTCACCTTTGCAACTTACATCGTCGAGACCTCTGCAGAGCCATATTTCTCCCCTTTAGAGTGTTTGCTTGCTCGGTTTGGGTACACATCAATGACCCAAACCGTGCCTCCCCATCCCACAACAAGCTTCTCGATATTCTGGGGGGTTCCTGGAGACACCCTCTTTGATTGTCCCGTATCCGTGTGTGAATCAGGGTTGTCATGGTCATCTAACGCTGACTGGTCAATCCATTCAGCGCGCGCCTTCCATACGCTTGCCATTTCCTCCCAGCCCGGTCCATTTGGCCGATCAATGTGGCTGATTCGCTTCCAGGCAAACTCCAACTCGGACGATTCCAGGTGTAGATTAGAACGCATGATTTTAATGCCTTCTTCATTAACCCAGACCACATATTTTCCTGTCAGGGACCACCTAACCGTACTGATAGTGCCTTCTCCACTGTGCAATATTGTGTCTTTTCCACCGTTGCCGCCTATTCCCATCGTGCCTAGCCAGCTTGATGCCGCTGCAGTGGCTCCGCCCATTGTAGTAGCATTAGAGCTGACTCCAATACGACCTCCCGTAGTTAGGATCAGCTCCCCAGCACGTCCACCGGAAATAAAGGTCCTATCATTCTTATAGTCTGGGGAAAGTGCGACTGCTTGTATAGGCCGACCAAAGTTGCGCTTGAGGATGTCCTTCGGGTCCACCAACGAGCTGATACATACATTTCCATCGATCGATGCTGATGCAATATAGATTGAATTTGAAGGTATGGCTGGGATAGGTGGTTGACCTCCCCTGGGCAGGCCTCGAATGCTGCCCGAGCTGGTGGAAGTGCGGGTAGGAGGACGGGAATCCTCTGCCGCCTGTTTGGCAGCAGCATCGAATTTTGCATTTTGCAGTGGAGGTGGGAATGGTGATATAGATATAGAAGTCACGCTTGCTGAATGGGCATTGTATGTACGGAGAGGTTGCAGAAGGGGTAACGAGAGAACATGCTGCTAGATATTAGCCGTATATTCAAAGCTATGATGCATTCGACCGATCACCTACAATAGAGCCGTTATGCGTTCCCATAATCTAATTCAAATAGTTAGTATTGCCTCTTTCGAAAGAACAGCAACAAGAACCACCTACCATTTTGTCCCCCGCAACAAGGAATGTGCTGGTCGCGTCTCCCTTACGATATACTGATCCGAGCTGTTTGGTGAGATATGCGTATTTGAGGCGTGGCTCTTCATCTTCCTCGTCCTCATCGAATTCTTCCTCGTTTTCATCGTCTTCCTCCTCTCCACTAATGCTGTCTTGGGAATCATCATCGCTGCCCTGATGACGTCGATTGTGCTCGTCTGTATTCGTATCGGAAGGCGACCGACTGCGCGTAGGTGTTTCACTGCTCGAGAGGCCCTTATCGGTGCCCTCATTTGCCTTTGTTGGGCCAGGCGCTTCCATGGCTCGTCCCTCGTAGCGCCTGGAGCTCCCAAGCGGGTTTAAATTGAGATGCGACAAGCAACGGTACCTGGGTTGTTGCAGCTTGGGAGCTGGGGTCGGGCTTGCTCCACATCATGACTAAGCGGAGGGGAGGTCGGCCCTGCAGACATGATGTCGTTCCTGAACATTTTCGTTTGACTGCATTTACTACTCCCCTGTAAGTTGGGGCTGCCAAAGATGTTTGCGAGGGCCTCAATTTGCTCGACATGCAAGCGGCCAATGCCATTGCGATTATGGAGACAGCCACAAAATCAATATTTACACGCATCGCCAGCATTGCAGCTTCCACGACGAAAGGATTTCTTCTCGTCCAATGCACACCTAGCGCAAAAGCTGTCCAGCAAAGATGATGGAAACGAAAATGCAGAGTCTCAAAAACAACGCAGACGTGGTGTACGATTGCCAGCGGTATCAACGTCTCTACGGCGAGTGGCAGTAGAGGCCCAGAGATCCAGAGATGGATTTCTCTCGAAAAGCCAACTCAAGGAGCAGGGGATTTACCAAACGAAGGTAATTTGATTTCCTTGGTATTTTATGTCACTGCTAACTTACAACGTGTATAGACGATCACTGCTTACGCTGTTGCCGAGACGTTCGACATTCGCAAAGTTAGAGACATTTTACAAGAAAAAGGATATGAGCCGGATCCATTAAACACAGGACTCTTCCCACAAGTCGTTCACGTTCAAATTCCCATCGATTCAATACGCCGCGTTTCAAACCCATCCACAACAGATCTATCCTCTAGTGAAGTTGGCGATATATTCGTTTTTCCTTCCGGTACAGTGGTGGCTTGGGCACTTCCGGATGGATTTACATCATTTTTGGCGACAAGGAGCCTATTACCCGCAGCTCAAGGGGCTCACGTAGATGAGCTAGAGACAGAAGATCTTGAATTTGTCGAAGATCCGATGCGAGAGAATAGCAGCATCAAAGGCGATACCATTATTCTGGGGACAAAATCTGGGAATGAAGGAGCGGAAGTAACGATGGCTCAACAGCAATCTATTGATACTGTCTTGACTAAAGTTGCATTCTCATCCGGCTTGGCTCGGAGTACAAAGCTTGCTGTCCTTGAGAGTCTTCTGTCGAACTATTTTGAATCTACCCGGACTATCCCCACCCTCCTGTCGAAAGGCTCTCGTTTGCCATATACACGAGACTTCATGCTCCGGAAGACCGGACAATTATTGAGCGTTCGCGCGCAGCTTAACCTCTATTCAGAACTCACCGATTCATTGCCGGACATTTTCTGGGATAGTCGGCACGAGCTTGGATTGGAAGGATACTATGAACAAGTCGGTCGAGCCCTCGATGTGGGGATCCGTATCAAACTTTTGAATGAGAAAATGGACTACGCGCAAGAAATTGCCAGTGTCCTGCGGGAGCGACTTAGTGAAACCCACGGTTTACGGCTTGAGTGGATCATCATCCTCCTGATTGCCGTTGAGGTGGGCTTTGAAGTCCTCCGACTATATGGAGAGAGAATGCCTTCCGAGGAACAGGATAAACCGCGCAAACACGCGGACTCGATCACCTGAGGTTAAGAAATACCCAACAATGTAACATAGATCTCTATTCCAAGCCACTACTATCTAGCCATACATAAATAAGATACCCCTTCACTCTGTCTACCTTTATCGATGACTCGTGATAGCTGACAGCTGATCGGGATCCACTCTTTGATACCTAACATCAGATGATCGACTTAGTCATCCCTGGAGGCGATAAGAACCCCAACCTTTCAGCTCGTAACTCTATTCGTTAACTGTAATCTAGTCAGGTACCTGCATTTATCTGGGTACATATACTTGGTCTTCTTTTCCATCAATCTTTCTAACCTTCGCTGGTCGAGGTTCTTACATCCAAAATCCCTACAATCATGTGGGGTTCATCGCAACAGGTCCTCGGGATCCCGGGGCCCCAGAAGATCCTCAAAACGATAGGCTCTCTCTGGCTGTCCTCGACAATCGATGAACAACGTGCTCCAGGAATTTCTAGCTCTTGTCCTCTATCAGAGGTTAGCTGTCACGCCAAATTTCATGGCCAAGATACGTGTTGTTTCAATTACCCGGGTGGCCAGATGTTGCAAACGCAGTTCTGGGACGCTGACCCCGCCGTTGGACCTGATGACTCCTGGACCATCCACGGTCTATGGTAAGCAAAAGTCTTTATCTGCTGGAGTTCAACACAAGGACTTAATCTTCAATGAATATACATATTAAGTTCTCATAGGCCTGATCATTGCGATGGCGGTTTTGACCAATTCTGTGATTACAAACGGAAATACAGCAACATCTCGCTGATTCTGATCGACGCCGGTCGCGGCGATCTGATTGAATACATGAGCGAATATTGGAAGGACTACAAAGGTGATGACGCTAACCTCTGGGAACATGAGTGGAATAAGCATGGTACTTGTGTCAGCACCCTTGAGCCGCACTGCTACGAGGACTATCTCCCCCAGCAGGATGTGGTTGATTATTTTGATAAAGCCGTTGAGATTTATAAAGAAAGAAACACATATCAGGTTCGTGTTTGTCTTTGTTTGTGTTTTTTGTTTTTGTTTTTGTTTTTTTCAGATCATAGATCCCTATCTTGACTAGACGAGTCTGACTTGAATCAATTTCCTGACTCATTTCTTAGTTCCTGGCCGATGCTGGCATTGTACCATCAAACAGCAAAACATATGCTCGTGCAGATATTGAGGCCGCCTTGACCAAAGGACATGGTGCCCCCGTCACTATCCGCTGCCGCAGAGGCGTTTTCAACGAAATTTGGTACCACTTCAACATTGCCGGAAGCTTGCAGACTGGCAAATTCATCGTGTCTGAGCCAGGTATGCTCATATTTGGTCCAACATTTTCTTTCTCCATTGTTTAGACAATAACCATAATTTTGTTTTAGATGGTCCGAAATCGAACTGTCCTGCCAATGGTCTCCACTACCCGCTCAAGCGGTCCCATAATGACCCACCATCTAGAACCACAACTACACAGGGATCAGAGCCTACGGCGCCAGGAACTCCATTTTCTGGCCGGGGAAATCTGATGGTTTCAACGTTGAACCAAAGACGAGGCTGTATCATTAGTTATGGTACCTGGTTTGCATCTGGAACTTGTGCTACCTTCCGAACGAAAAAGAAATCAGGTTCGTTGGGGAACTCGGGCGATTCAATAAATTAACAGCTTTTCTGACATTCTTCTTAGATGATACGTTTACCCTCAAGTCGAGCAAGGGCCTATGTGGCTTTGAGGAGGGAGCCTTCACCTGCGGCGATGAAGTTGCTACACCAGCCGAATTCAAGGTATGTATTTTTCTTATTCAATTACGTGGATTCGCTTTGATGGAGATCACTTTTTGTTAAAATAATTTTTTCAGGCCAAGGATGATAAGCTCTCGTACAATGATAACACAACTTTCTATGCAGCAAGTGCTCCAAAAGGTCGGACGCAGAGTACTGTTTATTCCGACGAGGATGATCATCCAATTGAAATTGAAATCATCTGGAACGCTTGATTTGCGGTTGATTAACTCATTCGATTGAGTTTTGAGACTGCCAATTACAGAAGTGGCTATGTTTGATTGTTGAAGTTCATAGACAAATCCATATTATATACCAAGACCGCAGCTGCTCTTTCAAGTTTGACTACAACTAACTAGTTACCCGTATTATATTACTACTCTGACCTCTGAGGATTTCTCTATTCCAACCAGAAGAAGCAGTGCCTAGATGTTCATTCCAGGCTCACTGGCCTTTGAAAATTGCTACAAATATATATTGGAAAATATTACAACATGAAGTCGTAGTTTCATATGGAGAAGACACTAATAAACCTAAAGCACAGGCCATCTTCATCAAAGTCCTCACGATATATCCCGAGATGAAAAGATTGGATAGGTAGAGGTAGAGGTAGCTAGCTACAAAATCCCATTTGGAAACTGATCAGGTACATATCAAAAAGGGGGGTGGGGGGTGAATTAAGGGGAATTCGCCAAAGAAATGGAAGCTGAGGGACGCCTGTGGCATCCTGAGGATGGCATAAAAAGCAAACGGAAAACATCAAAACATATCCCATGAAGTTCAATCGAGAGTTTCACCCGTATTGAATAAACCAATTGCAAATATTTGAAGACAAAGAAAGAAAAAGTCATGGAAAACAAGAACATAGGGCACAAAAGCAAATGGCCAAAACACCATTTGTAAATCCCAGAGCCCCCGCAAGAAGCCAAGTCATGTGCGCTAAGAAAGAAGTGAAAACAGATGTCCAGTGAAAAGTGCCAGGTCGATCACGCCGAAATGAAGAAGAAATAGTGAACGCCCGTGTATTTAGTGTCGTGAGAGTATAAAAGATCGTCTCATATCGTTGTCGTGGTGTCATGCCGTGAAAATAAAAGACAGTCTACGCCGTCTATGTCATGCTTTTTGTAGAAGGTACAAGAAAACGCCAGGTGAAAAGTGAAGATATAATCGTGTGTTGGTGGTACAATCAGGTGCTGATGGTCGGTGCTCAAGGGTCAACCAGAAATTCGCTGGAAAGCGAGTCGATTTGGTCACCGTAAGGATCCATTTCAAGAGCGCTCAACCCAGAGATGGTCTTCCCAGGCATGTCGGAGTATAATGAAGACGGGATGCCAAAGTCAGCGGAATCCATATAGGCATAGCTGCTTGGGAGGTTGGAGCTTTGAGATGAAATGAATTCAAATTCCTTGATCTGACCAAATTCTTCTTGTAGGTTGTCGGTAGCATCTTGAGAGATAAACACATCGATTTCAGAGCCAACTGTAGACTCAGCCAAAGTTGGGGCAGTGTGAGGCGAAGACATGTCATAAGGAGAAAGAGCAGGATCACTGTAGAGGCAATCCTGAGAAGACTCAGCAGAGTTGTGGCCCTCGAACTGTTCCATAGCACGAGCATATCGGTTGTGAGCCATTTGAGGTGGTGACAGTGGGAGAGGTAACATATCGTCTTCGAACTGCTGGGATGAGATTGAGGGATCGGACTGCACGGGAGACTTGTGATCATATCCACCTCCTGGGGAAGTAGGCGGCGTGAAGGATGACATAGAAGTAGATGGGGCGTAATCTGGCGAGTTGAACATAGGGCCTTCTAAACTTTCAACTTTCACGGACGTTGAAAAAGATTTTTCAGCAATGCGCTGACGAGTACGAGTAGACTTCATTTGACGAGATTCGATATCGGGACGACTCTTCTTTGGCGGGCGGCCACGTTTAGTTGTTTTTGGGACGAAGCCAGTGAAACCTCCAACACACATATCACGTTGGCGGTGGCGGGTGAGGGCATCTTGACGGGCAAAGCTAGCGCCACAGGCACAGGCAAAAGGCTTCTTTCCGGAGTGAGTCTTTAGGTGGCGCTTGAGATCGTGTCCGCGAACAAAATCTTTTCCACATCGGTCGCAGACATATTGACGGTCATTCAAGTGGGTCTGAACATGAGACTTGATGTTCTCTTTGCGACCAAAGCGGCAACGGCAGTCTTTGAAAAGGCATACCCATTTGTTGTCTTTGGCATCAGGGCCAGATATAAATCGAGCAATTTCATCACTAGAAACGGAACTCTCCTTTAGAGAGGCTTTGACTCGTGCATCAAGGTCGAACTCATTCACTGTTTCGGCGTGCATATCATGCATAGAGTGACCACTTGACGATGCGGGAGAATCTTCACGCTCCTGGTATCTGCTAGAGGATGGAGAAGACGGTAGGCTGGACAAATGGGGTGACACTCCACAGGAACCAGGTGATGGCATAGCAGCTAGTTCGGCGAAGTCCGTAACTGAAGTGGCGGGCGATGGCATCTGGTGGGCGATTGACACTGGGGTGGAATCTGGAATTCCTTGAAGGGAATGGGCTCTTTGCATCTCAGCGGTGGCAGGTGTGCGGGGGACAGAAAAACTTTGGGATTTAGTAGGGGTGTGGTCATTGGTGTACATAGATAAATCAAATGAACTCTTCATAGGGGTAACATCTGGGGTAAGAGGGGAAGTATCTAGTAATACCGTTAGCTTACTGGCTGCGAATATCTATAGATATATCAGATCATACAGGAAAGGTAGGGGTTAATTTTAGGACTGTAGCCTTCTGGTTGAACAGAGAGCTGTTGCATCGACTGGGCATAGCCATTGGCCTGCTGTCGGGATTGAAGATGGTGCTGACGCTCGGCTTGCATCTGATGGAGGGCACTTGTCGAGACAGAATTGGAGTTCGGATTGTCGCTTGCAGATCTTGCAAGAGCGGGAGCAATTGGGGCAGGGAAAGCAGCACTGCTACCATCCATGGTATACATAGCCTGTAGCTCCTCTGGGTTCCACATATATGCGCTCTGATATTGCTCAGGTTGCGACATTGGGAGATGCGAGTGCATAAACTGGGCTTGCCCATGTTGTGATGAGTGCATAAACTGTTGTGCAGCTAAAGCCTGCTGTGAGAAACCTGATTTTTCGTTAAAGAAGTCTCGAAGCTGATGGACCTTGTTTGTCGCACTTCGTCGGTCGAGAGCTTGTTGTGGACCAAAGGAGCCGTAGTCCACTGTCTGACCACGACGATGTGTTCGGCGGGGCGGCATATTGGCCATTGAAGGTCGATTGGCTTCGAAACCGGGGGTTGATATTTGACGACGGTGACCGCGGGATAGTGTCGATGAGGGGGAGTTCATAGCTGCCCGGCCGCTCGAATTTCACGGTTCCCTGTCACAGTGTTAGTCTGTGAACACGACCAGCAAACGCAAACAAAAACGCAAAAAACGAGAAGTAGGTTAGAGCTTCAGTAAGCTAGTAGATGTTTGGGAATATCCTCTGTGCTAGATGGAAGATTTAGATAGAGAGATGGAGTTGTTTTCAAGAAATCACTGTTCCACCGCGGATGTGTGTAGATAAAAGTGACACAGAAGAAGATAAAATTTGAAAACTGGAGCTCTTCAAGGTAGAAATGAAACTCAATAAAGGATCTTTGAAGCGGGCCAGCAGAGCTGACGATCTATCAATCCAGCCCATGGTTCCGCATCAACAAGCGGCGAGTTGGCATGGCAACGCGCCGTGCCGGGAGTCTGGGAAACCACCACAAAACCAGCTCTGACGAGCATGGGCCCACTCCCCGCGCTGCGGATCCTGTATCGTCCCTTTAGTATTCTTTAGTTTTATCGAGATCGAGGCCTTGAATCCATACAATAGCCATCTCTAATTGCTATCCACCCTGACTTCCTCTCTTTTCCCCTGCAAGGGCTGGTGATTTCCCCTGCGAGGAGTATGGGCATCCGTTGGTTCCTAGAGAAGGGGTTGGCCCTCCTGTGGCCGTCGCTATGGAAATGTCCCTGATCGGGTAATTATGGCCGGTGATCACCGTGATCTTGGTCTTCATGGTCCACTGGGGCTGATGTTATGAACCGATGCGACACGATGTCATTGCGAGCCTTAGAGCCTGAGGCATAAACATACATGCCCTGCTGCGTGTAATCATGTGATCTGTCCCTTATCGATAAGGCACTTCGGCTCTTACGTTCTTCCGCAAAATAATACGCTATCCCCTAAATAGAAGCGGATCCAAATCATGTGACCACACAACGATTTTAATCACCAACCGAGTCCCGCCCACATCGAATTTCTTCTCTTGTCAAGGTTAAGGAAGACAACTTGTCGAGGTAAGTTTATATCCCCTGCAGAATCAGAAATATAGCCTCAAAACCATGATGTAGCCCTTGCGCACATTGGCTTCGATGCGCTACTGTTCCTGCAAATAATCTGCGCCCAGAAAAAAAATCTTATCTGAGCCTCCGACTAACCGCCACCGCAGGCCTTCATCAAGATGCAGATCTTCGTCAAGACCCTTACGGGTAAGACTATCACCCTCGAGGTTGAGTCCTCGGACACCATCGACAATGTCAAGTCCAAGATCCAGGGTAAGCGAAAATCCCCAAACCTTCAATATCAACCGATCGCCGAAACAGAATTCTAACACCCCACTTCCATAGACAAGGAGGGTATCCCCCCTGACCAGCAGCGTCTGATCTTCGCTGGTAAGCAGCTGGAGGACGGCCGCACTCTTTCGGACTACAACATCCAGAAGGAGTCGACCCTTCATCTGGTGCTCCGCCTGCGTGGTGGTGGTAAGAAGCGCAAGAAGAAGGTGTACACCACCCCCAAGAAGATCAAGCACAAGCACAAGAAGACCAAGCTGGCCATCCTTAAGTACTACAAGGTTGACGGTGACGGAAAGATCGAGCGTCTTCGCCGCGAGTGCCCCGCCCCTGAGGTATGTCTAAACCCCCGCTCTTGCACAAACAATATCGAATGTCCATGACTAACTTTGACTCTTTTAGTGTGGTGCCGGTGTCTTCATGGCCGCTATGCACAACCGCCAGTACTGCGGAAAGTGCCACCTTACCTACGTCTTCGACGAGTCCAAATAGATGGATCTCGTCTAACCGCGGGATTTCCTTGTCGAGTCCGGGCATAGCTGGGCGAGATTATTGTGGTCTCGGGGAGATGATGGTTGATGGTTACTTCTGTCAATACATAAAAAAATGACAAAAACTAGGCTACGCCAATTTTGATCCCTGACTTGTAAAGAGTAGACGTAAAATGATTCGCAATTTTGCGTAATAATAATGTATGAAACGAATGGCTAGCTGATGTTGAAGCTACTAGTCCGTGTTCATAGTGCAGCACGTAACTAAGACTATCACAACCTTCGAGCCATGCAAGAATGTAATGACCGTATGATCCCCTCCACGGCGATGTATCTACATCCCCTTCCTGATGTTGTCATACTTGCTCTCCGGGAAATTAATAGCATTGGACGCTTGATCCAGTGCCCCAACCCCACCAACAGCATTCACAAATGTGCTGATCAAGCTCCCGCCATCTCCCTTATCACCGCTAGCTTCCCACCACATTCCACCTCCAAGCCCACGCTGCCTCACATAATCGGCCTTCTGTCGACTAACCGCTTGATTGTCATAAGAAACCATTGTGCGTCGTCCACTATCATAGCACCATGAAGCCCCAATACTCTGATCCGTCTGTTCTGATGCCCCAGGCCGCGGCAGCGCCTTGTAGTCCCATACGCCATTCTCCCAACTACCTTCTCCAACTCCGGAGAATTGTGATCCAGGGCCGTCGGTGTTAGTGAACGCACGGCCATACAGTGGCATTCCTACAACGATCTTGTTAGGCGGCACCCCAGAATGGACATAATGGTCTATAGCAGTGTTGGTGGAGAAGGGCGTAGATCCGGGAATGTTTCCAGATGGGTAAATATTTGCTTGGTGGCCAGCTAGTGAATCCCAGCTACCTGCGTAGTCGTAGGCCATCAAATTGTAGAAATCAAGGTAGCGGGTCATCTCAGCCAACTTGAGGCGATTGTAGTTGGCTGGTCCAGCAGGTGAAGCAATTGTCAGCTGGAACTTGCGGTTTGGGCCCGCAGCACGGTCGAGATGCTGGTTGATGTGTCAGTCATATGGCTGGATTGGTTTGTCCATGAATGATATGGAACTCACCTCGCGACAAGTTCGAAGCAAGTCAACCAGGTCCTGGGCCTGACCCTCGTCTGTACATCATATTAGGTTGACATCGCGATACGGAAAGTAGCAAAACACAACTTACTTTGAGGGTATTCCCAATCGATATCAAGTCCTATGAAAAGTGATCAGCGTGTGAGCTTTATTTTCTATCTGGTTATGTGGCTTTCTCTTCTCAACATACCATCAAATCCCAGATCAAGAACCAGTCGCGTCGCAGTCTCGGCAAATCTGTTACGCCCTTGGTCGGTGCTGGCGGGCTGGGCAAAATTGGATGAGTAAGTCCAGCCACCAATGGACAGAAGGACCTTCAGCTTGCGATTCCGTTTTTTAAGAAGGAATAGCTGCTTGACGCATCCATATACATTGCTGCCTGTGTCGTTCCATGAGTCGTCGGCGTAGTGTTTCTCGATGTCAGACCAACTATCGGTCAGGTATCTATATAATATGTTCAGCATCTTTCTCCAACTAACGAACTTCTGGAACGACCAAGAACTTACACCTCACCACTTTCTGGTCGAACATTGGCAAATGCATACAACACATGGGTCAATTTTTCGGCAGGCAAGTCTTGTGGGTTGTAGTTGCGACCATAAATGGCCTGGAGTGGGGTTTGTCAGTTATATATTCATCTAAGGACCATGAACAACTCAATAAAAAATGGACCAGGCGGGAGTAGTGCAGCCGCAGTAGAATTAAGAATATAAAATGAGATCGTGCAACATACCCAGTTGACAAAGTAGGCAACGGATTTCATTTCGGACATGCTCACTGCAGGTGGGGTCGTACTGAAGTACCCTGAATATTGCACAAGAGCAGCCACAAGCACCACGAACGCAGTAAAATATGTAAAAAGGGAGAATCGAAAAGCCACGTTTTCCCACTGATGATAGAAAAATTCAATGTTGAAATGAAAAAAACTGTCTATCAAAGAAAGCACCGCCCTGATCTTTGAGTGAGATGATATAAGAACGGAGGGGGTACCTAACGTCGCAGCCTAAATGTTAGCGGACCTTTGTACCTTGGCGGGCAGGATATAAATAACAACGCCACACGGTCATTGACGGCAGGGTACTGTGGCTGTGCGCGGTGTGGGGCTTTCCATACCTGTGGCTGGGGAGTATGTATACTAGATCTCACGCAAAACAAGTTTGATAATATCACGAAATGAGTATCGAGGCTGTGTAAAGCTGGTTAATTTGATTCTATATCGCGGGCTGGACTCGAGACGAAAATTACTACTGTGGAATTGGATTGTCCTTTTTATAAGGAGATCATACAAACTCGAGAACCGTGCAGCGTGACTACTTGGACTGCACATGGTCCTTGTACAACCTGAAATATCAGTCATGCTGTCATTGAACATTTTTTTATCTCGACTAGACCTGGCTATATCGGTGGATAAAGTAGTGTTTGATCATCTTGAAGGTAAATGGTTGGGTGCTATTCAAGCCTCGTGATGAGTATGAAGTGATCGGATGGAAGACCAGTCATTAGCTCTCCTTCTGTATGGGGTAACTTAGAAGAAAAATGTGTAGTAAATATGATCATGAGTGTTAAAATCGGGCGGTATCTCACATACTGAAACTTTGAGACAATCAGCATTTCAACTTTGGGACTGTCGAAGGAATAACAAATCCAAGAAGGTTTAAAAACCGCTTGGCAAAAGTTTTGATCAGAGACAATGGCGCTGAGTCAAAAGTAGATACATGTATTACATATTCATTCAATGGTAACTTCAGAACAGCCGTCCAATTCAAAGTGACCCCGCGCCAGAGACGGGTATTTATACATACCAAATCCCCCTTCTTTTATAACACAAGCAGAAACTTGAACGCAAGCACCCGAATCATAATGTAGTCATGGGAAGAAACTCCACCAAATTGAATGATAAACACCTTAATATTGATCTTGACACTCGTTGAAGGTAATCAAAGTAAACACAATGGGGATATAGAATGTAAAGAACAGTAAACAAAAGAAATCAGGCCGAAAGAATCCTTATATAGTTACATATAGGTATGACCCTCGCGCCTTTGTCTAATAAACCATAAGTGAAACCTGAATTCCAGTAGAAAGATCGAGATCCAAATCCTCTTGAAACTTTGTTCCAGTCGCAAGTTTTATCCAACCATTTTGTATTGAGTTTGTGCTGGCAGCAGCAATAAGCAAGTTTGGTTCGCCAGACACTACTGTTTCAACCGTCAGTGCGGCATCTCCGACGATTATATTGCCCCCCAGTCGAAGCTCGCTCATGGATTCAATGATGATAGATGATGCATAGCGACGATGGTCATATTCTGGATCCAAGCAGGCCGATCGGAGAGAAGGTGTGAGTGCCAGACGAGTGGAAAAGGCTGTACATGAACCCAATTTATTTTCTCTCGAAGAACATGGTCTTGTATACCAATGATCTTGCTGGTCTCCATATTCCAGGCAACGTTGGCTGATGACGGGAAAAGTAGCCACACTGTGCGTATCTTTGATAATCCGAAACCAATTATTGCTTGTACCGACTCCAAGTATACTTGGTGTAGCTTTTATCGATCGCGTCCGTGGTTGATCACAGAATGGCCAATAAGCTTGGAGATTATTCTCGTGGTCAATTCCAGTATGTTCAAGTGCTATTATCGAATCAAATATAAGACTTCGGATCTTTTCTGTACTGATGGGTCCAATTGTTGGAATGCTGACAGATGAGTCAATGTCATCGTCAGAGTGGCAGCGAGTCCAACATTTTTTAATACATTCTGGGTCAGCAACTCGATGTCTACACAGTGAAGTGCCGTGATTAGGCCTGGCTTTTGTGTGCGATAATCGAAGAGCGTCCCAAAGCGTCACTCTTTGGGCATTTCCAGTGCATGCGCTCACCTCCAGGCCAACGTATAAGTTGAGAAGTGGCTTCAGTTTGATTTTCTGGGATTTGCACTCATAGATGATGGTTGTCTTCCACTTCCGCATTGGATTTCGTTTAAATTTTATAACAGGTCCAAAGCTGAAGTTGAATCCTCCGGTCGCTTGAAGATCAATACCATCAAAGGTGTTATGAGCCTTGTGTGTATCATAATACTTCAGCTGCGAGATAATTCTCGATTGGAGTTTCTTGATTTCCAAGGAACAGTTCAGGTTGAGTGTCAATCCAGTTGGATTGAGGCTGTCTGTTCCAATCAAGATTTGAGAGGAGCTATTCAAAAGAATAGGACGTTCCTGTAGGTTTATGATATAGTCTGGGATGTGCTTCTGCCAGTGGCATTCTATCTCCCTCAATGACGGATCAGACTGGTCTTGACGACGAAGAGGGATTATGTATCCTGTTTCTGTTCTGAGGATTGGACTCAGTCCAGGCGCCCCTCCAACTATCTCTATCGGACCCCAAAGCTCCTGAAGGTCTTCGACAGTCAGTGATATTTTCATTTCCCTGGAGTCGGCATTTGGCTCGTCTGCCCCCAAAATCCAAATTGGACCACCAATGAAATTCTTCAAACATGCTAGCGGTCGAGGAGTAAATGAATATCCGTAGCCGACTGAAATCTTATCCATCTTTGAATTCCAAAGGTTCTCATCAAAGCGGCATACATGGGAGCCGGAAAATGAGACCAAACCGATCGAAAGAATTGTAGTCATAAATTGCCAGTAAGCAAGCCACTCCGGATCTAGCCCATGAGATACACCCAGCGATAAGTTGCCAACGAGATCTTGGACAATCTGTAACGCTGTCCCATGGGTTCTATAGGGGGAAAACTGAGGAGAACTTACTATCTCCTCTGACAGAATGCAATTACTTATCTGGTCCAATGATATGTGCACCGAACGTGCAACATCGGTTCTGGATGGATCCTGAACCAGAATGGACAGTGCATTGCCACAGAAACCTGCTCCGTGCAACATGCTAAGGGCTTCTTTCACTCCAGTCAAGGATTCCAAACACTCAACTGCTGACTTCTTATGCACTTGCGGGTTCTCGAGGACACCGCAGAGCTTAGCGGTTCTGATTTCAAGCATATCCAATTTTCTATAATGGGCAGTGGGATTCAAAAGATGGCCCATATCATCACCATCGGGGATTCCCGCGTCAATGTCAAACTCGTCTGCTTCAGGACATGTGATGTCAGTGTGCATCGAGCATGACGGTGACACAAAGTCTGTGTTGGAGAAATGAGATTCTCCAGCGGTGCTTTGGGAGGCAGTGAGGTTCGAGGGCGAAGTTACAGCACCGATGGGCTGCTGCAACATGCCCCGGGCGCTCCTCCAATCCATTGGCTTGAGACGCTTAGCTTCAAAATACTCATTGTCCCCGTCAATGTCCTGGATAGTTTTCATGGGTGCATTTGCTTTCTCTGATGCTTGCAGCAAGCCTCTAAACCCTGGGGCCTCAGATCGACTAAACATTATATTGTGGGAGCTAGCTTGACCCCATGATAGAGCTGATGGGGTGGTTTTATCCTGTGATAGGTCGGGGAGCAACCTTGTCGTGCCGTGGTGAGCTTTGGACCGTGAAATTCTCACTGGGCATGAAGAACGCGCTCTGGTCGAAAATGATGAGTTACTCGCTGATCGAGAAGCTGGGTTGTCGGGTAGATTCTCTGGTGCCGTTCGTTCTTCTCTGATACTAATACTAGTACAATGACTTATCACGCATTTGTAAAAATCGTTCCAACTTTTGACGGTTGTACTGCAAATCGCGCACGATGGAGGACATGGAAGCGCAGTTTTGGCCTTGTTTATTTGCTCCAAGCTTGGTGATGTGAGGTGTACCGATCGGCAATGGTTGCGAACCTTGTCGATTCGGTGATGGGTAATGTGTGAACATTTGGGCACAGGGCAGCGGTATATATACTGAGGGAAATGTTGATCGCTGATATGGCGCTTGCAGGAAGCCAAGCTTTGGAACTCGATCACCTTTGAATTGCAAAAAGCAACAACACATCGATACTTTGTTGTTTCGTTATTCTCTGATTGTGCAGCTCGTGGACGTTGTTTTGACGGCATCCGCCGGCCTGGCAAGGTGGGAATGGTATACCCTTCCGAGTCGAACGAGATCGGGTTAGGGGAGACATCTGTGTTTTTTAAGGTTATTGAATCTTTGTGTGGAGGAGGACTAATCGAACCTGTGAAATTATAATGATCGGAAGGTTCCACTGTGTTCAAACAGCCATAGCTATCTGTTGTGTTTTCCGTGGAAAGGGAGGAATATGAGGTTGGCAAGCTCGAAACACCAGATGAAGAAATCTCCGACCCATGCAAAGCCGATGAAGGTATGGTCGAAGAGGAAGGTAGGGCGAAACCTGACTCTTCGGTCAGTAGATGGTGAACTCCCACGTAATTATAATCCTGCCAACTCGAGGAGACAATATCCCCAAAAGGGGATTCTGGATGATGTAAATCCAGAGAATAGTCATAGAATTCCTCCATGACAATGGAATGGTATCCCAGGTTTCAGAAGGAATAAGACTGGCATTAAGAACGAGCGCCTTCTGCCTGGGGTTGATAATGGGAAGATCGCCTCGTAAGAACAAGAAGGAGTTAGGCATGCATGGAATGCGCACAGTTCTCTTTCTCACCCGGGTGAATTAGCGCGTGCGGCTGATAGGATTGATGCATCTCTATCACTAGTATGTATCCTCTGCCAACCATAAGGCAGGATTATGCGCCCAAGTGATGTTTGTACCGAATTAGATTCGAGTCTGAGCGAGGCGGAGTGGACCCTCAGCACAGCCGGATGGCTGAGTTTCGCTAAGCCTTGCCCATTCGATGCTCTTCAGGATATCAAGAGTCCCATAATCAGCTTTATGAGTTCATATCATTTCAGAAAACTCGAGAAGCCATGAGTAATATCTGCTGCGGTTAATTATCAGGGAGCGCGCGACTGACTCGTAGCAGGTGGAGATGAAGAAAGTACCAACCGGCCCGTCCCGCCCGATTCTTCAAATGTATCCAAGTCCAGACAGTCACTTTAACATCATTCAACTCTACAACAGCTCTCCGATGGGCTATTTTTAAAGCGAAAGAAATTGCTGTTCTTGAGATGCTTTTCCCGATCAAAGAAGGCTGGTTCCAATATGGAGCAATTTCTGCCCCCAGCCGCACAGGGATATGGATATGGATGATTACTGGTCATCGCTTGCCATGTCCGGGCCAGTCCTGGATTTGCAAATTGGGGACCAGGTCAGTATCTCATGGAATCCAAAATTCTACCACATACACAACCCTGAAACATGCTGTCTGGTGGTATGTACAGTGGACAATTGGTTAGGCGCGACCCCACGGAATCCATTCCGCTTGATCGGCAATTAAGCTTGCTGAATGCGGGGGACTCCATCAATATCCGCACGTTGCACAACATTCCCTTTTCTACTTAACCATTGCCGCGGCTATAAGAGGGGGCATTGCGTTTTGGAGGTTCAATTCGGTGGTCACGGCAGCACCATATAATCACGTACCGCGCAACAGCAATTCCAATTGTAATCGGCCTTCAAAATGAGCATCGACCAGCCAAAGTCACCTTCTCATCTAGAAGATGAGAACATGTGTTCTCCAGAGTCCCTGCCGAGCGACTCCCCCATGGTATGTTCAGCTCCAAGGTTTATATGCATGTCAATTGTTGGTGGATACTGATTCATTGTAACTCTCAGAATTGGTCATGGTTCAGGAAGCATATTATATTATTCCAATGTGCTTTCTATGCTCTTGGCCCAGGCTTCACCAGTTCTATCTTGATCCCGGGATCCAATGATGTCGCGCAGCAATTCGGCATATCCTCACAAAAAGCGATTTATTTAATCGCAGTCCATGTCCTTTTCTTGGGGCTGGCCCCTTTTTTCTGGATCCCTTGCATAAAGGCATTTGGGCGACGCCCGGTGTTAATCGCCAGTGTTTCTTTGTCTTGTGTTGCTGCTCTGGGCGGCGGGTTTGCAAATACCTATGGGACTCTCATGACTGCACGTGTCTTTCAGTCATTTGGTGTGTCGACTGGCTTCATTCTGCCAGGTGTAATTACAGTGGATCTATTCAAAGCCGAGGAGCGCGGGCGCAAGAATGGTATATGGACGCAAATGATATCAATTGGTGCACCTCTGGGCGGTGTAATAGGAGGACCCGTCGTATATTATGTTGGTTGGAAATGGGTGTTGTGGCTCACTGCAATCATGAATGCGGTCCAGACCATAGGGTTTGTTCTAACCTGCCCCGAGACTTCGCATTTGCATCGACAGAATGGGCGTGGCCATTTCCGTCTGTGGGATGTCTTAGAGCCATTCTTAGTCCTTCAAGCGCCGCATATCGTCTTGATCGCTTTCGCGTATGGTGTTTCTTTTGCCATCGTTTCGGTCGGTCTTGCGACCATCGTGCCTATTGCCCTGGGAGAAATCTATGAGTTCAGTGCAGTCTCCCAAGGGCTTTTCTTCTTGGGGCCTTTGATTGGTGCACTGATTGGTGAGCAATTGGCAGGTCCAGCAAGTGACTGGATCATGAATCGCGGACGTCAAAATTTTGAGTCAGGGGCATCGAAACCGACGGGCTTGGAGCGTCGGCTTCTGGTCGGAATGCCAGGGTTTGTGTTCGCAGTCGCAGGCATATTGATATTTGGTCTTACGCTGCAAAACAAAACACATTGGATGGGACCTTGCATGGGATTTGCCATCGCAACCTTTGGGTTGCAGGTGATCACGACTCCCTTGAAAACATACTGTGTTGACTGTCTCCCGGCGCAGTCAGGGTCAGTTCTTCAACTTATAAACGCCGTTCGCCAAATTGTCTCATTTACTGTCCCATTCTGGAGCCCTAATTTGACTGCCAAACTTGGTAATGGTCTGGGTTATGGTGTTGAAGCTATTATCTTGGCCTTCTTCTCCATGGGCTTCTTGATGGTGCTATGGAGAGGTGCCAGTTGGAGAAACAGCATACCAGTTAAGGGGTTGAGAGATTGAGCTGCGGACTCTGCAACTAATCAATTATTGGGTCATGGATATTTGTTTCAAAACGTTGCCAACTTGAAACACTTAGAGTACCAATTGCTCCACATGCCTAAGCAGTGAATTGCTTGCCAGTCATCTACTGTGAGTGGCTATGTATAAATCTTGTTAGTTTTTAACGGTGGGAAATAACACGGTTAGTTCGCACTGATAGCCGTGTTGCGGCTTGGCTTATCAGAAAATACAATATCATCATTATCTCGAGAATATATGATCATGCACATGTGATGCCCAAGTGCTGCTGACTAGGTAGACAATGGAATATGGAACTAGACCTAATTGGGATGAGATGACACAACCAATCAAAGGCGGTGGCAGAATGAGGGGGCGATTTTCTGGGGCCGATAACAAAGTGGAGCTCACCACGAGTCCAGCAATGACTTCAATACAAGCTCGTGCTGGATGGTGGTGATTACAGTCCATAATGGCGTTCAGGCGCCTTTCCTCCTTCTGGGTAAGAAACTCCGTCAAGATTTAGAAGACCACGCTAATCACTATGCTTTATGACATCTGCAGTCGCGGCAGACCTCTCCGATATCGAGCCGCCAATACCCGCAAGGCACCAGGATGCCACCCACTACCAACACGCAATATGAGGAATTTGAGCCGTTCTTATTATCAGATGGACCTGTCGAAGAAGAAAGATTTAGGACGCGATTTATTCGAAGGATTATTCGAACATGGAGCGAGGTGCCCGACCTGATAACCTCAGAACAAGCAGTTGGGATATTCAAGTGCAGCCTCGCATATCTGCTAGCATCGCTAGCAGTTTTCATACCGTTTATTGGGAGTGTTTTGGGCAACCAAAATGGAAAACATTTGGTTGCTACCATCACGGTATACTTCCATCCAGCGAGATCGCAAGGCAGCATGTATAAGGCCCTGATTTATGCCTTTGTTGCTTTTCTTTTCGCTGCCTTTCTCTCATTATCGAGTATGTGGGTTACCATCGTATTTCACAGAAAACACGACTTGATCGAACTGGGCCATGCAGTGGTATTGATATTTTTTGTCGGTGGTGGGTTCGGATTTATTGGATGGTTCAAACAAAGATTAAACGATCCACTCGTCAATGTTGCATGCTCGTTGGCTTCCGTAGCCTCCGTCCTCGTCATTACCCGAGAAGGCGCTGTGCAAACAGGCGAACTTTCCTTCACGAAGATCTCTCAAGTACTAAGGATGGTTCTTTTCGGCATCGGGATTTCAACAGCTGTGTCATTTTGGATACTGCCTGTTTCTGCCCGTAAGAAGTTTCGCGGAGACCTCTCCACTCTAACAGGAACAGCAACAGTGTTGCTTATGAGTATCACCGAAAGCTTCTTACAAGGTGCGGACCATGGCCTCCAAACACCTGAGTTTACCAAACTGTCTCAAAGTCACGATAGAATCTTCGGTCGGTGGTCAAAGTTACTGGGGGAGACGAAGCTTGAGCACTATATGGCCGGTACAACTCGAGAGCATCGTCTCGAAAAACGCTTAGTGTGTTTCATGCAAGATATCACCCATATAATAGGAGGTCTGCGCGGGGTGGTTACCTTACAATCCAAATTACTTGCACCGACCAAATACACAAGACGAACACAGCATTCGCACATGGGAACCGACGTTTCCAACTCCAATGGACCAGAAAATCCCACACTAATCGATCCACCACAATCTACTCCACGAGGAAACAATCAAGTCCATGCGAATGAACCAGAGGCCTCTTCAACCCACTCTGTAACCCACTCCCCAGCTGAGATTTTCGAGACATTGACATCTAGACTCGAGGTTTCTATTGTAAGTGCGACATATTAAATGCGATATGCACCCAGTACTAATTCACCCTCCATAGGTCTCACTTGCTTCTACTCTAAACGAAATTTTCACGGAGGTGTCCTTTGGACCCGCTCTTGATGAAAACAATGGTCTTAATTTCGACGAGGCAAGAATCCGAATCGATTTGGCTATTGACACATATCGAGAGGCTCGAAATTCTGCTTTTGCTTCGCTTTACCGTGAATGGGGGATAGTATCTCTCTCCCCGGTAGATAAGACCGGTCTTGAAGAAATTCTCGCCAATTGCGAGTATTTTTCTGTTTCTTTTCTCGAATTAAGCGAGCAGCTGAAACAAATGTTATCAGTCTTGGCAGAGCTACAGGCTGAAGTCAATGAAAGACCCAATGGGAAATCCTGGGACTGGCTGCATCCCTCACGGTGGTGGGCCAACCGGCAAAACATGGGCCTTGATTTAGACTCAGGTAATGTATCATCATGGAACGGTTCCCCAAGGCACACATTACTAAACTATACTTTTTTGTAGCGCCTTTGTCAAGCGAATACAGGGTCGCATTCGATAGCAGAAACCCAGCCCAAAGTTCAAGTACTCTTGACCAGTCTGAGGATCATCTACGAGGGTGGCCAAGAAACCAGAGTGCCAAGGATAATGTCGTCAGGCCCTTTTCTTTCATCCGAAAGGACGAGATTAAGTTCGCCCTCAAAGTAGGAATTGGAGCAGCACTTTTTGCCTTGCCTTCCTTCATATCCTTTACAAGACCTTTTTACCTATTCTGGAGAGGCGAGTGGGGTCTTATTTCATACATGTTGGTTTGCTCGATGACCATCGGTGCATCGAATACTACAGGCTTCGCTCGTTTCCTCGGTACATGTATTGGTGGTCTTTGCTCAATCGCTGCTTGGTACATCGCAGGAGAGAGGGCTTTCTCACTCGCCTTGGTGGGCTTCCTCATGGCCCTTGGGCCTTTCTACATGACAATTGTCAAAGGTCAAGGCCCAATGGCCCGGTTCATCCTACTAACCTACAACCTTTCTGTACTTTATACTTTTTCCTACTCTCAACTCGAGTTAAAAGACCCAGAAAATGGAGAACATCGCAATGTCACAGAGATCGTTCTGCATAGAGTGATCTCAGTCATATCGGGTAATATATGGGGTATTATCGTCACACGAGGCATTTGGCCTATTCGCGCGAGAACGAAATTGAACGAAACTCTTCTATCCTTGTGGCACAAGCTCGTTCTAATTTGGGAATCTGAGCCGCTAAACACATTGTCCAATCCGGGCGCAATAACACCCGTCCTCTATATGAGCTCTCGTGATAAAGCAGAGATCGAACGCCTCCTTTCACAGCTTGAACCTATTCAAGTTTCGGCCCGCTCCGAGATTGAACTGAAGGCCCCATTCCCAGATGCTGCATACTGTAACGTTATTCGCCGCACGAAGGACATCGTGGACCATTTCCATTCCATGGATCTTATTCTTTCTGCTATTCCTACACCTTTCGAGGGTCAAATATCCCTGTTACGATATACTGCAACTACCAGGCAGCAGCTGTCTGGTTGTATCAGGAATTTGCTAGCCGGTAAGTCTGAACTGGGACAGGGAACACGAATGATATGAGGCAATACAGTGGATATGCCTTGTTAACTCAGATAAATAGCTATTGCCTCGTCGATGGAGCTTGAGCATACTAGCGACCTCCCAACCGGTGTAAACGACTCGCGGTATCAACTCCTATCGCAAATATCTCTGTATCGTCAAGACAAGAAGGCATCACACGCGACTAACGACGAAGACTATATCCTACTCTATTCCTATGGTAAGACTCTTCTCAAGCATTGCATAGTGAATTTCTAAGTCGCTAACAAATAACCAACAGCTCTTGTAACCCGCCAATTGTCGAATGAGATCGTTCAAATCATGGGTGAACTGGACCATATTCTCCCATCTTCAGTGAACCATCTAGTTGGTGACGTTAGAGTTTAACTTAAGCAGCCGGCCTGCATGAATACATGGATATGTACATTTACGAAGTTATTATGTCAACCATAGGAGTAATTAGTCTGCCACGGATCCCCGAGGTTTAACCATACCCATGATATACTACGGCAACCCTAATATCAACCTGAGGCACCAAGTCCCTTACTCCTTAGAAACAAGGCATCAAACCCGTTAGTTAAGTTAACTAATCTGGTTCCGTATCCACTGTTTGACCAAGTATAAGGTTAATTGAGACAGTCAGAAGACAAAACCTGAGTCAAAAAATAAAATTAAATAATCAATCATTGAATTTTCTAGGCAAACAGAGATTTCTTCCTGAGGTGACGCACCCACAACCAACCTCAGCTGAACTCGAGCCGACAGCCACCAGATGCGTCCCCCGATTGGCAAAGGGCTGACCGGGCTAACGGCTTAGCCCCGACCCACCAAGATCTAAGCCGTTTATGGAGTATGTGCCCCCCAAACGAAGGATCCCAATCGGCCTGCTTCCTATAATCTTAACAAAATAAACTTGGTGTCTCTCGAGTTCCGACATGTGCAAACGCCGAATCAGATTCTCGAACCGCAACATAGAAAAAGGAGACGGCAGAGGGTATCTTCGTCATAAACGGTTGTGCCCATTGATATTATGCACGGTGTACCCCCACAGCGGTTAATGGTCCATGGATTTATTGGTTTATCGATTTCTTCGATTATGTATTATCTTTAATTTATTTATTTATTTATTATTCTATTCTATTTAAATTTAGATTTTTTTCCCCTTCCCAATTACCTGATGTGTACTTGTGCAGGTGTAGGCTCCATACTTACCCCAACGATTTCCAAGGCTATAGTCTCGCATAAGCTACTCCGCGGATATAGCTACAGATACAGCTACAGCTACTTTTTTAGTATCTATAGTCTAGTTTAGACTTTGGTGAACTGTGAGGAAAGGGTGGGGGTGCAGAGAGGAATGAACTGCCGCAATGATGATGCATGGCGCTAAGTGATGTAGTCCCTGAATGTTTTGACTTTTTTCTTGATTTTGAATTTTTCCAATTTCCTTCGATCTATTATCATTAGCGTAGTTTAATTATTATTTTCAGCTGGCATCTCTGCCTCGGGGCCCAGGTGTCTGGTTCCCCGTCTGTGCGGTAGACCCAATCGCAGTGACGGGAGTGGATTGAAGCGTCAAGAAAAATCCTGGTGGGCTACCCTACCGTCCATATGGGCCCCTAGCTTCAGTGGGGTGTAAGATGTATCTTCGACGTTCGGTTCCAGATCTGCATTCACCATTTCCTAAACCTGGTAGCTTGGGTACTTTTTGCATTTTTAGACCTGCGGCTTTGGGTCCTTGATTCGTGCCTGGGAAAGCTGTATAGATTGTACACGTACTCCGGTCGATACCTTCGAGCCCAACGGATCTGGCTCTTAATAGTGGATACTAATCAATGGAACCAGACTTACAAGAATAACGGCATGATGTCTAAATGGGTTTCTGCACGCTTTTTTTCTAGATTTTCCCCACGTGAGGAGTCATGCGGACTTGCCCGTCGGCAGTTCCGCGGTATTATATAGGGCAAGCCATAAAGATATACACAGAAATTGAAAGTTGAAATAGACCATGGTATTGTATTTCCTCGCCAGGAGGCTTTTCTGATGTTCTGATGCAAGAATCTCGTTTGCTCCCACATGTAATAAATCGTTGGTATACATAAACGCCGTAGCAGAGACAAACATGGATCCACAAAATAATCATAATCACTCGATAGACCCAAGAAAAATAGACCCAAAAAATAACAATAGGGGATATCTTCGCCAACAATGCTTCGTAAGAGGAAAAAAACATTGATCTGCTCGTAAATCTTTTTTTCTCTTTTTTTGTTCCCGTCTCTGTTTCATAGTTCCCACAGCAAAGGCGTCACGACCCGCATTATACCCGCCAGAAATAGGGGAGCCAGAGAGGGAAAGCCCCCGCATGCACATCCCACATGGCCCATTAGTACCTCTTGCCCCTCAGGCAAGAAAAAAAAAGCCGATAACGTCATTATTGGCCCCCGATCCAGCGTCGAATTGCTTCTAAAGAGGGATCATCGTCAAGCCAATGACCTGCCCGCTGGTCAGCGGCCCGAAGATCAGCAACTACATGCGAATCGGTAATGCGAGCCAATTCCTGTTGCAGTGAAGCATGGACTGTTTTCAAAGACGCGGCGTGGGCTGCTGTTGGTCGTTGGCCGCGGAGGGCAGTAGACCGAGCCATAGCCCATCGTCGAGCGGCTGCAGCTCGAAGGTAGATCTTGTGTGCTTGGAATCGACGAGCACTGCTATCGATGATAACTCTAGAAAAGAAGAAACCAATAAATTAGAAACAATGGGTCTTTCTAATTTCTCGGCCGGGTTAGAGAGTATGGGTATCCAATTACCGTTGTAGTTCTGCTTTTTCTGTGTCGGCACTACCCTGGCCGGTTACCGGACACGGCTGGTAGTTCGCAGACACTAAGCGTTGTGCAGCGGTATGACATTCTCGAAGCACGGTATAGCCTTCTTCGTAGACGTCTTCTGGGTGTACTTCCACATTTTGCTGAGAAATGTGTAGCAATAGAGTGCGGTAATCGTTGATGAGCTCGGCCACTCGCACTGCGCGAGCCTGATTGACTGTTCCTCCCGTGAATATCAGTATCTCGGCGACGATGAGGTTATTCGATCCAATTGAGCGCTCGCTGCTTACGTCCGTCCGCCATTGAGATTGGTGAGTGTCGGTATTAGATAATAATAATAATATGGTAGATTGATATTTAGAAGAGTGAAGGTTGAAGGTTGTAGGGAGAGGCGTGAATAGAAAGGTCATAAACAAGATGACATCGAATAATAGTAGGGATGGACCAATCAGAGGAAGAAGAATGGAAAAAAGAACGTATATCAAGCTTGAGAAAGGAACGGTCCCGACAGTTAACGGTCTGGGGGGAACGAGACGAGGATCCGAGTCTTTATAAGAAACAGAGTCCGAAACTAGAACAAGTGTCATGTCCTGTCCGTCCCCAGGGCTTGGGAACTAGGACCCAGTGTACCCCATACCTTCAGCAAACGATCTCGAATGGCATAGACCACCTGGAATAGAAAGACCTTGGAGACTGATTTGATTGGCAGACCAAATTCGAACCTCATTAAAGGCCCCGAAAAAGAAAATAAATAGATAAAGTAATTTTAAAGGATAAGGAATAAAAGAAATCAAATTGGGATTATCAAGCCGTGACAGCGGAGACGAACGACAGGAGGATCATCAATGAACAGGCGCATCTGCACCAATAGACGGTGAAGAAAGCAAAATCAGGAACATCCGGGAACCCAGTACAGCTGGGATGGACGCCAGGGTGGATCGGGCCATACGATAGCTCCCGAGAAACCGTCAACGGCAGGACAAGGTCTAAGGTCAGAGCACACATCCTTGCCGGGAGTAAGTACAGGACCACGAAGAAGCCAACCTACTGTTGTGGGCTGTGTTTCATTTTATTTTAGCGCGCCAGTTCTGAAAAATGGGGCAACTCACCAGGCATTATGGGTGGAGTTTGAACCCAGAGATTAGGTTCCTGTGCGGCCGATGTGGTTCTCATCGGCGAGGGGAGAGATGGCGCTTGGACAGGATGATTGGCAGATATCGGGCGAACTACTTTTTCGTAGTGGGGTCAAAGGGTAAAATCAAGAATAAAAAAAGTTCACTGTACTGGCTCGTGGGACCCCTGTCACCACTCCACTAGTGACCTGCATAGGCGAGAGTCGAGATCGGCCCTCTTCTGTTGGTGCATTTCCCCTAGTGCGGTGGCGGATTTCTGTCGCCGGCCGAAGACGAAGACATCATTTCGGAGAGAGCGAACGCAAGATCTCGGTGCACGATTTGAGATCTTAGAAAGTGGACATCGAACTGAAAAACAGACTTCAGCTATCATTTTCAGCTTATTCCCGTATGCCCCAGCCACATTTGCATTTTGAGGTGGTGGCCGAGCCACATGTGGCGTTCGGACACACAGCTGAAGCTGAATGGTTTCCAAGTTGATGTGTATGTACCTCAAGTATACTCAGATACCTCATAGGTGTAGAAAAACGCACGGTCAATGCCCTCCTTACGTGCATTCCATGTATAAGACCCAAGCTATACGTAGTAGATGTTTCCAATCAAGAAAATGTACAAACCCCATTGCAATTGGAAGAATGACCTTCCAATAGGGTGTGATACATCTAGTCTTCCCCCTAAAAAGGATGGTGGCAAGTTTTCCCCTTCTCCCCATGTCTTATTTTCCAGCTATGCTAACGACCCACTTGCTGCTGAATAAATGCTTCTAGTTTTCAGCGTAACCTAAGCCTATCCTGGCCACGGCGTCAGCCAAGCGCATATCTAACATCACAACTTGCAGTCTGCACCGCCAAAAAAAGATCAGTATCCTAATCCTAGTAATGTAAGGTATGAAACATAGCCAAAACGCAGGAACCTTGCAGAATATTCCCAAAAGAAAAAATTATTCAGTCCAATGGAGTTGATCATTCATCGTTCTTCTTTCTAAAATAAAGCAAAAAAAATAATAAAATGAATACTGTATATCACAGTATCACCGATAATCAAAGACCAAGATTAGCCTCGGACCTCCTCGGTCAAGCATAATCCGCTTCCACGATTTCTGCATTTCAACGTTTCTGTCAGCTCGCTTAGTCCTTCTCTGCGATGGCCTGCAACCGTTCGTCGATCTCCTCCTCGGTCAGAGCACGGAACCCTGTAGTCGTACCCTCACCATCTGCCTTTGGACCACCCACAATACCGATTTCCAGCTCATGTTTCTTGAAATCGACACTCAGCACATTGCTGAGAGCAGTAATTCCCAGCTCCACAACTTCTTCCCAGTTACCCGATGCAGCATCCTTGTTCTTCAGCTTCTTCTCCAGATAGTTCAACGCCTCCTGTTGCTTAGGGCCTGATGCTGTCGCCTTGTACCCAACATAATAACCGGCCGGGTCACACTTGTAGAGTAATGGGCCATTCTCATCATCGACGGAGACCAGGGTCGTCGCCACACCAAGTGGCCGCATGTAGGCCTATCGGGTGAACACAAATGTCAGATATGAAAGAGAACACTAATGGGGAGCCAAAAAAGGGTGAGAAATCAACATACTCGTTGTGTGTAGACTTGGTTGATATTCGCCAATCTCTTGGCCAGGACGTCACAGGGCATCTCATATCCGAACTTGTAACGGAATTCAGCTGCCTCGCCACGAGCTCGATCCACAGAGGCACGAGCATCTGCTATGGAACCGGTCATGACACAACCGACGGAGGGGGAGATCTTGAAGACATGTGAAACAGAGGATGGGTCGATGAGTTTATCCTAATACATTGGATGAGTTCGGCGCTTATGTTAACAAGATCATGAGCAAAGCTTACAGCAACTTTCTTCTGGGACAACACAACAGCACAGTCCTTTCCCCTCACACCGATGGAGGTGATGTTCGCAGAGGTGATGGCCTTGAATGCATATTCTAAACCGCAGATCGATTGTCAGTTGGTTCCCGTGGTAATGATGACAAGGCATCGCCGTAGTCTGTGGGAGAGCGGGTCTCCAGAAGGAGGGAGCGGTTTGTAGATGGGACTTGTAACATACCGACTTGGTAGAGACGACCCTGGTCGGAGAAAATGGTAATATGTCTGTCGTAACCTGCGCTTCCTGATGCGGAGAAGATGGGGGTCAGTCGGGGTTGAAGTCATGGCCCATGTTGAGCCAGCATTCCCGGATAAAGGGTAACATACCGGACATTATGGCGGATGATAATTTCGTTTATACGGGGAGAAGAGTAGGAGGAGAATCAATAATGGATAAAGAGCAGGGAGGTTGGAAGTGAGGGAATTGGCATGACGCGTGCCAGCGGTGCCTAAGCTTGAGAGAGCTTGAGCTTGAGCCTCACCGCCTTTGGCCATCCTCATACTGCAGTACAGAATCAGCGATCAATATGATAGATCGATGGATGTCTTCGATTGAATGCTTTTTTTGGAAAGAAAAAAAACAAGAAGTGTGCATCCTTCTAGTATCATATTTATTACTATCTGACTTAGTATTACCAGGTTTAGGTGCGGTTCTATAAAAGTTCATAATTGTAGTAAAGGGTATATACACAAATACAGGATTTCCAGAGTCAAAGCCCTAGAGATACCATCACGACAATAAAACCATGATAAATTCAAAAAAAAACGTCCAGTTGGTTGTTCACTCAGGCTTTTGCAGATTGAATACCTCTATTTTCAGTATTCATATATTGATTGATCGCTGTACAAATGACGATACATCTTCCTCATACAACCCTTTCCCTCAATCACTATCACTCTCACTGCTTGAGATCTCAAGATCAACAATTCTGGACTTGCGCTTCTGCTTCTTCTTGTTTTTGCTAGGGGCAGCCTCTTCAGTTTGTGCTCCGAGCTTCTTTTTCTCCATCTTCTCAGCCCTCTTCTCAGCAGCAGTTTTCTTGACAACAACAGGTTTCTTGACAACAGCAGCAGGCTTCTTCACAATGGCAGGCTTAGCCTTGGGAGCAGGTGCCTCATCCTCACCGTCGCTGCTGCTATCAGATGCCGGAGCTGTCTTTCTAGCCACAAGAACAGGAGTAGACTTGCCCTTCCCGCTGTCGCTGTCGCTGTCACTGTCGGAGCTATCACTGCCAGAGCTGGAAGTCTCATCATCGCTGCTGCTAATATCGACCACAGCAGTACGGTTCTTCCTCTTCTTGGGAACAAGCGGCTCCTTCACAAACTGTTTCTTCGGAATAGCATCCATACTAAACAGTTTCCCAGTAATAGCGAAAAACACAAGCTCCGCGCGGAGTCTCTTTTGGAACCGCGCCTTGGCATTAATCCCATCCGCTGGTCCAGCGGCATTAAGCTCCGTCTTAGCTTCGGAGTCAGTCAACAAGTCTCTGAAAGCATCCACGCCTTTCTGGAACTCAGCATCAACCTCCTTCCCATCCTTCTCCCAAACATCGATATCCCCCTTCGCAACCTCAACGGCACCATCGCTCAACCGGCCCTTCGCCGCATCACCCCTCAATCCCTGAAGATACGTCAAAAGCGCAACATTGTACCGAGACGGAACGTGCTCTTCGGAATAAAGATGCTTGAGCAGGTTCGTCTCTCTGTTCTTCTGGAACTTCCAAGTCGTCTTATCATGATAGTAATGGCTCAAATAAGACATAACAGGTGTCTCATGGAAATGTTTCGAATCCGCAGTTGCAGAGGAAGAAGACGCAGACGCAGAGTCCTTGTTCTTTCGCTCTTTCTTCTTCTCGCGCTTCCTCTTCTTCATCTCCTCTAACGCCTTTTCGTTTTCAGATTGTGACTGCTGCGCTGAGTCTTCAGTATTCGTCACAGTATCACTGCTATCAGAGCTGTCGGCGTCCGCATCGCTCTCGTTCTCGCTCTCGCTATCAGACCCATCCGCCATCTTGGTATCAGGACCAAACGAGACTCTCTTCTTCTTCTTAGATTTCAAGTCGTCACCCTTCTTGCTTTTCTTTGTAGATTTCTCATTCACTTCCTCATCGTCGTTGGCCTTCTCGCTGTGTCGACGCTTCTTGGTATCTTTTTTCGTCACTTCAGACTCATCAGAGGACTTCTTGCGCTTCTTCTTCTCCTTGTCGTCGCTCTTCATGGGTGTAGATTGTTCGGATACTTCGGTCAAATTGTTGGCAAGCTCTTTCTCCTCGCTGCGAGGGTGTTTTCGAGACTCCGCGATTGTGTCTTTGGTTTTGGCCATTATGGTTGGCTCGGGGTAGGCTCTGCTGGTGCAGGCCTGGAAAGGTATGGCGTTTGGTATATTTAGTACTCTTGGAATAGTACAATTGGAGATTGGGACAATATCAATTGTAAATTTCTGCAAGAATCCCGGAATATGGGAGGAACAGGATAATGTTGAAAGTTGCTTCTTCAGATGGCTCGAGGCGGAGTTGAACTATTTTTTTCTGCCGCGGCTGATTAGGCGGTCTCTGATAAGATTGTATAGGGCATGATATCGGTCGGAGATGTATAACCATGGGCCTGCCATTCAACTAGATCACATATTATTATTTATCTAGATGTTCCTTTGCCGTCTATTATCCAAATTATCCCGATATAAGATATCATAGTGTCATCTCACATTAAAAAGTTGTCTCACCTACTATACTTTAAGGTACAATGTGCTCTTACAATGCAGCAGGGCGAGCATCAATCTCAAGACGCAACTCAATTAGCCATCTGTTCCGGGACATCCTTTCTTTCTCTTCTAGGCTCTCTCGGTATACTTCCACTCCCTTCCGTTCCTGACCCGGTAGCTTGAGCAGCAGCCGCCGCCCTACGCTTCGCTCGTTCTCTCTCCCTTTCTTTCTCCTTGTCCCTTGAGCTGGGACCAGCAGCCCGACGCCGTTTCACAGGCTCATAAACATCATTGAAATTCATAACGACGCCCAAAAACCGCATATCCACATCAGGCTGATAGGCAAGATCACCTAGTAGAATGTTCAGACGAGAACGGAAGTCCGCAGAGAGATCGCGAAGTCGGACACGAAGAGAAGCAAGCATGTGATCATCGGCTGCGAGATCTTGTGCTGAAAGTGTGACTGGAGTATCGACTCCATCAAGACCAGCACTGGCGGGTCGAATATCTGGCGTTGAGCCTATAGATGTGCCGCCGCGACTATTTGTTCGGCGGGGTTTGAGGTCACGATCTGTCACGCCCCAGCGGCCTTGAGCAGTGCGGGTCTCTATTTTGGCGCTTAGTTCCTGGCGACGGGTAAATTCTGCTACGGAGAAAGAGTATAGACCATCGACGGCATCCTTGTAGGAAAGCATGATCTTGAGGATTTGGTGAAGTTGGGAGAGAAAGCTTTCTTCGGGTTGTTTTGCGGAGGTGGAGGTTGATGAGCCGTAGCGTGGGGAGGCGGAGCCGAGAAGACCCTTGTGTGTGATGGAATTTAGATATTCTTTGTGTGCCATGATGAGATCATCGAGCGTGCAGTCTGGTTTAGATATGGCTGCCTGCAGTGTATCCCAGCTTGACTCGATGACCTCGAAAACGATATAGTGCTGAAGTTGGCAAACGAAGTGAATCATTTCTGCAATGACACATCGTGCGCGCTTCCAGTCTGGTCCGACTTTGTCGTCTACGTGTGCAAGGACACCTCTTGCTCCGGTCATGCAACGACGCCAGGTACTGCTTAGCACAAACTCGACTCGCTTCACGCGCCAGAGGAAATTGAAAACTTTCAGGTATTGTGTTGACCCGTACGGGGTGATGACCACATCAACAGGGGCGTCAATCTTGTACTCCAGTGTAAAGCAGTCCCAACCGATCTCACCGTGGCTGAGCTCGAGCATGCGGGCATCTAGTCGACGAAGAACATCTGGAGGGTCATATTGCGCATTTGAGGCACGGATGGCATGTTCCAACTGTGCGGTAAGAGTATGCCGATACTGCGAGTTTGCGGGTCGGTCGAGATTTGATGCTAGGGATTCCATCAATAAGGCGATGAAGTCACCTTGTCCGAGAAGCAAATATTTCTTCAGTGCTTGCAAATGATCAAAGAGCTTAAATTTGTTGTCCATGAGATGGATGAGACGTGCCATGGTGGTTTTGTAAGCTTCATCGATTGAAATCTCCAGGGTCGCCGTGTCGCCATACTTGAGCTCTTTTGAGGCTTCTTTGGAATAAGCTTCTACCCAGGCGGAATCACCACAAGCATAGCGGATAAAATTCAACGACTTTCCAATGAGAAAGACCTTATTCGCAAATTCTTCGGTGATGATTGAGGGCAGCATCTTTTCGTCCAGAACGTATTTGGTATCCCAAACACTTGTTGCAATACGACGTGGGTCCTCGTCAGATGTGCCTTTCCCTTCTGCAACAAAGAACTCCTCATATGGGTCAGAGAGTTCACCGTCGTAGATCCAAGACCGAAGCATATCATAGAATGGTTGTGTTACATGGGCCAACAGTTTCTCTGCAAAGGCACACACAAAGGGGTCACCGTGGGATGAGGAGAATCCATGGATTAAGGATATCAATTGGCCTCCCTTCTTATCTGTTACTGGTCTTAGCAAATATAACAAGAAAGAAAAATCATCACTTGATCGTCTGGGAAATTTTTACCTTTAGATTCTTCAACAATGAGACTCATCAACCGGAGCGCCATTGTAGCATCCCTTGTCCATACAACACACCGTTTCAAGGTAACACCACCCTTTCGAACTCCCTTGAGTTCATTAGCATCGCCAATGGCAGCAAGTGCTTGCCGAATCTCCGCCTCCAATGTAGCGACTAAGCTGAGATATGACCGCAACTCGTTAGCAATAGCAGCCCGTAAGCTTTGGTTCACCAGTCCACCTTCCGTAGTTTCCACAAAAGCCGATAGCCCTCTATAGAGAAGACAAGGCTCAGCTAACGAGTTGAGCAAAGAGATTATGGGCGCTGGTAAATTAGACGGCAGCTTTAACGAGGAGGCTGATTGAAACTGCAAATTCGTCGAAGACAGCCCCTGTAGATTAAATGGCAAGTCTCTTAGAAGCCCATTCTCAAATGACTCCGCGCGAGACGGAGAAAAAGTAGCAGCCGCAGAGGGCAAGGGAGACGTCACATCCGCGCGCCCATCACTCTCGCGATCAGCGAACACAGCCTCATAATTTCCCGCACGACTAGCACGCTCTTCGCGCATTCGCTCTCCAGATCTCCGCGCAGTAAGCTGCTCCATCCCATCCTGACGTAGTGAACTCTGCCGTTCCGGCTTAGACGACAGCGGTATCCTCTGCGACGCAGAAGAACTAGCAGCAGGCCCCTCATCATCCTCCGAGTCAAAGGGCCTCGACCCAGTACCACGTCTAGACCTCGGAGCACGTCCACCAAGCATATTCTGCAAATTCCCATCATCCATCAACGGGCTCCGACTGCGCTCGCCCTGCTCCAGCGCGAACTCATTCTCCTCGGACAACTTATACAGTAAGTACAGAATGCCCCATTTCTGTGAGAGAACAGGCTGAGTTAAGAGCTTGGAATACATGTTCGAGAACTTGACTGCTAGCTCGGGACTTGCATTCTCCCGTCGCAGCTTGCGCTTTATCAGGTCCGCCGCATTGTTGACGTTATCTGTTCCGGCGAAGCTACCGCGGCGGCCGGAGGGGGAGCCCGGGTCCGCTGTGTTAGAGGGGACATGTGTGTCGATTATGCGCCAGGCGCGCTCGAGGCACGTGTTGTGGCGCCTTTCTTCTGTAGCTGCGAGGGCTTCTCCTGGGTCGGAGTGATCCTCATCTTGGAGGGCGGATATGGGGAGCGCGGGGGTCAGGGAGTCGACTAGTTGTGAGAGGGCGTCGTCTATGCGGCGCGGTCGGGTGGTTTGGCGCGTTGAGATCGACATTTTTTCCTCCCCTTTCCCCCGGTTGTGGGGAGTGAATTGTCACCGGGTTATTATTTTGGGGTTGTGTTTCGAGGTTGGGGTTCGTTCTTGTTCTTGGGGTGTGGTAGATTTCGGGATTGGGTTGACAAGGTTGGGTGGCCGAGTAAAGGTCAGGCTGTGGGTTTTGAGCAATTGTAATACTCTCAAGTCCACTTCGCCAGAAGTCTGAGGAGCAGTCTATGCCAATTGATTTGGGGAAGCGCGCACGCATGAAATATAGGATTGATGTATTGGAGTGGGTTCGCGTTTGCGGTGTTTGGATTGTTTGGTAAGCGCGCGCCTTATCTCACTTATCAAAACATGTACTCCGGGCATTATCCGTGGATATTAACTTCGTACTGATTATTACTACAGTTTCAATCTTCTAGACGATCAGTATAAAGGAATTTTTCAAGCAAAACGGCAGAGCGATATTCGTTTCAATTGCTCAGTCATCTCATGGAATGAAACTAGTAAAACAAAAAGGGACTACCAAGCCACCTGAACGCCACCCAGAAATCATGTATTTCGACAAGCAACCCGGATAAGAAAGAAAACATGCACCCGCGGGTCCTCCAAGTATTAAACACGCGAATGGAAAGGTAGAGAATCTCCCAGGACCCATCAAGAAGGTAGATATTAAAAAGTGGGAGAAATGAGGGGGTGTCAGAAGAAGAAGAAGAAGAAGAAGAAGAAGAAGAAGAAGAAGAAGAAGAAGAAGAAGAAGAAGAAGAAGAAGAAGAAGAAAAATACAACAGGGAAACCAGTGGGGAAGTAACATAAAGCCATCAAAAAGAAAACAGTAAACCTTGAAGTAGCCATAAAAATATCAAGACGCCGAACGGACGCGCCGTTCAAACACTAAACGGAATTCATTGCTTCCAGACCACCGGAATCAGCCCGTCCAATTTTTGAATCGTGTGCATCATTAACACCTGCCAATGCCAAAAGAGTTCGGCAGAGCCACTGCCGAAATAAAAATAAAAAGAGATAAATATTCGAGGAAGGGAGATGTCTCCTATCCCAGGGAATAAAAGCGAGCCGCCGTATCTAAGCAAGTGACTTATATCTGGCATTGCATGCGACCAACCAACGTAATAGGAAGGAAGGTTGAGCGATTTGAGTAGCATAGCGAAATTCTCTCAAACTTAACCTCGGCGCATGCCCTGGGTAGGAATTGGGCCGCCAGGCTGCATGCCCATCTGGCTAGCCATGCCATAACCATGTGGGTCAAACCCTGTTGACATGCCGTTCATCATCAATGGGCCAAGACCCTGCGCCTGGGAGACAGGGCAGTCCTTGTGTGCTAGTAGAAGAGTCTTAAGGTTGACTATCTCCTCGCGTAGTTGTGTAACAGTAGCAGTCAATGCATCGTTCTCGGTAGTGAAGAGCTCAACCTTGGCCTGCAAGTTGGCTAGCCACTGCTTCTTGCGTTGACGACACTTCAATGCAGCAACACTATAAATGAAGTTAGTATTGATGATAGATGTTCTCTATTCAAAAAAGACATACCGATTGCGCTCTAAGAAGTTGCGTCGCTTTTCCTCGTCCGTCATTTTCTTAGGATCAGCCGATGTTAATCTCTTCATCTCTTCGTCTTCAGAGTCCATGTCGGATGGCGGCTCCATACTGCTGGCCTTCATCTTCTTATTAGGACCTTTAGGAATATCGTCTGCCTTGCGTCGGTTATTAACAGCGGGGTGAGGCTTAGGAGCATTCTTCTTGCCCTTGCCCTTGCCAGCGGGCTTGGTAGGCTCCTGCTCAGAACCCTCTCCACTCATCTCACGACCGCTTGTTCCGTTGGTGTTCTGCGATACGCGGCGTGCGGCGGCGGCATTTTGCATGTTTTGGCTCATTTGCATGTTGTTAGGTTGACCACCCTTAGCGAGCATAAAGAGGCCATTCGCAGCATCGGCAGCATCGTGTTGAGTAAACTGGTCTGCAGGCGCAGATTGAGGAGGTTTAACATCCATGTTCGCGTTCTGGGCCTGGTCCTGTTCGTTCGCTTGACCATTCGCGCTGTTCTTCTTGGCGTTCAAGGCGGTGCGGTGGAACTCAATCGTAGAGGGGGTGGCACCGCCGTTTTGAAGTTGTTGTAACAAAGCTTGGGAGTTAGGGCTTGGTGCTGGGAACATCGACCCACCACCCCCCGGGGTCAATCCAGTGCGGAGAGATGATTCGTTGGGAGTTGGGAAACCTCTGCCAATTTGGTCGAAGTAATCATTAGATCCAGTTGGGCCGGGAAGCATGGCGGGGCTCAGGGGCCCTGATCGAAGAGAGTTGGACCAGTTGTAGCCGCCAGCAGAGCTTGCACCAGGAATTGCCGGCGAGGTGAGCGATGCGACGGGCGGCAGTAGCGACTTGCCGGGTGTGTCACCGGGGTTGCCGCTGAAGGACTGTTCAAATGGATTGGGCTCCAGCGAGAAGGGATTGTGGACAGAGTTGAAGTAATCGGGGGTATCACTAGCGGTAGCTCCGGTTGGGCGTCGCGGTGGCGCCAGCGAGGTTTGACCACCAGGTTTTTGGCCCTGTTCTGAAGACTGCGAGTCTGGCAGGCGAGTCAGCATGTATGATGGGGGCACAGTATGACGCGCGCGAAAAAGGTACCAGGAGGATGTCGAAGACGAGGGCCCTTCATTGTGGAGGAAAGGCGGCAGATCGATGACGCCAGGTGTGAGATCATCCAAACGGCAGAGGGGGGAAGGTTGAGTTAAAGTAACTCCAGGTGGCGGATTACCAAGCAAAAAAAGAGGAATAATTATTATATTCGAGTATAATCAATTCTCTCTCTTTTTGCATTCATTCTTTTGTTTTGGTTTGCCCGGCCATCCTTTTTTTCATTGGGGAAGGGGGAAAGAGTGTAGAGACGGCAATATCATAGCATATATGAACAACAAGGGGAAAAGATATGTGCCAGGAGAACAGAACAACAAACGCGCACTTTTTTTTCTTCTTCTCAAAACGAACACGAACCTTCTTTGCTATGTTTTTTGGAGTCCATGGAGGACAGATTATTGGAAATCGTAGACACACTGGGCGCGACAGCAGCAGACATATTCGCACGAGGAACACGAAAAATATGAGGTTCAACACCGTGGCTTGCAGATTGACCGAAGAAGGTGAGAAGAAGGGAAAGTGACGTAGAGGGGAGGGGAATGACGACAATTTTAGGGAGAAGAAAACACCCATGTATTAAGTAACCACCACACGCGGAAATTACGGTATCACACCATAAACTGGCATCTGCGGGCAGGTTACTTGGGGGCCGGGGCCGGTGTATCGTGGTATTCCTCAATACCCCTTCAAAATTACACACCACGCGACATCCCAAAACCAGCACTACAGAAGGCTCGCGCGATCAGGACTTGTACAAAATAAATTGGAATCCACAGAACTCGTAAGGTAAAGTCCGCGTAACCGATACAATGATTTCTAACCGAAGGTCAGAAAAACAAGTTGAAAAAAAAATTCTAATTTGGAAAAAAAAAAAAAAAAAACCAACTTGGGGTTGGGTAATGAATGGCCTTAACCCCGTTGTTCTGGACTGTTCGCGCATGCACTTCTTTTTTTTTCTCTCTCTCTCTCAAGAATTTCTCCCCATACTAACGTCTATTAGATTCCGCATTTGTCTACGATCTCATAGAAAGAACAAAAAAATCTCTGTTCATACTAAAACGAACCCATGGGCCGTGGGAATGAACAAGGAGGAGGGGAAGTAACCCTTGACACGCCCGAATGTCGAGGATTGTCGAACATGGAGACATGCAGTGGGTCCTGTAACTGAGTCTTGACCAATGATAGTCAACATAACTAGCGGAAAACACTGTCTTCTCGTTGCCAACAGGAGAAAATTCAGTCTAATCTAGTTCCCTCTTGATCCATTCCGATTCCGAGTCCACTGCAGGGTCCAGGGTATTGTAGATATCCTCTCCTTTAAAATGTGATATCGGCTCTTCGCATATATATTTTTATCTGCTTGAGCAGCTCGCATACTGGTAAATTGATGGGATCGCGGAATCCTTCAAAGATAAATTACCGTACATCTTGGGGTGGTAAAACCAGATGTAATGATTTCACGATGACGACGACAGGAATGTGTCCCGGCTGTTGGGCCAGCAGAGTGGGGTCCGAACTTGGGGGGATTTCAACCAGTCATATCGAAGGAGTATCGTGAGGTGGGAGTGGGGGGAAAAGCGTAACGATGAGTGGTCAAGAAGGAGACTTGAATGGGGATGAAGCGGGATGAAAGAAAAGAATCAATATCACACTATCCTGTTTTCGGCCAATGACGCAATCCACGTGAGAGTCCCGGTCCACAAAGTACGGGATGACGTGCGTGGCCTGTGAACCGGGTCTAGATCGGTGGTTCGGGTTGGCAGATATACTTTGGAGGAACTATACATATCATAGTGTTGGTATACAACCACTCACTATATCGACCCATATTGAACACTGGAGATCTGGTAGAACTTCGATTGAGTATTATGCATTTTGAAGATTGGTGGGATAGAATCCACTCTGGTCTCGATTTCTCTTCTGTTTGCCACTGTTTGGGGGCGACCGTAAGGCTCACTCCACTACTCACCGTATCCTGCATGAGATATACACAGCACATGTAGTGACATAAAAGACGCATCGCACATTAGACACTAGAGCCTCCGCATAAGCAGATATAACTCCAGAATGTTTCATATCCCACAACTGGAAGCTGACATCCCTATACAGAAGACTCGTCGTACATGATGCATCTGATGCATATACAGTAGAACATTGAATCGCCAAGACACAGACAAGAAACAGTACCTTGCCATTGGTCCCTGTCCGGAAAATTCCATCCATCATTGAAGACAAACTTGTTGAGTAATCAGTTCGGTCGCACCTCGACCGCCTTAATACTAGCAATCAGAGACAATGCGCCCCCACGTCGTTGCAGCTAAGACGTCCAAGGTTGGTCCTCGGTTATCTAGGTATTATCGATAAGGGAGCTATGGCACAATATCATTTATCATTGCTATCTCAGAAACTAAGTTCGAATGTTCCATTGCGGGGAACCCCTGACTTTCCCGTGAGCTGATCAGCATAATGTTCCATTTAAGCTCAAAAATGTCACCGGCATTGCAAAACATCACACTACGCAAGTGGCTCCGACGAACCACTAGTGGGTCCTCACTCCGTTATCAAACCTTCGGCATGACCCCTTAGCGCTGCTCCATGCAGAACTTGACCCCAAAAACTGGTAAAGGTTTGATTTGTGGCTGCACACTATGAACAGGGGTTGCGTTAAATCATGGGCTAGAAATAGTACACATTTCACCGTGCTATCCAGATCTCTTTCTTGTCTTGGCATGGTTCACCCCCTATCGTCCATTGAACTGGGAGTCTTTTGCATATCGTGATTCAATATCCAGAGTGTCCATTTGCTACGTACAGAATGCCCTAGCTAAATAATATACGTGGTCTCTCGGGCTCGGGGTAGTAGATAGTCTTTTATGGTGATTTGAGATGTCTAAATCCACATGTGAATGTACAGAGATCCCTAGTACTTTCTGCTTGTCGATTTGAATCGTCTATTTGTATGGTTCATGATACTAATTTAGATCTATATATCTACGATCGGGGCTTTGAATCAATGGCAACGCTCTCTTTGCAAGGTTGGTGTTTATCGTTGCCGTGAAACGGGGTTTGTACGCGGTTGGATTTTTGTAGTATGTGCCCCTCAACAGTGTCGTTAAATAATTAGCCCCTATTAATTCCAATACGACTGCACGGTGAAGCATATATTTATTCGGGAAGCCCAACCTGGGAAGCCCTACTAGGTAGTAGTACCTACAGGGGGTTCCAAAACCATAGCCCGGGCTTCTGGTCGACTTTTTTTGGGAGATATCAATTTTTGTTCCTTCATCGATATATATTCTGGGTGTCGATGTACCACATGCATACTATGAAGAAGCACTGGCAGTCACTACTCAAAATATTTGAATACGGACCTGGTATATAGATGCTTCAAGTTTTGATGGGTCAGTTCTTGAAGAGATCATGGACAGAAATTAGAGAAAAATCCAATGAGCTTATAACTAATCGCCAGATAACCACTTGCATATCTCATCTTTCTAGATCGACTCAATAAACATTGATTGCGGGGCCCGTTATCTTTGGTCCATGATGTCAAAGTGTGAAATTTCTCGAATATGACTGGCAAGATGGCCGAGCGGTCCAAGGCGCACGGTTCAGGTATACCTGATCCATACATCCGTGTCTCGATTTCGGGGCGGGGGTTCGAATCCCCCTCTTGTCACTTTTTTGCACTCTCTTCCTTGAGCTTGGTTAATGTTTTTGCTGGTGGCCCAAGGTGGGCTGGATGTAGATGGCGGTGAGAAGTAAGCCAGCCCATGGAATGTGGCGTTGGTAGGTTAAATGTTACCTTCAACCAAGAAACAAGTCAATTTGCTCGAGATCTTTGAGCCCTTTATCGACTCTGTGAATGAAGAGTGAGAACGAAACCCATTCCTTTCAACATGCGTTTAGAAGCGAATCTGTGAAGATTTGAGACATATAAGAGTCTTGATAGTATAGACACATGGGTAACTAGTATATCTGGTAGCCTGGGTTGTACTTCATCTCGGCTTGATTGATGTCTGCCTTGAGGAAAGGAAAATCAAAATCAAATAAAGAGAAACATCGCTTGTACTATCAGTTAGTATCTTCCGACAACACTTCAAATCCCAAGGAAATTGATTTAATTTTTCATTCCAAGGTTGGATTTAGTGGTACCTGATCGACACCAGCTTCCGCTTTGTTTTGTTGCCGTTTCACTGATTGACCGCCTGCCGTGCCTAACCCGCCGCGTGTACATTTTCCCTCTTAACCCTTCTCTTCAAGCATCGCCCCGCCTGTCCAATTCCTCTCAAGTCTCCTCGGTCTGCGTGAACTGTTGTTATACCCCTGCCCATCATGTCGCTGGGAGAAGAATTCCGTTTACGCAACTTCAGTATGTTTTGCCTTGTGCTCGTGCGGCAGCTCTGTCGATCAACTGCCGGTGGATTCCCTTTCTCCGCTAACATTGCGATTATCTAGGCATCTACGGTCAATGGTCAGTAACCTCATCTTCTGTCATACTTGAGAGAACCCCCCGATCGATGTCACTTTGGACTCTGGATCAAAAAGAAGGGATGCGCCAGCGCCGTAACACTGGTGGCGCTCATTCGACATCCCGCGCCTCCCGCTTCATAATTCAACAACCTCTGTTCAAGAAAGCTTTGGCTGACCATTTACTGATAGGACCGGTGTACTTGCACTCATCCTCTGCTTGGCGCTCGGTATTGCCAACATCTTCTCTTTCCACGTTGTGCGGATCATCTTCTCCGTCCTCTGCCTGTAAGCTTGTTTGTCTTCTTTCACAAACGCCACATATTCTAATAATGCGATAGCGTCTCCGCTTTTGTTATTCTCTTCATTGAAGTGCCCTTTCTCCTCCGCATCTGTCCCACATCTTCCACTTTCGATGTTTTCATCCGCCGCTTCACGACCAATTGGATGCGCGCCGGAATGTACACCGTCCTCAGCGCTATCCAATGGGCTAGTCTCTGCTCTGGAGCCTCTAGTCTGATCGCCGCCGCTGTTGTACTCATCATCGCCGCAATTTTCTACGCCTTAGCTGGTCTGAAGAGTCAGGAGTTTGTCGGTAGCAAGACCTTGGGTGGCCAGGGTGTTGTACAGATGATCGTTTAATCGCGCTTGACTTCTGGAACTGGTCTCCTGTTACTATATTTGACTCCTTGGGTATATGCGACAGTCTTATACTTTGGGTGTCGATTGTATGGGGGAAATGATGAGATGCTCGATGCGAAATTTTCGAAAATGCCTTTTGGGCAACTTGCATTGGAACGCGCTACGATCTTACTGTTTATTCGTCCTGTACTTGTATTTCTTTGATTGGACTGTGGTGATCCCTTTGGCATATCGTTATTCTAACAAGGGACATATTTAAAGTGTTTTCTTTATGTTTAGGTCTGCCTTAGCTCTTACGACTCGATTTTATTGTTGGAAGTTTAAATCGATACAGCCTACTGGCTCTTTGGTCTAAAGTAATGTACTACTCCTTTTGCATTTGTCTGAATATCGACATAGACCTTGTAGTGTACATATTCTATTGTTTATTTGCAAAGCTAGACCAAGTCATGAGATTAGCAGGTAGGTAGCTGGACCGGCACTCTAAACGTGACTTATGGTCATGGATATTTAATAGGTTAATTTAAGATCTGGTCTATAATGTCAGACTAGTGGACCCACCTCATACCAAGGCAAGATGGCCGAGTTGGTCTAAGGCGTCAGGTTAAGGCCCACCTTGACTATTGTATCATACAATTTCCTGATCTACGTTTGTAGGCGTGGGTTCAAATCCCACTCTTGTCAATTTTCTTTTTTTTGTGATTTTTTTTTCCGGCCATTGATTTTTTTTCGTCTCATGAATCACCACCATCCATGTATAATGGTAATTGTAGAAACGCAGCAGTTGAGTGGAGCGCATTGCAGCCTCATGCGTAATAATATTCGTGCTGCAGGTGGAAATAGTTCCGAAGTGCCCCTTCCCACCAATTCCTGGAAAAGAAGAAGAAAAAGAAAAGAGGAATTGAATTATACCTTTCTTGTCTAAATCTCATAATCTCCACCCACCAACGTTCAGTTTTGAAGTCTGAAAACAAGCTTGAGAATCTTGCAAGGGATGTTTTATTCCTCAGGCGTGGAAATCTATAGTTCCTTGCCTTGGAAGTACGTAGTACGTAGTCAGTTTGTTTATTATAATTGATTTTCTCCCGTCCCCCATGGATCGCAATAAAGGATATCCTGTCTTTCTCACAATTACAATGCCGTCTCATGGCCCACAGGACGATGGAAGTCAAGTGAAAGACATCCAAGAGTTACTATCAACAAATGAGGTTGATGTGAGACAAGATCCCATCAAATGGTCAACCGCAAGGAAAGTGGCCATTCTGGGCCTTATAATATTCGCCAACTTCAATGAGTAAGTGCCACTCAAAAGCTGTTACTTCATTTTCATTAACTTAAAATGAACAGGTCCCTAGGTTCATCCATCATTACTCCAGCTGTGCCTCAAATTGTCCATGAGTTCCATGAGGCCAGCCCATCTATTGCGTCTTTTTTGATATCAATACATGTGATTGGATTTGCAATAGGGCCTCTTATACTATCTCCACTAGGAGAGGTATATGGGATAAGTCCACTGATGCATGGGTCAAATGTCTTGTTTGTGATATCTTCAATTTTGAGCGCACTAAGCCCTAACATGAGATTGCTACTATTCTCACGCGTGCTTACTGGGCTGGCCGCTTATGTGCCTAATATAATCGGAGCTGGCTATACAGCAGACCTTATTCCAGTCGAAAAGCGTGGAAGAATATTTGCACTCTTAAGCTTCGGCACTTTATTGATATGTTGATTGAAAGAAGCAAACTTGAAAAGAAAATAGAAATGCAAGATATGAATTGCTGACCTGCATTCAGAGATCGATAATGGGTAAGATGCAAGAGCAATTTGAACCACCCTCTTCCAAATATTGGTCTTTAAAATCTAATTTCTTTTTAGGTCCCGTAATAGGCGGATATATAACAGTTGCTGCGTGGTGGCGGTGGTCATTATACACAGAGACAATTGTGGTAAGGAAAGGGGTCTCATTATATCGACCAATCAACTAATACTTGGATCTAGTCCGGTGCGACAGCGTTTGCAGCAATATTCGCCTTGAAAGAGACATTTGCTCCTGTCATCAGAAAGCGAGTTGCTTCCAAAGAATCCATGAACCGGTCTGATGTGAAGGCAACAATCCGAGAAGCTATCGTTCGCATCCTAAAATTAATGATTCGATCTCCAACTGTTATTCTCGCAACAACACAGGTATCCATTGAATATGTATACAATTATCTCCTAATGACTTCTTTCCTTTCTATTTTTGGGGATCGATATGACTTCAATGCCGGTCAACTGGTCTCGCTTTTATTGGACTTGTAGTGGGAAATTCCATAGGGCTGATCACCTCTGGTCCTTTCTCAGACTGGTATCTTAACCGACAAAGACACCATAATGGGAAGAACACCCCCGAGGATAGGCTGGTCGCTAGCTTCGCTGGCAATGTCGTGATTGCTGCTGAACTTTTCTGGTACGGATGGTCTGCCCAAGTTCGCCTCCATTGGATGATGCCTCTGGTAGGCGCTTCAATTACTTCTATAGGAGGCGGAGTGGTCTTCATAGCTATCCAGACATACTTGACGGATTCTTTCGGTGTGTATGCCCCCGGTGCTATTGCCGTCAACACAGTGATCCGATCGATTCTTGCTGCAGTCTTGCCTCTTGTCATCCCTTCATTATATCACCGCTTGGAATATGGCTGGGGAAGCAGGTTGTTAGGGTTCCTGGCCCTGGCTTTTTTGCCAATAAAACTCATACTCTCCAAGTATGGTGCGCAGCTTCGCACCCACCCCAAATTTCAAGTCATATGAGGATTCCCGGAGAATCTGCTCTATCAACATTAATACAGCATCTTGTTCCATGGGCATCAACCCTCATGAGCTTCTGCGGCAAGGAGGATATTTTGAGAGAAGCACCAAAGCATAGATATATGCAGGAAAAAAAATAAGCATCTGATTCTGCCAAATCAAATCTCCCGGGTAGCATATATTTAAGGCTTCCAAAGTCAGCCTCATAAGCCATCGAGTTTAGGGTGCCCGGGTGGGAACAAAAGCCAAACGTATAGGCCGTGTGTAAGAGATTCACCAGATGTCCAAAATATTACATTCTGCACATTATTAGGATAATTTTGAATCATTCGGACTAGTTCTGTTTAGTTCAAACATGCATCGGATTTGCCAAGGTTTTTTGCGGGGCATCATCCATCCCCTCTGCATAGTACGAGGGACTAGAGCGTCCGGCGGGAAAACCACTCCCCCTATTTCACTTATTTCAGACCAGCAGAAACCACAACATCTGTAATACAGAATACGTCGAAGCTTACGACCTTGGAGGATTAAGAATTTTACTTCAAGTTCGCCAAATTGAGCTTTATCATGGTACTATCCTAAGATATAACTGCAGATTGTTTACAACAGATAGTCTTCTACTCCTCCTTTGACTCGTCTTTCTACCTAATGTTCTACTATTATCTATTCAGAGTTTGTATTGCAGATTGCAGAGTATTAAGCGGCAAAGGTTAATAAATGACCAGTGATGTTTTTTTCACTGCTGGACGATATATCCGTATACATAGACAAGATTGCAGCGCAGGCCGTGTGCAGGTTCTGATCAGCAAAGTTGCGGTGAAGAATGATTTACATACCATGAACAGCTACATAATCTCAGAGTTATCATTCACTTCCAAAGTTTCAACAAAAAAAGCATAATAATATAGCCTTTGAAGGGAACCGAATACATCAAACTATGTATAGCAGATTAAGCACAATGGGAAACTCCAAAGACACTTATAAGATAGTATTCAAATCCTGGTTTATGGTGGAGTCAGTCTACACGTGCATGTGCATGTGCATATGTAATCAATCAAAACTTGAAGTAGCAAAGTCGTCCCAATCACGACAACGGCACATCTCTGGACGAATAACCCAGATACACCTAATAACCTAGCCATAAGGTAAACGAAGGGAAATATAAGCGAGGGGACTGGGAATGAAAATTAGGGTTGAGTGTAGAGCTTTCAAATGCTTCATTCGTAGCATCGCATGTATCTAGTGGTTTTGGGCTTTCCTTCCATTGGATAGACCATTTCGAAGATGCAAACGACTTTCAATTATTCTTTAACATCGGAAAACAACTTCAAACGCGTCCCCTCCAAGGTGAGATGGGAAGATGTCTGTATAAGACGAAATACAGTTTGAAAATCCTCAAAGGACCGTTGCCAATCGATCTTCGGGTCAGGCGTGGCTTCGCTCAAGTCAGGTAACATGCGCACGCCGTCACTAGACATGACACCAATCAGTACCAGATTCTAAGGAGCTTAACCAGACTCATCTGGCATCTTCCAGCGCCCAAAAATACTGTCCACGGGAATGGACTTCGTGCCCTGAACAGACAGCAGTGTTTTAAACTTCCAGGCTCATGAAGCTTCTGGGCCCAGCTTTGCAATATCTTTCGCATCAATTCCTAAGCTGGTGCTGCCTTTGTGGCTATTGATTCCAAAACACCGGAGTCTCGTCTCGGCAACATCGTGTCACAAGTTGATGCCGAAGTAATCCTCACCTCTCTTGCGAACAAGACCTTGGGAGCCCGATTGGTGAACACCGTTGTCACTGTCTCATCCGGAGCCTTCTCTACAACAGACTCTACAATAAACTTCACTTCTACGATTTTGCCGCATACAGCTATGATGTATCAGTCAGTAATGTTCTCGCAGTTCTCGTAACAGGCGGTTGTATCTGCACACCGAGCGAATCAGACCGACTGGACAATATGCAGGTAGTATAACACCACTCAAACAAATACAACCGCTCTCACCCCATCAGTCGCACGATTTCTTGCCTCAAATACTGTCCCTAGATTCCTCTCTTTTATTCTGGTCGGAGAAGCGATACGGAAATGGATGTCACCCAATCAGCCTGGCCGACATGGTCGGCTATATAAGACGGGTGACCCTGTTCGGTATTAAAAGGATGGCACATTGGCATATTTGGGACGAAAAGATGCACAAGTCAAAATTCGCTGGAATCGTGTGGATTTGGGTGGGATTGAGCATCATGTTCGAAAATGCTTGAGGGATATGGCTCAGCAAGTGGTGGCTGAGTTGGTAATGTTACCAGGGCCAACTCCAAAGCCGACACTGGTGCTTTTTATAAAGGAAGAGACAAGGTCCCAACCCACGAACGACGGCAAATGCGAGGAATACAGCATCTGGTAAACGGATATTGTTGCTCTGCTTTCGTTAGTAGCCAATTATGGTCTGATGGCTTGGTGTATTGCATGGCATCTTCAGACGATAAGTATGCAGACATATGTGACGAGATACCTAACATTGAAATTTCTCTCCTCGGAAGTAGATATGGTGCATAGACGCTGATGACTATACATCGCCTATTATACAACCTTGGAGTAGTGAACAGTACAATTTTGTTCTGCACAAGAATTTCCTTGTACTCTCGTGTAGATCCCACCCTCAGTCTGTAATATGACGTAGGGGGGGCTAGTAAAGATCTAAGGTGTGGAAGGCAGATCAAGTTAATTAAACCTGGGGAAGGAATATCGAAAATCCAGTGAACATATAAAAATATTGCAACCTGCGTCCTGGGGTTAGTGACCAAAGCACTGTACAGTATCTTGCTTATCTAGACTCAATTAATTGGGCGACCATAATCCATTTTTGAGGCTTTGTGAGTGGGCCTCTGGGCTGTAAGATAAGTGAGTGTACATGAACTGAGTATTAAATACCTCGGGCGATATCAGTTGATCCATCTTTAAATCAGTCAATAGCCAATTATAACCAAGAAGTACCAAAGCATTGAATATTTTCTGAATACTGATTGGATACATTGAAATTATCACATGATCCCCGCGGGATCTTAGTGAGTCTAGATACGCATATCACGCACCTAGTCACCCTCAATGTTAGAAGCTCGGACTGGAGTTTATTCAGCCAACTTGAATCTCAGTTCCCTGATAAGAGCGATCAATGTCCTGGCACCGTATATGAGATACGGGCTATTAATAGGTGCTTGGGCCCATGGTCTAGCCCGAAGAGAGGGGTGAAAGAGAAACAGGAAAAGGAGCCATTCACAGTGCCCGCCCACTGCGGAGTAGAGATAATTTGCCCCAAACCCAAATGTCTCGACCACTCTCCACTCCCCTAAGAAAATTTGCCCCAAAAATGCCTCAAATCATGAATGGCTGATAAGTACGAAGTAAAAAATCAGAAACAAAATTAAACCGCTCAAGTTTGATTGCGAGGTATGTTGCACTAGTAGAATATCTGGAGCTTGAGCCCTGGAGTACCTGGAGGCCTGTAATAAGACCGTAAAATAACCTGTAATCTATGGACCTGGGGCCTATGGATGCGGTCAGAGCACGTCACGCGCCCGGTGGGTCCTGGCAGAAAGTGACATACATCATCCTGCTTTCCCTTCAATCTCTGAAGTCATTTCGTTCTCCTCAGTTGATCGTTCTTGTTTTGAATTACTTTGATTTCCTTCAATTAGCCTTTGGGCATTCAGGATAATATACTTCCACCATTCTGGGTAAGTAATAATTCCAATACCTGTCTTATCAGTCTGCTGCACCCTTTCCCCTCCATCGATATAGACCTTAATGCAATGGTCTGGACCTATCTTGCATCTCTGCATGTCATCTCTCTTGGGGGCTTGACCCCCACATTATAGATTCTGCCCAGGCTTGGCCTACAAGGATCAGAAGACGACTGCAAGAGGTCCAAGCTGGGTTCAACACGTGTCCCTCGGGCAGAGCAAGATCCAGCCTAAGCTGATATTGACATACCCCAGCTTTAAAACGACCTTCATTATGTCTACTCAAACTGCTCCGGCCATCCCCCCTCGACCGGCTCGATCTCCAAAGCCGCCTTCTTCTATAGACATGCCTAATATCCCTCCGCGTCCGACCAACCGTCGTATCGACCGATCAGTGTCTCCAATGAGGAACAGCTATGCGCCTTCCCCTTTCAACGAGTGGAGTGGCCCGAGCTTGAGCCGAACAGTCTCAAATGATATCCCTCAACGCCCTCCCAGCGTAACAATACCGTCCCTTGGCGAGGAAGGCATTGAATATGCCGATCTAGATGTAGCGAATGTGCCCGAGGGTCATAGTAATCAGGCTCCGGTGGAAACCCGCAACGTTAGCAGTGATCTCAAGATTCATGCACCAAGACCCTCCTTACCGACGTCAAGTGCTAAGGCCCAAGTGCAGGCGGTTACTCGCACAGACTCCCGCCAGGCTGCCGCCGCAGGACTGGGCCGAGACAGTGAAAACTCCCCCGCAATCGAAGAGCCGGAACGGGCTAGTCGTTCTCTACACTCCCGAGCAAGCCACTCGCGGGCCGAGTCCTCCACAGCTTCTTCTGATCGTCGTCTGTCCACCCAGCTTGGGGAAGAACATGGATTCCGAGTTCCAATGTACCCCAATGCGGGTGATGTCCAGGCACCGTCCCCTAGTCCTTACCTAGAGCAACCTTCTCCACGCACAGGTCGCAACCATCACCGTTCCCGTAGTGCCCGAGATTCTTCTTTACCTCCCGGCAGCTATGGTCTGCATGGACACGGAGTCCAACACAACGACAAGTTCGAGAAGGCGTGGTACGAGAAACACCCCGATAAATACGTCAAGGAAGAAGGGCAGTATGGCCCAGGCGTGGGAACTCCTCGTCCTGATTGGGCACTGAGCAGCGACGACTTGAACAAGATTGTCCGAGGCCCTGGTCCGGTTGGCTCCCCTGCTGGTAAGCTGCGTAATTATTGTAGAATCTCACCCCATCATAAGCTGACTCAAAAGCATCAGGTGCTTCTCCCGTCGTTCAAGGAACACCAGAGGAAGAGGTTGGGTACATTGCATCTGATGAATACACTCACCGTATGTCATCCCCTCCGCCTGACTCTCGTCTTGAGTCTCAGCCCACTGTGGAATCTCCCCTTCGCCAAATGAGTTTTCCAGCCTCTGTAACCGAGCCAAACGAAGCTCCCGTCTCAAAGCTTCGCCATGTCCGATCGAGCTCGCATGGCCATCATGCCGACGAGGATATAATTCACATTGATGACCCCAAGCATCATCTTCACCATCCAGATGGATTTGCTCCCACTCCAGCTCAAGATGAGCCTACACCTGAGGTAGAGGAGCTGAGTGAAGATGAGCCAATTTTAGCTGCCGACGAAGTGCGCCCTGGCTCGGCATACCTGCATCCTGCAGTTTCTCCAACCCGTGGGAGCTTCGATGATGAATACCGGAGCCGCACTCCATCCCACAGCCGCTCTAACAGCAGGTCAACCAGTGCTCAAGGTGCACCTATGTTAAGTCGCTTCGACTCACGCGAAATGCACGAGGACAACTATACGCCCCTCGAAGATGTTGCCGAATACGAACCGCTGTTCCCAGAAGATGAGAACAAGAAGGAGCAACCTATCTCAACTACAGACCGCTTTAAGAACCGCCCAGACTTTGCCAAACATAGATTCCCAAGCCAGGATATCTGGGAGGATACGCCAAACAGTCTCCAGCTCCACGCTACTGTTTCAACTCCAGACATCGTCGAGCGTGAATCAAAATCCTTCGAGTCACCAAAGCAAGAGGCCACACGAAGAATGCAAACAGCCAAAGTCGATTCACATCAGGTAGCCAGCCATATCTTAGAAGGTGAGGGTGCTCGTGACAAAGAAAAGGTCACCAAGCGACCAGACACCATCAAGCAGCGCTTTCCTAGTCAAGATATCTGGGAGGACGCCCCTGATAGCCAGCAACTTGTAACCACCGTACAACCCGCTGAAGATGAAGTGAAGAGCCCGGAAGTACCCACGAAACCTTCAATCCCTGTTCGCCCCCAAAAGCAAACTCAGCCTACCTCGCCAACAGAGAAGCGGCAACCACCCATTATACCCGGTCGCCCTAAACCTCAGATTCCATCTCGTCCTGCCAGGCCTAGCGCACAGACATCACCCGAAGCTGCACCGACCAGCTCAGGTACTACGGAAGCTGAAGGTGAAGCACCTGCTGTGCCTAAAGCAAAACCAGCAGTTCCAGCTCGTCCCGGGGGTAGCAAAATTGCAGCTCTAAAGGCCGGATTCCTAACAGATTTGAACTCACGACTCCAGCTGGGTCCTCAACAACCAAAGCCCCAGGAAAAGGAGCCTGAACCGGCGGCAGAGAAACAGCCCCTCAGTGATGCTCGCAAGGGAAGAGCTCGTGGTCCTGCTCGACGAAAGCCCGCCGTAGAGAAAGCCAGCGCTCCTCTACCCACTGTTCCAGAAATCAAGATAACAGAAACCTGGAATGTATGGCACATTGGCCAAGATGGCTCCTTGAAGGTCGGTAATGAGGATAGTGCTGCAAAATCGCACGAACCATCTGAGACTCCCATGGCACCGGAGCTTGCAAAGAACACAGCTGGCGAATCTGTCGATCCATCCCCAGAAGCCTCTGTTGTAGTACAGCCTGTGGAAGAGCCGGTGGAAAAGTCTGCGGAAGAGCCTGCGGTAAATCCTGTTGAAGATTCCCCTGCAGATGCCGATTTGATCTCGGAGAGCGAGACAAAACCAGTTGAAACTTCAACTGAAGAAGAGATCTTCCACTCAGTAGCCAAGCCAGAGGTCCCGAAGGATGAACCACAGCCAGAGATTAAACCCGAAGAGCCACTCACGGAAACCAAGGACACCGTATATGATGAAGAAGTTGCCTCCGAACAGCTGGATACCGCTTTAGAAGATATGGCTGCCTCAGCGGACGGCAAGAGGGCATCTGACGGGGACGTCCACGACCTACCTTCGTCGTCTTAATATCTGATTTTTGTTTCTCGTGCTTCATTTCATTTCTTGTTATTCTAATGTCCTGTCTTCTTGTTCATTTATCCCCTTTTTCTTCCTCCCTCTCCTTTACCACTGACGAGTTGAAAATCGAAATTATGAGTGGAGTTTCATTTTTATAATGGGCCCTTACACATCTCATGCCACCCTCTCGATACTACTAACATTATTTATGCTCGTGCTACTTTCATTCAGCCCGTTGTGTTGTTTACTGAATGCTTGATCGAATTATCAAGCTTTAAATCCCATCCACTGGGGCATATTAGTAGAATGCCAAATCATCTGGGAGTCTTTTTTTGTCTTCGTTTGGCATTTGGCATTTCTGTAAAATGGCCCAAGGCCTCGTTAAGTATAATAGGTTGCTTTCTGGTATATAGTTGTGTAATAGTAAACGGTTAGATTTGGTAACAACCTCTAGTGCTTAGAACTCGTTGAACGCGTGCTACTTGATGGTCAATCCACACTTGATATTCCTATTTTTCTACACCGATACGCAAGGCATCTAATTAAGTACTACGTGTGAGGACCAGTGCGCGAGAGTAAAAAGTAAAGGATTGTAATTTACGTGCCTTGAGGCATACGGGCGACAAATATCCATGGATGTATGTATTGTAGACCATGTTCCTATCAACTGCGATGTACGCAAAACTGTCTGGTGCAGGCGAGAAAGGAAGCCATGTTCTCAAAAAAAAAATTTAAAAATAATAATAATCAAAGTGAGCATTTTGGACTGGGAAGGAGCCCAGTGTGGGGTATTGCATTCAATGAGCAGGAACTGGAACCGAAACGCAAGATACATGGAGTTCCACGAAAGGGGAGTCAGTATCAATCAATGTGCATATGCCAAATCCATCAATGAACAGGGGATGGAGGGCCTTTTTTTGCTTTTCCAAATTTTCCTTTCTTGGGTTGAGGTGAATTTTGGGGCAAACCAATAGACGATCGGCAGATTGCAATTCGCAATTCGCAATCCAGAAGCTGCAAGTGCAAACAAAGTGATTCGAAATGATGAAAAGCCGATGGCATAGAGTTGGGCTATGTAGATAGGACGCCAGCTGGGGGTTTAGCTGACGGGCAGATTGGCCAGGTCACCCTTGCCATCCTTGACCCATTCTGGGTTAATCAGACGCTCACGCTCGGCATAAAGTTGCTTGTAAGCGCCACGGATTGTTCCATCAGAGACGTGAGCGACTGCTGAAACCTCCTTCGCTGACTTGCCATGGCCCATCAAGTATGATGCCATGTAGATGCAGGCAGCCACGATAGACAGTGGTGAACGTCCAGCAAGGTCACCGTCGGATGTAACGCGGTCAGACAGCGAAGAGGACACGCTGGTAACCTGGTATGGGAGATCGAGCAAGTTGCAGAAACGACTGCAGAGATCGCTGGGCTTCGTCGAGGTGGTAGCGGTGTAGTTATCACTTTGGTCGACAACACCGCCGTTGGACACAACGGCGGCATTTCGCTCGACGTTCTGAGCAGTAAAGAACTTCTCGAGAGCCTTGTAGATTCTGCCAATTTCCTTGCGACTAACCTTGGTCACAGCGAAGATCTCGGTGAAGGTACGAGGAACTTTGCACTGGCGGCAAGCAATGAAAATACAACCAGCGATAATCACATCCTGGGATTTTCCCTTGAACGCCTTAGCATCGTCCACGATCTTGAAGAGATACTTGGCAGTATCGGCAACATTCTTCTGGATACCGAAACCATCACACAGACTACCAATCTCTTTGTAAGCCGCTAACAAAGCCTTGTTGGACTTTTCGTTGGACTGCTTGTTCTGGGCCCGGTAGAGATCGCGAGCTCGACCAGAAGCTCCACTAGCAATTGAAGTTTCGAGCGGCTGGCCGTGCAGCTCACTGGGGGCTTCTCCAACACGGGACGGGTCGCCGTTGTTCTGGTCATCGTTCGAAAAGGTTCTCCACTCAGAGTGCATATCGATTTCGCGGTCTGCAAGGACCAAGCCACAGGTTCCACATACGGTCTCGTGGGAATCCGGAAACTCCAGGTTGGGGGGATTATCCTGGCATTCGGGACAAATCAGAGTCGCAGACAGATTTTTTTTCCATGCAGCTCCTGCCATTTCGGCGCTTGCTGGACCCGACATGGCCGCCATTTTCTTTGCTTGCCGAACTTCTTCAAAGCGAGCTTCTCGTCTCTTGGCGAGTCGTTTGGCGGTGACGGGGATGTTAAATTTGCGGTTGTAGTAACGAAGGAACAGTGGCGAATACAACTTGGCGGTTGGACCACGGGCAGGAAGAAAGAGCAGCTACCTCTTCAAAATGCGCGCACCACTACTCACGTAGTCAATGTTAGCCCACTTTGTCCAACTTTGAAGAACACAGCAAGTCAGTGTAGAGTCATCTCTCAGATGATAATCCATCTCAGGTGGCAATACCAGATTTGACTGGTCTTCCTCAAGTCTGTCATTACCTTCAAGTATGGCCACGCGCGACACAAAAGATCACCCCCCGAAAGTGAAGATCCAAACTTCACTAGTCTGCGCTTTCTGTGAAGAAGAAAGTAGATTGCAGAGCCTCGATGTGCCTCGGCTTGTCCGACCGTAATGAACCAGTCAAGGTCTCCGTAAGAGCGAACTCACGAAACGGGTCTTGAACGCGACGGCTGCAGAAATGCGATGAGCAGGGGAGTCTAGTTCCAGAGACAAGTTGAGGATGTGGGAGAGGGGGGTGGATCGAGAGAGTTGGCGAGAGGTGAGAGAGAGAGCGCAAAGTGAGTGGTGCGAGTGAATGAAGTCCGGCTGAAAGAAACCCGGGGTGTCACGTGTGGGTGACTAAGTGCCAAGCGTTTCTTTCCGAACAGAAGTCGTTTTGAACTTCACTGCACGGAACGACGGCTCAGATCTCCTCCCTGTCGAGCATCCCCTCATCTTACCTCTACCGACTCACCCCCGTCGTCAGAATGATGTCTCAGTCTCTCCGGGCTTCGGTGAGTAGAACTACACGGTTGCAATCTAGGCAAAAGACTAACGTTACAACCACCAGCGCTCCCTCTTCACCCGTGCCTCTCGGCAACAGGTCCCGGTCGCTCGCCGCACCTTCCTGACCTCCGCTGTCCGTCGCGGTATGTATCGATCTCGGAATTCTTGAAGGCACGGTATTCAAGGACTGCTACTATGCCCTCAATTCCGTCGGCTGTGTACTGACATAACCCCTCCAGCCGACCCCGTCCAGGACCTTTACCTCCGTGAGCTCAAGGCCTACAAGCCCACCCCCATCAAGGCTGGCGACGCCGACGCCCACGTCCAGAAGTTCGCTCTGCCTAGCGCTCCCGCTTCCCCCGAGGAGGCCAACCTTGCTGGCGAGCTGTCCTCTTACGAGAGCCAGGTCGTTGAGGTTGAGGGTCAGGCCGCCGCTGGTGAGGCCGCCCCCGTTGAGGAGAGCTGGTTCGAAGAGGATGAGGAAGAGACCCCTGCTGCTCACTAAATTTCCCTTTCTTTCATATGGCAAGGTCTCGGGAAATATGAGGGGACGGCCGTGCATGCCTGTGGCGTGCTTAGATTAGCCGCCTCTCGGGTCCTAAAGCTTGTAAATTAGACCACCTTGAAATGTTCAACCTCTTTTTACTTTGTTTCCAACACCGTTTCCCATCCATTGTGTCGAGCGTAGTGATCTATAGGGATAGAGCTGGTGGATATTGGAGTCCGGGTGAAGCTGGATGTATGCTATGCTGATGGGTCAACAAGCAGCCAGTCTGATTCGCATTTTATTATATCCATATCTGGGTGTATAGTAATGACCAGCTTGAGTACCATGCGTGGCAGCTTTAGAGCATTGCTGTGATACGAACGACTGGTATCAATCTATACGTGTGCATCGTTATGTTTATACCAATGATCCCACCTGGCAAACTGCGCGTGTTCGTATGCACTAAGATCATTCACTCCTATGTCATGGACCTAATCATTCAATCATTCAGTCTGTGCAATTAGTGCGTACCAGGTCCCTGTGGAATAACATGTGGAATAAAATATGAAACGCTATAATGGGGGAAGGCTGGCAGATACGAATATGCAGGTTAGGATTCGAATGCTTACAGAACTATTCCTTGCTAGTTTAACTCTTCATTCTATCCCTAACCTCACAAAAATCACTAGCAGTGTCCTAAATTGGCATTATAGGCCAGTGAGACCAGTGGTGAAACGTACTACTATAGTATACTCCATGGTGTAGCCTATATGCTCGGTTGAAGATTGAGAGGAGTTTATCGACTCGACATTGAAAATATGCAGCGCTCGTTTAATATTGATTAAGTATTGGATTAAGAAAACAAAACAAACAAAACATAATATCAAGGGCAGGCCAAAAAATTTACAAGCAAAAAAGAAATGACAAGAGTGGGATTTGAACCCACGCCTACAAACGTAGATCAGGAAATTGTATGATACAATAGTCAAGGTGGGCCTTAACCTGACGCCTTAGACCAACTCGGCCATCTTGCCTTGGATGAAAATTATCGGCAAGACTTGGCTACATGAGCAATTGTTAACTCGTGAAGGAATACATTGTCGAGAGTCTGGGGCTGAACACCCTGCATAATTCTTGAAGCTAATGACGTGGATAATCTGACCGAGTTCATTTTCTATGTTGTACCCGTCTTTCAAATCTTCCGTGATTCATGCGAAGTCCAGCCCTGCCTTGGTTTCCTTTTTGGTATCCATACTTGTTCATTTCGTGGGTTATATCTATGTCCAGGTGGCATTATGTCTTTACATCGAATGGCGGGAAATGTAGGGACAATACATTTGATATTGCATTGGTTGATTGATTGACTGCAGTAACGGGTCTCAACACGTCCTCTCTCAAACTTTCTGGCAGATCTGAATTCTGTAAGTGGCTTACAAAGACCAGTACGTTGACAGAGGGGCAACTGATGAAACCATCGTCAAAAGCTTGCGCAATGCCCTGGATACACCAGCGGAACAGCGCCAAACCCAAATCCCCAACCTTTCCCAGGTCTATCCATGGCGCACCACGGTCTCTTAATGGCGAGAATCCCTGTAAAGTGGGGAGAGAATGATGACGAGGTTCCTCAAGACGGTCTAGATTAATATGCTTGCCCCACGACTATAAGTCTATTTAATCCTGATGCTGGTCTGATGTGGTAGTCAACAGCTAGGAAATATTTTCCATCCCCTCCCATTACTTCCATGTAGCTCTGGCGGAATGTGGGGCATCGAACATGTCATTTGCGTGTTGTCAATTGTAGTGGCGGTGGGCATTCCGGGGTATGAATGGAATGTATCTCTACATAAGAATGAGATATCTGATGATGTATATCAACATGATAGTCTGTCCCGAGTCGTCATTGGCAATATGATATAGGATGTACGATGTACATAGCCGGGTACAGAAGGTTTCTTGTGCCAAGATTGTACCTCGTATATCCATGTTGGCAGGGGAATTGTAGATTCAGATACATTGTCTCTTATTGTCCCATGTACTGTAGCACTTCGCAGTACCTTTTGTCCGTACCCAGTGAAATACGGCGGAAGTGGGCGGATCGGGTAACTTGTCAACAACAACATAGTTACGGCCTTGTCAGTCGATTCTAATGAGACCGAAGCCTCCTATGCTTTCGATGATTGCATCCCAAAGCCATAAATATGAACACCCGTTCGTTCCCCTTTGTTCGAATGCAAATTGGATCCAAATCCCCGGAACTCGTACGATTGGCGCCGAGGTTACAATTCAGCCTACGACGTAGGGACTTCATTTGTTAGTAGAGCAGGTTTCAAAATTTTATTCTTTTTCCTTTTTCTTTCCGCTTTGCCTCGTTCATGACCCTGGGTTATGCAGTGGGACCCTCAGCCTCTCTCACGGATTACGCGAGAATGATGGGTAGTTACTACAGTAGTGAGCCGTGGGTTGGGGCTTTCTATGGAGTGGAGTAACGGACAGCGTGTCTCACATTAGCATAGGGAGATTGGGTCAAGGGGAGAGAGGATCTGAATCAGATAGAACACGAGGAAGTTTTTATGATTTTTTAATTAAATTTTTATTCTATTTTATTCGTTATTTCTATTCTATGACATCTGTGAATCCCTCCCCAAATTTCGTGACTTCAATCTCTCTTCCTCTCTCTTGCTCTCTTCTCCTCTTTCCTCTCTCTCTTTTCCCTCCTAATTCCCCTTCTCTACCTCGACTTGCCAACACATCTACAGAAGAAAAAAAGAAAATAAATTATCAGAAAAGCTAAAAAGGAGGCAAAACAAAAACAAATCAAAACAAAGACAACCAAAAAAACAAGATCAATCAATAACACCATCTGAACGAGACTCATCATCGTCTCTATCCCTTCCATCAATTAATTATTCATCTTCTCCCTCACTTCCGCTTCCCCGCCACTATACGCGACCGGACCCTTGTTCTACTCCCGAACCGCCCGTTGGAGGACTCCCGACGCCGATCACTCTGTGTTGGCCCGCTGGGGGTTCCCTTGACTGTAGCTGCAGTGACGATCGATCTAATCCACAGGTCACCGACTTCTCCTACCGCCTCTACGCGCTGAGCCTTTTTTCAATTTTACAACCAAAAAAATTGATTTTGGTCCCCGCGTGTGATCGATCCCAAGGAATTATTCTACTTGCATCTCCCACCGACAATTATTGCTTTTCGATAGCCTTCCCCTGCTCGGTCATTGATCTTTTTTCCCTTCTTGGTGAGGGGCCAGCTGCTGTGTTTGCCTAGCTTCTCTCCATTGGCCTGGCAATGCTGCGTGCCTAACCAACGACTAACGGACGGGTTCTCTCCTGGTGTATGGAGAAGCTGGTCTTCTTCAACACCCTTCTCACGCCTGCGGTACTCCTCCAGGGAAATGTCAACTCGTCGACAGTTACTCTCCTGACCGCTCTCCCCCTAAGACCATGTCTTCGCCCTCCCCCGAGGAGACTACGAGTGTCTATACAAACGATGAAGGCAGTGATTCGATTCAGCGAGCCGCCAGCTTCACAGATCTCCCAAGTCAGACCGAAACACCCACAGAACCCGAGTCCCCGAGCTTAAGAAGAACCTTCTCTGATCATGCCGTCCCTACCTTGTCCGATTCCCCCAGCAAAGAAAGCGTAGCAGCGGGGAAGGATATCCTGCGCCGTACATCCCTACGATCGAAGAAAAAATCTCTAGCTGGAGTCTCCAATTTTACACTGTCGTCGACGGAGGATTTGAAGGATACCGATCCTCAGCATGTGCGGACAAAATTATCGGAACATCGAGCTCCAGAACCCGCAGCTCGGCCGTCCAAGAGTCGTTCCATGTCAGGCAGGATAGTTAGCCTTGCACGAAAACCATGGGGCTCTTCTTCACGATCACCGTCTCCTTCGACGGCGAAAAGAGTAAAACAGAGAATAGAGGAAGAATCACCAACTAGGTCCGCAGAGCGAAACAAAGGGTCGGATTCGGACTCGGCGCAACCTGCGCGCAAGAGGACAATATTGTATAAACGGCCGCGGCGTCCTATGCTTGCTGTGGTAGCCAAGGGAAATGAAGAATCTCCGGGATCACCCATCAGCCCTTCTGGCAATTCGTTACGACATCGGTCCTCATTCGAGAAGTTCACAGCATCTCTATCTGTATCGACGCCAGTGCTTCCTCCAATGCCCAAGGGGGCAGCGGCTACAGCTGCTTCCTACCAAAATAGTGCACCTGAACATTCGCGCAAGAAAGACGAACTCTGGGGTGTCTTTCGCGGTCTTGAAGCAGACTATCAGAAGTGAGTACATAATGGTTTTTTTGCATGCTTTTCTAGAAAATTTGCTCTGATACTGACATGGATGCAAGGTTTCAATCTAAAACTAGCTCTCTGAAAGCCAATGTCATCCGTACTTCACTCCTCCCCTTTCTCAGTCGCCATCATTTACACGCCTCCTGCAAGAATCTCAGACCGGAAGATCTGGACCGACGGATAAATATTCTCAACAAGTGGTGGATTGGTATGCTGGAGATGCTCAACGGCAAGCACAACCAATCGATAACGGGCACCGACAGGCCGGTATTTTTAGAGGCGGTCGTCGGCATTATGACTAGGCCGGAGTGGCGCATGCCATTTCCCACGGCCCAGCAAAGTAGTGGACTTACGGATTCTTTGCAATATGCGTCCACTTCTGTGTCAGAAACATCTGAAGGTTCGGGATCATCGGGATCGGATTTCTTGGTTGAGTCAATTCACCATAATATTCGAAACATCTTCGTCCAGAATCTTCTTTCTCAAATGGCGTTTGTTGTGGAACGCATGTCTATGAGGCATGCGCCTGCCAGCCTGGTGGCGTTCTGTGGGAAGGCTTGTGCGTATGCCTTCTTTTTTTGTCCTGGAGTAGCGGATATTTTAGTCCGTCTGTGGAACACGTCTCCTGCGATGTTCCGCCGTGTATTTGCCGAGTCGGCTGACTCTCGAGCCGGGAACATGCGTGCATACACCCAAGAGCTTGCGCTGAGCTTTCCTCCTGCTTTGCGCCCTCTCGCGTTTCACTCCCATGCGCCTCTCTTACGATACCTGCGTAGGAAGCCTGAAGCCCCTTTGAACACCACTAATATATCTTGGCATGGTCCGTGGATTGCACGATGGTGCGGCCGTGATACCGATTTGTTTTTCGTCTTCGTCAAATACATCCATATTCTTTATGCAGAATATTTGCCGCCGGAGACTGAGAAAGCCAAGCGAATTCTGGCTCCTGGTTTGCTTCTCGTCCATGCACAGATTCTAGTCACCTTTGAGGACACAATATATAAACAATCGGCGCACCAAGCGCCTGAGAATCCTCACATAGCAGCAGCAATCACGTTTGATGACTATCTGGAATCACCAGATGCATCGGCATCTCCCCACCAGATCGGAGGCCCAAGGAATAGCCATCGCTCAATGGCCGAGAATCGGTTGATTATGCTCTTGCGAGACTTTTTGTCTGACTCTTCCGCAGAACCGAATCGGGCACGTCTGCTCTATGCTGAGACCTTCTGTAGCCTTCTGAAGACAGTTGCCCAGAAAATTTCTCTATTTGACCATAATGCGTGTTTCCTGCTGTGCGACTTTACGGAGGAAGTAATCCCAATCATCACACGGTATGCACAGTCGATTGAAACGGAGCTTTTTGACTGGGCTTTCTGGCTAGACGTCTGTCGGCAAATGAACCAAAGTCATAATTCGTTGACTGAAGTTCGTGTGTTTGCATTTATTTACTGCATCTGGGGGACATGGACCGCCACAGAGGAGAGAAAAGCCAATCTCTGTTTGGACTTCCTACTGCATGAGCCTGTCTTCTTCTACTATTTTACTCACTGGAGCCCGATGGTTCGTGCCTACTTCCACCGCCTCCTCTGTTGGAGAGTAGCAAGGTTCAACCCTGATCCGTCATTACTCGACTCGTGAGTTCTACCTCCTATTTGTTTTGTCACTTTCATTTGCCCATTGCTAAATTCATGCCCTAGCACAATATATGAGACCCTTTCTGATCGTCTGCTACGAGTTTGGGAGTATTATATTGGATTCCAATCAAAGGCAGAAGAAGGGATTGTTACGCCATTGTCATCTGCGCCTTGTACACCTGCTCCGGGACGAAGGATAATTATTATTCGATGCGATAATCAGCTGTCTCCAGTGAATCTTTTCGTCTCATTTGATCGTGTTATTCCACCTATGCCGCCGGACCAGGTCAAGAATCACCGAAGATCAAGTTCCTCGGATTCAACGGGCTCAGATGGCCAGCCTTCCAAGCGTCGATGGGGTCTTCTTCGATCCATGTTCGGCAGCTCATCAAGCAGCCGGCCTACAGACGATCTCAGTGGCAGCGCCTTAGATGATCCTGAAACTCAAGTAACTGATCTGACCATGTCACCCGACAGTAGGTGTATGGATGATCATGAGCCGATTCCAAACAACAGCACAGATGATCCTGTACGACCGAAAACCCCGCACCACCCGTTCTTCTTCAAGTTCTCCCTGGAGTGGATGGATCGCCCCCAGTGGCCAACAAAGAACAAGCGCCTCTTCACACCTTGCCTGCCCGTTGCGTCTCAAATCCATGTGCAGCACAGACGTTCTCCCGCAAAATCTGGCGAGCTGAATGACGATATCCAGTCAGAGGCTTCAACCACCTCTGAGACCTTACCCGATGAGCCTTTAACTCAGTCTTCTTCCGATTCTAAGCCACTCCCAGAAGAACCTACTTCTGAACTACTATCCAGGACGCAAACTACCAAGGACTCGCCATTGCCTGAACTACCTTTTCAACCCGCCTACGACCATCTTGTACCCAGCAAATACGCTGGCCGTGCCCTTGCAGAATGGGCGCATATAGTCTCAGAATGCGACAGCTTCTTTGCCCGGCGCCGCGATGAAGGTGTGCCAACCGAGCGTGCCGTGGAGACCCCGATGCTGGGAGTTGAAAGCTTCCGCAAATAACAAGATATCCATCATCTTTCTTTTTTCTTCTCTCCCTCACCCGCTTCCTCCCTTGATTCAACTCAACTCCGCAATTCCCCTTTTACAACCCCTCAAACCCCTCAAACCCTACCTGATACCTCCATTACGCCCGACATAACACCATCCCTCTATCTTCTCTTCTTCCCTTCCTTCCTATTCCTTGACTCCAATATAGACAGCCCGTGCTCATTACAAGACCCCGGGAAAGCGATGTGTTATAATCGTTTCTTACTTTTCGTTTCTTTGTTACCGATTCTACTTATTCACTGCGGCCGTGCGAACCACGGGTTTGGAGCATAGGGATTTGGCGTTTACGAGCCCCGATAACAAGGGTGTCTTTTTTATTATCTCTTTTTCTCTCTCTTTTGTATTCCAGCGAGACGCACACCCCATTAGGGTTAATCATAGTGTGAGACCAAATCAATTGAAGAAATTCACCTTCCAAGCTCTGTCTCAAGCAGAATCTAATATGCTCTAGTAAACACAAAATGGATATGGCAAAGCATATTAGAGAATCATTTAAACAGAGTTGCGCTCCTCCTCTTCCTCGGCCAGCTGCTTATGCAAAACCGACATTAAAGGTCCTTCCTGTACATCCTCTCTCTCCATGAAGACCTCCACAATCCGCAGTCCCTTCCCATCTGTTACCCTCTCATCCTTTAAAACATCCTGCAACTCACCCACCGTCCTCGCCTCGAACGTATTATTCTTAACATGTTCCGCGTCAGCCCCAAAGTAGCTAAGAGCCTCTCTATGCCTCCAGAAGGGTACATCATTGTACTCCTGTTTCCGGCCATGAATCACCCGCTCAATCGTGTAGCCCTCATTATTAATGATTATGATCAGAATATCAAGCTTCTTCTTGATCATCACACTCATCTCCTGTGCTGTCATCTGCAGACTCCCATCTCCGATAATAAGAATTGCCTGGTTCCGAGTTCCAGAGCTTGCGTTCTGATCTCGCTTGGCGAGCGATGTACCCAGTGTAGCGGGAAGCATGAAACCAATAGAGAGCCAGGTAACAGCACTGAAGAGCCGGGTATTAGGAGGTAATTTGAATCCACGACCACCGTACGCTGCTGTACCCGTTTCTGTGAGGACGACGTCTCCCTCCCGGAAGATTGAGTTAACCAGTCTGAAGAAGTTCTTCTGTGCAACGAGATCTGTGGGCTTGATATCGTCTGTTGTGATGATTGTTTTAGGTGGGCCCGTGGCCTTGGTTGTGCGTGTGGAATCAAGTGTAGAGAGGATTTGTGATAGGACTTTGGAAGGTGAGACATCGCGGTATATATCAGATTCGATTTGAATGGTTGTATCCCTAAAGGTAATGGCTGCCTTTGGATTAGGAATTCCTTGCGAGAAATAGCTGTTTGTGTCACTATATTGTGGGCCGAAAGTGAGAATTAAGTCTGCAGATTCGAAGTATTCCTGCGCGGGCTTGTCGCCGAATGTGGCGGCGTAGACACCGTAGACGTTGGGGTAGGACTCGTTCACGAGACCCTTGCCCCAGCAGGAGGTCCAGGTGGGCCAATTGGTAGATTTGATGAGCGTGTCGAGCTGATCCACGATTCGGAGCGCTTGGCTTTCGCCATCGACGAGAATAACGGGCTGCTTGGCACTGTAGATACGTTCTAGGATGCGACCGACGACAGCCGATTCGTAGGTAGGGCTTGGGACCTCGGGAAGCTTGATTGGGTTCTTGAGATTTGCAGCTGATACCAGCACTTTGGGCATGTCGTCGGGGAATTCTAGGTAGACGGGTCGGCTGTGAATGAGAGCTTGCTGAAGGATCCAATCGATTCTCTCTGGTGCCGTTGCGGCATCTGTAATCTCGGTTTGGGCGATAGTAATATGCTTAGCCATGGCGGCGAAGCGCTTGTATTCCCCATCTGCGAATGTATGGTGCATCAGCGCACGGGAATCCTGCTGGTGTCGCGGTGGAGTGCCGACGATGTGGATGATAGGTGATCTCTCTCCGTATGCGCCCGCAATACCGTTGGCAGCAGACAATTCTCCCACGCCGAAGGTGGTAACCAGTGCCGAGGCGCCAGTAATACGGGCATACCCATCAGCTGCATATGCGGCATTCAGCTCATTACAGTTTCCAACCCAGTGCAGACCAGAGGGGACGACATAATCCAGCAAGCGCAAGTTATAGTCGCCGGGAACACCAAAGATAGATTGGACACCCAGCTGGCGCAATCGGGTGAACAGATATTCTGCGAGTTTAATATTCTCCGAGTCAGACATAGCTTTGCGTAAAGTTATGAAACACCAGTCGAGGTAGATATGAGGAAGATGCAAGATGCAAGATACGCAGATCTAGCACATCTTTTATAATATCAGTCCCCCCGCACCCCCACCATCTTATCGCCGACTGGGCCGATACCTACTAGGCAAGCTCCGTTACTACGGACAGACTCCGCTCTTAACCGAAAAGTCTTTTTTTTTTTGCGCCTTACGCCCTACGGACTACTCTCCGCTACACCCTTTACCCACCTTTTTATTATTATTATCATTTACACATGGCTTCCAGACAAGCTGCCTGTGAAGCTTGTCGGAAGGCAAAACAAGCATGCGATCACGAACAACCTGTATGTTCGCGATGTAGGTCCAGCAAAGGTATATGTATTTATCGCACTGCGCCGTTTAAGCGGAGGCGCGTCGAGAAACCGAGGTAAGTGGGGACCTCTAGGGATCAAAGAATAGATGCGACAACCTTCAAATCGACTCTTTGAGACTACAAGACTAATCTTTGAGATTTTATTCAAAGTGATTTATCCTCACCAGACCCTTCTTCGCCCACGTTCACTCCCCGGCGCAACCCATATCCGAATCCAGGTTACCTAGGTTCATCCAGTCACGCGGCTATATTCAAGCATATCACGACCGACGGAGAACCGAACGCCGGAGCTCATACGGGCGTCTCCGAATCTCCAACACCGCAATGGATCGGCGACAACTACTTGCTGCTACAGGGCGCTGATGTCCTCCGACACCTGCTAAAGGCATATCCACTATCTGCTATGAAAGAGCTAGTTATGTTTTGGTTGTCCAAAGGCGCAAACCTAGCTCTTGCAGAACCTTTTGTCGCACAGTGTGCCGAGAGCGTGAGCAAGCTATTTGCATCAAATGACGAGAATTGGCATTTAGTATATGCGAGACGTTTACTCCACAACTCAGCGCAACCGTTGAAGTTTCACCAGTCTATGGATCTATCCGAGTTCTCGACGCAATTTATGGAGCAGAATTGTCGCTGGGAAACAATTGGGATATTCTTTGCGGCTGTTAGTCGGGCGACTATTGATATTCCTTTCTTTCCATCTCTTTATACATCAGATGAAGACCAGTATAATTTGCGCCGACTTGCTACTAAACTTTGTGATTTTGCGCTGGAGATCTCACTCTCACTTGACTGCCTGAATGATCTACAACTAATAATTCAGTATGAGAACTTTATTGTTCATTCTTACGTGGACGGTGACGAGAGTGAGCCTTTCTTTCATTCTTTTCTTCCCGACTTCTACATTCCCCCGCTAATATCCGAAAGGTTATCATTCATGGCGCAAACTTGGCGATGTCATCTCCTCAACCTTCGCTATGGGATATCACGAGAACCTCGAGGCAAAACCCGGTATTCCGCGGTTTCTCATGGAGTTGCGGAAGTCCGCATTTGCGCGCATATACTCAGCAGACAAGAATATTGCTATCTTCCTAGGTCGCCCACCTAGAATGAATAAACGCTTCTGTCACTTTCAGATTCCATCCTGCCAGACAAATTCACAACCAGACAGCGATATCATATTAAATAACCATCTTAATCAACATGTCTGGCATCCTGATTCTAAACCCGGATACCGGGCGGATTCGCGCTGGTCCGCACTCTGCGCATTTCTAAAAGAGGAGGTATGGGAACTATTGCAGGATAAGCAAGATAAAAAATGCGTCGAGAAAGCAAGGTACTTGATCTATACACCAACCACCCATTTGAGTGATACACAGCTAATAATGACCGAACAATAGCAAAATCCAATTAAGTGCCGAAGAACAGTGGCGTGCACTCCCGGCCCATTTCCGCCTGGAAAGCAGTCTTAAGCAGTGTGCTCGTACACCCTTTGGTAGAGATTTTCTCGCTCACGTTCGACTTCAGCATTTGCATGTGCTATTCTTACTTCGCCTCTTATTATTGAATACGCTTACTGAACCTGATATCCCCATCATCGAAACAGCGGGACAAATGCTTTCTATCGTTGTGGAGGTAATTCTCCTCCGCGATCAAATAATCAATTCAGGCACTGGCCTTGTATGGAAGGTATGTAGCCAATGGACAAAAAACAGAATGAAGATGTTCAATACCCTTTCTATTCTTGAATGGATAATGTAGTACCCGCTGACTCTCTGTCGCAATTATAGGTCGCATATTACGGTCTCCCAGCCGCGGGAATAATTCTTCTAGCCCTCCTAAAACAGCATACAACTACGGCGACGAGTATTTCCCGTACAAAGCTTCTGCGGGATCTCAGTGTATTTGTGGCAGAAGTGCAGATGGGAACTATTGTTCGTCTGGGTGACCCTAACTATGCGCTTTTGTCCAGGGCGACGCAGACAATTCAGCGGTTCCTGGACTCATTTAATTCTGATGTTGTTCCGACGATAGGGTCGGAGCTTCAGGGACATCATGAAGAGGGAAGTGATGATTGGGCTGCATTGTTGAGTCAGGACCTGTGGGATTTCGAGGCTGGCTTTTGGCAGTCTCTTGCTGACCATCCTGCTTTATTAGCGGTTGATCCGCCCTTGCCTGGTGTCTAGGGGTTGGGACCCGGCCATAAATATTAAATACCTACTTTTGCTATATTTTGACTATAAATTGGTCTGGTTACTGATTTTACTGATACCCAATCTCAATGATATTTGTTCGAATGCGCGGGAGTTGAAACGTATTTATTCACAGCGACGAGATAAATCAGATAGATCTAAATAAAGTACTTGCCAGTAAAATCACAGCAAGAAGTATGATTGGTATATGTATGAGAACAAACGATGCAGAGACAAGGCACCTGTCGATGTGAAAAATCCCAACATAGACAGACTGTACAATGTCTAGGTTGGATAGCAGTGAAAATGCCCATGGAGAAACGTGCAGGGCGTATGCGAGAGAGATAATAGACAGACGGAGAGGGAGCAAGAGTGAGGCAAAGGAAAAGGAAGAGGAATTATTATACATTTAGTGCAGGAGATTCGTACTGGCAGTGTGGATCACGTTGGCAACACGGTCGATCCAGTGTTGAGCAAGGGTCCAGTTGCCTGTGTTAATCGTATCACGGATGGCTGGGAAGATAGAAGCATCGTAACCGGACCATAGTTCAGGCCCGAAGATGACATGTCGGAATTGAGTGCGGTTGGGAATCTGGAGAACATGAGGAATTAGTCAAGAAGTTGAGGAATACGTAAGAGTGAAGGGTAAAGAGCTTACACCGCCGCCCTTTTCCAGATCCAATAGATGAGTATCGAAACTGGCCATCCGGAGATTATGGTTGAGACGTTGAATTGCCATGACATTGGTTTCGTATCCTCCAGAGCCCCAGACAGTATCATGCCAGACCTGGTTCCAAGATTCAAACTGTGCAGTGTTACTTTCCAGATCTGAAGCAGCATTGAACATAGCCTCCAGATTGACGTCGGCCTTGTTATCCTTCGTGAATTTATCCAAGTCTTCGACCCAGCCTGTAACGGATCTAGAATATGCTTGCATGTCGAACGGAAGCATAGGGTTTTCGGAAAGATCCAGTAAGAGAAGACTCCAGAACTCAGCGAGGAGCTTGTGGTATTGGAAGCCGGGATCGCCAAAGTGCTCCATCCACTCATAGGACTCGTAGCAGCTGTGGTAGGGATACGCGTCTCCTTCAAATCCAAAATCAATGCTCGAGGTTCCTGCAATATCTTGGAACGCAACATAATCGCTGCCAGCACCAAGTGGTTCGAATTTGGTTCCTTTCTCCTCCCAAAGCTCCTTCAATGTTTTATTGGCACTAGGGTCGTTGAGACGTCCTAGAATTTGCATCACAGTACGCTCGAAAACGGGTGATCCTGAGACGCGGAACTCAGAGCCAGAGACACCGACATCAACGTTTAAGTACGCATAAGCGTTGCTTCTAAGGTTCTCAATCTCTTTTTCAACGTGTTCCGTGGAACCGATGAGGTTGTATTCCTCAGCGTCCCAACTCACAAATTCAATAGTGCGAAGTGGCCGCCATCCATAGTTGAGAAGCTCGCCGAAGGCTCGCACGACCTCCAGAAAGACGGCAGTGCCACTGCCAGGATCTACACTTCCCATACACCACGAGTCGCGGTGATTGCCCACAATAATTTTCTTATCACGCTCTTCCAACCCGAGAATTGTTCCGTGAACGTTGTAGATCGGCATTCTTTTAATCTCATCCTGCAGGTTCATCAAGTTCACAATAGGCGAATCCTGATCACCGGTCCACCAGCCCTGGATCTTTGGTACTCCACCGACCCAGTCTTTGGGAACCTTGGAGCCATGGCCCTCCAGCGCTTGTAGCAACCGCTGTGCATCGCGCCAGGCGATCGGAAGACTGGGAATATGGTGTAGGCCAGGACTGTCTTCCAGAGATAACCTGTGCTTCTCGTCTGGGGTAGATGCCCACCCGGGACTTAAAACGTCTCCGACAACATAAGACATAAGGCTAACACCGCCCCGTTGAACGCCGTCAGCTGGCATATACCGTCCCTTTGGAAAAGCGGGACCTTTAATAAATCCATCTTGAGATGGGTCTGAATAAATAATACAGCCCGCCGCTCCAGCGAGTTCGGCTGCCTTGATTTTGAGAGCGCGATCTGACTCGGTCCCGTAGTATCGGACAAGGGCGATTGTGCCGTTGAGAGAGATACCCTGGTCGGCGAGCAGTTGGAAATCTTCCCGAGAACCAAAATTGGCGTATACTAAAGGACCGGTAACATTGCCGGACTTGGAGTGGCCATGAAATGTTGGAGTTTTGGAATCATTCTCTTCGAGAGTCGCTTCCCATACCAAATGTGGGGGATCGATGATAGCCACTTTGCGACCATCATCCTTCGGATAATTCAAATATACTTGGAATTCCTCTCGCTCGACCGCATCGAATCCCGCTCGGTGGAACGCCTCTTCCACCCACTCCGCTAGATAAAAGCTACCTTCGGTTCCGGCGATATGGGGAAATGAGGTAATGTGTCTGAGAGTTTCGGCGATATGTGTATCGTTGATGTTGCCCTGGACAAAGTTTTCGACCGACGACGAACTATATGTTTGGCCCATGATCATGCGATTGTTCAAATTGAAGATGTCCCCAATAAAAAACACATAGACCAGAGTCACGACTAACATCAGGGCGAAAAGCCGCAACAGCATGAGACATCCTTGATCCCTCAGGCGCTGACGTATATTGTTGGCACTGAAATCAAAGCGGAAGGACGGAAGGCTGGGGAGATATCGTTGTAACGGCCGGTGAATCGCGGACAGGGTACGGGTAAGAGTGGGAAACCGTTTAGAGAACCGGTATCGTAATCGAGGGCGTGAGCTGGAGGATGTTGCAGAGTCATCGACGTCCATTTGGTCCAGTTCTCTGCGCAACTCCTCCGCCGAGCCTCGGGATGACCCCGATATCGACGAGGCAAGGTCATCTAGACTACCGCGGACGGATTCGACGGTTGGGGGCTGATAATGGGAGTTCTGGCGACCGAGGAGCCCCTGACGTTCGGCATCGGTGCCATCGCCAAGGTTATCGCGGGAGGAGGAGGGTTGAGCGGTGGCTTCCTCATAGGAGGGGATCGGGAGAGCTTCGTACTCGAATTTATCGTCGCCCATGGTGGCACGGGGTAGGCTGCCAGGAGCCGTAGCAGGTGGAGGGCGCGGATGCGGAGAACCAGAAGATCATGATCTGCTTATCAGAGCCAGGAAACGAGTCTCTAACATCCCGATGAATAGGGATGAGGCTATATGATGCAAATGCCCGAACGAGTGAGAGGGGCGTTGGTTCAGCTTTCCAAGGTTGGGGGTATTAGATGAAGGTGAGATGGAAGCCTGCGCCTCTTTCCACGCCTCCGAGTCGCTCACTATCTAATCGCCGTTGGATCGGGACATTGGCAGACCCGCGATTGGCCGTTCAGGGAACCTTTAAACGCGCGTCTTTCTCTGCATGTATTCCTATATGTTAATTATTTCACGATCTATGATATATATATATATATATATGTAATATTTACTGAATATACTGAAATTATGGAAAGAAACCATGGGTTCAGCCAGTTTTCACTACAAATCCCTTCCGAGGGTGGGATCGGCGTGTTCAGTACTTAGTACTTCATGTGGACCCACAGCTGCAAGTGTTGAAAATTAGTAATGGAAATGTATTAACACAAATTCATATGCAGGTATGTAAGTAAATTAACAGGCTTATCTTGCTCCCATAAATATGCACAGCCTTAGCAGACCCTTTTTTTTATGCTTCCACTACATGTCCCGTATAGTGCTTTCTTGCCCAGCCGAAGTAGTATCCAGTACACAGAAGAGTCACTCCAACAAAGATAGCAACACTATAGTTCACCTCTTCAGGCTTAGGGTGTTTGGTAGTTGACCAGGAACCAAAGAACATCATAACCGTGGAGAAAATAATAGCGAAAATGTTGTTCATGATTCCAAGCCAGCCTTTTAGTCGGAAAGGGCCCCAAACCATAGCATCATTGGTGGTATTTTGAGTAGAATCCGCAATATCTCCCTTCCATCTCCGATATAAGATCAAAGAGAGGGAAAGAATATATGAGGAGAAAAATGCCTGAAGTACCAAAGATATAATGATGTTGAGTACCGCTGAAGATCCAATGTTGATCAGACTAAGTAGACCAGCTGCAACCACAATCACACATGTGCTGTGGAATGGGATTCCAACTCGTTTTTGAACCTATGCAGAATCAATAGTTAGTCTGGAAAATCACCTCAAATATTGGTAGTTGTGATAAATACCTGGCTGATCCATTCCCAACCTGGGATAGCTCGCTCACGCGAGAAGGCCCATAGCATACGGCCACCTGATGAGATACCAGCGAGTCCAGCACAAATCTGCAATGCGGAAACCATACTTGAGAGTACAACCGCACAGCTCTTGCTACCGGTGGCATTTTCCAGAATACCGATAAATGGGTATGAAGAACTGGATTGAAGAATTCCCTGGATGTCGCCAGCAGTGAATAGGAAAGCAAGCAAAACCCCGAAGCCCAGCCCTCCATTGATGATAATGGCAGCAAGCATAGACTGAGGTACGGCTGTGCTACTATTTGCAACTTCCTCGGCCATCTAATCCGCATGTTAGCAATGAAACTTGTAGGTAGAGGGTAAGCTGCTCACATGAACAGCGCCATCGGTTCCTAGAAAAGCTGCAACGGCGCCCTTCATTCCGATAAATGTGGCCAATGTAACATCGTCCCATCCACCCATCTCCCATGATGTCGAGAAGACAGACGATGCCGAGGAGCGGGGCCCGAGGTATAAGAGAGGAATCAAGACTGCGAAGAAGCCAAAGATGTGAACTATAAGAATGAAAACTTCAACGACTGGCAACACCATCCCCAGACACGTATTCATAACTGTGCAGACGGCCAAGATTGCCCACATTATAAGTGTGACATGCCATCCCTTGGGGTCATATTGGGGGTTGTTTGTTGCTATAGTGCTTTGAAGAACACTACCAGCAAGGTAGATTGCCGCTGTTGGGGCACATGTCCATGCGAAGATACAAACGCAACCTATACCGGCAGTGTCAGTCCAGGTCAAGTCAATCTCGACAGATCCTCATATACCGGTGATGTAGCTCAGGAATTTCTTCGTGGACTTTGGAGCAAGAATACTCGTCCAGTGGTATTGTCCGCCGGCCTAGTTGATGAGCACCATGTTAGACCATGTTAGACGAAATTTAACCTTTCTTGATCACAAAATAGGAAACTAATTCTAGTTGCGAAGGAAAAAACTTACTGATGGCATCATGCTTGCCAATTCCCCCATGACAATGGCAACACTGATGAACCCAAGCCATACCCCGATATATCCATAGACAAGACCCGCAGGTCCTCCACTGTAAAGCGGTTAGTCAATAGTATACTCAGGCGCGAGGTATAGCAAAATGGAACCTTACTCCATAAGTCCCAGACTTAGGTTCCTATATCACATCATATTTAGGTTAGAAATGCCAATGAAACAGAGAGAAACATTGAACATGATCACAAACATCATAATTGCCTCCCATGTCAGCATCAAACTACAAGTAAACCCAATGATACTCGTTAAACCAAATCGTCGCTATACAGAAATTGAGTTAGCTAACCGATATAAAAGTCTAGCAGTATAGCACATGGCAAGTATAGGGTAGGGAAAAAAGCAATATCCTACCTTCAAGACATCTTTTTTCCCAACCCGAGCAAGGTCTTGAGCATCGCGACTGAGCGAACTACCACTCTTCTTACTTGTTGCCATACTCCGCCCAGTCTCCGCCCAAGCAAACTCACTTTGACTCTTCGTAGCATGCACAGTTCCCAATTCCATATCCATGACTGCTATTACCAAGCCTTTGTAAATGGCAGATGGAAAATGGAAAGAAAGAAAGAAAGTAGAAAGAAAGAAAGAAAGAGGTCACCGAGAAAAATCCACGTGGAAATATGCTCAGCTTAGGGAGAATAAAAAGTATGCAGAACCCCCTGCTCAGTGGAGACCTTCATGCGACTTTCTACTTCCCCCCTGTCTAATCTTCTCTATTGTAGTGGGGTATAAGAAAAGGAATAGAACAAAGAAAGGATTGCGTTTAAAGCTTATTTCAAGTCTACGCAGATCTCTCGCATAATCTGACCAAGTTTGCTTCTTTCACGGGCGGCCAGTCCGGGCTCGAAATGCCGGAAAGGCTTTGGGAGAGTGCGAAGAGCTGTACGATTGTAACCCCATGCAGGTTGCGGCAGCTGGACAGGGATGCTGGAACCAGTACATTCCTTCTTGGCACTTATCTAGACGGGTGGGGATTAGCTTGATGATGGGGGGCGAGAAATGTAGAGAGGTCGTAATTGTTCAGTCTGGCCAATGGATCATGGATTTGATACGGTCTGGGGTTCTACAGCATGGTCTTCAGCATATTTGATATTTTGTATCTTACTTCCCCCATGGGTAGCCCCATATTGAATCCTGCCGTCCAGGGGTACCCGTGCATACTATTAATTGATCAGTTTGATCCTGCAGACATATGAAGGGAGGGCTGGGGAGAAAATACTACGTGCTATTATAGCGGTGTCTTTTTTATTCGAACATTATTTGATTTTACCTAAGACACTGGATGGCTGAGTTACATTTAACTAAAGTCTGGATCCCTTTGTTAGTATCAAGCTTTGGAGTGCAAGTTTCTGGTTCTCTTTGTTTGGTAAGATTCCATGGCGCATCCCTCCCCATCCCCGCCTAGACTGCTCGTCTCTTCCCCAGTCACTATTAGAACCCCTGTCAGCTTTGTTAAAAGAATGCTGGCAGGATCTCACCGATCCTCTTCCTTCGATCTCCCCATGCTGACTCAACACTAGCACATTCTTTTTTATTCTGCTTCTTTGTTCGAGCTCTGAAACGAAGGGATGCAAGATCATACAGCTGCTCTCAAAATCGTCAGCTGGTTCCTTGCGATTGTATCCGGGGGAGCCCTGGCTGGATGTATATTGGCAAGTTGGTCACTTTTGAGAAGGAAATTTTTGAGCTTCACTCTGCTTTCGGCGACTTTGGTATGTTGTTCCTTTCCCTTGGATCTGTATCACCTTTTTCATCCACAGGATACTAATTATAATAATGCCCCAGCTATGTAATATAGGCGCATGTGTTGCTGTATCTATCGCTGCTACTCACGGTCTGGGCAAATCCGATGAGACCTGCACAGATGATAGCCTCAAAAAGGTGCAACTAGGCCTTTACGGCATGGAGATATGCCATACATTGACCATTGGATTTGCAAAGATGTCGCTCATTGCACTCTTTTCATTGCTTTTGTCACCCACCCAAGTGAGAAAGATGATAATAGCGACCGCAACTTTTATCGTCTTATGGACTCTGAGTATGTTGGTTGCGACCACAGTCCAGTGCTCGCCCCTAGATGTATGGGATTTAGCACACGGATCCTGCATCAACACTGTAAGTCAGAAAGTATCGAATCGGTCACGATACGATCTAACAGCGCTCATAGGTTGCCTTGTGGAGGTACTTTGGTGCGACAAATATTACTATTGAAACTTTAATATTCGCCACAATTATCGTATTCGTCTCGCGCCTTCACATGAAGAAGTGGACTCGAGTAATGGTGATTAGTTGCTTTAGCGTCAGGATAATGTGAGTTTACAAGGCTGTGAAACCACGTATTCGAATGCGCTTACGTCTAACGTGATATCTTTTAACTAGGGATATTGCCGTAACCGGCGTCCAGCTCAGTTACACCGAAGCTTTTAGTTCTCGCGGCTGTGCTCTGCAGCTTGATATCTGGCCGTGGGTTATGTGCAGCCAAGTTCTTCAGACCGTGACCATTGTTTCGGCTTGTATGCCTCATCTTCGCGATTTCTTAGAATCGTTCCCAAGTGGAATGTTTCGTTTGACCGAGATGGAGTCAGCAACAATGGGGTCACGAAGTACACTCAGACAATCTGAGAAATAAACTAGTAATGATTGGAACCTTAATATATGGGGTCTACATAATATAGTTAATTTGCAAACAATTTATTTAGTAATAAACGGATTTCACAGAACAATTCGTGTAAATTGATGATAAATCATTGACCTTTATTGATTTCCAAGTACACAGAACTAGTGATCACATTCCACGTCTTAACATAAAAAGCTAATATAACTGGATTCAAGCTCTCTAATTGATTGCGGCAATCTCAATCTCAGGACTTCCAAGATCGCGAGCGTCCTTCTCTTCGGGGGAGGAAATTGGCTGGGCAGCGACGACAGTGGCCAGAGCCAAGCCGAGGAAAGCGAAGAAACGCATTTTGTTCGACTAAAATAAAAAACCAAACAGGTTAAGTAATGAATTTCAAGAGAAATAGAAAAAAGGGGCAACCTGTTGTGGCGGACCTTTTATTGAAGGTGGGGGGGGGAAGGTATTATTGAATCCTGCAACTAACATTAGTACCAACTTGGCAAAAGAGGAGACATTTTGTGTACGGACAGAAGCTTGAAGGGACCTGAAAATGATCAATTGTAATTTTGGCTATGATAGATGATAGTCGAGGTATCGAGGATCTACTTATATAAGGCGCAATGCCAATTGACCACGCGACAGCAAGACGAAGTGTGATGTGATGATGGATTGTGACCCGTGAGAGAAGAAAACATACTAGATAAGATCTAGACAAGGGCAGGATTTCGAAGGATGAAAAGATGCAGATCTGTAGCTCACTTTCAACGTTTGTCTTTTCATAGACCTAAATATTCGCGCCCATGGCCCTAATTTATTTCGCTTAAGCTGCATCATCAGCACCTCGGGAGCCAATCAGTAACCGCTGCTAAACCAACAGTCTTGCACTTGGTGCAACATCGGACGCCTTACAAGGCTTACAAGGAGGGAATTTTGCAGATGCCAACGTATTGATTTGGGGGGCCAAGGTGTATGTATGTATGCAGACCTCGTAGTTTACTCATTATCGAAAGGATCTACGGTAGATCCACGGGCGCTCTTGGCAAACGACGTGACATGAAAATGGACTATTGCATGGGCGGTTGAGAAAGACATCCGCTTATTCGCTCGTGACCGACTTTCCTTGATAGCATTCATAACCCCAAAACAAAAAGTAGGTAGGCAACGGTAATCATGTTCGAATCGAGCCTGAAATCCTGATGATGACCACTTCCCCTCGCATAAGAGGGCTTGGCTAAAACGCAATTCCTGCAAGTCTGCGTCGCCGACCATTGATTACCTGGTAGTTGCCTTTTCCAAATTACTGGACGGTCAATGTTTTGTTAAAATTCCAATCTGCTTCTTTATTCATATACGGTGTTCATTGTGAGCCATTATGTATCCTTATCAGAAAGTCGAGACGGTCGACGACGACGAGGTTCCACTATCTCGTCCCCTTCGGCGGCAGCTTTCAAGAATACAAAGCTGGACAACATGCACTTTATCTATTCTTGTTGTTTTATTATCTTTGACCCTTGCGTGGGGATGGCATCGCTATCAAGAGCTATATAAAAGTGTCGCAGGCCATCAACTTGAGCCATCGAAGGCGATTGCGGCCCAGAGATCTCCATACTGTAAGACAGACACCACTTATTATCGTGGTCAACAAGACCGGTTCAGGTTAGAGATATCTGACTGTATTTGGTTACTAGCGGGGCTCGCATACGATGTTCAGATTTCTTATAGCCATCATACTGAATATACCAGCCACAACGAGACCGAAGCTAATGAGATGTGGGAGAATCTAAGCATAGATCCGATGGTGATCGCACCTACACGAGAATGGGCTCAAGAGAAGGGTCTTGAAGAGTCCTGGGACTTTCCTTGGGACAATAATCGACAAATCTATTTCGTTAAAGTGTTTCACCAGATGCACTGCCTGGTAAGATTCTATCTGTTTCACCTAGGGAGTATACTTCCGAAGTTTTTACACGCCGCTCATCTAATTCTCCGAGTAGAAAATAATGCGCCGTACATACCATGACCTTTGGGCTGGAGAAGAAGGTCGAATTCCCGCAGCTCACATTGAACACTGCTTAGATTCCTTACGGCAAGATATTATGTGCAAGGCCGACGATACTCCTATGCCCTCTCGGAAGCTTTACAATGGTGGCGGTGAGGGACAAATGATGCAGTGCAAGGATTTCGATAAGCTGGTCGCTTGGACACAAGCACCAGAGCGCAATGCCTGCTATAAGCGATTGACGGACTATCAGAAAATTGTGCACAGTGTTGAGCGATATGCATTCTGTCCTCGAGATAGTGAACATTATGACGCGATGGACCAGTACTTTCAGGAACATGGTCACTATGCCGATCCATTTAGTCAGTAAATTGTGTGACTACATATGAGATGCACATGTGGAGGGGTGTTGGTTCTGGTGTCTACATAATGTATTTATGATTATAGTTTTGTTGTCTTGATCTAGTGGCTTAGGTGGCTCAAGTGCTGTCGATCATCCGAATGAACCAATCAAAATGGGCTCAACAAGGAATGGATCAACCGTTCCTTTTTGGTGTTTAAATGTAACACAATACCACATTGTAATCACCCTCCCGTTGATCCAAGTCCAATTTTATTCTTCCTGCACTTGAAATTCGCACTGGAACTGCCATTTCCGGTGGGGGAAAACTACAGAGCTTTTTATGAGCTGCGGCTTTCCCCTCTTCCCGTCAGTATCCAGTGACCAACTACATACTCTACCCGTTCATAGATACAGGGTACAGACAAAACCTTGAGAATAGGGAGATAATTTCCAGATCATTGTACCGAGACATCTTCGGATATCAGATATCTCACCTACCTGATTTTAGTCGACATTCTCCGCCCCGCTGAAACCGAGGTGGTCCTGGCCCCAGATGAAACAGAAGACTGCGCCCTCAGGCGATGTGATGATCACCATTGGCCAAACTCAGGAACAGACTTCCACCCCTGACCTGGTCGATTTTACCGAGGATGACCCTTCAAATCCCTTGAACTGGTCGACAACATATAAATGGTTCATAGTGGTATTGACCGCTTGTCTATCCACAATTGTGTACGTGATGCATGAGTCCATGACTTCCTGACCTATTAAGATATGCCAGGCAACAACATTGAATCACGCAAGTACTGACAATACTCATATCAAAACAGCCAACTGTGTACCATCATAGCAGCGCCCGTGTCACCATCCATATTGGCTCATTTCAACTCCGATAACACCCTCTATCGCACCCTCATCGTTTCAATCTGGGAGCTCGGCGAGATCATAGCTCCTTTGATATGGGGTCCACTGTCCGAACAATATGGCCGCCAATGGGTTCTCCACGTCGCCAATTTCCTTTTCGTTGCCTTTCTCGTAGGCACATCCCTAAGTACCAACATCCAAATGATCATCGCCTTCCGCTTCCTTAGCGGAGCAGCAACCGCCGCATCACCCGTCGGACCTGGGATCGTCAAGGACTTATTTGCCGAAGAGCATCGTGGACGTGCAATGTCCATCATGTCTCTTACCGGTGCACTGGGTCCAGTCATTGGCCCGATCATTGGGTCTTACCTGGGTGAACGAGCCGGGTGGCGATGGGCTTTTTGGCTGCCGACCATTGTATCCGGAACTCTGTCATTGCTTCTTTTCGCTTTCTATCGGGAGACATATAAGGTCACAATTCTTCAGCGTAGAGCTAAGCAGCTTGTGCGAGAGACAGGAAACACTGCTCTCCGATCGAAATATGACAATTCCAATGAGACGACAACCCAGAGATTACTCCGGACAGCTATCCGGCCTCTCCGTTTACTGTTCCGATTCCCTGTGCTCGCTTTGATCACGATTTACATCAGCGCCGTATATGGATTCACGTACCTGATCATGACGACAATCGCTCCGGTATTCCAAGAAAATTATCACTTCTCCGAAGGTGCATCTGGGCTCAGCTTCCTAGGTCTTTGTCTGGGACTGGTCTTCGGGGCACTCTTATGCAGCTGGGCTCTCGATCGCTACCTTCGCATGGTCCGAGATCGACATAATGGACAAGAGCCTTCACCAGAACAGCGCTTGCCGCCCGTTTTCCTTGCATGTTTTCTAATGTGTGGTGGGTTTCTACTCTTCGGGTGGACAGTCCGTTACCATATCCAATATGTTGTACCCATTATCGGAACCGGAATGATTGGGTTCGCGCTCGCTGTTACGACAATTTCCGTGCAAACCTATATCATTGATTCATTTGGAATCTATGCTACCAGTGCGATCAGCGCAATGCTGATGCCTCGAAATGCAACAGCGGCGTTTTTGCCCCTAGTTGGTCCGCCCATGTTTTCTGCGCTGGGGCATGGTTGGGGTGGAACACTAGTTGGGTTTTTAGTGTTGATGTTTGCGCCGATGCCGCTTCTGCTGATGCGGTATAGCAAAAAGTTGAAGGCGATCGGTGATCAGACCATTGTGGACTAGTCTGTTAGAGGCTAGAACCGGATCAAGAAATATCCATTTGCACTGCACGAGGGGCTTTTATGTGTTTGGTATGTACTTTGTATAGACATTTCTTTCAAGATTGATTTTTTTTTCCAATATTGTCGGCTACTCAAACTAGGTATCTACTAGGTACATGCCTTGTCTCTCAAACATCCTGGTCCTTTGATGTCATATTCGAAATCTCTATAGTTTCCCCCACAGTAAATTTGACACATGTCAACATTCGCCACCCGGACAACGGATTGTATCTTCCAAGGCTTCTTGGCCATGGCTACAGAGTCCATGTACAGCCTGAGATCAGTATTCCTGGAGCGGTTTAATCCGGCGTCATACCACTATACAGGTTTATTGAACCGATTGTACCGAAGGAAATGATCCACCCTGGATGGATATTACATGAATATTGTGTTAGTGAAACCTCCGTGAACTCCGTGATGTGGGAATGATTCCAAGGATTTTGAAGACAAGTGGATCCAGTGATCCGAGATAAGATGGACTGAATTGTACACGGTAGTCAACAGCGCGGAAATCTCAATTGTGGGTTGACCAGTTGACAGTCAATAACAGTAGGACTCAGATCTACAGTGGAACATTATGGTACAACAGGTACCATCGGAGCTTGTATAGCTAACACTGCTACACTGAATCTCTCCCACATGGAAGAAACTTCAAACTCAAATTGGTTAGTTAGATATTTAATTCAATTTAGCCAGATCAGAATTGAATCTAAACCCCCAAATTTCGGCTTAAAGGAAGGCCAACACACATCTCCACTGCAAAGAAAAAAAAAGTAGACGGTGACTGATCGTACACGGTAGATCCGAGTACACAACAACCTCCTTTTCTTCTTTTAAGATCGCCCACTGGAGATCTTTCTGGTCTTTAAGAGTTTCCTGTTTCCCTCTTTCTTTTCTACTTCTCCTTCATCTCTTGTTTCATTCTCACTGCGTGGTGTGTCTTTAACATTGCTACTTTCTCCTTTAAAAATAATCACCACATTACCCCTCCCCCACCATGGCCGCTCGTCCTCAGAACATCGGTATCAAGGCCATTGAGGTCTACTTCCCTTCCCAGGTTGGTAGCCCCTGAAAATTCTGGATCAATCTTATAATAATGGAATAAACTAACAATTCTTTCTAGTGTGTCGACCAGACTGAGCTCGAGAAGCACGATGGCGTCAGCGAGGGAAAATACACTATTGGTCTCGGCCAGAAGAAGATGAGCTTTTGTGATGACCGTGAGGGTACGAAAACACTTTCTCCAGGGGGAATTGAATCCCGTATACAAATTCAAATACTGACCAAAGCTAACATGATCGTTCTCCAGACATCTACTCCATGTCCCTCACCACCCTCGCCTCCCTTATGAAGAAGTACAACATCGACCCCAAGTCCGTCGGTCGTCTCGAGGTTGGCACAGAGACCCTTCTGGACAAGTCCAAGTCCGTCAAGTCTGTCCTGATGCAGCTGTTCGCTCCTTACGGCAACACCAACATTGAGGGTATTGACACCGTCAACGCCTGCTACGGTGGTACCAACGCTGTCTTCAACAGCATCAACTGGCTCGAGTCCTCCGCCTGGGACGGCCGCAACGCCATTGTTGTCTGCGGTGATATTGCTCTGTACGCCGCTGGCGCTGCCCGCCCCACTGGTGGTGCTGGCTGTGTTGCCATGCTCATTGGTCCCGATGCCCCTATTGTCTTCGAGCCCGGTCTCCGTGCCTCTTACCTCACCCACGCCTACGACTTCTACAAGCCCGACCTCACCAGCGAGTACCCCGTTGTTGACGGCCACTTCTCCCTGAAGTGCTACACCGAGGCTGTTGATGCTTGCTACAAGGCCTTCGACGCCCGCGAGAAGTTCCTCAAGGGCGACACCAACGGCAACAACGGTGCCACCGACGAGTCTCAGACCCCTCTGGACCGTTTCGACTACATCCTTTTCCACGCCCCTACCTGCAAGCTGGTCCAGAAGTCCTTCGCTCGCATGCTCTACAACGACTACCTTGCCAACCCCTCCCACCCCGCCTTCGCTGAGGTTGCCCCTGAGCTCCGTGACCTCGACTACGCTGCCTCTCTGACCGACAAGGCTGTCGAGAAGACCTTCATGGCTCTGACCAAGAAGCGCTTCGCTGACCGTGTCCAGCCCGGTCTTCACGTTGCCGGTCTCTGCGGTAACATGTACACCGCTACCGTCTACGCCGGTATTGCCAGTTTGCTCAGCCACATCACTTTCTCCCCCAGCGATCCCAAGCGTATCGGTCTCTTCAGCTACGGCAGTGGTCTCGCCTCTTCTCTGTTCAGCGCCAAGATTGTCGGCGATGTCTCTGAGATGGTTGAGAAGCTGGACCTCAAGAACCGTCTTGAGTCCCGCACAGTCCTCGCCCCCGCTGCCTACGATGAGATGTGCAAGCTGCGTGAACACGCTCACCTGAAGAAGAACTTCAAGCCTTCCGGTAACGTCGAGACTATCCAGTCTGGTGTCTACTACTTGACCGAGGTGGATGACATGTTCCGCCGCAAGTACGAGATCAAGGCATAAGCGATTGACTTGTCGTTGTCCGTTTTTCATTTGCCGTGGATATGACCACTTGTTTAGACGGCTCAAAACGATTCCCCTCAGCGTTTTCTTTTCTTTGTTGAATTTGTGTCGCAATAGACCGTGCAAGGTGCATCCTTGCTGATTTTGTGTCTTTTTTTAATCTTTTGCTTTCCCGATTTATTTTTCGGATGATTGATGAGACAAGCTAGAACCTCCCTAGATCTGTATTGGCTAGGATGCAAATAATGATATGACATGCTACATTCCGGCATATACCAAAATTTATTCATCTTCCACAAATAAGTTTGGAATAATCCTTTCTCTGTGTGCCAGTAATAGCTTGCTTGGGAGCATTCGGTGCAAAGTAGACTGGGTGGTATAGAGACATTCGTATAGTTTGGATAGTACACTGTAGAGGACTCGTAGGAATGTCTTGGGCGGGGGTGGGAAGATGTAGGATGCCGAGTACCATTGGGGCCAATAAGAAGGGTCCTGTAAAGGGTATCTTGAAGATCTGTGAATGGGATTCGCTTTGGAATATGTTCAGCAGAGAAATGGAGCCAGTCTTTTGGGGGGTTGTCGATATTAATATGGGCTCAGAAATCGTTATAGTTCACCCCAAGGTTGACTTAGAAGAGAAGAGGGTGATGAAGACTCCAGAAATTTCGATAAGCAATGTCAGAGAAATAAAATAATGCATTGCAGCACTATAAAAGAGAATAAAATCATGTTTCCAACTGTCCCTCGGAGGTTAAGCCGACTAGTTCGCGGAGAGTGATACGTTAAAAATATCATGATCGATAACATGCGACGAACCTATGATGGAACAAATGCACGAAGATCTGACGCAGGGAGAGAATCCCCCGTGGAAAGAAAGATAAAAAAAGCACAGACAGTTTCAAATCAGGAACTTGAGACGCGTCAATAATCTCTATGGTCTCAAACAGCGGGGGGAAGATAATTAGTGCACAATCCAAGAAAATGATGCTTCATCCCACTTACCCCATACAATCAGACATAATGATAGTTAATTGCTAATTTAGAACATGTAGCAGGAGACGCTCTGCTAATTATGGGACATTTCTCGTTAATCGGTTGGCTCTAAGAATCTGAAAAGTGGACAAGAAGTGTGTGACGATGATCGCCCGGCGCGTACTCGAGACTCCCACCTACATTCTGTAGCCGCCGACCTCAACTGATCACACATCTCCGTACGTCACAATGGAAGGACCTGTTCTCCCACCTACCCCGGCCATGCGACCTCAGGCTAGCTAGAGCTACCTCCTGCATTATCACAGCACCCGCTGAAGCTATTTTTATCCCTCCCCTCCTACTTAGCACCCATTACCAGTGAGGAGACCCTTAACCGCCCATCTATCACCTCAACCCATCTGGAGGCCTGGCGCTTCCATCCCTTATGCGGTGATCACTCCCGATGAGACCGCTAATTACCTGACAATATGTGACTTAATTGTTGCTGAATTTAGAAGTGTTCGATCACTCTGCAGCAAACTAACCGGATTAGGCCATTTGATGGACAATTTCGAGACTGATGCAAAATATAGTAACATCTTAACGCGCGACAGTCTGCTGAAACGGCACTATACCCAGATGGATGGCCTTGATGGGGTTCGAGGTCCCCTGTCGCGCGACCTCAGGCACAATAGTCGGCAGTTTCGCGTTTCATGCATGGCGGACGTGGCCCTGGATCGGAGACTAGGATCCCAAAAAAAGATTTGGAGCCTCTGTTGGCGTCAAGATGGAGCATTTCTCCATGTTTCATGTTATTCAAGATCCGCTAGTGGCTTTTTATTTGATATCTGCATGTTTGAAGCAAGCATTTAATATCCAGTCCTTTTCTCCTTCATGATCGTGTTTCTACTTCATCACGGAAAGGTGATCTGATCCAACCAAGCTTGCTTCGACTAGCATTCGTTTCTTCTTTGCAGAAGTTAACCTTGATTGATCCTTACCTTTCCTCTTTCCTCTTTACTTTATTATCTTATTATCTTTTTTTCTTTCCTTAAAAAGAAATATTCTCTATTACATCTTCCCTTTATGATATAGCGGGTCCACTCAAGTCGAACTACTCGCCCTTATCTTACATCATGTCTATGGATCATGTTTACTACCAGCAGCCAACCACTCCACCAGGCATTCCCTATGAGGATTACCACCTTGGCTCCGCTAATAGTCGCAACGCCTCTACTTCCTCCCTTTATTCGGGTGAATCTTCCCCTTGGTCCACTATGACGGGGAACACTAGCCCAGGTACTTCGCCGACTCGGCATCACCATGGCCCGGCCCTTTTGCCTAAGATCCGCCCTCAGGATGTGGTCATTGAGCCCATTTCTGCTGGTGGCCCTCTTAGAAGCCGTCGCATTTTGTCCAACACCCGGAACCCCCCAGGTTTTGTTCCTTACGCCTCTAGTAGACCTTCTATACAGCGAAACCACCGAGTTGAAGCATTGGAGCGCTTGCCGTTGGCATTGCCAGGCTCCCCAATTGTCACCAATGGTCCTCATAGTGCAACTATTCCGCTTGGTCCCTCTGCATTGGCGTCGCCTGTGGCTATTACTTCTTCCCACAGACGTAGAGCTTCCATGGGACATGCTCGCTCCGCTTCAACCTCTAACATTGATGAAGCTACTTTGAACCGATATGGATATCCGACCTATCGATCACTCCCAAAGTATGTGCCGCATATGCAAGCACAGATGCAAGCTCATTCTCAGGCTCAAGCCCAAGTTCATGCGCAGACTACTCCGAACACGCCGGTCACGCCCGTGACTCCAAACATCGTGGTCTACCCATCTCACCCACAGCAAGCCAGAGTAGAAACACCACAGCTTACCCCAGTTCGTACGCAATGCCACCCATTGACTGTACCTACTTCCCAATTCTGCTACAGTCCAGTGCATGGACCTCAGAGATCACCGGTCCACATGATGAGTCCTCGGGAAGATCTCAACCCCCCATCTACCACCCTGCTTTCGTACTTGACGGCGCCAACCCAGGCGATCAACCTAGTCCGCAACGTTAGCGTGATCCCTACTCGTGGCATGCATGACTATTTCTGGTGGGACATCCGCAATCTTCGCAACTGGACTTCATTCTCCTTCGCCACTTTTGACACGTTCAGTGGACTCACCAAGCTGCTAACCACTGAGCTACCTGGAATCCTTACCCCTCCAGTGATGGTGGCTCCTTCGCGTCTAGCACCAGAATCCGAGTCCAGTCTTGTCTCTCTAATTCGGGATCTCTACGCACCTCGCGTCAACGCAGCACTAGCTGTTTCCCAAGGCCCAGACCATATCCAACTTTACGCTGCCCCAGACATCCGCCACACAGGTCACAAAAACCACGGCCACCCACACTTCCTAGCCAACTACACCACGGACACAGAATGCACCAGTGCCGGTCTCACTCGAGGACGCATGGTGGGAATCGTCAAGAGCTTCGATCGCTGGAACTCCGGAATGCGCAACGAAGCACCCCACCGCCGCGTCGAATACCTAAACGGTCTAGCCCATCTCCAGCGCTGCATGCGCGAGCACTCCTGCCGCTACGGCTTCATCATAACGGAGATAGAGCTCGTCTGTGTCCGAGCAGGCTGCGACAGTGGCTGCGACATCCCATACTTTGGATACCTTGAAGTCGCAGCACCAATCCCACTCAAAACATCCATGCCATCTTCACAGCCGTCTGCACTCGCAACACCCATCTCTGCACGATCATTCTCATCATCTTCCCACAGCTCGTCTTCTCACTCTGAAAACTCGACTCCGATATTCGACCCAGAATCAAAGGAAGATCTACTATCTACCCCCATGACAGCAAGCATGGCACTCTACTTCGTGCTTATGCTAGCAAAATCCGTCCCATTGCCTAATCAGCCACCCGCCCACCTCAACGTCGGCGGGCCAGGAGCCCTAACACGACAGCGTATTCTTCAACAGCCGAAAGATAAATGGATTCCCGAACCACAGATTGGCGAACGTCGCGATGCGAAGCGCGTTCGTGGTTGGGTCTGGCCGCAGGATGCTTGGCATCGTCGGGAAGGAGGAGGCCGAGTGGCAGGTTCAACAAAAAATGCCGATATCAAAGCAAAGAAGCAGCGTCATTGATCGTCGCTGTCCCAGCCCGAGTTGGGCGTAGGGTATAGGAGGTTTTAAAGCTATATGCTTATATTTCCCTCACTTTTGAAAGTTCTTCTATTTTTTGCTTTTTCTTTTCCCCCTTTCGGAGTTATTTTATCCAATTTTGTTATTTTGATTTCATCTGCTTTATGATTTTATGCTTTTGGTGGCCATGATTGCTTGTTAATTCCCCCGTGGTATTTTGATTGTTGATATTAATGTAATTTCTTTATTTTATTTCATTCTATCTTATCTTCTTTTACTCTCATTCATTAATTATTTAAATTTCGACTTATTTATTTTTCTTAAAAGCTTTTCTCGCTACTACCAAGTTCTTTTCTTAATGGGGCTGCTCATGCTGGTATCCCACAAGGTCCCCATGCCTAACAACCTCTAACCGCCGATCCGACCCGCAATTATGAGTGATAGGTTCCACTCTTTCTCTTTGCGTGTTGATATTATAGAGACCCAGGGACCTTGGGAGAAGAAGAGTACCTCGATAGCCAAATGGTACAATGGGGACATTGCAAGACAGCCACAAACCCCAGTGCTACATATAAGGGATACTCCTCCCAGTCCCTATGTACGTATGTGCTGATCTTTTTTACACATTCTACTTATACAACAAGACCTCGGGATTCATCAATTTATCTAAGCCTCTTTGAATATTGAATGATCTAGTCATTTCAAAGATGAACACACCAGACGCCTACCCCGAAATCCAGGATGTCATCATCATCGGCGCGGGACCCTGTGGTCTAGGCGTCGCCGCCCGTATCCACGAAGAAACCCCCTCCGCAATGTTCACAGACGAGGAGCACCAACGGTACCACTGGATTAAAAAACATACCGGAAAAATGAATCTAGTACAAGCGGGCCGGAGCAAGAAAAAGGGCGTTCGGGCTGAGAAATGGAATCGCGGACTGAAGAATCTTTCTCCAGAGAAGAACCAAAGCGACGCGGGAGAGAAACAGCGCAGAGAATCATCGGACTCCGGATCCTCTGTTCCATCGCTTGCATCATCAGCAGAGAGCGTGGATTCATCTTCTTCATCTTCATCTCCTACGTCGATATCAACACTGGTATTAGATGGATCGGGAGAACAGTGGTTGCAGAGGTGGAATAATGCATTTCGCACATTGGAAATTAAGCAGTTGAGGAGTCCGATGTTCTTCCACGTTGACCCTGGTGATCGAGATGGAATGCTTGCTTATACGCAGGAGATGGGAAGAGAAGTTGATCTATGGGAGATTTCAGGGTGTGTAGGGAAAGAAACGAGCAAGCATAAGAAGAAGAAGAGACGACAGGGAGGAAAATCGCAGTAAGTGAACCTTATGGTATAATGTTTCAGGGTTACAACGGACAGAAGCTTACATTAACTACTTAGAACTATTGGCGGAGTTGAGATTGATGAACGAGATCGGAAGGATTACTTTTCGCCATCGACTGGTCTCTTCAATGATTACTGCAATTCTATCATTGAGCGATATGGTTTAGATGAACCAGGCAAAATATTGAAGCAGGAAGTTGCTGATATGACGTATGGTTATTTACCCGAGAGAGGAGATGTACCAGTGTCAAACTCGAAGATATTTGCTTTGACCACAGCTTCGGGCTTGAAATTTTATGCCCGGGCTGTTGTTCTCGCTATGGGTGCTGGTGGTGCTGGAATTTCTAAGATCTTCCCGTGGAAGCCTACTAGCAAAGAAGAGGGTGCTGAAGCATGCTGCCACAGCATGGAAATCAAGTCTTTTCCAAGTCCGAATGTTCGAAATAAGATTCAGTGTCGACAGGAAACGAACGTTGTGGTTGTTGGAGGAGGACTTTCATCTGCACAGATTGTAGACATGGCTATCCGGAAAGGTGTTACTAAAGTGTGGTTTTTGATGCGCTCAGGTTTGAAAAGTGAGTATAATATTTGGCTTTTATAAGTTTACTTGTAAGAAGCTTCACTAATACAATTCATCTGAGCAGTTAAGCATTTTGATCTCAGTCTGCCATGGCTGGGTAAATATAAAAATTGGGAGAAAGCAGCTTTTTTCTCTGCAGATACAGATGAAGGTTCGATATTCACTACCCTTCACACTGTCTATGAGCTTGGGCATGATGTCACTTGTCTCCAAGAGAACCAACTAACAACTATCTTTAGAACGCCTCGACATGATTAAAGCTGCCCGGAACGGCGGGAGCATCACACCTCGTTACGTCAAAATCGTCAAGCAGCATGCCGCAAGCCACCGGGTATCGATCCATCCATACACTATGATCAAATCGCACGAATATAATCCAGAAGCTCAGACTTGGAATCTGACCACGGACCCGCCGATCCCCAACCTACCTCCAATCGACTATATCTACTTCGCGACCGGGGCTCGGGCGAACGTACGCGAAATGTCTCTACTTAAGAACATGAATGAACAATACCCTGTAGAAGTGATAGAGGGTCTACCATGTCTAACAGAAGATCTAATGTGGAGGGAAGATGTACCTCTATACATGACGGGTCGAATGGCAAGTCTACGACTTGGTCCCGGAGCACCCAATCTTGAGGGCGCAAGAACAGGCGCCGAGCGAATAGCATGGAGCCTGGAAGAGCTCCTAGAGAAGGGGAGGGAGGTTGGGGATCGGTGCGAGGGATTCTGTGGGCTGGGAAATCGGTATGCTTCGCTGCTCGGTGATGCAGATGAGTAAAGATAGGGCTGGATATACCGGATCATCTTCAAGTTTTCATCCAGATCGGATTTCCTTGCTACGGAAAACTTTAACCACTCTTTATCTGCCTATGACACTCATGGATTATGACCTTCGATGTCTACTCCTTGAATGTATACACCCCATGTGCCCAGTTTCTGAACAAGGTCATGGTTATCCATTCCATTTACCCCCTTCATTCTCCGTTTCTCCCTGATAAGCACCGGACCACGATGATGAGCGGCTTCATAGGAAGATTAGCAGGAATGTTAATCCCTTGTTCAGTAGAATTTCATGGAGCTTAAATCCTTGACTGCATATCTATAAAGCTTAATGGAGTAGATATCCGGCATTGATGGCTTGGGGACTTTATCCTGTTCTTCTTTTGTGTGTACGACGGCCCGTGAAGGCCAATTCGTGACTTTATACGACAACATGGAGTCAAATTCTGAGCCGGATACGCCAGTCGAGGCTATGAAGATACTTCCGAACAAGACTAATGACAACTGGCTCAAAGATCGAGGGTTACTGAAGTTGAATCTGGGCATTATGTTTATGTTCGCTTCGTCGGCTGGAACAGGATATAACGGGAGTTTGATCAATGGCTTGCTTGTACTGCCTCAATGTAAGCCATTCAAGTTTTGCTCGTTTCAATGAACCTGGAGAATATTTTGGAAGATGCTAAATCTTAATTATCAACAGTTCGTATGATTACCGGTGGTCTCCAGCCCAGCATACTCGGTCTTCTCATCGCCGCAACGTCGCTAGGAGCATTTATGTCATTTTTCCCGGCATCGTATTTCGCAGATATATTTGGACGAAAGAAATGTGTTGCTATTGGATCTACACTGGTAATCATTGGCTCGGTTATTCAAGTCGCGGTGAAAAGTCACTGGGCATTCTTTGGCTGTCGAGTGTTGGCTGGTTTTGGAACTGGTACTGCTCAAGCCGCGGCTCCATTGTTAGCGACTGAGATCGCTCATCCACGACAGCGACAAACTGCAACAGCACTATATAATGCGACTTGGTGCGTGGGATCTATTGCCTCAGCTGGGGTAACCTTGGCTACATTGTCTGTGCATAATGTGTGGTCATGGAAAATCCCGTGCATTCTACAAGCCTGCTTTCCTCTGATGCAGCTTATTGGGCTTTTGATCGTTCCAGAAAGCCCTCGATGGCTCGTTTCGAAAAACAGAACAGACGAGGCTTATGCAGTTTTGGAAAAGTACCATGCTAATGGTAACTCCGATGACGTGTTGGTCCAACATGAGTTCCAGCAGATTTGCATTACTATCAATGCGCAGAATCAACAGCCTGGACATTGGAGCACCTTCTTTTCGTCCAGAGGAAACTTTCATCGCTTTTCGATCTGTGTCATTTGTGGATTTATGCAAGAGTGGGCTGGTAATGGTAAGAAGCTACCCATCCTATTTTGAAATTATTATCTTCTAACCTGTTAACAGGTATTATCAACTACTTTCTCCCTCCTATTCTCAAATCCGTTGGAATTACCCACCCAACTTCCCAAGGTGCCGTTAATGTCGGTCTTCAAGTTTGGAATCTTATTCTGTCTTCTGCAGGCGCAGTCGCATCTGAGCGTTACGGTCGACGAATTCTTTGGCTGTTGTCGACAGCTACTATGCTTTTCTTCTTGTCAATCACAACCATCGCAGCTGGTATCTTCCAAGAGAAGCATGTAACTGCTGCGGGACTAGCTGTGGTACCAATGCTATTTCTCTTCTTTGCAGGATTCGATCTCGCATATTCACCGCTATTTATTGCGTATCCTGCAGAGATTCTTCCTTTCCAGTTGCGAGCAAAGGGTTTGGCGGTTACGTTGACTACAGATGCTATCGCGTGCTTTTTCAATCAGTACGTCAACCCGGTAGCATTCTCGTTTATGCGTTGGAAATATTATTTTGTTTACGTGGGCTGTTTGATATTGTTTTTTATACTGGCTTATTTCCTTTTCCCGGAGACAAAGGGAAGGTCTCTTGAAGAAGTGTCGAAGATTTTTGATTACAAGAAACGCCGGACTGGAGATGATATCAAAGAACATGATGATGAGGGGAAGGAAATTAATTGAGATTGAACAGAGGACTGCACATAGCTGCTTTACTTTTGAGACATTTGGCTAGAAATAGCATCTTTATGTGTAACTAAGTTATGATAGAGGTTTGAGTTTCAATGATCTTGAAATTTCGTGCTTCATTGGGAGATCCAGTCTCCAGAATTAGTTAGAGTATATTCAAATTCTATGACCAAGGACCGACAAGATCCCTTCTTTCTTAAGAGTTACAATCCCATGCTGTACAAGCTGCTTTATAAGTTCAACATGTCTCTCAGCAGCCGCAGAAATCAGGTTATATTCCGAATACCCAAAGTAACCTCTCATTTGCATCCAAAAAGTGCGGCTACCTCCTGCACGTTTCGGGTTCCGCGTGATAGAATATTCACCTTGCTCAATAGCATGCTTGAGTGATAGAAACCAATCTCTCTCCGAAAATTTCCGATAAATTCCGTATTCCATTGGTACGCCAATCCATACAAAGTCCACCTTGACCTGAGGGTTCTGACGTAGGTAGGCTTGTGATGGAATGTATTGTCGACGTAGATAGGGGTGGTCGTTGCATGAAAGCATGATGCAGTTATCACTATTCATAGGTCCTTTAGGGGGTAGTACTTCCAGTGAAATTGCGGCATAGCAATCGTCGGTGATTAATGTGCCTTTGTAAGGGTCTGTTAGATAGACAACTGTTTGATTAGAGACAGGCTCGTCCATATTGTATATAACGATGTTATAAATTATTGTATGTAAAATGGTTGGCCAATCATATAATGGTAGTTTCTCAAAGTGCTGTTATACAGATTTGAGTAATGCAGGATGCATTCCAAGCTTATCTAGGGAATCTCGGGATTTTATACTTGGCTATGGAGGGATCGTCTTGAAATAGTGAACTGCCCCTCTCGGAATTCTTTGATGATTGAAATAAATCCATAACAAAGACATTTAGACAGCCTAAATGCTAGGAGGTGCTTGTGATCTAAGCCTTGAAAGAACCCGTTGTTAATTGTAGCCACCCATTTGTAACAAGGACTGTGTCTAGGGACTTTCAATGTGAATATAAGATTGGAACAAAGAACAATCCTCGGAAAATTGGCATAAGGATCATGAGTATTTTTAAAGAAATCAAGACAATAGGAGAAATTAAATCAAAGAAAAGAAATTTTCGGTATGGTAGTATTAACAAATCATATTTTTATATCGCTCATCTCAAGAATCGGCCGCGGCGGCTTTTCTAGCGTCTTCTTCGTTTTGTTTCGCAGCGAATCGCTCTCTTGCTAATTCGAGCTTCGACTTTGGTCTTTCACTTGGTGGTCCCTGAATACCTGCAACGGGTTGTTGTTGTTCAATGCCCTTTGCCCGAGCAACCCATTCACCTCGGCGACGCTTGTAAAGGTCCATTGACCAATTTCTCCACACTGCTCGGCCAATGAACGAGTCGCGAAGTAACATTTCATTTGAAACAAGCTCCTGCGCCATTCTTTCCTTAACAAAGAAAATGTCCTTTGTTGCTTCCCAGAGGGCATCCACCACATGGGACCCACTGTTGTCCTGACAGAGCTCTACTATATGGCCTTGGAATCGAGTAGTGAACTGACGACGGAATTGTGTTGTGGAGGTCTTCGATGTCAATGCCTGTTGCAGGACTCGTGAAGAGGTTGCTTCTTTGGCGAGCCGCATAATCGACTCGGGGGATTGAGCTAATAGACTGCTGTACACAAGTTCACTCAGTGGTCCTGGAACAGAAAGCATAGATTGCGCAAGCAAAGAGCCGTGTAGTTTCTCCGCGGCGGGGGTAATCGAGACCGGCTTCTTACGATCCCTCCTCTCACGTTGATCCTCGCCATCAGCGTCTTCCATTTCTTGATCTTCATTATCTTGTGTAGTCTCCTCGGCATATGCGTCAAGCCGAAGCATCTCCTGAAGTCGGGTTGCGGGATCTTCGCTGAAGGCCTCCTTGATTGCCTTGGCAAAAGGCTTTGTATCAACATTTCGAATAACACATCTCTCAATCAATACACGTGGAACGATGAGTCTGAATCGCTCGATTAAGCCTGGTACCTCGGGGATAATGAGGTCCATTGCATCCTTCAAGTCATCCTTTCCAAGTCGTTCCAGTGTCCGTAGAACAACGTAGCCGGCTGTTTGGTTTCGAGAAAGAGACCCAATGCGTTCGCGGAGGTTGTTTTTATAAAGGTTCTTGAAAACCTTTCCAGGCATGTGGCGCACCATAGTCTCCACGAGACGGGAGCCAACGGGGTCGTAGAGGAGACCGCGAATAAATGTTGCAGTTTCGGTCCCTTCCTCGAAAGACTCATCGGGGAGAAGCCGTCGCAGAATCGACTTTGGATCTTTGGCACTGGATTTACCAAAGTGAGAGAGTTCCAAGAATAGCATCACCTGGAGAAGAGGATTTCCAACGGGGTGAGTAGCCAAAGCTCGCAAGTAGGTATCGTCAAGACCAGAAACCATATCAGCCATGATCTTCTTCAGTGCAGGCTCGAAAGATTCTGGAACACTTCGTTTCTGAGTAACGGTCTTATCCTCTTCAGGGTTGGCTGCTGAAAGGCCTAATCTTTCCTTCTTGCGGCTGGCAACTACCGAGTCGGTGGATGAAACATCCACAGGTTCTCCAGCAAGGACCAACAGCAATACTCGAATAGTATGTGATGCAAATCGCTCTGTCAATAAGAAACCCCAGTTTCCTTCTAATTCGTTGATCACACTCATGAACATTTCCGCGAGCGACAGCTCCGGTTCTTCCTCTCCATTGTGCTCCTCCTGTTCCTTTTTCGCTTGCGCCTTCGGGGTTTTTTGCATAACAGCCGGGGCCGCATTGATGAATAAAGTCTCACAACAATGGCTTGCGAATCGATGTTGTACAAGATGGAGGAAATTGCCAAGGAACTTGCTGAAGATCCGTCGAAGTTGGCGGGCGTCCGACATGGAGATCAATTTTTCCATTAATCTTGAACAGCCTTGACTACAAGCAACCTTCAATTCCTTTCCATTAGCTTCCCGGTATACACTCTCAATGAACAAATTCTTCTCCTCCGCGTCGCCAAATTGGTTGGATTCGAGCATCTCATTCGCGCGAGAAAAGTATTCTGCCTCGTCGGCGTCGAGAAGACCATAGAAAGGCATATCACCGTCGGCACCATGGCCACCTCCTTCTTCTTGGTCATGTTGCTGGTCATCGTCCGCAAGTGGGATGTAGTCTGGAGCTTGGTCGACAGTAATGTCGTAGATGACCTCGGCGTCGGGGTCGGCGTCGGCATCCTCGGAGGGTTTCATGCGCTTTGCAACGGGTTCTTCAATCGAATCTTCGAATGCGCGGTTTGATTCATCTTTCTGGGCTTTTTGCTCGGCCCTGCGGCCTCTTTTTTGCTTTTCGCGAGGCATTGTGACGGTTGTTTCTGAGATTTAAAGATAACGCAGGAAATTTTTTGGGATTTTGCCGGATAAGCAATGGCCCAAGCGTCTCCGCGGTGATGTTTGTCATGTTTGCACTCGATAAGAAAAATATAGTAAATAACTGTAGGAAGGCAGGTATAACTCATGGCAACCGTTAATAACGAGTTTCTTTTTAGTGAAGAGGTTTAATAAATCGTTGAGTAGAATGGAGTGAGGTGGGAATAATTCGGGAGCGCTTTTTTATTATCTAATTTTCAATCAGGATGACGCCAAGGCTCGAAGATGGGAGGCTTTAATTACATTTGATATAGTACATGATATTGTGACAATTTTAGACAGCTGAATAAATTGCAGAGACATTCCGTCCGCATTCAACACGTTGCTCCATCTTCACGTTGCGCTTGCCAACGGGACCTTTGTGCCGGGGCATTAGTTGGAGTCGTGCTTCCGGTTCTGGCTTCTTCGAAGACTCTTGGGGTGCCTTGATATAAGTTGGTCGGGACTGGTTACTACGTTTGCCGGTTCCGAGTTGGAAGTGCTCGTTGCCTCCCCACCAGAAGACCTCATAACCAAAGTCGTTCGACTTGTCCAGCGAGTCCGTCTTCTTGGTACTGATGCTCGTCTTATTATCCAAGACGGCGGCGACATGAGTGGTACCGACGGAAATGTTGCGCAAATGGATGGGGGTCATTTTTTCGGTCTTCTCATCATATTCGCCCAATCCACTAAGGTCTTTCACCTGGACAGGCGAGTCTTGGATGTGGATCCATTTGCCGCTTCCCAATGTGCCCCAGATGCCCCGACCACAGGACCAGGTATCGGCAGTCACGTTGCCCAAATCACGGACATTGGCCGCCTCTTCATCGCGGCCCAAAATTCGCTTGGAGTCAACGGTGAAGAAGGTGTTGGCTCCACCTGCAGCAACGCCAGTGATGGTTGGCGCATAAAACTCCTTTCGGTAATACTTCTCCACGGGCAGTGCGAATGGTGTATCCATAGAAGGCTCAACCGGAATAAATTGGACGCCCAGCTGGCCAAAAGAGTTATCTCCCCAGCCAAATAAACGACCATCCTTGGTCAATGCCAGAGCATGATAGTCACCAGAAGCGATTTCCTTCACTTTCATTCCCTTTAGTGTTGCAACCTCATGACAAGAATCTGCGGGGCCGCTGGGGCGAGTGTTCCAAGTCAGCCCAGGCACACCTAGCTGACCGAGGGATGGGTAATTCTCCGTGGACGAAGCGGCTGTGAATACACGTCCTGAGCTTGTGAGCATTACAACATGCTCCTGACCACCCCGAATGGTTGTAACCTTTTCACCAAGCCCCAAGGCCGGCTTCAAGATGCGATAGCTCAATTTGGAATTGCCTCCCCAGAATGGCACCCAAGAGCCTTCCCGGGCCTTGGGTCCAGACTGCTGAACCGCCTTTGAGAGGGGCAACGAGTAGATATTGCCGTCGGATGACAGAGCTATAATTCGGCTCTCAGAGAGAGCAATCGACACCAAATTTTTGCCTTTCAGAGTCTTCCTGGGCTTAAAATCGGTATCCGAAAATCCCTTACCCCACTGCACAAGGTCACCATCCTCTGTAATCGCGGCGCCGGACTTCTCATCAACCTTGAAGTCTCGGAGCACCTGCCCATTGAAATATTTGAATCGCCGAGGCGTTTTGATGTCGGAGTCTTTCGATCCTGGATCGGCCACTTTGTACTCGTTTGAACCCCATGTGAAGACCCCAGGAGACTTCAAGCTTCTCTTCTCTTGGATGAACTGGGCGCGAAGATCGTTGACATCGATTATTTCCTTCTTGGGCAGCTGACTATCAATCCATGCTTCTTTCCAATCGCCTGTGAGGTATGAATAGCCGAGGAATCCAACACCACCCGCTATTGATACACCGAGCAGCCTGAGGATCCACCCCGAAGATGAGGTCGATGTTTGTGCTTTGCCGCTTGCCAATCGTCGCGGTGGCGCATTATTTAGAGAGCGACGGGTCGCTAAGGTGGAGGGGCGGAGATGGCGGATCGCTTGCATCGCGGGGTGTCGTGCTCGAGATGCCAGCATGATGAAAGTTGAGTATATTAACCTATTGATACATATCCAAAAGGGCTGGTCTTAAGGTGGAACAAAGTGTCACTCCGAAGCACAAACCGGGGAAGCTTGACACAGCTTGAATAAAATCAGGCGGACTAGCGTGGCAGAACTTCCCCGGTTCAAGACACTGAACCAACCAACCCTCACATTGTCATTCACGATTGTTAACACTGGTTCTTGGCTTTGTTTGTGCAGTTGTTGGAGGAATAGCTATGTTTGAGCATACGTTCTCTCATTGATAAATTTGAGTTTGATTGCATCATGCCGTCCACGAAACAACAACGTGCTCGTCGCCAGACTGCGCCATCGGGCCCGCCGCGGAAGCCAACTGCCAGCGAAACACAGTCGCGCCTCGAGCCAACAGAGGAGCAGTCACCAGGGCTTCTACATTGGAGCATACCTGCCTGGAACAATGAATTGGAGTTTTCGCAGTGGCTTAATGAGGTCAAAGATGATTTGGTTGAGGAGAGCTATGACCAGTACCAGTAAGTGCAGTTCAACGTGGGGCCAATACTATTAAGGCTAATCTGGACTTTTCCTCGCTACTAGAACCTACCTCGACGAACTACAACAATCGAAGGAGCACATTGATGAGATCTTGATGAACACATTAACCCTACTTGACGACTTATCTAGCATATCCGAGTCCTTCAAATCCGTGGAGTCGCAGACGTCCAACTTCGAGAAACAATGTGAGGGGCTACTCACTGCCCAGAGGCGAGACACGAAGCTTGCAAACGGAATTCAGAATAACTTGCATTACTATGACTTCTTGGACCCTGCATCACGGCGCCTGAATGCGCCAGGTGCTGGTAATACTGTGCGAGACAGGGAGTTCTCTGATATGCTTCGGCGCCTGGATGTGTGTTTGGATTACATGGAAACTCACGTATGTAACATGTGGCGATCTGAATATGGGACGGGCCCTGCTAATACAATCTTTAGTCCGAACAAAAAGAGGCAGAGGTCTATCGTTCTAGATATCGGCTTCTGCTAACCCGTGCACTGACTCTCATCCGCGGCAACTTCGTGGCTTCACTTAAAGATATCTATCAGAATGTCTCGAAGAAAGTTTCAGACCAAAGCCTAAATGACACTGCTTTATCAGCACTTCTGTATGCCAAATTTAGGATTGGCGCACCCGAATTGAAGCAAATCGGAGTGGAGATCCAGAAAAGAGCCGTGCCACCGCTGAATCCAGACCAGAACAATGAAGCCGAATACCAGAGTTTGATGAACGAATTACACAGCAACTATGCAGCAACTAGAGCCCGTCTAATTGTCCCGCTTGTTCGCAAGAAGCTCGGGGAGATCACGCAAACACCCAGTTCATCGAAAGACTTGGTTTCCTTTGCCCGTGCTAGCATAAGCTACATTCGTGGCGTCTGTTTAGATGAATACGATCTATGGGGAGAATGGTTCCATGGTCAGGGAGGTCTATATGACTTCCTTGAGACTATCTGCGAGCCTCTCTATGACCACCTTCGCCCCCGTATCATCCACGAGACTGACATTGTCAACCTCTGCCAACTTTGCACTCTTCTACAGACTCGATATTTCATGGACCCAGAAGAAGAGCCAGAGCCAAATGATACAAACCAGCTTGACTTTGCCACTTTGATCCAGCCCGCTCTTCAGGATGTTCAAACTCGATTGGTTTTCCGTGCTCAGGCAGTTCTACGTGATGAGATCGAACGATACAAGCCTCGCCCAGAAGATATCGATTACCCAATACACAGCCGACAAGTATCATTGACGGTGACCGATACCCAAATTTCAGGGAGGAAAGACACGACCGCCGATAATATGATCGATATGACAAAAGATGAGACTACAACTGAGAAGGACGGAAAGTGGGACTTTGAGACCCAAACCGCGCTTAAGGGATGGTATCCCACCTTGCGAAAGGCAATTTGGCTTCTTAGCCGAATCTATCGTCTTGTTAATGTGAGCTATTTATATCACTTATAATTCACATTCCAACTAACAAAACTACCCAGTCAACCGTTTTCGATGACCTGGCACATAACATCGTCCACCAAACTACCATCTCCCTTCAAAATGCCAGCACGCTCATTTCCAGCAAAGCCAACGCAGCAGACGGTCAACTTTTCTTAATGGGTCACCTTTTAATCCTAAAACAACAAATCGTCGCATTCGACATTGAATACGTTGCCCCAGAAGTCTCCTTCGACTTCTCTGGCGTCACAAGCACATTCTGGGAACTCCGCGAAAGAGGCGGTCTCTTCAACCCGCGCAACCTCATGCGTCTCGTAGGACACGGCCTAATTCCCCGCGTCGTGGAGAACATGCTCGACGCAAAGGTTGAATTGGACGGCCGGCTTCGCACAGTCATCAATGACTTTATCAACGCATTTGCGGCGCGGATGACCGCTTCTCTACCGGCGAAGTTTGTCGATACAAGAAATCTAGTAACGGGGGAACTTACTCTACCCTCTTGCCGGACTATTGAAAAGGAGGTTCCTGCTCTCAGGAAGATTTTGAATGAGTACATTGATGACACTAGGATGAAGGAGACGCTTGTTGGGGCGGTGCAGGATCGCACGATCCAGATTTACGAGGACTTTATAGAGAAGTATGCTGCTTCTGAGAAAGGGAAGGGAGTTGCGTTTAATAAGAAGGGCAAGGATCGTGATGATGCCGTTTGGGATCTTGAGACTTTTGCGGAGTGGTGTGAGGGTATTTTCCGTGTTGGGGTTGCGGGTCTACAAGCTGGACAGGTCGATGATGAAGATGACAATCTTTCGAGCTCGACTTCTTAGATCTTCTCTTCTGTCTCCTTGCCCTCTTCTTTGTTGATTTTTTGGGACCTTTCCTTCCCATCTCCCATTGTGAGCGTAGATACCATATGAAACAGCGCAATGTACATCTACTATTACTAATTTTGAATATTGTTTGAATTGCAAAAAAATAATCAAATAAAAAAGGCAATAAAGTGTGCTTCATCCATGTATAATCAGTAAACACTGGGGTCAAATATGTACAAGAAAAAGAAAACGCCATTTCCATAAACGCCTAGGGCCTGAGCCTAATCCACCACGGCTAATCCAGATCCTGATTCCTATTTTCGCTCAAACGAGACAAGAAACTCTTCAGAGTATGTATATGATTCAAGCATAAAAAGAATATAAAGTACGAAAGCGGTTCAAACACATTATCGAGCTCGTGTCATTCAGAGTAAAAAAGATATGCAAAGTCATTCGTTGAGAACCGGCTCTACGATGTGGGCAACCCAATCTTCTTGAACAAGTCCGTGTCGAGGAAGTTATACGTCGGATCCGACTCACAGAAGGGGTGACGAGTGAGTAAAGTAACGGCAGTAGGACGTTCAGCCGAATCACTGTCAGAATGTTAGAATCTGATGCTAAAGTGGAGAGAAAGGGGTGAAAGAGATAGAACATACACAGTGAAACAGTCATACATGAAGCTAAGAGCCGCAATTGAAGCTGTTTTACTAACATCATCCGGAATAGGAGGAGCCTGGCCAAGACTACCAAGTTTGAAGATGGCACCAATGGCCTCTTCTTTGCTCCAAGGACGACGACCAGCAAACATTTCCAATACCACACAGCCAAGGGACCAGATATCGACCTTGGCACTGTAGCCCTGGCCTTGGGATTGGATAACTTCAGGAGCCATCCAGAAGACCGAGCCTTGCATGGAGTTACTTGAATCATTGCCGTAGATATCATCTGTTTTCTTGGAGATACCGAAATCTGAAATCTTGCAAGTTCCATCCAGATCCAAGAGAATGTTGTCTGCTTTCAAGTCTCGGTGGAGAATGCCCTTGTCGTGCAAGTAGGCTAGACCACCGAGTGTCTGTCTGGTAAGAGATTTCACAACACATTCCTCGAATTTTCCATGCTTCCGAAGACAACTGCCAACGGAACCACCAGAAATATATTCGAGATAGATAGAGATTGAAGTTTCGCCTCGCTCGCAACCCAGGTACTGCACGATATTAGGGTGTTCAAGATGCTGCATAGTGTCGATTTCTTGATCGAGAGCGCCAACCATCTCTTTGATACGGTCACGGTCTGACCCTGCAATACGGGCATTGATCTCAACTTGCTTCACTGCCAAAACCTCACCATTGTCTGCGTTCATGCCGAGGTAAACCCGACCATAAGTACCTTTACCAATAAGCTGACCACGGATGATACGGAAGGTAGGCTGGCGCTGAGGGACAGTGCCACTTGGTTCGGGCTGGGGAGTACTTTGCTGCGGGATGGGGTCCAATCGGCTGATACGACTTCCAGGCTTAGGGCTGATTTGCATAATTTTGGCGCCGAACATCTTGGTACTCTTGCGGCGTAGCATGCCCGATTTCTGGGGCCCCCCAGCACTCACGCTCTTGGTTCGATGAGAATCACGCGCCACCTGTCGAATCGATTTGGTCCTTCCAAGACCACCGCCACCATTACCACCTGCACCTCCACTTTGATTAATAAATCTAGTAGCGACCGCCTTGGATCCAGCCTGTGGTCGCATTGTTGAGGTATCATCCCCATAGAGAGCAGTTGGATCATTCCTGGATGAAGGTATAGGAGGTGGGTGCTCTGATCTGCCTTTCGCAGTTGAGTCATCCACATGATTTGGCTTGGAGCTTGGAGACGCTGGTTCATCTAGATAAGGAGCATCCAGATCAACACCTGGGAAGAAGCTGTCCAGATTGTCAATGACGCCCTCGACAGCAGGTCTGCTAGCCCAAACGTCGTCATTGACAAATGATTTTCTTTTCTCGGCCTTCTCATCAATAGGTGAGACGTCATTATAGAATGTTCTAGGGTCTTTGCTGCCGGATGCCTCCCCGCCAGAACTCTCAGGATTGACCGAAGCTGCGAAGCTAACCCTAGGTCCTTTTTGGTTCGCACGAACAGTATCATTCGGCGCCTCGACCTCGGGTTCATCTTCTTGGTTCTTGTTTGTTAGAGGAACCATAAAGAGACCATCATCAGATTCATCATCGGAACCGGAATCCTCCGCTGGTTGTGGAGTGCGTTGAAAGGAAACTTCTTTCTCTTCAAACACAAACTCCGGCCCGAATGACTTGCGAGATTGCAAAGATGGCCTCCGAGATGGCTCAGAAGGTGATTCTTCTGAAAATTTGGGCCCATTCTGAGAAGATTCTGCTGGGGAAGTTTGGTCAGCGTGTACACTTGACATAAAAAAAAATCTCTTTTAAGAGCACCGGAAGCTTTATGTAACTGGAACTTACCCCATGTCGTTCTGCTAGAAGCTGTGTCCGCCGAGCCCAATGTTGGTGGCCTGTCAGACTCTGAGCTAGCACTGTCACGGTTGGCGGAGGATGGAGTAGAAGAAGCGTTGACGGAAGTGGCTGGTGTACCAATGGCACTTGTTATGCGGCCAATGCTAGTAAGCGCGGCCCCCAGGCCATGGGTTTGGGGAGGCTTTCGAAGAGAATTGACTTTAGTAAGAGTGTTCGATTCATTCGGAGCAACGGGTGGTTTTCGGAAAGGCACCAGGCTTTCCGGCTTTTTGTCATCATAGGGAGATGTCTTCTTTTCTTCAAACGGCGAAACGCGACGTTTGTCGAAGTCAATGACCTTCGTACTTCTGTATCCATTTTCTCCATATGAACCCTCCAGGGGCATTTGAGGAGAAGGAGGGGGAGGAAGTCTCGAAATATGGTTCTCCTCTTGTTTACGTTCCACCTCGCGTTTGTATGCCTCATGGCGAGCGAACAAATCATCCTTAAGGGGGTCCACTTGAGCCCCATTTGAAGTGCCGGAAGCTTTAAGAGTCGGTTGCCGGGAGGTGGAGAAAGGCGAAGTAGGTATATTCTGAGTCTGCGGGGAGATTCTCGCGTCATCAGCCAGAGGCTTCCGAATTATCGGGCTGTGTAGGGCCGTAGGTGACAGAGCCGGCTTGTCATGTTGGCCTGTGGAGATCGAAACCCCAAGACCATCCATAGGGGATGGGCGAGTTTTCTGGGTTCCCTTCACAAATAATAGTTTCAGAGCACGTTGCGCATCGGACTTGCCTTGGCGAAAACGCAACAGAGAGTCATCATTCAAAGGCTCATCGTGATCGGTCTGGCCGGGCTCAGTAAGATACATCTGAGCATTGCCCAAATCCAAGAGTCCGAGCTTTTTACATATGCTCGTGCGTAAATTGCCCGGTGTTTCCATTTCTGTGGCATCAATCAAACGGAAGTTCTCGTTATCCACCGTGACCATTATCCATTTTTTGGCTTTGGTTGGTGAGCGCTCGCTCAGGGACAAGTCACTAGTATTGAAATTGGGCGTGGAATATGGGATATAATGATGTTCTCCAGGGCTTGGTGGTTCCAGGTCAGACTCCCTAGGCGATGGGTGACTAGAGTCGGTTCCTTTGGTCCTCTTTCTGAGCCGATCAAACCGATCAAAGAATCCTTTACTATGTTCCCTGGCAGATATATTTTCCGCGGTGTATGGTCGTTGGGAATCCTGAGGCGAGGAGCGAGGACCATCGCCCTGTTTGCGATGCTCGTAGTATCGGCCTGCAATTGCGGAGGAGGGTCCTCGAGTCCCAGGTATGGAATCGGTGCTGTTTCCACGAGAATGCTCATATCTGAGTGGCAAGTCCCCAGAAGACGACGGCGCCGGACCACTATAGGGTGAAGCGAACTGTGCTGCGGGACTGCCGCTCTTGGGACTATTTCCAGCCCGAAGATTGGAACCTCCAAGGGTAGTAGAGCTTGGGAAGGTGCCTTCTTCATTAGAGATTGAGGGACTCTGCCGACGATGATCGTTAAGAGCGCTGCTTAATGTGTTGCGTGAGAATTCTGACCGTCCGGAAGTCTCTCGCAGAGGAGACTCGTAGGGCGAGCCATGACCAGTGGGGTTCGGCTGGGTGAAGGAGCGTGTCCCGGAGTTCTGTTTAGAGCTTTGAGCGGGAGCTAGCTGCTCTGAAGTAATGTCGTTTGTCCCCTCTATAGCCGAGCGGGGTTCACGAATAAAAGTGCCAGATCCAGTATCGAGGATTGGGGGCTCCTGACGTAGAGGAGTGGATATCGATGAATCCGGGGCTCCATCATGAAGAAGACGAATGAGTCTTCGAATTCGTAGACCTTCATCACGTTCAATGCGTTCGCGCTTCGGATCCCACCCAGTACCATTTCGGACACACTCCTTCGCTAATTGAGGGTATACAACCTGATGAATTTTGCCAAGATTTCCGCGTCCACCAGAGGCGAGACCCAGTTCTAGAAATTCCGCGCCCTGGAGCTCAAGTGTTCTGAAGGTATCCTGCCAGTCTTTTGAGAATTGGTTTTTAGCCAGCCAGAGAAGAACCTTCTCCAAGGGCCATTGAGCTGCAGCCTCACTCGGTGATAGCCCACCTAGTGACGCGCCGCTAGTGTTATGACGGTGGCTTGGTGACTTGTTGAGATCAGGTCCCTGGTTGTTTGGCTGCGGCGATGGATTCACATGCTCATTGGACAGTTCGTGGAAATTGCCATGAACGGAAAAAGGCTGTGCAGGCCGCCCGGACGGAGTTTGTGGATTATAGGCCGCTGCTTCAGCGTATACCGGTGCGCCATTAGGCCGCTGTGTATACGGGTCATAGACAGCCCGCCCGTGCGAAGGCTCATACAATGGAGGGAAACCGCCGAGCGTTTCATTTCCAGGAACGTAAGTTGCCGATGTTAGGGGCAGTTCTCCAGGCATATAAGGTGCTGAGGGGTTGTAAGAGGTGTCCACGCCTGTGAAGCTGGCTGGCTTATACGGAAGATGCTGTGGGTGAGCTTGCGGGTGGGCTTGAGGATGAGCCGGTGGTGACATTGTATAGCCTGAGGTCATAACCTGGCGCGCATAGGCCGGCTGCTGCCATTGCTGGGTATATCCCGTTTGAACCAGCGGAGGGCGTGGAGGGGGCGGAGGAAATCCAACATTAACATGCTGGACTTGCGCCGGGACTCGAGGAGGAGGAGGGGGTGGGATCGGTTGGAAATACTGCTGTCGCTGGCCGTCCATTGTGAACAGTGCCTTTACTCAAAGCTGGGTCGAGTTCAGTGCACAGTCAGCGTCGCGGACGGTGGACCGCTGAAGGAAAGTAAACAAATTTGAGTATTTCGTCGCTAATATAATCCACATCACAACTGTTATAATGATCTTCCGGCTTTGCAGTGAGAGATTCTGTGAAACGTCGGTCGGCGCCCAATATGTTATTGCCAGCTGGGTGGAGATAAATATTCCGATCGTAGGGCTGATGATGCTGAGAACAAATGGCGCTGTCGAATTTCGGAATCCTTGTCCCAATAATTGATTAGGGTTTCGAGAAGGATAAAACATCAATCGAGTAGTGCGCAGGAAAGGAATACTTCGATGCGTCCGGTCGGAAAACAGCCAACCATGAGAGGTTGGACTCGATCCTGGGGGCAAGGACAACATGGTTAGCCAACTGGGGGCAAAAGGAAGAGGTGTGAGAGGGCGATCCCCCTCCGATCGTAACATCGGAAGCAAGTGGGAGCGACAGTAAACGCCAGCCACCCGGGACTCGAGAAGAATTTTGATTAATTCCATGCAACCGCGAGGCCAGACTTACCGAGACGAGATCGCAGGGATGACAAACGAGAGTCGTATACGAAACGAAGGGAGATTGATATCTTCACAGCCTTGATGCTCTCTTTTTCGGGCCCCAAGGCGCTTGAGATCGTCACGTGGGCCCGCTCTGGAGTGGAGATCCGTTAAGTAGTGGCACACGGGTACGGAGTGGACTACTAGTTACTAGCCCTGGAGTAAGTACTACGGAGTACGGAGTAAAATAATTACATCTGCTAGATTGTAAAACAACAGAGGCTTGGTTTCTATCACTATCAATTTCCAGTAAAGTATCCGCTCAATAGGATATGGTATTCTCCATATCTAGCCTTATCTTATGCACCTCAAAACCCACCCAGGAATTCTATACGGAGTGGATAAACCCTTACTACACACCTCCAGGGCTCCCCACGCCGATTTTGGCCCCCAACTTACCCGGGTAAATGCCCCGTCTTGCCATAGGTGGGCCTAGATTGGAGCATTTCGTAACATGACCCCTCCCATAGATTAATATCTCGGTCTCAATAACAGCTGAAACATCATAGCGCCCGGTCTACCCTAAGCTGGTAAGGGCTCAGCGCTTAATACATGCAGCCAAGACAACCCTTTATCTGATGACTTTTTGAAGGAAGAGAAAGAGGGAAGAAAAAAATTAGTTCGAATCTCATTGCTTGTAGTAAGTGGAGTTTTCATGCTGGAATTAAAATAGCTATCACATAGGATAATCTCGGAATGCGAGAACAGAAGATATCCCGATTTAGACCGTTGCGCGCGGGATTGCAGATTTTAGCTTTGGTCGGGAATATCTGCTGGCAAAGAAGACATATGATTGCTACAGGTGGCCTACTCATTGCGCTTGGCCGCAGCTTCGGCGGTCGATTTCAATGCAGCAGGGGCATCGTCGCGAGGCATGTATACCTCAACCAACTAGACGTTGCATTAGTCAAATTCCAAAAACTTCTTCCTTCTGCTTCTCTCCCCTCTTTGCTCTCATAGACTTACCTGAAGATCGTCAGAAACACAAAAGCTTTGGTCAGCAAACAGTTTCAGGAGTTCGTCTCTAGTTTTGATGCGATATCCCTTGTATCCACTCTGGGCCCCGAAGACCTTCGGAATGCCGACGTGGTCCCAAGTCTGGATGTCGTTGTAACTTGCATCCCATCCGTGGATGTATCGTTCGATGGTGTAACCCTCATTGCAAATGACGAAGCTATAGTTGTCCCACAGTTAGATCACGTCTACCTTGAAATGAACACACATATTAGGTTGTGTTTGAGAACTTACATGATAGGATTGAGCTTATTGCGCAACATAGTGCTGATCTCCTGAACAGTCAACTGCAAGCTACCATCTCCAATGAAGAGGATGGTCCGACGGTTCTGCAATTCCTTCGAGGCCAAGGCCGCACCTTGACAGGATCCAAGGGCATACCCGATGCTGCCCCAAAGCACTTGGCTTATTGCTGTAACATTTGCGGGGAATCGTGTGTCCCAGATTCCAAAGTTCGCGGTACCGGTTTCAGTGAGAACCACATCGTTTTCGTTCAACCACTGACCGACTGTTGGCCAAAGCCAGGCGTGTGTGATTGTCTGGCTATTTGAAGTCTGCTCACTCTTGGGAAGCGTATTATTGATCGATGGAGCAGGCGCAGCGTTGAGCTTACCCATCTGCTTGACGACTTTTCGAATGACGCCTTTCATGTTGATATCAGGATACTCTGAATACCGCACTCGAACATAGTTACTATGGAAGTCAATGGTGTTCAGCTGTCCGATACGATAAGTGAATCCCGCTGTATTGAAATCGGATTTTATGGCACCAATGCTGAGAATAAGATCTGACGACTCAACGACCTCTCTCACTCCAGCGTTGGATCCATTGCCTGCGTACACTCCACCGAAGTTCTCGTTTGTCTCGTTCACTGCTCCCTTGCCCATAGGAGTAACGAATGTCGGCAGGCCTGAAGCCTCTACAAGTTCATGAACTTCATCCAAGGCGCGATGTCGAATAGCACAAGCGTCGACCAAGATAATGGGGTTCTTGGCAGCACGGAGGTATTTCAAAACAACATCGACCACATAGTCCTCCTTCTCCGGGTCGTTTGCAGGTGATGATAGGTCAATTGGTGTCTTCAAGCGATCCCCGTTAACCTTGGCGTAAATAATATCTGTAGGAAGGGTCACATAAACGGGACGACTACGAATCCAGCATTCGCGAATCGCACTGTCGATCAGAGTCGCGGCATCTTGGGGGTCATTCAAGCGGGCGACGTAGCAAGAGATTGCGCTGCTCATTTTGGTGAATACATCGAAATCACCGTTTCCGAGGGTGTGGTGGAGCAGCATTCCATCCTTCTGGGATTTGGTTGTTGGTTGACCGACAATATGAACAATCGGGACGAACTCGGAGTAGGCGCCTGCAATAGCATTGACAGCTGATAGCTCGCCCACGCCGAAGGTGGTGATCAAAGCACTAATTCCCTTCACACGCGCATAGCCATCGGCCGCATAACCTAGAAATTAGGTGTTAGAAGCCACTGTGTAATCAATTGAGTTTCTATGCTAGACTCACCTGCGTTGAGCTCATTGCAGTTCCCTACCCAGTCAAGACCGCACTTGGGCAGGTAATCCAATGCAGAGAGATTGTAGTCGCCTGGAACGCCGTGAACTGCACGAATGCCGACCTCATGAAGACGTCGAAAGAGATACTCCGCGACATCCATTGGGTTCTGGAGCTCTTTAGTAGCAATATCGGTGGATGCCATGGTGGAAGAAAGTGTCAGAGTTTAAAAAGAGTGAAGTGGAAAGAACCTTACGCAAATGTATCACGGTGTGAAATCACCCCACCTTGTATGCAAAACAAGGCAACCCGGGAAGTTCGTAGCCGGATATGTCAGCTTGATAGGTACTGATAAAAATAACTTGGAGGTGAGACCTTGAATGAACGACGTCATGCACGTCACGATTAGCCCATTGATGTCACGCCAGAACGTCTAATGCTTTGTTAGTGGTAGAACCACGACCGTACCATCAAACGACCCGAGACACTTATCAAGGCAATTATTGATTCTATCAAAAATCCCTTTGTTTTCATGTCCTCTTACAAAAACTATACACAAAACATGGTACGATAAGCTTTGTGTTGCCGTGAAGCTCGGGGTGGTTGATTGATCCACATGGGATTTGCGCCCGCTAAACCCAATCCAACCACACAAATCTCGTCCGTCTCCCCACTCGTCAGACGCTGGTGCTTTTGGAATGGTGAGACCTTGCCTACATCCTTAGTTTCGATGGCCAGCTCCAACAAAAGAACTATGCCGGGTAACTCAGATAGATCAAACAAACGCAGTAAGGTAGGTTGGGGTGGGAAATTTTCTCATGCTAAGAGACCCAGGTGCATTAGATGCTCGCATCAAATCAAATAAATTCTAACATGTCAGTAGGGCGGCTGGGTCCAGAAGAAGAGTCGAAATGACATTGAAGCTGGAGAAGTCGGCGTTTTCGTGACCTGCGATATTGGTAGAGAGGGTAAATGTGTCGCTGAGGTCACCGATGTCTTCTCACAGGTAAGGCATACAGCTTTGTGATGCGATGCGATGCATGCATCATTTATCCCCGTTTCGCTACAGTTTGCTTATTCAGGCTCTAGATTATTGAGAACTCTGCCAAACCTGCCGCAGAAGAAGATTCGGACTCAGACGATGGTGACATCGAAGCCCAAATTCAAAGAGAGCTTGAGGGTCTAAACCCAACCAAGAAAAAGTCCCGTCCCGTCCAAGCCATGCAGCTTGAGATGCCCTGTGGTATGGCCTTCTCCTCCTTAACTGACGCGGCTAGTGCGCGTCACTCTCGAAAAGCAATACCCCAGTATTAATTCCTATCAGTGATCTTTGCACGACTTAATGATAAGTCAATAGATCCGGTTCAGTTGGTTCACCAGCTATGTCTGGACGCACAGGCCAACCCAGATACAAAAAAGAGTCGATATATCAAGCGCTTGACTCCGGTCACGATGATTAGGAAGACTTTGAGCGTGGATCTAGAAGCCTTCGCGAAGGAAGTTCTCAAGCCACATTTCCATTCCGGTGGCCCTCCGAGAAAGGTAACTTTCGTAACTGCAGCCACCCCATTTTCACGGCTTTCCAGGGTTTCGGGATAGGCCACGCCCATTTCTCAAATCTCTCATTCTATTCGCTACGTGCAGAAGCTAATGTACATGACATCGGAACTAGTATGCCATTCGGCCTTCTGTCCGAGGTAACAACAAATTCAAACGGGATACCATCATCAAGACAGTTGCCGATGTTGTTGGCCCCGAACATCCTGTCGACCTTAAAAACTATGATGTGACAATTCTTGTTGATGTTGTTCAGGTATGATTATTTGATACCTAATCTCAACAATTACTCGTTGACTAACCTTGGATTGCAGAATGTCATTGGAATGAGTGTTGTTGGGAGTGATTATGACCAGTTAAAACGGTACAATATCGCGGAAATTTATGACCCCTCACCAAAAGGAGAAGCTACACCGGCACCACCGAAAGATACCAAGCCTGAGGACCCAGAAAATAAATGAAAGGCCAATAATGCATGAAATTTTTTCATCCTTCACTATTTACCGAATTTGCCGAAGTTCAAGTTGTCAAAGAGTAGTAATCTGGTAGCCTTGCAGGTCCAAATTTGAAGACCAACTAACCATTGCATTGCTATTTGGGTTCGGATCCTGCGCATTCATCAACGTGTGTCTGCTTGGGCCCACTATGTCATCTCAGGCGTTCCAGCGTGAGTGATTTTCTTTTTCTTATGAACTCCACAATACGGGCAGTGTCCAACAGAGTTTAATTTTATTTTATCTTCCTGTTCGGATATCAAATCAAAGCCGAGCACCAACTGTCGATCAATGGGCTAAGGTTCTATTCATACATAGCACGGATACTCGGCAATCGGCATATATCATAGGTTGTCCCACTCACACGAAGCCATCAACCCTTTTTCTCTCCCTCTTTCTTGTAAATCTAATTGTTTGTCTGGACAAGGATTAGGCGAAGTGGGTTTTTGTTTGCTTGATACAACTACGGAGAAGCGAGCCTCTGTAGAGCCTTGTACAGTTAAACAATCGAGGCTACGCCATATGGACCTAGACTTGAAGTATCATCGAGGTTACCATGCACCTATTTAGTCTCCAGGCCCACCACGGCCCCACCTGGAAATTCGGCAAGATGCAGTCGTGATTGGCGGACGCCGCGGTGCACGGGTGCACGGTATCGCTGAGAGCGGGATCCTTAGGCGAGAGTCTCGGTCTTATTCCTTCTTTTATTCCTTTCTTCCATTCTTTTAATTTTAATTTAATTTTATGGCTCATGCTTTCTAAGCTCTGGATCCCATAAGCCATTAATTCTGACATACAGCGATATACCTATTGTTTTCGCCTTTTTGGGAATATTGTCATAGTTAAGATGTCGGCTTGTGGAGACTCGCAGTGGCGCACCCGTCGCTTGTTTACTGAATGAACGAGTCCGGTCCCAGGCATTTTGATCATTAAATGCCAAGTGCATCCACAGTCCCGTATCTCGCGTAGCTTAACCTACTGGAGCGGTATGCTGGAGAAAGGGCCCGTGGCCACTTTCCCTGAAAATCCCAGCGTTACGTGGGCATTCCATGATGGCGGTCTGGTGGCTGCCCCTGTTCTCTAGGCCCACTGGACATTACTGTGGATTTCGACCTGCTTAAAGGTTACGTAGCGAGATCCTGAGAGTCATGGGTTGTTTCGTCTATCTTCTCGGAGCATGGGTCTGATTGTTTATGGACTGTCTAGAGTCGCCTTTCTCTTTCTCTGACATATCTCTCCATAAAACTACATATTATGGGACTCGGAATGCACTCGCTCAATGTGGCTCCAAGATCATCACTCGACTTATTCTCTAAGAGACCTGGTATGGATATCCCCCAAAAATCTAGGAAGGTGGTCTATGCGGACGAATACCAGAGATTCAATGCTGTCATTTCGTTGCTCTTCCCTTCCACAGTTCATGTGCAACAATCGCAGAATATCATCGGTCGAATACACTTCCTGCGTCTTCTTACCCTCTCAAACGGGGTTCGGTTACTTTTAAAAGGCTCACCCTTGCCTGGAACCCCCCTTCTACGACATGAACGTTATTTTCTTGAGACCGAAGCCCGTTTTCTAGCTCTCCTAGGGCAAAGTGCCAACCCATGCATTCCCCAACTCTATCATTATGACTCCCGTGGAAGTGTTCTTGGCTGTGCATACTCAATACGACAGTACATGAAAGGAAGCAGTTTATCAGAAATACAGGATCAAATCACTTCTCAGGAACGCGAAGATGTTGATCGGCACTTAGGGTTTCTGGCAAGCATCATCGGCCAAAACGTTGCCCCGGGATTTGGCTCATTGCAACAAGTAGCCATGGGCACAGGCAAGCGCTCTTGGAGAGAAGTGTTCATCGCCCTTTTTGAAAGTGTTCTTCGTGACGCAGAGGATATGTTCATTCACCTACCTTATGCCGATATCCGCCATGAAGTGAGTCGCCTGTCAAGTGTACTTAGCGAGGTAACTTTGCCCCGTCTTGTGGTTTTGAGATTTGGCCGGCCCTCTCACGTCTTGCTGGACGAGACATCCCACCAACTATCTGGAGTTGTGGACTTTGGAAGTGCCTTTTGGGGTGATATTTTAATGGCTGAGATATTTGAGAATCCCACCCCAGCTGTGCTAGAAGGGGCAGGTCTGCCGTTGAACAGAACTCATGGAGAAGATATTCGTTTGTTGATGTAAGTTTTGATACCAACGCTAACTTTTTTTCATGTTTCTAAATAACTGGATACGGATACTAACGCAAACATCTCAACAGGTATTCATGTTATCGTCTTGTGACAGAAATCACCATACAATATTATCGAAACCGGGAAGAAGAGATAGAATATGATGCTCGTCGGAGACTGTTAGCCAATATTGCGAACATGGTTGTTCTTGAGCCGGTTTAGAAGGGAAAGGAAAAATTATACATACAGATGGATAGCCTTGCATTCTTCAGCGATTATGGTGTTCAAGGTTTTTATTTCAAGTACAGACAACCTATATATCAACCTTGAAACGTCTAGCATGATGGTCACGGTGTTCAAGACAGCATTTGAGGCATTCGGCTGTGGGCCCGTTGTATAGTTCGGCATGCGATTTTGACGTATTTCAAGATTAAATTGACTTTGGCAATTGTCTACAATTTTTTAATTGCTATACAAATAATGTCTTCTTTTAGGGTCAACTAGACAATTCACTAATTTGTGTAATTGGCTATCTATAATTAGAAAATCAATAGATTTAAGTCTTGGTATTCTGCAACACTTCCTCTCCCCGGGCTGCCTTATGGGCGTTCCGGAAAGCGGGGCAGATCCGTTAGTCTCTCCGCCATGTCGTCAGCTGCAAACATTCCGCAACAAAGCTCTCCGACCTGTTCTTCCTTTCCTCTTGTACATTAGCCTGCCACAACCCCCCAGGCTCAACATGTCGCAATTTCTGCGAGGCAAGCAGGCTGGAATCCAAAGGGATCTTTCCGAGGGCTTGTCCCCAGAGCTTTTCGGGCTCGACGACGTTCGTCTTGGCATCCCAGGCAACTTTTTTTTTGAACGGTGTAGCTAACTTCTGGCCATCTAGTTTGCGCGATGCGGTGTGAATTCACAGATTAGTGTGGTGGCATACGACCCCGTCCAGTCCCTTCTCGCCGTCGGCACCAGTGATACCCAGTTTGGCAGCGGCCAGATCTATGTGTTTGGACAGCGACGGGTGTTGATGGTCTTTCAGTTCCCGCGCAAGGCCTCAGCAAAGTTTCTCCGGTTTTGCGCCGGCAAGCTCGTTAGCATTGATTCGAAAAATGAAATTAGCATCTACTCCTTGGAAGCGCGACGCTTGATGACATCCTATGCACCACCGGGCCAAGCTACCTGTCTTGAGACGGACCCGAGTCTTGATTACGCCTTGATCGGTCTTTCGAATGGTTTGTGGATGGACCTTGTTCGATAAAAAAAAAGAAACTATCTAATTAATGTATTTGATAGGTGATGTTATTGCATACGACCTCGACCGAGAGTCCTTGACTCCTTTCAAGATCCCCAACCTATGGCAGTCACAAAACCCACGGTCCCGGCTCTGTCCTGTTGTATCAATCGCATTTTCCACTCGAGATATTGGCAAAATCCTAGTTGGATATCCGGAAGGCGCGGTGACTTTTACATTCAAGCAAAATATTGCACAGAAATACTTCCTCTATGAGATACCCCCCGGCGCCCCAGGTGGCGATCCCGAAAAGCCTGCCAACAGTTCGCGCAGACCTAGGCTGGTTGATGCTGTTTGGCATCCTAATGGAATATTCATTTTGACTGTACACGAAGATACTAGTCTTGTTCTTTGGGACTCGAAGGACGGCCGCAAACTTCACGCCAGAACACTTCAGGCTACCAATATCGACCAGCCGGGAGGTGGTCGACCAGATCCCTCAGAGGCAACTGGGCCAAAGGAGCCAATCACTAAGGTAACCTGGTGTGCTAAAGACAACCCTGATGATACGGGACTTCTAGTTGCTGGTGGAAAGCCCATTCAAGATGTGAACAAGGGGCTCACTTTCTTGGACATGGGACCAACCCCTAATTACCAAACATCATCATGGCAAGTTCTCTCTAGCTACTTCGAAAGAACTAGACGCCATATCAGTCTTCCGATTCCTCCTGGTGCCTTGACGATGACTTATTGCTTGATCCCTCGGTTTTCGCCCTACTTCGCTGGAGCTCACGACCCTATTGCCATTCTTGCTGTACTATCATCGGGCGAGTTGCTCACTATGAGCTTTCCCAGTGGCCATGCAATCACACCTACTAACATGCTGCATCCATATCTCACGTTCGTTCATCCATTCGTGAACAAGGCCACCCTTACACCTGTTTCTCGCGATGTTTGGCTAGGTTTGAGAGAGCGGCGATTGCAGGGGCCCAAGTTCGTGGTTGGTGGTGCTGAATCCAAGAACCCCCTCAAACGTTATGAGAACCGAAATATTATAGCCACCTCACATGCGGACGGTACCATTCGTATCTGGGATGGTGGTCACGACGACGAGATTGAGAATGGCGAAACAGTTCAGGTTGATTTGGCTCGAGCTGTCGGTAGAGTCCGCAATGTTGAAGTCAGCGAGATGTCACTTGCAAGCGGGACAGGTGAGCTGTCTGTCGGGCTTGCAAGCGGCGAGTTGATCGTTTTCAGATGGGGCAACAACGCCTCCTACGGCCAGGAGGAGACACCCGGAGCCAACCAGGGCCCTGGACGCTTAACTCAAATCACCAATCGAACAGACCCTGGATTGAAGACGGGTATGCTACCTTTGACCCTCTTGGACATGCAGCAGGGACCTGTAACGGCATTGAAACACAGCCCAGTGGGCTTTGTGGCCGCTGGTTATGAGGGAGGAGGCTTGGTCATTCTTGACTTGCGAGGCCCGGCAATAATTCATACAACCCATCTCTCAGAGTTCCTCAAGGGTAACAAGCGAAGCAGCTTCCGAAAAACCAGCCGCTCAGACAGCATACCGGCTGAATGGGCTACTCACATCGAATTTGGCGTAATGACTTTAGAAGGCGAAGGTAAGAATTTCCGAAACCCCGGCATATTTGACCATATACCTAATATTGTGGATTCTAGACTACTCCAGTATCTGCTGCTTTGTAGGCACAAACAGAGGAAACCTGGCTACCTTCAAGATTCTTCCGGGCGCCAATGGCACATATTCCGCCGCCTACGTTGGGATCTCTAATGTTGAAGACAAGGTTATTAAAATCATTCCCATTGATGCAGACTCTGGTGGTCAAGCTCTTGCTACGCCCGCTGCCGTCGGTGGTTTAAGAAATGGCGAGAAGATCAATGGTGTGGTCATTGCTGTCACCGTCTCAGGATGCCGTATCTTCAAGCCGCCAACTGCCAAAGGCGCTCACAAGACATGGGATAACTTCCTTTGTGATTCAGCCCAAGTTGTCAAAACTGAAGGACAGGGCTACAGCTTAGTTGGACTTTTCGGCGATGGCAATGCTCGCGCATTCTCTATTCCCGCCCTCAAAGAGGTCGGATGCCATCAGATCAACCAAATTGCTGATATGCGCCGTCTCTCAGATGCATGCATCACTCCCACTGGCACTGTGATGACATGGGCCGGACCCTCAGAGGTTGGCATGTTCAATGTCTGGAGTAAAAACACTAATCTGTATGCTACGTCCCTACTGATCCCTGCACATGTGAAAATACTAGATTCAATGCTAATAATTATTTAGGGGCATTTCACAAGATCGTCTATACGACCCTGAGAAAGTGATACCCCCTCGACCTACGATCACTAACATCCAGTGGATCTCTGGCACACAATACGTCTCACCGGCTGATATGGATATATTGAGTAAGTTATATCACCAATTACTCAGCGAAACTCATCGAATTATCTAACGAAACGGTTCATAGTCGGCGGCCCAGATCGCCCTCCGTCGAAGCGAATGGTTGAGCAGATGAGGTTGACAGAAGAGCAAGAACGCAAAGAAATTCGAGAAGGCCGGGCCCCCGCACCTTCACAGGGAGGAAGCCAGGAAGGTTGGGGATCATACATGTCACGCCAAGTCCAGGAGCGCACGGAGCGTCTCGGGGTAGCGGGCGACACAATGGATCGGCTAGAAGAGAACAGCAGTAACTTCGCCTCGGACGTGGGCAAGTATGTGAACAACCAAAAGAAGAAGGCTATATTTGGCGGTAAGTGATCTTCATCTCCTGTTTCAATTCTCGCATTGATGAATTTATCATCCGTCATGTTTCCCTGTCTTCGCTCTCCACGCTCCACTCTCCAATCCCCACTTCATCCCTTGCATTCCATAGTCGATGGTACTGACCGGTCTTTTGTAGCCCTCGGATCCAAATTTGGATTATAGGTTTTCTTGTCGAAGGATTAGCAGAACAATTTTTGTACAGGAACATAACCCAGATGAGCCCTTTTGAATTAAGGCGTTCGGATTTTACTATAGTGCAAGGACTATAAAAGACCTCATAGTATTTTAGTTTAGTGTTTACATAAATGGATTGGATAACTATTAACTATAACAAGGTCCTTTTACATGATAAATGGTGTCTTGCTTATCAGAACTGGACTTGGGTTTACTTATCTAAAAATTGAAACATATGACCTGTAAGATTAGCCCGTACCTCCCAGAGTGTTGGAGTACTGGTACTTCCGACGGGAAGAATTGGCCCTATATACGTTGCTATGTATCCCATGGCCCAAGGGATTTAGTTGAGACAATTGAAAGGAATTGCGTTGGTGTAAGAACTCTATTGAAGCCTAAGCTATAAAACATGACCATTCATTCATTCGCATCTTGGACGCAAATTTGCTTCGGGGACGGTCCGGACATTCCCTGTTTGTTGATCCGTGTTAGGGAGGCAAATCCCCTTTCAGATCTAGCTATGTTGGGCTACTGAGCACGAGCTTAGGGGTACAAATTCCGCTACGTATGACTACGTAGCCCTGGGCATATTTGGAACTGACATGTGTACTTAGAGCTCCTGCATACCCTAGTTCACGATCAATACCACAACCACGACGTCAACTCGAATGGATCAGCACAATTTTGGACATAATCAGAAAGTAAATTCTATTTCGAATACTCCTATCAACGCCCAAGTTGGAAAAGAATTTTGTTCACGTAGTTTGAGGTCATAAACATAGCATATTGTTTGTCATGAAAGTGCATAGAGGTAGAGAAATAATAAAAAAAGGCAGGGCAGGGTGGTAAGATGCAAAGAAACACAAGCAAAGTAGGATGACTTAATCTTTGCCCGGGTAATGCTTTAGTTCACAATTAGTGGACCATAACCTCAGGCTGAGCCGGGTGGGCAGGCTTGGACTCGTCCTTCTGTTCGGAGTCGTCGCCCATCTCCACATCATCGTCACCCTCACCGCCCTCTTCCTCATCCAGCTCATCATCATCGTCTTCGCTTTCATCGCCAAGATCCTCACTGCCAGCATCGGAGACCTCATCTTCGTCCTCCTCTTCCTTGGCGGCTGGGCCTTCAGCACCTTCCATCTCGTGATCCTCGCCCTGAGCAGGCTTGTTGGAGTCTTCGAGTTCCTTTAGAAGGGCAGCTTCCAGCTCGGTTTCTTCTTGGCCGTAGGCATTGCTGTCATCGTCCAGGGTATCCGCCTCGGGCTGGTCAGGTGGGTACTCTGCAGGGGCAGACTCTTCGGAATCCCTAAAGTAGTATAACTATTAGCATCGTATACCATGATTTTGGGCATAGTATGAAAGGACTTACCACTTAATACCAAAGCGAGTGACACGGGGCTTCTCCGCAAGCACATTGCGGCGGATACGCTCAATGACAGGCTTAGCTGGGGGGTCGGCGATCAACTCCTCGGAGTCGTACTCGTTGTTAACGTAGTAGCCGACCCGCACGAACTCGCGGTTATCATAACTGCAAGTAAGGAGGATCACAGTGACACCAAGGATCTCAGAAGGGGGGATGCGCTTCAGGTCAGGCGCGTCGGCCTCGAAGATGAACTTGTTTGTTCCAACGGGGATAGGGCCAACGAGGAGGGAGTCGAGCTCTTGATCATACTCAGAACTAATGAAGAATTGTTAGTAAAGTGGATCATTGGGAGTTTGTATGGTCGCTAGGTGCTCAGAGCGAGGGGCGGTGGGCAAAACATACGAAGTGGCGGATCCCACATAGGTGAGCTTCCACTCCAAATCTAGGGATTGCAAGTTAGTTAGGGCATCATTGTGGATTTGAGGAGAGGGAATTACCTTTTTGGAGCTGTTCAAGACATTCAAAAGTAATTTCGAATTGATAAGATGCCGTGAAGGTGGCAGGGTTGTTCAAGATTTTGACGCCGAGAAGTGAGACGACCGACATTGTGAGGGAGGGGTGTTGTTATGTACGGAAGGGAAGTGTAGAAGGTTGGAATAGTGGGACGAATGAAAAGGAGGATGTGGGCAGCTTTATAGGGCGGTGGAATGGAAATTCTGGGGGGAAAGGGACAATCAACAAGGGAAGAAAAAAAACAATAAATAAGGGAGCAAGAGGTAAAGTTGTCTCTGCTCTGGCTTTAATCTTTTCACCGCAAGGAATGCAGCCCTGGAGCGATCGAGTCTAACTGATGCGAGGAGAAGGAGCCCGCGCAAACTCACCAAACACGCGCGCGTGTCCCTTGCGCGCTGACCGCCCACGTGACAGCTTTGCAGATTCAGCTTCAGCTTTGTTTCGCGGATCCTCGAGTCTAGGTTACCTTCACTTTGGCTGAAGTCTTGCAGCTGCCTGGTTGTTTGAAAGACGCTAGATGGTGGAAATTGAATGAGAAGCTTCAGTTACTAGTCGCAAAAATATTCTTTGCTTTGACCTTTTTTATTCGTCCATCTCCCCCACATCAATATCTCATCTGTACACTGCTCCGATTCTGTCATCTTTTGTCCCCTTCTAACACAGGTTCTCGTCACTTATCATTGGGCGCATCGACAGACACCCCGTATTCACAATGGCAGATGACGAGGCTGAGCAGGCCTTTTTCCAGGCCCAAGCCCTAGAAGCTCAATCGGACAATGTGGTCGCAATTGAAGACCAAACTGCAGACAACGAAGACGAAGATGAAGATGAGTACGACCCCTCGACAACCCTGGACGACCAATACGACCTCAATCCAGGTAATGAAGATCTCAGTGATGCTGAAGAAGATGCGACGGCTGCTGCTCCCGATCCGACCGCTACCCCAGAGGTTGATGCCAGCGCTACCGGTGATGCCCCAGATCCCTCCCAAGAGCCCCCGAATGCTGAGTCTCAATCGTCCACGCCAATTCCAACTGCCGGCACGTCAGCGCAACCCCAGGCCAGAACGATTGGTGGATTTGTGGACGAGGATGATGACGAGGATGATGACGAGGACGAGGAAAATGAAGAAGATGAGGAGGCGGACTATGAGCCGCCTGCGGCACTGGAGGTGGATGATACAAATTCCATGCCTATGACCATGTCTGGAGATCCAAGTTCAGGAAATGCAAATCAAAACACTTCTCCTGATGTATCATTGCACCTGGCCGTGCAAGACGCTGCCTCTGTGCCTGCCGTTGCCAATAGTCTTTATTCTCCTGTTCCTGTTTCTAATATTGATCCCGCGGCTTCAGCCCAAGGACCGTGGACTGGGGCCGCTCTCGACGCGAGCCACCAGACCAGTACTGCTCCTACCCCTATACCTGACGAGTCTGCAGCTTCCAAAGGCCGCTTGCCCCATGATACAGTGGGCATCCTACAAGATCGAGTTGATGAGGACCCTAGAGGTGATCTAAAGGCATGGCTGGAATTAATTGCTGAACACCAGAAACGTAACAGACTGGATAGTGCGCGCGAGGTCTTTGAGCGGTTCTTGAAGCTGTTCCCTATGGCGGTAAGCTTTCTCAAGACACATTCCACTTTGCCTCGTTTTTGGACCAAACAAAGAAAACTTAAATGATGCTAATTGTTGTACAATAGGCCGATCAATGGGTGGATTACGCAAAGATGGAATCCGACCTGAATGAGCTTTTCCGCTTAGAGCAGATTTTCAGCCGAACCCTTCTGACGATCCCCAGTGTGAAGCTCTGGTCTGTGTACTTAGATTACGTCCGTCGCCGAAACCCTTTAACAACAGATACTACTGGACAAGCAAGGCGAGTAATTTCTTCAGCATATGATCTGGCTCTTCAGTACGTGGGTATGGACAAGGAGGCTGGGGATATCTGGACAAACTACGTCGAGTTCATTCGCTCTAGCCCCGGCACTGTGGGAGGCACAGGATGGCAAGACCAGCAAAAGATGGACTTGCTGCGTAAGGCTTACCAAAAAGCGATCTGCGTTCCGACACAAGCTGTCAACGCTCTGTGGAAGGAATATGATCAGTTTGAAATGGGACTCAACAAGATGACCGTAAGTTGTAATGTTTGTACCAAACCTAAGCTCCACCTAACATTCATGTATAGGGACGAAAATTCCTGCAAGAATATTCACCGTCGTTTGTGACAGCACGGAGCTCTTACACGGAGTTGCAGAACTTGACTCGCGAATTAAAGAGAACCTCTTTCTGCAGATTGCCGCCTATTCTCGGCTCCGATGGTGATGAAGAATATGCCAAGCAGGTTGATATTTGGAAGCGCTGGATCGCTTGGGAGAAGGAAGACCCTCTCGTATTGAAAGAGGATGACCCCGCTGCATTCAAAGCGCGCGTGGTATACGTCTACAAGCAGGCCTTGATGACACTTCGCTTCTTGCCTGAGATATGGTTTGATGCCTCTGAATTTTGCTTTCTGAACGACATGGAAAATGAGGGCAACGAGCTTCTCAAGCAAGGCATTGAGGCCAACCCCGAAAGTTGCTTGTTATCTTTCAAGCGGGCCGATCGCTTAGAGGCTACGTCAGACTCGGAGCAGGATTCTACTAAGCGGGCAGCCAAGGTCAGAGAGCCGTACGATTCGCTTCTTGAAGCGCTTTATCAGTTGATCACCAAGGCCAAGGCCCAGGAGTCTCAAGAGATTGCGCGTATTGAGGAGAGCTTTGCGGCCTTAAACCCCGAAGGCCAAGGCGCGTTCAATGAAGATGACGACGACGTTCCCAACGAGGTTAAAGAAAGGGCAGCTGCAAAGTCTGCACAAATAGAAGCTGCTCAGAAATCCCACGGCTCTCAAATCAACCTACTTTCGAAAACTGTTTCTTTTGCTTGGATCGCTCTCATGCGTTCTATGCGCCGCATCCAAGGCAAGGGCAAACCAGGCGAACTGGCGGGATCCCGGCAGATCTTCGCAGAAGCTCGAAAGAGAGGGCGTATCACTAGTGATGTCTATATTGCCAGTGCCCTGATGGAGCACCATTGCTACAAAGATCCTGCAGCAACCAAGATCTTTGAGCGAGGTGCCAAGCTGTTCCCGGAAGATGGTGAATTCGCTCTTGAATACCTGAAACATCTCATTGACATTAATGATATTATCAGTAAGTTTATATCTCTGCCTAGATTGAATCACAGTATTTCTCACCTGTTTGAATAGATGCCAGAGCGGTATTTGAGACAACAGTTCGGCGGTTGACTTCCAACCCTGAAAATGCTCATAAAGCCAAGCCTATTTTTGCTTTCTTCCATGAGTACGAGTCACGCTACGGTGACCTGGGCCAGATCAACCACCTGGAAACCCGGATGCGTGAGCTCTTTCCTGAAGAATCTGCTTTGTATCAGTTCTCCCACCGTTATGCTGTCCCCTCATTCGACCCCACGGCCGTCCAGCTCATTCTGTCTTCCACACAAATTAAACCAAAGTCAGCGCAACCTGACATGCTGCCAGAGTCTCGCCTTGACTTGCAAGATACATCCTTGAGCTCACCAAAACGACCTTATCCTGTCGACGATGATTATGATTCAGATCGTCCTCGCAAGTTCGTTCGTGCCGAATCCCCACTCAAGGCCGTTCAAGGTCGCCGCCCCGACCAACAGAAGCGTGTTCAACAATTGAACGGACAAATGACTTCCTCATACAAGCCGCAAGGATCCCCTGCTCCTCTGCCCCGGGACGTGGTTCATCTTTTAAGCATCATGCCATCGGCCTCCGCTTACAACATTGCCCGTCTTTCCCCCGAGAAGATGGTTGACCTTCTTCGTCGAACCGACATCCCAGGATCTACCTCTCAAATTCCTTTGCCAGCGCATGCTCGTGGCCTTGGAGGCGCTCAAAACTCATACACCGGTAAGTCCGCTCTACCATTGCCATCTTAATTCTTCGTGGTTCTTTTCATTGACATTCCTTGCCAGGCTCCTATCGTTGAAAAAATTCCCCATCCCCCATCAGCGCCCTTTCCCGCTCTTAGTCCCTTTCTGTGTATAACCTCACCACTATGCCCTTTTATGTCCCCTAATCGTCAAGGCGCAAACTCGGCGGCTCTCCCGTCAAAATCCTGAAAATCTAGATTGAAGTGCATTGATACCCCCCTCATTCTCTTCGGGGAGTGGTGGGATCCGCTCCGCACTTCTAGAAACTCGTTGCATTGTCGGCGTCTGTTTGATTGGCATTTTCTGCTTTCTTTCTTTCATTTTCTATTCCGTGAGGTCTCGGGAGCCCTGCGATTATGTGGTCATGTTCTTTGCTCGCTAGCCTCATACTTTCTATTGGCGGAGGATTTCCTTGTGGTTGTACAGCCCACAGATAGTGCAGATACCTTGATGAATCAATAACACACCGACTATTACAGGGGTGGATTCATTATATCTTCTTTTCTTTGTTTAAAATGAATGAAGCTCGGGTTTCGTACATTAGATCCATAATGACGCGTATATGTCCGGCTTCTTGGGTGAAATATAGTCCAAAGGTTAGGCAATGTTAAGTGCGTAGTATCACGGGTGTATAATAATGTGATGGTGTTCAACTTGAAGAAGGCACCTAGCCATAAATTAATTCACTGCCCAAGTACACTAGTAACCGTCTTGATGCAAATTCTAAATTTCTAGCTGTTAGCTCCGAGAATAGCATAGGGCTGGTTTCTGAGTGTCCGCCGCAATGAATTGTATCTCTACTCTTATCAAAGCTGTTGGTTTTGCTTGATCAGCCTCAAGGCTTCCTATTTATAAACATGAATTATACTGTCAATAATACAACCTTGGCTATTTTTTCTTATAATCAGAGCCAAATGTAGTCGTAAGTCTCCTTTTCTCTTTTTGGCCATAATCTAAGAGGTCGAGTTCATATTTCACCCGGGGCCCTTGATTGAATTGGAGGAGCTGCCTCATAGGCATCCACCTTGATGTTGATCGTACCTGCCTTCATCTCATTACTTTCACTCTATTCTTCGATACTAACAGCCACCTACTAAGGTACCTGGTAAGTTGTTGCTCATTCACACATCCAGGCAACCACCTTCCTTTCTCGGCAGTATAAAGCCTCACTCCTCTCCTTCTATTCTTCTTCCTCCTTTCTCTTCTCTTCATCAACCTTGACTTTCTTCTGTATCTGTCTACAGTCTTGCATATTTTGCTTCGTCGATTCCCTCCATTAGATTTATAGTCCGCTGCCAAAGCAATTAGAGCTGGATTGCTGACTCTGGAACATCAATTTGGATTCTCTCTCTCTTTCCTCCTTCCTCAATTTGTCCTCCTTTCCTATCCCCTTTCCTTTCTTTTCTTTCTCCTCCTCGGAATTCGCGCCCACGCGTTTTCACGGATCTCAAATAAGGTAAGTCACTTTTCTTTATTCTTTTTGGGTTTCACAAGTTACTCTGGTTGTGCCGTTTGTCAAGTAGCATTTGTGACAGTTTGTTAGCTACTATCTTCTTGTTCCTCATCGCTGCCTTCCCAGCTGTCTTTCCTCACTTCTCGTGTCCAAAGTTTCGATTTGGGTCTCTGGGTTACATCAAAGACAGTGAACACAACTTACCACTATCGTGCCAGACGCTCTCTTTCCTTACACATCCAAAGAACACATTCTCACTAACTTCTTTCTTTTACCAGAGATCAATTAAAGATGGCTCCCACCACGAGCAAAACCAGCGACTCTCACGTGAAGGGCAATTTGAGCCAGGCCAACACTCGCGCCAGCGGTAGTGCCCGTGGAAATACCCAGGGATCCGTAAAAGGAGGGTCTTCCTCCGGATCCAATATTCGTCCATCCAAGAACGATGACGACTATCTCCCTCCACTTAAAGCACCGAAGGAAATGCACGAGTCGCTTGTCCGTGCCGCAGAATCACTTCCAAAGGACTATGTCAATGTCGATTTTGAGGTTCCTGGCGTAGGCCAGTTCTCGGCCCCCTTCATCCCATATTATTGTTTCATGCGAGACCGTGAGCCGGTAAGTACTCTCAATTAACTCCAAGAACCTCATCGTTCTTGTTGTCTCTTTCGTGGGTTTTTCGCCCAAGTTGCTATGAACCCAGCCAACCCCATCTACATGGGCTAACATGAAGCAGCGCAAGGAGATTATCCCAATGGAACGCGTGGGATACAACAAATCTGGCAAAGAGATCGAGGTGGTCATGAATACCTTTCCCGTTCTCAGTATCCCAACCAAGCCTGTGTACCAATATGAGGTAGGAAAACGTTTTCCCCAATGGTGTCCAGAATATACCAGCTCACACTTTACAGGTCAATGTTATTTCTGGTCCAGGTGTTGAGGAGGACCGTCGAGTCCTCCGTCGCAGTTTCAATTGCGAGGAACGCAAGAAACTGCTCCCTGATGCCATTTATGATGGAGCTAAATCTGCTTGGTAAGTTTGGTGTCGTGTTCGTCTGATAAATACATACTTATGATAACAGGTCTTTGAAGTACATCGAAAAAGGCGTCCATGAAAAATTCCAATACCAGCATGGTAGAACCCGTGCATCTGGTAGCCAAGGCAATGTTTACAAAGAGGTCTTGGTCTTTTCCATGCTGCCGCGCCGCAAGATCTACCTGGGCGTTATTCATCAGTGGCTTCAAAAGCAACGCCCGATGGACGAATATATCATTGAGGCATTGAGTAAGTTCTCTATGCTCTCACGATGCCTAATGAGATATTGACCAATATTCAGACTTTCTTGATCACTTGCTTCGCGATTGGCCGACCAGAGAATTTGTCGCACACAAGCGGGCTTTCTTCTTTCAAGGTCTTTTTGAGAAAGAAAAGACCAGAGACTTGCATTATGAGTTCCATTACTCCCTTGGGCCCTACTCGGGTGCCACCTGCTATCGTGGAATCTTTCAAATGCTACGTCCTTGTGTCTCCGGCTTGTTGCTGAACTTAGATGCCGCCCATGCTGTTTTTTACTCGCGCATTAGCCTTCTCGGTACCATGAAAGGCGTTCTCGGAGTTGGTAACGATATGGAACTTTCTGCTAAGCTTCGTCCCATAATCAGACCTGATGGTTCCAAGGGACCATCTAAGGAATTTGAAAGGGTGAAGGCCATGGTGAAAAGTGTAATAGTCTACCCAGACTACGAACAATGCCCTTTCAAAGACAAGAGTTTCAAGATTCAAGATCTCATCCTTGGGGGTGCTAGAGAGTTCATGATCACCATCAATGATCCAGCCGCGGGAGAAGAAAAGAGGATGAGCGTTGAAGAGTATTTCAAATGGAAATACAATATTACTCTCACACTTCCCAACCTGGCACTGGTCAGAATGACTGTCAAGAACGTTATCTACCCTGCCGAGTTTCTTTGCATCAAGAAACTTCAGCGATGGCCTCACAAGCTCACGGATGAGCAAACGGCGGACATGATCAAATACACGGCAAAGAAGCCTGCTGAGCGCTTGAGCCATATCATCAAATGTAAAAATCTCCTGCAGCATGATGCCGATCCAAACCTGATGCATTATGGCCTGAAGATCTCACATCAAATGATGAAGGTGAAAGCTCGACTCCTGCCTAACCCAGAGCTCGAGTTTGGTAACGCCACCAAGCATAACCCCGGCACTACCGCTCGCTGGGACCTTCGTGGAAGAAAATTCTACAAACCCAATACGGTGCCTCTTATTTCATGGGGGGTTGGCTACTACACTGGTCGCCGCAATGACATCAGTTTTGATCAAGTTCAGAACTGGCTAGATCAATTTATGAAGATTTACAAGCAACACGGCGGTAGCATCAACAACCGTGCCATCACCGTTCAGATGAAGGAAAATGTTGCTGAAGGGATGAAGGAGCTCTACGAACAGACAGGAAATGCATGGCGCAAGGAGCCTCAGCTTTTAATCATCATAGTCCAAAACAAAGACGCTTTTACGTATCTTCGTATCAAAAAAAACGCCGATTGCCGATTTGGGGTTCCTTCTCAAGTGTTGCAAGGTCTCCGTTGCCAGGATAACCGCCCACAGTACCATTCAAATGTTCTTATGAAGGTCAATGCTAAGCTTGGTGGTATAACTAACCGCGCCATCCCAAGAACCCCTAAAACAAATCTCCGCCCACACTCCGTCATCATCGGTGCTGACGTGACCCATCCTTCGCTAGGAGTTTGGACACCATCTCTGGCAGCATTGTGCATTTCAAATGATACAAATGGGATCAGTTACATGGGCGGAGCTCAGTGCAATGGCGACAGGATTGAAATCATTCGCGAGTCAAACTTTCGAGAGATCCTGAAGCCCCTTCTCCGAGAATGGATTAACACCGTCGGTAAAAAGAAATTCCCTCCAAAAAACATATACTATTTCCGGGATGGTGTTTCTGAGTCAGAGTTCAAGGGTGTGCTCAATCGGGAGGTCCCTGCCATTCGCCGTGTTGCAGCTGAAGCATGTGGCTTGGTAGAATATCCGGGCAAGATATGTGTGGTGATTGCCAATAAGCGCCATCACCTTCGAGCATTCCCCAAGCCCAGCGATCTAAAAACTGGTGATAAGAACGGAAATCCCTTGCCTGGAACACTCGTCGATCGCGATGTGACTAGCCCACACGGCAGCGACTTCTTGCTCTATGCTCACGCTGCGCTGCAAGGAACTGCACGTCCTGTTCATTACAAGGTTATTTTGGATGAGATTGGACATGAGCCTATGGAGATACAGAACATGATCTATGAACAGAGTTATCAATATGTCCGGTCGACGACCCCTGTGTCCATTCACCCGGCAATCTACTACTCACACTTGATCACCGCTCGCGCTCGTCACCATGAAGATGTGACTGTTGATTCTGGTCCCCAGAGTGGTGCTACGATCCCACACGAGAGATCCATGCACAAGCCCAGGAATACTGATGACAACTATGTTAGAGATCGGTTAATGGATATCAAGGGCACTGTTAACAAGCTTCCCTTGACTATGTGGTGGATGTAACCATTCTATCGAATGTTGTTTGTAAAGCTATGCTAGCTTTACTTCGGTGAGATTTCTGAGCTGATGCCTTTATTTGTCACGCAATTCTTGGTTGATGAAGAATATCTTCACGCGCTGAATTTTACTCAACACCACAAATCATTGACAGCTCGTTGTCCTTTCTTTTTCGATTCTATGGCTTCTATTGTTCACGTTTGTTCTCTCAGAGAACTGTTACCTCAGTATGAAAATGCGCCGACTACATGTGTTATGCCATTCTTGCTCTTTGATGACAGAGGCTTTGAGATCAAGACTGCAGGTGTGAGTGCTGTCGTTCTAAATTCGTTGCAATGTTCATTGATAATTCGACATGTTAGGATCTTGATGATGGCGCAGGTGTGCGGTCAAGATTCCTTTCATCTACTTCGGTAGTGATGAGCGTCGAAGGGACAATGTTAACCAGCCTCTCTTGTAAAAAAGAAAATCCCAAAAAGAAATTTACATTTTTTTATATAGAAAGACCTGTTCCTGCTCCACGATTCTTTTGTAGTTGATGTTTCTTAAGCCCACTAGGAAACCCGTACATATTTAAGCTTAAGCATAGTGATCCTCTCTGCTTAGATGCTTTCCTCAACTTAAAGTCTCGAAATATCTACAAAGGGAAAGTGAACACACAAGTTTCTCTATAAATACTCAACCGCAAAAAAAGTCTTCGGGAATCAAAAACAATGAATTCTCAATACGGAACAAATAGCCTCAAAACTATTCAATTAAGCCGATAGTATGGTATGGTACATGCAGGGAATGGTAACATAATAAATCCAAAGTTCCATGGGGGATGAAAATGTTCAATACAATATCGGGATGCAAAGAACCCAGAAATAAAAAGGCATAATACATAACTCGAACGGGATCGGGAACGGGAAATGGGAAAGAGAGAAAGAAGCTAGGCTGTAGGATCGATCCAGTATCCTGTGTACAGTGAATCTGAATCAAATTAACCCATTAAGTTCTTCCCTCAAACTTGGGATTCTTCTTTTTTTTTCTGGGATTGCCTGTGGTATCATCGTTCATCGGGAGCATATAATCAAACATGGGAGAGAAATGTGAAACAGAGGGAGAGGAATGTGAAGGGTATGAGATGTAATAAAAACAATGAGGTTAATATGGTGAATTTTGAGTGATTTGATCAAGCCGTGGTGCCATTTGTCAAGGGCGGGTTGGCATTTTCTAGCTGAGTGGTAGAATCGCCAGTGCCATCTTGTAGATCGGTGCCATCAATGGGCTTGACATCGGCTCCATCAAAGGAGGTGCCTTGGTCTGCATCCCCGTCGAAGTTGAAATTAGGCATATCCATGGAGGCGCCGCTGTTCTTCTTTGCTTTCTTTTTGCTTGGCTCCCCGATTCCTGGCTTGGCAGCCGCATTAGGGGGCGCAGGGCGCTTGTGAGGGCTCGTTGTAGGCGCCGAAACACCGGGCATGGGTGGGATCTTGCCAGATGCTGGTAAGCGGGGTTTGGCGGCCATTGGCCTCTGTTTGGGTGGTAGTTCAAGGTCTTCCACTAGGGGCTCTTCCCTATTTGTATCAAGTTTGTTCTTGAAGAATGCCTGGACCAGACCAATTTGGTCCGAAAGACTGTCCACCGTAACACGTGAGTATGATGGGGGTGTTGGGAAAACGATGGCAGCTTGAATGGTGTTGGTGTTTTGTGACTGGGCGGCATTGTACATGCGGTTCTGGAGGAGATGCAGCGGCACGCTGAGATTGGACAGACCAAATTCGCGATCCAATCCCAATTCCTTGAATCCAAAGAAATCTTCGTCGATATCTTCTGCAAAATCACCACCAACGAATTGCTCGCTTCCATCCGCAAACGCATTTGAGCCATCTTCTCCGGCATCTGCAAGAGCAGGACGAAGCAAGTCAGTCAGCAGTGACTTCAGTCGATCATGGGCCGTGAAAAGCTTGGCTCCAAGACGGTCAATGTCGTCCTTGATGTATAATTCCAGCTCTTCAATGTTGATGCCAACCGCAGAGAGTGTGTGGAGTACAACCTCTGGTTCAGTATAAGCTGGTTTCCACTCAGTGACAGGTGCTGATGCATCCTGAGACTCCGTGGCAGGAACCATTGGAGTTTCCATATATGACTTGACCGTCTCTCCGATCTTTTGAAAGAAGTCAGACGCGATGTCAGTCACCACCTCCATCGCAGATGGCTGATACTCCTCAAAGCCAGTGTGATAGAATATCTTGGCAACAGAGCGTTGCAGCGCTGCCCGACAGGTTCCAGGCGCAATGACCGGGCCATTGTCGTTCAGTACATGTGGTGGGACGTCTTGTTCAGCAAATGGCTCTGGGTTGTATTTCTGAAATTGATTCTGGTACATCTAGGCAAGTTGTTAGATTTCAAAGTCGGTGTGATGAAAGTACAGCTCCTGTTAGACATACCTGTGATTGTAGCTGCATTTGTTTCACGATGCCAACCTTCGAGCATATTTTGCGGGTCTCCTGCATCTGCCGCATGTTTGCATCCACTTTTCGGGACAGTACGCTGTCAGGCTGAGTGAAAGAACCCTTGGGCAAAACCCTCAGATATTCCTCCGTTGCGTCTACAATGTTTCCCTGAGCGTCTTCCTTCCAGACAAGGCGTTCTGGAAGGTCGGGTACACCAGACATGACATCGTAGTAGTAAGGAATCATTTTCTCTTCCTCTCCTTCGATGCCTTCTGCTAGTGTCTCCCCAGCGGCCTCGGGCTCCATTGCTTCAAATCCAGCATCGGCACCCTTCTCACCTTCAATAGCGGCTTGCTTTTCATGGCGAAGCCATCTTCGCATGCCAGCCTTAGTCCTAAGCAGAGCTTGCTCCTCGGCATTTAGTTTGTCACCCTTCAACAGGCGGTGTCTCTCCGAGGCAATAAGAGCACGATCCTTCTTCGTCACTTGCTTCCAAACTTTGTATTCGGGATCTTCTAGCTCAGCTCCGGGGCCCGACAGAGCACTAAGCGTGATAGTAGACGTAATTGGTCCATCAAGCTCCATTGAGTCATCTAGCTGGCTGGCCGTAGCACCGGCTCCGGGACCAGAAGGATCAGAAGGAGTATGAGACCCGGGAGGGGGTGTTCCAAAGCCATTCTGGCTTGTTTCCATAGCAGTATCTGAATCTGCTCGAACGGGTGCCGCTGGTTGGCTGGAGGGGCCTCCTGGGGGGCCTTCGGAGCCACTTGGGGTGTTTCGAGATGGCGCAGTGCCTTTCTTAGATGATTTTCCAGGGGCCTTTCTTCCACGTGAAGACATAATGGGCTCGTCATCGCTCTCATCGGCACCATCAAGCTCTGCCATCTGGAGGCGGCGCTCCTCGGCTTCAACTTCAGCTCGGTCTCTGATGACGATTTCCGGGATGAGAGGAACAAGCTTTTCCGTTTCTTTGCGCATGTAAAGAGCATGTTTGCGTAAGAAGTGCTCGGGGTTTGTATTGTACTTAAGACAATTCGCCCAGATGAGATTGAGATCATCTACAAAGTCTTGCTTGGACCGATATTGTATGCCCTTAAGCTTTTTGGTCATCGATCCAAGATCCATGGGATGTTTGATTACTGGGACGAATGTCAGTATATTTCATTTGCGCAAAGACTTGACACGACGCTAGGGTGGAGAAATATCGGAAGGAGAAAGAATGTGAATGAGTGATAGCTTACTTGTGTAGTAGTCGGGCGCATCACGCTTGTTGACGCGGGTTAGGAAAGCAGTAGAGTGTTCTGTCATAGCTTTGAGTTCGCTGAGAACCTTCTCCGCAGCCTCGTAGAGTTCTTCTTGGCCAATCTTATCCTCGCTTGCCCATTTGCTTCGATTCTTACGAACTTCACTTAAAAGACTTCGAAGCTCAGCATCAGAGGCCTGGACCATGTCACGTTTCTTATCAATTCGGGCGATGAGGTTCTTCAGGGTCAAGCTGGAAGCTCCGAGGTTTGTGTTACTCAATGAACTGTATCCATTTGGGCCACCAGCAGCATTGTTTCCACCAGCATTAGCTTGGCCAGAGATCTCTGCCTCGACTTGTCTTTCAGACTCCTCCAGGCGTTGCTGATCCAGCATAGCATCGCGGTCATTTTCAAGGGTATAGAAAAGGGTATGGAAGCTCCGCTTAGCGGCCTCCTCGGTTGCTTTCTTGTCTTCCTCGAGTTGTTTCCGAATATCCTCTAACGTCTCCTTCTTGTTTTCCTTAGAGATATCGGCATTGGTTGACAAAGCGGTACCCGGACGTTGCTGGGTAGACGCGATGGTAGAACTGGGGTCCTGCGATGGGGGTACGGACTTGGCTTTCAAGGGTGACTCGTCCGCATCTTGCATATCCGCATCATCGTCCTCGTCGTAATCATCGTAATCGTCGTCGAGTTTACGGGCGGGCTTGGCGGGCGCAGGGGCAGGGGCAGCCGGCGCATCGACGCGTTCAGATTTGGTCTCGGGAGGCTCAATCTCCGCGATCGCGGGACGAGCCGAATCGAGGGGGGGATATCGACCAGAGAATAGATTATTGATGCTTGCTTCAGTTCCCCGGTAAGAATCGCGGAATTGGGAAATACGCGGATCTTCGTCCACCGCGAGATCGGGTTCGGATGTCATACTACCGGCATTCGGCCCGTCGGCGCTGACAGAACCGCGTATCTGGGGGGTGCGCGAGCCGGACAAAGTCTTTACCAAGCCATTGATAGGGCGCGGAGAGTCTAGCTGCTCATCCGGAGGGCGAATATTACCTGGTGGCCAGGCGTTGTGACCGGGCGACATGCTCGCTCCAAAACCCCGGTTCTGGGGGCGGGCGAGACTCGATTCTCCAGGGTATGGATCACGAGGGCCAAGAAGTAACAATTAGGGGGTTTAGAGAGGAGAAAAAGACATCAAGATAAACCGCGCGTTTAGCCAAAGTGTCTGGCGATGTCAAAAAGGCCAAAAACGATGGCACGGCGGCGAGGCTTGATGAACAAGACAGGAGCTATGGAATACCTTCGTTTCCTTGCGGCGGGTTGAAGTACGGGAAGGCGCGAAGGCGGAAAGTCGCGGCAGATGCTACATTGTTCAGTCAACTTCACTCATTCGATTGAGATGCGGCTGTATACGACTTACTGACTTCACTTCTTGGATCTGGGATCTGGTTGACTTCTTTGTGAATTACTCAAATTCAATGGTTCTCGAATCTACGTCTCTCATAACAATTCACCCTATATAGCAAATCCTCAGGAGATCTCTCCCTAGGCAGAGCGAGCCTGTTGCCTATATTCACGTCCAACCTTGGAAGTTCCCAAGAAACCCTTCCAGCACATACATATGATTTATTTAGTACATTAACATTTTGTTGTACAATATTTTTTTCGATTAGATGAACTTGTACTTGTTTATGGTATATACTTGCTAATGTGGAGAGTGTGGCCCATGTCCATTATTTGACCAACCGGAAGTTGCCAGCAGCACCTACCACGTAATACTAATTCCTTTACTATTTATTGGGCTTCAATCTTTTATAAGTATTCCAAGCCCTGGTTTGGTTTTATTTGAGTAGTAGTATGTCAATTTCCTCCAGGGCTGTGAATGTCTCCGTTTGCAGAAGTATATCTCAATATGCATCATCATTATTTCTTGACATTTGCCAACATGTTTTTTGCGATTTTCTACCACACGTTGATATTCGCGGATATAGACAATGACCATAGATAGAGATATAGCAGAAAATATATCTGAAATACTCCATTCAACTGTCATCCCATCAAAATGTCCCTAGAAAATGAATCTGCAAGCTCTCAAGACAACCTGGAGTAAGTGGGGGCGGCTGAAAGCATTCTAACCCAACCACATCGCTCTAATCGATAACAGCCTACGACGCTTCCCCAACCTCCCAGTACTTACGACATAGCTTCCATCAGCCCTATAATCCAACCTTGGAAACCTCTCAAAAACCCCCTGACCAACCACATAATATCCAAATTGAAGAAACAAAAAACCTATCCGCTCTCCACCCCGCAATTACGCCCACCATGCGGATCCGTTACCCGTTCGCAGGTCCGTAATCTGATCCGATGCTTCCCCGATCGCACCGCACGATCTCACGATCACCATTGAAACAAAAGCTAACAAAACCACCAGGTGCCTTCACCTTCCTGATGATCCTAGCCGGATACATCGGCCTCCTTCCACACAGCACAACATCTACAATCCCATCAAATCTCCAACCAAACGATAAATTCCTCCACCTATTCACCTTCTTCCTACTATCCTTAACCTTCTACTGGATCATCGACACAACTCGTCGCCGCACTTTACATCTCACCCTCCTCATCTGTACACTGGGTCTCGGTGTCGGATCCGAAGTCATCCAGGGATTTCTCCCTAACGACCGTCCTTTCGACCCATTCGATATCGTCGCTAATGTCGTCGGGAGCCTCGGCGCAGTAGGTCTGTGCGGTTGGTACCACCGTCGCATGTTGGATCGTCGTCGGAAGACCCGTTTCGGTGTTAATGATGGAGGAGCCGATGATGTTGAGCTCGGCGTTGGTGTTGGTCATTCGCGCGAAGAAGAGGAAGGTCTCGGGCCGCAGGAATCCGGGGTTATGTCCCTTGAGCAGCAGGTCGATAATTGGGACGAGAATGCGGTTGATAATTGGGATACTGAGGATGGTCCTGGGCCATCTACAAGGAATAGTTCTCCGCCTGGCTACGAGGATCGGAAGAGTAGTGCGGCTGAGTTGATGGACCCTGCGGTTAAGCGGAATGATTAGTGTAGCGTTGTTTTTGGGGTTGTGTGAATCGAACTAAATCGAGTCCGAGGGACGGGGATATATCTTCTACTGGATGAACATCCAGTTCAAGGTCAAGTTTGATGTTGAGTTGTTGAGCCTTTGCCTATTTATCACGATTGATGCGTTGATGAATGGATCTCATGTTGGTATGATACCAGTCACTTTGTTGCAGTTCGACTTCAAGCGATTTCTTTTTGTTACTTTACCCCATTTTGGGACATCTGTTTCCTCGATCTATCTGTCCTTTCTGTCCGATGTTTCTGTCGGTGTCTGGGATCTTTTCGATCGGAATGAAGAGAGTTGAATTTATGGCTCGAACCCAGCTCGATCTATGTCTGCCTGTTCGGCGATATAAGGATCTACAATGTGTATAGTTACTACACCCTTCTAATGAAAAGTGCAGTTATGACCAATGTCTAGACGTGCTTCAGTTTGCCTATTCTATAGTTCAGAGAACTCGCTAGTACCTGCATATGCCTTGCTTGTTCCTATTCTTGAACTTTCACACCAGCGGGCAGATTGCCGGGTTGCTATATCCACATTCTCTTATGTTCCATAGACGATACTTGAACGGACGCCTGATGATTTAGAAGTGTGCATGTTGAACCATGAAAATAATATGTTGCAGTGGGACTTGTAGGACATTGCGATCGAATCAGAAAAAGATATTGACACAGTTTGGATCGAGCTAATATACAGCAATTCTAAAAGGAGACTAGACGGCCAGCCAGTGAACATAGAACTACATATGGCGCAAAGGGCTTCGAGGGGCGAACTGCGAACCAGGGGGGTATTTGATGGCGTAAAAAAAGAGGTCAAAGGATGTGAGAAAGGTGTTTGAAACAGAAAGAAAACCAGGGGAAGAGAAGGAAGAGACAAGGTGACTAGGTAGCCTGAGGGGGAAATGAATAGAATAAACCAAACCAAAACAATCTAACACCGAATGCCATGTTATGATGCAGAAGGAGGAATTAAAATCCAAATGGGGTCATGAGCACATCGCGAAGGGGAGGAAAAAATGAATAAATGGGGTAAAGCGGGGATAATATAACAGAGGCGAAGCAAAACCAAAACGCGCGAATGTCCAGGCTATGTCTCTTCGTTGTCGGAGATTTCGGGTGTTCCAGACCAACTTCGCATCGGAGTTTCAACTCGGTCCGGGACAGGCTCTAATTCCGGCTTTGACGGGGGCACATAGATGCCCTGGTCATCTAGCTTGGGTACCTTCGCGGACCGGGGCTCACTGTGTCCAGAGGACTCGGTCGTATCCTTCCCCAATTTGACATCGGTCTGTTCGCGGAGGACTTCATAGATGAATTGCATCTGCAACTCATTGTATACCATCATCATCCGCTGCTCACGCATCAGGTTGACGACGTCAAAGACTGGGTCGGCTTCGGTCTCGGTTACGTGCAGCAACTGCCCCGATTCAAGTTCACGCAAGAGATGGTCAAGAGCAATGAATGTTCCTGTCCGACCAACGCCGGCACTGCAATGCACGAACCGCGGATTGTCCGCGTCGCACTTGGAGGCCGATAATTTGATAAGCTCTAGAAGACCCTGGCGGTCGTTACCCTCGGGCTTGCAATGATCCGCCCAGCCCGCGAACAAGAAATGCCAAATGATCTTGGACTCTGAACCAATAGTCAGCTCCAGTTTGCGAACCTCGGAGCGAGCCGTATCATCCAAAAACGATTCTAGGAGCGTCACGTTGCCCAAAACACCAGCCGATTCATCGGGATGAGATTCGTCGCTAACAAAAGGGTCTGATAGTTCTTCGGATATAAGGTCCATTGAGGGCTGATCCAGGTTCAAAGGGAAATACTGGGCACATTTCTCCCGACCTGCTTCAAAGGTCTGGGTGAGCATTATAACCACCCCCACATCCTTGCTTTCCTGAAAAACCATCTGCCAAAAGTGGGAGAGTAAACCAAGTTTGGGTCCCTGGTACAACAATTAGCTTTGTTCGAGTGTGCATGGAATGTGATCAATCACATACCTGAGTCGCAATGTACTTATGCTCCTCCTGCGTCACCGAATCTCTTAGTGTGATCGGTGAGGCATTAATGAAATCGCACTCGCCCTCGGGAACCTGCAGGTGGACGCGACAGTTTGCCCACGCCTGCACGTTCAGATATCGATTTCTCGCCTGCACTCTCGGGTCCTTGTCGATCGCAAAAGGATGAGCGGGATCATCGGAATTCAAGCCGTCGGAAATTCGAGATCTCTGTATCCATTCCAAGTCCTCAAACTTCTCATGAATCTCTATATATGGGCGCGCAAAACAGTCAGTTTCTCCGTGTTCTTTTTCTTGAGGTTGTGTCTGAGACAAGACATCAAAAATAAAAATAAAAATAAAGTCAAATCCCCACGTGCAGTTGGAATCCTCCTATAGGCGGCATGCAATCTCGGAGTTGACTCACCTGTCACTGATTGGCACAGGAACGGCGGTACATCCTCAGTATTCCCTGTCTCCAAGCGGGGGTTTTCCTGCTCGCCCAGTACCTCGAAGCCCGGATCATTATCCGGCAAGCCGCGTTTCGTGCTCTGAACACTGGTATCGATCTTGATTGAGGGATGCGCCATTTTGGCAGCGGCTATCCGCTGGAATGCGCGAACTTTTCCAATAACCCCGCGTGCTTTTCTGGAGACGTTTTGTCGACCGGACCGTTTTTTCAGGTTGCGCGGGGCAAGCGGGTCGGGCGAAGGTGAGCGAGAGGGCTCGGTGTTAACGTCGGGATCAAAACCGTCTGCAGAAATCGCGGGCGCAGAAATCTGCAGAGTGGTCAGATCGGGACAGCTATGAAAGCTGCCCCGAGAAGTAGTGTTCAAGGCCAGATTTGTATATTTCCCCTTCGTATTCTATTTTGAGAAGGAGGCGGGAGGCGGAGGGTCTCGAGACAGGGTAAGAGGGGATCAGGGCGTTTTTCGTAGAGGGAAATCGTGTGATCTTTTTGGTGTGAGTCGAAACTGCCGTTAGAATGAGGTGAAGACGAAGGATTGAATCAGATCGGGGTTCAAATAGAATATAACAGTAGGTAGAAGGAAAACAAAAACAAAATAAAATCGCCGGAAGAAATATAAATTAAGAGAAAAGAAGAAGAAGATCAAGAAGAACAAGAGGGGCGAATAGTATAAGGCTAAACTTCCGCCCACTCCGATCTTCCCTGATATAGACGGTGCTAGAGTATTAATTATGCCCTAATAATAACTATTATTATAGTAAATCTATGATGATCACTAGAATATTTAGATCTACTACATAAAGTTTAAAAAACTGTAGTTATTTCTTGATTCCAACTACATTTTCGCCACCTGGGGGGAATAGTTCAGCTGCTTGCGGAACCCAAGTACAATCAATCCAATATATGTCGGTTGCTTGCTGCTTCGAATTCAGGTACCCGAATCTCTCTTCCCCCTGAAACATCGCGGAAATCCCTCGACTTTGGAACATTCCACCGAATCCAGCCTAATCCCGGTTTACTGGAACATTCCCGCAACCGCAATCTATCTATAACCCGTTAATCCTGGGACCCGGGGAAAAACAAGAAAAGAACAAAGGGGAATCCACCGTCGCGACATCCACTTCATCCTCCGCGCTTCACAGATCCCACCTTGATCGACTCCCTCCCCCCTCCACCCCCACATCCGCCTCATTTCCCACGTTTTAAACCGTTTCAAATGACGGCATTATTCGGCGCAACTAGGTGTTGATCACCCGCGCACTTCGTCGTCGCTACCCGGAGTGCTTCCTGTTTTCGCGACCCGCACGAAGAGCAAACAAACATCCCCACGCGCGCAATGGTTTCCCAAGCTCAAATCGTCGATCGCGCGACGCCAAACCAAAGCGCTCCCTCCGTTGTATCGCGTCCCTCGCATTCCGGTCGCCGCCATCGATCCGGTCGTTCCCATCATGGGGGTGGCTCATTGTCTATGTCCTCCTCCAACGACTTCCCGATCTTCACATATACCGGCGACACGGAGATCGCGATCCGTACGGGTTCGCAAGAAAGACGATATCTAGTGCACCGCTTGATCTTAGCGCAATGTTCGGGTTTCTTCGAGGCAAGCACAAATGAGGAATGGACGGGTCAGAATACACCGGGTCCCGCGAAACCAGATGGGACATTGTCTCGGGTGAGTGAGGAGGACTCATTCTCGAACGGGTCAACACTGGCGCAGTCCGATCATAGTGGAATTCCTACACGCTCTGGCGAAAAGCAACAACGCTGGAGATATGAATTGGATTGGGAGAATCGGTTAGAGGAAGAGGAGCCTATTCTCGTTCAAAAGGTTGGTCTGGTCCTGGTCCCACACCTACCTCCCTTCACTCCCAAGTCGCAAGGGGGGAGGGAATGTCGAATGTCGCACACATAGCTAATCCCTGACAAACTTATGAACAGCAACCTACCTATGCCCCCATGTTGAGCAGCGGTGACCAAACCGCGTTTCCTCCTACGAGATCCAAGCCATCTAACGCTCAGGCGGGCTACTTCCGCTCCATGGCGAACTTGGTCGGAATGCAGTCGGTGGCTCACCTTCCTCTTCCTGAAAATGGAGATCGCAGTAAAGTCGATCCCCTGATTCGCGACTACGACAACCTCTTCCGCTTGTTCTACAACCATGCGCCAGTACTGAATAGCGTCAATATCGCTACCGCCTATACAGAATGCAAGTCTCTCCTCGCCTTAGCGGATATGTACGATGCACTGCCAGTGACTGGACCCCGCGTGGACCATCATCTTCTCGGATTTGGCTCGCGGCTCTTCAAGCAGATTGCCAAGTATCCTCCAAGTTATCTCAAACTGGGTTACCTTGCCCGCAGCCGGGTGATATTCTCCGAAGCCCTGATCCATGTCGTCGGCCAATGGCCCGCCGCCCTGCCGAATCTACGAAATGGTACATACGCCGCTCTACCAGATTCTGTGTTCGATCTGATTGAAGATAAATACGAAGATCTAGAAGACCTGAAAGCCCGTGTGGAATCTAAACTCTTCCGTCTTTCTCTGACCACCTCTCGTGGTGAGCGTGTCGGCCCCAACAACGCATATCTAGACTGGTTAGCCGTCTCTTTATTCCGTCAATGGCTCATTGAAAGCACTACACCTCCACCTGCACCCATTCTAAAGAACTCTTCTACCCCCGCACCACAGACAGGCGGGCCAGGATCCCAGACTAGCTCCTCAAGGCCCGCTGTCCAGCCTGATCCTGCTGCCCGTGTATACAAATTGATTGGATCCTCCTCTTCCCAGTCATATCTGCCTCATGATGAATTGAAACGGTTTCTCAAGATCCACCCGACGCAATCTGCAGATGTCTTATATACCCGGGAGACGTTCAAACGATTTGAGCGCAAAATGGACGAGATTAAGCGGCTGGCCCGTGAAATCGTCAAGCCACTCATGCGAAACTTCCTTGAGCTGGAACTTAAAAGTGGCGCTGAGCAGACAAGCATCACACTGCCCTCACCTGAAAGTGCTTCTAGCGCGGGTCTTCCCTATCTAACCTGCACTCGAGTTGAAGAGGCCGATTTGCCATGGAGTTAGTCTTTATCTAAGTAAAGCTACTTATCACCATGGCGATCTTCTGTTTTTACGCTTTTTGTATTGGTGGTTTTCTTATCTACACTTGGGTTAACCTGTGGATTTTTTTGGACTTTGGAGTCATAATACTGGCGTTTATGAGATATCCCTTGATCTACCGACCTTTTTTTATGACAGCTGCTGGCTTGCTTTTAAGCAAAAGACCGCTCCTACTCTTATACGCGTTGATTGACTATCCCGATGAAATGATGTACTTGATCTATACCTTTGTTTGTTTTTGATTGCGCCTTAGTTAATGTGTCATGATACTATGAATGTTCTCAACTTGTTTGATTTCTGATCTATTTGATGTTTATTACCTCATCCTACTTGTGTCCATTGAGCGGGCTTTTAAAAGATTTGTCTTGGAAATCTTCACGATGTCGATGGATGTAGATGCCTCTAGAGTTCACTACAGCAAATGACAATGTAATAACTCCATAATGCATGTTATTTTTAATTTATTATAGTATTCACATATAGTACATATCCACCAAAAACTGTTTTACTGTACAAAAGAAGAGAGTACAGGGAGAAAGTCACCCTCATGACTTGCCTCCAATGGTTTCCATGTCATCCATCCATGGCCTCAAAACCTCCGGCACAACAACCACGCCTCGTTCCGGATCAAACCCATTCTCCAAAATAGCAGCCAAGACACGCGGCACAGCCATAGCCGTCCCATTAACAGTATGCGGGAAACGTGACTCCTTCGCAGAACCACCCCGAACCCTGGTCGCAAGTCTCCGACTCTGATAATCAGTACAAATAGAGGCAGAAGTAACCTCACCCCACGCCGACTCCAACTCCTTCGCCTCAACATCAACAACCTCAACACCCTCATTCACAGCTCCAGGTCGGAACCGCGACGGGAACAAAGCCTCAATATCCCGCTTGCGAGTAGCGCTCGCACCAAGATCGCCAGTCGGCATCTCCAAAATCCGACAAGGAAGACCCAACGAAGTCAAAATCTCCGTCTGAATCTCCAACAGCTCAGCGAAAAGATCATCCGAGTTCTTACTTGATGATGACTCTTCAAGGTTATCCGCCCATGCGAAAAGCTCTACTTTCGTAAACTCATGAACCCGGTATAATCCCTTTGTATCGACGCCTCGCGATCCCGCCTCAGCACGATAACACCGGCTCGCACCAACGAGTTTAACGGGTAAGTCGGCCGCATTTATATCTTTACCCGCATACATAGCTGCTAACGGGATCTCGGCGGTACCCGTCAACGAACGTTGAGGCTTTGTATCCCTATCTCGCTCGCTCTGCTCAATGCTCCAGATTTGCTGCTCGTTGTGCTGGTCTCGTGGTTGGAAGCCGCACGCTTCAGCGATATACGAGTATACGATTGAGGGTGGAGAAACGGGCTTCCAAGCTCGGCGACGCGCAACGCTAAGCGCGTACTGGACTAGAGCTTGTTCGAGCATTGCGCCTTCATTTATGAGGAAGTACCAGCCCCATCCTGTTGTTGTGGCCGAGCTGGTGAAATCAAGTAGGCCGAGGGATGTGCCGATTGAGACGTGCGAACGGGATTGGAGAGACTCTTTGCTTTGACTAGCCCACAATGGCGGCCTTGAAGGGTTAAAGTTGATATACCCGATTAGATTTGGGGTATTTCCGATAGGTGTTTCGGAGGAAGAAAGATTCGGTAAGGAGAGAGCTAGACGGCTCAGTTCTTCGGTGCATGTTGCTTTGCGAGCTGTCATATTCGCAGAGTCATCTTTTAAACGTTGGGCTTCTGCTTTTAGAGCCGTAAGATCGGATTGTTGTTCGGACGGCGCATCAGTCTTTGTGCGAGCAGCAATAGACAGCTTCGCGATCGTTTTCTCTAGTTGTTTTATGCGGGATCTGGGCGCTTTGAGATCATGATCTAATTGTCGGGTTTCTTCTGCGAGAGCTTGAATCTTCGATGGATATTCTGCGTGCGCGGCATAGTTTCTTTCAATGCAGTTCTGGGCATAGCGCTCGACATTCTGGCGGATGTGCTTGGTGTCTGGGGTTGGTTTTGGAGCTGTTGCTGGTCGGAGGATTTGGTGGTTGTGTAGGGTGAAGGAGAAGTTTCGACGTAGTTTTAGGTGGTAGAGGTTGGATGGAGATGCCCTTCTGCAATTGAGGCAGATGTAGGGGCTTGGTGAGGGTGCCATGGGTGAATTGGGGAGGTTCGGGGAGAACTTGAAGAAGTCGGAGGAATAAATTGGTGATGTGGATCGGGTGATTTGCGCGGAACGCCAAGTGTGGTTGCTCCACACTTCATTCTGTGGTTATTGGTTCTTGGGGGAAGTATGGCTTTTCTCTATAAATGTTATGGGATTTATTGATTTATTGATTTATTGATAATGGATAATGGATAATTGATGAGATCTTGGATATGGATTATTCTGACTCGTAAATCATGATGCAGTCAACGCGTAATCCACTTCATTTCACATCGTCATCGTCCATAAATAAAAAGCATTCCCCAGAACAAACTGCCAGAAACAAAATAATAACTAGACTCGTACCCAGATTTTAATCATTCCCAAGTCCCAGCTTGTAGGTCTTCACCCGAGCGCCCACTCCAAGAACCACAGCTAAGCCGGGCAAGACAACAGCCCACAGCGGAATATGCAATGAAGCTATGCTGTACCCCGTCTGCGTCGCCCCCCAGATCGCAGTCGGAATCTCCAACACCAACAGCGCCACATATCCGCTCCAACGGTGGTATTTATAAAGTCTCTTTCCGTTCTCGACGCTACCAAGCAGCGATCTGGGTAGGAAGTACTGGACGACTCCGACGAGGGACTGAGAGACGATAAAGATGATAGTAAGGAGACCGAGGACTCCGTGTGCGGAGTCGAAATGCGGATGAGTGCCTTTATTGACCTCGATGACTATGAAGGCGGAGAGAAAAAGGAGAGCACTGAGTAGTTGGATGATATAGTGAAAGCGTGTGCCTTTTCGTTTTTCGGATGCGGTTGTGGTTGGTTGTAGGATTAGGATGCCTTGGATTTGTAGGAGGAGACCTGATATGGCGAGGAGCTGCGGGGAAGTTAGTTCTAAGTTTGGATTGTTTATTCCAAGCAGCTTGCAGGAAAGATGAAAAATGGTTGCCTGGTTGGACTTACTGGGTGCGCAGTGAAGAGAATAATTGGTTGAGATAGAATTTTGAACCAGATGAGAATAGCAAACTAGACGAGTGAATTAATATCAAATGGATGCTTCCTGGTTTCTTCGTGGTACATGAGGATGTTAACGGATACCACTTACGATCCAAATTCCAAGTTGGGCAATACTAGCTGTCCCTATTAAGCCCAGTCTTGTTAGTTATGACCAAATAGGTCCAAGCATTCAATATGATCCCACCTGTGACGAGATTTAAAAGCACCGGCTTCTCCTGCTGAATGACTTCACTGGATCGGCCTAACAAAGGCTGAGTCTCTGGAGAATCAATAGCCACAGGTGCCTCTTCGAATAAACCAGCGGTAGAAGCCATGATACCTGCTAAAAAACGCGTCTAACCGGGCCTGGAAAGTTATAAAAATTGTGAACTTCAATTGTGTGAGGGACAGGGCGGATCCCACTTTAATAGAAAGTAATGGACTGCCCAGTAAGGCTATTGATGATTACGAATATCAATGCTACTTATAGCGCGCTCGCATTCCGCAGGATTCCCTCATAATTAATCAAGTGGAATTATGCATATCCCTTTCATGCATCCATATCACCTGCGCACATCTACTAGTTTTTACTTGGCGTGATCGACGCGATAAATGGCGACTCCACCTCCAAATGCAAGATTGCCTCGGTCGCACCAGTTAGGTATTAGTGATTTCTACTAAAGACGATATAACCTTGGAATGAGCACACCGTGCAGTTGCCCCGCATGATTTGTAATTATTTGGCTGAAATCATCCCCGTCGTACGAGGTTTTGTTTCTTGCGTCTAGATGTTACGTCCACCAATTGACGGAATAAATGTTTCATATACATCATGATGTTGATGATAATATTCCCCCAGGCTTTCCCCCAGATCACCATTGGAGTTTAAGTATTCTTGATCATTGTTTCATCTGTCCAATCAAAGCTGTGAGATAATGTCGTTCGTCTTCAATCGATAGACATTCGGTATTCGGCGTCGCCCGGGTCCAAAACAGGCTTCATCGGAGAAATTATACATCTTCGGGTGTCGAGTTCATAGCCTCAGCACTTAGAGGCCTACGCAAAACATCTACGGCAGTTTTCGTTTGAAATAAGGGCCTTGGGGCTACCGCATGGGGGTTCGCTCTTCGTTGTTTGAGAGCTATCCGGAGAGTCTCGCCACAAATTTCTAGGTTTAATTGAGCAACGACCTGATCGCAAGAAAGATTCCTTCTCGCGGCAGATGCACTCATCCACACAATAACTTCGTCGAGGCGCTGGCGAGAGATCTTTGGTGGGCGACCGCATTTATGTTTTTGAGGTATAAGAGCGATGTTATTTTGGCACGTATAACGGACTTGACGTTCAGAGAAACCCGTGCGGCGGCTAATATCACGGACAGAAAAATTTGCATCATCTCTGAGAATCTTTATTCTCATCCGTAGATCACGGTTCAGCTGACCCATGGTAGAGAGCTTTGGGTGGATATGCGTGTTGTGGAGGAATGTAGATTTGGGCGTGTTGATATGGTACGAAAGGGAAACTTGAAGGGGCAAGGGTGAGGGCTCTTGTGACGTCATTTATTACTGTTTTTTACAATACTATGTAATATAAAGGTACTACTTCATGTGGACTGGACCTACTAGTATACAGATGTAAGGAAAATCATGCAAGTAGATCGTCGATTGGCCAGTAGCAAAATCACATTAACCTTGGAAATGAGTCTCAATTTTTAATAAGCGGCATGCAGTGCGGGACACACTTTCCAGCCGCTGCGATATAGCTCGAACAGATGTTAATATACACAAAAATCTAAGCAGCGGAAAACTGTAGTATCGTTTTCTGCGCTTAGTTCACGGTCGATCCGAGTGTGCGCATAAAATCTTTCAATATTTCAATATTTGTCCAGACTGTCGGAAAGCTTCCATGATACCTGTAGAGACGATCATACTTTGTCCTCAGAACAAGCTACACGCCATCTAGACAGGCATGTGTAGCTTCGTCGTTAAAATTGGTTAATAAAAATAATGCCTGAACTTTGAATATAATAGATTTAATGAGCTCTAACGGGTTACTGGTGACTGTTTGTCCTTGTTGATCTTTGAGTATGGTGAGAAGGGCGTTAGTGAGGTATAAACACTCTTCCCACTGAACGGCAGAGGTAAATAATATTTCAAGCATATAGAAACCCCTAGTGTAGGGTAAGTCTAGGATTCCAGGCTCAAGCAAATAGTGAGGAGGTGAGGGAAACATTTTGTATATAGCACGTATTAAAAAATAAAAACTGTCAATTACAAGTCATGACTATTACCAAATGATGTCGTTGAATTCACAAAGAAACCCTAGAGATCAACGACAGGATATCATAGAGCAGGATATGCTGTATTTGTATTGGATTTATATTAAGTCAAGGAGGATAACTTCCGCGTAGAGAATTTGTCAACAAAGCTTTAAAGTGTTCGCACATTGTCATTATGCACAAGAAAAAAAAGGCAACCAAACAAAGACATTCCATCAGATGCTAAAGGTAGAAGATAAGAAACCAGTTCCATTTAGTTTTTGGTAATAATAGAAAAGAAAATCAAAGACCTTCCGATAGCTACACTCATTATGATGGACCCGATGGGAGTTTGTTGAATCTATTTCAATATTTAGACTCTAACATAGCGACCACGAAAGTGCCCAATTACTCTTTCACCAAGGCATCTTCAACACTGAGCCTTCTTGCCCAGACCCTGGCTTCCCAAAGACAACTTCAGCACTCAAGTTCTTCGGGTCTAAATTCATTACAATATTAAATAAAGTGCTGCTGCGCGTGGAAATATGACGACTTTCATCTTCCTGGCAGCATATAGCTTGCGGAGCGTTGAAGAGATCGGAAAATATACGCTCTCGCAAAACTGAAGGCGCAATGGCATCGCCCGACACGCCGTTTGAAATTAATTCCTTAGTCAAATCTCCCAGACGCTTCAAACGGATTGGAGATCCCGCCAACCACGGTGGCTCATTCACATATCGGTTCTCAATGAAGTGGTTGGTGTGCCCAATGAGACCGGACCCGTCTTCAGGAATATACTTATTTCCAACAGGTGAGAGCTCAAGTGCCAAAGCCTTCGTACTGTCAGCAACAAGTATATGTTGAGCAGATGCAACACCTCCCAAAGACTCGAGCTTCCTCACAGCATCATCAACGGATGTGCTTTCAAGGCATAGTCGGAGAGCCACATGAATCGGCAGTTTGCTGCTGATCATCGGTTTTGCGCGGATAGCGTTGAGGCAGGTACCGACTCCCGCGGAATTCAAGCCTATTTTACCAACAATTCCTGCCTGTACGCGTTGTCAGTTAGTCAGGACCGGAAATCATATAAGATCTAGTTCACCGCTCACCTCAGTGACCATGTAAATCGTGGGCTTCCCAGCCTGTTCAATAGAGACCATCGCCAGGTTTCCCGATACTCTCGCGGTCCAATCCCAGTTTTGAGATAGCACCCGCGCGTTATCGTTCTTCTTCCAGGAAAGAGTCGTGCAACCGTCGGAAAACTTCCCCAGGGCGATCTCACTGCGACAGTTGAGAGCGACTATATCGAGGAGATCAACTTCTGCACCTTCAGCGATTCCCTCCATCTCTTCATAGAGATGTGGTACCAGGTTCGTGAGTGCTGGTTGGAACTCTTTCGAGATCTCGCGTACTTCTGGCCAGGATAGCTTTGAAGTGTACTCAAACATCGATTCATAGATATTGATCTGGTTGCGTATTTGGTCGCGTAACGCTCTTCCATGCTCTATACCTATCTTCACGGGTTTTCTTGTAAGTATCCGTTACATTGAGATTCAGTGGGGTATGTACCTCTCGAGGACTTCCCCTCAACTGGAGCTTTATCGGATCGGCCGCAGGCATGGCTTTGATGTCTATATGATTAGCATATAATTGACAAGTATTTGACCAGCACGATGATGGAAATGGGTCTGTGTTTCTTTATAAATCAAGACGTGTCGTTTATTGGGGTCGATAGGAACAGCCGAGGATAGTTGGAGTCGTGCGGGGGAGCCGATAAGGCGACATCGCAATGTCTTACCCCAACGGGTCTAACTTCATATTCTCCCTCGGAAAGGAAGGTCTATGCTACATATGCTTGCGTTTAACTGTTTTCGATTATCTCATGGATTTTATAGATCATGCCCTTTGGATTAATCTAGCAACGTCGCGAAAGTTCTATCGTTTCGAAGTGAAGTTCAATATCAAGCCATGCGGTCTTAGCCTTCGTTAACAAAACAACCCAAAGGACCGATGAACGCGACATTCTAGAAGAATAATTGGGCGACATATACTGCGTCTATTTCTCTGAGATCAAATGTTTGAATAATTTATCCAGGTAGTAAGCGGACTGCTTGGGATACCGAGTCTTTTCCTCGGACTCAAAGTCGATAAATGTGCATCCGAATCGATCAGCATATCCAGCAGCCCATTCTAAACCCCAGCCAGTCAGTTTATCACCCGGCAATAATTTGTGTTTCAGTTCGAAATGACTTACCCCAGTTATCAGTGAAGGTCCACGCAAAGTAAGAGCGAATATCAACACCATCCTCCTTCACAGCTCGAGCCAACGCATTACCCACATAGCCCTCAAAGAACTTGATTCGGAACTTGTCATCCAAGACTTCTAGAGAAGGCGCCACTTCTCCCTTTGCAGTGGTTCCGCTCTCAGTTACGTATATGGGTGTCTGATACCGCGCATAAATCCAATTTATCAGCTTTCGAAATCCCTCAGGCGAAGCACGAAGCCATTCAGTATCACTCTCTTCGCCCCGAGGTACACCCTGCTTATTCTCATCATGAACCTCCACATTTCCCTTGTGATCATTGATATCTGGTGGCGTGTCCGTATGCTTCATGAAGAATGTTGTATAGCTATTCATTCCATAAAACTCCGAGCTACCAAGAACAAGCTTGGTCTCCTCAGCTGTGAAACGGGGAAGTCGATCTCCAAGCTGCGCACGCATAGAAGCCGGATAATCGCCTGTCTTGTAGATAGGATCAGCGAACCATGAGATCTCAAACTCACGCGCCCTTTGTGCAGCCTCTTGATCTCGAGGGTCCTCCTCATCCCACGCCTCAGACCAGTTACCGTGAAGTGTGATTCCAATAGTTCCTTTCTGCCGTGGCTGGAATTTCTCACGGTAAAGACGCGAAACATAGGCATGAGAAATAATCTCCGTATGCGCTACGATAAAAGGCTCTGTAGACGAATCACCTTCCGCATTGCGCTCTCGGAAAGAGGATCGTGCAGGTGCATGTACGCCTGCCGCATATCCAGCCAGAGTGTAGACACCAGGCTCGTTATATGTTATCCAATGTTTGACGCGGTCGCCGAATCTCTCAAAGCAAACTCGCGCATATCGGACAAAGTCCGGCGTATAGAATTCCTGGTTCAACATCCCGCCGTATCGATCTTCCAACGCCTGCGGGGTATCCCAATGGAAGAGTGTAACAAATGGGGTGATTCCATTTTGAAGGAGCTCGTCAATCAAATCTGAGTAGTATTGGATACCCGCTTCGTTGACAGGGTCGTCCTTTCCTCCTAATGGGATAATGCGTGACCAGGCAAGTGAGAATCGGTAAGCATTGACGCCATACGTTTTCATTAACGCTACATCTTCGCGGTAGAAATCGTAGGCTCTCACTGCATCATCTGCATTGCTCCCATCCGCGACTTTACCGGGCGTGTGTCCGAATGTGTCCCAAATCGAGACGCCTTTGCCGTCCTTGTTCCATGCGCCTTCTATCTGTGCAGCAGCCGTAGCATAGCCATGATAAAAGTCGGAACGGAGAACGTCTTTGAGATCTTGTACTTCGGCTAGGTCCATTTTTAGATTGCTTCTTTGGATTCGTTGGATCTTGGGATAGTGTATAGGTGGCGCATTTATCTTTAAGCTATGAAACTTTTGAACAGCTTTGTCGAGGACAATTTCCTGCGGGGTCAAACCGACCGGTTAAGTTCTTCTCATTTATTTCTATGCATCTCCAGTTTAGCCAGCACTCGGGATATGCGGGGTTTTGCTCCGTGGCCGTTTAGGGAAAGCCGAACTAGCAAGACAAGGATTAAGTGGAGATGATAGTCTAAATTGCAACAACATTGTCAAAAATACAAACAAAAGCACCTCTGAGTTGGTTACCTTCTATGTAATACCTACCTTGAATGATCTATTTAAAATACTCCTCCGGTTGGATTCTATAAGAGCGACACTGCTCAATAGACTTTCGAAACCCGTTTTCACCTGGAAAAACAACCGTCGCTTTCTCGCCCCGCAAAGAACAAATGACCACCTCACCCACGATGCACCCATTTTCAAACTCGAATGCTAATTCAAAGCCTCCGCGTGCTCGTACCCCGTGAATCTTACCAGTCCAATCGCTCGGACAAGCTGGAAGCAGTCGGATCACTCCGGGCTCATGAGATTGGACCAACATTTCCACAATTCCTGCAGCCCCACCAAAGTTGCCATCGATTTGAAATGGAGGATGGCTATCGAATAGATTTGGTAAAGTGGATTTCTCGAGTAATAAATCCAGGTGCTTTTGACATGCCCCCGCATCTTGAAGGCGCGCGAACAGGTTTAGGAGCCACGCTCGACTCCACCCTGTGTGTCCCCCTCCATGCTCTGCACGTCTGCGAAGTGTTTCTCTACATGCAGCTGCAAGTTCAGGTGTTTTTTCCAGTGTTATGACATTGCCGGGGTATAGACCCCAAAGGTGGGAGGTGTGACGATGCCCAGGCTCAACCTCTTCGTGGTCTTCGGCCCATTCCTGAAGATATCCATTTTGACTGATTATCAATGGTGGAAGGCGAGCTCGGGCCTCCCGGACTTGGAGGAGAAGGCTATCCTCGATGCTCAATTGTGCGGTCGTTGACTCAAAGTCTCTCAGTACAGCATTGATAATTTGAATGTCAATGGTGGATCCCTCGCAAAAAACGCCCTTTTGACCTTTTTTGTCGCGATATGAATTCTCAGGCGACAATGAGGGACAAGTTATAAGGTACTTTCCTTGAGAGTCCACGATGAGAAAGTCCAAGAGAAATTCCACGCAACCTCGCAGAATCCAAAAATACTTTCGCAGGATATTTTGCTCTCCGGTGAATTGGAAATGCTCCCATATGTGACAACACAGCCATGCACCTCCCAGCGGCCAGAGTGTTCCTGGCATCCATCGATCTACTGGATCGGTGTCGGCCCAAATATCTGTGTTGGAATGTGCAGTCCAGCCACGACATCCATACATATTTCGTGCGGTGTTCTTGCCATTGGATGCCAAGCGTGAAAGGTGAGTAAATAGAGGCATTTCGCACTCCGATAAGTTGCAAACATTAGCAGACCAATAATTCATCTGCAGATTGATGTTTATTGTGAATCTAGAGCCCCAGGCCGGATGAAATGAGGGATTCCAAATCCCTTGTAGATTAGCCGGTAGAGGGTAGGCCGAGTTCCCTTCATAGCTGCATGACATGAGCAGATATCGACTGTAATTGTGATAGAGTGCTACTAAACCCGGATCCCTAGCTATTAATCGTTTATCTGTCGGAATTTCTGGCGAGTCTGGTTTGAGCTCTAGATGCATTCGATTCCATATTTCTTGATTACGTTGAACTCGTCGATCCCAAACAAGATCTGGAGTCTCATCAAGCATTGAAAGATCCGACTCAGCTCTGGATTCATAATTCTCATTCGCAATGCTAGTTCGTGCGACGATATAGATTATGGCGTCGTCGGAGTTCACAATAAGGTTTTTGCCAGCCTTGGTCACCTTGCCCTTCCTGTCTCGATCGATAGATTGAACATGGACGATGCAACAGGCGCGGTTACTTCCTTTACCGCCTGGTGTGACGTGCATTGTGATTGTATTCTCCTTCCGGCCTAGAGCACGAGATAGTGGATTGTCACTAATCGTCTGAACCCAGTCGTGGTACTCCTGAGACTCGTATTCCACATCGCTCATTCGAGTCAATCGTAAGATAAACCGAATTTTGGCGGATGATCGCATTCGCACGATAAGTGCTGATGGTTCATCTGTGGCGATCATTTGACGATCGTAATGAACGCTCGCATAATCATAATTCACATGCAAAACTCCTTTGGTCAAGTCTAGGGAGCGTCGGTAGTTTGTAACCTGCTCAGGCTTGTGCTCAAATTTCAAAAAGAGGTTTCCAAGAGGCTCATAGTGCCGTTGACTTGCTGGGTTTGAGAAGAAGTACGTGGTTACCAACCTTTCGGCTTCAGTATGATTACCTTGGCGGATAGCTTCTCGTAAGGCAGGTAGATTGCTCAGTGCATCTTCAGGTGTTCGTTGTTGCGGCCCACCAAACCATACAGTCGATTCGTTGAGTTGGATCATCTCCGTGTCAGTGCGACCGTGTACCATAGCCCCTAACCGGCCATTGCCAAGGGGAAGCGCCTCGTTCCAGGTTGTCGCGGGTTGTTGGTACCACAGCTCACTCATGGTGAATGTGAAGGATGGGTTAAGTATGTCAGGCGGGCGGTAGAAAGATGAAATGGCATTTGAGGCTGACTTTTTGATTCTTGTATGAGTAAATCACACAGCAAGGAATGAGGAAAAAAAGACAACTTCTATTATTAAACCAGTAAGATTATAGACAAGGTGGAACCGTGGCTTTCCCGGTCTTGTTCACGATGTAGCTAGTAAGTACCGGCTAAATTGATGACTCCCCGGATCTCATCCTCCACCCCCAGGATTGACTTTAACCCGGTGGATTCGTGCGTAGCGTGACAAGAAAGTTTGAACAAGGAAGCTCAATCTAAATTAGTACACGAAATATGCTTCTCTTGCCCCGCACTTGCTTCTCACTGGTGGAGAAACTACAGCATGACTGCTTCCAAACGCTAAAGAACTTTAGCGAGGATTTTCCTGGTAAAAGATAATCTTGCCACTCAAATCAATCTCGCCATTGGTACTTTTTAGATGGTCTAGGGTATTGTGACTCGCGCCAAATTCCAGCCATGCCAGTCTCATGCCAATCATGATTCAAAAATTGCTTTTCCCAGCCGCGTCACGCTATTCCACAGCAATGGAGACCAGAATATGGATCTCCAGATATTTCTTTTTATTCCCTTTTTGTCTCGGAATCCTTAGTAGTCTCCGTGGCGGGATGGGAGATCTGTACCGATAATTCTAGTTTCCTGATATTGCATTTGTTTATAGATGTTGCTGCTCCCATTTTTCATTGAGCCTCCTCCAGCTTCTCACGACAGCGCCCACAAGAGGACGTTTAATTTTAAATCCATGCCCATATACTGTGCACCTAATTAACTTTTCTTTGATTACCTGCACCGCCATGGCGAAAGTCTCTGTGGCAGAGGCGGAGGAAATTATGGACACTAAGGGCGAGGAGCACATTGAGGAAATCGCACTTGCAAGATTGACTGAAGAGGATGTATGGAAAATTTCTCAGGAGTCACTTACAGTGTGGTCATGGACTGGTGTTCGTCTTGGTCTTATCATGTTCGTACAAGGATGTAACCAGGCTGGGTTCGGGGTCGATTGGGGAGTGATCAGCGGGATCGACGCAATGACTGCATGGCACGATTACTTTGACTTCGGCACAGCCGGATCTACATATGGTCTTATCAATGCCCTAATGAGCATTGGAACAGTCTGCGGAGCTCCATTCATGTCCTTGGCAGATGTCTTCGGACGTCGCGGTATCAACTTCGCTGGTAACGCCATCGTGATTGTTGCGGCTATCTTGCAGGGCTGTGCGATCAACCTACATATGTTCATGGCCGGTCGCTTCTTCATGGGATTCGGTACTGCTTTGATGTCAAGTTCGCAGTATATTGGCGAGGTTGCTCCACTTCACCTTCGTGGTCGCATGGTCGGATTCTTTGGTGCTTGTTTCCAGGTCGGAAGTCTCGTCATGCTGGGTGCTATGATTGGATTGGAGAGCTTGCCAGGCAACAACTGCTGGCGAATCCCTCTCATATTGGAGGCCATTTTCCCTGTTATTGTCTGTCTGACTATTTTCGTGTTGACCCCCGAGTCTCCTCGATGGTATATCATGAAGGGTAATCGGGAAAAGGCCAAGGAGGTTATTGCCAAGTACCACACTACTAGCGGCGACATCAATGAGCCGATCGTTGAGATATCGGTCAGGCAGATGGAGGAATCTCTGGAGAATGATAGAGCTGGCTACCAGGCCTTTTGGGACTACAGGGTATTCTTCGCCAAGACTGGTCGCTTCCGACTTTTAGTTCTAGTGCTGTATTCCATTTTCCAGCAATGGAATGGCGGCAGCATTATAACTTACTACGTAAGTCGAAGGCTTTTAATGAATGCGCGTTTCAAACATAGAGCTTTTCTGACTGTCTTGTCCTTATGTAGATGACACCCGCACTCGAAACTATCGGCGTTACCGGCACACGCCAGCAACTCGGAATCACCATTGGAACTACCGCGACGTATTTTGTTTTCACTACATTTGGATCTTTCCTCGTTGATATATTCCGCAGACGAACATTGATCTTTGCGGGCTTAGCTTCAATGATTCTGTTTCAAACGGCTACAACCATTACGTCCTGGCAATACAGTCTTACGGCCGACCATGCGGCAGCGTCCCTTACTATCCTGTGGATATTCCTCTATCAGGCATTTTCTGCCTCGCTCATTGCAACAATGCATAATCTATATCCCGTTGAAGTGCTTTCTTTGCCACTACGTGCAAAGGGAATGGGGTTGTACAGTTTGATCCAAGGAGGTGCAAGTGCTGCACAGACATATGGAATTAGCGTGGGTATCGCCAAGATTGGGTACAAGATTTGGGTGGTGTACATCGCATACAACTCGATTCAGCTTGTATTATCCTATTTTTTCTTTCCTGAGACAAGTGGATTGAGTCTGGAAGAGATCGATACGGTCTTTGAAACTCCTGGTGTGGCGCCGGTGAAGATGTCTCTAGATATAGAGAAGGCGAAGAAGGAAAGACTTGCTGCAGCACGGGACGAAGAGGCTAGAGCTTGAAATTTATGTGCGAAGGTAAAGACATGAGTGAATGATCTTTTATCTTCCATAGTTCTTCTTATGTAAGCTATTTTTCACCTACCTTGAGGCCTTTGCTGGCTAATGATTCCTAAAAGTGATCAAGACAATAATAGCTGTATTTCCTTTTATTTGTATTTTTTTTTTCAAACTCCATGGCCCCAGATCCATGATTTTCAAGATCGTTGAGCTCCATAGAAACACAATCTGCTCACCTGAAATCAACAACATGCATCTATCCGGCTCTTGTTGGCGATCGATCTGAGTGTGACTCGTAGAGCATTCTCTTACCAAAAGCATATGATCTGCCCTACAGCTTTCCTCTCATGAATACACTTCGAATAAAACTAAGAATTCAACCGCTCATTTAAGTACATGCATCATATTTGATGAATTGTCCATGCTCAATAGATGAAACGGCGTCAGTTCCGACACCGCTGTGTCTACCCGACGGAGGGATGCTTGTTCTGTTGCACCGTTTCCGTCTTCCATCGTCTGCACATGATTTTTCAGAGTACTCAATAATCCCATAAACCATAAATCTGCAATTATTCATACGATAGAGAGCGTTTATGGGGTATAGTCTGACCTCGGTACCACCTATAAGGCCGGTATGTATAGTCGGGCAATTCATCCAAATCAGATGATAATCCCAGCCCTAAAATGGTTCGAAGCTGGATGTTTTAGTCTCAAAATCGCTGACCTCAGAACTGTATTCATATTAGATAAATAATTTAATAAGTCCACTATTTCATAATCTAATTCGCTTTTTTTTACTCTCCGCATACCATTGCCACCAGTCTGAGTTCCAATCAAATCTTAGCCCCCGACATATCGGCTTGCAGCGTCACACAAACAGTTAAGGTACCGAGTTAAGTGACTTCCCTCTAAACACTTCCACTTTCGGTCTCAAGCCTGCTTTTGTACTAACTTGTTATTCTAGTTCGTTGAATTGGGCGTTTTTTGTTTGCGATGATGCCTTAGATTTGGTTTGATCATGTGTCCTTGGAAAAGCGAAACGGTCAACAGACTCAATGCATCCGACGTGTTACATGTGGTCTGAGTCCTTGTAGTATTGCTCGGGAACCGACGAAAGTATCCCAGTATACCGGATGGGTAACATAGGTAAAGGTCCTCCGAGAGGAGCCGATTATTCATCGAATATTGACCCACGCCCCGTTTTCACGTCAATGAAACGGTTCTTAGTGCTTCCTAAACTCTCGAGAAGCTTAATAGAACGTCGCATGGGGTATTCACTGTATATTAGAAGCTTCATACAAAGTAGCCTTGAATCTATTGTTTTGGGGAACACAGCGTCCGTCGTATGTACTTCGATGAGAATAGGATAGTCACCCGGAAATTTAACAACGCTCGACCGGTGACATTCACTTTCCATGCATATAGATCTTAGATTCCATGATACAACATGGCTCGGCCATGTACCGATGTTCACCATGGTAAAAGGACATGGAGGAGGGAGAAAAGGACAGTGAGACGACGGGAAGGCTGAATGACTGGCAGGCTACATCAACTCTATTCTCGTGCAATTTCCTTTTTACTCACCTATCAACATCAAGACCCCCATAATAGTCGCTGCAGCTTGTATCATTTTTTAATTTCCGCGTGGCGAGCAATACGAGGGGCAGCATCATTCCGAGCGCAGCATTTGCCCCTGTTTCTAAACACGAGGGTGAGCCCCGTTCGTCGGCCGAGAGGACAGTATCTTAGTCCCCCAATTTCCAAAAAAAAAAAAGTGAAAGTGGTATGAGAGTAGTTCTAGAATAGTAAGATCAAAATTTTTATCTCCACGTAGGTACTCAAAATACATTCGACCCTGACGCACAGACAGGCCCAAACCTGCGTGCACAACCATACGGACCGAGACGGGACTGCTGCATCTCCCGACCATGCTTCTTGTTCTAGCAGATTCCCCCTGTCATGCATGCCCGGTTGTGCGGGCAGTAGAAGAAAAAAAAATCGTGTTACCATCGACTCTGCCAATAGTAGCCTGGCCTGTACTGTGGTCAAGGGGATTGGCTCGGTTGCCATTGTCATGAGACTGTTAACACTCTTTTTCTCTCTCAATATCTTTCTCTAGGCTTTTCTAGTCAAGGCGAAAGGAAAATACTTCCTCTCCAGCGGTACATGCCACCCATCTCAGTTGTATACTTCGAGTCGCCGTTACAGCCTGAGATCTCCGAGAAGAAGACAATCAGGCAATTTGAAATTGAGATGTCATTTTGGATCATGTTCCCCCCTACCAAGTATTTTATTTGGATTTTCCATTCGTGCTTTTTGATCATCCTTTCTTTCCGGGATGGCTTGGTCCTGCACCCAGGTGCCGTTGGGGGTGTTTCGTAGCCCCCTTTCGTTCCCTCCCCCTCCCTCTTAGTATCACCCTGAAGAAGGTGGCTGTCGGGTACTGAATGACCGGGCCCTCCATAGCAAGCATGCAAACTTGCTCTTAATATAACTAGGGATTCTCAGCCGCCCTGCCCGGGCATAAGCTATGCATCCATCAACGTCGGTCTTTATTTCCAAGCCAGCAATTCGTCTTCCCTTCTTTTTTACGGCGCTCAATCTGGTCGGGCTTCTCCTTCGCCTAAATCGCGTCCGGATTTATTCCTTCTTTTCCTCCATGGCTCGCTGCCTCCCGGCCTCCTCATATATACTTGCATCGTGAACATATGCCCCGCCCACCCTATACTCATTTTGCAATACGTCGTCTAGAGGGCCTCGAGCCTGTTCTATATTACCAGCCCGCACACATATCGAGTATTTTTAATTATCTTCTCTGCCACGGTCGCCATGCCCCCCAAGGACGCCCAGGATACCTCCACAATGCCTGAAGCTCAAGGTCTGAAATACGATGAGTCGGAGATGGCTCTCTTTCACGCCAAACTCTCGTATCACGCTACAATCGACGAGCGGGTGGCTTCGCAAAATAATAATTTGGCATCCATCACAGAAGCACAAGGCAAACTGTTGAAAAGATGGGAGTTGTTAAAACAGACTGAACAGGAGCTCGCTGAACAGGGAAGGACCCTTCCACCCGCTGATAAGACCTTGTTGGCACAGTTGCAATGGCGATATAAAGAACTGGAGAAAGCAGCAACAAAATCTTGATAGCGGTAAATGACCAAAAGTGTTGTTTATTTTTATTTTGTCCCATTTTCCGACCTTTGCGCTCTATCATGGAAACTATACACTTGAATGTTGATGACACGAAAGGCATTTCTGGCGTTGTTCTAGAATTGAAAGTCTGGAGAAGTAGGATGAAAACTATTCTATTCTCGTGAGGCTTTTAGACCATTTACTGTTTCATTGGAGGTACATTTCATGTTTTTGATCTATAAAGTCTAAATAGCATTCCTCTTTCTCCCTCTCATGATACACACTCTCTCATATGTTTCAAGGAAGTTTCAAAATAACGACAAAAACTTGGATTGCGTCATCGTCAATTCAAGTCTGCATCCTCTACTATAACAAACATTTATCCATCTCCAAACTGATCTGTATTCGTCATAGGTACGTGCAGGTACATTCTCAGCAGGGCTCGAGAAGAATTCAGCTGACGGAAGCACAAGCAGCAAAGCAATCATGGTCAATATAACAACAAGAAACAGCAAATCACCTATCAAGGCCCCAAAGATGCCAGCCCGATCCCCGAAAAGGCAGCCCTATAGCAAGATTGCTACATGAGCCCCAGCTCCAACTGATACAAGCTCGCTGGTCCGATAATTTGTGGCAGGCAGGAAATTGATTGCTTCGGGAGAATTGGGTCGAGTTGCAGCATTCTGTACGACTTGAAGCTGTGTCGTGTGCTTGCATGATGGGAAATCAAGAACGACGACTAAGAAAGGAGCAAGATTGAAGAACTTCCTCTTTTATAGAGCGAATTGCAAATTTTTCACTCGCATGACTTGATGTGGTTCACCGTTTCTGTGATTCCGATCAAGCACCGACACTTGTCATGCATATTGTGTATTGGGCACCGATGGCGCTGGACGTCTTGGGTTGGAGATTGATATTCCGTTACTTTTTCAATTTTCAATGGCGGCGATCTCAGGTAGAAATGTTGTTTCTGCCATGACATGTATATTGATGGATTTGTGGCCAGTATCGGTTCAATGACTTCAAAGCTTAGTATACCGGAAGTCAAAATTATTCAACGGTGTTGGAGTAGTATAGTATAGACGGGTATAGTTTATTTTAAAGATAGAAAATTTCAAAAAAAAAGTTTGATTCATTCGAGTGGAAATTGTACAGACCCAGTCTGAAGATTCATAACACCATGCATGAAAGTCGTGACAGATGAGATATTGACCGGCATGATCATAAAACACAGAAAGCTTGAGTTCGCCAATCCAATCATCAAAATAAATCCAATAACCAAGCAAAAAAAGTAAGTCGCAAATGGAACTTAAGAAAAAGATGGTGGGAAAGAAATGGATCAACCCCAGCACCAAAACGCAGATAAAAGCATAAGTGGCGAAAGCTTGAAGGGAAAGTTGAAAAAAAGAAAAAAGAAGAAAGAAAACCAAGAAGGGAAATGGGAAAAAAAACAATGAAATATCAACATCCAAAATCTTCGTCCATGCTGCATAATAACCATTCCATGACGCCTTTTCCTTCTATTGAGTGCAATTGTGCGGGTATAATTTTCGTTCTCTCGCGCTCTCTCTCTCACATTCCCCGCTGTCCGTCTGACCTTCTGTACACAAATTTTATTTGTTACCTGATATACGAAGTGGCAGTTGTTTAGTTGTATCTTCGGAGCCCGACGAGGAAATACTAGTTGGCGTGCTAGCATCTCGGCCAATACTTCCTCTGGACCCCTTTTCTCGAAGTGCCAAGCGAGTGCGAGGATGAGACGGCACAGGAGAGAGATACCTATCAAGCAGCTCGCTAAGAATTGGTGAACGGACTGGCTTAGGAAGATAGTTGTTCATTCCGGCATCCAAGCATTTTTCTCGATCGCCTTCGATAGCACTGGCAGTCATAGCAATCACCAGAACCTCATTCACATTGGGGTCGGGATCCCGACGCAATTCCCGAGTCGCGTTGTATCCATCCAGAGTGGGCATCATAACATCCATGAGTACGATATGGAACGGATTGCCTTCACTAGACCTAGCACGTAAGGCATCCACGGCTTGTCTTCCATCGCTGTAAGCTTCGCACTGGAGACCGAGCCCAGTTACGAATTTGACTGCGATTTTCTGGTTGATCGGGTTATCTTCTGCGATGCAGACTCGGATCTGATCACGAGCAATGTTGGTGAGGTCACGAACAGTGGGTCGGGGAGCCTGCTTGCTTTCTGCTTGACTCAGCTCTTGTGACCACGCAGTCTTCACGGCCGTTTTCTTGGGAGCTTTGTTGAAGACTAAATGGAATGTAACAGTGGTTCCAACTCCGGATTCGGATTCTAGCCAGATAGCGCCGCCAAGGACATCTTCAATAATCGCCTTGCAGATACTCAGACCAAGCCCACTGCCACCATATGATCTTTCGGTGGATGGATCGGCCTGGGAGAAAGGTCGGAACAGACGAGCCTTCTGTTCATCTGGAATTCCAATTCCAGTGTCGGTAACAGAGCATTCCAAACGCACGCGACCTTTTGATTCGCGCCCAACCCTTGCTTTCACGGTGATCGAGCCCTTAGGTGTGAATTTGTAGCTGTTGCTTAGGAGGTTCATGAAGATTTGATGTAGGCGAACTGGGTCACCCAAAACAACGAGTTCTGAAGGAACCCGATCCAACTCCTCGATCGTTTGCAAGCCTCTCTCGCGATGAGTATAACGAAGTGCACGGATGACCTCCGAGATGGTTTCCTTGAGATTGAGAGGTACAATGGAAATCTTCATCTTGCCAGCTTCTAATTTAGAGAAGTCGAGTATATCATTGATAAGAGTTAACAATGTATCGGCACAAACACGAATGGACTCCACATAGTCATCTTGCTCTTTATCCAGCTTAGTGCCCTTGAGCAGCTCGGAAAGACCAATCACGCCGTTCATTGGAGTTCGTAAGTCGTGAGAGATATTCGCCAAGAAAATCGATTTAGCTCGTGCGGCATCCTCTTTGAGCTTCACATTATGTTTGGCTTCTGCTTCGGCTACCTTAGCCTTCTGCTCAGACTCGCGGGCTTGAGCAAGAGCACGCTTTTGCGATTCGATCATGGATGCATTCTTGGCGCTGACCTTGCGTATCTCCCGGAAAAGCAAAGCATTCGACAGCGAAATTCCAATTTGATTGCAAAGTAAATGAAGAACCACCACATTACGCTGCGTAAACCAATTTGGCTTTCCTTCTAAGTGAATTACTCCAAGTAGGCTGTCTCCCTGGACAATTGGCAAGGCGATCACAGATCGTCCTTGAGGGTAGTTTGCCAGATAAGCCTCGTTGACGTTGGAAAATCGCTCGTCTTCGAGAACGTTATGAACCAGAACTTCTTCTTGTGTACGCATGACGTAGTATGTGATATGCTGCGCCATCCGAGATTCTGTTTCCGCAAATGGAAGACCTTCAGGATATGACTTCTGACCTTTATCGGCATCTGCAGCGGCAGCAATGGCGAATCCTTGATCATCAAAGTTTGTCGCAATGACCGCAAAGTCGGAACCATTGCAAGACTCCAAAAGAATCTCAAGCATTTTCGTGAAAAGCTTTTCAATCTGAAGTTCAGACGACATCACTTGACTCGATTCGAGTATACTGGAAAGATCTATAATGTCAAGTCCAACACTCGATATATCCATTGGAGCTTCCTCTGCGGCAACACTATTTTGTTCAATCCACCGCTGTCTTCTTTCATTTTCCTCAATCTGTGAAGGTATCACAGTCTCGTCTTGCACAGCATCCCTAGTGATATCAAGGAGCGAATCGAGTGTTTGACAACCAACATCTACTGCCCTGACGGAAGTTGCGGTCTTCAGCAGCCACTCGTGCTTTTCTGTAAGCATTGCTGCTTTACCAGTGGCTCCTATAGAGCTCCATGCAGCAATTGATTCTTGCACAAGAGCGCGTGCCGCCCGTTTCGCGCCACGACGGATGAGAAACTCGCCTTGGAGCTCGAGCGCAAGAGCTTCCTCAAGCGGCCATCCATGAATTTGACAATGATCAATAGCAGCCTCGAAATTCTGAATAGTAGCGCTGTGATCATCTCGAACTTCGGCAACCAACGCATCAAGAATAAACGACCACATCCCATAATTCGCATCGGAACAGTTTCGGGCAAATTCAATCTCCGCCTTGTACTTCAGCACCATGTCCATTTTTCCGTCAAGGTATCCCTGGGCAGGGTATTCATTATGCAGAGTGAGAAGAGAGGCTGAGAGATAGAAATAAATGCTGTAGCTCACACGAATAGACCAAAGCTTGTGTGATGTGTCCAGGAGTTCGCTGCCAACTTGGACTGCCTTGTGATAGTGACCGTACAAGAATAAAGGAATCAAAGAGAGGCCATGATACAGATCTCTAGGTCTGTCAACGTTACTAGCATGGGTATCTAAAAATGTCATGTATGCGCTGGTCTGGTGCTCCTCATCAGACAGGACGCGGTCGGGGAATCGGAAGTCCGTTTTGCCTTGAAGTGCGCGTGCAACTTGGCTATAGCGGTATTAGCACTCAAATCATATTCATCAATTATGTCTCTAGTAAATACGTACCGAACAGCGATAATGCTGGCACCGCCGCGAGTGTCCCGAGACCATTGAGGAATATCCTCTGGGGTATCAACACAAAATGTCTCCAATTGACCCATGTCTTGCCCCAGGTAAAGCCTTGTCATGGCCATGGACGAAACACTAACCAAGGTGATGTACGGATCGCCCATTGTAAACGATGCTTCAAGCGAAGCCTCCAGTGCAGGTAATGTCGTCGCAAGAGGAACACGGAGGTGACTGACATAAAGATTATGGACGACAGAGCCCCTACTCTGGGTCCAAAACTCCGGGCAACGTTCAAGTAGGGAAAGAGAGAGGTCACTGAGCTTGGTTCCAAATTCAATGTCCTTGAAGCGGCTCAAGGTGATCATAGCAAGATGAGAGCATCCAATTGAAATTTGAGTGAATCCACCTCTGGAAATGTGAATATGCATCATCTCAATTGCCATGCGGTAGAATGTCAACGCATCGTCCCAATATGTAACAGCCATTGCTTCTGCCATGACAGCCCCTATCGTGATTACGTTGGGATCCTTGCTGATAGGTTTCTCTATGATAGAATCTAGATTCGCGGACTCGAGGTAGTGCTTGAGCTTGAAGAAAGCAGTATCGCATTCCTCGTATGTTGTCGGTGCCCGGAGATGAACACCAAGTTCGTCGAGACATGACAGCAATGCCTCCATTGAGCGAGGATGATCACCTAATTGAGCGAATATCTTGGCTTTGATAACCCAAGCTCTTGATTTGCTGACCGCATCCTTGCCGTGAGCAAAAACAGAATCAATTAGCTTGAGAGCATCGTCACTCTTGGCCTGAGACCATGACATCTCAGCTGTTGCAATGTACAAACGCATGGTCTCGTCGTAGTAAACATCAGCGTGGGTATCATCCCAAGGGTTGTCCTGGAGAAGAGCAATGCAGTGTCGGAAGTACCAGAGAGCACTAGGCCTGGCGCCAGACTGCGCAGCCATTTGGCCAGCTTCCCATAAGATCCGTCGGTAGTCAATTCTGCGACTCACCCGAGCTTTGATTCTAGGCGATGCAAGTGCCACATGGTGGGCCATGGAGTATCGACTGCGATGATCATGGTAATATTTCATCAACACCTGTGAAACAACAAAATGCATCTTCTCGATATTGCGGCCTTCGCCCAAAGAAAGTGCAGCCTGTGCAAGCCGGTCATTGGCAAACCTATCATTGGTGTTAGTCAAATTACTAAAACGAAAACAGGAAAAATAGGATGAACGAACTTGAATTCATCGTCAGTCTTTCCAGTGTTCAAGAGGTTGGCTTGAACAAGATATTGTAACCCAACCACCATATCACCCTCGGATTGTCTGACTAAAGTAATATTTCCAGGAGACGTGAGATCCACCTCTTCTTCGTCGTCGGTGGCAAGAAGGAACTCGCTGGACAGTATATGTTGAACCAAAGAAAAGGAGAACGGGCTTCCAAGGAGAGACCCCCAGACCATAATGGCTCGCGCAGCCGGTGGGATCTCCTGAAGTCTTTTGGTAAGAAACCCTAAACCAAGTCCCTCTCCATAGACGGGCGCCACAAATTCGGTGAAGATGCGATCCAAATCAAATTGCCACTTCGAATCTTTCCACGAATACCAAATACAGTTCTTCCTGTAGCAAGTTTCAAGCATGACGCGAACATAAAATGGGTTCCCCTGGCTCTTCTCCTGGACAACAGCGGCGAGAGGAGTGAGCGTCGAGTTAGCTTCTTGATGCATTGTTGCAGCCACAAACTCCATAACATCATCCTCGGAAAGCGACTCAAGAACAATCCGTGTGATATTCGGCGTTTCAACCTCAAACAAAGGCCGGACCTGGTCAGGGAGGGCATTATTATCGCGAGTCGTCAACACAAGTACGCAAGGTAACTTTGCTCGAATTATATTCAAGACCAATTCCAAAGTTTCGTCATCTGCGTACTCAAGGTCATCCAGGCATACTGTGATGAGCTTAAATTGGCACAGCGTTCTCAAAATTTCCATAAAAATGTCCATCAGGCGCATATTATTAGAGGCCGCATTTGAAAGGAAAAAGTCTGCAGATGTCTGGCCTTGGTCCATCCATGGAATGTGAAGACGTTTGGCTTGATGAACCTCCCCAACCTCCTGATTCGGAGCTGGTGTGGGAATGGGAGCCCTTTGAGACGGTTTATACTTAGCACCTGGTGCCATGAGCTGCTCTGGAAGATCCAACACCTTATAGAGCGTAGGCCACATGGATCGCAGCGCCGATCGAATGCTGTTATGGTAATTTGTATTGACATCTTGCTCGGAGAATATTTGACGTAACAAACTAGCCAAGATCTTGGCAAACGGTTCAAATGGTACCCGCTTAGCACGGTCCAGGCGCGTAATCGCAATATAACCCGACTTTCGAATAACGGGCTGCACGCGGTTCAACAGATCGGTCTTGCCGATCCCGGGAGTACCGCTGATTGTTATTACCTCGCATCGTCCGTTGCGGCGGTATTTTGCGCCTGTTTTCTGTTTTGTGAGGGAATTCAATGATTCTGATTGACTGAAATTATGGGTAGATAGCTGGCTAGGTGTGTTGGTGCCGGCAGAAGGATGACTATCTCTGTCAGTAGTATGGGAGGATCGAGAATGCGATGGGCTCTTCATTGGCACAGGTGTCTGTTGCCCAAAGTCTGGGCCCGCTGAAGTTTGGCTGAGTCTCGCGGGTGGAGGAGTCGAATCATTGCTACCGACGGAGTCATGGGTGTTGAAATGCGCAATATGGTATTGGGTAGCATTGGACCCAGTTCGTGGTGGTAACTGAAAAGAACATGCTGAGTCACTGGAAATAGAAGCGATATCAAAGCTATCCACGCGGCCCTCGGAGATTGAAGAATTAGAAGCAATGGCGTGAGCCGTTGCGGGACTCTGGGAGGAGGCCTTTGCAGATGCAGTCACCTGGCGTTTGTTGACTTTCTCAACTGTATTGATGATGGTGTCGTATTCCTTTTGTCTGCCGATCATTCTAGAGGGAAGAGTAAAGAATGATGACACGTCTCGCTGGGCAATCTTGAACTTATTAAGGGCTTCGCTGTCCCCATCGCCCAGTAATTTGGCTACCTCGAGCAAGTCCCGCTTGACGGAGGAAATCGTATGATACCGGTCATGCACCACCTTCTGCGTCATCTTCTGGACTACGGCTGAAAGTGCATCCGGAACGTCCATCCTCTTTGCAGAGACCGGTGTCAACTTTCTACTCAACACGTTCTGTACAACTTCAACGGGGTCGCTTCCCTCAAAAGGGAGCTTCCCCACGAGCATGGACCAGAAGAAAAGACCAAGGGCGTAGATGTCCGTACGGCTGTCCGGTTCTGTCGGCATCCTCCCAGTTTGTTCGGGTGCAATAAATTGCAGCTTGTACTTAGCACCAAGCTCCCGAGAGACAGAGGACCAACCTTCACTAAGCACATTATCGAATGAACGCGCCCCATTCCCCATGTTTGCCAGCTTGACTGTGCCCATTTCGCGACTTAAATGAAATGCATCCCCTCGGATTTCTCCGTGGACTGTCTTCATGCCATAATGCAATATTTCCAGGCAATCGCACGCGCCAATCGCGAAATCGAAAAATGCAGGTAGGTCTACCTGTTCATTTGGCGTCATGTTTTGATCACCTTTGCTTCCTGCGACAAAAGATGCAGGGCCAAACGTAACTAGATCGCGTAGTCTGTCGTGACCAGGGGACTCGAAGATGGCCACTAGCAGGTTTCCTCCATCCACAGGATCGGCTGGTAGTCGTATCAAATCAATTGGACGGATGGTGTGGTTGCAGTCGGGATCAGACGATTGCACAATCGACCTGAGCATATGAAACTCGCGCTCAAGGCGAATGAAGTTTGTTGAAACACGGGCAATAACCGGAATCCATACTGGGTCTTGATCGCCACCGCGTGAGAGTGAAAACTCACTACTTGTCTCACTCACACTGAACCTCCGGTTTGAACCTCGAGCAGACGGCCGCGTCTCGGTGCGGGGGGAAAATCGAGTAAAGCTAGAAGGACCGGAAGATGCGGGACCGGAGGATGTCGCGATGGGGGTGGATAGATCCGACTCGGCATGATGGCGGAATCCTGAAATGTGCCAATGGTTGTAAGTGGAATGGAAGGGCTCAACGGACTGGTCCCAAGTATAACCCGGCAAGTGGCCCAGGCGCTCAAGTAAACGGGTGGGAGGGAGCGGCAGGTCGTCGCTCAGGAAGTGGCTTTCCTCCATCGCAAAGATAAGCAAAGGGAGTTGTATATGTTTTCTGCCTTAGGTCCATTCAAACGAGGACAAGCGCTTGTTTGCGGTCCAACTCCGTGAGTTAAGTGAAACGGAATCGCGGGACAGACATGGAGGACAAAAGCGGAGCTAATAATAAAACGGAGAAAAAAATAGCCCCCAACGTGAACTCGCACGCAGCGTCCAGGGGGGTCGTGTAAAGTGGAGAGAGGTCACAGGCCCCGGCACACCTGCAGAAAAAGGATCACAAGAAAACCCTGGGGTCGAAATTAGATGAGGATATAAAATGACCAGCACTTCAAATGTTCATGATCCACGGGATAAGTGGGACAACCTCGGATAATCTATTTTACGGTATCTGGACAAAGGACGGGAAAAGGAGCATTGGAGTGACTTTAAATATACTACATCTGATGGTATATGGGGTGATTTTCGAGGCTGAGAATGATAGAAAGGGGATTACTGGTCTACTGAATTAGTATTGTCTATTTCAATGCGAACGGTTTGCATTATATCGAAACAACGAACTTTTTGTGATGGAGCACAAGACCCTAGTAGAAAAAGAAAAGAAAAGAAACACCCATATATAGCCACCTGCCATGTACTATGATCCACATTAAGGCCAAATTCAAATGCACAAGTTCTGGCGTGGACCAGTACCATGTAAGTCTGACAAACTCCACCCGCCAAAGATGGATGGACATCGAGGACGCATATCTAGCCTTATATCAGACCTCTATATATACACATCGATCCCAAACAGCCCCCACGGTTGCCCGTTGCACCTGGCATGAAAACCCCATAGTTACCTAGGTATGCTTACCTACAAGATACGTATATTAATTTGAAGAGAAACGGACTCCTACTAAGTCTTGGCTATAACCTCGATGTACCTCCGTGCCAACAATGGATATACTCCAGTAACCTGACAGTGGTGCATTGAACTTGAAGACTCCCGTCTTTCACAAAATATATACATAGTGCATGTGTCCGAGTCTTTATCATTGTCAATTAATTCGACGCCATCTCGATTTTGAAACCCTTTCGAATCCATCAGTCGCTTAATTACCCCCCTTTAATATACAAAGAACAAGTGTTCTAAGCTTGCGAAAGGTTAGTTAGTGTATCGGCTGACACCACATGTGCGCCCACACGGCTTAGTCGAAGGGATTCGGGCCAAAATCGTCTGACTGAACTTAGCGTAGCCCCTAGTTGTGCTGACTCTAGCTGGGTGGACCAATCACCGCTAAGCTGACAAGCCTTAATGCCCTTTAAGTACACCTAAGCTTGTCGCAGATTTGCTTCTCCCGGTTCAGCCACTAAACACACTAAAACGCTGGATAGGATTCCGAGATTCAGCGAATGACGTAGTGTGCATACGGTCGGGGTTTGCAGGGCATTTGGCGTTTGTTTTCAATGATTATGTTATTTTATCCTATTTGTAAATTTGCTAGGTATCTCCGTTGATTTTTCTTACCTCCACTCCCCATTATCATCTCAGGAGACTTGATAGAAAATCACCAGACTATCTCAGGCTTCCCTCAAGCCGCGAGAATCGTGCCGACTCACGGCTCACAACGGCCCACATATATGTACGATGTACATACCCAGTGACGAAGCAAAGTACATCTCTAGTGATCAAGTGACGCTGCACAACTGACAGATCGTCGTCGTGTCAACGAAAAGAGGGGATTGGGCGCTTCCAAGAGAGGGGGGCTCTTGTCCACTCCATTCCGAAAGGGGCAAAGAAGAAGCGGGTTTATAGTGGTCCCCAGTGCGCCACATTAGGTTGATCGCCTTGTTTTAAACAGAATAGGACGGGGCTTTTCGACACGGCTATTGATTGGGTTTAACCCTTTGGAATGATTTTTTTCTTTCTTTTTTCTTTCTTTTTTCTTTCTCTCTATTTTTTTCCCCCAGAGTTTAGACCGTTATTCTAGTTTTCTAGAAACCCGAACTAATGCGCCAGGGGTGGCTTGCATCACCCATGCGGGAAGTGGGAAGCTGGCAGTGATCGACCATATTCCCCCTTACTAGCCTTGGAAGTGAGTACCTGTAAGTCTTGTCGCAGCAGTGTTATAGACGGTCTAGACCAGGACTCAGAGGGATCCTCACATTCCCAAATCGTAGATGCCTTGAAAGCTAGTAACCACGGAGATAGTTTCCATATGGTGGTTCACTAACGGGTGGGCTTCAGGGGTATCTATAGTACACTGATCGGCAGGCTGCCATTGATTACACTATATATCGACTATGGGATACAGAAAGGACTCCGGTCACAGTCTAAATTAATAGTCCTCATCTATTCCTGGAGGTTTATCAGCCAGGCTCTTACTCTCGGGGAAAGATACAATACCATGGGTTTAACAACCTATAGTACACCCGTATATCCACAGTCCTACGGAGTATAGTATAGTTAGTCGGAGATAAAACTCTTCTGTTCTCCCGTATCGTATGGTTCCGTATGCTTTGTACGTCTTCGGGACATCTCCAGTGCACAGACATAGTAGTTTTCACCTGTAAGATGACGTCTAGAGACATTGGTCATCCGCTCGTGGGTAAACTTCACCGATGTGGCTTGTTGATTAGCCAGTATGGTTGTAAGGTTTAGATATACATCAGATGAATTGTTTCTATTCCCATAAAGATGCTCATTTTAAACCGGTGCAAATGTCCTAAATCTTTTATATTGTGATGTTTCTCCATTTCCATTTTGTAGCCCTGGAGGTGTTATTGTAGTACTATTCATTCACCTTATACCCAGGGTCAGGGCCATCTCTACGTCATAACCAACCACCCCCCCAGAGAAAACCATTCAATGTGCAAAATCCACTTTTTTGCTTCCTTCTAATCCACTCCTAGGTCGATCCAAGCAATGGGCTGGCGGGTACTGACGCCAGTTTCCAAGAGTCACTCCTGTTCTGGTTCCCTCGATCCCGATCATCTCCCCCTCAAACCACACACACAACACACCTTGACTCAACCTCTAACCTCATCCCACGAATTTCTCGTTGGCCCTAAGGGCCTATACACCGCCTGAAGGTTTATTCATCTCACCTTTTTTTACATTTTTTTTTTTCTCTTCGGAAGTTGGAAATCGGCCTAGCTATTGTTCTTTTTCTTCTTTATTTTTTTTTCCCGTGTCCGTTTCCTTTTTCACCTCTCTGGTAGTCCGTTTTCCCAGCGATCGTGCGAAACCCGACTGCGCCTAGCCACAAATCTACCACGACTCGCCCCCGACCGTTGTGGCCGAGAAATGATCGCCTTACCCTGTCCCTGCGCTATCGTCCTCGCCTAGGAGTATTGAATTGCCTCGGTGTGAGGAAAATGGGTGACGTACATAGCAGGAGAAGCCCTCCATTCCCATCACCCACAGAGACCGTGTCCACCGTTGCTATACCGCAGCCGCCACATATCCAACACCCCCGGTCGCCGAATTATTCTCCTCTGGATCACGATCTTACAGGAAAACCGAAAGATCCCATATTGGGGGTAGATGGTACAACAAAAACACAGGCCCGCAAACCCCGATTCTCGCGCGGAGATTCAGCGGAGCAGACTGCCAGTTTGACACCGATCACGGAGGATACACGATCGGCAACAGAGCGACATGAGGACCAAGGTCGGAGCTCACAAACATTAAAGGAACTGCGGAGACAGATGGAGGAATTGTTGGTATATCAACAAATGCAACAACAACAGGCCCCACCACCCCAAGTCCCTGGGAATCCGAATGAGACGCCGAGGAAACGACGCCTATCAACTACAACTACGGCAGACATTCCCACCGCAAACTCTCAACTCTCCTCCGGCTCACTCGGCTCTGGAGGAACTGTCAAAGCAATCGAAAACGCTTCCCCGAACCCACCGACAGGTCAAACACCTTCCTATCCTTTCCCCAGAATCCAGAATCCCGCAAATACACACCTCGAGCCAACAGGACACCAGGGTCAATTCCGACTAAAACTTCCTGAGAAGACACGCTCGAGATCTCAATCGCCGGAGGGAAACCTCATTCCTACACAGCAAAAGACCTGTCTTCCAGATCTCTTCGCGCCCTATAATAACGCCACGGATGACAACCCAGAATTTCCTAGTCCCAATCTGTATAATCTGACGCTGAAACTGAATGCGGATGCGGGACTGGATGGATGGTGGACGAACCTTATTGATATACTACAAAAGGATTATGGCGCCGAACGTATATCACTTGCGATTCCTGGTGATGCGACAGATCTGGAGAATGTACCATGGGGCCAGAAAGCAGTTTTCAATCAACACGGCAGTACATCAGCGCAGGATTCTCGAAAACCTTCTTTCCAGCAAACTAATGATAATGATGATGCGCCCCCGGAAACTCCGGTGGCACGAAACTTTAACAACGAGGCATTTCAAAAAGTAACCGAATCATCGGTCTCCAGCTCGAAACCTCTGGGGAACGCCTCAATTCGTCCTCCATTGTCATCACGCCACTCCTTTGCAGGGTTCGGCCATGGCAAAAAGCAGACCGGTGACGTGGATCGAGCTCAGCTATCAAAGTCAAACAGCATTAAATTAGAGAAAAAGCATGCTCGTATAGCTGGAAAGTCAGGACCTACTGAGGTCAAATCCTCCTCTACTAGCCAGCGACCACAGCAACCTCAAATCGCGCCCAATGAAACTGCCTTTGGTACGACGGACTCCATACGACAAGCAGTATTCCCATTGACCCGGCCGCTGGAGGTTGAGACAGATCCTCTCATCAAGCGAACCGGCGTAGTAAAGCTGTTTGGCCGGACTAGCCCTGTGATACTCACCCGCGAATATTCCGAAAACTCTAACCAAACGTTCAAGAAGCCAGCCCAGAGCCCGCTAGAGACAGTTCAGGTTACACCAGGTAGTGAAGCACCCAACGCGACCATCGCAACCCAAGGAGATGCTTCACACCAAGGCGCTAGCTCCTATCTTCCCCTCGGGCTGCAATTTTATGACGAATATGAGCAAACCCCTCAATCACCTTGGTCCCAGTCCCCAGCTCCATCTCCAGCTCCCAGGACACATGCGGACCAAGATCCCTTTTTCACGAACCACACTGTGGATGAAGGTGCCTTTGAAAAGCATCCACCTGCCCATGACTATTCCACCACAAATCCTCCGGAGGCCATTGGCATTGACGAGTCTAAAACAATTATCCACATTCCGCTCCTACACCAAGGCCGCTCTACAAACGCCTCACCAGTAACACTGAGATTCCCTGTCGCCATTATTTCACTTCTGTCGACAATTGTACCTTACCCGCCAAACCTTCGCAGATCTCTTGCGGATCTCATGCCTCATTTGACAACTTCATTTTGCCTGGCCCAGCAATACAGTCAGCTGGAGCGACAATTAACTTCAAAGGTTGAAACGCCACGGTATGGCCATTTGCTGGGACTCGGAGGCACTTTCTCTGATGCGAGCAGCGAGCTGGAACTTGTTGCCGGACTCAGTAGTCATACAAGCTATTTTGTGGGTGATGACAGTTCAGTATCAGCCCGAGCTAGCGTGACCAGTCCAAGTGATCGCTCATCAACCAAGTTCAGCCCCGCTATTTCAAGTTTTGGGACCCCTGGGTTCGAGATTGGTCATACAGGCCTTGGATCCGCAACTATCTCCCCTGCTGTGCATGCCCGCGATACCACGGACAGTTATTTTACCGTTCAGCATCCAAAGCATCCCCGAGACAATGGATCGCAATATAGACAACGGCTTCCCAAGTCCAAGTCCAAGGCCAAGATTGTAGCATCAAACCCTCCTTCTCCCGGTAACGTTGGTGGAAATGGGCCCAAATTCGAAGAGATGGGCGCCAACGACCCAGTCCTTGTTGTTGCATCTCCATTGCAGGAGATGAAACCACCATCTGCTGTGTCCCCGACACAGCCCTCGTCACGTCAGGCGTCAACAAACTCGTTTTACAACCAGCTTCAAAGAGAATCGCGCCCATTTTCTGACACTATCGCACAACTGATGCTTCATTCTATTCCTCTACATCTATTCTTGGCTAAACCCCAGAGTGGTGAGGTAATATGGACCAACGCCAAGTTTGATGCGTATAGGAGAAGTAAGCCCCAAGAACATAGAATGCGAGATCCGTGGCAGAACATCCACAACAGTGAACGGGATCATGTCTCTAGCGAATGGGAAAATGCTTTACGAACAGGCTCGCAGTTTACTGAAAGAGTTCGCGTGAAAAGATTCAATGATGAGACAGCCTACCGCTGGTTCATCTTTCGCGCCAACCCGCTGCTGTCTGCCACTGGCGAGGTGTTGTATTGGATTGGATCATTCCTTGATATCCATGAACAGCATATTGCTGAGCTGAAGGCAACACAGGAGAGGGAGAAATTTGCGACTGATGCAAAATATCGCGCATTCTCGAATTCGATCCCTCAAGTTGTGTTCGAGGCAACTGAGAACCGAGGTCTGATTTTTGTCAATGAACAATGGAACTTGTATACAGGGCAAGAGCTCCAAGAAGCGTTAGACCTCGGGTTTGCTAAGCATGTCCATCCAGACGATCTAGAGAAATGCGGTGGACTCTCTTCAACCAGAAGCCAAGATTTGAATGAAATTGCTGCCACGGAGGGAGGTCATAATCGAAACCCTTCGGAAGTACATGGTGTCTCATCTGCGCTAGACGACCTTGTCAGTCGTGGCGTTGCATCACTCCAAAAGGACGAGAATGGTCGCGTCTTTTACTCTACTGAAATTCGTCTCCGTTCCCGGGGAGGAGATTTCCGATGGCATTTGGTTCGTTTAGTTCGTGTGGAAACGAGTAGCTTTGGCAGTGAAGAAGCATCCTGGTACGGTACCTGTACCGACATCAACGACCGGAAGAATCTCGAGCGGGAGCTCAACAAAGCAATGAGCCAGCTCAATCACCAGATGGAATCCAAGACCAAATTTTTCAGCAACATGTCTCACGAGATCAGAACACCACTGAATGGAATACTTGGCACCATTCCATTCATTCTGGACACACAAGTGGACAGTGATCAAAGGAGAATGCTTGATACTATTCAGAACAGCTCCACCAACCTCAGAGAACTAGTCGACAACATTCTAGATGTTTCCCGTGTCGAGGCTGGCAAGATGTCGTTGGTCAATTCCTGGTTCCATGTTCGGTCCATGATCGAAGATGTGATTGATACCATTGCCTCCCGAGCGATTGACAAGAACCTTGAGCTCAATTATCTTATGGACGCAGATGTACCCTCAATGGTTATTGGAGACCGTTTCCGAATTCGTCAAATTCTCATCAATCTGGTTGGAAATGCCGTCAAATTCACACCACAGGGCGAAATTTACATTTGTTGCAACCTATTCCGCAACGATGCAGCAAACATTAAGCCTACCGAAGTTTTCCTAAACTTTGATGTTGTGGATACTGGTAAGGGGTTCAGCGCGGCAGATGCAGAACGGCTCATGCAACGGTTCAGTCAAATTGGTGAGAATGGATCCCAGCAAAACGCGGGCAGCGGTCTCGGGTTATTCTTATCGAAGCAACTTGTTGAAATGCATGGAGGCAAACTTACCCCCAGCAGTATGGAAGGTAAAGGAGCCAAGTTTTCCTTTAATGTGAAAGTTGATGCCCCACCTCCTCCATCGCCAAATGAGAGGTCAACGTTACTCCGCCAGGCCTCAAGTGCCTCCAGACGGCCAGCAACGTCCAGAACAACATCTTACGACCAGTATTCACTGGCACCCTTGCGACCATTTGATCCCAAACTGCAAGATCCCGCAATCCTGTCGCCTGGATTGGACTCCCCAGCCTCGTCAGCCCTTCCAACACCAGATATTGCTACTGCACAGCTTCCGTCATTAGGTCTTGGCAACACAGACAGCGCCACAAATATAACACCTCGGCAACCTAGTCCTGCTCGGATGCCTCCACCACAGCTCAATACAACCGATGTCCCCAGCAATGTGCCTTCAGCATCAGGTGGAATTGTTCCCCCACAAGGTCCCTTCCACATTTCCATATTGTGCCCGCTTGACAATACTCGGAGGGCCACAAAGCAACACATCAGACAAGTTGTGCCACATGAGATTGCGTACACTATCACGGCTTTGTCTGATGTCGATGAATGGAAGGACACAATGCAGTCTGGCACGGATAAACAGTGCACGCATCTGGTACTCAATTTGCCTGCGACTGATGACATTTTAGATGTCATTCAGCACGTGTCGGCGTTAGACTCGAGCTCCGCACCTGTGGTTGTGATAATATCAGATTTGTACCAGAAGCGTCAAATCAGCACCCGCGTCAAAGAGATGGCTGCTTCGGGGAAGAAAGTCTTCATTGTGCCTAAGCCTGTCAAGCCGTCTGCTTTCTCTACCATCTTTGATCCTGAGAGCAAACGTGAGCTTAGCAAAGACCGCAATCAGGATATGGCCCGAGAGATCAACAACAACTTCAAGACTGTTTCCAAAATGGTCAAAGAACGTCTCGGTAATAAAGGGTACCGCATCTTGCTTGTGGAAGATGACGAGACCAATCGCGATGTAAGTTATTTTTTGGCCCTCCTTTTCTAGTTCACGACATCTCCTAATCGGTATCTTCAGGTTATGTTGAAATATCTTGATAAGATCAAGTTGATGTCAGAAACTGCGTCCAATGGACAAGAGGCGGTTGACATGGTCTTTTCCAAAGAGCCTGGTTACTTTTCTATTATTATTGTAAGACTGATCGTATCTTCCCATGCTAGACTTGAATGTGACTAATCCCAAACACAGTGTGATATCCAAATGCCCATAAAGAACGGATACGACACTTGTCGAGAAATTCGTGGCTGGGAGCAGAAGAACCATTACCCGCAAATTCCTATCATGGCTCTGTCGGCCAATGCGATGACAGATCAAATTGAAAACGCTGCACAGGCAGGCTTCAATGACTATGTCACGAAACCTATCAAGCATAACGAATTAGGGAAGATGATGATGGGCCTTCTCGATACCCATCAGCCTTTGCTTCTTCTTCGAGATCGGTTGCATCCTGCTAATCCCCAAATTACTAGTCGCCGCTAGTTTTGGGACTATCCTACGCTTTGATATCCAACGTGATGTCCTAATTCCCCAGTATACGAGTTCTCTCGATGGGCAATCATCCTGCTGTTACTCCACTTGAGATTCGCCCTCTTGAGTCTTTTCCTTCTTCTCCTTCGTTCCGCCTTTCGTCTTATAAATTCACTTCGCAATCGAGCGGCTTCACGGTTCACGGTTCACGGTTCACGGTCTCTGGCTTTTTTACGGTCTACGGTGCAAGCGGTGTATTTTTCTCTTCCACTCCTCCCGGTTTTTTGGGGGGGGGGGGGGGGTTTTCTCGTTACATGGGAACAAGGAAGGGGTTTGTGAGAATATGGGATCTCATAAAGACACATATCTTTTTACGGCGCTACTGAATTTGGGGCAATTCCCGCTCCTCGTCGCATTGCAAAATCTCTTAAGATCTCACCTGAGACTAGCATTGCATCTATCTGCGTTGGGCATTGAGCCACCACTGCATGTATCCAGCATTCTTTTATGTTGGACTTTTGTATTATTGATTTTCTTTTCTTTTCCTCCCTTACCTCAACTATACCCTCTGCGCACGATCGCATTGGTTGGGGTTCATGGTTTGCGTTTCCTTTTATGGCAACAGATTAAGGAACACGGGGTCATTGCTTGCCTGTTGCTGGGAGTTTCTTATTGTTTACTTTCCCTTCTCTTCTTGTCTTTTCAACTTTGATACCAGATTACGAGCGCTTAACGACACCTGTGGACTTCTCTATCTTCTGAATCTGTATCTGTCAACATAATAACTGTCGCCCCCTTTCCTCTCGAGGAGAGGGTTCTTATCGTGCGGCATCAAGAAGCTATAATTACAACATATTCTATATTATTAATCTACATATTTGACATTCTGTGTAGTGACACGTAGCGACTGTATTTCAAGTCATGCCTTCTTCCCCCTACGCCTTCAAGTTGTCAACTTCGACGCAGCTTCTTCGAGTCACACTCCGCAGACTTGGGGGATTTCCGTCTCGTGGAACTGCGCTAAGCCTATTTAATCGAGAAATCCACTTAAATAGGCAGAGATCATCCTCTTCGCACTATATGATCAAGACCGATCACTTCAGTAATCAATCTATCTATATTGTTTCAATACCCTTTAGGTAGAAAATCATGTCTCAAGAAGGCCACAACCTTTGGTCTATACCCACCTAAATAGTATTTAAGAAGTATACTCCGCTCCTCTCCTTTCATCTTTCACATCTGTTCTCATCAAAATCGCTCTTCAAACCTATTCTACTATTTTCAATTCTTTACTCAAATCATGTCTGCTCCAAAGCCCGAGATCGTCTTCATCGGGGGTGCCTGGCACTACCCAGAATCATACGCCAAATTCTGCACCATTCTGGAATCTCAACAAGACCTCACCGTCCACCTCCCCCAACTCACAACCATGAACGGAGCACGACCCCCAACAGCAGATCTATACACAGATACAGCTCTCATCCGCCAACTAGTCACCGAACTAGCCGATAAAGGCCGGTACCTGGTTATCCTCATGCATTCATTTGGAGGCCAAGTCGGTACCAATGCCCTCGCAGGCCTAGGTGTTGAAACTCGTAAAAATCAAGGCCTACCCGGAGGTGTGATTGAACTAGTCTATATCTGTGCACATGTACTGCAAGAAGGTCAATCGGTGACTGGGACAATGGAGCAAAAGGGACATGCAGGGTATGTTCCTATTCTGTTTGACTTTGCTGAAGATGGTACATGTATTCCTGGAGATTCGAAAGGCATGGTTGGCACTGGACTTTCAGAGGAAGATCTGGACATCTATCTACAGGGACTAGGGCGTTGGAGCGGAAAATCCTTTCACCAGCCTTTGGAGTACTGTGCCTGGCGGGATATTCCAGTGTCTTATATTCAGACTCCACCTGATGCTTTGATGCCTATGGCGTATCAGAAAGCGTTTGTGGAGGATATGGAGGCTGCTGGGCGTAAGGTTAGGACTTTTGAGCTTGATACTGGTCACTGTCCCACGATTACGAAACCGGAAGAGCTTGCCAACATTATTCAACAGATTGTTGTGGATGTTGTGGCCGGGGGCTTGAGTTTATAAGTGCTAGATTAGTCGGACGGGTATACCTCCAGAACTACATGTAGTCTCAAGGTTATAGACCAAAATTTAAAATGGTAAAGTACAGTGCTAAAATTGTCAATTGCTGAAATCTATTCACTAGATCTGATAATTTGTATCTGTCTTAAATTTACAGAAAATCTAGAGAGACTTGTAAGAGGTATGTATTTTTGATCTATTGCAAGGTTCCAAGTTATGACCTCGGGAGGTGACTTCATGTATCGATATCTCGTCTTGTTGATGAGGATAGGCACTTTGGAAATAGAAAATAATGCGGTTACTATCGGAGTAGGTCAAAGATCAAGAAAAAAATCAAGGTTTCCAGGATGTAATTGAAGGGGCTGGTCAAGGGGTAGGAGTTCATAGTTCAGAGTATCCGTACTCTAGGAAGTACTTCAGGCAGCTTAGGGCAGTGGGGCAACAAACACAGCGTTCGGGGGCCGATCATTTCCCGAGACAGTAACCATACCGTCACCAAAATTACGGTAGATAAGACATCATTTGAACATGGACAGACAAGAAACAGGAATGATTCATGGAAATTTGTATTTCTATATTCTGTCTTCTGCATTAGTATATCAATTAGTAGGAACTACCGTGAGTACCCGAAAATAACTAGATCAGAAGGATGCCAATGGTATATCCCCTGCTTGCCAAACTAGACCTTCTGACACGCAGCAGGACGTAGCATAGATAGTAGATCTCCAAGGGAAAGGGGGAGAAAAGGCCCTCCCAAAAACCAGCAAAAACCAGCAAAAAATTAAAATAAATAAAAAATTAGCAGACTAGACAAGAAAGGATCCCCGAAACGGCAAAGTAGGATGAGTTGGCCATGACGGCCGTCCACTCATGGCGCTGCATGTGGCGGTGAAGGAAGCGTAGACAGAGAAAAAATAAATTCCCCGCCTCAACCCCACTCCTGCCTACCCTTTCTAGTCGAATGAGACGGTGATCGACTCCGTAAAATTGGGGGTTAAGGTATTTTGATCGAAGGTTAATAGGGTGGCCGAGGCATTGGGTTAGAGGAAGAAGCATGGCATAAAACGATGCAACAGATGCAACAGACGTGGTCGCGGGTGATGGGCTGAGAAACTGGAGGGGAATGAGTAACTAGGGACCAAGTCAGTGTATGTGAGTGGAGAACAAGTTGGCTGGAATCCCTCGGACCAAAACTACGGGCTCGTGTAACGCATGCAACTCTGTTGTCAACATTGACAGGGTGCAGGGTGCAGGAGAGTGCAGCTATACAACCAGACAATCATAATTGGGCATATTGCGAAGACAATGAGAACCTATGGTCACTCTGATGTACTAGTTTCAAGCCTCATAATTGGAGGGTCTAGAAGATCAGTCAGCCTGATCTTAGAGATTTCCGGGAACCGGAGTAGCGAGGCGAGGCTCACGGAGGGGCGGATCACTTCCGGTGACTGAATCAAAGGTTGGGGCTATGACGATGCGAGAAATGGTAGTGTTAACGTTTTGCTCTTGTATTTGATTCGGATTGGCGTTCACTGTGCACAGTATACTGCACGTCATGGCTGTGATGCCCGATGTCTGATCTAGACAAAAGGCAGAGATCGGGCGTGGGGGATGTACTAGATTGGCGTATCCCTGCGAGGCGTTTTTTCTGGATTTTCCGACGTGGGTAATTATAATAGGAATAGAATGAAAAGAATCGGAGGGTGGTGGTAAGGTATAATTCGGTGGAATGCGTGTCAACGGGGCATATTGGTATTCGTTAGGCTGCAAGGCATGCAGAGAAAACCACGACTAGGCGGAGTAACATGCAGTGTACGCATTACCATGAGGCATTGTCAATAATTGTAGACGATTGTGGACCAAGGATATCAGCGTTTTCAAATGGGTGCCTTGTGGAAAAGCCCTTTAGGCCTGGGGCGAAGGTTTTCGAGTTTTTTTTGCCCAAGAAAAAAATTAATTTCTTTTTTGACTCTTGGGCTTTGCCATTTTTCCTTGTCAGCAAATTCACTGGAACCAATGATATCGAAGTATCAAGTGGTTCCTCGAATTGTGTTGCCGACGGCCTGCAGAGGCGGTCTCTTTCGCATGGCCCGAGACGAAGCAAGTCATCGAACATTGCGCATGGAGGGTGGGGAGTTGCTTCCTCTCCCACGGCGTCTAGTGCGCTTGTCCGTGCTGCATTGTTTGCTCTTCCCTGTTCTCCTAGCCACTTGTGGGCTGGTGCGGAGGCTTTTCGTGCCTTCATGAGCCAGCAATAGCCGCATCAAGGTGGGCAAGCGACCACGCAGGGATCAGCCTGTTGCGACAACATTTATTTTCTTTTTCCTTTTCTTTTGTTCTTTTTTGTGCGCGGATTTCCGTGACCCGAGCTGAATACATTCGTCACACGGTTGCTTCTTTGCACTTGGCTTCAAGGATGATTCTGGTTCCCAGCTTTTGCGCCTGAAGACATGGGGGCGATGGTCTCGGCGGGTTGGGAGCCATTGCCGGTTTCTCCACGGTTCATCGGGCCATGCAGTGATGTCCAAAATCTTATGGATCTCCATTCCGTGTGACCTTGCCATGTCCTTGATGCCTGGAGTGGCCTGTTTTTGAGTTTTTGGGTGCTTGAATTTGAGATGATGTCAGGCAGTAAGACATTTCCTTTTTCTTTCCTTTCTCACTGTCTGACGGGTTATTTGGGTCCAAGGGAAAGTTCGCGGCTCTTGAATCTCCTGCAAGGACTGATGTGCAGCAAAAGAAACCCATTTCTCAACACGGTCTATTATGAGGAGGTAGAAGGACAAATATAACGAACCTAACACATAGTCAGTATCCAAAATCGGACCAAGGGTAACATCAGGTAAGTTTGGGGCAGATTGGTATGTCATACCGGTTCATCGTGTAGTTCACAGCTCATTTCGGTAGCTCAACCGGCAGGCGAATCAACGATCCCCGAATCGACTATCCACCTTCCCAGCCACCGAATTTCAAAAGTTAGAACCATGGAGGAGGGGTATGATAAAAGAAAAAAGATAAAAGAGAATAAATGGAGGGAAAAGGAAGGTGGGGGAAATGTTGAAAAGGGGCAAAAAAGCAAAAGAGATGGAAAATTGTGAGGGAGCCAGGTCCCATCTTTATACTTCCTTCCTCCCCTCCACTCCACTACACCTTATGGCCCAAAACCCTCATTGCACCCCCACCTCATAGCCAATTTTTCTCTTTCCTTGGATAAGATATTTTAGAGGTCTCCGCTCGGACCCAGAGAAAACAATCACACCATTCCGGGGGACTACGTAGACTAAGGGCGATGATCCTGGGAGGGAGGGCCGCCACGGGAGAGCGGAAACCTTGAACGGGAATGGCATCCTGGCCCAGACACGCTCGATTTCCACCCGGAGCGGGGTCAGGGCGGTCCAAGAGACGAATCGGCGGGCAGATACGGAGAAGGAGGTGCAGCCGAAGGCCGGGGATTGGGAGATACACAGGAGGGGTGCGAGTCCAAGTCTCTCGTTTGGTCCAATGGCTTTCGTCCGGGTCCATCTTATCCTTGCCCCTTCCTCGCCTCCCTCGTCACGACGAGGGACCCCCGCCGGAGGGAAGACTCTCCGTCAAAGTCTATAAATTCCCTCGTTTGGTCGGGTGGTCCTGATTCCTCTTCCTCTTCCTTTCTCATCTCTTCAAGCTGCCTCGATTGCAACAGCCCTAAGTCCATTGATCATCTTTTGATATTGCTTCATCACACTTCAACTAGAAGTATAACATCCACTTACACTTTCATCACTTCACCACTTGGATTATTCCCATCGTCCACTTAACCTTCAACTCTCACAATCTTCTCAAAAATCACCATGGCCGCCCACCACCGTCACCAGTACTACCAGCCATCCGCTGTGCCAATGAGCATGCCCTCCAAGGCACCGGCACCAGCCAACATGTATCCAATCTCCAGAGTTCCCGGTTCGCCAACAGACTACTCTGATGCAAGTACCACTGCGGGTAGCCGCACATCTGGTGGAATGACGTTCAGCTCTGCCGGCGGCGATTACGACTCCAGCTCAGCATCATACTCGGGCGTGGATGTCGTTGACGTCCTAAGCGATCGCATGCAAGATGCATTTGACCCAACGCCACTCGACAGGAGCCTGGCAAGTCAAGCGCAAACGTGAGTAATTTTCCACAAGAACACAAAAACACAAGAACACAAATGCCGCGAAACAGCCGTCGCTCACTGCGCAAACGCGCAAGACGAGCGATGGCTCAAATCGCAACCGCTATATATACAAATATCAAAAGAAAGCAATTTGGGCTAACAAGCCACAATTTAGCTCCGGCCAACTGCATGCCAAGCAACAGGAACTCATGGAACTGCAAGCAATGGCTGAGCGCCGCATGAGAGGCCTGCGAGCGAACTTCAACGAAGGGCTCAAAACCGCCCGGGAGACCAAGCGAGATCTCGAGTGGACCCAGAAGCGCGTCAGGTAAGCTTAAATTCCAAAACTTAATCTCTGGGGAAACGCCAGTACACAAAATGCCCACCACCCCCTGGAATGGACGTTGTTGAGATTCCGCCCCGCTCCGCGACAGGGGGTAGATCATGACAACCTCCGCTCCGCCGGAACGGTTCTTGGCACGTGCGCCAGGGATCGACGGGGAGGGCGATCAGGCTAGCGCCGAAAGTGGTTCCTGCAGAGACGAGTGTTCTAGAAATGCTGACGAAGATCCGAATAGCTCCCTCAAATCTAAGGCCGAGAAGGCCCACCCGGAGGAATACCGCCGGGCCTCGAAGAAGTACACCTACGACTACTGATTCGGTACTGGTCAGGACTAGCTCCGGCTCGGGGGGTAGTTTGTTTCTATTGCTTATTATGACGACTGCTATGATACATTCGGACAAAATCGGGGGCATGGGATTCTTGGGATGGGATTTATTTGGCTTGGGCTGGGTTAATTTGCTTTTTTGGGACGATTGGCGTGTATTCAAGTGTTATGGGCCTGGTTTCTTTCTGTTCTGTGTGTGTATAGTCTCTACGTATTTTTTTCTCTGTCTATACTCCGTAACAGGTGTTGGTGTCTTCATTTATACGCAGATTTACCTGTTTTTCGTACAGATGGGGCCTTCTAGCCACTCAATGACCGTACATGTAGGGCTTCTGTGTATTAGGGCTGCTAAGAATGTCTCTGTACTTTAGCTGGAGCGAGCCCTAGAGAATGACATTGAAGCGAAGGCTGCTTATAGGCTGCATAATGTAGTTCGGTATCCACCTGATTGGACAGAATTGACGTATTGGGTGCATGATCGGATCTTTCCAAACCTCATGTCATTCTACTTACCTACCTGCATTGCATGGTCATGGTTAAGGTCAAGAGAATGAGGCGGTATATCTATAGGTATGATAATGCTACGGGAAAGCTATGGGAAGAAGGTCAATATGGATGATGATATGTGTGATGAAGAAGCTGAGCGAAATGGCTCTAAAGTATCTAGGAATAAAACTAACAAACCCATCTGAGGGCCACGGTTGCCGATCCAAAGGTAACGAACATTAGAGGTGTGCGAATTATAAGAGAGAAATGTACATTGGGGTGCCACAAACGGAGGGAAAAAGCAGGCCAAGAGGGAGACAGAAGGAGCGTAAGAATAGTATCGTCTAAAAGTTCAAGTGGCAGTGAGACAGTCGTAAGGAAAATGAGCCCGTACAGGGGATGAAAACAGAAGGAAATTTAAACAAGGATAGTGGCTGAAGACAGACAGTCAATAGTCTGTGCAGGTAAAGGGAGAACGGGACGGGTAGAAGATTAGGGTGCCATATTGGGCAATAGTCCAATGATCCATATCATAGAGAAGTGCAAGACAAAGGTGTTGGGGTATAATGAGAAATTAGACATCAACAGTGACTCTCGGGGTTTGGCCCGACCATTAGGTATAGAGACGGCCGTCATATAGTGATTAGGGGGGGAGGACAGGCAAGTAAATCAACGTCAAAAGCAAAAATGAAACAAATAATGGTCTTTAAAAAGGAACGTTGAGCGGCTAAAGCTCAGTGGGGTTTCTTGCGTCGGTGGACCTTGTATTCGGCTTTGGCGACACGCATGAACATTTCGATATCTTTGATTGGAACCCAACTGGTAAGTACTTTCATGATGTTTTCGAAATCAGACTCCAAAATGATATCTCGCATGCCATCGATTAAGGCGGCAGATGTGGCGTGGAGCACGTCAAGGCCTTGTCCAAATGTGCCGAGGTTTAGTGATGGAGGCTGCTCCTTCTTGGACCCTCTACCTGATGAAGTGTTCGGTCGGGAGGGTCCTGGAGGTTCTTCGGCATCCCCAAGGAGCATGAAGACATCCCACACTCTAAGCTGAGCAGGGAATGGAATAGAGTAATTAAAAAGTGTCAGGTACCAGCGGGTACCATAGGCTGTTGGGGGAATCCCGACCTCATTCTGTGATAGGAAATTAGTATATGCTCACGGTAACGACGCCTCGGGGGCAATTCTGTTCTTACCAATTGTGTGGCCACCTCACCGCCGGCCAGCCACTCTCGTTCAAAGTCTTCCAAGGCTTCCATGAGACCTGCAAATCCGGATTTGTACAATTGTTCTAGGCCACGAAGTTGCCATAAGCGAGCCAACATCACAAACGCATGTTCTTCGTCGTAGTAGGCCAATAATGTAGCTGCCAAAGCGGCCATACCTTGTACATAGCCGGTGTCAGGGTAATAAAGTGACATAGCATGGAGAACGCGGAACAATAAACGTTGTCCACCGCGATACCGTCGACGGAACATAATGTGACTCGTGATAGTACGCGGCACATCAATGTCAATCTGCACATCATCCGGTGACGAGACGTACTGGCTTTCGTGGAAAGCTTCCACAAGCTCTTCTTCGGTTGGACTATTTGGGTGACGCTTTGCACTAGCTTCAAGGAAAGAGGACCAGGCTGATGCACGCCAACGGTCTGGGATACCCTTCCAAGTCCGCTCAATAAGCTTGGAGCTGTGTGTGTCAAACTCAAATTTCATGCCACCACCATCCCGGCTCTTTTTACTTGGTTTGGCCATCTTGGTCCACTTATCCTCGCGTTCCCACTCTTTCTTCCGCATCGCACGTGATGCTGCCGTATCATTCCCTTCCCCAGATTCCTCTGTTGGGAGAGTCAACATATCGGCTGCCTCATCAGTGAACTTCCGGTCTCTGTTGTGCGGAAGACGATTGGTTGCAGAACGTAGACGAGACGTCGACCGCCGTATCGGTGCACTGTTCGTGCTTGCCGATGACGACGGACGCGCTGCTGTAGAGCTCTGGGACATATTACGGGTTGGAGAACGGCCATTGAATGAACGGTTGCTAGCTCGAGCAGTTGGCGGGCGAATAGAGCGTTTGCGACGGGGTGTTTCAGAAGCGAGCAAGAGACTTGTAGTCACCCGTTGAATAGGGTGAGGCTCGCCATCTTCGGTTGCATGGATGAAACCATATCGATCCACTTGACCTGCACCCACATTTTGCCAATACTCGATTCCGCCTGCAAGCTCCTGGGTTTCCCGCTTCATTCGCTTGCGCTCCACTTCGGCAGAGGCCCGTGCTGCGGCATTCGGTGGCGGCGTCTCAAGATGATGAGCTGGCGTTGAGGCAGTCTCAACATCTGGGGTTGTTGGCTCTTCCCACAAAACGCCATTCTCAGAAGCCATGGCCTTGGCTACGTCCGTGTCGGTCACGTTATCTTCGCCCCTCTCATACATCAGCCGCACTCGACGAGATAGCATATCCTCGTCCGCCGAAATGGCTCGGCATTGCAGACTGGTTTGTCGCGGTCGAAGAGTTCCTTCTGGATTGGTGGGCCGCGGTGTCGCTTTTGGGATCTCGTCACTCGCCCCATCGATCCCTGCTGAAAGAGGCGGGGCCGTAGTAGTTGATTCGGGCTCTGGTTGTATAGATTGTTGGATTGAGGTCTGATCTGATGGTATATCTGAGTCTTGCTCGGAGTGATGCTCGGCATGTTGGTCCATCTGTTGCAAGATTGGCCGCTTCGTGCGATCCCTGATCAGACTGCCCCGAGTGGAGAACTTCATTGTTTGCCCGAGTCCCTCCAGAGACCCTGTTGGAATATCCGTACTGATCGGGTTGAAGGCCGAGTCAATCCGAGGCACTGGCGGCAGCTCTTCCATGCTCATCTTGTGTTCCAAATCCGACGACCTCTTCTTCAGCCCACCCCACTTCCGCTCCGACCACCTTGACCCCGGTCGAGACCCCGGTCGCGAGCTAGGACGAGCCGATGCATCATTGATCACAATGCTAGGAACACTGCGCAATGAAGGAGCCTTAGAGCTAGGGCGTTCATCAATTGATCTTCGGGTTCGCGCGTCCCCGCCTGGCGATAGTGTCTCTATTGTATTCTTCCGAGCGCTGCGCGCGGAGGCAGGGCGGTTGTCAACGCCATACGAGGCGGCGCTGGCGCTGAGGGATCGGCCATTGGGGTCCGGTGGCGCATCGTCTGGGGTTGGCAGTGAAACGGACCTAATAGCAACTGGGCGTTCAACGGCGACGGTATTTTCGTAGGGCACAGCTCGTAATGTCGGTCGCGACTCCGATGACACGGGCGATAACGATGTTGAAGACTGATCCACCATTATCCCGGCATGGCCCTCACAGCTATATAACAGGAAAGGGAAGAGATAAAGGAATGTACTGGGCGCAAACAAGAACAAAAAAAAACTTGAATACCAAAGGAGCGATTCACATCACCGTTTCGTCAGGGTCTGGAAATTAAAATTATCCAGGAGAAAAAGACGGAGAGGGGTGTGGAGTCGGCCTTGTTTCTTGGCGCGATTGTCTACCTTAAAAAACGGCGGATTACAATGTTTCTTGTTCTTTGTCCAATATTCCAGTCCTCCCGATATGTCTATGCCTTCAAATTATAACAATGCGACCAATTTGCCAGGGGAAGTAACCGATTGGGAACTTTAAGGGGGAATTGCAGTCTTTCATCCCACTAAGGCTGCTGGGCCGCGCAGCTGTGGGCCACGACAAGGAGACTTTCAAGTGGAGCGCGCTAGTGGTGCTTAGATTAGAACACAACCATGTCATGAAGAGTCTGGACTGGGATTCTTTTGTCTCAGAAGCGGATAAGAAGTGCTCCGGAGTGTTAAAAATGATCATCAATCGCAAGAAAAAAAAATAAAAGAGCGGCGGGAGATCCTCTATATGATCTCGTGCTGGTCCCCCTTGGTGAGCTTATATCGATATAGGGCCGTGCAGGCTAAGGACGAACGAAGCCTAAAATGCAGGTCCCATGCAAGGGGAAAAAGGGAAGAGTATCAAAAATAAAATAAATGATTTGCAATTTTTGTTTGATGGATTTCTTCAAAGCCCATGTACACAACGAATGCGTGGAACTCCCGTAAGCCGAGGCAGTTAAAGTTTTTTTCCAGCAGACCATCAGCCTGTCAATGCACTAAGATAAAAAAAGAAAAGGGGGCAATGTTGACGACCCCAGTTATACCAAATAAGATCATCACAGTGTAGAAAATGAAGAGGGAAAACAAAAAGACATCATTGAACTGCCCGCCCAGCGGTAGATCGAGGTTTAAGCCACAGCAGTCGTGTTGGCTCCGGATTGTGCATCTCGGGTTGGTCTCCGGTCAACAGGTTCTTTAGGTAAAAGCTCAATCTGTCGAACAAGGAAACTCTTTTCATCCGTAAATTGGTCATCATCAGTGCGATCCTCCAAGAATTTAGGGAGAAAACGCAATAGCCGGTCCCGGTTATTAATGAGAATACGTTGCACGGCCACCGATTTGTTCGGGTTAGCTACAAACACCTGTGGGGAGAATTGTCAGTGCACGCGTCTCCTGAAGATCAGCCAAGCTATCATACCTTGAAAACGTGGAACCCCTCATATTGCACCATCTTGCGATCGTCCCGCAGGAGCTTCATACATAGCTTCAAGTTATCTCCACTTTCCACATAAGCCATCATGACATTGTAGTTCGCACGGTCCAACAGGATTTCGCCGAGGAGCTTAATGCTTTGACGCTTTGTCACATAAGAGTCCGACTGCACAAGTATATCGTTGAATCGCCCAAAAAACAATTCAAAATTGGTGGCCAGATAGGCCGTCACAAGATTTTTATGTCGGGTAAGAATCTCCTTTCATGGGATTAGTATGCATGTGTCGACAGGGATTTCCTGCTGTTCAATGATCTAACTTACTCGGAATGTCGTGAATGCGTCTGCGCTGACTTCAAAGTTGCTCTTATCAATCCAATCAAAGAAATTCCAAAAAATGCCGTCGCCTTTCTGGGGAAGGTTTGGCTTCAAATCGGAGAGTCGTACTGCCGGTTCCCCATCATGAGACTGATCATATAACACCACTGCAGCAACGACATCGAACTTGAGTGCCTCTCGCAATATTACCCCACAGGGCATTGCACTCTGGCTTTGATGATAACCCCGACATAGCTCAACCAGGACCTCGGGTCGATGGTGGACGATGTATGAAATAACAGGCGGGTCTTTGTCCGGCGCATAATTAAGAGGTCGGAAACGAAGAATGTGGGAAAAAATGGTCTGGGTATCTTTTCTAGCTTCAAAGGGAAGCAAGTGGATCATGCGCGATAAATCGTAGAGAAGGTCTTCTTGGAGGGTTGCTTGTACGAGGGCGTGGACCTGGTCCGGTGATGTGTTGACCTCTGTGAGCAAAGAAATGAGTTAGCCAAGCAGTCGAATTGAATATGCCATGGATACCTGATGAACAATTGCGTTTACCTTGTGTTCCCTGGACTACCACTTTCATATGGTTAAGTTGTTTTGCTAGCTCCTCTTCGGCCTGGGCTTGCGTCAGCGGGTACATTAGCGGACGGCCTGGGGGAAATTGACCTTGGGCATGTTGGGAGTCTCTTGAATTCTCAAAAGCAATTCTTTGGTAGAGCGAGCAACATCTGCTGGTTGCCGTGACCGGCCTCGATTAAAAAAGAAAGCCATGATCCCTAGTAGTTGGAAGAGTGTGAACGAAAGGAGGCCGAGATTCGATGCGCCAGACTGATCACATCTCTGGTTCCGCAATAAACAAACGGAGGCGGGGCAACCGTCTTGGCCTCAGGCAGCAATCACTGATAACGATTTTTTTTTTATCAGTCCGATCTCTGCCCCTCCATTCTACGTCTGTGTTATTGATCGTGGTTTGGATTTTGTGACACAATTGCATTTTAATCAAAACCGCGAAAATGGCATCTCAGAGTCAAAATACCCAGCGTCTCCCAGAGGATGCTCATGCCGATTCATGCTCGGTATCGGACGAGTCGGATTCTAGCAACGAAGAAGGCTGGGAGGATGTCGAGGCCGATGATGAGTCGCAGCCTGTTGTAGACTTGTTCTCTGATCAGCTCTTTCCTGATGTGCGCTCTTTATTGAAGGAATGCAAGGAGAAGCACCAGTTTGACTTGTTGAAGATCCAGAAGGATCTGGGTATGTCATGAAATTTCCTAAAAAGAAAAAGAATTTAGTGGAAGGCGCATCGAACTAATTTGAATTTATTATGGCAGATCTGGATTTTTTGGATACCATCAAGCTTGTCAACTACGTGCGATCAGAAGTCAAGGCTGGAAACAAAATCCCCGATGTCAGCTCCAAGTCAAAGTTCGCCGACGACGCCTACATGAAGCCAGTACTGGAGGACGATGCTCTTTTGTACAGCCTGGACGATATCACCGAAGAACAGGGCGAGGAAGCGGTCCCAGGAAGTGAGGCAGAGCGCCGAGTTCAGGAGCTTCAAGAAGATCTTGAAAGACTCCAGACTCAGTTCTCTGAGTATAGACTTGCTGTCCAGCAGTCAATGGAAGACCAATTGACCAAAGAGGACGACAAACTTGATGCGAGCGCACCTGCGGGGAATCCCAACGGTGCTACCAAGGCGCAGGAGATTGATGAAGACTATTTCGCATCTTACGCCTACAATGGTAAAGCGCTAGAGTCCCCCACCCTCGAGAAACTTTCACTGATATGTGTTGAACTTAAGGAATTCACGAGTCTATGCTGAAAGATGCCATTCGCACCGACGCCTACCGCGACTTTGTATATGAGAACAAGAACCTCTTCAAGGACAAGGTTGTCCTCGATGTTGGCTGTGGAACTGGCATCTTGTCCATGTTCTGTGCCAAGGCTGGTGCTAAAAAGGTTATCTCTGTTGACAACTCCAACATCATTGACCGCGCAAAGGAGATCGTCTTCGACAATGAACTTGGTGATGTCATCACGTATGAAATTCCCCATTTTACAAGTTTCAAAGTTGGGGATGTAACTAACGGTTGAACAACAGCTTGGTCCGTGGAAAGATTGAAGAGGTCACCCTGCCTGTTGACAAGGTCGACATCATCATCTCCGAGTGGATGGGCTATGCCCTTCTTTTCGAAGCCATGTTTGACTCTGTCATCTATGCACGAGACCGCTATCTTGCTCCTGACGGCCTGATGGTTCCGTCTCACGCGACCCTACGAATTGCTCCTTACTCAGACCCGGACTTCATTGATTCGCACATCAATTTCTGGCAAAATGTATACGGTTTCAAGATGAACAGTATGCTGTTGAAGATCTACGATGAAGCTGTTGTTCGCGGGATTTCCTCCTCGACCCTCGCTGCGGACTCGACCATTTTCTTGCCGCTGCCTCTGCACACCATCACCGTTGAGGAGTTGAGCTTCTTAAAGGAGTTCCAGGTCACCCTTAACCAAGATATTGATGCTCTTGATGGCTGGGCAATCTGGTTCGATATGTTTTTTATGCCCTCGAGAGACTCGCCCATCCCCGAAAACGCTGTGCCCTCCGACATGCAGAAGAAGGGATATGTGGCATTCACCACAGGGCCTGATGGAACCGAGACTCACTGGCAACAAACTGTTGCTCTGATTGACCATGGAAAGCACAAGCCAAAGCCTCTGAAGAAGGGACAAGTTATTACCGGTAAAGTCGGCTACCAAAAGAGAGATATGGAGGGTTCTCGTGGTCTGCGCATTGGAATCCAGTGGCAAGGCGGCGATCACACCAAAGGCGAGCAAAAATGGGGCCTCCAGTAAAAACACCTAGACCTTATACACCACAACTTTTGGAAGTTTTTTGCGGTCTCGAGGAATCCGCGATCACTCGTTGAATGACATGACACCTTAAATCCATATAGATCAATCATCTCAGGCCCAGGCTGTTGGGTCTGGTCTGGTTCATGTGTCCGCATATTCTGGCCTGGTCTTGTTTCGAACGTCTTAAAAGTTTTCTACGACTCAAATTACATATTTACTCAGTGCATATATATATCCAACAGTTTACACACCGTCATCATGATATTTCAAAATCTGATTACTGGGTTTTAATAGCCTCGGTCATCAATCAAGTTCGTATGTATATATTCATTAAGTCAGGTATTCGTAATCGTAATCGTAACCACCAATGTTGGAAGTATACAAAAAGTTCAATACTTCTCGGGTTTCAGTGAATGTCTGCTTCCACGACTCTCATCGCGTCGGTGACGGTGAGAACGATCTGACGACTGATGTGATCGCCGAGATGACCTATCGCCATGCCTATCGCGACTCCGGTCTCGATGATGTCGGTGGTGATGATGATGATGATGATGATGCTGATGAGAGGCTTGGTGACGATCTCGTCCGTGACTTTTATCGCCAGATGAATCAAGTTTGAAGTCTTCAAGAGTATCAATAGACTTTGATGTCCTTCGACGATGACGGCTGGAACTATCTCGTTGCTCTGATTTTAGGGCCTCCAGCTCTTTCTTTCGCTGGTCATTCCATCGTTTCCGCTCTTGCTCCGTCGCCTTGAGTTGACGCACGCCGCGTTTTATTGCCGCAAGAGGATCATTCGAGTCCATTCGGGCTTGTTCACGTTCTCTGCGCATCGGATCCTCGTTTCCCCATACATTTTTCTCTGGCATTGAGTCCGGTGCTTCCACGGCTTGGGCCGAGGATGAGTACCATGGCTTGTTCCCTATCGACTGCTTGAATCCAGCGGCATTAGAGAAGCGCATAGTATATTGATCTTCATAGCTTCGCTTGTTTTTCTCGGCATCAGCCTCAGCCTCTTTGTTTTTCTCCGCTTTTCTGTCTTTCCCTCCATCCTGGAAGAGATTGATGTGACCAGCACCGTCGACGAGCGGGACTTCAGAGGCTTTGTCCTTTTGATAAGGTGCGACTGTTAGTTTTTCGCGTGTAGATTTGGCGTATGCTGCGTCCTCTCGAGCATATCTGATATCTCTGTCGGTGTCATCCTCCCCCGCGATGCGTCGCCGTTTGCGTAACCTCCCAGCATCGTCTGTGAGTTTTCTTTCAGGTCGGCTAAGCGGTTCCGAGGAAGGATGTGAGGCTGGTGGGGGAGGAGGAGTAGATGGTAGCTCTCCTCGTAATATCTGAATCCTCCGCTCTGCATCCACCTCTTGCATGCGGCGCTCATCTTCCTCCTCGAGGGCTTTCGCTTGGGCCTGGTCGCGCTTGACGCGGGAGATATTCTCTTGGTTGTAGACGTTCCATGACTTTTTGCCTAATAGGTGACTATGATATATTAGCGATATTTAATATGAGCTTTCGACCTTCAAAGACATCTTACAGTGGCATCTTGATGGTTTAATGAGGCCCATAGCGATCATCGGGAAATAACCTTTTGCCAGTTTCCGGCCGGCAGAAAATTAGGATACCTGTAATACAATAACGTCTACCTAGGCCTATGGTCCTGGGGATATCGCCAAGTTGAACTTCAATCCTGTTATTTTAAGATATATCTTTGTGATGTGATCTTTCTTTCTTTTGAAATGATATTACTAGAATAGTCTAAAACACTTGGAAGAACGACATTTCTTGACTTGTCTTTCCACTTGTCTTTCAGCTTGGTTTTCTATCAAGGCAGAGTCTACAGTACAGGTAGCGGTGTGATAGGCGGTAAAGGTTATATATGGCCAGGGGGAAGTAGCTCTGGAGCTGGCTTATCGATAAGACCCCCACCGCCTGGTGCTATTGCGGTCGTTGGGGTGATCCCCCAGCTTGTAGTCCTGCGGAGTTCAACTCTTCAACATTATTAAAGAATTCATTCAACTAAGCTGTGAATTCTTGAGTTTTATCTCACCCCTGGATCTGGTGGTCTTCCTTTTTTGTCACAAAAGTCTCACATACGTTGTTGCCTGTTATCAAGGCAGAGTGGCGTCACCGCCGAACTCCCCCCATCACTTTTAACACTTACATCTTCCCAATCGCCACCCACTATTCAATCGAAGATGTTCAATCGGAAAGATCTTCCGTCTGTCCCTAATCCCTTTGGATCTCGACAGGACTCAGGACGTTCAGCGCCACAAGGCTACGGGAGTCCAGGTCAAGCTCCACGGTATGATTACAACCACGCCCCCATACCTGCGAGGCCTACCCCCGATGGCGATGTGCCCATGACTGATGCATATACACATTCAAGAGGATACGGAGCTCCTTCACCACAGAATATTGGCAGATCACCGCAACCACCGTCTGGTCGCATGCCATCTGCGGGCGGACAGACGTGGACGCTTCACCCTAGCAAGAGTCCTAACGATAATTTCACCTTTGGTAACCTGTATGTGACTTCGGAATTTGAGACCTTGAGACTTCGAGATTTCGAGGTTATGACTTGGTCATTTGAAGGTAGCTAACAGAAAAAAACAGTGTCGCTGTCTCGCCGCAAGACATTCCACCAAGCCGCGATGGCAACGATGTACTCCTCCTCATCAATGACCTTTTCGTTTTCTCCGCCCGCCCCCTGGAAGGCTTCCCCCGAGGATCCATGAGCATGTCGGACCCCCAGCGGACATGGGCTAACATCGGGTTGAGAGATGCTATCAAAGTACAGCTGTACGACCCTTTCAGCCAGGGTGGACAAGCTTACCTGGGATCCGCGGATATTGAAGTCAGCTTTGCTTCAATAAAGAAACGCGTGGAGGCTCCATATGATCAAGATGAGCTATCAAATGCTGTCATTAAAGTATGTTGTCTTTGAAACACTCTATTTCTCTATGGATCACCGTGACTGACCGCAGCAGAATTTCGAGAACCAACTCTTTGCTCCGGGTCAAAGAATTTTGATGGATCACAAGAGCATTCCACTCCTTTTGCAGGTGAAGACTGTTCAGCGAGTTGACCTGACAGCAGAGAAAGCCGATCCGAACTCTGGCGAAACCGAGACTGCTCCCAACGCCAGAGGTATTATCACACGGCACACGCAGCTCAACTTTTTCAAGGATTCTTCGACCGGTATAAATGTCAAGGCATCCAACCGTCGCCCGGCTGCCAACTCAATCATTCAGCCTGGTTTTAAGTTCTCGGATATGGGAATTGGTGGTCTCGACTCCGAGTTCAGTACTATTTTCCGTCGTGCTTTTGCATCTCGTATCTTTCCTCCCGGCTTGGTCGAGAAACTTGGCATTCAGCACGTTAAAGGTCTCTTACTGTATGGACCACCAGGTACTGGTAAAACCCTGATTGCTCGGCAGATCGGAAAAATGCTCAATGCTCGAGAGCCGAAGATTATCAATGGTCCTGAAGTTTTGAACAAATATGTCGGTCAATCCGAGGAAAATATTCGAAAGATGTTCGCAGATGCCGAAAAGGAATACAAAGAGAAGGGTGATGAAAGTGGTCTCCATATTATCATTTTTGATGAGCTGGATGCTGTTTGCAAGCAACGTGGTAGCGGGGCAGGCGGCGGCGGTACTGGCGTCGGTGATAGTGTTGTCAACCAACTGTTGTCTAAACTCGATGGTGTTGACCAGCTCAACAACATTCTGTTGATCGGTATGACCAACCGAATGGATATGATTGATGAGGCTCTTTTGCGTCCGGGTCGTCTGGAGGTCCACATCGAAATTTCCCTCCCCGATGAGCAGGGCCGAAGCCAGATTCTCAAGATTCATACCGAGAAGATGCGTAACAACAATGTTTTGGACTCAGATGTCGATCTGCCAGAGCTTGCACTCATGACCAAGAACTTCTCTGGTGCTGAAATTGCTGGTCTGGTGAAATCGGCCTCCTCTTTTGCTTTCTCTCGCCATGTTAAGGTTGGAACCATGGCAAGCATCAACGATGACGTTGTGAACATGAAGGTTAACCGAGGCGATTTCCACCACGCTCTCGACGAAGTCAAACCTGCATTCGGTGTCTCCGAGGAAGAATTGTCCAGTCGTATCCAATACGGTGTTATTCACTACTCCCAGGCCATCAACGATATTCTCCAAGAAGGTGAATTATTCGTCAAGCAGGTTGGTCAAGCCGAGTCTACTCCTCTGTTTTCTGTCCTACTACACGGACCCACAGCCAGCGGCAAGACAGCTCTCGCAGCGCGCATTGCCATCGACTCTGGTTTCCCATTCATCAAGCTCATCAGCCCCGAGGACATGGTAGGCTTCAGCGAGCCCGCAAAGGTTCAGCACATCAGCCGAATCTTCGACAGTGCCTATAAGTCCACCACTAGTATTGTTGTCGTTGATAACATCGAGCGTATCATTGACTGGGTGCCCATCGGCCCTCGTTTCAGCAATACAGTCCTCCAGGCCCTTATGGTCTTCCTCCGAAAGCCTCCTACTAATGGACGTCGTCTGTTGATCTTGGCTACAACTACCGAGCGTGCTTTGATGAAACAGTTGGATATCTATAATTCATTTAACTCTGATATCATGGTTCCTAATGTCCAATCATTCGAGGAGCTACGCCACGTTATGGAACAGTCTGGTGCTTTTGATGCCCAAGAAATTGCTCGTGCCCTTGAAGATATCGGTGGCTTGGCTGATGATGGTCGTGTTAGCGTTGGTATCAAGAAGGTTCTGCTGGGAATTGAAACTGCCAAACAAGACGAGGACAAGGTTGGCCGCTTTGTCCGTGTCATCAACCGAGCTATTCAGGAGGAACAGTCATTTTCTTAAAATGGTATGTAGATAGAAGGCTGGCTTCCATAGCTATATAATGATGACTACCAATTCTTTGTCTTTGTATCTGTCTGCTTCACAGTGCACGTGTCGGATATTGCCAAGTCAAACTTCAAACCTACTTCCTAGGTATCTTAAAATATCCAAATCTTGGAATTATAGTAACCTTTCTTTCTTTTTGAATGAACTTACTAGTATCAACCAAAGTATCCATAAAAGATAGTCTCTACTTGTCTTTCTACTTTAAGTTGTCTTTCCATCTATGTAGAGCTTACAATACAGACAGCAGTGTAGTACTAGTACTACCAGACGGTAATGGTTAAGATTAATGGATAGTCAGGCCAAGGATTTTCCCCCACGGGACGCTACATATAGTCCCCCGTAATCAGTAATAGTAAGTCCTACTAGTAGAGCCCCCCAGTCAGATACCCAGCCATAACTGGCTCATATGTCAGAAAACAAACGAGTCCCCGATGCTGCCTCTGGCAATGTTGAATGTTGTCATTCGAGGTTCTGCAGCTTGAACCCCAGCAAATTGATTCCATGCAATTCCTGAATTCCTGAAGTGGAATCCATGTCGACGCTTCCCTTATCACTTTCCGTTGTGTCATTTATGTCTATTAAACTGGCTTTTGGGATGCTTTCCTACTTTCTAATTACCTTCCTCGTCCGTCTTCCTCATTTCCTTTGCGAACCTCCATATTTTCGTTTGGCCATATATATGACGCATGTTTTATCGAAGACTTTTGTATACTGCATCTCTGAACTTTCTCTACTGCAGTGACTTTTCAAATGTATGATTCTCCATCCATAGAGAAAACAACCCAAATTGAATCTTTCAAACGGAAGACCAGCACCAAATATCCAATACATTTACTCTTAATAGAAACTGCAGCCATTATCCCAACAACCCCACACCAGCCTTCGCTCCCAAATTCCCTTTATCAATATAGTTACTCTTCAGCCAATCCATCGCCCTGCGGTCATTAAGCTTAAGCTGCTGCTGATAAACAACCTCAATATCGTAAACAGTGTCCAATCCAACGGTATCCATCATCTGACAAGGCCCCTTACCAGCCTGAAACCAAGACTTAAACATCTCATCAATGGTAGTTCCATCACTAACCCCATCTGCCATAACAAGCAAGCACTCCCGCTTAATCGCCGCCCAGATTCGATTGAACACTAATCCCGTGGACTCCTTGCGTGCATGAACAGGCCGAAATCCTGCCGACTGCGCCTTCTCTATTAAAAACGGCGGGATCGCTTCATCCGTCTCTCCACAAGACATAACCTCATAGTAAGTCTGCTCGGGCGGCATATAGTAGTGCCCGTTACAGATGCGGTAGTTATGCTTTGTCTTTACAAGCATCTGGCTTGAGCGTAGAGAAGATGAGTTGGTGGTTACCACGCAGTCGGGCGGTGCTACCTCATCAATGGCGCCTAGGATGTCGACTTTCATTTCTGTTTTCTCTGGAACAGCTTCGATGACCATCCAGGCTTGGCTGCATGCTTCGGGAAGAGATGCGGTTATTTGTACAGGTGCGGGCTTTGTGCCCATTTGCTCGGCTTGCTTGTCTTGATTGCTCTTAATGTAGTCCAGGGCACCGTCGTAGTTGGTGGATCTCTCACAGAGTATCACGGAGTATCCCGCTGCTACCCACATCATGGCGATGCGGCGGCCCATTACTCCGGCGCCGATTATGGCGATGGGTCGGGTGCTGGTGTCGGGTGTGGTCCATGGGGTAGGCATGCTGGTTGTTTTGATGAATGGCGAGGAGGATGGAACGAAATTGAGTTGAATGCAAGGAAACTGAAACGAAGGGGATGAGGGTGCTTTGGGTGCTGGGATCATGGTGGTTAAGGGCTTCTTTCTCCGCGTTGATGATGGTATGATGACTGTATGGTGTCAGAGGGGTGTGGAATATGACATAGCTCTTATAAAACATGTGGCTATGTGGCTGTGAGTTGAAAAGTTGTAGCTATCAACTTGAAATCGCTGTCTGACTGACCTAGCGAACTGTTTAATTAAATTGGATTTGTTGATGATAGAGAGAGAAATCGGGTCGAGGTCTATAAACAACCTCTCTTTGACATCAAACTTTAGTTATGTACCTATATAATAAGGATACACGGCGATCATGATACTGGTTCCTGAAATAAACTAATTTTATCAAGCATTTATTGTGAAAATTAAATAAATTGAGAAAATTTGAAGGGGAACAAAAGTGATATTAGATCGTGTTATCGTCGTGTGCTCATGCATTTGCGATTGGAGAAACCTTGGAACGCATCAACATCATTCAATGACGGTCGATTGAATAAAAGCCCGAACAGGGAATAATTATTGGCGAGCTTTCATATGACCTTTTGATGTGACAAATCGGGGTATTGGAAAGAACAGAAAAACAAAACAAAATCGTTGTCACTCAGATAAAGACACCAACAACGGCGGCCGCGGCGGCAGCGACCAAAGGCGCAGCAGTCATAACAGGCTGACCAGCATCCTTGTAGCTGACAGTAACGGGAGCAGTAGCAGTAGCATCGGCGCTGAACGCCTTCAGACCACCAGTAACCTTGAGGTGTGTGTAGCTAACCGCTTCGGCGTCAATAGTATAGCTGGGGATAACACCGCTTGTCGAAGTACTCTGCCCAGCAGCGGAGGCATAGATACCCACTGATTCAGAGCAGGAGATAGACTCGGTAGAGTGAGTGAATGAGCATGCCATGTCCACTGTAACGGCGCCCGTTCCACCAGCGGTTTTGATATGCGCAGTAGCGGAAAGGGCGTAGGTCGCTGGGCCCTGAACGAGGATCCAAGGGGTCTTGCTGTCAATGATGCAGTCGGAGGATGGCACACCATCCTCGCAACGGACCTTATAGGTGGTGGCGGTTCTGTCGATGGCGTAGACGTCGCCAACAAAGCTGGTGTACTGCGCAAGGTTGACTCCACCACCGTCGGCTGAGATATCGAGGTACTTAATGGTTGTTGAGCTGGGCTCGGCAGTGGAGTCGGCGACGGCCAAGGACGCGAAAGTGGAGGCAATAAGCAATGTAGCGCGCATATTGTTTGTATGTAACGGATAGCTGAAGAGGTTGTAAACAAAGTGGGAGTCTCAGGAGCTGCCGCCTGCGGACCCTTTATTTTAAACCCATGGGTTACTTTTCAGCCGCGGGCTACACGCTAGTCTGATCACGGTATCGCGAGGAATTTCTCGCGAATTTTGAGCTAGATGGACCCTGACCATTTATCTGTGGCCCCGATCTAGTCGTTTTGGGGCTAGCCGACGCACTAAAATATGCAGGGTGGCCTAACTCGTGCAGTAGTAGGCACGTTTTCTCGCTCAAGTTCGCCTGAGGGGTTGAATAAGACGGTAATTTCCGACACCTCTTCGTTTTCACTGATTAGACTTCAAGGCTGTCAAGCCCTTATTCCTTGGGGTGAGAATTGGACACTGCGACGACTATGTACCTCGCCCATGGACCCTCCACATGTGGCGATCGCTTTTTGAGCCTCAATCCAAATTTGCATTCGCTACTTTTCATTAGTGGCTATATGGGGGTTTTTTGGGTTCTTTAGTTGAATTTGCAAGGCTTTTTGGCCCCAACTCCACTTTGGCCAAGGAAAATTTCAAGATGCATACCACCTCGTGCATAGCACGGATAAAGCGTGCCGAGTACGTTCTCCGTTCAGTGCCAAGAAGAGTACGGGCGCTGATGGGTTGGATCGGTCTTGGGGGGAGGGGAAAGGCTTGGACCCTCTACATCCGTCTGGGGACAGAACTCGTATCATTTTTACATGTTGTGAGATGTGGTGCCAGTGTGGGAGGCCTTGGCTCCGTATTCATCTTTGTCTACGGGGCCGATCGTCGGATACGTGAAGACATCCATTGGACTGTATGGCGATCGAACATGAACATCTATCTCACATACCTGTAGTTGTGACAAGCAGTCTTGTCATTGAACTCCCATAGGTGGTAGGTCGAAAGTCAGCCTTTAATTAATTAAATCTCGGAAATACCCAATTTTAGATTTGAGATAGCACAGGGTCCAGATGGTTAATTGGAGAGAACTGGAGCGACCCTCCAAGCCCCAAAACAGGTTAAAAAAAAGCGAAGTGTAACACAAGTTATTATAGCTCTTACATTGTCTGTAGAATACTACGAGCCATCATCAAATATTCACATAAAATCCTGCAAAGATGTTCATGAATTTGACACTAAATAAATACAGCCGCATGATATTAAATCTCAAGGTTCATTAATTAAGTCAACAACTACCATCTTGCTCTAGATTAATACAAGGTTCGCATTCAATCTTGAGCAGCAAGGACCGGTTGAGTCGCGCAGTGAATAACACCACCTGCTAATGGAAGTCCAGTCACATAAACTGGCTGAATTACCCGGTCGGGGCATAGCTTTTGAAAGATCTCCAAAGCGTTTTTATCACTGTCTTTGTCCCCGAAATGGGGAATAACCAGTCCTCCATTGACAAAATAACAATTGACATAGTTGGTCGCCGGTTCATCGTATGATAAAGGTCCAAGAGCCTTAGGGTCCGGCTCGTCGATAATATGAACTTCAAACTTGCGGCCCTTCGCATCGGTCGATTGACTTAAAATCTCTCTGATCTCTCCAAAAACTTCTAGCCATGGTTTAGGCACAGAAGAATGAGGCCGGGACAGAACAATAACTCCGGGTTGAATGAAGTTCACCTCAGCGTCAGCATGGACATCGGTAACATCAAGATCCTTTCTGCCGGGGAACCATATAATCTTTTCAACTCCGAGTATACGACGTAGCTCTGTCTCAATATCGTCCTGTGAAAGCCCAGGGTTGCGATTTTCGTTGATGATACTGCTTTTGGTGGCCAAAAGTGTGCCTTCTCCGTCCACGACTAATGCACCACCTTCCAAGCGAATACTTGATTCAACTAGACTGACCGGCGATGGAGAGATGTCAGATTCAATAACCCGGCGGGCGAAAGTTGCATTTTCCTCCAATTGTTCATTTGTCATGACAGGCCAGTCGAGTCCATCCGAAGCTCGGTCATGGTCGCCAATGTCGTCCTTCTTGCCCCATTCAGCAAACCGGAAATTGACTGCATAACGTTTTTTATGGTCATTTTCGTCCGCCGCGTGTACGTAGATTGGACCTGTATCTCGTACCCAGAGGTGATTTGTAGGGAAAGGGATGATGGATATATTCTGGATGTCACCCCGATATTCTGATATTCTATCCAAAAGCATTGGATTTGCTTTGGAGACATCTTCTGGTCGAGTATATAGTCGGACCGGCTCGAAGGCTGAAATTGCACAAGCCAAACTAGCAATATCGGCACATGCGCTTTCGTGGTAGACCGCAGCGATAGAGAATTTTGAAGGGAAGCCAAGAATCGTCGCCTCATGACGAGTTGTTTCTCGGGGATAAACGAATTTCTCAGCGTTCTGTGCTGAAGTGGAGGCCATTTTGGTGTTGGCTCACGATATCACAAGATAATTGTTTATTGTTTCTAGGGTAGGGAGGAGGGAGGAAACAAGAGGATGCCCAATGGATTGTATGAGAAATCAATCCAAAAACCATATCAAGTATGATGGTTCAATTACTAGGTGTGAATCAGGAAGTTTGGGGTTTGTTTAAAGACGGGTTTGTAAAAGAGGAGTATCAAATATGGCCATATATAGTGTGCGCCAAGCTAGCGGACAATTCTCCGCTGGACCTAAACCTTAGGCATCCAGGCGTGCTTGTTGCTTATCTCGCCCCATGGGAAACCTTAATCCGGAGTATGGATGGTTATGTGATTTTCCAATAGATTCGACAAATCCATTTCCTTGCCCCGCTACATTGGCCAAGAAACAAGTTGAATCCGAAGACAAAATCACGAGGATTCCATTTACGTCCCGTTGATGACGGAACCACGGATTTGTAGAGATGGAGTGGAATGGAAGATAACTGAGTTGATCTATGAGGAAGAGAGAGAGAGAGAGAGTCGGAGAAGATACTCTATCTCACCACCCGCTATTAAGCTCGCTCATTTTGATGCTTTTATAATCGTATCCAGCACCAAAACACTGATAAAGTTCCAAGGTTGTGTTTGTACAAGGGTCAGGTTAGCGTGGCTAGGTAGATCTGGCAATCAAAATGAGTGTTTCAGAAATTTACTATCACCATTGCACTTGCTGCGTAAGGGGCCCTTTCAAAAGACCACGAATTTGGTATTGCTTAAACAATGAGGAATGCTGTTGCTTAGATGTCGTTTGATACAAGATATTGACAGTAGTTCCATTTCGTTTCTCGAGCGTAATGGTTTGTCGGCCAAGTTGTCGTCACATTGTAGGGCGTCGCGGTTCTTAAAATGTCCCAGCCAAATGTCTAAACCATGCGCCATATCAAACCTTAATCGCGCATTCACGGCCATTTTTGGAATTAGCATGGTAACTACCACAATCGTTCTTAACTCGGAGAGATAGATAGTATTCATGATGTAAGTTCTGCCCAACTTCTTCTTATCCCTTCCAAGGTTCCCCTCCCATTTGATCAAGTTATCTTGCAACTAAGTTATCTTTCAACTCAATAGTAATATCTCTCTCTGTTTCCAACTTATTTCAATATTTTCTTTTCGTCTCTCAGTTATCTTCAACGATCTTATCAAGTTGGACTGTCGGTTATAGCGACTGATATGGAGCAAACCTGCGTCTTGAGCCATACGACTTGGAGCGTTGACACGGTCCTTTTTGTACTCTGCTTCGCCTTGTTCGCTAGCTTGGTGATCGGTCATCGCAAGGACTAGTACGTATTAACACTACTTCAGTGTCCCTTAAGCCTTTGAGCACATGCTAATAAACTATAAAATCCTGAAGTCAAGAGTTGAAAAAATTATTGTCGCCGGTAACAACGGGTCATGATAACAGCGTACTCCTACACTAGGAGAAAATTTGTTCATTCAGACCGAAGCAGTGGCCCAACTACGCGACACTCTCAATTCACTTCCGAAGCCGAAATTTCCTCGTTCAAAGTCAGCCATCGATGAACCGCATCCAATCTCGATAGTCAATATTACCGCTTATGATCCCTGTAGAGGAAATGTTTCTAAGCGCCTTGTTTTGGAACCTTACCATTCCATGATTGGTGCTCATTTGGTTGCAGGGGGGTATGAGGCTTACTGGGAACCATTATACGGAGCTGAGAATGTGTCGTATACAATTCCAGCGCGGAGAAACAACACAGACGGGACTCACTAAGGGGGGTTTTTAGCATCAAGTACTTCTATGGAAGTGTATTGCTGAAATGGCCCACCAACACCTACCAAGTACTAGTGTATCTAGTTTAGGTGTTGAAGATGTCGGGTAGGTGGTCGGAAATGCATTAGCTAAAAGCCCTCTAGTTGCTTGAGCGGTCCACAACTTGAATACTACTATACGTGGGTTGTTTTTGAAAGCCTTCCCTCCCCCTGGGCACGCTCGTTCTAAGTACGTATAATTACTAGTCCACGGGTGTACACCGAACAACCCACGATCATAGCCGCTCTAGAAACATAGGTACACCGTCGCATTTATTATCCATGGGAGGCTAGCTCTTTACAGGTTTCCAGTGGGACAAGAGCCCAATTTTGAGTTTCCTGCGAATATCATGATGTATGCAGGGCTGGCTTCTCCGTAGTAGTTTCCCAGTCGGGTATATAGTCCATTGATCGACATGAATTAGAACTTTGGTCAGTATTTCCATATTTTCATAAGTGCGCGTGTCTCACCCAAAGATAAAATACTTTCCATTTTCCAAACAGTAGTGTGTCAAAAATGAGGCAATTAATTACTTTGAAGGTTTAATCGATCTTTCAGCTGCATAGAAAGTATGATCCGGTGGACTTCGGGACTATTGATAGAAACATGAAAATCAACCTCCATCCTGGGTAAAATTGGGTCTCATGTGAGTTTCATCTGATTGGCCCTTAATCTTGATATTGCCACCGTTTACCAGGCCAAGTGCGTGGGGGCCATTTCAGCCCGGTGTCTTTTCTGGTGTTTATTCTTAGAAAGTGGAAACCGGGATCCCAAAAACTCCGCGGTTTCTATACGGTGGCAGATGTCCTGATCGTGGTTAATTAGTTATATAAATTCGAACTTGTGTTTTAAGTTGGTGTTATTATCTTTGCCTTTCTATCTGTCCTTGCCCTTCTCTTTCCACTTGATTTTTTCTTACCTATGTAGAGCTGAAAGTGCAGATAACGGTACTATATAGCCAAGGGGGGGGTTTTTTCCCGATGATCGCTATTGTCCCCTATACATGAGGCTGCGATTAAGGTTAAGAAATTTGCTGGGGTAAGGTTTCCAGGGAATTTTGATTGGCCTAGTATTTTTATATGTGTTGAATGTACTTCGTAGACTTCGGGTTGAATTCGAGCATGTGTCAGTGTCAGGTTAACTGCAAGATGCCCAAAAAAAACCCACCACCTGGGTACGGCAGAGGGGAGAATTTCCCGATTTACCCGCTCTGTTCCTTCTCCACGCCCCGAGATCCCTGTGATGGCCAATCAACTAGTCAGTTTTGCTAACCCCAACAATCCCTCCCAATCTTCATTTTCCAAACTCGGTCGAGGGAGGGGAAAAGACAAGGATGGGAAATGGAAAAATCAAATCAAATCAGCAACCCCAAATAACCCCCATAAATACCAACAACTGGGTCCGGCCCCCGAGGCCAGCCCGGGGGTCCTTCGCAGTTATTTGCAACCATCCAGACTGGTGGAACTGCCGAAACGCGCAAGCCATTATTCCCATGGGGGCCTTTTGAGATCGGCGCCAGCACCAAGTGGACAAGTGAGTGGACCAGGCGCTTGCGCGGAATCCCGTAGCCCGCCCATTCACCCAACACTCAACGAAGCTCATTATTGGCTCGGGATCATTGATTTGCCCGCATCTAGGCGGCTCCCGCGAGGCTAACTGGAATGTCGATTCACCTCATTTGTGTGTCGTGGTCCACTATTTCCCCTCGTGTCAGTGAATCGATCTATCCTGGCTAATGTAGGTCTCCATGTCTTGCGTGGCGCGATTTGAGTCTTGCGTTTCGTCCCTTTTCGTCCATCCCTTTTCTGATTTTTTCGGTTTTTTTCCTCCTTTTCTCTATATTTTTTCTCCTTCTTCTGTGATCTTATTTGCGTACTCCATCCAGCCTTGTCTAGGTGATCGGGATCGGACTTTCTTTGAATCGCGTGCTGCTTTCTTGCTCCTTATACCCAAATCCACGGCCCCGGCCCCGTTCCTGGCCCTTGTAGGAGCCTGTTTCACATTTGCGCCCAGAAAGAGAGCTTTGCTACCCCCCCTCATCTTGCACTGATACTACACTTCCGAGTATCACCCGGCACCCGTAGTTATTTTCCTATTACATCGCCTTTCCTGATTACGCAGGCCTGGGGGGCCTGGGGGTTTAGCTGAGATCGCCTACATGATTAGATACTGTTGCCTGACTGACCCGGGAGTATCGCTTATCAGTTAATCCAAACTTAGCGTTAGTAAATGCATGATGCCTTAGTGCGTCGGCTCAGCTGTTTTAGTGGGCGAGTGCCTTTCCTATTCGGGCCACATCGGGGCCGTTCCTTCCTCTTCCCTTCAAATTGTTCGATCCTTCCTCTTTTGCTTGTTTTCTTGCTTGTTTCGATTGTTTACGACTTCGACGAGTCTCTATTCTTTCCCCTTTGCAATCTTAGAATCATGTCTCACTCACAAGCCTGAAAGAATGTTGCTCACGCTCCAACCACAGTACACCGGCCGTGAATTCAATGATTACACGGCTATTCGCACAAACAACCCGACTCCACGGTCTTCGTGGTCTGACTCCTCTGGACCGGACACTGCGTGTATGGAGTCGGTCGCTGGAAAAGAGCTTCCCCCGCCTTCTACTCTAGTTCAGCCACAACCTGCGATGCCCGCGCCTTTACCTCCGGTACCGCAGCTTTGGCAAGGTACCGAAGCTATGCAACAGTGGCTGGTGGCCAAAGCTGAGGACGATCGCCGGAGCCAAGAGGAAGAAAAGACGCGTCAAGAATCATTGCGACTGGAACAGCGCAAAGTTGAACATACGATCTTGCTTGAATCGTTGCGCGCAGGTGTGCCGCCACCTCTGGTTCCATTCATCTTCACGGGAATGAATAAAACCAATCCAGCATGTACCCAGTCGCTCATCGATGCAGCCCAACAATTGGTATCGCAGTCTTCTCGCAGTGTGCCAGCCTCTTCTTCTCAACCCCAACAAGCATTTGGTGAACATACAGCTTCTACTAGTACACTCCCACCTCTTAATGTCCAATCTCCACCAACTCAACCATCCGTGGGAGTTCACCAGAGAGATATGCGCACCCTCGCAACTAGTATGTATACCACTCAGCTGCCCTTGATGAGGGCTGTAGACCCAACAGCCCACCAGCCTGAAAATAGAAGCTCGGTTTCCTCCTTAGCAGCTGGTCTGCCTACTCAGGCTCCAAGGCCCATGGACATGCAGCAGCCACAAAATGGTCAACGTACTAGCATTGGCTCAGCGCAGCATCTCGTTGCTCCCCCTAATGCTCAAGGCGCTCCAATTCAACAAGAGTTACGACAATCACGCCGATCTTCACCTTCCATATCATTTCACCACTGGGTGCCTCCAGGATCACATCTGCAAACACCGACATCCACCAAAGACCAGCCGGAAGTAAATCCGGTATCTAACCAACCGCACCCCCCTGCCCGAACTGATGTTTCCTCTTTCTACTCCCCCGCTCGCAAGAGAAAGTCCCAGACAGCTCACACCTCAAATGCCCCTCCCGCAACTCGCTCATCGGAATATGTTCCAAGAGAGAGCCGATCTTCTCGAAATAGTCCAATAATGAGCCAGTCGCATCATCAACAGCCACCCCAGGGTGCTATGCCGACTCCGCACGAGACTACAACCGTTCAGGATCGACCTGTTATCCACCGATTGGACTCGACGGAAAAACTAAGTCCCAGAATGCGTCGAAGAAGGTCAACTAGGAGTTTCAAGTTTGAACGTGACTCTCAGAGCCCAGAGGGATATCGACCTGTTCAAGAAAAACCATCATTCCCAGGCCAAGCTCCCACGTCGGATCCGGAGAATATCTCAGACCCTTTTCAGGACACTGGCGATACCGCCATGCCTAGCAAGGCAGATGGAAAAGCCGAACACCCTTAGTCTATCCTCTGATCCCATTTCCGGATCTCCCATGCTCTTCAGTTCAGTGCTCGTCTTTCAAGATACCCCCAGCCAGGAATTTAGAAGGTTGTCTTTGTAAACCCGGGACCTGTGAATTACCACATGCGGTTACTGTTCGCTCCACTTTGGAGTGCCATTACTCGATACTCTTTCTACCTTTTATAGACGCTGACGGTCGCATGCGCTCGTCTTTCGAAAGGTCTTTTCAAATGTCCTTACACTTAGTTTTCTATTCATGTAGACCTTACAGTATAAGTAGCGGTGTACTAGGCGGTCAAGATCTATACCAAGGAGAGTTTTTTCTCGATGATCGCTATCGGCCGCCGTAAGTCCTACTGTACAGGAAAAGAGAAAACAGCGTGTTTTTGGAGCTTCAAGCTACAGATGATACCTAAAAATAGAAGGGACTGTATTCAATTTATCAAAAACTGCATGCTATCAACTCATAGGCTGTATTGGACCTGAAAGCCTTGATTCAAGATCGTCATCATCATCAAACAACAGGCCAAGATCCGCACCTGGGATGAGAATATTATCAAATTCATCTTTTATTCTCTGCGCAGTCTCAGTTGACAGCCACATGTATCTCTCCACCCTTCCCGCTTGCCCAAGCCAACCTCCATATGTCCCGGGAGTTGGATCCAGACCACCATCGCAAGGATATTGTCCATATCTGATTCCCATGTCGAGAAAGCCTACACTAGCGGTAGTGTAACCATCTCTAGGCTCTAGATCTGTCTGTAAGCCTGGCGCAACACGATCAAAGTTCCTGAAGTCGCGAAAGTCCGGGGTCTCTATGTCCTTGCCCCTCTCCTTCATTCTTTCCTCAAGGTATTGTAGATAGAATGGATTTTCACTTCGCCTAGCAGCCACATATAAGGGCTCGGTATAGGGAGGCTTCAACGATCGGAATATCGACTTGTAGTCACATATCACACACGTAATCGCAATTTGGTGCCCCATGGACGGACACTTTCGAGCCAGATCAAGCAAAGTTGCCTCAGAGGGCTTCACGGGCAGCCATATAAGCCATGGGAGACAGTCGGAATCATTCTCAATGCCAGAAATATCATTGTTCATGATCATACGTGCATTGATTGCGGTGCGAATCTCTTTGCACTCGCGTGTATTGCCTTCAATCAAGGTTTTACCTGGGAGGATAGCGCGTCCAGGGTTTGTTTCCAGCTGATAGGCCCACCATCTAGCAAAGGCTGTACTGTGGTAAATGCCACGAAGAATACAATTGTATTCAATTTCGGTTCTTAGCCTACGAGGGTGCATCAATCGACTGTATCGATCAATATTGCCATCCCACGCAGCCATTTGTGTCTGAAGGCGCTTTTCGAGAACTGGGAGATCAGGTGGAAGAGGCATCCACAATTGATCAGACTGGCCTGGGCCCAGTTTACTATAGTCCTCCACTGTCTTGATTTCTTTCAAACCGATGAATCCATCTTCTTCAATATCAATATCGTCTGCAGTCGTCTCTGGTAAGTTTTTACCTGGGAGAACTCGTTGTTCCAAAGCCCATCGGGGCTTCATATCGCCATTCAGAAACGCGGGCGTTCGTGGGTTTTCAAGATGAATAGATCGAGAGAAATCTTCCATAACAACATATCGCTGGGGGGAAGACATAATATTCTTGTAGATTTCAGAGTCTTTATCAACTTCTCGGGCTTCTTCCGCAATAGACACGTCAGGTAGAAGATCCAATTCTTTATAAAGATCTGTATATGACGCTGCAGCACATGCTCGGCCTACTTGGTACCGCATAGTAGATGGATACTGACGGGCAACTTCACGATATGTTTCTTCAGCTGCAATGTCAGGATACCATATACAATACGGTTGAGTAGCAGGATTTTGCATATCGGGAATTTTATCACTCATAATCAGGCGAGCATTGCGGGCACGGGAAAATTGGTGAGCCTGATCATCGTCGCCGGAGCATAGCTGATCAATTGCTGGACTTGTTGCAAATTCAAGCGAATCACGAATGCCACGAATGACTGCTCTGCGATGCCAAAACGAGTTGAGATCGACGGGTATCCCTTCCCCTTTTATTGCCAAAGCACATTGATCGAGGTCGCACTCCGGTAGTATAGGCTTGCCAGAAGAGTCAGTTGTCTGCTTCTTGGGTAAGACGACATTGTACTGGCTCATAAGGCTTTGCCCAGAAGGTTCGGTAGCCTCCGCCATTAGGAAATAGTGTGGGCAGTGGTGCCGGTAGTGCTGTGTGCAGTGGCAAGTGAGGGAATGAAGTTCAAGAGGGAAAGGAACTTTGGAAGGGAAGGGGGGAAGGTCACTTCTGGAAGGACAGGGTTATGCTACGACTCGGACCAGCCGGGACTTATAAGCGAAGCAGATCACCCTACAGTCCAGTATTTGAATTGCATCGGTTTATTTCTTTCCTTTTTTCTTTTCTTACTCACATCCATTCATTTATTATTATTTGCCTCACTAACCGGCCCCACTATGAATATGTGACGGGAACTGTACTGTAAATTTACAAACCCGTACACGGTACATGTGGGCTAGAATCTAGTAGATGATGAAAAAATTCTAGCTCGATCCCAATGATATACTAAGTTCTCCGAAATAAATTCTTGCGAGTTTCGGTGAATAAAGAGGGGCGTGGACATGGATACATACTCGGGCTCACTCCAATTCCATAGTACTATCCTGTCTCTCGGAACTTGAAACGTAGACAGTACACCAGCCAGCATTACGGGATTGGGATATTATGTAGTGGAATATTCGAAATGGAGTCAGTATTACACCCATTTATACCTCTTGGGTCTCCTATAAAATGAGTACTTTACATAGGGTGACATTCGCATTGTTTTGGTGTGGGTTTGGCTAGTAAGTCCGACTAGCACCGGTTGCATGTGTGCACAGCCAGGAGTCATATCCCCCAAATTAAAGACAGTCGATCCAAGGACTACGCTCCCAAGTATCAATCTCTTGCCAATGGGTGACACTCGATTCGCCCGCTGAAGGACCTTTGGTACTTGGGGCAGGCTCCCCGAGCTCCTTGCCCTATGTATCGACATGCAATTAGTATCTCTAGTGCTTTAAATGATACTAGTACATTGGAGGAAGGAAACTTACCCAAGTCTCAAAATCTTCTCCACTGTTAAGCTTCTTGTCTTGAATCTTTGCCTTGTTGCCTGACTTTTCAAACGTTGCTGGAAAATTGATACCTTGGTATTTGGATATACTGTCCTCGCCTGGAACTCCGGTATCCGCATTGTCCACGGTCACAACAGTGGTACGGTGTACCGTTTGTTTGCCGCCAGTCCCATCGTCGACTTCCTCACTCTCTTGGAGGTTCCAACGGTCGTCTCTGGATAGCTCTCCGATTAGCCAGTTTTCTGTCTGGGCTTTCCGGAGGGATATTGTTCGTTGGCGAATTGTCTCGATGCGCGCAAGACGATCGGAATTATCCCCAAGACTAGCTTTGTCCGAATCCGCCTTGATTGCGTCCATTTTTGCCACGACTTTTTGAACAAATCGAATATGTAATTTGTCACCGTCGCTTTCGCCGGACCTTTTTCGTTTATACAGTGACTTCATTTTTCGTCTACATGTACCTGGACTTAACCGGCTAAGTCCATCAAGACTACTAGGTCCAACTAGACTATTGAGTCCAGCAAGACTACTGGGTGCAGCAAGACTTCTGGGTCCAGCTAGACTTCTGGGTCCAGCTAGACTACTAGGTCCAGCAAGACCGTTAGGTCTGGGAAGGCTACTGGGTCCAGCAAGACTTCTGGGTCCATCAAGACTGTTAGGTCTGGGAAGACTACTAGGTCCGGCAAGACTACGGGGTTCGGGAAGGCTCCTGGCGGAAGGCCATGACGTATTTAGACCTAGAGCTGTTTTACTTTGGTGGGGCACCACATGTACCTGAAGCTGTTTTCCTTCGGTGGGGCATCATACAGTCATAGCCTCTTAGACCTCCGCAGTTTCATTAATGATGAACCCGCGTGATCTGAACCAGCAGTGGGCAGTAGTTCGTTCTTGAAACGGCTTCGTCGTCGCTTCCCATCGATCTGAAACAGCACTGGGCAGCAGTTCAAAGGTCAGTTCGTAATGAGAATCATGTCAATCTCGGTGCCACCCTCGCGAAATACGCATTCTTATTGTTACCTTCGGCTTACCTTCTGGCTCATGCGTTCAAACACTCTGATTATCCAGATCTGCTTAGTTAGCTTTTTCTGTCTAGCGGGATAAACCACTTGTATCGGTGCCCGCTCGTAACTCGCTTATTCAACTTCGGCTCACATTGTAGTTGACGATATACCGAAAGTATTGATACTATGTGTGTGCAGTATCTCCAATGAAGCATCTACATAGGCTCTTGTGCTATGTAGAAGCTTTGATGTAGACCGCCTCCCTATGTTAAACGCCATTATTGCAAAGGAGTAAAGGCAACAAAGCACCAATGGAAAGAAGCTCGGTTTCATGTGATTATAAAATGGTCAATATTTAAAATGTACAAAGGTGGGAATAGTCCTTTTGAATATCCCTCCCCTCTTCAGATCTAATTGGCTAGTTTATTCTGTATGGGGGCAAAACATTCGGAGCTGTTCAAATGTTCATTATCCTCGAAATTTGCAGTGTTCATTTATTCTCACCTTCGGCTCACCCTCTGGTCTACAGCGCATCGAAAAATTCCGTTTAAATTTTTTTTTTGAAAAATTTAACCTATAGGGGAAATGGGAGAATCATTTGCGAGATCCAAAACCGTGGTCTTTCGACATTCAAAAGGACCATTCCCTCCTTTGTAAATCTTAGACGTAATGTTGATCATTTTACGATCATATTTAACCGAACTTGTTTCCATTCACTTCATTCAGCCAGGAATACCCACCTAAGCAGGACAATAGCGAGAATTTCAAAACAAACAAAGAACTCCAGCGCGGAGAAGAAATCACTGCGACAGAAGAGAGACCAGCGCAAATCATACTTAGAAAAGAAGGCGCGGAAGTATAGCAAAATGTACGGGGCAGATATCTGCTTAGGTATACGCATTCAACAGTCAGGGAAAGTTTTCATATACTCCGCAGACGCCTCCGAATTCTAGTCGTTCCTGAGCTCTCAATTAGTAAGTCCAGGTAAAAATAGGAGATCAGAAGTTTTCTGACTCTTTCAGGGATCCTACTATCCAAGGCCAGTTGAAAGGCATGAAAAGAGCCTCTAGAAGCAACTCTTTGATAAACCATTTTGAGCGGTTTTGGAAGTCGGGTAAGGGTGGGCTAGCAGCGATTTAGAAAGCCGCAAAGGCAATACGGTTCCTAGAGGCAGCCGTTGGCTTTCCGCTCAATATTTTAAGAGCAGATAGAGATCAGTAAAGCCTGGTGAAGATCTGGCGGTTAAGGCACAAATACCACACCCTCGAAATTAAAAGGGTATTAGAAGGAACAATAACCAACTTTTTCTGCACTCAAAAGAGTATAAAGCAAAGAAGCTTAAATTAATTCAATTGTTTTTCTACTTTCCACTTAAATCTTACTTAAGTCGCAAGATATGAAAAGCTGGACTTGAATTAATGGGATTATATTCGTTTATATAGATAGGGTTTTCACTTGTTTAGCTATATCTATAATACAACAATATTTATTAAGAAATACCTATAAATTTTGAATCATACAAAAACAAATATGAAGATTTCCTATATATATAGATTTACTTAAGTTCATTCAACACATAGATAGATTAATATGGTATGCAATATGATCTATATAGAATTGCCATATATGTTCCGCCTCATTTACCTGGAAAAATGAAGGCATTCCCCGATCGACGTGAAATTTGTTTAACTCTATCGGATATAACAGTGGTCAAAGCTTATATTAGGACTATCGATAGACGCTCAAGTAGATAAGATTCCCCCTCTTGATGATCAAGACTTATACACAAGCTCCGACCAGTCATTAGTCTTCTCTATGCGCGCGCGAATAATGATGTGGGCCAACTGCTACTACAACAATACGCCTTAGTTATATTGCGCTACTGCTCCTAACGCCAATCGAGACTAAGGCTATGCAAAATGAGTATTTACGCTGTTAAATTGTATGAATGCTCTCAGGCGCTTAGGTGCCTTAGCTCTTTAGTCCATCGCGCCAATTTAAATAATTCTACCAATCAATAGGTCAAAATGTTTGAATTAGATTCACCAACGAAGATTTCCGACAGTGGACCCACATCTACAGGCTTCGAGCCCGCCATGACTTGCATCCCTTGTTTCACATTGCGATTGGCTCCACGGAATTCAGCGCCTGTCTAGCATGGTCAGCCGGCTATACGAGTCGGTAAACATCTTCTCTCAATCTACCAAGACCCTAAGGCGCCATGCCATACTTAATAACGTATTATTGATGTCTTCTAGAACACCTTTCATTCGTCCATACATTCTATCACCAGCGTTTCCACGTTCCCTTTGCTACGCTTCATGGCCGAAGTGGCTGAAACGCTCACTACGGATCAGGATTATAATGATGAAATTCCCCTGGTATCAATCTCTCTATTGTAACTGTATATTAGGGTATAATATGGAAACTAGAGCTTGAAACACTATTGTACTAGGAATCGTCAATGATATAAGTTAGTAGTCCGTTGGTCGGCCAGGTCCTAAGACTACGGTCTCCGGACCTGGTCTGTCTTCGGTACTGTACCCTAGAACTTCGGGCTAAAATCGCTATACGTAGACCTAGTGTCTTAGACTATATGTCGTTAGTATATATTCCAATACTACCGTCCTTTGGTTATTATTCCAGTTACCTCCATCAACCAGAGAGTATGGTCACATTTCCTAAACAACTATTTGACAATAGACATATAACCAATTGGGACTGGAATCCCCTGTAGCCACGTAAGTAACTACTAAAGACTACTTTTGTTGTTCATCTCGCTATATAATTTCATGAAAGTGATTTGCTCGCGTGAAGAAAGGCACGAAAAGTAAATAGGTATATTGAGATGAGTAAAAGAGGAACGCAGCCGATTTTGTTATGACCTATTAATCAAAGGATCAAAATAACTACGATGGAATTCTATTCCGGTAGCTAAATGATCGCGACAAATAAGGTACGCTTTAATAAAATAGTCACTAACCATAGCCCCGCCAAATGTGTCCAAACAGAGAAACAAAAAAAGAGAAAAAGAAAAAAGGCGCAAGGGCCTCTAAGGTCGGAAAAAAAAGAATCTGACGCTCATGTTCGCCTTCGGCATGCCTCTGTAAGTGTATCTTGTGCAGAATGGACAAATCGGAGGTAATGTGTGTGAAGAATCATAGAGCATCTATCTCATATGCAAGACTCCGTATACTAATTCATGAGTATTACTGTATGGGAATGATTGCAATACTCTCTACACCAAATAAGGTAGATCTTAGAACTGTAAACTCTAATTATGTCAAAAGGTTATAATGATAAATTGATTAAGCTCGCAATCGTTTTGATTGATGTAGTGGAGGCCCTTTGGAAGCTTTTATGCTGTTCAGTCCCTTGTTCTCTTCTTTTTCTCTATATTGTGGCTTTTCTGTATTACGGGTTTTCCGAGATGAGTGCTTTATATGCTGAGGTTGGGACTCCGATTCTGGTGCGGGTGTGTGTTCTGTTACCTTTGCTGTGCTCCTCGTCGATTGTGTAAGAACCAGAAAACAGAAGAACTTTTGTATGATTTAACTAAAGTATTAAAGATGAGGAAAAAGGAAAGAGGGGAGTTAGGCTCCCATACATTATTATATAGGAGAATCAGACGGGTGTAGGATTATATGATCCGTCATATAATCCCGCAACCTTATAACCTTAATATTAGTATCAACTCGGTATTAGTTCGTTATATTACCCTCCCCTCCGAAAAAAGCCTAGCCTCTAGGCTTTAGCTATTAGAATATTATCGCTTTCATTATTATTAATAAATTTATCCTCCTCTGTTGTCTTAAGCTATATAGGTAGGTGTATGGAAGGCCCCGGCTTATCAGGGTATCAAGTATAGAATTCTTTCAATTTCTCTAGTATATTCTTAAAGTTATCTGTAGGATACTATTTAGTATTCTTATTTCTAATCTAAGATACTTAATATTATAGATATTGATAGTATATATAAGAATCTTTAATCTTATTAATCTTATAAGCCTTCTTCTTATTAATAATAATTAGTAGTATTATATCTAGGATCTGTCTAATAAGAGGCTCTATATATACTATAGGGTGTAGCTTATCTAGTAAGAAGATAGGATATATCTTTATAGAGTCTAGTAGCTTCAAATACTATAAATTACCTTCTTTTTTTATGATTTCAAATAGTCTATATTACTAATTAGATAACTTCCTACTCTATCTTCCTATCTTCTAGATATATATAATAATAAAGACTAGCTGATTAACTCTAAATTTATCCTTATAATATTATATATCTATATATCTTTTCTAGCTTACTTATATAACTTCTATTACTTCCTAAGTATTATCCTATATGTTCTTTATATTATTAGCGATATCTCTTATCTATTATATATTCTTAAAGAAGATAGCTAGGGTATTTAATACCTAATTAAAGGTTATCCTAGGATTAAATCTATATTCTATAAAGAAAGATAATTGTTTTATATTAGCTTAGGGGAGTATAGTAATAGTATAGTCTATTAGTAGGAGATATTTAGACTAATTATCTTAATAGAAGTTTATATAGGCCTATAACTATTAAGCTATCTATTTATTTATAATTTTACTTTAACTATTTATCTAAGTATAGTAAGCTATTAATAGCTTCCTTTTAATATTTAGAATATATATTAATTCTATCTAGAATTTAGATATAAACTAAGGTCCCTAATCTAATATAATTGTATCCAGAATACTTAACTAAGGGAGAATCTCTCGGATAAATAGATATATTATCTTTTTTGTGTTAGTAGTTTTGTAGTATAGAATTAATACTTATTACTTTAATAGATAATTAATAAATACTAAAACTATATTATATCTATATTTATTTTTAGGGAAGGATTAGAAATCTATTAAGAGATATTTATCTAGATAAAGAGGGATTAGGAGTAGTTATAATAGTCTAGGGGCTTTATTTTACTAATATTTTATATACTTGTATATTAGGTAGTTATTAATATATTACTTTATATTAACTATATATCTAGCCTAGTAATAACAATTCTTAATTAATCTTAGTATTTAGCTATATCTAGGATATATTATATATAGTTACTAGTGGATTTCATCTAAGAGCCTTGCTTATAGATCTCTATTATTAGGGACTACTAGATATTCTTTAAAAAGTAATAGATTATTCTTAATTATCTATTAGGATTCTTCCTTATTTAAAGTCTTTATCCTATAATTATTAAGAGAAGTGTATACTTAATTAGCTAAGAGAATATATTCTACTATAGTTAATAAGATATTAAGATCTATTAATATAAGAGATAACTTTATTAAGATATATAACTCTATTATTTTGGCTAAGAAGATCAAGGGCTATTTGTCTTTTTACTTAAGCTTCTCCTTATAAGATAGAGTATTAGTAATAATATTTGTTTTACTAGGTTGATATTTAATAATAAAATAGAATTAAGAAAGGAGTTTACTCTAGTATATTTATCTAGGGCTAAGTATCTTCTTTATTATAAAATATTGTAAGATATAGTAATCTATATAGATACTAAACTTATTATCCTATTGTAACCCTTTTAATTCTAGATACTATTTATTTAATATATATATAATAGTAAGTAACTTTTAATCTAGGGTATTATAATTCTACTCTACTAAGTCTATTAATTTTAAGAAGAAGACTATAAGCCTCTATAGGTTATCTTTATTTACTTATTAAAAAAGAATTATACCTATATATCTTTCCGATATATTAGTCTTAATCTTTGTTTTTAGATCTAGTTTATAATATTAAAGGACTAGAGTTTCTATTAGTCTTCTCTTAATCTTTTTAAATACTATCTAATAATTGGTATTCTATTAAAAAGTAATATCTTTTTGTGTTAGGAGGTATAAAGACTATATAATATAGTTATAATCCTTAATAAATCTCTAATAGAAATTATTAAATCCTAAGAATAATTATATATCCTTAACTATCCTTAGTATTGTCTGACACGGTGAGCGGGCCGCCGGAAACGGCGCCCATTGCACCGCCGCTCTGCCGCCCCCCACCGCCTGCTGCCTTCCGCCATGGCCCTGCCCCTTCGGGTATGGCGTCCCACCTCCGACCCCGCTTCGGGCTTAGTGCCCATGCTGGCCGCTTTTACCGCCCCCCGTCATCTGCCATCCATCTATAAAGGACCGCTTGCCCTCCCATCGACTCGTCGACGCACTTCGTCCTCTTCGACACCCTGCCTGGCTTCCGCATCCCTTTCTTCGCCGGCCCCGCCGCTTCCTGCGCATGGACCTTCAGCCTGATGCACTGCCCCTTTCATTACGTCGGCGACGCCGTGTTGTCCGGCCGCCCCAGGAGAAGAAACACCGACGTGATTCCTGATCCAGTCTTCTACCGCATTGGGTGTGCTTGACGTCGCATGCTTGCCATCATGTGGCTGCGTGTCCTGCTCTTCTCCAAACGATTCACCATGGATCTGGCTACGAAGCTATCTCAGTTGCCTGTCGCCAGCAAGGCCTTCCCATGAAAACGTCTCTCTTCCTCTGCTTCCTTCGCTTGTCGCAAAATTTCCCGGGTTTCCCTCGTACCCTGTTCGGCGTTTCGTACTCCACCTCGTCCGCCCGAAACCCCATCCGACATCAGAGGTTACATTGCATAGCCCTTGGCGTCGCAAATTTCATCTCGGCCGCTTGCTCCCAACCGTCTCGACCACGTCGTCGTCGTCATCGTCGGCCTCTCCGGCCCATCCTCGCCCAATCGGTTAGACCTGACAGCTTGCAACCATAATACGAGCCAATAGCGAAAATGCCGCGCCATTAGTGAGGCAAATACCTGTTCAAGCTAGGGTAAGACCCCACAACCACGCAGTCTGGTGATTGGAGGACAGAGCAAGCGACGACCGTGGAAGAGATCATTGGTTGGGGGCTATTGGTGAGATTGATGGGGCTTCTAACTTCGCGGATGCGAGAATATCGTGATATCGTGGTCTCGCAAATTGTGGACGGAGTGGCATGGGTTGCAGCAGCCGATCCGTATCATCTAAGCAGGGAAGAAAGCAGATCAGACCGCGCCTCGCGTTCTATAAAGAGGCTACAAGTCCGCCAGAATGAGACTGCAGCGCAGCAATCCCAAGTTCTCCCATCCTGCCCCTTCCCACTGCCCACTTCCTTCTGCCCCTGCCCAAAGTCCCTGTTTGGGTTTCTCTATCTACGAGTGGCCTCATTCATCATATGCCGTGAACTCGATCAGCTGCTTTTTTTTTTCTTTCTCGAACAACATGTCTGTCGATAGCTTTCGATTGGATTCTTTCCGCCCGTGGAACCCTTTTCAAGACAAAGTGCAGATTTTGCGAGATTCGCTCGATATCTGTCGATACCCAAGTCCTGTCTCGGTCACTGCCACCTCGCCTCTCTCCGATTCCAGCAACTCGGCTCCAGAGAGTACAAATGTTCACTCTTGTGAATCTGTGCGACACCCCCTTCCTTCCCGACCGCCGTCGGAGGTTTGCCTGAAAGACAGCCTACCACAGGTGATAAACACTCAGCACCAATCTGCTGTGGAGGATCAGATACCATGCGTTAACCCTGGAGTTGAGGCGTTCGACTTCGACGATATCTTGCAACTGCCTGATTTGCCAAGCTCTGGAGATCAGGACTATCCCATGATATGTCATGATCTAGGCTCGGAGCTCGCTTGCATTACCAGTCAGCGCTCAAATGTTGGAAATGCTGGAAGTCCCGGTGTGACCCGCGAGTGTTCCGACGCAACAATTGACCCGGCAATCCTGGACGACGATCATATCCAAGATATTGAGCAGACCCCGGCAAGAAATGAGACCTCGGACGTTGTGTCCCCTTATTCTCTGCCAGATAAAAGGGTTCGTGGTCCCAGCATGCGACCACATTCGCATAGGACAACGAGCCCTAGGCGGCAGCGGTCCAAAGTCAGCAAAGTTGCCGTCGTCGTGAACAATCGCCACATGGATAAGACTGGCCGAAGTACTCGAGCAAACAGGCCCGTTGCAACCTCGTTTTCTGCTCTTCGTGATCAATTTTCTTCTCTACCGGTCGAAGAGCGACTCCGGTTTTTATCCTGGCTGTTTGAGGGTGCTTTGTCGCAATGCCTTCATTTGCCCTCTGATCCGAAATCTGCATCAGTATCGAAGAGCATCGAGAGAGAAGAAGTCACGGCTTCATTGGCTGACCAATCAAGCGTAGGCGATGAAAATGTCTACGGAAAGCCTACTTGCTCTTCAAGAAAAGGGTTGCGCTGGTCACTAGAAGAGAAACGCCTTTTGGTGCAGCTGAGAGAGGAAGAATCTCTCCCCTGGTCGGAAGTGGTTGCGCGATTTCTTCAAAGGTTTCCTGGGAGGAGTGAAGGTTCCATACAGGTCTATTGGAGCACGACGATGAAAAAAGAGCGATCATCTTAGCGGGAACCAAGGGAAATGCCATCTTCTTCAATTCTGCGTTGCCATGTACAGAGTAAACTCTTTCGAGAGAATATATCTCTTGTGAGACTACAACGCCGTTTTTCATATCGTCAGTTCACAGAGGCGGAGCGTCTGTGTGATTTTCATGAACCGTCGATTTGCCAAGTATGCCCCAGGCCACAGAAGGAGTCTGAGCGACGAAAGCTGAATCTCCACTACATACTCAAGATAGTCGTTTCAATAAGTAGATACATTTGTCAACCTTCCACCACATGACACCCGACACCACTAGTACATTGTCAACTCAGATCAGACTCATATCCAGTCATCATAGAACCGACCATGGACGAGATCAACAGAGAATGAAAAAAGATGGTATGAGGATCGAGAACGATGCTTGCAAATCTGTCGAAGGATCGGGTATAAACAGAGTCTGAACATTCTAATTTGGCATAAATATCTAACCTTTAAACCTCTGTCTGTTTATCAGGACATCCATTTTGACTTGAATGCTCTACCATTCTCCCGTCTAAAGTCCGCTTTTTCTCCTGGGCCTTCTCTATCACATCACCGTTGAGCACTGTATCGACGAGAAAGAAATTACCGGCAAAGCAGAGACACATTAGAGGAATGAATATATCAAGGACAACGCGAAACCCTTTCATTTCCGCATCGAGAATTTGAGAGCGGTACTCCTCGGTACTAACGTCGCTGCTATCTATAAGAGAGAACAAAAATCTGCCCGGACGAAGAATTTGCAATCACACTCCCCTGAATCCTTCCATTCCCCATTCCCCGTCCCCCATCCGCTCACTGTGTCCCATTTACTGCCCGTTCCGCCGCCCTGCCTAAACTTTCAAGCAGACTTCTAATAGTAGAATTGGGTGGCTCCAAACCCCTTGTTCCGTGATATGTCAAGCGACAGTTTTCGATTGGAGTATTTCCAGGTCGTGGAATCCTTTGATTCCTTTCCAAGATCAATCGCAATCTCGGCGGGATTCTCAAAACATTTCCCGCTACCCAACCGGTCTCGATCACCCCGACTCCACCTCCTTCCAACCTCAGCAAAGCAGCTGCAGTAAACGCCAATGTTCATTCTCACAAATTTGAGCGACATCTTCTCTTTCCCGACCGCTAGTGCAGGCTTGCTTCAACGATCATCTATCACGGGAGATGAGCACTCAGCGCCAAGATGCTACGGAGCTTCAGCAATTATGCGTTGATCGCGGAATTGAATCATTCGAATCCGAGCATATTCTGCAACCACAGGTTTTGCTGAGCTTCGCAGACGAGGACCGTCCGACGATCTGCGATCACACTGCTCCAGCGTTCCAGCAACCACTTGGTTTTGACAGCGGCCTCCTGGGACTTGACTGTACTGCAAGTCAGCATTTTGGTCTTGATGACATTGAAAACTCTGCTCTGGCCAGCGTGTGTTGCGATACAACAATTGATCCCGCAATTGTGGAAAGTCCTATTTTCCGAGACCTGGAGCTGGCCCCGGCAAGTGAAGAGAGTTTTAACGATGAGGCGAACTCTCGTTCGTCGTATAAAGCTATGACCGTGACAAGCGATTAAATTCGCAAACCACAATGAAAGCACGGCAGAGTTCCAAAGTTGATCGTCGTACTCGAGCGAAAGATTCCGCCAGAATGTCGTTTTCTATTCTTCGAGGTTATTTCTGTTCTCTACCAGTTGAAGAGCGACTGCAGTTCTTATCCTGGCTGTTTCAGGGTGCTTTGTCCCAATGCCTCCATCGTTCAACCAACTCACATGACGCATCGTCGTTAGGGTTTGTCGCAGGCGATGCAGATTTTTCGACTCCCTCTGTGCAATCATCACCGGATGCCAACGCGGTCGACGCAGAGCCTTCTCGCACTTCGAGAAAAGGACTTCCTTTTTCTGCGGAAGAGGATCGCCTTCTGGTAAAGCTTAGGAAGGAGGAAAATCTGGCCTGGTCGGAAGTGGTCACGCGATTTAGCCAGAGATTCCCTGGGAGAAGTAAAGGCTCCATACAAGTGCACTGGAGCACGAGGCTTAAAAACCCAACCGCCGTCTTGAACTAGCACGCAAGATAAAGAAAGAGAGAGTATATTGGTTTGCTGATACACAACCATTCTTTCCCTGTAAATAATTACTTCACAAACTATGAACTACTGTCCGCTTGAATTCAATGGCTACTTGTACAAGAGCTGCCAGAAAGATGTAAAGGTAGGCCGTATGATGATAAAACTAAGCTTTGGCACAAACTTGTCAGCAAGGCCAGTGGTATCCGGACAATGGAAATGCTGGTGATCGAGGGTACGGATGAAGGAAAAGCGTACTATAAGACATCCATGACATGTTATCAGGTATGCTATGGGGTCTTGGGGCCTTCGCAGGTTTGAAGAAGTTGTCTAGCGACTCGTAGGCCGGCCGTCCATACAATGAGGTTGCAAAAGCAAGTTTTGCAGCTGATTCCACCGAGAGCGGCTCCCATAGGCGAAAAGTACTTACTTAGGCCGACGCTGACCCTCGTTCCTGCCTTTTTAGCCCTTTAGAGCCTAGTCCGGCATGGCTGATTGCACGCATATTCTTATTAAATTCATCCTGTCTTTTCTAAGTATGATATATCTACTCTATACACTTTCTTATACGCTGTGCGAAATAAGATCGGGACAAGTTTTGACCGACGGCACTTTCCAAAATATAATCCAACTAGTGATGGGCCACATGATCAAAGCTTCAAGAGCACAAATAGTATCTTACAGATTTGAACTGCCGCAACGTAACGATGGTCCCACTAGGTAGCTGTCGGTGTGCACTGCTTCCGCTCTGGTACACCGCCATGGCATGCCGCCTAAGATTGAAGTCCAAGTTGCCGCCTTGAGCACCGCCTTGAGCACCGCCTTGGGTCCTTTGCCAGGTTCATCCTGCCGCTCGACAGACCGCCTGCTGAAAATTGTTCACAGCCTCACCGCTGAGAGCCACGGTTGCACGACCGCAACGCCGACCGCTTCCTGCATCTAGCCCTGACCGGTCTTGTTCTACACCGCCGGACGAAGACACAGGTTATTCCCTTCTCACCGCCAAGGGCACCGATCAGCGCACCGCCTTTTGGCGTCTCTCCTTTCACCGCTGCGAAGACCGCTAAATGAACCGCCTTCTGCATCCGTTTGATCATCACCCCTCGTAACGTAATTCCCGGGCGGGTCGTACACCCAACCGAGCCGTACACCCCATCAAAAATCACGTCTTCCTACCGATATACCAACTTTAACCAACCACCATGCCACCAATTCGCGCCCAATCGTCTCGGAATTCTACCGAAAAAGAGGGTAGGATCTTATTAGCCATCAAAGATATCAAAAATGGCCGTATCAGCTCTGTCCGCGCAGCAGCAACTCTATACGGAATCCCCTACACAACGCTGGCTGATCGCGTTAATGGTGTACAATCACGCGTCGATATACGCCCAAATAGCCATAAATTGACAAAATTAGAAGAGGATTCACTTGTTGAATGGATACTTTCTATGGATACGCGTGGAGCAGCGCCTAGACCAGCTACTGTACGAGAGATGGCTAATATACTACTAGCTGCGCGTGGTAGCCACTCTCCACCTACAGTTGGTAAAAATTGGCCATCAAATTTTATAAATCGACGTGAAGAGATTCGATCACGCTTCTCTAGGCGCTACGACTATTAACGTGTATTAAACGAAGATCCTAAATCGCTACGAGAGTGGTTTGCGACTGTACAACGTGTTATTGACGATAACGATATACAGATGGAGGATATCTATAACTTTGATGAGATTGGATTTGCAATGGGTCTTATTTCAGCGCAGAAAGTGGTTATACGGGCTGGATACTACGGTCGGAGAGCTATATTACAGCTAAGAAACTGCGAATGGGTCACTGCTATTGAAACTATTTGCGCAGATGGTTATTCGCTACCGCTATATGTGATTTTTAAAGGCAAAGTTGCTATCGCTGGTTGGTTTGATAATCTACTAAAAGACTGGCGATTTGAGGTCTCAAATAATGGCTGGACTACCGATGAAATTGGCCTACGTTGGCTACAGAATCTATTTATCCTATGTACAAATTCGCGCGCACACGGCCGGTTTCGGCTGTTAATTCTTGATGGCTATGGTAGCTATCTTACGGCTAAATTTGACCAGATCTGCGCAGAAAACAACATTATATTGCTTTGTATGCCTGCGCATTCTTCACATTTATTACAACCGCTTGATGTTGGATGTTTCGCAGTGCTTAAACGTGTATACGGTCGCTTTATAAGTGATCTTGCGTGTGTAGGCTATAACTATATTGATAAGTTTGATTTTCTGGATGACTACCAACGTGTAAGACTGGAAGTGTTCAAAAAGCCAATTATTATTCAAAATAGCTTTATAGCTGCTGGTCTAGTGCCTATTGATCCAGAAAGAGTGCTTTCGAAGCTTAATATCTCTCTACGAACACCAATACCCCTAGGAAGCCGACCAAGCAGCAGATCTAGCCAATTTACACCAAAAACGCCGAGAACTGTTATTCAGTTACAAAAATAAGCTTCTATGATGAAAGATCTATTAAAACAACGGTCAAATAGCCCACCAAGCCCATCGAAGACTATGTTAGATCAAATTATCAAAGGCCACTATATATCACTACACAACACAGCGTTACTAGCACAGGAAAACGCAAATTTACGTACAGCCAATGAGAAAAAACGCCAAAAACGCAATCGATCAAATAGGCAGATACCCTGTGATACTGGCCTAACGGTCGAAGAGGGCCTACAGCTAGCTACGCAGCTAAATTTGCTAGATGAAGCCACCCCAGTGGATTCGAATACACAGGGCGAAACGCCTATTCAGCCAGGTCAGCCAGCCAAAAGGGCTCCGCCTCGGTGCAGTGGATGTGGGAATATTGGCCATAAGATCAATCGATGTATAAATCGCGTTATTTAGCTAAATTAATATGTGTTGGCTAATATATATCGATTTAAATTTTTCTAATGGGTTGGGGTGTACGGCTCGGTTGGGTGTACGACCCGCCCGGGAATTACGTTATTTAGATTCCGTTCTCTCAGTGACTCACAACGCCTACTCAGCCCTATCTGGGTCGACGTCTTAACCCAACCGATGTAACATGTCTGAAAAGCCTAGATGTCGAGACTCCATACTTGAATCTACAATTGTCTCTATATATGAACACTTCCAAAGCTTGAATACTTCACTGACGGGCTCGATTCTGACTTTTTAGCACAATCAATCTTGTGGCCGAGTCAAAAAACAGGCCGCGCAGGAACCTCGTTTGGGTCCAAAATCCGTCACCCCATCCTAAAGCTTGCGAGGCCCCATGTGCATCACCCTTTAAACCCTCATGGAACGTCACTCATTTGTACGTTATTCGCCCTTTCTTTTAGGTGGGTATAAATGATGATTCCTTCCCATGGAAAATTCTTAATTATAGCTGTTCAGTAAGTATACAGTATACCAATCTATCCCACATCCCATTAGTTCACGCTTGAGATTTAATGGAATGTCGCTGTTTCAAAATATATACATACTATAAACAGATGCTGTAAAATTGAAATTTCGTTGAAAAAAGGGGTTTTAAGGTTTTCAGATTACAGTGTTTGGGTCCAGAAAAAAATCCAGGGTTCTAAAGGTCGGGATGTAACCTCGATGAGAATATCATGAATTGAATTGCTAAATTTACTAGTAAAATATTGAGATTATCAGCACTGCTCAAGCCTCTTTATCTCTTTTTTTTTTAACCGGCGCAAGGGACAAAAGAGCCTACGCATGCTTGCTCTGTTTGAGGACAGTCAGGTAACAAAATTCAAACCATTGAAGGTCCCTAGAATAGGTGAAGTCTTATGAGACTCTGTAATGTTCCCGCGTCAGCCTAGCAATGAGCACGCGGGGACAGTGAGATCTTATCCATTCTTCATAATCAACATAGACCTGAACGAATTACTATCTCTCTGTATAATACACGTCTACTTCATACATGTAGGGCATTGTGACCTAATATTCTGATGCTTGGGCCGACGAGACTTTTTATAAATTTCAAAATACTTTTGCAATGTCACATGAGCCTAATGACAGTGTGACAAAATCAAAGTACTGAATTTGATTCTGACAACCATCACCTTCATCCTGAATCTTCTATCACGCATGCGTGATTGTTGTGCTTTTATTGCCCCTCTCGAAATTCTGATCGGTTACCACAGTCGGTGTGGGGTAGTGCGAGCTCTGAAATACTACCTTAGCTTTATCCTTTTGCTTCAATGTTAGATTGCAACATACCAAGTTTGAAGTAAGAGAAGCCCAAAACCCAGATGAATCGGCCGACAGAATATGTACTCGACCTGTATCTCGCATGCGAATCCCTACGCATACATCTGCGTTACACATCTTGCTATACTCGAAGGCTTTTTTCATGAGGTTTGTTTTGCGGCGACATTGTTTTTGGCGCATTGATTTTCTGACTGGAGGACGTTTGAACAGCCTGGTTGTCATTGAAGTCATCGCCGGTGATTGAGTGTATCTGCAAGATTTTTCTGTAAAATTCGTGAGCCGGATATACCAAAAGACGCTCTTTATAGGGGAATTATCTATTAAGGTTTATGTTTATACTACGTACGGCCAGTGTGAAGATAGGAAAACCAACACTTGATCACCGGACTCTCCACATCTCACGATGTCGATATCAGCGACGGCCTCAACGTTGAATTTTGACTGTGTTATGAGGAAGTGAACCAACATGGAATTTTATGAACTCAAAAATTGATGCTTCGATAGATCGAAGGTTTATTGGCTTCATGTTGAAGAGTGTTGAAGAGTGTTGAAGAGTGTTGAAGAGTGTTGAAGAGTGTTGAAGAGTGTTGAAGAGTGTTGAAGAGTGTTGAAGAGTGTTGAAGAGTGTTGAAGAGTGTTGAAGAGTGTTGAAGAGTGTTGTGTTATTTAGATGCAGGTAGGCTCATGTACAAGTAAAATAAAACATTGCCAATCGTGGGTTTGTGTTGGGTGAAAGGCCCAAACGATAGAGCTTGCTATCTTTGCAACGCTGGAGCCCATGGCGTAAAGTGAATATATATTCAGTAACACAACTGGGATTATTGGATTCTCGCCTTGTTGGGAGTGGAACCGGAGGAGCTGAAGAGTCAGTTCATTGCGCTACCACGGTGGCTCCCTAGACATACCACTTGTGTGTGCGTTGAGAAAAGCCGGTGTCACCCATGACACTGTTTGATACCAAATTGCATAGATTTCTAGATTTCGCTCCATGAAACAGCAGAGACTGCAGCGAGGAAGATAATAGAGGCGACAAAGAAAGCAAAGTCGAAGTGGTAGAAATGCAACGTCCATTGAAAGTGAACTATTAGATACAGTCTACTTATGATAGCCAGAGTAAGAGCAGGCATCAATATCGACTGGGCTTGGTATCCCGAGATCATTTCCAGCGTACAATGAGCCAAGATGTAGGCCGGGCAAGAGAAATTTGCATCATACTTATGCAGATTAGACTAAAGACACCTGCTCCCACCTGGGAAGTAGGGATAGCTCCATGGCAGCCATGAAGATAAGCACAAGCTTATGACCCCGCATTTCTCCTCACGTAGTTTTCTGATTTATTCTGAAGGATTGCCTTCGCAGCCCCCAAGGGGCCTATAGAGATTCCCAGTCCTGGGCTTAACGGACCGTCACCCGTCAAGAATGCGCAAGAGCCCGTTCAAAACGCAAATACAGATTAAAAAGCCCCACGAAGATGCTGATCCTAAGGCTGCCGAGTTTTCAGGGTTTGTTGCAATTGAGGTGATCTGAGGTGCACTGTCCAAAGAAGTTATATTGGGCATGCCCCCGGTGAGGTTTTGAAAGGGTGCAAAGGTTGGCAAAATCAACGATAACGGCATGGGGACAGTGTTCCAAGAAACCCCGCCAGTCTCGGTCTCAATGGTCAGATGGTGTGTAGCTGTGGTCTCCTTCAGGGACGAGTCTCCAACTTGGCCGCTTAAGTCTTCTGAGAAACGAGTCATCTTTCGCAGAGGATATTTGATCATTGGAAATGACCCAGAGGACAAAATCAAGTCTTAAATACTTTTTGGTGCTGCATTAAGTTGAGAAAAATGAAGTCCACCACTTTTTCCCTCGTCAATTCTGCAGTATTGAAGAAAAAGTGAGTGACAAGGTTCTTAATATCGTCGAATAGCTGCGAGGTAATATGTAGTATCAAAGTATTAAATACACCGCTGCTTGAAGATACAATGTTGCTCTGAGAATCCATCAAGATATTGAGTAGAGGATTTACGTGTGAAAGTTATTTCATACTGATGGGTCGGCTCATACGCGTTGAAGTGGTGAGCTTGTGGGTTTTTTCCATCGCAGTTGAAGACGAGCTACGCTGAATCCGTTGTCTGATCACCCAATCTCCGCGGGATTGACACCAAAAATAATGCGGTAGATCAAATATTGAACTATCACGGTTTCGCATCTCCAACGCAAAGTCGGTATCTCCAGCGGCAGCGCATGCAGATCGCTTGAAATATCAGCGAGCCTCCAAGAAATCGCCAATGTCAATTACAATTCGTGTGTGGAGTATGTAGATACCTCATGTTTTTACGGCTCCGTACTAAAAGTGCCTGAAAGCATGTGTCACGGCGCTGGCGTTGCCCACTTAAACAAAAACCTTTTGGCTTGTGATGACTCAATATTATATTCATAGTCCTCTAGTATCGCAATAAAAATGTGGCTGCCACTCAAAGTCTTGCCAAACTGGAGACCGGACCCCATTGGTGGTATAATAAATCTAATAAAATGATTATGCCCTATTGGAACACAGAAAAATGATACTATAAGTACACTAACTCCTACCGACCAGACCATTTCATCGCAGAGATTCTGTCAATAGCAATGGCGAATTCATGGCGAAAGCAGCATACAATAGAAGAGGAAGAAAGAAGGTTGCACGCGTACCGATCACGCTGCTTTCAAGTCACTGCAAAAGTACCTCTCTACTTCCTTTCGTTCGAAGAAGGATTTAGGAGCTGGATGAATAACCACGAGAACGTCACCAGACTCGAAAAACTTATGAAAGCCCAAGGTTGCCAGCGACTTATGCGAGAGAACCACGTGCCCGTAATAGTCTCGTCGGAAGATTGGATGACGAAAGTTGTACCGGTCTATGAGAATTCCAGAGTAGGCCTTGACGTGCCCCATCTGCAGATTTCGCCTGGGTACCGTTTACGCGCATTGGATCACGAGAGTCTCATCAACGCAGCCCAGATCAGGCTCAAGGGCCCAGACCAGTGGTGGATTGTTGATGTCTATGTTTTGGACACGGACTCTGGTAAGTGACGATCTGTTGGATCTTCGAATGCTCTTGACAGTCTAATAAAAAGAAATCGCGCTAATCAGCACAATCGTGGGCTTTGTATCATTGCAGGCGACGCCGCAGGGATAATCCAACAGAGATTTGTTCGTTCATTGAAGGAACGGATCCCTAATGATCTCAGTCCCCCAGATGGATTGGCTTATGAGCGAATCAACTACTACGAGGGGCATCTCGATGGTCACATTAATCGCTCCGCAGCTGACGACTGGTGGGCTGCCCTCAACACAAAGACACGAAGTTCGAAAGAGAAAGGTCTGCGGAACTTCTTCAGGAATGCAAAGCTGCACAATAAGTTGAACGCCTTGCTTGCGATTAGAGGACTGTGGGAGGCCATGCGTATTGGGGTTCTCCATAAAATCACTGCAATGCATTGTGATGAGGTGAGTCGACACTCTTATCGAGCTCCCAAAAGCATCGCGCTGATCATATATTCACATCTAGGCCATATGTTGCTACTGGGAGCATATCCTGCAAACATTCCTGAGAATAGTTGGGGGGCGACAGCAGCTACTTCCATATATTGATGGCGTGACGGTTGAGCTTCTTGAATCTCGTGCCCCGAAAGTATCGATGAGAGATCGACAGTTTCTCCAAAAACGAATGGATGACGGGCAGCTCTTTGCCAATCTGGATAATCAAGTTCGTGATGAGGTCTGGCAAAACCTCCTCAGGATCGATTTCCCAATCCCCACGTTAAAAACATTTTTCAAAGATCGTCTTTACCTTGAGGTAGCTCAGAACGTCATGAAACAAGCCTTATTGCCGGTTCCGAATGACACAGCCACCACTATTGACGCTGGTCTCTGTGCTACATGGGATAGTGCGCGGTCGGGGACGATTCCAGTACGACAGGAACGGCTCGAAGAGGGTCTCCTGGAGCTCTGGCGGTTCAGCTTTCAATACGGGTTCGAAATGACTGGTCACACCCGCTTGAAATCCGATAAGCAGGTACCACAAGATGGAATAGAGGCAGCGGAACTTTGGCGGCATTTTTTCGCTCTGTTGAGAATTCGGGGGTTTAAAGCCCCCGATGGAGACTCCGCTGCGGCACCTACCATGCCACTTCCGACCCCACCACCATGCGAATTTCCCGAGAACCCGGAGCATGAGATTGAAGCCCCCAAGCGATGTGGAAAACCTTATTCCAATTCCGCTAGAGCAGATCGATTCGCCCTCACAGCCAGCTCGATGCGCCAGCGATTAGTGCCTGACCGCGTGACTGCCGGATTCCTGCGCCAGTCCGTCTTCAATGCCTTCTTCAGCTATCTTCAGACTACTGCCACCGGGACTAGTTCAACAACTTATGAGGTTCCATTGCAACAAGCGCAGGTGGAGGTGGAATCGAACCAGCCTCCTCTCAGAAGCGAGACAGTCAGTCCAGTGAATGGGCACGACCAACCGAGTGAATCCACATCCAACGAGCCGAGCTCATGGAACACGACTCCTGGCAGGGGGCTGATCAGTGATTCTGCATATACACTGTCGAGTTCAGCCAGTCAGTCCCAATCGAGCCCGGTGATCATGAACTTCAACCTCGCGGGGCTATCAAGGGATCAGCAACAGTTACAGATGCCGTACGATTTTGAGTGGATTCACCAATTTAGTACTGAGCTAGATGCAAATTCATTTGGAGTGGAAATAATGGACACTGGGCGCTCTATCCCACCACAAGATATTTTTGACTACTACTCAACTCACGCTAGCTCGCAGCTAGTTGCTAGTCTCAACAATGAGGATAGTCTCGGGCCATCAATCAATAACAAGAGAAAAAGGGAGCATTCAGACGACGCAGGTAACAATGTGAATACGAGAGCAAAACGGTTTATTGAAGAACAGGCTCTTCGAGCCCGCGACCGCATAACAATGGACTCGGTATCAAGGCATACAAGCCTTTCATCCCTTTAATTGTCGGAAAAGGGAGGTGGCAGGATCTTAATTTCGAATACATAAATTCAGTTTTTGATGTGTGATGTCTTTTGCTAGATATTTATATTTTCAACTTGGAATTAGGGTAGTGATTGCCAATTGGTGCTTAAGTTTGTTGATATTGGCTCGTAAGATGGACTGCGCATTCAAAGGAACTCCCATCAGACAATTCCGGGCGCAATTGACATACCGAATCTTCTTCAAGTCGCAGACATTCTATTTGTTTATCCATTGAAAATTGAATTTAGGATTGAAATGTCCCCAGAAAGAAGTCTAGTTCAAGTCCTTGACATATCATGTTACTTTGATCAGCTTAAATATGGAAAAATTTGTTCCGGCATATGTTATTAATCTCATTGACTGAGGATAGACTAAATCAAGATTTGAAGGTACATGAACGCGTAAATTGGAGCAGGGTATGCTGAAGGTGAGTTGCCTTCTTCCTCCGATCCTCCAGATCGAGCTCCATCTCCCGCAATTGCTGTGTGAGAAGACCCCTCTCATAGACGAGCCAGTCATGCGAGCTTTGAAGCTTACTGTTTTCATCCGCCAGACGCACATCCTGGGCGGACTTCACGATATAACACTCCCACATAGCTAAGTACAAATCGAGAAGGCTGAGGCCTTGTGCCGCAAGGGGCCCATCGAGTTCCAGTAGTTGTCTTATCTGCACCGTCAGAGCGCCAATGGGTTGCGATTGCTGCAGTCATCAGTATGTGTGTAAGGATAGCTGACTTTCCATGACAGGACACTCACCTGGGGCATTTTACTGGGGCTCCCGTCAAGCACCTCCGCTTTCGAGAATGAGGTTTCTCCATCCTCAGACAACTGGCGCAGTTTTTTGTCCGGGCGGTCGATGAGTGGTTCTGGGCTTTGACAGTGCTTTCGGTCCATAGGCGAGGACATCTTGCAGAATATCGTGGGGGCAGTCAGATATGCGGGAAATGAAATCTGAGTCAGGGATGAATAGTAGCAGAGCAGTTTGAGCGCTTATATATATATGTTTCTTTTTCGCAGTCAGGCTTTGCAAAAACCGAATGTTTGCCAAGGAATTGATCAAGAAAGTCAATTTCATATTGCAAGGTGCGGTCATCCAACGTTGGGTAAACGCCTCGGTGGACTTCAGCACTTCAATCACCGACAAAACCGAGCCATGGGTAAAACAGTTGCCAAGCCTAACTTGGAAATGCTCAATTTGGCTGCTTTTACAATCGTGAATTTCGGGGTCCTCGACCTGGCCGCTATCAACATCTACAGGGTGACGCAACGCTCATCTAGATCTTAGAAGCAAAAGATCACCTGGTTTTTTTTTGATGGGTGAGGTGCCATCCCCTGAAATACACCAATACCGCAATATTGCCTGACCTATAATAAGAATAAAATAACGTCTGCCAGCCGATTTATTTTCGAGGTAAGCCTGATTCTAGTATCTCTAGATTAAAAGAATGGAGAACAATAACCTTTGACATCTTCTGATCCACTCAATAGCCTTCGGGGAAAACAGTGGACATGAGGTGAATGAAGATAGTGAGCTCAGCAATTAGAACGCAAAAAAAAAACATGATTTCTGACCTCGCAAGCAATATTCCATGGAGCCTTACTCTGCAAATCAAGCACAATATGTAGAAACCTGGAGCCAAGAAATGTTGTTATATTGATGCCAGACAGAAGATGAGGCTCCAGCGATTGGGTCAAAATTGAGGGTTGAACTGGAAGTTGGGAACACGCCGTTGATCATGTTAGGCCTTCCAAGTCTCGTAGCCCGTATTACCTGAAGAGAACATAAAAGTGGACATCGCACATCCAGTCTTACCCATCAAGTCTAGCACCATGCGTCTCGTTCCTTATCTCTTCACTGTCGGCCTACCCTTGACCCTTGCGGGCCGATTTCAGCTTTACGATGTCGATGGAAAATGCCGTATCTATTCAGTTGACAACTGGGATTGTACGGGCACCTCGGATCCAATTGGGAATCTCAAAGGAAGAACATGTGACTGTGAGAAAGCATCCCCATGCATCCTGGATTATTGCTAATAAGCCACTCGCCAACAGTGAAATCAGGAGTGGCGGACGGGCCGCGCTTCATGAACGTCTCGATCTGTGGCCATGATGCCGGGAACAGAAGCTCAGTCGCGACCGTTTCACTCGAGGATACTGGCTTGATATGGTTACAAAACCTGCAAGGTCAGACGGCCAGTTGTACAATCGACGCTTCTCTCCAAGTTGGGAGTGAGTGCACAGTTGGCCGAAACACCACCGAGACAGTGACGACCACTTCGTCCCCCACTCGAACTCTGGCCGTTGTGCGTCCTACGGAAATTTCATCCCCGACTCAAAAGAACACGACCGGACTAGCGACGGACTGCTGATGCATCCTCTACTTTAAGTGGACCTACGAAATATTTTCCTGTCAAATTTGTGGCTTTGCTCATGAGACTCAAATCTTTTCTCTCCCTCAAGTTATTGCTTTCAAAGTTTAAATGAGCCTTGCCAGATTGAAAATTGATTAACGAAATCAGTTTCTACGATATCAACTGAGCGCTCTGATCCATTGAATGGTGAGCATAGATGTGTAATAAGCCCCGGTAGCGACGGTAAAGTAGCTTCAAATCGTTCTCGGCTCCAAGGAGTGACAATATAAATGGACAACTATTGGTACTTCGGTGATTTATAGCTCTAATCGACGGGACATCATCTGTCTCATGGCAAACATATGCGAATAAAACGAGCCAAACCACTTGGCTCTAAGTATGAACAGCTTCTTTCACGGCAACTTAATTGAATGGGATATTCGTCCCAATGGAGTGCTCCTCTCGGGGTGGCTCTTCCTCCCAAGACCCCCATAGCACCAAGTAGTTGAGAGTGTATGATCCCTCCTCTTGCACGCGACGCACAGCAATAGCTTTGATTGGCCATAATTGGCCAAGCTAAAAAGACGTCAGTTTCGGTCATGCGGAACTGGAATAGATGGTTGTCTTACCTCCTCGTTCTGCCCGTTGGACCAGTCCCGCCCGGTCGAGCCTGGTACGCTCGACGAGTATTCAGTGGTAGCTTCATCGGAAATGACAAAGTCATAGTCTTCGGTATTTTCGGATGGAGTGTTCTCGTTTGTTGACTGTGAAGACGATTCGTCGGCAGTGACAGGTTCTTCGGGGTAGTCCGGCCAAGACAAGGTGGTAAAAGGTTCGTTTTTCGGATGCATAGCCATTAGTAAAATGAGAGTTAGGATGAAAGTTGAGGAAAACGAAATGAATAGTGATAGAAAACGGTAGCCTGGGCCCCTTATAAGCGTAGAATGTTGGTATTGGTGGCCCGCTTTTTCGGACTGAATTTTTTTTGTGATTGGAAGTGGCCGTTGGTTTATCGAGCGCATCTGTTCACTGAGAGGCTATTTACTGAGTCCCTGTTTATTGAACGCCTGTTTACTGAACGCTTGTTTATTGAAAGACTGTTTACTGAATGCCTGTTTACTTAACGCTTGTTTATTTAATGCCTGTTTACCGAACGCCTGTTTACTGAGCGCCTATTTACTGAATGCCTGTTTACTGAATGCCTGTTTACTGAATGCCTGTTTACTGAATGCCTGTTTACTGAATGCCTGTTTACTGAATGCCTGTTTACTGAATGCCTGTTTACTGAATGCCTGTTTACTGAATGCCTGTTTACTGAATGCCTGTTTACTGAATGCCTGTTTACTGAATGCCTGTTTACTGAATGCCTGTTTACTGAGCGCCTATTCACTGAACGCTTGTTTACTACTGACTTTTTCACTGCTCGCATCTGTTTAATCAGGACATGCTAGTAAACTCGAATCGATAGCTCGTGTGCATTTCATTCAAGTAAAATATAAGCCAATACTAATCAGTTGCTCAGTATATGGGTAGCAGCCACGGAGCAGGAAAATGACCCTATCCCTTCTTGAAACTTCTTGAAACCGACGCGCTCCAAGCTGAGTGATGATTCGAGGATTAAAGAACATGACTACCTTTCACTGCATTTCAGAGCATGTCTCTACCATACATGATGATCGAGTCACCTGTCACCGTTGTCTCCTGCATCAATATCTGCAATGTTTCAAAACCTCAAGGCAGGGACTCGCAATCAAAATCGGCTGCGTGAGCAGTTAGAGCTCTCTGATCAATGATAATTCGTATGATGGGCGCTAGCTGTTGGTGAGCGGAGCATGACATATGAAGTGGACATAGTTCCTCGCATGCTTCCTGGGCTCTGCACACGCGTGTCACTAGCTGGCGTGTCTTTTCTTGTAGCCGGAAGATTTTCGTATAGATGGAAGTCATGGACTCCTGTGTCTGCGACTCAAAAAGCTCGTCAAGTACCATGATCATGTCTGCCGTGCTCTCTTGCAGTATTTTGAGTGCTTTGTAACATTCGCGCAGGTAGCGATTCTCGATTTGCTGCTGACCAATTTCTTGCGATAACTTAATAAGCTGTTGCATATTGCAGGGCTTATCATATGCAAAAAGTAAGATGATGCGGAGAATGAAATTAGTCACTCGACAGTTGGGGTTTACTCTACTACTGGGGTTAAGTTTCTATGCCTGAGATATAGTCAGTGGATGCAAATATCTAAAGCTTGCCGTCAAGTTGAGTGGTTCGTCCACAAACTCTAGCACATATGCTCACTCAACAGAGCGTTTTCTGCGCTTATTTGGTGAGTCACCGTACCGCGGAGATCAACGCTTGAGATGAGCACCGAATGCAGTGAGAAAGATTTCGAGCCTATATATTGAGACCCAGTCCGCCGTCTTCCTTCTCAGAGCAAGTCTCCTCCTCACTCCCCAATGAATACCAATCGCCTTCCTAGCTGCCTTTGCGGCGCCATCATCGCCAGTGTTGGCTTTCTCTATTTCTTGGTCTACGCAGTTCAGTTCCTTCTCTTCCATCTGCCGACCTCCCTGGATCTGGTACCCACAGCTGTGCTCGTCCTTCTCTTCGCTGTCAGCATTGCATCCTGCTATCTATATGTAGCTCTGAGCTTTGTGATTGAGATCATCACAGACGAACCACTGGCAAGTGAGAGTGGTCTAATCAAGCTCGTGGGGACTATCTCGATATGGGCTACTGCCCTGCCTACAACGGCTTTCCTACCAATTTGGTCTTGGACACAGCTCGGCTACCTTGTTGGCTTGACGGCAGTTGTACTAGGTTACCTTCAAGTCAGAAATAGACAGTCGACGCCGGGTTCCGGCACTTCTATTGATATCCTATCCATCATCATGCTAGCGCTGATGCCAACAATGCATGCTCTTGCAGGGCCAGAGTCGTTGCCGACTCCCCTCGCTACTGCATTTGTGAAGTTGTTGGCAAGCAACATACTCGGGCTAGTCATCTACATGTTGCAGCCATTGGAGGCTTTAGGAGTTCCACATCATTGGGGGCTTAGCTTTCATGCGATGTGCTTGATGACCACCTTGGCGCTCATTGTTTATTCGCACGTGATGCAAGTGCTGATTGCACGAATGGCTTAATTGGGAGCTATCGTAGCCTCTTGCATCTAGCCATTCAGCCTACATCTGCGCGAAAAGGAACCGTCTTTCATCAATTGAGGCTGAGGGGCCGCTGCCACTGTGAGTTGCGGGTTGGCTTTGGAGTGTGCAGTTGGAGGGAAAGTTAGGATGTGTATGAGATATGTTTTCTTGTTATTGAATTTGTTTAGATTTTTCTTTTTTTTTATGTAAGTCAAAAATGTTTAAAATGTTTAGTTAAACAAAAGAATGAACTGTTTACGTATTTCAACGTGAATATCATGGGTCACTACAGCCAAGCATATATCTATATTATTCATTCTCAATCGCAAGACCTCAAGACAGTTGCACTTTCATTCAAAACATGCTTGTGTAAGATACATTAATGTAGACACGCATGAAGGAGTTCATAACGAGATAGCGGCTTCTTTTGCATATTGCAGGCCTCCGACATAAGTCACCAAGAGTCTGAGTCCTTGAAGCCAGACAAATTGAGTTGCATCGAGCGACCTTACGTGTAAAATCTCCAGATGCACTGCGAGAGACCTAGCACACTCGGTGTGGCATCGGGCGAAGTCGGAGCATCCAATCGACTCGGGTCGCCTCGCAGTCAGCGGCATTATGGCGGAGCAAATGCCGATGGCGGCGATGTGTTTCTGTCTTTTGATGACAGGCGACGCTTTGCTTTGCTACTCGGCGTCCAATTCTTTCGCTGAAACGCAACTTTATCTTGATGCGAGAGTGGTCGGAAGGCTTCTTCCTAGGCGGAACTGGCTGGAGGGGCCGTGCGGTATGGCGGGAACTGTAGGAGATTCTGGCGACCATATTGAATTGGTTTGGCTGGTTGAGACGGTGGGTGGTGCTTCTCTGGAGAGTTCCCCGTCTGTAGATTAGAGAGTTCACTTGAGGGACAAAATTTCAGAATGAGCAGCGGAACTGCAGTTAATATATATCCATAAAGAATCAGCCATACTCCTCATCCAACCTGGCGAGGTCACCTTTTTGTTACTGCCATCAAATAGTGGCGAGACTTTTTAGTGAGTATTTTAGCACATTCTAGTCGAGAAAATGACTCCGTAGCAACATGAACACCTCATGAAAGGCCAGCTAACGAGCATCAACTTCTTCTGCACTGTCTAGAATCAGGAGCTAGCAAGATCACACATGTACGCGCTGGATCTTCCTCGTCAGCGACAGTGTGTTGGATGTATGCTAACTCCCTGTTATTATTCGATATATCGAGAGCCCTGTCTACTTCTTTCAGTGGGATCGATCTTATTGATGGTTTTACGAAGAAATGCTCCAGAAGGGAACTTCAGGCATCTCTGCAGATTATCACTTACAAGAACAGAATATTTGGGCGAAAGAAAGGACGATTATGAATTTTATTTCTTGGCCTTGGAGTAACATTCAATTAAATGGAGGGAATACCCAGAATTTGCTGCTTCAGCGAAGGCTGTGCGCATAAACAAAACTTTGCTCATTCTCCCACAACATCATTGCAGCCAAGGCCCTTTCAGGCAGTATTTATTTCACAAAAGAGATATTTCGGCAGTCATCAAGATCCTCAGTGAACTTCCCTGTCGGGCCACGCACCCAGCCTTCACCTCCGATAGATCCCGCAGAGACAGAAATGTTCTCCTTACAGGCGAAGAAAATATGAGAAGCCTCTAGCAATTCTTGGGAAGAGCTGGGGCTGGGGTCGAGCCAGAGAAGTGAGTCGGGAATCTCTACATCCAGAACGGGGGTGGAGACTGCTCCCATCTGGCTGAGACCAGCACGGGGAGATGTTGACCCAGAAGGATAGTTTTGATGCGAGGAATTTCTCGATGCCGGGCTCTCCAATCGGTTGGAAAGATCGGACTTGGCCAAGGAGCGAAGGCGGTTGAGGACAGTAAACTCAAGTTTGAGCTTGATACTGTACACTACTGTTTTGAGGCTGATCTGAATAAAATGAAGTTTATATTCGGCGATCAGAAGGAGAAGGTTGAGGACGAGCACGAAAGTGTTGACCATGACCAGGTGGACCATGATGCGCCGCTCCGCACAATCACGAAGCGCCATGATCGGCTTCATGATACGTGCTGCCTTTCGAATGTAGGTCCCGCACAAGACGAGGTCTTGTATACAGAAGCCTGTCAGTTGGATCCGATCGTAAATGGCAGCGGCTCGGGCGAAGTGAGTATTGCCCTGGCCAATGCCAAGAAACAAGATGCTCATTGGGATATGCAAGATCACTGCATTGATGAAGATCATCCACAGAGCCCAGCGCATCTTGTATCTGTCAAAAACCACCAAATGCAGCCGTGAGTAGAGCACAACAGCTTGACCAGTCACCATGGCGCACCAACCCAGCAAGAATGGGATTGACATTGCAAGACCAGATGCCTGGGAGACAAACCGAACCATGGCCGCGATAGAGTGCAGCACGATGCCCCACGAGGCGACCTGCATACTCCAGAAGTACAGTCCGCGGTATCTCTCGAAGACATTGAAAGTGATGATCGCAGTTTCGAAGGCATTGTAAGCGCCGATAGAGAACATAGACACAACCTCCACAATCTCCATGTTTGCCAACAGTATGGCCCCAGCTTCGGAGGAGAGACTCGTGAGGGTGGTGTCCATCGTGGCTGGGAATTGACAATAAGTGAGGCGCTCAGATCACCCTCAACTGTAGAAGGAGAATGACATACCAAAAGTTTCGAAATTATATTGGGATATCGGTGTTCCTTTTACGCTACTGTCTCTTGGGGCGTAGCAAAGCAGCTCAAGTAACTGTGATTTAGAAGGAAACTGAGAGAACAAATGCTCTCGTGTGCGTAGGACCGAAGGGCTTGGCATGAGGCAAGTGAGCGTAAATTACAGGGCATTCGACGTTGAGTCGACCGTTGTTTGCTCCTCAACTTTCAAGGGTGTTTGACCAACGAAAACAAATTTGTTTTTGCTTATGACATATTCACCTACCATGTGCTATAGTACGTTTTTCCTGAGGGGACAGACAAATTTAAACCTGACCCTTAGATGAGTCAATCCGGTCGTGGTTCTTTCAAGGCAGATTCTCGCTCCGCTGTATGTTGGTAAAACTTGATTTCATCCAACCTGCTCAACCGTGCGAGATCTCCCATATCTGACGCAAATCAAGAATGCCGCGACCTGTGCAGGGGTGGTCGGATTGGGAGAAAGAAAACCTTTTACGATGGCTAGAGGCGCACAGAAGCCTATCTTGGAAAGACCTTTCGCGCGATTATTATCGAGAGTTCAAAATTGGGCGTTCTCCTGGGTCTTTGAGGGGACAAAAAGATCGTCTTTCAAGCCGGAAACATTCTTCAGCGCAGAAGCTGATCGAAAAACCACGTTCACCGGGGCCTAAGCCGACAAATCGAGATTCTTTATCAATGCACCAATCTAAACCCTATCAAAGACTATTCCAGCGGAAACTTGAACGACGGTTGACCGGATTCCCAGCGATATATGCTGAAGGATTATCAGACATGGGCGAAGAATACAGAGATACATTACCTGACATCTGGCAATTTGTTCATCGTCGGTGTGAAGAGCGGACAGATGATTTGGGATGCCATGCCTCCTTCAGAACGGAAACAAGACTTAGATAACTGTCAGATGCCAATGTATGCTATCTGTTGTTGGAGGCACATGGGGGAAACATAAATGAGCAGTTAACTTTGCTCGTAGCAAGGTACTTTTTCAACGTGATGCTGTCACGGTGCTCAGGTGACGAGAAGCCTCGCAGGCCGACAGTGATTCATCCGAGAAAGTCTAGCCGAGGGAAACGTGCGACTAGGATTAGATAGTACCACATCCAGGTTACGTATTGGTTGATCTCATCTGAGCCAGGTTCCATGAGCCGAGTGCCTTGTGGAAGTGGAACTAGACCTACAGATACCCGCTCAGTTGTGATAGAAATCGCCCGAAGAGTCGGACTTCTTAACCCAACTAAGGGGGTATCAGGACTGCAGGCCAGTTGACGAAGAAGTACTCCCTTCCAAGCTGAGTCCTTGTACTTTCTATCGCTTTTTCTATAGTAGCCGCACTAAAGCTCTTACACTAGGGTCTTTGTCAAATCAAATGAATTTGCTGTCTGCGGGAAACACAGTTCTACTAGCAGTCCGGGATGCACACGCCCACGGTTCGATGCTCCCAGTAGCGCTGTTCCGTGCTGTTTCCGGTCACATCTTTCTATACTACCAGGAAATTGACCTCGACTTTCACCAAATTGATGTCAAGCGGTTGGATCGGGCATTACGGCTCTTGCTACGTGGGTAGGCAAAGGATCCGTTTCTGAGGCGGCATGGCTAGCGCATGCGCCCGTCCCGCACTCTAGGGTTCCGCTCGAACGAATGAAAGCCTTTAGGGCACCCTCATTGCGACTATATTCTTAATCAGTAATAGTCAACTAAGCGTATGTACAGAGTTTATCTCACCAAGCAAAACAGGACTTTTTGAAACCTCTGTCCCTATTCTTCATCCACCATTCCATGCACCCCAGATGTGACAAAGCACCGCACTGTATGCAGCGTAGGACCACTGTCTCCTTTGCGTCTCCTTCACCCTCGGTCGGACAAAAGACGCAGTGTATATCGGTGAAACCATCGCTGTGGCCTAGACTATGAAGCTCTATGCCCTGCACGCCGGTCCGAATATTGGTGACGCACGATAGGAAAGCGGGATGGTCAGGCGAGATATTCCACGGGACATTGTTCGATCTGAGTGTTGCAGCTGTGACAAACGACCCCATGCTCGGAGATGGCACGCTTGTGGCAGGCGTGTGGGGTGGTGTATTGGGCGTACCTGACTGGACGGTGGGGTCGAGCTCCGCTGTCTGAACGACTGAGGTTCTCGAAGACGAATGCGCTATCGGCGGTGGAGGCGAACGGCTGGTACCACTGAATGGCGTCGAGTTTCGAACAGCGGCTTGATACCATCTTTGAGCAACATCATCGGCTTGCCGGCTTTGGTGCCAACTCGTGCACAAGAAGCACTTTGCAATATCACGAAGAGAGAGCTCCAAGGTCGCCAAGTCAAGTGGGCGTCTGGCTAGGCTCATCAATTTTTGGTGGCCCTTTTGGACCACCGATAATGGAATACGACTCTTGCAAGAAGCACCCTTGATAGTGCGACCGCAGCAAGTCCTGCTCTCTTGAGAGGCAATATTCATCTCGCAGGTAGTCAGAGGATCCCATTGAATATTAGACATGGCGTGGCTGCGGACGGATGGGATAGGAAAACGAGAAAAGAGGCAGATGTCTTTCAAGAGACCAGGTTCGAGTCGGATATTTATAGTCACCTGGGTTGCAAGTTGATTTTCTTTATAGCATGTGTATCAGATAGTTCCTGAGATCTACATTCTATCCATACAACTATGCCTGGTATACAGGCCTGATCAATCGGTATAGCGCCTTCATTTTAGTCGGACCGATTGGCTACGAGGGCGGTAAATGGGTTTTTTCGCGCAAGAAATTGCCACGTAAAAGATGCTGGATGCTCCTGGCTTATTCCACGGCTGCGCGTGGGAACGGCGGAAATAATCCCAGTATCGGACAAGCTCCCAGAAATGCATCATCTGGATCCCAGGAGCGGGATTGGAGCACCTCGTATTCTAAGTCTTGGTTCTGAGACCATTCTCCGGCTGATAGGTAACAGTCAATACGCTACTCTCCCTCATAAGCTACAGACCCAATGGAAGGTATATTCGGTTGCCCTGTGGTCTGCCTGGTTAGGCCTGTGTTTCACACCCGAGTCAGTGTTAAATACACCGGGAAGATCTTCACTAGCTCCTCTTTCCACCGCGACTATTCAAGCTAGACTTGCACCCGCTTTCCAGAGTTTGACCTGTTTAAAATTTGACACCCCTCAGTTCTAATTTCACGGCTATCCTTTGATCATCAGGGATACGAGAACGAGATGGCGTGTGTACCGAGCGAAGCCCCTCCAGACTATGCAGAGTGCATCAGGGATCCTGCCCTGGACATTTATTTCCACTCGTCGATGCCAAACTCCGGAGAAAGCTTTTTTCAAGTGCCTCCACCAACAACCTCATCCTATCCTGAAACACCACACCGTACTCGTCGGGGCAGAAGACTGAGAAAAAATGTCGCAAAGGGGATGAAGCTTGCAGTTGGTGCCACTGTAATGGCTGCTGCAGTTCCTGCTATCTGGGTTGGAAATGTGGCTTATGAGGGGGGGAAAGCCGCTCTCCAGATAGTTGTGGCTCCGATTCTGGTTTGCGTGTTTTGCCTCTGTGTGGATGATTTTGATTACTGAGATTTTGAGTGCTCTGCACCTTGTGATAATTCCACTGGACATTTTTGAAGATCATCTGGGGGCATTTTCAAGAGGATGGCGAACAAGAAGTCTGTGCTGTCTTTGGGGTTAAATCAGACCTTCATTTTATAAGCAGTCAATCGATCATGAAATCGTTAAATATATAAATACTATGGTAGAGAGCTCGTAGGCTTCTTTGATATGTGAAATGAACAGCTGGCAGAATTTCTTGCCCCATATATGCACTGTTATGTGAGTCTGTTGCACCTGAGTTACTGGATGAACTCGTCGAACAAAATCCTTCAAGTTTGGATATCGCTTGGGAAGACTACCCGGTAGCCCTCTTGTATTCTAGATAAGGCCAGACAAGGCAAAATGTAATCACTCTCGCTCCAAACGCCTAGATGTCTCCAACTAATTAATCGATCTAATGTGCATGCGGCCAGCTGTCAGGCTAATGAAAACTGAGCATCGGTCTCGAAAATCATCAATTCAATTGTAGACTAAGATTACCTACGCCTTCGATGACACAGATTTGATATCCATCAATACCATCTCGACAAGTCAAGTTATCACTCACGGCCTCACAGTCGGCTGTTCTCCAATCTTGTCGAGCGTCGAAGCGGAGCAGTGCTACTGACATTCCGCGTCAGCCGTGCCGACCGACGAGGTTGCTCGCGCCGTGCTGGTGCGCGGGGTGACCGAGTAATGCGGCCCTGGGAAGTCGTACTATCCTCGGCGGACAAGGTATCTTCTAGCTGCGAATTATGCCCCGTACCTATGTTTCGGTCTACCATTGACGCGCTGGCGGAGGCAGTCCGACGCCTAATGGGACGGATGAGGGCATCTAAAGCACCATTACTGCGGCTGCTGATTGTCAGGATTCTCCCTCGATGACACTGAAGCGATTGAACTTACCAAACACAGCAAGAGGTGTCAAAGCCTGTGTCGCGCTGGCTCAGCCACAGTTCCATGCAGGACAGGTGCGATAGCGCGTGGCATTGTTGACATCGGAGAATCACATTTTCATCGGTCGTGTCTCCATCTTCCGCCAGGCAAAAGGTACAATGAATGTCGTTCACATCATGGCTCACAGCGAGACAGTGTAATTCCAGGTCTTGAGTTCCTGCGAAAATATTCGCGGCGGACGCAATAGCGGGTTGTGCCGGCGAGACAGCCCACGGCACATTGTTTGCACGTAGCATCACGGGGGATACGTAAGGCTGGATTGCTTGCGGGGGCTCGCGCTCAGTCTCACTGGTATCATATGAGACACCGTGGTCCAACTGATAAGTTGCAGGTTGGCCCAGATCGCTTTCCTCATGGCTTAGCGTGGTCGCGTGTTCCAGCACAACGTTGCTGCCGAGCTGATTGCGAACAGCGGCATCATACCAGCGTCGACTGACCTGGTCAGCTTGCCGACCTCGATGCCACCTGGAGCACAGGAAATGAGTTGCAATGTTGTGCAAAATCGGCTGCAGGGTTTGCGCATGAAAAGGTGCCCGAGCAAGGCTTCTCAGCTTCTCCGTTCCCTGCTTGAGCATTTTTGCAGAGATCCGATTCTTACAGCGAGCACCTCGCTCTGTGATGCCGCAGCAGGTAGCCTGGTGGGCCAGATCTTCACCAATCTCACAAACGTTGACTGGGTCCCAAAAGGTAGACATGGCGAAAAGACTAAATGTAATGTGGATCGACAATCAAAGATGAGACAAGTAGCAGGCAAACAATTTATCACTGGGCTCTCTGGGTTCCTTCTACTTTTTTATATTTCCTCCTGCTCCTGCCTAATGTGGAATGTACGCTAGAGGTTAAGCCAGGAGTCGGGCTATTTGCATGGTCGAAATTGCTCTAATAGAGTACCTGCAGGCATTTCAGCCCATCGAGACAGCGGATTACACCAACTAGCCTACACATTAGACGCAAATAGATTGGCCCGCTGTGAGAAGCCTTTGTTAGAAATGCGAGGAATTCATGGCGTTCCGCGCAAACGCAGGGCTCCAGGAAGATCATGGAGATTCCTGGGAGCACGAGAGTTTCTGGGAACAGCCTGTCTGTTCCACAGGCCTCTTTTCCGCGGTTCTACCCCAACCGAATTCCATCTAGCTCAAATGTAGAGTAGAGGATCAGCCAGAAGAATGCACACTGCTTGAATATGGTAGTCATAGCACCTCCTATAAATACTCGGTCGGACCTGCAGATTCGAGCATTGCTCCTCCATCGACAAGTTTCTTCGGCGCCTCCATCATCTCATCCGAACAGCCTCTCGCAATATCTCAGAAATGTCGCACCGCCTTCATAACACCGGTGAGTCATCTCTTTCCAGTATCAGTGCGGCTGCTGACTTCTCATTCTAGTAGGTTCTTCACCGCCATATGAAGAGCGTCCCGCTGCTCATTGCTGCAGACGGTCTATTCAGAATTCACTGTTCTTTGCAATTGCTCGGGGAAATATGCAAGCCGTGATCCAACTCCTTCAGCACGGCATCGATGTCAACAGCAGCGGACCGAAGGGCCAGCCCACGCTCTTCACGGCTCTAGAGTATCAACAGCACGAAATCTTGGAGATCCTCTTGGGTGACTCGCGAATCGATGTTCACATCACAGATAGCCAAGGTCACACTGCGCTCCATCTGGCGGTGATATACGACGATCATTTTGCAGTTCAGATCCTCTTGCAAAGCAGATCTCACGATGTCCATCGGCCTAACTTTGCAGGGGACAGCGCACTGCTTCTCGCTGCCAAGACATACGGTGGCTTCGAGCCCAGACGCGACGCGATCCTTGAGCTGTTGGTTTCTCATCCACAATCGATGGTGGGCCAGTGCGAAGGCAGAGACCGTTTACTCTTGCAGTATGCAACGATCACATCGAACCGACGGCTGATCGCGCGATTGGCGCGGAGCTGTCTTGATTGAAGGCCCTGGAAGCCTTGGGTCTTTCCCCTCAGGTCAGAACACGAAAGCCGGGCTGCAGAGGGACGGCATGAAGCGACCATACCACGTCCACCCACAGAGCCGGAAGTAGTTGAAATATGACTAGACTAGAAGGCCATGGTGCTATATTGAAAGGCCAATACCCTCGGTTGTTTGAGGTTATTGGGAAGATGCCGGGCGCGAGCCGGGCGCGTGTCGACCGCAGAGTGACGGAGTCTCTACGTGGCCCGCCTTTCACCAACCTGATCACCCTTAGGATTACTAGACTACGTGACAGCGGGATATCTATACCCAAGTGCCTCAGAGGCTCTGGAGGATCTGCAGTCGTGATCGAATTCGGAGATCGAGGTTTGTCATCTGCTAGAAATCGTGACGTGTTATATCATTATGACTGCCTGAGCTCTGAGACATATATTTCGTATGGCTTAATGTTGAGGAATTCTACAACCCAATAAACAGGGCAGAACTGTGCCTATTAGGAAAACGAGTTGAACTATGATGAATATTCGTACTTTATAATTAGTATTTCGATGTAAACAGACCACATACGGGAATTAGAATAGTATATTTCCAGGTCCAGGATTTGGAAAACCCGACAGGGGTTCAACTGAAGTTGCCAAGTTGAACCCCATAAGCCACCATGATTGGTCAGTCCGTCATCCGGAAGTGATTGCCACCGCCTTGTCAACAAAGCCTGGCCCGCTAACCGCCACCGTCAGACCAGGGTAGCTGACTGCGTACGCATTCGAAACTCGGAAGATGGCTCCGAAGCTGTCGGAATATCCAATTCCTGAATCCAAATGCGTTCCGCCCTGTCCTCCTCCACCCTTGATACATCCAAAGCTGCCCAGAGAGCCAACGTGGCCCGGCACAAGCGTGCATTGACCGGGATGAATTGGTCGGAATGGAAATGCTCCTCCAATACAAGCTTTTGTGTGATGTCAACCACGGCTGTCGCTAGATGGCAGAAATTCGTGCAGCAGGTGCGGAAGAACTCATTTTCGCGAGCTTGCTGATCACGCTGGCTCCGCTTCTCAGTGATTGGGTCTAGTGGGGATTGTGCCACGCTCTTTGCTGCACTGAGGTGTGTCTTTGTGGTCTCTAATGCCATGGTCGTTTTCCCCGCCATAAAGATCCGATGGTCCAGTGGTGTAATCTCGGGAAGATCATCCCCGGGGGCAGGCAAAGCCGTCGAGGAGTGTGGTCTTGGTGTATCTGGCGAGCGAATGTACACACTCGATGCATTAGACGGTGGGCGGGCCATCAGTGAAACTATCTATCCGGCGCTTTGGGATCTTGTTTCGCGGCCGATCATGCTCATGCCACGCTCAAATAGCAGAAAACAATGGGGCCTTGTGACAGCCAGTGCTACGGTATTATACTAAAGTACTGTGCCCTTGAACCGGAGGAATCAGTGGTTGAGTGGACCGCATTTTCCAGTGGGCTGTTGGCTAACGTCTGCTCGCTCAGCTGAGCTACCTACCAATTTCCTAGGATGGGGAATATAGCAGCCTCGCAAAATATTATTTCCCTAACATTTCCAGTTCTTCCCCACTCAATCTTGGAAAAGCTAGACCGATGGTCAGCCTAACTTTCGTATTGTCTGCCGCACAAACGCACTGCGTAACAGATTCATCGACCGAACATGTTTATATAGTATCGCCAAGCGGAAAGCGCAGTACAGGGCCGCTCGAAATTAGCTTCACCTCTTTTTCTTCTTCGAGTTTTAAAAATGCTTGACATGATCCCACATCCCCTCCATTAGGCTTCGCCTTTCTAGAACCAGCGAATGGCAAGAAATCTCAGATCAAAGGGGCACCTCAAGCTACTGTAGCTATAAAAGGCATCGCATGGTCTTAATTGATGTTCAAGAATACTAGAGGAAGCAGAAGAAAGGTGAAGCTGATTTCGAGCGGCCTTGTAACCGTACGCATCTTTCACTTTAAGATCAATCTGCGGGTGTTGAAACAGCCGCTCAACACATGCAGTATATCCGCTTGCAGCAGCAAACGTGAAGCCCGAGGGCCCAACCTCATACAACGCGATGTCACCTTGCGAGAGAAGAAGAGACACGATATCTAAGTGTTGGTTGATGACAGCTACGTGAAGGGGCGAAGTTCCAGAGGGGGCTTTTACGTTGATCTGAATCAACCTCTGGATCAACAAGTTATGGACTTCCCCGAGCGAATCCGCCCGACACGCGGCCTCACCCGGATTTGATTCATTGCCCAAGCGCCCTCGAGCCGGGAGGCGGGGTCCCCCCAGAGGCCCCCTTCAGGGGGGTCGGCGAGGCAATTTCCAATTGCCGGGGGTGCCTCCCATAGGCGACGGGCAAGATCAACCCACTATCGTCGTCTTGGGACTTTCTCCAATCCTCTTGTCCGGGAAATTCGACAAGAGTGAATTATTCAGATCCTAGGTCTACATGGGAAGGCCGTCTCCAGTGGTCATTTTGAGAAATGAAAATTCATCGTTCAGACGTGTCACTGCGACGTCCAATGTTTCCATCCGAGCCGCGCGGGTTATCGTAACGAAAGGTCCCACGCCGAGCCTACGGGCTCCATGATTCTAAGGCTCTGTTTGGAATCAACCTCGTCCTATGGTGCCAAGTGTCCACTTTGAAAGATTTGGAACGATCTTGTGAGGAGAGATTCATTTGATTTGAACCTGGAGGAGGATTCTTGAAAGGCCCCCATTCCGAAATCCCCCGTGGAAATATCAGGCCCTAACTGGGTAGAAGGTGTCCATAGTTGTCCGCTCCCTTCGGTCGCTCCCAATGTGCCCGCGGGAACCATTCTAGACTTTCCCTCCGGGGGTTGTGGCGTTTGGTTCGGGCGGGCCTTCGGTATACGGGGCCACCCTACGGGTGTCGGCCCTCTCCGGCCCTAGGCGGGAGTTGCATGTGGAAGCCGGGTCAACCTGTTGTGATTCCAGGTTGGTGCAGAACAGGAACGGAGCCGCACCATCGGAGTTAATCCCGGTGTATCTATATGAAGAGCCAAGTTGATTGGAAAATGTTCCATTTTAACCTTAGGAAAGGGCAGGTAATTTCCCCAATCGTCACTTGTTGAGACATAGTATGCACTGAAAGCCGCCTGGTCTCATACGAACATCTCGCAAACACCCGAGAATGGATTTTGAATATCTGGCAATGGACCATCCGTAGACCCACATGAGGAAATTGCGCATCCCTCATAATAGAATCACCCGCCATGTGTAGAAAAGCGACTTCCTTGCCTGGTCTCTCCTCCGACCGAAACTTGCCGCAGTGAAACCACTACCGAGGTGATTTTGGAGCATAGTAAACAAGTAATATCCGACTGATACAGGCACCCAGCATGGCCAGACAGCATCCGTTAGAGAAGTCTCTAGTGTCAAACCCATGACTTCAAGCTATGAGGTCGCGGTCAGTACCATTCATGGAAGCAACCTCAGAATATTCACTAGAGCCCACCTGGCAGTGTTCGTGCCAACGATTATGATTCGCAATAGTGGATGTGTATCTGGTAGAGCCCAATCCCTCTTGTCCCTCGACGATGAGTAAGTAGCTTCATTCAGATACCACACCACCAAAGCCCTATCAAGGCGAAGCTGTGATTGGGAGCTACTCCGATTCTAGTCGGACTAGTTGGCCTTTAGCTTCGGGGACGCGGTGAGTGCCCAAAATTTGCCATGCTGCGGTAATGTGTCCCTATCATGTATGAAAACATCTCATGAAGTCAAGTTTTTGGTTGACCTTGCTGCCGATCCCACTGTTGAACGTCGCATCCCCGTCAACGCAGCGCTCTCAAGACTGATTGCAAGACTGATTGCATAATTAGCTTGAACTGGGTAAAGACCCAAGTTGCCCTCTTAAGAGCACTGCTCGGACTATTGCACCTCCCTGCTGCTCTGCTTTCTATTTGTCTTTAGGTTTCCCGCTCACAAACGCTGAGATTTTCAAGTATGCGAGCTGGGGTAGCCCGGCGAGAAGAGAACATAAAGAATAATCAGCCGTTGGAAAACGCAAATGAGAACGATCCAATCGTTGTGGGAATTCAACGCTCGTGCATCGATGCTCACTTGTGAGATGCACTCATCGCGAAGAAGCCCAGTGGAGAAGTGTTTCGGAAATGACGTCACGCGAAGTTAGCTGCGGCAAGTAGTCAGCGACGCGTTGGACCATTTGGGAAGAACGATCCATGTCTGCTTCCGCAATGTAGGCCGCCTTGGAAAAATCACACGGCACAAAAAATGTTGGCACTCCCTTATGTTGAGCAGTTGCTTCATAAGTCGGCCCATCAGAAAGCCCGCACAGCCACGTGCACACGATATCGTGATTAGATGCCGGTGCCGGAACGGAGCCGCATTTTTGGAGATGGCTCCTCAGATCTCCATATTGAGAGTCGAGTTTCAACCAGCTTATCCTCTCGCAGTATGTGTTATCGGGTATCACCCCTTCAAACCGGCGATTAATTATACCGCAGACGCATCATAAGTGGCCATGCCGACAGCGAGATGGCCACCACAGGCATATCAGTCGTCTTTTTCAATAGCTCTGCCTCTAGATAAATGTCAAGCCCACCTTGAAAAGCCTCAGCTCACAGCATGCCAAGAGCACATCTCAACAGTATGTCCACAGATGCCGACGCGGAAGACGGTGATGAAGAGCAGCCTGTCCAATGACAATGCAGATCAGCCATCGGCATAATGCGGATCAAACAGCAGGTCTTGTCATAAACTCTTCATTTCGCGTAGGTGTTGACTTGGGTGAGGTGAGACAGGGAGCCAAGTTAGCCGTCCACTGTTTACCTCCAGAGCCTGACTGCAGCAGGCCTCGCGTCTAATGCCGCTTAAAACCAAGCCTTTTATGAGAGACGACGGCATCTTTCGATCGACGTGAGAGGTCTGCTGGAACGATGGTTAGCCACAGGAATATAAATGTAGGCGGGGCGAACGCTATAAAAAGCCACCTTTTGGGTAATGTGGGTAATGCGCTTCTTATAGTAGACTCGTAATGTGATGGGTGCTTAGTGTTCAGAGCAGGCGTCGAAGGGTATGTTCAGCTGATACGCGCATGGAGTGGGTGTGTGAGGAGCGCGTCGGTAACCAGTCGCACTATAGGCAGTGTTAGCATCCAGAGAGGAGGAATAAGGATAGGTCAGCATGAAAGGGGATACTCTTGTCAATTCCAGAAGTAGTCGATATATATGAACGCAGACGTGAGTGCGACCCTTGCCAGCCAGAAAGTCGCTCAACATGGCTGCATAACTAGACGCAGTCTTCGAAGCTTTGAAATGATCGATAATCCGTAGCTTGAGATATGAAGGTTGGTTTTCATAACTGTGAGGTCTATGCCCATTGAGTGTACGGAGCTCGATTGTGTCAGCTGAAACTTTCCCAATATACATAAAAAATGATGGGTTAGAGCTCACACTGAGTTTGCTTGGCGAAACTGGCCAGCCCATTAGCCAACAAGGTTGACGAGGGGCTGGTTTCATCATTCAATAACATGGAGCACGATTAGATCAGCAAGGGCTGATTGCAGGCTGATGAATGTTTATTCATCCTGGGAGAGCCGGATCAGATGGAGTGTGGGCGGACGACGTTGAAACCATCGATGTAGCCTTGCAGTGGCCCTGGGTTTGCGTTTCATTTTAGTGGCACGCGCCATGTATTGCGTACACACCGGCTTACTACTGGTGTATCGATAGGTTCTGTGAAGGGTCAATGATCTGTTATTAGCGAATTGTTCAAGAAGTGCCATCACTCACCCACGTTCTATACCGTGAAGGTTTGAAGCACCGAGGAGTGGATTAATTTGGACAATGTAGCGCAAAGAGCCCCATGGAAAAGAGCGAGATCAGCCGATATGAGATACGTACCTAATGGCATCACATCCTCATCGGTGATTTGATTGACGAGTTGTTCCTTCTTTACAGTATCTGTCGGCGTGGCGACCGAAGGCACAAGGCTAGAGACGATTCGACTTAGAGAGCGTCTCTTGTATTCGAGGTGGAATCGGCCTTGCTTTGGATACATGATGGGTGGTCTGTCCGACAACGGGTCCCTTGCTACCGAGCCCAATACCGAGAGGGTAGGAAGCTCCATGAGCCATCCAGCATCCGGGATAGCCCACGCCGGGACTTGGGGAGGGGGCCGTGAAGATCTCTGCCACAGAAAGGAAGTCAGCTCTATGTACATAGACCCAATCAAAGATCAGGAGATACGGATCACACTCAGCGTTCTCCGGTATTCGTGATGTATCAACCCATTCACCTTTCTGTAGGAGGTTCCTGTGATACAAGTTCGTTTGGTCAGCGACTGACCTCATGGAGTTGTTATTGGGCCTACCGTATAAAGAGGCTCTACCTTAATATATCAGGGGTAGAGAGCCTGTCATGTTTGTCATCGAATGTGTTCAGATCTGACTGTACACAGACCGTTCGAGAAGCTCTACTGTGAGATCGTTAGATAGGACACAGTACAGCTTCCATGGATCAAACCAATTTGACACCTCACCTTGGTAGAGATTTTGCTGCCCCGGTGGACAGATTGGAAGTCTAGCGGAACCGAGGAAGAAACGGTGTTAGTGTAAGCTTTCACTAAGGAAGGGTGGTACTCACGTATTGAAGTCCTCGTATATCAGTCCTAGAGAAAGAGTATTATCAGTGAGAGATAGATAATCTTGAGCTGATGACAGGGTACACTCTGAGGTAGTAGACAAAAGGAGACGATCAAAGTCAATCTTCGCAAATGAGATGTGCGAGGAGAGTTGCAAGAGGAAAGTCAAGCAAGACGGGTGGGAGCATATTTATACCCTCCAGGGCGGAGTGCCTCGTCTTTCGGTTAGTTCTGCAGCGCTCCAGTCAGGACCCAATAGTGGCAGACTATGAGGCTTGCTGGTTCTTTGCGCTTAAGAGGGGAAATGGCATACCAGCAAGCAGTTTTCTGCCCTTAAAAGCATGGTTACTCACCAGCGGTGAGCCGACAGGAGTAGCAATAATGGATCGATTGACACATTGTTGGTAAGAATACAAGATTCAGGTAGAGTGCGGCCAGAATGCCACCAAGAAACTGAAGGAGTGGCTAATTGAGAGATTGGAGTTTATTCACCAGCAGATTCAGTTGAATCAACAGCGATGAGCAAACATGAGGCATCCCAAGAATATGCGGAATGACAAATAGTTATTATGGAGAACCGTTGAAGTAGAGGTCACTCGAATTAGGGATGGCCAAATGGGGTCGTAAACCTTATTCACTAGCGAAATCAGTTGACTAAAAGGCGATGAGCAAACAGAGACTTGATCAACAATATATGGAACGACAGATACTTGTTGAAAAGAAAAAATTGAGGCGAGTGCCATGAGGCCTTCATTTTAAGTCCTGACTTGACTACTCTCCTGACTTTTCTCTCGCCCATTAACTAGCGGAAAAATAAATAAATACCTACAAACAAAATGCATTTGCTCGCCCCGCTTCTACCACCTTTGTATGGACGGACGAGGTGTGAACACAACACAACACCCACCCTGGAGGAAACTTGAAAGTTATCCTTCATCCTCAAGCATAATGTGAACCGGGAATCCCAAATTGGCAAGACCATAACAATGCACAATCGTTCAAGTTGAGCCAACAACGGGTACCTTGGATCACACCGGTGCGGCCCGTGGGTCGAGGTGGGGCCACCATATCCACTCTGGTGCCTCAACGTTGAGTGAACGACAATGAATGATTAGCGAGGAAGCTGGAAGCCCTCAAAAAATGATGGTGAATGAGAGATTGCTGAATTTTGTGAGACTTCCGGAAACTCTCCAAGGCGTCCTTGGAATAGCTTTCCATTACAGTTCGGTCGTTTGAGCAAAAAGCACCGCTCCTCAAGTAACGGGTGCCGGGTATACACTACTCTACGAAAGACACAAAAGTGCGTTCCTCAAAAATTGAGAATTGGGGACAGTCATTCACTACGTCGATATGCCATGGGGCTTTTGATGATAATACCATAATCAGAGTATATTGACAATCACCAAGAACGCAGAGCTCTCGGCAGCCCCCGCTTCCAATCTAGGTCAGTTGATACCAGCCCTTAAGTAGAATATGTGGACACATGGGACTCTGCACAAGTCCAGTAATGGATGCATGGAGGAATACCCTTGAATAGCAATCATTTAAGCATGCCTTCTCTCAATGTGCAGCAAAGAAAAAACCTGGCAAGCCGTATACCTCAGTACTTCACAATAAGCCGCCAGAACTTGGGCATAGTCAAGCGGAGTGACATGGAAGCCGCACGCAATTCGACGGGCGTCTTCAAAGTAGACCAATTGCCTGACCACAGTCCACCACCATGGCACTTTCGTACGCGCAGCATAATGCTGAGGACCTTCATTCTGACTCACGTCTCTGAGGTCACCGTACCACGACTGTGAGCCATGGGCGAGCCAGCTCTTTGCCCTCTGATTGCAACTGCGCCAATTTTGTAATTCGACCAGCACTTTCTGTGAGTCACGAATACTACCCACCAAGATGGAATGAACGGTCGTGGTGCTGTCTGCCGCGACATGATTGGCGATCCATTCGCCGGCCTCGTCCAGCTCATGGGTCAAGGCCGGTGAAGACATTGCATCGATCGCCAGAACCGTCCTCGGTGAGAAACCTGCACTGCTGGTATTTGCGAGAAAGCGTAGCTGAAGTCCATAAAAGCAGGCTCCTCCCCCGATCCATTTGTCTTTCTTCACACATCGCGGCCGCGGTGTGTCGCCTCTGACCTTCGGGCCTGAGGTTTCCGTGACGACGGCTGTTGCTGATCCAAGCCCAGTGACATAAGAACAGTGCTTCGCAGGGGGGCGCTGCGTTACCAAGTGAACTCCGCAGGGGGACGCTGTGATGACAATTGAGACCCGCAGGAGACCGCTGCGTCAACAAGTTCTCTGCAGGAGACCGCTGCATTACCAAGTTCTCCGCAGGAGACCGCTGCGTCAAATAAGTTCTCCGCAAGGAAAAATGCGTTACCAAGAGGATCCGCAGGAGACAGCTGCGAAACCAAGCGCCTCCGCAGGAGACAGCTGCGAAATCAAGCGACTCCGCAGGAGACAGCTGCGAAACCAAGCGACTCCGCAGGAGACAGCTGCAAAACCAAGCGACTCCGCAGGAGACAGCTGCGAAATCAAGCGACTCCGCAGGAGACAGCTGCAAAACCAAGCGACTCCGCAGGAGACAGCTGCGAAACCAAGCGACTCCGCAGGAGACAGCTGCGAAATCAAGCGCCTCCGCAGGAGACAGCTGCGAAATCAAGCGACTCCGCAGGAGACAGCTGCGAAACCAAGCGACTCCGCAGGAGACAGCTGCGAAATCAAGCGACTCCGCAGGAGACAGCTGCGAAACCAAGCGACTCCGCAGGAGACAGCTGCGAAACCAAGCGACTCCGCAGGAGACAGCTGCGAAATCAAGCGCCTCCGCAGGGACATCTGCGAAATCAAGGCCCCTTAGCAATGTGCAAGCACCTCTGCGTGGTGCTAGGGACCAGTATTCATCTCCCATGGGAACTGAAGAAGCCAAGACTTGCACAGTAGATAGACTAAAGCATGAGCCATAGCAGCCCACTGGGAATTGCAATCATCACATTATTAGTTCAGTCGATTCAAAGGTCTCTCGTAGGCCATACTGTATCTAGTGTCGTATTTAGTAAAATCGCTTTACGCAATAGGTTCCTCGACATGCCCACTGATGAGCCAATTCAAAGCGGTCGTCTCGAACTGCACGAGACATATGTTAGAAGTAGGTAGTTTGTCTGAATGATTCCCTCATTCGCGAACCCAATGCCAGGACCCCGTCCAGGCAGGATTTTCGTGACGCTGACCAATAAGGTGACCTGAGCCGTCAAAGATCGTCCGGCTATCGATAGTGTCGCTGAGGCTAATGTCATTCTAGCCGGTGTGATGCCTGATGGGAGTGATTCCTGATGGGAATCATTCTTGATGGTAGTCATTCTTGATGAGTGGGTGTTGACGGCTGCGTGCTGACGTTGACTCGTCGGGCTACAAACATGCGGTGAAGCGGTGAACGGCACTCATGACTCAGGTTCACAGTGGCTGATCTGCCCTCGACCCACTTCGCGCGTCCACTCGCTATTGTCCCATGGGCCGCCGCAGGTATACGTCCTCTCCAAGAATTCTCGTAGATCCAAGCTTGTTCCTTTGTGATTCCTTCACATCAAGTACCTTCACGGAATCGACACCTCACCATCTCCTGACGCCAACAATTCCCACCTCATAATGGCACAATTTGATCCGTCGTCTGCCGACCGTGCCCGCACGGGAATTGCGAATTTTGAGAGAACAATTGAAGCTTTGGGCAACAGATCTGCCTCACCAATCCTAACAGCATCCTCGCAAAAGACAGTCGGCTCAAACAAGTCCAGTCACAAACACTCGAACCGAAGAAAACCTAGTGACGGAATACAAAAACGAGTGCGATTTGACCTGGTTTCGGAAGACACGTCTAGAAGCGTTGCACATTCCAACAGATCTGTACAGTCAGAATCTAGTACGAGTCGTTACGTGCCCTCATCCTCCCTGACTTTACAGCCCAGCCATGCTAGTCTACAACGCAGACTGGGCAGACGCAGCAGGTGTGTACTTCAAATCCGGAGCCCCCTCATCTTTGTGTCAAAGACCGAGAACTGATTTGTATCTCTAAAATGCAGGTTACTCAGGCGAGACGCCAAATGGGACGACCAAGAAAGGAATGGCAGTAACAGAAAATGTACTGCTAAGGGCAATGAAGATTTCGATAGTGATATCCAAGACCTTCAATGAGAGATGGCAAACGTCAAAGAGGGACTGAAATCAGTCAAAGTGTGTAAGCCGAATGACTGGATTTAACCTTGAGGAATGAAACCATCAGTCAGGGCGTGAAGAACCTAAGACTTGCTTGGCGGGATTGCGAGGAATTGCGAGGAGAATTTGGACGAAGACTCGCCTACGAATGCCTTTGAACGAGTATCCAAACGAATATTAAATATTGAAAAATCCATAATGTATAAGAAGACAAACACAATCAATTCTGCTCCGGGAAGCAAAATGCAAAATTGAAGATCATATTATAGAGAATAAAGACTTCTCCCTTCCGACACTACGTTCCTATATGCTTAAATCTCAACCGGACTGGCTAGACCTTTTTGGTAGGTTTTCTGCTGGTGTTTCCTTTTTTTTCTTTTCTTCTTCTCCATGTTTCTCAAAAATTTGATCCCAGTGACAACTTATCTCGATGCTGAGAACGACTTGCTTTTACATGTATCAATCAGCAATCAAAGCTCCTTCTCCACGCACTCAGAGGCAATCAGTCCTTGGGCCTCTTCTTCGTTGTTCTGTAGCATGGTCGGTTGATAGATTTCGTAAGAGCCTCGGCAACAAATTGTCGAGCCTCTTTTTCTGAAGGACTCAAATTCCCCCGGCCTTCTTTGATTCCTTGTTTCCGCATGAAGTCCGCCTGACTAAGCTCGCTTTCCGTGTGGCGGTTTGCCTTCTTTTTCCACGTGTATCGATGATAGCCAGACATGTAAAGCCTTCAACAAGGCCAGTGGTGTCTTGGCTTTGGGGCGATGACACTTCTGGAGGGAGATGATCACTTTTTACATCCGGTCGATTTCTCTGTGCAGATTATCGCTGGTCATTGTTCGCACAACTGGGACTGAAGTCTTGCATTTCAAGATCATCTGCCTCTACCGTTGGAATAGCCCTATCAGGCTGATGTGTGGAATTGTCATCCACAGGGGCGTCCGCCTGCCTCGGGCCTCGAAAAGGTGGAATACCAACATCCCAGCTTTTCACGGCCGGTGACTGAAGCTTAATCCTCGCCTCGATCAGAGTACTTGACCCGGTGGTGCGCGGTCTTGTTCGTGATGCTGGTCATCATTACCAACTCATCCATTGGAGGGCCCGGGTTAAAAGGCGTGCTCTGTTGGTTGTCAGCTGCAGAAAAGGAGGAAGGCGGATAACCGTACCTGCAATATTTCATTCACAGAGCGTGTCTCGAGCTGCAAGGGAAGATTCTTGATCATGGGCAACCATTCGTACGTTGTCGGATTCTTTTTCATCAGACCGCTGATCACGTGGGCCAAAGCGGAAAGCTTCATAGTAGCAGCATCCATCGCTTCGGGGTCGATCTGGATGCTGTTTTCGACACCGGCTAGACAGACGTTAGCTCTGCTTTCCATAAATTGTGTTCCACCTCGTACCAATTTTTACTTGGCCAGTGGCGGTAAGCAATATTGTCTTAGCATTCAGCACATTGAGGACCCTCCCGTGGTCTGCAAGATGTCGAATGCCTTCAAGCACCTGCTGCAGTTAGAGATACATTCCTGAAAGCTGCGCAGCACTTACCGGTTTCGCAATGGCAATCACCTCCGTCGCTTTGATGATGCCTTGAGCCGCCATGATCTGCTCGACGGATACTTCAACTGGCTCCCACACGAGAAACGCCATACCGCCATGGCGATAGCCTCCAAGCAATTGTCGGAAGCTGCGGTGGGGAGTCTGGTCGTTGAAATCTTTCAAGACGTTTCGAGCCAAAGTAGCGCACTCTGACTTTTGAATATGCACCAATTCCCCCTTTGCCTGCTTCCGCCGCGCAATACATAGAGGGCGATCGAAAATGATCTCCGCTATTGAGTCAAAGTGGTCCTCCGGATCCTGGTCACATATCTTGACCTTGGGACCGGGACCTGGAGCCTCTGGTTGCCTGGCCGCGTTCGAGACGAGCGTGGTCGTCGAACGAGGATCGAGGCTTTGATCGGATGCATCGACCCATATTGTCTGGCGTGCGAGGGATGACATTTTTTCTCTGGTGAGTGTTGGAGACTCGCTCGGCTAGACGGGGTCTTATAGACTTAGAGATCCAATGTGTGTGTAATTCCATGTATGGACTCCTCGCTCTTGTCAATCCTGCAATATTTTGTGGTTGATTTCGTTTGCTCAGTTTTTTTCGGGCGACTCAAAAAACCATGCAACTGGTGACAGTGCGATCGTAACGACCAGTTGTGAGGACTGGAGCCTCAAAATTGTTGGCAGCTAATACCCCATCTTAATTGATCTTCCGAGCGCGCCCAACGTTGATCCATCGGCGCTTTGCATTGAATATCAACATGACACCACGCACTCTCCACATATGAACAGTTGCAAGTGAGGCAGTAGGGAGCGAACTGAGGCCCGGCTATGTCTCTCCCTTGTATGCATACATATGGAATGCGACATGCTGAATTACGCCGTCGATTTACAACAGGACTATCCTACCTCAATCTTTTGTCCACTCCTGCCAGATAATCGGTCCAAGTCGGTTGCCATTTTGGGTGTCTGCCGTTTATTGCTTTTCTGACCATTCTGAATTAGGCCCCTATGTGAAGAAAAAACACCCTCGCTGTACGGTAGATATACAGGGTGCTCTATGAGGTCCCTCAACTCTCGGCTCACAGATGCGTAGCAAATGATAGGTTGCATGCAAGCGGCAAAATGTGACTCCTACAGTCCGCTTCAAATGATACCCTGAAAGCAGATTGTGAGGATATAGACTAAAGTGACAACACTGCGGTCTATCAAGCTAGGTTGATCATCGCTATATAAGAGCGCATGTCATCAACCTAAGATGACCGAGACTAGCAATGGCAGCATGGCTCGATCTGGTCCGCGAGGACGGCGTATGGTCCTTGGTAGATACCCATCGCCTGGAAGAGCTGGTGAAAGAGATGCCATATCCTAACTGCCAGTATCCCTGTCTGCTCTTTTTTGTGGGAAATGCGAATCGTATGCGGGCATTGCGGACTCTTTTCCCGCAAAACAATGTCTCACGTCAAGGCCCAGCAGGCATGGTCCGCCTTCATCTCAGCGCCCGGACGGCTCATTCAGAGCAACCAATTTTGTTCGCGGAGAGCGCTTTGTGTTGGGAAAAATCTCTAGGCGACACAAAATGGCTCAGGTATGCCACGCATCTGCACTAGAGGCACACACTGACTGACATCGGCGGTGAATTGGTCGCTGATCAAAGATCCGAGATACTGCAACGACGTTCGTTTGATGATCCATGAGAAACATTTGACGCCATGCTGACGTTAAAAGCGCTTTGTGTTTATTTTCGCCTTTACAAAGAAGCAGGATATCTAGGGAACGACGAGATTTATCATGCTATTGACCTCAGAGAGCGGACTACTCAAAACCTTGTTAAGCAAGTTTGCCGCAAGTTAGTTATTGACGCGATAAGGGTGAAAGAGATTGTGTACTTAAGCTCTGAAAAGATCGCAAGGGCGATGAATGACCAATTTGCCCGGGGATTATCCAATGAACAATCATTTGATGTCGAGTCTGTGGCAATATCTCACGAATCTCAGGGCGATCTCGATACTATTGAAAGTCTGCAAATGCGATTTCACTTATGACGATACGAACCTAACTTAAAGCCCAAATTATAAGACCAACTTAGATTTTATCTGTGAACAATGAAGTGCTACAATGGATTCAGATTACAGTACTCATATGATTTGTGAAAGCTTGAAGGGTTGGGGCGGAGTTCCACAAAATGGATGCGACCGAAGAAGCTAAGTTAAAATTTCAAGCTTGAGTACGTCAGGCTATGGGCCATTCGGCAACCATGGGTTTGCCCATGCCGGAAACAGTAATTACGGTAACTTTGGCGAGCTACCAGGGATACATCAAGAAAATAGTCTGGGGACCTTGTCTGGCCTAATTAGGCCTAGCGCGATCCAAGCCTCCTACAAGAACATGCTTCGAGGATGAAATCAACCACGCTTGGCCTCGCACGGTCTCAAGCAGTCACCAGAAATACTCTGCCGGCGGACGTCGGAAAGCATACCAAACGAGTAGATGCAAGCACTTCCAGGAAAGCACACACGACTGTTTAATGATCGCCTGTCGTGGAAGGAAGCAACCGTGCTAGCCCAACTCCGGACTGGCATGGCGAGACCGAATGGATATCCCTATCGAATCAACGCGGCCGACAGTGATCAGTGTGCGTGCGGACAAGCTAAGGAAAGTGTGGAGCAATTCCTCTATCGATGTCGGAAATGGACCGGAGATCGAACGGATATGCTACAATGTACCAACACTTACCGAGGAAACCTGTCGTTTTACCTGGGAGGGAAGTCGCCTTCTGACGGTCAAAAGTGGACGCCAAACTTAGAGGCAGTACGGGCTTCAATACGATTCGCCATAGCCACAAGCCGCCTCGAGGCCACTCAACCCCGCCGACGAACATGAATCATCCTCTTTCATTCTAATCTAACCCACCAATCACCTCAGATAGGATGTTGAACACTTGGAGAAGTGCCTTCAAGCCAGTCTACTAACCGAATTACCAACCCACGAGTATCCGCTGCGACACTGCATGCTGAGAATGGCAAATACGGCAAGGTCTTGTGTATGGGCTCCAATGAGTCACAGAATTGTATATACTATGACATGTATAGTAGTTTAGCGATAGTTGCCCTTTCGGCTCAGTCGTCGGGCGTTAATGAATTGTGTGTGTGTGTGTGTGTAATCCTGCGATTTGCTCCATCGAGAACAGCTTGTAGCGAGCCTTGAGATGCTAAAAATCGCATGGAGAGAAGGCGCGAGAACCAACCATTGAGGAGATTCAAAATGTAGCAGGTCTCAAATCAAATGACGATCAATGCGTATTTGTGGAGAAGTGGAGAAGTTGCATGCAGAAAATGGGGTTGAAAAAGGTTTCTATACTCAGGCGTGCAATTGCCGACTCTGTATTGGGGGTGATGTGCAAGACTGGCACTTTTGCTTGAAGTTGAGACAACTTTGACTGTCATACTGTATATTTTCTAGTACAGTAGAGAAATGCAAGGATAGACTTATTGCAAACCCCCAAATTCAATGATTGGTTGGGGCGCAGAGCCGACGGGGGCAAGAAAGGTGAGCCCGGAGCAATCGCCGCCGAATGGGACAACCCAGTTTATCTAAATTATTTTCTGAGCAACGAATCAAAAAAAAAGTGGGGAGGGGAATTGAAACAACCCGATTGCCAAATCCCGCAGAAAATTTTCCAATATGACATGTCATATTCAGCCCCACACCCTGACAAGAATCAGGTCTTATCGCTCTTTAGTCAGTAGCAGTATATAAGCCCATGGAGGACGAGATGTCGCTACTCTAAAAAAGCTTCCAGCCCCCCAAGAATTTTTTGGCTGTTGCTCCAGGGACGCGTGACCAAAATATTCATTTTCGGAGCACTCGCGGCCACAAATTGGCCGATGCGATGCCTTACCAATACTTTGCCATCATGTACCTTGATGCAGACAACAAACTCAGAATTGCCACATCCAGCTCCATTGCTAGCCACTCAAGAAGGATCTTCGACCAAGACGTCGTTTCACTCTTTCTGAGAGCCGCAAAATCACACGTTTAAGAACAATTACTATCTTTGGCCATCAGGAACAGGATAAAACAATGTCGGGACTTGGTACAATCGGATACGATTTGAGCGAACACGATTGAGCGAACACGATTGAGCGAACACGATTGAGCGAACACGATTGAGCGAACACGATTGAGCGAACAAGATTGAGCAAATACGATTGAGCAAAAACGATTGAGCAAAAACGATTGAGCAAATACGATTGAGCAAATACGATTGAGCAAATACGATTGAGCAAATACGATTGAGCAAATACGATTGAGCAAATACAGCTTTTGGAGTATAAAACCCCGCGCCAGATCAAAATTACAATATTCAACTTAGAGACGCCCATTGTAAGGAACAAAGAAACCTAGCGGGCAATAGCGCTTTGCAGACAACCCAAAGGCAAGAGAACAAAACTCATTTGGTTGCAGTGTTGCCGAAGAGCAATGAAACCGGCAGACATAATATCGCTCTGTCAACCTTCAATCCACCAGTCCACTATCACGATCAGTAGTGGAATATGATTTCCAAATTGTGTTTCATGTATCTTTATATGGTCTCTTACTTGGCTATTGAAGTTGTCAACTCCAAGCGCATAGTGGTTCATTTCAACAGACTAAAATATGTGAACAATCAATTGGTTTCATTTTAGTCCTTTGCACGTTAGTTATGGAGTGCCAGACTAATCCTTTACCCTCCTGCAAGGTTCAGATCCGTTGGAACCGCAGGTAATAACAGCAGACGACTAGCCTCCGCTGATTGGGCTGCAGTCTATATTACACTCACTAGGACCTTAATCGCCCGGGCAGATTGGGATATCATCTCAATGTCAATTCCAATCAATCCCCTATCTTTCAATGTGCTCAAAGTGTCAACCTCCTTGATGGGCCCACGAGCTTCACTGACCATTCTTAATCACGATGGAGAGGAACTGACATGTTCTATATCATCTCGCCTTGCATAGAAACGACTACCAATTCGAGTGTCAATCCGTAGGTCACTGGCAGGTCTAAGAATCTGCTGTGGCGGAGGTTTGCCGGTTCGCTTTGGTGAAGCTCGTTGGTTGGCGTTGCCGCCTGGAAATATCAAGTTCTCCACCAAACAGTCTGAGGGTTCCTGCCGCGAACCCTCCACGCCGATGGACCAATTTGGATACGTGAACTTCATAAAGTCGATTTCTGCCGCGCGCTTAATTGTACCCAGCCGATAGTTTCCTCCATTAGATTCACTGGACAGAGTCGTCGAGCCACTTGTCACACTCAGAGGAGTCCCGACCTCGTGAGTGTCCTGTTTGTCAGTTCATTAGCATTCTTCTTTGTCTCGAGTCAAGTTCTGCCATTCCCCTCACCCTCTGTGGATAATCTGGTGACAGCTCAGAATGGCTGTTTGACAGGAAGACCGACCCAGTGTCACCGGTTTGGGTGGTGGAATTTGTACGAGAGGATTTCTTTCGTATGCTATTTTCCGCACCATTGCGCTGACCGTTTTGAGGCATCTCAACCCAAGGACTGATAAGTGACCCTCGATGATCTCGCCAAGAGCCTGATGCAAAGGTAATATATGTCAGGAGGGCCTGCCGAGTTCCTTCTTTGGGGAAGTAAATCAGACACTTGAGCTAAGAACCGACCTATTCGTTGTAAAATGTGGTATGTACCAGCCCAGTTCCATGCATTCTTTTGACCATAAATGGAATGTTACTAAATTGCGTGTTTACCCCTTTGTGAAAGGATAAGCGAAGTTTTGTATTCATGATAAGCCTTTCCCTAGTCCCCGATCGATTGGCTTATTGGTCGTGAGTTTGAAGTCCTCAAAAAGCACTGATGAGGCTAGCATGGAACCCTTGCTACTAGCGTTCTTTCTGAGATCCCTGTAACTCTATTCCCAGCTCTTCAAAATTTACAGAAATCAAACGTCAATCTATTTTTAGATACTTCTGTTGACTTGCACTATTGCTTCTTCGAATCACTTGCTTGGTTTTTGACGACAGCCTACTAGATGATCTGCTACCGACCTCTTGTCATTAACGGGGAGTCACTTTTAGCCTTCGTTTTGGTTCTTTATTGCGTGTTTGCTGGAAGTAATCGCCAATTTCTACCGAATGCAAGCATTCTGAAGGTGATACATTTGGGAGGACTTCATCGAAAATCACGCTCTAGAAGAAGCATATGTACGCTCTACGGTTGATAAAGAATGATCAGACCCAGGATTAGCCTGCGACACTTCCAAATAGCCGCTCGATACCTTCAATGGCCCTTTTCGGTAATTCGCAGCTTGACCCGCTTCTTGCAAGATACACCTTTTACTGTATGAACGCAGCAAGTCTTGTTCTCTTCCCGAGGAGAAAGACCCATTTCAAAGATAGCCAGTAGGTCTCAGACGTATCAGTAGTTTTTGGAGACGAAGGGAGCAATAAATACAGCGAAAAAACGGGGTCTAGGGAAGGGAGATAATATAACATTCAACTTTGCAGTAATGTACAAATAAACAAACAAACACTTCATTAACGTCCAGCGGCTGATCCGAAAGATTGCCAGAAAGTAGTATCGAAGCGAGTTTCTCGTGGGTTAGTGGTTAGTAGGCTGACTTGAAGGCGCTTCTCCAAGTGTTCAGCTTTCTATCTTCGGCATCCTATCTTCGGCAGTTGGAGTGCGTCTACCATTTCTAGCACAAGGTGGTGGGTGAGTGGGGTCGGAAGAAGGGGGTGGGAGTTTTGTTGGTCGATATGTTTAAGTGGCCTCGACTCGGCCCATCGCGATGGCGGAACGTATGGAGGCCCGTACTGCCTCTAAGTTTGGCGTCCGCTTTTGATCATCAGAAGTCTGTTTCCCTCCCAGGGCGAATGATATGTTCCCTCGGTGAGTGTAGGTACATTGTACTGTTACCGTTCCGTCCGGTGTGCAGTCCACTTCCGACACCGGAAGAGGAAGTGCTCCACGGTCTCTCTTGCTTCTCCGCAATCACATTGATCCGTCTAGCACATTGATTTGATTGAGAAATGCATTAAGTCTGGCCATGCCGGTTTGGGGTTGGGCCAGTACGGTCGCTTTGTCCCACGTTTAGCGATCATACAACTTCTGGGTGTGGTGGCCTGGCAGTGCGGCATCTACTCGTTTTGCGTGTCTTCCTACGTTCTCTGGTAGCTCCCTGCTGGGGACTGCTTGGGACTGTTTCAAGTATTGCTACTGACAGAATCTAGCAGCTCATAAGCTTTATATAATATATTCTCCCAGATCAGCCCCTACTGTATCTAAGAACAGTCCATAGCTTCAACTTATCCGCTGAACTCCTTGAATCAACTATTACTTCATGGGATTTGCATTACATATGATCCAGACGGCATTTAGCGTAGATCTACCTCGCGTGTATTGCCTTTAAACTCTTTTCGGTCTCCAGTTCAATCAGAGGAAATGATTGCTCTTTTTATCATTTGTCTCCCGGTGCCAAGGTGTGTATCATGTTATTCATAAGTGAGATTTTCGAAAAGTAAAAAAAAAACATCCCCTACAATTCGTCATTAATGAATCTGGGAACATCAGGACTAGCCTTCGGGTTACAAAAGCCCCCATGACTCCTCAAATTGGGTCCCAGGAGCCATTTAAAGATTTGCGGGAGCGCAAAGGCTCATCAAATTCGCATTCATATTCTGAAGTCGAAAATCCTACGTAAAAATTCTATGTAAAATATTCTGCAATATGACCTGGAGTCATGCTCGTTTCATGCTTTTCGAGCCAAGACAAGAAAGATTCATTCACATAATGTGTTCTCGGGCCGTAAAACTAGTCGTGCTTCAGTACATGCTCCGGGTTGGATCTCTTAGGGTAAACTACCCCAAGGGCATGACTTGCAACTCAAAACTCGTTTCGGGTGATGTATCCAACTTGCACTGAATATGGCTACGTGATATAGAGAAGGCCTACTGGCATAATTCCGCGCAATAAAATCATCAAGAATTGATATTATCAGAACATCAAAAGTCCTAAATATTAAACGTATCCGAATATTTCCTCCTTCTTCCTCTTAAGAACATGCAATATTCCTTACAGATTTCTTTTTGAGGGATATGAACATTATCGTGGAAGAAAGCAATGTTGACGGAAATATCTTGAAACTTCACATCTCAAAAGTCGGCGGTGTTAACCGGATATAAGCAAATCCCACACAATACATAGCGCCTAGCCGTAGCCTCTTCAGTTTCCATCACTCTTCTAAACGTGATCCTACAGGGGCTCGAATTTCAAACGACTGCTTCAAAATAATTCGTTGAGGGAATTACTCTTTCAAAGTAGCTAGTTCAGAAAGGCGAAAGGTATGTTGGTGAAACTTCAAGTGCTGCGACAAATCAATCAGGAAAGAATTCAATACCGGATCGGCGACAGTTTCCCGTGCCGCTTATTGCTGCCTAATATATTGAGCAAAAACTCCAATGTGGGTCGCGACGTTTGCATGGCAGAAACTATGCGGGAAACATTTCATTTATCAATCATTGCCGAGCTTGAAATGTCGGACTATGTTATGAGTGTTTGATTGGATATGACTAGGGTTGTTCTAGTCTGGGTGATCTTGGTGCTAATCGGATTCCTACTTCATCAATAGAAGCAGAAAAGATGCGACTTGTCACTGTTACAAGCAACATTATTGTACTCTTTTGCGTGGCCTTCAAAATTGTCAAGACCTAGGTCGATATCTCTGATTTCGCAGAAAAGAGCCTAGGTTTTGAGCGACCCAGATTATGTGGATATTGATTGATTCGATTAGCGGTTCTCCAAAGTGGAGCAAAGGGTAGCAGCGTGGAGCCAATCAGATAGACAACCGATTGCAAAAACGGTATATCCCGCGCGGGCCATGATTCAGTCAGTATCCGCTTCGCTATTGACTAGTATCAATCTCTATCTTAAGACGCTCTTTGTCTCAAGAGGAAAGTGTAGTGATTTGAGGCTGGTGCAGACCAGGAATCAAGCCAAACCAACGGAATTAACCCCGAAGTATGTGTATGAAGAATCAGGTTGATCTCCGATCAACTTGACATTCTCGTCATATATATAGCCTCTAGGTCCCCTCTGGAACAAACAAGCAATTTCCTCTGAATTACAACTGTTACTTGTCAAGCGAACTCTTTTATAATTCACATCCTGACTGTTATACAGCGATGCTCGGAATTGGTCTGATTGTCAAAGTGTTGTCAATTGTTCGTGGGTACCATCGCCAAGGGCTTGGCGTAATTCTTACATTGAGCGAGCCCTTTTTAAAATGAGGGCCGCTGTAACATTCTTTTCATGGGAAACACATAACTTATGCGGTATTTCATTTTGTGTACATTCACTCGACTCTTTGATCAAGAATGCAAGATGTCCAACAACTTTTGGAAAGTAACTAATAAGAAAATAACAAACAAAACAAAACAAAACTTTTGCGGCCATCCACACTTGCAGGGGTGGGTTGACTGAAGGGCTTTACCCGGCGTTTTGTACTCGGCAGCAGCTATAACCATCCTGCTGTATAAGTATCTCGTGAATCTCCATGGAAATTTAGGGAACTCCACTGCAGTCGATATATTCTGGGACCAATGAGCCGGTTAAGGGGTTTGGCTACCCTTAAGCAGAAGGCACAAAATTGTCTTTTGTGGCAAAAGAAGAGAATAATGAACAGTCCTACGTATCAACTAAGTTCCCTGCAGTCTGTTTGTCTGCGAGCAAACAGCTGCATGGCTCCTTCTGAATCCCGAGCACGCCTGTGATTTGATTCATTGTCGCTAGCACTACCCGCTATGATTGTACAGTGCACCTCGAAGTCGGTCTGACCTTCAACCGCATGATGATATTTTTTTTTCATTCATTCTATTGTCAGAAACGCAGCCACCAAAAACGGGCTGCACGCCATTCCTACCTCCGTCTCGAGCCATATGCAGGCGGCCGAATCGATATTGAAATAGGAAATCTCGCACCCTTTTTTGACGGGTACGAAGTGACCATAGTACAACAGCTGTAGCCAGCAGATTCTCTTGAGGCGTGTTGAGTAATGAACAAATCGCTATAGGCATTTCCGACATGCAGGGATACACTGGACGATGCTCCAGAAACGAAATGGTGGACAACAAAGGGTCTGAAGCTTCGGGGAAAGCGACTAATGATGTAGAGCACGAGAAGATTGATCCATTTCACACTAGAATATGGCTCGAGATCTGGGAGCGTGTAGTTATAAGGTTGGAGCAATCAGAACGGCGGCACAGGCAGCTTGGCATGTGCCAAAGGCCGAATTGCATGCGATGACGGAAGCCGGCGCAGAAAGCCCAAGTGTTGCGCCCCACGTAGAACCAGCTACGGCATAACAGGCCATCACTACTGATGAGCACCTTGCTTGACAAACGCCATAAGCTGCTGGACCGGCAGAGGCCATTCCTACTACCAGCACCGTCGACAGGATATCCTGCTACCAGCAGCGTCAAAGAATAGCTTCGCGAACCAGTTTCATGATGTTGTAGGCTATGTGGTTTAGCTATACTGTACAATCGACAGAAGTTGTGCAACATGGCTTACCACTCAATCAAGTTATTGGTTTGAGGGTCATAGATTGGTTCGATCTCATCAGCTGAGTAGAAGGACAAGGGGAGATGCGTTAATAGGCGCGTGCCCGCATAGTAGGTAGGAGTGAATAGGGCGACTAAGATGTATCCTACCATTCCTGTAATCGCAAAGCCAAATTTTGATCTCCGATATGTACAATACGTAATTGTACTGAATGACTCGCTCATACTCAAATGCAACCAGAAACTCAACCAGGAAAAAAAAATCAAAAGAACAGTGTGAAGTTCATACCGGGCTGAGGGTCAACATCTGTCCCAAGATTCTTCATGGTACCCTTTTCGGACCTTCCTAATCCCTTTCTCATTTCTAAGGCAACCAATGCAATGTCAAAGCCAGATTCGAACTCCTGCATGCAATTTGAAGAGAATTTCCTAAAAGTCAACGCCAGCATCCAGACCTCCCAAGGAGATCCAGTCTTTCTGCTTGGTTGACTAATCCAGATTAATGCGACGTTGGGAATCATGGGAGCGGGCGTCAGTGACCGACCAATCGAAGTGGACTTGAGCAAGAGCCAATGATTTTGTGGTCGCACAAGGCGGGGTAAGGAATGGGGATAGGAAACAGAACTCAGGGGTCTTTAGATTTAAATTTCTAGCTACTCTCCACGGGATATCTTTGCTCCCGAATCCTTACAAGAACATCATTCTTCTAATGTCCGCAATCTTCGATAACAAATTGTTTGTGCCGAGAATTTAGCTGTATACTACCTACTTCGCAAGATACCAGCGCCACCATCGAGTAAGCGCACTCATTGTCCACCCGCCCCCAGAGGACGATCTGCAGAATCTTCTGACACCGAGCGTAAACTTGCCGGTGCGCTCGCATTCATTGCACATAGCAAAGATGAAGTTGAGCATATCACTGCTTTATGCCTAGAGGAGGATATCGAGTCAGGTAGCTTGAACGTCATATCCGCCGTGAATAATGCGAGTTATAGCGATTGAGAAGCTGCGGTCCGCTATATTAAGGAGGACTTCGAACGCATATTTGCAATTCTTGGGACTGTATCTGGTGAGTGACAAGACTTTTCTCGTAATGATTGCTAACAATACCAGAATCAACTTGCTATCAACATATAGCAAACAAATTTCTTACTGCCGTGCCTTCCATGTGCTCAAAACGCAGCCACCAAAAACGGGCTGCACGCCATTCCTACCTCCGTCTCGAGCCAATACTGTCTCGATCGCGCCCGGCTTTTACATCGAGTATCACAGCAAAATGCCCATTTAAAGGCACGCTTCAGGAAGCCCTGCTAGCTGTGAAAATTATCGGGCGGGAGGGATTTAAAGGACGGGAGCTTGCCAAAAACCGCGAACGAGTTTACCCTAAGAGCGAAGGAAGTCGAGAAACTTTTGGACTCGTGGTCCCAATATCAGGCCAATACACGTTTAGCGGAGGTTGTGGAAGGCATCCATCGACTACAGCAAACTGTGGGGCTTTCTGACTTGATTAGCATCATCCCAAAACAGGTCATGAGCCCGAGTGCAAGTAATGATGGCTCGGTATTCTGAGGGTTTCATTAGTGATTGGTGGAGCTCGATTGAAATAGAACGACGCAAATGAACTTAGTACCCTCATAAATGGGAGCACATGAGTATTGCATGTCTATTTAGATATACAGACTTTGTATCTACAGAAATCAAGTCTACAATTGGAGCGGGTCCGCTGGAAAAAGGCAGGCTTAAAAATATAGGCCATTTCAAATCGGCAGGCACATCGAAAGATGATACAGACAATCCAGTACATGGGAGTCATTGCTAAAATATGTTCCTGTGGGATTTATGCGTATATAGCCCTTCACAGTTGTTCAAATCTTTGAGGCTAAGGAGCATGAGTCGATCGATTTGCCTAATGTTCAATTCAAAGCGAGAAGGGTCCCCGACGAGCAGTAAGTATATGGCAAAGATCATGAATAAGGCAATCGATATCGTTATAAGTGTGTAGCAAACCTCCAAGCCTCCTCTTTTTTGTGCAAGTATGATTTATTCTACGTGCTCTCAAAACTGACGGCACACTCGTAAAGAGAGGGGAAGCTGTGGACGCTCCTGAGAAGTCCGGTATCAAGGGCAACAGACCTGCTCCTGTCAGCCAAGTGAGAAGAGAACTCCAACATTTCTTCACAGCGATTTCCTGGCTTAAAGAGGAACCAATCTCAATCCGAGAAGTTTCATTCCCCTAGCCCATGCCCGTGAGGGAAGGTGGAGCAAAGGAGAATGAATGCCCCGGAAGTGGTCAACAACCCCCTGTAATTTTTGCAGGGGGTTGGTTTTTCATGCTCCCCTTGCATATACCGGTTTCGGCTGCAGATCACGTGTTGTTTTGTCTTGTAACTTGACTGCGTATTCAGAGATGGTAGACACTACCTTCGCGCTACAAGCTCGGCCGCAGAAGGTGACATATGATCAATAGCTTGCAGGTTCAGTTTTGAGGCTTCGATTACTACCCCACTATATGAGTACCGCACCGAAAGAGAGAGGTGGAGCTTTTCGAGGACCACCCTCGCACATATACATACCTTCATATCCCCCGCCTCGACAATGGGGCATGGGCTATGGGATCTCCGGACCGTCGCCTTTGTACGGGGATGGCTATCAGGTCCCATGTGTAGCATTCTATACAAGTCAGCCATTTTACGCGACTAGTCCACCCCCAACCTATGGGCCTAACTCCCACCAGATTTCCCTGGGCGTTCGAATGACTTCATGCATGTCAGAGAGCAGCATCTGCAAGCAAACAACCGAAAAGGAATATAACGTTTCGAGAACCATTGTAGATGGTTCAAACCCAAGAAGCTCAGGGGTTTACACCGCTGATGTTCCGACACATGCTCTTTTGGCCAATTCAAAGCCAGTCAGTCCGGATACGGTGCACAGGCCATTACGAAAACCCAAACAATCCCATCCGCTCTGGGTAGGCAATCTACCGCGCATGGTAGATTTGACGGAGTTAAAAGATTACTGTTCTCAAGGGGCCACTGAAGATATCGAAAGCGTATTTTTGATATCCAAAAGTAACTGTGCATTTGTGAATTACCGGTCCGCGGCGGCCTCAGCTACCGCTTTGGCAAGACTCCATCACTCAGTATTCCAAGATGTGCGTCTAGTATGCCGACCCCGCAAATCTATCACAGAACTAGATTCTGTACATGAGGCTGTCGCTTTTCCTTCACAGCAGCCATGCGAGACATTGGGCGTTCAAGAAAAACACATGGCAGCAGTAAGCGATGCCATCGCAAAGTTTCCCAATGAGAGCCCCCACTTTTCAGAAAGATATTTCATCATCAAAAGCTTGACCGTCAATGACCTGGAATTAAGCAAGCAGAGTGGGATTTGGACAACCCAGATCCACAACGAGTTCAAGTTGAACCACGCTTTTGGGAACACCAACCACGTTTACCTTATTTTTTCAGCGAACAGGTCCGGTGAATATTTTGGATATGCCCGCATGTCATCACCGATCGCTGATAATGGAGGACCTGCATTCAAATTGCCGCTACAGCACGAGTCGATGGCTAGAAGACCTGGAAGTCTAGTTGTGACTCCAACAGTGGCTTCTTTAACGGCGCCCAGAGGCCAGATTGTCCACGATACTGGTCGGGACACAATATTTTGGGAAGTCGAGTCCTTGGAGAGACACAGCGAGCAGCGCGCCGATGAAAAATCCGATGAAGAGATGCAGGCATTTGGCAAACCGTTCCATGTCCAGTGGTTATCGTACAACCGAGTTCCCTTTCATCGCACTCGGGGCCTAAGAAATCCATGGAATAGCAATCGTGAGGTGAAAATTGCTCATGACGGGACCGAGCTTGAGCCGACAGTCGGACAGAAACTCATTGAGCTATTTGACACAATGTGTTGAATGTTTGTTAGGCGTCCCGGTTTCCAGTACCTCCCATACATAATCCGGCTTCATCGTATCAACGCGGGATAAGCAGTGGAAAAAGGCCTGCTGGCCCAATCTGGAACGCCTGTTTTTCGCTTGCTCACGCTATATATTTCCCATTCGAATCAAGGTTATCTCTTTCAACATCGTTAATTAATCTGAAAGGCATGTCTCGCATCTATATATAGATGAGACACCTCCCGCACTGTCTGTATTCTAAAATTCTGTAGTCCCCCCGAGCTCCAAGCCTCCGCTTTCACTGATCATATCGTGGGTACCCAATGCATGACCCAGCTATACTTCAGTGCCTTTTTTCTCTATGCCTGCTGTGGCATTTACAAGCAGGCGGTGATTGACATTGAAAGACAGCTGGCTGGGCTGTCAGTGATGAACCTGCGCGCGAGGTATTACAGAAGGAGTTTGAAATGCCATCGGAACAGATTCTTCTCGTGGAGACGTTTTTTACTTGGCCCACCACCGATTAATTAGAAGACGAGTGGACGCGGCGCAACAAAGCTGTTGCTGCTGGAATATAAATTTGCGGCTTTCAGGAGGGTGGACCTCGGGGACGACGGAAACGCTCTGCGCCGTCCGACGATGACGATGTAGTTCCCTCTCCGCCAGCTCAAAAGGTCAAAACCGATACGCCGCCGACTACGCCGCAGGAGGAAAGATATATCGCTGGCGGAAAACCTATCCCGAATATAGAGCTAACATTCGCATGCTTCTAATACCCCCAGACATACGCCAATTAGAATGGTGAGGAGGCATTTTACGGGCTCGCACTTGATGGACCGAAGATGTAATTTTGCGAATTGTCCGTTCTGCACGAGATGCACTTGCGGACACATGCCGGGAGGACCATAGCCTTCGAGCCTGCGTGTCAGATTATACTTTTACGATCTTCGAGGCCCTTGGGTCATCTCTTTTTTTCTCTATTTAGAGACGTCTGCCGCGCCATGGCTGGGTTGGTGACTATTTCAATCAAAGCTTACTTTGTTTAGCAATATTCTTTCGAGCTACCTGGGCAGTTATTCGCCATTATTTGGACCCTTAGACTAATACTTAGTATCCAGGAGTCACAGTTCAGAACAATCGACATTCCTGAGGATAATCTGGACTGTTGAAGAAAATGCTCGACTTCTGCTACCGGGGAGGCTATCTCGACAAGCCCGATATCAAAGGTAAGGCCCCCGAGATCGTCGAAGACAGGACTAAGAGGATATGTCTTCTACGTTGGGTACTCCGTGTGAGGAAAGTCACTTAACAGGGGCATCGTTAGGAACCACCGATCACGTTATCATCGAGGTTATCAAATTCTCCTTCTATATTATTTACTCCTAGTCAAAATATTCATGCATTTACTTTACCGCCTCGACGATAAAGCAGGCCCAAGACAAGATGGTGCCCCCTAGACCAAAGGAAAGAAGCCTATAGGTTGTCTGCTACAGATTCCCAGGACCGTGGGAACAGTCTCTGGGATTGAAGGAAGCGTCTGCGGGGACAAGATTGCTTGTTCCCGGGAGCTTTGTTGCTCCTGGGATCACATATGCAGTTCCTGAAGATGGCCGTAAGCTCTCTGGGATCGAATGGAGTGTCCCGAGTTAGAATGCGATTCTGGGCTCGCTGGTCGGGATACTATTGCTCTTGGGAGGTCAGTTTGTTCTTAGAAACCTGCTACAGATTCCCATGACCAGCCGAAGCAAGCCCAGGAATGTATCATTAGGTCCTAAGAGCTTTGTTGCTCCCTGTCAGAGATTGACATGAAGTATACATGATAAGTGGAGGTGGACCCACATAGCTTGCTTATCTGGGGTCCCTGAACGCGAGGAAGCTACCTTTCTTTTGCTTCCTCGCGCTACGTCTTATATCTAGAGTCGACTATAGCTTTCTTAATATTGATTATTCATTCGGAAGACACACTCCTCATCCAACGATACGTGAGATCCTCACACGCTAGGTTGATCTTCCAGGGAGTCAAGGCCTCATTAGGTGAAACAGATCCAAGTTGACGGCGATCTTTCACACTTAGCCAACCCCCATCAAAGCAGACTCCCTATGTAGTAATCAAATTGTGTCCCCCAAACGGCCAAGGAGATCATCTACCGCCGTCATCTGAAGGCAGAGACATAGGATGTTGCTGAGTGAGGAATGTAGGTGGGTTCACTGGTAGAATATGTGAATGTAGCCAGTCTCTTGCGTACGACCCGGTAGTGATAAGCCATTGGGAGACCATCTATAAAGCCCGGGCAAGAACGCCTCCTCGCACTATACCGGTGACTCCGGCCTGACGATGCTCTTCCAAAACATTCGATGCGGCGCGAGATTTTTGTTGGTTTTCTTCGTGTTTGGCATCGCGGAAGAAATCTCGATGAGCGGCCTGGCGAGATTTTTATCAACAGCCGTGCGCAGGCAGAATCACAGCTGGCCCACGCAAGCACCACCTCTATGCAAGAGCTCAATGGCGAAGACATGGCCGACCAGGTGTCGTACGAAAATCGAGCCGGGAGCGTTTCTGCGGATGCGGTGGATCATCACGAGTTGAATCACCTCACTGATCCTCTTGAGAGCGCCGCCTCGACCTTGACCTCCCGCATACAGCCGGGGAGACAGGGCGTTAAGGTCCGCCGTCTAGAAATCGGCACAGACGTCGATGACATATACTGCATATTTTGTCTCGCCGAAAATGGGAATCCTATCGACGAAAATGTAATTCTACGGTGTCGACGCTACCAAGCATTGTCACACTTGGGTTGTATGGAGGAGTGGTTGAAGCAATGCAGGCCTGAGTTGCACGAGTCATGCTGCGTCTGGTAAGTGCAATGAACGCGTCTCTCAAAAAAATGGTTACTAATGAGACGCAGCCGAAGTGAAGAGCCTCAAGACGCCTTGTTTCGTGGCTGGCCATCGAAGATTCGAATGAGCATTGATACAGCCAGAAGCTGGAGTGTCACCACAGTTGCCCCATGCGATATTCCGTCAGCGGAATACCCCCCTTCTGTATACAGGTCCATTCCAGGACATATTTCGCAAGCGGAAGCAGTGCAACCAGAGAGACCTCGAACGCTACCCCGCAGGTCAGCTAGACTGGTCAGAGAGGGACGCCCATCTACGCCACTCCGCCGATCACCTAGATTTCGAAGGAATCAAATGGGTAGCTTTGAATGGGAGGGGGTTTGGTTTGGCCTCATGGAAGGCGACCCGTGAATCGATCAGGAGCTCCGAGCTGAAGCGGAAATCAAAGACTAATTGTATTCTGAGTGTCAAAAGAGTGAATCCTCAGTGACCCCAGGCTACTCTATCATCTGCCCTCCCATTTGTCTAGGTTTGAGGATACTTTAGCCCGAACATCGAGGAGTTGAGCCAGCCATTCCCGCCGGTGTATTATAGGCATATCAGTCAATAGAGAGCAATACATGCCGACTCGCTTTCAGAGTACAATTTCGCACATCGAATTTTATCCAGTTGCGAGGAAACAGTGTCCTTCTGTGAAAGGAACCCTTATTCCTGGCATTTGAAGGTGGCTCTGTCCTTTCGGCTCGAATTGTCGCTCAGGGGTCAGACAGCGGTAGACGGCATCGTACGGAAGGTCAAGCGTGCGGCGATGGCAAATAGACCGATAGATGTTCCATTTCACGTCAGGAACGGGCAGTGATCTCTCCAATGATCAATTGTTGAAACACTGAGAGCCGCCTGGCCATATAAGGACGCCTCTCGCAAGGACGCCAGAATGGGACTGAATGTTTGGCGATGGGTTCCCCCGTAGACGCGCCTAGGAAAATCGTGCATCACACATAGCAGAACCACCCGCCATGGGCAGGGAAGCGACTTCCTTGCCTGGCCTCTACTCCGACCGAGATTTGCTGCAGTGAAACCACCACCGAGCTCATTTAGATCATAGTAGACAACTAATAGCCGACTGGTACAAGTATCCAGCATGGTAAGACCTCCGTTAGAGAAGCCTCTAATGTCAAAACTGTGACTTCAAGCTTTGTGGTCGCGATGGATGCCCGTCCTCAGGAAATCCCACGAGAGCCCACCCGGCAGCGCTCGTGTCACAAATTATATTCCACGGTAATGTATTGGTATCTGGTAGAGCCCGGCCCTTTCGTTCTAGACAAAAAAGCTAAGCGAGTAGGTAAGTTCGAATACCACACCGTTAAAGCCCTATCAGGGCGAGTTGCGCTTGTGAGCTACCCCAATGGAAGTCAGACTAGTTGACCTTTCGCTTCAACAACGCGGTGAAATCTTATAACTCGCTATGCGGCGGCATTGTGTCTCCATCATGTATGGAAGAACTCTCATGAAGTCAGGTTTTCGATTGGCCTTGCTGCTGATCCCACTGTTGAACGTCGCATCCCTGCCAACGCAGCGCCCTCAAAATTGGTTACGAGTCTGTTTGCTTGATTCGCTTGAACTGGGTCAAGACCCAAGTTGCCCTCCCTAATGCAATATTGGAACCATTGAAGCTCGCTGCTGGCCTCCTTTCCATTTGTCTGACGGTTTCCCGCTGACAAACGTCGATATCATTAAGTGTGCGAGATGGTGTAGCCCCAGCAAGAAGACACAATAAAGAAAAACTAGCCGCTGGAAAAGCGCAAAGTAAAATGATCCAATCTTCGTGGAAATTCAAAGTTCTTGCATTGATGCTCACTTGTGAGATCAACTCATCGCGAAGAAGGCCGGCGGAGACGCGTTTGGGAAATGACGTCACGCATGCACTAGCGAAGCTAGCTGTGGCAAGTCCAGTCAGCGGCGCGTCGGGCCAAGTCTGCTTCCGTCAATGTAGGCCGTCTTGAAAAATCACAAGGCACAGGAAAGGTTGGCACTGTCTTTATGTTTGAAGTTGCTTCATAAGTCGGCCCACCGGAAAGTCCACGCAGCCACATAAACACGACGCTGGCGTGTTGAGGCTGGTGCCGGAACGGAGCCGCATCATTGGAATTGGCTCCTCAGATCTCCATGTGTCGAATCAAGTTTCCAATCAACTTGGTCCTCTCGCAGCATACGTCATCATGTCTCACCTCTGCGACTCAACAATCAATCATACCGCAGACGCATCATAAACGCCAATGTCGACAGTGGGATGCGCACCAGAATGCATAATGCGGACCCAACAGCAGGTCGTGTCCTAAACTGTTCATTTCGTGTGGGTGTTGACTTGGGTGAGGTGAGACAGGGAGCCACGCTAGCCATCCACAGTTATCACTTTTCCAAACTGCGGCCTCATCCGGATTTGATTCATTGCCCAAGCGCCCTCGAGCCGGGAGGCGGGGTCCCCCAGAGACCCCCTTCAGGGGGGTCGGCGAGGCAATTTCCAATTGCCGGCGGTGCCTCCCATAGGCGACGGGCAAGATCAACCCACTATCGTCGTCTTGGGACTTCCTCCAATCCTCTTGTCCGGGAAATTCGACGAGAGTCAACTATTCAGATCTCAGGTCTACATGGGAAGGCCTTCTCCAATAGTAATTTCAAGAAGTGAAAATTCAGTGTTAAGACGTATTACAGCTACGTCCAATGTTTCCGTCCGAGCCGCGCTGGTTATTGTAATGAAAGGTCGCACACTAAGCGTACGGGCTCTATCATTCTAAGATTCTGCTTGGAATCAACCTCGTTCCATGATGCCAAGTCTCCACTTTGAAAGATTTGGAACGATGTTGTGAGAAGAGATTCATTTGATCAGAGCCTGGAGCTTGACTCTTGAAAGGCCCCCATTCCCAAATCACCCGTGGGAATATCAGGCCCTGACTAGGTAGAACGTGTCGATAGTTGTCCGCTCCCTCCGGTCGCTCCCAATGTGCCCGCGCGACCATTCTAGACTTTCCCTCCGGGGGTTGTGGCGTTTGGTTCGGGCGGGCCTTCGGTATACGGGGCCACCCTGCGGGTGTCGGCCCTCTCCGGCCCTAGGCGGGAGTTGAATGTGCAAGTCGGATAGAGCTCTCCATCAACCATTAATCCCTCTTTTGGAAGTATTTGTCTGTTGTGGACGAAGCTCTAGTCCTTTACGCTAGATCCTAATTTGTTGTGTAGGCCCCGCTTCATCACATATTATTATGTATGATGATGTCATAACTCGCCTGCTTGGTTGGCCAGAAGGTTGCTGGATTCGCACGTCCCTCCTATGTATGTAGCTATACGTACTGGATTTCTCCTGACAAGTGGGGCTGACCAATTCGGCCAACGCCGCTTTAATAAGGGCGATCAGGCTCAGGCTCACTGAGCACTCACTAAGCAATCACTGAGTCCAGATTTCAACTCCCAGCGCCATCTACACCTCTCTCTCTCTATCTATTTTCTATTCAGGTCCTGGCCCTCTCTTCCACATTTCCTCCGCATTTATCAGCTCGGGATCTTCCCGCAGGCTATACAGAACGGATTGATAGTATCTAAAGCCTTTTACGGTATACGGCGCGATAGACTAAGCTGCCTGTAAAAATCGCTTTTTTAGCCCCCATACAAATATTCATGATCACTGGGCGATACAGCATTATGTGGGGTTAGTTAAGCGCTAGGCACACGTGATTGCCTCAGTTGGGTTGAGGGGTAATCTCACCAACACTTCCAGGGTTCCTACCGAGACATCCTACTTGTCATAGTATCAGTTTCAGTCTCTCGCACATGACGGCTTTGTTCCCTTTCGAATTTAAATTTTACGAAGCATGAACACGCTGTGTACATCATGGCCTCCCATATAATTTTCGGTCCAAACAACTCTGGAGTTCAGATTGGCAACCTCAATGGCATGGCAAACTTTCACATTCACGAAAGTTCGTTTAAACTTTGATTTGCCAGCTCAGTGGCCCAGCTAATTAAATTTCTCTTTTTTCCACTAGGACCCTCCCAGGCCACGCTGAACCACCAATGTCTACGAGATTTGGGAGTGACGAACCCCAAAGATGACAAGGCCAGGATTGAATCATTCAAGGGTGGGCTGCTTAAAGAGTCTTATCGCTGGATCCTGTCCAACCCAGAGTTCATTCAATGGCAGCAGGCATGTGGAGTGGATAAAGAGGGGGGCCATGAAGATAATCGGCCCCTTTGGATAAAAGCGGACCCAGGAAAGGGTAAAACCATGCTCTTGTGCGGCATCATCGATGAATTACAAGCCATATCTGCTGATGATGTAGCCTTATCATTTTTCTTTTGTCAAACCGACGAGCCTGAGCTGCGGAGTGCAGTATGTGTGCTCAGAGGTTTGATATTCCTGCTAGTTGAAAGCAGGCCGAAACTGCTGTCTCATGTGCGAGATCGATGGGATCGAGAAGAGAGATCTTTGGAGGTAAAAACTCCTGGGAAGCTCTTTCCGAGATACTTTTTGATATTATGAAAGACGATAACTTACAGAGAGTGGTCTTTATCTTGGATGCTCTGGATGAATGTACGAGTGGACGTTCACAATTGATAGACTTTGTGAGAAGATCATCTATAAACCAGAAGGTGAGATGGATTGTGTCTAGCCGAGACTGGCCTGAAATTGAGGAGCAGCTTTTAATGTCCCGTTGTCTGGTGCTTTCTCTTGAGATGAACCAAGAGTCTATTGGGATAGCGGTGGATGCATTTATCCGTTCCAAAGTTGATCTACTGGCAAAGCAAAAGAGCTATGATTTACATACTCAAGACATTGTCGAGTCTTATCTTACTTCTAATTCAAGTGAAACATTCTTGTGGGTGGCGCTGGTCTGCGACCAATTGATGGAAACGTCAAGTTGGCGGGTCGAAGAGAAATTGGCAACATTTCCCCCTAGCCTCACTCATTTCTACCAGCGAATGATTGAGAAAATCAACCGATCAGAGGAGGCAAAGCTTTGCAAGGAGCTTTTATCAACCTTGTCAACAGTATTCCGACCATTGACACTAGACGAGCTTCCAACCTTTGTGACTTTGCCCTCTCGATCATCAAGGAACCATCAGATCCTAATGCATATAGTCAAGCTCTGTGGCTCATTCTTAAGTATCCGAGGAGATAAGGTACTTTGGATCCACCAGTCGGCAAGGGAATTTCTACTTGACAATCGATCATTATACTCCTCTGAGATCAAGAATGAGCACCAAAGGATCCTACACGCGTGCCTAAAATTGATAAAAAGAACATTGCGACAGGACATATATCATCTCAAACATCCTGCTAGTGACTATGTACACTCATTTAAGGAGTTCACTTCGCCAACACCTGATCCATTGGCATCAGTCCGATACGCCTCCATATATTGGATTGATCACCTTCTTGGCTGTGATTTGATGATTGAAAGTCTCGCGATAGCTTCATTTCTTTCAGAAAAGTTCCTCCATTGGGTAGAGGCATTATGTCTTCTTCGCTGTACTTGGAGGGGGTTCGAAATGATGCGAAAATTGGAGAGCTTGCTCCAGGTCAGTGTTCTCAGCTCCTCTCTCTCTCCACTTCAAACATTTGAATGGTTGCGTACTCCTTCAATTTGGTTGAGGAGACAACTATATTACAGCCTGGGAACCCCATCTTTTCAAGTACTTGGGCCTAGCCATGTATTTTTGGTATTGAAGTGAGGGACTGATAGACAAATGGCCGATCTGGAAAACTCCAAGTACTGTCTGCTGATAAGTACATTTTTAACAGACAGCCTGCCATTCCACCGAGCTCTCGAGATTTGTGACCGATGCTTGCTTATTCATTCAACTTCATAGAGAAGCAATCGAGAGGTACCCGCTACAGATTTATAGCTCATGCCTAATTTTCAGCCCAGACAATAATATTGTCAAGTTGAAGCTTTACGAAAAAGAAAGAGCAAGCTGGCTCATCAAACCACCGATCATACGGCATACCTGGAATTCATCTACCCATACCATTGAAACGTCTGGTGGCTCAATTCTAGCTCTTTCCTGGTCGCAGGATGGAAAGCATATGATGTATGTCACTGGAAGCTCTTTCCTAAAAACTTTCGACACCAATACTGGCCACTGTATTTCTTCTGTCTTCCTTCATCAAATTGAATCCGCCTTGCGTTACCGATGTATGGCCTGGTCGTTTGATAAAAGCAGAATCGCATTCTTGGCACCAGATAAACTCACGGTATGGAGCTGTCACACGGGAAAATGTTTGCAATCGATCACAGTAGATGATGGTAACCGCCACATCCCATCCTCCATCTCCTGGTCTAAAGATGGGGAACAGCTCGCGACACTGCAATATCATTATGATGATGATGATGATGATGATGATTATGGCCCAACATACAGCCGTCTCATGGTTTTTGACCTATTTGAAAGTCAACATGCCCATCCTCAGTCATTCGAGCTACCCGAGCTACCCGAGCAGACATTAGAACGAGTATTTTGGTCCCAGTACCATGATTGGCTTGTTCTCATCGGAAGTGGTGATCCGCCAGCCGTCAAGATATGGGATACCAATGCCGGGGCACTGGTTAAAAGTATCGAGTTGGAAAATCAGTTTGTCGCCTTGAGGGGCGAGAATGTTGCATATTTCGAGTCTCCAGACAGTCAACTTTTGGCGACAACAACGGAAGATGGCTGGGTCCACCTTTGGGACCTTGTCGATGGGGAGGCTCTTTCCGCTTTTGAAACTACTGGTGTTGAAATCCCTGTGATCGAATGGTCGCCCGATGGAGGACAGCTTGCCGTTGCAAGCTCGGAAGGTATGGATCTCGGAATTCGGGATCCAAGAACTGGAGAGCTTCTCTGCCTTTTTGAAGTGGAAGAGAGTGTTTCGCAAATATGCTGGTCTCCCGACAAAAAGCGATTTGCGTCATCCTCATCCGAGCCATTAATCAATATATGGGAGCCGGATTTCTTTAAGAGTTCATCATTATCTGATATTTCCGATTCTGTCTATGAAATACTCTGGTCCCCAGACGACATTCATCTGGCCACCGTCCACGAGACTGCGGTTCATATTTGGAATGTTGTCACTGATAAATTGGTTTCCTCGTTCAAAGGCATCTTTTTCTCTGGTCACGCCGTTTCTTGGAGTCCCGATGGCTGTCTTATTGCAATAGCTTCAAGGAATGGAACTATAAAGATCTGTCTTGCAGATAGCGGACAGCTAGTCTATGAACTGCATGTGGGACATCATGATCGTCTTGAGTTTCAGTCGATGGCTTGGTCCAACAGCGGGTCTCATGTTGTGTCGGTATCAGCTCATTGTGATTTCAGAACTAGTTATCTTACAGTGCGGGGCTGGAATCTTGCCGCTGCTGGTGAGCAATATATCGAGATCCGTCAAGAGGCTAGCCAGGAATTTGGAAGTAGACTGGGATATCCCAAGGACCTCCAAATAATGAGCTCGCGATTCCCCTCTGGTTGGTCCATTGATGACCACAAAGTAGCCTTTGCATGCGTTGAACGAATACTCATCTTTGATCCAGCCACAGGAATTATTACGCAAACACTTCAGCATGGCAGGAACCATGATTGGCCTGTCCTAAGTATAGCATGGTCACCTCTTGAAAATCAGTTGGCATCTGCTTCTGAAACATTCATAACCATCTGGAATCCAGTCACTGGTGAGTGCCTGAAAAGGCTGGATTTCGGAGCCCCTTTCATCCAGTTTGACAGGATGAGCCCAAACATTCTGAAAACGCCATGGGGTACCATCAACTTAGGCGCAATGGAACATGGATACCAGGAAAAGGAAGTTGAGTCAAGTGCAGAAAAATCAGGACCAAGGGGTACGGTCCGTGGCTATGGACTGCTCTCAGATCATTGCAATTGGTCGACTTGGATCAGTTGGAACGGTGACCCTTTGCTTTGGCTGCCTATAAAATGTCGACCTCCTGATTATCAAATTGATCGCTGCTTCGATATTTCAGGAGGAAGGGTGACAATCGGAAGTGATTCTGGTCAGGTTTTAGTGTTTTGGCTTGCCCCTGATCCGACCTCTTTTGTTCCTCTGGCACACCAGGGATCTGTTGAAAGACGTGTCACGTGATATGGACCCGCCTAGACCTCGCCAAACGCGGGTTTGGGGCGGGTTTTCATTTTTCAACCCGCCCACGGGTTACCCATCGCGGGTTGTTGAACTATTAAGTGATACTCCAGTGTTTTGTATTATTGAGGGATCGATTGTGTGTTGTGTTAAACGTATTGATTGTCTAAGATACAAGTAGACTGAGTCAAGTATATATGTATATGCACGTGTCCCCAGCCTTATTATTATCTCAGCAACCGGGATATTTTCAACAGGGCGGGTTTTCGTGGGCGGGTCTGGGTTTTGGGGCGGGTTTGGCGAGGCCTAGACCCGCCTTCACCGCCCGGAAGGGCTTAGATCCGAGCTCGACCCCACGTTCCCTCTTTCTCTCCATATTTCCGTCCCTTTAGCAGGATCGGACACGGATCAATTATTTGATTGCTCCATTAATGTGATGACTAAACATATGTGCAACCAGGCAATGGGGCGGCTTTAGAAACATGGAAACGAAAGTGTTGAAAAATATATAAGAGCGAGATAAGCACATAGAAATATTTGATCGTTGTGAGTGATATAAAAGGACTTTTTTAAGACTACACTTCCCCTGCAAAGTCTTTGTTACAGTGGCAATCTTTGGAATCAAGGTTCGGCCAGCCTCTTCTCCATTTGGACCAACATTAGCCTGTGACTGTTGATTGCTCCCATCAAATCCCCTCCTTGCTCTGAAATCGCTACATCTGGTTGTGGAAAGCAGCTGGAGTTTGCAAGGAATTGCTCGGCTCGGTATCGAAGCGCTATAAGGGTAAATCTGCTATTGTTTGGAGGTGGGATGATCTGTTATATTGAAATCGAGTTAGCAGGCCCTAGCTCTTAGGGTATCGAGTAGAAAATTTAAATTACCTGTGCTGTCTTTAGTATCGGGTGAAAAATGAAATGTGGTGGCTATTCATCGTTTAAAGGATATTGAAGACCGGCTGTATTGTACTGGATCTATAGTATGTTAAGACTAAGTAATATTGTATGAGACATAAATAGATTAAGGATAATTCTTTGATTTAAGACTCGAGGAAGAGGTCCTTCAAGTACACTTTTATCCCTAAATATTTTAGGGTTCGAATTTAATGATAAAGAAATAAGGGACGGTGTGACTGTAAACTTAGCTGGTTCTTGAGAGCTACGGGTGACAAGGCTTAATAAAAATCTTAATCACAACCATTTATAGCTCCTAGGAGATGGAGATTAAACAGCCGATCCAAGCCATCGCAACTAGCTTCTTAGAAGTAACTGTGATAGGTCAATTAATTTCTTTCAGCCAGAAAGTAGTTGAGTTGAGGCGAGTGGCTCCCGGGAGCAAAAATCTATGCAGAGTCTGATAGGCCAGCAATCCTGATCGCACACTGCTGATCGTCGTGGTGAAGCGCAATATGTGAAATGCTATGGTCATATGCACCAAGTCATCTCTTTCTTGATGGGAGACTGATTAAAAAGTAGATCCGCTCATCTTCACTAGTGCCATGTGTTTTATTGGGGTGGCTATTTCATACTGGTAGCCCTCTATTGTGCGATTGGTGGGTGAACCACATGAGTTGGAGCAGGCTCAGTGAGCCGGAGGCCGTGCTCAGTCCTACTCAGTGAGCAAAAGCGGCGACTCAGTGAGCACTAATCTGGAAAGGGTAGCCAAAATTTAGCAGGAGAAATCCAGTACCTAGGGATCATAACTTCGGGAGATCATCGGAGATTCTTCGATGATTGAAAGAAAGGAGAAGGAGAGAGAAATATCGAAAATTTGCTCAAAACTACCAATTCATCAGAGCGACAAGAAATCTCCAATACTATTGTCTTTTTGAAAATTTATCGTAGAGCTCGCGACTCCGGCACACCGAGGGTTGGCCTTTGAATTGATTCTATACCGTCGCTGAAAGTATATCAGGTCGTATCCAGTAACCACACTCTGCGATCTAAGTCTCCTTTAGGGCGTGGCGATCCAATGTGGTCAGCCTAGAAAGCCATGGTGCTATATTGAACGGCCAATTCCCTCGACTGTTTGAGGTTGTTGGGAAGATGCGGCCGACGCAGCAGTGACGGAGTCTCCACATCCTCCGCCTTTCGCCAACCTGACCAACCTCAGGATTACCAGACTACGTGACAGCGGGATATCTATACCCAAGTGCCTCAGAGGCTTTGGTAGATCTGCAAGATCAGCGGTCGCGATCAAACTCGGAGATCGAAATTTCGTTATTCGCTAGAAATTGTGATGTATTACTCCAACATGATTGTCTGAAGTCTGAGATATATAGTTCGTGTAGCCCCCGATGTTGAGGAATTTTACAACCCAATAAACAGGGCAGAACTGTGTTTATTAGGCAAATGAGTTGAACGAAGATGAATCTTCATATTTTTTAATCAGGGATTACGATGTGAACAGACCACATGCAAGAATTAGAATGATATATCTCCAGGTCCAGGATTTGGAAAACCCGACAAGGGGTTCAACTGAAGTTGCCGAGTTGAACCCTCAAGCCACCATGATTGGTCAGTCTGCCATCCGGAAGATACTGCCACCGCCTTCTTGAACCACGTCAACAAAGCCTGGCCCGCCAACCGCCACCGTCTGGGCTGGTCCAGGGTAGCTGACTGCCCAACTGGCCCTCACATCATACCTGAAACGAATGTACGCATTCGAAACGCTCATCCAGGGCTGTTGCCTCGCCTTTCACAACTCACTGAACAATCTCAGGACCCCAATACACAAGACTCGACCAGCTCGACCTTCAATCGTATACGATGCCAAAAACCTCTAGATCCACTCGGAAGATGGCACCGAAGCTGTTGGCATATCTAATTCCTGCATCCAAATGCGTTCCGCCCTGTTCTCCTCCACCCTTGATGCGTCCAAGGCTGCCCAGAGAGCCAATGTAGCCCGGCATAAGCGTGCATTGATCGGGGCGAATTGGTCGGAATGGAAGTGTTCTTCCAATACAAGCTTTTGTGTGATGTCAACCACGGCTGTTGCTAGATGGCAGAAATTCGCGCAACAGGTGCGGAAGAACTCATTTTCGTGAGCTTGCTGATCACGCTGGCTCCGCTTCTCAGTGATTGGGTCTAGTGGGGATTGTGCCACGCTCTTTGCTGTACTGAGGTGTGTCTTTGTCGTCTCTAATGCCATGGTCGTTCTCCCCGCCACAAAGATCCGATGGTCCAGTGGTGTAATCTCGGGAAGATCGTCCCAGACGGGGACAGGCATAGCCCTTGAGGAGTGTGGTCTTGGTGTATCTGGCGAGCGACTGTATACACTCGATGCATTAGACGGAGGGCGGGCCATTAGTGAAGCTAGAACAGAGGCTCCTATCCGGCGCTTTGGGATCTTGTTTCGCGGCCGATCACGCTTATATCACGCGCAAACGGTAGAAAACAATGGAGCCTTCGGACAGCCAGTGCTACGGTATTATACTCAAGTACCGTGTCCTTGAACCGGGAAAATCTGTGATTGAGCGGACCGCACTTTCCAGTAGGCTGTTGGCTAACATCCGTGCTCGCTGAGCTGAGCTACCTAGCAATTTCTGAGTCATCTGAACCTAGATGGGGGGTATAGCAGTCTGGCAAAGTAACTTTACTCAAATTTTCTATTTCTCCTCCCCTCAGTCTTGGCAAAGCTAGCTCGATGGGCAGCCTAATTTTTGTGCTCTCTGCCGCACAAATGCACTGCTTAAGAGATCCACTGCCCGAGCATGTCTATTGAGTATCGCCAAGCTGAAAGCGCAGTACCCGTAAGGATCTTGAACTTGGAGATCAATCTGTGGGTGGCGCAACAGCCGTTCAACACATGCAGTATACCCGCTTGCAGCAGCAAACATGAGGGCCGTGAGGCCCGAGGGCCCAGCCTCATTCAATGCGATTTCACCTTGCGAGAGAAGAAGAGACACAATATCTAAGTGTTGGTTGATGACAGCTACGTGAAGGGGCGAAGTTCCAGAGGGGGCTTTTACGTTGATCTGAATGGATCTCTGGGTCAACAAGTTCTGGACTGCCCCGAGCGAACCTGCCCGACACGCGGCCCACAGCGGGGAAAAGCTCGACGTGGCATTGATACATATTTTGGGTTGTCTCAGAAGCATCTGTAGCAAGCGAGGGCTTTGATGCTCCGCTGCTCGCGCAAGAGGGGTAAGACCGCCGTCATCGGCATCATTCAGACGGAGGCTATCCTGGTCCAAGAGCAGTTGCACTAGCTCCTCATTCTGCAGGTCTACCGCGTGCCACAGCGCCGTGCGCCCTCTAGAATCCTGGTGATTGATGTCAAGCTTTGGGTTGAGCAGTAGGGCTTCCACTATCCGACGTGAAGACCTTCCCTTGAGGATTTTGACCGCGAGAAGTAGTGCCGTATTTCGGTGGGTACCGCACCAATTGACATCCAAGCGAGGGTCTCGGGCCAGGATCTGCACTGAGATATGGTCTTCCTTTCGGACTGCGAGGTGTAGCGCATTCTGCCCAAAGCGATCTTCGATGCTGACGTTCACGCGGGGATCGGCCAGAAGATGGCTCAGAATGGCGTGCTCAGCGTGTTCCACTGCGTACATCAAAGCGGACATGCCATCGGTGCATCGGTCATTGACATCCAGCGCTGGGTACTGCAACAGGCGTTCAACGATGGCGAAACTGCCCTTTGCGATCGCAATTGACAATGGGCCTCGACCTTGAAAGTCGCAAATATAGGACAGCCGTGGGTGATGTTCCAGCATGAGGTTAACCGCTTGTGGATAGCTCATCTCAATGGCAAGCAGAAGCGTGCTCATCCCACGGTACACGGAGTTGGGGCTTGCGTGGTAATGAGTCAACAAAAGGTGCGCAACGTCTAGTCGTCTTGCGAGTATGGCTCGATAAAGGGTTGGCATTTCATCGTGCTGGAGGCAATCAAATAGAGCTTCTGTGCAGATTGCTGCCGTTCTCCGACAGCAAGCGGTCAAGGAAACGATGTCGGTTTTATCAAGGCTCTTGCAGATCCAGAGCAAGAGTTCATTTGGGAGTCTGTCTAGCATCTTTCGTGTGTAGTATTAAAGCTGATGCAGGTTGATAGGAAGGGAGGCGAAGCTTTATAACACGCGTTCAAGTACACCAATTGAGAACATACTCTACCAAGTCTGACCGAGCCCAGGGCTTCTCATATGGTAGAATCATCTTTGCCAGGCTTGGAAAGGTTGATGCTAATCCTGGGAGCCCTTTTGTCTCTGGGAACCCGTGTGCCATTCCTGTAGACACTGAGACTGATCCTGGGAACGGCCATGGCCTCCCTAGAAACCGTGAAGACGATCCCGGCTCTGAGTTACCGAAATTGAGGTGCGAAAATCCGTCGCCAACATTCTTCTTTAATTCGGAAACCGTAGATATACATTTTACCCAGGCAGGATCATGTGTGCTATACGCGATGTACATAAGTAACACAGACTGCCTCGCCTAGCCTGCGTATTTGTCCCCCATGCATTGAAAATGATATCGGAAGACCATGTCCAGTCGATCCTGATATCCGCTCTCTCTCTGGCTAGTATCATGAGGTTTTCCCTGATAGTTCGGTTCCAACAGCCCTGGCATTTCTACCACCTCGACCTTGCTTTATCGGCTGCGTCTAGTATTTCCTTCGTTGTACTTTCCGGTCTTCGCTGGGGCGAAATCTATGCAGTCTGGTGTCACACACTGTTGTGGATGACATCGGCTTTTCTCACCGGACAAGTGGTACGTCTAGAAGTTACCATTCTGGCGCAATGAGCTGACTCTTCAGTTTCTCCGGGTCCATTTCCAACAATGCGAGAACCCGTTTATTCCGGCTGTCTTGCTTAGAACATATGCATTATACGCCGTGGTCTCCAGCCTGGCAAAAATAGCAAGCCCTATCGTTGGAGCCTTTCGCCCGACCGCAGCTCACCCGGTGTGTCTGTTCGTTCTCGCCGTTGACTACTTGATGGTGACGACATGGTATCTGTGGCTTCTTGGACAGGCAACTCAAGCCCGAACTCGCCTTCGAATTATTTCTTCCTGCGTGTCAGCCTTGTTTGCGATCCTACTGGCAGTTGCAGTGATAGGCACTCTATGGAAGACTTGTGACATTGCGCTAGAGGTGGGTTCTGTATTGCAAAGAAAGAATACGGTGGCTGACTATTTCAGATCCAAATGATGCTGATCCTTACCTGGACCTTGTCAGCCCAGCTCATTGAAGCAAGGTAGACTGCCATGCGTCTTCCGCTCACGGATCAAACAGCATGGAAGAATTCTCCCTTGTAGTACATACTGTGTGATCAATGATATTTGGTGCAACAAGATGTAAGCCTATTGGTAAATGCTTCTTGATAGTGACGTCGTAGTGGCTTTTCAAATGTCTCGAGCGTGAATCTAGATTATTACTCGCGCCTTTTCGAACGGTGGTCCCCAGTGGTGTTCAACAGTTTGTCGTAAAGTCGTCGGGTAGATCCTTCCGCATCCCAAGTGAAATGGGATGGCAACGGATTGAACCTGTGGGATACGTTTATTGGTTTGATCAGACCCACCCATAAAACTACGATGCATGTACTCAATGCCCATATTTGATTCATTTTCCAAGCGCCCTCGAGCCGGGGGGCGGGGTCCCCCAGAGACCCCCTTTATGGGGGTCGGCGAGGCAATTTCCAATTGCCGGGGGTGCCCCCCAGGGCGACGGGCAAGATTTGCCGGCCATTCTCCATTTGCCCCCATCTTTCATGCTCTCAAGTGGAGCAAAAATCACGCGTCAATCAATAACGTTGGGCCACTGTTCCCAAGCGTGTGCTTCATCAAGGCACTTGACACCAAGTCGCATATCAGCTTTTGAGCCTGTCCTGTAGCGACCCTCATTGCAGTGCCCGAGCGATTGAGCTCGATATATTGGAAATCGGTGATTGAGCCTAAGGATGTTAGGATTCTGAAAATCCCCTTGGACGTAGGCTTTATTTTCGGCTTCGTCGCCTTGCCGTGCCCGACTACTCGAAGGGATGTCGGGGCTCCACTCCAACTTTTCGATACTATATCATCGACTTGTGACGTGAAGACGCCGGTATCGATTCGAGCCGTGTGCAAGCAGATGATTGAAAAAGGGCCTTAGTCTTCCACTCGCTGACCCGTCACTGTCAAGGTCGCATCATCCTTCGGATTTCAACATTGATAAGCAAGAATCTCCCAACGGCATGAGAGGAAATTGCGTTTCTGATTCCAAAGTGGAGCATTCGTTGTTGAGAGCTTGATAGGTGATGTGAAGTGTGTGAACTGACTTCACTGCATGGCCGAGGCCAAAAGCTACTTTTGTCTATTTACCAGCCACCAGTATGGGAAGGGGAGTGGTGAACAAACCAGAAGCTGAAGTGCGAATGCTCTTGAATTCTATGGGCTGCACAAATTGATGATGGCTGGATACTAGATGTAATGGTATGCAGAGGTATGACGGGACCGCGGGAATGTGGGCGTCTTGCCCGTCGCCTATGGGGGGCACCCCCGGCAATTGGAAATTGCCTCGTCGACCCCCATAAAGGGGGTCTCTGGGGGACCCCGCCCCCCGGCTCGAGGGCGCTTGGAAAATGAATCAAATACGGGCATGGGCGATGAACATCCTCCTAATGGGCGAGGTCGATTTTTCTGGAAAAGTGATGTATCTGGAAAAGTGATGTAATACCAAGTCATCAGCAGTTGTGCACACGTGGCGCAGGCATCCCCCGCCCGTCGTGAAAAGAGCGTGTATTGCGACAGTTAGACGAAATATCGCATTCCAGAAGGCCGAATTCAGATATCCAGGCGTCAAAAGCGGTGGTCGGTAGGGGAAGAATGGCCGGGCAACGCGTGAACGCGTGGTGCATATTTACCACCCGCAACCTCAGCTAGCTGTTAGCACCACCGTAAAGCCACGAAGAGGCCTTATCGAGGTCCAGCGGACATTTGGGCTGATCAAGATATTCCGCATCTGGACTAGTGTTTTACAGCTTCTGCCTTTCAATTGCCCTCGCCGTGTAAGCGCCTTCTATGAAGAATTGAATGTGCTACGGGCACATACCACGAGCACCTTTGAACTGAATTGACAACTTACTGAATTGATTTTTCCCCAAGGAGTAAGCACACGGTGAGTTGATTCCAGCTCGGAAAGTCGACTTGCATAAGCCGATTTTCGCCAAAGGACAATCTCCAAAGTCACGGCATACTCCGGTCGCACAGCCTCATTTGACGGATTGATAGCATCACGCCATACAGAGTGGATCACATGGTTATGAGACCCATGGAGTCCGTTCCTAGTAGGTTTATTGTGTTGCTCAACCTTTTTCGAATGGCTGAGTCGCTTGGAGAAAGGATTGGGCCGACAGGATAGGGCTGCTGGCCTGACTTGCTCGCCAGAGCGAGTACATGTAACCAGACTGAGATGGCTGAGACGACAGCACCACATTTGACACGTCTCTTTCGGTGGCAACGGCTTCGAGGATTCCATGCACCTCCTCTCGACATACAAGGCGGTGTTTCGGATCCGGGCTCAGTCAGCATTGATTATTTGGTATCCACAGTCAAGACGAAGGGGAAAAATGAGAACTTTTCAATACTAATGACCATCGCAGCGATGTCTTGCCGCTCTGTGGTGGTTCTACATGCTTCACCATATGGCAACTGTGAGACAGCATCATGTCTGCCCATTGCATTTGCCCAGTAGATGATATTCTCATTCGAAGTCATATATGCCTATATGCCCTTGGTCCCTGATCGTGGGCTGGTATTTGCGTCTTGGTCGCTGGCAATCACTGCTTGTGTTTCGATATTTGATCCTCTGAGACACTCACTGGCAGCTTACCATGGGTGAGTTGAAAAGACAACTTGGGCTTTCCTGGCTGTCTAGAGTAGTGAGGCTATTAGCTCGGCATTTGATGTCAGTCCGAATACAATTCCCACGTCCACCACTCCGTCGATCACCGAGATTTCGAAGGAATCAAACGGGTGGTTTTAAGAGGAAGAATTGATCTTGGATAAAAGAAAGGACCAGAAATCGACCAGGAGCTTCGAGTTGAAGCGGAGGGCACAAGATGAAATTTTTTCGATCATTGTTGAGGGCCTCGATGTTTGTGGTGCTTCGGTCAGTCTCGCACATCTGCTTTCGTCCTCTTTCTGGATTAGGAAACTCTTGAGTCGTATCGTTGAGGCGAGTGAGTCAGCCGTTCTGCGCTAGCGAATTACCCGTGGTGAGCCTCCGCCGTGCTTTAGGTGTACCGATGAATAGAGCAATACATGCCGACTTTCGATGACACTTCCACCATCGAGTTGTATCCCGCCACGACAAATAGGCTGCCTTCCATCAAAGCAACCCTTGTTCCCGCGCTTGGAGGTGGCCCTCTCGGCTTGAATGATCTTGATCAGAAACCAGACGGCGAAAGGTGGCGTCGTACGGAAAATCTCGTGTGCGATGATGGCAAATAGACCGATAGATGTTCCACTTTACCTCGGAAAAGGGCAGGCGATTTCCCCAATAATCTCTATGCACTGAAAGTCGCCTGGTCACATACAAACATCTCGCAAATACCCGAGAATGAATTTTGAACATCTGGCAATAGGTCCCTCTGTAGACCCGCCTGGGAGAATCGTGCATCACAGATAGTAGAATCACCCGCCATGAGTAGGAGAGCGCCTTCCTTGCCTGGTCTCTCCTTCGATCGAGAGTTACCGCAGTGAAACCACCACCGAGGTCATTTTGGAGCATAGTATACAAGTAATAGCTGACTGATACAGGCACCCAGCATGGCCAGACAGCATCCGTTAGAGAAGTCTCTAGTGTCAAACCCATGACTTCAAGCTTTGAGGTCGCGGTCAATACCATTCATGGAAGCATCCTCAGAATATCCCACTAGAGCCCACCCGGCAGTGTTCGTGCCAACAATTATGATTCGCGATAGTGGATGTGTATCTGGTAGAGCCTAATCCCTCTTGTCTCACAATGATGAGCAAGTAGCTTCATTCAAATACGACACCACCAAAGCCCTATCAAGGCGAAGCTGTGATTGGGAGCTACTCCGATTCTAGTCGGACTAATTGGCCTTTAGCTTCGGCAACGCGGTGAACGCCCACAAGGCTATGCTGCCGTAATATGCCCCTGTCATGCATGGAAGCCCTCTCATGAAGTCAAATTTTCGGTTGGCCTTGCTGCTGATCCTACTGTTTAACGTCGCATCCATGTCAACGCAGCGCTCACAAGACTGGTTGCAAGTCTGATTGCATAATTGGCTTGAACTGGGTAAAGAACCAAGTTGCCCTCCCTAGAGCATTGCTCGGACCATTGGAGCTCCCGCTGGCCTCTTTTCTATTTGTCTGATACGGTTTCCTGCTCACAAACGGTTGGGATGTCAAAAGCGTGAGCTGGTGTAGCCCCAGCGAGAAGAGAATATAAGGAAAACTCAGCCGTTGGAAAATTGCAGATGAGAATGATTCAATCGTCGTGGAAATTCAACGCTCGTGCATCGATGCTCACTTGTGAGATGAACTCATCCCAGGGAGACGCGTTGGGGAAATGACGTCACGCGAAGTTAGCTGTGACAGGTAGTCAGCGGCGCGTCTGACCGTTTAGGAAGAACGACCTAAGTCTGATTCCGTCAATGTAGGCCGTCTTGAACATTCACAAGGCACTGGAAAGGTTGGCACTGTCTTTATATTTGAAGTTGTTTCATGAGTCGGCCCATCAGAAAACCCACGTAGCCACATGGACACGATATCGTGATTTGATGCTGGTGCCGGAACGGAGCCGCATCATTGGAATTGGCTCCACAGATCTCCATATATAGAGTCAAATCTTCAATCAGCTTTATCCTCTCGCAGTATGTATTATCGGGTATCACCCTTCAAACCGACGATCAATGATACCGCAGACGCATCATAAGTGGCCATGCCGACAGCGAGATGGCCACCACAGGCATATGGGTGGTACTCTTCAATAGCTCTGCCTCTAGATAAATGTGAAGCCCAACTTGAACAGGCTTAGCTCACAGCATGCCAAGAGCACGTCTCAACAGCATATTCACAGATGCCGACGCGGAAGACGGTGATGCAAAGTGGCCTGTCCAATGACAATGCAGATCAACCATCGGAATGGATAATGCGAACCCAACAGTAGTTCTTGTCATAGTCTGTTCATTTCGGTAGGTGTTGACTTGGGTGAGGTGAGACAGGAGGCCACGCTAGCCGTCCACTGTTAACTCCAGAGCCTGTACTCCGGCCGCCCTCGTGTCGAATGCTTGCTCAAACCAAGTTGTTGATTAGAGATGGCATTACTAATGAGCGGGGATCAGGTAATAAATCTTCCGATCGACGTGAGAGGTTTGCTGGAACAATAGTCAGCCATACGAATGTAAATGCGGGGGCGGACGCGATAAAAAGCCACCTGTTGGGTAATGTGGGTAATGCGATTCTTATAGTAGACTCGTAGTACGATGGGGCTTAGTATTCAGAGCAGGCGTCGAAAGGTTTGTTCAGCTGATACGCGCATGGAGTGGGTGTGTGGGGAGCGCGTCGGTAACCAGTCGCACTATAGGCAATGTTAGCACCCAGAGAGGAAGATTAAGGATAGATCAGCATGGGCGGGAATAACTCTTGTCAATGCCGAAAGTAGTTGACATATGTGAAAACAGGCGGCAGTGCAACCCTTGCCAGCCAAGAAGTCGTTCAACATGACTGCATAGCTAGATGCAGTCCTCATAGCTCCGAAATGACCGATAATCTGTAGCTTGAGATATGAAGGTTGGCTTTCGTGACTGCGGACTCTATGTCCATGGAGAGTACGAAGCTCGCTCTTGTCAGCTGAACACCTTCCCAATATGCATGGAAAGTATGAATGGGATAGAACTGACCATGAATTTGCTTCATCGAGGAGCAAGATCGCGAGGCTAGTCGATACGCCGTGTTGGAGTCAATAGGGTGGATGGGGGCTGGCAGTTCCGCCATTCAATTAGTTGGACCCCGACACAATCAGCAAGGGCTGAGCGAAGCCTGATGAATGATCGTGCGTCCTGGGAGAGCCATGTCAGATAGGGTGTGGATGGGCGACCTTGAAGCCATCGATATGCCCTTACAGCGGCTCTGGGCATTCCTTTGGGCTTAGCGTCACGCGCCATGTATTGCGTACACACTGGCTTACTGTCGGTGTATCGAAAGGCTCTATGAAGGATCAATGATCTGTCATTCGAATTGTTTGAGAAGTGCCATCACTCACCCACGTTCTATACCGTGAAGGTTTGGACCATCTAGGCGTGGATTAATTTGGAAAATGTAGCGCAAAGAGCCGGATGGGAAAGAGCGAGATCAGCCGATATGAATTACGTACCTGATGGCATCACATCCTCATCGCTGATTTGATTGATGAGCTGTTCCTTCTTTACAGTATCTGTCGGCGTGGCGGCCGAAGGCACAAGGCTAGAGACGATTCGACTTAGAGAGCGTCTCTTGTATTCGAGGTGGAATCGGCCTTGCTTTGGATACATGATGGGTGGTCTGTCCGACAACGGGTCCCTTGCTACCGAGCCCAATACCGAGAGGGTAGGAAGCTCCATGAGCCATCCAGCATCCGGGATAGCCCACGCCGGGACTTGGGGAGGGGGCCGTGAAGATCTCTGCCACAGAAAGGAAGTCAGCTCTATGTACATAGACCCAATCAAAGATCAGGGGATACGGATCACACTCAGCGTTCTCCGGTATTCGTGATGTTTCAACCCATTCACCTTTCTGTAGGAGGTTCCTGTGATACAAGTTCGTTTGGTCAGCGACTGACCTCATGGAGTTGTTATTGGGCCTACCGTATAAAGAGGCTCTACCTTAATATCTCAGGGGTAGAGAGCCTGTCATGATTGTCATCGAATGTTTTCAGATCTGACTGTACACAGACCTTCCGAGAAGCTCTACTATGAGATTGTTAGATAGGACATAGTACAGATTCCATGGATCAAACCAATTTGACACCTCACCTTGGTAGAGATTTTGCTGCCCCGGTGGACAGATTGGAAGTCTAGCAGAATAGAGGAATATACGGTGTCAGTGTAAGCTTTAACTAAGGAAGGGTGGTACTCACGTATTGAATTCCTCGTATATCAGTCCTAGAGAAAGAGTGTTATCAGTGATAGATAGATAGTCTTGAGCTGATGACTGGGTACACTCACAAGTAGTAGACAAAGGGAGATGATCAAAGTCAATCTTCGCAAATGAGATGTGCGAGGAGAGATGCAAGAGGAACGTCAAGAAAGACGGATGGGGGCATATTTATACCTCCCAGGGCGGAGTTCCTCGTCTTTCGCTTAGTTCTGCAGCGCTCCAGTCAGGACTCAAGAGTGGCAGATTGTGAGGCTTGCTAGTTCTTTCTATCCAAGAGCGAACATAGCATTCCAGCGAGCAGTTTTCTGCGCTCAATCAACATGGCTACTCACCATTGGTGAGCAAACAGGAGCAGCAAAGACCGAATGACAAGTAGTTGGCAAGGATTCAAGATACAGATAGAATGCGGCCAGGAAATGCCACCAAGAAAGTGGAGGAGTGGCTAATTGAGAAACCGGAGTTTATTCACCAGCTGATTCAGTTGAATCAACAGTGATGAGCAAACATGAGGCGCCCCAAGAATATGCGGAATGACAAACAGTTGTTCTGAGGAAACGTTGAGGTAGAGTTCTAGTCCGGGTAAGGCTGATTGGGGATGTAGAAAACGAGGTCGTAAACTTTATTAACTCGCGAATCAGTTGACTCAACGGGGATGAGCAAACAGGAGCTTGATCAACAATATTTGGAATGGCAGATGCCTGTTGAAAAGTGAAAGTTGAGGCGAGCGCTGAAAAGGCCTCCTTTTGATTACTGACTTGACTACTGTCCTGGCTTTCTCTGACCCATTAACTAGCGGAAAAATAAATACCTGCAAACAAAATGCATTTGCTCGCCCCGCTTCTACCACCTTTGTATGAGCGGACGAGGTGTGAACACAACACAGGATACACGCCCAGGAGGAAATGTAGAAGTTGCCATCCCCCCTCAAGCAGAGTGCGAACCTTGGGCAGCCCAAATTGGCAAGACCATAACAGTGCATGGTCGTCAAGTTGAGCCAACACCGGGTACCTTGGATCCACACCGGTGCGGCCCGTGGGTCGAGGTGGGGTCACCATATCCACTCTGGTGCCTCAACGTTGAGTGAACGACAGTGAATGATCAGCGAGGAAGCTGGAAGCCCTCAGAAAATGATGGTGAATGAGAGATTGCTCAATTTTTTGCGACCCCCGAAAAATCTCTACGGCGTCCAAGGAATCGCTTTCCATTACATTTCGGCCGTTCCAGCAAAAAGGACCGCTCCTCAAGTAGCGGGTACATGTACCGGGCATACACTACTCTACAAGACACCAAAGTGCGTCCCTCAAAAATATGAGGATTGGAGGCAATTACTCACTGAATTGATATGCCATGAAGTTTGTAAAACTAATGCCACAACCGGAGTATATTGACAATCACCAAGAACTCAGAGCTCTCCGGCTTCTCTTTCAATATTGGTCACATAATATCAGCCCTTAATTAGAAGACCTGGAGAGGTAGGACTCTTCACGAATTCAGTAATGGATGTATGGATGAATACCCTTGAATAGCAATCATTTAGGCATACCTTCTCTCAATGTGCAGCAAAGACAAAACCTGTCAAGCCGTGTACCTCTTGAACTTCACAATAAGCCGCCAGAGCTTGGGCATAGTCAAGCGGAGGTGACATGGAAGCCGCACGCAATTCGACGGGCCCCTTCAAAGTAGACCAATGGCCTGACCACACTCCTCCACCATGGCACTTTCGCACGCGCGGCATAATGCTGAGGACCTTCATTCTGACTCACTTCTCTGAGGTCACCGTACCACGACTGTGAACCATGGGCGAGCCAGCTCTTTGCCCTCCGATTGCAACTGCGCCAATTTTGTGATTCGACCAGCATTTTCTGAGAGTCAGGAATACTACACACCCAGATAGAATGAACGGTCCCGGTGCTATCTGCCGCGACATGATTGGCGATCCATTCGCCAGCATCGTCCAGCTCATGGTTCAAGGCCGGTGAAGACATTGCATCGACCGCCAGAACCGTCCCCGGTGAGAAATTTGCACTGCTGGTATCTGCGAGAAAGCGTAGCTGAAGTCCATAAAAGCAGGCTCCACCCCCGATCCATTTGTCTTTCTTCACACATCGCGGCCGCGGTGTGTCGCCTCTGACCTTCGGGCCTGAGGTTTCCGTGACGACGGCTGTTGCTGATCCAAGCCCAGTGACATAAGAACAGTGCTTCGCAGGGGGACGCTGTGATGACAATTGAGACCCGCAGGAGACCGCTGCGTCAACAAGTTCTCTGCAGGAGACCGCTGCATTACCAAGTTCTCCGCAGGAGACCGCTGCGCCAATAAGTTCTCCGCAGCCTAGGGCCTGCGTTACCAAAGGTCCTCGGAGGAGGGAGCTCTAGAGAACAAGTCATCCCGCAGGGGAGTGCTGCGTAAACAAGCTCACCCCTCCTGCCTTGAGCCCAGCGAGCGTACAATTTTGCGCTTCCATGCAGTGATGAGCCCTGCGTTATCAATATGTGCTCCGTTGGGCAAATTCTGGCTGGCCACCAGTATTTGGGCCGCCTCTCTAGCCCGTGCAGGCACCTCTCCGTGGTGCTAATGATCAGTACTCGTCATCGGTGACGGGGAAGCCAAGGCCTGCACATGATCCTGTAGAGAATAGAGAGTAGATTTGGTGCTAGCTCATGCAATTCCACTTCGATTCCGCTCTTGCTTAACAGCATCAATGTGGAGCCCTCTAGCTAGAAGAGCATATTCGCATGTTATGTAGTTGTCTATAGTAGCCTATCGTAGTGGCAAAGGTGTGGGGTTTGCATGAGTCGTGAATCGATGCGGTACATCACCGAGACGAGATACGTTGGTGGTGTTTTTCAAGCTCTTCACGGTATTACTAGCAATTCAACATCGTTGGGCTTGACGGGCATGTTGATGCAAGCTGGCGGTGATATGTTTCTCGATAGACTGGAGTTCTGTGTTGATTGACAGGATGTTGATGATTCAACGCGGTGAAGTTGGAGGGAATTTCGATGCAAAGAGGGGTAGGTGTAGACCACACCGGCACTGACACTGGTCAACATCATTCTGTGTAGATGATGGAGGTGTTAACGGTGATTCAACGCATGAGGATCCCGTTAACACTTTTCGGTAGGTGTCTGCGGTGACTGACCGTGGTGACTGACAGTGGCGAACGCTAACGGCCAGCCATGTGGTGATCCTGTGTTAACGGTGATTCAACGGCAGCATCCAGAATTCATGATGAATGGCCATAGGTCTTGACCGGCGTTGAGATGATTGGTGGGGACCAGTGGTGTTGACTGACCGCGGTTTAGTCAACGAGCGGTGAGGAGGCGGTGAGGAGAGGATGGACATTGCCCAACCACAATTTTCCCCCGGTTTGAACCCCGGTTGAACCGCAGTTCAATCCCCTGCTCGAATCACGTCCAACTCTCTCGAATATGCCGTTTATCTTTCGTAGGAAAGTTCGCTGTACTGTGCTATAGCTTTTCATCTATCCTCAAATCCTATAATAATTATTTGGGTGTCGCTCTATGATTGCATGGGCTACTACTGAGCTACTACTGAGGAACCAAGGGGAGATGTAGATATACCTTACTGATCTTGCTGAGACTACGCATGCACGATATGAACGAAGTCGATCAACCTCATCAATAGTCGCAATGATTGCCCTCATGAGTATGTATATCAATTTCAAGTAAAACAATACGAAAAGATCCGAGTTGACCAACCCACTACGCGCTACTTGCCGGCTATGCAGCTCCAATGCCAAGATATGACGCCGACCAGGGCCCCAAAGGGTATTGATCTCGTTCTGGTCCCAAACGCCGCGAGGATGCGGGTCCCTAGCCATTCAAGTTTTTGCAAAACACATTTGTAAGTCGTGTGAGTTTCACTTTGATCTACAAATAGGCCTTAGCTTACCTGATAGGCACACAGGCGCATGTTCTGATTCCGTTCCAAAGCGCCCTCAAGCCGGGGTGCGGGGTACCCCAGAGACCCCCTTTACGGGGGTCGGCGAGGCAATTTCCAATTGCCGAGGGTGCCCCCCAAGGTGACGGGCAAGATCCGCCGGCCACTATCGATGCGCTTCTCCCCATGCTCTCGCATGAAATATTCGTAAACAAGACAGAGATCTCGTCATTAGAGGTTCCTCTTTCAAGATCTAAATCCTGTTAGATAAACAACGCAGCCAAGGGGTGTCACTACCCACATTATTCGGCCGACAGACCAGGAACGGCAGAAGCGATAATGAGAATCTGAATCTTTTTACTTCCATATTTCAAGGCTGAGATTCGTTGATAAAGGGACTTGGGCATTGTTTCTTTTGGGGAGCATGGCGGAGAGGGGGGCTGGGATGTTAGCGGGCTCTTTGCTTCAAAATGCTAGCGGGACGTGTTTTATCTTTTCAATGCGCAGAGGTCTCTATGCTTCGCGGCATTTATGCCCGCAATAGATTCAATTTCAAACTCGATGATGAAAGATAGATCGTATTTTGACCTGCGCTACCGTTCAAGCCAATCCAAAAGCGAGTAAATGTAGATCCCGCTCTCTGATGGTTGCATGTGATGTCTACTTATTGAGGTGCGAGGGGAATGTCCCAGGTTCCATAACGAAATATGCCACTGTGGTTGGCGTTGGAGTCGATTCCAGAGATGTACGGTTTTCGGTGGACAAGGGGAGTGGGTATCTTGGAAGTCGAAAACAAAACACAGCGGCGATTGAGTAGTGTGGAGAGCCAGGCAACAAGTGGGCTCACGGCTCGGGGGTTCCGAGCAGGAATTCGCCCCAAATTGGCCTAGTGCAGATTTTTGCTCTAAGGAGCTGGCGGCCCCCGCTTTCCATGCTTATCCCTGCGATGTGCGATTGCAATTCCAAATACTTGTCGACCTGCCTTAGAGTAAGTGAAGGGCGGTGTCACCTCCTGCCAGCTGTCACGATACCCATTTTCCCCCTCTTTGCTTCACCCCCTTAAAATATGTTATCTCCCAGTGGGCTCTTTCGCTATATTGTGAAGTTTCAAAGTGATTTGAGAAGCACGCTGTGCGTTGGGGGGCTCTTGATCGATGTTATCTTTTGTTGTGTCAACATGGCAGACACCTTACCCGCACCTTTGCCTCGGGCAACATCCGATGATAATAAGATCATCGAGGAATATGCCGATGGATGCGGTACTTCCAGCGTATCAGCCCCCTGGGTCATTGCCCCGACGAAGAGAATAATCACCTATCAAATGCAGATCGTGCAACAGCCTATTAATGCTAAAGCATGCGATATTGGAGGGAAGCGCTGGTGTATATTGCCAATTCCAATCGTTAATTGACTTTCGAATGCTGACAGATATTAGCGTCACTTAACACGCCGCTCGTGGTTAAGTTGAATATTTTCGAACTCGATTGCGGCAATCAGATATACACAGACATCACTCCCACCCACCGCGGGACATTTTTGCTTTATGCTACCCTCGAGAGGGCTCAACCAACTCTCCAAATCGCCGACAGATGTTTGTCTGATCTATCATCGCCCCCATCGTTAGCCAGTGTGCATGTAGCCGAAATTGCGTATCTCAACCGCCCAGTACAATCTGGGTACTTCGTCCTCTCCGACTTATCAATAGCCTTCGAGGGCTGCTATATCTTAACTTTGGACTTATATGAGCGAATTCGGAATTCGGAACGAGATGTTACAGAGTCAATCACACCTGCCAAAGCCTCAATACATTACAGAAACCCAAGCGTCCCTTCCTCGCTTCACTTCCGCTTGAGAGTCAAGTCAGAGCTATACAACGTTTTTCGTCCCATTTCTTTCTCTGAAATAGCTCAATGCATGTCTATGGACTGCATTATTACCGACCAAAGTCCTTGTGTTTGGGTCCGTCGTGATGCTCGTATGCGACGCCGATATGATGAACCGAATGAACGTATTCGGCTAAGGGAAGACAGCATGCAGTGAAGAAATATAAAACGACCTATCTGTTCCATGTGGATAATCAAAGACGGCTGGCTCCACCACATCGACGGACCCTCACAACTCTTTGTATATGTCGATTCCTGCACCCAACGATTCCTGCCCCCAGCTACCTTCGTATCAATTACTTGACCCCTATGAGGCTGAGTGCATTGTGTCATCATGAATTCTTCTCCTACCACATTCACATAACGTAATTCACCACCGAGCCGGCCATCCCGGTCAGCCCGGCCACCCCAACCAAAACGCGTCAATTAGTTAGACCATATTACTTCAACTAACCACCATGCCACCAATTCGCTCTCAAAATCGTCAAAAAATTGGTTGAACAAGAGGGTCGTATCCTGGTTGCAATGCAAGCTATCAAAAAGCAGCAAAAATTGTCCTTCCGCGAGGCAGCGCTCATATACAATGTGCCAAGATCGACGCTCCAAGACCGGCTCAACGGACGTGAAAATCGTGTCGAATTACGCGCAAAATCATTCAAATTAACTGAAATTGAGAAGGATTCGCTTAAAGAATGGGTCATCTCTATGATATACATAGAGCAGTACTACGTCCTTCTATGCTCCAAGAAATGGCTAATCTCTTACTCGCTATACGTAGAACTAACCCGCTCCAAACTGTTGGCAAAAATTGGGTTATAAAATATATTAAGCCATAGAGGTCTACAGTCAGAGACGCCTCAATTTCATTCGGTCCTCCATCTGTTGCTTCGAGGAAGACCGCTTAGAAAAGAGAGTTACGGTCGACAGTGGTTCTTGGACGGTCTAGAAGGCCCTAGCCGAGTGATTAATTTGTTCCCTGCCGTTCTTCTAGGTTGGTCAGTACTTAGTACTACAGCAAACGATGAAAGCCCACCGCAAAATCACAACCAGTTTTTTTTGCATTCTATCTTTTACATCGCAGTGTTCAAAGATGCTACTACAAAGGCCCTCAATCATGAATCTGAGCTTACATCAGTATTGAAAGAGCCTATGTTTGAACGAAATCTTTGCTCTCATGCTGAAACATTGGAAGTCCAAATGCTACATTTTACCTTACTGTGATCGAGTTGGACTCCTACGAGTGTCGTTGGAAATCTACGTCGGACAATCTGATCTTGACACACAATAAAGAAGTTATCCAACATTATCTCTCAGTCCATCGAGAAAGACCTCTATCTTAATGCTGTTGTGCTGGTGCTGATCCCTAGTTGAATCACCATTGCCCTAGCTCCCAGCATCACCGTCGGTGCGCCATGGGACGTAGCCGCCGCATCCAGTCCTTTCGCACATTTTCTTGTTCGAGTGTGACCCCCGCTCGTTGAGATTTCCCGATGCCTTCCTTCGTACGCAATGGTGTTTGGCCTTTGAGAGAGTAATACTCTTGGCCGAAATGGAGTTGCAGGATAGGCTTCTGATATTCGCCCGGCTGCTCGTTCGTAGGGGGGCGGTTTGTAGGTTTTCTCTTACGAGACCGGCAGGGCTTGGAGACGTCAGCTAGTAACGGTATCGTATCAGACGCAGCTTGCGCACTTCGGTAGCCTGATCTGCGGTAAGGATGAGCCATTTCATGGATTTGAGAAACTTAGAGTCATGGATCAATTCCCGTATGCAAACAGAAGTATTTATACCGCGATCATAATGAAGGCTGCAATCATTCGCTATCAATTATTCTCGCTAGCGATACATGAGGGTATTGTTGAAGAAGAGTCTTCCTCTGAATGGCAACTGTGAAACATCATGTAACAGCGGCAGTTGCCATTGAATGCGACAATATTTTCCTGCTCGAAACTGAATTTGTTCGGGAAGTCCGGCGATTCTAGAGGTACTGTCGGCAGACCCTGCTCTTCGTTTACTTGACTGTCGATTCACCATCAGTCAGAGAACAATACTTTGCGAGTCACTTTACACATGTAGCAGATACTTGAACGGTGGTCAAAAGCGTTCACCAAGACCAAAAAGCCAATAAAAGTCGGTGTGCCACCCAGTCCCACTTCATGTGGGTTTGGATCCACCTGGCAGACATGCGGTTGTTCAACGGGCCCTCTAACCTAGAGAATAGTTGAGATATTCCGCTACAGTTTCTGAAGGTAGAGCAACACGTCTTTCATAAAGAATGGCCTTCCAGCTCAAACCTACTTGCAAAGTTCGTGCACGACGCAATCATGCCTCAAATAAGTAATGACAAACGCGCCCTGTTGCGAAAACAATGCCGGGAGGCCCTTGCAGCCCACATCGGTTCGTTGATTCGATTCTATCCAATACAATTTCGGACCTAACGTTTCCAAATTAGCAATTGGGCCTTGTCGTCGCCCCCGGTGAGATTCGCCTGAAGCCACAGCCCAAAGACGGATACGCCTGGTCCGTGACGCCGGAGAAAGCTTACTTGTTCGATACAAGTCTGGGCATCGGCAATGTGGGCTTTTATCAGACAATCTGTAAGAAAATAGGGCGCTCGCTCGAAGCCGTCTTGCCGCCGCAGGAAGTTCAGACGGATCTGGGTGATCTCTCACCGGTGGGTGCTGATCCATCCCTCGTCGATTGATATGGTTCTAAAGGGGCTTGCAGGGCCAGCAGACACCCAAGGGCTCTAGAGACAGCGGTTCTTTTACGGCAAAAATCCATGATCTGGAAAGTGCTAAGCGCGACCTTCGTCTCGACCTGGACCGCACTCGCGCCGATCTAGAGGAGTGTTCTGGCAAGAACAGCAGCTTACAAGACAGAATCGACGAGCTTCAAAATGAAATCACTACTGCCGTGTCCCGGGCAGTGCAGTTGGAGAGTGATTTAGCCCGAACGAGGAAGTGCATTGCCATAACTATAGAGCTATTACAGGCACATGATCGACAGGATGCGGGCGTCACATCTGAAGAAATTACCGAGCCAGGAGATCTTATGTCGGGAGCAACAGAGGCCGCAGAGTCATCATAAAGCAAGACGGGTTCACGAGCCATTAGCCTTGACTTTTACGCGACCAGAAATTACATCGCGCTGGGGGTAGCTTGTCTGAGTCGGACGTTTGCGCGCCTGCTCAACAACCCGTTGGTCAGCGATGGCGAGGCTGTTTGTTTGCTTGTTTGTTTGTGTTGTTTGCTTTGTTAGCTTGTTAGGCGGCGGCGGCTTTGCGGCTTTAGAAGCCGCGTCCAATGAGAGTGTGGAGCTTGTGGGTCGGGACCAGCTGGCAATTGTCATGAACAAAATCACTTCACAATGTGAATATGTGATATGTATATACATGTATGTCCTCTTAATTGCTTGTCATGCATATGTTCAGATTTCTAAGATGCATCTACTAGGCTTAGCGAATAAATTGAATATCGTAATTAACGGGCTTAATGAAGATCCTTATTTTTGGCATCTTTACTGAGAATGCCGTGGCAAACCCAATTGCAGTCAGAGATATATTTCTCGGATTACTACAAATGTCACCATTTTATATACAGAATACTTCAACTCGACTTCCACTAGCAATAGAGACTCGCGATCAAACCTTTCATTAGATCCCAAATCCTGAGATAAATTGAAGCCACGCCCAGACATCTCTTTCGAGCCAGAACGATCATGTTGAGTGAGTGAGTGAGGATTCCCGCTAACCTATTGAGAAAGGCGGCACGAACTCCACAACTGGTGTCATATTGGACTACCAGATTCTTTCTTTACGAACGGGCAGAGAAAGACTCGATTCTATGAAAAGCAGTCTTGTTGACCGCGGTCACTAGCATTTTTACTTCCCCTTTCTCCTGGTGCTGTCTCAAAAAGTCGCCCTGACTGGTCAGCCGGCGCCGAGCATAGTGGACGGGTCTGACGCGTCGCGCGACCGGGACAATTCACTCACCTGCAGTAGTTCTTCCACAGACTGGCTTCTCAGTTGATCAGGCAAGCCCTCGGCCGCGGCGCTCCATCGACACGATGGCGGATTCTTCTTGAGCAGCCTAGCAACAATCTCAGCTGTGGCGAGCAGCTTCAAAGTGTTCAAGTGATGATGAGATCATAGCTTCCGCATACGATGATGGTGATAATATGCCACATATCGCCCCAGTCCGACTTGTTGACACCACAGCCAGCCAACGCGCACCAACAAGTACATTTACAGTGGATCAAGATATGGAGGAGAATGGGTTGCCATTTATGCCGTTTGTCAGACGACTCATTGGCCGGTGACATGCTCGTCTGAACGACTGTACTTTCTTACTGTGTGCCAGAACCCCCCTGGTTCCGTCCCTCCGGATGAATCAATATCTCTTCCGATGTACTAAATACTAATGACTGTTGAGAGGGTCTCACCGCAATCAGCGTAACTTGCGCGGTAGGAGCTTGTTAGTCCAACCAGGTGAAGGCCTGTTTAAATTGATAGATATCTATCGGGGCCCTCGGCGGGGCGCATTGATCGTACTGTACTGATCGCTAAAATCTCTCAAATGGTGGAATTGATTCGATGTCCGGAGCCATAGCAACACAAGACCTAGTCAATGAATTAGTAACATGATTCTATATCTCAATCTCGATGGAATTCCCAGAGAAAATCGTTGTTATAAATAATCTAGCCAATCTGAAGCGGAGCTTCATCAACTGAGCACGCAGACAAGTCTGTTGCACTGAACCACATGTGACCTAGTTCATGATTCCCTCGTGTTTAAGTACTTCAGTCTATCCCTGCAACAGCTTTCCCTATTCCATTCGAGGCAGATATGGACCATCCTAACCCAGCCTCTTCAGCGGACCATGCAGTTTAAAAGCTTTTGTCTTCCACGTCAAGGTCCAAATGATGAACGAACTATAGAGACATTCCAGCAGAAGTAAAATCCACCAATAGAAGGCCAGTGTCCTTGCAGCGCACAAGGTCTATAGACGCCGTATAGATACGCCAAGGGGTAGGACGGCACCCGGGGCCAAGAAACCCTGTGCCCAGAAGCATTCCCCTTAGTCCCAGAGACGGTTCAACGATTCTTTAGAGCTCTATCGTCATTTGGCTCCTGGGGCTTGTGGAAAGAACGCTACAGGCAATCACGATCAATAGAAGTTTTCAGTTGTTTCAATACGCCCCGTTGAATCTCGCTATACCCCACCTTTGTTCGGTGAGTCTGGGGCCCATGCTGAGTGCCTTTCTTTTTTACTTGAACCCTATTTTGTGCATACAACCTGAATGCAGACCATAGCTTGAAGCTCTTTGGCTTTACAAAAGTTTTTTTTTTAAGCTATTGAAAGCTAAATAACAACTTCAGAGCTAGACTGCCACTGGTCTCAACTAAAGGGCCACAAGTACCGCAGCAAAATTCCTGATATATCATCAGGACGACCACCAACAAATGGCTTTCGCTTTTCCTTGGTATTCGTTGAGATCTGGATTGTGGAGAGCCCAATAGGTCTTGCCGTGCCTACGTCACATCTTCTCGGCGAGCTTGCATGTAGGACATTGATATCAGAGATCAAACACTTCGATCAGTCGTTGCCGAGATGATTCTTGAGCGTGTGCAAGCAAACGAAGTCGTGATAGCTGTTGATCGTGGCGAAATTCAAGGTCATCTCTCTCCTTCGCCGAATGAACTATCGTCTCTGTCTTGTACGAAATGAGCCCTATTGCCTAAACCATCAAGGATCAGGCCTGCGTGCCGAAAGTGGCCTCTGGCACTCTCTTCTCTTGCCAACCTGATTGATACACCGTTCGAGAAAGGACCCAAATTCTCGGTCGGGATCATCTGGTCAAACAAACTAGTTTGACTCCCGCATCGGCACACGTCTGCGAAATCCACCCAGGGTGGTGAAAATCAGCTTTTCCCATTCCCGGTCCTGTCTACCATTTTTGCCCCCCGAGAAGATGAGTTCATTGTACTAAAAAAAGTACATCAGATCCTCATGCAGAGCGACGAGTGCGTAATCCCTCGATAACTCCCGCGTAACTTGGTCGATGGATATAAAATTCCCATTCAGCTCGTGTGCGGGTTGGCCGTTTGGAACGGTATTGACCTCGCATTGCCGACATTTCGTTTGGAACGACCATTGGGCCTCTCTGTGTCTGTGGTGCTTTGAGGATTCGAGGAAGGTAAATTGTGACCTCTGCAGAAACTTGATAAGTGCTAAATTTGAGCAGTGTTGACATCGAAGGAAGAGGCGGAAGGGAAGGGATTGTATTCGGTCTTGCATTGCTCTGGAGTCTGGACTGTAGGGAGTTATTACGATGACTGGGGAAGCAGATTATATTTTGAGAGGTAACAGAATTGAGTAGAGAATTGAGGTTCCAACAGGGTGCTTAACAATGGCAAAAAAACTCGCTGGACATTAAACCTAGTCCTCTCAATGAAGGTGCAACATACCTCAACCATCGCGTTCCCCCAAGGGGTGGCTTTCCACCTAGACCAGGAGGATAAAAATGAACAAATTCTTTACGGATAAGAAACTCTCAGCCGTGTCAAATATGTAGATCGAACCCCCCCCCCAAAAAAAGAATGCTATTTATGACCCAGACTTTAGATTCAAATCCTTCAGGGAGCATGATTCCCTTGCCTTTTTCCATTCTTCTTATCGCTACATGTCTTACCAGGGATGCATAAAGAATGTATCGAATGTTCCACTTAGTCTCCCTTACTTCTGTTGATCAAATAGTTAGCAAATCGTTACATAATCCAAGTATTTCGCTAGTTAACTATTTATTTGTTTGTTTACTTGTTTGTCGTTGGAGGACGGTTAGAAATACATAATCCAAGCGCGTATATCCACTGTCCTCCATTCGAGTTTTTCTCGAACGCAGGAGCCAATACCGGATTTTGTGTTACACCATTATCATTACTATATTGGCGGCATCATCCAAGGACTACTTAGTGCCTTATTATTCACTACCATCTGCCTGACAATGGAGTGTTGGCAGAGTATGTGGCAAAACCTCGCTTGCCTCGTTCATCGAAAGAAGAAAAACGCCCTGCAAATTGTAAGTGTTGTTTGACATGAGACCAAGGCTAATATAAAGAGCCATGTATTGATGATGTGTACACTTAGGGTTCCCCGTTTGACGTACGAAAAGAAATGGGATGCATTTCAGTCTCTATTGCGGAGTAAGTTTTACGCATCCTGAATCTCGATGATTTTAGATCAAAGTCTCTAACAGCTTTGTCCATAGTGGATTAAGTCCTTATGAGGCTTTGCCAATCGAGAAAGACGACTTGGAAATTAGCACAACAGAGAAACTTCCATCGACAACTTCTGGAATAGACGTTTTGGTGGGGCCTATCGAAATGGACTGTCCTAGACCGACCGAGCCTACGTGGACTACCCAGGTTGGCACGCCACCTCTCTCGACGCAAGCAAAGCAAGAGTTAAAGAAGTACGAAAGTCTCTTCGACAAAGTCCGCCGTAAGAAAAAGAAACGAGCGTGTTCATTTTCTGGATGCGCTCCTCAAATTTGAAAGAAAATCTACTTGTTCCAGTCTCTCTTGAAATACTTCTCAAAAGCACGAATCCAAGCGCACGATAATATATCGACGCCCTCCAGAACCGCAGGCTTGGCATCTTATTTGCCAGGCTCCGGAGTGATCCACAGTCATTGGACCGAGCAGGGCGGCCCGGCCCGCTGGGAACTCTTTAAGTCAAAAAGACCTCACCGGGTCCTCCGCATCAGGTAATAAATACCATGTGGGACCCGCAGATAATATTGACAAACTCCGCAGGAGAAGATTACCAACTTTCCTATCTCGGATTGATGATTCAGCGTATGCTCAGATCCTATAATACTGTTTTTGTACGTAAAGTAGACGTAATCGTCCGTACGAGCTATAGTTACAACTAGCCTCCGCGAACTAGCAGGATCGCTCAACTCGATCCAGCACCTAGATAGCACAACTCTCTCATAATTGAACCCAATCGTATTAGTTCATACGCGTTCGCTCCAGTCCGACAAACCTCTCCATCCGTCTTGCATGCTTCATGTTTATCCCTGACACTCACCCCTGGGGCTCATGAAAGGACAGTTGCAGAAGATTACAATTTGTTGTGATAATGAGGCTGATGCAGATCAGGAACTGATCCGCACCATCGGAATTAATTCCCGAGATATCTATATGTAGCATCAAGTTGATTGGAAGATCTTCTCGTTGTATATATAGCTTCATGTATTCCCTCTGAAAGAACAATCAATCTTCCTTTGACCTACAACAGGTTATGAGCCCGCAAGCAATCTCTCGGGTGCCGTCTCTACTCATTTGAGAAACATCTTATCTATCCATCTTGATTATATATGTATCTACCCCGCTTTCAACTCATCAACTTATCATGTCGGCTCTGGTCCATGACTCTCCAGACCGAGCCGTCACGGCCATCGAGCCTCTGACAAGAAGCGATAACTTTGCAACCTGGAAACGTCTCATGACCTCCTACCCCGTGAGGCTAGAGCTTTTTTTCAAAGACAGGATTCGCTTAGGTAAGAGCCAGTGTAAGAAGACCTCCAAAGCACTTGGCCAGGCCTCAGACAGCTTTCTGTGTAGCTCGCAATATAGTCTCACTTGTGCGCTGGGAGCAAATCTATCTCGTGGTGTCTTTATCCTTTCCGCGACTCCTATGCACGAGAAATTCTTCAAATTCCAGCAATCTGATCTGTAGCATTGTTGGACAAAAGCTGCTGCACGGAGTGCTATTCGGAAACTTTATTTGTTGACTCATTCCCCGCACAAATCAATCATGCACAAAAGCCAGAGCCCCACTCAGAGTTCTGTCAAGACCGGGGAGGGACTTTCATTAGCCGGCCGATCCATCGGCAATGGACAAAAATGAGACCCATCTCAAGTATTTTGTAATGGCCTCGTCGGCTTATTCTGGTACTGTTGCATACTGAATCTCTCGGAATTGACAGAGGCCAGTTGCTAAGTCATAAATGCTGGACAAATCAGTCACTTAAGGCAATATTTGAGTTCCCCGAAAAGATTCATGCCCATGAGTTTCTAAGGATCAGATCCCTTATTTTGTCTACAAATAGCATTAATAGGTTCCATTTCTAAACAAAAATTATGACAGATTCCCTGGAACGCCCTGAGTTCCTCATATCATCACGGCCATTACCGTCGCAGAGATCTTCACTGCTCACATTGCCTTGAGAGACAGGTATTGTTCTATTTCTTTCAAGAGCAGAGCCAGGATTTTTTGTGTCGTCCATTTGTGTAATTGAGCCAACCACATAACGCGGGCCAAGCCCGTATGTATTTCTGTCTGCTGGTGTTTGACCCTTCACCGAACGCAGGATAGATCGAAGGCACGGTATCGAGGCTGTTATTATCACCAAGTACGTCTCGATATATAGCCATCGGTCGTAGTTTATTGTGGCAATCGTCGGGTCCATATCGGAAGATGCGAGGACACGAGTCTGTACTATTTTGATGATAGCGGCGACCATTGCGCTAGTGAATAGCTTATTTAGCAAAGTTCAGATCGTGCACCACATGCAATTTTGAATGCGACTCACAAAATTCCCAGTCCCAGTAATGCGACCAGTCCCAGTTTGACCCTTAAATTCAGGTTCAACCTCCAAAATGTGGCAGTTGAGAAGGCAGCAAGGTACAAGTCAGTCGTTGCGTTGAATGCTATTTTACCATTCAGAAGAGTTCGTTGTCCGAACAGTGGAGTATCCCTTACCTCCTTGGAAATATCCATAGTAGGCCTGCACATGCGTATTCCAGCACTTTGCTTTATCAGAATCCCAGATAGCTGATGCATGTCCTGGACACTGAACAAACAAGATGATAATAAACATGGAGTTGACTATTAGCTGAAGACCGACCAATACCCAGAAGACCACGCTGTGCCATTTTCTGGACACGAGAAGCCCAATGATGAAGACAATGAAAGAGGAGCGTCCTAAGGCCCCACCTGCAAGTCCAAACGTCTGGGTAAGGTAGTCAAACAGGATGACCTTTGATACATTGTTGGTACTAAGCTCATCTACCCTTTGGCCGAATCCAAATTTGACGCCTATTGTCATCATGACCGATCCGACCGTGGCTAAACACTTTGAGCAAGTACATGTCAATTGGGAACGAAAAGGAAAAGAATGGCGAGAACGAAAATGGGCCATGTTCAATCAGCTTCACAATGTGAATTTCAAGCTGATAAAAAGATAAAAAGGAAAAAAATTTGCTAACCAGTGCGAACCCCATAAGTATATCATCCGGCCCAAATTTTCGAATTCTCAATTTTGCAATGACCCTTAAAGCCACAATAACAATCGCGGTGGCCGTGACACCCCAGACATCTCTGAGGAGCCTGGGCCCGGCGTCATACGCCGAAGACAGTCTATTCACGGTTGACATAATGCAAATAGGTGGCTTAGGAGCATGTAGCAAAACAGCAGGCATCATCAAAGACACCAGACCATGATTGAAGTCCTGGCTGTTGATTATATGCAGAGCTCCATATCAGCTGCAAGACGAAAAGGAGGGCTGTGGGGCGCACATGTCCATGGTTAACTTCCAGTACCATATCTTTTGCAAGGCAGTCGGCCAGTGATGTGCCAAGCTGGACAAGATAAGCTTGTCGGAGGTCTCCGTGGCGAATCCTGAGGCACAGAACAATGATAGGAGTCGGCCTGACGTCGACTTTTTTTATCATTCATTCCCATCATCTTTACTGTCTTCTTTTTCTTTCTCGTCCTCTTTATTGTTTACCTTTTGTATCTTTCTTTATCCTACAATTGTATGGCCTTGGCTCTGAAAGAACTCTTCCAGACCATGGCTGGAACACTTGGACGGAATAGTCGATTAAGTGGGATTGCTGTCGATGTCGAGAAAACCCTAGCGTGTATTAAGGAGTTGCAAAAGGCCATGATAACGACAGGCATGCTGATTGGCCTGGCGGCTCTTGGTAAATATTTACGGGGGCCAGTAAATATTCTAATACGTTCACCGCCCGCGACGCGGTATAAACCCACAACAACCCACCCACTATTATTAAATACGCGATATCTGAACCATGGTTCGTCGTTTTGGAACCAAAATTAGTGTGCAAGTCAACGGTCAAACGCAGAGCTTTCTTTTGAAGAGGATCTATTATATCTGCATCTTAGTGTGATAGATTTTGTGCGAAAATCGCGCCCGAATACCGTATTTCCAAGCCTTTAGTCTCATATACAAAGCAAGTTTAATCGTCGCTTTCGACGATATTTTACCGGCTTGTCCGTAGATTCTCTCGTTGGAGCTACAAAAAGCTTATTGCTGATGAGTGAGGTAATATGAAGGCTGGTACAAATCAGGAATCAAGCCACCTTTTATTCCCGGACTATCTATATGAAGCATCAAAGATCTTCTTGTTGTATATATAGCTTCATGTGTTCTCTCTGAAATAATGATAATTCATCTTACTTTAAATTACAACACTGACAGGTAACGATAGCTTCGCAACCTGAAAACCTCTCATGAGTCATGACCTACCTCAAAACGAGGCAAGATGCGAGCAACAACCGCCCAGGGACCATTCCCTGAAGACTGAACGGAGTGTTTCCGGCTCACCAAGAAAATTTTTACAAGGGATACCATCAAGCCAGGTCCACCTGGACGAATGGCAGGACCCGCCAATCCCCAAGAGGCCGTGGATTCATATCGTAAGGGTTCGCGGTGACGACCCTTCATACCCACGCACCGTCTCCCCGGTGTATCCTGGACTCAGGCTCCACCAGCCACATCTACTGGGGTCGAAGCTGCTTCAGCAGTCTGCGATCTCACAGTGAGGTACTGGAAATGGCTAGCGACCCAGTGGAAGCCGAATGGATTGATGTGGTGAAGCTCACACTCCGGGGGAAGTTGACCTGCCCCTGGCGTTCAAGAATGTGTATTTCGCACCACGCACCGGGATTCACCTGATCAGCGTGCCAAAGGTGCTTTGGGACCGCTATTCAAGGGTGTCGCACCCGCAGAAGATTTTCGTGCAACGCCGAGGACGGATGGTCGGGACCGCCTACCATGCGGAGGAAGATCTGTTGATCCTACGGTGCCATGTGAGCAAGAGGTCTCGAAGCCAGTCTAACTGGCATGGACGTCGACAACCCTCGGGAGTCAAGTGACGCAAATTGCGCAGCGCCAACCTCTGAACTCGGTGGTGAAGTCGTGATACTCGAAGAAGATGCGTGTAAAGGAGGAGGCCGAGGGGAACAGACCTCCGAAGCGTTGTGTCACGGTGGAATGGGACATCTGAACCCGCGCGACTTGAGAGTAGTCCTCTGGCAGACCGGCACTCCGTACCGACCACTGGTGCAGGCGCAACTGCAGGCACATGATCACCTTCATTGACGATTATCCTAGAGGCCCGTGGGTCTGTGCCATTAGATGGAAACATGAAGCGCCCCAGAAAACCCGACGATTTGGCGTTCAGATGAAAAGATTCCTTGTCGACAAGAGGAAAGAATACTTGCCAATCGGTACATACCTCGAGTCCCAGGGAGCTGAGCTAACACCTCGCCGCCCTACTGCATGTACCAGAACGATGAAACCTTCCGAGTGACTCAGAAAGAAAAAATTCCGTTGACCAATTTAGCATCCATAAACAGGGCTCATGTCAGAAATTCTCTCAACGAAACCAGGAAGTTAGAATTGCAAATTATGAACGGTTTTGAGTCAGTGCAAAAATGAAACATGGGTGGCCTAAAATTAAGTCCCAAATCAATCCTATTCGCACTCAAAATCTAAGATACCGTCACCTGCTCATCTCATATGTTTCGCACACGACGGAGATACGTAATGGCAATTGTCTTACCGAGTATCTGAGCCGTAGGTTACAGGAGCGAAAGGAGTGGCAAAGGGCTCAGCAAGTTGATAATCAACAGTAAGCAGACACGATAAAACTATAATAGTGTCCACTTACAATAAGAAAATATTCCAAGCTTCCAGTCCCAAGTGGTCAATTGTGGTTCACAATTTGTTCAAACCTCGATTACAAAGTACTGTTACAGATTTATAGTCGGCCATGCTCGCGGCACTGAAATGAGAGTACATATTTACGAAACAAATCTGGATATACGGCTCAGTTACATTATTTGAAGGTTATCTCAGCCTGATCCACAATGGACAGCAAAAGTCTGTGGACATAATATTTTTAGCCCCACCGCCATAAACTATGTATATCTGCACCATTTCAAAACACCAGTGCGCCATTCTACTAACTTCTACTGAGATAATATAAAAAAAAAGACATAAATTTCTCGTTTGCCGAGCTCGCGTAATTCCGCTTGAGACTTCGAATAATATTCACGGTTCTTCAATAACACCCCTAAACATCTCGTTATCGATAAAATAAGGCTATCTATTTTCCTCTGATCAAATACATTGTTGTGGTAACATGTGGGGCGATTTGTCCACAGACTTTTGGGCGGGGCTTGTATGTGAATACCGCTAAAACTCAGGAGTAATAATGAGATAATTGGATTGGTTTTCTTGCCCAGGGCCATTATATTTCTCAGCCCATTTACTTGCGTATTCCTGCTGCCAGGCTTCTGCTTTCTCCTTGTCATGATCATGGAAAATCGCTTGGTATCGAGCCGACTTGGTCTGGAATTCCTGGTAAGCATTAACGAATCCAGGGCTCTTAAACACTGGCCGTTAGCTGTATACCAGGTCGTATGAGAGCATATCTGCGTACATTGTTTATGACCCATTGGTCAAAGGTTTCCTTGTCAACAATTCCGGCTTCTCTTTCATAGTCGTAATACTTTTTGGAGAGCTCCTTCACGGCACGGGCTTGTTTGGCAGCAAATAGCCATTCTGCTTTGGCAAAATCGAGCTGAGCTTCAGTAGACATTATGATGGCACTCAAGTAGAGAAATATGGATTATATGCGAATCAGAGTTTTGAAGACCAGAAAGTCGAAATAAAATTTGATGAATTAAAAAGAGTGCATGGCCATGATTAATTTATCAGTGGTCGACTGGAAGTTCATCCATAAGTTTCTCCATGCTGACGTGTCGAGCTCATATCATTTGATGGTCATTGGTCCCGTTTGATAGTGAAAAGCTCAAGCAGTGGCCCACCTTTTGATGATCAGCTTGTAGCTTAGGTAGTGATGAGGGTCCTTCTAAGTCAATTTGCCAGTTTCACCGCTTGGACCTCAAGCCAACATCAAGATGTATCCCATGCAGCGTTCCCGCTATCCTCGTAAATATGCCACGCTTGTCTACCCAAAATGTTATGTACACCGCCATCTGGAATTATCAATCGCCTTTCCCGACAGATTGACGGATAAGAAGAAAAAGAGATTATCAAAGACGACGATGATTATAAATTTGTTTGCCCGATGTAGCTCGCTCTCATGATGCTACGCAAAAATGCCTTGAAAGGGGGATCTAAGAACGGCTTGCTCCAGGCTCAATGGATGGCAAATCACTGGTAATTAGACCTGGCTTTAAACCGCCCATAGGTTCCAAATCTCAGAACCGGAACCTAACCTCTTGAGGTTAGGTTCCAACCTTTCTAACCTGAACCTACCCTGAACCTCAAGGAGGTTCGTTGAGGTCCAACCTCATCGACCCGCATGAACCTGCATATGTATAATTTCTTGACGCCTTTCCTCTTTTGGCTGGATAAAATTGATGATTCATCTCTGTTTTTTACAGCTGTTCCGTCAACCTTACTGAATACTTTATCAACATGACGAATTATGAAGAGAAAGTCATGTCGAAGTAAACAGTAGGCATGGTAAAATGTTCGGGTATTTAACTCAAATGGTGGGTAATATCTTTCCTTGGGATTAGCCAATCGTCGCACGCGTTCATGCGCTCGAAGGATTTTTGACTCAGCTCGTCTTTGATTGCCGACTAAGCCCGCGCGAGCATTGACGCCCGTCGAATAAATACTTCCGCGGAATTGCCCCTTCAAACCCGACTTCATTTTCAGACGACTGTTGCGATCTCGGCTTTTCATTTCTTCTTTCGATATTCCATACCACAGGGCAAATCCTAATGAATTCTTCATACAAAGACCCCCAACCTGAACGGGGTTCCCACTGAGCGGAGGAATTGTCTGACACCGAAATAATTTCGCGCTTCTTTCTTCCTTCGGACGTCAATCTCCAGACGATATTGAAACTGCTGGAATCATACCAAACTATTCTGCAAGCTGGTGTCAACTTCGCACATCTGTTGAATATTCCGCTTGTCAGTGATCATAAGGCCGCCGGGCTTGGTCCACTTTTAGCTCACCTGATCCGCACGTGGTCCAGATTGAAAAGACAAGTGACTCTCCTATCTGCTGGGCCGATGTCGTACGATCTTCTGTGTATGACGTAGAGCTCCAAGCTGATGGGAAATATCACGTCCGAATCGAGAAAGACAACGCAGTGCTAGAGTTGTCGAAAGCGGACTACGACTTCATTGGCACAACAATTCCTCGACAGCTTGCCGATCCCCATTCATACTCTGGCGATCTGGCATTGGAAATCAATGCTGCCCAGCTCGCGTTTGACCGAATCTCGCACTGGCAGGATATAGTCGGGCAGTGTCTGTCGTTCTCAAGATCACATATACTCAATGCAAACCGAAATGCTAACGAGCAGTATCTTAGTATCCCACACAACCAAAGGCGTTCTCGGCGAGCTAACCGCACGATTGGAGTTCCTGAAAGGAAAACTCAGTACCTTGGAGACGCACGTGGGCGGGCTGAGGTACAATGCAACCATTGAAAAGGGCTCTCCCGCTGAATCCAGACGAACAGACACGCCGTCGTCGCTCTCAAGGTCCAAGAAAAGAAAAGGTCGGTATCTCCAGAGGTTGTTTCCTCCAGTAGCTGACTTTCACTTTAGTCAAAGGTGGGCCTGGCCTTCCCTGGTCTCAAGATGAGACCGAAAAGTTGCCTGGGTGGTTCAAAGATCATAGGCACCTACCAAAGGAGGCTTTGGAGGATGAATACCATGCCTTTTCTGGGAAAGAAAGAAGCTTCAGCTCGTTGCAATCCCAGCTCTATAAATTAGGCTGGGGCGAGCTGACCAACAGAAAAGAGGGGACTTCATTGAAACGCAAAGCGCCAGGAGAAGTCCCAGTTGCGACAAATCGCTCTGGCTGTGGTTCTTCCTTGGCGTCAACTGATCCTGCAGAAGTGTCCAAAGCAATGAAAATGATCTCCGGATCTACCTCAAATAAAGGCAACCCTGACCCAGAGACCAGAAAAGAAAAATCGCCACCTCCACGCCCTGCACAGCGCTTTTCGACCCCCGAAGATGTTGATATTAGTACTCGATTGACTGGACAGTTTGAGTTTGTGGATGCCGAAGGTACACGACAACATCAATGCAACGCTAATGACGGCAACGACCGACCAGGACGAACGAGTGAATTGAATTCTTCGCATGAAGAACCATGCGCTATGTTGAATGAGCTACAAATACCCTACTTGAGATCAGACGGACAGTCTTCAAATGATGTTGTCTCGACAGAAAGCCTAGAAGCTCTCCCAGGTGAGTCCCCTTGGCCATTCCATTACGTCAATATCATCCTCTTCGGGGACGCTTCTCAAGCTAAGGCGGATGAGGAAGCGGATATCTCACTAGAGGAAAAAAGCCAACCGACATTTTAACTGAACATTTCGGCAACTAGAAAATGAACCAGATGTTTCTATCTCAGCACCTCATCCGCTCACAACATCTACCGCTAGCATTTCAATGCCACAGATTGACACCCTGCGACCATCAACAGATGGTGAACATAATAGTTCTTTCCCAGAAAATCACATTGTCACGCAAGCGTCCGTCGTTGGTCATGAGGCAGAATTGGCCAAGGAGCGAGCCTCAATGTCTGGACGGTACAACCATGGATGGAAGACCATAAACCAGGCCGGGCAAGCAGATAAAGACGACTCTGCTACTAGGCATCCATCGGGCGGAGAACCTCACGGAGGAGCCAACCATCAAGAGAATGCCGGTGTGGCAGTCCTTGGATACCAACAATTACTGATGACGAGTAGCAGCACAGGACACGAAGTTGAATGGACGCGGGAAAAGCCTAAGCGTGTAGTCAAATCGAGAACAAAGACTGGGTGTATCACTTGCCGCCGAAAGCGGAAAAAATGCGATGAAAAGAAGCCGTCATGTATGCAAGTTCCGATTTCCATACCGTCTCTATAAATGGGTTGTAATGATACTAATGAAACCCAGGTAATAACTGCTTAAGAAGTGGCTCCCTTTGCGAAGGTTATAATGCGGCAAAGCCTGAGAGGATGTCTGTGGCGTCAGGTACTGAAACACCAATGCAAAGCACTAGCCAGAGACTTGCAAAAATCTCACCCAAAAGGGGTGACTCAAGCTTTAGTCAGGATCCATCGCATGGGCAAAATCACTCGAATGAGCCAGCCAGGAAAGTGTCCTCAGTAGGTCGGCCATCGGTCCAACAACACACCCAAGCGTCAGGAATGGGCATTTTGCCAGACCCCGTGCAGACTTTGAACCTGGAAAGCCTGTCAAAATCAGCATCCAAGAGCTCACAAAAACAAACCTTGCCGAATGAGAGAGTCTTGGTGGGTGCTCAGTCAACTCCACGTTATCACAATCACACTATCCCACCAACCCAGCATCTATTACGCGACCTAGATTCTGGAAGAGATATGGGGTCGATTTCTCGAACAATGGAGGAACAGCATGAACCTTGAAGATGAGAAGGGTATGACTGTACCACGAAATTTCGCTGCTGAACATTCGACCATTATTGCACTTTGATCCTTCAATGCGGTCTCAACTCTCTTGACCGTCTCACCAAAACGTCTCCACAAATCTTTGTTCAGCCCCAGTCCACGAGGTGATCGCCCTTAACTACAAAAAAGCCATCGTCCGCTTTTCTCGTGTTTGGTAGCGTGGAAGACCTGACCCATATAAGGCAAATTTCGACATCTCTTTAAACATTACGAATACTAAGGGCTCAGACATAAGAGTCTGTTCATGATCTGTGTTGTATGTAGACGCGAGCATTTTGAAGTCAGGCGTATCAAGAGTGAAAACAATCTACCCATGGAGAGTTTATGCATTACCCAGCTTATCTCACGATTCAAATGTTTTAGATCAATTCAACCTTACTTAGACTCATATTTCCGCTTGAGTGGCATCTGAGTATGTCCGAGTTCGTCAATACTGGTCCGCAGAGACCGAAAATCTTCTGGCGATGGAGCGCTGACCGTCGCGTGCGCCCATTCTCAATGTCAAAGTCGAGAACCCAAGATCTCTCTTCCACGTCTTTTGCGTTATCAGACAACCAAAAATTCAGCGCTCGTGCGAGTGCATGGCTTTGCTCCTGGGTTCGGGAAGGAGGTTTGGGGTCTTCCATGGGATATATGTTTGAAATTCTTTGTGGAGGTCCGTACGTTCAAGTATCGGGCATGTAGGCTTAGTTATATATGCAGTGTCATTCATATTTATATCCGACGTCAAAGAAGGCGTGAAGAAAATGAAACATTCAAGTAACTTGTTCACTCTGGCCCCTGCTGATCTGCAGACTCGCTGGGGGGTGTAGGTTCACTCCTAGCATCGTTGCTATCGGGTTCCTTTTCGGCATTTTCATCTATCTCCTTTTGGACAACATCCAATATGGCTTTCAATGACTCCGGCTGCTGGCCATTCTGCAACATCCCGCGTTCCTTTAGCAAGTGGTTCACCATATTTCCTAGCTTATGACTGCTTTCGTAAAAGATTTCCGCTAGCCGGGCGACCTGGTCTAGTCCAGGGTCGTTTGCTTCAACGTCTGCTCTGCAGTCGCCAGACTTTCTTCCAGCTTGGCCTGAGCTCGTTCGGCTCGAAGTGTTCTCGTATCAAGCCTTGCTAGCATTCGAAGAACGTCCTATTTTTGATGAGCACGAGGTATTGATATTGAAGGGTGAACTCACTGCTGCATCCATGTTGATAATAATGGCGAGGAGCTCTTTACTTCTCTCTTTGCCGGTGATAAGCTATCTCTTTTTGTTTGGCGGGGGTACTGTAGGCCAAATCTTTTTCGTAGCTATGGTCAGATCTTCGCATTCTATTTAAGCAGATTTTGCCGGGGCTGATAGAGAATTGAGGCTCCCGCATTATATTTCGTTATTGCTAACGGAATTTGCCTCTCGCGAAGGACGTTGAGGTGACACGGTCCATAGTGGCCTCACTTTCACTTGACAGGAAGACCAATACTAGGGGAAGAGGACGCAAGAAGACAAAAATCGTTGAATTGAGTAAATGGGGCTAGGACGGCTGGCACCAGAGCTTCAAAATGGTTGCTCACCGATAGGAATGGATTTGCACCTTGTAACCCCGTTTGTTGCCCGTTTCACGGGCAGTTTTGTAGCCTGATGATAAACGATCGATTAAGTGGGTCCAGTTGTGGGTCCAGTTGCGGGCCGCTCAGGATTGCCCGGTTGTTAACCGCGTTGACCAACAATCAATGAGAGTAGCTTTTGTTCGCTATTTTCGTGTGGTGAAGAACCGCCCAAGGATTGGGAAGAGTGTTCTTTAGATGCCCATCTAGAGCTCGTGCTGGTGGATACTGTGAAATCTAGCACGTACGAGGCGAAACCCACTGGTGAACAGGAAGGTATTGTTCTTGCACCTTCAAGAACGGTTGACCGCTGTTTTTGAACGATATAACTTAAGCCCGCAATAATTGTTCACTGACCGGTTATTTGAGTTGCACTGGTACTGCAGGGTAATCGGGTAATCTTGCTCACGGTCCCGTAGCGGTTGAAACACCAACACATGGAAAAGGATTAACGTCTACACGCAGATATGCATGCTACACACTAGTAGCTCTACAAGCAATGCACAAGCACGCAATGGAATAGTGATTACTACAAGAGCCCAACCACTGCTGGAGTGGTTTGAGAGAAGCAATAGAAAGCTTGTGACAAGCGGCAAAATAGCTGGGAGTACACTCAAGGCATTCTTCATTGCATTTGCTATTTCCAGAAGCATCTGCTACTAGTTGGTGATTGCTAAGTTCTCTCCCTGATTCGACATCGACTTTCTTGCAGGTGTAGTACCAAAGGATGAAGAAAACATATCATGCAAAAATGAGTCTAGGAAACTGACTCAATTGGTGGCAGCCCATTCTTAAAGCTCAAATACGACTATTACTTGACCATCTAGTTCGGCCTTTTAGTGGCCACTGACTGAACTCGAATGGAACTGATTTGCGCTTACATTATCCGGAATTTATTTCTCGGGGCATAGTTTATGCCATTGCACCGAGAATCAGCTAAGTAGTTTTCACATCAAAATCCTCCATCTGGCAGGTCTTAGTTTCCCCACCGAGAGGTTTGGGTACTAGTCTTCAGCACCACGTAGAGGTGCCCACCAATCGCTGAAGTGTTTGAGATTAAAGAGGTAGACAAGCCCTGCAAGTCTAATTGTACAGGTGACGAGCCCGATGTAGTCTGATTAGAAAGGTGACGAGACCGGTGTAGTGTGATATTAAAGAGGTCACCAGCCCTCGCCGTACAATTTTACAAGGTGACGAACCCGAAGGGAGTAGTAGCCCTCTCTGTGCAATTTTACAGGTGACGAGCCCGATGTAGTCTGATTAGAAAGGCGACGAGACCGGTGTAGTGTGATATTAAAGAGGTCACCAGCCCTCGCCGTACAATTTTACAAGGTGACGAACCCGAAGGGAGTAGTAGCCCTCTCTGTACAATTATACAGGTGACGAGCCCGATGTAGTCTGATTGGAAAGGTGACGAGACCGGTGTAGTGTGATATTAAAGAGGTCGCCAGCCCTCACTGTGCAATTATTCAGGTGACGAGCCCGGTTGATGACTTTGTACTCCTCCGGCATCACTGGGAGGAGGGGATGAGGAAGTCTTTAGAAAGACAGATTGCCAGATTCTGCTTTCCAAACCCTGGGACATTTGAGTCTTTTTATAGTTTTTGCAAGAGCGCCAAGGCAGCTAAATCCCCCAACCCCCGACTTATGACTAAAAAAGGAAATCCGATGTTGATCATACAACTACGCAAAACCAGATTCACTTGGGAGTGGTTCGAAAGCCATGGGCTTTCACCGGGCGCACCAAGTACAATTGCATCTACCAAAAGTGCTCAAAAAGTTGATTTATTGGGTTTACGACAGCTTTGTCTGAGTTTGAAGGCATAACCAAGTGGACAGACAGAAGCTACAATCTATGACCGTATAAGTTACATGAACTCCACCGGACCTCTTAACGCCCCGGTGGCCTCTTTATCGGAAGTACATCAAGCTGAGTTGTCATCTCTTGGTTCTCCCGCTGTAATCTGTGTATAATAGCGCAAAGGCTGGGGTCGGTGATGGGTTCTCTCCGCTGTTGGTATTTATCGGCTTGAGGCGAGGCGTTTTCATATTCCCTGGAAGGCGGGCTTGTATGCTTGGAATTGTCAACTGGTTCAAATTCCGGTGTTTGACCGGCCTGCAAAAAAAAAAAAAAAAAAAAAAAAAAAAATTCAGGTACAGTCTTTTCTTCTGAATGGTTATGACCTACCCGCGGAGCTGATATATTTGTTGACTGCGGACGTCGATAGAATCTTTTTTGTTGAAGACGATTAGAAGCTGAACCACTGTACCAGGCCGGGAGAGCGGATAAATTTCGCCTCCTTGAAGCAGGAGAATTTGCTTTGCTATGCGGACGTGGTGCACTCGGTCGAGCCATTCGGAATTTTGCGTAGAAACGGTTTTCCTCGTTGGTATAGAAATGGTTGTAACACGGAGGAGGAACGGGTAGAACGTTCTTTCGCTTTACTTTCCCAATAGGGGCGAATGGACCTGATCCGACCATCGGCCAATCTCTGATCTTAACCCCATGCTGGACCGAGGAATTATGGTTAATATCGGCACAAATTAATTCATTACCAATTCGCGCCAGCCTATTACAAACAGAAATTAAATAAATTCCGCCTTGAAAGGGGTAAAATATCGCGAGTCTCGACCATGGGTGAACAATGGTTCGTTTTTTAGCCTGCGTGGGTCTTCCAAACAGAGCACCCAAAAGGTCCGCATAATGCTTCTGAAAAAGCTTTGTTCTCCACCAGGAGCGGAGTTTAGAGCCGAATAAAATTAATCGTCCCTGAAGTGGTTGAGTTGTAGATCAGTTGTTCTCGCCAAATCGTGTGTATGCATTGTTAGGCACAAGGAGCAATGCAAGCAGTCTCCTGTTCAGTGGTCATGCCCTTAGCCCATTGCTGGTTCGGTTGGGAAGTACAAGAGTCCTCCTCGCCACACCACTCCCGCACAACGCGTTTTCAGGGAGCAGTAGCAGTGGGAACCGTTTATAGCGGGCCGTGTGTACTCGATATCTGGACCGAGCCGTGAGCTCCACCATGGGGCGAAAGGCGGTTATTCCCATGGTTCGACCACGGTAGTATGGCCATGCCTCAATTACGGTCACACGACACGTAGGGCCCAAGCCTCTCAATGAGATTGGTCGTTAGGAATTTGACGACCGGTTATGAGCAAAACGGAGCTGATTGCAGAGGGGATCTTCGACGAGAAACGATACCTCGTAAATTTTTTTTTTTTTAAAAAAAAAACAATAACACGAAAAACAAAAGAGAAATATGGGCCTGTCTTCCTCATAAATGCCCATGGCTTGGCATCGGTCAACTATCAGTTTAATTGACCGGGATCATGAACGATCTTTCACTAGCTTTCAGACTCGACACACGGGGATAAACGGCGTTGAACTCGATGGGTCTTCGCGTTGCACTAGCGCCGTACTGGCCACGCGCCCTCTTATATGAAGCTAGATTTGTCCACTAATGGAGTCGAGTAAAGACACCTGCTCAGCTCCGCCATCCTTTCACCGACTTCAAGAGCTCTCACAGCATGGTCAGCCGTGTGACAAACCCCGGTCAGACCGGAAGCAGTGGGAAGACGGATGCAGGAGCAAACAAGCTGAGCAGTGATTCTGGCCGAGTTTCGAAATCGACGAACCCGAAGCGAAAGTCTTCGCAGGTACAGGTAGGACCGCTGTTCAGTTACTGTACTATCTAGACTGCCGCTGACAGTATGGGCCCAGGCATTCATCTCAGAGGCCAAGAAAGAGGCCACGATTGAGCCGACAGGGGAGCTTTCGTGGGAGGAGGCGCACCGGAACTGTCTGGATATGCTCGATGAGGCCGACCAAGGCACCCGCCGCCTGAATGCGACCATCGTCAAAGAGAGGCATGAAGCCTCGACTTCCATACAGAAGCTGCGTACGGAACTACAGCAAGTCACCGTAGACAAGGAACAAGCTGAGAGGCGTTGCGGGGAGCTCGAGAATGAGGTCGCACAGTTGAAGCAACAGAATGAGACTTCAATTGCCAGCTCTCAAGGTCAAGTGTCGTGGACTGAGGTTCAAACTATCCTCAACGGAATCCAGACCAATCTTCTCGCCACTGCCCAGAGCGTCTCGGAGAACAAGTCTATGCTGGAGAACAGACAATATTCCACGTTTTTACCAGGATCCGATGTGTTCCAAGACCACCCCTTGAGTCAGACAGCGCCATCTATGGGTATGGGCCCCTATACGCTGCCAAGCGCGCCCATGACGTTGCCGGGGGCAGGGTGGTTTGGCAATGGGCTTATACCAAACCAGCCGAATATGTCCACTACCGCACCACATGGTGCGCAGGCTTAAATGATGTTCTGTAGCCAAAGACGTCCTTCCATGTTATTCAGCTAAGTATCTAAGCATAATTCATCATACACTTCATCCTGAGATCCTCCGAGTAAAGCAGCCGCGTGGGCTGGTGATCGCGTGTAGATCGCGTACAGCGCGCGCCAAGAACTGCACGCAAGAACGCGACAATCATCTTAGGCGAGCTTGGTCCACTTCCGCAACCACGCCTGCACTTAGTCCCTCGCCTAGCCCCTGTGGCGATTACTCTTCCGAAAATCATACCTATTATAGCTAAACTTTAACCAAGACGGGTCGGGGAGGACCGCGGTGAAAATCCAAGCTTGGGCTTATACTGTGGATCTAGTGGGGTTCGAACCCGGTCGTTTTATTTCAGGGGGCGGTCACTTCCGACGAATGGAAAAATTAATCAGACAGCCAATGAAAAATTCGCATGCATCTCGGACCACTTTATGAGCGAAATCTGATTTCCGATTGCTGGAGCCAAAGCCGATCGCGCTCTTTCGGCATGATCGAGAAATTCTCCGTGAAGGAACTAAAGGGCAAGTGGGAGATTACATCCACGTAGCTACTCACCTCTGCACCGCAACAGGAAATGAGATGATCAAACACGTCTTGTATTGATGGAGAATGAAAACAAATGGAGGCTCCTGAATTTGTCCGAGCTGACATTTGATCTGCGTTGGGGGGCTGATCACATCTAGTTTAGCTCGAACCTCAGTAGCGTGATCTAGTCCAAGGTGCTCCATAAAATGCCCGATTGGATCAACGATCTGCACCCCTAGCGGTATGGCCGTAGAGAAAAATGGCGAAAGCTTCTTCAAAATTCGAGTTGCGGAAGCCTCGGAATACATGAGAGCCCATGACTTTCTTTCATACATTCATTGCCCAAGATATTTGAATTACATGCGTTTATGCTTGGGGCTTGGCCCGTGCCAGGCGGCTACCGCTGCGAGCACCGCTTTTCCCTTTTTCATCCCCGATCCCCAAATGCTTTTGCCATCCCTGTAGTGTATCCTCAATGTTCCGGATAGCCGCCTTCAAATCCTCCACGTCTTGTTGAGTGCTTTCTACCGATTCCGTCGCAAACCTGGTTGATTTTAGCAAGTCTCTGGTTTTGTAAAGCATGGTTCGCCTACTGTAGTCTTTTGTCCACACTAGGAGGCCGTCAGTTGAGGTTCAGGAAGTATCAGTAACAGAAGGGTTAATTCAAAGCACGTACTCCGCAGCACATTTTAGGAGGACTTTGACAGTTTCATCATTAGACACGGCCTCCATCTCTTCGTTCGGAGGCCCTTCCTCGTCTGCTTCGCTCTCCATTGGAACATCGTCTTCGCTATTATTGCCACCATCCACTGAGCTTGCCGGGCTCCAGATTGTCTTTTTTCTTTGAGGACGAGGGGGTGCCAATCTCTGACAAAGGCGTTCCCTGTAACTCTTTGAGCCGGTTTGTGGGGACGAGTTCTGACCGGAAGGCATTTTCAATTGCAGTGCCAGATAAGTGAAAAAAAAGCGAGGATGGACGTGAGACTGCAGAGATGAGAGTAAAGTGCCGCCTTATTATAGATCAAAGCATCGCCCCTGTGGAGTATATGTGAGATGGCCCCTTAGAACTTCGCTATCTATGGCTTGGTGAGTGGAATTGGCGTGGAGACCAATTGTTCCACTTAGCTGAGGCAGGCGGAATACTGGCTCTAGCAGTGCAATCATAGATGAGTCCTTCAAACGTTCCCGTCTTATCCTAACTTTTCATTTTTTCCCCTTTGTATTTGTTTGAAACTAATAATTTCAAGCCCAGTAAATTTTCAAACAACCAGTCATAAAAGTAGACACCTTTCAGGAAACGTGTAGAGACACAGGCGTGTGGACTTGTGTCTAAGACGGTGAACCACCGGAGGGTGTTTTTCAAGCAAGGAAAATAACGGTTATAGCTCCGTTTGCCGCATTTAAAACGTTTTTCTTTTTTTCTCACCTAGAATTAGGCCGTCCAAGATAGGACCCACCTGAACGGTCCATCGCGTTAGTGTTTCACCATATGTTGTCCATCATTTTGAGAGAGAGATTAGAGGCAAGGCGTGAGATAAACTTTGGATTTACTCATTTGTCCGTGATACCATCTCACTAGTCCACAAACACGCATTGGAAATAATTTAACGGCCCGTTTAACCATAACGAGAAGCCATGTTGTTTGACCGAGCTATAGAAATTCCCGTCACCCCCATTTAGCCAACAGCGGTCGTCATCAATATTTTCTTGCCAGCCAATTCTTTTTGAGGGGTTGGATCCCACGTATCGTGTGACCATATGTGAGACATGCACATGCTACCGTGGTTGAACCATGGGAATGACCGCCTTCCGCCCCATGGTGGAGCTCACGGCTCGGTCCAGGTATCGAGTATACACGGCCCACCGCAAACAAATTCTTCTTGCTACTGTTCTCTTAAAACGTGTTACACGAGAATGGTAAAGCGAGCAAAATCCTGTACCTCCTAGCCGATCAGCAATGGGCCAATGGCATGGCCTCTGAACCTACAGAAGACTACTTGAACTGGTCCTTGTGCCCCGAGAACAATACGTGCATACGATTTAGCCGAGACAACTGATCTGCAAATGGACGACTTCAGGAATGATTAGTTTCCGCTCTAACTTACTCCGGTGGGGTGGGGAAGATTTTTTAGAGGTGTTAGGTCCTCTTGGGTTCTCTGATTGGAAGACCCACGCAAGCTCAGAGTCGACCCATGGTTCATCCTTGGTTGAAACTCTGGCGATATTTTACCCCTTTTTATTTGTTCTGTGTTTCTATAGGGTTGCAGGTTGACGCATGGATTAATGGGTGTCGATTTTTACACTATGTAATTTCGGTTTAGCGTTGGATTAAGATCCGAGATTGGGCGATGGCCGGAGAAAGCATATTCGCCCTCATCGAGGAAAAATAAGCGAAAGAACGTTCTACGCCTTTCTCCATGTCAACTCGCTACTTTCATTTGATTGATCATTTCCTTTCGTCAAATTGAGGAATTTACATCAATTCAAGCATCATCCCCAAACTTGAAAAGGCGTTACTGCTTATACGGCAATATAATCTTGAGGATCACTCGCTTGCTTTTTCTATATTTCCCTGCCAACCAGCATGCCTAAGGTGACAGCCACTGTCCAGAATTCGAATATGCCTACTCGAATGCTTCAAGCCCAAGCAGAGACAGGCGAATCTAGGACCCAGAGGCTTCATCCTCATCGTTCTACAGCCGGTCGTCCGCACCTTTATATCTCCCGGGGCACCCAAATGAATGCCATGGTATGTCGCTTCGGCCGATCAAATTGTTCTTAACTAATTATGCCGTTTTCGGTTGATAGTCGCCAACCCGGCGGGTGATGTCATCTCCGCAGAAGAGAGATCCAATTTTGAGATTGTTCACGCGAACTGTATCAAGTTTATCCGGATCGTCGACGAGCGCCAGCGACAACTGAAGCTACGTCTCACGGAGCAGCAACAGACGGCGATCGATATGGCGCCAATGTTTGAGCTTGAGCGTGCCCAGCTAAAAACAAAGATTCGACGGTTAAGCCTGGAAAACCAAGCAGTGCTCGACGAGTTTCGTAAAGTTAGAGAACAGGTGGCCAGCCTAGCAACACCGATGTGCAGAATCGTATCATCCGCAAAGAGCTCGAGCAGGCCATACATTTTACTCTGTCGTCCGTGATTCAAACAGTGGCTAGAATCATCGGCGAATCTCAGATCGAGTAGAGGCTTGGATTGAGTAGAAAGCTGCGTGAGACCTCAAAAATTTGAGACGTTGCGTCCCAGGATGAGTCCAAGGATTTCGTATAGGTTTTGTCAGAGACTGACATGATGTATATACGATAAGTGGGTGGACCCACATAGCTTATCTGAGTTCCCCTGAACGCGAGGAAGCTCTCTCTCATTTGCTTCCTCGCGCTACGTCTTGTATCTAGAGTGAAATAGTTTCTCCCATTGATATAATTTGCGGGATGGGAAAAAGCGTAAATCTGGCCTTATTTAGTTGTTTCTGTAAAAGGGAAGGCCCTCTTCTATTTTCTCCTACAGTATCATCACAAATTCTCGACTATCCCACTCCTCTTCTTTTACTGGCTCTACCACCTTGAGTGTCCACCCATGACTCTGCATTTTCCTTCTGATATATCATCATCATCATAAACTTTCATGACAATTTCTTCCAGTGACGTCATTGCCCTGAAATGAGCGCCAACCAACGCCAATGCCCTATCACAAATCGTAGGGCTGTCTGAATCTAGTTGAATTTCCATGGAAATATCTGGTTGAAGCGGTCGTTGTGATGTATTTGAGGTTGGTGCAGTATGCCTGGATCATTGCTAAAGTGTGTAGGTTATCCTCAAAGCTGACCTCGTCTTCAAAGTTGCGAAATTCAGGAAAGTCGATGCGGATACATTGAAGGTGAGAAGCATTGACCAAGCCAATAGCATTAAGGAATTCGGATATAAGTTTAGGGCTCAATGAGGTGAGGTCAAAGCAGTTGTTGCCATAGAGTAGTGAGCTGGCCTCGTACAGGATTGTCGTGTTCGTGGAGAGGAGATTTGACGCAAGCTCATGTCCTGTGCCCCAAGGATTAATAGGATTTCTACACACTAGGAGATACTTGTATATCTCATTGCGGAGTTCAGCAGGAAGACTCAGGAAACTCGCTGGCATCTTTTGATTTTTGCCTTCAAGAATGATCGATTTGTAACTGTAGGCGATAGGGGTGGGGTCATTTACTGTCAAAGTTCATGTCCGTTAGATGATGGGTTCAAACACATAGGAACAGAAAACTGCATGAGCTGTCATGTGCTTGCAGCTTCGAGTACAGCACGAAAACCCGAGCAGCTTATTGTCTTGCATGATTTTGATGACGTGTACAAGATCATGACGTAATACCGACACCCTAAGATAAATAGCCAACTAACTTAACATCTTGTTACATGACCCAGGCAATTTTACTGCAATTCTATCTTATCGAGGCAATTTTCGCTCATTCCAGTATTTAAAAACGCCACTAAAATTCGTTGACTTCCTGAGAGGTAAAATCCGAGGCGTGTATTGCAATACATAATGCAAGAATTGACGTAGGACAGCTATATTCGGGCTTCAACATGCAGGTTTTAACGTGCACGCAACACGAAGAAGATTTTTACTTACGAGAAGCGATCGAGCATGTTCGTCGCTTCCATGCTAGTTTCATCAAACGCCCCGGGCGCGCTGGAGAAATTGATGCGCACAACCATATGTGGTACTGCTTTGATTGTAGCTCCAGTGTCAAGGATCACCGCAGCTACGATAATGACAAGGCTATGTGGACACACCTCAGGAGCAATCACGATACTATTGTCGATTGTATAATTCCTTCCTTAGACGCTGATTGGGATTTACAGATGGGGTGGAAAAAGTAATCAATCAGCAAGCAAATATCCACCCAGAAGAGTCTAGCCTTGCCGACAATCTAGATATTCGATTGTTAGGCCTGCGTGCCGGAAATGGCCTTCTGCACTCTCCCCCTTTGTTCCAACTGCTTCAATGCACCAATTAAGAAAATGATCAAATCCTTGACTGTGGTTTTCCTCATAGTAGCACGAACTACGTCTGATAAAGCTCTTTAACTCAGCAAAAAACTCCTCAATTGGGTTGAGGTCTGGCGAATAAGGAGGTAGATAAATCAACTTGACTCCAGCATCAGCACACATCTGCGCAATACGTTCAGAGTGATGAAACGATGCGTTATCCATGACCAAAACAGATTTCGGCTCCGGCCATTTTCCACAGTGCCGAAGAAGCTGTCCGAGGAAGTCCTCGAATACATCGGCATCCGTTGAACCGCGAAGAACGCGAGAAAGCACGATACCATCTTGAGCATACGCAGGGAGTATTTGATACCGTTCATCACGGTGAAACTGTGAAACTTGGACTGGGGCAACACCGAGTGGTGACCAGCCGGTTCTCCTGAATCCGATTCGTTTATCACAACCAGACTCGTCAACGTAGACTAGATGATACGACTCAAATTCTGAGATATTATGAAGATATAATTCCCGTAATTCTGCATTCTGTTCCTTGGCTCTCTGGCGAATGGATTTCTTAGACCAGCCTGTAACTGTCAGAGCCCTCCTAATACTTGAGGTTGTTGCAAGTATTCGAAATTCATCCCATAGAAATATTACCATTTCGTCGAGGTAGAGACCCGGTTTCTCGAGCAGATGATCACAAATAGCGTCAAGCATTGGTGGCGTTACAGTGCGTCTTCGACCGATATGATTCGGAGGGGCATAGACATCCCCGAACAGCCGCAAGTTCCTGCGAATATTCTTGATCGTTCGATCGCTGCATTCGGCTGCATCAGCCATTTGAGGTGTGGTTAGTGATCGGCTTTTTATCATATCATGAATGAACTGCAGTTTCGACGGGGATAGTCTCGGTGCCATATTTATTGGTGAATTATACGGATGAGCAAAAGTGGTGATTGCGAAAGGATGGGTGGCTAGGAAAACAGCATGGAGAGCAATGGAGGGGCAGTGTATCAGGGTTTCATGTAACATGGAATATTATACGTAACTTGATCGTCCCGGTATTAAATCAGTCTATTCTTAGAAATGGGTTGTTTACATCTATATCCATTTTTGGACTAGCTCGGTTTCGGGTACGAACCGAGAAACGAGCTATATGTGTCCAGAGGGGAAACTGTTTTCGAATTCTACTGTATCTCTGCCAGAAACTGATTTCGAGCGGCCCTGTAGAGATTTGAGGATCTTCATCAGAGGAGATTGCTGTACACATACTCATTCCGACGCGCGACATTAATCGAGCGAAAATGACGGGACGGGCCGAGACGCGAACCCCTGAACCGCCCGACCGCGACGAACACGAAAAATCACCACCGCGATTGTTGAGGCCGAGACGCACCACCAGGCCACCCAACATTTATGCCCAGGAGCAAGAACTCGATATCGAACAAAACAACGCACGGTTCCCAGCAGAAAAAGAAGAACCAGAGCAAGCCAGTAGCCCAACGTGAAGCGGTCGCCTCGGAATCATCAACAGAGAGCGAGGGCCCGATCGCGTCGGAACTGTTGAAGGAACTTGCCAAACTCAGGAAGGAGATCAGACAGCGAGATGAACTACACAAGGAAGAGCTCCAAAAAGTAAAAGAAGAATTTATAGCCCTCAAAGAAGAGTTTAGCGCCGCCCTTGCAGAAGTTCGACACGAGCTACAGACCCTAGCAGATAGACCCGCGACACCGCAACCCCAACCCGAGTCGTACTCCCTGAACAACCATGATGCGATTCTCCGCGAGATTCAATCCTTGCGCGAGGAAATCAGTGTCCCCGCCCCAACGAGTTCCCCGTCCTATGCAGATGTCGCGCGCACTCCTCCAACCAGTTACCCAAGCAACATACGGACACTGTCAACGCTGGGCACGACACCGACCACCTTCACCGAAACTTTGTACTGTTCGATAGACACCTCGAAGATGACCGAAAATGAAAACGAAAAGAAATCTGCAGGCTCAATCAGGGCCGCAATCGAGAAAGAGATCCGAACGATGGATGATCACATTCTCTGGCGCTGTCGCGCATTACTGTCGGCCCAAGAGATCCCAACCGGATCAGGATCGCATGTCGCGATGAAGCCGAGCACCAGCTGGTCAAGAAAGTGGCGGAAGAAAAGATCGGAACGGGAGCCCGGGTGCTCCGGGACGAGCTCTACCCGGTCAAGGTTGACGGCGTCAAGAGGGCTGCGGTGCTGGATGACAACCATGCCATCCTAGCTGGAGCAGCCGTAGCCCTGAGTGAAGAAAACGAAACTACAGTCGCCAAGATGACGTGGCTGAGCAGCAAGGAAGCCGCGAAGCCATATGGGTCGATGGTCGTGTACCTCACCAAAGGCTCCGACGCGCGGAGGCTCCTGACCGACGGATATTTCCACGTTGGAGGGGAATCCGGGACAACCGGCGTCTTTGAATATCGACCACGACCGATGGAATGTTACAACTGCCAAGAGATTGGTCACAAGGCATTCCAATGCAGGAAGACCCAGAAGTGCGCAAAGTGCGCCACGGAGGGTCATCACCACAGTCGCTGCGATCAAGAGGTTCCAAAGTGTGTTCTATGCGGTGGGCCACATGAATCGTTTAGCAAGAATTGCCGGAAGCTCTACCCACCACGTCATGAATAAAACACTTCGAATAATCCAATTGAATGTGAGGAAGCAGGGTGCCGTACATGAAAGCTTAATGAACGACGAACAAACTAAATACGCAGTGGCGTTAGCGATTCAGGAACCCCAGGCGAGGAGGATTCAGGGACGACTCTTGACCACCCCGATGGGACATCACAAATGGACGAAGATGGTACCCTCCACCTGGAGGGAAGGCAGATGGGCGATCCGGAGCATGCTTTGGGTCAACAAAGATGTAGAAGCGGAGCAAGTGGCCATTGAGTCCCCGGATCTGACGGCGGCGGTCATCCGACTACCCGAACGGCTGATCTTTATAGCATCGGTCTACGTCGAAGGGGGAGATTCCTTGGCTCTGGATGACGCGTGTGGTCACCTGAGAAAGGCAATTGCGATGGTGCGGCGAGACACGGGCGCGGTGGTGAACATCATGATTATGGGAGATTTCAACCGCCATGATCAACTCTGGGGCGGAGACGAGGTGTCCTTGGGAAGACAAGGCGAAGCGGATCCAATCATTGACCTTATGAGTGAATTCGCTCTTAGTAGCTTGCTCAAAAGAGGCACGAAAACATGGCATGGCGAAGGACAGTATGGGGACTGCGAGTCCACGATTGACCTCGTCCTGGCCTCCGACAATTTGGCAGACCTGATGACCAAATGTGTAATACACGGGACTGAACACGGCTCGGATCACCGGACGATTGAGACGGTATTCGATGCACCGTGGTCAGCCCCGAAGCATCAGGAACGACTTCTTCGGAAGAATGCGCCATGGAAAGAGATTAATGCTAGAATCGCGAGCACGCTGGCCATCACTCCGTCGGAAGGCACAGTGCAGCAGAAAACCGACCGACTGATGTCCGCAGTCTCAGATGCAGTGCATACTTTAACTCCAAGAGCGAAGCCATCGCCACACGCGAAGCGGTGGTGGACAACCGACCTGACACAGCTCCGTTATGTATACACGTACTGGCGCAATCGCGCTCGCTCGAAGCGACGGGCGGGGCGAAAAATACCTCAGCTCGAAACGATGGCCCAGTATGCGGCAAAACAATACCATGATGCCATCCGCAAGCAAAAGAAGAAGCACTGGAATGAATTTCTCGCAGACAACGACAATATCTGGAAGGCCGCCAAGTACCTGGAATCGGGAGAAGACGCGGCATTCGGGAAGTTACCACAACTCGTCAGAGCAGATGGGACTACCACCGCTGACCATAAGGAGCAAGCAGAAGAACTGTTGTCCAAATTCTTTCCCCCTCTGCCGGACGTGATTGAAGACGAGGGGACGAGACCACAGAGAGAGCCAGTGAGGATGCCTACGGTTGGCATGGAAGAGATCGAAAGACAGCTTTTTGCTGCAAAATCATGGAAGGCACCGGGCGAAGACGGTCTACCGGCGATAGTCTGGAAGATGACGTGGCCGACTGTCAAGCACAGGGTTCTCGACTTATTCCAGGCGTCACTGAGAGAAGGCGCGTTACCGACACAATGGAGACATGCGAAGATCATACCGCTCAAGAAGCCGAATAAAGACAATTACACCATTGCAAAGGCGTGGAGACCAATTTCACTTCTAGCAACACTGGGAAAGATACTCGAATCAGTGGTTGCAGAAAGGATCTCACACGCGGTGGAGACGCACGGGTTGCTCCCGACCAGCCACTTCGGGGCTCGAAAGCAGCGATCCGCAGAGCAAGCGCTCGTGCTTCTTCAGGAGCAGATCTACGCAGCATGGCGTGGCCGACGAGTGTTGAGCTTAATCAGCTTCGATGTGAAAGGTGCCTACAACGGTGTGTGTAAAGAACGACTGCTCCAGAGGATGAAAGCGCGAGGCATACCCGATGACTTGCTCCGGTGGGTCCAAGCGTTCTGCTCGGAACGAACGGCCACCATCCAAATCAACGGGCAACTTTCTGAGGCCCGAAGATTGCCGCAAGCTGGCCTCCCCCAGGGCTCGCCCCTCTCTCCGATACTGTTCCTCTTTTTCAACGCAGATCTTGTACAAAGACAGATCGACAGCCAGGGGGGAGCAGTCGCTTTTGTGGATGATTTTACCGCGTGGGTGACCGGACCAACCGCGCAGAGTAACCGGGAAAGAATTGAAGCAATTATCAATGAAGCGCTCGACTGGGAAAGGAGAAGCGGAGCGACCTTTGAAGCCGAAAAGACAGCTATCATACACTTTGCGCCCAAGACGCGTAAGTTGGATTATGAACCGTTTACCATCAAGGGACAGACGGTTACACCCAAGGATCACGTCAAGGTCCTGGGTCTGCTGATGGACTCGAGACTGAAATACAAGGAACATATAGCGAGAGCCGCGTCCAAGGGCCTGGAGGCAGCGATGGAGCTTCGGCGACTTCGCGGCCTTTCCCCAGCAACTGCGCGGCAGTTATTTACATCAACGGTGGCGCCAGTTGTGGACTACGCCTCCAATGTTTGGATGCACGCGTGTAAGGACAAGGCCATGGGGCCGATCAATCGAGTCCAAAGAGTTGGAGCACAAGCCATTGTGGGGACATTCCTCACCGTCGCGACCAGCGTAGCGGAGGCGGAGGCCCATATTGCCACCGCGCGGAGCCGATTCTGGAGACGGGCCGTGAAGATGTGGACAGACATGCATACCCTTCCTGAAACAAACCCGCTCCGCAGAGGTACAGACCGGATCAGAAAGTTCAGACGATATCATCGCTCGCCGCTGTACCAAGTAGCAGATGCGCTTAGGCATATCGACATGGAGGCACTGGAAACAATTAACCCGTTCACGTTGGCCCCATGGGACGAACGCTTACAGGCCAATATTGACGGACAATATGAGCCCCAGCCTGAAGCGGGCGGATTGATGCAGATCGCGGTCAGCAGCTCGGCACGGAACGAGCTGGTGGGGTTTGGAGTCGCAATCGAGAAACAGCCTCCTCGAAATCGAAAATTGAAGTTCAAAACCTTATCCATCACATTGGGCGCGAGAGCAGAGCAAAACCCGTTCTCTGCGGAGCTGGCAGCCATGGCACATGTGTTGAAAATGGTAGCGGAAATCAAAGACTACACAATTACGTTGCTCACAAGCAACAAGGCGGCGGCGCTCACGCTAAGGAACCCGCGACGACAGTCTGGCCAGGAGCTGGTTTGTCAGATGTACAAGTTGATGAGAAGGTTGCGGAGAAATGGAAATCGGATCAGTTCCCACTGGATCCCTACTAGCGAAGACAATAAGCTGTTAGGTCTGGCTAAAGAACAGGCCAGAGCTGCGACACAAGAAGATTCTCTCCCACAAGAACGCGCCCCGAGGATGAAGTCGACAACATTGAATATTGCACGGTCCCAAGCAGTCCCCAGCAGTGAGCTACCAGAGAACATAGGAAGACACGCAAAACGAGTGGATGCCGCACTGCCAGGCAAACACACCCGGCAGTTGTATGATTGCCTAACGTGGAAAGAAGCGACTGTACTGGCCCAACTCCGAACCGGCATGGCTAGACTCAATGGGTATCTCAATCAAATTAATGTAGCAGAGACGGATCAATGCGATTGCGGGCAAGCAAGAGAGACCGTGGAGCACTTCCTCTTCCGATGTCGGAAGTGGACGGCGCACCGGACGGAAATGTTACAATGCACGCAGACTCACCGAGGAAACATATCCATCTTCCTGGGCGGAAAACAGGCTTCTGATGATCAGAAGTGGACGCCAAACCTAGAGGCAGTACGGGCCTCCATACGTTTCGCCATTGCGACGGGCCGACTCGAGGCCACTTGAACATACCGACCAACATAACCCCCACCCCCTTCTTCCGACCCTACTCACCCACCACCTCGTGCTACAGATGGTAGACGCGCTTCAACTGCCGAAGATAGGATGTTGAACACTTGGAGAAGCGCCTTCAAGCCAGCCTACTAACCCACTTACTAACCCACGAGAAACTCGCTGCGACACTGCTTTCTGGAAATGTCATATTTTATAAAGTTTCATGTATGGGCTTGCAAGAGACACAGCATATGCAGATGGAAATGTACAGTAGATTAGTGATAGTTGCCCTTTCGGCTCAGCCGCCGGGCGTTAATGAATTGTTTGTTTGTTTGTAGACAAACTTCCAGCCAAACTTTTACTCTGGATATGCAGGAGCCTCGATAAGAAGGATATCATTCAGTCGATTGCCTGCTGCTGGAAAACCGCGCCAATTTGTACGGCGGCTCTCTTTGAGCGTCTCCAGCACAATGAGATGCCACCTCTTTATCGAGCCATACTCAACCGTCGGCTGAACATTGCGCGACTTTTGTTGACTCGTTATCACGCAAATCCCAGCTCGGAGTACCGTGGTACGAGTACACTTCTGCTTGCCATTCAGATAAGCTACCCGCAAGCAGTTAATCTCATGTTGGAACATCACCCACGGCTGTCCTATATTTGCGACTTTCAAGGTCGAGGGTCGTTGTCAAAGGCGGTCGAAAAGGGCAATTTTGCCATCGTTGAACGCCTGTTGCAGTACCCAGCGCTGGATGTCAGTGACCGATGCACCGGTGGCACATCCTCTTTGATATATGCAGTTGAATACTCGGAGCACGCCATTCTAAGCCATCTTCTGACCGATCCCCGCGTGAATGTCAGCATCGAAGATTGCTTTGGACAGAATACGCTACACCTCGCAGTCCGAAAGGAAGACTATATCTCAGTACAGATCCTAGCCCGAGACCCTCGCTTGGATGTCAATTGGTGCGGCACCCACCGAAATACGGCACTACTTCTCGCGGTTAAGACCCTCAAAGGGAGGTCGCCCCGACGGGTAGTGAAAGCCCTACTGCTCAACCCAAAGCTTGACATCAATCACCAGGATTCTAGGGGGCGCACGGCGCTGTGGCTCGCGGTGGACCTGCAGAATGAGGAGCTAGTGCAACTGCTCTTGGACCAGAATGACCTTCATTTGAATAACGCGGATGATGGAGGTCTTACCCCTCTTGCGCGAGCAGCGGAGCATCAAAGCCCTCGCTTGCTCCAGATGCTTATGAGGCAGCCGAAAATATGTATCAATGCCACGTCGAGCTCGGTTTCCCCGCTGTGGGCCGCGTGTCGGGTGGGTTCGCTCGGGGCAGTCCAGAACTTGTTGACCCAGAGGTCCATTGAGATCAACGTAAAAGCCCCCTCTGGAACTTCGCCCCTTCACGTGGCTGTCATCAACCAACACTTAGATATTGTGTCTCTTCTTCTCTCGCAAGGTGAAATCGCATTGAATGAGGTTGGGCCCTCGGGCTTCACGGCCCTCATGTTTGCTGCTGCAAGCGGGTATACTGCATGTGTTGAACGGCTGTTGCGCCACCCACAGATTGATCTCCAAGTTCAAGATCCTTATGGATACTGCGCTTTCAGCTTGGCGATACTCAATAGACATGCTCGGGCAATGGATATTTTAAGCAGTGCATTTGTGCGGCAGAGAGCACAAAAATTAGGCTGGCCATCGGGCTAGCTTTGCCAAGACTTAGTGGGGGAGAAATAGAAAATTTGAGTAAAGTTACTTTGCCAGACTGCTATACCCCATCCTAGGTTCAGATGACTCAAAAAGTGCTAGGTAGCTCAGTTCAGCGAGCAGACGTTAGCGAACAGCCCACTGGAAAGTGCGGTCCACTCAATCACCGATTTCTCCAGTTCAAGGACACAGTACTTGAGTATAATACCGTAGCACTGGCTGTCACAAGGCTCCATTGTTCTCTACTATTTGAGCATGGCATGAGCATGATCGGCCGCGAAACAAGATCCCAAAGCGCCGGATAGGAGCCTCTGTTCTAGCTTCACTGATGGCCCGCCCTCCTTCTACCCTCCGTCTAATGCATCGAGTGTATACAGTCGCTCGCCAGACACACCAAGACCACACTCCTCGACGGCTTTGCCTGCCCCCCGAGATGATCTTCCCGAGATTACACCACTAGACCATCGGATCTTTGTAGCGGGGAGAACGACCATGGCATTAGAGACGACAAAGACACACCTCAGTACAGCAAAGAGCGTGGAACCCCCGCCAGACCCAATCACTGAGAAGCGGATCCAGCGCGATCAGCAAGCTCAGGAGAATAAGTTCTACTGCACCTGTTGCGTGAATTTCTGCCATCTAGCGACAGCCGTGGTTGACATCACACAAAAGCTTGTATTGGAAGAACACTTCCATTCCGACCAATTCGCCCCGATCAATGCACGCTTATGCCGGGCTACATTGGCTCTTTGGGCAGCCTTGGACGCATCAAGGGTGGAACGCATCAAGGGTGGAGGAGGACAGGGCGGAACGCATTTGGATGCAGGAATTGGATATGCCGACAGCTTCGGAGCCATCTTCCGAGTGGATCTAGGGGAAATCTGGCGTCGTATACGATTGAAGGTCGAGCTGGTCGAGTCTTGGGTATTGGGGTCCTGAGATTGTTCAGTGAGTTGTGCAAGGCGAGGCAACAGCCCTGGATGAGCGTTTCGAATGCGTACATTCGTTTCAGGTATGATGTGAGGGCCAGTTGGGCAGTCAGCTACCCTGGTCTGACGACCAGCCCTGGTGGCAGTTGGCGGGCCAGGCTTTGTTGACGTGGTTCAAGAAGGCGGTGGCAATCTCTTCCGGATGGCAGACTGACCAATCATGGTGGCTTTGGGGGTTCAACTCCGCAACTTCAGTTGAACCCCCTGTCGGGTTTTCCAAAACCTGGACCTGGAGATATATTATTCTAATTCTTGCATGTGGTCTGTTCACATCGAAATTCTGATTAGAAAGTACGAATTTTTATCCTCTTTCAGCTCATTTTCCTAATAAACACAGTTCTGCCCTGTTTATTGGGTTGTAAAATTCCTCAACGTTAAGCCATACGAAATATATATATCTGACCTCAAGCAATCGTAGTATTAAAACTCAACACGATTTCTAGCAAATGTCAAAACCTCGATCTCCGAATTTGATCGCGACTGCAGATCTTCCATGGCCTCTGAGGCACTTGGGTATAGATATCCCGCTGTTACGTAGTCTGGTAATCCTAAGGTTGGTCAGGTTGGTGAAAGGCGGGCCACGTGGAGACTCCGTCACTCTGCGGTCGGCCCGCGCATGGCCGTGGGACGCGTCATCTTCCCAATAATCTCAAACAGCCGAGGGAATTGGCCTTTCAATATAGCACCATGGCCTTCTAGTCTAGTCATATTCCAACTACTTCCGGCTCTGTGGGTGGACGTGGTATGGTCGCTTCATGCCGTCCCTCTGCAGCCCGGCTTTCGTGTTCTGACCTAAGGGGAAAGACCCAAGGCTTCCAGGGCCTTCAACCAAGACAGCTTCGCGCCAATTGCGCGATCAGCCTCTGGTTCGACGTGAAAGTTGCATACTGCAGGAGGGAGCGGCCTTTGGCGTCGCGCTGGCTCACCATCGATTGTGGATGAGAAACCAACAGCTCAAGGATCGCGTCGCGTCTGGGCTCAAAGCCACCGTACGTCTTGGCCGCGAGAAGCAATGCGCTGTCCCCTGCAAAGTTGGACCGATCGACATCGAGAGAGCTGCTTTGCAAGAGGATCTGAACTGCAAGATGATCGTCGTATATCACCGCCAGATGGAGCGCAGTGTGACCTTGGCCATCTGTGATGTGAACATCGATTCGCGGGTCACCCAAGAGGATCTCCAAGATCTCGTGCTGTTGATACTCTAGAGCCGTGAAGAGCGTGGGCTGGCCCTTCGGTCCGCTGCTGTTGACATCGATGCCGTGCTGAAGGAGTTGAATCACGGCTTGCACATCTCCCCGAGCAATTGCAAAGAACAGTGCATTCTGAATAAACTGACTGCAGCAATGAGCAGCGGGACGCTCTTCGTATGACGGCGAAGAACCTGCTAGAATGGGTAGTCAGCACCCGCACTGACACTGGAATAAGATGACCAACCGATGGTATGGAGGTGGTGCGACATCTCCGACATATAGTGAGAGGCTGTTTCGGATGAAATGATAGTGGCGCCGAACAGACTTATGGATGGAGGAGCAATACTCGACCTTGCAGGTCAGTATTTATAGAAGCCACTATGATAAGCATTTCATTCTTCTGGCTGATCCTCTACTTTACATTGAGCTAGATGAAATTCGGTTGGGGTAGAATCACGGAAAATGAGGCCTGTGGAACAGACAGGCTGTTCCCAGGAACTCTTGTGCTTCCAGGAATCTCCATGATCTTCCTGGAGCCCTGCGTTTGCGCGGAACGCCATGGATTCCTCGCAATTTCAACAAAGGCTTCTCACAGCGGGCCAATCTCTTTGCTTCTAATGTGTAGGCTAGTTGGTGCAATCCGCTACCTCGATGGACTGGAATGCCTGCAGGTAGTCTATTAGAGCAAGTTGGACCATGCAAAGGCCCCGCTCCTGACTTACCCTCTAGCGTACATTCCACACTAGGCAGGAGCCGGAGGAATTATAAAAAGCTAGAAGGCACTCAGAGAGCCCAGTGACAAATTCTATGCCTACTACTTGTCTCATCTTTGATTGTCGATCTACATTACATTTAGTCTTTTCGCCATGTCTACCTTTTGGAACCCAGTCAGCGTTTGTGAGATTGGTGAGGATCTGGCCCATCAGGCTACCTGCTGCGGCATCACAGAGCGAGGTGCTCGCTGTAAGAATAGGATCTCTGCGAAGGTGCTCAAGCAGGGAAAGGAGAAGCTGAGAAGCCTTGCTCGAGCACCTTTTCATGCGCAGACCCTGCAGCCGATTTTGCACAACATTGCAACTCATTTCCTGTGCTCCAGGTGGCATCGAGATCGGCAAGCTCACCAGGTTAGTCGACGCTGGTATGATGCCGCTGTTCGCAATCAGCCCGGCAGCAACGTTGTGCTGGAACACGCGGCCACGCTAAGCCATGAGGAAAGTGACCTGGGCCAACCTGCAACCCATCAGTTGGACCATGGTGTCTTATATGATACCAGTGAGACTGAGCGCGAGCTCCCGCAAGCAATCCAGCCTTGTGTATCCCCCGCGATGCTGCGTGCAAACAATGTGCCGTGGGCTGTCTCGCCGGCACAACCCGCTATTGCGTCCGTCGCGAATATTTTGGCAGAAACTCAAGACCTGGAGTTACACTGTCTCGCTGTGAGCCATGATGTGAACGACATTCATTGTACCTTTTGCCTGGCGGAAGATGGAGACACGACCGATGAAAATGTGATTCTCCGATGTCAACAATGCCACGCGCTATCGCACCTGTCCTGCATGGAACTCTGGCTGGAACAGCGCGACACAAGCTTTGACACCTCTTGTTGTGTTTGGTAAGTTCACTCGCTCCAATGTCATAGAGGGGGAATTCTGACAATCAGCAGCCGCAGTAATGGTGCTCTAGATGCCCTCATCCGTCCCATTAGGCGTCGGACTGACTCCGCTAGCGCGTTAATGGTAGGCCGGGACATAGGTACGGGGCATAATTCGCAGCTAGAAGACACCTTGTCCACCGAGGGTAGTACGACTTCCCAGGGCCGCATTGCTCGGTCACCCCGCGCACCAGCACGGGGCGAACCATCTCGTCGGTCGGCACGGCTGACGCGGAATGTCAGTAGCACTGCTTCGCTTCGACGATCGACAAGATTGGAGAATAGCCGACCGTGGGGCCGTGAGTGATAGCTTGACTGGTCGAGATGGTATTGATGGATAGTAGACTTTGTCTCATGACAGAACTAGGACTATCAAGACATTCAGTTTAATTTGCGGTCATCGAGACCAATGTTCATTTTTTTTTAGCCCGACAGCTGGCTGCAATCCTACCAGAGCCATAGTGACGTCAATATGCACCAGGATTATGCGCAAGCCATCTATAGGAACAAGGAGAGTTTTGATCTCGCGTGCCCTTCGAAACACCAATGATTGGAGTTCAGCATCTGCGTTGTCATTCCAGCACATAAGAGTGATACCGGTCAGTTCAAAGACGTGTCAAATATCCACAACGTTGAAAACTTTTCATTCTCTCCAGGCTACTTGAAACTTGGAAATCACAACAATTTAAAGCAACTATAGTCATAATTCGAGAAGACCGGAACAAAATGCGGGTCAAGACCGCCTCTCATATAGAAATTGGGACGGGCAGTAACGAAGTACCAAAGCGCGGAAGTGGTTTGATAGACTCTTCCAAGTGTACCAGGTCAAAGCGACCACGCGAAACATCTCTTCGAAACGCCACATTTAATCAACAACCACACAGCCCTGGTTTCAAGCGCCCTTCCCACTACGGAAACATTGTCGTCGCGAACCGTAGCACCGAGTTATGTATCCCAAACAGGTTGCCATGGTAATTGGTGTAAAGTTGTCCAAAAGAAGGCCCACTGCCAACAGAGAGCCCATCTGAAGCGTAAGCCATCTTCTTCCCCGTCAAATGCGTTGATCCGAATACCATTGGCACTCAGCAGCAACTCCTTCGCAGGACAACAGGCTTCAGAGGCACTCCGCAAGACCTGCCTGTCCTAATTTGGAGAACGAGAATTGACTGGAACTAGTATGAATCTTCAAAGTCTCTTGGAGGAGGATTTAGCGACGCCGAAGACCTTCGTCCCTTTCGCGGTATAGTCCATTGGTTGATTCTTTGGTTGGGATGCTGATTTGGGAGATGGGTCCTCAGTTGACCGCCTCTCATACTTGAAGTTTTCACGGATTTCATGAAGTCCTTAGATATCGTATCAGATGGAATCAGTCGAATTGCAGTGATATGCGTAGCACCTCCATGGTATCCGGTCACTTCAATGGCGATGAAACTTGGCGTGATAGGCTCACCCGTGCTGTCTGTCAACCCCACCAAAACTCTCACCCCTTCCTTGGTGGGAGCGTCATCTGTGCGACCTTTGGAATGCAACATCATGCTGGCTTCCAATGAGTACTTGAGGCTCACGTGAGCTCCAATACTCCCTTTTGAGTACGCACACAACTCTGCATCGATTGTCATCGCGGAGGTCGGTGGAAAAACTCGGTCACCATTCGCAAGTAGGTCGTCATCATGTACTGACCACACTATTGGCTGGAATGTTATTAGCGAGTTGCTCGAAAAGTTTCTCTGCTTTCCCGTGCAGTAGACATACGTACCACATAGTACAAGGCTTCATGTGCCGGTTTTTGTTCACGCATATAAGGCAAGTGAATCTCGTGCGACGCCGAAAGGGCAGCAGCTAATGTCGCGATTGTCCCAAATCTGATGAGACTGGCCCACATTGAATTCGACACTTTGAGAATATTTGAAGAATATTTGAGAAACGAGATCAGCCGGAAGTGTGAGGTATTGCGCAAATCCTCCAGGGTGAGCTTTCGACAAGGATACCTCCGTCTCTAGTACTTTCTCACTACTGACGAGGTTAAAAGACTGGAATTCGCTGAACATACATGGACTACTGGGTGGTACAAATGAATATTAAAAATGACGATAGAAGCCAACGTCGGAACAGCCACTTATGAAATGTCTACTCAAATTTTTGATCCTTTCTTGACTTGAGAATCCACCCTTTAATGCACCTGGAGCGACTGAGCAGTCAACAGACAGTGTGGGGCTGAAGTTGAGACAACTGTTGAAGCAACGACGGGTTGCGTTGCCCCACCTGTAATCCTAGCATGGTTCAAAATATGCCCCGGCCGGTATGAAACGGGGAGGGGCAGGAACCAGGACGTAAAGAGGGGACCACCAGATCTCACTGAAGTTGCAAACTGGAATTCATGACCGATAGCATTGGGCAGGCTCGCTAGAAATGAGCTAAAATACATTTCTATACTCTGAAGTTCTTCTGAGATCGAATTCCTGCTTCAAGATTGATTGCGAACGCGGGCTATGAATTGAGTGAACAAGAACTGCTGATTAAAAAAATTCCCGACGAATGCTGTAACTTGCCGAAATTTGTACTTCAATCAGGTCAGACACCCCATTGACGTATTCCCATTGCAATCAATCATCTTCTCCTCACTGTGTTGGCTCCCGCAAAATCCTCAAGCCACGCTTGCAGCTTCTTGGAATCTCACTGGTTGCCTTCCCGTCAACTTCGGCTGAGCAAAGAGAGTCACGATCATCAAAACCATCACCAAGGCCCCGAAGGCTGCTTCTCCAACTCCACCATAGTACATGATCTCGTAATATGGAATTTCACCAGCGTGGGAGAACCGTTCAAACGAGGATTGGTATCCATGTAAAATATCAGCAATAAGGCCACCTAAGGCGACGTAGCCAATGCTGACGAAGAATTGTATAAAGCCAAACAAGGCGAATGCGTCGTGGGGTTTTGCGGCGCGGCTTGAAGACACGGTCAGCCCTATCCCAAATGTCGCGAAACCAGTCGATGCAAGTGCACCAATTATCGCAGATACTAGCACTCGGTGCATCAGGTTTGCGAAAACATTGTCTGCGACACTGTCACCGGAGGCTGCGAGATCAGATTTTGCACGATCGCGCAAGACAACTGCAAACCGGGCAATGGCTGAATCAAGGCTGGCAATAGCTAAGTTGATCACGATAAGAGAAGCGATGGCGAAGCGGATGCAGATCACGTCAAATATGGGTTGCAGTCTCATTTTGGTAGGATGTATAGAAAAGCGTGCTATTCAAAGGGTTGAAAATGCTCAGCTGGCAGAGACGAGATTTAGTCGACTTTTAAACTTGTTATGAGAAGAGATTCTGCTAATTTTTGTTTGTTCCCAGGAACGGTAGAGCTTCCAGGATCCTCAATCACATTTCTGGGTGACTACGATATGGAATTTCCCGAAAGGCTCTGGTCTACCAACACCACGGAGATCAAGCCGCACCAATCGTGTACTCCTAGGTATTCCATACTACAGAAATCCAGTTTTCGAGCTCGGGACTGTGTCAGTGCGACCCCCATTCATTCCAGAGTCGCGGGAAAATACGCATAGGCAGCCACCGCCTGCGCACCTTCCAAATTTGGTGCATGGGTTACTCAACGCGTTGACATAACCGCGTTCATCAATTCACTCAACAAGGTCTTCACGACTGGGAGGCGAGATCATCGCTCCAGAGAGGCCGCCTTTTCACATGTCCGGACCCGCCACTTTTGACTGCTGGATGCTACAGCTCTGCTTTTCCTCACCAGATGGGCGACTCTTTGCAAAGTTACGATGAAACTTACAGGCCACAACTTTTACCACTTTTTTTTGGGCAGCGAGATTCAAGGGTGCGCACGAGGCAAAACCGCCGATCATTATGTGAGTTGCGTCCACTGCCATCAATTTCTTGACTACTGGCGCATAGCGTAGTCAGATTTTCCCACATGTTGACTGAACTTGATTGGACAACAATCATATACGAGTCCCAATTTTGCCGAAGGTGATATCGACTGAGAAGATAAATTCACTCCAATTCTGTCTTATTCTCTGTCCCCTCTCATCTTCTCTGCATTGTACTCAGAAATCCTCGGATACGACATTGTAACCACCATGCCTTCCAATAGCAGAATTCTCCCAACAGCTACTGAGAGACTCAGTGGACTTTCGAAACAAATGTTTGAATTCGCCATGCTCATTGCTCTTATTTCGACGATCCTCTTGCGCCCTACGCATTCTGGAAAACCCAACTTCCACCCCAGCATAGCTCCAACCTTGTACAGCATGTCACTCATTACGACCGTGCTATCTTGTACAGTCTCCCTGATGATGGAATTCTACCGCGACGACTCCTTGATTCCGGATCGACTTGAGCGCATACTCATGTGGGTGCCGCTCGTCCTGCTCGACCTTTCTATTGTTGAGCTCATCGCGGGCATCTCGGCCTCCAGCGTCTCAGCAGAGCACCGCGGTATTCTCAGTTGGTATTCAAGGGGCATTGTATTGGGTTGCATATCCCTAGCAATATTTTTAGCGTACAGGCGTATCTGTCGAGCCAATTATGCTGTTCGTGCTGGAGGTCTTGAATAATCAAGCAGTGAATAAAGGAAAGGCTCGTAGGCCAAGTATGGGGATGTCGATCAGATGTTCTTTCACTGCAATTCGCCCGCGCTTGAGTGGTGCGGAAGCAGATTTCGCGTTGGGACATCATCTGATATAGCGTAGTGAAGGCCCTAGAATCAATATAAGGAGGCTTCCACACTCTACATCTTTCTCAAAGGCACCATTGGGTCAGTGAACCTCGCTGTTGCGACGTCTAGGCTCGCTTGTATTGAGCTTATTTCCTAATCTCTCTCATATTTGCTATTGCTAAACCCTCCTCAATCGTAGCAGTTTAAAGCTCAATGAATCTCATCTCGCGTGTCCCTATCAACATAGTCAATCCAAACTTGCAATCGCACTGGACCAGGCGCAAGGTTGCCACCGATGCCCTTCTCATATCTAGTCGCGAATGTGTAGGCATTTTCAATCCGAGCCGCGCTTTTGCTGACACTGGAGCAAACTCCTGTCACTGTATCACAAATCTTCATTCCCTGAACGTCTAACTGGGCGCTCTGAGCAGCAATTGCAGAGACATCAAATCCACTCCACCCAAGATTGATGCGCGAGCCAAAATCAAACTCTCCCCAGGTGGTCGCGTAACCCCCGTTAGTGTCCAATGGGATGTGAGACCCGCGCGCAGCTGCCCATCCACCTTGCGAGTCGTCATCGAACGCAAAGAAGCGAGTTTGGCTGCCTGTGAGATGGAAGTCATGACAGGCGTTACCAAACCATCCGTTCATCACCCCATCTGGTCCGTATTTGTTCCAAATAACCACTGTCCAAGAGTCGCCGGGGACTCCATTGAACTGAACCACATGTCTGTAGTCATCTGCAGCGTGTGCAGGGATCTCGATGATGTTGTTGCCATACGGGATGCCAACATTCCCCCGATAGTTGTCGCCGCTACCGATTGGGAGCGTGCGCTGACCAAAACCTGCAGAGGCGTACCCTTGACACCCGGATATCTTTCTTCCATGGGCTTCTTGTGAAAAACTGTTTCCTGAGCTTCCATCGGCCCAAACCAGCGTGGGTACGATGATGCTCAGGAGAGCGTCAGCGAGGAGTCTGGCGGTGTGCTTTTGCTCCTACCATTCAATGTCGTTTTGATTGTTAATCAAAAGAACGGGGTAGTGAGGGGCAGGCTGCAATGCCAGAGAGGCAAGTGAAGCTTTTGACTGGAAGCCGTGTCTTTCTCTGGGCGACCTTTGATCCTCATCTTTTGATTACAAACGGGAATCAGTTTTTGGCTCGAAAGGAAGCTATGTCGTACTGAACCCTTTTCTTGTATAATAATCCAGCTATTGGAAAGAATTTTGCCTCGTGGATTTTGATAGATGCGCGTAGAAAGATAGTACAAATTGTAGTATGTTATTGACAACGGGCTTTGACAAAAAATAGATTCAAGGGGCGCCGACTTGCTCTAAACAGCTTTGCGATTTGCACTCAATGTTCGATTCATGGTAAAGTTGGGTGACAGCAGAGCCCCTTCTCTGTACCGGTGAGCTCTTCACTATGTGGACATATGAGGAGTCGGAAAGAAAACATACCAAGAACGCCTTCCACTTCATGTTGCATTATCATGGCTTGAATCTCTTTCCGCATCCATGCCAGGTTCTGACACGGGCCCTCAACAAGGGAAACGACAAAAACATCTCTTTCTACCGTTATTTCTGAGTCTCGACTGATGGTGTAGAGGTGGAACTCTACCCAAATGACCTTGAAAAAAGCCGACAAGAAGAGAAAGACCTCCTCGGTGGATGTACTCGACGAAAGGGGGTCTGGGCCGTACCACGGGAGCCACGTTTGATTTGCGAGCACTAGATCGGAAATCGGACAGAGCACGCAGGATATGCAGTCATAGACTGCAATGGCTTTTTCTGAGATTTGTGGGTAGGGTGGTGAGCTCAAAAGAATGCTACTCGCAAGACGTGGCGATGGAGGGGGCGTGTCGATGAATTGCTCCCACAGAATGTCTAGTTCGGCCGAAAGGTCATTCACTATCAAGAATCAGTAAGCATGGCAGTGAGAATAATTTAGGATGAACGTACTTATTTGAGTAGGTTTTTCGCCTTCTATTTAGAGATGTGTCGCGTCGTACCTGCGGTTTGCCAGTTGCTCTCGGTAAAATGAATGCAGTGAGAAATTTACGACTGGGCGCTATTGTTAGGCCACAAGGAATATATAGAATAACAAAAGTGAGTCGGTGCATCTTACCATGGTTCGACGTTGAAAGCGAGGCCAGCAAAATGTGTAACCTCAAGGTCAAATAATTGCGTGGTCCAAGAGGCTGTTCTGGCTGGACCCACAATTCTTGGCTTGTGAATCAACGACCCTCGACAGTGATTAAACATCCGTGACACGACCGCTCACCACCCGAGCAAGTATTTGAGCAGCTATATTAAGTCTGGTACGCAGTAAAGTTACAGTTTGAGCAGATCACTTTGTCAATCAAGCCGTTCTGCTATCGGAGGGTGGGAGAGGCCCGGAGTGCCGCCAGGGCATGTTTTGGCAGTGAGAATGACCAGGTCTTTTGGATGACCTGTTTCAGCAATCCGACGCAAAGTATAGCACATATGGTGAGCGTTATGCTGATCATCTCGGCTAAGCCTGGAAGTAAAAGCACGTTGAGTACCCACGGGCCGTCATTCAACAGTCCATAGTGTTGAGCGCACACCACGTCATTTCCTGGGCCTGAGAGTGGTTGGTCTCTTTCAAACAGGCTGCTATGGAAAAAAACCTGCACAAGGAGCCTTACTTATTGATGCCGTTTTTCTTTTTCAAAAAATTCCTTGCGAGCCCCTCACATATCTGCGATTCCAACCAGCTACAATGAGCGACATAGCAAGTGACAGGGCTTCCGAGCTGGGGTGCGACTTCTCAGATCCTAGTTCACAGCTCATCCGAGAGTTGCACGAATCTCAAGTCGGTGTAATCCGGAAGGGAATCAAAGCGTGGCAGAAAATAACCCTACACAGGTCGCCTAGCTACCTGAGTGATTGGGATGGTAAGAGCGCATTTCGCGAACTCTATCAGAACTGGTAAGTCCTTTCACCAAATCGCGAACACGAAGCTGACTCTAGACAGGAAGGATGCCATCATGGAGACACACAGACTACACAGGAAAGAATTCAGACCGATACTCAGAGACGAAGGGCACCGCATCATGATCCTCGTTCCGAGGCCATCGCCTGACGAGCAGTCTTCCGAAGCTCTGGGGTTTATCAAATATCAGAAGAGTAACGGCAGTATCACTTTAGTCAATTCCAATTCGTCTCTGCCGATCGAGGCATTGGGAATCGGATGGTCTTCCAAGAAGGGGCCTGATTCGATCGGACGCCACGGCGAGGGCCTGAAGTTGGCTGCCATGGTCCTCATTCGAGAGGGCTACCAGGTCCGCATGGCAGCTAGCCGGACCAACTGGACATTTTCATGGGACCAAACTGCATCTCAAGTGAGCTGTTCCTTGCGTCCTTCTTTGCAGAAGGAGGCTCCAGATGGTGCAGATGCCGCAATCGACATGGATCGGCTGCGTGCTCGTATTGACAGGGATGTCTCTGTGACCATCGCTAGTAGTCAAGATCAGTTACCAGCGGAGACATTCCTCAATTGGTTATCAGTCACCATGGATATTCGCGGACTGAACTACCCAGTCACTGTTGCCACCACCGACTACGGCGACGTGATTCTAGACAGGGAGATGAATAGAAAAGATTTTCTTCCAAGGGCTTCTTGTATCATCCGTGGCATCACTCTTTAAAGGTTACAAGCTCAGCTACAACTTTGCACACGGTATGTTGACGCGTGACAGACTGTGGGTGGCCAACCAGCAGAGTGAGGCTGACTTGGTTCGGAAGATTTGGGAGTGTGCACTAACTCAACATGGTAAGGAGCTGCTGCCGATTTACGTTAGCCTCCTTCGACATTTCCCAAATTCTGCCGATGTAGCATTGGCAGACCGCCTCCTGGAGGCGTCGACCAGGCATCTGATCTGGCAGCACCTTCTGCGAAATTCAAATAACCGCGAATTTTTCTATGATGGGAGGCTGTCGTCACAGGTAAGTCTCAGCAATCTGAATGGCATGTCTTTAATGCTGACTCTCCAGACCGCAGAAATGATTCGGAAGCACACAGGCAAGCAGTCGGTGGCGCTACCTCCGCCGCTCTGGGAAATGCTTCGATCGAGCACGTCCATCCGAACTTTTGAAGAGGAACAGACGAAGCGATTTAAGGATGCACCTCTTGCCGAGCATCCGACAACCACCTTTGGCCAGACTGTTGCGAGAGCGGTGAGAGCGTGCATGGCTCTTTTGAGTGCCACACAGAATATCGAGGTATAATTTGTCCAAACCAACGGCAAAGCAATTGACGTATGCTTTGATCGACAGGATAACATACTGAAGATCCGTGGCCTGTGGCTTGACTTCCAGAGTGTGCACGGTGGGGGCTCATGCTGTTATGAGTTGGATGCGGGTATGGTAGGCCCAGACGTGGCCTTTTTCTGTGATCACACCATCGAAGAATTGATGCTTCGGGCTGTAGATTCTGTTTTCCAGAGTTATCCTCCTTTGGCGGCCACCAAAAGACGATATTTAGGCCATATCAGGCGTCTCTTGAGGTTCATGCCGCAGAGGATCGAACCCTCATACCAGCACTACGGCTTGGTGCTCACCTGGGAGAACCACAGGATCCGCTCAGTGCAAATGGACCATGATACTGCAGCGCAATACCACGTTGTCCTCCACGAAGAAAAACGTATTGCGGAGCATTCCTACAAATTACTCCATACCAAAAGTAAGTCCCGACGAATCGACTGACATGATCCATTATTAACATTCTTAGTTACGGATGCCAGCGAACCTTCACCATGCGGATGTGCCCAAGGATTAGTTTCAGAGCCAGATATGCTCTGTGCGTTCCAGCGTTTGGATAGAGCGAAGCCATATTTTGCCATGATTGCGTTGAACGAAGACTCGTCATGCTGATATGCTGGGACTGTCTTCAGCCTGCATCAGAATAAAGAGTTCTTTGAGTCAAATGGGCCTCAATTAGTTGTCATCGTTTACGAACATTTGAACAGCAGCACTTAATCCTCTCGCAGGCCGAGGCCAAAAGTGTGGCCACCCAAAATCCTCCTGCTAATTATTTCCCTTCATCAACTCAGCAGGAGGGTATATGATGGGATCCGTCCATGCTTCTTGTGGCCTTATCTCGTTCTTGCTGTGCACATCCAAATTCGCACCTCAGCCGCTGCAATGTTTCATCTCAAGGCTGTCTCCATCATTATGGCTGTGGGTTGGGCTACGGGTCATATGATTTTAAACAGCCCAAAGCCATTTGGCAAGGCAACGCTCAACAATTCCCCACTCGCAGCAGATGGGAGCGACTTTCCGTGCAAGCTACGCCCGGGTGCATTCGAAGCGCCCGAGGAGCAGAATATCGTCGGCGTCGGAGAGACCTATCCCCTTTCTTTTGAAGGAGGCGCCATGCATGGCGGAGGATCCTGCCAAGTCAGTTTAACGATGGACCGAATTCCGTCTAAAGACTCGGAGTGGTTGGTCATTAAATCTTTCGAGGGCGGCTGTCCGGCCAGTACTAGCGGTAGCATTGGAAGTAGCGCGACAGCTATGGATCCCTTCCAGTTCAACTTTACCATTCCTGAGAGCATGGAACCGGGGGATTACACGTTGGCCTGGACGTGGTTTAATCAGATCGGCAATCGTGAAATGTACATGAATTGCGCCCCCATCACAATCACCGGTCTACCCGCCAATGGATCGCAAACACGGCCTTCTTTCCCACCAATGTTCATCGCGAATATCAATGGTTGTAATACTACAGAGAACGTCGATATCCGGTTCCCCCACCCAGGTAATGCTCTTGAGTACAACGGCGACCCGGCAAGTTTGGCGCCCCTGAACCTGCCTGCCTGCACAGGAGTCCCGCTTTTTGGCGACCGCGGCGTAACAGCCTTGCAAGTTCCCCCGACAAGCGGCTCGCATTCACCATCTCCATTTATGACTTCTGCAGCACCTTCCTGGTGTATCGCTCGGCCTCCCACTGCCTGAATGTCTGGATGACTGGCTTGGCAGTCATCTTTATGGCTAGGCACGAGCCACGCAGGCCGCGTTTTCATGCTTCAGGACGAGTTCAAATGAATTTGCGATTTCCTCTTTTGCCTTATCGATCCACTAAAACCGAATTTAAATGTTGCTTACCAATTTGAGAAATGTACTACCTGATAGCTGCAGATCAACAGTGAACCTGCTTTGTAGCCAATCTTCGATCGATGACCACATATGAGTCTTGAATAACAAATGCTGACAATGCTGACCAAGAAAAGTATTTAGTAGTGAAAATCTATCACATTATTGTAAAGTATACAGGGAGTTGACAGAAAATCAGTTCAAAGCTAAGTAAAGACATGCGACAGTTTCCTCGTGTTGCAGATCACAATTTCCAAGACGAGGTATTCAATCATATCAAATGCAAAACTTATAGAAAACGCGGGGAACTCAGCCTTATGGGCTCGTGAGCTTCAATCTAAATCAACCCCATGCTCAGGAGCGGCGCCGCCTTCAATCTTGGTCGCAGAGCTAGCGACACGTTTCCGCACCTCGCCGCTCAATTCAGGATCCAGATTTGTGAGCAAGACCTTCATCAACGATCCGGGATTTCGTAGCTGAATTGATGAACCGTCGGTTGAGATCAGTTCTTCGCACTGCCTTGCCGCTAGCAAGACCAGCCGTAAGAGATTCGCAGCGTTGATGAGGCTTATATGGGAGCGAATCGGAGAAGATAAATGACGAACTTTGGGAGAAATTGCCTTAATGATTCCCTTCCAGCTGGTTATGAGTTGCCTCTTTGAACATACCCGAAGTAGCGGAGCATGGCGTGCCTTTCGTACGGATCGTCGGAATACCGTCGAATTCCCGCTGCTGGAGTGTGATTGGGCGCGGATTTGTGAATTGGACATGGGTAGACGCCTTTGGCTCTCTTCCACTGACTGGTCCATCTCAAAATAGTCTTTTTTATCCGGGTAGCTGGATAGAAGGCTGTTCTCTCGAACCGTCCCGGTACCAGCTTCTGATCGCACTGCGACCAACCAGAGAATGAATACCATTGCTCTAATCACCATTTCTTCTTGTGTAACGGTACGGTGTTGATGACACGGGCCCTGACGTCTGACGACCTGGTGCAAACGTGCCATCATTGATTGCATAGAAAACACACGTCAAATGTCACAGGTAGTAAGTTCAGGACAAGGAACACTGTGCTAGGTCTTATAGTAGACCTATGTGGCATTTTTCGCTAAGAAGAGCGTGATCGTTGTATTTTCGTTACGAAATTGAGGCGTCATATGAAAATGAAGGTGTTGATTTAGATTGCAGGCTCAACGCGAAATGTCGTTGATGCCCGTTCGAATTAGCCATAATGGGCAACAATCAACACTTCTGGTCGAGCGCTCAGAGTTGGACGCTCAAGTGTTTCATAAAGTGAGAGTGATCAACCGTTGAGGGGTTTTCGCCGGCAATGGTAGTGCGCGAGTTTCTTGGTACCAGCATATGTATATAACTTCGTTTTCACGCTGCATTCGAAAATACTGATCCAGCCCTAACATCTCAATTCCCAATGGCACCAGTGTCTACCCGTGTCCAGAGAGAACAACTCCGCAAGCGTCGGAATAATCTCTTGCGACGCCACAACGATTTCTGGCGTTTGTATGGAATCAAGAGTTGGCTAGTCATGGAGTCGCCCGAAGGACAGATCTTCACGTACCACTCGCACCCGAGTATTCCGTCGCCTTCAGGAAAAGACATGGTAAGTTTGCAACTCAAATCAGATCTCACAGTAGTGCTCACAGTAACCAGGAAACCCGCCACAAGCCAAAGATTGCAAGAACACCGCACGACTATGATTCTGCGCCAAGCTTGGACACTCTTGGAGGCAAAGTTCCGGCTCTGCAGATCCCTATCCGCCGACCGGCTTTATGGAGGTCACTGGCCTGGTATTTGAAGAAGGTCGCTTGAGAGCGAGAGTCGGTGAACATGCTGTGACCTGTACTTGAATGACATGACTTTTCGTTTGCTGAATATTCACGTGTGACGTGAGGCCATATTAGTACCCATGCTTTGATCTAGAGCATAATGATTGTGAATAATGTATCTACATTGAGGCTGCAGAAATGACAAAAGCTGAGAGACAAACCATTACAAACTCTAATGGAAGTAGATATATAAGCAGTTCGAATATGAGAGCCCACGTGTAGCCAGCCACATGGAATAGTGCTAAATAGCAAAGACACTACTTTTGCGTGAGAGTGAATGATTTTGCCAAACACGAGATTTGGCGTTAAAGAATTACCTAGTATACGTCTAAGACAGAGCCCAATTGCTAATCAAAAAAGTATCTTTTGAAACTTCTCAATTTACTTGACGTAAATAGTAGGACCTCGCAAATCCCAATCACCAATCAAGAAAGACCTTTGGTCTCGTCGAGTGGTACCATGACTTGTGAAAAGCGCCTCACCCTCACAAGCGTCGCTTTTTGTTAGCCACGGAAGGCTCCACAATTTGAAGCTTCCGTTTACTCCGACGAAAACAATTGCAGGAGCGCATACGTGGCCAGACGGAATTCTGGTGGTCCGCGCGTCCAAAATGATCAAAGGCTTGTTGCTCCTGGAGCAACTCCAGTAACGATTTGGGAAAACCGCCGATCGTTTCGCTGTGGCAGTCATTGGCTATTTGAATGGAGAATCTCTCCTCTAGGCTAGACACAGCAAAAGAGAGTCCTTTTCTGAAGTGGCCACAGGTAAGACAGCAGTCCTCAATGTCCAGGCATTCTAGCTTGTGACCGTTACTGATCTGGAGCCACGCATGAGGAAATTCAACGAGAACGCGGCCAAGAATTGGAGCCGCTTCTGGTCGTGAGCACAGCACTGAGCCTTTGCAAGAGAAGCCGGCATGGGTCCGCACGGGGATATCGTCTAGCTCGAAGAAGAACATGCCCCTGGCGAGCACCTTGCGAACAACATGGTCGCTCACGGGGAAGTCCATCATTGAGAATTCTTGAAGCGCGCTCACATCGTCGAGATGAGGCAATGGGCCGTCGATTTCCTGATCTAGTCGCAAGATTCTGTCATGTGAGTCAGTGGGGAAATAGTTCAAAGCTTCCGCAAAACCTTGCGTTCCATCCAAACAGGGGGAAGACATCATCGCGCGCCATAGTCGAGGCAGGGCCCCTTCCCAAAGCCACCCCAATAGGCCCGACTGAGGCCTGTGCGAGGACCGCGAGAAGCCAGTTCCGACAGATAAGATGAGGTCGAATGTCGAGGATGACGGCCAGATGACGCTTGTTTCCCGCATGGCAATCGCAACCGGGTTGTTCGCGCGCACCCCGCCATCTTGGAACGGCCCAAACTCCGGCAAAGTTGTGGTGTGAAAATAACTACAAGAGGCACTCAGCATTTGGTCAAGTTCATTCATGGCTGGTCACTTACAATGGGGCCGCTACGCTGCACATTGCCCTGCACAAAGAAAGTGAGCTGTGAATTGCCTATCCCAAATATGATCGATGACCAGACATAGAAAATCACTTACGCATCAGCCAGCAACGGACCTTCCGGACTGTTCGTTACCAAAAATCGATAGGCAGCAGATGCACAACGCTGGCCGCAGCCCCGATAATTGGCCAAAACGCATGCCTTGCCATCCGAGGTGCGACTTGCCACAAGTGCCACACGACAGCCTGCCGGGGATGTCCTGGCAGGGGCAAACATGTGGTGTTCAGGGCCGACGGCTTCCTTCAACGCCCCCGATAACTCGGAAGAATCATAGAGGCCACCTGTCAGCAAATTGAACGCGGACATCATCCATCGAAAACAGCGAGGTACCGGGAGTCTCGCGCGTCGGAAGATTCTCTGCGCAAAGCTTGGAAACACATCAAGGCATTCATCGAGCGATCGGTCGTTGAGGAAGAGGTTGATGGCGGACAAGGCTCCTGTTAGAAAGATTCAGCGCGTAGTTCGTCAATTAGGTAGGCTGTCCATACCGACACTGGTCCCGCCGCAAAGGTCTGGAAGTGAATTGATGGGCAGGCCGATGCGCTCTTCTAGCGCCCGCAGGAGCCGCAGCTGCAACAGACCCCTCACCCCGCCGCCGTCCAAGCTGAGAATCAACGGGCCCTTGGTAGGAGGTAGTTGGCGGATGACAACATGATTCTCGCAGCCACAAAGAGGACATTCAGGTATATTGATATGGTGAAGGCCGAGCTCGCTAGGCTGCCCAAAGATCACGACACACGTGTCGCACAGGGCGTGCCGGCATGGTAGCATATGCTCGGGCGGCCGGCTTAGACAAACCAAACAAACAACCGCGGATCGCAGCGCGTTCTCTCCGCCCTGGCGATAGAGGCGGTTGAGCGTGGTCTTCCGAATGCTCGACGATGATCTTAGCGGGCCGAGCTGCGCGAAATACTGCTTGAATCGCGACAACACGCATCCGTAGCGGCCAAGTCTCTCACCAGCCCGCTCTGCAGCCCACCACTCCCCATAAAGCTTCTTCATCAAGGCCGCTGGCGAAAATCCTGAGAAGTCAGCACTATGCTTAGCGAAGGGGGATTGATCTTACCGTGCATTCCCGGGGGATACGCATCCATGAGGAGCGCAGACGCCACGGCTCCGTTAACATTTCCCTCGGTGTAGCCGTCAATTCGCATTAAGCGTACACCCTCGCACAAAGACTCATGCATACTCCGGGGTTTTGCAAAATTGCGTCGCGCGTGAGCCAACAGATCCAACGGCGTGGTGTTAAGGATGTGCAGCGGGCGTTGCAGGCTCAACTTCCAGAATGCGCCGAGGTGCAATGCCGAGAATAGTCGATAGTCTGATTGCTGCGCGGTCCAAATATTTGGAAGACCGTCCGAAATGAGACCACGCAAGGGTTCAAAGGCGACATCATCGGAGCACCGGCTCCTTTCACGTAAATCCAAGATAGTGAGTCTCTCGGCGTGAGAGAGCTCCCATAGACTCACTTGGTGCCAGATGTCTTCCGGGGGGATTTTCTCGGTCACCATCACAACATGCAGCGCATTGGAGAGACATTCGTCCCCAACCGCCAGCGGTCTGCGTGGGAGTCGGAGCAGTTCCCCGGCTGCTTTCAGGTCGACCGACGTATCGACAAAGAGACACATCATCTGCGTCCAGGGCATGACCAAGTGGCCAGCGAGTTGTTGGCGAAGTCGTGCGGGCACCAGTTCACCGCCGACGTCAGTCAGTGTGTGCCTCTGGTGCATACGCGTCGCATACCTGAGCCATTTTGTGTCGCCTAGAGATTTTTCCCCACACAAAGCGCTCTCCGCGAACAAAATTGGTTGCTCTGTATGAGCTGTCCGGGCGCTGAGATGAAGGCGGACCATGCCTGCTGGGCCTTGACGTGAGACATTGTTTTGCGGGAAAAGAGTCCGCAAGGCCCGCATACGATTCGCATTTCCCACAAAAAAGAGCAGACAGGGATACTGGCAGGTAGGATATGGCATCTCTTTCACCAGCTTTTCCAGGCGATGGGTATCTACCAAGGACCATACGCCGTCCTCGCGGACCAGATCGAGCCATGCTGCCATTGCTAGTCTCGGTCATCTTAGGTTGATGACATGCGCTCTTATATAGCGATGATCAACCAAGCTTGATGGACCGAGTATTATCGCTTTAGTCTGTATCCTCACAATCTGCTTCCAGGGTATCATTTGAAGCGGACCGCAGGAGTCACATTTTGCCGCTTGCATGCAACCTATCATTTGCTACGCATCTGTGAGCCGAGAGTTGAGGGACCTCAGCACCCTGTTTATCTACTGTACAGCGACAATGTTTTTTCTTCGCATAGGGGCCTGATATAGAATGTCCAGAAAAGCAATAAATGGCAGACACTCAAAATGGCAATCGACTTGGACCGATGATTTGGCAGGAGTGGACAAAAGATTGAGGGTGGATAGTCCTGTTGTAAATTGACGGCGTAATCCATTATGTCGTATTCCAGTATGCTCACAAGAGAGAGACACAGCCGGGCCTCAGTTCTCTCCCTAGTGCCTCACTTGCAATTGTCCATCTGTGGAGAGTGCGTGGTGTCATGTTGATAGTCAATGCAAAGCGCCGATGGATCAACGTTGGGCGCGCTCGGAAGATCAATTAAGATGGGGTATTAGCTGCCAACAATTTTGTGCCTCCAGCCCTCACAAATGATCGTTACGATGGTACTGTCACCGATTACATGGTTTTTTGAGTCGCCTGAAAGACCCGAGCCAACGAATCAATCAACCACAAGATATTGCAGGATTGACAAAAGCGAGGAGTCCCTACATGGAATTCACACACACTCTAGGTCTATAAGACCTCTTCTAGCCGAGCGAGTCTCCAACACTCACCAGAGAAAAAATGTCATCCCTCGCACGCCAGACAATATGGGTCGATGCATCCGATCAAAGCCTCGATCCTCGCTCAACGACAAATCTCGTCTCGAACGCGGCAAGGCAACCGGAGGTTCCCGGTCCCGGTCCCAAGTTCAAGATGTGACCAGGATCCGGAGGACGACTTTGACTCAACTGCGGAGATCATTTTCGATCGCCCTCTATGTGTTGCGCGGCGGAAGCAAGCAAAGGGGGAATTGGTGCACATTCAAAAGTCAGAATGCGCTACTTTGGCTCGAAACATCTTGAAAGATTTCAATGACCAGGCTCCCCACCCCAGCTTCCGACAATTGCTCGGAGGCTATCGCCATGGCGGTATGGCGTTTCTCGTGTGGGAGCCAGTTGAAGTATCCGTCGAGCAGATCATGGCGGCTCAAGGCATCATCAAAGCGACGGAGGTGATTGCCATTGCGAAACCGGTAAGTGCTGCGCAGCTTTCAGGAATGTATCTCTAACTGCAGCAGGTGCTTGAAGGCATTCGACATCTTGCAGACCACGGGAGGGTCCTCAATGTGCTGAATGCTAAGACAATATTGCTTACCGCCACTGGTCAAGTAAAAATTGGTACGAGGTGGAACACAGTTCATGGAAAGTAGAGCTAACGTCTGTCTAGCCGGTGTCGAAAACAGCATCCAGATCGACCCAGAAGCGATGGATGCTGCGACTATGAAGCTTTCCGCTTTGGCCCACGTGATCAGCGGTCTGATGAAAAAGAATCCGACAACGTACGAATGGTTGCCCATGATCAAGAATCTTCCCTTGCAGCTCGAGACACGCTCTGTGAATGAAATATTGCAGGTACGGTTATCCGCCTTCCTCCTTTTCTGCAGCTGACAACCAACAGAGCACGCCTTTTAACCCGGGCCCTCCAATCGATGAGTTGGTAATGATGACCAACATCACGAACAAGACCGCGCACCACCGGGTCAAGTATTCTGATCGAGGCGAGGATTAAGCTTCAGTTACCGTGAAAAGCTGGGATGTTGGTATTCCACCTTTTCGAGGCCCGAGGCAGGCGGGATGGAGAAACGAGCCTCCTTGGGAGCCTGATCTGGATAAATGGGCAGATTGAATGCAGCACGAGATTTTTATTTGTGAAGTCATTGTGAAAGGAGACATGAGTATGATAGTAAGCCCGTTCTGCTATAAGACGAAGATACGGCACATATCAGAGAATAAATTAAGGCAATGCTATTAGTTCTTTAGTTCCTCGTCGAGCGAAATTTGAGTCTAGATGGTCTTGGGCGCTTCAACGCAATCGGATCAATGAAAGCAGAAGGGAAGAACCCTTGCATTCCGTAGCGACCAAGTTCAACAGTGAACATTATGGATCATGGTCTTGTGCCGACTGCCTACCAGGTAACTAGCTATTTTTATCTCAACCCAAGCTATCTACGGGAACGTGTGATAACCGAGAACGGTGGTTTTACTTTCATGCGGGAATTGATAGTCTAGTTGACACCTGAGGTCACAAACGAGCAAACTTCCATTGGAAACCCCGGCCTAGTAGATAGGAGCAGCACGACACCACTGGTTGAAATCGTGAACAATTCCTGAGAGGGCCGTGCGCCCCGGACAAGATCACCGCTTATACCCATCGAGGATCTTGGACCTAATCCACCGCGCGTGATTATTGTCTTCCAGCAAAACCAGCGGAATTCCTCTGGTCGAGTCCTCAAAAACTCCACCATTGCGCTTGCAAGATGCTACTGCGGTGTTATGGACCGAGTTATCCGGCTTATCCGGCCCCTGCCTCTCAGGCGCTGCAGAGTCGTCATATTGCCCGTACTCAACACCCAAAGGATCCTCGCCACCACCAGTCGTGCGCATGACACACGGCTCCGCTTCCATGTCAAGGTGGACGATCGACAACCTCGGGCACTTTTCTCGTTGTGTAATACGGGCCACACGCTCGCGTAGCTTCTCGCCAGTGCACACTGTACTTTTCATCAGCACGACTTCGGAATAGGGGCTGAGAACTGTTTACCTGCGACGGCAATGTTACCCGATTGGGTGCGGATGTGATGCACCAATACCTTTTCAACGTCAACAGGCGTGAAGTAGTAATGCAGACGCGTTCTATTCTTCAGCAATTTGCGCGTCGCTGAAGGGGCGTGCAAAAGATGAATCGAAAAGTTCAAGATCTGAGTCCGTCTCATGTCAGTGTGAAGGCTGTAAGGATGACCCGGTTACAAAGGCGAAACATACATTGAATCCGCAATGCTCCTGTGGAGCTTCCCCTGCCCCTGATCCCATCCGGTCTCCCACCAAATCAAGCTTCAGTATATGCTGGATTTCGCGGTGGACCCAGCTTTGATGTTCTGAGAGATTCGGTCAGTTAGACACGGCATCTGGAGCGTCCTTAACTTACTAAACTTTGAATACTCAGTCTGCCAAAGAACTTCCAAACATCGAACCTTGTTTGTGCGTTCGCGGCTTCCCTCCACCAAATCACGAATGAACGGCAAAGCCCGCAAGAGTCCGATATCCTCCAGTGCAAATACCACCGTTCCATTCTGGCCAAACGAATGTGCGCCTCCGTAAGGGCCAAACACAAAGGCTGGCAGGTTCAGACTCGGCACTCCAGCGTGTAAAATACGCTGCGCCAGCTTTTTTGTCAGACTGGAGGAAGGTCTGGTCACCACTCGGAGAACTTTACGTTTTCCTTTTTGCGAGGTGGATGGTCCGTGTGTGTTCGTGTGCTCGCGCTCCGTCGACGTGATGAAAAAGATTGGAAGCTCCAGGCAAACGGCAACCCCCAAGCGTGGCATCCACAGTTGAATATACTGACCAGGTTTTGTCCGCATTTGAGCTGAGACCGTGATCTTCAGCCAGAGAAGACTGTTAAATAGGCTGACTTCTACCACATCAGGCCCTAGATACCACGATCGGTGCGACCACATAGCATGCACCAAAGCTCCTGCGCTGCAGGCCATCCAGGAGCAGATGCCGCCAAGCAAGACCCAACGATACACGGAATTGACCTGAAACAGATGCACTTCCAGAAAAGAAACGGCGATCAGGGCAAGAGCATAATGGGTCTTCAAGACGAATCGCGGTCGTCGCTGGAGGAAGACATGAAGCGACAATGGGAGGATCATAGTTAGACTGCATGCCGCCTTGGATCATTCAAATCAACAGTGTTAGCGATTGTGGTTCGACTTGAGGATGTGTTCGTGCTGGGCGAAACTTACCACAATTGGAAGCACGAGTACGGTCGAAATGCGCGCCGCGTTCTTGATAGCGTTGACTATCAGTGTCGTATGGACCAGACAGTGACAGACACAAACACGTCCGAGCCATCTGTGCAGCCACCGAAAGGTTTGTCGCTCAAGGTGACAAACCTGGGCGGGGAGACTGAAAGAGAACCCGACACAGAGTGGCAGCAGGTGTATGACGGAAAGGCAGCCGGCACGCATCTGGACGTCTCTCCACGTCGAGGCTCGGAAGACCAAGGCTACGATGCTGAGGCCCCACAAGAACGCAACTATTATGGCCTGCGCGTATGAAGACAGATCTACACAGGACATATGTCGGGGCACCGGGTATTGGAACGCCCACCAGGACACAAGTTGGCATGCGCGTGAGAAATAACGCCCTATCTGGTGCGTTAAGCAGTAAAGCAGCCATGCTATAAAGACGAGAGCTGCTGCTAGCGCGAAGTTCTCTTGGACTTCTCGCTGATATAGCCAGTCGGTAGGCATTGTCATCCGATGCATGAGGTGGTTGTGATGTGACTCTTTGGGACCAGAATGCAATATATGGGATTTTCCCGTGCAGAGTCTTCGTAGCTTAGCTTCGTCGCTCCACCAACGTTGATGCAAAGGTTGCGATTGCAATCGCAAATATTGAGCTTACAGCATCCAAAAAAAATCTCATAAGAAACTTATTGCCCTTCTCTATTGCTTGAGTCCGGCCAATATCAGCTGCTTGCATATAACGAAGGGCTCATGACTACCACCTAAACGCAATATAACCGCACCGTCAACTTTGTAATCCTTTAGCAGAAAGAACTGCTTGACCGCAATATCTTGAAGTATGAAGTTCAAAGTCACGTCGGCTCGCCCAAGAATGGTCATAAAGGGAGTAGTCACAAGGCATTTGTGAGGCTTAATGAACTACAGTCTCATAGGGTCATATAAATTGGATCACGTCCAGTGCCCCATACTCCCAACTCCTTCGTGAAAGACTTCATGATGCTATTGCTTTCCCATAGTCAGAATCCAAAATGTCGATACGCACATTCATTCGCCTGCCACATACTCTTTGGAAGACAGTAAGATGCTGGTACAACTCCGATAAGAATGTATTGAGTCAAGATGCACCCCGACCCCGCTCCGAGACTCGTTATGCCCGAATGCTGCGAGAAGAGGCCGAGGTCCAATTCACATACAACATTATTGCAAGTACAGCCAATTGGGTCCTGCTTGCCGGGTATTTGGTGGTTCCTGGCACTTTTACCTCCCTCCAGACGTCCAATCAAGTCGAAAGTGCTCTCAACTATAACGGCGCTGGACGTCATATACTACATACCATCCACAACCCGCCTTTACTCGGCATAGCATGTTTCTTCTTGATGGCTGGGGCTTTCGCTCTTCTCTGGCTATTCCACTTTCGTCAACTGCGATATGTCTACACCTGGTTGATCAACAAGATTTTCATGTGAGTCATGCCAAGAAAGATGAGGGTTCTTTACTGATAGGCAATAGGCCAGTGTCTCTGAACGCCGCAGCCGGGCTTCTCACCACCCTGGTCAATGTTTACACTTCACGCGCTGGCCATTGGTCCGTTATGGCTTTGGCAACGGCTGTTGTCACTGGATTTACTACACTAGCATTTTCACTGCTCTTTTATGTCTACCGATTTCAGATGCTTAAAAGAGTGATGGCGGATAGGAGGCTTTTTCATTCCTGATATTCAGGGGTGGTAATATCTACTGCCTGATGGTGCGGCATGGAGCAAGCAGTGAAAGTAACTATTTTCTTGAGATTCATAACCACTCTACCTCTATGCGAATATTGGGTTGATGGTCCCAAACTTTTTCCCATTCTGAAGGCTTTCATGTCTAGAGCTGGCTGGGATGACAGTTTTACGTGCTGAGGCACACCTATAACTTTTGGAAAGTAAGTCATTTTGCTTTGAAGTTCCTTTCAAAAATATGAGATTGAAGAAGTAAGAAAGCAGGGAGGGGTTCCAAGTTTAATTGATTCGCTCGACTCAACAGTTATGTCAACGTTCATTCACCACCCCCGTTAGTTTCGTTCTTTCAACGCAAATTAAGCCGGTTCCAATTGGAAGATCCCGAAGAATCTAAACTTAGAGAAATACAAGCGAGCGTTCATATAACAACTCCTTCCTCCACCTTGTAAAGGTCCCTGAGACAATATCATCCCACACCAGTCGTTCACCCAACACGAATGATCTCTGAACGAGTCGAAATATCCCTTTCTTTGCTCAAATCATCGTGTTGCTAGCTGGGCCCTCTGCTAAGCAACGGCACAATGTATTTTGACCAAATGAACAGGAGCTGCAGCTACGCACCTGCCGACTGGACAGCTCATAGACCGCCCTTATGTGACACGGATTTATACATTATCCCGCAATCAGCAATCATCATTCCAGAATCGCAACATCACATCAGTTACTCTATTTATCCCCAAGTCGCAGTTCTCCTCAGTACTGTGAATCATCAGTGCATCGCTACAGCAACAGCAAACCTTTACCAAAATACAATCTGTCCAGGGGGATTTACCAACACCTCCGCTGCACGACCGAGGACGTACGGCTACGGGCCGGACTCACTCGATCCCTACCGTCTTTGCGGTTCTCCTTGGCCCGATCGTTCAATCGATCTCAATTCGGATGAAAGTGAATGCTTTGAGCCCAGCAAGGTCGAGTCATCCATGAGTTGTGCTCAATACGAAGCTGGGCTCCCGTACTTGCCGCCAAATATCGCAGCGCCAGGATTCATATGCGTTCAGTCGGGATGTAATAAAATCTTCAAGCGCCAGAAGAACCTTTCACGCCACTTGCACTGTCACTCGGGTATCAGAGTCCATGCCTGCTGGGTTCCCGGGTGTCATCGCAGGTTTGTCCGTCGTGATAACCTCAACTCTCACTATCTGACCCATGGGAAACGTGGAGGTCGAAACCGCTATGTAGTCACTCTAGATGAACATAGCGCCCTTTACAATCCTGCTTTTCGCGGTGCACTGACACCTCATGGCTGGCCGCTCGAAGCTCAGTGATGCGTAAAACTACACTTGAATTCCTGGTGAGCTGCATTTGGAATCTGCAAAGGGCTTTATGGATGAGGCGCATTTGCAACTTGCTGCTGCTATTTCTGTGGAATGGATGACTCATTTCTCAGTTGAGTTTTGCTGGTCTCAATAAGGAGCAGAGTGTGATTTATTGTATGAGTTTGAGCCACGTCAAAATGGAATTTCAGTCTCACAAACTCCGACTTCTGAATACGCCGCAGTTGCTTTGAATGACTTGAATGCAGTCTGCCCCTTGATTTTGGTACACCACAGGCTCCGCTCTTTGTCGGAGATATTCCACAGCCTACTCTTGGGCTGGTAAAGAACATGTCAAAAGTAATTTCAAACGGCCCTTTGAGCTCTATGCGGTTATCTAGATTGTTTACGAATTTTCTTTTTCTAAATAAGCGAGGCGATTATCTATATGCAATGTCTGCAAATCCGTAATAAGGCCTCTTTGATCACTGTTGTGATTTGAAGCTGGTGCAGATTAGGAATCAAGTCGCAACGTTGGAATGAATCCCGAAGTGTCTATACGAAGAAACAAGTTGGTTTCCAAACTCGTTCTTCTCTATATATAGCCACATATTTCACTCTGAACAATAAGAACAATAATCGACTTTCCTCTGAAATACGACAACTACCCGTACTCAAACTCTCCCTGAGGGGAAAAACGGCTCAGTAAAGCGCAGAATTCTATCCCAAGCTCGGTATTTCCCACCCTAGATACAAACCGCTATTTTCAATGGTTGATCCCGTGTGGGCAATCGACGCGGAGAACAGCCAAGATCAGAAAAGTTGGGCTATGTTTAAATCTTCAAATAGATGTTTCTCCATCACACACGCCTCGACCAGCCTGCATGTACTTCTTGAAATGATCACCTTCATAGAATTTCACGAGATCAATCGGTTTCCTTTCTAGGCGACACACGTGAAGAGACCAAAAGCAACTTTGTTGAGTAGCTGAGCCAGTTCGCTCACCAGGGTTGGGCGAATAGGAGTCGCAAAGATAGACAGCATGACCGATAGCTGCTATTGAGTGAAAGTTGAGGTAGACTACGCGGCCCGTTGACACCATCTAGGAAAATAAAAAGGTGGCCCACTGAGAACGTAAACTTTATTCGCTGGCTAAATTGGGAATTACGAATCACTTTTATATTTCTCGTCTCTCAATTAAACAGGGAGTATCGTAAAGGTTGAAATAATTCTGCTCGCTCCACTATCTGATGTACTGTAGTGCATCTTGGGTGAATGAGGAGACACAGGCCTTAGAGAAAGGGCTAAAACGGCCATTCCTCTGTGCCATTGCTCTGTCTCCTTTTTCAATCAGGGTTCGTATCCTCAAGCAACCCAAAGTGGTGAGATCATCAACAATACAGGGTCGTTCAACTTGAGCCAAAACCGAGTACCTTGGATCCACACCCGTGCAGCTCGTGCGTCGAGGTGGGGCCACCACATTTGCTTTGGTGTCTCGACGTTGAGTGAACGACTGTGAATGTTCAGCGGGGTAAAAAATTCAGAATTGTTAGTTGTGGGTGACTGAAAAATTCTCTCCATACATTGAAAGGCCAGGGGGAGAGTGCTGGTGTATAGACTACAGGAAATGACGGAGGAGAACAAACAATGGCCCGCGGGATTTGAAAGCTCTATTTCCATGCTATGGGGAATGTCCCTCCTCACTTATCTATGATGTTGATATACAATGATTGCTGGAACCTGTATCCTACGGAAGCAAGAATGTGATTGACGAAGAACCGTCTCTGGTAAGTCGCGTCCTCAATCTATCCTCCCCTATTTATAAGGCTAGCTACTGCATACAGTCCCCGACATTTTTATCGAATTACAAAGTCCCGTCATCCAAAGCAATCACGATTTAGAGACTACCTCTTTTCCAACTTTCCAATTGCCCGACAGCTACCATGGGTAGAGTTTTGAGCGCATTCACAAGAGTTCGGGAACGGCGCCGCACCAAACAGTTCAAACTGAACCATGTACCCTTGTGCACACCGCAGTCGTCCCTTGACAAGAGGATTTTCTTTCCCAACTGGCAGCCAAAATCAGAATGCAAGCCCCGTTGAGGTGTCGACTTTGTTGGTAACGCTTGTTGGATTTTCACGAGCCCAGACGACCCAACCCTCCGTCTTGACGAGATGCAATTGAAGCTTTACCGAAATCTCTCTTTCCAGCCGGTATTCGAGAATGGCGGAATCGTTTACAAGCGCGTCAACGACCCTCCGCTGACGTGCATTACGAGTCCAATTGCTTTGGAGAACGCAAAGCCGTATTGCGCGGGGACATATTGATAGTGGAGACCAAAAACTGGCGCTGTGCCAATCCACTATGTCTGCAATGCTCTATCTTCTCTTTCAAAATCTCGCTAAAGGACATTCTCGATTTACTAGAATATTGGTGCGTTGAGATTTAGCTGAAAAGTACATGGACGAATTTGAACACTGGCGAGGGCTTCTGCTAGACTGATAGTTGATGGACTAGGAAGATGCCAACACATGTACTTTAGGGCTCTAGTCGAGAATTGATTCATTTATCCTTGTGCAGCGAGAATAGACGCGACTCATACTCGCATGGTCCTTGCGTATTCAAGAGACATTAAATTAGAATGGGATGCCCCGGGAATCAGCTCAGATGATTTTGCAGTGAATCTGCTTTCCGGTTTTAGACTATTTGCTTTGGTAGTATTGTCTCGGATTGATATTCTGATGACTGATGCTTCGAGCCATAGCCCTCAGCTAGCCCCGGAAACGCGAATTAAATGTACCGATGATTGTCTCACATATGTAATTCGCGCTGAATTCGAAGTCCTGGTTGGAGCATCCCCAGTCAAGGTAGAGCAAATGATATGAGGCAGGTAATGACTCAGGCTTATTCTTAGAACGATCACTCATGTTTGCTCACCAGGACCGATCACTCACCGAGCATGAGGTTTACCGCAACGCCTACACGCCACGGCTGGGTCTTTTGGCGACAAAGCAAAATTGACGAGCCCTTGGTGTATTCAAACACACATTGAGACTGCTGGAATTTGACCGGCGCAGCTTAAAGCCGGCCGGATGGCGACTCTCAGGATCTTCGAGGATCATCTTTATCAACCCCCCCCATTGCCACTCCATGACACCCTTCATGTCTCCCAGTCGAGAGAGCTTTCCTCCCCCCGCCTCTAGGAAGAAAGGCTCGGAATACTTCACCTCGATCACTGATGGAATTGCCAAGAGGATCAGTGGTCGCTTCATTCGAGTCGAAGATAATGCCCCTACCGCAGCCATCAGCACCTCGCCATTCGTATATTGGAAAACGCAGGAGCTACTGTGGAAATGGGACCAACGGAAACTCTGCGGTGCGCGAATGAACATGGTGCTCAACTCGTCGCTGCTCCCGCACGGCCAAGCATGGAATGTTCCTGACACGGATAACATCTTCGTCTCCGTCGGACCACTGGGCGTGATTGTTCACGAGCCTGCACATCTTAGAAATCTTGACTGGTCTGAATGTGCGATCGGCATTTCTCAAGACGAGAAAGGATCTGGTGCTAGAATCATTCTGCAGGGCCGCACTAAGAGAGAATTAGGCAAAAGCCTAAGCAAGCTCCTCGTCCGTTTCAAAGACCCGATTCTCCCTCAGCCTCTGCTTCCACCCATTTCTTGGTCAAGCGAATTCTGGATGTCAGATTCCGTGGTACTCGATCCACGTTTGGATGAGGGGGAGCTGATTATTGAAGGTCTTCAACTAAATGTCAGTGGCTCGGAAGAATATCTTTATATCGGACTTCCGGGGACGGATTTCGGCGCTCTGTTCAACACACTCATCACTTCATGGGGCACTAGCGAGGACTGCTTTAAGTATTCCTGTGGGTACTTCTGGCTACTTGCATCCATCGGCTCTGTTCACTTGGCCCCAGAAGTCCACGGCTCCTCTTTTCTATTAGAAAGGTATGCGCTCTCCTTTCGCGAGCAGATGAAAGGAGAATCTTGGCTTGTTGCAGCCAAAATTACGCTCAAGCTGCAGAGGCCATCACGTCTCAAGTCGAGGCTCCAGGTCCAGGTTCACGCCATCTCGTCTGGCTGTGTGACCTCAACTCGACGACCTGCCGGCTTTCAATGAGATTTATCTTGTATATAGCGGTTATGTCATCAACACGATGGGCTTTTGAAACTATCGATTCAAACTTTCAAATATTTACTTCCAACTGATGAAAAGATTCCAGAGGGCAGAATTGGGGAGAGGGCTTCTGTTCCGGCTATACTTGTCTTCTGAAGTAAAGAAGTCAAATTAGACGATTCAACGTGGAGCTTGGGAGTCTCTCGGGGGGTGAGGTGGGAGAGCCTCTTACGTGCCTGGAAAATAAAAGCTATTTTGTGGAAACTCTTGCTTCATTCAACACTATCTATCCAAATGTAATCTTTCATTTGCTGAAAACATCTCAAAGAACCAATTTCCCTTCTGCACCGAGTCGATGAGCATAGTCCCAGATCCACGACAAGTTTCTCGCATAATCAAGCTGGGCAGAACCTGACGGCACTACCTCGAGACCTACCAATTGATCAGCTTGATATGTAGTAGAAACATTAGGTGATATCTTACCGGTCGATGATCTCTTGGTTCCTGTAGAATCACTGCGGTCTGATGGTCCCGTGGAAACATTTTGGAGCCATCTTCTGATTCGGCGCTTGAGCGGATTTTTTCCCCTCCCTTTCGCATGGAGTTTGCGATGTTCACACGTTGTAGGTCGCCGTTTATTTTTCATCGGTGTATGACCAGCATCGCTGCGTTTTCGAAGGATGTGGTACCTTTTCCCTCTCAGAGACTCGGCGCTTCTTCTTATTTGATATTGCTGCCAGTAGGCGTGAGACAGAGCGTTCCAGGTCAAGTCTCTGTTTGATTCCAACCAAGGTAACAGGTTTTCTTCCTCCCATGTTGACCAACCAACCGTACTATGGGGAGCCATTGCTCAACTGAGCAGCAGACCTCAGGAAAATGTGGCGGCTGCAGTTCAACTGTGAATTATTCTGGCTGAGAATCCTGTGCAGGAGGAGTTACATGTTTATGAAGTTTACAGTGAAAAGAAAGTCTGTCAAATATCGTCTCAAATGGCTAGGGTGCTGAGCGTAATCTTTCACCACTGACAAGGTTCGAAAAGATCCATGGTTGGGCTCTTGCAGCGTCTTGGAAAGGAAAGAAAAGAAAACAAAAACTGGTGGGCAGAAATTGAGCTGTTGAAAATCACTTAACCTGTTGAGCAAACGGAGAGGTAGCGTTTACTAAACGCTCAGTAGAGTCAATGTTCAATGTAAGAAATATAGTTTGACAATAGCCCGGTCTCAGGGATGGAAATTGAGACTGCATACTGCGAGGTTATCTACCTACGACTTGAAATCGGTCGACTAGTAGATATACTAAAGCGAGAGTGGGATATTCTCGGCCGGCAGCTTCAGGTCTCGCCAATGTTGTAAAGTTTCCAAAAGATGGGCGTTGCCGAGTCCTCATAAGCTCACTGACAAGACAGTTGGCCTATGTCTAGACTTCAAAAAAGAATGGCATCCGGGGGACGTCTCCTCTGTCTGAAGAACAATATTCCTTGGCCCTGCGTTCATTAAATGACGATGGATGCACAGGGGCTGCCACAACTGCCCTAAGGATATTTGAAGGCAAACGAGGTAATCGTACTATTACATATCGAGCATCACTCAGTCAAGTATATAAGGGGTTTGCCTGGGGAACCTACTTAAGTAGTTTCTACGGCTGTATACGGTGATAGGGAAGAATAAATCTAGCTTTGCCAATATGTCTCTCTTTGCTAGCTTTGTAAGATCTGCGGCTCACCTACACGCGCGACGTATGTTCTTGGAGCATTGCCGGGTAAAGCGCCAGTTCTGGCCACCGAATCCCATTATTTTCGGTAGCAACGCTCTCCGCATAATGAACTTTTTTTAAAAAAAAATTTGCAACCGGTTTTCGCAATTTTTCAACCAATGTGGCATGGCTACACTCAGTGGAAGCATTTTCGCTGTGGCCAGACCCCATTCGATCGCAGTCAAATGCGAGTTTAGCAGAAAAAACCTCCCAGGAAGCACTTAGTGAATAACAGTGCCATTAGCTAAATCAGAGGCACCCTTCTTTCGACTGCCCCTTGAGTTCGCTCAGCGTCTACGTCGCCAATTTCCCAGATGAGATGACATGTTCAGCAAATTGCCCAGAAGCAGCTTTGATATGCATAGTTCACGGGTCATGCGGCTCAAACCACTGCCATAGCTTGAATGCGGTTTCGTGGAGTGGTCTTGCGGGAGTCGGTCTTGTGGGAGTCGGTCTTGTGGGAGTCGATCAGGGGTTGGGCGAAAATCAGATGGCTCTGCTGGGGATATCTCCATGAAAATTGCAATCGGTTACAGCTGCCATATCAGACAAAAAAAAAGAGAGGTCCGGAGCAATCATGATGTGACCAGATCTCCGAGGTTGTGTTGGGTTGGCATTTGGAGTTCGGGCAGAGCCACAACAAAGCGTGGCCTAGATTGCCTACTGGGCGTCACGAAAGCGAGTCAAGAATGAGACAAGGTCGAACGCGAAGAGTTATGAGCGCGATCTCCTTTGACTGGGAATTACTGACTCATTCGCAAAGGTCATTGTCATATGCGGACAACTCGGCGGGACATGGCGCAGATAAGACCGGTTACCTCACCGCCTTTGCGTCGCGTCCAATAGCCTCCCCTTGCTGAGCACTGATGGACGTGCGAAACCAATGCCAGCTTTCTTCGCTTTGAAGACAGCACACTGTGTTTTCATCCATGAGGGTGTGAGCGCCGACACTTTTTCACATCTTTGCTCACGACAAGTAGCTCACCTGGCGAATTTACATTGCAGCCATCCATCCATTCCTCCGTTGCGATGCCATGCATATCTATCCAGCGGATGCAGTTCCCAAATCGACACAAATTTGTGATTGATATGAGACGTAACCCGCCATTTCGAGAGAAGTTGAACGCAGCAAAACACCTCACACAATGAGAATTTTGATAGACAACCCCTCTGATGGGTCCATTGGATATGACTGCCAAGGGGCACATGAATTGCGCCCGCTGGCACTTGATGTCTCGCAAGTGGAGGGATCATGTCTAAATGTGACTTCCATGAAGCCCCATATCTGGCAATCCATACAGTGCAAATGCGAACTCGGTAACGCTGATCCGACCATCAGTACAAGTCATCTGGGTTGCCATCGATTGAGATCGGCTGGTAAGGTTTGAAGCGACTTCTCAATTCACCAAAAATCCCGAAGCATCACTGTTCGGTCAGATCAGTCTTTCTGACGTCCGGGAGATCTATGGAAGATGCTCCATACTATACTACTCCATGTTATACTATTCCAAACTGCGCCGTCTCTCACGGTATCGATTAAATTTCGGTTCTACTAGTGCCGTTCTAAGTGCATTAGATATCTCCACATTCTTGTCGGTTACTGACCCAAATCGGTGCATCTTCATTCAGAACATCCGGCCTCAATTCTGCTGAAGACAAATTGTTTTGAGCTTCCAAAGACTCACCCCTCTTCTTGACAAATAGAAAAAATGGAGAGAATTTGGTACTCTATGGTATCAATTTCACTCGAAAAGTCGCTCTGAGTAGTTGTGGGAATTCGAGCAGAGAGGTGGTGATCGTGCAAGGCTAACAATTCCAATTGCCAATGGCAGAACAAAGACCACTCCTGTACCATGGTGCTTGAGCTTGAGCTCAGTTACTTATCGTCCTGGCATATGAATGAATGCTGCGCCAGGTATCGGAGATGCAAGCCTCGTAATGTCTGGGGTTGCATCATCCTCTCGGGTCCCGCGACATCTTTGTGTCGCCCTGTGTGTCCATCTCCATGGCTGCATAGGACTCTATGGTTGCTCACTCCAGGCCCTCACCCGCGTGAAATCAAATTTAGAATGGCGATCACGGCATGTTGTACAGGTTTTATGATAAAAACAATGCGGGACACCGCGATCATTCAGCCGCATTATGCCATCCGACCAACGATTATGGACTGGGATTTGAATTTTCCCGCTATAGAAGTCAATAGTACTCGCTAGGTACAGTACAGGGACATTGCTAGCAGCTGTTTGATTCGCGAATTGTACGTTTTGCTGAAACTGGACTACTTCGACATAGAAGGAAGTGGTAGATCACCCGATTGCAAGCATAGAAAGCCGTCTCGTCGTTGGGAACTTATATTCAAAGACAGCAAATGACCGACTCGACCACATTAAGAAAATCGGCTGAATATCGTCTAGATACTCCAGTATAGGGAAGAACTTGAATATAAATTTTAGTCCTTCCGGCGTACCAAGAGAGATAATGCCTTTAGATACGCCAAAAACCCGGGGATGGGAGACGGTACGGCAGGACGGGGTTAGAGCATCTTCACTCCAGGGTCGACTCAATCGCCCAACGGGAGTGCTTGGACTATGTAAATTTATAAAAGTGATGCTTCAATGTTCATGTTATTGAGGCGAGTCGGTTTCATGTTGTGTGTTGTTTATATACAGCACACAACCGGTTTTCTTCGATAACATGAATATTGACGCCTCTTATAAATCACCAACAACCTATAGCTACAGTCGTCCGCCCATCGTGTTGCTTTACGAAGTGATGCTTCAATGTTCATATTAGTTGGGAGTTGGTTGTGTATTACCTTAGTGAGATACAGATAGGCTGGTAGACAGGTATAAGTATATGTAGACACGTGATCATGGCCTCCGTGATATTCAACACATCGGACTATTTGCTGACAAGCATGTGGCTTAAACGCGGTTGATAGTTGGGTGGGTGTGGCCCGGGTGAGCACAGGGTGAGCGCCGCTTTAGCGTCGCGCGACCGGGGTGACACAGGGTGAGTGCGCAATAGACAGAGTGAGAGGCCGGGTGAGAGCGGGTGATTATCACCCCGTGTCGTGCGACCTCGCACTGACCCTTTCAGCTGAGCAGGGGCAGAATATAATTGGACCACGTGCTTCTCCCTGAAACAATAGACTTCCTAATATCTGCACTTCGCCACAATTCGAAGCGCTTTACCATATCTAGATTGTTTAGCAAAGTAATTTTCTCCAGCGATCAATATGTTTATGATATTGTGATCTTACAAACATACTGTCCTTCCAACTGCTGCGAATCAAGTTATCTATCTGTGGTGCACTGCTACCCAGGTCTACATGTCGAAAGGGGGACCCTTTCTTTAAGAGGCCAAACTAAGTCGGAACAGGTACTATCGAGATATGTACTCTAGGGAGTGGCCAATGCTCGCCTACCCACTGTGACCCAGCACATATTCTGAGATATGCGGAAGCCGTCCAATGAGGAACAGAGCCTACGCGCCAGATGGTGAAGGCTGGCCCCCCTCTGACGATTACCCCCTCTTTCCCTTCTCTTTGATCCTAGAAGAAACGGTTGCCTTCTTACATTTTCCCAGGCAATTATGGGCGCCAGCGAGAGTGTTGTCGTGGGTGCTTTAGAAGAAATCCAAGCAAATATATCTCAAAGTAGCCCCGAAATCAGCGAAGAGATCACTGAAAAATGCCGAGCGTTATGGTCGAGTCTTCCTTCGGAATCAAAGACAAAGATCGGGTTGTGTGCGTGTTCTAGGAGATCTGATCACAATCCAAAGAAGCAGGATATAATTGTTCCTGAAATCTTGACCTCCGCTATTGGACAGTGGATCGAGCAGCCGCATATGTTTTTCCACAAAAGTGGCAGTCGGCTTGATCTACACGTGTCGAAATCTCCAACCAAAGATATTCAACGCTACGCCGAGCAACTTGGGGCCGAAGAAAACGGTGTGCTAGATATATTTCGTGAGCGGTTTGTCAAAATCATTTTGATGAAACTGAAAGATATTGGACAAATAGCTGAAGAGATATCCACCACTGTGGCACATGGTGGTAAGATTGATCTCGCACAATACATTTGTGAGGGACGTCGACTATACGGGCTCTGTCGTGACATCGGGAAACGCCAGGAAAACCTCAATCATGCTGAGCTGGGGAACCTGTTTGCGTTGCCCCAATATGCCTCTACAGAATTGTGAGTTTTATCTCGAATCCACTTTCCATATGATAAGAACGTGACCATGGAATAGCATTAGAAGAATCCCGCAGCGGAGCGACAAACGTCAATCATACATTGAAGATATAAAACGGTGTGGCGCCCTGGAATTGGAGAAAAGAGCTGACTTGGAAAAGCTTGCCAATGCTATTATGGTCACAATGTGGGAGCCAATAGAGCAAAGGCTGGCTCCATCCTGTACAGTCTTGCGGATGCAAGATCCGAGATGCAACAAGCCGCAGAACAAGAGGACGAGCAAATCTGGCTCGTGCCGGAAAGTTTCACGAATTCGAAAAACCAAACCGCCCGAGAAGCAAAGAAACCCCAATTTTGCGTCACAAATCAACCCTGCTAGTGATTTTCATGAATCTCCGGATCAAATATTCCCCGGAATTATTATGCAAGAGAATTCTCAACATACTGAGAGCCAAATGGAACTCAGTATAGCACACGAGGAACTTCAGGCTACGCAGGAGATTTTCACATATGAGAATCCTTTGCCCGTCAACAGAACACAAGATTTGCAGCTACCCCGTGATGCTTCCCGAAATGTTTCCCGATCAGACATCTGCTATGACCCGAGACCCCAGCACTCACACACTTCTTACGAGTATCGAGGAAATATGGTATCGAGTGAAAAGGACCAACCCCAGACTTCGCGTGAGATGGTGTCTGATGGGCTTACCAGCCTTGATTCGACCTTTCATGAGTCCACAGGCTTCTCCTCGAATGCCCACGGCCAGGCTGTCGAACCATCTTTAGCCCTTGGGAATATGGCGTCCCCTGAATTCGATGAGCTCATTCGTCTTAACATGCACCAGGGCGGCGTCCCAGTGCCAGATGTATTCCTGGATTTCCACAACCCTACGGGCTTCTCGAATGCCCACGGCCAGGCTGTCGAACCATCTCTAGCCCTTGGGAATATGGCGTCCCCTGAATTCGATGAGCTCATTCGTCTCAACATGCACCAGGGCGGCGTCCCAGTGCCAGATGTAACACTGGGTTTCCACAATCCTACGGGCTTCTCGAATACCCACGGCCAGGCTGTCGAACCATCTTTAGCCCTTGGGAATATGGCGTCCCCTGAATTCGATGAGCTCATTCGTCTTAACATGCACCAGGGCGGCGTCCCAGTGCCAGATGTAACACTGGGTTTCCACAATCCTACGGGCTTCTCGAATACCCACGGCCAGGCTGTCGAACCATCTCTAGCTCCTGGGAATATGCCGTCCCCTGAACTCGATGAGCTCATTCGTCTTAACATGCACCAGAGCGGCGCCCTAGTGCAAGATACATCGGTGCGCTTTCACAATCCGACGAACATTGCTTTCCCCATTCCCCATAGCCAAACAATTGAAAACCCCAGCCCATCAACCGAGCCGATTATATGTAGCGCCTAATGACCGTTTTGGTATGCTTGGACCTTACAAAAATTTCGCATTCAAGTCGATCTCAGAGCGGCTAGGATGCCATGTGGGATAGACATGAAGTTAAGCTATCTTGTGCAAATATCAAAAAGCAAGCTTCCTGTATGAAGTAGCATAAGAGGTATAAATATAATGTCCGTATAATTCTATGTATCCGCAAGTCAAACCATTGCTATGCATTGTAATTCGAAAAGGAAGCTAAATCCTTTACTTCGGAACAATCAGGATCGCGGCAGCCCCTGAACTCAAAATGGGTTCATTCGTGAGATAAACGTAAAAACCGGCATATAATGTTCCTCCCGGGGATATGAGAATTTTCTCTGATAAAGGTAGAAGATAGCCTTGTTTTCGGTCATTGAGTAGCTCCAATCGCTTCGACCAATATATGAGGCGCCATTTCCAGCCCTAGTCAGGGAGGTTAGTTTTTTTTCCCACCAGAAATTCTTGATTAAGCATACAGTGCCAATTTCCATCTTAGAAATGAGCTGATGAATTTGTCCGGCTAATCGGTCTCCGCCATATGTCTTCGTCCCATTATCATCTTCTTCAAGAAGCGTAGCCAAGGTGTCGGTTGGTTGATCTGATAGAGTGGTGGTCTCAGGAATCATATCCACAATCCCTCGACGGACATCCTCGGCTGGTTGTGGTAGCGGTTTGAACTCCATGAGGCTGGATTCATAATTAAAAGATTAGCGGGGCAAGAGCCATAGTATTCTGGGATGATAAAGTCTTACATGGACAAGATAGCACAGGTATATCTTGATATTCAATGCTCGCAAGGAAGGAGCGGGGTAAATCGAATCTGTCACATGTTGGGTCGGTATATCACGTGATGACGACAGTCATCCATAGTTAGCGTTCATTAGTCATCACCGTGAATAAATAACTAACTAGTGAGGGGAGCATCGCTAAATGACATCTGCTGCCACGGGATAGCTATCTGCTGATCAATATCAAACAATTCTGTCATGAAAAAGACATGCTAATTGTGTCCCGGGGAAATCAGACCTTGCAGTAGACCGTAAAATGCATAAGACCACAAAGGTGGCCAGAGCTTATTCAGGTTAGGGAATAAGGTCGCACTATTTGAAAGAGCACATCCCCACCACATTTGCTCGAGAGAGAGCCCGTGTTTTGAGCATTACAAGGAGCACACACGATGCTCATTTTCTCTGATAGACATTGTCTGTATTAGGAAGGAATAATGGAATAACATGATTCCTTCCTATCAAGTGCGTGAAATGGCCTTTTCCAAAATAGGAAGGGACCATGAATTACCATTATTCTTTCTTATTTAGAATTAGTGCATACGCTACCCCAAATAAGAAGGCTAAATGCGAGTCATTGCCATGCTTCCTTCCTATTATTACGGAACGAAAAACTTCAAAGTACGGAGTAATTGATCTAGTTCAGTAAGATTTCCCACATGGCCAAACTGCATGGTGCCTGTTGTGAGTAGACTACGCACTGATTAAGAGTTTATCTGCTTCGTGCAGAGTCAGGCAAAATTAAGAAGCTAGCGCAGACTAGTGGTATAAAAGGATGCTTAGCCACCTCGTCCATCCACCCAGAATCCGCTTCTATTGCCCATCCAAAATATTCAAACCTAAGGTGATAATTGAAAGACATCGATGTGCGAGGTAATAGCTAACACTTAATTAGCAACATGTGCTGGCAAAGATTCAAAACTCCCGCCAAGTTTCCTGACTGTGTGGGTCCGAAAAAAGAGTGCATTCTGTTTGATCCCACCCACGACCATATTCAATGGTGTACGCCGGCCGAAAAAAGGGGTAGTATTTGCGACCCTGTCACCCCTACATCGCAAGCCAGTTCAACCAAGCGTGGCACGAACTGCCCGGCGCACAGAGGTTGAACGATATAAGAAGACAGAGGCTCCGGTGACTGTCCGTAGTCACCGCCCGTCGCGGAACCCGACAGTCACGTGCTCAGAATCTTGTATTTAATGATTTGAACCCCTTAAACAATCCAACTACCGTTCTTTCATTTGACGATGACTACTCCTTTCCTTGATTCCGAAGGGAATTCTATTCCCCAAGAGCATGTCCTAGGAAGCGGAAGCTCTGCATTAGTGTTACTCCAGGATGATGTTGCTGTCAAGATACCTTTGAAATGCCTTTGGAGCGATACGTATGAAGTCCAAACGAATACTCAGAAACTCAGGCACGAACAAGAAGCCTATCGCCGCTTACAAGGATTGCCTCATGACCAACGTTCCAGTGGAGTTGTTCGCTGTATTGGGATGTTAAGCGAGTCTACACAACTTGCTTATATGTCCAATGGTGATCTTAAGTCCTTTCTTACCAAATCACGACCATCTCCACAACTTCAGCTTTCATGGTGCTACGAAATAACTCGAACACTCACGTTCATCCATGAAAGGTGCATACTTGTCACTGATATTGCGAGTCGGAACTTCCTTCTTGATTCAGACCTATCGATCAAGTTTTGCGATTTCTCAGAAGCATCTATCCTTCCCTTAGGGTCTGATATGAAGACGGTAGATGATCGTGGCTTCAATACCCGGATTGATATCGGTTTACTTGGAACGGTTGTATATGAAATTATAACAGGTGAAGCGCTTCAAGTCGAGCTCTTTGAAGATTACTCTCTTACTGATGGTCGACCTTACTGGCCAAAGAGGGAATTATTACCTGAAACAACTGGTATATGGCTCGGAGAAATTATTGAAGGTTGTTGGAATGGAAGATTCCAGACTGCTCAGTGCGTGTTGGAAGCTTTGGATATCATACGCAGCCCTCGTATCAGTCAATCAAATGTCTATCAGCTCGGACAGGCTACCAGGGATTGGACCAATAATTCCATCAAACGTCATCCCTTCATGACTGTTATTGGTGTTGTTGGTTTGCTGCTTGTCCTTGGAAGGAAGGTAGCGTCACAATTCCAAACGGCTTAGTATTGTTTTGGATCTCTTTCCTTCTTTTGTTTTGTTAGCAAGAAATATCTGATCGTGTCATGGCTGAACTGGATAATGTCTCAAGGATGTGGAACATCTTGGACATGGAATACCCGCTACCCGAGCTGCCATCTACAGGGGTCAATCAAAGGCATTAAATTCAAGAACCTCTTTCTACTAGTATCCTTGAAATTTTTCCAAAGCGATCTTATCTGAGACCAACAGCTAGAATTATCTGAAGCCTGGAGGTGTTTCTTACTGTTTCATTGTATATAATGAGTTGCAATTCCCTCTTAGGAATAATTTTTTACGTGAAGGATAATCGAATTTTACTAAGTTGGGTATCATTGGTGTGGGTTCGGCTCTATATTCTATTTTCTATATCAATTTCTTATAAAAACAATTTATGGATGACATAACCTGCCATGCAAAGTCTCGGTGGAGCAAGTGGTCCTTGGCTGGAGAGAACTTTGCCCTCTTCCCTCTTCCATATTATTGTTGTATTCTGAATGTTTTCGCTACGGCTGTTCTGGTTTACTACCAAGTTAATTCAGCTGATTATACATACCTCTTTTATTTACTATAACATTTATATATTGGTGTTATTTCCGTTGATTTCCGTAGCAACAATCCAGGAGATATATATAAACTCAATAAGTGATCTGGCTCACTCCACTGATATTTTCAGCTTCCAAAGGCTCTACACCAAATTTTCTTATATAAGGGGTTTTTCTTGTGCGGTAATTATCATATTGCCCCTTTGATATCTAAGAACAGAACCCCAACTGAACGAGACACATTATACAGGCAGAGTTAAAAACTCCGAGCTATTCCCCATGCCTTTGCAAGCGCTTACCAACTGGGTTTCAGCTTGTTTTGGACTCACTGATGGTGAGATTCCAGATGATCTTAGAGATCCCGAGAGCCCGCCTGAATGTATTATTTGCAAAGCAAAGGTGAGGCAAAACGGTGCTTTTGATACGCGGGTAACTGATATTTCAGGCAGAAATCCCAGTTGAGAGTCAGAGGATGGAGCCGACCATACTCTAATAATCAGCCCTTACAAACAGACCTCATGATCAAGGCTTCAGATTGCGAATGTATCCGACAACTTACTTTGGAAGAGCTAAAAGAGCAGCCTGGGGGCAATAAAGCCTTGGAAGGCCATCCCAGCCTCGTCAATGGCGAAACAACAAGCGCACATCAAGGACGTGCAAGGAATTCCCCCTTGGCAACTTTTCCTCCTAAACTAGAGGATCTCGAAGGAAATTGGTTCAATCAACAACCTCCGAAAGTTACAAAACCTCCTTCTATACACCTCAAACCACCACAATTGGTCCCTCTAGCTACAAATCCCTCTGAGATTTCTCGGTTTTCTTGGTAGAGTTGATGTATATCACCTATAATGATACTTTACTTGAAATCTTCTATGTCGTGAAGGTACTGACTGTTTTTAGACAATAAATACACGAAGAGCAGATCCTTTGGAAAAACTTTTAAAAGGTCCCGATCAGCCCCAAGTATTCTACCATCTAGACTTAGAATTTGTTCAGTGTAACAACACACGAAGGCACTCCTTTCACTCCTTTCACAGCTTGAACATGATACCGAAGTATCCAATCGTTATTATATAACTATGTCTTTATTGGAGTTTGGCATAATTGGAGGACTGGTCTTTTGGTTTATTCTACTTTTATGTATTGCGCCTCTCAAGTACTCCTGGAAGGAAATCTGGATGGTATTAAGAGATTTTGTTAAGAACTAATTTCGGGCTTTGATATACGTATAGGAATGTTATGCTACGACACTTCGTGAGATTAAGTTTATAATAAGTTTAAGAGAAGAGTGAAGTTTTCAACCCGCTGAACTTACGAAAATAATCTTCTTCTTACTTGTGCTTAACAACGGTGTATTATGAATATACTTCCAATATCAAAGTAATCAATTTCCGATTGGCCTTGTTTAAAGCCCCTTCGGCTTCTGTAGCTCAAAACTTCAATGTTTGGCCAACAAGTCTACCGGAAATTTGCTCAAGTACCGGAGCATCAATCAAGCAAAAGAGTTCGAAACTAAAGATATCTGTCTAAAGGTTTGCCGTATTCTTTTAATAGCCTTTCCATAATATTTGAATTGAAAGGGGCCCAGATTACATGCTATTATCTCTGATTTAAAAGCCTTCAAAATTTACAATTTGCTTCGAATATGCCTGACATCGATAGTCTAAACTCCGATCACTTGGAGATGTATATCGAATGCTGGTGTATGTTCATATCACTCGGTTGAAATGAAGTTATTTATCTGATTTGATAGGGAATGAACGCGATATTGAAAAACTGAAAACGTCCTTTCATATCAACTACCAGTCTGTTCTGAATTATATTGACAGTGAGGAATCTCTTCAGGACCATAGCCTACAACCATTATTACAACGAATTGATCATATCTTTTATCCCACGCGAGAATACAAACGCCTTCAATTAGCAAAATGAGAGTTCCTGGTCAGTATCGTTTCTTTCAGGAAGAAACAGGCTCTGATATTCATGATACCTTTTAGGAGAAAAAGACATCATTTTATTGGGACGTGAAAAATTCACAGTTCCAGAAGATCTCATCGAAGCATGGGAGAAGAGATTTGACTGCAGGGATCTCGTCATCACCCTCAGTCAAATTCAGAATGCCCTGAGAATGGTTGACGCCATACAGGGTGTCTGTCCCGTGGAAGCCATACCAACAACACTCGGAGAGCAAATCAGTAATCCAGAATTTTTGGCCCATGAACTTGGAAAATTTATTCAAGTGGCTATCTTGATCGGCCGGGAAGTATCTGCAGAGATGTTTTTTCGTGGATCCCAGGCTGTATGGGATGGCGAGTCTCCCGTCAAGGTGACTTCAGTCTTAGGAAATGGATGGAGGGATAGAAGATATTTGATTTCTTTGCAATGTACCTATCTCGGTGATACGTTGACTGTGGTGAAGGAAGCCGGCGAGTTATTGAATTTGTTTTACAAAATCTGAGTTCTATCTTGAGATCCTTTGATCTATCACCGCGCTCTTTGTGATCAACCTTCGATTCTCACCTAAAGGGCCAATATTTGAGCGAACCACTTTGTAAGGATTCCTATATAAGTCATGGCCTGTCTTCAGATCGAAAAATTCGAAAATAGAATGATAACATTTGGTTTCAAAAAGCTAATCATTTCTGGAATACATCACCATTGCCACACAATGGTAGAAATTGATGGTCTGATGGCCCTTGTCAAAGACTGGTGTATGTCAGAGATTCTACAACAAAGTACTCGTTTTTAGCTAACTTTATTCTTCGAATAAGTTGCCGATCAGATTCATTTGGATTTCCAAGTCGAGTTCAATGATGTCGCTGAATACGCCGAGCAAGTTCTCCTTGAAGTCAAAGGGACAAGATTAAATGAAGAGCTATGTCAAACGCTCAATGCAAGCCTATTGGAAGCACCTGGAAGCGTGACCAGAAAGCTCCTCGAAAAATCCGAAGACCAAACTCAGTACTCCGTTGAAGTGGTTATCCAGCTTATTGTGAACGGACATTTGCCACCAGCCAAACTGTGCCATTCGATACTTAGCATATTATTGGGGAAGCAAGGAAATTGCCTCACGGATTATCTTCTGGAGTCTCAAGAATCGACAGCAATACTTGCTTTTAAGGAAAACCTGGGGCAGCTGCTAGAAAGAGCTTTTCTCGCACTTCATGGAAGTCCCACCGGGGAGTATTTCAATTGAGAGATTTCCGATAATAGCAATCAAGTTATAAATATTTTGTCTCTTTCAACACAATACAACTATATTAAGGACCGCAAATATAAACCAGAAGTGTCTTGTGGCGGCTTGGACGCGCTATCTGAATATATTGTATTGCATTGACTTGCTTCAAAGGTAACGGGTTCACAACTTTGGTAATCATTCACCAGCAGCCAAGATTCAAATCGACGACTGTGGGTCGTCTAGTCTGGCAGGGTTTAACAGACAAGAGATCAGTTCTAATCTTAATGGTCGCTCACTTGCCATATAAATCAAAATTACAACATCAAGAAGACCCGTCACCCATCTCGGTAACACCTGCTGTAAAGGGCGACTGGGTGCCGCATAGTTCTACAAGCAAATATCTAACAGAAGTTTCAATATATCTCGCCAATTCGCAAGCTGATAGGGTTATTTAATGATAAGTCTTGGTGGCAAACTTCGTTATAACCTTTCGACTTTGAAAATTTAACTTGATTTTGGACTAGAGATCTTGAAAGTATCAGCATTGAGGTTTACCTAACCGAAGAAATACATTAATCATCCACAATAAGCACAAGGACATAAGATCGGATGTTGTGGGGTAAAACTCTACATATTAATCGATGTTTCTAGTTAAGCATCGTTCAAATTGAGTATCTATATATGGATCCTTCTGAGTCCGACTAAATAAGATCTGCATTTTTTGCTCCCTATTGATTGAGATTGTCTATTAAGGCCTTGGAGCTTGAAAGTTATAAGGGGTTAGTCAAGTCTCGGCTAATATATCACTCTTGACCCAGTCTACATCTTGACTTTGGTGGTTGTGGGGATTAAGCTACACACCACTCGTCGTCAAAATGGTCACTCTGTTTGATAGCTTTTCGAGCTTAACTTCAAAACTTGTACTCTGTGAACCTCGTGCTTGCACCGACCCCCGATCCCAAGGTAAGTGATTATTAGTAGAGATACGGAATAAGAACAAAAGTAACCCATCGATATAGGCCTTGTGTCTGCGAATTTCGGCAATCAAATCTCTTCTAATTCGAATGAGAATGATGTTCGGATATGGGATGTGTGTCTTCTTCAGGCTTGTCAAAGGCTATTTGATCGCTCGAGTAACCAGTTTATTCTGGCAGAAGTTTATTTGTGCATGATGACTACTAGTGGCTTCGAAGCTATGCGCCGAGGTCATGGCCAAGTAACTCGGGATGCCCTCGTGTCGCGTTGGAGTACTATGGACTCGGCAGATGAAAGATGGCTAGTTACTTTCTTCGCGTTATCCCTCCATCAAACTATCCTGATTAACACATTGATTGATGGTTCTTGGCATCGGGTTTCAGCCTTTGTGGAATTGATCATTCCCTTTGGTAATGACCGCTGGATGTTGATGGTTGCTGTCCCAGAGAAACAGTATATGCGACTTTCAACCAGCGGACCAGCAATGCTGATTCTGGATTTTCTCTCGGATCTCAAAGACTCACTAATTACCTTGAATGGTTCCAAAACTACCTAGTGTACATAAGAAAAGGCAGTTCAAGTTTCCAGATAAAATATTGCTCCCAGCCTTTCCGGATTTTTCATTTTGTATATACTATCGCTACAGCTAAATTGATCGGCATTTTAGTCTCTTACTCTGTGAATATACATGCTTTAGTCTTACTTGATTGATTTTATTTTTGTAGCCATAGCCATGTATCTTGTACTCCACTTAAAAGTTCTACACGGAACAATCCAGAAGAGTGCCCTATATAGTGTTTATTGCCTACTTTTGATCCACTTCCAATTTATTAGGGAATACCCATGGGGATCCAACAAAAAAGAGAGAGGTAGTAGGAGAGAATAAATCGTTGCTAAAGGCATGGTCCATAGGAAGTGCCATAACAAAGGCCGCACCGAGAGACTCCGTATGGAGTTATCCTCGATGAAATTTGAGTGAACGGATAGGTCTTGCTTCCTATTGGTTCTCAAAATAACAAGCCTGAAAATTTACAAGCAGGGTTACAGCCCACTACTCAGAACTTAGTGCTCTCCAGCCCTTTCAAGAGACTGAATACAAAACAAGTGACTTCCCCCTAGTTTGTAGGGTATAAGATTCGATATCTCCTACAAGGATTCCCAACTAGATAATTGACTACATTCGATAAAATTATACGGTTGTCGTCTGAATTGGTGGTAGATTGTAATTTATCTATCCCACCTAATTTCTTGACGATACTAGACAGGAGTATCTACTCAGACATTCTTACAGACTATCGATCGGTAAGTCTTACCCTCGGCAAAGAAATTATACATGCTCGACAACTAAAGAAGAATTGAAAGTTTGGCATACTTGTAGTTTACCTTTCAAAGCCGCCAATTCCACCAGATAACTTGAAAATGCCTCCAAAAATGAGTGCCGAGAATCTGCAACCGTTCGAGCGGATCATCTCGTTCGACGGCATAGGCCCGCAACCTACCGATCGTATCCACGCGACCACTCAACAAAATGCCGAGGATATTGTTGATCAATTTATTTTGTCCGTCCTGAATGACGCATTGGAGCCAGCAGACTCACTTGACTACAATATCATAAGTCAACTCTACGGTAGACTATTAGTCGAAGACAGTACTCAGTCGCACATCGCGCTTCATACCCTCAGGACTTTGCAGTCCAGCAAAAAGGTCTCGCATGAAGGACGATTGGAAATTCGAAAGTTTTTTGAATTTTCATCGAAGATTCTAGCAAGAGAGTGGAATTTATACACAGACTTCCGTCACGCACTGGATTCTAAGGATAAAATTCCAATGCCGAGTCACCTGTCAGCACTGGATACAGCGTCTGAATTGATTCAGACATGCCCAGAGTGTTTTCTTTGGCTTCTCTCATTGAGAAGTATAGAAGCGAGTTACTTCAATCGTGCAGGACAGAGCTTCTTTCACATCGCGTTCCATGCGGGGAAATTGGATCTTGCTGGTGAACTGATAGTAAGGATGACACCCGAACAACTTATTCAACCATCCGCATTATTCGCTCATAATCCAACTGAGACTATTGTGCAAATGTCCGTTATGCAGCCAGAGCTGTTTACAGCTTGCTGGAATAAAATAGAAAGAGCACCAGCCCTCGATCGTGATCTATGCAGCGTCCTCAACTTGATGTACACTGACCGTATTCATATATGCCAATTTGCGAACCAAGAACTTGCAGAACGAATGCGGTTGCGCGGAATTGACTTGTCAAGCACCGTACATGATTTCCCGTTAACATCTTGGTGCAAAATGGCGGAGTATTATCTGGATCCTGTTTCCATTTTCTCCTGGCTCTTAAATTCAAATTGCTGGCCACCTTCAAGCGGGGTTGTATCGCAGTCCCCGCTCATGACAGCAGCTCATCACGACCGGTTACAAGCAACCCACTGGCTCTTGCACACTACATATGATGCGAGCGAGAGATGGGAATGCGCTATCAACACCGCCAATCGACAGACAGCCGGTAGTATCTTGATCTTTGAATGCGTCATCAGACGTATTACCTTACATCCTGCATTACATCCCCCCGATTGGCCCCAAAAGATCTACTCTGCAGTTATTCAAGGAGCCTGTGAATGGGCAAGAAATAATGATATAAAGCAAAAGTCTGCAGTCGAGCAGTTCGCCATCAAAAAGTTGAAATTCTTAAAGGTGTATGCTGGATACTCACTCATTTGTCACAAAAAAGACATGACGATTTTGGAAAATCTGAACTTGAAAGATATAACTAGTTTTGTTCATTGTCAGAATGAAATTGCAAGGGCTGAAATCAAAAACAATGAACTCTGGTAGCGTTGCTATCTTTCATCCAGCCGCGGGAATGCCTACTTGCTGTTTCATGAAGTCTTACCCCAGATGTGGTGTAAAACAATGCTAATAAGCTTACCCCTTGACATATCTCTCCCCCTCCCCTATGATCCACTCTGATATTTTCTTTCGGCTGGAAGAGGTGCTTTGTAAGTAATTTTAAAACTAAAAAAGGTTGCTGGTTGGTCTTTGGCCTCGCCAATTGCAAACTGATTGGGTTATTTGATGATGAGTCTTGTCGGCGAATTTTGTTATAACGTTTCGATTTTGAAATTTTAATTTGTTTTTCAACCAGAGACCTTGAAAGTATCAGCAATGAGGTATACCTGGCTAGAGAAATAGTAGCTCGAAGAGACGTTCGCTCGCACACAACAAGGTCATTCCGAATGACCTTGTTCTTACACAGACGGTGTCTTTATTGCTTGCAAAGAGTAATAACATGATTGATCTCATCACGACATTCTCGAATTTTTGGGGATATATGAACCAGAATATAGAGAAAACCCCAGATAAACTCGGACCAAGCAATTTCATTTACAATATCTCTGTCATAAGTGACACTGGCTTTCTCTTTCCCCTCCACCTCGAAACCTACACTCTGGGCTACCCAACTAATTTTACATTCTTTTAAATATATGTTGAAGTCCCCTGTGCATAAGCTTCTTTCCCTGATGATGACAAATATGATGGGCTGCCTAAAATATTTAAGAGCTATTGGCATGAATCGTAAGACGCCCATCTTTCTATCCACTTCTCTAAGCTGACTGAGCAGATCCCATAAAGGGACCTTCGGGAGTTGCTGGTCATTATTGAAGAGTTACCGGTGCAAAGTGTGAGGCTCCTATTCTTCTGTCCATTTCTCAAAGCTAATTGAGCGGATCTCTTGAAGCAACCTTTCAAAGGTCCTGGTCGGCCCCTGTCCCTCAACCAGACATAGAGTTGGGCCATATTAAGCGTGACAGAACGCGAACATACTCCCTTGGCAGTCTGAATACGATACCCAAGTACCCAATCGATATCTAGCTATGTCTTTGTTGGACACCGTCGCTCTAGAGTTTGGTTTAATGGGAGGACTGGTCTTTTGGCTTCTTTTACTTTTATGCATTGCGCCTTTAAAGTACTCTTGGAGGGGAATTTGGATGGGATGCAAGAGATTGTTTTATGAGCCAATCTCGGGCTTTTAGATATCAATGGCAGTATTATGTTACTGGAAATTCTACTAAGAGTACAAAGATAGGCTATGTTATTACATTCAGACCGTGATGATCTATAGCATTGGTCCACTGAGGTTGAATATAAAGCAGATTGTCAGTTTAGTTAGTCCCGGTCTCTGGTGAATGTTTTTAGTGTACTATCAGGCATTGGACGAAAATGGGCGGCAAAATATCAGGACCGAATCTTATTTACCCAAATAGGCGTCAATCGTCTGAGCCTGCCCAAGCAAAGATTGTACTTTACACGATAGATCTATCAAATTGACAGGTCGATTGCGTTATCGTGTTCACAGGCGTTCTGGCACTTCGATTTCAAAGCTCATGCTTTACCTAATCTAATTTACCTTGCTCTATATATTACTCTGCGCGATTCACTAAGACACTTAAGGCTTGGAATACGATTTACAAGCAGTATTATTACCCTATGCACGGTCGTCGTGCATATAGCAAGCACAGAAATACAAGACCCTGTCAGGGAGACAGTTTGTGTTTTCCTGGCAAATGAAGATCTTACACCCACAAAAGATTAGATGTTGTGAAGTAAGAGTGCATCAATCATGCCCGACGATTTAGACTTTCTAGAGAGTCAGTTGCCTTATATTTCTCAAATTATACTCGCAATATGCACAGCTACAGCCACTCAAGAAGGTCAAGATGCTAGATAAAGCGGATAAAAGAGAAGCACCAGCGCAAGTATAATATAAAGCAAGTGTCTTTTGTTGGTCGACCCTACAGTCAAAGTTACTTCATATTCCAGATATCAAGACGCCTCTTGTGATGCCACAATCTCTGGTCCTATGGAACGACCTTGCGTCTCTTATAAGCGCATGGTGTAAGTCTTGAGCACGACAATTAGAATATTTCAGCTAATCCAATTTGCCAACTAGACTCCAAGAGCGATACCCCGCGTGTTCTCGAGATCAATTTCGAAGATGTGTATGGATATATCTTGGCAGTCATATTGCGAGACCAAAAGGAGGCGTCGGCAGAGCAGCTAATCGAAAGGTTGCACAAAGCTATATCTTATGTGCCTACAAAATTGATCGACAGGATGATGCATGGAATCGATGATAATCAAGACCTGGAGTGCCTTTTGACGGTTGTGAAACTTATGGTGAATGGCCTTTTACCTCCTTCAGAACTATGCCCTTCCATCATAGCTATCTTCGAGCAAGAAGAAGGGAGATCACTCACCGGATGTATGATCGGATCCAACACAGTAGGAGCAAGAATCTTCGAAGCTAGCTTGAATATTACGAAATACCGTGGCGAGTTACACCAGATGGCCATTCTTATGGATCGAATCGAGAGGTTGCCCGCTGAGCTGATAAACTTGATCATTCAAATCGGACTTTTCTCAGACCCATTGGGCTCCCACGACCACCTTCATACATTTCGAGCATTGAGTCAGGGGAACCAGCATCCTCAGTTTCAGACCAGTATTGCTGCTGTTCTTGCAATGTCATCTACTCGTGAGAATATCTATCAATATTGGAAAGTCTATTATGATTTTGATCACGTTTCTGAACGCGCAAGCCTCGAAAACCAGGCAGATTTTGACTTACCCACGTGGCTAGCTCAAGATTGTAAAGCGTGCTTGGAATTTCTTCTTAGCTCCCAAGTCCTTCCTGTTTCATCCTACAATTCAAAAGAAAACAACTTACTTTGGCATTGCTGGAGAACAAAGAACATCAAGGCGGGAGCTCTTATAATATCCTCTATGAGTTCCAAGGAATTGTTCAATCTTGTTCGTATTTGGGGTGACCCATTTGAACCAAAAACAATCATTATGATATGTACTTGGCATCTAGATTGGTTCAAAACATGCTTGGGTGTCATAAAGTCGGACCAGGACGTCAGTCTGTCGTCGCTTGGCTCCGAAGGAATCTACAATATTTGCAAGTTTGCCGATATTCATATGGCAAACGAGTTGATGTGCAGCCGTGGTCTTGATCTGGGGAATCCTTTGGAGGGACATGAATTGCCTGGATGGGCATCACTGGTTTCAAATTCCAACGCAGTGGAAATGGGGAACTGGTTCATTTCACGTGGTCATCGTGCTCCTGCCAACCTAGTTACGAGGATAGCTATGAATTGGAGGAGCACTGAACTTGCTTATTGAGCTCTGCAAAACATTCACGATTATCAACAGTGGCGGGAAGGGGCATTGATCTTGACTTTGCAGCCCGAGTCAAGCACAGAGCTTCTGAGACGTGTTTTGGAGTATTTACGTTGTGATACTATAGATCCAGGGGAATTTGCTCAGGACCTCATCATAAATATTGTTAGAAGTTGCTGTGCTCAGCACCATAGGTACCCCGGCTCTTCTTTTCCGCGAAAAGTTGAAGTCGACGGTGGAATTTCCACGCTGGAAGAAGTCGCTATTGGAAAGATAAGAGTTGTTTGCAGTATGCAATTCCAAGTTGAAGTGGTAGGTATGAAAGTTCTGGCCCGGAAAGTCGGACTAACTCAGCTCACTAAAGCACTTGAGGAACTGGAGCCAGTGAATTGAATTGGGTGTTTCAAAGTTTGAGATCCATTCCTTCCGGAACATTGTCGAGTCATTCGGGCATCCTCAGAGTTCTTTGAGTAGGGCCGAGAAGATGGAGCTTTTTCTTTTGTCGGAACCAAGCTCTGGTTTGAGGCATTTTCTACTTCGAGATTTCCTTTATAACCCAATTACGCCACCACTGTCTACTTATACTTGATATAATCCAGTACCTATGGTTATTTTTCTATTTGGTGGTGTTGTTCTCTCTTCTGTCTTTGTTTTTACCCTGCCGCCATGAATCTCGCGCCTAACTACGGTCAAGCGAATAATATTCGTTATTTGAAGTGATTCCTTCCACAAATATGGGTTTTTGCTTTCCGCTCACCTGATATCCTTCTATAATTTTTCCCTTTTCCCGGGCCATCCAATTAAATTCCCTAGTATACTGGAGGGCTACAATATCTGCTTTTGGAATAGCTTCTAACAAACTCCTGGAGATAGGAGTATTTTGACATTTATTAGAGCACGACCTGGCTTAAAAGCCAGCTGGTCCTCCATGGATTGCATGTTCTAAGTCAAACCCTCGAATCTCAAGATACCCAGAGTCGTATCAAAAACTCAATTTATTCTATTGCAAGAAAATCATGGCTTGGTTTCTATTATATTCGACTCAGGACTCCTACACAAGGAATCTTCTCAGGCGCGCTTTGAACAGGGCTAAAGCACAGCTGGTATAGATCCTCAAACCTTATAGTCTTGAGATATGTTTTCACTTATCCAGTTACCATACACCAAAGACGTCAATATGAAACAGTGCAGATGCTCGATAGTCACGTCGATATTATGACAGAAATTCAAGTGGTAATCGAAAAGACTTCTTCATGGGTAGGGAATACAAATCATCAGGTCTCTACCCACATTACGTCAGGTAATTCAAGTAAATTAGATAGACACATGAGATGATAATACTACATTGACAGCTATGATTCAAAGACCCTCCGCCTACCACGGGGCTCACTATTGTAATGCCAGTAGAGCAGTAAAACCTAGGTTATTTAGCTCAGCCACTGAAATTACCTTATTTCTTCTATGTCATCTAGCAAGATATGGCACAAGTGTCTTCATTACTCATATCGACCCGGCCCATCTGGTTCACTCATTATATCAATCATTCTGAGATTTCCTCTCTTTATGCTTTCGCTCCAAAGTGATCATACCATTCTTTCACTATGTACGAGATAGCTGAAGACACCCCTCGTGCTTGGTATGGCTTTTGAACAGCCTTGGCGCTCTCTTCTGTCTTCGCATTCTGGCTTGTCAAAATACGGCCCATTGCGCGCAGTGTGCTTGATAACTCGGCCAGATATGATGATCGTTCTTTCATGAATACACCAGTATAGTGGGGTTGTGTTGATGCATCTGTACGATGATATCTCGTCAAGCTATGGTGCCTGGCGGGCAGGATTTTACAGACATTGCTTTGTCTAGGAGGGGTGCCATCGCTAGTACGAGGGACTAGAATATTAGCACCTACGCACGATAAGGGATATTTATAAAGAGCTGATTTCTGCACTCTTTTTCCTATTCACTGCATACTCGATCGATTGCTACAATGGAATCACATTCCATCTATATTACTTGCATCATTCTGTACTTGGCTGAAGTGATTTGTGTCCTTGACAAAGAGCCATTCAATGTCTATCGTTGCTCAAGGGTCTTCTTAGCCATGCTGTGGTCTTTTGGTTGGATCTTTAAGCTTCATATGTCAGGATTCGGCCCTTTCCGATTATACCTGGTCTCTTTTCTCGTCGATGCCCATCCATTCCTCCTAGGCTGGGATGACATGATCATAGTCTCCAGCCGACCTTTACCATGTGGATTAGCTGTATTCCTTTGCGCAAACCTATCATATATGGTAAAGCAATGGAATCACACGAAACGAAGACTATTTCCATTCGTCTCTCTTCTCTTCTCCCGAAGAAACGCCCAATTACAGGTCGCACTTGTGTTCTGCTCTCTGTTTACCCTAGGAAGAATTATTGCCCAAGTCGCGGTCACACTACAGGCCGGGCGCTTGATGCGAAACCCAACAGAGAGCCTAAAGAGGTGGGAACTATGGAAAATGTCTTAAATTTCTGTATTATGCTGCAAAGCATGTTAAAAACCTATATACAAACATCCTGGGTCGCCGAACTTCAATCTACCATGCTATTGTATATCCTGAACCGCGGCCAAAGATGGCACCTTCTACATGACAAGGCCGCGAAAGGGAACATGATACAGCAAGCCGGCTTTATTGGACATCTATCAGTCACCATTTTCTTCGAAACAATGCCAGCATTGATAAACCTGATTTTCAATTATATTGTCCTATACTACACGCTTGGCTCCTCAGCGTCTCTGTTCCTATTCGGAGGTATAATTTATATGGTATTGGACACCTCCATGAGCGACTTGCAGTTTGATTCTAAGCGTCAGCGCAAAGCACTAGAGAAGGATAGGGCTCAAGATCAAGCCCTCGAAAATTCTTCTCTTATCAAAACGTTCGGTGCTACATCATATTTTCATGGCCGCTTCTCTCAGGCCTTGCACAGAAGCTTTCAATGCGAAAACACTTCTATGTTTTGGTTCACATTCAAAAGATTTATCGTACAAGGGTTGGAGCGAAGTCTCTTCTTCATCATTCAGCAACGCGCCCCATTAGAAAATCTTCCACTTCAAATCAATTACTGGCCAATATTTATCAAATTCCTTATGGAGATTTGCAGATGTTTGACTTATATTGTTAATGGGGCTCGCAGAATTCGACGTCTTTTGGAGGATCATCAGGAAGAGATAACCAACGGTCTCCGTAACGGCTGGTCAAAGGACGACACCCAAGGTTTTATTTTCTGTGATAATGTCAGCGTCTCTCGTGATCAGAAAACGATTCTGAGAAACATCACTTTCAGGGCCCATCCAAGTGAGACCATTGCGATCGTAGGAGAATCCGGTTCTGGAAAGTCTACCATACTTGACCTTATTGTATGGCAATCTAGTGTTCAATCTGGAGGTGTCAAAATCGATGGCTTCAACATCAGTGGCCTAGAATCACCCGAACTCTTGACAGGAATCATCGCCTATGTCCCTGCGAATAAATTCCTCGTGGAGAACAGGTCAATTATGTTTAATTTGACTCTTGGAAAGGACTATGATATTCAGGATATACATCGTGCTTGTCGGTCTGCAATGATATATGGAGTAATAAATAATCTGGAAAAGGGGTTTGAAACTGTTGTACCCGAGGACGCAAATTTATCTGCTGGAGAGAGACAGCGAATTGCGCTTGCGCGGGCCTTGCTCACAGAACCGTATGTTCTTGTGCTGGATGAATTCACCAGCCTCATTGACGCAGAAACTGAGAAGAAAGTTTGCGGGGAGGTGAAAAGGCTTCAATGCACAACTCTGATTTCTACCAATCGAATCGCGACCGCAAAAGTAGCAGATCGAATCTTGGTTGTGGAACGTGGGAAATTGTTGAAGAGGGAACCCACAATGAGCTTGAGGAAATGAAAAGAGTCTATTGTGGATTTTGTCAAATAGATTCGAAAATTGCCACAGGCGATATAGGCAAGCCGGAGAGTTAGTTCTATAACAAATGTCAACAGCAACTTTTGCTAGACGCGTTAATTCACGTATCCATCCACAACTATTACTCCAGGATCTCGGGTTTACTGTCTATATTCTACTCTATATAGAGTGTCGTGGTGGTGTTGTGTGTGCTTCACATCGCCCTGTGCGGCTAGATGCATCTATCTTAGAGCGCTCCTCTTTAATCAACTATTCTACAACTTAGACCCTTAACAAATAGGGGAAGACTTCTTTTAGTAAACATTCCATTCAACAAGATTATAACTTTAAACTGCATGCTCGCTTTTGTCCCCTTTTCCACTATCAGCTCCGAGGATACAGTCCATCGCTTTCACTTCATTTGAAAGTTCAACGAGACGCGCCGCTCGTTCTTTTGCACACTGATCTATATAGTAGGGCTGTGCCGATGACGGTGCCTCTTGAAATCTTTTGATGCTGTGGAATGGCACTGGTGGAACTTGTCGAACATTGTTTTGGCTAAGAGGAGCCTGAGTGGAATCACTGGTACTAGGTGCCAAAATTAGCACATATAGTATTAACGAAACGCTGTTTAACTTACTTCAAGCGCCTTTGCGCCATTCTCAAATACCAAGATGTAATTAGATGAGATCTGGGTGCTATGGGAAATGCGCATGAGAGGGAAAGGGTAAGCTTTATATGAGCATCAGGCCTTGATGCCTGATCATATTCATAAATGAGGAGCTCATTTATAGCATATATCATGAGAAATTGATACTTACAATTACGGACCTGGCACCCTGAATGTAACCTTCGGGCTGGTACACTGCCTACCACATCTCGTCATCATAACTTGTTATATGTTATATAAAGTAACCATATATTCCGTCGTTCCCAGCGCTTTAAAAATTATCTACTACCAACGTTTTCTATATAATATTGATCTAAACCATGAACAGAAGATCAAAGGTTTGACATATCAGCTCCATAGCTTATATACTCTCAGGTGCTTATTACAACATATAGAGCCATCTTAATGATCATTTACGTGATTTGGCGAGAGTTGTATTGAAAGAGCTTTTGCTCTCGAGAATGGAAACTCTCGCTACAACTACGATTCCACCAAACTTCAGCAAGGATGCAAGAGCCATCCATGACACTGTTATATGTTTTAAGCGAAATGACGAAGATCTACTCATTATCGATAATTATGTGAAAAGCTGTTCAGAGCGCCTTGATGAGGCCACGATCCACAAATTAGTACACATTGCTTGGCAATTCACAATGCCTCTGCCATTCGAGCGGGTTGCCCCTGAGCAACTGAGTCTATTGCGAAATTTCCTTAACGAACCAAATGATAATATTCTCAACAAGGTTCGAGGTGAGTATCAACGAAGTACCGGGAAATATGATGAATATGTGTCTTTAGACTTTCTTCTGTATGATAGCTTTGGTGTATGGAGGTCTTGAGAATTCAAGGTGTGATCTTTGGGCACATCCCCAATATTATTTATTATTCAAAAGGAGGTTGGGCAATGGTTTCCAATGAAAATATTTGATATCATGCCGGCGCATAATGCTGACATATCGCTCTACAATCTTTGATTGATACATATATGAATATCAGTTCCGGAGTCTCCAACAATGATTTTCCGTCTGAATACTGGATCATTTACAATGATAATTCATTGTCGCTCCTTTTTTGGCTTATGGCTCACGGCTGTAGACCGAATTATATGAACTGGGTCTCACGCGACGTGTGACTTTGTGCAAATCTCTTGAAGTATCTCAAAGTCAACTACTAAAATTCGCTATTGAACATAGGGGACTGGAAGCAGGCTTGAATAATCATACGGTTATTAAAGGAGAGATAACAGGAATGACCATAGAACTTGAAACCTTTGCTTCAACTATTTGAGATGTCACCCCAGAAATCTGACAAATTGATTGCGGATCATCTTTATGTATTGCTTGGCTCCAAATTAAACTTGTAAAAGGCAGGTGTAGCTGAGCTGTCATCATTCAACAGCGGAGAACTGTCAATCTTTCGCTTGGCAGGGGCTTGCTCCTATACTTGAGGTGATTGAAGAAGCTTTAGCCCCTGGGCAGCCGTCATTCGCATATCTGGTTCAACTTGTATCATGGCTCGAGAGCATTTTGACAGAACATCTGGCGAGGTCAGGTTCGCCATATCTTTATTATCAAGATCAAGACAGCCATTATCGCGAGGTTTGATTCTTGACTCGATAATCCTTCCACGTATCAATTCCAATCCGATGATAGCGCAACTCCAATAATCGACCTCCTTTCCATGTAGTTCCCCGCACTGTTGCTCTGGTGCAAGATATCGACGGGTTCCAGTTCCATCAAACCTGATAGCTGCCTTATCAGATGCACAGCCGAAGTCTGTAAGCATAGAATCCGGAGGGTCATAGCTCCTCACTAGTATATTTGCTGGTTTCGCATCGCGATGCCAAATACGTTGATCGTGAAGAAAAGCAATCGCTTCCAGTAATTGCGTGAAAAGTGCTTCTCTCCCAGCGGCTTACACATTTGATCCATAGAGTGAATAGAATGCTGCATGAAGTAACGGCAATATGATAATATATTCATCTGGGAGATTCTGCGCTGTTGGTGTCCATGTTTCATCTAGGTACATCTTGATTTGGTCATATCTTCAAATTAGTGACATAGAAGGAGTTGATGTATTAAGACTGAACTGACAATCCCATTTTGAGATCGTCTCAGATCAAGATGGATAATTTCTTGGGGGCTGCATATTCGGTTCTATAGAGAGACAAGGGTATAAGCTTTCCACGTTCAAAGAATATCGATTGATGGAAGGAATTCGTAACTGACATGGGTAAACTTAGAAATCCTTCTGACCATTATTATCTCTTTATCCACGTTCTGCCTTTTTCTCTCACATTTCAAGATCCGTTTAGCTGCTGCTGGTCGTCCCGGCACAAGCGTGCATTGACTGGGGTGAATTGCTCAGAATGGAAACGCTCTTCCAATACAAGCTTATGTGTGATGTCAACCACAGCTGTCGCGAGATGGCAGAAATTCATGCAACAGGTGCGGAAGAACTCATTTTCGTGAGCTTGCTGATCACGCTGGCTCCCCTTCTCAGTGATTGGGTCTCGCGGGGTTGCTACGCTCTTTACTGTACTGAGGTGCGTCTTTGTCGTCTCTAATGCCATGGTCGTTCTCCCCGCCACAAAGATCCGATGGTCCAGTGGTGTAATCTCGGGAAGATCGTCCCAGGCGGAGACATGCGTAGCGCTTGAGGGGTGTGGTCTTGGTGTGTCTGGCGAGCGACTGTATACACTCGATGTATTAGACGAAGGGCGAGCCATCAGTGAAGCTAGAACAGAGGCTTCGATCCAGCGCTTTGGGGTCTTGTTTCGCAGCCGATCACGCTCGATGTCATGCTCAATCAGCAGAGAACAATGGAGCCTTGTGACAGCCAGTGCTACGGTATTATACTCAAGTATTGTGTCCTTAAACCGGAGAAATCAGTGATCGAGCGGGCCGCACTTCACAATAAGCCGCCAGAACTTGAGCATAGTCAAGCAGAGGTGACATTGAAGCCGCACGCAATTCGACGGGCCTCTTCAAAGTAGACCAATGGCCTGACGACACTCCTCCACCATGGCACTTCGCACGCGCAGCATAACGCCGAGGACCTTCATTCTGACTCACTTCTCTGAGGTCACCGTACCACTGCTGTGAACCATGGGCGAGCCAGCTCTTTCCCCTCCGATTGCAACTGCGCCAATTTTGTGATTCGACCCGCACTTTTTGTGAGTCAGGAATACTACACACCCAGATGGAATGAACGGTCGTGGTGCTGTCTGCCGCGACATGATTGGCGATCCGTTCGCCAGCATCGTCCAGCTCATGGATCAAGACCGGTGAAGACATTGCATCGACCGCCAGAACCGTCCTCGGTGAGAAACCTGCACTGCTGGTAGTTGCGAGAAAGCGTAGCTGAAGTCCATAAAAGCAGGCTCCTCCCCCGATCCATTTGTCTTTCTTCACACATCGCGGCCGCGGTGTGTCGCCTCTGACCTTCGGGCCTGAGGGTTCCGTGACGACGGCTGTTGCTGATCCAAGCCCAGTGACATAAGAACAGTGCTTCGCAGGGGGGCGCTGCGTTACCAAGTGAACTCCGCAGGGGGACGCTGTGATGACAATCGAGACCCGCAGGAGACCGCTGCGTCAACAAGTTCTCTGCAGGAGACCGCTGCATTACCAAGTTCTCCGCAGGAGACCGCTGCGTCAAATAAGTTCTCCGCAAGGAAAAATGCGTTACCAAGAGGATCTGCAGGGACATCTGCGAAACCAAGAGTCTCCGCAGGGACATCTGCGACACCAAGAGTCTCCGCAGGGACATCTGCGACACCAAGAGTCTCCGCAGGGACATCTGCGAAACCAAGAGTCTCCGCAGGAGACAGCTGCGAAATCAAGGCCCCCTAGCAATGTGCAAGCACCTCTGCGTGGTGCTAGGGACCAGTATTCATCTCCCATGGGAACTGAAGAAGCCAAGACTTGCACAGTAGATAGACTAAAGCATGAGCCATAGCAGCCACTGGGAATTGCAATCATCACATTATCAGTTCAGTCGCTTCAAAGCTCTCTCGTAGGCCATACCTAGAGTCGTATTTAGTAAAATCGCTTTACGCAATAGGTTCCGCGACATGCCCACTGTTGAGCCAATTCAAAGCGGTCGTCTCGAACTGCACGAGACATATGTCAAAAGTAGGCAGTTTGTCTGAATGATTCCCTCATTCGCGAACCCAATGCCAGGACCCCGTCCAGGCAGGATTTCCGTGACGCTGGCCAATAAGGTAACCTGACCCGTCAATGATCGTCCGGCCTTGAAGAGTGGAAAATGGTGCTGAGAGTGACTCTTGATGGGAATGATTCCTGATGGGAGTGATTCTTGATGGGTGAGTGTTGTCGGACCAGGGATGCGCTAAACCATTTAGGGGCCTTCGCCAGATGGTAACAGTCTGTCATTTCAATGAAGTACCCCTGAGTAATTTATCTATGGGGCTTACTAATGATAACTATCCGAAAGTATATAAGTTACACGTAATGACCGTAATTCTGCCACTTCAGTCCGACACATTAGTTTGCGATCCTCCGTATCTATAAGAAGTTTTAGTTACAACCTTCCTCCTTGTTGTCTGATTCTTTAGGCTTCACACAACCGCCGTTGGAACCATCAATGATCTGGTCGCCGAATATCACCGTAGGATCATATCATTGGGAAATTGGATGTTAAGCTGCTTCAATCAAAGCGATATTACAGCAACGGCCTTATCCCCCTCTAAGCCCAGCAAAAGAAGCTCTAAATCAACTTATTAAAGACTGTGAAATTTCTATGCATAACGGTATATTTTTGGTATACGAGAACGAGGGATTATGGGCGAAAAATAGCCTCTAGATACGAAAGCGGGGTCTTCTGAAAATATAATTCTCGAGTGATCACCGTTTAAGAGCAAAAGAAACAGAAAAACGTGTACTGTACAGGAATAGACTTGTTTGGAAGGCGATAATGGCTGTGATGTAGAAGGGCCGGCGAGCGGTAAAACGCCTCCGCGGAGAGCCCCGCGAAAGTGTACAAGGTGTAGAAACAAGGACACAAAATAGGTGGGTGACGTGAACAGTATGAATAGCTTCGTTTTTATCCAAAATGTATGATATTGCGTGCGATGTTGATATTTTGATATATGGCGGGTGACATACTCGCTTAGGTTAACTAAACCGGGGCGCATGCCTTGAAGAACAGACCATGCCGGGGGGCTAGTCTGCCCAATCCAGATTGATGCTGACATCGCTTGCATCAACACACTCAGTCATTCCTCTCTTCTTAAACTCTGAGCTGACAGCTTCATGAACCTTGCCGAGATAGGTCTTCTCTCCATGGACATCAATACCCAGAACCACACCTGTATGAATCATCTCATTGAAGCTCTCTCTCGCTAATTGGGATATCTCTTGGTCCGCACAGAAGGTGAGCTCTTTTAGACGAAATCTCCAGAAGACCCATCGAGATATACTAAAGCCAGACCTTTCAACATTTGCTTCGGCTGCCAGGCTTCCAGTCACGATTCGGGCTTCGTGCCCAGACGTCAAAGAAACAGACGAGCAAGGGTTGTGATTCTCTGCTGCCATAGTAAGAAGTTTGAAATTTGCATTCGCCAGCCACGCAAAACAAGCGGGGAGTAAATCGGCGACCGTGGACTTTCGCATTGAACCACTATCATATTGGTTTGTATCATGTCTTAGAGGTATTCTTTCTTCGAGCGTCATTTTCAGCAGCCATAGAGCAACGATACTCAATTCATTTTCAAATATCCCAGCCGCGTAAAGCTTGGCAGTGAATACAGCGAGGCTTTTACGCTCACATGAAGTGTATTGTTGCGATTTGGTAATCCATTCCTTCTGTAGGTCCAGTGCAAGAAACGGAAGATTGGTCCTTGATTGGTCATGGTGAGAAAGGGTAATATTCTGGGTTTGCCCCGCTTTAATCTCACTTCGGCGACTGAACACTCGAAGCGCCCCTATGGTAAGAATCAGGACAACCAGTTTATCCTGTTCTGGACTTATCGCGGGGGTAGCTTTTGAGGTTTGTATAAGAAAGTCCCACGTATCATGTAAGCCAGCTTCTAGCTGTGCGGAATTCCAGTGTTCTTGGTGGTAGTTTTCACCTAAACTCAGAATCATGTTTCGGATGTCGTCAAATTCCCCCCCCAGGCCATACTCTGTGCCGTGCTTGGGAGTTGTATATTGACCGGTACATTCGATATCAAAATGTTGTTCAGGCATTGTAAAAGAGGGCAATTTTAGGATGTTGGGAAGTGTGGGAGCGGAGGTAAAGTAACGAGGAAGAAAAAACAACAATTAAGCTGCCTGGAGCAATATGCGGAGTACAGACATCCGATATGGTCTACTGCACATTATTTCCGGTTTGTCCTCAATGCAGGTCTAGGGTAGCATATTGTGATCTTGGCATACAAGGGTATCAATCCCTCAATGATTTTGGTCTCATTTATCTATCATAGTATGTTCACAAAGGTATAAATATCAGCTGGTAGTTGGTGATTCCTAGGTTGGATCAGCTCCTCTTGATATCTTTCTGGCCATCAAATAAACAATGAAATTACAAACCGTTCTTCTCGTGGCACTCCTTGAACCAATGCTTTCACAAGCCTTTGCTCTCCCGGACAGTTCAGCCCAGAAATTTGACATCGCTAAGCTTGGAAATGAATATGACATCCATGATCTCAATGACTCCCCATTCTCTGATAAGAGGTCCCCGAACGACAATCTTTTGACCCTTGAGAAGAAAGATACCGAAGCGGTAAAGCACCACCTTTCGGCCTTTGTTCATGAGACCCAACTAATAAACCCCCAGCGATGCCTAGGATATTGCGGTCCTTATGGATGTCACTGCTCCCGACCTATACGTGTGTGTCCCTGTAATAAGGTCGGGCGTTCCTGCACTTGCCCGTGATAAAAGAGCAAAGTATATATTGATGCGATATTGGGGTGGTGTGATTTTTTATCGCCGCAATTCCTCGGGAAATTCAAGTAGCTCCAAAGTGGAGCAAATAGCCATCATAAGTGGGTCAATCAAATTTTGGATCAGCGGTCTTTCTCAAAACCGGCTTGACCGATACACATTCAATCACTCTGTTCTGGCCCCATTGCCAGAACATTGGCGTAGATCGTTCATTAGGCTGGCCACAGGAAATTGAAGGTCCTTAAAGATACTGTTAGTCTAGTATCGTATAGTGCTAGTAAATTTACATAATGTGTAAGAGAAGCCTGAACTACATAAGAAAAACGGAAGACACTACGAACCAACTGGGGCATATCTGTATTTTCTCCTCTTGCAATACCCTTGGGCCGCTTCAGATGACAGGGTTCCCCGCTCGTCTGATAATTCACTAGAGATGGTTAGGATCAAATATCTCAGAATTTGCGGGGCTCAAATAAGGGCAGCCAATCTAAGTTCATTTCTACGCGCCGTTAGTGATTCCGTGCAGTGGAGATAGAGAAATCCCTCAAGGGCCGGCCCATTCGAGCGAACCCCTTGGACCAAGTCTCCACTAAGCTCTTCTGTCGAGTAATGGAGGTATGGTTCATACGTGAAAAGTTTCCTGTAAATAACAGCTAGGCCCGCATTATCGGCTTGGCACTTAGATAATCGCACCGTGCATACAAAATTACTAGCTAGACCAGATCCAGACAATTACACTTTGTTATCCCTATGTTTTTACCGACACGGACCATAATAACTTGACAATTGTCTCAATTTCAGCCCCACACTGTTGACTGCTCAGTCGCTCCAGGTGCATTAAAGGTGGATTCCCCAGTCAAGAAGGGCTTCAGATTGATCTAGAGGTAGAGCTATTGAATAGTACCACTCATATGCCTGTGGTGGCCATCTCGCTGTCGGCATGGCCATTTATGATGTGTCTGCAGTATGATTGATGTCGGTTTGAAGGGGCGATACCTGGTAATACATACTGCGAGATGATCAAGTTGATTGAAACTTGACTCTACATATGGAGATCTGAGGAGCCAGTTCCAATGATGCGGCTCCGTTCCGGCACCGGCATCAAATCACGATATCGTGTGCACGTGGTTATGTGGGTTTTCTGATGGGGCGACTTATGAAGCAACTGCTCAACATGAAGGGGGTGCCAACATTTTCTGTGCCGTGTGATTTTTCAAGGCGGCCTACATTGCGGAAGCAGACATGGATCGTTCTTCCCAAGTGGTCCGACGCGTCGCTGACTACTTGCCGCAGCTAACTTCGCGTGACGTCATTTCCCAAACACTTCTCCACTGGGCTTGTTCGCGATGAGTGCATCTCACAAGTGAGCATCGATGCACGAGCATTGAATTTCCACAACGATTGGATCGTTCTCATTTGCGTTTTCCAACGGCTGATTATTCTTTATGTTCTCTTCTCGCCGGGCTACCCCAGCTCGCATACTTGAAAATCTCAGCGTTTGTGAGCGGGAAACCTAAAGACAAGTAGAAAGCAGAGCAGCAGGGAGGTGCAATAGTCCGAGCAGTGCTCTTAAGAGGGCAACTTGGATCTTTGCCTAATTCAAGCTAATTGTGCAATCAGACTCGTAACCAATCTTGAGGGCGCGTTGGCAGGGATGCGACGTTCAACAGTGTGATCAGCAGCAAGGTCAACCAAGAACTTGACTTCATGAAAGAGCTTCCATACATGACAGGGGCATATTACGGCAGCATCACCTTGTGGGCATTCACCGCGTCCCCGAAGCTAAAGGCCAACTAGTCCAACTTGAATCGGAGGAGCTCCCAATCACAGCTCGCCCTAATCGGGCTTTGGTGGTGTGGTATCTGAATGAAGCTACTTGCTCATCGTCGAGGGACAAGAGGGATTGGGCTCTACCAGATACACATCCACTATTGCGAATCATAATCGTTGGCACGAACACTGCCGGGTGGGCTCTCGGGGGATATTCTGAGGTTGGTTCCAAGAACGGTATTGACCGCGACCTCAAAGCTTGAAGTTATGGGTTTGACACTAGATAATTCTCTAACGGATGCTGTCTGGCCATGGGTGCCTGTATCAGTCAGATATTACTTGTTTACTATGCTCCAAAATGACCTCGGTGGTGGTTTCACTGCGGCAAATATCGGTCGGAGGAGAGGCCGGGCTAGAAAGTCGCTTTTCTACCCATGGCGGGTGATTCTACTATGTGTGATGCACGATTTTCCCACGCGGGTCTACAGAGGGAGCTATTGTCAGATATTCAAATCCATTCTCGGGTATTTGCGAGATGTTTGTATGTGACCAGGCGGCTTTCAGTGCATAGAGATTATTGGGGAAATCGCCTGCCCTTTTCCGAGGTAAAGTGGAACATCTATCGGTCTATTTGCCATCATCGCACACGAGATTTTCCGTACGACGCCACCTTTCGCCGTCTGGTTTCTGATCAAGATCATTCAAGCCGAGAGGGCCACCTCCAAGCGCGGGAACAAGGGTTGCTTTGATGGAAGGCAGCCTATTTGTCGTGGCGGGATACAACTCGATGGTGGAAGTGTCATCGAAAGTCGGCATGTATTGCTCTATTCATCGGTACACCTAAAGCACGGCGGAGGCTCACCACGGGTATTTCGCTAGCGCAAGAACGGCTGACTCACTCGCCTCAACGATACGACTCAAGAGTTTCCTAATCCAGAAAGAGGACGAAAGCAGATGTGCGAGACTGACCGAAGCACCACAAACATCGAGGCCCTCAACAATGATCGAAAAAATTTCATCTTGTGCCCTCCGCTTCAACTCGAAGCTCCTGGTCGATTTCCGGTCCTTTCTTTTATCCAAGATCAATTCTCCCTCTCAAAACCACCCGTTTGATTCCTTCGAAATCTCGGTGATCGACGGAGTGGTGGACGTGGGAATTGTATTCGGACTGACATCAAATGCCGAGCTAATAGCCTCACTACTCTAGACAGCCAGGAAAGCCCAAGTTGTCTTTTCAACTCACCCCTGGTAAGCTGCCAGTGAGTGTCTCAGAGGATCAAGTATCGAAACACAAGCAGTGATTGCCAGCGACCAAGACGCAAATACCAGCCCACGATCAGGGACCAAGGGCATATAGGCATATATGACTTCGAATGAGAATATCATCTATTGGGCAAATGCAATGGGCAGACATGATGCTGTCTCACAGTTGCCATATGGTGAAGCATCTAGAACCACCACAGAGCGGCAAGACATCGCTGCGATGGTCATTAGTATTGAAAAGTTCTCATTTTTCCCCTTCGTCTTGACTGTGGATACCAAATAATCAATGCTGACTGAGCCCGGATCCGAAACACCGCGTTGTATGTCGAGAGGAGGTGCATGGAATCCTCGAAGCCGTTGCCACCGAAAGAGACGTGTCAAATGTGGTGCTGTCGTCTCAGCCATCTCAGTCTGGTTACATGCACTCGCTCTGGCGAGCAAGTCAGGCCAGCAGCCCTATCCTGTCGGCCCAATCCTTTCTCCAAGCGACTCAGCCATTCGAAAAAGGTTGAGCAACACAATAAACCTACTAGGAACGGACTCCATGGGTCTCATAACCACGTGATCCACTCTGTATGGCGTGATGCTATCAATCCGTCAAATGAGGCTGTGCGACCGGAGTATGCCGTGACTTTGGAGATTGTCCCTTGGCGAAAATCGGCTTATGCAAGTCGACTTTCCGTGCTGGAGTCAACTCACCATGTCCTTACTCCTTGGAGAGAATCAATTCAGTAAGCTGTCAATTCAGTTGAAAAGTGCTCGTGGTATGTCCCCGCCGCACATTCAATTCTTCATAGAAGGCGCTAACACGGCGAGGGCAAGTGAAAGGCACAGGATGTCAAACAATAGTGCAGATGCGGAATATCGTGATCAGCCCAAATGTTCGCTGGACTTTGTAGGACTGATAAGGCCTCTTCGTGGCTTTACGGTGGTGCTAACAACTAGCCGAGGTTGCGCGTGGTAGATATGCATCGCGCGTTGACGCGTCGCCCCGCCATTTTTCTCCTACCGACCACCGCTGTTGACGCCTCGATATCTGAAGTCGGCCTTCAGAAATGTGATATTTTGTCTAATTGTCGCAATACACGCTCTTTTCACGACGGGCCGGAGATTCCTGCGCCACGTGTGCACAATTGCTAATGAGTTGGTATTACATCACTTTTCCAGAAAATTCGACATTGCCTATTAGGAGGATGTCCATCGCCCATACCTGTATTTGATTCATTTTCCAAGCGCCCTCGAGCCGGGGGGCGGGGTCCCCCAGAGACCCCCTTTATGGGGGTCGGCGAGGCAATTTCCAATTGCCGGGGGTGCCCCCCATAGGCGACGGGCAAGACGCCCACATTAGTGCCGTCCCCTACTGCCTCTGCATACCATTACATCTAGTATCCAGCGATCATCAATTTGCGCAGCGCATAGAATTCAAGAGCATTCGCGCTTCGGCTTCGGATTTGTCGACTAGTCGTCTTCCCATACTGGTGGCTGCTCAATGGACAAGAGTAGCTTTTGGCCTCGGCCACGCAGCCAAGTTAATTCAGACACTTCACATCACCTATCAAGCTCTCAACAACGAATGCTCCACTTTGGAATCAGCAACGCAATTTCCTCTCGTGCCGTTGGGAAATTCTTGGTTATCAATGTTCAAATCCTAAGGATGATGCGACCTTGACAGTGACGGGTCAGCGAGTGGAAGACTAAGGCCCTTTCTCGATCATCTGCTTGCACACGGCTCGAATCAGTACCGGCGTCTTCACGCCACAAGTCGTTGATATCGTACCGAGAAGTTAGAGTGGAGCCCCGACATCCCTTCGAATAGTCGGGTACAAGAAGACGACGGAACCGGGGATAGAGACTAGGTCCTAGGGCATCTTCAGGATGATAGAATGCTTAGGCTCAGTCTCCAACTTCCTATATATTGAATGAAATCGCTCGGGCACAACAATAAGGATGGCTACAGGACAGACTGAAAAGCTGATATGCGACTTGGCTTCAGGTGCCTTGATGAGTAGGAGGTTGAGGAACAGGGCGCCAATGTGACTGCTGGACGCGTGATAGATGCTCCGCGTAGAAGCATGAGAGATGAGGACAAATCGAGAATGACCGGCGAATCTTGCCCGTCGCCTTGGGGGGCACCCCCGGCAATTGGAAATTGCCTCGTCGACCCCCGTAAAGGGGGCCTCTGGGGGACCCCGCCCCCCGGCTCGAGGGCGCTCAAGGAATGAACCAAACATTCGCATTGAGTACATGCATCATCGTAACGAGAATGGGCCTAATCAAACCGAGGAACTTATCCCCACAAGTTTAATCCGTTGCCATCTCGTTCTACTTGGGATGCGCAAGGAACTACCCGAAGACTTTAAAACAGACCAGGTTGAACACCACTGGGGATCACCGTTCGAAAAGGTGCGAGTAATAATCTAGGTTCACGTTCGAGACAATGAAGGGCTCTGTCTCTCATGCTATGGAATAGCAAGGGAGCACCCGGAGACAATTTCTGGCTTGATAGGTAGCTTCACATGCAGCGAGGACGACGTCCTGATGTAATCGAGAGTGAAAAGTCCTGCTACAGTTGTTCTCTTGGATGAATTCATTGTCGCTGCTTTGAAGCAAGGCCCCTGACCTCTACATTGTTGGCGTTACTGACTTTCACGTGTCTGTTCAGATACTTTTTCTGGATACAAGTGGGAGGCTTTCCGAGGTGAAAGTTCTCTCAGTCAGAGTGATGTGGTATTATGCTGACAATGCAGATACTGCGCATGACGACTGCAGCCCATCTCCAGTGACTCAAGACGAACTCGATTGCTTGAAAGTTGCATCAAGCTGTCACCAAAGCCAGGCCATTATCATCTCTAAGTTAAGATAATGGCGGTGCCTATATGCCCTTTCAATTCGCCGAGTACGAACTGTCAAATGTAAGCAAAGAGATTTCCATCAGCAAATCTATATTGCTTTCAGATGGAGAATTTTGCTTTTCACCCAAATAAAACATGACACGAGTCTTTTTGATACTTATTAAAAATGAGCTTCCACCGTGCAGTTTAAATTGGATGCACGAGCCTAGCCTTAATATCCCAGAAGTACCAGAGAATTGCTCGAGAGACAGCGAAGTTTCAGTTATTGAAACAGAGGACTCTTTGTACGGTAGCCCTCGGTTCTATCATAAGTCATATATCATATAAGTCGGATTAAAGAGGCAGTCAGAATGGTAATTACGAACCTCGGAATTCAATCCTAAAGGATTTGTCGTCAAAGGGGATTGGTTGAATTTTAGCCAATCCCCGCTCAAATATCCAGCTGCGTTTGTCGAATATTGTCCGACAGGAGGAATTTCCATCATATGACCAGTTTGCAGACAGGCATAACGTACTTTGCGCGGGATCCGGTCCTCGAACTCGGGGCTTCGTGAGAATCTGAATCTGGGAGTCAAGAGATTGAATGTACTGCCTTGTCACAGTCATTAATTGGCAGTGGTGGGCCTCCGGTATACCTTCTAACCAATCCGGCAGCACCCATCTCTCATTGAGCTTCCCGAACGTTCTCAAAAGCTGAAATTGACCATGAGTCTTGAAGAACAAATCGCATAAAAAGCACGGATCCTTGTTAGCACATATTACTCTAGGCTTCTTTGCGCATGGATTGATCTCATAGTAGAAAAGAAGTTTTATCTCCGCGTGAACTTTGATACCTGATCTGGTCCCGTTAATACGCTTCCGCAGAATAGCCTCTGCCTTGGTTTTAGGTCGCCCGAAACTCTGCAACACCTTGTTCGGGTGGGGTGTGGACATCAAATACTCGATAAATAGGAGAGCCGAGCCCGGTAGTGATGGAGCTTTCACTTCCTGAGGCAAGCCTATCTGGAATATGCCGACTCGGATTTTTTGAAAAATGGAGCGTTTCCTTTTCACGGCAGAAACAAGCTTGATACTTGCTTTGTAATATCCAACACTTAAACTATTAGCCAAAGAGACGTATAACTAGAACCAGAGTATTCGCTACGGACAATAGGTATTAAACATTATCGAAAACCCAATTTTTCTTATACCTGTGGACCACTTAGGGATAGTGATAAGACCGAGTCGCCTATTTTCGTCTGCTATAATATGTCGAACTCCGCCGGAGAACATTACCACCTTTCCTAACTCGGACTAATGAGTCAGCGCGTGCTTAGATCCTATAATACTGTCCTTGTATGTAAAGCGAACGTAAGGGTCCGTACGAGCTATACAACTAGCTTCGGTGAACGGGCAGGATCGCTCAACTCGATCCAGCACCTAGATAAAAAAACCCTCCGGCAATTAGATCATTGATTTACTAGCCTATACACGATTTGTCCCTATCCGACAGATCTCACTAACCATGAATAGGTTCGCAGTTGCGGAACTTTGCCGTGGGGGGGGGGGGGGGGGGGCCTTAAATGCACGCACTTTCTCCTTTGGGACCCCGATCGATTCCCAGCCCTTATCTCCTCCAACAAAAATTCATATAAAGCTGGATCATATCCTTGCGAACACGAGAAGAAAGCTGGTATAATTTCGCTGGCTTGCGAGATGTGGCGAATAACACTATTTTTCAGAAATTTCTACCTTCGAATTACCGTGACTCTTCTGCGAATCCTGTTCAAATTGACACGCCCAGCGATAGCCACGAAAAATTTCCATGCTGCATTGCAAATTCCAAGTCGCGATGCTGGCAGAAATATAACAGCACATCTATACAAAAAAGATACTCCACCTTCTCGTCCACAGCCAGTCTTGATCAATCTTCACGGGAGCGGAATGATTTTTCCAGCCTTTGGCGACGATGACGAATTTTGCCATCACGTTTTCCAAAGAACTGACCATGCTGTGATCGATGTCAAATATCGATTGTCTCCCGAGAATCCATTCCCCGCCGCGATCAATGATGTCGAAGATCTTGTCCGATGGATCATGGCTCAGCCAGAGAGATATGACTTGGCACGGCTGAGCATTTCTGGCTTCAGCTCTGGAGGAAATCTTGCCATCGTCGCTGCTGCTGTACTATTTCCCAAGGATACATTTCACTCCGTTCTCACATTCTACCCCGGAACAGAACTTGCATCTGACCCGACTGGAAAGATCGCTCCTGATAACTCCGGGAAGCTGATTCCTCCGCGAATAGCCCGCTTCTTCCATTGCTGTTATATTCCCGTGGGTGTTGATGCACGCGATCCTCGAATCTCGCCACTATTTGCGGACTTCTCAAACTTCCCTTCGAAGCTTTTGGTGGTCACTGCTGCTCGGGATAATATGGCACCAGAAGCGGAGGAGTTTGCCATGCGCGTCAAGAAGCAGACTGGCTATGAACCAGTTTTGCAGAGAATGGAGCAGTGTGAGCACGGTTGGGACAAAAATGCCAAAGGAGGACCTGTACAGGAGGAGGCTAAGAGAAGGGCTTATTCAATGGCCGTTGATATGCTTAAAGAATAATATCTCAGAGGTACCTTGTCAGAGCTAAATGTTATAAGCAATCAGGGTGTAAAGTACAGATACTGGAAGCTAGTCCCTGCTAAAGGCTACATAAATTACCGCTCAATAATCTCACTGGTGTTTTGTTACAAACAAACAAACAATTCATTAACGCCCGGCGGCTGAGCCAAAAGGGCAACTATCATTGGTTTACTGTACATGTCCATGTGTGTATGCTGTGTCTCCTGAAAGCCCATACATAATGCCTTATAACATATGACAATTCCAAAAAGCAGTGTCGCAGCGAGTTTCTCGTGGGTTAGTAAATGGGTTAGTAGGCTGGCTTGAAGGCGCTCCTCCAAGTGTTCAACATCCTATCTTCGGCAGTTGAAGCGCGTCTACCATCTGTAGCACGAGGTGGTGGGTAAGTAGGGTCGGAAGAAGGGGGTGGGGGTTATGTTGGTCGATATGTTCAAGTGGCCTCGAGTCGGCCCGTCGCAATGGCAAAACGTATGGAGGCCCGTACTGCCTCTAGGCTTGGCGTCCACTTCTGATCATCAGAAGCCTGTTTTCCGCCCAGGAAGAAGGATATGTTTCCTCGGTGAGTCTGCGTGCATTGTAACATTTCCGTCCGGTGCGCCGTCCACTTCCGACATCGGAAGAGGAAGTGCTCCACGGTCTCTCTTGCTTGTCCGCAATCGCATTGATCCGTCTCTGCTACATTAATTCGATTGAGATATCCATTGAGTCTAGCCATGCCGGTACGGAGTTGGGCCAGTACGGTCGCTTCTTTCCACGTTAGGCGATCGTACAACTGCCGGGTGTGTTTGCCTGGCAGTGCGGCATCCACTCGTTTTGCGTGTCTTCCTACGTTCTGTGGTAGCTCATTGCTGGGGACTGCTTGGGATCGTGCAATATTCAATGTTGTCGACTTCATCCTCGGGACGCGTTCTTGTGGGAGAGAATCTTGTTGTGTTGCAGTTCTGGCCTGTTCTTTAGCCAGACCTAACGGCTTATTATCTTCGCTAGTAGGAATCCAGTGGAATTTGATCCGGTTTCTATTCCTTCGCAGCCTTCTCATCAACTTGTACGTCTGACAAATAAACTCCTGCCCAGACTGTCGTCGAGGGTTCCTTAGCATGAGCACCGCCGCCTTGTTGCTTGTGAGCAACGTAATCCTGTGGTCTTCGATACCCACTACCATTGCTAACACATGTGCCATGGCTGCCAGCTCCGTAGAGAACGGGTTCTACTCTACTCTCGCACCCAATGTGATGGAAAAAGGGTTGAGCTTCAATTTTCGATTTCAAGGAGGTTGTTTCTCTATTGCGACTCTAAATCCCACCAGCTCGTTCCGTGCCGAGCTGCTGACCGCGATCTACATCAATCCGCCCGCTTCAGTCTGAGCCTCATTTTGCCCATCAACATTGGCCTGCACGCGTTCATCCCATGGTGCCAACGTGAACGGGTTGATTATTTCGAGTGTCTTCAGGTCGACGTGCTTAAGCGCGTCCACTACGTGGTACAGCGGCGAGCGATGATATCGTCTGAACTTTCAGATCCGGTCTGTACTCTTTTTCTGCCTACAGTCGAAAGTGAAAACGGCTTCTACCCTGGTGACAGCTTTTGTTTTCTCGGGCCCCACTGCCAAAGCCTCAGCGCAGATCATTAGCCGGCGGTGGTATACTAAACTAGTGGTCACTGTAAATATCGTTAATCTAGAACCTTAATTACAGACGCGCTCGAATTCAGATTCACCTTTGTTCTTTTCGATTCTTCTCGAACCCTCAGCATGACGCCACACCTTGCGTCGAAGTTGGTCTCCTGACCTACCTGATTGCAGCAATTCTTGAGTACAATATTCGTAATTAGAGTTCGCTTTTGTCTTACCGTTGTACGGGCTATGCCGTGTCTAGAATAACTCACGTGCAGTCATAATATTCAAACTCATGAGATTAATGGTGAGCAATGGCGATCCAGATAATAACAGTATTACAGTAACAAACCATCGTACTCTCTCTTACACGCTCAGTTTATCCCTGGACTTCCTTGCAGTCTCCTGCTGTGCCTGATCGAGGGCTTTTCTCTTTGCTTTCTCTTCGTCCTTGAGTTTCTTTGCAGCCTTCTTCTGTGCCTGATCGAGGGCTTTTTTCTTTGCTTTCTCTTCATTTTTGAGCTTCTTTGCAGCCTTCTTCTGTGCCTTGCTGAGGGCTTCTGTTTTTGCTTTTGCTTCATCCTTGAGGGTTTTCATGGCCTCCTGTTGTGATTTATCCAGGGCTTTTCTTTTTGCTTTTATTTCATCCTTGAGCTTCTTTGCAGCCTGCTTCTTTGCAGCCTGTTTCTTTGCAGCCTTCTTCTGTGCAGTGTTGCTATCTTCAGGTGAGATCACAGTTGAAGTAGATTCAGTTGTTCTCAATACTCCTTTCTCTCCCTTTGTTGCATCATTCTCATCCACTATTTTGTCAACAAGCGAATATAATAAACCAAATAATAGGAATATCGATAATTTGCTCTGGAGAAACAGCAATAATAATAATAGTAAAATACGATATGTAGGTTTGATAAAACCAACCTGGATTATATCATAAGTGACGATTCTCCAGGGTAATTAAATAGCTGAAAGGACAAACCTTTTTTTCAAATTGCTTAGAAGTCTCAGACAAAAAGACATGCCACTCACTAGAAGTCATTAGACTTCTCAGTTCCGTTATATCGTTGCTGTGTCCTACTTGTCTCCATTTCATCTTATATGGTCTCAATCCGAATCGTTCCACCCATTTCTCTCTTCTGTCGTTTGGCCATAGCTCATAATAAAACTCTTCGTCTTCACTTTCCTCAATCATAGGATGGGTTATTAAGATTTTTTGAACGGAATTTTGGTTGAGTAAGCCCCGAATTATGGGTTCCTCGATAAGTTGGTAATAAGATAGACCCGACGGATGAAATCGCTCTGGTAGTGGAGGTGAAAGTAGTATAACTTTTTCACCCTGGGCTATGCGCCAAGCAAATAGAGCGGAAGCACCATGAACATATCTACTCCATTGCCGGGGGTTCTTTTTCAATTTTAAGCATTCTGGATGTTTTTCATCCATGAGTGGCCCCATTGCTGTGGTCAACGTTTGAAGTCCATGCCTATCAGCCCATCTTTGGGCCTTTTCGCGAGGAATGCCACTCCAGAGGACTTGGCCATTCGGAATCCAATTTTCAGATTGGAAACGTTTAATGATTTGAGCCGCTTCTTGTACGGATAGGAATCGGCTCAATACTCCGACAAGAGACGCTTGAGCTGACTGTTGGTTCGAAAGTAGTTGAATAGGTTTTTCGCAATCCATTCATCTGATTGGGAAGGAAGAAAAGAAACAAAGACAAACGCAGTCCTGTTCTTAATATTTTGCAAAACATGTTGCTAGGAGAGGTTGAAATTTACCACTAATACTATATAAGGAGGAAGGTTTAAGTTGCCACCTGGAGCAAGAATAAGCGACGTCATGACTTTTCCCGCTTTTTCTTTTTTTTCTAAATCTATTCAGATTATATAGTAACTCTGGTTATGGTACTAGAGTCATCCAAGACCTTGTATAGGATAAAAACTATATCAAGTGATTCATCTTGAGGTACAATAGAAGAAGCATGTCTTCTTGACTTCCCAGGGTAAGGTTCGTCTAGAGAGAGCAATACTACTACCACTTCAATTGCGTCGAAGTCGAACCGTCGAACTCTACCAGAGTATGATATATTTCTGTAGCCCTCAGCGTTGAAAATACTCCGATTGAAATAGACAGTATCTACCGCTGACTATAGAGCATAGGCAAACAGTAGGATTTGCGGAGTGAACAGCACCAGCATCTAGTAGCTGAATGTCAGTCACCCCAGCGAGACCAACACGATAGAGAGCCCACAAGGGCATCGGCATCCTTCCGTACGTCCCAGAGGCATTTCGGGGTGTTTGGATCTTCAAGAATGGACTTGAGAGTTTTGCCATTGTGTGAAGCGGTGGTGAAAGAAAGAGCGCCGGGAGCTAAGACGTCAATAGTTCGAATTACTTCTTGTGGGTGGACAAGGAGAGCAATAAAAGAAATAGTCCCATTGCGACTTAAATTATATCCTTCGAGGTCTAGGTATAGTGTGTTTGAAGATGATATTGAGGACAGCAAACTTTCTAAAGCCGGGACGGAGGAGTTGAGGGTCATTGTCGCGTACTCTTTTATACCGAAATTCTCATTGTATTCGATATATCATGGCCGTATCTGATGTATAAGTAGCCTTAAAGTTTGCCAAAAATTACAGCATGAAGGTTATTGCAAGACGAGGAAAGTAATTTTTAGCCAACTGAGTGGAGAGGGTAGTCGAGGCATGATCAGGATGCTTTTATAATCAATATTTTATCCCTAGAAACAACAATCCCTTGCTTCTGGCACAAAATTTGATTTGACGGTGGGTTTGGACACGGATTAACTCTAGCCCGCTCTATCCAATTATACAGATTCCTCGCGGACCGACGCTCTGCGTCTACTTACGTGATGGTGTCGTAAGCCAAAATACTGTATGAAAACCTGCTGGCCTCCTAAAGAATACTATTCACTCTGCATGCCGCTTTCACTCCAGACATCCCCTTTGAATAATTACGACAAAAATATGCCGAAGAAAAACGATAGGAAGCTTCCACCACAGCGCAAGAAGGGGCACAGTTATACTGAGAGCCAGGACACTATTTGCAGTCAAGAATTGCTAGATGCTTTGGCAGGGTATTACACCCATATTGTACTTGCACGAGACTGCTGGTTTCTAGTACGGAAATTTAGCCTACAATATGACTCGAAATATAGTGATTTAACTATTATTTGTGGACAGGATTCGTACGCGGTCCATCAATGTATAGTTTGTACACGATCTGAATTCTTTGCTAAAGCCTGTGATGGTAATTTCAAGGTTAGATTCCACAAGCGCTCCCTATATAGAAATGCTCCCAAGCTAACAATGACTTTACGAAGCTTCCACTAGCGAGATCAATTTGAATGAATCGGGTAGCGTTTGAAACTGTGTTTTGAATTGCTGTGAGCGCTGGCTCTGCTGATACTAAACCATATAAAGCAGGCCAGTAACCGAGGATAAAAACCGTCAACACTAAATCGTGTTGATAAATTCTTGAAAAGCAATCAGAAGAGGGCGTGAAACGAGAAGAAATGAGGAAGGAGCAAATCAGAGGCAAGAAGTAGATTAGACTGGCGAATTAAATGTTAAAATTTTGCCTAACACCCGTCTAAGAGATTACCGCACTCTTTACGATAATTTACGATACTTGATTCGACAACAAGTTCCAGAAATCTCCCGAGCGAGACTAGCTGATTGTAATCCCCGACGCGCACTAACTGACAACTTGCTAGCAATGTTAGCAAAACCTGCCCAGACTCTTGGACGCGTCACACATTGCTAAGGCGCAGCCACATTGATATACAGGTACATTGTACCCAAAGTGGTAATCGTTTATTAGTTAAACAACCAAATGGTTTGGTTAGGATTAGTGAAACCTGTATTTCTTTTATTTCTAAACTTTTTCACTTTAGTGATAGCCCCGATAGAAAGCTCTTCTCAAGTGAGGGTCATTTTTGCTTTACGTCATCCAATGTCTCAGATCAATCGGTGATCGTCGTTCTAAGACCCTGTTTCTCTGCAGCTGAAGAACGATATATACGCGATCGAATTTAGAAAAATTGACTCGGAATTTCCACAACCACCTGGGCAGGAATAGGGGTATTTCGAACTGCCATATTGGTGGACTTGCTTCAAGAGCGTGGGCGCCTCAATCGAATACAACTCGTACAGCTGCAGATTGTTGAAATGGGTCTCGCGTTCGTCACACTCTAGAACCAATGGAAATGGATGCTGACAATATGTTACCAGCTTGGAAGAGTCTGCTTTGGACTGGAGAGACTCTGCAAATGCCGGCCCCCTCGCTCGCCGATATGCCGCAAAGGTAAGCTCATGATGCAATTGCGCTCACTTTCGTGAACGCCCGACTGAAAGCTCCTGACAGCAAATCCTGGCACTATGGCTAAAGCAAAGGAATCGCCACGATACTGATTCGCTATGGGGTGACGAGGTAAGTAACCAATAAATCAGAAGAACCTTGAAGAGATCCTGATATTACAAATCATAGATAGAATTTTCGCTGGTTGATTTGGACGCGAAATTGTCGCAATCAACCATGCTCCTAGACCAAGAGCGTGTTATAAAAAGCTGGGAGAAAAGTCGGCTTTGTCAAGAAAATCAATAAGTGAATCATTCAACTACGAAGTAAAGAAACTTCTTCTCATGAATGACTAGTGGATTGCTACAATGGGAATGGGCGTCCTATGTCGTGGAATCAACACCAGTCAAGCCATACTCAGGATGCATATCAGACTTAGTCCATGTTGAGACAAATATGCGAGGCAGGTATGGTTGAAGTCAATCAGACGTGTTTTTTCTGGTTACTAGTTTTTGTAAAGGCGAGAACTAATTCAGCGCTTCCTTGGTCCCGATCAACATGCAATGTCTCTATCCATGTTCCCTAGGGCCGGAGTGAAAAGCACATGGACAACGCCCGGCCCTCCAACTGAGATACTTTGCACACAGCCTCGCTATACAATTTTGGCAGAGAAAGTCGGAAATCGGGCCAGAGGTCGTACGAAAACATGGCTTCCTGTATACCGAGACCGCTTGACCCAGTCTCCATTCATTGATGAAGTGGCAAATGGACGTGAGAACCAAAATCACGTTTGTCTCGATCAACTAGATATGGGAATAGGATGTTGGAGCATCCAAACTACTTTTCAGACTTCTGATGAAACTGAGGCGAGGTGGCTACATGACCAATTAATTCCACTGGGCCCCATATTTCTCGCCATGACCGCCGCAACGCCAGTCTGGAAAGGTCACTTGGTTGACTCCAATTGTCGATGGCAGAGGTATGGGGACTTGGTGGATGATCGCTCGCTAGACGAGAAAGGATCCATTGTAAGACACTTCACTTACTTGTGGCTTTAGCTGAGCTAAAGCTAAATTTGCTATGCCTAGCCTCCACGATGGACTTGGGAACAAAGTTATATCTCTACGGAGCAGCCATCGGGTTTAAAAAGCCACCAATTATTACATTCAATCGATGATGATGTCCGTGAATATCTGATTGAAGGAGGGATGGATGGCTTTTTAGCAGATCATTTCGCATCCATCCTCACACGAGATCCTCTCTTGCTCACCGAAGCGGACCTGAAAGATAGCGATCCCCCTGAAACGCGACTTTTCGAAACCCTTTATGGCTGCGTTTGGCACCCGGTCAGATTCAAGCCACCAACTGGTGATCGCGGTCCGGGTTGGCGAGTCGAATTTCGACCAATGGAAGCGCAGCTAACAGATTTCGAAAATGCTGCTTTCGCGATTTTTGCATATTTTGTTTCTCGGGCAATCACCGTTCTTCGCTTGAAATTTTACATCCCGGTTGAAAAGCTGTCGGATGCATGGGCTACAGGTCAAGACCGTGGGGCAGTCATTGGTGGACGCTTCTGGTTTCGAAAAACCGGATGGCTTTCTGACTCGGACAAAATCAATCCGGACATTATTCGCATGCTCTCGCAGCACGGCTATCATTACACCAGCAAAGAGAGCTATGCTCAAATGACTGTCGATGAGGTAGTTAATGGAGAAGGTACTATCAATGGTTTTCCGGGCTTGCTATTGATGCTGCGTTGCTACTTTGAGTATGTCGGAGTCCCCATGGAAGAGCAGGAACAAATCGCTCGGTATCTGAACCTCATTCGAGATCGAGCGAGAGGCAGAAATCCAACCCCTGCGACCTGGATAAGAGAATTCATCGGTAATCACAAGGACTACGCTGAGGATAGCTATATCAGTGAGAAGGTATGCTATGATATGATGAGGACTATAATTCAGCTGAACGAAAAAAAGTCAGAATAGATAGTTGTGGTGTCTCAAATATTACTATATTCACAAAATTCTTAGGTCTCAACATCCGCGTAAGAACTTGATGCTCGAAGCTTTCCTCCATATTTCCACAAAATGAAGGGAATCGGGCAACCGATGAACAGAGCTATGAAGGCCAAAACACTGTTACCCCACCCATATCCCAATGCGGCATACATCTCTGAACTGAATAAAGGAAAACCGAACCCCGTGAGGCCACGAAGGATATAAACGGTGCCGTTAGCACTAGCGGCGTAGAGCGGAAATGTGTCCAGGAGATAAGCGCTCACACATTGGAAGACAATAGTTGCTCCCATGAGTGGCAATGCAATCCCAATATCGGGAATAATCCAATGAGTCTTATATTCCGCACTCCAGCCATACCAAAAGAGCCCAATTGGAACAAGTAGTAATGCCGGCACCATCATCGGCAGCCTAAACTCGGGCTTTCCTTCGCCATTATTCCGAGCGACTTGTCGACGATAGATGGGGTCGGTGAGAAAAGCACAGAAAATCGCGCCTCCTAGGTAACCGCAACATGGCGCGATATAATGCTGGCCGCGGATTGTCCCCAGCTCGTTCCGTTTCTTGGAATATATACCTGGTTTTATGCATTGATTCACAACTTGAGGCACAGCAGTGATAACAATGTCTAGTACTTGAGGACAGACGTTCCTAAATTCTCAATAATATGGCTCACGAGGCGAGCAATCTGCAAGAAATCATTATAATTGCTGGATTGTGGGTACTTCCTCTTGTGAGGGGAGACATTCTCTCGAACCGCATTTATATAGCTTCAGGCTCATATAAAAGGCACACATCTCTCATGCTGGAGCGCCTGTCATACTCCCTGCTTTCATGGCTTCCTGGCTCGACACCGCTCGAGACGCTTCGGGGTGGGCTTTGGTTAATAACGGTCGCCTGGAAACATTGGTGCAATCGATGAGCCATCCTGATTCCCAGTTCCCTGCACTCATTTGTTTTGCTGGGAATGCACACAGAGTCAAAGCGCTCCGAGCATTATTCCCCCACAACAATATTACTCGCAGAGGTCCTTCGACATTAACGCGCTTGCATTTAAGCACAGAATCTGCCAAGACCAATTATCCGGTTCTCTTCGCAGACTGCGAGATATTTCGCGCTGGCGTTGTGGATCTTGCCGTACACAAGAGATCAGATTAGAAAACACAGCAATACTCAATCGCTCAGCGAGATAGCTTCTCAGCCGTGGAAGTCAACTGCAGCGTAATATCTCGAGTTGTTTTGCCATGGACTCAAGTTCTTTGTCTGTTTGTAGATAGTATTGATGAAATGAGAGTGCTTCAAAAGCTGTTCTGCAAGCCCCGCCACGACGTTCAAGTTGGATCTCATCCCATCACAATTCGTTTACGAGTACTGGTCGTCCTTACAAGCCAAGAGAGCCCTGGTTCCAGCGAGATGGCCGCAATTCTTCCTCAAGATCAATCGCCTGAATGGCTTGCACCAGAAATATGTTTCCTTGACCTAAGGGACAGGCACGAGCTGTCACCCGTAGCCGCCTTCGAGCCTTTACGCTGCATGATACTCGAGAAGCTAAATCTGGCTCGGACCGAGCAGGACCAACAGGGATCTTTGTTCTCTGCTGTCCATCTCGCTGTTTTTTGAAAAACCAATCTGGAATCCAAGATGCGAACCTTTGATTCGCAACCCTTTGACTGTCTTGAATTAGCGCGAATACACTTCCCATCCAAATCTAATAGTAAAACGCACCTGTTAGAATTTCTGACCAAAGTGGAAGAAGCCCACTGCGATATCGAGGATGTTTCCTCGTTTGTTGCCTCGGCATTTTTGATGGATGCATATCCACCTGGGATGCATTGTAAGTCAACATTATCATCCAATGGCCTTGTCTAACGGTGTTCTTAGTGTTCAATCCAACACATGTCTTCCACGAACTGTACCTGGACGATTGCTTGAAGGCATGGACCGGGCACAAGGGTCAAGACGTCGACCCTTCTGAGTTTTCCGACACCGTTATGCCCACTTCACTGGACTTTTCGAATCCATAGATCTGGGAAAGACATCTGCGGCTATTCGACGACTCACTCTCAAAAAGTTCACCCAGCGTTGGGGAGGCTTATACTCCTCTACCAGCTGTTTCATCTGCTTGAATCGAGCGCTAGAGCACATGCTAGCGTGTCAGCATGCGATGTGTGATAATTGTGTTGTCATATTCGGGTCTAAGAGTCCAACCGCGGAATATCACTACAATGTGACGGCATGTCCAATGTGTACCTGCAAGCTCCATCTTGCAGTGCGGCAAATTCCTCCAACAAAAGGGCCGAATATCTTAACACTCGACGGCGGGGGCATCCGCGGGCTTGTGCAACTTGGCTTGCTTCGCTCGTTGGAAAAACGAGTGGGTGGCAGTTTCATTCAGTCAATTGACTATTGCGCGGGTACAAGTGTAGGTATGTCTGGAAAACTTTATTCTAGCCGAATGTCCCAGCATAGTATAGCCTGTCTTATTAACATCCATTCTAGGAGGCTTGAACATCATGGACTTGGTTTTAATCAATCTTCCGCAGAACGCAGTTTCCAACGATTCCCGGAGTTCGCGGAAAAGATTTTCGAGCAGCCTGCAAGGAATGTCCAGGCTTGGGTGTTAGGTCTGAAAGGGCTTCTCTTGAATGGCAAGTATGACGACCGTGCGCTCGAAGAGACCCTTACGGCAGGTTAAGGAGCCGAAGGCCGAATCTTTGATGTCGGAACCACCTCTGGTATCGGTAGTCGCGTGGCGATTATCGTCAGCCGGATATCTGACGGGAAGGCTTGCGTCATCGCTAACTATCGTGGTGTCGGTCGGCAGAAGGGAGAATCAGCTTATGAATTTCTGATGCCTCGAAGCCACAATGAAAATCCGCTGCTGCGGGATGTGTAAGCATTGACATCTTTCCTGGAGTGACTGCCAACCATGATTGAATCATACCTGACTTGTCCGAATACTAGGGTCCGTTGTGGTGTCGCTGCTCCAGGGTAAGGGTGGTTCTGGTCGGTGATAGACGAAGCTAACAAGCTGTCAGGTTTTTCGGGGTGAAAAAACTTCCTGGGTTCGAGCCACTGCAAGATGGAGGGGTGCGCGCCAACAATCCACTGTCTATAGCTTTGAAAGAGTGCGCACTTATCTGGCCCGATAAAGAAAAGCCTGATCTAGTTGTGTCGGTACAAACAAACAAACAAACAATTCATTAACGCCCGGCGGCTGAACCGAAAGGGCAACTATCACTGATCTACTATACATGTCCATCTGTATATGCTGTGTCTCCTGAAAGCCCATACATAAAACCTTATAACATATAACATTTCCAGAAAGCAGTGTCGCAGCGAGTTTCTCGTGGGTTAGTAAGTGGGTTAGTAGGCTGGCTTGAAGGCGCTTCTCCAAGTGTTCAACATCCTATCTTCGGCAGTTGAAGCGCGTCTACCATCTGTAGCACGTTGTGTCGGTACACACACACACACACTTCATTAACGCCCGGCGGCAGAGCCGAAAGGGCAACTATCGCTAATCTACTATACATGCCATGATATATACAGTACTGTGTCTCATTAGAGCCCATACATGATTGCTTTCAGAATATGTCATCTCAGGTGCTCGTATCGCAGCGGATTCTCGTGGGTTAGTAATTTGGTTAGTAGACTGGCTTGAAGGCGCTTCTCCAAGTGTTCAACATCCTATCTTCGGCAGTTGAAGCGCGTCTACCATGAGTAGCACGAGGTGGTTGGTGGTGTGTCGGTACAGTAGAATTCGAAAACAGATTACCCCTTGGACACACAGGCTTTCTTTCCCAGTGCCCCACTTAGATCGCGCTAAGCCGAATTAGACCGGAGAAAGTCCCCACCATTCTTTCTCAATGTATCTCTTGTTGATCACCAAAATTACCGGAATTACCGGTTTCGGCATTGGGCAGACCACACTTGCCGAAACGGCCCGTGGCCAAACGTCAAGGTAGCAAAATGCAGCGACCGAACGATCAATACATCCAGGGGGTTTTTGGAGATTTTGTAAACGACATCGGAGAGGGCTTGAATGTGAATGATTAAAAAAGCATAACTTTAAGATTGCACGAGACCCGAATTGCAAATACAGTAATCATTTGAGATATATCAATGGCCAGAATTGGCCCGACCGGTCAAACTCGAATGCAAAACTGTAGTCATGGACCATGTGTGCCAAAAGATCACTCTCAAAGCTGAGGGAGACGTCTGTTCCAGCAAAAAGGTTTTCCAAACAGTTGCAAGCCTCGTAGAACAAAACATCTGTGGCTCCCCTGGACGGCAACTCGAGCATTTTGCCCGGAGCCAAAACGTCCGTACTCAAATAGACTTCCTTGAGCAATGGAATCGCTCCTAAATCTACCTTTTGAGCTAAATAAGAGATAGTGTGGTATACAGGCGCGTAGCAGTTCCGAAGGCCGAAAGTCTTTAGGCTAGGAGGAAGATCCGGCAACACATCTGAAAATACTTGGTCCACATCCAATGCTTCCAGGTTACTAAAACCGAGGAAAGATCCGTATGACATATCCCTCCAAATCTGCACATTGGCACTTACTTCCAAATTATTGTAGAAGGATACATTTAGTCGTTTCAGGCTGCTTTGTTGGTAATTGAGTGCTGACCTCAATTCTCGAGGATTGAACTGGTTGAACGGGCTTGCACAAGCAAAGTAATCAAAATATTGCAAAGACTTGCAGGCCGCAATGAGCGTGTGAATGCTGATTGCATCCACACAACTGTTTCGAAAGGATATTTCGGAGAAGTTAAAAGTTCCAGGAGGAGCACGTTCCGGTAACAAGTAAGATGATATACCCGGAATATGTCCACAGCAGTTATCGACATGAATCTTGTCCAGTTGTGGTAACGACAAAAGTGGCATTATGTCTGTGAGGCTGAGTTTAGTCCCGTTCATCCGTCCGCCGTTTGTGTCCACAAGATGCAAAAGCCTCAACCCTTCCAACGGTGATGGTGATGGCTTGTTGTTGACATCAACAGGCATCGAACGAAGAGTTGTTAACCACTTGAGGCTGCAAAAGCTAGTCGGAATGGTCAGGTTTTCGAGGTTGGATGTATTAACGAAGAGTAGTGAAGCAGACGCAATAATTTTGGAGCACCGATCATCCTTATCTAGGTCTTGAGAAATTCTGGAAGATGTAATGGGTGTAACAGTGCGCGATTGATATGCGCGAGACTGCAAGCCCGCGGAACGGACTCCAATAAGACTTCTTGGATGGTCAATCAGGTCGCCGTCGAAGGCAAGATGAATGACTATGCGCCGTATTCGGGCAGCTAAAAAGCGACAAGAGATAGCAGTGCGAGCTAAGAGTGACAGTGGCCGTAAGGAACTAACCGTTAGATCGGTAAGATCCAGAAACACTGCTTGATAAAGTAGAGGCTGTGCGATGCCGAAGAGCTTTCTTGAAACCAAACATAGAGAGCGTAGAGCGTCAACTGCCCAAGTATAAGCGAAAATTGCACACAGTATTTCCGCTGGTAGATTTTGTAGATTTGACATGCAGCCGAATCGAGGGACAGGGCCTCAAGAAATCCGGAATTGGGGGTGAGCGGTCCTCTCGAGGTGACTCTAAGTATCTCGTGGAGTCGTGACCATTTATGATGTAACCATCACGTGGTCCCTACAGCGACTTACTTGCCGGAACGCTCTGTAGCCATACAGCAAATTCGAAAACAATCTTTACCCTCACACTTGTAGTTACTTCACACGGAATATTTATACTCTCTGACCCCACTGTCCCTCTATAACCCTCCATCCCTCGCAACATCGCTTTCTGAGATCCGCCAGGTTTTTTATGCACTATGGTATTTGCTTTCGGATATCGATGTCACCACCTACATGTGCTCTTCATTTTCCGTCCCAAATTCCGAGTCAAGCTCCACTAGCTTATAGCATGTCCAGCTCGTAATAGTTTTAAAATACGTTTCGTCTCGGATAACATGGCGTAATTGACTACGTAACTTTCATATTCTGGATGACAATCGGTCACGTGCCAACAAGCGTCATACAAATTGCCTATGAACTAATTACTTTATGGATGAAGTAACCCCCATCCCGGTGACATGAAATGCCCTGCGCATTCGAGCACTGTCACTCCCACTACACACGTTGAATATTGCCTAAGAGCAGCGGAAACACCGTCTGAAATGGATAGGAAGACAATGGTGCATTGTTTCGCCTACCTAGTTACTAATTTCGATTTTTTATATCATCATAATTATATTACCTGAGCATATACTAATTTTGGTGGAATTCTTGGCAGCAGAAAGGTACATAAAACAAAATTACTGATAAGGCGAATACACCGGAAGGACAACAATCATGTAACTCTACGTATGAAAAATACTAGCGCCGCTAAACGGGACAGCCGCCCCACAACCCTGTGAAGTAGGAGATGGCCTGCTTTTAGGAAACATAACTCTAGTAGAAGTCCTTCGGGACCGCAGCAAATTGCGAGGGCATACAGTACTGCAGAAAAAATCACCAGATATAGATATTATATCTCCATGCATGCTGTCTTTGTACTAAATGCTGTAAATACAGGTCTGAGATTATAAAACCTCTGCACGCTTGTTGTGTGGATCCAAGAAGTTTAAATAATATCGAGAGTAGTGACAGTTGGGGGATGTCCACGTCCAGACACCTCTACATGTCGTGCTAGTGCCCGTCGATGCATCGCTTCCGCCTCTTCATATTCCCCTTGCCTGTCAAGCACTAAGCCAAGGTTACTGACACTGGTGAGTGTATCGGGATGCTCATGTCCAAGAACATCTTGATATCCTTCCAACGCCCGTCGATGCATCGCTTCCGCCTCTTCATATTTCCCTTGCCTGTCAAGCACTAAGCCAAGGTTACTGACACTGGTGAGCGTGTCAGGATGCTCATGTCCAAGCACCTTCTCTCGTGCTTCTGACGCCCGTCGAATGTGCTGTATGAACAGGGGCATTGTCTTGCATAAAAACTGCATTTTCATTGCCATTGATTAAGGTTGGAAGAACTGATTGAGATAGTTCAAGAATAACCCAGCGATTAATTCCTCCGACAATCTCACCCTCTTCATTGACTGGTGGATAGAGTGGGATCAAGCCAGTTCGACGTCCACAGCCTGAAAAAGCAGCCCAAAACATTTGTTTAACTCCTTTATACGAGAAAGTTTGAACATCGCGAGTTTTAGCCTGATATTTTGGTCTTGTAAAGGTCCATTCCTGACGAGCACCCTTTCCCCTTTCAACTGTTGATTCATCAGACCAGTAGAGTCCTAATTTCCATTCTTCAGGGGTTAAATTTTGCCAGATTAAGCCCACTGAAGTCGTTTTGAAGCCCATTCATCAGTTAACTCAGGACGGTGCATACATCGCCATTTTCGCATATTTGCTTCTTTGAGAAGGCGCCAGATTGATTACCGATGGACCTGACAATCACAAGCATCCATTAGATCTTCAATTTTGGTACGTGGATTGCCATAGATTGCCTCAGACATACGATCACGATCATCTTCAGAGATCTTGCGTGGGCGCCCAGATCGCGGCGATGTAGCATTATTTTGTCGCTTATTTTCGAGATAACAAGTCGATGCAATTGTTCCGAAAGGAATATGAGGCAGACGGGCGTGAATTTCTTTATATTGGAGACCCTCTGAGCGTAGAGTAGTGATTTTAGTACGTGTATACACGTCTAATTGCGGACCGCGACGCCTCGGTGGATTTAAGGGTGCGCGGTATGGCGTAGAAGATGGCTGTCGAGGCAGCTGACGCACAAGGTTTGGAGGCATATTGAGGATGCTTATAATGTGTTTTTTAACGTGCTTTTCGACGTGATTTTAACGTGTTTTTTTAATATAGTATAGTATGTCAAGTTGGAGAGGAGTGGTTTACCACTATTCCTCTCTAGGACTAGTGTATACAGCGCCCGCCCGCATTTTCTATGTATTCCCCCTGAAAAGCTTAGATAGTTCTTCAACCAGACATCAATTCCCAACCCTCATGATTGGATCGAGTTGTACTAGTGCATACGCGTTCGCGCCAGTCCGACAGTTATGAGCCCGGTCTGCCATACTGTATAAGAGAGATATATCAACGGCATTGCTCTGTATCTCGCAGCATACGAACGAACCCCTGAATGCCCCTGAGCCTATTCGCCTGTGGTCAGATTGTATCAGAACGCGGATCATGTTTGAACAGCTGTCTTGCCAATAAATCAGAGAGATTTTAAGGCCCTGTTCTATTACAGATATACCTGAATCAGAGAGATTCGAGGCCCCGTTCTATTGAAGTTACCCCTGAATCAGAGAGATTCACTACAGTACTCCACGAGTCACGCATAAATCAGAGAGATTATTGTGGATTTGGAAAGCGATCTACTCAGGATGTCCGGATTCGAAAGAGAGGGTCTTGTCTCGGTTCCTTCCGACCAGAAGCTTCGGTCGGAAGCCCAGTGGAGAGTCTGGATAGGACATATTCGGTCAGCAGCAAATTCGGAAGGAATATGGGACTATATCGATCCCGATAGACCTGGAGATGAGATCTTGGAGATCCCTACTGCCCGTTCAGAGCCGGAAATCCCAAAAGATAACCGCGGACGACCGAAAGATCTTGAAGACCTATCCGAAGACGAAATCCGACTGTGGGAATTAAAAGTGAGGATCCATGAAAGATCCGAAGCGAAACGTACGAAGCTCCTAAAGACGATGACGCGCCTAAACAGTCTTGTTACACGATCATTAGCCACTGAGCATCACTATTTGATTGTAGACGAAGACTCACCGAGGGGAAAGCTTATGAAACTAGCCGAAATGTTTCGCCCGAAGCCAGAAAGCCGTCAACAAGAACTTCGACGTGCGTGGAGAGCGATGATTCAATCGCCTAATCAATCAGTTAATATCGATCAGTGGATTACGCGGTGGGATTCCTTGTTCGAAGAAGGAAAAGTCGCGAAGATTCCCGATTGCTCATTTGGAGACGCGTTCGCTATTAGAGATTTCCTTGATGCCGTACAGAATATCGATGACACGTTCTGTGTAGGCTGGAAACGAGAGTTAGGCAGGCGCCCATATAAGATCGGATTCCACGAAGTAACGGCAGACTATCGACGCCGCCGTATGGATTTATCTGCGATACCCCAGAGATCAATGTCGAATATGGTATATACTACCTTAAGAGACCCACCAGGAGAGATACTAGACGAAAACGCCTGTCAAACACGATGCCCATGTGGGAGTGGCAATCACCACTATCGCCAGTGCTTCTATATCAACAGAGAGTTGAGACCAGAAGGTTGGATACCTAGAGAAGGAGTGGCAAGGCGAATCCCTGAATTTACAAAGAAGATGAACGCCAAGGACCAAGAAGCGATTGAAGAACTTTTAGAAAAGGGAGATCCAGCACATTTCGCAGCGGCCGAACCATTTATCTCTATGCTCGTTTTCGAGCTAAAAGCGAGCAGCCAGCAGAGAGCGTGCGAACGCTGGGAGGGTGTGTCAAGTTGGAGAGGAGTGGTTTACCACTATTCCTCTCTAGGACTAGTGTATACAGCGCCCGCCCGCATTTTCTATGTATTCCCCCTGAAAAGCTTAGATAGTTCTTCAACCAGACATCAATTCCCAACCCTCATGATTGGATCGAGTTGTACTAGTGCATACGCGTTCGCGCCAGTCCGACATATTGTTTCAACGCGTTATTTACTTTGAAGGCGGTAAGCCCTGACCGCCCGATTACTAAGGCTTGGCGAAAATAAGTTTTATGAGAACTTTTGTTACGACACTGTACACATCTGCTTTCCTTTGTTGTTTTGTTGTTTTGTTGTTTTGTTGTTTTGTTTCTACATTCGATGGGACCAGCGAGAGGCTCGGACTATGAGTTTCTTGAGGTCATCCAATGGGCTGGTCTAGACTGCGGCACGATCCATGGATATTGTGGAGATCCATATCCATATCCGCAAATTTGTGGATATGGATATATTTTGATGTCCAAGATCCACAAGCTGTTGGATATGGGTATAACTTAGGTATCCATGGATATTTTGTGGATATCCATTGGATATAAAACAATACAAATATGCCAAGCCTTGTGACCTTCCTCAGTATTTTTGCTGTACTAGCTATGTAATTCTTTATTCACATCTGTATAGTATAATTTTTTGATAATAATTCTTCTTTGTTCTTTGCTCGGCAGGAATAGTTTCTTTCTTATTATTACTTCTCAATTCTTAGACTAAATCACAGTACTAAAGAAGCTCAAACCCGTCTGGCAGTCTTGGCTGCTTCCGGGCTCGCCCCGGTCGCATCTGGGAGGATTCTATTGATACATCTGGGGCGCCATCGTCTTCTTGCTCACCAAGATCATCAGATGACCGCTTTCTTGATTGTCTTCCCTTTCCCCGCCTTTGTTGCTCAGTATTATCCAAATCATCTTCCCCAGCACCCTGTATACACTGCTGTATATCCTCTACCCCAGGATCTTCATCCTCCTCATTGTCACTAATTGGTTCCAATATTTCAAGCGGAGGCGATGGTTTACGGGCTTGTTCCATCAGTGCAGCCTCACTGTCGGAGAGATATTCTTTGATAGCATCCAGCTCCTCCTGCTTAAGATCGAAATTGGTAGCAAACTGATGAAGCATAAGCGCTCGGACTGTACTTGGTTTCAGCTGACCACGGCGATAATGGCAGATATCGCAGGCACAATTAAACAATCGCTCAACACCAGCACCGCTAGCAGGAATCGACAGGATATCGCGTGCCATATTTGCCAGGATAGGAAAATCACTCTCATGCTCTTTCCAATATACTCGAGGTTTTTGCCTCTCGATACCGCGGGCAAGATATCTGGCAATCTCATCATCCTGGGGCAGTATTGTTTCTTCAGGTATTTGATTCTGAGAGGCACAGATAGCATCCAAATCGTAGTCACTATCATCAGCAGACTCTCCGGGTGGATCCTCCAAAGCAGTACTCTCAAGACCCTCATAGAGTCTAGCCTTATACCGGTCGAACTCTTGTTTTAAAACTTCATGGTAGTGTTTAACATAGTCAATATCCCCTTGCCAATCAGAGGAAGAGAAGTACCGGAGTTTTTTGGATGGGCAAAGAATTGTAGCAAATGCGTAGATATCCCCGTATGGCTCGTAATCGGTAGCAGTGTAGTACTTTGACAGTTTGGTTTTGGCGGTCTGTAGAGCCTGGAGCATATGCCTTTTCTAGATAACACCTTTATTTTTCAGCTTTGACTCTGCTGTATCGAGATGGGAGAAGAGTTTGTTGTAAATACTAAAGATATTGTGTACAGTGATATCTTTAGTCTGTGACAGTACAGTTGTAAAGTCGAAAAAGGGTTTTGTGAGGAGAAGAAGATAGTCCACCTGTCGCCATTCTTCCTGATCAAGCTTGAAATGAAGATACTGATGGTCTATACAGTACTGATCGTAGAATCGTTGTAGTCGCTTAGCACGGTTAAGCATCAGGAAGGTTGAATTCCACCGGGTTCGAACATCTTGGATAGGAATCAAAGGAGTGTCTGTAGTCTGTAAGGCCATAAATGCCTCCCGACGCCGAGGTCTTGCATTAATAAAAACCGCAAGACCTCGAATCTTTCACAGGTTAGAAAACGATCTGGTAGATAAAGATTCGGCCGAAAAAACAAGCATAGCTAATCTTTCCGCTGAAAAGACGTACCTTTCTTAGAGTCTCGGTGATCTGAACATGATTGCTGGATCGTTTGCTCTGAAAGGATTGTGTTCTTTCATCCGACCACTCCAAATCAATCTGTTTATTGGACGGGGCTGCCTTAAGCTTTCCAAGAAGCTCTGTTAAGCTAAGCTGGATCACATGTACAATACATGGGACCCGGAAGATTAAAGGATCAGACCGTCGGCTGCACTGTGCTTGGAGAGTATCTTGGACACCAGTCATCAATGTATTGTTATTTGTTGCATTGTCAGTTGTGACTGACAGTACCCGGTCGGAGATCCCATGATCGGCAAGTAGCTAAGTGACAGGTTAACTGAGATTCTCTCCGGTGTGGGATCCATGAAGATGCTCGAATCCAAGCAGAACCTCACAGTAGTTCCATTTTTGATCAAGAAAATATCCGGTAACAGCCATAAATGCCTACTGGAATGGTGATGTCCAGCAATCGAGTGCAATTGACAAACGGCTTCCATTAGGTAGCTTTGCAAGGGTCTGTTTCTGATTCTCGGAGACAACCAAGTCTAGGCAACGTCGAATTGTCCGTGCAGATGGAACAGTAATCTTGGTTGAAGCTTGTTGAATAATGTCGACTAAATTGCGGAACTGGGGATGTTCAATTAAACGAAAGGGTAGATGGGCAGTAGTGATAAAGCTAAGTATAGCCTTCGAGAGTTGATCTTGGGAAAAGGATTGTTTTGCTGGGCCACTAGGCTATACAATAGTAGTATTAGTATTAATATAGATACAAAATAGGAGTAACATACCATTTCCTTTACAAGTTGATCAATACCTTTCTTTGGGGTCGGTTTTCGGGGACAAGTACTTGTCTTTAGATGCGCATTCATAGGTGATGACCCTGCTCGACGGAAGCGTGGATGACCGATGGTACAGAGACATGATTTACACATTACCCTAGGCTTCCCACTTTTCTCGTGTGCAACTTGTTGGAAGCTATCCCAGACATCGGAAGTTGCTTTTCCTTCCCAGTGAATTTCTTTTCTTGTCTGAGGTTGCGATCCGAACTCAGTAGTAAGCCACCAGTCTGAAAACTTCTTTCGAGTTTCTTCCATATTGCCGTAGCTAGAGTCAGAAGGATATGGGATCCAGTGCTTTTGTAGATAAGGACCAAGACGGATAAGAGATGTTGGTGCAACTGGAGTTTGGGTTTGCGAAAAAGATGTCAATGGGGTTTGGCTGCCGATAAAGTCGGAAATATTATCTGGATAGGAAGGGTCGGAGGTGAAATTCAGACCTATATCTGAATCAATACAGGAGTCCTGGGATTGAGATATCTGTGAGTAAGCCATATTTCAATTGATTGTGAATTACCTTGCAGTAGATCATAGCATAGAAGTAAAAGAGAAGACTACTTACAGAATAGAACAGAACAGATTTTCAGGGGTCTGGCAAACAGAACACGACATCGCAATATGGATGGATATTTGTGATAGATCGTTTGATCTAGACGTGATGATTGGCTATTCCCGCATACTAGTGCGGACATTTTGCGGATATCCATGGACATCCATGGATTATCCACCAAATATCTGCCGACCGCCGTAGCTTCCAGAATCACAGAACAATGGCAGAGTCCGTAAATCTACAATTTGCGACCGTTGTTTCTCAATAGATTTCTATATAACTACTATTTCAAATTTAACAGATATATAACTGAGACCCTATCATTTCATTCTACTAAGAATTTGAAAAGAAAAAACACAGAATTGGGTATTTGTTCAAATAATCTAGTGATCACAAAGATATGGTGCAGGAGTATACAAGGGAGACCCACAGAAATATATATCATTCCCTATAACCTGCCATGAAATCCCCAAATCCTATCTACCCCTACCAAAAAACAAAGATTTTCAATATTTAGAAAGGAATATAGCAATTCAACCAAATTCATAAATAGATACAGTATTATTTCTCAATATTTCATCGTATAATAGAATAATTCAGTGGAATTGTATGGTTAGGACGAAACATGTGTTTCTTTCAATGTAAGAGACGGGTTTGTCAGCTGTATAAACTCGGGTAGGGAATCCAAAACTAGATAATTAAACGAGTTTTATGCTAGTGTGGATATCCGTGGATATCCATGGACATCGACCTATATCCGCATATTGGATTTGGATATCTACAGTTATCCAATATCCAAGGCTATTTGGATATGGATATAATTTAATATCCATTGGATTGGATATGCCGCAGTCTAGGCTGGTCACTACTTTTAGCTGTCGGCGGGCCCGACAGCACTCCCGCATAGCAGCATATATGTAGAGCGAGCTACATCGGGCGAATGAATTCATCATCATCATCATCATCATCATCATCATCTACCCATGCGAGTAGGTGGAACAATTATTCAAAGCGATGAAATTCATTCAGAACTACAATAGGTCAGTCAATGGAATAATTTGTGGCTTTTGTCTGTCACTAACCCCATTACTGCACGGTTGTCCTCCAGCCACAAACCGGTATGAGTGGCTGGAAAAGTGAATAGGAAGCTCTCCGCTAATTGCCGGGTTATTGGATATCGACCTAGCGCATATGTCTTGTCAAAAGACTACAATGTTATGTATGTGACAATGAGCCTGTCCTGACGAGCGTGGGGCGATATGTTCTACGCTCCTTGCTTTGATCCATGACTGCTCTCCTTGGATATTAAGACTTCGATGGGGTTCAAACCCCGCAAGATCCAAGAATTGTTTAAAACAAACTTTCGGGTTCCGCCCCTCTTTTATTTCGTGCGGCGAGCCAATCAACAGTGACGAGTATGCCTCGATGGAGTGGGCGACATAGCCGGATTCACAAGGAACCTGCACTTTGGTGATGATAGGCAGGAAGCAAGGCTGGGCGGGTATTTGGATGTGGCAAAAGCTTGTCAATTTCCTATTTATTTAGTTGCGAAGTCCACGAATTTCTGCCTTTACCATACCAAATTATCTTTGCTTATTCAGATCAAAATGGATACCGTCAAGGTTAAAAAGCGTTATGTCATAGCACTGTCGGCTCTCACTAAGATCGAACCCTAGAATGCCGCAAACTACGTCTCCGAGTCCGTTCAGGGCGCCACCAACACCAGTGCTAAGGAGGCCAATAAGAACGTTGCCAAGGACTCTGACACCAGCATCGGTACTCGCGCAAGCGCAGCCAAGGACGCTGCTGTCAACAAAAAGGATGAGACGGTGCACAACACCAAGGCTGATACAAACTAGGGTGAGTACTTATGCGCCTGAATTTAGCATGGTCGCATACTGATTGGTCCTTTAGAGGCTAAGGCTGTTTGTCCAGTTTGGGATAGATCTGCAACCATGCTGACGCTATTGGGGTCAATCTCGTGGATGCGTCTTATGAATATGATTAAACAATTAATCAATGAATACCACATATAGTTTGTACCTCATGAATTTCTTTCTATACGAGTGTTCGCTGCCTCTTTGGAGGAACGAGATTATTGTGAATGACATTACTGTTGTATCTCTTTAGTATTAAAACAGCTCCAAATGACACTTGAAAGGCTAATTGGAATCACGTTCGGATGCGTCATCAGATAAAGCCTCACTGTCGAGTGAGTGAGGTGATCTTGAGTAGAGGGCCCCCAGTAATCTAAAACTACATCCGTCTCATTAGATGTAGCCCTTTTCATTCGTCTTTTCGTGTTCGCGCTCAATGGCAAACTTGACAGCATCATAGACGTTGTCACAAATCTTCTTCGGCTTGTAGCGCGGGGTGTCCCCATCCTGGTAGACACCAGTCTTGACCAGGATAGAGTACCATTCCTGATCGACAGCCTCATTGAACTCATTTGTACCACGGATGTCTGACTCAGGTGTGTCACCGAAGAAATAGACGGTGGATGGGGGCTCATCGATGCCATGCCAGTCACTTCGCCATTGCTGTAAGAGCCGAGTTGCGAATTGAAATGTGCCTTTTTGCGGCTTGCCAAACGCAATAGTGTGAAGTTTATTTCCGGTAATGGCCTGGTAGAGGGCCTCTAGCGAAGCGCGGAGCGCACCCATGCCAATGCGCGAGTAGTCGTGTGAGGTAGACCAGACAACGTCATTGTGCGAAAAGAACAGGGTGGGGCCTTCGTCGAAGGTCTCCGATCGTGTGCCCAACTGGCCGTTCTTGGTCAACAAAACATCCAAGATGATCTGCTGATCGCCAGCCCAGTCGCGACTATCTGCAAAGACGAAGATAGCGTCGACCTTGGTCTTTTTCAGGTCTAGTGTCCGCGAGTTGTTGAATTCCTCTTTCGTCAGCTTTCGGAAGGGAGTGATGTCTTGACGAGTCTTGATCATGTCGCCCGGGGTGATGACGTCTTTGAAACCGTAGCCTTCAGCGACGATGCGACATTTTTCGCCTTCTCCGCCCACGACGAGGACGGTGTTATATCGCTGTGCCATCTCACGCATAGGGGTGTGGCCGCAGATGAACTGACCCCGGTCGATCTTCTGACCAAGCTGATGACTCAGGTCCGAACACCGTTCTTCTTCGGTTTTACCACCACCATTTGTAAGGAAGATGTAGGGGCTTCAAAAAAGGATATATAATCAGAAAAGGTAACGGATGAGGCTTCTAAAGGGCAGTATAAGTCTCACACTCGAACTCCATAGGGATTCTCGCCATTAATGTATTTCATGGCCTTGACAGCCTCGGGGATGGCCTCTCCACCTCGCACCAGGACTCCATCAATATCAAACGCTAGTGCATAGTCGGTACTAGTAGTCACTATTGAAGGCGTCGCCAAAGAGGCGGCTGGTTGAACAGATTGTCCCGCACCCAGAGTGGCGCCTTGATCGAGATTGAGCTTCATGCTCTTTGAAGAGATGAAGTTGCTATTTCTGGAAGGGGGACAATGGAAGGGCCTGTAAATATATCGGATTGTTGTCTAGTTTCCACTTTCTTCTCTTCGTCTCATGCTGTAGTCAACTACAGATGCTTTTATTCATGTCTAGTCCGGTTTCGCGTATCTGATTAGGTTACGTCATAGTGGATCGTTTGGAATGACGTAATGCAAGCACACAACTCAACGGACTCGCATTTATCGTCCCTATCTTCGAAAATGTTTGCCGACGGGCGGGCGTATCCTGAAACTTAAAATAGAGTGCCGAGACATGCCAATTTAATTCTAGGTTTATGATCTCTGTAGACGATGATGTAAACGCTGCTCCTTAAGTTAGTTAAGTAGTATTCAACAATCCACTTACAAATACTCAACTGGCTAACTGGCTATGCCCGTACTAGTCCGTACCGTAACGAACACGTTCCGACACAATTAATTCCATGGATAGAGCGACATTTCTTTGAAGGTTTTGGCTGGCCAACTAAAAATCTATAGACCGGCATATTCGGATAGCGAGCCATGCTTCTGTGAATACTGTCGTTGAAGGAACGTTGATTGATGAACAAGAAATTCGTGCATCAGCAAAAATTACTCAGTCAACCAAAGCACCTAGAGTCTCAAGGTCTTCTCCAATATGTAGGGCTTTGTATAACTGAAACAATGGTATTCAGACAAGGTAAAGCACACATACCTTTGAATAGGTGAGATAAAGGCCGTCGAATAAGCTAATTGCAAACAACTCTTAGTGCGTGGGCCGTTGGTCCGTTAAGGGTTGTAGCTTAGAAACTGTTGTTTCTGCCGCTCTTAATGAAGCACCCGGATGCAAGGCTAGATTTTTGTAATACAGCTAGACAAAAATTGAACTCGGGTAAAAAAAAGGCCATGGAATAAAATTTGTCAGTATCAGGGAACCAAAAATAGGAGCGAAACAAGGTTGGTTGTATTGGGACCATATAGGATCGAGGTGAAAATGCTGAGGCCACGTAATCAAAATAAGAGATCTCAGGTGAATCCTCAAAAGAGTAATTCCGCAGGGCCGTATCCTGCTAGGTGAAATACACTATAGAAGACCGAGTTTGTTCCATCTGAGTCTTACATTAATTATTGGCCTCGTGTATGGCACTGCCAATCGAGTTTTCTCCTGGCGGGCAGCAGGTCCGGGCAAAGAAGTAGTGGCAAAACTCGATGAGCAAATCTGACGAATGAGCTATCGACAAGGTGCATAGGCAAGTTAAGCTTTCTCAAGATCCAGACCGTTTCGTTCTCCTTCGGACGGGTCTCGCAGACTTTAGCAGGATTCTAGAACAGGTTTCAGATAAAGCTCAAATTATTTCGTACAACGATCACGTCTTCGTGATAGTTGACTCGGTAACCATGCGTAATAGACACTCACGAGTCTTCTGTACCTGTGTTTACACGGCAGATTCCGCTACTTTTAGAGTGTCGCGATGACCTCACGAGACAGTATTTATCACCCCACCAATGATTAGCAGCTCTAGCTACCTCTGAGGCCGAAAATGCTCCCGGTACGCATGGGGGTGCGCTCCGGGGGCGAATACACTGCCATGTTCTTCAGTCTTATTGGATGGACTACGCGAACTACGGTCGGGTTGCAGTATGACCGGTCAGGGTAGGTTGAGGATCGCACTGACCTGGTAAATGAGGTAACTGACAGGGTTCCCCTCTTCATTTGATGAGATTTTGACACACTAAGCCGCATGCACGCTGCCATTCTTGATCACCTATTCTAGTCAGCCAATGATATGATCGAATCAAAACATTTTCTGGATCTTTGTGGCGGGGAGAACGACCATGGCATTAGAGACGACAAAGACACACCTCAGTACAGCAAAGAGCGTGGCACAATCCCCACTAGACCCAATCACTGAGAAGCGGAGCCAGCGTGATCAGCAAGCTCACGAAAATGAGTTCTTCCGCACCTGTTGCGCGAATTTCTGCCATCTAGCAACAACCGTGGTTGACATCACACAAAAGCTTGTATTGGAAGAACACTTCCATTCCGACCAATTCGCCCCGATCAATGCACGCTTATGCCGGGCTACATTGGCTCTCTGGGCAGCCTTGGACGCATCAAGGGTGGAGGAGGACAGGGCGGAACGTATTTGGATGAAGGAGTTGGGTATACAAGCAGCTGAGCCATCTTCCAATTGGATCTAGGGCGACGCGTACGATAAGGTCAAGGTGGCCGGGGTTCGGGTTTGGACGTCTTGAGTGTTCCACGCGGTGTGGCAAGGTGAATAGCATTCCACTTTTCCTTTCCTCATGATTTTCCGCATCGAGAGGGTGTTAGCCTAGCTACGAAGCTAAAATAGCGGGTTGATAGGGATAGGTATAGGTTGATTTAGCTAGCCATTAGGGACTTGATGAAGAGACGCGGTGAGAGGTCTAGTAGAGTCCCTTACTTGGCGGTATTAGCGAGTTAGGTTGGCAAATTCGAGCCATCATGCGTGGTGCGACGGCCAGGTTGACAATCAACTGCCGACGCGAGAACGGACCAGGCTTTGTTGACGGGCTTCGATAAGGCGGTGAGCTTCGGCCCTTGGGCTAACCAATTACGGTGGCCTATGGGGTTCAACTTGGCAGACCTCAGTTGAACCCCTCGGTCTGGTTTCAATCTCAATCCTGCAGACTATAGCATTCTAATCCTTTTTCGTGATCTATGCATATCAGAAACTGTAGCTTGATAAGTCTCACCGATGCATCAACACAAACTGCCATTTGCAATGAGTTGTGTGGCTTCGAATCCCACGCTAGCGGAATATATATTGAAGATCCCTGACCTGATAATTTTAAAAACAAATTTACATCGCAACACTGACATCCTTTCGATTCACGAAATTTGATTAGACCCTCCCCTCTTTCTGCCAGGGCTCAAATGCGAGTTTCCACGTCGCCTGGCAATCCTCAGGATGGTCGACGGCGGGCCACGCGAGGACTTGGATGTTGCGGCGATCGGCTTGCGCACGGGCGGCTACGCGTCGCGTCTCGGCGGCGTCTTTTCCCACCACGGCCATTGAAAGGGCATCCACAGCTTAAAATGGGTTTTCGGTATAATGATTTCGCATCTTCTTCCCGCATGATGAGACATGTCGTGCCGCGCAACTCTTCCAACGGCGACGCATCTTGAATCTCCGAGGCGGACCCAGTTCCAGAGGAGACTCTACCCCAATTGCGCCATCAGCCTTTCATTGGACGTATTTGTTGTATGCCACAGGAGAGAGCAACCTTTGGCATCGCACTGGCTTACCACAGATGTTGGATGAGAAATCAACAGGTCAAGTATCGTGCCCCTGGACTCCAAGCCATCGTATGTTTTGGCTGCGAGAAGCAATGCGCTGTCTCCTGCAAAGCTTAGGCTGTTTACGTCGATAGCTTCACATTTCAAGAGAGACTGGACTGCGAGGTGATCGTCGTAAACTACCGCCAGATGGAGCACAGTGCGACCTTGGCCATCCGTGATGTGGGCTTTGACTCGCGGGTCATTGAGAAGGACCTCCAGGATATCGTACTGTTGATACTCAAGAGCTGTAAAGAGGGGTGGCTGGCTCTTCGGTCCGCTGCTGTTGACATCGATACATTCCCTTTCGAGGAGTTGATTCACAGCGTGCGAGTCTCCCCGAGTAATTGCAAAGAATAGCGCATTCTGGTTAAATTGCCTGCAACAGAGAGTAGCAGATAATCTATCGCGTGGCGGCGAACAGGCTGTCAGAACGAGAGGTCAGCAGTCGCACTGAAAGTCAAGTAGGTGTATCTTACCAATGTGAAGGGAGCGGTGCGACATCTCTGAGATTAAGTGGGGAGTGTTGGTTCTCATATGAAGTAATGGTGGCGTTGAGAATACTGGTCAGCACAGGATAAGGCTCGATGTCGCAAGCCCGACTGTAGTATTTATAACAGGCATCATGGTAAGCATATTCTTCGGGCTGCTTTGAGCTGTTCTATGTTTGAGCGATGTACTTCGACTGGCTAAAATGTGGGAATGAGTCCCGCGGAACAGGCAGCCAGATCCCAGGAACGAGGGGGTTCCCAGAAACCCCCATGCTCCTGGAGCCCTGAATTTGCTTGAATGATCACTTAATTCTCACATTGCCAATTGGCTTCTTCCACCGCATCACCGCAGCACTGGTACCCGGGTGTCTGCTCATTCGCTATAGTCTACGCACACAATAGATCGACATGTTTGCTGGTGATCTACCAGTAATTTTGAGCCATGGAGATAACTAAACCCATAAGTTAGATGCCTAAAATATATTCTTCAGTGGGATCACGCCATACAGCTTAGTAGGGGGAAATTTATAAAGCTACAGGGCGCCTAGAAACTTCTAGCTCGACAACTTCAATACACCCCAATCCCAGACTCATCTTCTTTGATCGTCGCATATACTGCCGCAGTACCTCTACTTATTTGCCATGTCTACGTTTTGGAACCCAGTCAACATCTGTGAGATCAACGAGGATCTTGGCCATCGCGCTACTTGCTGCGGCATCACAGGACGAGGTGTTCGCTGCAGAAATAGGATCAAAGCGAAGGTGCTCAGGCAGGGGCGTGAGAAGCTGAGCAACCTCGCTGGAGCACCTTTTAACGCAGAGAGCCTGCAGCCAATATTGCAAAATATTGCAACGCATTTACTGTGCGCGAGATGGCATCGAGGCGGACAGGCTGAGCAGGTCAGTCGGCGCTGGTATGATGCCGCGACTCGCAACTATTTCGATGGAAACATTGTGCTGGAATACGCGACCGCGCCAACCCAGAATGAGGATGACCTGCTCCAGCCTACTGTACATCAGCGGGATCAGGATGCCTCGTATTATTCCAGTCCTGCCGAAGTCATGCTACGCCAAGGGATCCAGCCTTACGTATCTACTGCGATGCTGCGAGCAAACAATGTGCCTTGGGATGTCTCACCGGAGCAGCCCGCCATTGTCTCATCCACCGCCAATATTCTGGCAGGAACGCAAGACCTGGAACTGCACCATCTCACTGTCAGCCATGAGGTGAGCGACATTCATTGCACTTTCTGCTTGGCGGAAGATGGAGAGCCGACTGATGAAAATATCATTCTACGATGCCAACGATGCCATGCAATTTCGCATCTATCCTGCATGGAGGCGTGGCTTGAGCAGCGTGACGCCGGATTTGAGACATCTTGCTGTGTTTGGTAAGTCGACCCGCTTAAATGTCATAGACGAAGGATTCTAACAATAAACAGCCGCAGCCAAGGGGCTCTGGATGCCTTCGTACGTCTTGGGCTCCGGACAGCTACGAGCCCCACTAGCACTTCAATGGAAGAGGACATAGACAGGACGCATGATTCGCAGCTAGGAGGATCTCTACCAACCGAGAATAGGTCGGTCCACGCACTAGCACATCACGTTGAGCCTCGGCGATCAGCGAGACTAGCGCGCAATGTCAGCGCCACTCCGCTTCGACGGTCTCCAAGATTGGAGAACAGCCAAGCTTGATGAAATGTGTTAGCTCAAACCGTAGGAATGGGTCTGATGATGAATAACAGATGCTGTATTACCAGAGTACTGAATGACAGGGTCCTGCAATCCGACCTGTAGCAGTCGAGGCTCAGCTATCCCGGCTGCCTCGTGCTGCAAGCGTATTGGATCGGTCGGTTAACCTTTTGAGTTGGAGCGCTGTAGTAGATAAATCAAGATAATTCAACTGAGAATCGCACCAACGATGCATGATACTTACTGTTACATGCCTTTCCGGGATTTTAGCCTATGGAAAATGTAGAATCTGCCTTTGGGTTTGTTCCAGCCTAGAAGACTGCACCCAAATTTCCCCGATGCATGCGTTGGCCTATGGATGAAACTATTGAATTGTTATTTTGCTTCCAGCCGCTTGATAGAAATCCAACTGTGGCGAGAATCACAAATCACGATACCGCAATTAGATACACCATGGTAATCAAGCGTACTGTTATATGCGTCGGAAGCCTATATTGAAGTCACCACACTATCAGTTGATCGGGTCGTTGGCTTGCCTCTCCTCTGTTGAGTATCACCTGGATGCCGTGCCGGTGGTACAGTCGTGGGCGACTCCCAACGTACTTTCCTCCTTCTTGTTTCTTGTCAAGCCACACGCTGATTTGAGGTAAACTCTTCACAAGGAACACATTGCTATCATGAGATCCGGCAAGGAGGTATGTATACTCAAGAGTTTATTCTGAAAATGATGTCAAGTCGGCCATCGGCCAAGAAACGATCCACTTCCGACAGTGAACACGTCTGGATCGCAAGTAATCGAGCGCATCGTGCCACTTCGCGAATTCGACGTGCCTAATTGAGGGCTGGCGATATGCAACTATGTAACTTGTAGTAGACGGACGAGTGACGGTAACTGGTTGACAATGAATTGTCTGGAGAAGACTCAATACGAGAGACACTAATAATACTGTAGTGCTCTGCTCGGCTTGAAAGATGTATTATGTAGAACAGCAAAATCACAGGGAGCACATCACTTTTTTGCCACCTCGCAATTTGATATAAGAAAATTATTTTGGGAATGGCCGCTGCAGCTTTTGGGATGGCACTGCTAGATCCTAGGAACGGACAAAGGCTTTTACTTATACCGCCATTGTCTTCGGCTTCACATTGTGGCTACAAATAAACGTCAACCCCCCTCTTAATCAAATTAAAGCCTTGCACTACGACAAGAGGTGTTCCTCAGAGTGAATTCCCAATGGCAGCCATTGCAGACAAATCATTTACTAGATTTGCACACTCGTCCCAAAGTCACCGTGAGTCTTCTATGCGCTATATATTCTTCCTAGCTAATTTGATGTAGCGTTGATATGCGGCGTGCATGAGCAAAGGGAGCGTGACTTCTCCTTTCTGATTCAGCAAGTCGAGGACCATGTCTCAATCTTGGAAAATCATCGCCAACAACTTGCTAGTGAGCTTCATGTTCTGCGAGAATATTCATGGGGCTTGTATCGAGAGTATAAGAGGGTCCTGAGTAAGCTGGAAGAGTTGGGAGCTGAGGATGGTCGATCTCCTTTGGCGGGAGGGATTTCCACTTTGCAGTGAGATCGCAAAGGATTCAAACGAGACACATGGCTTTGAATGTGCGATCTCTTCATTGTGTCTCTTTCTTCCATGAGTCCCCTGTGAGGGCTCGCACATACTGATAGCTGCTTTTCATATCACAAATAACCATATTCTGTTCTTGCTGTTGACGAGGAATAACTTTCACTCTTTTATCGAACTTTTCTGCCTTCTGTACCCATTTTTGATAGGCCATCAGCATAGTTTTTGGGTACTCCGCCTAGCCGTCGTTCAACCTTACGCTGGAACGCTGTTTGATGGAGGTCAAATTGGTTGACTCGGGAAGGATCTCGAGAGGAATATCCTCTTTGGAAAGTCGTAACTTTCTGATCGGCGGCTCTGATATTGAATAGTTTCGCCGAAGAAGATCATGTTTTGTCCCCCCATATCTCTGGAGAATGTTTGATTTTGAGTTCTTGGTGATACTGCTGAGCAATGATTTCACAAAATAGACAAGAGGAGGCTTCTAGCCATGGCAAACGATTTCACTCTCCCAATCCGGGGCGCGCCAGCTATCCGACGAGATAATAAACTAATGAAACAAGTTTTGTTGGGCGTATCACTTAGGGAGAAATGAATTGCAAAACATTTTATCACCGTTGAGATATCTCAACCAGGGATTTGGTTTAAGCGTTTCGGCTCCAGAAAGACTTATTGCCAGTGAATCTGGGCAAATATTTTCTATTTATTGTGGGCATGGGAGTTCCAATATCATCTGGGTGATCACAAATAGGTAAGCTGATTGCACGGGGCGCAAATACATGTATGCGCCCCATAGAGGGGATTCTGTTTTTAAAAGCTTGTCGTTGGTCAAACGCGCTTGAGAGCCGGGCAGCAAACAATGCTTGACGGAAGGATGGCTATACTGTGGACCAAGCTCACCCTGCGTGCCAAGAAGTCGGTCAATCATACGCACAGAAAATAGTAGGCTCTCAAGTGTCCTTCTCAGTCACATTTACCAGGGAATATCTTGCTGCTATCTAGAGATAGTACAGTAACACCTCATTTCCCCTCCATCACTGCGAAGTTTTCTCAAGTGCCCCACTTTTCAACACCTTACTATACTGACCGGCTCACTTGATGACACTTCAAAGCCGCGGTGGATATCACTCTGACAGGTCTACCCCTCGAAGCTGCTGCAATACTGTTGGCAAAGGTGGAAATTTTGGACATTGTATCCATGTTCTTCGTCGACGCATACAATGCCCTTGAAAGCATGATGGGATTTTGAAAACTACGGGGGCTGAGATATTTTATCAATAAATTAAAAAGCCTCGATGACTATATATCTAGTGCGCATGAAATAAAGCCAGCAAACGCATCCTGAAGAGTTAAAAAAAGGACTCATCGCATTGGACATCAACATGCAATGGTCTTGTAAATATCTCGGCGGTGAAACTTACCAGGCAAAGAAATTCATTTCCTGCTCAAGGGGAAACGATACTCAACGAGCTGGAGCAACTCCCTCGTCCTCATCAATTTGTTGGGAACGACCTCAATAAAATTGATGTTGGTTTGGCCAGCAAAGACCAGTCGTAGAAAGCGAATTCAGATTGGAACAACAGCTTTTCAGAGTCCACCAGAGATGTATGTGTATGACAGGCTTTCACTCCCCTCAATTTTCATGAATTGTTGAATGCAAATTTAGGACAGGATCCAACTCATATACTTCCTAATCTCAGTCACCGCCTAGTGATAATTACTTTTCATGAGTGCCGGACATGGGACATTTTGGGATGGTCTCGGTGGGATCAGGGGTTGGACATACGATGATTTGAATCGTAATTCGCAGGATCTTGCGTACATGTATCTCCTACTACTACAGGCCTGGATGCCCTACACGAATCTAGTGATCATCAGCCTAACGGGGCTTCAAACAAGGAATCTTTTACCAAAGAGGACCGCGCGGCTATGAGTGCTACTACACATCACTTTCATGAGCACTCACTGTAACAAGCTAAACCAAGCAATAGAACCACCCTAGTACCAGTGGTGAACTGGGGTTTCTCAAGGCGTCACCTGCATGTGCATTCCAGGTATCATAATCGCCCTTCTAGCGATAGCCTTTGGCTAAGTGTTGAGTCTTAGGTAAATCTAGCCACTGCGGCTGCTACTGACAATATGGTCATATATGGTATTCTCAGCCATTTCTGAAACAAACTTCTTTAAAAAAAAATCAAAGCCAAGCTCGGGTGAGGAGCAACACTAGTGGATGAATGGACTTCAGTAATGAGATACCGTGTGTTCCCAAGATTTTACAACATACGCGATGTACTAGTCCTCACTTCCAACTCAAATAATTTGATAGATACATATATTCTGGGTAAAGGATATATTGTTTGCTTGCCATGTAGGATTATATCCATGAGTAGATTGATATCGCACTATATCGCACCAAAGGTCTTCCTTGTGCGTAGGCAATCGAGGGAGGTTTGTATCTGGTAGGAGCTTGAAGCTCGAGTGGCCAGCCACGTCCGTCTATTTGATGTACTGGCTAGTACGAAGTATGTCTGTTCGAATCTGATGATTGATTGTTTTTTGTCATGATGAGTGATTGAGCACCCTCCTGCTAATCTTGGTACGTTACGGTACCATACTCAAGTCTAATACTGGGGGCGGGTGGACGGTGAAAATCCTATCCCAAATAGTCGTAGCGGTATTTGACCACTCTTTCTGCTTGACATCTTATGTTGGATAGAGGCAAATCGTGTATGGACTAGTAAAATCAAGGATCCCATTGCACAAGAGGTCTTCTGTGTTAGATCGAGTTGAGCGATCCTGCCAGTTCTTACGAAAGGCTAGTTGCATGGCCCATACGTACGCATACGTGCGTGTTACATACAAAAACAGTAAATTAGGATATAAGCACGCACTGAATCATCAATCCGGGATAGGAAAGGTGGTAATCTTCTCCTGCGGAGTTCGACAGTATGTCCTAGGGGCCTAACGTATTAGCAATCAGACGGTTGTGCCGTCGTTACCACAGGGGCCAAAGTCGCCTTTGTAAGGGTAGAATGTATTGCGGTTGTCTGCGTTGCCTTGTTCGGAATATTCGTCGCCTGATCCACTGTCTCGTCACCAGCGGTGCACACACTTCCCACTTGAAAAGAGGAGTCGATCGAGCAGCTCGCGACTTGCCCCTCCTGGTTCTGAAATGAGATTAGCCCCGTCTGATCAACTCGGACGGTGGCAGCTGAATGACCATTTGTGGAGTTTTGGTCGCAGATTGTGACGTTGACGGTACGGGGCTCATCAGCCGTTGACTGTCCAACTAAGAAAGAGCTTGATTAGCGATAAAATCAGCGGACTGCTGGTTGAGGCTCCTCACAGTAGCAGTTTCTTCCAACTAGGTTGGCGAAGGGTTCGGAAGACCCAGTGCAATCCAAATTGCCCACAGAATAGATTAAACACTTTCCGTCAACATCGAAAAGATGGAAAGTTGCGGCAAAGGCCACTGGCATGCTTCCAGCTAACAGACTAAGGAGGAGGCGCATGGTCGTTTTGGAGATGATTTTGAATATTCTCATTGTCTAGAGAAGAAGGGGGAGACCCCTGCTTTTATAATACTCCCTAGCTGTGGATACAAAGCCCAGCAATGTACTCCATAAATGGTGATTCCCGAACAAAGGGTCTGTAAGTGCGCTAAGCATGACGAGGCGCGCCGACGCAAAGGGTAGCCATCTATTAATGACTGCAATCGCAGGAGCTCAACAGTGCAATAGCCGCCTAAGCCCTCAAGATATAAGCTACGGAAGAAATTTGTTTTCTTTTCAGGTTATTATTTCTATTAGTAAAACTTTGCGCGCAAAATTTAATTTGATGCATACATTTGACTGAGAGGTACGTCAACAGCTGATGAAATTTACGAGACAAGACTTACAGTAGTTGATAAATAGAAATGATTAAGTATCCGTGGGATAATAAAAAAGCAGTTGACTCTGGAATATCCACAGTGAGCAATACTCCAACGTTCACCATGACAGGGGACTCACCAGTCATAGGCTAATATCCATATCCAGCTAAGTTTCAACGAAAGGACAATCCCACGCACGCAAAGAGCCCGAGGCGTTGCGCAAAACAGTCTCTTCGAAGTCAATGTTGTCGATGTGATTTTTCGCATTAATTTCCTCCATCACCATGCATGTACTGTGCTCAAATTAGACCTATCTTGAACCTCCGCATGGGTCCCTACCTTGCTAATCTCTAACTGCCAATCGACCTATAAAGATTCATTGAAGTTCAACATCCACCGACCCGGATGAATCTGCATGCGCATAATCTCTTAACACCTTTGCTCTTCTGGCTGAATGAAATTGATGATTAATCAATTGTTTGACAGCTGCTCTGTCAACCAGTAGCCTGTTCAATGAACACTCTATCATCATAATGAGCTAGAAAGAGATGGTCATTCAAAAGTAAACAGCAGGCGTGGTCATCCACAGATTGCAATTTCAAAAGACTTGCTTTGGGCAAAATCATCTGTTCTTCACCAAATGTTTGAAAAACGGACATTTGAAAGAATCATAACGGAAACAGGGACTCGGCCCATATGAGATCCACAGACGGAACGACCGCGGTTTCGGGTATGTGTTTCCCAGTGTTTTACTCTTTGTGATTAGCACAACGCTAACTGTTCTCAGTTTGTGCAAGCACCCCATACGTGCAGCTGTACACCATGTCATTCGCACTAATGCGAATGATCCTGGGCCACCTAGTCAACATAGTATAACAATTTACCTGCTTGGCATTTTTTAAGTGTTAGCAATTGCTTAGGGCCACTGTATGTGTCAGTGATCTGATCACCGAAGATCACCACAGGATCGAAAGGCCACTGCGGGGATACACTCACTCAATAACTTTAAGTCAATGAAATGATCCCTCGGATTTTATTGATCTTAGAAATTGGTGCCCTTCAATAGTCTGAGCTTTCCAAAATTCAAAGCAAAGAGATATAAGGTCTTCATCATTACAAGACCTTGAAAATAGTATCGATTTGCAATTAGAAAAACTATTAAATATTTGCAATATGATGTCACTTGAAGTTGGTTTTGTCTCTCCAGACCAGACAGACTCCCTAATTCCTGTCAGACTTTCTAGTCCATCGAGGCAGTGGAGTGCACCAACTAGCCTACAAATCACACGCCAACAGATTGGCCCAATGTGAGAAGCCTTCGTTAAAAATGTGAGGAATTCATGGCGTTCTGCGCAAAGGCAGGGCTCCAGGAAGAGCATGGAGATTCCTGGGAGCACGAGAGTTCCTGGGAACAGCCTGTCTGTTTCACAGGCCTCATTTTCCACGGTTCTGCCCGACCAAATTCCATCTAGCTCAAATGTAAAGTAGAGGATCAGCCAGAAGAATGCACACTGCTGGATTATTGTCAGCATAGTACCTCCTACAAATACTGTCCTGCAAGGTCGAGCATTGCTCCTCCATCGACAAGTTTGTTCGGCGACACCATCATTTCATCCGAAACAGCCTCTCACTATACGTCGGAGATGTCGCACCACCTCCATACCATCGGTTAGTCATCCCATTCCAGTATCAGTGCGGCTGCTGACTGCCCATTCTAGTAGGCTCTTCACCGTCATACGAAGAGCGTCCCGCTGCTCATTGCTGCAGACGGTTTGTGCAGAATGCACTGTTCTTTGCAATTGCTCGGGGAGATGTGCAAGCCGTGATTCAACTCCTTCAGCGTGGCATCAATGTCAACAGCAGCGGACCGAAGGGCCAGCCCACGCTCTTCACGGCTCTAGAGTATCAACAGCACGAGATCTTGGAGATCCTCTTGGGTGACCCGCGAATCGATGTTCACGTCACAGATGGCCAAGGTCACACTGCGCTCCATCTGGCGGTGATATACGACGATCACCTTGCGGTTCAGATCCTCTTGCAAAGCAGATCTCTCGATGTCGACCGGTCCATCTTTGCAGGGGACAGCGCATTGCTTCTCGCGGCCAAGACATACAGTGGCTTCGACCCCAGGCGCGACGCGATCCTTGAGCTGTTGGTTTCTCATCCACAATCGATGGTGAGCCAGCGCGACGCCAAAGGCCGCTTCATCCTGCAGTATGCAGCGTTCACGTCGAACCGAAGGTTGATCGCGCGATTGGCGCGAAGCTATCTTGATTGAAGGCCCTGGAAGCCTTGGGTCTTTCCCCTTAGGTCAGAACACGAAAGCCGGACTGCAGAGGGACGGCATGAAGCGACCATACCACGTCCACCCTCAGAGCTGGAAGGAGTTGAAATATGGCTAGACTAGAAGGTCATGGTGCTATATTGAAAGGCCAATTCCCTCGGCTGTTTGAGGTTATTGGGAAGATGCCGTGGCGCGACGTGTCCCACGGCCATGCGCGGGCCGACCGCAGAGTGACGGAGTCTCCACGTGGCCTGCCTTTCACCAACCTGACCGACCTTAGGATTACCAGACTACGTGACAGAGGGATATCTATACCCAAGTGCCTCAGAGGCCATGGAAGATCTGCAGTCGCGATCAAATTCGGAGATCGAGGTTTTGACATTTGCTAGAAATCGTGTTGAGTTTTAATACTACGATTGCTTGAGGTCAGATATATATATTTCGTATGGCTTAACGTTGAGGAATTTTACAACCCAATAAACAGGGCAGAACTGTGTTTATTAGGAAAATGAGCTGAAAGAGGATAAAAATTCGTACTTTCTAATCAGAATTTCGATGTGAACAGACCACATGCAAGAATTAGAATAATATATCTCCAGGTCCAGGTTTTGGAAAACCCGACAGGGGGTTCAACTGAAGTTGCGGAGTTGAACCCCCAAAGCCACCATGATTGGTCAGTCTGCCATCCGGAAGAGATTGCCACCGCCTTCTTGAACCACGTCAACAAAGCCTGGCCCGCCAACTGCCACCAGGGCTGGTCGTCAGACCAGGGTAGCTGACTGCCCAACTGGCCCTCACATCATACCTGAAACGAATGTACGCATTCGAAACGCTCATCCAGGGCTGTTGCCTCGCCTTGCACAACTCACTGAACAATCTCAGGACCCCAATACCCAAGACTCGACCAGCTCGACCTTCAATCGTATACGACGCCAGATTTCCCCTAGATCCACTCGGAAGATGGCTCCGAAGCTGTCGGCATATCCAATTCCTGCATCCAAATGCGTTCCGCCCTGTCCTCCTCCACCCTTGATGCGTTCCACCCTTGATGCGTCCAAGGCTGCCCAAAGAGCCAATGTAGCCCGGCACAAGCGTGCATTGACTGGGGTGAATTGGTCAGAATGGATATGCTCTTCCAATACAAGCTTCTGTGTGATGTCAACCACGGCTGTCGCTAGATGGCAGACATTCGTGCAACAGGTGCGGAAGAACTCATTTTCGTGAGCTTGCTGATCACGCTGGCTCCGCTTCTCAGTGATTGGGTCTAATGGGGATTGTGCCACGCTCTTTGCTGTATTGAGGTGTGTCTTTGTCGTCTCTAATGCCATGGTCGTTCTCCCCGCCACAAAGATCCGATGGTCCAGTGGTGTAATCTCGGGAAGATCGTCCCAGACGGGGACAGGCATAGCCCTTGAGGAGTGTGGTCTTGGTGTATCTGGCGAGCGACTGTATACACTCGATGCATTAGACGGAGGGCGGGCCATCAGTGAAGCTAGAACAGAGGCTTCTATCCGGCGCTTTGGGATCTTGTTTCGCGGCTGATCACGCTTATATCACGCGCAAACGGTAGGAAACAATGGGGTCTTATGACAGGCAGTCCTGTGGGTGATATACTTTAGTATCAATTCCTAGGGCGGGGAAGTCGGTGATTGAGCGGGCCGCATTTTCCAGTGGGCTTGGGCTAACGTCCATGGTCGCTGAGCTGTGCTACATAGCAATTTCCGAGTCATCTGACTCTAGGATGGGGGGTATAGCAGTCTGGCAAAGTAACTCTACTCAAATTTTCTATTTCTCCCCCACTCAGTCTTGGCAAAGCTAGCCCGATGGCCAGCCTAACTTTTGTGCTCTCTGCCGCACAAATGCACTGCTTAAAAGATCCATTGCCCGAGCATGTCTATTGAGTATCGCCAAGCTGAAAGCGCAGTATCCGTAAGGATCTTGAACTTGGAGATCAATCTGTGGGTGGCGCAACAGCCGTTCAACACATGCAGTATACCCGCTTGCAGCAGCAAACATGAGGGCCGTGAAGCCCGAGGGCCCAACCTCATTCAATGCGATTTCACCTTGCGAGAGAAGAAGAGACACATTATCTAAGTGTTGGTTGATGACAGCCACGTGAAGGGGCGAAGTTCCAGAGGGGGCTTTTACGTTGATTTGAATGGACCTCTGGGTCAACAAGTTCTGGACTGCCCCGAGCGAACCCGCCCGACACGCAGCCCACAGCGGGGAGACCGAGCTCGACGTGGCATTGATACATATTTCCGGCTGCCTCAGAAGCATCTGCAGCAAGCGAGGGCTTTGATGCTCCGCTGCTCGCGCAAGAGGGGTAAGACCGCCATCGTCCGCATCATTCAAACGAAGGTCATTCTGGTCCAAGAGCAGTTGCACTAGCTCCTCATTCTGCAGGTCCACCGCGTGCCACAGCGCCGTGCGCCCCCTAGAATCCTGGTGATTGATGTCAAGCTTTGGGTTGAGCAGTAGGGCTTCCACTATCCGTCGGGGCGACCTCCCTTTGAGGGTCTTGACCGCGAGAAGTAGTGCCGTATTTCGGTGGGTGCCGCACCAATTGACATCCAAGCGAGGGTCTCGGGCTACAGTAGCATTCGAAATCAGTTTTAACTCTAAACTCTTACGATTAGATTCCCGCACCCTAAGTGGAGACACGCTAATCTAATTTTAGCTCTTCCCCTGTTAATCCATGTAGGGCTGTATTGTATTCACTGGTAACCACAATGAGTCATTGTTATAGTACCGTAATTTCTTGTAGAAACTGATGGAATCCATCGTGCAAACAGATCAAACAAAAGTTGGGTCACAACCATAAGAATCCGGCAACTCATCGAGTGCCATCTTCAATGGATATATGTGTATTACTGTACTGCCTTTTTGGAATGGAGCCTAAGATCATAGCATTGGCTTACTTACTAATGCGAAGAAGGCGCATGAAAGAGCAGATTAAGATAGGGTATGGGCTGAAGTAGCTTCTACTGATAAGGACCTATGGAAAGAGATCACAAAAATAACATCAACACCAGATGTGGTGGTTTGGGAGGTTTAGGGAAGTAACCGCAGTTGCAGTGGACTGAGACAATCCTAGCCCACGATGAATTACACTTAAAGCGCTAATTCACGCCAGAACCTAGACACGATAGACTGTACTTAGCAAGGCTTGGTAAGTGTTGGTGCGCCGTTTGTAGTCATTCTCCTTGGTCTACTTGGTTATGCGACTAGATATCTCGCAATTTGAAGTGCATGCTCCCTTCATCCTTAGAAGCAGATTCTATAAGATTGAATTACTTCTTATATATAATTTCTGTGGCGACAAACTAGAGTCTAGGCCTCGAGATAAGGCAACATTTTTGAAGGAACCGCCAACCGCTAGGAGACCGGTCCAGGAGGTATAGATTCTTTTCTGGATAGTAGATCCAAACAACACTTTATTCTGGATTCTGCTTTTTCAGATATCTACATGCGTCACAATTGCTTCATAAGTACAATTTCGGTATGATCTAGAGCCACCCGTTTAATTCATCGCTTTAGGTTCTGCTCGTATAGTACCATGGTATAAGATTTATTCGAGCAGAAATTTATATTATTTAATGGCTCACATCGTCGTATCCTGTCTCTCATCTTCTTGCCAACTTCATTTTTTCATCCCTATATACCTATCTCACAGCGGCACAATATCCGAGATACAATACGAAACACCTTACACACAGGCCTTCTATTATAAAGGTACATTACATTACATACATTCACACTCATTATTTGGTATAAATATTAAAATGTCGATCCACAGGTGTTAATTTAAGTCCTCAGGAGCACACTCTAGGAAGACTAGAGGCCTTGAAAGTTGCTTCAGTGGAAGCATCAAAGCTGGATCCTAACGGGGATTCTGTTTAATATGGGACAATTGTAGGCAATGGAGTGGGTAGTGACTGGGCTGTGGTCTTTTCTGACAAAGATCATAACATCACCGTTCAATTTGGTGATGCAAAAACAAACAAAATAACTCGTGTGCGCACAAGGAATATCGGTCAAGTGCTAAGTATAACTGTCATACAGGAGTGCAGACCCATAACAAGCAACCCAGTTGACAAGCCACGTCATATTTTGACACTACTGTCGTGAACCAATTTGCTACTCTACCTGATGGTATGCATTAACTTATCGTGCCATTATTTACTAAGGCACCCAAAAGTACGGTATAACTTATGCTTATACTCTGATTGTATGAATTTAACTAGCTCATTATCAATGAATTAAAATCACATTTTGACCTCAGAATTACCCTCGCGAGGGATCCTCCCTTCTAACAACCTCTCAAGCTTACTCTTCAGGGTCTTCAGCCAATAAGCACTCTAAGTCAGGACTATATCCTCCTCAGTATCTTGCGAGAGCACCTTATTCACTATAACTTTCTATTCTATCGTATATTAGATGTAGTTTACTGGAAGCTCGTCACTTGGCATCTTATTGTACTACTCGGGTAGCTGAAGCAGTCTAGGTCTTTCGGGCTTATGTTAGCGCGGATCTTCTATATCATGCTCAGAGTAATAGTCAGGCGGAAGGGCTGAGCCCACAACACAAGTGTACGACTGTAGTATCCTAGAGTGGAAGCATAGTTCTCTAGGCTAAAGTGCATATGGTCGAACATCACGTTCATCGGGATATGAATCAGTAGTCTTCGTCTAAGGTTAAGCTTGATACAAAAGAGAAAAAAAAATATTACCCAATAGTACTATCTCTATACACCGCGCTCGGTATAGCGGTGCGCAGTTGACGGGAGTGGGATTCGAATACCTACCACATCTCCAGACAAGAAGAGCAGACAACCCTAGTGTTTGGCTTATTTGCAGGGTCAACGTTCTAGAAACCTTAAGAACCATATAGGTCTAATACAGAAGCTATTTTTATGGTGTTATTTATACGTGTATTGCATTACTACCAAGACAGGAGTTCGGGGAAGAGTGACTGTAATAAGTATAGTGTATTTCAAGAGAGGGTTCGAGATAGTTTCTCCGTGTGTAAGTGGTGAAACTAATTTCGATCCATCCTGTAACTGGAATTGTTGTTTTGAAGCTACAGTAATACTATAATTTAAGCCAGGAAAAAAAAGTAGCTAAATTCGTTGAACTTTTTACCCATCATTTCCACGTACCATTACTACAGCGTTTTCGAGAGACTTAGGCCGGTTCTCCACCATAGGTAGGGCTGGGTTACACTAATATTATGGGGATAGCCATCAGAATACTGAGTAGTTTACGGTTTCCGCAGCAATGTGAGGTGACACTGTGTAACTACGGGTTCAGAAAAGCTGGCAGAATTGCATAATATTGACTGCTAAATTTGTTCTAGAAGAAGCTCCAAAGTCCCGGCGCCATATAGAGCTCTTCTTCGGTCGTGTTGGCCTTCGCTGGTTAGTTGAGGTTAATGCCTTGTTGGTGACTCAAGTTTCTAAGTGTAGCTTTCCTGGGATTTCTCTCAGTATACATCTGAAGGCCCTGTAAATATATACTATACTATATGCATCAAATTTACACAGAATGGGAGATACAGAAATAAGCCCCAGTACCCTAGGCGGCGGTCCGAACTCTCATAGATACTATTCTCAACGTAACGTGGCCACTAGTACATGTACTGTATTCCAAGCATCAACCTAAATGCTTCATTCATCCGACGACTTGTTCCCTCTTTCCTGATATAGAATATGACCAGTATACTGTCCCTGTTCATCGTGGTATATGTGAGCTGTTTGAGCCTTGTTATTTTTGAATTGTTCCTCCGTTGCAAACAAAGCTGTAGCATGCGGAGTGAGATCGGTATGGCTCGTGTGCGATGGATTCCTGCAATGGTAAGATTCTTGGAAGATAGCAACTTCTGTTGCACATGATATATAGAGTGGGCTTACTTGAGGATGGCGATAGTGAAGTGGGCTAGGTCAGGCTTCTGAGTAGCCTCTTCGATGAGGCTCAGGGTGAGATTACGCAGAGTAGGATTTCGGATTCTCTGTGTGAGCTTGACAGCATGCCGAGGAATAGGAGACATAGTCAACTAGTGGGCTCCAAGTTTCGTGTAGATAAGCGTAGTTTCAAGAGAATAGCAACGAGTAGTTATTTTTCTAGACGTAGACACAGCTTAGGAGACAAGCAGGATGTTCGTTTATATATTCTTCTTGGGATTGTGTAACTCTGCATTTGGACAGCCATGTTGCATGAGGTTTTTGTTAGATCTGACATTGTGCTCTAATCAGTGGGGTGATCTTGTGAGGATGCATAAGCGCCCGATATATATTTTGGTCGTGCACCAGCGACCAATCATTTGCCGCCGGGAAGTTACTGGGCTTTTTTTAGACCATGTTATTGGCTGTTGTATGCAGGTTGTTGCCACGTCATCATTTTCCCGGGCGCGTAGGACATCCGATCACATAATCTGGACTGATTAACTACAATGCCCAACACAATGCGCACGGAAAACTGCGGTTTTATCTAATGGCTATCCCATGCATAATTTTGACCCGTACTATCCCCTTGAGGAGCATCTCACCGCTTCGCATTACCTCCAGGACAATGTCTACCCATCCAAACAGGGTCCAGATGGACCAGCACCTCTATATTTCTACCATTGACGCTGAGCCACTTCATCGCTATCGACAAGGCGGTTACCACCCAGTCACTTTGGGGGAATGCTTGAAAGCTGGAAGGTATAAGGTGTTACATAAACTAGGGTGGGGAGGCTACTCGACAGTTTGGGCGGCAAGAGATCAAAGGTTGTACAAGCTGGTGTGACTCGCGGTAGTTCTAGCTAACTGAAAAGCTGCTTGTTTACAGGGAACAGACGTATGTTGCTGTCAAAATTTCTATTGCAGAAACTGAATATAATGGGGACACGCGAGAGCTCCAAACTTTGAAAGTGCTTGCATCTCATCATCCTCGTCCGAAACATACGGTGCCTATGCTCGATGACTTCGATCTAAAGGGCCCAAATGGATCTCATAAATGCCTAGTTTATGAGCTTCTAGGCCCCAACGTTCCAGACATAATTGATGCAAACTTTCCAGATGGGAGACTTCCTGGCAAGCTCGCCAAAACCATTGCAAAGCAATGTTTGATCGGACTCGATAGTTTGCACCAACGAAAGATTGGCCATGGAGGTAAATCACTTTGTTAGAAATACTTTGGACAGTGCTCACCTAGTATAGATCTGCACACCCGCAATTTAGCCTTCGCTATGCCTTACATAGACGATTTGACAGAAGAAAGGTTTATTGAGATGCTAGGAAAACCAGAAGTTGGCTATATCCAAAAACGCGATGGGAAATGCCTGGAAGCCGGCGTGCCCGAATATGTTGTGAAACCTGCCTCATACGGGAATCACTCTAGGAATCTGGCTCAGGATGTCAAAATAATCGACTTCGGAGAGTCATTCTTACACACTGCTCCCCCTGAAACACTGCATACACCTCTATCTCTTCGGGCACCGGAAGTTATATTTCAAAACAACTTTGATTATCGTGTTGATTTGTGGAGCATGGGCTGCATGGTGGGTGAAATCATACTCGAGTAATACATAATAACCCAAGCTAATAGGTTGGCAGCTCTTTGAACTGTTCGTGGGCCAGCCACCTTTCGACACATTCTTAATAACGCCGGCAATCCTTGTTGGCCAAATGCGAGAGATGGCAACTGATGAACTACCTGAAAGATGGCAACATGAATGGAATACGATGAACACAGGGGACGTCATGGCCACAGAAAGCACCGGGCCTAACTTGCAGGAATGGCTGGAAGAAGTATACTTTGATAGCCCGCTGAGTCCCGATCTCACACGAGAGGACATAGAGAGGCTGGGACGAATCGTTGGAAGATTATTGCATTTTGAGCCGTCTGGAAGAGCGTCAGCGAAACAAGTTCTTGACGACCCTTGGTTTGATGAGTGACCCCAGGACAAATAGTCATTACAACGTGAAGGCGCGTGTGAAATTTGTCTTCATTCAATTGAACTGTACTGTACCTAGCAATTTTCTGAGACTTCTTCGATTTTCAAGCCTGCGTGCCGAAAATGACCTCTAGCAATCTCTATTTTTGCACCGACCACATCAATACACCATCCAAGAAAGGCATCAAAGCCTTGATCGGGGTCTACTTCATAATAGCTCCAGTTGCGTTTAATAAAGGCTTTGAGCTCAGCGAAAAACTCTTCAATCGGATTCAAGTCCGGCGAGTAGGGTGGCAGATAGACCAATTTTACCCCTGCATCCACACACACCTGCGTCATCCGCTCTGAGTGATGAAACGAGGCGTTGTTCATAACCATAGGTTCGGGCCATATTCTGCAGTGCTGAAGAAGCTGCGCTATGAAGTCCTCGAACACGGTGGCATCTGTGGACCCGCGTAAGACACGCGAGAAAACGATTCCATCCTGGGAGTACGCACGCAGTATCTGATATCGCTTGTCGCGGTGAAATTGTGATACTTGCATAGGGGACACACCAAGTGGTGACCAGCCTGTGCGCCTGAACCCAACCCTTTTATCACATCCGGATTCATCTACGTAAACCAGCTGATACGACTGAAAATCCGATAGATTATGCAGATACCATTCTCGCAAATCGGCATTCCGCTCCCTCGCTTGCTGCCGAGTGCTCTTTTTAGATTAACCTTTGGCAACATGGGCTCGTCTGATGCTGGAGGTTGTGACTAGGCTGCGGAATTCTTCCCAGAGGAAAACAGCCATCTCATCGAGGTATAAACCGGGCTTTTCAGATAGGTGTTCGCAGAGGGCTTCGATCATCAGTGGCGTTACAGTCCGTTTCCGTCCTATTCGAGTTGGGGGTGCATGCACACTTCCAAATTGCCGCAAGTTTGCGCGAATATTTATAATCGTGGCCTGGCTGCATTCTGCTTCTTCAGCCATTTCAGACGTGCCAAGTGACTGGCTCTCTATCATGTCGCGGATGAGATGCAGCTTGGATGGTGGAAGTCTCGGAGCCATTTTGTGAGGTCGATTATGACGTTCTAGAGAGATAGTCGGGTGAAGATGCCTCCTACTTGAGGTGGAGCTGCGGATACTCACCAAAGATTAACCATGAGGGGGATAGAATGGTTCATGGTCTTCGGTCGGCAATTGTATTGTGAACAGTCGCCAAGTGTTCCTTGTTCGTTGGACTGCTGAATCTGGGAAGAAAGGGATAGATCCCAGGATCGGACAGGCTCCCCGAATGTAGTTCACTGGATCCCAGGAGCACTATCTCGATATCTGGGACTCTTTTAATTGATCCCGGGCCTATACTTCCCTTTCTAGGCTACATTTACATCAACCGCACCCCGCTCAGAGACACCACGCCATACCTAGCGGAGCCGAAGTCTGAGGAACAAAGTGACCAGAGGGCTTAAAGTTTGGAACTGGTGCAATTGTAGTAATGCTCCGGTTTCTGTTGTCTTGGTTGGAAATGTGACTTATAAGGACGGGAAAGTTGTGCTTCAGGGAGTTATGGCTCTAGTTCCGGCATGAGTGGTTTGTTGCTGTATAGATGATTTTAATTTCTAGAATCTGAACCCACTGAAATTTTGGATGAGTGCCATCATTTATTTGCTGGTGCAACCTTCGCTGCGATCCTATTGTTGCAGCGAGCACCACATCCTGTGATGATGGAGCAGGTAGCCCGATGGCCAAGCTTATCTTCGACTTCACAACCGCTGACTAGGTTCCAAATTGTAAACGTGGCGAATGCTAAACATACTATTACAATGGATGCGCTGATCAACTATGAGTGAGTCGGGGTAGGCACTGAACTCGCCGAGCTAGATTGTTCTGGGTGGCCTGTAATTTTATACATTCCCTCATGCTACACTGCCAGACTTCGTCTCATTAAGGAATGTATATATGACATTTGACTCAGGAGCTAAGCTATAGACGTGGCTCAGAAGGGGTTTTGATAGATCACCAGCGAATATTTCGGTGCATTGTTGTAAGAAAATGCATCAAAGTAGCAGACGCCTCATACCAGAATACAAAATGGCGACGCGAGAGGCGGCCAATTAAAAATGCGAGATAGGTGGTCATCCAATCAAATGCAGGGCTCCAGGAAGAGCATGAGGATTTCTGGGAGCCCTCTCGTTCCCAGGAGCAGGCTCCTGTCCGCATGACTATCAGTAAAAACATATATAAGGACTTGTCTCCCAACAAAAGTCTTTTTATCTTTGTCACAGTACAGTAACAAATTTCTCGTTGTTGTTTTCCAATCTTATACCCTCCCTCTGTCAGACTATTCATTATGTCTCCCAATGAATCGTCCAATTTACCAGAATCGTCAATTCATGCCCATATCTGTGATGTCTTCAGTGAAGAAAATATTTCCCGAGTCAGATTGCGGATAAACATGAAGCAGGAGTTGCTACGGATCGATCCTAAGTTGGGTGCAACTCTTTATCTTTGGCATACTGCAGCCATCTCTTTCTGGCATGAGGTCTTGACCGACGTTCAATATGCCAAACAGGTATGGTGTTAAATCTTGAAGTTACTGATCCTTAAAGCTAACTTTCTAAAGTTTCACGAGGAGTCAAGGGTTTCATACTACCGTCAAAGCGATGACAGGACATTTAATTTGGAAGTGATGGAGCACGACATGATTTCCTTCTTTGCTTCGCTGGACGTCTGTCTCATTGTTCCCTGGGGCTTTTTCTATTCCTTAAGAGCCTCTCAAAATGATCTGATGGGGCAGCTTCAACCACTAGATTGGAGTTTGGATATTGCAGCTGACGCTCTCGTGCGTGGTATCGGCAGACTCTGGGAAGTTCAATTGAAGAGAGCTCACTCCTGTCATCTTCACATCCGTGGGGGTTTGGTGAGTCAATTCTGGGTGGGTGCACAAGCAAGAAATGTTGGGGAAGCATTGGACAAGCCTCAATCAACTGCAGGGCTGTCTAATGAATCGCTCTATGATTGATTCACTTGTTCCATATTTTGCGAGAACTTGCGGTCCACATCCGGCCTTGAGCGTCTATTAATAAGCAGCCAAGCGCTGGCCAAAAATCCAATGCACGTGCCCTATATTTCTTGAATCAAACTCTAAACAAACGCATAGCCAGCCATGACACAAACTAAAGTTGATTCACCACGCACATTAGCCAAGCAGAGCAAATTCCGCTAGAGACCTCCACAATCCTCGAGGCAGGCTCATAGCGTTCAGAACCTCCGTAGTACATGTAAGAGCATGGCATACACTTGGCGGGGCTGATTGAGCGTTTTTACCGATTCAAATTCAACCTGCGGCTCTGGCCTCATCGTCGTTAATTTCTTTTTGTCTTGACGGTTCTATCGTAATTTGGTCTCAAGTAAAATTTCACTCGGCCCTTTGAGCCCACCTATGACTGTATGGCCAATAATAATTGAGATGACAGCAATTGGAATTGTGGGACTTTGTAGCTATCTCAGCAATTTTGATGCCTCAGCAAAGCAAACTAACCCAGACTGCCAGAGAAATGTACTATTGGATGCGTATTGGATGCCCCGTTTTATCCGGTCGCTCACCATGCCCCTTTTGTTCTATTGCTTGGTTTAGCTTGTTATAGTGAGTGCTCATGAAAGTGATGTGTAGTAGCACTCATAGCCGCGCGGTCCTCTTTGGTAAAAGATTCCTTGTTTGTAGCCCCGTTAGGCTGATGATCACTAGATTCGTGTAGGACATCCAGGCCTGTAGCAGTATGAGGTACATGTACGTAAGATCCTGCGAATTACGATTCAAATCATCGTATGTCCAACCCCTGATCTCACAGGAAGCAAAAAAATACAGGCTAGGCTAATCAAGATGGGCTTGACTGCGGACCCACATGGCGCATCTGGGTTCCCCTGAACGCGAGAAAGGTAACTTTCTTTTGCTTCCTCGCGCTACGTCTTGTATCTAGAGTCGACTGTATCTTTTGTTAATATGATCCTTCATTGAAAAGACACGCTCCTCATCAACAGATACGTGATACTCTCACAGCCGACCAGGAATTACTAGGATTGGAAATGGCGCCCTATTTCACATTTCTGAGGGCTTATTGAATTTTAAGGTCTTTTGCGCTATAAGCCAATTAGGGTCTGGTTTTTATTATTATCATTATTTATCAAGATAATGCGGTCGTCCGGTCGCGTTTTAGGAGAACCATACGACCTTACCCTCCGCGATGTTTTGCATGCATGGGAGAGACTGAAAATAATCTTCCACAGAAAATGAGTAAATATGACACATTCACTAGTAAATTATCGATAAAAATTTAAAGCAGTATGAGTCAAGCTTGCGAAACGCTTTCTTTACTAAACATTGGTGTAATCTGGGGTAATACGCGGGCAGTAAAATATATTTTTAGCGAATGGTTAAATTAACATCTCCGTAGATTCAAGAAAAGCCTAACAGAGAGGGGCGCTCATGATACATTCGATTTTTGCGAAAGATTTTACTATAGGATCATTGTCTCAGTCAAAGTATAGTCGAGCCCAGCAGGGCCTCCGGTCGACTTAGGTTGGGTGCCCGTGGTCGGCGATATGTGGGCCCTTACGTTGAGCGAGCCAATGGATCCACACCTTCGACTCTCCATCTCTGTTGCCCTTAGAATTAACTACACCCACGCTTGGCAGGTTTGAATCCGACCACAAACGCTCCTGTGGGCCCATATTTTGCTCTTCATTGTGCCCCCACCGCCAAACATATACATTACCACTACCGAAGTTCGTGCGGCAAGACCCGTTGCCAGCCAACGATATTTCCTCTTATGCCATCACTGAGAAGTGGTCTCACGCGAGGGCATTTGGCTGCTTGCAGAATTGTTTGCCACCTTTTCTCGCCACAAGCGGGGTGCATGCCGCAAATCGGGAGAAGTCCACCTGGCTCTGAAATACTTCCCCCTATTCCATAGATGTCTGGCCTCTGTAGAACGCGGACTTCTTTCTGGCTAGCGAAGGAGTACCGTGTCCGAACCACACTCTTCTCAAATAGTCTTCTTATAGCTCTTTTCGAAAGAAGGATGACTTCTCCAGGGCGTACAGCATCACGCACGTAAAGTACGATTTCGGGGATCTTCATTTCCCGTTTATCAGGACTCAGAAAACGGGTCTCTGGGAGGGTGACCTTGAACTTTTTCTCGTCGTAGCTATAATCTGCCCGAAGAGAACTGAATAGAAGTTTTTTTGCGTATTGAAGATCACCCTCCCAATCATTTGCCGATAGAAGAATGTGGTGGCGCCGAGAGCCCTTGTAGCTGGGTATTCCGATCATGTCCAGTGTTGGGCCAATAAGTACCGGGCAAGCCCCTAGTTCGGAAGCCTTGTTGATCCATTCATCATTCCTGAATATCGCTCTCCAAAGTATATTTTCTTGACTTTCACTGAATAGAAGGGCATCTGCCATATTCTTAGTGGAATTGGGGCTGAGCCCTTCCACTATAAGATCAAAAATTTCCCGTGGAATTTGTTTCAGGTTGGCCATTTTTGCGTCAGAAGGGAAACAATATCGGGATAAGAAATCTTGAATTTGGACGACCTTTAGTGAGCTATTTGAAAAGGATCTTTAGTAGCCAAGAGGCCGCTCTACCCTTTATACAGTGAGCCCACCGTATCCATGGCCACTTTAGGAAAGGAATTGAATCATCCAGAAGACGAAGCAAGGTTTAACTGAAGCAACTATTTGACCCCTCAATTTTTCACAAGTGAACCTCAAAAAAATCGATGCAGAAAAAACTAACCTCTTGACCAAAAGCCTTACACTGGTTATTGATGGTAGCCTGCCCTATCTTCACCACCCCTCTGCACCACGCTATATGGAATGAGCGGACATCTGGTTTTTGATGGGAAAAGAAGATGCAGCAAGATTTCTTCAGATTCATGCCCTGATGGAGAGTTACGTGCTCAATAGTTGTAAATATCAACAGGAAAGGCTGGCCTTTGAAGTGTGTTTTACTCCAGTCATTCTCGAAATCGGCTTGACCAGTAAACACTGGGACCCTCTTTTTGTCCCCACAATTCTTTAGGGTGGAATGTTCATTGAGTAGCCTGAAGTAAGTTGAGGGAGGGAACGTATTTACCTGCTCCAGCTGTTTGAATCAATCCTATGCTTCGAGCAGCCCAGGCCCCTGTTGACAAGCACGGCGACACTGCTTTTCTCTTCGACCTCCGATTAGGCCGGGCTCGGGTCTGATGACGGTAGATGCGCTTTTTGCAGAGGATTTACCTTGTGCACGTTGACCGTTCTTTCCTAGAAGGCCCGATGCCCTACAGCCTGACCATGTGGTGCCCTATGCACGAATTCAACGCACCAAGTTCTTACATCGGGGGCCGTAGTATTTTCAGATCGTTGTATAATTTTGGACGATGAGAGTGCTCGGCGGGGGATAACAGGGTACGGTTCAGATCAGGTTGATCACCAAGTATTTATGGCCAGCCTAATGCTGGCCAGGAGGCAGGGAGGTCCTGAAAGCTACATCCATCTAATAGTCTGGGATACGGGAGATGGGACAGAGCAAGAGACGCTCGCGCGATTTGGGAGTGGCTTGTGGGTGCATAGATGAGTGCCGACAATTAAAGTTTTGAAATAAGATGATGAGTGAAATCAGCGGCGACGGGGTCTAATTATCTTCTGGCAAAACAACCACCCCATTTGTGTGACTTTACAGCCATATTTAACAGCATTCCTAGGCTATTGCTGCATTGGCAAGTAACCTGACAAAAAGCATTCACCCCCAGTAACCTAATTTAAATTCCTAGTGCATAATAGAACACAATCTATTCTTCAACCCCTTCTGCAATAATCCTTGCGTTCTGAGTCAGGGTTTGTATGCTACTGTGAGCGGAAGAAATGAAGGTAAAGATTGCCCCTGAGGAATAAGTGTTACAACAGCACCATTGTTAGATGTCATAAAAAATGATTAAAGTAATTCTAGTAAGCTATCATATCCCTTCACTAGCGTTAGTCACCACCCGTATTTGGGGGTTGTTTGTGGCATTGCAAGTAGCCTAAAAGTAAACCGAAAGATCACTGACTCTAGTTGGCTCCATTATCTAACGTGAAGGCTTCCTAAGTGAAATTAATTTCCCTACGAAGCGGACCGTATCCAAAAGCAAGATCCAAACAATATGTAAGTTAAGCCAGGAACCTGGGAAACAGTCCTATAGTACGTGGCGAGGGCCCCGGGCACCTTGTGGCTGCTCCTGGGCCGAGGTCGATGGACCCTGGGAGCTTTTGCGATCCTAGGACCAGTTCTCTTTGCTCCCAGATCCATCTATCACATCAGCCAGGAGCATTCATCTTGAAATCTTTTTATCATTTCCTACTAAATGGCGACAACCTAGCTTTGATGTCATTCTTTCTCAGTTACACTAAGGCTTTCTCCTAGCAATCGGTCAAGGATATGTCTGCCTACGACGTATCTCATTCCAGACACAGAGGATTCTCGCATAGAAGGAATGAAGAGCTAAATTGCAATATTATGTATATGCTACAAAGCATCTCGCCATGTTAGCCATATAAGTATAAAAGCGTCGCTCTTCGGAGCGTATAGCACTGCAAAGTTGAATGCTATATTATCTCGCGTTCCTGAGCTCCGTTATTCCGCCTTCTTTATTGTTTCCTTCGTGTCCACCGACTACCGCCTAAATGTCTAATACACTCTGGGACCCTTTGGCTGTCTGTGAAATGGGACTTGACCCTCGGGGAGAGACCAAAACCTGCCGCGGTCGCACTGAAAAAGGTGCATCCTGCAAGAACCGAGTCAACTGGCGGGATATCAAAAAAGGCCATCAAAAGCTGATTAACCTTGCCAGTCTTCCGCTTGACTTGATGGGCTTAGAGCTCGTTCTTTGCAATATAGCAAAAGACTTTCTCTGCGCGCGGTGGCATCGCAGCCGGCAAGCTGACGATATTGCTCACCGATGGTGTCAAGCAGCCGTGCGGAACACGCCGCAAGCAGTCCCCGACCTTGACCATTCCCCTCAGCCATCCGCGGTGGGCACACCTACGCGCCTACGAAGCTCAGATACCGGGCTCTTGAATTCAAACAACACCCATCGACCGCCACTTTTGAACGAAGCGAGTCTCAACTCACCTGTCTACCCTCCCTCCGCCACAGACCCATCACCGAGTATGGGGTCCTTCGTCACTGCTGCAACACTGAGAGCAGACAATATTCCGTGGCCCATCTCGCCAGACCAGCCCGCTTTCCTATCGTGCGTCACCAACATCCGGGCTGGTGTGCAGGGCATAGAACTCCACAGCCTGGGCCGCAGTGATGAGGTATCTGATATACACTGCACCTTTTGTCTGACCGAAGACGATGAAAGTGCAAATGAGAGCGTAGTCCTACGCTGTGTGGAATGTAGAGCTTTGTCACATCTGGCTTGCATTGAAGGATGGCTGGACCAGAGGGACACGGGATTCAACGCGTCGTGTTGTGTTTGGTGAGCGCAACTACCCACAGAATTTGTGGAGAATATACTAATAGTAGGATACAGTCGCAGCGAGGGAGCTCTGGAAGCCTTTATCCGCCCTCGCAGGGGCGTGTCGACCGGCACTGGAGCATGTGCTAATGACACCACCGCAGACGTGCCTCAGACCACCAGGAATACGCAACCCAGCCATTTGGCTCCGACTGAGGAACGGTCTAGATCAGCGGCGGGGCGCCAGGGTTCAATGGCGGCGAACAATAACCGTCGGTCAGCAAGGCTGGGAGCACTACGTCGTCAGTTCCCAGAGCCTCATCAGCATGGATTCCTTCGTCGATCAGCGAGATTATCCAATTTAGGCAGCGGACAATAGTGATTTGATTACAGCGCTAGAATAGCACGATAGAGAGAAAGTTAAATTGGAGAGTTGTGCTTTATATTTACCATATTGAAAATTACAAAAGTTTCCATCTTCCTCGAAGGAGGGCGCTGCCGAGAACAAGTATACCCCGCAGGGACATCTGCGACACCAAGAGTCTCCGCAGGAGACAGCTGCGTCAATAAGTTCTCCGCAAGGAAAAATGCGTTACCAAGAGGATCCGCAGGGACATCTGCGACACCAAGCGACTCCGCAGGAGACAGCTGCGAAATCAAGCGACTCCGCAGGGACATCTGCGAAATCAAGCCCCTCTAGCAATGTGCAAGCACCTCTGCGTGGTGCTAGGGACCAGTATTCATCTCCCATGGGGACTGCAACTCCCATGGGGACTGAAGAAGCCAAGACTTGCACAGTAGATAGACTAAAGCATGAGCCATAGCAGCGCACTGGGAAATGCAATCATCACATTATCAGTTCGGTCGATTCAAAGCTCTCTCGTAGGCCATACCTAGACTCCTATTTAGTAAAGTCGCTTTACGCAATAGGTTCCTCGACATGCGCACTGATGAGCCTACTCGACGCTGTTATCTCGGGCCTGTTGAGGTGAAGTTTCGGATGGCCGAGTCTGCCAAGGCCATTCCCCTATTCGCGAATTCAATGCCAGGACCCAGTTCAGGCATGCTCTTCGTCACGGAAATTATTGAGGGGATCTGACCCGTCGTAGATCGTCCGGAGTTCAATAGTAGCGCTGAGCGCGACTTCGAGCTGATGCGATTCTTGATGGGAGTGATTCTTGATGGGAGTGATTCTTGATGGGAGTGATTCTTGATGGGAGTGATTCTTGATGGGAGTGATTCTTGATGGGAGTGATTCTTGATGGGAGTGATTCTTGATGGGAGTGATTCTTGATGGGAGTGATTCTTGATGGGAGTGATTCTTGATGGGAGTGATTCTTGATGGGAGTGATTCTTGATGGGAGTGATTCTTGATGGGAGTGATTCTTGATGGGAGTGATTCTTGATGGGAGTGATTCTTGATGGGAGTGATTCTTGATGGGAGTGATTCTTGATGGGTGTGAATCTTGATGGGTGAGTGTTGACGGGTGCGTGCTGACGTTGACTCGTCGGGTACAAACATGCGGTGAAGCGGTGAACGGCAGTACTTGGGTTCACAATGGCTGATCTGCCCTCGACCCACTTTGCGCGTCCACTCGCCATTGTCTGGGCCGCCCAAGGTATACGTCCTCGCCCAGAATTTCGTCGTAGATCGAAGATTCCTCCTTTGTGATTCCATCATAAGTACCTTCACGGAATTGACATCTCCCCATCGCTTGACACCAACAATCCCTACCTCATTATGGCACAGTTAGATCCGTCGTCTGCCGAACGTGCTCGCACGGGAACTGCGAATTGACCCTCCAGGCAGCAGCTCAGCCTCCCTCGATCTAAAGCGCTGCATATTCCAACGCGTCTACGCGGGCCGGGCACATTCCCTGTTTGCCTCAGACCCGATTCACTCTCTCTCTGCCTATCTATGTATCGTTCATGCGATCGAAGGGGACAACACGATCGGGAAATGTCTGCAACGTTCGGCTTGCTCTAAATTTGAGGCCTCTGACATCGCTGAAATTTGGAAGAATTTGCATTATTCGCTGTGTTGTGCCGCGTTGGACATCATCTCCCACACTTGAATTCTAATCAAACAACTTGAGTCCAAACAACCTGAGTCCGTACTACACATTTGATGAATCCACATTTCATGACAATAATCCCTGCAGGTGGCCTCTCTCTTGGAGCTAGTACCGATTCACTAGGCGCTCCGCATGTCTGACTGCATTAATCGCTGTTTCCTTCCCAACACACGAACAATTTCCGCGTGCCCTGATTGTACAGCAGCCTGGATGGGTGATTGACCGCAGAACTTCACATCGACAATGATGCTTTCGACCTTGATCAACCGCTTTACAACTGCTAAATGTGCCTCCCTCGCAGCATAGAACAGTGGTGGGCACATAGGTGTATTGACCTCCACGTCAGCCCGGCCTAGAAGCAGATCAACCATCTGCAAATCTCCGTGGTATGCGGCTTGACAAAGTGGCGTCCAGCCCATGTCATCATACACGTTCGGATTCAGTCTTGGTTCCGCGAGGAGCAGGCTGACACTTGCCACGTCTTTTTGCTCTATAGCGCGATGTAGAGCGCTGGATCGATACACCCCGTCGTCGTTGACATCAATGCGCTTCTCCAACAAGAATCGCAGTCGTATTCTACTATTGTTCGTCAGAGATAGAGGAGTTGATCCGTTGTTGTCTCTCGCATTGAGATCAATATTCGGGACCTCGAGCAATTGCTTGACAATACACTCGCGATCCATTTCGGCAGCAACGTGTAAAGCTGTACACCCTAGATGGGTTTTCAGGTCATGATCTTGCCCTGAAACAGCTAGCAGAAGCCGAAAGATCTCATCGCGCCCATAGTAAGCGGCTATGTGAAGGGCTGTTTCTCCAGCTGCATTCGCTGCGTTGACCTCCAACCCCGCTTGCTGTAGCAACATAACGACGGCTTTTTTATCGTCTTTTCTAATGGTGATCTGCAAAGCGGCTTCTCCATAGACATCGGACCCATTCGGGTCTGCGCCGTACGACAACAAACACTGCGCGATGTCTAGTCGCCCTAAGTGAAGTGCCAAGGATAGAGGTTTGGACATTGCAAAATCATCTACCAAATTTAAACCCCTGGCGCTCCCTGCGATACGTAGCATCGCGTTGACGATTGGCAGATGATTTTTGTAGATGGCCAGGATCAGTGGTGGTATTCCTTTGCAATCCGATCGCTTCATGTCTCCCCCGCGTCGCAGAATTTCCGTGACCAAAGTCTCATTGCCGAAGTAGACCGCGTACCAGAGAGCCGAACGACCTTTATGATCATGAGTGGCCAAGTCCGAACAATGCCACTTCAATAAACATAATCCAATTGAGCTCCGGTTTCTGGAGAGCGCGCATATCAACGGTGTCTGACCTCTGTCGTCCTTCCAATTGTAATCAACCTTGGAGGTGCTGTGAAGGATTTGCAATATTTCCAGATTTTTGGTCCGAATGGTCAAGGAACACGGGTGTTCGGTGTCTGCCATCGTGGGTATTGACGTTAACGCCGGGGTAACTCAAAATTTCTCTCACCACATGTGGACTATTATGAGAGGCTGCCCAGGTCAATGCATAGCTGCTTTCGTACTGCACATTGATCTTGTATGCCAGCGGCTGAAATACAGTATTAAGAAAACGATTTGTGGAAGCCAGCGCAACGGCATTATGTGATTGATATATCTCATCGCCGATGGCAATAAGCAGCTCAGGGGGAAGGTCACAAAGTCTCATTTCGTCTAGTCCTTTGCAGCTAAAGTAATGCTGGCTGGACAATTGTTGTCGCTCGAATGACCACTAATTCAGCGCGAATTGAAATGCAGACATAGTGAAGGGCATTGATTGTTGGACCGGCCGACCTTTTATGCTGAAATCTGGTGGGTACAGGCCAGTAGGCATAATTTGCTGTCACCCTCCCAGAGCACCCTCAGAATCCCAGGAGCGACCTCGGTACTTCTAGGATCTAAGTGGGTAGTTTTGGGATAGGGAAACGTAATCACAGCCGGGCTTCCGGCCGAAGAATGCTTCGTTCTGGGCCGATAAAGTACTGCACATCTGAGTGTGTTGCCTTCGAGCGTTTCCCATTCACTGCCTGACTGACATTGCATACGACCTAGCTTCTCACAAACCTTGCTATGGGCTGTCAACGAGCGTACACATCAAAGTGATTCCAAACCAGCTTAGTTGTTTCTATTAAATCGCTCTTACTTGTTCCTGCCAAGCCCTTCGAATTCGAATATCACCCAGAACTCGGCCGAGTATCCTCAGAAAATTAGACCTTGTTATCCAGCTGCAATTATCTGTGCAGAGTACAAGATCTTGGTAGGATACGCCCGTCCATTTGACTTTGACGTAGGTCGTTGGGGCTCGTACAAAAGACTTGCACGGCGGTTTTTCCGCTACAACTACCCCCACGATCTTCTCGATATTCGCCCGCCTATATCGGCGGTGGGTGTAACTGATCTCGTCGATATACTTGACATTTGATATCGGTTCTGGGAGTCCGACGCGTTTTGAAGTGAATCCTTGTCGCCATACATCCCCTTTTTGAAAACGTATCTGCAGGCCTCCAACGGACCCACGCGCATAATGGAAAAGAACCCTATTCCAATTTGGCACCATGTATCTACCTGGAGATACTCAGCGCTGAAGTTGACGCTGTGGGCCGCACGCAGCGTGGTATTATCCCACCCATATTTTCGGCCTTGGTGCGGTGATCCTGTTCTTGTCAAATCCACCGAGGGGACTCTTAGCGCCGGGTCAACGGTACGAGATGCCCAAGGCTCCGGCGCACTCTCAGTTCTCGGCAACTCAGAGCTTTGATGTATAGGGGTCGAAGAATGAGGCCGCGACGAGCGAATTCAAACTATATGTTCTGATAAGCTCAAAGGTTGACTCTCCGCACCACACTCTATCAGGATATTCACAAACTCTTTGCCCTGGTCGAGCGCATGCGAGAGCGCTTTACTGAGCTGATTTTGGCTGGCCCGTGGTCCAAGCTACTTCAGTAGAGAATCACTCGTCTTGCTGTTTCCCATAATGACATATTCCGGAGCCGAGAGACCAACGTTGTTCGTGGTGGTGACAGTAGCACCGCGTCTAACCAAGCATTGAATGGTCTCACCCCGTCCAGGTGACAAGTATTCATGATTGGCGTAAAGCCCAGCTGATCGTGATTATCGAAGTCTGCCCCCTGCACGAATGAGAGCATGGATAACAGTAGGAGGGGAAATGCGAACCGTATAGTCCGAAGCAATATGTTGGAAATCGTCGGAGTGATTTACAGAACGTCTTCGGTCTGGCTCTAGTGTATCTCGGAGGACGACCTCGATTGCTTCAACACATGCTGTAGCACAGCAAAGGACAGCCACTTGGAGAATAGTCGTTTGAAAACTATCGGTATCAAATATTGCAAGCATATTCTCTTGTAGGTACAGACTGGCTCCGTCAATATGCTCACAACTAAGGCAACTGTGTGGTATTGGGGATCCATGACTGGCCCATACAGAGACGATATCTCGCAGCACCTTTTCAGGACAGTGCTTCTGCTCAAACAGGGCTGCTAGGTAATTAACGCCTCGAAAACCTCATGTGCTAAGGTGAGCGGATTTCAAGATGAAATCTTGTAGCTACTGCTTGGGCCAACGCTTGGACGTGTCGAGGTGACGATAGGTTATCCATACTCGCAGTGGATGGTTCTTAATGCTTGGCCACGATCTAGAAACCTTAGTAATGAAGCGGTCAGTTGTGGACGTTCTATTCGCTCGAACGGAATTGAGCCCGAGTTGGGAAATGGTCTTTGAAGTTGCAGTTTCTCATTCACTGTCCCTCTCAAATGGACATCGGATTGGCAAGATCCAGCTAGACTAAGCCTTCAACATTCTCCAGCGGGTATGATGGTGGAAATTGAGGCTATTTGATCGTTATATTTTCCCTGAAATTGATGAGATCGTAGATAAATTTCACCAAAAAATATAATCCCTGACACCGCATCGAATTGTGAGGCAAACCCATCATGACTCTGGCATCACCTTCTGTGTGGCCTTATTAAATTCTGTAAAATTTGTTGTTTGATAGGACACTGGAAAGGAGAGAAGCAGCATTGGCCTCATTCTAACAACCTGGCGTCAAATATGCAAAAGAATCACAACAGTTATTACTACACATCGCCGCGCAATTCCGGTCGCAAACAATTCTTGTCGCTGTCATTATCACTTTCAATATCCTCGGCCAGTTGGGTCCGCAATTCTTGCTATGGGAATTACCGCTGCATGTTGGCTGCAATGACTCCAGGAGAGACCGTCAAGAATAAAATCCCAGTTCAGCATTCGGAAGTTTCATGTATCCTGTGCCAGCGAGAAAAGCCTTTTTTGACCGGACCAAAATTGCTAGCGTCTCATTTTTCTTAGACAATGCGTACCAAAAGGGGTTCAGTCGACAAGTTTGTCAACAACAGCGAGTCGCTGCATCAATTTCGCAACCCGTTGAACCTGGTAAACGACTGTTCGGAAATCATCGTACACTGGGATCCACATCGAGAGATGTAGATAGTGAGCCTTTGACTTGACTAGATACAAAAGCATACGTTTCACGGTAATATCTTTACTTGAACTGTTGGTCTGCATCGTTGCCCAGCTTACGTTCAAGCTGAACGACCAGAGTAAGATAAATTGGCGTGTACAAGTACTTCAGACTACCCGAAATGCAAAAAAGAAGAGACTGAATTTTGAAATGAACTTTTCAAAGGTGGGTCACATTTTCTCCACGTTTTCTATGTCTTCCTTTTTTCTATTCTTCCTTTCGAAAACGGCTGACTCTTTCTTAAAGCTGAGGTGGAAAACTCAAATACGTGAGGGGTGCGTATCTAAATAATTTCAAGCACAACAGTTAACGCGGCCAGCCGCATCTAGCAGTTGCAGACCGCACAGTTGTGCTTGAATTTTAATGGCGTGATAGGTAGCCTTACCCAGCGATTCGCGCAGCCTGCTGCATACAAATAATGTGGGTGCTTCGATCAAGGGATTACGTTGCCCATTTGATCTCAATCTACTCAAAGCATCAAAGACCTACGAAATGAAGGTCCCAAGGAAAATCAGCACCGACAGAGCTGCCGCTTGGCTTACCATATTGGCTTCCGCTGTGGCTGTGATCTGCTGGAGCATTTTCTTTGCCGGGTGCACTTCGCCATCTACCTCTGAACACCTCTACCTGATGGAAGTAAGCATGCCCATGGATAGTTTCTATACCAAGCTAATATCGTGCAGGTTAACCTTAAGGACTTTCCAAGAATACAGGGCAGCTCGATTAGTCAGGGATTCTCGCAGCTTCTTCCTCGAGCCCCTCCGGTCAGCCTTAACCCCGTCAGCCTTAAACCCAAGGAAATACAAACAGAGATCGGATCAGCCACCTCGGGTACAGCAGGCACGGTAGAAAGCACGTCCCACCAGGTCGCAGGTGCGGCAGAGGACATTACTAGCGAGGTCAAATTTCATCTGCCAGACTACTATCGCGTTGGTCTTTGGGGATTCTGCAGCGGACATGACGATCAAAAGGCTGTGTGCTCTCACCCGAGCCTATCCTTCTGCTTCGATCTATCAGCGATTCTGCGATCAGCCTCTCCACTCGTCGACCATTTACTACGCGAGCAAGAAGATCACGATATTAGTGGCTATGCGAGGCTTTCTCATGGCATCACCTGCATGTGCATCCTAGGATTTATAATGACCGTTTTAGCAATAGTGCTAGGCGTATGGAGGGAGTTTTACGGTGGACACAAGAAACTGCTCACCGCGCTCCATATGGTGAGTTTTCAAATTCTCCTTCATTCGAAAACTGCTGACTCTTCAGTGCTCGGTGAGTCTAGTCACTGCGGCTGCCATCGGCGTTACCACCATGTATGGCATTCTCAGTCATACTATCACCGAAGTGCTCGATGACCTTGGTGGCCAAGCTCGCGTGGGGGGCTCCATGCTTGCCATTCTTTGGATGGCGATGGTTCTCTTTCTGGGAGCCTTTTCGGTTTGTCTCGTCCGGTTCTTTCGCCGTGACTTTTAAACAATGCAGGATGCGGACTAAGGGGGTGGTGGAGTGGCTCTCCGCCCCTAGCGAGAGCTTGATGGATTTAAAAGCCCTCTTTCAGTGTATACCGTCTTGCCACAGTTTATCGACACTCATTTCGCCGAAGCAACATGGGAGGATATGGCAATGAGACCTAAAAGCTTTTGGATTTCGTGCGTGCTACTATTTGACTTGGAGAATACTCTGATTGGTCAAATCCATTACTGTAGCAACGTGTTAGGATTGGTAAGCTGCTGAAATTGGATCGCTGGTGGCCAAGAGCCAGGATTTTACCAGCATCTTACAACATACGCGACCTACCAGTGGTCACTTCCTGTTCACATGACTTGAGACATGCTGTTTACCTTGGTTCTAATGAAAATTGCTAGCTGAGGCGAAGAGAAAACCAGTCGGTTAGACTAACTGCACATTTGGTATCGCGATACTGCCGTTCACTGTCTTGTAGCGGCCCGATCACGAAAACGTAGCCAATGATAGCGAAGGGACGAACCTAATAAAATTGCCGCGGCAAAATTGGTAGACAGGAGCAGCAAATCTTGATTTTCCGACAAACTTGCCGTACGTCGATGGTAATCTTAGGTTTCGACGAGTTGACAGGATTCGCCAACTGTATTCAAAGACTTAGCAAAGCTTCTTTCTTATTGCTGGATAGCTCATACAATGGAGATCGCGTCCTGGTTACTTGAAGCCGGAAAGATCTCTTTCAGGGCCTGCCGGAACTCAAGAACAAACTTATCTTGGATGGCTTCAAATACCTCTCCGAGAGCTCTGCGCAAGGCAGCTTGCTGTAATATTTCAGCTTGCAGGGTTTTGCGATTGTGGGCTCGCCGGCTTCCTTTCGTCTGCAACACTGGGGTTGGCGAGTGGTTTATTTGCGCTCGGTGCGTCTGCGGCAGGATATAGTCTAGGAGAATCCAGAATTCATAGAGTTTTTTGGCCTCGCAACTCCCACTCAATAACCACACCAGTCCAATCGCGTTATTGACCATTTTTAGAAGAGAGTTGCGGTTCTGAGAAATACGGTGCACCGCAGCATGGCGAATGGCACAAATTGGCTCGTGCCAGTTCGGCGGAGGCTTTTGTTTCTGTGGAAATGCAGACAGCGGAAGCTTTCGAAAATGTCTCTTCAAAAATGGAAATAGCTTGTGCAATTCCAGCGCCTCTGCACAGGACCATCCATTCGCCTCAGCCTCCTCTGGTAGCCACTGCTGCACGAATCGAAAGGCCTCGGCTTCCAAATACCGCTGGATGGCTTGAAGGACAAGATGTTGAACACGAAAGGGGATGTAGGCGGTTGGTAGGTCGACCAGATCATATATATCATGCATGACTTCTGGGAAAAGGAAATACTGTTAGCTTTACTGGTAGAATAAAATGTAGGAGTAGAATGATGTCGCACCAAAGGTCTTCTTTGTCCGTAGGAAATCGAGGGATTTTTGCATCTGGCAGGAGCTTGAAGCTCGAGTGGTCAGCCACGACCGTCTATGGGGTGGAATCACTTACCTGCTCTCGGTTTGGTATGGCATGAAACCGATTAGAGGTGAGATGTCTTCTGCTGGGTCTTTGGCTGAAGTTGCATGGTCGTCTAGTCGTTGGTATCGTTTGATCCGCTTCCGGCTTTTGCCCATATTGAACAAGGCGATGGGCTGTTGATCGAGCGTTCTTTGCTGCATTCAATCTAATTGAAAAAGCGCACGTGCTCAGCGGAGACGTTGTCACATTTGACAAGAGCTAATATATTCTTTGACTAGGCTTGGTGTGCAGAAAGCGGGTTTGAAAATTCACACGGGGACTGCAGCTGGCGGCGCGACTTAGAGACACACCTGAATGCAAATTTCGGGACACTAGTATCTATTTTTATCCGTCCAAACTTTGTGGTACACGAAAGTTGAAAGAACAGTTGAGCATGTTGACCGAACGGTCCGCAAACAACGTCGACGGCCGTCTTGACTGGTAAGGTGACTGTTGAATAAACACATTGATGGCGGAGACCCTTCATCACAACGGTTAAGGATATCTTCTGTTACTACAACAGTTATCTGGAATCTGTTTCTAATGCTGAGTTCGAGTACTTGTTTGAAGTCTCATCGAATGACTACAAAATCGCTGATTCAAGCTGACCTCCAGCTTGTTAAACGTCTGTGTGGTGAAATATCTTGGCATCGGTATTTCATTTCACATTTGAAAGAATGTCTTGTTGCAAGGTCCCTAACTGGAAGGTTATTGACAACGCAAACTCAAGCTCCAAAAGAAACGCAGCACTCTAGGGAAAGCGAGATGTCTTTTTAACGATAGTTTGCGATCAAGTTGTGCACAAAAAAGGCAGGATCCAAAAGCATCTGACCACTCGCGCGATCAGTCCACGGGCTAGATACCTGGTTGTGAAAAGGGAGAGCCCTCGCGAGTGGTCGCACCAGCAGTCGGAATGATGGCACGCGGATTCCCACTGCAGTAAGGCGAACTATGTCAGATATCTGTGCCTGCAAGCGGTGAAGATTCTCCAGGAAAGTCTCGACTCGCGGTAAGAAAAAGATATCCTGCGCAATCATCTCTCCGGTGCACGGATCCAGTCGTAGAAGACGAAACTCGAGGACATGTGCCATCTGAAGGTCGCTCATGGGCAGCATCAAATCAAACATCTCATCAATGCATGCTGCAATTGAGAGGGGATCGGGGCCGAGCCACCCAAAAAAGCAGGAAGCCGAGGATTCAGAATAAAGCAAACAGTTGGCCGTGGAGAAGTGGCAATTTTTCGCCTCTAAGGGTTCTTCGGCAAGCAGCTCGCCATCATACTCAAGGTATGGCGAGCCAGCTGGTACGGTGCAAATTTGCCTCCAGATCTCGTCAAGGTCCAGGTCCAGATCAATTTCACCACGGCAAGGGTGACTGACGTTGAATGTCAGGCGACGCAAGTTGATCATGTCTGAACGACTCATTCTTGTAAAATCCTTGCAGGAAAAGGGATAGTGACCAAAATATATGAATGGAAAATACGACAGGTATCCTAGCAGAGATTCGGTTTTCACAGTTGGGAAGGGCTACCTAGATCGTGTTCCTTGGATAACCCACGCAAATACATCACTATATTTTGCTGACAAGCAATCGGGCTTTTTCAGCAAGGCAATCCTGCCTTGAACAGACCAGTCTCCCAAACCACTTATTCCGCCTCCATTATCACATCGTCCAGACCTCCACACTCACATTGACGCCATGTATTTATGATGCCCAAGATTTGCTGCCGCGAGGACTCGAACGCACGATCGAAAGCCTCCAACTTGATCTTCAGCTCTTCCACACGTATGCTAAGATCGTGCTTCTCTGTCTGAATATGATTTTTAGCCTCACGCAGACTATGGTTCTCCCGCACAAGCTGGACCTCCCGCATTTGCTTAGAAACACAGGATTCCCACAGGCGTCGGTATAGTCCGACGAGTCGAGCCGCTTGAAAGGCTAGTTTGGGGTCACTGATCTCGAGATCAGCCAAAGTTTCTTGTATGTCTTCGAATGGCTGTTTAAGGATCGTGCGGGAGCTACCCGGAATGCTGTTGTCTGGCACCGTCTGAGACACATTAGAATCTAACGAAGAAACGATGGGGTTCAAATATTTTTTGATGTAGAGCATACCTGCTGGTCGGGAATTTCTTTTGCAGGTTGTTCCTGCATCATAGTAGAAGACGGGCTCTCGTTGTGGTCAGTGGCATGACGAGGAGAGGCGATATTGGGAAGAGGCTCCATCTTGCGAGTCAACGAAACACTGAGTTGCAAAGGTAGATGAAACGAAAGTCAAGGCAATGGATGTCATCTTATATTTGCTATTTAAGTGTGTTCGAACTCATACCATGGTTCAAACACAGGCTACTGCACACGAAAGATTTGAATTCAGTTGACTCAACTGTTGGTCAACTCTTCTCCCATTTTTTTACTCACCAACAACTCACCAGACCTTTCTTTTCGACAGTCGCCTGAGTCAATTCGTCTAGACCGGACGTGCTGATGCAACTGATAATATTCGACACTGACTTGAAAACTCATTTTCATTTCACTCAGATGCACATTATGTTTCGTCGTGGACAATGTGAGGGGTATTCAGAGAAAAGACCTAAGACCTACAATCAAGCCACAGCTATGCGCTTATTTGAATGTCACAGTAAACAAATTTCGATTTTATCGGTCGCTCGTTCCTGTGTTGGCATGCACGGGAACATAAATGCCCCGACTTTCCGCCATGATTATTTCTGCCCACGCTCGTGAAAATGGTCAATGTAAAGCTTTGGCTGATGGGAGTATCGCTGCTTGTTTCTATCGCGGTATGTTAGCCACATTTCTTCATCGTTCAATTATTGATCCGTGGCAGGCCTCTAGCCCGATTTCCTCAGCCACGGTCTCATATTACGCCGTCAGTTTGGGATATCTCTTCATCCACCTCATGAAACTAATTCTCTTCCTAGAATGGGATTGTGAGAGCCACGCCACTTCCAGAAAGGATCCACAAAGGGCAAAGTGAGACACCGGCACATGCACACAGTACTAAGCATCGGAAAACACGTGGACACCGGCATTGGCATTTGCGATAGGCGGTCACTTTGATATTTACTAAAAAAATGGCTCGTCGCTAGACTGGCCCTCAATTGAGCTTTTGAGTGCGTTCTGATTGGCTTATTCAATGTTGTTAAGTAGACTGTCAACAAAGTTGAAGGAGGTTTGATGATTGAGGCCTCATGACAGGGTTATTGGATTAGGAAACTATGCTGTGTGAACTAGTTACACATATACTCGTCGAGGAAATAGAGACTTTCCACCAAAATGGACGATTGCTATCGCCATGATCTATCGAAAGCAGAGGAGTTGTATAACAAGACTAGCGAGCTCTTTCCCATCATGAGCATTGCTGGCGATAAAATGTTCCTGCCTTTTGTTAGAATCTTTTAGACATGGGAAGCATGAATGGGGCTGCAAGTACCATTTGAAGTGCCAGAATTGACTTTGCCGATGTGGCAACAGCCAGGAATCGGCTTGCAGCACACCTGATCGGCCAATGTGCGATGCGAATTTCTTCGCTCTCCTGATCTCTGTGCATGAGCTGCAAGGCTAGTGATGGAATCATCGACAGGTACGCCTGCTCAGCCTGATCTGGCGTGCAGTCTACACAGAGCTCTAAGCGTGCTGGGGAATGTCAGTTTAAATCAATACCAAGGGCGGTTGACGCACCGATCTTGACAGCTCCGTCCAGTCCAAGTAGAAAATCCCCGCAACCAAGCGATTGATGAGTGAGTCCAAATGAGTGCAAATATTGCATCCCACTGATGACCTACAGGACATGGGTCAGTATACGCCGCGTAAACAATGTTGCCTGACATACCTGAGACAATATAGCGCTCAGCTCCTTTTCATTCGGACGAACCTGAGGAGCCTCTGAAACCAATCCTAGAGTGAAGGGCAAGTCATCTAGCAAGAAGAATCCAGAATCATCGTGTAGATAGCATTCATGGAGTCTCAGTACATTGGCATGCTCTAGGTGACCGAATCTGTCGATCAAACGGCGAGCATCCTGCCTCTGATACTTTCGAATGGCCACAATGCGGGATCGGTGTGTGCGTCGGCTAGCAAAGATGACTTCGCCGGCAAGATCTGCGTGAAAGATTTCTTGATAGGTGTCCCATGGACGTTCGTGCCGCACAAGAAATGCGGAGTTGAGATCAGCGATGGCGAGGAGACGGGGAAGGCAAAGAGTCTTCGGCGCGCCTGTAACGACTTTTGGTGTACGAGTAAAAATGCTTGGCGAGTGAGAAGATTTTTGTGCGCGGCCGGGACGCACTGTCTTTGAAAAGACTGGCGCAATTCCAAGTTCTTTCCCTTGAATGGCACGAAAGTCGAAAGCAAGATGCTTGTTAAAAGTATCCATGTTTGAGCTCCACAGACCGACCGAACGCTTCGCAGTCAAGATCTGCCTTGGGTAAAGGGTATATAAGCGTGACCAACATTGTCACAAGGAAGAGAGCCAGCAATTGTGACATAGTTGATGGATGAATGTCCCTAGCACACTATGCCTTTCGTATTTTCTACGTTCTATAAAAATGAGGCGAAAAGAATGTGGTGCCTTGTCGTGAGGATGCTCCGAGCATCAAGGAACATCTTTGAGGTAGGTATTTAGTATAATTATGAGGCTTTGACAAATCTTTCACTTTAATATTTCTTTACCTGGTCAGAAATCAATTTCTGTTCTCGGCTGAAAAGAGCGGCAAGTTTTAAGCTTGTGGCGAAAGACCTTTGACGCCGCGCAGCTGAATCTCCCCTGCAGAGCTCTTGTTCGATTCGGTGTCTGAGTCTTTATTCCTCGATTGTTAGAACGACTTGCTTGGAGAGATGAGTATAATTCTGTTTGAAGGAAAGTAGGATAGCATACACAGGAAAGGTCTCATTTTAAAGAGAAGAAAGAACAGCTCCTCGGCACACATCATGACCCTTCGAGTTTCGAGAAAAACATGGCTAGACAAGCTTATGCCTTTCAAGAAATCTATCGTCATACCTGCCCAATAAGCTTCTTTTCACTGACGTGGCTGCGCACTCTGCCGGGTAGAGCGACGACGACCACCCGTCGCTTCCCTTCCCGCCCTTCCCGCGTCCCTGACGTTTTGAGATAGCGTTTCCACAGCTGCCAATCGCTTGCTGAGATCCTCCAACAAATGGTTTGTCGATTCATTCCATATATTTTGCTCATGCAGAGCACTTTCGAGGCCACTAAGAAGTTGTCAGCAGTGTTTGGGACGGTCCAGCTTCCTCACTTACTTCATCCGATTATCTAGACTTCGGTCAGGTTAGCTATTGGTCTCAAGAAAGGAAAACGGGGGCATACTCGGCTAGACACTGGATGGCAATGATACTGTCTGTTGCATCAATCGCCTCGGCATTCTGAGGTAAAGGGAAGGCTGCTGCCAACCCTTTGGTGGGGGCGGAATGTTCATTGCCCGGCGATTGCTCTCCCTCATCACTTCCGACGTGGGACTCACGCTCATCTTCCTGACCTTGGAAGGAAGGATCATCTACTGTGGTGTCACCACTCAAAGCACTTCCAGAGCCATCGGAATCACAAGATGACAGCGAGAGAGCACGCTGCAATCTCTGGTGGAGACGCTTTCGCCGATCGGCAGTCGAATCGTTAGAATACGCATTCATTTTTGTAGGCAGTCAAGAAATAAACTCTCCTCACTAATGAGAAAATACAGCCGGTAAATGATTGCTCTTTATACCAAAGAAATGGCAACCGCATTTTGTTAAGTAAGTCACGGCATTGCCCGCAAACCGCATGCGCGTAATACCTTTGACGGATTCCATGGGACCGTGTTTGCTCCTGCAATGGGCCGCCAGGAGATGAACCAAGCTCAACATCCAGAAGGTATGGCTCTTAGATGGTTTCCATTTATTTGATGGTGGTGAGTCAACGTGATTGTTAAGTGCCCACATGTGCACTCAACAGCGGCGAACTGTGGAGCCATTGCAAACCACTTTAGGAACCGACATGAAGAATAGACGCGCCCATAATTGAGTCAATATCATTTTTCAACCGACTCATCATCTGATTTGTTTGGGGAGTTAATGAGTAAGTAGCGCGTTGCAGAGTTTGACAAAGTATCAATGCTGTGCCATCCCGAGTAATCAACAGGCTGTCTATGTATTGGTCTGTCGTGAATCCACAATATTCCTCATAAGCCTTCAGAAACCTAAAAAAATAGGCCACAAAAATATTATCATTGATTTACGCTGAGTGGTGAAGGCCGGCGACAGCCGCCGCACATATTTCAAGTACCAAAAGTCACGGCAAGAAAGTTGATGCCCTTTTTTAGATAGGGTGGGATAAAATAGTCGTCAACTTAACGTCAACCCTTTGGTATACCCAAGAGTCCATTCAGGCACAGGCTTCTGAGTCGCTCTGGGAGCCCCACTTTCCCAATTTCTCAGACCATTAAAGAATGTGAGGTTGAGCTGATTTCTGAACCAAAATACGGACCAATCAAAGTCTACCTATCTCGCCCTTTGGCAGCAGTCTAGTGTCCGGTGAGTTTCAAAATTGATTTTCAGTATTTGAATCATGGATTTCGTGGCTTGGCAGGCTCCAGGGCGTATGTTAAATATCCATCTCTTTCACCGCTGTAGTGATTGGCGACCCATCTTCCTACCCCAAATTCCCTTCTCTCACCGGGCATTTATCATTCTCATTGCTCCCTTCACCATGGCGAGAGGAAATAGCTGCAAGCAGGATCGAACCGGTCATCACTCGTTGCGAGCAAGACCGTTAATTAATAAAGCTCGATCAGTTTCAAATGTTTCAATCCGGTCGGCTTCTCCAGTTTCGACCGTTCGGGGCGCAAAGTCTGGCATTTTAAAACGACATCACAGTGTGAGTCGCTTTTCTCGGACCCTGCGAGACTTGATTGATTCAATCTTGGGGCGCTCTATCAACCTTCGGCCTTCTATTGACATCACATAGGGTTCTTCCACGAAAGGCTCCCACAAACATGGCAAAATCGATCGTCAGAAATGCTCTGATCTCCTTTCTGAGGTTCAGACTGAGATGGAGAGAGAAGCGGATGAGCAGCTGGCTAGGGCCACGGCACGTTTTCAGGCAGAAAAGGCGCTGGATGCGGAGAGACTGCAGCAGATGATCACCGAAAAGGACTGTCTTTTAGCCAAGAATTTACAGGCCGAGGGTGAGGTTTCTCGCCTGAAGCAAGAGCTGGAGGCACAGGCCCAGGCCACACAAGACCAAGTGAGCTGGAGCGAGATACAGTCAGCCTTGTACCAAGCTCATAGTCAGTTGGTATCGGCAGCTACTGGGCTTTGGAGTTCGATCGAAGCCATCCAGAATCGCCAGCTAGCAACATTCCTGCCTGGGTCAGGGACCATGGATTTCAACTGGCCCAGTCTAAGCGGAACCTCCAACCTTACTGGATTCGATAATTTACCCTCATCTTACAATTCGCAATTCAGTCAACAAGACCAGCAGGCGATCAACCAAGCCGTTCCCCCAAATTGACGGCAATTGGTTTTCAAGTTGGTATGCCTTCTGATGGTGCGGTGGATTGAAGTGAGATAGTGATGATAGAACATGTTTTTCAAGCCTCACCAGAAGCATGAGCACCATTGGTACATTCATTGTTGCCTGAGAACTATGGTCAATACACCTTTCTATTACATCGTCACAATCCAGTATTTTGGCAATCCTCAATCAATGGTACGCCAAGCAGTAGCTTTCTCGAAATGAGGGAATCTCCATTCACTGCATACATGTATATATTTGACCTGAATCTACTTGTTGAATCCAACAGCAGTTTTAAATACTGACAAGGCAGTAGAGAGGAAATATAGAAGAACTGGAGCTTGCCTCTAGCCAGGGTCAAGTTTTGGTCTAGATGCAGAAGCACCGAATACCATTTGTCACGTAGGTCGATTTCGTTCAATGAATTTGATTTTTGCAACCATGTGGATTTAAGTATATGACTGCAAGCGCGCTGTTATGTGGAAACGCAATTCATTGGGGGGCGTTCAAAGACACTCAGCATGAAGCTTCGAGTGTCGCAGAATTATTTCTCAAATATGACATCCATATGGCTTCCATGTCATAAAAATAAATATCTACCTTGAGACCTAAGAGCTTATGGTGTATCATGGGAGGGAATAAGTTGTATGTCCATGCAAGTTTTCGTAAAGAATATATATGTCTGTCAGTATGTGCCATTTATCTTCCATGCAGTACCGTCACAGACTCCAAACCCCCAATCTCCGGGCTCCAAACACAATCACAGACCCACCATTATTCCCTCCTGTTACCAAGCTGAGGGTAGTCTGCTGGCATCAGTGTCGGATCTGTGATATGGATCAGTTTGGTAAAAATCCAAAGCAATCTCAAGAGACACCTTACCAGTGAATGGTGTTTTCGATTCTGCAGAGTCATTGCGGTTTGATTGATGCATGGGTAGATTATTAAGCCGTCGTTTGCCTCGACGCCTCAGTGGTTTCCCCTTATGTCTGCAGTTTGCACACTTTGGTACTTTGGATTCACGCGCAATGGATGAGCTACTAGCGTCGCGGCATTTTCGAAGGATGTGGTGCTTTTTCCCTCGTAGAGACTCAACACTTCATCTTACACGATACTGCTGCCAATAGGCAATTGACAAAGCCTTCCATGTCAAGTTTCGATTAGATTCGAGCCAGGGAAGAAGGTTTTCCTCCTCCCAGGCTGACCAACCGACTGCATTATGGGGCGTCATCATGCACTCGAGGAGTAGTGTTTATGACCGTTTGGCGGTAAGCAAGTGATTGAATGGCATGAAAATGTTCTAACCCAGGGGTTTTCCCAAGGGTGAGCAGTTGCGGCTTTATGGAGAATCGCAATTGACAAGCAATTCATTCTTTGGTCGCTCAAAAAGTACTCCTAGTGGGCGCCATGTTCCATCGCCCAGTTTTCTAACACGGGGCTGGCAAGGTCCATGGTTGACCTCTTGCAACCTCTTGGCAGAGCTGAACAGAATCGGACGTGACTTGTTAAACTAGCGAAGTGGCAATCACTCAATAGCGCCCTAAAGCGGGATCAACATTCGGTCTACGCAATAAAGGTTGGTAAGAGCCTACCTATCTCGGTGAGGGCAGTTTACAAGCGCTTTTTAAGCGAAAGTAAGCCTGTCAGAGAAGAACTTCAGTGGAAGATACTAAGAACAAATAAGGGTGAGAATCTTCAGGAATTTATAGCTGGCCAAGGTTGCAAAGGTTCTAAGCAATGGGCGCCGCCACCGAAAAGTTTTCAATGGAAGGTTACACTGAATTCTACGGAAAGAAAGGATTCTCGACTGTTGTTAAAAAGAACTATTTTCTATCAAGGCTGGGTTGAATTTGAAACAACAAGCATCAGAATATCCCGCGAATTAGACGGGGACCTCGCCTGAGTGGCTTTCACTAGTACAGGACCAGAGATCTGGATAGCTTAACCATTCTCTAGTCTAGAAGCCACCGACACATTGTGTGAAGAAAACTGACTCATTGAATGGGAGGATTCTTTGATCGGAAATACCCCCCGCAGTAGACACATGGGAGGCAGGAAGTTGGAAGACAGTTCGTGGAAAGCTATGTGGTACAAAGTAAAATTAGGATACAAAGCGGGTCGCTCTGAACTGTGGACGGCGATCCGTTGACTTGGCAGTGGGTTGTCGTAACCATGGGACGTACACTTATTGCGACCGTAATCAATATGATATAATTCCGGTTACGTCATACCTGTAGGTCTGCCGTATGCAGTGTCAACCCTGGCATGAAGAGAAATCACAATTTTCTCGAGAAGAAGCAACGATTCCCGATCTCAAAGCGGGTTCAGTGGCTGCAAGGCTAGTAGAGAGAAAGGCAGGTACTAAGCATTTGTCTTTTGACTATCCGAGAGACTATTCCAAATGTCACAACCATGGACGCGCTATGAATTGACTTTGTCTGGACCTGAGTGGGGCTAAATATGAGTATTGGTTCGCGTCTACTCTGAATCCGTCCACACCCAGCGTCGATCAAATTTGACGCTCGGGATCCACGGTGGCCCAAATGACGCGGGACAATGATCGGTCCACTATTATGCAATTCAAGTCAATATTGCAGCCTGCAGAACGATGAAGATGACGGACAAAAATATTACCTGAAGGCAGGATATGCTAGTGAAAGTCTCCACGTTCTTTCGCCCTCATTACCTCCACGCAAGTGCATCATCATGAGGGACCAGCTAAATCGCTCACAGAGGGTATGCATAGGCATCTAGTCGCAGAATTTCATTTTCCGGTGCTTATCGCGGGATGTGGGTACTCAGGTTACTGCCAGGCTCGGGGAGAAACTCACCGAGGATTGAGTTATGGATCTGAACCAAGTTCACACCAAGTATCCACTACGCCACTCCGCTCAGCACAAAAGGTTTGTTGCAGCTTAGACGTATAGGATAGGAGAGCTTGGAATGACGATATCATCTATTACTACGGCAAAGACTCTGCTGCTAATGGCCTAAATGGCAGAAATAGTCAAGATGGATTCCAGTACAATTACTCTTAATTGTGCAATGTGTGCTAAGGGTGACCACTCCTCGTTCTATCAAGCCCCAGACTGTTAGTGACCCTGACCTCCCACCGTGCTTCACTGGACTGAAGTCTCATGTCAAATTAAGATCAATCGAGTGCTGTGGTTGAAGAAAAGATCCGTGGACGGGAAAGTCGAAGGCGCTTTGGTCAGGCCAGCCTCCGTCAGCCAATCCTGACTCTGGCACATAAGGAAGCTGCGGTCCACTCACTGGATTGTTGACCATGCTCCAGAGTAGAGCATTCGCCGCAGCGACCTCGACAATCGCATGCTGTGAGGCTAGCTGATTCTCCTGCTGCTGGATTTGTGCTTGCATGTTGGCAGCCATGAGATTCATCTGCTGATGCAACCCATGCAGTTCGTTTTCCAGGCGTTGTGCCTCAGAAGAGATCCTCTCATTCTCCATCACTTGCTGCTGGATTTTGGCGGCATCCTCGGCCCTATCGGCATGGAGACGTTGTATTTCCATTTGCATGCCGGCAATCTGTGGGTCCTTTTCGCCAAGTGCCTGATAGAACTCTTCCTCGCATGCATTTGTGACAGCAAAGCATTTCTGGTATATTGCGTTCCGGTATTTCCTGCTGTCCCGTAATCTTACACGATCCTAGAATTCGGTGTGGTCAGCGAATGTGCACAGAGAGCAAGAACTAAGATCAATTGTCCATGAGTCCTGCGAACGAGCGTGATCTTAAAAATATGGAGGATGGCGACTGACCGGCTTGTTACTCGGTACGCCCGCGGCCATGATCCACGCTAGCCTTGCAGATTGATGTGGGCTAAAAAGGGACTCATGTCTTGGTAAACTGGGCTTTGCGCGTCGAGAAATTGATCGTCACAGTGAGGAGACGTCCTAGATGAAAGACAGGTCTGTGGTAGGAAAGACCCTCAGGAGCCGACACGGGAAGCCACAGGCTTCATGTACTTCTCCAATACCGCCAAACACGCACACCGACCTCGCTGTCACGATACTATAGCTTAAATCTGTATTGATGCATTTCCCGATTTGAGTCGCACCAGGGGTATTCCTCTTCAAGTGGAGCTACTGATCGACCAATCCGCTCCACGGATCTTGAATCTTGGCAGGCATGAAAAGTGCGGGCTCTGGTTCCACGGAGAATCCTATTAGCTCAATCGAAAACGTCCTAGCGTTTATAGAAGGGCTTTCATGTAGGTCCGCCCATAGTGTCCACAGCGCTCGATCCTACGCTTCTGAATGTGTTTTGAGATATTGAAGGGACTAGATCCCTTGCTGATCAGCCCTTGAATGATGCCTTCTACTTCTATATAGGGTGTTGTCAGCTCCTCAGCCTCGTGAGGAGATTTGCCGTTCCAACAAAGCACGTCCACTCGTCTGACTTCTTTATCCTTCGATAATTCTGGAAAGCGTCACTATCACTGTCAAGATACCCAAGGTTCACTGAATACGTGCGGGATTTTGTAGCCCTGTCCAACTATTTGGACCGGCTGTGGACTTGCGAATCTTTCTCGATTCTGTCACCGGAAGCTGCGTATCAACAGAAAAATGGAACTCACAAAAGCTTATAATTGACCCGAAAGTAATTCAAGATTTAAGAAACTAAGGTTCATAGTTCCCCGAAAAGACCTCATCCGTGGTTCGCCTAATGTTTATCAACCATAATTTTGATCCGCGGTCCTGACACTACCGCGCGCCTTTCACAGTGGAATTCCCCACCAACATGAACAAACAATACCCACGGCCATTGGTGGATAGAATCAGCACGATAAAGGCAATGTCATGAATCAATGGGCGCCATGAAGGCCTGGATCATTCTTTTCACATTAGACTTTTGCATTTGATATATATCTCTCGATGGGAGTGATTGACGTTACCATACACACGACTCAGTGCCGTCCGACCATTTTGCTATAAAGCTTTGATAGCAGGTCCCAAGCAACGCATTAGTTCCAGTTGCCCAGTCATTCTGACACTATCTGCCTCTGCGCCTTCTACTCGCATATTGCAACCATGGACACCCTTGTCACCAGTCTCCCTCCGGATGTAGGGGCCATCCTCATGCGAAACATCGCAGTCATCGAGATTGTGTCCATGTTTTCAATCGGCGCATACAATTCTCTCGAGACTGTCGTCCTCATCTTTGATGCGTTCAAGCACTACGGTGGACTATACTTTTGGAGTATGCAAGTTGCAGCATGGGGGATTCTTGTGCATGCTATCCCAGCAATGGCTCGCTTCATGTCCCAGTCTTCCAATCTGGCGGTCTCCATTCCGTTCATGATCGGATGGTACGCGATGGTCACTGGTCAAGCGATCATGCTCTATTCACGACTAAGAATTGTTGTCCGCGATGCTACCCTCTTGCGATGGGTTTTATGGATGATCATCATCACCGCCTGCGCCTTTCACATACCCATGACAGTGCTATTCTTTGGCGTGAACAGCGGCGACACCCGCTTCGTACGGCCGGCCATGATCTACGATCGTATCCAAGTAACGGGCTTTTGCATCCAGGACTTGATCATTTGCGGTTTGTATATGCGCGAAGCAATGCGGTCGCTGAAATTGATCACGCAGATGCGCGGTCCCGACGGACGCAAAGTCATGATTCACCTCATTTGGGTGAACGTACTCGTGGTCGTCATGAATATCCTGCTCCTCATCACAGAGTACAAATTGCACTATATCCAAGTCAGTTTCAAGACCGTGGTGTACAGCATAAAGCTCAAGCTGGAGTTCTCTGTGCTCAATCGACTCTGCACTCTCGTGCAATCATCGCCGTGTATTTGTCAACAGAGTCATACTCAACAAGGGCTACCAGACAATGCGAACTCTCAGAACGCAAAGATTGAAAGCTCAAACGGTCACTCAGGCATGAAGGAGCGGACTGAGTTGAACCAGGTCCGCTCGGCACAATATTTGCCGCCTTCCCATGCCTCCGGGCTTGGATCGACACCACACAAGCGCCCTGATAATCATATTCGTCTGCGCGAAGACTTTTCTTCGGCGTCAACTTTCTTCGACAGTAATGTCCCGGGATCTGCCACGGGATCTGCCACGAGATCTGCAGAAAAGTTATGCAGAGTCGAATCAGAAGCGTCCGATGGAGGGCCAAAGCTGGATGTCTGAGCGGTGCCCTAGCCTGTCACTAACGGGAATAGGTGTTTCGGATGGGCTGGGCGGAGCCACGGTGCAGAATCCAGAATGAAGTCGAGACGGGCTCAATGACATGGACCGGAGGGCCAACTGGGCGCATTCTATCGTAGACGGGGAATTATTATCATCAAGACCTATCATAGATTCTATGTGTATTTTAATCGAAATTCAAACCGCGCGGTTTCCACTCTTTGAGCGCGGCCCATCGATTTCGTGACCAGGGTAGTGAACCGGCTAGCTGCAGTCGAGTTCCCAACAAGAATGTGTAATGTCCAGCTTGAAACGCCATTTCTTCGATCGTCCAAACTAACTTAATGCGGGTTGGCTCTGAGACATTGAGGCAGAAAGCTACGCTAGATGGTGGGTCCATGACGGTCCGCGGAGGAATTGATTGGATGTCTTGGCGCCGACCCGTGTTCTGCTAGCCAAGGGCCTCCGTCACCACTCGATACCCGACATCCTCTGACCGATGAAACCGCGTCGCATTTGATCTCTGTCCAAGCGTGGTGCTGACCAGGAAGATGAATACCCTTAATTGGTCAAATACACCGTCATGAAACGTGGAACATCGCCCGATCTATGCGACTCTCAGAGTGATGGTGAGGAGCGGCCGTCCAAAGTTCCCCGGCGAGGTAGCTTGAGCACGAATCCAGAACCTTTGCAGAGGAAGCACGACCTTAGGAAATCATCACAGCCGCCTTCTCCCCCCTCGCCAGATCACCCTGGAAAAGTGAGTAGCGTGTCTGGGTTGACGACGTTCCAGTAGCTAACTGCATAGCAATCAAATCCCCCAGAACACCGAACTACGACACCAATCTCGCTCACTGCCACTCACAGCAGCAATGGATGATAATTTTTGAGTTTTCTCACAAAGAGCCTTAAGGTTCCCGCCTTTCAGGGATAGGGTAGCTGTCGTTGTCGACGAAGATGTTCGGCCGGAGCTTACAACATGTCTATTTTGACTAATGAACATAAGGCTCGAAGTGGATCATCAATTCTAGTCCCTGTTTGACGATTTTCATCTCTATTCAGGTGTTGAATCTCAGTATCAAAACCTTTCATACCCTTGGGGATACATGTTCTATTACTGCCATTCCTTCGCTAGTCGTCCGTCTTAGCGTCTCTCCTGAGCAACCTACATTTTGGGGAAACAAATCAGTTTTCGGTCTAGATGGAACATGGAGGGGATGTGAGGGCACTCCAGTTTTCAAATACACACCTTCTGCATCTGCCCAGCTTTTCTGCAGATTAGCATGGTTGGACTGTCAATTTAGGGAAGATGAGGGGACGTACCGACTGATACTAGATTTTGACTGTGCAGATACGCTGGAACGTGCAACGCTTCTAGACGTGTCTTCCGAAACCAGGTCAAATCGCACCCGTTGTTGTATTCCGTTACTAGATGACTGGACTTTTTCGAGTCGCCTGTCTTTTGCGGGAATGTTGTCAGTACTGGGGAGGCAGATCTGCTGCCCAATGCTTGAATTGTTCTCTCATAGTTCGCAATTCCCGTGCGAGCACGTTCGGCAGACGACGGGTCGAACTGTGCCATTATGAGGTAGGGATCGTTGGTCTCAAGAGATTAGGAGTTGTACATTCCGTAAAGTTACTTTATATAAGGAGTTCATGAAGGAGGAAACTTCGATCCACGACGAAGTTCTGGGCGAGGACGTATACCTGGGGCGGCCCAGACAATGGCGAATGGACGCGCGAAGTGGGTCGAGGGCAGATCAGCCATTGTGAAACCAAATACTGCCTGCCGTTCACCGCTTCACCGCATGCTTGTTGCCCGACGAGTCAACGTCAGCACGCACCCGTCAACACTCACATCAAAAATCACTCCCATCAAGAATCGCATCAGCTCCAAATCGCTCTCACAACCATTTTCTTCTTTTCAAGGCTGGACGATCTACGACGGCTCAGGTCACCTTATTGGTCAGCGTCACGAAAATCCTGCCTGGACGGGGTCCTGGCATTGGATTCGCGAGTGAGGGAATGATTCAGACAAACTGCCTACTTTTAACATATGCCTCGTGCAGTCCGAGACGACCGTTTTGAAATGGCTCATCAGTGGGCATGTCGAGGAACCTATTGCGTAAAGCGATTTTACTAAATACGACTCTAGGTATGGCCTACGAAGAGCTTTGGATCACCGAATCGATAATGTGATGATTGCATTTCCCAGTGGGCTGCTATGGCTCATGCATTAGTCTATCTACTGTGCAAGTCTTGGCTTCTTCAGTCTCCATGGGGGTTGCAGTCCCCAGGGGAGATGAATACTGGTCCCTAGCACCACGCAGAGGTGCTTGCACATTGCCAGGGGGCCTTGATTTCGCAGCTGTCTCCTGCGGATCCTCTTGGTAACGCATTTTTCCTTGCGGAGAACTTATTTGACGCAGCGGTCTCCTGCGGAGAACTTGGTAATGCAGCGGCCTCCTGCAGAGAACTTGTTGACGCAGCGGTCTCCTGCGGGTCTCAATTGTCATCACAGCGTCCCCCTGCGGAGTTCACTTGGTAACGCAGCGCCCCCCCTGCGAAGCACTATTCTTATGTCACTGGGCTTGGATCAGCAACAGCCGTCGTCACGGAAGCCTCAGGCCCGAAGGTCCGAGGCGACACACCGCGGCCGCGATGTGTGAAGAAAGAGAAATAGATCGGGGGAGGAGCCTGCTTTTATAGACTTCAGCTACGCTTTCTCGCAGATACCAGCAGTGCAAATCTCTCACCGGGGACGTCGATGCAATGTCTTCACCGGCCTTGACCCATGAGTTGGACGCTGCTGGCGACTGGATCGCCAATCATGTTGCGCCAGACAGCACCACGACCGTTCATTCCATCTGTGGGTGTAGTATTCCTGACTCACATGAAGTGCGGGTCGAATCACAAAATTGGCGCAGTTGCAATCGGAGGGAAAAGCTAGCTCGCCCATGGTTCACAGTCGTGGTACGGTGACCTCAGAGACGTGAGTCAGAATGAAGATCCTCAGCATTATACTGCGCGTGCGAAAGTGCCATGGTGGAGGATGGTCTATTTTGAAAAGGCCCGTCGAATTGCGTGCGGCTTCAATGTCACCTCTGCTTGACTATGCTCAAGTTCTGGCGGCTTATTGTGAGGTACTGAGGTACACGGCTTGGCAGGCTTTGTGTTTGCTGCACATTCAGAGAAGAAACGCCTACATGATTGCTGTTCAAGGGTATTGCTTCATACATCCATTACTGGACTTGTGCAGAGTCCCATGTGTCCACATATTCTACTTAAGGGCTGATATTAGTGACCAAGATTGGCAGCGGAGGCTGCAGAGAGCTCTGCGTTCTTGGTGATTGTCAATATACTCCGATTATGGTATTACTATCAAAAGGCCATGACATATCAACTTAGTGAATAAATGTCTCCAATTCTCAACTTTTGGCGGGATGCACTTTTGTGTCTTTCGTAGAGTAGTGTATGCCCGGCACCCGCTACTTGAGGAGCGGTCCTTTTTGCTGGAACGGCCGAAATGTAATGGAAAGCGATTCCAACGACGCCGTGGAGAGTTTTCAGGCGTCGCACAAAATTGAGCAATCTCTCATTCACCATCATTCTCTAAGGGCTTCTGGCTTTCCTCGCTGATCATTCACTGTCGTTCACTCAACGTTGAGGCAACAGAGTGGATATGGTGGCTCCACCTCGACCCACGGGCCGCACCGGTGTGGATCCAGGGTACCCGGTGTTGGCTCAACTGATCACCATGCATTGTTATGGTCTTACCTATTTGAGCTGCCCAATGTTCGCATTCTGCTAGAGGGGAAATGGCAACTTTCACGTTCCCTCCGGAGCGTGTATCCTGTGTTGTGTTCACACTTCGTCCGTCCATACAAAGGTGGTAGAAGTGGAGCGAGCAAATCCATGTTGTTGTTTGTAGGTATTTACTTTTCCGCTAGTTAACGGGTGAGAGAAAGGCCATGAAAGTAGTCAAGTCAGTAATGAAAAGGAGGGCCTCATGATGCTCGCCTCGACTTTCACTCTTCAACAAGAATCTGTCATTCCGAATATTGTTGATCAAGCTCCTGTTTGCTCATCTCGTTGAGTCAACTGATTCGCGAGTGAATAAAGTTTACGACCTCATTTTCTACATCCCTAATTCGAATGACTGGGACTCAAACTCTCCTTCAACGGTTCCTCATAATAAATATTTGTCATTCCGCATATTCTTGGGACGTCTCATGTTTGCTCATCGCTGTTGATTCAACTAAATTCGCTGGTGAATGAACTCTGGTGTCTCAATTAGTCGTAGTTTTCCTCCGCTGGAGGGCCTCGTCTGGCCCCGTAGTCTACCTGAACCTTGACTACTTGCCAACTATGCGTCAATCAGTCTTTGCTGCTCCTGTTTGCTCATCGCTGGTAAGTAAACATTTTTCTCTAGGGCATTTCCTCTTGCCCAGAAATATCAGAAAGTCTCACAATCTGCCACCTTTGAACCAAGCGAAAGACGAGAAACTCCGCCCTGAAGGGTATAAATATGCCCCCATCCGTCTTTCTTGACTTTCTTCTTGCATCTCTCTTCGCACATCTCATTTGCGAAGGTTGGCTTCTGATCATCTCCTTTTGTCTATGGTTGTAAGTGTACCCAGCCATCAGCTGAAGACTATCTATCTCTCACCGATAACACTCTTTCTCTAGGACTGATATACGAGAACTTAAATACGTGAGTACCACCCTCCCTGAGTTAGAACTTATACTAACAGCGTATGTCACTCGGGTTCCGCTAGGCTTCCAATACATCCACCGCAGCCCGCAAAATCTCTACCGAGGTGAGGTGTTGATTTCATTCGACCCATGAAAGAGGCACTCTGTCCTATCTAACGATCTCACAATAGAGCTTCTCGAACGGTCTGTGTACAGTCAGATCTGAACACATTCGATGACAACCGTGACAGGATCTCTACCCCTGATACATTACGGTAAAGCCTTTTTATATGGTATGCCCAATAAAAACTCCATGGGGTCAGTCGCTAAACGAACGAACTTCTATTATAGGAAGCCCCTACAATGTGTATGGATTGATACATCACGAATACCGGCGAACGCTGAGTGTGATCCGTATCCCCTGATCCTTGATTGAGTCTATGTACATAGAGCTGACTTATCTTCTGTGGCAGACATCTTCACGCCCCCCTCCCCAAGTCCCGGCGTGGGCTATCCCGGATGCTGAATGGCTCATGAAGCTTTCTACCCTCTCGATCTTTGACTCGGTAGCAAGGGACCAGTTGTCGGACAGAGCACCCATCATGCAACGAAGACCAAGGCCGATTTCACCTCGAATACAAGAGACGCACTCTATATTGAGGCGTCTCTAGCCTTGCGACTTCGTTCGCAAGACCAAAAGACGCTATAAAGAAGAAACAGCTCGTCAACCACATCAGCGATGAGGATGTGATGCCATCAGGTACGTATCTCATATCAACGGATATCGGTCTTTTCCAACCCGCTCTTTGCGCTGCTTTCTCTATATTAATCCACGCTTAGGTAGCTCAGACCTGCAAGGTATCAAACGTGGGTGAGTGGTTGGGCCTCTCAAAAAAAGTCTCTAGTGGCAGATCATTGACCCTTCACAGAGCCTGTCGATACACCGGCAGTAATCTAGCGTGTACGCAACAAGACATAGGTACTGCTAAAAGCGAACGAAAGCCCAGAGCCACTGCAAGGCTATATCGATGGTTTCAAGGTCGCCCGCCCATACTCCACCTGATACGGCTTTCCCAGGACAAATAACCATTCATCTGTTAGCAATCAACCCTTGCTGATCTAATCGTGCTCCATGTTATTGAATGATGGAACTAGCCCCTCGTCAACCTTATTAGCTTCAGCACGAAATGGGTCGGCCAGTTTCGCCAAGCAAACTCAGTGTGAGCTCTAACCCATCATCTTTTTTATGTATACTGGGAGAGCTTTCAGCTGACACAATCGAGCTCCGTACACTCAATGGGCATAGACCCCGCAGTCACGGAAACTAACCTTCATATCTCAAGCTACATATTATCGGTCATTTCAGAGATCCGAGGACTGCGTCTAGTTATGCAGCCATGTTGAACGACTTCTTGGCTGGCAAGGGTTGCACTCACGTCTTTTTTTCATATGTATCAGCTACTTTCGGCATTGACAAGAGTATCCCCACTCATGCTGACCTATCCTTATTCCTCCTCTCTGGATGCTAATATTGCCTATAGTGCGACTGGTTACCGACGCGCTTCCCACACACCCACTCCATGCGTGTATCAGCTTAACATACCCTTCGACGCCTGCTCTGAATACTTAGTCCCAATCACACTGCGAATCTACTATAAGAAGCGCATTACCCACATTACCCAACAGGTGGCTTTTTATCGCGTCCGCCCCGCCTACATTTACATTCGTACGGCTAACTATCGTTTGAGCACGTCGATCGAAAGATTTGTTACCTGGTCCCTGCTCATTCCATTGGTAATGCCGTCGTCTCTAATCAAAGGCTTGGTCTTTAGCAGCATTAGACGCGAGGCCGGCTGCAGTACAGGCTCTGGAGGTTAACAGTGGACGGCTAGCGTAGCTCCCTATCTCACCTCACCCAAGTCAACACCTACGCGGGAAGAACAGTTTATGACAAGACCTAATGTTGGAACGGCATTCCGATGGCGAATTCCCATTGTCATTGGACAAGGCCATTTTGCATCAGCGTCTTCCGCCTCGGTCATCTGTGAAGATGCTGAAGAGACGTGCTCTTGGCACGCTGTGAGCCAAGGCTGTTCAGTGCGGGCGTGACATTTCTGTAGCGGCCGAGTTAGTGAAGAGTACCACTCATAGGCACTGTCGCGGGCGTACCGCTGTCAGCAAGGCCACTTATAATGCGTCTGCGGTATGATTGATTGTTGGTTTGCAGAGGTGAGACACGATGACGCATGCTGCGAGAGGACCAAGTTGAATGGAAACTTGATTCGACACATGGAGATCTGAGGAGCCAATTCCAATGATGCGGCTCCGTTCCGGCACCAGCCTCAAACACGCCAGCGCCGTGCCCATGTGGCGTGCGTGTACTTTCGGGTGGGCCGACTTATGGGGCAACTGCATATCAAGGGAGTGCCAACCTTTCCGGTGCCTTATGACTTTCGAGGATGGCATACATCGACGGAAGCAGACTTGGGTCGCTGTTCTTAAATGGTCCGACGCACCGCTGACTGGACTTTACCACGGCTGACTTCGCGTAGTGTATGCGTGACGTCATTTGTCAAGCGCGTCTCCACTGGGCTTCTTCGCGATGATGTTGTGATATAAGGCTGGTGCAGATCAGGAACCAAGCCGTCCCATCGGAATTAATGCCGAAATATCTATATACAGAATCAAGTTGATTTCCAATCAACTTGTTCTTCTCGTTGTATATATAGCCTCATATTTCCCCCTAGATGACAATAACAATCAATTTTCCTTTGATTAACAACAGGTTATGAGCCCGGGAGCAATCTCTCGGGTGCCGTCTCTACTCATCTGAGAAACATCTTATCTATCCATCTTGATTATATATCTACCCCGCTTTCAACTCATCAACTTATCATCATGTCGGCTCTGGTCCATGACTCCCCAGACCGAGCCGTCACGGCCATCGAGCCTCTGACAGGAAGCGACAACTTCGCTACCTGGAAACGTCTCATGACCTCCTACCTCAAAGCGAGACAGGTCTGGGACGTGGTGTCGGGCGACCTCCAGCGTCCTGACTGCCTGTTCAAGTACGCCAAACCTATTACGGCGGACATCCACCCCTTGGTGGAGCCCCACCTCAGCGGGGCGGTGAGGCAGCGCGCCATCGACGCGCGCCTCGAAGTGGAGGTCCAGGCGTTCGAGCGCCACCGTGAATGGTCGCGCCGCGAAGCCGAGGCCTACCATACTATCTTCCGTTACTTGTCCCCCCACATCAGCATTCATGTCGCGGGACTCGAAACATCTCGCGACCTCTGGAATGAACTTGAAGAACGGTATCGGCGGATGGAACTCGCCACGTTCTGCGAGCTGTTCGCCCAGTTGCGTGAGACCACAGGCGAGCGCTGTGGCAGTGCACGCGAGTTTGTCGATCGTGTACGGATGTTAGTACACCGGTTGAATGCTATCGTCCCCGGATCAATCGGCGACCGGACGCACATTGCGATTCTGTTGACTCAGATCGGACCAGAATACATCTTGATTGTAGATGCGATCCAAAATGACAAAGATCCAGTCAACCCGACCACGATCGGAAACCGTCTGGCAAATGCAGAACAGACGGTGCAGCGGAAGGACGCCGCAACGCTCCCGCATGGAGCGTCTGGCGCATCGAATAGCCCTTCAATCAATACCGTGCAGAAGAATACCAAAAAGTGTAACTACTGCAAGAAGCGCGGCCATGTGGTCGCGCAGTGCTGGAAGAAACAGCGAGAAGAACAGCCGTCCAGGGACCATGCCCTGAAGGCCGAACGGAGTGTTTCCGGCTCACCAAGAAGCAATTTGCGAAGTATACCATCAAGCCAGGTGGAAGAACGGCAGGGCCCGCCGACTTCCAAGAGACCGCGGATCAATGTTGTGAGGGCGAGGGTGACGACTCTCTATACCCACGCACCGTCACCCCGGTGGATCCTGGACTCGGCTGCCACCAGCCACATCTGCTGGGACCGGAGCTGCTTCAGCAGTCTGCGGCCCCATCGCGAGATGTTGGACACGGCGGGCGATCCAGTGGAAGCCGAAGGGATTGGGACGGTGAAGCTCACGCTCCGGGGGAAGTTCAACCAACCCCTGGTGCTCAAGAACGTATACTTCGCGCCACGCGTCGGGATGAACCTGATCAGTGTGCCGAAGTTGCTAAGAGACCGCTACTCGGTGGTAGCGCACCCGCAGAACGTCTTTGTGCAACGCCGAGGACGAACGGTGGGGACCGCCTACCATGCGGAGGAGGATCTGTTGATCCTGCGGTGCCATGTGAGCAAGAGATCTCGAGAACGAGTCCAACTGGCGAGGGCGCCGACGACCTATGGCCATGCAGATTCCCTGGAACCGCAGGCGGTGGCCATGGACGTCGACAGCCGTGAAGAGTCAAGTGGCGTAGGATGCGCATCGCCAACCTCTGAACTCGGTGGTGAAGCTGTGATACTCGAAGCAGATGCGGGCAAAGGAGTGGACCAGGCCTCCGAAGCGCTATGGCACGCTCGGATGGGACATCTGAACCGGGGCGACTTGAGGGTGGTCCTCCGGCAGACCGGCACTCCGTACCGACCGCTGACGCAGGCGCAACTGCAGGCAACGCCGCGTTGCCCGGCGTGCATGTCGGGTAAGCAGCATCAGAAGAGGAACTCCCGTGCAAGGCGGCCACGTCTGCATTCAACGAGAATTTTTGAATTGATCCACTCGGACATCATGGAGATGCCGATTGCCAAAGATGGCAGCAGGTACGTGATCACCTTTACTGACGATTATTCTCGGGGCTCATGGGCCTATGCCATGAGATGGAAACATGAAGCGCTGCAGAAGTTCCGACAGTTTGAGGCCTGGGTGCACCGACAATTTGGGGCCCAGATTAGAAGATTTCTTACCGACAATGGAAGAGAATATCTGCCGGTCGGAACACACCTCGAACGCCAGGGAGTTGAGTTTGACACCTCGCCGCCATACTGCAAAGGGCAGAATGGGCTGGCCGAACGAACGAACCGCACTATCCGGGAGCGGATCAACACGCTCCTGTCCGATGCAAACCTTCCTCCTTCCTGGTGGGTCGAACTTATAGATACGGTAGTCTATCTGAAGCTGCGCGCGCCAGCATCAATTCTGCGAAAAAGGACACCGTATGAAGTGATTTATGGGAAGCCGCCCTCGCTCTTGCATCTACGCCGGATCGGCTCTCGTGCCTGGGTGTTGATCCCAAAAGAGCATCGAGCCAAACTCGGACCGAGGTCGTCCGAGTGCCGACTGCTAGGTTATTGTGAACCCAACCAGTACAAGCTGTACGAAATCCACTCAGGAAAGACAATATTCTCCCGTGATGTCGAGTTCGATGAGAGGACCCCCGTGGCGCCACTCATCGAGGGGGAAACAGGCAACGACCTCCCGGACAACGCTCCTCCATCATCTGTCTTTCCACCAATGCCAAGTTCAGCCAGCGAGCTGCCAACACCTCCTGCGTCGCCATTACCTCGGTCGAATGAACGAGAGAAGCCGCCATCTGAGCGCGAGGATGAGACACCTCCAGTGATCAATCCAAGCCAACAGGAAACCGACTTGACATCGGATCTTGGGTATTCGATGTATGGTCGCAGACGAAGACCATCACGGCGTCTCCTGGAATCGCTGGGGAAGGTGTACTCGGCAGGCGCATTGAATACTGCACCGGCCAGACAAGCCGACCCGGCAACCTTCCGCGAAGCTGTGTCAGGCCCAGACCAGCTAATCTGGTGGGCCGCCATCCAGAAAGAATATGCGTCGCTTCTCGAACACGGAACATGGGAAAAGGTTCGGCGGGAGGACATCCCCGCTGGGGATCATGTGATTGGGTGCAAATGGGTCTTCAAGACCAAAACCAACGGAACGCGCAAAGCGCGACTGGTCATCAAAGGCTACCGGCAGAAACATGGCATCGATTATCACGAAACGTTTGCGGCTGTGTCGCGCATGGACTCGGTCCGCTGCATCGTCGCCAGCGCCGTGTTGCGCGGATGGAAACTCCACCAATTCGATGCGGTTACCGCATTTCTCCATGGAGACGTCGATTCGTCTATCTATATGGAGTTGCCCGAAGGCTTTGAAGAACCAGGGTACGTGTGTCGGCTGCGCCGTTCACTGTATGGGCTGAAGCAGGCCCCGCGGATTTGGTACCAATGCGTCCACCGCGTCCTGGCTTCTCAGGGCTTCACTATGGCCCAATCGGACAACTGTGTTTTCTGGAAAGCGGACTGCGTCGTTTGCGTTTATGTCGATGACTTTCTAGTTGCTGCGGCAAATACGCACGAAATTGAACAAGTACAACGAGCCTTACAAACCGAGTTCCGATTGAACGATCTGGGCATCCCTCGTTCGTTCCTCGGGATCGAGTTTGACTATCACGTTGATGGGTCCGTGTCTATTCACCAACATCAGTACATCCAGAAGGTGCTCTCCGACTTTGGCATGGAGAGTTGTCAGCCGAAGTCTACGCCGATGAATCCTAAGCAAAGCCTGAATACTCGCCCAGAGGAGGAACCTCCGGATGAAGAAGCAAAAGCTCGCTATGCAACTGCTATCGGCTCGCTCATGTATTTGATGGTTGGCACGCGACCGGATATTGCGTTTGCGCTCGGAATGTTGAGTCGCTTCACATCCCGGCCGCAATCGCATCACCAGGCCGCACTTCAGCGACTGCTTCGCTACATCAAAGCCACGCAATCTCACCGTATCACCTACCGAAATGGTCAATTGATCGGATACACTGACGCCGACTTCGGTGGCTCCGTCGTCACGGATGGAGCATACTCCACGTCTGGCTACGTGTTCCAACTGGCGGGAGCGCCGGTTTCCTGGTCGTCCAAACGTCAGGGGGAAGTGGCCACGTCCACGACTCATGCCGAATACATTGGCCAATACAATGCCATTTTACATCTACAGTGGCTCCGCACCTTTCTAGGAGAAACAAATCTGTATCGGTCTCCGGTCACTAATATCATGGCTGACAATCAATCCGCTATTGCGCTCTCCCGCAATCCCGAATTTCACAAACGGACCAAACACTTCAATGTCAAGTTCCATTATCAGCGGTCGGTGCTGAATGCAGGAGAAATTGACCTGCAGTATGTTCCCACTGAGGAGCAGGCCGCGGATGGTCTCACCAAGCCATTAGGGCCAACGTCCTTTGCCAAGTTCTGTAGTCTTTTGGGAATCGACGTATCCAAAACCTAAGGCAACAAGCATGACAGCGCAGGTGCTCTTTCCACTTTCTTTTCCCACGAAGGTTTTTTGAGTGGTTTTACCGAGGCCTGACTGCTCTGCTCAATTCCAGTATCGCCCTGCCAGCAGGACGATTCTGAGGGGGAATGTTGTGATATAAGGCTGGTGCAGATCAGGAACCAAGCCGTCCCATCGGAATTAATGCCGAAATATCTATATACAGAATCAAGTTGATTTCCAATCAACTTGTTCTTCTCGTTGTATATATAGCCTCATATTTCCCTCTAGATGACAATAACAATAAATTTTCCTTTGATTAACAACAACTCTCACTATGAGAGTTGATGGAGAGTGTTGATGGAACCGTTCTAACGCAGGCGAGAGCCGCGATTTTAGCAAGATAATATAAGTGTTTACATGCCACTGTTGATTCAACAGCCACATCCGGCAGAAAAAGGGAATGGGTCAATTACTAGCAGCCTGTGACTTTTACTGTCGATTGACCATTTTGCTGCCCTTCTCGGTCAAAGCTTCAATCCCTCTGTTGATACAGTCACTGCTGATGATCAGCATAGCGTTTTATCCATTTGATTCCCAAGCTACAGCGACGTAATCACTTAAAATAGACACAAAGAAGCCCGATCCTCAGGTATAGCTCACAGACAGCTGTAGATGGTACTGTACAAATATCAGCGGGGAAATTTGCATCCAAAAACTTCGACTCACTTCATTCAATGATCTAGACTTCATATAATCAATAAGTCAGCAATGCAAGGAAACTTTATTCTGCGAAAACTCAAACTTACTCCGCAACGCATTCAAGCGCCACCGTATTCTGGTCACCGTAGGTAATTTCACCCACAGGTAACTCCCAATTCTCGTCAATTAATGATGTACTCGACTGTCGAAGAGCCCCAATAAGGGGACCAATCAGAAACTAGAGTAATACAACCAATCATATCACGCATGCAACATCCAATATGACGATTGTCACCGTACCTTCACCACCTTGGTAGTAATATTGTGTCAATGTTTCAACATCCCTGCTCCTTTGGAATAAGGCAAACATAGAAATGCAGAGCACCGCATCACATGGAGGAACTCCGTTCCGGGGTAAACCGACCGCGCATTATAAATAGCTCAAGCCGTTGCTTTCCAAGCTTGCTCAGAATTGACACCGACCGCACGTGAAATCGTTATCCCAACCTTGACTGAGCTTTCCCTTCTCGCCATTCCAACTAGTTCGACCTCATAATCTCAAAGACTCATTTCGGCCGAATCCCGCTATGGCGTCGGACAAAGGCGTTAGCGCCCCTCCTTCTTTCTTTGAAGCCACAAAGATTGAGCAGCTGAGCTCTCACGCGTATCAAGTTAACCTCAGCAAAGCCTTCTCTGTCGGTACAGGTAATCAGTCACTTCCATCTTTTCTCTGCCGTCCTCGCTCTCTGCATCACTGTCCATGTCGCTGCGACGGACAAATAATTAAGCAACTCTTCTGACCTTGACCAATCTAGTCCCCAATGGCGGTTACACATCTGCATGTATGCTCGCAGCAGCGAAGATCCACCTTGGTTCACGTGACCAGCCCGATACATTGACTGCACATTTCGAGTTTCCAAACCGAGCGTCAATTGGGTCTGCCATTCTCATAATCGAGGATGTCAAGCTTGGTCAGCAAATCTCCACCCTCCACCTAACACTCTGGCAGGTTGGCCTCCTTTCTCAAGCGCCATGGGTCGATCAATTCGTGTCACGACGGGTGGTGCTTGCCTACACCACTCACACAAATCTACGCACATTCCCTGGCATCTCAATGCCCACAGGTTATGAAGTAACGCAAGCTGCTGAACTCCCATCCGTATCTGATTTCGAGGCTTTGAAGACCAATGGCGCCGACGAAGTTTGGGTAAAGTCGGAACTACCGAAGCTATACGCGACTATGATGCCATCACTGGCCAATTGGCAGTTTTACATCCCTCGCAAAGAACCGTTAAGCCCCGGGGTGCTGGACATGTGGATCCGGCTGACTAGCGGTGAACCCATCACTCAAAGCACATTGGCATACGTGGTAGATTCATTCCCATACAACATACACACTTTCTTGGCGGCCCCGGCACTGCGTGAGCTTCTGAATGCGCCCCCTGAGCGGTCTGACGATTCTGATGTGAAGGAAATCCGGGGAAAAGATCAGCGGCGCTCTGAGATGTGGTTTCCGACTGTCGTGATGAATATGGAGGTGAAGATGACTCTTCCGGACGAAGGAATTGAGTGGTTGGCTGTTAGAGTGTCGTCAAAGCAAATCAAAGATGGAAAGTTCGATCTCGAGGTTCTTGTGCGAGATGCTAATGGGGACATCATCACATTGAGTCACCATGTTGCGATGATTCTCAACATTGTGCGAAATACTAGGAAGAAGGGAAAGTCTAAGGCTTCCTTGTAATACTACTGACTTTATCGTCGATTGAGTTAGATGAATCCCAGCTCATAGCACTTTATAAGGAAATGAAGGTGTGCATATTCTGATCATGAAGCACGTCAACCTAGTATCTTTCTCAGCCACTACCGTCCCCTCCAACTAGCCACCGTTATGTATATTGCTTAATGATTGCTTAGACACTACTATCAACCGAGGAAGATGTCTCATTACCCCTTTCTTGTAACCTGAGATTCGGTAAAAAAAATAAAAACGCTTAATTTTAGCGTTTCAGCATACTTCTCGCTATATGTGCTCCTTAGGCTATCCATCAAGATCATCGTAGATTAAAAACCCGAGAGATGTGTGATCACCTATCTTATATCCTGTTCGTGAGTAGAAGAGAACATTCTGTCAAGGTCGCACAAAAAGGTACACACATGTGTAGGAGGATTCAAATTCACTTTCGGGGGGGGGGATTGTTATTTGCTCGTTTCAACAAAAACGACAGAGCTTAGTGGGGGGATATTCTGGATTCTACCAAATTCACGATAGTCAATAAATAATTTAGTTAGGCTGAATCTGGGCAATCACCAATTCCCTCAGTTTTTTGCATGGTCTGGATAGAATTCCTCGTAACCCTTTCCTAGATATCCAGCACTCTCCTCAAATTGAGGGTTGTCAATATTTTCGACCAATTTAATTTTCTATGCTAAACATCCATTAATCTTCTATGTGTCCCTGATAAGGGCTTGTAAATTCACATTCATTTCGAAAGCCAGAGTAGTGCCCTACTCGATTCTGAACACTTACTGGACTTCAAAACGACTCTTTTATTCAATATATTCCCCTCATCTGATAAATTCATCCACCACAGGCCAGTATCAGAGTGCCAATAAAAAATCGGTATTTTGAAAGGCTGTCTCAAAGAAAATAGGCTCGTATAGACTTTTGCTATGTTTAGATCAAAAATCGCGACTCAACCTCAAAATATCGCAGAGCGGAACCTTGAGGACTCTGAAGATACAAGCTTTTTGCCCGTTGTTCGGGCATATAATGGCGCTAAAACCTCTATTTACTGCAAGTATTTCCCCTCGCCATGGTATTCAAGGACATTGGGCAAAGCCTCCAATTATTCTGCTCTTGAATTCAGAGATAAAAGTTCAAGATCCATTGCATGGAGTGAAATGATCACAGAGAGCGATTTCCCGTCGAATCATCCTCAGACAACGTCCTATCAATCGATTCTTAACATTCGGAGCCGTCCTCCAGCCGACTTCAGTATCACAGCATTCGCAAATGTGACTGAGGTCATTATGAAAATGTTGCTTCATGAAAGGTCAAGTACCCAGGGATATTTGGCAGAACGCCATTGGAAAGACAAAGTCAGCGTGAAAGGCTGGAAAGAAGAAGTCAGCATCAATTTATAAATTGGCTCATCGAAAATAATATAGATGAGAGGAATTTAATTCAAGAAGTGCAGAGAGCTATAGATAAAGCCCTTGGGCAACGATATCCTGTATATCGCAAAGCACGTCTACTTTTCCCTTTGGTCGTTGGCTGCATGCCTAAGGTTCTAAAAAGCAAAATCACGAAGAAAACAAAATCAAAGTCTCTCAAGGTTGCATTACGAGTATTTAACCACTGGAGAGTTTGATTATGCCTGGTTGGTTACTTTGTAACATATCTAGTCCCATCAATCTGAATTAATGATCCCTGATGTTTTATTTGGCGTTTACAAACTTGCAAACAAATTGATGTTATAAACTACTTCTAAGAACAATAAACCTTCGGGATTTAACATAACTTAGATCGGTATTTGACTTACATTCAAGCAGTCTATCTTTCAACTTCCTCTTTCTAAAAAAGCAGATATGTATTGGAATCAATTGATAGATACATTTTTGAAAAGATGGATATAGACTCTGTTATCCTTCATCGATGCATTCAACAATTGGCATTCGTCACAAGAAAGCCAGTAATCCCACTGCGACCGCGCCCATGAAGTATTCCACTTGAAATAGGTCTGATCCCTCTTCTTCAGCACCACACGTAGTTGATCATCGCCCGAGAAACATCCACTTTCATCTCTACAAAGATTGCATAGAGTATAGATATTGATTCGTCTCTTTGCTGGGAGGAAAAATGACAAAGTGGCGGCTAGACGCGATAATGGATCGTATGGACATATGATGATATTGTATCGCTGATAGTCACTTTCCAGACAGGAGACACATGACCAGGTAATAGTACCCTTCATTTTTGGGATAAGGCTCTGGAGAAGCTTTCAATGGGATGATTCACTTGATAATACGCATCCGCCTTAGGAGTCGAGTAGTCGAAGTAGCCAGCGGTCAGTTATAGCAGTATGTGGGAAAAGAAAGTGCCTGCACTAGCAATCATTCGAAGAATTCTTGTCGATAATGCCGATCGTTTTAAAGGGATTTCCGCTTACTCAATTACAAAAAGCAGATAGTGGATCGTCAATCACGTCACGCCAGACAGCACCACGATCGTTCATTTCGATCTTGGTGAGTAGTATCGTTGACTCACAGAAAGTGCTGGTCGAATCAAAAAATCGGCGCAGTTGCAATCGGAGGGCAAAGAGCTGGCTCGCCCATGGTTCACAGTAGTGGTACGGTGACCTCAGAGAAGTGAGTCAGAATGAAGGTCCTCAGCATTATACTGCGCGTGCGAAAGTGCCACGGTGGAGGATGGTCTATTTTGGAAAGGCCCGTCGAATTGCGTGCGGCTTCAATGTCACCTCTGCTTGACTATGCTCAAGTTCTGGCGGCTTATTGTGAGGTACTGAGGTACACGGCTTGACAGGCTTTGTCTTTGCCGTACATTGAGAGAAGGCATGCCTACATGATTGCTATGCAAGGGTATTCCTCCATACATCCATGACTGGACTTGTGCAGAGTCCCACGTGTCCACATATTCTACTAAGGGCTGATATTTTGTGACCAAGATTGGCAGCGGAGAGGCTGCAGAGAGCTCTGGGCTCTTGGTGATTGTCAATATACTCTGCGAATGGCATTAGTATCAAAAATCCCATGGCATATCAATTTAGTGAATAACTGGCCCCAATTCTCAACTTTTGGCGGGACGCACTTTTGTGTCTTTCGTAGAGTAGTGTATGCCCAGCACCCGCTACTTGAGGAGCGGTGCTTTTTGCTGGGACGGCCGAAATGTAATGGAAAGCGATTCCAAGGACGATATGGAGAGTTTTCGGGGGTCGCACAAAACTGAGCAATCTCTCATTCACCATCATTCTCTGAGGGCTTCTGGCTTTCCTCGCTGATCATTCACTATCGTTCACTCAACGTTGAGGCACCAGAGTGGATATGGTGGCTCCACCTCGACCCACAGGCCGCACCGGTGTGGATCCAAGGTACCCAGTGTTGGCTCAACTTAATGACCATGCATTGTTATGGTGTTGCCAATTTGGGCTGCCCACGGTTCACATTATGCTTGAGGATGAATGATAGCTTTCACGTTCCCTCCAGGGCGTGTATTATGTGTTGTGTTCACACCTCGTCCGCTCATACAAAGGTGGTAGAAGCGAGGCGAGCAAATGCATCTTGTTTGTAAGTATTTATTTTCCGCTAGTTAATGGGTCAGAGAAAGCCAGGACAGTAGTCAAGTCAGTAATCAAACGGAGGACTTTCTAGTGCTCGCCTCAAATTTCACTTTTCAACAGGTATCTGCCATTCCAAATATTGTTGATCAAGCTCCTGTTTGCTCATCCCCGTTGAGTCAACTGATTCGCGAGTGAATAAAGTTTACGACCTCGTTTTCTACATCCCCAATTCGTCTTACCGGGACTAGAACTCTACCTCGACGATTCCTCCTTGACAACTATCTGTCATTCCGCATATTCTTGAGACGCCTCATGTTTGCTCATCGCTGTTGATTCAACTGAATCCGCTGGTGAATGAACTCCGGTTTCTCAGTTCGCCGCAATTTTACTCTGCTGGAGGGGCTCCTCTAGCCTTGTAGTCTAGCTGAACCTTGATTCTTTGCCAACTATTTGTCATTCTACCTATTATTGGTACTCCTGTTTGCTCACTGCTGGTGAATAACCATGTTTTTAGCGCAGAAAACTGCTTGCTTGTATGCCAATTTTCCTCTTGCCCAGAAATAATCAGAAAGTCTCACAATTTGCCACTTTTTATCCAAGCGAAAGACGAAGAACTCCGCCCTGAAGGGTATAAATACGCTGCTGTCCGTCTCGTCTGACTTTCCTCCTATATCTCTCTTCGCACATATTATCTGCAAAGATTGACTTTGATCATTTCCTTTGTCAACTACTTGTAAGTGCACCCAGCTATCAGCTCAAGAGTACCTATCCCTCACCGATAACATATTCCTCCAGGTCTAAAGTACGAAGACTTGAATAGGTGAGTACTGCCCTCCCCTGGGTTAAAGCTTATGCTAACACCGTATATCACTCGGGCTCCGTTAGGCCTCCAATACATACCCTGCAGCAAGAAAGGTTTCTACCAAGGTGTTATTTGATTTGACCCATGAGAAAGGCCCTATGTCCAATCTAATGATCTCAAAATAGAGCTTCTCGAATGGTCTGTGTACAGTTCGGATCTTAACACATTCGATGACAACCATGACAGGCTCTTACCCCCGATAGAACACGGTGGAGCCTATTTATATGGTAGGCCCAATAACAACTCCTTGAGGCCACTAGCTGACCAAACGAATTTCTATCTCAGGAATCTGTCCAGAAAAGGTGAATAGATTGATACATCATGAATACTGCCGAACACTAAGTGTGATCCGTATCCCCTGCCCTTTGATTGAGTTTTTGTACCTAAAGCTGACTTCCTTTCTGTGGCAGACATCTTCACGGCCCCCTCCCGAAGTCCCGGCGTGGGCTATCCCAGATGCCGGGTAGCTCATGGAGTTTTCTATCCTCTCGATCTTGGACTCGATAGCAAGGGACCTGTTGTCGGACAGACCACCCATCATGTACCCAAGGCAAGGCCGACTCCACCTCGAATACAAGAGACGCACTCTATATTGAAGCGTCTCTAGCCTTACGCCTTCGTCCCCTCGCCGACAGATACCGTAAAGAATCAACAGCTTGTCAACCATATCAGCGATGAGGATGTGATGTCAATAGGTACGTATCCCATCTCATCAGATCTCGCTCATTTCCAACCGGCTCTTTGCGCTGCTTTCTCTATATTAATCCGCACTTAGGTAGCTTGGACCTTCAAGGTATAGAACGTGGGTGAGTGATGGCACTTCTCAAACAATTCGAATGACAGATCATTGATCCTTCATAGAGCCTTTCGATACACCGACAGTAAGCCAGTGTGTACGCAATACATGGCGCGTGACGCTAAGCCCAAAGGAATGCCCAGAGCCGCTGTAAGGGCATATCGATGGCTTCAAGGTCGCCCATCCACACCCTATCTGACATGGCTCTCCCAGGACGCACGATCATTCATCAGGCTTCGCTCAGCCCTTGCTGATTGTGTCGGGGTCCAACTAATTGAATGGCGGAACTGCCAGCCCCCATCCACCCTATTGACTCCAACACGGCGTATCGACTAGCCTCGCGATCTTGCTCCTCGATGAAGCAAATTCATGGTCAGTTCTATCCCATTCATACTTTCCATGCATATTGGGAAGGTGTTCAGCTGACAAGAGCGAGCTTCGTACTCTCCATGGACATAGAGTCCGCAGTCACGAAAGCCAACCTTCATATCTCAAGCTACAGATTATCGGTCATTTCGGAGCTATGAGGACTGCATCTAGCTATGCAGTCATGTTGAACGACTTCTTGGCTGGCAAGGGTTGCACTGCCGCCTGTTTTCACATATATCAACTACTTTCGGCATTGACAAGAGTTATTCCCGCCCATGCTGATCTATCCTTAATCTTCCTCTCTGGGTGCTAACATTGCCTATAGTGCGACTGGTTACCGACGCGCTCCCCACACACCCACTCCATGCGCGTATCAGCTGAACAAACCTTTCGACGCCTGCTCTGAATACTAAGCCCCAATCGTACTACGAGTCTACTATAAGAATCGCATTACCCACATTACCCAACAGGTGGCTTTTTATCGCGTCCGCCCCCGCATTTACATTCGTATGGCTGACTATTGTTCCAGCAAACCTCTCACGTCGATCGGAAGATTTATTACCTGACCCCCGCTCGTTGGTAATGCCATCTCTAATCAACAACTTGGTGTTGAGCAAGCATTCGACACGAGGGCGGCCGGAGTACAGGCTCTGGAGTTAACAGTGGACGGCTAGCGTGGCCTCCTGCCTCACCTCAACCAAGTCAACACCTACCGAAATCAACAGTTTATGACCAGACCTACTGTTGGGTCCGCACTATGCATTCCGATGGCTGATCTGCATTGTCATTGGACAGGCCACTTTGCATCACCGTCTTCCGCGTCGGCATCTGTGAATATGCTGTTGAGACGTGCTCTTGGCATGCTGTGAGCTGAGGCTTTTCAAGGGGGGCTTGACATTTATCTAGAGGCATAGGCAGTCAGGGGTACTACTTATAAGCCTGTGGTGGCCATCTCGCTGTCAGAATGGCCACTTATGATGCGTCTGCGGTATGATTGACTGTCGGTTTGAAGGGGTGATACCCGATAATACATACTCCGAGAGGATCAAGTTGATTGAAACTTGACTCTACATATGGAGATCTGAGGAGCCATCTCCAATGATGCGGCTCCGTTCCGGCACCGGCATCAAATCGCGATATCGTGTGCACGTGGCTGTGCGGGCTTTCTGATGGGCCGACTTATGAAGCAACTTCAAAAATAAAGGCAGTGCCAAACTTTCCGGTGCCTTGTGAATCTTCAAGACGGCCTACGTTGACGGAATCAGATTTGGGTCGCTGTTCTTGAATGGTCCGACTCGCCGCTGACTACAGCTAACTTCGCGTGACGTCATTTCCCAAACGCGTCTCCCTAGGACGAGTTCATCTCACAAGTGAGCATCGATGCACGAGCGTTGAATTTCCACGACGATGGAATCGTTCTCATCTGCACTTTTCCAACGGCTGATTTCTCCTTATATTCTCTTCTCGCACACCAGTTCACACTCTTGGCAACCTCAACGTTTGTGAGCGGGAAACCGTGTCAGACAAATAGAAAGGAGGCCAGCTGGAGCTCCAATGGTCCGAGCAGTGCTTTAGGGAGGGCAACCTGGGTCTTTACCCAGTTCAAGCTAATTATGCAATCAGACTTGCAATCAATCTTGAGAGCGCTGCGTTGACAGGGATGCGACGTTCAACAGTGGGATCAGCAGCAAGGTCAATCGAAAACTTGACTTCATGAGAGGTTTTCATACATGACGGGGTAACATTGCCGCAGCATAGCAAATTTTAGCCTTTCACCGCGTCCCTGAAGCTAAAAGTCAACTAGTCCGACTTCCATTGGGGTAGCTCTCAAGCGCAGCTCGCCCTGATAGGGCTTTAGCGGTGTGGTATTCGAACTTACCTACTCGCTCAGGTTTTTCGTCTAGAACGAAAAGGTCGGGCTCTACCAGATACCAATACACTACCGCGCAATGGAATTGTTGGCACGACCGCTGCCTGGTGGGCTCTCGTGGGATTTTCTGAGGTTGGGCATTCAACGCGACCACAAAGCTTGAAGTCACGGTTTTGACATTAGAGGCTTCTCAAATGGAGGTCTTACCGTGCTGGGTGCCCTTATCAATCATGTACTACTTGTCTACCTTGATCTAAAATGAACCCGGTGATGGCTTCACTGAGGTGACACCATTTTGAACATAGTTCACCCCAGAGAAGACTCAAAAGGACGAGGAAGCAGATTTTAGAGGCGACAGATAGAGCAATGTCGACGTGATGAAATTGCCAGGGCCGTTGACAACGAATTAGCAGAAACAGCCTGGTTATGCTGGCCAAGGCGAGAGCAGACATTAGGATCGACTGGACTTGGGGTTTCAGGATCATTTTCAATATATTACACGAATGCGCAGTTCAGAGTAGGGGAAATTTGTGGGATACTTATGGATAAGAGATAAAGCACGTACGGCTACTTGGGGCTGGGATCATTGCGGCTTCTGACTGAGAACACACCTGCTTTTCATTTCTGTAGTTGAGAGCCGGGATCGCTTTCGCCTGGAGAGAGCGGGGGAGTTCCCAATATCGGCTCCCATGTCTCCAGGAGCTACAACTGGGATCCCAAGGACGGAGCAGCTCCTAGGATTGGCATCAACGTTCCCCAGTCCGGCAAGGTTGATTTGTCCGCGCGGGTCTCGCTGGACTTTTGATCAGTTTTTGTTGTTTATCTCTCAGTGGTGTACTCAAAATGCTAGGGGGCGCTATAAAGCTTCGCTGCCGACCCTCACATCAGTTCTAGTACTACATGCGAACCATGCTAGACGGCCTCCCACCCGAGCTCTTGCTCTGGATCTGCAGGAGCCTGAACAGGCAAGACATTGTTCATCTATCCTACTGCTGCCGAACAACCGCAGAGCCTTGCACGACGGCTCTCTTCGACTGTCTCCGGCGTGATCAGATGCCACCACTTCATCGAGCCATACTCAAGCGACGACTGGACATGGCGCGGCTTCTGTTGACTCGTTACCATGTGAGTCCAAATTCCGAGTACCGCGGGATGAGCACGCTTCTACTTGCCATAGAGACGAGATACCCACAAGCTGTCGATCTCCTTTTGGAGCACCAACCATGAGTCTCCTATATTTGTGATCTCCAAGGTCGAGGCCCATTGTCGATCGCTGTGACGAAAGGCAATCTTGCCATTGTTGACAGCCTTTTACGGTATCCACAAATTGATGTCAACGACCGATGCACTGCCGGCATGTCCGCTCTGATGTATGCGGTGGAACACGCCGAGCATGCCATTCTCAGCCATCTCCTGACTGATAGACGCGTGGATGTCAGCATTGAAGACCGCCTTGAACAAAAAGATGCCTTGCATCTCGCCATTGAAAAGGAGGATAACATTTCAGTGCAAATACTGGCCCGGAGCCATCACTTGGATGTCAACAGAGTTGGCGTCCACGGGGATACAGCGCTCCTCCTCGCGATCAAAGCCATCAAGGGAAGATCGTCTCTTCGAATCGTGGAAGCACTGCTCCTCAGCTCAACCCTCGACATCAACCACCGGGATTCCAGGGGGCGCACAGCCCTGTGGCATGCAGTGGATGCGCAACGGGAGGATCTGGTGCAATTGCTCCTGACTCAAGACAATCTTCGCTTAAATGAGGCCGATGATGTTGGACTTACATCTCTTACGCGAGCAGCAGAGCACCACAGCCCTCACATACTGCATGTGCTTCTGAAACAGCCAGGTATATGCGTCAATGCCACATTGGGCACGGTTCCCCCCTTATGGGCAGCATGTCGGGCAGGCTCGCTCGCCACGGTCCGGAGCTTGTTGACCAAGAAGTCCATTCAGGTCAATCAAATAGCCCCCACGGGAACGTCGCCACTCCATGTGGCCGTCATCAGCCAACGCTCAGATATCGTTTCTCTTCTCCTCTCGCAGGAAGGCATCGCAGTGAACAATGTGGGTCCCTTTGGTTTCACGGCGCTCATGTTTGCCGCGGTAAATGGGTACACCGCGTGTGTTGGACGGCTGGTGCACCACCCAAGTATTGATCTCATGGTTAAAGATACTGACGGATACTGCGCTTTCCGCTTGGTAATACTAAATGGGCATGTTCGGTCAATGAATCTATTACGCAGCGCGTTGGTGCGGCAGACCATACGGAAGCTGGATTCGCCAGCGGTTTGGCCTCGGTTAGAATGAAAGGGGCTCAATAGTAAATCCGTAGTAGAATGAATTTTATGAGACTGCTACATTTCGCTAGTCTGAGCCGCAGGGGCATTGAAAATTGAGACAGTCGGAGTTTTCGCATAATAGTCAGCAACAGCCCGGTCAAAAATGCGGTCGCGCTCGATAAAAGTAGGCTTGCATGTCCAGGATACAAGAATCGAGGTACGTCACCCGTAGGCCTGGCTGTCACAGTGCTCAGTTGTGACTACATAGGCATGTTCGATCGCAGCCTCGGCGGGCTACAAAGCACCGAATGAGTGCCTCTTTCCTCTCGATCATCGAGTCTTTGTGACGGGGAAAAGTACGATGGCCTTGCAGACGACAAGGACAGACCTCGGAAGAGCAAAGGGTGTGGTACAGTATCCACCGGACCCGATTATTGAGAAGTGCAGTCGGCGCGACGAACAAGCTCGCGAGAACGAGTTTTATCGCTCCTGCTGCGCGAGTTTCTGCCGTCTTGCAAAGGCTGTGTTCGACATCACACAAAAGCTTATCTTGGAAGAGCAATTCCACTCCGGATTCACCCCAATCAATGCACGCTTGTGTCGTGCGACATTGGCTCTTTGGGCAGCCTTGGACGCATCAAGGGTGGAGGAGTACAGGGCGGAACGTATTTGGATGAAGGAGTTGGGTATACAAGCAGCTGAGCCATCTTCCAATTGGATCTAGGGCGACGCGTACGATAAGGTCAAGGTGGCCGGGGTTCGGGTTTGGACGTCTTGAGTGTTCCACGCGGTGTGGCAAGGTGAATAGCATTCCACTTTTCCTTTCCTCATGATTTTCCGCATCGAGAGGGTGTTAGCCTAGCTACGAAGCTAAAATAGCGGGTTGATAGGGATAGGTATAGGTTGATTTAGCTAGCCATTAGGGACTTGATGAAGAGACGCGGTGAGAGGTCTAGTAGAGTCCCTTACTTGGCGGTATTAGCGAGTTAGGTTGGCAAATTCGAGCCATCATGCGTGGTGCGACGGCCAGGTTGACAATCAACTGCCGACGCGAGAACGGACCAGGCTTTGTTGACGGGCTTCGATAAGGCGGTGAGCTTCGGCCCTTGGGCTAACCAATTACGGTGGCCTATGGGGTTCAACTTGGCAGACCTCAGTTGAACCCCTCGGTCTGGTTTCAATCTCAATCCTGCAGACTATAGCATTCTAATCCTTTTTCGTGATCTATGCATATCAGAAACTGTAGCTTGACAGTACTAGAAGATATAGAATTGATAAGTCTCACCGATGCATCAACACAAACTGCCATTTGCAATGAGTTATGTGGCTTCGAATCCCACGCTGGCGGAATATATATTGAAGATCCCTGACCTGATAATTTTAAAAACAAATTTACATCGCAACACTGACATCCTTTCGATTCACGAAATTTGATTAGACCCTCCCCTCTGTCTGCCAGGGCTCAAATGCGAGTTTCCACGTTGCCTGGCAATCCTCATGATGGTCGACGGCGGGCCACGCGAGGACTTGGATGTTGCGGCGATCGGCTTGCGTACGGGCGGCTACGCGTCGCGTCTCGGCGGCGTCTTTTCCCACCACGGCCATTGAAAGGGCATCCACAGCTTAAAATGGGTTTTCGATATAATGATTTCGCATCTTCTTCCCGCATGATGAGACATGTCATCGTCACTTCGTGCCGCGCAACTCTACAGTTGCCCACGGCCAACTCTTTCAACGGCGACGCATCTTGAATCTCCGAGGCGGACCCAGCTCCAGAGGAGACTCTACCCCAATTGCGCCATCAGCCTTTCATTGGACGTATTTTTTGTATGCCACAGGAGAGAGCAACCTTTGGCATCGCACTGGCTTACCACAGATGTTGGATGAGAAATCAACAGGTCAAGTATCGTGCCCCTGGACTCCAAGCCATCGTATGTTTTGGCTGCGAGAAGCAATGCGCTGTCTCCTGCAAAGCTTAGGCTGTTGACGTCGATAGCTTCACATTTCAAGAGAGCCTGGACTGCGAGGTGATCGTCGTAAATCACCGCCAGATGGAGCACAGTGCGACCTTGGCCATCCGTGATGTGGGCTTTGACTCGCGGGTCATTGAGAAGGACCTCCAGGATATCGTACTGTTGATACTCAAGAGCTGTAAAGAGGGGTGGTTGGCTCTTCGGTCCGCTGCTGTTGACATCGATACATTTCCTTTCGAAGAGTTGATTCACAGCGTGCAAGTCTCCCCGAGTAATTGCAAAGAATAGCGCATTCTGGTTAAATTGCCTGCAACAGAGAGTAGCAGATAATCTATCGCGTGGCGGCGAACAGGCTGTCAGAACGAGAGGTCACCAGTCGCACTGAAAGTCAAGTAGGTGTATCTTACCAATGTGAAGGGAGCGGTGCGACATCTCTGAGATTAAGTGGGAGTGTTGGTTCTCATATGAAGTAATGGTGGCGTTGAGAATACTGGTCAGCACAGGATAAGGCTCGATGTCGCAAGCCCGACTGTAGTATTTATAACAGGCGTCATGGTAAGCATATTCCTCGGGCTGCTTTGAGCTGTTCTATGTTTGAGCTGGATGTACTTCGACTGGCTAAAATGTGGGAATGAGTCCCGCGGAATAGGCAGCCAGATCCCAGGAACGAGAGGGTTCCCAGAAACCCCCATGCTCTTCCTGGAGCCCTGAATTTGCTTGAATGATCACTTAATTCTCACATTGCCAACTGACTTCTTCCACCGCATCACCGCAGCACTGGTACCCGGGTGTCTGCTCATTCGCTATAGTCTGCGCACACAATGGATCGACATGTTTGCTGGTGATCTACTAGTAATTTTGAGCCATGGAGATAACTAAACCCATGAGTTAGATGCCTAAAATATATTCTTCAGTGGGATCACATCATACAGCTTAGTAGGGGGAAATTTATCAAGCTACAGGGCGCCCAGAAACTTCTAGCTCGACAACTTCAATGCACCCCAATCCCGGACTCATCTTCTTTGATCGACGCATATACTGCCGCAGTACCTCTAATTATTTGCCATCTCTACGTTTTGGAACCCAGTCAACATCTGTGAGATCAACGAGGATCTTGGCCATCGCGCCACTTGCTGCGGCATCACAGGACGAGGTGTTCGGTGCAGAAATAGGATCAAAGCGAAGGTGCTCAGGCGGGGGCGTGAGAAGCTGAGCAACCTCGCTGGAGCACCTTTTAACGCACAGACCCTGCAGCCAATATTGCAAGATATTGCAACGCATTTTCTGTGCGCGAGATGGCATCGAGGCGGACAGGTTGAGCAGGTCAGTCGGCGCTGGTATGATGCCGCGACTCGCAACCATTTCGATGGAAACATTGTGCTGGAATACGCGACCGCGCCAACCCAGAATGAGGATGACCTGCTCCAGCCTACTGTACATCAGCGGGATCAGGATGCCTCATATTATTCCAGTCCTGCCGAAGTCATGCTACCCCAAGGGATCCAGCCTTACGTATCTACTGCGATGCTGCGAGCAAAACAATGTGCCTTGGGATGTCTCACCGGAGCAGCCCGCCATTGTCTCATTTATCGCCAATATTCTGGCAGGAACGCAAGACCTGGAACTGCACCATCTCACTGTCAGCCATGAGGTGAGCGACATTCATTGCACTTTCTGCTTGGCGGAAGATGGAGAGCCGACTGATGAAAATATCATTCTACGATGCCAACGATGCCATGCAATTTCGTATCTATCCTGCATGGAGGCGTAGCTTGAGCAGCGTGACGCCGGCTTTGAGACATCTTGCTGTGTTTGGTAAGTCGACCCGCTTAATTGTCATAGACGAAGGATTCTAACAATATACAGCCGCAGCCAAGGGGCTCTGGACGCCTTCGTATGTCTTGGGCTCCGGACAGCTACGAGCCCCACTAGCACTTCAATGGACGAGGACATAGACAGGACGCATGATTCGCAGCTAGGAGGATCTCTACCAAGCGAGAATAGGTCGGCCCACGCACTAGCACATCACGTTGAGCCTCGGCGATCAGCGAGACTAGCGCGCAATGTCAGCGCCACTCCGCTTCGACGGTCTTCAAGATTGGAGAACAGCCAAGCTTGATGAAATGTGTTAGCTCAAACCGTAGGAATGGGTCTGATGATGAATAACAGATGCTGTATTACCAGAGTACTGAATGACAGGGTCCTGCAATCCGACCTGTAGCAGTCGAGGCTCAGCTATCCCGGCTGCCTCGTGCTGCAAGCGTATTGGATCAGTCGGTTAACCTTTTGAGTTGGAGTGCTGTAGTAGATAAATCAAGATAATTCAACTGAGAATCGCACCAACGATGCATGATACTTACTGTTACATGCCTTTCCGGGATTTTAGCCTATGGAAAATGTAGAATCTGCCTTTGGGTTTGTTCCAGCCTAGAAGACTGCACCCAAATTTCCCCGATGCATGCGTTGGCCTATGGATGAAACTATTGAATTGTTATTTTGCTTCCAGCCGCTTGATAGAAATCCAACTGTGGCGAGAATCACAAATCACGATACCGCAATTAGATACACCATGGTAATCAAGCGTACTGTTATATGCGTCGGAAGCCTATATTGAAGTCACCACACTATCAGTTGATCGGGTCGTTGGCTTGCCTCTCCTCTGTTGAGTATCACCTGGATGCCGTGCCGGTGGTACAGTCGTGGGCGACTCCCAACGTACTTTCCTCCTTCTTGTTTCTTGTCAAGCCACACGCTGATTTGAGGCAAACTCTTCACAAGGAACACATTGCTATCATGAGATCCGGCAAGGAGGTATGTATACTCAAGAGTTTATTCTGAAAATGATGTCAAGTCGGCCGTCGGCCAAGAAACGATCCACTTCCGACAGTGAACACGTCTGGATCGCAAGTAATCGAGCGCATCGTGCCACTTCGCGAATTCGACGTGCCTAATTGAGGGCTGGCGATATGCAACTATGTAACTTGTAGTAGACGGACGAGTGACGGTAACTGGTTGACAATGAATTGTCTGGAGAAGACTCAATACGAGAGACACTAATAATACTGTAGTGCTCTGCTCGGCTTGAAAGATGTATTATGTAGAACAGCAAAATCACAGGGAGCACATCACTTTTTTGCCACCTCGCAATTTGATATAAGAAAATTATTTTGGGAATGGCCGCTGCAGCTTTTGGGATGGCACTGCTAGATCCTAGGAACGGACAAAGGCTTTTACTTATACCGCCATTGTCTTCGGCTTCACATTGTGGCTACAAATAAACGTCAACCCCCCTCTTAACCAAATTAAAGCCTTGCACTACGACAAAAGGTGTTCCTCAGAGTGAATTCCCAATGGCAGCCATTGCAGACAAATCATTTACTAGATTTGCACACTCGTCCCAAAGTCACCGTGAGTCTTCTATGCGCTATATATTCTTCCTAGCTAATTTGATGTAGCGTTGATATGCGGCGTGCATGAGCAAAGGGAGCGTGACTTCTCCTTTCTGATTCAGCAAGTCGAGGACCATGTCTCAATCTTGGAAAATCATCGCCAACAACTTGCTAGTGAGCTTCATGTTCTGCGAGAATATTCATGGGGCTTGCATCGAGAGTCGTCTCGCTGTCATATCCTGCTCTCGCCGGCGGATCGCCTTCCACGCTTCGTCCCACTTCGGGCAGTGACGGTCGTTGATAGCGTGATTGCCTTAACAGGCAGCGCATTTAACAACATCCGATGTGCACTACTCAACGCGATGATGGCCCGCGCACTTACCGCAGGCCTCGGGGTTCGGGCACCGGTCCTCCTTATGTTTATATTTTTGACATTTGCGGCATCGCAGCGGCCTCGGACGTTCATAGAATCTATCGGAGAACGCTGCTTCCTCTCGCACATGGGCAATTCGACGGGTTAAAGGTGCATCAGCATCTCCCTGTCTAGACAGGTAAATCGCCATAGATCCGTATCGCTTCGCTCCACTCAGCCAGACGATCTTTCTAACCTGTTCGACATTATTCTGTTCTTGGAAGATCCGCGTGAAATCTTCATGCTGCGTTCCCAATGCTGCGTAGGCACTTTCATTCTTGACATCGTTTAGCTTAACGGGGAACCATTGCTCCCCCTACAACGTAGCTCCCGGCAAGGAATCCAGTCAGTGAGTGGCTCGGCGTAGATGCGCAACACTTTCTTCCGAGTCGACAAAAACCTTGATCGTCGTCCGGGAGGTCGGCTTGATCCCAACAATCTCGACACTCGAGGTGGCTGTCTCATCATCGAGTGCGGCCCGGACCTTCTCGCGCATTTATACGGGGTCGTCAACCAACGCTTTGATTTCGTCACTTGCTGATCGTACGTCCAGGACGACAGCCGAGAGACCGAGGCTCGAGCGCACAGCCCAGGTATTCGACGGCACTACCGATGGCTGAGACATAATCGATGCCCAGCTCCGGCCTATGCTCGGGCTGGTCACCACGGTGTGGAGCTCCAGTCGCTCCGCCCGCAGCTCTTCGTAGTGACCATTACAGGTACATGCTGTCAGATTGGCTGTCAGAGCCGTTTGTTTGAGTTCCTCCACCTTCTCCTGCATCTCCGCCAGTGCAACCTTGTACCTCTTTATCTCCTCTTGGTATCTTTCGTCCCTCCGGCACAGCTCGTTACGAAGCTCGGTGATCTGAGACTGGAATCTGGACCTCTCCACATGTCTCGCTTCAATCTCTTGGTGAAAGTATTTGTTTGAGGTCTCAATCTTCCCGAAGGCTTCTAGAATCGCTCGTAGAATTGGGTCCGTTTGGTCAGGTGTAGGCGCAACGTGTCCCGCTGTTGCACTCTCGTGTTGGTGAGGTTCCGGTTGGTTCTTTCTCTGGCGTCTGCTAGCGGCGTCCCTCTCTTGCTCCTGAGAGTATGATACAGGAACTCTGATTGGTCGATTTGAGGTTCGCAGTGGCTGCGGTGCCGTGGTGCCGCCGATTGCTCGGTCAGCTCGGGTGTTGCCGCCCGCTCGGTCGCGGCGGCCCCTGGAGGCATTTTGAATTCGCCCTATCTTGATCTAATGATTTGGTCGGTTTAAATTAGTCCAGACTGTTGACCGCTTCCTTAGTCTGTCACACCCCTCAGCGTTTGTGTTGGAGCAATGGATCATGTAATCAGCTATATTAGTCAGTGTACCATATGAACTGCTGTGGTGTAAACTAGAGAATACCAGACAAGTACACATACGTGCGTGACCCATACCATTGGTACATGATTTTCGACAGTAATTACGTGTTCAGATAATTTGCACAATTCCAACCTCCTCTGATAATCTAGCAAATTTCCAATACCCTCTAGGCTTATCATTTGAACGAATTCTGCGTGCTTTTGGCGAGGTAACAGCTTGGCGAGTCCGTCCGCAGCCATATCATTCGTCTCAGTCCATTTGATGAGAATTCTGCCTGCCTGGACCTCCTGGCGGAGCCAGTGGTGGTGTATATCCACATGACGTAGCTTCGTCCGCAGCTGAGAAGCTTCCTTGGTGAGAAGCCGAATTGTCTGCTGATTATCACATTGGATGGCAAGCTCATGCTTTGGATCAAAGCGAATAGCCTCAAAGAGACGTTTCCACATGCTCATAGTCCTCGCAGCCTCAGAGATCGCTAGCAGCTCCGCTTCGGTTGTACTAGTAGTCACCGTGCACTGTTTGCCGGCTCTCCAGTCAACAGGTCCTCCAAAGATGTGCAGATGTATCCCTCAGAGCTCTTCCGTTCAGGATTATCGGCGAACGAGGCATCACTAAAGAGAGCAACGGCTTCATCCTCCTCGAATCGGCGTGGGCGATAAGTGAGGGCGTGGAAGCGTGTGATAGAGGTATGATATTAGGCGGTTGATGGCTTCTAGATGGTCCGGACCCGATTTCGCGAGGAATTGAGCTAATGTAGAGGTTGCTTTGGCTGCATCTGGCCGTGTTATGGTGGTTGCATATTGAGCGGAGCCTACCTTCTCCTGATACTCCTTAATCCGTTCATTTGTGGCTTGCCCAATATATGGCTTTAATGTAGCTGGCGCAAGGTGTGTATCAAAGCGACGATGGGTGATAAGGTGATATCTGCTTGTCATAGAGGAGATATATGAGTCCTGACAGAGCCAGAGGGCCATCTGCTGTCTATCACGGACTATACGAATCCCAAGGAACCATGAAGCTTCACCATGTGTCTCAATTCCCATGTGTCAAGCGTTTCTCTGATCTCAGCCGCGCGCTGGCGCTGAGATGGGTGATTGACGGCAATTATGTCGTCTACATAGAAGAACACAATTATACCGTCTGCTGCGAAGAGACAAAGGTCTTCTTGGGCAGCTTTGAGACCTAGTTGGGTCAAGACCCTCGAGGCCTCGCGCTGCCAGAGCCTTGGAGATTTCTGTAGGCCATAGCGAGCTCTCAAGGGCTTCCAGCAATAGCCAGACTGCCTAAAACCCTCGGTTATCACCGTTTCGCCCGGCAAGCTATTTAGGAAGGCATTGAAAGCATCAAATTGATGTGTATCAAGGTCAAACGCAGGGACCAAGGCGAGGACGGGGCGTGCTTTCCGGGAAAGCTCAGTACCCGCTGTCTCGTATGTCGGAAGTGGAAAGAACGCAGAGCCATGTCGCCACACCATCTCACGCTAGACGTGGCGGGCCTAGGCGAGTATAGAGCCAAGTGTACTGGCTTAATATTTGATAGCAGACATTTAAATGTTCTAAAAAGGGAAATTTGAGTCAACAATATATTCGTCAAGCATGGAGAAATGTAAGCGTACACATTCAGCGTCGTCGGTAGAACACGCATGACCTGACGGTAGTCGAAAGTTACTTATTTTCATATGGCCCTGTTCATTTCATGCATCCTATACGCTACAGCATATTCATGCTGAGATGCCAGTCGGTCAGGGTGCTCCTCGCTAAGAGTTCTCTCTCGCAAAGCTACAATATGCCCGAGGAGCTTCAAAGCGCGATTGGTCTGTCCCACCGCTTGGCAAACTCTAGCAAGCATATGCTGTGATGCCAGTCGATCAGGGTGGTCTTCACGTAATGTATTCTCCTCAATAGCGACAACCTGCTCGAGAAGTTCCAATGCGCGCCGGAGTTGACCATCCGCTTGATATGCTCGTGCGAGTTCATGTTTAGATGCCAATCGATCTGGATGGTCTTCGCTCAGTATTTTCGCTTCCGCAGCAATCACATGCTCAAGCAGCGTAACTGCACGCTTAATCTGGCCATCTGATTGGCATGCTCCTGCAAGTTCATGTTGAAACGTCAGTAGATCAGGATGCGCGTCGCCGAGAGTCTGCTTTAAGCTTCTAACAACGTAATCCATTATTATTGTGCACATGTTGCCCTTTGCGACTGGGTGCCACTGTTGGGCCAAACAAGTCATTCGAACCGTTCTGCGTGGCGTACTAGGAGCGGTTGTCGGCAGACTCGTTGTTAGAGCGCTCGTCATCGCCGCGAGAGGGATGGTAACGACATTCGTCTGCGAGCCTGCAGCTTGAGCATTGCATCATTTACGAGAGGGCGTCCTCTGTTTTCACAGGCCCCTGATGCCCAAGATAATTTTCATTCCTTTGATCTTCGGTGTCGGTGCTCACTGCTCACTGACTCGGATCATACACCTCCCGACCGATGAAGTCATCCAGCTCCGTTACGCTGTTGATATTTCGCTATCACTCGTATCTATCAGCTAGGCCAGGGTCACAAGTCTCAACCGCATCACCATATCCCGCATGTATGACACCTATGAGCCTGGCCACCCAACCGACCGAACTTTGCCTCTCTAGGCTTCTTTCAATTATGACAGCATGAGCAATTTGTCTTGGGCAGCTATGACGGCCAGCCCAATACTATTGAAGACTGCGCTGAACACCGAACTTGCGACCAGCCCAATCCATACTCAATCACCTCGGTCAATACTACAAGGGTGGTACAACTGTCAGCCCGGTACCTGAAAAGGTGAGTCAGAAGACTTTTCCTGTACTTGAATATTCCCTAGGTCCCTGGAGATAATTCTTTCCTGAAAGCATGGTAACATTAAACTGGTAAAAACCGATATTCTCGATACCGTGCCCAGTAGGACCTGCCTCCAGGCACACCTCGAGCGAATGATCCGGGTGTCAGGCTACGATAGACTACCGTCTTTCGGCCGATCTTGTATCATTGAGCGCCACCAATATTTCGCAAGAGTTGAGAATAGAATCAATGTGCCAGACAAGTCCACGAACCCGTTCCGCCACGGACAAAGAGCTTTTGTGGAGCGATTTATGTACGGGCCAACGAGTGGTGAGGTCCAAGATGAAAGATTGTGAGTGGACCCCTGATCGCCAGATGTATACTGACATCTTTTGAGAGTCACTTGCCAAGTGCGGACCAACTCGACAACACACGGTGCAAAAGCTCGAATTGCTCCAACGAACACCATGAACCGACATGGAAAAGAGAAGCAGTGCCAGACGGTGCTTGTTATCAGACTACTCCGAGATGGGCGCAACTACAGAGCGCTTGATCAGCGATCTTCAGATGACCCCGACAGTGCGGCCAACCCAATTTGACGAGCAGAATGGGCTCCCCCGTCGAGAATACCGTGTGATGGGTATGGCGTCTCGACATTGGCACGCGAGCTCGGTGACATGCAATCGATTGCGGGGGAAGGCATTGCTCCTACCGCCTCAACGCCAAGCGCCGAGACCGAGTGTTCCTCGCCAATCCCAACATGTGGGAAGCAGTGCGAAACTTCCAGCAAAGAGGCCAATCATGAAGACCGGCCTCATACTACACATTGGTGGCCGGAGGATCAATGGCAACCGAATCATATCCCATGCACTCCTGGACCCTTGATTTTCCCGCAACCCAATATGAGCAGCTCTCATCATGCAGACTGGAGCGGGGATCATCACAAACATCGTCTGCCTCGAGTCCAAATATTGAGCATTGGCTCCTTTGCCAGACTTTCCAAAGGGTCACCTTGGTGATTGGGCAGTGCCAAAATGAGTTTGTTCAATTTGGATTTTGCACCCGTCGCCCATCCTCCAATCGCCTGTCAAAACGCTGATCAGTCATCGGATAAACGTGAGTCAAGGGCCCTTTTCTGATCTATTCGCTAATATGTTCACAGGAGTGTCTCCGTGCGAAAACCCAAGCACATCAACATAAGTTTGACAACTTTCTGGATACGCATGTCATTTCAACATAAGTGCTGCTCGTTTCCTAAGTGAGCTGGGGTGTCAGGCAGTACGCCCAAGAAATGTCTGAGAGCATACCACCACGGTTGTCTGGCTGAAGTCAGTGCCACGGCGGGAGTCAGTCGGTCTTGAGTCGGCCGGTCTTAGAGTCGGCTTGTGGGAGTGGGCTTGTGGGAGTGGGCTTGTGGGAGTGGGCTTGTGGAAATGGGCTCGTGGGCATCGATATGTGGAATGCGGCTCGTGGGAGTGGTTCGACCAGGACTAGGGGGAAAATCAGATACCTCTGCTCGAGGTATGCTTTATAGCCTTTCCAGTCGGCTACAGCTGTGATATCAAATAAGAGAAAGAGAGAGAGGTCCAAAGCGATCTTAAGAGTTGACTAGAGCGAGCATTGATTGAGTCGAAACTTTCTGCAATATCTACCGGGCTTCATCAGAGGGACTAACATAAGGTAAAGTCGAATATGACAAGTGGCGAGGAGGTTCGTTATCGACTGACGTATTTCGAACGGCCACTGTCATGTGCGGACCAACTGCGCGGGTCGTCGCGTAAACAACACTGTAACGCGCGTCTGGGACGGCCCCACCGCCTTTGCCGTCGCGTCAGACTGGTGGACGGGAACGCCAGTCCAACCTCTCTCGCTTTGGAAACACCAGGCTGATTTCCATCCATGAGGGTGCGAGTGCCGACACCATTCGACATTTTTGCTCGACAAGCAGCTCAGCTTGCGAATGTTTATCATTCTTGGTGACCCTGCCTCCCTGCTGCGCGACCGACTTTTACCGATCTTCATGGACACTGCAGTAGTCGAGCGAATATGCATTCCAGCCTGATCCAGTCGGCATTAGCGATGACACGCTAGCAGATGCCGTCATCATGTTCTCGGTCCGGTCGGGAAAAGACGGTACTCGAAACTTGAGGAGAGGTTCAGCATAGGGATTCATCTCATGCAATGAGAAACTCGATGAATGGACTCTTTTGATGGAGCGATTGAACTGGACTACAAGCGGCATGTATGACATTGGGCCCGCTGGTGCTTGATGCTCTGTCGGTGGAGCGATCATGTCCAAATGTGGGTGACATGAAGCCACATCTGCCCAGCCATGCATTGCAGTCTGCGAGCTCGGCAATTCTGGCCCGATTGACGGAAGCATTTGTGAAGCGCCACCCCCAGTTAATAGCCTCAGCCGACAAGGTTGCATGCAGTATTCCAATTTCAAGCCCTTCAGAAAGCCTTCTCTTGATCACATCAGTCGTTCTGAGGTCTGGGAGATCTCATGCAAGGTGTTATGAATTTGCGCCGTCTCTCGCATTATCGATCAGATTACGGTCCTGCTCGAGCCGTTCCAAGTGATTGGATGTCTCGAAATGCTTGTTGATTGCTGACCTAAATGCTCTCTTTGTGTCCTCTCATACAGCCCCTGCCATTCCGTCACGTGACATCCGCCTCTGCCCTACTGCTGCTGAAGAGAAGTCGATTTGAGCTTCCAAAAATCCATGCCCATTTTATTGGCGAATCGAAAAATACAGAGAATTTGGTACTCGGTGATATCAATTTCGCCCAGGAATTCACTCTGCTAAGTGTGGGGATCTATGAAGAGGAAGCCATCATTGTGTAAGGCTACCCGTCGAACTGCCATGGCAGAACAAAGAAGGGTCTTGCGTGTTGGTGCTGAATATCTAGCTCAGTTGCTTGTCATTCAGGTACAGCAGTGAGATTTGTGCCACGGTGATGTGGTGTGAGATGCGAGCTCGGTGTCTCTACGTTGCATCGTCCTGGCAAGTCCCTGTACCATCTGCGCCGTCGTGTACATCCCTGCATGACTGCGTGAAGTCATCTTTGCTCGCTCCGGGCCCTTCTCAGCGCGCGTGTTGGCTCTCTATCCAAGCACAGCAAGCTCTGCTGACTTGTCCTAGAGAATGACATCGTGCTGAACGAGGGTGATGCGTCATGACACAACGCTTGCTGGCCACCTCATCAATCACACATCTCAGCTATCGCACAGTCATGTCTCATCAGATACACAGCTGTGCGTCGCTGCGTCGCTGATGTCTCGCAGCGCATGATCACCGCGAGTCCTTGACTTGCCTTTTTAGGCGCATCTTATGTTCCGCGTGAGCTGCTGGCTGACGGAGAGTGATTATCAGGTTCTTCCGTAGTATTTTCAAGTGCTATCGTCTAGCTTCAAGAGGAGTGCTCGTCATGCTGGGCAAACTCTAGGCCGGTGATGCAGGGCTCATTATGCTTTCGTCCTGCACGCTGCTTTTTAACCGCCTGCGTAGTTCCCTGATAAAACCTCGATGATGTATCCTTCTCGTAGACTGATGACTGCTGTCAGTGAGACACGTGCAGTATACATATCATGTCGTTCGATGGTCGTAATATGGTAGCCTTGTCAGTGTGTGGGGCAGGGGAAGCTCGCAACGTAGACGTACACAAAGGACGTGTACGGTGTCATTTCATCGGATCTAGGGCTCACGCGCAGTGATGTGGCACTCAAGTTTGTAGCCGGTCGGGTTGCCGAGCATTAGCTTCATGTTTGTATCATACGTGGTCGACTTTGAATAAACTTAGTCCCATTTGTTTCATGATGTATCGCTGTCGTACTCAGAACCGACCGGTGTAGGCTTCATTGGTCATGTGTTTGTGAGAGCACTAGAGATATACAAGTCACGCGTGCGACTTTGATGTCACGGCGTCTGTAGTTCAAAAGGAAAATGTTGTTCATTGATTAAGAGAGGTGCAGCTACAATATATGTATATGTAGTACCGGGAAGCTCTAGCCAACTGGATTCTTGGTGTAGGGTCTCCCAAGTTAATGACATGATATAGCTTTCTTTTTGGTACATAATTGCCAGACCTATGCCACGACTCTTTTTCCTGTCCAGAAAGACTTGACAACGGCTGTTGGCCTATGATAAAAATTCAGTGATGTGGGTGAGATCTTCCCCCAAGTCGGACGACGTGTGCGCGGGGGGTGACACACCGCCTGAGCGACTCACTCCGTTAGACAACGCGTCCAGACTTAAGCATTGACAGTCTGCTCATCGACGCATTGACACTATCACCATCCACATGTCTTCAAGCTGGTCACTGTTATTCGAGCAGGCTCAAGTGTTTACCAAAGCCGGTCAATTTTTGATGAAAACAGGTTCAACTGTTTACCGACGCTCAGTCAATTGTTTAGGAATGTTCAGTCAACTGCTGATGAAAACAGGTCAACTGTTTATGCACGCTCAAGCAACTGTCTGTCAAAGTATGCTCAACTGTTTACCAGAGCAAGCTCAACTTTTTATTTTTTTTTCTTTGAATGATCATTAAACTATTTATCAACCCTGGATCAACTGTTTATCAGAGCAGGATCAATTGTTGATAATGACAAGTCCAACCTTTTACGCACGCTCAGTCAACTGTTTATGAAAACAGGTTGAACTATTTACAAAAGCTGGTCAACTGTTCACCAAAGCAGGCTGATTGCCACCATAAACTATTGATCACCGCATCTACCCCGTCACCATCAATGCCAACCTCAACAGTCATCTCAGTATTTCTGACCTGTGAAGCAGACGTGAATAATGCTTTCTTGCCCGAGTCTGGTGGTCTTTGGCCGAGCCGACCAGCCTGTACGTGTGTGTATACATCCTGTGAATCAGATTCTGGAAATGATACTACTATGCACGGCGAAATCTGGAACTGCAAGATTCAGGGTTTATTCGTACTTCATAATATCTTGGAGTGAAAACAGGGCGCAGAACGCGCTCTCACGGCCCTGCTATCAGTCTCTTCGCCCGTGGCCCGGGCCTACATAACGGATCTATGGATGGCAGCGCAGGTCTTGGCTTCTTCAATTGCAAAGCGAGAATTGAATCCTGGTCCCTAGCACCACGTAGAGGTGCCCGCATTTCGCTAGAGTCCCATGGTTTCGCAGCGCTCGCCTGCGGAGTCCCTTGATATCGCAGTTGTCTCCTGCGAAGCATAGTTGATAACGCAGAGCTCATGCTGCGGGCAAGCGCGAGTCTTGCATCGCTGGGCTCAAAGAAGCGACAGCCATATCCAGGTGGTCATGCAAACTTCGAAGCCTGCAAACCGAAGTCTGCAGGCAAGAGAGGTACTTCACCACGTGCCATTAAACTTTTTGGTTACCGGCCGATCATTTTGACCGGCTCCACTCGCTCCTCTTTCCCTTGCTCCAGATCCCTGACAACTTCTTTGCAGCCTCGGAGTTCAAGCCTAAGCACTAGCAGACAAAGGTGTTTAAACGAAAGAACCATCATAGAAGCTGGCGGATAAGTGCAAGGAGCTGTGAAGGAAGTGGTTTGCGGTTGACATTATTGACGTACCATATCCAATCGTGTGATGTGCGGGTATCCTCATGGTTGTTTTTTGCTAAATATTGATGCACCCTACAGCCTTGTTCCTATCTGCGAGACTACGCTGTGGTCGAGTGAATGGATTTCCATTTTCTTTTTTTCTTTTTTTATAAAGAACCTTGATATGGGGTTTACGACAATCATGGCCACTGGGACTACAGGGCGTGTCTGGACTTCCTTGTTATTTAGTGATTCATGGTTGTTGGCACGTACCTCGCCGTGATAGATATCCCGCTCATTCGATCGCGGACGGTAGGCTCGGGTCCCTTGAACAGGCTATCGGCGGCATGACGGAAGGCAACTAGATCAACTTCATTATTCAAAGCGTTGATATATAGAGAGGCCAGAGCCTCATATCCTGGCTGTCTCAAGCATTCTGATTGCGTATTGATGGCATGGTGAATTTTTAAAGATGGTCAGTATGTGCTGGGCGCTGTTGTGATATGTGGCTGGTGAAGTTCAAGAACCTAGCCGAAGCATCGCAATTGATCCTGAAGTACCTATACGAAGATTGGATACATCAAAATTTTCAAATTAACATATGTTAATTTTATAACTCAGGACATGGATTTTTGACAGAAGCTTCGTTGACAGTTGATGTGGGTGACAACCGGACCTTGATTCGCGTTGGGTTCGGGCGGGCCTTCGGTACACGGGGCCACCCTGCGGGTGTCGGCCCTCTCCGGCCCTAGGCGAGGACTGAACGTGCAAGCCGGGTGGAACTATACATCAATCATCAACCATTGTTTTGAAAGTCTTGCCTGCTACGAGCGGAGCATGGTCATTGGCAGGAGGAGGTAGGTGAAATGAAACTTGAACGCTTCATCTCAAGATAACAGACGCTAGGATCAGTTGATCTTAAGGAAAGCTTAATGGAGGAAAGCAATTGTCATCAAGGGGGGAGGGGGACTCCCACCAGAGCAGCTCTTACAGGTAACCCCACAGTGCATCATGGGGGAGGAATCAAGTTTGAAAAGCGGTTCTGGTAAGCGCCCCGTGCCGCCAACGTTTAATTGATTGAATTATTATACAGAAGGGGCAAATCATGTACCTTGGAACAGATGAAAGGAGGCAAATTGAAGGTATAGTTCGGATATGATATATCAGGGCATGCCAGATTGTCAGTCCGATATATCACAAAATAAGTTGTTGACTGTCTAGGCTTCGTTGCTTGCAAACGACGAAACATTTCGGGAGGGAGTTCTCAAAGCGGTAAAGACATCAAGGAGCGAGCTCTCTAAGATCATGAATAGCCCCGACCGAAACTTTGTACACTTGCAAGAAGCATTGTACCACAACGGCGTTCAACTAACTATCAGCATCCCAATCTGCCCCAGGTGCAGCCAAAACTTTCGCAAGGCCAAGTGTAGAATTCAGGCTTTTGTAACCACCCCCCTTTCCGCTTGGATTTACCTTTTCGAGACACTTACCTGCCATGTCGACCCTAACCACGCGGAGGAAACTCGAGATATTGGATATAGAGGTCTTGTAAAAAGCCAATAGCGTTATGTTTCCCCTTTCAGCACTAGGTTCATCATTTCATCGGGCCCGCACTCACAAAAATCACTTTCAGCATATCAAATGCCACTCAACTACTTTTTGGCTTGATCCATATCGGTTTCATGAATCGAACGCTAATCGCTGGTAGTTAATAACTAACTACATCAGTACTGTTGGTGCCCGAGGATATCAGAACAACGCGAAGCTCGTGGAAGCATGAGCCACGATTTATGAAAATCTTGATTGGTCCTATATCGGAATGATTATTATCACCCAACCTGTTACTCTGACCATTGAGAATAAAGCCTCTGATAGACGCCTCCATGTGTTTCCATTAGCTCATTGTGGTTTCCACGCTCCTTGATGACTCCTTGTTCAAGAACAATGATTTCATCCACCCTCTTGAGGCTGGAGAGACGATTTGCAGACATGAATATGGTGATGTTCAATTTCCCAAGCATCTCAAATATCATTGCCTCAGTATCAGCATCCAGGCTGCTGGTTGGCTCGTCGAGCACAAGTATGCGTGCCTTTCTGATCAAGGCTCGCGCGATCTCAAGGAGTTGCATCTCTCCATCGGAGAAATTCAAATCTCGCCCAACAATACTTTCATATTGTTTTGAAGATGAGGAGATCTTATCATGAATACCCACAGCGCAGCATACCTCGGTGATGGCTTCAAAGTGAACATCAAAACTTCCATAGGTCAGATTTTGCCATATTGACCAGTTGTGAAATATCTGGCTCTTTGAAGGTACAAACGCAATAGATTTTCGTAGAGAGTCAAGAGTGAGTTCCCTGATATCCTGGCTATCGATCTTGATTGATCCAGAATTGACATCATAACGCCGCAGCAGAAGTTCGAGGAGTGTCGATTTGCCAGAACCCGATCGCCCCACCAATGCAACTGTTGTTCGGGGTCGAATTGAAATACAAACGTTCTTCAAAGTTTCTTTTTTTTGGCCGAGATAGCGGAAGCTTACGTCACTGAACGTAATCCGGCCGTTTATGGGACCAATGTCGCACGCATTCTCGCCATCTTTGATTGTTGGCTTTATATCGAGATGTGCAAGAAGGCACTTTAAGTCCGTGAACTTCAAGTGAAGCCTGGTATATTGGGACGGCAATCTTGATAAGTGGCCTGCAATTGTAGGCCAATAAAGAGTAAGGAAAATGATATCTTCTGCCGAAGTGCCGCGGTGTGTAAGAATCATTGAGATTGCAAAAAATAGCCCCCTTTGAAGCCTTTGGAGTGATATTGACCTGTATATAGCAACCTGGCTCCAGCGGCTCTCAGTCTCTAGATGAGCGTCAAGGGCGTGTTCGTAGATACCAATATGGTAAGTGATTGTGTTGAACAGTTCCACGATAATGTGCTTTTCCAGGGCTTGATTCGTTGCACGGCTTAGCTCGAGATCTGTACAGCGTCTTTCAGGCTCAGTCTTCTTGAGATTATTATGAAATGCGTGATTATCCAGCCAAAGATAGACAATTGATCCACTAATCGCCAAACAGAAGATAAATGCCCCAAACTTGACATAGATGGCGAAAGAAGCGGCGGCTAGCCGTGCTAAGGTTGGTAAGAATTCCAAGAGCGATAAATCCAAGACTCCGCTCAGTGAATCGGCTGTGTGGATAATGCGTATGATCTCTGGCAAATCTTTTTGGCTGTAGAAGTCTGAAGAAAGCTTCAAAGTATGGCTGAAGGCAGCTTTCCTGACTTGACTTATCCAGAAACGAGTCACCATTCCTCTGGATTTTCTTTCAAGAAACTCCACAACGATGCCTGTAATAAAGTCTAAACAGGTCCAAGCGATCAAGCCTGATCCGCTTCCTTGATTCGAAAGATTGCCAAGATAAATTCCCATTTGATGCGGCGTAATAATTTCGATCATATTACTTGCAATGGTGCAAAGAAAGAGAACTCCGTGCCAAACTTGCAGCCGGCGGTCATCTCGAGGAACAAGGCCTATCATGAGAATTGGTATTCTTCTGATGTCCACAAAGTTACCCTGGACCTTTCTAGTCAACTGATTGACAAAGCTGACTGGCCGTGAGTTTGCGGATATTTGAATGAAGTGCAAGACATTCACAAATGGCCACATCGTAAGTGAGCTCACCCTAAATGTAGGTAAGAGCCCATAAAATAAAATTCCAATTCCTAAGGCTGGTATGAGGGACTTCAAACATAAGCTCGACCAGCTAGCCATATTGCCAGCTTCGAGAAACCGATAAAGGAAAATAAAAATTACGATGCCGAACAAAAACTCTTTTAGATTCATTTTTGAGATGCTGGGGTTGATTTGTGAGAAATACCGAGATGACAATGTTATCGACTGACCGCTGCAATTTTATACCTTGATTGTATGACTAATGATCTGGGCAACAAACGTACTTCCAAGTTCATTTGGCTTCGTTTTACAGGCTCTTTATATAACCAGGACAATACTGGATGGTGTTTTTATTGGACTTATCACCAAGTTTGTGATACTCGCTATCTATGGAGGTTTTCAACAACGTTGAAAAGGAAAGAATTGGTTTCTTTTCTTCTTGTTGTCATAGTAGAGTCAGGAAAGGGGAAGAAATGACTGTCTTGAGCTACCACTATCTACTACAAGGCTCTCTTGGAAAGTTCAAAGGTTGAAACTTCTAGATCCACAAGAACCCTTGTTCAGTTCTTCGACGAGTTCTAAATCTTTGGCACAGTTCCCGAAGGGTGCCTTGAAAAGAAAAACTTGTATAGTCTTGAAGAGAAAAACTTGTATAGTCTTGAAGAGAACCTGAGATTTGACCGAAACCCATTTCTCCTGTGCTTGGGTGGCTGTAAAGATCGAAGCGTTCCAGAACACAATTTTGGTGTGGTATGTCTCCTTCCTCGATTATGCGCAAATCTGGCAAGGTCCAAATAGGCTGATAAAGGCTCACGGCGATGATTGCCAGTGGGCGCTTGACCGACGCTTTAAAAGATTCATACTTGAGCACATCCTGAAAGAATGGTGCTGATCAGAAACATCTGACATTCCAATTTGGCTCGGTCATCGTGAAAAGCCTTGCTAGTAGTTCTCTCTTCTTACTCCGTTCCTTGGAACGGATGAGTATTCAAGGCTGGCGACCAAGATTATACATGATGCAACTTGCTGTCGCGCATGGGGCCGTTATTCATTCATTTGTTACAGATTATTAAGTCTTAATAGAGTTCATTTCCAACGATTCTGGTTGGCACAAGCCAAAATAGAGGTCGCTCCATATAGGGCTTTTAGAAAGCCATTCAGAACTTTCATTCAATGATATCTTCCCTGCAGACTAACCAGATGGAACATCTTACATGAATTCCAGCAATAGCGTCAAATTTTCTCTAAAACGGTCCACCACTGCTGATGGAAACTCTAGCAGATGGTTTGTAAGGTCTGCTCCTTGCTCCGTCAAGAATATACCAAATATCGGACGACGCAAATGCGCTGGTGGGAGAAATCCGTTCACAATAAGCAGGATGATTACTTTGACATATTTCTGCTCTTGTACTTCAGCTTTTTCATGAAGCTTTTCAATCACGCTTTGAGGTGCATCCAATAGACTAGCATCGAGAATTGAACATATCTCTTCTTTCACTCTTGCTCCATGGACCGAACACAGAGATACATTGACATATTCAGCGACATCATTGAATTCTATCTCGAAGTCCAAGTTCGTTTGCCCGGTGACTTAGATGATATTAGCTGAATGGCCTTGCTTGATGATAGAACGCCCAACATACGCCATTTATCGACGATGGCCATCAGATCATTGTTGGGTGCCATTGTGTGGCAAAATTTACGTGTTCAGGAACGTGTCTCTGCCAAAATATGAACTCCTTGATGCGAGTCAAAATTAGATTTGGAGAGTGGTGATTGAACATCAAATAGCAACCTTCTTTCAATATTTAGTCTTTAGCGATTTGAAAGATTAGAGATGTCTAAGTACTGACGTGCTCGGAGTGCAACTAAACAATACAAAGCTCGATGGTGATATAAGGCGTTGAAGATCAAAGAGCTTCACGATGCAGTGGGGTCGATTCTTGAGGGAATGTCAATGATATAAATACGTGGTCATTGCTGGTTATTTATTATGTCAAGGTCTCGAAGCCCGTTCAAAATCAAACACTCGAGATCCACTTGAAGATGCCTGATTTGGTTGGGTACTGAATCTAATATTGAATTAACTTGAAATAGACAATCGAGAATCATTTTGGTGTTCGGAATGCATTTGTCTACTAGGAATGCGGGATCGATTATTTTAAAAGATATCACCGCTGTTCTAATGTATGTACGCAGATTACATACATGTACTTCTCAAACAATTGACACAACATGGTCCTCTGGCCTGACATGATTGTCTTTGTTGATTTCCTCTTTCAGGTAGTCCTCTATATCCCGTTTGCGCAGCTGATACCATGGATAATTGTCCAGAGCGTCAAGGCCGTCAGGTTTTTTCATCAAATCGCTTAGAGTGTATTGTTGAAAACTGTTCCCCAGCTTCGTAGTGAACACGAGCTGATGATAATCGGGATGAATATCATGAGGCATTCGTGCTGTGATGATTCTCAGTGTCATTTTCTGCTCGAGTACAAATAAATTAGCCTCTAGGTAATTTATCTGGGGGTTGAAGAGCGGCTTCATAGTTAGAAAAACTTACATCTTCAGGATGGGTAATGTCTTCTCCGTAGGGAGAATCTTCATCTTGGGGGAAACCGAAGCATGACTTGAAATGACCAATGAGCCACTGTGTAATCATATTGAATAAGCTGTAGGTAATCTTTATTCTTCTTGATTTTAGCTGATCATGATACTGTTTCAGGGTTGCGGAAGAGTCTTGCTTTATAACAAGATAGACCGTCGTTTCAACTGTACTGTCTAGGTCAAACTACCAATTAGTCCAATATTCAAAACACGAAGTAGGGGTCTACTGCAATAATGGAGATTCTGCTTGGCCACGCCAACTTCCATACTGAAAACCTGCTGCGCGGCTACCATTCTGTCTTTCTTAGTAATGGGCTATGCGTTAATCTAAGCAACATCTACAATCTATCATGCTGCTGGCGATCAATTTACTGTGGCTCACTTCATATGTGTTTCATGATGTATAGATCGCAAAGAAATCTCATCTTGGTATATTTCCTAATAACAAGTAATTCAATATCTATACATTTATCGAAAAATGCCCGGTTGTCGTACCTGGGGTTTATTGCCGAAGCTTCTAGCGACTACAATAAAATTGCTAAGTTTAATTCCACGTGATTTTGGAGGGGTGTGTAATTAATGACATAGAATCTGTTGTACAAGTGGCTCGCCAATTCTCGGATAGGGGAAGTAGAAAACAAAAGTATGATAGCGTTGGTGGGTGGGTGTTCGCATAGCAATTTTAGCAACACTTTCAACGCTACTCGATTCCCCACCATACAAAAAATATAGTGAATTCATCATAATCTTGAGCATAATGAGCTCGAAAAAGAGTCTTCAGCTGCTCAACAGTCTCTACATCTGGCTGTTGGAGGAATTCAGTCAGCTCCATCGAGATATCGAGTGACCAGTGATTGAATGTACGGAACACCAGCGCTAGTTTCAGTATTGTTCCTCGCGAAAGATACTGCAACGCGGAGTCCACAATCTCCTCCACTGAAGCTTTGCCTTCGTGTAATTTTTTGCAGTCCTGACGTAGACGGCACAAATCGGCAGATAGAGGAGGCAGACAAGCAAGATCATTGCGTTGGGGCTGCAAGATAAGAAGCTGCATTAAGCAATAAGCAGCGGGCTTTTGCCTCATGTTAACGGGGATTGTTTCTGCCATCTGAATTGTGAGTTTTATCCTTACAGTGCCTAGAGCATTGAACTTACTGCATTAATATAAAAGTCACGAATGTACCATAGATTCTATTTCGAAAAGAGCGCTCTGCGTTTAAATATATTTCTGCGTGCCGTGAGGATTTTTCGGATCATTGCTTATCATTGAAGCACAGGTTTACTTCCATTCTGACTTCAGCCGGAATCGATGGGAATGTTCGGAAAATATCATCCCATTGCTGCAGACTAACCATACGAAGAGCATCCCTCACGCAGGCTATTTTGTGAGTATCGTCTGGCATTCTTCTGAGTGGAATGCAAACTAGCTCAGTTCCCCCTTCAATAGTGAATTGAGGACCTGGTTGGTGAGTAGCCGAGGCTAGACCCACGAATCGATTTATTGTACTTGGAGTGAATATAGGTATACCAAGGCTTGCAAGGCTTGAAATTCCTGGCGAGGCCAGCACTTGAGGCTGGCCGTAGTTGTCAAGATATATAGATGCAAAAGGCAGAGTGCCAAACGTTCGATGATTGTTGGGAATGTTCCATCTGCGCAATATCATAGGTGTTAGCCCGTTTACTATGTTATCGAAGACTATTTTCATACCATATATGTTTCTGGAATGAAAATATTCGAGTGTCGGTACTCACGGGATTCTTCCATTCCGAATAGTTGATTTATACTGAACAACGTGCTAACTAGGTCCGAGTGTGCAGATTCGCGCTTTGTTATATCCTTGATTCCTTTTTTTTTTGTTCTGTTTGTTTTTTTCAGGCTAGGAGATTATAGCCGGTGATGATGTTACGGACCCACGAGCGGCAAATTCGGATATAATGAGTATGCGAGATAACCGATTTGCTTTCCCAAAGTAGACACGGCCTTCACACCTTTTTTTGTTCGAGATCCCTGAGATGCTACAAGTCAACTGCGAATCGTGTAAGGCTGTTATCGCCAAATATCCTCAGTGCGTAGCACCTAAGTTGTATTTTGTTATATTCATAGATGTTGAAACCTTGCTCTCCTATTTTGGATTTTGGGACCTTTCAACAGTGATCTAGCTTCCTCGGTGTATAGGCGTTGTGAATGGGATCAAGAAAATTGTCTAATTCTAGGGTATGTGCTCTTGAAAAATGGTCTCAATGGGCCATAAACAGTCCTGGCCAAGCTCAAACCTCTAGTCACTACCACTCCAGTGTGTCATCGACTTCATGATTAGGAGACACAAGAACCACTCGAACTGGGCTCCCTACATCTAAAGAAACAATTAGCTGAGTTCTGCCATGGTATTAAGGCTAGGTATACCGAGCGGCCTAGAGCGTTTCCTCACTTCGCTACTTTTAACGTCAAGTATTTCCAATATTACATTGGTGTCAGCTTGACATCTTTCTATCCCGCCGAGTATATACTGGCTGAAGTTGGCGCAGTCTATGCTATGGAATGCACAGGCAAGTTCCAAGAGGGCATTTCCTGATGGAATGAGCGACTTGATAAAAGAAGGAGGATAGGGTATCCTTACTATTCTTGTCTTGATCTTCGATATCCCAAGTTTCATGCTTCCCAAACATTCTGCTTTGCAACACAGGAATCAACCGCGGGTCCAAAGCTGTGAAGGCCCGAAAGTAATAGTTCATTACCATATTACTATCATTGATGTTGATTTGTTCGGGCAAAATCCATCCACAACGCATATCCTCATGCTCGAGAACCGGTTTTATGGATTTGATCATTTTGCTCAAATTTTCAGATGTGATGGTTGTACCAAAGATAGGACAGATCTTGAGCTTGCTGGCCAGCGCGCCAATTTCTGCCTCGTCGTAATTAAAAATTTCACATTTCTCCCACCCTTTAATATCATGTAATCCATAGAAACAATAGCAGAGGAGGGCGATGCTCGCTTGCGCTCCAAAAACTCGATATGGGGGTTGTCGCAGCCCCCACGTTCTGTAAAGAAGACAAGGGTCCTGCGAGGAAATTGTCGAAAGCGCATATAGGAGATACCTGACTTGAAGTATCATGTCCTCCATCGAGGCATATCTCACTCGGTGTGATATGTCTTTTGTTGAGGCATATGGATCACCGAGGGCTTTCCGAGCACCCATCCACCACTCTGTTACTCTGTCATACTGAGGTATGAAACTCTGTTCCCAGTCTATGTCATTGCGCATAATGACTTTCCATTGTGAAGGATTATTTTTGGGGTCCATGGCGTTGATAAAAAAATAGATCAGAATAAGTAGAGATTGGTTCACGGAAGGAAGTACTGGATAGAATTCAGTTCCATCCTGTCGTTCACAGCGGCTTCTAGAGTACGTGCAATCAATCGATTTCCCGCAAGCTTGTTTCGTGGCTTCCAAAGCGTGGGAGCCATGAAACAAGTGCGCAATGCCCTCAGCCGTGTGTTTGCGTGAGCTCTCATTCATCGTGCACAATATCTCGAGGTATGGAGCAAGAGAGCAGCTTGTCGGTCCTTTCCTCCAGTGCGGCAGACAACTTTGGTTATATAGCATCAGATTTGAACACATTTGTAATAGATTACATGAGCAAGAGAAACATTCAAAGCCGAGGATTGCCTCACGGGGCAAAGGAATGTTATTCTGTTTCTCAGTTAGAAATGTCAAGTGTATCGAATAAGGTGAGGCCTACCATCTTGATGAGAGTATAATATCTGCCGCGAGGGCGTTGCTGTCTAGTATCCTCTAGAGCACAAGTGGAATAAAAGACAAATGACTACAAAAATAAACCAAATCAAGCAAGCATATGGCACGAAATCTAGAGTCTCGAGGATCTCATCCAGCATAATGGATTATCGAGTTGGACTTGATTGGATGATAGACACATAATCCCATTGGCCAAGGACAGAGATATATTGACGTATTCAGCGAAAGGCAGGATGATAGTATCACAATTTTTTAGGGCTCACGGTTAGCTAAGACCGGATTTCCATCAGGTGTGAGTTCGCCGCGAAAGTTCGGATCATAATAAGGACTTGTATTATCCAGAGTGGCAACATAGCGGTTGCGCCCAGACCGTTTGGAGTGTGTCTTGGTGTAGTGAACATTGAGGTTATCATTCCGGGAGAATTTGCGGCCACATTCTAGCACCCAACAAACATGATGCTTTTCTCCCGAGTGCGACAACAAATGCCGTCTCAAATGTTCCTTGCGACTAACGTGCATTGTGCAACCGATCCACGTACACTAGGATTTATTTCGCGGGGCTTTTGAATTTCGAACTTCAGAGTTTTCTGTTTCCATATTGATGGTTGCAGTAGAAAGCCAGGGAAGAGTGGTATACCGGTCGAAAATTGAAACATCCCCAAGCTCAGGCGGCATAACCCAAGATGGTATGATATACTTTAGATCAAGCTTCGGCGAGTTCTGCCGATCGGTTTGATCCATCTCGAAAGACAGTGTTGATCTGAATAAGTCACAGTTAGACTTCTGGCATCTCTACTCCTTATATAATATGCCTAGCGTTGATTTTGCACAATTCTTGGTTGGGAGTGGTAGAAATAACCCAAGTTTTGACTAACCAAATTCAACTAAAGTCAGAAAAAGACCAAAACATGGCATTATGAACGACTGCTTATCATCCCATCCATTATCTTCTACTCTAATTAACATATGTTCCATTCCAGATGCGAAATGCCGTCTCCACAATATCAGAATAGGTTTTATGACCGCTTAAGAGAATGTTTCTCCCGTCGTGCTCCACATCTGAAGCATCCTCCTTAAGTTAGCCTTTTGTTCTCCAGCTTCCGTCCGAAACGAGTACTATAATTGTTGTCGTAGGCGCAGATGAAGATAAAATATAAGGCCAAAATTGTTTGAGCATTTTTGTCCCACTGCATTGGAATGGCACGTAGAAAAAGGTTTGCGGTCCCAAATTGTTCTTTCACCGCATCCAGAGGCGTCTTGTCATTATTAATTATAGCCTCCATTATATCCGTAAGTCAAGACACAAATCAAGAAGTGTATAGCCAAGTATCAGCATTGTGCGCAAGAAGAATGTCAAACATTGCTCACGGATAATCTCCCCCCATTCTTCTTTCGTATAATATCTTAACTTCACGCAATACCGCATATTTAGGGTGTTTAAGAAAGGAGACCAGTTGAACAACATCATCCTCCAACAGCTCAGTCCCCGGCGGGATGGGCGGTAGCAATTCCCAATGAATCAAAGCAAATTTCAATAAAGTGCTATCTTCAAGTAGTCCGAGTATAATCTCGATTGCTTCCTCGATTTTTCCGGGGTCGTTTCTCAGTTCCTTGACCTTATCAAACAACATTCCAGCATCTGTGCGTATAACATTAATTTTTCGGTCTAAACTCTCGGAGCCATTTCGCAATTCTTTGACCCTATCATCAAGTACCCTAGAATCTCCGAGTATGTGTCAATTTTTCCACGCAATTTTTCAGAGCCCTTTCGCAAATTTTGAACCATATCGAATATTATCTTAGCGTCTTTGCTCAATCCAGGCTTATCGCTGGATGGGAGGATTTTCATCCTCAAGGGGAGCAGTTGTCGTAATATATTCCCTGCCAAAGGCATATATACCATACGAAGACTAGTCTGTCTCCCAGTAAGCAAAGTACATATCTATTCAAGAGGCGGGGCATACCATTGTGGTGACCCTATATAACATTAAAAACATGTAGAAGAAACGCCGCTAAGAGAGTCCCTTTATTACACGCTCTTTCTCGGTCCTTGTATTCTTTTATAGTTGTGTCGACCAGACCAGAGTTCCTGAGCGATTCATAGCAACGCGGGTGCTTGATTAACCTTTCTAGAGTAAGATCCTTGATACACTTGCATGCAGAGACTTTGATCTTGAGGTCCGCGTGTTTAGGAATCGGAGACAAGTGTGGTAAGTACCAGCCTGTGATTCTGAGAGAGGATTTCTGTCGTAAATGTGAGAAGAGTGTATGCCTGGAGTGATAGCTAAACGAACTTTTGACTGGCAATTATCGCATGTAAGCGAGTCTGGCCGGGGATGTATTAGGGCTCGGCTAATTGTAGCTTTTGCCCTGTTTGTGCTAGCATTGTATACAGCGGGGCGCTCGGGCATATGATATGTAATGCTGGGTACGTCTGGTTCTTCCTGTGATCTGTTTGGTCTTCTGCTGGGTATTTCGTCGTCATTGTGGAGGGGAGGTCTAAAGCAAGGCGCAAGCAAGCTTGCAATCAACTGGTAAAGCATGGAAAATACTTAGGGAATCGGTTTGTATTTTCATAAGATATGTCCAGTCTTTTAAAGTAGCAACTGGTTCACAAGCAATGAATGATATAACGCAGCCATTGTTTGAATATCGCTCAAGTGGATAACAATGGAACTCAACTTAATTGTTACGATATTCCCTATTTTGGAAGAAAAATGAAGGCCCAGAATTATCATGCATTGCATGAACCTAGCGAGTTCGAGTCCTGATTCACTCATTTGGAACTAGTAAGTCTAGAGTTTCGGATAGTGTCTGAGAGCCGTGAATGTGCGCATTTCCTGATGTCGGGAGAGAAACAAGAATACAACCTTGGAACATAGGTATCCCTGTACCACCCTTGCACTTCAACTTCCTCAAAGACCTCAGCCTTGCACATCCGGATGAATTTGATATGTCCGAAAAGGCGGCATGTTGAATTCACAGTCATTCATAAGGTATTCCCAATATGGATAATAGTGGGCGAGCTGATCATCTGCAGTATATACGTCAGTAAAACCTTGATATGCATATTTCTGGGACAAATTTGGCAGCAGCTCGGTCGTCATAGTTTGTGCTAAAGGGGATCTGAGCTTACTCGGTGTGATGTGTTTATAGTTCTGGCGATGAGGCCCATCTTCCCATTCCTTATGGTGTTTTTTCCATTTCTCCTGTATTTTTTTCAACTCCCAATTCCATCCATTTGTGGCTCCAAGAAAAAACCAGAAAATAGAAGTAAAAACTCTTAGTTGACGATCGTTTGGGGAGAATTTATGTTTTTCGACTTCGGCTTGGACTTCATCACGCGCAATATTGAGGAGGACCTCCCACAACTTCTTCTCTTCGGCTGATTTGTATTTGGCTTTGCCCGACACCACTTCAACTGCTCTTAAGTAGTCCGACGTCTGAGGAGTTACTATTTCATCGATGCAACTGTCAGGTTTTCAAGAACAAACAATAGGGGATATATTGGGGGGGGGGGTAGTACACCAGCTAGTATCGGAATGCTCAGTCATATTGCCTCAAATAGAGAATAATGAGTGTGAGAGTAACTGATGAATGCTAAACAAGTTTGCTGAAATCATAGCATCTTATACTTTATTCTGAGAGCACTTTGCCAGTGGCTAGCATAAGATTTAGAATAGTTTGTTTAGTGTGCACTCTTTTTTGGTCCTTGTATTCTTTGATAGGGGTGTGGAGCAGGCCAGAATGCCTGAGGAATGACGGTAAGGAGATCATCCGTGCGGGCTTTTGCCTCATGTTAACGCGGATTTTTTCTGCCATCTGAATTGTGAGTTTTATCCTTACAAAGCTAGTATCAAATCGCATCTGATCAGATTCTGGAAAAATTAGCTGACTATCAATCCTCTACCAGTAGAGATTGGCCGTGCTTCTGAATAACAAAGAACATCTTCAAATACACCCTTTATCTAAAAGGCTCTCGGGTCCATCAAGAGAAATTCCTTCATCTTGTGAGATATGCTCATGCTGCCCTAATCAAAGGCATTTCCCATCTGGAATAATCACAGACTACGGATGGAGGGAGTTTCCTCGCTATTCAAACATGTGTTGAACTGAGAGTACTGTGCCTTCTGGCTTCGCAATTAAATCAAATAGATGTAATGAGTGTAATATTGAAGCTATTCCGAAATTGTGCTAACTACACTGCCAACTGACAGGTAGCTTACCGCTCTCTCAACATCTATATCTAAAAGCCCGGGTTTGTTCGTTATCATGTTGAAACGCCAATTTAGGAAAGGCGTAGGCATAGGGGGTGATCCTTTTCTGCTTTGATATTTATGGCGGCTGGAGTGGAAGTCTAGACTCAATGGATTTCTTTCAAGCGGCATGCTTTAACTTTGGGTATATCATAATGCATATAAATAGTGAACTAAGCGAATTTGGGGGGCCGGGATCATTTACAAGGGCTTTGATATTTTGATATAAGATCTGAGGTGTCACCAGCAGTAACCAGACCGCCTAATTCCTGGCAGAAGGTCCAGTTACGAGAATTACAAAGCGAGATTCTTGACGGTTGATGGTTATGATATCTGGTCTGGGGCTACCGCTGTTTGGCATGTTGATGCAAGGATTGTTCCCTCTTCCATATATCAGTAAAGAGTTATGATATCATTCGCGAACCCTCCAGGCCTGACGTAAGTCTTTTTTATTAAAAAAAAAAAGTGAAGGTGATGGCATGAAACCAGAAGGTGGGCGCCTGAGCTCTCATGTGATGGACTGTGCAGCTCAGGAGCCGCCCGCAGCTCAGCACATCGCACGGGCCCCTCATCATGGCTCTTTTCCATCAGATGATGGAATGGGAGCTGCAATGAAATGCAGAGGATGCAGACGCTATTCCTCATCTGGCGTATAAGTCTGCTTGGAGCAGAGTTAGAGCACAAATGTGGAATAGCGTGGTTTTTATTGCCGGAGAAGCCGGAGAAGCGGAGTCGGAGAAAACCACGCTATTCCACATTTGTGCTCTAACTCTGCTCCAAGCAGACTTATACGCCAGATGTGGAATAGTCGTACAGAAATTGGACCCCAGGAGGAAAATGAGCCGTATGGGTCAGCTCGTACACAGTATATGTGACCCTAGGACTAAAATATACGAATAAATTCGACAAGAGAAGATTGGGCGAGGAGGGTTGTTAAGTATCTGAAATGCAGTCAGCAAAACGACCTGGTATCGGAGTATAGCCCCACATCTCCTGCATCAATCTTACCTTCTACTCTGTATATATCTGTATCCACTGTCTACTCGTGTAATAACTCTGTTCTCAGACTGAGCTCCTAGATTATATAAGCTTCTAATAGTGATCAATACATTTCATGTTCCTTATAGCCATATATAAAATAGTAGTTACTGGTAGCGATCGGCACGGAGTCGGGCGCGACCGTAGATACCGGCCGCTTCCAACGCCCCGCTTACGCAGAAACGGTTGGCTGTAGCTAGAGGCAAACGTGACATTATATCCAAACAAATAGCCAATCATAACTGATATTTAAACGCCCCGATTCAATTTGCTTCAATCACAGGGTCCAGACTCCTTCCCCCCCCTTCAGAGAGATTTCAGTAGGTTTCGCAATATTTCTCCACCATACTCTCCACTCTAATAGATTGCTCAACTTGTCCTTTCCAAAACAATGACATGGATTCTCTAACAAGCAGGATCATAGATATGCTCTATGAGGTCTACTCTATCGCAATGAAACATGGAGCCCCCGAGGCAACGATTAACAAACACGACGAGAAGGTAAGTCTTCAGCGTTGGGACAAGCTTTGAACTGTAATTAACATAGCAAGTTCGTCGGAGCGCTGAAAGCCTTTTTGTCTCATCTACCAAAACAAACGCAAGATCTTGTCGTCTTACATGAGAGCGGCAACCCAGCAGCAGCCTCTGAAAGTCGTGAACCGGTGGTCGCATCTGAGGACGACGATCCAGCAGCGACCCCCGGAGATAGTGAACCAGTGATTGCATCCGAGGACGAAAATCCAGCAGCGGCCTCTGGGGGTAATGAACCGGTGGTCGCATCTGAGGACGATAATCCAGCAGCGGCCTCTGGGGAACAAGCGGCGACCTCTCAGCCCGCTGCGGATACTGGTCGCAGTGACAACTCAGCTACACAAGATTTACAATTCAATCGTCAAAATGAAAAGGTGCAAGCTCTTTTCGACAGCTTAGCGGATTGGACAAAAGACCCACTCTCCTTTTTCCACGGAAACACATTGAACATTGAGAAAGATTTACTCAGTTCTATTGACAAATACATTGGAGGATTATTGAATAAAAAAAGCGATTTTGACAGCGTACGGATGCGAATTCTCCAAGTAACTTACCATCGGGTCAAAGACGAAGTCCTAGAGAAGAAAAGGCTTCGAGGCGATGCTAAGGAAGAAATGATCAACACATTGCAACAAGGCGGGCTAAACGCGATAACTTCTAATCACAAACCCTTGCAATGGGTAGATCGTGGATCCCGACTTGTTGACATTTGCAAGGATATGGGACACAAAACAAAATCTGATTATTGTTATACTGCGAATCTATTTCTTCTCGACGACATATCTGATACCGAGTAAGTGTATCATCGCTCAGAGACGACTGTTCATTAGGCTTATAAATGCAGACTACAGAGATTACCACTTAATGGAAATCGCCGTGACGAATTTATCGCTTCGATTAAGAATCGTGATAAACTATCAGATGAAGACAAAGAGACATTGGAGAAATTCTCTGAGAAGGTAATGGACACAATTTGGACTCACTTCCAACAATCCATCAAACAAAATGGTCGGTTGCCCCTTCTACCGGAGAAATGAAAACATTAGTTGATGAGTGAATAGGTGTCTTCGTTAATTCCCAAATAATGGCACAAGATGGCTCGCCTGCACGAGCAGATATGAGTAATCAGCTGTTGAATCGACTGGATGATACGAATTTGCTAGTTACAGAGGCAGATACACCCGAAGTCGGCCACAACGCCACCCACGCCGATGTTGAGGCACACATGTTGAATGTTGCTAACGATGATGAAGAGACTGGCACGACGGGCGTGACCAATAGAAGGGCAGGTACCTATTACCTGATCAGTCGTCTTTTTTGGGCGAGCAGACCAGCGGTCGTGTAGTTACTCACGCTGATCCAGGAGCCGAATCACGTTACCCACCGAGGGGTGACACTTCGTCCGCCCTGTCTAGCTACGCCGAGGTATCTAGATTAGCATACTACCCAGCCATTATCGAACCAAAACAAAGCCAACAAAAGCAGCGTCCCAAAAAAAGAAAGAACATAGAGAAGACATCTGGAAGTTCGTCAAAAAGACAGCGTGGGAATAGAGCTGTCCCTCCAGAAGGTTATTTACGACCCCGCTTCTTTACCCCCACCAACCTTTTTGTGTTAACAATTATAGATGGCTACGTCCAAACACCTACCCCCCCGTCTAGCGCTTGCTCGTCAACCTCTGAGTCACCTCCAAGCTCTGATATAGAGGGTCAATTTGCAGAGCACCGAACTAGTACATTGACATCAGTGGCAAGCCTCTTTGGCAGTGACACAACCAATGCAAATGATAGGGTAACCAGTGCACGCGATATCTATCCAAACTCCCCAATCGGAAATCAGTATGCACAGCAAAGCATTATTGGCCAGTCACCTTTGCCATTCTATCCAAATACCCGAGGAGAAAACTCTGCTAGTTCGCCGTCATGGATTATGCGGGCTCGATCATCCTCCACGATGGTCAATCGTGACACTGAGAATCGAGACGGCTGCCCTTTTGCAGAAAGTCTTCCTAGGTCGAATGAATGGCCAGATCTCGATGCTGATCCGCTACCCCTGGCTGAGCCCGGTCAAATTATCGCCTCGCAGAGTATTCCCAACTCACTGCAATACGGATCATCACCGTCCAGATTTTGGGACCAGGCACAGTTAGACCAGCCGATGGCAGAAGTTTTTGACCCATTGGGAAGCAGTGCGCTATTCAGCGTGTTTCCAAATCCAACCCAATTTGAGCCATTGTCAAGCGACCGGGCAACGCAAATGGACCAGCCGATGACAGAAGGGTTTGACCCATTGGAAAGCAGTGCGCTGTTCAGCGTGTTTCCAAATCCAACCCAATTTGAGCCATTGTCAAGCGACCGGGCAACGCAAATGGACCAGCCGATGACAGAAGGGTTTGACCCATTGGAAAGCAGTGCGCTGTTCAGCGTGTTTCCAAATCCAACCCAATTTGAGCCATTGTCAAGCGACCGGGCAACGCAAATGGACCAGCCGATGACAGAAGGGTTTGACCCATTGGAAAGCAGTGCGCTGTTCAGCGTGTTTCCAAATCCAACCCAATTTGAGCCATTGTCAAGCGACCGGGCAACGCAAATGGACCAGCCGATGACAGAAGGGTTTGACCCATTGGAAAGCAGTGCGCTGTTCAGCGTGTTTCCAAATCCAATCGATGCGTTGTCCAATGTATCTTTCGATGATATGGCAAGATGCACGACAGAGTTCAACATTTCGGGTCCGCTGGACGGCAACTCAATTCATTCAACCCATTAGCAAGGATGGCATTTTTTGGTCCATAACTCTTTTTCTAAACCGCAACTTGTTGCCAAAGGTGATCCCTAATACTATTAGTCCTAAATTCTATCCACTCAAACTTTTTATTCAATACAGACTTAGGCTTATTACATGGCTTTCCACCGAGTATAGAGGGTGGATTAATTTGAAAAAAGAAATCAGTCTCGCGTTTATACATAGTTAAGTTAGTGTAGAAGCTCGGCTTTGAATGGTGTTCTATACGTATCGCTTTGAGAAAAGTGCAGTAATAACAATTTATACATTTCAAATTTTGAACAAGAAGTAAAGCTCCCCGTAATTCCCGTCATACGCATCAAGGTAAGACGACAATCAGACAATCAAGATCAGACAATCAAGGCGTGCGTCGAGCTCCAAAGTCTTCGTAAGCTCTATGTAGGTCCCTGATGTGAGAATTTCGCCATCGATATTTACGTCTTCTCCTGACAGCGGAAAGAATAATAGCTTGCAAGATATAGGTTTCGCAATGGAAGCCTTGCCACATATTCGCAGCAGCAAAGCAGTATGCTAATTTGATTAGCCACTCCTTCATGGTAAAGTCGAGGAAAGTCGTCTTTACCTTGATGTTGGCATATCCTAACTTCTCCAATAATGGCCGTGCTTTCTCTTTCCGATCGTTGTCCACGCATTCCAAAAGTTCGGGTTTGCTCCCCTTCATTTCAGCACTCTGGGAGACCCATGTTGCTAGTTCTTGTAGTTTTGGCAGGGCATCGGACGGAACAGGGGTCGGCATGACGGAACTAGGCGTGGCTGGGGAAAAGTAAGCGCATGATCTCCGAAAGCGAAGAGAATATTACCTTTGATAAAACACACTCCACGTAGTAACTATGAATCTTGGAGGGCGATACTGTGATCGCAGTAGAACGTGTAGCGATAACCACCGCGGCGGGGTAGGTTGGTTTAATGCCCGATCTTCCGATCCTGACTACGGAACAACTAATATCCGATGAACTTGAGCTGTGGTCGTGTTCATTCTCTTCGAAGCAACTTCAAATGACGCCTCGTATTCAGTGAAGGGAAAGTAGTCGGCCTAGAGGGAATCCGTTTTCTAGAAGGCCAGGTTGGATGGAGAATCACGTCAATCCCGGTGGCATAGCACTTGGACGGCAGTGTCAATTGTGACTCGAGCCCTTTTGGAGGTCCCCCTATCGACATCTTTGAGCGACTGCAATCCCTCTGTTTATTTCTAAAATGCCCCAGGAACAGTTTCTGGAGACATTGCATAGCTTTGCAGAATCAAGCCGGCACGGATAGAGAGAAATATATCTAAAAACCTCACGACAGACAGAATGTTAAATGCGAAGTGAAGCCAGTTATGAAATGTTAGAAAAATAATTAATTCACCGCTAGACAAGCTACTGCTTCAGCGCTCCTCCTATTTCTTTTTCCCGTGTTTGCTATTAGACTATAGTTTTAATCAATTTAGGCTGGGCGCTAAAGTATTGGTAAATATTGTCAGCCTGGCGGATGTAAGAAGAATAAAGTAAACCAAAACACGCTAACAATAGCAACTATTCTTATCTGAGAGCCCTACAATATTATTGGAAGTATAATAATGATACCGTTTTAATGCCTCGACTCAGTCCTAACATCGAAATACTAGTTGACAATCTGTGTTATAATATAGGCAAGAATGGTACTTGGGCTGCGTACTCGTCGTCAGTAGGTCTATATATAGGGCATCAGCTATATATAGTAAAGTCATGTTAATAGCCACCCGTGGCTTTTACACCACACGCATTCTTTTGGATTCACGTTCTTTGAATCCAGACCGCAGTCGCTTGATAGAACTTGGCCGTTTGTGTATCGGCCGAGGGTCCAATGTGCATCGATGGAAGTCAATATCAACGTCCCCCAGCATGGCAGTAATGATTACACCATGCAAGTTGTGCTAGAATCTCGGTCGCTCTTTAGAGTGTATTGTCTACATTGGTGTATTTAAAGCCCTAGAGGGTGTTACAGAGCTTCAAAGCCGCCTACGTCGACCCATATTCGCTTTAATACTGCATACGAAGATGCTAGACAAACTTCCAGCCAAACTTTTACTCTGGATATGCAGGAGCCTCGATAAGAAGGATATCATTCAGTCGATTGCCTGCTGCTGGGAAACCGCGCCAATTTGTACGGCGGCTCTCTTTGAGCGTCTCCAGCACAATGAGATGCCACCTCTTTATCGAGCCATACTCAACCGTCGGCTGGACATTGCGCGACTTTTGTTGACTCGTTATCACGCAAATCCCAGCTCGGAGTACCGTGGTACGAGTACGCTTCTGCTTGCCATTCAGATAAGCTACCCGCAAGCAGTTAATCTCATGTTGGAACATCACCCACGGCTGTCCTATATTTGCGACTTTCAAGGTCGAGGGTCGTTGTCAAAGGCGGTCGAAAAGGGCAATTTTGCCATCGTTGAACGCCTGTTGCAGTACCCAGCGCTGGATGTCAATGGCCGATGCACCGATGGCACGTCCGCTTTGATGTACGCAGTGGAAAACGCCGAGCACGCCATTCTAAGCCATCTTCTGACCGATCCCCGCGTGAACGTCAGCATCGAAGATCGCTTTGGGCAGAATGCGCTACACCTCGCAGTCCGAAAGGAAGACCATATCTCAGTGCAGATCCTGGCCCGCAACCCCCACTTGGATGTCAATTGGTGTGACGCTCACCGGAATACAGCCCTACTTCTCGCGGTCAAAATCCTCAAGGGAAGGTCTTCACGTCGGATAGTGGAAGCCCTACTGCTCAACCCAAAGCTTGACATCAATCACCAGGATTCTAGAGGGCGCACGATGCTATGGCACGCGGTGGACCAGCAGAATGAGGCGCTCGTGCAGCTGCTCTTGGACCAGGATGACCTCCGTTTGAATGATGCGGACGGCGGGGCTGTTACCCCTCTTGCGCGAGCAGCGGAGCATCAAAGCCCTCGTTTACTGCAGATGCTTCTGAGACAGCCCAAAATTTGTATCAATGCCATTCCTGGTCCGGCTGTTCCACCGTTATGGGCAGCGTGTCAGGTGGGTTCGCTCGCCACGGCTCAGAGGTTGCTGACCCAGAAAGCTATTCAGATCAATGAGAAAGCCCCGTCTGGAACGTCACCCCTGCATGTGGCTGTCATCAACCAACATTTAAATATAGTGTCTCTTCTTCTCTCGCAAGATGGAATCGCACTGAATGAGGTTGGGCCCTCGGGCTTCACGGCCCTCATGTTTGCTGCTGCAAGCGGGTATACTGCATGTGTTGAACGGCTGTTACAACACCCGCAGATTGATCTTAAAGTGAAAGATGCGTACGGTTACTGCGCTTTCCGCTTGGCGCTACTATGTAAACATGTTCGGTCGATGAATCTGTTACGCAGTGCGTTTGCGCGGCAAACAATACGAAAGTTAGGCTGACCATCGGTCTAGCTTTGCCAAGATTGAATGGGGGAGAACTAGAAAATTTTAGTAAAAGTAATATTTTGCGAGGCTGCTATATTCCCCGTCCTAGGTTCAGATGACTCAGAAATTGCTAGGTAGCTCAGCTCAGCGAGCACAGACGTTAGCCAACAGCCTACTGGAAAGTGCGGTCCGCTCAATCACTGATTTCTCCGGTTCAAGGACACAATACTTGAGTATAATACCGTAGCATTTGCTGTCACAAGGCTCCGATGTTCTCTGCCGTTTGAGCATAATATGAGCGTGATCGGCCGCTAAACATGATCCTAAAGCGCCGGATAGCTTGCTTCACTGATGGCCCGCCCACCGTCTAATGCATCGAGTATATACAGTCGCTCGCCAGACACGCCAACACTACACTCCTCGACGGCTTTGCCTACCCCCGTGGATGATCTTCCCGAGATTACACCACTGGACCATCGGATCTTTGTGGCGGGGAGAACGACCATGGCATTAGAGACCACAAAGACACACCTCAGTACAGCAAAGAGCGTGGCACAATTCCCACTAGACCCAAGTACTGAGAAGCGCGGCCAACGTGATCAGCAAGCTCACGAAAATGAGTTCTTTTGCACCTGCTGCACGGATTTCTGCCATCTAGCGACAGCCGTGGGTGACATCACACAAAAGCTTGTATTGGAAGAACACTTCCATTCCGGCCAATTCACCCCAGTCAATGCACGCTTGTGCCGGGCTACATTGGCTCTCTGGGCAGCCTTGGACGCATCAAGGGTGGAGGAGGACAGGGCGGAACGCATTTGGATGCAGGAATTAGATATTCCAACAGCTTCGGATCCATCTTCCGGGTGGATCTAGAGGTTTTTGGCATCGTATGCGATTAAAGGTCGAGCTCGTCGAGTCTTGGGTGTTGGGATCTAAGAATGTTCAGTGAGACATGACAGGCGAGGTGACAGCCCGGGCATCCTGTTTCACTCATGAATTTCCGTTGGAGCGAACGTTGGCAGGGCGGGAGCTCGGCAAACGCGGCGAGAAGTTCTTCAATCTAGCGCCTGTGATGAGTTATAATGCGGATGAGAGTGGCGAATGCGTACATTCGTTTCAGGTGATGATGTGAGGGCCAGTTGGGCAGTCAGCTACCCTGGTCTGACGACCAACCCTGACGTTCGCAAGTGGCGGGCCAGGCTTTGTTGACGTGGTTCGTGGTTCAAGAAGGCGGTGGCAATCACTTCCGGATGGCGGACTGACCAATCATGGTGGCTTTTGGGGTTCAACTCGGCAACCTCAGTTGAACCCCCTGTCGGGTTTTCCAAATCCTGGACCTGGAAAAATATCATTCTTATTCTTGTATGTGGTCTGTTTACATCGGATTTCCTGATCAGAAAGTACAAATATTCATCATCGATCAATTCATCTGCCTGATTAACACAATCCTGCCGTGTTTAGTAGTCTGTAAAATTCCTCAACATTAGGGGCTACACCAAATATATATCTCAGACTTCAGACAATCATATTGGAATAATATATATATCACGATTTCTAGCAAATGACAAACCTCGATCTCGAATTCGATCGCGACTGCAGATCTTCCATAGCCCCTGAGACACTTGGGCATAGATATCCCTCTGTCACGTAATCCTAAGGTCGGTCAGGTTGGTGAAAGGCGGGCTACGTGGAGACTCTGTCACTCTGCGGTCGGCCCGCGCCCGGCCGTGAGACGCGTCGCGCCCGGCATTTTCCCAATAACCTCCAACAGCCGAGGTAATTGGCCTTTCAATATAGCACCATGGCCTTCTAGTCTAGCCATATTTCAACTACTTCCGTCTCTGTGGGTACTCGTGGCACGGTCGCTTCATGCCGTCCCTCTGCAGCCCAGCTTTCGTGTTCTGACCTAAGGGGAAAGACCCAAGGCTTTCAGAGCCTTCAATCAAGACAGCTTCGCGCCAACTGCGCGACCAGCTTTCGGTTCGACGTGAGCGTTGCATATTGCAGGAGGGAGCGGTCTCTGGCGTCGCACTGGCCCACCATCTACTGTGGATGAGAAACCAATCATTCCGTGGGAAAATATGCCTGGGCAGCCACCGCTTGCGCACCTTCCAAATTTGGTGCATGGGCTACTCAACGCGTTGACATAACGGCGTTCATCAATCCACTCAACAAGGTCTTCCCGACTGGGAGGCGAGATCATCGCACCAGAGAGGCCGCCTTTTCACATGTCCGGAGCGGCCACTTCTGGCCGCTGGATGCTGCAGCTCTACTTTTCCTCACCACATGGGCGACTCGTTGCAAAGTGACGATGAAACTTACAGGCCATAACTTTTACCATTTTTTTAAAGCAGCGAGATTCAAGGGTACGCACAAGACAGAACTGCCGATCATTATGTGAGCTGAGTCCACTGCCATCAATTTCTTGGCTGTTGGCGTATAGCGTAGTCGGGTTTTCCCACACGTTGACTGAACTTGACTGGATCATAATCATATGTGAGTCCCAGCTTTGCCGAAGGTGATATCGACTGACAAGATAAATTCGCTCCAATTCCGTCTAATTCTCTGGCCCCTCTCATCTTCTCTGCATTGTACTCAGAAATCCTGGGACACGACACTGTAGCCACCATGCCTTCCAATAGCAGAATTCTCCCAGCAGCCACTGAAATGCTCAGTGGACTTTGGAAACAGATTTTTGAATTCGCCCTGCTCATTGCTCTTATTTCGACGATCCTCTTGCGCCCTACGCATTCTGGCAAATCCAACTTCCACCCCAGCATAGCCCCAACCTTGTACAGCATGTCACTCATTACGACCGTGCTATCTTGTACAGTCTCCCTGATGATGCAATTCTATCGCGACAACTCCTTGATTCCGGATCGAATTGAGCGCATACTCATGTGGGTGCCGCTCGTCTTGCTCGACCTTTCTATTGTTGAGCTCATCGCGGGCATCTCGGTCTCCAGCGTCTCAGCAGAGCACCGCGGGATTCTCAGTTGGTATTCAAGGGCCATTTTATTGGGTTGCATATGCCTAGCAATGTTTTTGGCGTACAGGCGTATCTGCCGAACCAACTATGCTGTTCGTGCTGGTCTTGAATAATCAAGAAGTGAATGAAGGAAAGGTTCGGAGGCCAAGTATATGGAGGCGGATCAGATGTTCTTTCACTGCAATTCGCCCGCGCTTGAGTTGTACGGAAGCAGATTTCGCGTTGGGACATCATCTGATATAGCATATTGAAGGCCCTAGAGTCAAGAAAATGAGGCTTCCACACTCTACATCTTTCTCAAAGACACCATTGAGTCAGCGAACCTCGCTGTTGCGATGTCTAGGCTCTATTTTATCAAGCTTATTTCCTAATCTCTCTCAATTTTGCTATTGCTAAACCCTCCTCAATCGTAGCAGTTTGAAGTTCAATGAATCTCAATCTATGCTTTCCTATCAACATAGCCAACATGAATGTTCAATCGCACTGGACCAGGCGCAAGGTTGCCGCCGATGCCCTTCTCATATCTAGTCACAAATGTGTAGGCATTTTTAATCCGAGCCGCGTTTTTGCTGACACTGGAGCAAACTCCTGTCACTGTATCGCAAATCTCCATTCCTTGCACATCCAACTGGGCGCCCTGAGCAGCAATTGCAGAGACATCAAATCCACTCCACCCATGATTAATGCGCGAGCCAAAATCAAACTCTCCCCAGGTGGTCGCGTAGCCCCCGTTAGCGTCCAATGGGATGAGAGACCCGCGTGCAGCTGCCCATCCACCTTGCGAGTCGTCATCGAACGCAAAGAAGCGACTTTGGCTGCCTGTGAGGTGGAAGTCATGACAGGCGTTGCCAAACCATCCGTTCATCACCCCGTCTGGTCCGTATTTGTTCCAAATCACCACTGTCCAAGATTCACCGGGAACTCCATTGAACTGAACCACATGTCTGTAGTCATCTGCAGCGTATGCAGGGATCTCGATGATGTTGCTGCCATACGGGATGCCAACATTCCCCCGATAGTTGTCGCCGCTACCGATTGGGAGCGTGCGCTGACCAAAACCTACAGAGGCGTACCCTTGACACCCGGATATCTTTCTTCCATAGGCTTCTTGTGAAGAACTCTTTCTCGAGCCTCCATCGGTCCAAGCCAGCGTGGGTACGATGACGCTCTGGAGAACAACAGCGAGGAGCCTGCGGGTGCGCATTTGTTCCTGTCATTAAATGTCCTTTTGATTGTTAACCAAAGGGATGGGGAAGTAGGGACCAGCCTGTAGTTCCAGGGAGGCAAGTGGAGCTTTTAAATAGAAGCCGTGTCTTTTTCTGCGCGATCTTGATCCTCATCTTTTGATTACAAATGGAAACCAGTTTTTGGCTCGAAAAGAAGCGATGTGGTACCGAAGCCTTTTCTTGTATAATAATCCAGCTATTGAGAAGAATTCTGCATAGTGAATATTGATAGATACGCGTAAAAAGATAGTACAAATTGTATTATTTTATTGACAACGGGCTTTGACAGAAATAGATTCAAGGGGCGCCGACTTGCTCTAAACAGCTTTGCGATTTGCACTCAATGTTCGATTCATGGTAAAGTTGGGTGACAGCAGAGCCCATTCTCTGTACTGGTGAGCTCTTCACGATGTGGACATATGAGGAGTTGGAAAGAAAACATACCAAGAATGCCTTCCACTTCATGTTGCATTATCATGGCTTGAATCTCTTTCCGCATCCATGCCAGGTTCTGACACGGGCCCTCAACAAGGGAAACGACAAAAACATCTCTTTCTACCGTTATTTCTGAGTCTCGACTGATGGTGTAGAGGTGGCACTCTACCCAACTGACCTTGAAAAAAGCCGACAAGAAGAGAAAGACCTCCTCGGTGGATGTACTCGACGAAAGGGGGTCTGGGCCGTACCACGGGAGCCACGTGTGATTTGCGAACACTAAATAGGAAGTCGGACAGAGCACGCAGGAAATGCAGTCATAGACGGCAATGGCTTTTTCTGAGATTTGTGGGTAGGCTGGTGAGCTCAAAAGAATGCTACTCGCAAGACGTGGCGATGGAGGGGGCGTGTCGATGAATTGCTCCCACAGAATGTCTAGTTCGGCCGAAAGGTCATTCACCGAAAGGTCATTCACTATAAGAATCAGTAAGCATGACAGTGAGAATAATTTAGCATGAACGTACTTATTTGAGTAGGTTTTTCGCCTTCTATTTAGAGATGTGTCGCGTCGTACCTGCGGTTTGCTAGTTGCTCTCGGTAAGATGAATGTAGTAAGAAATTTACGACTGGGCGCTATTGTTAGGCTACAAGGGATATATAGAATAACAAAAGTGAGTCGGTGCATCTTACCATGGTTCGACGTTGAAAGCGAGGCCAGCAAAATGTGCACCCTCAGGGTCAAATAATTGCGTGGTCCAAGAGGCTGTTCTGGCTGGACCCACAAATCTTGGCCAGTGAATCAACGACCCTCGACAGTGATTAAACATCCGTAACACGACCACTCACCACCTGAGCAAATATTTGAGCAGCTATCTTAAGTCTGGTACGCAGTGAAGTTACAATTTTGAGCAGATCACTTTTGTCAATCAAGCCGTTCCGCTATCGCAGGCTGGGAGAGGCCCAGAGCGCCGCCAGGGCATTTTTTGGCAGTGAGAATGACCAGGTCTTTTGGATGACCTGTTTCAGCAATGCGACGCAAAGAATAGCACATATGGTAGGCTCTATGCTGATCATCCTGTCTAAGCCTGGCAGTAAAAGCACGTTGAGTACCCATGGGCCGTCATTCAACAGTCCATAATGTTGAGCGCACACCACGTCATTTCCTGGGCCTTTGAGAGTGGTTGGTCTCTTTCCAACAGGCTGCCACGGAAAAAAGTCTGCACAAGGAGCCTTATTTATTGATGCCGTTTTTCTTTTTCAAAAAATTCCTTGCGAGCCCCTCACATATCTGCGATTCTAACCAGCTACAATGAGCGACATAGCAAATGACAGGGCTTCCGAGCTGGGGTGCGACTTCTCAGATCCTAGTTCACAGCTCATCCGAGAGTTGCACGAATCTCAAGTCGGTGTAATCCGGAAGGGAATCAAAGCGTGGCAGAAAATAACCCTACACAGGTCGCCTAGCTACCTGAGTGATTGGGATGGTAAGAGCGCATTTCGCGAACTCTATCAGAACTGGTAAGTCCTTTCACCAAATCGCGAACACGAAGCTGACTCTAGACAGGAAGGATGCCATCATGGAGACACATAGACTGGACAGGAAAGAATTCAGACCGATACTCAGAGACGAAGGGCACCGCATCATGATCCTCGTTCCGAGGCCATCGCCCGACGAGCAGTCTTCCGAAGCTCTGGGGTTTATCAAATATCAGAAGAGTAACGGCAGTATCACTTTAGTCAATTCCAATTCGTCTCTGCCGATCGAGGCATTGGGACTCGGATGGTCTTCCAAGAAGGGGCCTGATTCGATCGGACGCCACGGCGAGGGCCTAAAGTTGGCTGCCATGGTCCTCATTCGAGAGGGCTACCAGGTCCGCATGGCAGCTAGCCGGACCAACTGGACATTTTTATGGGACCAAACTGCATCTCAAGTGAGCTGTTCCTTGCGACCTTCTTTGCAGAAGGAGGCTCCAGAGGGTGTAGATGCAGCACTCGACATGGACCGGCTGCGTTCTCGAATTGACAGGGATGTCTCTGTGACCATCGCTAGTAGTCGAGGTCAGTTACTAGCGGAGAAATTCCTCGATTGGTTATCGGTCACCATGGATATTCGCGGCCTGAACTACCCAGTCACTGTTGCCGCCACCGACTACGGCGACGTGATTCTAGACATGGAGATGAATGGAAAGATTTTCTTTAAAGGACTTCTTGTATCATCCGTGGAATCACTCTCTAAAGGTTACAAGCTCAGCTACAATTCTGCACACGGTATGTTGACGCGTGACAGACTGTGGGTGGCCAACCAGCAGAGTGAGGCTGACTTGATTCGGAAGATTTGGGAGTGTGCACTGACTCAGCATGGCAAGGAGCTGCTGCCGATTTACGTTAGCCTCCTTCGACATTTCCCAAGTTCTGCCGATGTAGCATTGGCAGACCGCCTCCTGGAGGCGTCGACCAGGCATCTGATCTGGCAGCACCTTCTGCAAAATTCAAATAACCGCGAATTTTTCTATGATGGGAGGCTGTCGTCACAGGTAAGTCTCAGCAATCTGAATGGCACGTCTTTAATGCTAACTCTCCAGACCGTAGGAATGATTCGGGAGCACACAGGCAAGCAGCCGGTGGCGCTACCTCCGCCGCTCTGGGAAATGCTTCGATCGAGCACGTCCATCCGAACATTTGAAGAGGAACAGACGAAGCGATTTAAGGATGCGCCTCTTGCCGAGCATCCGACAAGCACCTTTGGCCAGACTGTTGCGAGAGCGGTGAGAGCGTGCATGGCTCTTTTGAGTGCCACACTGAATATCGAGGTACAGTTTGTCCAAATCAACGGCAAAGCAATTGACGTATGTTTTGATCGACAGGATAACATACTGAAGATTCGTAGCCTGTGGCTTGACTTCCAGAGTGTACACGGTGGGGGCTCATGCTGTTATGAGTTGGATGCGGGCATGGTAGGCCCAGACGTGGCCTTTTTCTGTGATCACACTATCGAAGAATTGATGCTTCGGGCTGTAGATTCTGTTTTCCAGAGTTCTCCTCCTTTGGCGGCTACCAAAAGACGTTACTTAGGCCATATCAGGCGTCTCTTGAGGTTCATGCCGCAGAGGATCGAATCCTCATATCAGCGCTACGGCTTGGTGGTCACTTGGGAGAACCGCAGGATCCGCTCGGTGCAAATGGACCATGATACTGCAGCGCAATATCATGTTGTCCTCCACGAAGAAAAATGTATCGCGGAGTATTCTTGCAAATTACTCCATACCAAAAGTAAGTCCCGACGAATCGACTGACATGATCCATTATTAACATTCTTAGTTACGGATGCCAGCGAGCCTGCACCATGCGGATGTGCCCAACGATTAGTTTCAGAGCCAGATATGTTCTGTGTGTTCCAGCGTTTAGATAGAGCGAAGCAATATTTTGTCATGATTGCGTTGAACGAAGACTCGTCATTCTACGGATTACCGTCAGCGGTGGTTCAGTTTGCTCGAGAAGACCAAAGTACGGGGTGCGTCGCGTGAGCGGAATCACGCGAAGAGTTCTGTTGTGTTCTTGCTCATATCCATCGAATGATCACTTGAACACACGACTGATATGCTGGGACTGTCTTCAGCCTGCATCGGAATAAAGAGTTCTTTGAGTGCAATGGGCCTAAATTAGTTGTCATCGTTGACGAACGTTTGAACAGCAGCACTTAATCCTCTCGCAGGCGGAGGCCAAAAGTGCGGCCACCCAAAATCCTCCTGCAAATTATCTCCCTTCATCAAATCAGCAGGAGGGTATATGAGAGGATCTGCCCGCCATATATCTCGTTCTTGCTGTGCACATCCAAATTCGCGCCTCAGCCGCTGCAATGTTTCTTCTCAAGGCTGTCTCCATCATTATGGCTGTGGGTTGGGCTTCGGGCCATATGATCTTAAACAACCCAAAACCATTTGGCAAGGCAACGCTCAACAATTCCCCGCTCGCAGCAGATGGGAGCGACTTTCCGTGCAAGCTACGCCCGGGTGCATTCGAAGCGCCCGAGGAGCAGAATATCGTCGGCGTCGGAGAGACACATCCCCTATCTTTTGAAGGAGGCGCCACGCATGGCGGAGGATCCTGCCAAGTCAGTTTGACGATGGACCGGATTCCGTCTAAAGATTCGGAGTGGTTGGTCATCAAATCTTTCGAGGGCGGCTGTCCGGCCAGTACTAGCGGTAGCATTGGAAGTAGCTCGGCAGCTGTGGATCCCTTCCACTTCAACTTTACCGTTCCTGAGAGCATGAAACCGGGGGACTACACGTTGGCCTGGACGTGGTCTAATCAGATCGGCAATCGTGAAATGTACATGAATTGCGCCCCGATCACAATCACCGGTCTACCCGCCAACGGATCGCAAACACGGCCTTCTTTCCCACCAATGTTCATCGCGAATATCAATGGTTGTAATACTACAGAGAACGTTGATATCCGGTTCCCCCATCCAGGTAAGGCTCTTGAGCATAACGGCGACCCGGCAAAGTTGGCGCCCCTGGGCTTGCCTGCCTGCACAGGAGTCCCGCTTTTCGGCGACCGCGGCGTAACAGCCTTGCAAGTTCCCCCGACAAGCGGCTCGCATTCATCGTCTCCAGTTATGGCTTCTGCAGCACCTTCCTGGTGCATCGCTCGGCCTCCGACTGCATGAATGTCTGGGTGATTGGCTTCGCAGTCATCTTTATGGCTAGGCACAAACCACGCAGGCCGCGTTTTCATGCTTCAGTACGAGTTTAAATGAATTTGCGATTTCTTCTTTTTCCTTATCGATCCACTAAAACCGAATTTACATGTTGCTTACCAATTTGAGAAATGTACTACCTGATAGTTGCAGACCAACAGTGAACCTGCTTTGTAGCCAATCTTCGATCGATGGCCACATACCAGTCTTGAATAACAGATGCTGACCAAGAGAAGCGTTCAGTAGTGAAAATATCTCACATTAATGAAAAATATACAAGCAGCAGGCAGAAATTCAGTTCAAAGCTATATAAAGACACACGCGACAGTTTCCTCGTGTTGCAGATCACAATTTCCAAGGTGAGGTGTTCAATCATACCAAATGCAACCCTTATAGATAACGCGAGGTTCTCAGCCTTATGAGGCTCGTGAGCTTCAGTCTAAATCATCCTCATGCTCAGGGGCAGCGCCGCGTTCAACCTTGGTCGCAGAGCTAGCGACACGCTTCCGCCCCTCACCACTCAATTCAGTACCCAGATTTGCGAGCAAAATCCTCACCAACGATCCGGCATCTCGTCGCTGAATTGATGAACCGTCGGTTGAGATCAGCTCTTCGCACTGCCTTGCCGCTAGCAAGAACAGCCGTAAGAGATTGGTAGCGTTGATGAGGCTTATATGGGAGCGAATCGGAGAAGATAAATGACGAACTTTGGGAGAAATTGCCTTAATGATTCCCTTCCAGCTGGTTATGAGTTGCCTCTTTGAACATACCCGAAGTAGCGGAGCATGGCGTGCCTTTCGTACGGATCGTCGGAATACCGTCGAATTCCCGCTGCTGGAGTGTGATTGGGCGCGGATTTGTGAATTGGACATGGGTAGACGCCTTTGGCTCTCTTCCACTGACTGGTCCATCTCAAAATAGTCTTTTTTATCCGGGTAGCTGGATAGAAGGCTGTTCTCTCGAACCGTCCCGGTACCAGCTTCTGATCGCACTGCGACCAACCAGAGAATGAATACCATTGCTCTAATCACCATTTCTTCTTGTGTAACGGTACGGTGTTGATGACACGGGCCCTGACGTCTGACGACCTGGTGCAAACGTGCCATCATTGATTGCATAGAAAACACACGTCAAATGTCACAGGTAGTAAGTTCAGGACAAGGAACACTGTGCTAGGTCTTATAGTAGACCTATGTGGCATTTTTCGCTAAGAAGAGCGTGATCGTTGTATTTTCGTTACGAAATTGAGGCGTCATATGAAAATGAAGGTGTTGATTTAGATTGCAGGCTCAACGCGAAATGTCGTTGATGCCCGTTCGAATTAGCCATAATGGGCAACAATCAACACTTCTGGTCGAGCGCTCAGAGTTGGACGCTCAAGTGTTTCATAAAGTGAGAGTGATCAACCGTTGAGGGGTTTTCGCCGGCAATGGTAGTGCGCGAGTTTCTTGGTACCAGCATATGTATATAACTTCGTTTTCACGCTGCATTCGAAAATACTGATCCAGCCCTAACATCTCAATTCCCAATGGCACCAGTGTCTACCCGTGTCCAGAGAGAACAACTCCGCAAGCGTCGGAATAATCTCTTGCGACGCCACAACGATTTCTGGCGTTTGTATGGAATCAAGAGTTGGCTAGTCATGGAGTCGCCCGAAGGACAGATCTTCACGTACCACTCGCACCCGAGTATTCCGTCGCCTTCAGGAAAAGACATGGTAAGTTTGCAACTCAAAGCAGATCTCACAGTAGTGCTCACAGTAGCCAGGAAACCCGCCACAAGCCAAAGATTGCAAGAACACCGCACGACTATGATTCTGCGCCAAGCTTGGACACTCTTGGAGGCAAAGTTCCGGCTCTGCAGATCCCTATCCGCCGACCGGCTTTATGGAGGTCACTGGCCCGGTATTTGAAGAAGGTCGCTTGAGAGCGAGAGTCGGTGAACATGCTGTGACCTGTACTTGAATGACATGACTTTTCGTTTGCTGAATATTCACATGTGGCGTGAGGCCATATTAGTACCCATGCTTTGATCTAGAGCATGATGGTTGTGAATAATGTATCTACATGGAGGCTGCAGAAATGACAAGAGCTGAGAGACAAAGCATTACAAACTCTATTGCAAGTAGATATATAAGCAGTTTGAATATGAGAGCCCACGTGTAGCCAGCCACATGGAATAGTGCTAAATAGCAAAGGCATTGCTTTCGCGTGAGAGTGAATGATTCTGCCAAACACGAGATTTGGCGTTAAAGAATTACCTAGCATACGTCTAAGACGGAGCCCAAGTGCTAATCAAAAAAGTATCTTTTGAAACTACTCAATTTGCCATTGACGTAAATAGTAGGACCTCGCAAATCCCAGTCACCAATCAAGAAAGACTCTTGGTCTCGTCGAGTGGTACTATGACTGGTGAAAAGCGCGTCACCCTCACAAGCGTCGCTTTTTGTTAGCCACGGAAGGCTCCACAATTTGGAGCTTCCTTTTACTCCGACGAAAACAATTGCAGGAGCGCATACGTGGCCAGACGGAATTTTGGTGGTCCGCGCGTCCAAAATGATCAAAGGCTTGTTGCTCCTGGAGCAACTCCAGTAAAGATTTGGGAAAACCGCCGATCGTTTCGCTGTGGCAGTCATTGGCTATTTGAATAGAGAATTTCTCCTCTAGGCTAGACACAGCAAAAGAGACGCCTTTTTTGAAGTGGCCACAGGTACGACAGCAGTCCTCAACGTCCAGGCAGTCTAGCTTGCGACCGCTACCGATCTGGAGCGTCGCATGAGGAAATTCAACGAAAACGCGGCCAAGGACTGGAGCCGCTTCTGGTCGTGAGCACAGCACTGAGCCTTTGCAAGAGAAGCCGGCATGGGTCCGCACCGGGATATCGTCTAGCTCGAAGAAGAACAGGCCCCTGGCAAGCACCTTGCGAACAATATGGTCGCTCACGGGGAAGTCCATCATTGAGAATTCTTGAAGCGCGCTCACATCATCGAGATGAGGCAATGGGCCGTCGATTTCCTGATCTAGTCGCAAGATTCTGTCATGTGAGTCACGGGGGAAATAGTTCAAAGCTTCCGCAAAACCTTGCGTTCCATCCAAACAGGGGGAAGACATCATCGCGCGCCATAGTCGAGGCAGGGCCCCTTCCCAAAGCAACCCCAATAGGCCCGACTGAGGCCTGTGCGAGGACCGCGAGAAGCCAGTTCCGACAGATAATATGAGGTCGAATGTCGAGGATGACGGCCAGATGACGCTTGTTTCCCGCATGGCAATCGCAACCGGGTTGTTCGCGCGCACCCCGCCATCTTGGAACGGCCCAAACTCCGGCAAAGTTGTGGTGTGGAAATAACTACAAGAGGCACTCAGCATTTGGTCAAGTTCATTCATGGCCGGTCACTTACAATGGGGCCGCTACGCTGCACATTGCCCTGCACAAAGAAAGTGAGCTGTGAATTGCCTATCCCAAATATGATCGATAACCAGACATAGAAAATCACTTACGCATCAGCCAGCAACGGACCTTCCGGACTGTTCGTTACCAAAAATCGATAGGCAGCAGATGCACGACGCTGACCGCAGCCCCGATAATTGGCCAAAACGCATGCCTTGCCATCCGAGGTGCGACTTGCCACAAGTGCCACACGACAGCCTGCCGGTGATGTCCTGGCAGGGGCAAACATGTGGTGTTTAGGGCCGACGGCTTCCTTCAACGCCCCCGATAACTCGGAAGAATCATAGAGGCCACCTGTCAGCAGATTGAACGCGGACATTATCCATCGAAAACAGCGAGGTACCGGGAGTCTCGCGCGTCGGAAGATTCTCTGCGCAAAGCTTGGAAACACATCAAGGCATTCATCGAGCGATCGGTCGTTGAGGAAGAGGTTGATGGCGGACAAGGCTCCTGTTAGAAAGATTCAGCGCGTAGTTCGTCAATTAGGTAGGCTGTCCATACCGACACTGGTTCCACCGCAAAGGTCTGGAAGTGAATTGATGGGCAGGCCGATGCGCTCTTCTAGCGCCCGCAGGAGCCGCAGCTGCAACAGACCCCTCACCCCGCCGCCGTCCAAGCTGAGAATCAACGGGCCCTTGGTAGGAGGTAGTTGGCGGATGACAACAGAATTCTCGCAGCCACAAAGAGGACATTCAGGTATATTGATATGGTAAAGGCCGAGCTCGCTGGGCTGCCCAAAGATCACGACACACGTGTCGCACAGGGCGTGTCGGCATGGCAGCATATGCTCGGGCGGCCGGCTTAGACAAACCAAACAAACAGCAGCGGATCGCAGCGCGTTCTCACCGCCCTGGCGACAGAGGCGGTTGAGCGTGGACTTCCGAATGCTTGACGATGATCTCAGCGGGCCGAGCTGCGCAAAATACTGCTTGAATCGCGACAACACGCATCCGTAGCGGCCAAGTCTCTCGCCGGCCCGCTCTGCAGCCCACCACTCCCCATAAAGCTTCTTCATCAAAGCCGCCGGCGAAAATCCTGAGAAGTCAGCACTATGCTCAGCGAAGGGGGATTGATCATACCGTGCATTCCCGGGGGATACGCATCCATGAGGAGCGCAGACGCCACGGCTCCGTAAATGTTTCCCTCGGTGTAGCCGTCAATTCGCAATAAGCGTACACCCTCGCACAAAGACTCATGCATAATCGGGGCTTTTGCAAAATTGCGCCGCGCGTGAGCTAACAGATCAAACGGCGTGGTGTCAAGGATGTGCAGCGGGTGTTGCAGGCTCAACTTCCAGAATGCACCGAGGTGCAATGCCGAGAATAGTCGATATTCTGATTGCTGCGCGGTCCAAATATCTGGAAGACGGTCCAAAATGAGACCACGCAAGGGTTCAAAGGCGACATCATCGGAGCACCGGCTCCTTTCACGTAAATCCAAGATAGTGAGTCTATCGGCGGGAGAGAGCTCCCATAGACTCACTTGGCGCCAGATGTCTTCCGGGGGGATTTTCTCAGTCACAATCACAACATGCAGCGCATTGGAGAGACATTCGTCCCCAACCGCCAGCGGTCTGCGTGGGAGTCGGAGCAGTTCCCCGGCTGCTTTCAGGTCGACCGACGTATCGACAAATAGACACATCATCTGCGTCCAGGGCATGACCATGTGGCTAGCGAGTTGTTGGCGAAGTCGTGCGGGCACCAATTCACCGCCGACGTCAGTTAGTGTGTGCCTCTGGTGCCTTTGCGTGGCATACCTGAGCCATTTTGTGTCGCCTAGAGATTTTTCCCAACACAAAGCGCTCTCCGCGAACAAAATTGGTTGCTCTGTATGAGCCGTCCGGGCGCTGAGATGAAGGCGGACCATGCCTGCTGGGCCTTGACGTGAGACATTGTTTTGCGGGAAAAGAGTCCGCAATGCCCGCATACGATTCGCATTTCCCACAAAAAAGAGCAGACAGGGATACTGGCAGTTAGGATATGGCATCTCTTTCACCAGCTCTTCCAGGCGATGGGTATCTACCAAGGACCATACGCCGTCCTCGCGGACCAGATCGAGCCATGCTGCCATTGCTAGTCTCGGTCATCTTAGGTTGATGACATGCGCTCTTATATAGCGATGATCAACCAAGCTTGATGGACCGCAGTATTATCGCTTTAGTCTGTATCCTCACAATCTGCTTCCAGGGTATCATTTGAAGCGGACTGCAGGAGTCACATTTCGCCGCTTGCATGCAACCTATCATTTGCTACGAATCTGTGAGCCGAGAGTTGAGGGACCTCGTAGAGCACCCTGTATATCAACTGTACAACGACGGTGTTTTTTCCTTCACATAGGGGCCTAATTCAGAATGTTCAGAAAAGCAATAAACGGCAGACACTCAAAATGGCAATCGACCTGGACCGATTATCTGGCAGGAGTGGACAAAAGATTGAGGGTGGATAGTCCTGTTGTAAATCGACGACGTAATCCAGCATGTCGCATTCCAAATGTATGCATACAAGAGAGAGACATAGCCGGGCCTCAGTTCTCTCCCTACTGCCTTGCTTGTAACTGTCCATATGTGGAAGTGCGTGGTGTCATGTTGATGTGTAAAGCGCTGATGGATCAACGTTGGGCACGCTCGGAAGATCAATTAAGATGAGGTATTAGCTGCCAACAATTTTGAGCATCCAGTCCTCACAAATGGTCGTTACGATGGCACTGTCACTGATTACATGGTTTTTTGAGTCGCCTGAAAAATCTCGAGCAAACGAATCAATCAGCCACAGAATATTGCAGGATTGACAAAAGCGAGGACTCCCTACATGGAATCCACACACACCTTGGATCTCTAGGTCTATAAGACCTCGTCTAGCCGAGCGAGTCTCCAACACTCACCAGAGAAAAAATGTCATCCCTCGCACGCCAGACAATATGGGTCGATGCATCCGATCAAAGCCTCGATCTTCGCTCAACGACAACTCTCGTCTCGAACGCGGCCAGGCAACCAGAGGTTCCAGGTCCCGGTCCCAAGGTCAAGATATGTGACCAGGATCCGGAGGACCACTTTGACTCAACTGCGGAGATCATGTTCGATCGCCCTCTATGTATTGCGCGGCAGAAGCAAGCAAAGGGAGAATTGGTGCATATCCAAAAGTCAGAGTGCGCTACTCTGGCTCGAAACATCTTAAAAGATTTCAACGACCAGACTCCCCACCGCAGCTTCCGACAATTGCTCGGAGGCTATCGCCACGGCGGTATGGCGTTTCTCATGTGGGAGCCAGTTGAAGTATCCGTCGAGCAGATCATGGCGGCTCAAGGCATCATCAAAGCGACGGAGGTGATTGCCATTGCGAAACCGGTAAGTGCTGCGCAGCTTTCAGGAATGTATCTCTAACTGCAGCAGGTGCTTGAAGGCATTCGACATCTTGCCGACCATGGGAGGGTCCTCAATGTGCTGAATGCTAAGACAATATTGCTTACCGCCACTGGTCAAGTAAAAATTGGTACGAGGTGGAACACAGTTTATAGAAAGCAGAGCTAACGTCTGTCTAGCCGGTGTCGAAAACAGCATCCAGATCGACCCAGAAGCGATGGATGCTGCGACTATGAAGCTTTCCGCTTTGGCCCACGTGATCAGCGGTCTGATGAAAAAGAATCCGACATCGTACGAATGGTCTCCCATGATCCAGAATCTTCTCGTGCAGCTCGAGACACGCTCTGTGAATGAAATATTGCAGGTATGGTTATCCGCCTTCCTCCTTTTCTGCGGCTAACAACTAACAGAGCACGCCTTTTAACCCGGGCCCTCCAATCGATGAGTTGGTAATGATGACCAACATCACGAACAAGACCGCGCACCACCGGGTCAAGTATTCTGATCGAGGCGAGGAATAAGCTTCAGTTACCGGCCGTGAAAAGCTGGGATGTTGGTATTCCACCTTTTCGAGGCCCGAGGCAGGCGGGATAGAGAAATGAGCCTCCTTGGGAGCTTGATCTGGATGAATGGGCAGATTGAATGCAGAACGAGATTTTTCTTTGTGAAGTCATTGTGAAAGGAGACATGAGTAAGCCAGTTCTGCTATAAGACGTTGATACGGCACATTTCAGAGAATAAATTAAGGCAATGTTATCAGTTCTTTAGTTCCTCGTCGAGCGAGATTTGAGTCTAGATGGTCTTGGGCGCTTCAAAGCAATCGGATCAATGGAAGCAGGAGGGAAGAACCCTTGCATTCCGTAGCGACCAAGTTCAACAGTGAACATTATGGATCATGGTCTTGTGCCGACTGCCTACCAGGTAACTAGCTATTTTTATCTCAGCCCAAGCTATCTACGGGAACGTGTGATAACCGAGAACGGTGGTTTTACTTTCATGCGGGAAATGATAGTCTAGTTGACACCTGAGGTCAAAAACGAGCAAACTTCCATTGGAAAACCCGGCCTAGTAGATAGAAGCAGCACGACACCACTGGTTGAAATCGTGAACACAATAGATCATTCCTGAGAGGGCCGTGCGCCCCGGACAAGATCACCGCTTATACCCATCGAGAATCTTGGACCTAACCCACCGCGCGTGATTATTGTCTTCCAGCAAAACCAGCGGGATCCCTCTGGCCGAGTCTTGAAAAATTCCACCATTGCGCTTGCAAGATGCTACTGCGGTGTTATGGACAGAGTTATCCGGCCCCTGCCTCTGAGGCGCTGCAGTGTCGTCATATTGCACGTACTCAACGCCCAAAGGATCCTCGCCACCACCAGTCGTGCGCATGACACATGGCTCCGCTTCCATGTCAAGGTTGACGATCGACAACCTCGGGCACTTTTCTCGTTGTGTAATACGGGCCACACGCTCGCGTAGCTTCTCGCCAGTGCACACTGTACTTTTCATCAGCACGACTTCGGAATAGGGCCTGAGAACTGTTTACCTGCGACGGCAATTTTACCCGATTGTGTGCGGATGTGATGCACCAATACCTTTTCAACGTCAACAGGCGTGAAGTAGTAATGCAGACGCGTTCTATTCTTCAGCAATTTGCGCGTCGCTGAAGGGGCGTGCAAAAGATGAATCGAAAAGTTCAAGATCTGAGTCCCTCTAATGTCAGTGTGAAGGCTGCAAGGATGATCCGGTTACAAAGGCGAAACATACATCGAATCCGTGATGCTCCTGTGGAGTTTCCCCTGTCCCGGATCCCATCCGGTCTCCCACCAAATCAAGCTTCAGTATATGCTGGATTTCGCGGTGGACCCAGCTTTGATGTTCTGAGAGATTCGGTCAGTTAGACACGGCATCTGGAGCGTCATGTACTTACTAAACTTTGAATACTCAGTCTGCCAAAGAACTTCCAAACGTCGAACCTTGTTTGTGCGTTCGCGGCTTCCCTCCACCAAGTCACGAATGTACGGCAAAGCCCGCAAGAGTCCGATATCCTCCAATGCAAATACCACCGTTCCATTCTGGCCAAACGAATGTGCGCCTCCGTAAGGGCCAAACACAAAGGCTGGCAAGTTCAGACTCGGCACGCCAGCGTGTAAAATACGCTGCGTTAGCTTTTTTGTCAGGCTGGAGGAAGGTCTGGTCACCACTCGGAGAACTTTACGTTTTCCTTTTTGCGAGGTGGATAGTCCGTCTGTGTTCGTGTGCTCGCGCTCCGTCGACGTGATGAAAAAAATTGGAAGCTCCAGGCAAACGGCAACCCCCAAGCGTGGCATCCACAGTTGAACATACTGACCAGGCTTCGTCCGCATTTGAGCTGAGACCGTGATCTTCAGCCAGAGAAGACTGTTAAATAGGCTGACTTCCACCAGATCAGGCCCCATATACCACGATCGGTGCGACCACATGGCGTGCACCAAAGTACCTACGCTGCAGGCCAGCCAGGAGCAAATGCCGCCAAGCAAGACCCAACGATACACGGAATTGACCTGAAACAGATGCACTTCCAGAAAAGAAACGGCGATCAGGGCAAGAGCATAATGGGTCTGCAAGACGAATCGCGGTCGTCGCTCGAGGAAGACATGAAGCGACAGTGGGAGGATCATAGTTAGACTGCATGCCGCCTTGGATCATTCAAATCAACAGTGTTAGCAATTGTAGTTGGACTTGAGGATATGTTCGTGCTGGGCGAAACTTACCACAATTGGAAGCACGAGTACGGTCGAAATGCGCGCCGCGTTCTTGATAGCGTTGACTATCAGTGTCGTATGGACCAGACAGTGACAGACACAAACACGTCCGAGCCATCTGTGCAGCCACCGAAAGGCCTGTCGCTCAAGGTGACAAACCTGGGCGGGGAGGCTGAAAGAGAACCCGACGCAGAGTGGCAGCAGGTGTATGACGGAAAGGCAGCCGGCACGCATCTGGACGTCTCTCCACGTCGAAGCTCGGAGGACCAAGGCTACGATGTTGAGGCCCCATAAGAACGCAACTATTATGGCCTGCGCGTAGGAAGACAGACCTACACAGGACATATGTCGGGGCACCGGGTATTGGAACGCCCACCATGACACAAGTTGGCATGCGCGTGAGAAATAACGCCCTATCTGGTGCGTTAAGCAGTAAAGCAGCCATGCTGTAAAGACGAGAGCTGCTGCTAGCGCGAATTTCTCTTGGACTTCTCGCTGAGATAGCCAGTCGGTAAGCATTGCCATCCGATGCATGAGGTGGTTGTGATGTGACTCTTTGGGACCAGAAATGCAATATATGGGATTTTCCCGTGCAGAGTCTTCGTAGCTTAGTTTCGTCACTCCGCCAATGTTGATGAAAAGGTTGCGATTGCAATCGCAAATATTGAGCTTACAGCATCAAAAAAATGATTCTTATAAGGAATTTATTGTCCGTCTCTATTGCTTGAATCCGCCCAATATCAGCTGCTTGCATATAACGAAGGGCTCATGACGGCCACCTAAACGCAATATAACCGCACCCATCAACTTTTGTAATCCTTTAGTAGAAAGAACTGCTTGACCGCAATATCTTGAAGTATAAAGCTCAAAGTCACGTCGGCTCGCCCAAGAATGGTCATAAAGGGAGGAGTCACAAGGCATTTGTGAGGCTTAATGAACTACAGTCTCATAGGGTCATATAAATTGGATCACATCCAGTGCCCCATATTCCCAACTTCTTCGTGAAAGACTTCATGGTGCTATCGCTTTCCCACAGTCAGAATCCAAAATGTCGATACGCACATTCATTCGCCTGCCACATACTCTTTGGAAGACAGTAAGATGCTGGTACAACTCCGATAAGAATGTCTTGAGTCAAGATGTACCCCGACCCCGCTCCGAGACTCGTTATGCCCGAATGTTGCGAGAAGAGGCCGAGGTCCAAGTCACATACAACATTATTGCAAGTACAGCCAATTGGGTCCTGCTTGCCGGGTACTTGGTGGTTCCTGGCACTTTTACCTCCCTCCAGACGTCCAATCAAGTCGAAAGTGCTCTCAACCACAACGGCGCTGGACGTCATATGCTACATACCATCCACAACCCGCCTTTACTCGGCATAGCATGTTTCTTCTTGATGGTTGGGGCTTTCGCTCTTCTCTGGCTATTGCACTTTCGTCAACTGCGATATGTCTACACCTGGTTGATCAACAAGATTTTCATGTGAGTCATGCCAAGAAAGATGAGGGTTCTTTACTGATAGGCAATAGGCCAGTGTCTCTGAACGCCGCAGCCGGACTTCTCACCACCCTGGTCAATGTTTACACTTCACGCGCGGGCCATTGGTCCGTTATGGCTTTGGTAACGGCTGTTGTCACTGGCTTTACTACGCTGGCATTTTCACTGCTCTTTTATGTGTACCGATTTCAGATGCTTAAAAATGTGATGGCAGATAGGAGGCTTTTTCATTCCTGATATTCAGGGGTGGTAATATCTACTGCCTGATGGTGCGGCATGGAGCAAGCAGTGAAAGTAACCATTTTCTTGAGAATCATACCCACTCTACCTCTATGCGAATATTGGATTGGTGGTGCCAAACCTTTTCCCATTCTAAAGGCTTTCATAATCGCTGGGATGACAGTTTTACGTGCTGAGGCACACCTATACTTTTGGAAAGTAAGTCATTTTGCTTTGAAGTTTCTTTCAAAAATATGAGATTGAAGAAGTAAGAAAGCAGGGAGGGGTTCCAAGTTTAATTGATTCGCTCGACTCAACAGTTATGTCAACGTTCATTCACCACCCCCGTTAGTTTCGTTCTTTCAACGCAAATTAAGCCGGTTCCAATTGAAAGATCACGAAGAATCTAAATTAAGAGAAATTTAAGCGAGCGTCTATATAACAACTCCTTCCTCCACCTTGTAAAGGTCCCTGTGACACTACTATCCCAGACCAGTCGTTCACCCGACACGAATGATCTCTGAACGAGTCGAAATATCCATTTCTTTGCTCAGGTCGTCATATTACTAGCTGAGCCCTCTGCTAAGAAACGGCACAGTGTATTTTGACCAAATGAACAGGAGCTGCAGCTACACACCTGTCGACTGGACAGCTCATAGACCGCCCTTATGTGACACGGGTTTATACATTATCCCGCAATCAGCAATCATCATTCCAGAATCGCAAAATCACATCAGTTACTCTCTTTATCCCCAAGTCGCAGTTCTACTCAGTACTGTGAATCATCAGTGCAACACTACAGCAACAGCAGACTGTTACCAAAATCCAATCTGTCCAGGGGAATTTGCCAACACCTTCGCTGCACGATCGAGGTCGTACGGCCACGGGTCAGGCTCACTCGATCCCTACCGTCTTTGCGACTCTCCTTGGCCCGATCTTTCAATCGATCTCAACTCAGATGAAAGAGAATGCTTCAAGCCGAGCAAGGTCGAGTCATCCATGAATTGTGCTCAATACGAAGTTGGGCTACCGTCCTTGCCGCCAAATATCGCAGCGCCAGGATTCATATGCGTTCACTCGGGATGTAATAAAATCTTCAAGCGCCAGAAGAACCTTTCACGCCACTTGCACTGTCACTCAGGTATCAGAGTCCATGCCTGCTGGGTTCCCGGGTGTTATCGCAGGTTTGTCCGTCGTGATAACCTCAACTCTCATTATCTGACCCATGGGAAACGTGGAGGTCGAAACCGCTATGTAGTCACTCTAGACGAACATAGCGCCCTTTACAATCCTGCTTTTCGCGGTGCGCTGACACCTCATGGCTGGCCGCTCGAAGCTCAGTGATGCGTAAAGCTACACTTTGAATTCCTGGGTGAGCTGCATTTGGAATCTGCAAAGGGCTGTATGAATGAGGCGCATTTGCAACTTGCATATGAATATACTGCTGCTATTGCTGCGGAACGAATGACTCATTTCTCAGTTGAGGTCTGCTGGTCTCAATAGTAAGCAGAGTGTGATTTATTGTACGAATTTGAGCCACGTCAAAATGGAATTTCAGTCTCACAAACTCCGACTTCTTAATTCGCCGCAGTTGCTTTGGATGATTTGAATGCAGTCTGCCCCTTGGGCTCTACGCGATAATCTAGATTATTTACGGAGTTTTTTTTTGCTAAACAAGCGAGGCCATTATCTAAATGCAATATCTGCAAATCCATAATGAAGCCTCTTTGATCACTGTTGTGATTTGAAGCTGGTGTAGATCAGGAACCAAGCCGCAACGCCGGAATTAATACCGAAGTGTCTATACGAAGAAACAAGTTGATTCGAAATCGACTTTTTCTTCTCGCTGTATATATAGCCACATATTTCCCTCTGAACAATCAGAACAATGATCAACCTTCCTCTAAACTACAACAACTACACGTACCGAAACACTCTCCCTGAGATGAAAGACGGCTCAGTGAAGCACAGAATTCTATCCCAAGCTCAGTATTTCCCACACTAGATACAAGCCGCCATTTCCAATGGCTTATCCCGTGGTAAAAGTCGACGCGGGGAATAGTCAAGACTAGAGAAGGTGGATTGCGCTTACATCTTCAAATAGATGTTTCATCACTCACGGCTCGACCAGCCTAGATGTACTTCTTGAGATGATCACCTCCATTGATAAAAATTTCGCGAGATCAATCGGTTTCCTTTCTAGGCCACACACGTGAAGAGACCGAAAGCAAATTTGTTAAGTAGCTAAGCCAGTTCGCTCACCAGGGTTGAGCAAACAGGAGTCGCAAAGATAGGCGGCATTACCAATAGTTGCCATTGAGTGAAAGTTGAGGTAGACTACGGGGCCCGTCGATACCATCTAGGAAAGTAAAAAGATGGCCCACTGAGAACGCAAACTTTATTCGCTGGCTAAATTGCGAATTTACGGCTCACTTCTATATTTCTCCTCTCTCAATTAAACAGGGAGTATCGTAAAGGTTGGAATAATTCTGCTCGCTCCACTATCTGATGTACTGCAGTGCATCTTGGGTGAATGAGGAAACACAGGCCTTAGAGGAAGGGCTAAAACGGCCATTCCTCTGTGCCACTCCTCTGTCTCCCTTTTCAATCAGAGTTCGTATCCTCAAGCAGCCCAAAGTGGTGAGACCATCAACAATACATGGTCGTTCAAGTTGAGCCAACACCGAGTACCTTGGATCCACACCCGTGCAGCTCGTGCGTCGATGTGGGGCCACCACATTTGTTTTGGTGTCTCGACGTTGAGTGAACGACTGTGAATGTTCAGCGAGACAAGAAATTCAGAATTGCTAGTTGTGAGAGACTGTAAGATTCTATCCATGCTGTGAAAGGCCAGGGGGAGAGTGCTGGCGTATAGACTACAGGAAATGACGGAGGAGAACAAACAATGGCCCGCAGGATTTGAAAGCTGCTCCTATTTTCATGCTATGTGGAATGTCCCTCCTCACTTATCTATGATGTTGGTATACAATGATTGCTGGAACCTGTATCTTACGGACGCAAGAATTTGATTGACGAAGAACCGTCTCTGGTAAGTCGTATCCTCAATCTATCCTCCCCTATTTATAAGGCTAGCAGTAGCATGCAGTCACCGACACTTTCATCGAATTACAAAGTCCCGTCATCCAAAGCAATCACGATTTGGAGACTACCTCTTTTCCAGCTTTCCAATTGCCCGACAGCTACCATGGGTAGAGTTTTGAACGCGTTCACAAGAGTTCGGGAACGGCGCCGCACCAAACAGTTCAAACTGAACCATGTACCATTGTGTACACCGCAGTCGGCCCTTGACAAGAAGATTTTCTTCCCCAACTGGCAGCCTAGACCAGAATGGAAACACCGTCGAGGCGTTGACTTTGTTGGTAACGCTTGTTGGATTTTCACGAGCCCAGACGACCCAACCCTTCGTCTTGACGAAATGCAACTGAAACTTTACCGAAATCTTTCTTTCCAGCCGGTATTCGAGAATGGCGGAATCATATACAAGCGCGCCGATGACCCTCCGCTCACGTGCATCACGAGTCCAACTGCTTTGGACACCGCAAAGCCGTATTGTGCGGGGACTTACCGATAGCGCAGACCAAAAAGCTGGCGCTAGGCCAATGCACCATGTCCGCAATGCTCTATTTTTTCTTTCTAGTGAGTCTCTAAGAAGGACATTCTTGATGTACTAGGAATATTGGTGTGTTGAGATTAAGCTGAAAAATACATGGACGAATTTGAACATTGGCGAGGGCTTCTGCTAGACTGATAGTTGATGGACTAAGAAGATGCCAACACTTGTACTCTGGGACTCCGCTCGAGATGTGATTGATCTATCCTTGTGCAGCGAGAATAAACGCGTCTCATACTCACATGATCCTTGCGTATTCAAGCTACAGGAAATTAGAATGAGATGCCCCGGGAATCAGCTCAATATTTCAGTATAGTATTCAGACTGAGAAGCATGAAAGCGCCCGGGTCAGAGAGCGATCTCTTCCTGCCTGTTGTGGCTATGTCCGAAGGTCTCAAAAGACACAAGCAGCTGCTCAGCCATAGACTGTCAACGATTATTCGCAAAACCGACTGGGAAAAAAAAGACTCGAATGATTCTGCAGTGAATCTGCTTCCCAATTTTACACTACTTTCTGTGGTAGCCTTGTTTCATATTAATATTCTGATAACTGATGTTTCGAGCCATAGCCCTAAGCTAGCCCCGGAAACGAGAATTAAATGTACATACCAATGATTGCCTCAGATATTTAATTCGCACTAAACTCGAAGTGGGATCTACGTTGGAGGATTTCCAGTCAAGGTAGAGTAAATGATATGAGGCAGGTATTGACTCAGGCTTGTTCTTAGAACAATCACTCATGTTTGCTCACCAGGACCGATCACTCACCGAGCATAAGGTTTACCGCAACGCCTACACGCCACGGTTGGGTCTTTTGGCGACAGAGCAAGAACTGACGAGCTCTTAGTGTATTCAAACACACATTTAGACTGCTGGAATTTGACCGGCGCAGCTTAAAACCGGCCGGATGGCGACTCTCAGGATCTTCGAGGATCATCTTTATCACCCCCCCCCCTGCCACTCCATGACACCTTTCATGTCTCCCAGTCGAGAGAGCTTTCCTCCCCCCGCATCTAGGAAGAAAGGCTCGGAATACTTCTCCTCGATTACTGATGGAATTGCCAAGAGGATCAGTGGTCGCTTCATTCGAGCCGAAGATAACACCCCTACCGCAACCATCAGCACCTCGCCATTCGTATATTGGAAAACGCAGGAACTAGTGTGGAAATGGGACCAACGGAAACTCTGCGGTGCGCGAATGAACATGCTGCTCAACTCGTCGCTGCTCCCGCACGGCCACGCATGGAATGTTCCTGACAAGGATAACATCTTCGTCTCTGTTGGACCACTGGGCGTGATTGTTCACGAGCCTGCACATCTTAGAAATCTTGACTGGTCTGAATGTGCGATCGGCGTTTCTCAAGACGAGAAAGGATCTGGTGCTAGAATCATTCTACAGGGCCGCACTAAGAGAGAATCAGGCAAAAGCCTGAGCAAGCTCCTCGTCCGTTTCAAAGACCCGATTCTCCCTCAGCCTCTGCTTCCACCCATTTCTTGGTCAACCGAATTCTGGATGTCAGATTCCGTGGTACTCGACCCACGTTTGGATGAGGGGGAGCTGATTATTGAAGGTCTTCAACTAAATGTCAGTGGCTCAGAAGAATATCTTTATATCGGACTTCCGGGGACGGATTTCGGCGCTCTGTTCAACACACTCATTACTTCATGGGGCACTAGCGAGGACTGTTTTAAGTATTCCTGTGGGTACTTCTGGCTACTTGCATCCATCAGCCCTGTTCACTTGGCTCCAGAAGCCCACGGCTCCTCTTTTCTATTGGAAAAGTATCCCCTCTCCTTTCGCGAGCAGATGAGAGGAGAATCTTGGCTTGTTGCAGCCAAAATTACGCTCAAGCTGCAGAGGCCATCACGTCTCAAGTCGAGGCTCCAGGTCCAGGTTCACGCCATCTCGTCTGGCTGTGTGACCTCAACTCGACGACCTGCCGGCTTTCAATGAGGGGGCTGTAATTGTTTCCAATGAGATTTATCTTGCATATAGCGATTATATCATCAACACTTTGGGCTTTTGAAGACTATCAATTCAAATCTTCATATATGTACATCCAACCGATGAGGACACTCAAGGGAGCAGAATTGGGAAGAGGGCTTCTATTCCGGGTACACTTATTTTCTGAAGTAAAGAAGTCAAATTAGTCGATTCAACGTGGAGCTTGTGAGTCTCTCGGGGGTGTTAGGTGGGAGAGCCTCTTATGTTTCTGGAAAAGAAAACCTATCTTGTGGAACCTCTTGCTTCATTCAACACTATCTCTCCAAATGTATTCTTTCATTTGCTAAAAGCATCTCAAAGAGCCAATTTCCCTGCTGCACCGAGTCGATGAGCATAGTCCCAGATCCACGACAAGTTTCTCGCATAATCAAGCTGGGCAGAACCTGACGGCACTACCTCGAGACCTACCAATTGATCAGCTTGGTATGTAGTAGAAACATTAGGTGATGTCTTACCGGTCGATGATCTCTTGGTTCCTGTAGAATCACTGCGGTCTGATTGTCCTGTGGAAACATTTCGAAGCCATCGTCTGATTCGGCGCTTGAGCGGATTTTTTTTTCTCCCTTTCACAAGGAGTTTGCGATGTTCACACGTTGTAGGTTGCCGTTTATTTTTGATCGGTGTATGACCAGCATCGCGGCGTTTCCGAAGGATGTGGTACCTTTTCCCTCTCAGAGACTCGGCGCTTCTTCTTATTTGATATTGCTGCCAGTAGGCGTGAGACAGAGCGTTCCAGGTCAAGTATCGGTTTGATTCCAACCAGGGTAACAGGTTTTCCTCCTCCCAGGTTGACCAACCGACCGTACTATGGGGAGCCATTGCTCAACTGAGCAGCAGACCTCAGGAAAATGGGGCAGTTGCAGTTCAACTGTGAATTATTCTGGCTCAGGATCCTGTGCAGGAGGAGTTACATCTTTATGAAGTTTTCAGTGAAAAGAAAGTCTGCCACATATCGTTTCAAATGGCTAGGGTGCTGAGCGTAATCTTTCACCACTGACAAGGTTCGAAAAGATCCATGGTCGGGCTCTTGCAGCGTCTTGGCAAAGAAAAAGAGAAAAAAAACTGGTGGGCAGAGTTTGAGCTGTTGAACGTCATTCAAACTGTTGAGCAAACGGAGAGGTAGCGTTTACTAAACGCTCTTCTAAGGGTGGGAGTCAATGTTCAATGTAAGAAATAGAGTTTGACAATAGCCCGATCCCAGGGATGGGAAATGAGACTGCATATTGCGAAATTATCCACCTGCGACTTGAAATCGGTCGACTAATGGATATACTAAAGCAAGGGTGAGATTTCCTCGGCCGGGAGCTTCAGGTCTCGCCAATGTTGAAAATTTCCAAAAGATGGGCGTTGCCGAGTCCTCAAAAACTCACTGACAAGACAGTTGGCCTATATCTAGACTCCGAAATAGAATGGCATCCAGGGGATGTCTCCTCTGTATTAAGAACTATTTTTCTTGGCCCTGCGTTCATTAAATGACGATGGATGCACAGAGGCTGCCACAACTGCCCTAAGGTGAGATTTGAAGGCAAACGAGGTAATTGTACTATATCTGATGTCGGCTATTTTGAATCGAGACAATGTATGCAAGAAGAGGCCTCACTGGGTTTTCATAAATGATACGGATAAAGTAAGACTAGGTTGACGTATGTCTTACATATCAAGCATCACTCAGTCAAGTACAAACAAACAAACAATTCATTAACGCCCGGCGGCTGAGCCGAAAGGGCAACTATCACTAATCTACTGTACATGTCCATCTGCATATGCTGTGTCTCTTGCAAGCCCATACATGAAACTTTTATAAAAATATGACATTTCCAGAAAGCAGTGTCGCAGCGAGTTTCTCGTGGGTTAGTAAGTGGGTTAGTAGGCTGGCTTGAAGGCGCTTCTCCAAGTGTTCAACATCCTATCTTCGGCAGTTGAAGCGCGTCTACCATCTGTAGCACGAGGTGGTGGGTGAGTAGGGTCGGAAGAAGGGGGTGGGGGTTATGTTGGTCGATATGTTCAAGTGGCCTCGAGTCGGCCCGTCGCAATGGCGAAACGTATGGAGACCCGTACTGCCTCTAGGTTTGGCGTCCACTTCTGATCATCAGAAGCCTGTTTTCCGCCCAGGAAGAAGGATATGTTTCCTCGGTGAGTCTGCGTGCATTGTAACATTTCCGTCCGGTGCGCCGTCCACTTCCGACATCGGAAGAGGAAGTGCTCCACGGTCTCTCTTGCTTGTCCGCAATCGCATTGGTCCGTCTCTGCTACATTAATTTGATTGAGATATCCATTAAGTCTAGCCATGCCGGTTCGGAGTTGGGCCAGTACCGTCGCTTCTTTCCACGACAAACGGTCATACAACTGCCGAGTGTGTTTGCCTGGGAGTGCGGCATCCACTCGTTTTGCGTGCCTCCCTACGTTCTCTGGCAGCTTGTTTCTGGGCACTGCTTGGGACCGTGCGATATTAAGTGTTGTCGACTTCATCCTCGGGACACGTTCTTGTAGGAGGGCATCTTCTTGTGTCGCCACTCTGGCTTGTTCTTTAGCCCGACCTAACAGTTTGTTGTCTTCGCTAGTGGGGATCCAGTGGAATTTGATCCGATTTCCATTTCTCCGCAACCTTCTCATCAACTTGTACATCTGACAGACAAACTCCTGGCCAGACTGTCGTCGGGGGTGCATTAGCGTGAGAGCCGCCGCTTTGTTGCTTGTGAGCAACGTAATCCTGTAGTCTTTCATTCCCACTACCATCTTCAACAGATGTGCCATAGCTGCCAGCTCCGCAGAGAACGGGTTTTGCTCTGCTCTCACGCCCAATGTGATGGAAAACGTTTTGAGCTTCACTTTTCGATTTCGAGGTGGCTGTTTCTCGATTGCGACTCCAAATCCCACCAGCTCGTTCCGTGCCGAGCTGCTGACCGCGATCTGCATCGATCCGCCCGCTTCAGTCTGAGGTTCATATTGTCCGTCAATATTGGCCTGCACGCGTTCGTCCCATGGGGCCAACGTGAACGGGTTAATTGTTTCCAGTGTCTCCATGTCGATGTGCCTAAGCGCATCTGCTACTTGGTACAGCGGCGAGCGATGATATCGTCTGAACTTTCTGATCCGGTCTGTACCTCTGCGGAGCGGGTTGGTTTCAGGAAGGGTATACATGTCCGTCCACATCTTCACGGCCCGTCTCCAGAATCGGCTCCGCGCGGTGGCAATATGGGCCTCCGCCTCCGCTACGCTGGTTGCGACTGTGAGGAATGTCCCCACAATGGCTTGTGCTCCAACTCTTCGGAGATTGATCGGCCCCATGGCCTTGTCCTTACACGCATGCATCCAAACATTGGAGGCGTAGTCCACAACTGGTGCCACCGTTGATGTAAATAACTGCCGCGCAGTTGCTGGGGAAAGGCCGCGAAGTCGCCGAAGCTCCATCGCTGCCTCCAGGCCCTTCGACGCGGCTCTCGCCATATGTTCCTTGTACTTGAGTCTCGTGTCCATCAAGACACCCAGTATCTTAACGTGGTCTTTCGGTGCCACCGTCTGTCCATTAATGGTAAACGACTCGCAGTTTGATTTACTCATCTTGGGAGCAAAGTGTATGATGGCTGTCTTTTCCGCTTCAAAAGTTGCTCCACTTCTCCTTTCCCAATCGAGCGCCCCATTGATAATTGCCTCGATGCCTTGCCGGTTACTCTGCGCGGTTGGCCCGGTCACCCATGCGGTAAAATCATCCACAAAAGCGACCGCTCCTCCCTGGCTGTCGATCTGTCTTTGCACGAGGTCTGCGTTGAAAAAGAGGAACAGGATCGGAGACAGGGGCGAGCCCTGAGGCAAGCCAGCTTGGGGCAATCTTCGGGCCTCAGTGATCACCTTTACTGACGATTATTCTCGGGGCTCATGGGCCTATGCCATGAGATGGAAACATGAAGCGCTGCAGAAGTTCCGACAGTTTGAGGCCTGGGTGCACCGACAGTTCGGGCCCCAGATTAGAAGATTCCTCACCGACAATGGTCGAGAATATCTGCCGATCGGAACACACCTCGAAAGCCAGGGAGTTGAGCTTGACACCTCGCCGCCATACTGCAAAGGGCAGAATGGGCTGGCCGAACGAACGAACCGCACTATCCGGGAGCGGATCAACACGCTCCTGTCCGATGCGAACCTTCCTCCTTCCTGGTGGGTCGAGCTTATAGATACGGTGGTCTATCTGAAGCTGCGCGCGCCAGCATCAATTTTGCAAAAGAAGACACCGTATGAAGTGATTTATGGGAAGCCGCCCTCGCTCCTGCATCTGCGACGGATCGGCTCTCGTGCCTGGGTGTTGATCCCAAAAGAGCATCGAGCCAAACTCGGACCGAGGTCGTCCGAGTGCCGACTGCTGGGCTATTGTGAACCCAACCAGTACAAGCTCTTTGAAATACATTCCGGAAAGACAGTCTTCTCCCGCGATGTCAAGTTCGATGAGCGGACCCCTGTGGCGCCACTCATCGAGGGGGAAACAGGCAACGACCTCCCGGACAACGCTCCTCCATCGCCTGTCTTTTCATCAGTGCCAAGTTCAGCCAGCGGGCTGCCCACACCTCCTGTATCGCCATTCCCTCCGTCGAATGAGCGAGAGAAAGCGCTTGAGGAGACACCACCAGCAATCAATCCAAGTAATAAAGAAACCGACTTGTCGCCGAATCTTGGGTATTCAGTTTATGGCCGCAGACGAAGACCATCACGGCGTCTCCTAGAATCCCTAGGCAAGGTATACGCGGCAGGCACATTGAAAACCACACCGAACAGACAAGTCGACCCGGCAACTTTTCGCGAAGCTGTGTCAGGCCCAAACCAGCTGGAATGGTGGGCCGCCATCCAGAAAGAATACGCATCGCTTCTTGAGCACGGAACATGGGAAAAGGTTCGTCGAGAGAACGTTCCAGCCGGAGATCATGTGATTGGGTGCAAATGGGTCTTTAAGACCAAGGCCAATGGAACGCGCAAAGCGCGATTGGTGATCAAAGGCTATCGGCAGAAGCATGGCATCGACTACCACGAAACCTTTGCTGCCGTGTCGCGAATGGACTCGGTCCGCTGCATTGTCGCCAGTGCCGTGTTGCGCGGATGGAAACTCCACCAATTCGATGCGGTCACCGCATTTCTCCATGGAGACGTCGATTCGTCTATCTACATGGAGTTGCCCGAAGGCTTCGAAGAACCAGGGTACGTGTGTCGGCTGCGCCGTTCACTGTATGGGCTGAAGCAGGCCCCGCGGATTTGGTACCAATGCGTCCACCGCGTCCTGGCTTCTCAGGGCTTCACTATGGCCCAATCGGATCACTGCGTGTTCCACAAACCGGACTGCGTCATTTGTGTTTATGTCGATGATTTCCTCGTGACCGCGGCAAACACGCATGAAATAGAACAAGTGCAACAAGCGTTGCAAACAGAGTTCCGACTGAACGATCTGGGCACCCCTCGATCGTTCCTCGGGATCCAGTTCGACTATGACGTCGATGGGTCCGTGTCCATTCACCAACAACAGTACATCCAGAAGGTGCTCTCCGACTTTGGCATGGAAACCTGTCAGCCGAAGTCGACGCCGATGAACCCCAAGCAAAACCTGAATCATCGTCCAGAGGAGGAAGCTCCAGACGAGGAAGCAAAAGCTCGTTATGCGACTGCCATCGGTTCATTAATGTATCTAATGATTGGCACGCGACCGGACATTGCGTTTGCGCTAGGAATGTTGAGTCGCTTCACATCCCAACCGCAATCGCACCACCAAGTCGCTCTGCAGCGATTGCTTCGCTACATCAAAGCCACGCAGGCCCATCGGATTACGTACCGTAGTGGGCAATTGATCGGATACACGGACGCGGACTTTGGAGGCTCCGTCGTCACTGACGGTGCATACTCAACGTCTGGCTACGTATTCCAACTTGCAGGCGCGCCGGTTTCCTGGTCATCCAAACGACAGGGGGAAGTGGCCACATCCACGACTCATGCCGAGTACATTGGCCAATACAATGCCATTTTACATCTGCAATGGCTTCGCACGTTTCTAGCCGAAACAAATCTGTATCGATCTCCGATCACTAATATCATGGCTGACAATCAATCCGCTATTGCACTCTCCCGCAATCCCGAATTTCACAAACGAACCAAACACTTCAATGTGAAGTTCCATTATCAGCGGTCGGTGCTGAATGCAGGAGAAATTGACCTGCAGTATATTCCCACTGAGGAGCAGGCCGCGGATGGTCTCACCAAGCCATTAGGGCCAACGTCCTTTGCCAAGTTCTGTAGTCTTTTGGGAATCGACGTATCCAAAACCTAAGGCAACAAGCATGACAGCGCAGGTGCTCTTTCCACTTTCTTTTCCCACGAAGGTTTCTTGAGTGGTTTTACCGAGGCCTGACTGCTCTGCGCAATATCAGTATCGCCCTGCTGGCAAGACGATCCTGAGGGGGAATGTTGTGATATGAGGCTGGTGCAGATCAGGAACCAAGCCGTCCCATCGGAATTAATGCCGAAATATCTATACGAAGAATCAAGTTGATTGGAAATCAACTTGTTCTTCTCGTTGTATATATAGCCTCATATTTCCCTCTAGATGATAACAATAATTAATCTTCCTTTGATTTACAACAGTAATGAATGCCATAATTGACGGGTTGAGATTAATTATTGAAATTGATCAGCCAATAGAGATCAACAAGAATCCTACTGTAAACCGGGGCTTTTTAAAAACCAAGAAAGTCATTAAAATAGCAGGGAAAGCCAGACTACGATATGATATCCTGTTGGCAGAACTCGGCTATACTCCGCGGTCGGGATCTGAAAAGGATCTAACACAAGTTACGCAGCAGTATTTCTGAGCCACGCTGAATCCAATGGGCAAGCAAGAAAACAACTGCCTGGCATAAGCTGTCGCTGAAATCGCCACGAAGGACGGGGTGAATAGGCAGTAATATAAATACCTCACTTGGCTTCGAAAGTGTCAAGTTGGAGAGGAGTGGTTTACCACTATTCCTCTCTAGGACTAGTGTATACAGCGCCCGCCCGCATTTTACATGTATTCCCCCTGAAAAGCAGAGATAGTTCTTTAACCAGACATCAATTCCCAACCCTCATGATTGGATCGAATCGTACTAGTGCATACGCGTTCGCGCCAGTCCGGCAGAAAGCTCCGATCAGTTATCACCTCGGCCTGTTACAGTACGTCCCGTAACTGGTGCACCCACCGTACTCTCCAATTTTGTCTAGAATCCTACTTCCTAAACAGCGCTAATACATATTAGGAGTTTTTCCGGCCTACCTCTGACACGGCGGTTGTATTATCCCTTACGTAACGAATCTGGTACTAGTTATGATGTGCTGTATGCACTTGTATTTTAGTACTCCTAGCACCTTGCCCGCCCCATGTCATAGATACTGTCGATTACGAAGAAAGCTGTACGCACTAGTACGGAGATAAACCAACGGGATCATTGAACAGTACTTGAGATGTGTTATTCTAAATATAGGATGATTTGCAAAATAAGGGGGTCGGAAAAGTGGAGGTCTATCTTACTAGCGTCTATGCGTTTTATTCAACACCACATCATTTTTTCATTCCTTAGGCATCAACTGCTGAATCAGCACACTCAACAGATACAAATATCTTGGTGCGACATCACACACCGGTCATCTCCGTCACGCATCTTCCACATTACTGCGATATGTCATATACGACTCTTGATGTGGAACGTACAGAGAAGAGGAAGGCTTCGTTCTATGATCTACCGCCGGAGATCTTGGAGTCCATCGCAAAGAATCTTTATCTTCCTGATTACTTACATTTCCGCGCGGCTTGCTGGAGGACATGGTCTATATTTGGCTGCTCAGCTCTTATACATATCTTGAAAAAGATCAAAAAGATCTGGGCTTCAAACAACAACAATCTGGAAATCCCCAGCCAGGCCACTCAAGTCAGAGAATGTCATTATATATCGCGAGGCCATATCTTATCCTACACTTATAAAAAGACTGGTTCAATTCCAAAGGATGATTTGGTTCAGCTTGGAGCATCTTTGAAGCATGTTCCTTGCGGCGATTTGGTTAGGCGTGCAGCTCATTCACAAAATTACAAGGTGCTTCTAAGTTGGTTGGTTGATCATGGTGCTTCTTTTCGCGAGGCTCAAGGTGGTATCAACAGGCTCTGTTATGAAGCCTACGAGCAAGGAGACTTTGAAAAATATCGCTGGCTGTTCTCAAAAGGAGCGTCTTTGGAAATCATGGCAGGAATGGTCTTTGGTATCCCTGGTCAATCAAGATCGCGTGAAGCTCACCGTCATCGTCTTCTTTCGCTGAGATACGCTCTCAGAGAGGGAGTAACGCATAGCGCCCCCCGTACGGCCTTGCCAGCAGAGAGACCACTTAACCGAATAGAGCACTTACATGCTCAATATCGTCAAAGACAGCGTGAAACCCGAAGTCGGGATGCTATCCGAGCACGATTTGTGAGACTACATGAAGAGCAGCAATCACGAAACCATTGATAACCTACGTCTTAACTGCAAAGAAAGCGCCGCCTTCTTTGCAGCAATTTAAATTGTACTTACGAACATCATAGCTATGGATCTCTCGTGCTGCGCTGACAAAGTCTGTCAATATTTACATTGAGAGGAAAGTGGCAGACAGTTTGAGTTGAGATGGAATTTGATCAGCATATTCGGTCCGTTCGTCGGGGTTTATTCGATGGTTGAATTTTGCCCTGGGTTGCTGGAGGCCCTGTAAATCGCTGTTCCTCGCGGAAGGCAGCTATAGGGATTGAGCGTTTGGAAAAAGTCTATTAGGCCACTGTCGTTTTCGATGAAGTTTTCACCCCACATTGGATGGTGACAGTTGAGTTTGCCCTTGAGAATAGTACTCATGCACTAGTACCCGTTTTGCGTACTCGCCGTGTTGTTCTTTTGTACTGCTGTAAGTGCTTGTATTGCCGAGGCATCATCATTGGCCACAGCGGTTCTGGGGAATGTCAATCCAAAACACAAGTATTTGCGAGTCCTTTGGTAGGTTTTCGCTGTCCATGGTTCCTCTGCTGCTTGAATGAGTCTGTCTTTAGGTTAAACCAATCCGTCGGAACGACTATAAGTCGTGATTCTCATCCAGCTGTCGAATAACACTCCTATATACATATATCTGAACAACTACCTAGACTCTATTCACTTCGTTCCAGGGCATCAACATGCAAAGCTTGTGGAACACGCATCGTTGGTTTTCTGGTACTTGCCACTTCAGTCTTGTATGTGTTCGTCTCCGTTTGTCGGAGTACCTTCTACTGTAACAATAAGGACCGTAACATGTTATCACTTGGGGATTGCTAATGAAGCCCGACGAAAATTACATCACTATGACTTGAGACAGTCTCTTGTGCGTCGAATAGGACCTCTGATTCCCTTGTCATCTCGTGAGATATTTCTTTATATGCCTGCTGACTCCATCTCAGGCTGATCACTTTTGACGAAATTTCTTCGATTCAAGCCGAAAAAAAAGTCAATAAATGAACTACATGAAATGAACAGCCCTTTGAACGTTTCTTGTCGATTTTCTCTCTCAGACGATTGTGGCTGAAATTTAGTATTATAGCACGAATTGCATCGAAAATACTGACACAATTTACAGCACCAGACAGCCAAAAAGGGTCCCGAGCAACAGTCATAGCAGCACCATACAAGAATATTCCCATTTGTAGCTTGGATGATAGCAAAATTATGGCCGGGACATCTGGCTTGAGTCTCAATCATAATTCTGAAAATAATGTTCATCAGTTTTAGTATGCATCAAAGAAATGGGCCAGCTAAGAAGAAACATACTTACTTGACTGAATGGAAAGCTCAATCTCAACAGACTTCAAGTCTTCGGGCAGCCCACAGCCAGCTTTTCTTCTGAATGGATGGTTCAAGGTATACAATGTTTCCCTGAATTTACGAGTCTTGTCGTTTCAACTTCAGTAGCAGCTCATTCGCATGAATCTTGAAATTATCACTAAAACGGCTTAAGAACTCAACCCTAGTTAGTTTTTTCAGGGCTAGGAGTAGACATTCAAACCTTTGACACAGGAAATGTTAAAATTTATCATTCGAGATGTAAAAAAGAATTAGCATCACATTTGACCACTCAATTTATTTGGCCCCTGAGTACGAATCCTTGAGTGATTAGTCTTTCGGGGCGCAAAGTTCAGTTGGCGCTAAAAACCTGTTCCACATTCCAAGGCTACTCGATTCTGGCTAATAATTTTGTGGTAGCTAAAATTAAAGAGAAGATTTCAATCTTTTTTTTTTTGAGGGATCATGTCATCTTATCCCTCGGCTCTGTTGAAGCGATCAAGAACGTCCGAGGCGAAGTTGGTTGTCGTATTCACCGAGCCATGCACTTCGAAGGTCTATTCGGCTAAGGCTCTTCGTTGATGCCCAGAAGAATGGGAAGACGCACTGCACCAGCCTTTCCCGATCATGATATAAATATTGCAAAATGCTCAAAACAAGTGCGGAATGGTGTCCTTTCCATTTTTTTCTAATACCCTCTTTCAAAGGCCAAAATCCACGAGCGGTGTCCGCAGCGTTATATTTGAGTTTCCTCTTGCTGGCGAGCAAATAGTGATCGTCGACTAAGCTTTTCATGTGGTTTTCTCAAAATTTGGGCCATGTCATTCTCCAGAGGGCAAAAATTGCAGGGGTCTACTCGAGTCGCGGTTTGAGTGCATATGGTCACCGCGTGCTGTCCACCCAATAATTCGCCGGCATCCAGATGGTGAGCCTTTTAATTAGCAATTATCGTTGATTTTGCCTTTGGAAATAGAGTTTCAATGCAGTTTACATCCAGGGTCGTTGGACTTATGAATCGCCTTTACCTTTCTTCGACCGAGGAGCCTTTATCTTCCAAACTATTAAGATATTGGAGGAACACGAAAACTCCGGTATTTCCCATAGAAGTCTAGAACAATGATGTTGCCGCTATTTGAGTTAAGCCCTTAATAGGCGGTATTGTGATATATGGTCGACTTCATTCCATTGTTAAAGTGGGAGAAACTGCATCGCAGAGTCTATTAGCGAGTTGCAAGTTGATACAAAGTCAAATGATCTTCTTCATATATACAGCCTTGCTCGTTGCCCCTGGAATGTAAAATATTCTTTAAAGGAACAACGCGTGCATCCAACGTCTCTTTACCTTTCTCGGTGAAAGACATTTAAGAAGAAATACCAGTGGCTCAGACCAAGAACCATTGACATGACCCCAAAATCATTGATGAGGCTTGAATACCAATGACCGAGCTAAATAGCAATGTATATAAAAATGGAAATTTTCAAGTTTTTGTCATTGCTTTAAGTTGGATGTCACTAACTCAAGTTCCTGTTCCAGCTCTATCTACAAAGATTTTTTATCATCTTATTTATGGATCCTATTAGTTTCACCCTAGGCAGTTCGCCCAATAGGTTCAATAAATTCAAAACTGCCCCGTTGTGGTTTCTCCATGAGCGGGTTCTGATCGACCTGATGGAGCGTCGGGACCTGAATGCAGATTTAACTTTTTCAAAGATCAATGGTTTCCCTCCAGTGATAAATACATTTAATTTTAGACCTAAACACCTTTGGCCCAATGATTGGCACGTCTATCCTGAGTTGATCATTGCAATTAACAACTGCCATATATGCAGAGAAAAACCTACTACCTACGCAGGCATCATTGCAGCTAATCTCATGCCCGGGTAGTTGGCAAGAGTCTTGGCTCTCTTCTCTGTACAATATCGATACCGTTGTCATTTCCAAATGAGGCATGAATAAAGCCTACCCATTTTGTGAGAGGTATCGCTCATATGCAGTAGCAGCCGGCTTGATGCTTAGCTTCGATCCTTGCTTCCAGAGTAATTTGTGAAACGCATTCTGTGACCATGGAATCGGAGGTTCTCTTGCGGAATGAATGGCGTTATGAGAAGCCGACGCTCATTAGTGGGGACCCAAGGGACCCAGCTTGCTGTGTGACAGAGCCCGAGACATGCATACGCGCTCGACGCTCTGAGGCTGCTGCTTGCTAGCCTCTCACAGGCCACCACACTAGCCCCTGAGGCATTCTGGACGAAGCTCTAGGCCTTTACGCTAGATCCTAATTTGTTGTGTAGGCCCCGCTTCATCACATATTATTATGTATGATGATGTCATAACTCGCCTGCTTGGTTGGCCAGAAGGTTGCTGGATTCGCACGTCCCTCCTATGTATGGATCATAACCTCGGGAGATCATCGGAGATTCTTCGATGATTGAAAGAAAGGAGAAGGAGAGAGAAATATCGAAAATTTGCTCAAAACTACCAATTCATCAGAGCGACAAGAGATCTCCAATACTACTGTCTTTTTAAAATTTATCGTAGAGCCCGCGACTCCGGCACACCGAGGGTTGGCCTTTGAATTGATTCTATACCGTCGCTGAAAGTATATCAGGTCGTATCCAGTAACCACACTTTGCGATCTAAGTTTCCTTTAGGGCGTGGCGATCCAATGTGGTCAGCCAATGGACATGCCTTCCACCTCCCAGCTCCACCGGCTTACTTCTCCACCCCAATTGGTCATTTTATGGTGGATGTGTAATTCAATAATCAAAGTTCGGGCATATCGCCATCGCCAAAGAAACCTACTTTTATCATCAAAACATGGGAGAGAGGACGTACGCCTGCCAGTCGACTTTGAAACGAGAGGGGCACAAACGAAGCCGCAGCGGCTGCTTTACATGCCGTGCTCGAAGGGTTAAGTGCGACGAGAGCCATCCGGTTTGCCAGAGGTGTCACAATGGAGGTTGGACTTGCGATTTCCCAACGCCAGGCAACTGTCTTCCACGAAGGAAAGATATCGAGCGAATCGCTATCACCACAAGGAAGAGGAACTACCATCGGCATAGTTTTGTTACTGCCAGGCCTACGGATATCATGCACAAGACTTCTATGCAAAAAGGCCCTTCGTTGGTGAATGATCAAGATGGAAAAGATGATAAGTACCCGTTGGCTTCGAGCAAAAATCATTCCAACAGTATGTCGCGTCGTGAGAAAGGACTAAATACTGGTGGTGCATTGGCTACACAGCTCCATTTTCAACGCTACTCTGGGCAGGTACGCTTTCATTTAGCCTATCTACGGAACTTTCTCAGCTGTAGACATTTCTTTTTGGGCGCTTCAAGCAATTTCATCAAACATGATCTGATCGCGCTGGCGTTGCATTATGAACCTTTGACCTATGCGCTTGTGAGCTTCTCTGCCTATCACTCCGCTCTGAGCTGCTCCTCGGGGGACGAAACATCTTATTCACTATACTACGGTCAAGCTCTGTATCTTTTGCGTCAATCTCTCCGCACAGAAAGCTATAGTATAGCAACGCTATGCACGACTCTCGTGCTAGCCACATTGGAGGTATCGATACGACCATTTTTCTTCATTTTCATCGATTTAAGGTCTCCATGCTAACAACGACCATTTGAATAGGAGTATTTAGGCAACTGGATGGCCCTCCTTCAGCATTATTCAGCGGCAAGCACTTTGATCCAAGGTCTTCTGTCACCAAAAACCCTTTGCATAAAGCATACCTGCCACACCATTATTCGCTGGCACGCAAGATTCAATGTCATTGTTCAGCAAGCGTTGGACGCGAGGACGAAACTTTCGGCTTAGTTTTTATAAAACTTCTCGGAACGGAGAACATTTTACTTTTTTAGAAAAATGAGTCGACCTCGAATACTTACTGTATTGATACTTAATCTCAAAAGAAGCTCCGTGATCTGATCAAGCAGCTTGACTGGGCCATCGTCGTCATATTTGTGACACGTCATACGCCGTTTGTCCGGGCAAAATTATCTTGAGTTCGATTTTAGAATTTCAAAGGAGAACACATACTCCGAAAGTTAGCAAAGGCCTGTTGAAAATACCTGTCTCGCATGACTCGAGTTCATAGCGCAGCCACCATAATGGGGCAATCGGAAATTCGGAAGACAATCATCACTTTTGGGTCGACTAAGGGGTGTCCAATGATAAGAATCGAGGACGACTCGACAGATTTTTAAGTATGGAAACCAGTTAAAGAAAAAAAAGCTTGAGATCGCACAAGTCCCTTCACGGCAAACGAGGTTATCATTTCTCTTATTTCCAAACACACCAAACATAGGGAAATATGAAAGGGTTTGACGGCGCATGCGAGGTGAGAACAACTTGAATAACGCCGGATGAATTTTTATTCGCTCAAAGCGATTTGGGAATGATATTACACTACATTGAGGAGCTAGTCTTGTCCGTCGCCTATGTGTGTCATCCTCTCGATTGAGTTGCCGCGCCAACCTACATAAAGGGTCTCTGGGGTTTTCCCCTCCTCTCCCCACCGGCTCGAGGGCGCTCGAGGAATGAATAAAATGTAGGCGTGGGCGTTCAACGTGACCTAATGGGCGAGGTCTATATTTGGAAAAGTGATGTGATATCAAATCATTAGCAGTTGTGCACAATTGTGCACAAGACGCAGGAATTTACGGCCCTTCGTGAGAATACCGTGCATTGTGACGATTAGACAAAATTTGGCATTCCTGAGACCTGCCCTCCGATATTGCGGTGCCAAAAGCAGTGGCCAGCACGTGGGGTGACGCGGCAACGCGCGATGCATAGCTACCACACGCAACCTCTCTTGCTTGATAGCACCACTCAGAAGGCACGATGGGGCCTTATCGACACTAGCTAGTACAGCGAGTAATTAGGCTGATCGTGATATGCTATATCTGGACTGGTAACCAATTCTTCCTCTGAATTGCTCTCGCCGTGTTATCCATGCGCCACAAACACGTATATGTTGCTACAATTAGCTACCACACTAGCACATCTAGGCGCACACCTGAGGCTGAAGGCTTTCTTATACTGGGCAACGCTTAAGGCACGTGAAATTCAGTGGAAGCTGTACTCCTATCACGGCATTAGACTAGGGTACAAAGTGACGGGGTTGGTAAGCTAATTGCCAGGTCTCGACATTAATCAATCCAGTATAAGCAGCGATATGCGTAGATCATTCGGTGCTTGTCTTGGCCCCTTGGCCGCTTGGCTCTCCTTTACCCGAGAGGCCCGTGCTGAATACAACGCCAACGGGGGTATCAACACAAAATCAAGGCATGGTCCTTGCATAGGCCGTGCACGCCCAATGATGCGCGCGGCCTCATGGCGTCAATGGCCCCCATGATTCCCTCGCCACTGCTGGTCAATATTCGAGACCATATACCTAAAACACATTTTCGACTTTCGCTGTTCCTAATTAGCAATGCCCTGTAGGGGGCAAACAACGTGACTCGGACTTAGTCAAGCGCCGTGGTGTTTCAAGCGATTTTCAAAATACAGTCAGTGAAAGGATTCGTTGGGGCTCGTCTCCATTTGTACAAAGAGAATCCCAGAACACTTTCTGGCTCGGCCCTAGAGCGGGTTCTCTGCCAACAATATGTCAAATCCCAGGCACCTCTCCACTAGAGCGCTTGCAGGTCGTTGGCCACCTTTCAATGAATTTTCACATCGAGAAAATACAACTCATTCAAATCCATCTTTTCGGCCGTCCAGGGAGTGCCAGCAGCCATTAGCCGGTATCTTCTGTCGGATAGGGGTGAACACGTATGAAATAGAACAGCTGGATAACATTCAGAGAGGGTTTTTCTATCTAGATGCTGGATCGAGTTGAGCGATCCTGCCTGATTCGTGCAAGCTAGTTGTATAGCCCATGCGTACGCTTACGTGCGCTTTGCATACAAAAACAGTAATATAGGATCTAAGCACGCGCTGAATCATCAATCTGTAATATGAAAGGTGGTGATCTTCTCCTGCGGATTTTGACATCTTCAAAGTCCTCTATAGGCCTTGGAGTATGTCCCAGGGGCCTAATATATTAGCAATCAGACGGTTGTGCCGTCGTTACCACAGGGGCCAAAGTCGCCTTTGTAAGGGTAGAATGTATTGCGGTTGTCTGCGTCGCCTTTTTGGAATATTCGTCGCCTGATCCATTGTCTCGTTACCAACAGTGCACACACTTCCCACTTGAAAAGAGGAGTCGATCGAACAGCTCGCTGCTTGCCCGCCCTGGTTCTGAAATGAGATTAGACCCGTCTGATCAACTCGAACGGTGGCAGCTGAATGACCATTTGTTGAGTCTTGGTCGCAGATTGTGACGTTGACGGTACGGGGCTCGTCAGCCGTTGACTGTCCAACTAGAAGAAGAGCTTGATTAGCGATAAAATCAGCGTACTGCTGGTTGAGACGCCTCACAATAGCAGTTCCTTCCAATCAGGTTGGCGAAGGGTTCGGAAGACCCAGTGCAATCCAAATTGCCCACAGAATAAATTAAACACTTTCCGTCAACATCGAAAAGATGGAAAGTTGCGGCAAAGACCACTGGCATGCTGCCAACAAACAGACTAAGGAAGAGGCGCATGGTCGTTTTGGAGATGATTTTGAATATTCTCTTGTCTAGAGAAGAAGGGGGAGATCCCTGCTTTTATACTACTCCCGGGCTGTGGATAAAAAGCCAGGCAATGTACTCAATAAATGTTGATTCCCAGAACACAGTGTCTTTGAGTGCGCTAAGAATGACGAGGCGCGCCGACGCAAAGGGTGGCCATCTATTAATGACTGCGATAACGGGAGCTCAACAGTGCAATAGCCGCCAAAGCCCTCGAGATATAAGTCGCTGGAGAAATCTGTTTCTTCTCGGGATATTATTTCTGTTAGTCGAATGTTGCGCCAAAATTTTAATTTGATGCATACTGTTGACTGAGAGGTACGTCAACAGCTGACGAAATTTACAAGACAAGACTTGCGATAGTTCATAAATAGAAATGATCAAGTGTCCGTGGGATAATGAAAAAGCAGTTGACTCTGGAATTTCCACAGTGAGCAATGCTCCAACGTTCACCGTGACAGGGGACTCACCAGTCATAGGCTAATATCCATGTCCAGCTAAGTTTCAACGAAAGGACAATCCCACGCAAAGAGCCCGAGGTGTTGCGCAAGACAGTCTCTTCGAATTCAATGTTGTCGATGTGATTTGTCGCATCAATTTCCTCCATCGCCATGCATGTACTGTGCTCAAATCAGTCCTGGTTTTGAACCTCCGCATGGGTCCCTACCTTCTTAACCTCCAACTGCCCAACAACCTGTAGGGATTCATTGAGGCTCAAAATCTACTGACCCGGATGAACCTGCATGGTCATGATCTCTTAACAGCTTTGCTCTTCTGGCTGAATGAAATTGATGATTAATCACTTGTTTGACAGCTGCTCTGTCAACCAGTAGCCTGTTCAATGAACACTCTATCATCATAATGAGCTAGAAAGAGATGGTCATACAAAAGTAAATAGCACGCGTGGTCATCCACAAATTGCAATTTCAAAAGACTTGCTTTGGGCGAAATCATCTGTTCTTCACCAAATGTTTGAAAAACGGGCATTTGAAAGAATCATCGCAGAAACAGGGACCCGGCCCATATGAGATCCACAGACGGAACGACCGCAGTGTTACGGACCCACTATGAGGAAGTGTCAAAAATGGACAAAAGAGATCCAATCATCCTGAATAAAGATGACTGGGATCCAAGGGGACCGGGAGCAGAGGCCCAAGGCAACAAGAGGCACGTGACGAGTCACAACACTCGAGTCACGGGATTAGGCACCTTTCCAACAGAAAGGGAACCGCTCGAGAGGAAAGGGAAATACCTCTCTAGCGGAGAGGATGCCTCACGGAGGGAAAGGGGAACCTCTCCTTCGGAAAGGAAGGACTGGATATATAAGGGATCATTATTGCCATCTGTATTTAGTTCTTCGTGATCAATTTACCCATTGTTACGGTGACGCTACAACGCGAAGTGCTCTTGGTCTCGACCCCAACTTTTGTCGATGTAACAATGGGGTCACAAGGTGCGCATTGACTCATAGCCACTAGCCCTTGGCTCCTCGCATCTACGTGCAAAACTAGACATCACGGCGCTGGCGTGGCCTCTTGGGGAGACACAAAGCTTTGAGGACATTCATGATGATGATTGGCTATAGACTACCCCCGAAGACCGTGAACGGAAAGCGGCAAAACACGAGCGCGTCTAGTGGATCCACTGATGTCAGACTTTTCTTCTGAGTAGTTGATTTTTGACATGCATATGAGCCATGGCAATCAAATGATCTATCCTCAACTAAAATTTAGAACACTTGAGAGACACGCAGTGATCTCCACAGGAAAATACTACTGTAAATTAATCAGGGCCAGCGCTCTTATAAGCTCAATTGTTGCCGGACAATTGGGATGTCCTACCCCCTCGGATGAGCCGTTTTTTTATTGTTGTTCAAAGCACTTAACTTCGCCTGCAAAGCCGCTACCTGCTTCTCTAGTAGGTCTATCTTGTGATGTGTTTCCAAAGCATCTTCCATATACTTCTGTATTCTACCATTCCAGGCATCTTGTTGTCCGAATTTCTTGTCCATCAGCCTAACCCCCAGGTCAGGACTACCGATTGTTTGAAGAATTTTTTGGGAACTCACTGCACTCGGCTATCTAACCTTGGAAAGGGTGAATTTTAGAAAAAATTGAGCTAGGGGGGGGTGCTTGCACTTACTCTCTGATAAACGTACCCACCAAAGCGATTGATACCTCAGATGTATCTCGCTGCAAATCATCTATGCCGTTCAATGCCAAGCTTGGAGATGCATGTTCCCAGTCGGTATTTTCAGCCTCCTCTGCAGCTACGTAATCACCATCCCGTGGTGAACCTGGCGACTGGACATCGTATTCGAAAGCACAATCCTCGCCAGCATCACTGGCTGGTGACACAGGGCTACTGTAAACCGAGGAGGCTTGCTGCTGTTGTGAATTGAAATTCTCACGCCAGGTCGCTGTAAATGTGGCTGGAGCTATGCTAGGCTCATACTCAAAGACCATGATGCTTGATTGTATGGAAGGGGGATTTTGGGAAGAAGACTAACTTGGAAGGGTAAAAGGCTTTATATACGCTAAAATAGATTGATGTTTACTCAGAAGCGCAGTTCCAGACTTGACTCGCCCGTCAGTTGTATAAGGTATGGAGCCCAGGAACACAGACGCTTGAGATTTTGATCGAGAGTTGCATGCGGAATGCTTTTTCATGTAGGAAATTACTCACTACACGTTACATGTCAGTGCTCGAAGCCTCACAGGAGACCGTGTAAGCAGGACGAAAGGCAAAAACGACGCGTGTTCTGACGTGTAAAGTTCGGTTGAGCAAATCATCTTTCTGACGGACGGACTAAATGTAAATGATCCTCCTCCGTGTAATCTTTGTTCCAGGCCCTTGAAATAAACAAACAGACATGGATGCATCAGTATCTGCCCGTCTTTAATATTCAGTTCGGTACTGTACCCTCCAGACCGATTACCGACCGCCCATTGATTCACCATGCCCTTTTGCCCTCTGGGTCCAAACGTAGCGTATAGAGATATCACGGCATTGGTTTATTTTACACACACACACACAGGGCATAATCTTCTAAGCGGTCTTTTGCTCGACGGTACTATTAACTGTTCGTTCAAAAAGAAAAGCTCGATCACACACACACGCACTAAACTTCAACCAAACTGTTCAATTTGGCTTTGCACATGCTAGCACGCAATTCGCTAGCAAGATGTGACGGTGCTGTGAATTCACTCGGTCCTTGCGACGCCCGACGCTCAACGTTAGACGTTCGATCTCTCTCAGCCATACACAGAAACTCAAAAGTAATTTTCTACCGGTGTATGGAACAACTGAAAGTCCAATCTACATCACCTTGATCTCTGGACGAAAGTGCACAAGGCTCACAAAAAACAATCCGGTTACCATGGGAGGCCAAAACCAGTTTGACGGTACAGGCGCTCAGACTAGCTGCATATCGCCTGGCATTTAATTATCTGAACTGGCTTTGCTAGAGAATGAGATTGGTGTTCTTATGATTGACTATCGGTCATCTACCTCTTAACGTACAGGGATAAGCTTTGTCGACGCTATAACCGCATTGAAAATCAAAATAAGGTGCATGATGTACAAACTGGGATGCCAACCATGAAACAGACCTATCCTCTCCCATGGCTGGGCTAAGTATTGCAAAGCCCCGATACCATTGTAGACGGCGAGGCGGGTGAATTCCTTGGCAAGTTGAGTCGGTTCCCCTAATGAGCCTGTGATAGCGTGGAGTATAGGTATCATGGCAAGTGAGCCTAAACAAGTGCAGTGATATTGGAACTGCAGCCATATTGTGGGTTCATTTGAAGAAATCAAGCACAACTCGACGACATGCGTCACAAAAAATAACGAGATTGCACAAGAGTACCCAAGTTGGACAACGGGGTAAGGAGAAAATTCAATCGCCACGTAGGAGATGGTTGTGGTATAGATTAGGAGTAGAACACCCAAAAACTCAAGTTTTTCCCAATTGGGGGCACCATTGCTACCGAAGAGGACAAGGATGCGATGTGCGAGGCTCAAGAGACACCAGGAGATGACACCGATGCCGAAGAGAAGCGTTGCAAGCAAGTCAATTATGTCTGACTGAGCAACAGGGAAGTCAAAGAAGAGGCACTGTAATATGAATATGGAGAAATAAGAGATTCCAAAAACGTCAAGGATAGAAACGACTACAGAGTCGCGAAACGCAAGGATGTCGGAGCCTTCCATCGTGCTGAGCTCTCATTTTCAGTAACCAAATGACTGTACCCTAGAGTCAGTGTCCGGGCCGTAGGTTGATTTAATAAATAGGACGAGATTAGGCCCGAGGATTAAGCAAGCGAAATGAATTTGCCCCTTCAAAATTCTGGCGCCAACCGAATTTCTGCTGATGTGGACCATTCCATCGCCAGCGCTTTTATGATGAAGTCAATAACTCGGATTCACCTATGAAATTAAATTTTGGTCAAATTTGAGAATCATAATAACTATTACGAGTCAGGCTTGGTGAAGATGTGGTTGGAACTTTTTCTTCCCACCCTTGTTGTACAATATGGATATTGTTTTAATCTAGCAACTTAGGACTGCATGGATGGAGATTTTAGTCGCCGGTCCCTACCGCACATTACCCGATCTCTAGTGAATATTTTTCAACGGCTAAACAAGAGCCAGTTCGTCCCCATTATGTGTAGATTTGCGTTGGAATTCCAACGACTGAGCAGCATCTTGCTTTAATAGTTGCCGAAATAGAGCCAGAAAAAGTTGCGCGATCCTTGAATCAAACTCAAATTTTGCTAACTACTGGATCTCCGGTCAGAATATCGCTGCATTTCCATGGAAAAACTCTGCTCAGTCCTTCTTAATTTTTAGTCTTTGAGTAAACACGATGGATCCGTTATAGTGACCTTCTGGCGGTGGCGAGCATCCACGTAGGCCCAACGATACAAATACTTGAACGTACCCTGCTTTTGAATCTCGAGCGCCTTTGATGTTGAAGGTCTCATTCCGCCATGAGGGCTCTAATATATTTTTTAGTAAGCCTGCGATGGCTAGCAAATGCTACAAGTATTTCCGAACGTGCCAATGACGCAGAGCTTGAAATTCGTGCTACAGATGGATATCTTTCTATGGCCTATTTTGTAAATTGGGTAAGACCTGGTATGAAGCAATTGGAGATTATCAGTTGACCCTAATTTTTTCAAAGGCAATCTATGGCCGAAATTTTAACCCTTCTGATCTGCCTGTTGATCAGCTAACCCATGTGCTTTATGCATTCGCCAATGTGCATCCGGATACTGGGGAAGTTTACATGTCGGACAAATGGGCCGACGTTGAAAAGCACTACCCTGTATCCGCCATATCCCAATTTTCCAATCACTTGGTATCTTGAATGAAAGACGTCACCGATTCTCACTGGGTAAAAGAGATCTGGCGAGTACCACCGCAAGGTTTCTTCTTCTAACTTGTCGCCTGGGTCGAGCAAAGCACGTAATCGAGGGGAATCCCGAACCGGAGACGGTTTTCGCCGAAAGAAAGATTGCATGAACCGACTAGTTAAACGTAGCATTATCGTTGAACTGAGGATTAAGAAAACAACGTGTTCCAACGAAACGGAGGAAGGGGGAGTTTATTTACGGCGGGCGGTGAGGCATCACGAGCTCAACCCCACACCACAATATCAGTGGCTCAGGCAAGCGCAAATGTTGGCTAAATATCTCTCCCGGTCGGTCCAGACAGAGTCTACTCATCACTACCGCGGAAAATAATCCCTACATGTTGGAACTTACCTGATTCGCATTAAGCTCCTCAAAGCCGAATAAACGTAGGCCACCATGAACGTTGATATGACGAAGATAAAATGGACAAAATGAAAATAAATGTCCGAGTCAAACACGGGCAATTTGTACATACGATGGTTGGTGGGAAAGCGTGAAATGGTGGTCGATAGCGATAAGCGGTGATCAACAGTCTAAGAATGGCAGGGTCAAGGGTCAGCTTTTGTTTCTTGAAGCTAAGCTCGAAAACAGAGGGCGAAAGAAAAAAATAATGACCAGGAACGGGTAGGAATAGAGGGGTCATCAACTGAGGTTCGTAATCATTATTTCAAATTGATCAAACTGCCCTCAGAATTGTGGATCGGGGCCAACCACCTATACCATCCCTGCAGATTCATACAGTACCACATGCATTTGGTACACAGCAACCCCCGATTCTGCTGCGAGATTTTTTTTTTTTTCATTTTTTATATTTTTTATATTTTTAATTTTTTAACCCTGAACCCATGGACTCAGGCATCCACGTGCCAAGCTTCGCCGTTGATACAATCATCACCAAGAAGGATATACTTAAGAGTGGAAATCCGAAACTCAACAATTGGCTAATATGCCTAAAGGATCGCGGATTATCTTCATTGAATATGATGACAGTGCCTTAACTTATGCAGCACTTTGAAAAAAAACACGCAAACTTCAGGTGTGAATAACTGATACTACCTAATCTTATCTACTGAAGTTCATTAAATGTCACAAGCTCGCCGAGCCACTTACATATCCGTTTGCGCCAACTCAACGCCGAAAGAAAGGCGGCCTACGAGGAATCACAAAGATTCACAAACCAAGCAGGCGATTTCCAGGCATTTTCATCCATTCTTGAAGATGGCCCTGGGCTACACCGGATACCGCCTCAGTGCTGAAAGCTTGCCAAACCCGAAGTGGACCGGTTTGTTGAGACGCCGTGGCAGCACAGTTTTCCCACGTCTGTACAGACTGCCGGGTAAAAGCGTGCGGAAATTTGCCTGTTGTCAATAAGTGAACTACTGCCGCACCAAGCGCAGGGTAGGGTTTAACAATATGCGGCTGGTCGTGGAGTACATATGCAATCAAAGCATCCAAGGAAAAGTGGGTATTATTTCTGCATCTCAGTCAGCTACAACCGGTTTGTTTCCTCAGAACAATCGCACTAACATTTTCTTCGCCGCTACCCTGCTACACCGCAGGAGAAAGCCGGGGCCGAAAAATCGGACACACCACCACCAATACTCCCCAATTCGTTTATTATTGTGGAAAGACTTCTTCTTTCTTCTTTTCTCAAGCCCCGACAGCCCACCTGTGTGGCACAAATTGTTAGTGGCAGTTTGTTTGATAGCAGTCTCTGCAGTGCCGTTTCTTCTTTCGCATTCAATTTACCTTTCGTGCAAAAGGAAAAGAAGAACCCTTGAAACAAGAAGCCTCAAATACTGCATCTCATCTTCATTTTGCAGAGTCACAAGATAGTTTATAAGGCCTGCGCGATCAGGTGACGAGTTCATACTCGAGGTTGGTTAATCTTCCAAGTCGCACCACTCCAAAAGCCAGACGGGAACCAGCGCTGGGAATGTCGTTCCAGAAATTTTGGAAAGTCAGGTATGAGAAGATGGTCACCAGTGTTACGAACTTAGATATCTCCCTTTCAGTAAGTCTTGAAAAGGTTACGTCCAGGGGGCTGGGTTCTTGTATCGCACCGGGGTCTGCAGGCTCGAGAAGAGGACTTCCAGGAGTTGAACTGAGTGAAGAGAGGTCATCACTAACGACCAAGTCTTCATCATCAGCCAGCAAGGACAACTGGGATGCTGCTGCCTGTATTCTATCATAAGGTGAGGTGGCATTCTGACTTGCGGTTCTTGCTGTTGGATCATCAACGTCTGCGGTGCGCTTTCGTTTGCGGTTCTTGCTATGCCCAGACCCTACGTCATCATCAGCCTGACGCGATACAGGCGAAAGAACATTTGCAGGAGAGGAGGCAGACGAAGCCGATGCAAGTGCGAGCTCTGAGACTGTGGCATGTGAGACTGCTGATTCGGTGACCTAGCCGTCTCTGGGGTGAGGGTTTCCAGATGATTTTCCGACTCGTGCTGGTATCTTAGGCTCCGTTTCCAAGGTCATATTTGGCATATCAGTAGAATAACTCAGAAATTGATGGACACCTTCCAATATGGACTCCATTTCTTCATCTCCTAGATCGTCTTCGGTCGTGAACGTGGACATAGGATCGAGATCATTCTCGGCGTCGGGATACAACCGTGAGCTATTAACGGGGACTCCCTGACTGCGTCCAATGGCAGCCGGTTTCAATGTATTGGGGACGTTCCCTATGCCTGCGCTAGCAGGAACATCTGTGGGTGATGCTTGAGAGAATGGCAAGAGAACTCTTGGCGCGCCCGTCTTGCTTGGAAAAATTTTTTACCGTGTAGTCGATGCGCTCTTTCTCTGGAACAGGCGTTGCTAGTGGATTCGATCCGGGTGTAGAATAGGAATTAGTGGGGCTTAGAAAGGGGGTCTCGGGTGTAGGCGTAGACTCATTCCAAGACCTTCCGTTGTCTGCAGGTGATCCTGCCGCCCCATCTATTTCCATTTCGTCTGCTTCTTGGAAGACAGCACCTGAAAGAACATCACGAGGCGAGGTAGGTGTCGAGACAAAAAAATCCGACCAATTGGGGCTATCGGAGGATCTTGACGATGTTTGGGGAATGGCCTGTTGTTTTCTGTGATGATATGACGCCGTATCCCATCTCCATCCGCTTTAGTCCCCATGGAATGTAAATTCCTGCTGTTGAAGTCTAAAGCATTGTAGCCAGGAGTGGCAGAGTCCGAAGGCACTGGAGTAGAATATCAGCTCGGTGAAGCCGGACTCAAACGGAACTTGCAGTTTGCTGGAGTCAAAGCTATGATGAGGAAAGAATATTGCAGATCGAGGCCAGCAGAAGAGACACGGGGCAAACCATGCATGGCCGATGGCCTGTTTTCCCATGGGAGGATTTTTGACAAGATCCTGGTAGAATGTAGAACGGTGAGCTCTGAATGGCCAGTGCCATCAGTCCCCGCAGTCTTCATTCCTCAAGCAGAACTAGGTTAATAGTGCCGTGGTTGACCCACCGCTTCGGTTGTGGGGTCCCCAAGCTCAACGAGTTTTTCAAGCTCAACGATCCATTTGGTACTACTGTAATATCGACGTCGACTAGTTACATTCAACTTGGCTTTCCACTCCCCGAACATCTCTCTCAGTGAATGCTTTCTGAACCTTTCTATGGATGGCACAGTTGCTCTAGATGCTGAGGATCATCGCCACAGCGCCTCAAGAGATACGAGAGCAGGGCCAGCCGGCTCTCACTGTCTCTTGGACGATGGGCTTGGTACAAAGACGAGATCATTTGCTGAGCAGACATCCGCAGATTTGAGTCCTATTTATCGCTACACTCCCATTCCTACGCTGATCCTCAACCAAGATCTGTTCGTTGTGGAGGTTTCAGATAGTCATTGTACCTTTTCAGGCCAATCTAGGGAAGACATACTGGGTACTATCGCCGGCGACCTTCCGGCCTATGCTATCCCTGCGCCAGACACCCTTTCTCTTTACGGCGCCCTTAGCGCAGCCATCTCCTCAAAGAAAATCCAGATGATCGAGAACATACGCGTTGAGAACTCAAAATCCGCTTATCAGCTTCGCATCACACCGATATTCAAAGATTCAACTTTGATCTATGTTGTCTTGGAAGCTCAGAATACCTCAGAGGATCACTGGGAAACTTCTGATGAAAATCACGCTTACGTGAACGAAACGTACAGAATTCTGGTCGATACTGTTCAAGATTATGCCATATTTATGCTTGATACTCATGGCCATATCGCTACCTGGAATCGTGGCGCTGAAGTGCTCAAGGGATACGCTCCCTCAGAAATCATTGGCAAACACTTCTCATTATTCTACAGTCCCGATGACCGTAGCGCGGATAAGCCAGCTAAGGGGCTGGCCATAGCTCTGCAGAAAGGCCGAATGGAAGCTGAGGGCTGGCGGTATCGACGAGATGGATCTCGATTTTGGGCTAACGTTATGATTACTCCAATCCATCAGTTTGGCCAACACGTTGGATTTGTCAAGGTGACCCGTGACTTGACGGAACGCAAGGCGACGGAAACCCGTATGATCGCAGCCTTTGAGGAATCATCTAAGACGAAAACCGATTTTCTTGCAAATATGAGTCATGAGATTCGGACCCCAATGAACGGCATGCAGCTCGCTCTCACAATGTTGAAAGACACCGATCTCACGAACCAGCAGCTGGAGTATACCTCCATCATTGAGGACTCAACGACAACTTTACTCCAGATCATTAATGATGTTCTTGATTACTCGAAGCTCTCCTCTGGATCCTTTTCCTTACTTTCTGATATCGTGGATATCAAAAGTATTGTCGGTGCTGTTATGCGTAACTGCAGGTCTCTCTTGAGACCAGAAGTCGAGCTGGCATTATCGACCCCGGCGAACTTTCCACAAGCCTTGCGAGGTGATCCCCTGCGATATCGCCAGGTTGTACAGAACATGCTGGGCAACGCCGTCAAGTTCACGGAAGCTGGCCATATTCGAATATCTCTATCATATGCGTCTGACGAATCCGACTCTCAAGCATACACAGTCAGGACTGAAATCGAAGACACGGGCCTTGGAGTTCCGAATTTTGCTATTAACACTCTTTTTATGCCTTTCACGCGTTATGCGGATTCCGCATCCAAGAGATACCAAGGGACAGGCCTTGGGCTTTCTATCTGCAAGAGTCTGGCGGAACTTATGGACGGCATGGTGGGCTATCGGCCAGGCCTCCATGGAAAAGGCAGCGTGTTTTGGTTCACAGCCAGAATGGGCCGCATCGACTCAGTGTCATCAAATGAGAAACGCCGAACATCGTCCACCGATGGGGTGAGAACTGTCATGGACAAATTACGGGAAGTCGCCCCACAGAGGCACATTTTGATGGTCGAGGACAACCTTGTTAACAGCACCGTGATGCTCAAGCTTCTTCAAAGCATGGGTTTTGAGCGCGTCGATCTAGCCTGGAACGGTGCGGAAGCTGTACGACTAGTGAAGCAAAAACCGTTGACATACAGTATTATCCTCATGGATATCAGTATGCCAGTCATGGATGGCTTGGAAGCCACGTCATGTATTCGGGAAATGAACAATAACATGCCGATTCTGGCGCTTACGGCTAATGCACTGAAGGGCGACTGCGAGACATACCTTGCTCGGGGGATGAATGACTATATCGGGAAACCTGTGCACAGGGATCAGTTGGTGCGCGTGCTTTGGAAATGGATAGGGACTGATTGAAGGTCTTGCCGGATACGCAGGTGCAGACCAAGACCAAGCTGGCTCTCACTTCGAGATGCATTGTTGGTGCTATACGGGTAGCTCGTCGAGCACAAGGCGCGATTATCCCTGAGAGGATATTCTAGTTGCGACAATAGACATTGCGCAAGGTAACTGACCGGGCTAATATGCCCCTCGATGGTTGACGTACACCGGCCTGTGGCCGGATCCCGGATCCTGATGGTCTTATCATCTGACGCTGATGCGAGTCAACTTCCATCTGGCGACCAGGCAATCGACCCGACCTACCTGCTATGCCCTCTAGGGTATGAAGACATAAAATCCAGTTTTCATCTAGGTTGTCCAAATCCGATCTGACTTCTCCTTCGGTTAACATGTCCCCTTGATACTTTGAGTTGGGCTAAACTTAAGTCCTGAACGGGGGACCAAATAATGACTAGTTTTACTATCATCAGGGCTTTGTCCCACGTACGAGTTGAAAGTGATTGTGTCTTATTACCACTCTGCGTATCACGCAGCATGTCGCTCACAATGGAGACCAAGCTCACATGTACATGCTCCGTGGCGAATGCTGCACCTGACTTTGCAACTTCAAGGTTCATCTACCTAGCCTGGGCAATCATCGTTGGTAGCTACACGGAGTCGAAGGATGTCATCATCCAGACATCGCTCCGGATTCAGCACGCCGAGTCCTTCAATGTTGGGCTACATTGTACACCTATCTCAGATGGAGTAAACATATCCGCTACATTCAATCCCGGAGCGATTGAGAAATGGATTATGAGCAAGATTCCCCGACATTTAGACTTTATCATTCAACAAATACATCATAGGCACTGGTTTCGCTGCTACGAATTAACAAAAAGCTGCTACGAAGCTGGAGTGATAGCATCAAGTCTTTTCATCTAAAGATTACAGTCCTCATCGTATTATAATTAATGGCTAATTAAGTGCCGACAACAGCTGAAATGTAAATGCCAAGCTTTTCAAATCGTAACGCGAACCCCGGATTACTTCTTCTGCACTTGTTCCCATACGGGCTCAAGGTTGGTGCCGATAGCACGGTGGGCCTCCCTCACCAGCTCTCGTTGAGAAAGACCGCTTCGCTTGGAGATCATGGACTGAGAGTCTTCCTTGGAGATCTCCACGTGCAAGAAGACAGCCGACTTCTTGCCGCTGAACATCGCGTGAGGGACATTGGTCGACGCATCGCTGTTAGAATCACCAATGGCCCAGACGCCAGTCACATTGGTGCGCATGCTCGAGGTATCAACAACGATCTTCTCATTCTTCACATTCAAATTCATCTGGTAAGGAAGATTCGAGTGCTGAACAGTAGGTGCATTGATAATGAAAGCACCGCGCTCGATGGGGGCTCCCTGGGTGAAGTGCACAAGGAACTTGTCATACTGCACGTCGGCAGTATTGTTTCGGTGGACACCGCCGTCCTGGATGCGCTCAATACTAGAGATGGTACGGTTGTCGATCGTGACGTTCCAAGCCTTCAACTGCTCCTTCCAGCTTGCGTGCTGCTTGGTAGCCGCAGCTTCACTCGCTGGGGTGTCTGTTCCATTGACAAAGGCGATGATGTCCTCGAATTGGGTGTTGGTTTCTAAGACACTTCCAAGAACATCGGCGATGTTGCCAAGAATGCCGAAAGGCTGATCACGGTGTTCTGACAGTATTAGTTAAGCGCTTGCAAAGACGCGAACGTACTGTACCTACCATAGCCATCACACCAAGGGCACCAGAAAAGTCCCTTTCCCCAGGCCTCCTGGACGCCGGGAGTGTTCGGAAGCACATCGGTAACACCGGTACCCAGGACGATTTTGCGGGCAGTGTAGGAACTGCCAGTGTTATCACTGACGTTGAAGGACGAATAAGGGCCCGGAATAGGGTTGATCGATAGAACAGTCGAGTTCTTGAAGCGGGCTGTGGGATAGCGGGAAATCTGTTGACGGGCAAGAGCACGGAACGCAGCAGGGGGGGTGCCTAGAGCACCAGGTTAAAAGACGGTACTAATGCAGTCATGACGCTGATACTTACCATCACTGCCAATGACATCGTGCATTTCACGAGTGGGATCATTGCGGTAGTGCTGGTCGTCGAGCAGCAAAGCAGATCTCCGCACGCGTGAGACACCACTCAACGCACTAAGGCCAGCAGGACCACCGCCGACGATGATGACATCGTAGTCGGTTTTGGGGACAGACTCTGCGGCAGCGAACGTACCCAGTGAGAGGAAGGCTGACAACAGAGCGGCGGTCTTCATGTCGATGGTGACAAGTTCTGTCGTTTAAACTATTGCGGGGGGAAAAACAGCACCGTGCTGGCTTTCTGCCGGGGAAGTTGGTACCCTTTATACCCAAGATGCTTGTTCCTAGCCTTGTCCACTCAGAATTCGTTACACTATCGACTCCGTAGTACTTCGTACCAAGCTTGACGATCAGGATCGTGGCTGGCTGCCAGCAAGGACAGCACTCCGTACACCGTACATATGATGCGTCGACCCTGTGCGTGCGCTCCAGGGATCTACAACGATCGGCATGCCTTTGTGGAGCCACCCAAAAGACTGGACCGATCTCGTCCTCAAGCTATCGGAAGCTACGGAAAATCTTTTTGTCAGCTCGTGAAAAAATAACGATAGAAAAGGATACTGGAACATCCTTGATTCGGATGTGTCCCAATAACAAGCTCTTTTTGTCGTTTTGCTGATGTTGGGCGTTGTGAATTGTGTATTGCATCATGGATATTTGGCCCTGTTGCCATGCGGCAGAGTTTGACCAAGCCCCTCAGGGTCCCTCAGCTGAACGGTGGATCTCAGTTTCTCCCCGGCCCGCAACTCGCTTGGCGAACCGTGATGGATCATTCATAGGGAATTCGGGAATTCCCGAGAATCGACAGGTCACTCTTCTTTTCCAGTTTTGCCCCCTCATTGCCTGAATATATTCTGTCTCAACACCGATGTTTGGGGGGGGGGGGGGAAGGTGTTGGAAGTGGGTCCAACTCACCAACCCCCCCCCCCAAAAGTCCCTTATTCTCTGAGATATTGCGATCGGGCCTTCGATAAAGATTGACTGAATTATTATAATACCAGATAGTATTTTAAGACATATCAATATAAAGAGATTACGCTAGCAGGGTTGGGTCTATAGGTAGACTGTAGTAAAGTACGATTTTGGTGCTCTGCTGCTCGCGCAAGAGGTGTAGATCCATGATATTCGGCACCATTCGAACGAATGTCACCTTGAACCAACAGAAATTTCACCAGCTACTCACGCTCCTCACGCTCCCTGGCAACTACATGCCACAACGCCGTGCGCCCCGTGGAATCCCGGTGATTGATATCGAGATTTGAATTCAAGAGCGGTGACTCCAGTATTCGACTCAACGATTCGTTCCTGAGGCTTTTCACGAGAAGAAGAGCCGTATTCTCATGGGGGTCACACCAATTGACATCCACATGAGGATTCTGGGCCAATATCTGCACTGAAACATGGTCTTCTTTCCGAACTGCGAGATGCCCGAGAGTCAAAGTTTTGACGAACGAAGCTTGGAGAGCAATGGTGAGGCACATGTCTCTCAATTCGAAATCTGTCAACCTGAAACGCCCTTTGAATCTGCGTTTCGGTCCGTCATGAAGGATCACCGACCGCTCTTCTGTTTTATTTACCTGGGTCAAGAAGGGTTAGATATCAAGAAGCGCGTTCAGAAATTCCACTCACATGCCGATGTGACAAAGCATACCAAGCGGAAACATTTGAAAAAGCTCGTTTCAAGCACGATCATAACTTGCAATGTTTGTGATGAGAAGTTCTCCGAGCCCATGTATTTTCAGCGACACGCATTTGATCTTCACAAGACTTTGACAGGTCCTTTAGTTCAGCTAAACAACCGCGTTGCTGCTTGAGTACCTGGGGCTTGATTGGGCGCTCAGCATGATAATACGTCAAGCGGCCCCGACTGGCCGGGCTTAAGGCATGTTTTGTCCACATAAGCGGCCACTAAGTCACCCACAATCAGCACAAAGAACTCGATGAATCATACGTAAACAAGGCGAATACATGGACATGAAGAATGGCAACTTGAAGCATGCTGTATTGTATTTTCGTATTTATTACTTTCATTCCATCAATTTAGTTAATGAAGGGGGATCCATTATCAATTGACATGCATCGATTAAATGAACAGGAGACAAGATACGTCTTCCTCGTGATGATATCATCCTGTCGTCACGTATTTGCCACAACCATCCCGGTATTGAATTAGGGAATTTGTAGGAATAGCTTTATGTCTACAAGATCATTTTACGAGCTCTTCACCACTCCCATTTACTCTGAACAACCTCATATTTGATGGAGCCACGATATGAAAATGGAGCCACGACATGAAAATATGCAGAAAGTTCAGGAAGTCGACCACTTCGGTTTCGATCCCGCTTCGCCAACTGTGCGCACAAAAGACCGAAAGAAAGAAAAGAATGGTATTTGTGGTCCCGATACCCGCGAAATTCGAAATCTTAGCTACGAAATGGGTATAAAGCTGTCTTTTCAAGAAACTGAGTCCCACAGTGGGCCGAAATCCCACGTTCGCAAAGAAAACTATTCCAGCACTTCTTTCAAGCTTCCAGACAAAAGCGATAACTGGGCAACGAATGACTTTTGGGGCTTTGATCCAGCCGAGAGGCCAACTCAGAGGTCCGCTACTTCGAGGTCGGTACGAGCGCAGCACAATCGTGATGATAAGGATACCAGAGGGATGAGGATTCAATAAGCGATGATATTGATTTCACACTACCAAATAAATTTTCGAGCTCCTTGCATAACTACACCGGTCCCCGGGGAGCAAGCTAGGGAAACTGAAATGTTTCTCAAAAGGTTTGAAGCTCACATTTGTACAATGCTTGACCGCATTCCCAAATGATCGTTTTGAATGATCTGAGACTGGAAAAGCGTCTCCATCATGTCAAGACACCCTGTGAAGAGTATTTTATTGTACGTAAGGATGGCAATTTAGAATTCCAAGTTGAAACTCGCCTAGTTTTGTTGGGTTAGAATTTGGTACCAAAAGAAATAAGCAATGATTATCTCTGTGATCGGTTTTGTAAATGCGATCGACCCATGGGTTGTATTCTATGAGGACATCATAGACAGCAATAAATCTTCCAACTTTGAATCTTGAAATTGCGGAGGCACGTCTGGCATATCCGTATCGCAATCATAGAGAGAAAAGATACTTGGTTGTTCTTGTGCGATACTGCCGCTATTTGATTTCTCGGGTGGAGCAAGACCCTCTGACGGCGAATTCTCAAATTCAACTCTTTTCTTCTCTCGCGTGCTTCGAGATGCATGGGGATGATGAGCTACTGATGGTATATCACTCAGACCAGACTCTTTTCCTGCCGTGAGACTGTGGATACACCTATTGGCGAACTCAAAGGAACGTTGAGCGGAGCCTGAAGTGTTCCCCAAGACCTGTAACCAACGAATGCTTTTCTTTGCCGCTTTTAAGACGTCTTGCACCGACTCAGAGATGACATGAGCTTCTCCAGTTTTCGTTGGCACTGGGCCAATTGCAACGTCAAGCAATAAGATCACGGTAGCTTGTGTAAGGACATGCACAAAATCCCACCACTGTAGAAGATCGTACGCCCATTTCAATGATACTTGGTCTGGTAGCAAGGCGATGATAGTCAAGGAGGCTTGAAGACAAGCTAAAGCTGAGAGATTACTGAATCTCGAACGGGCCAAGCGTGCGCCACTAGTTTTTTCGAAAGCAGGCCGATTCAAGCAGGGTCGGTTCAAAACAATTCGACAGCTGTAGTAATACATTGCGAGAGATATTTGAAAAGGTGACTTGATCGTGGATAGAAGATTGCCATACTTGTCTTCGAATTGAAAACCAGCATGTAAACGAGTAGCCCAGTGATTCATCCTTCTGTTGTAAAGTGAAATCCGGCTCTCAATTCTGGCCCAATCAGTTCGATAGCTATCAGTCGCATAGACGCTACCGCTGATCGCGTGGGAAATGAGAGATAAATCGACCATATAGAAGTGATATAGTGATGCACTTGGATCCAAGGACTTGAGCAATTTGCTCTGCATATCTGTGCTGTTTTGATTTGTTTGCATTGTCCAATGTAATTGGCGGAGCTGCGAGTGTAAGACATCGTCCGCCTGTTGGCCAGCAAGTCCTGTATGTGCCAAACTAGGAAGTGGTAGCGGCGGAGGCAAAGAACTAGAAGCCGATCCGATACATGAGACTCTGCCAGTCATAAGTGAAAGAAGATGTTCTAAACGAAATATTGACCACCAAAGCTGCTTGCGAGCCTCTTCAGAATCGGCGTCAAGCTCGTCGTGCTTCTCATGAAGATTGATTCCTAGAGAAATTCCTGATCGCGCAGCAATTCCAATCATCTTCCAGGATCTAGAGAATGAATGTTAGGTTGGTGAGAGCTCCCTATATATGTGTGACTTACCTATTTATCTGCGATATAGCAAGAAAAAAGAAGGCGATCAACGATTCGATTTGCACCTGCTGCAAATCATCATGCTGGTAAAGTATATTTTCCGAAGCACTGAGCGATTTAGCCCGTGCGAACAATATGTCTTCGTCGATGTCCGGAACATTTTCGCCAGACAATCGGGAAAAAACAGACCCGATGGCAAGGACAAGGTTGAAAATGGCAAGCCATTTTGCACCCGGATTGAAGCCACCCAGAAAACAACGATCGTATTGGGCACAAAAAAGATCTTGTCGAAGGATAGGTAGAGCGATTTGAACTTTGTCAAGGTAAATATGGAATAGCTTATCTGATCGGGCTTTTGGCGGCAAAACGAATGCATTGAGCACCGTCGGATCTTGCAAAGTTTCTTCGTCGAGATGATAATTAGTTGACGACAGCGAATTATCTGGCATACCTTGTACCGTGGATGAAGGTTCTAGGAATCCGTCATCGCTTTGCTTTGTTGCCTCAACACCCAATCGTTGCATCCATACAACCTCAGAATTCTTGCCCAGGTAACCAGTTGCCCGACTCTTCTCATGACGGTTGAAATCTTCGCTGGCGACATCAACATCTTCAAGGGAACCGATAGACGATGAAGATGAGGAAATGGAGCCCCTCCTTTCGCGATTTGCAGCTGCAGCCCGTGAGTCCTGCTGCGATTGAAGTATTGGTCAATACTCGAATAACCATTCTGGCGTTTCAACTAACCTTAAGAAATCTTCTGATTCGATCTGCGATAGGACCCTCAAAATCTAATGATAGATCCTGAAGCATTTCTTTGTATGCTTTTGTCTTGCCCCGTTCGGCCTGAAGCTCCTTTTGGAGCCTGACAGCTTTTCTATCGGAATAAACGCATTCGTCATCTCCCTGGGCAACGCACTGTGCACAACGCGGCTGATCACCGTCGCATTTCGCTTTACGTGCTCGACACGCGTCGCAAGCGTGACTAGTGCGTCCCCGGCCACTCTCTCGCCTTTCGCGTGGTAGTCGCGCAATGGGCAGCTTGCCTGTCATGCTTCTGATCGTCTAACAGAAAGAGAAAGATTTGACGTCGATTAGCAGGAATTTTTCGAAGGGCAGAATCTGAAAATTTGAATTCGCGAAAATGGTAACAATAATATTAGCACTTTGGTAACTCCGCAAACCCTTTTCCTCACGTCATACTGACTTCACAATTGTTGTCTGTGCTTATACATTCAAAGCAATTTTGCTGAATCAAAATTTGGCCGCATGTAGATGAAACGTTCAGCGTATCATGGTAAAACGAGCATAGCTTTAATAGCAGCTACAATTTGTCTCAGCATTGGGCTCAAGTACTAACGAGGAGATGAGGGTGGGAAGTTGACGTGGCGCACTGCGAGTCGCAATTGTTACCTATGAGTCTATGACGTTGTCCATTTTACTAGCGTCCATGCATTTTCCGCATCATTTTCATTCCTTAGGCATCAACTGCTGAATCAGCACAGTCAATCCCCTTATTTTGCAAATCATCCTGTATTTAGAATAACACATCTCAAGTACTGTTCAATGACCCCATTGGTCTATCTCCGTACTAGTGCGTACAGCTTTCTTCGGAATCGACAGTTATGAGCCCGGTAGCACTAGAGTAGATGCCCAGAGAGCACTACAGTCCCTGTGCGAAGTTCAGAACGTCCTGGAAAGCTACGTTGCGTCGGTATAGCCCAGAGTGCTGCCCGCAACCGCACGTCGAGTATGTCACTTCCATATGTTGATGTCTATCAAAAGGATGGACTCAACACTGCCCCCGCTAGAGGCATGGGCACCGGTATTGTATTAAGGTCATCCGCGCAATGGAGAACCTGGTACAGCCAAATCCGATCATCAGCTAAAAGTAATGATGTTTGGGAATACATCGATCCTGACACACTTCAACCACCTGAATATCCTCGAAAACCCCGAAAACCGCAACCGAGCGACGTCCAAGAAGATGCCTTATACCCCGAAGATCTTGATGAAGCGAACGATGCAAAGCTGCACCGACTTCTAAAGCATTACGATCGCAGTATACTCGAATATAGTACTCTAAACCGTGCGTTGGATAGAGTTATGGAACGTATTTGTAACACCCTTGCGTCGGAGCATCAAGCGGTTATTGCTGAGATTGAGGACCCTCGTACATTACTATGTAGCCTCAGAGATCGCTTCTCACCTGCCGAGGGAGAACGTAAGATCGAATTGTATCTGCAATGGGGACGTCTTCTAAGGTCTTCGCCGAAGAACTCGCAGGTAGACTCATGGTTAAATGAATGGGAGAACCTATATACAGAGGCTGTTAGCGCAGGTGTGCCAAATGTTAAAGATCATCAAATTGTATCTTATGAGTTTTTAGCTGCAATACGGCCACTTGATGAATCCTTTCATGGTATTTGGTACGAGAAGCTCTTTCATGACCCATCGAGCAAGGTCTTCTTCACCTATGTGGTAAATGCTTTTCGGCAGAAAAGAGCTATCGCACAAAGGAAGAAGCCATCTAGCAGAGTGATTAGCCTTGCTACCCTAGATGGACAGGAGGAAGCTGGCTTACAGCACCAGCACCCAACGCATCAGAATCGAGGTCAACAAGGTCAAAAGAAAGCACCACGATGTGTCTGTGGCCAGTACCACTTCTTCAATGCATGCCCGTACCTGGTTGAAACTGCTAGACCAACAGGTTGGAAACCGGACGTAGAAGTGCAAAAGAAAATACCCCAGAACGTTGAAAGGCTTCGTCCAAACGCTCGCATCAAGATCGAGAAGCTTCAAAAGAACCTTGCAAGCACTGGAACCGCCAATTTCGTCGATGTTATCCATGATCCATATGCTATGTTCGTCGATAGCCAGCTGGATAAAGAAGACATCAAAACTCAAGAGAAACGAGGCAAGGATACCCCGTATGCGCTATTTACTGAGAACCCAGAGAATCCATTCAAGGATGTCTGGATCATCGACTCTGGATCAAATAGGCATATCACACATGATCGAAGCCTTTTTACCACATTCCACGAGGCGAATGGATCTGTTAAGGTTGGAGACACCTCGACACCATTCAAAGGCCAAGGAATCGTACGGATCTATGGGAAGCATCCCATTATTGGACGTGAGATCCCTCTTGATATTCACGAGGTCAAGTATAGCCCTGGTTTCCACGCAAACCTCTTATCTTTATCGATCCTAAAACGACGAGGATACTTGTGGGACACTATACGAGATGTCCTCATATTCAAGAGAACCGAACATACCGTTGCCCGTATTCACGGAGAGAATGGACTATTCGTGCTGACACAGGACCACGTGGAGGCCCCTGCAGCATTCAACACCTCCATTCAACGCCGCTCAACAGCACCAGCAGTCTCAAAGGCAACACCACAGCGCTGGCACCGTCGACTTGGTCATATGTATGATCAACGTGTCGAGAAGCTTGCAGAAATGGCAGCTGGTATTGAGTTAACACAGCCGTCAGAGGATACTGCTGAATCAAATCCTGAGTGTTGTGAAGTCTGTCAATTAACAAAAGCAAAGCGTCAAGTCTCACGCAGAGTGCAAGGAGCATCATTTGGACCACTCGGACGAGCCCATTTCGACTTAATCCGGATCAGAGAAGCTTATAACGGCGATAATTGGATCACAAATTTCTATCTTGACGGTATTCGATATCATCATATCGAGACACACGCGCAGAAGAGCGGATGCCAAGAGGCTGTACGAAACTTCGTATCCTTGATGATTCGATGGTTTAACATACCGCTCCGCGTATTTCACTCTGACAATGAGCGTTCACTCGGCCATAAGATTCAGGAATATCTCACAGATTGTGGATTTATCGTTGAGACTAGCGTCGTTGGAACACCGGAGATGAATAGCTTCGCCGAGCGATCTGGGGGGGGGGGGTGATAATCACACGAGCCCGTTCATTGCTTGAAGACTCAAAGCTGCCAAAGGCACTATGGCCAGAGGCTGCCCAAGCCGCAGCTTATATATTGAACAGATCGCCGACAAAGCTTCCAGATGGTAGATGGATCATTCCACATCAAGATTTCCATCGTCTAGGCACTGGTATTAAGCTGCAGATCAACCTCTCGAATCTCCATATATATGGTTGCCGTACGTATGTGAGAATTCAAGGCATCCCACAACTGGATAAGATGCATCCAAGAGCAGAGATTGGATATCTTGTTGGCTACCGAGCAACAAATATCTGGCGAGTCTGGTTCCCTGAGACAAATTCTGTGAAGAACGTCCGCGATGCAGTCTTCGATGAAGGACTGAACTATCTAGCCCGCCCACAGGAACAGCCTGTAAATGTACCTGCCACTACGGAGATAGTGGAGGATGAAGAGATAGATCGCGAGATTCAACAGGCTATGCAGCGTCTAGTTAACGTGTCGGATCCATCACGTCGAGGACCGCAAGAGGAACAAAGGACAGATTTTTCGGCCGAAAAACCATCTTCACATCAGTCATATCAAGAAGTTTCGAATGCAGATATTTCGGCTGAACCACAACAGCAGCAGTCACCTGCACGATCTGAAGACGTATATCATCATTCAGAACTACCAATTCCAGTGACACTGCCTACACCACCACCAAGGCAATTGACGCCTGATCCAACACCCCAAGCAGCACCACAGACACCAGCACATCGGCAGCTGAGGCCGCCACCGTACGCACCAGAGCGCGTAGCATTGGCACCGGCAAGCCCAGCAATAGCACCGATACCCCTACGCCTCCATCAGGAAGAAGCAAGGCAAAGAACGCCAGCGCCTTCAGTCCCAGGTAGCTTCCCAAGCGACACCCCGGGGCCGAGTATCAACTTCCAATCTCAGTTACGGCACAGACACCCCCGTACAGAAGGAATCTCAGAAGACAATATTATTCACGGCACTCGGAAGCGCCGAGCTCCAGAAGATTCATTATACACAAGCTATATCACATATGATGATAACGATGACCATGAGGGAGTTCTTGCCGCATTTGCTACCGGCATCTCTGCACCACGTCCAGACACACACAAACTTCATCGAGATGAGCTTCCCACAGAGCCACAGAATTGGCGAGAAATGCTGAAGCATCCTTATACAGAAAGATGGCTGGCAGCTGCAGGCTTAGAGATTGAGTCTCTCCAGAAGCGCGGAACATTCTCAGTAGGTTCACGTCCACAGGACCGGAGCATACAGATTCTGCCATTGAAATGGGTTTTCACCTATAAATATAACAGTAATGGTTTTCTCCAGAAGCTCAAAGCAAGGATCTGCGTACGAGGAGACCTTCAAGCCATAAATTCAGAAGACAAGCGAGCAGCAACACTTGCAGCGCGTACAGCAAGATCTATATTCGCGTTAGTTGCCGCATTCAATCTTGGTACGATACAGCTCGATGCTGTCAATGCCTTTCTGAATAGTGATCTTGATGAAGAAGTCTATACGCAGATGCCAGAAGGCTTTGCCAATGGGAGCAATGTCTGGAAGCTTCATAAAGCTCTATATGGACTGCGCAAGTCTCCACGGCTATGGCAAAAAGAAGCCACTCGAGTCCTTGAAAAGTTGAATTTCTCTGTTGTTCCTGAAGATCCATGTCTACTCACAAGGAGTGGCATCATTCTATTCTTCTATGTGGACGACATCATCATTGTACACCATCGTTCCAAGCTCCAAGAAGCTATTCAGCTACAGCAACAGCTTAAAGAGCATTGGGAGCTTCGCGAGATGGGAGAAGCTAGTTGGTTTCTTGGTATTCGAATGCTCAGAGACCTTCAACAGAATAAGCTCTGGCTCTGTCAGGATTCATATATCGCATCAATGGCGGCAAGATATCATCTCACAGGAGGAAGGAGAGTAACGACACCACTCCCAGTTGAACAGATGGCTCGATACAGCGGGCAGGCTACACCTAAGCAAGTCCATGAGTATCAGCAGAAGGTTGGATCTGCTTTATACGCCACCATCATTACTCGGCCCGATGCAGCCAAAGCAGCGAGTCATTTAGCTGAATTCCTCGTTAACCCGGGTCCCGAGCACCTCGAGGCAGTCAATCGCCTTATTCGCTATCTTTATAATACCCGTTTCCACGCGATCGAATACCATCCGACCTATGATCTTCCAGCACTCGAATTCGCCAGCGATGCTTCATTCGGTGACCATCACGATCGAAAGAGCTCGGAAGGATATCTCTGTAAGCTATTCGGCGGCGCTGTAGATTGGAAGGCAAGTAAGCAGCGAACTGTGACAACCTCAACAACAGAAGCGGAGCTGTTAGCTCTATCGGAAGCAGCAAAGTCAGCTATATTCTGGTATCGACTTCTACACGCTGTCAATCTCGAGTTTGACCAACAGAGCACCGAGATCCAATACGACAATGCCCAAACCGTCGACCTTCTCACCAAGGAAACCCCTCAACTTCGTACGAAGCTTCGCCACGTTGATATTCATCATCATTGGCTTCGCCAGGAGGTTCAGAGCGGCAATATCGGTATAAAGTTGGTAGCCACGAAGGAGATGGCCGCAGATGGTCTCACCAAGCTCCTCCCAGCACAGAGCCACATCAAGTTTGTACGCTCACTCGGTATGGTTGATATTCAGCACCTGATTGAATAGCTTCAAATCCATCTTTTCTGCCGTCCAGGGAGTGCCAGCAGCCATTAGCAGGTATCTTCTGTCGGATAGGGGCGAACGCGTATGAAATAGTACAGCTGGATAACATTCAGAGAGGGTTGTTCTATCTAGGTGCTGGATCGAGTTGAGCGATCCTGCCTGATTCGTGCAGGCTAGTTGTATAGCCCTTACGTACGCTTACGTGCGCTTTACATACAAAAACAGTAATATAGGATCTAAGCACGCGCTGAATCATCAATCTGTAATAGGAAAGGTGGTAATCTTCTCCTGCGGCGTTCGACATCTTCAAAGTCCTCTATGGGCCTTGGAATATGTCCCAGGAGCCTAATGTATTAGCAATCAGACGGTTGTGCCGTCGTTACCACAGGGGCCAAAGTCGCCTTTGTAAGGGTAGAATGTATTGCGGTTGTCTGCGTCGCCTTGTTCGGAATATTCGTCGCCTGATCCATTGTCTCGTCACCAGCAGTGCACACACTTCCCACTTGAAAAGAGGAGTCGATCGAGCAGCTCGCGACTTGCCCCTCCTGGTTCTGAAATGAGATTAGCCCCGTCTGATCAACTCGGACGGTGGCAGCTGAATGACCATTTGTGGAGTTTTGGTCGCAGATTGTGACGTTGACGGTACGGGGCTCGTCAGCCGTTGATTGTCCAACTAAAAAAAGAGCTTGATTAGCGATAAAATTAGCGTACTGCTGGTTGAGGCTCCTCACAATAGCAGTTCCTTCCAACTAGGTTGGCGAAGGGTTCGGAAGACCCAGTGCAATCCTAATTGCCCACGGAATAAATTAAACACTTTCCGTTAACATCGAAAAGATGGAAAGTTGCGGCAAAGACCACTGGCATGCTTCCAGCGAACAAACTAAGGAAGAGGCGCATGGTCGTTTTGGAGATGATTTTGAATATTCTCATTGTCTAGAGAAGAAGGTGGATATCCCTGCTTTTATACGACTCCCCGGCTGTGGATAAAAAGCCCAGCAATGTACTCCATAAATGTTGATTCCCAGAGCACAGGGTCTGTGAGTGCGCTAAGTATGACGAGGCGCGCCGACGCAAAGGGTGGCCATCTATTAATGACTGCAATAACAGGAGCTCACCAGTGCAATAGCCGCCAAAGCCCTCGAGATATAAGTCACTGGAGAAATATGTTTTCTTCTCGGGATATTATTTCTGTTAGTCCAATGTTGCGCCAAAATTTTAATTTGATGCATACAGTTGACTGAGAGGTACGTCAACAGCTGATGAAAGTTACGAGACAGGACTTACAATAGTTGATAAACAGAAATGATTAAGTATCCATGGGATAATGAAAAAGCAGTTGACTCTGGAATTTCCACAGTGAGCAATACTCCAACGTTCACTGTGACAGGGAACTCACCAGTCATAGGCTAATATCCATATCCTTCAACGAAAGGACAATCCCACGCAAAGAGCCCGAGGCGCTGCGGAAAACAGTCTCTTCGAAGTCAATGTTGTCGATGTGATTTGTTGCATTAATTTCCTCCATCGCCATGCATGTACTGTGCTCAAATTAGACCTGGCTTTGTACCTCCGCATGGGTCCCTACCTTCTTAACCTCCAACTGCCCATCAACCTGTAGAGATTCATTGAGGTTCAACACCCACCGACCCGGATGAACCTGCATGCGCATAATCTCTTAACACCTTTGCTCTTCTGGCTGAATGAGATTGATGATTAATCACTTGTTTGACAGCTACTGTCAACCAGTAGCCTTTTCAATGAACACTCTATCAGCATAATGAACATGAAAGGGATAGTCATTCAAGAGTAAACAGCAGGCGTGGTCATCCAGAAATTACAATTTCAAAAGACTTGCTTTGGGCAAAATCATCTGTTCTTTACAAAATGTTTAAAAAACGGACATTTGAAAGAATCATCACAGGAACAGGGACTCGGCGCATATGAGATCCACAGACGGAACGACCGCGGTTTCGGGTATGTGTTTCCCAGTGTTTTACTCTTTGTGATTAGCACAACGCTAATTGTTCTCAGTTTGTGCAAGCAACACTATACGTGCAGCTGTACACCATGTCATTCTTACTAATGCGAGTGGTCATATCCGACTGGTTGACCTGGACCTTGAACCATTTTACCAGTGGTGAACAGAAGATGATCCTGTTCCTCCTGCAACATCCGAACCCGTGTCAACCTCGGCGCAAGCTGAATTCTCCGGTACTGGTGGAGTGTCTAGGTTTGCTTGGATGCTCAGTCCCTTGTCGATCGCGCATACTTCCCTCGATCAGGTTGGCCGGCTTTCAGGAGAAACATCGGTCGATAACAGACAATTCTGGCAACGAGATCCGCTGGTGTTTCGTGTCCAGCGTTTCAATCACCAAAAGTGGGTCCGGCAGAAAATCATCGAAGGCAGTCCAATGTCCTTGTATAAATACTTTTTTGGTTTGATTATTACTTAGCCCAAGCAGCTACTACATCAAATCGTTGAGGCCCCTCAAGGCAGTCATGGCAGTCATGCGACCGACATGTTGATTTTAGAAATACGCGATGCGATGCGTGGCGCGAGTGCAAATCCCTTAGACTGAAGAGATTATATTCAAGGGGCCCTACAACGGCAGGGTCTACCCCTTCCTCCGCGGAGTTCGCGAGGGCGAAAATCCCGCAGGTCCTCGCGCGACGAACTTTACCCTAGCGCCAAGCATCGTGAATTTGTACCAAATCGAGATGGTCATTGGGCATGCAAGCCTGGCACCTCGCCGCCTTCTTCTATTCTCCTCCTAGCCTTGTATACAAGTTTGGGAGATGTTTTTGTCACCAAAGATAGAGCCATCGCTTCCGATGGCAAAGATCCAGAATGGACAATGGGCTCCTCGTTGAGAAAATTGCGGCTATCTGACAATAACAGGTATCCTGCGAGTATTAAACGGTACTTGCATACCGGCGCAACTTTCGAGGCAAAGAAAACATTGTTCATGAACCCTACGCGGAAGTAGCGACAACAACAACTTCCTGTGCTTCCAAGCGAATTGCCCGGGTGTCCCAAGCCAGGATTCTATGCAGCATCTTTGCCTCGTTATGACTTCGCAAACTAAATATCGGAGAGGCTGCGAACGAAGATGGAAGCGCTTCTTGCTTTCGCGACTGCGTGAGATATCTCTTCCGCCAGTTCGCCAGCTCTTTAGCTCCACTGCCGCAACGAGATAATCTTTGACTGTTCAAACTCATCCAGTGCGTCGCACTATAGAGGCTTGTGGGTACTTTCCCAGTGGTGCCCTCGTTATCACCCAGGGAGAGATGGGATCGACATGCGTCTGCGAGCCCGCACCTCGAGCATTAGATCGTCTGCAATATCTTGCCAAAAGGCCCCTCCTGCATGATTGCCAAGATAAGGTCCTCGCATTAGCTTTCCCTTGCCCTTCGCCCACTGGCACGGACTATACACCACCCCGACCAGTGGAGTCATTTAGATCCGTTACGCCGGTGATGTTCGCCGTCAACTCGTGTCTACCAGCCAGGATCAACACCACGATTCTAGACCACATCACCATGTCCCGTACTAGGAAAGTGTTCATGAACCTTACCGAGCTGAGCTAAACAAACTTCACCGCCCTTAGCTTCTTCAATCATGATGACACGATTGATTACTCTTCCCCGGCTATGCCCCAGAAGACTCTGTTATAACACGGAGTTTTACGACTAGCCCTGTCTATATTCAACCGCCCCAGGTCAATCCTTTAAATACGGCTCGACTGTCAGCCCGCTACCAGGACATGTGAGTCAGAAGTCATTTCTCTGATCCACTCAACAATACCGTGCCCAATAGGGCATGCTTCAGGCAAAACTCGACCAAATCATTAAGGTCTCAGGTTACGCAAGACTGTCCCTTCAGGCCTATCTTATATCAACGCACACGCATTGTTTCGCGAGATTTGAGAACTATATCGGTGTGCCAAGACAAATTTACAGACACACTCCGCCATAGACAGAGAGCTATTTTGGAGCATCCTATATGTATGGTCTAAAGAAAGGTGAGGGTCGAAGATGGAAGATTGTAAGTGAACCCCATCTTGTAACATAGCTACTCTCGAATATCTTCCAGATAATGACCATCGTGTTACACTGCCGATCCTGAAGATTCTGGCATTTGAGTTCGTTGAAAGAGAATGTACCGACATCATTGAAATGAGTCATTTTCAGATATTTATACCTAAGCTAACCCTACATCTTGCCCCGTGGCAAGTCCAAGTTCCTGAATCTCGTTTCCCTAGGAAAGTGTCAGTATTGGTACCCGGGATATGGCATCAAGATATGCAAACTTACATTGTATGACACAACAAGCTTGCAGTTTGGTGTATCCCACTCAATTTGAACAAGCGAGCTATGCGTTGGACATTCTCCAAACCACTCGTGTCTCCAGCGCTCAGAATCCTTCACCTGAATGGCAGCGTAATGGTTCCCGATGCTCGCAACCCTCAATCCTCTAAGGAAATTCACGTGAACCGAGTGCCATCTCCCCTCGCTGTGACCGAGTAGCAAACCATTTATTGATATACCCCGCAGCCGTTCTGCGTGTCCTTCGGCCTCGTCATTGAAAACGAAGGTTATATAAGCGTTTTCTGGTACTGTGATGGAACATCGGAATTGGCCAGATGTTTCGGTGGACTCCCTCTGATCTGCTGGAGAGGTATCCAGCAAACTTTGCCACGAGACAGGTCTTTCCATGACCCCACGAACCAACTCCATGTTGTCCCATATAGTCCTGTAATTGACGGTTTTTGGATAACGCTCCTGTGGCATCTTTTGAAGATTCCGAATAACAGTTGTAACGTTTGCTTCAGGATCCAAGTCATCGTGCAGCATATATTTGTATGCCCAATGATTCCAATGCGCCGAGGTTGGCTTAGTCTCCATTAATGATGCGAGGTTGATTAGGTCCTCTTCTTTGTCGAGGAAATTGTAGATCATTTGAATTATCTCCGGAGGTAAAGGAAGATGGAGGCGATTCGGACGCGTTCCCCTATTTTTCGCTGACTTTGAGACTGCAAAAATATCCGAATCTAAAGAGGTCGCTTCGTATCGAAAGGGAACTTCATTCAAGAAAGGCCGAAGAAGTATCACATGGTCTTTGAAATTGTCGATCCATACTTGGTCAAAAGTGTTTCTTTGAAAAACTCGCTGAGCGATTTCCCAGCAGTAATCATGCACAGTTACTTCTTCTGATCGTTGTTCCTCGGTGAAATGCATGATATCCGTGTAATGACGACGGATCAACTCCCCTGTCCCAATTTCGCCATCATGACCCTCTTCAAGTAGAAAATGAAATGTTTGTATGTAGTTGGTCTCACCTCGACAAACTGGGCATGTAATGATTGGTTCAGCAGCGTCATCCATTGTAGAAGAGGACGCGGCTGCCTATTTGTTGATTTTTCAAGGGGAGAGAAATGACTCACAGGCAAAAACATGGATACAGTGCCTTTTTAATACGGCATCTGGAAACCGCGCTTTAGCGTCGGAGTCGGAGATTTTGTGATTCCGCATGGCGGTGCGAACCATACTTTGTCCTTGGATATGCATCAAGCGTTTAATACAGAGATTTACGGCCCGTGAATTCAGCGCTTCGGAGACCGACAATAATACAGGACCGTGCTTAGGTCCCCACCTGCTAAACCTAGCCTCGGTCTGTCATTTGCCTAAGTCCTTTCTTTATTGTAGCAAAAATGAAGAAGCAGAGCAACTAGCATTGGCTTTCTCAATAGCATTCTCATTACCAGATACTTACTGATCAACCTGTTAATCAAGTGCCCTGCGAGACCACGTACCTGTAGGAAACTTAGAAGCTTCCAAACGCGTCTTAGTGAGGTTGTATGACCTGGAAATGCGACCGATTGTACCGTGGTACCACTGGCGCACCATTGCTAGACCATTATTCGAGAAATCTCCACAATTCCAACAAACACCGATAAAAGGGAATTACTATTCTGTGGTTATCTGAAAGGAGGGGGGAAGGGTTTCAACACGTTGCCTAGCTATCCATCTGTCTTCGGTATCATTGCGATACGGGGCAACGTGATTGGGGGATGTTGTAAAACAGAGTAGATCACGATAGCTTTGTCAAATGTCATTCACCATCTACGGGGCATTTTCATCGGCCGGGAGGGACGTCCCGTCGGGGGAAGTGGAGCGATAAGCGGCGAAGCGAAACTTTCAAAAATACTCTTCGTCGGTACGAAAATGGCCTTCTATTGAAAAGTTGGGCGCAGGCTCTCGAGGCGCACTATTGGATACGACCCATGGAATACCACGTTTTGGCTAAATTCTTGACCGGTAATGATCTGCAATGTGGTTTGGAACTAGCCGTGCCTTACCCTACGGTCTGGACACCAAACGCGTGTACCCGCATTTGGTGTCCCGCAGCGCAATGCAATTCTCACCGCAATGCAATTTTTCTTTTTACACATCTTTATCGCCACAACATACTACCTTAACTATGCCCGATTCTACTGAAACTGAGGTATCTCGTGTAAATGAGGCCGTGCAATTCGCTCGAAGCAAAAAAACGCCAAATTTACGCGAGGTCGCGCGGAAATTTGGCGTTAATTACAATTTGTTATGGCGTCGTGTCAAACGGAATATAAGGCCAAAAACAGAGATAAAACCATCAAATTACACCCTAAATGCCCGGCAGGAGAAGGCTTTAGGCTATTGGATAAAGGCTCTGGATGCTTCTTTCCTCCCCCCGACGCCCGCTAGAATATTGGGCTAATGCTACGCTGGCCCGGTCAAAGACACCAGATCGGACGGTTGGAAAAGATTGGGTATATCGCTATATTAGACGTTTCCCAGATACAGAAATGAAGCTTAGAAGGCAAAAAATTATTGATTCTAAGCGTCTAGGGTATATGGACGTCGCAGAGCTATATCATTGGTATGATTTATTGGCCAAAGCTCTTGAAGGTATAAAGCCACAGAACATCTACAATTTTGATGAAACTGGCTTTCAAATTGGGCAAGGAAGGACTCGCCGAGTGTTTACTAGTAAACCAGGCAAAGCTACAGACCTTTCCAGCACAGAGCACGGTGAAAGGGTTACAGTCGCAGAATGTATCGCGGCTGATGGTTGGCGAATGCAGCCCTTAATCATCTTTAAAGGAGTGCATCATATGGAGTCGTGGTATGACCACGAAATACCTGATGAATGGATAACTGCGACCGCAGAAAAAGGCTATATCGTTGATAAGCTTGCTGTGCGTTGGATGGAAGAATTTGACCGAGAAACACGCGGTCGCGTCCAAAAAGGAGAACAACGTATTCTCTTAGTCGATGGCTGTGGCTCACATCTGACATTTGAATTTCTTGATACTGCGACCAAAGCAGGTATTAAAATCTTTGGATTTCCGCCAAATCGAACAAACTATCTTCAACCTCTTGATGGTAAGCCTTTTCAGGCTTATAAGGCTTATTTTAAGACGCAAAATAACCTTATTTCTCAATGGGGTGGAGGTCTTCTTGCATCAAAATCATCCTTCTTAAACGACCTTTACCAATTCCGTAACAAAGCCCTTACACCCCGGATGTGTCGGAATGCCTTTTTAGATCGAGGAATTTATCCAGTTGACGCAAAAAAAGTTTGTGAGAGTCTCGAAAATACTCTTCCTCCTATCCCAGATATCGAAATTGATCTATCGGGAAAGAAAACACCCTCTCCAGAACCAGCCCTTTTATCATCAAGTTTGGAAAATACACCTTCAAAAACCTTCAGAGATATTGAAAAAAGACAGAAACATCTCTCTCCTCTTCTCTGCCGGCCTGATTTAACGCCCAAAGAGAAAAAAACACTTGCACAGGTTCTAGATGAGCAAGAATTCTATTTTAACGCCTTAGCCAATACTACGGCTACTATACGAGAAATGGCCGCCATCGAGCCCCACGAGAAAAAAAAACTACTAGACGGCGTATTATGGGCCTTAGTGAGGATAGTGTGATACGTGTTAAAGATGCTAAACGTAGCATAGCTGAGAGGAAGGCAAAAGAAGTTAAAAAAGATGAAAGACGTACGGCAAGGGAGATGGAGAAAAAGTACGGTCCAGCGGCCCTCTCTCGTGAGAAAGTCGCTGAGATGGAGGCAAACGCAGAGCCGATATACGATGACTCGGGAGAGGTCATTGCTTTTTGTGATTAATTCTAAATTGCTAAGAAAATTGTATGTAAAGACGAAAAAATTGCATTGCGGTGAGAATTGCATTGCGCTGCGGGACACCAAATGGGGCCCCACTCATTTGGTGTCCAGACCGTAGGGTAAGGCACGGCTACCGTGGATCGTGAGGACGACCGGCCCTCACTAGTCCCGAGATGGAATAGGCCTGAAAGGCTCACGTATTACGCCTTTGTTTGCATCCATTCAATAACATCACGAATTTCCCCAACAGTAGCTAAACTAGCCAGTAAAATGATACAGCCATTATACAGACTGGGATGCCCAACACTATGAAAGCCAATGAAAAAAATAGAACGATCATGCGCAGTATACACGAAGGTCAGATTCGGGTTGAATGATACCCGCAAATAATTGAGTCACCAGAAGGGTATCTGGGGTCATTGGAGGAAGTCAAAAGCACAGCACTGTACATACATAACGAAAGTTGACCGCCTTCGGGCTTGCCTAGCCCAAAGTAATTTCGTGTGTGAGTGGAGAGGCTAGACACACTAGACGCACCAGATACGTATTATGATTGGCTGATAGTATGCGCTAGTAACAGCCAATTTTGCCAATCAATCGCAACAAAGCGCTGAAAAGAAAAGGGGGCAAGATGTTTGACAATTTAAGTACCCATAGCAATTTCTGTCAAGATTAGGAATTGATGTACTGGCTAGTACTGCGCATGTCCAATAGAATCAGTTGATTGATTAAAGGTCTCTAGATCGGTTGAGCGATCTCTGTGACCTATTGTCCGTGCTCTGGTGTGTTACGACACCGTAACCGTATTTTAGTCCTAATACCATACCAATACCCAGGGAAATTGGGTGAACGATGAACAAGCCTATCCCAAAAGGTCATAGCGGTGTTGACCGCTTCCTAAGTTTGACAATTTCCCCTCCCTCTTCGAGCCCCGGCGCAGATCCCACTTGTTTCCAGTTTCTATCCACAACCTGTCTCAACCTGCCTCTCAATTTCCAGCGCTTTCTACCTTGATTTTTTGACCTGCGACGGAATTTCTCAATCGTTTAAAAGATGAGTGAGGAAAAAATTGCTGTCGTACGTGCTAGTGCATCTCAGCGAGTACCTTTCTAATAATGCAACGCAGGACCCCGATCTTCATTCTGTTGAGCATGGGGTTTTCCCCAGTGACTTTGAGTCGTGAGTGATCGGCCATTCAGATTTTAGCTTCCAGGTAGATATAACAAGTATGCAGGGAAACAACGTCTCTCGCGTCCTCTATCTACCGCGGGGTGTTAGAAAACGGACGAAGGTCAGTCAGCCTGGTGTTGAAATGGTTATTACGGCCACCCAAGTTGCTGAAATAAAATCAGATATCAAAATCTTCGAGAGGGAGAATATTGGTTTGCATATTACTCTAGCTGGTGAACTAATCTAACGTAGGCAGGGCGCCGGCGGATGAACAACAATTCGAAAGTCTGGAGATAGGGTGAATTTTAGAAGACTTAGGATTTATAAGGGGAACAAGAGGTCACTAATAGTTATTTGATAGCCACGTTGTCTGCCTCGTGTTAGATTCTGAGACCGCAAATCCTCTCTTTCAATCTCCAGTGAAGGTTCCAAAAGTAAAGTTGAAGTCCCAGGTTAAATTGTTTTACTCATACCGATTGCTATATTTAGCACATACTTGATTTGGGTACGGGGAGAGGAACTTGGGCTGTGTAAGATTTTCACTCAACACTGTGGTGCTTCCAGCTAACTTTGATCCAGGGATGTCGCCGACATGTACCCTGAAGGTACTTACAGACTTGCCCCGCGCTTTCCTGCTCGACTAACAGATATAGCGTTGGTCCGAGGAGTCGATTTGTACCCTCCTCCTATTCAATGGCTTCCGCCCAATTGTGTCATGGAAGTTGATGATGTCCTGAAAGTGTGGACCTGGCGCCAGCCTTTCGACTTGGTCCATCTTCGCCAGATGATCGCCGCTTTCACTCGGGAAGAATGGGCTTCTGTTTATCAGCAATGTTTCGAGTAAGCCGCAGCCTCCGTCCCGGCAAAGAAAAGAAGAAGGAAACTGAAGTCGCTAATGAAATTTGCACTAGGAATATAGAGCCTGGGGGGTGGATTGAGCATTGGGATGGTGACCCTAGAGTCCGCTGTGACGATGGTAGTCTACCCAGAGATAGCAGTATCGTTTCATTCGGGCAAGCAGCATGGGCTGCAGCAGAGAAATGGGGGCATTCCCTTGACACTTGTTATACGATGCGTACTGCCATGGAAAATGCTGGTTTTGTTGACATTCATGAAAAGGTTGACAAATTACCAATTGGACCTTGGCCCAAGGATCGCATGTTGAAGGAAGCCGGAAGACTTCACTTTCACCAATGGACCACTGGCCTGGAAGGGTGGGCAATGTATCTTCTCACAAAACACGGATGTCCTCATCCATGGAGTAAAGAGGAGGTACATGTTCTTGTCGCCAAAGTTCGCGCTGAGATACAAAATCCAATGATACATGTCTATCAATACGTGTGAGTATATCTACCCAATGGTCCGGAGCTGGTCTCATGGATGCTAATAACACCGGGTAGGAAGCGGGTATGGGGACGTAAACCTACTCTTGAGGAGCTACAAGGTAAAACCGGGGTTGTATTTTAGGGTGACCAGGACATTATAATGGGCTTTATCTACATGGTGTGAATATATAACTAGCCATCTGTCATCGCTCAGTAAAGAAGTATGCATTGTAATCAGCCTGCTTTTTGTGCCAGCTTACCCACGAGAGTCTCATTAACGCAGCCCAGATCAGGCTCAAGGGCCCAGACCAGTGGTGGATTGTTGATGTCTATGTTTTGGACACGGACTCAGGTAAGTGACGATCTGTTGGATCTTCGAATGCTCTTGACAGTCTAATAAAAAGAAATCGCACTAATCAGCACAATCGTGGGCTTTGTATCATTGCAGGCGACGCCGCAGGGATAATCCAACAGAGATTTGTTCGTTCATTGAAGGAACGGATCCCTAATGATCTCAGTCCCCCAGATGGATTGGCTTATGAGCGAATCAACTACTACGAGGGGCATCTCGATGGTCACATTAATCGCTCCGCAGCTGACGACTGGTGGGCTGCCCTCAATACAAAGACACGAAGTTCGAAAGAGAAAGGTCTGCGGAACTTCTTCAGGAATGCAAAGCTGCACAATAGTTTGAACGCCTTGCTTGCGATTAGAGGACTGTGGGAGGCCATGCGTATTGGGGTTCTCCATAAAATCACTGCAATGCATTGTGATGAGGTGAGTCGACATCCTTATCGATCTCCCAACAGTATCGCGCTGATCATATATTCACATCTAGGCCATATGTTGCTACTGGGAGCATATCCTGCAAACATTCCTGAGAATAGTTGGGGGGCGACAACAGCTACTTCCATATATTGATGGCGTGACGGTTGAGCTTCTTGAATCTCGTGCCCCGAAAGTATCGATGAGAGATCGACAGTTTCTCCAAAAACGAATGGATGACGGGCAGCTCTTTGCAAATCTGGATAATCAAGTTCGTGATGAGGTCTGGCAAAACATCCTCAGGATCGATTACCCAATCCCTACGTTAAAAACATTTTTCAAAGATCGTCTTTACCTTGAGGTAGCTCAGAACGTCATGAAACAAGCCTTATTGCCGGTCCCGAATGACACAGCCGCCACTATTGATGCTGGTCTCTGTGCTACATGGGATAGTGCGCGGTCGGGGACGATTCCAGTGCGACAGGAACGGCTCAAAGAGGGTCTCCTGGAGCTCTGGCGGTTCAGCTTTCAATACGGGTTTGAAATGACTGGTCACACCCGCTTAAAATCCGATAAGCAGGTACCACAAGATGGAATAGAGGCAGCGGAACTTTGGCGGCATTTTTTCGCTCTGTTGAGAATTCGGGGGTTTAAAGCCCCCGATGGAGACTCCGCTGCGGCACCTACCATGTTACTTCCCACCCCACCACCATGCGAATTTCCCGAGAACCCGGAGCATGAGATTGAAGCCCCCAAGCGATGTGGAAAACCTTATTCCAATTCCGCTAGAGCAGATCGATTCGCCCTCACAGCCAGCTCGATGCGCCAGCGATCAGTGCCTGACCGCGTGACTGCCGGATTTCTGCGCCAGTCCGTCTTCAATGCCTTCTTCAGCTATCTTCAGACTACTGCCACCGGGACTAGTTCAACAACTTGTGAGGTTCCATTGCAACAAGCGCAGGTGGAGGTGGAATCCAACCAGCCTCCTCTCGGAAGCGAGACAGTCAGTCCAGTGAATGGGTACGACCAACCGAGTGAATCCACATCCAACGAGCCGAGCTCATGGAACACGACTCCTGGCAGGGGGCTGATCAGTGATTCTGCATATACACTGTCGAGTTCAGCCAGTCAGTCCCAATCAAGCCCGGTGATCATGAATTTCAACCTCGCGGGGCTATCAAGGGATCAGCAACAGTTACAGATGCCGTACGATTTTGAGTGGATTCACCAATTTAGCACTGAGCTAGATGCAAATTCTTTTGGAGTGGAAATAATGGACACTGGGCGCTCTATCCCACCACAAGATATTTTTGACTACTACTCAACTCACGCTAGCTCGCAGCTAGTTGCTAGTCTCAACAATGAGGATAGTCTCGGGCCATCAATCAATAACAAGAGAAAAAGAGAGCATTCAGACGACGCAGGTAACAATGTGAATACGAGAGCAAAACGGTTTATTGAAGAACAGGCTCTTCGAGCCCGCGACCGCATAACAATGGACTCGGTATCAAGACATACAAGCCTTTCATCCCTTTAATTGTCGGAAAAGGGGGGTGGCAGGATCTCAATTTCGAATAAATAAATTCAGTTTTTGATGTGGGATGTCTTTTGCTAGATATTTAAATTTTCAACTTGGAATTAGGGTAGTGATTGCCAATTGGTGCTTAAATTTGTTGATATCGGGATGGACTGCGCATTCAAAGAAAATCCCAACAGACAATTCCGGGCGCAATTGACATACCCAATCTTCTTCAAGTCGCAGACATTCTATTTGTTTATCCATTGAAAATTGAACTTAGGATTGAAATGTCCCCGGAAAGAAGTCTAGTTCAAGTCCTTGATATATCATGTTACTTTGATCAGCTTAAATATGGAAAAATTTGTTCCGGCATATGTTATTAATCTCATTGGCTAAGGATAGACTAAATCAAGATTTGAAGGCACATGAACGCGTAGATTGGAGCAGGGTATGCTGGAGGTGAGTTGCCTTCTTCCTCTGATCCTCCAGATCGAGCTCCATCTCCCGCGATTGCTGTGTGAGAAGACCACTCTCATAGACGAGCCAGTCATGCGAGCTTTGAAGCTTACTGTTTTCATCCGCCAAATGCACATCCTGGGCGGACTTCACGATATAACACTCCCACATAGCTAAGTACAAATCGAGAAGGTTAAAGCCTTGTGCCACAAGGGGCCCATCGAGTTCCAGTAGTTGTCTTATCTGCACCGCCAGAGCGCCAATGGGTTGGGATTGCTGCAGTCATCAGTATGTGTGCAAGGATAGATGACTTTCCATGACAGGACACTCACCTGGGGCATTTTACTAGGGCTCCCGTCAAGCACCTCCGCTTTCGAAAATGAGGTTTCTCCATCCTCAGACAACTGGCGCAGTTTTTTGTCCGGGCGGTCGATGAGTGGTTCTGGGCTTTGACAGTGCTTTCGGTCCATAGGCGAGGACATCTTGCAGAATATCGTGGGGGCAGTCAGATATGCGGGAAATGAAATCTGAGTCAGGGATGAATAGTAGCAGAGCAGTTTGAGCGCTTATATATATATGTTTCTTTTTCGCAGTCAGGCTTTGCAAAAACCGAATTTTTGCCAAGGAATTGATCAAGAAAGTCAATTTCATATTGCAAGGTGCGGTCATCCAACGTTGAGTAAACGCTTCGGTGGACTTCAACACTTCAATCACCGACAAAACCGAGCCATGGGTAAAACAGTTGCCAAGCCTAACTTGGAAATGCTCAATTTGGCTGCTTTTACAATCGTGAATTTCGGGGTCCTCGACCTGGCCGCTATCAACATCTACAGGGTGACGCAACGCTCATCTAGATCTTAGAAGCATAACATCACCCGCTTCTTTTTTGATGGATAAAATGCCATCCATTAAAATACACCAATACCGCAATATCGCCGGACCCTAGGTACGCTGATCTCATGATAAGAATAAAAGAGCGCCTGCCAGCCGATTTATTTTGTACGCAAGCCTGTTTTTAAACGATTCTAGTATCTCTAGATTGAAATACTGGAGAACGATAACGTTTGACATCTTCTGACCCATTCAATAGTCTTCGGCAAAAACGGTGGATATGAGGTGAATGAAGATAGTGAGCTCAGCAATTAGAGCGCAAAAAAAACCAACATGACTTCTGACCTCGTGAGCAATAATCCATGGAGCCTTACTCTGCAAATCAAGCACAATATGTAGAAACCTGGAGCCAAGAAATGTTGGTATATTGATGCCAGACAGAAGATGAGGCTCCAGCGATTGGGTCAAAATTGAGGGTTGAACTGGAAGTTGGGAACACGCCATTGATCATGTTAGGCCTTCCAAGTCTCGTAGCCCGGATTACCTGAAGAGAACATAAAAGTGAACATCGCACATCCAGTCTTACCCATCAAGTCTAGCACCATGCGTCTCGTTCCTTATCTCTTCACTGTCGGCTTACCCCTGACCCTTGCGGGCCGATTTCAGCTTTACGATGTCGATGGAAAATGCCGTATCTATTCAGTTGACAACTGGGATTGTACGGGCACCTCGGATCCAATTGGGAATCTCAAAGGAAGAACATGTGACTGTGAGAAAGCATCCCCATGCATCCTGGATTATTGCTAATAAGCCACTCGCCAACAGTGAAATCAGGAGTGGCGGACGGGCCGCGCTTCATGAACGTCTCGATCTGTGGCCATGATGCCGGGAACAGAAGCTCGGTCGCGACCGTTCAACTCGATGATACTGGTCTGATACGGTTCCAAAACCTGCAAGGCCAGACGGCCAGTTGTACAATCGACGCTTCTCTCCAAGTCGGGAGTGAGTGCACAGTTGGCCGAAACACCACCGAGAGAGTGACGACCACTTCGTCCACCACTCGAACTCTGGCCGTTGTGCGTCCTACGGAAATTCCATCCCCGACTCAAAAAAACACGACCGGACTAGCGACGGACTGCTGATGCATCCTCTGCTTTAAGTGGACCTGCGAAATATTTTGCTGTCAAATTTGTGGCTTTGCTCATGAGACTCAAATCTTTTCTCGCCCTCAAGTTGTTGCTCCCAACGTTTAAATGGGCCTTGCCAGATTGAAAATTGAATAACGAAATTAGTTTCTACGATATCAACCGAGCGCTCTGACCCATTGAATGGTGAGTATATATCTGTAATAAGCCCTGGTAGCGACGATCAAATAGCTTCAAATCGTTCCCGGCTCCTGACAACATATCTAAATGGACAACAATTGGTATTTTGCTGATATATACTCTAATCGACGGGACATCATCTGTCTCATGGAAAGCATCTGCGAATGAAACGAGCCTAGCTACTCGGCTCTAAATATGAACAACTTCTTTCACGGCCACTTAATTCAATGGGAATACTCGTCCCAATAGAGTGCTCCTTTCGGGGTGGCTCTTCCTCCCAAGACCCCCACAGCACCAAGTAGTTGAGAGTGTATGATCCCTCCTCTTTTACGCGACGTACGGCAATAGCTTTGATTGGCCATAATTGGCCATGCTAAAAAGAGGTCAGTTTCGGTCATGCGGAACTGGAATAGATGGTTGTCTTACCTCCTCATTCTGCCCACTGGACCAGTCCCGCCCGGTCGAGTCTGGCACGCTCGACGAGTATTCAGTGGTAGCTTCATCGGAAATGACAAAGTCATAGTCATCGGTATTTTCGGATGGAGCATTTTCGTTTGTTGACTGCGAAGACGATTCATCGGCGGTGACAAGTTCTTCGGGGTAGTCCGGCCAAGACAAGGTGGTCAAAAGTTCGTTTTTCGGATGCATAGCCATTGGTAGGATGAGAGTTGGGATGAAAGTTGAGGAAAATGAAATGAATAGTGATAGAGACTGGTAGCCTGGGCCCTTTATAAACGTAGAATATCGGTATTGGTGGCCCGCCTTTTTGGACTGAATTTTTCTTGTGGTTGGAAATGGTTGTTGGTTTACCGAATGCATCTGTTCGCTGAGCGGCTGTTCGCTGAGCGCCTGTTTACTGAACGCCTGTTTACTGAACGCCTGTTTACTGAACGCCTGTTTACTGAACGCCTGTTTACTGAACGCCTGTTTACCGAATGCCTGTTTTCTGAACGCCTGTTTACCGAATGTCTGTTTACTGAATGCCTGTTTACCGAATGTCTGTTTACTGAATGCCTGTTTACTGAACGCCTGTTTACTGAATGCCTGTTTACCGAATGCCTGTTTACTGAATGCCTGTTTACTGAATGTCTGTTTACTGAATGCCTGTTTACCGAATGCCTGTTTACCGAATGCCTGTTTACTGAACGCCTCTTTACTGAACGTCTATTTACTGAATGCCTGTTTACTGAATGCCTGTTTACTACTGGCTTTTTCACTGCTCGCATCTGTTTAAACAAGACATTCTAGTGGATTCAAATAGATAGCTCGTGTGCATTTCATTGGGTTTATCAATTGGATGGCTCATTCCCAAGCAAAAGATAAGCCAATACCAATCAATTGCTCAATCTATGGGTAGCAGCCACAGAGCAGGAAAAGAACCCTATCCCTCTCTGAAACTTCTTGAAACCGACGCACTCCAAGCTGAGTGATGATTCGAGGATTAAAGAGCATGAATACATTGCACTGCATTTCAGAGCATATTTCTCTACCATACATAATGATCGAGTCTCCTGCCACCGTTGTCTCCTGCATCAATACCTGCAATATTTCAAAAACCTCAAGGCAGGGACTCGCAATCAAAATCGGCTGCGTGAGCAGTTAGAGCTCTCTGGTCAATGATCATTCGTATGATGGGCTCTAGCTGTTGGTGAACGGAGCATGACATATGAAGTGGACATAGTTCCTCGCATGCTTCCTGGGCTCTGTCCATGCGCGTAGTCAGCTGGCATGTCTTTTCTTGTAGCCGGAAGATTTTCGTATAGATGGGAGTCATGGACTCCTGTGTCTGCGACTCGAAAAGCTCGTCAAGTACCATGATCATGTCTGCCGTGCTCTCTTGCAGTATTTTGAGTGCTTTGTAACATTCGCGGAGGTAGCGATTCTCGATTTGCTGCTGACCAATTTCTTGCGATAACTCAATGAGCTGTTGCATATTGCAGGGCTTATTATATGCAAAAAGCAAGATGATGCGGAGAATGAAATTAGTCACTGGACAGTTGGGGTTGACTCTATTACTGAGTTCAAGTTTCTATGCGCCTGAGATATAGTCAGTCAATACAAATATCCAAAGCCTCCCGTCAAGTTGAGTGGTTCATCCACCAACTCTAGCACACATGCTCACTCAACGGAGCGTTTTCTGCGTTTAGTTGGTGGGTCACCGTTCCGCGGAGATCAACGCTTGAGATGAGCACCGAATGCAGTGAGAAAGATTTCGAGCCTATATATTGAGACCCAGTCCGCCGTCTTCCTTCTCAAAGCAAGTCTCCTCCTCACTCCCCAATGAATACCAATCGCCTTCCCAGCTGCCTTTGCGGCGCCATCATCGCCAGTGTTGGCTTCCTCTATTTCTTGGTCTACGCAGTTCAGTTCCTTCTCTTCCATCTGCCGACCTCCCTGGATCTGGTACCCACAGCTGTGCTTGTCCTTCTCTTCGCTGTCAGCATTGCATCCTGCTATCTGTATGCAGCTCTGAGCTATGTGATTGAGATCATCACAGACGAGCCACTGGCAAGTGAGAGTGGTCTTATCAAGCTCGCGGGGACTATCTCAATATGGGCTACTGCCCTGCCTGCAGCGGGTTTCCTCCTACCAATTTGGTCTTGGACACAGCTCGGCTATCTTGTTGGCTTGACAGCAGTTGCACTAGGTCATCTTCAAGTGAGAAATAGACAGTCGACGCCGCGTTCCGGTACTTCTCTTGATATCCTGTCCATCATCATGCTAGCGCTGATGCCAACAATGCATGCTCTTGCAGGGCCAGCGTCGTTCCCGACCCCCCTCGCTACTGCATTTGTGAAGTTGTTGGCAAGCAACATACTCGGGCTAGTCATCTACATGTTGCAGCCATTGGAGGCTTTAGGAGTTCCACATCATTGGGGGCCTAGCTTTCATGCGATGTGCTTGATGACCACCTTGGCGCTCATTGTTTATTCGCACGAGGTGATGCAAGTGCTGATTGCACGAATGGCTTAATTGGGAGCTATCGTAGCCTCTTGCATCTAGCCATTCAGCCTACATCTGCGCGAAAAGGAACCGTCTTTCATCAATTGTGACTGAGGGGCCGCTGCCACTGTGAGTTGCGGGTTGGCTTTGGAGTATGCTGCTGGACGGAAAGCTAGGAAGTGTATGAAGAGAAAAATTGCAAGGATGTGTATAAGATATGTTTCCTCGTTATTGAATTTGTTTAGATTTCTCATTTTCGTTGTGGGTCAAAAATCTTTAGTTAAATGGAAGAAGGGACTGTTTACGTATTTCAACGTGAATATCATGGGTCGCTACAGCCAGGCACACGTCTATATTATTCATTCTCAATTGCAAGACCTCAAGACAGTCGCACTTCCATTCAAAGCAGGCTTGTGTAAGATACATAAATCAATGTAGACAGGCACGAAGGAGTTCATACCGAGACAGCGGCTTCTTTTGTATATCGCAGGCCTGGGAAAAAAGTCACCAAGAGTCTGAGTCTGGCAGCTGAAGCCAGACAAATTGAGTTGCATCGAGCGACCGTACGGGTAAAATCTCCAGATGCACTGCGAGAGACCTAGCACACTCGGTGTGGCATCGGGCGAAGTCGGAGCATCCAATCGACTCGAGTCGCCTCGCAGTCAGCGGCATTACGGCTGAGCAAATGCCGACGGCGGCGATGTGTCTCTGTCTTTTGAGGGCAGGGAATGCTTTGCTTTGCTACTCGGCGTCCAATTCTTTCGCTGAAACGCAACTTTATCTTAATGCGAGAGTGGTCGGAAGGCTTCTTCCCAGGCGGAACTGGCTGGAGGGGCCGTGCGGTATGACGGGAACTGTAGGAGATTCTGGCGACCATGTTGAATTGTTTTGGCTGGTTGAGACGATGGGTGGTGCTTCTCTGGAGAGTTACCCGTCGAAAGAGTGTAGAGTCCACTTGATGGACAAAATTTCAGAATGAGCAGCGGAACTGCAGTTAATATATATCCATAAAGAATCAGCCATACTCCTCATCCAACCTGGCGAGGTCACTTTTGTTACTGCCATCAAATATTGGTGAGAGACTTTATTGCAGATTTAGGCACATTGTATTGAAGGAATCTACTCTTAAGCAATATGAACACCTCATGAAAGGCCAGCTAACGAGCATCAACTTCTTTAGCAGTCTAAAACCGGCGGCCGCCAAAGTCACACCCGTACGCGCTGGATATTCCTCGTCAACGACATCGCGCTGCACGTATGCTAACTGCCAGTTGCTTTTCGATATATTGAGAGCCCTGTCTACTTATTTCAGTGGAATTCATCTTATTGATGATTTTTAAACTTCAGGCATCTCTGCAGATTACCATTACAAGAACAGAATATTTGAGCGAAAGAAAGGACGATTATGAATTTTATTTCTTGGCCTTGGAGTGATACCCAGTTGAAAGAGTACTCAGAATCTGCTGCTTCAACGAAGGCTATGCGCATAAACAAAACTTTGCTCATTCTCCCACAATATCATTGCAGCCAAGGCCCTTTCAGGCAGTATTTATCCGCAGTATCAGCAGACCTATCGGCAAGACTACCAGTCTCCAAGGGCCAATTGCCATCAAAATATTTGACATGGCATGTGAGCCGATATTTCGAATCAATCAGACGACTGTCTTTTGGGCTTTTGGATGCGCTTTAGCTGAAACCTGAGTGAAGTTACAGAAAATCGTATTTGATTGATGTCTAGTCACGCCATTAAATCACTGAATTTATTTAAGTTGTTCATTTCCATTATATTAGGCTTGCGAGAAGATGTGGACTTAAGAGTTCATCAAATACTCAACTAGTCCTTCTCGTACTCTTTCATTGTAGTAGACCTTATTTAGCATTGTCAAGAACATCTCTAAGTTTCGATAATGATGATGAGTCTTATATCAAAACTCAATTCTTGATATTTCCTGTATCTCGGGTAGACACAATTAACCACAACCAGTGGCTCGGCCAACCTATTGAAAGATCTGCCATAAGGACTCGGCGGTGCGGCCAGCAAAATTCTTCGTGGGCTGATTTTTAGACTTCCCTGGCTAGAATGGCTCTTTCCAAATTGAAAGGCGCCCCGCAAGCCCGCATCTCGTGCAAGCTGCCATATCAGGCAGCAACTCCGGTGTGGATCCACGGGTGGCCCCGTCTTCCGTGGGGGCGTGAATCAAACAACCGTGGAGCAAATCGAATCCAAGATTCAGATGTTGGTTCGATGATCATCGGCCCATTAGGCTATTTCGAATTTATCCAAACGGGGACACCAAGGTCCGCTTGGTCGGGCCTCGGCTAAATGACTTAAGTGGAGTTATCGAGATGCCATTCCAAATAAAAAGCGATTCAGGTGAAGAGAAGAGGGGAACCTTGCTTGGGGGCCGTTTCGTGACAGATCAATTCAATTCAGTATGCGCCGCAGTCAACGCTGAAAAGGCCGATGCGGAGGTTAGGCCAAGCTCGCGCTAGTTCCACCCCAATTGCCTGCGTGGTGATTCTTCACTTGAAAACAGCCCGCACGATACGCTCCACTGTTATGCACGTCAGCACCGGAGATAAACCAACCATCAAGACATTTGACTTGATCAAACATGGCAAATGGCCGATCCTGCAGACAAACACAGTGTTTCCGCCCCCTCCTTGTGATAAAAAAAGCTACTGTGGTTGTTCACCATTGATGCTAGCCTCCGATCAATATCTTTTCAAGCGGAATGACATGACCATCTGCCTGCCGCTAGCGGGCTGTCTGTCTCGCATCCCATTCTATCTAAGTGAGGCCAAATCTCACATCAACCCATCACTTGAAGATTGAAGGTGACAAACATCCCAAATTTGACTCACTTTTCAGCGAATATTGTCGTACCTCGTTACGATTTCTTCCCGCTCTGTCTTACACCATGTCTTCATCCGCTTCCTTACCGCATTCCGCGGTGCACGATGACATTTCCGGAGGCATCAGGGCTTTCTTCATTGTTGTCACTATCGTTACAGCCCTTGCTATCTCGCTTCGTTTCTAGTCGCGATTCACCCGCAACAATGCGGCACGCGGCGCGGGCAGACATACTCAGCGTCTGTGGTGGGATGATTGGGCTGCTTTAGCAGCAGTGGTAAGTGATTTTGTAATTGATCTTTTTCTCTCCCCAAGAAAAAAAATGAAAGAGACGAGAAGAGAAGAGAATGAAGAGGAAGAAACGCATACTACGAGCTATGCAAAGTGCTAACTTCATTTTAATGGTAGCCCTCGATCCTCGCTCTATGTGGACTGGCATTTGCCATGGGCCATTATGGCCTCGGTCGCCACGCCCAGTTTGTCGAGGCAAAGGATCTGCTCATCTTCCTCAGATTGTTATATGCAGTATACTACGTCTACGATATCGGCCTCTTTTTCACCAAGGTCTCGGCCTTGCTCCTCCTCTCGCGCATCTTTCCGTGGCACGCAAACGCCAAATGGTTCAACTACACACTTATCGCTACCCACTGCCTCAACTGCGCATGGTTGGCCGGCATCATCTTTGGCACCATATTCATGTGCACTCCCGTCCAGAAGGGCTGGGATTCTTTGTTACCTGGACACTGCGGCACGGCCCAGCACCTTTGGCTTGGAAGCGCAATTCCCAGTGTCATCATTGACTTAATTATATTGGTGTTGCCCCTACCAAAGATCTGGAGCTTGGAAATGGCTGCGAGACGCCGATGATAGTGAGACGCAGAATGACTATCATCGGCGTCTTTGTACTTGGCTACAGGTAAAGCGTTGAATAGCGCCAATGATTATCGCGACATGCGGCTAACAAAGAACAAACAGTGTCATCGTCGTTTCCATCGGTCGACTCATTACAGTTTTGCTAACTGGTAATAGCTTGAACTCCGATATTACCTGTATGTCAAAAGTCTCCGATATATGATACTCTGGTCTGCGTCTAATATTTCCTTGATAGGGACCGTCGTCCATCTGGCCTACTGGGTTGGTGCCGAGGCGCCCGTCACCATGCTGTGTATTTGTCTACCGCCCATGGCTGTGCTGGGCCGCCACCTGGCCAACAACTACTTTTTCAAACTCCCTAGCAAAGTTCAATCTCTGTTCAGCTCCAACAAGAGCAACGGCACATCGGCATCACAAAGCTACTCTGCACCAGACTCGCAAATTCAAAACATTGCGATGCCATCAGTCTCATTAAATAAGACCGCTGATAATGATGGCCACAGCCTGGAGTCACAAGAGAGCTCTACTCGTTTATTTCCCCGTGAAGACGAAAATTACTACGCTGGCGCTAGAGCAGATGTATCTTACCGTCGCTCGGATCTGCACGGTACAACCCCGCCTCCCAATTCTGGCGATGCTACCATTCGTGTAGATAGTGTTGTGACTGTCACGGACCGTTTGAGAAAATAGTTTGAGTTTGAAGACCGCAGTCACTATCAATTCCGAAATTTATTACATTTGAATGTTCAAATGTTCTTGTTTCTTGATTCATTTCTTTGTTTTGACAGTAATCGCACATTAACATATGGTGCTTCGATGGCTTCAGGGATAGCTATGTTCAAATGTTATTGTCAAAACCTTGCAACCTTACTACCTAGGTACATTGCCTGCGCTCACTGAGACCATTGGCTCGGTTTTTGATCGAGTCAAGTCTGCGAACAGAGTGGTCCGTCTCTACGCCGAAGTGGCTTTGCATCTTGTCGACTTCGTCAGGGGCATTGCAACGCCCCTAGAGCTTCTCATGCAGACTGGCCTTCTGAGAGAATACTACGACGAGTTGATGACCTACAGATGCATGAAGCAAACGACAAGCTTTGTCGATCTGCTCGCCCACCAAAATGGTGGCATGAAAATCTTAGAAGTCGGTGGAGGCACTGCAGCTGCAACTCGCCATCTGGTCAAAGCACTGTCTATGATTGGCCCTCATGGCGTGATAGAATTATCCAACGCTTCCGGAACCCTTCGATGCGACCAGTACTGCTTTACAGACGTGTCGTCTACATTTTTGGAAAAGGCACGGGAAGAGTTCCCTGATCATCAGTCTCAAATGGTGTTTCAAACCCTTGACATCGAGAAGGACTTTTCTGATCAGGGAATTTCCGACAGGACGTATGATCTTGTCGTGGCAGATGCCGTGCTTCACATCACCGCCGATCTGGAAAATACGTTCCGCAATGTCAGAAAGTCAATGAAAACCGGTGGCAAGTTGATACTGACAGAGTTCCTCCAGCCTGATGGGTGGGCTCTGGGCTTTATTTTTGGACTTTTCCCTGGATGGTGGGTTGGACCTGAAGCTGATCGCCCGCTATCACTGTTGAGTGCGGAAGGGTGGGGTCAGGTTCTGCAACACTGTGGTTTTTCAGGTGTCGATATGGTATTCAAGGATTTCGATGGCTCCGCTCCTCAGCTTGGCTGTGTTATTTCTACCGCTGTGGACGTGCCGTCGTCCATCCCTCGAACTCTTGCGTCGCCAACGTACTATAGTGGTATCATTGTCAACCTGAACGCTTTCCCCCAACAACAGTCTCTCGCCGCATCTCTTGTTACATCATTGCAAGACATGTTTACCGAGCCTCTTGAAATCGTGGATGCAAACATCCTTACAGCATCGACGAGTCGCACCACCAGCTCAAACGGTCTTTGCATTGCTTTGGTTGGCTATGGTGCATCATTCCTCGCCTCAATGTCAGAGCAGGATTGGACGGTTCTGAAATTACTTTCTCAGACGTGGTCTGGAGTTTTGTGGGTCTTGGTAGGTGGTGGAGACTCAGCTGCACCAGAATATGGGCTGATGGATGGTCTCTTGAGAACATTGCGAGCGGAGAACTATAGTCTACATCTCGTCTCTATCGCCCTCGACATCAATCTCGACGGCAGCGCTGGCCATATACGTCATCTCAAGCAGATTACACGAGAGATGCTGTTCCGAAAGCCGTCTCAAAAATACGAACAAGAGTACATCGAGATTGATGGTTGCCTGCATACTCGCCGTCTTGTTGAGGCGAAATACCTGGAATGCGATATGGAATCCAAAATCTTGCCCTGGCAAATGACTTCTGCGAATGTCACTGATGCCACTTTCAAGCTATCAGCGGCTTGCCCTGAAGATAAAAATGGCATTCCATACCTCGTCAAGATATCCGCTCCCGTTGTTGACAATGCGTTGTCAATCACCGTCAGAGCTATCTCACTGCAATATCAAGACCAGTTGGCCGCCCGGGGCTTGGCTCCAAAAGGCACTCAGCTTAGTAGCTTCTGCAGCGGAATCGTAACAGGCACACCATCTGGGTCCAGTTTTGCGCAAGGAGATATGGTCTTTGCGGTTCACAAGAACTGTTTCCGCTCCGCTGCTGCCGTTCAGCCATCATCTGCTGTTAAGCTACCATATGGATTATCCACTGAAGATGCGTGCTGGGCTATTCCCCCTCTCCTGACAGCTAATCATGGTTTGTTGGATATTGGTCGAATCCGAAACCGCGATTCTGTTTTGGTTATGGATGGTTGCAGCATTCTGGGACAAGCTGCAGTAGGCTTGCTTCTGAACGAGGGTGTTTCGGAAATATGGTTGACAGCAAACAGCAATGAAGATTGCCAGTGGGCTTCTGAGAGATTCAATATCCCAGAACAACGCATCATACCGACGTCTGCTGTGGGAAGCACCTTTTCATCCATACAGTCAGAGCCTCAGTCCAGGTTTGATATTGTGTTCGCCACAACCTCGGTCGCCAATGAACTGGGAGAACAGACTTTCAGGAGCATGATGCGGGAGAATGGGCGAGTGGTGCTCGTTTCCAACGATGACTCCCATTCCGCATTCCAGTTTGGCTCTTCTTCTCTCAACGTTTGTTTCCTTGCTAGTGATAACACTCAGGTGTTGCAGGAGTCTCTGGAATATGCGGTTTCCACGCCCATTTTGGAGTCACTTCTGAATGCACGAGAGCGGGTCTCCATGTTTCGAATTTCGCAGCTGGACGAAGTCATGGCGTTTTTAAAGCAGTCAGGAAGTTCCGATGCCGCTGTAGTACGCCTGTTTGAGTCGGACGCGATCAACGTGAGTGTACCCCAATTTGAAGCAAAGCATATCTTGCTCGTTGGGACATACGACATGTATTAACATATCTTTCAGGTTCGCGTCACGCAGGACTATCGACTACATTGACTGAAATGCTACATACGTCATCTCAGGGGGCCTTGGAGGCGTTGGCCGATCGATAGCAAGATGGCTCGTTGATAATGGCGCTAGATATCTTATTCTTTTGTCAAGATCCGGCCCCAAGACAAACGAGGCACAGTCTTTGGCATTACAATTCCAAGGTCACGGTGTTCAATGCGAAATGCCCGCCTGTGATGTCACGAATCCCAGTGCATTGCGAGCGCTACTCAACAAGTATGCAGACACCATGCCACCAATCAAGGGATGTATCCAAGCCGCCATGGTCATGCAGGGAAGATTAAGTCAATGGAAGACTCTACGCTTTATGGAATCCATGCTAACAAGTTGATTAGGAGGGAATATTTTCCGAACTATTACTCTCTAGTTGGCAAAGTACATTACAGCCAAAGCTACAAGGATCATGGAACCTCCATGCCATGCTTCCATCAGATATGGACTTCTTCATCATGCTGTCATCCGTCATGGGCATTTTGGGAACCGGCTCCCTAGCACCATACAATGCCGGAAACACTTATCAAGATTCTCTGGCGCGCTATCGAGTCTCTCAGGGCCAGCGAGCCATCTCTTTCAATCTTGGCGCTATACCCGACGCAGGCTATCTCGTTGCCAATGCCGAGTACGCAAGCGGACGACGACAAATTCACGAAACAGCCAAATATACTCCGACTTGCATCCGCGATATTGTTGCATTGCTCGAAATATTCTGCGATCCATCCAGTAAATTGGCCACGCACCCAACCACCTGCCATCCCATTGTCGGCCTTCGTCCACCATCCCACTGGGGGCATCTTGAAGAAATATCTTTTGTGTTGAGTCAGCCATTCTGGCAGCACATGCATCACATTCCACTGCCAGCTGGTGAGGCTGAGGGTGTGGACAATGCACACGGTTTAAAGCCGGGCAAACAAGCGAAGGATGTCGTTGCCAAATTTGTGGCCGCCACATCAGTCAATGAGAGCACGGAGATCGTCAGTGAAGCACCCGTTGCCCGTATCACAGGGCTATTGGGCGTGGCAGAAGGTCAACTTGATTTGCACCGGCCCATGCATTCTTATGGACTTGACTCGCTATGCGCGATTGAGGTTCGTAACTGGATTGGCAAGACATTTGGTGTTGATGTGCCTGTCTTCATGATTTTGGGAGGGATCACTTTTGAAGGCGCTGCTAATGCTATTGTTCATCAGTTTCAATCGCAAAAGTAGCACACGGGATCCAGAAAAGCGGTGACATCTGGACTTTTTAGCGCGTTGTAATGCGACTGGGTCTATACCATGCACCCGACCGGAACGCAATCCGCAAAGGACAATGTAACACAAGTCAACCTAACATTCGTTGGCATCAACAAAAATGAGGCATATGAAGCAGAGTCAGTGATTGGCTTCGTTTCTAAGACCTGGTTATGGTTATGGGTATTTTAAAGGTGATGTGTACACCAAGGCTGTTGTGCCACGAACCTTCTGGTAGTATATCTGTGGACAACGCGAGCCCCTTGTTCCTTGTAATCCAGGAAAAGCAAGGGTCGATTGGTAAGACTGTCTATTTAAATGAATCATTATTCAACTCGATGATCGCTGAGCGATACGGCATTGCTATTACTACGCTATCCGTACATGTAGACGCAGTGTGTACCACTTCCCGAAAACGAACTTCTAGCCCCGGCAAAGGAATTCTCGAAGCTCAGCTGCTGCCTGCTTCACGTACACCAACCTTCCTGGCCGTCATACTTCTACTCAGTCCCCTGAGCTCTCCTTGTCGATTCTGTGTCATCTTCTCCAGTTTCAACACCATCCCGACCGCCTTGTGATCTTCCGTGAGCTTAGGGTGTCGCCTTGCGAAATACCGGGCATATTTGAATAGCGACCAGTAGCAGCTGGTGACGTTCGTAAGGACAACGAACACTTTGTAGGGTATCTAGCTCACGCTGTCATCAGCGGGACCCTAGAGATCCCTGCAAAGGGAAAGCCTGAACCTACATGGTACCACAGGACTTCCCATCTGACGCGCTCATTTTTCAATCGCAGATGGACTTCGTTAAATATGATGGTATTGAGCATATATAGCCCTAATGTTGCTGCTAGCATTATGATGCAGAACCCTGGTCGAACAAGAAGTGAAACAGGTAGTATGAAAGGAAAGAGCAAGTATAAGACGGTCTCATACACCTATTAATTCCGAGAAATGAGTAATCAGCAAGCCCTGAAAATAGCTGGCTACGTACCTCCTGAAAAACGAAGAGCTTCGTTCCGGCCTCCCATTTACCCAACTTCCAGGACCCTAGAAGATATGACAAATTGTGCCACATTCCGTTGGTGGTAAAGAAGCCCCAGCGCAGGAATCGCTGTTTGAATACGGTCATCTCACCGAAGCCGCCCCTGCCGTGGCTGCGTTTGGCAAACAAAAGAGCAGATGGTGTGGTTGTCTCCACAAAGACAGCAGTGCACATCTGAATCCTGCCACCTAAGCGTCGGCAGCTATTGCCCAAGAACCAATCTTCACTGATATTAAATCCGGGATGGTGCTGAAAAACCTCTTTCAAAAAAGATCTCTCCCAAAGAGATACAGCCCCATGGGGAAAGGTGGCACTACCGATGTGTCCTGCAAAACTGCGCTGTAAACCAGCTAGCTTGTACTCGAGATCCTGAGCCTGTTGGCAATATGAACTCTTTGATGGATCGGTATTGACAGATTTGATTGGGTATCCAATACAGCGGACTGAATCGGTTAACCGAGACACGACAACTGGGAAATTGGCGGGTAGGATGCAGTCATCATCAATGAGGAGCGTGTAACGGAAGTTCTTGGCAGCATAGCAGCCGATGAATAAAGCGACAATCTTGGATCCGACAGGGCACCAGATATGATTGACCCCATTGGCTCGACATATTTCCTCGGTGTTGTCGAGAGGAGTTGAGGAGTTGCCGTTGGCGATCACATAGACATGCGAGGCGGGGAAGACTTTTAAAGCAGCTTTGAGAGTCTGACCAATAATAGGTCCAGACCTGTAGCACGGGATTAGGAGAGCAGTATCTGTGGCTTCCGGGATAATACGGCGCTGCTGGTAATAGTCCGGACCGAGGGCATCATTTTCGAAAGTCCTGAGGAGTGGCGTAAAGGAATAGCTGTGAAGACAAGAATGTAAGTATTCTAGCCAGGCTTTTGGCCTTGTGTATAATTAAAAAAGCTCACAGGTATCAACCTAAAGGTCAACTCACAAAACAAGCAAAGCGATCGCGATTGCCCAGCCACCTGAGAAGACAAACCTGCGTTGCATCAACCAATACAGCCAGCATACGGCCCCTTTCCACAAGGGAGTCCCTATAAGAACAAGATAAGCAAAAGCCGCAAGCGCTGTGTAAGCTCCGTACTCAATAAGTAGCCGGAGCCAATACTTGCGTTGGTGCTTGATATTGACTAAGCTGGTCCGGTCATACAGGCTCATCAGGCTGCTCTTCCGCGGCTTCGTAGCTGTACTGCTGGGCTGGTGGACAGGCAGGTGGGACAAGTGAGTACCGTTGTTAGGTAAGGTTCGCGAGTTGCTATCTTCAAAGTCTCTGTGTACTTCTCCAGGCTGTTCATGCTGGATTGACTTTCTCCAGTGGGGGCGGAGAGAGGTATTCCTGTCTCCAAGTGACTCGATACCACTTTGTCCTTCACCATCCAGGATAATTGGAATCCTTTCATCTGGTTCACCTTTTGCTGCTGGGGTTGATGTTGGTCGATGCCGCCCAGTGCCCACTTTGTAGAACCCATCGGGCGCCTTGCGTGTTGTAGGCTGCCTTTTTTTAGGAACGTGAATTTCTTCGACTTGGTTGTTGTGTTGATGGTAACGAGATGATCTCCTTGAAGCCTCTTGGCCCCAGCCGTCTTTAAGCGGGACTGAGGTCAGAAGAGATTCAGGAACGAATATCTCTTCGGCAATCAGCCCATCATTAATGAAACGCATGCTGTAGGAGATATCTGCGATCTGAGTTTCCCATGAGCATTGTCGTAGGTCCACGGCCTCAGAGATAAATGTCGGTGGTGTTAATCAAGCGGCTTGCGCTTGTTGTGATTTCCGAGGGTTTAACCCCTATTAGGTCGAAAAATGTAGGAGGATAAGGCCTCGTGAATATCACCGTCACCCTGCGTGTAAACAGCTTTCGAACATCTTTTGGGAAATCAAATGTACCAATCCAAAGGTACGAAGTAGTATTAAAACAATGCTACCTTGCGTTCACTGACTGACTACCTTCGTCATTGGATGGGAGCCGATACCGAGCAATGCTCGCTCATTCTTCATGCGCCATTGATACTCATTATACCGCACCCTTACTGATTGCGAGAATATTTGTTTACTCCATTCTCAAAGTACCGCGCTACCTCAGGGGACTTGTTCGCTAACAATTTACGCAAAAAGAAGGAGGAGGTGGTGGGGGGGGGGGGCGGCGGGGGGCAAAACCTGTCCTAACTTATTTCCCGGTCTTCCCGCCCACCCATTTTTATTTTTATTTTTATATTCATGAAGCATTTAAATATTCAACTTAAACCCTATCTGAACATCTATCAGCCTTATGACCAGGCGTTCCGCATAACTGCATTTATATTGCCGTCTGTTGGTGCCATTACCGGTCACCGAAGCCGTCTGTGTGGGTGCTGCGAAGGACACACCACCACCTTCTAAACCACCTAGTAGACCAATCAATGCCTTGCTCATGGGCTTCATAAACAAACATACCTCCAGTCTTCACTATCTCCTTCCTAGATAGCCTCTTTTTTCGTAGTTGTTTCTTATTGGTGGCCCGTAAATCCTTAATTTCTTTCTCTATTAAGATCATGCTTTGCATCACTTGCTCGCAGGCTTTGTATGCCTGGTTAATGACCTCTTTAGTAGGCGTTGGTGGGCATTTCGACCGGTATTTTAGTAGCTTTTTAGCTGATTTCGCATGCTTAGAAAGCTGGAGAATTGTTGTAGGTGTTTCAGGGCAATAAATGCTTGATTTGCTTGTAGGTCGTTCAGTGATAGGTGTCGGTGACCGAAGCTGAATGTTCAGCTTTAATAGCACTGGTTCTGCATCTAATGGGGCTAAACCAGTCGTTTTAAATGCATTCTGAATAGTCTTCGCCTGATATGCGTCTGCGCGGGCTTGTGGATATGCTTCGAGGAAATCAAACTTATCGATATGGTTGATTCCTATACGTGTCTGTTGGTCCACTAAGCGACCATATGATCGCTTTAGAACTGCAAAGCAGCCCACATCTAATGGCTATAATAGATGCGAATTATGCGGCAGCATACATATCGGTACAATATCATTTGCGGCGCATAAATGAACGAATTCAGGCGTAAGGTGGCTATTATGAGCATTAAAGATCAATAGCCTATACCGACCACGCGTATAGCTTGCGGTCACCGGAATAAAGAGTGATTGAAGCCATCGAAGGCTAATCTTATCAGATGTCCATCCAGTTGGGCTAACCTCGAAGCGCCAGCCCCTTAGTGTATCGTGAAACCAAGACTCAATATAGCGCTTACCTTTGAATATAACAAGCGGTAAAACCTAGCCTAAAGCATTGACTGTTTCCACTGCAGTCACCCATTCACGATTACCTAGTTGTAGAGTAGATCTACGGCCATAATATTTAGCTCTAGTGACCACCTTTGCGGCAGAAACTACGCCTATTGCGAAGTTTGTTTCTTCGAAGCTATAGATACTATCAGGCAGAATACCATAGCGCGATATAGTCTCTTCCACAAGCCGAAACCACCCACGAAGGACCCGTGGGTCTTCTTGCTCAGCCCTTTTATAGTCATATCGACGCGAGAAGCGTGTTTGGATCGCCGGCGTACGATTGATTAGTTTCCAGTCCAGTTCTTGCCGACACGGTCAGTGCCCCGCAATGCAAGCAGTAAATCAGCCATTTCACGCACTATACTAGGCCGAGGGGCTGCACCACGGTCGTCCATAGAGAGAATCCACTTCTTAAGCGTATCCTCTTCAAATTGAGTCAATTCATGACTATTTGCGTGGATATTGGTCTGCGAAACGCGGCCTGTGATGCGGTCGCGTAGTGTTGATCGCGAAATGCTATACGTACGCGCAGCGGCTGAAATAGAAGAGATTGTTTTATTCTGAATAGCCTCAATTGCTAGCTCGATCCTACCCTCTTGGTGAATAGAATCTTGCTTTGTTTTAGACCGAATTGGTGGCATGGTGGGTGATTAAAGTGGTGGGGGACAATTGGAGACGCGGAAGTTGAAAGGGGTGGCGACCCGCTTGTGAAATATGTCGAACTCCGCAGGAGAAGATTACCACCTTTCCTATTACAGATTGATGATTCAGCGCGTGCTTAGATCCGGTCTATTTTACTAGCGTCTATGCGTTTTATTCAACATCACATCATTTTTCATTCCTTAGGCATCAACTGCTGAATCAGCACACCCAACCCCCTTATTTTGCAAATCATCATGTATTTAGAAGAACACATCTCAAGTACTGTTCAATGATCCCATTGGTCTATCTCCGTACTAGTGCGTACAGCTTTCTTCGGAATCGACAGATCCTATATTACTGTTTTTGTATGTAAAGCGCACGTAGGCGTACGTATGGGCTATACAACTAGCCTGCACGAATCAGGCAGGATCGCTCAACTCGATCCAGCACTCAGAAACAAAAAACCCTCTTGCAATGGGATCCATGATTTACCAGTCCATACACGATTCGTTCCGATTCGACAGTTTATCATACTGCAAGACAAATTCTCTTTCCCAGTCAGCTGAGTGACGATAGATAATTCGCCGTATGGCCGCCTCATCATCAGGGAGCATTGCAGAGATGAATATGTAGTTCAATACCAAGAGGAGCTGATGGAAAGTCGGATGTGATTCTTCTAGTGCGAACATGGGACTTACAATTGGACTTTCCAACGGAGATGGCAGCAATGCCTGGTTCCATACATTAAAAACCTCTGATTGGCTCTAAGATCGTGCATGGGGTCGACTCACTGAGAGCTTCATCCTGGAATATGCCATGGTAGCGGGAGGACTTGCAGCAGACAAATGTTCAGGAGAGCGAGAATCAACATCGAAGGCTTGATTTTCATTCAATTCCGTAAGGGGAACCGTCTTTCAAGGACCATGAGCATCAGCCAAGTTCAAGTTGCCGCAGAGTTCGAGCTACTGACCGGTTCGTCTTGATCTGACGATGTCAGCCGAATCGATGGCGCTTGTAAGCTTCGGCAGCTTGTGTTATGAATGCGAGTCTCTTGGGACATTCCTCCAAGAAAGCCCTTGCACGTGCGTGATTCAATACTGCATCGTTGTCTGGCGATACGGCACGGCTCGCAAGATGCGCTCCGGTCCACATTCGCTAGATAGGAACAGAGGTCACCTTTACCACGCCTGATGCAGGCTTGGCATGAAGGAAGCTGACGACTGCATCGAATCTTTGCCGCTCGACACGACTCGCAGGCTCGAGTTGATGTGGGACCGCTCGAGGATGGCGAGCATCTTTGCGGACGCAACTTCGCTGGAAAGGTGGTATACATATGAAGTAGTACTGATGAAATGACTGTGGAAACACTTTGACGTTCAAGATTGTCACTGCTAGCCCTAAGGGAAGAACCGCCACTTTAAATGTTGATGAACGGACGTGCGAATGTCCACGAGCATAGCCTCGATTAGAGCTCACTAGAATACGCCAGCGGTGACGTGCCGCGTCACTCATCCATGCCACAAAGTAGCGTAATTCTAAACATCGAAGCAGTTCGGGGAACGTTGACTTGCTTCCCAGTAGCGACTGAGTTCCCAGAACCCCCTTTGAAGATCTCAGGATCGGCAATGCTAAATCATGACCCGAATTTACTCATTGGGTGATTCTTCCAGGGAGCCAAGGCTTCATTAGTTGAAGCAGATCCAAGTTGACGGCGGTCTTTCACACTTAGCCACCCCCCATCAATGCAGACTCCCTATGCAGTAATCAAATTGTGTGCCCCGAACGGCCAAGGAGATCATCTACCGTCGTAATTTGAAGGCAGAATTATAAAATATTGCTGAGCGAGGAATGCAGGTGGGTTCACTACCAAAATTTGTGAATGTAGCCAGTCCTTTGCCTACGGATCGGTAGCAATAAGCGATTGGGAGTCCATCTATAAAGCCGGGGCAAGAACGTCTCCTCGAACTATATCAGTTCCTATGGCCTGACGATCCTCTTGCAAAACATTCGATGCTGCGCAGATTTTTGTTGGTTTTCTTCGTGTTTGGGGTCGCGGAAGAAATATTCATGAGCGGCCTGGCGAGATTTTGATCAACAGCCGTGCGTAGGCAGAATCACAGCTGGCCCCACAAGCACCAATTCTATGCAAGAGCTCAATGGCGAAGACATGGCCGACCAGGTGTCGTACGAAAATAGAGCCGGGAGCGTTTCTGCGGGTCCGTCGGCTCATCACGAGTTGACTCATCTCACTGATTCTCTTGAAAGCGCCGCCTCGACCTTGATCTCCCACGTACAGCCTGGGATGCAGGGCGTGAAGGTCCGCCGTTTTGAAATCCGCACAGACGTTGACGACATATACAGCCTATTTTGCCTTGCCGAGAATGGCCATCCTACTGACGAGAATGTAGTTCTGCAGTGTCGAGACTGCCAAGTATTGTCGCACATGGGTTGCATGGAGGAGTTGAAGCAATGCAGACCTGAGTTGCACGAGTCATGCTGCGTCTGGTAAGTGCAATGAACGCGTCTATCAAAAGGCTGGTTACTAAAGAGATGCAGCCGAAGTGAAGAGCCTCAAGACGCCCTGTTACGCGGGTGGCCATCGCAGATTCGAATGAGCACTGATGCAGCCAGAAGCTAGGGTGTCACCGCATTGCCCCATGCGATACTCCGTCAGCGGATTCCTCCCCCTCTGTATATAGATCCACCCCGGTGCACATTTTGCAGGCGGGTGCAGTGCAACAAGAGAGACCTCAGGCATTGCCCCGCAGATCTGCTAGACTGCTCGGAGAGGCACGCACACCTGGGACACTCCGCCGATCACCTAGATTTCGAAGGAATCAAATGGGTGGTTTTGAGAGGGAGAATTGATCTTGGAAAAAAGAAGGGGACCGGAAATCGACCAGGGGCTTCGAGTTGAAGCGGAGGGCACAAGACCAAATCTGTTCTATCAGTATCAAGGGCGTCGATCCTTTGTGGCCCTTCGGTCAGTCTCGCATATCTGCTTTCGTCCTAGATGTTTTAAGCTCAGAAAAGGGCGGCTGATTTCTTCAATAATCACTTGTTGTGACATAGCATGCACTGAAAACCGCCTGGCCGCATAAGGACATCTCGCAAGCACGCCAGAGTGGGACTAAATGTCAGGCAATGGGACCATCCGTAGACCCGACTAGAAAAATCGTGCATCACACATAGCAGAATCACCCGCCATGAGTAGGAGAACGACTTCCTTGCCTGGCCTCTACTCCGACCGTGATTCGCTGCAGTGAAGCCATCACCGGGTTCATTTTAGATCAAGGTAGACAAGTAGTATATGATTGATAAGGGCACCCAGCACGGTAAGACCTCCATTTGAGAAGCCTCTAATGTCAAAACCGTGACTTCAAGCTTTGTGGTCGCGTTGAATGCCCGACCTCAGAAAATCCCACGAGAGATTGCGCGGTAGTGTATTGGTATCTGGTAGAGTCCGACCTTTTCGTTCTAGACGAAAAAGCTGAGCGAGTAGGTAAGTTCGAATACCACACCGTTAAAGCCCCATCAGGGCGAGCTGCGCTTGGGAGCTACCCCAATTGAAGTCGGACTAGTTGACCTTTAGCTTCAAGAACGCGGTGAAAGCCCCAAATTTGCTATGCTGCGACAATGTGCCCCCGTCATGTATGGAAGATCTCTCATGAAGTCACGTTTTCGATTGACCTTGCTGCTGATCCCACTGTTGAACATCGCATCCATGTCAAGGCAGCGCTCCCAAGACTGGATACAAGTCTGATTGCACAATTAGCTTGAATTGGGTAAAGACCCAAGTTACCCTCCCTAGAGCCATATTCGGACCATTGGAGCTCCCCGCTGGCCTCCTTTCTATTTGTCTGACACGTTTTCCCGCTCACAAACGTTGAGATTGTCAAGAGCGTGAGCTGGTGTAGACCCAGCGCGAAGAGAATATCGCGACGAGAATATAAAGAAGAATTAGCCGTTGGAAAAGCGCAGATAAGAACGATACATACTTCGTGAAATTCAACGCTCGTGCATCGATGCTCACTTGTGAGATGCACTCATCGCGAAGAAGCCCAGCGGAGACGCGTTTGGGAAATGACGTCACGCGAAGTTAGCTGTGGCAAGTAGTCAGCGGCGCGTCTGACCGTTTAGGAAGAACGACCTAAGTCTGATTCCGTCAATGTAGGCCGTCTTGAAAAATCACAAGGCACGGGAAAGGTTGGAACTGTCTTTATGTTTGAAGTTGCTTCATAAGTCGGCCCACCAGAAAGTCCACGCAGCCACATGGACACGCCGCTGGCGTGAGTTGAGGCAGGTGCCGGAACGGAGCCGCATCATTGGAATTGGCTCCTCAGATCTTCATATGTAGAGTCAAGTTTCAATCAACTTGATCCTCTCGCAGTATGTATTATCGGGTATCACCCCTTCAAACCGACAATCAATCATACCGCAGACGCATCATAAGTGGCCATGCCGACGGCGAGATGGCCACCACAGGCCTATAAGTAGTACTCTTGACTAGCTCTGCCTCTAGATAAATGTGAAGCCGACCTTGGAAAGGCTTAGCTCATCGCGTGCCAAGAGCACGTCTCTTCAGCATCTTCACAGATGCCGACGCGGAAGACGGTGATGTAAAGTGGCCTTGTCCAATGACAATAGAGATCAGCCATCGGAATGCATAATGCGGACCCAACAGTAGGTCTTGTCATAAACTGTTCATTTCGCGTAGGTGTTGACTTGGGTGAGGTGAGACAGGGAGCCACGCTAGCCGTCAACTGTTAACCTCCAGAGCCTGTACTGCAGCCGGCCTCGCGTCTAATGCCTGCTCAAAACCAAGCTTTTGATTAGAGACGACGGCATTACCAATGGAATGAGCAGAGATCAGGTAACAAATCTTTCGATGAACGTGAGAGGTCTGCTAGAACGATAGTCAGCCATACGAATGTAAATGCAGGGGGGCGGACGCGATCCAAAGCCACCTGTTCGGTATGCTCTTTATGCAGTAGATTTTCAGTGCGATTGAGCCCCTGGGTTTCCAGAGCAGGCATTGGAGGGTATGTTGAGATGACACACGCATGGAGTGGGTGTGGGAAGCGCGAGGCAACCAGTCGCACTATTGGCTATATTAGTACCAAAAGAGGAAGAATAAGGATAGGTAGGCATGAGCGGGAGACTCTTTATCAACCCCAAAAGTAGGTGATATATATGAGAACAGACGGCAGTGCAACCCTTGCCACCGAAGAGGTCGTTCAACATGGCTGCATAACTAGACGCAGTCCTCGGAGCTCTGCCATGACCGATAATCCGTAGCTTGAGATATGAAGGTTGGTTCTCGTGACTGCGGGGTCTATGCCCATTGAGTGTACGAAGCTCGCTCTTGTCAGCTGAATGCCCTCCCAATATACATGAAAAATATGGATGGGATAGAACTGACCATGAAACTGCTTCATCGAGGAGCAAGATCGCGAGGTTAGCCGATACGCCGGGTTGGAGTCAATAGGGTTGATGGGGGCTGGCAGTTCCACCATTCAATTACTTGGACCACGACACAATCAGCAAGGGCTGAGCGAAGCCTGATGAATGGCCATTCGTTCTGGGAGAGCCGTATCAGATGGGGTGTGGATGGGCGATCTTGAAACCATCGACATAGCCTTTCAGTGGATCTGGGCTTTCCTTTGGTTTTAGCGTCACGCGCCATGTATTGCGTACACACTGGCTTACTGCCGGTGTATCGAAAGGCTTTATGAGGGGTCAATGATCTGTCATTCGAATTGTTTGAGAAGTGCCATCACTCACCCACGTTCTATACCTTGAAGGTCCGAGCTACCTAAGCGTGGATTAATATAGAGAAAGCAGCGCAAAGAGCGGGTTGGAAAAGACCGACATCCGCCAATTTGAGATACGTACCTGATGGCATCACATCCTTATCGCTGATGTGGTTGACGAGCTGTTCCTTCTTTATAGTGTCTTCTGGTCTTGTAACCAAAGTCGCAAGGATAGAAACGCTTCAATATAAAGTGCGTCTCTTGTATTCGAGGTGGAATCGGCCTTCCCTTGGGTACATGATGGGTGGCCTGTCCGACAACTAGTCCCTTGCTATCGAGTCCAAGATTGAGAGGGTAGGAAGCTCCATGAGCTATCCGGCATCTGGGCTAGCCCATACCAGGACTTGGGGAGGGGGCCGTGAATATATCTGCCATAGAAGGATAGTCAGCTTAATGGATACAGAATCAATCAAAGGTCAGTGAATACGGATCACACTCAGCGTTTGCCGGTATTCATGATGTATCAATCCATTCACCTTTCTGTGAGAGATTCTTATGATACAAGTTCGTTTGATCAGCGATTGACCTCATGAGGTTGTTATTGGGCCTACCATATAAATAGGCTCCACCGTAATCTATCGGGGGTAAGAGCCTGTCATGGTTGTCATAGAATGTGTTCAGATCTGAACTGTACACAGACCGTTTAAGAAGCTCTATTGTGAGACTGTTAGATAGGACATAGTGCATTTTTTAAGGGTCAAATGAATCAACACCTCACCTTGGTACAAACCTTTCGTGCTATGGTGGATGTATTGGATGCCTAGCGGAACCCGAGTGATATACGGTTTTAGTATAAGCTTTTGATAAGGGATGGTGGTACTCACGTATTCAAGCCTTTGTATATCAAGCCTGGAGGAAGAGTATTATCAGTGAGAGATAGGTAGCCTGGAGCTGATGGCTGGGTACACTCACAAGTTATAGACAAAAGAAAAGATCAAAGTCATCTTCGCAAATGATAGGTGTGAGGTGAGATGCAAGAGGAAAGTCAAGCAAGACGGATGGGAGCATATTTATACCCTTCAGGGCGGAGTTCCTCGTCTTTCGCTTGGATCAAGAGTGGCAAATTGTGAGAATCTCTGATTCTTTCTAGGCAAGAGGAAAAACGGCATACCAGCAAGCGGTTTTCTGCGCTCAATCAACATGGCTACTCACCAGTGGTGAGCAAACAGGAGCAGCAAAGACCGAATGACAAATACTTGGCAAGGATTAAGATTCAGGTAGAATGCCAGGAAATGCCACCAAGAAAGTGGAGCAGTGGCTAATTGAGAGACCAGAGTTTATTCACCAGCAGATTCAGTTGAATCAACAGCGATGAGCAAACATGAGGCATCCCAAGAATATGCAGAATGACAAATTGTTGTTCTCGAGATAAAGTACGAGTCCCAGTCACTTGAATTAGGGATGGCCGAATGAGGTCGTAAACTTTATTCACTCGCGAAATCAGTTGACTAAACGGGGATGAGCAAACAGGGGTTCTATCAACAATATATGGAATGACAGATACTTGTTGAAGAGTAAAAGTTGAGGCGAGCACTAGGAAGTCCTCATTTCTATTACTGAATTGACTATCTTACCGTTTCTCTCTTCCCTTGTCAAGCCCACTTAACTGGTGGACGGAGAGAAACCTGTCACCAGGCGAAATAGTTTTGCTAGCTGCATAATCACTTGCACGGCAATGAATCATACGGGCGCATAGTGGGATTTGAGCGCACCACACAAGACACGCCCTGGAGGGAACGATCAGAGTTGCCATTCCTCCTCAAGCATAATGTGAACCGTGGGCAGCCCAAATTGGCAAGACCATAACAATGCACAGTCGTTCAAGTTGAGCCAACACCGGGTACCTTGGATCCACACCGGTGCGGCCCGTGGGTCGAGGTGGGGCCACCATATCCACTCTGGTTCCTCAACATTGAGTGAACGACAGTGAATGATCAGCGAGGAAATCCAGAAGCCCTCAGAGAATGATGGTGACTGAGGGATTGCTCAATTTTGTGCGACCCCCGAAAATTCCCCAAGGCGTCCTTGGAATCGCTTTCCATCACATTTCGGCCGTTCCAGCGAAAAGCACCGCAGGAAGCGGGTGCCCGTGCAGTTTGCATACACTACTCTACGAAAGACACAAAATTGCGTCCCTCCAAAACTTTAGATTGGGAGACAGGTATTCACTAAGTTGGCATGGCATTGGCATGGCATGGGGTTTTCAATAGTAAGGCCATAATCAGAGTATATTGACAATCACCAAGAACTCAGAGCTCTCGGCGGCCTCTCCGCTGCCACTCTTGGTCAGTTAATACCAGCCCTGAGATAGGATATGTGGACACGTAGGACTCTGCACAAGTCCAGTCATGGATTTACGGATGGAATACCCTTGGATAGCAATCATGTAGGCGTTACTTCTCGGAATGTGCAGCAAAGACAAAACCTGTCAAGCCGTGTACCTCAGTACTTCACAATAAGCCGCCAGAACTTGGGCATAGTTAATCGGAGGTGGCATGGAAGCCGCACGCAATTCGACGGGCCTCTTCAAAATAGACCAATGGCCTGACCACATTCCTCCACCATGGCACTTTCGCACGCGCAGCATAATGCTGAGGACCTTCATTCTGACTCACTTCTCTGAGGTCACCGTACCACTACTGTGAACCATGGGTGAGCCAGCTCTTTGCCCTCCGATTGCAACTGCGCCAATTTTGTGATTCGACCAGCACTTTCTGTGAGTCAGGAATACTACACACCCAGATGGAATGAACGGTCCCGGTGCTGTCTGGCGTGACGTGATTGGCGATCCACTATCTGCTTTTTGTAATTGAGTAAGCGGAAATCCCTTTAAAACGATCGGCATTATCGACAAGAATTCTTCGAATGATTGCTAGTGCAGGCACTTTCTTTTCCCACATACTGCTATAACTGACCGCTGGCTACTTCGACTACTCGACTCCTAAGGCGGATGCGTATTATCAAGTGAATCATCCCAGTGAAAGCTTCTCCAGAGCCTTATCCCAAAAATGAAGGGTACTATTACTTGGTCATGTGTCTCCTGTCTGGAAAGTGACTATCAGCGATACAATATCATCATATGTCCATACGACCCATTGTCATTTTTCCTCCCAGCAAAGAGACGAATCAATATCTATACTCTATGCAAGCTTTGTAGAGCTGAAAGTGGATGCTTCTCGGGCGATGATCAACTACGTGTGGTGCTGAAGAAGAGGGATCAGACCTATTTCAAGTGGAATACTTCATGGGCGCGGTCGCAGTGGGATTACTGGCTTTCTTGTGACGAATGCCAATTGTTGAATGAATCAATGAAGGATAACAGAGTCTATATCCATCTTTTCAAAAATGTATCTATCAATTGATTCCAATACATATATGCTTTCTTAGAAAGAGGAAGTTGAAAGATAGTCTGCTTGAATGTAAGTCAAATACCGATCTAAGTTAGATACAATATGATATTTTGGTGTTGCTTTACTATCAAGATGAAACTGTAGTCTGATTACGAGTGCGGATGTCTCTTATTAAGTAGTAATGTGGAATGTTAGGCTTCGTCGTATTCAGACCTTTCGTATCAACAAAAAGGATTAATTTGTTCGCAAGCAAAAGTATACGATGGCATACATGGCGCTCAGAATCGACGAATACAGTAGCTAAATTGCACTTTGATATTGACCAGAATCCATTTAACTTCCTGATCACATCTGACCAAGCCATGCATCGTTGGTCATAGAACTAGTATTCATGAATAATCCTTAATCTAAAATCGCAAAGCAAAATTTCATTCGATACAATACGAAACTAATAGACTCAATACAAAGAAGGTCAAGAACAGAGCAAATGAGAAATCCAAACATAAGACACGGCAAATGGGCTACTCTGTTAGATAGTAACGAAGTTCCAGCTATTGGAGTTCCGAATGTGCATCTCATTTTCAATCCGCGGAACAAAAATAGACGAGCGAGGCCGAGGAAATCTAACAAAAGCTGGTAGCAGAGCTGGTAGCAAAGTCTCCAAGCGCAGGAGAGAGGAAGTCCAGATGTTGTCGCAAAGATTTGAAGTCATTCCAATTACCTGTCAAGATATAGCGAGATGAATTCCCTTGCATAGAGAAGCCTCGCTCAGAGTTGCAATGGCTATCTCGTAGCAGTTGATTCTGACTGCATAACTGATCCGAGTAAATGTGCGCGCTATTCAGCTCGTGGTTTCCGGGGCAAGTTGTATTAACTGATGAGTACGTAATTCTTGAGTCTATAATAATAATAGTAATAATGAGGGAATATTCCAATAGAAACAAGATTTCTCAGAATCGGCTGGGGGTCTGCACGCACTAGCGACAGCGATCATAACTAGACGGGAAAACACTGAAACATGGCCGCAAGACCAACAGGAGCCGTAAGATCATCGCCACCCTTGTTATATTCACAGGGCGTTTAAAAACAACAGTACCATATGGAGATTTACGGCCAGAATACTTTGCTTCCATGTCGCTGAACGCCTCTTTATCCTGCTGTCGATATCCCAATGGAAGGTATGGAGTCTGATTACAACAAACAAACAAACAAACAAACAAACAAACAAACAATTAATTAACGCTTGGCGGCTGAGCCGAAAGGGCAACTATCACTAATCAGCTGTACATGTCCATCTGCATATGCTATGTCTCTTGCAAGCCCATATATGAAACTTTATAAAATATGACAATTCCAAAAAGCAGTGTCGCAGCGAGTTCCTCGTGGTTAGGAAGTGGGTTAGTAGGCTGGCTTGAAGGCGCTTCTCCAAGTGTTCAACATCCTATCTTCGGCAGTTGAAGCGCGTCTACCATCTGTAGCACGAGGTGGTGGGTGAGTAGGGTCGGAAGAAGGGGGTGGGGGCTATGTTGGTCGGTATGTTCAAGTGGCCTCGAGTCGGCCCGTCGCAATGGCGAAACGTATGGAGGCCCGTACTGCCTCTAGGTTTGGCGTCCACTTCTGATCATCAGAAGCCTGTTTTCCGCCCAGGAAGAAGGATATGTTTCCTCGGTTAGTCTGCGTGCATTGTAGCATTTCCGTCCGGTGCGCCGTCCACTTCCGACATCGGAAGAGGAAGTGCTCCACGGTCTCTCTTGCTTGTCCGCAATCGCATTGATCCGTCTCTGCTACATTAATTTGATTGAGATACCCATTGAGTCTAGCCATGCCGGTTCGGAGTTGGGCCAGTACAGTCGCTTCTTTCCACGTTAGGCAATCATACAACTGCCGGGTGTGTTTGCCTGGCAGTGCGGCATCCACTCGTTTTGCGTGTCTTCCTATGTTCTCTGGTAGCTCACTGCTGGGGACTGCTTGGGACCGTGCAATTTTCAATGTTGTCGACTTCATCCTCGGGGCGCGTTCTTGTGGGAGAGAATCTTCTTGTGTCGCAGCTCTGGCCCGTTCTTTAGCCAGACCTAACAGCTTATTGTCTTCGCTAGTAGGGATCCAGTGGGAACTGATCCGATTCCCATTTCTCCGCAACCTTCTCATCAACTTGTACATCTGACAAACCAGCTCCTGGCCAGACTGTCGTCGCGGGTTCCTTAGCGTGAGCGCCGCCGCCTTGTTGCTTGTGAGCAACGTAATTTTGTAGTCTTTGATTTCCGCTACCATTTTCAACACATGTGCCATGGCTGCCAGCTCCGCAGAGAACGGGTTTTGCTCTGCTCTCGTGCCTAATTTGACGGAAACGGCTTGTAGCTTCAATATACGATTTCGAAGAGCCCCTCACCCCCAGAGCAAGTTTTTCTCGCCTCCAGCGATGATCCCCATGGAGGGTAACCTATCTTGGTTCCAATTGATACATACATATTGTACAACCACAGGTTTCATAATTCAACTTTCGCAGTTTATGAAGCAACCACTATATATGACCTTGACAAACCGAGTGAGCGCGATATGTTTCCACATACGGCGCAATTAATTGCCGCTAGGACGTCAAAACATTAGATATAAGTCACAACGAACTCAGGTACTTCATATTCAGGCAAAACCTAATGAGAACTTGAAGAAAAACTTGACATAACATTCAAACGGCATGGTCCCGTAAGACCTGGCTGGATAGGATCTTGTTTGGGTACCCACAGACGCGAGATGACTAATACTGGCCGATTTCTCACAAGTGGATAACGGCACTTCTCATCATGCGCAACGCGCGCTTGGGGCAAATCAATATGAAAATATAAATAATCCATTAGTGTGTCTGCAATCGCTGGGCAGAATCTCAACACTTGTGAGACTCGGTTGACTATACCACTTGACGACGGGCAGTAGTGAGAGTTTGGTCGGAGCGTGTTGAAAGAGCGTGTTGCAATGCAGCACGTAAAGTCAGTTGCGATCTGCGTTATTTCAGATAAGGATTCCAGTTGTACTGCCTCTGGGTTATGTACTGTAAAAGACTTACTTGCACCTGCTGGGGTCGCAGGTTCAGAATGGCCTGCGAGCTGCAGGAAAATCCCAAGTTTAATGCAGTACCGTACTCCAACCATATCGAATTGAAGAAGAGTTTCAGCAAAACACATTTGACATGCCTGAAATTTTTTCACTTGGATACAATCTGCTCAGAAACGGTTGGGTATAAATCAACGTTCTAGGTAGCATGAGTACGTTGCAGTGCTGGGTCATAGGCCGGAACGGATTGAAAAACGTGGTGTTTTGTGTATACTATGTTGTGTATGGTTCTTCAAATTGTATTTAAGTCTTTCTATAGTGGGGACCACATAAGAAAAGTCTACCCGTTTTCCTACTCAAATGAGCAATTTCTAAAATAACAGAATGCGATTACAACCGCGGTTTGGGCTTTAAATGTATGTTTTGAAAAATTGCATGAAATTATGGAACACGAGACAAGAGACTGGTGGCTAGCAATACAAGATACTCGGCTCAGGGCTCGATCGGCGTTTGTGGGTGTCGGCCGCAACGAACGGGACAAGGCACTCTGGACGAAAAATTGATCGCGTAACTCGAGCCAGGACCTCGATGTGAATAATCCGAAACTTTCAAACTCTCGGACAAGGCGCAGTGAGGCAAAATTGGAGACGATGAGATGGGAGTAAGAGAAGAAAGGCAGCGGGGTCTCCGATGCCCCATTCTAGCTATTTGCTTAGGATACCTATTCGATAGATCCGGTCCGCGCCAGCTTCATTGCATCCCTTGCGTTCCTTTCATACCAGCCCAATCTCTATATCTTGAGTCAAAACTTTTATTTCGGCCTTTGGTCACCTACTCTCTGCGCCAATATTGTATATTTGAGTCGAATATTATGATTCCACACTTTGAAGCTACCCGTGCCATGCTCTCAGGCGAACTAGCTCCCCTTTGGAGCATGATACAATAATGAAATTGTTCTTGGCTTATTTAGTGCACAATGAACAGCCAATCAGGCTCAGGCGAGGATCCACTCGAAGCTGTAAGCCCCTGTTTGTTATTGTCCCTTCCAAAAGGAAAGTTCATGTTCGTATGCTTTCTCAACAGTCCCCTGTTCATTGGACATGGGAATCAATCGAAAGGCTAAGCCGCATTTGGGCTTTATTCTGTACTTGGCACTCCAACTCCCATCGCTTTCAATGGCAGATATAGTTACCTGCTATACGCCCAATGGAACTAGCTTTGATGCTGAAAACGCAAAGATATGCAATAGTCTGGATGGTACCGTCAGCATGTGCTGCGCTCAGTCTGATGAATGTCTCAACAATGGCCTTTGCAAAATCAAAGGGGATGAGTCTTCGGGTACCATCGACACTTACTGGCGTGATATGTGTTCTTTATCATCCTGGCCGGATATTGGCTGTTTGAAAGTCTGTGAGGTTCGTGAATACCAATAACCCCTTTGTTACTTTGACAATCCCCTTTTTCCAGATGGTAATTTGGACAGCAGTCCCATGGATAACAAAATGTCTAGGGAGGCACCGACTTACAAACGGGAAATTCACAAATGACGCCCTGCGATGGCACGGATTATTCTGAGACTTGGTGTTGCGGTGACACGCACGACTGTTGTGAGATGGGGGATGAGGTATTTGTGCCTCTTGACATCTACGCAACTTCCGCCTCGACGACGACAACCCTTTTTCCACTCACGCCAACCAAAATTATGACCAAACCAACTCCAAAGATTAGCTCAACGATGACCTTGAGTGCACTTGACCACCCATCGTCTGAATCCGACTCATCACGAAATCTTTCCATCGACGAGAAAGTTGGTGTCGGTGTCGGGGTGTCCATCGGAGTTATTGCGATAGCCGGGGCCACGACATTTTTCATTCGTCGACCAAGTGGTAAACGGGCAGCTTCAGTAGACGCGCCTATGGAAAACCCCCAAATTCCGCCGAAGATACAAGAGAGCAATACCACTGCGATTTATGAGAAGCCTGCTGGAGATCATGATACGAGACACGAGTCATTTCCAGGGTTAGCTCAATAAATGACGGCATGCAGCATGGCTGGAAAAATCTAGAGGGTTTCGAAGCTATTCCGAGACAAAGATGTGGTCACCGATCGTACCTCAAATTATGCAAGGTATCATGGGACAGCCGTGGTGCCGCATGTCTGAGTTAATTTTACACTTCCAGAGGGAGCGGTCTCTTGCACGAAGTCAGGAAATCCAATAATGTGAACGGCACCTGTGAATTATGAAGTCTGGTGGCTTTTGAATTGCTTTTTGGCTTAGCACTATAATGATTGGAGTACCTAGTTAGGGCGTGGTAGTTTATTGCATGTATACTTGACTAAGTGATGCTGGATATGTAACAACGCCAGGGCTGTTTGTAAGGTTCGCTAAAAGTCCTCCGCAGGATGCAGAGCAGACTTTACGGTAAAAGTATACTCCACCGTAGATTTGTGACCAACGCAACGTCCAGTTCTCTTCAGAAAAGCCGAGAGCTAAGTCGGCATCTTGATCTAACGGTCTAAAAAGTGGCCATGGATGAGCGCGTTGCCGATCCGCCGGGAGCATCTTAGCTTGGACGTGCGCGCCCGTCGAGTCTCTACCCGTGACACTCGCAACACACGACCACGATATCGTACAACAACGTTGTTGACACGTACATACTACAAATTCCCAGAGCCTCAGAATGACTCACCTCTGTCGCCTCGCTGCCCAGTTCGCTCCAATCGTCCAAGCAACGTGCTACTCCTTGTTGCTAGCGAACTCTGACCCTCGCAAACGCCACAAACGAAGAGCCATCGCCATCTACAGAACCCTTGATTTCAGGACCATGCTGGGGTCGTTCGAGCCAGCAAGATCCTAGCGGCTCCAGTAAATTGAGAAAAAAGATTCAATATGTGAGGCGCATGGTGGGTATCCCCATTTTGTGTCGGTCACATCTGTAGGGTAAGATATACGTCAACCTAGTCTTCCTTTATCCGCATCGTTTATGAAAACTCAGTACGGGCTCTTCTTGCCTACATTGTCTCGATTCAAATAGCCGACATCAGATATAGTACGGTTACTTTGTGTGCCTTCAAATCTCACTTTAGGGCAGCTGTGGCAGCCTCTGTGCATCCATCGTCATTTAATGAACGCAGGGCCAAGAAAGATAGTTCTTAAGACAAAGGAGACGTCCCCTGGATACCATTCTTTTTTGGAGTCTAGATATAGGCCAACTGTCTTGTCAGTGAGTTTATGAGGACTCGGCAACGCCCATCTTTTGGAAACTTTACAACATTGGCGAGACCTGAAGCTCCCGGTCGAGGGTATCTCACTCTCGCTTTAGTATATCCACTAGTCGACCGATTTCAAGTCGTAGGTAGATAATCTCGCAGTATGCAGTCTCAATTTCCATCCCTGAGATCGGGCTATTGTCAAACTCTATTTCTTACATCGAACATTGACTCTACAGAGCGTTTAGTAAACGCTACCTCTCCGTTTGCTCAACAGTTTAAGTGATTTTCAACAGCTCAAATTCTGCCCACCAGTTTTTGTTTTCTTTTCTTTCCTTGCCAAGACGCTGCAAGAGCCCAACCATGGATCTTTTCGAACCTTGTCAGCGGTGAAAGATTACGCTCAGCACCCTAGCCATTTGAAACGATATGTGACAGACCTTCTTTTCACTGAAAACTTCATAAACATGTAACTCCTCCTGCACAGGATCCTCAGCCAGAATAATTCACAGTTGAACTGCATCTTACTGCCACATTTTCCTGAGGTCTGCTGCTCAGTTGAGCAATGGCTCCCCATAGTACGGTTGGTTGGTCAACCTGGGAGGAGGAAAACCTGTTACCCTGGTTGGAATCAAACCGAGACTTGACCTGGAACGCTCTGTCTCACGCCTACTGGCAGCAATATCAAATAAGAAGAAGCGCCGAGTCTCTGAGAGGGAAAAGGTACCACATCCTTCGGAAACGCCGCGATGCTGGTCATACACCGATCAAAAATAAACGGCAACCTACAACGTGTGAACATCGCAAACTCCTTGTGAAAGGGAGAAAAAGAAATCCGCTCAAGCGCCAAATCAGACGATGGCTCCGAAATGTTTCCACAGGACAATCAGACCGCAGTGATTCTACAGGAACCAAGAGATCATCGACCGGTAAGACATCACCTAATGTTTCTACTACATACCAAGCTGATCAATTGGTAGGTCTCGAGGTAGTGCCGTCAGGTTCTGCCCAGCTTGATTATGCGAGAAACTTGTCGTGGATCTGGGACTATGCTCATCGACTCGGTGCAGCAGGGAAATTGGCTCTTTGAGATGCTTTTAGCAAATGAAAGAATACATTTGGAGAGATAGTGTTGAATGAAGCAAGAGGTTCCACAAGATAGGTTTTCTTTTCCAGAAACATTAGAGGCTCTCCCACCTAACCCCCGAGAGACTCACAAGCTCCACGTTGAATCGACTAATTTGAATTCTTTACTTCAGAAAATAAGTGTACCCGGAATAGAAGCCCTCTTCCCAATTCTGCTCCCTTGAGTGTCCTCATCGGTTGGATGTACATATATGAAGATTTGAATTGATAGTCTTCAAAAGCCCAAAGTGTTGATGATATAACCGCTATATACAAGATAAATCTCATTGGAAACAATTACAGCCCCCTCATTGAAAGCCGGCAGGTCGTCGAGTTGAGGTCACACAGCCAGACGAGATGGCGTGAACCTGGACCTGGAGCCTCGACTTGAGACGTGATGGCCTCTGCAGCTTGAGCGTAATTTTGGCTGCAACAAGCCAAGATTCTCCTCTCATCTGCTCGCGAAAGGAGAGGGGATACTTTTCCAATAGAAAAGAGGAGCCGTGGGCTTCTGGAGCCAAGTGAACAGGGCTGATGGATGCAAGTAGCCAGAAGTACCCACAGGAATACTTAAAACAGTCCTCGCTAGTGCCCCATGAAGTAATGAGTGTGTTGAACAGAGCGCCAAAATCCGTCCCCGGAAGTCCGATATAAAGATATTCTTCTGAGCCACTGACATTTAGTTGGAGACCTTCAATGATCAGCTCCCCCTCATCCAAACGTGGGTCGAGTACCACGGAATCTGACATCCAGAATTCGGTTGACCAAGAAATGGGTGGAAGCAGAGGCTGAGGGAGAATCGGGTCTTTGAAACGGACGAGGAGCTTGCTCAGGCTTTTGCCTGATTCTCTCTTAGTGCGGCCCTGTAGAATGATTCTAGCACCAGATCCTTTCTCGTCTTGAGAAACGCCGATCGCACATTCAGACCAGTCAAGATTTCTAAGATGTGCAGGCTCGTGAACAATCACGCCCAGTGGTCCAACAGAGACGAAGATGTTATCCGTGTCAGGAACATTCCATGCTTGGCCGTGCGGGAGCAGCGACGAGTTGAGCAGCATGTTCATTCGCGCACCGCAGAGTTTCCGTTGGTCCCATTTCCACACTAGTTCCTGCGTTTTCCAATATACGAATGGCGAGGTGCTGATGGTTGCGGTAGGGGCGTTACCTTCGGCTCGAATGAAGCGACCACTGATTCTCTTGGCAAGTCCATCAGTGATCGAGGTGAAGGATTCCGAGCCTTTCTTCCTAGAGGCGGGGGGAGGAAAGCTCTCTCGACTGGGAGACATGAAGGGTGTCATGGAGTGGCAAGGGAGGGGGGTGATAAAGATGATCCTCGAAGATCCTGAGAGTCGCCATCCGGCCGGTTTTAAGCTGCGCCGGTCAAATTCCAGCAGTCTAAATGTGTGTTTGAATACACTAAGAGCTCGTCAGTTCTTGCTCTGTCGCCAAAAGACCCAACCGTGGCGTGTAGGCGTTGCGGTAAACCTTTTTCTCGGTGAGTGATCGGTCCTGGTGAGCAAACATGAGTGATTGTTCTAATAAGCCTGAATTATTACCTGCCTCATATCATTTACTCTACCTTGACTGGGAATGCTCCAACCAAGACTTCGAATTCAGCGCGAATTACATATGTGAGACAATCATCGGTACATTTAATTCGTGTTTCCGGGGCTAGCTTAGGGCTATGGCTCGAAGCATCAGTCATCAGAATATCAATCCGAGACAAGACTACCACAGCAATAGTCTAAAACCGGGAAGCAGATTCACTGCAGAATCATCCGAACCTTTCTTCCCCAGTGAACTTTGCAAACAATTACGCGTTGAAAGTCTATGGCAGATCATCCGCTAATTTTTTGAGACCTTTGGAGATCTCGACAGCGGGCGGGAAGAGATCGCTCTCTGACGCGGACGCTTTCATGCTTCTCAGTCTGAATGCTATTACTGAAATATTGAGCTGATTCCCGGGGCATCTCATTCTAATTTACTGTCTCTTGAATACGCAAGGACCATGCGAGTATGAGTCGCGTCTATTCTCGCTGCACAAGGATAAATGAATCAATTCTCGACTAGAGTCCTAAAGTACATGTGTTGGCATCTTCTTAGTCCATCAACTATCAGTCTAGCAGAAGCCCTCGCCAGTGTTCAAATTCGTCCATGTACTTTTCAGCTTAATCTCAACGCACTAATATTCCTAGTACATCAAGAATGCCCTTCAGTGAGATTCAGAATGTCTCGAAAGAGAATATAGAGCATTGCGGACATAGTGCATTGGCACAGCGCCGGTTTTTGGTCTCCACTATCAGTATGTCCCCGCGCAATACGGCTTTGCGGTCTCCAAAGCAGTTGGACTCGTAATGCACGTAAGCGGAGGGTCGTTGGCGCGCTTGTAAATGATTCCGCCATTCTCGAATACCGGCTGGAAAGAGAGATTTCGGTAAAGCTTCAGTTGCATCTCGTCAAGACGAAGGGATGGGTCGTCTGGGCTCGTGAAAATCCAACAAGCGTTACCAACAAAGTCAACACCTCGACGGGGTTTCCATTCTGGCCTAGGCTGCCAGTTGGGGAAGAAAATCTTCTTGTCAAGGGACGACTGCGGTGTGCACAATGGTACATGGTTCAGTTTGAACTGTTTGGTGCGGCGCCGTTCCCGAACTCTTGTGAACGCGTTCATAACTCTACCCATGGTAGCTGCCGGGCTATTGGAAAGCTGGAAAAGAGGTAGTCTCCAAATCGTGATTGCTTTGGATGACGGGACTTTGTAATTTGATGAAAGTGTCGGGGACTGCATGCAGTAGCTAGCCTTATAAATAGGGGAGGATAGGTTGAGGATACGACTTACCAGAGACGGTTCTTCGTCAATCAAATTCTTGCGTCCGTAAGATACAGGTTCCAGCAATCATTGTATACCAACATCATAGATAAGTGAGGAGGGACATTCCACATAGCATGAAAATAGGAGCAGCTTTCAAATCCTGCGGGCCATTGTTTGTTCTCCTCCGTCATTTCCTGTGGTCCATACGCCAGCACTATCCCTGGCCTTTCAAAGTACGGAGGGAAACTTTCAGTCAGTCACAACTAGCATTTCTAAATTCCTTGTCTCGCTGAACATTCACAGTCGTTCACTCAACGTCGAGACGCCAAAGCAAATGTGGTGGCCCCACCTCGACGCACGAGCTGCACGGGTGTGGATCCAAGGTACTCGGTGTTGGCTCAACTTGAACGACCATGTATTGTTGATGGTCTCACCACTTTCGGCTGCTTGTGGATACGAACTCTGATTGAAAAGGGAGACAGAGTGGCACAGAGGAATGGCCGTTTTAGCCCTTCCTCTAAGGCCTGTGTTTCCTCATTCACCCAAGATGCACTGCAGTACATCAGATAGTGGAGCAAGCAAGAATTTTTACGATACTCCCTGTTTAATTGAGAGATGAGAAATATAAAAGTGAGCCGTAGATTCCCAATTTCCGACGACGACCTCCCGGTGCTCCTGGCATCTTCCATTTTTTAACAACTTCCTGTCATTCCACATATTTTTACTGCGGCTGCTGTTTGCTGATCGCTGTTGAGTCAACCAATTTGGCCAGCGAATAAAGTTTGCGTTCTCAGTGGGCCATCTTTTTACTTTCCTAGATGGTGTCGACGGGCCCCGTAGTCTACCTCAACTTTCACTCAATGGCAACTATTGGTCATGCCGCCTATCTTTGCGACTCCTGTTTGCCCAACCCTGGTGAGCGAACTGGCTCAGCTACTCAACAAAGTTGCTTTCGGTCTATTCACGTGTGTGGCCTAGAAAGGAAACCGATTGATCTCGCGAAATCTTTATCAATGGAGGTGATCATTCCTAGAAGTACACCTAGGCTGTTCTCCGCGTCGATTGCACACACGAGATAAGCCATTGAAAATGACGGCTTGTATCCAGGGTGGGAAATACTGAGCTCGGGATAGAATTTTGTGCTTCACTGAGCCGTCTTTCATCTCAGGGAGAGTGTTTCGGTGCGGGTAGTTGTTGTAGTTTAGAGGAAGGTTGATCATTGTTCTTATTGTTCAGAGGGAAATATGTGGCTATATATACAGCGAGAAGAAAAAGTCGATTTCGAATCAACTTGTTGCTTCGTATAGACACTTCTGTATTAATTCCGGCGTTGCGGCTTGGTTCCTGATCTGCACCAGCTTCAAATCACAACAGTGATCAAAGAGGCTTCATTATGGATTTGCAGATATTGCATTTAGATAATGGCCTCATTTATTAAACAAGATACTTCGTAAACAATCTAAATACTCGCATAGAGCCTAAAGTGCTGTTCGAGATTATTTTTGACGTGTTATTTACCAGCCCAAGAGTTGGGTATGGAAGATCTCTGACAAAGAGGGGAGCCTTTGGCATACCAAAATCAAGGGGCAGACTGCATTCATGTCATCCAGAGCAACTGCGGCGAATTAAGAAATCGGAGTTTGTGAGACTGAGATTCCATTTTGACGCGGCTCAACACATATCGCTTGCTATTGAGACCAGCAGACCTCAACTGAGAAATGAGTCATTCGTTCCGCAGCAATAGCAACAGTATATTCATATGCAAGTTGCAAATGCGCCTCATCCATACAGCCCTTTGCAGATTCCAAATGCAGCTCACCCAGGAATTCAAAGTGTAGCTTTACGCATCACTGAGTTTCGAGCGGCCAGCCATGAGGTGTCAGCGCACCGCGAAAAGCAGGATTGTAAAGGGCGCTATGTTTGTCTAGAGTAACTACATAGCGGTTTCGACCTCCACGTTTCCCATGGGTCAGATAATGAGAGTTGAGGTTATCACGACGGACAAACCTGCGATGACACCCGGGAACCCAGCAGGCATGGACTCTGATACCTGAGTGACAGTGCAAGTGGCGTGAAAGGTTCTTCTGGCGCTTGAAGATTTTATCACATCCCGAGTGAACGCATATGAATCCTGGCGCTGCGATATTTGGCGGCAAGTACGGGAGCCCAACTTCGTATTGAGTACAGTTCATGGATGACTCGACCTTGCTGGGCTCAAAGCATTCTCTTTCATCTGAATTGAGATCGATTGAACGATCGGGCCAAGGAGAGCCGCAAAGACGGTAGGGATCGAGTGAGTCCGGCCCGTAGCCGTACGACCTCGATCGTGCAGCGAAGGTGTTGGTAAATTCCCCTGGACAGATTTTATTTTGGCAACAGTCTGCTGTTGCTGTAGCGATGCACTGATGATTCACAGTACCGAGGAGAACTGCGACTTGGGGATAAAGAGAGTGACTGATGTGATATTGCGATTCTGGAATGATGACTGCTGATTGCGGGATAATGTATAAACCCGTGTCACATAAGGGCGGTCTATGAGCTGTCCAGTCGGCAGGTGCGTAGCTGCAGCTCCTGTTCAGTTGGTCAAAATACATTGTGCCGTTGCTTAGCAGAGGGCCCAGCTAGTAATATGACGACCTGAACAAAGAGAGGGATATTTCGACTCGTTCAGAGATCATTCGTGTCGGGTGAACGACTGGTGTGGGATGGTAGTGTCTCAGGGACCTTGACAAGGTGGAGGAAGGAGTTGTTATATAGACGCTCGTTTAAATTTCTCTAATTTAGATTCTTCATGATCTTCCAATTGGAACCGGCTTAATTTGCGTTGAAAGAACGAAACTAACGGGGGTGGTGAATGAACGTTGACATAACTGTTGAGTCGAGCGAATCAATTAAACTTGGAACCCCTCCCTGCTTTCTTACTTCTTCAATCTCATATTTTTGAAAGAAACTTCAAAGCAAAATGACTTACTTTCCAAAAGTATAGGTGTGCCTCAGCACGTAAAACTGTCATCCCAGCGATTATGAAAGCCTTTAGAATGGGAAAAGGTTTGGCACCACCAATCCAATATTCGCATAGAGGTAGAGTGGGTATGATTCTCAAGAAAATAGTTACTTTCACTGCTTGCTCCATGCCGCACCATCAGGCAGTAGATATTACCACCCCTGAATATCAGGAATGAAAAAGCCTCCTATCTGCCATCACATTTTTAAGCATCTGAAATCGGTACACATAAAAGAGCAGTGAAAATGCCAGCGTAGTAAAGCCAGTGACAACAGCCGTTACCAAAGCCATAACGGACCAATGGCCCGCGCGTGAAGTGTAAACATTGACCAGGGTGGTGAGAAGTCCGGCTGCGGCGTTCAGAGACACTGGCCTATTGCCTATCAGTAAAGAACCCTCATCTTTCTTGGCATGACTCACATGAAAATCTTGTTGATCAACCAGGTGTAGACATATCGCAGTTGACGAAAGTGCAATAGCCAGAGAAGAGCGAAAGCCCCAACCATCAAGAAGAAACATGCTATGCCGAGTAAAGGCGGGTTGTGGATGGTATGTAGCATATGACGTCCAGCGCCGTTGTGGTTGAGAGCACTTTCGACTTGATTGGACGTCTGGAGGGAGGTAAAAGTGCCAGGAACCACCAAGTACCCGGCAAGCAGGACCCAATTGGCTGTACTTGCAATAATGTTGTATGTGACTTGGACCTCGGCCTCTTCTCGCAACATTCGGGCATAACGAGTCTCGGAGCGGGGTCGGGGTACATCTTGACTCAAGACATTCTTATCGGAGTTGTACCAGCATCTTACTGTCTTCCAAAGAGTATGTGGCAGGCGAATGAATGTGCGTATCGACATTTTGGATTCTGACTGTGGGAAAGCGATAGCACCATGAAGTCTTTCACGAAGAAGTTGGGAATATGGGGCACTGGATGTGATCCAATTTATATGACCCTATGAGACTGTAGTTCATTAAGCCTCACAAATGCCTTGTGACTCCTCCCTTTATGACCATTCTTGGGCGAGCCGACGTGACTTTGAGCTTTATACTTCAAGATATTGCGGTCAAGCAGTTCTTTCTACTAAAGGATTACAAAAGTTGATGGGTGCGGTTATATTGCGTTTAGGTGGCCGTCATGAGCCCTTCGTTATATGCAAGCAGCTGATATTGGGCGGATTCAAGCAATAGAGACGGACAATAAATTCCTTATAAGAATCATTTTTTTGATGCTGTAAGCTCAATATTTGCGATTGCAATCGCAACCTTTTCATCAACATTGGCGGAGTGACGAAACTAAGCTACGAAGACTCTGCACGGGAAAATCCCATATATTGCATTTCTGGTCCCAAAGAGTCACATCACAACCACCTCATGCATCGGATGGCAATGCTTACCGACTGGCTATCTCAGCGAGAAGTCCAAGAGAAATTCGCGCTAGCAGCAGCTCTCGTCTTTACAGCATGGCTGCTTTACTGCTTAACGCACCAGATAGGGCGTTATTTCTCACGCGCATGCCAACTTGTGTCATGGTGGGCGTTCCAATACCCGGTGCCCCGACATATGTCCTGTGTAGGTCTGTCTTCCTACGCGCAGGCCATAATAATTGCGTTCTTATGGGGCCTCAACATCGTAGCCTTGGTCTTCCGAGCTTCGACGTGGAGAGACGTCCAGATGCGTGCCGGCTGCCTTTCCGTCATACACCTGCTGCCTCTATGCGTCGGGTTCTCTTTCAGCCTCCCCGCCCAGGTTGGTCACCTTGAGCGACAGACCTTTCGGTGGCTGCACAGATGGCTCGGACGTGTTTGTGTCTGTCACTGTCTGGTCCATACGACATTGATAGTCAACGCTATCAAGAACGCGGCGCGCATTTCGACCGTACTCGTGCTTCCAATTGTGGTAAGTTTCGCCCAGCACGAGCACATCCTCAAGTCCAACCACAATCGCTAACACTGTTGATTTGAATGATCCAAGGCGGCATGCAGTCTAACTATGATCTTCCCACTGTCGCTCCATGTCTTCCTCAAGCGACGACCGCGATTCGTCTTGAAGACCCATTATGCACTTGCCCTGATCGCCGTTTCTTTTCTGGAAGTGCATCTGTTTCAGGTCAATTCCGTGTATCGTTGGGTCTTGCTTGGCGGCATCTGCTCCTGGCTGGCCTGCAGCGTAGGTACTTTGGTGCACGCCATGTGGTCGCACCGATCGTGGTATATGGGGCCTGATCTGGTGGAAGTCAGCCTATTTAACAGTCTTCTCTGGCTGAAGATCACGGTCTCAGCTCAAATGCGGACGAAACCTGGTCAGTATATTCAACTGTGGATGCCACGCTTGGGGGTTGCCGTTTGCCTGGAGCTTCCAATCTTTTTCATCACGTCGACGGAGCGCGAGCACACGAACACACACGGACCATCCACCTCGCAAAAAGGAAAACGTAAAGTTCTCCGAGTGGTGACCAGACCTTCCTCCAGTCTGACAAAAAAGCTGGCGCAGCGTATTTTACACGCTGGCGTGCCGAGTCTGAACTTGCCAGCCTTTGTGTTTGGCCCTTACGGAGGCGCACATTCGTTTGGCCAGAATGGAACGGTGGTATTTGCATTGGAGGATATCGGACTCTTGCGGGCTTTGCCGTTCATTCGTGATTTGGTGGAGGGAAGCCGTGAACGCACAAACAAGGTTCGACGTTTGGAAGTTCTTTGGCAGACTGAGTATTCAAAGTTTAGTAAGTTAATGACGCTCCAGATGCCGTGTCTAACTGACCGAATCTCTCAGAACATCAAAGCTGGGTCCACCGCGAAATCTAGCATATACTGAAGCTTGATTTGATGGGAGACCGGATGGGATCAGGGACAGGGGAAACTCCACAGGAGCATCACGGATTCGATGTATGTTTCGCCTTTGTAACGGGGTCATCCTTGCAGGCTTCACACTGACATTAGACGGACCCAGATCTTGAACTTTTCGATTCATCTTTTGCACGCCCCTTCAGCGACGCGCAAATTGCTGAAGAATAGAACGCGTCTGCATTACTACTTCGCGCCTGTTGATGTTGAAAAAGTACTGGTGCATCACATCCGCACCCAATCGGGTAAAATTGCTGTCGCAGGTAAACAGTTCTCACACCCTTTTCCGAAGTCGTGCTGATGAAAAGTACAGTGTGCACTGGCGAGAAGCTACGCGAGCGTGTGGCCCGCATTACACAACGAGAAAAGTGCCCGGGTTTGTCGATCGTCAACCTTGACATGGAAGTGGAGCCGTATGTCATGCGCACGACTGGTGGTGGCGAGGATCCTTTAGGTGATGACCACGTGCAATATGACGACTCTGAAGCGCCTCAGAGGCAGGAGCCGGATAACTCTGTCCATAACACCGCAGTAGCATTTTGCAAGCGCAATGGTGGAATTTTTCAAGACTCGACCAGAGGGATCCCGCTGGTTTTGCTGGAAGACAATAATCACGCGCGGTGGGTTAGGTCCAAGATTCTCGATGGGTATAAGCGGTGATCTTGTCCGGGGCGTACGGCTCTCTCAGGAACGATCTATTGTGTTCATGATTTCAACCAGCGGTGTCGTGCTGCTCCTATCTACTATGCCGGGCTTTCCAATGGAAATTTGCTCGTTTGTGACCTCAGGTGTCAACTAGCCTATCAATTCCCGCATCAAAGTTAAGCCACCGTTATACCGAGAACAACCCCACGAGGATATAGAACACGTTCCGCGTAGATAGTTTGGGCTGAGATGAAAAATAGCTAGTTACCTGGTAGGCGGTCGGCACAAGACCATGATCGACAATGTTCACTGTTGAACTTGGTCGCTACGGAATGCAAGGGTTCTTCCCTCCGGCTTCCATTGATCCGATTGCTTTGAAGCGCCCAAGACCATCTAGACTCAAATCTCGCTCGACGAGGAACTAAAGAACTAATACTTTATTCTCTGAAATGTGTCGTATCTCCGTCTCTTAGCAGAACTAGCTTACTATCATAATCATGTCTCCTTTCACAATGACTTCACAAAGAAAAATCTCGTTCTGCATTCAATCTACCCATTTATCCAGATCAAGCTCCCAAGGAGGCTCATTTCTCCATCCCGCCTGCCTCGGGCCTCGAAAAGGTGAAATACCAACATCCCAGCTTTTCACGGTAACTGAAGCTCAATCCTCGCCTCGATCAGAATACTTGACGCGGTGGTGCGCGGTCTTGTTCGTGATGTTGGTCATCATTACCAACTCATCAATTGGAGGGCCCGGGTTAAAAGGCGTGCTCTATTGGTTGTCAGCCGCAGAAATGGAGGAAGGCGGATGACCATACCTGCAATATTTCATTCACAGAGCGTGTCTCGAGCTGCAAGAGAAGATTCTTGATCATAGGCGACCATTCGTACGATGTCGGATTCTTTTTCATCAGACCGCTAATCACGTGGGCCAAAGCGGAAAGCTTCATAGTAGCAGCATCCATCGCTTCTGGGTCGATCTGGATGCTGTTTTCGACACCGGCTAGACAGACGTTAGCTCTGCTTTCCATAAATTGTGTTCCACCTCGTACCAATTTTTACTTGGCCAGTGGCGGTAAGCAATATTGTCTTAGCATTCAGCACATTGAGGGCCCTCCCATGGTCGGCAAGATGCCGAATGCCTTCAAGCACCTGCTGCAGTTAGAAATACATTCCTGAAAGCTGTGCAGCACTTACCGGTTTCGCAATGGCAATCACCTCCGTCGCTTTGATGATGCCTTGAGCCGCCATGATCTGCTCGACGGATACTTCAACTGGCTCCCACACGAGAAACGCCATACCGCCATGGCGATAGCCTCCGAGCAATTGTCGGAAGCTGCGGTGGGGAGTCTGGTCGTTGATATCTTTCAAGATGTTTCGAGCCAAAGTAGCGCACTCTGACTTTTGAATGTGAACCAATTCCCCCTTTGCTTGCTTCCGCCGCGCAGTACATAGAGGGCGATCGAAAATGATCTCCGCTATTGAGTCAAAGTGGTCCTCCGGATCCTGGTCACATATCTTGACCATGGGACCGGGACCTGGAACCTCTGGTTGCCTGGCCGCGTTCGAGACGAGAGTTGTCGTTGAGCGAGGATCGAGGCTTTGATCGGATGCATCGACCCATATTGTCTGGCGTGCGAGGGATGACATTTTTTCTCTGGTGAGTGTTGGAGACTCGCTCGGCTAGACGAGGTCTTATAGACCTAGAGATCCAAGGTGTGTGTGGATTCCATGTAGGGAGTCCTCGCTTTTGTCAATCCTGCAATATTCTGTGGCTGATTGATTCGTTTGCTCGAGATTTTTCAGGCGACTCAAAAAACCATGTAATCGGTGATAGTACCATCGTAACGACCATTTGTGAGGACTGGAGGCTCAAAATTGTTGGCAGCTAATACCCCATCTTAATTGATCTTCCGAGCGCGCCCAACGTTGATCCATCGGCGCTTTGCATTGAATATCAACATGACACGACGCACTCTCCACATATGGACAGTTGCAAGTGAGGCATTAGGGAGAGAACTGAGGCCCGGCTGTGTCTCTCTTGTGAACATACATTTGGAATACGACATGATGAATTACGCCGTCAATTTACAACAGGACTATCCACACTCAATCTTTTGTCCACTCCTGCCAGATAATCGGTCCAAGTCGGTTGCCATTTTGAGTGTCTGCCGTTTATTGCTTTTCTGACCATTCTCAATTAGGCCCCTATGTGAAGAAAAAACACCGTCGTTGTACGGTAGATATACAGGATGCTCTATGAGGTCCCTCAACTCTCGGCTCACAGATGCGTAGCAAATCATACGTTGCATGCAAGCGGCAAACTGTGACTCCTGCGGTCCGCTTCAAATGATACCCTGGAAGCAGATTGTGAGGATACAGACTAAAGTGACAACACTGCGGTCTATCAAGCTAGGTTGGCCATCGCTATATAAAAGCGCATGTCATCAACCTAAGATGATCGGGACTAGCAATGGCAGCATGGCTCGATCTGGTCCGCGAGGACGGCGTATGGTCCTTGGTAGATACCCATCGCCTGGAAGAGCTGGTGAAAGAGATGCCATATCCTAACTGCCAGTATCCCTGTCTGCTCTTATTTGTGGGAAATGCGAATCGTATGCGGGCATTGCGGACTCTTTTCCCGCAAAACAATGTCTCACGTCAAGGCCCAGCAGGCATGGTCCGCCTTCATCTCAGCGCCCGGACGGCTCATACAGAGCAACCAATTTTGTTCGCGGAGAGCGCTTTGTGTTGGGAAAAATCTCTAGGCGGCACAAAATGGCTCAGGTATGCGACGCGCATGCACCAAAGGCACACACTGACTGACGTCGGCGGTGAATTGGTGCCCGCACGACTTCGCCAACAACTCGCTAGCCACGTGGTCATGCCCTGGACGCAGATGATGTGTCTCTTTGTCGATACGTCAGTCGACCTGAAAGCAGCCGGGGAACTGCTCCGACTCCCACGCAGACCGCTGGCAGTTGGGGACGAATGTCTCTCCAATGCGCTGCATGTTGTGATTGTGACCGAGAAAATCCCCCCGGAAGACATCTGGCGCCAAGTGAGTCTATGGGAGCTCTCTCACGCCGATAGAGTTACTATCTTAGATTTACGTAAAAGGAGCCGGTGCTCCGATAATGTCGCCTTTGAACCCTTGCGTGGCCTCATTTTAGACCGTCTTCCAGAGATTTGGACCGCGCAGCAATCAGACTATCGACTATTCTCGGCATTGCACCTCGGCGCATTCTGGAAGTTGAGCCTGCAACACCCGCTGCACATCCTTAACACCACGCCGTTGGATCTGTTGGCTCACGCGCGACGCAATTTTGCAAAAGCCCCGAGTATGCATGAGTCTTTGTGCGAGGGTATACGCTTAATGCGGATTGACGGCTACACCGAGGGAAATGTTTACGGAGCCGTGGCGTCTGCGCTCCTCATGGATGCGTATCCCCCGGGAATGCACGGTAAGATCAATCCCCCTTCGCTAAGCATAGTGCTGACTTCTCAGGATTTTCGCCGGCGGCTTTGATGAAGAAGCTTTATGGGGAGTGGTGGGCTGCAGAGCGGGCCGGCGAGAGACTTGGCCGCTACGGATGCGTGTTGTCGCGATTCAAGCAGTATTTTGCGCAGCTCGGCCCGCTAAGATTATCGTCGAGCATTCGGAAGACCACGCTCAACCGCCTCTATCGCCAGGGCGGTGAGAACGCGCTGCGATCCGCTGTTGTTTGTTTGGTTTGTCTAACCCGGCCGCCCGAGCATATGCTGCCATGCCGGCACGCCCTGTGCGACACGTGTGTCGTGATCTTTGGGCAGCCCAGCGAGCTCGGCCTTTACCATATCAATATACCTGAATGCCCTCTTTGTGGCTGCGAGAATGATGTTGTCATCCGCCAACTACCTCCTACCAAGGGCCCGTTGATTCTCAGCTTGGACGGCGGCGGGGTGAGGGGTCTGTTGCAGCTGCGGCTCCTGCGGGCGCTAGAGGAGCGCATCGGCCTGCCCATCAATTCACTTCCAGACCTTTGCGGTGGAACCAGTGTCGGTATGGACAGCCTACCTAATTGACGAACTATGCGCTGAATCTTTCTAACAGGAGCCTTGTCCGCCATCAACCTCTTCCTCAACGACCGATCGCTCGATGAATGCCTTGATGTGTTTCCAAGCTTTGCGCAGAGAATCTTCCGACGCGCGAGACTCCCGGTACCTCGCTGTTTTCGATGGATAATGTCCGCGTTCAATCTGCTGACAGGTGGCCTCTATGATTCTTCCGAGTTATCGGGGGCGTTGAAGGAAGCCGTCGGCCCTGAACACCACATGTTTGCCCCTGCCAGGACATCCCCGGCAGGCTGTCGTGTGGCACTTGTGGCAAGTCGCACCTCGGATGGCAAGGCATGCGTTTTGGCCAATTATCGGGGCTGCGGTCAGCGTTGTGCATCTGCTGCCTATCGATTTTTGGTAACGAACAGTCCGGAAGGTCCGTTGCTGGCTGATGCGTAAGTGATTTTCTATGTCTGGTCATCGATCATATTTGGGATAGGCAATTCACAGCTCACTTTCTTTGTGCAGGGCAATGTGCAGCGTAGCGGTCCCATTGTAAGTGACCAGCCATGAATGAACTTGACCAAATGCTGAGTGCCTCTTGTAGTTATTTCCACACCACAACCTTGCCAGAGTTTGGGCCGTTCCAAGATGGCGGGGTGCGCGCGAACAACCCGGTTGCGATTGCCATGCGGGAAACAAGCGCCATCTGGCCGTCCTCGATATTCGACCTCATCTTATCTGTCGGAACTGGCTTCTCGCGGTCCTCGCACAGGCCTCGGTCGGGCCTATTGGGGTGGCTTTGGGAAGGGGCCCTGCCTCGACTATGGCGCGCGATGATGTCTTCCCCCTGTTTGGATGGAACGCAAGGTTTTGCGGAAGCTTTGAACTATTTCCCCACTGACTCACATGACAGAATCTTGCGACTAGATCAGGAAATCGACGGCCCATTGCCTCATCTCGACGATTTGAGCGCACTTCAAGAATTCTCAATGATGGACTTGCCCGTGAGCGACCATATTGTTCGCAAGGTGCTTGTCAGGGGCCTGTTCTTCTTCGAGCTAGACGATATCCCCGTGCGGACTCATGCCGGCTTCTCTTGCAAAGGCTCAGTGCTGTGCTCACGACCAGAAGCGGCTCCAATCCTTGGCCGCGTTCTCGTTGAATTTCCTCATGCGTGGCTCCAGATCAGTAAGGGTCACAAGCTAGAATGCCTGGACGTTGAGGACTGCTGTCTTACCTGTGGCCACTTCAGAAAAGGACTCTCTTTTGCTGTGTCTAGCCTAGAGGAGAGATTCTCCATTCAAATAGCCAATGACTGCCACAGCGAAACGATCGGCGGTTTTCCCAAATAGTTACTGGAGTTGCTCCAGGAGCAACAAGCCTTTGATAATTTTGGACGCGCGGACCACCAGAATTCCGTCTGGCCACGTATGCGCTCCTGCAATTGTTTTCGTCGGAGTAAACGGAAGCTTCAAATTGTGGAGCCTTCCGTGGCTAACAAAAAGCGACGCTTGTGAGGGTGACGCGCTTTTCCCAGTCATGGTACCACTCTACGAGACCAAGAGTCTTTCTTGATTGGTGATTGGGATTTGCGAGGTCCTACTATTTACGTCAATGGCAAATCGAGTAGTTTCAAAAGATACTTTTTTGATTAGCACTTGGGCTGCGTATTAGACGTATACTAGGTAATTCTTCAACACCAAATCTCGTGTTTGGCAAAATCATTCACTCTCACGCAAAAGTAATGTCTTTGCTATTTAGCACTATTCCATGTAGCTGGCTACACGTGGGCTCTCATAGTCAAACTGCCTATATATCTACTTGCAAAAGAGTTTGTAATGCTTTGTCTCTCAGCTCTTGTCATTTCTGCAGCCTCCATGTAGATCCATTATTCACAACCATCATGCTCTAGATCTAAGCATGGGTACTGATATGGCCTCGCGCCACATGTAAATATTCAGCAAACGCATGGGTTTCAAGTACAGGCTACAGCATGTTCACCCACTCTCGCTCTCAAGCGACCCTCTTCAAATACCGGGCCAGTGACCTCCATAAAGCTGGTCGGCGGGTAGGGATCTGCAGAGCCGGAACTTTGCCTCCAGGGGTGTCCAAGCTTGGCGCAGAATCATAGTCGTGCGGTGTTCTTGCAATCCTTGGCTTGTGGCGGGTTTTCTAGTTACTGTGAGCACTACTGTGAGATCTGATTTGAGTTGCAACCTTACTATGTCGTTTTCTGGAGGCGACGGAATACTCGGGTGCGAGTGGTACGTGAAGATCTGTCCTTCGGGCGACTCCATGACCAGCCAACTCTTGATTCCATACAAACGCCAGAAATCGTTATGGCGTCGCAAGAGATTATTCCGACGCTTGCGGAGCTGTTCTCTCTGGACGCGGGTAGACACTGGTGCCATTGGGAATTGAGATGTTAGGGCTGAATCAGTATTTTCGAATGCAGGGTGAAGACGAAGTTATATATATGCTGGTATCAAGAAATTCGCACACTACAACTGCCGACGAAAACCCCTCAACGGTTGATCACTCTCACTTTATGAAACACTTGAGCGTCCAACTCTGAGCGCTCGACCAGAAGTGTTGATTGTTGCCCATGATGGCTAATTCGAACGGGCATCAACGACATTTCGCGTTGAGCCTGCAATCTATATCAACACCTTCATTTTCATACGACGCCTCAGTTTCGTAACGAGAATACAACGATCACGCTCTTCTTAGCGGAAAATGCCACATAGGTCTACTATAAGGCCTAGCACAGTGTTCCTTGTCCTGAACTTACTACCTGTGACATTTGACGTGGGTTTTCTATGCAATCAATGATGGCACTTTTGCACCAGGTCGTCAGACGTCAGGGCCCGTGTTATCAACACCGTACCGTTACACAAGAAGAAATGGTGGTTAGAGCAATGGTATTCATTCTCTGGTTGGTCGCAGTGCGATTAGAAGCTGGTACTGGGACGGCTCGAGAGAACAGCCTTCTATCCAGCCCGGATAAAAAAGACTATTTTGAGATGGACCAGTCAGTGGAAGAGAGCCAAAGGCGTCTACCCATGTCCAATTCACAAATCCGCGCCCAATCACAATCCAGCAGCGGGAATTCGACGGTATTCCGACGATCCGTACGAAAGGCACGCCATGCTCCGCTACTTCGGATATGTTCAAAGAGGCAACTCATAACCAGTTGGAAGGGCATCATTAAGGCAATTTCTCCCAAAGTTCGTCATTTATCTTCTCCGATTCGCTCCCATATAAGCCTCATCAACGCTACCAATCTCTTACGGCTGTTCTTGCTAGCGGCAAGGCAGTGCGAAGAGCTGATCTCAACCGACGGTTCATCAATTCAGCGACGAGATGCCGGATCGTTGGTGAGGATTTTGCTCGCAAATCTGGGTACTGAATTGAGTGGTGAGGGGCGGAAGCGTGTCGCTAGCTCTGCGACCAAGGTTGAACGCGGCGCTGCCCCTGAGCATGAGGATGATTTAGACTGAAGCTCACGAGCCTCATAAGGCTGAGAACCTCGCGTTATCTATAAGGGTTGCATTTGGTATGATTGAACACCTCACCTTGGAAATTGTGATCTGCAACACGAGGAAACTGTCGCGTGTGTCTTTATATAGCTTTGAACTGAATTTCTGCCTGCTGCTTGTATATTTTTCATTAATGTGAGATATTTTCACTACTGAACGCTTCTCTTGGTCAGCATCTGTTATTCAAGACTGGTATGTGGCCATCGATCGAAGATTGGCTACAAAGCAGGTTCACTGTTGGTCTGCAACTATCAGGTAGTACATTTCTCAAATTGGTAAGCAACATGTAAATTCGGTTTTAGTGGATCGATAAGGAAAAAGAAGAAATCGCAAATTCATTTAAACTCGTACTGAAGCATGAAAACGCGGCCTGCGTGGTTTGTGCCTAGCCATAAAGATGACTGCGAAGCCAATCACCCAGACATTCATGCAGTCGGAGGCCGAGCGATGCACCAGGAAGGTGCTGCAGAAGCCATAACTGGAGACGATGAATGCGAGCCGCTTGTCGGGGGAACTTGCAAGGCTGTTACGCCGCGGTCGCCGAAAAGCGGGACTCCTGTGCAGGCAGGCAAGCCCAGGGGCGCCAACTTTGCCGGGTCGCCGTTATGCTCAAGAGCCTTACCTGGATGGGGGAACCGGATATCAACGTTCTCTGTAGTATTACAACCATTGATATTCGCGATGAACATTGGTGGGAAAGAAGGCCGTGTTTGCGATCCGTTGGCGGGTAGACCGGTGATTGTGATCGGGGCGCAATTCATGTACATTTCACGATTGCCGATCTGATTAGACCACGTCCAGGCCAACGTGTAATCCCCCGGTTCCATGCTCTCGGGAATGGTAAAGTTGAACTGGAAGGGATCCACAGCTGTCGAGCTACTTCCAATGCTACCGCTTGTACTGGCCGGACAGCCGCCCTCGAAAGATTTGATGACTAACCACGCCGAATCTTTAGACGGAATACGGTCCATCGTCAAACTGATTTGGCAGGATCCTCCGCCATGCGTGGCGCCTCCTTCAAAAGATAGGGGATGTGTCTCTCCGACGCCGACGATATTCTGCTCCTCGGGCGCTTCGAATGCACCCGGGCGTAGCTTGCATGGAAAGTCGCTCCCATCTGCTGCGAGCGGGGAATTGTTGAGCGTTGCCTTGCCAAATGGTTTTGGGTTGTTTAAGATCATATGACCCGAAGCCCAACCCACAGCCATAATGATGGAGACAGCCTTGAGAAGAAACATTGCAGCGACTGAGGCGCGAATTTGAATGTGCACAGCAAGAACGAGATAAGGCCACAAGAAGCATGGACGGATCCTCTCATATACCCTCCTGCTGATTTGATGAAGGGAGATAATTTGCAGGAGGATTCTGGGTGGCCACACTTTTGGCCTCGGCCTGCGAGAGGATTAAGTGCTGCTGTTCAAACGTTCGTCAACGATGACAGCTAATTTGGGCCCATTGCACTCAAAGAACTCTTTATTCCGATGCAGGCTGAAGACAGTCCCAGCATATCAGCCGTATGTTCAAGTGATAATTCGATGGATATAAGCAAGAACACAACAGAACTTCGCGTGATTCCGCTCACGCGACGCACCCCGTACTTTGGTCTTCTCGGGTAAACTGAACCACCGCTGACGGTAATCCGTAGAATGACGAGTCTTCGTTCAACGCAATCATGGCAAAATATTGCTTCGCTCTATCCAAAGGCTGGAACACACAGAACATATCTGGCTCTGATGAAGCTAATCGTTGGGCACATCCGCATGGTGCAGGCTCGCTGGCATCCGTAACTAAGAATGTCAATAATGGATCATGTCAGTCGATTCGTCGGGACTTACTTTTGGTATGGAGTAATTTGCAGGAATGCTCCGCAAGGCATTTTTTTTCGTGGAGGACAACGTGATATTGCGCTGCAGTATCATGGTCCATTTGCACCGAGCGGATCCTGCGGTTCTCCCAAGTGACCACCAAGCCGAAGTGCTGATATGAGAATTCGATCCTCTGCGGCATGAACCTCAACAGACGCCTGATATGGCCTAAATAACGTCTTTTGGTAGCCGCCAAAGGAGAAGAACTCTGAAAAACGGAATCTACAGCCCGAAGCATCAATTCTTCGATAGTGTGATCACAGAAAAAGGCCACGTCTGGGCCTACCATGCCCGCATCCAACTCATAACAGCATGAGCCCCCACCGTGCACACTCTGGAAGTCAAGCCACAGGTGACGGATCTTCAGTATGTTATCCTGTCGATCAAAACAAACGTCAATTGCTTTGCCGTTGATTTGGACAAACTGTACCTCTATATTCTGTGTGGCACTCAAAAGAGCCACGCTCGCTCTCACCGCTCTCGCAACAGTCTGGCCAAAGGTGGTTGTCGGATGCTCGGCAAGAGTTGCATCCTTAAATCGCTTCGTCTGTTCCTCTTCAAAAGTTCGGATGGACGTGCTCGATCGAAGCATTTGCCAGAGCGTCGGAGGTAGCGCCACCGGCTGCTTGCCTGTGTGCTCCCGAATCATTCCTGCGGTCTGGAGAGTCAGCATTAAAGACATGCCATTCAAATTCTAAGACTTACCTGTGAGGACAGCCTCCCATCATAGAAAAACTCGCGGTTATTTGAATTTCGCAGAAGGTGCTGCCAGATCAGATGCCTGGTCGAGGCCTCTAGGAGGCGGTCTGCTAATGCTACATCGGCAGAATTTGGGAAATGTCGAAGGAGGCTAACGTAAATCGGCAGCAGCTCCTTGCCATGCTGAGTCAGTGCACACTCCCAAATCTTCCGAACCAAGTCAGCCTCACTCTGCTGGTTGGCCACCCACAGTCTGTCACGCGTCAACATACCGTGTGCAAAATTGTAGCTGAGCTTGTAACCTTTAGAGAGTGATGCCACGGATGATACAAGAAGCCCTTGGAAGAAAATCTTTCCATTCATCTCCATGTCTAGAATCACGTCGCCGTAGTCGGTGGCGGCAACAGTGACTGGGTAGTTCAGTCCGCAGATATCCATGGTGACTGATAGCCAATCGAGGAATGTCTCCGCTGGTAACCGACCTCGGCTACCAGCGATGGTCACAGAGACATCCCTGTCAATACGAGAACGCAGCCGGTCCATGTCGAGTGCTGCATCTGCACCATCTGGAGCCTCCTTCTGCAAAGAAGGCCGCAAGGAACAGCTCACTTGAGATGCAGTTTGGTCCCATAAAAATGTCCAGTTGGTCCGGCTAGCTGCCATGCGGACCTGGTAGCCCTCTCGAATGAGGACCATGGCAGCCAACTTTAGGCCCTCGCCGTGGCGTCCGATCGAATCAGGCCCCTTCTTGGAAGACCATCCGAGTCCCAATGCCTCGATCGGCAGAGACGAATTGGAATTGACCAAAGTGATACTGCCGTTACTCTTCTGATATTTGATAAATCCCAGAGCTTCGGAAGACTGCTCGTCAGGCGATGGCCTCGGAACGAGGATCATGATGCGGTGCCCTTCGTCTCTGAGTATCGGTCTGAATTCTTTCCTGTGTAGTCTATGTGTCTCCATGATGGCATCCTTCCTGTCTAGAGTCAGCTTCATGTTCGCGATTTGGTGAAAGGACTTACCAGTTCTGATAGAGTTCGCGAAATGCGCTCTTACCATCCCAATCACTCAGGTAGCCGGGCGACCTGTGTAGGGTTATTTTCTGCCGCGCTTTGATTCCCTTCCGGGTTGCGCCGACTTGATATTCGTGCAACTCTCGGATGAGCTGTGAACTAGGATCTGAGAAGTCGCACCCCAGCTCGGAAGCCCTGTCACTTGCTATGTCGCTCATCCTAGCTGGTTGGAATCGCAGGTATGTGAGGGACTCGCAAGGAATTTTTGAAAAAGAAAAACGGCATCAATAAATAAGGCTCCTTGTGCAGGTGAGTTTTTTTTTTTTTTTTTTTTTTTCCCCGTGGCAGCCTGTTTGAAAGAGACCAACCACTCTCAAAGGCCCAGGAAATGACGTGGTGTGCGCTCAACACTATGGACTGTTGAATGACGGCCCATGGGTACTCAACATGCGTTGACTTCCAGGTTTAGCCAGGATGATCAGCATTAAACTCACCATATGTGCAATATTTGCGTCGCATTGCTGAAACAGGTTATCCATAAGACCTGGCCATTCTCACTGCCAAAAAATGCCCTGGCGGCACTCCGGGCCTCTCCCAGCCTCCGAGGGCGGAACGGCTTGATTGACAAAAGTGATCTGCTGAAAATTGTAACTTTACTGCGTACCAAACTTAAAATAGCTACCCTAATACTTGCTCGGGTGGTGAGTGGTCGTGTTACGGATGTTTAATCACTGTCGAGGGTCGTTGATTCACAAGCCGAGATTTGTGGGTCCAGCCAGAACAGCCTCTTGGACCACGCGATTATTTGGCCCTGAGGGTACACACTTTGCTGGCCTCGGTTTTAACGTCGAACCATTATAAGATGCACCGACTCACTTCTGCTATTCTATATATTCCTTGTCTCCTAACAGTAGCGCTCAGTCGTAAATTTCTCATTGCATTCATATTACCGAGGGCAACTGGCAAACCGCAGGTACGACATGACACATCTCTAAATAAGAGGTAAAAAACCTACTCAAATAAGTAAGTTCATCCTAAATTATTTTTGCTGCCATGCTGGCTGATTCTTGATAGTGAATGACCTTTCGGCTGAACTAGACATTCTGTGGGAGCAATTCATCGACACGCCCCCTCCATCGCCACGTCTTGCGAGTAGCATTCTTTTGAGCTCACCAGCCTACCCACAAATCTCAGAAAAAGCCATTGCAGTCTATGACTGCATATCCTGCGTGCTCTGTCCGATTTCCGATTTAGTGCTCGCAAATCACACGTGGCTCCCGTGGTACGGCCCAGACCCCCTTTCGTCGAGTACATCCACCCAGGAGGTCTTTCTCTTCTTGTCGGCTTTTTTCAAGGTCAGTTGGGTAGAGTGCCACCTCTACACCATCAGTCGAGACTCAGAAATAACGGTAGAAAGAGATGTTTTTGTCGTTTCCCTTGTTGAGGGCCCGTGTCAGAACCTGGCATGGATGCGGAAAGAGATTCAAGCCATGATAATGCAACATGAAGTGGAAGGCGTTCTTGGTATGTTTTCTTTCCGACTCCTCATATGTCCACATCGTGAAGAGCTCACCAGTACAGAGAATGGGCTCTGCTGTCACGCAACTTTACCATGAATCGAACATTGAGTGCGAATCACAAAGCTATTTAGAGCAAGTCAATACCCCTTGAATCTATCTTTTGTCCAAGCCCATTGTCAATAAAATACTTCAATTTGTACTATCTCTCTACGCCCATCTATCAATATTCACTATGCAAAATTCTTTCCAATAGCTGGATTATTATACAAGAAAATGCTTCCGTACGACATAGCTTTCTTTCGAGCCAAAAACTGATTCCCATTTGTAATCAAAAGATGAGGATCAAAGGTCGCCCAGTAAAGACACGGCTTCTCCTTAAAAGCTTCACTTGCCTCCCTGGAACTACAGCCTGGTCCCTACTTCCCCATCTTTGTCATTAGCAATCAAAAGGACATTAAATGACAGTAGCAAATGCGCACCGCCAGGCTCCTCGCTGTTGCTCTCCAGAGCGTCATCGTACCCCCACTGGTTTGGGCCGATGGAGGCTCGAGAAATATTTGTTCACAAGAGGCCCATGGAAGAAAAATATCCGGGTGTCAGGGGTACGCCTCTGCAGGTTTTGGTCAGCGCACGCTCCCAATCGGTAGCGGCGACAACTACCGGGGGAATGTTGGCATCCCGTATGGCAGCAACATCATCGAGATCCCTACACACGCTGCAGATGACTACAGACATGTGGTTCAGCTCAATGGAGTTCCCGGCGACTCTTGGACAGTGGTTATCTGGAACAAATACGGACCAGACGGGGTGATGAACGGATGGTTTGGTAACGCCTGTCATGACTTCCACCTCACAGGCAGCCAAACTCGCTTCTTTGCGTTCGATGACGACTCGCAAGGTGGATGGGCAGCTGCACGCGGGTCTCTCATCCCATTGGACCCTGACGGGGGTTACGCGACCACCTGGGGAGAGTTTGATTTTGGCTCGCGCATCAATCTTGGGTGGAGTGGATATGATGTCTCTGCAATTGCTGCTCAGAGCGCCCAGTTGGACGTGCAAGGAATGAAGATTTGCGATGCAGTGACAGGAATTTGCTCCAGTGTCAGCAAAAGCGCCGCTCGAATTGACAATGCCTACACACTCGCGACTAGGTATGAGAAGGGCATCGGCAGTAACCTTGCGCCTGGTCCAGTGCCATTGAACGTTCGGATTGGCTACGTTGATAGGGGGGCATAGAATGAGATTCATTGAGCTTTAAACTGCTACGATTGAGGGGTATTAGCAATAGCAAAGTTAAGAGAGATTAAGAAATAAGCTTGATAAAAAAGAGCCTAGACGTCGCAAAAGCGAGATTCGCCGACACAATGGTGTCTTCAGGAAAAATGCAGAGTGTGGAAGCCTCATGATATTGACTCTAGGGCCTTCAATATGCTATATCAGATGATGTCCCAACGCGAAATCTGCTTCCGCTTCATTCAAGCGCGGGCGAATTGCAGTGAAAGAACATCTGATCCGCATCGCCATAATTGGCCTACGAGCCTCTCCTTTATTCACTGCTTGATTATTCAAGACCTCCAGCACGAACAGCATAATTGGCTCGACAGATACGCCTGTACGCTAAAAATATTGCTAGGCATATGCAACCCAATACAATGCCCCTTGAATACCAACTGAGAATCCCGCGTTGCTCTGCTGAGACGCTGGAGGCCGAGATGCCCGCGATGAGCTCAACAATAGAAAGGTCGAGCAGGGCGAGCGGCACCCACATGAGTATGCGCTCAAGTCTATCCGGAATCAAGGAGTCGTCGCGATAGAATTCCATCATCAAGGAGACTGTACAAGATAGCACGGTCGTAATGAGTGACATGCTGTACAAGGTTGGAGCTATGCTGGGGTGGAAGTTGAGGTTCCCAGAATGCGTAGGGCGCAAGAGGATCGTCGAAATAAGAGCAATGAGCATGGCGAATTCAAACATCTGTTTCGAAAGTCCACTGAGTCTCTCAGTAGCTGTTGGGAGAATTCTGCTATTGGAAGGCATGGTGGTTACAGTGTCGTGTCCGAGGATTTCTGAGTACAATGCAGAGAAGATGATAGGGGACAGAGAATAAGACGGAATTGGAGTGAATTTATCTTCTCATTCGGTTCCACCTTCGGCAAATTTGGGACTCGTATATGATTGTCGTCCAATCAAGTTCAGTCAACATGTGGGAAAACCCGACCACGCTATGCGCCAGCAGCCAAGAAATTGATGGCAGTGGACGCAACTCGCATAATGATCGGTGATGCTGCCTTGTGCGCACCCTTGAATCTCGCTGCCCAAAGAAAGTGGTAAAAGTTGTGGCCTGTAAGTTTCATCGTAACTTTGCAAAGAGTCGCCCATGTGGTGAGGAAAAGCAGAGCTGCAGCATCCAGCGGTCAAAATTGGCGGGTCCGGACATGTGAAAAGGCGGCCTCTCTGGAACGATGATCTCGCCTCCCAGTCGTGAAGACCTTGTTGAGTGAATTGGTGAACGCGGTTGTGTCAACGCGTTGAGTAACCCATGCACCAAATTTGGAAGGTGCGCAGGCGGTGGCTGCCTATGCGTATTTTCCCGCGACTCTGGAATGAATGGGGGTCGCACTGACACAGTCCCGAGCTCGAAAACTGGATTTCTGTAGTATGGAATACCTAGGAGTACACGATTGGTGCGGCTTGATCTCCGTGGTGTTGGTAGACCAGAGCCTTTCGGGAAATTCCATATCGTAGTCACCCAGAAATGTGATTGAGGATCCTGGAAGCTCTACCGTTCCTGGGAACAAACAAAAATTAGCAGAATCTCTTCTCATAACAAGTTTAAAAGTCGACTAAATCTCGTCTCTGCCAGCTGAGCATTTTCAACCCTTTGAATAGCACGCTTTTCTATACATCCTACCAAAATGAGACTGCAACCCATATTTGACGTGATCTGCATCCGCTTCGCCATCGCTTCTCTTATCGTGATCAACTTAGCTATTGCCGGCCTTGATTCAGCCATTGCCCGGTTTGCAGTTGTCTTGCGAGATCGTGCAAAATCCGATCTCGCAGCCTCCGGGGACAGTGTCGCAGACAATGTTTTCACAAACCTGATGCACCGAGTGCTAATATCTGCGATAATTGGTGCACTTACATCGACTGGTTTCGCGACATTTGGGATAGGGCTGACCGTGTCTTCAAGCCGCGCCGCAAAATCCCACGACGCATTCGCCTTGTTTGGCTTTATACAATTTTTCGTCAGCATTGGCTACGTCGCCTCAGGTGGCCTTATTGCTGATATTTTACATGGATACCAATCCTCGTTTGAACGGTTCTCCCACGCTGGTGAAATTCCATATTACGAGATCATGTACTATGGTGCAGTTGGAGAAGCAGCCTTCGGGGCCTTGGTGATGGTTTTGATGATCGTGACTCTCTTTGCTCAGCCGAAGTTGACGGGAAGGCAACCAGTGAGATTCCAAGAAGCTGCAAGCGTGGCTTGAGGACTTTGCGGGAGCCAACACAGTGAGGAGAAGATGATTGATTGCAATTGGAATACGTCAATGGGGCGTCTGACCTCATTGAAGTACAAATTTCAGCAAGTTACAGCATTTGTCGGGAATTTTTTTAATCAGCAGTTCTTGTTCACTCAATTCATAGCCCGCGTTCGCAATCAATATTGAAGCAGGGATTCAATCTCAGAAGATCTTCAGAGTATAGAAATGTATTTTAGCTCATTTCTAGCGAGCCTGCCCAATGCTCTCGGTCATGAATTCCAGTTTGCAACTTCAGTGAGATCTGGTGGTCTCCTCTTTACGTCCTGGTTCCTGGCCCCCCTCCCCGTTTCATACAGGCCGGGGCATATTTTGAACGATACTAGAATTACAGGTGGGGCAACGCCGCCCTTCGTTGCTTCAACAGTTGTCTCAACTTCAGCCCCACACTGTTGACTGCTCAGTCGTTCCAGGTGCATTAAAAGGTGGATTTTCAAGTCAAGAAGGGATCAAAAATTTGAGTAGACATTTCATGAGTGGCTGTTCCGACGTTGGCATCTATTGTAATTTTTGATATCCATTCGTACTACCCAGTAGTCCATGTATGGTCAGCGAACTTCAATCTTTTAACCTCGTCAGTAGTGAGAAAGTACTTGAGACGGAGGTATCCTTGTCGAAAGCTCACCGTGGACGATTTGCGGGATACCTCACACTTCTGGCTGATCTCGTTTCTCAAATATTCTTCAAGTGTCGGATTAAATGTGGGCTAGTCTCATCAGATTTGGGACAATCGCGACATTAGCTGCCCTTTCGGCGTCGCACGAGATTCACTTGCCTTATATGCGTGAACAAAAACCGGCACGTGAAGCCTTGTACTATGTGGTACGTAAGTCTACTGCACGGGAAAGCAGAGAAACTTTTCGAGCAACTCGCTAATAACATTCCAGCCAATAGTGTGGTCAGTACATGATGGCGACCTACTTGCGAATGATGACCGAGTTTTTCCACCGACCTCCGCGATGACAATCGATGCGGAGCTGTGTGCGTACTCAAAAGGGTGTATTGGAGCTCACGTGAGCCTCAAGTACTCATTGGAAGCCAGCATGATGTTGCATTCCAAAGGTCGCACAGATGACGCTCCCACCAAGGAAGGGGTGAGAGTTTTGGTGGGGTTGACAGACAGCACGGGTGAGCCTATCACGCCAAGTTTCATCGCCATTGAAGTGACCGGATACCATGGAGGTGCTACGCATATCACTGCAATTCGACTGATTCCATCTGATACGATATCTAAGGACTTCATGAAATCCGTGAAAACTTCAAGTATGAGAGGCAGTCAACTGAGGACCCATCTCCCAAATCAGCATCCCAACCAAAGAATCAACCAATGGACTATACCGCGAACGGGACGAAGGTCTTCGGCGTCGCTAAATTCTCCTCCAAGAGACTTTGAAGATTCATACTAGTTCCAGTCAATTCTCGTTCTCCAAATTAGGACAGTCAGGTCTTGCGGAGTGCCTCTGAAGCCTGTTGTCCTGCGAAGGAGTTGCTGCTGAGTGCCAATGGTATTCGGATCAACGCATTTGACGGGGAAGAAGATGGCTTACGCTTCAGATGGGCTCTCTGTTGGCAGTGGGCCTTCTTTTGGACAACTTTACACCAATTACCATGGCAACCTGTTTGGGATACATAACTCGGTGCTACGGTTCGCCACGACAATGTTTCCGTAGTGGGAAGGGCGCTTGAAACCAGGGCTGTGTGGTTGTTGATTAGATGTGGCGTTTCGAAGACATGTTTCGCGTGGTCGCTTTGACCTGGTACACTTGGAAGAGTCTATCAAACCGCTTCCGCGCTTTGTACTTCGTTTCTGCCCGTCCCAATTTCTACATGGGAGGCGGGCGTGACCCGCATTTTGTTCCGTTCTTCTCGAACTATGACTATAGTTGCTTTCAACTGTTGTGATTTCCAAGTTCTCAGTGGCCTGGAGAAAATGAGAAGTTTTCAACGTTGTGGATATTTGACGCGCCTTTGAACTGACCGGTAGCACTTTTATGTGCTGGAACGACAACGCAGATGCTAAACTCCAATCATTGGTGTTTCGAAGGGCACGCGAGATCAAAACTCTCCTTGTTCCTATAGTTGGCTTGCGCATAATCTTGGCGCATATTGACATCACTATGTCTCTAATAGGATTGCAGCCTAGCTGACGGGCTAAAAAAATGAATATGGGTCTCGATGACTGCAAATTAAACTGAATGCCTTGATAGCCCTAGATCTGTGATGAGACAAAGTCTACTATCCATCAAAACCATCTCGACCAGTCAAGCTATCACTCACGGCCTCGCGGTCTGCTATTCTCCAATCTTGTCGATCGTCGAAGCGGAGCAGTGCTACTGACATTCCGCGTCAGCCGTGCCGACCGACGGGGCTGTTCGTGCCGTGCTGGTACCCGGGGTGACCGAGCAATGCGGCCCTGAGAAGTTGTTCTATCCTCGGTGGGCGAGTTATCTTCTAGCTGCGAATTATGCAACGTACCCATGTCCCGGTCTATCGTCGACGCGCTGGTGGAATCAGTCCAACGCCTAATGGGACGGATGAGGGCATCTAGAGCACCATTACTGCGGCTGCTGATTGTCAGAATTTTCCCTCTATGACATTGAAGCGAGTGAACTTACCAAACACAACAAGAGGTGTCAAAGCTTGTGTCGCGCTGTTCCAGCCAGAGTTCCATGCAGGACAGGTGCGATAGCGCGTGGCATTGTTGACATCGGAGAATCACATTTTCATCGATCGTGTCTCCATCTTCCGCCAGGCAAAAGGTACAATGAATGTCGTTCACATCATGGCTCACAGCGAGACAGTGTAACTCCAGGTCTTGAGTTCCTGCCAAAATATTCGCGACGGACGCAATAGCGGGTTGTGCCGGCGAGACAGCCCACGGCACATTGTTTGCACGCAGCATCGCGGGGGATACATAAGGCTGGATTGCTTGCGGGAGCTCGCGCTCAGTCTCACTGGTATCATATGAGACACCATGGTCCAACTGATGGGTTGCAGGTTGGCCCAGGTCACTTTCCTCATGGCTTAGCGTGGCCGCGTGTTCCAGCACAACGTTGCTGCCGAGCTGATTGCGAACAGCGGCATCATACCAGCGTCGACACCTGGTCAGCTTGCCGATCTCGATGCCACCTGGAGCACAGGAAATGAGTTGCAATGTTGTGCAACATCGGCTGCAGGGTCTGCGCATTAAAAGGTGCTCGAGCAAGGCTTCTCAGCTTCTCCTTTCCCTGCTTGAGCACCTTCGCAGAGATCCTATTCTTACAGCGAGCACCTCGCTCTGTGATGCCGCAGCAGGTAGCCTGGTGAGCTAGATCCTCACCAATCTCACAAACACTGACTGGGTTCCAAAAGGTAGACATGGCGAAAAGACCAAATGTAATGTAGATCGACAATCAAAGATGAGACAAGTAGTAGGCACAGAATTTATCACAGGGGTCTCCAAGTGCCTTCTAGCTTTTTATATTACCTCCGGCTCCTGCCTAGTGTGGAATGTACGCTAGAGGGTAAGTCAGGAGCGGAGCCTTTGCATGGTCCAACTTGCTCTAATAGACTACCTGCAGGCATTCCAGTCCATCAAGGCAGCGGATTGCACCAACTAGCCTACACATTAGACGCAAAGAGATTGGCCCGCTGTGAGAAGCCTTTGTTAAAAATGCGAGGAATCCATGGCGTTCCGCGCAAACGCAGGGCTCCAGGAAGATCATGGAGATTCCTGGGAGCACAAGAGTTCCTGGGAACAGCCTGTCTGTTCCACAGGCCTCATTTTCCGTGATTCTACCCCAACCGAATTCCATCTAGCTCAAATGTAAAGTAGAGGATCAGCCAGAAGAATGAACATTACTAGAATATGCTCATCATCATGGCTTCTATAAATACTCGGTCGGACCTGCGAGGTCGAGCATTGCTCCTCCATCGACAAGTTTGTTCGGCACCTCCATCATCTCATCCGAAACAGCCTCTCACTATATGTCGGAGATGTCGCACCACCTCCATACCATCGGTTGGTCATCTTATTCCAGTGTCAGTGCGGCTGCTGACTTCCCATTCTAGCAGGCTCTTCGCCCTTATACGAAGAGCGTCCCGCTGCTCATTGCTGCAGACAGTTTATTCAGAATGCACTGTTCTTTGCAATTACTCAGGGAGATGTGCAAGCCGTGATTCAACTCCTTCAGCACGGCATCGATGTCAACAGCAGCGGACCGAAGGGCCAGCCCACGCTCTTCACGGCTCTAGAGTATCAACAGCACGAGATCTTGAAGATCCTTCTCGGGGACCCGCGACTCGATGTTCGCGTCACAGATGGCCAAGGTCTCACTGCGCTCCATCTAGCAGTGATATACGACGGTCATCTTGCAGTCCAGATCTTACTGAATTCCCGATCTGTCGATGTCAATCGCCCCGACTTTGCAGGGGACAGCGCATTGCTTCTCGCGGCCAAGACGTACGGTGGCTTTGAGCCCAGACGCGACGCGATCCTTGAGCTGTTGGTTTCTCATCCACAATCGATGGTGAGCCAGTGCGACGCCAAAGGCCGCTCCCTCCTGCAGTATGCAACTTTCACGTCGAACCAGAGGCTGATCGCGCAATTGGCGCGAAGCTGTCTTGATTGAAGGCCCTGGAAGCCTTGGGTCTTTCCCCTTAGGTCAGAACACGAAAGCCCGGGCTGCAGAGGGACGGCATGAAGTGACCAAGCCACGTCCACCAACAGAGCCGGAAGTACAACTAGAAAAGGCCATGGTGCTATATTTAAAGGCCAATTCCCTCGGCTGTTTGAGGTTATTGGGAAGATGCCGGGCGCGACGCGTCCCACGGCCATGCGCGGGCCGACCGCAGAGTGACGGAGTGTCCACGTGGCCCGCCTTTCACCAACCCGATCAACCTTATGATTACCAGACTACGTGACAGCGGGATATCTATACCCAAGTGCCTCAGAGGCTCTGTAAGATCTGCAGTCGCGATCGAATTCGGAGATCGAGGTTTTGTCATTTGCTAGAAATCGTGATGTGTTATACCGCTATGATTGCTTAAAGTCTGAGATATATATTTCGTATGGCTTAATGTTGAGGAATTTTACAACCCAATAAACAGGGCAGAACTGTGTTTATTAGGCAAACGAGTTGAACGAGGATAAATATTCGTACTTTCTAATTAGAATTTCGATGTGAACAGACCACATGCAAGAATTAGAATAATATATCTCCAGGTCCAGGATTTGGAAAACCCGACAGGGGGTTCAACTGAAGTTGCCGAGTTGAACCCCAAAAGCTGCCATGATTGGTCAGACTGCCTACAAGTGGACTATTTCACCGCCTTTTCCAATCCAGCCTTCTTGGAAGATCTTATACGCTGGGTGCCCCTTGTCTCACATGAGTAACAGACGCGGTGTGTTTTACCTCATCAGTCCCTGCCACTCGCCGCGCTCGACAGGATGATTCTGATTGCTTAAACATGACAGGCCGACGGACTATCCTAAGCCGATCTTCAGCACTGGAGCCGCGCCAATCAGTCGCCACCGGCATAAGATGCGAGGGTACAAGACGAGGCAGGAGATTGACATCAGCCCACCACAAAACTTTGTTGGATCTGTGCATGTCAAAAAAGTCCGGTGAGATGCTCGCGAATCACAGAAAGCGCTTTTGGAAGCATATTTCAGCCCTCCTTCTCCAGAAAACTGGTCGACTCTACTCATGGCAATCCTGCCGTCGCCAAGCCACGAAGTGGGAATCCCAGCAAAGCCATGCTCAAAACCTACCTCGTGACACTGCTGCTGCGCCAGGGATCCGATTTGAAGCTCCCGGGCCTCCAGCGCCTCATGGCTCAATAACTCTGCCTCCTATCTCTCACCTGAATCTCGGTGTCTTTTGGCCTGCCCGGGAACCCCCTCTTGAAGACTCGAGCGATGATGAAATGCTTCCCGCGGTCAATCTGCCTCCCGTACGCACTCGAAGTCATCAGGCATCAACTCTTGAAACTTCCCACAGCGACCTGAACTCACCAGTCTTGACTGCTATGCAAAATTTTGAGGTGCAGCTTCGAGTGCTCACTTCCACACTCGCCGACCAAAATATACATGTCCTTGCCATTGAAAATGCGTTTCAAAATTTAAAACTCGAAATATCGAACTCGTCAGTGACACACAATCAAGGGCCTTGAACGACAAACAAGCGATGATTGGGAAATACCGCCGAGGGTAAAAGCTCAGAACAGACGAAGCGTCACCTCTTTAGAAGATTCATTTACATTCCTACCTGTAGCTCAGCAGTGGTCCATATTGTGTTCTGCGAAGTTGCTGTGAACATCTTACAAGAGCTGTACCTACTCTGTTATTCACTGATTGAGTCGTGAATTTCAAATCGAGCTGATATCCCTATACTCGTTCAAATTGACACACCTGCAAATCCTGCCCCTCAAGCTAAAAGAACTTAACGCAAGCAATGAGAATGAGTCTGTTAGCTAGCGCAACTCCCACTGTGCATTGTTGTCATGAGTGGTCACAACACAGACGAATTGAGAGGCTTTTCAAACCCCAAAATGGAGTCGCTTTATCAAATTACTGGATCCTAATTTCGTATTAAGGATTTAGAAATATGCGCCTTAATGTATGTTCTGCGTATCAGAATTCAACTACAAATACTTACGGAATATTTGTATCAAATGACGTTTGAGTCAAATTCTGACTGAACAAGTGCTTGAATCCCCGGAAGGGAGACGAATTTTGTAACTAGCAACCATTGTATGTTACTGTTGGTGTGGGCTTAGCGCGATGAGTGAATTGTTGATGAGTGTTTATGGGTAGTGGCGACAATGCCAGCATTTGAGATACGATTTCTCACTCGTTTATATTCATGCTTCTGCTTATTATGTACTATAGAAACCAGCTAGGCCGCCACTAAATCCCGTCTCGCATATAATACTTAATTGCAGGACTCCCATTCCAGTGACAGCATCACGCTATATACGAGATGAAAGGCATGAGACACTTAAGGGGTGATGTCCCTGGGGCCTTCATGCGATGACTCGGATGTATTATCAATCAGCACAGCCGAATCGCTACAGTACCCACAATCGGAACAAAAGGGAGGTATATAAGAACTTATTCTTACAAGTTATCGCCGCACCAATGTCTAGTGACTGTGATCAGTAGACACGGCAACTGTGAATTTGCACATCGTGGGCTTATTTCATTTGTCGAGGGATAGAAATCTGGTTTGATGCGAGTTATACTTGTCCTTGGGCTATAGATTGCTCTGTGCATCGACCTTGGCAATCGCAGCCTGGCCTTCAATAAGTGTTCCGCTACTGCATAACGCATTGACAGTTCGTACTCGGCGAATTGAAAGGGCGTATAGGCACCGCCATTATCCTAACTTAGAGATGATAATGGCCTGGCTTTGGTGTCAGCTTGATGCAACTTTCAAACAATCGAGTTCGTCTTGAGTCACTGGAGATGGGCTGCAGTCGTCATGCGCAGTATCTGCATTGTCAGCATAATATCACATCACTCTGACTGAGAGGACTTTCACCTCGGAAAGCCTCCCGCTTGTATCCTGAAAAGGTATCTGAACAGACACTTGAAAGTCAGTAACGCCAACAATGTAGTGGTCAGGGGCCTCGCTTCAAAGCAGCGACGATGAATTTATCCAAGAGAACAACTGTAGCAGGAATTTTCACTCTCAATTACATCAGGACGTCGTCCTCGCTGCATGTGAAGCTACCTATCAAGCCAGAAATTGTCTCCGGGTGCTCCCTTGCTATCCCATAGCATGAGAGACAGAGCCCTTCATTGTCTCGAGCGTGAACCTAGATTATTACTCGCACCTTTTCGAACGGTGATCCCCAATGGTGTTCAACCTGGTCTGTCTTAAAGTCTTCGGGTAGTTCCTTGCGCATGCCAAGTAGAATGGGATGGCAACGGATTAAACTTGTGGGGATAAGTTCCTCGGTTTGATTAGGCCCATCCTCGTTACGATGATGCATGTACTCAATGCGAATGTTTGGTTCATTCCTTGAGCGCCCTCGAGCCGGGGGTGCCCCCCAAGGCGACGGGCAAGATTCGCCGGTCACTCTCGACTTGTCCTCATCTCTCATGCTCCTACGCGGAGGATCTATTGCCCGTCAAGCAGGCACATTGGCGCACTGTTCCTCAGCCTCCTACTCATCAAGGTACCCGAAGCCAAGTCGCATATCACCTTTTCAGCCTGTCCTGTAGCCATCCTCACTGTTCTGCCCAAGCGATTGAGCTCATTGGGAAGTTGCAGACTGAGCCTAAGCATTCTATCATTCTGAAGATGCCCTTGGACCTACTCTCTATTCCCGGTTCCGTCGTCTTCTTGTAGCCGACTACTCGAAGGGATGTCGGGGCTCCACTCCAACTTCTCGGTACGATATCAACGACTTATGACGTGAAGACGTCCGTATCGATCCTAGCCGTGTGCAAGCAGATGATCGAGAAAGGGCCTTAGTCTTCCGCTCGCTGAGCCATCGCTGTCAAGGTCGCATTATCCCCAGGATTTAAACATTGATAACCAAGAATCTTTCAGAGGCACAAGAGGAAATTGCGTTGCTGATTCCGAAGTGGAGCATTCATTGTTGAGAGCTTGATAGGTGATGTGAAGTGTCTGAATTAACTTGGCTGCATGGCTGAGGCCAAAGGCGACTGTTGTTTAATTACCAACCACCAGTATGGGAAGGGGAGTGGTCGACAAATCCGAAGCTGAAGCGCGAATGCTCTTGAATTCTATGGGCTGCACAAATTGATGATGGCTGGATACTAGATGTAATGGTATGCAGAGGTATGACGGGACCGCGGGAATGTGGGCGTCTTGCCCGTCGCCTATGGGGGGCACCCCCGGCAATTGGAAATTGCCTCGTCGACCCCCATAAAGGGGGTCTCTGGGGGACCCCGCCCCCCGGCTCGAGGGCGCTTGGAAAATGAATCAAATACGGGCATGGGCGATGAACATCCTCCTAATGGGCGAGGTCGATTTTTCTGGAAAAGTGATGTATCTGGAAAAGTGATGTAATACCAAGTCATCAGCAGTTGTGCACACGTGGCGCAGGCATCCCCCGCCCGTCGTGAAAAGAGCGTGTATTGCGACAATTAGACAAAATATCACATTTCTGAAGGCCGACTTCAGATATCGAGGCGTCAACAGCGGTGGTCGGTAGGAGAAAAATGGCGGGGCGACGCGTCAACGCGCGATGCATATCTACCACGCGCAACCTCGGCTAGTTGTTAGCACCACCGTAAAGCCACGAAGAGGCCTTATCAGTCCTACAAAGTCCAGCGAACATTTGGGCTGATCACGATATTCCGCATCTGCACTATTGTTTGACATCCTGTGCCTTTCACTTGCCCTCGCCGTGTTAGCGCCTTCTATGAAGAATTGAATGTGCGGCGGGGACATACCACGAGCACTTTTCAACTGAATTGACAGCTTACTGAATTGATTCTTCTCCAAGGAGTAAGCACACGGTGAGTTGATTCCAGCTCGGAAAGTCGACTTGCATAAGCCGATTTTCGCCAAAGGACAATCTCCAAAGTCACGGCATACTCCGGTCGCACAGCCTCATTTGACGGATTGATAGCATCACGCCATACAGAGTGGATCACATGGTTATGAGACCCATGGAGTCCGTTCCTAGTAGGTTTATTGTGTTGCTCAACCTTTTTCGAATGGCTGAGTCGCTTGGAGAAAGGATTGGGCCGACAGGATAGGGCTGCTGGCCTGACTTGCTCGCCAGAGCGAGTGCATGTAACCAGACTGAGATGGCTGAGACGACAGCACCACATTTGACACGTCTCTTTCAGTGGCAACGGCTTCGAGGATTCCATGCACCTCCTCTCGACATACAAGGCGGTGTTTCGGATCCGGGCTCAGTCAGCATTGATTATTTGGTATCCACAGTCAAGACGAAGGGGAAAAATGAGAACTTTTCAATACTAATGACCATCGCAGCGATGTCTTGCCGCTCTGTGGTGGTTCTACATGCTTCACCATATGGCAACTGTGAGACAGCATCATGTCTGCCCATTGCATTTGCCCAATAGATGATATTCTCATTCGAAGTCATATATGCCTATATGCCCTTGGTCCCTGATCGTGGGCTGGTATTTGCGTCTTGGTCGCTGGCAATCACTGCTTGTGTTTCGATATTTGATCCTCTGAGACACTCACTGGCAGCTTACCAGGGGTGAGTTGAAAAGACAACTTAGGCTTTCCTGGCTGTCTAGAGTAGTGAGGCTATTAGCTCGGCATTTGATGTCAGTCTGTATACAATTCCCACGTCCACCACTCCGTCGATCACCGAGATTTCGAAGGAATCAAACGGGTGGTTTTGAGAGGGAGAATTGATCTTGGATAAAAGAAAGGACCGGAAATCGACCAGGGGCTTCGAGTTGAAGCGGAGGGCACATGACCAAATTGGTTCCATCAGTGTTAAGGGCTTCGATGTTTTGTGGCCCTTTGGTCAGTCTCGCATATCTGCCTTCGTCCTCTTTCTGGATTAGGAAACACTTGAGTCGTATCGTTGAGGTGATTGAGTCGGCCGTTCTTGAGCTAGCGAAATACCCGTGGTGAGCCTCCGACGTGCTTTAGGTGTAGTATGCACTGAAAGCCGCCTGGTCTCATACGAACATCTCGCAAACACCCGAGAATGGATTTTGAATATCTGGCAATGGACCATCCGTAGACCCACATGAGGAAATTGCGCATCCCTCATAATAGAATCACCCGCCATGGGTAGAAAAGCGACTTCCTTGCCTGGTCTCTCCTCCGACCGAAACTTGCCGCAGTGAAACCACTACCGAGGTTATTTTGGAGCATAGTAAACAAGTAATATCCGACTGATACAGGCACCCAGCATGGCCAGACAGCATCCGTTAGAGAAGTCTCTAGTGTCAAACCCATGACTTCAAGCTATGAGGTCGCGGTCAGTACCATTCATGGAAGCAACCTCAGAATATTCACTAGAGCCCACCCGGCAGTGTTCGTGCCAACGATTATGATTCGCAATAGTGGATGTGTATCTGGTAGAGCCCAATCCCTCTTGTCCCTCGACGATGAGTAAGTAGCTTCATTCAGATACCACACCACCAAAGCCCTATCAAGGCGAAGCTGTGATTGGGAGCTACTCCGATTCTAGTCGGACTAGTTGGCCTTTAGCTTCGGGGACGCGGTGAGTGCCCAAAATTTGCCATGCTGCGGTAATGTGTCCCTATCATGTATGAAAACATCTCATGAAGTCAAGTTTTTGGTTGACCTTGCTGCCGATCCCACTGTTGAACGTCGCATCCCCGTCAACGCAGCGCTCTCAAGACTGATTGCAAGACTGATTGCATAATTAGCTTGAACTGGGTAAAGACCCAAGTTGCCCTCTTAAGAGCACTGCTCGGACTATTGCACCTCCCTGCTGCTCTGCTTTCTATTTGTCTTTAGGTTTCCCGCTCACAAACGCTGAGATTTTCAAGTATGCGAGCTGGGGTAGCCCGGCGAGAAGAGAACATAAAGAATAATCAGCCGTTGGAAAACGCAAATGAGAACGATCCAATCGTTGTGGGAATTCAACGCTCGTGCATCGATGCTCACTTGTGAGATGCACTCATCGCGAAGAAGCCCAGTGGAGAAGTGTTTCGGAAATGACGTCACGCGAAGTTAGCTGCGGCAAGTAGTCAGCGACGCGTTGGACCATTTGGGAAGAACGATCCATGTCTGCTTCCGCAATGTAGGCCGCCTTGGAAAAATCACACGGCACAAAAAATGTTGGCACTCCCTTATGTTGAGCAGTTGCTTCATAAGTCGGCCCATCAGAAAGCCCGCACAGCCACGTGCACACGATATCGTGATTAGATGCCGGTGCCGGAACGGAGCCGCATTTTTGGAGATGGCTCCTCAGATCTCCATATTGAGAGTCGAGTTTCAACCAGCTTATCCTCTCGCAGTATGTGTTATCGGGTATCACCCCTTCAAACCGGCGATTAATTATACCGCAGACGCATCATAAGTGGCCATGCCGACAGCGAGATGGCCACCACAGGCATATCAGTCGTCTTTTTCAATAGCTCTGCCTCTAGATAAATGTCAAGCCCACCTTGAAAAGCCTCAGCTCACAGCATGCCAAGAGCACATCTCAACAGTATGTCCACAGATGCCGACGCGGAAGACGGTGATGAAGAGCAGCCTGTCCAATGACAATGCAGATCAGCCATCGGCATAATGCGGATCAAACAGCAGGTCTTGTCATAAACTCTTCATTTCGCGTAGGTGTTGACTTGGGTGAGGTGAGACAGGGAGCCAAGTTAGCCGTCCACTGTTTACCTCCAGAGCCTGACTGCAGCAGGCCTCGCGTCTAATGCCGCTTAAAACCAAGCCTTTTATGAGAGACGACGGCATCTTTCGATCGACGTGAGAGGTCTGCTGGAACGATGGTTAGCCACAGGAATATAAATGTAGGCGGGGCGAACGCTATAAAAAGCCACCTTTTGGGTAATGTGGGTAATGCGCTTCTTATAGTAGACTCGTAATGTGATGGGTGCTTAGTGTTCAGAGCAGGCGTCGAAGGGTATGTTCAGCTGATACGCGCATGGAGTGGGTGTGTGAGGAGCGCGTCGGTAACCAGTCGCACTATAGGCAGTGTTAGCATCCAGAGAGGAGGAATAAGGATAGGTCAGCATGAAAGGGGATACTCTTGTCAATTCCAGAAGTAGTCGATATATATGAACGCAGACGTGAGTGCGACCCTTGCCAGCCAGAAAGTCGCTCAACATGGCTGCATAACTAGACGCAGTCTTCGAAGCTTTGAAATGATCGATAATCCGTAGCTTGAGATATGAAGGTTGGTTTTCATAACTGTGAGGTCTATGCCCATTGAGTGTACGGAGCTCGATTGTGTCAGCTGAAACTTTCCCAATATACATAAAAAATGATGGGTTAGAGCTCACACTGAGTTTGCTTGGCGAAACTGGCCAGCCCATTAGCCAACAAGGTTGACGAGGGGCTCGTTTCATCATTCAATAACATGGAGCACGATTAGATCAGCAAGGGCTGATTGCAGGCAGATGACTGGTTATTCGTCCTGGGAGAGCCGGATCAGATGGAGTGTGGGCGGACGACGTTGAAACCATCGATAAAGCCTTACAGTGGCCCTGGGTTTTCGTTTCATTTTAGTGGTACGCGCCATGTATTGCGTACACACTGGCTTACTGCCGGTGTATCGACAGGCTCTGTGAAGGGTCAATGATCTGTTATTAGCGAGTTGTTCAAGAAGTGCCATCACTCACCCACGTTCTATACCGTGAAGGTTTGAACCATCTAGGCGCGGATTAATTTGGAAAATGTAGCGCAAAGAGCCGAATGCGAAAGAGCGAGATCCGCCGATATGAATTACGTACCTGATGGCATCACATCCTCACCGCTGATTTGATTGACGAGCTGTTGCTTCTTTACAGTATCTGTCGGCGTGGCGACCGAAGGCACAAGGCTAGAGACGCTTCGACTTAGAGAGCGTCTCTTGTATTCGAGGTGAAATCGGCCTTGGTCTTCGTTGCATGATGGGTGCTCTGTCCGAAAACTGGTCCCTTGCTACCGAGTCAAAGATCGAGAGAGTAGAAAGCTCCATAAGCTATCCGGCCTCTGGGATAGCCCACGCCGGGACTTGGGAAGGGGGTCGTGAAGATCTCTGCCACAGAAAGGAAGTCAGCTCTATGTACATAGACCCAATCAAAGATCAGGGGATACGGATCACACTCAGCGTTCTCCGGTATTCGTGATGTATCAACCCATTCACCTTTCTGTAGGAGGTTCCTGTGATACAAGTTCGTTTGGTCAGCGACTGACCTCATGGAGTTGTTATTGGGCCTACCGTATAAAGAGGCTCTACCTTAATATATGAGGGGTAGAGGGTCATGGTTGTCATCGAATGTGTTCAGATCTGACTGTACACAGACCGTTCGAGAAGCTCTACTATGAGATCGTTAGACAGGACATAGTACAGCTTCCATGGATCAAGCCAATCTGACACCTCACCTTGGTAGAGATTTTGCTGCCCCGGTGGACAGATTGGAAGTCTAGCGGAACCGAGGAAGAAACGGTGTTAGTGTAAGCTTTCATTAAGGAAGGGTGGTACTCACGTATTGAAGTCCTCGTATATCAGTCCTAGAGAAAGAGTATTATCAGTGAGAGATAGTCTTGAGGTGATCACTGGGCACACTTACAAGTATAGACAAAATGAGATGATCAAAGTCAATCTTAGCAAATGAGATGTGCGAGGAGAGTTGCAAGAGGAAAGTCAAGCAAGACGGGTGGGGGCATATTTATACCTCCCAGGGCGGAGTTCCTCGTCTTTCGCTTAATTCTGCAGCGCTCCAGTCAAGACTCAGGAGTGGCAGATTGTGAGGCTTGCTAGTTCTTTCTATCCAATAGCGAGCATAGCATATCAGCGAGGAGTTTTCTGCCCTAAAGAAACATGTTTCCTTACCAGCGGTGGGCAAACATGAGTAGTAATAATAGATCGAATGACAATTAGTTGGCATGGAGCCAAGGTTCAGATAGACTACGAGGTTTGGTGAGGCCCTCCAGCAGATAGAAATTGCGGCTAACTGACAGACCAGAGTTTATTCACCAGCGGATTCAGTTGAAAAAACAGCGATGAGCAAACATGAGGCGTTTCAAGAACATGCGGAATGACAAATAGTTGTAAAGGAGGAATCGTTGAGGCAGAGCTCTAGTCCCGGTAAGGCGAATTGGGGATGTAGAAAACGAGGTCGTAAACTTTATTCACTCGCGAATCAGTCGACTCAACGGGGATGAGCAGACAGGAGCTTGATCAACAATATTTGGAATGGCAGATACCTGTTGAAAGTGAAATTTGAGACGAGCACTAGAAAGGCCTCTGTTTGATTACCGACTTGACTTCTGTTCTGGCTTTCTCTGACCCATTGTCTAGCGGAAAAATAAATACCTACAAACAAAATGCATTTGCTCGCCCCGCTTCTACCACCTTGGTATGAGCGGACGAGGTGTGAACACAGCACAGGATACACGCCCAGGAGGAAACGTCAAAGTCGCCATCCCCCCTAAAGCATAATATGAACCTTGGGCTGCCCAAATTGGCAAGACCATAACAATGCATGGTCACTAAGTTGAGCCAACACCGGGTACCCTGGATCCACACCGGTGCGGCCCGTGGGTCGAGGTGGAGCCACCATATCCACTCTGTTGCCTCAACGTTGAGTGAACGACAGTGAATGATCAGCGAGGAAAGCCAGAAGCCCTTAGAGAATGATGGTGAATGAGAAATTGCTCAATTTTGTGCGACGCCTGAAAACTCTCCACGGCGTCGTTGGAATCGCTTTCCATTACATTTCGGCCGTTCCAGCAAAAAGGACCGCTCCTCAAGTAGCGGGTGCCGGGCATACACTACTCTACGAAAGACACAAAAGTGCATCCCGCCAAAAGTTGAGAATTGGAGACATTTATTCACTAAGTTGATATGTCATGGCCTTTTGATAGTAATACCATAATCGGAGTATATTGACAATCACCAAGAACGCAGAGCTCTCTGCAGCCTCCGCTGCCAATCTTGGTCACTAATATCAGCCCTTAAGTAGAATATGTGGACACATGGGACTCTGCACAAGTCCAGTAATGGATGTATGAAGCAATACCCTTGAACAGCAATCATGTAGGCGTTTCTTCTCTGAATGTGCAGCAAACACAAAACCTGTGAGCCGCGTACCTCAGTACTTCACAATAAGCCGCCAGAACTTGGGCATAGTCAAGCGGAGGTGACATGGAAGCCGCACGCAATTCGACGGGCCTTTCCAAAATAGACCACAGTCCTCCCCCATGGCACTTTCGCATGCGCAGCATAATGCTGAGGACTTTCATTCCGACTCACTTCTTTGAGGTCACCGTACCACTACTGTGAACCATGGGCGAGCCAGCTCTTTGCCCTCCGATTGCAACTGCGCCAATTTTCTGATTCGACCCGCACTTTCTGTGAGTCAGGAATACTACACACCCAGGTGGAATGAACGGTCGTGGTGCTGTCTGGCGCAACATGATTGGCGATCCAGTCGCCAGCAGCGTCCAACTCATGGGTCAAGGCCGGTGAAGACATTGCATCGACGTCCCCGGTGAGAGATTTGCACTGCTGGTATCTGCGAGAAAGCGTAGCTGAAGTCTATAAAAGCAGGCTCCTCCCCCGATCTATTTCTCTTTCTTCACACATCGCGGCCGCGGTGTGTCGCCTCGGACCTTCGGGCCTGAGGCTTCCGTGACGACGGCTGTTGCTGATCCAAGCCCAGTGACATAAGAACAGTGCTTCGCAGGGGGGCGCTGCGTTACCAAGTGAACTCCGCAGGGGGACGCTGTGATGACAATTGAGACCCGCAGGAGACCGCTGCGTCAACAAGTTCTCTGCAGGAGACCGCTGCATTACCAAGTTCTCCGCAGGAGACCGCTGCGTCAAATAAGTTCTCCGCAAGGAAAAATGCGTTACCAAGAGGATCCGCAGGAGACAGCTGCGAAACCAAGCGACTCCGCAGGAGACAGCTGCGAAATCAAGCGCCTCCGCAGGAGACAGCTGCGAAATCAAGCGCCTCCGCAGGAGACAGCTGCGAAACCAAGCGACTCCGCAGGAGACAGCTGCGAAATCAAGCGACTCCGCAGGAGACAGCTGCGAAATCAAGCGCCTCCGCAGGAGACAGCTGCGAAATCAAGCGCCTCCGCAGGAGACAGCTGCGAAATCAAGCGCCTCCGCAGGAGACAGCTGCGAAACCAAGCGCCTCCGCAGGAGACAGCTGCGAAATCAAGCGCCTCCGCAGGAGACAGCTGCGAAATCAAGCGACTCCGCAGGGACATCTGCGAAATCAAGGCCCCCTGGCAATGTGCAAGCACCTCTGCGTGGTGCTAGGGACCAGTATTCATCTCACCTGGGGACTGCAACTCCCATGGGGACTGAAGAAGCCAAGACTTGCACAGTAGATAGACTAAATCATGAGCCATGGCAGCCCACTGGGAAATGCAATCATCACATTATCAGTTCAGTCGATTCAAAGCTCTCTCGTAGGCCATACCTAGAGTCGTATTTAGTAAAACCGCTTTACGCAATAGGTACCTCGACATGCCCACTGATGAGCCAATTCAAAGCGGCCATCTCGAACTGCACGAGACATATGTTAAAAGTAGGCAGTTTGTCTGAATGATCCCTCATTCGCGAACCCAATGCCAGGACCCCGTCCAGGCAGGATTTTCGTGACGCTGACCAATAAGGTGACCTGAGCCGTCGTAGATCGTCCAGCCTTGAAAAGAAGAAAATGGTTGTGAGAGCGATTTGGAGCTGATGCGATTCTTGATGGGAGTGATTTTTGATGTGAGTGTTGACGGGTGCGTGCTGACGTTGACTCGTCGGGCAACAAGCATGCGGTGAAGCGGTGAACGGCAGGCAGTATTTGGGTTCACAATGGCTGATCTGCCCTCGACCCACTTCGCGCGTCCACTCGCCATTGTCCCACGGGCCGCCCCAGGTATACGTCCTCGCCCAGAACTTCGTCGTGGATCGAAGTTTCCTCCTTCATGAACTCCTTATATAAAGTAACTTTACGGAATGTACAACTCCTAATCTCTTGAGACCAACGATCCCTACCTCATAATGGCACAGTTCGACCCGTCGTCTGCCGAACGTGCTCGCACGGGAATTGCGAACTATGAGAGAACAATTCAAGCATTGGACAGCAGATCTGCCTCCCCAGTACTGACAACATTCCCGCAAAAGACAGGCGACTCAAACAAGTCCAGTCACAAATACTCGAACCGAAGAGAACTTAGTGACAGAATACAAAAGCGAGTGCGATTTGACCTGGTTTCGGAAGACAAGTCTAGAAGCGTTGCACATTCCAACAGATCTGCACAGTCAAAATCTAGTACCAGTCGATACGTGCCCTCATCCTCCCTGACTTTACAGCCCAGCCATGCTATTCTACAACGCAGACTGGGCAGACGCAGAAGGTCTGTACTTGAAACCCGGAGCCCCCTCGTATTTATGTCTAAGACCGAGAACTGATTTGTATCTCTAAAATGCAGGTTACTCAGGAGAGACGCCAAATGGGACGACCAAGAAAGGAATGGCAGTGACAGAAAATGTACTGCCAAGGGCATTGAAGATTTCAACAGTGATATTCAAGACCTTAAAAGAGAGATGGAAATCGTCAAAGAGGGACTTGAAATCAATCAAAGTGTGTAAGCCGAATGACTGGATTTAACCGTGAGAGATGAATCCGTCATTCAAGGCCGTGCAGAACTTAAGACTTGTTTGGCGGGATTACGAGGAATTGCGAGGAAAATTTGGTCGAAGACTCACCTACAAATGCTTTTGAACGAGTATCCAAACGAATATTAAATATTGAATAATCCATATAAGAAGACAAACACAATCAATTCTGGTCTGTAAAGCAAAATGCACAAATTGAAGATCATATTATAGAGAAAAAAGACCTCTCCCCTCCGACACTACGTTCCTACATACCTAGCTCTCAACCGGACTAGCTAGACCTTTTTTGTAGCTTTTCTGCTGGTGTTCTTTTCTTTTTTTTTCTTTTCCATATTTCTCAAAAAACTGATACCAGTGACCACTAAACTCGATGCTGAAAACGACTTGCTTTTATCAATCAGCAATCAAAGCTCCTCCTCCACACCTTCAGAGGCAATCAGCCCTTTGACCTCTTCTCCGTTGTTCTGTAGCATGGTCGCTTTGTAGATTTCGTATAGAGCCTCGGCAACAACTTCTCGAGCCTCTTTGTCTGAAGGACTCAAGTTCCCCCAGCCTTCTTTGATTGCTTGTTTTCGCATGAAGTCCGCCTGACTAAACTTGACAGTGGGAGCCTGACCTCGAGTTTCCGCTATATTGCGGTTGTCAGACTCACTGGACGCAGTATTCGTAGGTCTTGGTTCCGGGCTAGTAGGAGAAACCACATCGTCCGGTTCCTCGTCGAGGCTGACCGGGTTGAATCTGGTGCTTCCTCGGGTGTCCCGCCGCGACGGCGCAGGTGTGCTGTTGGTACCGTAAGTCGGAGAAGAATCTCTGACACCAGGTGTCCGTAGGCGCGAAGTGGCTCTCCGTTCCCGAAGGCGGCCCAAGGAGGCGTTCAATGGACATGGCGTAGTACCACGACTGCGTCCTCCGGACCCGGGCTGATTCTTAGCCCAGGCTGCATACTGATTCTCTTGATTGTCCCAAACTTGTTTGATTGTTTCCTCAGCTGCCTCGCGCCCATGACAAAAGCGAACGAACTCGCACTTGGGAATCCACGAAAATCCCATTGCAACTTTGCACTTTTTCTTGTCATCATCTCTCAAGCCCTTCCACAAAATTTTCACCCACGAGCATGGACTACGTGTGGAGGTTCTGGAGCCTGTGTTTTCAAAGAGTGCTCCATAAATGCCGGCGACATTGGCGGTCGTGTACCGGTATACCTTCTTCCCACTAGCAGTGCGGTCTCGAATCGCCGAGACTCGGAAGTCTTCGTCGGTAATACTGGCGAAGCAATCGTTGGTGTAGTTGGGTTCATATCTGAATGTGAATTTGGCCGCGTAAGGTGGACCTTCTTGCACGATCACGAAGGTGGATCCTCTCAGCGTGCCCCATCCATCGACAGTGGCATTGGGATCAAGAGGCTCGCTTTCCGTGGGGCGGTTTGCCTTCTTTTTCCCACGTGTATCAATGATAGCCAGACATTTAAAGCCCTCAACAAGGCCAGCGGTGTCTTGGCTTTGGGGCGATGACACTTCTGGAGGGGGATGATCACTTTGTACGTCGAGTGGATTGTTCTCTGCATGGCTTGGACCGAGATCTCTCATTTCGATATCATTTGACTCGATCGATCTGATAGCCTCATCAGGCTGATGCGGGGAGTTCTCATCTACAGGACCATCTTGCTGCATCTGGCCCAGATCATCCTCATCGCGATAGGATGGTTGGTTCTCATTCGAGTTTGCTGGAGATACCGAGGCTTGCTCCAGACCACTCTGTAGTTTGTTTCGTGGGAGAGTCCCTTCCATCGCCATCTTCTCTACCTTGCCAATATTGGAAGAAGGAACTTTTTGCTTTGGGTCGGCGTTTTTGGAAATGCCTTTAGATGACATGATGGTACGACGATGAGGAAACGTCTCTGGATGGATGCGCTGAGACCTTTGAAGGGACTATATATGCATTTTTGCTTTGCCAGTATCACTGCGTTTGTCATACTTGATCATGGATGCGAATTCCGAACTGCGGGCGCTGTCATTGAACACTCATTTTTGTATGGTTGAGTCGGAATTTCATGGGGCGCTGAAGTCGAACTGATCAGTTTTACAAGTGCAGGTCATCATATTCCTGAGACAGGCTTGTTTAAATTGCCTGATGGAAGTGCGCAGTTCGGGCATATGAGTGACTCAGAAACCGAAATGGCACGGTTGTTTCGGCGGCTGATCCCTCTTCACGACCTTTATTCTCTGCGATATTGTTTCTTTGTCGAACATCCATGCCAGAAGTCGATGGTCTCAACTCTTGCACCCCATTCACTTGGAACCCATTCCTGAGGCGCAAGACGGCTTGAGAGCAGCTTTGTTTAGTGAAACATCTAGTAACCATCACATATCCATCACACCTCAAGAATTATCTCCTAGTGCTGCGGCAGTAGTTCCGTGCAGCGACTGAGGCAAAGTTTTAATAGATGAGGAAAGAGCCTTATGAACATGTCCGTTAAGTTCACTTGCTTCTTGCTTCTGAACGAGTGATCCTCACTCAGATTTGTTTATTACCAATGAAACTTATACATACTAAATGGCCTTTCAACATCTTCAGTCCTACAACCAGATCTCATATAAGCGCCTCTATGCCTCGCATAGTCCTCTCGTGTTGAAAATTTTGGCCAAAGATGATCTATTGGCTGCTCTTTTTAGCAGTCCACAGCATACTTACCGAAGCAGCTAATTCCCCTCACCATGAGAAGCATCACGCAAAGGAGCCCCACGACCCCCTCCATGAGCGCGACATTGCTTATGCGGCAGTAATAAGTGGTAACGGCCAGCTCGCTGACGGCTGGCCACGTATCGACCAATGGGTTGACTCTCTTGAACCATGTTCCAGAGCAATAAAGGGATCATTTCTGTCAGCTGCGCCGAATGGGGCCTCCCCAATAGCTCGGAAGATGAAAAACAGTTCATCAAGGATGCCATCTACCAAGTAGAGAAATCGAGCGGCGTCGACGCGCGCTTTATCTTTGCAATCGTCATGCAGGAGAGCAAAGGATGCGTTCGCGTTCAGACCACCAAGAATGGGGTCGCTAATCCTGGACTGATGCAAAGCCACGATGGACCGGGGTCCTGCAACAAAGATGGAGTAATTCAGAACCCTTGTCCCAGGAGCGAGATACTCCAGATGATCCTGGAGGGCGTTGAAGGCACCCCAGCCGGGCCTGGCCTCAAGGCACTGATAGCTCAAGAGGGCGGCACAGCAGATGTGACTTCATATTACAAGGCTGCGCGTGCTTACAACTCCGGCGCGGTGGCTTCTAGCGGCAACCTGGGCCAGGGCGGTGCCACTCACTGCTATGTTTCTGACGTCGCCAATCGCCTTATGGGTTGGACCGATGGACCCAGTTTGTGCGCTCCAGATGCCATTGGGCAAATATCTGCTGCTCTTTGGGATGGCGACAGTTCTGCTGGGCACACTGACCGCAATGGGACGTCGACTACTACAACCGCGCGGATCCTTGCCCAAACCCACGGTTCCTCTTCATCCAGCCTAAGCGCACCCTCAACACTTATTGTGCAGTCCTCTGTGACCTGGACATCTGCGCGGGCCTCTCACAGTTCAACTTCATTGGCTTGTAGACGCGAGGGCACTTAGGCTACACAACATATGCAGCGTCATGTTGGACAGTGCTTATGATGCCCTAGCTGTGTTGATATCAAGGACCGAGATTGTCTAGCCACCAGAGTAGATACAAGCTAAAGCGTTTCCAAAAGGATTCAGGTATACCGAAAGCAGAACGCTCATTTAAAGTCCTCTTTCTCTAAGCGGGCGAGAAGTCTCCCTTGTAGTTCCAGCTGAGCAAGAAGTTTTTCTTCCCGCACCTTCTGCTCTGCCTCTCGCGCCTTCTGCTCTGCCTCCCGCGCCTTCTGCTCTGCTTCCCGTTTCTTTTCTCGTTCCTTCTGATCTGCTTCTCGTTGCTTCTCACGAGCAAATTGCTCTTCCAACTGAGCAAGGAGTCTCTCTTCCCGCGTCTTCTGCTCTGCCTCCCGCGCCTTCTGCTCTGCCTCCCGCGCCTTTTGCTCTGCTTCCCGTTTCTCCTCCTTTGCCTTCTGTTCTGCTAGCTGTTGCTGCAGTGTTTGGACCATCATTCGCAGCTCAGGTTGCAGTCCACGGCTCTGCGAGGATGCGGCTCTACGATATCCTGGGCGTTCCTGCGATCCAATGATGGACAGCTGTGACTCGACTTCATCGACGTCGATTCCTAAGGTATCGTCTTCTGTATCAGGCACTCTGCCAAGGAGGCGCATCAATCGATCGGTATGAATGCGCAGGAACTCACGGTCCACATTTTCCACGAATCGATAGCATGTCCATCGATCTTCTAGGGTCCAGACGTTGGGTTGTGCAATTGGCCACCGGTAGAACAAGACTTTATCTTCCTCAAACTCAGGATAGTAGCCGTATATGCGAAAGCCATCGAGCTCATGAGATATCGAAAATCCCAGAATTCGCCGATGCACCTCTTCTGTGCACCCAGCCGCTTGGCACAGCGAGACCACGGCTCGCAGCGCGATGCACATGCTGTGCATGTTTTGCCGGTCCGCGAGCTCCAGCGCTTGGTTTCCACATTTGATTTCAGCGGTCAGGTAAGGAAAGTACATGTCCTCGCGCGCCGTATACGGCGATTTTTCGTCGGGTTTGACGCCGAGCTTGCGCCGCTGGCTCTCAGTGAACACTGACCACTTCAATCCACGTGCATGGTCAGGCTGTGGCTTTGGACCATAGATCGGCTCAGTCTTCAGCCATGGATCATTGTATCCATCTATGACGTCTTGCAGGCCCTGCGTGCCCCTGATGAACTGATTTTCCGCCGACGGCATGATCAGGGGATGCAGGTCTACCAGGAGACGCGCTTCAGACCGGTTCCGCAACGCGTAATGGAATCTGTCAATATACTCGTCATCGAATAGGGTGCCCTGGGGAGTGGCGATCGGCTGATGAAGGAGACGCTCACAGAGCGCGATGTCGTCAGGCATCGGGCCAGCTGGGGACGGCTGCATGAAGCAACCCTTGGTCTCCAGTATAGTCACATAGTTCACAGCACGGTAGGCGTATGACCGAGTATCACGAGCCGAGCTGCTTTCGCTATTGTCGGAGGAGACAGACCGAGCGCGTCCCCGGTCGGTAGAGATCGAGCGCGATCGGGATCGCTTGGATGCTGGTTCACTCATTTCTCCGACGGCAGCAGACTCCGGCGCTGGTATCCACTGGTATATTTGGTCTTCAAGCGGGGTGGACGTATGCGTGAGCGAGATTGGTGTCCTAGTTCGGTGTTCTGGGGGATTTGATTGCTATGCAGTTAGCTACTGGAACGTCGTCAACCCAGACACGCTACTCACTTTTCCAGGGTGATCTGGCGAGGAGGGAGAAGGCGGCTGTGATGATTTCCTACGGTCGTGCTTCTTCTGCAAAGGTTCTGGATTCGTGCTCAAGCTACCTCGCCGGGGAACTTTGGACGGCCGCTCCTCACGATCACTCTGAGAGTCGCAGAGATCGGGCGATGTTGCACGTTTCATGACGGTGTATTTGACCAACCAAGGGTATTCATCTTCCTGGTCAGCATCACACTTGGACAGAGATCAAACGCGACGCGGTTTCATCGGTCAGAGGATGTCAGGTATCGAGTGGTGACGGAGGCCCCCGGCCAGCAGAATATGAGCCGGCGCCAAGATACCAATCAATTCCTCCGCACACCGTCATGGACCCACTATCTAGCGTAGCTCTCTGCCCAGAGCCAACCCGCGTTAAGTTAGTTTGGGCGATCGAAGATATGGCGTTTCAAGTTGGACATTACACATTCTTGCTGGGAAATCGACTCCTTTTCTTGTGTGGTGGCCACATTCACAAGTAAGGCTTTATTTTGATCCCCACATCATGAGCAGCTATCTAGGCAGAGCTGCCGGCGTATCAGCACAGGGCGCTCTGTGAAAGTCCGCCAGCTCCTATCTTGATGAGGGAACGACACTTTGATCCTGGGCCTTAGCATTAAAGCCGGTTCAACGAGGCCTACTGCAGCTAGCCGGTTTACTACCCTGGTCACGAAATCGAGTTGCTCAGATGGGCCGCGCTCAAAGAGTGGAAACCGCGCGGTTTGAATTTCGATTTAAATACACATAGAATCTATGATAGGCCTTGATGATAATAATTCCCCGTCTATGATAGAATGCGCCCAGTTAGCCCTCCGGTCCATGCCATTGAGCCCGTCTCGACTTCATTCTGGATTCTGCACCATGGCTCCGCCCAGCCCATCCGAAACACCTATTCCCGTTAGTGACAGGCTAGGGCACCGCTCAGACATTCAGCTTTGGCCCTCCATCGGACGCTTCTGATTCGACCCTGCATAATCCTTCTGCTGATCCCGTGGCAGATCCCGGGAGATTACTGTCGAAGAAAGTCGACGCCGAAGAAAAGTCTTCGCGCAGACGAATATGATTATCAGGGCGCTTGGGTGGTGTCGATCCAAGCCCAGAGGCATGGGAAGGCGGCAAATCTTGTGGCGAGCGGACCTGGTTTAACTCAGACCGCTCCTTCATGCCTGAGCGATCGTTTGAGCTTTCAATCTTTGCGTTCTGAGAGTTCGCATTGTCTGGTGGCCCTTGTTGGGTATGACTCTGTTGACAAATACACGGTGATGATTGCACGAGAGTGCAGAGCCGATTGAGCACAGAGAACTCCAGCTTTAGCTTTATGCTGTACACCACTGTCTTGAAACTGACTTGGATATAGTGCAATTTGTACTCTGTGATGAGGAGCAGGATATTCATGACGACCACGAGTACGTTCACCCAAATGAGGTGAATCATGACTTTGCGTCCGTCGGGACCGCGCATCTGCGTGATCAATTCCAGCGACCGCATTGCTTCGCGCATATACAAACCGCAAATGATCAAGTCCTGGATGCAAAAGCCCGTTACTTGGATACGATCGTAGATCATGGCCGGCCGTACGAAGCGGGTGTCGCCGCTGTTCACGCCAAAGAATAGCACTGTCATGGGTATGTGAAAGGCGCAGGCGGTGATGATGATCATCCATAAAACCCATCGCAAGAGGGTAGCATCGCGGACAACAATTCTTAGTCGTGAATAGAGCATGATCGCTTGACCAGTGACCATCGCGTACCATCCGATCATGAACGGAATGGAGACCGCCAGATTGGAAGACTGGGACATGAAGCGAGCCATTGCTGGGATAGCATGCACAAGAATCCCCCATGCTGCAACTTGCATACTCCAAAAGTATAGTCCACCGTAGTGCTTGAACGCATCAAAGATGAGGACGACAGTCTCGAGAGAATTGTATGCGCCGATTGAAAACATGGACACAATCTCGATGACTGCGATGTTTCGCATGAGGATGGCCCCTACATCCGGAGGGAGACTGGTGACAAGGGTGTCCATGGTTGCAATATGCGAGTAGAAGGCGCAGAGGCAGATAGTGTCAGAATGACTGGGCAACTGGAACTAATGCGTTGCTTGGGACCTGCTATCAAAGCTTTATAGCAAAATGGTCGGACAGCACCGAGTCGTCTGTATGGTAACGTCAATCACTCCCATCGAGAGATTTATATCAAATGCAAAAGTCTAATGTGGAAAGAATGATCCAGGCCTTCATGGCGCCCATTGATTCATGACATTGCCTTTATCGTGGTGATTCTATCCACCAATGGCCGTGGCTATTGTTTGTTCATGTTGGTGGGGAATTCCACTGTGAAAGGCGCGCGGTACTGTCAGGACCGCGGATCAAAATTAAGGTTGATAAACATTAGGCGAACCACGGATGTGGTCTTTTCGGGGGACTATGGACCTTGGTTTCTTGAATTCTTAAATCTTGAATCACTTTCTGGTCAATTTACAAGCTTTTGTGAGTTCCATTCTTCTGTTGATACGCAGCTTCCGGTGACAGAATCGAGAAAGATTCACAAGCCCACAGTCGGTCCAGATAGTTGGACAGGGTTAGAAAATCCCGCATGTGTTCAGTGAACCTTTGGTAATTCGACAGTTATAGCGACGCTTTCCAGAATTATCAAAGCTATAAAGAAGTCAGATGAGTGAATGTGCTTTGTTGGAACGGCAAATCTCCTCACGAGGCTAAGGAGCTGGAATCCTATATAGAAGTAGAAGGCATCATTGAAGAGCTGATCAGCAAGGTGATCTAGTCTCTTCAATATCTCAAAACACATTCAGAAGCGTAGGATCGAGCGCTGTGAATACTATGGGCGGGCCTACATGAAAGCCCCTCCATAAACGCTAGGACGTTTTCGATTTAGCTAGTAGGATTCTCCGTGGAACCAGAGCGCCCACGTTTCATGTCTGCCAAGATTTAAGATCCGTGGAGCGGATCGGTCGATCAGTGGCTCCACATGAAGGGGGTTACCCCTGGCGTGACAAGTCGGGAAATACATCAATACAGATTTACGCTATAATGTGGTGACAGCGAGCTCGGTGAGCGTATTTGGCGGTATTGGAGAAGTACATGAAGCCTGTGGCTTCCCGTGTCGGCTCCTGAGGGTCTTTCCTACCACAGACCTGTCTTTCATCCAAGACGTCTCCTCACTGTGACGATCAATTTCTCGACGCGCAAAGCCCAGTTTACCAAGACACGAGTCCTTTTATAGCCCACACCAATCTGCAAGGCTAGCGTGGATCATGGCCGCGGGCGTACCGAGTAACAAGTTGGTCAGTCGCCATCCTCCATATTTTTAAGATCACGCTCGTTCGCAGGACTCGTGGATAATTGATCTTAATTCTTGCTCTCTGTGCACATTCGCTGACCGAAATGACATCTAGGATGGTGTAAAATCACGGCAGAGCAGAAAATACCGGAAGGCAATATACCAGAAATGCTTTGCTGTCACAAATGCATGCGAGGAAGAGTTCTATCAGGCACTTGGCGAAAAGGACGCACAGATCGCCGGCATGCAAATGGAATTACAACGTCTCCACGCCGATAGGGCCGAGGATGCTGCCAAAATCCAGCAGCAAGTGATGGAGAATGAAATGATCTCTTCTGAGGCACGACGCCTGGAAAACGAACTGCATGAGTTACACCAGCAGATGAATCACATGGCTGCCAGCATGCAAGCACAAATCCAGCAGCAGGAGAATCAGCTGGCTTCACAGCATGCGATCGGCGAGATCGCTGCGGCAAATGCTCTACTCTGGAGCATGGTCAACAATCCAGCGAGTGGACCGCAGCTTGCTTGTATGCCAGAGTCAGGATTGGCTGACGGAGGCTGGCCTGACCAAAGCGTCCTCAACTTTCCCGTCCACGAATTTTTCCTTCAACCACAGCACTCGATTGATCCTAATTTGACATGAGACTTCAGTCCGGTGAATCACGGTGGGGGTCAGGATCACTAACAGTCTGGGGCTTGATAGAACGAGGAGTGGTCACCCTTAGCACACATTGCACAATTACGAGTAATTGTACTGGAATCCATCATGACTGTTTCTGCCATTTAGGCCATTAGCAGCAAAGTCTTTGCCATAGTAATAGATGATATCGTCATTCAAAACTCTCCTACCCTCTACAGCTAAGCTGCAACAAACGTTTTGTGCTGAGCGGAGTGGCGTAGTGGATACTCGATGTGAATGCGGTCCAGATCCATAACTCAATCTTCGGTAGTTTCTCCCCGAGCCTGGCAGTGACCTGAGTACCCACTTCCCGCGATAAGCACCGGAAAATAAATTCTGCGACAAGATGCCCGTGCATACTCCCTGTGAGCGATTTAGCTGGTCCTTCGTGATAATGCACTTGCGTGGAGGTAATAAGGGCGAAAGAACGTGGGGGACTTTCACTAGCATATCCTACCTTCAGTCAATATTTCAAGTCCTTCATCTTCAGAGTTTTTCAGGCTGGAATATTGACTTCAATTACATAATAGTAGACCAATAATTGTCCCGAGTCATTGGGGCCACCCTAGATGAATCCCGGGCGTCAAAATTTAATTAACGCTGGGTGTGGACGGATTCGGGGTAGACGCGAACCAATACTCATATTTAGCCCCACTCAGGTCCGGACAAAGTCAATTCACAGCGCGTCCATGGTTGTGACATTTGGAATAGTCTCCCTCATAGTCAAAAGACAAATGCTTAGTACCTGCCTTTCTCTCTACTAGCCTTGCAGCCAGTGAACCTGTTTTGAGATCGGGAAGCGTTGCTTATTCTCGAGAAACTTGTGATTTCTCTTCATGCCAGGGTTGACACTGCATACGGCAGACCTACAGGTGTGACGTAACCGGAATTATATCATATTGATTACGGTCGCGATAAGTGTATGGCCCATGGTTCCGACAACCCACTGCCAAGTCAACGGATCGCCGTCCACAGTCCAGAGTGACCCGCTTTGTATCCTAATTTTACCACATAGCTTTCCACGAACTGTCTTCAAACTTCCTGCCTCCCAGGTGTCTTCTGCGGGGGTATTTCCGATCAAAGGATCCTCCCATTCAATGAGTCAATTTTCTTCACACAATTTACCCGTCAAGGCTTCTAGACTAGAAGGTGGAGAATGGTTAAGCTATCCAGATCTCTGATCCTGTACTAGTGAAAGCCACCCAGGCGAGGTCCCCGTCTAATTCGCGGGATATTTTGATGCTTGTTGTTTCAAATTCAACCCAGCCTCGATAGACAATGTTTTTTTTAACAACAGAGTCGACAACCCTTTCTTTCCGTAGTGTTCAGTGTAACCTCCGATTGAAAACCTTTTGGTGGCGGCGTCCATTACTTGGAACCTTTGCAACCTTGGCTAGGTATAAGTTTCTCTAGTCGAAGAGTCTCACCATTATTTGGCCTTGCTATCTTTCACTGAACTCCTTCTCTGACAGGGGTACTTTCGCTTAAAAAGCGCTTGTAAACTGCCCTCACCGAGGTAGGTAGGCTCTTACCAACCTTTATTGCGTAGACCGAATGTTGATCCCGCTTTAGGGCGCTATTGAGTGATTGCCACTTCGTTTGTGCAACAGGTCGCGTCCGATTCTGTTCAGCTCCGCCAAGAGGCTGCAAGAGGTCAACCATGGACCTTCCCAGCCCTAAATATGAAATTTGGTAGATGTAACATCGCGCCCACCAGGAGTACTTTTTGAGCGACCGAAGAGTGAACTACTTGTCAGTTGCGATTCTCCATAAAGCCACAACTGCTCACCCATGAGAAGACCTCTGGGCAAGAACATCTCGATCCCCAATTCAATCACTTTCTTACCGCTAACCAGTCCCAAACCCTGCCCCTCAGTTGCACGATGACGCCCCATAATGCAGTCGGCTGGTCAGCCTGGGAGGAGGAAAACCTCCTTCCCTGGCTCGAATCTAATCGAGACTTGACCTGGAAGGCTTTGTCGCTTGCGTATTGGCAGCAGTATCATGTAAGACGAAGCGTTGAGTCTCTACGAGGGAAAAAGCACCACATCCTTCGAAAACGCCGCGACGCTGGTAGCTCATGCATTGCGCGTGAATCCAAGGTACCAAAGTGTGCAAACTGCAAACGTCCATCGAAAAAAGAGAAGGGGAAACCACTAAGGCGTCGAAGCAAACGACCGCTTAATAATCTACCAATGCATCAATCAAACCACAATGACTTTGCAAAATCGAAAAGACCATTCACTGGTAAGGTGTCTCTTGAGATTGCTTTGAATTATTACCAAACTAATACATATCACAGATCCAACACTGATGCCAGCAGACTACACTCAGCCTGGTAACAGGAGGGAATGATGGTGGGTCTGTGATTGTGTTTGGAGCCCGGAGATTGGGGGTTTGGAGTCTGTGACGGTACTGCATGCAAGATAAATGGCACATACTTACAGACATATATATTCTTTACGAAAACTTGCATGAACATACAACTTATTCCCTACCATGATACACCATAAGCTCTTAGGTCTCAAGAATTAGATATTTATTTCTATGACATGGAAGCCATATAGATGTCATTTTTGAGGAATAAATCCGCGACACCCAAAGCTTCATGCTGAGCATCCTTGAATGCCCACCATTGAACAGCATTTCGACATAAATCGCGCTTCCAGTCATATACTGAAATCACCATAGTTGCAAAAATCAAATTCATTGAACGAAATCGACCTAAGTGACAAATGGTAGTCGGTGCTTCCGCATCTAGACCAAAGCTTGACCCTGGCTAGAGGCAAGCCCCAGTTCTTCTATCTTTCCTCTCTAATGCCTTGTCAGTATTCAAGACTGCCGTTAGATTTAACAAGCAGATTCAGGTGAAACATATATGCAGTGAATGGGCAATTCCCTCATTTCGAGAAAGCTACTGTTTGGCGTACCATTGATTGAGGATTACCAAAATACTGGCTTGTGACAATGTACAATAATAGAAAGGTTTATTGACCATAGTTCTCAGGCAACAATGAATGCACTAATGGTGCTAATGCTCCTGGTGAGGCTTGAGATACGTGTTCTATCGTTATGATCTCACTTCAATCCACCGCCCCATCAGAAGGCATACCAACTTGAAAAACAATTGCCGTCAATTTGGGGGACCGGCTTGGTTGATCGCCTGCTGGTCTTGTTGACTGAATTGCGAATTGTAAAATGAGGGCAAATTATCGAATCCAGTAAGGTTGGACGCTCCGCTTAGACTGGGCCAGTTGAGATCCATGGTACCTGACCCAGGCAAGAACGTTGGTAGCTGGCGATTTTGGATGGCTTCGATTGAGTTCCAAAGCGCAGTAGTGGCGGCTGTCAACTGACTATGAGCTTGGTACAAGGCTGGCTGTATGTAGCTCCAGCTCACTTAGTTTTTGTGTGGCCTGGGCCTGTGCCTCCAACTCTTGCTTCAGGCGAGAAATCTCACCCTCGGCCTGTAAATTCTTGGCTGAGAGACTGTCTTTTTCGACGATAATCTGTTCCATTATTTTCACATCCTTTGCCTTTTCTGCCTGAAAACGTGACGTGGCCCTAGCTAGCTGCTCATCCGCTTCTTTCTCCATCTCAGTCTGGACCTCAGAAAGGAGATCAGAGCATTTCTGACGGTCGATTTTGCCATGTTTGCGGGGGTCTTTCGCAGAAGAACCCTATGTGCTGTCAATAAAGGGCTAGAGTGTGATAGAGCGCCACAAGATTGAATGAATCAGGTCTTGCAGATCCGAAAAACGACTCACACTGTGATGGCGTTTCAAAATTCCAGACTTCGCGCCCCGGACGGTCGAAACTGGAGACGCCGACCGGATTGAGACATCTGAAACTGATCGAGCTTTAGTAATCACCGGCTTTACTCGCTGCGAGTGATGGCCATTTCGATCCTGCTTGCAGCTATTTCCTCGCGCCATGGTGAAAGGAGCAATGAGAATGATGAATGCCTGGTGAGAGAAGGGAATTTGGGGTAGGAAGATGGGTCGTCAAACACCAGAGCAGTAAAGAGAGATTGATATTTAACACACGCCCTGGAGCCTGGCAAGCCAAGAAATTCATGATTTAAATACTGAAAATAAGTTTTGAAATTCACCGGACACTAGACTGCTGCCAAAGGGGCGATATGGGTAGACTTCGATTGGTCTGCACTTTGGCTCAGAAATCAGCTCAACCTCACATTCTTTATTGTTCTGAGAAATTGGGAAAGTGGGGCCCCGAGACCGACTCAGAAGCCTGTTCCTGAATGGGCCCCTTGGGTATACCAAAAAGTTGACGTTAAGTTGACGACTATTTTATCCCACGCTATCTAAAAAAGGGCATCACCTTTCTTGCTGAGACTTTGGTACTTGCAATATGTGCGGTTGTTCTCGCTGGCCTTCACCACGCAGCTCAAATCAATGATAATATTTTTGCGGCCTATTTTCTATTTTCCTGTAGGCTTATAATAAATATTGTGGATTCACTGTAGACCAATACATAGACAGCCCGTGGATTACTCGGGATGGCGCAACATTGGTAGCTTTGTCGAACTATGCCTCGAGCGGGTCACTCATTTACCCCCAGAAACAAATTTGACGATGAGTCGGGTTAAAAGCGATGTTGAATGAATTAGGGCGTGTCTATCATCCATGTCGGTTCCCAATGTGATTTGCAATGGCTCCACAGTTGGCCGCTGTTGAGTCCACACATGGGCACTCAGCAATCTCGTTGATTCACCAGCATCAAATCAAAGGAAATTATCCAGGGATCACACTTTCTGGATTTTTGAGTTTAGTTTATCTCCTGACGGCCCATTGCAGGAGCGAACACGGTCCCATGGAATCCGTCAAAGGTATTACGTGCATGCGGTTTGCGGGCAATGCCGTGACTCACTTAACAAAATGCGGGTGCCACTTCTTTCGTATAAAGAGCAATCATTTACCGGCTGCATTTTCTAACTAGTAAGGAGGGTTCATTTCTTGACTGCCTACAAAAATGAATGCGTATTCTAACGACTCGACTGCCGACCGGCGACAGCGTCTCCGCCAGAGATTGCAGCGTGCTCTCTCGCTCTCATCTTGTGATTCCGATGGCTCTGGAAGTGCCTTGAGTGGTGACACTACAGTAGATGATCCTTCCTTCCAAGTTGAGGAAGACGAGCGCGAGTCCCAGCTCGGAAGTGATGAGGGAGAGCAATCGCCGGGCAATGAACATCCCGCCCCCCAAAGGGTTGGCAAGGTCCTTCCCTTTAGCTCAGAATTCCGAGGCGATCGATGCAACAGACAGTATCATTGCCATCCAGTGTCTAGCTGAGTATGTCCCCGTCTTCCTTTCTTGAGACCAATAGCTAACCTGACTGAAGTCTAGATAATCGGATGAAGTAAGTGAGGAAACTGGACCGTCCCAAACACTGCTGACAACTTCTTAGTGGCCTCGAAAGTGCTCTGCATGAGCAAAATATATGGAATGAATCGACAAACCATTTGTTGGAGGATTTCAGCAAGCGATTGGTAGCTGTGGAAACGGTATTTCAAAACGTCAGGGACACGGGAAGGGCGGGAAGGGAAGCGACGGGTGGTCGTCGCTCTACCCGGCAGAGTGCGCAGCCACGTCAGTGAAAAGAAGCTTATTGGGCAGGTATGACGATAGTTCTTGGAAGGCATAAGCTTGTCTTAGCCACGTTTTTCTCGAAACTCGAAGGGTGATGATGTGCGCCGAGGAGCTGTTCTTTCTTCTCTTCAAAATGAGACCTTTCCTGTGTATGCTATCTTACTTTCCTTCAAAGAGAATTATACTCATCTCTCCAAGCAAGTTATTCTAACAATCGAGGAATCAAGACTCAGACACCGAATCGAATAAGAGCTGCAGGGGAGATTCAGCTGCGTGGCGTCAAAGGTCTCTCGCGACAAGCTTGAAACTTGCCGCTCTTTTCATCCGAGGACAGAAATTGATTTTTGACCATGTAAGGAAATATTAAAATCAAAGGTTTGTCAAAGGCTCATAATCATGCTGTATAGCTACCTCAAAGATGTTCCTTGACGCTCGGAGCATCCTCACGACAAGGCACCACATTCTTTTCGCTTCAGTTTTCTAGATTGTAGAAAATACGAAAGACATAGCGTGCTAGGGACATTAATCAATGAACTATGACAGAACGGGTGGTATCATTCCTTGTGACAATGTTGTTCACCCTTATATACCCTTTACCCCAGGCAAATCTGGACTGCGAAGTGCTCGGTCGGTCGGTCTGTGGAGTTCAAACATGGATGATTTTAACAAGCATCTTGCTTTCGACTTTCGTGCCATACAAGGGAAAGAACTTGGAATTGCGCCAGTCTTTTCAAATGCAGTGCGTCCTGGCCGCACACAAAAATATTCTCACTCGCCAAGCATTTTTACTCGTTCACCAAAAGTCGTTACAGGCGCGCCGAAAACTCTTTGCCTTCCCCGTCTCCTCGCCATCGCTGATCTCAACTCCGCATTTCTTGTGCGGCACGAACGTCCATGGGATACCTATCAAGAAATCTTTCACACGGATCTTGCTGGTGAAGTCATCTTTGCTAGCCGACGCACACACCGATCCCGCATTGTGGCCATTCGAAAGTATCAGAGGCAGGACGCTCGCCGTTTGATCGACCGATTCGGTCACCTAGAGCATGCCAATGTACTGAGACTCCATGAATGCTATCTCTACGGGGATTCTGGATTCTTCCTGCTTGATGACCTGCCCTTCACTCTAGGAATTATTTCAGAAAGTCCCCGGGTTCGTCTGAATGAAAAGGAGCTGAGTGCTATTTTGTCTCAAGTATGTCAGGCAACATTGTTTACGAGGCATATTCTAACCCATGTCCTGTAGGTTATCAATGGGATGCACTATTTGCACTCATTTGGACTCACTCATCAATCGCTTGGTTGCGGGGATTTTCTGCTTGGACTGGACCGGGGCTGTCAAGATCGGTGCGTCAACCGCCCTTGGTAGTGATTCAAACTGACATTCTCCAGCACGCTTAGAGCTCTGTGTAGACTGGACGCCAGATCAGGCTGAGCAGGCGTACCTGTCAATGATTCCATCACTAGTCTTGCAGCTCATGCACAAAGATCAGGAGAGCGACGAAACTCGCATCGCATATTGGCCGATCAGGTGTGCTGCAAGCCAATTCCTGGCTGTTGCCAAGTCAGCAAATTCAATCCCGGCACTTCAGAAGGTAGTTGCACTCCCATATAAGCTTCCTCTGTCTAAATGATTCTAACAAAAGGCAGGAAGATTTTATCGCCAGCAATGCCTATGTTGGGACAGAGCTCGGTAGTCTTGTCAGGCAACTACTCTGCTCTCGATAGATCATGGTGATAGCAGTCTTCTACTTTGACGGAAAGTCTCTATTTCTCGACGAGTATATATGTAACTAGTTCACACAGCATAGTCTTTTAATCTAATAACCCTATCATGAGGCCTCAATCATCAAACCTCCTTCAACTTTGTTGACAGTCTACTTAACAACATTGAATGAGCCAGTCAAAACGCACTAACAAGCTCAATTGAGGTCCAGTCTAGCGACGAGGCCATTTTTTAGAAAATTCAAAAGTGACAGCCTATCGCAAATGCCAATGCCGATGCCCATGTGCTTTCCGATGCACAGTGCTGTGCGCATGTTCCGGTGTCTCACTTTGCCCTTCGTGGATCCTTTCTGGAAGTGGCGTCGTTCTCAGAATCCCATTCTAGGACGATAATTAGTTTCTTGAGGTGGATAAAGGTGGATGAAGAGATACCCAAGACTGACTTCGTAATAAGAGACCGTGGCTGAGGAGATTGGGCTAGACGCCTGTCACGGATCAATACTTGGACAATGAAGGAATGTGGCTAACATACCGTAATGGAAAGAAGCAGCGATACTCCCATCAGCCAGAGCTCTACATTGACCATTTTCACGGGCGTGGGGAGAAAAAATCATAGCGGAAAGTCGGGGAATTTATGTTCGCGTGCACGCCAACGCAGGAACGAACGACCGAGAAAAGCAAAAGTGTTGCTTACTGTGATATTCAAATAAGCGCATAGTCAGTAGCTCGCTCATAGGTCGCAGGTCTTTTCTCTGAACACCCCTCACATTGTCCACGACGATTCGTAATGTGCATCTGAGTACAATGAAAATTAGTTTCCAAGACAGTGTCGCATATTGTCTGTTGCATCAGCACGTCCGGTCTAGACTAACTGACTCAGATGCCTGTCGAAAAGAAATTCTGGTGAGTCGTCGGTGAGTAAACAATGGGAGAAGAGTTGACCAACAGTTGAGTCAACTGAATTCAAATCTTTCGTGTGCAGTAGCCTGGATTTGAACCATGGTATGAGTTTGAACACACTTCCATAGCAAATATAAAATGAACAGTTATCTCCTTAATTATCATTTCATCTACCTTCGCAACTCAGTGTGTCGTTGACTCGCACCATGGACCCTCTTCCAAATATTGTCTCTCCTCGTCATGCCACCGACCACAACGAGAGCCCGTCTTCTACTATGATGCAGGAACAACCTGCAAAAGAAATTCCCGACCAGCAGGTACGCTCTACATCAAAAAATATTTGAACCCCATCGTTTCTTCGTTAGATTCTAATGTGTCTCAGACGGTGCCAGACAACAGAATTCCGGGTAGCTCCTGCACGATCCTTAAACAGCCATTCGAAGACATACAAGAAACTTTGGCTGATCTCGAGATCAGTGACCCCAAACTAGCCTTTCAAGCGGCTCGACTCGTCGGACTATACCGACGCCTGTGGGAATCCTGTGTTTCGAAGCAAATGCGGGAGGTCCAGCTTGTGCGGGAGAACCATAGTCTGCGTGAGGCTATAGATCATATTCAGACAGAGAAGCACGATCTTAGCATACGTGCGGAAGAGCTGAAGATCAACTTGGAGGCTTTCGATCGTGCGTTCGAGTCCTCGCGACAGCAAATCATGGGCATCATGGATATATGGCGTCAATGTGAGTGCGGAGATCTGGACGATGTGATAATGGAGGCGGAATAAATGGTTTGGGAGACTGGTCTGTTCAAGGCAGGATTGCCTTGCTGAGAAAGCCTGATTGCTTGTCCGTACCTTTTTGTATGTGATGTATTCGCGCGGGTTATCCAAGTAGCCCTTCCCAAATAAGAAAACAGAATCTCTGCTAGGATACCTGCCGTACTTTTCAATCTGTAGATGTCTTTGAATAAGAGCCCGAGGGCACCTGGCAAGATCTGTAAATTTTGATGAGCCAAGAAAGGGCCATGCCATACCAAGCCATGGGGTTCGTCCGCCTGCCAAGCGAATTATTTAAAGGAGAGGGTGTCCTGACAGAAAGATATCCAAATTTACCAACTCATTCCTATCCTTGAGAAATTCATTCATATATTTCGGTCGCTATCCCTTTTCCTGTAAGGATTTTACAAGAATGAGTTGTTCAGACATGATCAACTTGCGTCGCCTGACATTCAACGTCAGTCAGCCTTGCCGTGATGAAATTGATCTGGACTTGGACCTCGACGAGATCTCGAGGGGAATATGCACCGTGTCAGCTGGCCCACCTGACGTTGAGTCTGATGGCGAGCTGCTTACCGAGGAACCCTCAGAGGCGACAAATTGCCACTCCTCCACGACCGATTGTTTGCTTTATTCTGACTCCTCGGCTTCTTTCTTTTTGGGTGGCCGGGCCCCAATCCCCTCTCGATTGCAGCATCCATTGATGAGATGTTTCATTTGATGCTACCCATGAGCGACCTTCAGATGGCACATGTCCTCGAGTTTCGTCTTCTACGACTGGATCCGTGCACCGGAGAGATGATTGCGCAGGATATCTTTCTCTTACCGCGAGTCGAGACTTTCCTGGAGAATCTTCACCGCTTGCAGGCACAGATATTCGACATACTTCGCCTGACTGCAGTGGGAATCCGCTTGCCATCAATCCGAATGCTGGTGCGACCGCTCGCGAGGGCTCTCCCGTTTCACAACCAGGTATGCAGCCCGTGTACTGATCACGCGAGTGGTCGGATGCTTTTAGATCCTGCCTTTTTTGTGCACAACTCGATCACAAACTATCGTTAAAGAGACATCTCGCTTTCCCCTTGCGAATTAGAGTGCTGCGTTTTCTTTTGGAGCTCGAGATTGTGTTGCGTCTTCAATAAACCCCAGTCAGGGACTTTGCAATGAGACATATTCTCAATTATGAAATAAAATACCGACCTCAAGATATCTCACCGCAAGAAGATTTACAAGTTGGAGGTCAACTTGAATCAGCGATTTTGTAGTCATTCAATGAGACTTCAAACAAGTATGTACTCAAACTCGGCATCATAAAGAGACTCCAGATTGCTGTTGCAGTACTGTAACGGAAGATATCCTCATGCGTTTTGATGAAAACCATCCATTATCAACGTGTTGATTCAACAGTCACCTTACCAGTCAAGATGGCCGTCGACCTTGTTTGTCGACCGTTCGGTCAACATGCTCAACTGTTCTTTCACCTTTTGTGTACCACAAAGTCTGGACAGACCAAATTGGAAATTAGTGTCCCAAAGCTTGCATTCAGGTGTAACGCGAGGTCACGCCGCCAGCTGCAGTCGTGCGAATTTTCAAACTCGCTTTCAGCACATAAAGTCTAGTCAAAGAATATCCTAGCTCTTGTCAAGTGTGGCATTGTCTCCGCTGAAAATGTGCGCTTTTCACTCAGACTGAGCGCAGCAACCAACGCTTGATCAATATCCCAAATTGCTTACTTTGTATGACAAGCCATCGCGTTGTCCAATATGGGCAAAAGCCGGAAGCGGATCAGACGATACCAGCGGCATGACAACCATGCAACTCCAAAAAATGACCAGGCAGAAGAGAAATCGCCTCTCATCGGTTTCATTCCATGCCAAACCGAGAGCAGGTAAGTGATTCTATCCGATAGAAGGTCGAGACTGACCACTCGAGCTTCAAGCTCCTGCCAGATGCAAAAGTCCCTCGATTGCCTACGCACAAAGAAGACCTTTGGTGCGACATCATTCTACTCCTACATTTTGTTCTACCAGTAAAGCTAACAATATTCCTTTTGCCCAGAAGTCATGCATGATATATATGATTTAGTCGACCTACCAACCGCCTACGTCCCCTTTCGTGTTCAACATCTTGTCCTTCAAGCCATCCAGCGGTATTTGGAAGCCGAGGCCTTTCGATTCGTGCAGCAGTGGCTACCAAAGGAAGCTGAGGCGAATGGATGGTCCTGTGCAGAGGCGCTGGAATTGCACAAGCTATTTCCATTTTTGAAGAGACATTTTCGAAAGCTTTCGCTGTCTGCATTTCCACAGAAACAAAAGCCTCCGCCGAACTGGCACCAGCCAATTTGTGCCATTCGCCATGCTGCGGTGCACCGTATTTCTCAGAACCGCAACTCTCTTCTAAAAATGGTCAATAACGCGATTGGACTGGTGTGGTTATTGAGTGGGAATTGCGAGGCCAAAAAACTCTATGAATTCTGGATTCTCCTAGACTATATCCTGCCGCAGACGCACCGAGCGCAAATAGACCGCTCGCCAGCCCCAGTGTTGCAGACGAAAGGAAGCCGGCGAGCCCACAATCGCAAAACCCTCCAAGCTGAAATATTACAGCAAGCTTCCCTGCGCAGAGCTCTTGGAGGTGTATTCCAAGCCATAGAAGATAAGTTCGTTCTTGAGTTCCGGCAGACCCTGAAAGAGATCGTTCCGGCTTCAAGGAAGCAGGACACCACCTCTGTTTCATGAGCTAGCCAGCAAGAATGAAGCGGCCTTTGGAGGTCTTTGAATATAGTTGGAAACCGTGTCAAATCGTCAAAACCTGCAATTGCTATCGACGCGCGGCAGTTTGCTCGAAAGACAAGATCAGCTGCTCCGTCTATCGATTTTGCTGCGGCAATTGTGTTGAGTGATTTCTCTCCGCCATCAATGGCTACGCTGTCATGGTCGGGCTGCTACGAGGAACGACAGTCTTGCGATACCGAGAATGCAGTCATAGCCCAACAGACTGGTGTTCCCTTCGTCTAAATTAGCAATTTACATCACATTCAAAGAGAACAGCACAAGGAAATAATTTGAATTAGAAGTGACCACTGGACAGTCGCGTATGTTTTAAGATGCTGGTATAATCCTGACTCTTGGCCAACAACGATCAAATTTCAGCAGCTTACCAACCCTAACACGCTACTACAGTGATAAATCTGACCAAGCAGTATATCCTCCAAATGAAATAATAAACGTATGAAATCCAAAAAGCTTTTAGGTCTCATTCCCATACACTCCCCTGTTACTTCGGCGGAATGGGCGTCGATGAACTGTAGCAAGACGCTATACAGTGAAAGAGGGCTTTCAAATCCATCAAGGTCTCGCTAGGAGCGCAGAATCACTTCCCTTCCCCCTTAGTCCGCATCTTGCATTATTTAAAAGTCGCGCCGAAAGAACCGGACGAAACAAACCGAAAAGGCTCCCAGAGAGAAAAACGTCGCCATCCAAAGAAGGGCGAGCATGGATCCCCCCACCCGCGCTTGGCCACCGAGGTCACCGAGAAAATTGTTGATAGTATGACTGAGAATGCCATACATTGTGGTCACGCCGATGGTAGCCGCCGTGACTAGAGCCAACGAGCACTGAGAAGTCAGTAGGTTTCAAATGAATTAGAGTTTCATAACTCACCATATGGAACGCTGTGAGTAGCTTCTTGTGTCCACCGTAAAACTCCCTCCATACGCCAAGCACTATTGCTAAAACGGTCACTATGAGCCCCAGGATGCACATGCAGGTGATGCCATGAGAAAGCCTTGCATAGCCACTAATACCGTGATCCCCTTTATCGCGTAGTATATGGTCGACGAGTGGGGAGGCTGATCGTAGAATCGCGGATAGGTCGAAGTAGAATGATAGGCTCGGGTGAGAGCACACGGCCTTTTGATCGTCATCTCCGCTGCAGTATCCCCAAAGGCCAACGCGATAATAGTCTGGCAGATGTAACTTGATCTCGCTAGCAATGTTCTCTGCCGCACCCGCGACTTCCTGGGGCGTGTTTTCCACCGTGCTTGCTATGCCCGAGGTGGCTGATCCAATCTCTGTTGGTATTTCCTTGGGACTAACGCCGATTGGGAGGGCGCGAGGAAGAAGCTGCGAGAATCCCTGACCAATGGAGCTCCCCCGTATTTCTGGAAAGCCCTTCAGGTTGACCTACGCGATATTAGCTGAGTATGCGAATTATTCCTAGGCACGCTTACTTCCATCAGGTAGAGGTGTTCGGATGTAGATGACGAAGTGCACCCGGCAAAGAAAATGCTCCAGCAGATCACAGCCACAACGGAAGCCAATATGGTAAACCAAGCAGCAGATCTGTCGGTACTGATTCTCCTTGGGACCTTCATTTCATAGGTCTTTGATTCTTTGCACAAATTGAGAGGGGATGGGCGACACAACCCGTTGGCCAAAGGAACCGGCACAGTATTTGTATGCATCAGGCTGCGCCAATCTCAGGGTAAGGCTACCTATCATGCTATTATGATTCATGCAAAACCATACGGTCTGCAAATGCTAGATGCAGCTAGCCACGTCATCTGGTGCGCTTGCAATTATTGAGTACAATTCCACCACATACTTGAGTGTTCCACCTCAGCTTCAAGAAAAAGTCAGCTCATTTCGAAAGAAAGAACTAAGAGAGAAAAAAAGAACATCAGAAATGTAGCTAAACTATGTAAGGCTCAACCGAAATTTTCGTTCTCTTTTTTGTTGCATTTTGGGCAGTCTCAAGTACATGTACACGCGACTTTACCTTGCTTTGATATTTCAACTGAGGTGGCGAAAAAACTCTCAAAATGAGAATCGTGTTGCGTTTTTGAGAATTTCTTCTGGGCGTTGTACAGTAGCGAACTTGCCACATTGACCCTTACAACTAACTAACGCTGTGACCATCAGCGTATATCAATGGTAAGACTAACAGTGAAAAAAGAATTTCTTGCGACGAGAATTCTGCAGTGACGTGTAGCAACAATTTTTTTGATGCACTTACGTATCTAACACAAGCATGTTAGAAATGAGCCTGATCCTGCTTCACCTCTTTCCAGTAGTCTTCGTGAACAATGAAGATTTCAGACTTTGTTTCCCCTATGCAAAAAATGATGGCAGTATCATGATGGGCTCTGCCTACAAGTTCAATGTGGGTTTAGAGGTTTTTCGTTGTTTTTTTACTATTTAGTCAATCTCATCGGTAATAAAACTATAAAAAGGCCTCGGTTTCAACCACCATATCCGCCGGGGGCATTAAAGAATAGTTTTTGATAGGTGCACTTGATCCGATTTGCGTTGGAGGGAGACCGTGAAAAGGGCAACATAGGTTCAACAAATGGTATCAATTCGACGTACCCAAACATACATGCTCCGCTTCCCAACCTCGCGGAAGAAAACACAATTGTGCCATTATGAGGTAGGGATCGTTGGTCTCAAGAGATTAGGAGGTGTAGATTTTACTTGATATGAAGGAGTCAGGAAAAAGGAAACTTAGATCTACGAAAATTCTAGGCAAGGACGTACAGTATACTTGGGGCAGCCCAGACAATGGTGAATGGACGCGTGAAGTTGGGTCGAGGGCAGACCAGCCAGTGTGAAGCCAAATACTGCCTGCCCTTCACCGCTTCACCTGATGTTTGTAGCCCGACGAGTCAACGTGAGCACGCACCCATCAAGAATCACTCCCATCAAGAATCACTCCCATCAAGAATCACTCCCATCAAGGATCGCATCACCTCAAAGTCGCTCTCAGCACCATATCCCACTTTCCAGGCCGAACGATCTTTGACGGCTCAGGTCACCTTATTGGTCAGCGTCACGAAAATCCTGCCTGGACGGGGTCCTGGCATTGGGTTCGCGAATGAGGGAACATTCAGACAAACTGCCTACTTTTAACATACGTCTCGTGCAGTTCGAGATGGCCGCTTTGAATTGGCTCATCAGTGGGCATGTCGAGGTACCTATTGCGTAAAGCGGTTTTACTAAATACGACTCTAGGTATGGCCTACGAGAGAGCTTTGAATCGACTGAACTGATAATGTGATGATTGCATTTCCCAGTGGGCTGCCATGGCTCATGATTTAGTCTATCTACTGTGCAAGTCTTGGCTTCTTCAGTCCCCATGGGAGTTGCAGTCCCCAGGTGAGATGAATACTGGTCCCTAGCACCACGCAGAGGTGCTTGCACATTGCCAGGGGGCCTTGATTTCGCAGATGTCCCTGCGGAGTCGCTTGATTTCGCAGCTGTCTCCTGCGGAGGCGCTTGATTTCGCAGCTGTCTCCTGCGGAGGCGCTTGATTTCGCAGCTGTCTCCTGCGGAGGCGCTTGATTTCGCAGCTGTCTCCTGCGGAGGCGCTTGGTTTCGCAGCTGTCTCCTGCGGAGGCGCTTGATTTCGCAGCTGTCTCCTGCGGAGGCGCTTGATTTCGCAGCTGTCTCCTGCGGAGGCGCTTGATTTCGCAGCTGTCTCCTGCGGAGTCGCTTGATTTCGCAGCTGTCTCCTGCGGAGTCGCTTGGTTTCGCAGCTGTCTCCTGCGGAGGCGCTTGATTTCGCAGCTGTCTCCTGCGGAGGCGCTTGATTTCGCAGCTGTCTCCTGCGGAGTCGCTTGGTTTCGCAGCTGTCTCCTGCGGATCCTCTTGGTAACGCATTTTTCCTTGCGGAGAACTTATTTGACGCAGCGGTCTCCTGCGGAGAACTTGGTAATGCAGCGGTCTCCTGCAGAGAACTTGTTGACGCAGCGGTCTCCTGCGGGTCTCAATTGTCATCACAGCGTCCCCCTGCGGAGTTCACTTGGTAACGCAGCGCCCCCCTGCGAAGCACTGTTCTTATGTCACTGGGCTTGGATCAGCAACAGCCGTCGTCACGGAAGCCTCAGGCCCGAAGGTCCGAGGCGACACACCGCGGCCGCGATGTGTGAAGAAAGAGAAATAGATCGGGGGAGGAGCCTGCTTTTATAGACTTCAGCTACGCTTTCTCGCAGATACCAGCAGTGCAAATCTCTCACCGGGGACGTCGATGCAATGTCTTCACCGGCCTTGACCCATGAGTTGGACGCTGCTGGCGACTGGATCGCCAATCATGTTGCGCCAGACAGCACCACGACCGTTCATTCCACCTGGGTGTGTAGTATTCCTGACTCACAGAAAGTGCGGGTCGAATCAGAAAATTGGCGCAGTTGCAATCGGAGGGCAAAGAGCTGGCTCGCCCATGGTTCACAGTAGTGGTACGGTGACCTCAAAGAAGTGAGTCGGAATGAAAGTCCTCAGCATTATGCTGCGCATGCGAAAGTGCCATGGGGGAGGACTGTGGTCTATTTTGGAAAGGCCCGTCGAATTGCGTGCGGCTTCCATGTCACCTCCGCTTGACTATGCCCAAGTTCTGGCGGCTTATTGTGAAGTACTGAGGTACGCGGCTCACAGGTTTTGTGTTTGCTGCACATTCAGAGAAGAAACGCCTACATGATTGCTGTTCAAGGGTATTGCTTCATACATCCATTACTGGACTTGTGCAGAGTCCCATGTGTCCACATATTCTACTTAAGGGCTGATATTAGTGACCAAGATTGGCAGCGGAGGCTGCAGAGAGCTCTGCGTTCTTGGTGATTGTCAATATACTCCGATTATGGTATTACTATCAAAAGGCCATGACATATCAACTTAGTGAATAAATGTCTCCAATTCTCAACTTTTGGCGGGATGCACTTTTGTGTCTTTCGTAGAGTAGTGTATGCCCGGCACCCGCTACTTGAGGAGCGGTCCTTTTTGCTGGAACGGCCGAAATGTAATGGAAAGCGATTCCAACGACGCCGTGGAGAGTTTTCAGGCGTCGCACAAAATTGAGCAATTTCTCATTCACCATCATTCTCTAAGGGCTTCTGGCTTTCCTCGCTGATCATTCACTGTCGTTCACTCAACGTTGAGGCAACAGAGTGGATATGGTGGCTCCACCTCGACCCACGGGCCGCACCGGTGTGGATCCAGGGTACCCGGTGTTGGCTCAACTTAGTGACCATGCATTGTTATGGTCTTGCCAATTTGGGCAGCCCAAGGTTCATATTATGCTTTAGGGGGGATGGCAACTTTCACGTTCCCTCCGGAGCGTGTATCCTGTGTTGTGTTCACACTTCGTCCGTCCATACAAAGGTGGTAGAAGTGGAGCGAGCAAATCCATGTTGTTGTTTGTAGGTATTTACTTTTCCGCTAGTTAACGGGTGAGAGAAAGGCCATGAAAGTAGTCAAGTCAGTAATGAAAAGGAGGGCCTCATGATGCTCGCCTCGACTTTCACTCTTCAACAAGAATCTGTCATTCCGAATATTGTTGATCAAGCTCCTGTTTGCTCATCTCGTTGAGTCAACTGATTCGCGAGTGAATAAAGTTTACGACCTCATTTTCTACATCCCTAATTCGAATGACTGGGACTCGAACTCTCCTTCAACGGTTCCTCATAATAAATATTTGTCATTCCGCATATTCTTGGGACGTCTCATGTTTGCTCATCGCTGTTGATTCAACTAAATTCGCTGGTGAATGAACTCTGGTGTCTCAATTAGTCGTAGTTTTCCTCCGCTGGAGGGCCTCGTCTGGCCTCGTAGTCTACCTGAACCTTGACTACTTGCCAACTATGCGTCAATCAGTCTTTGCTGCTCCTGTTTGCTCATCGCTGGTAAGTAAACATTTTTCTCTAGGGCATTTCCTCTTGCCCAGAAATATCAGAAAGTCTCACAATCTGCCACCTTTGAACCAAGCGAAAGACGAGAAACTCCGCCCTGAAGGGTATAAATATGCCCCCATCCGTCTTTCTTGACTTTCTTCTTGCATCTCTCTTCGCACATCTCATTTGCGAAGGTTGGCTTCTGATCATCTCCTTTTGTCTATGGTTGTAAGTGTACCCAGCCATCAGCTGAAGACTATCTATCTCTCACTGATAACACTCTTTCTCTAGGACTGATATACGAGAACTTAAATACGTGAGTACCACCCTCCCTGAGTTAGAACTTATACTAACAGCGTATGTCACTCGGGTTCCGCTAGGCTTCCAATACATCCACCGCAGCCCGCAAAATCTCTACCGAGGTGAGGTGTTGATTTCATTCGACCCATGAAAGAGGCACTCTGTCCTATCTAACGATCTCACAATAGAGCTTCTCGAACGGTCTGTGTACAGTCAGATCTGAACACATTCGATGACAACCGTGACAGGATCTCTACCCCTGATACATTACGGTAAAGCCTTTTTATATGGTATGCCCAATAAAAACTCCATGGGGTCAGTCGCTAAACGAACGAACTTCTATTATAGGAAGCCCCTACAATGTGTATGGATTGATACATCACGAATACCGGCGAACGCTGAGTGTGATCCGTATCCCCTGATCCTTGATTGAGTCTATGTACATAGAGCTGACTTATCTTCTGTGGCAGACATCTTCACGCCCCCCTCCCCAAGTCCCGGCGTGGGCTATCCCGGATGCTGAATGGCTCATGAAGCTTTCTACCCTCTCGATCTTTGACTCGGTAGCAAGGGACCAGTTGTCGGACAGAGCACCCATCATGCAACGAAGACCAAGGCCGATTTCACCTCGAATACAAGAGACGCACTCTATATTGAGGCGTCTCTAGCCTTGCGACTTCGTTCGCAAGACCAAAAGACGCTATAAAGAAGAAACAGCTCGTCAACCACATCAGCGATGAGGATGTGATGCCATCAGGTACGTATCTCATATCAACGGATATCGGTCTTTTCCAACCCGCTCTTTGCGCTGCTTTCTCTATATTAATCCACGCTTAGGTAGCTCAGACCTGCAAGGTATCAAACGTGGGTGAGTGGTTGGGCCTCTCAAAAAAAGTCTCTAGTGGCAGATCATTGACCCTTCACAGAGCCTGTCGATACACCGGCAGTAATCTAGCGTGTACGCAACAAGACATAGGTACTGCTAAAAGCGAACGAAAGCCCAGAGCCACTGCAAGGCTATATCGATGGTTTCAAGGTCGCCCGCCCATACTCCACCTGATACGGCTTTCCCAGGACAAATAACCATTCATCTGTTAGCAATCAACCCTTGCTGATCTAATCGTGCTCCATGTTATTGAATGATGGAACTAGCCCCTCGTCAACCTTATTAGCTTCAGCACGAAATGGGTCGGCCAGTTTCGCCAAGCAAACTCAGTGTGAGCTCTAACCCATCATCTTTTTTATGTATACTGGGAGAGCTTTCAGCTGACACAATCGAGCTCCGTACACTCAATGGGCATAGACCCCGCAGTCACGGAAACTAACCTTCATATCTCAAGCTACATATTATCGGTCATTTCAGAGATCCGAGGACTGCGTCTAGTTATGCAGCCATGTTGAACGACTTCTTGGCTGGCAAGGGTTGCACTCACGTCTTTTTTTCATATGTATCAGCTACTTTCGGCATTGACAAGAGTATCCCCACTCATGCTGACCTATCCTTATTCCTCCTCTCTGGATGCTAATATTGCCTATAGTGCGACTGGTTACCGACGCGCTTCCCACACACCCACTCCATGCGTGTATCAGCTTAACATACCCTTCGACGCCTGCTCTGAATACTTAGTCCCAATCACACTGCGAATCTACTATAAGAAGCGCATTACCCACATTACCCAACAGGTGGCTTTTTATCGCGTCCGCCCCGCCTACATTTACATTCGTACGGCTAACTATCGTTTGAGCACGTCGATCGAAAGATTTGTTACCTGGTCCCTGCTCATTCCATTGGTAATGCCGTCGTCTCTAATCAAAGGCTTGGTCTTTAGCAGCATTAGACGCGAGGCCGGCTGCAGTACAGGCTCTGGAGGTTAACAGTGGACGGCTAGCGTAGCTCCCTATCTCACCTCACCCAAGTCAACACCTACGCGGGAAGAACAGTTTATGACAAGACCTAATGTTGGAACGGCATTCCGATGGCGAATTCCCATTGTCATTGGACAAGGCCATTTTGCATCAGCGTCTTCCGCCTCGGTCATCTGTGAAGATGCTGAAGAGACGTGCTCTTGGCACGCTGTGAGCCAAGGCTGTTCAGTGCGGGCGTGACATTTCTGTAGCGGCCGAGTTAGTGAAGAGTACCACTCATAGGCACTGTCGCGGGCGTACCGCTGTCAGCAAGGCCACTTATAATGCGTCTGCGGTATGATTGATTGTTGGTTTGCAGAGGTGAGACACGATGACGCATGCTGCGAGAGGACCAAGTTGAATGGAAACTTGATTCGACACATGGAGATCTGAGGAGCCAATTCCAATGATGCGGCTCCGTTCCGGCACCAGCCTCAAACACGCCAGCGCCGTGCCCATGTGGCGTGCGTGTACTTTCGGGTGGGCCGACTTATGGGGCAACTGCATATCAAGGGAGTGCCAACCTTTCCGGTGCCTTATGACTTTCGAGGATGGCATACATCGACGGAAGCAGACTTGGGTCGCTGTTCTTAAATGGTCCGACGCACCGCTGACTGGACTTTACCACGGCTGACTTCGCGTAGTGTATGCGTGACGTCATATGTCAAGCGCGTCTCCACTGGGCTTCTTCGCGATGAGTTCATCTCACAAGTGAGCATCGATGCACGAGCGTTGAATTTCCACGACGATTGGATCGTTCTCATCTGCGCTTTTCCAACGGCTGATTCTTCTTTATATTCTCTTCTCGCTGGGGCTACACCAGCTCACGCTCTTGACAATCCAACCGTTTGTGAGCGGGAAACCGTGTCAGACAAATAGAAAGGAGGCCAGCGGGAGCTCCAATGGTCCGAGCAGTGCTCTAGGGAGGGCAACTTGGGTCTTTCCCCAAACAAGCTAAGTGTGCAATCAGACTTGCAACCAATCTTGAGAGTGCTGCGTTGACAGGGATGCGACGTTCAACAGTGGGATAAGCAGCAAAGTCAACCGAAAATTTGACTTCATGAGAGGGCTTCCATACATGACAGGGGCATATTACGGCAGCATCGCCTTGTGGGCGTTCACCGCGTCCCCGAAGCTAAAGGCCAACTAGTCCGACTTGAATCAGAGTAGCTCCCAATCACAGCTTCGCCCTGATAGGGCTTTGGTGGTGTGGTATTTGAATGAAACTACTCGCTCATCGTCGAGAGACAAGAGGAATTGGGCTCTACCAGATACACATCCACTATTGCGAATCATAATCGTTGGCACGAACACTGCCGGGTGGGCTCTAGTGGGATATTCTGAGGTTGCTTCCATGAATGGTATTCACCGCGACCTCAAAGCTTGAAGTCATGGATTTGACACTAGAGACTTCTCTAACGGATGCTGTCTGACCATGCCGGGTGCCTGTATCAGTCAGCTATTACTTGTTTACTATGCTCCAAAATGACCTCGGTGGTGGTTTCACTGCGGCAAATATCGGTCGGAGGAGAGGCCATGCAAGAATGTCGCTTTTGTACTCATGGCGGGTGATTCTATTATGAGGGATGCATGATTTTCCCAGGCGGGTCTACAGAGGGACCTATTGCCAGATATCCAGTCCCATTCTGGCGTGTTTGCGAGATGTCCTTGTGGCCAGATGGCTCTCAGTGCATGTTATGTCACAACAAGAGATTATTGGGGAAATCGCCTGCCCTTTCCTAAGGTTAAAATGGAACATCTATCGGTCTATTTGCCATCATCGAACACTAGATCTTCCGTACGACGCCACCTTTCGCCGTCTGGTTTCTGATCAAGATCATTCAAGCCGACAAGGCTAGCCTCAAGCGCCGGGAACAAGGGTTTATTTGACGGAAGGCAGCCTATTTGTCGCGACGGGATACAACTCGATGGGGGAAGTGTCATCGAAAGTCGGCATGTATTGCTCTATTCATCGGTACACCTAAAGCACGTCGGAGGCTCACCGCGGTTATTTCGCTAGCTCAAGAACGGATGACTCAATCACCTCAACGATACGACTCAAGTGTTTCCCAATCCAGCAAGAGGACAAAAGCAGATGTGCGAGACTGACCGAAGCACCACAAACATCGAGGCCCTCAACAATGATCGAAAAAATTTGATCTTGTGCCCTCCGCTTCAACTCGAAGCCCCTGGTCGATTTCCGGTCCTTTCTTTTATCCAAGATCAATTCTCCCTCTCAAAACCACCCGTTTGATTCCTTCGAAATCTCGGTGATCGACGGAGTGGTGGACGTGGGAATTGTATACAGACTGACATCAAATGCCGAGCTCATAGCCTCACTACTCTAGACAGCCAGGAAAGCCTAAGTTGTCTTTTCAACTCACCCATGGTAAGCTGCCAGTGAGTGTCTCAGAGGATCAACTATCGAAACACAAGCAGTGATTGCCAGCGACCAAGACGCAAATACCAGCCCACGATCAGGGACCAAGGGCATATAGGCATATATGACTTCGAATGAGAATATCATCTATTGGGCAAATGCAATGGGCAGACATGATGCTGTCTCACAGTTGCCATATGGTGAAGCATGTAGAACCACCACAGAGCGGCAAGACATCGCTGCGATGGTCATTAGTATTGAAAAGTTCTCATTTTTCCCCTTCGTCTTGACTGTGGATACCAAATAATCAATGCTGACTGAGCCCGGATCCGAAACACCGCCTTGTATGTCGAGAGGAGGTGCATGGAATCCTCGAAGCCGTTGCCACTGAAAGAGACGTGTCAAATGTGGTGCTGTCGTCTCAGCCATCTCAGTCTGGTTACATGCACTCGCTCTGGCGAGCAAGTCAGGCCAGCAGCCCTATCCTGTCGGCCCAATCCTTTCTCCAAGCGACTCAGCCATTCGAAAAAGGTTGAGCAACACAATAAACCTACTAGGAACGGACTCCATGGGTCTCATAACCATGTGATCCACTCTGTATGGCGTGATGCTATCAATCCGTCAAATGAGGCTGTGCGACCGGAGTATGCCGTGACTTTGGAGATTGTCCTTTGGCGAAAATCGGCTTATGCAAGTCGACTTTCCGAGCTGGAATCAACTCACCGTGTGCTTACTCCTTGGAGAAGAATCAATTCAGTAAGCTGTCAATTCAGTTGAAAAGTGCTCGTGGTATGTCCCCGCCGCACATTCAATTCTTCATAGAAGGCGCTAACACGGCGAGGGCAAGTGAAAGGCACAGGATGTCAAACAATAGTGCAGATGCGGAATATCGTGATCAGCCCAAATGTTCGCTGGACTTTGTAGGACTGATAAGGCCTCTTCGTGGCTTTACGGTGGTGCTAACAACTAGCCGAGGTTGCGCGTGGTAGATATGCATCGCGCGTTGACGCGTCGCCCCGCCATTTTTCTCCTACCGACCACCGCTGTTGACGCCTCGATATCTGAAGTCGGCCTTCAGAAATGTGATATTTTGTCTAATTGTCGCAATACACGCTCTTTTCACGACGGGCGGGGGATGCCTGCGCCACGTGTGCACAACTGCTGATGACTTGGTATTACATCACTTTTCCAGATACATCACTTTTCCAGAAAAATCGACCTCGCCCATTAGGAGGATGTTCATCGCCCATGCCCGTATTTGATTCATTTTCCAAGCGCCCTCGAGCCGGGGGGCGGGGTCCCCCAGAGACCCCCTTTATGGGGGTCGACGAGGCAATTTCCAATTGCCGGGGGTGCCCCCCATAGGCGACGGGCAAGACGCCCACATTCCCGCGGTCCCGTCATACCTCTGCATACCATTACATCTAGTATCCAGCCATCATCAATTTGTGCAGCCCATAGAATTCAAGAGCATTCGCGCTTCAGCTTCGGATTTGTCGACCACTCCCCTTCCCATACTGGTGGTTGGTAATTAAACAACAGTCGCCTTTGGCCTCAGCCATGCAGCCAAGTTAATTCAGACACTTCACATCACCTATCAAGCTCTCAACAATGAATGCTCCACTTCGGAATCAGCAACGCAATTTCCTCTTGTGCCTCTGAAAGATTCTTGGTTATCAATGTTTAAATCCTGGGGATAATGCGACCTTGACAGCGATGGCTCAGCGAGCGGAAGACTAAGGCCCTTTCTCGATCATCTGCTTGCACACGGCTAGGATCGATACGGACGTCTTCACGTCATAAGTCGTTGATATCGTACCGAGAAGTTGGAGTGGAGCCCCGACATCCCTTCGAGTAGTCGGCTACAAGAAGACGACGGAACCGGGAATAGAGAGTAGGTCCAAGGGCATCTTCAGAATGATAGAATGCTTAGGCTCAGTCTGCAACTTCCCAATGAGCTCAATCGCTTGGGCAGAACAGTGAGGATGGCTACAGGACAGGCTGAAAAGGTGATATGCGACTTGGCTTCGGGTACCTTGATGAGTAGGAGGCTGAGGAACAGTGCGCCAATGTGCCTGCTTGACGGGCAATAGATCCTCCGCGTAGGAGCATGAGAGATGAGGACAAGTCGAGAGTGACCGGCGAATCTTGCCCGTCGCCTTGGGGGGCACCCCCGGCTCGAGGGCGCTCAAGGAATGAACCAAACATTCGCATTGAGTACATGCATCATCGTAACGAGGATGGGCCTAATCAAACCGAGGAACTTATCCCCACAAGTTTAATCCGTTGCCATCCCATTCTACTTGGCATGCGCAAGGAACTACCCGAAGACTTTAAGACAGACCAGGTTGAACACCATTGGGGATCACCGTTCGAAAAGGTGCGAGTAATAATCTAGGTTCACGCTCGAGACAATGAAGGGCTCTGTCTCTCATGCTATGGGATAGCAAGGGAGCACCCGGAGACAATTTCTGGCTTGATAGGTAGCTTCACATGCAGCGAGGACGACGTCCTGATGTAATTGAGAGTGAAAATTCCTGCTACAGTTGTTCTCTTGGATAAATTCATCGTCGCTGCTTTGAAGCGAGGCCCCTGACCACTACATTGTTGGCGTTACTGACTTTCAAGTGTCTGTTCAGATACCTTTTCAGGATACAAGCGGGAGGCTTTCCGAGGTGAAAGTCCTCTCAGTCAGAGTGATGTGATATTATGCTGACAATGCAGATACTGCGCATGACGACTGCAGCCCATCTCCAGTGACTCAAGACGAACTCGATTGTTTGAAAGTTGCATCAAGCTGACACCAAAGCCAGGCCATTATCATCTCTAAGTTAGGATAATGGCGGTGCCTATACGCCCTTTCAATTCGCCGAGTACGAACTGTCAATGCGTTATGCAGTAGCGGAACACTTATTGAAGGCCAGGCTGCGATTGCCAAGGTCGATGCACAGAGCAATCTATAGCCCAAGGACAAGTATAACTCGCATCAAACCAGATTTCTATCCCTCGACAAATGAAATAAGCCCACGATGTGCAAATTCACAGTTGCCGTGTCTACTGATCACAGTCACTAGACATTGGTGCGGCGATAACTTGTAAGAATAAGTTCTTATATACCTCCCTTTTGTTCCGATTGTGGGTACTGTAGCGATTCGGCTGTGCTGATTGATAATACATCCGAGTCATCGCATGAAGGCCCCAGGGACATCACCCCTTAAGTGTCTCATGCCTTTCATCTCGTATATAGCGTGATGCTGTCACTGGAATGGGAGTCCTGCAATTAAGTATTATATGCGAGACGGGATTTAGTGGCGGCCTAGCTGGTTTCTATAGTACATAATAAGCAGAAGCATGAATATAAACGAGTGAGAAATCGTATCTCAAATGCTGGCATTGTCGCCACTACCCATAAACACTCATCAACAATTCACTCATCGCGCTAAGCCCACACCAACAGTAACATACAATGGTTGCTAGTTACAAAATTCGTCTCCCTTCCGGGGATTCAAGCACTTGTTCAGTCAGAATTTGACTCAAACGTCATTTGATACAAATATTCCGTAAGTATTTGTAGTTGAATTCTGATACGCAGAACATACATTAAGGCGCATATTTCTAAATCCTTAATACGAAATTAGGATCCAGTAATTTGATAAAGCGACTCCATTTTGGGGTTTGAAAAGCCTCTCAATTCGTCTGTGTTGTGACCACTCATGACAACAATGCACAGTGGGAGTTGCGCTAGCTAACAGACTCATTCTCATTGCTTGCGTTAAGTTCTTTTAGCTTGAGGGGCAGGATTTGCAGGTGTGTCAATTTGAACGAGTATAGGGATATCAGCTCGATTTGAAATTCACGACTCAATCAGTGAATAACAGAGTAGGTACAGCTCTTGTAAGATGTTCACAGCAACTTCGCAGAACACAATATGGACCACTGCTGAGCTACAGGTAGGAATGTAAATGAATCTTCTAAAGAGGTGACGCTTCGTCTGTTCTGAGCTTTTACCCTCGGCGGTATTTCCCAATCATCGCTTGTTTGTCGTTCAAGGCCCTTGATTGTGTGTCACTGACGAGTTCGATATTTCGAGTTTTAAATTTTGAAACGCATTTTCAATGGCAAGGACATGTATATTTTGGTCGGCGAGTGTGGAAGTGAGCACTCGAAGCTGCACCTCAAAATTTTGCATAGCAGTCAAGACTGGTGAGTTCAGGTCGCTGTGGGAAGTTTCAAGAGTTGATGCCTGATGACTTCGAGTGCGTACGGGAGGCAGATTGACCGCGGGAAGCATTTCATCATCGCTCGAGTCTTCAAGAGGGGGTTCCCGGGCAGGCCAAAAGACACCGAGATTCAGGTGAGAGATAGGAGGCAGAGTTATTGAGCCATGAGGCGCTGGAGGCCCGGGAGCTTCAAATCGGATCCCTGGCGCAGCAGCAGTGTCACGAGGTAGGTTTTGAGCATGGCTTTGCTGGGATTCCCACTTCGTGGCTTGGCGACGGCAGGATTGCCATGAGTAGAGTCGACCAGTTTTCTGGAGAAGGAGGGCTGAAATATGCTTCCAAAAGCGCTTTCTGTGATTCGCGAGCATCTCACCGGACTTTTTTGACATGCACAGATCCAACAAAGTTTTGTGGTGGGCTGATGTCAATCTCCTGCCTCGTCTTGTACCCTCGCATCTTATGCCGGTGGCGACTGATTGGCGCGGCTCCAGTGCTGAAGATCGGCTTAGGATAGTCCGTCGGCCTGTCATGTTTAAGCAATCAGAATCATCCTGTCGAGCGCGGCGAGTGGCAGGGACTGATGAGGTAAAACACACCGCGTCTGTTACTCATGTGAGACAAGGGGCACCCAGCGTATAAGATCTTCCAAGAAGGCTGGATTGGAAAAGGCGGTGAAATAGTCCACTTGTAGGCAGTCTGACCAATCATGGCAGCTTTTGGGGTTCAACTCGGCAACTTCAGTTGAACCCCCTGTCGGGTTTTCCAAATCCTGGACCTGGAGATATATTATTCTAATTCTTGCATGTGGTCTGTTCACATCGAAATTCTAATTAGAAAGTACGAATATTTATCCTCGTTCAACTCGTTTGCCTAATAAACACAGTTCTGCCCTGTTTATTGGGTTGTAAAATTCCTCAACATTAAGCCATACGAAATATATATCTCAGACTTTAAGCAATCATAGCGGTATAACACATCACGATTTCTAGCAAATGACAAAACCTCGATCTCCGAATTCGATCGCGACTGCAGATCTTACAGAGCCTCTGAGGCACTTGGGTATAGATATCCCGCTGTCACGTAGTCTGGTAATCATAAGGTTGATCGGGTTGGTGAAAGGCGGGCCACGTGGACACTCCGTCACTCTGCGGTCGGCCCGCGCATGGCCGTGGGACGCGTCGCGCCCGGCATCTTCCCAATAACCTCAAACAGCCGAGGGAATTGGCCTTTAAATATAGCACCATGGCCTTTTCTAGTTGTACTTCCGGCTCTGTTGGTGGACGTGGCTTGGTCACTTCATGCCGTCCCTCTGCAGCCCGGGCTTTCGTGTTCTGACCTAAGGGGAAAGACCCAAGGCTTCCAGGGCCTTCAATCAAGACAGCTTCGCGCCAATTGCGCGATCAGCCTCTGGTTCGACGTGAAAGTTGCATACTGCAGGAGGGAGCGGCCTTTGGCGTCGCACTGGCTCACCATCGATTGTGGATGAGAAACCAACAGCTCAAGGATCGCGTCGCGTCTGGGCTCAAAGCCACCGTACGTCTTGGCCGCGAGAAGCAATGCGCTGTCCCCTGCAAAGTCGGGGCGATTGACATCGACAGATCGGGAATTCAGTAAGATCTGGACTGCAAGATGACCGTCGTATATCACTGCTAGATGGAGCGCAGTGAGACCTTGGCCATCTGTGACGCGAACATCGAGTCGCGGGTCCCCGAGAAGGATCTTCAAGATCTCGTGCTGTTGATACTCTAGAGCCGTGAAGAGCGTGGGCTGGCCCTTCGGTCCGCTGCTGTTGACATCGATGCCGTGCTGAAGGAGTTGAATCACGGCTTGCACATCTCCCTGAGTAATTGCAAAGAACAGTGCATTCTGAATAAACTGTCTGCAGCAATGAGCAGCGGGACGCTCTTCGTATAAGGGCGAAGAGCCTGCTAGAATGGGAAGTCAGCAGCCGCACTGACACTGGAATAAGATGACCAACCGATGGTATGGAGGTGGTGCGACATCTCCGACATATAGTGAGAGGCTGTTTCGGATGAGATGATGGAGGTGCCGAACAAACTTGTCGATGGAGGAGCAATGCTCGACCTCGCAGGTCCGACCGAGTATTTATAGAAGCCATGATGATGAGCATATTCTAGTAATGTTCATTCTTCTGGCTGATCCTCTACTTTACATTTGAGCTAGATGGAATTCGGTTGGGGTAGAATCACGGAAAATGAGGCCCGTGGAACAGACAGGCTGTTCCCAGGAACTTTTGTGCTCCCAGGAATCTCCATGATCTTCCTGGAGCCCTGCGTTTGCGCGGAACGCCATGGATTCCTCGCATTTTCAACAAAGGCTTCTCACAGCGGGCCAATCTCTTTGCGTCTAATGTGTAGGCTAGTTGGTGCAATCCGCTGCCTCGATGGACTGGAATGCCTGCTGGTAGTCTATTAGAGCAGGTTGGACCATGCAAAGGCCCCGCTCCTGACTTACCCTCTAGCGTACATTCCACACTAGGCAGGAGCCGGAGGAATTATAAAAAGCTAGAAGGCACTTGGAGACCCCTGTGATAAATTCTGTGCCTACTACTTGTCTCATCTTTGATTGTCGATCTACATTACATTTAGTCTTTTCGCCATGTCTACCTTTTGGAACCCAGTCAGCGTTTGTGAGATTGGTGAGGGTCGGGCCCACCAGGCTACCTGCTGCGGCATCACAGAGCGAGGTGCTCGCTGTAAGAATAGGATCTCTGCGAAGGTGCTCAAACAGGGAAAGGAGAAGCTGAGAAGCCTTGCTCGAGCACCTTTTCATGCGCAGACCCTGCAGCCGATTTTGCACAACATTGCAACTCATTTCCTGTGCTCCAGATGGCATCGAGATCGGCAAGCTGACCAGGTTAGTCGACGCTGGTATGATGCCGCTATCCGCAATCAGCTCGGCAGCAACGTTGTGCTGGAACACGCGACCACGCTAAGCCACGAGGAAAGTGACCTGCGCCACCCTGCAACCCATCAGTTGGATCATGGCGTCTCATATGATACCAGTGAGGCTGAGCGCGAGCTCCCGCAAGCAATCCAGCCTTATGTATCCCCCGCGATGCTGCGTGCAAACAATGTGCCGTGGGCTGTCTCGCCGGCACAACCTGCTATTGCGTCCGTTGCGAATATTTTAGCAGGAACTCAAGACTTGGAATTACACTGCCTCGCTGTGAGCCATGATGTGAACGACATTCATTGTACCTTTTGCCTGGCGGAAGATGGAGACACGACCGATGAAAATGTGATTCTCCGATGTCAACAATGCCACGCGCTGTCGCACCTGTCCTGCATGGAACTCTGGCTGGACCAGCGTGACACAGGCTTTGGCACCTCTTGTTGTGTTTGGTAAGTTCACTCGCTTCAATGTCATAGAGGGAGAATTCTGACAATCAGCAGCCGCAGTAATGGTGCTCTAGATGCCCTCATCCGTCCCATTAGGCGTCGGACTGACTCCGCTAGCGCGTTAATGGTAGGCCGGGACATAGGTACGGGGCATAATTCGCAGCTAGAAGATACCTTGTCCACCGAGCGTAGTACGACTTCCCAGGGCCGCATTGCTCGGTCACCCCGCGCACCAGCACCGCACGAACCACCTCGTCGGTCGGCACGGTTGACGCAGAATGTCAGTAGCACTGCCCCGCTCCGACGTTCGACAAGATTGGAGAATAGCCGACCGTGAGGCCGTGAGTGATAGCTTGACTTGTCGAGATGGTATTGATGAAGATCAGATCTGTGTGATCGAAGTATTAGTAATGTTAGCCTACAATTGAATTGATGATTTTCGAGACCGATGCTCAGTTTTCATTAGCCTGACAGCTGGCCGCATGCACATTAGATCGATTACTTACTTGGAGACGTTTGGGCGTTTGGAGCCAGAGTGATTACATTTTGCCTTGTCTGGCCTTAGCTAGAATACAAGAGGGCTCCCGGGTAGTCTTCCAACGCAATATCCAAAACTTGAAGGATTTTATTTTGTTCGACGAGTTCATCCAGTAACTCAGGTGCGACAGACTCACATAACAGTGCTTATGTGGAGCAAGAAATTTTGTCAGCCGTTCATTTTACATATCAAAGGAGCCTACGAGTTCTCTGCCATAGCATTTATATCTTTAACGGTTTCATGATGAGTTGACTGCTTATAAAATGAAGGCCTGAATTCACCCAAAAGACAGCGCAGAATTCTTGTCGCCATCCTCTTGGAAATGCCCCCCAGCTGATCTTCAAAAATGTCCAATGGAATTATCACAAGGTGCAGAGCACTCAAAATCTCAGTAATCAAAATCATTCACACAGAAGCAAAACACGCAAACCAGAACCGGAGCCGCAACTATCTGGAGAGCAGCTTTCCCTCCCTCATAAGCCACATTTCCAACCAAGATAATAGGAACTGCAGCAGCCATCACAGTGGCACCAACTGCAAGCTTAAGCCCCTTTGCGACCTTTTTTCTCAGTCTTCTGCTCCGACGAGCACGGTGTGGTGTTTCAGGATAGGATGAGGTTGTTGGTGGAGGCACTTGAAAAAAGCTTTCTCCGGAGTCTGGCATCGATGGGTGGGAAGAAATGTCCAGGGGAGAATCCCTGATGCACTCTGCATAGTCTGGAGGGGCTTCGTTCGGTACACACGCCATGTCGTTCTCGTATGCCTGATGACCAAGGGCAGACGTGAAACCAGAACTGAGGGGTGTCAAATTTTAAACAGGTCAAACTCTGGAAAGAGGCTAAAAGTCTAGCTTGGATAGTCGTGGTGAAAAGAGTAGCTAGTGAAGACCTCCCCGGTGTATTTAATACTGACTCGGGTGGCAAAACACAGGCCTAACCAGGCAGACCACAGGGGAACCGAATATACCTTCCATTGGGTCTGTAGCTTGTGAGGGAGAGTAGCGTAGGGGCTGTTACCTATCAGCCGGAGAATGGTCTCAGAACCAAGACTTAGAATACTAGGTACTCCAATCCCGCTCCTGGGATCCAGATGATGCATTTTGGGAGCTTGTCCGATACTGGGATTATTCCCGCCGTTCCCACGCGCAGCCGTGGAATAAGCCAGGAGCATCCAGCATCTTTCACGCGGCAATTCCTTGCACCAAAACACCCATTCACGGCTCTCACAGCAATCGGTCCGACTAAAATGAAGACTCTACTATCGACCGGTTAGCCCCGCATATCAGGCAAAATGGTATCAATAGAATGTAGATCTCAGGAACTATTTGAACATAAGTGCTATAAAGGATATCACCTTGCAGCCTAGATGACTATAAATATCCGACTCGAACCTGGTATCTTGAAAGACATCTGCCTCTTTGCTCGTTTTCCTATCGCATCCGCCCGCAGCCACGCCATGTCTAACATTCAATGTGATCCTCTGACAACCTGCGAGATGAATATTGCCTCTCAAGAGAGCAGGACTTGCTGCGGCCGCACTATAAAAGACACATCTTGCAAGAGCAAAATCAGATCATCAGTCATTCAAATGGGCCTCCAAAAGGTGACAAGCCTGGCCAGACGCCCACTTGACTTGGCGACCTTGGAGCTCTCTCTTCGTGATATTGCAAAGTGCTTCTTGTGCGCGAGTTGGCACCAGAGCCGGCAAACCGAAGATGTTGCTCAAAGATGGTATCAAGCTGCTGTTCGAAACTCGACGCCATCCAGTGGTACCGGCCGTTCGCCTCCACCACCGACATCGCATTCGTCTTCTAGAACCTCAGTCGCTCAGACATCGGAGCCCGATCCCACCGTCCAGTCAGGTACGCCCAATACACCAACCCACACGCCTGCTACAAGCCTGCCATCTCCAAGCATGGGGTCGTTTGTCACAGCTGCAACACTCAGATCAAACAATGTCCCGTGGAATATCTCGCCTGACCATCCCGCTTTCCTATCGTGCGGCACCAATATTCGGGCCGGCGTGCAAGGCATAGAGCTTCATAGTCTAGGCCACAGCGATGGTTTCACCGATATACACTGCGTCTTTTGTCTGACCGAGGATGAGGGAGACGCAAAGGAGACAGTGGTCCTACGCTGCATACAGTGCGGTGCTTTGTCACATCTGGGGTGCATGGAATGGTGGATGAAGAATAGGGACAGTGGTTTCAAAAAGTCCTGTTTTGTTTGGTGAGATAAACTATGTACGCTTAGTTGACTATTACTGATTAAGAATATAGTGGCAATGAGGGTGCCCTAAAGGCTTTCATTCATTCGAGCGGAGCCCTAGAGTGCGGGACGGGCGCATGCGCTAGCCATGCCGCCTCAGAAACGGATCCTTTGCCTACCCACATAGCAAGAGCCGTAATGCCCGATCCAACCGCTTGACATCAATTTGGTGAAAGTCGAGGTCAATTTCCTGGTAGTATAGAAAGATGTGACCGGAAACAGCACGGAGCAGCGCTATTGGGAGCATGGAACTGTGGGCGTGCGCATCCCGGACTGCTAGTGGAACTGTGTGATGGGCCATAGTGCTACTTTCCCGCAGACAGCAAATTCATTTTATTTGACAAAGACCCTAGTGTAAGAGCTTTAGTGCGGCCTGGCTCCGGCTGCTATAGACAAAGTGATAGAAAGTACTATTACAAGGACTCAGCTTGGAAGGGAGGACTTCTTCGTGAACCGGCCTGTAGTCCTGATACCCGCTCAGTTGGATTATGAAGTCCGACTCTTCGGGCGATATCTATCACAACTGAGCGGGTATTATCTGTAGGCCTAGTTCCACTTCCACAAGGCACTCTCCTCATGGAACTTGGCTCAGATGAGATCAACCAATACGTAATCTGGATGTGGTACTGTCTAATCCTAGTCGCACGTTTCCCTCGGTCAGACTTTCTGGGATGAATCACTGTGGGCCTGCGAGGCTTCTCGGGACCTGAGCACTGTGACAGCATCAACTTGAAACAGTACTTGTTACGACCAAAGTGAACTCTTGATTTATGTCTCCCCTATGTGCCTCGGACAACAGATAGCACACATTGACATTTGACAGTCATATCACTCTTATTTCCGTTCCAGAGGAGGAGGCATCATATCTCGAATTCCCTGTCCGCTCTTCGACTGACGATGAACAAATTGCCAGATGTCAGGTAATGTACCTCTGCCTTCTTCGCCCATGTCTGATAAACCTTCAGCATATATCGCTGGAAATTCGGTCAAACATCGTTCAAGCTTCCGCTGGAATAGTGTTTGATAGGGGTTAGATTGGTGCATTGAAAAAGAATCTCGATTAGTCGGCTGAGGCCCCGGTGAACGTGGTTTTTCGATTGGCTTGTGTGATGAAGAATGCTTCCGGCGTAAAAGACGATCTTTTTGTCCCCTCAAAGACCCGGAAGAACGCCTAATGTTAAACTCTCGATAATATTCGCGCGAGAGGTCTTTCCAAGATAGGCTTCTGTGCGCCTCTAGCCATCGTAAAAGGTTTGCTATCTCCCAATCTGACCACCCCTGCACAAGTCGCGGCATTCTTGATTTGCGTTAGATATGGGAGATCTCGCACGGTTGAGCAGGTTGGACGAAATTAAGTTTTACTAACATACAACGGAGCGAGAATCTGGCTTGAAAGCACCACGACTGGATTGACTCATCTAAGGGTCAGGTTTAAATTTGTCTGTCCCCTCGGGAAAAACGTATTATAGCTACTCTGGTTCAAAGAGTCGTTGATTTATTATGAAAGTGCTGAAGATAGTTTAATAACCGTAGCCGGGGGTGTTCACTGCACATGGTAGGAGAAAATGTCATAAGCAAAGATAAATTTGTTTTCGTTGGCCAAACACCCTTGAAAGTAGGGGAGCAAACAACGGTCGACTCAACATCGGATGCCCCGTAATTTACGCTCACCTGCCTCATGCCAAGCCCTTTGGTCCTACGCACACGAAAGAATTTGCTCTCCCAATTTCCTTCTCAATCAAATTTATTAGAGACTGCTTTGCTATGCCCCAAGAGATAGTAGCGCAAAAGAAACACCCACATCCCAATTTGATTTCGAAACTTTTGGTATGTCATCTTCTTTCTACAATTTGCTGTAATCTGTACGACTCACTTATTGTCAATTCCCAGCCACGATGGACACCACTCTCACGAGTCTCTCCTCCGAAGCTGGGGCCATACTGTTGGCAAACATGGAGATTGTGGAGGTTGTGTCTATGTTCTCTATCGGCGCTTACAATGCCTTCGAAACTGCGATCATCACTTTCAATGTCTTCGAGAGATACCGCGGACTGTACTTCTGGAGTATGCAGGTCGCCTCGTAGGGCATCGTGCTGCACTCTATCGCGGCCATGGTTCGGTTTGTCTCCCAGGCATCTGGTCTTGCAATGTCAATCCCATTCTTGCTGGGTTGGTGCGCCATGGTGACTGGTCAAGCTGTTGTGCTCTACTCACGGCTGCATTTGGTGGTTTTCGACAGATATAAGATGCGCTGGGCTCTGTGGATGATCGTCATCAATGCAGTGATCTTGCATATCCCAATGAGCATCTTGTTTCTTGGCATTGGCCAGGGCAATACTCACTTCGCCCGAGCCGCTGCCATTTACGATCGGATCCAACTGACAGGCTTCTGTATACAAGACCTCGTTTTGTGCGGGACCTACATTCGAAAGGCAGCACGTATCATGAAGCCGATCATGGCGCTTCGTGATTGCGCGGAGCGGCGCACCATGGTCCACCTGGTCATGGTCAACACTTTCGTGCTCGTCCTCAACCTTCTCCTTCTGATCGCCGAATACAAACTTCATTTTATTCAGATCAGCCTCAAAACGGTAGTGTACAGTATCAAGCTCAAACTTGAGTTTACTGTCCTCAACCGCCTTCGCTCCTTGGCCAAGTCCGATCTTTCCAACCGATTGGAGAGCCCGGCATCGAGAAATTCCTCGCGTCAAAACTATCCTTCTGGGTCAACATCTCCCCGTGCTGGTCTCAGCCAGATGGGAGCAGTCTCCACCCCCGTTCTGGATGTAGAGATTCCCGACTCACTTCTCTGGCTCGACCCCAGCCCCAGCTCTTCCCAAGAATTGCTAGAGGCTTCTCATATTTTCTTCGCCTGTAAGGAGAATATTTCCGTCTCTGCGGGATCTATCGGAGGTGAAGGCTGGGTGCGTGGCCCGACAGGGAAGTTCACTGAGGATCTTGATGACTGCCGAAATGTCTCTTTTGTGAAATAAATACTGCCTGAAAGGGCCTTGGCTGCAATGATGTTGTGGGAGAATGAGCAAAGTTTTTGTTTATGCGCATAGCCTTCGTTGAAGCAGCAGATTCTGAGTACTCTTTCCATTTGATTGACTGTCACTCCAAGGCCAAGAAATGAAATTCATAATTGTCCTTTCTTTCGCTCAAATATTCTGTTCATGTAAATGGTAATCTGCAGAGATGCCTGAAGTTCCCTTCTGGAGCATTCCTTCGTAAAACCATCAATAAGATAGAACGTACGGGACTAAGTAGACAGGGCTCTTAATATATGGAATAATAACTGGGCCTTAGCATAAATCCAACACGCTGTGACGAGGAAGATTCAGCGCGTACACGTGTGATCTTGCCAGCTACTGATTCTACACAGTGCAGAAAAGTTGTTGCTCGTTAGTTGGCCTTTCATGAGGTGTTCATATTGCTACGGAGTCATTTTCTCGACTAGAATGTGCTAAAATACTCACTAAATAGTCTCGCCACTATTTGATGGCAGTAACAAAAGTGACTTTGCCAGGTCGGATAAGGAGTATGGCTGATTTTTTATGGATATATATTAACTGCAGTTCCGCTGCTCATTCTGAAATTTTGTCCGTCAAGTGAACTCTCTAATCTACAGACGGGGAACTCTCCAGAGAAGCACCACCCACCGTCTCAACCAGCCAAAACAATTCAACATGGCCGCCAGAATCTCCTACAGTTCCCGTCATACCGCACGGCCCCTCCAGCCAGTTCCGCCTGGGAAGAAGCCTTCCGACCATTCTCGCATCAGGATAAAGTTGCGTTTCAGCGAAAGAATTCGACGCCGAGTAGCAAAGCAAAGCATCGTATGTCACCAAAAGACAGAAACACATCGCCGCCGTCGGCATTTGCTCCGCCGTAATACCGCTGACCCCGAGGCGACCCGACTCGATTGGATGCTCCGACTTCGCCCGATGCCACACCGAGTGTGCTAGGTCTCTCACAGTGCATCTGGGGATTTTCCCCGTAAGGTCGCTCGATGCAACTCAATTTGTCTTGCTTCAAGGACTCAGACTCTTGGTGACTTATTTCCGAGGTCTGCAATATCCAAAAGAAGCAGCTGTCTGAGTATAAACTCCTTCGTGCCTGTCTACATTAATTTATGCATCTTACACAAGGCTGTTTTGAATGGAAGTACGACTGTCTTCAGGTCGTGCAATTGAGAATGAATAATATGGACGTGTGCTTGGCTGTAGTGACCCATGATATTCACGTTGAAATACGTAAACAGTTCATTCTTTTGTTTAACTAAAGATTTTTGACCCACAATGAAAATGAGAAATCTAAACAAATTCGATAACAAGAAAGCATACAGTATCGCATACACTTCCTAGCTTTCCGTCCAGCAGTACACTCCAAAGCTAGCTCGCAACTCACAATAACAGCGGCCCCTCAGTCACAATCAATGAAAGAAGGCCCCCTTTCGCGTAGATTTAGGCTGAATGGCTAGATGCAGGAGGCTGCGATAGCCCCAATTAAGCCATTCGTGCAATCAGCACTTGCATCACCTCGTGCGAATAGATAATGAGTGCAATGGTGGTCATCAAGCACATCGCATGAAAACCAGGCCCCCAAAGATGTGGAACTCCCAAAGCCTCCAATGGCTGCAACATGTAGATGCCTAGCCCGAAAATGTCGCTCGCCAACAACTTCACAAATGCAGTAGCGAGGGGGCTCGGGAACGACGCTGGCCCTGCAAGAGCATGTATTGTTGGCATCAGCGCTAGCATGGCGATGGACAGGATATCAAGAGAAGTGCCGGAACGCGGGGTCGACTGTCTATTTCTCACTTGAAGATGACCTAGTGCAACTGCTGTCAAGCCAACAAGATAGCCGAGCTGTGTCCAAGACCAAATTGGTAGGAGGAAACCCGCTGCAGGCAGGGCAGTCGCCCATATTGAGATAGTCCCCACGAGCTTGATAAGACCACTCTCACTTGCCAGTGGCTCGTCTGTGATGATCTCAATCACATAGCTCAGAGCTGCATACAGATAGCAGGATGCAATGCTGACAGCGAAGAGAAGGACAAGCACAGCTGTGGGTACCAGATCCAGGGAGGTCGGCAGATGGAAAAGAAGGAATTGAACTGCGTAGACCAAGAAATAGAAGAAGCCAACACTGGCGACGATGGCGCCGCAAAGGCAGCTGGGAAGACGATTGGTATTCATTGGGGAGTGAGGAGGAGACTTACTCTGAGAGGGGAAGACAGCGGACTTGGTGTCAATATATAGACTCAAAATCTTTCTCACTGACATTTGGTGCTCATCTCAAGCGTTGATCCCCGCGGAACGGTGAATCACCAACTAAACGCAGAAAACGCTCCGTTGAGCGAACACGTGTGCTATAGTTTGTGGATGAACCACTCAACTTGACGGGAGGCTTTGGACATATGTATTGTCTGACTATATCTCAGGCGCATAGAAACCTGAACTCAGTAGTAGAGTCAACCCCAGCTGTCCGGTGACTAATTTCATCTCCGCATCATCTTACATGTACTTTTTGTATATAATAGGCCCTGCAATATGCAACAGCTCATTGAATTATCGCAAGAAATTGGCCAGCAGCAAATCGAGAATCGCTACCTGCGCGAATGTTACAAAGCACTCAAAATACTGCAAGAGAGCACGGCAGACTTGATCATGGTACTTGACGAGCTTTTTGAGTCGCAGACACAGGAGTCCATGACTTCCATCTATACGAAAATCTTCCGGCTACAAGAAAAGACATGTCAGCTAGTGACGCGCGTGTGCAGAGCCCAGGAAGCATGTGAGGAACTATGTCCACTTCATATTTCATTCTCCGCTCACCAACAGCTAGCGCCCATCATACGAATTATCATTGATCAGAGAGCTCTCACTGCTCACCCGGCCGATTTTGATTCCGAGTCCCTGCCTTGAGGTTTTGAAATATTGCAGATATTGATGCAGGAGACAACGGTGGCAGGTGACTCGATCATCATGTATGGTAGAGACATATGCTCTGAAATGCAGTGAAAGGTAGTCATGTTCTTTAATCCTCGGATCATCACTCAGCTTGGAGTGCGTCAGTTTCAAGAAGTTTCAAGAAGGGATAGGGTTTTTTCCTGCTCCGTGGCTGCTACCCATAGACTGAGCAACTGGTTAGTATTGGCTTATATTTTACTTGAATGAAATGCACACGAGCTCGGTAAACAGGCATTCAATTAACAAGCGTTAAGTAAACAGATATTCGGTAAACAGGCGTTCAATAAACAGGCATTCGGTAAACAGGCGTTCAGTAAATAGGCGTTCAGTAAACAGGTATTCAATGAACAGGTGTTCAGTAAACAACCATTCAATAAACAGGCGTTCATCAAACAGGGGCTCAGTAGATCGCCGCTCAGTGAACAGATGCGTTCGATTAACCAACGGCCACTTCCAATCACAAGAAAAATTCAGCCCGAAAAAGCGGGCCACCAATACCGACATTCTACGCTTATAAGGGGCCCAGGCTACCATTTTCTATCACTATTCATTTCGTTTTCCTCAACTTTCATCCTAACTCTCATTTTACTAATGGCTATGCATCCGAAAAACGAACTTTTGACCACATTGTCTTGGCCGGACTACCCCGAAAAACCTGTCACTGCCGACGAATCGTCTTCACAGTCAACAAACGAGAACACCCTGTCCGAAAATACCGAAGACTACGACTTTGTCATTTCCGATGGAGCTACCACTGAATACTCGTCGAGCGTACCAGACTCGACCGGGCGGGACTGGTCCAACGGGCAGAACGAGGAGGTAAGACAACCATCTATTCCAGTCCCGCATTACCGAAACTGACGTCTTTTTAGCTTGGCCAATTATGGCAAATCAAAGCTATTGCAGTGCGTCGTGTGCAAGAGGAGGGATCATACACTCTCAACTACTTGGTGCTATGGGGGTCTTGGGAGGAAGAGCCACCCCGAGAGGAGCACTCCATTGGGACGGATATCCCATTCAATTGAGTGGCCGTGAAAGAAGCTGTTCATACTTAGAGCCAAGTGGTTTGGCTCATTTCATTCGCAGATGTTTGCCATGAGACAGATGATGCCCCGTCAATTAGAGCTATAAGTCCCCGAAGTACCAATAGGTGTCCATTCAGATATATTGTCACTCCTTGGAGCCGAGAACGATTTAAAGCTACTTTGCCGTCGCAACCAGGGCTTATCACAAATCTATGCTCACCGTTCAATGGGTCATAGCGCTCGGTTGATATCGTAGAGACTAATCTCGTTAATCAATTTTCAATCTCGCAAGGCCCATTTAAACTTTGAGAGCAATAACTTGAGGGCGAGAAAAGATTTGAGTCTTATGAGCAAAGCCATGGATTTGACAGCAAAACATTTCGCAGATCCACCTAAAGCCGAGGATGCATCAGCAGTCGGTTGCTAGTCCGGTCGTGTCCTTTTGAGTCGGGGATGGAATTTCCGTAGGACGCACAACGGCCAGGGTTCGAGTGGGGGACGAAGTGGTCGCCACTCTCTCGGTGGTGTTTTGGCCGACTGTGCACTCACTCCCGACTTGGAGAGAAGCGTCGATTGTACATCTGGCCGTCTGACCTTGCAGGTTTTGGAACCGTATCAGGCCAGTATCATCGAGTTGAACGGTCGCGACCGAACTTCTGTTCCCGGCATCATGGCCACAGATCGAGACGTTCATGAAGCCCGGCCCGTCTGCCACTCCTGATTTCACTGTTGGCGAGTGGCTTGTTAGCAATAGTCCAGGATGCACGGTGGTGATTTCTCACAGTCACATGTTCTTCCTTTGAGATTCCCAATTGGATCCGAGGTGCCCGTACAATCCCAGTTGTCAACTGAATAGACACGGCATTTTCCATCGACATCGTAAAGCTGAAATCGGCCCGCAAGGGTCAGGGGTAGGCCGACAGCGAAGAGATAAGGAACGAGACGCATGGTGCTAGACTTGATGGGTAAGACTGAATGTGCGATGCTCGCTTTTATGTTCTCTTCAGGTAATACAGGCTACGAGACTTGGAAGGCCTAACATGATTAATGGCGTGTTCCCAACTTCCAGTTCAACCCGCAATTTTGACCCGATCGCTGGAGCCTCATCTTATATCTGGCATCAATATATCAACATTCCTTGCCTCCAGGTTTCTAAATATTGTGCTTGATTTGCAGACTAAGGCCCCATGGAATATTGCTCACGAGGTCAGAAGTCATGTTTGTTTTTTGCGCTCCAATTGCTGAGCTCACTATCTTCATTCACCTCATGTCCACTGTTTTTCCGAACCCTATTGAGTGGGTCAGAAGATATCAAAGGTTATTGTTCTCCATTCTTTTAATCTAGAGATACTAGAATCAGGCTTACCTACAAGTTAAATTGGCTGGCAGGCGCTATTGTATTCTTATCATGAGATAATCGTACCTAGGGTCCGGCAATATTGCGGTATTGGTGTATTTTAATGGATGGCATTCTACCCATCAAAAAAGAAGCGTGCGATGTTGTGCTTCTAAGATCTAGATGAGCGTTGCGTCACCCTGTATATGTTGATAGCGACCAGGTCGAGGATGCCAAAATTCACGATTTTAAAAGCAGTCAAATTGAGCATTTCCAAGTTATGCTTGGCAACTGTTCCACCCTGGATCGGTTTAATCGGTGATTAGGTGTTGAAGTCCACCGAGACGTTTACTCAACGTTGGAAGACCGCACCTTGCAATATAAAATTGACTTTCTTGATCACTGTCTTGGCAAACATTCAGTTTTTGCAAAGCCCGACTGCAAAAAAAAAAAAACATATATATAAGCGCTCAAATTGCGCTGCTACCATGCATTCATGAATCAGATTCGATTTCCCGCATATTTGAACCCCCACGATATTCTACAAGATGTCCTCGCCTATGGATCGGAAGCACTGTCAAAGCCCAGAACCATTGATCGATTGTCCAAACAAAAAGCCGCGCGAATTGTATGAGGATGGAGAAGCCTCATTCCCGAAAGCGAAGGTGCTTGACGGGAGCCCCAGTAAAATGCCCCAGGTGAGTGTCCTGTCATGGGAAATCAGCTATTCTTTCACACGTACTGATGACTGCAGCAATCCCAGCCCGTTGGCGCTCTGACGGTGCAGATAAGACAACTACTGGAACTCGATGGGCCCCTTGCGGCACAAGGCCTCAATCTTCTCGGTTTGTACTTAGCTATGTGGGAGTGTTATATTGTGAAGTCCGCCCAGGGTCTGCGTCTGGTGAATGAAAACAGCAAGCTTCAAGCCTCGTATGACTGGCTCATCTATGAGAGGGATCTTCTCACACAACAGCTGCGGGAGATGGAGCTGATTCTGGAGGATCGAAGGAAGAAGGCAATTCACCTGCAGCATACGATGCTGGATTGTATGCCTTCAGGTCTTATGATATCCGCTCATCCTCAAGAGTAGCGATCTGGGACGAATCACGGATGTGATTATATTATGGCTGGCCGCCCTCATATAGTGGCTGTCACAAGCAGCAAAGTTGGCAAAAGATAAGCATATGAGTCTTTATACGTTCTCGAAACTATTAGTACTGCCTTTTACAATTGTTTGAAATTAGAAGTGACAAACGTATCGCACAACAGAGTTGATTGTCCAGCCCCCGTGGAGATTACCAAATTTGGTAGGACCGATTGATCGGGGAATTCTCTATTGAAACCTATATTCAAGTACCTGCGAATAATTGGTATGGTTTGGCTACCAGAACAAGTTCTTCCCCCAATCATGCGTGGTTCAGATTTGTTGCGAGATGCGAGTAAGACTCAGACTCAGAGAATGGTATGTAATCACGTGAGAAGATCCGCGGGCCTACAAAATCCCCGTTTCGAAGGGTTACGGGAGTAGCGGTATCCCATACGGTATCCCACAGCACCCGCCTGAAGAATGGCATGTCTTGACTCCACGCTGAAGCGCCACATAAAGAGGTCACTGCAACATGCTCTCGCTTTCCTCGACCTACGGTTTATTGCTAAAGGACTCCTAGCCAGTGAAAGGGATATGCGATCTTGATTAGGCCGCATAGTTCTTTCCCTGAATGTGACAGTTCAAACAAGCGAAAAGCTGACGATGGCCCGTAAACCCCCAAGGAGAGTACTCTGGTATCTATCAAGCTTCCTATACGTTCTCAATATCCTCATTTGAGAGCCATTTTTGAACTTGATTTGTGCGTCAATTTAAAGGCCCTCATGGTATAACATGCATAAATGACAAGGGAAGAATATTGATTAATGGTACGACGCAGGCGACACTTGCTGTTAAAATCATTAGCAGATGTCAAGGGCGAAGAATGAATATCACGTCCAGAAACGCTATTATCCTCAATAATTCTGTGAAATTTTCCAGAAGTGGAAATAAATAATAAATGACCATCATTTGATCCTAGCAGATACGTGAGATTTGATCTTCAATTTTCGTTAAATTGCATTGCAGCCTTGCATGATTCTCCACGGTTCATCCTAAATATGAATTGAGCTATCATTCAATAGTTTCCGACACCCTGTTCCCAAACCGTGGCAAGAGTCAGAATCGCTGGAGGGATCTCCAATCTCATCGGCTTCTCTCAACCTTGCAGTCCTTGCACTGCTTTTCCTTGTCATTAAAGCTGCTGACCGGCGCATCCTTGCCCACTGTGGCCGTTTCTTTCTTGCCGGTCGAAGGCGAGTCATTCAAGCGCGAATTACGATGGGACGTTAGAATAGGACAAGGGAAGTGGGAGGCCTAATAATTAGCATATTTTACTCAAGTATCATCTGAAGATGACATACCATTTGATGGGAAACAAAATTCCAGAACCCCGGCTCGTCTGCTGAAACAATGTGTACTTCGCCAGTTTCACGAATGCGAATCCCGACGCACACATCAGCATGGCAGAGGGCGCTGTATTCGAGAGCTTTCTTTATGAGTCCTGCTCTGCGGCGGCATCTTTTTTGACGCACTAGTTTTCTGGATTTCGATTGTGTAGCAAGTGTGCTCTCGCTTGCGGTCATTTTAGATCGTGCAAAGGTGGGTGATATTTTGATGCGATGCTGGAACTCGAAAGCTCAAATTTAAAGCAGCAGACTACACGTCATTTAAGAAAGCGGTATGAAATTTCTTCATTTACCAATAAAACTCATGGGTTCCCTCAAAGTTCAGCTTGGTCAAATGGCACAGCTATTGACCTAACTTTGAAGGCCGCTCTTCGAAGAAATGCGTCGCGGGGACTAAACAGAACGCAATCTTGGATCTGTTCCACTTCACCAGTTGAACAAACACCCATCTTCTAAAACATTGGCTTGCAATAAACTTTAAAAACTTCCAAGCTTCCATGGGATATTCATTTGTCATCGGGTCAAATAAAAAAGTCACGCATGGCATCCTAGTAAAATGCTGATGCCAGATGTAGCTAGCTCCAGCAAGATTTGGTATCGACTCGATGCTGTACTGTTATGTGCCGCTCAAGTAGCGGCTTCATCCCCGCCTATTGAGATGAGCGGTGCATGACTCGCAATTCAAGGTTGAACCGCAGTGCACACCTGATCATCATCAATTACCATTCCCACTATTAATACCAAGCGATCGATAAAGAGGCCAGAAGAGAAGCTTTGGATTTCAATGGCAACTGAATTCTTACCTAGAAGATAGTCTTTCACAGTACGCTGCTCCGTTGATATTGGCAGACCTCGATAGCGCTATTATATTGTTGGAGTTTAGGTAGCATGTGCATGATAGCTGTGAGAAGATCGCAGAGAATGCAAAGAGGGCTTCACATCATACAATGTTCGCATTGGTTCCTTCTTGTATCTTTGCAACGTTGACATAAACCCCCGTAGAGCTAGACAAGGAAGAAATGCGCAACGCCAATCTATATGTTGTTTCCCCCATACAGTGATAGCTTTCCTCCAGCGTAAAAAGGGAACGTGACCCAGCGACAAATACTGCACAGGGTCCTAGGATAAAGACAATGTCTGAAAATTAATCCTAAGGTTGAGAAAACGGGTTTGAGAAATTCTTTTACATAAATGAAGAAAGAGGGCCTTCAACTTAACCTAGATATATTGATGTTGGGGTAATTGATTCTCTGCGCCTGGCGTGCATTTTCTGTCGCGCGTCCACCGCTCGTCAGACGGTCCTTTTTTCTGCCGTCCTTTTTTCTGCCGTCCTTTTTTCTGCCGTCCTTTTTTCTGCCGTCCTTTTTTCTGCCGTCTTTTTTTCTGCCGTCCTTTTTTCTGCCGTCCTTTTTTCTGCCGTCCTTTTTTCTGCCGTCCTTTTTTCTGCCGTCTTTTTTTCTGCTATTTTTTGCCGTCTTTTTTCTCCTGTAGGGAAATAGCAAAGAACATGCAAAGCCACAAAATATCGAGAAATTGATAAACAATGACCTTCTCGCCTGTCGAAAGCCTCCCTGGGAATATTCCGGTTAAAGAGCTGAAGCGGGCTGCTGCCAGATTGCCCTGATATTACAGCAATGTGGCCAGCTGGTCATGGTACCTGGTGTTGCAAGCCTACAACGGGTGCACAGAAATGGAAACCTTTCCGAGCTACTACGCTGCAACAAAGGTATAATTCACCATGCTCTCCGTTGGTGTGCAAACGATTGTTTTTCCGCGAAATAAGCAACAGCTTCTTAATAAATTTTGAGCGATAACTTTATTTTACTTTTTCCAAGTTTGCTTCTTTCGTACTTAGACAAAGCCCGTATGCGGGTTTCTTCAGCCTTGTAAATGGCAGTATTGATTGTCATTAGACAGTCGTTCAAAATTTATGGACGCTGCCCCTTTTCTAAAACTATGACCCTTGAGTCCTGTGGTATTCCCCCCAGAGCATTTAAGCTTGTCGATAACGGCGACGACGGGGCCAGTGCAAACTTGCACTCGATGATTAGACAGGTCATCGGAGAGCCTTTGGGTAATAATAGCGGGTTCCTCAATATGGTGATTAGATGTTCGGCGGTCTGTCAGCTGGCCCGTACAACAAGGCGGCAGCCGAATGTGAGAATGCCGCTGCAAATAAACCCTAGATCGCCAGGATAGCGTTCAAGGAGAGTTTCCCACGCTGAACTGATAAAAGGAGAAGCAGAGTTACGCAGAGGCGGAAGGGAAGAGTCAAATATCTTAAATTGAATAGAAGTGTTGGGACGCGGGGCTGGCCAGCTGGTTGGCGGCGATAGCGTTTGGATTATATCAAGGCAGGCCGTGGCGTGGTCCTAACTCGCTGGTTTCACTTTGCAGCTTATCATAAAATGGTCGTTACTGCATTTGAAGCAAACGTGCCTACGGTGGACAAGTTCGCCAGCAGCAACCAGCAGAAGAGTTGAACTTTTCACAAATGACAGAATCGTTATTTGGGGCGGCGGTTGAGCGCGTTGATCGTGTGGTTGGGGTAGTTGGTGCCATCTTTGCTGGGAGTACATTGTCGGGGCGTAAGTAAGAGCTTTCGAGAGTTTTCCCGATTTCCCAGTCGCCAAGAGAAACGGTGAGGTCGCCTTTATCGACGACCATCTGGTGGTGGTCTAAAGCCATTTGCAGGATACACTCCTGCCACTTATATGCCCTAGCAAGGTCACAAATACGGCGGTGAAAAAGAACCATTCCACTGATGCATAGTAAGTGCTTGGCAGCAAAGAAATCACACCAAATAGCAATGTAATTACTGAAGCAGTGGGCCCACAGGGATGCGGCTTTTTCCCCAGTCTTTGATTGGAACCACCTTGCGGATTTGCAGGCCAGACGAAGTGGACTTTAAGTCGGAGGGATCGCCACCTGGTGCCGTGGCTTTGAACTCGGGGCTGCGAAGTTTTATGAGGTCCTTCTTTGGGCGGAAGGTGTGTTCGAAAATGGCTATAATGGCAGCACGGTCGAGACCGGGGAAGCGGGGGAGGACTGGCAAAACAAGAGATGGGACCCTACCGTCGTCGAAGTCCTCGTCTGTGGTGAGATCTATTGGTGGGCGCTTACGCTGCCCGTCACCCGCAACAAGGGAAGCAGACACGGTGGACATGAATGAATCGCGTTGGGTATCAGAGAGGGAATTCCAAATATACTCCGGTGGGTAGAACGAGGAGCCTAAGGTGGTCTGTCCCCCAGGACTAGGACTGGGGCCTCGGAACTATGTCGCACTATTCAACATTGTAAGAGGAACTCTTAAAGAAGAAATCGCTGCGAAGAGAGCCCAACATTCCTTCGAAGCGGCGATGTTCCTTTCGAAGGAGAGGATGTACGAAAATATCTGTGTGCGATTACAAGCACGGAATATCATGGACCGACGCAATTAGGGGGGGGGGGCTCTCCGCAACTATCCCGAATAGAACATATCATCTTTCGAAACCCCCCCCCCTTCCCCGTTGACTCCTATATCCTGCTCCTGTCCCTCCACTCTCCCTCCCTGTCACAACCCATCTATCCTCGTCAAGTCTGTCCAAAAAGCATGACTTCTCATAAAAGACCAAGGCAGGTTACCCTCTCTTCTGAGGAAACTCATTCCGATGATCCCTTGGATGACACGGATAGTGAGTGGGAGAGAATCACAGAAGACCCTGTCAAGCGAGTCGCGTTTGAAAGAAAGTGCATTGAAGATGAGCTCACCAATCAGAAACGAGTAATTCTATTGCAAGAAAATCCCAGCAGAAGGAGTCACTGTCGTTTCTGGGACTGTGTTCCTAGGAAGTTGAATGGAGAACCCAATATCAGGTCTGCTTTTCGTTTCAATGTTAAAGACCTTTCCGGTCGATACTATGGTAAGTCCTCACAGTCCCGAAAAGATCTACCTTGAATCTCACCAGTAGTAGAACCGAACAAGTACTATCATGTGTCATGCATGGAGCAAATATTTCCCGACCTGAGTTCCCTGGTAGAGCGGGAGGTTTTGCATATGGAAGGCGGGGTCACCCAGCTGACCTCTGTTGTGATTCCAGATTGGTGCAGATCAGGAACAGAGCCGCACCATCGGAATCAATCCCGATGTATCTATACGAAGACTCAAGTTGATTGGAAATCAACTTGTTCTTCTCGATGTATATATATAGTCTTATCTTTCCCTCTCAAATAGAACAATCAATCTTCCTTTGAATTACAACAACCTCAGCCTGCGGGCAGATATCACAGTTTCACAATGCCATTGAAGATTGGTTCCGCTTTAAGGGTCGTACCTTCGAAGTGGACATATACGATCGATTCCGAAGGGCACATGCCAAGTGGGACCGGAAAGACAACACAGTGGAGATCAACCATCAACTCGGGGATCATGAGGGTAGTCGTCAGGATTGTGAGAAGTGTGAGGAAGTGCCGCATGAACCACTGAGAAAAGATTACTTTCCTGAAGAGCCTCGCAGTAGCCTACTGAGTGAAGTTCTGGCCTCCGTGGTTGGCGTGGGACACTTGGATGAATTAGATGGAGATTTGAATGCTCGCCGTTGTAAGAAGATTCGGCGCAGCTAGTACTGCTATGATTTGTCGATCATATTGTTGCTCTGATATTATGACTATGAATCGTTATTAGATGTCTCGGCTACGAGTGATCATTCTTTTCTCAAAATCAACAATTGTGCGATCAGAGATTGGCATAATGTTTACGCTTTACATCGCTTTGTAAAACACAGCTAAATAGAAAAAACAAAAGGCACATCTAATATTCATGATAGTGGTAGGCCAAGAGCTGGTAAAGGTAAACAGGAGACAGTTCCGTGCACTCCTTCTGCATGGTTCAGGAGTGATTTTTTTGATTCTAGTCCTTCTCCGCAAACATTACACCTGCAGTGCATATCATTCGGGAACGGCTTGATATGCCGGTTGACAAAGTGCCGACTGAGAGAACCAGGGTTCTTGTACATTCTCAGACGCTCCTTTTCGGGCAGCCCAGCATTACCAAGGCAAATAAAGCAGATTGTTGGTCTTTGCTTTTCGTTTTTGACGCAGACAGTGGCGATGGCTTGACAAAAAGCATCGTCTCTCTCTTCTGCAAGGGTAGATCTCTGCCTATTAGGCACGGGGGCAGCAGCGGGCACATCAACTGCATCGACCGGGCGTTTCTGCGGTGGAGGAGGCGAGGGGGCACCTTCTTCCGCATCACAGACAGCAATCACCGCATTGATTGCAGCAATTCGGCGTTCGGTTTCTTTCTCGACTGTCTTCCCTGGCATAGTCAAGACACTGTCGATAAGCGTCATATGCTGCGGTGTCATATAGCCTGTACGCTGCAACGCACCCATAACTTCTTCATCAACAACCTTTCCGGCAAGTTGCCGCTCGCTGTCTATCACTGGCTGCTCCTCTTTGTACCGCTCTAGGTTCTCGCGAATCAAGCGGTGCTTTTGCCTTCTCTTCTCATTTCTCAGCTGCCTCACTGAGTGCTGAAACAGGTCCTCTGCGCGATTGTATTTCTGGCACAATTTCTCCACGTTTTTCTTTTGAGTTCTCCACCGCTTGTGAATTCTTCGGAAACCCTGGGTTGCAGGACTCTTCTGCGGGGGATCATCGCCGAATTCTCGCTGAAATGCAGCCTGCGCATTTTCGTAGGTACGCTTCTTGACATCTCGGATCCGTGAGCGCGCCTGTTTCCTCTCTTCCAAGGAGTGCACATGAGGAATGTCATTGATACAGCTCGAATCCTCTAGCCGGTATGGTCTACGAGGATCAATGGACCGACTCATTGAGCAGGCAAACCGCATGAGTTGCTTCTGGGCGGGCAGGCCCCTTACAATTGCCTGAGCGTCCACATGAATACCCACACTGTAGTGCCGAACAAAGGTGTCAATACTTGCATGCTGCAGCATAACGTTCTGTAACTCATTCGATACATCCGCTGATTGGGGGATTCCATTAGCCACCTAGTTATATAATGCGGAATTTGTTACTCACGACTATCATTAAATGCTTTCGCTGCGCCGTATCGAAGGCAATACGGCTTCGCGACTTCTTCAAAGCCTGTGATCTCGCCGCCTCGTTTCATTCGGTAGCTTAGCCATCCTTTATTAAGACTCTTTTCCAGTGCTATCCGAATTCCGTCCGGTTCTCGTAGTGCGTGACAGAAAACATGTCGATCGAGGATTTCATCCTTGAGCTTCAATTCCTGTTGTCCAAGTCCGCTGAGGACCCGAAGACTGTATAATTTCTCTGGGCAGTTCATCACCGGGCCGTCCTTAGACAGACTTTTAAACGCGCCAACTCTAAATAGCATGCCCAGCAGGAAAACATGAGGACTGAGGACCAAGGTAGGGTCGAAGATAATTTCCGGGATCGGGAATGTGTTCCTAATTGAAATGATCAGCAAAATGGCGGAGACAATGATGTGACTGAAGAAGGATTGGGAGGAGGAAGGAATGACTTTTCAAGGGAATATTCTCACGATTCTTTCTCTCCAAGAAATGACTTTGTGAATTCTGGCCTCAAGTAGATAAAAAGTCGGGGGCGTCCTCCGTCCGGATCCCGGATTAACGTCAACTTTAGATCCTGGAAGCGAAGCTTTAGCAACGCTCCGGGCCGACTACCAGTAATAGCCGCTAGCTGGCAGAATAGGAGGAGTTGGATCCGGTACCAGCCACAAGGAAATGTCATTTCTGTGGTGGACAGGATCACTCGGGCGAATTCAGCCACGTCCTCGACATACATGGTCGCTTTGGGGCGCTTTTTGAGGGAGAGTTTTTTGTCCGTGGCTACTATCGCGAGCACCTATGGAACGTCAGCGGGGTACAATCGATGCCGGTTCTGAAACTCAACCATGATCTTACATCGCGGACCTTGACTTGGATATCCTTACTGAGGCCGTGGCCAACTTCGGCTGTGTATATCAGATGCCACCACTTCCAGAATGCGTTAAGTGTGCTTTTTTTGTTCACTCCTGCGGTGTGACGACCATCCTTTCCCCGTCGCTGGTCACAGCGCCAGGAGAAGAGGGCCTTAAGGAAGCGGACCGTCTCCTCTGTATCAGAGAGCCAGGAAAGACATTCTACCGGATCACGTTTTGTGCCTCGACAAAACCTGCGAAAAAACATCAGCGAACCAGGTCATGTAAACGGCTTGCTCTAGTGGTATCCTACCTGTCCCAGAAATCTTGCGTCTCATCCAATCGCTCTTGAGTTTTCGGACTGTAACGTTTCTGTCGGAGCTTGGAGACATCTAAAGACTCGGCCTCTCGAAGATAGTGTTCTGGTGAAAGTTGCTCCTCTTCATCATCTAGCACCAGCTCATCCTCGGACTCATCGTCAGACTCAAGCTCGGATTCGGATTCGCTGCTGGTGTCCAGGTCGCTAGTTGCGGTGGAGGAATCAGAGTCGGAGGCGTTGTTCGAGAAGACATCCGGCAGAACTGAACTGGAGTCGCTCTCGTCGTCAGCTAGAACTGGGGACGGCGAGTCAGGCATGGCAGGCATGGCAGCGGATTACAGTGTGTGACAGAGGTGGCAAGAGGACAAAAAAGACCAACTGAAGCACGAGAGAGGGGATGGTCGAGGCTGATATTATTTCAGTTTGGACGAGTCATCTGTTGGAAACTCAGGCTTGGAGCTGGAGAAGTTGCTGGAAAGCGAACGAGGACTGCCGGCCGGGGACCATGCTTGGGGTATTTATGGAAACTCAGAGAATCAGAACGGTCAACAGGGGAGCCATTTTTGGCTCCCCTCCCACCTTGACTGGGAGCTTGAGCGAACATGGGACCCTGCGGCGGCGCCTGCAGCTCGAATGGACATGGGCTGGAACGATGGGTCAGGCACCAGGAACAACAGCCAACAGGACGCTCGGGTGGCATTAGATGGTGAGGCCGTGGCCTTTGGCACACGTGACGCCAAGACCGCCCACGGTGAGCGGGCGGCTTAAAACGGCGTCAAAGGCCGCCGTTTCTGGCCTCCAATTCACCGTGTCATTGCTATTTGGAGTATTACTAGTACTTCTATTAGCTTATATTCTCTTTATAATTAAATTACTTACTCTTTCTTTATATTCTATATTAGATATATTACTAAAATAGCTCTTTATCCTTCTAAGGATATTATTCCTAAGATCTATTATAACTAGGATTATATAAACTTAATTAATTATACTTTATATAAAAAGTATAATAAAAATTACTTTTAGATAAGGTTCTTCTCTAAGTTATATTTAAATTAATACTAATTTATCTTAGATATCTTATAGAATTTATAGTAATTTATATTAGTTTTAGTTAATTCTTAATTAGATATATAAAGTTTAAAGTAATAGTATTATTATAGTAGTTATTAGTAATACTATACCTACTTAAGATAAAGAAAATAAAACTATAACTATAGGGAAATCTATTTATCTCCTAGTATCTTTCTAAAAGATAATCTCTATTTATCTTTCTAATTATAAGCTCTATTTTAATTTATAGAATATAGACTAAGCTATAGGAATATATACTATATTTATTATTAAATAATAGAAAAAGTTAAATATTAAGACTAGTTTATCTCTTATTTAGTCTTCTTACTATCCTAATAATCTTTTATATCTATAGATTAGTAATATTAGTTTTACTCTCTAGTAGAGTAGTATTTAATCCTTTTTTATAGAGATTATAGTAGGATATTAATATAATATAACTTTAATTAAAGTTATTTTAACTTTAGCTATAATAATAATAATTACTAATATTAAAATATTTATAGCTTAGTATAGAATTCTATAGTAATTTATTATTTTTATCTTATTTATCCTCCTCTTTTTTAACTAAGTAGCTTTATTTAGTATAGCTTTTCTTTATCTAGTATTAATTTAAAGGTAATTTAGAGAGGTTTTAAAAGGTTTTTAGTATTATTAAAATATTATTTTATAAGCTTAGTTTTTCTTAAATAAAGTTATTATATTTCTTATATTTTCTAAATATTCTATTAGTTCCTATTAGTTATATTCTAAGAGCTATCTTATCTATTTTATATAATAATATAGTACTTTATTAAAGACTCTTTTATCTTAAATCTCTTTAACTTCTTATTTTTCTTTATTTTTAAGTTTTAATATTAGTATTTATAAGTTATTATTATTTTAGCTATTCTATAGTTTAAGAAGAGAGATAGAGAAGATATTATATAATCTTAAGTATTTTTCTAATAATATAATATAATAAACCTAGATACTAATTTTTATAAGGATATAAAAGGATATAATTTAATAGAGGGATAGTTTCTTTTCTTTAGTTTTAAAATAGAGATTTTTTATTAAAAGAGATATAAGGATTCCTACTTTAAAATCCTTTAGTTTATAATTTTTATTATAGGATCTTTATTATATTTCTTATATAATTTAAAGCTTATTTATAGTCTTTTTATAAATATTCTAGAGGTAATTTACTTATTCTTTAGTATTAGAAATCTTTTTCTTAAATCTTTTATTAAGAGTTTAAATTTAGAAACTAGGATTATATCTAAATAATATATAAAAAAGGATCTTATTAGTTAATATATTAATAATATTATTATATATAAATTATACTATCTTAAAGAATTAAATCTAGTTTAATTATTTTTTATTAATAAAATATTTAAGATAATCTTCTAAAACCTAGTTAAATCTTTCTATTTATCTATTAGTTTAGAAATAGAATATAATAGAGAACTATAGTTTAATCTTAGAATAATAATAAAGTTATAACTAGAACTTATTTATAAAAATAGACTTTTAATTAAAGATAATCTTTTCTAGATTTCTATATTTAAGTTTAATTTAATTAAAAAAGAGTTTAATAAGATCTTTTATAGATATTATTATTAATATAGAAAGAAATTAAAAGAATTTTATAAATTAGTAAATAATTACTAGGATTATATTATATTTCCTTCTTTTAAAGATTATAATTAGAAGTCTTATAATAAAATTTATACTTAATTTTATAAATAATCTATAAAATATAGAAAAGGGTTAGAGTTCTTTATAGAAATAATATTTAAATATTTTAATTTCTTAATATATTAGATATATTTTAATATATTCTTATATATCTTTTAATAGATATTTCTAATAGAATTTTCTTTTTAGAAGTTCTTTTATATATATTCTTCTAAAATATCCTATAAGTTACTTATTATAATAAAACTTAATTAGTTTTTATCTTAGGTTCTTAATAATAGAGATATAAAAATATTCTTTATAATATAAAAGTTTCTTAGAATTAATATTTTAATACTTTTCTTATAGAATATCTTTTTAAATTATATTAATTCTTTTTTAGATTATTTTATCTTTATCTTAAAGTTCTTTAATTAATAATTTTAATTCTTTTAGAGATTTATCTATAAGTAGATCTTTATTTGTAGTTATAGTAACTACTATTTAAAAAAATATAAATTAAAAGTAACTTAAAACCTTATAATATATTATATTATAGCCCTAACTTAGAAAAAACTTAGTTATATTATAGCTTTAACTTAAGAAAACTTCTTTATTATTCCCTAGATCTAAATAATTAGCTTTATTAGACTTATTTATAGTCTTCTTTAGATTCTTCTAATCTATAGGAATAATAATATTATTTTAAATCTAGTTTAGCTTTAACTCTAGATTATTAGTTAAACTATTTATAGTTAAGAAGAGAGATAATAATAAACTTCTATAGATTAATATAATTATAATTATTAATCTCTACTTTTTTTTATTTTCTTCTCTAAATAGTATTATACTAGTAGTAAACTACTATATTTTTATAAATAATTTAGCTATAATTCTTTTATAAATTAGTCTTAATATCTTTTTTATAGATAAAGGCTTCTCTTTTTCTAGAGTATAGAATAATCTATTTATAGGATTAGTCTTTCTTAAATAATAATATATTATAAAATTAAATAAAATAAGGAAAAGATACTAATATATTTATTTTTTATTAATCTTAGATTAATCTATAAATAACTTTAGGTTATAGTAATCTATTAGAATCTTAATCTAATATTAGTTTTCTTTAAGATATTAATACTAATATTTAAATAAATAAATAATTATAAATAACTCTTAATCTAGTATTATATAGTTTTATTCTATAAATAAGAATTTCTTTAACTAGAAAGTAATAGAATATTATATTATTTAATTATCTAATTATAAAAGGATTCTATCTATTCTAAAACCTAAAGTATTAGTTTTAAACTAAATAGATCTCTCTAGATTAAAATATTATAAGAGAGATATAATTAAAAAGGTATCACAGTATAGATCCTTATATAAGAGGATCCCTATTCTTATTATTATATAACCCCTAAGACTATTAGAACTTCCTATTCCTATTTGATATAGCTCTTTAAGCTATATCTTAGTTAACCTTCTATTTTATAGTCTATCTATAATATAACTACTTCTAATCCCTTATTTACTATATAAGCTAGTCTACTAGCTTCTAATATATAACTATTTACTATATTTTAATACTATATAGCTTCTATCTCTATATTAAGAGTTAGACTACCTATTAATTATAGACTAACTACTAAAGCTTATAAAGATTTCTCTATTACTATTCTTATTTAAAAATCTTAAAACCTATATTAAATACTATAATATAAACCCTAAAGCCTAGTTTATATACTATAAATAAATATATAAATACCCTAAGAAGATTAGAAAACTAATCTATCTATACTACTAATAATACTATATTACTTAATAAGAGATTATTTATCTAATCTAGGAAATTATCTAGATTAAAGAAGAACTTATATAAATCTATAATAAACTATCTAAGAAAAATAGTATCTTTAAATATTAAGAAAAAAAACTAATATAAACTTAAAAAAACCTCTTAGAATATACCTATAAACTAGAATCTATCTACTAAAAATATAATTAAGCCCTAATAATTACTACTTTTATTATAAATACTTCTTATATAAGCCTAGTTCTTAAAGTATTTACTAAAAGACTATTAACTTTAGTATTAAGAATATCTCTACTATCTAATTCCTATACTATTTATTTCTCTATTCTTTCTAAATATTTTCTAGATCCTTATATATTTAATAGAGATTATAAAGATCTCTATTAATTTATATTTTAGATTTAAGAAAAATTAACTATAAACCTTAATTAATTTCTAATCTTAATAAGCTAAATATTATATATAATAAATTAGCTTAAAGGAATCCTATATATCTAGATCTTATTATATATTTAGAATAGAAGTTATATCTTATCTAACTATAGAGAAATCCTAAGTATTCTTAAAAATATTTTTAGTAATCTTAATTATATAAGTAATATCTAAGATAAACTCTTCTAATTCTAATAGACTAATAAGAAATTTAACTAGTTTTTTACTAAATTCTAATATCTTATATTTAAAGAAGAAATACTTAAGAAAACCTTATTTATACTACTAGAATAAACTATTAACTAAGAACTCTATAGAATATTTCTCTATAATAAGCTCTTAATCTATAAATACTATTAGTTTATAGCTTTTCTCTAGAAGCTTAAAAACTAATATATATACTATAATAAAATAACCTAATTCCTTATTATATAACTAATACTAATATAGATATAAGTTTATAATTTATCTTCTATTTAGAATAACTATCTAGACTTCTATATAGTAAGAAATAGTTCTTTTATCTTAATATCTATATCTACTTCTCATCCTATAGATCTAACTTTAAACTATTTAACTTACTAAGACTATAGTAAATACTTCTATTATAAAACTAAAGACTATTTTATATAAAACTATCTATATCCTAATTAATACTTTATATAAATATATTTTATCTATATAGAAAGATTTATTTCCCTAGAATACTAGTATACTATCTTACTAGAATAATATCCCTAATCTTTATTATCTAGTTATTCCTTATATAATAAACTACTAAAAGAAATAAACCTAGTCTAAACTATAATTAGATTAATATAATCTATATAATCTATTTATTTACTATTATTATTTAAAGAACTACTATTAATAAAGAAATCTAATACTCTAATCTAATTATATTACTAATTACCCTAAATTAGAATAAGAAAGAAATTCTAATATATATAATAATTAATAACAATACTAAAGAAAAGTATTTTATTAATATTAATTAAACTAAAGAATATAGTCTTATATAAGAACTCTTAAAGAATCTAATCTAACTAAAAGACTTTAATAGCTAAGAATCTAAGAGTAGATAGATAATCTACTTTATATAAATAAAGATAACTATTAATAAATACTAAGAAAAAACTAAGTTCTTAGTTATTTAATTTATATACTACTTAATTATCCTTAGACTATCTTAGTTTAAGATCTATAATCTAAGAATCTAGTTTATTACTTATATAGTTAAGTTTAATAATATATATTATTAGAAGAACTATAATATTATTATATAAAGCCTAAAGATCTATACTATATATAAAATTCCTTTAAAAGCCTATTCTTATAATTAACTAGACTAATCTATCTATCTAAGATCCTAAGATATTAAAGCTATAAGCTTAAATATCTATATAATATATATTAAAAACTAAAAAGGCTACTAACTCTTTACTATAATAATTAAAGATATTAAAGTTATTTTAAATAAGAAACCTAAAGAAGAGAACCCTATTAATTATCTACCTACTAAATTTTAAGACTATATTAATATATTCTCTCTAAAAGAAGCTAATAAACTATTTCTATACTATTTATATAACTATAATATATAGCTAGTAAAAGATAAAATACTATTATTTAGATCTCTTTATACTATATCTTATATAAAGCTTATTATCTTAAAGAACTAGATTATAGAGTACTATAAGATTACTTTAATAGAGATATAATTAGAAGTATTAGTTTTAAGTATTATATTCTTTATCTAATTAAAAAGGGTTAGAATAGAGATAAATATAAAAATAAACTTTAATATCTTAAATACTTTCTAGTAAATAGGATCCTAGATAAAAATAATATCTTTTTTAATTAGATAGACTAATTATATGATTAGTTTTAAAAAATCTTAGATAAATTATTAATAGAAGTTTATAAATCCTAAGAAGACTTATATATTAATAAGATAGATTAGGGTCTTCTATTTAGTAATTATATAAATCTTTTCTAGATTTATATAGAGACTATCTTATTTAATAATAATTTCTAAGAACTTTATTTTATATATATAGAATTTATATTTAGATAATTTTATAGATAAACTAGTTTTATAAAGTTATTATAGGACTTTTTATATATATTTAATATATTTAGCTTTTATATAACTATAGATTAGGATATTATCTAAATATATAGTATAGAATAAGTCTAGGTAGTTATAGAGAAAGTTATTAATAAACCTTTAGAAGATTATAGAGACTTTAGTAAATCTAAATAATATTATAAGGGATTTAAAGAGTCTAAGTCTTATATAAAATACTATAAGATATTCTTACTTAGTCTTTATATAGAGATTATTAAATACTAATATAATATTAACTTTTATAAAGAATTTTATTCCTTTTAGATTATTTAGAGTCTTTTTTATTAGGAGTAGTAGATAATAGTCTTTAACTATAACTATATTTAAGATATAGTAGTCTATATAGAATTATAGATTACTACTAGATTTATAGATAAATAGTATAAATAAAGTAATAGAAAATAAACTTAGATAAATAAATCTTTTCTTTAATAATTAGAATATTCTTTATTCTATTATATTTTTCTCTAAGAAATACTTTATAATAAAATATAATTATAAAATCTATAATAAAGAACTACTTATAATTATATAATATTTTAAAAAATAATATCTAGAGTTAGAGAGAATAAACTTCCTAATCTCTATAATTACTAATTATTAAAACCTAAAATATTTTATAATAATAAAGCTTTTAAATTAATAATAAGCCTAATAATCTAAGTTTCTATTCTAATTTAATTTTAAGATTATTTACTATCTTAGATAATAAGATATTAAGCCTAATATCCTAATTAGAAGATTAGAAGATCTTTCTAAAGAAGAAGATAAATAACTCTAATACTAAAGTTATATAATCTTAAAAAAAGAGAACTTAGATAACTAGATCTAAGATAATCTAAATATTAATATTATAACTATATAATAATTTAAATTAACTCTACTAAAATATAATACTAAATCTAAACTAACTCTACTAGAATATAACCCTAAATCTAAACTAACTCTACTAGAGTATAAACTAATTCCTAAAAGATCCTAAAAATCTTTAAGATTTATTAATAATATTCTATATAAATTACTTATTACTTTAAAGAAAGCTTTTAATAAGATATATAAAAGAGATAAAAAACTTTAATTAATCCTAGAAGTCCTAGATCTAAACTAATCCTAATATCTAAAGATTATATTTATTAAATATATATAAAATATATATAAAATAGAAATTACCTCTTATTTAGAGACTAACTCTATATTCCTAATAATAAAAACCTAAAAAATAAGTTTATATAACTTTACTATAAAATCCCTATTACTAGATATCCTAAATATTTAAAAATATATAAATTAATCTTCTAAAAGTACTACTAATCTAGAATCTACTAATATATTATCTATTAGATCTAAAACTATTATATTTACTAAAGGATTATCCTATTTTAAAAAGCCTAATAAGAAGTTTTTTATTTTTTATTTATATCTATATAACCCTAATAAAATATCTTAATAGACTTTATTATATATCTATTAGAAAGTAATAGATTTAATATTATCCTAATAGTAATAGATTAACTTATAAAGATAAGATATTTTATATTTTACTATAGAATCTATAATACTAAGGAAGTCTTCTAATTATATATCTAATATATCTAGAAGTTATATAACTTATCTTATATAATTATATCTAATTATAGATCCTAATTTATATTAGAACTCTAAAGATACTTAATCTAATATCTATAAATTATAAATCTATTATTAACTATATACTATCCTAAGACTAATAGTTAAACTAAATAAATAAATATAATCCTAGAATAATATTTATAAATATATATCTTATATTTATAAGATAATTAATTAAAATAGCTCCTATTAACTAAATTTATTTTAAACTCTAGTAAATCTAAGACTACTAAAGTTTCTCTATTCTTTATTAACTTTAAATTCTATTTAATCCTAGGATTTAAACTTATATAATTAGATTCTTATCTATTTATTACTATTCTAGATACTAAGAAGATTATTATATAAATAAAAGATATTACTAAATTTATATAAAATAAAATAATATTTATCTAAATCTATTATAAAGAATCTATAAACTAATATTACTAATCTACCTAAAATTATTAAGTTAGATAATTAGTCTAGCTTAGTACCTAAAATATTAAGACTTTTTACTTATAGAAGAAACTTAATTAAAAGAACTTTAATCTATTTAAGATTCTTAAGACTATAGGTTTATATATCTACTATCTAGAACTTCTACTTAGAATAAAGATCTATTTTATTTTTAATATAAACTTACTCTATCTTATCTTAGATAATCCTCTTCTAATATAAAGATAATCTTCTCTATCTTTAATTAAAATTAAAGATCTTAAGAAATAGATTATTAAAGATATCCTAGACTTTAAATAGGAATAATAAGATTATATAAAACTCTACTTAAAGTATACTATAAAATAGTTAGATTATAATAATCTTATAGAAAAACCTACTAAATACTTAGAGAATACTAGAGAGATTATAAATAACTTCTATTAAAAATACCTATTAAAACTTAGTTTAATCTAAGTACTACCTTAGTTTTATAAAACTTAACTCTAAGAAAAAAAGTAATATTATAGTATAGATCCTTATATAAAAGGATCTTTATTCCTATTATTATATAATCTCTAAGACTATTAGAACTTCCTATTCCTATTTAATATAGCTCTTTAAGCTATATCTTAGTTAATCTTCTATCCTATAGCCTATTTATAATATAACTACTTCTAATCCCCTACTTATTATATAAGCTAGTCTACTAGCTCCTAATATATAACTACCTGCTATACCCTGACAAAAGGTATTAATAAGGTCCTAAAATATTTTTAATTTATAGTTATTTAGTTTAATATTCCTTAGTTTTTTCCTATTTTTATTTCTTTTAAGAAGTTTTATAAGTAGTAGTATAATTAAAGAGTAATTTTTAATAAATCTTTAATAGAATTTATAGAATCCTAGGAAGACTTAAATCTTTCTTTAGGATATAGACTACTTCTATTTCTAAATAGCTTAAACCTATTCTAGATCTATAGAAATACTATTTTAACTAATAATAAAGCTAAGGGATTTAACTTATTTCTTATAGAATTAATATTTAGAGGCTTTTATAAATAACTATATTTCTCTTAATCTTTTAAGTATAAGATAAAGGTATTCTATATATTCTTTATAGATCCTAGAGAAGATAAGAATATTATCTAAATATATAATATAAATAATATTAAGAAGGCTATAAAGTATAATATAGATATAGTTTTAAAATATTATAGGTATATTAATAAGACTAAATAGTATAACTATATATTTAAAATAGCTATATCTTATATAGAAAGCTATTTTCTATTCTTCTTCTTCTTAGATATAAATTTAATAGTATATATCTTATATATTGATTTTACTAAGGAATTAAACCTTAGAAAAGTAATTAAGAATCTTTGAAATAAAGAATAGAGAATATTAATTTTTAACTAAAATCTTATTTAGATCTTAATAATTAATATAAAGCTATAGTTCTCTATCTTTTTTAGATATAAATAGAATAGATATACTAACTAGGCTCTTTAATAATCTAATTTAATTATTTATTAAGTTTTTATTAAGATACTTCTATAACTTTATAAGTTCTATCTATAAAAGGGGGTAGATTAGACTATATAAAGATAATATATTTTCTTTAAGTTTAATTAAATAGTTAATCTCTTTTTATAATAATATAATTTTAGAGTTCTATATCTTAAATATATTCTAAAATACTAGTAATTTAGGAGAGATTTAGTCTTAACTTATTATTAATTTATCTTTTTCTTCTTCTAGAGGAAACTAGACTTTTTCTAGGATTTTAATAATTATAAAGATATAGACTTAGTTTTTATATATTTTTATAAACTAGTAAGACTTTAACTATTCTATTATTTTTTTTATTATATTTAAATTACTATTATTTCTACTATAGGCCTAATATAATTTATATTTCTTAGATAGTTATATTTAATAGTAGTACTAGTAATTCTAATAGATAGAGATCTCTATTAATTATAATATAAGAATATAAAAACTTTTACTTAGTTCTTTAAGAGTTATATATAATAATTAAAATAGTCTATATACTATAGATAAGGGTATTTTATTAATCTACTACTTCTAGAATAGGGATATTATATTTAGTTTAATTAAAGTAGTATTTCTAAATAAATTTATAATTAATAAGATCTATTTCTATATAGATATTAATATCTATATATATCTTAATATTATTTTAGATATAAATTAGAATATAGAGATAAATAACTATTCTTACTTAAGACTAGGAGTTAGAATTTATAGAAGTTAATTTAATCCTAATACTTTTCTTAAGTCTTTTAACTAAGTATTATTATAATAATACTAAGGTCTTAAATAAGCTTTCTAGATCTTTACTCTTAGGACTTATAATAATAGATAATATTTATTTATCTAATAATCTAGTTTACTATAATTAAAATAACTATTTAAAAGAATTCTAGTAGATAGATTAGATAGATTAAATAAGTTAGTTCCTCTAATAGATATATTATTTAGATTATTCTTATTCTAAAAGGGAAATAGTTAGGGTTTATTTTTAAATTAAAAAAGATTTAGATATAACTTAAAGTTATTATAATTTAGATTAGATCTAGGACTATAAAGACTCTTTAAATATAGATTTCTAAGATTCTTTTAGTCTTATTCTATATTATTAGACTAATTTAAGAATAAGTTATTAGATTATAGGTATTTTAAGCTTAAATTTAAATTATTAATAAATAGATTATATTTATATATCTTTACTTTTATAAATTCCTAGATATTCTATATTTCTTCTATTTATTATATTTAAGTCTTAGGAAAAACCTTTATATATTAATAAATATATAATATTAACTATAGCTATAGTTTTAATATATAGTAGTATATTTATTTATTCTAAAAGATCTCAGGAAGATAATATTCTAGATCTATAAAATAATAATAAAAGATCTTTAGTTCTTTATTAGTTTATTAATAATAATACTTTATCTTATTACTAACTTCTCTAGTAAAGATATTTTTATTATATATTAAGATAAGAGTCTATTCCTTAAAATATTCTTAGTTATTAAAATAATTATTATTATTATCTTTAAGATATCTTTTTTTATAGTCTAGTTATTTTTATAGTTAGAATTAAGATATTTAACTCTTATAAGAATCTTTATCTTTTTATTCTTATAAATCTTAGGATTATCTTAAAAGATATATTTAAGCTATAAAAGCTAATTTACTTATTCTTAAAGACTAAATAATTTCTTAAACTTATTAATCTTAAAATCCTTTACTTTCTTATATATTTTAATCTTAGTTTCTCTATAAGCTATAGATAGATTATCTAGAAAAGTCCTAATATTAATTCTAGAGACTTAAATAAAAAGCTTTTTAAAATAAATATAAATTATAAGGAACTCTTCTAGATATTCTAGTTTATATCTTTTCTCTTTTAGAATATCTATAATAATACTTCTAGATCTACTAATACTTTTAGTTATAAGATTATTAATAATTTCCCTAATCTAGTCTAGATTAGATTTAATTAGATTTATATATTAATCTAGAACTAATTTAATCTTAGGTTATCTAATAATAAGAGAGAGAGATATAATAGGTTTAGATTAAATACTATTATAAAAGGATATAAGGTTTTAGTATATAGAGAGTACTATTATTAATCCTTAAGTAGTTAAGAGAGAAGAATTAGAATTATAATAATTACTAAGTTATTAAACTAGAGACCTATAACTAAATAAGAATATCGGATAGTAGAGATTAAATAAAATAGTTAATATATAAAACTAATTCTTATAGGATAAGAATTATAACTATTGTTTATATATTTTAATATTACTAGAGCTTACTAGAACTTAGGGTAGTTATATATTAGTAGGTGTATTATAATAGATTCGCTTATAGAGCAGCTATAAATTGTACCCGAATCATACCCAAAGGGATTCAGGAATCCCGTGATATTAATAATCAAAAAGAAGATGGGGTTATAGGAATTTATATATATTTTAATTAGGTTAAAGGAGCCAGTAGCTTTTTTCTTATTACTAATAATAAGATAGGGAAAAAGATAATAATAGATAGAGAGATATTTAGTATAGATCAGGATCTTATACAACCAAAAAATACTATTATAATTAGGGAATATATCTTTATATTACAATATACTAATTGAAATCTAGACGAAGAAGAATAATTCTAGATTAAGCTACACTAGTTTTTCTATTAATATTATAGAGAGTAATATCTACTAATACTCCCTACTCCTAGGGAGTAGGATTCCCGATTTAAAGATTAGATATTCTAGTAGCTATTTTTATATAGTATATTTAGTATTGTTTATATAGTGATTAATTTATATACTAGATATCTAACAATAGCTAAATAGATCTTAAGATTAAAGAAAAATAGGTATAGTATAGATTAAGAGATAAGAATAGCTATAGAAATATCTAAGCTTAATTATATAAGTTACTATCCTTCCTAGGTGGTTTTTACTATCTTCCTAATTAGATATAGTTAATATATATCAATACGATTGTATATACAGCCCTCAGGAAATCTATTATATTAATCTAAGAAGATCGAAAAGTGAAGTTATTAGTATATATATCCCTATCTACTAATTATATAGATAATACTTATATTTAGTTAAGTAGGCCAGGATTAAAATATATCTTAATAAAAATTGGACACCTACAGCTGATAATCTTATAGATAAATATATAATTATATCCCTATTATTAAATATAATATTTCGTTTACTATACGGATCTAATATATTAACTATTAGAAGGGAGATATTCTTTTTATAACTTCTAGAAGCAATTGCGTTTCTTTATAAATAGGGGATTTAGTACTAAGATATAAAGCTAGATAATATATTAGTAAGAAGCTATAATCCCCTAGATATGATACTTATAGACTTTAGATATATATCTAATTAGGAAGTTATTTATTATAATAAGCTAGGAATAATCCTATATCTTATACTAGAGTAAATAAAAAGTAAAATATATAGAAAGGTAGTTAATTATTGGAGCTATAGGATTATTGGATTAGAATTAGTTTATAGTAAACTAATCTTATTATAAATTATTCTAGGCCCGACTCTTGTAGACTATTAGAATCTATTAAAAGGGAGAGATTCTTCTTTAGTAAATTACTCTAGAGCTATATTTAAAGAAGATCCGGATTTAAAAATAATAACTACTAAAGCTCTATAGTTTTTTTTAGACTATAGGCACTATTGAAAATTAAACAGGATAGGTATATAATTATATTTCCTTTAGTAATACCTATATTATATAAAATAGTTAGTACTTATAAGAAGGATACATAGATAAAATTCAAAATTATTCTTATACTCCAAAGTCTAGATAGAGCTCTTACTAAAGTACTTTTACTAAATCTATATTCTTAATAATTCAAAAAGAGATAGAAATAGGTTATTTCTAAGAATATTGATCTTATTTCTTCTTCTTTTAGTATCTTAAAATACTTAATAGTAATAACTTAGTCTAATACTAAGATATAGGTATTGTTTTTAGTATGAATTTACTGCTAGTATTCAATAGTAAATTTTAGTAGATGGCTTTAAGATATTTTAAGAGATTTACATAAAGTTACACGTTTCGTAAGAGCTATTTTATATATTAGTATAAATATTAAATATTATTATTAGAAATAATATTAGAGATATACTAAAGATCATAACTCCTTAAATACTTTTAAGATCTCTATACACTAAAGCTATTATATAGAAGAAAGTCTAAAGATATATATTTATTAGATTTCCCTATACTTTATTAATATTATCTTAAACCTTATTAAGAATATTATTATATAGTTTGTTAAGAAAATTTTGTAATAGACTTAGTTATTTAGAAGTAACCTACTCAAATAGTAGAGATACTATAAATTACTAAGCAATATATACTAGTTTGTGGACTATAGCTTTATTAAAAAGCTCTAAATATCTATTTATATAATTATCAATAATAACTAGATCTTTATCATTTTGCTTTAAATATATAATAGTATTATAGATAGCTCTTATATCCTTACTAAAGTTTAGTAGAATTGTAGTTATAGTAAGAGTTTTTATTCTTAAGAGTAAAAACTCTCTTAATATAACTCTCGCTAGACTATATAAATAATTATTAAGATGGCTCTATATATTTTAATAAGTACCTAAGAGTAAATAAACCATAGAGTTATTGTACTAAACCTTTAATAATCTACTATTCATATTTTAGATTAATATTATATAGAAATTATTAGTAATAAATAATTCTTAAAGCACTAGGAACAAGAAATATATGGTTATTTTATATAATATATAATAAGGTATAATAATAAGATATAATAGGTAGTTACTAGCCTAAACATTATATTTAGGGTGCTAGGTCTATAGTTCTAAGTATTAGTTTTTTATAATATATACTATAAATAAGCTCCTAACTTATTAATATAATTAGGTATTAAGGCTTAATACTTATATAAAGCTTACTCTTTCTATCTCTATATATCTTTCTCTATAGTAAATATTAGAATCTAGATAACTTCTATTATCTTCTAGCCTCCTTAAAAGTGATCTTATTTAATTATATCTTAATATTTAAGAATAGCCTAAAGATATATAAAGTAAGTTAGATAGTATTTTATTAATACTATATATACTGATTTTAGTACCTAGTACTAGTGATTCTACTCAGGCTCCTCTTAGCTAAAACAATATTCGACAAGTCCTATCAGTATTATTACTTAATATCCGAAAATATTATAAAGTATAATCATTAGTACAGCCCTACTATATAGATAGATATATAAAAGAATAAGCTGCGCATCTAGTTAAGCTCTTAAATAGAATAAAAGCAATTGACTATATCCTCAGAGTTAATAGTAGAAAAAAGGATAAAAGCGACCATACTGTTTAAACCTATAATAGTGATTTTATTAAATAAAATATATACTATAAGAAGCTTTCCTTATTTATTAAGGATCTAAGTTGTAGACTAGTTAATTAAAGAGAAGCACTTTAAGATAGATATATCTAGCTATATAGGCTAATATAAAGAATATCTCTCTCTTATAACTAATAGAATAATAAAAGTAGTATTAAAATAGAATCTAATAAGGCTTCTAATTTAAAATAAAATAAGTTATTAGAGTCGGAGAAAAGTAGAGATAGGATATCATCTTCTAATTTATCTAGATCTAATTTAAATTAATTAATACAATATAAATAAGGTTTTAGTTAAGTTATATCCTTATTATCCCTATAAGTAGCTTATCAATATAAGATTAGTAGTAACCAAAGTAACTAATATCAATAATATAATATAAAATTCTATATATAGCTTTACTTACTAGAGCTATAAGCTAAGGGGGCTTTAGATAAGTACCTATTCCACCTTCTATAGGGCCCTGAAGTATAAACGTCTAATCTATATAGGCTTTTATATTAAGGGTAAACTCTAGGTGTATTAAGATTAATAATTATGATATTATAGATATTACTTTATAATCTCTACACAAAAAGATTACAATTTAAAGTATATCGTTATTCTTTGTATTAATCTATAGTAGAAGGATCTTAGCTTTAGCTATTAGAGAAGCCCTATCTAGACTTTGTGCTGCACAACAGTAAAAGCGAGGTAAAATAATAATCTAATTGGCCTTATATTCATACATATCCTATAAAATGTAGGAGTTTCCTCTAGCAGACTAGGCCTTAAGACAGTCCAAGATCTACTCTAAGGTAGGCTCTCCAACATCTCGTATTTAGGGTGAGAGCACCGAAGTTTGATGTACCTACCTAGGTAGCTGTAGGTATTGGATTTTTCCTGACAAGTGGGGCTTACCTATTGCGGCTGCCGCCGCTTTAATGAGGGCGCTCCGGCTCAGGCTCACTGAGCCACGCTTTCCAATCACGTGATCGTTCAGTGAGCACTCAGTGATTATGATTAAGTTATGATTTTGTGCTTACTCACCCTGTTGATAACTCAAAGATATGTATTGAGCACCCAGTCTATCTCACGCCCATTCCTAAAGTAGTTTGGTTTCTCCACAACACTGATTGATCTTTTCCTTCTATTATTTAATACCCTTCATTTTTGCAGGGTTGGCGTCTCCTTATTTCTTATTATTTCTAATGTATTCTTAGCTATATAATAATGAATTGGTGACGTAAAAATATGGTCTAGTAGATATTGTCTATACTCTGTTAAATTGTTTAAGTAACTGAAATATAAATAAGAACTTCAGATCTCCTCATCTTTCTATTCTTTATATCTTGAGCTTCTCTATCTTAATGTCCTCACTTGTTACTAGCAACTCAGACGTCATCCAAAGAGATATTGTGGTTATTGGCGGAGGTGCTTCGGGTGCCTACGCTGCCGTCCGCTTGTGCGATGACTTCAATAAGAGTATTGCGCTGATCGAGAAGTAGGCGACTTTGGTAAGTATAATCAATTGAGACCCTTTAATTACCCCCAATGAGATACATTGGAAGTGGAGATATTTGGAAGCAGGGTTTGACGAGAGCTCGATTTGTAGGGTGGTATGGTCAACACATATATTGACGATAAGACTGGCGTTATCTACAACTACGGTGTTAATAGTTTCCTCAATATCAGTAAATCGATGGATTTCTTTGCCCGGTTCAACATCCTAGTAACCACGAACTCTATTACGTCCACTGCAACTACTGAGTACTTCGACTTTAATACCGGTAAAAAGGTTGGCTTCAATGTGCCCTCGGTAGCTACCCAGATCGCAGCTATTTCAAAGTTCCTTAAGGTGATCGAGACGTGGGAGTCGATGTTGCGACCAGGCTACTGGAACTTTCCGGAGCCCAAGAATATCCCCGCCGACTTTCTGATTCCGTTCAATGAATTCCTTACCAAGTACGGCGTTGAGAAGGCAGCGCCTCTTATGTACTCATCAACCGGTCTCGGTGTCGGAAATATGAGCGAGGTAACAACTATGTTTGCGCTGCAAGCCTTCGGTTGGGATATGGCACGCGCTATGACCGGCGAAATGGCATTGTACAAACCGATCTCCGGCGGCAATCAGGCCCTTTATAACGCCATCGAAAAAGACCTTGGTAATGATGTGTTTATATTCCAGTACCATTGTTAAAAGCAGTCGCACAAATAGCGGTGTCTTCTTCACCGTCCGTAACCACGAGACTGGTGAAATCACCCGTATCGCCGCGCGTCGCCTCCTCGTTGCCATTGAGCCCAGCCAAAGCAATATGAAACCTTTGGACCTTAGCCCCTGCGAGTGGAATACCCTATCAAAGTTCGACTTCTCCAACGAGTTCTGTGGCTTGGTGGACAACGCTGCTAATAGAAAACCCCAATAAAGCAGCCTCACGTTCAAAAAGGAAAATCCAATACCCGAGGAACGGCAAGTATCGACACGAAAGCCACTAGCAAAATAAAAGCTGAAAATAAAGCCCGTCCATTTGAGATGTCGATGTCATTCTTTCGCCGCTTCAACGTAGAATCATCAACTGGAAGGCTAATAACTCTCGTCTTGCGAACATCCTGGTTGTTTCCCCAATATCGATCAACTCGGAAACTATGACGAGGTAGAAAGTCTCAATAATCACGGATGGCTCGATGTGCGAAGAGTAATGACTGACCTCCAGTGAATATTGGCCAAGGCAGCATTCTGCACACCATCAATATACAGCTGGACCTGCGAATCGATCTCTTCTCCCCAGCTTGGTAATTGTGCCAATCCGAGATACCAGTCGCGGTAACATGTAGACAATGATCTTTCTACCTTATTGAATGCTTCTTGGATGGTGTATCCTTCTTGTTGGTAGATCGATATTATGTTGTGGCTTTCGCCCAGTGCCTAGAATCAATGAATCAAAAAGGCGGCCTATCATGGTATTCGAGGTTTCGCATACCTTCTCTTTCCGATACGATATCAGGTCATTTTGCCTACAGAAACGTATTAGGTAACTCATTCTGCCTGATCTCTAAATGTTTGGAAACTCACAATAGTACTAGCTCTGTCCCAACACGTTGGATTTCTTTGATGCTGTTGCATTCGAATACATCATCTGGAATGCGTAATGCGTGTGCATATCTGCAATCGATCTTTCAGAAAACTTCTTGGTTACTCTCAAAAAGAAAGTGACTCACTCAATCAACGCAAATAATGGCATTGTCGCAATTGACCGTCGCCGCATTTGCAAAGTTGATTTTACCCCGAGTTGATTCTGACGACTACCCTTCTGTAGAGCAACCTGCTGAAAGATAGCCTCACAATAATCTTGCATGGAGCTTGCAAATCTTCTCTGAGTTCCTGGGCAAGCGCTCTAAGCATTTTTTAGTTCCAATGGGTAGCAGCTCAGGTGCTTGTATAAGACTAGGAGAAATATCCGCACCTGAAAAACATGAAGCCAAATCGATTCAAAGGCAAATAAGAGTTTATTCGGATGCTCGTGGGTTGTTTTTGAATCGAATATTCCTTTGAGGCCGTTGACTAATTCTCGAACGTCTTCAGGCTTTTCCTTGAGGGGTCCATTGTCGAATGCTGTTGAGGAGATTGTTAGGGCATCATCTTATTCAAGAGAAGTCCGTCGAGCAAACCATCATCAAAAGGGAAAACCTATTAGCGAACTCAGAGTCAGCCCTGCGTTTGAAGATTAAAAGAACGGTGAACCTATCTGCTCACCCAGTTCATCCAGTCACAGACTATACGGAATCGGTCTGTGTCTACACAAGGCAGCAAGATGGCGCAGTAGTACGTGATATCGATCTTATGAATTTTGCTCCGCAAAGGGGGAGGAAAATGGCAGAGACTTATTAGAGATGTCAGCAATATATAAAGACTTAATGAGTCACTTACTTTGAAAGCCATGATTCTGAAGCCACACGTGTATCTTCATAGTTCTGGTGCAGCACGGGTTTCCGAGCCAGGAAATGGACAAACAGGTCGGGCAAAGTAACTTCCACGAATCCTTGCTCTCTGACCATGATTTCGAAACTCAAGACTTAAGCGTATGCAGAAAATAAAAGGAGCGAGTGGGGTAAGGACCTATGCAATACCCAGAAGATATGTCCTTTATATGACCAATTTGTGTGAGCCACGACTACCAAGAATTGAATTTGGTGGGGCCTCTGTCATGGACAAATTAATTACAGATGAAAGGAAAAGATATTTTCACCTGGATCTCCCCCATCCATTCCACGATTGACTATTGAACTAGCTTGGGTACTCGTCTGATCTTTTCAGTAATCGGTGACACCGATTAGCAAATTGCAGATAGAATTATCACATAAAATGGCCCCATCACTCTCGAAAGACCCGATTCTAAAAGATCCACTGATAAAGTAACCGAATCTGCGAAGGAAAAGATAGTACTTACTGAGCCAAGCCAGTTTTCCAAGAAGAGAGTGTAATAATTTTACTGTTGGGTCCCAGTCTAATCGACATACTTAGGGGTAGCCCACATGCGCTGTCACACGGTGGTATTATTTATTTTTCTTTTCTTTCTTTTCATAATAAGAGATTATTGGCTGGCAACTGTTATCTGTTGGGTATATAGATTCTCCATATAAAACTATTTCAACATAGGTCAACATCCACTGTGATATATGTGTGTGGAAGGACTCCCCCTGCCTCGACCCCGGTTTTTTTTTCCAACTGAAACCGAAATTCCCGCATTGAAAATGCAATCGAATCATCCAGAAAGAAAAACGTCCCCCCAGAATTTGAACTAAATAGCCTTTTGCGCTGGTTATGACAATGCATGTATGGAAACCTTAACCTTGTCAGACCACCCGGGCGCTAGATAGTACTAGATAGTACTAGACAGTTACTAGACAGTACCTGGGCTGAGGGTTTCACTCGGGGCAGTTGATCAATGACGCGCCAATACTCCACCTCCCATGACAATACAATACACACTACGAATTTCCAGAATCACCCAATGTTTCCAATATTCAAGTGTCGCACTTTCTGAGCCACGTGGAGTCCCTAAGGCAGGTACTCGCCCAATCGCAGATTTTCCGTTGTTGCATCTTCTGACTCGCATCGTCCTCCAAGCGAAAAATCCACCCGTCTACTCTTGCTGAAATCCTTCAACACACGTTATTTTGGGAGAGTGCTAACATATCCACGTTGGGGAGAAACCTAGAACAGCCCTGCCGGAGGCCAAAGTCACGGTTTGCACTACATGTTATCGGTGGCCAGAGCCATAATGCCCAATTCTTTCGGAGACTCGACCTGTAGTTCGTACTTTTGTCCCGTATCCGAGTCATGTTTCGCACTATTGATCCTCCAAAGCAGAACATACATATACATATGTGGAGATATTTTGCCACTGGCCCCTTGGCCCCTTGGCCCCCAGTCTAACTGATTTAGTATATCAGCAGAACTACTTCAGTCTTACTATCTCCTTATAGTGAGGGAGTTCTTGTTCTGATTGTATTCATATTGATCAGCCCTACTCCTGCAAATGTAGTGATAATCGCCTAGGCCGCCACGGCTCTTTGCAATCATCTAATCTCCTTGTCTCTAGGTAAGTACTAGCTGAGCCACGGCAGCTTCCCAGGAAGGGGGCTGGCAGTGACTAAGCCCAAAAAAGCAGACTTTTTCGGGGACCGGAATCTTGATTAGCACAACTACCGGGGACTAGAGTCATGTTCCGCAATATTGGCTTTCAAAAGCAGGTTGTACATCAACGGGCGCAAATATCTCGTCATCTAGCCTCCTGACTCCCAGTCTACCGATGTAATCAAGGGAAATCCATTTCTTTTACTGCACTAGACTATCTCCTCTTTTTGCACTCCTCCATTACCCGTTCTCATGGAAGAGTGCCAAGAGAGTCAAATTGGCCTCCAAGAAGAGAAGAGGCAGTGCATATCCCGATCAGGCTCGCAATGCATGCCCGAAAAGGCTCTATTGGTCACAAAGTCACATTTCAGAGTCGATCATTAATCTTCCATACGGGATTTAATTATCATAAATAGTAGTATGAATTTCCAGTCTCAATACCAACCTTGGAAGTCTTCTTTACAGATTATACCGTCATATCTAAATCTCAATTTCAGATCGAATTCTGACAACTTGTTCATTATGTCTTCTAAAAAGTCAATGTGTGATAACATGCGTCATGTCAGGGGCTATGACTTTCAATGGACTGAGAACCATCTCACGGCAGAGCAGCTCATGCCGTTAAGACGGCAAGCCGATGACCTTGGGTTGGCTGTCGTCGAAAGACTGCTGGCAATTGTGGCAGGTCAAAAAAATGAGAAGGGCGGTGTGAACAGACCAGATCTGTACACACTTCTGAAGGAGAACTACGCCAATGATCCTATTCTGCGTCAGTTCTGGGAGGAGAGCCATTTCGTCCCTGACTGGGTAGATTGGGAAGAGATTGAAAAGGGCCAACTTTTTCTTTATCGATATTTGGCACCGAATATTACTGGAATTGTGCTTCAGGGCTGCCTAGGAGAAAATGCCGTATGTTCTATCCTACCTTGCTGTTTCTTTCTGTGCATACACTATACTAACATTTTTGCTACCATTTAGACAACAGCAGGAACCGCAGAGGTCTTCATAAGGACAGGGGGCTTTAACGTACGTGTCTTGCCTAAGCGATTCCTCGAAACATTCCAGTGGCAGATTCAGGCCACTCAGTCCTTGCAGTCAATTCAGCCTGGTGGCGATGGCCATATATCTACCATCCGCGTAAGGCTATTGCATGCGATGGTACGCCATCGGATTCTGAAGATTGTGGAACAGAATCCGGAATATTACGATTTCGAGAAATACGGTACTCCAATTAATCTACTGGATTGTATGCACGCTATTTGCGTCTTCGCTTGCAATACACCTTTTGTTCAATTGCCCAAGATAGGGATCACACCCGATACACAACTGGTAAAGGGATACCTGGCAGTGTATCGTTATATCGCCTATGTTCTAGGCACCCCACCAGAATATTTCGCGACTGTTGAGCGGGCTAAGGCTACTATGGAAAGCATCATGCTTAGCGAGCCTGGTCCCACGTCATCTTCCAAAGTCCTCACTGAAAATTTCATCGAGATGATTCGCGACTTTCCGCCGATCAACATATCAAAATCCTTGATAGAGACAGGTGTTCGCAAGATGAATAATGATCAGATGGCTGATGAGCTGGGACTATCAAAACCGGGTGACTTTTTCCAGGCTCTTTTTCAAGGGTACTGTGTCATTCTCGTCGCCATTTGTCAATTGCAACACTGTGTTCCACTTTTTGACAGATATTTGACCAACGTGAGTATATCCCATCATTCAATTCCCAGATCAGTATGGTTAATGCAATTATCACACAGATTTCTAAGCAATTCCTGATAAATAAGGTTTTGGGATCGTCCATGCTAAAGGGGGGGTCTAAGTATGAATTCAAACACGTCCCTAGCCTTAAAAAACGGACACATCGCCAGTATCGAGAAGCTGGAGGTGCTAGGATATTTAGACCTGTGGAGATTCTTAGTTGCGTCTCATTTCTCATCCAGGTCATACTTTACGTAGCACCTCTTTTGGTGATGGTCAAATTTTTGGGCGAGGCCATCACAACGATATCTAAGACCTTTTAGAGATGCATGTTTCAACTATCGCAAACAACATATTTGGGGACATTATTGATTTTGTCGTACACAATATGGTGCATAAGAAGAACACATAATCATATTTTTATTACATCTAGCCTGGTAAAAAGGAGGAGATCAGAAGGCAGGAGCACCATGGCTACAGCCATGTGGGGGCAACTTTTGAGGTAAGCACAGCTTGTACCTGGTGCCGAAAGGTTGTTTAGGTCTAGTATTGGGAATTAATTTTTCCTTTCAAGGCATGCTATCGAACTACTGTTTCGGAAACTATCATATGTTTTATTCTCCAATTGCAGTAAATTGGGGTTGACTGGTTATGAATCCGATCCCAGACGGTGAACAAAAGCAGGAAGCAAGAGTGACCAAAACAGGCTATTGTCTTTAAATTATCAAAAGAAAAATTTATAGCCCCTGGAGAGGTATATGATACATTTAATTCCTAACAACTTAATACAGTATTTTCGCCTGAGAGCTTATTCTTCCAAGCCGAAAAAATATCCCAATTTCTTTTCCATGTAATGGGATTAAAGTCTATGCGGCTCTGTAGAAAATTAAGTACTCGGAGACGGAGGTCATTATGGGTATTTGGATTAGACTACGAGTCAATAATTATTGAAGTAACAGGGGCAAAATCTTGGTTGCGGGGTTTTGGCGACCGGCAAGCGGATGGATTTGTGGCCCTACTTTGAACTAGAGAGCTCAAACTTGTCCAAGTTGTGTTTTGATTTGAGGCCTATATTCGAGCCGATCTCTTGAAATCCCCCTTAATGATATCAAGAGCTCAATAGTCCGACTATTAGAGAGGATAACGAATATACTTGTATTCGTATCCATATTTGCAGTTTTCTGGGACTAAGTATATGCCCCTAGACGAAGAATGGAACTTTTATAGTAAAAGACTGAAAAAGACGGAATACCTAAGATTCCCTTGGACCCTTGGTTGTATTACCTTGGTGCGACTGCCAAGCGTTTTTGATTATTATGTAGCTAAGCCACCGGCGCTGATGTGCCAATGCTGTAGCTTGGCGAAATCGAAATTCAATCTACTAAATGGGCGGTACTAGCAGTTCTTTTTTTCACTTATAGCGCTATTCTACTGCTGCGACTCCCGTCCTGCTTTTTGTCCCTTACTGTCCATCACTTATGTTAAATTTTTCGAAGAGGAAAAATTATTCTAATGGCTTGTCTAAAACTTGTTGAAATTGTGCCAAAGCCAAGATACAGTGTGTTATATCTATGATACGCACTCAGCATGCTAATACTGGATATAGATGCGACCGCCTAGGAAAGATTTGCCAGTATAGTGGGGATTAAAGCAAATTTGTTGAAACAAATCGCGAGAAGAGTAAAGATAGGTGAAGTTTCCGATAACTATTCTATCTTCTTATACTGACTTGTGCCAAAGAAGGATAGATGAACTGGAAGCCAAAGTTGACCGGCTACTATTGCAGTCAGGGGCCCGAAGCCTTGTAAGCGGTTGACTAAAGTGACAATTTCATGGAACATTGTCTGACGTGTTAGAAGAGAGATGATAGCATGACCGACGGATCTACAGTCAGTGTCGCTGTGATTGGCCCTGCAGCCTATATAGATGTCATCGATCAAGGCCTTCTCAGCATTGATGCGGCCAATGCTCTTCTGAGAGCGTATCGAACGACCCTTGCACCGTACTGCCCGTTTGTCATAATCCCACCACAAATAGATGCCGAAAAGCTGCGCCGAGAAAAGCCATTTCTTTTCCTTACGATTATCATGGCCGCGCTGTACAATAACATGCCTCTGCAGCGCAAATTAGAGAAAGAAGTAAAGAAGGCTATTTCCGAACGCATGATGGGTGGTGGAAAGATTACATTTGAGGTTTTACAGGGTCTTTTGGTCCACATTGCATGGTATGGCCCAGTTCTATTAGCTTCATCGTTTTGGCTTCCTTTAACAAGAAGGATATAGGTGCCAATATCACTCCAGGCCGCGTCGGTACGCTCAGTATTTACATCTTGCGATAAGTATCATTACTGATCTACAACTGAATCGATCCCCCGAACATCGATTTTGGACAACCCGAGTCAGCTTCGATGGTGATGACGACAAAGACACAGTATCCTTGGGGCGAGAAGAGAAACGCGCTGTTATTGGATGCTTTTATTTCTCATCTGCGTAAGTACATCTATTGTGAGGAGTTTCGCTCGACAACTAATAAGTCTAAGAATCTCTCAAATCCTTCAAAAGCGATTTTACCTCCCATGTTTACCAATTCTCGAAAGCCTTGGTATGAAATTAGCAACGGATCCGGAATATGCGTCCGATAAATATCTTCTTCACATTGTGCGACTTCAATGTATTTCGGAGAAGATCGCTCTTTATTCGGCCCCGAATTTCCTTGAGTCACATAAAACCAACTTATGCATCGAGCATTCTCATGAGGAGTTGAAAGCAGAACTTTCATTGTATCAGGCCAACTTACCAAGTAGTAATGATGCAATATCTTGAATTGGGCGTAGTCGAGTCTGAATAGATTGCTCAATCAGGTTCCTCTGATCCAAGAATAAATGAGTCAGAGATCTAACGCGAGAGCGGATGGGCAGCTTTTGAGAGGGAGAGAAGCAGGGAGTTTGACCAAGATTTGCGTAAAGACGTTAAATAAAGCCATCTGCAGCAGAATTACTTTCTCTTATGAGTCGCTGAGTATGGATGCTTAGATCATACTCTTAGGAATTTATGTTAATTTCTGTCTCATGTGTACTTCCCAAAGCAATGTCTCATCACAAATTGACTTGGTGCGCACTATGCGAAGGGATCTGACTTCATCGCTCTGTTAAACGTCTAACAAAATAATAAGACAAGTAGATGGAAATGTCATCAACAAGCTCAAGAGGCCATAAGATGCTAGCCAAAACTGCGGTGTATATAGCGCTGCCCCTCAGTGAGCCTGCGCCTAAGCTTACATAAGGCTCAGTGAGCCGATCAGTGCGCCGGCAGCCGTGCTCAGTTCTACTCAGTGGGCAAAAGCGGCGAGTCAGTGAGTACTAATCCGGAACGGGCAGCCAAAATCCGTCAGGAGAAATCCGATACGTAGGGCTCTAATTGGTCCAGAATGTCTTGTAGACTTCTCCTACCGCTATCAACTCGTCATGCCTACTACACTCAACAATCTCCCCATTCTGTATAACAATAATTCTATCTGCCGCACTTTCAGCCACTGACATCCTATTTGAGGCAATCAAAACAGTGGCTTTGAGCTTCCTTAATTATTGAATCACCTTTCTCTCTATTATCGGGTCAAGATAACTCGTGGGCTTATTAAAAATAAAAAAATTTGTAGATTTCCAAAGTAAAGCTCGCGCAATTACAATATATTGCTTTTGTCTATTAGATAAATTAATAACCCCTATAATACTGTCGTAGCCCTTCTCCAAAGTGCTAATATTATTATAGATCATCGTATAACAGTAAGCGTCGAAAATCTTATCATTAGTAAAATTCCTTCTAGGGTACTATAGATTATTCTTGATTGATAACCCTTAGAAAAGATATATATTGGAAGGAATAAATATAATGTTTTTAGTAATTAACTTCTGAGTAATATATTTAATATCTTAACTATTAATTATAATATAACTAGATATAGGGATAAACTACTAGGATAGGAGGAGAAGTACTATTATCTTTCCTAAGCCTGATTATCCTACAAATATAATAATCTTATGTGCTTGGATTGTGATTATTATATTACTTAGAATATATTTCTTTTCTATAGAATTGTAGTAATCTATATAATTATACTTAATAAAGCCTTACTTGTTATAAAGTGGCTGGGTCTCTTTACTCTCTTTAACTATAGATTATTCTTCAAAGAAATCTAAAAGCAGCTTAGTATTTAGAGTAAGGGACTTTAATTATTAGTAGGTTCTAGAAAATCTTGATAAGATTTCTACTATCCTTGGCTAGTATAGGGTTAAAAATGTGAGGTTCTATATAGAAAATTCAAGCTATATACAAGCTATTGTAATAGAAAAGAATACTATACGTTATAAAGCTTTAAAATAAGCTAGCTTCTATATATAACTTTTACTGTGGCTATACTTAATCTTATAGTGTTTAATAATAGTATCCCTAAAGTAATTATAATAAAAATTGACTGTGTTGAAGAGCTTTATTTAAAGTAGGCTTTCTAGGGCTTAGTAGATAGTTTAATTGACTTCTTTATCCTTTTGTATAGTACTTAAATCCAAATCTAAATTGACTAATGTAATATCTAGGCCTATATAAAGAATAGTTACTAGAATTAGTAGAAGTATAATATATAAGCTAAATATAATATAGATAATAATGAAGACCACTACCAACTTGATAAAGGCTGGTATAAGATTAAAAAAGATTAATAATAGAAGTTAGCTTAGTGTATTAGCTTTCTTAAATATTGCTTTTATATCTATAAGATCCTTCTTATAGAAGTACTCTAATAAGAATACTAAAAGATATCTTATAGTAGTATATTTAATCTACCTTAACCAGAGTTACTTAATCAGACTAGTTGAGATTTTCTTAAGTATATCTAGGCCTAAATATAAAATAAGCTCTAATAAGGCCTAAATTCCTAGACTATTTACTATATTCTAGCTTAAAAGTTAGCTTATAAACAGCCCTATCTAAAGAGAAGTCAAAACTGTGATTATATAATCCCTAAGAATATAAAGAATTTAGACTATAAGCTAAACCTGTAGTCTATAATCCTCCTAAGGTATAACCAATAGAAGAAAGTAAGAGACTTCTTTAATAAATTTATATAATTCTATCTTCTTATTTTTTATAGCTAGGAGGAATTTTATCTTAGGAGAGAATAAGATTACTATATTTATAATAAGCTATACTAGAAGTAGGATATTTAAGATTAAAGTTAACTTAAAGTAGCTTTACTCTATTAATACTAAGTATCCTTTAATAATAGAAGTAGTAGTATATAGCTATAGTTTACTAATATAGATATACTATATAATAAGATTTATAACCTATATTATAAATATAAATAATTTAAAAATAAAGTACTTATAGAAGAAAGAGTCCCTAGTAAGTAAAAACATAAGCTCGGTGAAATAAGAGGTTGTGAATATAATAGAAATAATATCCTCCATAGTAATGATTTGATTAATATATAGTAGGAGAAGGATATATAATATACTATTTATATACTAGCTATCACTAATTAAATAAATAAGAAAGATTCTTATATAAAATATATAGACCTACAGATAGAACTTAGCTAAAGATCTACAAGTCTTTAGAGATACCCTTAAGATAATATATTTATAAATTAGGTTTCTAACTCTACCTATCTTATAGATAATATAGACCTTCTTTATAGTCTAATTCTCTAGTTTTTATACTTTCTTCTAGTAGGAATTAATATTTCTTTCCTTAAGTCTAGATATAGGAAAAGTTATTTCTTAGAAGACTTAAAGGACTCTTTATATAATAGACTTTAATAATCCTTAAAGGTATAATCTATCTTTTATAATATTAAGATATATAGATACTTTATAATATATAATAAGACTTTATTAAGTTATACTAGATTTAAGTTTATTATAAGTAATTTATAAATCTCTTAGAGTCGTTAGAAACATAACTATTCAGAATTTATCTTAGGTTTAATATATATTAAGGTAGTGCTTTCTAAATTATTACTTTAAGGATAATAAAAGTCTAAGTCCTATTCTATATAAATAGAAATTTGTAATAAAAGTATAAATTAGTAGTAGAATCTAATAGAGAGAAACTAATTTAATCTAAAAATTCTACTAAAAGCCTTAATCTTTAAATATACCTAAAGTGATATTCTTAGTATATTTCCTATCTAGTTAGTATAAGCTATATATAAAAGGATCTTTTAATAATACTTTGGGCTATTAAACTACAGATAAGGGTAGACTAGTAGTATTCGATTCTTTATTATTATATACTACTAAAAGATAATATATATATACTCTTGGTTCAAAATACTTAGTTTCTTAATAATTTATAACTTAAGATAATCTGGATTTTTTCTAAGCCATACTCTTAGAGCTTTTATATATTTCCTAAAAGCTCTGAAATTTCCTAGTCTTTATACTCTATCTGTTGTTTAAATGACATTTGTATTTTAGTGTTGACTTTTGACTTCTTGAATAATATACTGTGCTCTCTATATAGCGAGTTATAGTCTTAAGTTAAATCTTTTATTTGTTATTTCTTTTAGTCTAGTATTGATATATATGGCTCTCTTTTTAGATGACTAGAAGGCTCTTCCTTAAATAGTATATTCTTAGAATGGTTTTTAATTTTTCTTACAGACTATGGTAGTTATAAAAGATTTATAGTTATATAGTATTAAGACTCTTCTTCTAGCTCTATAGTTAGAATTTAAGTAGCTGGTTAAGTGGTATTATCTTATTTAGTAGATACCTATTTCTTAGGTATTTTAAGATACCCTAGTATAGTATAGACTTAGGAACTAATATCTATTTTACTTATTACTAAAGTTATTGTAATTGACTAGGTAGGCTTAGGTATTTATAATTATTTATTATAAACTATCTTTAAAAGTTCTTATAGCTCAGTTATATTTAGTTTTAGTTAATAATTCTTAGAGAAAAAGGGGATATTAGGAAGACTTTTTGAATAATCCTTAGAATCCTAGGCCTCCCTTGTTTTTTCTAGGTTTTTAGAATAATTGATAATAGAATTGTCACGGGATTCCTGAATCCCTTCGGATACAATTCAGATATGATTCATAGCCGCTCCGTAGGCGAATCTACTACGATACACCTATTAATATATAACTACCCTAAGTCCTAGCAAGCTCTAGTAATATTAAAATATATAAATAATAGCTACGATTCTTATCCTATAAGAATTAGTTCTATATATTAACTATTCTATTTAATCTCTACTATCTAATATTCTTATTTAGTTATAGGTCTCTAGTCTAATAACTTAGTAACTATAATAATTCTAATTCTTCTCTCTTAACTATCTAAAGATTAATAATAATATCCTCTATATACTGAAACCCTATATCCTCTTATAATAGTACTTAATCTAAGCCTACTATATCTTCCTTTTTTATTATTAGATAACCTAAGGTTAAATTAGTTCTAGATTAGTATATAAACCTAGTTAAATCTAGTCTAGACTAGATTAGGGAAATTACTAATAACCTTATAACTAAAAGTATTAATAGATCTAGAAGTATTACTATAAATACCCTAAAAGAGAAGAGACACAAACTAAAATATTTAGAAGAGTTCCTTATAATTTATACTTACCTTAAAAAGCTCTCTACTTAAATCTCTAGAATTAATACTAGGACTTTCCTAGATAATCTATCTATAGCTTATAGAGAAACTAAGATTAAAATATATAAGAAAATAAAGGGTTTTAAGATTAATAAGTTTAAGAAATTATTTAGTCTTTAAGAATAAGTAAATTAACTTTTATAACTTAGATATATTTTTTAAGATAACCCTAGGATCTATAAAAATAAAGAGATAAAGATTCTTATAGGAGTTAAATATCTTAACTCTAACTATAAAAATAACTAGATTATAGAGAAGAGATATCTTAAAAATAATAATAATAATTACTTTAATAGCTAAGAATACTTTAAGAAATAGACTTTTATCTTAATATATAATAAAAATACCTTTACTAAAGAAGTTAGTAATAAGATAAAGTATTATTATTAATAAATTAATAAAGAACTAAAGGCCTTTTACTATTATTTTATAGATCTAGAATATTATCTTTCCTAGGTCTCCTAAGATAAGTAAATATACTATTATATATTAAAACTATAGCTATAGTTAATATTATATATTTACTAATATATAAAGGTTTCTTCTAAGACTTAAATATAATAAATAAAAGAAGTATAGAATACCTAAGAATTTATAAAAATAAAGATATATAAATATAATCTATTTATTAATAATTTAAATTTAAGCTTAAAATATCTATAATCTAATAACTTATTTCTAAACTAGTCTAATAGTATAGAATAAGACCAAAAAGATCCTAGAAATCTATACTTAAAGAATCTTTATAGCCCTAGATCTAATCTAAATTATAATAACTCTAAGTTATATCTAAATCTCCCTTAATTTAAAGATAAACCCTAATTATTTCCCCCTTAGAATAAGAATAATCTAAATAATATACTTATTAAAGAGACTAATCTATCTAACCTATCTAATCTATTTACTAGAATCTCTTTAAATAGTTATTTTAATTATAATAAACCAGATTACTAGATAAATAAATATTATCTACTACTATAAGCCCTAGGAATAAAGATCTAAGAAGTTTATTTAAGACCCTAGTATTATTATAATAATACTTAATTAAAAGACTTAGGAAAAATACTAGGATTAAATTAACTCCTATAAATTCTAACTCCTAGCCTTAAGTAAAAATAGTTATTTATCTCTATATCCTAATTTATATCTAAAATAATATTAAGATATATATAGATATTAATATCTATATAGAGATAGATCTTATTAATTATAAATTTATTTAGAAATACTACTTTAATTAAACTAAGTATAATACCCTTATCCTAGAAGTAATAGGCTAATAAAATACTCCTATCTATAGTATATAGACTATTCTAATTACTATATATAACTCTTAAAGAACTAAGCAAAAGTTTTTATATCCCTATATTATAGTTAATAAAGATTCCTATCTATTAAGATTATTAATACTACTATTAAATATAACTATCTAAGAAATATAAATTATATTAGCCCTATAGTAGAAATAATAGTAGTTTAAATATAATAAAAAAACAAAAAAATAGTTAAAGTTTTACTAGTTTATAAAAGTATATAAGAACTAAGTCTATATCTTTATAATTATTAAAACCCTAGAAGAAATCTAGCTTCCCCTAGAAGAAAAAAAAGATAAATTAATAGTAAGTTAAGACTAAATCCCTCCTGAATTATTAGTATTCTAAGATATATTTAAGATATAGAACTCTAAAATTATACTACTACAAAAAGAGACTAACTACTTAATCGAACTTAAAGAAGATATATTACCTTTATATAATCTAATCTACCCCCTCTTATAAACAAAACTTATAGAGTTATAGAAGTATCTTAATAAAAACTTAATAAATAGTTAAATCAGACTATTAAAGAGCCTAGCTAATATATCTATCCTATTTATACCTAAAAAGGATAAAGAGCTATAGCTCTATATCAATTATTAAGATCTAAATAAGATTTTAATTAAAAATTAGTACTTCCTACCCCTTATTTTAAAGATTCTTAACTATCTTTCTAGGACTTAATTCCTTAGTAAAATCAATATATAAGATATATACTATCGAATTTATATTTAAGAAGAAAAAGAATAGAAAATAGCTTTTTATATAAGATATAGCTATTTTAAATATATAGTTATACTATTTAGTCTTATTAATATACCTATAATATTTTAAAGCTATATCTATACTATACTTTATAGCCTTCTTAATATTATTTATATTATATATTTAGATAATATTCTTATCTTCTCTAAGACCTATAAAGAATATATAGAATACCTTTATCTTATACTTAAAAGATTAAGAGAAGTATAGCTATTTACAAAAACCTCTAAATATTAATTCTATAAAAAATAAGTTAAATTCCTTAGTTTTATTATTAATTAAAATAATATCTCTATAGACCTAGAATAGATTTAAACTATCTAAGAATAGAAGTAGTCTATATCCTATAGAGAGATTTAAGTCTTCCTAGGATTCTATAACTTCTATTAAAGGTTTATTAAAAATTACTCTTTAATTATACTACTACTTATAGAGCTTTTTAAAAGAAGCAAAGATAGGAAAAAACTAGGGAATATTAAGCTAAATAACCGCGAATCGAAAGTATTTTAGAACCTTATTAATATCTTTTTAACTATATCTCTTCTATAATACTTTAATCTAGAAAGACCTATTTAGCTTAAAACTAATACTTTAGGTTTTAGAATAAGTAAGATCCTTTTATAACTAGATAATTAAAGGATATAGTATCTTATTACTTTCTAGTTAAAGAAATTCTTACTTATAGAACAAAACTATATAATACTAGATTAAAAGCTATTTATAATTATTTACTTATTTAAATATTAGTATTAATACTTTAAAAGAAATTAATATTAGGTTAAGATTCTAATAGATTATTATAACCTAAAGTTATTTATAAATTAATCTAAGATCAATAAAAAATAAATATATTAGTATCTTTTTCTTACTCTATTTAACTTTATAATATATTATTACTTAAAAAAGACTAATCCTATAGATAGATTATTCTATATCCTAAAAGAAAAGAAGCCTTTACTTATAAAAGAGATATTAAGGCTAATTTATAAGAGAATTATAGCCAAATTATTTATAAAAGTATAGTAGTTTATTACTAATATAATACTATCTAAAGAGAAAAGTAGAGAGAAATAAGGATTAATAATTATAACTATATTAGCCTATAAAAATCTATTACTATCTCTCTTCCTAACTATAAGTAATTTAGTTAATAACCTAAAGTTAGAGCTAAACTAGGTTTAAAATAATACTACTACCTCTATAGATTAAAAGGATCTAAAGAAGGCTATAGATAAGTTTAGTAAAACTAATTATTTAGATCTAGAGGATAATAAAGAAGTTTTTCTAAGTTAAGACTATAATATAACTAAGTTTTTCCTAAGTTAGGGCTATAATATAATATATTATAAAGTTTTAAATTACTCTTAATTTATATTTTCTTAAATAATAGTTACTATAACTATAAATAAAGATCTATTTATAAATAAATCTCTAAAAGAACTAAAATTATTAATTAAAGAACTCTAAGATAAAGATAAAATAGTCTAAAAGAGAATTAATATAACTTAGAAAGATATTCTATAAGAAAAGTATTAAAGTATTAACTCTAAGAAACTTTTATATTATAAAGAATATCTTTATATTCCTATTACTAGGAACTTAAGGTAAAAACTAATTAAATTCTATTATAATAAGTAATTTATAGGATATTTTAGAAGAATATATATAGAAGAACTTCTAAAAAGGAAATTCTATTAGGAATATCTACTAAAGGATATATAAGAATATATTAAAATATATCTAATATATTAAGAAGTTAAAGTACTTAGATATTATTCCTATAGAAAACTCTAACCCTTTTCTATATCTTATAGATTATTTATAAAACTAAATATAGACTTTATTATAAGACTTCTAATTATAATCTTTAAAAAAAGAAAGTATAATATAATCCTAATAATTATCTACTAACTTATAAAATTCTTTTAATTCCTTCCTATATTAATAATAATATCTATAAGAGATCTTACTAAACTCTTTTTTAATTAAATTAAATTTAAATATAGAAACCTAAAGAAAATTATCTTTAATTAAAAGCTTATTTTTATAAATAAGTTCTAGTTATAACTCTATTACTATTCTAAGATTAAACTATAGTTCTCTATTATATTCTATCCCTAAACTAATAGATAAATAAAAAAACTTAACTAGATTTTAGAAGATTATCTTAAATATTTTATTAATAAGAAATAATTAAACTAGACTTAACTCCTTAAGATAGTATAATTTATATATAATAATACTATTAATATATTAATTAATAAGATCTCTTTTTATATATTACTTAGATATAATCCTAATTTCTAAATCTAAACTCTTAATAAAATATTTAAGAAAAAGGCTCCTAATACTAAAGAATAAGTAAATTATCTCTAGAATATTTATAAAGAGACTATAAATAAGCTTTAAATTATATAAGAAATATAATAAAGATCCTATAATAAAAATTATAAACTAAAGGATTTTAAAGTAGGAATCTTTATATCTCTTTTAATAAAAAATCTCTATTTTAAAACTAAAGAAAAGAAACTATCCCTCTATTAAATTATATCCTTTTATATCCTTATAAAAATTAGTATCTAGGCTTATTATATTATATTATTAGAAAAATACTTAAGATTATATAATATCTTCTCTATCTCTCTTCTTAAACTATAGAATAGCTAAAATAATAATAACTTATAAATACTAATATTAAAACTTAAAAATAAAGAAAAATAAGAAGTTAAAGAGATTTAAGATAAAAGAGTCTTTAATAAAGTACTATATTATTATATAAAATAGATAAGATAGCTTTTAGAATATAACTAATAGGAACTAGTAGAATACTTAGAAAATATAAAAGATATAATAGCTTTATTTAAGAAAAACTAAGCTTATAAAATAATATCTTAATAATACTAAAAACCCTCTAAAACCCCCCTAAATTATCTTTAAATTAATACTAGATAAAGAAAAGCTATACTAGATAAGGCTACTTAATTAAAAAAAAGAAGAATAAATAAGACAAAAATAATAAATTACTATAGAATTCTATACTAAGCTATAAATATCTTAATATTAGTAACTATTATTATTATAACTAAAATTAAAATAATCCTAATTAGAGTTATATTATATTAATATCCTACTATAATCTCTATAAAGAAGAATTAAATACTACTTTACTAAAAAACAAAACTAGTATTACTAATCTATAGATATAAAAGATTATTAGGATAGTAAAGAGACTAAATAGAAGATAAACTAGTCTTAATATTTAACTCCTTCTATTACTTAACAATAAATATAGTATATACCCTTATAACTTAATCTATATTCTATAAATTAAAATAAAGCTTATAACTAGAAAGATAAATAAAGATTATCTTTTAGAAAGATACTAGGAGATAAGTAGACCCCCCTATAGCTATAACTTTACTTTCTTTACTCTAAGTAAATATAATACTACTAATAACTACTATAGTAATACTACTACTTTAAACTTTATATATTTAATTAAGAATTAACTAAAACTAATATAAATTACTATAAATTCTATAAGATATCTAAAACAAATTAGTACTAAATTAAATATAACTTAGAGAAGAACCTTACTTAAAAGCAATTTTTACTATACTCTTTATATAAAGTATAAGTAATTAAGTTTATATAATCTTAGTTATAATAAATCTTAATAATAATATTCTTAGGGGGGCAAAAAGCTGTTTTAGTAATATATTTAATATAGAATATAAAGAAAGAGCAAGCAATTTAATTATAAAGAGAATATAAACTAATAGAAGTACTAGTAATACTCCTATTACCCCTATTAATCCTATTACCTCTATTACTATTACTATTATCTCTATCTCTAACCTAATCTTTATCTCTAGTTATATAATAACTACTATAATAAGAAGGATTACCAAAAACACTAGAAGTAGTAGTCTTAGATATATTAAAACAAAATAAAATAAAAGTAGAGAGTAAGAAAATAAAGAGTTAAGAATTAAAAGCTAAGAAAAGGGAAAAGATAAGAGTTAAAAGAATAAGAAAGAAGCTCTTATCTCAAAGATATTAAAGAACCTATATTATTTTATTTATATCTATATATAAAAATACCTAAGATAATATTAGTCCTAGAATCTTTATTTAATATAATACTATTAGATATAAATTACCTAATCAAATATAAGTTGTATAGATAGTTAAGTTAACTATTATTAAAAGGAAAGGATAAATTATTATAGGATTCCTAAATCCCTTTAGGTATAATTTAGATATAATTTATAGCCGTTCCGTAGACGAATCTACTATAATATATCTACTAATATATAACTACTCTAAGCCCTAGTAAGCTCTAGTAATATTAAAATATACAAACAATAGCTACGATTCTTATCCTATAAGAATCAGTTCTATATATTAACTATTCTATTTAATCTCTACTATCCGATATCCTTACCTAGTCACAGGTCTCTAGCCTGATAACTTAGTAACCATAACAAGAATTTTTTAATACTATATTATACTTAGTAAAAATACTAATCTTAAAACTTAAAACTGATATAAACTTTAAATTCTAGTATAACTAAACCACTAGGGATAATTGTTTCTTTTATATATATATTTCTAGTCTAACTATAGGATATTTATGATCTTAAACCCTATAAAACTATATATTATATATAGGACTAGTCTATTTATTACTATTATTTATGATTTTTAATTTACGATCTAAATCAACTAATTTAATGTTATGATGATTATAGGACTACTTAAGCAGCTAGGTGAAATCTGATAGTATAGGGAAAATAGATACTCCTCTTTATTTATATATAAAAATATTGATAGTGGGGGTTCTATCTTAAGTACTTTATATATATTGGTTTTCTTTATCTGTGGATAATATTCTAAGAAATAAGTAACTACTGGAGTAATTCTTAAAGTTATTAGACTGAAGATGAAGTAATATATCCTAAGAAGAATATTTAGTAATTCTAACCTAGGATGGAGCTTATGATAAAAAACTGACTAGATTATAAATAGTAGAAAGAGATTTATGAATCTATATCCTATTCTATTACTGATTCTATACTAAAATAAATTAATATATAATACTTAAAGAATAAAACTAAATATATATTCGGCTTTTAGCTACTTAGTCTAGCTAGCTTATAGAATATCTATATAGGAAGTAGATACCTCTATAATTATAAATATGAATTTTATTTAAATATAATAGTAAGATATATTAAATAACCCTGTTCTATTTGAAAAAAAAGTCTATTATATACCTAGTTATTTATAAAATCTATAAATAAGTCGGTTAAGAGTATTAAATCGCCTAATAATCTTTATAAATATAGGTCTAAGATATCGATAAAAAAGAATAATAGTATATATCTTATTAACTTAACCATATGGTATAATAACAAAACTTTCAAGTACTAATAGGGTCTTTATATCTTTGTCTCTGTAAATAAATTCTATATATTCGAAAAGTAGCATTAGGTTAAGATATTAATTAACAAGTAGAGATATATAAGTAAATATACTAAGGTCTTCCTTAAGAAACCCTCTATTTAAGATTTATTTGTGTAGCTTAAGGGGTATTTTATAAAATAGTATACTCTCTTAGATCCTCTTAATAAGCTCTAAGACTATTGTTTTTATCTCTCTAAGTATCCTTTTAAGGTCTTCTCTACTATAAATCTTCTCCTAGTTAGTAAAAAAATAGAGAGAAAGTATTATATCTAATGATTTTCTTAGCTATTTCTAGGGCTTATTTTAATTCTTTATAAGATACTTATCTATATTAAGTTAAATATAGATATCTAGAATATAGAAAGTGATTAGTAGTTGATAGATAGTCTTTTATACTTGATTAAAATTAAATCAGAAATCTTATAGAAGCTAATAAGTTCTTCTTTATATAAAGGAATAAATTATAAAGATCTCTATTTAATATACTATAATCTATCTTAGATAAAGTAAAGAAACTTAAACTTAATCTATTTTGTAGCTTATATAAACTATTTTAGGTTTTCCGGTAGATCTTTTTTCTTTTTTTATTCTCTATATATAATATATAATACTTGGATCTACTGCTGAAAACTGGTATATGTGTTTTTTCTTTTTTTTTTTTTTTTGAAATAACTATTTGTAATTTAATGATTCGATTAATAAAAATAATAGGCTTTAATCAGATAGTTGAAAATATTTATACTTTTATCTTCTTTCTTTAAGGATGTTTTCTTAACCTACTCTTCTATTATCTTATAGTCTTAAGTATCTATCCTATAGCTCTCCTAGTCTTCTATAATTTTAATATATAATGTATGTTGTTTTCGCATATAGTTTATTTATTATAGATTAATAAGTCTTAATAAAGTTCATTTCTAACAATTCTAGTTAGTATAAGCCAAAATAGAGATCTCTTAATATAGGGCTTTTAGGATATAATTTAGTAATATCTTCCCTATAGACTCTTTTTAGAATAACCAGGTGGAATACCTTATATAAAATTTAGCAATAGTATTAAATTTTTTCTAAAATAGTCTACTATTACTAATAGAAACTCTAGTAGATGGTTTATAAGGTCTTCTCCTTGCTTTATTAAGAATATACTAAATATCAAATAATACAAATACGCTGGTAGGATAAATCTATTTATAATAAGCTAGATGATTACTTTGACATATTTCTACTATTAGTCTTTAGATTTTTTATAAAGCTTTTTAATTATACTTTAAGGTGTATCCAATAGACTAGTATTAAGTATTAAATATATCTTTTTTTTTAATCCTACTCTATGGACTAAATATAGAGATATATTAATATATTTAGCAATATTATTAAATTTTATCTTAAAGTCTAAGTCTATTTATCTAGTAACTTAGATAATATTAGCTAAATAGCCTTGCTTAATAATAGAATATCTAATATATACTATTTATTGACAATGGTCATTAGATCATTATTAGATACTATTATACGGTAATATTTATGTGTTTAAGAACATATCTCTACTAAAATATAAACTCCTTAATATAAGTCAAAATAAGATTTAGAGAGTAGTGATTAAATATCAAATAGTAAGCTGCTTTTAATATTTAGTCTTTAGTAATTTGAAATATTAAAGATATCTAAGTACTGATATACTTATAGTGTAACTAAATAATATAAAGCTTAATAGTGATATAAGGTGTTAAAGATCAAAGAGCTTTATAATATAGTAAATAGGGGAAAGATTACAAAAATCAGCTTTATATAAATACTCTTTATCTTGCTTTCTAATCCTGTAGATACTTATAATTACTTTAAGTTAGTCCCCTACTTAATAGTTCTTGTACTTTGGAAAATTAGATTTTGAGTATTACCGGATATAACGCTTCTATATATATTTTGAATTTCATAATATAGAAAGGACTTCTGGCCGAATCTTAGATAGGGCTTATAGTTAACTTAATTATTTAACTAAGTCTTCTTAGCTAGAAAAGCCTTATAAAATCTTTTATTACAAAATCAAATCACTTCAAGATTGCTGTAGTATACTATAGAATGAAAATTATAGAAATTAAAAATTAATCAGACCTATATGTTATTCTAACACTTTCTAATCTCAGATTAAATCCTAGGTAGTATTAAGTAAGCCTTAAATATCTCCTTCTAGCATTATAAAGAAATTATTTGGATTATATTCCTTATATAATCTATTAGATAGATATTCTTCTGCTATAGCTCTATTAAAGGAATGAAAATAGATTTATATTCCCTATTAATAGTACTAACAAAGCAAATATATATAGAAGAATCCCTAGGATTTCTATTGTAGAAGAATAGAACTATATCTAAGAATCTCTAGTTACTTATAAGACCAAGGTTCTTAATCTATTTAGATTGTTTTGAAGGTAATCTTTCTAACTATTTGGAAATCTAGCTTAATAATATACTCTTAGTATAATATATATTAGATTTAGATAGAGGTATTTTCTTATTATAAGAAGAAATTCTGGATTGGGGTTATTATTTATAGTAGATAGGATATCTTCTATAGAAAGGACTTTAAAAAGATTATAAATTTTAGACCTAGTAGCTTAATCTTAATAGGACCTTTAGGATCGATTCTTAATATTAATAATATAAATATATAGTTATTACTTGTTTTATATTATATTAAGGTCTTAGAGCTTATTTAAAATCAAACACTTAAGATCTACTTAAAAATACTTAATTTGGTTAGGTACTGAATCTAATATTAAGTTAATTTAAAATAGATAATCAAGAATTATTTTAGTATTTAGAATATATTTGTCTACTAGTAGTAGCTTTACTATTATTTAAAGGATATTAAATAATACTTAATTCTATTAAAGACTAACAATAAGCTAGTTGTAGGTATTAATTTAACGTTTTTAAAATAAAAACATATGTACTATATCCTTGAATTCCCAGTCGAATGGTATACTATTTTTAGATCAGAAGTCTATATCTACTATACCTATAGGTCTTATTTGGATACTGTATCTTCGGCACAATTATAAATAATATATAATAAAATTCAAATATAAGAAAGGCAGGATGATGATATCATAATTTTTTAAGGCCCACGGGTCGTTAGGACTAGATTTCTATTAGGTATAAGTTTATTGTGAAAGTTTAGATCATAATAAGGACTTATATTATCTAGAGTGGTAACATAATGCTTGCGCCCAGATCATTTAGAATGCGTTTTGGTGTAGTGAATATTAAGATTATCATTCCAAGAGTCATGTTTATTGGGTGCCACATCCTGGCACCTAACAAACATAACACTTTTCTCTTATATAAAATAACCAATACCGTTTCAAATATTCCTTATAACTAATGCATATTGTGTAATTAGTCCACATATACTAGAAGAATTTATTTCATAGGGCTTTTATATGCCTATTCTTTGAATCCCGAACCCCAGAGTTTTCTGTTTTTATATTAATAGTTAGATTAGAAAGCCCTAGAAGAGTAGTATACTAGTCGAAAATTGAAATTCTCCCAAGCTTAAGTAGTATAATCTAAGATAGTATAATATATATTGGATCAAGCTTCAGCAAGTTCTACTGATCGGTTTGATCTATCTCTAAAAATAGTGTTGATCTAAATAAGTTATAGTTAGACTTTTAGTATCTCTACTCCTTATATAGTATATCTAGTATTAATTTTATACTGAACTTAGGGTAATCTTAGTATACTATAATTCTTAGTTAGGAGTAATAGAAATAAACCAAATTTTAATTAACTAAATTTAGCTAAAGTTAGAAAAAGACTAAAATATAGTATTATGAATAACTACTTATTATCCTATGTATTATCCTCTACTTAAATTAATATATATTCTACTATTCTAGATATAAAATACTATCTCTATAATATTAAAATAGGTTTTATAACTACTTAAGAGAATATTTCTCTTATTATACTCTATATCTAAAATATCCTCCTTATGTTAACCTTTTATTCTCTAGCTCCTACCTGATATAGGTACTATAAGTTTACTATTATAGGTATAGATAAAGATAAAATATAAGACCAAAGTATCAGGGTATAGCAGGCAGTTATATATTAGGAGCTAGTAGGCTAGCTTATATAGTAAGTAGGGGATTAGAAGTAGTTATATTATAGATAGGCTATAAGATAGAAGATTAACCAAGATATAGCTTAAAGAGCTATATTAAATAGGAATAGGAAGTTCTAATAGTCTTAAGGATTATATAATAATAAGAATAGGGATCCTCTTATATAAGGATCTATACTATAATATTACTTCTCTTCTTAGAACTAAGCTCTATAAGACTAAGATAGTACTTAGATTAGACTAGGCTTTAATAAGTATCTTTAGTAGAAGTTATTTATAATCTCTTTAGTATTCTTTAAGTATTTAGTAGGCTTTTCTATAAGGTTATTATAATCTAACTATTTTATAATATATTTTAAGTAGGATTTTATATAATCTTATTATTTTTATCTAGAGTCTAGGATATTTTTAATAATCTATTCTTTAAGATCTTTAACTTTAATTAGAAGTAAAGAGAACTATCTTTATATTAAAAGAGGATTATTTAAGATAGGATAGAATAAGTTTATATTAAAAATAAAATAGATCTTTATTCTAGGTAGAAATTCTAGATAGTAAATATATAAACCTATAGTCTTAAGAATCTTAAATAGATTAAGATTCTTTTAATTAAGTTTCTTTTATAGATAAAGAGTCTTAATATTTTAAGTATTAAGTTAGATTAGTTATTTAATTTAGTAATTCTAAATAGACTAATAGTATTAGTTTATAGATTCTTTATAATAGACTTAAGTAGATATTATCTTATTTTATATAAACTTAGTAATATCTTTTATTTATATAGTAATCTTCTTAGTATCTAAAATAGTAATAAATAGATAAGAATCTAATTATATAAGTTTAAATCCTAGGATTAAATAGAATTTAAAGTTAATAAAGAATAGAGAAACTTTAATAGTCTTAGATTTATTAGAGTTTAAAATAAATTTAACTAATAGAAGTTATTCTAACTAGTTATCTTATAGATATAAGATATATATTTATAAATACTATTCTAGGATTATATTTATTTATTTAGTTTAATTATTAATCTTAAGATAGTATATAGTTAATAATAGATTTATAATTTATAGATATTAGATTAAGTATCTCTAGAGTTCTAATATAAATTAGGGTCTATAATTAGATATAATTATATAAAATAAACTATATAACTTCTAGATATATTAGATATATAATTAAAAGACTTCCTTAGTATTATAAGTTTTATAATAAAATATAAAATATTTTATTTTTATAAGTTAGTCTACTATTACTAGGATAGTATTAAATCTATTATTTTTTAATAGATATATAATAAAATCTATTAAGATATCTTACTAGGATTATATAAATATAAATAAAGAATAAAAAACTTTTTATTAGATTTCTTAAGATAGAATAATCCTTTAGTAAATATAATAATTTTAGATCTAGTAAATAATATACTAATAGATTCTAGGTTAGTAGTATTTTTAGGAGATTAGTTTATATATAACTAAATATCTAGGGTATTTAATAGTAAAGATTTTATAATAAAGTTATATAAACTTATCTTTTAGGTTTTTATTATTAAGAATATAGAGTTAGTCTCTAAATAAAAGATAATTTCTACTTTATATATATTTAATAAATATAATCTATAGATATTAGGATTAGTTTAGGTCTAGGACTTCTAGAAATAATTAAAGCTTTTATCTTTTTTATATATCTTATTAAAAACTTCTTTTAGAGTAATAGATAGTTTATATAGAATATTATTAATAAATCTTAAAGATTTTTAGGGTCTTTTAGAGATTAGTTTATATTCTAATAGAGTTAGTTTAGATTTAATATTATACTTTAATAAAATTAATTTAGATTATTATATAATTATAGTATTAATATTTAGATTATCTTAAATCTAACTATCTAAATTCTCTCTTTTTAGGATTATATAGCTTTAATATTAAAGTTATTTATTCTCTTCTTTAAAAAGATTTTCTAACCTTCTAATTAGAGTATTAAGTTTAATATCTTATTATCTAGAATAATAGATAATCTTAAAATTAAATTAAGATAGAAACTTAGATTATTAGACTTATTATTAGTTTAAAAGCTTTATTATTATAAAGTATTTTAGGTTTTAGTAATTAGTAATTATAAAGATTAAAAAGTTTATTTCCTTTAACTCTAGATACTATTCTTTAAAGTATTATATAATTATAAGTAATTCTTTATTATAGATTTTATAATTATACTTTATTATAAAGTACTTCTTAAAAAAAATATAATAGAATAAAGAATATTCTAGTTATTATACTATAAGATTATTTTAATAGAGATATAGTTAGAAGTATTAGTTTTAAATATTATATCTTTTATCTAATTAAAAAGGACTAGAATAGGGATAGATATAAAAATAGATTTTAATATTTTAAATATTTTCTAGTAGATAGGATCCTAAATAAAGATAATATTTTTCTTAGTTAGATAAACTAATTATATAATTAGTTTTAAAAAATCTTAGATAAACTATTAGTAGAAGTTTATAAATCCTAAGAAGGTTTATATATTAATAAAGTAGATTAAGATTTTCTATTTAGTAATTATATAAATCTTTTCTAGATCTATATAAAAATTATCTTATTTAATAATAATTCCTAAGAACTTTATTTTATATATATAGAATTTATATTTAAATAGTTTTATAAATAAGCTAGTTTTATAAAGTTATTATAAGACTTTTTATATATATTTAATATATTTAACTCTTATATAACTATAGATTAAGATATTATCTAAGTATATAATATAAAATAGATCTAAATAATTATAGAAAGAGTTATTAATAAATCTTTAGAAGATTATAGAGACTCTAGTAAATCTAAATAGTATTATAAAGGATTTAAAGAGTCTAAGTCTTATATAAAATATTATAAGATATTCTTATCTAGTCTTTATATAAAGATTATTAAATACTAATATAATATTAACTCTTATAAAGAATTTTATTCTTTTTAGATTATTTAGAGTCTTTTTTATTAAGAGTAGTAAATAGTAGTCTTTAACTATAACTATATTTAAAATATAGTAGTCTATATAGAATTATAGACTATTACTAGGTTTATAAATAAATAATATAAATAAGATAGTAAAAGATAAACTTAGATAAATAAACCTTTTCTTTAGGTTCTCTATAATCTAGTTTTTTAGAATAATAAGCTTTATATAAGATATAGTATAGAGAGATTTAAATAGTAGTATTTTATCTTTTATTAGTTATATATTATAATTATATAAATAGTATAGAAATAGTTTATTAGTTTCTTTTAAAAAGAATATATTAGTATAGTCTTAAAATTTAGTAGATAGATAATTAGTAGGATTCTTTTCTTTAGGTTTCTTATTTAAAGTAACTTTAATATTTTTAATTATTATAGTAAAAAGTTAGTAGTTCTTTTAGTTTTTAGTATATACTATATAGATATTTAAGCTTATAGCTTTAATATCTTAGGATCTTAAGTAGATAAATTAATCTAATTAATTATAGAAGTAGGCTTTTAGAGGAATTTTATATATAATATAGATCTTTAGGTTTTATATAGTAGTATTATAGTTCTTCTAGTAATATATACTATTAAACTTAATTATATAAGTAATAAACTAGACTCTTAGATTATAAATCTTAAGTTAAGATAGTCTAAGAATAATTAAATAATATATAAGTTAAATAACTAAGAACTTAGCTTTTTCTTAGTATTTATTAGTAGTTATCTTTATTTATATAAAATAGATTATTTATCTACTTTTAGATTCTTAGCTATTAAAGTCTTCTAGTTAGATTAGATTTTTTAGAGATTCTTATATAAGACTATATTTTTTAGTCTAATTAGTATTAATAAAATACTTTTCTTTAGTACTACTATTAATTATTATATATATTAGAATTTCTTTCTTATTCTAGTTTAGGATAATTAATAATATAATTAGATTAGAGTATTAGATTTCTTTATTAATAGTAATTCTTTAAATAATAATAATAAATAGATAGATTATATAGATTATATTAGTCTAGTTATAATTTAGACTAGACTTACTTTTTTTAGTAGTTTATTATATAAGAAGTAGCTAAATAATAAAGATTAGAAATATTATTTTAATAAGATAGTATATTAGTATTCTAGGGAAGTAAATCTTTCTATATAGATAAAATATATTTATATAGGATATTAATTAGGATATAGATAATCTTATATAAAATAATCTTTAGCTTTATAGTAGAAGTATTTATTATAATCTTAGTAAATTAAATAGTTTAAAGTTAGATCTATAGGATTAGAAGTAAATATAAATATTAAAATAGAAGAACTATTTCTTATTATATAGAAATCTAGGTAATTATTCTAAATAGAAAGTAAATTATAAAATTATATTTATATTAATACTAATTATATAGTAGGAAGTTAGATTACTTTATTATAGTATATATATTAGTTTTTAAGTTTCTAAAAGAAAGCTATAAACTAATAGTATTTATAGATTAAAAGCTTATTATAAAGAAATATTTTATAGAGTTCTTAATTAATAACTTATTTTAATAGTATAAATAGGGTTTCTTTAGATATCTTTTTTTTAAATATAAAATATTAGAATTTAGTAAAGAACTAACTAAATTTCTTATTAATTTATTAGAATTAGAAGAGTTTATCTTAAATATTATTTATATAATTAGAATTACTAAAAATATTTTTAAGAATACTTAAGATTTCTCTATAGTTAGATAGAATATAATTTCTATTTTAAATATATAATAAGATCTAGATATATAGAATTCCTTTAAACTAACTTATTATATATAATATTTAACTTATTAGGGTTAGAAATTAATTAAGATTTATAATTAATTTTTTTTAAATCTAGAATATAAATTAATAGAGATTCTTATAATCTCTATTAAATATATAAAGATCTAGAAGATATTTAGAAAAGATAAAGAAATAAATAATATAGGAATTAGATAATAGAAATACTTCTAATATTAAAGTTAATAATCTTTTAATAAATACTTTAGGAACTAGGTTTATATAAGAAGTATTTATAGTAAAAGTAATAATTATTAAGACTTAATTATACTTTTAGTAAATAGATTCTAGTTTATAGATATATTCTAAAAGATTTTTTTAAACTTATACTAGTTTTTCTTCTTAGTATTTAAAAATACTATTTTTTTTAGATAGTTTATTATAGATTTATATAAGTTCTTCTTTAATCTAGACTATTTCTTAGATTAAATAAATAATCTCTTATTAAGTAATATAGTATTATTAATAGTATAGATAGATTAGTTTTCTAATCTTCTTAGAGTATTTATATATTTATTTATAGTATATAAACTAGGTTTTAGGATTTATATTATAGTATTTAATATAGGTTTTAAGATTATTAAATAAGAATAGTAATAGAGAAGTCTCTATAGGCTTTAGTAGTTAGTCTATAATTAATAGATAGTCTAACTCTTAATATAGGAGTAGAAGCTATATAATATTAGGATATAGTAAGTAATTATATATTAGAAGCTAATAAACTAACTTATATAGTAAGTAGAAGATTAGAAATAGTTATATTACAGATAGGCTATAGGATAGAAGATTAACTAAGATATAGCTTAAAGAGCTATATTAAATAGGAATAGGAAGTTCTAATAGTCTTAGGGATCATATAATAATAGGAATAGGGATCCTCTTATACGAGGATCCACACTGTGACAAAAGGAATTTATTAATATAGTCAAAAAGTCTTTCTACTATCTTTAATCTCTATTCTTTCTTCTCTTCTTTAGACTATCTGAATAGAGAAGAAAATATAGAAGACCATATTACACCAAATATCTCCTACTTAATATATTAAGGACCCTTAAGCAAACAATAGGATTATATATAACCACTAACTTTATTAAGTTTAATAATAGCTATAATAGTTACTGTAGATTATTTTTTTTCTAAATAGGATACCTCTCTAAGTATTACTTCTAGGTTTTAAATAAACTTATTATATAGTATATATAAGTATAGAGTAGCTCTTATAAATTATTTATAGTAACTTAGTTATAAGCTTTTTTATTATAATATTATAATATAAGCTGGATTAGTGGACTTAAAAGACTTAGAGATAGATTCGTATAGTAGTTTAAGAAGTCTTCGTATCTTATTAGGACTATTACTTAAGGAATATTATTATAGAGAGGGAATATTAGGTCTAGTAAAAGGATCTTAAGATAAAGAAGATAGTTTAAAACTATAAGAGTAAATAACGGTCTATATACTACTTAATACTTAAAGAAATATTAATTAAAAATCTTATATAAATAAAACCTACTTTTACCTCTATTTAGAAGTAGGTTTTAATATTATATTTATTAGATCTTAACTATAAATTTTAAGATAACTATAGTTTTTAATATAGCCACAGTTTCTATAGTTATAGCTATATTTTCTAAAATATAATAAGACTTAGTATAAGTACTTCTAATTAGGTACATATTTAGAGTTACTTAATTAAGAATAGTTCTACCAGCCCCTATTAATTTCTAGTCCCTAATAATATAATCTATTTCTTATTCCTACACCAGTAGTAGGAGAGAATATAGTATAGTAACTATAAATTAATATAATAAATATACCTAAATCTATCTAAATAAGTCTAAAGTACTATAGTAAATATAAGATATAAAGTAGATAATCAAGCCCAAGAAAATTAAAGAATATAATATAAGCAAGTAAGCTAGAGCAAATCTACCTTAAACGGCTGGGGTCTACCTTAATAGTAAAGCGCTAGAAGCGTAGTAGTCCGAGCCAATAGGTAAAGTTAATTATAGCAAGGGTAATAGCAAAATAAGACATATAGTTAAGAGAAATATTTAGGTCAAGAATAGGTCTTTCTAGACACAGCTCGATTTCATAGGCCTACAAATATACTAGTCCTAAAGAGGTAATTTCAGCTCCGCCGTTACTGCACGATACGTGATAACCAACTACACCATTCGGCCATTTGATTAGTTGAAACTTTGGATCATGAGTACATGTAGACTCCGGTAATGCAAGCTGTAGATTTGGAGCTCCGATCGCTCTTTCATGCGCCACAAGATGGAATCCATTGAAGCAAGACGCTCCACCATATTTCAAAGCGAATGGGCAATTAAAAAGAGAAAGAAATCCTTCTCAACAGTTCCTGAATCCAAGCGTCGATATTAACTCCTATAATAAGCACCTGGGCAGGCCCGGGTAAAACACCATGTTACAAGCCGGTAAATCAGCCTTCTGTCGATCCCGGTACTAGGTCTTACTACATATTGATGTATTATGTAGGCCTTCGCGTGCACCCTAGAATTCGCTCTATTTGTAGGTGGGGCTCTCTGATAAACATATTCCATCAGGCATATTATTTGTTTAACTGGTGATAGGGCATCACATTGGAATACATTATTGGATTAACCATGTCAGGCTTAATTGGCTCGTACTTTGCTGTCTACAAAAAAGAAACCAATCTAATGATCGTGGCGACCCTCAATCAAATCCTTCGCGACGACCTTTCTACATTCCTCCAACGCCCTCAACTGTCCGGCAGACATTCCAAGCTACCATTGATTACAATACTTGTTCCTTCGACCCCCTCATATGTCTGTACCTAGCATGTCGTGGCGTTGGGCCAGTCCTGTTCGGTCTGCTCAGCATGTGACTTGGAGGCTCAGCGCTGCAGAAGAGTGAGACTGCATTCTCCTTCTCCCTTCGTTTTCCTCAATCTAAACTGTCCATCTCTACTCTATTGTCCAAATCACGCCCGGAACTTCTGCCTATCGCTCGGTGTCCTTACACTCATGTCCCACGCGATTCCGGTGTCGCGCTTTGAAGTATCCCAGGTGATACGACCAAGCAGTTTAATACAGCTGATTATAGTACACGGTACACACACCGCTTGTTCCTCATTTGGAAGTACAGACCGAGCAACGGATTGGTCCGAGAGTGGGAGGTGCCTACAGGCTACATGTACGAAGTTGAGCTTCCCTCTCCCTCTTCCTCTTTTCTTCAACGTTGTTATTAGTTGTTTTTGCACCCATTCTCCATTCCGGTAGAGAAGTAGGCACCCTATCACAGAGTGTGACAGAAAAAGAAGAGAGGAATTGATATGTGGGCGAACAAGACGCGTCAAGATAAGTAATTTCCAGAGCCTCTGTTATGTACAAGGATAACGCCAAGGGAAGCTCTTGGTAAGTATGCCCTTGTGAGATTGCGTTATATCTACTTTGGAGTTATCTCGAACTACCGATACCGACAGATATCTCTTTTCAAGCTGTTAAAAATAAATCCCTTTCATGCCATCCAGATCGTATCTATCGCCCATTGCACATCATTATCCATCATGCGGATTCAAGAAGGCCGGAAAATGTAAATAACAAGAGGGAGTAGCTAGTAGTCGAAGCCATTCCGTAGGGGCTCCGGTGACGCTTGAGCTTTTTGAAACTAATTAAGCAGCTCGATTTGTCGATGGGTAGCGCCCTTATGCTCACGGATATGCTGCTCCAAATTAAAGACCACAGTGTGAAGAGCATATTATTGTTTGTTTTCCTGACGCACGAGCCGAGTAAACTCCTTGTTGTTGGCCTCATCTACCGCGTCAACAAGGTCATCGAAAATGGCATGGTACTCTTCGATAGCAGCAATAATCTCGAGAGCGTCGTTACTGAGGACGATATGTGCCTGGCGGGTGTTAACGTAGACGCTCTGATTAAATCAAGCCCTGAAATCTTGGCAGTGAGAGTTTTGCTTCGCAAACCCCGTCTGCGACGCACGTTACTAAAATCGAATTCCTTATTCGCACTTGCCCAGCGGCCTGGGGGCTTAATGAGTGTGCCATCGGAGAGAGCTCCTAGTTCCCCCGGGAACTTTGATGGTGCTGAATTGAGAATTGCATCAGAGCTAAGTAATAAATCAGTGTGTCTCTTTAAGGGGGGTAACTAACTGATTCGTCAAAGGTACAAACTTGCGAAGAGTGGGCATGCTGGTTTGACGGTGAGAAATGAAAGGAGTAGAAAGCGGTTGCCGGTAGCTAGTAAAGAAGAAGGCGAGAAGAAGAAAGAAGAAAAGATTACTTGCCTGGCGAGATATGAGAATAGCAGTAATTGATTATTCGTAGATGTAGGAGGGGTGAAGGCGTAGAGATTAGAAAAGGTGAGTGAAAATGATGAGTTGGAATGTGAAGGGAGAGGTTGAGCAGACGCGTTGGTTCTTATAGTGAGCCGAAACCGCCATCAAAGCACGTGAAAGCTCCAGGCTCCAGGCTGGAAAGTCATCTCTTCAATCATGGCTATTTTAACAGCACAGAAGATACACTCTACCTAATTCTAGATCTGTACGTTTCTAGCATTCTGGAGTGGACAGAATATCTCTCTCTTTTTATAGAACAATGTATGGAATGTTATCAACTATCGTCGGGAACCAAGTGACATAGCGGCCTTTATACACCTAGTGGTTGCATGAACAAGCTTGATCATCTGGCATTACACTACATGGCCGATGGTCGAGCATGCTATGAAGCCCCATGTAATTACGTCGGAATTCGCGTCGAGCTCATCAACAACATTTCCCGCCACGTCATGAATAGAATCAATTTTGTTGAGAAGAATTTCGTCAAAATTGGGATGTTTCTTTGACCTAGGAGCTTGAAATTACGGGTTGAATTGCACTGACATGCCCCTTGTCCCAACGGAAATTGGCACAAACTTTCAGATCTGGACTCCCAATTAGCCGAGAATGGCGCTAACCAACGTCGACATCCTGGGCATCCTAATTCTCCGCCATAAGGTATCCGATGCATGAAATGAGGGCAGGTCTGATTTTGAGGTATTTTTGCCCAGAGCGCATTGAAACTATCTCGCGTCACGGCAGGGTCATTGCGAACTTGAGAAACACGCTGCAGCTCCATAGTAGCTAGCCCTTTGAATGGTATGTTCCTGATTTTATCACCTCGATGGCAAGATCCAAAATGACGCTCGTTGATGTGGCGAGCACAGAATTCAGAGCCAGTTGGCTCGATCTTCGTTGGTACTGCTGGTAGGAGTAAAGGCGTCCGAGTTGAAGGCCGTCTAGGGCTTGATCTTCACTGGCAATGGTTAAGATAGTACTTTTAAGTCAGAGTTACAGGTCAGAATCTTGGAACTTATCGATAATTATTGGAAAGCTCGATAAATCGGGCGATAATCGTGTATATGTGACGAAGAAGGGTTGTTGAGGAGGAAACAAAGTGAATACGTGACGTGAAAGATAGGAGCGGCGCGACGGGACACAGCTGCCAAAAGGTCAAACTCAACTGGAAGAGTCAATTCTTAGTATATGAAGTATTGATCCTGCTCAAAATTGTAGATACCCATTGAAAAATAAATGAGTATTTATTCTTCTAAACTGTTACAGACGGTAACCCCTGCAACATAGACCGAATTTACTAGCTAAGGAGCTTTGAAGTTGGAATGGCACAAACATCCCAGTCTACATTGACAGACTTAGCAAAGCGGCGCTCCGCATTAGCAAGCATTTGAAAATTGAATAAAAAGTCGGCAGGCCTGTGAAGAATTAGGCATCTTCATCATAAGGTGGCAGGTATTGTTCCTCCGCAAACAGCTCCACCAAATGATATCTGCGATGCGCCGTACAAAGCATAATCCATCCTCGGGTGAAGTTCTCAACTGACTGGAGCAAGAATGAGTTATTACCAAACAGTTGGTACACCGATTTCAGTAACTAGAACCCACATGTTAGCATGCTTGTGGCACTGGGGTTCGGCAGCTGTTCTTACCCTAGGTGTATAGCTGGTCAGATACTTCAAGACGTCCAAGTGCTGTACCTCATGTGTATCGGCAAAGTTGGCAACAAAATTCCCCTTTTCGTCATCAAGACAGAACTCCTTGTAGTAAGACAAGATATCATTTGTGAAATCGATGAAGAGAACTAACTCCTGGATTGCAGGAAAATATTGTATGACGTATTCGTCCTCCGGGAAGATGGCTTTTGGATAGAGAAGATGAATGAGGATTTCTGCACCCCCAACCTTTGTCCGGAGAAACATGGGCATAAGTCGGGACTCTGCAGAGAATTTGAAGCTGGATTGTTCCATCTTGTGCTCAATAATGCGACCGTTGACATAATCAATTAAGGACTTGGTGATTGCGGAGTGGCAGTAGGGTCCGTAATAAAAGGCAAGATTGCGAAGATGAGTATCGAATCCGTTTAGTAGAGTATTATTGTGAGATTTGTTAAGGACAGAACTAGGCATATTAGTATATCAATACTTCATTCGTGGGAAGTCTGAGCCTTACTTTTGGCCGAATGCCTGGAGATCACTCATGAAATCTTCAGCTACATCGTCGACGAGGAACATGTATAGAAATTGGATGGCACATAGAACTCTGATTTCGAAAGGGAGGGCCGTGTATGCCTGATGGGTAAAAGTCACAGAAAGCTTGAGCGTTTTCTGGACTGACTTTTCCATCTTAGGTCCCAAGTCTAGGCTTTTGAAATGTTCCCACACAGCAACTGCCATTTGATGGTCCTTGATGAAGGGGCTACTGCGATCGAAATTGGTTTCTTCAAGGAATTTTCGAATTAGAGATTTGACTTGATCTGTTTGAGCCATTCCCTTGATAATAGCCGTCCCATCGTTGCCAGTAGACTTAGTTGGCAGGCCATGATAGCCAAGTTTACTCTCCGCGAGGGTAGGGTCCATTTCAAATAAACGACAAAGAGATACTGGAAAGTCGATAGGAGAGGTAGGAAACGAATGAGAAGACGTTTCCAAGAATTGGCAAAAAGATCATCATTTATACTCCATCTTACCTTGCCATTTCTTCACATCTCCTTTGCAAAATGGTGGATACAAAGTCGGCAATGGATTCGTGGCCAATTCATCACATGAAATCCTGTAGCTCCACCAGACTCCATCCACTATGTCTTCTTAAAGCCTTCTTAAGCAGATCTACAGAATAGGCCGTTGCAAACTCAAAATTTCGACTTGACAAGGTACACTCATGGTAGGATGCCAAGCTTATTGACCCACTATTTTGGGTCCGTCGGCTCCACTAAATGTCAATCGGCTTGTCTAGATATCCAAGATGGGAACTACTGCGACGAACCCACCCACGTGCAGCAGTTTGCAGATAGAAAAATACAAAAGAGGTATAAGTTACTTCACTAGTGCTTGTTTATCTCATATACAGAATGCTTGACTTACTCAGCTTACACCGGCAGGTCGAGCGCATCACCTGTTGCAGTATCTGTGCCGAGCAATGGATATCTGGGATACCATGCATATACATTATATTGAAGAGATGTCTCACAGAGTGAATATTTATTCTTATTTTGTTCCAGCCATGCAATATTACCGTTATATGCGATGTAAGATGAGGTCATTTGAGCAGCCTCGGCTGCATGGTGGAGAGGTTAGTAGATGCAAGTAATACGCCTATTGCTCTACATCTGGGCAATCTGCAACTTTTATAACCATCAGCACAAAATCCCTCATGAGAAAAGCGATTCCTGGCTATTCTCTACAGAAATAACATAGAAATCAGGTTTTGAGGAATTGGCCCCCAAAAAAAACCTCGCAGTATCCATACCTGAGGCTAACTATGTCTGTGGCTAGTGTAGGGTATTCTCGTAACATGTAATATAAACCCTTTCGTGTAAGTCAATTCTCACATACTGATTTATGATAGATCGCTGTATATTCAGGTATGAATTACAGCCACATATCCTTTTGCGCAGAAGCGGATATTGTGCAACATGATGCAAGCCATGGTGGATACGAAGCTTCGAATAAATTCCCATCTAACAGATGATCGACAAAAAGGTTTGAAGAGATTGAGATTCTGCAAGCCACAAGTTTCAATTCTGTTATCTTTAATCGCTGTGATTCTTGCTGACTGTATCAAAAGATACACATCAACAATCTGCAAAGGAAATTATTTGAGAACTTGAGGTTGATTGAATTGGGACGCACTTTATAAGTATTGGTTTTTGTGGACGGATGGTGGGGCTCACCGCGTAGGTAACCCACACATCCTCTATCATCTCTCTCTCCGTAGACTAGATAATAATATCATCATCTCTCTGTGATCGTTCCAATAGCTTCCTCTATAGAATTTTATTCGGCATGTTTCACAAGGTCTTCCTATCAGTATGGCAATGATGTGCGCATGGAATAAATTATCTATCTCACATTGAAATTGTGAAGAAATGACAATACCAACGTTGCAGCTGGAGTGGACCCGTGGACAGTTTGCTCCTCAACGGACTGATGGGCCGCCCCTGGGGCCGAATAGCCAAACGGCACATCCAGGTCCACCTTCGTACATCAATTCATGCAAACGGTTCCACTGTAAATCCTTTGCGTCGCTCGCTTAAATCCGTTGATATTCTGAGTAAAGTTAGGACCGTTGAGCCTATGATTCGTGGCATTTGTTACAATTCCGACTTCCAATTCGGTAGTTATACCTGAGATAAGTCTTCCAAGTTCGTCGAAGAAATGCTTTGTATTGGCTTATTGTGTTAGAGGATAGTGATGCTACATTTTTGTATGTAGGCCTCAACCGATGGAGCCATAAATGGTGGCAGTTAACGGTGGGTGAGAACTAGGCCTAAATAGAATAGGATCTGCATGGGCACTTGCAATGACTCTGGAGTCTCTTTCTACGGAATCTTTCGGTGTTGAATTTACAATGGTGCAATGTATGTGAGGAATGTGAGGATTTATTCTTAACTATCTTGAACGGCCCCATGACGAGTTCCTTTGATAAACCTGTACTTCTCGAAAGACATACCGGTTCGTTAAACAAGTTCCTCAATTCAATCTCCAGTCAATCTCCTCCGATAAATTCCTTTCAGTGAATTTCTTCCGATCCATTCCTCACTTTTTTCTTTAGTAAATCGTTTCCAGAAAATCATACTGGGCAAATCTCTTCCCCTAAATCTCCCTCCAGGAATCCCCAGTGGACTATCCAGCTTGGACTCCCTAGCCAGGACAACCAGACTGAGAATTAAAAGACTCATATAGATTACAATGTATAGATTACAGGGATAAAACGCAGAGATTTGTACGCATTCACATAATTCAAAGGATATCTCATCCATCTTCTTCAAATTAATATTCCCTAACTTCAACTCAAGACTCTGGACTCTCGTATATCAATTCCAGCCGGGGTTAGAATCACTTGATACGACGCCTTTTAGCGTTTCCTACTCGCTCGGCCTCATTTTCAACCTCGAGAGCCTCTTGCAGCAATGAAGTAAGCTCGCTGCAAGATTGAACCAGAGATTGCAGGTTCTTTGTCACCTCTCGGTCATTCTTCCGGGATTGTTCCATACTGGAGACCATCTTCACCGTCGATTCGGTTGGTCCAGGGCTTGAAACCAGAAGTTCTGTTGCAGCTTCATAAGTCTCTTCCATATCTGTAGATGATGCGTCAAGAGACTCTGTCAACCTGGAAACTGCAGAAGCGACTTCGTTGAATTTTGCGGAAAGAACTAAAACGGGGAAAGGCTCGGGCTTTTGCAGAGCGTTTGTTGGCGGGGCATGGTAGGAGTCACAATCCTTGTCATTCTTGTTCCAGTGACAGCCAGCACAGACTGTCAGGGAAGGAATGCCCTCGATACGGACGCATAGGCCAAAAGGGCCCAGAGTCCTCTTGCAGCGGGAGCATGCACATTCTTTTAGGTCCATTTCCTCTCCAACGACAAAAAGAACTGCGGATTCTACCCTCGCCGAGTTCTCTTTAGTCCCCCACATCACGCTCTCGACCGTCCAGTTGAGTCCTGTCATCATAAGCACCTCCCGAATCAACGGCATCTCCACCAGCTTTTCCAGAGCGGGTGTTCGGGGAGCATTGCCGCGGTGATCGGCAATATAATTGCGTGTGTGGATTTAAGCAGCCCATTCTTCCGGGGGAGTCGCGTCAGTCCCGCATCAGACAACGGTGGGGTAGGCAGACGATCTATATTGCTTGGTTTTGCGGTCCTGGTCGGGTCTAGGTTGTAGTTAGTATTGATGCCTCGAGAACAATAGAATATATTAACGGTACCGATTGACAGGGGTCATTTTGACGAGTGTTTTGATACAGTTGGATGAAGCCTGCGTGTGGTAGGCAGAAGGATAGACAGAGGGATAGGACTAACTTGAAGATGTGAGAGAAACAAGACGGGTATAATTAGCCTCACAGGCAGAGCTCCGCATCATGACCTTCTCTCAATTTTTTGTTCTAACTCCTTCAACAACCTTCTTGCGTCCCAACTCATCCTTTGCATCGCATATCTTGTATTTTATATTCAACATCTTACATCCCAACCTTGCATCAACATCTCAGATTTATACTTCAGCCGCCCACATCCACACATCATACCCAAAATGAGCGACTAACTAAATTCTTTTGCATCAAACAGAACCCAATCTACAAGACCCCTTTTTGGGAAGAATGAAGACCTAGAACCTGGATTCTGGACCCAGAGGGCCCAAGAGAATACATGGTGAACCCATAACCTACGATGGTCAAAACGGGCAGAACTTATTATCTCCTTGGCGCTACATCCGATCATCCGAGAGCCTACCCTAAATCAACAAAAGCGAAACATCCTAACGGCGAGCAGTTCTTGGATCTGATCGACAAACGGAAGGAGAATATAAAGGCTATTCAAATCCAAAACGGCGAAAGGAGACTGCCCGGGTGAGAGGCCTGTGAATTTTGTCAAGCTGGCAATGTAATGTTTTCATCCTGTGCTGTATTCGTCAACCCAGATGGGACATTTACTCAGTGCGCAAACTGCCACTGGGCTCCCGACAAACCCCAGTGCACGATACATCCTTGCCATCTAGAAAAGGTTGAACAACGCGACAAGGAAACCCCCCGTTATAGGGTTCCGTCGTTGATCATCATTTCTATTCACCTGCCTCTCTTGACTACCCTCGCCATCTTTTGTTCCTGTTTCGCCTTTAAGCGCAAAGCAGACTGAATTAAATGCGGCCACGGTTTGAAGTTCAGCAATACCTTTCTAGATACGTCCCAAGACGTCTTTCCAATGGTCTTTCTGCATGCTTTTCCAGAGATTCTGTCCAAAGATTTTTCTATGTGTCTTTCTCAATGTCCTTTCAAAAGTCCATTCGCAAATGTAATTTACTACCCATTCAATCAAGAGAGAGATATCTATACTGATACTATATCGATAAAGTGTAATTTGCTATCTTAGAATTGATACTCTAGTAAAGCAATATCCTTTTAAGAGTGAATGAAACGGCCCTCCTTCGCAAGCCAAGATGCCATAAAGTCATAGGTTGTAGTCATCGTGTTCCCGAATTCTCCGGGATAAGATTCACAGGCCACACATGTGTAGATGAGATGAGTCGCACCCTCAACAAACGCAATAGCTGTATCGTTTCCTGGGGCATTCATGTGAATTTTCTCTGCATTGAGATATTCCCAGTGTCCGGTCATACCCATGTTCAATAACGGTACTTTCACACCCTTGATTGAGCTGGAGGGTGAGAAATGATTGGAATCAAAGTCAATACCCTTAAAGCCATCCGCCAGTATATCGAAATCTTCTGTAGCGTGGATAGCGAATGTCGACAAAAATCTTCTAATTGTTGTTTTGAGAGCTCCGTTGATGTATTGATTGGCGACGCTGGCGAAGTTCGTAGGTACACGCACCGAAGGGACTCTCTGCACTGTGATGTTACCCCCTTTATGGAGCAGTGGCCAGGCATGAGTTGTGTGAGCCAAGTATCTGGTATCTTGAGCAAAGAACTTGTTGCTAGTGACTCCATATGCCATATCGTTCACATAGAACTGCTCATCATCGGTCATACCGGCAGTTCCATTCTCGATAGCAGCCAAGCGACCCTTGGCATATTCTATAACGTCGTTGTTTCTCTTCACAACACCGGCTTGATATAGTTGCTTGAAATCGGAGGTGTAGTTGGAAATAGATCCGTTGACAAATCCATTTGCCGGGTTGAAAAGATTGAGACTCTCGTTGATAGTTGAACCATGCGGGCCAGTTAAGGCTGGGTTGAGACTGAGCAAAGGCATGGAACCAAGGCCATAGTTCGCATCAATCAAGATAATTCCATCAGCAGGGTGCATTCCGTCCAGTGCACTTCCACACTTGTGAATCTTTTCCTCGCCTGAGCAAGCAGAAGCGCCATTCTCAGCAATATTTTGGTACGCAGCCATCATGGCACCACCACCACTGTGTCCAAACAGTACAACTTTATCAATACCAGTTAAGTTGCGCAGATACTGCATGCCCACGTCAACCTGTAGGATCTCGTCTTCGAAATAGATATCGGACATTGGCCCCGTCTTATCGGCTGCATTGTTGGCGCAGAACACGGTGAAGCCTCTTTCCGCAAGTTGAGTACAAGCAGAGAAGGACATGTAGTCACTTTCTGCATGCATCACATATACTGCAACTCTTGATCGAGGACTGTGCTTTGCAGGACGGTGGACACCCCCGACGACGCCATTTGCGTTGTCGAACACTGTGGCTGCCGGGAGGGCAGGGGCAGTGCCAGTTGCTCCAGCATAAGCAGAGGCGCTTAAGGTACATAGAACGGATATGACCGCGCTTGTGGCTTGGTTGAAGCCAACCATTTTGACGTGCTGTGGATGCTAAGGTGAACTTTGCAGGAAAAGGTGCTTTTCAATTTGAGGATCGTCACTGATGAGTTTCCGAACTTGAAGGCCTTAACTAGTACTATTTATATTCGTAGAATAAACAGGTCTCCCCCGTTTCCTCCCTAGTACCCCACGATATCTACGCCCGAAAAGGTGGAGTCAAAATATGAACGTACGCGCAATATAAATTATTAGTGCAATCCTGCTTCTCTACTAAAACCAGATAACTGGAGTATGACGATGTTCACTGATTGATCCCTTGGTAGAATTGAAGATTCTCTTGGCGGGAATACTATTACAGTAGTTAACTCCGAGGGGATCACCAGTGGGACCAACCCTTTATTGATCTGCGCCCGCGTGAAACGTAAGGTGTGTATGATCAGCCCTGTGCGGAATACAAAGTTCATTTTTTGTGAATATTGATTACGCATGCTGGGTCTAGGTTGGCTTTGGCTGATGACAGTCTTATCCCAAAACGGCAATCAATGCCGGCTCTACTGCACTCCGATCATAGGTTACATTCAATGACATATGATCTCAATCACAATGGATAAAGCAATTCTGCATAAATCTCCGGGTTTTGAGCCCCTGGTTATATCAAAAGCGAGTATATACCTGGATAAAATCCGAAGAAATACGGTGTTGATAGAACAATTTTTCGTCATTGTCAAGTTTTCGAAGTTGGTCATCTTAGCATCTCTTGCAGCCCTTATTAAGCCCGAATACGACCTAAGTATTTAACGAAATTAAATCTCCTTGGCACTTTACACTAGTGAGAACATGTACGAAGGGAGCGCTCAGGGCTCTATGCCCCGGTGGGGTATCGCTCTTATTGATAAATGCCCAGACACGGGAACCAGAGCCCTGCTGAATTTGTCTCACCACTATTTTGTTTCTATTTTGTTTTGTGAAAACTCACAGTAAAAAGCTCCTTTGACTGAGGTCCTAAGTTCAACCATCTCCATGCATTTTCGACCACTTGGGGCATTGGCGGCACTTGCCCTCTGTGTTGGAGAGGCCGCAGCCGCATGCCCGTACCAACACCAAATATCGGAATCCCTGCGCCGCAACGTCCACGAGTATCCAAGAACCCCCGAAGCGTCGGAAAAGAAGGGTATCTTCTATATGAACCGCATCTCCCCTGGAAACTCTCGTCTCTATATCGCCAACTCCGATGGCAGCAATGTCAAACCGCTTGAGAGCAACAGCACGGCTGGCTTTGATCTACATCCCTCGTGGTCTGCCAGTGGAGAATGGATTGTGTTCACAAGCGAACGACGCGCCGATGGGCAGGCTGACATCTACCGCATCAAGCCCGATGGTACGAATATTGAGCCTTTAGTCCACACTGATTCATTCGAAGATGCGGGAACGTTATCACCGGATGGCAATTACTTGGCCTATGTGTCTACATTTGGAAACTTCACCGCAAACATTTGGGTCAAGGATTTGAAGACCGGTAGCATGCGCAACTTGACAGACACAGCAGCCACACGGGGTGACCGCACAAGTCCCCAGGGGCATTTTCGGCCAGCCTGGTCGCCCGATTCACAATGGGTTGCCTTCAGCTCCGATCGCAACACTGATTGGACTGGTCATAGCAACGGAACTGGCTGGGAACATACTCAAACACTCTCAATTTATGTAATTCGGCGAGATGGCACTGATTTCCGCCGCGTTGTGAGTAAAGCTGGATACTCGCTAGGCACGCCCCAATGGTCACCGGATGGGAGCCGTATCCTTTTCAATGAAGTTCTTACTGAAGACACGTATAATTCGCACGGCATCTCAAACTCAGTGGCTTCTGTTACTGGCCAGATCTACAGCGTTGATTTTAAAACTGGTCGTGATCTTGTGCAACATACTTCGGGTATTGGCATGAAGGTTGGTCAACACTTTATCGGGAACAGCAGCAATATCGGTTATTTGATTAAGGGTGGAGACAATCAAGGTGTTCATTATACCGCACCTGATTCAATCCACAAGGCATTCAACTTCACCTATTTACGTGATCCTACTTGGTCACCAGATGGTACCAAGCTTGTTTTTGAGGTGTTGACATGGGATATCCGTGCGGCTGGCAAAAAGCTGTTCAACTTCGATGATGACTGGGAGTATCGCTTCATTGACACTTTCCCATTGATGAACAGCGCAACTGGGCGGATAGCAGTGACTGAGAAGCAACTGGGGAATTCATCAGTCGTTACGTCTAATGGCAAACTATCCGATAAAATTGATTCATTCGACGTGTACGATGTTTGGTCAAGCCGCAATGAGACCGACGAGGAATGGGTAACAACAGGTACTGGCGGTGCATTCCAACCAACATGGAACCAAGATGGATCCCAAATCGCAGTGGGCCTTGGTGTTTGGTTTTCTGGTCGTAACGAGGATCCGGGCACGATCTACTTGGCTAATGCGACCGGTGATGGATTTAAAGATATCACCAAAACACCAGCTAATCTCAATGCCGGCTTTCCATCATTCTCACCTAATGGCACTAAGCTTGTTTACCGGTTATGGGACGTGGTTAACAATTCCCCATTGGGTCTTCGGATTTTGGACCTCGCGACAAAGCAAACTACGAATTTGACTATGGGTTGGGATAATACGCCAGGTTGGTCACCGGACGGAGAGCGTATTGTTTTCACTCGTCAAGTCAATTGGACTGCGGAGTATGGCAGCCGTTGGTATTCCGACCGCTTCGATATTATGACTATTAAACCTGATGGAAGTGATTTGACTCGTGTCACTGATAGTTTGGCTAATGATGCGCATGCGGTATGGTCTTATGATGGTCGCATTCTTTGGAGTAGTGGCATGTACGGATTTCGTGACGAATGTGTTCTCTATGATGATACGTTCCAGCCATATGGGCAGATCATGGTGATGAATGCTGATGGGTCGAATAAGACTCTACTAACTGACAGCATGTGGGAAGACTCCATGCCCATGTACTATCCAAAACAAAATTAATCCTAGGTATTTTTACCTTGAAGGAGATTGCGATTCATGAATTTACATATGATTTAAATCGCGCAGATCATCGTCGGGTAGCTCAAGCACCTTTCCCTTGACATTAGTCATGTACAGGTCAGTATGTATAGAACAATTGCAATACCGGGGCAATTACAGCCAAAATATTACACGGCTCAGTCTTCTGTGCATTCAAGAGCCCGATTTTTACCATTCGCCTCTCACGTGCTCAATATGACGGCCTCTTTTTTCCATGCTTCCAAGCCTGGCAGGTGTCTATGGTGGCAATTTGCATCACTCGCATTCGCGTACTGACTCATTCTTCCCTGATTGTTTGGCTTACATATTATTTGGTCGCATTATGGCCAGTAGGTATATCCTTGGACTTTGCGGAGTGGAGTTGGTGACGCAGAGTCTAGTTAGTTCTCCTCAAGTATTGTAAAGCATCCCTGACGTCATCGACTCCCGATGATTCGAGAAGAGCACGGGCCACATGGTCCAGACACTGTAAATCCAACATGGCAATGTAGCGTTATTGATCAACACAGGAACAACTTTATCATATTCCAAGGTAGTTTTACCCCACAAGAACCGGTTGCTTGACCAGTGCGCCGGTTTGGGGTTAGACGCTAAACTTGGAACAATGGATGACGGCCTGTGATATCACAACACAGTCAATTACTATGCATCCATTAGTATATAAAGCCCTTGGTTTCAGCAACTTCAATGGTTACTTTTGAATTTGAAAATTATCCATTTACACACTTCAAATTTTATCACAACTTTCCACTCAACTCTTCCAAATCAAAATTTTCACCATGGAGACTGCCAAGGTAGACAACCACACTGTGTGACGTTCGACATCGACAATGACTAACAAAAGTATACAGAACGCCGCCAAGTACGTCTCCGAGACTGTCCAGGGCACCGGTGCCGAAGCCTCCAAGGAGACCAACAAGAATGTCGCAAAGGACAGCGATGCAAATGTCTCCACCCGTGCCAGCGCGGCAAAGGACGCACTTTTCGACAAGAAGGATGAGGCCTCTCATGACACCAAGGCCGATGTTCGCAAGGGTAAGTGAACCCCGACTTGAACTGTTCTACCATTCTAGGCGTATTGGGTAGTTATTAACAATTCTATAGAGCAGGTGAAGCACTAGATCGAAGGCGATCTATGACGTCATGATATTTGTTTCTTGGGTCAATATCTGTTACCATCATGGTATGGGCTTATACCACACTCATGTGTCTAGTTTAATGAAATACAATCCCATTACGATGCAAATGTATTCATTTGAAGGACCTTCTCCTGTTCCCGCCGTTTAGACCCCTCGATTGGCCAATGCTATTCTCAGAATCATTTTAGTCCCCACTTCCAGCATATGTGTATCAGATTTGGATTAATTGCTGCTGCTTGTGATTGGTCGGCCACAATTTCCGGTAAGCCCCCCGAGTCAAACAAAATTAGTTCGTTCCATGTGCAGTATGACCCCACCTTGGATCCTATGCGCCGTTGATGAACAGGCCCAGCGCCACCAATTCTTATTCTTCGGTCGCAGTCGTTCGCACTGGTTCGACCTTGGAACCACTCTCAACATCGCGATCTGATATCTGGCAGAGATGAGAAATTTGATTCAACTCATGAGAACCAATGGTCGTGGTGAAAGATGCAATGGAGCACTGGCTTCACAACGCGGGCCTATGGAAGGCGAGCATGTAGGCTGATCAATACCACTTGGAGTGTTTTGGGCTCCACTAGTTGGGATCCGCCCCTGTCGCAATTTCGAAAACCATATCCATCTGCTGTATCTGGCCCAATTGCGGCATACCCGCCCGACCTATGCCATTGCTTCATACCGCCAATACCGGCGTAACCGTCGGAACCGTGCGTGCCCCTCATTGACACTCTCGACTAAAAGTCCCTACGCTTGAATTTTTCGCACCATACCCACAACCATCTTCAGTGCACTATACATGGTCTCCAGCGTTTGTGAAATCGCATCATGTTCAAGAATAGGTACATAAATACACTGGTAATGAGTGACCAAGTATTCTAACTGTGCTGCCTGTGCCCAGAAACAATGACCGGAAACCGGATAAGGGGTTAATCAATAGATTCCAGGCGAATTTCTCTGGTATCATGAAAACTACCTCCGAATCAGTGCTCGATCGGTGTGTACATTCTTTGTTCCGTCCATGCCCTCGGCTTTGACCACTTCATATAAGTTGTGGATGTAGAGCTTTGGTTAAGGTTATATGCTAATATACTGGCGTGGTGGTCCAGATCTGTTAACCCCAAAGACTTGCAGCGCAATAATGCCACCCAGCTAACGCCAGAACTTCGCTTCACTCCTTTCCTCGACGACCAGTCTCTTCCAAATTCCACTGCGGACAGACGCTGGAACAAAAGTTTCGGAACCTTCAATACAGGACTTCATGGGTTCGCTGGCGATTTACATACCCCCACCTTGCAGTCCAACCTGTTGACGCCTGAAACGCTCCTGAATCACTATACAGATGCAGTCACTCCTTTGCATAGAAATAAGGTCGCAAAGGCTTCTGATCCATTCGATCTACAAAGTCTCGCGCCAGAAGTACATAATTACTTTTGTGAGGATGCAACATCCGCAAAACAACCCAACACTTTCGCTCAGCCTGATGCGGAGCAGGGATTATACAACGGAACCAATGGGGAGATACCTGTTGGAAACCTGGCTCTCAATGGACAGATCATGTCTGGACTTGTGGATGGGGAAAATATTCCAGATGTTGAGAAACTGACATTCAGCCACAACACCAAGTACGCTCTTATGTTTTAACATTTCAAGCTGAAAAGCCCCCACTCACCAGTTTCCAGTTTTCGGTACAAAGTCTCACTCACCACACCGACCGCGATGATCCAAGGTTCAAACGACATCCCCATAACTTACTTAAACAAGGGTCAAACATATCCTTTGACTATTATCGATTCTAAGCCCCCTTCAACGCAAAACGGATTAACACATTACCGAACCTCAATTCGCATAACCTTCGACACGACAGAACATACATCAAACCCCAACTCCTGCTGGAGCCTCTGGAAGGCAAGTTCGGCACAAGATATGTCGCGCAAAAGTCGAGTGATGAATGCAGTGGAACTAGCCAATCTAGGTCAGAATCAAGGTCAAACAAACAATTTCCATGTGGAAAAAACGTCGCTAGATGGGTTTTCTATTAAATGGTTTACGGATGCATCAGGAATACCAGCTTGCACGCTCGGAATTCGATTCAACTTTCTTTCGACAGATTTCAGCTATTCCAAGGGAGTCAAGGGGTCTCCTCTCAGACTTTTGGCCAAGACAGAAACTATCACTCCAGACATTCCTGAGCTCAGCTACTGCAAAGTTAAAGTATTTCGCGACCACGGTGCGGAACGCAAAATGTTCACGGACGTTTCTCAACTTAAACGAGCCATTGAGAAACGCAAGGAAGAGTATATCAAAGCTCTTAGTGGAGCAGGTGAAAATCTTGGCAAGCGAAAACGCGGCAGCCGAATCGTCGAAAATAATCAAGATGGAGCTGAACGAGCGGCAAACCTACAAAACGACCTAGATGCGGAGTTGGCAGACATGCATAGGGCATTTTCATCCAATTTACCAATCAGCGAATTCTGTCTGCCCGGCGACGTGCAGGATGATCCCGATCTGTTCCCAATTCAACTATCAGATGAGGAAACGCAAATCCCTCGCTCCATGCCACAGCCGGTTCTCAATAATTTGACACCACCTTCCACATTAGACAGCGAGTCAAGAACCAGCAATCTATCGCAGAGTCCAACGAATCAACGTACACCTAAATCCACCGGGAAGGCTGCCGCGCGTAGCAGCTCTTCAATTAAGGATACAAGTCCCACGGGTGACAATATCTCCTTTCAGAACGCATATATGAGTACAAGCGCCTCTACAGAACGCTTAGTTCCTAAAAAGAATGAAGCCGAAGGCGGCGAGTCGGGATCCGGAGATAAACGTGAGTTCCCCCGCCCTAAATAATTAAGCTATTTCTCACCATGTAACCAGCGACGTGTTTGTATATTCGCTTTCAAAATGGGGACAAATCCGATGATTTCCATACCGCTTTATTCTTACAGGAACGTACTGCGCAATGCTTGAAGATGATCATTTCGCAAAAGCGAAATTTCAGCGCCGATCTTGAAGTGGAATTGTACCAAGTCAAGGAAAATGGGCTGAAGGTACGAATTGATGACGATGTTGTCCAGCAAATTTCCAATGATCAGGCCATGTCGGCGGAGATTTCTGAGCCTCTTCCTTCGGATAATAGCACCCAAGGTGAAGGCATGCGCGCGCCCGGAACAATCGAAGTCAGACTATACTTTTAGATTACGCCAATCCTTGCCGGGCGATGGCCACTTTTGCATCAGCAAAAGGTCCCATAGGGCCGAGGGAATTGGAGTCTGCCAGCTCATACCAGATATTTCGAGTCATCAGCAACCAAGATTGATTTTCAGATTGGTTTGCGCCTCGTGGCCTGAGGGAAAGAACACATCTCAAAGATCTGTGCCAGTTTTCCTCCAACGGACCAAGCATTATTCATTATCACCCATGCAAGATATCGGGGCCGCATACCTCTGCCCAAGCGCATGACCTTCCTAAGCTCGCGGCTCGTCCTCTTTCAAACAAATCTGAAATTGACTGCCGTTGCTTGAAATATGTCGCTGTAGTTTCTGGCTAGGAACAATCCCAATGATGTTCTTCTGGGCCATAATGTGGCTAGGCAGAGCGAGTCTCGTACTGGAGTTTTCTTAGATGAAGAAGGCCCTTATAGCATCCGCAGTTTGATATGGCTTGAAGATGAAAGTCAATAATCTCACTAGGATAACTTACGAGGCTTTCTTAGTCATACAACCCAGCACATTCTAAAGTTAGTGACTATTGTTAAATAGAGTTAGAATCTGCGATTGACGTCATACTGTTTACAATCACATCCATAACTATCTGAACAAAATAAGGCCGAGACTTTCTGCCTGAACCCGCAATTGCATCATTTCTGTATCCTGGTTGCTGTTTCAACAATGATGTGAGCAACAATTGGCAGCTTATACATATAGCCCAAGAAAACTTGATTAAGTTGTTTGAATCAATTCCCAATCAAATCTGCGGCCTAGATATATGATGTAAATTGAAGCATTCTTCGTACCTTCACGGAAATTACTGTAAGAGGGAATGCAACAATAGTAGTGATCGACCACTAACAACCCCCGGTTGCGCTCGAGCCTACACAGGCAGCCCCGGTGCATTCAAAGCCGATTGGATTGACAACATTTCCACAAAGATACTGCTCGGCTTGGGTTCCATTGTCGAGTTGCAGGTTTGCTTCAAGAACAGTAATGTTAGTGCACGGTGCAACTGCACTGCACTGTAGACTGGTCACTTGTGTCGATTCACTGGTGCCAAAAAGCCGGTCGATCTCCACATTCTTAATCTGGAATTCAGAGTTCGTGCAGTTACCCACACCTGGTGCACCGGAGAAACGCGTGCATTGTGATATCGAAAAGGCGGCCCCTCGAAGTCCAGTTGCATTCAGATTCCGGACCTTCACATCGGATAGATCTACAAAAATGTTAGCAGCCTCTCAATTAAGGAAATAATACAACATACATCCCAGTCCTCCACCTCCTCCGTTAGGTGGGTATCCATTTTGATCGGCTGTCCATGTTTTCACGTAGAACTAGATGTATTATGTCAATCATTTCCCTATCTAATTTGTCTGTACGAGCCACTTACAGCATGTAGTGTGTTGTCGTAGTTGATGTTATCGACCGTTACTCTCTCGACCGTTTCGAATTGATCCTTATACTGCCCGATGCTGCCAATGGCAATGCCTAGTCCATTAAAGAACTTGCTATTTGTGATTTTTATATCAGTACTATTTGCTTTGAGCGCGATACTGTCGTCGCCGTTGTAGACAGTCCAATTATTGAAAGTGATATGAGATGATCGAATAGTGTCGGCACCATCGGTGTTCGCTAAGCAGAACTTTAATCAGTACTATCTTCTCAATAGAAAACATTTTCAGCACACTGACAGCTTTGAGCAATGTTCCCTGTGTTATTGACAAAAATGCTGTCGAGTAGCACATCTTGAGAGTAGATTATTGACATGGTCCTTCACGATAATTTTAGTTCCGAGAACTAGACATCACATATACATGAACCTGAGGTTGAACATACCACATCTGGCTTCTCAAAAATCTCAGCCCTCGAATAACAGAGTTTGTCAGATGGCTGAATGTCACAGCATGTGGACGGCCTGGATAATTGGAGGTATTTGGCTGCTCTCTGATCCATTGGTACCAGTAATCGCCGTTGCCGTCAAAGGTTCCCACGTCAAAGGCGTTGATACGAACGTCATCACCTCCAATGATGAAAGCTGTAGACTGGTTCTGATATCCAACGTCCATCGAGTTGTTCAACCAGTACACAATGTCTGTGCTCCACTGCGAGGGATCAAGTTTCAGCAATGCAAGCCGAGGTCCGCGGGATGCCAGTATAGGGTCACAGAAAATAATACCGTCACGCAAGCACATACCACGAGTCTCCCATGAATATCAATATCAACATCTTTAAGCCAGGAAACGTTCATAACCGAGTTGACGTAGTAGTCCTTAGGTTCAAAAATGACGGTGCCATGCTGTCCACACGTTTTGAAGGCATGCAATATTTGTGGGGCATCATCTGTCGCATTAGTTCCTCCACCTTGAACGACACAAGTCTTTCTCTGGCCATTGCCAGTGGCGTTAGTTAAATCCAGCAAACACGCTCCTATAGCAACAAGAGTTGAAGCGGGTGAACGCATGATGGGTAGCCTTTCGTGTATAAAACGTTAGATAGAACAACAGACTCAACTAATTATTCATGTGGTTGATGAGAGAAATCATGACATTTAATACGACTCATATTAATATTCACTGTACTGGCTATAAGAATAAGCGATCAAATTACGGTTAAGATCTACTGTCATTGCCCCCGCGGTCCAAGGCAAATGATGCGGGGAAGATAGATTTCGCACGAATTGGAATATATTCTCCGCGAAAATGAAATTTTTCGATAGAATGAGCTTCATTACCCCGGTTTACATCAAAATTTTCGGTATCATTTAACCCGAGGCTATCGGGGCCTTGAGCTCCAGGGGTTAAAGGGGGTGGGCGGAGTACCCTCCTGAGTCCTTACACCTACCTGGCTTCTCAAAAATTCCACCCCGCGAATAACAGATTTTGTCAGATCGCTAAATGTCACAGAAAGAGCGATTTAGCAGGTTAAATGAAACAATGCCAAACTCGATGATTTATTTGCTCTCATTTAATTTTCAGAAACAAAAAACTTGGACAGTAAGTCGTGTCAAATGTGTCTTTTTCGCGACTTTGGCAAACAGTTGGGTAGCCACGCGAGCTCCGAATGCAGCAAGACTCAGTTTACCTTCAATTTGCTTCTCGTGTTTTTGACTCTACGTACTACAAACGGCTGCAACTTGATGGTGGCCTTTGGATCATCGGGGGCTAAAAGACTCCGGGCAATGAATTTGGATGCACCATCCCACTGACACGCTATGGTCCCCGGCATGTATGGAGTTTTCAAAGTGAATCTACTATGAAGATAATGTTGATTATACTTGGCAATCATTCAAATTGTTTCCAGGGATTTTATCACCGGTGTGCTAAAGCCTTGTAAAAGATCTCAACATTAAGATTAAGCAAACATTGGAAGTCTATGACCAAAATACTGTTTTAGCTCATGTCAACCGCGCACTGGGCACTGGAGAACCTCCGGTGCGCATGATCTTTTATATATCCATGAGAAAGCATTTCACCAAACCTAAAACGGAGATTCATCATGGAAACGAACAATTGAACATTGAACGCCTCGCTACCTTTGCTCAATGAGAAGTGATCTTCTTCCAGGATTCTCTCGCCTTCAAGCCTTCCCACCACTTCTTGGTCGCTGGGTATTTGGCAAACAATTCTGCGGCACCCAAGCCTTCGACCATGACTCCATAGGGCAGGTGGTAGAGATCAGCGAGCGTCACTTTTTCTCCAGCGAGATAAGGCTGCTTTGAAAGGATACGTTCGTAACCCTCCAGCGTGATATCAAGTTGTGCCAGGAGAGCTTGTACGCGAGCCTCATCGGTGGCGCCAAGGCCTTTTCGCACCTTGAAGACCTTCTCAAAGGCAATTTGCGAAACGATTGGGTCGAAGTAAGACTGCTCAACAGAAAGAGCCTATTCCATTTTCGGTCCTGAATCAGAATACTACAGTCGGCAACCATATGGGCAATACTAGCTCTTCATACCTGTTGATATTTGGCATACGCCTTCAAGTCCGCAACAGAGGGTGACAAGTCGGTTCCCTGGGCAGCGAATTTGATAGCAATGTATTGAGCAATGGCTCTGCTTTCTGAATTCAGGGATATGGTTAACAACATCCGAACTAGATTAATCCGTAATTAGGTAGTGGTGCAACTTACCAAAGATCTGCAAATCGGCATCTGTGTCCTGGAAAACGGGAACTTTTCCAAACGGATGCAGTTCGTTGATGTATGCTTCAGATTTCTGCTCTCCCTTCGCCAGATCAACTGGGATGAACTCAACTTCTACCCCCTTCTCCTCGAGTACGATGCGCACCCGATTACTGCAGGTGGAGAGAGGGAATCCGTGTAATTTCAGAACCATTTTGCGTAATTTTTTGCGAAGCTTCTGAATTTAGATGATCAATAAATGGAGGGGCTAGGAGGAAGTAAGAACTTTAAATATAGAGTAAAGTGAGGGGCGGACAACTTGCATAGATGATGTGATTTATAAGTGGACGACACCGGAGCCACCGAAAGCCCGGAAGTATTCCGCGAGAGTGCCCCACAGCCCGACTGACCAGTTGGCTTCTACACAAATGGGTGAGGGACTTTGGAAGCACCACGTGCTTACGCGTTTCAAGTTACGCATGAAGGCCTACATTATCGGTCGAAATGAGGTATTTAAGGTTTTGGTGGCGAACAGTTCAAAGGTTCTCACTTGGTACCAACCCAAAGGTTATTTCTTAGCTACATATGGAATATTGACGATGAATTACTAAATCACCACTTATGACACTCTGAGTGATATTTAGGTGTCTACAACACCAATTTACGGCAAAATGTTGCCTTGACCCGCACCTCGCCTCGGGTCCATCACAAGGTCTATTCAGAAGCATTTAGCATCACATAAATACACCACATTTTCAGCAAACTCGTACAGTCAAGAATGAGAAAGGGAGTGTGTATGGATAGCTTGACAGATAATCTGGTCTTGACTCATGACGTGTCAAAGAAATGGCAGAAACATGTTAGTATACATGACTCACCATCTACGATCGCTTAAGCGATAGTTTTGACCCAGAATGATATTGATTCCAATTGGAAAGCAGAACCAAAACATACCCTGCATATTTCACCAGTCATTATCAGCGACTCACAGAAATAGGGCTATGGCCCCATGAGACTGTATGAGTGCGGGGACGGGCCACGTCTTAGCGCTTACATCCGTCACCCGGACCCTCCTAGTGTCTCTCATTTAATGACCATCCTTCTCTCTCCTTCGAAATTCCAAGATATGGAAGCTCACACAACCATTTCTGTATCAGACTCTGACAGCGATATTGTTCTGCTTGAGGCACGGGACATTCAAGATTTTAATCATGACAATACACTCCCACTATCGGCGATTGAGGTTGCCAAAATCATTAAATGGCTTCAGCCAACTCCATATGACTTCGAAAGAGGCGAATACTGCAGGCATAGCGCCTCGCATTTACTTGGGACCGGCAATTGGCTCACATCAACCCAAGTGTATCAGCAGTGGCACTCTGGTAAAAGTGGATTGCTATTAATCAAAGGCATACCAGGCTCAGGCAAATCAGTGATGGCTGCTTCTATAATCAAGCAATTGCAGGAGGAGAATCGTCCAGTGATTTACTTCTTCTTCCGACAGATCATCGAAGCTAACCACAAGCCCATTGCCGCGCTGCGAGACTGGCTATGCCAAGTTCTGGACTGCAGCTCTTCACTACAAGCCCAACTTCACAGGTACGTTACAAAAAGGCGATCGCTTGATGATCTGTCCCCGGACGATTTGTGGAGTGATCTCATAATGGCATTGGCCGATTTACCTAAGGTGTATTGTGTAATAGATGCTTTGGATGAGATGGATCTCGGAAATGAAGGCTTCCTGAACAGCTTGGTTGAGTTTGGGAAATGGCGTCCAAATAATGTCAAGGTTTTAATGACCTCGCGCCCAATAGCCCGCGTGGAGACATTGCTGAGGCCGTTTTCAATCCTACAACTTCGACTCGAAGAAAGTTTAGTGGATCTTGATATCGAATCATATGTTCAGCATAGGCTGCGTGGCTCGGGTGTCGCGGAAGAACATTGGAGTGCGATCCAAGAAGCGATTCCCGGTCGCGCAAATGGTATATTTCTTTACGCGAAGATGTCTTTGGATACCTTTCTCGAGCCTGGAGTGGGCGTGCAAGAGACTCTCAAGGCACTGCCAATGGATCTCAACGTTATGTATAATGAGCTTCTGCTAGAGCATGCGCGGCGATCGAATGTGCCCTCCGAGCTCCAAATCCTTATCCTTCAGTTTGTCACCCACGCCACACGCCCACTACGACTTCTCGAGCTTGCTGAGATGCTGAACACACACTCCGAACACAATCAGACCTTTAAAGAAACCAAAACCTTGGTCAGAACTGCATGCGGACCTCTCCTGGAAGTGTTACCCGATGAGACAGTCTCAGTCATTCATCATACGCTTACGGAATTTTTAAAGGGATACACCAGATCCAGAGCGCCGGAAGACTCGGGGTATCCAATATTTGAGGCCGGTCCCACAAATCTGAACCTTGCTATCGAATGTCTGCATTATATGCGGGCAGGATGTTTGGACAGCCTAGAACTTACAGAACCAAATTTCAAAAAGACTTTATCCCCACTCGGAGTCCGTGATCCAAAGAAAGAGAAAATACAAGAAGTACGATTACAATTCCCTTTCTTAGAATACGCCGCAAACAACTGGTACAAGCATGTCCACCTGGCAGAGGCATTGGATGAAGATATGGAATTCTTCCATGACACGCTTGATTCCCTCTTTACAGAGAAACACCGCTACAAAGCTTGGTTGTTTTGGTTTAGCCGGGCTTAAATTCGGACCACATTACACCCATTCACGTCGCTGCCCAGACTGGTCTAACTCGATTTGCTGAGCATGCTTTGTCCAAGTGTGTTTCATTAGCACAGAGTCTTCTATTTTGCCCATAAGCTGGGCAGCATCATACAATCATGGAAATGTTATTCGAGTGCTCGTGAATTATGGAGCTGACCCGGATGCTGAACTGAGTGAGGGACTAAAGCCAATGCATTTAGCCGCAAAGTCAAACCATGTGGATGCCGTCAAGTCCTTGATTGCTGCTGGAGTCAGTCCATTGACACCCAAGACAAAAAGCGACACACCTATTCGAGTTGCAGGTGGGTGTTGCGTTGGGAGTGTTGGGCCCAGTACCTTAGGCCATACCCCCTTGATGTATGCGTGTCATGCAGGTCATCTGGAGCGTTGTGGAGTTTCTTCCATGCTTGAACAACCCGGAAGACATGTACCGAGCACTGCATTGGGCGGCTGAGAAGGGAAGATCGAGCATTGTGGAGTTGATAATACGACAACCTGGAATCGATGTCAACGCCAAGGTGCAAGGCGACACTGCGCTGCTGCTGGCTTGCAAGAGCGCCGATCTCAGTACAATCCAAGTATTGATCAAGGCTGGTGCTGATTCAACCGTGGTCTACGAAACTGTTAAAGCATATAGAGGATTTATTCTCAGCTCTGACCCTTCCACGGCCAACCTACAAAATCAAACAGCTTTTTCCAACGATAGAGGATATACAGCACTTCATGCTCTGTGTAAAAACTCTGTCTACGGAGAGAAAGCGCGCAGTGAAGCCACCGAGTGTGTAAAGGCTCTTCTACAGGCTGGTGCTGACGTTCATGCCAAGGACTCCAAAGGCTTCACAGCCTTACATTACGCGTTCCAGTCATCGATCGGATGGATGAAGCCTTTGCTAGATGCAGGAGCGGATCCTACCATGGAAGATGACGACGGAGATACAGTCCTCCATCTTTTATCATCTTTCGAGAGCGAAGCGGTGTCTCTGGTCTTAAAGAATGAAAAGGTGGATATTAATAAAGCCAGAGAAAAGGATGGAATGACGCCATTACTCTGTCGCCTTGCAGAGAATAAGACTGATGATACAGAAATTATCAAGTCCTTAGCTTACAAGCCCGATGTGAATCTTACGGATTTGAAAGGAGACGGACCACTCCACCTGGCCTTGCGGCGTTGGGCTATCCAACCTGGGGTTATTAATTAGTGGCTGGCTGCAGGCGCCAATCCGAATTCTAAGAACGCAGCGGGAAACACACCGTTGCATCAAGCCAGGGATAGTCTCAGCCAGGAAATAATCAAAATTATTCTTCAAGCTGGAGGAGATCTTGAAGTATGCAACAACATGGGCCAATCGGTTCTTTTTACACAGTTGGGCAAACGTATGCATGGTAAATCAAAAATTCTAGGCCACTTAGCTGGGGCGGGAGCACGCCTGGACACCCGTGACTACAAAGGCCGTACGTTGTGGCATTGCGCGCTTGACTGTACAGAAAGACTCTCGCTTCTCAAAAGCCTAGGACTTGATCCTCTAGTCTCAGATCACAATGGTAACACACCGCTTCATGAAGTCGTGACTGATAAGTCATTGAATGGAAGGCGAGAAGTATTGAAACAATTGGTGGGAATGGGTATGGGCATGAACCAACGCAATCACCGAGGTCAAACCGTCTTACACCTTGTTTGTTCAAGATACTTGCCCGTGGAAACAGGTAGAGAATCATGTGACCAAGTCTTTGACTATATCCTCGAACAGAGCAAATTTCCAACGGTTAGGGATCACGAGGGCATCCAACCGCTGCATATCGCGGCTACAATTTCCGAGACATTTGTTTACAAACTTTTCAACGTTGGAGCGGACATTGGCGCAGCCACAAATGATAAGATGACAGTCCTTCATCTTGCCACGCGTGCACGTCAGTCCGGAATCATCGATATGATACTCTCCCGAGCCAACTCTCTTTCCGCGGAAACTTGCTTTAACTTTGTTAACACGCAAGATGAAGACGGACGAACTGCACTTCATTATGCATGCCGGTCCGGCCGTCCCGAAACTGTCAAATCCCTACTTGAGGCTGGAGCAGCCCTTGATGTTCTTGACATCCACAAACACTCTCCACTGACAATGTGTGGGGAGTGTGAAAAGGAAGCCTTGCTTTGGGATCGCCATATGCCATCATCAAACCCACGTCGGCAGCTATCAGAAATTGGTCTCAATGCAACAGGTCTAACACTGAAGGATGATACGCGTCCATTTTTCGACCGAGCTGACGATGACACGGCGCCTCCTTTTGGAATGATTAAATCAGAGCATGATACAACACGATTGACCCAGATCATTAACTTGCTTGTCAAGCATGGGGTTGATCTGGAGAGCGGCGAAGAATCTCTGAAGTATGCGTGGAGATATGCGGCACAGCCCGAATATGGACATACTCTTGTCTTCCACCCTTGCCAGATCGGCCTCCCAAACCCCGTGTGATCTATATTGGGTCGCGCCATGAGATGCAATATCCCGATAAGAAGTTGAAAATGCTGATTGCAAAGAACTACCGGAAAGCACTCAAAGAGACACTGGAGACAAACGCGAAAGCGGAAGAAGGCAAAGAACAAAAGGGAGGCCCGCATCATGCTACGTCTCTACGACATCGCTCGGCTGAAAAGGCTCTAGCTTTGAGATACTACGATCTGTTTGAGAATCTATCAGGGGGAAGGGAAAGCCTTCATGTCCCTGATTATAACGGACATACTTCGCTGAATATGCTTGCTCGATGTGGATTCGTGGACATCCTTGACTCCGTGTGTACTAAAGAGACAGCAGCACAGCTTGATGGTTTTGGCTGGACCACGAATCCAAACGAAGATGACCTAAAATGCCGTATACCACTAGTGATCTCTGCATGTGAACGACAACTTCCAAACATGGACGTTCTGAAATTAATCGTTGAAGACTTTGGGGTCAACGTCAATGCGAAGCGGACGCAGCGTATCTATCGCGATCGAAGATATCGCCCGACAATTTGCGATGGAGTTTTGCATGACCTTTCTATTGGGAGATTCTGGTGGCACGTGAACGAAGCTCTTCCATATTTAATCCGAATGGGTGCGGATATCAATATTCGCAATAGAGAAGGCCAGACACCTCTCATCGCTGCGCTCAAATCTCATCACCCATTTTCTAAAGAAGCTTCCGAAATTCTCATAAGAGCTGGAGCGTATGTTAATGCTGTTGACACTGAGAGCAACACTTGTCTTTCAATCGTGGGGGACAATATGGATATGACCAAACTCTTGCTTACACATGGTGCCGAAATTAGCCCAACCGCTTTTCTCTCTACTCTGAAACTTAAGAAGGTAGATTTACTGGAGACTCTTCTTTCTCAGAGTGGAAGCTCAATAGTGAATCAACCGCTTCCAAACGAAAGCTCCCGCACTAATCCATTGGGAAGTTTCACAACTGTCGGGGTCGGAGCCTTGCCATTGTTATTCACAGCTGCATGCGAGAACTTCAAGGAAAACATTAATATGAGGAAGCAACTGATGGAAGTTCTTTTGAAACATGGAGCGGATCCATATTCTACCTTTCAGCAACAAAAATACCAGGTCAGGAATTGGAGCAGCGAGAAGGAGCCCAAGGTCTTCCCAGCCACATCCGCGACCTTAATGCACGAACTTCTAAGTGGTGGCCACATTGTTGATCCAATTTTCAATCTGCCGCCCTTAGACCTTGAGCGCCGAGACGAAAATGGCTGCACGCTGATCCTAGCCGCATCCAAAGCTCACAGGCAAGGCAACTTCATCGGAAACACAAATCAAAAGGTGAACACCATAGACCCCTTGTCAGAAATGATCAAACGTGGCGCCAATGTCATGGCCCAAGACAACAAGGGAAGAACGATCCTGCATCACGTCGTCAACGATCACTCCAGAAACTTGAACCATGCACGCCTCTTCAGAGAGGCTCTCCAGGGTACTGTGGCTACTAGCCCAGGCCTTGTACACCAGACTCACAACAACAACGAGACGGCTCTTCACTATGCGTTGCGTGGCGGACGTATTGAGTTCATTGAATTTCTTCTGGAAAATGGAGCAGATCCCCTTCAACCAGAAAAAAATGGAGATATGGCCCTCCATCGCCTTGTCAGTTTCGACTACAAATCGACGAAAGATATAAAAAAACGAGCTATTGCCTGTTGAAACAAGAAATTACCCCTGTGTAGTACACTGGGGCAAAGGCATCATGGGCTCTGACTCGGCGACTCCGACTTCCCCGCAGGAACATTTGAATCAACATTCAACTTCCACATAAAGTAGCAGAACGAGCGCTAGCAGGACCCTCAGAAACGACGCATGCTACCCCGTAGCCCCCCCGCGCTACACTAACTGCTTTGGAGTAGGAGATAAAAGAAACCAGTGTAAAAAACCTACTGAATAGTTTCTTTGTATTTGTATTGGCGTTTCAGATGAAATAAAGCATTTTGAAATTCATGGGTTTTCCTGGTGGCAGCTTGCTCAATGGCAATTCGCTTACCAGTTACGCTACTTAACGTAATTCCCGGTCGGGCTGTACACCCGGCCGAGCTGTACACCCCATCAAAAATCACATCTTCCTACCAATATACCAACTTTAACCAGCCACTATGCCACCAATTCGCGCCCAATCGTCTCGAAATTCTGCCGGAAAAGAGGGTAGGATCTTATTAGCCGTTAAAGATATCAAAGATGGCCGTATCAACTCTCTCCGCGCAGCAGCAAAGCTATACGATATCCCCCATACAACGCTGGCTACGCGCGTCAATGGTGTACAATCACGCGTCGATATACGTCCAAATGGCCATAAACTGACACAATTAGAAGAGGATTCACTTGTTGAATGGATAATCTCTATGGATACGCGTGGAGCAGCGCCTAGGCCAGCTACTGTACGAGAGATGGCTAATATACTACTAGCTGCGCGTGGTAGCTACCCTCCACCAACAGTTGGTAAAAATTGGCCATCAAGCTTCATAAATCGACGCGAAGAGATTCGATCACGCTTCTCTAGGCGTTACGACTATCAACGCGCATTAAACGAAGATCCTAAATCGCTACGAGAGTGGTTTGCGACCGTACAACGTGCTATTGACGATAACGGTATCCAAATGGAGGATATCTACAACTTCGATGAGACAGGGTTTGCAATGGGTCTTATTTCAACACAGAAAGTGGTTACGCGGGCTGGATACTACGGTCGGAGAGCTATATTACAACCAGGAAACCGCGAATGGGTTACTGCTATTGAAACTATTTGTGCAGATGGCTATTCGCTACCGCCATGTATAGTTTTTAAAGGCCAAGTTGCTATGGCTGGTTGGTTTGATAATCTACCAAAAGACTGGCGATTTGAGGTCTCAAATAATGGCTGGACTACCGATGAAATTGGCCTACGTTGGCTACAGAAACTATTCATCCCATGTACAAATTCGCGCGTACATGGCCGGTTTCGGCTATTGATTCTTGATGGCCATGGTAGCCATCTTACGGCTAAATTTGACCAAATCTGCGCAGAAAACAATATTATACCACTTTGTATGCCTGCGCATTCTTCGCATTTATTACAACCGCTTGATGTTGGATGTTTCGCAGTGCTTAAACGCGCATACGGTCGCTTTATAAGTGATCTTGCGCGTGTAGGCTATAACCACATTGATAAGTTTGATTTTCTGGATGACTACCAACGCGCAAGACTGGAAGTGTTCAAAAAGCCAATTATTATTCAAAATAGCTTTATAGCTGCTGGCCTAGTGCCTATTGATCCAGAAAGAGTGCTTTCGAAGCTTAATATCTCTCTACGAACACCAACACCCCCAGGAAGCCGACCAAGCAGCAGATCTAGCCAATTTACACCAAAAACGCCGAGAACTGTCATTCAACTACAAAAACAAGCTTCTATGATGAAAGATCTATTAAAACAACGGTCAAATAGCCCACCAAGCCCATCGAAGACTATGTTAGATCAAATTATCAAAGGTCACTATATATCGCTACACAACACAGCGTTACTCGCACAGGAAAACGCAAATTTACGTACAGCCAATGAGAAAAAACGCCAAAAACGCAATCGATCAAATAGGCAGATACCCTGTGATACTGGCCTAACGGTCGAAGAGGGCCTACAACTAGCTACGCAGCTAAATTTACTAGATGAAGCTACTCCGGTGGATTCGAATACACAGGGCAAAACGCCTATTCAGCCAGGTCAGCCAGCCAAAAGGGCTCCGCCTCGGTGTAGTGGATGTGGGAATATTGGCCATAAGATCAATCGATGTATAAATCGCGTTATTTAGCTAAATTAATATATGTTGGCCAATATATATCGATTTAAATTTTTCTAATGGGTTGGGGTGTACAGCTCGGCCGGGTGTACAGCCCGACCGGGAATTACGTTAATGGCGGGTATTACATAATTCAATATCGATTGGGGCTGTAGCTCAGTTGGTAGTAGCGCTCGCTTTGCAACTGAATTGCGAGAGGTCTGGCGTTCGAGTCGCCACTGCTCCATTTTTTGTTTATTTTTTGTTTTTCCAATTAGTGTTCACACTCTTTGTATTATCTTCTAGAGTATTCATTTTGCGATAAAAACCTCTCTTCTTTTCTTCCCTTTTTGAGCAGCGGTCGCGGGAGACGATTGTCTACGTAAGTTGATCTTCAGCTTGGGCTTTTTACTCAGGGAGAATGGACCTGACCACAGCACAAGCTGCTTCTTGATAGCTGTCCAATATATCTGTATCATGAGATCGATGATTTGAATTGCGCTGGGCTCGCCTGTGCAATGAAACGCAGTGTCATCAGCTCTTACTTTACTATGACAGGCGGCCTTTCGTCGAAGAACTTTCTCTAAGTTCTTCTCCAAAGGACAGCTGCCAAAAAAAGCTAGACTGAAACTTTTTGTGCGCAGTCAACGTCAGTATGGTTTTTTAGGTGTCTATAGTATAAGGCCTCATTGACAATCAAGGATTCCACGTGGTTTTGAAGCTTGCAATGTAGAGTGTGCACATAGGGTAGACAGATCTGCATTTCAACATTACCATACTTCCTGGTAACTAAGGTCGGTGACTCCAGATTCTCACAACAAAATACCAAACACAAAAATGAGCAAATATGAGCTGCTTGATGTGTCATCTTACTCTTGTATACCATCCCGCATGGCGAGCTGAGTGACCGGCATGCCTCTATGTACAATAGCAAAATCGGTCCACCCATGAGCACACCCTGTTCGCACAGAACAGGGCAAGCACTTATCTCTTTCCAAAAAAGGCTCCCAGCATTCCGAAGCAACAAAAAGTCGAATAAATGGATGATCACGGAACAGCGCGATTTGACTTTCCGCCATATCCACCTTGCACGCTGTTTCTAAGGATTTGAAGAGCCACTTTAAGAGGTACAGAAATTTCCTGTGCTGTTTACTTTATAAACAAGCGCGAACAAATAAGTAAGTGGTCGTGCTCAAGACAAGGGTCTGACAAAAAGTGAATGTGATTTGTAATTTTCTTTCTCACTTCTTGAGTAATGCGGTTTCGGAACTGTTCCGGGTTCAAGCCGGGAGGTACCCGACTGGCAGGTTGCTCGCACAAGGAGCCAAGGATCCCCTCGCACTGGCGTCTGGAAAGTTCCGAAGTGCTGATATTTACCTGCACAAGTAGACAGTATCAGGAAATATATGATATAAGATCGTCTCGGCATCCCCCTCTACGAGTGCATCTCTGCTGCATTGCCGGTCGAACGGGACTCTTTAATTTCCGCGTTTAGTCTTTGTTCGTTGACCTCCCAGAGAATCGCAATTGTCGGAATATGACTTCCCCGGACGAGGTAAATTCACACAATCTAAGCGGCAACTGGATCATGGTAGATTTACCTCGCATGCTATGCGATCCCGGATTCTAACCTAAATCTCATCCCGCTGATTACACAAACGCAGAATAGGATAAGACCTGCTCAACCGGTCTGGATGAAGTTCTCAAAATAGTAGATCCTTCTGGAGTTCCGATATCTGAAGCCTGTCAAATCTAAATAGCGACCAGCAAGGAATTGGTTGGGTAGCTAGCAGAGCCATTTCGATCTCGACAAGCACCCTGAAGATCACTCAGGACTCTGATGCAGACAATACTACTTTCTTGACTCTTGAGCCTGCCTTGAAGGGTGGATTGAAAGGAGTAACAGAGTATCGTCCACTGGACTGGACTATGTTCGAGCAAAATGACACACTCTTCGGCCGCGTCTGCATTCGTGGCCGTTATATCGCCGGCAAAAGAAACTCGGATGGACGATTACAGCCGCTCCTGGAAATTCAGATTAAGGGCGCTGGATCATACAAGGAGTCTTTTTTATCTAAGGCGATTCCCATCAAACAGCAAGATGAAGATGCAAAGGGGACCGTCGAGAAAGCTTTCATTCATGACTTCGTCCGTAGCGTCGACTCTGGATGGACCGCAGAGCAGGTAAGCATATCCAATGTTGTATGTCAAACGAATTCCCGCTCAGTGGTTGCTAGATATGGATGGTGGAGAGATATGGCGAAGAGAATGTTTTGACTCCACGGGTAGTAGTTGTGACGAGCACTTCGGCTTCGTCCGCTCGTGTTTTGTATCGACGTGGATAATGGCAAAGCTCAGTTGTGTATGGTTGTTGCAAAGCTGTCGCGCGTTTGAGTGCCTGAAATAAATGCAGCAATGTTTACAGCTGTTCGTCCAGCATATTCCTGGCTTAGGAGCTCATTGACTGGGCCCAAATAAGTTACCAGGTGAGTAGTTTGAGCATGAATAGGCACTCTACTCTACATAGAAAAATGCAATTCGTAACTACCCATATTACCATCTCATTAGGTCTCAGATTTACACCAGAATAAGGGAGCTAGTGCCAGCAATATGACCTCGGAAGTATATGTGAAGTTCACTTTAAGAACGGTTCCCTACCTGATAAAATTATTAATATCAATAAAATGAGCCGGGATCTTATAATTTTCTCCAATTTTGGGGCGGCCCCCGAGGAAACACGCATCTAGCTAACGCTTGAATGCATTATCTGCAGACATGATGAGAAAGGGCTCTGTTCACAAAGAATCAACTGGGGCTCTTAATATAGATATTTATTACATCGCAAAGGAGATTTGATTTGAAATACAGAGAAATTCTGGTCACACATCGATAATATTGGGAGATTTTGTTCGAGGGAACGTGCCTTGATTGACGATAATGTAGGTACCGTGAGATCACTTACGCTGCATGAAATGGTATCTATTGGTCCTTGTGGTGGTAGTTTTCGTATCATTTTAAGCATCAATTAGCCAAGCGTCAAAACCCTTTCACTTTATTGTCGGGGACTTTATATATTCAAGATCTCTATTTTTTATCCCTAGCTGCAAGATGATGCTCAGGACTGTGAGCCTCTATGCCGTCAAGGAGTCAAGCAGATCACTATCCCACCAGTGCCCAACAAGGTAATCGATTGCCTCTTTATCTCTCGGGGAACTTTTGAATCGCCCGTATAAACCGGGATATGTCCTCAGGGGTTCCAGAGCGGATCTTATCAGTCATTTAATGGAGAGCGAGATAGAAATCACGGTATGAGCTTTGCCTCTGCGATCATGGTTTGAATTGTAAATGCATGAGCGTTCTTCAGTCAAAGTGTCAGTCACGCAGTACTAGGTATTTATGAATGGGCATTGTGATTTTGGTTAATATGGATCCCAGACATGCGCTTTGGCTGAATTCTGACAGCGTCTTAAAGCTGGAAAGATGAGAAGAAAACGGCAGCTACGTTCCATACCGAGCTGCAAGCAAGGAAACAGGAGCAAGTGAGGAGATAAGCTTCTCACACCAAACGCTGACCCATACAAAGGCCAGGTGATCTCTAACAAATCCAAGGGTTTTCCAAGTGTCAGCAATTCAGGGCAATTGATAGACTCCCTAGTATAGTTGCTCATGACGACTTCCAGTCCCTTATTAAATCTATCAAATGTATACATTGTTTATTTTTTTTTTTTTTCTTTTTTTTTAATGGAATGGATTATGGGTGTTAGTTAAAGTTAATAGGGCACAGTTATTCAACCAAATATGGATCTCATGAACCGGTGCAAAGCAAGCAACAACAATTATGACACAGCCAATATATTTGTAGTGTTTAGCTCCCATAGAATATTAGAGTGGCTCTAAACACTTAAACCAATTACTTGAAGCAATCTACCCCAAGCGGTTGACCAGAACAGTGGGCTCTGAGAATGAGTAGTAATAGCAACGCCAACCGCCAGAATCCACACCATCGCAAATTTCAGGCCTACTCTTCGACTACCAGGCTTTTGAATCAACTGATCAAGTCAGCAAAGATCTGGGGAATAGATAGTCATCTGGACTTACTTTTGATGTCCAATCCGACCAAGTGGGGAATAAGCTGCGCCACCAGAAATGTGCCTGCGTCCAAGGGTATGCCATTGCATTCCACTTTTTCTCATTCAGGTACCACTGTAACTTGTTAGCAACAAACGGTATTTTTTTGGTGTGGATATCTTTCGTACCGAAGCACATCCTGCATTCCAAACACGGTTTCGAGGAGTTTCTTGAACTCGGTAGATATAACTATCTTCGGCTTCCTGCTTCAGGTTTATCGAAGCAGCCTCGCCATTCAAGACGGGTCTAAGAACCCGAAGAGCGTAGTTCACAGAGCTAATCGAATTAATTATCCTGGGAGGACCCAGTTTGCTCATTGCCATCGTGACTTACTTTTCAGCCGCCATCAATGCAGATGTATGCCCTGTTGCGGCATTTGGTCCGAGTGACAGGAAGAAATTTGGGAATCCACTCATCGCCGAGCAGTTGTAGGCTCCTGGGCCATCATACCGATCCCAATGTTCTGTGACAGTACCCTCCGAGCCCCGAATCTGAGTATATGGCAGAAATGTGTTCGTGAGGAATCCGGTCGCCAGCACAATTACGTCAGCAGGATAGAATCCATTCGTTGTATTGATACCATCCGGTAGGATTTCGGTGATTTTCTTTTGGGTGAGATTTAGCTTATCGTTGTGAAGTGATTTGAGGTACCCGCCATCAAAAATTCGCCGCTTGCATCCCACATCAAAGTCTGGAATAAGAGTGTCGTGGTATTTGGTTGGAGCAGTTTCTCGCATATACTTCTCGACCTTCTGTCGGTGCTTTTCACGAAGTCTAGCTGCAGACTTAGTCATTGGAAATAGTCGGAAGTCCTTTTCGGCGATTAAAAAGATGTGAAAACGGTGGAGGCGCATAGCTAGCGGGACATAGGTGAAAACCCACTGCAAAACTCTTGGGTACGTAGATTTAGGAGCTGGAAACACCCAGTGCTTGCTCCGGACGATCTGGGTCAAGCTCTTGGTACGTTCCACGATGGCTGGCACGATCTGGGCAGCAGTGCCTAACTTGTCAGTATTCCCGGTTTCCACCAGAGGTAGGGCGGGCACTCACATACATTCCCAATGACAACCACATTCTTGCCCTCCAAATTCACACTATGATCCCATTTTGCGGAGTTGAATAGGGAGCCGTTGAATGACTGAGCTCCAGGAATATCACAAGCCTTAGGCTCCACAAGTTGCTCAGTGGCTGCAAAAAGTATCTGAGCTTCGTGGTAAGTCACTTCACCTGTTATCACATTGCGTAACTTCATGAACCACCGGGAGGCGTCTTCACGCCAAACAGATTCTTGGACCTCGGTGGAAAAGGTCATTTTATCGCGAAGGCCGTATTGGTGCACCACGTTGTCATGGTAAGATTTGATCTCTTTGTTCGAAGGCATGAGCTTGGTCCATCGAGAGCTCAAAGCGAATGAGAAGATGTAGAGCGCATTCGGAACATCGCAGCCACATCCTTGGATGGTGGTAAGCCCTAAAAATGCCGCACATACGGGAACAGAATTTATATTCAGCAGGGTATGAACTGATATGCCAAGTCTCTCCGCAGTCTCTATGCCGCTCAAAGAAATGCACATCATCCATATCATACCATCGCTTGAGTGTCGCCCCAAGGGCAATCGCACTTAGGCCAGTGCCGATATAAGCAATCTGGCTATATGAAGCCTGAACCGGGTCAGAATTATGCGTCATCATGGGCAAAAGAAAAGAGTTGGGATACTGTCGTGTCAGATGACAAAACTGTATTCGAGGTGATTTCTGGGATGCGCGGGTTATTGGTTTCAATATTTGAACCACAAGACCATTATAGAAAAGGAAAAGGTTGTACCGAGGTTTCAACTGGCACGGTATACATGACTATATTTGCTCTTAACATGCCTTGTGCATTCCTGGGGTACGGTTGTGAACAGTTGTCGGACATGATCCGGGTTCTTTCAGGGGTGAAAGACGATCATGAATCTGGACCGGCTATAGGGATGAACCCGACAAATGCTCCACTTTGGTTCTGCACCTGCTGAGCTGTGGCGTGGATAAAAGTCCAATATCGATGACGAGAACTCAATATCGGCGGCTTATGCTCGGAGGGAGGAGACGAAGAACACGCAATGTGTTTGCAGCGGCAAGTAGAGAACAAAGCTACATATTGATGGACCGGGTTTGGAAATAGAGTGAGTTTGACATACGTTAATTTCAATCCTTACCCCAGCAAAAATATGACGACAGAGTCTGTTTTCAACTACTTCGGCTGCGTTCCGAGGTAAAACAGCAGCAGAATTGTTTCCGACGCGATAGGTAGATGCCTGGGTTAGCTACAAACGTTATCAAATGTACATCACAGGTTTAATACTATCTCGGTTTCTCGGTTTCATAATCCCGGCCACCATATACCTGCTTGTCAGGGTGTCTGAATGTTACCCGAGGCTTTCAGGATAGGCCATGTAGATAGACTTGCTTCTCTTTTCTCTTCCTCTTCTATCAGGTCTTTTCGGCTACCTTCAGGACAACATGGTTCTATTGGTCTATTTTCTATAGAGGGAAAATATGGTACAGGTGACAGAGTACTTCAGAGAAAACAAGTCTTGCAGTGGGCTACCCATGGGCTTTTTGATAAAAAGTCAATACCGGTACAGATGGCTCGGTTCATCACAAAGTGAACTTTTACTCTGCAAATTTCCAAGGGGACACATTCTTATGACAAAAGAATATTAAATGTTCGTAAATATCAATCTCATACTTCGTTCGATCCGACTGCCGCCTCTAGAACACCCGCGCGTGTTGCCTCCTCGGTAATTAGCTTTTCATGTTCTTCGCTCCTAATTGTCACTTTGACCGGGAAGGGCTCGTCAGTGCTATGGTGATTGAGGTGGCGGGAATTGTAAGGACCAGTCTAGTTTCGTTAAAACTTAGTCTATAAACCATGAAGCACAACCCAAACGTACCGTCGAATAAGCATAGCACATCACCAGTCGGGCAATGTTGATGGAAAGCCCTCTCTGGGCTAGCCGGTATCCATAACAAATGCGGCGTCCACCTCCAAACTGCCAGAGATCATGCGCTACGTCCGTCTCATTACCATTGAGCCACCTCTCTGGTTTGAAGGTATCCGGGTCCTCGCAGTCATTACATACCAGAATGCCGTTTATGACGAAGCCCACACCAGGCTGGAAATGTTAGCCTTCAAATTCCATGTCTGTTGTCAACACATGGTCCGGCGTGAAGGGGAAAATTGGCCTCCATCGGAGAACCTCCTTGATAAGGGCACAGATGTACGGCATCTGTTCTAGATCCATGATACCTGGTAGCCGAAGGGTATCGCTAACAGGTGCGCATATCTTGTCGACTTCCTCGCGCGCCTTCTGATAAACATCTGGACGGCATAGAGCTGACATAACGAAGATATTCAAGGCCTCGTGGGTAGTATCACTGCCGGCCTCGATCAACTGCATTGCGACATACATGGTTTCTTGGTCGTCACCAGTGAACTTGGTGTTCTTTTCTAGGAGAACGTCACGAACAAATGATGGTGGTGCGATTCCTGCGTCGATCTGCCTGCGTACTGGATCCCACCATGACCGATATACCTCGTAGTTCCAATTGCCAACTTTCTCCCAGTGCTTGCGCCATACATGTAGGAACTTTGGCAGCGAATCCAGCTCTGGAAACCAGTCCACAAGGCTTGACCCGATACTCCCAACAAAGCACGTCACCACATCTTGCAACTCGGCTAACTCCTTGCCTGTCTTGGCCAGCCGTTCACCAAGTGCAATCCGATGTACCACCGAATTTGCGTACCGATAGTGGTTTCTATACCATAATTTTGGGTTATGTAGGTACTCGGCAAGAAGCTGGGTGCTCTCAAGCTCCTGCCAGCCAGCGTATTGCTTGAGTGCCGTATCACTAAGCAGAGAATGCATGACACGGCGCTTTTCGGTCCACCCGGAAGGCGGAAGAAGCAATGAACGGCCGCGGCGGCTGACAATGCCGCTGGCAACAGGCATAGGCGACCGACCGTTTGTAAATGAACCTCTTTTTGCGATAATTTCCGCCACAACCCGCTTGTTGTTGAGAAAAATCCAGGTCTTAGATCCGAGGTGGACGGTGGTCATTTCACCATAGCCAGCGAGTTCACGATGCTATATCAATCAGCTAGAACTTTCAGAAACAAAATGAGACATAGCACCCACCATCTTGTAGTCCGGATCATTTCGCGCGGACTCTAAGTCCAAGAGACTTCCAAATATAGGAATCCCTTTCGGGCCTGGGGGGAGGCGCCATGTCTTTCATGCTGGTGCACGACGCTTGCCAGCCGGCGTGAATATCTCCTGGATTGGCAGGAACGTTGTTCCCAGGCATAAGGCGATTGCAACCAAGGTGGCGGCGACCGGGTGAACGGCGGCGTAGTAGCCGAGTTCAGAGTGAACTGAGAAAGCCATGGCAGTAAAGACGTTGATCGGATTTCAATTAAGCCAATGCATTTTCATGAGATCTACGTTGGTAAATATATTGCTTAAAATAACCATTCAAATTCGGGTCCATTCCGGGTGTTTCGATTTATCAGGATCAGTTGTGATACAGTGACGTGAGCTTTCACGACATCGGAACCATCCCGGAAACGTATATATAAAACCGGGGAAATATTCGACGGGACCGTTGACCCACAGTTTCATTATGCTGGGCCTCCTTTTCACAATTTTAGCTTTATCAATCATCTGGCAGTTTCAAAAAGCCAACATTCACGATATGGCTGACGAGGCGGCTGACTGGCTTCAGGATAAGGTGTTGGGTTGGATATCTGCACCTCCAACCAACAAGATCGACACACATCATCATTATGTCCCATCATTTTATAGTAAAGGTAGTCTCTCGGATATAAAGTCATGATTGCGCACGTGCTAACAGATTGGGCCTATAGCAGTTGAAAAAGCAGGAGGTGAATACCCCTACCATTCGGAGTGACTCGGCTGATGTGATGTAGGGGACCCAAGCGGCTGGCCAACCCCATCGTGGACGCCCTTGAGGTCAAAGCTGCTTATGAAACGTCTCGGCGTGCAAACCTCTATTCTCTCTGTCACAGCCCCGGGAGCCTGTATCCTGCAAGGTCAAGAATCGGTTGACATGGCGCGGAAACTAAACGAATACGGCGCGGAACTGCGTGACAAAGAGCCTAGAGCCTTTGGCTTTTTCGCCTCGCTTCCGAGTCTCCTCGATACGAAAGCTGCACTTGCCGAAATTGCGTATTCTTTAGACACACTGCATGCAGATGGCATTACAGTTTTCACTCGCTACGGCCCTGGTAATGTGTATCTCGGACATGCTTCACTGGAACCGGTCTGGGCCGAGCTTAATCGCCGCAAATGTGTTATTTTCGTACATCCTACACACCCCGCGGACACGACCCCGGTGAACCCACTGCTCCCACAGCCTGCTATCGACTACCCGCATGAGACAACCCGAGCTGCCATGGATATGATCATACAGGGTACGCGTCGTAAATACCCAAACTGCAAGGTCATTCTATCACATGCAGGTGGTGCCCTTCCATACCTAGTGACGCGGGTGGCAACACCGATGCGCAAGGCTCCAGACTTTGCGGTCTCGCACCGCATGGGCACGACCTATTCGCAAGTTATGGATGACTTCCGCAGCTTCCACTTTGACTTGGCGCTGTCGTCAACGCCATCCGTGCTGGGTTTGGCGCTGAAAATGATACCGCATGATCATATTCTTTATGGGGTGAGTATTCAGCTTGGATAGTATTTTCTTGAGTGCAATTACTAATGCGAATGACCAGAGTGACTTTCCCTATGCCCCGGTTACCGCCTATCCGGCATTCTTAGAGGATTTGGAGGGTTATGAAATGAGTCCCGAATTGAGAGATAAGATCAATTTCCGGAACGCGATACAATTGATTCCCAGGTTAGAAAAGAATGCCAGATATTGAGGCCATTAACGGCCTGCCGCCTGTATTCTTTCAGCCTTTTATTTAGTCGTGGAAGCGCAACTCGATCATTTTGAGTGGTACACTATGGCGTACAAACCGGATTACAGCGAGCCCTGTTTGTCATGCATCCACAGAAGGATCACAGTATCGAGAATGAGAAAACAAAGAAAATCCAAGGCCTAGTAGCCAATAGCATCTTCATTGCCAGTATAATATTGCTAAACGTGCTATCATGACAACCACTGAGTAAAGAATTGCTTCGGGGCTACGTTCTATTGACCAACTGTATTATACCTTCGGCTCTGAAGCCCTCTGGGATTGAATCTTCTAGGGGGCTGGCTGGTTACTGTTGAGCATTTGAGTTATTCACAAACTTGGAATTTAAAAAATCTTAATAGGTGGTTGTTGAAGAGATAGTATAGTGGCATATATAGATAAATCCACGGAGCTCCGGGTCTTATGGACTCGAATAAGCTATAATATTTTGAATTCCAGATCGCGAGGTCATTATGCTATGTAAATGATGTTTTAATAACTCTCTGGATATTAACTGTATTATAATATCTACACCTAGCCATACTCATACGACCACTAAGCGTCAGAAAGATACCTAATTTACATTCCCAAAATATACACCATCACTGCAATCAAGTGTCCAGGTCACGGTCAAAAAATACTAAGACTACCCGACCCAAAAGTAGTCAAATCATCCTTGACAACTCGACTCAACTCGACTCGACTCGTAGCCAGAATATAAAAGATAAAAGATAGGATATAGGAAATAGGAAATACCACTATAAAAGAGATGGAGAGATAAAAGAAATACCAGGCAGAGACAGTGGACTGTTATCACAATTCAATTACCGTCCAAGACGACCTCCCGCATAGAACAGAAGATTAGAAGTAAGGGAAGGCACAAATGGAGATAGGATCAGAATCAGAATCGAATCAAAGATCAGGTATGCGATGATAGTGCTGAAACAGAACAGATAAAGGATGATTACTCTGAACACGAACGTAGGTCCCACTTTACAGTCAGAGTATAATAATAACAGGAGAAGGAAAGGTGAATCACGGGAAATAGAAGACAACAAGGTAAGGAAAAGAAAAGAAAAAGAAAAGGGAGAAGAAAACGACAAAGGACATTAAGGGAAAAGAGGGGGAAAAGGAAAAGAGAAGAAAAAAAAATGTATTCTGACAAAGGAAATGAACATGCTAGATAATTAATCAAACACCCACTGGATGAAGAGGAATTTCGCTTCATGCACGCAAGAGGGGGAAACAAAAGCAGGGTATCACATGGTTTCCCAAACAACCTCGCTGCTTCTTTTGAAGAGGAGGGGAAGAAGGCACTGAGAATCGAGGCAAGCTACAAGGGCCATTCATTATTGGCCATCACCAGCACGGGACTTGGCGCGACGACGGAAAAAGTCCATGACCTTTCGAGCTGCACCGGAACTGCCTGAATGATGGGATAAATCCCGCTCATACTCGTAGGCATCAGCAAACTTGCGGTTGTTTTTCTGAAGGACACTTGGTCCACGCCCAGGTCGACCGGCTTGCATTGATTGCCGGGGAATACTATCGTACGTGCTGTTGTAGTCGTCATAGTAGTTGGGCTTTGACGCGTAGGTGTAGTTGTTGCCAGAATAATGTTCATCTGGTTGTTGTTGGTAGACGTGCTCAGAGGAAAAGTTGGCAAATGAGTCTTGTGTCTGATCAAATCGAGATCCGAGCTCGGCGAATTGCTGATCAATATGAGCTTCGTAACTGAGTTGCTCTGGGTCGGTGGGTTTTGAGCTCTCGTGAACCTCATCACTAGGTCCCTCATTTACCATACCCATAGCATCTTGTGTACCATAGCTGGTCGCACGAGAGCGGTTGGGCATTGGTCCAGTAGCTGGGCGTTGTTGAGTGCGAGGGTCCACCGGACGTGGGGCTTGCGATGCCTCGTCAGGTGTCTGAGCTCGACCACTTGAAAAGGTTCGCAAGGAAAACGAAGGTGGAAGGAGAGAGAATCGACGAGGTCGGCCTTCTCCAGCTTCGCTTGCTTTCCGGTTGTGTGAGTACTGCATTGACCGCCGCGAATCCATTGATACACGAGAATCTTCGCGAGGGAAGGGCTCCTTCATACTGCTTGGAGGAGGGCCGCGTTTGCTTTGTCGTGCACCCCGAGATACAGCACTTTGCGAATTACGGCCACCCATGATAGAGGCAGTGCGTCCAAAAAGCTTCTCGCCAATGCTGGAGACAGTGCTGGAGCGTTTGTGCCCCTTGACTGGAGGCTCCTGGCGTGGTGTTGGGTTGAATGCGGATGGCAATTGTTGAGTGCTGGGACGGCCAATTGAAGTGCTCGATGACTGTGCGGGGTTCTGAGGGAATGCGAACTGTCTACTCTTCGGTTGAGCTAAGCGACCTTCAGTATTGGTTGCAGTAACCGTGGGCGCCACCGGCTGCCCACGAGAGGGTAGTCGGCCAGTGGTGAAAGATGCCATTGATCCGCCGGTTTGAGGGCGTGCCGAGACGGGAGCTGTTGGGGCGGGTATTGATGAATGCGTTCCAGTAGCTGCAACATAATCCGAAGTAGACCTCGGGAAATGAGTAGGCAATGGCTTATCATAATTGATAGGCGGCTTCTCAATAGGCTCCTTGGCTGGTGGCTTAGGAGGCTTATCTGCAATGGGCAGCTCGTTTTGAACCGGCGCAGCTCTAGCATGTGAGCCAGAGGAGGGTTCTGATTGGAATTCACCGCGTGTGGTCTGCGATTGAGGGGCGACATATTCAACTTGCACGGTTCGACGCTTAGCATCGCGAGAAGTCTTTGATTTCTCACTCGGTGAGCCCTGGGATATATCTCCAGCATGATGGCTCAGACCACCAACAGCGGGAACATTGCCCTGGGAAGTCTTCGGTGGCTCCCGAACAGAGGCACTTCGAGCCAGAGTTGGGGCTTCATTTGGAGTTTCAGTCGGGACAGTAGAGTTGGCGATATCTGCGACATTGGTTGTGCTGCTAGTAATATGCGATACAATGTGGGAATATTCGCTGAGCCAACTGTGGCGAGCCACTTCGAAGAGATCAGCTCGTTTGCGAGGGTCGGGTACTAGGATTCGTCTCAATAGATCGCGAGCGTGGGGGGTCACATATTCAGGGAAGGTAAGAGGTGTTGTAACAATGTATTTGTAGAGGAGGTTGATATTATCGCCATCGGGGTTTGCGGGGTCATCGTCGAATGGAAGGTAACCGGCCAACATAGCGTACTAAAGGGAAATTCGAGGTTAGATCAACACCTTAATAACAAAGACAAACTGCGTGACTCGGCTCAATGCCAGTTTCAAACATACCAGAATTACACCACAACTCCATACATCTACTTTTCGTCCTGTATAAAGGGAATCGCTAACAACCAATTCGGGTGCTGCATAACACGGACTTCCACAGCTAGTCTGCATCAAATCACCACGACGCATGCCGTCGGGACCAGTCCTGTCGAGCCGCTTCCTCTTCACATATTCTTTGTTGGTCAGATTATATTCAATCTCCTCCTCCAGTTGATCAATTGGATTGAAGGTATTGGCAAAACCAAAATCGGTAATGATGATGTTGCGGTTTCGATCCAGTAACAAGTTCTCTAATTTCAGGTCACGATGCAAAATTCCCTTTTTGTGTAAATAGCCAACGCCTGAAACCAGCTGTGCAAATAATCGGCGTGCAGAATTATCTTTGAGGTAGCGGTTTGTGAGGATATGGTCGAAAAGTTCACCACCTGATGCGTACTCCATGATGATACCGATGTGGCGGTCGGTTTCGACCATCTCGTGAAGACGGACAATGTTAGGGTGAGCTAGTTCTCGCAAAATTGCAATCTCGCGATAGATCTTTGGTAAGCGTGTAGGGTTGCCCCCCAAGGAGTCTCGTCGAATGAGTTTGATCGCGACCTGGATGCTGCCGTCTCGCTTCCATCCTAACTTGACCTTACCGAACTCGCCCTCGCCGAGTGTTTGACCCAGAATGTATGTTCCGAATGTGGTTTCCTTTCGTTTAACGGTGTTTCCATTGTGGTAATCATGGCGACTGCGTTGTTGTTGTTGTTGTTGTTGTTTTTGTTGTCCACTGTGTCCTCCGTCTTCGGCGCTGTCGTTCCCAACAGGAAGGGCTGTGTCACCTGCAGCTGCTGCAGGTGATGCGCCAGCTTGACGCACCTGCTCTCTTTCCCGGTCGACGACAGGATCGCTGACCATGACAGAGTTAATTACTGCACTGGGCTCTTTCACCAGACCTTGTCCAGAAGGATCCTCCTCATTCCAATCCGTTGGAGCCATGCCGGACAAAGCCGCTTGTGAATGTTCGTCTTCTCTTGGTGTCTCTGCCATGGGATCTGCTCGTCGTGATCGAGATTTTCCATTCCGGTCTTCGCGCGGCCTGTCGCGATTTTCTTTCCGATCGGATCGGCTTTTCCCGCGCGAGCTTCCCTCCTTTTCTCTCGAGGAACCGTTTGGACTGCGGCTGCTGTGTTTGTTGGAAGAAGTCCTCGGCGGAGGGACTGGAGGTGAGCCTAGCATGTCGGGGTACTGGCGTGCATTCTTCGGGACAGTAGATGGAGCCGTGTGGGTCGAAACGGGCGCATGGGCGGATACTGGCAGAGCCGGCTGATGTGAGGTGCTCATAGCCGATAGAAGCTGATCCCAGACCAGCCTCAGAGAGGGGACTGTGAAACGCGATCAGCAAATTGGGTCGAGCCGAAGACTCCGTAGACTTCCTTTGGTGGCAGGGGGGTGGAAGAGAGGGGGAGGCTGGTTTGCGAGGGGGGGGACTCGGGGGTTTCTGCACGACTTTGGGACCTGACGTACCTTTCGAGTACAATCACAAGCTATTCGCGACTGTTCAGCGGATTACCAATTTCCCCCCAAGCTCAATTGTGAGCTCTGAAATTGAGATGGAAATCGATGGACGACAATCGATGCGCCCAAGTCACCAAGCCCTCCCGAGGGTGATTGGTTAAGAATCAGGGGGTTGGGCGATCGGTCGCACTCACTGAGTGTCGACCTTCAGCCTCACAACTGGAAACGTGGAACATGCGCGTCAGTAAATGAGAATTCTCCACATGCAATTCGTTATCGGCAATCAAGAAAAATGTGCAACTCTATCCTGGATAGGGCCGAACTGACAGCAGATTCGATCGGAGGAATGGGGGGAATTGTGGAGGGGGAAAAGGGAGGAATGGAATGTCACGGTCCACGGGTAATGATATGATCGCGCCCAACAAAGCACACAACACGCACTATTACACGAAGCACCCCCCGGTTGGAAAGGGGAGCTCCGTTGAATGCGACCAGGTACAAATTCGGACAAGAATAATAATCACAACCATAAAATGCAGATGAGACAAAAGGAGAAAGAGAAAGAGAAAGGTGGAATATACCTGCACTGCAGTACTTCGAAGTCCCCTCTTTACCCACGGGGACGAGATGCACGTTTATTTTGTCCAGGGGGCAATCACAGGCGCAATGTCTCAGGGGAGAATGAAGTAGCAAGACAAGGCTCTTCAATGGTGCCAACTGAACATGATTTGAAGTTGATTGAGGGGCGGGTAGAGGTAAACAGGGGGCGCGAGGTCCGAGAGAGAGATGGATAGGGGGAGATGAAGATTGGAAGAGTCGAGGGTTGTCCTTTGATAAAACCTGGGGAAATCCGTCTCGAACAAAACAAAATAGAAAAGAAAGAATCAAAGAAAAGAAAGAAACCAGCCCACTGTAAATCCAGCTGAAGGGGAGAAGAGGGAGGGAGAGGAGGAGACGGGCAAGTTCAAGTCTAAGTCTGCTCTGAACTTGGTTAGTCCGTTAGTCTGGGGGAAGGCGGGTCTACTCGTCTACTCTAGTCAGAATCGGAGTCAGAGTCAGCTTAACATGGAAGAAGCAAGCATATATTGCAGACAATAGACAGTTACATTACTGAAAAATTATGAAAAATTATATATAATACAGTGAATATCTCCATCAGTATATTCTAATTACTCTATAACTAGTATCTCGTCATCTGTCTAGTATATCATCGATATCATCTCAATCCTCGTTTTGGCCCGATCCCGGATGCATCAGCACTATTCCTCGACTGAACCGTGGAAATACACAAATAATATACATAACATTGAACTAGTCTGATGAAAGACTCCATCTGCTGTATGTATACCATTATTGAATAGCCACAAGCTATAATCGCGTAACCCTCCCTTGCTGCTGGCCTGTGATAGAACGAAACGGGAGTGAGGCCCGAGGGCTGATCGTGGGCCGTGCTCTGGATGGAGTCAGGAATCAGGTTAATGTTATGTTCATATTCTCAATTTGGAATAGTCAAACAGAAATATCAAAGAAATATGAAGAAATGCAGAGAAAGGGGCATAATCAAAGAATACCACATGCAGTTCTACTGTATGCCCAAATGTAGGGTATAGTATAGTCCACTAAGTAACTGACTGGTCTGGTTATTATTAGTTAGTGGGATGAAGACCGCCGTTTCAGATCATCATCAGAAATCATCACCGCGCCAATAACAAAAAGGGGCACAAAAGCTGACAACCGGTTGTTTCGCATTGTGGAAAAGTGGGTTCCCAGCCTAGCTGCGACGATCCTCATTAGCCACCAGCACCAGGACTACCAGCACCACAACAGAACCACACCACCACAGACCTAAGAAAAATAAAATCAAGCGCTTCCCGATACAAGATCGTCAACATTATGATATGCAGCCCGTTCCAGCCCGATTGACAAGCTGCTGCCGCCATCATCTCCGACGAAGCTCGACTTCAAGTTCATACAACCCAAGCTTCCAAGGTTTGAGCTCATATATTAAACTTTCTTTTCCTTTCTTCTTTCTCTCCAGCAGACAGACCCCTGGCGAAGATCATGAACCAACTAAGACCGAAATAAACAACCTTGTCATCCTGTATGTATTTACCTCGGGATCTCGATCTCCAGCCCCTCTAACGTTTTGTACGGTGGTCCATGCATTTAGATACATGCTGTGCGATTCGATTTCCCCTTTTCAAGTTCGCTGGATCGTACACCCGTCTCGATCCCTGGAAACCCCCCACAGCACCCAATGGTTCATTCCCGGTCCCATGGTTTGTACCAGATCTCTGTATCATGGATATCTAATACAACCTCGTTAACCTGGGTCTGTGGATAGATTATTAATAAGTGTAGTGCTAACTAATTATTGGACGGGTAATTTAATGATATGATGACATTCGTGCTCGAGTCTGTAAGTACGGAGTACGGAGTCTATCCGTCCCTGGATGGAGGTCCGCGCGCTACTGGAGTTTTATTCGGATCCACTTATATCCACTTTTTTTACACCAACGGCACGGCAGCGCAACATCTATCATACGGCTAGTATCGAGGTTTGTATCAGTATCCGTCTCCCTGCTTCAATCTGTCTGTTCTAGTGGTGCAAAGGGACACACCACTTTTCTACATGTTAAGCGGTTACTTTATGGACAGTATGATATATTGCAACTTGAATAACTTGAACTTCTTGCTCAATTCTCACTATATCATGATATTGAGTGGCGGTGTGTTAACCCTTGATAAGCCTCATTGGCTATCAGTGAGCCAACTGTCAAATTGATGCGTTGGCACCTCACCCGCCTCTCTCAGCCAATCGACACCCCATTGCTTCCCCCCTTCCTGGATCTGTGACGCACGGTCACGATTATACTTCTTGGGCTGGATGAATGTATAATGGCTTTGGCTTTGACTTTGACTTTTAGAGCAACGGGATTGAATTCTATTGTCGGCGAATTCTTGATTTGGCTAATTGAGGGGATCGGGCGGCTGCATGTGTACTATGCGTTTTTTTGGTTGATGGCGTCTACATAGCATAGTGGAGTGGAGCAGAATTGATACCTCCATTGGATAGGGCTTATTGATTCTTGTTTTGGTGGAGAAGGATTATGGATTCTGGATGTGACTGGATTGCTCAATGGAACTTGAATATCTACAGAATCGAATCAAGATAAAATGCCTGCTCGATAAGAAAAGAAATAATGAAAAGCCACTCGTAATTCACCAATTCAAAAATTGCCTGCAAGAAAGCGCCTAGTTTTCGTGATATCTTGATATGATATGATGATTCTATCACTTATCACCGCTTACCCCCAGACATCGTCATAGGCGTGCCACCCAGCGAAGTCGTCCCCTGAGCACCATATGCAGGTGGCGGTGTAGGATTTCCTTGCTCTCGCGAACTAGATCCAGATGTTCCCGCATTTGCAGTTGCATTTGCATTAGGATCCATCTCGCCTCCATCCCCGCCACCAACAACAACCTGCTTCCCATCACGCATTCGTCCAACAACCATGCCCTTAGCGACGGACTTGAGAAGCGCACGGCGACTAACACCTGTAGCATCGATATACACTAGCCCGACATTTTTAACGCCGCCAGTTAAATTGTGGGCTACATCTCCGGCTTCGGCACCGTACTTATGTCCGATCATTGTGCTGGTGGCAGATGTACCCGTGAGAAGGATACTTTTTGCTCCTTCTTGGATACCATCTGCCAATGTGGAAAAGGCGATCATTGACTTGTTCAGAACACCGGGCTTGTAGTCTGGTGGTGGGTTGTGTTTGTCGAATCCTTTGGTCTTGGGGGTGTTGTTGTTGTTATTGTTGCGGGCGAGCGAAGCTCCTAGATTCTGGGCGACTCGCTCTACTTGACCTAGCGTGCGGGAGGAGAAGTCTGCGGCTCCGGTGGAGAAGGTTCCGACTTTGCGGAGACGAGCGTGCGTGGTGTCGGAGAAGGTAAGTGGCTTCTGGTTCGGCTTTGTTTTCTTGGTGAAGCTCTCTGCGCCGCTGGTTAGGGCGTTCGCGAGTGATGTCGATGTGGCGACTATCAGACGAGATGCTGTAGCGGATGTCTGGACAATGGTTGACTTTTTGTATGCGGGGTGTCGGGACATGGCGAGGTATTCTTCGGAAACGTTGCTGACGTTGACGCGGTTTCCTTCTCCCTCGCTGGGGAGTTCAATGTTGACGGGTCCTATACCAATAAATGGTTAGTATAACGTGTCCAGAGTGTATCATGGGTCAAGGGGTTGTCATAACTTACTTTTAGATCCTGGTTTGACGTCTGGATCCTCGACAACATCGTAGGCATCACCCAGTTCACCCATGACGCTACCGTCTTCTTCATCTACCAGCACAATTCTACCATGCATATCTGAAGGACCTCCAGATGAAACGTATCCCTCGCCCGGCGCATAGTCTGCCGGGTTGTATGCTGCGTATCCCTTGGACTTCCCATCGGACTTCTGAGGAGCGGACGCAGCACGTTCATGGAACGCAGTGCATTGCGCGAGAATAGTTTCGAAAGTATCGATATCATCTTGAGTTACGTCATTTGGTCCGGATCCAACTCCAGGGAACTGAATGCGCAGAAAAGCACCCTCAGCTAGATCCCAGCGGGGAATGAGATAGCTATTAGGCGGTTGGTGGAAGATCTGAGTAGTCGCAGGTAAGGCTAGATCCAGCTCTGGTGGAAGACAAAGGTGAAGGTAGAAATCTTCCTCGGGAGTCACTGTGCCCGCACCTGGAGCGTATGGTGGCACAGATGCATCTTGTTGAGGTACAGTAGAGGTTGGGACCATGAGAAGGGAGAGAGTCTGAGCTCCAGACGGGGTCAACTCTTGTTCTTCGCCATCTTGAATGTGAAAGGCTTGGATATTGTTGACACTGTAGAGTAGTGTGCCCGACATGGTGTTGGTGGTTGCGAAGAGATAGATGCCTGTGCCCGCAATCAAGGTCTTGATAGTGATAGTGATAGTGATAACGCGGATAAGGGAATGATGACGTCGGAACTCTGTCACTGGACTGACTGTTCCGGGTAGGCAGTAGAGTTTCTCACACGAGGAATCAGGGATATGTAATATGCAGAAAAACTCGATCGATATAATTGAAAAAGATCACAGGATCCAGCCAAGTCTAGGGAGGGGTAGCTCTTATGAACAACGCGGTCTGGGCGCTTAGATAACGCCACTATCAGGATCAACTATGCACCGCCACGTTTTAATTTCCCCGGTTTGCACCGCCACATCGCCACAGTGTCCCTCTACCAAGGTGCAGTAGCCTCTCATTGGTCCAGGGGCAAGCTCAAGTGGGCTGTTTCGGTACTCAAGCGCTGTGGCAACCTTTTTCTGTCGGATAGGGGCGAACGCGTATGAACTAGTATAACTCGATACTATTCAGAGAGGGTTCTTCTATCTAGGTGCTCGATCAAGTTGAGCGATCTTGCCTGATTCGTATAGGCTAGTTGTATAGTCTATATGTACGCTTACGTGCGCTTTACATACAAAAACAGTAATATAGGATCTAAGCCCGCGCTGAATCATCAATCTGTAATAGGAAAGGTAGTAATCTTCTCCTACGGAGTTTGATATACCCCTCTAGCGTATACAGTATCCTCTATTCGCTTCTATTTAGGTTGGACTAATTAATCTAGTAGGTCCTTAATGTCCTCAATTCTAAGCTGACGGACAAAATTGGTGTGTTTCTGATATGGTAGGAGCTTAGTGAGGCCGTCTGTGATTATCTTATTTATTCTTGTTTATTGAATAATAATATTTTCTACCTATACTTCCTGGTGAAGCTAATAGTAATAAATATCTATATATTGTAACTTTATATATAGCTAAGGCTGCTCTTTCGTAAGTAATCTAACTATCTATTAATTATTATATTTAATCGATAGTAGGTAATTAGGATCAAATTTAATAGCTATAAAGAGATATTTCTATATCTATATTGTCTTTATACCCTTAGAGATAATAAGGAGTTTGGCTTTAATTATACTAGTTATGACTATATATTACTTTCTAGCTCTCTATTTAACTGGTCCCCTAAAAATTATATATATATATCTTTTTAAGCTCTTCTAGTCTAGATTATCGGTAAAGGAGGTATTAGTAAAGAAGGAAATAACTTTGATTTTATTAGATTATCGGGGATAGTAGGTAATTATATATAATTATATATAGTAAAGGTAAGTAATTACTCTATTAATTGTATCTAAATACTTAGGTCCTAGATTCTTTAGGAACTATATAAGAATAGTAGTATATTTAGTAATATCTAGTTATATTATTATAGTAGTATATAAAGCTAATCTAACCTTTTATTAATATTTATAGATCTGTTTAGATGTTGTTTTGTTGTTAAACTCCTGAAAGGATATATTCAGTAATAGTATTACTATTTATTAAAGATAAGTAAGATAGTATTAGCTAACTATTAAAAAGATATACAAATCTTAACAAAGCTAGAGAGTCTTATAGTTATAATCTTAGATAATTTAAATCCTAAAGAACTAGGTAGTCTTATTAATATCTCTTAACTCCTATTTATTTATAAGCTATTATCTAAGCTCTTATACTTATTTAGCTTAGGAAAGATAGTTAATAATAATAATATTATTAATATAAAAAAAGATAATAATTCTATTATTTATAAATAGATAGAGATCTTCTTATATTACCTAAAATCCTAGTTTTATTAATATCTTTATAGCTTCTCTTTGCTATAGATATAAGGACTTTTGTAGGCTATATAATACTTTTATAAGCTTCTAGTATTGTTTAGATTATTAATAATCTTCTAGTAACTCTATTATTACTTCTTTATTAAGTATATTATTAAGAAAGGTATTAATAGTATTAAATTAGTAAATATTAAGATTAAATACTACTACTAAGGTAAAGACAGCTCTTATTATTTATATTACTAATATAGCTAAATATTTCTCTTTAGCTATAATCTTCTATAGATCCCCTTATATATAGATTCTTACTTTTAGTTTAATCAAGAAGCTATTGCTATTAAACTTATATATATATACCTAATAAAGTAAAAGAATCTAGATACTTTGATTATTTGGTTATTAAATAATCTAGTATATTTCCTTCTATTTAAATATCTTTAGTTTAAGTGTTAATACTTTTAGAAAGTCTTCTTAGTAAGGATGTTTTATTATCTCTTACTAGTTCTCTAGGGCGAATAGAAGCTTATTCTTATAGGCTTTTATATATAAACAGATATTATTTAATCCTATTGTAAAGATAGAGAGAGTTCTATCTTTATGATTATTATTAGTATAAAAGCTAAATTCTTTTAGCTTTTATATATGACTTCTTATAATAATATTATACTTATCTATATCTCTATTAATATCTCTTAGTATATATAGTATAATTATAGCTATAAGCTTATCTTAGAGTTAATTAATAGGATCTTATTTATTCTAAATTATTCTGTTAAGTATTAGGGATAGCAATAAAAGCTACTAATCCCTTTCTTTTAGTTACTATTTATAATTACTAGTTAACTGATTTAAAGATTTAAGCTATATATATAAACCGATTAAAGATTATTTATTAGTTAGATCTCTCTCTATATCTAACTTTAATTTATTATCTATCTAAGATATTACTTCTATATTATTTCTAATCTATTTAATTATAATATCTTACAGATTAAAGAATCTATTCTTATTAAAGATCATATCTTAGACCTCTTAGACTATTATTTATTATAGAAACTAAATCTTCTAGATATTTAAGGCTTTATATCTAATAAGATAACCTATTTCTATATGTATTTGTATTTTATTAGCGTTTAGAATGCCTTATTTTCTTATATATATATAATAACTATATATTTTTAGGTTTATAAGGTTAATAAATATTAGTAAAGAGTTTAATACTAGTATTAGTACTTCCTAATATAGGATAATCTACTTCCTATCTAGTATTTTTATAGGTAATCTGTTTAGAATCTATACTATTACTTAGACAGCTTTAGGTTAAAAAGCTTTTAGTAGGTCTAAATCTATTATTAAGCTTCTACTAACTATAATTATTATCTCTCTAGATCTTTCTATAAAGGAATTCTATTCTAGAGTATTAATAATACTATATTCTACTATAAAGCCTTATTTAGCTATAAAATCTTTAACTATACGGCTAGTTGATTATTTATTATTATAATAGAATATCTTAATTAGTAGATTCTACTAATTTCTTATATATATAATAAATTCTCTAATAATATTCTGACAGCTGCTTTTTTATTTATATATAAAGATAATATATAAGTATATTCCTACTATATAAAAATAGATAATCTAATAGTATTTATTATAGCCTAGATCTATTTAGATTAAATTAAAGTAAATATATCTAAATCAACTAAATCTTCTTATATTTAATCGTTAGGATATCTACTACTTTATCTTAGTAAGCTAATAAACTTTATATTTTTCTAGATAGTTTTATTTATCTTTATTTAATTCTTTAGTAATTTATATACCCTTAATTATCTTTTAAATCCTTAAAAGATTCTATTTAGTTATATATCCTAGATATTAATATTATCTCTTTATAAATACTTCTAATATTAAGGGTTTCTCTAAGTAATAGATAGAGAATACTAAATATATTAATATAGAGTCTATAATATTAATAATATATAAACTATTCTATCTTTTTACTACTAATATTGGTTTATTTATATCTTTCTAGATAATTATACTTTTATTTAGATCCTAATAGAACCTACTATACTCTATTTAGTTATATAAGATTATATTTATATAGAATCCTAGTATATACTATATATCTTTAAGATATAGACAAACTAGAAGTTTTATATAAGGATTATTACTTATTATTATAACTTCTCTAATTCTAAGGATTTCTATATATATATCTCTAGTTTTGATCTTACTAGATTATAGTAATAAATATTTAAATATTATATAATTATTATAGATATAGACTAAGGCTCTAGAGTTAATAATCTAGCTTAATTATAGAGAGCTTATTTATTTGATTAGGAAATAAGATATTATAAATATTATCTCTTCCTAAGTATATGATTTTATATTATCCTCTTTCTTTTTCTATTATATCTTCTTAATTTAATCATAATCTAATTAGCTTATCTTCTTAATATTCTCTTATACTTTCTTAACTATATTCTTATAGAGTTCCTATCCCTCTAGATAAATAGTTTTATTAAAATAGAAGTACTTTAAGAAATAATATCTTAGCAATCTATATAGATATCTCTATTTCTTATCTAATTGTTTTAGCTCTAAAGCTTTCGCTTCTAACTAATTATTTAGTATTATAAATACTATCTTTAATATTAATCTTTAGGATATTATAGATAGGTTAGTATAGTAATATTAATAATCTACTATTACTTTATAGAATTTAACTTTGTCTAGGTATTTACTTAGCTCTTATTTCTAACCTATATAAAAAGTATTATCTATATTCTATATAATATTAAGAAAGTCTCTAATAGTAAATATATCTCTAAGTAAATAATTAGAAATCTTCGTAACCTTCTCTTTTTTAAATAAGGAATCCTATTAGGTAATCTACTAATTAATATTAACTAATTAGTTAAATAATTAAATTATTACTCTCTATACTTATTAAAGCTCTTATTAGTGGCTTTCTGGCTTTAGGTAGAATATTTTAGCTAGTTTTAAAAGTTTCTCTCTTAATAAGTCTTTATCTATAATTAGAAAGTAATATTTAGTAACTAATAATTAGGTAATAAGATTATTTAAATATATTATTATCTTTAAGAGCTTTATATATTTTAATTCGGATCTCTTATAGATCCTTATCTTTAAATCCTATACTTAGATCTTATCTTTAGATAGATCTTTAAGATCTTTTAGTTATCTATAATTATCTTTAGGGACTTCTAGTTCTAATAGAGCTATAGGAATCTCTAAGATCTTATTATTAGGTCTATTAGGATTAATATAGTCCTATATTCCTTCTAAATTTACTACTAACCTAATATATTCTATCTAGACTCTCTAGTATACTTCCGACTAAAGCTTCTAGTTAACTAGAATTATTATAAACTCCTCTTTATCTAAACTAGCTATTACAATCTATATATTTTCTATCTTAGTTTGATTCGATTCGACTAGGGTATATAGGTAGCTAATAAATTTCGTTTATAGCGATTGCTTTGCGAATTTAAGGGTAATCTAACCTATTTGCTTAACTATAGCCTGTCTAAATCGTATAGAGGTATATAGTTAGAAACTATTCTAAATATCTAATTCTATACGACGATCCTGGGCTTATAACTGTTAGATAGGGGTGAACGTATATAAACTAGTATAACTTAATACTATTTAGAGAGGGTTCTTCTATCTAGGTACTCAATCGAGTTAAGCGATCTTACCTAATTCGTATAGGCTAGTTGTATAGTCTATACGTACGCTTACGTGTGCTTTACATACAAAAACAGTAATATAGGATCTAAGCCCGCGCTGAATCATCAATCTGTAATAGGAAAGGTGGTAATCTTCTCCTGCGGAGTTCGACATTTTCCTTTGTCTTCCAATGACCGACTTACAGATTGTGTCGGATCTCCATCTTGAGAAACCGGCTGCCTACGATGTATTTGAGATTCTACCTAAGGCACCATACTTGGCGCTTCTAGGCGACATAGGCGTCATCACTGATGAGGGATTCTTCCCTTTCATCGAGAAGCAACTCGAACAGTTCAGAATCGTCCTTTTTCTCCTAGGCAACCATGAACCATACCACAATACCTGGGAAGAGACAAAGGAGTGCGTGCACAACTTCTCTATTTCAATAGATGATCGGCGTTCTAGAGATGAGTCGCTCGGCAGCTTTGTCTTTCTAGACCAAACTCGGTACGATCTTTCATCCGATATCACAATCTTAGGATGTACATTGTTCTCGAAGGTTGCCGAGGAGCATAGCGAGAAAGTCAGTTTTGGTTTGAATGACTTTTACTATATCAAAGACTGGACGGTCGAGAATCACTCTGCTGCTCATGAAGAGGACCTTAAGTGGCTTAATGGCCAGGTTGAGCGCATCACGACCGAGGAACCTCAGCGCACCATAATTATCTTTACTCACCATAGTCCTCTCGGGGGCGATGAGCGTGCTTCTGATCCAAGACATGTTAATAGTCCGCTATCTTCTGGTTTTGCAACGGATCTATCGAGGGAAGAATGCTGGAAGAATCCGCGGGTAGCCCTGTGGGCTTATGGTCACACACATTACAATGTTGAACTCGTCGATGATACAACATCAAAGAAAGTCGTCAGCAATCAGCGAGGGTATTATTTCTCCCAAGCAAAGGGCTTTGATGTGGGGAAAGTCGTTCAGATATCTCGTATTCCGATTTAAAACAAAAGACATACTACTACCCGCACAGTACCTGTTTACTACTACTATATATACTACATTCACTGGTGTAAAATTTTACAGTCTTTAGCCTGCGTCCAGGTCTAATCGACCAAGACTACATAGCAAGAGCCCTATCAACAGCAACTTTGTACTATATCAACGTATACTAGTAGTTTTCTATAATTTCACACCAAGTCCACCTGGGCAATTTCGTTCGGTCGCATTCAATCCTAACGCCCAATATCCAAGGCAGAAATATTAGACCCACTACATGAGCCCAACCAATCATAACATTGGATAATTACAAACAGCACAAACTCCCGCCACTCCGCGGCATCGAATTTTTGATAGATCGGAGACCTCCAGGGCGCTTCTTTTCCTCGTCCAAGTTCTGGCTTGAATTACTACTTTGGCTTTTGAAAGCCTATTTTACTGCATACGGGCTATTATCATTATGGCTTCGACAGACCAAACGCCTTCAGAGGCTATCAATGCCACTCCCGAGGTGAATATCGCAATTCGCGACATCGGCGATGTTGGCTCCGGCACTGAAGAGCCTCCATCCAAAAAAGCCCGACTGGAGGAATCCTCGAGCGCCAATGGCGACAACTCGGAACGTCCCCTGTACACAAAGGGAACTGCCCCTGTTAAAGCCGAGTATGTCTTTTCGCTCTCCATCCATCTGGAAATTTACGTTGACTAACGGCTCGACAATTCAAGATACCTCATTAAAAACGAATCCAAGCCCATCGTGACGCCTCCCACCGAGCCCGGAATTGACCTTGACGATGCCGCCGAAGCAGCTGGCCATGATGATCGCGACGGCAAGAAGCAAAACAAGAAGGATAAGAAGAAGAACAAGAAGAAGACTGGCCAAAATACGAACCGTAGCTTCGGTAGCTCCAAGGATGAAAAGAACCTCTGCCCATCCAGAACTTTCACCCCTGAGTTCTCACCGAACGAGTGCAAGTTCGAGGGTAAATGCCGCCATGAACACGATCTTCGCCTTTATCTGAGCGAACACAAGCGTGAGAACCTTACAACCATGAATGGACTCTGTCCCGTCTACGAGGCTATGGGCAGGTGTACCGCTGGGTGGAAATGTCGATTCGTTGACTCGCACTCTACGGAGCGCGAGACCGAGGATGGCAGGAAGGAGCTCATACTTTTGGAAGATGAGGAGCGCAAGGTCGCAGCCAAGCCTAAAATATCATTTGCAAACGATGATAACCTCGTCAATATTATTTCTTACGAGGACAAGATTTCACTTGCCCGGAAGCGAGAAGTTACAACCCGCGCGAATGCTGTAAATGACTGGCTTATTAAGTCTGGGCAGGAACTGGAGAAATTCCTGCATGGACGCCACCAGAAAGAATCCGAGAATGTTGAAGCGGCTAAAAGTGATGCTGATAAGGCTGATGCCGAGAAGGTAGAAGAAGGAAAGGCGACAGAAGAGAAGGCGGGAGAAGAGAAGGTGGAAACTGAGAAGGTCGAAGAAGAAAAGAAAGAAGAGAAAGAAGAGCAGCGGGCAAACTTTACTGACCCGCCTTTCCTGCCCTCAGAAAAGCGTCGCATTTATTTTGGACCTGAGACACCCACTCTGGCGCCTCTGACGACCCAGGGAAATCTGCCATTCCGAAGACTTTGCACAGACCTTGGTGCCCAATTCACATACTCGGAAATGGCCATGAGTATGCCACTTATTCAAGGTGCCAAGTCCGAGTGGGCATTGATGAAGTCGCATGAGTCGGAGATGCTTCCTCCTTCTATTATCCAGGGAAAGAATGTGGTTCAAGGTTATGACAACTCCCAAGATCTCAAGTTCGGAGCTCAGATCGCTGCCAATAAGCCATGGCAAGCAGTCAAAGCCACTGAGCTTCTCTCAAAATTCACACCCAATCTACGTGTTATTGATTTGAACTGTGGTTGCCCTATTGACCTTCTCTTCCGCGAGGGTGCAGGCTCTGCTCTACTAGACCACCACTCCAAGCTGGAGAAGATCATCCGTGGTATGAACATGGTTTCAGAGAAGATCCCCATCACTGTCAAGATCCGCATGGGAGTCAAGGACAACAACCCAGTTGCCTTGAAGCTTACCGAGCGTCTTATTCTGGGTGGTCACGAATCCCAATACCTCAACGTTGGACCTCCTGGTGTTGCAGCAATTACTCTTCACGGCAGAAGCAGACAGCAACGGTATACCAAGGAAGCAGACTGGAGCTATATCGCCGACTGCGCTGCTCTCATTAAGCGTATGAATGAGAAGACCGATATCGTCACTGACACGATCCGGGAACCCGATGCTCGATTCCAGCCAAATGGCGGAAAGACCTACTTTCTCGGAAACGGAGATTGTTACTCGCATGTTGACTACGATAACCACATCCAAAACGCTGGTGTGGATTCCGTCATGGCTGGTCGTGGTGCCTTGATTAAGCCATGGCTTTTCGAGGAGATCCAGTCTGGTCAGTACCTCGACAAGTCTGCATCCGAGCGTCTTTCGTATATTGAGAAGTTTGCCAAATATGGTCTTGAGGCTTGGGGATCTGATGAGTACGGTATTGGTCAGACTCGTCGATTCATGCTGGAATGGCTCAGCTTCACTTATCGCTATGTTCCTATTGGATTGCTCGAGTATCTTCCTCCCCACATGAACGATAGACCCCCTGCCTTCCGTGGACGTAATGAAATGGAGACTCTGATGGGAAGTGGAAACTACAAGGATTGGATTAAGATCACGTAAGTTCTGTCTCATATTCTGATTAATTTCAATGAACATTAACTAACATGGTATGTTTTAGTGAGATGTTCCTGGGTCCTGCACACAAGGACTTCAAGTTTGAGCCTAAGCACAAGTCCAATTCTTATGAGGAGGCTGAAGGTTAAAACTGTTTTGACGAGGATATGAAAAGTAAAATCTGATTTGTACATAGAGGGTATGCATTATTATTCTTCCATGTAAATTTGATGGAATATTGCCTTCTCTAGCGTTTATTCAACTTATGACTTTTACACGCAACATTCGGTGTCTACATGGTGCTGTAAATTTTTAAATTTTCAATGCTTGATAATACCTAAATCACACGAAACTAGCGATACACATAAGAATCTTAGGCTCTTAGCTCTGACAGACCCCCCGACAATAGAAATACTTTAATTTTGGAGCTTAGCACAAGCATTAACTTTCACATGAGTGCTGATCTTACAGCGTCATATAGCTGAAGGGCCCACCAGGTCACGTGGTAGATGACTCGATGACGTCTGTTCCCCCCAAACCCAGAAAACTCCCCATAAAGGCCAACAACCTTGGAACCTTGCATCAGCATCGGCGACTCTTCCAATTTCCCCTCCTGCCCAATTCAACACGTCGGCATTTTCAGTGACTGACCTTTATACTCTTTGAACACCCTACATTTAACCCCTTTACTTTGCTGGTGTTTTGTTTACTCAATTCAGCCCGGAGCTCCCCAATCCCCCACTCCCCTGTTGGTCAGCTCGAACAATCAATCCCAAGGGGCATTTGATCGACTAAAGTCGCCAAGATGACTCTTTACTACAGTCTTGTATGTGTCTCCGAAATAGTTTCCCTCCTGGTGCTCTTGTTGTGAGCTTGGGTCGGTGGTGGTATGGTTGGAGCCTAGCCGCGCACGACCAGCAGACTCTACATGTCTACCCGCGACAAGGCCACGCATACTCAATTTCGGATACCAGAAAACTAATATGATTACGCTGGATAGGTTTTCATGCTCCTGGTGTTTGAGATGGGCGTCTTCTTGGCCCTCATCATCCCTCTGCCATTCACCATCAAACGCAAGCTTTTTGCTTTCATCTCGGAGAGCCCCATTATCGCTAAGCTTCAATACGGATTGAAGGTAATTTGCCCATTCCAGGACCCAGTTTCATCAGTTCAATTAACCCATATCAGATCACTTTCATCTTCATCTTGATTCTTTTCCTCGACAGCGTCAACCGCGTGTACCGGGTCCAACAGGAGCTCGCTGCCTTCACCAAGGATGGCGCCGGTCTTGGGTAAGATGTCCTCAGTCACATTTTCACTGAAAGCATAACTAACAGACTCGAGTCGCAGAGCTGCTCATCTCGGCACTGACCGTATGGAGGTGCAGGCCCGCAAATTCTACTCGCAACGCAACATGTATCTCTGTGGCTTCACTCTTTTCCTTTCCCTGATTCTCAACCGAACCTACACCATGATTCTGGAGGTCCTTCGTCTCGAGGACCGCGTCAAGCTTCTTGACGGCGACAAGAAGGCTGGTGGCAAGGACTCCGCCCGTCTTGCTGAGGCTGGATCTGTTGGCGAGATTGGCAGCTTGAAAAAGAAGCTCGCTGAGAAGGACCGTGATATCGAGACCCTGAAGAAGCAGTGTGAGGGCTTGACCCGTGAATATCACAAGCTTGGTGATGAGGTTTCTGTCGGCAAGGGAGATAAGAACGAGAAGAAGGGTCAGTAAATCTGTCCTTGCCTTGAGATAACGACGTAAAGTCTTGTCAATGGGATTTTGAGTCTGTCGTAATCCTTGAATGGTGCGAGATGCTTCATATTCGCTCTCCGTTGTCGATCTTGGGGCCTAGATTGCTATTTCTATCTCTTGTCTTCTCGCCGAAGGATCTCGCCTGTCGAGGAATCCTTCTGGACACATCTATTTAAAAACTGTTCAAAAACTTGTTTCTCGGGCCCTTGTCCCGCACCTCAGAGGCGAAGTTTCCGGTTGGAAATCTCCTCCGTTCCTATCAGACCAGGAATTTTCAAAGGAGTTCGTGGAAGAGCCAGGAACTTGAAATATTTGCTTCTGTTTCTGGAAGCCTGTGCATTTTGGTCATTCATGATGTTTTTATCGGAACAATAATATCTTGCATTGCAGATAGGATTCTCTCGAGTCATAAATCATCTTTCTCTTATTCATGAAATTCGTAACTATCTTTATTTATTATCCAGGAACCCGGTATATATGAAATGGCGGCCTCGTAATGAAGGTCCATTAGACCAGGAAAGTCCAGAAACTGGGGTAGACCAGTTCCTCCTCAAAGATGCGGCGCACTTGTGAAAGAACGAAGCGCTCAACTTTCCCTACATTCTTTAGGACCTGTTTCCCATCTTCTTTCCGTCCTATCTCACTCTCTACCCGTATCTCTTGTAATAATCCACCCTGTCGCTTTTGCTCCCCAGACTTTGGTCGTCCATCCTCACCAGGATTCTGGCTACTTTGATTTTGACTTTCAGAACCGAGCAATGCATCCGCGTCCTCAGCAGATAGGAAACAAAAATGTATACGCTTACGAATGTAAGCCACCACCGCCACACCGTCAAATGTAATACCAGTTACATTAAGCTTTAATGGAAGACCCACAAAGCTGGGCATGGGGTAATCAAGTAAGATCTCCGCGGTAAGTGACATGCGCACATCACCGGCGTATTTCGCATGACACAGGATCTGAAAATCATCTGGTCGGCGTTCACGCATACGCGGTGGAATTGGCATAGTGGGGTCGTCGTCGATCGCATCTTCAACAGATGGCTGCGGGATATCAGCGGGGTTCTCGGCGCTATTGCGATTTGAGCCACTACTTCCAGTATTCTGGCTGATGGAAGGATGCGAAGGATGTGTATTTGCAGTAGAAGGTCGAGAAGCAGAGTGTGTAGTGTCTACATCGAGATCTGGGCGTTGCTGATGCATTGAAGAGCGTGCAGGTCCACGTGGAACTCTACCGGCATGTCCTATTCCCAAATCGGACCAGCCGCTTGCAAATGGTGTACCACCCGCAACGGCTGCAAGGGGCGTTTGAGTTCCTGAAAGACCACCCAGCATTAGATGGTGGTAGCCCAGATTTGATGTTCCGCCCGGAATGCCGGGGGTTCCTGCGCGAGGCATGAAATGCGGATTAAGGTGATCGCCGAGTGGTAGTGGGGAGCGAAGCGCGGAAGGTTGAAACCCCTCGCCTGGATATGGGTGGTGAGCGAGGTTACGGGGGCTGTGGCCTAGAGGCATTTCATCTTCGTAATCTGAGTGAGACCATTGCTCGACGAGTTCTTCGGAGGTGGCGGATGTATCGTCGTCGTCTTCTTCGTAAAAGTCCGAAAAGGGTTCGCAGAAATCTTTTATCTCGAGATCAGGTGCTATAGTGCCGAAGTCGAAGGAGTGCACTTGGACCGAGCGGATGAAGCGTGGTAGTGCAACTTCTTGGAACTTGTCGTGGACAAATGAGCGGATGCGCTCTGCCAGAGCTTCTCCGTCTGGGCCGGAGGTGGCCGTTGCCCAATCGACTTCGATGGACATCACATATGCAATATCAAATTGACTTTTATTATTTCTTATGGGATCGCGAGAGGGAGAAAGCTTCCTGAGCTAAGGAAACCCGCTGTTTGACGCGGTGTCACGTGACTTGTGGACGACATTGCAGATCATTAAGTTGAGATCTTTCATTCCTGGCGATGCCACGAGCTTAAAGGCAATCAATAAATGGCCATGAATCATTACAGGTCATTTGTCACATCTCAATTGATCTACGGTCGTGTTTTCGGGTTTCTAATGGTCTTGTTCATAGGATGAAGCGTGATCCAGCGTGGCGCTCCACCCGCCTTCTCAAAGTCTGGTTCCGGTCATAGCGATCGTTGAGCTATCGATTTTAGCGTCATTGGATACAGAGCCACACTTGGCGATAATGCTTGAAGCCACCAAATTATGCTCGCTTTCCATGCGCAAAAGGCATGTATGATTTTCCACAGCTCAGATGATGGCTGCTCTTGTGAAGCATTCGTATCGAGGAACCATATCCACACATGTTAGTGTGGAATATACCGTTCGACTTGCCCATCAACAGGAACCGGCGGCTCACTAGCTAGGTGGGACCCTAAATTCTGGAGTTCATCGGGGAGCCCGAGATTTCCGAAGCCAACGTATGGCCCCCAGAGCTGTATGTATGGTTCTCAGGATCCTCCGGTCCCCCTTTCTCGTAACGCCAGGCAGAATGGATACATGTACATTGCTGCCCAGGGATAAGCAGACAAAGAAGATAATATCAGAGGGGTCCTAGAGTCCAATCCTCGTGGCCGCCACTCGCCTTGGGGCAAGGTTTATACCCCCCGGACAGTGTGATTGCGTCAACACAGAAAACTTGCAACCCCTGTCCACTGAACAGCCAAGGCCTCAAACTGCCTGACCCATTTCCTTTCCAAAACAAAGAAAAAACCGGCCACTCACTATCTTTCCCGTTATTCCGTATATCATGAGACTCAAATCATTTCACTGCCACAACCATAGAAAGCAAGCAATCGTTGGAAATTTCCAAGTCTAGAATCAGCTGATAAAATCCCATGCGGGCCTAATGCAACCCATAATTGTCTTCCCGCGGCTGCCATCCTATCGATACCTACGGGTTCCACCTTCGCGTTTATTGCCACTAATCTATTCGTTTGACTCCAAAGCCATCGGACTTTGGGATATCTGGGCTATTTCCCGATTCACCAATGACAACCTGGAATCTCTCGCACGTCCTTTCCTCTTTGTCCTTGGTGCCTCCACGGAATTTCTAGTCACCCCTGGAAGGAAGTCGTGACAAGGCTTCCGGGATTCAGATCGGAGATTTTCATCCCGCGGTAAGTAGGGCAGGTGATTGAAATGGAATGCATGGAATCAAACTCCTTTGTTCTCATGCAGCCATCTTCGCTCGGGGATGTGACAGAATTACTAGGTGCATTTATGTGGCTCCCGCTTTGTTCCCCGTGCCGCGATGGGGCTAGGATATGCAAGAGATGGTTCATACCCACGCAAAACAACGTGGTCAACCCTGATATGGCCCATGTGTGCGTGGCTGGATCTGATCTGCATCTTCTTAACCGTTTTCTCGCTTCGAAGAGGGGTTTCAGATGGACCCCAGTCTTTTTGATCAAGGATTTCGGCGTGTCTCTTTGGACAGAAAACTGTCCTTATTATAATTCCGAGAGAGGGATGACGCTGGCTCGCTCGTGGGCTTCGTTTAATGTGGATGGATCACTTGGGAATAATTTGGAATTGTGCTCGTCTTGAAAACTTGCCTCCATCCCTGTACCCGCTAATTCGTATACGCGCCCTTGTTGCCGTCTACCTCCTATCCTTCTCACGAATCTGAATCAACTTCGAACCCTTTTCTAGGTACGCCTGTTGAGACAGATAGCTCTACTAGTATGTTCTTGCTATTTGAATGAGTATTGATCGTGGAGTCCTCCGTGATAGACATTTCATAAGCGCGAAGGATCCAAGTTCATTTTAGGGTCTTGGCCGGAACAAAATTCCAAATTACGAGATATACAGGAATTGGACGTTGACAAATGCTACAAAGAACTCATCGCACTTTATATAGAGGTAAATTTGTCTACTTGATAGTTCGTAATTACGAGGTAGATAAAGCGCAATCCTGAAAATGAATACCGAGAAATTATTCAAAATTCATCCAAAACATAGTAATGACCGCATAGCTGATGAGATGCAAGAAAAATTCAATTCAATGAACGAATAAATGATCAAGAAGAAAATAAATTCAATGGGGTGGTGTTGTCCCTTCCGCTGGGGGAATGTGTTGAAACCACGGAAAACAAGGTAGAGAGGGAACACTGAGCGAGATGGGGAAACAACCACATGAGAAATGAATATCATTAAAAAGGCCCGAAAGATACAAAGGCATACAAGCGCGGAAGCCAAAGCCAGATACAACACAAAATTTCAAAACAAAATAATCCCCACCTAAGTCATGTGGTGGCAAGGCGCTTTCCTGATTATCCTCCTTTTCTGATGGGTAAACATGCAAAGGCTGTGATTACACCTCATGAAATCGACCAAGTTGTGTACAGTAATCCTCGACTTATCATGGCGCAGTGTGGCGAGATCATCCATGTCTATAATAGAGACTATTAGCAGAGTGCTCTCTAGATGGAAAAATAAGTAGATGGATTGAAGACCACGTACTCTGCACAAAGACATCTAGCCACTACCAGTAGTATGCTTGGGGCAGTTGTAGCCCTGTCGGCGTCTTAAATGCTCCTTTACGCCATGGCAAGATGGAGTGCCCTTTTTCGCACAGTAGACAACGCCGCCTTCTTCGACGGAGCAGCCGCAGTCGTAAAGGAAGATGTAGACGGAGCACATTTTGGCGGTAGAGGGGAGTGTGCGTATGTGGGTGTATATGTGGGAAATTTAAGTACTTTTGGAAAGAATAGAAGGAAGCTTAGAAAGTCCTTGAGTTGATTTCAGGATTGTTCACTGGATACTGATGAGATGAAGAGGATTAACGGCCAGCTTTATAATACTCAGCGCAGCTATTCCGTAGTGACTGTGCCGCAGTGCAAGAACAAAAAGACTCATACACTTCCCAAGGTCCCATTGAAAGAATTGGATTTGCTATCGCTGTTTTTCCACAGGCGCTGCGCAGAACAGACAAATGCGCCGTATGCATCTAATGACTTAGTGGTCACTCGCTCGGTGACGAAAGTCCACCTAAGTGGAGGGCACAAACAGGGGACATAATATCAACCGTTCTATACGAATGCCTTTTCATGCCAACAGTAGGCAAGGTTGGCGGTTAAGTGGATCATTAAAGGCAGGGCCCGTGGGCTATACCTGCCTTTGAGCCCGGTATATGCAGAGACTAGTAACGAACAGGGGATGTATCAAGGTTGTCGAACTGTTGATCACATCGGCCACACCCAAATCTCCATCAGAGTTCCGCAGCTGCAGCGAGCACTTGACATCATTTCCTAAAGCCCCACGCATTTTGTACCAGTGCGCAGCGCGCTCGGCAAATGAGGCTGCGCATCACACCAACACTTTGTGCTTGCTGAAAGAGCCAGGCACAGAGATGTAGTTCATCTGACAAATTGCCGCATGAGATGCATGCTTGGTAGATTATGATGTGAGTCAATGCAACTACCACCTGCCTTACCTGCCCTCGTGGTGGGGACTTGGGGCCGGCACAGCAGGTGTCAGGGGGCAATGCAACGGATAGCACATCAGAACAAGTGGGTGTTCACTCCATCTCTGCTCCATGATTCGTGTATATAGACTGAAGAGCCATGAACAAATATTTGCGAAAGGAAAATTGAGTGCATGCATTTTCGTTGGCTGGATTGGGGTGTTTTGACAACCAATGAATCATTGCTGGAGAAGAAATAGTCAAATCAACCTTGAATGCATAAAGCTGCGATAGCTAATAATTTCCCGCTTGAATGGGGAACTATAATCATTACTGTCCTTTCGAAATTGAGAACCTAAGAGCCATATCTTGACAACCGAAGGTCTAGATCATGGGAATACCCGCGCGGCGCAGATATCAATGCCCCAGATCGAAATGCGTAGGTCAATAAAGCTCGGTATAATGGCGCAGTTGGTGATAGTGAGAATAAACTCAGCAGGGCTGCATTGTGACAAGGCACTCTGACCAGTAATTAGTCTAGGCGAGGCGGAGAATGAGCTCATAGAAGGCGCAACGAGAGCTCATTGTTGTGGTAGAAAGACGGGCACAGCTTCAATAGTGGAATCCCTTTCGAATGGAGCGATCGAATGGAGAAGGGTATCAAGGATTTAAAGAAAACTTCAAGAATCACTCTGGGCCTATAGATTAATTTCTAGGGCTGCGACGACTGGCACAGAATGACTGTGCTCATTGAGTGGCGCAGTAGCGCTCATATGGGTCACCCTTTCATGAGGCTCTCCCCCCTGGCGCCCCGGGAGATCGACTCCGGGCGTGTGATACGTCGAGGCTCCGGGCGGCAAAGCACAGCGATAATCCACAGGCTTCCCACCCCTCGTCACAGCAATTTTGGCGCTGTTGGTTTGTGCGGTGGGAAATCAGAAAAGGGAAAAAAGAGGAAATTGAACAAAGGAAATTGGAAAAGTCGAAAGTGATTAAGTTGTGAGTGCAGGAGAAGTATACCACGTGATGGATGGTTGTTCTTTCCCCTGCCAGCTAAGTACAAGGGATGACCTCCTAGGCTCTAGTGTCCAGTTGGCACCTCCTATCTCTTTCTCCAATCGAACTACTAATGCTGCGCGACCTTGTCAGAATTCAACTACTATGTCTATGAGGGGAAATGAAAAGAGCGGTCTTGAATCGACTACTGTTCCCCCTTAACTCAGCCGGAAACACCTTCCCCACACACTCCGCACAGCTCAGACAAAAAACAGCCTTGGGGGATCGGGAGAGTTACCGACTCGTTTAAAAGGATCTCCCTCAGAAGCCATGATGTCATTTACGGTCCCTTTTCTGCAAAAAGGAAAGGTTCGCGTCCTGCAAAGAGCCCGGAAAACTACGCGGACTCAACTGTGCATGCGAGCGCACAGCGGGAAAAGAAATACAAGAGTCGGAGATAATCGGGGCTCCGACCATGGTCAATGAAACATGCGACTATGCAAGATGTCTCCGCACTGATTTCGCGTGCTGCATACGAGTGTGGACAGGCTAATAGCCTGTGAAAGCCCATTACCTTCCCACGCTGGCTACTTGGCCCCTCATCCTGGCTGCGGATCTTCCGAGGTTCTTTCCAAGCTTTGACTTTCGGCTCGTCACGGGAGACAGAGTACTGTGCCTGAAATTGCACAGAAAAGGAAAAAAAAGTGGGAAAAACGTGCACATGAATTGCGCAATTAGCGATTAGCAATCCCAAGAAGGAAATCTCGCTGACGGCTGATTTGCCAAGAAGATGCATTTTTGCCATGGCTCTGAGAATGACTACCAAGTCACCCCCTAACCGGGCCAGTGTGACCTAAATACCAAAGCCAAGAGGGGCGATGTTCGAAGAATTGGAAAGATGAGAGCAGAAGGGGGTGATAGTCGTCCAATAGTGACGTCTTGGCCTTTGACCCCCCCTTTTTTTGCTTTTTTGTAATGATTTTCATTTTGCAGAGGGCCAAGACATGTGAGATTGCCTATTGTTTAGGATTGTCGATTATGGGTAATCGCGGGGGAAGGGGACTTGGTTTGTTGGTTTGCGTGACTATCGGGTATCCACTCCCCCCGGCTGAGTTGTGCTGGATCGACGCGCCTTCGGGCACATCATCATACACCGGTATGCCCCTCATTCTCCAAGGTCCACGGTGGAAAAAAAAAATCCCAAGATATAAAGTCCGCCGACTCTACCCGTCTGTTGATTTAATTCTCATTCAACCCAACTTGCTCTTCCCCTAAAAAAGTCCAGCATATCTTCATTCCTTCTAAAATCGCACTATCTACCTCCGTCTACTACCAAAACTACCAATTTACTACTTTAACATATCAAAACTTACCAAAAGTTCATTACCAAAATGTACACCATCGCCCCCCCTCACCGTTTCCTCGTTCTCTCTGCCACCAGCTCGGCTCCCTACAACCCTGCCAACAAGTTCCTGGTTTTGTCTCCTACCGAGTCTGGCCCTGATGAGCAGGCCGTGGCTGAGTCTACCTCTTCTGAGGGCTCTAACCCAGCCCCCAAGTCTCACCGATCAGACAGCTCTTCCTCTGTCTCCTCCAACGAGGAGCAATTGAACGATGGCCTGCTGCCAAGTGGTTTCCTATACCTTGGTGCCACTTCCCGCCGTTACTCTCGATAAATCAGCTCGCACTTCGTTGATTTATCCGTGCTCTTTATGAACTTGTTTTATCACTTTGCCAGCGACAGATGCATTTTACTATAATGGGTCAAGAGATCTATTCATCCTTCATACATGGTTCACCCCCTCGAATAGTCCAGTCCAGGATCTTGAGGCTGTTGACCAACTGGAAACAATCGGTGGACAATCACCCGGGGTGTTCTAAGGCGCTACCTATCTGATGGAGATATTGGGAACAATTTTTTTTTAACTTTACCTTTTTATTGTTATTTTTCCTTTTCCATTTTGTGAATTGCAGATCCTTCTTCCTATCTTTATGGGTACATATAGTATGAAGTCATCTAGCCAAATTGACAATCCAACATAACCTTTTTTGAACATATCTTATCTTTCATCATTAAAGTTACACAACAGGGGCCACATGTCTGACATACCCTTCCTTTTTATTACAATGCCCAGACAATAATCAAGCCCAAATGCGAGGGATAAGCCGCTCCGAATACCTGCCAAGTCGCGCCACGGTGATGCGACGGTGATCCGCCAAGACTACTGTTTGATATACCCGTCTTGGCTCAGTTAGGAACCTCGCCTATCGCGGATCATGTTCCACAGCCCAGGCAAGTAGACCGACCCATGAAGATCCCCAGATCCCTTTTTTTGGTCTTATCTCGAAAATTGCCACAATCCTGCCAAGTCTTCACCATGGTAATCTGACATGCAGCGGACCACAGAAAATCCTAGTTTTGTTTCGTTTTGGGGAGGCCTGAACATTCGCTTTCCAGCGGAAATTATTATCCACGTTGACTTCTGTCATATCCAAATTGGCTCTCCGGCTCCAGCGTCCTTGTATTGGACCAACTGTGTTGGTCGTCCCGGTGAGGCTTCCAGTGGATAGTGGATACCTCCCCCAGACCCCTCGATGTGGCCCCCGCATCTCGGTGAAGACCAGGAATGAATGATGTGCAATATGCAGGAATGAATTGTTCATTGATTACGATTTTTGGTCCTTTCTTACTGCATATTTGGGTTTTGTCCAATTATGTTTCGTTATTGCTGTCACATGGTCGATGGGCGTTTTGTTGCCCCCCTATGCTGTACGCTTATCTACAGTCGGGATGTCGGTGTGGCAAGCTGCATATGTGCGATTTATGCTGGTTTCAGGCGTGCGACTGGAGCGGCAAAGCCGTCTCGCAGGCCGGTGGCCATATTGACTGATCCAGAATTTGATCTAACTAGCAGCTTGGATCGAATCCAGAATTTCCCAAATATCCTGAAGAGGGACTTGGACATCTCCCTTATTAGACCTATGCAGACCCATGGGCATACCCATACCGCCCATAACATGGCCATAAGTGAGGTAGTTGATAAGATCATGTGATTTGCATAAAATATAGAGACATAGGCTTTGCTTAGCTGTATGGCTGCTGTATTCAATTGATTTGGAATAATAAGGCTTTTGATATTTCATTATCTTGATTTAGACTAGAATTAATCAATTCAAATGTAATCAATTAATGAGAGGAATAATATACCTAGCTACTCTTCTACTACTAAAAGCAAATAAAAAAACAGATTAATCTGATAAGGTTGACGTCAATAGGTTAGGCAGATAAAGAGTGGCGATATTGGATAGAGTTCTTTCATGAAGTTATACAGAAACTAATCCTTGGAAGTCTCCTACTTCCAAGCATTCATGCAGTTTATATCAACCACGGTTCGTGTGCCTCACGTGAGGGGTCCGGGGCTGGAACCCTCGGTGATTCATTTGCTCCAATATCAACATGCATGTATGCCGTAACATAAAACCATCATTTTTAGTAAGACTATTAGTACCTATATCAAGACTAGTGACTATAGTATTATCTCGATAGAAATCCTTTAGCTTACTATATTGTTTACTATATTATTACTTATCTTGTTAACCCTAAGCTCTAAAGTATAGTCTAGAAGAAGTCTAAGGTCTTTGTTGTTAGCTTCTAAGCTCTATAAAAGAAGTTCTTTGACTCTATCTCTAAGATTCGTAGCTATAGTCTAACTCTAGGTCTATAGCTATCTTTATTTGCCGCTTGTAAGGTAGGTGATATTATTATTGCTGCTTGTAAGTATAGCATACTTATTATTACTGCTGGCGATAGCTATCTTTGTTTTGTTCCTACTCTGACTATTATTGAGGACTAGATTAAGTCTGGTCTTAGTATCTTAGAAAAATCCCTAGAGTTAGTACTAAGCTCCTAAAAAGGGAGAATTGGCTATGTCCGGTCCAATTAATTTGGCCTATGATATACCTTACATCTGTTTGATATACTATTTTATTAATTTGTAGTTTCGGAGTGTATATCTTTTCTTATTTTCTTTTGAGCTTTCAGCCGATATATCCCCTGAAAAGAATTGAGTGCTATAGAATAGGATATATCAAGATCAAAAGTCTTCTAAGTGTTTAGACTCCGAGTAGAGTCTGAATGAATGTCGAATGATGAACATAAACAAGCTAAATGGGTTACTAACCCAAGCAACATTTCTGCTAACAATTACAAGTATAGTGACATTGATTGTTTCCAGATAAATACCATTAATACCTGTACGCCTGCGGAAACTATCGCAAACCTTGTAAAGGCCTAGCAGATAAGTCGCGTGTCCGAGCCATGAATAGGACCCATCAGCAGCGCCTCCACAATTTCACCCTTGATTCCAACTCCTCGCCCCACACGGAGTATAATTAACGCATTCGCGTCATTCCTCTTAAGGTCACGACTGCGACGCGATTCCAAAGCCCCAGAACCAATACTAGTCGCATACAACCTAGCATCAGACCGAGAGCCCGTCACAACAGCAAGGTGGTACTCAGTTTGTCTAGGATCAAGAGGAAAGTGATGTGTCAGAACAACGGCCACACGAGGCAGGCCTAGCTGTGTTGTCATCCAGGGCTCAGCAGCGACCGCATGAGCGCTCTCACCAAGGCCACTCATTTTGTTCAATGAAGGCAAGACGAAGATGTTTAGAGCTACTAATGCAGATGCTGGGTCGCTTGGGAGCGAGAATATGGGTCTCGAGACATTTTCAGTAGCAGGAATGGGTATTGTCGCGAACATGGTATGGCTGCTGGGTTTGATGGCAACACGATTGAAGTGAATGGCACCGCCCAGTGTGCTCTCAATAGTGGACTTGAGGTCTAGTTCGATTGATTGGCCATTGGTGATCAGTATAATATCCACGTTTGCATGCAATGCATGATATAGCCATTCATCTGACGTGCCGTGAACAGTGCCGAGATCCACGATCTCAACGCCCCATGAAGCCAACCCCGACAAGACAGATAAATGACTGGCCTCGCACATTTGCATATTGAGATCCACGAGGTTTTCGGATCTTCTCAGGATACCGACTCGAGGCTTCTTGAATATTTTGACAGTCGAGACACCCGCCAAAGCAAGTAAGCTGATTGCCCCGCTGACCGGCGATAGAGTATCACCACAAGCAAACAGTCGTGAGTGCAGAGGAATGTGGCTGCCGGGCTCGCGCACACTTTTGCCTATCGTAATGTCATTGGTAATGATTCCAACACTTTCTCCCCCACGTTCGTCAAGTATTGTATCTTCCATACTGACCACGGCATTGGCATTTCGAGGAAGAGGAGCACCAGTAGTAATTCTAACAGCTGTGTCTGACCGTAGTACCCCAGAGTATTCGTCGATCTTTGAACTCAGGGCTAGGGTTTTAGGAAAAACACAACGTGTGGATTCGTCTTGCTCCACGACTATTGCGTAGCCATCGATAGCACTAACGTGAGACGATGGGATCATTCTGGAGGCATGAACATCGTTGGCAATAACTGATCCAATGATAGATGTGGTCACTGAGCTATCGACTGCAATAGGCTCCGGGGATTGGTTGATGATAATGCGGAGTGCTTCATCTACTGAAAGCGTGACTTGAGGTGAGAACCTCGGGTCACTATGAGGCTGACTTGTTCGATACTGGGTTTGAAAGAAGTGCTGGATGGCGGCGACACCCGCGTTTCTCTCTAGCTTTTTCTCGCTAGCCTTTGTATAAAGTGAAGTTGCACCTTTGTTAGACATCATGGAATGTAATGTCAGTCGGATGTATCAACGATGCTGGGACGTATATTCTCGATGTGAAGTTGACAGAATAGTATTGGCGTTGCCCTTAAAACGTTGAACTTGAACTTGAAGAGACATGTCGAATCATTGATTTATGAATTGCCACTTCTTCCGATAGATTATGGTTCATGATGCTTGTATCTACAAAGTTCTGATGCCGTAAATCACCTGGGTATGGAATGAAACGGTTGAAGTGGTCTCGAAGCGATCGGGTCAGTAAGCGAGCTGTGAGCAACCCAATGGATTTATGAATTAGTATTCATCTTAATGTTTCTTGCACTGAAACAAGTAAAAGTTTAGTCCATCGTCGGAGCCGCCATTTCTCCAAGTCAGTTACTTGCCAAGATGGCCAAGACTGTGGGGCGTGGGCTCGATGCGAGGGGCCATCAGACTTTTTCGCCAATCACAAGCCAATCACCCCACACATCGAGCTCGCTTCGAAGCAGTTGAATCAAGTGGAGGATTCTGTTCGTCGTTTATCTGCAGATTTTGCCATGAGAAGATGTAGTCGGACCAGTCTGGGGCAGAGTGGGCAGTGGGGTTGTACCATGGCGATGGAGCTCTGTGTACCGTTTAGCAGGTCAGACTATGACAGACTTAAATCAGTCTATTTTTCCTTTTTTTGGTGTTAATCCTCATTATCCTCATTCACTCTTGTATCGAAAACACATTCTACACCATGCCTCCCAGTCTGCTCGACAACCCAGCCATCAATGGCAGCAATGCAACAAGCCAGACAACTTCAAATACATCACCTGCCTTCCTTGATACCCAACCAGGCCCAGACTATAACTGGAAAATTACACTCGAGGGCAAAGTGATTGCCATTACCGGTGCCAACAGGGGTATTGGTCTAGCTCTAGCAGAAGTCTGTCTAGCCAACGATGCAGCCGCCATTTTCAGTCTGGACGTATTCGAGCCCGGCGAAGAATTCGCCGCCTTACAAAAAGCAAATCCGAAAAAATTGCATTACGTGCACTGCGATGTCACTTCTGAAGAGAGTGTAAGCTCTGCAATAGACGCTGTGATTGCTGCACAAGGCGCTATTCATGGCTTTATCGCCAATGCAGGCATGACCAAGCATCAGCCAGCATTCGACTTTACGCGCGCCCAGCTGGACCAACTGTTCAATCTAAACGTATTCGGCGCTTACTTTTGTGCAACTACTGTTGCTCGTCGGTTCATTGATCTAGGTATCAAAGGGTCTATTGTCTTCACTGCTTCTATGACATCTTATCGACCCAATCGTGCGGCGCCTTCGGCTCCATATGGAGCTACGAAGGGTGCAGTGCGGAATATGACACATACCTTGGCTATGGAATGGGCTAAACATGGTATTCGTGTGAATTCAATTTCCCCCGGCTTTATCAAGACTGCTATGACTTATTTTGTGGATCAAGCTCCGGACTGGGATCTCAAGATGCAGTACTATGGTGGTATGCCTAGACTAGCTGACCCAAAGGAGCTTGGTGGGGCTTATGTATACTTGCTCTCTGATGGTGCCTCATATACTACTGGAATTGATATTCCGGTGGCTGGTATTGTTGGAGCATGGTAAGAGATTGCGCACATTGTAATGTCGGAGGTTACGAGCTATGCATGGTAAATAATATGTGGTAGCTTATATAGATCAATTCGTATAATACAAGAAAATTTGCGTGTATATATGGCACAAACTGTACAGTTCTCTCTTTCAAAACTATCATTGAATATGTTATTTGAGTAGCCCCGGTAGTCATATAGATATGTTTCAATATTAAAGGTTATGCAATGCATACTGAGTACTTATGCAATACATACCAAGTACTTAAGCTCAAGCTCTTTGCGGAGTGATCTTACAGGCCAATTAAGTCTTCGTTAATACGAGTCAAGGAGATTATTATTTTTATTTTACTTATTCTCCCCTTTTTTAACTAAGTAGCCTTATTTAATATAACTTTTCTTTATCTAGTATTAATTTAAAGATAATTTAAGGGGGTTTTAGAGGGTTTTTAGTATTATTAGGATATTATTTTATAAGCTTAGTTTTTCTTAAATAAAACTATTATATCTCTTATATTTTCTAAGTATTCTACTAGTTTCTATTAGTTATATTCTAAAGACTATTTTATTTATTTTATATAGTAATATAGTACTTTATTAAAGACTTTTTTATCTTAAATCTCTTTAACTTCCTATTCTTTTTTATTTTTAAGTTCTAATATTAGTATTTATAAGTTATTATTATTTTAACTATTCTATAGTTTAAAAAGAGAGATAGAGAAAATATTATATAATCTTAAGTATTTTTCTAGTAATATAATATAATAAGCCTAAGTATTAACTTTTATAAGGATATAGAAAGATTTAATTTAATAAAAAAATAGTTTTTTTTCTTTAGCTTTAAAGTAGAGATTCTTTATTAAAAGAAATATAAAGGTTTCTATTTTAAAATCTTTTAGCTTATAGTTTTTATTATAGGATCTCTATTATATTTCTTATATAATTTAAAACTTATTTATAGTTTCTTTATAAATATTTTAGAGATAATTTATTTATTTTTTAATATTAAAGATCTTTTTCTTAAGTATTTTATTAAGAGTTTAGATTTAGAAATTAAGATTATATCTAAGTAATATATAAAAAGAAATCTTATTAATTAATATATTAATAGTATTATTATATATAAATTATATTATTTTAAGAAGTTAAGTCTAGTTTAATTATTCTCTATTAATAAAATATTTAAGATAATCTTCTAAAATCTAGTTAAATCTTTCTATTTATTTATTAGTTTAGAAATAGAATATAATAAAAAACTATAATTTAATCTTAGAATAATAATAAAGTTATAACTAGAATCTATTTATAAAAATAGGTTTTTAATTAAAAATAATTTTTTCTAGATTTCTATATTTAAGTTTAATTTAATTAAAAAAAAGTTTAATAAGATTTTTTATATATATTATTATTAATAAAAAAGAATTAAAAGAATTTTATAAGTTAATAGATAATTATTAAGATTATATTATATTTTCTTTTTTTAAAGATTATAATTAAAAATCTTATAATAAAATCTATATTTAATTTTATAAATAGTCTATAAAATATAAGAAAAGATTAGAGTTCTCTATAGAAATAATATCTAAATACTTTAATTTCTTAATATATTAAATATGTTTTAATATATTTTTATATATTCTTTAATAAATATTCTTAATAGAATTTCTTTTTTAGAAGTTCTTCTATATATATTCTTTTAAAATATTTTATAAGTTATTTATTATAATAAAGTTTAATTAGTATTTATCTTAGATTCTTAGTAATAGAAATATAAAGATATTTTTTATAATATAAAAGTTTTTTAAAGTTAATACTTTAATATTTTCTTTATAAAATATCTTTCTAAATTATATTAATTCTTTTTTAGATTATTTTATTTTTATCTTAAAGTTTTTTAATTAATAATTTTAGTTCTTTTAGAGATTTATCTATAAATAGATCTTTATTTATAGTTATAATAACTACTATTTAAAGAAATATAAATTAAAAATAACTTAAAACCTTATAATATAATATATTATAATCTTAACTTAAGAAAAACTTAATTATATTATAGTTTTAATTTAGGAAAACTTCTTTATTATTTTTTAGATCTAAATAATTAGTTTTATTAGACTTATTTATAATCTTTTCTAGATTCTTTTAATCTATAAGAATAGTAGTATTATTTTAAACCTAGTTTAACTTTAATTTTAAGTTATTAGTTAAGCTATTTATAATTAAAAAAAAAGATAGTAATAGACTTCTATAGATTAATATAATTATAATTATTAATCCTTATTTCTTTTTATTTTTCTTTCTAAATAATATTATATTAGTAGTAAACTACTATATTTTTATAAATAATTTAGTTATAATTCTTTTATAAATTAATCTTAATATCTTTTTTATAGATAGAGACTTCTTTTTTTTCTAAGATATAGGATAATCTATTTATAAGATTAGTTTTTCTTAAGTAATAATATATTATAAAGTTAAATAAAGTAAAAAAAAAGTACTAACATATTTATTTTCTATTAATCTTAGATTAATCTATAAATAATTTTAGATTATAGTAATTTATTAGAATCTTAATCTAATATTAACTTTCTTTAAGATATTAATATTAGTATTTAAATAAATAAATTATTATAAATAGTTTTTAATCTAGTATTATATAGTTTTATTCTATAAATAAGAATTTTTTTAACTAGAAAATAATAGAATACTATATTTTTAATTATCTAGTTATAAAAAGATTCTATCTATTTTAAAACTTAAAATATTAGTTTTAAACTAAATAGATTTCTCTAGATTAAAATATTATAGAAGAGATATAGTTAAAAAGATATTAATAAGATTCTAAAATACTTTTAATTTATAGTTATTTAGTTTAATATTTCTTAGTTTTTTCTTATTTTTACTTTTTTTAAAAAGCTTTATAAATAGTAATATAATTAAAAAGTAATTTTTAATAAATCTTTAATAGAAGTTATAGAATCCTAGGAAGACTTAAATCTCTCTATAGAATATAGACTATTTCTATTTTTAAATAGCTTAAACCTATTCTAAATTTATAAAAATATTATTTTAACTAATAATAAAACTAAAGAATTTAATTTATTTCTTATAGAATTAATATTTAAAGACTTTTATAAATAGTTATATTTCTTTTAATCTTTTAAGTATAAGATAAAGATATTCTATATATTCTTTATAGATCCTAGAGAAGATAAGAATATTATTAAAATATATAATATAAATAATATTAAAAAGGCTATAAAGTATAATATAGATATAATTTTAAAATATTATAGATATATTAATAAAACTAAATAGTATAACTATATATTTAAAATAGCTATATTTTATATAAAAAGCTATCTTCTATTCTTCTTTTTCTTAAATATAAATTTAATAATATATATCTTATATATTAATTTTATTAAGGAATTAAATCCTAAAAAGATAATTAAGAATCTCTAAAATAAAGAGTAGAGAGTACTAATTTTTAACTAAAATCTTATTTAGATCTTAATAATTAATATAGAGCTATAGCTCTTTATTCTTTTTAAGTATAAATAAGATAAGTATATTAGCTAGACTCTTTAATAGTCTAATTTAACTATTTATTAAGTTTTTATTAAGATACTTCTATAACTCTATAAGTTCTATCTATAAGAGGAAGTAGATTAGACTATATAGAGATAATATATCTTCTTTAAGTTTAATTAAATAGTTAGTCTCTTTTTATAGTAGTATAATTTTAAAGTTTTATACTTTAAATATATCTTAGAATACTAATAATTTAAAAGAGATTTAATCTTAACTTATTATTAATTTATTTTCTTCTTCTTCTAAAGAAAGCTAGACTTCTTCTAGAGTTTTAATAATTATAAAGATATAGACTTAGTTCTTATATACTTTTATAAACTAGTAAGACTTTAACTATTTTATTATTTCTCTTTTATATTTAAACTATTATTATTTCTACTATAAGATTAATATAATTTATATTTCTTAGATAATTATATTTAATAATAGTACTAGTAATTCTAATAGATAAGAATCTTTATTAACTATAATATAAAGATATAAAAATATTTACTTAGTTTTTAAGAGTTATATATAGTAATTAAAATAATCTATATACTATAGATAGAGATATTTTATTAATCTATTATTTCTAGAATAGGAATATTATATTTAGCTTAATTAAAATAATATTTCTAAATAAATTTATAATTAATAAGATCTATCTCTATATAGATATTAATATTTATATATATCTTAATATTATTTTAGATATAAATTAGAATATAGAGATAAATAACTATTCTTATTTAAAACTAGAAATTAGAATTTATAGAAGTTAATTTAATCCTAGTATTTTTCTTAAGTTTTTTAATTAAGTATTATAATAGTAATATTAAGATTTTAAATAAGCTTTTTAGATCTTTATCTTTAGGATTTATAATAATAGATAATATTTATTTATTTAATAATTTAGTTTACTATAATTAAAATAATTATTTAAAAGGATTTTAGTAAATAGATTAAATAAATTAAATAGATTAGTCTTTTTAATAAATATATTATTTAGATTATTCTTATTCTAAAAGAGAAATAATTAAGATTTATCTCTAAAATAAAAGAGATTTAAATATAACTTAGAGTTATTATAATTTAAGTTAAATCTAGAATTATAAAGATTTTTTAAATATAGATTTCTAAGATTCTTTTAGTCTTATTCTATATTATTAAACTAATTTAGAAATAAATTATTAGATTATAGATATTTTAAGTTTAAATTTAAATTATTAATAAATAGATTATATTTATATATCTTTATTTTTATAAATTTCTAAGTACTCTATACTTTTTCTATTTATTATATTTAAGTCTTAAAAGAAATCTTTATATATTAATAAATATATAATATTAATTATAGTTATAGTTTTAATATATAGTAATATATTTACTTATTCTAAAAGATCTAAAGAAGATAATATTCTAGATCTATAAAATAATAATAAAAGATCTTTAGTTCTTTATTAGTTTATTAGTAATAATACTTTATTTTATTACTAACTTCTTTAATAAAGATATTTTTATTATATATTAAGATAAGAATCTATTCTTTAAAGTATTCCTAGTTATTAAAATAATAATTATTATTATTTTTAAGATATCTCTTCTCTATAATCTAATTATTTTTATAATTAGAGTTAAGATATTTAACTTTTATAAAGATCTTTATCTTTTTATTCTTATAGATCCTAGGATTATCTTAAAAAATATATTTAAACTATAAGAGCTAATTTACTTATTCTTAAAGATTAAATAATTTCTTAAACTTATTAATCTTAAAATCCTCTATTTTCTTATATATTTTAATCTTAGTTTCTCTATAAGCTATAAATAGATTATCTAAAAAAGCCCTAATATTAATTCTAGAGACTTAAATAAAGAGCTCTTTAAGATAAATATAAATTATAAAGAACTCTTCTAGATATTCTAGTTTATATCTCTTCTCTTCTAAGATATTTATAGTAATACTTCTAAGTCTATTAATACTTTTAGTTATAAGACTACTAATAATTTCTTTAATCTAGGACTAATTTAACCTTAGGTTATCTAATAATAAAAGAGAAAGATATAGTAAACTTAGATTAAGTACTATTATAAAAGGATATAGGGTTTTAGTATATAAAAAGTATTATTATTAATCCTTAGGTAGTTAAGAGAGAAGAATTAGAATTATAATAATTACTAAGTTATTAGGCTAGAGACCTATAACTAGATAAAGATATTAAATAGTAGAGATTAAATAGAATAGTTAATATATAGAACTGATTCTTATAGGATAAGAATCGTAGCTATTATTTATATATTTTAATATTAGTAGAGCTTACTAGGGCTTAGGGTAGTTATATATTAGTAGATGTATTGTAGTAGATTTGTCCGCGGAGCGGCTATAAATCGTACCCGAATCGTACCCGAAGGGATTTAGGAATCCCGTGACATTATTAATATATAGTTGACCTATATAGGTTCTACATCCAATAGGTTGACGATTTAGCAGTACCTCTCTAAGAATAGCAAACAGCTGCACGATGAGAAGTACAAATTTGGGAAGGTGAGCCGAGAGCGAATCGTGACCTATATTGATATTTCTGTCTGCCCGTGGGCTTACCATTGGCGTTACCCAGCCGTGTTTCACTCTACTGTAAGGCGCAGGGATCCTATGGCTGTTGTATGTTTTTGCTTTGTTTTTCTTGCTAAGTTTCTCCCCTTTCTAGGAGATATTTTACTAGTCCTAAGATACGCTTGACACATTCCACCGCTTTTATCTGACTGCTTTGAATACCACTATCCTCTACCCAAATATCCTGCCCGTCTGAAGCGCTGACGCGCCCCGCCCCTCGATATCACATGCTGATACCTTCCAAGCCACTTCATTTTTGTGGTCATGGGAGTAGATCAATTCTGCAATGTGACCGGCCAATGACAGGAATCAGAGCGGGTCGCAAGTGATCTTCGTCTTCCCTCTTCCACCCCGCACTCGTACTGCGAAACTCTTTCCACTCAACAATTCTCTTTACGTGGAATCTCGATTATACATGATGGACTCACCGATATCTTTCAATGGCTCAAACTATGGTTTACAAATCGCGCAAAACAATGGACAGACCACCTGGAATGCACATTTTCACTTGTCCCCAGGTAAAGTCACCTTCAATGTTGATTGTCGGATAATTCACATCTCTGATAACGTGAAACAAGCCCCAGAAGAGCGACCACAGCCTTGTGTCATGATTCCATTCGGGCGCGATCCTGACTTTGTGGACCCGGGATCCCTTGTAGACAGGGTGCATGCACTTAGCTCCAAGCCCTCGGCGAGACTGGCCCTAGTTGGTTTCGGCGGAGTTGGGTAAATATAAGCCACGTCAGTGATAGTTTCAGTGTTCTTAACAAGGTTTCAGCAAATCCGAGATTGCCATCGAATACGCATACTGGATCCGAGAGCAGTCGCCTGGGACTTGGGTTTTCTGGATTCACGCGACTGACATTGTGCGATACGAAGAGGGACTGCGTGACATCGCAGAGCGCGTCAAAATTCCACACCATCAAGACCCAACTGCCAATATATTTCAGCTTGTTGGTAGTTGGCTCCAGGGCCAAATAGCAGAACCATGGCTTCTAATCCTTGACAATATTGATGATGATGAATATCTCTATCAGCCAGCGTTCGCAAGTCCCATTTCAGCTGGTAGTCATGAACGGATTGAAGTAATCAGCCATCAAAGGGCCGACTTTGATAAGTCGCCGCTGGATTATTTACCAAGAGTGCCGCATGGGTCTATCATATTAACGACCCGTAGCAAGCAGGTTGCAACGAATCTTGTCAATGAATGCGATATTATAACAATCGAGCCATCAGAGACCCATGCACTTGCTTTGCTTGAAAGAAAACTCAAAATCGATGCCGCCACGGATGTTTTGAGTTTAAAAAGACTTGCTCGCGAACTTGACTGCATAGCACTTGCTATTGTACAAGCAGCAACTTTCATCGCACGTCACTCCCCTCGATCTTCTGTGCAAAAGTATCTTGAAATGTTTCAAGAGAGCAACCAAGCAAGAGCAAGCCTTTTGAAGCGCCAGACAAGACTGCTGCATCGCGATCAGAGAGTCGATAATTCCATTATTATTACACTGCAATTATCCTTCGAATTAATCAGGAAGGAGAACCCACAAGCCATGGATATCCTTTCTTTCATGAGCTTTTTCCATCCGCAATCGATCCCAGACTATATACTGCATACATCATTTCATGATGATGATGATGAGGCTAAGAGTGATGTTGACAAGAATTATACGCCATTTGGACCCTCTTATCAGGAAGATAAAAACATTGATCAGATTTTGGAAGACAAGGGTAGTAGTGCCGACCGAAAAGCCACATTCAAATTTTCTGGATTGGATTTTGAAGATAGCATTGCCATACTTAAAGACTACTCACTCATTTCCATCGATCCTGAGACGCTGAGCTTCGCGATGCATGGTCTTGTGCAACTTTCTATCCAGGATTGGCTTGACATACAAGGAAAACATACCTATTGGAAAGAGAATTTCATTCGCGTTCTCTATCTAAAATTTCCAAAATTCACCAACATGGAAAACATCGCAAGATCCAGATCTTTGTTCCCACACATTCAGTCGGCAATGTTACATGGTCCAGTCTCAAATCATCGAATAAGATGGGCCAGACTGATTCGTCATGCCACTGATTTTGTGCTCTCCTGTGAAAGACCACACGAAGCCAAGCGCTTGGCCGTTATGTCACGGAGGGAAACCGAAAATATTCTTGGGTGGGAACATCCAGAGACAATCACTGCCTCCCTCTTCGAAGTGAAAGCTTTGATGAAATGCGAAGAATTTGAACATGCGGAGGGGAAATGCCTTCAAACAATCGAAGCATGTAAAAGTTTTCATCTGGAGACGGGCTACACGGTCTATCTTACGTTTCGCAAGATTCTCGCTGAGGTACTTCATCGACAAGGATCTCATCGTTGGGCTGAATCTGAATCTGAATACAAAGAGCTATTGGCAATTTGGGAGCAGAGGAATCCGAGCAATGAACATGCGATTACCTATACCAAGGCAGGTCTAGCCGAACTATATCGAGATATGGATTGTCTTGACAAAGCGGAGACCATACTTCGACAATTGGTAGACTCACGCAGATACTGTCGAACAGATCGTCGTCAAGACCTGAGTCGCCACATGGAGAGCTTGGCATCCCTGTATAAACAACAAGGTCGTCATGAAGAAGCCATCACGCTTTCGGCAGAGGTGCTTGAACTTCAGGCCGCTGCATTTGGCCGAGAGCATCCGCGAACACTTTCGAGTATGAGAAGCTTTGCAAGCGCACTGGAAGGTCAAAGTCGAATTTCGGAAGCGACGGAATTCATGCGGGAGGCTTTTGACAAGCAAAAGATGATTTTTGGACTAGACCACGTGGAAACAACGCACACAGCATATCTACTGATCGACTTATTCGTTGCAAACGAAGAGCTAGAGGCCGCAGGTTGTCTAGCCGAAAGCTTGATCAGCGTTCTTGACCCAGATGCCTATTCTGCGGACGCCTTTTCAGCAAAGCTAGTGGATATATATCTAGCAGAAGGCCGGGCAGAGAAAGCTCTAGAGATTCTCACGAACTCACTGGCAAGAAAAAGACATCTTCATGAGGAAGAGCATGATGAGGTGCTTAGTGCTCAGGTTAATTTGGCGTTATGGCACGAGAAGCAAGGTCACCTTCGTAAGGCTGAGCATCTCTACCAACATGTGCATCAGATTCGCCAGCGAACTCTTGGCAGCGAAGACCCAAACACACTTGAAAGTCTTCAATGCCTTGTAGATCTTTATTTGATGCATGATGGCCTAGTTAACTCTGAGTCACTGTGGTCGATGCTCAATCAACTTTGCAAGTCAAGAGAAGCATTGTTTGGGAAAGAGGACCCTCGGACTCTTCTGAACTTGTACGCACTATCACTAGAGTTCAATGCACAGGAGAAACCATTCGATGCCGCTGTCCTGCAACAAGAAATTCTCCAGATATGCCTGAAATCTGAGAGCGACTTTGAAGTGCTACCAGATCTACTTGAAGCATTGGCAGACAGCTGGGAAGAACTCGGCTGTGAGGAGAATGCTGCAGACCTGAGAGGACAACTCGAGATCATATCTGAAAACACGTCCTCCGGGGGACTTGCTACGCGTCTCAATTCCTCCAAAGCGTTGTTAGAGCGTTTAGAGAAGTTCTCACTGACTGCTCAATCTTTCGGGGGCTTGGACTGAACCTGAAAAGAATGTCGGATTAAGCAAGAGCATCTAAATAGATTTTTTCTCCCCCGCCCCCTTTAGACCTCTCCAGAAATTTACTTGTGATGGGAAACGAAGCTGGAGGGAAACGGACATGGGAGATGGAAGAAACGGAGAGCTGGGTCTGGCTGATCTACTCGAAACCAAAACGAGTTTTATACAAAGAGATCTGGGAAGCACCAAATGGGATAAGCCTCATAATCATTCAAGCTTTCTTCCAGTGTTGGAGATTGTCGTTCTTGCCCTTCCCGCGCTTGTATTTCTACATCTCCATCAAATCCTTAAAACTAATATGGGGATACCCATTTTTAGGGTAGGAAAACGTTCACTAGGGGGCAGTGTTATACACTATAGTAGTTGCGAAGCTTTTAATCCGTGATGATATACTACAAGTAATATCAGAGGGTTATGATGCTTTACTATTATTGGCTATCCCGAGCGGGCCCCTATCCCCCTTGGGGGGGGCAGAATTTTCTGTCTAACCAATCAGATGAAAGAGATATCACCAACCTCGGTTGTAAGTTTTTACCGCCTACCTAATTTAGAAGGGAGAATTTAACCGCCTGGCAAAGGGGGGGGGATTCAAATGGGGGTGCTTCGCTTCGCTTCGCAATAATATATAGAAATCAATACCTCTAGCTCCAAACTACCTCTTAGTAGTAAGCACAATTCATTATTAAGGCAGGGAATCTTAAATACGAATTATATTATTACGAGCTGGTCCTGCTGTACAGTGAGTAGATATAGTCCTTTGGTCTATATATACCTTAAGTATATTCCGTAGTTATACTATTATCTTAAAGCCTTATATAGGCTTAGATCTATAAGAGTACTTAAAAAGGGACGTATAGAAGGAGGACTTTTAATAGTTTATCAGAGATAAACTATTAATTAGATTTAAGTTATATTTAAAGAAGTTAGATCAAATTATAACTAGGATAATAATAAGGGTAAACTAAGTTATAAACTATATTATAGAAAGTAGTAATCTAAGTATAATAATAAAATTAAATACAAAGAACTAAATATATAAGAGTAATAATTATATTATAGTTACTAAGTTGTTAGGCTAGAGACCTATGACTAGATAAGGATATTAGATAGTAGAGATTAAATAGAATAGTTAATATATAGAACTGATTCTTATAGGATAAGAATCGTAGCTATTATTTATATATTTTAATATTATTAAAACTTACTAGGGCTTAGGGTAGTTATATATTAGTAGGTATATTATAGTAGATTTACTTATAGAGTAATTATAAATTATATCTAAATTATATCTAAAGGGATTTAGGAATCCTATACTAATTTATTCTTCTTTTTTAATAATAGTTAACTTAACTATCTATATAACTTATATTTATTTAGATAATTTATATCTAGTAGTATTATATTAAATAAAGACTTTAGGACTAATACTATCTTAGGTATCTTTATATATAGATATAAATAAAGTAATATAGATTCTTTAATATCTTTAAGATAAGAGCTTCTCTCTTATCTTTTTAACTTTTATCTTTTCTTTTTTTTTTAGCTCTTAATTCTTAACTCTCTATCTTCTTACTCTCTACTTTTATCTTATTTCTTTTTAATATATCTAAGATTACTACTTCTAGTATTTTTAGTAATCCTTCTTACTATAGTAGTTATTATATAACTAGAGATAAAGATTAGGCTAAAGGTAAAGATAATAAAGATAATAGAGATAATAGAAGTATTATAGAGAGTATTATTAATATTTCTATTAGCTTATATTCTCTTTATAATTAAATTACTTATCCTTCCTTTATATTTTATATTAGATATATTACTAAGATAACTCTTTATCCTTCTAAGAATACTATTCCTAAGATTAAATATAACTAGGACTATATAAACTTAATTACTTATATTTTATATAAGAAATATAGTAAGAATTACTTTTAGATAAGGTTCTTCTCTAAGTTATATTTAATTTAGTACTAATTTATCTTAAATATCTTATAGAATTTATAATAATTTATATTAGTTTTAGTTAATTCTTAATTAGATATATAAAGTTTAAAATAGTAATACTACTATAGTAGTTATTAATAGTACTATATCTATCTAGAATAAAGAAAATAAAGCTATAGCTATAAAAGAATCTACTTATCTCCTAATATCTTTTTAAAAGATAATCTTTATTTATCTTTCTAATTATAAGCTTTATTTTGATTTATAGAATATAGACTAAGCTATTAGAGTATATACTATATTTATTATTAAATAATAGAAAGAGTTAAATATTAAGGTTAGTTTATCTTTTACTTAGTCTTCTTATTATTTTAATAGTCTTTTATATCTATAGATTAGTAATATTAGTTTTACTTTCTAGTAAAATAGTATTTAATCCTTTTTTATAGAGATTATAATAGGATATTAGTATAATATAATTTTAATTAGGATTACTTTAACTCTAGTTATAATAGTAATAGTTATTAATATTAAGATATTTATAACTTAGTATAGAATTCTATAGTAGTTTATTATTTTTTATCTTACTTATTCTTCCTTTTTTTAATTAAGTAACCTTATCTAATATATCTTTTCTTTATTTAATATTAATTTAAAGATAGTTTAAGGGATTTTTAGTATTATTAGGATATTATTTTATAAGCTTAGTTTTTCTTAAATAAAGCTATTATATCTTTTATATTTTCTAAGTATTCTACTAGTTTCTATTAGTTATATTCTAAAGATTATTCTATTTATTTTATATAGTAATTTAATACTCTATTAAAGATTTTTTTATTTTAAATCTTTTTAATTTCTTATTCTTCTTTATCTTTAAGTTCTAGTATTAGTATTTATAAGTTATTATTATTTTAGCTATTCTATAGTTTAAAAAGAGAGTAGAGAAAATATTATATAATCTTAAGTATTTTTCTAGTAATATAATATAATAAGTCTAAGTACTAACTTTTATAAGAATATAGAAAGATCTAATTTAATAAAAAAATAACTTCTTTTCTTTAGTTTTAAAATAGAGATTCTTTATTAAAAGAAATATAAGGGTTTTTACTTTAAAGTTCTTTAATTTATAATTTTTATTATAAGATCTCTATTATATTTTCTATATAATTTAAAGCTTTTTTATAGTCTCTTTCTAAATATTTTAAAGATAATTTACTTATTTTTTAGTATTAAAAACCTTTTTTTTAAGTATTTTATTAAGAATTTAAATTTAGAAATTAGGATTATATCTAAATAATATATAAAAAGAAATCTTATTAATTAATATATTAATAATATTATTATATATAAATTATATTATTTTAAAAAGTTAAATCTAGTTTAAATATTTTTTATTGATAAAATATCTAAAATAATCTTTTAAAACCTAATTAAATCTTTTTATTTATTTATTAGTTTAGGAATAGAATATAATAAAGAATTATAGTTTAATCTTAAAATAATAATAGAGTTATAACTAGAATCTATTTATAAAAATAGGTTTTTAATTAGAAATAATTTTTTCTAGATTTCTATATTTAAGTTTAATTTAATTAAAAAAAAGTTTAATAAGATTTTTTATATATATTATTATTAATAAAAAAGAATTAAAAGAATTTTATAAGTTAGTAGATAATTATTAAGATTATATTATATTTTCTTTTTTTAAAGATTATAATTAAAAATCTTATAATAAAGTCTATATTTAATTTTATAAATAGTCTATAAAATATAAGAAAAGATTAGAGTTCTCTATAGAAATAATATCTAAATACTTTAATTTCTTAATATATTAAATATATTTTAATATATTTTTATATATTCTTTAATAAATATTCTTAATAGAATTTCTTTTTTAGAAGTTCTTCTATATATATTCTTTTAAAATATTCTATAAGTTATTTATTATAATAAAGTTTAATTAGTTTTTATCTTAGATTCTTAGTAATAGGAATATAAAGATATTTTTTATAATATAAAAGTTTTTTAAAGTTAATATTTTAATATTTTCTTTATAAAATATCTTTTTAAGTTATATTAATTCTTTTTTAAACTATTTTATTTTTATCTTAGAGTTTTTTAATTAATAATTTTAATTCTTTTAGGGATTTATCTATAAATAGATCTTTATTTATAGTTATAATAATTATTATTTAAAGAAATATAAATTAAAAGTAATTTAAAACCTTATAATATATTATATTATAGCTTTAATTTAGAAAAAACTTAGTTATATTATAGTTTTAACTTAAAAAAACTTCTTTATTATTCTTTAGATCTAACTAATTAACTTTATTAGACTTATTTATAGTCTTCTCTAGATTCTTCTAATCTATAGAAGTAGTAATATTATTTTAAACCTAATTTAGCTTTAACTCTAGGTTATTAATTAAATTATTTATAATTAAAGAGAAGAATAATAATAGACTTCTATAGATTAATATAATTATAATTATTAATCTCTACTTCTTTTTATTTTCTTCTTTAAATAGTATTATATTAGTAATAAACTACTATATTTTTATAAATAATTTAATTATAATTCTTTTATAAATTAATCTTAATATCTTTTCTATAGATAAAGGCTTCTTTTCTTCTAGAATATAAGATAATCTATTTATAAAGGGCTAAAGTAGAATTTATATTTAATTAAGCTAGGCTATATACTATATATAAAAAGCTTAAAGAGAGAATTATTGTAATGGTTACTAAGTTGTCAGGCTAGAGACCTGTGACTAGGCAAGGATATCGGATAGTAGAGATCAAATAGAACAGTTAATATACAGAACTGATTCTTGCAGGACAAGAATCGTAGCTATTGTTCATACGTTTTAATATTGCTAGAGCTTACTAGGGCTTAGGGTAGTTATATATTAGCAGGTATATTATAGTAGATTCACCCGCAGAGCAGCTATAAATCGTACCCGAATCGTACCTAAAGGGATTCAGGAATCCTATAACAATTTATCCTCCCCTTTCAATAATAGTCGACTTAACTATCTGCACAACTTATATTTAATTAGGTAATTTATATCTAGTAGTATTATATTAAACAAAGATTCTAGGACTAATACTACCTTAGATATCTTTGTATATAGATATAAATAAAGTAATATAGGTTCTTTAATATCTTTAAGATAAGAGCTTCTCTCCTATCTTTTTAACTCTTATCTTTTCCCTTTTCTTAGCTCTTAATTCTTAACTCTCCATCTTCTCACTCTCTACTTTTATCTTATTTTATTTCAATATATCTAAGGCTACTACTTCTAGTATTTTCGGTAATCCTCCTTATTACAATAGTTGTTATACGACTAGAGGTAAAGGTTAGGCTAGAGGTAGAGATAATAGTAACAGTAATAGAGATAATAAGATTAATAAAAGTAATAAGAGTATTACTAGTACTTCTACTAGCTTATACCCTCTTTATAATCAAATTATTTACCCTTCCTTTATATTCTATATTAAATATATTGCTAAAATAGCTCTTTACCCTCCTAAGGATACTATTCCTAAGATCTATTATAACTAGGATTATATAAACTTAATTACTTATACTTTATATAAAGAGTATAGTAAAATTTATTTTTAGGTAAGGTTCTTCTTTAAGTTATATTTAATTTAGTACTAATTTATTTTAGATACCTTATAGAATTTATAGCAATTTGTATCAGCTTTAGTTAATCCTTAACTAGACGTATAAAGTTTAAAGTAATAATACTACTATAGTAGTTATTAGTAATACTATACCTACCTAGAGTAAAGAAAGTAAAGCTATAGCTATAGGGGGGTCTACTTGTCTCCTAGTATCTTTCTAAAAGATAATCTTTATTTATCTTTCCAGTTATAAGCTCTATTTCAATTTACGGAATACAGATTAAGCTATAGGGGTATATACTATATTTATTATTAAGCGATAGAAGGAGTTAAATATTAAGACTAGTTTACCTCCTGCTTAGCCTCCTTACTATCCTAATAATCTTTTATATCTATAGATTAGTAATACTAGTTTTACTCTCTAGTAGAGTAGTATTTAATCCTTCTTTATAGAGGTTATAGTAGGATATTAGTATAATATAACTCTAATTAGGATTATTTTAACTCTAGTTATAATAGTAATAATTACTAATATTAAGATATTTATAGCTTAGTATAGAATTCTATAGTAATTTATTATTTTTACCTTACTTATCCTCCTCTTTTTTAACTAAGTAGCCTTATTTAGTATAGCTTTTCTTTATCTAGTATTAATTTAAAGATAATTTAGGGGGGTTTTAAGGGGTTTTTAGTATCGTTAGAATACTATTTTATAAGCTTGGTTTTTCTTAAATAAAGCTATTATATCTTTTATATTTTCTAAGTATTCTACTAGTTCTTATTAGTTATATTCTAAGGACTATCTTATTTATTTTATATAGTAATATAATACTCCATCAAAGATTTTTTTATCTTAAATCTCTTTAACTTCTTATTCTTCTTTATCTTCGAGTTCTAGTATTAGTATTTATAAGTCATTATTATTTTGGCTATTCTATAGTTCGAGAAGAGAGATAGAGAAGATATTATATAATCTTAAGTATTTTTCTAGTAATATAATATAATAAGCCTAGACACCGATTTTTGCAAGAATATAAAAGGATCTGATTTAATAAGAGGATAGCTTCTTTTCTTTAGCTTTAAAGTAGAGGTTCTTTATCGAAAAGAATATAAGGATTCCTACTTTAAAATCCTTTAGTTTATAATTTTTATTATAGGATCTCTATTATATTTCTTATATAATTTAAAGCTTATTTATAGTCTCTTTATAAATATTCTAGAGGTAATTCACTTGTTCTTCGATATTAGAAGCCTCTTTCTTAAGTATTTTATTAAGAGTTTAGATTTAGAAATTAAGATTATATCTAAGTAATATACAAAAAGGGATCTTATTAGTTAATATATTAATAGTATTGTTATATATAAATTATACTATCTTAAGGAGTTAAACCTAGTTTAACTATTTCTTATCGATAAAATACCTAAGATAATCTTCCAAAACCTAGTTAAATCTTTTTATTTATCTATTAGTTTAGGGATAGAATATAATAAAGAACTATAGTTTAATCTTAGAATAGTAATAAAGTTATAACTAGAACCTATTTATAAAGATAGGCCTTTAATTAGAGATAATCCCCTCTAAGTTTCTATATTTAAGTTTAATTTAATTAAAGAAGAGTTTAATAAGGTCTCCTATAGATATTATTATTAATATAGGAAGGAATTAAAAGAATTTCGTAAGTTAGTAGATAATTACTAGGATTATATTATATTTCCTTCCTTTAAAGATTATAATTAGAAGTCCTATAATAAAGTCTATACTTAGCTTTATAAATAATCTATAAGATATAGGAAGGGATTAGAGTTCTCTATAAGAATAATATCTAGATACTTTAACTTCTTAATATATTAGGTATATTTTAATATATTCTTATATATTCTTTAGTAGGTATTCCTAATAGAATTTCCTTTTTAGAAGTTCTTCTATATATATTCTTCTAAAATATCCTATAAGTTACTTATTATAATAAAGCTTAATTAGTTTTTATCTTAGGTTCTTAGTAATAGGGATATAGAGATATCCTTTATAATATAAAAGTTTCTTAGAGTTAATACTCTAATACTTTCCTTATAAAATATTTTCCTAAGTTATATTAATTCTCTTTTAGACTATCTTATTCTTATCTTAAAGTTCTTTAATTAATAATTTTAGTTCTCTTAGAGATTTATCTATAAGTAGATCTTTATTTATAATTATAATAACTACTATTTAAAGAGATATAAATTAAGAGCAATTTAAAACCTTATAATATATTATATTATAATCCTAATTTAGGAAAAACTTAGTTATATTATAGCCCTAACTTAGGAAAACTTTTTTATTATTCCCTAGATCTAAATAATTAGCTTTATTAGATTTATCTATAGCCTCCTTTAAATCCTTCTGATCTATAGGAGTAACAATATTATTTTAAACCTAATTCAGCTCTAACTCTAGGTTATTAGCTAAATTACTTATAGTTAAGAAAAGAGATAGTAATAAACTTCTATAGACTAATATAGTTATAATTATTAATCCCTATTTCTTTTTACTTTCCTCTCTAAATAGTATTATACTAATAGTAAACTACTATACTTTTATAAACAATTCAGCTATAATTCTCTTATAAATTAGTCTTAATATCTCTTTTATAGGCAAAGGCTTCTCTTCTTCTAGAGTATAGGATAACCTATCTATAAGATTAGTCTTTCCTAAGTAATAATATATTATAAAGTTAAATAGAGTAAGGAAAAGGTACTAATATACTTATCTTCTATTAATCTTAGGTTAATCTATAAATAGTTTTAGATTATAATAATCTATTAGAATCTTAACCTAATATTAACTTTCTTTAAGATATTAATATTAGTATTTAAATAAGTAAATAATTATAAATAACTTTTAATCTAGTATTATATAGTTCTATTCTATAAGTAAGAATTTCTTTAACTAGAAAGTAATTAGATACTATATTCTTTAATTATCTAGTTATAAAAGGATTCTACTTATTCTAAAACCTAAAGTATTAGTTTTAAGCTAGATAAGTCTCTCTAGATTAAAATATTATAGGAGAGATATGGTTAAAAAGGTATTAATAAGATCCTAAAATACTTTTGATTTACAGTTGTTTAGCTTAATATTTCCTGGTTTTTTCCTATCTTTACTTCCTTTAAGGAGCTTTATAAGTAATAATATAATTAAAGAGTAATTTTTAATAAACCTTCAATAAAAGTTATAGAATCCTAGGAAGATTTGAATCTCTCTATAGGATATAGGCTATTTCTATTTCTAGATAGTTTAAATCTATTCTAGGTCTATAGAGATACTATTTTAACTAATAATAAAGCCAAAGAATTTAACTTATTTCTTATAGAATTAATATTTAGAGACTTTTATAAATAGCTATATTTCTCTTAATCTTTCAAGTATAAGATAAAGATATTCTATATATTCTTCGCAGGTCCTAGAGAAGATAAGAATATTATCTAAATATATAATATAAATAATATCAAGAAGACCATAAAGCATAGTATGGATATAGCTTTAAAATATTATAGGTACATTAATAAGACCAAATAGTATAACTATATATTTAAAATAGCTATATCTTATACAAAAAGCTATCTTCTATTCTTCTCCTTCTTGAATACAAATTTAATAATATATATCTTACACATCGATTTTACTAAGGAATTAAGCCTTAGAAAGATAGTTAAGAATCTCCAAAATAAGGGGTAGGGAATACTAATTTTTAACCAAAATCTTATTTAGACCTCAATAATCGATATAAAGCTATAGCTCTCTATCCTTTTTAGATATAAATAAAATAGATATACTAACTAGGCTCTTTAATAGTCTAATTCAACTATTTATCAAGTTTTTATTAAGATACTTCTATAACTCTACAAGTTCTATCTATAAGAGAAGATAGATTAGACTATATAAAGACAATATATCTTCTTTAAGTTTAATTAAGTAGTTAGTCTCTTTTTATAATAGTATAATTTTAGAGTTCTATACCTCAAATATATCCTAGAACACTAGTAATTCAGGAGGGATTTAGTCTTAACTTACTATTAATTTATCTTCTTCTTCTTCTAGTAAAAACTAGACTTCTTCTAGGGTTTTAATAACTATAAAGATATAGACTTAGTTCCTATATACTTTTATAAACTAGTAAGACTTTAACTATTCCATTATTTTTCTATTATATTTAAACTACTATTATTTCTACCATAGGACTAATACAATTTATATTTCTTAGATAGTTATATTTAATAGTAATATTAGTAATCCTAATAAATAGGGATCTCTATTAATTATAATATAAGAATACAAAAACTTTTACTTAGTTCTTTAAGAGTTATATATAGTAATTAGAATAGTCTATATACTATAGGTAGAGATATTTTATTAATCTACTACTTCTAGGATAGGGGTATTACACTTAGCTTAATCAAAATAATATTTCTAAATAAATTTATAACTAATAAGATCTATCTCTATATAAGTATTAATATCTATATATATCTTAATATCGTTTCGGATATAAATTAAGATATAGAGATAAACAACTATTTTTACTTAAGGCCAGGAATCAGAATTTATAGGAGTTAATTTAACCCTAGTACTTTTCCTAAGTCTCTTAACTAAGTATTATTACAATAATACCAAGATCTTAAATAAGCTTCCTAGATCTTTACCCTTAAGGCTCGTAGTAGTAGACAATATTTATTTACCTAGTAACCTAGTTTACTATAATTAAAATAACTATTTAAAGAAGTTCTAGTAAATAGATTAGATAGATTAGATAGATTAATCTCTCTAATAGATATATTATTTAGATTATTCTTATTCTAAGAGAGAAACAATTAGGGTTTATCTCCAAATCAAGGGAGATTTAGATATAACTTAAAATTATTGTAATTCAGGTTAGGTCTAGGACTATAAGAACCCTTTAAGTATAGATTCCTAGGATCCTTTTAGTCTTATTCTATACTATTAGACTAGTTTAGGAATAAATCATTAGGTTATAGATATTTCAAGCTTAAATTTAAATTATTAATAAATAGATTATATTTATATATCTTTACTTTTATAAATTCCTAGATACTCTATACTTCTTCTACCTATTATACTTAAGTCTTAGGAGAAACCTTTATATATTAGTAAATATATAATATCAACTATAGCTATAGTTTCAATATATAGCAGTATACTTACTTATCCTAGGAGACCTAGGGAAGATAATATTCCAGATCTATAAGATAATAGTAAAAAACCTTTAGTTCCTTATTAGTTTATTAATAATAATACTCTATCTTATTACTAACTTCTCCAATAAAGATATTTTTATTATATATTAAGATAAAAGTCTATTCCTTAAAGTATTCCTAGTTATTAAAATAATTATTATTATTATCTTTAAGATATCTCTCCTCTATAGTCTAGTTATTTTTATAGTTAGAGTTAAGATATTTAACTCCTATAAGGATCTTTATCTCTTTATTCTTATAGATCCTAGGGTTACCTTAAAAGATATATCTAAGCTATAAAAGCTAATTTACTTATTCTTAAAGACTAAATAATTTCTTAAACTTATTGACCTTAAAACCCTCTACTTTCTTATATATTTTAATCTTAGTTCCTCTATAAGCTATAGATAGATTATCTAGAAAAGCCCTAATATTAATTCTAGAGACTTAAATAGAGAGCTCTTTAAGATAAATATAAATTATAAGGAACTCTTCTAGACGTTCTAGTTTATATCTCTTCTCTTTTAGGGTATCTATAGTAATACTTCTAGGTCCGCTAATACTTTTAGTTATAAGATTACTAGTAATTTCCCTAATCTAGTCTAGACTAGATTTAGCTAGGTTTATATACTAATCCGGGACTAATTCGATCTTAGGTTATCCAATAATAAGAGGGGGAGGTATAACAAACTTGGATCGAGTACTATTGTAAGAGGATATAGGGTTTTAGTGTATAGAGGGTACTATCGTTAATCCTTAGATAGTTAAAAGAGAAGAATTAGAATTGTAATAGTTACTAAGTTATTAAGCTAGAGACCTATAACTAGGTAAGGATATCAGATAGTAGAGATCAAATAGAACAATTAATATATAGAACTGATTCTTACAGGACAAGAATCGTAGCTATTGTTCATATATTTTAATATTACTAGAGCTTACTAGGGCTTAGGGCAGTCATACATTAGCAGGTGTATCGTAGTAGATTCGCCCGCGGAGCGGCTATAAATCGTACCCGAATCGTGCCCGAAGGGATTCAGGAATCCTGTGACAATTATTAAGTAGGTATTCTACGTATTGGGTTATTATAGTTATATATACTATATAATCTTATACTAGGTATTAGTCTATAATAATATTCTCTCTTTAGGATAGTCCTCTTTATATATATTATAGTTATATTTAGTTATCTTTAGACCTATAATAGAGTTGAAATAGAGCTGAATTATCTTTTGAAGATATCTAATATAAAGTAATCTTAAATATTACTAAGACTCTATTAGATCTATTCTACTTAATCTATTTATTTTACTAGGGCTTTATTATAGTATTCTTAACTAACTTTTTTATATCTTATATTTATTATCTCTTCTACTTTATACTTAAGTTTCTTATTAATTAGTATTAGTAGGAGATATAAATTATCTATAATCTATAATAGAAATAGGTCTAAAACAATAGGTCTAACTAGCTTTATGTAGAATATTAGATAGATATTAGTAGATACCTCTAATTATACTATATAAGATATAGGAATATCTAAAACTTAATATTAAGTATATAGCTAGTCTAGCTTCTTTGATTATTATTATATATATATATTTTGTAAATTTAGCTATACCTAGTTATCTTTTTTATAGACTAATATAGCTTATTATTACTTATTTAATTACTCTTCTTATAGAGTTTATATAGAAGTAATTATAACTTAGGCCTAATTAGTAGCTTCTTATAGTTAATTTATAAATATTTTGCCTACAATTCCTAGTTATATATAGGTTTTATAGGGTTCCTCTATCTCTTCTATTTTAATAGGGTTAATATAATAACTATATATAAAGAAGAAAAGGGATAGTCCTATTATACTAGTATTATAGTTATTAATTACTATAATAATAATAGGAAGTAATATATCCTAATTACTCTATATATAGATTATAAATATATATAAGATCTATTTAACTTCTTGGTTTATATACTTTATAATACTATTAGATTATAGATAGAAAGTGGTTAATAGTTAATATTAAATTAATAGCTTCTTATATATTATTTACTAGAATATATCTATAAATTAGGATCTATAGTTATTTATAACTACTTATAGTAACCTATAATATATATAAAAGTAGATAAAGAATATATTTACTACTCTTTTAGTAGTTATCTCTACTATACTTATAAGAATTGTACTCTTTATAAGCTAGTCTATAATTACTATTAAATTTATTATATCTATATATACTATTAGGGGTAGTTCTATAATAAAATCTATAGATAATTCTATCTATATTTACTATAGAGTTAATAGTAGTTTTAGTAATCTATACTTTATATTATACTATATAGTATTATAGTTATAAACTATATAGTTTTATAAGAAGTATTATATATCTCTTATTACTTCTAGCTAGAAGAATCTCTATAATAGTATTATATAGATAGTATCTTAATTAGAATATACTATAATATAAGAGTTATGGATCTTCTATATAATCCTTATATATAATACTTTATTATCTAGGATCTATATCTATTACCTAAAGTAGAGTAGTTCTTATTTATCTAGATAATACTCTAATAGATTTATTTTTATATTCACTTCAGTAGTAATTTACTAGTCTCCCTTTTCTAAGGCTTTATATATCTTCTAATACTTTAGATTAGTAGATCTTATATTCTTCTATTCTTATTATAATATAGGCTCCTTAAATAAGAATATTTCCTTCTTAAAATTAATTTCTTCTATTACTAGTAGATTAGGTTATTCTATCTTAATCTATATCTTTTTTAGTAAGGTTTAGAACCGATTCGATAGCCTTTTGTCTATAATATACTATAGGATATCATAGCTTTATTATAAAAGTATATTAGGTCTTATAATAAGCTTCCTAAGGCAATACTTTAGTTTATAGTTAAACTTTATAAGAATATCTATCTATCTTATTTATTATTTATTTAGATATTATACTTTACTAAAATATTATAGGTTTTTATAGTCTATTATAATAGTAAATCAAGGTATTATCTTTAACTCTAGTCTCTACTCTTAGAGAGTATATATAATTATTAGTAGCTCTTTGTTATAAATCTTATAATTTAACTCTATTAGTAATAGTTTCTAGGAAAGATAGATATATAGATATAGCTACTTATCTAATCTATATTATAATAAGATAATTCCTATAGCCTATCCTAATATATCTATCTTAATAATAATTTCCTTATTCTCTTCGAAATATACTAGAATTAGGATATTAATAAAGAGGCTCTTTAATTCTTTAAATACTTATTAGTAGTTATTATTCTATATGAATTAGATATCTTTTCTTATTAATTTCGTTAGGGGTACTGAGAGGTTAGTAAATTAGAATATAAATAAGTAGTAAAAATTAGCGAATCTAAGGAAGCTTTATATATCTTATACTAATTTTAATACTTCCTATTTTTAAATAGCTATAACCTTCTTTAGATTAATATAGATTTCTTTATCTATTTATATAATAAACCCTAGATATTTTATAGAATCTTATTTAAACTCTGATTTTTTAATATTATATTATAGGCCTACTTCCTATAGTTTCTATAGTACTTATTCTACTTTTTATTAATAATCCCCTAATAATCTATTACTATATATAATAATATTATCTATATATATAGATATAAAATTATTAAGATACTTTTATAGGGTCTTATTAATATATCTCTAGAAAGTTACTAATATACTAATTAGCCTAAATAGAGTAATATTTTATTTATATAGATTATATTATATTTAAAATACTGTTTTCTATTCTTCTCTTAGTTAGATATAAATCTTATAGAAAGTAGTAATAATATCTAGCTTAGAAAACTATTTAGCCTATCCTATATTCCTTAGTATCTCTTTAATTAATAATAGTGGATAATAATCCTTTATTATTAACTTATTTAATCTATAGTAATTAATATAGAATTATACTTCTCTATTTAGCTTCTTTATTAGTAGGACTAGGGCTATAGTAAGTAATTTATTTATTTAGATAAAGCTCTTTCTAAGAAGGTTTATTAATATCTTTTATATATATAGGAGCTTTTCTTTATTTATACTATAGAGGGGACTATATAGGGATAGTTCTTTAATATTGTTATAGTCTTGTTTTAGGATGATTTTATAGTTAATTCTTAGTTGATTTAGAGATAGCTTATTAACTAATTACTAGCTAAAGATATCTAACTATTACTAATAGTATCTTAATAGCTTATTCTTAGGGTTATTCTATTTCTTTAGATATAGTACTTTCTTAATATTATCTATTATAACTTTATTGATTTATAGTTAATTTGGTTACTTCTCTTTATAAATAAAGTTATATAGTAATTAGGCTATTAACTTTTTAATCTATATTCTCCTTATATTAATTAGTTTAATTATATAATCTATATAGTTCTAGTATCTTATCTACTCTCTATTTCTTATAAATATATTAATATATCCTTTCTTTATTAAGTATTAGCTATTAATATCTTATAGCTAAGGGTCTTCTAATATTATACTATTCTTTTACTAAGGAATAATATATATAAATACTTATTTTTGCTAATAGTTGTGAATATCTAGGTTAAAGTATATAATCTAGGTAATTTAGTTTTGATTTAGGACTACCCTATCTAGGATCTATATAGATATCCTAATATATAGGAGATTAAGTAACTAAACTAATACTTTATTTATAATTATATAATAATAGTATTTATTATTGATTAGGACTTATATAAATTAGATTTTATTTATTTTAGTATTAACTAGAAATAGTAATATTTCTTATTTTAGTAGCTTTTTAACTTCTTTTTACTTTTATTTATAACTTAGAACTAGAGTTACTCTTTTCCTAAATCTTTATTTAAGAAGAGTTTATTCTTAGAAGCTAATATATTTAACTTATAGTTAATTATATATCTAGCTTTCTTATTTTTAATCCTATAGGGGTATCTTTTTCTTAGTTCTTAGTACTATATAACTAGTAAAGAATACTTTATAATAAAGTAGTCTTATTTATTATAATAAAAGTATCTTTCTTTATCTTATTATTTTTCTATCTCTTTATAATTAATCTATTTTATTTATTTATTTATTTTAGGTCCTGATTAGTAGTATTTTATATAGAATTTAGCTTAATTAACTATAGTAATTAGGATCTAATCTATTAAGTCCTAGTGTTACTAGGTATATATATAATATAATCTTTCTAGAGTATTAATACTAAAGGTATCTATATTAGTACTAATTTTATAAAACTAAGTAATAAAGTCTAAAAATATAGCAGGAATACTATAATTTATTAACAAATTTATTATACTTTTATTTAAAAATCCTAATAAGATCTATCTTTTTGTTTTATTATACTATTTAAGGATATCTATATCTATAAACTCCTTCTCTAATCTAGGAAGGAATTTTATAAAAGATATATTATTTGACTAGTGTATCTAATAGAGATATCTTATAGTATATGTTTTAATATTTAGGTCCCTATAAATACTTTTAAGATAGTCTAGAATTATCTATAGATCCCTATCGTTTTATTATAATTTTATAAAGGTTCTAATATTTTTTAAGTAAGCTTCTTAAGCCTAGAGAATATATATATAAACTAATCTTAGGGTAAGCTAATTACTATATTATTAATATATAGTTTATTCTCTATTATTATATATTATATTAGTTAGTTAGCTACTTTTCCCTTAAATAGGATTAGGTCTAGTAATTGTATCTTTAAGTAATATATAGGTTCTAATTATAGGGATTCTAGGGTTGATTTAACTATGGTTTATACTAGAGTTAGTTCTCTTATTATTATTATTGACTATAAGACTAATTACTCTATTATAGTCTCTAAACGATAGATTTATTTATCTTAGGTAATATATTTTTAGTTATATTATTATATTAATTCCTCCTATACTATATGTTCTATATTAATTCGCTTATTCTATTTGCTCTATATAGCTTATAATTATACTATTTGTTATAGTAGTGTCTATACCTATAATAGTAGGCTTATAGACTTCTATATCTTTTATTTAGGGGTTATATTATTAAATCACTCTTAATTCAGGGATGATTTATATATGGTTTTAGATTTTTATAATATCTAATTAGAAGCTTTTTATTTATAAAGGGCTAAAGTAGAATTTATATTTAATTAAGCTAGGCTATGTATTATATATAAAAAGCTTAAAGAGAGAATTACTAAGTAGGTGTTCTATATATTAGGTTGTTATGGTTACGTGTGTTACGTGACTTTATACCGGGTATTGGCCTATGATACTATTTATAGGATTAGTCTTTCTTAAATAGTAATATATTATAAAGTTAAATAGAATAAAGAAAAAATATTAATATATTTATTTTCTATTAATCTTAGATTAATCTATAAATAACTTTAGGTTATAGTAATTTATTAGAATCTTAGCTTAATATTAGCTTTTTTTAAGATATTAATACTAATATTTAAATAAATAAATAATTATAAATAACTTTTAATCTAATATTATATAATTCTATTCTATAGGTAAGAATTTCTTTAACTAGAAAATAATAAAATACTATATTCTTTAATTATCTAGTTATAAAAAGATTCTATCTATTCTAAAACCTAAAATACTTTTAATTTATAGTTATTTAGTTTAATATTCCTTAGTTTTTTCTTATTTTTATTTCTCTTAAGAAGCTTTATAAATAGTAATATAATTAAAGAGTAATTTTTAATAAATCTTTAATAGAAGTTATAGAATCCTAGGAAGATTTAAATCTTCCTATAGAATATAGATTATTTATATTTTTAAATAGCTTAAACCTATTCTAAGTCTATAGAGATACTATTTTAATTAATAATAAAGTTAAAGAATTTAACTTATTCCTTATAAAATTAATATTTAGAGACTTTTATAAATAGCTATATTTTCCTTAATCTTTTAAGTATAAGATAAAGATATTCTATATATTCTTTATAGGTCCTAGAGAAAATAAGAATATTATCTAAATATATTAATTTTACTAAAGAATTAAGTCTTAGAAAAGTAGTTAAGAATCTCTAAAATAAGAGATAGAGAGTACTAAGTTTTAACTAAAATCTTATTTAGATCTTAATAATTAATATAGAGCTATAGCTCTCTATTCTTTTTAGATATAAATAGGATAGATATACTAGCTAGGCTCTTTAATAATCTAATTTAACTATTTATTAAGTTTTTATTAAAATACTTCTATAACTCTATAAGTTCTATTTATAAAAGAAGATAGATTAGGCTATATAAAGATAATATATCTTCTTTAAGTTTAATTAAGTAGTTAGTCTTCTTTTATAATAGTATAATTTTAGAGTTCTATACCTTAAATATATCCTAGAATACTAGTAATTTAGAAGGGATTTAGTCTTAACTTACTATTAATTCCCTTTCTTTCTCTAGGGAAAGCTAGACTTCTTTAAATATTTTAATAATTATAAAGATATAGACTTAGTTCCTATATACTTTTATAAACTAATAAGACTTTGACTATTCTATTATTTCTCTTTTATATTTAAACTACTATTATTTTTATTATAGGATTGATATAATTTATATTTCTTAGATAGTTATATTTAATAATAATACTAATAATCCTAATAAATAGGGATCTCTATTAATTATAATATAGAGATATAAAAACTTTTATTTACTTCTTTAAGAGTTATATATAATAATTAGAATAATCTATATACTATAAATAAAGATAATTTATTAGTTTATTACTTCTAGAATAGGAATATTATACTTAGTTTAGTTAAAGTAATATTTCTAAATAAATTTATAACTAATAAGATCTATCTCTATATAGATATCAATATCTATATATATCTTAATATTATTTTAGATATAAATTAGAATATAAAGATAAATAATTATTCCTATTTAAAACTAGGAATTAGAATTTATAGAAGTTAATTTAATCCTAATATTTTTCCTAAGTCTTTTAACTAAGTATTATTATAGTAATACTAAGATTTTAAATAAGCTTTTTAGATCTTTATTCTTAGGGCTTATAGTAATAAATAATATCTATTTATTTAGTAATCTAGTTTACTATAATTAAAATAACTATTTAAAAGGATTCTAGTAAATAGATTAAATAGATTAAATAGATTAGTCCTTTTAATAGATATATTATTTAGATTATTCTTATTCTAAGAGAAAAATAATTAAGGTTTATCTTTAAAGTAAAAGGGATTTAAATATAACTTAGAATTATTATAATTTAAGTTAAATCTAGGATTATAAAGATCTTTTAAGTATAGATTTCTAGCATTTTTTTAGTCTTATTTTATACTATTAGACTAATTTAGGAATAAGTTATTAGATTATAGATATTTTAAGCTTAAATTTAAATTATTAATAAATAGATTATATTTATATATTTTTATTTTTATAAATTCCTAGGTACTCTATATTTTTTCTACTTATTATACTTAAGTCTTAGAAGAAACCTTTATATATTAATAAATATATAGTATTAACTATAGCTATAGTTTTAATATATAATAGTATATTTACTTATCCTAGAAGACCTAAAGAAAATAATATTCTAAATCTATAAAATAGTAATAAAAGGCCTTTAGTTCTTTATTAGTTTATTAATAATAATATTCTATCTTATTATTAACTTCTCTAGTAAAGATATTTTTATTATATTTTAAGATAAAAGTCTATTTCTTAAAGTATTCCTAGTTATTAAAAAAATAATTATTATTATTTTTAAGATGCTGTTCATCCGAGTCTTGGACACACATTGCCGCTATCGAGCATTAGTATTGTCAGAATAAATGATGACTCCCCGATACCCATCTTACCTCCATATAAACAATTCAGTGATAAAATGCTGGCACCAATGTCTTTCATGTCAACGGACCTTGCAATTCCACCAATAATATCCATAGATGCAGTCAGCATGTGATGTGCTTTCTGGCTATCCCTATTACCACCTAAGGAAGGATGGTGCAAGACCACAAGTATGAGAGCGAGGCTCTGAATTTGTAAAGCCGCCGCATGGGATGGTGGGTTTACCCATATCGTCGGAAAAATTTCATCGTTCGAAATTAAAGGTAAGAGGCTATATTCACGCTGAAGCACTGCACGCCATTCTTGGAGTAGACGGAGAAGCTCATTCCATCGGTCAAAACGACACGCTATGTCTTCTTGTGTCTCTTCTGAAGCATAATTTGTACATCGAGCAAGAAGGTAAGAAGCATGTCTTGCAAGCTCTGGCAGTGCGAGGGAGGATACGGGAGTCAATGACCTCCAAGTACTGTGTACGCGACGCTGTTCGAGCATAGCAACCCAAATGTCCTGATAAAGCGAAGCCCACCAGACGGCAGAGCGGAGTCCACCGGACTCCCCGTTGTTAGCTTGAGAATTTTGAATCCAAATTATCCCTTCAATATGTCTTTCCCAGTGTTGATTGTAGCCGTCGATAATTTCGTAGGTACTGATGAGCATAGCGGTCACGACAAAGTCTACACTTTGCGCATATGACGGATACTGGGGAGCCGAGTTTAAATAGCGAGTTGACTCGGCAAAGTACTTTAAAGCTAAATTTCGATCAATTGTATACACTAGATTCACTGAAATGTCGTCTTCCTCGATTGATGCTCCTGCTCCTAGGGAAAAGTGGCGCGCGGAAAGGGCCAACAATGCTTTCATCAAACCTACATTCCGAAGGACTAGGTGTGGAACCTTTCTTGCGAAATCTTTTCAGGATCATGAAAATCGAGTAAATTGCTCACTGTATGAATAAAGTTCTGGGAAAAGAAGGAGCTCCAATTTTGAGAGCTGAACCGGGTGTTCTGAGATCCAGGAGGGAGACGGGTCAGCCACACTAGCACTGCTGTCCAGCACCTCGGCATCAGATATCTGATCCATTGAAGTTAGGTGGGATGCAGGACTCAATTTTGCTGCACTGATGATTCGGTCGTCGGTGACATGCTGCGATGAAGACTTCTGCTCGGCATGAACCCCATTGGAAGCTGTTTCCAAACATTCGAATTTCCTGGCTACCTGATAGCCATACGTGCTTGGGGAGGTCGCAGAGGCAAATGAAGAGCTAGGAGTAAGAAGAGCCACATTTTCGTCGGTAGTGTGTGGGATAACAGGTTCCCCTCGTGGGCGAAAGCCCGCTTGCTTATCACGAATAAAATTCGACAAGTCTGTGAAAGAGCTAATCTTTGGTTTGTGCTCGGCGCTTCGATTTCCATATTCTTCTGGTAGAGGCTTGGATGCGTCTAGGTTCGTACAATCGGGATTGTAAATGCAAGACCGGCCACCAATTGCGCAGGGACCCCATTGAGGTTGAACCTAGTCGATTAAACATATTTAAAATTTAAAATTTATCTTTTTGTCATTGACAGATCCTTACTTCGTCGCAATTCACATGGCGGCGTTTGCAGATTATGGTATAGTCGTGTGAGAAAAATGATCATGTCACAGATTAAATGGATGAGTAGAACTAACCAGCCGGTGGTAGCACGCAGTCCACGACTCCGGAGCTTGCGCTTGCGGTTCGGGCTTGGTCTCTGATCTGGCCATGACACGAATATGAGAGCAGGAGATGAAGGTACCATCTTGGGGAGCAGGAAATCAACTGAAATAACCCGATAAAAAGTGTTAAGACATCAAGAATTAAACTAACATCGAATTGAGACATTCCCCCATAGGTCGGTAGTGGTCATGCATGCGTCTTGTGGGTTAGACATCCCAGGAAATGGTTTCACTTCCTTCGATATCGTTCATAGCGTCTATCAGGTTTAGTGAACCTAGAAAGTTAGCGCAAGAACAGGAGAAGGGCACAGACAATCGAGAGTTGTTGCGGGAGCTGCATTGATTGTCTGCCTAGACTGACTAGGGACAAATGTCATGTCTAGTTATTGTCGTTCTATTTGGCGCGATCTTGGCCTTGTGACAGACAGCTCGCTTAATGTCCACTAAAGTCTTAAGGATAAACACATTTTCTGGTCAGTCAATTTTCCTGGGCAACTTTCTACTATAACAGACCAGTATATCTCACTATAACAACTGCATATCTACGGTTGTTCATTGTGCTCTTATTCTAACAGAAAAATAGAAATAGCCGGCTTTAATAAGACATGAGATTCCTAACCAGGTTGACCCTAGGAGAAGGTGCTGGTTGGTAACTCTCTTTGCCCGAAGTCTAATAAGTGGAGCATAGGAAGATGGGGCAAAAGAAGCGAAATGGTTATTTAACTAGTGGGTGCCCTCGATGCGAATCCACCACAATGCATCCCCCATGGACGTTACTGTACAGCAAAGAACGACGTCTGAGGGCAACACCGCGGGGAATCGTCGTAAACGAATTAGACCATCCAGGGCTCGTGGATTGAGAACTAGAACAGGATGGTATGTGGAAACATGACTCTCAAGGTCACCTAAGCGAATATCAAGCTCGCTCACACATAACAGCCTCACTTGCAGGGAGAGACGAGTAAAGTGCGACGATGGTAAGCCAACGTGTCTACGTTGTTCAAAGACAGGACGCACTTGTCAATATGCCCAGGCCACTTCCCAGATCGCCGGCCCGGTGCATCCGCCTGGAGCCACCAACGCCCCTGCCGATGAAGCCGTGCCGGCTCATCAAAGCGACTCGCCCGAGGCGTCATGGGGTGATTTGAATGGGCCTAACGAGCAAAGCCCACCCGGCTTTGACTCTGCAATTTCTGCTTCTCCACTGACATTAAGCCAAGCCTCCTTGCTGAACATCTCTCCCTTCGAGTGGTATGATTTGTTAGCGCGGGATGCTATCAACCACATCCAAAGGCTAAATGATACCTCAGGCGGCGATTCAAGATGGAAGTTTCCCGAGATTGCTCTTTCTCGTAGGCAATCGCCAGCCCGTGAGTGTCCTGATTCTCGACTCGATCCGTTCAAGAGGCATGAAGAGCAGCAACCGGCTGTAACCGACCGGGAAAACCAGCCTTGGAATACGACAACTAGGATAGAGCTTTCGGAAATCGACCTCACGTTCTTTCGATATTATATCGACGTGGTTGGCCCAATACTAGACTTGTTTGATCGTGCTAGGCATTTCAGTAATGTCGTACCTCACCTCGCGCTACGAAATACTGGACTTCTGAAGTCAGTTCTCGCAGTGGGTGCCAAGCACATGTCTCTTGGTGTTTCAGACATACCAGATGGAGACTCAATAAGCAATGCTATGGCACCAAACGCGAATGTTCAAACGCCATTGACATCGACTGGTCTTTCCCCAGACTCAGAGACTGCTCCAGCCCACATGGCTACACAATACTATTACGAAACACTTCAATATCTTTCGCAAACATTACTTTATCCCTCTTATGCAGACTCTCACGAGATACTGGCAACAGCGACCATGATCAGCACGTACGAGATGTTTGATTCCGACAGCGCCTCAAATGGTGGAGTCTGGGAACAACATCTTAGAGGCTCTTTTTGGATTCAGCGATCTCAGGATAATGACGGGGAATCTGTTGATGGTTTAAGACAGGCTGTGTGGTGGGCTTGGCTTAGACAGGATATTTGGGCGGCTTTCCAAGCCGGGCGGCCTACTATTACCTTCTGGCGTGCACGAAAGCCTCTCGACGCGTTAGATTCAGATGAGTTGGGGACAAGAATAGTCTATATATGTGGAAAGTGCGTAAAATATGCTTCTTCCGAGAGAGTAACGCCGAATACGGATCCAAGAGAGAGAATCGAGCATGGCGATCAGCTTCTTCGCATGCTCGATGATTGGCATCGTGCTCTCCCCGCTTCCTACCATAATATAACTGTTGCCAGTGCAACAAGCCTGGACTTGAATACAGCGTTTCCACCTATTTGGATTCACCCCCCAAACCATGCAGGCGCCATGCAGATGTACCATTTTGCTAGGGCAATTGTGTTGCTCAATCAACCTACTATGGGCGGACTAACTGCCTACTTGCAACGTGACAAACAACTTACTGAGAGCATTAAAATTGTCTGCGGCATCGCAAACTCTTGTCAGGAACATGAGGTCGCAATGGCCTTTGTCAATGTGCAGGCATTATTTGGGGGTAAGTGTCTCGCTACTCCAATTGTCAACTTTACTGACGGATATCAAGTTGGTCAATTTGTTCGGTCGGCCGAGATGCGCGGTGAATTGCTCCGGATTTTAGAAAATATGATTAAAATTAGCAAATTCCCTGCCAAGGGACTTGCCAATCGACTGAAGAAAGGTTGGCAGGAATGATCGCAGCCGATATCACGAACTTTACTTGTTCCCGGGGTGTAATAGGCTATCTGTACTATAATAAATGCCAGAACTTGTATCATAACAACTTTCAATTGACAGGAAAATTGGTCGAAAAGGGAATCTATTTTTGCGCTATGTGCACTTGGTGGGCACAAGATAGAAGTCAACTTCAGACTTACAGTAGCTTCATGTTGTTCTAGTTGAATAATGCAGTACCCGGGAACTACCACTTTTATTCTCTTCTCGAGAGCTAAAATTAAAGTAAGATCACTGGACGAGATTGGACCGCAGGCGCTGACGAAACCAAATGTGTAAAAACAAAAATACAACCACGCCAACTGCCAGCATTGCAGAGATGACGGAAAACCCCATAATGTATTTGGGGCTATCACTCTCGGGGAAAAGATACTATAAGATTCAGATTAGCTTGCAGCCGGGTAAGAAAAGTGAAAGCTAACACGTACCGAGCCGTAGATTTGCGCCAAATTACCTAGAGCATTCACCATGGCTAAAGCAACTCCTCTAGCTTGCGGGTGCATCCCAGCAAATGCAGAAGACGCATATGCGAGGGTACCTCCATTGGTGGACCAAAGGCCAGCTGCCATGAGAACCAAAAGGACATATCGAGCTTCGAAATTATAAATGGTGCACACAAGAACGGAACAGATCAGGGAATATGCTAGCCAGCTGGCAATAATCAGGCCACGCCATGTCGGCACTTTATCACTATAGTAGGATGTAATTCCGGTGGCGATAAATGCCACCCCATAGATTGGGACAGTCAATAAGTTGATCTTCTTAGTCGAAGCATTGCCGAAAAGCCCTTCTACAAGGGTCGGATAGAAGTAGGTGAGAGTACTTGACCCAACGATAACCTAAGGGGCAGTAAGCAAAAAAGTTAATTCCATTACTGTGAAATAAGGGTACAGGGGAAAATTAAGTGAGACTTCGTAGAGACCACAGTATGGGGCTGAAGAAATTGACTGGAAAGATGTATGAACGAACCATATAGCCGATCACAAAAGCCCAGGTACGATAGTCCTGATAGGCTACCTTGCAAGCACCTAAGTTGCTCAAGTGCTCGGTATCTTCAGTGGCAGCAGTAACATGCTGTTTAGTCAGGCGTACCACGGCTATTTGTCGTTCACGATCAGAAAGACGCCGTGTCGTTGACGGGAAATCAGGAAGAATAAAAATTGAAATTATAGCAAAGCCAATAGTGATCACGCCTTCGATGATAAACAGCCACCGCCAGCCTTCAATTCCATGAGATCCATCGAGACTCTCGACAATACCGGCAGCAATAAGACCTCCGAATGCCCCCGATAGGACAGCAGCAGATATAAACACTCCGAATCTCTTTGATTGTTCGTTTTGTTTATACCACGATGACAGAAGTAGAAGGACACCTGGGGCAAATCCGGACTCAATGCATCCGATGATTGTCCTCAGAACGACCAGATGAGCAAAACTCTTCACGACGGCCATGACACACGTCAATGTGCCCCATAGAATCATGATTGAGGGAAGGAATATCGAGGGTCGGGATCGACCGAGAGCGAGACTATCAAGAAAAGACAGTTATTGGTCATAGCTCAAACATATATTTTGGATGGACATGAATCCATACTTGCTAGGAACCTCAAATACCACATATCCAACAAAGAAAACAACAAGAGCAATCGAGTATTGGTTAGACGTCAAATTGAGATCTACCTCCATACCAGAGATCTTTGCATTTGCGATACTGTAAAAAAATATCATTAGTAACTCACAGTGTCCTTGCTTGGCCTTGACGTAACAAAACTTGCTTGGTTCTGTCCAAGTAGGACAATAGGTACATCACCCAGATTGTAGGCAGAAGAGTGAGGTCAATCTTCCTCACCAACACTTTCTCTTCCTCGCCAGTGAACGAAAACTCCTCGATGGCATCCACATTTTCAACCTCATGAGACGATATTTCTTTCGCCTGGCTTTCAACATCGGCTGCGTCCATGATAGATTGTGAGACAGGAAAAAAGTTTAGATGGTGATGGAATGCAGCGATGCTGGGGACATTGGCATCTTAAGGATTGTTTATGACTTGTCATCCTTCCCCAGATATCAAACGATACTCTGTCTCCAGAACGCGTTGCATCTTGGGGACCAATCAATGTCGGTTTTGGCCTCCCCAGCCCCTTCACTCAAGCTCCGGTTTCTTTACCACCATCACTACCCCCACAACTCACCCCGCGTACCACCTGCCGCTCTCCGCAATTTATATAACACTGAATGATTGGTTCAGTCCTTCGCATCGAGTCCAATTGCGGAGCCGCTTTCTAGTCCAATCACGCTTCTCCCGACGCTTTGACTTTCGTGGTATCCGTGCATTCCGCGGTCAGGTCGCCGCCACCAGCCACAAAGCTGTTGGTGCACAAGTACGCGATGGATTCATTGAAGCGAGCTGCAATTCAATGCTGATCATAACAGTCCGTCATACCTCGGGTACTTGAATCTTTGGTCAAGAATTCACGGAATTTTGATCGCAGACTCTGGGTTCCATGCCAATCGGGCCATTCACCCTTTATTCTTTCTATCTTGCTCCAAATGGGATGGATGCTCGGTAACAATAGATATTCGGTTGCTGATACATTATCAGAGCGAGGTCAAATGAAAGAAGTTACTATGGATGCAAAATTTCTACCTCGGTAGATTTACTAAGAGTAAGCATGGTAATAAGGTATTAATTCTCAATAAATGCAAATTCAAATCAGGATTCACAACATTTGTAATCTATACCCTTCCAGTTCACACCGTGTCAAAGTCAATGGCCACTTTCAACGCCTGGTGCTGTGCTGCTTGCTGGAAAGTTGCGTAGGCCTCTGGGCCCTCAGTATAATGAAAGCCTAATCATCGAGATTTCAATATTAGCGAGCGTTGCCTTGAAAGGCTGTAATTACCCTTTGAGTGACCAATTGATAACGAATTCAAAGGAAAATGATTCGAAACTTACGATGTGTCACTAATGAGCTGATGTCTAGAATAACTGACTCCACTAGTCTTAGTAGTCGCGGTATTGTGGTCGCATTAACCAGCGACATGTGCAAACCTTCCGAGTCAGCATTCCCAATGAATTTCTCATTTAATGAGCCAATACTCACTTATGTTACGATCCCAGAGACTTTCCAGATGCAAGTCCACTTTCGTCCCGTGCACACCCACGTTTGCGATGCGTCCTCCTACAGCTACCAGCTTCTGGCAGAGCGAGAAGGTTGCAGGAATACCAACCGCCTCAATGACCGAGTCATAACCCTCGCCCTGGGTGTGGTTTAAGAGCTGCTGTAGAGATTCCGGATCTGATGATTGAATTGTAGCATGGGCACCCAAATTTCGCGCTGCAGCAAGACGTGCTTCGTCAATATCCACCGCAACGATAAGCGATGGCGAGTAGAGCCGAGCAGCTAGCAATATCGCCATTCCCACCGGGCCCGCACCTATAATCACTACCGAGCACCCAGGCTGGACATTGGCGCCCAAGACACCGCATTCTAGGTCAGTCGGAAAAGCGTCGGACAATATCATAGCATCCTGGGGTTTTACCGACGGGGGCAATAAATGCAGCGACAGCTTTGCGTATGGCACTCGTACAAACTCAGCCTGGGTTCCGTGAATGCTGTTTCCTAAAGTCCATCCACCCTTTGCACAATGTGACGGGATGCCTTTGTGGCAAAATCGACATGCACCACAAGACGTCATACATGATATTAGTACTTGGTCGCCTGTCTGGAAGTTATCTACCGCTGAGCCCACTTCTTCAACTATCCCAATACCTTCATGGCCTAGAATAATTCCTGGCTGGATATTTGGGACGTCACCTTTGAGAATATGCAAGTCTGTGCCGCATATTGTGGTGTGTATCAACCGTACGATTGCGTCTGTAGGTGTCTGTATGGTCGGTTTAGGGCATTCTAAGACTTCGATCGTTCCAGGTCCAGTATAGACAAGAGCCTTCATCGCGGTTAAACTATAGAATGGTCTAGTTATCAGAATAAGCTTGATGTTTTGCTTTCTTAGCATACTGATTACTTTTTAAAGAGATAATAATGTGAGCAAAGAAAGGCACCACCACTAATGTAACTTGGTTAGCGTAGCACCGCAAAGCTTGCTTGAAACATGTCTTCGCTTCGAGGGTCTACTATCCTCGGATACCTGATACTGGTGGGCTATTCATTCTTCGAACTACATGAGCCGTGTATACCCTAACTTCTAGGATCGTCATCAACTCCACAACCCCGATGAATGGGCCTCGTATCTACTCAGAAAATGTGGAGAGGCCAAAGATTTCCCTATTTTCTCACAGAAACCCACTATCCTAATTATTGTGGAATGCCACAATATTTTCGGCTCGCAGGAGCAGACGAGACCCCTGGCGAGCCTTTTCTGACATCAAGAGGGATCCTCGGACCCGAAAAGTTGGGGCTCGCATCGAAAGCCATTGCCGATGCATTAGCAAGTCTGAGCCGAAAGCCCAAATTTGGAACCGTGCGGGGAACCTCAGGCTTCGCCTTTGTTAACAAACACGGATTTGGGCCTGTAATTGGGTGACCATGCTCGATAAAAAGATTGATTGGTTAATACTGTGGATCAATAATGCTATCCCTCGAGCTAATTCCCTTCAAGCCCCTAACTCAATAGCAATTCTATTTTGCTGACCCCGATGCGATGTGCATTTCCTGACGTATATCAAATTTTAGCTCTGGACCATCCCCGCAAATCTTTGTAGTCTGGGGAAATGGGGGTAAAAATAATGCACTAGGCTGCTTGGGACACTTGAAGTTAAGGGTACTATAACGAAATATCTACCAAGCCTCGTCGAGCTTGGCAATCTATCCTCTCTCGACTTATTCGCAGGCGAAACTAGAATACCCTGCACCACCATTCGCGACTTGAACATACCTTCAACAGAATATTATCATGAAACCTTTCAGTACGCCCTATTACTCGTTTATCATTAACCCGCTGAGAGGTCGGGGAGCTAGATCAGCATGGATAGAATATCTGATTACAGCTACATGTGGAATCGGGTGAGCATGATATCCGGGAAGGGATGGAAATGAATCGCATTTAAAGTGACTTCTAACACTCCTCTTCGTGTGATAGGAACATGCTTTTTGGATATGATCAGGGAGTCATGGGTAGCCTGCTTACTGGCCCTTCTTTCGAGGCCACCTTCCCTTCTATATCAAATGGCAACACCACCCTTCAAGGCTTTACTGTAAGTCAGCGCCTTCATAACTTGACTCCATGGACTGAAAATGTCAAATTGACTTTTACAGGTTGCTGTATATGAGCTAGGGTGCGCAGTTGGGGCCTTGACTGTCATAATTAGTGGTGATCGATTCGGCCGGAGGCTCACCATCATGCTGGGCGAGCTGATTATTATCATCGGAGCTATTCTTCAAGCCTCATCCTTTGATCTTGCCCAGTTAATTGTGGGTCGCATTGTCGGTAATATTTGCCCCCAACATATTCTTTGACAATAGAGCAGGCTAACATCTCTTCGCTATAGCTGGATTGGGTAATGGAATGGCAGCTGCCGTACTACCAACTTGGAACGGCGAGTGCTCCCGGGCCAAGACGAGAGGCCGAGCTGTCATGTGGCAACTCAATATCAACCTAGTAAGCAATTTGAAATTTCTGCAGAATTGAAAGCCCCCTTTTTCTGACAGTCATCGCTACTAATAGTTCGGCATTGCCCTAGCATATTGGGTTGACTATGGCCTCGCAGCATCTACTCGTACCGGAAATAATGGTTGGGCATGGAGATTGCCACTGGGCTTGCAGTCCGCTTTCTCGATTTTAACAATAGTTCTTGCAATGTTTCTTCCAGGTATGCAACGGGATTCTGAGTTTCAAGTCCGACATCAAATGTACTGAGACCTGACATGTATGACTGTAGAGTCACCCCGAGTTCTGATTCGAAATGGAAAAATTGCCGAAGCTAGCGATGTCATCGATATGCTGTCGGTGGAGGAGGATCCTGCTACACGTGCAAATGAAACTGTAAATGTACTCTTGTGAAGTTGAGTATTGCAAGAAAGCAAATGTGCTAATTTTGTCGCTCTTATATAGCGTAACACTGTCGCAATGATTGAGCAGACACTACAGGAAGATATGCAAAGTGATTCCAGATGGCAGGCAATATTCACTCAGGGCAAATCACGATTCTTTCAACGACTTGTGTTATCAGCATTCGTGATGATGATGTATCAACTTACAGGTATTAATCTTATCACATACTATGTGTAAGTCCATTTGATTATTGCCACAAGATGTCATGGGTTGCTGCTCATATCTCGATCGTCTACTTATATCTTTTTCCCCTTTAGGCCAATCATATTTCAAAATACGTTAGGATTGTCTCGTCATATGAGTTTACTTCTTTCCGGCGTTGTCGGCCTCGAATTTTGGCTTGCAAGCTTTGCTCCAATTCCTCTCGTCGACAGAATGGGACGTCGACCGTTGCTTTTACTAGGGGCAGTAGGGCAGTGTATCAGTATGATCGTCATTGCCGCTACGTTGGCATATCCAAGTAACAAGATATGTGGATATGTCTCAATAGTCTTCATTTTGTATGTATCATGTGATGGCAACTACTCTCTCCTTTCTAAATAGCTAACTTTATTCAGCATTTTCAATACTGTCTGTGCTATCGGCACGAACGGTTTAGCCTTCCTACTACCGGTGGAATTGACTCCTCTGCAGACACGCGGAAAATCAGTTGCTATCTCCACCGGCTGCTTCTGGCTTTGCAACTTTTTCGTTGTGATGATATCACCTGTGCTAATCTCTCGCATTAAATATGGAACCTACATTTTGTGGGCATGTACAAACCTGTGCTTCATTCCCATGATTTACTTCTTATGTGAGTTCTTATTCCGAATCTACTGGTTTCTTCAATTAGGAGCACCTACTAAGCATTTCGTTTTCAGTACCGGAGACTTGCAAAGCTGCTCTAGAAGACATTGATGTCATGTTCGAAACTAACCCAACCTGGCTCATTGGTCCAATATCGAAAAGGAAACTGGCTGATATCACGAAGGCTAGGTCTGAGCAGAGTAACTTGGGGATGGATGGGAAGGAGAGCACTACTACGGTGAATATGGTGGAAAATACATCGGCCGAATAGGCTGTCTGATGTCGCAAGCTGGAACTCTGTGAAGGGGCACTTTAGGCCAATTATAGCAGTAGATTCCTAATTGATATGGTTATTAATGCTTGGAGTACTATTTTTCGAATGAGAGCATAGGGACTAGGTAACGAGTAGCATAAGTTATTCCAAAGCCAGTTCAGAACTTACCCGATATGCTACGGCGGTTCTAATGGCTATAAGCAAAGAAATTGAGTCATTAAGTCTGTTTCTTAGTGTCTGGGACAATTTGCCCGGCAGGATGGGGAGTGTCATAGCTCTTTGTGCCATATGATGATACATCAGAAATCCTCTATTGCCATCTAATATTGACAACGCGCATCTTCATTTCGTACGTGGTTGTCGAGGCGAGGGCCATGGGTCTCGAAGCGAGCGGATCTACCAATCCCAAAGAGACACGAAACCAAATCACAACAGCACCTGTATTTTGCAGTCGCTTTGATCTCTTCAGCTCACTGTGTTAATTTGTATCGACTTAAGTCATTTGTGACTTCGTCTCGATCCCAAACGACTGGCAAGTATAGCCGCGTGACTGATACGCGGACATACCATAGATCTAGTTCAATATCGTAAATATAAGAGTTCCAACTCGTTTCGGCTTGGAATAATCAAGTTCTAGGCCCAAACAATTATCATCAATTTCATAATGGCGCCTGCATTAGAACTCCTTGAGGAGCCCATTCAGAGTCTGCCGACTAAGGCATTCTCATCCGCTTTCCATGCAGCTCCTGCTGAAAGTGGTCTGGGCTTAGAAAGCCCGGAGAAGCATCAGCGTGTGATGGGTGTCTTTCGGGTGGTGATTGCAGATATCTGCGAGCAATTTGGCGAAGGCCATGCTGGGTAAGTCGATACCTCTACGGATAATGTTCACAGCATAGCGCTGACTAAATCTGATAGTTCTCCCATGGGCATGGCAGCCATTGGTATCGCCTTGTATAAGTATGTTATGAGATATTCACCCAGAAATTGTGATTATTTCAATCGAGATCGATTGGTTCTCTCCAATGGTAAGCTATTGTATCTCCCATTGGCCCTTTATATTGATGATAGAATTAAACAATGATCATGATAGGGCATGCCTGCCTATGGCAGTATACCTTTATGCACCTCGTCGGCGTCGAAAGCATGACAATGGACCAGCTCAAGTCCTACCACTCAGCAAAGCTTGACTCGCTCTGCCCTGGTCATCCTGAAATCGAAAATGAGGGTGTAGAGGTCACGACCGGGCCACTGGGACAGGGTCTCGCTAACGCCGTTGGTCTTGCCATGGCCAGCAAGAATCTTGCCGCAACATATAATAAGCCTGGTCATGATGTTGTGAACAATATGACTTGGTGCATGGTCGGTGATGCGTGTCTTCAAGAAGGCGTTGGTCTGGAGGCACTGTCTCTCGCGGGACATTGGAGATTGAACAATTTGTGTGTCATTTTCGATAACAACTCGGTGACATGCGATGGCACTGCAGACGTTGCCAATACCGAAGATATCAATATGAAGATGCGAGCTACCGGCTTTAACGTGGTGGATGTGTACGACGGAGACACAGATGTCGCCAGTAAGTCCCAGAAATCCTTTGGCTTGGTAAAGAAGTTCTGCTAAGGTGTATCAGCCGTCACAAACGCCCTCATTGGCGCTCGGTCGAGCGACAAGCCCACATTTCTCAATATTCGCACTGTGATTGGCTTCGGTGCTACCAAGGCCGGCACAGCGGATGTACATGGAGCTGCCCTGGGAGTTGAAGAGGTCGTTAACCTCAAGAGGTCTTTTGGTCTCGACCCTAACGAGCACTTTCATATCCCACAGGATGTATATAGCTTCTTCCGTGATCTTCCTGGACGCGGCGAGGCTCATGAGGCAAAATGGCAGGCGGCACTAGCGAAGTACCGTGAAGCGCATCCCGATCTGGCAGATGAATTTGCACTCCGAGTTGCAGGAAAGATGGCAGACGACTGGACCAAATACATCCCTCATAAAGAGGATCATCCTTCCGCCTCCACTGCCTCTAGGAAGTCCGCAGGCGTGGTGACCAATGCTCTTGCACAGAATATCAACTCATTCCTAGTAGGCACAGCAGATCTTACTCCATCTTGTAATGTCGCCTACAAAGACAAGGTTGACTTCCAGTCCGTGAGTACTCATACCTGATCTTATCTCCAGATGATTTGCAGTTACTGATGTCAACAGCCGGACCTTCGAACCTCTTGCGGTCTCGATGGAAACTACAGTGGTCGATACATCCACTACGGTATTCGCGAGCATGCTATGTGCGCCATCACGAACGGTATTTCTGCCTTTAACAAGGGCACGTTCGTGCCTATGACGAGCACATACTTTGTCTTCCATTTGTATGCCGCCGCAGCGATACGCATGGCTGCCCTTCAAGGCCTCCAACAGATTCACATCGCGACCCATGACAGCATCGGTGTGGGTGAAAATGGCCCTACACACCAGCCGATCGCCGTGGCTGCTCTCTGGCGCGCTATGCCCAATGTTCTTTACATTCGCCCGTGCGACGCAGAGGAAGTAGCTGGCGCATACATTGCTGCCATACAAGCGACCGAGACACCAACAGTCATATCCCTCTCCCGTCAGGGCTTAACCCAGTATCCCCAATATTCTTCACGCGAGGGCGCATTGAAGGGTGGTTATGTCTTCGCTGAGGCTGAGGCTGAGGATTTCGATGTGACGATTATCGGGGTGGGCTCGGAAATGGTCTATACGATGCAGACCCGAGAGTTGCTTTTGAAGGAGTATGGTATTCGCGCGCGAGTTGTTTCCTTCCCTTGTAATCGACTCTTTGAACAGCAGTCTCGGGAGTATAAGCAATCGGTGCTGAAGCCGCGTTCTGGAAAGCCGACCGTTGCGATCGAGGCGTATCCGTCTATTGGGTGGGAGCGCTATGCAGATGCATCGGTGTCAATGAATAGTTTTGGAAAGAGTCTTCCTTCCAAGGAGACGTATGCGCATTTTGGATTTGCGCCGGAGAGTATTGCACCCAAGGTCAAGAGTCTTGTGGATGAAGTCAGGCGGGACGGGATTGGAATCTTGAGGGGTGACTTTAGGGAGTTCAATGCCGGTCTGCGAATTGGGGTCAATCATTAAAGGAATGCGATAGAATGAAACGAATGCGGTGTCTGGTCAAGATTGAAGGTGTATTGTACGGATTAGAAGGGCGCGTGCAGTGGAGAAGTATATGCGATTGCAGTGTCAAGGCGAGAATGGAGATTTCAATTCTTCTAAGTTAACAAGCTCAATGATAGATCCATAGTGTATAAGACGTCTGCGCTTCTGGGTGTATTCAAACAAGTTGCGACTCGAGCCAAGTAAAGTCCATAGTATGTGGAGGTAACAAGGGTGCTCCAGCGATGGTGACGCCCGGCGGGTGTAAGCTCGAGCCGTGCTGACCGGGTAATAATTAAACCGACCCGGTCCATAATTACAGTAAGGAAGGGGAACACTCAAAGTGCTGACACTGGAATGCGCAGTCAGAAAGGAGCAATCCAGTATGTGGGCAACGAGAGTTGGCAGTAGCAGCAGGCCCAGAACTTCGATAAGTGAGCCAGCCCCTCCAATTCCAAGTCCATCAAACATGTACTGTGTAAATAGTGGCGACGCTGCGGCACATGCAGATCGCACGATAGTATTCGCTGCAACAGCGGATGCGGCATCGATCAGATATGAATCGATGATATAATTGATGAAAGCGTTGAAGATGAGGAGTATTGAAGTTGCGAGAAAGGTGCCCGCAACGGTCGGCACTGCCCAATGGACGGAGTTATACTCAGCTGTCCAGGCAAACCAAAATATTGTCACTGCAAACATGACCCCTCCGACCATGGCGCCCGGAAGACGATTCTCGGGGACCACTGTACCATTTTGCGCTTGCTTTTTTCTTTCAATTTGCGTGTTAATGAACAGCCCTAGGCCACCGAGGCATGCGCCAATGACGGTTTCAATTAGTGGTAGTTCCCCGTCGCCTGCGTTCCAGCCACGGTTCTGTTGGAACACAATAGGGTAAATGCTAAAGAGCATGTATAAGAGTGTTTATACGACGGCATAGTATATAGCCACGAAGAAATTAACTGGATCTATAAGAAGTTTCCAAGGTCTCGTGAGGGCGATTTTGTAGATGCCCGCTAAGAAACAATTCGACGTCTCAACTGGTGCCTTAACATGTTCTTTGCCGGGAATTCTGCGTAGTCGTCGCACCTTGTTGCGCAGGACAATTATAGGAAGAGTCTCTGGGAGAGTGATGAGCAGAATTTCGGTGGCGCCTGCCATCCAGAGAAGGACGTAGAAGGTCCAACGCCAGGTCTCTTGTAATTGGAGAAACCCACTGACCACCGGGCCAAGAGATGGTCCTATGAATGTCATTGTAGTGATAGAATCATGGCATTTCCTCGACCAACAGGTTGCCAGATATCTGCAAGGACGCCGGGCCCATTCGTCAACGCAGCACTGACAGCCGTGCCAGCCAGGAACCGTCCAATTATGAGTCCAGCAAAATTGGGCGTAAAGGCGCAAAGAAATCCAAACGCAAGGTATAGAGTAAAGGAGATAAAGAATATCCAACGACGGCCATAGAATTCGAACAGAGGGGCCCAGAAGGGCGGGCCGGCGCAGTAACCCAAGAGGAATAGGGTGGTAACAAGGCCAGCGGCCTCGACAGAGACATGAAGGTCATCACTAATACCCTAGAATGTGCCGGATGGTGCAGAGGAGGAGAAAGTAGCATTCATCACGAGAGAGATAGAAACGGCAGTGATGTAGCACTTGCGTTTGAAGGAGTAATTCTTCGGGTCCTCGGGATCATCTGGTGCAAACTCGAGATGACTATTTTTGTCGAAGAAAAGCTTCTTGTTGGAGGTTATTATAGCTGTCGAGATGGAAGTTGAAAAGGACTGCCACAGATTCTGAACATTCCAAAAGTTTTGACAAGTGTGGATTTTAGATGACTTTAAAGGACCCCCTCGGGCGTTTCGGAGGGAATAAACACTTTGTTTAATCATATCCCCATTCAAGATCCTTATTTCTAATTGAAAAGTTAAAGCTTCTCCTGTAAACTTTCCGGCCAGCTTGTTACTATATTGGGGAATTTTGACTGGCTGAGCGAGTGCGGCTCCGGGCCGATGTGGGGATGATTGGGTGCCGATGCGCTCAATGAGGCAATTCTTGGCTCCATTCCGGGATGCCTGTAACTATGCATAAAGTGGGAACTATTACAAAGAAACTTCGCGTGGAATTTTAGCTTCCACCATGCATGATCGCCTTATGACGGTGTTGCAAAGGATATTCAAGAATGAAGACCAGCACGCTAGCGATTATTATTTGCAAAACCCGACTAATCATCCCGTTATTGGCATAGGAAATATTGCCAATGGTGCTTGGGGGGTGTTACACGTAGACAGTGCATCATTTCAAGCTTTAAACTACAGTTTTTTATGGATGGATGGATGAGCCAGCAGATGATGTATGGAACTAGTTTTAAGTTAGATGAACAGTATGAGAAGACGACTATAGGCAGGGAAACTTCCCCTATTAATCTAGCTATATACTATGCTGATCCATGGACAAAGAGGTATTCAATCAAAATAAATTAAACTTGCCGGCATAGGTCGGTCCTAAATTATCTGTTCAATTCAAATTAGCATCAAACCTTGAATCTCCGCTGCAATGGGGAGTGCTTATGTTACCACCGATGTGAGAAATTGTGAAACGTGTTGCAATCTTGTCCTTTTCATAAATGGCTATGTTGTGCGTGAAGGTCCATAGTCTGGTTGAATTCTCGGGCAAAAAAAGCTCACGAAAAACTCAATTACCTGTCTATAGTCGTTGCTTCCACTGTATTCAGGGAAGAATTTATTGAGGGGTTGGCCGCGCAGCTTTTCTTTTATTTCACAAGTATTGGTGAACAACAGAATTATGGGTTTCTTCTTAGACCAAGGGGATTTGCAGATATTCTGGAAGCGGTGCAATTCTTCCTTTAACTGGAGGACTGGTGGAGCCTCATCATAATGGATCTCTTTATCGTAGTCGGAAAGAGAAACGATGTAGAGGACAGCGAACATATCGGTGAAGAAATACGGTAGCAGCTTTTCTTGACTTGGTCCACACTGGCCCACCTCAGTGACTCTCCAACTATTACCCCCATATGGCCAAGGTATCATAGTTTGATTGATTCCGTAGGTTGGGGTGGAAAGGGGTATCGTGTCATCGTCGGTTGGGGTGTACTCTGCCGACAGGATACGGTCAAGATAATTTGTAAACCTGTTATTTGATGTGAGAAATGGCTTATGGCGAGGCAATAGACCAATGGTATGAAAAACTTACTATTTAGGAAAGGAAGTATCAGAAAGTTTCTCTTGCTTGCTAGTTAAGAATTCCTGTAAATCTTTGTCTTTCCAGATCTCCTTGATCTCATGTATTATATCGGCAAACGTAATGGTTGCTTGACCATGTGATATTTTCCCCGAAAGAGCGCGTGCCTATGAATGAAGGATTTCACTGAGGATAATATCTTCCTCAAGAAAGTTATCCAAGATAACCTTGGTAAATGTGATAATGTGACTCGGAATGAGTGCCTTCTGGGCTTCTTTTTCGTCATCAGAAAAACCTCCATCCTCAAGTCTAAAGAGCTTTATCACGGTAGACTTCCCGGATCCACGTCGACCTACATCGTATAAGTCTCACAACTCTTCAGGTGATGTTGATGACCCTACAAAGAGAAGCTGTGATCTTACCTAGAATTAAGATATCGTGGAAAGTTCCCTTTCCAGTCAAGAGAGACAGAGACTGTCTTCTCTCTTGACGGCCGTATTCGAGGAGTTGCTCATCAACTTGGTCACTACGCTGTTTTGCTGATTTCTTCGCTAATCTCTCTCGAAATCCAAATGGCGGGAGTCTGAATTTCATCGTGGATAGTTGAGTTAAATCGACTGGTCCTGGTGTTGGACTTTCAACTGGGGACACTGCCGAACTCTTGGAGAACCGGATGAGGGTGATCCAAAGAGTTCGGGTGCGTTGAAATTTCGTTTAAAGCCAGGCTGTTGATTACCCCGGATATTTTATCTTTGAGTGACTGAGAGTGTCATGGGGATAACCGGACCTGTTGGTTTGACGTTTGTGCGGAGAAAGAAGTGGGGGCTGTGCGGCTCTCAGTTAATTGATAATGGGGCGACGCAGGGGCGGCGCAAAGATTGTAACGTTTGCAGTAGGCAACAGTAGAGCTATTATAGTTAACGCGTGTCACTTTAGGAATGATTGAAATGTTAAACTTGCTATTTGCCTAGACTCATAATTCTTTAATAATAAACTGCACTCAAGGACTATAGGAGTTGAATCCTCATATCCCGGAGAAACGAATGATGATCCCATGCTTCGCCCCAATTAAAATTCCGAGATGTCTTCTTTTTACCGTGAGTGAGCGCCATTAGCTGGGAAGGAGCTATGCGAATTTCAACCTGCGAGATAAATCAACCCATTCAAGTTAGTATTGGAGAAACCAATCTAAAATAATCGATACCTTTTCGTGGCACGAAGACATGTATGCACTCCGATTTATCATCTGTTTTGGATAGAAGGGATTGTCAGATTATAACTACGATAAAAATGTGATATTTAAAAAAGTGTCGACTTGAAGTGTTATCCATGTGAACATTGAAGATCCTCGGCGCTGATTAATCACCTATCGCCCGCTTTGTAATAGACATCTGGAGGGGAATTAGGGCCGAACTGCATGTAAAATATCTCGCAGCGAGCAGGGAAGACTTCCATATTCCTCTTTGATATATTTTTTTCTTCTTTTTTTTTGTAATTGGTATAATCCTCTGTCTGCTTTTCTAACATTGTTTTACTCCCATGCGGGTGGTTAGGGAGTCTAATGCATACCTGATATCATTGCCGCGGGTCCTTCATGTTTCATAAATTTTCTGCAAGGCCTAAAAAGGCCAGCAGACAGGCCAAGGACTTTGGACCTACCGGGCTGCCCAGCAATAAGAACAACGATGGCAATGTCGAACAAACGGGCGCTTTCATGACCAAGCGACACAAAGTCGCTAAAGCGTGCGACCGTTGCCGCTTGCAGCGCATCAAGTGCGATGAGACGAAACCTTGCGCACGGTGTGTCGGCAGTGAGGTAGAATGCACCGTGTCTTATGGTTCTACCCGTTCTTTTCAGGCCAATACAAGCACCGTTAACCGCCCGGAGCGTGAGTCGCCACTGTTATCTCCTGACCCACCTATAAACCCAGGCAAGGATGGGGGTCACTTGGAGATCAAGATTCCAAATCGCAACGCCCGCCAAGAATATTTGGATCACGCCGCTCATGTCCTGGGATTTTTCCACAGTGGGCAGTCCGACTCCTCACATAACCCCGCCGCAAGAAGTTGTCTCTTCCCCCAACTTCCGCATCCTGCTGTGCCCGCGGAGCACCCGCTGGCGTCGAACGAGCTACTCAAAAGCCAACGCAGCTACTATATCAGACTTTTTTGGGATTTATGCCATCCCATTCTGCAAATAATGACCGAGGCAGACATATCCGAGCTCGAAGCTTTACCACAGCCGACTATATTTGATGAGTATTCAGCCAAGAACGCCCTGGTCGATTCTATGATTGCTTTAGGCATACAGCATAGTCATGCCACCGGTCTTTCTCAGCGTATACTGGGCTTTCGACAGCAATCCCAAACAAGTTCCTCGTCGAAGACCACCTGGCCAGGGTTTGAATATTTTCATCGCTCTCGTGAGTGTATGAGGGCTAGCTCGGAAATAACGATAGACGCATTGAGGTGCCATATTCTCATGGTCCTCTACTTCATGAAAGGCAATGCCTTCTGCGACGCCTATAATTTGATTGGGATAACTATCCGCAAGGCGTATATTGCGAATTTTCATCGACCACCACCGGCCTCTCTGTCTGAGAATGAAAAGACTGCTCGCATGCAATTGTGGTGGTTGCTCTTCTCACTAGATATCCAGTGCTCTCTTCAACTCGGTGTGCCGGCCGCTATTCAGGAAAGTCTCGTTAAATGTCCACTTCCTGCCGATGATTCACTTGCTCACCAAAGCATCGCTCCCGGCGACCGTGATGGATGCATAAACGGCTATATTTATTCTACCAGTGTGGCTAAACTCGCCGCCATCCTATCAGACATTTCCAGTGCATCTATTTCTACCTCGGATCTCGTCAACGAAGATAATAGCTCCGCTGCTCTTGAGTATCATGCCGCTACCCTCAAATGTGCTCTTAAAGATATCGGACTCTGGCGCCACCAGCTACCTCCAGGGATTTTGCCTCGCAAGTATGGGAATAACCCTGAAAATACTGAGTTGCTTGACTTTGATCGCGTTATGGCTTTGCCTACTTCGCTACAGCGCCAAACTGTACTCTTGGAGCTTCAGTATCACAACGTATACACACTCATTCAGAGGCCGTTTGTCCGTCTCTGCAACCTTTACCCTAATACTATCAGCAAAGCGATCACTCAATCCGACTCCCCACAGCCATATGTTGATCTTCAAGTTTCCAGCGCCATTCACCACGCAATTATGGTCATAGAAACGATTTTCACCGTCTGTTCTACATCCGACGTACTATACGGCTGGTCGGAGGTCTTGCAGCCTCTCTGGAACGCAACACTGACGATAATTGCCTACATATATGCCAAGTCATTGGACTTTGTTGAGCCTCCGGTGCTTGACTCACTTGCTCACGCTCAAACCATTCTCAAGGCATTTTCTCCCACTTGTCCGACTGCCTTTTGTGCCAAGGGCATAGTCGGCTCACTCGCATACAGCATGCATAGTATGATAGCGCTTGGATCAGGTAAAACTGTCAACTATGATGAAATAGGTGGATATCCATTTGCTGCATTATCCAGGCGGCAGGTATCCTCAGTCGGGCTTGAAAGCGCCTCCTCGCCCACCACGTCCTCGCCCACCATGGGTTCATCTTCGCAAATGAGTATTCCCGATCTGAATTGGATGACCGTGCAATTTGATGAATCATAATGCCTGTTCTGCCCAGAGGCTTACTACGCCAAAATTTCTTCATAGAAATGGTCGGGGCGCAAAAGCTATGGTAAACGTCATCTCATAACCTTGGAAAAGAAGCAAACGCAGTATGTACACCCCTGACTACCCAATGTACTATGCAATAGTTGCCCCGGGGTCCTATATGAGAAACGGTTTTAACAAGATCTAGCAATATCACAGAGATGAACGCTATAATTTGATGAATCTGATGCATAGCCGTAGCTGACGATTCAGACGGCCAGAGCCTTTTCGAGAATATCACCGTATGCACTCAAAACCCGGATTATGAATCTCACAACCTCCCAGTGTGCGTCTCCGCTGAAAATCTTCGCCCAAACTTTGATAACCCGTGTACACAAATGAGACCGATCGGTCTCTACCTCGCCTGCTGGATCCGCTTCAGCAACCATATCAGCTATATACGCGAGAAGTCTAGCTTCCTCCTCGTCAAGACTCCCCTCGGTGATGCGAGGCTGTATACCAATCAGCCACTTGCTGATCACAAATGCGCATTCAAGGGCACAAAGAGAATGTTGGAGAGACCAGGCAAAAGCTTGACTGCGTGCTGCGATATTCACACCTATTTTGACAGGGATGCTTAGAGCGTGAGCAGAGTATAGTACTGCACGGGATAATTTCCGACTCGGGGCTAGAGGCGGACTTTGATGCATGGACAACGCTATTTCTTCTGGGTCGTGTGTGTTTAAGGCGCGGCAGGGGCCGAGATCAACGTTTAGTCTCATGTATGCCATGCGAAGTAAGGCGGATGCGTTAAATGATATTGGGCCAAGGGATGAGCCTGGGCCTAGATATGATTCTGGGTCTAGGGACCATGCACTCTGCCAGTTTTTCAATGCTTGTTCCACGTTGGACACATCTGCTGGTGCGAGGCCTCGTACATCGCTATGATGCCGGCTTGTTTCGCGTAAAAGATAAATATGCTGTATAAGGGCTAATATAAGAATGTAGCCTCCAAGTTGAGAGAATTCCATTGGCCTCGCTCCTGATAAATTTTCAAAAAGATGAGAGAAGTGTGTTTGGAAATTTGAGCTCTGTGTATGCTTTTTTCGAGCTTCTTGCCACTCGGTCTCACTTTGAGCTTCCCAAATCACCTCTTGCGAGGGTAGATCGACGATAAGCTCCGAATTGAGAATAGGTGGAGGAATGTCATAGACGATGGTGTGGAATACAAAGAAGCAGAAGATAATAGTAATAGTTCTCCTGAATCCTTCTGCTTGGATCCACGAGGACCAATCATCTCCCAAAGGTAGCCGAGGACGAAGAAGCTTTTCATTGCGCATGTAGTTCGCTAGAGTGTTTTGAATTGCAATTGATTCGTTGTAAATGTCTTTCGAATTACCCCATGTTGCCATTGCGAGAAGAATAAGCAGAGTTTGTGCGAGTGGCAATGGATCGAACTGCCTATCCTTGGGGGCAATAACCCCCTCACTACATTGGATGATAACTGGTGATTCTATGCGAGGGGAATAGAGCTTCTCGCACTTATCAAGTTGTCGTTTCCGAAGTCTTTCTTGCGCTATCCCGAGCGAAGCCCTGAAAAACATGATTGTGTTGTCATTATCGAAAGCTGACAGAGCACCGATTGTACTCATAGCAAGAATCAACTCTACCGGATATTTGGTTGGCCAAAATGTTGGAACATGCACCATAGGCAGGTGACGATGAAATCCCGAAAAATAAGTAAAAATATAACGGGTCAGGGTATGGCGCGAAGGAAGGACGAAATTGGAAGGCAAAACTGAAGCATATTTCTGTATCTCGAGAGATAGAGACTCTAAATCTTGTTGAGTCACTTTGAATGGCTCTTTTCTTGATTTCGGAGGGAAGGTTGATTCAAAAGAAGGGAAAGATGACCCAAATTCATCAAATAAATGTGGTGTTGAGTTAGGCGCCCTGGCAGCTAAGTTGCTTGGTGGGGGCTCTTTTGGGGACTGGCGTGATGGTCCATAGGAGTCCGAATGGGCTTCATGTGAGGCAAAAAGCGGCGCAGGTGAGAAGTCCAAGATGGGTTGATCGATAAAAAAAGACGGATACTGCCCGTCCAATGCAGTCATATTATCGATAAACATAGCAAAGTCGCTAAAGTTATTATTTGTGGATTGAATCCAAGGCATACTCAAGGTAGAGGTTAGAGAAAGGTCATTTGATACATCGAATGGGATTTCATTGTTGTTCAGGTCGGATGTGTCTGCGCTGGAGGCAAGATTTACTCCCGATGATGGAATATTGGGGTGGGAGGCTGAGTCACTCGGCTCAATCAATAAGTCTTGCAATGAGATACCACCGACGGGAATTGACGATCTGTTGCCCGATACTGGCAGTTTCTCGCGTTTATTATCAGTAGTTGAAGTTTCATTGTTCGTGTTCTCATGAGATAAACGAATATGCCGCGTGAGGAGGTCGCTGTTCCCATTAGCCTTTGTATGATTGATCTCCGCGCAAGGACAGATTGGTACCTTCTCGCAAAGCCAACATTGCATTCCTTGCAACTAAAAGGCTTTTCCTTTGTATCTACTAGTGCATTAGTATTGTTTTACCCAAGGAAAAGGAGGCCATACGAAGCCGTTCATGTCGTTGTAAGTGTTCATTCCGGGAAAATTCCTTACTACAGAATTGACAGCGAAATTCTCGTGTTCCGCCCGCAGGACTTGAGGTGATATTATTGACCTCATTATCTGCTACTCCATCGTCACTTTTCAGCTGACTGGTTCGCTGGCGCTTCCGGGGAGGCATTTTTCCCGTCGACGCAGAAAGATGAAGCCGCGAGCTCCTATATCCACGGGTTGTAAATCGCGAAATTGCTCGATCTTAGTCATGCGGCTTTCATCACCGAATCCCCACAGCCTGAGCAAGCAGGAAAATATACAAGTGTTGGCTTAGAATTTAAATATCTGAGACATGGGCTTTTCGCGTTAAATTTTGGCATTTATGATACATATAAATTCCTATATTTACTAGCTGGCGGGTGGCCTTGCAGGCTTCCAAGGTTAACTGAGAAGTTATAGCAACATCTAGCATAGAGGTTGCCCGTAGGATGAGCATGGCTCAGGTGAGCTTCAAAATCTCCTGCACCGTACACAGGTGGAGGGCTTCGAACCCGATTAAGCTATTTCTAGTTATTGGTCGCTGGGCTGGTAGACGCTCATTTCAAACCCATTCGTAAAGGGCAAGGTCATGTTCCGAAAGCCGTTTGTAGAATCTCGTAGAAATGCAAGCAAATCTGCATAGCCTTTCACACCAGAAATCGTATTATCTGTCAACACCACTGCGCCGCGTCGAAGACGTGGGAGGACAGTTTTCAGAGTCGGAAGAGCAAGAGCGGACCAAACTATATCTTCGTTAGTGAACTTTTAGCAAGCCGATACATGAGTGATGACTTACTATCAAGTAGAAGCAAGTCTACCTCAGGTAGATTGTCTTTCAAGGTCTCAAGTAGATCTCCTTCTCTCAGATCGATCTCTTTTTCTACGCCAGCCCCACATTGAGCCCAATATTCCCGGGCTACTTCGGCTTTTTGGTGCTCTTTTTCTGTCGCAATAACAATTCCGGGCTTGCCGGTGGCGGCTTTCGTTTTTGAGATAGCAAGAGCAAGATATATAGTACTGACTCCGAAACTAGTTCCCGCCTCGACAATGTTGGTTGCTCCCATGGCATTAATGAGCTGGTAGGCGAACTGGCATTTGTCTTCGTCTAATGCAATAAATTTGTCGAGCATGAGCTGATCGAACTCATTTTGAGGATTTTTTGTTGACTTTTTATCTTCGAGATCTCCGAGTACGTCAGAAGAAAAGATCTTTCCCCTTTTCGAGATGATAGCTTCTTGCTCTAGAGACTTCTGGTGAAGCTCGGACAGCAGCTTTAGGACATGCTCGGGGGCATCGACGGGAGAAGGAGACGACATATTTGCCTCAAGGGTGCGGTCGTGACTGATATAAAGAGATAGGTATTGCGACTGTTAAATTTTGAAGCAAAAGACACGATAAACGACAGAGAGTTCTGATTTATAGGTGGAAAATGGGGTGAACCCCATATGGTGGGGTGCAGCGTCTTGGTCTTGGCATTTCGGGGAGCAGACAGACGCACCCCCAAAATGCCAAGACTCTACCCAATTGGCCCACTCGATTCCTCACCCAAGCGAGGTAAGAATTGATTGAAGCAGGTCCAAAGAGATACGCACCCTTCTTGAGAAGGGGTTCATTCGAAGGCTTTCACGTGTTATACGGATGTGGATAGGGGCATAACCTCCTAGCCAACGATTCAAATTTGGGAGATGTTGCATTAGATCATACCAATGTGTACTAGTATCGGCACTGGCAGCTGATATGGCAAGAAAGGTATGGGCTGAGCCTAGCTGCTTCACAGTAATAACCAAGTCACTACGGCACTTCTTTCTGGTAACATTGAATCCTCTTCATTGTCGGCCTTCAAGTCGTACTGAAACTATCGCTCGCCATTGTAAGTGTTGTGAAGGACACAGACGGAAATACTAGTAGAAGATCGTTTTCTACTCATGTACAAATAGTAGGCAACTTTGGGCTTGAATAAGACTCCACTGGCAGGACTTTATATATTATATAGAATAGTACTAGTAAGTACCATCAAAGTAGAAAAGAAATAATCAATCCATCCATGAAAGAAATAAATACTAGTATCAAGGAAAGAGGGAGGTAGGGGAAAACAAACGAAGATATTTATGGCATTTGTGTCGCTTAAAATTGGAAACGAGCTTTAGCCATTATGGGATTTCGTAATTGACTCTATCGATATCCATTATCCAGACGTCGTATCGCATCTAATCATGTACTATCCGCCGGATTCGTGGACCTGTGGGGATGTTCCCACGGTTTCCCATCTAGGCAGGCACGTCTATAGGTAGCTCACTATATGCTCTTGCACCACTTAATCTTCTACTTTCTCGCGCTCACGCTTCCTTATCACTGCCAGGCGAAATCTGCTCAAGTCATTCAAAATTAATTCCAAATGAGTTCCCCTCGTTATCGCAGTACTATTCCGCTTTTCCTATCTACATGCCCCGAGTACCTGGAGTATCGGTGCCGTGGTGCTTAAGGCAGCCTTACACTTCCTGCATATGAAAAGGCATTCTACATAGCTGAGACGATTCTTGGTGACGCGTATTGACTTCCGATACAGGACTCCGCTGGGTGTACTATTATCTACCACGTGGAGACTTTTTGTCGTTTCCCTGGCTGCAAAAGGGCCTTCGTAAGTACACGGCCTTGACTTGAGTGTGTAAGGTAGTCACTAATGGGCTGTAGAAGGGCTTCTCTTCCACCTCAGTCCTGCGAGCCAATGTTACCAAGCAGCATGATCTGCCAACTGGATCCCAGAACTCGGGGAGCATTTCGGAATATATGAAGAGGAAGCCAAAGGATGGTACTGTAATCTCGTCGCTACCCATTATAAGGGCAAGGAAGGATAAGGCAAAGAAGAGGGACGGAAGCGATGGCATCGAAAACGACAATTTTATTTCAGGACACGCTGGGAAGGGTTAGTTTTTCTATTTCTATTTTCTTTTTATAAGATATTTTTTCTAAAGCTGGGGCATACTCCCCGCTGTATGTACCTAAAACTCCTTCAGATTGTCTACGTATTAAGATCGAGGCTTCTTGTGCTACATAAATTAAAATCACAATCAATTGAAACCACCGTAGCTCGAGCTAAAAACATGTAAAATATCCTCCTCAACAATGGCCGCCAGTATGAAAAGATACCCATAAAGTCTGGGTCACGTACACTTAAATTTCAAGTTATCGTACACCGTGTAACACCGGAGGTATCATTCGATGATGATATCTTCAGCTTCACGTGGATGTGAATGCGGATGTGGCAGATGAGATGTTTTGAGGATGTCGGGAGAAGAGTGCCCCTGAGAAAGTACGTACTAAGCGTTAAGGGGAAAAGGCAGGTCGGAAAAACGTCGGAAGAGTCAAAGACAAAGAAAAGAATCCCTGTCAAAACGAAAGTTGAATGGCCCCCAGATTTTGTTTGTGGTGTGAACGACGAGTCAATCCACAGAGCGGGCAGATAACACCGGAATAGTCTTGTTCCTCAAAGGCAATGTGAACATATGCAAATAAGAGTCAATGAAGAGAGAGAATAGATTAGACCAGATCTGCAAATTGATATTGACAACTCCTACTGTGATCGTGTCAGTGTGGTCAAAGCAGACCAGGATACACTATTATCTGATCCACATGAAACCTCATTTCTCATCACATCTCATGACACAACCAAGAAACTACCCGTACCGTGCCCTCCAAAACTTCAAAGAGGTCATACTCTGCAATCCGCTTCTACCAGCTCGAATTGGAAATATAACAATAGCCTGTTGGAAAGTCTTATATTCTGATTGATCGATCAAGAATGGTATTATCACACGCAAATAAAAGCCAACTAGTTTCGGGTTCAAATAGAAAGACATGCGAGGAATTCAATGAACGTATTAACCGCCCTACTGACCAAGTATCTTGTCTTTCGCATTACAATAGTCCCTATTTCCAGCCATTATCTGATTTTTCGTGGATGCTTATGCGCTCGTCATTCCGCAGATTCCACCGCCGACATTCCCGAGGGGAAAACATTCGAAGCCAGAAGGGCAGTCACTATTTCCTTCGCATGCAGTGCTGCGTTCTTTATTTATCGGGAAGAAGCAAAGAATCAGTAAAACCCTGGTCAAACATGGGGAATCATGCACTTACTGATAGAGTCACCGTCTCTCTTGTCAAGACCAGCAGGTGAGCCAACGGCTAAAGCAGCGAGGGCGAGGGCCATGAACTTGAAATACATCATTTTGGCGATGGTTGGAAGCTTAAAGCTTGAGGAGAGAATAATAGCTTGGGGTAACGAGGCGATATTCTGTATGTAGTTGTTATCGAGAGATTGTTTGATTTTCAGGGAACAGTTTTGGAAGGGAGAATGGACCCTATTTATGCTTGCGCCTAGAGCTGGTATCTGTTTATTTAGCTTATGACGTTGAAATTTATACTTTTGAGATTTTAACAAATCGCAGCGGTGGACTCTCAAGCTCTGGGGGCTACATTGACAAGAAAATTTGATCTGCGTTCTTCTATCAATAGGAAAGGGGGCTTCTAAAACAACTCTTTAGGGGCTATGCCTCATTCGGAACTTGCAAATGAGCTTTCCACTGCTCAGGTGGATATGCTCACGTAGTTTATACATGAGTCCGAGCGTTTATCATACCGCATCCATATTGACTGAGATGATGCCGTGGCTGTTTACAAGTGGGTCGAACTCCACACATATCAGAAACCCCGGCCGCCTGTCATGCTCGCTTTACTCAAGTTCAGTCAAAATGCCTCTCCATTCCGCAGCTGCGATCATCTCTGTGACGACTGCCCAAATGTTCTTTTCCAGCTTGAATCTTGCTTGGCTATGCTCAACTCAAAATTGATAGTTTTATGGCAACAACTGTTTACTTGTGTTTCCCGGCCCCAATATGCAGGTCCAAGGATCGTCACGTCTGGATATTCGAAGGATGGGATTTTAGGGGCTTACTATCTCGGTTGGGGCCGCCCCGCATTACTGCATCGCCAGGGAGAGCTTGAACTCCGAGTCGATTCCAAAGCTTCATGGCTCCGGATACGAGTCGGTTTCCAAGGTATTCAGCATATATTCGTCATAAGTTCAGGTTCCTGGCCCCAGAAAGTTATTAGTGATACTATGAGTTTCAAGTGAGGGACTTCGTTCTAGAATGTATGAGCTCCTCTCTGAGGGATGAATCGGTTCAAGGCGCCTAGGGCCCCCGGCTTGAATCGAGCCCCCGTTGGGGTTCAATCATCCCGCCGTTTACACCCAACGTGGTAAGGCTCTACGTGTTGAAGACATTTTCTTCATCTCATCAGGATCTCAGGTCATAATCCTAGGCTTCCGATCTAGGATTCGCATTTTTACTTAATTAGATAGCGTATTTTGACAAAACAAATGAAAGGATATTTCAATGGCTATGACGTGAGAAGGCAAAATCCAAAATTGGGCTGTACTTTCGACGAATTTAGTTTGCTTGATCCGGGTGTAAGTCATAATACTTTTTGAGATGCAGTGAAGTACCAATTTCAATAGATTACTTCCAGTGGCTTAGAGGGTCACAGTGTTTGCGAAGAAAACCCCACCATTTCTGATGCAGGGCCGCCTGAGGCCCCAGGAAGCCCCAGGTAACGCCAACCCCCGGGGCCGGCACACCTCAAAGCGACAGACATGGCATGACGATCATGATGATATTTTTGCTCCAAGTGCTTGGCATTGGAGGCTACTACTTTCATCTTCGCGCTCGAACTTTAGACAAGAGAAACTAAATACCCTGTTCAAACACAATAAAGAGGCATAAATGACGTCGTGGTAAGAGACGTCGTCTTGGTAAGATGAGAGTATTTCATGCTAGAGGGAATTACTAGCTAGTGCGAAGAATTCAGGTTCTGAAGACCATCAAATTTCTTAATCAAGGTCTCCTACCTCAACCATCAGGGCGATAACCATGCATGTACTTTCAGTAAACGGCCAATGGTCACGGCTCAACAGATCACCTGCGTTAATCAAGCTTTGTAGGAGGGGATGTAAACAAGCAAATATAGGCGGAAGTAATTTTCAAGCTAATAAACAGTTTTGAAGACTTGAGAATAGTAGCCTGTGGTCTACAGTTGAGACATACTAAGTAATCCCAGCAGCTGCTAAGAAATGCGGCATTGACGATGAGGCTTTATCGTTGATATTTGGCAAAGGCCTTATATGCCCGACAACACGAGGAAACATTATTACATGTTAAAAAAGACAGATTTACGACGAAACCAGGAAATTCACTACCCATTTACACCCACAGGTTCATTTCCGAGAAAATAAGAATCAAGAAGTTCGTGTTTCCATTCCGACCGGAGAACGACATAGATTCGGTGTCACCTGATGATCGTCGGTGCTCATCCCAACCACAAAGTACCTCTTTCATCAAGGGGCTGAGGCTGAGACTAAGATAGAGTTGAAACTCCACCATATTGAATTTTGTATCTATCAAATACTCAAGTCCCCTATAAACGAAACCACCTGGTCCAAATGTATGAAGCACTGATGCAGTCATTTCCAGCTGACAACGATCAAAACTGCGACGCGAAGCACCGGGCTACGGAAGAACCAGATAACAAACCACTTGTCAAAAGAATCAAAAGCCTCCATGATGAATCGAGGGAGCCCATCATCCAAACCCAAGCCGTCTGCAGAAGGGTACCGATCCGATCCCTGAACAGGTGCGATATATAAACCCGAAGACTCGAAACAAATTCAAAGAACCTTCCAACCAGTTCATTTCAATAGCCTGCAGTTTCAGAAGAGCGAAACGATATCTCGAAATAAGCCGCTTACTTCTTAAGCAGAAAGCTATTGTACAGGCGAAAATCAGAACTCTGAGCAGGAACCATGTTATCCATCCACCGCCAAAGCAATGGGTGACTACTGGTGTTGTTGTCCCAATTGATCCGCTTACTATTCCTGCTATTCGTGCGACGGGCTGGTCTCCTGATATGGATTCTTTGGCGAGAGAGCCAAGACATGGTCCGTACTTTAATGGAATGAGACGATTTTTGAATCAGATTGAGAACCATAAGCAGGCGTGGCCGTTTCTTGTTCCGGTTAATAAGGATGAAGTTGCGGATTATTATGACGTTATTAAAGAGCCGATAGATTTGAGGACTATGGAGGAGAAACTGGAAAAGGACTTGTATGGTACTCCCGGGGAGCTTGTTGGTGATCTTAGGTTGATTTTGGGAATTGACGACAGTATAATGACGGGACGATGGTTTATTCTAAGTGTGCGACTAATTTGGAGAAGTTTATGTGGAAGTTTATTAGGGAGGTTCCTGAGTGGTATGTATGCGTTACTTGAAAAGTGAATGCTACCTACGTTTCTGGTTGTTGTTTCAGGATCGGGGTAGATAACCCTATGTAGGTCATACAGTCAACCCCCTGTAAGATCAAATTGTTAATCACTTGCATCGATTTAGCGCTGATCTTCGTGGTCCTTTACGGAACCACATGATAGATTCACGCTGGACCCACAGATATTGACTTTAGCAAAGTGACCCGCGCTTGATAAGCCCTTTTTGATTCAATTCTCCGTGTTCAGGGGTCGGGGTTTATCACCATTAAATTCAATTGGGCGTTGGAACACCTTATCTGAGACTGAGACCTGCCTGTCTTGTAAACTAAATGGCCGTATCATCGAATCAACCTCGCTGTACGGAGTAGGTAGACAGATAGACGGATATACGCGATCTTACATTTACGAGTAGATAAACTTAGCCCCACGTACGATTAACTAGTATTTCTTCACGCAAGCCACGATCTCTGACTACCTGCAGGGCATTGTGCCAAGACAGGGGGTATTGCTTCCTTAATCGTTCTGCAACTGCGCCACTGGGGAGATGACCCACATGGCAAAGATGCAACTATAAGTTCTATTGTGGACGTTATAAACCTTATCATACATGTACTTTAAGGGGTAGCTCATAGATACAAAATATAAAATAAAATACCTTGTAGATGTTAAATCAAGCTAAATTTAGGGAAGATCCTCAATTTAACCATGCGTGGAGCAAGACTGGTTTCGCACGCGTATGTACCCTCCTTCAAGAATGTTCAAGTTCAACTCGGCTACAATGAGCGACCAATATGATTGGTGGTGTGAAAGGCAATGGGCATGGTTAATTAGATCGGCTAACCACTAGTGAACACGTTGAACTTTCTACAGTGGACGGAGTTTACTACCGGTCTCATAATGCAAAACACGCTACAACCACTCAGGACGGGAGAGGATGTGCCGAGTTGATTGGGTGTTCGCCATGCCCGACTGAGTGTAATACCGACTCATTTCCGTGGGGAATCCGCGCGGCAGAATTACTGATTACTGATTGCTAGTACTGCATATGTAATGTTGTATAGAGATCCGGAGAGAAGGCCAAGTCGGCTGCAGGTCCCCGATAATAAATTGGAATTAAGTTGTCGGGGACGGAGTACAGTACTTGACGGAGCACAGGGTGATCGACGGAGTACGCGGGCCCATTTCCATCTGTTGAGGGATCGAGGGGATCCGAGGCCGACAAGGGCCGACAAATTGGTGAGGGTCCAATTTCTAGGAAAAGCGGGGCTTCACTGGTGTGTTTGTGTGTTCGTGTATTCTCTCCTGGGCTGTATACATTAGTGTAAGTGTACTAGTGTACTATTGTACGCTAATGATCGAAGCCCGAGCGAATGCTTCTGCCGCGTTTCTAGCGCCAAAGCCAAGACCCGTTGTCTCCCGACTGAAACTTTGGGCGATGGGGTTCCGCCCGTTTGGCGATGGTTTCCCTGGGTATTTTATTGGGACTAGCTCTGATTGGGATCATGTGGCTGGGGATATGAAGTATACCTGGTGATAGTTGGGCAATAATGGGAATACTAGTAGTTGTACCTGGTATAGGACTCGGAGTATAGGAGTAATCTATACAGATGGAGTCGGAAAATACATACACCAACCACTGGCATTTCTCAATCACCCCTGATCATAAAAAAGCGCATTATACCGAGGTCTCTCTCTTATTTGGAGAAATCGCGATTGGAATGATCGATCCCCGCCCAATTTCCAGTACAGCGGAGCCTGGAAAAGTTCGCCACCGTGATTATCTCTATTGCCCCTTGCATAACCCCCAGATCTACTGTGGCTGGGATCTCTATTCTGCATTCTGCGATAACTGATAACTGATAACTGATAAACTGATAGAATGACAATGATACAGTATACGCAATAAAAAGGAACAGTTCTCGGCATCCATCGTAGTGGAGCTACCGGTCTTCAGGATTGAGCCATGGGAGATGATGGTCGGAGACGAAACGGACCTGTCTCAGTGGGCTAAATTACTATTAGTGGTCGCGGACTCCACTACTGTTACGAGAGACCATGGAGCTACGCCATCATGAATGTCCTCCATCATGTTTGTGAATTTGTGTGAATTATATAGTATGTTCTTTGTGAGCTTGTCCGTATACTATGTGGGCAGTATGTAGTTGCAGTAGATCCGGTTACAAAGCCATTCAAAAACAAGACATTCATGATTAATTACCCCAATAGACTGACTTCATCATGAGTTATAGCTCTCTTTCTCTCCATGTCTACATTGGCTAAGAACCCGTTAGTCATAAATAATACGCTAGTGTTCGTGTTTCAGGCCGACGATACCAGATCATGACGTTCCTGCAAGCGGTGTGTCGTGTCATCATGGTAGCGATCGGCAGGCCGACCCCGTCATCGATGCATGCCAGGTCGTGCTGCTCTTTCCCCAGAGCGGACTTTCAGAGACTCCAAAAGATCAGCGATCGTGGAGTTTACTGTGTAGAGTATTATCCTGATGGATTAGTGAATGCTCCCCAAGTTAATATGTTTCATTACATTCTACACAATCATTGGGCTCTGGTAAGGACTTGGCTGGTTGCAGTGGAGCCCATCACGTGGACCCGGTAATACGGTGACGGCACTAGTCCCAAAGCGGATCCCCCTCTGTAGCCCTTCTCATAGTCAAATGGGCGTTTTCCGATGAACTGATGATTACTTTGGAGAGAGAGAGAGAGAGAGAGACTTCCCCTTCCCTTCTTCCCTTCCCTTGGCAAAGTTCACCTAGTTTATCTGTGAAGGATCTTCTGGCATCTTAGACATCAGTCATCTCGCCTGTTCTTCTTTGGTTGTCTGTTTGTAACAGTCTATCGCCACTCCAAGGCTCAGCGCTCTGGCTCCAGTAGAAGAGCGGGACATCATCCGAGGGTGGACTCTTGAGAACCCGCCCAAAACCGCCATCGTCCTCAAGTCCACACCTGTCGAGGGGCATATTCATACAACTTCCTCTTTTTTTTTTTTTTTACCAACTCCCATCGCTCGCGACTTTGTTCAACTCTTGGGGTGCTCTTGACTCGCGCTTCAAACACCTGAACCTTACCTACCCTGTTCCCTCTTCCCAGCCTTTCGGGTTTGGCGTGCCCTTCGCGCAGACCGGACAGGGACCAGGATTTCCCTCCAAAAAAAAGTTCCGAATTCAAATAGAAGACAAGAACACTGATCACTGATCAACCGATCACACACCAGTGTACTTGCTTTTTTTTACTTCTCTTTTTTTTCTTTTTATTCTGCCAATCATCCAACAAACCCTAAATACGATTTGCATACCAACCCCTCACGATGACTGGCGCCGCTCCAATAGACATCGCCACGCGACAGTCGACCTCAGTCTCACCGCCGGGACAGCAGGCTTCAAACCTAACGTCGGCCCTGCAGAAAGCCGGCACTGGCGAGCGCACCGGAAGTATATCGCATCACGCGAGTGGTGGTCTCGGGGTGTTCAAACAACCGCCGCCTCGTAAGGATTCAATCGGCGCCGCAAATGCACAATGGGGAAACGGGACAAAACCTATCTCAATGTCGGGTTCCGCCCGCGATAAAGGTCGTCGGGAATCTCTCGCTGGGAGTCTGGTAGGCGGTATGAGCTGGGGAGGTATTTCAGTAGGAAGCTGGATTCGTGATGAGTGAGTTTTTGTGAATGCTGAGCGGAAGTTTTCCTCAAACATTCGTTCCTCCCCCCCCCCTCCCACTCCCCTCAACCTTCAGGCGCGCGGGACATCCTGTGCGCTACAGTACTGTCGCACGACATCGCAGACTGACCATGAAATTTTTCTTCCTACACAGCATCATCATGACTGGCACGTCCCCCTTCACCTTCCAGTCGCCTTCTTTCCACTCCTCATCATATCTCCCGAAGCTGGAGGCCAACTTCATGCGGGACTTTTCCTGCTGCGGTGTGACGTTACCGACACTTCATGACCTATTACAACACTACGAAGAAGCCCATGCGACCAAGTCGCCCAACCAAGGCCATCGTCCGAGCCAGGGTGAGAATCGAGCTGCCTTGGCAGCTGCTGCGATCGCCCAGCAACAAAGTCAGCAACATGGCAATCAAGGGCACGGCATGCAGTCTGATCGTACTTTGGACATGCAGAGGAAGCTGGGCCAGACCACCTCTTCGTCATCCCAGCATATCGATCTAGACACGATCGATGACATGGAGTTGGACGAGCCTATGGACGATGATGATGGCACCACCTCACAATTGTTTTCTCCTCAGTTACGCGAAGGTGGCCAAGGCGGATTCGGAAACTCCAACCAAGGCTCCCAATTAAATCTGGGAATGCTTCCAAGCCACCAGGGCTTCAGCACCCCGTCTCAACCTGGTACTCCGATTGGTTCTGGACGTCCTCTTTCGCTGCAGAATAACCCCACCGTCTCCTCTGTCAATACTCCCACTTTAATGGCCAACCCTCTTCAAACCTCCCAGTTCCGAAATACCCCAGATTCGTCAGCACCTGGAACACCAGTTGAAATCGATGAGAGCATGATAGGCGGGTTTGGTGATCTTAATATGCAAAATAACGTCATGGGTCAAAATCAAAACCAATTTGGGCACTACGGTGGTGGTAACAGTGATATGGTTGATTTGTGCATCGATGACCCGGCTAAGCGTCTGTTCAGCCCTACGGGAGGCATGGGCGCGACAAGTTCACAATTTAAATTGAGTGGAGCTCAGTACGGTCCTAATAGCGATATTGCGAGAAGAATCCGTGAGCAACAGCTTCTCGCTGGGGTACCAGATACTACATCGATTCTTCCTAATGAAGAGCCGAAACCATTCCGATGCCCTGTTATCGGCTGTGAGAAGGCATATAAGAACCAGAATGGGCTTAAATATCACAAAGCTGTAAGCTCTTATCTGCATTTGCAAATGCATTTGCATTTACTGTTTTTATGGAAATTCATAACTAATCTTCTCTTCTACAGCACGGTCACAATAATCAACAGCTACACGATAACGCCGATGGTACATTTTCCATAGTCAACCCAGAGACATCAGCACCTTACCCCGGCACCCTCGGTATGGAGAAAGAAAAGCCTTATCGCTGCGAAGTATGCGGTAAACGATATAAGAACTTGAACGGACTCAAATACCACAAATCACACTCGCCCCCTTGCAATCCCGACTTCCAGATTGCAGGTCGAAACCTTAACCTTGGCGGTGGTGTTATGCAAGGTCAAAACATCAACGTTGCTGGAGCTGGACTCCCCGGGATCGGTGAAGAAGGCCTTCTATGAAATGAAACACAACTTCATAATATTACCCTACCCTCCGCTATGTGATGCGATGATCTATGGCTCGTGGAAGTATCTACTCTACTATGTATCCCACGCTACGCTCCACACACGATGTCATGAACTGGTTTGGTTTGGTTTGGAGTTTGAGTTTGATTTGATTTATCTCTTCAACTGGGCTTGAGCCTGTGGCTTGATTTGATTTAGTTTGCTTTATTTACTTTTCCCCGTCTCCTTCCTATTTGTCCTTTTTTTCTTCTTTTGCTGTGAATTTGAATATTCGATGCTCATCATGGCATTGTCTGTCTTTCATTCCAGCTCGATATCCCGCCATTTCCACTCAGAAGGTTTCTTCTTATCTGGGCGGTGATAGAGCCCACCTTTGAGCCTCTGCTTTGCTTTGCTCAACTCAACTCAATACCCCTTCGTCTGAGCGATCAAGACCTTAGCAAAATCTGGCTAGAAGAGCTTCCTGTTTTCCATTTGTTTGATACGCGATACGCGAGACGCGGAATGGTAGGAAAGGATGGTCAGGATGCTGTTTTGTTTTCTTGTTTTTGTTTTGTCTTCTTGAAATCCTGCGTCGATGCATGCCGGTCTGCGTTCTGTACAGGGTTGATTTTTTGTTCTTTTTATTTTTTCATTGCTCCCTTCCTTGATGATGCCCTTGCTATCCTTTTTGTCCTTTGATCGGATCGGATCGGTTGACGAGCAGAGCTTGTGATATTGCTGGTCTGGCTGAGCTGCTTAAGGATGAATTGGTTTTATGGAAATTACAAACAAAAGTGCGGTTCCGGCGTCGATCGTGTAGATATGGTTTTGTTTTGTGTTTTTTTTCCTTCTCTTTTGATACACTTTGAGCTTTTTGACTCTACTGTTTTATTTTTATCTTTATTTTTATTTCTATTTCATCGCTTACATTTCCACTTCTACGATTGTGCCCTTTATTTACTTTTTACTTCACTAGTATGTAAAATCAGTTGCAGTAAGATAAGCTTAATTGAGTCTGATAAGGGTCCTATATTTAGATCCACGTGTAGGGGTATCAGCCTCTAACTGGTTCTACATTCTACATATCCGCTGAACAACGGACCCCGGATGAGATGATGTTTAAGTGGATTCGTATTGAGTGGCCTACCTAGTCCGAGTGGACTTGCTATTTCATTCTAGTACATAAACAAAGGGCTCAAGGGCCAACTTTGGAGTGTAAAGCAAAATCAAGAACCCGTCCTAGCAAGACGCCATGAGCAGAGGCTCGATATCTGAAGTGCAGTGGAGAAAGGGGAACAACGTCACGCATAAGGGAATGTTTCCCCGGTTGAATGGAAGCGGAGGTTGTGCAGGTAAAAGAGCAGGAAAAATCGTTAGGAAGAGAGGTGTTGATTGTGTCGTGTCACCAATCATTCGTTTCAGCGCATGAAGAATGGAAGTAAAGAAGTAAACAGATGTTTTAGGTCGTGCAGAGAAGGATAACAGGCAATGAGAAAGAATATTACAACGTAGCAGTGGCAAAAGGGAGAGGTCGTGTATGAGATGATAGAGGACTACCACTCAAATTCACCTTGGCCTTTGTGGAAGACGTATCTAGAATATGTTAGAGATAGTCATGAGTATATAAGGGATAGAAGTAACTTACTCCTTGCCACCGCTGGTCAGAATACCATCCTTCAAAGTGCACTTCCACTTGTTCTTGACACGCTGGACCTTGTCGTAAGTACAAAGCATGACCTGGCCGTCTGCTTCATCGTCATCAGCGTCATCAGCAAGTGCATCATCCGGATCATCGAGGTCGGAGTTGATTGCGTCTTCATCCGCTTCTTCTCCATCGACCTGTCCGGGAATTCGGGGAACAGCAGGGGTGGCTTGAGTAGCTCCGAGATGGGAGTCAGCCGCAGCACGTCGTGCAGCCGCAGCCGGGCTCTCATGTTGATCCAAGGGGCGGAAAACTCCACCGGCCTCCAAGTCCATCATCTGTGACTTAATGTGGCGGCGAAGTAAGTCATCACCCTGACCATTTTGAGCTGCCTCGCGACGACGGGCGACCTCAGCCTTCCAATCAGCCATTGGGTCATCATTACCACCATCGTTCTGACCTTGACCCATAGATGGGTAGTTGCCTTCTTGCTTGATCTGGGGCATCTGGCCGTTACCATGCATCTGCTGTTGATAAGCATGCTGGGTTGAAGCTTGATTCTGAAGTTGGTGGACAGAGTTGGCAGCATTAGCACCATACTTCTGCTGCATAGCACTAATCGCACGGTCGCGAGCTGCTTGAGGGTTTGTAGGGACCTGCAAGGGGCTGTTCATGTTGGGCACCCCGGATGGAGGTCCATTGGTTCCGGGCTCGGTCTTGATGCGAGGTCCACCCATAGGAGGCAGGATCGGAGCCTGGGGCTGCACATGCATAGGAGCCGAGACTGGCGGAGCAGTAGATTGTGGTACAGAGACGGGAGGGGGAACGTGTTGTGGTTGAGAGGGAGGAGGTCGAGGAGCGTTGGATGGAACAGTAGCCTGAGGGGGCAGGACGGGCGCCTGCGGGGTAGGCTGGGGTGGAGGAGGATCCCAGGGGAAATGGGCGACGTTGAGAGATGAAAGCTTAAGTTGCCATTTCTAAAATTTCAAATCAGACAAAGTAATTAGTATGATGCAGGGATGTTTTGAGGGCGGTGGTATAGCAAATTGTTATGTATAGATTGGGGGTAGTCCAGGACGGGATTGGCTTGGCGATCTGAGCGGGTACAGGCGGCCACATATAAAGGGAGCCTCAAAAGCCGGTGGTCCCCCATAAGCAGCGCTTCCCGCACAACTTCGGGTCCCCCCGCTTTTGGCCGCCCCCTCATAACCATCACGCCAAAGACCATCAAATATCACCAATAAAGACCCTAAAGCATCGGGAAAAAATATCAAAATGGTCACTAACCTGACGCATATCAAGTAGTGTCTTCTGATCGACGCCGCTTTCCTCAAAGTCGACCTGAGAAGCGTCACAGACCTCCTGGATGACCCGCTCAAAGACAGTGCCCTGAAACCACCGATGTTAGCCAGAGTCATCATGTGAAGGCAGAGGGAAGAACAATATGGCCCAGTCAAAGGGGAGGAAGAATGGGATGTCGTGGAGATGTTGTGGTGATGTCGTCGGTCATCGTCATCGCGGTGCAGGGATGGATCTCGTGAGGGAACACTTACCACTTGCTGGTTGGACATGACGGTGGAAGTGAGTCGTGGAAAACGGGTCAAGTTGCGGGGAGGTAATCAAGAGAACGACGAGTGAGTATTGTAGCACAGCTAGGTCGGTTGGCTTGACCAGTGAAGGTAACCTTCCGTCGTCGCAACGGATGAAGCCGTTGGAGCGGTGGACGACGCAGCTGTGAAAGATGACGCAACGGTAAACTAGCGAGTAGTCTATGACGGTTCAGTCTGAATGATGAACAGAAAGTATGTTTGAGAGAAGACTCGGTCAATAAATGGCCAAGGCTTTGTTGAAAGCAGAGAGATTTGTCGATGAGTTACTAAAGGTGAAAGTCGGTCTTCCGCGGTCGAAATCCCTCCAGTTCCCGTCGCTTAGTCATGCAAAGACTACCCTTGGAGTCCAAGCAAAAGAATGGGGATCAACCAAGGATTTGGAATTAACACTACCAACTGATAGGGAAGATTTTGTTTAAAAAAATAGCAAGAACAATGATATTTTGTACAAATGCGGCTTTGGCAATTTAGTTACAACGCCCAAGAAACTCCACCTTTAAGCTCTTTAGGAACACTACCCCAATTACTCCAGAGAAATGAATGTCCCAGCCCATCAATGCTCAATAGATCACCATGAAACCGGGGGTATAAAACAGAACATTAAAAACGTAAGTGAGAAGCCAAATCAAACCCATCACCGAATGGTCATGGCTTTAGTGAGCTGAGCCTTGTTACCAACACTGCCTTCACGAGATGCAGAGGCACTGCTGCCGGCCTTGCGCTCAAAGACCTTCCAGAACTTCAAACTCTCGTCAGCGGCGGCGGTAGCCAGCATCTGACCGTCTGGGCTGAGGCTGCTGTGCAAGACACGGGTCTCATGGGCAGGGATTTCCACATTGCGAACCAAGGTCGGGTAGCTCCAGATGCTCAGTGAGTTGTCAGGGAAGCCGCTGGAACTGACAATCTCGCGGTAGTGGTTGCTCCAGCGAAGACTGGTAACTTGAGAACCGGTGTCAATGCTGTTGGTACGAGCACCAGTAGTTGTGTTCCAGAAGTGGATGTGACGATCATAAGAGCCACCACCAGTGGCCAGCAGGTTGAGTTGCCAGGGGCACCAGCTAAGAGCCTTAACAGCAGCTCGGTGGTTGGTCTTGGTGAACTTGGGGGCACTCAGGGAGCGAGCATCCCAGATGTTGACAAGGTTGTCATTGCCGCCAGTAGCCAGTTGGGCACCGTCGGAACGCCACTCGAGACCGCAGACCTCAGAAGTGTGAGAGACAAGCTCAGCCACCTTATGCTGGGCAATGCGAACATCGTGGTTGAAAACAAGACCACTACGAGCACCGGTCGACAATGTGTGCTTAGACCAGCCCATGACTCCGACACGAGAATCATGGCCGTGCATGCTGCGCAACTTGCTACCCTCCTCAACGTCCCAGATCTGAATCTCGCCAGTGCCCAAGCCAACACCAACATAGGCACCATCACCACTCCACTTGACACTGCTGACATATGTGTCGGGGGATGTCTCCAAAAGACAGTTCACAGTGCCTGACTCGGCAGACCAAACGTACACATTGCGCTCCAAGCCAATGGCGACCTGGTTGCCAGAGCTCCAGTCGAGCAAGTTGAGATAGTAGTCGTCCAAAAGACCCGGAGCATCCAAAACACGCTCAGGTGCAGTCTGAACACGGCGGCGGAATTGGGCAGCGTTAGCCTTAGCAGGACGCAGAGGACGGTTGTATTGAGAACGAAGATCGATTGGCTTCGATGACTCTGGTGGAGGGGGCTTGAAAGCAAGAATACGAGTGTTGAGGCCGATATCACAAGCATTCGCCAAGGTGGACTCGTACGCAGCCTTATCGGGCGCTGGGCGAGTGTAGGTGGCGGACTCGTTGTCTTCTAAGCCCATGCTCTCAAGAGCAGCAGTGAGATCATCTTCAGCTGCGCGACCATTCATGTCGAAAGCACTAGCAGCAGAAGCCAGCACGCTTGATCCAGAACCTTCATTGCCACTAGTCTTGGGGCGCTGGCCCTCATCGGGCTTAGCGGCACCAGTTGTAACAAGGCCTTCACTAGCGGTACGGTTGGGAATAAACCGGTCACCAGTGTTGTGAGGGATACGGACGGTAGTCTTGCCAGGTCGAGGACGAGTGGGGATCTCTCGGCGAGTGCGCTCCTTGGCCGGGGTTCGAGATGACGCTGGTTCAGGACCAGTACCGGTCAGAGACCAGTCAGAAACACCTAGCTCGAGATGCTTTGGTGACTTGCACTTGCGACGAGCAATGTTCGACTTGGGAGAGTCCCGGTGAGTTGGCCGAGAAGACTTGGCGATGGCTGATGTGGCTGATGGTTTGGCTGTTGATGAGGACTTGGAAGTAGAAGACTTGGCGCTAGAAGACTTGGCGAAGATTGAGGAGAGGTTGCCACCGTAGACCGATTGAGACTGGCCACGGCTGCCTTCAGAGTGACGAGGAGGAGTGAAAGGTGAATCGTTGTTCTGAGGTGTGACTGCAGAATTGCGAGCATGAGGAGAGGGGGTCAATGGCATTCGACCTCCCGCGGTCTTGGAGGAGAAAAGGCCATGGTGGCTCTTCTTTGGAGTAGTGACCGATGCAGTTGCCATACTGACGATGACTGAGATATACCTGGATATGGGGGTTAGGAGGACGGTTTATGAAGAGAAAGATGGATCCAGCCACCCAGGAGATAATGCAATGCAAATGAAGTAATGCAAGATCAATTTAGGTTATGAGGAGTAGGAGATATTTGAAGAGGAGAACGAAAAGAACGAGAGTAGACAGGAATAAATAGAATTCTACATTGAGTATGGAGCTGGCTCTGCCGGGGCAACCGTTACCTCAGGTACGGATGCGCTATACGACTTTGGGACTAGCGGTCTCTGCACATGACATGCCGGAGGGTTACCCGTTTCGGCGTCGATCGGCTCTGATCGTAGTCCCTTGGTGGGAGACAAGGAAAGAAGAAAAAAAAAAATTGAGATGCATTAGGTTTCTATTTTAGGATTTATCTATCTCTTTGGTGATTAGATCCTATTACAATGAGAATGTGCACCGTCGATTTATCACATACTCGTTGATCTCCAACACCCAACACCGTCACTTTCCTTTCCTGATGGCGGGAACGACATCTCCCCACCTCACTTCGTTCCACCAAGACCCACCCACACGACTTCCATCCGACTGGACTGGACCTTCGAGGGCCTCCAGTCCGACTATTCCAACGAGCGCTCGCGCAAGACGTTCGATGCAGCAACAGGGAGCATACTTGTTACCGGCCAGCCCGGCGGGGGGTCGTCAGGGCACCGACTATCGCCCCAGCGTGAAGAAGGCCCAAGGTCATATTCCCGCATGTCTGGTCAATGCCTCGGTGACGTACTGTAACAACGACCACATTTATGCCTTTGGAGGATTCGATCAATACACTGATGAAGGTATGTCCTTCTTGCCGCAGTCTCGAATTCCTACCCCATCCCTACTATGATCCTAACTTCTTCGCCACAGTGTACAACCATGTGCTCCGACTCGACCTGAACACTCTCCGATGGGAACTTGTTGATAACTATGGGGATATCCCGGGCGTTCGCATGGGTATGTCATTGAGTACCCCTCATCTTCTCCCTTGATTAGTTTCATTCCTCTAATTTGGCTACCTGCAGGGCACACCGCCACTCTCTACCAGGGCAACAAACTCATCGTCTTTGGCGGTGAGAATGAACACCGTGATTACCTTTCCGACGTCGTTATCCTTGATCTCCAAACCTTCGCATGGACCCTTCCTACGATCAGTGGCCCAATCCCTCGCGGGAGGGCACGCCATGCTGCTGTCATTCATGATGATAAATTGTTCATCGTGGGCGGCTTGACCGGCGAAAGCAACACCATATTAGACGACTTGACTTATTTGGATCTGCAAACTTGGACATGGTCTCGGACGTGGAGCTTCACAGCTCGGTTTGACCATACAGCATGGGTTTGGGGCAGCCGCCTATGGATATTCGGTGGACTTGGCCCTAATATGGAACGAACAACCGACATATGGTGGCTCGACCTCAAGGGTTCCCCGTCCCTTGCCGGAATCAATACACCCCAAGGTACCGTGGACTCCCCGGACGAACGATTACCAGTCGCTCATTACCCAGACTCCATTTCTAGCCCGTCTACTCAGATGTCCCCTCGCTCTGGAAGCTATGCCGCGAACTCTGCCAGTGTGCAGGTGCGTAATTTTGGGCGCCGTAAGCCATTGGCCCCGGGCGCGATCTCTTGTCTCCGATTCCAATCTGGTCCTAATGTTCCCTCGCTATTCTCCGGACTCCATTATCAATCATTCGCGTCCGGTGTCCTTCTTGACCTGATCACTCCATCGGAAACCGTACGGTCGCATGATTGTAACCTAGCAGCCTTGGACCTCAATTCACTACGTTGGCAGCGACTAGCCGACGGCCACGAAATTTTCCGCCCTGGTTATCGTTGGCATTACTGTACCATTAATGAAGCTGGGACCAAAGCTTGGCTTCTGGGATGTAGCCTCGACTTGGCTAACGCCCCCGGGGCCAGCGACGACAACCAGATGAGTGAGGTTCTTTCCATAGATCTGGAGAAATATGGCCTCTTGGGCAACGGATTGTCAGCCGATGTCCCCGAACAAGACCCCTCATGGCTTGATAGATCTGGTCACTCCCCGGTCTCCGGTCTAGGTGCAGACCTTTCTTCTGTCTTTGGTCAATCACCTGAATCCGGTAGTGGTGCGGACTTTGTAATTACCGCTATTCGTGACGACGACGATGCTATGAGCTCAGATGATATTGACGACACACCCTCTGGGTCTCCAGTACAGACTGAGCCGACTGAACCGACCTTTGTTGAACCTAACCCCTCGACTTCCGCACCGATTCACGTCCACAAGATCATCTTACAACTGAGATGGCCACACTTTAAGCGATTGTATGCAGCACAAATGGCTGAGTATCACACGAAACGAATGCATATTCCCGAGCCATACTCGGTCGTGCGGGCCTTTTTATTCTACCTCTACGCAGATACCATTGGGGGGCATCCGGAATACCCCTCTAGTGTCATCGATGTGGCTGGCATGTTGGTCATGGCAAACCTGTACGATATGCCAAAACTGAGCCTTCTATGCGTCAATCGTCTCAGTCGTGAGATCGATGTTGACAATGCTGCCATTATCTGGGAGCGAGCTGGGAGAACCAATGAACAGTGGCTGATGCGGCGAGCGGCACAGTTCTGTCTCACGCATTGGGGTCGCATTGTGCGAACAGATGGCTTTAAGTCTCTCAGCCATCACAGTTTGATCGAACTCTGTGAGGTCGTAGATACTGAAGGTCGCGTTATCGCAGGGCCGGAATTAGAGATGGTCAGCTCAATGGGTGATGGATCTTGTGATCGAGAAACAAAAGGCTCTCGGTTACGTTTAGGGTCTACGACAGATGAGATGTCTGAACTTGATGGCGATGACGATGGAATGGAAATGTCATAAACCCACTGAATATGCATACGCGGAGTTTGGGGCCTCGGACTTGTGGAGAGACGTCTTTACCGGTATTTATGGCATTGTTATCTTTTTTGATGCATCTATTTTACGCGATATACGAAATTTGTACTCGAGATAGGCGGCTGAGGTGACCTTGATTGAGATGTGAAAAACACAGATTACAGGACTGGTATGTATCCATGTGAGGTTTATCTTTGACATGTTTTATTTTGCAGCCTGTATTGAATAAAAGAATTATTGATAAATATTAAATACTAAATGCTTATATACATCCATACTCGGTACATAGTACCTAGCTAGTATGTCTCAATCCTCACTTTCAAAGTAGAGCGAACTAACTACATGTATCTTATTAAGTCAAGTATCCATAATCAAACCAAAGTCAATATATACAACACTGATCCCTTCAGATAGTTGAATCCCAATAGTACCCCACCGATCAACTTGAAGTCAAGTTCACAATCGACTGCGGATATCTCCACAATCTCCCTCATCCAAAGCTAGATCTGATACTATATCTTCCCCTTTCCAAAACCCCCGTACCATCCCCCAGTACCGTCCCCGATTCGTCTCCTCCATAATCAAGCCACAATGTGTCCCATGTTCAAAATACGCACTATCAACTTCATATCCCTTAGCCTTCGCATCTCCTATATGCGATTCCACATCCTCCCACTGTACCATTGCATCTTCCTTACTATACATGTATAGTCTCCTAGTGCCCGCTCCAAAGATAGAGGTATCATTCAATTGCTCTCGTAGGTCTCGTATCGCTCGCATAAGGCGCGCGTGTTGGAGAGCATTTATCACTGCAACGGTTGGGTAGAGTAGTGTATTGCCTAGGAATTGTGAGACAGGTGTTTCGGGTACAGATGTTCGGGCTGCTGCGTATGCTCTTGAGAACCCGTCGTCTCCGGGGCAGCAATCGAGAATGAGACTGAGATTCAAGTTGGCGAATGGGTTTGGGATGCCTTGGTTTTCTTCTTCTTCTTTTAGGGATAAGGCTAGTTGGAGTGCGGTGTTGCCTCCACCGTGGGAGAATAGATGAAGTAATATGCCGCGTTGAGTATTACCAGTGGCAGTGGTAGTCAAGTCATGATCTTGCTTATTGCCGATCTCTATCTCAACCTCCCGTGTTATTTGCCGAATTACATTCCTTGCTGGTTCAAGACTAGCTCGGATCCATGCAAAAGGACGAAGTGCCGTATTGGAAAAATCGGTCGTGATGAGAAGTATCGCGGTGTTGGGATAGAGTTCACGGTACTTGACTATGTATTTGTTGATTCGTCGGGATGTTGCTCCTCCAACCCAGGTACAAAGAGTTACCAGAGATGGGGCGGTTGGGTCAGGGTCAGGGACGATCTTTGCCTCCGGAGAGGGTTTGTAGAGGTAGATCCGGTCGGCTATTGGTTTTAGGGGCTCGAAGATCGTAGTCATTGTGATGTGACGATTGTACCTGACATTAATGCTGGGGAGATGATCGTGATCTGACCCACGAATCCCCCGCTTCCGAGGTGCTGGGTCCGTGCTTCTCAACGCTCTTCGTTTGGATTAGTAGGTGGATTCAATGTTGCTTTGTTGATAATTGAACTATTTAGCTTTGCATTAGCACTGGAGGTCTGGGGATGAAGTCGGTTCTGTTGGCGTTAGTAGGTATGTATTACATAGTACTAGTATGCACGACACGAGTACTGTAAGAATGTATATGTGGGATGAGTATACTACTACTAGTATGAGATGCCATAGACTCTTCAAGTTCTCTCTGTATGGTTCCACGATTTTTGTATTCATTTCCAAATCTACTAGTATACGTGGTATTACTCCTTCCAGTTGTTCTTCATTATATCTAGTATTTATTAGTATCCATAGTACTAGGTAGTACTAGTAGTATTAAGGTGTGAAGCAAGTTAAACTATAGGACTTCTGCACAGTGGGAACTGGAAAGTGGCCATATCTCGCTCGAATCTGGAGTGATACCCTTTTTAACCAATGAGATGACTACCATTTTCCAATCATCTCTCTCATATCTACACTGATACAGCCGAGGCTCTTCTTTTCTCTCCAGATAAACCGGGCGCATGGGTCAAGAATAGTGGAATAGTGGGGCTTCCCGAGTTTGCGACAACTTCAATTGCCCTTTTTCTTCTTCTTTTCAAACAGTGGAAACAGTGCTAGGAAACCCAATCACGCAAATCCAGAGAAGCCCGGATAATCAAACAGGGTATTCCCGAGTGCCGTACTCCGTATGTATCCAGTAGGGTACGTATGCATGGACTCTCTCGGCAAATCGCATTAGACAACGCCCTGGAGAGTGCCAGAGAGTGCCAGCTGACGAATTCCGACCAACCCGGATGTACATTTGTACGTATGATGTACTTTTAGCTGTATACTTCTACGGGAACTGGTTTTAGGCTTGCCAGCTTGGGGCCAATAAAGTATCGAATAATGTTTCGAATGTCAACGGCAGTTTCCGTGACCTTTGAAACTGACTCTATGAAACACGGCAGGGAATAGGCGAACAATGTGTTGCCCATGTTACTCCATGCTCCATCATCGACCCGTCAAAACCTGCTTTTCGGCCGAGCTGGCATTGTGATTGGATGGTTCCTCAGCCCGGTTTGCTGGTTTGCTGATATGAATCTGACCAGGTTGACATGATCCATTGGAATGGGGGAGATTGTATGGGTACAGTGGCGCAGGGAAGAAAAAATGGAAAAATTCAGAATTTAGAATACAATGTGCTATGATAGGTGGATAGGGATGTTGGGATAGAGCTGAAAATTGCGTCGTACAGGAAGTACATTTGAATTTACTGTAGGGGGGAAAAGAGGGCGAAAGAATCGTAAAAAATTGTAAAAAATAAAATAAAAAAAGTGAAAAAAAAGCTTTGATGATGTCTTCAACCTGGTCTCTTCCCCCACTTTATATTATCTTTCCTTGTTCAAACAATCCGGGCTACTACCAGTGAGTAAACCCCGTGGACTTCACTCCAACTTCCAAGTTATATCTTTCCCCCCCCCTCTCTTCTCCTCTCCTTCTTCCATCTTTTCCCACACCCCAGCCCCGCCCCCACCATCACCGTCCGTGTGTCCTCTCTTAGACCAGCGCCGATCCCCGGTGCAGCTCGAGTTCAAGACGGCCTACTCAATACAATTGCACCGGCCCTTGTTGTCGGTCCGACATCCACTCCCGCGACATCATGACTGCCGACCGTGATTTCGCCACGGAGAATCCTCCGACGGGGGGTGATCGCAGTCCAGGCTCGACAGGAACCACCTCGCCGGTATCCCCCATCTCCCCAGGGATCACTTCGGGAGCGAATGCCTCCACCCCTTCCCTGCTCCCATCCCGCGATCCCACCGCTGGCATGACCTCGACATCAACACATCTCGGCCAGATCAACGCCGCCCGCCATGGAGCCGAGGCTTCGCCCCGTCCGCTGGCCTCAATGAGCTCACACACAGGTGGAGGATTGAACCAGGATATTATGGCGAAGATGAAGGCTTTCTCTTTGTCTCGGCAGGGTGTTCCCTTACCCCACGCCGTTTCGACAGGGACAATACCCACCTCTGCGGAGGTTGGTGCGGGCGGTGCTTTAGCTGGGCGCGCGCCAAATCAAGCGCGTCCGAGCACGAATCACTGGGCCTCTTCGCCTGTGGTCCCGGCAGTGTCGAACCCTTCATCTCCCAAGCCCCCTGTCGGAGGAGGTATGAAGCGCATGAAGCCTCAACTTAGATTATCGGAGATGAGCGGTGGAGCGCCTTCCCCGGCGAATGGAACAGAGAACAAACCGGCTGAATCAACGGGTGGAGAGTCTGCGTTCAGCAAATATGCCGAATTCATCGACACAAAAGCTGGAACTTTGAACTTTAAGGACAAGGCGGTTTTGCATGGTGGAGGTGTTGAGTTTTCATCGGGCCACAGTTTCAAGATCTCGCTGGATGAGGTGGATCGTTTGGATGAGCTAGGTAAGGGTAACTATGGTACAGTGTACAAAGTTCGACACAGCCGACCTCATCTTCGAAAACCGGGTCTCGGCGTCAGCGGCATTGTCAGTCGGTCAAACGGTCAAGCCGAAAATGGCGACTCGACAGGCCAAGATAATTTGTCTGGCATTGTTATGGCAATGAAAGAAATTCGTTTAGAACTGGATGAAGCGAAGTTTAACCAAATCATCATGGAGTTGGATATCTTGCATCGTTGCGTGTCTCCTTTCATCATCGACTTTTACGGAGCATTCTTTCAGGAAGGCGCAGTTTACATGTGTGTTGAATATATGGATGGAGGGTCCATTGACAAGATCTACAAGGGTGGTGTGCCGGAGAATATTTTGCGAAAAATGACTTTGTCGACTATCATGGGTTTGAAATCTTTGAAAGATGAGCACAACATTATCCACCGCGATGTGAAACCGACGAATATTCTTGTGAATAGTAAGGGGCAGGTCAAGATTTGTGATTTCGGTGTCAGTGGAAACTTGGTCGCTAGTATCGCGAAGACCAATATTGGTTGTCAGAGCTATATGGCCCCTGAACGTATCGCGGGTGGAGGTATGCAACAGTCAGGCGCGCCTAGTGGTGGGACATACAGCGTGCAGAGCGACATTTGGAGTTTGGGCTTGTCCATTATTGAGTGTGCCATGGGAAGATATCCATACCCACCGGAAGCTTTCACCAATATCTTCAGTCAATTACATGTGAGTGTCTCTTTTCTCGTTAGATTCTATACTCCCCCATTTCTAACATTTACCAAGGCTATTGTTCATGGTGATCCTCCTACGCTCCCCGATACCGGGTACTCAGATGAAGCGCACGCATTTGTCGGAGCCTGTCTGGATAAAAACCCATCTAAGAGACCTTCCTACAACGCACTTATTCGTCACCCATGGCTAGAGCCTCTCATGCGACCGCCCAGTGAGGAGGAGAGCATCCCCCAACCAGAGATTCCGAAACCCGGCCAGAAAGTTCCATCTTCCGTGACCGAAGACAAAGAAATAGCCGACTGGGTATGCCAACAACTCAACCTCCTCGAGCAAGGCCAACTCACCACCTCCGAGAAACCCGCCCTGCACACTGTCGCCTTGGACAAAGTCAGTCCTAGTCCTGGTAACGATGTCGATCCCGAGGCTGAAGCTGAGGCCCCATCCCTCGAGGGCTGAGAGACTCAACACAACACAATAAACTTGCATTTCTGTTACGAACAACCTCATACTTTTGCAATGACTACCTTACCAGCCTTCATAGCGATGGGCGATCACTACAAGGTCACCGGCGACCTACTAACGCCCCCAGTGAACACGCGCCGAATATGATTGATGCACGATGCATGTCCCTGCTATCTGGGATACCTACTCGGCAATCTTTGAATCCATGTGTTAAATTATTTTCAAGGCCATTGTTAGCGAGGGACCTTACTTGGTTGGATAAGATTTCGTCCAGCTGTAGCTATATTAGTTGTTTTTATTAGCCACATATGATGTTCTTACGATGGATCCGATTACATTGAAATGAAAATCACAATCTGAAATCTCAAGTCTTGATATTAAGTAATTTCAGATGCTGCGCTCATTATTCACCATGTGTACTACTTCTACACATTGATGTCGTCGTCCATATAGTCCGTCCACATACTCCGTCCACGTGTATGGTTGATCAGCTCAATACAAAGAGGATAGAGAACACAACCCTGGAAGATTAAATGTAACAATTAACCACTCAGATACTTCCTACAGATGTATAACACACATCAAACATCTGCAATGTACATCGGATTAGCACCAGATACGGCTCTGGCTGAGCCAGTAACAGGATCGGCATAGCCGATCCCCAATAGAGCCTAGCACCTGCGGCAACAGAGCCTATACCATCTAGGCTTTGCATTACAGTAAATGGAAATCGAGACTGACCGCGTTGACATTTCAATAGAAAACAGCGATCCACAACATTCAGCAGGTGATAAGACAAAAGCTCCTAAGTTCAGTGAGCAACAAGTACTACATAACAAGCTCAATGTTCCAAAATAATTTTGACACAGAAGAGAGAGAAAAATGCGACAACGAAACATTAAAAATGTTCATTTTGATAAAATTCCAATCCTTTAAACTATCGCAAGACAGGCCAACCATTCTATGGTCTCTGTCCACCAGATACGCAAAGTGGCTATAAGGTCTGTATTCTATTCGGTTGCAGTGTCCCTGTCATAAGACCTTCCCCAAGGAAGCGGGTTTGAGCTCATTGGAGAAGCCCACGTTCATGGCAAGATGAATGGTGAAGCGGTTGATGACCTTGAAGAGGTCCATTCGAAAGATGTCAAAGCATTCAGGATACACTGATCAACACGTATCTCACCAAAGACTGCAACTTTAACTTTGAAAGCGAAACAGGAACCTATGCTTGTTTGTTCAATCGGAATTATCAAACACCAGGGACAAAATTTGGGGAATGCGGGCTCCGTGCACTAGTATGGATACCAAAAAGTACTATCTAGTAATTTCAAGCTCAACTAAGAACTTGGTTATAAATACTTCAAGCTTGTGAAAGTTTGATTTCTTGTCCCGCAATCCAAACCCTCTGGAGGGATCTAGTCCCCTTGATATCCTGAGTAGGATCGTCTTTAACCAAAATCAAATCGGCCCGATAGCCCGGCTGAATTACTCCACGATCGTGCAAGCCAAAATATTTTGCCGGTAGAGACGTAGCAGCCCTGAGGACTTCAGTTGTTGACAGCCCACAACCGACTAGCAACTCGAGTTCCTCGTGTAGACTAATCCCATGGGCAACATTGGCTGGTACGCCCGGTGACATGTTGGCATCTGTGCCGGCCAGAATAGGCACACCGGCGAGGTGAAGCGCGGCTACCGTTTTGCGGGCATTGTCAAAGTTCAAGTCCTTTGACTTCGATACTCCTTTCATCATGGTCAATGTTGGAATACTGATACACTTATCCGAGACCATCCGCTGGATATCTTTCTCGCTCATTATACCGTCAAGGGGAGCATGTGTGATGAAATCAGTGCCGGCATTTTGAGACATACGCGTCGCGATTAAACTGACAGCATGGGCAATAACAAGTTTATTGTTTTGGTGAGCATTTTCAACGAGAGCATCGAGGGTCTCTTGATTTGGGCCCGGCGCATCAGCTACCATCTTGATGTAATCCGCCCCTTCCGCAATACGGTCGGCGACAAACCGTTTTGCCTCGCTCGCGTTGGATACTAAGGCGTCACGAGGTAGAAAGGGAATGTGGCTATGCGCACTCCCGGGGGCTGTCGCTGCAATACCACAACCTCGAATGTCTGTCACACCTTTCATGTTGCGGAGAGAGGCTAGGAGCTTGGCCGGCCAGGTTGCCATGTCTAATGCTGTTGTGACGCCGTATTCGGCCATTCGCGAGAGATCATCTGGTCCATGCAAATGAATGTGACAATCTATTAGGCCTGGTAGTAGAATAGCGCCTTCGGCGTCAATTGTATGTGTTGGAATGGCATCTGACTCCGTAATCAATTCGCCATCGATAATGACAGTGCTAAGATCGCTGATCTTCTGTCCATCGAATACCCTGACATTGGTAATTGCGGTGATGGGGGCCATAATTCGAGGCAATGGGGATAATGTGGAGGGTCCGTGAGAGGGAACTGCACAAGATGCTAGTATTAAAAAAGAAGGCGAGTTATGTATATATATTGTAGATGGAAGTGGGTTTACTTGTCATCGGAGTACTAGGAGTCGGCGTATTGCGACTGCCAAAAATGGTCGGGCCGAACGAAACGGGACGTAAGGGCCCCACCGCTGACCGCTCTCGAAGACATCATTGGCTATCAAACTTGAGCCTCGTGGATCCGCATGTCGGGGCTCTAAACTCCGACCCCCGATCCTCTTGAAATAGATGAAATGGTGGGTGCTAGAGTTTATTTTGCATCGTTCGTCCCGTATATGAGCTTTTGAGGGGCAAATACAAAGTATCATACCTATGTGATGGTACGGATATACAAATAGTCACGTGCAAAGTTACGCGTTTGGAGCGCTGTTTCCCCGCATGAGAGCCATTAGCTCTCCCCACAGCGACATCTGCACCTAGGCATTCTGATGCTGTCATCTCAATCATCTCATTATTCCATGGATGATGCCCCCAAACAGGGAACGCGTCAAGACATCACAGGCGTGTAGCCACTGCAGGAAAAAAAAGGTGAAATGTTAGTTATAAGAGCCAGTTCGCCTGAAATGTGCTAATCCATTTTAGATGACGGCACTGTTCCCTGTGGGAATTGCTTAGTATGCCAAAACCACAACCCGTTATTTGAGGGGTCATTCTTACAAATGTTTAATGCTGGCCATAGGACCGTGGGAAACAATGTGATTACCCAGTTTTACAGCGAAGAGGGCGGAAGAGTAACGAAGAGCGCACGGCACACGGCTGTGTCAGTCCGACTGAGACGATTGAGCAGCCAAACGACTGGGGTGGACGCAATGTGTTTTCCAATGCGACGAGATCCAATCGACTGTCATTTTCAATTACTGAAATAAGTCAAGATCAGACACCACCCGGGCCAAGCCTAGGTGGGCCCAGTCAAATCTCCCCGAGGCCTACGGAGCCAGCGGGATCAGTGGATGGTTTGGCAGTTGGGGATATAGCTTCTCTAAGCCAGAGTAGAATGTTGCCATACGGACAGTTCGACTCGCACAATCAAAGGGTCTTCACCGACAGCCATCAAGGGCATGGAATCTTCCAAAGTCAGAGATATTACACAGAAATTGGGTAAATCAGATGGCCTTTCCGCTTGAACTTGAAAGAGTTTCCCAAGGATATCAGGGCGGTCACCGCCTCTGTCTTTTCTTTTTTCAACCTCATCAAGTGTGTAGTTCTTTATGCTTCCGTGTCGTGCATTGACTCCAAGATGATTTCTAATGACTGGCATCATCAAGTCATGGATCCAATATAACCACGGCACCTGACCAAGCCAGGATCCAGATTTGAGAACAGTCTTAATCTGTGAGGATATTCCATCATCTTTATAAGAATCCATAACGCCAAAGCGACGAGAAAAAGTCACTTCACCGATGATATCTTTATTTTCAGGTAGATTAGTAGGTGCATTGTAAACAGAATCAATTGTCCGACACACCAAAGGCAAATGGTTGTAACCGCTCTCCTATATCAATACTCTTTTCTTCTAACTGCTTATCTGGTCTAAGAAATGAGATACTGCATTTTGCACATATGGCTCAAGATCTTTCAATGAGTCCATTGCATATATACGACTGACAAGGCGTCTTTGATGGTCATGGATCACTTCATCTCGCTTGGCGAATAAATCGAAATTGTGATGGCCTTGGAAAACAGTATACCAACTACTCTTCCAAAAACTTTTATCCGGCACCTACTCAATTAGGGGAATTTCTTATACAATGGGGAGGAAGATCACAGAGGACTAACCATAGATTTTCTTGATAGAAATGAGGTCTGTAACTTAGACCTCATTTGGACCATTACGAACCAAGCTACCATGGTTAGCATGCAGCTTGAGCATCTTGTGGTGTATATCTCCCTGGCAAATGTGCTTTACGAGCCATAGTTTGGACAGGCTTGCATCAAAGGGTCCTGGAATCGAAGTAAGTGAACTGGGAAAGCGTTGATACAATATATAAACACAGAAGAGAAGCACGACAACAATAATCCCCAGGAAGATAGGCGGCATGTTTCGCGTTATGGATGTAGCTTTGAATTTCTCTTTCCCTGTGGGTGAGGAGCTATAAGTTCGAAGGCAACTTTTCTCTCTTTATAGCACTTTGTAATTTGGTATACATGTGCATAAGATGCATTTGGCAAAGTTATTCGCCAAACAGTGTATATATATATCCGGGTGCACAAAGAGTACCTTCAATGCAAGGCTTCTTTTATCCAGTTATGCGCGGAGAGTGGAGAACAAAGAGAAATTAAACCTTCCCTAGGTGCCTTGGCGCGGGGGATGAAGCGGAGGATATGGCGGGGACGGGGACAAAAAACGCTAAGCCTTCTTCACTCGGGGCGGTACGTACATAAGTTGGAATATTACTCTCCTTTGGGTCGGGGCCCGCATTGTGGGACCAACCTCTACAAGCCTGGAGAGCTATCAAATTCCTAATCCACCCGTCCAAAGAACAGTTCGACAGAGGCATGCTTTCGGGAGAGCTTGGATTGCGAAGGTGAGACCTTGGAAGGGTGGCGGCGGTGGCAAGTCGATTTAATATCAAAGGCTGCCAGTGATTTGTTGGGTGTAGTCACCAGTAACAAATATTGCACTATTCCGCCATCCATTGGGCGCTAATTACTACTAGCTGGCTAGCCAGCCCAAGAAACCTTTGAATGCCGATCATACGACATGTATACTAGTATTTCCCGTTTATCTTTCTAGCATCGCAAGAGAGTTTGGATATCAAGATTATATAACGGTCAATAAAATCAGCTTGATTGATTACACAATGGAACATGAAGAACATTGAAGGCAAAATTGATATCGGCGCTGTCCATTCCAAGAACAACCTGATATCCTGACAGCTTCGATAAAAATCAATCTTCGTACCTCGCAAAAATACTTTGCTGGGCCTGAAGTTCATCCTCAAACACTTTTCGATGCTTTTCAGTCCGTGCGGTTATATTCACCGGGAACCTTTGGGGAGAGAAGACGAAACCATCTGTGTATGCTGTCTTCACATCCCAGTCGATCTCCAAATTATTTGCGGAGATGTTAAAACCCCAAGTAATCTTGGCCATATTGAGCATCTGAACTGCATTAGTCGAGTCTCTAGAACTCTCTTTGAATGATAAACGTACAAGTGAGTTCTCTGCTAGTCGCTGGCCGGCGCATACCCTACGCCCTGCGCCGAAGCTATATGTAGTTCTGCGATGATCATTTGCCTCCTCTTCATCTTCAAGCGAGCCAAACTTGTTGTTCAAGAAACGTTCCGGGATAAATTTATCACCTGCATCGTACACTTCTTTCTCTCGGTGGATTGACCACGCGTTTGCGAAGACGATTGTTCCTGTGGGCAAATAGTATCCTTCATAATAATCGTCTTGTATGAGCATATGCGGGATACCACCAGGGGCAACAGGTCGCCATCGTACTGTCTATTATATAGCGAAACGTCAGTGGAAGATATTTGAGTTTCCACAGTCTGACGTACCTCGTTCATGCACGCTCTGAGATATGGTAACTTATCCAGGTCATTCATGTTCGGCGAACGCTCAATCCCGCAGATGCTGTCTAATTCCTCCTGGGCTTTTATAAGTGCGCTTGGGTTGCTGATCACACCCAGCAAATAAGACAGTAGAGTCGATGAAGTAGTATCAGATCCAGCTTCCATCTATTGTTCATGAGCATGTCACATTAAGCAGCAGACTCCACTATCACTGACCAAGATTCCTCCAAGATAAGCAACATGCTCGTCATCTAATCCCGTTTTTTGCTGATCCTGCAGGACTCGCTCCATGAAAGAGTCGGTGGTAGCCCCTTTTGCAATCCGAGTTTTGGTCTCTTCCAACAAACCAAAATATAACGCACGTTGCTCAGCCCGAATACTCTCTGCCTCGGTTTTCCAACTAGCAAAGATTCGCGGAAGATATCGCAGCCAAGGGAACGCATCAACTGGTGGTGTAGCGCCCGGCTCTAAGATACGAGTAAACCGTTCTTGCACATGGTAAAGCGCTCGAACCTTTGGGGACTCAAATTCAGCTCCACGTTGTCCGAAAACAGAAGACAAGACCACGGCAGTGGAATATCGTCGGATGTAGTCGTAGTATCCATTGGGGTTCTGGAGAATCTGGCACATCGTTTGTGTCGCTTCTGCGTTCTGGATTGGAAACATATCATCGACGGCTTTCACATTGAGAAGGGCCTGTACTGTTTTGCGAAGCAACCGCCACCCTGGCCCATATGGTACCAAGAGAATGTGAGTTTGATTAGGGCAAATGTGATCATTCCCGACATGATTGTCAGGGCGACTTGAGTATATAGCTCCTCTTTTATCTAAAAGTCTTCTTCGTGTTACTCGGAGCAATGGCATTTGACTGCGACTGGGAACTTGAATTACTCACTCCTTGACATGTTTCCAGCTGTTGAGAACAACGACATTCTGGGGACCCAGTTTGATTCCAACAATCGAGCCGTATGTTTGAGACCATTCATGGAACCTAGTGCAAAGTTAGAGTGGTTGTCTACAATGTGTTTGGTTGCAGGGCTGCAGTACTTGAGGAACGGTTTGGCCGGCGGTAGTTGGTGAAGGTTTCCAATAAAGGGCAAAATAGGGGGGCCAGCAGGGAAATCTTTAGGCCGCTTGGATGCCCAAAAGTACTTCCACAGAAGTGGGACAGTTGCACATGCAGAGAGGGCACAGAATACCTTGAGTATCGCTAAAACGAATATCATGATGATTCCGTTTTGAGCTAGGATAAACTGGGGATGTACTGAATTGAGCGAGGTCGGGAAGAGTCGTGGTAGATTAATGAGATGGATCTACCTTAGTCACGGTAGTGATTTTACCCAAGTCCTTCAATATCTGTTCTTGGACGTTATATAAATAAATCTCCACATTCATAGTATCATGATTGTTCTAAGTTCCCGTCTTGCGGGGAAGTGGATCAGGTATATGAGTACTCACATACGAGACAATAACGATGCAGGTTTGGGTTTCCAAGTCGGAAGAAGGTAGTTCATTGGCTAATGAAAGATGATGCTCCTGAGATACCCGAACAGATAAGGAATAACGCTGATGATAGCCCCGTTCATGCTCTCCTTCAGCTCTATTTACAGAATAAAGCGGGGTTGGGGTCGGAGGTTCCAGGGTTTGACGTAGCTGAGGTAAACATTGTTGATGAGTTGTCTTCTGCACATACGGTCTTATCCCCAACCTTTGATGATTGGATCGGATAGAGTGGCTCTCCGCCTGAGGTGTTCACGTCCTCTGCATCTCTCTTGGGAGCCTAGTTTCTTCATATTTATCGGTCTCTTTTCTTAGAAGACTCTTTGATGATCTTTTATTAACACACTCTCTGTAGTATAACTCAAAAACAGCCATATAGGACTCCCGCGGCCAAGAACTTAAACAAGGATTTGAGACAAAAGTCATTCTTCGTTAGAAATATTCCAAGGGGTTTTTCTAAACGGACAAAAAGAACGATCGGTGAGCAAAAACATGAAGTATTCTGCATGTGGTTACCCACCATACTACTAGTGCCGACTCGTATGCACTTGAAACCTGTTGTAGCCTTGTAGGATTCGCACCTATATCCCCTGTACCCTGCCGGCGGGTGACATTCATGAACTCATGGGTTTAATCGTCCATGCACTCCGTCCACGGATCTGGCTGATCAGCTCTAGCTCACCGAAACAAGCGACTCTAGTATCATCATATTCCTTTCGCCTAGTACGCATACTCTACATGGAGTGGAATGCGAGCCCAACCATATATTTGACCCACCCTGACCTTGGTCTAACCAGTTTAGGGATATCAGGATCAGAGAATATCTCAATATCGAGGTCTTGTTTGATTTAATGCATCTTGAGATACAAACACACTCTGACTTTCAACCTGAGGCTACAAACCTACACCAATTTAAGTACGTCGTAGCAATTTTATGTACTGCCTAATCGAGCTATATGGCGCGCTGATCTCCAATAAAGCGGGTCATGGAAATCATAATCGCCTGAATCTCGGTAAAGAAGGATCACACCACTCCATTACGACGAAAGAAAATGGGGGCCGGAATTATCTAAATAAACCCCCTAGTTCCAGCTCTACTTCAAGATCCGGATTGTTGAATAGACTGTTTTACCCCTTACACGGCATTGGGAGAGATAAGAATAAGTTCAATTTTGCTACATTTTACGCATTTATACATACTTTTACCCCTTATTTTGAGATTGGAATTGGAATTGGAGTCGGAGTTTCATATCAGCACTTCAACTTGGAAACAAACGCAAACACAACACAACATAATGGGACAGGCACCTTCAGTCCCTAAGCCGGGGACAAATATCCAAGTCATTGGAGCCGGACTTCCACGCACAGGAACCGCATCATTCAGTCGAGCATTGGAAATCCTTCTAGACGGCCCAGTCTTTCACGGCGGCACACAAGCAACACTAGGACCACCAGTTCAAATCAAAAGATGGATGGCAGCACTCCGTCTCTGGGACTTAACAACGGCCCCAGATTCAGACTCAGACTCAGACAAAAACGAACCCAATAAAAAAGCCATGCTTAATCTCATATCAACCCAATTGAATGGCTACGCCGCCTCAACCGATGCCCCGGGCGCCCAATTCACACCCGAACTAATGGAACTCTATCCAAATGCCAAAGTCATCTGTACTGTTCGGGATATCGAAGCTTGGGAAAAATCTATGAATCAAGTAATGCATTATTCCTTGCTTTGGTTTTTGAGGGGTCTTCTTCTTCCTTTGCCGGGTATGAGGCATTTTATTTCTTATTTGAATTTGTTGGGCGTGCAGTGGACGAGGCTTTATGGGGAGAAGCTTCCTACTAGACTTACTTATGAGAGACATGTGGAGTGGTTGAAATCTGTTGTGCCGGAGGAGAAGTTGGTATTTTTTGATGTTAAACAGGGGTGGGGACCGCTTTGTGAGGCGTTGGATGTTGAGGTGCCGGATCAGCCATTTCCACATATTAATGATGGGGAAGCTATTGATGGCGTTGCGAGGTTTCATATTAGACGGGGATTGATTAGCTGGGGGGTTATTTTGGGATTGGGCGTTGGGGTTTTGGGGTGTGTTTTGTATAGATGATTTGGTTAAATGGCGGGCTTGTTTGGTATTGTGGATAGATAGATGTATTGATTTAGAAGAATAGAAGAATGTTAGATGGACTGAGGTTTTGAGGGTATGATGATGTAGTATTAATTCAATGTTGTTACATCAGGCTGATGATTGAACAAATTGTGAGTGTTTAGATATCTACCACTAATCTCTACATTTATCGTAGGGTAACAAGCTCCTCGGCACTGGTTGGGTGAATGGCAACACAGCTGTCGAAGTCAGCCTTGGTAGCACCCATCTTGACAGCAACACCGAAGCCCTGCAGCATCTCGCCGACGCCGAGACCTAGAATGTGAAGTCCGACAACCTTCTCTTGGGGGCCGGCGCAGATGATCTTCATCTGGGTGGGGTTCTTAGCCTTCTCTTCAGCAGGCATAAGACTGTAGTACATATTGGTGAACTTGGTCTGGTAGGTCTTGATCTTATCATCGCCGTATTGTTGACGGGCTTCGGGCTCAGTCAGACCAATAGATCCAACTTCGGGGTGAGAGAAAACAACGGTGGGGATGTTCTCATAGTTAAGCTTCGCGGTTTTGAACTCGGCTGGGCCGAAGAGACGGCTACCGAGCTGACGACCAGCGGCAATTGCGACTGTGGCACTAGGTTAGCATGTTTGTTATTTGAGTTGAGAAGATGTTACACATACCAGGGGTCAGTTCAGCCTGTCCAGTCACATCACCAAGGGCGTAGACACCCTCTGCAGATGTGTTCTGGTACTCGTCAACCTCAACGTAGCCGTTGGAGTTCAGCTTAACACCTGGGATGTCCAGGCGCAGGTCCTCGACCTCTGGGGCACGACCGATAGCCCACAGGAGCTCGTTGACCTCAATGATTGAGCCATCATTGCTAATTAACTGGATCAGACGGTCCTTGCCCTTGCCGTCGCGGATGAGCTTAATCTCCTTGAAACCACCGTGCTGACGGTGCAATTGAACACCAGCGGCCTCATAGCGGTTGGTCATAGTCTGTTGGATCATGGGGTCGAACTTGCGTAAGAAGTTGTCGCCTCGAATGAACATGTGGGTCTCGACATCCATGGCGTTCATAACACCAGCCAACTCGACAGCGATGTAGCCTGCACCGACGACAGCGATCTTAGGGGGAAGTTCCTCGATCTCGAAGAAGCCGTCGCTGGTGATACCGTGCTCAGCACCGGGGATCTTGGGGATACTAGGATGACCACCGGTAGCGATCAAGATGTGCTTTCCGGCATAGCGGGAGGTAGTACCGTCTTCGTTGGCTACCTCAATGACCTTGGGCTCGACAAAGTTGGCACGGCCGTGAACAAGGTCAATGCCTTCGTTGTTCCAGTTGCGCTCGTAGATTCCGTTCAGACGCTTGATCTCAGCGTCGCGAGTCTCCTTGAAATACTTGTAGTCGAACTTAATGCCGGCGGGGATATCGTAACCGTAGTGCTTGCCGGTGTGGAGGGTCTCGTTAACAGTTCCGGCGTTCCAGGTCATCTTCTTGGGAACACAGCTAATTCTCCGTTAGCACCAAAGATTCCCGTCTATTATTGTATATCATTTTGAATATTCGAAACATGAGACGAAAACTCACCCAACATTGACACAAGTACCGCCAGATCGGCCACTTTCCACGATCAATGTCTTCGCGCCATACCAGCCAGCTGCGCGACGACCACTACCGCTACCACCGCTACCACCTCCCAGAACAATATAATCGTACTGTGCAACTTCGACAGGAGCCATTGTGGATGAGGGTTTGTTCTCGAAAATGGGGGAAGAAGAGGTAAAATGACGTGAGATTGTGGAAAGGCGCGAGCTCGGAACAACCGGTGTAGTCAATGGACGGTTTGAGGACGCCAGGGTTCTGTTGACGGTCGGAGGTTGAACGGTATGGAAATTTTTGACAGGAAACCGGGTCAAGGAGGAGCGAAAGCTGATCCGGGATGTGTTGGTGGGGAGGGAGCGGGAGAGCATGGAGGAGGGGTATGTACAAGAGGGGAAGTACAGCTCATAAAAAGAATAGTGACGATATTCCCGAATGAATGTCCAATCGTGATTGATAATTGCTTTGAGTCCAGATCGGGCGGTTCCGCTTCACCGCCTTTTGGGCTGTTTATGTAATGCAGCACATAGTATTTGACCAATCAGAACGCACCATCCAATCTTCTATGTAAATCCCGCAATATCTATGAAGCTTATAAAGCCTTACTACTTCAGATGCCGAATCCCAATTGCTTGCTTCAAGTTGAATAACTATATTAACTTCAAGGGAATGATTTTGTTGCGATGGTAAACCACATGGCGTTGTTTTGAGCTCTGTATACTGGTTTATACGGCGATTTCATTCGTACCGATACCTTCCAGTCTATATCAATCCCCGTCTACTAGTTACCTATGCATGATTTCTCAGCAAAGATCGGAAATGCATGTCAAACTATATGTAATCGGGACTACAAACCCGCAATCTAAGATGCCTCGGCTACTGTGTATTATTCGTTTATGCTGAATTTCAAACCAATAGTGATCTCGTGCAGAATTCAGATCCCTGGTCAAAAGAATCATAGATGAATTTATTGGATATAATATCTATTGAGAGTGTATAAAAAGAATACTATATCTCACAGCTGTTACTAAACTTAGAGCTCCATCAAATTTAATCACAAATAGTAATAAGCATTCCCCTCCTCCAGCTCGAGGAAAGTCGGTCTGTGTTGCTGAAATTCGAATATTTATAAAAGAGCTAGGCAACAGATTTAGTCTTCATACAGTACCTCAAACATATCCTCTCATTGTTGCAACCATATCTAGGCCGGATATAACCATTGATCGTGATTTAGGCGGCACCTACCCGCACCTATCAATTAATACACTACATCCCAGTCAAGATAGTACAAGGCACGATCGGGAAATAATGCACACACGGGTTTCCAGAAAGGTACCCGAACGATAGCGAGCTTCAGCACCGTGATTCATTCACGGAAAGTAGCTCTATCTTCAAAGACGTTGTCGCTATTGATACTTCTGAATGGTAATACCCCAAGAATTAGAATTCAGGCTGGAAACTATAATAAACTGACTTTTTCTAGGACAAGTAACTGGACAGACGGTTTATTCAATCTTGAAGTTGCCGCGGATTCTTCTGAGAAAGACTTTTATGACTTTTGTGAGCCAAACACTTGATTATGGCATTAATCCGTCTTCATCAATTGGAGGCTGTTATTCTATGATGTGTTTGAATGTGTACATGTACGAGTAACGAAGTTTGAGACAGGTTTTGTCTTCATATGAGCTGAATGTTTAAAAAAGAGATCATCCCTGATTTTTTCACCCTCGAGTGCAAGTAAATGTATTTTTATTCCGATACAAAATCTTCAAATTTAATCCCTGCTCAATTACCGGTGAAGTGCTTGACGTATAGCACTATTGGCAAGTTCCGAGGGTAAACTTTGAAGTGGTTTCTCGGTCCATAGAACAGCCTGCTCAATAGCTTGATGTTCCATCACATCTAATCCGTCAATTACCTTCCAGCCCAAATCTTGTGCCAAATTTGCCATGTAAGTCATCGGCGTGGGATCGTAACACATTTCTAAAAAGAGACGTGGAGATGTGTGATCTGGTTTGGTCTGAATCATGGTGGTCGTGATGTTGCGCGCAGTATGCTCAAGATCAGTCGTAGGTGCGATATCAGGTACTGCGCTTACTACAACGATGGGCGATGCAATTGCTTGCGCGGTATCGACGGTTTCCACGTAATGGATTTCTTGTTGTAAGCCCGCTTGCTTCAGTCCCATGATAGAAGACTTGGCCTCCTCCGGATCACGATTGATCAAATAAACGGCCTTTGCACCAAGGCCCTCGGTGAGGGCATAAATCGCAGACCGACAAGTTGCGCCACCACCAATAACTAATGCAGGATGATCTTGCAGATGGGTTCTGATTTCAGGATCCGCATTAAGTAGCGCCCGTTGTATTCCGATCCAGTCTGTGTTGGTTCCAATATAAAGCTGTTTTCCCTTACCGGATAGCTCCGGTCGCACATAAATAGTGTTGATGCATCCTATCTTCTGTGCTTCGGTAGTGATGGAATCAACAAGACTCAACGCCTGAACTTTATTGGGCATTGTCACGGCGGCGCCCATGAAATCATTCCTGCGCATGAGCCATGCTAAATCCTCCGGGTCTTTTGAGTCCAGTCTTATGTAACGCCATGGTAAGCCGACTTTCTGGAATATGGTGTTGTGGAAATATGGCGAGACTGAGTGAGCAATAGGTTGTCCAAATAGATACACCGTGCGTTGCTGGGCGACATCTCCCTTCGTCGGTGTTAGCGAAGGAGAGTCTCGAGATTCGTCAATCATTCTTGTGATTGAAATTGCAGATAGATATTCTATACGGTGCAAGCTAAATAAGTGAAGTTTTGTGACACACAAGTGGTTATACCCGGAAGTTCGATGGTTTAAATTGAACGGCTATGACTATTTCCAGCCAATCATGATTGATAAATTTTATTACCGGTGCGCACAGTACACACCGGGGTGTCCATGCTGAGATAGTATGAAGCAAACTGGCTTCGACATCCTTCGCACCATACATTGTAGTGAACAAAAGAAAATCTTGATAGAATATCCCTTGAAACGCCCAGAAATCTTAGAACCTGAAACAAAAACCTACTATCAGGAATCTTCACGGTCGCACCCCTACCAACCTTCAATATTCGCGCCAATTCCCCTTGTTTACCACACGCTCACATTCATAAAGAACAAGAATGCAAGGGGATGATTCAACCACCATCCCTACCAATCAAATCTACCAATATCTGCCTTCATGCCCTTGTAGACCTCAAGAGATTATTCATTCATTCAAAGCAAGACATTTTTCGCGTCGGCCGACTTCCTGGCAGCTTTGCTCCTTCTATAACCCAGCCACCACCTAGATATACTCATCAACGCCCTCATCCCTCTGCTAAATACTCACTTCTTCAACGTTGCTCATATTTTCAATATACCCAATCATCAATATGCGTCTCTCCTCTGTTCTCATCTTCGCTACCACCCTAGCTTTGGGTTCTGCGGGAAAGATTAACATGTCCTGTGACTTCGCGAAAGACAAAACTGGCATGCTTCAAGAGCCCTACTGCTGTCGTGATATGACGTCCGCAAGAGGAAACCCCAAAGCCAACGAGGCTGAAGACTGTAAGTTCTGAAACCCACAATCACACCCATAATAGATATATCTAATGTTAACTTGAATAGGCGTGAAACTCGAACAACCTCAGCTGTGCGAAGATAAATCTAGACCCGCATGCTGCTACACTATTGTAAGTTTTTATTTGCGATTTCTCGTTTTTTTATCTGCAGAAAACTAATTCGGTTTTTTTCTTTCACTCTAGGGCCCGAAGAAGATCTGTACCTCGCACGCTGTTTTCCAAAATGCGGATGATGTTTGAGGGAGTTGGCGTTGTTAGATGGGGCTATGTTCATAATTGTACACGATTGTTTCACGATCGGAGAATACCTCGCTACTTTTCTGGAGTCAATAATGCCCTTTGGCAAGAAATTGGGAATACATAACCGCTATTTTAAATTTGTTGCGCCCGTACTATGGCCATACATAATGCAATGTGTATGGAGGTCACGCGTTGCTATATAGTGGAGAGACGTAGGGTAATTGAGACTCGGAGATAAATATGAAAATATTTTAATAGTATGATGCGCTTGGTTCGTTAAGATAGGGGATCCAATGATCAACCCACAGGATATTGTAATGCTTGAAATGTATACGCCAAAATGCCATGAAAAAGAAAGACGAGTTGCGAAACCCAAAGTATCCAAAATCACCTCTCAGTTAGAGTTCACGCTCAACATCCTCTCTGTGTTCGTCCTGAATAATTTCTCCGCGAGTCCAGGCACCTCCTCACAAAGATCTAAGCACCACTCTGTAAACGGACTGATGTCGATCCCAGTGAAGCGGGTATGAGGCCAGTCTGTAGCGTAGATGACTCGGTTCGGGGCAGCGGTTAGGAATTCGTTGGCCATCGCCTTCAGCTGGTGTTGCGTTTGGTCACCAGTAAGTCGATAAGGGGCAGATACTTTGATGTAGGTATCTCCTCCTTGGATGAGAGAGATGACCGACCGAAATCCGGGTAGTTGATAGGGATCGAAGGGGGTGTCGTCCGGACCTTTGGGAAGGGATGATAGTTCTGGGCTGCCAAAGTGGTCGATGCAAAGGGTAACTCCGAGACTAGGCGCAATAGATTCTAACAAAGGCACCATCTTTAGAGGAAGGTAGAGTTCTATAACCCAGTTTCTGGGTCGTGCAATATCTGCGTGTTGACGTAAGGTTTTCTCCAGCTCCGACTGCTGCATCACCTTCCCGACGGATTGGAGGTTCACTCGTAGACCACGAACTCCAAGTGCGTGCCATTCTTCTAGTGTCTCAGTCTGAATGTTATCAGGGTCGACTACAACGACCCCGCGGCCCCGATATGGGCCCAGTTTGGTGAGTGCGGCCAGGAGACAGGAGTTGTCTGTGCCGTAGATGGAAGGCTGGACAAAAACAAGGTTCTTCACGCCAATAGAGGCTTCGAAGGCAAGAGCATCAGCCAAGGTGTGGACTGCTGGTTGGTATACTGCTGATCTAGAGACTGGGAACCGTTGTGGCTCCACGACATGCATATGGCTGTCCCATGACTGCAGGGGAAGCCTGTGCTTCAGGGGCAGCGGGGAGACTGCGGGCGTGTGACTTAAGCGCTTCTCAATACGCGGTGAGCGGATCGCAGTCAATGATAGACGTGGTGAAGTTCCCAAGATATTGGAAGAGGGCTGAGTGGAAGTCAACATGCTGATCGCTGATAAAAGACACAAAATGGCTGATAGATGTGAAGAGATGCCAGAAAAATGAGAACAATATAGGAGATGGTTTGAAACAATGCCAACTTACCTTCACCCCTAAGCAGGATCTGATACTGGGGCCTGTCACCCTCATGACGGCCCTGGCCGGCAACATGCCGTTGTGTCGTCGGTCAACGTCCGTGCCAGCCCTGAATCGAGCTAACTGGTTGAAAAGCAAGGAAACGGTTCAACTTCTGAAAATTTTTACCGTGCCGCGTCCCAGTCCACTCCTTCAGCCTTTCAGATATGACCCACTGGCAACTTTAACAGTCTATTGGGGAACGTGGGAGGATAAATGTGGTGTAGGGGGAGTGCGCGGAAGTCGTCCGAGTGAGGCTACCCACTCTGATGGCGAAGGCGATGGGAGTCAAGCGAGCGGGAAAAACAAATTATAGAAAAGTTATTTCCACTCTTTTTTCTTCCTTCGGTAAGTGCCGCCCATTTGAACCACCTTGCTTTGCAAATAAAGCCGAAATGCCAGCACTCAAAAGGGGCTTTGTACAGGCGGAGCCATAGCGCGGTTTGTAGCGCGGCGCGATCCGGTCTGAAGAAATAGAATGGAGCCGAGCCGAATTCCGGTGATCTAGACGCATGGACTTATGCGAACTGTGCTGCAAGTATATCAACTGGCCGACCCACCAGCTGTTCATGAATGTTATGTATAATCTCGTTCTAGTTCAGGTGTATATGATCGCGTCAGTCAACATGCAACCTGCACATGTAGATGTACAACCCAGTGTGGCTTAGCCTCGGCAAATCAAGCGAACATTGGCCCCATGAATGCAGTAGAAGGATTCAAAGCGATACGAACACGATAACTTGAATTATCAACTGTTGGTTTTATGTAAAGCAAAGGCCTTGTTAACTAGTTCATTTGTCTTATCATCATCTTATCGCTTAGATTTTTTGATGTGATGTCTATTGCCCTAAACCATGTCAAGTTCTACTTTGGAGGTAATATACAAAAGTCCAAGCAGACTTTGACTGCTTATTCACTAGGCACACCCAAAATGCGATCTGGAGAATGATAAATTAAGTAGCTAATTTGTTGATATGCTTCGACTTATAGCATAAACTTGGTATAGATGCTTACTTTAAACATAATAAAGTTCAAGTTGTACATACATCAACCATGACTATCCTAGATCATATATGTGCACCCGTAAGCCTTAATAGAATACCTACTATCAACCTCAGGCTCATTCATGAATGAAGTCAGAAGCTTAAACACTCTCTACTGAATGCGAAATGACTTCGCCGTAGCCCTGCAGGTGGCGGACCCACCACTACTTTACCACAACCGCAACGACCCAGAGCCCCACTGAGGCTTTCCACCTACCCTATCAGCATCACTCACAGCAAAAAATCTCTGGTGCAAAATTCAAAATCGCCCATCCAATTTGCCTAAAAGCAGTACCGATCATTCTAGAGGAGTGAACTTCAACTTTGGCGTAGCAGACATATCGCTGATGTTTTGAATTAGTAGCATTACGTTCTTTGGTACGAATTGAGTTATGGGGCCTTCAAGTTCTTACATATTAGTCCATTTTTTATATATAAAAAATGAATTCATAGACAACTGTCAAGTAAAACTGTCTTATGACTTACAAGGATATATATATATATATATATAGTCTTTCAAGTCCCAATCCGGAACTTTCACTATCTGGTACATACTACCACGACAATTTCTTTCTTCCAGGGTGTTTGTTTGGCTTTTCATGAGTACATATTTCTCACATCGATTCAATGTAGATCCACTCTTACAATATTACCTGGGGATTCCTGAATTCCTGGTTATTTCATTAATTACACTTCTACATGAACATCCATTTGAAACGACAATAGTATCAATCTAAAGCAGCACAATTATCATAGTACCCAGGCTACGGGTCCGGGCTACGAACAGCGACTGGCAAAAACCAGAGAATGCTACCCGGATAAGCCGAGGTTTTCACACTTTCCACTATTTTTACACAACTTCCAGACCGTCAGTGGCAATTTGCTTGAAGTCTTGTGAAGAAAGGACTGTATATTCATAGGTATGGGAAAAAAGCAAAAAGGACAAAAAAAGATATCTCAGGTTATTTTTAGGAATAGCCGAACGCGGGGGTCGAACCCGCAACCTTGAGATTAAGAGTCTCACGCTCTACCGATTGAGCTAGCCCGGCAGGGCTTGTTGAAGGCCGAGCAACTTATGGCTTTATAAACCAACCTTAATCTGTTTCAGCAATCTTACCCTCAGGCTCTCTCAAACAGCCACATCAGTTCAGTTTAGATCGCAACCCGGAATCTTTTTTGCTGTCCCTTCGAATACAAATATCACAACGTGCTTATTGGCTGGCGGAAACTCATGCATGCGAAACTTCCCGACCTATATCAGGCAGTTGAATTCCGAAAAATGCCAGCGTACGGGTTGATATTTTTGGCGCATCGCATGTCCGAATACGGCGAAGCGCATTTCTAGTCCCTTGTTGTTGATCTTCAAGACTCCTAGGCAGATTTACCTGCATTCCATTCTGGTGGTGCTAGCAATGTCCCGAAATTTCCATTTCACTTTTCAGAAGCAGATATTCAGCGTATCAAGCGGGATAGTGAGCCTGCGGAAGCGGGAACCGAATTTGTTACAGGAGTCAAAGAGGAAATAGGCTATTTATGGCCGGATTAAGGGTTTATTGAACGGGAGCTGTATGATGAGTGTAAGGTTGCCCTTTATGAAGCTAGAGATTGCATCTTCTTGGAGCATTTGCCTGAGACGCCAGAGCAAAGGGCTCAGTATATGGGTCATTGGCCATTTGACTGATATCAAATTTTCCATGGTCTTGCAATTTACATCGGGCGATTCCAAGGCTCATCATAATTTAACACAAGCCCTTGACATTACGTATCTACCTACATGCACATGTGATCATCAATGGGGCTTACGTGAGGGCTACTTAAATTCGTGTATCCTGTCGATATTGACAGGACTGCCTGGACATAAATAAAGTGGATTTCACCATAATTTTTACTACTCGTTCTCTATTTTCTTCTCAAGTTTTACATAAATTTCCAGGCTGCGCTATATACGATAACTTGGCTTGCCTTTTTGACTACCGTACTCAATCACCATGGCTCATATTCTTGAAAGTTCAACTGACTCGATGTTGAAAGAAAGCGTAAGCATAAAACATCTTCTTTCTTCTAGCGCTACTACAATCTCACCTATATGGCAGTGTCAAGCTCTCCTTGAGAAACTAGGCAGTGATCTTGTTCTTCTTCCAGACTCTACCCAGTATCAAGCGTCAAATAAAGCTTATTTCGCAAATCAACAATCGGAGCTGCATCCATACTGCATCGTGACACCCCGCACCGCCCAAGAAGTCTCTACCATCCTTACTACTGTTCTCCCCTTCTTCAGAACCTCGGATACCGCACAACCATTCAAATACTGTCCCATCGCCATTCGATCCGGAGGCCACTTCTACTTTGCCGGAACATCGAACGTAGATAATGGGATTACCATCGACCTACGCGCTCTTAACAATATCGAGCTTCGTTCAGATCAAAATGTTGTCTCGATCGGCCCTGGCGCTAAATGGGGAGACGTTTATTCCATCCTTGACCCCCTCCATTTAATCGTGGCAGGTGGTCGTGCCGCTCAAGTCGGAGTGGGGGGCCTAACTCTCGGCGGGGGTATTTCTTACTTCTCCCCACGTTATGGTTGGACATGTGACTCTATTGTCAGGGCTGAGATTGTTATTGCTGATGGATCCGTTATTACTGTTGATGAAGATCATCGAGAGGATATTTTGATTGCGTTGCGTGGTGGAGGGTCTAATTTTGGGATTGTGACGAGCTTTGATATGAGAGTATATAGTCAGGGCTTGGTTTTTGGGGGTATGGTCTATCATCCGATCGAGACGATTGACGAGCAACTTAAGGCTGTTTCTGAGATCAGCTCAGAGACCTTTGAAGATGGTTTTGCGAGGGGCTATGATGTTAATGCGTCGCTGATTACTAGCTTTGGGTATGCTGGTAAGAGGGGCAGTGCTGTGGTGAATAGTATGGTGTATACTGATACTTCGTCGACGAAGGAGGGAGAAGAGTTCAGTATCCCGGAGGTCTATAAGTCTATTCTTGAGCTTCCGCAGCGGTCTAGTACATTGAGAGTGGCCCCGTTGCGTGAGATTACTATTGAGCAGGGATCATTCTCCCCAGATGGTAGGAGGTATGTACATATTTCTAAGCTTGGATTGATTACAGCGATTATTGGACATGATTTGGCTGGTTATAATGTGAACTAACAATGGAATAGACAATTGAGCGTTGTTACTACGCATGACACTACGGTCGCGATGCTGCAAGCAACATATAACCGCTGGCACAATAGTCTGGGCTCCATCCGTGATATACCCGGCATTGTCTGGTCAATCTCGTTACAACCTCTACCGGCAGCTATATACCAGGGAAGAAAGAACGCTATGGGTCTGGCGGAGACAAACAAGTCGCTCATTATCACTCTTCTGTCTGCCTCGTGGGATAATACTCAAGATGATGAGAAGGTCGAAGAAGCTGCCAGAGCCCTTTCTGTAGGGATTGACGATGATGCCCGTCAGCTTGACGCGTACCACCCCTATGTATATCCCAATTATGCGGCAGAATGGCAGGATCCGATCGCAAGTTATGGCGCAGAAGCTGTGGAGAAACTACGGCGAGTAAGTCGGGAGGTGGATCCTGAGGGCGTGTTTCGGAAAATAGTCCCTCGTGGGTTCAAAATACCTTCCAAATTCCTAGACACTGATGGCGAGGCAGGAGAATTATTAAGATGCTGAAATATCGAACTTTCAATTGAGTGACTAGGGGGAATATAGTTATATGTGTCAGCCTTACTCTCTCATCTTCCAAAACTGACTCGGACACTTAATATCCCTGTCCTCTTAAAGTATACTCTGAAGTACACCGGACATACAAGGATCGGGAAGGAGATTGCGCCACATCATCTTCTCTGTCTCTACTCATCCCAAGACGATCTAGATAAAGATCCGGGAAATTTCTCTCTCATCTCTGTCCTTGGATTGGTAGGTTTCCGACGGGTCCGAGATCGTCACTGCACGACAAATGCGACCTTGTACAAAGTACCTGTGTCCTGCGTAACATCTCCATATTCATGCATAGTACTAGGTACAAGCGTGAGGGGAAAACAACACTAGAACTTGAACAAACCCAGCATCCCCTGTTCGACCCACTATAGGTGCACGGGTGCAGCCGTTTAGTACATCCTGGACTGGCGCCATTCCCGGCTACATGCTTGCACGAGGCGTTTTTAGTAGAGCGCTACAGAGCGCTACAGAGCGCTACTCATATTAGAAATCTCCATCTAGAGTGAACTGTAATAACCTTAAAAACCTTCGAGGTTCAATACGATGCTAGATACGAGTACTTAATAATAAGTTTCTAGAATGCAACCCAGAAAAACTTGTCGAATCATCACTTCTCCTCAGCTAATAGTGGGTCAAGTTGCCCCCGTGGATCCCGTACAAATTCTGTTGAATAGGCTCGAGAGCCAGAAAATTCTAAATTCTAAATTCAAATTACAATTAAAATTCCGGAACTTGCCCGAGTCTAGTCTCACGGGATCCCGATGAATCTGGTTCATCTTGTCCCCTCAAATCCACTTGACCTCTATTAATCCTTTACGTCCCACTCCTTGCCGCCTCTCCCCAGATTTCTACAGCTCCGCAGTTGAGACGCGTTGCTTTAGGGGAATATCATATCGCCATTATGGAATGGTTTGATCGGTCCCGATGGACTACGGCGCCGTACTATGCTTTCGTAGTTGCGGTTATGGCCTGCGGTACTATGACTAAAGGTGTGTATTCTACTTCAACTGTGTTATGCTCGGAAGATGACCGCGACGTGATCTATACTGTTAGATGGAACGAGCTAATGATCATGCTATTGCTATAGGTTACGATGAGGGTGGTTTCAGTGCTAGCATGAAGCTTACTTCCTTTGTGGAGGATTATAATCTTCTCTCTGCTAATTGGAAAAATGATCCGGATGGATTGACGAACAGAACTGCCAATATCTCCTCTTTCTTGACGCTGGGCGCGGCCTTTGGTGCTCTCAGTTCCCTCTACGTAAACGATAAATTCGGTCGTTTGCTATCGTTTCGTCTTGGAATCGTCGTTTGGGCAATTGGAACATTCATCCAGGTCTTTTCGTCGGGCATTTATGGATTGATTCTTTTCGCACGCATTTTCGCTGGATTGGGCGCTGGTCTTCTTACGGTTACTTCTCCTATGTATCTGTCTGAAGTCGCACCAAAGGCGACTCGCGGGTTAGCTGTTGGTTTGTCAATGGTTACTCTGCTTGGAATCTTAACAGTCGGTATGCGTTACAATTCCATTGTGGGCACATCCCTTCCTTCCTTTCGCTAACCCCTGTCCCCGCCTCCGATAGGCTTCTTCGTCAATTACGGCGCCAGCATCCACATGGCTGCCACAAGAACCCAATACCGTCTGGTCCAATCCATCCCCCTAATTCCTGTCGGAATCGTCTTCTTCCTCTCCTTCTGGTGTCCCGAAACACCACGCTACCTCGCCTCAAAACAACGTCACGATGAAGCGAAGGAGGTCCTTGCGCGTTTGCGCGGAAAATCCAGTACAGACGAAACTGTCCTTGCAGAGTTCGCCGAAATGGAAACTCTAGCTAAACAGCGCGCGGAACTGTCATCTATCTCGAACTGGCAGGCTCTTAAAGAATCACAGTTAAACTCGAATTACCGTCAACGCTTCTGGTTGCTTATGGCTATGCAGACTGTTGCGCAGTGGTCTGGTGGAAATGGTATCACGTATTACATTTCGACTATCTTTGAGTATGCTGGTGTTACAGGTTCTAACCAGAGCTTGATTTCATCGGGTGTTTATGGTGTTGTTAAGCTTGTTTTTACAATGGCGTTTACTTGGGTCTTTATTGATTTGTTTGGAAGGAGACGCTGTGCGTTAACTGGTCTTTCACTTCAATTGGCGGCTCATATTTATATGGGTGCTTATATGGGTCTTCAGCCTGGTTCGGCTGATAACGAGAATGCTTCGAATGCAGCTATTGCGTCTGTTTTCATCTACGCTGTCGGTTGGTCGATCGGTCTTTGTACCATTCCCTATCTTTATGGGTCTGAGATCTTCCCGACTCGTATTCGGAATGTTTGCTATGCGTCCAGTATGGGATTACATTGGTTTTTCCAGTTTGCTGTTGTTCGTGTTACGCCGAATATGTTTGCGCTGGATGTTTGGGGCGCGTATCTCTTTTGGGCGCTTATTTGTTTCTTTGGGCTCATTATTCTCGGTGTTTGGATGCCTGAGACTAAGGGGGTGCCTATGGAGATGATGGATGAGCTTTTTGCGGGGCCTTGGTATATGAGGTGGAATGCGAGGGTTAGGGATGTTGATGTGAATACTGATGGGTCGTTTATGTCCGTGGATGTGGAGAGTCGTGATCATGTTAGGGATCAGCCTAAGTCTGGGCTTTGATTGGGCTGTTTGAGGTATTGCACATAACGTATACCCTTTTCTTTCTCTTTCACCGGGGCATTTTTGGATGAGACGCGTCGGAATATTTGTCGATGCTGCTCATCTGTGGATATGTGCTTCTTCCTTGCACATGCGTCCATCTTTTGTTCATTCATTTCTCCTCTTGCGGCTGCGTGAGGTGTATCATTTCATATACCCACTTTTTATTTATTTGGCATTCGCGTTGAGCTCGTTTACATACCCTGACTGAGTGACGCCGTGCTTATTTGGAGTCATATTCTCCACCTTATACTTATACATATTCCATATTCCATAGACAGGGCACTCAGTCCGGAAAAGTTAATATTTATTCATTTGAACATCAATATAATCTCAATGGTATCCTAAATAAACACTAAGTCGTGGATGTGCATTAAGCAAATTCTAACAAGAATATAGAACCCTGGAATAAAGTAATACACCCATCAATCCAACCAGGAAAGAAAAGAATCGCTAAACTTTTAAAGGGGGAGGAGGTATTTGTATCGCTCATCATCATATCAAACAGAACCAATCCAAAGGAACCTTTTTTCTTTTGGTTTTCTTAATCACGTCAAACGCCGTCATTTTTAGTTTCGATCATTCGATCAACTACTGGGCTTGGTTGTGCCAGTTCGCTTCAAAGGAAGTCATATTAGTCGTGATAGGCTGGGCATACGAGAATGCTTCAAAAACCTCGGGTGTGATTTCGTATGAGCGTGGATCATCGACTGTCATGACTGCGTTGGGCATTCCGCCTAGTAAATGAGTTGGAGCCATTTGAGGCATGTCGCTCATTTGTGAAAGGTTGAATCCCGAGAGTGGTTGTTGAAAGTTATAGTTGGACATCATTGGGGTGCTGGTGTTAGATACCCCCATGCCGGGTTGCGTGCCAATTGTTGCTCTGCTCTGCTGGTGCTGATGCTGTCCGGGAGAGACGTGGCGAGATGGATTGCTGCTCACAGATGGGGATTGGCTGTGACTTGTTGATTGGGGTCTTTGAGGGGGTGGATGTTGTTGGTGGCGTTGTTTTTCGGCATCCGCAGCTGGGGCGTGAATGTCGATTTGTAGTTTTTGGAGCTCTTGATAGACAAGATTAAGGGCAGTTGACATGACTGGATTGGAAACCTGAATTCTCTCTAGGGCCAGAATGCAGAACTTAAGTTTGTCCAAGGTGCCTGGGGCAGCGTATTTCAAAGCTTGAATCTCGAGCAGGAAGATCGAAGCAGCGGTGTAGATGCTGTAGGCGAGAGATAGAACGACGTGGTTGTCTCCGAATGTTCGGCGAAATAGGTCGAACAGAGACAGAATTGAGGTTGCAGAAGCCATACATTGGACTAGATGACTTGTATCATATGGTTCTTGTCGAGTCTGTAATAAAGCGCGGGAACATAATATTGGCCGGTGGAGTAAGATGTTGATGGTATGGTATAGACAGCTACAGTATATGAATTAGCACGGTGTATTTACCTTGGTTTCAAAGAGAAGAGGAAGGAACATACTTCAATGTCATTATATGGCTCGGTGGGCAGTATGGTGGGAGATCTGTGGCTACCAACTTTAAGTAGTCTGGAAGCTCCTCCCACCATTCGCTCAGATTCTTGGCCTGTTCCTGAACACATTCAAAAAATTCTGCTTCTGTACTTTGTCGCATTGGGTCGTAAATATGAATGAGGATCTGGTTTAGAATTTCTGCTAGTCCGCACATCCTCATGAAACACGAAGTCGAATGTGCTTGTGTTGGTGGATAGTGCGCCCCATCAGGGAAGGTCACACCGTGAGGTGTCCAAATTTCGATCTCAGAAGTATCGTCCACTAGTGAAAGTCATTAGAACTGGCTGCTAAGGAACAGGTGGGCCTTGACAATGTGCCGAGGACTTACATATCATGCGCGGTGGGCTAACACGCGAATGCTGCATTGCTGGCGCCCGACCAAAATATAAAGAGACAACCTTATCCCAGAAATAACAGCTCCAAAAGAGTCGATTGCGGATCTCAATTTCTTCGTCGGTCAATTGGGCTGTCCCAGGGTATTTGCGGCTGTCAATCGAGATGCCTAAATCATCTAGCAGTCGGAAAGCCATTCCACTGTATAACCAAGCTTGTGTCCGGTTTCCACGGCCGCATTCTTGTGCACTGAGAAGGAGGAGTGTTTGTATAGTTGGGATTCCTGCATATCCACTCTGGAGAGACTCGAATATCCCAGTTCGGGCACGCTGATAGAATTGCGCTCCACCTTCGAAAGAGTCCAATAGTGGTCCAATCTGGGGTTCTTCTTTGCACCATCGTACAGAATGGGATAGGATAGCATTGAGGAGGACGTCGGTATAGTAGGGTCCGTTTAATTTCATATCACCTGCAAGCTTGTTAGTCACTCAGGGTTGAAACGAGTTCGATTGGGAATTTGGGGGATTGACGCACGAGTAAAAGCGGGACGGTAGACGAAATTGAATAGAGGTTGAATCCAGCACCAGTGAGAGTCGATGAGATATTGGAATGGTTCCTGTTATGGGGGAAAGCAACGAGTTAGCCAAAATCGCCTTAGGTCTATGATTGTAAGATCGCATTGCTTACCGGCATCGTGGCCATCTGCTCAAATGCACGTTCCCGCCAGGCACTAGTGATCAAGCGTTCCTTGCGTGCCTCGAGTTCCTGAGCAAAATGCGATGTTGACGCGGTCTCATTCACAACTCCGCTCGGTAGCTGGAACAGACTTGTCGGGCCATGAAAGGATATGCGACCGTCATTTTCCACATTCAATCCATCAAAATCTCTCGCCAATTCCTGTGTCTCATCATGCTCGGACTTGATTTTGCGTCCCGCGCTGGAGCTCGACTCGGCCACGGACGCCGGCGAGCTCACCTTCCTCGCCTCGGCATCGGCCTGCTGATTCTTCAATCTGGCCAACGCATCCTCCAACTGAGTGACTCTGGATTCGAGTTGCTTTGTATAGGAAAGAGTTGGGGCTCTATATCAGATAAAATACAATTAGAAAATAGGAAAATAAAAAAAAAAAGCGGGGAGATCTGCAGCAACCCGGACAACGACCGGGTTATTAGGTATAAAGAGCAGTCAATAGCGCGGCAACTTACAAGCTATAAACACAAACTTCGCCCCTGGCAGCGCATCGCGAACAAGACGGAGAGGCTCCGTTACACTTGACCTATCCGATGGCAAGATATTAGCCTATGAGATCAGAGAGAGGGCTCGGAATGTGGCCGATCGATGGCACATCACAGGCGCGCAACGAATTAAAGTGATAGGAATCAGAAGAGGAGGAAACCCACCTTGCGCTTACGACAAGCTTCACATGAGAAAGCGCTTTTGCGCGGCAGGCCTGACTTCATCGCTTGAGGTAAATCGGCCATGCCGGATGAGGAACCTTCTACCACCATGACGCAACAACCTTCATGGGGAATGGAGGCATGCGACCCCCATTGACTGATAAGGGAAAGAGTGCGCGGTCAACAATCAGATCTGGGGAGGGGATCGGATTGTAGAATGGAGGATGAGGATGAGGATGAGAAGTGTGGGTTTCGTGGGGAGAATTGAGATTTAGGTTGGGGGGGAGAGGGAAAGAAGGGTCGGAGAGCGAAGAATTAAGAATTTGGGCTTTCAAAGCTTCGCGTGGGGCTGATCTGGAGTTATCGGGTTACAATAAAACTCTTTAACTGTGAATTCTGGAGTAGAATGTGTGATTCGAATTATGTATTATTATTTTAGAACTATTTTAACAATTTGATTATTATTTAATTCGGCTTTTAACTACATATTGCACACTATACTATGATGTTAAGCCCTCTATCTCTATACGAAAACCTTCCATTCTCCCCTCTTCCGGTCCAGATGCACGAGAATCCTGTTGGAGATGGAAAATTGGAGATCTTGAATCAATCTCTAGCCTTCACTAGTCCCCTTTAGTCTCTTCTAAAAGGCTTTTCAGTTGGCAATCTTGACGACGAGCCAATCCCCATCCAGCGTGGACCCCTGCCCGCATGCGTTGGGGCGCCGCCTTTCAGCCATTCCAGCCAGTTCAGCCTGTCCACATACAATCCACCTTCTACTTACAGTTTGGTTTACCACCTGCATTGCGGGGCACTTGCAGTAATTGCCCGTACATGCTAAATGTGCTAAATATGCGCGATTATCATGATTATCCCTCCGGAACGTTTCGAACATTTTAGAAGCTTTTAGTCTTTGCTAGTACCGGGGACTTAGTTACTACCTTACTAGTGCTGCTAGTTATTTACTGCTAGTTACTACTAGTTACCGCATATTATGTTATTTTGAGGGTTATCACCATGATATCAGTCGACCTTATCCTATCGATGTACTCCGGTCTCCGTTTTCCGTAGATTATTGGGCTTCCCCACTAGATAATCATGATCCACTAGGTGATGCGCCCCCTTTTTGGAAGGAAAATCATCAAATTGACTTTTAATGGTGTGATTGATAACCCCAGGGGGTAATCGGACGTCGATCGGATGCTTCTATTGGGTTCTACGGGAATTGGAGTACATTACATTGGGTAGAAGTAGACAGTGCTGTACACCGCGACAAACTTGAAGAATAGATAGAAGAAAACATGAATAATATGAATAATATGAAATATACAGCAGGGTAATCATAACGCCTTTTCTATAATGCGATTTACTTTCTGCCCTTGCCCTTGCCCTTGAAGCCCTTCCCTCCTTTTCCACCCTTGCCACTCTTCTCTTTCCCCTTCGCATGCGGCGCATCTCGGGCATCTCGTTCCGCCTTGCCCTTCTTCCACCCGATGTTCCCGTCATGTCTCATCTGTGCATCATCCAATCGCTTCTTATCCTTGTTGCTAAGCTTAACATTCTTCGACTGAGCATTCGGTCCATTCAACGCCTCCGCTCCAGCCTGCTTCGCTGTCCGTTTTTGTTGCTCGCTCTCAAACCATGTCCGCTTCGGCCGTGACATAATCTCCGCTCCATGCTTCATCATGTTCGATCCCTTATTCACTTGCATCTCAGCTTGAGACATTTGTTTCTCCATCTTCTCTTCCTCGAGAATCTCTTCTACTTCACTCGCTAGATCCTCGGCTTTTTGAGCCCAGGCGTCGGCGGTCGCCATCTCCACTACTCGACTGGCTATCTTGGCTCCTTGCGCTTTGCCAGATTTCACCGCAGCTTTGACGACCTTCCGGTCTGGCTCGGCGGCGATGGTGCAGGCCCGACCGGTGCGTCCTGCACGGGCGGTACGGCCGACACGATGCAGGTAGATCTCGTGGCTTTGTGGGGCTTCGTAGTTGATGACTGTCTCCACTCCTTTGATGTCCAGACCACGGGAGGCTAGATCGGTGGCGAGAAGGTAAGCCACTTTGCCGTCTCGGAAGTTTTCGACACTTTTGATACGCTAGATAGGAGGATTAAATTAGTATTTTCAAGGTGAGATGGTGACATTTGCATGTTCAGGTTCATGTTCGTACCTGTTCTTGGCTCATGGAACCGTGCAATTCTGTAGCTTTCAATCCGAACAAACTGAAGATAATGCGGACGCGATGCGCTTCCTTCTTTTGGCGGAAGAAAATAATCACCCGGCCTGTGTAGATCTCCTTGCACAAATGTAATAGGTATCCAAGACGCTTATCCTCACGTCCCGGACGTAATCGGACGAATTCTTGTGTCAAGGTCAATGCGGTTTGTTTCTTAGCATCCACTTGCAGACGCATGGGTCGGTTCATTCCAACGCGAACCAGCTTGTCGACGGTATCAGTCATAGTAGCGGAGAACAGCATGGTTTGACGAGACTTGGGAATCGTGGTGAGAATCTCGTTCAACTCGTCTGCGAATCCATCCTCGAGCATTCGATCGGCTTCATCAAGAACCAGAATTTCGAGGGTATCAACTGTAAAGCTGGGAGAATTGCGCATATGATCGATGAAACGTCCGGGTGTAGCGATGATGACATCGGGACGCTTCTTAAGGATGTTCTCTTGTTCACGGAGACTGAAACCACCGACCAGTTGACAGAAGGTGACATCGGTGAAGGTCGCCAGCTTGACGGAGACATTGTAACATTGAACAGCCAATTCACGAGTAGGCATCAGAATAGCAACACGGGAGGTAGCGACCTTGCGAGGGCGGAACAATAGACGCTCGAGAATGGGGACGATGAAGGCGCCAGTCTTTCCGGAACCAGTCACGGCACTACCGACGATATCCTTACCCAGGAGAGCGACGGGGATAGCTTTGCGCTGAATGGGAGTTGGGTCGGTGAAACCAACTGAGGCCAGACCTCGAAGAATAGGACGGGAAAGGTTGAAGTCTTGGAATGTGCTCTTATCAGAGGTTTTGTTGTCGGTTTTCTCTTCAGGAGCAAAGAAAGCTTTGCGCTTCTCTGCCTCTTCCGCATCAACTTCACTCTCGACGTCGGATTCGCGATCAGATCCCATATCATCGGGGTGGTTGACTGGAGTTGCGACAGAATCATTATCAGATGCGGCGTCGTCGTCGTCAGAGTCCTCCCCATCTTCTGCTTCGGAGTCGCTCTGTTCCTCGTCGGAGTCTTCTGGTCCAGAGCCAACCTCGGGACCTTCAGCATCGCTCTCTTCCTCGCCATCAGCACCCATTCCAAAGGCGTCATCGGCCATCAATTCATCGTCACCAAAGTCGACCTCCATACCACCTTCCTCGTCGCTCTCTTCCTCGACAGGCCCGGCCCTCGCAGCCAGCTTCTTCGCCTTCTTAGCAGCAGCAGCGTCTTTCTTCTCCTTTCTTCGCGAAATGATATCGTCAATATCAACCGCCTTCTTGTCTCCACCAGGACCTTCCTGCTTAGACTCGTCGAAACCCCATCCATCAAACCCTTCAGTAACGCCATTGTTCGCCAAACCGGCAACATCGAACTCAAACTCAGGATTCAAGGCACCGTCATCATTGCCAATAGCAACGACTTCTTCCTCTCCACCCTCTTCTTCATCCTCCTCTTCCTCAACAGGCTCGACCTTGCCCTTCTTCCCCTTCTTGCTCTTTTCCTTGTTCTGGCCCTTCACTTTCTTGCTCTTCTTCGAGTCCTCCGCTTCACGCTTGCGCTTCTTGTTCTCTGTAGCGCCTTTTTCGGCCAATTCGTTCAAATCGTCCTCCTCCTCATCGAAACGGGGAACATCTTCGTCGTCTGAAAGTGTAAAGACGAAGTCATCTTCCTTGGGAGCCATGGTAGAGGCTGTAATTGAGGAACGAGATTCGTTCGCTCGAGATACGTGATGTATCTGTAGCCTCGGTGGAAAATTGAGGGAATAGAAAAAATTGAATCTATTACAAGATTCCCCAGCTGCTCTCAATCCGCAATCTCGGCGAAAAGAAATCAACAGCAGAAAAAAAAAGTTGGAGGGCGGTGAGTGAGATTTTGGATGACATAATACGCTTTTTTATGGGGCGGTCTAGCCGCGTTGGGCGGAGTATGTAAATGGCGAATGTATATGGCGTAGAAGGTCGTTTTTTGAGATATTATTAAATTAAGGGAGAATGGAAGTATTGACATGGTTGTCTTAATCTAATAGTCTATCATAGCTGTTTATAGGTAGTGGGGAAGTGTTTTGGAATTCTGCTGGTATTTCATGAGCTCCACGATGCACTATGGATTCTAGTTAACCTCTGATTAATGCTCTCCCTGTCTCTAGATGTCCCTTCCTTTCCTTTCTTTTGTTTTTGTTTTTGTTTTTCTAACCCCCCCCCCATCTCATTATTCTTATCTTTTCTAGCTCATTCTCGTTCTGTATTTAGCTGTAAAAATGAAAATTCCGGCAAAGCATTCCGACTTCCCGGCGGCGGAGCTCATTTTGTTCTCGCAAAACCGGACAATCAATGACAATAATAAAGCAGATAGAAGCTTCAATTGGTGGACCCATACACAGGGGTGGGCATGGAGATGGTGCGGAACAAGTAGAGGACATCCAAACTATAAGAGTAAAGCTGTTAGTACTTCAGACCATATTTAGAATTGGGTCAATGAGAGAAACCATACTTCTGATTGAATTTGAAGCGAGCTGCTTTCAGGATGCCCTGCTCCTCGAACCCAAAGCTTCGCTTTAGCCACTCCGCGGTCCAGGCATAGTGCTCTTTTTTACGTTGAGGGCAGGCCAGGAGACACACTAGCTTATGCAGGGGACGCATGCTTCCTTGATAATATGGAAGCTCTAGTATAGGCTTCCATTGATATCGGGGACAACCACGAGTGTGTGCAGTGTCGATAATGGACAAAATCATATGAACAAGGCCCCATCCAATACTCTTACGAGTAGCCTCGGGAGAAACGAAAATATGGAGCTCGCCAATGTTCTGTCCGGTAGTGAAATCGCTGACGTCCTGGATGTAAGCATAGCCAACTGTTTTCTCCTCTGCTTCTTTGCCCTTCTTGCCATCTGCAATGACGGCAACTATAAAGGGGATATTGGCTTGACGGCAGACCTCGAGGATACCCTTGATTTCACATCCTTCAAGATTCTTTGAAAAAGGACTTAAAGTAGAGTTCTTGGAGTACCAGTTGAATATTGGGATCAGTCCGTCAATGTCCTCGATCTCGGCAGGTCGGAAATAGGTGCTTGCATGTGTTGGGTTAGACATTTGGCGGAAAACCTCCCGCAGATCGTTCGGTGTTCTGTCTATGACTGGTTGATTATTTTGGAGATTGGAAGACTGGCCCTTCAGTTTCATGTCGAGGTTATACATGTAACAGGCTGATGTTTCATGCCAGTGAAGGCGGGTCTGTTCGTCGCTCATGTCCCGAGGAGTTGGGAGGTGCTGGATATCCTGTATCATGAGAGAATAGCCGCCATCTGGACTGCATGTTCCGTCGAAGAATGGAAGATGATAAATATCGATTATTCTGGCTTGCATGGGGATCTTCACAAGCCATTGCCAGAACCAGACTTGGTAGCCCTCTTGATTCCAATTTATTTTGGGAGTAAAGTACCAGTTGGCGTTGAAATCGTGCTGGATGTAGCTTGGGGGATTAGTGACAGTTGAGGGGAAATATTGCGGAGCGTAGTTGTATTTTTCATTCACTTCTGTCGCGAGCTTGAGGTTCCCATGCAGGAGTTGCGGCCATATTCTCAGGGAATCATCGTATGCGGTCCATTGGGATAGAAAGTTTGGTGTACCTTGTCGCTTTGTGTGCCAGTTGACATCGGGGTCTACGTCTTTGTAGCGCGGATCATGGATTGAGATAGGAGGGTGGATGATCCATTCTTCTGGCTCTTCGACTCCCTGCGCGTGGATGGGCTCGATCAGTTTCTTATAGATTCCAGAGCCGATCTCTGTTGCCGGGCCATCTCTGAGGAATTCAAGGGCTTCGTTGCATCCGTCACCTTGTTCTTCATCCTCGTCGGTGCAGTGACCTTGGGCCTGGCGCGCGGCGCGAATGATGGGCTCTCCGATGGCTTTGGCGTGCACGAGAGCTTCTTCCCATGTCGGCCTCTCTAGGTGCTGAAGTTTCTTGAGATCTTGCATTGCGGTAAGGTCTAATCTGAGGTTTTTGGGAGGTTGAATTTGGAGATCAGAAGGAAAGACGTTGTCTTGAGAAGGAAGGAATGAGTAGAGGAGCTTTGGTGGCACGGTTGGGGGAGATTGTAATCTCGAGAAGTAGAGGTGAGTGCGGGTGAGAGTTTTTAGGAAAAAGGAATTTGTGTTCAAGTGTGTCAAGTAGCGATCGCTGAGGTGTGTTTGCGTTGGTAGTGTCATGGGAGTTGTCACTGGACACAGGCTGGACACAGGCTGGACACAATTGTAGGGAAGCCATGTCAATACTGAACTGGTCGATTTAGGTCTCATTTTCTTAGCCATTTAAATTATTATTATAATTCAATCAATTTGAGTGTTACTTTGAAAGAAGAAGAAGAAGAACCCGATGAACAATGGCACTTGGATATAGGCTTCACAATGAGTGTTGACACCTGATAGCTTAGATTAGTATAACTTCATCCACATCGACATATAGAGCAGAATACCTCAAAGGAGGCCTTCTATAGCACACTAGACTTAATTTCATTCAATACACAATGAGCCTGTTAGAATCTTCAATCGATTCAAAGGTAATATGTCATGAAATCAGTACAAGCGAACAGAGGAACTTGTATGCGCTGGTGGACAAACTGTCTGGGGGGATAAGAAGTAAAGAAAGAAATAGAAATTCATAGGCGCGACCGATAGTAAATAAAGAAAAACAGTAACAAACAACCATTTGTTATAATTGCGAAGGAATATTTGCTATAGCACTACTAGCTCTAGCTCTATAGTATAGGCGGAGTTCACGAATGTTAATCTGTGTTCTACCCGCTGCACAATCTTCCCCTTTCACTTCTCTCAATTCTCTATTTATAAACCAGAAACACAGACACAATGCTGTCCATTTTACGCAAAGCTCGCTTAAAGGATAAGGAAATGCGGATCCTGATGCTGTACCGAAGCCCAGATCATCAAAATCTAGACTGGAGCTAATGAAGTCAATAGGGGACTGGATAATGCGGGCAAAACCACTATTGTGAAAAGGATAATGAACGAGGATGTCACAACAGTCAGCCCAACCCTAGGCTTTATTATCAAGACAATTGACTTTATGGGGTAATTTACTCTGAATCTATTGGGTTCACCTCCTCAATAAGAGATAATTCGCTAACATGGCTATTCCAGATACAAGTTGAATATTTGTGAGTGGCTCTGTTATCATCGGTCTCCCGCCATTCTAACCGGACTCAGGGGATGTGGGCGGCCAAAAGACACTCCGATCCTATTGGAAAAACTATTTCGAAAAGACAGATACCTTGATCTGGGTTGTGGATGCAACTGATCGACTCCGGGTGGGGGACTGTCGTGAAGAGCTGGCTGGTCTGCTGCTGGAAGAGGTTTGGTTCCACCCGCACAAATCATGATGGCTCGGGATCCCGAAACTAACCTCGAACTCTGCGCAGCGGTTGATGGGGGCGACTCTGTTGGTTTTTCTGAACAAGACAGATGTTGAAGAATGCATGTCGGAAGATGAAGTGCGAGAGGTATGTTGATTTTACTGTTTTTATTTCGGTTGCTATTGCAGTCTTGGACTGGACTAACTGGTAGATGCTGCAGAGGCTTGGTCTGGATTTAATCAAAACTCATAAATGGACCATTCTTCCATGCAGTGCTATGACAGGGAGGAATTTGAATGAAGGGTTGGAGTGGGTGGTACAGGATGCAAAAGACCGACTTTTCCTCTATTAACCATACTGGGCGTTGTGCAGATCTCTGCGTCTACGTATAATGGACAGCGGATTTAAGCAACTAGCCTTGCTGAATTCGCATTCAAGTTCATGTTTCAAGATTTGATTTCTTTGTTCTTTTATGCTATCTTATTACCTGTTCTTCTTTTGGGCATGGATTCATCAGGCGTCGGGAACGCTCGGGATTGGGTTTGCTGGATTGCATCGGGGTATATATTCAATGTTGAAATTCTAATTCTGTTGAGGTCTGAACTAGGTTAGAAGCTTGAAACTGCCATGCATATGGTCTTCCAAAGCAATCCCCCGAATCATGCAAGTTGGATTTGAATTTGGATGCATTGTACATAGTAGCGGTACTGCCCAACGGCCGACCACATGTACCCAAAATAATCTTCTAAAAATCTTCCGAGGATGGATTTACCAATTTATATTTATGAATGGATTATGATATTGTTAATCAGTAATAATTATTGTTGAGTAGAAAAGATCGGAGAATTGAGCTACAACCAGCAGCTATATTGTACGAATACATCCAAAGTTGTCATTATATATAATGGCCAACTTTCGACCCGATCATATATATGAGATTTAATTTTAGAAAATCCATCCATTGACAAGCCGAATGATGTGTTTTAGTTTAATGAGTATAAAGGACTGAGAACCTATTTATACCACTATATATTTATGATTAATGGCGAGCGTATCTAACACAGTGGAATGCGGCAAGGAGACCTTGAATGGCTCATTCCCCTAAAACGAGCACACCAATGGCAGCAGACATTTTGGGCGTCACCAATCCCTAAGTTGAAAAAGGCAAATAGGGGCCCTCAGGCCCTCTGGTTCATGAAAATTTCGTCATTTCCCGCTCTGCCATGGGTCTAGTAAAACTAACTCCAAAGGAACAACCAGCGGGGCGGGAACTCTGGAAGCGATCCCGCTCCACAAAACCTTAGCATCGGTAAATAAACAAACAGATTTACCAGAGGATAGAGAGATGATAGTTCAAAATAGAACTGAGTTCGAGTGAAATAGGATGAAGAATGAAGAATAATAAAATAAAAATGTGAAGTGTCCAAGATCTAGTGGTAAACCAAGGGATGATCAGATCGGAGTGACCTATGGTCGTGTACATCCCCATTTAATTAAAGCAGGGCGGAGAACATCCTCCTTCTTTCCACTCTCTCCCATTCTTTTCCCCTCCATTTCCGCCCTCACACTCTTCCCCATAGAACACCTCCCTGGAGATATTCACGTTTGGCCAAAAACGTGATCCCGGGAAATCATGACTTCCACCAAGAATCCCGATGGCCCGGAGGACGTCAATGATTTCCTCATGCGCATCCGGGAGCTTGGCGAGCGCCGCGACAAGGAAGACGATGAGCGCACCAAAAGATTGGAGAATGAGATCTTACAAGGCCGAAAAGAAAGACAGGCCCGTCGAGCTGGTATCGTTTTGCAACCCCCTCCTTTTTGCTTTGGCGTCTTGGCCCCCTCATGATAGCTGGAGCTGCGGTGCAGTCAAGACCCCGCGCTGTGTTGCCATGATGGCCCACCGCTTGAGAAGATGTTGGCTGACCCGCGGCGACTCCCAGAACGAGCACGATCCATTGCCGGTTCGCCTACCTTGAATCCCGCTCGTTTGAGCGCGTCGTCATCCATCGGTCAACCTTCCATCGACCCGCCGGAGCACCTCGAGCCGACGGTACAGACCCCGGTCCCCGAATCAACCGAAGACCGCAAACCAAGCATCGATACAGAGGCGTTGTATAGGGCGGATTCCAGGAGAGGGTCGCTTCAGGATACAGAATTGGAATCTCCGCGAACCTTGCCCCCACTGTCGAGAAGTCGCGCGGGGACACTGTCCTGGCAGCAACGTCCGTCTTCTCGTGACTCATGGAATCTTGGAAACCGATCACCTGGCTCGACATCACCAACACGTTCTAGTCACTTGCGAAATGCGTCTACGGCCGAAAATGATAATCAAATGTCGCGTTCCTCCATCGCCCTCTCACTTGGCTCGAAAGACCCTTCGTGGTTTCGTCAGACTCCGGACCGAGGATTTGGCTCGCCCGCTTACCGGAAACCGGAAGAGCGATCTGATAGCCAGGTGGATTTGGGAACAAGTCGTCAGCTACCCGGTATGAGCCGTGAGTCGACTGTTGAGCCGGAGAAGATCGAGAAGCCCGAGGAAAAAACGCCCTCGCCCCCACCATCAGCCTCAACTGTTGGAGAGACCAACGCGAGCAATCGTTATTCAAGTGTCTCATCTATTTCCCCACCCACAGGATTGGGATCGCCAGTGCAAGCAACGGATGGACCAAAACTAGAGCCATCACACATCGAGTCCTCGGTAGATGAACCAATGCTGCCCCCGTCCCCAACCCAACGCCGAATGTCGCCGGAGCGTACTCGGTCAACATCACCTACAAAGGGCCTCGGTGGATTTGTACAAAGTGCTATGATGCGTCGATCAGATAGTGTATCCAAGCGCTGGAGTGCCCAAATTCCACAGGGTCTGAGTCGGAGTAACTCTATCGTCAGCAATCGTAACAGTGTTGCGGCTCCTAGCTTGACAGCCAGTGTCAGCGATATGACACCCACAACAAGCTCCCGAGCCAATCGAGATATTTCTCCCATGCCCACGGAACGCCCTGGTTCGAGCTACAGCGAAGCCTCCGTCCAGCCTTCAGAAACAACCGAGAGACCTAAAACTCCGTCTTTCACTGGAAACAACGACGGAATGCGTTCTGAGGGGAGCCCCACTAGACCCTCTTGGTATGGACATACTAGATCTACAAGCTCTATTACTGCAGAGAGCCCCGCTGGCGATGCTCCATCAAGCCCCTTCACTTCAAGAACCATGGACCCCAAGCGCTGGAGCCCTACCAAAGCCAGCTGGCTTGAAAGTGCACTCAATAGGCCCGATACTCGACAGCAAAAGCCGCCGCCGCCGCAGCAGCCCTCGTGGGCCCAGGCGCGTCAGTCCAGAGGCAGCGTAGATATGGGACGCGTTAGTGCCTTTAAAGAAGTCACTCCAGTGGGCTTGATGCGAACACCCCCACCAGGCGGCCACTTCAAGAAGCCTAGCATTTCTGGAACCTCGTCGGCGCTTGGTAGCCCCACTGCACCCAAGAGGACAACACTGTTGGATATGGCGCCACCTGTCACAGAATCCGAGAGACCGTCTACGAATACTACATCAGAGAAAGCGCCCGAGCCCGAGCCTCAGCCCGACTTGGAGGCCGGATATAAGTCTGAGCCTGAACCTGAGACTGAGGCAGAACCCGAACCCGAGCCAGTGCTAGACATCAAACCACCTCTAGAGCCCGAGTCACAACCCGAGCCAGAAGTTCAGCCGGAGCTCCCTGAAGTCGAAAATTTGGAAGAGGACTTAGAGCCCTTGGCTGTTCCAGAAGCCGAGACCCAAAAATCCCCATCAAAGCCATCGTTATCATTGGACCTCAAGAAAAGCCCTGAAACCGACTCTATCCGTAAACCATCTGTTCTGAGTCCGAAGCCGAACTTTTCGCTACCCAAACGCGAGCCTCTACCACCGAAGCCTTTAACCCAGTCTCCCGTGGTTGATTTCCGAGGAAACCTCCGCAAACGTGATACGGGTCAAGACAAAGGGAAGCAGGCAGAGCCTGAGTTCAAGAATGTATTTGGAAAGCTCAAGAAGACGGAAACTCGCAACTATGTTGCCCCAGATGAACTGAAGAGCAACATCCTTCGAGGTAAATCCGCTCTTAACGTGACTGGAGGCCCGAAGAAAACTGAGCGCGTTGATGAGTTCAGAGAAAGCCTTGTAGGCACAAAGGCAGCAATGAAAGCTGGGGGAGGGTCGATTCGACGAAACACGGCCGGAGAGAAGGATGCGCCACAAAAGCCAGTGGAAGGTGTCCCTGAAGCTATCGCAAAACGCAACATTATGACGAAGACGAACAGTGTCCGACGAACGAATACCGATCTTACTAGCCCTACGACCGCCGCAGAACCTAGCCCATCACGATTTTCATATCAGTCACCCGTATCGCCCATTGCACCCGAAGAGCAACTCAGCCTGAGGTCGCCCACGAAGCCTGCTCTCACTGAATTGGAAATTGAGGAAACACAACCCGAATCGAATTTAAGCCCGATGACAGACAGAAGAGATGCACTCGAAATCTCGAGCCCGGTATCCGAGACGGAACAGAAGCCTTCAAGTGAGCAATTTAATTCGGCTCGTAGTTCGCCAATGCCGAAAGTCGCAGAAACCGCCAGCATTGTAACTGCAAGCCCCGTTGTGGCTACTAAAGGGAAGCTCGCAGGAAGAATCAACCCTGCATTAGCTGGAATTCTCTCCCGTGGGCCTCTAGGTGCATCCGAGGCACCTAAGAGAGAGCTGCCTACCCCTCCTTCCGGAGATGCCTCTTCTGCATCACCCACTGCGCCTCTCACCCACATGACGAAGAGCCGTGCCCGTGGCCCTAAAAGACGGGCGCCTAAGGGAGCCTCTGCCCCGTTGTCACCTGCTGAAGATATCAAGGAGGTTGGTGCCATTTCATCTCCCGAAGTCAAAAGTTCTCAGATTATTCCCGAGCCTGTAGCTTCTCCCGAATCTACCTTAGGGAACGAGTCAAAAGAACGTGTGTTTCAAGATACTGAAACCGCACAAACAGGGAGCCCTTACATCAAGACACTCCAAGGAGTAAAAACCAGCTTCCAGAATGCACTCAACGGCGGACTACAGCAGAGACTGAGAAGCATGTCGCCCACATCCCCTAAAGAGCCCAGCAGCCCTAGCTCTCAAACGGACGCAAATTCCCCACAGGAAATGAGATTCCCGAGAGATTTGAAACGATCAAGCGGACCTCCTGTTCCACCAAAGCCCAGCGCATCGCCTTCTCCATCCCCATCGCCGTCGAGTCCCACATCGCGATACCAGTGGGGCCAAGCTCGCTTCATCGCATCTTCGCCTTCTCCTCTCGGTTCCCGCTTTAAAGAGAGTCGAAGCGCTTCACCATCAACACCTTCGAAACAGGGTATCCCGGGAGTACTGGTTGCGGATTCTTCACCTCAAAGCAAAAACAATGCATCGCCACCAGTTCCTCCCAAGCGCGCCGATATCTCGCTTCAGAGGCCTGTTGATCCCCGGAATAGACTCTCACGCAAGATGTCCGCACCTTCGCTAGTGGCCCAGGCAGCAGAAGCCAGAGAAGTCATTTCTGGTTTTTTCAAGAACTTTCCTAACCCACGAGATCGCATGGATATTGATCCCCAATTAATGCTTGCGAACAAACAGGAGGACCCAAAGATTCGAACTGCGAAACGCCAGATCTGGGAAATTACGGGAGACGGAAAGAGACAAGAATTGCCAGTTAACCAGGAATACGTTCTTTACGAGGGAAGCATGTATGTGTGCGTGCATCTGTTCGAGGTGCAAGGCACCAACCACTCGGAAGTTTACCTTTGGTGCGGCGACGATGTACCAGAAGCAGCACTAGATGATGCACAGCTATTCGCTCGCAAGGTTGCTCGTGAACATAGCTGCAAGCTAGAGGTCATTCGACAGGGCAAAGAGCGTCTGCGATTCATTCAAGCCCTTGGTGGAATCATTATTACACGCCGTGGATCTAGCTCTCGCTCTACATCATCTGCCTTGTACATGCTGTGTGGTCGCAAACACCTGGGTCAGATGGCCTTCGATGAGGTCGACTATTCGCTGCGCAATCTGTGTTCCGGATTCCCATTTGTGATTTCCGCGCCCTTTGGCAAGCTTTACCTGTGGAAGGGTAAGGGCAGTGGGCCCGAGGAAACCGGTGCAGCTCGCTTGATTAGTATGGACCTCGGCTTAACGGGCGAGTTTGAAGAGGTCGACGAGGGCGCAGAGCCAGAATGCTTCTTTGATGACTTTGCAGGTTCAAATGAAACCAATGCTCTTTTGACTTCGGAGTATTGGGCCCTGAAGCCGAAATATGATCATTTCCGAACTCGCCTTCTCCGTGTTGATCATGAACTGGGCCAGCCACCGCGTTTCTGGATGCGGCGTCCTGGATCAGGATCACCGACCGTTCGCCCGAATGACTGTGTTCAAGAAATTGAACCGTTCTGCTACAGGGATATAACCGATAAAGATGTTTACGTTCTGGATACTTTCTTTGAGATCTATGTGTATGTATCGTCATTCTTCCTTCATTCTTGATGCCCAATGAGTATGCAAAGCTAACATTGTCATAGAATTATCGGCGAACAAGCCTCTCAGAAGTCTGCCGATTTCGCATCTGCGGTGGTTCTCGCTCACGAGTATGGTATCCTCGCCGCCTCTCTGCAAGATCGACCCTTTATCCCTAAGAGCTTTGTCGCGCTCGGTGGCATTCCCGACCGATGCCAAAGTGCATTCCGGAAATGGGATCAGAGTTCTCTCCACGCACCCTGCATCTTTCCTCTGGATGTGGCGATCGAAGCGATTCGTTCCCAGTAGACATGCATCTGCATGGCATCTACACATCTACTTTCCATTCTGTTCATATTCTCTTCATCTCTTGTGTTTTCTTCATTACTTTCCCCTCTTGCCTTCGTTTCTCATTCTCATTTCCTTTTTATTTCCTTTCTCTGTGCATATTTCGGCTGTAAAGAGCATTCGTGGGCGGCTGGAGTCCGATAAGGTTTACCATGGTGTACAGTGTGCCTTAGACATGGCGGGGAGCATCTATCTGGGTTGTACGTGTCTCACATTTGCAAAGCATCTTCGGTATACATGGCATGTACAAAATCTGTGCAAAATCATTGTGGTTTATAGTTAGGAGTGTATTGATATCTCGGTCGAGCAATGTCTATTTATTCAAGGATTAGTTATTTTCCTATCTTGTAGGTTAAGTAGAGTAAGTGCATGAGTCACCGGGATATATTTCCCTTTCTATTAGCGTAATTGAATTGGTGCGATCGGTGCAACCGAAGCAGGATCGGAGATAATTTCGTCTCCACCACGTTTTTCAAGAAACAGCTTATCACTGGATGAACTCGGAGCCTTGGGAGATTATAAATGCTGTAACCTCGTAACCTTGTAACCTTGGGAGATCTTCCCGATCTGGAAGCATTAGACCTGTGGGATGGATATTACTCTTGCCATTTCATAAATAAAACAACAATTATCCGAAAGAGCCAGAATATCTCGAGAAGAGAAGAGTGTAAGAGAAAAGAAAAGAGAAGTGGGGGAAAACGGATATTAAAGTGAACAAGTGGGCCGATCTCGACTTATCGCGGCTTCTGGCGCCATAAATTATTTTCCTAGCCGTGTTTCTCCCCATTTCTTCCCTTTCCCACCCCACCGCCACTTCTCCCGATCCTATTATAACTAGACGATGTGAATCTGGGACAATGCGCGATTGATTCCGTACCCTTATACCTTGTCGACTCGATCATGGACCCAACCATCCGGCGCGAGCTGTCGAAGCTCGACTCTGCGGTTCCGTTCCGCGCCTCGCCACACCATCTACACCATACTTGGGCGAAAACCTTTTTCTCAAGACCAGAGCTCTATCTACGACCGCAGACGATACCGGAGATTCAACAGATTGTTACACTTGCAAGGAGGTGTAGACGACGCCTCGTTACTGTGGGAAGCGGCCATTCTCCCTCCGATTTAACATGTACCTCGGCTTGGCTTGTGAATCTGGACGACTTCAATCGCGTTTTGAGTCTGGATACGGAGACGAGAACTGTGACTGTTGAGGCGGGGATAAGGCTGAGCGAGTTGGGGGATCGATTGGAGGAGAATGGATTGATGTTGGAGAATTTGGGGAGCATTGACAGTCAGTCGATTGCGGGTGTTATTGCGACGGGGACACATGGGAGTTCGTTGCGACATGGACTTCTTTCGGAATGCATCGAGGGGTTGAGCTTGGTTTTGCCCAATGGTCAACTTGTCAGATGTAGCGCTGATAACAATCCTGAGCTGTTTCGTGCGGCGCTGGTCTCGCTCGGAGCTCTCGGGATCATCGTTGAAGTGACGTTTAAGGCGCGGAAGGCGTTCAATATTGCCTGGCGACAGGAGAGATACTCGCTTGCGAAGGTGTTTCAGGAATGGTCTGGTGATTTGTGGACATCTCATGAATTTGTTCGTGTCTGGTGGCTTCCCTATGAACAGGGTGCGATTGTTTGGCGAGCCGAGCCGACCGATCGTGTGTTGCAGCCGCCTCCGAAGAATTTCTACGGCGAGTGGTTCGGATACCACGTTTACCATAACCTGCTTGCTTTATCGTCGTATCTTCCTCGCATTTTGCCATGGGTGGAATGGTTTGTTTTCGGTCTGCAGTATGGCTTCCGACCGGGCAGTACTGTTACTGAGGCTGTTGAGCCCGCGCGTGCCGGTCTCCTGATGAACTGTCTATACTCGCAATTTGTGAATGAGTGGGCCCTCCCATTAGAACGGGGTCCCGAGGCAATCACCCGTCTCTCAGCTTGGTTGCACGGCGACACCAAGACTGCCGGTATCCCCTTCTCCAGCAAAGGATTATACGTCCATTGCCCCGTTGAGGTCCGCGTTTCCGACTCCTCCCTTACCTCTACCCCACGCCCATACCTCGATCCAACCTGCCGTGATGGCCCGACGCTATACTTGAATGCGACGCTCTACCGGCCGTATCTCCGGGATCCTCCTTGCCGAAAGCGATACTACGAGGCCTTCGAATGGCTCATGCGGGACATGGACGCCAAACCACACTGGGCTAAGAATTTCACGGCCCTCGGTCCAACAGAGCTGCATGGTCTCTACGGGAAAGATATGGATGAGTGGATGAAGGTTCGCCATGAAGTTGACCCCGAGGGAATGTTTTTGGGCGAATGGCATCGTCGTAACTTACCCCTCTCTACGTGGGGAAAGGGAGGAAACGGTGCCCGAAGTGATGATGGGCTCCTCTCTCTTCTAGAAGGGGAGAGTGAGCGTCGCCGGGCTGACACCTGTGGTGCGGGTGATGGGATTGAATGGGTAGGAGATTGCCGATGGTTAGCTCCGCAAGGCGAGAAGAATGCATATGATGAAGAATTGGAATTGCCGCCTGACCATCCGGCGTCTAGTCCGACCACCGCGACGAGCGAGGAGAGTTTTGATTTGCTCGCCAGAGGGGAGGCTAGTATTGTTCTGCTTTAAGGTCAATCCGAATTTCGGAGAATGATGAGAAAGGGGAAAGAGTCGGGTTTTTAGCGGGGAAAATAAGCCGTACCTTTCTTCCGTGTATGGCTGTCTTGTCTATAACGTTTCTGTGTTTTTGTTTTTTTTTCTCTTTCTCCTCGCTCTTGTTTCTGTGGTCCCCAATATCCCCAAGGTTCTCAAGACAGGGGATAACGGACAGCCTCCGACGTACTGGAGGTACCTGGGCGCAGTGCAAAGAAGGAAGAGCCGAACCGAACAAAACGGAGAACGAAACAAAGAAAGCGAAAAGAGAAAGAGAAAGACTACATTGTCCTGCTGATCTGACTTGCATGGAATGTGTTTATTGGATGATAAGCTTGGGCTTGCTGCATGGTGAATCACCCCCAAATTGTACAGGGGAAGGGTCCCCGCTAGCTCGGGCAAAGACACATTTGGGCGAAGAAAAGGGGTCAGAAGAGGATGATGAGTACTCCGTATTCATTCTCAGCCACTTGGGCTTTTCTTCTTTCTTCCTTTTTTGTTCCTGCTTTTCTCCATCCTCTCTCTTTCCGAATCTTCCCATTTCTTTCGCCGAAAAATGGAAATTAAAATCAAAAGGGGATCTGATCATTGAGATCCGGTCGCTAGATAGAGAACCTATCTGCACATGTGAATAATGTTTAAATATTGAAATTAAGATCAAGACAGATTCAAAAGGAAAAGAAATAGAGATAGAGATAAACATCTTCTTTGCCTCGTGGACCTCAGGATTAAAATTGAAATCACCTACATCCACACCGTAAATCCAGATCCAGTTAGATAGAATTGGAAAGGCAATAAAAGGCAATAATGGGGAAAAAAAGTGAATTCAATTTTGTCTCTTCCAGGTTCTACTATTAGGGCGTGTTCACGAGAGGGACGTGGACTGCAGTCTGCGCCGAGTTCAATAGCGTCTGTTGGATGTAGAGGGCCACCAGGTTAAGCTGAACCTGGAATAACACAGCACTAGCACAGCAATTCTCTGCCAGTATAATCAATCAATCATTCCGATATTGGAAGGTTCCAGGGCTGTTCAATTGTAGTGAAGTGTATCCCGGTCCACGCCACATCTATTGGATCTTCCCTATTACCCAAGAATCAGGAATAGGAAATAGAAATAGAAATAGAAATAGGTAGACACAAAACAGAAACAATCAATTCAATTCAGCGGTGACACAGTTTGCAGCACGCCAAGCGAGTCTCTGTAAAGTCGACCCGATTGTAATTTCCACCATATCCACCCAGGACCACCCTCCAGCAAGCAGCAAGCAGGAGTAGTAAATCTGATCTTAGAAGGAAAGAAAAAAAAGATCAAGCCCACTGGTTCTGATTAGGGCCGCGTTGATGTTGCCCCTCGTCAGCCCGGGATTTGCTACATTGTACGGAGTACACGGGCTTCTGGTTGCGCTTGTGTTGCCTGTGCTAGACAAGGGGTTAAGAGGGGCCAACCATAGATAGAGGGAGGGAAGAGAGGCAATAAAAGTAATAAATGAGAAAGTAATAAAAGAGAAAAGAGAAGAGAGGAAAGGAAAAAGGGAGAAGGGAAAAAAGAAGAATAACCCTGGATATAAAAGGAATGATATAGCCTGGCATGTTGAAATACGTTCTGTCTACGCGGCCCAAGTGTTCTCGGGGTCGTTGGGCCTTATGCTTTGTCTGCCTTGGGGGAGGTGCCCAAAACCCAGGTGGGAGTTACGTGCTTGTCACGGTTGGAGCTCATATGTTCCAGTTGTTGGATACCTGAATACCTGAATCGGAATACATTGATTGATTCGTGCCTGCAGACCAAATGCCAACTCTTTCTCCTGGGATAACCCATGGCCAAGGACATATCACGCCGTACCACGTTTCTTGCGTCAACCAGGATACAATCAGGTGATTGTGATTATTCAAGTTATTGAGGTGAAGTGTTTGTACTTGACCGCTTTGGCCTTCTTGACTCTGGACACTAGAGACACTAGAGATGTACTGTAGTGCTGGGAATCCGGGATCATGGTTGGTTGTTGGTCCACTTCTCATGGTTACTTACCAACCACAAATAACTGGGGGTTTCTGCCTTGTATTGCCCTGCTCTGTTCTCTTATGTATCAATCCTTCGTAATAATCCGGTCCATCTGCTTCTTTAGCTGCCATTGCACGTGTCGATCGTCAACCCGTGGCGATGCCGTCTTTTCGGACAAGAAACGATACGATCATAATTTTCAATTTTCAATATAGTACATCCATACAAATACTGGTAGTGTAGAACCAAAATGAACACAGAACAGAGCGTTGACCTCCGTTTTCCCTGACAAGTTCAACCGGGGAGGTCGGTGCTCCGTGGAGTCGATGATCCACTGGCGGCTCGGACCGTGCTTTGCTAGTGCTGCAAAGGAAGAAGAAAGGAAAAAACGACAAAGAGGGAGATAAAAAAAGAAAATAGTATATATCTGCCATAGGTAGACAAAGTTTAGTAGTGGATGTATTATGTAGTATGCCCGGTGGATCTTGATCGACTTGAAAGTATCCAGTTTCCCATTCGCGTACATTATACATTCATTGTTTACCATGTTATCCACGCCATTGTTGGGTACGCAGAACAAAGACCTAATCACCAATAAAGTCCAATAGATCAAACAATAATCTCTCATATCTGCACAGCTTTGGTCCTACAGGGCTTGAACTTGCTCATCCCTGCTGAGTACTTACCACAGCCACCCGATGTCGCGAGACCTCGAACGGTGGCCCGTTGACTTTTTGACCGCTCCACGTCACCATTTTTATTTTTTTTGGTCTGTAGGTTTTTCCCCTCATTCATTCGCTTTCGCCCGGAGCATGATCATCCCACTATTATGCGGGGGATGACGAGGGGTATTGCATAATGGGTGAATGAGGGAAAGAGGGGTGGGACGTAATTAATTTCAGGACTTAAGACCAGAGACCAAAGACCACCTGGTAATATCTGGGGCAATAATGGGCAATAAGAGGGGAAGATACAGATACTTGTACATGGATGATATACAGCATACAGCATACAGCGGGCACACAAGCACTGGCACTAGGAGGTCCATGCTGGCGGCTGAAGGTCTCTCTCTCCAGCAACCCCCACCTGCTCGATTCCAGGTATTTTTGCTTTTTTTTCTTTTCATTTTTAAATTATTCTGTTGTATTTGCTTTCTTTTCTCTTTTTACGATTTATATTGACATCCCCCCTCCTGGGTCATAGCTTCGTGACCGCATACTTCTATTTCACTTCTACTTCGTGTCGACCCTGCTTTCAACTTCAACTTGAACTTGAATTTGAACGAACCTGAATTCCGAGTCTGATCCTTTTATATATCTCTTTTTTGTCTCGCTTCTATCGAATCCTACCTCCCCCGATCAAAGCTCTTCACATCCTATCTATTCACTTTTATACTTCCTTCTATACCTTCCCTCTATCACTGCACGCGGATATACCCGGCTATGTCATGGCAACCGAAGCTGCGCCCTAAGGGCTTCCCACATAGCATTGACGATTTTGCTGTCGCTTCATTATCAGAACTGGAGCATCGCTCTAGGATGGGTGATGATAAACGTGATCAGCGTGTTTTTCGTGTAAAGCGCAAGCATGTTCTGAAAGCCTGCGATCGATGCCGTGTCAAAAAGACGAAGGTCTGTTCATCTTTAAATTTGAATTTGAATTATTTTTCTAATGAATTGAAATTATAACAATAAACCAATACTAATACTCCATCCAGTGCGATGGGAAACAACCATGCAACCGCTGTTCCGTATACAATCATCCCTGTCTCTTCCGCGAGCGAAAAGCAACTCAGACAAAAGTCTACTCTAGAGGGTGAGTCTCCTCTACACAAAACTTTATATCACCTACACAGCATTATCTAACATATTCATGGATAGATTCGTCGAAATGCTTGAATCCCACCACTCCCTCGTCGTAAAAGCCCTCCAAAAACTCTACAAATTCTGCATAACCAACGAAGGCTTCCCAGGTGATCCACTAGAAGAAGCACCAGACGGTCACCCCCTCACACACGCAATACTAGACCGTCTCGGACTGATAAAGCAGGCTGAAGAGAATGCGGATGAACCAGATGAAGACTCCGAGGATCTACGATACCTTCGTCTTCTATCTACTTCGACGGAGTGTAGTGCTACGGCTGAGCCGTCGCCGGAGCCGGCTACGCCGCCGGAACCTTCGTCTACGAGGATGATTTCAAGAATTTGCTCCGGGCCTGTTAGGGGGAATCCCGTAGGGCCCGGGAATGGTGCTGCGCCTGGGTGGGGGTGGGATATGCAGGGTCATGGTGTTCAGGGTGCGCCTTATCCGAGTCCTTATGATTATCATTTGGGGATGCAGAGGGTTTCGGGTGTGCCTGTTTCGGAGATGGGTGAGATAGCGCCGAATGTGGTGGATGTGGGGTTGGGACAAGGACATGGACATGGCCATCATCAGAGTCATAGTCACAGTCACAGTCACGGTCAACATCAACAACAGCATCAGAGAACAGAGGTATGTTATCTTGAGCCTGAGCAGGTGGATGTTAAGCCTGTTATTGGGAGGATGGGGAGTATTATGGAGCATCACCATATGGGTGTTCAGGTTGACGGGGATATAATGAATGAGTTCCAGTTTCATGGGGAGTCGTTTTATCCTGGGTTTGCGCCTAATTGGTCCTTTCCTTCGGGGTGATTGGTGATTTATACTTGAACTTGGCTTGACGTCTCAAGGTTCTTTCTTTTCTCTCTATCTCTACTCTTGGATTGCTGCTGAGCAGCGGTACATTCTACTTTCTATTCTTATTTATATTTTTCTTCTTCTTCTCTTCTCTTTTCTTGTCTTTTGTTTCCCAATCATTCACTGAAAACTGAGATTGAAGAATGCTTTTTTCTTTTCTTTTCAACTTTACAAGGTACCTATGCATGTTTCGCATGGAAGCTGAAGATGAAGATGAAGATGTCGGGAACATTTCTTCGGAGTTGAATTTTCCATCTTGATTATCGATTACCCACCATTTTCGTATCTAGCTCAGATACAGACCCAATTGACAGATGCTTAACTAGTCCTGTGCTTCTTGTCAGGTAGACTTCAAGTTCAAGTTGTTACATAGTGAGCGTTTGAGCTGTGCAGATCATGATCATGATCATTATCATGATACTGCCCGATTAGATCGTGGGACGTGGAATCAGTCGGTATATAGATTTTATTTCAGTTTGGTCTAAGGGGGCTACAGTACCTCGTTCATGTATATAGATCTGATGATTTGATTAAATAGATTCATTATAGATCCCATGTTACATCCTCGTTTTTTCACTACTAGTTGTAGAGAATGGTAAGTATCAACCTGGTTCGGTGGCGAGTTCACGGACCCACACTGCTCAGACTCAATATGAAGAGCCTATCGGTAGGAACACAAACATGGCACAGACGCTCATCCTGCTATTCTGCCGATAGCATCTAGACTCTGGCATTAACCCAGGAATATAGCAGAGGTGCACAGACATCCCCGGAACAATGATGCTCGTGTGAGCTTAATAGATCTAAATATCCAAATGTAGATCCAAGCTTAGGTAGCTTAGCTTCGAAAGCTTGTGAGTGCTTTGCAAGTAGGTAACATGAGCTAGTGGTAGTACGACGCCATGAAATGCAAGACAGAGAACAGGGCGGACCCTGGGTCAGGCAGAGGAGGTAAGTGGTTATGTTTGATGGGCTTTGAGTGTAAAGAGAGCTAGGATGTATTTGGTATTTACGTTAGGTAGAGGTAAAGATAGAGAAGATGTACTGGAACATCGAAGGATTGGGTAATTTTTGTATTCCGCACGTTTATTCGGCGTTGTATGGTAGTATTGGACAAGTGTGGAGAGCCACAACTGAACAGGAGTATCGGCGATGCATGAAAATGAAAATGATAGCAAAGAGGACAGAAAATAAAAAGAAAGACCCCGGGATACCTGAAGACATGAATTGGAATGGAATAAAAAACATAAAGCGAAACACCGGTGTAGAAGAACAGTAGAATGCGATCGATCGAAATGATCGATTCTGATTTTTGAGAAATCGTACAGTCACACACTGGCGGTCCTAAGTACAATCCGTCAATGATTGTAAGTCATATTGATCAATCCTCAACATCCGTTTCCGTGTTGGTGTCGCTGGTATCGCCTGCGTCGCCGTCGGTGTCACTTTCCTCTTCGCTGGAGGAATCGGAAGGCTTCCGGGCTTTCTTCTTGGGAGGTTGACCTGTTTTGAGCGCTTGCATCTGGCCTGCAAGGGAGTCTATTGAGACTTGTTAGTTATTTGATGGCGGAAAAAGGTACATAGTGCACAAATGAAAGGGAGAAAAAATAGAAAACTTACCCTCGTCCGGTTCACTGATGTCGTCCTCCTCTTCCACAGCGGCGGCCTTGGCAGGATCTTCAATGTGCAGAGTAATGTTCTGTTTGGCGTCTAGGCCCAGATAACTGTCGCAGATCATATGCATGACGAATGAAAAGTCACCAACTTGCGGAGGAGCTTGGAACTGCATCTTAAGGGTCTGAACGTTGAACGTAGGCTTGCCGGCCTCGTCCAGAATCGGCTTGTCAAATGTAGTAAATGTGAAAGGGGGTACGGCCATCTTGCCTTGCTTGGCGTCGGCGAGGAAAATGTGCCAGCGAGGGGAATGGTCGCGGGCGAGGTAGGGTGCGTGGGCGAGAGGCGGTTGTACCTTTTCGATCTTGGCTTCAACTTTCTTACCGTCGACGATCTTGGTAGCGCGGTTCTTGGCCGGCTTGCGGCCCATGAGAGCATCCAAGTCATCATCATCTGGGTCGATGTCTTCCAGATCTGTCTCGTTGACAGCTGGGATCTGTGTGCAGCCTGGTGGAATGAAGCGTGCCTTGACAACCAGCTGTACCAGACTGCTGGGGGTAATGACCTTCTCTCCCATGACCTTGAAGAACGCCTTGGAAATCTGTAGAACGGGTAATTGCTGGGCGACGGAGATAGCTTGGGAGTATTGTTGCTCGGTGAGAAGGCCAGCACCGACAGTACGCTTTCGTCGCTCACTGTCTGGCAGTCTCATGTAATCCTGAACGGACAAGTTGCTTCCGGAAGACTTTCCTTCGATCGACTTAACGAGTTCCTGGGTGAAGTTGGGAAGTTGAAGAAGAGGTGACGCGCCCGCAGGAACAGCCTGAATCAAGCTCTGAGACGCCCTGAAAGAACCAAGGATCGGCTTAAGGTTACCAAACGCAAGTGCAATAGCACTGAATGCCTCAACAAGAGTGAGAGCAACAGGTGCAGCTTCATATTTCTCTGTGAAGCCATAACGTTAGCATTGACCCAGATGAAACCAAGTCGGAGAATCCAAAAGAGGCACACTCACCAGCATTCAAAGACGAATCTCCAAGATCAATTCGACCAGTATAAGCCCAAAGCAAAGCCAAAGCCTTTCGGCGAGTGACGCTGTCCAATTTCTTCAAAGTTTCACGATCCTTAGCAGTAAGGAACGATGTCTCCTCAGACAGAACCTTACTCTCAAGCTTTCCAAGTCCAGCTTCGGCCTTGGCGCCCTTGAGAACGTCCTTGAATTCCTCACCCGAGGAAAGAGCGCTGATAATTCCGTTATCCGAGATATCTTCCTTGTACTCGCGGAAGATGTTTCCAGCAGTAGCAACAAGGACACGCTCCTTGGTGTAGCGCTGAGTGCCATACCACCACTTTCCAACAATGTAAGGCAGAAGAACACCCAGAAGAGCGCCGTAAACCAGTAACACGTATTTTCCATTGCCCTCCATAACAATGAGCTTGGGCAGCGCGATACCAATGCTGAAGCTCTGCTTTCCGTCAGGGTGTCCATATTGAAGGTAGTTGTTTCGGATTTCCTCGTCGGTCAGCGCTTTGTATGCCTTGGTCAATTCGACGAATCGAGCGTTGAGGGTTTCGATGGTCTCGTTCTTGGCGGGGTCGGGACGAATCTTATCGGGGTGGAATACGAGAGAAAGACGCTTATAGTGGCGAGAGATTGCTCGTTCGTCGGCGCTCTGAAAATAAGCACTATGTTAGTATAGCTTTCTCGAAAAAAAAAATAGTGAGATAATTCTCATCGCTGGCGGTAGAATAGCAAAATACGAACATACCCTTGAAACACCTAGAATATCATATGGATCGTACATCTTTGTGGTTGTGCGAGCTGTGACGGTGATCAAGTAGACCATCCATGCCATAACGAAATAACCAATGATCACGGTGATGATGCGCTTAATGCGACGCTCTTTGCGTAGACGCTTGCGCTTCTGCGCTTCGACCAGATCGGCATGTTCTGGCTTGAAGTCGGATTTGATGCGGGGCGCGGTATTTTCAAGCTCTACCAGACCACACACTATCAGCACGCCAATCTTGTCACACTCTCATTCATCTGTGAACACACCTTTGCTTGGTCGAAGAAGATTGTAGGTAAGAGGAAGGGTAACCAAACCGCTCAAGGTCAAAATGAAGAAGGGGAAGAATTGACCCTAGCCACACAAAGAAGCTGTTAGCAAGACCTGGATAACTTTCCATGCTGATTTCTGATCGTCGAGGTGATTCGTCCTACCTGCTCATCATATGTGTAGTCTGACGACATCTTGCGGCGATTTCAGGGCGACAGCGGTTGCCGCCGCGGAGGTTGAAAGATCGTATTGTATACAAATGGGCGGGCCACTTTGGACGAACGCGATGAATTGAGAAGAGTGAAGATTAGTAAATAGAGACTGTGAACAAGGCAAACCCAAGCATGGGAGCGAAACAAAGGAGCGATGAAGGGAGAGCAGTATGGACACTTCCTGATCTGGTGATGACCGTGTCCTCATCAAGGGTCTCACCGCCTGCCTGATATGAGATATGCTTGGCCACTTGGGGGCTTTGTGGTGTGGGCGGTGAGCAGAGGACAACATGGCACTAACAACAAACTGATGATCTGCCGGTAAACACTATAAGGGTCTACTTTTACTACTTCATACATGTGGACTTGGTTTATTCAAATTTGTGATTCATTTCATATACTGGCAAATGCCCGTGGTATAGCTGGTATTTACAGTCTATAAAGAAGTAAATTTCTTCAAAGTTCTTCCATTTTCACTGTATGCGGCTGCCCAATAACAGCCACTACCTCAAAGCGAGGCGTAACAGAACAGATCGAACATCACATCCATGCAATAGAATCCAAACAATGGCTTTTCCAACACGACTCAAAAGGGAACTCAAGTGTCAAACCCTCGAAAGGTCAGACACGAACTCAACCTATGAGCCGCACGGAAAGGCTTTTTTGCTCGTGACTCATGCATGTCAGGTGCTCCAAATCGGATCCAGGATCCACATGGCCGGGCGAAAGGGACCAATCCGATACCGTGATGGATATCTTCATTGCTACAAGTCAGGGACCCGGGTTGGTCCATGTGGTCTGGTGTTCTCAGAATGTCATGGTTGTAGTTGTAGGCGCGCTGTAGTGGGCGGGGGACAGAGTAGTTGTCTTGTCCGGTGGCCCAATGGTAAATTTTCCGTTTTTTCTTGGATGCAAATGATAAAAAGCACATCGCAATGGAAATCGGGGTCGTTAAATTTCGTTTTCGAGTTGGTTTTTTTTTTCCCACTTCTTGATCGTGATGTTAAAAAAAAAAGATTGGTAAAAAAAACTTTTGGGAAGCCCCTCTGATCGTTCAATCTCCGAGAGTGGCATTTTGTCGAGCTCTAATGGTGATTTGAGTCAGAGCTGGAACGATAATTGAAACGGGTTCTGGTGATAATGTAGGCAAAAACTCACGAGTCGATGTAATCGAGACCATCAAAGTATTCGAGCATCCGATGACAAAGGTTCACATCGTCACCGGGTTCACCACCGAAAAGACGATACTGCTCAGCTTCTACTCCGCCAATTTCCCGCCGCGAAGGAGTTTCACGGATCTTCCATGCTGTATACCCATATTGCCAGGTTGGGGCAGGTACCGGGGCTGGAGATCCACGTGAAATGCATATAGTTGAATGGCGGATGGATGGTGACGGGCAGTCAATCAAACTAGACGGCGAGTTCCAAATGGAGGAATGGCTCAGTATAGGTGAAGCTGAGAACGATGTGTCTTGATTGGTATTTGTTCGATGAGATGAATGAGGTCGAGTACGGCGTCGATTATGCCTCTGGCCCATCCTCGAAAGGATATGGGGGGCTATAGAAGGGAGGCGTACCCCGAACCGGAGATGAGATCAACGGGGAAGTAGAATGGTTTTATATCAATGTTCACAAAAAGAAACACAGAGAGGCGTGACCATCAACCCCCTTGATGGAAGGACGAGATGAGGTACAGAAGAAATCGGAACAGAAAAGATCTGCTGCAGGGGTTGAGGAGTCTTTTAATAGCTGCATCTGTGCCCTACCGGGTCCCCATACACAAAATCCAGTGAGTCACGCAGGGAACAGGAAAAAAGGCAGCAACTGATCCACTTTATTCCACTTGGTTCCACTTTTTGCTTTGCTCGGGTGGAACCACTCTTTCTCTTCGCTCCGGCAGATCACCTTATGCTATTCAAGAATGACGCCAAACTGGATTAGCTTAGTAGAGGGAAAAGGCGTGATGCAATGCGTCAAATGATTAGGTTTTAATCGCGTGATTTTTACACTTTATTTTCCCTTGAACTTCTCTACTGAGATGTAGTCACCATCATCTTTGGTTCGACTGACGGGATTTCTATGGCAAAAAGAGGGAAATGAGGTGCTGTTTCGGGCTCTGTTTCAACACATTCCAGAGTGAAAATCACTTACCGCTTGGAATGACGCCAGAAATCAAAATTCAATATTAAAAATCAAATCGGGTTTCGGGTCCTGACAGCCATGGAGTTAAGCTGTGACTCCGATGCCGGGTTTTTAACTTTCCACCGGCGCCCTTGACTACAATCTGGACACCATGAGTCTCTGGTTCCTACTAGTAGTATCATGGATGTAGTGCTTATTGCTTAGTAGTGCTGGTAGTCTTATGCCGTCCGGTCCGAATCGGAGATACATCAGGCAACGGAGAAAATCACCCAAAAATTACCTATTACACCCGACTTTTCTCCCTTGGCAAAGATGACTCTACGCACAGCAAAAAATAAAATAAAAATAAAACATTCTAAGCATGGGGGCCATGCATCTCGGAGTGAGTCGTTAGGCTCCGAAATGATCAAGCTGGGTGTCCAAGCTTGCACTATTGACAGCTCAGACCATCTGAAAAATTTTTCTTTCCCCCTTTACTCCCGTACGGGATACTCTTATGGGCATAGTGACTCTTGTTTTAGAATTTTGACAGGGGCTGAAGAAAATTCTGTTTCGAAATCCTGTTGAAACAGTTTCGCGATTTGAATTACTCAATCATAATCTTTGTTGCGTACCTACTACATGCATGAGGGAATAACATAGTGTAATCCTATCCGCCTATTGCCCATTCTAATACCTCATAATACTACAGATTATGCGACCAATCGCTTTGATTAGCAAGAAAACGAAAACTAAAACTAAATTTAATTCTGAATAACTAGTTAATAAGTTTCTTTCCTTTCTTTATCCTCCCCTCAACATTCCATCCCATGCCACAATGATAAATCCCGCATTCCATTCCAACCACCACGCCGACCACGGATTCTAAAGAAACCAGTTCGATTCTATTTCTTTCCTTTCACACGTGGGTAACGTCAAAGGCAAACTTGCCGGTCTCGATCGCCCTCTCCCTTGCAGAATTATGGCCTAGATCCGGATAGCAAACGGCAACACAACCCCTCAACTCAGGCAGAAACATGCCTCCTTCCTAGCCACCTTGCGGCTGTGGAATTGCCTAGAAGCAATCCCTTCTGCACCTGGTTACTTACTTCTGTATGTAGGTCTACTGCCGAGATCTTCATGCATCTTCTCATTTGTCCCTTCTCTGCTCCGGTTCCTGTTCCTGTTCTAGTCCCATCTTGTTGGGAAGTAGAGCCGATGGTGGATTAATTCGCTGTGGAGCTATGCACTTGTACAACCACACCGCTATATGATCTGTTTCTAGTGGTTGGTAGCGGTGTCTAAGAACCCGACTCAACACTTTCCAGAGTACAGGGTGCAGTGATTTCTTTCTTTCGGGTTCTTATAATCTGCTGCGAAGAAATAGCAACTATCCTGTATGATGCAGTTCATCGGACCGGTTTTGATCCCCTGTACATGTACAGGAGTGTCAGCTGCAACGCGCCGAGCAAACGCTTTCCGAACACTTACATTCCCGACCAAACTCATTCTATCTAGGGATGGTTGTGATCGTGGACTCCACGTGTACAGGGTAGGGTCCCTTGCGCCATCGGCTCCGGATCATGCGGTGCTAATTGCAATTTACCCAGCCAAGGAAATGCTCGACCTAATTCTAGCCAAATGCCTACTAGTCGCTACTAGTAATACTTGGAGAGGGGCTTTTAGTAATCTTAGCAGTTGATAAATTTAGTAGCTACTCTATGTTTTCATTAGGGTGATTTGACAATACTACGTACTATGACACTCAATCAAAATATGTTTAGAACTCGAACGACTAGTAGGCTGGCCTCGCTGGGTAATAGAACCATCTTTGAACAAGTAGTATCCAGAATGAGGTTCCACCTACATAGTTTTGAAGCTACCTGATGCTAAATCAAGCGGTTTCAAGAGAAAGATCGGGCATACCAGCCAATTCAAGTTCCGGCAAAGAGCCTAAATGTTCAGTATCCCCCTTATTGTCCTCAAGCCTTTGCCAACACCTCAAAAACTCATTTCCAATCACCTTATTCTGAGTCTCAAGAGACATCCACAGTGCAGTCTGACCCTTCTTATTCTCCAATTTCAGCTGTACGTTCTCACAACCAAGGAGATCTCTGACAATGTCGCAATCTTCATTCCGCACTGCAATATGTAGCGGTGTATCTCCCTCGTTGTCCGGAATATTCACGTTTATCTTTGGATACCCCAGAAGACAAGCCACTATTTCGCAGCGTTGCTGTCGTACGGCGATATGCAGCGCTGCTTCACCATGTTTGTTCTGTGCGGCGACGTCGATGCCTGGTATGTCAAATACTAGTCGAAAGAGGTCAAAGTCACCCCAGGTAGTGGCAAGAAGGAGCGGTGTCTCGTTATGCTGGTTTCTCGTATTGGGATCGGCAGTGTGAAGCATGCGTGCTATTATCGCATTGTCTCTTTGGAAGAGCGCGATGTGTACTGCGCAGGATCCGGAGAAGGACTTGATGTTGAGATCCACCTCTGGAATGGATGTCAACAGCTCAACAAGGTATGTATTTTTGAGATAAATGGCGCGCATAAGTGGCGTTCGCCCGGTTTCATCGACTGAGTTGAGGACTGCGTGATCTGATTGCGCGAGCGTAAAAAGGAGACGATCGATTTTCTTTGGAGGCGAGCTCATGTAGATCATATGGATGTGCCAGTGAGATTTTGCATATGCATGGAAGCAGAAATCATCATGTGTATTTTGTTGAGGCGAGCGCTGGACTTGGCCTAGGACTTTCCCTAGATCGAAATCCGACTCTGTCTTTGACCGTAGGAGTTTGACAGCGAGGGTCCGGATTGAGCTTGAAGACGAGAATGTGGAGTTGATGATGTTGGATGGGGCAGAGCCAGCGCTGACATGAGTAGCTTTACATCGGGATACCTGTCTATCAAAGACATTGTAACTGAGATAAGTGATGATTATCTCTGCTATGTATTGGTGAGCAGCTTCAGCTGTGAGCTTGATAATGCCCATGTTTGCGGGGATACCCTCTGCAAGGAACTGTTTTAGACTCGGATGAACCAGTCGCGCAGTCATTTCCTCCTCGTCGATGTGGATGAGACAGCCGCAGGTTGCCAGTGAAGAATGAATGTTATTCAAATGTCTTGATGGATCCCATTCCGCTTCACCTGGCACTACGCTCAATGCCTCTTGAATCTCGTATATTGTCAGTGGGCGCCGAGCAGCGAGAATCAGCTTCATGATTTGACCTTGTTGTTGATCACACCATTGAAGTTGTTGTAAAATTCGACAAAAGGTTTCAGTGAGACTTTTAGGAAGATTCAGTAGTGCTTGCCGAATCTCGTAGTCCGATCTCATAGAACAGAGAGTTTCAATCTGCAGCACAACCCAAAGATACATTCCTTCAGACCCGCTAAATAGTGCATCTCGAATTTCAAGTATCAGAGTTGGATCCCCGATCATTAATCTCTGTGACTCAAGACAATCTTCTAGCTCTTCTAGAATAAAGTCTCGTATCTCGTCGCTGTTATCAGGTATTGATGTCACACATGGAGAAACGAAATGCTTATCCTCAATCGTGGCTCCATAGCTGGCTGGATCTGATCGGAAAGATACGCATAGACGTATATGAAATCTCCGCTGCAGTTTACTGATCTCCGTCATGGTTTGGATTCGTACAGCATCATCACAGTCGTCGAGTCCATCAAGCACGATGTATAGCCTCAAAGAATCGGATGGAAAGGAAAATTGCAGCATGGCTTCAATTTTGTCAAATTCATTGAGCTCGTCTGTACGTTGACTCAGAATCTTTGCCACGCCCGTCAAATCTTCAAGTAGGCTGAGTATCTGACGAGCAAGAGATCCTATAATTGTTCGAGCCTGAAGGCTTGCAGGGACATCGTGCCGACAGAAGAAATATACCACGGCTTCGTTTGCGTGGAGATGTAGGTCGTCGACTATATTGGCTAACATGACTGATTTTCCAGACCCTAGTTTACCGGTATAAACCAGTGTGCGGGATAGGAAAGAGAGAGCCCAACCTTTCCATTTTTCGTATACTGGGGTTTGATTAAAGAGTCTCGTAGTCCCTGATTTTCGAGTCTGTTTCCAGATAACAGTGTGATCGAACTTTGAACAGAAACTGAGTACCTGTATGCGGGCATTTATTTTTATCTGATGGGAGTTGTCAGATTTGGACATTTTCTTCCACAACGCGTTCTGAAATTCAGATGCTTTGAGAGCCTCATCGTTGATCTTCTCGGCCATTAGTAGTGTGACCTCTCCCTTAATCTGAGAAGCGCAATTTTCAAGATTGACCTGGAAATACTTGAGGTCGGTTTCATTGAGTGTTGTTTTGAACTGGCCCAAAGCTGACTTTTGAGTGAACTTCAGTACCTTGTGACATAACTGAACAAGCACGATGAAATAGTCGCATAGATAAGATTGAAGAGATTTTGAACGAGGGTAAAGCAATGCCATCTTCTCATATCGCGGTGCGGAACGACCTGCAATCATGAATAGTGTCGATAGCCTCTCAAGGTATGAGGAATAATTCGCGACTAACTAAGGTAGATCGTTATTCAACTTGCATTCCAGGAAACAAAGAATCTCATAATTACCACCAAAGACGTCCTAACCACCGTCCAGACACCACAAGCGATCAAATTCTGAGATCCGCCAACAACGATATCTCCAAGCGCAGCAAACTGCTGTACGGACTCGAGGACATTGATTATCCTAGTCCCGAAACAGCGTCGCTTCGATACAGATACCTGCTCATCAATTTGGGCAGTAAGACGTAGTACATCCTGTATGCTTGGAGGAGTACCGACTAGCTGGGACTTCTCCGTGCGAAAAGTAAGCTTTTGGTCGTTGGGAAGGTCAGCTTCGAATAAGGAGACGGCTTGTGCTAGGCGCAGCTCCGGCTTTAGTCGCGATGCTGAGACTAATTCTTTGGACATGATTCTTTATCATGATCTGTTACATGTTCATCTTGTAGTATGTATGGCCAGGAAGTTGAATGATATCCTATACTCCAGATGTTTGTAGGTTATTGGTTCCAAAGGGTTTAAGGTCGGTTGTTGTCCATCAATGTTTGGTTGGGGGCTGAATATGCTTGGCGCGGGGCTGTACCTGGATGGATGACAATTATCTCCTTTGCTGCACAAGTGGGCTGTAACACAGACCAGCTATGGGGTAACCGACATTGGTAACGTCTTGAAGCTTGAGAATGGCTAAATGCTTGATCAATACTGTTTACTCCGAGCTCCGAACACCGTTAGATGTTCGACCCCACTCCGGCCCCCACGGAGTTCCGACGGGGAGCTTTTCTATCACTTTAAGTTAAAAGCTACAGCCTTCTCCAGTTATTTTCTCGAGGTTCTCTCTGCGTTCTGCAATATCCCGAGTGAAAATGTTGCTCCTTCCATTTGCTAGTCTCGTGAGCCTAGGCTTCGCAGCTACCCAGCACGTACTGCGTCCCGAGGGCAATTCGGGCACAGACGGATTTCAAGTCTTCCAAAGTAAACACAGCGACCACTCAATTCGTATTCGACAGCAAGATGAGTCGTTGTGTGCTGCAGGATCAGCTCAGTATACTGGCTGGTTGGACATTGGATCGAAGCATCTCTTTTTCTGGTACTTTGAAAGCCAAAATGACCCCACAAATGACCCGTTGACGCTGTGGATGACAGGTGGGCCGGGCGGGTCAAGCATGATCGGCCTTTTCGAAGAGACTGGTCCCTGTCTTATCAATGAATTTGGAAACGGTACCAACTACAATCCATGGGGCTGGTCCCGAAACTCATCGTTGCTGTTTGTTGATCAGCCAGTCGGCGTTGGTTTCTCTTACATTGATGAGGGGCATGAGTTGCCGGGCGACTCTCCAACAGCTGCTATTGACATGCATCGATTCCTACAGCTATTTGTTTCTGAGGTCTTTCCTCGGCATTTAAATCATCCTTTCCATCTATCTGGAGAATCATATGCTGTAAGAGAGAAACTTGCTAATTTTCGTCTGCACATGCGCTAACTTTCACAAATGACAGGGCAAATATGTGCCGGCTCTCGGCACGCAGATCGTGAAGCACAATAAGCTTTACCCGAATGAGCCGCAGGTCCAGCTTCGAACTTGCTTGGTGGGAAACGGGTACCATTCTCCGAAGAGCACTGCTTTTGGATACTGGGAAACACTATGCTCAACCAATCCTGGAGTGCCAGAGCCAGTGTTCAACAATACTAGATGCGATATTATGGCGGCTAACATGCCTCGGTGCATGCAGGTGATGGATACTTGTATTGATCGCCCGGATCCGGCCCTTTGTACTGCTGCCAGCAAAGTTTGCTTTGACGGTATCATCGGATGGTACGATAATGAGTCTGCTTACAAGGGCGGAAGGAATAGATTCGACAGTAAGTGATCCATTCAATACTACGCGTCCTCATTTAGTGCTAATAAGCCATAGTCACCCATACATGCGAATATGATAACCTTTGCTACATTCAAGGAGCTTGGATCGATCAGTATCTTAACTCAAAGGCCGTTTGGGATGCGCTCTTGCCGCCCGAGCATATCAAAAGATTCAACTTAACCTCTTTTGCGATTTCCGAGGCATTCGAGAAGACCTCAGACGAACAGACTTCCACCGATTATCAGGTCAGATATTTGCTTGAGAACCAAGTGAATTACCTTGCATACCAAGGTAATCTCGATTTGGCTTGTAATACAGCTGGCAACCTTCGATGGTCGAATTCACTCGTTTGGAAGGGACAGGCGGAGTTCTCATCTAAATCTCTACAGCCGTGGAATTCTATTGTTTTTGCGACTGGTAAGAATGAGACCGTCGGAACAATGAAGGAGGTTCGGGTTCGAACGAACGAGGCAACGAAGGCCGAATCTCGATTTGCTATCGTGACCGTGAATGATGCTGGTCATTTTGTAAGCTACCATATTCCCCGCGGTGCGAACATAAAGTGATTGCTAATATTGTTCTCAACTCGCCCAGCTTCCTCAAGATCGACCTGATGTTGCGTTAGACTTCATGACTCGGTGGATCTATGATTTGCCTTTTGTTTGATTTATGATTGTACACAATTGGACCGAGAACCCCTTTCGTCGATTCGTGCTCCAAAATGGAATATGCAACTGGCGTTTTATTAGTTTCAATTAATGGGCCGTACAGTAGTAATTGAAAGATAAGAGATTTAGAAACGGATTATGCTGTCTAGATACCCTCACCAAGGTCTTGTACAATTACACAGGCCTCAAAGCCGTCTCCAAAAATACTTATATGGTGTCACAACAAGAAATGGTTGTCCCAAACGTACCGCAGTGCTGCAAATTCCCGAGGCCGTAATGCATGACATAACTAGCCGAAGGATATTAGAAAAAGCGAGCATTGAGCATTGAATATAAAGTATAATCTCCAGAGCTTAGATCCTAGAGGCCCAGGAAATTGTTGACCCACGCTTGAAGCCAGTCGCGCCCGTCTTTGTACCCCCCGGAGATATTCAACGGCCTCCAGATTCCAAGGTTCTATCTCGTGTCAGTGCCCTATGACGATTCTGTGTGATGTAGAAGAAAATACGCGAATGTTTTTGAAGGAAGTTCAAACCTCAGGGAATTTGATGTTGAACGGATGATCTACAGAATGAAGAGGCGAGCTCAGGCTAGTCAGATGAGTATCTTGTAGTTCATGAACATATTGTTCCACAAATATCCCACCAAATCTCCTAGTAAGGCTCATCTCCTCCACTACTATCAACGTCTATGCCTGTCCCTAATAATCAGTCTAAAACGCCTGTCATTAAGACTATTATCTGCTATGGAGATCTATGTGTGTCCTCTGTAGGGGGATGGAAAATTGTCAAGTATAGATAGGACGCAGAAATTTCTCCTCTCACTGACAGTAGCATGGATCATATTTTTGCTATTTAGGCCAGCAAGGAAGCTTTAGAATGCCCCGGTGGTGGGGTATCGCTCAGTTCTAGAGCCTGACTTAGTGCTCAAAAGCAGATTCATGAAGGGTGCCAATGACTTAATTCACAAGGGATACACGTCTGTAAGTCCGACAGGAGATCCGCAAGGTATTGGAGTATTAACAATTTATCTCACCATGTAGATGAGGAATAAACCATTCGTCATCTCTCGTTTCGACGTGAACATCCTCGTTCGACCGATAAAGTATTTGGAGGAAATACGGCTCATGTCTCCGATAAAGCTTAGTGGTAGAGACGTTCAATTGCCGGTCAGTTGATGTCAACCGCCTATCCTATGAGCAGTTTATTAACATTGGCAATTCCGGTAGGATATGGCTGTCCAACATATTTCGATGAAATTCATGCAGCGATCTAATCTTCACGTGGATGTGCTGAAACAGAAGCTTGCACCGAAGCTGTATGAATACGTGGAAAAAGCTAAGGAGGAACTAGCCTACGGCTGGTATATTGACCTACCACACAATCAGGGTATAAGAAACTTCTACTTGGATAATTCGAGGACTTTATCGCTAATATTTATCACCTAAAACTCTAGATTCGATCGATGTCAATATCGAGTATCACTTGCGCATGCTAGTTGCACGTATGACCGCGAAGATGTTCATGGGAAATCCTACATGTCGCAACCTGGAGTGGCTGAAAGTCGCGGTCGACTTCTCTTTAAATTTAGCGAGCTATAACCTTACGCTAAAAAATGTTTAACTTGGATGCACGGTCTGGTCGCCAGGCTTATTCCTGCCAGACACCGCATGTCCCATCAGTACGAGATTACCGAGCGAGTGATAAGCGAACTCATACACCAACACAATGTAGCCAAGAAAGGTCGCTTAAAGGGTGAAGAAGTTAAAGAAGAAGATACATTGCTGAACTCAATGCTGGATCATGGCTCTCCGAGTGATATTAAACCCTATGAAATGGGTGTTCGCCAGTGTGGCTTGTCATTTGTTAGTATCCACACCACAGTTACGACAGTGTCAAACATTTTATACGATTTATGCGCCAATAGTGAGTGGTACAAATCACTGAGAGAGTCAAAGATATATCAGAGGAACTGGGGCCTCCTCTTCAAAATACGAATACCAATGCACTTGCGTGATGTACACGCCTTGATAAGTTGGACAGCTTTCTTGTCGAAAGCCAAATGCATAATCCAATAAGCCTTCGTAAATTACTTCCGAGTCATTAGTAGTACTTGCTCTGTTGCCCAATGGTACTATGCACTTACATATCCCTCGCCGTCAAAATAGTTATTCCACAAAGATTGGCTCGTCAGTAAATCAAGTTCAAGGATGGTATGGCCATCCCTGCTGGATCTCAACTTGCTTTCGCCAGTTACGAATATTCAATGGACCCCCTTGTCAATGCCAATCCTCAAGAATTCGATCCAATGCGTAGTTATCGTAAGCGCATGGCGGGTCCAGATCAGTGGGATTTGCACAAGGCCGGCATGGCCCATCGTGAAAATCTAGCTTTCGGATATGGCAGTCAGGCATGTCCCGGGAGACGATTCGCTGTTGCAGAAAGGAAGGTCATCATGGCTTGTCTTCTCTTCGAATTTGAATTGAAGTTCACCGAGGGAAGAATGCGGCCGAAGACTCAGCATCTCAATCAGTTTTGTTTTACGGATCAAAGTATGACCCTGATGATGAAGCAGCTCTAGGTGTGTTCTTAATGGAATATTCCTCGTGTAGTTTATCTTCCGGGAAAGTTGGTTCGTTAACAGACCCCTCATCAAAGTCATCAAAGTCATAGCATGGAATTTATCGAGCGAGCGTTTTGGTTCTTGGGCGGACAAAAAAGTACGTGGATTGACTCGCTGGTTTTCTTTTCCAAGTTATTTACCGCCAATTCTCTCAAACGGGAGAGAAATAATGATTTCTTTAAGAATGCCTCCAAATTGAATCTGAAATAGCCGGTACTTTTGTCTTGTATGCCCCAGTGGAGTAGATGTGCCAAGAGACTAAATCGTGACGCTACCGCCCACGCCCCATTTGCTTGCAGTTGTCTATCTGTGTATACGTAATTTGTACAACTCGAAGACTATCGGAATACGGCGTAAATTTCGGTGAGAGCCTTGCGTGGCCCCGAAGAATAATGGGCTAGGCGTGTTGGCAATGTCTGCAGGACGCAGCATACGTGTTGTTCGTCGATCAATTATGACGGAGATCATATTCAACTCTACTTCTATAGCAGATCTTGAATCAAGCAAGTTTATCTTACAGCTGGATTCACGGGTATTGGAGTACGACGGATTGATATCCCCTTTTAATTGGGGGTAAATACAAGGCCTATCGCACTTTTCAACCTCCACCAGATCAGAGGAACTCCTTCTACTCTCCAGATCGGGCTACCTACAGTAACTACATTAATCTATCTACCTGGCCTTCTGGTAGAACTCGGTATAGTTGGCCTGATTACTCAAGACCGAGATGCAGGTATGTGCATGAGGATCCTTTGTTTTCCCTGTTTCACGTATAACTTTTGGCCCGATTACTCTAGATCAGCATGTGCACATGCGGGTACGAGTCACAATATCCACTCGCGTTGCCAGTTCATCACTTACAAATAGCTCCTCAGCTTTGATCCTTGACGAATCAATGATATTCCGAGTCTGCCGGTGAAGCATTCTCCAGGACTACATACTTCCAAGGTTTGCAGCACTCTCACGGGCGGGGGTCTATCGCACAATGTGTACAATATGATATACTATATATTCCATCTAAATCCTCATGCATCACCCCTCCAGCTTTTCGACTCAGATCACCTGCAGTATTGCCAAAATCTTGTCTGGGGGTCAAAATCTTGAAATTATCAAATTTTATCATACACTTACACCTTACGTTGTTCTTCTCTCAACATAACCCGAAAATTCTCTCGCACTGGCAGGGATAATCTTTTTTCGCGATGGCAGACTTCACCGCGGAGACACGTCTTGCCCGCCTCAAAGAATGGGCTAATACCAAAGTGGCTCCAGCAAATGCCAAAATTCTCGAGCCTGGCAGTAATCTCCTATTCGGCGCAGCAATTCATGGTATATCTCGTCGCAGCAAAGGTGCCAAAGACTTGACCGAGATAGAAAAGATCGGTGTCCGATTCTTCGAAATTCTAGCCGACGACGAGGACGAGCTAAAGGCCTACGGCGAAATCTTTGGAGAGGCCAAAGCTAAAGCCCGATCGGGTGTATTTGCTGCTGCAAATATTCCCAGCTCCGTTATGACGCTTTCGGAAGATACTCCGTACTGCGAGGAAAGATTTAGAGATGATGTGAAAGAGCTGGCAGTTGCAACTCTTCAACAGCCGCATATTCGTGCTGTTATGCCTGAGCAGATCAAGGCCGATGGAACAATTGAGACGACGGAGGAATATGACAAGGCTACTCAAGAGCTCGGCCGGGGTGTCAGTCTGTTTACTGTTGGCCAGGAGTCGAAGATTAGTGCTGCCGATGAAGAAAGGATAACATCTACTATGGGAGGCCGCATTGGACCTGGTGGCAAGATCATGATCCCCATGAAGATTGTGCCATACATTTTCAAGTGCTACAAAAAATCCGGAGAGTTGACAAAGGACGAGATCTACTTCACCTGGGGATTTGGTGGGGATGGCGAATATGAGGTTTCTCATAGGACAGATGAATTTGGCTCAGTAGTAACAGGAACTGAGAGAACATTCCCTGCCAATCCGCCCTTCTACCTGGGATATGTCGAGGACGCCTGTGCTGGCCACATAATTTGCTGGGAGGCAGATCAGAGCACTTCTGGCTGGTACGACAAATTGACTAACATTATGCGAGAGATTGCTGTCAATGCCACCCACGCGACTATACATACAGGCGACAAAAATTGGGACTTTCTCATCGGACTCATCCCAGGCCCGATTGGAACTTCTGCAGACATCGCTTTCTGGCTGGAAACAATTGCGTCTTTGATTGCGAATCTACTTGATATTTTTCGAAACCATGATGATAAGGTTATGGAGCATAGCTATGGATATGGCCGAGATTGGCTTTTGCAGGGTGTTCCTAAGCAATGGACCGTAGCATACGATTTTGATGGTGGTGATGGTGGCCACTTTTTAGCTGCGGCAACATGCCAAACTGCTGCAGAGTTGCTATAGACGACTTCTAGTAGTAGACTGACTTGCCAATATATTATATTATGTTATTTCGGGACTTTTTCAGATTATGTGAAGATATGGGCTGGGAAGAATAACAATGCAATGCAAGTCCACCTGGAGTGGCTTCTCAATACGGCGCGCAGTCCATGTAGACACGCCGCATTTTCTTGATTGTAAACTCTACTACTACGGGCTACATATGGCCCACTCCTATTGAGGGTCAAGGATAGAGTGGATCATCGCCCTGGTCTCCAATGTGAGCATCGTCATGTGGAAGTTAAGTCTGACTATCCCCGGAAATCTTGAACTTTGTATTTGCGTGATATGGAATATTTACAAGTATCGTCAAACAGAGGGACTATGAAGAGCCCTGAATAATGGCAAGCATTTCATCACCCTTCGGCGCAGTGGTCAGGTTCTCATTACCGTTAGCTGTGACTAGGATATCATCTTCAATGCGCACGCCACCAATGTGGATGTACTGGCTAGCAACATCAAAATCGATGTACTTAGCGAAAGGTTGTTTGCGAGCATTAGCAAGAGCCAGGGATGAAAAGTAAACACCCGGTTCAACGGTAACCACCATGCCCTCTTCTAACAATGGAGCAGAAAGCGTGCATGGGGAACGGAAAGTTGTAGTATTCATGATGGGCCCATATTTGGCGGCATCCCGGCCGGAAGTCATGGCCGTAATCTCTGACTCGGATACATCGTGGACTTCAAGTCCAACATGATGGCCCAATCCATGGGGGAAGAAAATCTTGTTTACGCCCGAGTCACGGATTTCGGCATGCGAGCCACCTTTCAAAACGCCGAGGGCTAGGAGGCCGTCGATGGCGATGTCATTGGCTAGGTTATGCAAGTCAAGGAAGCGAACACCCCGTCGAACTCCTTTGATGCATGCTTCTTGCATCTGTTCAACAAGCGCGTATATGTTTGATGCGTAATCGCTGGGCCATTCGCCCTTGAGCGGGAATGTGCGTGTCACATCGCTAGCGTAGCAGTTCCATTCAGCACCAGCATCGAGACATACTAAAGGCTTCCGAGCTAGGGATTCATTATTGCGAACGTAATGCAGAGTTGCCGCATTTGCGCCCGAGGCGGCAATGATCTCATATGATTGATTCCTCGCGCCATGGGAAATGCAAGTATTGAGGAACAGTCCTTCGATCTGCGATTCGTTTGACATTTTCTGAATTTGCTCAAGAACTTTTCGATGAGCTAACGCGGAGACCATGTTTGCCTGGCGAATCATTCGGATTTCATATTCATCTTTCACGCCACGAGCCGCATTCATGGCCGGCATAAGTAGCGTTGAATCCACGGGTAGCTCTACGGGTAGTCCTGTGGGAGTTTCCGACCGATGCACCATGTAGATCAAGCTATTTTGAACCCTTTCGGTCAGCCATGATAAAAGCTCCGTTTGCAAGGAGGAGTGATAGAGAACGTGATCTACATCATATCGATCTTGAGCCTCCTCCCTTGTAACTGTTGGGCCCATCCATATCGCCTGGCGAAGATCGAAATCCGGCACAAATAATGTTAACCGGTCCAGGCTAATATCGTAGGTCAAAGCACAGTCCGCCTCTGCTACACCGCTCAGATAGTAGAAGTATCGTCTTTGGCGGAAGGCGCGCGGTTGATCTGAATCGCGGTAATTGATGGTCGGTTCCCCGGCGATAAATATTAAGCCATGGGAGACACCGAGTTTGCGAGCGACATTTCGTGCGTGTTGTTTGGCTGTTAGAATGTGTTGCTTGCGTTAGCTTGGGCTGTAGCTGTCGGGCCGATCACCGGTCGCGGTGTCGCATGGGGAAATCGCAAGGAGCTCGTGGGGAGAAGAGGGGGAGGTGGCAGGTTGCTGGACCTTGCGAATATGACTTTCTTGTTCCTCGAATAGATTGGAGGGATTTTCTTACCTGGATATTTATCACAGGAGCCGTCTGCCACGGTAAGGTGGATTTGGTAGGAGTCGACGGAGTTGATGATGACGTCTTGGCCAACCAAAGGGAGACCTTGCGACGTGACTCTCATTATCGCGTGATGTGGACGTCTGTGCGTGGGAGGAAGAGGGAAGAAAGGATAGAATGAGAGGGGTCACTTCTCTCCTTATCTGGCTTTTTTATGCTTCTGTTGATCTCTTAGCTGCAAGCAAGGAGGAGAGGGGGAAGGAAGTAGTCCCTGTAGTAGAGCGGAGAGGGAGAAGGAGCTTAGTGAGGGACGGCAGTACTTTTTATAGTATCACGCCCTACTTACTACTTACTAGTATCAACCAGGGCGAAAAGGAGTAGTGTAAAGAGGGAGAAACAAAATAGAAGAAGAAGAAGAATAATAATATGGGGATAGGTTAACGATCCTTGTTTTAACTACTAATAAGTCCAGTATATCTACTACTACTACTACTACTAGTCCAAGCTTAGCCCGGAAGCGTCTTAGATAAACCTTCTCCTCCGCCTACTTCTACCCACTTTACACTTATCATTCCACTCTCCCTCCAAACTTCCCCCCTCTTCCTCGCCACCACCACCTTTATAAATCCATATCCATTTCTATCTCTCTCTATTTCTTTCCTACTATACCTTCCGATTCTCTATTTATTGATTCCAGTCAATGAACGATGCAGGGTCATGAGGCATCGGGCCCCGGTGTGCTCGCAGGCCTCCCGTCAACACTCAAGACTGTGATAGGCAACCCGACGACGTCACCGCTCGGTGAGGTCTCATCAACAATCTCCTCGATCCAAACTCCTTCCTCTTTATCACGCCAACAGATCGAAGCCAATTTGCAATATGTCCTCAAGTCTCTCTCCTCCGAATATGTTGGTGGGCGGATGGTCGATGGTGGCAACTCCTCCGGGTCGACCGGCTCGACCACGAAAGGCGTCTTGATCGGCCTGTTTTCAGCTTTTGGATCAGCGGCGATCGCGTTAACGATACTTGCGATTTTCTTTTTCTTTAAATACACCAATAGGGGCCGCATTATGCTCGATCGCATGGGCCGACCGGGTGAATACGATGATGAACAAGCATTTGCGCGGGAGGAAGAGACAGCCCTGGAGGCGATGGATGACTTGGCACGGTCGGAATATATTCGAGCCAAATGTAAGCCTGTCGAAGAATAGATAGGGGGTGGTGTTTCTAGGTGTCGCTAGGCCCGCAACTCGATGCTAACAGATATTACAGCTTTTGTACAAGCCAATCCCCCCGAATCCATGCAGACCGATATCTCCTTATCACAATTTTTGGCCATACAAGAAAAGGGCGTCTCAGCGTGGGAATTTCAGCCTGAGCTGGAGATTGCCAATTGTTTTGTGGAAGGTCGTACCGAGATTGAGTTCTTCGACTCGGAATGCAGCGTCCAGACCAATCTACCCATTCCCAAGCAGAATGATGTTTACTACTGGGAAGCTAAGATTTACGACAAACCTGACTCAACCATGATTGGAATCGGTTTAACTACCAAGCCTTATCCATTGTTTCGAATGCCTGGTATGTTTTTCCAGCCTTATCATAGCCTTAATCCTCTCTGTGCCTCTCCAGGCTAACCCGTTCTGTTTTACTTTAGGCTTCCACAAAACCTCCGTCGCCTATCAATCAACAGGACACCGCAGGCATAATCAACCATTTTCTCCAACCCCATACGGTCCACCTCTCCTACAAGGCGATGTTATTGGTGTAGGATACCGCCCTAGGTCGGGCACGATTTTCTTCACTCGCAACGGCAAAAAACTAGAGGATGTGGCTCATAACTACCGCAGTCAAAATCTATTTCCAACCATTGGGGCCAATGGCCCCTGCAGCATCCATGTTAATTTTGGACAAATGGGGTTCGTATTCATCGAAGCGAATGTAAAGAAATGGGGCCTGGCCCCAATGACCGGGAGCCTCGCCCCGCCCCCACCATATGGCAGTGAACATGGCAGCATTTTACTCGAATCAGGACGGGAGAGTGCTGCACAAATCTCTCAAAGGGTCTATCAAACCCATACCGCGAGAAGCTCCAGTGTTGGTCTTCCGCAGGCGGTCAGCCCTGGCCCGATCCGCTCTCCGACTGACATTTCCCTTGCCCAGCTGGCTCACATTCATTCCAATGAGGATGCTGGGGAGGGATCCAGCCGAATTGCCGATGGCGAGGATGATCCCACGGATGCACCTCTACTGCATGATGCTCCCGACCATGAAGATGTGCCGCCTCCAGAATATTCAAGCCCCGGAAGCAGTCGCAGAGGCAGTGATGCCTCTTTAGAATTCCCCAATCGGGATTCCAATGAATTCAGCACACCCTTGAACAACGCTGAGGATCTAGAAGCTCAGAACCTCCCAAGCTACCAAGCCGTGGTAGACCGGGAGTTTACTAGACAACACGAATAAAAGCCTTGTGCTGCACGTCAAACCACCAACTATGTCTTTCATTATTTTTTCCTTTTCTGCGAACATACCCAACATGGTGTTTCCCACGGTTTATGGGTTTCTAAACTCCATCAACACTTCATTCTTTTTGTCCATTTCATTTTAGCGAGTCCACGGAAGGCGTTTCAACAATCGGCTGGGTTGGTTCAATGGATACTCCTTCGTCTTCTTGGGTTGTTTTCTATTTATTGTTTTATCTGCGGAAACCTGAGGTCAAAGGAATGGAGGTCTTTGTTTTGTTTTGTTTTGTTTCTGGTCTTCTTTTACTCACGGGAGGACATACAAGCACGGATCCCCACGAAGTTATGTATAGGGCAGCCTAGTCACCTCCGCCTCTCTTTCGCTCTCTCCATAGTTCTTCGTTTTGATATCCTTTGTGGGCAGCAGGCCTGTACATTTTGTGATCTAGCATCTCCTACATTGTTAGGAGTCCTGCTGTCCAAGCATCTACCGATAGCGCAATTATTCAATCTGGCTCTGATATTTCTAAATCTTCACAAACTACATATCTGCCATACTCAATAGCTTCTATCTCTAGATCCGGGGAAAGTTGTCCCACGTCATTGAACGGGCAGTTATCGATAGACTGATCTGACCTCATCCACTTGAATAGCTTTATCAGCTCCACTTCTGCTCTCGTCAAGCACCGCCTTTTGAAGCCGTGCTGCCAGCGACAAAGAAACCCACCTACAAAGATACAGAAATAAATCCCAAACGTCTGAATGAATTCTTCAGCATACAAGGTTTGTCCCCACGGTGTCCGGAGTCTATCACCCTGAGCTGGTCCGGAAGTGGATTTAATACGCGATAGCCCCCACAACTTTCTTCTCCGCGTTCCTTATCCTCGGATTCTTGCTCCCCATCCAAATTCACGGGTAAGTCCAATGAGGTACTAACCTCTCGAGAACCTCAATTCCTCTTGTGACCGACAAAGTGTCTCACTATATCTAGGCCCCTGCGCCCACCTCCGCCTCGTCGCGATTGATCGGTCGGCGCCCCACACTCGTATCGCATCGCTCATCATTGCTCTCGTGAGCTTCGAAAAGACTTGATAACTTCCCCGATAAACTGCGTGGACCCAGACGTCTAATCTGGACGAATAATTCCCCTGCCAATAAGCATAGCACCCCTTTTGTCGTGCAGGAGCGCTTCCAACCCTGCATCAGACGCCCTTGAGTCGTTGCACGGACTGGGGAAACTCCATTCCCTGCCGCGAGCCACCGTTGTCCTTTGCGAAAGAGCAAACTCAAATTTTTCTTGATCGCTGTTGCCCTACGTCGCATTATTGCACAGGACGTTTCTGAGTAACTCACGTTGGTTGGACTTGGCGTACGGATTACTTCTTACACAACACTGGTGCTGGTATACGTTGGCGCATCTTCTGTCCTGCAGGATACCGCGGTAGTCGGGATTGAAATTCAGACTTCATTTGAGGATTTCTTGTATACTGGTTTTCTTGATAGCCACGACGAGCCTGGTTGATCTCTGTGGGTCGAACTGTTTGGGCTGTTAGGGAGACTGTCGCACTTTGAAACGCTCGAGCTTACGCTCTTGCTGTCGCCTATTTGTCTTGTTTCTGGACTGGCATTGTCGTCTGATAATTTGTTGACGTGGCCCAGTTGGGGTTTTACATCTCATAATGTCTGGCAATTCGTCTTTCGAAGTCATTGTACTGGTAAGTGACGTCCTGGTTTTTCTAGCCTTGTGCACTTATGGCGTATAGCGATGAATACTCCAAACCGAACCTCTTGAACCTGATCCCGTTTATCTATTCCTCCTGACTACCTCTTGCATATCACCTCGGGTTCTGGCAGATGAACCCCTACAAATCATCTGAAAAAATTACTGACTGGACCATTACTAGGGGCCTACCGGAGGACCACGCGAAGATGCGGTGACTGGCCTTCTCGTACGATCAAAATCAACAAACTGGACTCCAGGATCAATGGTTGCCGTGGACGCGGGGACTATGCTGGCCGGAATTGTGCGCATACTGAAATTATATGTCTCAAATTCGAAAAATGCCCGCCAAGGAGCAACGCTCAAAGAGGGTCCCTTCAGGGGATTAAAGCTGCCTGCCAAAACTGCCGAGGCAAACGCGGCGTACATTTTCCGTGAAATAATTGGCGCATTTCTTATTACACATCCTCATCTAGACCATGTCGCGGGTCTTGCAATCAACACGCCGATCATTGAAGCGGGAAGTGGGCCCAAGCCTGTTGCGGCTCTGCCGTCTGTGCTGTCTGCTATCAAAAATCATGTGTTTAACGATGTTATCTGGCCTAATTTGTCCGATGAAGATGGGGGTGCTGGTCTGCTTACGTATCAGCGACTTGTGGAGGGTGGAAATCCGCGATTCGGTAGTGAGGATAGCAGAGGCTATGTTCGTGCTTGTCAAGGCATTGTAACTAAATGTTTGAGTGTCAGTCATGGAAAGTGCAAGCAACGATACGATCCAGAAAGCGGAACGCATCACCGTGCGTCAAGTACTGTGTTTAATTCCTCTGAGTCGCGCCTCATGCCGACAAGGGCGATATCAGGCCATTCCGATGCAGGGTAGGACTTCAGGTTTGCAGGCATATTTTCTTTTTATCTCGCTGACTATTCTTGCAGCCACTTTTCCCCGGCCCGCTCGCCTCACCTCGGTCCTGCAGAGTCCATGGTGTCAACAGTTGAAAGCTCCGCCTTTTTTCTTCGTGATCACGATAGTGGCGATGAAATTATCATTTTCGGTGATGTCGAACCAGATACTGTCTCCCTTGAGCCCCGTAATCGACGTGTATGGGAAACAGCAGCACCAAAGGTTGCCAGACACACACTCCGTGCCATCTTCATCGAATGTTCATACTCCGACAGCATCGATGACGCATATCTATATGGCCATCTCTGCCCACGCCACCTCATCGCGGAGCTGTCGGTTCTTGCTGACAGGGTCCTTGACGCCCGTGAGCAAACCCAAGATAAAAAGCGTAAACGCGAAACCGAGACTGCCCGTAACAGTCCACGATCACCCTTTAAACGATCACACAGCTCTTCAGGCCGGAAGTCCCGTGCTGGTTCGTCTCGGGGCCAACATAATGAGCCTTTGGAGGGACTAAGCGACCTGCTAGCTTATGATCATTATTTCCCCCCGGATTCAACGCGATGGGCTAACTCTGATCCTCCGTTGGCTGACTTTTCTGTTTATATCATCCATATTAAGGAGACTATGAAGGATGGTGTGCACCCTGGCGAGACGATCGTTCAGGAATTGACTGCTCATGCTGAAGCGCTTAATCTTGGCTGTCAATTCTTTCTTCCCAACCCGACAGAGTCCATTTCTATTTGAAAACGCTTGTTTTCTTTAGCCCTGGGTCTGATTCACACTCATGGTTCCATTTTGATTACTGGTTTTTTTCTTCGCGCGCAAGGCGTTTGGTTTTGGCACTTGGCGGCTTTGCGTGCAAAGCATTTATTATTCTCATTCTTAGACTTCTTTTTTGATGATTTGGTGTGGCTCATTCTTTATTTTCATGGCGGTTATTGTGATTGACGGTTTAGGCGTTACTGTAGGTAATATATGATAGACATCCATTCACTTGAATAACAGAACTTGAAGTTCTCTATCTACAGAGTATCATTCCCATCGATTCTCGACTTTAAAGACCTTTCCAGAAGTTCTCAATCAGATCAGCAACCTCGGGCACCTTTTGTCGAACAACCCCATGCCCAACTTGCGACACAACCTGAGCATTCTTCATCCCAACTTCAGCCAAATCCTGAACACTGCACAAATCATCCAACTCTCCAAGCACACATATAGAAGGAATCCCCGTTTCCGCCGCCTTCACAAACTCCCCATGCTTGTCCAGAACTCCTCCATCCCTCACAATTCCCACAACACTAGCCACATGCCCCTCATGCTCTCTAACCTCCCAATCCCTCACAGCCTCAGCGACAATGTCCCCCCTCGCGATCCTCTCCTTCCAATCATAAGGCACAACCAATTTACCACCCTCAAGCCACTCAAACACCCAATCTTTCGCTTCTTCCTCGGTCCCATCACCACTTAAATACGCCTGCTGCACCTCTCCAAATGTCTCCGATCTCACTAGTCCCGCAGGCGCAACAAGAGCCATAGAAGAAACACGCTCGCTATATGAAGCGGCGAACGAGGCACACGTCGACCCCCCAAAAGAATACCCAATTACATGCGCATCTTTCCATTTCAACTCATCCAGTAAATCATTAAGTAGACTGTGAAATAGAGATGCTTCATGCGGTAATATAGGTGTATCACTTAATCCGTGGCCCCATAGATCTACCAGAACACAGTGCGCGGATGGGAACCGCCTTGAAAGTGTGCTGGCTAGTGGCTGTAGGCCAATTGCTGGTGTTTGGACGCCGTGCACGAATAACACACGCTGAATTGTGCTGTCACTGTTGTCATTACTCTTGCCAGTGGCGGGCAGAGAGTAGTAAGCTGCACAGCCGTGCGTGGTGTTTATGTATATGGCTTTTGGGAGCATTTGCCCAAAGATTGAGATGAATGTTTGTTCTGATGGGGCTTTTATAATTGTTGGGGCTTTTGAGTCATAGCTTTCTCCTGGTCGGGGGAGGGTGAGTATCGTCATTTTTGGCTTTGAATATGTTGGTGAGATAGTTGATGGTGGGAGGTAGGTGTTCGTTAAGTTAGTTAATCAATAAAATTATTAGTTAATCGCTGCGGTGGGGCTTTACAGCATCATTATCAGGTTTTATCATTGGTCCGGAGCTAGTTTCTACGAAAATCTACATAATCTACATTGAAGTTCGATTTCAGAAAAGTATTGATTTTGCTAAGCAAATTCTAACTTAACCAAGCCAAAAAAGTCTAAAAAAAGTACCAAATGAATGGAAAAAATGCCAAAAAAGAAATCAAGGTCAAACCTAGTTAAAAGAAAAAAAAACGAGTGTCGGGCCACCGAGAATCACAATTCTGTTCCAGAGGCTACATCGTGAACGAAGCAGCATGGATCTGTGCGGAAAAAAATGTAAAAAACGCGACAGAGATTCCCTGTGACTACTAGCAATTTAAGTGTGGTTTAATAAACTAGAACGCGAATTAGTGACGTATCAGGTAGTAAATGGAATCTAAAACAGGTGAGCAAATCTCTAAAAAGCTTCGATATCAAACCGAATATCCCAATGTCCTGGGGCGTTTAGGTTTTCGGCACATACAACCTGGGAAACCCAATGTGTGCCACGAGGATAGGCATGGTGTATAATTGCTCTAACAAAGCGCCCAATCTCAGTTCGCATGAAGTCCTCGAAATAAAAGTGTGTACGATGAACTGTGAAACTACCACCTCCAAGGTCCATAAGCCTCTGAAGACGCTGCGTCTGTTCGTTCCGAATAGAACCGGAAAAGAAATAACGCAGGCTGTTAGTAGTACCCTGGGTGCGGTGGTAGAGCGCAATCAACGTAGATACAAAATCAGGATCGACTTCAGGATCTGGGCCAGCGGCAGCATAGTCACTAGCTATTATTTCATGGCCAATCCGAGCCTCAAGTACACCGTTTCGTTCACCGTACTCAACTCTCCAGCGTGTGAGGTTGGGCACATTCGGCATTTCCCATAGGCCATTCTGATCCGTAGGGCCATCAGAAAGACAGCCGCCCTGAGCTGTAGGACGATCGGGAATTTCTTTAGATCGGATTCTAGCAGTTTGAGTGATCCTGCGATAGTAAAGCATAGCATAAGTATTTGCCCAATCATAATCATCCGACCACCTTGTATTTCCAGTGATTCTAGACATCCGAGCAATCACCCGAGCGGCAATGAACTCAATGCGTCTACGAGGATCCCGGTTGCGTTCATCGAGGAAATTAGTCAGTCGGTTGAAAAAGTTAGACATGGTGAAGATTTGAATTTACTGATTTGATGGTAATATAGGAAGTGCGGGCGCGAAGAAGAAAAAAAAACCCTCAAGAGTGCTGAACTTTCATCTCTTATATAAACTTCAATTGAGATAGCTACTAGGGTCACGGTTCTCGAGACCGTCATCCTTTGAGACCTTTACAAAATCTATTCGAAAGAAATTTCAAAGTCTTGAAACGAAGCTTTGTTGAGAACAGAACACGGAGGCTGGAGCGTTCAAAGGCTATCATTCTTTGGAGTAGCCTTGAATGGGTTCGAAGCCTTTCTTGCTCTATAAGTAGAAATTAGATGTTCAAAGAGCGGGCAAGAAAGGGCCGATACGACGGAGTGTCTACGATCTATCAGTGATAGACAGAATGTTTCGGCATAAGAGCAATTATAGCTTTGAAGAGGGCAAGGTGAGACGCGAACTGAGGCTCTACTACACTGCAGGGACTACATACCAGGTAGCTACTACTAGTGACAAGGCTAGCAGTGACGCCGCTCGTAGCACGGCGTCACCTGTATTCAACATCATCCAAAAAAGGTTGTAAAAGTGGCTTTTTAAGAATTTGAAAGAAATATACTTCAATGGGTAAGAATAAAATACAACTAATTGAGTAGGCATCTAGTTGCTTCGGTATCTGACTGCCAAGTTCTTATGCAATTAGGTATCCCTTCATTAAAAGTGTTAGGACGAAGTACTCATCCGAGTCTGCCATCATGAGTTTACATGGGTAGACAGATAAACATTGCTTGAAATGGGCTGTGGAATAATCTTCATATATCTTTCAGCGTCTGATACGCGCTTTTTCTAGTCCACAGAGCTCCAGAAGAAGGAGAAGAAGGATGAGAAAGACATTTAACTTTCTGCTAACTGTAAAATGGTAGAACTTTATCATCCTTTTCTAAGCCTTGTTCTTTTGGATCGGCCGAATTGTCTTTGTTCACTTGCAGTCATGCCATAAAGAGAAATAGGAAATGAACCTTCGGTAGGTTTTATGGCCATACTACTGACAGCGGCACACAACAACGGCGTGTTCAGGATTTAGGGGCTTCAAATTTGAAGTTCCGTCGTATATAAAATTAGAAACGGGACCCTATAAATGGTATAAAGCTGAGAATGAGTTTTATCAATAAATTCAAGTTGACGTGAGGGATGCCCATAAGTGCATGGGTAAATCCTAAAAACCATCTCAAGCAGAGCGAATCATGGTACTATTGGTTAATCTCATATCTATATCTATTAAAATCCTACAAATTCATTGGTCCAGATGTCCATTTCATCCTCAAAGTTCCCAGTTTGTCCTTGCGAACTAAAGTGAGCATACCGGGTGAGATATAACCTTTCAACAGCAGCGCTAGTGAGATAGAAATCGGGAAAAACTACAGATATTCGTTTAGATTATTTCCAGATTATTCAAAGAAATCACTTAAATTAATGAGACAAGGGATGTGAAAAGCTACGAGTAAAGAAACGGGGCAGTTATGCAGATTGAGCCTCCAGTGCCCTAGCAATAACATCTTCCCAAACAGTACCCTCAGAAGAAGGAGCGCGAAGGCCTTCTGAAAGTACATCTGACTCAGTAGCACCGGGTGGCTGGTTGGCAGGAAGATCCAGTATGGGCTCACCATCTCGCGCAAAGTCAATCAATTCTTCTTCCGTTCCCCAATCGCTCATGGCCATAATACCGATAGGCACACCAGTTGCAGGATCATATCCAGCAGGACAATTAATAGATGGACATCCCGTGAAATTAGCCAGCCATACGTATTCCATGTTCCGCACGGATCTGCCCCCATCTGATACACCTCGGGCAAGATCGGATTCACCTCCCGAGATGTGCCAGCCAGGAAGAGGTGTGGAGGGAGATAGAATTAGCAAACCAGGGTGCTTCTGGAAAAGATATGCGAGATGGGTCATGAGGAGGTTCCGTAGGCGTTGAGATGCAAGGAGATCCTGTGCAGTGATTTGGTACATGCCCATTGATACAAGGACTTTATTAGGCGCAGTCAGTTCACGGATCTGGTTTGCGTCGACGCCTGATGCGATATCGGCTAAGATGGTCAATGCATGGGCGCGCTGGCCTTCTGGGAGGTATGGGATGGTGATGTCGACGACGTTATAACCGTTCTCGCGGTAATAGGCCAGAGCTCTGTCAAATACTTCCCGGACAGCGGGCTCGGCGCGATCTATCCAGTCTGACATGATGCCAATGGTCTTGGTTCGCTTTCTGTCAGCTGGTGGGGGAACTGGCTGAGAGAAAAGTGAGGAGGTTGGATCCTGTGATTCTGGAGCTGGAGCGGCCATCACTCGGTACGCAATGGCGAGATCATCGATGCTGGATGCCATTGGTCCCAGGACACCGACTGTAGGCGCGAGACTGAGAGATGGTGCCCCGGAAACACGACCATGAGTGGTCTTGAGACCCCAGATACCGCAGAATGATGATGGGATACGAATTGAGCCACCACCGTCTGCACCCAGCGCGATTGGGACAATACCAGCTCCGACTGCATATCCGGATCCTCCTGAGGAACCACCACAGTAATATTCCTTGTTATGGGGGTTCCTAGGGGTCCCGTAATTAGGATTGTTGTTGGTTGTGTCTTATAAGGTTAGCTAATGTGACATCGAGGTGTAAACTGTCGATCCACTTACCTAGACCCAGCTCATGCATGGTACTTTTCCCAATGACAATCGCACCTGCATCCTGCCACTGCTTAACACACCAAGAAGTACCATCATTACCAGCCTTGAAATCCAACTTCGTGCCCAGAGTGCGTTTGTAGCCGGTGATATGGACCTCGTCCTTAATCGCAACGGGTACACCATCAAGGGGTCCAAGAGGGTTCCCTTCCTTATACCGCTTGGTAGACTCTTCTGCAGCGGCGCGGATTATATCAACCTGTGATTCAAGGAAAGCGATCGAATGCTTGCCTGCTGGGCTGACATCCCGACGGACTAAAGGGAGGAGTGTTTCAACAACAACGGTTGGACTCAACTCGCCCGACAAATATAGATCATGGTAGTCGGCGGAAGTGTAGTATCCATTATTTCCCTTGCGCTTCGCGACAACAGGCGTTGGTACGTCGGTGGTGTGGTTTTTCTCAACGGGAATCACGCTTGGGTCGGATCGTCCGGCGTACAGAGGGAGGTGAGGGACTTTATGGATGACGCCAAAACCAGCAGTTCGCCAGAAGTGACTTTGGATGAAACCGATGTTATGTATTCTATTCGAAGATGTTTGTTAATATCCGACCATGGATCCAAGAAGTTTGGGTCGAGACTCACAGTGTCGCACCGATCGCCAGAGGAGTCCCTCGGAAAATGGGAATAGACGCATCTTCATTTTTGTAGGGTACCGATGGACCCTCAATTGCTGGAGGGTAGTTCATATATGCGCGACCTTCAGAAGACATGTTTACAGCTCTGGTTTTGGTGTTGGTTGTTATCGCGAACTGCGGTGCGGAGGTGAGAGCTATTTTAGGTGATGATCTCACATGCCGAGGCTCTTGCACGTGGGGCATCAGCTGATGCGATGATCTACACTATGATTGAAGCTTCAAATGCTGCAAGCTTGGATACTTCAATTATCGCACATTTTATTGTACATGGCATTTACAAGTACATTTACAGACGCAACTTGATGTTGGCCTTGTCCATTCCAAGTGCAACACCAGTCAGAATCGCTGAATAAACCACCAGAATAACCATGGCCTGTGGCGTGTTGACGTCCAAGGTTGGGATGCTCAGGTTGACCGCACCAGTCAGCAAATTGGCAATCAAGAAGACAGCCAGGCCTCCACGGTTGAATGCATGAAGAATGCGACTGGTTGCGAATGATGTTCGCTCCTCTTCGCCTTCTTTACCAGTCATTTTGTAGACTGTAGGGAAGAAGACAGTTTCAATCAGGCAGAACAAAAGAAGTTGAGCGCTATTGAAAGCTGCGACCCAGAGCACATATGGCATGTTTGCGAGACGGCGCGATACCTGAATATTAGCACCGTATCCAAACGCGTAATATGAGTTGAAAAAGAAGAGAGTTGACCAGAAGATCACTTGCAAGCCGAGGCTAATAAGAACAGATTTGCGCGCCTGCTGGGGCGATTTGGATGCTGTTCCGCGAGGAATGATACGAGTTCCAATACCACGACCTGCAAGGAAAATGGCCAGATATCCAAGGAACGAGAATATACCCTCGCGATTCTTGGACAGTAGGTCTGGCCCGCGGGGGGAGATGAGGATATAGCTCTTGAGCTCGGTTGACTCAAGGACTACTTGGTAAAGTACCATGATTCCGAGAGCCAGCGCCTCATAAGCTGGAATCAATGCGGCCAAAGAGTCAAAGAGCTCCACGAACGGCGGAAGAAACCCCAATGTGAAGAAAAAGTTCCAGTGCACACCATATTCGGTGACATGCTCCGCGTAATCCAGACCCTTCACGCTCCATAGTCGAATCAGACCTAGCACAAGTAGAGGAACGGAGTGTCGCACGGAGCCGAGCAGTCTCGGTACCAAAGCAGCCTTTGGGGACGCGGAAGCTCGACTCTTAATGACTGAACGCGCAGACACCACCCCCGCAGAGAAGACGAATGAACCCACACCCAGGTCCATCAGAGATGTACCCCAATTCTCAACCTTTCCAAAGCGACGCGGGAAAATGGGAAAATCAACTGCGAGAATTGCAACACAGGTCACGATCATCATCGCCGCTCGATAAGTCGTTAAGAAAGGGTGAATTGGCAGCGACTCCGCCGAGTCTTGTGAGGCGGCATTTTTGCTTGTTTGTTTGCGAGGTGGTTTGGCCTTCTGCGTGGAACGAAGAGCAGGTTGTGTGAGAAAGAGGAGGACGGCGGGGGTGACGAGAAATATGTTTAAAAGTAGTGGCGCAGAGGAGTAGGCCGTAGTAGCGAATAATATTCCCAATACATTGAGGATGAAATCTGTCAATAAGCCGGCGGGACCGTAGGGCGTGAAGTAGGACAAGCGCGATTGGAGAGCGGACCAGAGAAGGACGGCGGTCTGTACGTGAAAATAATATCAGAATTTGATTCAGGACGAAAATTGAAGGGTGATGATACCGATGCGACAAGTGCGACCAAATTGATGTCTTGGATGCTGCTCCCTGTGAGGTTCGAGACGAAGGCCTCTTTGCGGGCCTTGTAATCGGAATCCATAGAGGGAATAGCTTGAGATTAGATCGTCTTTGATTGTCAACTAAGCTCGGTTAGGGGCAGCTTCCCATCGGTAGTTTCAACCCGCAAAGATCGGGATTTGGAAGGGACTTGAGGTAGTGGAGAAGTTGAAGAAGTTGAACGTGGCCAGAATTCGGAGATGAAGTTGGTTTGACTCGAAAACGTGGCATGGAATCACCTGATGTCAAGCAACCCCAGATCTACATGTTTAGATAACATCATTGATAGTTTTCATCTGAGTGCTAAAAACAAAACAAAAATGAGCTTTATCATTTGAAATCTTTTACACAAGCTATAATATACTTTATTGGGGGTTGAATGCGAGATTGGTGGTTCGTAGCCTTGAGACCTATAGTACCTTCAATGGTCGGCACTGCGATCGACAGAGAAACTGACCTATAATCCTGATAATTCCAATTGAATATGCAAGCCAGGTGCAATAACGTGAGCTTTACAGGAATTGGCGTTTGAGATAGCCAAAAAAAAACACCATGGCCTTAATTACCCGGACCAAACATCTTGCGAGCAGCTTGCGAGATTCGGGTTCGCTCGGCCGAGCTTTTAGCCCCTGCACAACCATTGGCCAGATAGCTATCCGATCGGTTGATCTAGGGCAACTATAATCTTACCTTTGGTACGCCCCGGCACCCGGACAAGGCTGCCAATTATCCATGGCTCGGCATGGATATTCGGCGGTGGGAAATTTGTCGATCATTCCACTCGATCTACGTCTAATTTTACGGAGATATTATCGCAAGGCTCAGAAGCCCCATAAATGTACCATTGAGGCCAATTGAGATAGAAACCGGGGCAATTGATCAACAGTCCGTGCCACATGTACGGGCACTGAACCGAATCCGAACTAGAGATGGGGTATGCAGAGTTGACAGGCGAAACTGGGAATTCAAACACGAGGCTGCGACTAGCTGAATCTTATTTCGAGCATTAGAAGTGTCATTGGTCCTTCGAACTCCATAATGAAGTTCATAAATCAATACATTGCCCCTCGCTTTCGCTCTGGATGTAGCTTGTGTCTAGACTCCAAGCCCCTCGGCGCGGCGTTGAAATGTAACTTATTTAAGCGTTTTAGCAGGTGGAGATTGGTTACATTGAAGATGCTACTTCCTGTCACTCTTGAAAATCCTCTGGATACCACGAGGGCACAAGGCCATGGTAACGTGGACTGAGCAGTGATGGTATCTCCCTGAGGGCAAGATTTACAGCCTTGTCATGATCCAAAGGTTACATTCTTTGTATTGTGCTTCAAGTTCAGTACCTAAATGCCCGCTGGAGACAGGAGGATCATTAGACCCGGATCAGAGTTGATCATATGTAACCGTATAACTTTGGTCAATGTTATATACCGCATGCCTCAGGAACATATTCCAACTTAAATCGGTGCCATATATGATGGTTCTGTGATACTACAAAAGATAAGATTGATTGAGCATATAATAGTACGTTAGAGTAGGTATGTATGTGCTCCAAACATGCCCTTGGTCCCTACTACAAACGCGTCACTGAAAACCACGCCAAGTGATCACAGAGTAGTATATAGGCCAAGGAAAGCTAATTAGCACAAGCCCCGGCTACTCTCTTAGCTGCGGAGCAGAAGGTATTTCTTTGGGTCAATGTAGATCATTGTTTCATCTTATATGGGTCCTTGACCCTGTCTTCCGAAGTTTTAACATTTGAATTGTTAAGCAAGGGGAGGTAGAGATGTTTATTGAGTCAGTTTAAGGCGCATCCTGAGTCGTAATAAAGTAGTGATGGGTGCAGATCTTAGGGTTTGGGGCTGAAAATCTTGTAGATGCAATATTTCTGGGCATTCACACGACTTAAATAGACTATATTCAAATTTATAACAATAAGAAGCCATTGGGTCGGCATCGGGGGTTCGGGCAGGAGACGGACGGTTGTGCAGCTTTCTGTAGAAATTAAACACAACAAATGGTGAGAATTGAGAGGTGAGATTGTTTCGCATGGAGAAATAAAGATGTAAAAAGCATGATCATGATTGTATATACCAGAGCCTTGTGTATTCATCACTGTAAATTTGCTTTTCAATTTTCAATTTTTGCTTTTTGCTTTTTGCTTTTTGCCCCCAACGCCATCTCTATTGACAAACAGGCAGCAAAAGAGAGTTGAACCGTCGATCCACGCGCCCGGTCGGGCGATGAAATGCATAACGAACGTTCCAGAACAGCAGGTAAAGTCTGGAAGGATCGTAGACGAGCTTATTGCCTTTAATGTCCAGATAGTTTGCCCACGTAGACCGATGCCAAGCGGGTCTTAGACTATGACGGATCGATCCAGCAGCCGGAAAGGAAAGGAATCAAAAGAAAAGAAAAAAAACACGATAAATAGAAAACTAATCAGACGCTATGTTCATAGCTTCTTGGTATCCACACAGTTCGTAGGATGGTGATCCTCTAATTGGTTAGCCGGAGCCTGGTCCTTTCACTGCCGGGAGATTGTCCCTCTTAGGGGCTCGCACTTCTTTTAGTGACGATCCGGAGAAAGGCACGTAATGTGTGTTTATCCAGTCTGAAGGTGATTTTATTTAAGCCGTTGAGGTCCTTGCAAGATATCGTTTTTTTTAAATAATTTTTTTTTAGCAGAGACCCTTGGTGCCAATACCAACACACCTTATATCAGCATCAATACTTTTTTCCCCTTACCTTTTATCGCCCAGTGTGTGGGCCTGTCTTTTTATTTTAGCGCTTTGTCCCCCTCGAGGTGATAGTAGACGCTGTACCCGATCGAAGGAACGGCGCCAACTAGGAAAATCCGAGCCATCCAAAACACTGAAAAGGCTAAGAAAGACCCCCTGTGCCTTTCATGCTGGGTCTTTTGCCCCCTGTGACCAGTACGGGTTTCATGGTCACCGACAACCCATTCCCTGTCCGGGATAACCGGTTAAAGGACCGAATCCTTCTGCGCAGTGTGGGGTATCACCTTGGCAGACCTGAAAAGCAAAAGACCATGAGCACTAGCAGCAAAGACGGCGGCTCCACGAAGGGGCGAGAATCGCGGGCAGGAGCAAGAAAAGTATCATCTCTATCCGCAGAACAACTCGAACGAAAACGCGCCAACGACCGTGAAGCACAACGATCGATTCGTCAACGCACAAAAGAGCATATTGAGCAGCTGGAGGGTCAAGTCGCCATGCTCCAGAGTCAAGTGGCCGAGATGCAGCCCCAAAACGATCGATTTGGAGAGCTCTTACAACGGAACTCTGTCTTGGAACAGGAGGTTGGCCACCTGAAACGACAAATAGCAAGCTTGTTGGGGCGTCCCAGCTTTGCTGGGGGTAGTGATCAAGTTGGCGGCTTTCGAGGAGGCACTTGGCCTATGGATGAATCGGCAAATAATACAATATCGAGTGTCCCGTCGACCAATGCGATGATTTCTCCACATTTCTCGGGGTCCTCACAACATGCATCAGCAATACAACGAGCGCCATCTGCTGTCTCGGCACCAAGTCGCTCACCTCATCCCCATGAGTGGCAATCATATGATAATAATCGCTCGTTATCTCTGGCAGATTCCTCTGATGCGAACCTCTCGAGTCGAATGGATCCATACGTGATGGACGGACAGATGAATCACGGTTCTCGATTAATGCCGTCTGTTCTCCCGTCTGGTCTTCCCGTGGCATCTCAGATTTCATTCGGAAACTCGACAGGCGCGCAAAACACGCACCCATCCGAGTCATCTTTTCCTTCGGTCCCTCAAATCCCATCTCATCGATCCTTAGCCATGTCAATACCTACTCCCCAGGCTGCGCCTGTACAGCCTTATCAATCATCGGCGCCATCATTCCATCTCTCAATGGTTCAGTCATCACAAAGAGAAAACACATACACCTATCAACCATGGAATTCCCAATGATAACGTCGTGAGCTGAGCTGAAAAGGTCGATCGCAAAAAGGGGCTCAATGATTACCATATACTAAGCAAGCCACGTTAATGAAAATGATCGGATATCACTATAGACCCGAAGCTTCGAGCCTAGTATATCGCACAAAGCAAGTGCTGTACCGATGGGATTTAAGGAGTTGGGGCGTTCAAGTCTCACATTCCTCTGGATTCCGGATTTTGGATTCTCAGCGCAACGGGCTTTGGCGACGTTGCGACAACAACGCACAGGAAAATATAGCCGGGAGATCCTGACAGGTCAACTATGTAGCTTCTCTCACGACCCCCACATACCTGCATCAATTCAATATCGCCTTGTAACAATCGATTTTTGGCTTTGACGATAGATCAAAGGGCCGCTGATGATATGTGTGGGGAAACAAAACGGGGAGTTGTTGCAGAGACTTAAAGCACGGCCAAGGTCTCGCCCCCGCTTAGTACTGCGATCATGCAGGGGCTGATTAGCGCTGCCTTTCGAATTGCACACGAACTTGAAGTATGCTCGCTGGTAATAGAGTGCTATAAAGGGGAAAACTTGCATCTGCATAAATACAGGCGTTTGAATCTTTGACTAAAAACTTGAATTTTGACATTGTATCTTCAAGCTGCATCCAAAGTTCTTTAGTAGTCCTAGAGATTATGGATCTACGTATTACTAGCAGCTAGCAAGTTTTTAAAAGCGATAATCTATTAAAGTATAATTTAGCTGAGCCTGTGAGTACCGCAATTCAACCCATAGACGTTTTGTGGTAAAAGTTGGCATGATTTTGTCTCCGAAATCAACATTCATTGAACCATACTACATGGGAACGAACAAGTCTTTTCTTAAAATATTTAGCTACATGATTGTATGCACGACCATCCATCAAACTTTCCATCAAGCTGATGGCCTGGGCTTTCATTGGAAGTTGGCCTTACTGGTGCCTACCTTATTCTCTTAGGGTGGTGCAAATGCCCAGGTGTGCTTCCAAGTGTATGCATTGGGTGAAATGGTACCCAGAGTTCACTCGTTGATCTAACTTATACAGTTTTTAAATCCCTCGATAAATAATCACAGATAAATTATGCTGTTTAATATTGCCAAAATTACCAGAATGGCCCCTTGTCGAATCTCAACCTGGGCGCTCAACCTGATTTCAACCTGGATACACTACTCCACATCCTACTGGCGCCAGGTATTTAAAGTCCACACCAGTGCAATAATCTCACCAAATCTAACTATAAATGCAAATCATTATTCCCAGGCAGTTCAATCAGGAAATATTATCATTTCTCAAACCACCATGGCTCCTCTGTCCATTCAAGTCTCAGGGAAATCAACCATCAGTCGGCACCCTGAACGAGCCGTCCTCAAAGTCACAGTCAAGGCCGAGGGCGATGAGAGGCACACTATCTCAAACCAGGTCATACTTACTTCAAATGAACTCCATACGATTTTTCAGGAGCTATCACCAAAAGCCGAATTTGGCACCGCCACCCTCGATGCACCGGTTACCGTTTTTTCTTCTACTGGACTCTCTACATGGTCCCACAATTTAAAAAAGAAGAACGAACTGGAGGTCACGCGGTATTATGCACAGTCGTCCTTTCAAGCCAAATTTCGTAACCTGGCCACGTTGAGCCAGGTCACGGGAAAGCTGGTTACGTACCCCCTTGTCGACATAAATTCCATTGAATGGTGTTTGACAGATGAAACGCAGCAGAATTTAAGCTCTGAGTCCCGGAAACTGGCCATACGCAACGCAATTGAGAAGGCTAATGACTTTGCTGAGGTTGTTGGGCGGGCAGTTGTGCCTGTTGAAATTGATGGTGGTGAGCAGAGAAGTTTTCAACAGGCTGTTCAGCAAATGCCACGGTACATGATGCAGCAGATGGCTTCAGTACAAGGCCAGTATCTTGAGATGTCCTCTACTTCTGTTGCTGATGATAATGGAGCTTTGAATATGTCTCCACAGGATATTCGGTATACTGGAAGTGTTCAAGTCAGGTTTGCGGCGGCGGATGAATAGTGATGTGCCCTTGCTTCTGTATTTTAAAGCTATATTGAGCTTTTGCAAATTAAATTTATCATGTGCTAGATTTTTCCTGTATATGACTATTTTTGAGGGCAAACAGATCGGAATAAAGCTATAAATTAAAGTTGACACATTTGCCGTGGAAACTACCCTCCGTAGCGCTGAATTGGCTGAGGTATCTTGTATATGAAAAGAACAGCCAAAAATCAAAATCAAAAAGATCTTGCACTATGTAAAAATATCGAGCTTGAGAGGAATAGGCTGAATACTGAAACATTGTTTCATTCAAATGCTGTGGAATGTGCGATCGGAGAGAAGCAAGGCTCATCATCAGTAACGGAAGCTATCCGGCAGGCCACGGCAACGATTTAGTCATGTGCCGGATAGATACCGCGTCAACGGAAGTGATCCGAAAATCCACCGCAACTTCCTGTCTACACCTCCGACCACTTTTATCTGTGAATCATTTTCGTCACTGACGGATACTCTGAAACATGGAGTCTCCACGTAAAGCTCGGAATCGTGCCGCCTGTCGACGCTGCCAGAGACGCAAGATTAAATGTAACGGTGACCTTCCACAATGCTCAGCATGCAAAAAAGCGAATGTGGCATGTGTCAATGATGGGAAACAAGAAGTGAATCGAACGTTAGTACTGCTGAGAGAATCTAATTATTCATATTTAGACTGAAGCCTCATCAGTTACATTGCAAACTTGCAGAAGCGGGTCCAATGGCTCGAATCACTGGTCAAGGAACGGACCAATGTGCGCCTCGAAGATGGACCTTCTATCGACCTGACTGGATCTCAACAGACAGAAGCCGACCACGACGGGTATAATGACACCTTTCATACATCCCAATTATCTCGCCTTGAACGGCCTCTGAGAGATGCACAACCGCCTCGAACACAGCCAAAGCAAGCCCATGAAATTGGCCTCGTCTCTCTTTTTTCGGGCGGGGAGGCAAGATACATCGGCCCTTCTAGTGGATATTTCCTGGCAAATACCGTATTCTCTAGTGCTGGGCGTCGATCCAGATCACAGACAGGCCAAGGGCACGAGAATGAGCCCATCTCATTGTCAAGTGAGCTCTTCAACAGCCCTGCTACTTTACCCAATCGGAAAGAAGATGCTATTGAACTATCATTGAAATACTTTTCCTTCACTCATGTCATGTATCCATTTCTTCATGAGCCATCTCATCTTGATCGTGTCGAGAAGATGTATGCAAGTGCTGCAGACGAGTGCCCAGATCCAATAGCAGCCTTTCATGTATACATGGTGCTGGCTATTGCTGCGTCAGATATTTCAAGGCGCTTTCGGATTCGACTTCCGGCGGAAGGATTTTATACGGCTGCCACTAAATTCTTTGAGGCTGCCTGTGTTGAGGGATCGCTTGAGGGATTACAAAGTCTACTCCTCCTCATGATATATGCCCTGCATAACCCATCTTGCGGTGTAAATATATGGAGCCTCAATTATCAGTGCCTTGGAGCACTCATCGATTTGGGCCTTCAGCGTGATGTTAGATCGTCGTCAGCATTTCCAATTTCATTTTTAGAACAGGAGATGAGAACAAGAATCTTCTGGGTGGTATATAGTTTTGATCGAACATTGGGCACAATGATGGGCCGGCCAATTGGAGTTCGCGATGAGGCATGTGAACTTCGGGTAAGGTCCTTTCCTAAATTTTATCCGATTCATCATATATACTGATTTTTATTAAGCTCCCATCGGATATTTCAGATCACGATCTTGCTGAATTTCGGAATATTCAAGAGTCTACCGAGAGGACTGTGTCTCATATAACGTTCTCTATCCATCTTTTCAAACTATCTCGGATCAACTCCGAGATCAAATATGTTATGCATAGCATTTGCAGAGATGTTCCTGCATATGCCTATCCACCAGTAACAGATATCAATGATTGGCAGAGAGAAATGATTCATCGACTTGAGAAATGGCGATCAGATATACCGGAAGCAAGCGGCATGAAATCTATCACTCAAATTTGCGTAACAAGATATCATGAATTGATGATTCTTCTATTGAAGCCTAGCCCTGGAATACCCGATCCCTCAGAAGAGTTGCTCACTCGCTGCTTTCAACATGCAGTTGAACTTCTTCGAGGCTTTGACGAGTTATACAAGCAGGAATCACTTCTTTACAATCGACTTGTTGTCCATTCAATCTTTCTAGGTACTTTGGTCATGATACACTGCTTGTGGAGGATACCGCAGATCGCGTCAGAGGTCCGAATTGACGACGTGGTAGCAGATACATCTGTCAGCCTGAAAATTCTCAGTAGCATTGGGGAATACTGGACAGAAGCTAAACGTGCAAGAGATTGTATTCATGAGCTATCGAATGCCACAGTGCAGCATTTGATAAAGAACAGAGGACTGGACAAGCGTGATCAGAGGAGGGGGGCCAGTGGCAATTCAGTTCCCACGATTGCAAGGGATATGACACTCCATTCGACAGATGTGTCAGAGAGTGCAATTGAGCACTTGCATTATAATTCTGATGCTACCCTCGCTTTGAACCCGGTCGCCGATTGTGATATTGGCTTAGACTCGTCAGGATGGTTGAATAACTCGATGCCTGGGGGATTCATGGACTTCGACGGGATTCCAGATTTTGACTCTTTTATGTGGGAGGTCTTCAATAGCACATGCTAAGATACTACTTGGTCAATGTGTCATTGAACTAGGCCAAGACCAAAGCTTATATACAAAGTAGCCTCCAAAGTCCCTCATCCGAGGGAATCTCTGCAATTCAAAGAAAAGAGACTCCAATTTATTGAGCCGTGTGGGAGCTTCAATCTCGGCTCGTCTCGATTATCGGTTCCAGACAAACGTGATCTGACAGGAAACATTGCTTTGGTGACTGGTGGGAGAATCAATCTCGATTATCACACTGCCCTTCGACTTCTCCGCTGTGGGCCATAAGTAATTATTTGGTTACGTCCGATTAATTTGGAATAAATGATGGCTTCATTTTATTACTTTTACAGATTATTCAATTGGAAGATTCACCATGTCGCCACCAGTGTTTCGTATTATCATTGTGGGAGGAGGTATTGCAGGGTTCGCGGCAGCTATCGCTTTACGCGGACCTAATAGACACATCACAGTGCTGGAACAGTCAAGTCTCAACAAAGAAATTGGAGCTTTAATTTCCTTCCAGCCGAATGCGTCGAGGATAATCCAATCTAACTGGGGGCTGGATTCACAAAATGCGCGACCGATGGTAGATGAGGGATTTCGCATCTACAACACGGACGGCGAATTGATCAATGCGATACCACTTTTAGCGAAGAAAGTATACGAGGCAGATCGATTACTGTTTCATCGACGAGATCTCCATGATAATCTAAAACATCATGCGACTTCTGCTTTTCCCTCTCGAGATGGCAACCCAGTTGAAGTGCGGATTGCTTCAAAAGTGGTAAAATGCGATGTGCTTTCAGGTGTGGTAACACTTGAAAGTGGCGAAGAACTTTCTGCAGATCTCATTGTTGGAGCAGACGGAATGCAAGTAGGTCGGCTGACTTGAACATCTTTGTTATATTATGTATTAACAAAGGTCTTTGTAGTCATAGTGTGATGCGCAGATATGTCTTGCCCGAAGAACCACTCGCACGTCCTATGCCAACCGGATTGTCAGGTAAGTCACAACTTACTAATCTTTTACTTAACTAAAACTAATTAATGTTGAAGCATATCGTTTGATGGTTTGTCAATGGCTTCTCACTAGTGATGCCTTCGCTAATTAAACAGATCTCTACCAAGGTTCTTGAAAAGCAAGAACCCAAATTCTTTTCCAAGATCAATCCTCGCGAACCCTTCACTTCCATGATTTTTGCCCATAACTGCCGACTCATTATAGGCCCCGGAAGACAAGCGGAGGTATATGGGATTACTGTCCTTGTACCAGATGGTGAGTAGATGATCCCCATATCTGAGGTTTCACTCCAGCTGACTGGTATAGAACAAATGAACGAGGATCCCAACGCGAAGCAATCTTGGGTCGCCGAAGGTGACCTGAAAAAGATTCGTCAATCATTTTCAGAATTTCCCGCTTGGGTAACAAGTATTTTCAAGTATGAAATCACGAATACCCCTTTGAAAGACTGATACTCACCTATCATTTAAAGAAATTCAGCAGATCTCGGCCTATGGCGACTTCGTGATTTAGTACGTACTCAAGGATACGTCCATTTCCACTTTTTTTTCTACTGATAACTTCAGGATCCACTTGTAAAATGGCACTCTGGTCGCGTAGTTCTCATTGGCGACGCCGCTCATGCTATGCTGCCAACTCAAGGGCAGGGCGCTAGTCAAGCGATCGATAGGCGCTTTTTTTGAAGGCATCTCAGATCCCCCTTCGTTGAAATTAATCAACTCTATTCTTGAGGTTTGTTCTAATTAACATCATAAATTTCCAAATATAATCATGGCTAATAAGAGCAGACCGTATTTCACGCACGATACTCGCGTGCCAGTCTGATCCAGGCGTATAGTTGACAAGCAGCAAAGCCAGGGACTGTGAAAGGTGAAAATACGGTGATAATGTAAGTTTTGGTCAAGAATAGCGTCGATCGGATTAATTTCGACTAACTCCGAGCAGGAGACCGGATGAGTTTAGGGATTTCAATTGCATGTATCGTGGTGCAAAGCCATGGAGAGATAAACAAACTTCTCTTGGTCCGGAAATAACTGCATAGATTAAAACCTATTACTCATATGTGTATTTGGAAAATAAATATGGTCTATCTTTCTATTTTCATGATACGATCTGCAGTATGTTAGGCTGGTACAGGGAGCGTGTGGGTCTGAGCGCACCCCCACACTCTGGGACCCCAGGTGGCTTGAGAAGGGTAGAAATAGACCGATTTTGACTGGTCAGAGAAACACAGGTTGATCTGAGATGAACGCCGCTAGGTGGCCCGCAAACATATCACTCCCCGAGATTTATTCCCGCGGTCTCGGCAGTCTGGAAACATAAATCAAGGTGACCATCCTAACCTTTGGATTGCCGTGAATAGCAGTGATCCATCGCCATGCAGAGTCTCCAGACCCCGCGACGTTCCCCACGCCAAACATCCACCACCAATCACCGGTGTCCCCAATGCGTCAAGGCCTATGAGAGGCCAGATCATCTGGCACGGCATTTAAACTCCCGTGATTAGTCGACTTTAACTCGAACTTTGACAATGAGGTATGCTTATGATCTATGATATTTTAGACCGCAACGAACGAGTATATTAGTGTCCAATATGCCAGCGTGGATTCAATCGCCGGTAGGTCCCGATTATTTAATATATTTGCGTTCTGTCACACGCTAAACTACAACTAGAGATGTATTGCAACGACATCAAGCTGTCCATGAGAAGGATGGGACGGATACGAATACACATGTGGCACAGCGAAAGGAGCGCGTCGCTCAGGCTTGTGATACTTGCGCTTCAGCTAAGCTAAGTTGCAACAATGAGCGACCGTGTAAAGTGGGACGAAATGATCTCCTGGGGGCGAAACTTACTAACTTTCTTTGTAGCGATGTCAAGCAAAGGGAATCTTGTGTGTACCCAAGGCGTCTAAAGTTCGTCGAGATAAGATTCAACAGCATTTTTCGTCTTCAAAGATGCCACCCTCCAGCCAAACAGATGGACAGGAAGCGCAATATTCATGTGGAACTTTGCCTCTTGTGGCAACCCCAAGCTCCAGTCGGTCAGAAATGAGTGTTCATCCAACTGTATCTCACACCTGGAGCAATGCTGATCTTCAAGATCATTCGGGCCCGGAATCGCAAACACACATGTCACTGAACGACTTCTTACCACCTGGCACTGACGAGATAGGTCCTTCTTTCGCAATAGATCGGTTTCCTGCGTTCTTCGAACAAGTAATGCTTCCGGGCTTCGAAGCTTGCAACACGCTTCAAGAAACACAGCAACCTCGCGTTTTCGATCTTATGCAGGACAACGACATCACTCCGTTTGACAATGGCGTTTTTGGGACAGATTTTATGCCCGAGTTAGACAATGTATTCGACGCCACTGGCTCCCTTGTTGGGTTTGGCGAGAATCACCCCTCGCCGCTTGACGATCAAGAATCCGCGAGTCGGCGTGCTGCCGCATTCCAACGATAACTTTGGTGGGTTATATTATCAATCTTTCATATGTGATTTTGCGCGCTGCTAAAAGATGACTCTTATTACAGGCTTTGGGTTCCAGAAAAGAATCAGCATGGGTTTAGTGGGGGAAAAAAAGATTCCACTACGTGATACTGACAATATGCCATCTACCCATCAGACAAGACTTGACGCACTGAAGATCCCCGGTGGCTTGTCTTCGCAGGCCAGAGATGATATTTTCAAGTTGGTGCTTAGGACCGCTGGCTCCCGCCTGTCTGTATCAGCTTTTCCTTCCTTCAAATACCTAGATACTTTAATCAAGATTGGACTAGGAAAAAGAACGGAGACCGATGCATGGATTCACTTATATACATTTTATGACGGTCAATATCAACAGCTTCTCCCGGAACTACTCACCGGTCTGGTTGCTGCTGGATGTGTCTGCTGTGGTGTACCATCTATTTGCAAAACGGGATTAATTCTTCAGGAAATTACCAGAGTCGGCTTAGCCCAACTGGTATGTGATTTATCAGTGTCGACCTCCTCTGAAATGGCTCATTTGTGCTGATTTTAAGACTAGGTTGAAGAGGATAACAGTGTACTTCAAGATCTTCAATATCTTCAGGCATCTATGCTATGGTTAGATATTGGAATAGCGTGTGGGTGCACAAGAAAGATGCTGGTTTCTGAAAGCTATCTGCAGCCACTTTGCACGGTAAGCTCATGGCTTAGTGCATAGACAATCGATATCCTCAAACTGACATTGAAAGCTGGTAGGCTCTTCGTCGTGCCGGCGCATTTAACAGGTCAACGTATAGCGTTATTACTCCCTCCTCGATTGGCTATGATGACGCTTCCTTACAGATTGCGTGGTACAAGTGGGTACGTCAGGAGTCCTTCAAAAGGTAGGATCTCATCTCACTTATGTCTGTTGAATGTTCCTGCTGCATCATCCTCACACTTCCAATACGGATAGGCTAGTTTACCACTTGTTCGCCCACGATGTCGAGGTCACGCTGTCTATGAATCGTCCCGCAATCACATCATATACAGAATACACATCACCCCTTTCCCAGTGCCCGGGATCTGTGGCTAGCCCCTACAGCTACTGCATGGAGAGATATCTGGACGAGTCGATATAGACTTACTATAGGGCTCTCTGAGATAAACCTACGGGATCTTCTTACAGAACCGTCTCTTTTGAGCCATCTGCCCACAGAGATAGGCTCTGCCATAGTGGAATCTGCTTTTTTGAATGGCCTTGCTTTGCAGGTGTGGGAATTTCGGCAACAGATGCATCTGTCGGGGTCCCGTACTACAACAAAACTATGGCTGCAGAGCAGACAGGACGATTTGTACAATACCATTGCCCATTCGCATAATCTTCAGTAGATATACGCTAACTTACATTTAGATATTCAATTTTAAAAACAGTCCAAGGTGTCACACCAGACTAGCCGTCCGTTACTATCTTGATGAACGAATTCGCTATGATGCACCTCCACCTCGACATGGATGCTATTCAGCAGTTTGTCTGAAAGATGGGGGAATCAGAAGCTCGGCGCGCCTTTCCAAATCTCCGGGAATGGAGTCGTAGTAAAGACGCGAGAATTGCGATTTGGCACGCCGGTCAAGTCATCCGAGCGGCGCGTGTCGTGGCACCGTACCAATTTCGCGGATTTGACTCTTTGTCCATTTACCACGCATCCTTGGTTCTATGGGTGTATGGATTATTGCAATGTGGTGAAAGAATATTACAAGCAGAAATTCCGTTAAGCGAAACCGAACCTTCGCCTGCTGTGGCACTTGACGGACCAGACAACAATCAGGTCAAGGCTTTTCTTAGTCGAGATTTCGGTCGACCAGGATTGACAGCGGGCCAAAATCGAAATTATCGTGATTTCGTGGAGTTAAGCATGCCACGTTCGGTCATGGCTGTTGTCCGACGAGTCTTCGAGGGAAATTGCCCACTTCCTATGCCTGGGGATATTGCTCCGCCAATGATTCAGAATCTTTGTTCACTGATCGAGGGTCTTGGAAACTTACCATAATATCCAACTAGCACTGTATAAGCCGTAAAATGCACAATTTAACATCCACGCGATATCCTTGCTGTTTCATCATTTCTGCTTCAATTACCTTCAATCTACTAGTAAAAGCCGATGTCGTGTTATCCCGTTCTTCGGAAAGTGATTCCCCTGTGGTTAGCTCCAGTTCTTTTTCACTTCGGAGCCGTTGCGCGTCAATACTGTACCCCGTTACTCTGACCACTATGGATCAAAGGGCGAAGATTAATTGAATCGAGGATGCTGAGCCAGTTGTGCTTAGCAAAGGTGATATTTTGGTTGATGCTGCGGGTGAAATTCAGCGGTTGCCCATACCTAGTAACAACCCTAATAATCCCCTCAATTTCACGTCGTGGGAGAAGGCAGGTGTGATTGTCAGCTGTTGCTGGTTTTGTACGATTCCATCCATCTGTTCCTTGCTTTGAGTGTTCTAATACCGACTAATTTGCCGGTAGCAATTATGTCTCTCTCTGTAGTCGGAGGTCTAGGTGCCATTCTCAGTATCTTCTTCGAGATCTACGGTGCTGAAGGTGTGAGTCCAGATAAAGTTGTCTGGCTGAGTACGTATCCATCGCTGTTTGTAGGAATAGGTAAGCTTATTGGTCCATTGATCTCATCTCAACATCTCTAATATGCCCAGGCAACTACCTTATTCTACCTCTGGGCCTTATCTTTGGCCGGCGATCTGGTACCATCTTATCTATTGTTGTGAACTTTGTTGCAACCATTGCCTGCGCCGTGTCTCAAAACTTCCAGCAGCATTTTGGGCTTCGTATTCTACAGGGATTAGCAACCGGTGCTACCGAGTCTGTAGGTGTATCTTCAATTCCGAGTCGTGAGGGTACAGTTCAATGAACATCTACTATAGCTTCTGCCTCTGATACTATCTGAAGTCACCTTTGTACATCAACGAGGTACCATTTTCGGCATATACTGGACAACACAGAATGTTGTAACCAGTTGCCTTAATCTGGCGAGTTCCTATGAAGCTGCCGCTTTTGGGTGGCGCTGGTTTACTGGGTCTATGTAATTGCCATTGGCGTGGGCCTACTATTGGTTGTCTTCGGTTGCTTTGAAACAAAGTATCAGCGTCGCACGCAGTTCATCAATGGCCAAGTTGTCATCACAGATCAATTCGGCGTTACCCGGGTTATTACTGGAGACGAAGCACAAGAGTATATCCGAGCGCTTGAGGCCGATGGCGAGGAAATTCCGGATGAAGCTCGACCTAAACACACCTACTTCCAAATGTTGAAGCCGTGGCAGAAACCAGTTGGTAGTTCCATTCAAACGATACTGAAAACTTGGTTTCATATGTTTGAGGCTTTCACATCTCCAGGAATTTTGTACGCTACGCTATTAGCCTCGGTTGTTCTAGGATGCTCAATCGGCATGTCTCTCACATATGACACTGTTATCCAAAGCTATGGCTGGCCAGCAAAGAACGTCGGTTTGATTAATCTTGGTGGTGTCTTTGGCGGGTTTGGAGGCATGTTGTATGCGGGTTTGTTTGGCGACTGGTTTATCATCCAGATGGCCAAACGGTCTGGTGGCGTTCATGTTCCAGAGCACCGACTCATTCTTTTGATCTTCCCTGGTATTCTGATGATAGTTTCTCTGCTTCTGTACGGATTCACCGCCGGTGGAAGCTCCACTTGGGGTGGGCCTTTTATGGGCTGGACGATTCTACAAGTGGCCTTTGTGTCCGTTCTTATTTTGTCTACATTGAGGCATCAAGAAAAGACTCCTTGGTTCGTAAAACCTATCAATCTAAATTTTCAAAGAAATCTTCCAAGACATATTGCAAAGACCGAATAGACAAGGTTCCCTGGGCACCTGAAATATCAATCCCTATTTCTTTCCCTGCAGCCCGGAAATCATTTCCGGCAATGTGTGCGGGGCATCGTGTTTGTCCATATGAATTTCAACCAAGCGCAAAGGAGCAGGCATATCTTCATTAAAGTTTTCAGCAGGTCCAAATTGATCATCATTGAGCAGCGATTCAAGTTCCCCCTTTGTGTGAGCACTATACGTCCTCAAAGTATCTGGCTTGGGGTTGAACACAGCAGGAAGAAGTTTATAGTCCCAAGGCTGTATATCGTTGTAACTCTTATCCCACCCATCAATATACCGCTCGATTGTATATCCCTCGTTACAAATGACGAAAAGAATTGGACTGAGTTCTTGACGGACCAGGGTGCTGATTTCTTGTGCTGTCATCTGCAAGCTTCCGTCGCCGGTAAACAGAATAGTGCGTCGTTTGCGTGGAGTCTCGGATTCTGTCTCTTGCTCCCGTGCCGCGATGGCTGCCCCCACTGTTGCTCCTAGTGCGTATCCAATCGAGCTCCATAGTAATTGGAATATTGACTGGGCACCGCGGGGATGGCGGCACCAAAGCCCACCGAGAGCCGATGTGCCCATATCCATTACTATGATATCATCTTCTTCCAACCAAGAGCTAATTCGCTCCCATAGCCAGTCATGTGTCACTGGGGAGCTGGTGTCTAATTTTCTGCCGCAGACCGGCATTGGCTCTTTCAAAGACGTATTTGGAGGTTCTACGTCGACCGAACTTGGCGGAGAGGTATGATGTCCACTGGGCGAGGAAGATACTGGTGAGACCGCTGTTGAGGCGGAAATGGCCTCGGATAGCTTCCCAAGGACGTTCTCCAGAGAGATATTGGAGATGGTATGTCCTTGAATAAACACGCTGTCCCGGTGAAACACAATCGTGTCTATGTCGGGTGTGTCGCTCGTGAAACCTCCAGTATTTAAGTCCGTTGGACGAGGACCAATATGAAGAATCAGGTCGCTGGATTTGACTAGTTCTAGAACACCTGGATTAGATACCCCACCGGCATATATACCGCGGAAATTCGGTAGACTCTCATTGATAACCCCCTTTGCCATTGGAAAAGCACAGCAAGGTAGGCTTGATTTTTCAACAAAGGTTCTGCTGACATGCAACCCTTGATATCTCCCTGCAAGGCTATCGACCAGAATTACCGGGTTTTGAGCCTTGAATAGCCGGTCTCTAATGACGTTCACGGCCGCCTCTTCCTCACTGGTAGCATTAGCTGGTGGGGTGCGAAGCCATAATGAATGTTCCAGCGGGGCTGGATCGACTTCTGCCTTCACAAGATCTATTGGAAAGCCAATATACACGGGCTTGCTAGAGCGATAGCACTCAACAATAGTGTCATCAATTGCCTTCGTCGCCTCTGATGGTTCTCTTAACAGAATTGTAGCACTAGAAAGGCGCTCACTCATTTTCATAAACAGCTCAAAGTCGGCATCTGCCAGGGTATGATGAATAGGAAGCTTCTTGTCTTGAATAGCGGTCGAGGGAAAGCCGACGATGTGGATCACGGGGACAAGCTCAGCACTTGCACCTGCGATCGCATTCAAAGCAGAGAGCTCGCCCACCCCGAAAGTTGTGGCAATTGCGGATATTCCCTTGATTCGTGCGTATCCATCGGCCGCATATCCTATAATACATTAGAACACATCGAACATTCGACGTCCTAGTGATCAACGACATACCAGCGTTTAGTTCATTAACATTACCAACCCAGTTGAGACCACATTCTTCTATATAGTCCAGGGCAATGAGATTGAAGTCTCCGGGTACACCAAAGACACCTCTGATGCCAATCTGATGACAGCGACGGAAAAGATACTACAATGATAGTATTGACCAATCAGTACGCGATATCTTCAGAAACTCGAGTAGTTCAATTGTTACCTCTGCAAGATGCATGATGACGATGATAGTCGCTGGGATTGATGAAAAGGTTTGATCTTTCTGTGATACATAGGTGCAATTGAGTATCTAGAAGCTAGTCGAGACAGCGACATGTCCCATTTTTAAGACTTAAAAGCCCATATCCCATGATAATGAGCACCGTCACATATTCGAAGATTGCAGATCTCCGCTATATCTTTAAGTGAACTTCTGAACTAAAAATGGCCCGATTTGACCGGGAGCACATGTTCAGGTCTGAAATTGTCCTAGTGCATTACCAGTCTCGGTCTTGTGCAGGGAAGATCGGCAAAATGGGGTACGAACTTATATTTTGCGAACTGCACGATGACAGTTAATTGATTAATGTAGAACACTTCCAATTTCATTCTGAGCTTGCCACCTTCATTTGGAATTCCTTTCCAATCCGGGTCAAGGTATATACACGGTGGGTAGGACGAGCCATCAGTGGCATATCAGACATAGGGCAAATGATGATAACCATAATACCCAGGCAGGACTGACCCAATCGTAGAACTGGATATTCATCTTCAAAGTATACATTTAGACAACTCATTTGAGTATGTTGTTGGGTGTTTTTGGTTTGCAGCGTGGAACACAATAGGTACACCGATTTTTTACCAGAGATGATACCATATAAAACCACATTTTTTACCTGACTTTACAATTACCTTATTTATTGAATATGTTTGTTTGCGCTGAATAAAACTTGCAAGAATGCAAGTGCTCAAAGCATGCTCGTCCGGTACAAACCGACACATACGGTGGATTATCAAGCAAGAACTCGGTCTAGATCCACCCCAGGCTCTCATCAACGATTTCCTGAATAAGCTTCCTGAGGAAGAGCATGGTATGGAAACAGTAGTCTCTCCCAGTAAGATTATATCCCTATTTTGCAAGCTGTATATCAGTCCCAAAGTGTCCGACGGCGAGAAAAGCACCGATAAAGCCTCGTCCAAACCAAACAGCCAGAAGCTTGCTTTATCGGACTACCAAATCGCCGATCATGAGAACCCTTCACCTGGAGATGGCCGCAAGCAGATTAGTGCCTTAACGGGCCATCTCGAGGTTCAAGGGCAGAACTTCTGGACTCAAGGGATAGGCGATGGGCCAATGGGCTGCCTGATCGAACTGCTCTGTTCGATCGGTCTGGTAATCCAACTTCTTGAACATCAAGTTGCAGTCATGGAATATGAGTCTCGCAACCAATTAGAAGAAGATACTTCCTCGTCAGAAGGAAAAATGGTTGCGTATGTCAAGTGCTGTGACATTAGCTCGTACACCGCTTGGGGCATTGGAATCGATGAGAACCAGGTGGACGCGTCTTTGAAAGCTTTGATCCGTGCCGTGGCATCAGTGAGTTGAATGGCCCCTGCCAGTGTATTTTTATTCGCACTCAGACTGGAGCGCTTAGCTCACCATTATACAGCTAATGCCCGCATGATATGGCCACCATGGCACATATCCCTTCTTTTCTGAAGATTTATTCCCAATGTTCTCATGCGTTTCGGATTTGGATCCGTCAGGGGCGGTCACAGCTCGATGGATATTTTATATCATGGTCATGGATTGATAAATTGAGACGGAAGAGTTCAAATGCTAGACATGAGTCTATATAGTAGACCCTGCCGATGCCACTCTTAAGACAGATGCACAACGAGGATAATTAAGATATTGTAAGAGTTCGGAGATGAAAGAAAGGTAAATGAAAAGACAATAATAGAAACCAGGATTAAATTATAAGCGATGGCCCAGATGTCCCTACTAGTCTTTCAAGGTTGTTGTTAGTGGCAGTTAATCTCCCGCTATAATGTAGCGCGCGCTAACCATAAGCGGCAACCTAGCAACCGCGTAAACATTCGCCGCAAAGTTTCCCGTTTGTGACCTCTCACAATGCCACACCTTCGCCGCCAGCCTAATCCACATGATCTCGTGGTGCAAGGGCCAAATGCGCCTGGAAGTCTCCGCACTCAATTCCAGACCCCTCCCTCACGACATACTCCTTCCAATCCAACGCATCGACATATACCCTCCACCGGTCCTCATGAGATAACTCCAGAGCAATTGCCTGCAATGGCGCCGCCTACGGGATACCCCAATCCCTTTTCGATTTTTGGACGGGGGAGACAGGAACAGCCTCAGCCTCAGCCACCTTCAGACCTGGTTGAAGAGGAAGATCAGTTTGAAGATGCCGAAGTCGACGACGACGATTACGATTACGATCCAATTACACAGGTATTAGAGGAAGGTCAATTCGATGATGGGATAGTTCCGGAGGATCAAGTAGATCCCGATAATGATCATGATGAGACGGGTGATATGGAGGGGGATGAGATTGATGAGGATATCATGGAGGACCACCTTGACGAAGGTGATGAGGAAATGCACGATCGAGGTATGTGTACTTCCCTTCTTTGTCTACCGTGTTGCGAGATGAAAGCTTGGAACGGTTCTCGCTAATATACATCTAGATAAATCTCCATCTCCCTTACCACCCAATCTGCGTGAGATTTCATCCCTAGCTTCGTGGACAGTCTCTACTTCCAAGCCTGGCTGTGGTGTGGCAGCCCTCCGACATCCATCTCCCCAACAATACTGGCAATCTGATGGTCCGCAACCGCACACATTAACCTTGCACTTTTTCAAACTTGTCGCCATCGTGCGTATTCGTGTTTATCTTGACTTCGAGCTTGACGAGAGCTACACACCCACAAAAATGATATTTCTAGCTGGTATGGGCGGGAACGACCTTGTTGAATTCGCTACATGGGAAGGCGACGGGCCCTGCGGCTGGGTTGATGTTCGCTTAGAGGGAGTTGGGGGACGGACCGGAGGCTGGGTGAAGGAGAATATTTTCTTGCGCGAGCGCAATGCTAGGAATGCTCGACGCAAGTCCCAGAAACATGGCGATGATCATGAACAAGAAGGTGAACAGTCTGATGCTGAGGCCTTGGATGGTGTTGACCCTATTGGCGACGATCTGGATCCGTACTGCGGAAATGTTCTTAAGGCTATGGTGGTCCAAATGCGTATTATGGAAAATCATCAGAATGGAAAAGATACTCATGTCCGTGGGTTTCAGGTCTTCGCATGCGATGATAGTCGGCGACGAGGAGCTGCTGCGCCATCTGCCTCGGCTGATGCACGAGATCGCCAACACCGCCGACACAGCGCTCGACAATCATTCCGTGGAAGTTTTCATGAGGCTCCGCATCATGCACGCTTAGCGAGTGAAGAACTGGATACTAGTAGGTTAGGTGCAGCTTCCGGTCTGGATGAGCCAGATTGGATGGGAGAACCTGTCATTCGGTAAAGTTTCTGTTCATTCAAGAAACTAATGAGAGCTACAACTAGCCCTGCGGCGTTAGTGAATGTTGGAGTCTACGGGTTTTTTTCTTTTGTGGTTTTGTGATACCCCAGGTCCAATTTCAGTCTTTCTGGGTTCCATGAATGTGTTTTCCCTTTGTACAAAAATGCAGTCTCTGATATTGCACCCTGTGTGTCAAGAGGCGTCAATGAGCATTGTATTTGAGGCAATGTTAGGCAACACTTTAACCCTTTACTAAGTTCCATATTCGGTGATGCTATTCACATCCCTTCACTAAAATATACACCATCCTGGTGCTATCCATCTTTATTCACTGGACACGACATCACCAGACGCGTTTCTGACCGCTTTTAACCCCATAAATAACGCGATCTTTCCCCTCATCCTGCTTCCTTCCCATATCATCCACATACTTGAGAAGCTACTTCGCAGTTTTCTTGCCCTCGGAATAGTATCTCAGAATGGTATGTTCATCCAAGACTTCTATCCCAACACCCCAGGCATATACACTATCATGCTCTTTCAGTTTGAAGTTTTCATACGCACTCTATTAGTCTGTTTCCAAGTGAGGAAAGAAGAAACCCGGGGCATATGACGGTTCGGATGAAATGTATGTACATCGCGGCCAGTATTCTCTAATAATACTGTTGCTGGGTTATTCTGAGTGGATAAAGTCGCAAATGAATGTGGCTCTGGGTTTTGAATATGGATTCATGACAAAATAGACAACCTTGGAAAGCAACAATCTTCAAGTTTTCAGTCTCAGGTGTAGTTTCGCTTTGATCCTTCATCCACATGTTCACACATATCGATCATGTAGACATTCGGCAATCTGTTTACTCTCTACTCAATGTTGCGGTATAAATGCTCGAAAATGCAACAAGAACTCTTGCGATTTAGACGGTCCAAAGGGTATTCAATTTTTTTTTAGACTTGTCGTAGCTCATATAGACACCAGCACTCTATAGCCAACTCCACTTTATAATTACTGGAGGAGTTTGGCGAGCTCAGCAGCAACAGCGTCACCAACCTCAGCGGTAGTAGCCTTTCCACCAATGTCACCAGTGCGGACACCAGCCTCAATCACATTGCTAACGGCCTGCTCGATGATCTTGGCATCATCGAACATACCGAAAGAGTACTGCAGCATCATAGCAATAGACAGAATAGCAGCGACGGGGTTGACAATGCCCTTACCGGCAATATCGGGAGCAGATCCTAAAATCCAATTAATAATCTGTACTGTAACAAAAGCGAACAAAAGACAGGAAGAAAGGAAGAAACATACCGTGGATGGGCTCGTAGATACCGTTGACCTTGCTCTTTCCATCAGGAACAGCAGTCAAACTGGCACTGGGCAGAAGACCCAAAGAACCAGGAATAACACTCGCCTCGTCACTGATAATATCACCGAACAAGTTGCTAGTAACAACGATACCGTTCAACTGACGTGGGTTCTTCACCATGATCATAGCAGCAGAGTCAATCAGCTGGTGGCCAATCTGCACTTGGGGGAACTCGTTCGCCATAACCTCGGTAACGACCTTACGCCACAGGCGGCTAGTAGCCAGGACATTGGCCTTGTCCAGACTCCACACGGGGAGGGGAGGGTTGTGCTGCAGAGCAAGGTTTGCTGCGAGGCGGATGATGCGCTCGATCTCGGGGCGGGAGTAGGGCTCTGTGTCCATGGCGAAACCGGAGCCATCATCCTCCTTGCGCTCGCCGAAGTAGATACCACCTGTCAGCTCACGGATGATGTTGAAGTCGACACCGCGGCAGACGTCGGCTTTGAGGGGGGAGCTCTCGACGAGCGAGGGAGCGGCGAAGTTGCAGGGACGCAGGTTGCCGAATGTACCCATTTCTTTGCGGAGGCGGAGGATACCCTGCTCTGGGCGGACAGCGCCAGTGCCCCATTTCTGAGTTTGGATATGTTAGCTTTTGTTATTGGATGTGGTTGGGTTACTGGGTTTCCGTGAACGTACCGGGCCACCAATGGCACCGAGAAGGACGGCGTCGGCGTTCTTAGCGGCGTTCAGAGCCTCGTCGGTGAGGGGGGAGCCGGTGGCATCAATGGAGGCCTATTGTTGAGTTAGAAAGGAAATTCTTTGGTCTCAGGTCCTTCATCGGATGATGATACTCACGCCGCCGAGCAGGTGGTCCTGGAGGTTGAAGGAGACATCACGGTGTTTCTCGAGCACACGGAGGGTCTAATAATCACACATTAGAATCGAATTGGTCTAATCGGGACGTTTCTTTGAGTATCTGACTCACCTTAATGGCCTCAGCAGTGACCTTTGATTGTCATGTCGCGTTAGTCGTCTGGTCTCCATGTTTTCTTTACCCCAGGGATGGGAACTCCATAGTGGGGGTGTTTCTAAAAAGAGACATCACCTACCTCGGGACCACAGTGGTCACCACCGAAAACAACGATATTGAAAGCAGGCATTTTTGGAAGGGAAAAACAAGAAAATGTCAATTGGACAATACTCAATTGGTTCGAAGGACAGCTTTAAAAAAAGGTGGGATGCGGGTGAAGTTGAACCCCGCCGCTCCGAGATCGGCGAGCTCCAGCCCACACTTTGTTCCCGCAGCGAACCATCTCCGGCTGCTGGGGACCACTGACGTTGGCTTTCCAATAATGCTTGTTTGCGTAGCCTCCGGTTAACCGCGGTCTAGTCCGATCGTCAGGTTGTTTGAGGTAGCGTCTTTTTTCTGACTCAATAACAGTATTTTCAACAAGCCAGAGCAAAGTTCTAGGGGCTAGGTAGCAGGTTACAATGTCATGCATTAAATGATGTATAGAGAAAGCATTAATAATGGCAAGCTAGAGGTTAAAAAAGCCGACACAATGATGGAGTAAACGACACGTTCGAAGGAGACAATGATGCAAAAGAAGACAAAGAAAGCGAATTTCAAAAAAAAAAAAAAAAAAAAAGAGAACACAACCCCGTGTGTGCTGTACTAGGTACTAGGTACCAAAATCCAGAATCCAGAATCCAGACCATTCCTGAAAACCTCGATGATCCTACCCAAGACGCCTACAAATAGGATTTGAACCTCCACCAAATCCTTGCGAGAAATCCAAGACGACAGCTACTAGCGCTGACGATTCCAAGGCCCCTCAAACCATAGGATCGAAGGTCCAAAATATGCATAACCCGAATAAGGGTTTGTGTGAGATGCTAGGCTGGAAGTTACCCAGCTGACATCCAGCCAGGGGGTCAGCCCAGAGTGCATCTCAAAGGCGATATGCCTTGGCAAGTTTAGTTCTTCTTGCGGTTACGGCGAGCCTCAATGTCACCCTCTGCCATCCATCTAGCTGCCTTGACCAGCTGGACAACGTTGACGAATTGCTTGAAAGCCATGACTGGAGCTGCGATGATTGTCACAATCCAAGGCAAGGTGCTGTCAAGCTTGTTTGCACGGGCCAGCTCAAGAGCACCGGCACTCCACGGACTACCGAAGAGGGTATTGGGGGCAGGGAAAGCGGGATTTCCGGGCTGCACGGAGGATGGCTGGGCATCGGGAACGGGCTGCAGAAGCGAAGGGGACAAGGTTGGCGAAGAGAAGGACAGCAGGTAGAGACCGATGAAGAACACCTCGTTCATCAGGCAACACATAAGCAAAACCATCTGATGCAGAAATTAAGTCAGTCTTGGGGGCGAAAAAAAGATCACTAACTCGTAATACTGGACAGTTGTAAACATACCTTATTGTTGTAGTACTGGTACAGGACCCAGCTACGGTTGGAATCGACCTTCTTGTGGCTCTGGTTGGAACCGCCCATGCTCAAAGTAGCGTACATGTGCAGCCAGTGACTGGCAATATCCAAGCAGATCAGAGCCTGGAAGATAATAGCCCACCGGGGCCATGCGGAGCTCAGGAAGACCAGCATGCAGGCTGTGGTGCAACGATCGGTGACCATGTCCAACACGGCGCCGAAGGTAGTGGACTGATCGAAGTATCGCGCAGCATATCCGTCCAGGCCGTCAAATGCACATGACAGACTGTAAAGGATTGTACAGGTTCGAGGATGGAGGGGCATATAGTAGAGCGATGCGAAGGCCATGATGATTCGGGAGTACCCTGTGAGCGAGGAACAGAATCAGTAACGATGCGCTTCATTCTTGTTTGCTTTGATTCAACAATCACACAGATATCATACCAATGAGGTTAGGCCAGAAGAGAAACACGTTCTCTCGTGATTCTTCACGCGCCGCAGAGCGAGACCTTTGTTTCGAGCGTGTTCGCTTGGATGGAGTGGACACGGCACCATTGCCTTCCTCACTGTCCTCCCCAGGGACAGCGAGAGCCGCCTTTTGCCGTCGGGTTCTGGCGCTCATATTTGAAAATAAAGAGTGTCGAAATTCGGGAGATTAGGGAATCAAGGAGAAGTAAGATACAACAAGGATAAGGGGGTGTCCGATCATCCAAATAAAAAGTTGTGCTTATCTAAGCTTTTACCTCCGCGGCTCCGAGACGCGCAGCCCCTTCACACCTTGGAGTGGAAGGATCTATATCAGTGAACTTTGAATATTAATACTGTAGGAGGTTTGATTCTCTTTTTTTGTCGCTGTTCACTCTCTTCAATTTGTCGGACAATCATTATTTTGACGATACACAGTCTACTATTCTTAATTTCTCATTTGGGGCCAGAATGTGTCTATATTATTAAAATTGGACCCTAAACACAGTCTTACGTCACCCTTCGGCCTGGAGCTTACTACCTCGTACTTCGTATAGCTTCTCAAATGAGCAGGGGTCATAGCTTTTCAAATAGAACATGAGACTGTGCTGAAGAGGTATTACAAGGTAATAATCTATGCATATATCAAACCAGACTCAACTTTTGGTTCCAATCTCTGTCTCCCCAGTTCAAAGAGCCCCTCAAAATCTTATCTTTACAACCTTCGTATAAGAAAGACAGTCGAAGGATCTTACATGCATGTGCTCCCTAGTGGCGATAGAGAGATAAGCATGCAGCACCTCATAGGTCCGACAAGTAAATAGAGGGACTGTAGAATTCCTATAACTGTACTATGGAACGTTGTATATAGTATGAAAATATTAATCACAAATGAAAATATGTTGAAAATAGTATGTGTATGCAAACCCCAAACAAAACAACCAACGGTATCAACGGACCAAATATTATGTGCAAGAGATCCGGTGAAGGATCAAAGAGTATGTACAAGAGACAAGATTTCTACGAATCCAAGAGAATTCTCATGTCCGTGACCTGCGCGGATCAGTGGCATCCTGTCGCCGCCACTCTCGAGATTCCTTCGTTCCTAAACTACCAACCCCTCCCTCTAGTCGCCGCTCCCAGCCACCAAGGCGAATAACGAGACAAGTAGCATTATCACCCTCTTTAGTGACCTCGGTAGCAAAGCTGACGACATCACGAGCACCTTGTTCGGGAGTCCTAGCTTCCTTGACAATATCAACAACCTCTTGATCGAGAAGCGTGCCGCTAATGCCGTCGGTCATCATTACGATGAATGAGAATTCAGCAGGCGCCATCTCAATCCGGTTGACCTCTGGCTCGGCAGAGACACCAATACGCTTAGATTGCACGTCGCCGAAAGCTCGAGTATTGGCAAGTCCACTCATACGTTCTTCACCGAAGGAATCGGTCACAAAGGTCGCGGCATACCGACGGAGACGGGCTGCTTCGATAGGTGACGACGGGTGGTGGTTGGAGGTTAGAGGGATAGCTTCGCCGGTAGCTGTTGAGCAAAGGAGGGCTCGGGTGTCGCCGACGTGTGCGACGAGGAGACTAGAATGACCAGCGGGATGCCAGAATGGCGTCGGGTTGGGAGTAGAGATCAGAACAATACTTCCGGTGCTCCCACCCTTGAATCGGGCGCGACCGCCAATCTGCGGGGTTCGGGTGAGACTGGGAGAATGAAGTATCTCGTTCTCGTTGAGAGGCTTCTCTGCTAAGGCCATGTCGTCGTCTCTCTTGGCTGCCTGGGCTTTTACGAAGTCCAAATCGGCGCGTAAGAAAGCATATTCCATGACTTCCTCGACGGACACTGCGTCGTTAGATGCGGTATCCACAGAGTCAGCCCCATAGTATGAGAAATATGGAGGTTTGAATCTCTTGAAGTAGCCACCTACTAGCCGCCTCCAGTTGTTCACAAGGCTCTTCTCTAGGTCCCCGATCTTTCGTCGGTTGCCCTCCTGCATCACTGGTAGTGAGCCGGACGAATCGCCTGGGCTTAGAAGTGATTGAGGTATCCCAAGACTGGATTTGATCTCGAATTCAGCGGCTGTGTTTTGGATGTATTCATGCAGGTTTTCTTTCAAGAATGCACTGCACTCCGCTCCTCCGTGTCCGTCGAATATACCAAAGTAAAATATCTGTGGATCGCCATTCGCTGTGTCTGCTGCGCGGGACTCGCGCGGGGATGATGTTCGTCTGATAGTTACTGATGTTGGAGGACGCTTCGCAAACGCTGGTATATCAATCACTCCGGCTTGGTATGCATCTTCATTGGCTGGACGAGTGCCGCGGGCAGTGACGGCGCCATAGTGATGCTTGGCGCTGCGTAGAGGGATCCTCACTACCGTCGTCTCGCGATCAATGAATTGCTGAAAAGATGTGGGGGAGTGTGATGTATCTCCAGTGTGAGGGACGGACGCAGATCGGGGGAGCTTATGAAAGGGTGAAGTTGGCCCCCGAGGGTCGGGGTGAAGTGATGACGACGGTAAATGGGTGACGAAATAATCGCGGAACTGAGGTTTCTTTTTCGATACCGGTTGCGCATCGGGCGGTTCAGCTTCTGAGCTGGATAGTCGGAGTTGTCGACTGTAGTAGGGGCCTGTTGCATTGAAATATGGTAATTAGCTACGGCCTTTGTAAACCCGCGGGGGGAGGCTTCGGACGTCCCAAGGATCTTTATGGAACGGGGAGATAAGCTGCCTCCTTATGAACTTGACGTGACATACCGTAACAGCTGGCCAAGGTCCAGACCCGACCTGTTACTCGCCTCGCCGAAGTGACAATCATGAATGGCCCATGGATCGCGAGGCAAGTGGGTTGGAAGAAAGAGTGTAAAGTTGAAAAGACATTCAAGAGTTCAAGTTCGGCGTGGGGGGGAAACTGCTGGTTGGCCCGAGCGTCGGCAGATAAGGTGACAAACCCCGGGATTTGCCTGGCATCTATACATCTACTAGTATATGCGAACGGTTGCAACTTGGTTGACTTGATTACTTGTTTGACACTCTAGAAACTGGAATCTCTACGGTATAGTTCAATGGAAAACGCATAGTAATTAATGGTCCGAAGTTTAGTCTAAAAATCAATATAAGTTTCCTAACTACTACTACTACTACTACTACTACCAGTGATAACCAGAGAAGTAAACTTGAAGCAGCTCTCTCTTTTTCCCAACGCCAATTTAGGGAACCATATTTGAAGTCCGCATAATACCTCTCCATGAAAGACCAGGTAGGTCGCTAGCGGCAGGATAGGTTGCTACAGGTATATTCGCTGCGGAAATGTCGATGGCAGGAAATCAAGGTATCGTAGTAAGTGCCGTTTTAATTTTAGTTTAGTTTTGGCAAGGTATAATCTCGATGCCCCATCTGGGACCGTGGCCGTATAGACCATTTCTCGAAGGAACGGACCTGCCATTCGAATTTGTCCAGGTAGTCGTCGCGCCGTGTCTACAGAAATCTCTGTCGCCACCCGCGGCGTCAACTCATCATTATTTACGCGCATTAAACAACACTCCAGCTCAATGGTAGGGCATGAAACGAGTCCGTTGGCAGTGTCATGGACATGGTCAGCAAGAAATCGTGGTTGAGAATTCCCTGCTATGTGTACTAATTGCTCGAGGTCGTCTCTGAATATCGATGTTCTTGAAGCACCGGTGTCATCCATAAATGCCAATTTACTATGTCTTGCCGATCCGGGTACGCGAAAGGGAAAGATAATACTTATCATGAGGTTAGATTTAAGCAATTTGAATGGGAAAGGAGACTTGCACGTATATGATGAAGGCGCCCATTTGTTCCATCAGGAGGTTTGATAACCCCCGGTTTATTCCAGAGCATTTTCATCTGATCTGGCCCAGGATTACTGCCCTAGAAATGCGAAATTGATTACTTCAATCGTCCAGAAGACAGATCTTTCTTGTCTCAGTCTGAATAACTTACACCTTCCACCCAAATCCCCGTTTGAGAATTAGGATCTTTCCCACGCCTGCACTTCTCGGAATATGCATCACTAAGGCTTCGGAACCTCTTCCAATCAAAGACTTCTGGTTTCTCACTGAGTAGAACCCCGTCCTCCCAATACGTGACATGTCCATACTTTCAGGTCAACCCGGTAGAAGTTTGATCGCGATAATGTTTCATGATCGCTATAATGTTTTTCATTTGATTATACACGTCGCCCCTTTTTAACAATGACTTCTTTAAAAACTCCAGATTTTTTAAGCGTGCGACTACTGCTACATCCAGGCCTTCGGGCTCACTAGCGATCACCTTTTGTACAGCAGCCAGGTCTTCTTCAAAGTATTGCAACTTTTTCTGCCACCATTGAGGCATAATACTGTCCTTGATTCTTTCCTTGCACCGCTGGATATGCGCTTCTATATCACTGGAGGAGAACATAGTTATTATCTTGTACTAGTCTTTCATCAAAGCCAAAGCAGGTGAAATAGACACTTACTCCTCGGAAATATCATGATCGGTCCAATTCCAATCTTCAGGGACGTTTGCAAGCGCAGTAATTATAGTTCCCCCTGTATTTTGTCTTTCATATGGCTGAACATGGCATCCAAGCTCCAAATCAGCTTCAAGTTCTTCATCCGACTCGACCTTTTGTGTCTTGCTACCTTTCATGCTGGGTGGAGTCTCAGCCTTCCTTTTGTGACGAGCGAGACGTCTCGAGGCTCGATTGCTCTCTCTAGAACAAGATTGATCCATGTTTTCAAGTCGAAATGTATAAGCCTTTTGCTGTAAGGGTAAAAGTAACAAGTATTTATACTCGAGACATTCGAGAACCCCTACCAGATCGACCCCTCCAGGGCTCTCAAAGAGAAATTCCGATGTAAAGGGGCTTCATCCTTATCAAAGAGGTAAGACGCCTTCATCTCAAACCATCACAATTGCCCTAGCTTTGAATTTCACTTCTTTATCAGAGCATAGGACATTTATTCACAGGGTAAACAAAGAAGAATTTAAAAATAGGTGCATGTTCTAGTGTTCCATCAGACTGCGCGAACTCACTCTCCGGAATTCTCACCCACACTTGCCATGGGGCAAGGGAACAAAGTTCCTTTCAAACAGAATTTCACACAGAATACTTCATTCCGTCACTACGACTGCTTTAATATTGGGTACGATCTGCCTATTTCGCCCAAATGACGATATTGATCTCCAAGAGACACGAAAACAAGTCCATGTCACGGTATTTTTAGGTCGTATACTTTTCTCTTTCAAATGTTTCATTTATTCACGAAGTCACACGATCCAAGATCTACTAAGATCCTGCACTATCATCCTGGATCAGTCCAAAATGTCCAAAATTCTTTTCTTTATTACCTTTATTACCTTTTTTGCCTTTTTTGCCTTTGTTCTCTCATTAGCTAGAACTGCCCGGAACAGTTGGTTTCGACGTCCTACCGAGAAGCCGGATCTTTTTCTAGGTATTGCAAACTTCTTAGCTCTATATGAAGCTCTTTGCTTCTCGCTATACTTCCAAGGTTGAACAACTTTTTAAACTGTTTTCCCGCGGCAAAAGAAATCTATTGCCCCCTGGAAACGACAGATTCAACTTAGCCTTTTTGATTTGTTTACAGCATGACCTGCTAAACCAGTTTGCTAGTTAAGTTTGTCAAGTTCTTCACAGATATCCTAGCCTCCAAAGATCCCTTATAAATATAAAAAATAAATCCCCGGATTAATCAAAGGCTATCGATCATAAAGATTTACAATCATTAGTTTTATACATAGAGTATATCCATGGATACAAATAATTAGAGAGATTGGATATTATTTTTAGCTAATCTACATATTATATAATAGATTTACCAGGTAGATTTGACAACTGGATCAATGGGAAATAATCAATATGTATGGCAGCGTCCGGCAAAACCTCGCGCCTTTTCTAAGAATCACGCTCCTAAAGACAAAATCATTGGAAGTAGCAAGGCCTATCGCGATAGGCTAAAAAAGATCAGGGCAGATAATGTAGAGATTGGCACCTACCAGGAGCAGGATCGTCCGGAAGAGCCTAAAAACAAGACGCCAAGAGGGATCTGCCTGAGAGAAAAAAAGTGCCATGTTAGATAATACAGAACATCCCATGGGGGCGCAGTGGATGGAAAATAATTAGATGGCTTTGGTGCGCGAAAACAAACTGCTGTAAACGGCGTCAACAACCGGTTGGGCAGTAATCTGCTTGCCGCCAAAGAAACGACCGTTCAGGCCTTTGATGGCGTTCTCGCCGCCCTGCACGCGATCAAACTTCAGGTAGATGTCGCCTTGGGAGCTCGGATCTAATGAGATGTGAACAACATGACCATATTTTTCTTCGCATTCGCCGCGAACGTCATCCTCCAAATCTTTAATCCAAGCCTCTCCCTCCTCGCTGTAAGATGCTTGTTAGTAAAAAATTATGATGAAAAGGAGACTGTGAAGGGGGTGAATAACATACTCAGAGGGGTCAAACATGTTGCGAAGCATAACACATCGACTAGCCATGTTCACATTGACAGGCAGCGGCTTAACCTCGGTCTTGGGTCGAAGGATCTTCTGCTGTTCGTCGGCAGAAGGCTCGGGTTCATCTGTTCGTGCAAGTTTCCTCATCAACGCGTCCCTACTATAGTTGTTGAAGTTTACTCCCGCCACATCTGTATCGTCTAGGGCACTGGCGCCAGCGCCTTTCTCGGATTCGCGGCCACCCGCACGGTCGAAGTTGTTCGAGCCGCCGGCTTGAACGCCACGTCCTCCGTGACCGGAGAATGAAGAGCCCTGGAAACTGGGTTGGTTTGCAGAAGGGCCCTGAGGACGATTTGAATTCGATTCCGGGGTGAACTTATCGTTGCCAAGGCCAACACGAATGGCTCTACCAGCAAGATCAAAACCGTTCATCTTCTCCAATGCTTCTCGTGCTTGGTTAGGATCACGGAACCTGGGCAATGGTTAGCGAATCAAAGAAAAGAAATACATAAAGACGGAGGGAGGGATGTGGATAATTCTTACTGGACAAAAGCGTAACCTTTACTGCGAGCAGTTTCATCCTTCTGCAACTGGACAAACTCAAGTTCGCCAAACGGTTCGAAGACATTCTGGAGGTCTGTTTCAGTAATGCTGAAATGAACATTACCCACATAGAGTCTGTGAAATGGCGCGGAGTGCTGAGGACCTGAACTGGCCTCGGGGTTGCGGGCCTGGCGGTTCTTCTCCGCTTCGGTCAACTGAGCGATAATAGGAATGCCTAGAAGTTTCTGGCCAGTGAGTTGAATGGCAGCGGGCACGGATTCTTCGCTCTTGAACTCGACATAACCGACACTAAAATCCAATACTGTTAGCTGGTTCGAAAGAAATCGAAATTCAAAAATCTGTGTTGCTCACCCTTTAGATCGTCCGCTAACGCGGTCTTTAACAATTTGGGCCTCCTTTACGGGGCCAACCTTTTCAAAGAAGGCCATCAGCTCTTTTGTTCGCAAACGTGCAGCAAGTTGTTGCACGAAGATAGTTCGCTTGTCCCGCTCATCTTCATTTAGTTCGGGGGACTTGCTGGGGCTCCGGCGAGGGGTGTTGCGACGGCCATCACGATCACGGCGAGGGCGGCGTTCATCATCGCCACGCTCACGACGTGGAGGACGATAGTGCCGTTCATCACGGGGGGAACGCGAACGGCTATGGGCGCGTCCACCTCCACGGTAGAAATCGCCGCTGGAGCGATTATCTTCGTAACGATCCCGACGAGTGCGACGTCGGTCACTCTCGCGGCTCCGGCTTCTCTTCCGGCTTCTATGGCTCCCGTTAGCACTGCCAAGTTCGCTGTGCGGGCTTTTCATATCCTCATCGCCGTCTCCATCTCGCTCACGGCGACGATCACGGCTAGGGTCGCGGCGTCGACGTCTCTCACGAGAACGGTCGCGGTCACGGCGTTCAGCATCGGCTCGGGAGCGGTCGTCAGTTTCGTCCTGCTTTGAGGGTGCCTCTGCGGTGGCAGCGGTTGACTCAAGAAGAGCCTCCACGTCGAGTCCGGACATTATGAGATATGCCTGCTGTTGGCTGGGATTGAAATGACGGCGTTGGGGGGAAGGGGGTAAGGGAGTTTTGTCACTTGGAGCTAAGTTAGAGAGTGAAAGACAGGAGATATTCGACTTTCGAACCCTTCTTCTTAGAATATGGAGCGTTGCTCAAGTTCTTGTGGTTTCTACAATGTATCGGGTACGTGAGAGCAATGATAAAGGCGATCGCTCATGGAATGAGGAGGCGGTCGGGCCAGATCACGTGTGTGTGTGTGTTAAGTTTTCCAAGTTTCTGTCTTGTTGCCTGAGGCATCAATTTGCCACCGTTCGGCAATCGGCTCCGACCGAACTGTAGTAACGGTCATGAACGAGTGACTGTAGAAAGAAATAGAGAGGAAAGAGAGAAGGAGCAGATATGAGGATGATTATAACTATCAAGTTTTCATTATGATTAATTTATAATGTGCACTAATAAGTGATACCAGTCAAACGAATGGTGATCTAGTCACCTTTCATCCTGATATGTATGTTCACTGTCATACCCGAAGAAATTCACCAAGACAAGAAAAGCGAATGAGAAAATAAGGGTTACCCAAACTCCGTTATTGCCAAATTAGAAGAAAGATGTACATGCGCCCGATCCAGTGAGCGCGTAGAGCAAGAGGCCCGACGTAAATTCGTGAACGTGAAGAGCCTGTCACCGATGCAAGGATTTGAAGTGGAATGGAGGTTCCTACTGTGCCTTAGAACCCTTAGGGGCTGGGGCCTCCAGCTCAGTACCGAAGACTCGATCCCAAAATCGGCTAGTAACACCGAATCCATTCTCGAAATCTGCATAGTGATGCTGTAGATGGTACTTCTTCAGTTCCTTGTAGTAGGATGGAAGACTAAATATCGTTAATAAGAGTTGCGTTGTACGAGAAAAGGCATGTTGCAAAACTTACCTGCGGTGATGAAGGAAATAATGGGTCAAGTCATAGCAGATGTATCCAAATACACCCCCGCAGAACACCTGCACGGCCGCGAACCAGTTGTAGAAGAAAATTGTATGCGCCAATTTCCAGAAAGGAGCAGCCAGGACAACGAACATGGTGGGCGGCATGACTAGTCGATATTTGTCCATAGGCAAGTAATGGTGGATACCGTGGAGCAGGAAATGCAGGGTGAGACCGACTCGGTTGTCAGGAAGCCATCTAGTAGCCAGTCAGTAAATTTTGGTCATACCACAAGAGGTGTTAAGAGGGGAAGGGAAGGTCGTACTTGTCAACGTGGAAGAGGAAGCGATGCAAGAGGTATTCGATCAAAGACCAAAGACAGGCACCACCAATCCAGTATGCGGCGGCGGCAAGAGAATTTGACAGACCGGCTGTTCCAATTGTAGTTCCATACAGAACGGGCGGCAACCAAAGGATGGGCACGACGTACCACGCCGTCTTGCTAAGAGGCTCCAGGAAGTTTCCAAATAGCGGGGCAGATTCTCCACCCTTGTAATGACGGGGTCGATGGATCTGCTCCAGGTAGAACTCCTTGGAGAAGTTGCTGTACCACAGCTGAGGAAAGAGAGGCTTGCTCAGATCCAAGAATTTGTGGGTTTTGAAATCTTGAGAATAGTCTGTGTCAACAGAAAGATCTTCTTCCCGCGACATTCCGGTGGTTTGAAAAGTCTGCTCAGTTCCAGTCTCATTGACATCGACGCCAGAGGCCCTTCCCTTGCCAGAAGCAGCGCCGTTGGGCGCCAGGAAGCCAATGTGGTAGTCTTGCAAAATTTCGTAGGCGGCCTCGCTGTGCTCGTGAGTGATTTCGTCTTTCATGATTTCTGCGACATCTTTTCCTGCGTAGTCCAGAATCAAGTCTCCTCCACCGGGATGATCTTCCACGAAATCCGTGACGTCGTAAACATTGCGCCCGATTGTGATGTAGCAAGATTTGGCATTGTTATGTGCCTCGACCTCGGCGGTCGTGAAGGTCGGTAGGACCCGTCCCGGCATTCTCGAGGATAGGAAGGTAAGGGAAAGGGCGAGCTTGGAATGAGAAAATGAATCAGTCGACGCGTGTGGTCAAATCTCTCAGCGACTGTGGTTGTTTTTCAACTTGCAGAAGGTGAGGATGTGGTCAACCGGAAGCGGCGGGATTAAATTATTCAGGGGAGGCGTGGCGTGACAAGCCTTGGAAGCGACCGGTCCAGGTCCGCCCTCGGCAGAATTTTAGGTAACCAATCGCCCCCAATACTACACGCTATTTACATACAGTAGGTACATTTACTAGGTTTATTGACATCAGGCAATCTCTTAGATAAATAATCATGCAACCAAATGGTACTTCATATTGGCCAAAAGATTAATATGTCAAGAGCCAACACCATATTTTCAAGAGTACGGCCCCGGGACTATCCCGAGGCTTTAAGTTGTTGATTGTCCATGTGCCAGACATTAAACTTCTACACCGTGGGTAATCACTGACATTTAGTTCTCGCAAGGCTCTCAGATAGATTTAGCCATAAAACTATCTATCTATTAGGTATGTATATCAACTATCTTGGGGAACTTCAAAACTTGAGCCCCTACTAGATAGTAGTATGTGGTACCTTTGCATTAGGTATATATATATATATCAATTTCAACTTGAAACCCCCTCCCTACCTTGAAAGAGTATTTTACCTAGATAAAGTTAAAAGATAATTACTAGAGATTGTTGATCTCTTATCCCTCCACTAGCAATTAGTACTAGTATCATGTGATGGATTTATTCAGGTACGCGGACACAATAAACAATGGTCAAAGCGTGGGATATGATGCAGTTTTACCTCGCGCCCAGGGAATTCCGAGGACTCCAATTTTGAGAAATCGGATGTATCATCAAGTTCAAGTTGATGCATCGTCCCGGATGAAACCGAATATGTATGCGATCGGCTCGCACCCAATAGTAATCAGGCATCACTCGTAGGTACGGAGCACTCCGCAGAGGTAAGTATATGTAGATAACCTCTGATCGATCATGCACCAGGCGGCCCACTTAAGCCACTTACGCCCCCTGCCCTACTTAGATTAATACGCCCGCGATCAATTTCTCTTTTCTTTCTTCTCCGTACTTTAAGGGGGCGCCCAACTGCCCTTCCGTACTATACGGGACGATCCGCGCCAGGAGCCAGATTTTCTAACTGGTGGAGACTTCGGGATTGAAACTCCAATCCAATAGAAGCTCTGGATCCCACTGAATCAACGCCAGCTGCATAGTGCGAAATCCTTCCAGCGGATGCCGACTCGCACTCTGCCCGCCGATTAGCCCCGCTTGCGGATATTGAGCCACCTTTTTCTCCCTTAATATTAATCCCAGACCATTTGCCTCCATTCCCTCTCCCCCCCCTCCAAATTCCTTTTTTCTTCACTCTTCTGGTGGCATCCTCCAAATCCGCTGCTATGGAGGACGGTTCAGTCAATCCAATTTTGGACTATGTCCAGAAATTGACCCGGACGAAGAAGGGTCTTCCACATGCGCAACCCGTCTGCGTATTAGCGTCCCTCAAGATCACAACCGCTGCCGAACTCCTGAAATTGGCAGCGGAGCTCGGCCCCCACATGACCATTTTCCAAATCCAAGCCGACAGCATTAACGACTGGCATGAAGGTGTCATCGAGCAGTTGGTATACCTTTCTAAAAAGCATGGGTTTATTCTATGGGAAGGGAGCCGGATTTTAAATGCGACTTTTGCTGTTCCTGAGATGGAAGCCGGGGGCACCCAAAGCCAAATGAATCACGCCTTGATCAATATGATCACAAGAAGATACGTCGGGGGACACCTGAAAGCAGCAGAATGGTCGGGCCTTTCGACATCATGGGCAGCCAGTGTGCCATATAATCACCAGGAGAAAGATCTCCTGATGCCCTCTCTGCGAAAAGCGGTTCGTCAAGTCGTTTCAAGCACCGCCAAAACAATCCAAACCGAGATCTCCGCCGCCGAAGAATCCGAACCCATCCCCGATCACCTGGAAGTTCCCTTATCACCACCCTCCACCGGCGGCTGGTCGGAATTTAGTGCAGAAAATATGGGCCTTGCGCTACGAAAAATGTCAACTATCTCCGTGACCGAGTCCACCACAACCCAGCCTTTTGTGCAGACAGACGAAGGCATTCCTCCTCCACCTTCTCATTCTCGAGGTATGGTCTTATGCCTGCCACCATCATCGACAAACACTCCATTCAAGCCCGATTTTCGCCAAAGTACACTAGTGGCTGCGTGCGCCAACCCGGACTTCGTGGTTGGTGTCGTTTGCACCGAGCCGTTATACTGCGCATACGCAGGAAATACTTTAATAGAACTCGCCACTGCGAGTGATCAGGGTGTTTTTGATAAGAATGGGGACAGTGTTCTTCTTTCATCTCCATACATCGATACCGAGTGTACCCCGGCTGTGTTTTCTCTTGTTCCTCCAGATGTTATTGTTGGCGATGCTGGCAGCGACGACGACGACGATGAAGAACCCAATGAAACCCACGAACACGAGTCGGATGACACTCCAACTATCACAAAACTATATCGACTTATGGATCAAGCCTTCGAATTACGAGAAGCAAGTCGTCAACAATACACTCCCCCATCTGAAGCTCATCATCAATATGGTCCTAATTTATACCATATCCCCGTTGTCATTCTTCCTTAAACGCATATCCTGGATGTCAGCTTCTCAGCTTCGTTCGATCGAGCTCCACATTTTTCAACGCCCCCACGTCTCTTTCTGTTCATTTCTCACTTTTCTTTTTGTCAATCCGGAGTGCCTTATCTGTTCTCGGTTTTAACGAACCTCAGAACAACTTGCATTGCGCTTACTGGACGTGGAACGGGTGTTTTGTGCCAAAGTCATCATTTACTTCCATGATGTCATTTCTACTTTGAATGCTTAAAGCATTTTATACCAAGGATGCGGTTATAAAAGGATGCGCTTCTGAAAGAGTCGACCCAAACATTACAATGAGCGGTTTGCGATCCATATACCTAAAACCTAACATATCTATGTACAGATACCCCCTTTGACCGAATATACGCCTGGCAGCATTTTAATATTGCACAATAATTCACACCTAAATATAGAAAGATGGCTTATCGATCTAAACCTAAACAGCTTTGATTGGAAGTTGCATGCGGAGTAAATCTTTCAAACCCACCTGCATGCTTGCTCGCAGTAAATCTTCAAATAGCGCAAGCTTAGCCAGCTTCTCCCCCACTTGGGCTGTGTATGTTTGGCCCCCTAAGCGGCTGGCATTGTACTGTTGCATGGGGCCGGCTGCCTGGGGCTGCCCGATAAACTAACCAACAATATTAGCAGGTCTTCGGGCCAGGTGGGGCGGGTTGAGTATAAGAAATATAAGAAAGAGAAGAAGAGTGCCTGGCAAATTGCACGGTCGGTCAGTAGTACAGATGGAGGGAAACCAACTACCGAATCCACACCTTCTAATCTTATGCGGAAGCCGAAGCTGCGTCTAATACCATGGCATAAAAATCGCCGCATGTCCCGCCGAGATGCGATACAACTTCAAGCGCGCACAAGGGCTATGCAATTGATGTTCTCCTAGAGCCACCGAAAGACGGAAATTCTAGAAACGCAATCTTTGCGGCTATCTTTTACTTTGAGAATGCCCTTGCTGTGACAAGAAGTACCTTGAAGGACCTGGTGACTGAATCTTCTCAAGACAGGGTTCCCACTGAGCGCTATCATCCCCCGTACATAGGTATACCTGATTCGGAGGATAGGATCTCAGTTAGAAAACGCCCCTAAATACATTGATACAATTGATACTATAATGCCACTTCTTTAAGGTTTAGCTCTAGACTAGAATAAGGCTTGAATAAGAATGGTCTAGTAGGGTTAGCCGCATTTTGCCTTGATGCTCGTGAAAGTGACCGGGAAAAATGTTGCAGTTTATCTCCCAATTTGAGAAAGGAAACAAGATAAAGAAATCCATGAGGTCAGTCAATCACCAAGGTTATTGATGATCAACGTCATAGAATGATAGATGCCGGATGCCTTTCCCACATGGTGCGAGGGTTGAGCAGACAACCCCCCTCTGGAACGAGATCACAGGTGTCCCAGCTACAACAGCGAACACAGGTGATATGGACGATAGCCAGGTTGCTCAATTGTATGTTGGGACGCCCGATTGACCCATTCGACAATTGAGATAATTTGAACAGTTGTGGATTCCCGCAGTAGCACATGTTCAAGTGGCTCTCATTCTGATACGACTGGACCCGATTATATGAGATTTGGAGAGCCAGCAGTGGCAATTGCAGTGGGGCATCTTTAACATTTCTGTTGGGAGATCGAGTCGCGCCCCTCCTTTCCAAGGCAATCTAGGTTAGTTACCTACTATATCAATTAGTCAACGACAAGCCTGTACCTATTGCACCTGGCTGTACCACAATGAAGATGTTGCACGGTGGGGTTTATTAACTTTCCATGTTTTCTGGTATTCTGAACTGTATCCTTTGTATACAAATATTCTATTTAATCATAGACAATTAAAGCCGGAATGGGTGAAACTATTATCTGAAAACTTTTATAATCCATGGATGTGGCTGGAGGGGGCGTGCACGGCTTCTGCTAATTACCTTAATCATGTAGAGTGGGGCCCGATCAAATAAGACAGCTATGCACGTTCGTTCAACAGCTTCCCTGATTTAATAGTTCGTTGGGAACAAGTTCTTCGCTAGGTTGGAAAATCTTGGAAGCTAGCATATCGGGCTGCATGAGCTCAAGGTGATGCCGTCGCACCCAATCAATTGAGTCATACTTGCATTCATGGATGCCGTGCGACCCGAGTGATAAACGAAATAAGAGTGGCCGCGGAGATTGATTAATTGTTCGATTTTTGTTCTAGATCGCGTAGCCCTGTCAAGGGAAAATCACGCATAGAGTAGTGCAGCAGGCTATAGATAAGAAGTCAAATTTTTCGATCGGGTGATACGACGATCAGGCTGTTCTCGGCCTAGACTGGTGGCAATTCCAAGGTTCCTCTCGCGGGCCGAATTCATGTTACCACACAGAATTGTTATTTTCGGCATCACCGTTGATAACGGACAAAAAAAATAGGGAAAAGAGCTAACCAGATATATGCTAGGGAGGAAAGGGAAAAAGATATTTAAGATTGTTGAATCACCAGTAACAAAACATCATCCAGCATCAATCAATTCACTCTTCCTCCAATTCTAATACCATTTTCGGTATCTCACCATCCAGACTAAACCAAGTCTCCCAACCTCCATCCACATAACAAAATGGTTGCTGTTCCTCTTCTCGGCGATGGCCCCTACGGCACCAACCTGAGCTCTGCCCGCTCTAGCACTATCAGTGCCTTCACTGCTCCTAAGCTCGTTGCCGAAAGCAACAAGGTTGCCCAGTCTGCCAACACCTCTCAAACCTCTGTGGCAGCAGCTGCCCCTCGCCGCCCCAACTGGTTCTCGCGACAGTAAGATCAAATCCTGCTTTTTCTTCTTTGATATACGCTAACGAACCCACTTAGGGTCAGCAAACTTGAAGTTAACCTGCATGGCAAATCTGTGTCGGTCTAAGGCTTGTGGGCGGGCCCACATCAATGCCGAGAATGCCATTGGCTAGGACGATTTTAATACTGGAATGACTAATTTGATGGAAATGTATATAATATAATAGAGAATTAATATTGTTGTGAACTAAATATTTTATTTCGTCTGTAATGGCAAGTCGGACTGGTAGTGCAATCCCTTCTGTATGTAAGTGTTGCGACTAAATTCGTGCACTGAAACAATTCTACGGCTGTTCGGCACACACATGCAACGAACTGTACCTATTTTAAGAGTGTTGCGTGTTATTATGGATTTCATATCTCCGAGCTTCTTCGTCATCACCATGACTATTTCGATCAACAGCCTTTTCCAATGTGAATATTCAACCTGTACTAAGCCCATTAAACCAATTTGTGATGAGGGTTTTTGTTTACTACAAATGATAAACTGTATTAAGCGACGAATTGAAGGGTTGAGAGTAATTTTTGGTTCAATGGAGCTATTCTATGTGAGCACATGGTGGAAAGAAGATGGAATTGTGTGATAAAAACTACAAGCAGTTTACTAAGAGGTGGTAAGGTTCCAATCGAATTGGCCGATGGGCCGTTTCCCACACACGCCCAGCTCAGCATCATAATCAGGCTTTTGAATCATCAAGAACGGCAGATCCAATCTCAATTAATTTGAAGTCATTTTTTCCTCCGTAAGAACAGTGCTATCAGAGATAATTTCAAAGTTGTTAGAGCGAAATGGAGTGACGTTAAGCTTAGAAAACTTCCTGGCCGGGATTTGCTTCTCGAACAAAATATCAAGCTCGGGTGCAGTGCGTCCCTTAGGCTCTGGTAGACGGTATAATGACCAGACAAAGCAAATGAGGCAGAAAGGTGCCCAGATAAAACCTCCTTTGCCCTTCAAATTCCATGCAGTGGGGTTGAGAATGGGAGGATTAAGGAAGTTGGCGATGATGCTGGCGATGTTATAGCAGTTGCGGGCGAGAACTGCACTCTTGATCCGCAAGCGAGTGGACGGAATCTCAGAGATAAGACAGTAAGTGACGGGACCTACCGTCAGGTCGTAAGTGAAAACAAACACCAAAAGAAGAGCAGCCGACGAGTAGCTGAGTCCCGGGGTGGTATGGCTTGGGATACCCAGAAAACCCACCAACATCAATACCGTGAACATAATCCCAAGTCCCGTAACAAAAAGTTTTCTCCGACCAACCCGCTGCATGACAAACCATGAACAGACCGTGCCGCACCACCCGATGGCATTGACCCCAAGACCAAAGTCAAATGATTGATTATTGGTGAAGTTTATCTGCTGGAGAAAATAGACTATATTGCCTCTGTTGGGGTTCACTTTTAGCCGTGGAATACTTCCGCAAGCAGGATACGAGCCAAACTTACCCATACCAGATCCCACAAAAAACTTGACAACACCAGACAAAGCAGACGATCTCGGTACGTCGCCTATCAACTCCTTTAAAACAATCCCCGTAAGAGACACCCTCACGGGTTAGCTTTTCGTGAGTATCGGTTATGATCATAAGAGCAAGGGCGTCATCGATATCGTACTTAGAGTCACCAGGCCGGGATAATTTAGACAGTGACCGCTTTGCATCCTCGAGTTTGCCGTGACGAACCAACCACCAAGGGGATTCAGGGGCGAAAAGAACGCCAATGATGATTGGAACGGGCCAGATCCATTGAATAGCATAAGGAATTCGCCACCCCCATTCGTCGGTGCGACCTAGGAGACCTCGCAGAATTCCAGTCGAGATGAATTGACCAGTGACCCAACACAAGTTGACATAAGTGGTGAGGTATGGACGAAGAATGATAGGGCTAACCTCGGCGGCGTAGGTAGTTGTCAAGATTTGGAAAGCACCCCAAGGGATTCCACAGAGAACCTCCCCGGCGAATAACATTCCGATATCTTTGGCGAAGACCATGATGAAAATAAAGCCGATAAGCGAGATCAAGGCGCCAAGCATGGTCTTCTTGTAACCCCATCGATCCGCAATAATACCGGCGATAAGAAGGCCCAGAATTTGTCCGACATTAGTTCCGTTCTGCAGGCCGGTTTGCCAATTGGATGTGACCTGATAGCCACCTTCCTTGGATGGAACACCAAATCGCTTCTGAAAGGTCGGATAAGCGTAAAATGAGCCGAGCAAAGAGGTGTCGTATCCCTCCATGATGATGGCAAGGGACAAAACAAACGAGAAAAAAACCGCTTTTGGAAATTGCTTGAATGCATCCCAGTTGGTCAAGTGATGTTCAAAATTGGACGCGCGACGGGCCTTCTCGATGAGGTTGGCAAAGTCCGGAATCTGCTCAGCCATCTGGAAAAGAACTTCGTCTTCAATTCCGATGGTGTTCTCCCCCAAGGACTGTGACGGCACGGCGAGCTTGTGCTCAACATGAGTGGCGGCCTTCAAGTCCTCCATCTTGAAAAAATCGGGTTGAGGTGCTGCGGTGTTCTGAAAGCCAAAAAATACGAAAAGGGAACACTTATCCTGGCAAGTTCACCTTAAGGAAGAATGCGCTTGCTTGTTTAGAAAGTGACTCTATGAGGAGGAGCATCGTCGTGTTTATATCATAATTTCTTACCCTAAGGTAACAGCGCTTTTCACTTACGGGGCGCTCTGTGCACAAGTGCTCGATCAAACGCCACACGGTCGCTGAGATTATTCTTTTGCGGGGAAACTTTGGAGAATACAACTGAAAGAGAAAAGAGAGAGAGAAAGGCGAATTCTCTTTCCGAAATGGTGCATTGACGAGCATTGGAAAGATTGAGTGCGATTGAATAAAGCGAGGGAGGGGTATGATTGGATGGTTTCCGCTATTTCTTTCGCTGTATTTATCGGTGTATCTGAGCGCCAACTTGACGAGCGGAGAGAGGCTGGGTCAAGCTTTGCTGAGATCTGCTAAGAGCTACTGATATGGGGGATACACGACAAACCAAACCAAACACAGTAATTCGATCGTAATAGGAAGACACTCGAGAGTGTGGATAATCTTGAAAAGGAGAAGAAAGAGAAAAGAAACATTGAAAAAAGGGAAAGATCTGCCTCAGGGCGACAATACTACATACTCAAACATACTGTGAACAGGAAATTAGAAAGCGTCCCTGACATTGCAACCTTGGAAACGTCAAGGTTTGAACAAATCCTGTGATGTCTCGGCGAGTGTGATCCCAACTTTGTCCCGATTAAGAGTAGCTTCATCATAAGCGAACGAGCTGGAAGTTCATCATGGCAGTCACAAGGCCGAATACGGGACTCGGACTTGAGCGGAACTGGATCCTTGTAGTTTGGATTAAACTAGTTCAGCCACAAATGACCCCTATTCGCAAAATTTGGAAAGAGGGTGAAGTTTGTTAATTCCAAGTTGAACCTTGGGGCGAGCCCAGCGACAGCCCTCGTTATGAATATCGCTTGCTTTTTCGGCTTAATTTTCTCTTGTGGCTCACCCAGGCCTTGAAGTCGACTCTCATACATGTGTTGTGAATCCGATTTTCATCTGTTCACTTTCTATGTTAATTGAATATTGACTTTAGAGCTAATATCATCTGAAACCCCGTTCTGCACTTTCGACTTTGACGATTCTGCGGGGTGTGGGGATGGTTCTTCAGCGTAGTATCGACATGAATACTAGTCACACTTATATAAATCACCAGAATATTCTCCCAAGTCGAGTTAGACAAATCTACATAGGCAGGAATTTAATACGAGTTCCTGGCCATCTGAAGATAAAAGTCCTATCTGGACCCATTACCTACTAGGTAAATCCCCTCCTGGGCTACGCTTTGCCAGTAATGCGTTTCCCGCAATTGATATTTTTGGGGGTTTATGCCCCCTTCCTCAGTACCGCTGCTGTTATCAGTCAGCGTTCTATATCCCAGGGATGGTCGCTACAATCGGCCGCCACTTGTCCCAGTGGCAGCAGCTCATGTGGGGAAGGGGGATGCTGTCCTAGCGGCCTCTATTGCTTTACAGCCCAGACAGATGAAGCCGCCTCGTGTTGCTCTTCCGGTAAGAATATACTGTACCAACTGCATATTTTACTTTTTGTACTTTCTTTTGACACCATTCATAGACTCTGCTTGTGTTGGTGCCATTGAGGGAGCGCCCAAATGTGCTGATTCAAGCTGGTCTCTTTGGCAAGGGTTCCAGGGCAATGATTTCTGTTGTCAGGTCGGTCTCATTGGTATTTATCAATCCAGCGGGAATGTTGCAGGAAGTTGCGTTGCCTCCAGCCAGGTTGGTACAGCAACGACTGCTCGACTTGTGAGTTAATCAAGCATTAACAAAAATCAAACCTCCGCCCAAAGGTTTGGAACTCGAGCAGTTCCCACTGACCTGTAATAAAGGTGTCAACTGGGACTGGATCTTCTGCTACTTCAACGACCACAACCACAACGTCAAAAACCACAAGCGCTTCAAGCACTTCAAGCACAGCTACACACTCTACTACTAGGACAACGGCACTGCCAGCCAGTACCAAGGCTGTATTTGCTCACTACATGGTACTTGAGACCTTGTGATTCCCATTACGCTAAGGCTTTCCTAATCGTAGATAGGTCGGCTCAATGACTTCAGCGGAGGCTGTGATTGACGTGCAAGATGCCATGAACGCCGGGTTTGATGGATTTGCTCTCAATACTCACACAATAAGCTCTTCTGACACGTGGAATACTGATGCGCTTGGCTACCTCTTTGCAGCCGCAACAGGAACAGACTTCAAGTTATTCATCTCTTTTGACATGAGTTGGGGGTTGGATGTCACGCAGCTTGCAGCTTTCATGGCGCCATATGCCTCTCAAAGTGCATACTACATGGTAAATGGTCAGGCTTTTGTTAGTACCTATACGGGAGGCACCATTTCTAATTCCGCTTGGGACTCGGGTTTCATTGAGCCTCTAGCATCAACATATGGAATCACTCCTTTCTTCGTTCCCAATTTTGATGATTTTTCTGGTTATCCGACCGGTGTTTTTAGCGCCTATCCGATTCTGAATGGTGTCTACAGTTGGGAGTCGGCATGGCCATCCCCTGGAACTATCCCTGCCAATGTCAGTGATAGTGTAGATTCGGCTGCCTTGCAGGAAGCGCATGCCGCTGACAAGGTTTACATGATGCGTGAGTCCGCCCAGAGAACCAACCAACTTTATTTGTTCGAGCGATAAAGGCTAAGAAGACCTTGAACAAAGCCCTGTCATCCTACCAGTTCAAATATCTCGGCAGTGGCCAAGACTGGTATCGCATCGGGGAGGTGAATATGCCTGAGCGCATGGGCCAGGTCTTGCAGCTGCAGCCTGACTTTGTTGAAGTCATCACCTGGAACGATGCGGGAGAGTCTCACTACGTAGGCGACTTCTGGCAAGAACAAATTGACGGCACTACCATTGGGGACTATGCAGACGGCTTCGATCATAAAGGCTGGCTGCAGATTATTACACCTTTCATCAAGGCCTACAAGGCTGGCGCAACAAATATTTCCCAGATTTCTCCACCAAACAACACCCCCGTTGGAACCCTTTGGTATAGAACTATCTTGACTACTGCCAGCTGCTCCTCCGCCATTTCCAACTATCAATCAGCACTTGACACCATGAACTTTGCTGTCATCCTTCCTTCTTCTGGCTACACGATCAATGTTTACAGTAACAGCAATCTCATTGGCACATTTCTTGGCCAGAAAGGATTAAACTACAACAGCGTTCGGGGGCTTGCGGTTGGCAGTGGACAGATGATTGAAGTGCTTGACAGTTCGAATGATGTTGTGGCATCGGCCACGGGAACCAAGAGTGTATTGGCTCAAAGTCTGAACGCGACCTGCAATTGGAATTATGAAGTAGTGGGACTCTCTTGAGACCGCGTGGACTTGCAGATGTCGGAGAACAGGTTGATGCGCTCCAAGTTTTGTATTTTCGCATTGGCGACTAGTATTTTCAGACATGAATTTGGATCCTACTGATCTACTGCAAACCAAATCACCCCGGGGAAGTTCTTTTTGAAAATATGCCTACGTACATACTACGTAATTTGTAAAAATAGAAGGCTAGAGTGCCGCCCATACGCGCGTCCCAGTGGATTCATCAATTCACCGAATGTTATCCATGAAGATCGATAAGCCATGGAGAACAGAGAATATACGATTACATGGCCCGGACTTAGAGCGAGCCAAGGCTTTGCACTTAGCCAGCATTGATTTTGTATTGTCGAAGCTTAGCACTAAATATAGTTACTTTACTCACTAGTAGGTATCTACCTAGTAGTACTTGTATCCTTCACTTTTCAACTGCTAACTTGCGGGGATGATGTATTACCAAACAGACACGGAGTAGTAGGAGAGGGCTGCATATAAAGAGTAGCCCTGCGAGATTTGCCCTTGCAAGGTTCCAGTTCCATTGCTAGTAGAATATACTTTCTTTTCAAAACTTGGTTGGTTCGCAAAACTTTGGAATGTTAATTTTGGCAGATTGGCGCCGCTGTTTACATATGATAGCAGCTACTGGGTTAAATTTGGCGCCAAAATTGAACCGACTTCGCGTACCAGTGGATTCTTCAAGTTGTAGACTGGATGAGTAGTAACCGAGTCCACATATTCTACCGCAGTTACATTAAGAATATATGGAGAACTTGAATTAAATATCACCGTCGTAAAGAAGCAATTAATATTCATCCCATATGATTGGCTCAAGCTTCTCCGCATCCTGTTCAGGGCATTCCAGCATAACGGGAAGTGTATTTGACGACGGAATAAGTGACAAGCGCTGATGCAGCAAGCATAATCTCTCTGATTTTATCCCCCCAACTTGTGAAAGTAGCTGTTCTATTGATAGAACGGCATCCAAAGGTCCAAATTGACAGACCCGGTGGCTTAAAAGGTTGGGCATACACAACATGACGTCGAGTACAGAGTTCGCGACCTGCAGAAGTTTTATTTCCTATTTCAAGATCAATTGATAAGGATAGATCCCAACATTCAAAGCAAGTGAAGTTCAATGACTCACCATGCCGTATCCATGGCTGCGTAATGAATCAGTAGATACGTGCGAAAGGGACTCCAAATAATCCTTCGCAATGGATAAGGGGTAGTCAAACGTTAGCGGCTCAATAGAAGTCGATGAGGAGAGCATGAAGCGAGAGGCAGAATACTGCCATAGCAAAGTACGGACCCAGGCGGAAGTAGTCAAAATATCGACATATCGAATTTCGGACGTGAATTCGAGCCCAGGGATTTTGACCTGGATTTGGTTTTGGATATCCCATATTCGATCTTTCGAATACATGTCCGTTGCTTCGATAGCTTTGTTGGTGGTAGGTGGTAAGATAAGAGGACGCTGCACATGCAAGAATAATTGAACAAGAGCGCAGAATCCTGCATGAAGATTGCCTTGGGTAGTATCTCTCTCCACTTCGGGCAGATTTTTAATTCTTTGCAGTGTGATGGGTAGATCATGTTGAATACAAAATGTCCTATCACTGAATAAGTCCGCATCCCTTGTTTGGGATTCGACATCATTCCCAGACGAATAATGAACTAACCTTTCGGTCACAAAAAGAATCCAATAGCATCGAAGCTCCAATTGCCATTCCTTTGACTGCACCGCATCAGATCGATTTTGACACAGATGCAAAAGGTCTGCAAAAGTTATTGCCTCACGGAGGGAGATAGTTGCTGGTGTGATCTGATCTCGATTGGCATAGTACATGTGAAGGAAGACAGATGTCACCAAAGCCTGCAGAGATGGCTCTTGGTGGTGGTGGTGTTCAAGACGAATACGAAGACATTCTTTGGCAAAGTCGTCCGCTGTCACGGAGAGATCTTCGGGGTACGGAGTCGGTGCAAGCCAAAGTCGACTTTGTGCCAATGTCGCCGCACATAAAGCTGCTGCTAGGGCGTGTGAAGTTGGATTACTGTCCGGCTTCTTAAGCTGGAGTTTCAAATGCTCGACATCAACGATCGGCCAAATATCATAAAGCCTTTCTCGAAAAATATCGAAAACTGCATAGTAAGTTGAATCCGAAATACCGGAACTCGAGGTGTGAAGAACCGGAACTTCATACAGTGGGGTCGATAATGAGGTTGCCATTTCAATATTCGCTGTAGTTCCTCGTTGAATCTCCTCGATCTTTCGGGTAGTTCCCGACCGAGGCCCTTTGGGACCAGGTCTTTTGCGGACCCTCAAATATGTACAAGTCTGCTGTCTTAGAAGGCAAGTTTGACATGAATGCTGACGATCGCACTTCACCCGCCGCACAAAACAGCCATCACAGGGACTATCCATGATTCTCGGTGATTCTCCCGGATCCTGAGGATCCGGGAATTACAGCGAGAATAAATCATCGAGTTTTCTGCTGCAACCCCCGCCCGACCCACGTTTCTCTCTGGTGGCGTTTAGACAATTGCGGGGAAGTCAGAAAATAGAAGCAAAAGGGAGCATTTAAAGCCGCGTGAACTTAACCTTGGAGTGTTGGATTGCCCGGGGGGGGGGGGGGGACTGTGCACACTTATACACGCCTTCTGATTCCGGCTAAGTCCGGTCTAATTATGATCCACAGGTTCTAGCGAGAATTCCAGCGAATTGAATCTGGGTTTCATTGACGAGATTGTTGCTGGGTACACTACAGCCGTGATACAGTAGGTAGCGATGGAGACCTGTGGAAATCTGGATGGATCGATCATCACTGCCTGCCTAGGTGCCAGTGGGCAATGCGTCTATATATATCAATGCCTGATTTCCGCCAAAACAAATTGAAGATGGAAAATATACACTTCCAAAATTCAACTTGAAATTTACCAGGCAGCTGATCCATCCCGAGGTCATGCATCGCTATTCCTTTCCACACTCTCCCGTCGCTAATCCGGATGCGATTATTAGCGCTGGAAAACACCGTTTCACTGTCTTGACTGACGGTCTGCTTCGCTACGAATGGGCTGAAGATAACCAGTTTGAGGATCGCGCCTCGGTTCTTGCCATCAACCGCCAATTGCCCGTACCAGAATTTCGGGTTATAGAGGACCAGCAGGCTCTTCAGATCCTCACCTCTCGATTCCACCTCAGCTACGACAAACAAGCATTCTCTGCAAATGGTCTCAGTGCTGTCATTAAGGGAAACTATGGGCCTCATGTCAGCGTCTGGCGCTATGGAGCCCAGGCTTCAAATCTCGGTGGTACAACCCGTACGCTGGACGAAGCTGATGGCCGAGTCCCTCTAGAACCAGGCGTTATATCTAGACAAGGATTCGCGACTTTGGATGACTCAACGTCAATGTTATTTGATGATCATCAGTGGGTGACCACAAGATTACCTGGAATTCGCGTCGATGGCTACCTTTTCGCGTACGGTCACGATTATCGACAAGCAATCCAGGCATTTTATCTTCTATCAGGACCTCAGCCTCTTCTTCCACGATGGGCCCTGGGAAACTGGTGGAGTCGATTTCATCCGTACACTGCGGGTGAGTATCTGTCGCTGATGGATCGATTCAGCAAAAGTGAGATTCCTCTATCAGTCGCTGTTCTGGATATGGATTGGCACATTGTGCGAGATGAGCGTGTCAAGAAAGCTGGAGTGACAGGATGGACTGGCTACACCTGGAATAGAGAGCTCTTCCCCGATCCTAAGGCCTTTCTTGCGGAACTCCATGATCGAGGCCTACATGTTTCTCTAAATGACCACCCCGCGGACGGGATACAAGTTTACGAAGAACTTTACGAGAAAATGGGGATCGTGTTGAAGCATGATATGTCCATGGGGGACCCTATATCCTTCGACATCACAAATCAGTCATTCCTGGATGCCTTCTTTGATGTCCTTCATCGGAGAATTGAGAGAGACGGACTGGATCTATGGTGGGTGGATTGGCAGCAAGGGACACATTCCCGCATCCCTGGCATTGATCCACTCTGGGTTCTGAATCATTACCACTTTTTGGATAGCGCTCTTGATGACAAGAGACCCTTGACGTTTTCCCGATATGCGGGCCCGGGTAGTCACCGGTATCCTATTGGCTTTTCAGGCGATACCGTGGTATCATGGGACTCTCTGCACTTCCAGCCAGAATTTACAGCAACAGCATCAAACATCGGGTTTGGGTGGTGGAGTCATGATATTGGTGGCCATTTTCACGGGGAAAAAAACGACGAAATGCTCATCCGATGGGTACAACAAGGCGTTTTCTCTCCAATTTTGCGTCTTCACTCGTCGAACAACATTTTTAGCATCAAGGAACCCTGGAATCTTGAGTCGCAATATGAGCGGATAATGACAGAATATCTGCAGTTTCGTCATAGATTGCTCCCATATCTATACACCATGAATGTCCGCTCTGCTATTCAAGGGCTGCCACTTGTCCAGCCCATGTATTGGGGTTATCCCGAAAGCGAGGAGTCATACAATGTACCAAATCAATACATGTTTGGCTCAGATCTCATCGTGGTGCCGATCACTGCTCCTCAAGATCTCAAGTCCCGAAGATCTCAGGTCCTCGCGTGGCTCCCTCCAGGTAGGCATGTGGATATATTCACAGGTATGATCTATGATGGAGACCGTCGAATTTGGCTAAATCGACGCCTTGATGATTATCCCGTTTTTGCCTCCCAGGGTGCGATCATTCCCCTTGATAACGCGTCGGTTATCAAAAATGGCTGTCGGGATTCTGCCACGATCGAGCTCTTGGTTGTTGTCGGGGCAGATGGCATTTTCGAACTCGTTGAAGACGATGGAAATGGTCAATATACGGATCTTATTGATTTCCGCCGAACTCGCATCTCTTTTCATCAACATACCGGAGAGTTGCACATTGGGCGTACAAGCGGTGGGGATACTCCTTCTAGTGCCCGCCAATGGTGGATTCGCTTCCTCGGTTATGCACAATCAGAAGCGATACAAGTTTCTGTCGGAGATGAAAGCCGCATGATCAATGGGAAGGATGTGAAGAACGGGCTCCTACTTGATTTAGGATTACAACCTGAAAGCGCGTATATCATAGTCAAGTTGAAAGACTATCCTACAATGATGATAAACCATCCCCAAGTTCAAATCATCGACTTCCTGCGAGGTGCTCAAATTAAACTGGATCTTAAGGATGAAATTCGAAGAGTTGTCGAAAAGTCGGTGCCGAGATTCCTACAGATTGGAGATCTCCATGCCCTTGGCCTCGAAGGCGTAGTTTTGAATCCGATTCTGGAATTTCTCTTAGCTGACTCTCGATGGAAGTTGGATAACGAAATCCGAGAGATTGGGCTCTAGACTTCCATACTACTTATGCCGGTATTCTATGTACTTACAGGCCAAGTATTTCAATTCCTGCGTATGTGAAAGTGTGCCTACGTTTCTACCAGGATGGAGAAAGGGTGCGAAAAACAACAAATAACAACGTTGAAGAAGGGGAAGGAGAGAGGGAAGCTCTGCTACGTACATATAGGCTGCCCACTCTCCAGACCAACCATCTGATTGGTCTGTATCCGAGAGCGGGTCAAACCATACAAACGTCCAAACATGCTAACCTGCCCGTCCCAAGTCTCCATGTAGTTTTACTAAAATCTGTCTTGGCGGTGTAACGTAAACTCACTTTATTGCTTCCTCCTCCTTTGAGGCCTTTGTCATTTGCCTTTTAGCTTCTGCTTTCCATTGAGCCATGCGTGTAGTGACAAGAAAGAAGATAACTGAGTAATATCCAATAATAAGGGTATAGTAGGCATCAAAAGCGACCAGAAAGTAGCCAATTGCGAATACTAATACCTGGATTGCGGGGAGTAATTCATGACCGATCTACTCTTGGAATTCTGTGACGGATTTGACCTTGTTCAAAGCTGACGCGACTTCACCTGTACTCTTATCCTGATAGTAATCTAAGCCAAGAAGGTAGGCTTGTACCAGCCCTGTTTTCGAAATCTCCCTATAAGTATGCAGGCTCATTGGCATCCAAACTTTTGAGCGAAGAATGATCAAACCCTGGGGAAGGATATAGTAAAAAGTCCATACCAAGACCTGAAGCCATGGAATGCTGATAGTATCAGCCCCGTCTTGGACTTCCAGAGCTGTGGTAATGACCCTGATCTGAGAATGGGGTAGCGCTTTTACGCATAATTGGAGCACAATAAGAATGGCACAGGCCGCCACGATAGACTGAAGATAGCTTGACTTGGATGGCCACATGCAAGGGCCAAAAAGGTAAGTAAAAGCTCAAGTGATCCCACCAACTAGCTCTGAATCACAGAGGTGATTATCATCGATTCCTCTCTCCAAGTCGGGACTCAAAAGCGGATCGGTCTCTGATAAGCGTGATCTTGTGAATGAGATGCACTTGTAGTAGAGCCAATACAAGAAACATCAGAATCCGAACGCTATTGGAGATCACTTCTATAATCTCCCAGCTGGTAATACTCTCCACCGTGTGGGCCCCCGACGGTTGGCACACGATGGTGCGAGGTATAACACGACAATGAGCTGGCTAAAATACCGAGTTATATGGGTATGGCAACGATCCAACACACGAAAAGAGTTTTAGGCGAAGATTTAGCATCGAGCAGAGTCATCAAGGCCATCGTGTAGAAAAGAATAGAGCACCCGAGGTAGATCTATGATACTTAGCGTTATGCGAGTAAGAGTGACCATATCTCCTGAAACCATACCGCCATGGACTCTCCGGCCCACCAATGCTCAGACCAAGCCACTTTAACATGGATGATATAGCTCATAATATCCGCGACGTATGTCATGAGCACAAAAGCGGAGAGCCGCGTGAAGCACCGTCTAAAAGCTGTCAATCTTCTGTTTTCGTGACATGGGCATTTGTCTGGGCCCGAGGCGTTGTCCTTTTTCTTTTTCTTTTTATAGCAACTATAGGTTCGACCACGGACACAAAGATGGAGACGACTAAAAGGAGAATGGGGTAAAAAGCGCGCAAGGACTCGAATAACTCGTGACCTGACTGGGGTTCCATGACAGGCTGCCTTTCTGATGGAAAGGATTCGGACAGAGCGTCTGGTTGTAGATTGATGCCAGTCAAGGATTATGGAGCAGGCGCTAGATGAGATGAACTGCCTTATGACGAGCTACCAAAATCTGGAAACCTCGAATTGAGGGTAGAAACTTGACATTACCAAAGAAAAGTCCGTATCGAAAGGCAGATGGAATAAGTTGAACCTGAACAATGGAAGCCTTGTTCTGGTATTGTATTTATCCGATCCATTTTCGGTTTAAAGGCTTGAGTTCTACAAATATAGTTCATGGCTGACTTGTCAGGTGAATCTGTCTCCGTCGCGAGAGAGAATGCTCCTATATCGATTTGTTCTTTCCAGTCTTATTCGGTTAAGTTCGCATGTCAGGACTTACCGGACTTAATGGACTGGCCGGCGGAATGGGTAATGTGACATATCATCACATCACAAAGGATCTTAAAGCTGAATGGCCAGGACGGTGGGATTTGCCGTTTTTTACTTATTTTCCGCATTGGATAACTTCCTGACCTGGTTCGTTGAGTTTGCGACGCAAATCCTTTCGCTGCTTTCCGATAACTAATACTTGTCTGTCAGATTCTGACCCCACCTGCATGCTGTGGTCTTCAATTGATGATGATGTCAGCAGATGAAGAACTAAATTATCAAGAGCGTAGGCGGGAAATGGACGCTGTCACCCCTAATTCTCTTCCAGATGATGACGAATCGGATCTTTAAAGCTAGCCGTGCCTTATCCTACGGCCTGGACATCAAACACGACTAGCCACATTTGGTGTCCCGCCGTGAGAACACGCTGCAACGTCCAGGGTTCCACAGGAAAGATGAGCTGAACGTTTCTGGCGACTCCCCAGTCCATTTATCTTCTATTCTCTTTCTTCGCAATATATTGTCAACTGTGGTTTTTTTTGAAGACCAATACTTCGGGGGGCCATGGGTGGAGATCCCGTTGGACCAGAACTCCTTGTTCGCCAACAGCACCTTAGCTCATCATTCCCTCGGGCCAAAATCACGATGAATGCTTTCCTTCGGCACCCGATTGAAACAAGAATCGTGACAGAACATTCTCATTTATGCGAGCAAAGCCCCCCTCGAAAGAAACAACAGCCAGGACTCCCACGTGGCCACCCACCCTACAAGCCGCGGACCAGCATGTGGCTCCACGTTGAAGAATCAGTGCTGATTGGAACCTCTGCTGCAGAAATACCTCACAATTGGGGCATAAATATATGTTCTGCAGCTGTAGATCCTCTCACTTTCGGCACTACCCGTTTCGGTAATTTTCCGGGGGTACAGCGTCCTCAATATTTACCCCGCTGCAGGGAGATTGCACATGTGGAGGTAAAATCTATATAAATGACCAACCTAAGACGAAGAACTCTCAAAGATACAATCAAGATGTATTGCACGGCGATTTTGCTGCACACTTTGGTGGCCGCGCCTCTGGCCCTTGGGGCTGCTTTGAGAACACGACTCGACAATCGCATCGGGAAGACACCTCCGATGGGGTAAGCTTCTGAGGCAATACATCTTAATCCTAAAATGCTAACAATGTACAGTTGGAACACTTATAACCACTACTCCTGCTCGCCCAACGAGACAATTGTCAAATCCAATGCGAAAGCTTTGATTGATTTGGGCCTAGCCGATCTAGGTTATCGCTATGTCACAACTGATTGTGGCTGGACAGTCGCCAATCGCACTGCGGAAGGGTCATTGACATGGAATGAGACTCTATTTCCTAGTGGCTTCCCAGCTCTAGGTGAATATATTCATGATCTTGGATTGTTGTTTGGTGTCTATGAGGATGCGGGAATTCGGTCCTGCCAGACTAGTATCGAGCAGGCGGGGAGTCTGTGTAAGCTTCGAACATCCAATAAATTCTATAGAGCGGCGTATAATAATGAGTATATCAGCCTACGAGGCCCAGGATGCTGCACTTTTTACTTCCTGGAAGATCGATGCGTTGAAATGTAAGTGACCTCTTTTCGTCAAAACAGCAACCCAGCTGATGCCCTTCAGACGACAATTGCTTCTCCGACGCAGCAACTGGATACCCCAATGTCAATTACGAACCAAGTAAATCCCCCAGCCTCCGATTTGCGAATATGACAAAAGCTCTCGCGGCACAAAACCGCTCCGTGCTCTTCCAGATCTGCGAATGGGGCGTAGATTTCCCAGCCCTATGGGCACCAGCTGTCGGCCATACCTGGCGCATTGGCAACGATATTACCCCGGCCTGGCGAGCTATCTTCCGGACATTGAACCAAGCAGTTCCGCAGACGTCCTTTGCGGGTCCCGGCCAGTGGCCCGATCTTGATATGCTGGAAGTTGGGAATAACATTCTTACCACTGCCGAGGAACAAACTCATTTCTCTCTTTGGGCTATATTGAAGAGCCCACTGGTCATTGGTGGTGCTTTGAAGGATGAAGTCACTTCGATCAGTGCTGAGTCACTGGCAATCCTTTCCAACAAAGACGTTATATCTTTCAATCAAGACTCTCTCGGTGTCAGTGCTACTCTCAAGCGGCGGTGGTCTGAAAGTAGGTACGAAGTCTGGAGTGGCCCGCTGTCAGGCGGCAGGACCGTTGCAGCGCTGATAAACTGGGCTAACGAGTCCCGCGAGTTGACACTGAATCTCGCGGACGTGGAAGCCCAGGCTGCCGGCATGCTGAAGGACATCTGGACTGGCAAGACCGTTAGTAATGTCAAGAGTTCGTATACAGCGACTGTGGCCGCGCACGGTGTGATGTTAGTTGAACTCGGTGATACGACGGTGGCCGGTATTTACCCGACTTCGAAATTCGGAATCTCTAAACAGTGAGTACTCACGGGGAACAGGCTCAGCAAAACTCCTGACACTTTGTAGGAATTCGGTGACATTTGACTCGGTCTATGCAAACACAACGAGCGACAGCCACACGCTCGTAGTTAAATTCTCCACATCATCGAATACTGCAACAACTCTTATTGTCCAATCCTCATCGACCCAAGAAAAAACCAGTATCAAAGTCCCAGCATCTAACAAGACAGTCTCAAGCTCCGTATCATTATCTGCCGGCTCAGCAAACACAGTGACCATCAGTACAACTCTGTCCATTGAGTCTATCCAAATCCAAGCGCCAACAGGGATATACTACCCCTCCACCTCATTCACTCTGACAGGATCCGCCGAGCTCACTCAGTGTGGATCCGGCTACTGTCAACCAGTAGGATCAAAAGTCGGCTACCTTGACAGCACGAGCACCGCGAATGTCACCGTCCCCGCAAGAGTTTCAAACAGTACATCGTCCAAGTACGTGGAGTTGGACTATATCAACAACGATATCGCATTCTCAACTTCCTGGGGTCTTGGCTCGAACTCACGCAACATCACTATCTCGTTGAATGGTGGAAGCTCTGTTAGACTTGAGGTACCGCTATCTGGACGCCATAGTGAGCTCTTTGGGCCTGGACTTGGTTGGTGGGACACTGCAACGCTGGGTGTTTTGATTGATGGCTGGACGACTGGGGATAATGCGGTTGTTGTTGGGAACGAGGCCGGTAATGATGCTTTCCAGACCTGGGGTGCAGACTTTGTGGGATTGAGGGTCTTCGATTAGATTGATGGTTATGTTAGTTGTCTGTATTTCTCTGTTAGTCTCTAAACTCATCACTAGGCACTAACCAACACAGCGGCAGCAACCGGTGAAGAAATCTTAACCTATAAACCGCTTTGCTGGTGTCTGGGGTACAGTGACCTAATGCGAATCGATCGCGCCGACAGCGCGTGACGCCTGGTCTCGTGGGCCGCCGGTCTTGGCCTTGGGCAGATAATGCGGCTGATTCTCATTTGTAATTCAATGCTGAGTATAGATAGATATTGATATCGGATGGCTTGAGAGAATTAATCGATATATAGAAACCTTGGATGGACAGGATAGACTGGTAATGGCACTATGGTCTTTAGGAAACTTGACTCAACGCTGTATAGATTTTTAGTCGAAATACCCTATTTGCTTTATTATACCAACGAGACCCTCTTCCTCTCTTGCACATTAGTCGAAATCGTGCATTCTCTCTTTTCAAATTCTAGGGCATAGATGACTTTGTATTTCTGGATATATAGTGGTGGAGAAAGCATTGACAAACAAGGAATGCAATGATATACCATTACTAATAATCCGGCAAGACGCTAACACTTACTGTGAATTTCGGCAAACATCCTAACTTACAATGGAATATACTCCTGTGGTGCGTCGGTCCATGTAAATAATAAAATTGGATTCGTCGCTGATGATGGGTCATCCCGCCGAAGATCGTAATGTTTTCAGCAAGTCTCTTCAATTACAAGGCGCTGATGTGCAATAAGTTGCTTGGAACGTAATGATAAATTCTTCCTGTCATTGTTTTTATACAGCTTTTCTTTTCATAGACTGGTCTTAACATACGTACAGTACGCCTTAAACGGAACGGTAAACTTGATTTTATTGACCGGGCCTGCTGCGATTGCAACCTTGCGTACTGTCTTGTCTCCCACTTCCTCAAATATATTATAACCCCAGTTTGCGGGAAAGCTGAAGCGCTTGTGGCGTTCAAGACCAGTCAACTTGCCATATATGTTATCGGGAAGTGTCTTCACCTGGAGGTTGGCGGCAATGCGGGATGGTGTGACACTCTTCGATAGTATAAACAGTGCTGTGCTGAATACCCCAGCTTGCTAGAAGAGGGCCGGGGTCTATGCCTATCTCCTTCGCGACCTCTGCGACAACAGGATTATCCACAGTACGAGGCACCCTGGTCTGGTTATTGCCTAGGGGAGAGTATACTTCTATGATGTCACCCTTGCTGTTGTATTATTTGACTAGCTCTGGCTGCTGTAGGTATGGGTGGGCTTCGATCTGGTTGGTAGTAGGCACGATGTCGATCTTGTTGAGGGGATTATCTAAATGGCGAATATTGAAGTTGGAGATACCAATAGCCTTTACTTTTCTAATGGCGAGAAACTTCTTTATCTTCTTAAATGTATTAATGTAGTTAATATCCTCTAGCTCAAAAATACTATCCTCGTTGAGAGGAAACTATTTCTTGCTATCCTTAAAGGTACTGTATAGGTGTTATTAACTGATATGAAATCATGATGGGACAGCTTAAGTAGGAAACCAGCTAACTAAGGCTAGTGAATTAAGTATAAGTCAAGGTAGTTAACCTCGAGATCTTTTAAGGTCTTTTCTAAGGCCGGTAAGATATCTGTAGGTGTGTGCTTGGTGTTCTATAGCTTGTCTGTGATGAAGATCTCCTTACAGGCTACGCCAGACTTCTTGACACTAGTACCCACCTCGGTTTTATTGCGGTAAATTGTGGTATAATTAATATGACGATGTCCTTGCTTGAGTGTAACTTCTATTGTATTCTCAATCTTAAGAGGTTTGGCTTACTAGGTGCTAAAACCTATAGCAGGGATTTTGATACTAGTGTTCAGGGTGAAGTATGTCTGAATGGCCATGGCGAATGAAAGGTTAAAGGAGTAATAAGGGGGAAGACAAGGAAAGAAATAGAGAAGTTAATGGCAAATAAGATAACCAATGAAGAGTTTATCGAACTGCATTTTGGAACCAGACGCCACTCCGGTATGCGGAACGGATTTTATTCCTGATGAAGTCAAAAATGCTCCACAGGAGGTGAAGTCTCGCACACCAAGTTTTCCGACTTTATTCTAATGACGAAAGTTAATGGTTGCTGGGTCTCTTACCTTGTAGTGCGGATATTACCGATGTCTTGCAAATATCCGCCGACGTGCGGATTTCCAAGCGGAAAAAAGAAACCAAATCCGTGACCGTTTAGATTTCCGCTTTTGCCGTACTTGGCGTAGCCTATCAGTTTTACTACGGAATCCACAGCTGAAGCAGGCTACACTAGTACAACTCCGCGTCCTTGAAAATCATCATGTCTCATATCCCCTCACTTGATAGCCTTCCATTGCGCAAGGATGGCCCCCAGGCAATGCCTGAGGCCTGTTTGGAGCTACCGACGAATATGGGATGCCGAATCGACTGACTACAGAGGTCATGAAAACTGCATCTCAAGAAATCAAGATAGGCATGGGCATCTCCACCGACTTACCATTGGACTTCATGTCCAAGGCTTTTTCCGGAGAGCAGCATTTGAGCAAACCATTAAGAACAAGGCGCCAAGAGCAGTCAATGATGACACCTTTCACATTAACACCCATAAGCTCGCAGTGGGATGGCTTTGGGCACTATGGCTACCAGGAAAGCAAAAGATACTTCAACGGATATACTTTATATGACCTTTTTGCCTTTAATGTCAATGCGGTAGATTGTTAGTCCTCCGTGACTAATATTTGATTGTCGTAGCGTGAGTAGAGAGAGGCGGTGTCGTGGGGCGAGGAGTCTTACTAGACTACGCTGCTTGGGCGGAGACCAACATCGTATAAGTGGATTATTTTTCGACATAGGTCATTTCGGCTAGCACCTTCCAGTAGATTGCTACCAACCAGGGTACAGAACCTATCCAAGGCGATATCCTCTTTATTCGATCAGGCTGGATACGTGCCCTTTCTTAACTTTCGGATGAGCAAGCTGTGGCCCTAACAGACACCCTATTACCTCCTGCTGTTGGACTTGAGTCATCAGAACAAACCTTGTGTTGGTTGTGGGATACTGGGTTTGCTGCTGTGGCTAGTGATATGCCAAATATGGAGGCATGGCCTTGTTAAGATCTGCGATTTTGGTTGTATGGGCTGCTGGCTGGTTGGGGAATGCCTATCGGGAACTTTTGATCTGGAGTGTGTTAGCGAAGAATGTCGACAATAGGGAAGATGGTCGTTCTTTTTCAGTAGTATGCCACTCAAGGTAAAGTTTGACTGCAATATTGCACAAATTGACCCTAATACAAACTTAGGTCCCCGGAGGAGTGGCGAGCCCACCCAATGGAGTAGCGATTCGGTAGTCCGGGAGCGCACAATAGATTTTGGAAGGAAGAAAGTGCCAGATCTCGCGGCTCGGCTGCTAAAAGACCAGGACAGTAGACCGCAATTTGTGCTCTCTTCGCGATTCCATTCCACAGTTTGCTCAGTTCCAAGTCTTATGTAGTATGTAAACGGAAGTGAAACTAAATTCTGTGGTAATAATACCAGAACTCTGAGTTAAAAGAGCTTAGTAAGTAGAACTTGAGATAAAAAGTTTTGCACAAAGTTGAATTGTGTAGAATGGTCAAAATTACTATGTAAAAATGGATAAAAAGTAGATTCATCTAAGCTTAGGGCGTGCTCGACCCGTAGGGTATAGTATTTCCGTGGGGCTATAAGTGAGGGTTGACTGTCGCTTTCGACATTTATATTCTTTGATCTAAAAGATTCGAATGATGCTTTGCTCTCGCAAGAAAGATAGCATACTGAGTAGCTAAATTCTACTAATATCCTCTAGAGTAAGGACCCTTCACGAATGAGTGAGGGCGAGGTGAAAGCAGGGAATGGGGTCCTATGGGGCGTGTTTGCGGAGGCAGGGGAGGTAGGTGGGCGGATCCGGGTTCGGAAAAGGGCGGAAATGGATCAGTTCGGTACTTGGCCTCTTTCAAGGGATTTGGCAAAAATAACGGAGAATAAGCTCACACAGAAAATCCGGGGCTACTTCTCGATCACTATTCCCCGCATTTCCTGTTGGCCCATACTATGGGGTAACCATATATCTGACCCTCGACCCGCACTTATTCGAATTACCATATACTCTTTGCCTCCCTACAACGAACATTCTGAACTGTAATAAAAGAGTCCTTGAGTGATTGCCATGTTGGAAATTGATGCAAAAATGTCTACGCTCCACATTGAGTCTTCCAAGCCCGTGAACACAGATCAGACCCTGTTCGAGGGCCTATCCGATGAAGAAACACGATCCATCGAAAAGACCTGTAAGATCTTCCCCCCATCGAACATTTTCTCCTGATGAACCATATATTGATTCAATTCAAGTGGTACACAAGATCGACCTTCATTTGATCTCTGCTTTGTTCCTGTTATTTATATTCAACATCTTGGACCGATCCAATATCGCCAATGCGCGCCTGGGAGGGCTGCAGAATGACCTGCACCTCTCCGACACTCAATACCAGACCACTGTAGCTATAATGGTATGTCAATATAGAATGATACCAACAACATGAGCAGACATTAACTTGAGTGAAAATCTAGTTTGTCGGTTATCTTCTGGGTCAGGTCCCAAGCAACATTCTTCTGACCCGCTCCAAACCCTCACGTTATATCCCAACAGCCATATTCATATGGGGCGGAATCTCTTTGTGCACTGCAGCAACCAAGAATTTCGCAGGGCTGATGTGTGTGCGCGTATTTCTTGGGTTTGCCGAATCGCCATTTTTCCCTGGAGCTCTGTACGACTCTCTGAGATGTTCCGATAATCTGCATCGGCTGATTGACAATTAATAGACTCCTGATCAGCTCTTGGTATAAACCGTCGGAAATTGCTGTGCGAGTGGCGATTGTTTATTGTGGAAACACTGTTGCCAACGGATTTGGTGGGTTACTGGCAGCCGGCATAATGAGCGGGCTGGATGGCAGAGGGGGCCTTGCTGGCTGGAGGTTCGTAAAGCACTTCCACGTCCCCGTGGAACTACAGCTGACGGAGCCAGATGGCTCTTCATAATCGAAGGTGCTGGCACCATGGTGGCGGGCCTAGTAGCATTGGCTTTGTTACCCGATTTCCCTTCCTCGGGCCGGCAGAAATGGCTGACTGAACAGGAGCAGCGCTTGTCTGAATGGCGCCTGGCTCGCGTGGTAAATGATGAAGTTGATGAGAATGGCTCCATCATGGAAGCGCTGCGCGATGCTTTAATCGACCCGAAAGCCTGGATCCTCATACTCATCCAAGTTTGCCAGCTTTCCTCCCAAACCTGGACGTACTTTTTCCCCGTATGTGCATCATTTGGTATCGCGTGCCTTCAGTGCCATGGCTAATGAGTGCAGACAATTGCTAAAACTCTAGGCTACAGTACCAATGTCACATTGCTTATTATCGCGCCAGTGTATATCTTTGGCTTCGTCACTGCCCTAGGGAACTCCTTGATCGCGAATTACACCGACCAACGAGTTGTCCTGATTGCCTGGCCTCTCTGTGTGGATATAATTGGAAACATAATGGTCATTTCTTCTCGGGCCACTGCTGTGCGGTACGCCGGCATGTTCCTCATGTGTGCGGGTTCCTATTCGGCATTCAGTGTGGTGCAGGCATGGATTGCAAGCACGATTCCCCGCAGTCGGACGAAACGTGCTATTGTATACGCCCTGGTGAATTTGTTCGGCAATTCGTCCAATATATACGGCTCGTACTTCTTCCCCACTGCAGATTCGCCCCAATATCGGCCGGGGGGCATCACCCTGTCGGCTTTTGCTGCTGGAGGAATACTGCTGTCATTCATCCTGGCAGGCTATCTCCATTGGCTAAACATGATATCGAAAAAAGCGGAGCAGCAAGACGACCAGAGACGTTACAAGTATATTTGGTAGATATTATCAGGGACTGCCAATTACTTCCGCATTGGTCGGAGCTCCATATCATTCTCCATATAGCCAATCATGTTCCAGAACTGTTGATCTGAAGGCTCATCTTGTATATTCTACCCAAGATGCGCTGGAGCGGTCAGCAAGTCCCACGCAGCGGAGAGATAGACCACTTACTAATTGGAAGACTAAGACTATCGAACTGTGGCCAGAAATCAAGAATTAAATCTTCATCCGTAGCAAGGTTTTCCAATAGAGATTCAGTCTGCGGATCAAACACAGAGGATAAAGCAATATTATCAAGTCCAACCATGTCGTTTGTTTCTTCTTCTTCTTCTTCATCCGGGATTGTGAAAATGTTCCGCGTATGTATTCTATCCTCCGTGGGTTGCGAAGGATCAACTACTTCGCGATGATATGCCGTGGACGGGGAAAACACACTAGTCGTTGTGCCTTGGTGGTTGTTCTCATTATCTCGCTCAATGTGATGATTGCCTGAATCTGGTGGTTGCGATCTTGTGAGTTCTCGACGCAGACCCTGGAGTATGACACTGTATTTCCAAGATGGTGCATTTCGAGCAGTGGCATCGGCAAGATGGGCTTCCGCTCTCTCAGCTAACCTATAGAGAGTGGATTCGTTCAAGGCTGAGGAGCCAAGAAGGACATCCGGGCTCGGGAGGAAGTGGAGATCGACTGGCGGAATACGGAGCCTTTGGACTTGGATGAGATAGAGGTAAATGATCGACAGTGCGTTGAAGGCAATGTATTGAGAGTACCAAAAAGACGGGAAAAGTTGTTTCTCCTGCACGAAGACGAGAATTAAGTCAATCGCATCTCTTGATGCCGTCAAACACGTATAGAGGTAGTATTGATAACTTGCTTCGAATTCGGGCCAAATTTGTACATAATTTCGTAGCAAAAGAGGCCGGGTGACGATAATCAAAGCATGATACCGCGCCACCTGCAGAACTGTCAGCTGGCGTCAAAGTCCGGAGACCAGGCTGCTTGGGTGAAATATGCCAGATAAAAAGGGGGAAACTGGCCTGCCACTTGGTGACTTTCCAACAAAATGCTCGAATGGTGTTGATTTGTTCTCTTGTCGAGATTTCGGTGGCTACATAAGCTTCCTTGGTGGCCTGGGCAAGGATGCGAGTCAGCATAGTATAGAATACTGGAGCATCCATTAGACAATCGTGATTTGAAATTCCTTTTTTGTGGCAAGTCAAGTCCTGATCATTAATCCGAGTGGGCAGCTCTTTATCCAGATGGTCACTTTTACAAAGGCGTGGTCGACCCAGAATGATACTTAGATATGTATCTAAAGTGTACGAGCACCAGAGTACTCGGCGTTGGTATCTCTTTTGAATCAAGCCCTCTTTATAGGTTCTGATTCTTGCTTGCTTCCTGTGGAAGCCCAAAGCCATCATCAATTGTACTGTTGTCCTAAATGTATACCATGCTTTTTGTGCTTGTGATGAGCTTAGTAGATATAGAACCATTAAAAAGCGACTTTGTACTGACATTAGATCCGGTGTATCCGTCTCGTGTGACAGAAGGAAGTCGGCCTGTGCGAAGTTGTTCGCCAGCCGCTGTAGCACAACACCCATAACAGGAATAGATTATACCTACGATATATATTATTTCTACACAGAAATAGTATATATTTTTGATTGTTTTAAAGATACACCCAGTCAGGTTTACTATCAGATTCAGATTTCTTTTATATCTTATTATTTCTTTTTGGCTATCCTATAGTGCCCTACTGCAAATTAGGCCTTATATCTAATAGTTCTATAAATAAATCATGTTTCAATCAATCAATCAATAATAAAATAAGATATAATATAGATTATTTTACAAGTGGGCAGCGTGGGTAGTGTAGGCAGTGTGGACATATAGGTATACTATACTATAATAGGAAGGTAGTATAGTAGGCGGTGTATAAAAGGGGTATAACTATATTGAAATTACCAGCTAAAAAACACTAAGTTTATAAAATTAATATAAATACCAAGTAATTACCTATTATATATTAGCATAGGTATAGCTGTGCCCATGGGCATGCCGCAGGTATGCCCGCACCCATTTGCCAGGTCTACCTATATTCATTTCTACTAAAAGACAACTCAAAGCTTGTGTATCAATATTGTTCAATAGTACCTAAATTTATTCTATACCTAGCTCATTACAGAACTGTAACTCTATAGTAAGAACCAAATATTTTTGTTCAAGCAGAACATTAAAAGTCGTCAAATATTTTTTTCCTTCTAGGCGCTTGTCTACTCTTCCAAGACTAAGAGGCTAAAAACAATTTTGCTTAGAAGTAATACTGTTGTCATTCTCTCAGAAACCTTGGAATACTACTACCCCAAAGCAAAGCTTTCTAGCGATTCATGGTTATGCATCTTCAAGGGAAGTGCTCTATTAAGCTAAAAGATATACTCTGTACCCCATTTACAGTGCATAAAAAATGGCGAGCTGAATACCGAGAATTCGCAACGGCTCTTATAAAGTCGATGGACGGATGGGAGCCTCGAAACGCAGGAACAAGGTGAAACGGGCCATCAACCTCACTGCTGCCCAAGGCCAATTTTTGACGTTGCCAAAGACACGAGAAGCAAAAACTACCTGCAACTGGCAAGCTAATACAGCACGTGTGTGTGTGTGTGTGTATGGAAATCATTTAACCTGTCCCCTCGTGAGTTGAAGCCCTGGATTGGGTACAAATGTGATTTTCGTCTAAGCTATGCAAGGACCAGCTATTTGTACCAGCCACTATATGGACTGGATAATGTCTGGCAGGAAGGGCTTTCCTCTCTCGGCCGCCGTCGGGATTGATTGACCTTAATAACTGTTCACATCGCGACGAACTATTGCCTGTATTACACCTCCAGGTTTTGCCAGTCAGACCTACGGGTTTATCGCTCGCCCGCCGTTAGTCGTTTGACCGCTCCAACAGGGGACTTTGCCTTAAAAAGTGAAAAATGCACATATACCTCTTTCATTCCCTTCCTAGTTTGATAGCAACTTACAAGTGTTTATATACCTGCCGTTCAGGCTCCCTCCCCGCAGGGTCAAATAATAATTGGAGCAGTATATAAACGACGACTAATAATTTGTATAGCCTTGGAAGTATACTTAGGCGTCGCTCCAAAGTAACGCATTTCCCCGCATTAAGTTGCTACGATGCAGCAGTTTTGGAAGACCTCAAGAACCCCCAATGAAATCTCAACCTAATTGCAAAATATTGCTATAGGCTCCATTCTTTTCTCATAGTTTGGTGACGATGGTATCGACAAGGAATGGACAGCGTCGGATGGTAGCGGAAGCCTCGATTGGTACTGTTGGCCACCATTACGACATCCCGCTAGCAGCGAGTCTACGCGACCATTACGCTCCGCGAATTTTGACAAGTGGGGGCCTTATTTTACGCGAGGCACGAGAGTGGTAGTTTTCGTAAATTACCACTTTGGTAGACTTATTTCCATCTCCGGCGATTCCTCCAGAAGAATCTCTGTCTAGACCCTCTCGTATTCAGTTGTTCAACCTGATGACCGTGCTCAAGAAGGAAATATATTGATCCAAACAAGTGGTATGCTGACTCTCAGGTGCCAGACCACCGCAATTGGAATAAAATGGAGATTCTAGATCTAGAACGCACCATTGAGCTCATGAAGTGTCATAGATTCTAGGATACACTTAATGGAAGTGATTGAGCGGGAAAAGTAGAAACATCGATTCCGTCTTACTCTGAACACTTCCTTCTCTCTGGAGTGGAGCATTATTTCAACGAAATAATATACACCATCTTCAAAATGATTTCCCAAAGGATCCTACTTTTCAGTGTCCTCTTCTTATGTTCAAGAAAGATCACCGGTCAATTCATCCACGTCTGCACAAGTGATGAAATCTCTCGTGATGACGTCGCCTCGAATGGATGTACTTGCCGACAATTCAGCCCTCACGATACCTGCACGAAATGTCCAGTTGGTCCTTCTACTTGTACATCGGAAGATTCAGGAATCTGCCTTTCCAACTGCAATTTTGATTGCACATCAAAGCAGAACGAGAACAGCGATGCCTGTGGCGTATGGCTTCATTCAGTTTGCGAGTGCAAGCAGAATCCATCACTTTGTAATTTCCAGCACGGAAAGGGAACGACAGGCTGGGTGAAACTCGGCGGGAAGGGTAATTTAGCCACAGTAGATCAGCCGTTACGCAACATCTTGGCCCTACAAAACCACGGAAGCCTGGCAAAGTCTGCTTGGGACTGGGGCCAGCAACCTCCTATTTCTGACCCAAGTACCCAAGGCCTGGCTATCAACCCTGTGCGATCTATAAGTCAGGATCAAGTCCACATGCACACTTGTGATGTCAACCCCGGGATGGTGAGCTTTTTAACAAAGATTTCCACCAGCTCTGCTATTTCAAACTATCAAACAGTGCAACCGATCAAACTCGAAAAACCATTCATACATGACGGTCATGATACTCCGGACACAATGTGGTGTCTCGCATCACAAACTAAAAACACACCTATTGACGGGGGACTTGTTCAAAACGCTATTAACAGCGTAATGGGGAAGCCGAAAGTATGCAATTTTAATGTGGCTGCGGCAGTGATACGTGACTCAAATGGCTATACATGGGGATGTGTTACAGCTGATCGTGGTGATTCAGAGCATCGGTTCTTGGACACATGTAACAAGTGATTATGGTGTTGCGGAACATCGCAGGTCGTTGAAAAAATGAAGTATGTACTTGACTGCCTACTTATGTATTTACGTTGATTTGCTTTCTTTACCGGTTGATCTGCTTTCTGATTCACTTCCGATTTCACTTCTCAGTGTATTAAGTTGCGAAAATTGAAATTGAAGCTGCTCTCCTGTATTTTATCAACTAGTAAGTTAAATAAGTAACTGTACACACCCCCTTTGTGCCACTGCCCCAAGGGTGCTCCCTGGTCGGATGAATTTCCTATTAAGATAGAAAATTTTCACTATATATTCTCTTTACTACTAATTTTAGTATTAAAAATATACCGACAACGAAAAATAATGCCGAAATTCGGATTCAGTAAGCAATTTTACATATCTAAACTCTTGATTCGAAGCCTAAACTTACCGAAATCGCGAGAGAATTTGATATTGATTATTAATATTGTTAAGGTTGACGTCAAAGGGTTAGGCAGATAAAGAGTGGTGATATTGGATAGAGTTAGAATTTATTATTATAATAATAATTTTCTCTATATCTAGAATATCATATATTACTATATTATTTGTATAATTAATATTTTAAAATAGTATTTATATATAAAATATCTATTTTTATCTATTTTTATCTAATTATAATATTTCTATTACCTCTATATACTTAGTTAGTAATTTATTAATCTAATATTTCTATTAAATTAATTATTAATATATCTTTATCTTTTAATATAACTTATTCTATTTCTTAGTCTAAAAGACTAAATAAGAATCTATTTTAGAGAAATTAATATAGTAAGATATTATTAAAAAAGTCCTTTATACAATAAAGGAATTATATTAATTAGTCCTTTACTATATCTATAGAGTACTTAGGTATATACCTTATAGTAACGTAGTCAGCTCCATAGCTATCCGCCCCTCAAATAGAATTTTGTTTCTAGTGATGACAGAGTAGTAAAAAATTTGGCCAGGTTATGACGAGATTTTGAAATCCCAGCTCTTATTCTGGTTTCAATAATTACATATCAAAAAGTCCAAGGTTTTCCCATTACTCGGTAACCATAGATATATTTATCAATACTTTTTTTTGTGACACCACAATATCCTCTCCAAATATATATATATTTCACACAGCTGTACTCCCACTTAAGACCTTGTTCGCGTTACTACCAACCAGCACCAAAAAAGAAACGTCACCAGATTAACCACTATACGTCCGTCTTTAAAGAGCAAGAACAGTACATATACATTTCATTTATAGGAGAAAGTTTCATTTACTATATAAAATCTAATTTTAGACTATTTTTATCTTATATAAACTTATATTTATAAACCACAGTGACTTCTTAGACAATAAATTATGGATGGGTTATAAAGAATCAAAGTATTACACAAGAACCATCCACATAACGTATTACGACCGATCTACTGTTGTTGATACATGTGATATTACGTGATTTTCCGACAAAGAAGTTCTTTCACCTACAATGACTCACTAGCTCGGAATACGAAAGTACAATTATACATTGAAATCCGCCATAGCAAACAAGATATCTTCCATACTACGCCAGGATTCGCGACAAGCTCGGGCACTTTCTTATCAGTATCCAGCACTTCGGAAAGCCCTTGGCATCAGTGAATATTACACCCACCCCCCCCCCCCCCCCCGCGTAAGTCTTAAAATAGCATAGCACCTTCTCTACCAAAATCACTAGGGGAATCCATCAGTTTTGAATATCCTGGGTTGTCTACAGCCTCAATTCCTTACTAAAGCAACACTGCGTTTCCTTCATATGGATTTTGAAAGCATAGGAATTTCGGATCCCGAGAAGTTTAAGATAATTCGATCGTTGAAGGTATACCTTCTAGCTCAAGGTCCTTATTCAGAGCCATACGGTAAAGACAACTGTAATTAATATCAATTTCAAACATTAGCGAAATATGAATTTATACATACTAGTAATAATTGCTAGAAATTCTCTTTATATCGCACCCGACAACGGGCAAGAAACCGAAGTATATAAGCTCCTGGCCCATCATCATCTCGACGGAGAAGATTTTTATTATATACACCTCTATTCAAGCAGTAGTACCACTCAGCTTATCCCAGAATTTCATCGTTCCAGACGAGGCTTCTCTCTTTTTGAACTATAACCTTGTTTTTTGGCGTCTCGGTATATCCGTATTCATCAACACTAGTTTACATAGTTCGCAAGACTTCTAGCGGTGGGACGGTCGAACGTCGCGTGTACTTATCCTTAAGGTCGAAGTCGAGAACCGACAGATTCTCCTCCACGCCTCTTATAATACTGAACACCCAGGAATCTAGTGGTAGTACATGGCGTAGCCTTTAGGCTCAAAAAGAATATTTAGGACCCTTCATGGGGTTTATATACAGCAAGTTCTTAATAACAAACCTATTTATCAAGGGTTAAGCATACAGGTTTGAATATATACTCATTTTCAATCAAGTTTATGTATACCATCAAGTAGCGGGACAAGGATTATTAAACATTCAACTGGTTTATATATCTACCCTAAATCTACTCAGCTACAGTCTCATTAGGCGGTAATAGCTCATTTCAAGCATCCTTACTATAAGGCTCATCTCCTACGTTTTCATCCATCTCATTCAATACAAGATCCAACACAGCTTCAACCAACTCCGGCTCCTGAACATTCTACAAGACCCCGCACTCCTTCAGCAAGTGGTCCACCACCATCCCCAATCTGTGATTAATCTCGTGAAAGATTTCTGATAGCCTGGAGTCTCCATCTATTACTTCGAAGAAGACCGCTTAGAAAAGAGATTCAAGATCAATAGTAGTTATTAGACAGTCTAGAAGGCCCTAGCCGAGTGATTAATTTATTCCCTGCTATTATTGTGGGTTGGTCAGTACTTAGTACTACAATAAACAATAAGAGCCTACCACAACATCACAACCAGTTTTTTTTGTATTCTATCTTTTATATCACAATATTCAAAGATATTACTATAAATGCGGTTAATTATAAATCTAAGTTTATATTAGTATTGAAAGAGCCTATATTTAAACAAAATATATACTCTTATACCGAAATATTAGAAGTCCAAATACTATATTTTATCTTACTATAATCGAGTTAGGCTTCTACAAGTATCATCAGAAATCTACATTAGACAATCTAATTATAATATATAATAAAGAAGTTATTTAATACTATCTCTTAGTCTACCTAGAAAGATCTCTATCATATACTTCTATACTAGTAGTGATCCCTAGTTAAATTACTATTACCCTAGCTCCTAGACCTGGCCCTCACCTGTGGGTAACCCTCCGGACCCTCCACCCGATCCGCCCTGCGGGTGGATAAGCGACTAAGTTATCGACCCTAAGGGTTGTTTACCTAGACGTCCGACCCTTAAGAGGGTTATTTATAGGTGAATCTTAGGGTCCCTAAATAAGATAAATAGGTAGAAAACGTGACTTACTTATAATATATAAATTATATTCATTTAGAGAGGATTTCTATATATTTATTTATAACTTTTAATATAGTAGAAGAGTCAAGGATTAAGGATCAAAAGATAAGATTATAAGAAAATTATATTTTTTATTATATATATCTAAAATATAATATCTTATATAGACTATAGTTTTAAAGATCTTTATTAATAATAGTAGATATTCTAAGTAGAGTTAAAGAGATACTCTATTTCTATTTTAGTTACTAAGATTAATATAATATCCTAAGTAAGGCTTATAAATATAAGAAACTTATATTTATAGTCTTTTTAAAAGATCTAAGAGAAGTTTTATATAATTATTAAAAAAAAGAGTTAGTATTATATAGTAAGAAGAGGAAAAAGTATATATAACTTTTAAAATACCTTATAAGCTTATTCTATTATAGAGATAGTAATATATATAAGTTTTTAAATAGTAGAATAGTATCTATTATTATTATTATTTATTAAAAATATTATATCTAATTATAGCCTTTCTTCTAGATATTTACTTCTTATATAAGATAGAGAGAGACTTAAGACTACTATAATAGATCCTTTTATAGTCCTTCTCTAGATTATTAGACTTCTAGTCTTTTATTAAAAAGAACTAAAGCTTATTTACTAGTATTAGGATTATACTAATTATATAGAGATTATCTTCTATTCTATCTATTATAGTATAGTATTTTAATAGTTTCTCTTATATAACCTTAAATAAGGAAAGTATTAATTACTTCTAAGATATCTTCTTTTATTAGAGTTAATAGATTAAATTTTTAAGATAATTAAAAAGTTTATTATAGAAACTAAAGACTAAGTAAATACTTATATCTTTAGTTATATAAATAATAGCTATACATTTTAAGAAGAGCTATATAATAAATAGTAGATAATTAATTCATTACTACTTCTTAGTATTTAATATAAAATAAGACTAATTATATTATAAGTAGAATATATTAAATAGTACTTAGAGTCTCTTAGTCTAGTAAAGTATAAGATATATTAAATTCTATTATATTTATATATCTTAGATAGATATAAGCTTTAGCTTATTAGATTAAAGATTATAGAAAGTATTATAGTATTATTCTTTAGTAAAGTCTTTATCTTCTTAAATAGATTATTTAGACTAAGTTAAATTATATATATAATATAAGGGACTTAGATAATTATAGACTTGTTATTAAGCTTTAGAGCTTATATTATATTATTAATAATAGCTATAAGTATAATATTATTAGATATATTATCTATTATAATTATAAGTATTTGATTAAGGATTTGATACTATTATAGAGTCTATATAATTATTTTACTAAGGTTAATCCCTAAATATATATTAGAAAGTAGCTTAAATCTAAGAAGGACTTTATAATAGTCCTAGTTCTAATTAAGGAAATATACTATTATTACTATAAATACTTACTAAAATAGTAATATCTAATAGTTAAGTACTAAGAATAGCTTTATATCTAATAGTAAGCTTTAGAGAGTAGTTATTTAGTTTTCTATAATAAATTTATAAAGTCTTATATAAATTATCTTCCTAGAAGGAATAGTTAGTATTATAGGGGTTAGTTATATATATAAGATAAGATTATAGAACTTTTAATATTTAAGGAATAGAAAAGGTAAATATAATACTATAACTAGATTCAGAAGGTTGCAAGGCTATATATATTACTTGGTTTCGTCTAGTTATATGAGACCCTAATTATGTTTATCGTATTACGGTGAGCGACTGGTTATATTATTATTTGTATACCTGTTAACTGCCTTGCCCGCCCTGCCCACATATTAACGCCCTGTTTGTTTGGACCATTTTCAATACCCTATTTCACTAAGCTTAAAACATCTGATATAAGCCTTTTAAGAAGCCCTGTCCTTGGGTGTCGGTCCTACTCCTGCTTTAGGATAAGTAGTATCATTACTGAACTTGTGTGAAAAAATTGTCGCTTTATACGTTAGCGGGGATATCCCCTGAGATTATCTAAAAGAATATGTATGACTAGAAGCGACTGCCTTGAATAAGTAGTGAGGTAGTTTTATTGTGTCTGCTGATCATGAATAAAAACCTACGAAATGAGGATGGCAAGGATGTGATAGTATGGGAGTAGACTGCATGCCTATTAAATATGGATGACTAGAACTTTTGGTATCGACCCTTATACATTATCTTATTCGTCTTAAATCTATCTTAAGGTAGTATTCGATAATAGCAATTGATATCGAAGGCTTCCTAAGTAATACCTCAACCTAGTGTTCTAAACGAAGCTGTTTCAGTAGATACTAGTTATCTTAAAGAAGCTTTATAGTGACCTGAATATCGAGATCTTGTGAGAATACTACCAATTTAGCACTAGTGTCCGGGAAACCTGTTTCTTTGCCGGCCTCGATAATCTTATTCACTGTTGTATTATATTCAGTACTTTCTTTGACAAGATTGATTGTCTAAGGAAAGTTAAATGTGTATGGTTCCTCTATGGGGTGGGTAATCGGGCTAAGGCGGGTACGCGATTGATGATAATAATCTAGAATTCGTATTTAAAGAGAAGAAATGTTTGTAGGGCTGTTATTGATTCTCTTATATTTCTTTGCTGTCGCTTTTTGTTCCGTTGAGCGAATATTAGACTGATAGCGACTTAAACTCATACACTATTAATGAGAATCTAGTGTGGAGAGGTCGCTGTGAACCGGTGCGTTAATGGGCTGTTTCTTCGAAAACCAAATTTGAACGCCCACAGCAGATACCGAATCCAAAGCCTGGAACTATGAAAAACACTTCTCAATATAGATGAACACAGCTTAATACCGCATAATCTTAGTATTGTGATTGTTATGCTGGCGGTAAGTCCAGAAATCTTGCCATTTTAATAGTGAATTTCAGGAATTTTAGCTTCTTACTATCCAGCATCTCTGTTTGAACATTTTTGGGAAGAAACTTGAATAGGAGAGGGGCAATCTGATATAATGATTTGAGCGTGGGGTTGTAGCTTCTGGATATGTTTGAACTATTGTGCTTAACCCGCTTAGTTCTATATGCTTTGGCGTTTAGTAGAATTTGGCGAAATAGATCTTCTCTCTTAGCTAAGGCTGTTATTGCTTTTCGTGTGCTGTAGTAAACGGTCTGTCCTAGTTCTAATACTTTGTAAGGTGTATTGTATTTCCTCTTGGGAGATATAGTGGGTCCTTGGTGTTTTACTTTCGGGTCGTAAGAGGGCCTTGAAGAACTTAATATTGCGACGGTTTAAGATTTGCTGGGAGAGAATTTCTGTAGTCTGCTTCCGGGATATTTGGGTCAAAGGACACTAGCTCTCTTCTAGGGTTGCCCTGTGGTTAATTCGTCTTAATGAAAGGTTTGTATTCCGATTTTTATGTTGTTTATCTAGATTGTCGAGATCGTCGGGTAGCTTTGTGTTTGGTGCAGTTGGTGACACAATTATCTTGTCCGATGGGATGGGCTGGTGTATTAAGTTCTTGGTTGGATCTAATTGGAAATGGGAATTGCTCGGCGAATTCCCGACCGCGGGTTTTTGATCAGAATCTATTTGAGCTCTTCTTGTATGTTAATTAGATGTATGCGAGTCATCAGGCTCTTGGAAAGAAAATCAAGTACTATTCCAATTAATTTGAGGTATCGGACGAGCTTTAAAAGGTATTATTCTGGCTTCGGTCGCAATTGCTTGGCGACGCTATCTGAAACTTAAGATAAGCTGCTTTCCTCTCAATTAATTGATTTATATGCTTTCTTGCGGACATTAATTAAGTTAAATCCTGGGATTGCTTGATTTCTAGGCCTCAACTTTGTTTAAGGTGTCCGATTGTACTCTGTATCTCCTCAGGAGCCGAATCTTACTGGGTTCTAGTTCATTATATATCAAGAGTATCTCTTTTGTTCAGTATTGCGTTCATTTCATACTGCGCTTTATGTGAGGGGTTTTCGTGGAAATACCCAGTCACTGAACAGGGATGATGTATAGAAGGAGAGGCGTTGAGTAGACTGTAGCCTCTCTCCGCTGTATATTTAATATCGCACCCTCAACACTGTTCGGCGAACGCTCTATCTATAATAAATAAGCTACTTACCCAGCAATTAATTTTCTATTCTACCTTCTAGTATCTAAGAAACTAAGCAAAGCCCCGAATTCGATTGAGTCCTGCAAATAACTAGTTCCACGACTCCAGCAAGAAAGAGTCAGCTTTGGAAACGGCCCAGAAACATTTTACGTCGCCACAGTGATTTCTGGCGCTTTTACTTGATCAAAAGCTGGCTGGTTATTGAACCGCTAAATGGCCAACAAATGATTTACTACGTTCATCCCAATGCTCCAGCTCCCACTGAAAAGTATATGGTATGAACCTCGATCGACCAGCAGCTGCTTAATATTTTATGATGTTAACATGTTACATTTACAGAAAAGTCGCCTCCAGCGCAACATTCATGTGATTCCCGCGGACTATTCGGACGAAGAATCAGGGAAGCCAACGAGAAATAAACCCCGGGTGACCCTTTTTGCTGCGCGTGCAAATGATGTATTTTGGTCTCTGTCTCGTATTATTGGAAGTTACCCTCTTAAAGCCCCAGGCACAACCCGAGGAAGAAGATAATAGTATTTCCATAGATTATATAATTGATAGGTTGATAAAGCAGTTTTCTCCAATCTCTATATACATGACAGAGAACCCAGCTTGTCCCTTTCCGGATTAGTGCTCACCCCATAAGGATCCAGCGCACCTGTGTCTAATAGAAGACACCACCATCATCTATAACACGGACATCTTAGAATCAAAATTCAACATATTGTAATTAGAAGTTTCGAGATTATGTAAATCCACAATTCACTTATCTTAGAATATTCAACTATTCCGATATTCGAATCGGAAAAAAATAAGCTTGTTAATTGCGAGTATGAACCTTTCCGAATCTACACATAGCGACACTAGCATGACCACATTATGACGAAATACGCCCACACGTCATATGCGCCTTAAAAACATTGATAAGCACAGCAAGGCTTGCACTAAGAGAGATATTGACGTATTCTCACATCAAACAACACTTTAAGGACAAAAAAGCCAATATGGATCAACGTGTTGAGCCCCAGAGTGGCTCAGTTAAGAGACGTCAAAGTTCGGAAAAACTAAAACAGCAAGACACACGCCCTGATAATGTCAACAGTAAGTATATCATTCGCATTCAGAATAGATTGTCTTTTTGACAGGCTACAACAGAGCAAGCGACCGTCACGAATAAGGATGAAATGGCCATTGGTGACAGTAGCAGGGCAGAGCATAAGAAAGAAGGTCTGGAAATCTCTCCCTTGCATGTATTGCATCACATGTCTAACTAGAAATCCTTGTTATGGCCAAAGATCACTGTTGTGACAAGGCAACCGGCTTGCATAACTCCAAAATCGCAAATAAGCTCGATCCTCGTGTTGATTCCGATCAGACCACGACAGCTCAACAAGCCTCCAAAACGCGTATGCCTGGTTGGATGGTACTATGAATGCACTCAAGTCCGCATATTACACTTTACCACGGTTTTCCTCTCCTTTAGACGAGGGAATATGTCGGGGCTACTCGAAGATTTTCGCAGAAGAAGTGGATGGGCTTACAGAGGCTGCGGCATTGCCGGAAACAAGTAGACGGGGACAGTTTAATTATATGGTCCTGTTCAGCGGGTGGGTTGGTTTAATTGATTGAAAGAAATGCCCATCCTAGTGGAGCTGGTCCCCTCCCCTACTTCCTTATGACAGGGGCTTTAATCACGCGACATTTGTCATGACATAAGATCAAGCATCGAAGCGGCTTCGCCATTGTCTATGCCAAGAAATTAATTTCTACTGGGTATTTCTCCAGACTAGTCCTGTCAGTTGGGATGTAATCATTAGTCTGGGTCCTGCCAATAACGGCATCTAATTTGTACAGTCCTGAGGAAGGATAGAATTAGTCAAATAATGCAGGTACGTCATGTCCCCTTCCATGTGGTTGGCCTTCTAATCACTGATCAAAGTGTGCTACCTAAGGCGTTGAATATGCATAGAGGTCTGCGCACAATGTATAATGATTAACAAAGGTGAATCATGTTCTCTCGGTACAATACCAGAAGGACTTAAGCCGGATTTCTCTTTTGGAAGAGTATTGCTCCAAGATACTAGAACGCCGAAAGGGGGATCTTCGCGAGGGAGGGGGACGAATGTTTTATGCTTCTCGTCGCGGTCGATGAGACTCCAGCTCACTGCATGGTCACATTAAAAAAATGCCGTCAGGACGACGGCGTCACTCAATTAACTAGCTAACACCTCTGCCTCCTCACAAAGCGCAAGGCATCAAGGGTAGCGCACTGTCGTGGCGGCGAAACAAAGTTTCCAATTCCTGTATATTGATGAGTTGGTTACTGATGAGATAGTATTTAGAAAAACGCTCCGGCCCACGAAGGATGGAAGGAATATTGCAGACAACGTGACCAAGAATCTTTTTATGTAAAAGTGAGTAGTACTTTATTGGCGCTCTTATGAATGAGGTAGGTCAGTTACTATACACGTTAGTTAGTTGGCTTGTTAATATCGAAGGAGAGGTAAGGAAGAGCTATAAATAAAGAGTGTGGAAGACATACTTCAGAGGGGAACAAGAGAATGAAATTATTATGAATATCTTGATTTAACTTCACTTTACCATTTGACTGTTACAGCATGAAAGAGTTGGTTGTAGTTACGCTTTAGCCGACTATGTTCGTCACTGAATCCTCATCCAACACATAGCTGTCCTAGACTTTGCGGACCAAAGATTTCGAAGTCGCGCACCATGAGAGCAAGACATCAGTAACGGCGATAGGCTAAGGGGGCCCTGCCTAGGATTTACTTCTTTAAAGGGTACAAGTTTCATATATGAACAATGATATATGTAGCTGCAGTAGCCTGCATATCGCTTTTATAGCTATTTTTCTCACATAGACTAAAATACGAATCTGTACTCAGCCTAGTGGGCTTGTGGGTTGGAATACAGCTTTTAAGGCGTGGGGTCGGGCGGGGTAAATGACATAAGACCGTAGTTATAATTCTTTAATTCAATATCATTCATACAAAAATTAACGCCTGGCAGGAGAAAACAAATGGCACGGTATAGAAAGAGCTGGCTCACTGAAGGTTCCTGCAGTATCAAATTGAAGATGTCCCTGTAGGTTTTCCAGCCTGGGGCATGAACCGACTACTCGCAGAAACATCATTGCGACGTTCTTCTTGCCTCTTTTTCTGTTTGTCATATTGAACCCCCGCAGGTTTTCCAGATTGAGGCATAAATCGGCTGTTTGCGGGGATATCTTTGTATTGCTCCCCATTATTCTTCGCGTCTGGTCTCTGCTGTTGAGATTCCGAAGGGACTTTTGGTTCATTTTCGTCACCTGTATTAGTCAATGTCAGTTCTTCCGTACAGAATGAATATTGGGGATGGAAAAGATATATCGTACCTTTCACATTGCTTTCTTGGATATCAATATCCATAGCCCTATAGTCGTGGGGACCGTTATTTTTCGAATGCTGAGACATGATGGATTATCAAGAAGCTGCAATAGGTGTAGCTGAAACGATGTGGTCAATTACTGTGGGATTTGAAGCGAATATAATACTTATTGGGGTAAACAATTCCCCGCTTATGACACGTGAATGACGTTAAGAATTTCGCATCCTTGGTACTTTAGATCCCAACCGTTTTAAATGCCGAAAACCAGTATTTGGGCTGAGTCTATGAGTTGACAACCTTGTCATTTGGAGAAATTGAAAGTTCTTGCCACTATTCGTTCGATCCCTGTTTGGCGTGAATATTTGGCTTGGTAAGACACTCTTTCGCTAATTCTGAGGTATACTTTTTCTGTTCTTGGCTGTCGTTCTGAGATCTTGAAGGTTTCATCGATTGACTCGAGGCTTCTAAATCTAGTACCTTGGCGTGCTCAGACGGTCCGGGACGCTCCATTTCTCGAGTCTTTTGGCTCACACTTTGGTCGGCCGGGGCCTACGCATGAGGATCACCCTTGCTATTTCTATAGCCGGCATTTGAGTATTGCAGTCGTGCCGACGTGCCGACGCGGGAAGGGATCGGAGGGCATCTGTCTTGATTCGATTTGATCGTAGCGTTGACCAATAGGGCTGACGCTTAAAAGTCGCAATGGAAACTGCGCGCAAGTTGTACATGATGACAATTGATATATGGTAGGATGAAATGGAAGTATTACTAACATTGTGTGCTGTTCTTCTCAAATAGTCATGGTATGACCTGAAATACCGTCTCTGTACTGACGTATCAAGCCCTTTGAGTAATGTAAGTTCTTACCTCATGATGTAACTTTCCTCCCTGTTGAGCAGGTCTACCCCACATTCGTTCCATAGAACCCTTTTTTTGTGGAGCCCCAGCCGTCATATCTCAGGAAAATCCCTGTATAAAAATTAAAGGTTGTATGCTTGGAAAATTTATCCCTGTGATCTTTTAAAGGATCAAAATGGCTGTCACAACTTCATTTGGCTTGGCATCTGACAAATCAACATTTTCTTTCAGGTGTGAAGCCAAACGTGTTCTTCCCCATTCAGTTTCGCAGTAAACCCTGCTATTTTGGATTAACAGCACAACCAAGGTGTACCGTTAGGACTCTGGTCATATTTCAAAGTAGCACTTATACTGAATACTATCTGGGCAGCTAACTACGAGGTGTAAGCCTACCGAGGTTGTACATCGAGAAAAAGAATACCATGCAGTAAAATAATTTGTCATCAGGACAGCCGGATGAAATTACTTCTAGCTCTGTCTAGTGATTCGCTTATTTCTAACAAAACTTGAACATAGTTTTCTAAAATTAATGTCACACGTTAAAGAGTGCATATCGCTTCGTAATGCTGTCTATTTTCTAAGACGAGTCTCCAGAAATGACAAGCACTAAGAGGAGATTAGTCAAAGATTATATCAGGGCTGTGACAAGTATACTCAGGCTCCCGCGATATAACACTAAATCAGTTTCTCGAGTTTCTACAGCAACCCATCCCATCACAAAGGACCAAATACACGCCACTTAACATGGTTTCTGTGACAAGAAAATGGTTGCCGACGACGTAAGACCAGTATCGAGTTTCCTGTTCTGTCTCCTTTCGCAGTCCAGAAACCGCTCCATTGTCTTCCAAGGTATCATAATCGCCTAACAATCTACACAAAAAGCAGGAGAAGACCTGCACAGACAAACATGATTCGGCGGCGTGGAGCTAAAATTTATCTAGCAAAACGAAGGGTCTACTTTGTCGCCTGAGACATTACACGAGCATCACGAGAACACCACCTTCTCAGCAAAGCAATGGCTTTGAATCAACTATTCCACCAGATAGGTTAACATTGGTAGCACTCAGGCATTTTTTTGATTGTGAATACGGTAGAAGTTCCAGTCATCGCATGCCAGCCGCAAAATATCCCCAAAAGCACATATTTAGACATGGCTAATAGCTCTGATGTTTGATTATATTTATCTGTTATTTGATCTTTACTTCAATTCTTCTACCGCCTTACCTTCTCTTGTTTATCCGCTTTTTTGTGATCTTACTGTTGCAAGTTCAGACGCAACATAAGCTCCTTATCCCAGCAGCATCACAAGGGCAGGCCTCAAAGATCGTCTAAAAAGGGGCAAAACAATCCGTCTCCAATAATCCAACCCACTCAGTACAATTTCTCCCCTATGAAAAAAAAAAAAAGCTCTTCCCGGCAGGCTGGCAGCTCACTAACAATATTTCTGCTACCAGCCGTAAGGTCACCGCACAATGCGCAACCAAGAGGACGCGTTCGGTACTTGAGCTCAAAAGAAAGAAGGCCCAGTCCATGACTCTTAAGAACTCCAAAGACTTTCGATAACAACATCTCTCATCTACTCGGATATCACCTTTCCCATGGAATCTCACAGCCAACATGATTGTGTTGAGATTTCAGTCACTCGAAACTAATTGACGGATAACTGCGTTGTTTTGTAAGAAGGTCGCGTTTGTGCGTTTTGTCACGTATGCCTATTGAAGCCTCGACCAATCACTGCCCTGTTTTTCATGACATCAACGTGGCACTTGAAAGTTGTTTCTGGCCACCACGACATTCATGACGTTTAAAGTGATTCAGGATTACGAGAACCAAGGCCTCTTGCCCAAATATCTGGATATTCTGTCGCGATGAAAGAGCCAGGAAAATCAGCGCCACAGCCCTCTCATATCCAACTGCCCGCTCATCTCAGAGGGAATTGTTCCAAGTCTTTCAAACGAGATAAACAAACAGCAGACCACCAAATTCACCAAATTAAAAACATTAACTTCGCCCCAATGAATTGAGAAATGCATGAAGAAGTTTTGTCATAACATTCGCAATTGTAAGTTGCTTCGTTGCTGTGGTGCGGGTAAATGGAGCCGTCAATGTGGAGATGACGCGGACAACTAAAACGTAGACTACGCAACAGTTAATTGACGCGACTGACTAAAACTATGATATGGTGGCGTCCAAGCTGTGTTCGAACTCACACAGACATGTTATATCGTCATAGGGTGCGATTAATGCGTAGCTATCATTATGATGTCACTCTGCCGCCCAGGATACAAGATTTTGTAAAGGTAAAAAAACTGAAACTGAGCTGCTCATAGTCCAAACATTTTTCCGTAACCTTGCCTTCTTGCAAGTTGCATAAATTCATCAATTTCACTGGTATAGTCAAAATGACAGTCTCGCAAGCCGCGAATCTGGTGGAGAAGATTGTTGGCCATGGTGATAATTCATCGGTGACCACTGATATCAGTCATTACGATAATGAGTATGGATTGGAAACTGGAGACAAAATACTGGCAACCACTTGGCAGGGGAAGAACGCTGTGAAACTGGGTTTGTGTACTTTTAGCTTTTGTGATTTGAATGAGACATACTAAGGGCGATTATTAGTGACAATGCAGAAGCCAAGAGTTGTTGACTTGGGGGATGTTGTTGTAAAGGTCACTGGTAGCACAATTTGTGGAAGTGATCTACACTTGTATCATGGCATGTCGAAAGCTTCCGACCTGTTGCGCTGCTGCTAATATCATGCAGGTGTTATTCCTCAGCTACAGAAAGGCGATGTTCTTGGCCATGAATGCTGTGGTATAGTCGAGACAGTCGGGCCTAAGGCAACCAAGGTCAAAGCTGGTGATCGCGTGGTTGTGTCGTTCCCAATAGCTTGTGGAGGTTGCGGAAACTGTGTGAAAGAGAGGTACTCCCAGTGCCAAAGAACAAATGAGAATACCATTGAAAATGCGATGTATGGAAAGCGAACTGCTGGTAAGTTCAATAATTCTCCATTTTACTCTCGTAATCTATGCTTATACATTGCTAATTAAACTCAGGAATGTTTGGATACTCCCATTTCACTGGCGGGTTTGCTGGCGGTCAGGCGGAGTATATTCGCGTTCCATATGGTGATGTCAATCTGCTCCATATTCCAGATGATGTACCTGATGAGAAAGCTTTATATTTATCGGACGTGATTGCTACATCGTGGCACTGTGTCGTAGATACGGGTGTTGAGAAAGGTGACGTTGTTGCTATTTGGGGCGGTGGCCCCATTGGACAGATGTGTGCTGAATTTGCATTCCTCCATGGAGCCAGTCGAGTAATTTTGATTGACGGTGGTGATGCAGCATGGCGCCTGGAATTTGTCAAAGCAAAAGTCCCCAGCCTTGAGACCATTGATTTTACTCGGTTGCCCCGTGGCCATTCAGTGACAAGTCAGTTGAAGGAAATGGTGCCAGAAGGGGTAGATGTTGCACTTGAGTGCGCTGCAGGTGAATACGCCAAAGGATGGGCGCATTATTTTGAGCAGTTACTTGGGATGGAAACGGACACGTCGGAATTATTGAATGAGATGATCACCTCTGTTCGCGCATTTGGACGCGTTGGAGTGACCGGTATATATGCCGGATACGTGAGTCTTCCATTCTGTTGAATTATCATTGACTATAGCTAATATAAATATAACCTACCACAGACGAATCACTTCAACATCGGTGCATTGATGGAGACAGGCGTGCGGCTTATTGGAAATGGCCAAGCCCCGGTTCACAAATACTGGCAACGCCTGATGGATATGATTCAGCAAGGTAAAATCAATCCACTGGATATGGTCAGTCATCGTCTTCGGTTGGAGGATATCGAAAAGGTTTATGAGACTTTTGACCATCGCAATAGCGGTATGCAGAAAGTCTTCCTGCAGACTAAACACTACAGTCCTTTTGCACCAAAGCCTCCATCATTAACTACACCTTAACCTTTCTGGGGCTTAACAAGGTGAGATGGAGGCCGAGGCATCTACAACCGTAATAAGAGAGTATGAATTATTGCTGGTATATTTGACTTGTTGTAAATTCCATTATTGTGTTATTTATGGAATAGGCCAGCGGGATTGCTTGGGCATCGGCAGACCAACATGACCGGAACGCTATCTACGCAATTACAGTGATTTAATTAGTGTCAAATTTAATATCTACTTTACTTGATTAGAAAGCAAATTCTTTGAGTAATAAGTTCGAAGTGATGAAGGGCGTGGCAGATGTGTGTCTTGTTGCGTGCATTGCCCTGCACCCCAATGGCCACTATGTGATGAGATGTGATGAGACTGAGTGTTTAGTCCTGTGAAGAAATTCTATGGCATAAGAGAATAAATATCTGAATGTATAAATTAATCAGTCTCATCTGGCGACTTTATGTTTGTGTACTCGGTTGAACATTTTGTGCAGATTTTGCTTGCTAGTAGAAATTTGTGCTTATGTCCCGAACTGTATTTGATTACCCCAGTGTGAGTGTATAGAAAATCCACTATACGGTTTGAAGAAATATGAAGAACTGATTATCTAGCGGATTTATTTAGAATATAGCTATATACTGTCAGGGTGTGGCAGGCAGTTATATATCAGGAGCTAGCAGGCTGGTTTATACAGTAAGTAGGGAATCAGAAGTAGTTATATTATAGATAGAAGTTTTAGATAATAAGTATATAAATCTATAGTCTTAAGAATCTTAAATAGATTAAGATTCTTCTAATTAAGTTTTTTCTATAGGTAGAGAATCTTAATATTTTAGATACTAAGCTAGACTAGTTATTTAATTTAGTAGTTTTAAGTAGACTAGTAGTATTAGTTTATAGATTCTTTATAATAGATTTAGATAAATATTATTTTATTCTATATAAACTTAGTAATATCTTTTATTTATATAGTAATCTTTTTAATATCTAAAATAATAATAGATAGATAGGGATCTAGTTATATAGACTTAAATCCTAGGATTAGATAGAATCTATAGTTAGTAAAGAATAGGAAAACTTTAATAGTCTTAGATTTATTAGAGTTTAAAGTAAATTTAGCTAATAGAACTTATTCTAATTAGTTATCTTATAGATATAAGATATATACTTATAGATATTATTCTAGGATTATATTTATTCATTTAGTTTAACTATTAATCTTAGAATAGTATATAATTAATAATAGGTTTATAATTTATAGATATTAGATTAAATATCTCTAGAGTTCTAATATAAATTAAGATCTATAATTAGATATAATTATATAAAATAAACTATATAACTTCTAGATATACTAGATATATAATTAAAAGACTTCTCTAGTATTATAGATTCTATAATAGAGTATAAAATATCTTATTTTTATAAGTTAGTCTATTATTATAAGAATAATATTAAATCTATTATTTTTAAGTAGATATATTGTAATGGTTACTAAGTTGTCAGGCTAGAGACCTGTGACTAGGCAAGGATATCGGATGGTAGAGATCAAATAGAACAGTTGATATACAGAACTGATTCTTGCAGGACAAGAATCGTAGCTATTGTTCGTGTGTTTTAATATTGCTAGAGCTTGCTAGGGCTTAGGGCAGTCATGCATTAGCGGGTGTATCGTGGTAGATTCGCCCGCGGAGCGGCCATGAATCGTACCCGAATCGTACCCGAAGGGATTCAGGAATCCCGTGACATATATAATAAAATCTATTAAAATATTTTACTAAGATTATATAAATATAAATAAAGAATAGAGAACTTTTTATTAAGTTTCTTAAAATAAGATAATCTTTTAGTAGATATAATAGTTTTAGGTCTAATAAATAATATATTAATAGATTTTAGGTTAGTAATATTTTTAAAAGATTAGTTTATATATTTTTAAATATTTAAAGTATCTAATAATAAAGATTTTATAATAAAGTTATATAAACTTATTTTTTAGGTTTTTATTATTAGGAATATAAAGTTAATCTCTAAATAAAAGATAATTTCTACTTTATATATATTTAATAAATATAATCTTTAGATATTAGGGTTAGTTTAGGTTTAGGACTTTTAGAATTAATTAAAGCTTTCTATCTCTTTTATATATCTTATTAAAGATTTCTTTTAAAGTAATAGATAGTTTATATAGAATATTATTAATAAATCTTAAAGATTTTTAGGATCTTTTAGAGATTAGTTTATATTCTAATAGAATTAGTTTAGATTTAGGATTATACTTTATTAGAGTTAATTTAGATTATTATATAGTTATAGTATTAATATTTAGATTATTTTAAATCTAGTTATCTAAGTTCTTTCTTTTTAGAATTATATAACTCTAGTATTAGAGTTATTTATCCCTCTTTTTAAAAAGATTTTCTAATCTTTTAATTAGGATATTAGATTTAATATCTTATTATCTAAAATAGTAAATAATCTTAAAATTAAACTAAGATAGAAACTTAGACTATTAGACTTATTATTAGTTTAAAAGCTTTATTATTATAAAGTATTTTAAGTTTTAATAATTAGTAATTATAGAGATTAAAAAGTTTATTCTCTTTAACTCTAGATATTATTTTTTAAAGTATTATATAATTATAAATAATTCTTAATTATAGATTTTATAATTATATTTTATTATAGAATACTTCTTAAAAAAAATATAATAGAATAAAGAATATTCTAGTTATTATACTATAAGATTATTTTAGTAAAGATATAGTTAGAAATATTAGTTTTAAGTATTATATTCTTTATCTAATTAAAAAGGACTAGAATAGAGATAGATATAAAAATAGATTTTAATATCTTAAATAATTTTTAGTAAATAAGATCCTAAATAAAGATAATATTTTTTTTAGTTAGATAGACTAGTTATATAGTTAGTTTTAAAAAATCTTAGATAAACTAATAGTAGAAGTTTATAAATCTTAGGAAGATTTATATATTAGTAAGATAAAATAAGGTCTTCTATTTAATAATTATATAAATCTTCTTTAGATCTATATAGAGACTATCTTATTTAATAATAATTCTTAAGAACTTTATTTTATATATATAGAATTTATATTTAAATAGTTTTATAAATAAACTAGTTTTATAGAGTTATTATAGGACTTTTTATATATATTTAATATATTTAGTTTTTATATAATTATAGATTAGGATATTATCTAGATATATAATATAGAATAGGTTTAGATAGTTATAAAGAGAGTTATTAATAAATCTTTAGAAGATTATAGAGACTTTAATAAATCTAAATAATATTATAAGGGATTTAAAAAGTTTAAGTCTTATATAAAATACTATAAGATATTCTTATCTAGTCTTTATATAGAGATTATTAAATACTAATATAATATTAACTCTTATAAAGAATTTTATTCCTTTTAGATTATTTAGAATCTTTTTTATTAAGAGTAGTAAGTAGTAGTTTTTAACTATAATTATATTTAAGATATAATAGTTTATATAGAATTATAGACTACTATTAGGTTTATAGATAAATAATATAGATAAGATAATAAGAAATAAACTTAAATAAATAAACCTTTTCTTTAGGTTCTCTATAATCTAGTCTTTTAGAATAGTAAACTCTATATAAGATATAGTATAGAGAGATCTAAATAGTAGTATTTTATCTTTTATTAGTTATATATTATAGTTATATAAGTAGTATAGAAATAGTTTATTAACTTCTTTTAAAGAGAATATATTAGTATAGTCTTAAAATTTAGTAGATAGATAATTAGTAGGATTCTCTTCTTTAGGTTTCTTATTTAAAATAGTTTTAATATCTTTAATTATTATAGTAAAGAGTTAATAGTTCTTTTACTTTTTAGTATATACTATATAGATATTTAAGTTTATAGCTTTAATATCTTAGGATCTTAGGTAGATAGATTAGTCTAATTAATTATAGAGGTAGGTTTTTAGAGGAATTTTATATATAATATAGATCTTTAGGCTTTATATAGTAATATTATAGTTTTTCTAGTAATATATATTATTAAACTTAACTATATAAATAATAAACTAGACTCTTAGATTATAGATCTTAAATTAAGATAATCTAAGAATAATTAAGTAGTATATAAGTTAAATAACTAAGAACTTAGTTTTTTCTTAGTATTTACTAGTAATTATCTTTATTTATATAAAATAGATTATCTATCTACTCTTAGATTCTTTGTTATTAAAGTCTTCTAGTTAGATTAGATTCTTTAGAAGTTCTTATATAAGACTATATTCTTTAGTCTAGTTAATATTAATAAAATACTTTTCTTTAGTACTACTATTAATTATTATATATATTAGAATTTCTTTCTTATTCTAGTTTAGGGTAATTAGTAATATAATTAGATTAAAGTATTAGATTTCTTTATTAATAGTAGTTCTTTAAGTAATAATAGTAAATAAATAGATTATATAGATTATATTAATTTAGTTATAGTTTAAACTAAGTGTACTTCTTTTAATAGTTTATTATATAAGAAATAGCTAGATAGTAAGGATTAAGGATATTATTTTAGTAAGATAGTATATTAATATTCTAAGGAAGTAAATCTTTCTATATAAGTAAAGTATATTTATATAAAGTATTAATCAAAATATAGATAGTTTTATATAAAATAGCTTTTAGCTCTATAATAGAAGTATTTACTATAGTCTTAATAAATTAGGTAGTTTAAAGTTAGATCTATAGGATTAGAAATAAATATAGATATTAAAGTAAGAGAACTATTCCTTACTATATAAAAGTCTAGATAGTTATTCTAAGTAAAGAATAAGTTATAAACTTATATCTATATTAATATTAGTTATATAGTAGGAGATTAGATTATTTTATTATAGTATATATATTAGTTTTTAAGCTTTTAGAAGAAAGTTATAAACTAATAGTATTTATAGATTAGAAGCTTATTATAAAGAAATATTTTATAAAGTTCTTAATTAATAGTTTATTCTAATAATATAAATAAGGTTCTCTTAAGTATCTTTTCTTTAAATATAAGATATTAGAATTTAGTAAAGAACTAGTTAAATTTTTTATTAATCTAATAGAATTAGAAGAGTTTATCTTAGATATTATTTATATAATTAGGATTACTAAAAATATTTTTAAAGATACTTAGGATTTCTCTATAATTAGATAAAATATAACTTTTATTCTAGATATATAGTAAGATCTAGATATATAGGATTCCTTTAAGCTAACTTATTATATATAATATTTAGTTTATTAAGATTAGAAATTAATTAAGATTTATAGTTAATTTTTCTTAAATCTAAGATATATATTAGTAGAGATTCTTATAATCTCTACTAAATATATAGAAGTCTAGGAGATATTTAAAAGAATAGAGAAATAGATAATATAAGAATTAGATAATAGAGATATTCTTAATACTAAAGCTAATAGTCTTTTAGTAAATACTTTAAGAATTAGATTTATATAAAAAGTATTTATAGTAAGAATAGTAGTTATTAGAACTTAATTATATTTTTAGTAGATAGATTCTAGTTTATAAGTATATTCTAAAAGATTTTCTTAAGCTTATATTAGTTTTTTTTCTTAGTATTTAAAATTACTATTTTTCTTAAATAGTTTATTATAGATTTATATAAGTTCTTTTTTAATCTAAATAATTTCTTAGATTAAGTAAATAATCTCTTATTAAATAATATAGTATTATTAATAATATAGATAGATTAGTTTTCTAATCTTTTTAAGATACTTATATATTTATCTATAATATATAAACTAGGCTTTAGGATTTATATTATAGTATTTAGTATAGGTTTTAAGATTTTTAGATAAGAATAGTAATAGAGAAGTCTCTATAGGCTCTAGTAGCTAGTCTATAATTAATAAATAGTCTAACTTCTAATATAAAGGTAGAAACTATATAGTATTAAGATATAGTAGGTAGTTATATATTAAAAGCTAATAGAATAACTTATATAGTAGTTAATATAAAATAATATCTTTTTTTTAAGTTAGTATATTTATATTACTATTATATTAATAGTTTACTAAAATATTTATTTTTACTATATACTTAAATATTATCTATTTCTTTTAACTTAATTTATAATAATATATTATCTTATATCTTTCTATCTACGAAATAGCTAGTAAGGTATAATTAATCCTATTATTATAAGATTCTTTTAGTCCTAATATATATATTTATGTTATTTGTAAGATAAGTTTAAAATATCTTTTAATAGACTATATTATATTTATATTATAGTAGTCTTCGTAAAAATAAAGGCTATATAAAGAATAAATATAGTATTTAAATTGTATATAGACTTAGTAGCTAAAAATAATATAAAATAATAATCTTTCTAGGTTTATTAATACTTAAAACTTAAATTACTACTAGTTATATAGTCTATAGTAATTATCTAGATATCTAATATATTAGTAATATTTAAAAACTAGCTCTTATTATATATTTATTAATTATATAGCTTTAGTAAAAAAATTTTAACTAACTAACTGTTAAGTGTATCTCAGACCTTTCCTCTGAGGAGTTGATTTTTGACATGCATATAAGCCATGGCAATCAAATGATATATCCTCAAAAGAAGGAAAGGTTTCGAAATCAACTTCAAATGAAATTTAGAACACTCTAGAGACGCACAGCGATCTCCACAGGAAAGTACAACTGTAAATTAATCAGGGCCAGCGCTATTCTTATAAGCTAGGTTATTATGCATAGAGTCTTTCATAGCGCCGGACATGTGGGATGTCCTACCCCCTCGGATGAGCCCTTTTTTTATTGTTGTTCAAAGCATTTCACTTCGCCTGCAAAGCCGCTACCTGCTTTTTCAGTAGGTCTATCTTGTGATGTGTCTCCCAAGCATCTTCCATATACCTCTGTATTTTACCATTCCAGGGATCTTGTTGTCCGAACTTCTTATCCATCAGCCTAACCACCCATGTCAGAACTAACTGATCTTTTGAAGAAAGCTTTTCAGAACTCACTGTACTCGGCTATCTAATCTTGGGAAGGGTGAATTTCAGAAAGAATTGAGCCAGAGGGGCGTTTTCACTTACTCTCTAATAAACGTGCCCACCAATGCGATTGATACATCAGAGGTATCTCGCTGCAAATCATCTATGCCGTTCAATACCAAGCTTGGAGATGCATGGTCCCAGTCGGCATTTTTGGCCTCCTCTGTCGCCACATGACCACCATCCCGTGGTGAACCTGGTGATTGGACTTCGTATTCAAAAGCACAATCTTCGCCAGCTTCACTGGCCGGTGACACAGGGCTACTGTAAACCGAGAAGACATGCTGCTATTATGAACTGAAATTCCCACGCCAGGTCGCTGTAAATGTGGCTGGAGCTATGCTAGGCTCATACTCAAAGGCCATGATCCTTGATTATATAGAAGGGGAAGATTTTTGGAAGAAGACTTACTTGGAAGGGTAAAAGGCTTTATATACGCTAAAATAGATTGGTGTTTACTCAGAAGCACAGTTCCAGTCATGACTCACCTGTCACAGACGCTTGAAATTTCGATTGAGAGTTGCACGCAGAACAGAATCTTGTGCTTTTTCATATAGAATATTACTCATTACACGCTACGTGTCAGTGCTCGAACTTGTGGATACAATCGAGAAGTGGGAGGCCAGATATAGACCTCATATAGAACAGCTAGAAACGCGGATCCTCAGGCTCGGGAAAGGTGACCTGGCGCGCGTATCCGATCTTGACAATCCCCAAGTGTCTGAGAGGCTGAAAGTCCAGGAGACGTGTTGGAACTGTGCTAGAAATGAACAGGCCTTCCCCAACGAGGAAGAAAGCTTCAAGGGAATTCGCTTACGGACTTTCTCTCGTAATATGGTATGCGCACCCTACGATAACCAATTAGTATCGGAACCTGGTGGAGATAAATCCGCATTTACCTTCCTCTTACCCAAGGACGATAGCTCTCTGCTCGTCTATTCTATCGTCCCCGTGCGCGAGGGAGATTTTCTAGGTTTTTCGCTGGTAAGATTTATTTCTCGGAAACCTAGAGTCCCACACACGGTATTTGCGGTCCTGTCGACAATCTGTGGCTCGACTATTCACAAGTCACTAGCACGCTGAACCAAATGCTCGTCTCCGAACCTGGTGGTTCCGCAAATGTTCGAACCCATTAGGAATTAATCTATGATGATGTTGACCCAGAGGGCTGCGCCTCGTAGAGAGTTTCTATAAAAGCCACTAAGTCCATAATACCGTTTGAACCTCTCGTTCGTGAGGCTACTCAGCAAGAGCAATATCTATTGCACTCATCTCCTGAGCATGCAAAGAGAGGCTTTCTCAAACTTTGTGAAACTGACTGAAAGTACCTTGAACATCTTAATTGCTATTCATAATCGGACGAGGCAATTTTCAGCAACGCGCGTCCTCGACGTAGCCCTGCTCATTCAATATTTGGCCGGTGTAGGAACCATTAGGAGACGACCAGAGAGTCCACACCTTCACTCGATGGACAGATGACAACCCAGGAAGTTCAGGATGTTGGAATAAAGATACAGGCCCCATCAACAGTATTCAGGTAGCGCATAATTGGATATATTGATACCTCGCGAGATTGAACGTGGTTCTTACAGTCTGAGTCTTCATGGTTGAGGTCCAAAGCTAAATCCTGTAGTATTGTATGCGCTAGTTGAGATTGGATTTCGGAGAAAGGGGTGAATTGGGATCAATTGTATAGATTGTTACACTCTATCTGAGCCAGCCGCCGCGTTCATTGAGGCCTTGGATATAGGGCGGTAATTGCTGTCATATTGTCACGCAGCAGCAATCGCAAGTTGAATAATTAGTTTTCACTATTGCAAGTAACGTAGTTTCACCAATCAACGATATCAGATACTACTACCTACTGAAGCGGGAAGGGATTCTCGAAGCGGCACGATCAGAACGCGTGGGTCGAATGGGACATGGATATGGTATCAAGACACCACCACCACCATGTAGCGCTTTGGTAGAGAGCAGGGCGAATTGCGAGAGTGTAACGTGTATATTGAAGCTATCGCTGGTCTTCGAATCGAAGATATCTACCTCGGAAATCCAAAAGGACTAGCCTGCTATTCTAGAATCGACCAATCGTAGTATGATGCCCATTTCAACCGCTTCTCCCCACTAGCCTATATACTCCTTAAGGTGGAATTGTTCTCTCGCGACGATGGCCGAAGCCTAAATCCATACCAGTAATGGACAATACGACGTTCCATCACTCCGAATTAATTACACAGATATGTGCAATGCGGAGGTGATATTGGGTTGTCTGCCGCCTTATTTAAATCCTATTGAAGAATTCCTCGCTGAGGTCAAAGATTTTCCTAAACGTCACAGGAGCTACTATGAAAGGGATACTAACCGAGGCTTTGATGTCTCCTCTAATGATGTATCAAAATGGTCGCTGCAAAAGAAGAGAGTCCTAAAGGCCATGTTCGCCATGCAGGCTTGAAGTTAAGGGTTTTAGGTGGGTAAATACAGGCATATCAACGGTGTGAAGAATGTATCATAGAACATATACTTGCGCTACATGAAGTCAAGCAAGAGAAGACCAAATTGATACATAAGAGGACCCGTGACTTAAATCAAGAATCTGGCCGCCTCTTTGCATGACTTGGATATGACGTCATATAATCTGATATCAATACTTCAACCGAATCTCCTTCAAACAAGAGTCTCCATCAACAACACTGGTTGTTTCGCAAATATCGACGATCATAGTTTGGCCCTCCGGGAGCTCACGAACAATATCTTCGTCGATTATAACCTTCAAATCATCGTTGATGATGCGCAATAAGCGCACAATTTTTGACGGTTCAATGTGATACTTCTCACAGATCTCCCTCTTCATATCTTCGGCAGTGCGTTCTGATAAGTAGATCGCACAGAAGACGTTATTCGCCTCGTTGCTGGGACGAATAAAGAAGCAGGCAGCTAGATTAAAGTAAGTTACAATACCGATGACGTGTGGATAACAGATACCTTACTTAGTTTCAACTGTTGCTCAGCTATTAGTTGACGTGACAGGTCAAATTTACGACCTTCAGTACATGTATCTCTAACACAGTTCGCCGAGTCCTGGTCTCTTACCAAGTCAACAGGGTACTGATCAGGATTATCCTCTTTATCACTACGGAGGGCAAGAACGCTGACTATACAAGTTGACGATAGCATACTCTAGCTAATAGCCAATTTCCTCCGCAGGTCGTCCTCTATCGAACCATCTCGAAACCTCAACCCAATATACCCATAGTCCAATTTCTTGGGCTCCGTCATATCCGTCTTTATATTGTTTACGCGCCGGCGTTTACCGATTCTACCTCCTAGCTTCACATCTTTAATTTACTGCTCTAGCGTTCTAATCGACTTTCGAATATATTTAAGATCATTAGTAACTTTACTTTCAGCACCATGATCCCGGAACAGCTTTACCTTACAATAACACACCTCGGACTCACGCAGGTTACTATCGCCTTCCAGTGACAGAGGTTCGGTCTTCGCACAAAGTCGAACCGGAATACCTTTCACTCCTTTTGAATAAGTAAAATCGGTTGACAGAAAATTGAATCGTAAGGGTATAGTACACCCTTTGGTGCTTCAGCTCGTTCAACGTTCCAGGTAATACAAAATCTATCAATGGCCACTTACTCAAGCTATATATAGCGAGGATCATTATCTTCGGCATTAAACTCAACTGCGAAGAGTTCATCCTCGCGTTACTTCGCTTCGGTTGTGCCACAGCCCTCTTTCCACAATTGCCAGTATAATGCGGGATTCGACCGTAGCACAGCGTCATCGAAAGAAATACGGATATACGTTCAATATCGGAACACTTCAAGAGGAATTGCTGGCGGATTCAAGTCCATGACTATAGTACCATAGACCTGCCCCTTATTTAGATATAATATAGGAATCTCTTCTACAGACTTAACCATAGCAGTCGGAGTTCGCAGTGCCACGTGGTAGCGGAGCCTATACCCTAATCAGTAGAGTGATCGGTCGCGTAAAGGGATAAAAGAAAACTGACTTTTCGCCTTGCGTATGTGATCGTGAATGAGGAATAGCATCAGGGGACGAAGCCTCGGTGAGCGCAGCAGAATTTGTTGCCGATTCAAACAAAAATTGGTCAAACGTTAGGTCAACCTCGATTTTTTCCATTGCTCTGTGATTCCAGTCCTAATATGCGAATTCAGTTGGCGCATATATTGGTTATTGGATATCCGGAATCATTTAAACGTTATACGGCGCTATAAATTACGTGCCGAATTAGTTAAGGTCTGGCTGAGTATTTGCGACAGTCAGGAATTCGGGGTCCACGTAGCTCACAATTCAGTGTCGTTGTTCGAATAAAAGAACTTTGATCCCTATAGGAGAGAATGCGGCATCAGAAGTGAATCCACTCAAGGGTCCAACATAATATAGCACGAAGCAGTCACATACCTTGATTTCGATACTAGGGATAGAGGCAGCCGCCCATCCTACCAAAAGGGAAGTTCCCACGACACGGTTGAACGAAACTCGCATATTGAGGGGTAAGCAGATGGGATTAAGATGTAAGATAAACAAATGTGTAGAGCTGAAGAGAAGTAAGGAGGGGAGAAGACTCGAGGAGAAGAAGTCTAGAGGGAAGTTGCTGTAGGAAGTAAGGAAGTCACCAGCCACAGCCGGGGGTACATCCTCCACTACACACCTTCGCATACTAAGCCAGGTACCTACAGTACTACTAGTATACACAGCGTACTAGAGTAACTCCCTTTAGCAACATCAACAGTAGAAGGACTCTTATTATTGATGAATCTTCTAATTCTTGATTGCTAAGGAACTAAGCTGTGGTAGAAATGCAGTGAAAAAGGTGGATAGATATGTGCGATTTGTACTCTCACTGAATATCACAACATTCATAGTGCTAATATTGAACAAAAGGACTTGGCACATAGTAAGAGATTGAAACCTTGAGTGTTCCTGAACCTAATTAAGTCAGCGAGTTTATTAACAGCGGTCGAAGGGCTCTGCCTGCAAAGTTTCCCGTTTCTAGATATGAATCGCCTGAATCCCTGGATGTGGTCCCAATCATTATCATAATCTAAACTGATCTCGAGGAACAACCGTTCTGTTAGTAAACATCCGTACAAAAGCTACATCATTCCTTTAGACTAACTTTGTGACATATCATCATTCATCCCAGGGGCTATGGATCCCTAGTACGAGACCTGTATTCACGGGCCAGTAAACGAAAAACACGCGAAGCCCGGTGAATTTGATACTACCATATCACGGCCATTATCAAAATTGACACCTTGACTGTAAGTATAAAAGCGCGGTATTTTGTTTTTTCCCTGACAAAGCTTGCCAGGTTTATAAATTTATTGTTACCCACTATAGTCCTTAGTTATTCCAAGCCGCCAAGACAATATTTATAACCTTTTCTCGACCTTCCATAGACCTATATCAAATTTACATATAAGATATTAAGAACCCGAAGCACATTATAATAATTTATCTCGGCTAACTTCCTAATCCTCAAGTAACCACGATACTTCCTTAAACAAAATAGGTTTCGTAAGGAATATATTTACTCCTAAGTCCAATACCTAGGACATATCACAAGAGCTACTTATTCCAATAAACACAATAATCTTAGCCGGATTGCAGCCATTCCACTCTTTTTCAATCGTATATATAGCACAAGGCACTTCGAAGCCATTCATCACTAGCATATATATGTCCATAAAAATAAGATCATACCCTAACAGCGATTCTCTAAAGAGGATAATAGCCTCCCTGTCATTCTACACTGCATCTACAGCCGTAATATTACACTTTTTTTATAAAAGCCCTTATAAGTCGAAGGTTAATATCGTTATCATCGACCAACAATACCCTAGGTTTATTTCAAAATACAAACAAAGAGATAAAGGATATAGAGAAATTAAAAGAAAGAACATAGAGACTAAAGGAATCATTTACAGAAGAAAGGCGATATAAAACTTCTATATCCTAAGACTAGCAATATATATTCCAATTCGCAGGATCCAGGCTCTAGCAGGAACCTACCTTTATATCAAGCTTTTCAGACAATATTTCCGGAGAACTCCCAATAAATAGATTCAGACTTAGTGGCCAGGATCGTTAACGGCTCACAAGCCTTTACTCAGAAAGATTCAAACGCAGCGCAGGTAATGCCGAAGATCCTAGCTTTAGGTAGAGACAGTTCAAAATTCCTCTAGCAAGGTTCTGTAGACCACATAGTCACCGGATGATAACCATAGAATCGGCAAGGTACAGCCATTGTATTCTAACGTCGCTAGAGCTACCTATACAATTGCGGAAAATAAGCATTCGTAGCAATACGGAGTACAAACCTAGGAATCCTTCTATAGACAAATCGCTTTCGTTTGCAAGTAAAACATTAATTAGTTCATTCACGGACCAAGACACTAGCCTCAGGCCATACTAGTCTATAATATAGTAGACAATTAAAGACCAGAATAAATACTCGCCAAGATAAAGGGGATCTACCCCGCATATTGCGACATACTTCTCGGTCAACTTCATTTGACGTAATTAAGAAGGTACCACAAGTGGCTCCTATTCCAGCTTTTCGGCGCAAGGGCGTCGATAGGAGGCTTTTTTCTCCGACCGGACACTCAAGTAGGATTATCACCCTAACAGTAGTCCCTTCGCCGACTCGACTTTTGATCCTGATATTTCCATCCAGCGTTCTCACAATTTCACAAACGATTGATAGACCGAGGCCAATACCTACCAAAAGTATGTCCTCTTACACAAAATAGAGTGTATAGGCATGTTTGGAGAAATTCGTTTAACGTACCCTTACCTGTACCTAAAACGGTCAACATCACTAAGTCCTCAAGGCCCTAGCACCATGAACGGCCTTTTAAGTTATCAGTCGCATAGATTAAGACGGATATCTGGCCCTTTTTGGTATATTTCAGTACGTTTCCGAGGAGATTCATGATTAAACACCTCAATGGGCCGGGCTAGACATTATAAACCCAGTCTTTATCGCTAATATTGACAACCACCTCCACACCTGAAGTGTTCCCTATGGATAACGTGGATAACAAGGTCTGTGACTCACCGATCGGATGGTCCGTAATCTTTGTTGAATTTTAGATATTGGAATAGCCCAAGCACACGCTATCCACCACTTCCTCCGTCAAGATAGCAACGTTCATTAAAATAGTTAGATCCATCCACGCTAGGAGCCAGTCTAGGGCTTTTGGTCTCCATAGATCCTTTCTATGTTTATACCTCTTCTTCTACCTCTCCAATGCGGCTATATTCGGTCATCATAGAAGAAGCAAAGCCAAACATCGAACTCAGATCGACTACCCGACTGAAGACTTATGTCGTCTGTGGGGTCCAGGAGAAACAGCCTGCGAGCCACCACAGATTTATAGCATTCCATAATAGAACAAAAATAACCTAACTAGCGTCAGGGAAGTAGCTCTTCAGCTTGCTGGCCTCCAAGATCCTAGATACTTCATTATATTCACGGGCGACGCCAACGGATTGCTCTTCATCCGAACTAGACAAACTACCGTCACAATAGAATGACCAGAGTCGGCCTTTGGGATAACGACAAGATAGTTGATTGAGGAAGGAATTGTCGAATTTGACAGCTAGGTGAGATATCTCGGAGCCCGTCTGGTATAAGAACGGATCCTCTCGGGTAGACAACGCAAGAACCGGCCCCGAGGTATTCGTATCAGTAAAAGAAGACTGGTTATGGGGGCTGCTATCGGGCGATTCATCCCCAGTCTCCAAAAGCATCACGCTCCCAGCCCCATCGAGGTCCAGACTTTGTCGTAAGAGGTTTGCAGCTCGTTGAAAAAGCCAATCAGCATTGCTCGATACCATCAATCCGTTATCGCCTTATCTCGAGCTTTGTGACGGCGGAGCTGGACTTCCTGATATGCCAATTTCCGACGCCTCGTTTGAGACTTGACTCGAAGATCTTCGGTCGTCGGTTTTAAGGGGCGTCTCATCGTTGTCAAACTCCGTTGTGTAAGGATTGGAGCCCCTGGTTGGAGAGCTCGTGGATTTACTCGTGTTACGATACGGTGATGCATGTGAGTGTGTGCCTGGGCTGTAGCCTGAACTTTGCGACCGAGAGCCAGGAACATTATGGCCGAAACTGGAATTTCCGTCCACAAATTGACGGAGGCCCTGCGATAGCCGCAAGGCCCGGCGTCCTTCAACGGCCTGGCGACTCATATGTAAGTACTCCATGACCGTCGCTGCCACAGTCCCAAGGATATCCTTCTCGATACCATCCAGTCCTTCACGGGGTTCGGGATCCAGTATAAACAAGTATCCCAGGTTGATGTCGCTATCGCTCGTGAGGGGTGTGCCGGTATAAGAGCGGGAATGTGGCTCGCCTCGTACGAAGGGAAGTTCCTGGAAGCGCTCCTCGCGTTCAAGGTCATTTATGATAAGAAAAGGATATGTTCCGCCATCCCGTTCGTCTAACCTTATGTTGACTGTTTCCTATTTGAAATAGACCGGTATTATGAGAGTGGCTAGTAAATGATAACGACGATAGGGTTATCCTCATCTCACAAATATTCCAGGTACTTAATAATGTGGGTATTCTAGCAAACAGGTTGTCTCACTTGTCACCAAATAATATTGAGCTTCCCAGGTTAGTTGTTCTCGTTGCTTCCGCTAACACGAACTGAGAGTCGCGGTTCAAGATTCTAAGAGAAATAGGTCAGATCAAGATCCTCTTTTGAAAATGGAGAGTATTACGTGATTACAGCACGTTATACATTCAGGCGCAAGGCGGCTAGCTGTGCCAGAGATGTCAAAGTTGTATTTGGGCTGTACAGAGGGCTGTTATCAATGGAGGCTGTCTTAGAGGCCTCATTATCCACAGCTGAGTCCACAAAATCTAGAGATCGTTCGATCGAGGATACACCAATTGAAGTGACCGAATGTTCACCAGCGGACCACGTGGTATTCAAGACTACTGGATTTTCTAGCTGGAAGTAACGATAGACCTCGCGAGTTTGACGATCAGCTTCATAGTCGCACAGAGTCTGCTCAGTGAAATCGTCCATTATAAGCCCATGCAAGTATAAATTAGGATAGCCGTTTTATGGGTCGCCGTTTTTAATGTCACGGAAAAAAAAAGAACTGTAAATAATTTAGGAGAGAAAGAGGGAGGAGTTACATTTCAACGCGGTTAGGAGTGATCTAGTGACCTGCAGCTCCCACTAACGTAGACAGCTTCCAGACCGAATAGTCAACAGAGGGAAATAATCTTCAGAAGCAGTGAAAATTCCATAGTAAAACACATTTAGAGACAGTTTGCAAAATTAACATAGTGAACATAGAGCGAAGTGAATCATTAAAGATATCCTTCTAGTAAGACTCTTACACTACAGGCAGAACCGCAGTTTCGGGTTCCCATACAGGTCACACATATCTCGGTCTTAATATCTCAAAGCCCGCAAGGACCACAATACTAGTATATACAAACAGTATAGATATACCGAGTAAGCGTCGCGTCTTATTTTCGCTTACCCAGATACCAGTGCTGATATTCGTGCCAGCCCCGCATTCAATTTCAACAATATTAACTTGAATTTGACCATCGCTTGAAGCATGAATTTCACAACAGTAGTAGAACTAGTATCTTTCATGGATCTCGATCTCTATACTATCAACTTCTGAATCAATAATCTCATAATCCAATTCTCGGAACTGGACTCTTGTTCGACGCGCGCTAGTTCTTCATGGATGCCCTTCTCCAGACCCTTCAAGGTTCGCAATGTGTATTGTAAGCTTCCGTGCTTGTCCATTTGTGCCATAATAGCCTTTTTGTGTGAAATAGACAACGAGGTTGAGGACCTTCCTGACTTCAAAATACCCCGTAGTATTAGGTCTTGTGGGTTGGAATTCCAAGCATGAACGAGCGGGAATGAGAATTTGCCCTCGTCAAGGTCTTCGCAGAAGCCCTTGCCAGTCGTATACTATTTTGATGTTAGTATATTTGCTTCAAAGATAGTATTCTTCGAGACTTACCGCATCGTCAGTCAAGTTCTTATAGTCATCTCTAATTTGGAAATACTGTCCGAGCACGGTGAGGAGATCCAATGAAATTGTTCTAAAATGTCAATATTGGAGAGTAGTCGTTTTCTATTAGAAGACTTACTTCTTGTGTAGTTCGTATGCGCATTCATTCATCAAGCGGGCAAGTAATCGAAACAAACCGCCAGTTTCTGAAGCTGTCAGTATTTTCTTGCTCAAAAGCAGTGAATTCTCATGGAAAGCGGGGACTGACTCTGATTTATCATTTCAAGATACTCTGCCTCAGAAGGGCACTCGCCTTGCTGTGTCCAGTGCAAGTCAAAGCTTTGTCCAATGAATAGATTGCGAAGTTCTTCTATAACGATTCCCAGGCAACGCGGATTATTCAATTTTTGTATGTCATTCATAACATCAATGAGCAAGAAATTGGCGCTGTTAATCGTGGAAGGCGCTCCAAATATTGTATGGGTCGCAGGGTGGCCACGTCGAAGATCTGAAGAATCTTCAATGTCATCCAGCCTATGCCAATTAGCAATGAATCGACATTATCTGATCTCCGATACTTACATGAGAGATGAACTGTGAAGCTTCTGCGCGATCACTTTGATGGTGTGCACAATTGAGACTGGGAGTACAAGCCAGACATTCAGGGCGTCAATTAGAGCTTCACGGACCCCCTTGGAAGGAAGAGAGGTGATGTATTTGAAAGGGGCTTGCAAGGGCTATGATAATTTATCAGCATTCGCACTTTCCGAGATAAAAAAAAGATAAGAGCTGACCTCGTCGCCAAGAGTGGCCCGGCTTTCAAATTTAGACAAATCGGTCGAGTCATCATCAGACTGCACCGATGAGCTGCTCGACAGACTCGATCTAGGTGTACCACCCGAGGATGCCTGACTGGTTTCGGAGTTGGAGTTTTCAGAGAGATCAAGAACATATTTCTCTTGAGCATCGGATGATTTATTGGATCCAAAATTTTCTTCGGTGCATTGCCTCCTCTGGTTGGCTTGGGCGTCTAAGGCATCCTGAGCTTCAGGACAGAGCTCGGGATGGTAGCGCGGGCAGCGCAAGCTCCAAGCGACATTGCCTGGGATTTGATATGCCTGCGCCTTCAAATATCTTGCCAAGTTGGTCGAGCATTTCTCCCGGTCGGAGGTGAACGCCTCCACCTTCTCGTAGTATTCAGCTTCATATCGGCGAACTGTTTCCTTTGTTTTTTCCTTTGCCTGCGGTATCGAAAGATTTTCCCACTGCATATAGAGCCAAACAAGACTTGTCATTGCCGTATTGCTCTGGCCTTTTCCCTCTCTTTCATACTCATCCCACTCGACGTCAAATGAGAAGTAATCATTGACTAGTCCGAGTGCCGCGAAGCATGATCTGGTTATTGGAGCGGCCATCTCCCATTCCTCTTCAGTAAGAAGAATGCCCATGCCAAAACACATGAGTTTGGAAACGAAGCTGGCAATTCAATTAGCATTGTCTCCCTTTTTCCTGTGTTACCTTTTGCATAAATTCCAACTGAACTCACGGTGCACCGGTATCAATAATTCGATAGTCAACATATTCGTCAAGCGTAGCGAACAGGGAGGTGTTGTCCCGAGATGCAGTCGTGGCAACCATTTCCTTCCAGGACTGTATAAAAACTTCGGCGCAGGGCTTGTCGATGGCCAGGAGCTCCAACAGCATTTTCGATTGTATTTGCTTTGTGCCGGTTCCTGATCGCACGGTGCGGTAGTCTGTTTCGCTTAAAACGAGGTTTTCCGTTCCGGAGTCTAACTTTAAATGAAAGTCAGCATTCAGGAATTCAAGTTGGTGACTGCCTGTCTCTTACCTGCGCTTTTGACACCGATTCAAGTACGTTGTCGTAGAGAAATGCGTCTGAAAAGAGACCGTCAGTGACTTTCCTCAATCCGAGATGTGATAGTAACTGCTTTCTTACATTCGAAGATATAGCAGACCAACGCGAGCCGATCGGGGTTGCACATAGGCAAAACCACCGACCCAAAATTGCCTTCGAATGGATTGCAGCTCCCCCAGCGTTCTATCGGACCAATGTATGTCTGCCAATCTTCTCTGAGCCGGAGACAGCCCTCGTCTGCCTTGTCTTCATTATTGTGTCGCCGTAGCGAGTATTGGTCACAAAAGCCCCCAATGCTTTTAGTATCTCTCCGCGGCTTGAAGGAGGTGGCCTCCTCGTTAAGGAGTAGTTGACAATCCATGTTTAATACTGAGTTTCAAAGACGAACTCACAACGCCAGTCCCCGGGTGCGACAGGCGGGGCATTTAAAATCCCACCATAATGCGAAAATAATGGAGAATGAAAGCATGACTTCATCAGGAACTCGTCGCACCCTGATATCTCGACCATGTGTGGGAATTGCAATCGAAGTTAGCCAGTAGTAGCGGCGTAAAGTTGGGTTGGTGGACTACCCGTCATCGCTGACACCCGAACCAAAACAAGTTATACATAGACGGCTGAGAACTCAATGAGTAGGCTGCACGGGGATCCCCTTTTTCATGAGTCTGTTGATACGCAGCCGCGATCGGAAAGTGGATCTTTCCTTACCAACCCTTGGGAACAGCAAGGCTGGTTCGCCGGGTAGAAGCCGGCAACAGATTGACCCACAGTTCCGTCATCCGTCCATTCCTCGAGCTGGAACAGATCTTTTACGTACTCGCAACCTTCAGCTTGGTATAAAATATACAAGGTGACTTCACTGAGAATAGCTTACATCACATGAAACCTTATGTTATAACAGAGATAAAGATAAGTGCCTAGAGTAGCAAGGGTCTCCCTACATATAATCTTGTAACAATCACATCACAGCTGAAATTCAAAACCTGTTCAACGCAACTCAATCTTGAGCACCTTGCGTTAGGTCCAGACGATCCGACCCACCGACAAACATGCGGGGTTTTGCTCTTCATGGCCTGCTGGTCTGAATTAATTCCATTGCGCTCATCCACTGAGCCTCTATTATCAACCCGCCTTCACATAAATCTCAGATTAACTTAAAACTGGCCCAGATATGAGCTCGGAGCCTGCATTTCCGCCCGAGGAGTATTCTGCTTCGTTCCAAGCTCTCACTCGCCTTTGCGCTGATAAGGGTCTGTTGAGTCGGCCGAAAGGCATCGAAACCAGCGACCGCTGTGATGGCTTATCCGACTACCCAACATTATTGCGATTCTTGATCGCACGAAAGAACGACCCCAATGATGCGGTAAACCAATTACAACAATCCATCGATTTTCGGGACGAGCGAGATATTTTGCATTTATACGAAGTCATAGATACTGAGGATTTTGAACAAGCCCGTCAATTCGTAAGACTGCCTCGGCCCCCGACGCGCAATAGCAGATCACTGACCTGAGATAACACAGTATCCACACTGGACAGGAAGAAGAAATAAGCAAGGGCTTCCAATTTGTTATTTTGATATTTCTAAGCTTGACAAAGGCGCTTTGAATTCGTGGGAAGAAAGTCGTAAGTCCGCCGGCTGGAGCTTATCAAAATGTGAGACCGGAGGCTCCCCGAAGCCTGATATGCTGCAAATGGCCTCCGTCTTTCATGATAGTCTCGTCCGATTCGTCCTTCCACTATGCGCCATGATGACCGATCGGTCGAACTCGTCTACGCCAATCTCGAGTTCTATTTATCTCGTCGATGCGTCCGGTCTGGGTTTAAAACAAGGTTGGAATCTCAAAACATTCGCCCAAGAGATAAGCTGGCTTCTCTCGACATGTTATCCGGAAACAATTTTGAAAGTCTTTGTAAGCCTTGAAAAAGAATATCACCTTCAAAATGGACCATATTCTGACAACCAACAGGTTTGCAATGCGCCTTCGTATTTCGCAACGGTCTGGAAATACCTCAAGAAATGGGTAGATCCCAACACCGCCGAGAAAATCGAGGTGTTGGGCAGTCATGAAGTTTCTGATGCTCTGAAGGAACATATTGACGATGCCAATATTCCCAAGTCTTTCGGGGGGACTTTGATTTTGATCACGGATCACTTCCCGCGCTGGACGAAAGTATTCGCGATCGTCTGTCGTGGAATTCCCCACAACAATCTTTGCCTTTAGGTCCTCTCAAGTTTTGTGAAGCTGCGAATAAAAAGCTTGAGGCAATGGCCGTAGGAAGCTTGGGAGGGTTGAAACGTAATGACGTTATTGCAACGATCGACTTAGGTGAAGTTGAGTGCTTCTAGCGAGAGCGCAGAAAATATGACTTTGAACTTGAACGCAACCCATCTCCCTAAGATGAATGCCGCGCACACACACTAATTATTGATGCGTTTGTCGAAGGTCTTGGCATAGTTATATTGATGGCCTAACTATAGTCGGGCCCATCACACCCCCCCATGTTCCTTCCGCATTAACAAGTCTTAGTAAGGGGGGGTGACGAGTGGGTCTCTAGAGAAAGTGGGTCTAAGACGTCACCCCCTCGCAAATCTCTAATCTTTGAGATATTTAGATCGGCTTTTCGATAAAGTTTATCAATACTATCTCAATTATTATAATATTAGATAATATTCTAAGATCTATTAATATAAAGGGGTAACCCTATTAAGTTTGTGTTTGAGGAATTTTAGTTTTGATGGGGGATGATAAAGCTAAGGACTGTAGATAGACTATTCCTCTTTAGGATATCTTATCTTTAATAAGATAAGATAATCTTATCTATCTTATTTTAATTACTCTAGAGTAACTACTCTAATCTATTAGAGTAGTATTTTATTTAGTTTAATAGTAAAGATGTTTTAATAAAAATAAGTATCTTCTAGTAGAGAAGCCTAGTTATAGCTAGTTAAGTTAGTTAGTGTAAAGGGCTGAGACCAAACTCAATTCAATTTGATAATGCTAATAAACTATCTATCTAAAGCTTAGAGAGAAGGGGAACTCTTTACTATATATTCTATAGTAATAGTGCTGAGGTAGTATTATTATGTGGCTATATAATTCCCTATAGGCTCTAGGCTCTAGCCTGTTATAGTACTCTCCTTCTTCCTATCGGTATAGAATAACCTTAAAATATTAAATATTAATATCAAAATAACAAATCAAAACTATGAAGGGCTAAAGCAGAATTTATATCTAATTAAGCTAGGCTATATACTATATATAAAAAACTTAAAGAGAGAATTACTAAGTAAGTGTGAAGGGCTAAAGCAGAATTTATGTTTAATTGAGCTAGGCTATATACTATGTATAAAAAGCTTAAAGAGAGAATTACTAAATAGATGTTCTATATATTAGGTTATTATAGTTATATATACTATATAACCTTATACTAGGTATTAGCCTATAATAGTATCTCCTCTTTAGGATAGTCCTCCTTATATATATTATAGTTATATTCGGTTGTCTTCGGGCCTATAATAGAGTCAAAATAGGGCTGAATTGTCTTTTAAAAGTATTTAATATAGAGTAATCTTAAACATTATTAAGACTCTACTAGATCTGTTCTACCTAATCTATTTATTTTACTAGGACTTTATTATAGTATTCTTAATTAATTTTCTTATATCTTATATCTATTATCTTTTCTACTTTATATTTAAGTTTCTTATTAATTAGTATTAGTAAGGGATATAAATTATTTATAATCTATAGTAGAAACAGGTCTAAAATAATAGGTTTAACTAGCTTTATATAGAATATTAAATAAATATTAATAAATATCTTTAATTATACTATATAAGGTATAGAGATATCTAAAACTTAATATTAGATATATAGCTAGTCTAGCTTCTTTAATTATTATTATATATATATATTTTATAAATTTAGCTATACCTAGTTATCTTTCTTATAGACTAGTGAGATAAATTTATCTAATTCTCCCTATATATTTTATATGTTACGATCTGTTACGTTCATTTATATATAGTAATATCTATATCTATATCTATTACTATCTATCTATAGTTATCTAATCGTATATAATCAGATATATCTATTTACTATATTTGTTTACTAATATATATATATTAACTATTATTTCCTCTAACTTAGTAATATATACTTATTTATACCTAAAGATCTTATATAGTAGTATTACTTTGAAGATAATGCTTTTTATAGCCTATTAGGGACTACTAGGGGTGTAATATAAACATCCGTACAACCCTAGAAAAAACGATTTAAAAGATAATAAGATCTACCAAAGGGGTCTTAATATAATAATAGTATATAAAAGCTTAATACTATATATATATAGCTTTTATCTAAAGGAATTCAAAAACCAAAGTTTATAGGATAAGTATAAACTACTATAATCAGATAATTAAAGCTCTAAGTATAGATAAGATATAGTAAATCCTATAGATCTATATACGTTAGCGCTTTATTTTTAAGCTATTATATTATATTATATCAACTATACCGTTTCAGAGTATTCTTCTAAGCAAAACCAGAGACTAGTAATTAAGAACTATAATATAATTATCTCTAAGAAAAGTAAAAAGAGAAATATAGTAAAGATTTAATATCTTTAAAAGAACTTTACTATAAAAAAAGAAAAGTCAATATATTTAATTTTACTAAAGAAAAGGCTAGAATATATTAATTATAATAGATAATTATTATCTATATAAAGTTACTAATAATAGATTAGAAGATTACTAATAAGCTCTATCTATAGATAAGTAAACTATATATATACTTTCTATCTTTCTATTAATACTTATAGAGACTTATATAAATATATAGAATATTAATAATAACCTAGTAGCTATATCCGAAATTATTATCTAAACTACTACTATATTTAAATATAAATATATAGAATAAGAAATACTATAAGCTATTTAGTATAATATAATATCTAATACTATTTATATCTAGTTAAGTATATTAGCTACTAAACGGATATTAATAAAAAGTATCTATATAATTAATAAATACAATAGCTAAATTCAGGATAACACTATATAAAAGTATCTCTATAACTATAAATACTACTTTTATAAGATTATATAGATTACTAGAGTATAATTAGAAGAATATAATAAGATAATTTAAACTAATAGAGCTTTTAAAGGAAAAGTAGCTTAGTTTTAGAAATATTATAAGTAATATATTATAGTTATAGATCCTAACTAGGAAGTTTATATATTTATAATATATAGGATATAGATTAAATATAAGTTCTTAGAATATCTTAGTAAAGAAAAATAATAGGACTACTTCTAGAAGTATTATTAAGAAGATTATATCTTTATTAAATATATAATAGATCTCTAAAAGACTATAGCTAAATATAGGATTAAGATATTAGAGGCTATTCTAATTTAATTCCTATAGAAAGGTATAAAAATATAATTATAGAAGTATTAGATAAAGGACTAAAATTATTTAATAAGACTTATAAAGATAATTAAGTATTTTATATAGTTTAAATAAAAAACTATAATCACTAGCTATCTAGAAAAGAAGAATAGAAGTAATAATCTATATAGTAATTAGTATAATCTTAATATAATAGACTTAGATATTCTTAAGTCTATAAATAAATTAAAGGATAACTAATAGAAAGAAACTTAAATATATTTTAATTATAATAAGAAAGGATATATTAAATAGAATTATTAATTATCTAAGAAAAGTTAGAATAAGGATTCTAGATATACTAAGAAGTTAAAAAACTAAGGATAGCTAAGATAACTAAAGCTTTTATTAGCTATATAAAAAAAACTTCAAAATTACTAATATATATAGATCTAGATCTATTAGACCTAGTATTAGTAGTTCTTACTACTTTAGTTATTTTATAAAAGCTAGAAAGTATAGAAAAATATAAAAAGAAAGCTAAATTTACTAATATTAAGATAGATCTCTATACTATAGGAGATTCTTTATTATACTATAAAGTTTTAGTATATAGCTAAGATAGAAATATAGCTATTTATATCTTATTTAATTATAGTACTTCCTATATCTTTATTTTTATTAACTTCCTTAAGAAAAATTATTTATATCCTAACTATTATAAAACAAACTTAGATATATATATTTAAATATCTAATAGAGAAAGGCTTATTATAAAATTAAAGATTTAACTCCTAATAACTTTTAGAAGCTAGTATATAATTATTTTAGTATAGGTACTTAATTTACTAGAATATAAACTTATTCTTAAATAGGATTTCCTAAAGTATTAGAACCCTAAGATCTATTAGAAAATATCTATTATAAAGATTTATAATTATAGCTAGATATATATTATATAGATTAATAATTAATATAAATATATCTTAAATAATAATAACCTATAGCTAAATTTAATATTAGCTAGATAAATATAAAAAGAACTAAAGTATAAGTCTATATAAAAAATATTATATATTATATATCTAGAGATAGTAAAAAAGTTTAAAGTATCTAAGTTATCTAGGATTCCTATATATAGGGACCTAAAGATTTATACTATTCTAATAGGATATAAAGATATCTTTAGAATAATATTACTATAAGAGTTACTACTAAAATAAGCTATCTTATATAATATATATACTAGAGATACTATACTTATTAATATTAACTTATATATATTATCTAAACAAAAGCTATAAGAATAGATAAAATAAATATCTAAACTATTAGAAAAGGATCTAATTTAACTATCTATAAGTATTTAGGGATTCTCTATAATATTTATTATAAAACCAAATAGTAGCTAGAGGATATATATAGATTATTATATATTAAATAGACTAATATTGAAAAATGGTTATCTACTACTATAAATTTAAGATCTACTTAATTATATAGATACTACTAAGATTATATCTAAGATAGATTTAATATCTAGATATTAGTAGGTTTAAATAGAAGTACAATTAATTAAAAAGATTACTTTTAATATAATATAAGGAAAATATAAGTAGATTATAATACTATTTAGGCTATATAATATATCTATTACTTTCTAGTCTATTATAAATAATATATTAAAACCTTTTCTTAACTAATTTATTATAGTTTATTTA